>NC_092415.1:138275436-143645436 GCF_040894005.1 Engystomops pustulosus
AACTCTGTTACTTATCAAAGCGATTCTGAGACCGATTTTTCCTCACGTTGTTCTTAAGTTTTGCGTTTATTTACAAGAAAAAAAAAATGATAAATTTTTTGAAAAATTTGCCATTTTTGAAATTCAAAACTGCATTTTCATGCAAATAGATTTGCCACCTAAATAAATTGCTGAATAACATTTCCCATATGTCTACTTTACATTTTCATAATTTTTGAAATGTCTGGATAATTTATTTTAACGTCATGTGGCTTACAAATAAATTATCGATTTTCCGTATTTTCAGAATTTACTATTTTGGGGATAAATACTGTTTTGAAAGAAATTTTACATATTTAGTATCAAAACTCCTATATAAAATCAACCCATTTTCAAATCTGACCCTTAAACTATCAGAAAAGGCTTTTAAGAAGATTGTTAACACCTTGAGATCTTCATAGTAATTGAATCAAAATGGAGGTAAAATTTAGAATGGTCAAATTTTGTCGGTTATACGTTCATTTAGCCCTAAATTTTACACATTTCCAAAAGATAAAAAGAGAAAACCCACCATACAATTTGTTATGAAATTTCTCCCAAGTACAGATACTTACCCCCCAAATGTGGCCATTACTTGTTTTATGGGTGCACAGCGAAGCGCAGGAGGGGACCTGCAGTTGCCAGGATTTTCGTTACCTCATTGGCCCCTTTTGCAGGCTATAACATTTTTGCTTTTTCGTTATTGGGGCCATGTGATGGCATTTTTTTTTTTTTAGCGGGAGGAGATGCTTTTTCCAGTGTTACCATTTTGGGGTTGGTATCACCTATTGTTGAAAGTTTAGGAACTTTTTTTTGAAGGTCACGAGTAGAAAAGCATCAATTTTTTTTTTTTAGTGTTCACCGTATAGCCTAATAGTCATGGTATCTTTATTCTATGGGTCGATACGATTACGGGATGCCAGACTTGATTTTTTTTCTCATGTTTTACTAAATTTGCCAAATAAAACCCTAATATGGGGGAAAATCTATAATTTTTGCATCGCCGTCTTCCAAGTGGCATAGCATTTTTACTATTTTGGCTACAGAGCTGGTTGATGGCTTGTTTTTTGCGGGACATGTTGTGCTTTGCAACAGTATCATTCTGGAGTACATATGTTTTGTTGATCACTTTTTATGGGATTCAATAGGTAAAAATAATTTTTGGGCGACTTTTTAAAGTTTTTTTTTTTTACAGTGTTCATGATACGAATAATTATTTAATTTCTTTCTAAGGGTTGTTATGGACGCGGTGATACTATATGTGGGGTTTTTTGACCGTTATGTCTCTGTTTTGGGGCTTATGGGCATAGTTATTGATTTATTACTTTTTTTTAATTGAATAACTTTTTTTTTTACTTGTTCTACCATGGGACATGAACAAGCAATCATCTGATTGCTAGTTCATGATAATACTCGGCAATACTGATGTATTGCAGGGTATCAGCACTGTCAGCCTATGCACAGGCTGACACTGCCTTTAAGATGACGTCACGGACTCCATCTTAAAGGCACTGCCTTCAAGCATCTCTGGGTTCACGATCGGACCCCAGAGATGCCATAACAATGGGCACCCCCAGAAACGGTGCGCGGGGAAGGGGGGGGGGTCGTGGGGGAAAGACCCCCGGAAAGCATGTTAAATGCCATGGTTACGCTGACTGCGGTATTTAAACGGGTGGAACACCCACGATCGGAGCCCACCCCGACCGCGGGCGTTAACCAGGGATGTCAGCGGTAGATTACTGCTGACATCCTGCGACCCCCGATGCTAAATCGGCATAGTCTCCGCACAGTAGCTGTACTGCGCTGAGCGCTATTCGCAGGACCCAGCGCAGTACAGCTACGGCGCAGAACACTAAGGGGTTAATATCTACAGTAATTACCAGACAAACAGAAGTTGCATGTAGTAACTCATGGGTGAGATGTCTTCTCCTTTGGGTCTAGAATTGTGTGACAAATTCAGGTGCAGAAGTGCAAAGATATATTGTTGCAGAATTTTCCACCAGATGTCTTCTGCTTCCGCAAGCCCATCTCCAAACTGTGCAACTAAAAGCTTATACATACAGTATGTCACCTGATTAACAATGCACTTTCTTGCGGTTATGTAACCAGCAATTCATGCAATCTATACTTACCCCTCTTCTGTGCTCCTTTCAGTCTTTATGTTTACAGAAGCTCAGGGGTGATGTCATGGGCATTGCATGCACAAACTCTAGGTCCTGGTTGCGGCCTTTGTAAGATTCAAAGGCTGCAGGCAAAGGCGTCAACATAGAATGGTTGTGACGTGACCACTGTATCTTTTTATGTGTATAGAAGCTCAAAGACTGGCAGTGACGAGAGGCACAATGCTGGACCGGAGTGCAGGAGAGAGTCTAGTATAAAAGCCAGAACAGCAGCTTTACACTACATAGTGTTACATATAGTGCCCTCACTTTGATTAATTTTTTTTATGTACTTCTCTAGGCCTCCACAATACTCCCATACATATAGCCCCCCAACCCTTAACACTACACATATAGCCCCCCAACCCTTAACACTACACATATAGACCCTCCAAATCAATATACTGTACATATAAGACCCTCCAAATCAATATACTGTACATATAAGCCCCTGCATCAATAATATACTGTACATATAGCCCCTGCATCAATAATATACTGTACATATAGCCCCTGCATCAATAATATACTGTATTTATAGTCCCCAATCAGTAAGCTGTACATATAGCACCCCCCATTCATAATATACTGTAAATAAAGGCCTCATTTAATATATATATATATATATATATATATATATATATATATATATATATATATATACATACACACACACACACCACTTAACCAATAATATAGTGAAGATATAGGGACCCCAATCAATGTACTGTCCATATAGGCCCCCAATAAACACATGTGCCCCCAATACTGTACATATAGGACCCCCCAATGGTTATACTGTACATACAGGTCCCCTAAAGCAATATAGTGTACATATAGGCCCCCTCCTGGATTTGTTTTCACAGTTGGTCTCTCATAGTTGAGGTCTACCTATGATGTCAATTACAGGCCTGTCATATTTTGAAGCGGGAAAACTTGCATAATTGGTAGCTGACAAAATAGTTTTTTTCCCTTAACTGTAAACAGGTTTTGTCAGATAATTGAGGAAGCCAATAAGGGTAGACTCACATTTTTTTCACTGAACCCATTTTGGCGTATGGACCCATACAGATTGGTTCTCTCTTTCTGCTTTAGTGATTTTTTTTTTTTTGCTGATGTGTTATTAAACCTTTCAGTGGGTTTTTTCACAAACTGAACAGGTTCTATAATGGTTACGGACATTGGATCAGTGAAAAAAAACTGTAGTGTAAAAAAGCCCATAGAAAATGGTTCAGTAAGGCATCAGTGAGAAATCACAGAAGCCAGGAAGAGAAAACCAAACTATAGGTGTCCATAAGCCAGAATTAATTCAGTGGAAAAAATGCCAATGTGTAACAACCCTAACTTGCATGTATCTTAAAGTGTTCTGTTGCTTTGATAGGTCAAAGTAACCTTCTTGGCAGTGGAGGGTTTCCGTTGCTTGAAACCTGGTGGACTATCCCTTTGATCTTTTTGGACAAAGACCCGGCGCACTAAGTTCCAAAGATTGGTTTATTAGATGAATAAAAATGGTTAAGATCAAGACACGTTTCGGATCCGGAACGGATCCTTCTTCAGTTGTTTTTACATAGTCAGTTTGTGGACAATCATTATATACATATTTTTTGGCGCGTTCCCGGTACCGAAGCGGGAAGCGTCATGCAGGAAAAAAAATCGATGACCGATGTCATCGATCTGAACCGTAACTAAAAAATGCATAACATAATAAAAGTTACATAAAAGTTGACATAATCTAAAAACAATTATTGGGGTTAAGACGATATTATTATAAATGATGGGTATATAATTAATAGTTGAGGTAGTATGTGTGTATCGGTACATTACCGTTCTTCATCCGGTATGGGATATAAAAACTACTAAGATGGCCGTCGCTGGGTAATGGAACTACAGCTACGGAAGCCTGGAGAGGTCAAATTTCTAAAACACTCATAACTAGGTTTTTGAGAACAGTGCTTAGTGTGCGTGCAGACAATTAAACAGGGATGTCTCATACCCAATTGCTATTGCCTGGACTACTGCAGCCTTTAGATGGTTGGTGTGTATCAGTGAGTGAAGAGTAAGGTAGGTAGGTATATATATATATATATATATATATATATATATATATATATATATATATATATATATATATATATATACACACACACATATATACACATATATACACACATATATACATACACACATATACATATTATAAAGCTACAGGTTGTATAAACGGGCTATACTAAAATAGTTTCAGTGACCTCATTTAGACCCAGCGGTTTAAGCGTTTTTAGTTTGAACATCCAATAGATTTCCTTTCGTTTGAGGATTTCAAATCTATTGGATGTTTCTTCATCAACCTGATCTATTGGGGCAATATTGTACTTGATGTTATTTTTATGTTTAATATCCATATGTCTAGATAAACTGTGTTTGTGATTCCCGTGCTGAATTTAGTTAAATCTATGTTGATTAAGGCGGCAGTGAAGGGGTTGTGTTGTTCTACCAATGTACTGTAATCCACACTGGCACTCAATGAGATAGATTACATAGCGGGATTGGCATGTCATATTGGTTTTAATATGGAACTTCTCTTTGGAGTGATTAGAACAGAAGGAGTCTGTGCCGTGTGTAATAACTTTGCAGCATTGGCAGTTCTTGCTGTTGCATTTGGTCACTTTTTGAGTGCTATCTGGGTTGACGATGGTGGTACGTTTTTTAAGTTGTTTTGGTATACTGGGAGCAAGTTTTTGTTTGAGTGTTCTGGCTCTCCTATATGTGAATCTGGGGTTCTCTGAAATGTTCTTTTCTAAATATGGATCGTTACGTAGAATATGCCAATGTTTTCTGATCGCAGCTTCTATTTCTTTGTAGTTGTTAGTATATGTGGTGATAAATCTAATCTCTGAATCCCTATTGTCACCATCGTTCTTCTTTTTCCTTTTTCTGTAAGTTGTAAGCATTCTGCTTGGGAATATTGTCTGGCCCGACTTTTAGCGTCCTTTATTAGTTTTTTCGGGTAGCCTTTTTCAGCGAACCTAGTCTCAATGATTTTAGCTTGTTCTTTAAAAGTGGTGTTGTCAGTGCAGTTTTTTCTTATCCTTAGAAATTGGCTGTAGGGTATGTTGTGTAACCATTTTTTATGATGGTTACTCTTGAAATTGAGATGGCTGTTGGTGTCCACTGTTTTAAAATATGTTTCAGTAATAATTACACTTCCATTGTGTTTGATAATTAAGTCTAAAAATTCGATTTTTTCTTTTTGGGCATTGAGGGTTAGTTTTATACCCCAGTTATTTTTATTTATTTCCTCAAAGTACTCTTCGAGTGTTGTTTTTTCACCTTTCCAGATCATAAACAGGTCGTCTATAAACCTGAAATATGTGATAAGGTGACCTTTATGTAGTTCCTTTGGGGTGATGTATAAATCCTCAAATACTCCCATAAAAATATTGGCATATGAGGGAGCCATTCTGGTCCCCATGGCCGTACCCCGAATCTGATGGTAGATGGTATTACCATATTCAAAATAATTGTTCTGGAGTATAAACTGTAGACATTGTATTAGGAATATCCTTTGTTCCTCTTTAATTTGTGCATCCTTTTCTAAGGTTAGTTCTACACATGTTAATCCGATGAGGTGGTCAATATTGCTATACAAAGCCGTAACGTCCATTGTGACAAACCAATAATCATTTTGCCATGTTAGTTGCTGAAGTTTCTGAATGAGGTCCCCTGAATCTTTAATGTGACTGGGTAAATTAATGACATAGGGTTGAAGGAATAAATCTATATAATGTGATAAGTTACTGGTGAGACTCTGAACATTAGACACTATCGGGCGGCCGGGGGGTATTTTAGGATTCTTGTGCATCTTAGGGAGGTGGTAGAAGTACGGCTTATTGGGTTTGAAAATCTCAAACGAAAGGAAATCTATTGGATGTTCAAACTAAAAACGCTTAAACCGCTGGGTCTAAATGAGGTCACTGAAACTATTTTAGTATAGCCCATTTATACAACCTGTAGTGCATATATATATATACACCTTACTCTTCACTCACTGATACACACCAACCATCTAAAGGCTGCAGTAGTCCAGGCAATAGCAATTGGGTATGAGACATCCCTGTTTAATTGTCTGCACGCACACTAAGCACCGTTCTCAAAAACCTAGTTATGTGTTTTAGAAATTTGACCTCTCCAGGCTTCCATAGCTGTAGTTCCATTACCCAGCGACGGCCATCTTAGTAGTTTTTATATCCCATACCGGATGAAGAACGGTAATGTACCGATACACACATACTACCTCAACTATTATTATTATAAATGATGGGTAAATAATTATCGTCTTAACCCCAATAATTGTTTTTAGATTATGTCAACTTTTATGTAACTTTTATTATGTCTTATGCATTTTTTAGTTACGGTTCAGATCGATGACATCGGTCATCCATTGTTTTTCCTGCATGACGCTTCCCGCTCCGGTACCGGGAACGTGCCAAAAAATATGTACCATATATTCCGGCGAATAAGACGACCCCCCTACTTTCCTGTTTAAAATATAGAGTTTAAGATATATTCGCCGTATAAGACTACCCCTTTTCCAACGCATACAAAACACCGGTAAAAATATAAAAAAAAACAGATTTGAATTTAACATGGTCCTTTTTTAAATGTAAATTCTTATGACATGCAGCCCCCAGTAGTATACAGCACAGCCCCCAGTAGTATACAGCACAGCCCCCAGTAGTATACAGCACAGCCCCCAGTAGTATACAGCACAGCCCCCAGTAGTATACAGCACAGCCCCCAGTAGTATACAGCACAGCCCCCAGTAGTATACAGCACAGCCCCCAGTAGTATACAGCACAGCCCCCAGTAGTATACAGCACAGCCCCCAGTAGTATACAGCACAGCCCCCAGTAGTATACAGCACAGCCCCCAGTAGTATACAGCACAGCCCCCAGTAGTATACAGCACTGCCCCCAGTAGTATACAGCACTGCCCCCAGTAGTATACAGCACTGCCCCCAGTAGTATACAGCACTGCCCCCAGTAGTATACAGCCCAGCATTAAAAAAAATAAATAAACATATACTCACCCCGATGTCCGCGCCGTCTTCTTTCTTCTGCCGGGCGCCGCCATTGATCTTCCCCGGCAGGCGCCTAGTATGACGCGCCGCTGCTGACGTCATACTAGGCGCCGACCCGGGGAAAGACATGGCGGCGCCCAGCAGAAGAAAGAAGACGGCGCGGAAGACTGAAGACAGCACGGACATCGGGGCCAACGGAGGGTGAGTTTTCCCCCCCGATGTCTTTTTGAGGCTGCCGGCAGCCATCGCTGTGCAAACACCCGCGATCGGTGCTAGCACCGATCGCGGGTGTTACCGGTAAGGCTTTGCTGCAATATGCAGCAAAGACTTACCGGCTATGGAGAGGGCTCAGCCCGTGAGCCCTCTCCATGCCGCCGTATAAGACGATTACCGGCGTATAAGACGACCCCAGAGAAGAGAAAAGTCGTCTTATACGCCGGTATATACGGTATATAATGATTGTCCACAAACTGACTATGTAAAAACAACTGAAGAAGGATCCGTTCCGGATCCGAAACGAGTCTTGATCTTAGCCATTTTTATTCATCTAATAAACCAATCTTTGGAACTTAGTGCGCCGGGTCTTTGTCCAAAAAGATCAAAGGGATAGTCCACCAGGTTTCAAGCAACGGAAACCCTCCACTGCCATTTTCTTCATCGGTACTACCGCTGAATCTATTCCCTGAAGGCTGCACCCCATTCCACCCGATGTGCGATGATATGTGTTGTGCCATTAGCACAACATAAGAAGGTGAGTGCACACTTTGCTTAGGCACTAAACTACTATTACTGAGGAAACTCTACACATCGAGCGCCCCCGCTCTCTCCTTTTTCCTCCCTCCCCTTTTTCCAAAGTACCCTTCTTGAGATATGAGTGATATTTCAGTTAGCCATTAAAAATTAAGATGTTACAAGCAAGCTTTTGGGACGGAGTACGGTGTACGGACCTGTGGGTGGTGTCATTTTTTGCGGATTTTGATGACGTTTACAATGTTACCATTTTTGGGACTGTGCGACCTTTTGATCACTTTTTTGCCATTTTAAAAAAAAATTTTTAATTCTATAAAAGTGCCATTGGGTGCGATTTTCCGTAACGGGGTTAAACGCACATATAAAGTCTTATCCAAAACCCTCAAAAATGGAGCCGGTATTTATGGTTAATGGGTTCCCAAATAGGAAAAATAAACAAGTGACAAGGTGAGTGTACTGATAAAGGGAATCCCCAAGTGCTCAAACCAGAACGCGTAAACGCTTTACATCGCAGAATACATACTCCATTTTTGAGGGTTTTGGATAAGACTTTATATGTGCTTTCCGGGACTGTACCAGGCAATTGCTTTCATTGTGTAATGTTTACCTTATTCGAGGAGATTGCATCCATATACTTTTTGTGCTGACTTGTAGCCGTCTGTGGTTCTTTGTGACTGGCTCTGAACCACAAGGTTTTGCTGATGTAATTGCACATCTTTTAAGAGTTTTTAACCATTTAGATGCAAGACAATGTTCTTTATTTTTTGTATCTTACAATAAAGTCTTTGATTCTTCAGCCTTTACACACTAGCCTTTCTTGCTTTTTGGTTAGATATTTATGATCGTGTCAAATAAGTTTATCTGTGTGAAAATTTTAATGTCAGGTTTATTGTGGGATGGAATTTGTTGAAATGTCCATGAAATGTAATTAGCTGTTGCTCTGAACCTGTCCAGATGATCAAAATATCATCAATAAAGTGGTAGTAGGCCAGAGGTTAAGTCAGCATTAAGATAAATTTGTCAGGCTTGCCGTCCATCTGTGTGGGATGTTCAAATATAAAGATTCCACATCCGGGGTAGCCAGGATACAGCCCTTGGGGAGAGAATTTTCTTGAGTAGGTCTGTGGTGTCCTGGAGGAAATCTGGTGGTATTTCTTACTAGTGGTTTAAGGACACCCTCTACCCAATCAAAAGATATTCATGACCCACTACAACCTCAAACAAATGTTGGGCAGAGCGAGTGACCGCATGAGAGACAAGGAGAGTGTGTGAGTGAAAGACAGCCAGTGAGAGACACAGGGAATGTTCGTGACAGACAGGCGGGGAGCATGAGTGAGTGACAGACAGTGAGATCTATGCATAGATATGGGGGGGGGGGGAGTGTTCACTCCAGCATAGGATCTTTAAATTGTTTATTCTCATTTGCTTTTGGTCGGAGGAGATTCAAACCACACAACATGAGATTGGTTAAGACTATGGTTCACTACTTCTCGCCTCCCACAGTGTATGGGATAGATTACATGAAGTTTATAATTTGGAACTATTGAATCATTGTCTACCATAAATGTTTAAATTTAATTTAGATCATTCATGACAAAGTAAATCTAACCTTACATTACACTTTACCAACTTTTGACTGTTATTCTGATAAAAAAAAAAAATAGTTTTTGGAAGCTTATAATTTTAAAAATCCTAAGGCTCAAGAAAAAAAACAAGTAAAGCCTTCTGTGGCATTGTGAAAACCGAATTGTGATTTGGCACTGGTTTAACAAAAACTCATCACCATTAGCATGGAAAAGGGTTTGACAACACTCAAATCCGTGTAGTTTACAGCTGTGTCACATGACCAGAATTTGGATTATTTATTCCTTTAACCCCTTAGGGTTGTGGCCCTTTTTCGTTTTTGCATTTTCATTTTTCACTCCCGACCTTCAAAAATCTAACTTTTTTATTTTTCCATGTAAAGAGCTCTGTTTGGGCTTGTTTTCTGCATAACAAATTGAACTTCATAGTGATGGTATTTATTATTCCATGCCGTATACTGGGAAGCGGGAAAAAAATTCTGAGAAAATGATGAAAAAACGCATTTGCACCGTTTTCTTGTGGGCTTGGATTTTACAGCTTTCACTGAGCACCCCAAATCACATGTCTATTTTATTCTTTGGTTTGGTATGATCCCGAGGATACCAAGTTAGTGCCAGAAAATGGCAAAATGAAGAATTTTTTTTTTTTGTACAGAAGGTTTTAATTTTTTTAAATGTGTGAAAATATTATAAAACCTGTACAAAAAAAAAAAATTCTTCATTTTGCCATTTTCTGGCACTAATAACTTTTTCATACTTCAGTGTACGGAGCGGTGGGTGGTGTCATTTTTTGCGACTTTTGATGACGTTTTTAATGCTTTCATGTTTAGGACTGTATGGGCTTTTGATCAGTTTTTATAGAATTTTTTATATTTTTCAAAATGGAAAAAAAAACGGTAATTACTCACCGGTAATTGTGTTTCCTTGAACCACGACAGCACCCAACCAGAGAGCGGGATCCGCCTCCAGGGACAGGAAACCCAGACTTCAAATTGTGCGGTACGCCCCATCTCCTTCAGTGGATTACAGAGACTGTATGGGACTTAATGTTTTTGATTATTTCTGACCACCGTATCATTCAGTATCACTTTCAATGAGAGAATCTCACACCTCTGACACACACATAACGCTTAACACCCAAGTGTGAAAAAGAATTTACAAGGGAGGGAATAACCAGGGTGCTGTCGTGGTTCAAGGAAACACAATTACCGGTTTCCCCCTCTCACCACGACAGCACCCAACCAGAGAGAATAACAGACGAAAATTTTAGGGAGGGATAACCGAAGAAAGAACTCTTCGCCCAAAGGAAAGCTCCTGTGCACCCACTACATTCAGCCTATAGTGCCTGTAGAAAGTGTGAGGAGAAGACCAGGTGGCAGCCTGACAAATCTGATTAACCGACACCTCTCTAAATTCTGCCCATGAGGAAGAGACTGCTCTGGTAGAATGGGCTTTTAGACCTTCTGGTATCGGCTGGCCTGCTACATAAGCGGAGCCAATAGCTTGCCTGATCCATCTGGCTATAACTACAGCTGAGGCCTTTTGCCCCCTATTCTTGCCTCCAAAAAGAACAAAAAGACTATCAGATTTTCGCCAATCTCTAGTCCTATCTAAATAAAGTTCAATGGCCCTTTTAACATCTAATTTGTTAAACTCTCTCCCTATCCGTAGAAGGGTTACTACAGAAGGATGGGAGCCTGATCTCCTGGGATCTATGGAATCTAGAGACTACCTTTGGTAAAAAGGCCGGGTCTGTCGTCAGAACTACCCTGTCATCCAGAACCTTAAGGAAAGGCGCTCTACAAGATAGAGACGATATTTCTCCAACCCTACGGGCTGAAGTGATTGCTACCAAAAATACTACTTTAATAGTCAACCACTTTAGTGAACAAGTTTCCAGGGGCTCAAAGGGGTCTTTTATCAGATAATTTAATACCAGAGTGAGGTCCCAGGGGGGCACCGTACATATCTTAAATGGGGTCATACGAGATGCCGCTTTTATGAACCGAGATATCCAGGGATGAGAGGCTAAGGGGGACTCAAACAGGGAGCTAAGGGCAGAAACCTGTACTTTAAGGGTGGCAGGTTTTAGGCCCTTATCTAATCCTGTATCTAGTATCTAGTATCTTAGCTATATTTGGATGGGCTAAGTCTATTTTGTCTGGAGTACAAAAATCTGAGAATACTCTCCAGACCCTGAAATAAAATTTAGAGGTAACTAACTTCCTACTCTTTTGCAGGGTTGTAATTACCTTGTCCGAGAGGCCTTTTTCCCTCAAGATACGCCTCTCAAATTCCAGGCCGTCAGATGGAGGTTCGCAATCTGCGGGTGGAATACTGGGCCCTGGTAGAGGAGATCGTGACTCTCTGGGAGGATCCAAGGGTCTGATATCGATAGCTCTCTCAGTATTGAGAACCATGCCCTCCTGGGCCAGAAGGGGGCTATAAGAATAACTCTGGCCTGGTCTTGCCTTATCTTCTTCAGAACCCTCGGGAGGACAGACAGAGGTGGAAATGCATAAGCGAGGCTGAAGTTCCACTTTATTGAGAAAGCATCCAGACTCAATGATCGATCTCTCGGGTCTAGGGAGCAGAAGAGTCTGGTACCTCCCTGGCGATTCACAAATGCCACTGCTGTGACATTGTCCGAGGCAATCTTCAGGTCTGTCCCCCGAATCATCGGCAAAGCTCGTCTGATTGCCTGCAGGATGGCCTCTAGCTCTCTGTAATTTGAGGACCTCTTCCTGGATTCCTCGTTCCATGACCCCTGGAATAGGAGGTCTCTGACCTGGGCTCCCCAACCCGTAGAGCTCGCATCCGTAATCATGGATAGGGGATTCTCCTCTCTCCAAGGCCTGCCTGCCTGGAGGTTCTCTTCTCTTAGCCACCATCCCAGGGAATCCAGGATCTGTTGGGGAAGTGTAATCCTCTGGTCCAAGGAGGACTGGTCCCCTCTCCAGTTCTCCAACATGAAGAGCTGTAAGGGCCTTGCGTGATACATTGCCCAAGGTACCGCTGGAATTGCTGCTGTAAAGAGACCCAGAGTCCTCATAATCTCCCTTATGGTAGGGGATGGCTGTCTGTACAGCTTCTCCACCGAGGTTACTATCTTCACCACCTTGTCCTGAGGAAGGAAAGATTTCTGCTGAATGGAATCTAATCTGATGCCCAGAAATATCTTTGACCTGGCCGGAGTAAGGGAGGACTTCTTCAGATTCACCATCCAACCCAGGTGATGTAGAATCTTCATTACCACCTTTATCAGAATCTCTAATTTTTCTGCTGAACCTGCAATCAGCAGGAAGTCGTCTAGATATGGCACAAAAGTGCCCTGATGTCTCCGTACGTAGGCTCCCACTTCCGATATTAGTTTTGTGAAAACTCTCGGTGCTATCGCCACTCCAAAGGGTAGAGCTCTGAATTGAAGGTGCTCTAACTTGTCGTCCATTATCACCGCCACTCTCAGGAATCTCTGACTGTCTGGATGAATGGGGACGTGGTAATATGCATCCGCTAAGTCTATGGAAGCCATAAAACAATCCTGAAAAAAGGGCAGGTTTATGGTTGACTTTATTGATTCCATCTTGAATTTTTCCACCTGTAGGTAGCAATTTAGTGGTTTTAGATTTATAATGGTCCGGAAAGCGCCGTCCGGCTTCTTTATAAGGAACAGGGTTGAATAGAATCCTGTCCCCTGATCTTGCAGTGGCACTTGCCGTAGCACCTCCTTTCCCAATAAGTATCTCACTTCGGTTTCCAGAGCCTGTTTTTCTGCTCTTCCGGCCACTGAGGTTATCCTGAAACACTGTGGGGGAGGGGATAGAAAAGGTAACTTTAGGCCATCTTGTATGATCCCCAAAATCCACTTGCTCCCTGTAATCTTCCTCCACTCCTCCTTGAACAGGGAGAGCCTTCCTCCCACAGGACCCCTGGCGTCATTGCTGACCGGGGCGTTTACTGGAATCCTGAGGTCGGGAAAACATGAACCCCTTAGACCTCCTAGAGGAACGCCACCCCTCTGTCTCCGGACCTCTGGGGAGATCTAAATCGCCTTGAGGGGCGAAAAAATTTCCTTTGAGGCCTTGTACTAGGAAAACCTCTCTTCCTGTCTGCTGCTTTCTCCAAGATGTTGTCCAGAGCAGATCCAAACAAGAATTCTCCCTCACAGGGAATACTACACAGATGGCTCTTAGATGGAAGGTCACCTGTCCAGTTTTTCAGCCATAAGGCCCTTCTGGCTGAATTGGATAAGGCCACCGATCTTGCTGATAACCTTAAGGCGTCCACCGAGGCATCGGCTAAGAAGGCAGAGGCTTTTTGTGCAGTGGTAACCTCTGAAATAAGATGTGACCTGGACGCACCAGTCTTAATCTTTTCCTCCAGCTGGGAAAGCCAAACAAATAGAGACCTAGAAACGCATGTAGCCGCGACGTTGGGTTTGAATGCGCCCGCTGCTGCTTCCCAGGAGCGCCTTAGGAAGCCATCTGCCTTCTTATCCATAGGATCTTTAAGCACACCTGAATCCTCCACTGGAAGCGCACTCTTCCTAGAGACTTTAGAAACGGCAACATCTACCTTCGGTGCCTTGTCCCAAATCTCTGTCTCCTTCTCAGGAAAGGGATACTTCCTCTTCATTGCCCTAGGGATAAAAACCTTTTTGTCCGCCTTGCGCCATTCTGCCTGGATAAGGGAGGAAATATTCTCATGGATGGGAAAAAACTTTTTCTTCCTTTCTCCTAGACCCTGGAACATAACGTCTGTTACAGAGCGTTCCTCCTTTTCATCTTCCAATTCCATAGTCGATCTTACTAATTTAACTAGATGATCAAGATCTTCGATAGGAAACAGGGGTCTGCCTGACCTGTCCTCTTCTGACTCAGATGACTCCCCCGAACTAGGGCCAGAATCTTCAAGTTGCCTGGAAGGGCCCGGGGAATTCTCAGACCTGAGGGATCTCCTTATTTCCTGCACAGAACTACGCACCTCCTGCTGAATTAGTACACGCATGGATTCAAACAAGGCCGACTGATCTTGTGCTAGCAGGCGCTGAACACACTGGTCACAGTTAGGTTTTAAATAAGAGTCAGGCAGATTATCTCCACAGATTCTACATGCACGATTCTTAGACTTTACAGTGGCTTTCCCCTTACGAGATTCTTCCCTCTAAAACAAGAATCACATAAGACATCATCAGAACCAGTTTAAAGGCATGGTAAGGCCACACTCACCAATCAGCGGACTATCCCCCTACTCAAACTTTACCGTAGCGGTGTCCACCGACTCTCTACCACCTTCATTAGAAGTCATCTTATTCAGTGGTGAGGGTACAGCTCCGTTTCCTTCCACGACTGGAGCAACTCCTGTGGCTGGCTGTGGGTGCTAGAAACCACACACAGGACTCCTGTGTGGGATCTCCTTTTAAAACTCCCGCCTCTGTGGATCTTGTGCAGCCACCTGGGGGTACCTGGGACTCCCATTCCCCCCTTTCTCCGCGACTCCTGAGCCTCACCGAGACTCACTGGATCCCCCGTCAGGGACAGGAAACCACTGAAGGAGATGTGGCGTACCGCACAATTTGAACCCTGGAGGCGGATCCCTCTCTCTGGTTGGGTGCTGTCGTGGTGAGAGGGGGAAAAAGTCCATCATGACGGCCCCACTGGAGGTTGCTTCCCCTTCCTCTGTAGGGACAGGAAGTTGAGAGCATTAAATAGCTCCTCCCTCAACCTCCCACCAGTGTTTATCAAATAACTAAACCAGTATAGGTTCCAACATAATTTTATTTATTATGTTAAATTACAAATACATAGGTAACGATCCAGAAAAAGAAAACCCTTATATACATGGGAGGGAAATATCAGGGCCATCATGGTGGACTTATGGAAACCGAATTACCGGTAAGGACCAATTCCTTTTTTCCATATAGTCCCCATGACAGCCCCACTGGAGACATACCAAATTTATGCCCAGTTAGGGAGGGACTACAGCCTGAAGCAAATTTCGGCCGAATGCCAGATCTCTGGAAGCAAAGACATTTAGCCTATAGTGCTTTGCAAATTTCTTCAATTTTATATCATTCCTTGATGGTATCCGTAATCCAACATCCAATAGTGGCTTTTGAAGCTTTTTTGCCTTTATTCCTTCCTGCAAATTGAATTAATAAATTTAAATCTTTTCTCCAAGAATTGGATGCTTCGAGATACTTAAGAACAGTACGTCTTACATCCAGTAGATGCCACTTTTCTTCAACAGGATTTTTTGGATGATGGCAAAACGTGGGTAAGACTATTTCCTGGTTCCTATGGAAATTAGAGACAATTTTTGGTAAAAAAATTCTGTCAAGTCTAAGCATGATTCTATCTTCTGATACAGATAAATAGGGTTCACAAATATACAAGGCCTGTAACTCGCCCAGTCTTCCAGCTGATGTAATGGCGATTAAAAAGGAGGTTTTTAGTGTCAAAAAACGCATATTACTAGGGTCAATTGGCTCAAAGGGCGCCATAGGTAAAGAGTCTATGACTAGGGATAGATCCCACTGAGGGGAAGACTAACAGTAGGACGCAAGCGTGAACAGGCTTGAAAGAACCTCTTTACCCACCTGTGTTCTGCTAGCGCTGTATCGAAGTAGGCGCTCAGGGCCGAGACCTGGACTTTCAAGGTGCTAGGTCGTAGTCCCTTCTCAAACCCCTGCTGCAGAAAATAAAGAATCTGACAGATATTTGGGGAATCCTGGTTAGTAGATAGATGCACTTTTCCTGGAGTTTCTGGAAAGGTGATGATGACACTCTTCCGCGGGTACAACAGAAGTAGGACCCGGCGCAGTACGTAAAAGGATTTATTTAGTATATAAAACAAAAGCAAAACGCGTTTCGGACCCGGAGCGGATCCTTCACCAGTAGCATAAATCTGTTGACATACATGTGGCTTTTAAAGAAGCGAATTGTTGCGGTATGATCACCGGTTATGGAGACCGGGCAGACCAATTAATGGATAGCGGAGATATTTTACTGCCTCCGCCATGACCTTGGTAAAGACCCGGGGGGCTGAGGAGAGACCAAAAGGCAATGCAGTAAATTGAAAATCTTAAGTATTTTTGTGATTTCGTATGGATAGGCACGTGATAATAGGCATCCTTGAGATCCAAGGTACATAAACAAGCTTTGTAAGGTATCAAAGGCGTAGTAGATTTTATTGATTCAATTTTGAATTTGACATAGGTTACCCAATTGTTCAAATATTTCAAATTTGTGATCAATCTGAAGGCTCCATTTGGCTTTTTTATTAAAAACAAAGGTGAGTAATGACCCGTACCTCTTTCTTCTGGATGGACTGGACAGATGACGTTCAACTTTAACAGGTCGGATACCTCCTTCCAAAGGTGACATGTTAGTCTGTTCGATGGTTGCCTGGATAGGATAAATCGATGGAGGTGGTGACACAAACTCTATAAAATAGCCATCTTCGATTCTAGAGAGTACCCACCTGTTTGATGTTATATTTTTCCAATGGGGGAGAAAATTTTTCAATCTCCCCCCCCCCCCCACTCTGGTGTCATTGTTTCTTCTCTTGTTTACTTGAGGCACCAAAAAGAAAGGACTTATTCTTTCCTCCTTTAGCTGTATTCCAGTACCCCTTGTTCCTGAATCTTGGCTGTTCTTTAGTGGGACGAAATCTCCGAAAAAACTGCTTCTTGGGTTGTTGTTTGGCCTCCGGAAATCCTTTTTTTTTATCCGCTGCTTTAGCTAGGATTTCATCCAACTCTGGCCCAAACAAAAAATCACCCGAAAAAGGCAGGCTACATAGTTTGGTTGAGGCAATGGTCTGGAGACGTACGCTCTAAAGCCAAAGGGCTCTTCTAGTTGCATTAGATAGTGCAGCTTCTCTTGCTGAAAACCGGATGGTTTCGGCTTGGGCATCTGCCAGAAAAGCTGCCGCTGATCTTAATAACGGAATAGAGTCTAGCATTTCTTCTCTGGACGTGCCTTCTCTAAGATGATCCTCCAGCTGTCCTAGCCAAAAGAACAGAGTACGTGATACAGAGGTAGTAGTAATATTTGTTTTGAGAATTGCCATAGAAGTTTCCCAAGCTTTCTTGAGCAAACAATCTGATTTACGGTCCATGGCATCTTTTAGTTGGGTGGAATCTTCAAATGGTAAATAGTTTTTTTTGACCACCTCAGCTATAGGGATGTCAACCTTAGGCACACTATCCCAGATTTGTTCTGGATCAAATAACATACGGTTTTTAAACTCCTTAGGAATTGTTATACGCTTCTCCGGTTCCTTCCATTCATCCTGGATAAGATCCTTCAAGCTTTCAATAACAGGAAAAACTAACTTTCCTTCTCCTTAATCCAAACAATTCATCTACTACAGACCTCTCCTCTATGGTGTCTTCAATATTCAAGGTGTCCCTTAATGCTTTAAATCAGCCCATCCAAATACTCGTTTGGAAACAAATATTTGGGGTCATTTGCTGTGTCACCACATACTGTTCTTCCATGTCAACTTATAAGAACAAGAGGGCTGAATCAAGAGGCTCATCTGAATCCAGACATACAGGGTTCTGCCTGACTTTTTTATGCGGTGGGCTCCTTGATGCCCTAATCTTTTCACACAACACGCAATTCATCCATAAACGATGATTTTTCCTCTTTTAACACTTTGTCCAAACAATCTTTACATAAACTTTTCTTATACGCAATATCCAATTTTGTGTTACAAATGTGGCAACGTTTGGATGGTGCCTTCTTAGGTTTTTCTTTATCACAAACTTTAGATTTTTCTTTTACAGGGATATCCTCCTGTTAGAAAAAGAAAAGGAGTATTGCTTATTAGAAGCCGACTCCACACAGCATATAGTGCCAAAACCTATTGGCGTTCACCTAATGTCCTACTTACAGAGCCCAGGGTTAAGGAACAGAATTCAGCCTCTTCCATGCTGTATTCACTGCTCCACATAGACCTCAGCAGACTTGGTGGGGACTTGTCCTCACTTACCTTCCGGCGTCTGACGTCATCTTTAATGGCCTGTCTCCTAGGCCGGGACGCTGAGGTCTGTCACTTCCGGTCTTTGCCCCGTAACCCGGAAGTGACCGAGGGCTTGAAAGTGCGCTATGTGACGGCTGCCGAGGACCCCTCGAGAGGGCCGTAATCTAGACATGCCGTTTTTCTAACCTTCCAAATCTGCAGGTCAGAAAAAAGAAATCACATACACTCACCGGCCACTTTATTAGGTACACCTGTCCAACTGCTCGTTAACACTTAATTTCAGCCAATCACATAACGGCAATTCAGTGCATTTAGGCACGTAGACATGGTCAAGACAATCTCTTGCAGTTCAAACCGAGCATCAGTATGGGGAAGAAAGGTGATTTGAGTGCTTTTGAACGTGGCATGGTTGTTGGTGCCAGAAGGGCTGGTCTGAGCATTTCAGAAACTGCTGATCTACTGGGATTTTCACACACAACCATCTCTAGGATTTACAGAGAATGGTCCGAAAAAGAAAAAACATCCAGTGAGCGGCATTTCTGTGGGCGGAAATGCCTTGTTGATGCCAGAGGAGAATGGGCAGACTGGTTCGAGCTGATAGAAAGGCAACAGTGACTCAAATCACCACCCGTTACAACCAAGGTAGGCAGAAGAGCATCTCTGAACGCACAGTACGTCGAACTTTGAGGCAGATGGGCTACAGCAGCAGAAGACCACACCTGGTGCCACTCCTTTCAGCTAAGAACAGGAAACTGAGGCTACAATTTGCACAAGCTCATCGAAATTGGACAGTAGAAGATTGGAAAAACGTTGCCTCGTCTGATGAGTCTCGATTTCTGCTGGTATGGTAGGCGTCAACAACATGAAAGCATGGATCCATCCTGCCTTGTATCAACGGTTCAGGCTGGTGGTGGTGGTGTCATGGTGTGGGGAATATTTTCTTGGCACTCTTTGGGCCCCTTGGTACCAATTGAGCATCGTTGCAACGCCACAGCCTACCTGAGTATTGTTGCTCACCATGTCCATCCCTTTATGACCACAATGTACCCAACATCTGATGGCTACTTTCAGCAGGATAATGCGCCATGTCATAAAGCTGGAATCATCTCAGACTGGTTTCTTTAACAATGAGTTCTGTACTCAAAGGGCCTCCACAGTCACCAGATCTCAATCCAATAGAGCATCTTTTGGATGTGGTGGAACGGGAGATTCGCATCATGGATGTGCAGCCGACAAATCTGCGGCAACTGTGTGATGCCATCATGTCAATATGGACCAAAATCTCTGAGGAATGCTTCCAGCACCTTGTTGAGTCTATGCCACGAAGAATTGAGGCAGTTCTGAAGGCAAAAAGGGGGTCCAACCCGTTACTAGCATGGTGTACCTAATAAAGTGGCCGGTGAGTGTACGTCCAAGGTCATAATACAATCTTTACCATTTTCAAATTCATAAGTAGGTAGCAATCAAAAGCATACATAATGAAGGGGGTTACTCATGGCTTGTACTGGCATATGCATAGGAACATTTTACAATCTTACGCCACTTACATGCCAGTTGTTACAGAATTACTCCAGGTGTACAATCTTGGAGCCTCTTTAAACCTCCCCACCGGTAGCTTCAAAGTGCTAGTGCACAATGTGCCATGGCTCGATAAATTCCCAGATTGTTTTTATGTACCATTTTCTAAATATTCTTTGTGTATGAACCAGAAAACTTGGACGTTTGGTCAAATATTTTTCACCTTACACCAAAGAAAACCAATATGTAAAAGGGACAGTGCTCAGTGTTACTGGGCAGCTTTTCATGAAAGCTGGTACACCAGCATACAGGTGCACAGATTTATATAAAATTTACATATACATTTCCACTAAATTGGCATTTTTGAGAATTCAACTATACCTAAAAAGCTTAAAAAGCTGCCTTTTACAATACTGGTTTTACTTGTGAGGTGATTCAGGAGCCAATGGTCAAATACTTTTAGTTTAGTTTTTTATATATTTGTTTATAGATTACAAAATTTTCTACCCTTTTAGAGATGGTGAACTCATACACATATAGGTCAACTCTCACTGGAGAAGCAGATTTGCAGTATATTAACTCTGGTAGTGGTCCTTAACCTTGGCTATATAGTAAAATGAAAAGCTTACAATATTCCAGTCTGCGCTATTTTTTTTTTTTTTATAGAGTAGAAGTTAATAGCAATGACCGGAGACAACTACAGCTAGGACCAAGACTAGATAGGTACGGATTCTAACTCAAATTTATGGCTCTGGCCTTTGCTTGTTTTTTTTTTTTTTTTTTTTAATTTGCATAAAAAGTCACATGAACTATTCACACAAGGACTGGAGCTTCTTGGAGACTCAAATCACAGATGATAAATTTGGCCTTCCAGAATTAAGTGCTGAAAAGATCCCCATGTGATACCGCAACTATAAAATACTCTTCCTTACTTTATAGTCAGAACAAAAAAAAAAAAAAAAATCTGAAAACTGGTAAGTGCTAGAGTCAGCATAACACAGTAGCATTGTAGTGAATGGGATTAATCACAGACTGATATGTAGCTGCAGCCTTTCCGTCATTTTCTAAACTCATGCAGAGAAGAAGAATATAGCTTAACCCCTTAAGGACGCAGGGTACTTTCGCTCATTTCTTGCTCTCTATCTTCAAAAATCCATAACTTTTTCATTTTTCCGTGTACAGAGCTGTGTGAGAGCTTATTTTGTACGTAACAAATTTTACTTTCCCATGATGTTATGTATTATTCCATGCCATGTAGTGTGAAGCCGTAAAAAAAAATTCCAAATGCTGAAAAAAACAAAACAAAACAAAACCACACGTGTCCATCACGTTCTTGTGGGCTCAATTTTTACGACTTTCAATCTGTGCTCCAAATAACACCTCAGCTTTATTCTTTGGTTCAGTACGATCGCTGTGATTCCATTTTCATACTTTTGTGCACGGAGCTGTGTGATATGTCATTTTTTGCTAAATGAGCCGACGTTTTCATTGCTATCTTTTTGAGGACTATAAGACATTTGGGCGCCATTTGCCGTTCCAGAGGTCACCGGCGTCAATAACAGTTTTTATATTTTAGTTCTATTCTCGTGGGCAGGGGGCAGTACTGGAGTAGTTCTATTCTCGTGGGCAGGGGGCAGTACTGGAGTAGTTCTATTCTCGTGGGCAGGGGGCAGTACTGGAGTAGTTCTATTCTCGTGGGCAGGGGGCAGTACTGGAGTAGTTCTATTCTCGTGGGCAGGGGGCAGTACTGGAGTAGTTCTATTCTTGTGGGCAGGGGGCAGTACTAGAGTAGTTCTATTCTCGTGGGCAGGGGGCAGTACTGGAGTAGTTCTATTCTCGTGGGCAGGGGGCAGTATTGGAGTAGTTGTATTCTTGTACGGAGGGTGCAGTATTAGAGTAGTCTAAATATAAATGAAATATACTGAATTATAAATCTATAATTTCAGTATATTTCATTATTTATTACATCAAAACTGGTGGTGGCAGTGCTCCAAGTATACTTATTTTCTGAATACTGGTATCAAGATTTTATATGGTTGAATTTTACTGAATAAAAGGTTACGACCAAGAACAGATTACAAAAGTAAGACTACCTGTGGACAAATGTATCTTGACATTTCTTCAATTGTTCATCGCCAATTGCAGGATTCCCAAATGGAGTCTGAAAAACAGGACTAAGACATTCTCTACTATTGGACAGATCAGTTGCGCAGTACTTTAAAATAATGGCTGTGTGCACAGATGAGGGAACTGGAGAGGATCTGCAAGGTTAGTATGGCAAATTATCCCCAAATTCAGGAGAGAAAAACTTGCTGCATCATTGCCAAGATGACACATTGATCAGTATTAAGTTGAAACCCCATTTTGAACTAGTACTACAAAGGGTCTGAAATATTTATGACCATGTGATATTTCTGGTTTTCTTGCTCAATTAGCAGAAACCTCTACATTTCTGATGATGCAGATTGTACATTAATTAAAAAAAAAATAGATTGGTTGCAATGAAACAGTGAAAAATTTTAAAGGGGTCTGAAAACTTTCCGTACCCACTGTATATAGCATTTCTGTAAAAATGCCAGAAAATAAGGACATTGGCATTGTAGCATTAACAGTATTGCCATTTCTTTTAATTTCTCCATATGAAACTTGATGAAAAAAAAAACAAAAAAAAAACCAGCATGTCACATGTACCCAAAACTAGGGTGATTAAAATCTACAAAACACAAAAAAAAGCGCCAACATGGCTACAATGCTAGAAAAATACAAAAATCACCAGTCCAAGGGGTTAATACTTAGCTAGCCAAAAATATGCACTTCAAATAAAAACTTGGTACACCACCACAATCGATTGTTTTTTTTGTTTTTTTTTATAATTTTTCTTCTACCTCACATTTCACTGGCCAAATTGTTCTTGAACCAACTGTCGTACTTCCATACTGTTATAGAATAGTAACTATTTTAGAATTTTAGACTTAGGAACTTGTATTTAGTGTTGCACTCTTCAGAAGGGAATCTGGCCCTGCTGAAGCCTGGTTGACTGTGTGACTATAGCGTAGCATCAGCACCAACACTCGGAAATGAGAGTGTTCCAAACCTTGACCATGATTTGGCCATTCACTTGGTTCATGGTTGTACTAAACCTTTCTGATGCACAAACTCCTTAGATGTCATGGCTATCTATACAATGGTCACCTATTGGCAACCCACAGCAGCAATAACTGTTGAAGAGCTGACTATGACACATGATAAAGATATGATCATCTGTGCCAAAACCTGTATCACGTTTCCTTGTGCAAAACCGGTAATTACTCACCGGTAATTGTGTTTCCTTGAACCATGACAGCACCCAAGTGTGAGTAAGAGAAAAGAAATTTACAAGGGTGGGAATAACCAGGGTGCTGTCGTGATTCAAGGAAACAATTACTGGTGAGTAATTACCGGTTTCCCCCTCTCACCACGACAGCACCCAACCAGAGAGAATAGCATAGAAGAAAATTAAGGAGGGATCACCGAAGAAAGAACTCTTCGCCCCAAAAGATAGCTCCTGTGCACCTGCTACATTCAGTCTATAGTGCCCATAGAAAGTGTGAGGAGAAGACCAAGTGGCAGCCTGACAAATCTGATTAACCGATACCTCTCTGAATTCTGCCCATGAAGAATGGGTAGAATGGGCTTTTAGACTTTCTGGTATCGGCTGCCCTGCTGCTACATAGGCTGAGCTAATAGTTTGCCTGATCCACCTGGCTATAACCATAGCTGAAGCTTTTGTCCCCTTAGTCTTTTTGTCCTTTTTTGGAGGCAAGAACAATCAGATTTTCTCCAATCTTTAGTCCTGGCTAAATAAACTTCAATGGCCCTTTTAACATACAATTTATTAAATTCTTTCCCTATCCATAGATGGGTTACTACAGAAGGATGGAAGCCTAATCTCCTGGGATCTATGAAACCTAGAGACTACTTTAGGTAAAAAGGCCGGGTCTGTCATAAGAACAACTCTGTCATCTAGCACTCTAAGGAAAGGCACTCTACAGGATAGAGCCGATATCTCTCCCACTCTACGAGCTGAAGTGATCACTACCAAGAACACCACTTTAATAGTTAACCACTTTAACGGACAACACTCTAAGGGCTCAAAGGGGTCTTTTAGTAGATAATTTAAGACCAGAGAGGTCCCAGGGGGGCACCGTACATCTCCTAAGTGGGGTCATACGAGATGCTGCCTTTATGAACCGGGCTATCCAAGGATGAGAGGCTAGAGGGAGACTCGAACAGAGCGCTAAGGGACGAAATCTTCACTTTAAGGGTGGCTGGCTTTAAGCCTTTATCTAGGCCTGCCTGCAGAAAACCTAGTATTAGCCACATCTGGATGAGCCAAATCCATCTTCTCTAGACTATCTGAAAATACTCTCCAGACCCTGAAATAAATTTTAGAGGTAACTACCTTCCTACTCTTTTGCAGGGTTGTAATTACCTTATCTGAGAGCCCTTTCCTCTCAAGATGCGCCTCTCAAATGCCAGGCCGTCAGATGGAGATTTGCAATCTGTGGGGAGACTGGGCCCTGGGAGAGGAGATCGTGATTCTCTGGAAGGATCCAAGGGTCTGATATTGATCCTTCGTATCGAGAACCATGCCCTCCTGGGCCAGAAAGGGGCTATAAGAATGACTCTGTCCTCCTGAGAGTTCTAAAGAAAAGGCAAGATCAGGCCAGAGGTGGGAATGCATACGAGAGGCTGAAGTCCCACCTTATAGAGAATGCATCCAGACTCAACGGTTGATCCCTCGGGTCTAGGGAGAAAAGCTTGACCTGTCTGTTTCTTCTTGTGGCGAACAGATCCATCTCTGGTTGACCTCAGAGCCTGGTTATCTTGGAGAACACCTTCCGATTCAGGGACCATTCCCCCTGTCGTAGGAGATGATAGCTTAGGAAGTCCGCTTCCAGATTGTCCTTGCCTCATATGTATTGCCGACACTGATCTTGAAATTGGTCTCAGCTAGCTTGAAGATCTGATCCGAGAGATTCATTAGAGACTTGCTTCTGGTACCTCCCTGGCAATTCACAAATGCTACTGCCGTGACATTGTCTGAAGCAATCTTCAGGTCTGTCCCCCGAATTACCGGTAAGGCTTGTCTGATCGCTTCTAGGATGGCCTCATTCTCTAATTTGAGGACATCCTTCTGGTTTCTTTGCTCCATGTCCCCTGGAACAGGTGGTCCTTTACCTGGGCTCCCTAACCCCAGGAACTCGCATCTGTGATCATAGATAGGGTATTCTCCTCTCCATGGTTTACCTACCTGGAGGTTCTCTTCTATTAACCACCATCCCAGGGAATTTAGAATCTTCTGGGGAACAGTTATCCTGTAGTATAGAGTGGACTGGTCTCCGTTCCAGTTCTTCAACATGAAGAGTTGTAAAGGTCTTGCATGATACATCGCCCAAGGTACTGCTGGGATTGCTGCAGTGAAGAGACCCAGAATCCTCAACCTCCCTTATGGTAGGGGATGGTTGCTTGTACAACTTTTCCACTGAGGTTATTATCTTCAAAACCTTGTCTTGTGTAAAGGAAGGATCTCTGGTGATTGGAATCCAATCTGATGCCTAAAACGATTTTTGAATTGGCAGGTGTAAGGGAGGATTTCTTCAGATTCACCATCCAACCCAAGCGATGAAGAATTTCCAGCACCACTTTTATCTGGATCTCCAATTTTTCCACTGAACTTGCCATCAGTAGAAAGTCGTCGAGGTATGGCACAAAGGTGCCTTGATGCTTCCTTATGTAGGCCCCCACCTCGGATATTAACTTCGTAAAAACTCTGGGCTATAGCCACTCCAAAGGATAGTGCTCTGAACTGCAGGTGTTCTATCTTGCCATTCAATACTACCGGCACTCTCAGGAACTTCTGACTGTCTGGATGAATAGGGACGTGGTAGTATGCATCCGCCAGATCTATGGAAGCCATATAACAATCCCAAAAGAGTAGGTTTACTGTTGACTTTATGGACTCCATCTTGAACCGGTCCACCAGCAGGTAGCGATTCAATGGTTTTAGATTTATGATGGTACGGAGGAAGCCATCTGGCTTCTTCACAAAGAACAGGGTTGTGTAGAAACCTGTTCCCTGTTCCTGAAGTGGCACCTGTCTGAGCAATTCCTTTTCTAATAAGGACCTCACCTCTGCTTCCAGAGCCTGTTCTGCTATTATTCCAGGCACAGATGTTAACCTGAAGCGCTGTGGGGGGGGGGGGGGTAGATAGGAAGGGGGCCTTCTGCGCAGTGGTGACCTCTGAGATGAGATCTTTAAGCACCCGTCTTAATTTTCTCCTCCAGCTGGGAAAGCCATACAAATGAGACGCATGTAGCAGCAATATTAGGCTTAAATGCGCCTGCGGCAGCCTCCCAGGAGCGTCTTGAAAAACTGTCTGCCTTCTTATCCATGGGATCTTTAAGTACGCCTGAATCCTCCCCCGGAAGAGCGCTTTTCCTGGAAACTTTTGAAACAGATCTGGGATAAGGCACCGAAAGTGGATGTTGGGGTCTCATTTTCTGGAAAAGGATATTTCCTTTTCATTGCTCTGGGGACAAAAACCTTTTTGTCCGATTTTCTCCATTCCGCCTTGATAAGGGAGGAAATATTTTCATGGATAGGAAAAAACCTTTTCTTCCTTTCTCCTAGGCCCTAGAAGATGACGTCCGTTACTGAGCGTTCCTCTTTTTCTTCCTCCAACTCCATAGTCGCTGTCACTAGCTTAATAAGATTGTCAATATCTTCAATAGGTAACAAAGGCCTGTCTGACCTGTCCTCCTCTTCTGACTCCGACGACTGCTCCAGGCTAGAGTGAGTCGTCAGAAAGCCTATAGAGGTGCTTCGGGAATTTCCTGTTCCGAGGGATTTTTTCATTTCCTGCATGGAACTACGCACCTCCTGCTGGATTAGTGTACGCATGGATTCAAATAAGGCTGACTGATCCCGTGCTAACATACACTGGTCACAATTGGGTTTTAAGTATGAGTCAGGCAGATTATCTCCACAGATTCTACATACACGATTCTTAGATTTTACAGTGGCTTTCCCCCTATGCGATTCTTCCCTCTAAAACAAGAAATTACATAAGACTTCATCAGAACCAGTTCAAAGGCATGGTAAGGCCACACTCCCCAATCAGCGGACTATCCCTCTACCGAATTTACCGTAGCGGTGTCCACCGATTCTCTACCACCTTCATTAGAACTCATCTTATCTGAGTTCTCTTCTTCTGCCCATACACGCTGAGTCTCGGTCTCGGTCTACTTCCACAATGGCTGGAGTAGCTCCTGTGGCTGGCTGTGGGTGCAGAATAACACACAGGACTCCTGGGTGGGATCTCCTTTTAAATTTTCCGCCAGTGAAGTCATTCCCCCCACGTGGGACGCTGAACGGCACGTCACTTCCGGTCTCCACCGGAAGTGGAGCCGACGCCATTTTCCTGAAGACTGATGCGGGGAAGGAGAGAGATCGTTGCGCTCAGCTGCCTCCACTCCTCCGCGCGCCTCCTCCCCGGGACCGGAGACGCGCCGGAGTCCATCTGCCCCCACAGATCATCGCTGCGACTCGCAGCCACCTCGGGGTACCTTGAGACTCCCATTCCCCCTCTCAACGCGATATCGAGCCTCACCGAGGCCCTCTTGATCCCCCATCAGGGACAGGAAACCACTGAAGGAGATGGATTTCCTGTCCCTGGAGGTGGATCACTCTCTCGGGTTGGGTTCTGCCGTGGTGAGGGGGAAATATGTATTTTCCAAATATTGTACAATACAAAAAAAAATTGTATTAAATTTTTAACATTTTAGAGTTCATGCAAGTTTTTTTTTCAGATTGTCTTCAGTCTTCAAAAGTATTGTATTCAAATTTGGTATTTCTCTACATATATTGACTGGCCAATGGGGGAAGGGAGACTTGATAGCAAGAACCATGGCTGATTACATTTGTCACGATTAAGAGTTAATTGGTAGGATATGTGAAATTCTATACAGTGTTATAATAAACTCTGTCCTGCGAAAACCAAGACTCCATACACTTATAATCACAGGAAGTGTGATAGTAAATGGTTAATAAACAGTTTTTTTTTTTAAATTTGTACACACTCATTGGCGGAGAGTTAAAAAAAAAAATTGCTATTTTACAGACAAGTATGAATGGAAAATGCTAGATAGAGAGCAAAGGATGTTCTAGAACACCTTTTTGTGCATAGGTTTTCAAGTCCCCCCTCTCCTCTATACTGCTATTGATCAGATTTTTATCTTTAAATTAACTGATATTTCTAATTGGCTATAAAAAAAAAAAAAAAAAAAAAAAATAATCCTGGCTAGCAGAACATCTATGTGGTAAGCAAGCGAAAAGTGATCAAGAAATTCTGCTCTGTTAAGGTATCCACTAAAGTCAGCAGGCATTTTTATTTGTAATTTTTCAGATTTATTTCACAAAATTTTCAAGGAGGCAAGACAAACCTATCTTGGTCACTTGTAAGAGTGAAGTTCACAGTAAAAAAAAACAAAAACACAAAACAAAAAACAAAAACATCTAGTCAATGAAGTCATCTCTCCTGAATTTTTCTTAATTACCATGTAAAGGTTTGTGTAAATTATAGATCTAGCTTCACTGGTCACCTCAAAAACACAACAAAATAAAATTGCATTTAATACTGCTTTTAATTACAAAAAAAGTAAAATAGATCAGATCAGTCTGCCCTTGTCAAAAAAAAATAAAATATTGCCGAAATAACAAGTTATTGGAGGAGAAAAACTTTGCAAGGTATGTTAAATTCAAAATTTGTACACTTAATCCCCCCCCCCCCCCCCAAAAAAAGAAACATGGGCTTGTGCCATATTACACCACTATATGGAAGACTGTTCAAGGAAATCTACCAACAGGATGAATGATTATAAACCCATCACACTTGCATGCTGGTGTGTGCCCACTCAATCAGGATCTAGTCCTTTTAGTTTAAGCCCTTGTTTTTATGAAAAAGGTTTTAAAAATTATGCCCACAGACTCTTATGCATAATTAAAAAAAACAAACTTTTTTTTTGTAAAAACAAGGGCTTAAGAAGCTCAAAGAAGAGAAGATCCTCCCAGAAGGGACTTTGTTTACAATCCTTCCTCCTGGTGGTAAATGTCCTTTAAGCTAGACAGAATGTAAATAACTTCCAACGCCCCCACCATTGCCAATTAATGTCAATATTTTTCTGCTGTTTTCAGATATGCACTCCAGGCGGAACTACTGACCTGACTGCAGACCACCTGCTGCTGCTCATTTGATAAAGAACACTTTTTGACATAATACAATGGTGCCTATTGAAGGTTAATAATAAACATGTATTTAGACTGTCTTATTCAGCAGGGCAAAGTTAATCTCCCCAATTAACTTATTCTGTAAGGAAAACAAACAAACGCTTCAGAAGAGATGACTACAACTATTGATTGTTGTCAACCTAAATAAAAGAAATGGCACAAGTATTATGCCTCCTTTTAGTGAAGTTTATATAACTAGTCTATAACCACAATTTCAAAAAGAAATCTTTGCCAGTGTTTGACATGGCATTCTGACCAACTTACAAAATACTGTACATTAGAAAAAAAACCCATAAAATCAAGTTTTTTCATTTTATATGAGGCAATACATGGAAGAAAGAAATGACAATGTGTTCCGTAATCTAAAACAGTGTTTTATACTGTAGTTGCATGGTACATCTAATATGTTTCACTAAAGCTTTTTTTTTATGTCACAAGTGATGCCAAGTAAATATTGTAGTCTTGCATTGTATTCTTCTATAGCTCTTATGTCAATAGAATTTAAAGTGAGATAAGTCACCATACTATTACATATACTGTTCTTATATTAAATTCTCATTTCCAATAGAGCGCCGTTAGAGTAACTGAATCTTCCTCTTGGCAATGGCAGCCTCAGAGGTGTCTGAACTAGAGATACAAACATAAATTGATATAAATAACAAAGTAAATGAACTTTGTTACCTTAGGTAGACAATCATTTCCACACAATACTCAGCCCCTTCTAAGTTAGTATGGCCACTAGGCCAGTTTTAGGATTGAGCCCATTATGCCGAGACTTTGCTATAAAATAGTGATATTTCCTGATAAAAGGAGATGGGCTGGATTTAAAGTGGAGAGAAACTGAAGTTCAAACATTTATGCATAGTTATCACTTACAGACTCAAGCTTATTAGGACAGATTTACAACAGCCATTTTTCTCATTGGTGAGTGAGAAAAGGGAAATAAGTCTGTTCCGATCCCCAGGTGAATTCTCCAAAGGCACACAGTCGGTTTGAGACAAGCCACACAAGTAAGCGGATGGTAATTTCTTCCCAGTAAATCCTTTTAAAGTTGCAGCATTTCACATGTTACAGCACAGTAACGGCTCAATTAAAAATGCCAAACAAGCCATTTTCATAAGGCTGTAATCCATACTGAAACGCAGGAGTGCAAAAACGTATTTCGATAAAAAATAAAATTAAAATAAGTAAACAGATCAGTCTTTGTTGTCAAGATTATTCCAGGGCAAAGTAGTTTTTCCCCACCCTCCCCCATGTTAAACTATTTCCCATATCTACCCAACCTAACCAAAGATTGTTGTCCAAGGCTTGTTTCTGGGTAGCACCCCATTAAAAACTTCAGATACTTTGCATTTTATTTCTTAAACTATGTATCACCCTATTCCATTTAGAGATGATGGAACAAACAGATGAATTTGCAAGAAACAAGCCATCATTCAGCTGGCCCCAGCTAACTGATTCAGAGTCCACAAGGTGCAGGTTTAAAAACAAGTTTTTCACAAGTATTTTCCCCAAGAGAACCGATGCCCACCCATAGTCAATATTCCACTTCTATTCAAAGAGTCTAGTCGAGGTCATAAGGCCACTCTGATGCAGTGGTATTTAAGTTTGCATGGCAGAACGCCTTTGTTTAGCTGATAAAACTCAACAAGTTGAATTAAATCTGTGAATTTGGTATTGCCATCATCTAGGCTAAAAAACGTCTGCCCATCGTCTTCACACTGAAAGAAAAACAAAACAAAAATTAGTGTCCAAATGGAGTAATACTAAGAAAGGTCTAATACAAAGACCAAAAAAGGTCATAAGTCACTATACTGAAGTTTTAATGTTCAAGAGTGAAAGAAAAAAAAGCTATAAATAGAAAATAGATGTAGTACTATGAGGACTTGTGGCTGCATTCCACTTCTAGAATTGTCCAAGTAGTTTGGTGAAGCGAATACGAAATACAATGTATTGGGCAGATCAGGTTAGGTTAACTACCATGCAAGGGGGAGCTTATTAGGTGCTGTGCCAATGCCCAAGCATGTTACCCCTGAAATGGTTGCACACAGGCGTCTTCTGGGGGTGCCACCACCACCAAGAGGACTATGCAAATTATTGTATTAGCCCTTAATTGGTGGAGAAATTAGTGAAAAATTCTAATGCTTTTTTTTTTTAGTTTAGAGTGCACAGCTTAATATATTTATAGAATAAAGCTATCAGTTTGTTAAGTGTCAGTTTTTCCACAAGTTTTTCATCAAGTTTTATACATCTGAAAAAGAACGACCATATACCATGTATTTTCTATGGCAAATGATTATTGAAAAAATCCATGCATTTATGTCAGAGGGCAAATAAGTAGAAGTAAAGCAAGCTGCGAATTACATGCTCATAAAAAATACATGTGCAAGAAATAAAAAGCACATCTCACAAAATACATTGATTACACAGGGTCAGAATCCAAAGCAAGTCAAACAAGTGAAAGGGGCCTAAAATACAGCGTTCAAAAAAATAAAAACGGAACACTCAAACACATCCTAGATCTGAATGAATGTACAGATCTAGAGAATGTACAGAAAGTATTCAATGAGAATATTTCAATGTTGAATGTGCCAACAAAATCGCCAAAAAAAAATAAATAAATAAAAATCTATGGAAATCTAATTTTATGTGCTACTACAAATCCAGGCCTAAATAAAAGTGGGAAAACAATGCAGGCTGATCCAACTTTGATGAAATGTCCTTAAAAAAAGTAAAAATGAGGCTCAGTATTGTGTAGCCTCCACATGCCTGTATGACCTCCCTATGTTGATAGATGAGGAAGTATTCCAGTACTCGCAAGGTCTCCTACAATCACAACATTTTTTTTTTCATACTAAAAACATACAGCCATAGCTTGTGTGACCACCAGTACACGATCTACGCGTTTTGGACTAAATTATTCAGTCCTTAGTCATGATCATTCCTGGGAATGAATTCCTGTGGAAAGGATCATGAAACAAATAACACAGGCCAACAGCAGCAGTGTAAAACTGTTTAAAGGGTCGAACGGTGGACCACGTAGTTGCTGCTTTCTATAGAGGTGCATGTGGTTATCCCCAAAGCAGTGTAATACTTGAATTTGGAAAAACCTCCAGCAGTGCAGAGAGTAAGGTGAAGCCAACAGTTGATAAATAACCCCTTAACGCTCTGCGCCGTAGCTCTACGGCGCAGAGGTACAGGGAGTGTATGAAGAGGGCTCACTGGCTGAGTCCTTCATACAAAGGTGGGGGTTGTTGCATATTGCAGCAAACCCCCACCGCTAATAACCGCTATTAACCCTTTCATTGCCGCCGGCACAAAGTCGCCGGCGGCATTCAAAAGACAGCGGCCGGGCGCCGCCATCTTTATTACGATCCCCGCGCCCCGGAACGTCAACGGGGGGCGGCGATCAGTTGCCATGGTAGTTGCTATCTGGCTTCTGCAGAAAATGCCATATATTGCAATACAGAAGTATTGCAGTATATGGTAGGAACGATCTGACCATCTAGGGTTAATGTACCCTAGATGGTCTAAGAATTAGTGAAAATAAAAAAAAAAAAGTTTAAAAAATAAAAAAATTTAATAAATTATTAAAAATTCAAATCACCCCCCTTTCCCTAGAACTGATATAAAACATAACAGTAAAAATCAGACACATTAGGTATCGCCGCGTCCCAAAATGCCCGATCTATCGAAATATAAAAAGGTTACGGCCGGCGGTGACCTCCGAGACGGGAAATTTGTTATGCAGAAAACAAGCCCTCATACAGCGATCTACATGGAAAAATAAGGTACAGATTTTTGAATGTGGGGAGTGTAAAATGAAAAACTCAAAATCGAAAAAGTGCCTCGGAGGGAAGGGGCCTAAAGCCAGTTTAACCCTGTAATAGTACGTCACATGTCGGGTCCCGGTACATGGAGAGGGCTCGCGGGCCGAGCCCTCTCCATAGCCGGTAAGTCTTTGCTGCATATGTTTTACCGCTGATCGCCGCCAGCAAAGGTGCCGGCGGCTCCAAAAAGACGGCGGCGCGTGGGCGCTGCCATCTTTCCATGGATTGTCGCTCCCCGTGATGTCATCGGGGAGCGGCGATCCGTCGCCATGGTAGCTTCGGGGTCTCACGACATTATCATTATCATTATCGGTGATTTGAATTTTTAGGGGTTTTTTTTATTATAATTTTTTAACTTAACTTTTTTTTTTTTTACTATTTTTCAGACTCCCTAGGGTACTTTAACCCTAGGTTGTCTGAATGATAATAATAATCTTTATTTATATAGCGCCATCAAATTACGTAGCGCTTTACAAATCATAGGGGACATATACAACTATATTACATTACAAAGAACAAACAGTCATATGGAACAATAGGAGTGAGGGCCCTGCTCACAAGAGCTTACAGACTGAGGATGAGGGGGTGACACAAGAGGTTGTATAATGGTCCAGCCATTCTTTATAAAGGAACAATATAAAATAATTTAATAAATAATTTACTAAACAACGATGTTGCTGCTTGAACCAGCCATCAGCCGCCATCTTATTTACAGGGTCCTAGGTGAAAAAGACTGCAGAGAAGCCTGGAGCTTGGTATATATCAGCTGTTTGCCAGATAACAGATAGGATAGTACATAGGGATGGATTAGTAAAGGGAGAGTTGACATTTCATGCAGTTAGCGAGTGTGATAGGCTTGCCTAAAGAGATGGGTTTTAAGAGCACGTTTGAAGCTTTGGAGGGTGGGTATTAGTCTCAGTCTGGGGAAGGGCATTCCAGAGAATTGGTGCAACTCGGGAGAAGTCCTGGAGACGTGCATGAGAGGTTCGAATTAAGGTAGAGATTAATCTAATGTCACTGGCAGATCGAAGAGCACGGGAAGGGCGATAGACTGAGATGAGAGAAGAGAGATCGGGAGGTGCAGCATTATTCAGAGCTTTGTGGATGAGGGTTATTATTTTAAAGTGAATACGGAAGGAGACAGGTAGCCAGTGAAGTGATTGGCACAAACTGGAGGCATCCGTGTAGCGTTTGGCCTGAAAGACGAGCCTGGCTGCTGCATTAAGAATAGATTGAAGAGGAGAGAGTTTAGAGGAGAGGTCAGGGGTGGTTTGGTTAGTAGATGGTGGAAAGACAAGAAGTTCAGTCTTAGAAAGATTAGGTTTCAAGAAGAGAGAGAGGACATGATGTAAGAGACAGCAGAGAGACAATCACTAGTGTTCTGGATTAAGGCAGGGGTGATGTTACGTGCTGAGGTATACAGCTGGGTGTCATCAGCATAAAGATGATACTGGAAATCAAATCTGCTGATGGTTTGTCCAATGGGGGCAGTATAGAGAGAATAGAAGAGGAGGACCTAGGACTGAGCCCTGAGGAACCCCGACACAGAGGAAGATGAGAAGAGAAAGATCCAGAAAAGGAGACACTGAAAGTGCGGTCAGAGAGATGGGAAGAAAACCAAGAGAGTGCAGTGTCCTTTAGGCCAATGGAGTGAAGCATCCTGAGGAGGAGCTGGTGGTCCACAGTATCGAACGCTGCCGATAGATCCAGGAGAATGAGGAGAGAATATAAATAAAAAGTAAAAATCATAAACACATTTGGTATCGCCGCGTCCGAAAATGCCCAGTCTATCAAAATATGATAACTGTTTTTCACTGCGTTTAATCCCGTAATGGAAAATCGCGCCCAAAGTCGAAAATGGCACTTTTTTGCCATTTAAAAATTTTTTTTTTTATAAAAAGTGATCAAAAGGTCGTACAGTCCTAAAAATGATAACATTGTAAACGTCATCAAAATCCGCAAAATATGACACCACCCTCAGCTCCGTACACCAAAGTATGAAAAAGTTAATTAGCGCCAGAAGATGGCAAAATCCCCCCAAAAAATTTTGTACAGGAGGTTTTAAATTTTTTTTAAATGTATGAAAACATTATAAAACCTATACAAATTTGGTATCCCCATAATCGTACCGACCCAAAGAATAAAGTAGACCTGTCATTTGGGGTGCACAGTGAAATCCGTAAAATCCAAGCCCACAAGAATATGGCACAAATGCATTTTTTTTACCAATTTCACTGCATTTGGAATTTTTTTCCCGCTCACCAGTACACAGCATTGCATATTAAATACCACCATTTTGAAGTGTTAATTGTTACGCAGAAAATAAGTCTTCACACAGCTCTGTACATGGAAAAATAAAAAGTTACAGATCTTTGAATGGGGGGGGGGGGGTGAAAAATGAAAACGCAAAATTGAAAAAGGGCCGCGGCGGGAAGGGGTTAACAAAAACATGAGTAAACAAATGTATTGTCTTCCCAAAATTAGATAAGGTAAAGGATTTAAAAAGCTTACTCAGCCACTGTTTTTTTGTGCATATGTATTAAGGCTGAGTGGGTAGCACTTCTGCCCCCCCCCCAGTCAACATCTGCAAAGAGTTTGTATGTTCTCTCCTTGTTTGCGTGGGTTTCCTCCGGGTACTCCAGTTTCCTCCCACACTCCAAAACATACTGTTAGGTTCATTAGATTGTGAGCCCCATGGGGACGGACCAATTTGTCATGCCTTGTGCAGCGCTGCATAATCTGTGAGCGCTATATAAATAAAGAATTATTATAAGAACATTAATAGAAATGTGAATATCTATATACATTTATATTTGCTTTTAGTACTTACAGGTAAAATCTGGAAATGCTTTATCTTCTGGTGATGACAAAGTGTAAGAACAAATGCCTTTGGGTTACTCTGACTGTCTCGAAGGAGAAATAGTCTGAAAGTGTAAAAGGTTACAAATAAATTTAAATAAAAACTATGAAATAGAAGTGGGCTTGAATCAACCAGCTTTAATCTTCTTTTAATTTAGGATATAAAGTGCAACTAACAAGTGCAGATCTCACATTATACAGTGATCAGTGTATGCACTAGTTGGAATCTCACAGGATTTGCTGCCATGTTACTTGAAGAAAAAATACAAGGCATCAAGGGAACCATGGACTGCTTATATTTGATTCAGATTTAGGGCTAAGACATTTTTCAAATATAACATGCCATTAACACTATCATTTATCCTTCCGAAATTGTGTCAGGAAGAAAATCTATTATAAATTGAAAAACCAAATGGCTGCTCAAAAATATATTAAAAAAAATGTTGAACAAATGCCATCTTTATGTTAACATTTTTGGTACTTTTAGACTGAAAATATCTGTTAAATCTATAGATGTGAATTGTTCCCTTGAAGTGACTTTAATGGCTTACTGTATTTTTCAGACCATAAAGATGCTCTGGACTAAGTTGCACCCATGTTTTTGACATTAAAAAAATTCTTATTCCCATACCCATGACTAGTTAGGCAAGTTTTAAATGGCTCTAATTTTTTTTTGTTGTTAAAATTGCTATTTTGGGTCTTAAGGATTTGTTTACTGCTCCACAACCTTCTTGGTGCCTTGACAGCTCTCTTGTACAAGAGGGCAGAGACAGCCGTGAGCAATAGCGTCTGGGAGTAATAGTAAAATACAGTCACAGGAATTTTGACTGTCAGATCTCCAACTTCAAACCAAAAGACGCAGGAATTTTTTAGCAACGTTTCATCTTACTAAAAAAAAATGCTTTTTGTAGTTTGAAAAAAATATAGTACATACTAGAAATCCTCAGAAACTACTTCAATACTGCAAACCACTCACACCATTTTGGTTTACTAAAACCACTTTTAAAAAAATATTTGTAATATATGTAATTTAAAAATTAGCATTCTCAAGGGCTTTAAAATAAGATACATTTGCCGTTTCTATATGTAAAAGAATACTACAGAAGGAAAGTATTGTCATTTTACTTTTGGAGGTCAAATTATATTAAATTATATTAAATTTATATACATTTTCATTCACCATGATGAGGTAAATGCCCAAGAAAGACCTTTTTTAACTTTTGGAGGCAAGTTTTACTAAATTGTATTTGGCCATCAGAACTTCCAACAAGAACTTCACAAGGTTGTTTGTGGTCAGCATTTTGTTTTGACTTTTGGATGCCACACAATTGTACCACATCCTCCACCAACTGGTCCCTGATGGGTCTCCTGGTGAGACTCAAACTAGTTAAAAGGGAACCTATTATAAGCACCCACAGAGTACATACACTGCCAAAGTGAGTTTGTATTTAGAAAAAAAAAAAAAAAAAGTTTTTACAGGAAAAAAAAAAAGAAGTTGCTCTATATTACCTTTCAGTGCCATGTGCTTTGTGACTAGGCAGTTGTCCCCCGAGAGTGGCTATAGAGGAGCAGTTTCCCCCTTCTTGATACCCCCTGCTCCTCTATAGCCACTGCCGAGTGATGGGGTAACCGCTCCTCCATATGTCCTTTTTCAAATGTATGAATAGCTCCCAAGGGTGAGCGGGGGGGGTGGAGGGTAAGAGTTTATACAAAGATTTTGGCAGTGTATGTACAGGCAGTCCCAGGGTTACGTACAAGATGGGGTCCGGAGGTTTGTTCAATCTGGGACTATAGTAAAGCATTCAGAAAACTTCACCAGAGGTCAGAGGGGGTCTGTTCAACTATGGGTTGTCTGCAAGTCGGGTGTCCTTAAAGGACACCTGTCATCAGGTCTGAGTCACTATTTCTGTCACCTCTATCTGATAGAGCAGCTCACAAGGATCCCATCCCAGCCTTTATCTAGTAATTTCATACATTAATCATTATAAAATCATCTTTTCTTTATTATGTAAATGAGGCTGGTCACATGGTCAGAGGCAGTGATGTCACCCCTGTTACCCCTCCCCTCTCCCTGTTCATGTCTGTGTGTAATGTATAGTAAAGCATAGTTAGTGTATCTGCTGACATGCTGCATCCTCCTAATACACATGTGACATCAGACATTAGCTACACAAGTACCTGACATGTTCTGCTATAACATGGCTGCCTGGAGCTGTTGTATCTTTCACATGCATACACACATGCACACAGGCTGCAGGAGGCGTGGCCACCAGCAAGCACATGGAGCAGCCATTACATGGAGCAGCTGTCAGTCAAGCACTGGAAGTGTGGCTGTACCTCCCACTCATGAATAAGCTGGACAGCTTTAATATGCTAATGACTCATTGGACATTTCACAGGTCATTTGCATACAGCTTTAGGACCTCATTGCTTAAGTTTACAGGCATGTAGGGGGACAATGAAGGGATAGAAGCAATGCTTTCTAATGGCAGTTTATGAAAATATATTTAGTTTAGGGGGGTTATTGTGCATGAAGGGTTCTCTAAGTAGGGGGCCGCCTGTACTATGCTCTGTGGGGGCTGGGGGTAGGGGGGTGCTAAAATGGAATGGTGACAGGTTCCATTTAAAGTGCCAAAATTTATTGAGTTTGCAATACCACAGACTCTTGTGCATAATCATGTCTAACTTGCAGGTATTGGTACAAGTGGCCTTTACTGACAAGGAAGTGGCAATTCAAGTGGGCTTAAATAAGATAAATGAGGCTCCTTGGAGTCATGTGACAAATGAGCAATAGGAATCTGTTTTAGAGCAGATTTCAAAATCATCTCTGCCAGTCAGAATTTTCCAGATGCTGTTCCTCCATAGGGTCTACAAATCACCTGTGTGATAGCAGAAGGGAGGGGATAGTGCCCATATATTATATATTTCTGTGAAAATATGCAGGGACATAAATCAGTTTGTGGATCTGAGCCGCAGAGTATTCAGGGTCCAACTTCAAGGTGAACCATAGGTTTGCATTGCAGTTATTAGAGGGTGGCACTGATAATCATCTCTAATTATCAGAGAGTTTTTAGGATCACTATTCCAGGCAAAAAAAAATCCCAACGCAAAAAAGGTTGTCCTGCCCTTTGGACAATCGGTCCACAGCTTGAAGTCCTTGGCTTACCAACCAGAGCAAAGCTTTTGGACCAAACAGACAAGAGTCTTAGAGAAGGAAGGAGAGGCAGTGGTACTATTCCTGTGGATGGATGGTGCTAGTATGTATGTAATGGGGCCTTTGCCATTCAGCACCTGACAGAGTGGAATAACTGCTGAGAATTGGGTGACAATTTAATATAGGCAGTCCCGGACATAACACCCAACAGCCAAAAAAGAATAACCAATTGTCAAAGAAGAACAAACAACAAAAAACAGGCGTTACACCAACCTCTACTTTCTTGAGAACCAATTCAAGGGTGCTGCTAGAGAACCACCTACATGCGAAAAGAACTGGAACACTCTGCTACATTCATTGTAGGATCCATATAGAAAGCACATGTACTTTTATGTAGTGCAGACGTGTGTAATTTAACTAGCAAGATAACTGGCTGACACCTTCACATGTGATGCATCTCCCAAGCATGTGACTACAACCGTTCATGTCGTGAGCAGCCATATTTTCACATTAAATACGAATACATCTGATTGGGGTCCTCTTTTGAATAGACAAAAAAAAAATAAAAATAAAAAAATAAATTCTCTTACCCATCCACAAGCCCTTGTTGTCTAATGATTTTGTGGGATTCTTCTCTAGGTATTCTACCATGAAACCAAGGTTGCGTTCTATGAATAACTATTAAAACAAAATAGGAAACTCATTAAATATCTTCAATACCATAAATTAAAACAAAATAAACCCAGTTAAGGAGCAGTGTTTAGTCACCTGTGCTGAGTGTTGAAGGATGAAGTGGACTTTGGTTTCCCAAAACATTCATGCGTGAACTTCTCTTCTATAAAAGTACCAAGAGTCTCAAAACAGTTGCTTTTCATGTATAAAGCCTTACTTACACTAAATCTTAACTAAACCTTTGAAGCAATTTTTTTCAGGTAAGTAAATTTTATAATATCCTAAGTAAAGCACACACTCTTTCTGGCACATCCTTTTTGCTTCAGCAAGTCGTTTATGAGATTGAGAAGGTTTTCATGTATGCTAACAGATAAGAACAGGAGGCTAAAGGGTCAACTCCATACCTAACACCTTTGTGATCATTCTCATTGATCCAGGTCAATTTTTGCAGTTCTGTTTCATTAAGTAACTATCTTTGGAAACTCTACATATCCAAACAATCTTTGCTTTTTTGATGACATTTCAGACTAACTTCATAGGATGTTTTATTAAATAATATGTAATTTAAAAAAACTAAGTAATAAAACTGAAAAAAAAAATGTTATCCATCTATGCTTCAGGTTTTGTACAGCATCAACCAACCTTTCCGAGTTCAGCTACAAATGCAGAATTGTAGAAGTACATGCATCCTCTGCAAACTGCAAGAATTTTAGCTGAAGGCAGAATGTAGAAGAAGCTGCAGCAGACAGGCTGACTGGGGGCACAATTGCCTAAATCTAAACCCTGTGGTATTGTATTAAACGGGAGAATTCCACCTTTAATATGATATATGGATTGTGTATGGATGCTTCACCGAACCAGAGATATTCACTCTAAAATCACAAATTGGACATATCCCTAATAGAAAGCTGTATACAAAATATGGAATTAGAATTACCGGTAATTCGGTTTCCACTAGTGACCATGACGGCCCCCACCTGGAGGATGCTCCTATATCCTGTAGGGACAGGAAGTTGCCACAGATTAAAAGCTCCTCCCTAGAACCCAACACCAGTGTCTACCAAAGTACCACCCGGAAGGATGCAAGTGCAAAAAAATTTACATAGAACCATCTCCAAGAAGGAAGGAAGGGAGGGAAATAATGGGGGGCCGTCATGGTCACTAGTGGAAACCGAATTACCGGTAAGTCTAATTCCATATTTCCACCACGTTCCATGACGGCCCCCACCTGGAGACTTGCCAGATTACCCCATTATTTGGGAGGGACCACCGCCTGCAGGATTTTCCTGCCGAACACCAGGTCTTCCTGGGAGGCAATATCCAAGCGGTATTGCTTTGCAAAGGTCGAGGAACTTAACCACGTTGCTGCCCGGCATATCTGGTCCAGAGATGCTCCCCTTTTCTCGGCCCAAGAGGTTGCCATGGCCCTAGTGGAATGGGCTTTAATGTCCCCCAGAAGGGAGGTGTTTGCGGTTTTGTAGCAGAGAGAGATGGTGGATTTTATCCATCTGGCTAAGGTCGCTTTTGAGGCTTTCAACCCTCTATTCTTCCCCCCAAAGTTGACTAATAAATTTGAATCTTTACACCACTCTGTTGCTTCTAAGTAAAAGAGAACACAAAATCTCCTAACATCTAAAGTTTGCCACTTTTTTCCACGTTCAGATTTAGGATTTGAACAAAAAGAGGGAAGAATAATTTCCTGTCTACGGTGGAAATCAGACACAACTTTGGGGAGGAAGAGAGGATCTAGTTTGAGAACTATCTTGTCGTCTAAGATTCTTAGAAAGGGGTCCCTGCGCGAGAGGGCATGAATTTCGCCCAATCTGCGAGCTGTGGTAATAGCAATTAGGAAGACCGTTTTAAATGTGAGGATTTTCATGTTTGCAAAATCAAGAGGCTCAAAGGGAGGCTCTGTAAGAATAATTAAGACCAGCGAGAGATCCCAAGAAGGGACTGGGTTGTGTATATGAGGTTTAATACGAGAACGGCCCTTAATGAATCTTTTGATCCATCTGTGATCTGCTAAGGGGAAATCAAAATATATACTTAAGGCCGAAATTTGGACTCTAAGGGTACTTGGTTTAAGGCCAAGAGAACACCCTGCTTGTAAGAAATCTAAGATTTGACCTAAGTTTGGATTCTCTGGAGAAGGGGGGTAGTCCCCGCACCAAGTACAGAATTTTTTCCAGATCTTGGTTTCCTGTTTGGTCATTAGGTATGCCCTCTCAGGATCCAGGCCGTAAGTTTTAGATGTCATACGTCTTGATGGTACAGTGGACCCTGTAGAAGAAGATCCTGACAATAAGGTATATGAACAGGATTATCTATAGCTAGTTCCTGAATGACCGGGAACCAACTTTTTGGCCAGTATGGAGCAATAAGAACCATTAATGCCTGCTCTGTTCTCGATCTCTGTAAGACTCTGGGAATCAGGGGTATGGGAGGAAAGGCATAGACTAACAACCCTGACCCCCATGAATGACTGAAGGCATCTAGCCCTGTAGGAGAGCCCCTAGGGTCTAAGGAGAAGTATTTAGGGGATTTATTATTTAGGTGGGTCGCGAAAAGATCTAAGGTTGAAGTCCCCCAGGTATGACAGATTTCCCTTAAGGTCTCCGGGTTTAGCGACCATTCATGTGGATCTAATGTAACCCGGCTTAAGAAGTCTGCTTCTATATTTTCTGTACCTTTGAGATGGATAGCTGAGAGGGATAGAAGATATGTTTCCGCCCACCTGAAAATCTGATGTGATAAACTGTCAAAGTTTTTGACTTTGTGCCCCCTTGTCTGCGCAGATAAGCTACTGTAGTTGTGTTGTCAGAAAGGATTCTTACATGTTGATTTCTTAAGTGTAAGTGGCTCTGTTTAAAGGTTTCTAGGACTGCCTTTAACTCTCGGAAGTTTGAGGACCTAGAGCGAGTCTGGCTGTCCCACTGACCTTGAAGATAGTGGCCTGCTAACACAGCCCCCCAACCTGTCAGGCTTGCATCTGTTCGTATTGTCAAGACCGGGGTTGGATTCCACCAAACTCCTTTCTCTAAGTTTATGGGATTCTTCCACCATGATAAGGAATGTTTGACTAAAAGGGGAATTTTTACCTTGTGGTCTAGATGTAGAGGGTTTTTGTCCCATACCCGGATTGTCCAAACCTGCATAGTCCTTGTGTGGTTCTGAGCCCATGCCACGCACTGGATACAGGACGTCAGAAGACCCAGAGCCGCTCGACTCCTTTTTCTGGTAGAGACTCACATTTTCCTTTATTTTTTGGATCTAGTTTTACCCCTAGAAACTTTTTCACTTTCTCTGGCTTTAAATCTGATTTTTTCTCGTTTATGACCCAGCCTAAGTCCTGGAGGAGACCTATGACTACCTGAAGGTGAGTTTTTAGTTAGCCCCTCAACCTAAGGTGGGCCACTACCTCTACCATAATTTTTGTGAAAATATGAGGGGCCGAAGAGATCCCAAATGGTAAGGCCTTGAATTGATAATGAAGTATTTTTCCCCCCGGGGAACGAACTGTGAATCTGAGATATTTTTGGTGATCCTGACAAATAGGGACGTGATAGTACGCGTCTTTTAGATCTATTGTACATAAAAGGTAATTTTGACCTATTAGGGGGGTTGCTGACTTTATTGATTCCATTTTGAAGTGTTTGTATTTGATAAACCTGTTTAATTTCTTCAGATTTATAATTAGACGGTAAGACCCATTGGGTTTTTTTTACCAAAAATAGAGGGGAATAAAATCCTTCCCCTATTTCTGCCTCCTGGACTGGAACAATCACATCCATCTGAAGTACCTGCTGGATGTTGGTCCAGAGATGGAGAATTTGTTTTTCTGGAAGTTTTGGTGGGTTCTGAAAATGTTGTGGGGGAATATGGAGAAACTCTACCCTGTAACCTGACCGGATGGTCTGGAGTATCCAAGGGTTTGGGCAGATTTTTTCCCATTCATACCTGAAATAGGAAAGTCTCCCCCCCACCTGCAAGTCATTGTTTTTTCTGTTTGTGGTCGGGGTTAGAGAAAAACCCACGACCTGCCCCTCCTTTTGCGTAGCTCCATCTCCCTGTTTTCCCTTTGCCCCTAAAGGGAGTTTTCTCTTCTCTGGAAGTACGAAAGGGAAAGGAGGGTTTTTTAGGGGGAAGTCTATTTACCGGAAACCTCTTTTCTGTCTGCAGCTTTCTCTAGAATGGAGTCAAATTCGCTGCCAAACAAAAATTCACCCTGGAAGGGTATACCACAAAGCATAGACTTAGATTTTATATCACCACCCCACTGTTTTAACCAGAGAGATCTCCGGACAGAATTGGTTAAGGCCGCCTCTTTGGCCGAAAACCTTAGCGCCTCCGCCGAAGCATCCGCTAGAAATGCTGTGGCAGATTTGAGGAGGGGTAAAGAATCTATAATGGATTCTCTTGAGGTCTTATTTTCAAGATGGGATTCTAATTCTGATAGCCAGAAATATAAAGTCCTGGCGACAGAAGTGGAGGCAATGTTGGTCTTAATATTCAATGAAGACGTCTCCCAAGCCCTCTTTAGCAAAGCATCAGATTTACGATCAAGGGGGTCTTTTAATTGGGCACCATCTTCAAATGGGAGATCCGTTTTTTTTTTTTAACTACCTTAGCGACCTGGATGTCAACCTTCGGTATTTCGTCCCATAATGCATTATCCTCAAATTGTAATCCGTTTCGGAATTCTCTAGGAACCGAAATTCTTTTTTCTGGTTCCTTCCATTCTGCTAACACTTCTTTAACATCTTAACGTGTCAACTACTGGAAATAAACTTTTCTTTCTATATTTAAGTCCCCCAAAGAGGTCATTCTGAACTGAAGTAGGTTCTGACATCTTCTATTTCTAATGTGTTTCTCAGGGCTTTTAATAGGTTATCTAGATCTTCGGACGCAAATAAGTATTTTGTGTGCCCCTGATCCTTAGAATGTACCTCCTCTAAGTCTTCTTCCAGTCTTTCATTCATAGAACCGCAAGGAAAATCTGAATCCTGATCAGAAGAGGATGACTGAATATATCTTTGTTTTTTCCTAGGTGGTTCGGGTACGTGAGCAGCAATAGAGGAGGATACTTCCTCTATTGCGGATCTAATTTCATCCATTAATGACGATCTTTCCTCCTTTAGAATTTTAGCTAGACAGTCTGGACATACTCTTTCTATAATCCTTGGACAATTTAGAATTACATAGGGCACATCTTCTAGAGGGTTTTTTAAGGGGTTTATCTCTCTCTCTCTCTCTGTTCTTTCTCCTTAGGTTCTTTTTGCTCTTTTCCCTAAGAGAAGCATACATGATAACAGTCAATAGACAGGTATGAAAATGTATGAGAGAGAGAGAAGCGGTCAGCCCAGGGCTTGTACTTACGGGTACCAGGACCTGGAACAGGTTGGTGCTTCCAGCAACATGGCTGATGACGCATCCAGAGCCACCCGAGATAGGGTTCACCAGGGACGCTATATGAGTGATCTGGCGTGCCTGGAGAGGCTCTTCCCTCCTCCCCCTTCCGGTTTGACCGGAAGTGATTGACTCCTGGACTGTGGCAGAGTCCTCCGGAGTCGGGCCTTTGGGGCCGCCCCTGATGACGTTCCCGGCGCCCTGGTGACGTGACTACCGGAAGTCGCGTCACATGGCTACTCCGGAACCGCGCGCGCCACCATAACCCGCCCGTCCGCTAGAACCCTCCACCTGCCGAGGACCGACGCCCGACTCGAACGCCGGTCCCCGAACAGAAGAAAAGGCTCCAGCTAGCAGGTTTCACCATTCTGCTGCTTGCCCCCCGTATCCGGCCCAGCATTAGTCTCCCGGGACCGCTGGATGGGCCGGATGGCGCGAGGGGTGGGGAGGAGGTGTTTTCTTGTTCCCCTCCACTCGATTGTGTGGGCGGAACTATCAGAGAAGATAAAAAATAAAAAAGGTAAAAATTTAAAAAATCTCTTGTGTCTCCATAAGGAGACTCTCTTGCATCCTATATCCCGTAGGGACAGGAAGACACTGGTGTTGGGTGCTAGGGAGGAGCTTTTAATCTCTTGCAACTTCCTGTCCCTACAGGATATAGGAGCATCCTCCAGGTGGGGGCCATCATGGAACCTGGTGGAAAATCACATTTACAGCAACTTTAAGAGTGCATATCCATACACAATCCAGATATATTACAAAAGAGGGCAGATTCTTCCTTTTAATATGACATAAGAATAAGATATAGCCATTTGAAGTTGGCCACTGTCTGTGCGAGGTATGTGCAAATAGGACGTATATGGCCGTATGGCAGTTGTTAAGGGGCTAAAGAATTTTTCTCCGATTACTTTGTATAGTCGAGTATAAGCAGAGACCCCCCAATTTAAGGAAAACCTATTGAGTAGAGTATAATTCCAGTATTGAGCCTGCAGCAAATTCCCCCCAGTATGTAGCTAGCCCGCCCCTGCCCCCCTCCCAAGAATATTGCCAGCCCGCACATGCCCCCCCCCCAGAATATAGCCTGTGAGGGGGGAAAAAAAAAAAAAAAAAAAGAAAAAAAAAGAAAAAAAAAAAAAAAAGAAGTGTGTACTCGCCTTCCAATGACCACCACCCTTCAGGTCCTCTTTTCAGCGATGTCTGGCATCGGCTCAGTGTTGGCGCATGGCATGTCGCAGGCATAACGTCAGCCACTCACTGACATCACAGAGTGCGCTGATGCAAACAGAATGTCAGCAAGCGTCTGCCGTCATGATGCCTGCAACAGACCATGCGCCGACATCAGACATCGCTGAAAAGAAGAGGACCTGTTGGGGGAGGGGGGGTGGAGGTGGAAGCCTCAGAAGGAGAGTACACATTTATTTTCTCTTCATAGACTCCAATATAAGCCTAGTTAGGGTTTTTCAGCACATTTTTTGTGGTTAAAAAATTGATTATGAAAATATTGATTTATGCAGTCTGACTACTTATGCTTTAAGAACATAGCCCAGTTGAAACCAATTTTTTTGGAACTTGTACTTCTATATAAACCTTATGATCGAGGTATATTAAAAGGCTTAAAAGTGTAATACAATATTTACCCTCCAAGCATGACCTTCTTCCACCGCAGCACTTTGCGCTTCCAATGGATTTTCAATAACTCTTCCTGTCTGTCCAGAAAAATCCATTGCAACCAAGCAGTTTTCTGACACGCTTCTCTAAAACAAGAGGATTGGAAAATTAAGCCAAAATAAGTTTTTAAACTCTGATATAGCGGATATAGATAAGACTTTTCTCTGAAAACACTGAGCAGTAGAAACATCTACGCATGTTCTCCCCGGCGCAGTGGCCATTTGGGGAGGCAGGTGCCGTTACCATCACCACTGTAGGGGCATAACTGACTGGCTTTGGCAACGGTACGTGGGGAAAAAATGCAACCGGAAGTACAAATGGGGAAAGGTCACGCTTACCCCATCTTCTCTAGTGCGCAAACATATTAGTGAATACACGCCAAGTCTATGTACTTATACAGAGGCAGTAGTGGCGTCATGACTACAGAGTTCTCCCTCTGTAAGCCAGGACGTGTAGTGCCTGCTCTGGTTGTGACATTATTACTGCGTCTCTGAATACATATAAAAAAGACTGGTGGTGACGGGCGGCATGAAGACAAAATACAGCCCTGCTGCTTCTTAAACCCTACATACGGGATACAAATTTACCCTTTTTAAACGCCTTAGCGCTCTGTGTCGTATTAGTACTGCGCGGGCTCCAGCTATTAGCGCTCAGCGCAGTACTGAGGGGCGGTCCCTTTACTCAGAAATTTTAGGGCTGAATGAATGTATAACCAACAAAATTTGACCATTCTAAATTTCACCTCCATTTTGATTTAATATGAAGATCAAGGGGTTAACAATCTTCCTAAAAGCCGTTTCTGAAAGTTTGAGGGGTGCAGATTTGAAAATGGTTTGATTATGTAATGTAATTTAATGCTAAATATTTAAAATTTCAGTCAAAACAGTATCCCCAAAATAGTCAATTCTGAAAATACAGAAAGCGATATTCAATTTTTAAGCCACGTGACATCAAAATAAATTATCCAGACATTTCAAAAATTATGAAAATGTAATGCAGACATATGGGAAATGTTATTCAGCAATTTATTTAGGTTTTAAATGTGCCTGAAAACGCGATTATTTAGAATTTCCAAAATGGCAAATTTTTTAAAAAATTAATCTTTTTTAGATATGCAACGGTGTTCAAAAGTTATAACCATATAAAGCGATGGATGTCAGAATACAAAAAATGGGGCTATAAAATGGCTATGTCCTTAACCCCTTAACGCTGAAGCCACTTTTCACCTTCCTGACACGGCCCATTTTTTCAAATCTGCCGTGTCACTATAAGTGGTTATAACTTCGGAACGCTTTAACATATCCAAGTGATTTTAAAATTGTTTTCTCGTGACACATCGTACTTCAGGTTATTTGAAAAATTTTGGTGGTATGTTTTGCATTTATTTTTGAGAAAATCAGATATTTGGTGAAAATTTGGAAAAATTTTTGATTTTTGAACTTCAAAATGTTCTACTTTTTCCATACATAGTCATAACCGCAAAAAAACGTAATAACTAACATTCACTAAATGTCTAATTTATGTGCACATGGTTTTTTATGCATAGTCTTATTTGTGTAGGATGTTATGGGGCTTTGAACATTAGGTGTGATTTTTCACATTTTCATAAAAAACGCAAAATCCTGCTATTGAGGGACCTGCTCAGGTTTCAAATCACTTTGAGAGACCTAAATAAAAGTAAACCCCATAAATTACCCCATTATAGAAACTACGCCCCTCAACATACGTGAAATAACTTTTATGAAGTTTGTTAACCCTTTAATTGTTTTACAGGGGTTAAAACAAAATCGGATGCAATTTTGAAAGTAAAATTTTTTTGGCTAAATTAATATGTTTTTCAAAAAATGTACAAATTCTCAGTGGATAAAATACCAAAATGCTCCACAAAATTTGATACCCAATCTCTTCCGTGTATAATAATACCCCAAATGTGGTGGTAACCTGCTGTATGGGCACACGCCAGGGCCTCGAAGGGAGCTGCGCCATTCAGATTATGCATTGTCAATTTTTATTGGCTATACAATCTTTATTTTTTTGGCAATTTGGACATATAAGGGCTTATTTTATGCGACATGAGATGCACTTTACAAATACTTCATTTTAGTGGGTCATTAGCTTATTGATGAGATTTTATTAACTCTTGAATGTATGGGTGAAAAGAAAATTGTCAATTTTGGTTTACTTTCTTTTCGTATTTTTTGGGGGTCGTACACCGTACACTAAAAATATTATATTATCTTCATTCTATAGGTCACTACGATTACGGTGATACCTCATTTATATAGTTTTTCATTTATTTTTACAATTTTACTGGATAAAAACTAATAGAGGAAATCTCATTTATTTTTGCATCGCCATCTTTTCGGAGACGTAACTAATATTTTTTGGTTGACAGAGCTAGTTTAGGTCTTATTTTTTATGTGTTGAGTTGTTCTTTTCAGTGGTACCATTTTTGCGCACATAACTTTTTTTGATCACTTTTTAGAACATTTTTGTGTAGAGATTTTATGAAAAATGTACATTTTTGGTGTGTTTTTCGGGTTTTGTTTTTACGGCGTTCACCGAGTGGGTCCAATAATGTTTCTGAGTTATTGTACGGATTGTTACGGACGCGGCGATACCAAATATGTGGGGTTTTTTGGCGATTTTGTGTTTTTTTCACTTTATTGCATGTGTATAGGGAATATTTGTGTTTAAGGGACTAACTTTATTTAATTAATTATTTTTATTAAAAAATTATTTTATGTAGTGTTTTTAACGCTTTTATAAACTTTTACAGGTTAGCTTGAACAAGTGATCCACTGATCACTTGTTCAAGCTCTTCTTCACATTACACAGTGTAATACAGATGTATTACACTGTGTAATGTAACACACTGAGCATGCTGCGCATGCTCAGTGTGTTACAGCCGGGTCCTCTCAGAAGGCAGGACCCGGCTCCCGGCAGCAGGACTGCCGGTGCCCGGGGCTGCGATCGGAGCAGCGGACCCCCCCCCCCCCCGGTAAGCACCGGCTGGGGGGTGTCCGATTCCTCTGAAATGTCCCTTGGGGTTAACACCCGCAATCGGAGAAATCTCCGATCGCGGGTGTTAGAGGCAGGTGTCGGCTATAATATATAGCTGACACCTGAAGCTTCTGGCGCCAGCTCCGTTCAGGAGCCGGTGCCAGAAGCATGACGTAATAGTACTGCATTTTGCGGGAACGCACCTCCCGCGATGCAGTACTATTACGTCAAATGTCGGGAAGGGGTTAAGGGGTTAAAGATGGTTGTGAAGACTTGGACTAAGTTTAGGCAGGAGAGAGGGTGAGAACATTGTGGCCTTGAAACAAACCTCAGACAAATCCTGTAAGATTATGGTGTTCCCCAAATGTTTGTTATGCTTTTCCCCTCGGGAGCTCATAGATGGAACATACATTAATCATTCTCCTCTCCTCTACAACTGAAGGTTTAATGGATATTAGCAACTGATTTTTTTTTTTTTTAATAGACTCCAAGTTAAAGAAGTTGCAAAAATCTGATCAGATTGTGCTTGTATGAAATAGTTAAATTCACAATACCTGGCTCCCTGCCAGCAGCATGTGGAGAGTCCCATGGGACTGGGGCAGCTGCAGTCTGTGTGTGCCTGTGTCCATCTCCTCCATACTCATGCAGCTCACCCCTTCCCATTTCCTGTCATTCGCATTAAGCAGGCAGCAGGGATAATTGAGGAGGGAGGGGATAATGTGCAGCAGAGGAAGAAAGCATGAGGCGGCACAGGGTGCACTCCCCCCACTCGACTCACCACAGGCTATTGGTACATGCTAGTTAAAATTTACATTACTGGCAACAGGTTCACTTTAAGGAAAAATCCTTACTGAATAGTGCTTTTATAGACTTACTGGTGTCGAGAAGTTTGTGTGCAAAGTTTTCTGTTGGGGAATTCTATAGTTTTGATAAAGCAGCATGCCATACTAAAAGACAAAGATAAAGACCACATTTAAAAAGTAAATTCAAGAGTCTTCAAACTTAAGGTAAATGCATCGTAATTTTTCTTGAACTGAATATTCAAATAGACATTTTTAGTGTTCCAGTACCTCCTCCAAGCAACTGGAGAATAGTTGTTGGATGGTTAGGGAGCTACAAAATGTGTCATGCCAGTAGATGGCTTCTTAAAGTGTAACAGCCATTCTGAGGAAAAAAAAAACCCTAAAAACATAATTCTGCTCCAGGTGTCCCTGGGAATAGTTTAAATTATTTTGCCTTTTGGTCCTCATTTAGTACCTCTTTTGGACCATAGCAACCATGGTTTCCAGCTCTCAAAAATCTACAATCAGGAAGATGGAGGGGCGGGACCTGACTCCTGTCACCTCATCACAAGCACACTGCACATGAGGGCACAGCTTGAAGACTTGGAGAGTCTCTTCTGCCACTTCCTGCTGAGGAGTGTGAGGTGATTGGGGGGGGGGGGGGGCTGCAGTTTCTGTGGATTATTTGTTTATACACAAGTGTAGGGAAAGCTGATTGAGAGATAAGTGTAGGTGTTTGGTTACTACAATAGTGTTCCTGTGGAACAGCTGATTGCAGGGAGAGAAATGGGGGCCTGTCTCTAGCTCCATAGTCAGCTGTTGCTAGGCACATTCTGTCTTCATAAAGCAGCTATCTGAGCAGTCACTGACATCTGGGGGCAGAATACAAGAGAAAGGAGCAAGATTCAGGCAACTAATCCAATCGCAAAAGGGCTTAAAATTACCTGCCCTACAACATATCAAAAGTTTTTTGAAACAAGGGTTACACTTTAAGACTAACATTAACTTAAAATCACATAACTGTACTGGTGCAAGAGTTTGGTCACACGACCTTCCTTCAGCTAGGCCTCCTGTGGACACCTTCTGCTGGATGGGTCTCCCAACTCCAACCTCTTAACTGGAGGGAGGATCCTGTTCTGTCTAAATCCAGAGTAGTCCAGTTCACCCAAGTGCGGAGCACACAGTTCTCTAGGCTGCTCTATGCCTTCAGCCTAGGCCCCAGCTTCCAGTTTCCCAATCGAGTTCTAGATCTGATTGAAACATTCCAGCTTTGGAGTGCTGCAGTAACCACTGCACTGTTAGATTTACCTCAGAACATGCAAAGCTGCCTGCAGTTCACACCAGAAGGGCATCCTCATCTGCAGCCAGAGGAGAACATTGGACAAGTGCTCTTACACTGCCTGAACCATTATAGGTGTTGAGTGGAGGAGGAGTGCCATACATCTAGGGAAAAATACTTCCGTCTCTGTACGCCCTGCAATAGACTGTGCTGATAATTTTTAGAGTTTCTTACCGAGGTTATTCCCCACAATGAGCCAAACTTTGAAGGTCAATCCTTGCAACAGATTCTAAAAACCTCAAGTAGTTCACCATAACCGGTATTAAAGCTAGTGAAAATTCGTACAAAAAGGGATCCAAACACTCCCAATTTAGAGTAAAAGTCTGTACTCTAAATAATGTATAGGATTATAACATTTGAACTGTCTATAGGTATTCCAGTTAATCTTGGTTATAATGGTGTCCGGAATAAGAATAATTAAAGGGGTTGCCCGAAAGAAATAAAAGGTCGGGGGAAGGTGCTACATAAAAAAACTCAAACATGTACTTACCTCCTTGGTTCCTCCCAGTGTCCCGTACGGCAGTCTAAGCGCTGTACTCCTATTTGTTTACAGGGACACAGAAGCTTCGCTAAGACAGCTTCTGGACGGTGGGGCACGTCGACCAGTCACTATATCACAGTGCCGGATACAGAACTGGGACGGGACGAGTGGGCATGGCCGGAGGCTGCACTCAAAACAGGGGCACGGGACACTGGGAGAGACCAAGGAGGTAAGTAGAATGTGATTATCACTACATTTGGCTGTACTTTGTCAATTGTAAAAGGTCCCACCCCTTAATTGCAGTGGGTTTGATGTAATGAAGGGGTGGGTCCAACAGTAAGGAGCAGAGAAGCCTCAGATATCTGTACCGACGGGTCAGCTAATGGGTAGAGAAGGTGTGTGTGAAGCACAGGACTGAAGTGAAGAGACAGAATAGGACTAGATGTTCAGGGGGGGAATGGACAATAGTTATATCAATAATTGGGTCTGGAGGGACATAAGGGGTGTATCGACATGGGGCTGGAGGGATTTACTTATATTGGACAGAATGTTAAAAGGTTGGGGGGGCGGGAGGGATGCCTTTATATGGGACAGCATGTTAGGAAGATGGGATACAAAACATATTGGGCAGGTGAATTTTTTTCGTTTTTTTAAATTAGGTCTCAGGTGTGCAATACCACACAGTACCTGTTTATGGAAGGGTGCTGATATATTAGACTACATTACGTTTTCCACAGCTGAGCTGCAATATCAGCTCACTAGTCAGGTACAGCCTTGACAAATGCCATACATAACCTTTTGAAGGGATGAGAGAGTGGGTTTTACATGAAGCTATGTTCTAGTGGAAAGATGCTTTTTACATGGAGGGGACCGAATGATGCACATGAAGGCAATCCGAATATGTCAGGTCATACTGATAAGGGGGGGGAGGGGGCAGAGGCGGTGCTAGTTACACCAGTAAAGTATGTGATACATTCCGTATGGCCAGCGTTATGATGAGACACCATCTCAGTGGGGCTGAGGTAGTGTGTATAACTGCCATCACTGCACATCGTTACTATGGTAACAGAGCAGGACAGTGTTAGATCATCACTGGGAGCAGAGCTTGCAAGGGAGGAACCGTTCTAGAGAACAGAGGACTTAGGGGGAGTTGAATCCAGTGTTGGCCATCTTTGAATAACCCTGCCTACTTAAATATTTTTTTGATTCACAAAATTTTATGGTTTAGCTTTTTCTTATGATAAATGAATGCAACAAAACTCAGTAATTTACAGCATTAAATCAGATGTTCATATTCCTAGAACAACCCTTACAGTTTTAGACAAAATATCCCCCTCAACTAGTACATAAAAACAATGCATAGCTAGCATTGCATGTCATTTTTACTGTAGGTCTTCATATTTCACCCTGCATACCTCTGTAGGCCTTAGACCTATAAATTAGCCAAAAACAAAAAGAAAAAATACCTTCAAGAGTCTGAATGCAGTCATCCAACACGTTCGAGTTTGTTCATCCTCTGCACAAAGAAATCTTAGCTCTTTAATATCTGTTAACACTTTCCTGGGCTACAGAAAAAAAAGCCCCATGAATAACAGGTTACTACAATATTTATAATACCCATCTATATCTGTCAAACAACTATACTTTATTACTTAAATGCAGCGGTTCCAATTGTCTATAGCATACAAGTGGTTGTTTACACTAAAGAGGTATATCAGTTAAAGGGAACCAGTCATTAGAAATTGGCCTCAAACCTCTACCAGTATGTTGTCAAGCAACTGAGCAGCTACTAGATCATGTTTGTTTCTTGAATGGCCCATCATGGTGGTATCAGCCTGAAAATCAACTTTTAAAGGGAAATGCAAGTAGGTTTTATGAAGTCAAGGAGGTGGAGAGTTTAATACTGAAGTCAAGCTTTCCTGCCTTAGAATGCCCCATTCACTGAAATGGATGGTCCTGCCTCAGGGACATCATTGACCAGATTTCCTTAAGACTGGAGCATGATGTCAATCACATGTGAGGTGGTGTTCAGAGCCAGGGAGAGCTTGACTTCAGTGTTAAACTCTGCCTCCTTGACTTTATATAACCAACATCTCACTATAAAGCGGATGTTCTGGAAGATGCCACCAATCTGGGTCATTAAAGAAACATGATTATTTAGAAGCTGTTGAGCTACTTGACAACATGCTGGTAGTAGTTTAGTAGGTCAATTTCTGATGACCGGTTCCCTTCAACATCAGCGTAGTTATTATGTAGAAGTGATGGGGCCATCTGCAACAGGTTTTAGTGACGAGCTTTCTGCCATGTGCATAGAAATTGAAGTATATCAATTTACAAAGAAACTTGCTCAACTGTTATGTTTTCCAGCCATCACTAACCCAATAAGATGTTATAAAAATAACTGAAGTGAATCAGTCACCAGTAAAATGCATCCTCATCTGCTTACTGCTCTAGAACTTTATTGCATTGAGGTTTGAGGGAAACATTTTTGTAGCACCACATTTACTCATGTTTGCTTCTCCATATTTAGATAGTCATTGGGGAAATCTAATAACCAACTGCCTACTACTTTGGTCAGTCATTGTAGTGGTCCAAAGAGGAGGGGGAGAAAAAAAAAAAAGCAAGAATACAAAATTACTACATCTTTTACAAACAACCCATTTAGAAATTGTTCAGCTCTTCGTAAAATGCCTCCTGCAAATCATACTGCAAGTAGATTTTAAAAACCTTAATCCCTCTATACTGCAAAAAAATTATATCGTCTTGCACCCTAGTTAAAGGGGTTCTCATGAAAGAAAATTTTCACATTTCAATCCACTTGTGATGTTAACCAAGATCATTTTAACCCCTTACTTTACAATTTTACTCAGTTTTGTGTCCCACTCTCTGGGCTGCTCACTGCTTAAAGTCCCTGCCCACACCCTGGAGTTTTGCAGACACATTATAACCCATTTAGTTCTGTGGGGTGACAATGTGGTTACATGATCAGGGTACAGGTGTATATGTACTTTCTATGTGTCAGTGTTCGTACAATGTCAAAAGCCAGATGAGAGATGCATGAGATTACACAGAGGCATGACAGACACCGGCTGACAGACTTTTATAGTGAGCTCTGCTACATCTCACAGATGTGTGCCTGTCTCTCCCTGTCCCCGGATCACTTATCGCATTGTAGTTTGCTCTGTGCAGCACACCAGACAGTACTCAAAGAATCTTCCTGCAGTTCCAAGCCACTTAAAAGATGTGGCTTTCAGACACATTTTGATACTTACTTCTCTACTTGGAACTGTAGGAAGAGGGAGAAATGAATAGACAGGGCCGAATTATCTTTGGTGGACCTCCTGCTGGACCGTGGTTCCTCTGTGTACAGAGGAACACTGGAAAGAAGTTAAAATGAAGCAAATTTTTCATCTTTCTACTGTGTTGCTGTCCTCAGGAGGCCAATAAGATTGAAAGTTTAAGAACAGGGAGCAATAATTTACTGCTTTTAACTTTTGGTTGGCACCTCGTGATAAATAAGGGGGGTTTGGGTTGCAGTTTGGGTACTCTGTCCCTAAAAGGTTCGCCATCACTGGCATAGAGACAAATCTCAGCTCCACACAGTCACACAAATCCAAGATGGCAGCCTGAGCCAAAATCCGAAGTTACAGGGTCGTGTCTAGGGGCAACTGAAATTGGACAGACAGGATGGACTTCTTAAAAATGCAGCATTTCACAGATAACAGTGAACTAGAGAATGTGTTATTTTGTAATCCTGCATACATATAAGAAACTCGTCTTTGTCTGGAGCTACAATTAAGCCTAATGATTAGTCTGTAATTCGGGTGTCCTTAAAGGGGTATTCCCACAATTTTTTTTTTTTTTTGTCATGTTGACAATTGTATTTTCAATATTATTTGCTTTAATGGGACCAAGGATTATCAAAAAAGCCTGATTATTTTAATACATTGATAGGGAATTTAATAAAGCCAACTGTTAAAAAGTCCCCCCCCCCCCCCCCCACAATCAATAGCTCTTGGGATGTAAAACAACTTTGCCCGTTATCTTAGTTACCTATATGCAGCAGTTTCTTTGATATACCCCGAAAATTATTTCAGTGCTGCAAGAGCTGCTTCATCTGTTCTGCGGACTCCAGGGCTTGTCTGCACAGGCAAACGCTAAAAACTGGTTTAATGGGAAGGGAGGGGTTGCTGCTCACAGAGGAGGAGGTCATGTGACCGAACTCTGTATGTAGCAGAGCTCAGTGCAGTGATGGGAAGCACGGCTCTTCTTGAGCTGGATCATTAGGCTCCGCTCATTAAGAGCTCCAGAACAGGCCAGTCACCCACCACTACTCCACTTTTAACCAGATTTTATCAGGTTAAAAAGGGGCACGGTGAGCAGATTAGGGGCAGGGTTGAGTGAGCCTTCGGCTCACTGAGGGGAGCAGACTCCTGTCGCTCACGCGAAAGAGCCAGCTCTTTGAGCTTTTGATGAGTCGTTCGCAAATGAGTCTGCACAGTTCACTATTCTGTGCTGGAGACATCTGTAGCCACAGTTTTGAAGTACAAGATCTCCCGTTCACCATCAGTCCCTCCATCCTAGTCCGATTTTACAGAACTTCCTCGGTCTCTTCAATTCATGGTGCAGCCCTTCCCCTACCTTGCAGTCTGTTCTATGTGCGCTGTGCAGATAAGCTATTAACTTTCAGTGCTTACATAGCAAAGGCTATAGACTTCATGTAACTGGTTTACTTATTTCTACTGTGTTCCCTGCTCCTCCATGTGATTGAAGCTGCCAGGCTAGTCACCATATACATCCTGTATTTGAACTGTTCATTGAATTTACTTGTGGGGAAACTAAATGGATTTAATGCTAAATCATGGGATCTGTGGGCATGCTAACAGGCGTCAGCTTGAGAGCATAGACAGATGTTAGTCTCTGCCCAATTCACCTCTGGAGAGAGAGATTTTTGCCAAACACTTTCAGAATAGGAAATGCCATAACTTTGGAAAAAAGGTGGGCACCACAAAGTAGGCATTGTTCTGTTTTTAAAGGCCAAATCCTATATAATTTGTTAACCCTCTCATGTTCAGTGTAAAATTAATCAGTATAATTGTAAAGTTAAGATTTTAACTGTTGCTGGAGATCCCTTTTCTAACACTTATTATCAAGTGCTTTTAACCTGGTGGAATTTCACTGAATTGTAAAGCCGATTCATTTTAGGGATATAAAAAGACACTTTTGTTTTGCCTTATTTTGTTTATGGTTGATTTATTTATTTATTTTAATTTTTAATGTATTCCTAGACCTGCTAAGGGGTTAGATAACTTATACAATATACTGCAATACTACAGTATACAGTCATAGCATCTAGACAACGCCCAGCAATGACATCAGTGTGTGCTCTGGCCCAGAACCAAGATGACGGAGCGGTCACTTAATGGAGGTATACTCATCTGGGCATTCACATTCGATGTCATTAATCTGCCATATATACATTTCTTCAATTCGATATTTTTTTTTTTTTTTTTTTAATTTACCTGTGTGCAGATAATTTCTCATAAATGTAGTCTTATGGTCCCTTAGAAACAAGACTTGTCCTTGGATACCGCTACCTCTGCTGGAGGGATTGCACAGAGCAAAAGGGTTTTTTGTACATAAAATGTGAGTAACTGCATGTCTCCTAGCTGTCCTGTGGTAATGATCACTGAAGACAGGTGGTCAGGCAGACTCAATAGCGCATGTCTGGCCACTGCTGCCAAAAACGTGAGATGGTCGTATCCGAGGAAGCCATCTTGTTTCTAAGGGACAACATGGCTACATTTATGAGAAATCATCTTTATACAGGAACTTTTTTTAATAACATCCAGTTGAAGAAATGTTTACATCTGGAAAATGAATTTAAATGTGATTGCCCATATGGGAATACCCCTTTAAGTGCTGCCATCAAACAAGGGGTCAACAAAATGTTACCATGCCAGTTGTGTACAGATACATGTCATCATATTGATGACATGTATCTGTACACAGCAAGATTGGCATCAATTATAGTAGAATAAAACTTTGCCTGGCAGAGATTGTGCCCGAATCTAACACGAGGCTGGAGCTGCTTTGTAGATGCGGAATACTGGGAGGGATTAAGACTAGCAGTTAAAACGCCAGTCATAATAAATTCCCCCCAATATGTTTCACGTTTTGAATTAGTAAAACTAAGGAAGATCAAAATATAAAACGAATGCCAACTGAAAAACATGCTAGGGAAAGCAATGTGTTCAAGATGTTTGAACTTTTTATATGCAAAAAAAAAAAAAATCGATTTCCCAGTTTTAGTTACTACAATTTTCAAACCGGTTTAGCAATTCAAAAAGCACAAAACTGTTCACACATTTGTTCTCTTCCATTCTTTGCGATAAAAGGGATGAAGCCAATCACAACAAATTTGAAACAGGCATTACGCCATGGTTTCTGGATTTACAGCAAACCAAAACAAAATGATGTATTTTTTTTTTACACATTACCTTTATACAGAATCCAAAGTCTGTTGGTGAATTATACAGTTTCTTACAAGATATCAATGAATAAATATTGCTATCTTCTAAATCAGATATTCCTTGTAGGTGCCTTGGTTCCTATGTAAAGTAAAAATGGTTTCATAAAAGATTTTCTTTTAGAATGACATTAATGAAAGGTGGACTATCAATATTGGTTTCATTTAAAATCACAGATTATGTTTTTTGCATTTCTGTGGCAACAAATACGAACGGTGAAAATCTGTAAAGTTGACTCAGTAATAGGTCAAGGTCTAACATGGGTCACCCTGTGGAAGGCATTCCCAAACAGGGCCGCAACTATGAATTTTGGGGCCCCTGATGAAGATATTTGTGCCCCCCCCCCTTTAATCCATTGTGTCCATTCCCACATTGATACATATTTAACACTATTTTTTTTAACCAAAACATTGAGCCAGACACCACACGTCCCCACTTAGTATATAGATAGCCCAACCAGTCCACAGCAGATGCACCCCTTTAATGAAATGTCCTGCCAGATGCCGGCTCTTGAAAACAACAAACACAAAACCTATACTAGACTTCTCCCTGATCATGCGCAAAGTCTTCTACTCTTCACCATGACGCGGTGGTGTGGTGGCTGCATGAGGCCATAACGTAAGGATATGGTGAACCCTTTGGGACCCCCTTTTGAGAGGAAAACAGGGGGCCCTTGACAGTCCCACTAGACCCCCCCCCATTCCTGGTCCCAGATTAACATTTATGTATTATATGAATTTGAGTAATATCAGAATGCGGGATATATAACATTCTTGCATCAAAATATCTATACATTTTTCAATTTGTCAAAGGCGGCAACTTGAACTTTACAATAAATTTACATTACACAGCTTTAGAAAAAAATTACCTTTGAAGTTCCTTTTGTGGAGCAATAAAGACCCGAACGCCTTAAACAAACAAATAATTTCTTCCATGATTTTTTTCCAGCTTCTTTAACATACAAAGAACCTTGAATTTCTGGACAGCTGTTGACATTTAAAAGATTCTATGAAAAAGAAATTGAAAATTTATGAGGGAAAATGAAGGAATGAATGAATGAAATTTTGGAAACCGCAAGGCACAATGTAACATTTGCATATAAAGGAACAGCCACTCTGACATTGTTGGTTCACAATAACCATGTTTATAGACTATTAAACCCTTAATGTCAAGGCCTGAAAAGGCTTTAACACCTTAAGTACACAGCCTATAATTGCCTTCAGGACAGACTTTTACAAATTACAAAAGACATAACACCAACTTTTTTTTATCCAACAAGGGCATACAAGGGCTTATTTTTTGGGGTAAAATTTGAAATTTTCCAATGGGTTAAAATAGTATGATTATTCAAATTTATTAACTCTTTCTTTCATCAAACAGAAAAGAGCAGTTTTGCCACTTGTTTTTTTAATTAAAAAACTTTTACAAAGTTCAACGCACAGAATAATAACCATGAAAATAATTCTGTAGGCTTTAGTATGAGATGCCAAACATGTACAGGTTCTCTTAGGTTTTACTAAAGCAAATAAAACATTTTTAGAGGAAAACCGCATTTGTCTATGTGTCACCATATTCTAAGAGCTTTAACCATTTATTCCCCCAAGTAAAAGATTTTTTAGGGCTTGTTTAATGCAGTAAAAGGCAATGGTTAGATTGGTACTATTATCGCATACATCTGAGTTTTTTTGGGAGATCAGAATCACTAAAACTGCAAATTTCAATTCGTTATTTTTTTAGATCCTTCACAATATGGGTATAATTTTATTACTGCTTGGTCAAGGTCGCAACAAGATAGGTAGATTTAGGGAAATTGGCGATTTAATATTAACTTTTTTTTACTGTCCCATTAGGGGACATACATTGCATTGAGAGCATTGCCTCTATCCCTTCATTGTCCCTCGACATGCCTGTAAACCTAAGCAATGAGGTCCTAAAGCTGTATGCAAATGACCTGTGAAATGTCCAATGAAGCATTAGCATATTCAAGCTGTCCACTCTATTCATGAGTGGGAGGCACAGCCACACCCCCAGTGCATGACTGAGCCTGTATAAAGATGTGAGGCTGTATAATGATGTGCTTCCTGGTGCTGGTGGCCACACCCGCTGCAGCCTGTGTGTGCATGTGTGTTTTTAGGAGAGATACAGCAGCTCCAGGCAGCCATGTTACAGCAGAACATGTCAGATTCGTGTAGCTGATGTCTGTCTCTCACCTGTATATTAGGAGGATCCAGCATGTCAGCAGATGCAGCACACACACTAGCAATGCTTTACTATACATTACACACAGGCATGAGCAGGGGGAGGAGAGGGAAGGGGGAACAGGGGTGACATCACTGCCTCTGACCATGTGACCAGCCTCATTTACATAATCAAGAAAAGATGGAATTAGTCTTACCGGTAATTCGGTTTCCACTAGTGACCATGACGGCCCCCACCTGGAGGTTGCTCCTTATATCCTGTAGGGACAGGAAGTCACAAAAGTTTAAGAGGCTCCTCCCTAGCACCCCACACCAGTGTCTACCAAAGTACCACCTGGAAGGATGTAAGTACATACACCTTTGGACCCGTTACCAAGAAGGAAGGAAGGGAGGGAAATAATGGGGGGCCGTCATGGTCACTAGTGGAAACCGAATTACCGGTAAGACTAATTCCATCTTTTCCACCACGTTCCCATGACGGCCCCCACCTGGAGACTTACCAGATTACCCATTATTTGGGAGGGACCACTGCCTGGAGAATCTTTCTGCCAAACAACAGATCGCTCTGAGAGGCAATGTCCAGGCGGTAGTGCTTTGCGAATGTAGAGGAGCTTGACCACGTGGCTGCGCGGCAGATCTGGTCTAAGGATGCGCCTCTTTTTTCTGCCCATGAAGTTGCTATGGCTCTAGTAGAATGAGCTTTAATACTTTCTGGTAGGGAAGTGTTGGCTAATTTATAACAAAGTATGATGGTAGATTTAATCCACCTGGCTAGTGTTGCTTTAGAGGCTTTGCAGCCTTTGTTTTTACCCCCAAAATTTATTAATAGGTTAGAGTCTTTCCTCCAACTTTGTGTAGCTTCTAGATACAGAAGCACAGTCCTCCTAACATCTAAGGTCTGCCATTTCTTTTCACCGTCTGTTTTAGGGTTAGGATAGAAAGAGGGAAGAATAATTTCTTGTTTGCGATGGAAGTTAGATACCACTTTTGGGAGAAATAAGGGGTCTAGTTTAAGGACTATTCTATCCTCTAGGACTCTTAAGAAGGGATCTTTACATGAAAGGGCCTGAATTTCTCCTAATCTACGAGCTGTAGTGATGGCTATAAGAAAGGCTGTTTTTAGTGTAAGGCTTTTTATGTTTTTTTCCTCTAGAGGTTCAAAGGAAGGCCCTGTAAGATGGTCTAACACTAAGGAAAGATCCCAAGGGGGAGTTTGGTTTTTAATGTAAGGTCTAATACGGGAACACCCCTTGATAAATCTTTTGACCCACTGATGGTTGGCCAGGGGAAAATCAAGAAAAACACTAAGTGCAGAAATCTGGACCTTGAGTGTGCTTGGCCTAAGACCCAAGGAAAAACCTGACTGTAGGAAGTCTAACACTTGAGCTAGGTTTGGGGTTCCCAGAGAGGGAGGACGGTCTCCGCACCAGGAGCAGAATTTCTTCCAGATCTTTTGATAGATGGCATTTGTTACTGGTTTCCTGCTTGCTTTTATGGTGCTGATCACTTCACTAGAGAGTCCTCTGGCTGCTAAGAACGACCTCTCAGGATCCAGGCTGTCAGATTTAATTGTTTTAGGTTTTGATGATATAATGGCCCCTGTGTGAGAAGGTCCTGACGGTAGGGAAGATGATATGGATTGTCTATTGACAGTCTTTGAACAGCCGGGAACCAGCTTCTTTTCGGCCAAAATGGAGCAATGAGTATTAGAAAAATCTTTTCGGATCTCTGCAGCACTTTTGGAATCAAAGATATAGGGGGAAAGGCATAGACTAGACCTGTTCCCCATGACAGGCTGAGAGCATCTAGGCCTGATGGAGAGCCCCTGGGATCCAGAGAGAAAAATAGGGTCGTCTTTTTGTTTTGGAAGGTGGCAAACAGATCCAGAGTTGGAGTTCCCCACAGGTGGCAAATCTCCAAAAAGGTTTCTGGATGTAGAGACCATTCGTTTGAGTCCAGTGTGACTCTGCTCAAAAAATCTGCTTCTGTATTCTCTATCCCTTTTAAGTGGATTGCTGAGAGGGAGAGGAGGTGAGATTCTGCCCATTTGAAAATTTGGCAACATAGATTCGTCAGGCTCTTTGATTTCGTTCCCCCTTGCCTGCGAAGGTAAGCGACCGTAGTCGTATTGTCGGAGAAGATTTTGATATGTTGACCTTCTATGGATTTGTGTGCAGCTTTTAGCGTTTCTAAGACCGCTTTCAGCTCTCTGAAGTTTGAGGACATGGATCGGGATTGATTGTCCCACTGTCCTTGAAGATGTAGGTCTGGGAGAACTGCCCCCCAACCTTGCAGGCTTGCGTCTGTCTGTATTGTGAGAACCGGAGAGGGATTCCACCAGACCCCCTTCCTTAAATTTTGGGGATTTTTCCACCAATTTAACGAGTGTTTTACTAGATAAGGGATTTTTACCTTGTGATCTAGATGTAGTGGATTTTTGTCCCAGATTCGGATCGTCCAGGCCTGCATGATTCTCGTATGACTTTGTGCCCAGGCCACGCACTGGATACAGGAGGTCAGGAGTCCCAGTAGACTTAGAGCTGCTCGGATGCTGCAAAAGATTTTCTCCTGAAAGAGACTTACAGATTGTTTTAATTTTTTGCACTTCTCTTGTGGCAAGAAGGAACTCTGTTTCATTGAGTCCAGTACTACCCCTAGAAATATCTTTGTTTTTTCTGGAGAGAAATTGGATTTCTCCTGGTTTATTACCCAGCCTAAATCCTGAAGGAGAAGTAGAGATGTCTGTAGGTGACTTTTTAATTCTACTTCTGTTCTGGCCACTAAGAGCAGGTCGTCTAAGTAGGGTACTATTACAATATTTTTCCTTCTCAGGTAGGCTACCACTTCTACCATTATCTTGGTGAATATGCGTGGAGCTGATGAAATTCCAAACGGTAGTGCCCTGAACTGGAAATGAAGGATTTTCCCCTGTGGGGATTGAACAGCAAACCTCAGATATTTCTGATGGTTTTGGAAAATTGGGACGTGATAGTACGCGTCTTTGAGATCCACTGTACATAGAAAATAATTTTGACCTATGAGAGGTACTGTAGATCTTATTGACTCCATCTTGAAATGTTTGGTTACTATAAATTTGTTCAATTTTTTTAGATTTATAATTAAACGGTACGTGCCGTTCGTTTTTTTTTTTTACTAAAAATAGAGGGGAGTAGAATCCTTTCCCTTCTTCTGACTTCTGTACTGGGACAATCAAATTCATGTGACACAGCTGTTGGCCCATAACTGAAGATTTTGAGTCTTGGTAAATTTGGGAGAAAGCTGGAAGTTTTGAGGGGGGGAATGGAGAAATTCTATCCTGTAACCTGATTTATAATCTGCCGAATCCAAGGACTTTGAGAAATTTCCTCCCATTTTGTTACAAAATAAGAAAGCCTCCCCCCCACCTGTAAGTCATTGTCTTTTTTGTTTTTGGTCAGGGTTAAAGAGGTACCCGCGACCTGCTCCGCTTTTTGCGTAGCTCCACCTGCCAGTCTTTCCCTTTCCTCTATATTGGGTTTTATTTTCCCTAGAGGTGGCGAAAGGAAAAAGAGGGTCTTTTGGGGGAAGGTTTGTTAACTGGAAACCCCTTTTTTCTGTCCGCAGCTTTTTCCAGGATAGAATCCAGTTCGCTGCCAAATACGAATTCTCCCTGAAATGGAATTCCACATAACATGGTCTTTGATTTAACATCACCGCCCCACTGTTTTACCCATAATGACCTACGGACTGAGTTAGTCAGGGCCGCTTCTTTAGCCGAGAATCTTAAGGCTTCAGCAGATGCATCGGCAAGGAATGCGGTAGCGGATTTTAAGAGGGGCATGGACTCTATGATGGATTCTCTAGGGGTTTTATTTATAAGGTGGTTTTCTAATTCTGAGAGCCACAATAAGAGGGTTCTAGCTACAGAAGTGGACGCAATGTTTGTTTTTATGTTTAGGGAGGATGCTTCCCACGCTTTTTTCAAAAGGGCATTAGCCTTCCTATCTAAAGGGTCTTTAAGCTGTGCAATATCCTCAAAGGGAAGGTCAGTTTTTTTAACCACTTTGGTGACCTGAACATCTATTTTAGGTATAGAGTCCCATAAAGCATTATCTTCAAACAGTAGTCTATTGCGAAATTCTTTAGAAACTGATATTCTTTTCTCTGGGGCTTTCCACTCCTCTAGAACTAGATCTTTTAATGTTTCTACCACTGGAAAGACCCGTTTCTTTTTATATTTTAGTCCTCCGAAGAGTTCAGACTGAACCGAGGATGGTTCAACCACGTCCTCGATATCTAGAGTATTTTTTAATGCTTTTAATAGATTATCCAGTTCCTCTGAGGAAAATAGATATTTTGCCTGATTTAGATCTCTAGGTTGAGTCTCTTCAAAGTCATCCTCCACTTTTTCACTAAAGGATCCTGAGGGAAAATCCGAATCCTCTTCAGAAGAGGATGTTTGGATATATTTAGTTTTTTTCTTAGGGGGTTCAGGTAAGTGGGCCGCAATAGATGAGGATACTTCCTCTTTAATTACTTATCTTAATTCATCTATTAAAGAAGATCTTTCCTCTTTGAGGATTTTATTTAAGCAGTCTGGACATAAACTCTTTTTATAATCCTCTGCCATTTTTGCATTACACAGCCCACAACGTTTGGAAGGCTTTTTAACTGGTTTTTCCCTCTCTTGGCTCCTTTTCTCTGGGCTCTTTCTGATCCTTGCCCTGAGAAGGTACACATAATAACAGCCATTAATACATAGAAAAGCTGAAATGTGACAGAGAGGTAGCCCAGGGCTTGTACTTACAGGTACCAGGACCTGGAACACGTTAATCACTTCATCTGCCATGTGGGAGATGGAGACGCTGGAGCCAACTTAGTGTTTGTCTGAGACCAACGCCATATGCCTGAGGCTTGGCGGTTTTATGTCTGGGCTCCTCCCCCACCCCCTCCGGAGAGACCCGGAAGTGTTACCTGATTGGATGTCCGGACCGGAAGTTCCTCGTGATGCGCCAGAAATTTCGCGCCACAATGACTCGATGCCGGAGCGTGCAACAGATTTTCCCCGAGGTATGCCGCTTCCAATTTTCCTCTTCCCCGGAGCGGAGAACCAACTTTTGGCCGCCGGCCCGGCAGGTAACTTTTCTGCCCCTGTACTCTATTCTTCTTTCCCCTTGCTGAACCCAGCATTAGCCGCGCGGGACCGTTGGATAGGTTCTAGCCGGGGAGAGTACAAGGGACGGGGGTGTCTTTAGGTCTTTTCCCAGCACTTAAAGTGTGGGAGCGGACTGGTTCCTAAGAACCTTACCATTTGTGTTCCTCAGATAGGAAACTCTTGCGACTTGTATCCCCTAGGGACAGGAAAACACTGGTGTGGGGTGCTAGGGAGGAGCCTCTTAAACTTTTGTGACTTCCTGTCCCTACAGGATATAAGGAGCAACCTCCAGGTGGGGGCCGTCATGGGAACGTGGTGGAAAAGATGATTTTATAATGATTAATGTATGAAATAAATGGATAAAGGCTGGGATGGGCTCCTTGTAAGCTGCTCCGACAGGTAGTGACAGGACAAGTGACACAGACCTGATGACAGGTGTCCTTTAAGGGGTTTAACTGCCCAGCAGGGAGAGATCTCCTTCCCAGGCAGACAAACCAGGGACCAGGCTGCAGATCCCACTAGCACACTAGCAGAATCAGCTCCATCTAGAGGACAATATAGATCGCCTCAATGTGGCAATGGCCTGCTAATTAGGACAATTAAAGAGAACCCGTCATGCAAAATAACCCCCCTAGACTAAATATATTTTCATAAACTGCCATTAGAGAGCATTGCCTCTATCCCTTCATTGTCCCTCTACATGCCTGTAAACCTAAGCAATGAGGTCCTAAAGCTGTATGCAAATGACCTGTGAAATGTCCAATGAAGCATTAGCATATTCAAGCTGTCCACTCTATTCATGAGTGGGAGGTACAGCCACACCCCCAGTGCTTGACTGACAGCCTGTATAATGATGTGAGGCTGTATAATGATGTGCTTCCTGGTGCTGGTGGCCACGCCCCCTGCAGCCTGTGTGTGTATAGGAGAGATACAGCAGCTCCATGCAGCCATGTTACAGCAGAACATGTCAGATTCATGTGTAGCTGATGTCTGTGTCTCTCACCTGTATATTAGGAGGATGCAGCACACACTAGCCATGCTTTACTATACATTACACACAGACATGAGCAGGGGGAGGAGAGGGGAGGGGTAACAGGGGTGACATCACTGCCTCTGACCAGCCTCATTTACATGATAAAGAATAGATGATTTTACAATGAATAATGTATGAAATAACTAGATAAAGGCTGGGATGGGATCCTTGTGAGCTGCTCCAACAGGTAGTGGTGACAGGACTAGTGACAGAGACCTGATGACAGGTGTCCTTTAATATCGTCTTATGTTCTTACCCAGTTAATGACTAGGTATTTTTGGGAAATATTTACATGAAGTTTAACGGGCATTTTAAAAATGTGTAAGGCTACATTCACACTGCCGTGAGCCCGCCGCACCGTAGCACGGCGGGCACACGACAGCGCGGGGAGAGGAGGTGGAGGTGAGCGCAGCTTACCCCAGCCCCTCTCCAAAGCGATATATGGCTGTGGCGCCGTAATACGGGAAAAGATAGGACATGTCCCGTAGGGCGCGGTGAGCCCATAGAAGTGTATGGGGGACGTATATCGGCCGCATATACGCCCCCCCCCCCATACTGTAGTGTGAATGTAGCCCAACTTAAAATTCCCTGTTGTGTGAAAGTCGTTTTGATAAATATGTATACAGTCTCTGGCATTTCTTCCAATTTTATTGGTAAAATGGGTATTTGTATATTTATATTTTGTGTGCTTTTTAACTCTTTAAGGACGCAGCCATTTTGTAGCTCAAGGCTCAGCCCGATTTTTTGGATTCTGACTTGCGTCGCTTTATATGGTTATAACTTTTGAACACTGTTACTTATCAAAACGATGCTGGTTGAGATTGTTTTTTTTTTGTAAACGCAAATCTTATTAGCCGACATTTACCACTAAAATGAAGTATAACGTGGGGAAAAAACAAATTTTTGAAAAATTTGTCAGTGTCGAAATTTGAACTCATTGCGTTTTCAGGCAGATGTGTCCACTTTAGATTTTCATAATTTTTGAAATGTCTGGATAATTTATTTTGACGACACGCGGCTTACAAATCAAATAGCGATTTTCCGGATACATTTTCAAATGAAATTTTACATATTTAGCATCAAAAAACCCCTATGTATCAACCCATTTTCAAATCTGCTCAAGCTATCAAACAGCTTTTACGAAGATTGTTAGCCCCTTGAGATCTTCATAGTAATGAAATCAAAATGGAGGTGAAATTTAGAATGGTCAAATTGTGCCGGTTATACGTTCATTTAGCCCTAAAATTTACACATTTCCAAAAGATAAAAACCACCATACAATTTGTTCTGCAATTTCTCCCGAGTGCAGAGACCCCCCACACGTGGCAGTTACTTGTTTTATGGGTGCACAGGGAGGCGGAGAATGGAAGGAGCGCCCTGCAGCTTCCAGGATTTTAGATTCCTCATGGGCCCCTTTTGTAGGCTATAAAATTTTCTCTTTTTTGTTATTGGGGCCATGTGACAGCATTCTTTTTGTGGGATGAGATGCTTTTTCCAGTGTTATCTTTATTCTATGGGTCGATACGATTACAGGGATACCATACATTATTTTTTCTTATGTTTTACTAAATTTGCCAAATAAAACCCTAATGTGGGAAAAATCAATCATTTTTGCATTGCCATCTTTCAAGCTAGTTGATGGCTTGTTTTTTTGCGGGAGATGTTTTACTTTGCAACGGTATAATTCTGGAGTACACTTTTTCATTGCATTTTTTGTGGGATTCAATAGGTAAAAATAATAATTTTTGGCGGGTTTTTAACTTTTTTTTTTTTTAACGGCGTTCATCGTGCGGGTTCACCAATTAGTTTTATTCTACGGATTGTTACTATATATGTGGGGTTTGTGTTATGATTTAGACTATTTTTAGCGTAATATGCCTTTTTATATGTTATGGTGCTTATGGGCATTTTTAGTGATTTTTTTTTTTTTACTTTTTCACCATTTCCACCATGGGACATGAACAAGCAATCATCTGATTGCTTGTTCATGATAATACTCATGATAATACATCAGTATTGCAGGGTATTAGCAGTCTGCCTGAAAGATTACGTCCGATCGTACCCCAGAGATGCCATAGCAACGATCGCGGGTGTTACGGGGTGCCGGCTGTAACATAGCTGGCACCCCAGTGTGTTTCCCGATGCCGGTTCGGCTCAGATCTAAGAATCAACAGGTTAATCGATCCTCCATAAAAGTCATACACCTGGGGCAGTCTTCCACTCTACAAGTCTTCCACTGTAACTGAGGCCCCAATGACAAAGGAAAACAGTCCCTTTTGCTGGCAGATGTCTGATCAGAGCTTTACTGGCTTTGAATACACCGCTTCTACCATCTCCCTAACTTTAGTTGCAGACCCATTCCAGCTCCTGCAATCAGAGCAGGTAAAAACTACAGTAATGCCAAAAGACATCCCAGCAGACTTAGGCCCCGCATCAGCTGATGTCTAAATTCAGTGAGCGGTCTGCATTGATAACATATTTATGGAATTGTTGGTAAACGTCAGTTATTAGCCATTTTTGTTACAGTCAATAGGTCCAGTTATATGGAGGAAGGGCTTAGGAACAATTAAACTACTAGAAAGATCAGGGTGTTGCATAACCCTATATGGATGCCACTAAAAGTGACCATACCCTTAGCGCTTCAACCCCCCTGCGGTTGTGTGTACCTAACTTCCAAAGACTGTTGACTGTTTTTAAATTAGGTTTGATATTTTCTTTTATTGCAATAATCATTGCAATTGAGGGGCATTTAAAGATATTCTATTTCAGAGAAAACCCTCCTACATGTGATATTATTAATGTCAGTTTGGCTAGATTAGGCAAAAACGAAACCCCATCCAGTCCGTAGAAAGGCACCAATTTGAGGACAACCGGTCATCAAGCGCATAACCCCAATTACTTTATATCCGCTCGTTTGTTTTAAATTCAGCCACTCATTTAACCCCTTTAGGATTGACCTGCTCAGCTACCAGTTGACTGAGAGGCCTAAATAATAGCAAGACTAGTAAAATACCACATTATAGAAGCTACACATTATATCCTGCACAATTTGATGCAATCTTTCTTTTTTAAAGTGGACTGTTTAGGGTCTTCGCTGAGCCCCAGATGGTAATCTGCCATCCTATAGAAAAGGGGGATTAAAAACACTTTACAAAATCATCTTTAAAATAAACCATATAAAAATATGATGGGGACAACCACAAAAGGGCACCAAACAAATGTAACATTTGTTTTAAATTTAAAAAATTGAATTATCTTTAAGAAGTGTTTCATACAAGTACATTTAAATAGGAAAAAGCTTTACCTGTAGTAATTCCGATTTGGGAATGCTACCATCTGACTGCTGACACCATGCAACCATCTGTTCTGGAAAGAAATTCTTGAAAAAAAAAAAATAAAATAATTGAGACAGAAGCATAAAGCAAAAATGTTGCAGTTTTTGGTTTCTGCCTAGTTCCCACCAATGTTATGCCCCTTCCATTACCATTATGGCAAAAGTAGCAGAGCAGCCCCCAAAGATTTTCACAGTTAATGCAATTTTGATTGTCAAACCTGAAGGTCTGACGCTTAGCCCCGTTTCTATTATAAGGATAGACACATTTTTCAAAACCTGGATTAACTTAAATAGGTGCTATAGGTGATCATGAATAAAAATAAGAACCAAAAAAAAAAACTTCAGTGTTGTGTATGAAACTCCTTGTTATTAAGCCATTTGCAGCTAAAATGAGAAGGTTCTAAGGAGGTCTTGTTGGGGTAAAGAACAGAACCCACACCTCTTAGCTACTTTGTAAGGCAGCCCCCTTTAAACAAAGCATGACTTTCTGGAAGCCTAATGACATGATGCAGGATTAAAACCAAACCAGTATATCTATTCCAGAAGGAACAGATTCCATACTGTAGACAGCAGTGTTTCAATGTGGTTGCATCTCTTCAGTACAGCGTAGGTAACTGGTTTGGCTCAGTGAGCTTGTGTCGGGAAGCAAGAGCTCTCCTTATGGAGACCAAGGCTAAATCTTAATTTGCATATTTTCACAGATGTGTGTCAGTCCTGGGAGCAGGACGCAATTTACAGTTTTTAATTCGATCTTCATTTGCGTTTAACGATCTGAATCAAATTGTGATGCCGTTCCAACATGTACTTCTGCTGTGTGACTGAGGGTAACAGGTACAAAGTGATAACATTCTAACACAGCAGCCGTAAACAAAAACACAAGAGAAGTATTCCATTTTTATTTACTTAATACATTTGTATGAAAATGGGGAAGGAACATATAGGTTAATTACTTTGCGCAGCAGTTGGCTGATAAGTAGGAAACCCGGGAGACATTTCATATATAACTGCATTAACCATAATTGGCTCAAAACTTAATGTAAACAAAGTTATTAATTCTTATAAGTAAATGGTTAGTAATTAGTAATTTTACATTTGTGGGTGGCAGGAGGAAGTTTCATAGTCTACTCACCACAGGATTTTTGAAAAATTCATATCTTGCATAATTTTTCCTGAACAGAAACTTGCTTTCGCTTGTCATTGTAGACTGAATTTGGACTACCAATTCATGGTCTTCAAGACATCTCTCTAATTTAAAGAATATAAAAAGTCACTTGGTAACATTAGGATAGAATTTAACAAGTTATTGTTGGTGAAAGGCATGTAAACAGAACTTGTTTCTTTAACTCCCTATATTAAATTAAATTGGGTTATACACATTTAGGTGTCGCTGAACTTTCATCTTCACAACTAGTCACAAATACGGTGAAGACCCTTCACAGCCAAAAAAAAAAAAAATTTTGAATCCATAGGTAATCTGACCTTTACAGATGATATTGACATGGCAAATCTAAATTATAGGCATACATGTACTTCGTCAACTTTATCCTCTGGGATGCTGATAATGTACTTAGTTTTGATTATTTTAGCTTGAGCCTAAAATATCAAAGGTGTTTGCAGTAAAGCTATTGGTTTTTCATGGACACCAGTATGTATATGTATATCTTTGAATAAATATATATTTTGAAAATCCAGAGGGACCACACACACACAAACTAAATTTCTTACCTGCTACAAAAATACCTGCTCCGGCCTGCATACAAACTTACGGAAACCATTATTCCTAAAGTGGGTTCTTACTGGAATATTCCATCATTGCACAGGGTCAGACTACTAATTTTGTCATTGCTGACAGATTCAATGGTGATCATAGGAAGGTTTATTTGTACACTCAATGTTACCAGATTCCCATCCTGCACATTCTAACTGCATCACCCCTACTCCCTCCGCATTCTACTCTTGCCGACTGCAGCAAACAAAGTTCGTGCTTGCGCAGTCAACAGCTAATACTTGCCATGTGCAAAGCGATGTTGGCTGGTCTTCTTGCCATGTGCAAAGGGTGGCCAGTCTTTACTGCTCTCTTCGTATGGCAAGTATTAGCTGCTGACTGCAAAAGCATGAACTTTGCTATGGTTTATTAACCATAAAGTTAGATTTAGTAAAACAGTTTTGCATTAGGCTTTACTGTGTATGGGAAACTGGTCACTACAAAAAACAGCCCTCTTGTGACAGGTCCCCTTTAATAAAGCAAACTGTAAAATGGATTAACCCCTTTTTGGCAGAGGTACATTGACCTGGTCATTCAGGCACCAATTTCTGCAGTTCTGTTTTGCTCTTATTAAAATAATGATCTATAGAACCACTTTACATATAAAACAGAAAATGGTGATGGAATCACATTTTGTTAAAGCATCTTGTGCAGCTCAAGCTGATTGCTGCCTTTAGCTGATTGAAGTGAGCCAGCCTCCTACCCAACGGTCATATCTCCTAAACCCTGGACCCCAGCAACACCGCTTTAATAGCAGTGTTTCTATATACAGGTGGTCCCCGCATAACATACAAGATGGGTTCTTCAGGTTTGTTCATAAGTTGAATTTGTATGCAAGTCAAAACTGAATATTTATAAATTTTTTTGGTCTCTGATTTTTAAACTTTTGGGTTGTCATAAGAACCATGATTAACAATAAAGCTTAATTGCAGACACCTTTGATAACTGTTAGTTGCTCATTGTAGGCTAGGACTAAAGTAGAGTAAATTACCAACTTCCAGAGAACAGTTTGTAACTAGGGGTCGCATGAAAGTCGGGTGTTTGTGTATATTGTTTGTATGTAAAACATAACCGGAGATTCGCACTCAGTCAGGAATCAAGTTCCCCATTTAAACCCATCACCACATTTGCACGTTTTGCTTACATCCACAGAAATCGGCTTTTATCTTATTACCTGGCATCAGAGGGGTGGCATGTCCTGCTCAGCAAGCCCCTCCCATCTACTCCTCCCCATGCCTTCTTACTGTTGACAGGTCATGTCAATAGACCATAGTGACAATCTCAAGTCCTTTAGTCTCTTCCGAAGACCCGAGGCGGTCTCATTTTAATAGCCAATAGCCAATGTTTATGATTTTTACTGTTTATATCAGTTCCATGGAAGGGGTAGTGATTTGTTTTTAAAACTTTATTTTTTACTATCTTTTAGACTCCCTAGGGCAGTGGTGGCGAACCTATGGCACGGGTGCCAGAGGCGGCACTCAGAGTCCTTTCTGTTGGCACCCGGGCCATCGCCCTAGCGCACCAACAGGACTCAAAGAATCTTCCTGCAGTTCCAAGCAACTTAAACGATGCGGCTTTCAGTCATATTTTGATACTTACTTTGCTACTTGGAACTGTAGGATGAGGGAGAATGAGTAGACAGGGCCTAAATATCTTTGGAGGACCTCCTGCTGGTTCCACGATTCTCTGTGTATAGAGGGACACTTAAAGAAGGTAAAATGATGAAAATTTTCCATCTTTCTACTGTGTTTCTGCCCTTAGGAGGCCAATATGATTGAAAGTTGTTGAAGAACATGGAGCAATAAGTTACTGCTTTAATTTTTGTCTGGCACCTTGCGATAAATAAGGGGGGTTTGGGTTGCTTTTTGGGCACTCGGCCGCTAAAAGGTTCGCCATCACTGCCCTAGGGTACTTTAACTCAGCCCCTTTAAGTGAAATAGTTAAAAACCAAGGCAGCATCGGGTCTTCGGAAGACCCGAGGCTGTCATCGAGACGGATCGCCGATCCCTGATGACGTCATGGGGAGAGACAATCCTCGGCAAGATGGTGGTGCCTATGTGCTAGCACCGACAACGGATGTTACCGGTAAGCCTTTGCTGCAAAAAGCAGCAATGACTTACCGGCTATGGAGAGGGCTCAGCCCATGAGCCCTCTCCATGCACCCACACCTGGCATGTGACGTACTATTACATCACATGTCGGTAAGGGGATAAACTGGCTTTCACCATGAAAAAAAAATTCTCGAATTTCAGTCCCCTAGATATGTTAACACAAGGTTAACACTTGACGTCACAAATTTACTCAGTTTTATTGTCATTTTAGCTCCCATCACTCAGTGATGTCAGTGAAATTCCATCGTGTGGGTAGGAACTTCACACAATGGGGGTCATTTACCAAGGGCCCGAATTGCTATTTTTCGTTGGATTTCTAGAATATTACCATCTTGCGTTGTTTTTCCCTGAATTGCCCCGAAATTTTGGGGCACGCTTGACACGTGCCACTTGACAAGCGCTTACCTGCACCCAAGACAGGACGGTGAGCTCCGGCAAACTCCAGCGGAGCAGCGACACCTGGTGGACATCGGGCACACTACCTTAGTGAATCGCCGTAAGACCCGAATCCTTGACCGAGAACGCGCCGCTGGATCACGACAGGACCGGGTAAGTAAATGTGCCCCATTGTGCTTAGATTATCATGTTATAGCTTTATATACTTTTTTAGTTTCTGAACATTCTACTAGTATCTGACATGAGATATCAGAGATGAGATCTATGAGATACATATTACACACAATGACAGACAGCTCTGCTACATCTCTGCTATTCCAAAACACATACATCTGCTGTGCCATCCTCCCCCTCCCCAGAAAAAAAAAAGAACTTGTCTGTAGTTTTATACTCCTTACACTGATACACTGAGTTCCTTCCGGCAGCAGAGTTACGCCGTGAATTGGGGGGGCTGGTGGCTGCAGGCAGAGAGATAAACTGAAATCTCAGCTCCATGGCAGTCAGAAATCCAAGATGGCTTTCCCGATCCTTTGAAAAGTCACAGGGTGGTTTCTAGGGGCAACTGAAATTGTGTCCACAAGAACTGATAGAGATCGTTAAGAATTATGTGAAATGCTGTAGTTTTGTTAAAATGAGAATGTTATTTTGTTATCCTGAGTACATTTAAGAAACTTGGGTTCATGGGAATAACCCTTTAAGCATGTAGTTATATTAAAAGAAAATATATATTTGAAGTGTTTAATATCTAATAGATGTGTCACAAAATGTTCAAAAGTCACAGCTAAAAACAGATTTAGAACCAAAAATAGCAGAAATGTTATAGTGGTGTTATAAAGCAAATGATTAACCAGCAACTTAGGTGCCCTACCTAATCCTAGGTGAGGATGGTGCTCCACCAGCGTCCAGCTGTTATCATCCACACAATGACTTTTGTAAATCAGCAACTGGCAGAAGTCCCTGGCTGTCATGTCTGCTAGAATTTCCACCATTTTGCATGTCCCATCTTCACTAAAGACTCTTACAACCTGTAACATAAAGGACAGACTTAGCCTTACAGTCTATCACAATACGTTGTGTGTCTTGTCTAACTGATGTCACTAGACCTGAAACTTTAGAATCCTGTGAACTAGTAGAAGAGCCTAGAACTATTGTAATCATCGGCATACGATCTTAATGTATAAGATTTAGATTCAGATTGAGTAATTGATTAATTTTTTTTTCCTTGACAACTTATCAGAACCCCCCTCTCCACAAGTTTCATGTGGTCATAATATGAACAACTACATACCAGTAATTTTATGTAGCCTATATAAACAGTCACAAAAACGTTATTTATAAATTGTTGTTTTATAAATAAAAGGCATTCTATGTCAGGTTTGTTTTAACTTCATTTTACTCAGGCTTTAAAATTCCCCTTAAAATGTATGTAATTTGTTTATGTTCTGCATGCATAATTGATACTCAAACCTTAATCTCTGAAAAATAGCAAAACCATTTAAAATCCATAAAATTAGTATGTAGGATATACACAGATACATTACAATGTTATGAAGTGGAACATATATACATGCACATGATTTCGCAATTAAGATGACAAGTAAATACAGATGACAAGTAAATACATTCACAAATATTTTACAGGTAAACCACAGGCTGGTACCATTAGGAAGATTTAGTTATAAAAGGCTCTTACCTCTACTGCATGTAAAAGGCAGCAGTCAGGAGAACAAGATGGCATGTTTAAGTCTAGATTGCCTCTTTAAATAGTTTTTTTCCTTTCTGCTTTCAAGACTAAAAGCTGCACATTCAGCGAAGAACACAGTCAACGGATTACTGTACTGTACCTGTCACATAGCCAGTCTTACATGGCTCTGTTCCTGGGGAAAGGCAGGCATCTCTTCCAGAGCTCCTCTCAAAGGGTTACACAGTCAATCTTTTAGGTAGTGAATCAAACCATTTTGTAGACCAATCATATTTCTCCACTGACTGATGTAATCATTTCCCACACAGTCCTGCAGACTTACAATTTTTTATGAAAAAAAAAAAAATTCCACCCAAGAGAAAGCAAATTTTCCGTTTTATGACCACCCACATATATTAATATTCTAGCCCCAAGACAAAGAAAAAGTTCAAAAGAGGGAAAAAAAAAAAAAAAAAAAAAAAAAAGGAGGGGGAAGATTCTCTGCCAAAAGCATGCGTGTACTCTGAATCCTGATTGCTATGCCAAACTGCTCACACAATAGCTGGAAGCAGCTGATGTCATCCACATGCAACTAAAGCATCCCAACGTCTGCTTTGCTTGATAACGCTTTCTTCCCAAGAAGCAGATTAACTGACTTCATCTCCAGGAATTTACCCTTCACACAAGGATGACTCAAAGCCCTATATTTGACTTCATTTAAAAACTAAAAGGATGGCATTGATGTATTGACATGAGCTAGAAATTGAATAATGATTTTGCAGCTTAACTTTTTTTAGGGAAAGAATTAAACATGCAGGCTATGCTTTTCCCACATGTTGTAAAGCAGCTGTTCTGGTGCAACCAGTCATAACATTCCCTGCTGCAATGTCCAACTGCCCTTTGCAGCAAACTCACGTAGCGGCATGGAATCATTATATGCAGACCCCACCCCCCCCCCACAAAAAAAAAAAAAAAAAAAAAACAACATTATATACAGCCACCCTCACCCTCTTGGATTATTTATGATTAATAATATGCAGCTGCCTGCTACTGAATGTATTAATTGTGACTGTTACACTGATCCCACCAAAACTCACCTCAGTCCAGCCAGGGTTCTCGCTCCCCTGTCTTTGTGTCTTCTGCCAGCAGTCGCACATTAAAGGAAAGCCTACCAGAGTCTTGCAGCGCAAAGGGTGCTGCTTTATGGAGCCAGCACCCAGGTGCCGCCAAGCTGCTGGTGTAGGAGATGTGCCCGCGAGTGGGCCCCACAGCAGCTTTGGGCCGTGGCCCTAGGTACAGTGTAAAGATTGGAAAGACCTGGCTTTATAAAAGCTTGGACCTTCAAAAAAACATCTAAGTCATGTAAAAATGAGCAGATATTAGACTTCAAGCAAATCAGTAGTATATAGAGTTTATACATACAAGTGTTTCTGGTCATCATGCAACATGCAAGTTAATTTATAAGCCAAAGTACAACCACACTTTATAAACTTTGCTGTTGGATAGGTTGTTGGCAATTCAAAAGAAATGTATTAACTTGGGGTCACCCACCTTCTGAAACCTTTAGGCTAGTATGAATTTACCTACATCAACCCCGAGTGGAACAGAGTTAAAAGGAATTTCTACACTTCTGGTGCTGCCATGTGAGGAGGCATGGACATGCTCCTGCTACCCCACAGTCCATCTCACTACGCTGGGTGTATGGAGCGGTACCTATATCGGTGCTCCCAGAAAGTAAGTACCGCCCCCGAGGAATGGGAGCCGGAATGGCAGCGGACGCTACTGGAGGGGCGGAGGATAGTACAGTCTACAGAAACAGATGAGGTACTAAGCACCTAAAAAACAAAAAAACACTGCCCCTGAATCTCCCCCGAAATCTCTCCAGAAATTTAGCTAATGTTCAGAAAATGCTTGGACACTAGTCTCCTTTAACCCCCTAATGACTGCCCTATAGGGAATTTTTGGTCATTAAGGGTACTTCTGACGCGACTCCTTTCTACGGCGGCGCGTCAGAAGAGGATTTAGGGACATCGGGTCAGAAACTTCGCCAACGGGAGTCTCACAGATTCTACAAATTGGACATCCTCTCGCCTTCAGGTTTGAACGATATGGTTGAAACATTATAACCTCACCACCTCTGATCAAAAACACCCCTCTTCCCTTGGGACAGCACGGAGTCATCCCCATTACATCTAGCACTTTTTCAACTCTATACTGCTGCAAGAATTGTTTTACCACATGTCTGGATGTAATTATACCCACATCAACTCTGATTTATCCATTAATTCTTGTATACCCACCCATTTACCCATGCATTCCACACTATGTGGGGGCATTTATTCATTTATATTTTATTCATTCATCTGTGTGCTAATGGTTATTTATGTGTGTATACATGCCTATCTTCTGAGACCACACACACACACACACATCATGTATGTTTTACCAAGCCCACCATCACTCACCACCCCCAAAGGTTGTTTTGAATATTTTGAGGGGTGCAGTTTCTAAAATGGTATCATTTGTAGCGGGAGTTCGATCATAAAGTCCTTAAAAAGTAACTAAAAATTGGTCCCTGCAAAAATCGATTTTTGTGAAAACCTGAAAAAAAAAATCACTCCTAACGTTACAAGCCTCCTAACATTACAAGAAAAGTAAATTATGTTTGAAAAATGCCAGTTATCAAGTTATTTTGGTGATTTGGCTAACTTCCCAAAAAGTAGAAAATGTTGAATTTGGAAAACTTTTTTTTTGCATAATAGTCACCAAATTTCCATTCCATAAATAGTAAACATATTGCATAAATTTCTCCACTAACATGAAGTACCGTGTGTCACAAAAAAAAACAAAAAAAAAAAAACACACTAATCTCAAAATCACCCAGATATATTAAAGTGTTCTGACATGTCAGTTTATGTGGTAATAACTTTAGATTTCAAAAAGGGCTGTGTCGGGAAGGTGCAAAATGGCCAAGTCATTAAGGGGTTAATTGATGTTGACATGCAGCGGCTACAAAAATATTGGCTCAGCACCTAGAGGCACTACTGCCGGGCCTAGTAGGGAAATCTCAAGAAGGAATTGTGAAGGGGGTGCTGCGGTAACCAACATCCGCAAAAGTTCTTGCGGTATTGGATAGGGTCCAGTGCCAGCCACAGGCAAGAGAAACCAACAGTCACCTTGGACGCAGAAAAGGGTCAGGTCAGGTGGGACTGGCTGGTGTTGGTACTGGACTGCATGGGGATAAAGGGGAGATTTTGCACATATCTTATGCAATTTATTTAGAGGGGGGGGGGGGGTAAACAAAGAACCGCCCTTCATAAGCTTATGCTTTCAATTGTGAAGGATGGATTAAACTTTTCAAACGAGAGGGGACACAATCTAGTCTGCTTATTCAGACACATTCTGTATTGGCACCATGGAGCCTCTTCTCATTCTAATTGGGATGTAGCTGCACCATGGTACTTGATAGCACTGGTACACACTAGATGGTCAAAGATGCCAAAGGAAGTGAATTCCTCCATTCTACTGAGGGACACCATAATCATGTGGAAAAAAAAAAAGTGAGGAAAATGTACGGCTTACCATTTATGATGTCCAAACACATGCCACTAACCAATCATCCGGAGGCACATTGGCCATAGGGGAATCACAGTTGGGGTGGGGGTGGATGCCGGGGTATGTCTAAACTTGTTGTTTGATCAGGATGCCGTGGATACACTAATGCCTCGGATCTTTGACTGGGACATAATGCACCTGCAGTAAGTGACAGTTGGTCTAAAATATTGAAGCTCTGCCCTAAGGGCGTTTATAAACCAAGTCCATGCCCAACAATAGCCAGAGGAAGTGAAGGCGCAACGTGCGTTGGCGTCTGGTGGTGAGGTCACTCCTGGGCCTCCCTTATAAAAGGAATCTAGCTTGGTTGGTATTGATGAAAGCCTAATTTTGCACTTGCAAATTTGCCTTATTTATGGTGATATACCACTAATTGTTCTCACTTTACCTTTATTTGTGTGGAATGCAGAGTTTATTCCAGGTTGATATTGTTACAAATTGACATATGCACTTGCACGTTGATGTGATTGTATGTTTGCATATGTATTAGAGGACAGAATGTGTACCTTGCTAATCCTTCCTTGGAAAACCGCTCAAGCTCAGTGAGGTTGGAGGGAGAGCAGTTTTCAGCTCTTGCCACAGATTTGATTTAATTAAAAGGAAACCTACCATTTCAAATGGTCGGTGTAAGCTGTAAACACCGAGCACCAGCTCAGGGTGGGCTGGTGCCGGGTGTTTACAGCTTACACCGACCATTTGAAATGGTAGGTTTCCTTTAAGGTCTGGACTTTGCCATTCTGACACCTGTTTATGTTTATTTGTATACCATTCCATTGTAGATTTTGCTTTAATGTTACGGATCATTGTCTTGTTGGAAGATCAATCTGTCAGTTTCCGAAGGTCTTTTGCAGACTCCAACAGGTTATCTTCCAGAATGGTCCTGTATTTGACTCCATCCATCTTCCAAATTTTAACCACCTTCCATGTCCCTGCTGAAAAGCAGACCCAAACCACGATGCTGCCACCATGCATGGCATAAAAGCAACACAGTTAACCACCCTGAAACACACCATGCCCACTGTCGATTGGCATTATGGCCAAAAAGTTTGATTTTGGTTTCATCTGACAAGAACACCTTTCACATGTTTGGTGTGTCTATGAAATGGTTTGTGGCAACTTTAAATGAGACGTCTGGATATCTGAGAGATTGCACAAATCTGGCCTTTTAGGAAGTGTGGCAAGAAGGCGGCAGTGTATGACTGCTTGTTGTCCTATTGACAGACTCTCCCACCTCAGAGTGATCATAGGACTCCTTCCAAGACCCGGCAGTCTGGAGGATCAGACCACTGCAAATCTACCATTTCAATATGCTCCTTGGGAGGATTAAGGTTTGTGAAATATTTTTGTATCCAAATCTGGCTTTAACCCTTTCACGACCAGTGACGTAATGGCACGTCACAGGTCAGCTGCAGGTGCACGGAGAGGGCTCATTGGCTTGGCTCTCTACATAGCCAGCAAGTCTTTGTGGGTGTTACTGGTAAGTCTTTCCTGCAGCAATCGGTCCTAGAACTGATCGCAGGTGGTAACCCACACAGCCACCAGCAAAGCTGCCAAGGGCTGTCGCATGGTCGCCGCCATCTTGTTGGAGATCGCCGCTCCCTTTGACGTCATCGGGGAGCGACAATCCATTGCAATGACAGCCTTGGGTCTTCCGAAGATCTGAGACTGTCTTGTTTCAATCCATTGATTACAATGTGCGATTTGCACATTGTAATGGATGAGGAGGAAAATCCCCATATAATGCCATACAGTAGTATGGTCGTATATGGTAGGGTCAATCGGACAACCTAGGGTTAAAGTACCCTAGGGAATCTGAAAAATGGTAAAAGTAAAAAATTTAAAAAGTTAAATATAGAATTAAAAACTAAAAATTCAAATCACCCCCCTTCCCTAGAACTGATATAAATATAAACTCCTATATATGAAAATCATAAAACACAAAAGGTATTGCCGCTTCTGAAAATGCCTGTTCTATCAAAATATAGTAACCGTTTTCACTGCATTTAATCTTGTAAAAGAAAATAGCGCCAAAAATCGAAAAAGTCACTTTTTTTAGCAATTTCAAAAAGTATAAGTAAAAAAAATCAATAACAAGTAATCAAAAGGTAGTACAGTCCTAAAAACGTAATCAAAAGTAAAAAAAAAAAAAAAAAAAATTATATTTCGGTGTACAGAGCTGTGGGTGGTATTTAAAAAGTTATTAGCGCCAGAATTTGGCAAAATAAAAAAAAAAAATTTAATGAAAACATAAAACAATACAAATTTGGTATTCCTGTGATAGCACAGTCCAAAAGAATAAAGTAGACATATCATTTGTGGCGCACAGTGAAAGCCATCAATTCCAATGTACCCTGAAAACCAATAAAATCCACCCTACAATGATGCATGCAAACACAATCACACATAGTAAGTTATAAGGATTATTATATATCTCTACTATTATAGAGAATGGAGAACAGTGAGATTAAGAGGGGTATGAGAACAGGGGAACAGAACTAGATTAGGTTAATAGGAGAATAGGGGAACAGAGATTAAGGGATACAGGTACTCAGCTAACTCTGGGAAGGTGGTATAGAACCTTCAGTGTGATTATCCTAACTGGTATAGAGGGCAGATTCCTTCTGCAACACCCTCGCCGATGCAATGGCGAGGTAGTGCTTGCGAATAAGCCCCACAGCATGTCATCACTTAACACAGGGGACATTGCAGTGGTTAATCCTGCCTGGCAAGGCAGAAGTTAATTGTTCTGTCTGATGTAAGAGTCTGGTAACCAATCACATGTATTGCATCCTGTCTCTGTAAGCTGAGAGGTAATTGGAGGAGCAGCCACCACCTGACCAAAGGGAGGTAATAAAACCTCTGGCCAGGAATGTTCTAGGAGATGACTCCAGGAGAGTAGTCTCTCCCGAAAGGGAGAAGAGACCGGTCCTAGTCAGGCCCTCTGGGTCTGCAGGACGTATGTAGAGAGTAGTTAGCTGAGCAGCAGCAGAGAGTCTCTAGCACACCGGACCAGTGCAGGAAGAGCCTAGCCCCTGCCTGAAGTGGAGAATAAGACTAGAGTTAGTGTAGTGAGGAAAGGGGTATCATCCTACCTTCAAGGGTGATACCTGAAGAGATCCAGGACCGAGCTGAAGCATCCTCTAAGGACACAGCTACCGCCCAGCCTGCCATCTGCATCCAGGCTGGTGCTCTACTCCTGTGGCTCCCTCCAAGTACCTCTCCAGCACTCCACCAATTTGTTCACGGCATGTTGCTGAAGTTCCTGCGGTTCCAATAAAGGACTGTAAGTGTTTTTGTTCAACCTCTGCCTCCGTCTGGTCCCTGCTACTACAACTACCATCACCACCGGCACCCTGTCCACCACACAGAGACTCACACTCTGGACATTAAGGGGTTGCCCCAGGGAGATCCGCTATAGCAGCCTCTCCCTCATCATTTCTTGCCAACACCACCCTGCTGGAGACCTGCCAGGCTGTAGGACAGCCCTCCGGTTACCCCGTACCAAGCACCGTGACACAAGCGTGCTTAGGCCGCAACCGCCAGCCACTCCGGTACCGCGGGCCCCGGCTGTCTCCAGGCCTCACCTCAAGGGCTAGGCCCCGGTGGGGGATGTTGCACTTCTCTTATCCTCAACCACCATCCCCTTATAAGTCTCTCCTTTGTACCTTCCCCCAAGATGGTGGACAACAGAGGTTTACCGTTCCTATCTTGTATATACAATTTAGTCACCCATTCAGCCCCCCCTCAAGTGGGAACAACAAAAGAACCTGGATTGCCATCCAGATATAGATATGAAGGGCCCCCCGAATAACTGGCCCCGAGGAGTTGAAAGCAGATAAGGGCTTTCCCAGGGAAAAGGAATTTACGCATACACATATATACCCATTTTATTACCTTTTTAACTAGTTGTGTGTCCAAAGGTAAAAAAATTTAAGGTAGTGTGAAAAAAAGTTTGTCCCTTAAACCAGCACATACGAAAATTTGCTTATGCCTGGTCACTAGAGCCTTGTCAGGCAGTGTCACTAAGGGTTAAACAGAACCCTGAGACCACAGAGCAGCTGTATTATATTTATCATCAATCACTTAGGACAACATTGGATCATTCAGTTCCTCACTGGAGTGAGTTTGCTGCACTGAAAGTAAAGCAGCTGGCTAATATTGCACTTTTCAGTTTATTTTACAAAAGTTTTGAATATCCAATAAATTTTATTCCACTTCAGTTGTGGCCCACTTCACCCACAAAAAAAAAAAACAACAACATTTTATATCTTTATGTTTGAAGCCTGAAATGTGGCAAAAAAGGTAGTAAAGTTCGAGGGGGCCAAATTCTTTCGCAAGGCTGTGTATAAAATGTAACCTGCATTTATCTTGGTCTACAGATCCCCACATCAGTGTTTCAGTTATATACATGCTACCCTGGGGTTGGCTTCTAACCATGTCTCGTTACGGTCCGGGCTTATATCAATTGAGAAGCTGGTGGCAGTCTACTGTACCAAGATTATGTTTCACTGAGACTAGTGAAAGGGGTCTTTCAGCTATTCAGGGCTGTGGGCAAGAGTTATGCCATACCGGAGGTTGTGTGGTTAATGAACTCACTTCCTGCACCTCCAAGTACCTGTGCGATCAGGGAGTGTTGAAAAAAAACCAAACACGATAATTGACCTTGCGTACCCTTTATTGGTTTGGAATAGTCAACTCTTTACGGTTAGAACTGAACCTGTGCAATAGCTTGCCTCTGGAGCTGGTCACAGGAGGATCACCAGAGCGCTTCAATAATATAAGCAAGGTAAAATAACTTACACCCTTTCCCCATCAAACCTTCCTTTCTGGACTTTGAGAACAGACCCATTTCCATAACTATACTATGCAAATTCAATTTTTTCACTTCCAAGAATAGCACATTAGCATAGGGCACGTCCCCATGTATGGAGCGATACAGTGCCGCGTGTGTGGCCGTGCAGCCATTGCCGTCTATGGGGTCCACCATATGTCATGTGAATGTGGCTTTAAAGCTGCTTTGGGCCTCCATTTTTATTTTTGCAAGAAAATGCTCTCCAGTTCTCTACTCAATTGTAACCCCAGTTATGGTTACAAATTGCTGTAGGGGCGCTGAGCAGAGGACATGTGGGCTGGATTATATTTCAAGTCAATGTCACATTTACAGAGCACCTGAGATACTAGAACATTAAAAGTTAAAGTTAATTTTGAAGACTTTAGTACATAATCAATTTGTAAAGGGGTATGGGTAAGAAGGGTTTAAAAAAATTGAATAGTAATGTCAAAAACAAAAGTTAACGTAGGAAGTCCCTAGGTTACGTACAAGACAAGTTCTTTAAGTAAGTTAAGTTGAATCTGTATGCAGGTTGGAACTGTATATTTTAGAATTGCAGTGCAAGAATTATTTTTGTCCCAGTGACAACTGGATTTTCAACTTTTTTTGCTGTAATGGGACAAAGAATTCTCAATAAAAAAACTTAGAAACCTCACAGCCAGAGGTCGCACTAACATTTTTCCAGAAGGGTAATAATACTCCTCTCACCATTTTTGAGGAGTATTTTTAGGCGAGGAGGAGTATGAAATTTTCAGTAATGCATATAAATAAATACTGCCTGCAATCATTCATTTATGCATGAATATGATTGCAGCCAGTGTTGTGTGCTTAAATACCAATTGAGACAATTGTATTAATTTCACATCATGCATTAAATAATGGGGCAAAAGCTCTTTCCTTTTGTCTCCTTAAATTTTTTCAGCCTACCAGACCAGACTATGGCTCCCCCCCCACCTTTCCAGACCATGGCTGACACCCCAGCCCCTCATCCAGACCATGGCTGACACCCCAGCACCCCTGTCCAGACCTTGGGTGACACCCCAGATCCTCCCCCCTATCCAGACCTCATCTGACACCCCAGATACCCCATGTCTAGACCGCAGACACCCCAGACCCCGTCCCACCCCCCACCCCAGACCCCTGTCCAGACCTCGGCTCACACCGTAGACCTCCCTCACCCCTGTCCAGACCATGGCTGATGCCCAAGACTCCCTCTGTCCAGACCATGGCTGATGCCCAAGACTCCCTCTGTCCAGACCATGGCTGACGCCCAGCAACCACCTCCAGACCATGGATGACGCCCCCAAACCACGCATGGGTGGTGATGCTGGTCATGCAGACCTGATTGTGGACAACGCTGGCCGCTAGAGATGAGCAGTCACAATGTCCGCGTTCTGGTTCTACCGTGAGTCCTGGACCCAAACAGCCCAACAACAATGCGGCAATTGAAGCTCCTTGCAACTAGCTGTAACTGTGATTGGCCAGGGATGGCTATATCGACCAAAAATCATTATGGTCTCAGAAACTGACTGAAAGTAGAAGGCCACTATCACCTAAAATATAAGGCTGCTTTTACACATTGTATACATGATATATGCCCCTCCATGTATAACCCTGTCTGGGCATCAGCTGCTGCAGGTGTTACACTGATGTGATTACTCACTATGAAGTCAGCTCTCTGGTTGATCTGTTGTCACCTTGTCCTCTGGTACAGCCCCAGCCTTTCATATCTGCCACAACTATCACACAGACATCGGCATGGGGGGAGTGGGCGTGGCTTCCGGTAGCTCCGCCCACTGTGACCCAGCTACAGAGAAACAGCATCAGGTCGGGGGGGGGGGGGGGGTGCTGTGTCCCGCTGCTGCACTGCTCGGGGTCACACACAGAACAGGTCACCTGCACCTCCATAATAACTCCACAGCAGCAGCTGTGCGGGGGCTGAGCTGTCAGGATGGCAGGACACAGCACAACTGCTGCTGCTCAGCTCTTTAGTCTCCCCAGTCACAGGGAAAAGTCAGTGCGTGTTTAGACGCATGGGGGGCTTTTCAAAGAGTAATACTGCATTTGGAAGCGTCTATGACGCTTGTGGGGGGGTTAATGCGATCTCTGCTTACAGCTGATCATTGCAGCCTGGGACTATAGTAAAACATCCAGAGAACTTCACCAGTGGCTACAGTGGGCAGAGAAATCAGTCTAACCAGGGGAGTGCCTGTATACATTTAACAGTGAGGTGAAAGGAAAATGGACACCTCAGTATAGAAATGCCAAATGTATAACATCTGTGGAGTAATTTCAAAGCTGTATGGGCTCGAAAGGGAGATGGTACAAAAGATTGTAACCCCTTCATAAAAGGGTTACTGGTGCCTGAACTTCCAGGTCAATTTTGCAGTTCTGTTCTATAACCCCGTAACGCTCTGCGCCGTAGGTATAAGGAGTGTATGAAGAGGGCTCACGGGGCGAGTCCTCTTCATACAAAGGTGGGGGTTTTTGCATTTTGCAGAAAACCCCCACCGCTAATAACCGTGGTCGGGTCTTTTGACACGAGGCTACATGGCTTCTGGAGATTTGTTACAATGAGCCAATGGCTCATTGTAATGAATGACCTGCAAAAATGCCATATATTGCAATACAGAAGTATTGCAGTATATGGTAGGAGCGATCTGACCATCTAGGGTTAATGTACCCTAGATGGTCTAAGAATAGTGGGAAAAAAAAGAAAAAAAAAAAAAGTTAAAAAAAATTAATGAAAAATATTAAAAATTCAACTGATATAACTGATATAAAACATAATAAAACAGTAAAAATCAAACATATGGTATCGCCGCGTCCCAAAATGCCCGATCTATCAAAATATAAAAACCGTTACGGCTGGAGGTGACCTCCGAGGCGGGAAATGGTGCCCAAATGTCCGAAATGTGACTTTTACACCTTTTTACATCACAAAAAATGAAATAACAAATGATCAAAATGTCGCACAGACCTCAAAATGGTAGCAATGAAAACGTAGCTTCATTTCGCAAAAAATTACACCTCACACATTTCCGTGCACCAAAGTATGAAAAAGTTATTAGCGTTTTTTGTACACATTCGTGTAATTTTTGAAAATGTATTAAAACACAATAAAACCTATATAAATTTGATATCACCGCGATTGCACCGAACCAAAGAATAAAAGCTGAGGTGTTATTTTGAGTGCACAGTCAAAGTTGGAAAAAACTGAGCCCACAAGAACGTGAAGCACGTGCATTTTTTTTTTCAATTTTTCCACATTTGGAATTTTTTCTCAGCTTCGCAGTACACGGCATGTTAAAATAAATAACGTTACTGGAAAGTAAAATTTGTTACGCACAAAATAAGCCCTCACACAGGTCTGTACACGTAAAAATGAAAAAGTTATGGATTTTTAAGATTATATCTTTAGAACCCCTTTACTGTACATGTTAACTTTTTTCCCCAGAAAGACTAACTGCATAGAATAATTAATATTTTTCATAGAATTCACAGACAACTAAAAAGAATATGCTTGTGTAACCCTTTACCAAATGAGGTACCACATCAATTCAAAACCATTTTCCACGTCCAGAGAGATGGAGACCTTGCATGTAAATTTGCAAAGTGTCTTCTGCGGCTTCTACATGCTGCCTTTGAAATGAGCCATGAATCAACTAGAGTCTCATCTCCTTACCAAGTAGGGGGAGAATCTCCTCTTAGAGAGGACCTGTCACCCAGAAATTCAGCAGCGGTGTTACAATGATAGCGTTATCGGAAACCGCGGAGTGCAACAGAAATGCCGGACCGCTCTCAATGTGGTCCGGCGTATTCATGAGGGGGCGGGATCGTGTAAGCATTTGACATGACTGTTTGCCATCCGTGTCCACCTTTTTATTGTGTATTAAATGTTTGAAGACTTCAATAAACAGATATATAATTTTTTACCTAAAACGGGATTGGAGTTTACTTTTGAGTCAGACATCTGCGTTTGAATGCAGTGCCTCCTCTGAAGCTGGTGTAATCCGAGCCCGAGAAAATCTTCTCATTAGTCCACTCATCCCAGGTGAGCTGACAACTTCTTTGTTTTGTGGATTACTTTAGCTCCTATTGCCAAATTTCTAGGTGACAGGTCCTCTAACCCTTTCCCGCCGCAGCCGTTTTGTTTTTGCATTTTTCACGCCCCACCTTCAAAAATCTACAACTTTTTAATTTTTTCCATGTACAGAGCTGTGTGATGGCTTATTTTCTGCGTAACAAATTACACTTCAAAGTGGTGGTATTTAATATTCTATGCCGTGTACTGGGAAGCAGGGAAAAAAAAATTCCAAAAGCAGCAAATTGGTAAAAAACCCACATTTGTGCTGTATTCTTGTGGGCGTGGATTTTACAGATATCAATGTGCGCCCCAATTGACACATCTACTTTATTCTTTGGGTCAGTGCAATTACGGGGGATTTCAAATTTGTATAGGTTTTAAGTTTTCATACATTTACAAAAATTAAAAACCTCCTGTACAAAAAAATAACTTTTTATTCTTTACACTTCCCAAAGCTCTGTATACTAGTTTTTTGTGGCTTTTGATGACATTTACAATGTTATTTTTAGCACTGTACAACCTTTTGATCACTTTTTATAGAATTTTACATTTTTTTTTTTAAATGGCAAAAAGTGCCATTTTCGACTTTGGGCGCTATTTTCCGTTACAGAGTTAAACGCAGTGAAAAAAAAAACAATTTTGATAGATTGGGTATCGACGCATCCGAAAATGCCCAATGAGTATGATTTTTACTGCTCATTTATATCAGTTCTAGGGAAAGGGGGTGATTTGAGTTATGTTTTTATTATAATTTTTTTTTACTTTATAATTTTTTCAGACTCCCTAGGGTACTTTAACCCTACGTTGTCTGTACGATCCTATCATATACTGCAGTATGGCAGTATATGGGGATTTTCCTCCTCATTCATTACAATGTGCTAATAGCACATTGTAATGAAAGGGTTAACATGAAGCAGCCTCGGGTCTTCGGAAGACCTGAGGCTGTCATGGCAACGGATCGCCATACTGATTAAGTCATGGGGAGCGGCGAAAATACTGATCACGGGTCACGGGCCTTAGCAGCTATGGAGAGGGCTCAGCCTGTGAGCCCTCTCCATGCACCCGCACCCGGCAAGTGACGTAGTATTACGTCACATGATAAGGGGTTAATATAGAGTTGTGTTTATAGGATTGTTTCTAGATAAAAAAACAAAAAAAACACAACAGGAGATATACACATTTAAATAAAATCACATTTTCACTAAATTAACAGTGAATATGTCCAGTTCCATTTAACCTAGAAACCTGACCAATTAAAGTGGGGCACTGTCTTGACTTGTGCGAAAAACAACGTATGTAGGCAGATGGCAGAATCCAACTAAACTATCAACATTTTTCAACGAGTTAATGTGAAATCGATGGTACAAAGTGAAAACTGTCAAAGTGCAGAGGCTGATGAAAAAATCCTTGAGGGGTATTCTTTCTAAAATTAATCACTGTGGTGCCCTTTTTTACCAACTGACATATCAATCTTGACCATTATATATGAAAAAAAAAAAAAAAAAAAAAAAGGGGCTTAATGATGTAATGTAATTTATGGGGGATGTTAAACATTTGGCATTTTTTTTTTACTTAAACCATGAAAAAACATATTTTATTCTGTGGGTTTGTATAGCATAAGTAGTACGTATGCTTTATAAGAACCATCAACATTTTGGGAAAAATCACTTTACTACATCACCAGTCTGGGAGAAATTAAAATGTTATAATTTTTTTTAATCAATGGAGTTTTGTTTAAACTTTTTTTGGTGTATAAGAAAAAAAAAAAAACCTGCGTTCATTATGCCAGTTCAATAAGGATTTAGTTTGTGTTAGAGATCGTGACTCCAAATGAGAAAACTTGTAATTAAGGACTCATTATTAATTTTATATTAAGTTCAAGGATTTTAGAAGGACAAAGAAAAGGTAATCTTCTAATTACTTGTTCATACTAAAACATTGAACTACTGATGTCTTGCAGTGTACAAGTATGGCAAGCATACTCATCTGAAGCAGGGCTGTCTCATGAACATCTGCAGTTAGTTTAAATGTGCTGTACGGTGGCACGATCCCAAGGGCTGTAATAGTTAATAGTTCCAGTGCGGCTGATCGGCTGGCAAAGGGAACCTCTTTGCATTATATTTCTATACAATTCAGGGAATCCTGTGTTTTGCTTTGTGCGCAGCCCGGGAAATCATGCCACCACATTTATACGAGACATTTTATATGAACATGCGCAGCCTGTATCAATGCACCATAATGCGGCATGAGTTCTCTGCTGAAACAGTCAAGTCTGAACTCTGAGCAGCAGAACTAAACTCCAAACAGGCACAAGTGACGAGTTTGACTGACCACCCTCCAGTAAGATCTAGTATTCAAATGCAGGTATAATACTTTCCATTGGAGGTAAACCCATTTACATGCCATGACTAAGGGTGTGGGGTACACCCGAAACGCATAGGCTTGCTCCCCGCTAAAAGATACATGGTGATGTTTTATTGAGGATGGATTCTGTTTTAATCATTTTGGATTTATAAATAAAGCATTGAAACTAAAGATTACTCAGTGACGGAGTGGATTATATTTTAGTAAATCCATTTACATACCTGAAGCCACAATTACGGCAGTATTTAAAAGCGTCGTCAAGACACAACCACACCCACCCAACCACAGCTCTGTTGAGTTCAGCTTTAGTGCACCCATCCCTATAGGTCAGTGGTGGCAAACCTATGGCACTGGGGCACTCAGGCCATTGTCCAAGGACAGATTTCACCGAACACTTCAAACTTAAGAGATGCTGCTCTCAGCACCATTTCAAAGTGACACTTTATTGGCCGTTTGGAACTGCGGGGAAAGTAAGAAGGTGTTGACAGAACGGCATGATCTTTGGAGTTCATCTTGCTAGACCCACCATTTCTTCCGGTACAGAGAGACCCTGGAATGAGGCTATAATGTTAGTTTGAATTTGCCTTCCTTCTGTCAACAGTATTGGTGGCCTCAGGCGTGCGAAACAATTGAAAAATGTGGAAGAACAGATAGCAGTAAGTTACTTTATAAAATTCCATGATGGCACTTCAGGGTAAATAAGTGGATTTTGGATGTAGTTTGGGCACTCTGTCTAAATAGGTTCGCCATCACTGCTACAGGTGGTCTGCCACCTTGGCCAAAGGAAGGCAGTGGAGCTTCATGCCTCTAAACAAACAGGGGCACAGACCAGCGAGATGGCAGCATGAGACCGCGGCGCCAAGTAAATATTTGAGCAGTCCACTCTCCTGGCCACATAATTTGAAAGGTCTCGGACTACCCCTTTACAACTTACGGTTATACACACAGAACATCTGCACATGCCCCATGCAGAGGATGACGATAAATGTCTTGACAAGTTGGTCACCATCTCCTAAAACCTGCCACAGAAATGTTTATGCAATTTTAAACAGAAGTATCTCCACTTCAATATGGATCATCAGAACCAGAGATATCCACCCTAAAAGTTGTACAAAAAATAAAAAAATTATTATGTACAGATTTTTATTCCCAATTTTAACTTTAAGAGTGGAGATCTCCGGTTCTGTTAAGCATCCATATATCATTAAAGAGGAGACTTTAAAATATAAAGGTGTTTGAAGTGTGCCCCCCTCCAGCCTGTCAGAATAATGAAGAGGCAGCTGTGGGAGTAGTGATTGTTCATGCGGAAGACCTGTCTCTTTGTGCTGGCTCGTTCGCATGACCCAAGGGAGTCGTCTAGCTCACCTAGCCTCTCCCCTAAATGGCTTTGGCCTGAGGCTCCCTATTACAGTATATATTTAATCTGGAGACATTCAGGAGCCAGAAGAGTCGGCTCTATTTTGTGAGCAGGGCCTAATGATCCAGCACACGAAGAAGAGCTAGACTTCCCATCACTATGCTGGAGACTCACTTTGCAGATGTACATGCACTCTGCACCTGTAGTTGAACCTGGGAAAGTGTGATGGAATACTGCTGTCCTTATTTAGAACATATATTTTGGTAAAAGTTTTAGGTCTATTTCTAGTCAATTATTGGCCAATTTTAGAGAAAAAAAAAAAAAATAGGTAATCAATAAAACTATCCTATCAAATAAAATTTGTTATGATATGTAAAGCTTTTCCAGAGATTGTCCTTTAAAGAAGTGCATAGCAGAACGTCAAAAATTGACCTGGACATTCAGGCACCAATGACTATCAGTCATGAAGGGGGTTAATGAGTAAACCATGGGCTACTTCCCATCTTTACCTGCTACTAGTTCAGTGCAAGCACAGTGAGCTGGGTAAGAGAAAATTCACCCTATGATCGCTGTCCTGGCATGAATCTCAATACACACATAGAAACTGCATAGGTTATTCACATCATTAACTGGCAATGGCAGAAAGCGGTTAAAAGTAGTACAAAAAGAATGTGACTCAATCTTCCACTTTGGAATGATAAACATTCTATTTACAGATCATTCATAGAATGAAACAAGTTCTCACGTTTTGGCATCCAGGTGAGCGGGGGAAAGGCTGCAACATTTTGGAGGTGTGGCTCCTTCAGGCATGCACAGTTCCTCCTCAGGTGATTAGTTTAACCCTCCTTAATTGCCTTAGAATTTGGCAAAAATGGCAAATTTGTTAGTACAAGAGTTTTTTTTTTTTTAAATCTACTAAAACAAAGCATTGTATTTCAGTGACCGTATCGACCAACAGAATAAAAAGGGGAGATTTCATTTTGAGTGCACAATAAAAGCTTTAAAAACAGAGTCCACAAAAAAACTAACACAAATGTGTTTGGTCAATTTTACCACACATTTTAAAATTTTTCCAGGCATTTGTATTTTTAGTGGGGCAATTTAATATTACATACAATTTGTCCCACAGATAAACCCATATACATTGCTCAACAGAAAACTAAGAAGATTATAGCTTTTGGAATGAGGGGAGTAAACCATACACAGGGACAGGAAGCAAGCGAATCGGGTGAAAAATGGTCAGCTTTTATTGAGCAGTTTTCCTGTCCCTGTAGGCAGTCCCTCTCTGGTGGTGTTATGATGGTGAAGGGGTTGGGGGAAGGATTAATGGTTTATAACAGGTGGTTTATAACAGGTGATTAAGGTACACCTTTCCAACTGTTGAAACAATCACGCATCCAAAAGCAATGTGTAGGAGGCCAAATTGACAAATCTGCAAAGACAGATAATTCACAGGGTGCTGTCACACGTTGCAGTTAAGACTGCATCGCAATTAGTTTTGGGTTGGTTTTAGGTGGTATTACTTATTTTAACAAGTGAAAGACATCAAATCTACAGGTGAATGACATTTATTGAACAGCTTTCGCCTTCAAAATCAAATTCACCCATTCAGTTCATGTCTTTCACCTGTGAAATTGACATAACCGCATCTAAAAAGGGTCGGTCGGACCCCTCATTCTTTTGATCTGCAGGGCCTCAGCACTGAGACCCCACTGATCAGCAAGTTAAGCCCTATTCACGGGATATGGCCTAACTTGCCTTTGTGGGAAAACCCCTTTAAATAGTTCCATGTGCCTAAATAAGTATCCTCTCTGGCAGACAACGCCTGACAGAAAATATTTGTAGCAATTAAGTCAGTCAATCACTTCACAATTTCATGCACCAAAATTTTAACACAAGAATGACCAGAGCACATTTATAGTCCATTTAAACTGAGCCCAAGGAAATATAGCAATGGTGCAAGTAGAGATTTTTGAAAATGTAGGTCAAACCAGCCACCCAGATAGCATCTCTAAGTGGGTAGGAATGGCATTATGAAAGTCAGAGGTGCATTTCCTGCCAAAAGCTCTGAAAAGTGTCACTATGTGTTAGCTAGGACATGTTTGAATAAAATGTGTCCCAGAACCAACTAAATGTGGGCACAGCTTAAAAAGCCTTAATACATTAATTTCCCAGTTTTTATACAAATGTGCACATGGTAAAATTTGAACATATACTGAAATGAAGATATAATACCTGAGTGGACAGTACAGATTACTAATATTTATACACTAATCAACCCATTTTCAGAACTTAACTAGGCTGTCTTTATCCAATCTAGAGTGGGTGGCAAAACAAAACTGAACTTTACCACTTATGAGCCACAAATCTCTCCCAATAGAGCACGCAAAGCAAAAAATACCTACCATCTGAGCACTTGATAATCCAGCCCAGTGTGATACATAAAGCAAAATGACTAGTCTCCATAGGTCGGATAAAAAAAGCTGCTTGTTGCACCATTACAAGACAGAATGGTAGAAAAATATGAGCACTTTATGTCATTTAATAGCTTCATTTTTATTTTTCTTCAGGAGGCAACCACCAAGCAACAGCCAATGAAGCCTCCCGAAATTCACGAGAACTGAAAGTGACCACTGCCGCACTCCGTATCCCCTGCGCTCATGAGGCACAGTAACCTCTTTTTTTGGAGGTTATGGTCCACTGAAGGAGCCCTTCCAGTCAGACCCTGAGGACAGGGCTGGTTGCAGCTAGAACATCTCTTGTTTGAGAAAGAAAACCAGTCATAGGTGAGTCACTGAAGCAGTAAGGATTTCTCAGCTTCTAACATCTACCTGGCCTTCTGCACCAACGAACAGACTCCGAAAGGAAGGTGCAGCATGCGGCTATGTATTAAAACTAATCATCTAGAGAGGAATGATAGTGTAAAATAGCCCTTTAGGCATAATCCAGGTTTTTGGGGCATGCATTTAAATTATAAATGGTTTTCCTTTTAATATTCCACCGGTTTTTGATTCTTTCACTTGCTTGCAGTGTGGAGTACAGTATGTTGCCTGGTAAAATTTGTGGTGTTCCTCCCTTCCTGGTCTACAAAAATCGAAAAAAAATTTTTACCACCTCTTGGTATTTGAGGGAATTGGTATTCCCCTCTGGCCTGCACATCAATGTTCCACAGCCTTCATTTCTGAATAGAGCTATAGGACTGAAGCACTTGGTACAGGTTTCCTCCCAAGCCCCAAAACATACTGGTATGTTGCTTAGATTGTGTGCCCCAATGGGGACAGGGTCCGATTTGCCAAGCTCTCTGCTCTAGACAAATAGAAGAATTATTTTACTTAACAACCTCTCCCATGTACCTACTGTACTCCAAAATGTAGTCAGGTTTGGCGGTTCCTGTACTGGTACTTAGTCCTGGGGTACGGGTGCGGGTGCAGGTGCTTGAGTGCCCATGTATTGTTAATACAAGAACATCTTTCTTATCCTTGTACGTCCTCACAATAGAGTCTCCGCATTGTGCCTGGCTCTCGTGCCTTCTAAGTTAGGAGACATGGTGACAACATCACAGTGCCACACCAGATATATCAGCTGCTGAGCACCAACAGAGCTCAGCAACCGATACCTCAGTAGCAGAGAAGGAATGATGTTAATGCAATTTTTAAATGGGACAAGAGTCTGCTTTCAAAAACTATATGGTTATATGTTTTTAGTAATTCTTTATGCAGTCATTTAGGATTCATTTGTACATGTGAAAGTTGTAAAAATTGCTGTGGTCAATTATTAGGCAAAATTGCCAGAAATGCCAAAAGTAGGTGGGGGTGATAATAGGTAAGGAAGTGCTACTCTGCATCTGAAAAACTGGAGTGGAGTGAAAAAGGTAGTTCTTGATGCCCAAAGCAGAACGTGTAGATGCACCCCAAGACTTGAGTTATACATTGACCCAATTAGTTGGTATAATGTACGCCACAAAACTATTTCGCACATTTGAAAAAGTTTTGGCACCCCTCCCCCTTGTCATACTATCCTGAGTCTAGACATTTGACGTTTTTGTTGCAAATTGCGGAACAGTTCTGCAGGCAGTAATAATTCAGCATCACATAGAGCATAATCGAACGAAGATGAAGGCTGTTGATGCCACCTTTACATTACATGTAGACTGTGTACACTAGAAAACAACTGATTCACGTACCATAAAGCAGTCACTGCTTTTTTAAATGCAATTTTTTAATTTTTTCTGTAGGGTACTCACACTTTTTTTGCTGGCAGGCTGATTTTGAGGTAAAGATCCTGGTGCAAGTACTGGGGAGCTTGCAGGTGTACAGAGCTCTGGAAAGGGATTTGGTATTGCTGGTAAAGATGATGTGCGAAGTTGCTCCTCTTGAAGACGCCTAAATAAAAAGGGAAACTTAAATCAAACTTTATTAAAAGGCATTTGGAGATACAAGGCAGATAAATTGTGGTCTCGCAGGACCCCACAAAAGGGAAAAATTCGGAGCACAGCGTAGTTATACAGTATGCACACTGTCCACTACCATAGCCGGATCGTCTCCACGGCAAAGAAAAAAAACATGTAGAACGTCAAGCATGTTTATTATCATACATGTGAGGTGTACTGTACAACAATGAGTAAAATTTCGCACATGCCCTTGTTGCGATAAAGAAATTGAAACAAACAGCACAAAGCAGCCAACCACGCATCTTCCCCATATTCTCACCCCAGGACCACCTCTAATGGTGTAACTGATAAGGGCGAGAAGGACCCATACATAGAGTATGTATGGAATTTGGGGTACCGCAGTAAAGGGGGGAGTCAAGCAATTGGTTTTAGATGGCATGGAACCTCTTATCCTTCTTCCTGTGAATAGCCACTTTTTAAATGGGAGAGTTATTTAGTGCCTGGATCCAGTCGTGGAAAGAGGGGAATGTGCCATGTGCATAATACAAAGTTTCAGTAAGGAAAGCTCGTTCTACAGAATTCAGGATCTACCCATTGGCTTATATGGAAGTGGTCCACAGGCGAGGGGAAAGAAAAAATAAATAAATAATTAAATGCTGGTCTGCACATACACGAACAAGGAAACTACATGTGAATAGCCAAATGGAACAATGGGCAAGTATGCCATTAAAAAAAAAAAAAAAAAAATCATGGATAGCATGTGGGCATCAAAAAGACTAGTCTGAAAAAACCTTAAACTATATGTACCATATGTACAAATCATCAGGCTGGATGATACCCGAACTACAAAACATGGACAGGAATAGGACCAGCTTCATAATTTGTTGCTTGAAAAGTGGGCATTTCAACATACACATGACAGTGGTTTCTGCCTGCTGCCAAAGTGGAGCAAGGGGTATAAAACATACAACTTGTTCAATAGTGACGTTTAAAAGTACAATTATGTGTATATTATATTGAATGTAAAAGTGAGATTATTAGAAATATAGCAAACAGTCAACCATGGGAATTGCCATATCTGCATGGCGTTTCTTACCACCTCACCAAGTGCATTTTTTATTTAAAAAAGGTGTTTGTGAAAAAACATAAGGTTAGCCACCAGACAAACTATAGAATATACATGGACAAACTTCGTGAACCCTTGGTTTGAACGATACACAATTTTCAGTCCAGTTGTAGCAACCATTTGTGCAAAAGTGTCTGAGAAAAAAAAATTTAAACTAAATAAGACTACTTTGCCAGTGTAAAATTCTTACTTTGAAAGATTTACCGCTGGTTTGGTCTTGTATGCATTCTTTTTAAGCCTAAAATAGGAAGTTTTAACAAGTAAACAACCATAATTATCATGAACATTTAACGCAACTTCGGGATCATAGTACCTTACTGCTTGAATCTGCATGGGTTGGGAACGCTGCATTTTCTGTTTCTGTGGCATGGACGGTAAAGTGTTGGTTCCTGAGTTTGAAAGAGGACTCTGGTTTAACTGACCATTTTTAAGAAGTGGCACAGATTCAGACACTGTGCTGCACGCAGAGTATAAACTGTCCAGCGATGAATTCATATCATTGACTAGAGCTTCCAGGTCAACATCATCATCTAGGAATGAAGAAAGACTATTTAAAAACCAGATTAATTTTTTAACATGGTATTAACCAAGGTAACCATTACCAAGTTGGGGTGCCCAACTGCAGTATATTTAACAACAACAAGATCACAGATTACCTTGAATGTATATCCAAGTACTAGTGTTAGGCCCACCAATAAAGCCAACTTCAGCACAGCGATTTCAGTATTAAGTTTTACCACTGGAGATTACCGTAATAAAAAGGGAATGGGCGTCCTGTGAACTGGAGCGGTATTTGCAGTTACGCTTCCACTCCAACTATTCGATACAAATAGACTAGTAATGCACCTGCATTGCCACTACTCAAGTCGGTAAAGAGTAGAAGCCAGAAGGTCTTCTGTAGGAGTTACCAGAGACCCTCTGTGCTGCAGTTTCACTGTGAAGGACTTCTCCCTCCCACTTAGAGCTGAAACATCAGGCAGAGAGCTCATCAGGCTCACTAGCATAATTTTGTAAAGTTGGTTTTAGGAGAACAAAGACTATGGTTTGTCATGCTTGATTTTTGATGGCCAATTTCCTCCAAAAGAGGTCACATTAAAAAAAAAAAAAAAAAACCAAAAGAACCTGCCGTGGTACGAAAACAGAAAAGACTTTCTTGGAAATAAACACACACAGCACCAAATGCTATGCAAGGAAGAACCCCCTTAGGAGAGAGATCCTAGTTGTTGAAAGGTCACAACAGCATGGCACAGAATTTAATCTGCAGCAGCTTCTGTTTCAGTTCAAAGACTTTTCCATGTCAGTTGACTTTGGGTTCTGCAGATGTTCTAACCAGTAGGAGAAAAGCCAATTCAGACTACACTTAGATTCAAGGAGGGTTTTTATGTAATAAAAAGAAAAAAAAAGGCCAATGAGGCTTTCAGAGATGGGGTGGTAGGGTGCAATACAATGGCATTGGTCATGGGCTTCAATGGAGGAGCAGGTTGAAAAGGCACGGCTTGTTGCCTCCTTCTGCCAGGATAAGTCTATGGGCTCACCGAGTATCAAAAAAATAAACCTAGCCCAACAAGCTATTTATTTTATGGTGTAAAAAAAAAAAAAAAAAAAGAGAAGAAAGCAGCGCTTGACAATTTGTTGGGTCCTTTGAGTGAATGGAGCAGAATGGTCATGCACGGCCATCTGCTCCATTAAGCTCCCTTAGAGACAAGGGGTCCGATTGAGGTACATGGGAGGCCCACTGATCAGCAAGTTGGGCCTTGTCCTGTGAATAGGGCCCAACTTGAATTTGTGGGAAAATGTTTTACATTGTTCTAACACACTGGGGCATAAAACTTTAAAAAAGCTCCCCTACGATGCTCTCCACGCATTACACAATACAAAAGTAAAAGTCACAAACCACATATTGGGTACCACCACAGCTACCAACCCACACAATATAAAAAGTGTTCTTTTACAAGAAAAAAAAAAAAAAAATTAATGCATTGCATATCTGAAAAAATAAGCCTGGTCCCATTACAAATAAAAAAAGTTTCATAACTCGTAAAATGTGAATGCTTAACTGGTCTGAATGGCGTGCCTTCCATTCTATGCCCTGCCGTGTGCCCATGCAACAGTTTACCAACAAATATAGGATCTCTGTATACTAGGTGAAAATTGGGTATTAGGCCTGGTCCTAAAGATACAACCAAAAGGAGTTGTTTTTTTAAAATTTGATTAGAGGGATCTGCAGAGACAGGAAACCTGCGCATAAAAAGCGGCGACTCCTCTCCCGCCCAGGAGGTGGCTAATGATCTTGTAGAATGTGCATTAATCTTGGCCGTGGCAGATTCTTCTGCAATGTCATATGCCATTCGGATTGTAATTCTTATCCATCTAGCAATGGAAGTAGCCAAAGCCTTATCTCCTTTATTCTTTCCTGTGAAAAGAACAAACTATCCATTTTTCTCCAGGATGAAGTAGGAATCAAACATTGGCTAATACTTCTCCTGACATCAATAGAATGAAAAGACTTCCTTCTCTGTTTTGGGATTGCTACAGAATGATGGAAGTGTGAGATCCTGGGTCTATAAAAGTCAGACTATGAAAGTCTATGGAAGGTCTAAGAATAACCATCTTCCAGAACCCTAAAATAAGGTGGTTTACATGACAAGGTAGCTCTCTCTCCCACCCTTCTGGCTGATCTGCTAGCTGTGAGGAAGACAGTTTTATAGGTAAGGAACTTTAGAGCTAGAGCTATACATCTAAGAGTTCAAAAGGCGGACCTGACAAAACCTAGAGAACCAATGCAAGATACCAAGGAGAAGATTATTCATTATTGTGGGCCTAATTCTACTAGCTGCCCTAATTAACCTAGAAACCCATGGATGGCCTGCTATATCCTGGTCCAGTAAAGCCCCTAAAGCTGAAACCTGTACTTTTAGAGTGGAGGGCTTTAATGCTTTTTCAACAGCTATCCAATACCCTACCCATGACTGCTAGCGATAAATCCACGTCTATGTATGGGATGCCCATAACCTTGCTATTTTTTGAAAAATTGTTTGATTTAGGGACCAGTCCGACGACTTAAGTAATCTGCAGAAATATTCTCTACTCCCTTTATGTGGACCCCCTTGAGGGAGCAAAAAACATTTTCCTCTGTCAAAGTGAATTTGGGACACTCCTGAACTTTTTACCTCCATGCTTGGTGATATATGCCACTGTCATAGTGTTGACTACTGCCCCGTAACATGCCATGTCAGTCGAGAGAAAGCTGTCTGGAAAGACTTTAGTACTGCCAGGAGTTTCCCTTTGTTTGAGGATAGCATGCTCTCGGGCAGACTCCATTGACCCTGGAGGACTTGCTCTCCTAAATAGGCGCCTCATCCCAAGGACTGGCCTCTTATAATCACCCTTTCGTAGACAGGAGCCAAAGCAAGACCCAACTCTAGATTTTCTGGAATTAGCCACCATTTCAGGGATTCTACCACCTCTCCTGGAAGCCTGAACTTTATGTCTAGAGAGGACCGAAGTCTGTCCCAGGATAGAAGTAGAAAATTTTGGGGGGCGTGACCCAACTTCCGGCATGAGCGGAGGCACTTGAGCAGAGCTCCGCTCCAGAGCCTACCTCGCTACTAGAATCCTGCTGTAAAAGGACCGCCAATATACCCTGGACACTGGTCAAACGATCCTCTTGCCGTGGACGAAGCGCCATGAGCAAATCCCGCACCTCCGCGGCAGCAGAGCGGCTGAAGGAATTCGCTAGGCCGAAAGCCCAAGATAGCGCCGCGACAACCACACGCGCACGTGTTGCGCCTGTGGCCTCAGAATCTGATGACTCCTCGGCAGCGGAGGGTGAGCCGGAGCCAACACTCAAAGAGGTTTCCACACAGCTCCTAACAGCGATCCAGCACTCCACAGTCTCACCAACAAGATAGAAGAGATACGAGTGGATGTCGGGCTTCTAAGGCAGGATACGCAAAAATTGAGAGAGCGTGTCAAAGACACAGAGGAGAGAATCTTTCACCTAGAACAGTGATGGCTAACCCATGGCACTGGTGCCAGAGGTGGCACTTCGCGATAAATAAGTGGGTCTTTGTTGTAGTTTGGGCACTCAGCCTTTAAAAGGTTCGCCATCACTGACCTAGAAGATGATAATGCTCCAGCGGCAGCCCAGATTGCAGCACTTGAGAAGGCAGCAGAAATGTGGGCCCAGAAATCCGACGATCTGGAAAATTGCCTATCGTGCAATAATATCAGAGTCCTTGGACTTCCAGAGAGGGCTGAAGGTGCTGACCCCATTCTCTTTATGGAAAAATGGTTTAAAGAAATGCTACCAGACCTCTCCGTTTCTAGCATATACTCTGTTGAGAGGGCCCATCGTGTTCCTGCCAAGCCACCACCTCCGGGAGCGCCCCCACGCCCCTTGTTGGCCCGTATATTATGCAGCAAAGATCGAGACGCCATTTTGGGCGCAGCAAGACGTATGGGATTCATTACTTACCAGAGCAGCACAGTATCCTTGTTACCGGACTTCTCAGCAGCTCTCCAGAAGTCAAGGGCTTCCTTTATAAGTGTCAAGAAGAGGCTGCGGGAGTTACAGATTCCCTATTCCATGGCTTTCCCGGCCAGGTTAGTTGCCAGGTGAGTTGTCTATGAAGATCGTGTCCACTTTTTCTTCAGCGGCTGATGTGGATGACTGGCTAAACACGAGGAGGAGGCCGCATAGGCCCAGAGGCCCGGAGCAGCACTAACTGTCCCTGGACTGTGTTTGTGCATTCCTATGTGCAACATCGTCTGTTAAGTATACTCGAACTTTGGTTCATATATACAAGGCTTTCTGTTGCATTATGTTATCCCCATATGGGGGAAATTATTTACAATATTAATACAGCACAACAGTTGTAAAGTATGTAACAAAGTTAATGCCCTCCTTCTATAAGGAGCGATATTTGTCATTTGGCGGTCTAACGTAGAATTTTTGCCGCAGTGTGAGGAAAGTGCTCTGCTGTGAAGCGATAGTCTGCGCGGTTGTTCCACCTAGAGCGCAGACTTCCCCGTACAACTTATACTGCAGTGACTTGGTCATCTCAGTTACTGCATTGGTTGCTCTTTAGAGAGCTTGTTATATTAATAGTGTTTGCTGTTAAACTTAGTCTCTTTTATAGGGACTTGTTACGACTTATTTGTTTTTCACCGTGTAGTTAAGGTAGCAGCATATGACACATACACAGGATAAATTTTTGGGGTAACTTAGGAAAATATGTCACTCACATTGACTTCTTGGAATGTTAGGGGTTTAGGGGATGCCCGTAAACGTAACATGGTGATGGCGGGTCTACTGCAACACTCCCCCTCTATAATAAGTCTCCAAGAGACATCTGACACAGACAAGTACCAGGTTCATACATAGGCCCTGGATTCAATGGTCTCAACATTCCACGCATACGTCTCATTCTAGGGGGGTCTCACTCCTCATACATCGCTCAGTGAGATGGGAACTGGGTATAGTCAGGAAGGACCCAGAAGGGCGGTTCGTTTTCACTCAAGCGTGGGTAAATTGTCGCCCATTTGTTATCTTGGGCATTTAAACCCCCCTACCTCCTCACTGACTGTTTTGCATGAGGCTGCATACTTTGCAGCACAATTCCTGCAGGCTACTCCTTTGTATGGGAGATTTTAACGCCCTACATGATGCTGTTCTTGATAAATTCAGACATGACTCAGAACTAGAACCCCTGGACATACAGACCCCTTTGGCTCGTCTATTACTACAATTAGGTTGGTCAGATATATGGAGGCTCCGTCACCCTAATATACAAGAATACACCTGCCACACTCCTGGGCGCAACTCCCTATCCAGAATAGATTATGTGTGCGGGAATGCAAGTGGGTTGCGCTCACCCATAACATTGCCCACCTACCGAGAGGTGTCTCTGGGAATCTAAGATTTACCAAGATCGGAGGGTGGTCAGATTCATGTTTTGACTAACCCCCGGAAAATTCACCCCTTTTGGTTCTCTCCTGCCTGCCACTGACCGCACTCTGGCTCAAATAGCTGACTACCTGGCGCATAATGATATGATGGACCCCCAGGTTCCCATGTGGGACGCTCTTAAAACATATATACGAGGATGTTTACAATCTGCAATATCGTATGTTAAGAAAGAAGCTCGTAGGGAAGAAGCCGAACTAGTCGCCACTTGTGCCCAGTTAGAGGCGGCCTACATTGCAGATCCCTCTACCATAAATAAGGATAAATGGTCATTTACAGGCCGGCAATACTTACATTGCCTTTATGAACATCTCTGGTTCATGAAGACCAATCAGGCTTTATGCCTGGGAGGTCCACCTCTGAAAATCTGAGAAGGTCGCAAATCATCATGCAAATAGGTGTAGAGAAGAAAGAGGACTAGGCTTTGGCTTCGCTAGACGCGGCCAAAGCCTTCGACTCTGGAGTGGCAGTATCTACAGGCTGTGCTGCGAAGGTTCCGTTTTGGACCTAACTTTTGTAAGTGGGTGTCAATTCTCTACAAGAATCCACGAGCCTCTATATCTCTAAACGGCTTACTAGCTAATTCATTCCCACTCGCAAGAGGCACTCGACAAGGGTGCCCCCTCTCGCCCCTTTTATTTGCCTTAGCAATTGAACCTCTAGCGATCAAAATCCGTAAGGATACAATATTTACGGGGGTGCCCCACGGGACAGGACAGGATCGTCTTGCCCTTTACGCAGATGATCTTCTCATGTCACACCCAGACACTTCCCTGCCCAGAGCAATTGACTTAATAAGTGATTTTAGTCTGTATTCAGGACTATGTATAAACTGGGGCAAATCTTGTCTTATGTATTTATCCCCTGTCAGGGCCAACAATCCCCCTGAAACAGTGTCAGATCTAGTGGTCATGGACAAATTTAAATACCTAGGAGTGACTAACAAAACAACCCAAGATGGCTAGTGATCTCAATGTCTTCCCTTTATTGGGATATTTCAGGGATAAATTCAAAACATGGGCCGCCCTACCTTTATCAGTGGCAGGCAGGATCAATCTAGTCAAAATGGTGGTTCTACCAAAATGTCTGTATGTGATCCAACACGTTTTTTACCCGATCCCCAAACACTTCTTTCGCACCCTGGACTCCATGATAATCACCTTTATCTGGGGATCCTCTAAATAGAAATTGCAGCTCGCTAAATTGCAGAGACCTAAATCACAAGCGGGTATGGCCCTACCTAACATCTTCCTTTATTATTTAGCTGGACAGTTAAAGTTCCTAAACTCCTGGATTTCACATCAACCTCTCCAATACACAGAAAAACGACTAGCAGAGTATGTTAAGGTTGTAAGCCTGTGGTCATTGCTGAGGGACAACAAAGGGACCAAGTGTCCATTGCCTATCTTCAAGGTAGCCAAGACAGTGTGGAGAGAGGTTGTGCTCATCTGCCCCTTTACCGCCACTCCATCACAAACCCCACTATGGCATAATGATGAGTTACCGCATGTGGCGCGCTTGCAAAACATGGAATGGTGGGAATCCCTTGGTATACATACGTTAGCAGCTTTATATAAGGACAATGTCCTCCTCTCTTTCGATCAGATAAGAGAACAGTACCAGGTACAACTTACCCACTTTTATAAGTATCTACAGCTACGCCATGTATTACAACCTCAATTCCCTGATCCTAATCTCACGATATCCTCATATCCACTAGTAGGGGTAGTCAGATCGCAGGGACCAGGAGGAATCATTTCCACCATCTACTCACATCTTATAAGCAGTTTAGCCACCAGCCAGCAACTACCAGCCCTTCAGAGATGGAAGAGTCTCATCCCAGAAATAGATGAGGTAGTGGAGGAGATTTTAGAGTCACACCTTCATGTTTCACCAGCAGTCAATAACAAAATGACACAACTATACATTATTCATCAGAGTTATCTTAACCCGCTGAGACTCCATAAAATGGGCAGGTTATCCTCGCCCCAGTGCCTACGTTGTACACATAGCCCAGCTGATTTCTGGCACATGTACTGGGAATGCCCAAATATTACAACGCTCTGGTCCTCTATAACAGACCTCTCCATTCTCCTGAAAAAACCTCTATCACGCCATCGATATGCCCATTTGGCATCCTAGATGGAGAGCTGGTCTCACCATGAAAGGATCTTCCTTCGGGAATCTCCATTTTTATAGCCAGGAAAGCCATCGCCCTACGCTGGATGGGCGACTGAGCCCTCTCTCACAATGGAAACAATTGGTTAACCAAATCATTCCATATGAACAGGTGCTTTACAAACGCAGGGGATGTCCTGAGAAATTTGATAAGGTATGGAAGACATGGTGTGACTCTCCGCATACCTCTTTCACCCCAGAAGAAATGGAGGCAAATTTACAGACAACCTCTATAAGTGGCTGGTGTTGCGTTTGGTGCATGATGAGAAATTCATTGTGATATGCCTCAGTTGACTACCCTCATTATAAACCCCCCCCCCTCTCCTTGCTCCAGAAATACACCCCATGTAACAAAAGATTTCATGTGTTTCCTTAACTGGTGGATAGATCAATCTGTTAATTGAAATATATCCTAACACCAAAAACCTAACCAATGTGTAATATGTTAGTATGTACTCTTAATGAGCACCATGAGAACTCAACTGAATATGATACACTGTTGACTATGATAACGAATATTTACTTTTCTTGTAATTGTACACTGTATCCCGCTTGCAGGCGGTGCTCAATGTTTATTGTATAATTATTTTTTTCAATAAAACTTTAAAAAAAAAGTAGAAAATTTTGTAGCAGTCTTGCATGTAATCCAGCTCATGGAACAGTGTGAATGGAAGCAGTAAAAAACCCTAGTAAGGACATTGCCTCCCTTACGGAGATGACTGGGGACCAACTGATCCTTGTTATGGTGGACGTCATCTTTTCTTTTTCTTAACCCCTTAAGGACGCAGCCATTTTTTAGCTTAAGGCTCAGCCTGATTTTTTGGATTCTGACTTGCTTCGCTTTATATGGTTATAACTTTTGAACACTGTTACTTATCAAAACGATTCTGAGATTGTTTTTTCCCCACATGTTGTACTTCATTTTAGTGGTAAATTTTGGCTGATAAGTTTTGCATTTATTTACAAAAAAATTTGCCATTTTCGAAATTCTAAATCATTGCGTTTTCAGGCAGATAGATTTACCACCTAAATAAGTTGCTGAATAACATTTCCCATTTGTCTACTTTACATTTTCATAATTTCTGAAATATCTGGATAATTTATTTTGATGTCCCGCAGCTTACAAATAGAATATCGCTTTTCCGGATTTTCAGAATTGACTAATTTGGGGATAAATACAGTTTTGAATGAAATTTTACATATTTAGCATCAAAACCCCCTATATAATCTACCCATTTTCAAATCTGCACCCCTCAAGCTATCAGAAACAGCTTTTACGAAGATTGTTAACCCCTTGAGATCTTCATAGTAATTGAATCAAAATGGAGGTGAAATTTAGAATGGTCATATTGTTCCCTTATACGTTCATTTAGCCCTAAAATTTACACATTTCCAAAATATAAAAAGAGAAAACCCACCATACAATTTGTTCTGCAATTTCTCCTGAGTACAAAGACCCCCCACACGTGGCTGTGACTTGTGTTATGGGGGCACAGCGAGGTGCAGAAGGGAAGGAGGGACCTGCAGCTGCCAGGATTTTAGTTTCCTCATTGGCCCCTTTTGAAGGCTATAAAATTTTCACTTTTTCGTTATTGGGGCCATGTGACGGCATTTTTTTTGCGGGATGAGATGCTTTTTCCATTGTTACCATTTTGGGGTTGGTATCACCTATTGTTGAAAATTTAGGAACTTTTTTTGAGGGCAGGAGTAGAAAAGCATCAATTCTGTACTGGATTTTTTACTTTTTTTTTTTGGTGTTCATCGTATAGCCTAATAATCATGTTATCTTTATTCTATGGGTCGATACAATTACGGGGATACCAGACATGAATATATTTTCTTACGTTTTACTAAATTTGTCAAACAAAACCCTAATGTGGGGAAAAATCTATCATTTATGTATTGCCGTCTTCCAAGTGGCATAACATTGTTACTTTTTTGGCTACGGAGCTGGTTGATGGCGTGTTTTTTGCGGGACATGTTGTACTTTGCACCAGTATCATGTCTGAGTACATATGGTTTTTTGATCGCATTTTATAGCATTTTTTTGTGGGATTGAAAAGGTAAAAATCATAATTTTTGGAGGGTTTATAACAGTTTTTTTTTTACGGCGTTTATCGTGGGGGTTCAATAATGATTTACTTTTATTCTACGGGTTGTTACGGACGCGGTGATACTATATATGTGGGGTTTGTGTTATGATTTAGACTTTTTTTTAGTTATATGTCTTTATATGTTTGGGGCATTTTTAGTGATTTATGACTTTATTTTTTTATTGAATAACTTTTTTTTTTTACTTTTTCACTTTTATACCATGGGACATGAACAAGCAATCTTCTGATTGCTTCTTCATGATAATATTCTGCAATACTGATGTATTGCAGAGTATTATCAGTGTCAGCCTATACACTTGCATAGGCTGGCACTGTGCCAGTAAGATGACGTCACAGACGCCATCTTACCGGCAATTCTTGCAAGTAACTCTGGGGTCCAGATCGGACCCCAGAGTTGCTATAGCAACGATCGGCGCCCCCCGAAAACGGTTCGGGGGGGGGGCCATCGTGGGGGAAAGACCCCCCCAGATGCATGTTAGATGCCGCGGTCGCGCTGACCGCGGCATTTAACGGGTTAAGCACCCGCGATCGGAGACAACTCCGATCGCGGGTGTTACACTGGGGTGCCGGCTATTAGTTACAGCCGGCACCCCGTGTTTCCCAATGCCGGTTCGGCTCTGATCCAGAGCTGAGCCGGCATAAGCGCCGTGGCGGATATATCCGCCACTGAGCGCTAAGTCACTGCGCTCCGTGGCGGATATATCCGCCACGGAGCGTGAAGGGGTTAAGAAAAGAAGCTTGCCTTAGTTCCCACCACCAAAAATCTATTTTTAGGGATGTGGTTAGATTCTCTAAAGACTTTTCTAGATTAACCAACCACTCTGGAGATTTGATCTAGAACCAGTTTGTCTGACCTACTAGTAAAAAAAAAAAAAAAAAGTCAAGATAAGGGATAAATATGCTCTGTTCTTCTGATAAGTGCTGCCATTACTGAGACTACCTTTGGAATTTCCATCGTTCCAAAAGGTTTTCACAAAGCGGAGGGCTCTGTACTGAAAATGAAAAATGTTTATATCTAACCTTAGGCACCTTTAGTAGTCTGGATGGCTATGTGATTGTATGCATCCAAGATCAATGGAGGCCATGAAGAGTAGAGTAGAACCCCTGACTAAGTTCTGATTTTGGGACCTGACAATACTAGCCCTCATCCAGAAAAAGGTTTTTCTGACAGTCCTCTGATTGTTTCCAGATGCTGGATTTGTAATACTTAATCTTGTGGGGGGGGGGGGGGGGTGAAGAAAGGTGAAATCCAGAGTAATCCCCTCTTGAATAGGGAATTCTGCTCCAGGCCTGGAAGAAATGGGCTAATGGCCCCCCCCCCCCACACCGGAAACCTGGAGTCATAAGGGGATAGGGTACACACACACACACACACACACACACACACGTGTGTGTGTGCGTGTACGTGTGTGTATTTCCTGGCTGCAGAGAGCCTGTAGGGTGTTGTAGAACGTTGTGCCATGCTTAAATATGCATAGGGAGCATGGTTTGGTCTTCAAATAATGCTGAGTTTTAGTATGACATGCACATTACAGCAAATGGGGGAATATATTTTTTGTGGAGGAAAAACTTAGTTTCAGGTACATAATTTACGGGTGGGTTCAGTAGCTAATCAGGATTTAATTATCTTTCTTGGCGGCGGTCAAAAAAAAAAAAAAAAAAATGTATTTTCGTTTTACTTCATGGTTAACTTGTTTTGCAGAATATAGAACTTATTTTGTGAGAAATTATCTGGTTTTGCATAACCTTGAATTAATGGGCATAGCTCTAAACAAGAAGTAAGTTATTTTAGAGCTTATTTTTTTTGGGACAAGCTGTACTTTTTCTTGCCATCATGTCGGGGCAAATGTTACTTTTGACAACTACTTTGAGGTTAGAGGTTCAGTGACAATTTTATATTATTCTACGGGCTGTTACGGACGTGGAGATGCCCAATAGGTTTTGTTTTTTCGGCTATTCTATGTTGTATTTGATTTTGATATGGGGTGGGACCTCGTAAATATAGTTTTAAAAAGTATTTAAATTATTTTGCCCCAGGGTGGGACATAAACAATTTGAGCACTGCAATACTAATGTATATCCCACCCCTAGGCTTACACATGAGTCAATAAGTTTTCCCAGTTTGTAGTAAAAGTAGGAACCTTGGCTTTTATCCAGGTCAGCTTATACTCTAGTATACAGGCAGTCCCCGGGTTACATACAAGATAGGGACTGTAGGTTTGTTCTTAAGTTGAATTTGTATGTAAGTCGAAACTGTATATTTTATCATTGTAGTTCCCGACAATTTTTTTTTTTGCCCCAGTGACAATTGGAGTTTCAAATTTTTTTGCTGTAATAGGACCAAGGATTATCAATAAAGCTTCATTGCAGACAATTTTAAGCTGATTATTGCAGTCTGGGACTATTTTAAAGCATCCAGAGAGCTTCACCAGAGGTCACAGTGGGCAGAGGGGTCTGTCTGTAACTATGGGTTGTCTGTAAGTTGGGTGTCCTTAAGTAGGGGACCGCCTGTATACGGTATATTGATCAATTATATATAGTTTCTGTATAACACAATTTGAGATTTAACACAAGAGGGTAATTCATGAAAATTGAAGACTTAAAAAGCCATTGATTCTCCACTAGTTTCATGCGAGGCAGAAATAAAACAAAGCCTTACCTGGGTTTAAGGATATACGTTTTGATGTATAGCCAGCATCCACCACCCCCCTCTGTGTACATGATGTTGTCTGTTCCACACTGTCCTAAAAAAAAAAAAAAATCATAATCATCATACCACATAAGTGAAGTAATAATACCTCTCCATGCACCGGGACCAGGCGCGCCGTACTAGTCCGGTGCAACAGGAAGGGGTTAATGACAATGAAAGAAGTGTTGATTCTTTGAATCCTTCTCTTCAGACAGTCTATATTCAGAGCTTGCCACAAGTCAACTTATTTCATAATGATCTAGCTGAAAAGTTCTTAAAAAAAAAAAAAAAAATTTTATGACTCTTCCTATGACATCCATCTCCCTTCTATCATAAAGTCCACTGCAGGAAAAAGTCATGCCTCTCTGCCATTAAAACTTCTGTCACCTGTAATAAATTCTGGGTTCCCTAAAATTCAAAGGGTGACGGTTATGGGGCTACATTCTCTTGCAGGACTGCGCTACAAATATTAGTTATCAGATAGCAGAATATTTGAAAAGTACAATCGAGATGCCTGAAAGCAGTGCCTGAAAGATGGCGCCTGTGACATCTTTCAGGCAAAGTGTTAGCAGTGTCAGTCTATGCACATGCATATGCTAATACCCTGCAATACATGAGTATTATCATGAACAAGCAATCAGATTATTGCTTGTTCATGTCCCATGGTAAAAATAAAAAGTAAAAATAAAATGTTAATCAACAAAAAAATAAAGCAATAAAATAAAAATGTCCATAACAGAGACAAAACACTAAAAATAGTCTAAATCATAACACAAAGCCCACATACACTCACCGGCCACTTTATTAGTGTTGAACCCCCTTTGAACGGGTGTTGAACGGGTTGAACCCCTTTTGCCGTCAGAACTGCCTCAATTCTTCGTGGCATAGATTCAACAAGGTGCCGGAAGCATTCCTCAGAGATTTTGGTCCATATTGACATGATGGCATCACACAGTTGCCGCAGATTTGTCGGCTGCACATCCATGATGCGAATCTCCCGTTCCACCACATCCCAAAGATGCTCTATTGGATTGAGATCTGGTGACTGTGGAGGCCCTTTGAGTACAGAACTCATTGTCATGTTCAAGAAACCAGTCTGAGATGATTCCAGCTTTATGACATGGCGCATTATCCTGCTGAAAGTAGCCATCAGATGTTGGGTACATTGTGGTCATAAAGGGATGGACATGGTCAGCAACAATACAAGGTAGACTGTGGCAATGCAACGATGCTCAATTGGTACCAAGGGGCCCAAAGAGTGCCAAGAAAATATTCCCCACACCATGACACCACCACCACCAGCCTGAACCGTCGATACAAGGCAGGATGGATCCATGCTTTCATGTTGCTGATGCCAAATTCTGACCCTACCATCCGAATGTCGCAGCAGAAATCGAGACTCATCAGACCAGGCAACGTTTTTCCAATCTTCTACTGTCCAATTTCGATGAGCTTGTGCAAATTGTAGCCTCAGTTTCCTGTTCTTAGCTGAAAGGAGTGGACACGGTGTGGTCTTCTGCCGCTGTAGCCCATCTGCCTCAAAGTTCGACGTACTGTGCGTTCAGAGATGCTCTTCTGCCTACCTTGGTTGTAACGGGTGGAGATTTGAGTCACTGTTGCCTTTCTATCAGCTCGAACCAGTCTGCCCATTCTCCTCTGGCATCAACAAGGCATTTCCGCCCACAGAACTGCCGCTCACTGGATGTTTTTTCTTTTTCGGACCATTCTCTGTAAACCCTAGAGATGGTTGTGTGTGAAAATCCCAGTAGGTCAGCAGTTTCTGAAATACTCAGACCAGCCCTTCTGGCACCAACAACCATGCCACGTTCAAAGGCACTCAAATCACCTTTCTTCCCCATACTGATGCTCGGTTTGAACTGCAGGATATTGTCTTGACCATGTCTAAATGCACTGAGTTGCCACCATATGATTGGCTGATTAGAAATTAAGTGTTAACGAGCAGTTGGACAGGTGTACCTAATAAAGTGGCCGGTGAGTGTATATAGTATCACTGCGTCTGTAACAATCCGTAGAATAAAACTAAATTATTGAACCCGCACGGTGAACGCAGTTTAAAAAAAACCCCTTAAAAACCCGCCAAAAATTATGATTTTTACCTATTGAACCCCTCCCAAAAAGAATGCAATAAAAAACATGTGTAATCCAGAATGATACTGGTGCAAAATACAACATGTCCTGCAAAAAGCCATCAACCCATAGAAAAAAAAAAAAAAAAAAAAAAAAAAAGATTATTATTAGGCTAAACTGAACACAAAAAAAAAAAAATCCAGTACATAATTTTCTAAATTCTCAACAGTAGGGGGGATACCAACCCCAAAATGGTAACACTGGATAAAGCATCTCATCCCGCAAAAAAAAAAAAAAAAAAAAATATAGATGTCACATGGCCCCAATACCGAAAAAGCAAAAATTTTATAGCCTACAAAAGGGGCCCATGAGGAAACTAAAATCCTGGCAGCTGCAGGGCGCTCCTTCCCTTCTGCGCCTCGTACCCATAAAACAAGCAACGGCCACATGTGGGGGGAGGGGGGGTTGGTCTCTACAATTTGTTCTACAATTTCTCCCAAGTGCATTGTTGATTTTATCTTTCGGAAATGTGTAAATTTTAGGGCTGAATGAACGTATAACCGACCAGTCTAAATTTCACCTCCATTTTGATGTAATTACTATGAAGATCTCAAAGCGTTAATCTTCCTAAAAGCAGTTTCTGATAGCTTGAGGGGTGCAGATTTGAAAATGGGTTGGTTATATAGGGGGTTGATGCTAAATATGTAAAATTTCAGTCAAAACTGTATTTATCCCCAAACTAGACAATTCTGAAAATACAGACAGACAATCGATGTTCGATTTGTGAGCTGCGTGACATCAAAATAAATTATCCAGACATTTCAAAAATTCTGAAAATGTAAAGTAGACATATGGGAAATGGTTCTCAGCAACTTATTTAGGTGGTAAATATATCTGCCTGAAAACGCAATAATTTCAAATTTCGAAAATGGGAAATTCTCAAAACAAAACCTTTTTTTTCTAAATAAATGCAAAATCAGCCAAAATTTACCACTAAAATGAAGTACAACATGTGGGGGGAAAAAACTAAATCGTTTTGATAAGTTTAAAAGTTATAACCATATAAAGCGACGCAAGTCAGAATCAAAAAAAAAAAAAAAAAAAAAATCAGGCTGAGCCTTAAGCTGTAAAATGGCTGCGTCCTTAAGGAGTTAAAGGAAATCTACCATTTGTTTTTACAGCATTCTCAAGTAATGTTTGGTTCATAATACATTGCTACACTGATGCAGAAACCCCTTGTTAACCACGGAACCAAGTGGTTTTGCAGAGAAAAAAATAAAATGAGGCTGTCACTCCTGTGGATGCTTCAGCGCTTCTTCTCTTATCCCAATTATGCACTGCTCCAGCCTTATTGTGATTATGTATTCCCAGCTTATGCTGGGCAGAACGTTTTCCCCAACACGTAGAAGTTAGCAATTGCTGCACCAGGTTGATTAGTCTTGTCTGGACAGTTCAGGCAGCGCCCGTGTATGTGGAAGTAATGTATTTATGTATGGGCAGCCAGCTTTCCCAAGGTCCTGAATGTTTATAATTTTTTGAGCAAAACCACTTGGCTCAGGGTTTAACCCCTTATCACCGACAGTAGTTTTCAGCTCAATGACCAGATTTTTCAAATCTGACATGTCTCATGATAATTGGTTATAACGTCGGAACGCTTTAACATATCCGGGTGATTTTGAGAATGTTTTCTCGTGATAAATTGTACTTCATGTTAGTTATAAAATTTAAGTGCTAAGTTTTGCGATTCGTTCTGAAAAAAAGTGAAAATTTGGCAAAAGTTTGTAAAAATGCTTCATTTTCTAAGTTTGAAATGTTCTGCTTTCCAGACAGGAAGTAAAACTACCCAAAAAGCTTGATAATTAACATTAACAGAATATCTGCTTTATGTTGGGATGATATTTTATGCATCCTCTCACTTTTATAGTATGTTATGAGGTGCAGAACTTTAGGTGCGATTTCTCACTTAAATGAAAATTGCAAAACTCAGCTTTCAAGTGACTTTGAACGGCCTAAATAATAGTAAAACCCCATAAATTACCCCACTATAGAAACTTCACCCCTCAATGTATGTAAAACAACTTCTATTAAGTCCATTAACCCTTTAAGTGTTTCACATGGGTTAAAAACAATATGGACCTGCGATTTAGGAACTATGGAATTTTTTCGGAAAATACATTCAATTAGGCCAAACTGACAGTTTCAGAATAAATTAAATGATGAAACTCACTGCAACGTTTGATGCCCAATTCCTCCGGAGTTTACTGATACCCCATATGTGGTGGTAAATTGCTGTATGGGCGCACGGTCGAGTACAGTATGAATGATGGTGCCATTCACAGCAGATTTGTATTGGCACATTGTACAACCTATAAATTTTTATTTTTTTGGTAATGCAAACATATGATAGCTTATTCATATGTATAGATAATAAAATCTCATGAAAAAGCTATAGACCCCCAAAATGAATTAACTATTTCAAGGGGGACACAAACAAAATCATCAATTTTTATTTAGGATTTTTAGCATTTTTTCCCCCCCACTCACAGTAACATAAAATTAATATTTTATCTTTATTCTCTGGTTCACTACGATTGCAGTGATACCTCATTTATATAGTTTCTCATCTTTGCTCAATTTTCCTGAGCAAAACCAATATTGGAGAATATCGCATTGTTTTTACTATTGACAACTTTTCAGGGCCTTAACTTCTGTATTTTTTTGTTGTCAGACCTGGTTGAGGGCTTATTTTTTTGCGAAAAGAGATGTTCTTTTAAGTTGTATCATATTAGGGAACGCAACTTTTTTTAAATCACTTTTTAGATCATTTTTTGTGATTGTGTTTGATGAGAAATTGTATATTACCGGACGTTTTTCGAGGTTTTTTTTACGTCGTTCACCGAGCGGGTTCAATATCGATTTAGATTTATTGTACAGATTGATACGGACGCGGTGATACAAAATATATACGTGTTTTTGTGTTTTATATACTTTATTTGCATTTCTTGTGTAACTGGGGAGATTATGGGACTTTTTTTTATTATATAAAGTAAATCATTTTAACTATTTTACATTTACTTCTTGGCTTGAACAAACGATCTTCCGATTGATTGTTCAAGCCTTTACACTGCAATACACTAGTATTGCAATGTATACTGTAAGTAACTGAGCATGCTGAGCATGCTCAGTTACTTACAGCTGGGTCCTGCCAGGAAGGCAGAACCCGGCGGGTAGAGGAGCCAGAAGCCCCGGGTCACTCGCCGGACCCGGGGGCAGCAGCAGGACCGATCGGATCCCTCGGTAAGCACACCGGGGGGTCCGATCCACGGGGGACACTTGCACGCGGTTTTTCCGATCCCGGTGTTAGTGCGGGGTCTGGGCTGTAAGATCACAGCCCGACACCGGCACTTGCAGGACCCGATGTCCCAAAATCATCTGACGCGCCGCCGTGTCAGAAGTACCCTTAATGACCACCATAAAAAGCCGATACGGTGGTCATTAAGGGGTTAAAATATTATTCTGCATCAGTTTCTCTACAGCATTCTCAAGGCAGTTAAATTTAAAATCTACAAAAGAGCGCAAAACTGCATGCCAGAAAATGTAGCCAGCCTCTCCCTACAGAGAAAAGGTCAAGTACATTCTAGAGAGCAATATCTCCCCTAACCCCTTGACCTAAAGAACATTTTGTAAAATTTGAGAATTTAAACTAAAGGCTGAAACAAACCATTACATAGTTAGTGTAACCAAAAATCAAATGACTAATCAATAACCATTAAGATACTGAATATTTCTACTCCAAAAACACATTTTATTTCCTAGGGATGCATCTAACAATTCCTTATATCAACAATTCCCACTGAAAAACTTGTCTACCAAGGCTGTGATGTGGACTGAATGTTCCAGTTGACTGGCTTCCAATTTGGTTGAGAAGTTTTACCAAATCCTTAAAAAGAAGAAGATCTGAACATATGAAGCTCAGATTTCATTTTTTTCCTTGCAAACCACTGCAAGAATACTCCATCTAGTGGACAAATTTGAGAAGGTACTTTCATCATATAGCACTACTCCTGCTTCCCTGAAAATAAGACTTAACAAATTAACTTTTGACCCTTCAGGCGATTGAGAATGTTTTCTCTGAAACATTGTACTTCATGATAATGGTAAAATTTAAGTGATAGGTTTTGCGTTTCATTCTGGAAAAATGAAAATTTGAAAATGAAGATTTTCCTAAAATTTTGCCAAAAGTTTGAAATGTTCTGCATTCCAGAAAGGAAATAAAGCTACCCTAAAACACATATCTAACATTTCTGAAATGTCTGCTTTATGTTGGAATAATATTTTATCCATCCTCTCCTTTTTCTAGGATGTTGAGGCTTAGAACTTTTGGCAATTTAAGAAAAGTTTAAAAATCGCACCTAAACTCACATTGAGGGATAACTCAGCTCCTAAAGGACTTTTAAAAGGCATATATTATAGTAAAACCCCATAAATTACACCCCTCAATGCATGCAAAACAACTTCTATTTACCCTTTAAGTGTTTCACATGGGTTACTGGACCTGGGGCTGCCGCAGGAGGGATCGGAACCCCTGGTACACACACCAGGGGGTTCCGATCCAGAGTGGGGACACTTGCATGCAGCGGTCATGCTTGACCGCGCTGTGTAAGGGGTCAAACAAGCGGTATCGGAGATTTTCCAATCCCGGGTGTTCGTGTCAGGACTAGGCTATGACATCCCAGACAGACATTGTCCGAAGTCCCAAAATCTTCTGACACGCCGCCATAGAAAGGCATCGCATCAGAAGAAGTACCCTTAATGACCACCGTAGAATCCTGATAGGTTGGTCATTAAGGGGTTAACCAGTCTAGGGCTAGATGATAAATACCACTTTGGAATGTCACATCTCAGGGTTGGTAAGAGCCTAGATATAGCTTTGACAAATCTCTATCCATTTATGTTCTGCTAGAGGATAATCAAAACATGCTGACATGGCAGAAATTAATATTAAAAAAAAAAAAGGTGCTAGGTTTCAGACCTTTGGAATAACCACCCTGGAGAAAAACTAGAATTTTTGCCAAGCTCAGGTTTCTGGGTTGAGAATGGTTCTCATTAATGTAGGAGAGAAATTTTCTTCCAAGTTTTGTAATATATTCTTGAAGTAACATGTTTCCTAGAGGCAGCCAGAGAATGGATCACTGCTTCCAACAAACCCTCCCCTTAGAGAGGTTCTCTTACAGGATCCAGGAGAAAATGTTTTTACAACCTGAATCCTGAAGCAGAAGATGGCCCTGATGAAGGTCTTTCCTGACTAGTAGAGACTGGACCCAAGACTGCCAATTTATGAAGGAGTGGAAGCAAAGATTTTTGACCAAGCATAGGCGACCAGAATCAACCTGGCCCTGCTCTGCCGAATCTTTACAAGCAGTTTGGTTATTAAATGGTAGAGGCAGAAAGGCAGAGGCCAGTTTCACATCCCAGGGTTGACAAAGTATCCAGTGCTACTGGGTTGTCCTTGGGAGATAGAATTATCAGGAAGGCTCTTTCTTCATGCAAGAGGTTCTCTGAACTTAGAGGAAGACTGAAGACGAAGAATACTAGGGGTTTGCTGCCCATAAGAAAAATTGTGTGTCACTTTCATGAGATTCATAGACCTTGTGCCTGCCTGGTGGCCTAAACAAACTGTTGTACGATAGGATTTTTATATTTCTGGATTTAACCCCTAAGGGACTCAGCCTCTTTTGGCCTTAAGGACGCGGCCCCATTTTTCAAATCTGCCCTGTGTCACTAAGTGGTTATAGCTTTGGAACGCTATGAGATATCCAAGGGATTTTGAGAATTTTTTCATAACTAAACTAAATTGAAGTACAATATTTCACGAGAAAACAAACTAAATTTGGCAAAAATTCTTTATTTTCAACGCTCTAAATTCTCTACTTTTGATGCAGATCATAGCTCCCAAAAAAATTTATAACTTACATTCCCCAAATGTCTGCTTTATGTTGGCATGGTTTTTTAAGATTCCACATATTTTACTAGAATGTTATGAGGCTCAGAATTTGGGTGCCATTTTTAAAATTTTTGGGAAAAAATCACCAAAACTAATATTTAGATGGACCTGCTCAACTTTTAATTGACTGAGAGGCCTAAATAATAGCGAGACTCATAAATTACCCCATTATGGAAACTACACCCCTCAACGTATGAAAAACCATTTAAGAAGTTTGTTAACCCTTTAGGCGTTTTATAGGGGTTAAAACAAAATGGAGTCGCGGTCTACAAATTGTAATATTTATTGACAATACACTCATTTTGGGTGGAAAATTAAACATTTGTAATGGATAAAATGAAAAAAGGCTCCACAAAGTCTGATACCCAATTTCTCCCGAGTACACCGATACCCTACATGTGGTGGTGACATGCTGTATGGGCGCATGGCCGGGCATAGAAGGGAAGGAGGCGCCATCCAGATCAGATTTTCTATGTCACATTGTACAGGCTATAAATTTTTTTTCTTTTTTTATTGTGGACCTAAAGGGGCTTATTTTACCACATGAGATGCACTTTTCTGGTACATAATTTTGGGGCATCTATAGCTAATTTGTGAGATTTTATTAACTCTTTGTTGATGGAGGAAATGAAAATCAATTTTTTTAGGAACTTTTGTTTTTTTTGGCCGTTTACCATACCGTAAAAATAGTATATTATTTTTATTCTATGGGTCTCCATGATTACGAAAAGACCTTATTTATATACCGTATATTCCGGCGTATAAGACTACTTTTGAAGACAGAAAAATCTTCTGTCTTCTCTGGGGTCGTCTTATACGCTGGTAATCTCGACCGCCTGCCGTGTATTCACGGCGGCGGTCGGGTCGCGCTGCACGGAGAGGGCTCACGGGCTGAGCCCTCTCCATAGCCGGTAAGTCTTTGCTGCATATTGCTAGCACCGATCGCAGGTGTTTTCACAGCGTTGGCTGCCGGCAAACGCAAACAGTGGCGTTCCGATCGCGGTACGGAGGCCCGCACCTGACCCCTGTGCTGCGCTGATAACTCGGCGCAGCACCGCGGGCAGATGTTTTAAATTGTGAGAGCCGGGGGCCTTTCCCTTACAGCGCACGGACTGTTCTGCATCTGGTCCGTGCGCTGGATCAGGAGGGCCCGGAGCTGTCACAATTTAAAATTTGAACGGGCCCCCGATCCGCCCACCTTCCCACCCACCTCATCCATCGACGCCGGCACAGGCTTAATGTCGCGCCTGCCTGCGCCGGATCTGCTGAGGTCTATGACCCGGCACCTGACCTGGCAGACGCGTCATCAGCCGTCGCCTGCGCCGGTCTTTAGAAGAGAGAGCGCAAAGAGGAGCGGAATAACTAGGTAAGAGTTATTTTTTTTTATTTTGCTTAAATCTATGGGGCCCTGTTTCTATTTGGGGGGGGGGGGGGCATATGTGAAAGTTAGGAAATGGCTATTTGGGGGGGATATTACCTATGGGGGACATCACGGCTACTGCTGGGGGGGGGGGGGGGGAACATTAATTATGGCTACTGGTGGATGGTGTTCAATGTTTTTATGCATACCGATGGTAATGTTGTTGCTGCATGCCTTATGTTTATGAGCGACAGTTTTCCTGATATACCTGCATGTCATAAGAATTTAAATAAAAAAAACAGATTTGAATTTAACATGGTCCTTTTTTTTTAATTTTTACCAGTGTTTTGTATGCATTGGAAAAGGGGTAGTCTTATACGGCGAATATATCTTAAACTCTATATTTTAAAACAGGAAAGTAGGGGGTTCGTCTTATACGCCGGAATATACGGTAGGCTTTTTAAAAAACATTTCCCATTTTACTGAATAAGTAGTAATTAGGCAAAAATATAAATTTTAGCATCACTGACTTTCATATGCACAACTTTATTTTTCAGCTTACAAATCTAGTTAGGGGTTTTTTTTTTTTTGCGAGAATATTTGTTCTTTTTAGTGGTCTTATTTTAGAGTAACTTTTTAAATCACTAGAGCATTTTTTTTAAAAAGGTATTAATTGAAAATTATCTTTTTTCGGAACGTCTTTTGTGAGGGATAGTTCGTGACGCATCCTCAAAGAGCAGGTCTTTCTTAAAGTACAGTAAGGGCCAGAAATATTTAGACAGTGACAATTTTCACGAGTTGGGCTCTGCATGCCACCCCATTGGATTTGAAATGAAACCTCTACAACAGAATTCAAGTGCAGATTGTAACGTTTAATTTGAAGGGTTGGACAAAAATATCTGTAAAGAAATGTGTACAAGTCCGACATTTTCTAACACTCCACATTTTAGGAGCTCAAAAGTAATTGGACAAATAAACATAACCCAAACAAAATATTTTTATATAAACTAAATATATTTTCATAAACTGCCATTAGAGAGCATTGCCTCTATCCCTTCATTGTCCCTCTACATGCCTGTAAACCTAAGCAATGAGGTCCTAAAGCTGTATGCAAATGACCTGTGAAATGTCCAATGAAGCATTAGCATATTCAAGCTGTCCACTCTATTCATGAGTGGGAGGCACAGCCACACCCCCAGTGCATGACTGACAGCCTGTATAATGGTGTGAGGCTGTATAATGATGTGCTTCCTGGTGCTGGTGGCCACACCCCCTGCAGCCTGTGTGTGTATAGGAGAGATACAGCAGCTCCAGGCAGCCATGTTACAGCAGAACATGTCAGATTCATGTGTAGCTGATGTCTGTGTCTCTCACCTGTATATTAGGAGGATGCAGCATGTCAGCAGATGCAGCACAGACACTAGCCATGCTTTACTATACATTACACACAGACATGAGCAGGGGGAGGAGAGGGGAGGGGTAACAGGGGTGACATCACGGCCTCTGACCATGTGACCAGCCTCATTTACATAATAAAGAATAGATGATTTTATAATGATTAATGTATGAAATAACTAGACAAAGGCAGGGATGGGATCCTTGTGAGCTGCTCCAACAGGTAGAGGTGACAGGACTAGTGGCAGAGACCCGATGACAGGTGTCCTTTAAGTCTGGAACCCATGGACATCAAACGCTGGGTTTCCTCCTTAATGCTTTGCCAGGCCTTTACAGCCGCAGCCTTCAGCTCTTGCTTGTTTGTGGGTCTTTCCGTCTTAAGTCTGGATTTGAGCAAGTGAAATGCATGCTCAATTGGGTTAAGATCTGGCAATTGACTTGGCCATTGCAGAATGTTCCACTTTTTTGCACTCATGAACTCCTTGGGGTCATTGTCCATCTGTACTATGAAGCACCGTCCAATCAACTTTGCAGCATTTGGCTGAATCTGGGCTGAAAGTATATCCCGGTACACTTCAGAATTCATCCGGCTACTCTTGTCTGCTGTTATGTCATCAATAAACACAAGTGACCCAGTGCCATTTAAAGCCATGCATGCCCATGCCATCACGTTGCCTCCACCATGTTTTACAGAGGATGTGGTGTGCCTTGGATCATGTGCCGTTCCCTTTCATCTCCAAACTTTTTTCTTCCCATCATTCTGGTACAGGTTGAACTTTGTCTCATCTGTCCATAGAATACTTCTTAAGGCTTTTTTTTGCAAATTTAACTCTAGCCTGTCTATTTTTGGAATTAATGAATGGTTTGCATCTAGATGTGAACCCTTTGTCTCCAAGTCAACAGTAAAGAGAAGACCCCATGAAAGTAAATACAGATACACCTACTTCACTGAGTGTTCTGGACTTCAATTGATGTTGTGAACGGGTTCTTCTTCACCAAAGAAAGTATGCAGCGATCATCCACCACTGTTGTCATACGTGGACGTCCAGGCCTTTTTGAGTTCCCAAGCTCTCCAGTCAATTCCTTTTTTCTCAGAATGTACTCGACTGTTGATTTTGCTACTCAAAGCATGTCTGCCATCTCTGATGGATTTTTTCTTTTTTTCCAGCCTCAGGATGTTCTGCTTCACCTCAATTGAGAGTTCCTTTGACTGCATGTTGTCTGGTCACCCAGCAATAACAAAACCGATTTCAAAATATAGGTTTTAGGGTTGGCTTTGCTTTTTGACAACCAAGTGTTTGCATTTGTAATGATTAACAGTTGACAACCTGTACCACCCACATGGAACTTTGACAAACACAAATTATTAAACAAATATGCACTGAAATTAACACGAAAACAAAAAAAAAAAAAATGTATTAAATTTTTAAAAATGTTAGATGCTAAAAACAAACCATGCCATATTTGGTTACAATTTACAAATGTGTTTAAAATATTTAACGTACAAAGCAAGAGCTGCTATTCTGTCAAATATACATTTAAAAAAGTACTGGACTGATAAAAAAAAAAAAAAAAAAAAAGCTGCCCACCAGGTCTACAAAAATAACTTAAAATTCACACACTACCACCTTCAGGCAACTTTGGAGCAAACAAAATACTAAATTTATATTTTAGAGGAACTTTAAAAATGTTCATGTACATACAAATCCAGAATACTTTATTTATGGTTTCGTGTTACATGCAACTTTTTGGACATGCAAAGTTTCGTACAAAAAAAACAAAAGAAACCACAATCTATATTCACCCTGTTAATGGGACCTTAAAGGGAAGCTACAATAGTTGCTCCTTTCTACTGTATTGGTGTCCTCAGGACACCAATGTTTGAACCTGTGACAGGGAGCAATAAATGAGTGCCAAAAGCTACATGTATTTCAGGGTCTAAAAGTATTGCCATCAGAGGCCACATGACCTGTAAAAACTTCATGAATATGTGCATGTTTTATGGGTTACGTGTAGTGATGAGCGAGTATACTCGTCCGAGCTTGATGCTCGGTCGAGTATTAGCATACTCGGACCGGCTCGTTGCTCGGACGAGTATTTGCCCTGCTCGATAACGAGCATTTAATTTAAAAAAAAAAAAAAAAGTAAAGAACAGTAAAAAAATACAATTAAAACATTTAATTTAATCATTTAATTGAAGAACACAGTGAAAGAACACTGCAGAATAGATTGCAGATGTTCGCGAACATCTGCGATCTGCTCCGGAGACACGCGTGCAGAATGGTGTTCTCCGCAATAGTATTCGAAGAACAATATGTGTAGAGAACAACTTGCAGATGTTGTCAAACATCTGCAAGTTGTTCTTCACACATATTGTTCTTCAAATACTATTGCAGAGAACATCGTTCTGCACGCGTGTCTCCGGAACAGATCGCAGATGTTCCCGAACATCTGCAATCTGTTCTGCAGTGTTCTTTCACTCTTTCACTCAGTGCTCGTTCAGTTTTTAATTTTACTAAAAAAATGCTCGGGTCTCCCATTGATTTCAATGGGGCTCGTTACTCGAAACGAGCACCAGGAAATGTTCGGCTCGAGTAACAAGTACCCGAGCATTTTAATGCTCGCTCATCTCTAGTTACGTGCAACCTTATACTACTGGACAAAAAAAAAAAAAAAAAAAAAAAAAAAAGAAGTAAATAATTTCCAACATATTTGCAATTTTACTTGCTCCTTACCTGATAATAGGGATGTAAAAAAGCATCTGGACATCCAGATAAAGCCATCGGTTCACAAATTCAGTTAACTTGAGACTAAAACGAAAAAAAAAAATTAAAGTGAGGATTTTTTTCAAGGTTGAAAGAAAAAAAAAAAATTTAAGACAAAGCTGAAAAATAGGCCACATGATACAAACATGAGGTCTAGCAACCAGAGTACACTGGGTTCTGGAGAAAGATTCCCAATGAGTCCCCAACTGTGACAGCAGGCTGAGGTGTTGTGTTTTTTTTTTGCGATTGTGTATAAAATTGAATGAGCTGACAAGGTATTTATTGACAATATTCATTCAGATCTAGGATGTGCCATTTGAGTGTTGCCTTTATTTTTTATAGTGTTTATTGGTATATAATTGATCAAATTGACAGATTCCATATTGAAAGTCCAAACATTTAATTTTGTAGTTTCAATAAACAATATGATACCCTGTACTTGCAAAAAAACAAAAACAAAGGGGAATGGCGCAAGGAGGATAAAAGGTTAAAGGATCCAAAAACCTCTACGTTATTAATACAATTCAATGAATCCTCCGCCTCTACGTTCACCTATTTCACTAGAAAAGAAAAAACAACGTAGTACCTTTCCTATCTGAAAGATCGGTACTCACGGAGACAGTCTTAACTTCATAAGAGGACTCTAATGATCTACATATAGAAGATAGAGGACATTGAGCACAAGTTAATGCTTCAGTGCGGCGTTTCTCCTAGGTGTCTCGGAGGCAATCCGTAGCTTCTGTGCTGCTGCCTATTCCTCCCGCTGGGGAACTTGTTCCTCCACACTCGTTCCGTTCTCCTGGTCTCCTCTCCTGATTGCTGCTCAAAAAAGAGAGGAAAGGACACACGATGGTGCAGTATTTTCCCAGTTTAAGAGCTATTTTATTGGAAATACTCAAAGATTCAAGAATCTGCGTTTTTATACACAAGGCAAGGCCTTTTTATTTCCAATAAAATAGCTCTTAAACTGGGAAAATACTGCACCATCATGTGTCCTTTACTCTCACTTTTGAGCAGCAATCAGGAGAGGAGACGAGGAGAACGGAACGAGTGTGGAGGAACAAGTTCCCCAGCAGGAGGAATAGGCAGTAGCATAGAAGCTACAGATTGCCTCCGAGACACCTAGGAGAAACGCCGCACTGAAGCATTAACTTCATAAGAGGACTCTAATGATCTACATATAGAAGATCGAGGACATTGAGCATAAGTTAAGACTGTCAACGTAGTACCTTTCTGATCTGAAAGATCGGTACCCACGTAGTTTTCTCTTTTCTAGTGAAATAGGTGAACGTAGAGGCGGAGGATTCATTGAATTGTATTAATTTTGAAGTTTCCATTAAATGTCTTTTCTGCTCTTGGTCTAAAGGTTCAAGCCGGGGGTGAACATTTTCTTACTTTAAGAGTTGAATCAGTAACCAGTACTCAAGATACACCAGAAACCATAGAACCATAGTACAGCACAAAATGCCACCCAAGAGCAGACCAAACCTACAACTATTTACCAGCTCCTCTGGTCCTCCCTGCACAGCTCTGCTCTGTGTTCAAAGCTTGATGTATGTGGTGGCATCAGGCATGGAGCCGAGCCAGGAAAGGAAGAGCAGTACAGTACAGCTGACAAGTATTTACAACTTCCAGGTCTTCTACTTCACTCTAAGAGTGAAGCAGCAGAAGAGGAGCAGTGAGTGGGTAAGGTTGTTCATCCGCTTTTAGTTGATATGAATGTGGCTGCACATTATGTACATGCTCAGTAGTGAAGCTCACCTACAACAGAAATACAGCACCAAGAAGGAATGTGCATGGATTTCAGCACTGTGTCTGAGTTGGGGAAATCGAGAGTTCACTTTAGCAATCTCCAGTTTTCCTGGTCAGAGTTCCAACTTCACAGCCCTCCACATACTGAAAATACATAAGCTCTGTATATTTGTACACATCACACATGCTGTACCTATACAGGACACAGTAGATCTGTTTACTGAGCAGTTCCCTTACTGAAGCTTGAAAACTTTTGTATCTACCAGACAAGTGCACTGTAATCTGTATTCAGTCTGTGCACCTGCACAACTAACCCAGAAAGTCATCTTTTCTGCAAGTTGAGAAGCTAGGATTCAACATCAGTTACAATCTACATTAATACAGCCTTCTGGCAGCCCCATGATCCCCCTGATGAAATGTTTTGCCGGCATTAAATCAGTCTTCAAGGGAGAGGCAGGGGTGGTGTTTTAGTAGCCATGCTAAATTGTCATCAGGAATGGGTGGGGGGGGGGGGCTTTTGCCCCGAGGGTGGCCTGGAGATTCCATAGATAGGTTAGACTTTCCCTTTGTGAAAAACCAAATCTGCGTTTGAGAAGAATGACTGGAGAACTTCAGATATTCTAATAGTTGAAGCCTTTGCTTTTTATTATTCCTACCGAAAAAGACAAATACAATCTCTAGGTGGATTAAAGTGTAACAGTCATTTCAAAATCAATTTTAAGCCCTTTTGCAATTGGATTAGTTATCCGAATCTTGCAGACTTCCCCTAGATGTCAGTAATATCCCATATGGCTGTTACTATGGACACAGAGCTGGAGACACGCCCCCATTTCTTTCCCTGCAATCAGCTGATTACCTCATGTATCACTGCTCCAGGGCTGGAACAGCCCTAAATAATGTAGTAACAAAACAACTACACTCTTATACACAAGTGCAGGGAAAGCTGAGGGAGAGATGCAAATAATCCACAGACAAAACTGCAGCTCCTACCCCCCCCCAATCACTGCACAGGAAGTGGCAGGAGACACTCTCCAAGTATTCAAGCTGTCCTGTGTTGAAGTTTTAGATGGATAGATATATATGAGTACATAATAGATTACACCAATAGATTGAGAGATGGATAGATAGATATACATGACTAGATGATGCATAGCTCTGGTCCCATTGGTCAGCAGTGCGGCTTGTGATGAGGTCACAGGAGGCAGGTCCCGCCCCTCCACCTTGCTGATTGTAGGTTTTTTTGAGAGCTGAAAACCATGGTTGCTATGGGCCAAAAGAGGTACTAAATTTGGACCAAGAGGCAAAATACTTTGTGGAATGATTCCTAGGGGCACCTGGAGCAGAATTAAGTTTAGTTTTTTTTGCTCAGAATGACGGTTACACTTTAAGTTAGCCATCAGTCAAGCCTAATAATCCACTAACCTTCAAATTCCTGAGGTTCTTAAAGGCACATCCAACAAGTGCAGTCAAATTTGCCTGGCAGCCACCTGGTATTTCCTGCACACCTTCTTTAAACATTGGCTGGATGTGGTGGTTGCTCACAAGTTGTCTTTTGGATGAAGAGTTTTGTTTTCTGTGATCCCTCCCTAAATTTACTATGCTATTCTCTCTGGTTTGGTGCCATTGTAGAGACTGGTAATTTTGTTTCCTTGAACCATTGGTTACGTGCACACTTTTGGTTATGGCCCCCCTCACCTTTCAGTCACTGGTGTTGCGCAAAAAAAAAACATAAGATATGAGAGAATGTATGGTGGTATGCCTCCTATGGTTGGCCTTTGAGCCATTCTAACCAAAATAGAGGAGTCCCATATAGAGTCTAATCCACTGAAGGCAAGAGGTACCAAACTCCCTGGAGGAGGCTGCCTCTCTGGTTGGGTGTTGTCATGGTTCAAGGAAACAAAAGTTATCAGTGAGTAATTACCAATTTGAAAGCTAACCTGAACTGAAACTGGTGAAAATAATTTGATCCCTTGATGATTTTGTAAATGTGTCCAGTAATACATGAACATATACTCCACAGTTTAATATATAGGCAGCCCTATTGGCTGGTCTCTTCAAATGCTCACTACTTGGGAGTCCTCTCCAAGCAACCTTTAAAGAGAACCCGTCATGCAAAATAACCCCCCTAAACTAAATATATTTTCATAAACTGCCATTAGAGAGCATTGCCTCTATCCCTTTATTGTCCCTCTACATGCCTGTAAACCTAAGCAATGAGGTCCTAAAGCTGTATGCAAATGACCTGTGAAATGTCCAATGAAGCATTAGCATATTCAAGCTGTCCTCTCTATTCATGAGTGGGAGGCACAGCCACACCCCCAGTGCATGACTGACAGCCTGTATAATGATGTGCTTCCTGGTGCTGGTGGCCACGCCCCCCGCAGCCTGTGTGTGCATGTGTGTATAGGAGAGATACAGCAGCTCCAGGCTGCAGCCATGTTACAGCAGAACATGTCAGATTCATGTGTAGCTGATGTCTGTCTCACCTGTATATTAGGAGGATGCAGCATGTCAGCAGATGACATACACACTAGCAATGCTTTACTATACATTATACACAGACATGAGCAGCGGGAGGAGAGGGGAGGGGGAACAGGGGTGACATCACTGCCTCTGACCATGTGACCAGCCTCATTTACATGATAAAGAATAGATGATTTTACAATGATTAATGTATGAAATAACTAGATAAAAGCTGGGATGGGATCCTTGTGATCTGCTCCAACAGGTAGTGGTGACAGGACTAGTGACAGGTGTCCTTTAAGCTGGGAATGCAAGCCAGGATGTGTGTGTCTGCAGAAGTGGAATAGTCTGGCTAATCCACACTACATGTGATTTTATAAATCCTATGCACATGCTGCAGTATAATCCAGCAGTGCAAATAGTTTTGCAGCATGTTAATCGTGGAAAGTTGGATTAAGAGGAAAAAAAAAATATATAAGTGCTGTTAAATGTTTTAATGGTCCTTTAATAAATGGCTGGCCTGCGTCAATGACCACAAACTATTAGATGCCAGTTTAAGTTAATTCTCATCCCTGAGAAGGAGTCTAAATATAGCAATGTTATTTTTAGATTCAGTACAGCAAGTATCTAAATAGTGAACTGAATGGCAGAGCATTACAAACTGCTCCTGGAATTTTTATATTTACATGACCGAGTTCAACATGCCTGACTCACTTTTCATGGCTTCCCTACCATGGATTCAGAATGCATAGAACAGTGCTATAGCAAGTATTTTGTGAATTCTCCTTACTGTATGAAAACTGTATTGCAAGAAATATAGCAATACCAAATGTATACAAGAATAGAAGATTTATACAAAACTAAAATACTCTGAATTGTAGCTCTAACTACAAAACTAAAATTGTATTCAGTGGGCTCTTCTGTTCCCACATGCAAGCCTTCATATCTACCAGAATCACCTCGATCAGCAGGAGGTTTCGATTCTTTACAATGGAGGTGATCTAAGGAAACTGCAGATAAACTCAACTACTCTGACATTTGAGTGGGTTATAGGGTTTTCTGAAGACCAGATCAGTGACAGCGAATTACTGAGACTTGCAGGAAAAAAAAAAAAAAAAATATCCCTTGCAAAAATATAGGCATGTTATTTATTTTTTTTAACACCTGTTCACACAGGTTTATTTTCCATGTATCTGCTCATTGTAAATATGAACCATGCAACGAAATAAAATTCAGAAACACCTCAGTCACACCTGATGTTCCGTGCGGCGGTCCGTCTGAACCGTGTCCGTTTACAGGGCAAGGAAGCTGTGCTCTGGAAGCTTCCAGCCCATCCATATCTCAGCACTGTATTGATATGGTGATCAGGCCCAGCCAACCGCTCCCCTGTAAACAAACGGGCACAGACCAGACATACCACAGAACACTCCTTTTCATTTGGTGTTTTTAAAGGGGTTGTCCTTGAGTTACAAAAATGTAGGAGAGGAAACGAATCAGACAAAATTAAGTGGATTTACATTTACTCATTTTCAAATAAAATATTTTTTTTAAAAAAAAGCAGAGAGTCACAGGATTCAAAGGACAGACAAGGAACTACGATAAAGTAAACAAATTGTTGCTGTACATGTATTAATCTCAATATCTGAGTTGGGGGAACTAGCAGATCAAGGTTATACATAAATATGCAATTCAAATACAAAGTAAAGGTCAGTGACAAGGAATGGTTAAAAAGAACGAAAACAGTAAATTTCCTAGATACCTACAGCATGAAAGAACAATGGCTCCTAGAGCGACCTTTGTGGAGCTTTTTGTCATCTATTGTTAAGGTTTAATTTTTGGGTTGAAATATCAATAGTCCAAAAACATCTAAAGGGTTAAACTGCATAAAGTTGTTTTCATAAATTTGGGGTGTAGTTTCTACAGTGGGGTAATTTATGGGATTTTCCCATTTAGGCCTTGAAAGTTGTTCAGGTCCGTACAAAATATAGGTTTTGATTCATAAAAATTGCACTCTAAGCTCCATAACATCCTAAAAAATTGAGCTTATGCATAAAAACAATGCCAACAAAGCATTTATCAAAGTAGCAAAAAAGCGCCAAATCTCAAATTGTAATGAAATGGTTAAAACGAGAAAGCCTTGGGTCTTTGGAAGATCCATGGGGAACGATGATAGTCACCAAGATGGTGGCACCCATGCGTCATCTTTTTTAAGCCGCCAGCAGTGATCGACAGGATAACGCCCGTTATATGCAAAGACTTAACGGCTATGGAGAGAGCTCAGCCCGTGAGCCCTCTCCATGCAACTGCACGTGACGCGCGGTCAGGAAGGGATTAAAGGAATAGATTTTTGATTGAAAAAGTTGTGGCTAAAAAATTTTTTATTTATTGAGTTGGAGTCAAATAGATATTTGCAAATAAGGGAGGAGTCGTTTGTCTTTCTCCCTCCAACAAATACAAACATCTTATTAAATGGATGGGCAGATTTATTAGCGATCTGGTCTGGATCTGGGGGAGGGGGGGCCACAGGACATGAATGATCAAATGATGAAATATTACAATTGTAATGACACCAACCTTAAATTTACTCATGTGTTTGGCAAAGATGAAGTGGTTTTTATGGATGTGAGGCTAAGGGGACAGAGGAAAGTGTCTAGTCTGTATAGAAAGGAAATTGCAGGGAACTCATTAGCATTGTCTACCCACCCTAGGCATGTCATCTACAATCTTCCATATGGAGAGAAGAGAAATAGTCTTCTATTCTTGAACTGACAGATAGAGGTTATAAGAAACGTATTATAAATGTGACAAAGTAAAATTAAAAGTATAACCAGGGACAGTTTCTTACAGGATAAGAATAAAGACAAGACATAAAAGGGGATATCAATATGCCCATTACATTTGTGACAGAATTTTTGCTAATCTTTTTTTTCCTCGTTAAATTGTTTTGCTATTGCAAGATCTGGAATTGTATGATATACACGAATCAAATTTGTTCTGAGGAGAAGCACCACTATAGGTTCATATGTAACCCCCAGTTTAGACTGTAGCAAGGACCAAAAACATGGTTATTATAAAGGCAGCTATAAGTGTGGACACAACATATGAATACTTGACAAACTGGCAGGCTAAAGATTATGTTTAGTATTCTACGAATAAAATTGTAATACAATTATCACCCAACCGCGCACAACGCTTCCGTCAGTACTGGCTGAGTTTAAAATCTTTTCTGACCTCTCTAACTTTAAAGTAAACCTCACGAAGTCCGAACTGCTCAACGTAAACCTGCCTGACAATGTGGTGGGAGATATTAAGAAGGAGTTCCCCTTTCGATGGGCTGAAAAAGCCATTACATACCTGGGGATAAAAATCCCGACAGATTTATCTGGCCTCTTTCAGGTTAATTATCAGCCCCTTTTAAGGTCAATAGAGAAGGAGCTCCTTGCTTGGAAACGCCTCCCGCTCTCATGGTTCGGAAGGATTAGTGTAGTTAAGATGGATATCCTGCCGAAAATACTCTATTTCTTCCAAACTATACCCCTCCAAATAGCCCCTGCCTTCCTTATTAGACTTAAAAGGGTGATCTCGGGTTTTATATGGGATTCCTCTAGACCTCGGATGGCCCACACTATACTTACTAGGCCTAAAGAGTTGGGAGGGGCGGGTTTGCCGGACTTGGGTCTATACCATGAGGCCTCTATGCTGACTTGCATAATAGACGCAGCCTTGAACTCCTCTTCCAAGCTTTGGGTGACTCTGGAGGCTTCTTTGAACTTGTCGCCCCTGATGGCATCCCTGTGGCTCTCCCCGATGGACCGTGACACATCCTCTCCCTGCACACCTTTATATAGGACTCTGCTAGGCAGTTGGGACAGAATGAGGAAACGACATAAACTGACATCCGTCCCGGGCCCCATGTCTCCAATATTCTTAGATGCTAGGTGTCCTCTACGAGACATGAACCCTGAAACATTCGGCTTACCGTTAAACGGGGTAGTACAAGTACGACACGCACTAAAAGGCCGCGACATACATTCTCTGGAAGGGTGGTTCCCCGCTGAAATGAGAGGCAGCAGATGGTTTATGGCTAATCAATTGAGCAGCTTCCTACAATCCCTGGGGCACGCACAATCCCTTAAAAGGGAACTAACATTCATAGAACAAATTTTTACGAATAAAGAACCCCCTAGGCATCTAATATCTACGGTCTATGGGTGGCTGGTGAGAGAGAGGACTAAAGGTACACCAGTCCCTTACAGACAAGCTTGGGAACAGGCGCTGAACAAAACATTTACTGAAGAGGACTGGGATAAGGCGTCTGTCTTAACTCACAAACTCTCTGTCTCGTCACAAATACAGGAGACTAACTTTAAAATCGTCGCCAGATGGTACCGAACTCCGGAGAGGCTGCATAAGATGTTCCCGGAGGTATCGGATGTGTGTTGGAGATGTGCCAGGGAACGGGGTTCCATGTTACATATTTGGTGGTCTTGCCCTGGGGTGAGTGGTCTGTGGGAGGCGGTCTTTGCACTTTACAATAAATTATGGTCGGACTCGGTTGCACCGAGCCCAGAGATCGGGCTATTATCTATGATCCCTGGCTCTATCTCTGTGATAAAGAAAGGTTTTCTGAGACATTGCATTGCCGCCACTCGACAGATTATCCCCAGACTATGGAAATCAAGTGCAAGTCCCTCAAGGGCCCAGTGGGCGGAAGCCTTAAATCATATTATGAGAATGGAGGAGATGAGAGCTGTGGAGGGACTGGCGGACTCTCAAATAGAAAAATACACCAGGGTCTGGTCCCCATGGATCGACTTCCGCAGTTCGGCAGAATTTGCCGCGTGGATAGAAGCAGGTGGAGGATGCATGGCTTAAGTGAGTGAGAAATTTTCCCTTTTTCTTTTTTCTTCTTAACATTCCCTCTTTCCCGGTGTGCTTCCCCCTCCCTTTCTATACCCCCTTCCCCTCTGTATTCCACTATGTGTTTTCCTTTGGTCCCCCACGTCGTAAGTGTTTAGTGTGGTTCGAGTTGTTAATAATGTTTAGTAACATAGATTTTCTTTCCGGTTTCCTTGCTCATTGTACTAAAGGAGACAAGCATTATCTAGGTATAATTATCGTCTTGAGAAGTGCGGAATTCATTTTGTAATGTGAATGTAATGCTAGACAAGCCAAAGTTATTTGTGTTTATGCCTTGAAAGCTTATATTCTGAAATCTTACTGTGACTCAATGACAAGTCTATGTATGTTGACACTAATTACTTTTAATAAAAGTTTATTGAACAGAAAATTGTAATACAACAGATGTAGTGTATTTGGGGCCCTGTACAAAATGTTTAACCCAATACATTGGGTGTACTATAGGCCCGGTAAAAAACTGAATTCTTAAACAATGTGATGCAGTAGGGGATAATACCAATATTTCTGAAGTTTCCAAGCATTTCAAAAGCTGCCATAAAGGTAATATGGATAGTTTTGTATGGCCGGGTATTCAAAGGGTTACTAAATCCATAAGAGGAGGAGATAAGAAAAAAGCTATATCTATATACTTTTCAATACTTAGAGTTTTATGTAAAAGTAAGTGTCATTTTTAGGGAAATTCAAGCACCTCCCTTCATTACATCATGGGAAGAGGAGGGGACTTGGAGTTTTAAATGGGATCTTTTTACTTCGGAATATAGATCATGACTGAAGCGGACATGGCCAAAACGCATTGATCCATTTTGCTGTACTGAGGGGAATCCTGCTTAACCCCTTCCCGACATTTGATGTACTATTACTGCATGGCGGGAGGTGCGTTCCCGCAAAATGCAGTAATAGTAAGTCATACTTCTGGCGCCGGCTCTAGAACGGAGCCCGCGCCAGAAGCTGCGGGTGTCGGCTATATATTATAGCCGACACCCGCCTCTAACACCCGCGATCGGGGTGTTTTACGGGTTTTGTGGCGTTCACCAAGCGGGTCCAATAATGTTTCTGAGTTATTGTACAGATTGTTACGGACGTGGCGATACCAAATATGTGGGGTTTTTGGGCAATTGTTTTTTTTGTTCACTTTATTGCATGTGTATAGGGAATATTTGTGTTTAGGGGACTAACTATTTAAATCTTTTTACATAAGATCATTTTTAATAATGTTTTTAACATTTATTAACTTTTACAGGTTAGCTTGAACAAGTGATCCACTGATCCTTCTTCACATTACACAGTGTAATACAGATGTAATGTAACACACTGATTGTCAGGGGTTAACACCCGCGATCGGAGAAATCTCCGATTACCGGGTTGGGGGGGTCCGCTGCTCCGATCGCATCCCCGGGACTGCGCAATCCTCTTCTGTGAGCCGAGTCCGTGCCTTCTGGCAGGACCCGGCTGTGACACACTGTAATACATCTAACAACTAACATGAAGTACAAAGTGTCACGAGAAAACAAAAAATTTTAAAATCACTTGGATATGTTAAAGAGTTCCAAAGTTATAACCATTTATATTGACACAGGGCAGATTTGAAAAAAAATGGGCCGTGTCAGGAAGGAAGGTGAAAAGTGGCTTCAGCATTAAGGGGTTAATAGATGAAATTAAAAAAGAAAAGCTTTTTAAAGAATGCACGGAGTATCATGCTGGATTATTACATGCTGTTTAGCCCCTTAAGGATGCAGACTTTAAGGGGTTAACCACTACCTCATGTTTTTGTAATGTGTAAGTGGCCTAATGCTTGCCCCCACCCCCCACCCCTTTCCAATTGGGCTGAGGTATACGCCGGCCGTAGACCTCCCCCCAGAGTGGGCTGATGCCCTAAACCCCTACAGAGTGGGCTGGGGCTGACACTGCCAAGTTTCATTTATTTGGGGGGGGGGGGGGGGGGGGGATTTGAGGGCACAATGCACAAAACAGTTAATTTGATTGTTTTTTTTTACAGGGGCACTTGTTCCCTGCTCATCTTCTATGTAGATCACAGATAACAGGTCTAATGGCAACAGTCAAATGGATCACTTATCTGTATACAAAGTCATGCAGAGGAAGCATATTGCCTTACTGCATACAGGGGTTGCTGACACTACAGGGGGCTGATAATATCAGCCTCCTTCACAGTACAGGATTGGGCTGTTGCAGACAGCTCAATCTTGTTCATGCTCTGTGTGCACAATCGCACACAGCCATGGGCGGAGCTACTCACTGCTCCAGCCCGTGGCAGATATACAAAGTCATGTGAAATGAGACAAGACGGCTCGACAGGGGAGGAAGGGGTGGCACTGTATTGTTTGTGCTGCCAAGAGTAGAGGCTGCGAGATACGATCCTATGCTGAAATGCCGACAGCAAAGCGCCCAGCTTGCAGGAAACCACCAAGCATATTTAAATGCATGGTGGTTTTTTTGGGGAGTAAATCAGCCTCTACAAGCGCCATAGACACTTGTAGAAGCGTTATCCCCATCTCTGTCCACAGCTTTCTTGATATGTCAAGTAAATTTAAACCTCCGATCTTACCTCAGACATTCCTGTCCATAAAATGGCTGCAGATCAGGGATCATTTGCATCTCCAACTGTCCATGAAAAATTGCCAGCTAGAGATCATATGCCCCTCCATCTGCAGCCATTTTATGGACAGGAATGTCTAGCTGAAGTAAAAGACCGAAGGCTTCACTTTACATACCAATAAAGCAGAGCAAAAACTTTAATAGATGTGCATTGGCAAATTACCCCACAAGTTACAAAAACATGAGATAAATTGGCCAAACCCTTTAAGGCCAAGCTCCATTTTTCTTAATCTGACTGGTGTTCAAAATTATAGCCTATAAAGCAACACCTATTTACCAGGGATTTTGAAATGGCCTTTGTTTGGGGTAAATTTTGGATGACATTTTTTTGTATAAGTAGTTGCAAAAATTAAGGCAAAGTGTTTATAAAATTCACCATTTTCAAAATTCTCATATACAGACATTTTTACCACCAAAATTAGTTACCAACAATTCTGCTTTAGGTTTTTATAATTTGCGTCTGGATATTTTATTTTCAAGTCACATTGGTTACTAATCATGTGATCATTTTTGTTTTTAATGAGCTTTGAAGTATATTAGATACCCCTAATCACTGCATTTTCAAATCTGCAACCCTAAAACTATGCAAAACAGTTTTAGGAACATTGGAGTAGAAATGGAGGTAAAATTTAGAGTGTACATTTTAGCGCTAAATGAACATATTACCGACAAAATAAGACCATTCACAAAGCATAAAAAAGAACTCATCCTAAAATTTGTTACGCAATTTCTCCCGAGTATTGAGACCCCATATGTGGACATTACTTGTTATATGAACACAGCGGGGCACAGAAGGGAAGGAGGGCTATGCAGCAGCCAGTTTGACCCCATAAAATTTTGTGGGTTTGTTAGTTCATGGGTGCACTTGTGTGAGCGATAAAGTATTTGTCCTTCTGTAAATGTTGCCATGCGAGGGTTTTTTTTTTTGCAACATTAAATGCATTTTTTCAGTGCTATGTGGTGGAGATTAAAGATTTGTTCTAAGGGGCAAATTCAAGCAAAGAAGGATTATGCCAACATGAATCTGTTGAAGATCTTTCTTTTAAAATCCCAAGACTCCCATAAGAAGTCTTCCAAGGAAATCATTTAGACCCTCCACTTAGTCTTTAAGAAAACTAGTAAATTGTAGATTTTTATATGGGGCAATAAGTTTGTTTAAAAATTTGAGTTGTGCTACTTTGTTAGGGCCAGTCTCATCACCCTTGTGACAAATTAGAATGTGATAGGATTGAAAAAGTTCTGTGAATAAATCCCTCACTACAAGCTTTACTGCTCTGGACGGGTTTTATCATTGCATTTGCGCCCTCTTCTGGCCCCAAATGGTTATTTCATTTCTTTGCCTCTAAATTACATCTACAATCCGTTTAGTGATGGTAGATGTGCCCTAGTAAGAAGTTCCTCAGGACTTATAACTATATCCTGTGATTATGGTGAGAGTTAAGCAAATTAGCTTGGGTGCTCAGGCTACATCATCCGAACACCTCTGGGAGCAGAGTATTTTAATGTATGCAACCCCCTACCCCCAGCCGAAGCGCTAGCAGCCCCACTATAGGGGTTTTGTATTCATATTAAAATACTAGACTCCCTGAGGCGCTCGGGTGACATAAGCAAATTAGCTTGGGCCTTCCCTTAATTTAAAGTTTAAGAATTCCTATTAATCCTATTTGGAGGAAAATCTTACAATGGTGTTCTTTGGTGTAATAAGCAGTGGGTGCTTTCCAGAATTAAAAACAAGGCAGAAGTAAAACCAAAGTCTGCCACAAATGCCTACAGAACACTGACAAACAGATTATAAGGCATTCCACTGCAAGTACAGGATTCAGTTGTGAGTGTGGGAACAGGTGAAAAGTCTCAGCAGCACAACCAACAGACAATCCAAAAAGACACCGGCTTCCATCAAAATTATGCTATCGAGACATGCTTCCATTCAATAAGCCAAGTCGACAAAAGTCAAGGGGTTGTACAGAACAGGATTTGTTTTTCTAAGTGAGCCCTAGTTGGCATACACCTCAAAAGTAAAAAATACGCACTAAACACACATGCTTCCCATCCTGGACAACCCCTTTAAGGACACCTACAGTAGTACAACTGGGGAGTTTCCGGGCCATGGACCCAAAATCTCTATGTTTTGTTCCCCGAGCCATTTAGTTATCACCTTTGCTCTATGGCAAGGTGCTCCATCCTGCTGGAAAAGGCATTGTTGATCACCAAACTGCTCTTGGACGGTTGGGAGAAGTTGCTCTTGGAGGACATTATGGTACCATTCTTTATTCATGGGTGTATTTTTAGGCATGACAGAGCAGATTCCCTTGGCTGAGAAGCAACCACACATGAATGGCTGAAGGATGCTTTACAGTTGGCATGAGACAAGACTGGTGGTATCACTCACCTTGTCTTCTCCGAACAAGCAGCTTTCCAGATGTTCCAAACAATTGGAAAGGGGATTCATCAAAGAAAATGACTTTACCCCAGTCCTCAGCAGTCCACTTCCTGTACCTTTTGCAGAATATCAGTCTGTCCATGATGTTTTTTCTGGAGAGAAGAGGCTTCTTTGCTGCCTTGACACCAGGTCTTGCTCCAAGAGACTCTGAATCACAATGCGTGCAGATGCACTCACACCTGCCTGCTGCCATTCCTGAGCAAGTTCTGCACTGCTGGTAGCCCGATCCCGAAGCTGAAACACTTTAAAAAGAGGGTCCTGGTGCTTGCTGGTCCTTCTTGGGTGCCCTGTTGCCAAAAAGGCTCCAATGAAACTTCTCTCCTTGATGATGTGAAATTGTTGACAGAGTTGCAATCTTTCTAGGTGCGATACTCTTCCCTATAAGGCCAGTTTTGTGCATTGCAATGACTGCATGTGTTTCTTTAGAGATAACCATGGTAAACAAGAGAAACAATGATGCCAAGCACCAGACTCCTTTTAACCCCTTAAGTACGCAGGGTTTTTTTCCCCCTCACTTCTTGCTCTCCATCTTCAAAAATCCATAACTTTTCATTTTACATGTATAGAGCTGTGTGAAGGCTTATTTTGAGCCCAAATTTTTTTTTTTTTACTTTCCCGTGATGTTATAACATGCTGTGTACTGGGAAGCAGGAAAAAAATTCCAAATGTGGAAAAATTAAAAAAAATGCATGTGTATCACGTTCTTGTGGGCTCAGTTTAAGACTTTCACTCTGCGCTCCAAACACCTACTTTACTCTGGTTTGGTACGATTGCGGTGATACCAAATTTATACAGGTTTTTTTGCGTTTTAACACATTTGCAAAGAATAAACGAATGTGTACAAAAAAAATTTTGCCATCTGACACTAAACACTTTAATACTTTGGTGTACGATGTGTCATTTTTTGACAAATGAGCGGACTTTTTCATTGCTAACATTTTGAGGACTATGCGACATTTTACAGCAAAAAAATAAAATTGTGATCAAGTCGCATTTTGGACATTTGGGTGCCATTTCCCGTTGGAGGTCACCGCCTGTTATAACCATTTTTATATTTTGATAGATTGGGCATTTTGGGACTAGGCGATACCTAATGTGTTTGTGATTTTTACTGTTTATTATGTTTTATATCAGTTCTAGGGAATGGGAGGGTTGGTTAAAAATGTAAAAAGAACTAAAATATAAAAAATTCTAAACTTTCATTATTTCTTAGACCCTCTAGGGTACATCAACCCTAGTCAGATTGTTCCTACCATATACTGCAATACCACCGTATTGCAGTATATGGAGTTTTTGCATATGATACGTTACAATGTAATGAATCTCCTGAAACCATGCAGCCTCAGGTCTGACGAAGACCCGAGTGTCATGGCATCTGATCACAGTCCCCCCACGACATTCAGGGGAGCGGCAATCGGAAGAAACATGCGGCGCCCGTGCACCACAACGTTTTAAGTGCCGCCGGGAACTTTGACGGTGGCAAAGAAGAGGTTAACACCTGCGATCGGTGCAAGAAATATGCAGCAAAGCCCGTGAGCCCTCTTCATAGCTCTGTGGTGTGGTTTGATTCCTACTTAATCATGACAGATTGCTCCAGTAACACAGGGGTGGGTGTTGATGAGGACAGGACTGGAGATCAATTATGGAAATGATGTTAGCTGCTCCTTTTAAGGCAGGCCTGCAATGAAGATGAAATGTATTTTGGGGGACAATTTTTGGGGCAAATATAAAGTGATCAGCTTTATTGCATAACATTCTGGAGTATATGCAAATTGCCATTATAAAACCTGATGCAGTAGACTTTAAAAATATCATTTGTATCATTCTCAAAAACTTTTGGCCATGACAGTATAACTGTTGAAAAAGGTGGATTGGGGATTAGACTATTTTATATCTGCGCAATTGTTCAGTTATATACTCACCCTCCGGCTAAGCGTGGCTCCCCGATGTCGGCGCGGCTCCTCTTCCGTCTTCTGTACAGCCGGCAGGGACACGGCCATGTAATCTTCCTGGCCAACGCATACTATGACATCAGTAGCCGCATCATTGTATGCACAGGCCAGGAAGATAACATTGCCGCATACCTGCTGGCTGTACAGAAGAAGATTAAAGAAGAGCCGCGTTGAGCATCGGGGCCGCCGGAGGGAGAGTATGAGTATTTTTTTATTGACTCGTGTATAAGCCGAGGTGAGGTTTTTCAGCACTTTCCATTCATATTAGCCTATTTGTATAGGTTTAGCGAGGAAGTTACACAGATGGCTCTCTCAACTTATGGTGTACATTATAACAGGAAGTCAAAAGTCCCTAGTTACGCAAGGAAGGTGGATTGTATTTGCATTACTGGTCAACTGCACAGAAAAAAAATTTCCGAAAGGAGCATTTTAGTCTGCAAAAAGTGACCTCTGCTGGCTGGGGGCTGGGGGGGGGGGGGGGGGGGGTTGGACACACTACAATATAAGTAGGTATAAATGAGACATGGCTATGCCTGAGCTGTTCACTTGCATGGTTAGTTACATTTTTTTTCTACCACATTAGCATAATTTTCACAGTCACTAACTAAATGTGAAGTAAAAGATTTCCCAGTTGGGACCCAAATTGGTGAGGGTCGCAGGGGGTTGGACCCCAAAGATCACAAGAATGAGGGTCTATAATACCCAAGAAGAATGGTGAAGCAGGTTGGACATGCGTTCTGCTGCTTCACTCCCCATGTCAGTCAGAGACAAAACAACAAGTTGCATGTGTAACCAACTGAGCTTTTCATTTGGGACACAGCAAAGCACCTTTATGTGATCCATGGGGGTCCACCCCTTCTGAATACTTTAAAATCATACTGGGGGATTAGGAAGACTAAACCAATTACATCCCAACATTGAACACAATAGGGATGTAATACTACCTAGAACCATCACCCCCTTGCGGCGATAACTCCAATCATGGTTCTAGCCCAGTTAAGCAAGACTGCAGCGTTTAAGGTGAATGCAGGCACCTTCTCTGGATTGGACACCTCTAACCACTTAGCAGTGGATCTGATCTTTTCCATTAGCTCCTATGTGTTTCAGGGGCTGCCTGGTGCTCAGAGAAGCCAGGCTCTCCTTCCTGGGAGAATCTTACCGTGGCAACATGCTCAGTTACATTACAATTGAAGTGATCAGGGCACTGATGCATGTTAAAAAATTAAAAGTACCTGAAACACCTACATATAAATATAATTATAGAAAAGAAAGAAGTTTAACAGCACTGCTAGAAAATAGTCGGGTGCCAGAACCCAAGAACCAGCCGAGTCCTTTAGGAAATTTTAAATGTAAAAATAAAAAGGGGTTGTCCAACCATTAGAAGGAAAAAAAAAAAAAAAATGTAATATATACACACATTACCAGCTGTAGAGGGCTTGTGATACAAATAAAGCTTTTTTAACCTCCTCTGGTGCTGCCGATGTCTAATGCCATGGCCCGTCGGAGCCTTGCTCCCATTTATAGGGGCACAGCAGCTGAGGTGAAGAATTTTTTTTTTCTAAAGCCCATCAACTAATTTTTTTTAATTAGTCAAAACAAACCTTTTCCCTGCAAGGAATTTTGTTGCATTATTGGCCAGAGCAATTATCATTTCTTTTTGAAATGTCCAAATAAACCCAAAATTAAGCATTATACTAAACCAACTAACCAGGTCTGCTTTCAGAAACTATATGTGCCCCATTTTAATAATTGTACTAGAGTTTATAGACAAATGTGCATTCATGTAATTTTGATTGCAAAATTTTATTAAAAAAAAAAGCATAAAAATTTTGGCAAAAAATGTTCATCTATTGCATCTAGGATATGTAAAGCTATACATTTTCTCTTTGGGGCACGTGTAGAATTCAGATCCCAACCTGAAAAATATAGCAATAAAACTGAGGTCTGAGATGGTGAGGTACCACCGTCATGCAAATTTGTTTTCATTGTGTTCTCAATACTTTTTTAACTTGTGGTTATCACACATTTCACATAAAGCGTAAAGCAAAGCCGAGGTTGATGCACAAACAGGTATGTAAAAATAAAGTCAGCAGATTTATAAATTACAATATGCAACAAGAATTTACACTCCAAAAAAAAATCATGCAATATTTTATTGCAATCCAAAGTAGCTCCTATTTGTTAAAAATCAAATTTTTCCTAAATTACATCCCACCATGTATACAAAAATAACATACACACCCATCCATCTTCATGCACTTTGCAGTAAACAGTGATAAAATACTTTGGACTGGATTTTCCTACTACAGTAAGATGTGAGGAGTTTGTACACCCAACATATACATTCACCAAAAGAAACGTTGAGTCGACAGGGGTGCCAAACAATCTTAGCATAAAATTGCACTAAACTTCAGAGACATTATTGTACTCTCCCTTACACATGGTAACCCAAATAAACTATGTATCCATAGACTAAGCTAATGAGATAACAATGGTCACTTATATGTGCTCCATTGTAATTAGCTCTGCAATAATGGAACCTTATGGCTTTCTTAAAGTTCTTATGAAGCACAGAACAGGTGTAAAATAAAACTTTAATTGCTGTTTTTATAAAGCCACATTAGGCCAAGAGATTCGAAAACAGGAAAGTGTTAATATAAACAGTTATGCATGATCAAAATTTAGCAACAAAGTCAATTTCACATCCGAGTTGCAAGCAGCTCCTGGCTGAAGCCTCCTCTAAATTCAGCCTGCAGGGAGAACACTTTAGAGGGCTATAACGTCGGAACTGTGGCACCTAGAGTACAACATTGAGATTAACCGGAGTGATTTTTATGGTGCAGGTGCTTGGAATGGGCTCATGGGCTGAGCCTATTGCAGTCAAGACTTGCTGGTAACACACACGACCGGTTTTAACAATTGAGCACCACCATCTGTAGTACATACCGGAGTATGGCTGTATATGGTAGTATAGATCAAACAACCTAGGGTTAAAGAAGCCTTTGGGGGGGGGCTTGGTAAAGTAAAAATAACGTTAAAAAAAAAAAAAAAAAGTAAAAATTCCAATCACCCCCCTTCCCCTAGAATGGATCTAAATATAAACAGTAAAAATCATAAACCCATTAGTGAAAAATCGTTATTATATTTTGATCAGGCATTTTCAGACGTGGTGATATCTGAGTAACAGAATATGGTGCCTGAAGTTCAATGGCACTTTTGCCATTTTGAAAATTATATTAAAAAATTTAAATTAAAATTGATCAAAAGGTCGTACAGTCCAAAAAATTGTAGCATTTAAAATGTCATCAAGTCACAAAAAAGTGACATCCACAGCTCCTTACACACAAGTATTAAAGTATTAGTGCCAGAAGATGGCAAAATCCCCCAAAATAATTTACAGGAGGTTTTAATTTTTGCATGTATGAAAACACAAAACCTATACAAATGTGTTATTCCTGTGATAGAACAGACCCTAAGAATAAAGTAGACATGTCCTTAAGTAGGGGACCGCCTGTACTACCCAAATGACACCTGACTTACAGACTACCCATAGTTAAAGATGGACCCCTCTGCCCACTGTGACCTGTGGTGAAGCTCTCTGGATGCTTTACTATAGTCCCAGACCGCAATGATCAGCTTAAAAGAGTCTGCAATAAATATATTATTAGTATTAATTAATATATTAATTAACCCCTTCCCGACATTTGACTATTACTGCACGGCGGGAGGTGCATTCCCGCAATATGCAGTAATAGTACGTCAAACTTCTGGACCCGGCTCCTGAACGGAGTCTGGGCCAGAAGCTGCGGGTCTCGGCTATATATTATAGCCGACACCCTCTAACTCCCGCAATCGGAGATTTCTCCGATCGTGGGTGTTAACCCCCTACCACGCCGCGCTGACTGCGGCGTGCTAGGGCATTTAAACTGGTTTTGGACCCCCCCCCCTGTGGTGCTTACCGGGGGGTCCTGCTGCTCCGATCGCAGCCCCGGGACTGCCACTGCCCGGGGCTGCGCGATCTCCTTCTGGGGAGCATGCGCAGCATGCTCAGGGTCTCTCATAATACACTCAATTACGATCGCCGCGCCCCAGGGTGTCATCGGGGGGGCGGCGATTGGTTGCCATGGTAGCCTCGGGTCTTCTTTTGACACAAGGCTACATGGCTTCTGCAGATTCGTTACAATGAGCCAGTGGCTCATTGTAATGAATGTGCTGCAAAAATGCCATATTGCAATACAGAAGTATTGCAGTATATGGTAGGAGCGATCTTACCATCTAGGGTTAATGTACCCTAGATGGTCTAAGAAATAGTGGGGAAAAAAAAAAAAAAAAATAATAAAATATTAATTCAAATCACCCCCCTTTCCCTAGAACTGATATAAAACAACAGTAAAAATTAAACATATTAGGTATCGCCGCGTCCCAAAATGCCCGATCTAGCAAAATATAAAAATGGTTACGGCCGGCGGTGACCTCCGAGACGGGAAATGGCGCCCAAATGTCTGAAATGCGACTATTACACCTTTTTACATCACATAAAAAATTATCAAAATGTCGCACAGACCACAAAATGGTAGCAATGAAAACGTCACCTCAAACAGCTCCGTGCGCCAAAGTATGAAAAAGTTATTAGCTTCAGAAGATGGCAAAAAAATTTTTCTTTTTTTTTTTTACACATTCGTTTAATTTTTGAAAATGTATTAAAACACAATAAAACCTGTATAAATTTGGTATCACAGCGATCGCACCGAACCAAAGAATAAAGAAGACGTGTTATTTGGAGCGAAGAGTGAAAGTCGTAAAAACTGAGCCCACAAGAACGTGCGTTTTTTTTTTCAATTTTTCCACATTTGGAATTTTTTTTCAGCTTCGCAGTACACGGCATGTTAAAATAAATAACATTACGGGAAAGTAAAATTTGTTATGAACAAAATAAGCCCTCACACAGGTCTGTACATGTAAAAATGAAAAAGTTATGGATTTTTGAAGGTGGAGAGCGAGAAATGAGCAGAAAAACCCTGCGTCCTTAAGGGGTTAAAGTCCCCTAAACACAAACATTCCCTATACACATCTACTAAAGTAAAAATACTTGAAAATCCCCGCCACATATTTGGTATCGCCGCGTCCGTAACAATCTGTACAATAAGTCAGAAACATTATTGGACCCGTACAGTGAACGCCGTAAAAACAAAATCCGAAAAACTCGTCAAAAATATAAATTTTCATAAAATCCCTTCACAAAAGTGTTCTAAAAAGTGATAAAAAATTTTTTTTTTTATGTGCCCCAAAATGGTACCAATTGAAAGGACAACTCATGTAAAAAATAAGCCCTAAACTAGCTGTCAACCAAAAAAAAAAATATTAAAAGTTAAGTCTCCGAAAAGATGGCGATGCAAAAACAAATGAGATTTCTTCTATATTAGGTTTTTTCCAGTAAAATTAACTGAAAAAAAAAAACTATATAAATGAGGTATCACTGTAATCGTAGTGATTTACAGAATAAAAATATTATAGTATGTTTAATGTATGGTGTACAAACCCCAAAATATGCACAAAAAAAAAAAAAAAACAGATTGACAATTTTCTTTTCCTCCATACATTAAAGAGTTAATAAAATTAAAAAAAAAAAAGCTACAGACCCACTTAAATGAAATATTTGTAAAGTGCATCTCATGTCACAAAAAATAAGCCCTTATGTCCAAATTGCCAAAAAATAAAGATTGTATAGCCATTATAAAGTGACAATGCATGATCTGCTTTGAATGGCGCAGCTCCCCCCTCAATGCTCTGGCGTGTGCCCATACAGCAGGTTACCACCACATATGGGGGATTATTATAATGGGAGAGATTGGGTAACAAATTTTGTGGAGCGTTGTTATTTTATCCACTGAGAATTTGTACATTTTATGAAAAACACATTCATTTAGCAAAAAAAAAAAAAAAAAAAAAAAAAAAATGTAATTTTGAAATTGCATCCGATTTTGTTTTAACCCCTGTAAACCAATTAAAGGGTTAACAAACTGCATAAAAGTTGTTTTACGTACATTGAGGGGTGTAGTTTCTATAATGGAGTAATTTATGGGGTTTTACTTTATTTAGGCCTTTCAAAGTGACAACCTGAGCAGGTCCTTCAATAGCAGGATTTTGCTTTTTTTATGAACCTGACGTTCAAAGCCCCATAACATCCTACAAAAAAAGTGTATGTATAAAAAAAACCATATCCACTTAAAGTAGACATTCGGTGAATGTTCGTTATTACGTTTTTTGGTGTTATGACTCATGTGTGGAAAAAGTAGAACATTTTGAAAATTGCGAATTTTTCAAAATTTTCACCAAATATCTGATTTTCTCATAAATGCAAAACACCAAAAAATTTTTTTAACTAACATGAAGTACAATGTGTCACGAGAAAACAATTTCAAAACCACTTGGATATGTTAAAGCGTTCAAGTTATAACCATTTATAGTGACAGTGCATATTTGAAAAAAAATGGGCGGTGTCAGGAAGGTGAAAAGTGGCTTCGGCGTTAAGATAACAATAACAATAACAATAACAATAACAATAACAATAACAATAACAATAACAATAACAATAACAATAACAATAACAATAACAATAACAATAACAATAACAATAACAATAACAATAACAATAACAATAACAATAACAATAACAATAACAATAACAATAATTAGATTGAACATTTTGGGATGCGCCGATAACAATATAGCACCCTATTCCCAGCGCTTAACCCTGTAACAGAATAGCGCCCAAAGTCAAAAATGCCATTGAATTTTTTTATTTTCAAAATGGCAATAAAAAGGAGATCGAAGTGAATGCTACCATTTTGAGGACTGTAAGACAAAGTCATCAGAAGTCAAAAAATTACACCACGCTCCATACACCGAAGTATGAATAAAGTTATTAGCGCTAGATCATAGCAAAAAAATTTTGTACAGGAGGTTTTAATTGTTGTAAAGTTATGTATGGTAAACGTTATAAAACCTATATGAATCTGGTATCCCTGTGATCGTACCAACCCAAAGAATAAAGTATACATGTCATTTAATATTCCATGCAGAATACCCTGCATGGAATTTTAAATTTGGCCACTAAAAAGTTCATTATGCAGAAAACAAGCCCCATAACGTTCCTTACATGAACATTTTTTTTAAGTTATTGTTGAAGGTGGGGAGTGAAAAATGAAAGTGCAAGAACCAAAAAGGGCCATGTCTTAACAGTGATTCGAATTTGAAGAAAAGGGGTTGTCAGTAAAGTGCAAAACGGCAAGTCATTCAGGGTTTAAACCAAAACCTGTTATTAGCCTTTAGAATTAGGAGAGTTTTCGTATATAAAAATGTACATCGTCAATATGACACCCTTCCTCAGGTACAGAGTGTGCATGTACTTCTGCAAATTTTGAGCTTCCTTTATTTTGTCTTAAGCGGACGAGCTGAGAAAAAAATAATTTCAAAATGTATCTTCTGTACAATGGCACCTACACAGTGTGCGATTTCAAAGAGAATATTCTATTTAAACCACTTAGTACAAACTATTCTAGGCAATGAACCCTAAAAGGAAGAGGATACCCAACTGTCAAAAATAACTACCGTATATACCAGAGTATAAGCCGAGACCCCTAATTTTACCACCAAAAACTGGGAAAATCTATTGACTCAAGTATAAGCCGAGGGTGTAGTATACAGCCTGCCCCCTGTATGCCAAGAACATAAACTTAATACTCACCCTCTGCGCAGCTCCTCTTCTCTCGCCAGCAGAGTCTCGTCCATGCGATCTGCCGGCGGGTGCAGACTATGATGCGGTCGTGTCGCCGCTGATGAGGTCAATAGAAGAAAGAAAAGGAGCTGCGAAGGTTTTTTTTTGTGCTGAAAAACTCAGCTTGTACTCTAGTATATATGGTACCTTTGAGTAAAAAAAAAAAAAAAAAAGTGGCCAAGTCCCAGAACGGTAGCAATGAGACATTGGGGGAGCTGGTTGGGCAACATGTAGAAGGTGGGGTAGAGGGAAGAGTTGAAGGGAGTCTAGTCCTGATCTAGTGCATCTCAATAAGTTTGCCAAGCTGGCAGATAAGGGGACCACAGCTCAGGGATAGCGATGCTGCAGCAAGACATGACCTTTAGGAACCAGGGGACTGTCAGCTCCAGTAAGAAGGCAAATAGGAGCATAGGCAAAGTCAGACAGGTGCTGGTAGTGGGAAATTCCTTCATTAGGGGAACAGACAGGGTACTACCTGTACCACACCAGAAAGGCAGCAGGAGATTGAAGCAGTGAAGTACATGGGTGTCCTCCACAATAAGCTGGAGTGGGAAGAAAACAAACACCCTTCACAAGAAGGGTCAGAGCAGGCTATACCTGCTGAGGCTTCAGGCATTTGAAGTGCAGGGGGCACTTAAGACCTTCAACTCTGTAGTAGCATCAGCCATTTTCGGTGCAGTCTAGAGCAAACTGGACAAACTGATTAGGAAAGACCACTCTGTGCTGGGGGGGGGCATCTTGACACTACACCATATCCTCATCTCAGCTACCACCTGCAAAGTTGAAATCTATTCTGGAGAATAGCTCCCATGCATTAGACCTGTAGAATTGGGGAGCACCTTCACTTTGGGTGAAGCATTCCTCCCTGTTGTAATCAGGCTGTTCAACAAACAGTTCCCAAACAGAAGTAAGCTGTGCGCACCACCTAACCAGTCCCTGCAGGTCCCATCCACAGACTGAATACAAATGTGAATTTCCCCACTGTGGGACTAATGAAGGATTATCTTATTAGGGAGGTACATAAGTGGTCGACATCAGGATACACAGGGTACTGGCTGTAACCAACAGCTGGCATGTGTATAGGCTGACAGAACTAATACCCTGCAATACTGATGTATTGCAGGGTATCATGAACAAGCAAACAGATGATTGCTTGTTCATGTCCCATGGTGGAACTCAAAAAAAGGAAAGGGTTAAAAAAAAAAAAAAAAAAAAAGAAGCCCGTAAGCCCCATAACAGACATTATGCAAAAAAAAAAAAAAAAAAAAAAGGTCTAACAACAAAAATCCCACATATATAGTATCACTGCATCCATAACCGATAGAATAAAACCTGCACAATGAACGCTGTAATTAAAAAAAATAAAGTTAGAAACCCAAAAATTATGATTTTTACCCATTTCATCCCACATAAAATGCAATAAAAAGTAATGCATATGTACTCCAGAATGATACTGTTACAAAGTACAATGTGTCCAACAAGACAAGCTATCAACAAGCTTCGTAGCAAAAAATAAAAAATTATGCTACTTGGAAGACAGTGATCAACAAATGATAGATTTCCCCCCCTCCCCCCCCCCCCATTTTAGGGTTTTATTTGGCAAATTTAGTAAACATTCAAGTATGGCACTCGGGAGTAACTGCACAACAAATTGGGAGGAGTTCTCCATCTTCTGGAAATTTTAGGGCTAAATTAATGTACAAGCGAAAAAATTTGACCATTTTAAAATTTTACCTTCATTTTGTTTTAAAAACTATGAGGGGTTTAATGTTAAATTTAAAATTTAATTCAAAACAGTAATTATCCTCAAAATAAATAAATTTCGAAGATACGGAGAACCAATATTCAATTTGCAAGCCAGGTGAAATCAAAATAAATTATCCAGACAATTTAAAAATTATGATAATGTAAAGCAGACATATGGGAAATATTATTCAGCAACTTAGGTGGTAAATCCATCTGCCTGAAATGCAATAATTTTGAAAATGGTACATTTAAAAAGCATAATTTTCTCTTGTGTATATAAACTGAAAACTTAGGCAGTTTATACCTAGCAAATTTTGGCCATGATCTTAAGGGGTTAAACTAGAGACCTGGGGGAGGGCAACTACACTTGTGCAGGGCAAGAAGACAGTGTAGATAGGGAACAGGGATAAGATCAGGGAATAAGAACCAAAAGGAATAACCATATAAAAAAAGGGTATGTTAGGGTTGCAGCAATACAATACCCAGAAAAGCATCAAAACTTTCAAAAAAAAAACATACTGAATGTTTAGGGTGCGGTCACATGGGGCATTTACATTACATTTAGAAATGCAATGCAAATGGCTGGGGCTGGGCTCAGCCTAATCACATGCATTTCCATTGAAACACATGCGATCAATAACTGTCTATTATTAACTGTTATAATTTAGGGTTCCTTTAGACGGGCGTTTTTGAGGTGTATGCTATCCTTTTTTTGTGGATGGCAAATGGATGTCATATGTCTAACGGTTGTGCAGACCGCAAAAAAAAAAAAAAAATTGCAGCATGCGTTATTTTGTCTGGCATGCAGACCATGCTCAATAGAAAAGAGTCAACACGCATTTGCGACGTTTTCATGCTGGTTTGGATTCTACGTCTTTCACTGTGTGCCCCAAATTACATTTAGACTATTCTTTGGCAGGGGGGCACAATCACAGGGATACCAAATTTGTATAAGTTCTAAGGTTTTCATACATTTACAAAAGTTAAAAGCTCCTGTGCAAAAAAAATTCTTTATTTTGTCATAAGAGAAGAAAAAAAAAAATATTACTAAGAGTTATAAAGTTTAATATCAGCAGTTCCCCTGCTACCTCAATTATAAAAGGCAAATGGATGCCGCTTCAAGACTGGGGAGCAGAAACCTGCAGGTACTTCTAAGGTAGCAGGTTCTTGTCAACAACAGTTACCAGTTGCAACTAGTCCAATAGAAGGGGGGGGGGGCACTGCTAGACCTCATCTTAACAGACCTGACAGTATCAAAATTACAGGTTGAGGGGGGCTGGGTAACAGTAAAGCATAATACAAAATCAATATTGTGTCTACAAGTGTTAGTAGAGTGGCAAACAGACACTAAACTTCCACCTACTCAGGACCTGCCTCAGTTCTTCTGCTTCAGTGGCCCCTTTCATTTAGAGATGTTATTTTATAGTAGTTTTAAAATTATAGAACAAGCTCAGTTCCAAATTATTTTCTTATATGTACATACAAAATCTATAGGAAGTTAATTCACTGTAACATTACAGTAAGATTTTAATCAGATGGGGGGGGGGGGGGGGGGATGGAATGACCAACGTCTACAAACATCTGATCTTTATGGACTAAGCCAGAAATTAAAATAAATTTAAACCTCCATAACTAGAGATTTGTTATACTTTCATAATAATCTATTATAATTCTTAGTGTATTGTAGGCCTGCAACAGGAGGGTGGGTGCCATTACTGGGTGGCAGTCCTTTCCCTATAGAAAAAATGTTTGCAGATCGTAGATTCCTGAAAACTCCGCTGTTCTGTATGGGAGACCAGCACACACCTGGTATTAGTCTCAGGAATTGTATTAACCCCTTAAGGACGGAGGGTTTTTCGCCTCATTTCTCGCTCTCCAACTTCAAAAATCCATAACTTTTTCATTTTTACGTGTACAGACCTGTGTGAGGGCTTATTTTGTGCGTAACAAATTTTACTTTCCCGTAATGTTATTTATTTTAACATGCCGTGTACTGCGAAGCTGAAAAAAAATTCCAAATGTGGAAAAATTGAAAAAAAAAAAACGCACGTTCTTGTGGGCTCAGTTTTTACGACTTTCACTCTTCGCTCCAAATAACACGCCTACTTTGTTCTTTGGTTCGGTGCGATCGCGGTGATACCAAATTTATACAGGTTTTATTGTGTTTTAATACATTTTCAAAAATTAAACGAATGTGTACAAAAAAGAAATAAAAATTTTTGCCATCTTCTGACGCTAATAACTTTTTCATACTTTGGCACACGGAGATGTGTGAGGGGTCATTTTTGGCGAAATGAGGCGACGTTTTCATTTCAGGTCTGTGCGACATTTTGATCATTTTTTATGTTATGTAAAAAGGTGTAAAAGTCGCATTTCGGACATTTGGGCGCCATTTCCCGCCTCGGAGGTCACCGCCGGCCGTAACCGTTTTTATATTTTGATAGATCGGGCATTTTGGGACGCGGCGATACCTAATATGTCTGTGATTTTTACAGTTTGTTATGTTTTATATCCGTTCTAGGGAAAGGGGGGTGATTTGAACTTTTAATATTTTATTAATTTTTTTTATTTTTTAAACTTTTTTTTTTCACTATCTTTTAGACCATCTAGGGTACATTAACCCTAGATGGTCAGATCGCTCCTACCATATACTGCAATACTACAGTATTGCAATATATGGCATTTTTGCAGCACATTCATTACAATGAGCCACTGGCTCATTGTAACGAATATGCAGCTGCCAGATAGCCTCGTGTCAAAAGAAGACACGAGGCTACCATGGCAACCGATCGCCGCCCCCCGATGACGTTCGGGGGCGTGGCGATCGAAAAAAAGATGGCGGCGCCCGCGCGCCGCCGTCTTTTAAACGCCGCCGGCGACTTTGCCGGCGGCGTTTAGGGGGTTAATAGCCGCGGTTATTAGCGGTGGGAGTTTTGTGCAAAATGCAAAAACCCCCACCTCTGTATGAGAGGACTCAGCCCGTGAGCCCTCTTCATACATCCCTTATACCTCTGCGCCGTAGAGCTACGGCGCAGAGCGTTAAGGGGTTAAGCAACTTCAGTCCCGACCCATACGAGTCACTAGGACTTCAGTTTGAGTTAGATGTCCAGACAATAATGATTCTTGACAGAACACTTGATTCTCTAAGAATATTAGATTTGGGGAAAATACCAGTTTTTGGCATATGCAAGAAATATCAGGATTAAGGTTATTGGTCAGAAATTAACACTTAATAAAATGGATTGCAGTCCTCCATGTATGTGTACATGTATCACAGCATCTCATCTGTGCATTTTATGTGTTATGTAGAGAAACTGACACTTATGTTTTTTAAGGGATATTATCAGTATTATCTAGGATACATAATACCCCAGTGCAAACTCTTACACCTGTGACTGTATGGGGTTGTTGGCAATCTAACTTATGCCAAATGAGTGAAAAGTTCTGAAAACAATCTGTCCAGCAAATTGCTTACAAATAAACTATGGTAATGCCAGAACATTCTGATCATTTGGTAAAATCAGCATTCAACACCGCATTACTCATGTCCAAATATCCAATATTTCATATATGGTTATGCAATAATTTTAACCAGAGCTTTGCAAAGTAAAATAAAAACCCAGGAGGGTGATGACCGAGAAACCCAAAATTGAGTAAACCTTTTGAGTAGACCTTTTTGTCTGGCTTTGACTTTCAAGGCTGAATTGACATCAATACATTTATTGAAATGAACACTTGGTAAAACCTTGTTGTATTATTTGTATATCAAATCTTGTGCTCACAGGTACAATATTATGTATATGTAGGTTTTATTGTAAAACTCTTGACATGTTCCATCCATTTTCAGTTATAAAAATGGAATATTAGTACATGACAAAATAATTTTTTCAATGTTAGAACAGTGGATGAAGATTTTGCAGATAAATTGTAGCCCCATTTAAAAATGAGCTTGTCCATATGCGATTCCAGAGCAGTCAAAGAAAAAACCCTTGGATATAACATGTACCTGCATGACAAAGCCGGAATTAGCCACCTTACAGGCCACATGTCAGTCTCCCCCCCCCCCTCTAAACTTATCAAAATGTATATGCTCTACATAAGGGCAGGAAATTAACTTTAAAGGCGAATCTCCCCAAATCCAGTCCTATGGTTAAAGTCAATGAAATGATGGTCAGGATACAGTGGCATACTATTGTACGACTCTCTGGATATGGGAGGAATGTAAAAATATTCACGTTTCCTCATCTTGTCAATGGTTGCAAGTTGCTTTTTGTAGTAATAAGAGCTCGGTGTCCTTCCTGATCTAAGCTCTGCACAGAGTATTGGTTGATTATATATGAGTTTGTTCATGTAACCAAGGCTGTGATTTGTATCACATGCATGAAATACAATAAAACATCATTTGTGCCAGTTATTATAAGAGGGACCAGCCAGTAACCACATCTCCAAAGCTTTACCCTGGAAAGATGCTCATGTAGGAAATGCATGTGTATAATATATATATATATATATATATATATATATATATATATAATTTTTTTAACTCCTTAAGGACGCAGGGCTTTTTCACTCATTTCTTGCTCTCCTTTAAAAATCTTTCAACTTTCATTTTTACGTGTACAGAGCTGTGAGGGCTTATTTTGTGCTTAACAAATTTACTTTTTTCTGTTATGTTATTTATTATAACATGCCATGTACTGGGAAGCAGATAATTCCAAATTTGGAAAAATTTAAAAAAGAAAGAAAGCATGTGCGCCACATTCTTCTGGGCTCAGTTTTTACAACTTCAATCTGTGCTCCAAATAACACGTCTACTTTATTCTTTGGTTTGGTACGATCGCGGTGATGCCAAATTTATATAGGTTTTATTGTGTTTTAATACAATTTTCAAAAATTAAATGAATGTGTACAAAATAGGAAATAATTTTGCCATCTTCTGACACTAATAACTAAAAACACTAACATACTTTGGTATACGGAACTGTGTGATATGTCATTTATTGCAAAATGAGCCGACGTTTTCATTGCTACCATTTTAAGGACTGTGCCACATTTTGATCACTTTATTACATTTTATGACATGTAAAAGTTGAATTTCGGACATTTGGACGCCATTTTCCGTCTCAGAGGTCACCGCCGGTTATAACCGTTTTGATAGATTGGGCATTTTCAGACGTGGAGATACCTGAGGTGTTTGATTTTTACTATTTATTATATTTTATATCAGTTCTAGGGAAAGGGGGAGATTTTAATATACCGTATTTTTCAGCCAGTGCGCCTTATATATGAACTTATACAGAAATGAACTACAGACAAGATGTACTGTACATTTACCTGTGTTTAATAGCTCCATCCCCAGAAATTTCCTGCACCTTCCCACACAGTATACAGGGTCCCTGGCTCCTGAAGTGCCCTGGCACCACAACTAACATTGTGCCCATCCTGCCCTCCCCTAGCAGGGAGAGAGCGGAGCTGCCATAGTGCCGACCACAAGGCAATCATCATCATCAGTAAACAATCCCCCATACCTGACAGCCCTGTAACAGGGGAAAGAGAAGGAGCCACAGGGAACCCCACAGGAATAACACCCTGGCTGAGGAGGGAAGGAGAACCTATTTTTAATACAAAAACACTTTGGCAGTGTGTGTACTATGCTCTGTGGGGACTGGGGAGTGCTAAAAATGGGTCTCCTGGTGACAGGTTCCCTTTAATCCCTCTAGGGTACATAAACCCTAGATAGTCAGATCGTTCCTACCATATACTACAATACAACTGTATCGCAGTATATGGAGTTTTTGCATGCGATTTGTTACAATGAGCTAGTGGCTCATTGTAACAAATAGGCAGAAACCATTCAGCCTCGGGTCTGACAATGGCCCGAGGCTGTCATGGCAATTGATAGCCTCCCCCGATGACGTTCGGGAGAGCGACAATCGGAGTAAACATGGCGGCGTTAATGTGTCGCCACGTTTAAAGTGCCGGCGGCGATGAAGATGGGTCTTCGCTGCAATATGAAGCAAAGCCCATCTCTGTATAAAGAGGGCTCAGCCCATGAGCACTCTTCTTATACCCTTCATAGCTCTGTGGCGGATATATCCGTTGCAGAGCGTGAAGAGGTTTAGACCTCTACAAACAATTCTTTATGACATGCTTGGCATATTGAGCACACATTTCCTTACTCCATCTTGTGAGAGATATATTAAAAAAATATTTAAAAAAAATTGGCATATATGCCAATAAGCTGCATATTACGTGACTGCCATTTGCTGTGCCTTAGTCTCTCCTTCACACTTTCCATAAAAAAAAAAAAAATTGGGGGAAAACATCACTTTCTCCATATTTTGGTAGTTTAACAATATGGTGATGTTTCACTGTATTAAATCTGTCTGCCAAGATTAGTTACAACCAAATGTAACAAGGGTGTAAGACAGTGGTGGCGAACCTATGGCACAGGTGCCAGAGGCGGCACTCAGAGCCCTTTCTGTGGGCACTTGGGTTATCGCCCCAGCACACCAGACAGAACTCAAAGAATCTTCCTGCAGTTGCAAGCCACTTAAAAGATACTGCTTTCAGTCATATTTGATACTTGCTTCTCTTAGAACTGTAGGAAGAGGGAGAATGAGTAGACAGGGCCAAATTATCATTGGAGGACCTCCTGCTGGCCCCACCATTCATTGTACAGAGGGACACTGGAAAGAAGCTTTAATTAAGGAAAATTTCCCTCCTTTCTACTGTGTTGCTGTCCTCAGGAGGCCAATCTGATTGAAAGTTGCTGAAGAACAGGGAGCAATAACTTACTGCTTTAATTTTTGGTTGGCGCCTTGTGATAAATAAGGGGGGTTTGGGTTGCAGTTTGGGCACTGTCGATAAAAGGTTCGCCGTCACTGGTCAGCATGGCCGCCTCGCAACCACTAAGATAGATAAATCACCGGGGCCAAATGGCATACACCCCCGGGTTCTGCATGAATTATGTACGGTGATAGACCGTTATTTTTAATATTTGAAAATTCACTGAGGACTGGTTATGTTCCACAGGAATGGCGCATAGCAAATGTGGTACCAATATACAAAAAAGGATCAAATAGCGATCCTGGAAACTACAGACCCGTAAGTCTAACTACTGTGGTGGGGAAAATATTTGAGGGGTTTATTAGAGATGCTATCCTGGAGTATCTCACTGTGCACAACCTTATAACCCAGCGTCAGCATGGGTTTATGAGAGATCGGTCCTGTCAGACTAATCTGATTGGTTTCTACGAGGAGGTAAGTTCAAGACTGGATCTGGGAGACGCTGTGGATGTTGTATATCTGGACTTTTCAAAGGCATTTGACACAGTGCCACATAAAAGGTTGGTATATAAAATGAGACTGCTGGGAATAGGAGAAAATCTGTATTTGTTTTCTATCACTAAGCCAATTACTTACCCAGAGGGTGGTCATTAATGGCACATTCTCAGATCGGGTTGATGTTACCAGTGGAGTGCCACAGGGGTCAGTATTGGGGCCACTTCTTTTTAATAGTTTTATTAATGACCTTGTAGTGGGTTTACACAGTCAAGTTTCAATATTTGCAGATGATACTAAGCTGTGTAAAGTAATAAATACTGAGGTCGATAGTTTAGCATTACAGAGGGATTTGTGGAAGCTTGAGGAGTGGGCAGAGAAATGGTTGATTAGGTTTAATGTAGATAAATGTAAAGTTATGCACTTGGGCCATAAAAACAAAAAGTATAATTATGTTCTAAACGGTCAATTACTTGGTAAAACTGGAGCTGAAAAGGACTTGGGGGTATTGGTGGATGGTAAACTTAATTCTAGTGGTCAGAGCCAGGCGGCTGCTGCTAAAGCAAATAAAATTATGGGATGTATCAATAGGTTCTCATGATAAAGACATAGTTCTGCCCTTATACAAATCCCTGGTCAGACCACACATGGAATATTGTGTACAGTTTTGGGCACCAGTGTATAAAAAGGATATAGTAGAGCTGGAACGGGTACAGAGGAGAGCAACCAGGATTATTAGGGAAATGGGGGAACTAGAATACACTGACAGATTAAAAAATTTGGGATTATTCAGTTTAGAAAAAAGACGACTGAGGGGAGACCTCATTACAATGTACAAATACCTGAACGGACAGTACAAGGATCTCTCCAAAGATCTTTTTATACCTAGGCCTGTGACCAGGACAAGGGGGCATCCTCTACTCCTAGAGGAGAGGCGATTTTACCATCACCATAGACAAAGGTTCTTTACTGTAAGAGCAGGGAGACTATGGAACTCTCTGCCGCAGGAGGTTGTTATGGCGGACTCTATGTACATGTTCAAGAGAGGCCTGGATGCCTTTCTGGAGAGAAAAAATATCACGGGTTATGGGGATAAAACATTTATTTAATTCTTAAAGGTTGGACTTTATGCACTTGCGTCTTTTTCCAGCCTTATATACTATGATACTATGGTGTAGGGCATCTCAGTAGATAATCTAGTGATAGACCAGTCACTGGCTATTGTGACATGCATAAACCCAGGGAATGCTACAGATGTGACCAGTGTAGTTATAATACAAGATCTTTGCGTGGCAGGAATATTATTAATGAAGTAAAAACATCTACTGCAAGATCTGATAAGGATCAGCTTAAAAAAAAAAAAAAAAAAAAAAAAAGTGCTTTTAAGTTATGTAGTAATAAATTAGTTGACCAAACATTTGAGTTTAGCATTGTAAACTGACAGAGCAAAAACTCTTGACAGATCGCATCCTTATGCCATGCAGTGTAGAAAAGAAACCAAGTCTCTTACATCAGATTTTTTTTGGTTTACATGATAAGTTCTGTGTGGCAGACCCTTAGCAAAATTGCACACATACGAGAAGTGTATGGTATGTCTCACAAGTTGAAGTCACTATAACTATGAGTGTAAGGTCACATTGAGAGACAGGTTCTATATTCCTGCTATGGTCTCTTACCTCCATGCATGCAAGATCTAGTCAGTTGCTGTTACCAATTATCAGACATGCAGTGTCACATCACAGCAGTCTTATGTTACCCGAGTCTGTACTTTAAGGTTCAGCCCCATATTATATATGTATATTGTAGGGTTTGCTTCACCTGCTGCAGTTTCATTACCAGAAATGCTTACCATTTGCATTAATGAGAAGTGGGGTCTCACCAGCTGCATCCTCGTTAGCTGTGGTGCAGGGTCTCCCATAAGCAACTGCAACCTCGTTAGCTGAGGTGCAGGGTCTCCCATAAGCAACTGCAACCTCGTTAGCTGAGGTGCAGGGTCTCCCATAAGCAACTGCAACCTCGTTAGCTGAGGTGCAGGGTCTCCCATAAGCAACTGCAACCTCGTTAGCTGAGGTGCAGTTTCCTTTTTAGATACAGGGTTGACGTACCCGCTGCATTGACACCATTGTGGAAGCAAGCTTCATCTGCCTCAGAAATGACATGGGTTTGATTAAACAAGCTTCTGAGGTTTTTGGATGTTGTGAACCAATAATTTAGTGAATACTCCAGTCATAAAATGCAGTCCCAATGACCTTATTGGAGAGATCCTTCAGATTCAAACAAATTTAGGCCATTTTCCTCTACATCTTCCATGAGGAGGGTCTGTCATGGCTAGAATATTCCTCACAGGTAGCTCATAAGATTAGACCGGGATAAGAGGTTAATAATAAACATGTAATTATCCCCTTTAAGAATATTGCAAAATGTACCACAAATTCTGGTCTGTGTAATACTCTGCAGGCACATTGAGACTACTTTACAGCAGTAGCAGCCATAGCTGATATATATATGCCAAGTCAGACTAGTATACATCATTCATATCTGGTATATCTGACAGGTCATACAATAGTATACAGCAGTCATAGCTGGTATATATGGCATAGGTTATACAATAGTATACAGCATTCATTGCTGTATACTTTGTAGGATCTGTGTCATACCAGCTGTCATAACTGGTATACATGACAGGTCATACACTGCATGGTATGTGACAGTTACAAAAATATAACTGAGGCCACAGTAAACATATTACACATAGCAAAATCTAATGTATTAGTAAAGAGAAGATTTTAGTGATGGTTTACATATGGAAATTACTCCATTTCCAGTCAGACAATGGTCTAGACCAGTGATGGCGAACCTTTTAGTGGCCGAGTGCCCAAATAGCAACCGAAACCCCCCCTTATTTATCGTGAGGTGCCAACCAAAAATTAAAGCACTAACTTACTGCTCCCTGTTCTTCAACAATCAAATTGGCCTCCTGAGGACAGCAACACAGTAGAAAGATGGAAAATTTGCATCATTTTAGCTTCTTTCCGGTGTCTGTTCACAGAGAATCGTGGGGCCAGTTGGAGGTCCTTCAAAGATAATTTCGACCTGCTTATTCATTCTCCCTCTTCCTACAATCCCAAGTAGCGAACCAAGTATCAAAATATGACTAAAAGCAGCATATTTTAAATTGCTTGGAACTGCAGAAAAATTCTTTGAGTCCTGTCTGGTGCTGGGGCGATGGCCCGGGTGCCCACAGAAAGGGCTCTGAGTGCCGCCTCTGGCACCCGTGCCATAGGTTCGCCACCACTGGTCTAGACATTACTGTGTTCCCAGATTACTATAAGAGAACAGACCAGAAATGTCTCCTGGTTACATACTGACCATTAGTAGTAATGTGTGAGAGCTTTGGAACAATTGTGGTATCTTTCCACAGATTTTGCTGCTCTACCTGGGAACACATCTTTCTGTGAAGCCACCTGAAAAGTTCTGATGCCCTGAGTGGGTGGAGCTTTAGGAGGCATCACTCCAATCAGGGTGCACCTAAAGCCGTGATTGTATTCATAGTAATGAATACAATCACATTCAGAAAGAATTGGAGGCTGGCCGCTTGCACCCATTAGCTGTTGCTGGGTGGCCGTCTTCCATAGAGAAAAATCACAGGGGCCAGATGGCATAGAACCCTGGGTACTGCATGAAACATGTACGTGATAGACAGACCATTACTTCTCATATTTGAAGATTCTCTGAGTACTGGTTCTGTTTGCTGTTTGCTGTCTAGCAAATGTAGTACCAAAACAAAAAACCCACACCATCCTGTAAGCTACAGGTATAGACAGAGCAGATGAACTGTCCATATTATGACAGTGACATCACCAGGCCAGCTCCTGCTGCAGAGCGTACCCACTTGGTGAGGCTTGAGGGAGGGATGCAATACACTGCATAGGCTCCCTGTAGCCTTCCATTGCCTCCACACTGAGCACATACACCGCCAACAGGATAAAAGAGACATGCCTTGCTACGTTTTTTCCCATCCTGACTTGCAGATCCTACATATAACAGTCAGACTGAGGCAACAAACATGCCTCCATGTACCACTATATGTCAACATACACTATATGGATGCACCAGGAAATCTCCAAATACAAAGTGATATGAACCAAGCCTAACAAGATGCACACTAGTTGACAGCACCTAGCACCACAAGGAGGGGGATTAGTACTTTCCCCAAGTGATCAAGAATTTTAAAGGAAACCTACCACTTGAAGTGGCAGGTTTAAGAAGAAAACACCAAGCACCAGCTCAAGGTGAGCTGGTGCCAGAGCTTATTTTTGTTAGTGTTTTAAACCGCTGTATCGCGGTTTAAAACACTTTTTAAACTTTATAGCCGGCATTGGGAGGTACGCGCTCAGCGCTTACCATGCGCGCGGCTCTCCTGCACTTCCTATGTAGCCGCGCGCACGGTAAGCTCCGAGCGCGTACCTGCCTGCGCCGGCTATAAAGTTTAAAAAGTTTTAAACCGCGATACAGCGGTTTAAAACACTAACAAAAATAAGCTCCGGCACCAGCTCACCCTGAGCTGGTGCTCGGTGGTTTTCTTCTTAAACCTGCCATTTCAAGTGGTAGGTTTCCTTTAAAGTATTCCAATTTTCAAAATGGATGTTGCTAATGCAACATTATAGTAGAAAAAAAAAAATTCAATAAAAAGTCCCAAAAGCCCCCAAAAACACATTAAAAATGTGGAAAAAAAAACCACATTAGTTATCACCGCATCTATAAAAATATAAACAGTTATTCCCAGCAGTAATGGAAAAATGCACCCAAAATGCCACTTTTGCAACACAAGTTGAAAAGTTAAAATGTTGCACTGCCCACAAATTTTTAATGAAAATGTCTGTAAGTAAAAATAATAAAGGTTCACTTTAAATCTATTAACACCATAAAAAACAGGCAAAAAGAAAATGGTGCAAATGCGGGTTCTCCATTTTATTTCCACTTACCAGGACATGTCATGAGATAAAATACTGTCAATAGCAAGTACAATTTGTGACGAAGAAAACAAGCCCTTATTTTTTTTTACATTTTTGAAAGTGGGTCGCAACAAACAGGAAATAAAATGGAAGTAGTAAGTGGTTGAAATGCCCTCTATACCACATAATAAAAAGTTTACACAATGGAGCAATTCTCTGGGATGGGTATGTGGTACCTGAGGCTGCAAAAGTTTGATGGTGCCCCTTCCCTTCTGCACCACTCCATGTGCCCAGACAGCAGGTTACATCCACATTGGTGTCCTTATACTCAGTAGAAACTACACCATATTTGTGGATGCATATTCTACTTTTATTCAGCTTAAGTGGGTACATTTTAGGGCTAAATGAATATATGAATGATAAAATTTGTAAGTTCTAAGTCAAACCTTCATTTTGTTTGACGTCCCATAAGGGTACTTAAAGGGTTAACAAGCTTCCTATGTGCCATTTTTAATAGTTTGAGGGGTGGAACAAATAGAACTAGGTCATATGTGGGGGGCTTACAAAACCCCTATAGAAATAAAATGGTCCCAAAAATAAGATTCTAAAATTTTCTTGAAAATTAAAGAGAATGCTGTTCAATTTGTAATTTTTCCACCATTTTAAATAAAACAAAAAGGACACTTCTAAAATTGTGCAGACAAAGCGGAGATTGTAAATTTTACTTGGTAACTAAATTTGGGTAGTAAGATTGGTCATTCTCCTAAACTGATAAATTAACCTTTTTCCCCTTAAGTGCCAAATATAACCCAAATTTTCCCACTAATTTGATGTACAAGAGGTTGCGAACAAAAAAAAAAAAAAAACACTCAGCCACCTGGCTTTATCCGGTAATAAGTTTAGAAGGGCAAGTTAAAGTAACACATGCACGTTTTATAGGCCTTGGTCACTAAGGGGTTAAGAGTCCCTTTTTTAGCGCAACTAGCCATCTGACCCAATGAGACACATTTATGTAGTCACAAGAGAAGTCCTCATCATACCTAGAAACGGCACAGTCTTCTCCAGTATGGAGGACATTACCCTTATATTAGAATAGTTATAAGAATAATTATGCAGTAGGGAAGGCTGCAATACCATATCCATCATAACTTAACACGAGTGGCATGAATCATCAATTGAGACAGTTTCATCATCAGAAAGACCTCTGCCTAGACACAGGAAAGACTCAACTAAAGACAAATCCCAGAAATTTTCAGAGAACACAATAACCAAGTAGAATACAGGCAGTCCCTGGGTTATGTTCATGATAGGTTCTGGAGGTTTGTTCTCAAGTTAAATTTGTATGCAATTAAAAACTATGTTTTATAATGGAAACCCCAGCCAATAATTTTTGGTCTGTGACAAACGGATTTTAAAAACGTTTGTCATAAGAACCAGGATTAACAGCTTAATTGCAGACACCTTTCATAACTTTTAGCTGTTTATTGTAGCCTAGAGCTAAAGTACAGTAAGTTTCTAACATCCAGATGTCCATTTAACTAGGGGTTGTCTAAGTTGGGTGTTCTTAAGTAGGGGACCGCCTCTATGGCTGAAAATTCTGTGGCATTATGGATATAAAATAGATAACAAGTTTCGCACACAGGGCCATCACTTTTCATATTGTTAAGCTGTTAATGTGATTTAAGGTTTTGTAAGTGATGTATAGAGTAACCTGTACATCCTAGATAGGGAATGAACATGCATGTGCAGATAATGTTGTAATAAACAGATTTAACATGTTTTATATGTAGACTAAAGTTAAATGAACATATATTACAAATGCCAAACACAGGCATGGATAGGGAATGCAATAAAATGCGCAGCTCAGGCAGTTAGCTGACAACGTGGCCCAGATATAAAGGCGTTTTCAGCAGTTTTTTAAATCTGGATCTTTTGCACCTAAAAGAAGGTCTTTGGAGCTTGCACAAGTATTTATGCAGTGTTTGGGCCACTTTTAATCCACAAGAAGTAAAGAAACAGAGTGGCACTCACCAATCGTGGAAGCAGTCTTTATTTCAAAGTTCACGTGATCAGTACACAGGGGGGCACGCAGTGCCTGCCGGCGCTTTCTCAAGGCAGTGAGAAATAATAAAGAAGACTGCTTCCACGATTGGTGAGTGCCACTCCGTTTCTTTACTTTTTGTCGATTATACTGATCTATTCTCGGGAGTTAGAGCACAATCACAGTGGCACAGCGACAACCTCCGCATATACCCATCCATTGCTCCTATTGACTGACAGCGACCCGTTGGCCATGCTGGCCGTGCCCATAGTGCTTTTTTCTCTATATGAGACTTTGGGGCCACTTGTTTTGTGGCTGCATGTTGTCTGACTCTGGAAAAATATGCACCTCAAGGGACGTTTTAGGGTTTAGTTGGAGCTTGTGACACATTACTGCGACTCAACTCAATTGTGAGCATGCTCTATTTTAAAAGTGCACACTTCCCGAGAAGTGCAGGATACACCACATAATTGAAGACTGTGCACCAATATTCAATAATCTGACAGACCCTGCACTTTAATGAGGTAAACTGCACTAAGGCCCTTTGCGTCACGTGATAAATCTGGGTCATTGTGCTGTGAAAGCTTTGGCTGTGTTAGGGTCCGTACCAATAAACAGAGGCGAGCTGTGGAAACACCCAACATGTCCCATAACAATGTTCTTGTGCAGGGGACCTTAGTGTTAAATAAGGAATGACTGGTGTACTGTACATACAATAAGTATCATAGTATGAGTCAATGGCATTTTTTAAAATTATAATTATACAAAGTCTTGAACAAAGACAAAATAAAAACAAGCCAAAGACGGCGATTTTGTAAGTAATACAGTGTTCATAGATCGTGTCAAAACTCAGAAGTTGAAATATTGTAAACCAAGTCCAGTTAATTTTTTTTATACACAAAAATTACACATTGTATAAAGTTTTAATAATATCCAACACAAATTACTGGTGTACAGTGTAACAAATTATGATGTAATGCAACATATTATGAAACAAAAATCACTTAACCTAATCGGTAAAAAGATTGATTAGATGTGGTTAGTAAGAGAATAGCCAGATTAGGTTCCAAGAATCTCATCTGGCCTATACACAACAACTTAAAGGGGTATTCACATTCTGTTTAATTAATCTGCCATATATAAACATTTCTTCAAATAGATGTTATAAAAAAATAATGTTCCTGTGTGAAGATAATTTATCATAAATGTAGTCATATGGTCCCTTAGATATGGCCACCCCTGCTGGAGGGATTGCACAAAGACAAAGGGCGTTTGTATATGAAATGTCTGGGATTCACTGCAAAACCCACGGCCGTCCTGTGGTAATGAACGGTGAAGCCAGGTGGTAAGACAGGGCTCAATAGCGCATGTCTGGCCACCGCTGCCTAAATGTGAGGTGGTCGTATCCGAGGAAGCCATCTGGTTTCCAAGGGACAACTTGGCTACACTTATGAGAAATTATCTTCAAAGGAACTTTTTTAATCCAAACAAATAGCATGCATGTGCTCTAAATAATGGGTGGACGTGTGAACACCGGTCTACTTTTTTACAAGGTTCTCAATCCTTGCAACACTGATATTTTTCAATAGATCCAAGAGACCGACAATATATATCAATCCATCTTTATATTTTCATCATTTAAACAAGACTTTTTTAATAACATCCAATTGAAGAAATGTTTACCATATTTTGCGCACTAAGGCGCACCATCAATAAATGCCTGCTAAAATGTCTAGGTTCGTATACAAGACGCACCTGATTATAAGGCTGAATGACCAGCAGGTGGCAGACCTGTGCACAGTTCAAGGCAGCTGTTGTCCAAGTATGGTTCATATAAGGCACACTGGACTATAAGGCACACCTTTGATTTCTCAGAAAAATCTAAGGATTTTTCGTGCGCCTTATAGTCCGAAAATTGCACTCCATATGGCAAATTAATTTAAACGTTAATGCCCAGATGGGAATACCCCTTTAAAGGGGGCCTAATAAACCATTAGCAATATGTTGTCAAGCAGCTGTAGAGTTTCTAGATCATGTTTCTTTCATGGCCCAGTGTGGTGGCTTCATCCAGAAAAATCAACATTGAAGTGAGATGTTAAGTCAGGGAGTTAGAGTTTAACACTAAAGTCAAAGCTCACTGCCATTGGACACCACCTCCCATTTGAATGAGTCATTAATTTTGCAGGCCGCAGAACCATCAATAACACTGAAGGGGATGTTTTAAGTTGGGGAAAGGCTTGACTTTAGTGTTAAACTCTCCACCTCCTTCAAAGGAGATTTTCTAGATGCCACCACACCAGCTTCTGAAAGAAATGTCAAGTGGCTGAGCAACTTCTAGATAACAAACTGCTAGAGGTTTATTAGGCCAATGACTGATGACAGGTTCCCTTTAAAAGGACAATTCAAAAACCAGCGTTCATTGTAAAGTGGATATCCTCAAAGCCTTGATCAGTCCATTCTGAAAATTCTGTATGGGATACTGTATACAGCCAAATATGTGAAATATTTTCATTGCACTATAATCTACACATACGACCTGTTCATTCCCCCATCTAGGAGGTACAGGTTATTTGGTACAGTTAAATATATGTAATATAGTTTCATTCCACTATAATCTACATATAGAACCTGTTCACTCCACATCTAGGAAGCATGGGGAACTCATATCCTAATTTTTTCAAGTTTGTTTTTATGTTCGTTCTTTTTCTTCATTCTTTTTAGTATGTCCCATAAAGAAGCTACAGATTGTTAGACTGATGCCACATTCTGAATAAATGTTGTCCCCATTATAATAAAAATACAGTCCAGCACCAATACAGTCATCCCATGGCCGATAGTGGCACCCGACTCCATCCCACTGACTGAGCTGTGAGGTTTTGCAAAGTTGACCATCAGGCTTCCTGTCAAAAGGCCTCAGTGACTGGAATGTGCGTGTCCGGGAGGAGCCATGAAGTGGTACCTTTCCTCCTCATACCCCATGCAGCAGTGATGCTGAGGGAAGGACGCGCCTGTTACAGGGAGTGTGCCCTTATATATTAAGCTAGCAAGATGAAGGACCAGTGCTCTGACTAATATGTTGGTTTAGAGACAAACACAAGGCTACACGTATCTCTCTCCAGTCCCCATCTCGTGCACTGACCCGTCCGCCGGTGACCCGGGGCGAGCAGCACACGTTTGTTTTGAGCCTCGCCTTTCACGTGCTTCTTGTATATTTCATGGCACCAGCTCCCGCAGCCAATGCCCTCCTCTCACTCCTCCCCAGTACAAGAGACTTGGCAGCCGGGACAGCCATTGAATTTACTTAAAATAAACCACTGATGAGGAGACTCCCACTAATCTTCCCTTCCCCTATAAAATTAATGGCAAAATCCTACTCCCTCCGCAGCCCACTGGTGACTCAGTGAGGGGAGGAGAATGCCGAACGTGAGGGAGAGTGGGGCCGCTGGGTCATGCTGAGCCAAAAGAGTGTAAACAAGTGAACTTCATTCCCCCCTCCACCCCCAAACTTCAGTGACACAGGCAGCGCTCTCGCCGCCCCATTCCTCAGCTCACATTGCAGGAGCCGCACAGGGCGCCAGTGTGCAGCGCTACACAGCCCGGAGAGTCAGCTCCGCACACGTGGAGAGAGCGGCGCACTTACCAGCTGCTACAATCAGCACGAGCTGCCAACTGTGACTGCACGAGTGTCACCGGGGGCAGCACCAGCCCGGAGCGGCGCCCGGTCTATGGTCTGCTGGGAGGAAGCGGCCACTCAGTGACCGGCCTGTAGCGGGGCCAATCCAGCGCCCGCCACAGCAGCGCACTCCAACTTCACCGTTATGTGCATTACCTGGTACAAGGCTGCTGTCCGGCGGGCCCCGGCGTCCTGGACAAGTCCTTCCTCCAAGCTGTTCCAACACTTTCCACTTCTTATTCCCAACTCCAGCCAGTGCCAGCAGCCACCATGCAGTGATCCTCCCTCGCTGCAGGTCCCGCGGGAGCTCGTGTGTGTATCTCCTGGAATCCGCGCTCCGCTCTGCTGCTGTGCACTGCTGGGCTCAGCTGACTCCAGTACTCAGGATGCAATCCTGCCACCTCCCCCCGCTCTCAGCCCCGGGCCTTATAAACCCTCCCTCACAGCTCACTACTAAATCGGGAGCGAGCAAGGGGGTGGGAAGCTCAGTGCACAAGACAGGGGAAGGAGAGTGGAAGGACAGGACACATTGTAAATAGAAGCAGAGCTGCAGGTAGGGATGTGTAGGAGCACCACATGCTGGAAATAAGGGATGATGTCTACACACCCAGGAGAGCGTGAAGTCCAGCTGCTTTCCCAAACTATGGCACATGTATAAACAGTGAAGTGCATCTATCATTAAAGTTATTCATTGAAGTACCCATCTGGGGGCTGCACCAGACCTGACCTGGCAAATTAATGTTCGCAGGCCCACTCCGCCAGTGGTCACTACCACTCATATGGTGTGAAGCTGGCAGAAGTGTATAAATCAGTGATGGCGAACCTTTTAGAGACCGAGTGCCCAAACTGCAACCCCAAAGCCCCCTTATTTATCACGAGGCGCCAACCAAAAATTATAGCAGTAACATATTGCTCCCTGTTCTTCAACAACGTTCAATCATGTTGGCCTCCTTAGGACACCAACACAGTAGAAAGAGGGAGGAAAAATTTGCATCATTGTAGCTTCTTTTCAGTGTCCCTCTGTACACAGAGAATCATGGGGCCAGCGGGAGGTCCTCCAAAGGTAATTCTACACATTCTACAGCATCTTTTAAGTTGCTTGAAATGCAGGAAAATTCTTTGACTCCTGTCTGGTGTGCCGGGGTGATGGCCTGAGTGCCCACATAAAGAGCTTGGAGTGCCGCCTCTGGCACCCGTGCCATAGGTTCGCCACCACTGGTATAAATGATCACAATCTCTTCCACAAGAAATCGTGATTATTTAATCCCAATTTGACAAGCTCTCTGCAGCGCTGCGTAATCTGTAGGCATGGGGATTTTGAGATTATTTTCCTATGGCACATTGTACTTCAAATTATTAATTTAAAAATTAAAAATTTGGATGATATCTTTTGTGTTTAGTTATGAAAAAAATATGAAGTTTGGTGAAAATTTGGAAAAATTCCTTATTTTCAAAGTTCTCAATTCTCTACTTTTAATGCAGATAGTCATAGCACTAGCACCCAAATAAATTCATAACTTACATTTCCCAAGATTTCACATATTTTTACTAGAATGTTATGAGGCGCAGAATTTAGGTGCCATTTTTCAAATGTTTTGGAAAATCACCAAAACCTGCTCAACATCTAATGACTGTGAGAGGCCTAAATAATAGCTAGACTCGTAAATTACCCCATTATGGAAACTACAGCCCTCAACGTATGAAAAAACACTTTTAAGAAGTTTGTTAACCCTTTTGGTGTTTTATAGGGGTAAAAACAAAATGGAGGTGCAGTCTACAAATTGTAATATTTTTTCACAATACACTCATTTTGGGTGGAAAATTTAACATTTGCAATGGATTAAATGAAAAAAGGCTCCGCAAAGTTTGATCCCCAATTTCTCTCGAGTACACCGATACCCTATATGTGGTGGTATCCTGCTGTATGGGCACACGGAGGGGCATAGAAGGGAAGGAGGCGCCATCTAGATCAGATTTGCGATTGTCAAATTGTACAGGCTATAATTTTTTTTCTTTTTTTAATGTGGACCTATAGGGGCTTATTTCTTTTGCCGCATGAGATGTACTTTTCTGGTTTATAATTTAGGGGCATCTATAGCTAATTGGTGAGATTTTATTAACTCTTTGTTGATGGAGGAAATGAAAATCATCAATTTTTTGAAGAATTTTTTGTGTTTTTCTTTTTTGGCTGTTTACTATACCATAAAAATAGTATATTATTTTTATTCTATGGGTTGCCACGATTAAGAAAATACCTCATTTATATAGATTTTTTATTTTTTTCCCATTTTTACTGAATAAAAAGTAATTTGGCGAAAATGTTGTTAATTTTAGCATCACCGTCTTCCATATGCATAACTTTATTTTTCGCCTCACAAATCTGGTTAAGGGCTTATTTTTTGCAAGAAGGATTGTTCTTTTTAGTGTTCTTATTTTAGAGTGCATAACTTTTTTTAATCACTTTTTAGAGCATTTTTATAGGGTATTAATTAAAACATTTTTGTAGCTTTTTCTTGTTTTTTTTTTTTACAGGGTTCACTGTGCAGAGATAATACCGATTCTATTTTATTATGCAGATTGTAAAGGACGCATTGATACCAAATGTGTGGGGTTTTGTGTATTTTATTCAATTTTACTGAATAAAAACTAATTTGGAGAAAATCTTGTACATTTTAGCATTACCATATTTTCATATGCATAACTTTTTTATTTTTCGGCTGACAAATCTGGTTAGGGGCTTCTTTTTTTGCGACAAGAGTTGTTCTTTTTAGTGGGCTTATTTTAGAGTGCGGAACATTTTTTATCACTTTTTAGAGCAGTTTTTTTAAAGGTATTAATTAAAAATGATTTTTTTTTCAGAACGTATTTTGCATCGTTTTTTTCCTCTGGCGTTTACTGTGCGGGTCTAGTAACGATTCTGTTTTATTACACAGATTGTTACGGATGCGGCAATACCAAATATGTGGGGGGAGTTGTGTTTTTTATACTTTATTAAGTGTTTTTATGGGAAAGTGACATTTTAGGGGCTTATATTTTTATGTAATATTTTTTTATTTATTCTAATGTGTAAACTTTAGTGTTTTTACCTTTTTTTTACTTTTCCATACTTGAACTTGAACCAGTGATGCTCTGATCGCTGGTTCAAGTCCAATACACTGCTCTACAATACTAATTCAGACGCATGCGCAGACAGTTTACAGTCAGACCAGAAGGGCATCTGGCAGTCCCGGGGCACTTGGCAGACCTCGGGGCTGCCCAGAAGTGGATCGGATCCCCCGGTAAGCAGCATGGTCTCATAATATGAGTTGGAGATAAGCGGGACCATAATAAAAGCGGAATACAAAAGTGGAAAGATGAGAGGGGGCCACGAGAGAGATGAGAGGACCGCAATATAATGCTGGGCTCACAATAATAGAGGGATATAAAGGGGGGGGGGGAATCGGGGAGACCTACAATATGAGGGGAGTGATGGGGAAGCACAATAAGACTAGTAGATGAGAGGGGGGTCACAATATGAAAAGGAGATGAAAGGGGTCACTACATGAGAGGCCATAATAAGGCCCCTTCCACACTTGCGTTGCAGATCACGTTAGAGTCTTATCAGGGTGCGATCAGGGTTTGGTCAGTGAAAAACGCACATTTTGCATCAGAGTGCAATCAGTTTTTAGTCAGAGTTTGTTCAGTGTCTCAGTTTTTCACACGCGTTTTCAATGCAACTTCAAAGCAATTTCAATGCGTTTTTCACGCGCAGAAAATGCACGTGAATGGACTCAGGACTGAGCTCTATCTTTTCTATGGCAATTGATGCGTGAAAAACGCATTGCACTTGCAAGTGTCTCAGAGTGCAATGCGTTTTTGATGCATCTCCATAGACTTGTATGATGCGTTTTTCACGCGCGTGACTTGCAAACGTAGAGCATGTCGAGATTTAAATGTGCGTTAATAAAAATGTGCGTGTGTGCGTGAAAAAAATGCAAGTCTGAAAAGACCCATTGGTTACAATGCCCCTTCATGCCCCCCCCTGGTGTGATGGTGGCGGATTACGGAAAATAAGTGCAAGTGCTAGTCTGAGGTGGCGCAGAAGCCCTGATAGATATCCCCGTATGTGTTTGCATTACGTTTGAAAATGAAACTCAAAACACATTTGCTTTTTTTTACCATCATTAGTAATTATGCATTTGCCCTATGAGTTTGTAATGCAATTTCAAAACGAAATACAAACACATTATTTCAGCGTGGCTTAAAATATACAGTATATGTGATATTCCCATGTAGCAATACATGGGCCCCCATAATTAGGTCCCCAAGCCCACACTGGACATAGGTCACTGTACTAGTCTTCCTAGCCTGCATTACTCGCTGAATGCAATGTATACTGAGGGCAATAGGGTGCCATGCCGGTGTAAGTCTATGGAGCCATTCAGTGTGTAAACCAGGAGCTTCCATGATATACATGCTGAACATGTTACTATGATGAGATTTGAATTTCACCTTAGAAACATGTACAAAAAATAAAAATTATCATATCTGTAAAATTTTATCTACATGTGTCTAAGCCACTATAATAAATTTGATGCCCAAAATACAAGCAAGTTCAAAACACATTCCAAAAACATTATGTAAAATTCCTGTTCTAGTGAAAAGTTGTGTAAAGCACAATACAGCAATAAAAAGGCAAGTACCATAAAGTAGTCAAAATATTTTAACTGATTAACCCAAAGGTTTGGTCCATAGCTCAGCTGATGGCCTATTTAACTGCCATTAACTGTGAATAATGTAATAACATAGAAAAAGCATTTAAATATAATGAAATAAAAAACATGAACCAACAGAAGAGAACATCAGCACCTTAGGGATACGTGATGAACTAGTACAGTATATATTCAGGTATAAGCCAACCCAAATATAAGCCAAGGCCGCTAATTTTACTGCAAAAAACTGGAAAAACCTATTGACTGAGTATAAGCCTAGGGTGGAAAATGCATTTCCAACATCCCCCACCGGGGCTTAGCCATTTCTTGGGGTCTGGAGGCAGCCAGGGCCCAGAATACCGGAGTGGCTGTCGGTTGCGGCCTAGGCACGCTGATGTCACGGCACTTCGTATGGGGACTAGAGGGCTGTCCTACCGCTTGGCAGGTCTCCAGAAGGTGGTGTGTGCAAGAAATATGGAGGGAGAGGCTGATGTACTAGTTCTCCCTGAGGCAACCTCTGAGTGTCTGTAAGGTATGTCCCTGGGTGATGGATGGGGAGCCCGTGGTGGTGACAGCCGTATCCAGGGACCAGATGGGGGGCAATGCTGTGCAAAATAACTCCTTTATTGAACAACAGCAGGCAAACGGGCCTAAACGATCTCACAGCAGAACTGGTACTGGAGTGGTCATGGAGAGGTGTCCTCAGGAATAGTTGACCAGCCCGGTAGTAGATGCAGGCTGCGTTGGAGCTATGTCCAGTTGTGGAAGCTGCAGCTCTGAGTCTCCTGGGATTAGCTCTGATGGTGGACTGACACTGTTTCTATCTCTCTTCGCTCTCTGTGACAGGATGTGCTCTCTAGGCAGAGCTGGTGCTAAAATAGGCCTTGCTGGTAAGAGCTTGTGCTCTAAGAGGACCTGTCCCTCCTTGTCCAGGGGGTTTTATTATCCTGGTCAGGTGGTGGCTAACTATCCAATCACACTCCAGTGTACATTGTAGAAACATCATTGGTTGATAACACACATCCACTGTTCAGGCAGGATCTACAGCTGCTGATTACCTAATAAGTGTTAGGACTTACTAGAAGGTTCATGACTCCCTCAGACAGCTCCTAACCTGGAGAGGGCACTGTTCGCAACGACTCCCTTGTCTATACATTGGCAGGGGTGTTGGACATTGCAACAGCCTCCCCCCCAGTATATAGCTAGCCAGCCCCCTGCCCCCCAGTATATAGACAGTCATTCACCAGTATACAGCCAGCCCCCTGCCCCAGTATATAGCCAGCCAGTCCCCTGTATATAGCCAGCTAACCAGTCCCCTGTATAAAGCCAGTCCCCTGACCCCAGGTAATAGCCAGCCCTTGGACCCCAGTATATAGCCAACCCCCTGACCCCTGTATATAGCCAGCCAGTCCCCTCTATATAGCCAGCTTGCCAGTCAACCCCTGTATATAGCCAGTCCCTTGTATATATCCAGTTTACCAGTCAGCCCCTATTTATAGTCAGCCAGTGTCCTATATGTAGCCAGGAAGCCACTGTATATAGCCAGACAGTCTCCTTTACATAGCCAGCCAGTTCCATGTATATAGCCAGCCAGTTCCATGTACATAGCCAGCCCCCTTCCCCCAGTATATAGCCAGCCAGCCCCTGTATATAGCCAGCCAGCCCCCTTTATAAAGCCTGTATATAGACCCTGTATATAGCCAGCCAGTCCACTGTATATAGCAAGCCATTCCCCTGTATATAGCCAGATAGCCCTCTGTATATAGCTAGCCAGTCCCCTGTATATAGCCAGCTCCTTGCCCCAAGTATATAGGCAGCCAGCCCCTGTATATAGTCAGCCAATCCCAACTATATGGCCAGCCAGCCCCCTGCCAAGCACATAAAAAAATAAACTCTGTACTCACTTTTCTGACGGCAGGGACAGGTCCGTGTGGCGGCGCACAACTATGACGTCAGCCACTTTTTCAGCATAGAAATTGTGCTGAAAACTGGGCTTATACTCGAGTTTATATGGTACTTTACAATGCTGTTAAGGATGTTACAGGTAACACCTGCAATAAGTAGCGGCAAGCGCAACACCATCTTGGCTGAGATTGTTGCCTCCCCTCCCCCCTGTAAATTCATATCATGGTGGTGTTCCAGGTTTTTAACAATATGTTCAGCTCCGTGGTTGCCCTCAAATGGCTGATTGTAATGGTAATACAGTAATAATATGACTTTTGGGGGCAATCACAAGGCCGATGTGGCTCCCAGCGAAAATGAGTTTGACACCCCTGCCCTAGGGTTAAAGTATACAGCAGTGATGGCGAACCTTTTAGGCACTGAGTACCAAAACTACAAGCAAAAGCCAGATATTTTCACAAAGTGCCAAATGCCAATTTAAATTAATTCACAAGTTTCAAACGTATTGGCGCCCTGACTACACCAATACAAGAGAAAGAAGGAGAAATTTGGATTGTTATTGTAGATTCCCTCTAAAGCCCTCTTAACAGGATGAATCATGGGTCCAGAGAAGAGGCTACAATGATAATCAAGCTCTGTCCACACCTCCCTGATTCAGGTCTTGAGTCCTGAATGCTGACTGTTGTGCTGGGCAATGGCCTGAGTGCCCAAAGAGAGGGCTCCGAGTGCCACCTGTGGCACCCATGCCATAGGTTTGCCACCACTGATATACAGTATAAAAATGAAAAAAAATAAAAGACCTAAAAGTTTAAATCACCCCATTTCCATAGAACTGATATAAAAATAAAATCATTTTTAAAAATCTACTAAACAATCTATTAACTAACAGGTATCTCTGTGATTGTACTGAACCAAAGAATATCCGAGAGGTGGCCTGTATATAGCCAGCCAGTCCCCTCTATATAGCCAGCTTGCCAGTCAACCCCTGTATATAGCCAGTCCCTTGTATATATCCAGTTTACCAGTCAGCCCCTATTTATAGTCAGCCAGTGTCCTATATGTAGCCAGGAAGCCACTGTATATAGCCAGACAGTCTCCTTTACATAGCCAGCCAGTTCCATGTATATAGCCAGCCAGTTCCATGTACATAACCAGCCCCCTTCCCCCAGTATATAGCCAGCCAGCCCCTGTATATAGCCAGCCAGCCCCCTTTATAAAGCCTGTATATAGACCCTGTATATAGCCAGCCAGTCCACTGTATATAGCAAGCCAGTCCCCTGTATATAGCCAGATAGCCCTCTGTATATAGCTAGCCAGTCCCCTGTATATAGCCAGCTCCTTGCCCCAAGTATATAGGCAGCCAGCCCCTGTATATAGTCAGCCAATCCCAACTATATGGCCAGCCAGCCCCCTGCCAAGCACATAAAAAAATAAACTCTGTACTCACTTTTCTGACGGCAGGGACAGGTCCGTGTGGCGGCGCACAACTATGACGTCAGCCACTTTTTCAGCATAGAAATTGTGCTGAAAACTGGGCTTATACTCGAGTTTATATGGTACTTTACAATGCTGTTAAGGATGTTACAGGTAACACCTGCAATAAGTAGCGGCAAGCGCAACACCATCTTGGCTGAGATTGTTGCCTCCCCTCCCCCCTGTAAATTCATATCATGGTGGTGTTCCAGGTTTTTAACAATATGTTCAGCTCCGTGGTTGCCCTCAAATGGCTGATTGTAATGGTAATACAGTAATAATATGACTTTTGGGGGCAATCACAAGGCCGATGTGGCTCCCAGCGAAAATGAGTTTGACACCCCTGCCCTAGGGTTAAAGTATACAGCAGTGATGGCGAACCTTTTAGGCACTGAGTACCAAAACTACAAGCAAAAGCCAGATATTTTCACAAAGTGCCAAATGCCAATTTAAATTAATTCACAAGTTTCAAACGTATTGGTGCCCTGACTACACCAATACAAGAGAAAGAAGGAGAAATTTGGATTGTTATTGTAGATTCCCTCTAAAGCCCTCTTAACAGGATGAATCATGGGTCCAGAGAAGAGGCTACAATGATAATCAAGCCCTGTCCACACCTCCCTGATTCAGGTCTTGAGTCCTGAATGCTGACTGTTGTGCTGGGCAATGGCCTGAGTGCCCAAAGAGAGGGCTCCGAGTGCCACCTGTGGCACCCATGCCATAGGTTTGCCACCACTGGTATACAGTATAAAAATGAAAAAAAATAAAAGACCTAAAAGTTTAAATCACCCCATTTCCATAGAACTGATATAAAAATCAAATCATTTTTAAAAATCTACTAAACAATCTATTAACTAACAGGTATCTCTGTGATTGTACTGAACCAAAGAATATGTGAGAGGTGGCAATATGAGTGCATAATGAAAAGAAACCAATAAAGACAATTTGCACTATTTGTCTTCTAGTGTTTGGAGGGTGTTGAATGCTTTAATGAGGTGACTATGTTATTTGCCTTTACTTAAAACAGTGCAGTCTGCAGTATGTGCATTTTGCCTGTGTAGTGTACAGAGTGCACAGTGATTCAGGATTTCAGGCACACATTCTGTATGAATCTGGCGCCCTCTGCACTACTCCGACAGAGTTAACGTTTAACATAGGGCTTGCAACACATTTCTTTCAGACTTTGCATGATAAATGTGTTGCACGGTCCGACTGAGCATCGGAACGCCCCTTTCAGTGCATAAATTTGTGTTGCATGAAGTATAGTGCAGCCGCGTCACAAATTCGTCGCGTTCAACACAAATGTGGTGCAGACACTTCTTAAATACCTGTGCAAGCAGTTTGCACCTAAAAGAACGTGCTGCATGACCCTTAGTAAATGTGGTCCAAGGTCTTTCCTGGGCTTTGGGAAACAGCTGATGAGCCGTGATCTATTAATGAAATTAATATCTGTATACTTTCAAAAATCTCTAAAATCTTGAAGAGAAGGTATTTCATATAGGGAGGTGTGATGTACCCCCACTCTCAGGTCGCGTCACAGGTTTTACCTACACTAAGGAGCCGCACAATTTACCACATAAAACCATGCCCACCTATTTATGCTCATGAAAGAGGATGGGTATCCTTAACAAAACTTCTCAAATTAAGGATTCACTCCATACTCTATACACTACTGTTGTAATATATATACATACAGTTGTAGGGAAAGTATTCAGACCCCTTTACATTTTCACTATTTGTTTCACTGCATCTAATAAGCAAGATCAAGAAAGTTATTTTAATTTGCTCATTAATGTACAGTACACTCTACTCCCCATCCCGACAGAAAAAAACAGAAATCTAGATATTTTTGCTGATTTATTAAACAAGAAAAACTGAAATTTCACATGGTCATAAGTATTCAGACCCTTTGCTCAGTATTGAGTAGAAGCAGCTTTTGAACTAGTACAGCCATGAGTCTTTTTGGGAATGATGCAACACGTTTTTCACACCTGAGGATCCTCTACCATTCTTCCTTGCAGATCCTCTCCAGTTCCCTCAGGTTGGATGATGAACATTGGTGGATAGACATTTTCAAGTCTCTCCAGAGATGTTCAATTTGGTTTAGGTCAGGACTCTAGCTGGGCCAGTCAATTATGGTCACAGAGTTGTTCTGAAGCCACTGCTTTGTTATTTTATCTGTGTGCTTAGGGTAATTGTCTTGTTGGAAGGTGAACCTTTGGCCCAGTCCAAGGTCCAGGGCACTCTGGAAGAGATTTTCATCCAGGATATCTCTGTACTTGGCTGCATTCATCTTTCCTTAAATTGCAACCTGTGGTCCTGTCCCTGCAGCTGAAACGCTGAAAACACCAAGATAGCAAAATGCTGCCTCAACATGTTTCACTGTTGAGATTGTATTTGGTAGATGTTTTTTTCCCTCACATACCACTTAGAATGAACACCAAAAAGTTCAATCTTCATCTCATCAAACCTGAGAATCTTATTTCTTATAGCCTTGGAGTTGTTCATATGTTTTTTTGCAAACTGTATGCAGGTTTTCACATGTTTTACACTGAGGAGAGGCTTCCGTCCGTACACTCTGTCATAAAGCCCAAACTGGTGTATGGCTGCAGTGATAGTTCACTTTGTGGAACTTTCTCACATCTGCCTACTGCATCTCAGCTCAGACATAGTGATCTTGGGGTTTTTATTTACCTCTCTCATCAAGGCTTTTCTCCCACGATTGCTAAGTTTGGCTGGACGACCAGGTTGACAAAGAGTTGTGGTTGTCCCAAACTTCTTCCATTTAAGGATTATGGAGGCCACTGTGCTCTTAGGAACCTTGAGTGCTGCAGAAATTCTTTTGTAAACTTGGCCAAATCTGTGCCAAGCCACAATAATGTCTCTGAGCTCCTTGGGCAGTTCTTTAGACCTCATGATTCTCATGTGCTCTGATAGCACTGTGAGCAGTGAGGTCTTATATAGACAGGTGTGTGCCTTTCCTAATCAGGTCCAATCACTTTAATTAAACACATCTAGGCTCCAATGAAGGAATAGAAACATCTCAAGAAGCATCAGAAGGAAATGGACAGCATGTGAGCTGAATATTAGCATGATTATAGACTATTTATATCTACATTTCTGTGTATTTTGTACATTAATGAGCAAAAAAATAACTTTTTATATCTTACCAATAGGCTGCACTGAAACAAAGAGTAAAAAAGGGGTCTGAATACTTTCCATACCAATTGTAACAACAGAAAATGTTTTACCCATTTTTTCATTGGTTTATTTTCTCCCTTCTTGATGTCAATTTAGATGGAGTAGAAGATAAAGTTTAGGCTACTCCATACAGAAACATACTCGATACTTCATACTGTATTTTTGGCCATCTCCTGTCACCCTAAACATGTTATACAGAATATCCTGTATAGGGAATTGGTCAAAGTAAAGAGAATTTCTCAAGGGAAGATTGTCTCAGAGAAGATTTCAACACAGTTAATCAGAGACTTGGTGTTAAATTGTATAAACAGAAGAGCCTTACTATCACTGGACGCCGAAAAGGCATTTGATAATGTACGCTGGCGATGGCTGGACCAAGTACTAGATAAATTTGGAATTTGCGGCAGTTTTAGAAAGTTCCTATCGGTTTTATACTCCAATCCCAGAGCAGCGATATATATGCCAGGCTACCTATCAACCCTTCTGCCTCTAAATCGGGGCACTCGCCAGGGCTGTCCCTTATCACCTCTCTTATTTAATCTGGCTATAGAGCCTTTGGCGAAAGCCTTGTCATTGCCAATAATCAACAAGGGCATAGAGGTTGGCAATAGCACAGTCACCACAGCTTTATTTGCGGACGACATATTATTATTTGTGTCTGACCCCTTACGAGCACTTCCTAGTATATAGAAACAAATAGAGCAGTTTGGGGAACTATCAGGCTTCAAGCTAAACCAATCAAAATGTGAGCTACCCTTAGATCCACTACTGTTCTCAGAGCAGGCAGGAATAAAAGCAACAGGTACCCGTCTGTCCAACTCCACCATAACATACACTCTGAATTACACCCCCCCCCCCCTTTTCAAAAGATGAATGCAGAATTAGCAAAATGGGAAAATCTGCTGCTTGCCCTCTCCGGAAGAATACATCTTCTGAAGATGATAAGCTTCGCAAGACTTTTATAGCCACTACAGACACTGCCTTTGCTGTTAAAATCAAAAGATGTCAGAGATATAGAGAAAACTTTTACAACGTTTATTTGGCAGGGAAAACGACCTCGGATATCTGCCTAAATTACCCTAAAGTCAGAAATTACAATCTGGCGTGTGTCATGAGACACTTAACCCCTTAACGCTGAAGCCACTTTTCACCTTCCTGACACGGACAATTTTTCAAATCTGCCCTGTGTCACTATAAATAGTTATAACTTTGAAACGCTTTAACACATCCAAGTGATTTTAAAATTGTTTTCCACCACGTTCCATGACGGCCCCCACCTGGAGGATGCTCCTATATCCTGTAGGGACAGGAAGTTGCAAGAGATTAAAAGCTCCTCCCTAGCACCCAACACCAGTGTCTTCCTGTCCCTACAGGATATAGGATGCAAGAGAGTCTCCTTATGGAGACACAAGAGATTTTTTAAATTTTTTAACTTTTATTTTTTACTATTTTACCTTTTTACTTTTGTATCTTTTTACTAATAGTTCCGCCTCCACAACCGAGTGGAGGAGAACAAGAAAACAGCCCCTCCCCACCCCCCGCGCCATCCGGCCCATCCAGTGGTCCCGGGATACTAATGCTGGGCCGGATACAGGGGGGGAAACAGCAGAAGGGTGATACCTGCCAGCTGGAGCCTTTTCTTCTGTTCGGGGACCGGCGTTCGAGTCCGGGCGTCGGTCCTCGGCAGGTGGAGGGTTCTGGCAGAAAGGCAGGATATCATAACGGTGGCGCCCGCGCGGCTCAGGTGCGCGGTTCCGGATTAGCCGCGTACCGGAAGTCGATCCCGATGACGTGACTTCCGGTAGTTACGTCACCAGGGAGCCGGGCACGTCATCAGGGGCGGCCAGAATCACACATATAGCGTCCCAGGTGAACCCTATCTCGGGTGGCTCTGGTGCTTCCAGCAACATGGCTGATGACGCATCCAACTTGTTCTAGGTCCTGGTACCCATAAGTACAAGCCCTGGGCTGACCGCGTCTATCTCTCACTCATACATTTCATACCTGTCTATTGACTGTTATCATGTATGCTTCTCTTAGGGAAAAGAGCAAAAAGAACCTAAGGCAGTGATGGCGAACCTATGACACGCGTGTCAGCACTGACACGCGTAGTCATTTTTGCTGACACGCGGCCACCCAGCGCCCGCTGTCCCCCCCTCCCTGTGTAATGTGCTACCCCTATGTTAATGTCCCGCCCCCGTCCTTGTGTTTCTGTCCCTGTGCAATGTGGTCCCCCTGTGTTAATGTCCCTGTGTAATGTGCTCCCCTGTGTTAATGTCCCGCCCCCGTCCCTGTGTTTCTGCCCCCTGCTTACCTGTCCGGCGCCGCGTTGGTCCGCCCACCTTCTGCAACTCCTCCGGCTCCTCCAGGCTGCAATGCGCGCTGCCCGTCACGTGACTGAGGCGACCTGACGTCAGGTCACGTCAGTCACGTGACCCGAGGCGCGCGGTGCAACCTGAAGGAGCCGAGCCGCCTGCAGTAAAGCTACAGGGAAGAAGACATCACTGGGTAAGTATGTAAGTTTATTATTATATTATATTTAAAGGGAGGGCGCTAGGGGTATTTTAGTAGTAAAGGGAGGGTGCTAGGGGTAATTTAGTAGTAAAGGGAGGCCGCTAGGGGTATTTTAATAGTAAAGGGAGGCCGCTAGGGGTATTTTAGTAGTAAAGGGAGGCCGCTAGGGGTATTTTGGTAGTAAAGGGAGGCCACTAGGGGTATTTTAGTAGTAAAGGGAGGCCGCTAGGGGTATTTTAGTAGTAAAGGGAGGCCACTAGGGGTATTTTAGTAGTAAAGGGAGGCCGCTAGGGGTATTTTAGTAGTAAAGGGAGGCCGCTAGGGGTATTTTAGTAGTAAAGGGAGGCCGCTAGGGGTATTTTAGTAGTAAAGGGAGGCCGCTAGGGGTATTTTAGTAGTAAAGGGAGGCCGCTAGGGGTATTTTAGTAGTAAAAGGAGGCCGCTAGGGGTATTTTAGTAGTAAAGGGAGGCCGCTGCTGAACATGTTATTAATAAGGGGAGGCCGCTTCTGGACATGTTATTAATAAGGGGAGGCCGCTGCTGGACATGTTATTAATAAGGGGAGGCCGCTGCTGGACATGTTATTAATAAGGGGAGGCCGCTGCTGGACATGTTATTACAAAATTAGGTTTTTCTTAAAGGTGACACAGCACCCGAGTTATGCTAGTTTTTTTTGGCGAATTTTGACACACCTAGCTCAAAAGGTTGCCCATCACTGACCTAAGGAGAAAGAACAGAGAGAGAGAGATAAACCCCTTAAAAAACCCTCTAAAAGATGTGCCCTATGTAATTCTAAATTGTCTGAGGATTATAGAAAGAGTCTATGTCCAGACTGTCTAGCTAAAATTCTGAAGGAGGAAAGATCGTCCTTAATGGATGAAATTAGATCCGCAATAAAAGAGGAGGTAGCCTCCTCTATTGCTGCTCACTTTCCCGAACCACCTAGGAAAAAACCTAGATATATTCAGTCGTCCTCTTCTGATCAGGATTCAGATTTTCCTTCCGGTTCTATGAATGAAAGACTGGAAGAAGACTTAGAGGAGGTACATTCCAAGGATCAGGGGCACACAAAATACTTATTTTTGTCCAAAGACCTAGACAACCTATTAAAAGCCCTGAGAAACACATTAGAAATAGAAGATGTGTCAGAACCTACTTCAGTTCAGAATGACCTCTTTGGGGGACTAAAATATAGAAAGAAAAGTTTTTTTCCAGTAGTTGACACGTTAAAAGATTTAGTGTTAGCAGAATGGAAGGAGCCAGAGAAAAGGATTTTGGTTCCTAGAGAATTCCGAAACAGATTACAATTTGAGGATAATGCATTGTGGGACGAAATACCTAAAGTTGACATCCAGGTCGCTAAGGTAGTTAAAAAAACGGATCTCCCATTTGAAGATAGTGCCCAATTAAAAGACCCCCTTGATCGTAAATCTGATGCCTTGCTAAAGAGGGCTTGGGAGACTTCTTCATTGAATATTAAGACCAACATTGCCTCCACTTCTGTCGCCAGGACTTTATATTTCTGGCTATCAGAATTAGAATCCCATCTTGAAAATAAGACCTCAAGAGAATCCATTATAGATTCTTTACCCCTCCTCAAATCTGCCACAGCATTTCTAGCGGATGCTTCGGCGGAGGCTCTAAGGTTTTCGGCCAAAGAGGCGGCCTTAATCAATTCTGTCCGGAGATCTCTCTGGTTAAAACAGTGGGGTGGTGAAATAAAATCTAAGTCTATGCTTTGTGGTATACCCTTCCAGGGCAAATTTTTGTTTGGTAACGAATTAGACTCCATTCTAGAAAAAGCTGCAGACAGAAAGAAAGGGTTTCCGGTAAATAGACTTCCCCCTAAAAAACCCTCCTTTCCCTTTCGTACTTCCAGAGAAGAGAAAACTCCCTTTAGGGGCAAAGGGAAAACGGGGAGATGGAGCTACGCAAAAGGAGGTGCAGGTCGCGGGTTTTTCTCTAACCCCGACCACAAACAGAAAAAACAATGACTTGCAGATGGGGGGAGACTTTCCTATTTCAGGTCCGAATGGGAAAAAAATCTGCCCAAACCCCTGGATACTCCAGACCATCCACTCAGGTTACAGGGTAGAATTTCTCCATATTCCCCCACAACATTTTCAAAACCCACCAAAACTTCCAAAAAACCAAACTCTCCATCTCTGGACCAAAATCCAGCAGTTACGTCAGATGGATGTGATTGTTCCAGTCCAGGAGGCAGAAATAGGGGAAGGATTTTATTCCCCTCTATTCTTAGTAAAAAAAAACCCAATGGGTCTTACCGACTAATTATAAACCTGAAGACATTAAACAGGTTTATCAAATACAAACACTTCAAAATGGAATCGATAAAGTCAGCAACCCCCCTAATAGGTCAAAATCACTTTTTATGTACAATATATCTAAAAGACGCGTACTATCACGTCCCTATCTGTCAGGATCACCAAAAATATCTCAGATTCACAGTTCGTTCCCCGGGGGGAAAAATACTTCATTATCAATTCAAGGCCTTACCATTTGGGATCTCTTCGGCCCCTCATATTTTCACAAAAATTATGGTAGAGGTAGTGGCCCACCTTAGGTTGAGGGGCTAACTAAAAACTCACCTTCAGGTAGTCATAGGTCTCCTCCAGGACTTAGGCTGGGTCATAAACGAGAAAAAAAATCTGAATTAAAACCAGAGAAAGTAAAAAAGATTCTAGGGGTGAAACTAGCTTCAGTGAAACAGAGTTCTTTCCTACCAAAAGAAAAGATCCAAAAAATAAAGGAAAATGTGGGTCTCTTCCAGAGAAAGGATTCGTGCAGCATTCGAGCGGCTCTGAGTCTTCTGGGTCTTCAGACGTCCTGTATCCAGTGCGTGGCATGGGCTCAGAACCACACAAGGACTATGCAGGCTTGGACAATCCGTGTCTGGGACAAAAACCCTCTACATCTAGACCACAAGGTAAAAATTCCCCTTTTAGTCAAACATTCCTTATCATGGTGGAAGAATCCCATAAACTTAGAGAAAGGAGTTTGGTGGAATCCAACCCCGGTCTTGACAATACGAACAGATGCAAGCCTGAAAGGTTGGGGGGCTGTGTTAGCAGGCCACTATCTTCAAGGTCAGTGGGACAGCCAGACTCGCTCTAGGTCCTCAAACTTCCGAGAGTTAAAGGCAGTCCTAGAAACCTTTAAACAGATCCACTTACACATAAGAAATCAACATGTAAGAATCCTTTCTGATAACACAACTACAGTAGCTTATCTGCGCAGACAAGGGGGCAAAAAGTCAAAAACTTTGACAGTTTATCACATCAGATTTTCAGGTGGGCGGAAACATATCTTCTATCCCTCTCAGCTATCCATCTCAAGGGTACAGAAAATATAGAAGCAGACTTCTTAAGCCGGGTTACATTAGATCCACATGAATGGTCGCTAAACCCGGAAACCTTCAGGGAAATCTGTTATATCTGGGGGACTCCAACCTTAGATCTTTTTGCGACCCACCTAAATAATAAGTTGGTTCCCGGTCATTCAGGAACTAGCTATAGATAATCCTGTTCATCTACCTTATTGTCAGGATCTTCTTCTACAGGGTCCACTGTACCATCAAGACGTACAACATCTAAAACTTACGGCCTGGATCCTGAGAGGGCATACCTAATGACCAAAGGCCTTTCTACCTAAGTGATCAGCACTATTCAAGCAAACAGGAAACCAGTGACTAATGCTATTTATGCCAAAATCTGGAAGAAATTATGTACTTGGTGCGAGGACTACCCCCCTTCTCCAGAAAATCCAAACTTAGGTCAAATCTTAGATTTCTTACAAGCAGGGTGTTCTCTTGGCCTTAAACCAAGTACCCTTAGAGTCCAAATTTCGGCCTTAAGTATATATTTTGATTTCCCCTTAGCAGATCACAGATGGATCAAAAGATTCATTAAGGGCTGTTCTCGTATTAAACCTCACATACATAACCCTGTCCCTTCTTGGGATCTCTCGCTGGTCCTAAATATCCCCACAGAGCCTCCCTTTGAGCCTCTTGACTCTGTAAATATGAAAATCCTCACGTTTAAAACGGTCTTCCTAATTGCTATTACCACAGCTCGCAGATTGGGCGAAATTCATGCCCTCTCGCGCAGGGAACCCTTTCTAAGAATTTTAGACGACAAGATAGTTCTCAAACTAGATCCCCTCTTCCTCCCCAAAGTTGTGTCTGATTTCCACCGTAGACAGGAAATTATTCTTCCCTCTTTTTGTTCAAATCCTAAATCTGAACGTGAAAAAAAGTGGCAAACTTTAGATGTTAGGAGATGTGTTCTCTTTTACTTAGATGCCACAAAAGAGTGGTGTAAAGATTCAAATTTATTAATCAACTTTGGGGGAAAGAATAGAGGGTTGAAAGCCTCAAAAGTGACCTTAGCCAGATGGATAAAATCCACCATCTCTTTCTGCTACAAAACCGCAAACACTTCCCTTCTGGGGGACATTAAAGCCCATTCCACTAGGGCCATGGCAACCTCGTGGGCCGAGAAAAGGGGTGCATCTCTGGACCAGATATGCCGGGCAGCAACGTGGTCAAGTTCCTCGACCTTTGCAAAGCACTACCGCTTGGATATTGCCTCCCAGGAAGACCTGGCGTTCGGCAGGAAAATCCTGCAGGCGGTGGTCCCTCCCAAATAATGGGTAATCTGGTAAGACTCCAGGTGGGGGCCGTCATGGAACGTGGTGGAAATATGGAATTAGACTTACCGGTAATTCGGTTTCCACTAGTGACCATGACGGCCCCCCATTATTTCCCTCCCTTCCTTCCTTCTTGGAGATGGTTCTATGTAAATTTTTTTGCACTTGCATCCTTCCGGGTGGTACTTTGATAGACACTGGTGTTGGGTGCTAGGGAGGAGCTTTTAATCTCTTGCAACTTCCTGTCCCTACAGGATATAGGAGCATCCTCCAGGTGGGGGCCGTCATGGTGTCACTAGTGGAAACCGAATTACCGGTAAGTCTAATTCCATATTTCTCGTGATACATCGTACTTCATGTTAGTTGAAAAATTTTGGTGGTATGTTTTGCATTTATTTATGAGAAAATCAGATATTTGGTGAAAATTTGGAAAAATTCTCGATTTTCGAACTTCTAAATGTTCTACTTTTTCCACACATAGTCATAACAGCAAAAAAACTTAATAACTAACATTCACCAAATGTCTTCTTTATGTGGACATAGTTTTTTATGCATACTCTTATTTTTGTAGGATGTTATGGGCCTTTGAACGTTAGGTGCAATTTTTCACATTTTCATAAAAAACCTAAAATCCTGCTATTGAGGGACCTGCTGAGGTTTCAAGTCACTTGAAAGGCCTAAATAAAAGTAAAACCCCATAAATTACCCCATTATAGAAATTACACCCCTCAACATATGTAAAACAACTTTTATGAAGTTTGTTAACCCTTTAATTGTTTTACAGGGGTTAAAACAAAATCAGATACAATTTTGAAAGTAAATTTTTTTGGGCTAAATTAATGTGTTTTTCAAAAAATTTACAAATTCTCAGTGGATAAAATACCAAAACGCTCCACAAAATTTGATACCCAATCCCTCCCGCGTATAACAATCCCCCATATGTGGTGGTAACCTGCTGTATGGGCCCACGCCAGGGCATTGAAGGGAAGCTGCGCCATTCAGAGCAGATTATGCATTGTCACTTTTTATTGGCTATACAATCTTTATTTTTTTGGCAATTCAGACATATAAGGGCTTATTTTTTGCGAAATGAGGTGCACTTTACAAATACTTCATTTTAGTGGGTCATTAGCTTAATGATGAGATTTTATTAACTCTTTAATGTATGGGTGAAAAGAAAATTGTCAATTTTGGTTTCCTTTCTTTTTGTATTTTTTGGGGGTCGTACACCGTACACTAAAAATACTATAATATCTTTATTCTACAGATCACTACGATTACGGTGATACCTCATTTATATAGTTTTTCATTTATTTTTACAATTTTACTGGAAAAAACTAATATAGAGGAAATCTCAGTTGTTTTTGCATTGCCATTTTTACGGAGATATAAGGCTAATATTTTTCGGTTGACAGAGCTGGTTTAGGGCTTATTTTTTGCGTGTTGAGTTGTTCTTTTCAGTGATACCATTTTGGCGTACATAACTTTTTTTTATCACTTTTTAGAACATTTTTGTGAAGAGATTTTATGAAAAATTGACATTTTTGGCGAGTTTTTCGTGTTTTGTTTTTACGGCATTCACAAGCAGGTCCAGTAATAGTACTGATTGTACAGATTGTTACGGATGCAGGGTTTTTCTGGTGATTTTGTGTTTTATTACTTTATTATAGGGATGTATAGGGAATGTTTGTGTTTAGGGAACTTTAACTTTATTTAATTTATTCTTTTTATTAATAAATGTATATATGAAGTGTTTTTAACATTTATTTTTAACTTTAACAGGTTGGCTTGAACAAGCGATCCTCTGATCGCTCGTTCAAACTCTTCTTCACATAATACAGTGTAATACAGATGTATTACACTGGCAGACCCCGGGGATGACAGCGGAGGATCGGACCCCCCCGGTAAGCGCCGCAGGGGGGTCCAATTTGGCGCATGGGACCCTTGCACGCCGCGATCACACAAGACCGCGGTGTGAAAGGGGTTAATGCCCACGATCGGAGGAAACTCTGATCGCGGGCACTAGAGACGGGTGCCAGCTGTAACATACAGCTGGCACCCCATGCTTCTGGTACCGGCTCCGTTCAGGAGCCGGTAGCAGAAGCATGACGTAATAATACTGCAAATTGCGGGAACGCACCTCCCGCCATGCAGTATTATTACGTCAAATGTCGGGAAGGGGTTAAAGGATAGGCTACACAATGCAGAACAAGTTCTAATACCCATCTTAAGAGGGCCTTGATACATCCTTGTGGTCTGGTGGCGGCACTACATATCCAATACGCTAAACTCCCAACGCAAAAAAGTCCTTATTACTCAGAGACACAATAGCCACATCGAAAATTGTAAGGAAACAACTGAAACTTTCTTATCAGTTATCAAAGCATATTACTCTCTGGGATAATCCAGAATTCCAAGCGGGACAAACGAGTAGAGTTTTTACACCCTGTCGGGAGAGAGGCATAGTACAATTGCAACAATTACTCCACCGAACAGAAGCAAAACTGAAACCATTATCAGACTTATTTGAGGAATTTGGCCTGCCTGATAGGTAAGAGTTTTCCTATGCTCAGATTGTTGCCTTTTGTTTATCTAGGTTCAGTAATCTAGCAAGTGAAATATTAGACAACACCTTGGCTACTAGGTCAATTTCAGTTTTCTATACGATATTTAGGAACAAAGGCAGTGACTCCCCAGAACAGCTGACGTTCCCATACTGGGAAAAACGTCTAAGAACCAATGAAGTACCACAGCGCATATTACATGGGTGGGCAGCAGTCCGTAGACATATTCTCAGTGAGAAATGGAAAGAGACATTTTTTAAATTACATTGTATAAACAGCAAAATATCAAGATAGCTGAGAGGAAAATTGGATTGGTCCCTAGATCTAATTTGCTTAAAGGTTTTTTCCCATGAAAGAAAGTTCTCAAAGTTTAATCCCCTAATGATATTTACACACAAAAAAGATAATTTGTAATCTTACTTTAGAATTTTACTCAGTTTTATTGCTGTTTTAGTTCCTATATCTCAGTGATGGTCGGTGTAAAATTTCAAAGGGCGGGCGGGTGTCTCTAATGAGATAATTCATGATCCCTCTAGTGCTGTGAGATACTGTGTGCTGGCAATGTGCTTAGTTTATGCTGTTTGTCGGCAGGAAATGTCTGTGTGTGAGCTCTTCTTGAAATGGAGGTGGGGGGAGGCCAATGCAGAAACACTGCAGCGAGCAGATAGGAGAAGGTATTCATCAGAAGAATCTGCCATACCCGACCCTAAGCCAGAAAATTTACGGTTGGATTCCGGGGCAACCAAAATTGTATACACCAGGACTGATAGAGTCAGGTTGGAATTATGGGGCTTATTTACTAAGGGTCAGTAGCTGCACTTTTGTCAGATTTTCCAACGTTTTCGGGGAATACACGGCTGTGACAGGTATTTAACAGGGGATTGTGTCAAACGCGATCAGATTTTGGTGCAGCTGCACAATGCACTTTAGATTAACTCCTCTGGAGAGGTAAGTAAATGTACCCCTATATCTGTGAAATGCTGTTTTTTTGTTAATAACAGTGAATTAGAGAATGTGTTATTTTGTTATCTTGAGTATATTTAAGAATCTCGTCTTTGTGGTAATACCCCTTTAAAGACAGGAAATGTTATAAGCGAGGCTTACATTCACAACTACATATAGAAGACAATTATTATGCAGGATTCATCTATCTCTGACCATGTGAACCAACCCCCCACATTAGGGACACAACTATCACCTAGTTTGTTCATTGAAAATAATGGAAGTAGCCCTACATGGCTGCCACCAGTCAATCCTCAGTCTAATCCCTGCTGCCAGTCAGTCCTCAGTCTCATATAATCCCTGCCACCAGTCAGTCCTCAGTCCAATATAATCCTTGCCACCAGTCAGTTCTCAATCTAATATAATCCCTGCCACCAGTAAGTACTCAGTCTAGTCTAATCCCTGCCACATGTCACTCCTCAGTCTAATCCCTGATTAGATTCAGTCCTTAGTCTAATCTAATCCCTGCCACAAATCAGTCCTCAATCTAATATAATCCCTGCCACCAGTCAGTCCTCATTCCAATATAATCCCTGCCACCAGTTAGTCCTCAGTCTAATATAATCCCTGCCACCAGTTAGTCCTCAGTCTAATATAATCCCTGCCACCTGTCAGTCCTCAGTCTAATGTAATCCCTGCCACCATCCTTTCCTCAGTCTAATATAATCCCTGCCACTAGTCAGTCCTCAGTCTTTTGTGAACACTATCATTGGACTATATACACACCCTTAAATGTAATGTATAAACTCTACATTTCTTTCCATGTCAAATGGCTTCTTTTCCTAATTTTAGGGGACAATTGAGAGAGATATGAGGAAGTTCTGTTCAACTAACAATGTTGACGAAATCACAACGGAAGACCTATGGGCTGCCCATAAAATAGCAGTTAGGGGCACATTGATGCAGATTAGAGCCTGACACAAAAAAAGCCAGTGAAAAAGATATAAATAAATGGCTGCAAAAAATTAAGCTTCTGGAGCAATCCCTCCAACAAAAAGCAGTACAGCTGTATATATGGATCAAGTAGCGCTCGTCAATCCCTGAGAGTTGCATTAATGTCACAATTTCATAGGAAGCTGACTAGGATAAAAGCCTCTTACAATAAACTGAGCAGGTTGATGGCCACTATGGTCAAAAGCCAAATCTTCTATTCCATATCTGATATGCTCCAACATGTTTAAATCCTTCTGCGAAAATACTAGCAAATAGAATTCTTCAAGTGCTGCGTGGCCTGATCCATAACAATCAGGTAGGGTTTACAAAGAGCAGACAGGACCCGGAGGGCACAAGGAGGGTCTTAGACCTGGTGTCAGCTATGGAGGTGTCTCAGATGCATTTTGATAGGATCCATTGGGGATAAACCTTTTCCATATTGGCTAAGTATGGGTTCGGGGGTCCTATACCATGGGCGATCCAGGCCTTGTATAGAAAACCTTCAGCAAGGGTCCTGGCAAAATGTCATCTTTAGGACTCTTAACATCAAGAATGGCACACACCAGTGTTATTATATTTGTTATGATTATGGAGCTCTTAATAGAGGGTTTTAAATACATCACAAAATTGGCCTTTTCAATGATGGCATGGTTCTAGCATTGTGAAATTTGTTGGAGTTCCTGAAGTATGCAGTATTAGCTTTGGATAAATTCAGAGGGGTATCTTATTAAAGGGAAATACAGGTAAATCTCTTCTCCTATGGAGTAATATCCACAACAGAATAAAAAGGTGATTTCTACATCCTTCTCTTTTAAGAGTGAAAAGGATAACATTCCCTACCCAGGTATAAATTTGTATTCCCTTCACAAAATGATCCCTATAAATTTTATTCCCTTTTGGGGATGTAAGGAATACTCTTGGCTGGGTAAAATTACTCACCATAAAATGTTGACACTACCTAAAATTCGGTATGCTTTCAGAACCATGATAATACCTGTCCTTGTCAGTATTCGGGATGTGTGAATCCACTGGACCACCGCGGGTGGTGGTGCTAGCCGACACCTGGGACCGGAGTCTAAATGGCACCTGGTCTTCACGAGTGCCCGCCGCAAAGCAGGTTGGACTTGCTGCGGCAGGGTACCACCAGGTCGTTCCACAGTTGCGACTAGCCCGCGTTGACAGCGGAGGTCGAGGTACCTTAATGGAAGACAGTCTCGTGGTCCGGTCCAGGCACAGGGTCAAGGCACGCGGCAGAGATGCTGGGTCAAGTCCAATCCGGGGTCAGCAACGGGGTCCAGGCAGATGGGAACAGGAACACAGCAACACGGAGGAACTCTGGTAACACGGCAACGCAGGACTAAGGAGCAGGAACACATAGGAACGCTGGAATACACAGGAACACCGGAATACACAGGAATGCAGGAATACTTGCTAGGAAGCTTTCTCAAAGGCTGTGAGGCACAAAGATCCGGCAAGGGTCACAGGAAGGGGCAAGAACTTATGGCAGGCCAGCGCCAATTATCGGCGCTGAGCCGCGGGAGCCATGGAGGCCACCATTGGAGCCAGGGGAGGTAAGTCCTGCCGGGATCCTGGGGCACACACAGGGACACGGGTGCGCCCGCGATCCGATACAGGGATCGCGGGAGCACCCGTGACAGTCCTCAAATATATAATTGACAAGTTTCAAAGTCAAATGACGAATTACTTATGGTATGGAATTGGTTTCAAGGTCCTTTAATCTCCTAAGTTTTGGGGTGGGATGGGAGTCCCTAACCTTCCCCTCTATTATAAAGCAATAACTATCCAACAGTGCATGAATCGGTGTTGTGACACTGATGCATCTTTATGGCCCAAAATAGATATCTTGCTGGGGGCACTTCATTATGCACTCTTCAGTGTGGGATAGGGCCCCCCTTCCTCCTCTTTCTACTTCGAGATTGAGCGCGATGGTGGAAGCTTGGAAATATGGACAATCTAATCCCTGCCACAAGTCAGTCCTCAATCTAATATAATCCCTGCCACCAGTCAATCCTCATTCCAATATAATCCGTGCCACCAGTTAGTCCTCAGTCTAATATAATCCCTGCCACCAGTTAGTCCTCACTCTAATATAATCCCTGCCACCTGTCAGTCCTCAGTCTAATGTAATCCCTGCCACCATCCTTTCCTCAGTCTAATATAATCCCTGCCACTAGAAACAGTTCACTCACCAACACGTGAATTTTATTGTAGCCAACAGGAGCAGGTAGAGGGGTGTCGGACATGCCACAAACGACGGACCGTTTCATGCAGGAAGCACTTTCTCAGGTCTGTGACATCATGTGGCGGGCTGGAACCATGCTCTTAAGCGTGTTCCAGCCCGGTAACCATAGATACTGTGAACACAACCTTCACCACATGTTTAAAAACACAGTAACATTGCAAAAACATTACCAGAGCACTACTAAACATCAAGAACACAAACATTATTACATTAATAAAGCATTATTTACAAAAATACGTTCAACTCATTGCGATCGTTTAAACCTATCGGTCCCATAGCTTTCGAACGTATAATCCATTTGGCTTCGTGCCTGAGCAGCTCTTTGTTTCTATCCCCACCGGCTGGATTGACATTAACCCCTTCAATACCTGCAAATCGTAATACATCAGGGCGACCAGAGTGTACACTTCTCACATGTTCAATAAGGCGTGGGGAGCCATGTCCTGTTCTAATGGAGTTGAGATGTTCACGGAAGCAGATATACAAATGGCGGATTATTTTTCCTATATAAAATCTGCAGCACGGGCATGTCACAACGTTTACAACATACTGTGATTTACAGTTTAAGAAGTGTTTTACTGAATGATTAATTTCACCCATGGTTATCATCCTCATGCCAAGATTAAAATTACAATAATTACACTGTCCGCATTTAAAGTTTCCATGTGGAATATGGCGATCGAGCCACGTATTTTCCCTTCAGAGAACCTACTGTGTACCAATTCACTTCTCAATGTTTTACTTCTTCTAAAAGAAATCAGTGGTCTCGTTTCTATTTTGTTCTGTAGTTGTGGGTCTGTGGCCAATAAATGCCATTTCTTTAGAATTGCAGATCTAATAACATTTTCTTGCGAATTGTATGTGAAGGTAAATGTAAATCTCTTATCTTGCATATCTCTATTTCCTCTCGGTACTTTAGTTTTTTGTCTATGTAGCAAATCAGATCTTAGAGCGAGCTTTTTTCAAGACATGTTGAGGATAGCCTCTCACTCTCAGGCGATTTTCAAGATCATCTGCCTGAGCGTGAAAGGTATCATCCTCACTGTTTATTCGTCGTAATCGGAGCATCTGACTATAGGGGATGCCATCTCTTGTGTGTAAAGTGTGAAAACTATTATAGTGTAAAATTGAATTTGTGGCTGTCTGTTTTCTGTATCCCCCCGTGGATAGCCCTTTTTCCCCGATAGTTACTTTGACATCCAGAAATTCTAGGGATTCTTTGCTGAATTTTGTAAGTAAATTTCATATTTTTGTTCAGGTATGTGACAAAATTATTGAATTGAAATTCTGAATTGTCCCATATTAGGAAGACATCGTCCACATATCTAAAGAAAAATTTGATCGAACTAACATATGGCTTATCAGTCGTAAATACGTATTTCTCCTTAAAGACTGCTAAAAAGATATTTGCTAGGGTGCAGGCAACTGGAGTCCCCATAGCAGTTACTACTAACTGCAGGAACCACTTCCCATTAAACTCAAAGGCATTATGAGACAATATGAATGTCAGTGAGTCACAGACGAAGTCAATATACAACTCGCTTTTTTCAGTATTCATTAATACACCTCTTGACTGCTAGTACTGCAGTATTTTGAGGGATGCGAGTGTATAAGCTTTCTACATCAATTGATCCTATATTGTAACTCTCTGACCATTCAATTATCTCAAGGCTTTTCAAGAACGAATTAGTGTCCTTGAGATATGACGGGATATCTTTCAACAATGGACGGAGGAGCCAATCAATATACTCTGTCAAGGAACCGATGCCGGCAACGATCGGGCGGCCAGAAGGATTAATTGAAGACATATGAATTTTTGGGAGGAAGTACCAACTGGGTCATAGAATGCCTGCTGGAGGGAGGGTGGAGAACGGCACTCTACACCATGTGTTTTGGGGATGTAAGTTGTTAAACCTATTTTGGAGAAAAGTATAATGTTCTAAACCGACAATGCTTTAGCTTTTCCCAAAACCTTCATTGGCCTTTTTGGGAATGAGCATAGGCAACATACCCAAGAAATCTAGGAAATTAGCAGGCCACATCTTATTATCACCTAAACTGCTCATAGCAAGAAATTGGAAATCGAAGACCCCTCCAACTATTTGGGCCCTTATGGAATTACTAGCAGATCATTGTTCCTTTGAAAGATTGATAGCCCTTAGAAATGCTTCTCTTCTGATCTTTCATGTTATGTGGGATCCCTCGATAAAAATGCATGCCAATCTCAACCATGGCTTCCCCTGGCTCTCAGCATAATAGGAAGAGGGTCCTTCTCCTCATTCAGATGGTGAACAGAAGTGACAGTTAAAACCAAGTCCTTGCGGCTCAAGACATATGGATGTCCAGCCATAACGGACTCTGTAAGCCCTCAATTCCCATATTAGGTTTCCCTCCTCTTTCGGGAAGGAGGAGGATTACTACTCATGTCCATTATGTTCTTATTGTATGCTAGTTGGTTAAGTGATTGCTTAGCTCTATTTATGCCTAGAGTCATCAGCCAAGATGAGAAGTGAATAAGACTGATCGTGATGTATTTCCAATGTTAGGATAACATGCTGCAAATTATTACAAATATGCTATTACAGATGACGCCTTGTATTATGTAAACAATCTTGTTTGTATGTATATATATATATGTTTAAAAAATGTATGAAAAATGTATTAAAAAAAGAATTCTTAAGAAGCTGTAGGTGGGGCAATGAGCTTACTTGGAAACACTAGGAAAAGTAAATATAAACAACTGGTAGTGAGAGTATGGACTAAAAGATATAGGGCAGTGATGGCGAACCTTTTTCAGACCGAGTGCCCAAACTACAACCAGAATCCACTTATTTACCACGAAGTGCCAGCATGGCATTTTAAGTAGTAACTTGTTGCTACCTGTTCTTCAACATCATTCAATTGTATTGGTCCCCCTGAGGCAACCAATACAGTTGAAAGAAGGAGGACAAATTCAGACCATCATTGTAGCTTCTCTCCAGGAAGAATGGTGGGCCCAGCAGGAGGACCTCAAAGACAATGCAGTTCCGTCAACACCTTCTAACTTTTCCTGCAGTTCCAAACAGCCAATGAAGTGTCAATTTAAAATAGCGCTGAGAGCAGCATCTTTTAAGTTGCTTGGGACTGCAGGAAGATTTGGTGATTTTAATCCTGTTTGGTGAAATTGGGGCAATGGCCTGAGTGCCCACAGAGAGGACCCTGAGTGCCACATCTGGCACCCGTGCCATAGGTTCGCCACCACTGATATAGGGGAACACAAAGGAGACTCAAGTGCAGGTGATAGATAGCTTATTACGGTAAGAGATAGTAGAATGCTCACCTTCTAATGTAGGTTATATAAACATATAATAGGTGATGTCTGAGGGAAGAGCAGCTCAAGGTGGTTGTATCATCACGGGATATAAATATCCATAGGTTAGCCCCTTTTAGCAGTAGAATCCAATGAACAGCAAGCAAGGACAGTCCACTTTAAAAGCGCATTTTCCAGAAATCAAAGCGTTTTTTTTTGTTACAAACGGTATATAAGAGGTATATAAGAGGTATAATCAATAGCACTTCTCAAGAGTCAAACACAACAGATCAACAAAGGTGAATCCTTTCTCTTTCTATAAAGGGGGTCAGTTAAGTCAAATCTCCAGTCACTGGGGATGACTATTCCAAGGAATGGTCATTTGCAATAATTGGCCCTTGTAAAGGTGCCAATGATCACATTTAAAGCAAATGACAAACAAGCTTATCAGTTGATAACTTATTTTAAGTAGCATATCACTTTGGCTTTTTCAATGGGTTTTTGGATTAAGGGTCTTGGCTTTTTCTCCCCTGCGTTTTTTGGCTGCGATTTTTGAGGTGAGTTTTCATTGTGTTTTTCAAAGCGGATGCGTTTTTGAAAACGAATGCGTTTGTGGTCTGCGTTTTGAAACGCATGTGATTACATGCACAATCAGCAGGGAGAAGCATTTTTACAGATCCAAGAGACACAGCTGCATGCAATTAACGTACATCAAGCATTCAGTTTTTAAAATATGCAAATGCAAGCAAACATTTGAAAAACGTATGTGTAAAAACGTATGCGTTTTCAATGCGTTCGAAATTTCAGCAGAAACGCAACAAAAACACCACGTGTGTCACACGTGGCAGTAAATCATGCAATTTCAAATGCGTCATAACAGCTAAGAAGAGGAGATTTCGCCTGATTGCATATCTCCTAATGCGTTTACAAATGCAAATGCCTTGTTTAGAGCTATGTAATCAGGCAAATCTCTGCTCTGATGCATTTGGACATGCATACGTTATTGACACGTGTGAACGCACCTTTAACCCCTTAATGCTCTGCGCTGTAGCTCTATGGCGCAGAGGTATAGGGAATGTATGAAGAGGGCTCACGGGTCACTGAGTCCTCTTCATACAAGGGTGGGGGTTGTTGCATATTGCACCGATCGCGGCTATCAACCATTTCGTTGCTGCCGGCAAAGTCGCCGGCGGCATTCAAAAGACGGTGGCGCGCGGTATCATGGGGGGCGGCGATCGGTTGCCATGGTAGCCTCGGGTCTTTGTTTGACCCGAGGCTATCTGGCATCTGCAGATTCGTTACAATGAGCCAGTGGCTTATTGTAATGAATGAGCTGCAAAAATGCCATATATTGCAATACAGTAGTATTGCAGTATATGGTAGAAACGATCTGACCATCTAGGGTTAATGTACCCTAGATGGTCTAATAAATAGTGGGAAAAAAAGAAAAAAAAAGTTTAAAAAAAAAAAAATTTATAAAATATTAAAAATTCTAATCACCCCCCTTTCGCTAGAACTGATATAAAACATACTAAACAGTAAAAATCACAGACATATTAGGTATCGCCGCGTCCCAAAATGCCCGATCTATCAAAATATAAAAACCGTTACGGCCGAGACGGCAAATGGCTCCCAAATGTCTGAAATGCGACTTTAACACCTTTTTACATCACATAAAAATGGAATAAAAAATGATCAAAATGTCGCACAGACCTCAAAATGGTAGCAATGCAAAGGTCGGCTCATTTTGCAAAAAATGACACCTCACACATCTCCGTGCGCCAAAGTATGAAAAAGATATTAGCTTCAGAAGATGGCAAATTTTTTTTTTCTTTTTTGTACACATTCGTTTAATTTTTGAAAATGTATTAAAACACAATAAAACCTATATAAATTTGGTATCATCGCGATCGCACCAAACCAAAGAATAAAGCTGAGGTGTATTTTGAGTGCACAGTCAAAGTCGTAAAAACTGAGCCCACAAGAACGTGGCGTTTTTTTTTTTCAATTTTTCCAATTTTGGAATTATTTTTAGCTTTGCAGTACATGGCATGTTAAAATAAATAACATTACGGGAAAGTAAAATTTGTTATGCACAAAATAAGCCCTCTCACAGGTCTGTACACGTAAAAATGAAAAAGTTATGGATTTTTGAAGTTGGAGAGCGAGAAATGAGCGAAAAAACCCTGCGTCCTTAAGGGGTTAAACAGCTAATGATGATTAGAATTGACCACTGCCTGCTTTATTGGCCCAGCTAAGGCATGCCACTTTAGCTGTATCTACCAACCCAAACAGTTCCGTTGCTGAAACGGATGAATTGTAAGAAATGAATGCAACTTTTAATTACCAGATTTGGCAAAGAATGTCTTACCGCCTAAAACATATTCTTTAAAAATATTTCCTCATCTAGGCTTATTTTTCTTTTAGCAATCCTAGCAATATATTTATGTGTAAATTACTCAACAATACATACAACAGTTTTAATTACCATTTCTTTAACCTTAAAGGTGTATTCTCCTATAGGCCTTGGCATTTAACCCTGCACTGCCAGACATTTCTGAAAATTTTGTTGCGTAATTGGCAAGAGCAATTTTTACAATTTGGCATTTAAAAATACGAAATTACAGAAAAAGAATTATATTAAACCCCAACAAATCATATATTTTCTGAAAGCAGTCATTTGCACCATTTATAAAATTGGATTAAAGAGTTTATATACATAGGTGCCTTCATGTAGATTTAATTCAAAGTGTAACATTTTATTAAAAAAAAAACATAAAATTTGACTTTGATGGCAAAAAATTTGCTCCAAACTGAAAATATTTACTTTCACATCTCCTAAATGTAATAGATGAACATGTGAAAAGTTCAGAGATATCTCAGTCATATTTTTCACATGAATAAATCATTATAATATCACTAAAACTGAAATTACTAAATATCAGCTTTTCAGCTTGAAATTTTAAGACAGTCACAACCTGAAAAATATAGCAATAAAACAGAACAAAAAGCAAAGGCATCCCTAAAACTTATATATCTTTTGAAAGCAGATAACCAGGCAATTGCATTTGCATTGATTTACAGCCTGTACCAACCTCATGTAACTTTGTGACAAACACAATTATTAAACAAAAAATGAATTGAAAAGGCCATGAAAACATATGTAATTATATAAAAAGAGGTTTATGCACAAATAGGCATTTAAAAATAATAACACAAAGTGAGTATATTTACACTCACCGGCCACTTTATTAGGTACACCTGTCCAACTGCTCGTTAACACTTAATTTCTAATCAGCCAATCACATGGCGGCAACTCAGTGCATTTAGGTATGTAGATATGGTCAAGACAATCTCCTGCAGTTCAAACCGAGCATCAGTATGGGGAAGAAAGGTGATTTGAGTGCCTTTGAACGTGGCATGGTTGTTGGTGCCAGAAGGGCTGGTCTGAGTATTTCAGAAACTGCTGATCTACTGGAATTTTCACGCACAACCATCTCTAGGGTTTACAGAGAATGGTCCGAAAAAGAAAAAACATCCAGTGAGCGGCAGTTCTGTGGGCGGAAATGCCTTGTTGATGCCAGAGGTCAGAGGAGAATGGGCAGACTGGTTCAAGCTGATAGAAAGGCAACAGTGACTCAAATCGCCACACGTTACAACCAAGGTAGGCAGAAGAGCATCTCTGAACGCACAGTACGTCGAACTTTGAGGCAGATGGGCTACAGCGGCAGAAGACCACACCGGGTGCCACTCCTTTCAGCTAAGAACAGGAAACTGAGGCTACAATTTGCACAAGCTCATCTAAATTGGACAGTAGAAGATTGGAAAAACGTTGCCTGGTCTGATGAGTCTCGATTTCTGCTGCGACATTCGGATGGTAGGGTCAGAATTTGGCGTCAACAACATGAAAGCATGGATCCATGAAGTCTGGCAGCCCTAGACCTCCCTGTTGTTTCCTACAAATCAGGGTTGCTCTAGCGATACAGGGATGGTAAGATGCCCAAAGAAAGCGGTTGAGAATACTGGTGAGTTTATTGAAAAAGATTTTTGGGATGGATAGTGGGATAGTCTGAAATAAATAAAGAAATCTAGGGAGAACTGTCATTTTAATACAGCCCACTCTACCCACCCATGAAATTTTTTAGGTGATCCATTTAGCGAGGTCCGTTTTGAGCGATTCCAAAATCGATCCATATTAAGTGAGTAGGTTTGGGCCATGTCTGATGGTATTCGAATCCCCAAATAGGGTATTGCCTCTTTCTTCCAGGTGAATGGATATTGACTACTTAGGGTTTGCATTGTCACTGAGTCAGTTCCAACTCCCATTGCGACACACTTTGAGAGGTTAATTTTGTGGTTGCTAAAAAAGCCAAACATGCTCAGTGATTCCATTACTGCAGGAAGTGAGGATAGGTGATCCGTAAGGTAGAGTAGAACATCATCCGCAAAAACGGAGCATTTGTGCATGGTCCTTCAATTCTCAGTCCCTGTATGGACAGATTATTCTGAATCGCTATTAGCAGGTGTTCAATCACTAATGCATATAGTAGTGGGGATAGCGGGCATCCCTGTCACGTGCCATTATTTATTTAAAGGGTCGGACAGAGAACCATTCACTCTAATTTGAGCTCTAGGGGAATCATATAATGATTTAATACGAGCCATCATCAATGTGCCCAGACCAATCTGCCTCAGTGTCGCCTCAAGGAATCCCCAGTCCACCCTATCGAACGCCTTCTCGGCGTCAAGTGAGAGCGCCAAAAATGGCGCTGAGAATCGTTTTGCATAATGTATCAGAGAGAATGTCTTAAGGGTATTGTCCCTAGCCTCTCTAGAGGGTATAAACCCTACCTGATCAGGGTGGACCAGGGAACCCACGAAGCGAGATAAGCGAGCCGCAATCATTTTAGCGTAGATTTTAGCTTCCGAATTTATTAGCGAAATAGGCCTGTAACTGGGGCACAGCTGGGGGTCCTTTCCCCCCTTTGGGATCACCGTAATATGGGCATGCAAAAATGATGGAGGAAGAGACGTCGTGGAGTCGATAGAATTGAAAACCTTTAGCAGTGCAGGGGATAGTTCAGTCAGTAGGGGTTTATAAATGATAGCTGTGAACCCGTCGGGACCAGGGTTTTTACCTGCAGGCAGAATTTGGCCTCCAGCTGTTCTATTCCCAGTTTAGGAATGGTAGGCAAAGCAGTGTCCCTTATGTGCAACAGAGTAATAGAAAAAAGAAAATAGTCGGCACTCACCGTTCTTCTTTAAAAATACTTTTTCTTTTATTTCATACCATTTAAAAAGTGTTCTGTTTCACAGGGAGAGACATCTGACAGCAGGAAAAAAGTGAGGGTTAGAGGGACGAGTCGTTTCGCGCTAACCTAGCGCTTCATCTTGCAAGAGCCAAGGTGAAGCGCTAGGTTAGCGCGAAACGACTCGTCCCTCTAACCCTCACTTTTTTCCTGCTGTCAGATGTCTCTCCCTGTAAAACAGAACACTTTTTAAATGGTATGAAATAAAAAGAAAAAGTATTTTTAAAGAAGAACGGTGAGTGCCGACTATTTTCTTTTTTCTATTACTCTGTTGCACTATAGATGAAGGACTTTACCTTTTTTGACTAAGTCAGAGCACCTCCCATGTTTTTTCTCCCCAGGAAAAAATTAACTCTCTATAAAATACTATTGTTAACCCTATATGTTAGAGGGTAACACACAAAAAATTGAGGATACGAGCAGTGCCCCTATAACCTTTCTGTCGCCTTCCAGTGACACAGTGTCCCTTATGTATTGCTCGTGTGTCTGCATGGGTCTAGGTGGCGGGAAAGCTGAAGAGGGGGGGGGGGAGGTTGTACAGGGAGTGGTAATATGATGTGAAAGCCTCTGCTATATCCTCAGTTGTATGAACCTTATCCCCCATATGATTTCTGATTGAAGGTATGTATGTGGAGGCCTGCCTATCCCTTAAATCCCTAGCTAAGAGTCTGCCCGGTTTGTTGCCCCATTCATAGAAGGAGCGGGAGCATAGAAGCCTCAGTTTTTGTTGTTTCGCTTCTAAGAGGGAATTGAGCTCATGTCGTACTGAGGTGAGCTGTCTCAGGGTGGACTCTTGTAGGGATTGTTTATGTTGGGCCTCAAGGCGTTGTAAGGTGGTGAAAAGAGATTCGATTTTAAGCCCTGATTCTCTCTTGAGCCTAGACCCATGCATAATGAGTATGCCCCTTAGGTTGGTTTTAAGCATCTCCCATTTTATAGCTTCCGGGTACTATCAGTTAGATGGTCTGAGCAAAACTTCGAGGTGTATTTTTTCAGCTCCTCTATGCATAGGGAATCGTTTAGTAAAGATTCATTTAGTCTCTAATTGAATGTGCGTTTTTTGGTCGGAGACAGAGATAGAGCGCAAAAAATAGGGGCATGGTCTGATAATAGAATAGACCCAATATCCGTCTGTATTGCTGTAGACAAAAGACTATGCTGGAGAAAGATATAATCGATCCTACTATATGAGTTGTGGACTTACGAAAAGAAAGAATAATCACGTGCATCAGGATGCTGAATTCTCCAGGCATCGCACAATTGCAGGGAGTGTAAGCTCTTCCTAAGCCTATTGATACTGCTGTACGGGATGGAAGACCTGCCTGTGGAAGAGTCTAATAAGGGGTTAAGTACCATGTTAAAATCACCACACAAAACCATGGAGCCCCTCACAAATGTACATAAATGATCCAAGGCTTTTATCAAGAAATTAGGTGCATATTGGGTGCATAGACTTTGGCAATTGTGAAGACAGAGCCTTGAATCTCGCATTTCAAAAACACATACCTCACGTCTTGGTCAATTACACTATCAAGTATTTTACATTGGATGTTCTTATGTTTAAAAATGGAAACCCCTTTTGATTTCCCATTAGAGTTAGTGCTATGTAGGCTGGTGGGATAGTACTTATTGTTGATATTTGGTACATGTCCTGTCTTGAAATGGGACTCCTGTATACAGAGTATGTGGGCTCTACATTTGTGAAATGAGTACAATACCTGTGACCTCTTTTCAGGAGAATTGAGGCCTTTCGCATTGAAGGAGACTATATGTAATACAGACATGACCGTGGCGAGTGGATATTATCTCTAGCAGATAATGAGAGGTGCTACTACCGGGGTTTAGGAGTGGGGAGGGGGGAGTAGAAAAACCGATTCTACAATAAGATAGGGGATCGGAGCTACACTAAATAACTAGGTTGCAATTAAGCAAACAAAGAACTGTGATGTCTTATCGCAGTTCCACCTATTGGGGGGTGTTTAGGCAAAACCACGAATGACAAAAACAATTATTCTTGTCCCAGAATTAGAGAGGAGCGATTCGGGCCATGTGAATACCAAATTACAAACAGCAGAATATATCTATTCGGGACTCATATATAGTATTTAAATGTGGAGATCATGGTCCTATCTATAACATTCGTGCCCGCCACCCTACCAACACAGCAGCTTCATAAACAGAGCCATATGGGTCCACAGAACACTGCCTAAGCCGAGGGTAACGGGATCGAGTGAAAAGACAAGAGTACAACATATAAGGTCAGAATATCAGCAAAGCAATTTCAAAAACAGAGTAAAGGCGTCACATACGCAATTCTATGTGAGCTTCTTCCATCAGTCTTCTTGGAGCTGATCCTCAGAGGGGTTTTCTCAATGCCTCTGTCTCTGAGGCCGCGATGTTGCAACGAACGGCGAAGCGTCAACATTCCACTGCTGTTGCCTTTTCCATGGCAGTTGGTTCTCTAGTAGCTGGGCGTTCCAGTCTGGCAGACGTAGATCAGGCAAGTCCAATGCCTGCAAAAATTAATGAAGCTCTTCATGTTGGGCAAGAGTCACCATTTTAGTCCCGAAACGAGCATGAAGTGCAAACGGGAATCCCCATCGATACGGTATATTTCTATCTTGCAGTAGGGATAACAGTGGGCGAAGAGCCGCTCTTTGGTGAAGTGTCCTCCTGGACAAGTCGGGGAAGAGTGTAATCGTAGCACCGTCAAAATCAAAATCGCCTTTCATCCTAGCTTTTTGCAAGATCTGTTCCTTGATGGTGAAACGGTGTATTCTGCAGATAATATCTCTTGGGCGAGATGGGTCAGAACCCATTTCAATAGGCGTATCAACAGGGAGATTTAGTAGAGTATTAAATATTCCCGTTAGTGTCGGGATTATGTCTTGAGATTGTGTGGCCTCAGGCAAGCCCCTGATGCGTATGTTGTTACGCCTATCTCTGTTCTCCAGATCATCCATCTGTAGCATAAGCTGGCGTTGTTGGGAGATAGTTGTTGTCATTTGTTCCCGCATGTCAGTAAGCGAGGAGGAGACTTCAGCCTTAAATGTTTCCAGATCATCCACTCTCTCTTGTAAATCAGAGATCTCAGCTTGCACTTTCTGAAGATCATGGCGCCATGCACCTTTAAGGTCAGCGGCAAGCACATCCATATCCCTTTTAGAGGGGAGGAGGGCCAGTAAGGCCTGTAGCTCAGGGTGACCCTTTAGAGCAGTGGTGGCGAACCTATGGCACGGGTGCCAGAGGCGGCACTCAGAGCCCTTTCTGTGGGCACCCGGGCCATCACCCCAGCGCACCAGACAGGACTCAAAGAATCTTCCTGCAGTTCCAAGCAACTTAAAAGATGCTGCTTTCAGTCATATTTTGATACTTACTTCGCTACTTGGGACTGTAGGAAGAGGGAGAATGAGTAGACAGAGCCGGATTATCTTTATTGGACCTCCTGCTGGACCCGTGATTCTCTCTGTACAGAGGACACTAGAAAGAAGCTAAAATGATGCACATTTTCCATCTTTCTACTGTGTTGTTGTCCTCAGGAGGCCAATGTGATTGAAAGTTGTTGAACCAGGAGCAATAACTTACTGTTTTAATTTTTGGTTGGCACCTCGCGATAAATAAGGGGGGTTTTGGGTTGCAGTTTGAGCACTCGGCCGCTAAAAGGTTCGCCATCACTGCTTTAGAGTATGAGCAGCAACTTCAGGTGGAGGTAGATCAGAGTGGAGGGGAATATCTTCAGTTAAGGCAGTGGTATCTGATGTCACGGAGCTAGTCCCCTGTGTGGAAACATTTGCAGGATTTCGTATGATAGAAGCTGCATCCCTAGATGTATCAGGAGATGGAGTAGTAGGATTGAATAGAGAACTCTTAGATGGAGGGCTACTTCTGGAGGTAGCCTGTGCCCCCTTCCTAGAGGAGTTGGGCAGGGGACTAGTATGTGGAGCATCCTGTGCTCTGTCCCTCACCTTCTGTGGTGGTGCCATGTGCACTGCAGGAGCAGGTGGTCTTTGAGACCCTGTGGAGCCGTCAGGAGGCAGCGAAGCCCGGACTGCTGCAGATGTCTGGGATGACAGCGATCCGTTGTGTGTGGGTGCTGGCTGCTGTGCCCGGTGACCAGGGCAGTCAGCGCGGGACCGGCGTCCTCCGGTACCTCTAGCAGCAGGTGGCAGCAAAGTATCTGCAGGCACAGCCGCGTCTCGTGCCGTGCGCAAGATGGCGGCGCCCGGGGTCTGAGTTGGCGGGAAACGCTGCCAGAGGGGGGTGAGTGCTGCTGCAGGGGCTGAAAGAAGTTATAGATCTGGGTAACCGGAGCTAACCCCTCTCGCTGGCTCACCGACGACCTCCGGTGACCAGATCTCCCCATGTAAGGCTGGAGGTAAGTCCCTTATGCTGGGCCCGGAGCTTTCCTCAGACGCGTACGGCCAGTTGCATGGTTAGCCACGCCCCCGCCAAACATTTTTTGCAGAAAATTGCACAGAGCTTCTCACAGATACAGTCACGGCCATAAGTTTTGAGAATTATACAAATGTTAATTTTTTCAAAGTCTACTGCATCAGGTTTTATAATGGCAATTTGCATATACTCCAGAATGTTATAAAGAGTGTTCAGCTTAACAGCAATTAATTGCAAAGTCAATATTTGCCTAGAAAATGAACTTTTTCCCCAAAAACACATTTCAACTTCATTGCAGGCCTGCTTTAAAAGGAGCAGATAACATCGTTTTAGTGATTGCTCCATTAACACAGGTGTGGGTGTTGATGAGGACAGGGCTGGAGATCAATCTGTCATGATTAAAGGACACCTGTCATCAGGTCTCTGTCACTATTTTTGTCACCTCTACCAGTTAGAGCAGTTCCCAAGGATTCCATCACAGCCTTTATCTAGTTAATTCATACATTAACCCCTACGGGACTCGGCTTCTTTTGGCCTTAAGGACGCGGCCCCATTTTTCAAATCTGGCCTGTGGTTATAGCTTTGGAATGGTATGAGATATCCAGGGGATTTTGAGATTGTTTTCTAGTGACACATTGTACTACAAATTAGTTTAAAAATTTGGATGAAATCTTTTGTGTTTAGTTATGGAAAAAAACAAAATTTGGCAAAAATTTGGAAAAACTCTTTATTTTCAAAATTCTCTACTTTTGATGCAGATAGTCATAGCACCCAAATAAATTCATAGCTTATATTTCCCAAATGTCTGCTTTATGTTGCCATGGTTTTGTAAGATTCCACATATTTTACTAGAATGTTATGAGGCTCAGAATTTAGGTATAATTTTTCACATTTTTTGTAAAATCACCAAAACCCGTATTTAGATGGACCTGCTCAACATCTAATTGACTGTAAGAGGCCTAAATAATAGCGAGACTCATAAATTACCCCATTATGGAAACTACACCCCTCAACGTATGAAAAAACACTTTTAAGAAGTTTGTTAAACCTTTAGGTGTTTTATAGGGGTAAAAACAAAATGGAGGTGCAGTCTGCAAATTGTAATATTTTTTCACAATACACCCATTTTGGGTGGAAAATTAAACATTTACAATGGATTAAATGAAAAAAGGCTCCACAAAGTTTGATACCCCAATTTCTCTCGAGCACACCGATACCCTATATGTGGTGGTATCCTGCTGTATGGGCGCACGGCCGGGCATAGAAGGGAAAGAGGCGCCATCCAGAGCAGATTTGCATTGTCATATTGTACAGGCTATAATTTTTTTCTTTTTTTAATGTGGACCTAAAGTGGCTTATTTCTTTTGCCACATGAGATGCACTTTTCTGGTACGTTATTTTGTGGGCATCTATAGCTAATTGGTGAGATTTTATTAACACTTTGTTGGAGGAGGAAATGAAAATCATAAATTTTTAGAAACTTTTTTTGGTTTTGTTTTTTGGCCGTTTACCATACCGTAAAAATAGTATATTATTTTTATTCTATGGGTCGCCATGATTATGAAAAGACCTCATTTTTGTTGATTTTTAATTTTTCCCCATTTTTAATGAGTAAAAAGTAATTTGGCAAAAATGTTGTTAATTTTAGCATCACCGTCTTTCATATGCGTAACTTTTTTATTTTTCGCCTCACAAATCTGTTTAAGGGCTTATATTTTGCGAGAAGGATTGTTCTTTTTAGTGGTCTTATTTTAGAGTGCATAACATTTTATAAATCACTTTTTAGAGCATTTTTTATAGGGTATTAATTAAAAATTATCTTTTTTTGGGCTTTTTTGGGTTTATTTTTTTTTACGGGGTTCACTTTACGGATCTAATAATGGTTCTGTTTTATCATGCAGATTGTTACGGAGGCAAGGATACCAAATATGTTGGGGTTTTGTGTATTTTAATCAATTGTACTGAATAAAAACTAATTTGGAGAAAATCTTGATCATTTTAGCATCACCATCTTTTCATATGCATAACTTTTTTATTTTTCGGCTGACAAATCTTATTTTTTGCGAGAACAGTTGTTCTTTTTAGTGGGATTATTTTAGAGTGCATAACATTTTTTAAATCACGCATTTACCGTGCGTGTCCATTAACGATTCTGTTTTATTATACAGATTATTACGGACGCGGAAATACCAAATATGCAGGGTTTTTTTTTGTTTTTTTATACTTTATTAAGTGTTTTTATGGGAAAGTGAAATTTTAGGGGCTTATATTTTTATGTATTTATTTTTTATTTATTATAATGTGTAGTGTTTAGTGTTTTTACATGTTTTTACTTATACTTACTTGAACTTGAACCAGTGATGCTCTGATCGCTGGTTCAAGCTCAATACACTGCTCTACAATACTATTTTATTGTAGAGCTGTGTAAACTGTCTGAGCATGCAGGCACATGCTCAGACAGTTTACAGTCAGATCCGGAAGGGGTCTGACTGCTAGGGAGAGCGGGCAGCTCCAGGGCACATGGCAGTCCTCAGAGCTGCCCAGAAGAGGATTGGATCCCCCGGTAAGCAGCGCGGGGGATCCAATCCATAGCGGAAACACCCTTACATGTCGCGGTCATGCCTGACCGTGGCGTGTAAGGGGTTAACACCCGCAATCGGAGTCGACCCCAATCGCGGGTGTTAGCGCAGGCTGTCAGCTGTGATAGACAGCTGACAGACGCTATTTCTGGTGCCGGCTCCGTTCGTGAGCCGGTGCCAGAAGCAGGACGTTATAGCACGTCCCCGTGCGCTTAGCATTTAGCCGCGGGGATATACTATAAAGTCCTGGTGCGCCTAGGGCAGTGATGGCAAACCTTTTAGAGACTGAGTGCCCAAACTACAACCAAGACCCACTTATTTATCTCAAAGTACCAATACAGAAATTGAATTTGTGATTTATACTCCCTGCTCTGTCACAGCTCACATTCAGAGCACCATGAGGACACCAATAATGCAGAAAATAGAAGAAATTTGGATGATCATTGTAGCTTCCCTCCAGGGTCCCATAAACAGGAAGAATTGTCAGGGCTGAAGCAGGAGCTACAATAATAATCCAGATCTGTCCGCACCTTCCCACTCCTCCAGTAGTCCCAGGTAGCGCTGTCACTTTAACCGGTTAAGGACCGGGCCATTTCCCGTTTTTTCATTTCCATTTTTCACTCCCCACCTTCAAAAATCTATAACTTTTTTATTTTTACACGTAAAAAGCTATGTGATGGCTCGTTTTTTGCATAACAAATTGCACTTCATAGTGATCACATTGAATATTCGATGCCATGTACTTGGAAGCGGGAAAAAAATTCCAAATGCAGTGAAAAACGCATTTGTGTCATATTCTTGTGGGCTTGGATATTACGGCTTTCACTTCATGCCACAAATGACGCGTCTAATTTATTCTTTGGGTCAGTACGATTACAGGGATACCAAATTTGTATAGGTTTTATAGTGTCTTCATACATTTACAAAAATTAAAACCTCATGAACAAAATTTTTTTTTTTATTTTGCCGTCTTCTTGTGTTTATAACTTTTCCATACTTTGTTGTATGGAGTTGAGGGTGGGTTCATCTTTTGCGACTTTTGATGATGTTTTCAATGATATTATTTTTAGGACTGTACGACCTTTTGATCACTTTTTATAGAATTTAAAATTTTTTTTAAAATGGCAAAAAAGTGCCAGTTTTGACGAGCCCTCTCCATGCATCGGAACGCGACCGCCCGCCGTGTATTCAGCTCTGTATTCGGTTAAAATAGCTCTGTGCACAGCAAGTCCTGGGCTGTCTGGGACTGCAAGAAGATACCTGGAATCCTCTCTGTTGATGGCCTGAGTGCCCACAGAAAGGGCTCTGAGTGCCACCTCTGCCACCCGTGCCATAGGTTCGCTACCATTGGCCTAGGGGTTAATTATTGTAAAAGAGAATCGGCTCTCTCACAGTCTTGCCTAAAAAGACATCCATGTATAAAGAATGTTACCAGAATGTCCTCCAAGAGCAACTTCTCCCAACCGTCCAAGAGCAGTTTGGTGATCAACCATGCCTTTTCCAGCATGATAGAGCACCTTGCCATAAAGCAAAGGTGATAACTAAATGCCTCAGGCAACAAAGCATAGAGATTTTGGGTCCATGGCCCGGAAACTCCCCAGGTCTTAATCCCATTGAGAACTTGTGGTCAATCATTGAGAGACGTGTGGACAAACAAAAACCAACACATTGGGGGTCATTTACTAAGGGCCTGAATCACGTTTTTCCAGCAGCTTACCCGAATTTTTCAGTTTTGCGCCGATTTTTGCTGAATTGCCCCGGGTTTTTGGCGCACACGATCGGATTGTGGTGCATCGGCGCCAGTGTGCACGCGAAGGAAATCAGTGGCGTGGCGAAAACCCGACGTATTTGGAAAAACCGCCGCATTTTGAAAAAAAAAATTTGTCGCTTGACACGCGCTTATCTGCACCCAGCGTGGGACGGGGACCGTCAGTGCAGCAGCGACACCTAGTGGACATCGGGGGAACTACCTTAGTGAATCGCCGGAAGACCCGAATCCTACACACAGAACGCTCCGCTGGATCGCGAATGGACTGGGTAAGTAAATCTGCCCCATTGTGACAAAATGCAATCATTGATTGTGCAAGAATGGACTGCTATCAGTCAGGATTTGGTCCAGAAGTTGATTGAGAGTATACCAGAGAGAGTTGCAGATAGTGACTTGCTGCATTAACTCATTATGTCAATAAAAGCTTTTGTTACAGAAATAAAAGTGTAATCATATTAGGAGTATGTGATAAAAACATCTGACAAACACACATAAAAACCAGAGGGCAACAGATCATGTGAAAATATAATATTTGTGTAATTCTCAAAACTTATGGCCATGACTGCATATTATTGTACACTCCCTTACACAATGGTACCCCAAATAAAATTTATATATCCATAAAACAAGCTAATGTGATAACAAAAGTCACTTTTAGATGTGGGCCATTTTATTAGCTTCGCGTCCTCTTTGGTTCATAAGATTTTGAGTAAGAACACCATAACATACGGTAGTTATAAATAATGGAGGATGGTGTAAAGTAATAACTTTATTCATAAACGTGTGTGTTTTTTGTGGTACATATAACTTTATGGACATGTTCTGGGTTGCGGTGTTGCACCTTCCTGACACAGCCCTTTTTTTTTTAAATCTGACATGTGTCACTCTAAGTGGTCATAACTTTGGAACACTTTAACATATCCAGGTGAATTTTGAGATGGTTTTTAGTAACAAATTGTACATGTTGGTTGAGAAATGTAAGTATTTATTTATTAAATAAATGAAAATTTGGTCCAAATTCTTTCCAAAGTTTTCCAAAAGGTTTCTACTTTTTGGAAAGTTAGTCATGTAACCAAAATAACTTCAAAGGCAACATTTAGTTTTAGTTAGAAATGACTTTATAAGACCTACCGTATATACTCGTGTGTAAGCCAAGTTTTTCAGCACAAAAAATGTACTGAAAAAACTCCCCTCGGCTTATACACGAGTCAAGTTTGCGACACCGCCGCATCATAGTGTGCGCCCGCCGCAGATCGCATGGATGCAACTCTGCCGGCGAGAGAGCAGAGAAGAAAGAAGAGTGAAGAGGAGCCGCCGGGAGCCGCGCGCTGAACATCGGGACCCGCGCCAACGATCCGGACACCGGAGGGTGAGTATTAAGTTTTTGGGGTTTTTTGGCAGGGGGCTGCCTGTATACTACATTGGAGGTGCTGCCTGACTGTATACTACATTGGGGGGGCTGCCTGGCTGTATACTACATTGGGGGGGCCGCCTGGCTGTATACTATATTGGGGGGCTGCCTGGCTGTATACTATATTGGGGGGGCTGCCTGGCTGTATACTACATTTGGGGGGCTGCCTGGCTGTATACTATATTGGGGGGCTTCCTGGCTGTATACTACATTGGGGGGGCTGCCTGGCTGTATACTATATTGGGGGGGGGCTGCCTGGCTGTATACTACATTTAAGGGGCTGCCTGGCTGTATACTATATTGGGGGGCTGCCTGGTTGTATACTATATTGGGGGGCTGCCTAGCTGTATACTACATTTGGGGGGCTGGCTGGCTGTATGCTACATTGGGGGGGCTGGCTGGCTGTATGCTACATGGGGCTGGCTGGCTGTATACTACACCCTTGGCTTATACTCGAGTCAATAGGTTTTCCCAGTTTTTGGTGATAAAATTAGGGGTCTCGGCTTATACTCGGGTCGGCTTATACTCGAGTATATACGGTATTTGACAGAAAACCCCCACATTGACACCATTTTAGAAAATGCTCCCCTCAAAATATTCAAAACAACCTTTGGGAAGTTTGTTAACCCTATGAGTGTTTCATGAGGTTAAAAATTAAATGGAAGTGAAATTACAGATATGTAATTTTATCTAACAATATATTTATTGAACACTAAAATTGCCAGTTGTACTCCCCCTTTAGCTTTACCAGGTGGATGTGACAGGGAACATACCTTACCCGCCTTTTGTAGTTAAGTCCTGAAATCCTTTACATGTGTCAGGATGCGTTTAGAGAGCCCTAGTGGTACCAAAACAGAAAGGAACCCCAACAAATGTCATCATTTTGGAAAGTACACCCCTTGAAGAATTTAGCAAGGTGTAATATGTGTATTTGCCCATAAAGGTGTTTGATTTAAGTAGGCACGAAAAAGGTGAACATTTACCTTCAATTTTTTATAGCCACAGGGGATAAAAAATGTAATAACCCCAAAATAAAACTATTTCATCCTTGTGTAGAAGTGTAGAACCCTAATTTTGCAATGTTTAATATATACAGGCAGTCCCCGGGTTACGTACAAGATAGGGTCCAGAGGTTTGTTCTTAAGTTGAATTTGTATGTAAGTCGAAACTGTATATTTTATAATTGTAGATCCAGACAAAAAAAAAATTTGGCCCCAGTGACAATTGTAGTTTAAACATTTTTTGCTGTAATGGAACCAATGATTATCAATAAAGCTTCTTCACAGACACCTTACAGCTGATTATTGCAATCTGGGACTATAGTAAAGCATCCAGAGAGCTTCACCAAAGGTCAGGGGGGTCTGTCTGTAACTATGGGTTGTCTGTAAGTCGGGTGTCCTTAAGTAGGGGACCGCCTGTATATTTGCCCCTACAGGTATATGATCCATTTAGGCCCTAAAAAGGAAAAAGGTGAAATGGTCAATTTTACCCCTAAATTTTTGTAAACCACAATAGATAAAAGATTCAATAACCCCCAAAAATGTGTAAAACGATTTCTCTTGAGTGTACCCAACATGTGCATATAAACTGTTGCACACCCATTGGAGAATTTAGCATGTGCAATGGATGCTAAATATGGAAATTGCAATCATATCTGGAAAGTTTTGTGCCCGTTATGCGACTGTGAAATGTCAGCTCTCTGATTAGGAAGCCATGTTTCCTAACGTGAGAAAGAACCCTACATCCTAAACAATGGGAAGGGGTTTATATGTAGCCACATAAGGCAAAGAGGATTGAATGTTCAAAGTTTCACTCAACGTTCACAAAATATAAGGCAATCAGAGAGCAAGTGGGTTAAAAACATGAACATTAGTTGATATCATCCCTTATCATAATTCAGTAACATATAAAGTCAATATTTACATTATCTGTGAGGTGCAGCAGCTCCTGTGTGCAGCATCCTCCAAATTCTCCCTGCAGCCTGATGGCTAAGAATCTGGAAGGGGGGAGGGGCACACTTCAGATGGCTATATCTTTGGCTCTGTGGCTCCATTTATTTTTCCCATAAAAGAGAAGAATCTTCTCTTTCATATGAATTTAAATTTGTGTTTCTAGGTGTCAGGAAACCAGAGATATTAACTGTTCAAGTGGCGGCGGGAGTGATTTTTATATATAAAAAGCGTACCAGAAGTTCTCACTTTAAATGTGAATATCTCCGGTCTCCTGTGTTTCTAGGTGCTACAGAGCCGATGTCATAGCCCTCTGAAGAGAGGAAGTATAACATACTGTACGTCCTTGGCTATGCATATGCAAACCTGTGAGGACGTATGAGATCCTTGGCAGGAAAAGGGTTAATTCATCTGCCATATACTACTTCTATTGATTGCTATAAAAATGTGTGAAGATAATTTACCAAAAATATAGCCATGTTAGCTGTCCTTAGACAAATGAAATGTCTGTGAAATTATAGGAGACATCTCTGTATTCATACACATTTCCTGTCTCTTCTGTATGACCACTGACTTCTACCAGCGGGATCTTGTAATTGTTAAGGAAAACCTGTCAGGTAGATTTGGGACATTAAACCGCCCACAGGTCCTTATGGTGTTTATACTTATCCAGATGTGAGTACCATCAAACACACACATACATGTATACACTCATAAACACATTTATGTAGTCATGCATACAGTATAAACACACATACAGTTTATATATATGTATATATATGTATATGTTTATACTTATTTTTAGCCCATCGTGGTATCAGCTCCCATTCATATGTCTGAGCCTAACAGATGACGATATTCAATTTTTTGTATATGTATATAATTATTCTTGGTCAATGGGCCTTCAAGTATATGACACTCTATGGAGACTAAAAATATGCAATTTATAGGTAGGTTATAGGAATGCAGAAAAAGTAAAGCCTTCATTCAGACCTTTCGGACTTAAGCATTCTAAACGTTCAATCCATCGAGCTTCTAACTGGAGCAGTAGTTTGTCTATATTTCCCTTCCGGGGACCTATCTTTATTTGGTCTATGGCCCAAAATTTTAAATGATTCATATTTCCTCCATGTTTTGATTTTACATGTTTCGCCAAGGATGTTTCCTTATCTGTTCTAATTGTACTGAGATGTGCTGATATTCTCCTTCTCAACTCCTGGACTGTTTTTCCCACGTATATTTTAGGACAAGCACACTGTGCTATATAGATCACATTAGTGCTCTTACAGTTCAGGAACTTTCGGATAGTATACGTCTTACTGTTGACCGAGAATTCTTTTAGTTTTATCATATATTTACAAAAACTACAATCTCCGCATGGATAAGAACCAAATAGTGATTTTGTTAGCCACGTTTCTTTCTGGTTATACCTTGGTTCAAAGTGACTATGGACCAAAGTGTCCCTGATATTTTTGCCCTGACTGTAGGTGATGCTTGGTCTGTTGCTGATTACATTCCTAAGGTCGTCATCCGACTGTAGAATTGGCCAGTACTTGTTTAAGATGTTAAGGATGTCTCCAGTCCGGGAATCAAAGGTCCCTATACACCGTACTAACTTCTCCTTTTCTTGTTTCCTTCTTGGTTCGGAAATTAGACTGTCTCTGTTTGTTTGTTTGGCCCTCCTGTAGGCTCGTTTCAGACACTTTCTTGGATAGCCCTTGTCAAGAAATCGTCTGTACAATATTTTGGATTCAGTCTCAAACGCTTCAACTGATGAACAGTTCCGTTTGGCTCTTAGATATTGTCCAATCTGGATTCCCTGTTTCAAAGGCTTCGGGTGCCAGCTATCCCAGTTTAACAAACTATTAGTTGATGTACTTTTTCGATAAACTGCAGTTTCCAAGTCACCAAGGTGATTTATGCTGATTGTTAGGTCCAGGAAATTAATTTTAGATGCATCAATCTCCAGTGTAAATCTCATACCTATATCATTATTATTCAAAGTATCCACCATTCTGTGAAACGTTTCCTCATCCCCATCCCAGAGGATGAGGACGTCATCTATATAACGGCCCCAAAATAAAATGTGATCCGTGTATGATGTATTCTCCTCACTGAAAACATAAACAGATTCCCACCACCCAAGAAATAAGTTCGCGTAAGTAGGTGCGCAGATAGTGCCCATGGCGGTACCCTTCACCTGATGGTAAAAGGTACCGCCAAACAAAAAGTAATTGTGTGATAATAGAAAATCAAGGAGTGTCAGGGTTAAGTAATTGTGATCCGTCAATTGTGTCCCTTTGGTGTCCAAAAAACTTTTGACTGCAGTTATGCCCAGATGATGTATAATGTTTGAATATAAGCCCTCTACATCGAGGCTGGCTAAAAATGTTCCAGGGGGTACCCCAATGTCTTGTATTTTATTTATCACATCCTTCGTATATATGTATATGCATGCATATACTGCATATAAACAGCATACACACAAAAACATGCAGCAGATACACACACGTATACAGCTACACATCAAAGATACAGTTTAAACACACAGTACAGTATATATACATCATACACACATACAATATACACATGGCAAGGCATGCCCACTGGCCTATTAACATGGCGGGACCTGGTTGCTACGGTGGTACAGGGCTGAACAGGAATGTGCCATTCATGTATTTCTATAGGTAACCCTGCTTGCCCCACAGCCTCTCTCATTTATGTCCCAGATGTAACTGTCCCCCCCACCCCCAGGGGACTATGGGGCCACAGCCTATCAGAGATATGTACCTGATCACCCAGGCCCCCAGCATCTGCTCTCATTGGGCCTCAGCTCTCACAGGGACAGGCCAGATTCTCACATATATGTCCCTGATGTAACTGCTTATTAGTGAGACCCCACTCACAAGTATTATACAGCAGTCCAGACCACAATTAGGCTCAGTCTGGAACAGCTCCAGCCTCTCAGCACTGCAGTCAGATGAGATAAGAAGTGGGCGGGGCTTAGCCATGGTAGCTCCACCCACCTATGTCCCGGGATTCAGGTACAACCTCCGGTCTGTGTATACAGCACTGTCATGCTGCAAGGTGCCTCCTGCTAAAGCCACTCCTCCCTCACTGACTATTCATGAGAGTATCAGGTACGGAGAAGCACGGGCGCGGAGGCGTGGCCAAGTCCCTGCTGATCGTAGCCTCCTACAGGCACCGCGTCCCGGCGTTTATAAGGAGCTACGCTCAGCGGGTACATAGGAGGATGGGTCTGGGGGCACGGAATGAATACATTATGATGACTCACCCCTGTCGTGTCCACGGGCCCATTAACATGGCGGGCCCCGTAGCAACTGCTACGGCTGCTACGGTGGTAGTTACGCAACTGAGTAGTAGCATAGATCTGTGGTCATATATACAGGAAAGGAGTAGCAGTATTGATCTGTACTCTGTGGAAGATTTGGCCCGGTAGAGACCGTGGTAGCGGGGTGCTGTGATGCAGTTCAAGACAGTGACACCAGGATACAGTCCAAACAGGTCTTGCCTGCGTTTATTGCAGCAAAATAAACCAGCCTTTACATTCAGGTATTTGAATAAACAAACAAAAAAAACCTACCCGTCAGGGTACTAACTATACAAGTAGTCCCCTACCTCACACTATACAGAGATCACGTGGCTGCTCCAGACACAGAGGTCAGGGCTGTGTCCTCTCAGCCTCCTTCCACAGAGAGACAACCAACTCAACTCTGCTGAGTCAATTTATGCAGCCTCATTAGTCTGCACCCATCACCTGTGTCCAAGGTGCTGGACAAACCCACCTCAGCACTAAGGCCTTGCATAGAAGAAAAACCTAGGGGAAACATACCGCCCATCCACAGTTAACCCCTTCAGTGTCTCACATACCCTCCCCCTCTGTTTGACCCTGTGGGGACGAACACTTTTGGCCATCAGACAGTGGGTACGGGATAGGGCATCGGCATTCCCATGCAGCTTTCCTGCTCGATGTTCCACCGTGAATTTAAAATTCTGGAGCATGAGGAACCACCTTGTGACCCTGGCGTTCCTCTCCTTGGCCTGACTCATCCAGGTTAGGGGAGAGTGATCAGTCACTAGTGTAAACTGCCGCCCTACCAAATAATACCTCAGGGATTCCAGAGCCCATTTGATCGCCAAGCACTCCCTCTCAACTATACTGTAGTTCTTTTCAGGAGGTGTGAGCTTGCGGCTCAGGAATGTTACAGGATGTTCCTCACCCCCCACTACTTGGGACAGGACAGCCCCCAAGCCCACGTCAGAAGCGTCAGTCTGTACAATAAAGGTCTTGGTGAAGTTAGGGGTGATCAGTACCGGTCCCTCACACAAAACCGTCTTAAGTCGCTGAAACGCCCCCTCAGCCTCTTCACTCCACTTTACCATCACCGCCCTGCTACCCTTAGTCAGGTCAGTCAGGGGTGCCGCTATTGTCGCAAAATCGGGGATAAATCGGCGATAATAGCCCACTATGCCCAGAAAAGCCCTCACTTGCTTCTTGCTCAAAGGTCGTGGCCACTGCTGGATCGCCTCTACTTTATTTACTTGGGGTTTGATGACCCCTCGCCCAATACGGTACCCCAGGTAACGGGCCTCTTCCAGACCAGTGCACACTTTTGGGGGTTCGCTGTCAGCCCTGCTGCCCTCAGGGAGTCTACCACTGCTTGTACTTTGGCTAGATGACTCTCCCAGTCGTTACTATAGACTATGATGTCATCCAAGTAGGCCGAGGCATAACTCCGGTGAGGTTTTAGCACGAGATCCATTAACCTCTGGAATGTGGCGGGAGCCCCATGTAGCCCAAAGGGGAGTACCACGTACTGAAAAAGCCCATCAGGGGTAACAAAAGCGGTCTTCTCTTTAGCCCTGTCAGTCAGGGGTACCTGCCAATACCCTTTCGTCAGGTCAAGGGTGGAGAAGAACCTAGCCTGTCCAAGTCGTTCTATCAACTCGTCAACCCTGGGCATGGGATAGGAGTCAAATTTGGACACCTTGTTCAACTTCCTAAAATCATTGCAGAACCGTAGGGAACCATCAGGTTTGGGAATCAACACAATAGGACTCGACCAGTCACTTTTAGATTCCTCGATAACCCCCAGGTCTAACATCTGCCTGACTTCTTCGGATATGGCAAGCCGGCACGCTTCAGGGACCCGGTAGGGTTTTTGGTGTACCCGGATGTGGGGTTCGGTTATGATGTCATGCTTGATGACTGAAGTACGTCCCGGTAACTTAGAGAACACATCTACATTTCGGAGCACAAACTCCTTCGCTTCCTGAATCTGGGCCCTGGAGAGGAACTCCGAGATCCGTACTTCAGGCACCTTGGCATCGGGTACACCTACCTCCGGTGTCCCCTTCTTGGAGACAGACGCCTTCTCTACTCCCATGGCCACCAGGGACTCTCTTTCCCTCCATGGCTTTAGGAGGTTCACGTGGTATATCTGTTCGGGTTTCCTCCTCCCCGGCTGAGATACCCTGTAGGTTACCTTCCCCACTCTCTCCATGACCTCATATGGTCCTTGCCATTTGGCCAGGAACTTGCTCTTTACGGTGGGCACCAGAACTAGCACTCTGTCGCCTGGGTTAAAGGTCCTGAGTCTGGCTGACCTATTGTAGACCCTAGACTGGGCCTCTTGTGCCCTTGTCATGTGCTCCTTTACAAGGGGCATTACCGCCGCTATGCGGTCCTGCATAAGGGAGACGTGTTCTATCACACTACGGTGGGGAGTCCTCTCCTGTTCCCAGGTCTCCTTGGCTACATCCAAAAGCCCACGTGGGGAACGGCCATATAACAGCTCAAATGGTGAGAAACCCGTGGAGGACTGGGGAACTTCCCGTATGGCAAACATCAAATAGGGTAACAAACAATCCCAGTCCTTCCCATCTTTGCTGACCACCCTCTTAAGCATCCCCTTCAAGGTCTTATTAAACCTCTCGACCAAGCCATCTGTCTGAGGATGATACACAGAGGTGCGGAGCTGTTTTACCTGTAGTAACTTGCACATCTCCTTCATTACCCTAGACATGAATGGGGTACCCTGGTCAGTCAATGTAATAAAAATCGTATTGAATATTATATCTTTCCCGCGTACTTTAGTTTGTTCTTCCAAAAATACCTTACTTAGGTGAATTCAGGACTCAGGATAATTATTATAAAAAGTTACGTTTATTGTCGTCGTCCAGGTTGCAGAATACAGAATACTTGTGCAGATTATTAGTCATGTGATAAAGTCAGTCAGTCCATGAAATTATGTTCTGGAGAAGGTTTCATCATCTTGTGTTGGTCTTTCTTCCTTCGTTCTTTCATCTCCATCTTGTGTCCTTAAATCTCCTCCATATGTCAGCGTGTGAGAGCGAGCTTGGTGTGTGTGATATGCTCAATGTGCCATCCCCCTTGGACAGAGTCACTTATAAAGAGTACAGTCCTATAGAGTTGCATTGTGAGCCAAACTCATCCATTGGCCTTGTCCATAACCATATATGGTAACATTCCTTTATGACCAGCTAACACAGAGACCATTATATGGTAAAGGATAACTAATGCCATGTGATAGGATGTGGTTGGGGGAAGGTTGCTTCCTTCCATAGGTTTTTTAGGTATATGTCAAGAATGTACATACAACACCAATGCTGCCCATATATGGTCCTGATCTTTCACTCATGATTATTTCCCACTTACTCTCCATTTGTATTTTGTACTCTTGAGTACATTTTCACACCCAAATTAGAATATTGTTCATCAATAATATTTAACATTTCCCCCTCTTGAGGGTGAGATACATCTGTTTGATCCCTCAAAATACAATAACAATATTCAAATATATTATAAATCATTGGATGATCTTCCTTTTGTTTAGAATGTCTGTAATAATTAATTGTCCTTATAAGAATATCAATCAATATTAACTCATTTCTACAAATTATGATATTAATAAATGTTATGGTGTACTGTGATCAAAATACAAATAAATTGATAGACTATACTAAATCTAAACTAGATGAAGCTTCTTGTCATCTTCTTATGGTCATCATCTTCTTGTCCAGTAGAAGGATTAGTTACACCGTCTTTAGTATGTAGATGCCTTATTATTACTATTGATAGATTATTATGTGCAGAAAACTTTAATTACATTTCCTTGTTGTTAGTTTCTTCCAGTATACAGCACAAAGTCTTAGAAAGATATAGATGTAAAATCAAAATCTTCAGAAGGAACATGTACTTATGATATCAGTACAGCAGTCACCTCCTTGGAACTTACTTGAATATGTCATTTGAGTTCCCCTGGGATTCATCAGTGCTTCTTCACTGAAACAACTGTGATAGCAATGTAAGGGTTAACATTGACAATGATCCCTTCAATAACAGAATGTAATCTTAGTCAAAGTATAGCAGTCCTTAGTCGCAGTTGTATCAATAACCCTTTTCTCACTGGGTTAATGACATCTTTGACCAAAACAATCTTGATAATAACTCAGTACATCTGGATGTATCTCAATAATAATAATCAGCTGCCATTCATTCAGTGATAACATAGTCCATCTGATAAGTCCATAACGTGTAACATTAGCACCTTCATATTGTTACCTAAGACATATGCACATCAATTCTTTACCTTCATGGAATTTATAGCACTGGAAATTGTGTCAGTCTTTGATCCATAATAAATCTCAAAGTCTTTTCCAATTATTTGGAGACTTGATTGAAGACATCTTCTATTGCCCTAAATCTACACCAAAATCGGTGATTATACCTAACTTATAACGATCACAGTGAACCATATCATTCATTTTTGTTACTAATATCTAATATAACATTGTTTATTAAATACTGCTTAAAATAACAAATATTATCAATAATAACTATCACATTAATATTGACAAATGTTAGGAATCCTGTTGGATTTCCGGTACATCATGTGATTCCTTATTAATTGAATTCAAGAAGAAGAGCCATTTATTTAATTAATACCTTAAGATTACCCTAATACCTTTAATCAAATATGCATATAACCCAAATATTTATTTAATCACACTTCAATGTTCCATTCTTTTTCATAACACCCATTTTGTCTTTTGAATGAAAACCATACTCTTACTGTATTGCATATTGTAATGTTCCCAAATGCAATATCCTACCCTTATTCTTTAATTCCAAACTTTCCATAAATCCCCTCATACTGAATTTAGTATGGATAACCCTTCACATATATTATTCATCCCCGTCAACCAATGAACCTTCAGTTACTCAGAATATTAAACTGATGCTTTGTCAGTGATCTTACTCCATGTATTATACCATAGACCCTTCTTAACTGAAACATAATCCTACTGAATCTCTGTGGGTAAGCATCCTTGTAATATTATAGATGGTCACTCATTGCATATTTTGTAAAATAAACCCAAATTTGACATATTTTGTCAAACAAACCCAAAAAATAAAGATACATCACGTATGTTCCCTTAATTTACATGTATAACATTGTGTGTATGTATAGAAATGTACGTGTTATGTGTGTACGTTTATGTAAACCATAGAAAAACAATTAAAATAAAAGTAAAATCCCCAAAACTTAAATCCATAAATAGATTAATAAACCAATGAAAAACAAATTAATAATATTCCATCACATGTCATTTTTCCTACTACCATAGATAGTAACCATAGTTACATTGCTGCCATTGATGATTCATTGCAGCTGCCATCATCACTGAGAGTCTTCACACATTCCTCATATACTGATGTAAATGGACTTGTTCATTGTCCATTAATGAACCCTTAAATTTACCATTTACCATTGTATTTAACCAGAATTTTACTTTAGACATGAAGTACTTCATTATGGACAACAAATAACATAAAAGACAAACAATTTTTATTCTCAGGCCTGACAATAGACGTCACAGATCTGCAGATCACAGGATACAACAAACACAGACACACATAGACAATGATACGTATATACGTATGGCCAAAGCTCAAGATATTAGCTTGTGTTAGTCATGCTCATGCAGAAGAGTAAACCAGGCAGCAGCATCTGTGTATGATGTAAAAGTTACACATTGTTTAATTTTATACAATCATTTTATCTCTAATTGATTATTTCTCTTATTCAATCACTGTAATCCATATCTCTATCATATTAACATCAGGAGATCTTTACTGCATTGCTGCTTCTTTCCTGTATCTTTTTGAAGAAAAAATAGGAACAATGTTAAAAATGTATTCAATCCAACAATACAGGCAGTCCCCGGGTTACATACAAGATAGGGACTGTAGGTTTGTTCTTAAGTTGAATTTGTATGTAAGTCGAAACTGTATATTTTATCATTGTAGTTCCCGACAATTTTTTTTTTTTGCCCCAGTGACAATTGGAGTTTCAAATTTTTTTGCTGTAATAGGACCAAGAATTATCAATAAAGCTTCATTGCAGACAATTTTAAGATGATTATTGCAGTCTGGGACTATTTTAAAGCATCCAGAGAGCTTCACCAGAGGTCACAGTGGGCAGAGGGGTCTGTCTGTAACTATGGGTTGTCTGTAAGTCGGGTGTCCTTAAGTAGGGGACCGCCTGTAATTTTAAATATTGAGAGTTAGATGAATAAATGCTTAACTAAGACTTTACAAACTAAAACATGATACTGCTATCATATTACCTTATTCAGGCCTATGTATAACATCATGTATGACACTACTTGGCCCATATATAAAAAATAGAATAATGTGCACAATACACTGATTGTTCATCATATTGTCACATAAATCCCAGAACTATATTTTTTGTTCCGTCAAACTCCTTATCTTAAAACCATGTCCATTACCAAGCCATAGTCATTATACCAATAGTAGTCGGTAGTATACAGGGGTATATTCTCAGCCAATACCCAACCCATGTCTAAAAATCTTGCCCTCTAGAATATCATTGAATATCCTCATCAATGTGTCCTTCCTATGATACATGGATTTGGTGGATTCATTCATAAATTCACAATACTGCATTTTGTCTAATTTAGTCTCCATGACTGAGGAGACATCACATGTGGGGACTTCCTTCTCCTGAATATTTTTAGCTTTGTTTACCAAAGCCTTGGATATGTCTGATGATCTATCCTGTACATCTGGCCTTTTCTCTTCTCTGATTACATTGTCTTTACAATTAGACAATTCACACGGAATGATTTCTTTACTTACAACAGGTAACAGGGAATTACTAGGTGGAGCAGATTGAGTAATCATGTTGTAAGGTTTCCTTGCTACATGCAGATTTCTACGCTCCTCATAGACTTTGTCCCACTTTCTCCTTGGAGTATATACCCTTCTTCTAGGAGTATATACTTCTTGTGTTCGCTCAGGCAGGGTTCTCTTGTATGACTTTCTGTAACCATCTGCCTCTGTTCTCTCTATACTCTCTCTCTGATTTTGTGATTTGTTCTTTCTCTGATACTTTCTAATATTATCTAAAAATTTTGTAGCATCTAATAAAGAAGATTGATCTGAAGCAAATACAAGTGCAGCAGCAGTAAGGAATGTAAATTTCTTAATAAATTCTCTCACTATTGAGCGAGGATTACAAATTCCAATTGCTTTACACGTTCTCTCAAACATTGACATAAATGAGAAGGTACATTCCTTTCTACCAATTTTCATTTCGTGTAAAATCTCATATGTGGGAATGCTGTCACTTGTAGTGCACCAGAGTAACTTCTTTAATCTGTCTACGTCATTGTCATGTGACCACTCACTAGACTCGTTATCAAGTAAATCTTCTGATTCTAATCGTCTAGAAAACTTTAGAGGAAGCCAAATTTTAAACAACTGATTTTTCTGTTCATTTGATAAATCAAATTTCTCCACAAAACTCTCAAAGATTTCATGATTCCTGCACACATGGATTTTTTCATCATATGTGGGAACCTCTTTGCTCAGAATTAATAAATGCTTCTGCATTTTTAACTTTAAACTGGATTCTTTCATCTCCAATATCTGTCTCTGAAAAGACCCTTCCATGTCTGTAGACACAGAGTCACCTCCAGCAGAGAGAACACAGACCTGTCCCTGGTCACTCTGCTGAGTTACATCATCACATGTATTACCTGCACGATCCATCTCCTCATAGGTCACATTATCTGTATTAAGAGTAGAACTAGTGCTCCTGACTATGGATCTGTCTAGCACTGCCTGATGATAGACTTTTACCATCTGCAGAATGTTCCTCAATTTCTCTTTGTCTTTACTGACAGATACACGTTTACTTTCTATCTTTTTATTCTCCTTTACGCATTCATCATATAAACTCAACCAAACAGTTTCTAGATCTGACTGATCACTAGGCACAAACTTAAACTCTAAGTTACATTTCTTAGTAAAAGAATCAATGATTTCCATACTTACAACCTTGGATCCTGACACTTATTGTCCTCCTGAGGCCGCCGTCTGTTGTACGTCTGGGAAAGATCTCGTGCATCACTCTTCTAGATTCCTCTTTGTTGATTTTCTCTGACACTTGCAAAAACATGAGAGTCAATTGGAATTCCCCCCTTTGCAAGTGTTAGGAGAATATAAAAAAATGTAAAAAACAAAGTCGTAGGCTGGCCCGCCAAATGTAATAAAAATCGTATTGAATATTATATCTTTCCCGCGTACTTTAGTTTGTTCTTCCAAAAATACCTTACTTAGGTGAATTCAGGACTCAGGATAATTATTATAAAAAGTTACGTTTATTGTCGTCGTCCAGGTTGCAGAATACAGAATACTTGTGCAGATTATTAGTCATGTGATAAAGTCAGTCAGTCCATGAAATTATGTTCTGGAGAAGGTTTCATCATCTTGTGTTGGTCTTTCTTCCTTCGTTCTTTCATCTCCATCTTGTGTCCTTAAATCTCCTCCATATGTCAGCGTGTGAGAGCGAGCTTGGTGTGTGTGATATGCTCAATGTGCCATCCCCCTTGGACAGAGTCACTTATAAAGAGTACAGTCCTATAGAGTTGCATTGTGAGCCAAACTCATCCATTGGCCTTGTCCATAACCATATATGGTAACATTCCTTTATGACCAGCTAACACAGAGACCATTATATGGTAAAGGATAACTAATGCCATGTGATAGGATGTGGTTGGGGGAAGGTTGCTTCCTTCCATAGGTTTTTTAGGTATATGTCAAGAATGTACATACAACACCAATGCTGCCCATATATGGTCCTGATCTTTCACTCATGATTATTTCCCACTTACTCTCCATTTGTATTTTGTACTCTTGAGTACATTTTCACACCCAAATTAGAATATTGTTCATCAATAATATTTAACAGTCAAGATTTCCTTGGGGAGGCCTGTGCGGGAGAACACCTGGAACAGCTCCCTAGCAATATTTTTGGAGGAGGTGTTCCTTAATGGAATCGCCTCGGGATACCGCGTAGCGTAGTCCAGGATAACTAGGATGTATTGGTGCCCCCTGGAGGATTTGACTATGGGGCCAACCAGATCCATTGCAATCCGTTCAAAGGGCACTTCTATGATTGGTAGGGGGACCAAAGGACTCCTGAAGTGGGAGACCGGGGCAGTAAGTTGGCACTCAGGGCAGGAGCTACAATACCGGTTTACCTCCTCCCACACCCCGGGCCAGAAAAATCGCTGCAGGATCCTCTCTCGGGTCTTCTCAGCCCCTAAGTGCCCTCCCAGCACATGTTTGTGTGCCAACTCTAGCACCAGCCTACGGTGAGATTGGGGTACTACCAGTTGCTCAACCTCCTCACCCCGTATCTGGTCGACCCTGTACAACAGTTCCCCAATAATCACCATTCGGGGGTATATTTTATCAGCCCCTGGTATTTGGAGTACCCCATTTATCACCTTAACATTCTCCCGTGCCTTAACCAAGGTAGGGTCCTGTAGCTGTGCAGCCCCAAAATTTTAACGGGAAATCTCAAGGTCCAGCATGTCGGCCACCTCCTCGTGGCCCTCGACCTCACCAGCTAGGACCTCTAGGGGAGAGAATTCATCACATGGGGTCACCCCTACTGCTGGTGTGGGTACATCGGCCTCAAAGGGTTCAGGGGCCAAGGCCGGACATACCTGATGTCCATTATCTGCAACAGCACCTGAGGTGGGTCTTCGTCTCCAGAGGTCCCAAAACACCGGTAAGTCTCTGCCGATAATAGCCTCATGAAAAAGGGTCCCCACCACCCCCACTTCATGGGTAACAGTACCACAAGGGGTGTGTAGGTTGATGACAGCAGTGGGATATTCGCGAGTGTCCCCATGTATACACAACACTCCCACTCTCCGCCCACTGTATAGTCCCGGATCAACCAAAGTTCCCCGCACCAGGGTGACCAGACTCCCCGAGTCTAGCAAGGCTTCCACTGTGTGATCACCGATTGTGACCATGCATACTTGGGGTTCTGCATCCGTTACTGACTCAGCCGCCAGAACTGGTCGGGCAAACAGCGACACTCGCCGGGTCTGGTTGCAGTCCATTGGCTCCACTGACAGTGGACAGTTGGCAGCAATATGGCCCATTTCATGGCACCGCCAGCACTGGATACGGCCATGACCTCTGTCACGAGCCTCACTGGGTTTCTGGGTATCCACGCCCCCCAATGAACCCCCTCCCAACCTGACATGTCTCCCCTTTTCCACAGTAGCAGTCTTACCAGCTGGTTTGGTGACCCTGTCACTGGCACTGCTTCGTGTCGGAGAGGTAAGTAGAAGGTCCTCCGTAGCCCGATACCTCTCTACTAGGGACACAAGCTCCTCAGCTTTTGTGGGACCGGCCTGTCCAACCCACCGCTGGAGCCGAGAGGGCAGAGAACGGGTGAATTTGTCGAGGACCACTCTCTCTACCATCTGTGCTGGGGTGCAGTCCTCTGGTTGTATCCACTTCCGGACAAGATGGATCAGGTCATGCATTTGGGAGCGTGGGGGTAATTTTTCTGAGTAAGCCCACTGGTGGACCCGGCTGGAGCGAACTTGAATGGTGACCCCAAGACGAGCCAGAATCTCCGCCTTTAGCTGGGGGTACTTACGGGCCTCCGTTTCACTCAGGTCGTAGTAAGCCTTCTGCGACTCGCCGGTCAGGAACGGTGCCAGGACATCTGCCCACTGCTCAGCCGGTAACTCCTCTCGCTCAGCTACTCGCTCGAACACTGTGAGATACGCCTCCACGTAAAGCCTCTTGTACTGCAGCCCGTGCGGAACGCTGGACAACCGGGTACCCTTGTAGACCAGTATGGGACCCCTCAGTAGTCGTCGCTTGCTGTGCTGCCATAATGCCAGAAAACTTCTCCATCATCAGCTGGAACATGGCTCGGGACTCTTCCTGCTGCTGGCGGGACCTCTCCTCCTGCAGCTGGAACATGGCTTGCTGCTGACGGGACCTCTCCTCCTGCTGCTGGCGGGACCTCTCCTCCTGCTGCTGGAACATGGCTTGCTGCTGGCGGGACCTCTCCTCCTGCTGCTGGAGCATGGCTTGCTGCAGCTGCCGATTAGCCAGGGACTCTTCCTGCTGCTGCTGCCGATTAGCTCTGGCCTCCTCTTGCAGGTATTTAATAAAGTCCTCCATCTTGGCTTTATCCTGCACTTTCACCCAGGCCATGCAATGTTGCAGGATGTAGCAAGCCCTTCAGGTGTATGTCTTTTTGAACTGCCCGCAATCCGAAGCACCATATGTGGAAGATTTGGCCCGGTAGAGACCGTGGTAGCGGGGTGCTGTGATGCAGTTCAAGACAGTGACACCAGGATACAGTCCAAACAGGTCTTGCCTGCGTTTATTGCAGCAAAATAAACCAGCCTTTACATTCAGGTATTTGAATAAACAAACAAAAAAAACCTACCCGTCAGGGTACTAACTATACAAGTAGTCCCCTACCTCACACTATACAGAGATCACGTGGCTGCTCCAGACACAGAGGTCAGGGCTGTGTCCTCTCAGCCTCCTTCCACAGAGAGACAACCAACTCAACTCTGCTGAGTCAATTTATGCAGCCTCATTAGTCTGCACCCATCACCTGTGTCCAAGGTGCTGGACAAACCCACCTCAGCACTAAGGCCTTGCATAGAAGAAAAACCTAGGGGAAACATACCGCCCATCCACAGTTAACCCCTTCAGTGTCTCACAACTCATATATACAGAATAGGAGTAGTAGTTCTGATCTGTGCCCATATGAAAATGGGGTGAATCTTTAGTCCATTGCGACCGTTCGGTGATAGCGATCACCTTTATCAGGCATAACCATAGTGAAAACAAACCAGCTATTTAAGGATCAATGATGTATCCCATTGGTCAATACAATGTGCAAATAATTAGGGTCAAAATGACTCAAAACTAAACAAAATATACATAAACACATTTGTATAATATACATTAGACAGTGACTAAATCACGTAGTGACATTATACACGTAATACATAGTGTAAAGAGTCGTAGTACTGTGGATTAAAAACAGAGATCCCGCCTATCGGAGTTTGACCTGTCCCTTATCTCCTTAATTCATTCAAAAAAATTTTACCTTCATGCCACTCAAGATTGTTGGTCACTCATAGGACTACTTTCCTGACTGAAGAGAAAGAGCAGAAATCTAAGAGAAAAAATAATGCAGTATAATACATATTTCCCACAGGACTTGCTCCACCTACTATATAACATGCTGAAGTCAGGCAACATAGTATTTTGAAATTTAAACTTTGACAAAAGTGTTATCCTAAAATGAAAAAGTAAGGTTAAAGCGAAAACATTATTTTTATGTGTGAATGCTTACATTCTATTGGCCACAAGGGGGAGTAAAATATAATAAGTAATTGAAATAAAAATAAGTAATATTACATTTGGGTATGGACTAGAAATGTAGTCAAATGGTAAATTTAAGTCAAACTATTAGTTAGTGCAAGCAGCTAAAAGCTCAGAATCACTAAATAAGTTTTCATTTTTAAATTAATATCTTTTTTTAAATATTAGTTACAAATAAATAAATAAAATAGTAAATATATATTTTCCACATAATTGTTATATGCATCAAAAGTATTGACCATCTATTAGAAAAAACTTAATTCAACATTCCCTGGAAAGAGAATTCCTTGGGTTTTCTTTAAAAACTTTTTTTTCAACTTTCATGAATGATGGTACTTTATGTAACTAAAATTGTGTAGCATATTTTATATTTTTATTTTATTGTATAGCTCAATAATGCAAATTGTATCAAACCTGACTACAAAGGTTGAGGGCAGACTCACATTGGCGTTTTTTTTTTCACATCTGTGATTCATCACTGAACCCATTTTGGCTGATAGATTCACACAGATTGGTTTCCTCCACCTGGCTTCAGTGATTTTCCACTGATGTGTTACTGAACCATTCTTTTCAATGGGCTTTTTCACACATCAGTTTTGTTTCACTGATCAGTGGTCAATTCAGAACCTATTCTTTTTGTGTTCACTGATAGCAATGGATCAGCAGAAAAAAAAATGCAGTGTGAAAAAGCCCATTGAAAAGAATGGGTCAGTAAGGCATCATTAAAAATCACTGAAGCCAGTTAGAGGATACCAATCTGTGTGTGTCCTGAAGCCAAAATGTGTTCAGTAAAAGATCACTGTTGTGAAAAAAAAAATGCCAACGTGAAACCACCCTAAAATAGTGATTATGATACGAGGTTATGACCCTTCTGGATAAAAATAGCAATATCACACTATTGCATTTCTGCCATTATAATTGTTAGAAGACTAACTATGGATATTTTATTATATCTAATCAATAGCTCATTATGAGGGGAACAAAGTATGGGCCACATGTATCACTCGTTTTTTCTGTTGTTTTTGCGCCTTTTCATTCAGGCACACCGTTTTTGCGCCATTTTTGCGACTAAACGCCAAACTAGCCGCGCAGCAAAAATAACCAGCTTTCCTTCATCTATCTTACCAATCCAGATGTTTTGCTGCGCCTAATTATATTAACCACTTACGTTTTCATTTAGGCGCAAAAACGGGCGCAAAAACACTCCAGCCCGAAGGTGGCGTTAACTGAGAAGAAAGCACTGAGCCCCTTTGCAGAACAGCTCATTTCTAGCAGCAAAGCTCAGGCAGACACTAGAACATATAATAGATACATTAGATACACTGCAGACAGGAGCTGCAGACTCTATTTACAGTTCATCACCTTCTATTTACAAAACATTCTGCAAACTCCTGAGCTCAGAGCAAGAGAGAAAAGAACTTTGCAGAAGTTTGCAGAATGTTGCAGATACGACATACAAGTGTCCCCCATGTAATTCTGCACAGTATCTGAGGGGGATACTGTGCAGAATTACAGGGGTGCAGCAGGAGACCAGCACTGGGGGATCCCCTCCAGGAGAAGCCCCTGCTGAGGAGGTCACTGGGTGCAGGGTGTCACACACCTGGGTGCTGCTGTGAGTGTTATCTTCATTCTGGGCTGTGGGAGAAGCAGAGAGGAGCTTGTAGCAGGATCACATGTAAGTGCCTGAATCTAACATTGCGCCGAAATTGCGCCAAAATTGCGCCTAAACTGTTTTAAAGTAAAGTGATTAATAAGAGGCAGAAAATATACTTATCACAGATGGTTGTAGCTTGTGATAATTCTGGCAAAACAGTGCGCCAGAATTTAGGGGCAACTACTACACTTAGGCGCACAAAAGTGATAAATGTGGCCCATAATACAGACATTAGATACTCTGCAGACAGGAGCTGAAGACTCTGTGATCTCCTGTGATCTCCTCAGCAGTGGCTTCTTCTGGAGGGGATCCCCCAGTGCTGGTCTCCTGCTGCACCCCTGTAATTCTGCACAGTATCCCCCTCACATACCGGTGATACTGTGCAGAATTACATGGGGAACACTTGTCTGTAGAATCTGCAACATTCTGCAAACTTCTGCAAACTTTTGAGCTCTTTTGCTTTGAGCTCAGGAATGTTTTGTAAATAGAAGGTGATGAACTGTAAATAGAGTCTGCAGCTCCTGTCTGCAATGTATCTAATGTATCTATTATCTGTTCTAGTGTCTGGCTGAGCTTTGCTGCTAGAAATGAGCTGTTCTGCAAGGGGGCTCAGTGCTTTCTTCTCAGATAACGCCACCTTCAGGCTGGAGTGTTTTTGCGCCGTTTTTGCGCCTAAATGAAAACATTGCAAGTGATGAATATCATTAGGCGCAGCAAAACATCTGGATTGGTAAGATAGATGAGGGAAAGCTGGTTATTTTTGCTGCGCGGCTAGTTTGGCGTTTAATCGCAAAAATGGCGCAAAAACGGTGCGCCTGAATGAAAAGGCACAAAAACAACAGAAAAAACAAGTGATACATGTGGCCCAATGTATGAGAGATTACATGTAGAACAATCAATCCTATAAATTATGTTGCATGAATTGAAATTTTTGAATGATTTATAGGAAAAATCTTGTCTATTAAAGGGAACCTACCACCCCGATTCTACCTATAAAGGTAGAAGGGGTGGTAGGTGGATGAATGGGACGTGAGGATAGCCCTTTTTGGGCTAATCCTCACATCCCGGCTATCTTTTAGAAAAGTTTATTGCGGGCATATGCAAATTTATTTATGCGGCTACTGGGGCGTGGAGTAGCTGGACATGAGGCTACTAGTCGCGGCTACTCCACGCCCCAGTAGCCACATTACTCCTCCTACCATTTAATCTTCGGCGCGCAGCTCCTCGTAGCTGCGCGCCCTCGTCCGAGTCCCCCGGCATCTGCGGCCTACTGCGCATGCGCAGTAGCTCCCGCCCCAGAGCCGCGGCTGCGCAGCCAAAGGCCTGGGTTCTGCGCAGGGGACTCAGCTGAAGATTAAATGGTAGGCGGAGTAATGTGGCTACTGGGGCGTGGAGTAGCCGCGACTAGTAGCCTCATGTCCGGCTACTCCACGCCCCAGTAGCCGCATAAATAAATTTGCATATGCCCGCAATAAACTTTATAAAAAGATAGCCGGGACGTGAGGATTAGCCCAAAAAGGGCTATCCTCACGTCCCATTCATCCACCTACCACCCCTTCTACCTTTATAGGTAGAATCGGGGTGGTAGGTTCCCTTTAAAGAAGTAATATTCCTAATTTCATTGGCAAATGGATATACTACACATTGTCCTGAACCACATTTAGCCCCTTACTAACATGTGACATAATACTACGTCACATGGCGGGTGCGGGTGCATAGAAAGGGCTCATGGGCTGAGCCCTCTCCATAGCCGATAAGTCTTTGCTGCATATTGCACATATCGCGGGTGTTTTTCCGCTGATCGCCGGCGGTGGCTTTGCTTCGCGCCGCCATCTTTCCAAGAATTGTTGCTCCCCATGAAGTCATCGGGGTGCGGCGATCCATCGCCATGGTAGCCTCAGGTCTTCCGTAGACCCGTGGCTACTTCGGGTTAACCTATTCATGAATGAGGAGTAAAATCTGTAAAATAGTGTAGTATGGCAGTAGATGATAGGATTTTACAGACAACCTAGGGTTAAAGTACCCTAGGAAGTCTGAAAAATAGTAAAAATACAAATAAAAAAAGTTAAAAAAATTATAATAAAAAACCCTTAAAACTCAAATCACCCCTCTTTCCCAAGAACTGATATAAATATAAATAAACAGTAAAAATCATAAACACATTAGGTATCGACACATCCGAAAATGCCCAATCTATAAAAATATAATAACAGTTTTTCACTGCGTTTAACCCCGTAATGGAAAATCGTGCCCAAAGTAAAAAGTGGCACTTTTTTGCCATTTAAAATTTTTTTTTTAAATTCTATAAAAAGTGATCAATTTAGTGTAGGGGTTTTTTTGGTTGAAAATCTACAACCTGATGCAATTATATTTTTTGTTTGTCTTCTTGCAAGTCTGCCAATATTGTTTGTCTGCAAATATTTGGATATAATGTTGCGAATTTTATTACATTCTGCACTGTATGTGGTGAAAAAGTAGGACAATTGTTCTTATATTTATTAATAACAGTTTATAACAGCTAAACAATATTGTGCGATCACGTTTATCACTAATATTTTCCGCTTTTTTTAACGTTCACTTTGGATATTTACGAGCAGATAAATAGGATACAATGTTATTTTTTTTCTATCTGATAGTTTTCACGATTAGAGCAATTTCTTTTTGCCCTGAGCATTTCCCCTACATGAACACCTTTTATAGTGTGTTTCGGATGACATGATGTTCTGTGGAGTATAGCATTGCCTGACATGGGCTTTCTATATGATTTTGTAGAAATATAATTATCCACAATAAGCAATGTCCAATCCAAAAAATTTACTGATATTGGATACCAATTATATGTAGAAAATAAACCAAAAGGATTATTGTTGAATTATTCCAAAAGATCTATAATATAATCGCTATTGGGCGACCACAGGATCAATATGTCATCCATATAATGACCATACCATATTATGTTGTCCAGAAAAGGACAACAAGAAATATAACTTTCTTCCCACCATGCAACATAGAGGTTAGCAAGGGACGGAGAGAACTTAGCCCCCATGGCTGCTCCCCTACATTCTTCTCCCTCCTGCTCCTTCACAGAGCTCACAGCCTGGAGTGCTGATATCAGTAGGAGAGGGAGGCGCTGTACAGGAGCTAACCAGCCTGCAGCACAGTCACATGTTGTTTTTTGAAATGCATCCAAACCAAAGCCCAACCCTGGGACTACACAGAGGATTCTGTCAGGGTGCAAGGTAAGTTATAACACAAAATTATATTGAAATGCAAATGCTTATCGAAAGCAAAAAAGGCATATTTGCAATACAGGTGTAATGGGCTTTTGCAACCTGTCTTTAGTGAAAATGAGGTCCCTGGTGACAGCTTCCCTTTAAATGACATGTACCATGAGATAATTTAATGGTAGATTCTTACTACTTAACCTCCCCATCCCATTCCCTTCTCCATAATCTTCTTTTAGTATGTTGTAGAATGCCCCCTTGTAGTACAAAAAAGCTTTTTAAAATTGAGCCTGAGGTGCTCCGCAGAGCACTTCTGGGCTCCTTCACTAAGTAATTTATACATGCCCCCCAACACAACTGGCATGCCTACACAGTGTACAGAGAGCTTTGGCAATTCTTGTGTTATGCACTATCATATCCCTCTTCATTCTCTCTCTGCAATTCTCCCCCTCCTTTCTGGGCAGTGCTCTAAATGCTATCATCACACATAGCGTCAACCCCATCTACCTCCACAAACCGAAACAAATCACTATCATGTGACACAAACACATGATCAGCGTGCAGGGTTGTGTCCTCCATCTGGCCAGTCACATGACCAGCTGGACAAAAGACATGCTCAAAGAGATCACGGCCACTCCCCCCCACACACACCATCACCAAGAAGAAAACCTGGTCATGTGGAGGGAGTGGAGCAAACGCCACCTTGTGTTTAGCAGATGCACGTGCAAGTTACATTCAGCTTCTGCCAAAACTATAAAGGAAGGGAGGGGCCACACATAGGGAACCGGAAAGGTATAAAATTTCAAATAGGACTAAGGAAATAACAAATGGATAAAATGGGGGAAAAGGCATATACATTGATCAAAAAGCATGTCACATCCTAAGCTAAAAGGGACCAATAATATACTTGTGAAAAATATGTAGACACAACAACAACAACACAAAAACTTATGAAAAACATTCACACACAATCATACACAAGTATCCAATATCAAATAATAAAACAAATATAATAAAATATAATAATAAAAATGATAATTATTTATATAGCGCCATCAAATTCAGTAGCGCTTTACAGGTTCTGGGAACATATACAAATAAAAAAAGACATTACAGAGTAATAACAGTATATGAAACATTAGGTATAAGGGTCCTGCTCGCAAGAGCTTATAGTCTATGAGGATGAGAAGGTGACGCTAGAGGCATTAGAGCTTGTATAATGGTCCAGCCATTCTTTATAAGGGAATGGAATAAAAATGATGTAATAAATAAAAATGCTGCCGCATGAGCAAGTCATCAGCGACCATCTTATATACAAAGTCGAAGGTAAATGGGACTGCAAAGAAGTCTCTAGCTTGGTACGTGGCATTTGCCAAATAACAGATGGGGGAATACTCAGCATTGTGGTTAATAAAGAGAGAGTTAAAGCCATAAAGCCAAACTTTTAAGAATCTGGCAAATCTGCATTTTTTAAGCTTCCTTGTACATGGCACAAAATATTAAATGGTGCCACCAAAAAGTATAATTTTGTTCTCAGAAAACTAGCCAATAAAAATAAAATGTTATGTTTTGGAAAGTGGGGGTTTGTACAAAATAGAAGCACAAAAACAGAAAACATTTCTGGCATTAACCCTTTCAGGACCTTTTTTGTTTTTTCATTTTCATTTTGCACTCCCCATGATCAAAAATCCATAACTGTTTTATTTTTCCATGTCCAGAGCTGTGTGACGGCTTGTTTTCTGCGTAACAAATTACACTTCATAGTGATAGTATTTATTATTCCATGCCGTGTACTGGGAAGCGGGAAAAAAATTCAGAATGCTGTGAAATTGGTAAAAAAACGCATTTGTGCTGTTTTCTTGTGGGCTTGGATCTTAAGGATTTCACTGTGCGCCCCAAATGACATGCCTACTTTATTCTGCGGGTCGGTGCGATTACGGGGATACCAAATTTATATAGGTTTTATAATGTTTTCATACATTTAAAAAAATTAAAACCTTCTGTACAAAAATTTTTTGGGGGATTTTGCCATCTTCTGGCACTAATAACTTTTTTATACTTTGGTGTACGGAGCTGTGGGTGGTGTCGTTTTTTGCAGATTTTGATGACGTTTACAATGTTATCAATTTTAGGACTGTTCGACCTTGTGATCACTTTTTATAGAATTTTTTTTTTTTTTCAACTTTGGGCGCGATTTTCCGTTAAGGGATTAGACGCAGTGAAAAAATGTTATCATATTTTGATAGATCGGGCATTTTTGGACGCGGCGATACCTAATGTGTTTATGATTTTTACTGTTTATTTATATTTATATCAGTTCTAGGGAAAGGGGGGTGATTTGAGTTTTTAGGGGTTTTTATTATAATTTTTTTTTTTTAACTTTTTTTTATTTTTATTTTTACTATTTTTCAGACTCCCTAGGGTACTTTAACCCTAGGGTGTCTGCACGATCCTATCATATACTGCCATACTACAGTATGGCAGTATATGTTTATTTTACTACTCATACATTACAATGTGCTGATAGCACATTGTAATGCATGGGTTAACCCGAAGTAGCCTCGGGTCTTCGTGAGACCCGAGGTTACCATGGCGACGGATCGCCGCTTCCCGATGACGTCACGGTGAGCGGCGATCCTCGAAAAGATGGCGGCAAAGCTGTCGGCGGTGATCAGCGGGAAAACACCCGCGATCGGTGCTGGCACCGATTGCGGGTGTTACCGGTAAGCCTTTGCTGCAATATGCAGCAAAGACTTACCGGCTATGGAGAGGGCTCAGCGCGTGAGCCCTCTCCATGCACCCGCGGCCGACCCGTGACGTGCCATTACGTCACGGGTCGTGAAAGGGTTAAAAAGTTAGTCTAATATGTAAAGCAGAGTGTATTTCTGTGTGTGTGTCCGCTAAAGCATCTGCTACGTTGCGTTTACAGTCACCAAATTTTGCATAGTCACTCTCTGTGACAGGGAATGTCATAGACCAGGTTTTGACCAGAAATTTTCACCCAACTCTTTTCAAAATCCACTTATTACCCACCAGGGCCATTGTCTGCTGTGGCACTTGGAAGCTAGGTTGTGATTGGTTGCTGCAGAGTATAAGACACTTACGTGAGCGGTATGGTGGATAGAGACAGAGATAGGGGCATATTTATCAGAAGTGTCTGCGGTAAAACTATTCCAGTTGCCCATGGAAAACAATTAGAGATCAGCAGTAATTTTATTAACAGCTATTGGAAAATTAAACTTGAGCTCTGATTGGTAGCCATGGCCAACTAGAGCAGTTTTGCTCTTAGACACTTCCGATGAATTTCTCCATAGACAAAGTTACAGTCGAAGACAGAGACAGTCACTGGAATGAGAGTGCCCGATACAGACAGACACTGAAATGAGAGTGCCCGATACAGACAGTCACTGGAATGAGAGTGCCCGAGACAGAGACAGTCACTGAAATGAGAGTGCCCGATACAGACAGTCACTGGAATGAGAGTGCCTGAGACGGTCAGTCACTGGAATGAGGGTGCCCAAGACAGTCACTGGAATGAGAGTGCCCGAGACAGTCACTGGAATGAGAGTGCCCGAGACAGAGACAGTCACTGAAATGAGAGTGCCAGAGACATAGATAGTTTAGCATTACAGAGGGATTTGTGGAAGCTTGAGGAGTGGGCAGAGAAATGGCTGATGAGGTTTAATGTAGATAAATGTGCACCTGGGCCAAGGAAACAAAAAAAAAAGGGAACAAAATAATTATGTTTTAAACAGTCAATTACTTGGTAAAACTGGAGCTGAAAAGGATTTGGGGGTATTGGTGGATGGTAAACTTAATTTTATTGACCAGAGCCAGGCGGCTGCTGCTAAAGCAAATAGAATCATGGGATGTATCAAGAGAGGAATTGATTCTCATGATAAAGACCTAGGGGCACATTTACTTACCTGGTCCCTGCGAGATCCCCGATCCAGAATGTCCGACAAGGATGAACTCTGCCGTGATTCACTACGATTGTGCGTCTGATATCCTGCATGTGTGGCTTCCCGGCTCAGGTCTGCCGGAGTTCAACATCTTCTTCCCGGTGATATAAGTGCATTGTCTTGCAACACAATTTCAAAGTTACATCCTGCGCTTAGTCCGAATCAGTCGGATCGTCCGATGGCCCGCCGCCTGATTTGTGTAGCATGAAAGTCGGTGCCGATGCGCCAAAATCCGATCGCGTGCAACACAAACCCCTTTTAAATGCGGCGCAAATTGGAAATTGTGGAAATGCCCGACGAATGTGCGGTCGGCTGACCCTTACAAAATGAACCCCATAGTTTTGCCCTTATATAAATCCCTGGTCAAACCACACATGGAATATTGGGGCACATTTACTAAGGGTCCGAACACCGCACTTTCGTCGGGTTTCCCGAATATTTCCGTTTTGCGCCAAATTGCCCTGGGTTTTTGGCGCACGTGATCGGATTGTGGCGCATCGGTGCCGGCTTGCATGCGGGGGGCGTGGCCGTCGGACAACTCGACGGATTCAGACAAACCGCGGAATTTAAAAAAAGAATTGTGTTGCAAGATCAAGCACTTACATGCACCAGGAAGAAGCAGGTGAACTCCGAGTTTGCGACAGGACCGGGTAAGTAAATGTGCCCCATTGTGTACAGTTTTGGGCACCGGTGTATAAAAAGGGCATAGTAAAACTGGAACGGGTGCAGATGAGATTATTAGAGGAACGGGGGTACTAGAATACAATGGGGCACATGTATCATAGTTTGGTCTCTCTGAGGGGAATTTTAGAGACTTTTGGCGGCTGGTTTTTGCACCTTATGTATGATACTGTCTTTTTACTTGTGATACATGTTCAGTTTTCTCTATCCTGGCAGGTGCAAATTTTGGCTTCTTTTTGAGACTTTTGTTGCAAATGTCTCAAATCCACATGGATATATCCACACTGGAATGAGAGTGCCCAATACAGACAGTCACAGGAATGAGAGTGCACGAGACAGAGACAGTCACTGGAATGAGAGTGCCCGAGACAGACAGTCACTGGAATGAGAGTGCCCGAGACAGACAGTCACTGGAAAGAGTCTGCCAGAGACAGGCAGTCACTGAAAAAGACTGCCAGAGACAGGCAGTCACTGACAGAGACTGCCAGAGGCAGACCGTGTCAGTGACATATAAGGTCAGTGACAGGGACAGTCAGCGACAATATACATTATATATATATATACATATACATATATATATATATATATATATATATATATAAAGAAAAGTCCAAGGCAGCACAACCAAATAGCCTGGGTGCAAAAATCTGGATGTCCGTGGCAGGGACCCAAATGATGTATTCAAGGAAAGCAGCAGCACTCCAGTAGGTAGATTAAATCAGGGTGATCTTTATTTCAGATGCGACGTTTCGGTGTATACACCTTTATGCATCTGAAATAAGGATCACCCTGATTTAATCTACCTACTGGAGTGCTGCTGCTTTCCTGGTTTAGCAGGCGAAACTCATGGGGACTTCTCTAGCTCCCGGTGCCTAGCTTCTACATCTATGCTACATAGGTAATTATGGTTTGATGCACCACACAGCTGCTTGACTTATACCACACTTGTGGATTTGACATTTGTTTGATTATATCCTCCTTTGCTGCTGCTGTGTTTTTTCACCTGAGTATAGCTATTACTTATTATTACAATAGGCACGGGGTCTACTGGCTTGTTTTTAGCACTGATAGTGCTTTTTAAATGTTTTTAAATGTATGTGCTTTGTTACTTACCTTCAATAAAAAAAAAAAAAAAATCATAACTTGTGATATATTATGGGCATCCCTGCTTCTTTGTATAGTTTGAATACTTCAATTGGATGCCGATAGGCTATTACTTTTAGACCCTACTCTACACATTTATTGATTTTACACAATCACATGTATGAACGGGACCTGGAGCCTGAATTAAATGTTTAGCATTACACACCCATTATTTATAAGACTCTAAAGAAGTTCTAATAATATTTAACAAGGTGTTTTGGAAGAAAACATGCTTTTGGGTAATATTTGATGTGGTTTAACCTGATTCATGTTTTACCCATTATTTGCCATTGGGGTCTTTTAAATTACATTTGTATGAAGAAGATAGAAGTATAGGAGGAGATCTAATCTGTTTATTCTACAATATACAGGGGCAGATTTACTTACACGGCCCATTCGCGATCCAGCGGCGCGTTCTCTGAACAGGATTCGGGTCCGGACGGGATTTATGAAGGTAGTTCCTCCGCCGTCCACCAGGTGGCGCTGCTGCGCTGAAACTCATCTGAACACGCCGGAATACACCGAGCTGGACCAAGTGAAGGTAAGCCCTTCCCAAGCGACACATTTTCGTTTTTTAAATGTGGCGGTTTTTCCGAATACGTCGGGTTTTCGTTCGGCCACGCCCCCCGATTTCCGTCGCGTGCATGCCAGCAGGGCAATTCAGGTACAATCGGCGCAAATCGGAAATATTCGGGTAACACGTCGAGAAAACGTGAATCGGGCCCTTAGTAAATGACCCCCACAGTGTTCTATTGGGAGCTGAGTAAGATCAACTGCTTCTGTCTTCTCTACAGGGTCTCCTACAGCTGCCTGCACGAAAGGCAGCGTGCCGTGGCATCCTGGTGGCTACATGCATCCTGGTACCTAGGTAAACATTAATATTGTTATTTACACTGTGTTCCTTACCATATCAGATTTAGTCATCATGTCTGTGTCTGTGTTGCATCACAGTCTCCCCATAGGCCCAGGAGAGTATATGCCACTGTGTATTGACAACTCCATGTCACTATGCCACCTCGATGTTTTATGTAACCTTTCCAGTATTAGTTGCTATCCTCCCTAAAAACGTTTGTTTCATACCTTTGATTGTGTATGTTTTTATGGTATTTCAATTGATTAATAAATTTTGTGACATGCTTTTTTCAATAATAGTTTCTGTGTATATCTGGCGTTTGTGTTTTGAGTAGGATTAGTATATTTAGTTCCAGCAACAGACATCACGATTCCAAACTGAGGACCATTGGGTGGTATCTGTTTTCCTCAAAAATTGTTCTTCCATGTTATTTATGTGTAGCCAAGATACAGCTGCCTAATTGCTCAGGCAGTCTCTTAAAACCTGCTCTGCAAATATGCTATGGCCACCTGCAAATGATTCTACAGTGGGCTGTCTGCAGAAAATTCGACTGGGCTGCTGGAGGGGGCCCTGTGACTATACTGGGCTGCATGGGGAGTGAGCCCCAGTGATTATACTGCACTGCTGGATGTGTCCATGTGCTTTTACTTGGCTGCTGGAGGGGAGCTTGTGACTGTTTTGGACTGCTGTGGGGGCCTAGTGAATATACTGGGTTCTTCTAAGGCAGTGGTGGCGAACCTATGGCACTGGTGCCAGAGATGGCACTCGGAGGCCTCTCTGTGGGCACATGGGCTGTCTTCCAGGCACAGAGTTTGCCAGACATGGCATTTTCCTGCAGTCTCAGTCAGTCCAAGTAGTGCCCTGCTATTTTAAAGTGACCCATCCTGTGCGAAGAGTGAAAAGGTGTGGACAGGGTCGGATTGGAGCTCCAAAATTCTGGTAGCAATAAGTTTGTTACTGCGTAAATTGCAGTGTTGGCACTTTGGGAAAAGCTAGTGTTTTTTGGGTCTCATTTTGGGCACTCGATCTCTAAAAGGTTCGTCATCACTGTTCTAAGGGCTATGTGACAATAATTGCTGCTGTGGGGCCCTGTGACTAACTATAATGGCTGCTATGGAGGCCCTGTGATTATGTTGGCTACAGCTCTGTAACTGGAATCACTACTGTGGAGGTCCTGTTACAATATTGGCTACTGTAAGGGCACTGTACCTGTGTACAATGTGGGAACAATGTTATGGCGATCTAAGTCATAGAAGAAAATGAATGCGACTCCACTAGATATCATCTGTAAGTTGGAAGATTTAAAGCAAGTGCTGGCCTTACTACTAAACTCACAATGCTGCAACTTCTCCTGTGCATTGTGATTCTGTGTTTTTTTTCTTATGAGGGGGAGATTACACAGCAATATATACAGCAATATATACAGCTATAAATGAGGCCGTAGCCCAAAACACAGTGGTGAGCGGAGGCCGGCACGACTGGGGCTTGTAAAGAAGATGATTGGCTAATTTGAATAATGCGTGGTAGCCAGGGTAAAGTGCGGAAAATGTATGAAGGAGGGTCAGTCTGGTGAGCGCACAAGCAAGAGTTATTTGCCTCACCTTGATTCTCCCACATCGCTTCAGCTCAGGACATCTAGGCACAGCTAGTTGCAGTAGCCAAAGACCACAGAGAAGAATGGCTGTGGGAGGCTGTCTCCGGGATTCCCTGAAGTGTGTCTGAAGGAGTGGGTCCCAAGCGGCTGGGGAGGAGAAGCAGGCCGTTGGCCCAGGGATGCTACAGGAGCCCTTCCAGGGACCCTCGGATCTGGGTGCTGCGCTCATCTGCTGCAACGCAGGCATCATGGCTCCTGAAAATGGTTGCAATCTTTTCTGCTATATGGATGCTATAGGTGAGACTCATCATGAATAAGGGGATCAAGCTTGGTTTCACTACGATGAGCAAGATAGACAGCGAAAGGTGATTAGACCGGCAATTAGATGGGATCAAAAAGATATTGGTCTTTGGCTTAGAGTTATTGGCCTGACAAAATTTGTGATCCCTTTCGGGAGGAAGTTCAGGATCCCATGGTAGTCAACAGTCAGTTAACAGATCAGGTTTGAGCTGGCAATATAAAGAGAGCCAGTGCAAGTACAGATTTAACTGTAGATTCAAACACGCCTGCTCATCGCGTGGAGGCAGTTCACATGGCACGGCAAAATGCTTTAGAAAGGAAACAGGAAAGGGAGCGGAAGTACTGGACAAGGGAGTGACCCCAGTGAAGTTGCTAGAGATGGTACCGTACTTAAAAAGGCATCCTAAATGGAGTACACAGTGCTTCCGTTGGAAGATTTTAGGGATGGTTTAATTATCCCTGCCCCTGGGCATCAGATTCTGTTTTCTTTAAAAAAAAGTCAGCGCACAAGCACCCCTGGGTAGTTTGGGATAAAATTAGAAAGGTGGTACAGTTAGGGCTTTTGGGATGTGTCAATCCAGGGATTAATGGCATCCTCTCTTGACGTGGTCCCCAAAGAGGAGCCAAATAAATTTCTGCTCATTTAACATCTTTCTTATCCCAAGGGATCAGTTAAAGACGGGATCGATGCGGGCTGATGTTCAGTAGTTTACACCTCGTTTGACACGGCTTTAGTATGTGTTAGGAATGCGGGCCCAGGTCCCCTGATGGCAAAAACAGACATAGAATCCACATTTTGTCTATTACTAGTACACAGGGATAGTTTGTGTTTGTTAGGTTGCCATTTGGACAGTTATTTTTATGTAGATCGTTGCTAGCCTATGGGCTGTGCAATATCCTGCGCTTATTTTGAAGCCTTTAGTTCTCTTCTTGAGTGGGTGGTCAGGGAGGTTTTGGGACTGTTATCAGTTATACACTACCTAGATGAATTCCTTTGCGTAGGGAAGGCTAACACACAAATATGTTTGTCATTGTTGAAAATAGTTCATTGGGTGGCTGGGAAGTTTGGGGTCCCTTTAGCTCCTGGTAGAACAGTGGGTCCCACTACATGTTTGAGTTTCCTGGAGATCACAATCGATTTGGCGACCATGGAGTTCCACCTGCTACCTGACAAAATCACGGACCATAGGCTAGTGGTTGGTCGAGCAGTCAGGTTTAGAAAAATCTTGCTTAGGGAGTTGCAGTTATTGCTCGGCAAGCTCAACTTTGCTTGCCATGTAATGCCAGTGGGTGGATTTTTTTGAGGCGTCTGGCTAGCTCTATGGCAGGAGGATTATTCTCCTCTCACCACTATGTGTGCCTGCGAAGAAAGCACAGAGAGAATTTAGGGGTGTGGGCTGAATTTTTGGATTACAATGGGAGATCCATTTTCATGCCACTGGTAATTGATAGTAATTGATTGTGATTTGTTTACCAATGCTGCTGGAGGGGTTGGTTTTGGAGCTTTTCATCAAGTTATTGCGAGTGTTTTCGTGACAAGAAGGTGAGGTTTAACTGCGACAACATGAGTGTGGTTGTGGCAATTAATAACATGTCTGCGTCCTCACAGCCAGTGGTGAAGATATTGAGAAGATTGGTTCTGCGGCGCGTGTTTAATTTCTTGGGTGTCTGCAGTGCATGTGCCCAGGCTTCAGAATGTAATTCCTGATTTTCTTTCTCGCTTCCAGTGGGAGAAGTTGCGTTGCTTTGGTCCCAGGGGCTGACGAACTAAGGGACCCCCCGACCTACAGAATTATGGGAGGTGGCATGAATGCAGTTCGTGGCTTGATTTGTGGATCTTTAACGGATGGGTCCTGGAAGGCTTACGAAGCTGAATGGCAAGAATGGGAAGTATGCTCTGAAAAATTTGAGGGGTTGCTGAATGACGAAGACAGGATTGGAGTATAATTGTGTTTTTTGGGGGATGCTGAAAAAAGGGGCGGCCTGTGTCCCAAGTTAATAGAATATTAGGGTGTTTTGCATTTGGTTTGCAAGAAGTTACCAAGGCTTTTTAGGTGCAGCAGGCAAAAATGGGACTTAGGAGGGGAAAAGTTAGTCTAGATGGGCGCTGCCCAATAACTTTTGCAATTTTAAGTGGTATGGGTACAGCGGTGGTTGAGGTGTTAACCAGCAAGTTATTGAATTGTGGATAAGGAGAGTGTTGTCCCACTCTGAGGGATCCTTTCTATCCCGATATCAGTTTTTAGCTGTTTTCCGTAACTGGATCTTTGCACATTCCTTTGTGTACTGGGGAGCGATTTGTCTAGACCTGAGACAAAACGGCAGATAGCTTGGGTTATCCGGGGAGGAAGCAGTGGTTCGGTGACTGGGTTTCAGGGGCATGAGTTGAAGCAAAGTGCTGCCTGAGGTATCTCAGTTTGCCAATGGTAAAGGAACTTGGAAATTTTAGTGCTGTACATAGGTGGCAATGATTTGGTGGTCAGACCGGCCCGTGAATTGATAAGGGATATTAAAATGATTTGTTGAGATAATGGATGTTACATCCTAATGTGTTGGTTGTATGGTTGGATACGGTCAGTGGAAGCCATTAACAAGGTGAGAGTGAATTTAATCAGCCGGCAGGTGGTTTTGTTTGTAGGAACAGTGTTGTCAGCATTCGTCATTGAGAGCTTGAAAAAGGTGAAGGAAATTATTGACGGGGTTCATTTGAAGTTGGTGTTGGGGGTGAGGTTGGAAGGGAGGTGGAGTCACAGGTCCTGGCCCACCTCCAGATTATTGGAGACTCTGTTTAACCCTTTCAGGACCTGGCCCTTTTTTGTTTTTTCATTTTCATTTTTTACTCCCCATGATCAAAAATCCATAACTTTTTTATTTTTCCATGTACAGAGCTGTGTGACGGCTTATTTTCTGCGTAACAAATTGCACTTCATAGTGATGGTATTGAATATTCCATGCCGTGTACTAGGAAGCAGGAAAAAAATTCCAAATGCAGTGAAATTGGTAAAAAAACGCATTTGTGCCGTCTTCTTGTGGGCTTGGATCTTACGGATTTCACTGTGCGTCCCAAATGACATGTCTACTTTATTCTTTGGGTCTGTGCGATTACGGGGATACCAAATTTATATAGGTTTTATAATGTTTTCATACATTTAAAAAAATTAAAACCTCCTGTACAAAAATTTTTTTGGGGATTTTGCCATCTTCTGGCGCTAATAACTTTGGTGTCGTTTTTTGCAGATTTCGATGACGTTTACAATGTTATCAATTTTAGGACTGTTTGACCTTGTGATCACTTTTTATAGAATTTTTTTCATTTTTTTAAATGACAAAAAAAGTGCCATTTTCGACTTTGGGCGCGATTTTCCGTTATGGGATTAAACGCAGTGAAAAACCGTTATCATATTTTGATAGATCGGGCATTTTCGGACGTGGCGATACCTAATGTGTTTATGATTTTTACTGTTTATTTATATTTATATCAGTTCTAGGGAAAGGGGGGTGATTTGAGTTTTTAGGGTTTTTTATTATAATTTTTTTTTTTTTTACTTTTTTTTTATTTTTACTATTTTTCAGACTCCCTAGGGTATTTTAACCCTAGGTTGTCTGATCGATCCTATAATATACTGCCATACTACAGTATGGCAGTATATGGGGATTTTACTACTCATACATTACAATGTGCTGATAGCACATTGTAATGCATGGGTTAACCCGAAGTAGCCTCGGGTCTTCGTGAGACCCGAGGTTACCATGGCGACGGATGGTGACGTCATCGGGGAGCGGCGATCCTCGAAAAGATGGCTGCGCCCACGCGCCGCCATCCTTTTGAAGCCGCCGGCAGCATTGCCGGCGGCGATCGAGGTGAAAACAATATGCAGCAAAGACTTACCGGCTATGGAGAGGGCTCAGCGCGTGAGCCCTCTCCATGCACCCGCGGCCGACCCGTGACGTGCTATTACGTCACGGGTCGTGAAAGGGTTAATGGGCATGCGCACAATGAAGGTGGACAAGTGGCAGCTGGTGATAAAAGGGTTGTCACAGTCAATATGGAATGTTTAGCCCGCATTGGCCTGCTTTGAACTTCTAGGACCCTCTAGCGTACTAGCTAATGTTTGTAATAATGAATAATAATAACCTGCAGAGGGGGTTCATACAAAAATCCTCTTCTCCAACTGGTACGGGCTTCTTTTTTGTAACCAAAAAGGGCGGGTTACTCCATCCGTGTATAGACTATCAGAGTCTAAATAAAATCACTGTTAAGAACCGCTATCCCTTGCCTTTGATCACTGACTGTTTGACTGTCTACATGGAGCCAAGGTCTTCTCCAAACTGGACCTTCGTGCGGCCTCATCCGTGTCTGCGAGGGAGATGAGTGGAAGACTTTTAATACTTTTGATGGTCACTTAAAGTACCTGGTAATGTCCACGGTGGCAGCCAAAGGGAGGTACAGTAACGGAAGGTATGTTTGTGGTCGGGGACAGGCATGAGGTCGAAACAGGCAGCACAGGATCAGAGTCAGAGACGTAGCGGAAGGTCAGGATGGGCAGCACAGGTTCAAGGTCAGGAACAGAATTGAGGTCACAACGGGAAATCAGTATAATCGCACAGGGCATCAGGAACAGCTTTCTCTAAGGCTATGAGTCAAAAAGATCCAGCAGGGTGTGCAGGGGGAGGCAGGTTTAAATGGTAGTCTGGGAAATGGCTAGCACCAATTAATGACACACCGGCCCTTTACATCTTCCGAAGCCGGCACCGCCAAGGAAGCAAAGACAGGAGCGGAGAAAGGTAAACGGACGCCGCGGGGGACCGGGGCACACGTAGGACCATGGGTGAGCCTGCAACCCGAGACATTGGTCGCGGGAGCACCCAAGACATTGGTCGCGGGAGCACCTGTGACAATGCCGGATACTGTTTATACTGTGGGGGAGGGGGGGTCTGTATGTAACTAAGTTAAACATATGTAGCTATATATAATATGAATAAACTGGGGGTGGCTGGGGGCCTGTATTTAAATGAAATGGGGGCTTCTAAATAGAATAAAACTGGGGTAGGGAAATCTACCGTGTATGGGCAAGTCAATAATGAAACCAGGGATTGTGCTATATGAGAGGCTGTATATTGTCAAACTAAGGGTTGTCCGGATTCAGAACCAGTGGATCCTATGGACCACTGCAGGAGGTGGTACTAGCCAACACCTGGGACTGGAATCTAAGTGGCACCAGGACACCAGAGCCTGCCGCAAAGTGGGATGGTCTTGATGCGGCAGGCTACCACCATTTCGTTCCACAGGTGCGACTAGCCCGCTGTGGCAGCCAAAGTCGAGGTACCATTGCAGGAGACAGTCTCTTGGTCAGGCTCAGGCACAGGGTCAGGGCTGGTGACAGAGATGCAAGGTCAAGTCCAATCCGGGGTCAGCAATGGGAGGTCCAGGCAGAAGGGAAACGGGAACACAGAAACAGGACACAGGAGCACGGGAACAGGAATGCATGAACAGGAACGCAGGAACACACAGGAGGACGGGAGTAGGAACGTGGGAACTCAGGAGCAGGAACAACCAGGAACACTCAGGAATATCGCAGGGAAGCTTTCTCAATGGCATAGGCTCAAAGATCCAGCGGGTAATACTGGGAGAGACTGCCTTAAATCAGTTTCCTGGGAATGGCTGGCACCAATTAGTGGTGCGCTGGCCCTTTAAATCCTAGAGTGCCAGCGCGCCGTAGTAAGGGGGGACACTCGCGGTCAGCTGCTGGAGCAGGAACTCGGACAGGTAATGTATTGAGGGGAGCCAGGGGCCACGGGGATGCATGGGTGCGCCCGCCACCCGGAAAGTGGGTCGCGGGAGCAGACATGACAGTTCCCCCTCCTTTGGCCCCCCTCTTCTTGGTTTGGAGGAACCTCTGCAGTAGGCCACGGTCCAGAATGTTATTTTCAGGCTCCCATGATCTCTCCTCAGGCCTGGAACCCTTCTAGCCAATAAGGATGAACCACTTACCTCTCACTGTTTTAATGTTCAGAACATCCTTCACCACGAACACAGTGGAATCAGCTGCAGGAGGAGGAGGTTGCCGAGAAAAGTGGTTCAAGATGACAGGTTTCAGGAGAAAGACAGTTCGGGATGCCAATAGTGGGAGGAAGGCAGAGTTTGTATGCCACAGGGTTTATGCGCTACACCACCTCGAAAGGCCCCAGAAACGTGGTCCAAGCTTGTAGCTGGGGATTATCAGCCAAACATTCCTGGATGAAAGCCACACCTTGTCACCTGGAAAGAAGACTGGAGGAGGCCTGGACAAAAATCCTGGACAAGAGTCCACAGGCAGCTGGGTATTGGCAAAGGCATCAGGAGCACAGCGGGTTTGAGGCGTAATGGCTTATTATGAGCAAAGGAGATGCAGGAACCCACAAAATCCTGCACGTCTTGGACCAGATCTGGCCACCAGTAGTAACGGGAAATGAGGGATACCGAGCGCTACACCCCAGGATGCCTAGCCACACAAGAGCAATGTCCCCAAGTCAAAATTGTCACGGGTGCCCCCACAATCCTTGTCACGGCTCGCGGGTACACCCGCGCTCCGCGCTGTGGGGTTCCCCCTGCCGGCCTGTACTTACCTGTCCAGGTTCCAGGCTGTGGTCCGGTCCAGGTCCTCCTCCAACTAGGCTGTGTGCTCCCGCTGCTAGGGCGCACGCGCGCCGGCTCGTCCTGTTTTAAAGGGCCAGCGTCCACCGGCTTGCCTTTATAATCCGGCACCTCCCTTTACTCTCTGCCGGATATTCAAGTCCTGCCACTGAAGTGAAAGCCTCCTGTGTTCCTTCTGTGCATTTCCAGATGCCTCCGTGTTTCCCGTGTTCCTGTGGCATTCACATTTTCCTGGGGCATTTCCATGTTCCTGTGGCATTTTCATGTTCCTGTGGCATTCCCGTGGCGGTCCTGTGTTCCTGTATCAGTCATGCCATCCTGAGGTCCTGCCATCCTGAGGTCCTGCCTTCCCGAGGTCCTGCCTTCCCGAGGTCCTGCCATCCCGAGGTCCTGCCTTCCCTGGCTGCAACCGCGGGCCTAGTCACTCCCGTAAAAAACAACCTGGTGGCTTTGCGGAGGGCTCTGGCGAAGACCAGGGGCCACCTAGACTTGTGGCTAGTACCATCATCCCCCACGTTGGTCCAGGGAGTCCACAGACTATAGTCCCAAGAGACTCTCCCACACCCCTGTGTGTGACAAAAATCTTCTTCCGAAGGGCTGGTTGGACATGAGTCTTGCCCGACGGGAGCTGCTGGAGGCCTACTGGAGCGGCCCCACCAGCCATTCAGGAGGGATTATATCCCGAGGAGCCAGTTCTTCCCCACTAACATCAGAGGAATGAGAGATAGCATCTGCCTTGATATTCTTCTCCGCAGGATGAAAGTGGATCAATAGGTCGAAGCATGAGAAGAAAAGCAACCAACGGGCTTGCCTAGGGTTAAGATTTTGGGCTGTCTCGAGATACAGTCTCAAGCTTGATGGACAGAAGTTCTCTATCTTCTATAGAGCAATTTCTCTCTGCGGGTGAAAAAGTTTTGGAAAAGAAACCGCACGTGAGAGTTTGGCCCTTAGGCCCTTTCTTGGAGAGCATTACCCCAGCACCTACGGAGCATGCATCCACCTCTAGGTGAAATGACTTCTCTGTGTCAGGCCTAGTGAGAACTGGAGCCGAGGCAAAGGCAGACTTTAACCTTGAGAAGGCCTCTTCAGCCACCAGGGCCAGAGGCGGGCATTGGCACCCTTCTAGGCGAGCACGATGATGGGAGACAGCAGAGTAGAGAAATGTGGGATAAACTGCCGGTAATAGTTCACAAAACCTAGGAACCTCTGGATGGCTCGTAGACCTTCTGGACGAGGCCACTGCAGAACTGTAGACAGTTTAGTAGGATCTATCTGGAGACCTTTGTCAGGGATTATGTAGCCGAGGAAATGAAGACTCCGTTGGTGAACACTTCTCGAGCTTGGCATAGAGACGATTAGGCCGTAGGCGGGCTAGAAATTGCTGTATGTGAGACTTGTGGGTCGAGGTCTGGAAAGAACACCAAGATGTCATTTAGGTAGACCACGACACAGGTATACAGCAGATCTCTGAAGATGTCATTGAGGACTCCGGAACGACAGCTGGAGCATTACAAAGACCAAATGGCATCACAAGGTTCTCGAACTGTCCATCTCGGGTGTTAACTGCTGTCTTCCGTTAATCTCCCTTGCGGATCCGGGTGAGGTTGTAGGCTCCACAAAGGTCCAGCTTGGAGAAAATCTTGGAGCCGCACAGCTGGTCAAAGAGCTCTGTGATCAACGGAAGAGGGTAGCGGTTCTTAACTGTGATCTTGTTAAATCAATGCTGGGACACAGATAGCCGTCCTTCCTGGTCAGAAAAAAAGGACCCTGCACCGGTTGGAGAGGAGGACTTACATATAAACCCTCTCTGCAGGTTCTCTATAACATACTCTGACATGGCAGCGGTCTCGGGTACAGAGAGAGGGTACATCCGACCCGGGGAGGAGAGGTACCCGGCAACAGATCAATAGGGCAGTCTCTGCCTGCTTCTTAGAGAACACATCGGCAAAGTCCCGGTAACATGTAGGTAGGCCCTCCAAAGGCTTAGGAGTCACGGAGAAGGCCAAAGTGGACACTCTGGACCCCATTGAAGAATCTCATCCGTCATCCAGTTGAGAACAGATGCATGGAGCTGCAGCCACGTAAGACCCAGAAAGAGGGACGAGGTAGAGCATGGCAGCATGTAGAAAAACAGCCCCTCCTTATGCAGAACACCGACTTGCAGGGAAATTGGCTCAGTGCGGTACCTGACCTGATCGGAGAGTATTTGTCCGCTGACCGAGGAGATGACCATAGGCTTCTCGAGAAGGACCACAGGGAGGTGGTGCCGGGAAACGGAGCGGCATCCACAAAGTTCCCCGCAGAACCGGAATCCAAGAAAGCAGAGACCTGGATCTAGATGCAGGTGCCACACAGGAATAGTCATGCATGGAAAAGCTTTGCTCACACCTAGGGACGCTTCTCCCAAGAACCCTAGGTGCTGGCTTTCCCGGACGTTGGGTATGGACAGGACAAGTCCCGGTGAAGTGCTCTGGGCTGGCACAATACAGGCAGAGATTCCCCAGACGTCATCTGGAATGCTCCTGGAGGGAGAGTCAGGTTCTGTTCACCTGCATAGGTTCCTCAGCAGACAATACAGGCGATGGCTCGAGCGGCTTTTGGAAGGCAGGTGCCAAGCAAGAAAAATTTCTCACCCGGGCTTGTGGCTGCTCGAAGCGTGATTCCTCAGCACGCTAATTAAACCGCATGTCAATCCGAGTGGCCAGTATGATGAGACCACTCAGAGTAGACGGCAGGTCACGAGCAGGCAAAACGTCTTTGACCTGAGCAGAGAGTCCATTTTTAAAGGTGGCGATCAGGGCTGCATTGTTCCAGGCAAGTTCAGAGGCCATGGTACGGAACTGAACTGCATACTCTCCCACAGACTAGTCACCTTGATGCAGCTTCAGCAACGCAGTCTCAGCAGAGGAGGCCCGTGCAGGTTCTTTGATCACGAACCTTGTATTGCTCTGTGACAAACTGAGTCGGTATGAGTTCAATGTGCAAGCACAACATGGGGTCCCCATCATATTTGTCCAGCATAGACAGTTGTAGCCTAAGTTCAGCGGCAGGAAGACAAGTCGGGGTAGCAGGAGACACCACAGGGGCAGTCTTAAGAACCAGATGCTGATGCTTAATGGCTATCAACTGTTGCAGCATGGCGGTGACTCGTCCTAGCTGTTCGCGTTGTGTAGCCATCTGCCGGACTGCTGGATGGGAGGTCCAGGCAGAAGAGAAACGGGAACACAGGAACGGACTGGAAGACAGGAACAGGAACGCAGGAACTCGGAAACTCAGGAGCAGGAACATACAGGAACAACCAAGAACAATCAGGAATATCGCAGGGGAGCTTTCTCTATGGCATATGCTCAAAGATCCAGGGGAAATACTGGGAGAGGCTGGCTTAAATCAGTTTCCTGGGAATGGCCAGCACCAATTAGTGGTGCGCTGGCCCTTTAACTCCTAGAGTGCCAGTGAGTGTGCGCCCTAGGAAAAGGGGACACACGTGAGGCACGGGTGCGCACGAAGTGGGATCTAAATATGTTGGCAAGGTAATAATTAACTGGGAGGATACATATGCAACATCCCACACCGGGGCCTAGCCTTTTCTTGGGGCCTGCAGTCAGCCGGGGCCTGCAGTACCTGAGTGGCTGGCGGTTGCGGCCTAGGCACGCTAGTGTCACGGTGCTTGGTATGGGGAACCGGAGGGCTGTCCTACAGCCTGGCAGGTCTCCAGCAGGGTGATGTTGGCAAGAAATGATGAGGGAGAGGCTGCTATAGTGGTTCTCCCTGGGCAACCCTTTGGTGTTTAGAGTATGAGTCTCTGTGTGGTGGACAGGGTGCCTATGATGGTGGCAGCCATAGTAGCAGGGACCAGACGGAGGCAGACATTGAACAAAAACAACTTACAGTTCTTTATTGGAACCGACAGGAACCGTAGCAACGTGCCTTAACAGGATGGTGGAATGCTGGAGATGTAGTTGGAGGGAGCCACAGGATGGATCCTCAGCCTGGATGCAAAGGGTAGGCTGGGAGGTAGCTGTGTCCTAGAAGGATGCTTCAGCTTTATCCTGGATTGCTTCAGGTATCACCCTTAAAGGTAGGATGATACCCCTTTCCTCTCGCTAACTAGCTATTAACTCCATGCTTCAGGCAGGGAGCCGAGCTCTGGTATGCTGGCTGCACAGTCTGTACTGGATTAACTCCAGTCTGCTTCTGAGCTACTGCTCAGCTAACTGCTCCCTAGAACTTTCCTGACCCAGGGGTTTTGTTGCTCCCACTCGTCAGGTGGTGGCTGCTCCTCCAATTACATCTCAGCTCACAGAAACAGAGTGTAATACATGTGATTGGCTGACACATATGACATCACACAAAACACTTAACTCCTGCCTTTCCGTGGGACGTATTCGCAAACACAGCTCTGCCTTGCATCGGCGAGGGTGTTGCACATATAATTAAACTGTGGGGGTGGGCTATAAATTAAGTAAACTAGTGATTTCTGTGTGGATTTCATTTAAACTAGGTGGGGATGCATATGTGATACAGTATATTAGGTACTAGGCTGCGAGGGCTGTATGTGTGGGGACAAATTTTCATTTAAGCTGGAGGGGATCTGTATATGGAAGCTGTATATAATTTAATTGGGGGGGGGGGGGGGTGAAGAATAAGGCCTTTAAATATGTGAGAGCAGGGTTTTATAAAAGTAAATACATTTGTTTATTGATTGGTGTGCTGTCCTTGCTATAATTCGAGTAGAATATATAGGGGTATGTATCAGGAGCACAGTGTTGTTATCCAGGAGACTTTGACTGTGACTGTGGTATTTTTAGGGACACCAGGGGGAAATGTGCTGCACAGAGCTGAAGATATCTGTCTGTGAATTCAGCATTGATACATCATGGATTGGAGAACCTGGAATAAAGTCCTCTTCCTGATGAAAAAGCTTGTCATCTATAAGGTAATAGACTCCCCTGATGACTCTCAGAACCTGTAGGAGGATGTTAATTGATAGTAAAGTTTCAGCATTTACTGACCAGGGTGCGGGCAATGGAATAGAAGTAGGCTACTGAAGGAGAGAAGGCAGCATTTTAATATTCACCTCAGACAGCAAATATGCTGGAACCGGCCCTGTCCAGTGTCTTATATTAATTTTTTATCCTAGGTAAGCACTAGGTCTTATTTTTAGGAGATGTCTTATTGTTCCATGTACAAGAATTTACATGTGTAATTTACTGTAGTCATGTCATAACAGATATCAGCATAACCATCTGAATTCCATCAAGAAAGTTTAACTTTCTTATAACTCTCTAAACTCTGAATTTCATGCTGAACTTCTTATAACTCCATTTCTATTACGATCATTGGCCCCAATCTCTCACGTTTAGCAATAGCACTTTCCTTCCATGAGCCCTTTTTGTCAAGATAGCTGCTTGCAGCGTATTTGCAATGCAACTACCAGTGATTTTATCCCATGGATTCTTCACCCATGTCCCAACCTCCTACAATATCTAAATCATCTTCTAATACTAATGTATGGAGCGGAAGGAGCTGTTGCAATGGCTACTGCTAGGTCTTATTTTCAGCGGAGGGCTTATATTTCAAAACTGGAAAAAATTATATAGGGGAAATAGCGTGGTTGTTGGCCACACAGAAACTTTTTGTAAGAGCAGTTCACAAGGTTCCACGGTACTCAATATAAGGCTATGTACTGCTAGTGTAGTTCTATGTATGTACTGCCGCTGCAGCTCTATAGGTATAATAAATGAAAACAGTCTCTATGTAGCTCTCCCTCATAGAAAAAATATTAAGCATGTCACAGTATTGTGGAGATACTGCGGAATTGTGAGCTCATGAGTAATAAAAATGTATATGTCAGTATCTGTGCAGCAACCGCGCAACCACAACCAGGCTTGGCGCTAGCTGTACGACTAAGTAAGTAAGCGAACTCACCCTGAGGCGTCCCTGCGGGCTAAGGCCCTGCCTAAAATAGATAATCCGCCCTGAGAAGGCTGAACCCACTATCAGAAACCGAACTGATGGTCCCTGAGTCACCATACAAAATGACAGGGAAGACTTACTTCGTCTGGCAGCTGCTGGATGGTGGAGCGGACAGGTAACCGGAAACAGATATAGGTCAGTGTTCACACAGTGGGGTCACACTGGGAGATAAATGATACTGAAGGACAAACAACAGATACACACAGACAAGCGGAATCAAACAAACAAGGTCAAAGCCAAGATGGCGGCAAAGGTACAGAATCATATAGCAAATAGAATGGACAGTAGGCGAAGCAGAAGTCAATACATAGAAGAGCAAGAACCGCAAGAGCACTAGATACACAGATAGACTGCAATAACCAGCAGCCAATGAAGGGGCTGGGCAGAATATAAGGCAGTAATGGACTCATTCAACGAGTTCAAAGACAAGAAGCCTAAAACCTGATCCCATCAGAACAATTTGTTAGTTCTCACTGTATAAATGCAAATCTACCAAACTGCAGATGTCTTTGGAAGAAGATGACATAGCATCCAGGTAGAAGAAGATGATGGAAACTCCAATCAGTCAACACATTTGCAGATTTTGCAACAAATAAGTTTCAGGTTCCTAATTCGTCATCATCTTCCCTACTCTTTTATCACAAAATGGAATATTTTATTTTGCTCCCTTAGAGATCACTGTTATGTGCGCACGGTAGCCAGTATAGTAAAAGTGCCAACACCATAGGCAATAAAGTAACAGTGCCCTCGCATTAGCCAATATAGAAGTGGTGTCCCTACAGTAAATAATATAGTAATGGTGACCCTATATTTATAAATATATTAACAATGCCATCACAGTAGCCAATATAGTAACAGTGCCCCAACAGTAGCCGATATAGTAACAATGTCCTAACAGTAGCCAATATAGTAACAGTGCCCTGGCAGAAGCCAATATAGAGTTGGTGCCTACATCTTAGCCAATATAGTAACATCACCCCCTCAGTAACCAACATAATAACAGTGCCCCCATAGAAGCCAATATAGTACCAATTCCCTCACAGTAGCCAGTATACTAACAGTGCCCTCACAATGGTCAATATAGTAACAATGCCTTCACAGTAGCTAATATAGTAACAGTGCATTAACAGTAGCCAATATAGTAACAGTGCCCCCACAGAAGCCAGTATGGTCACAGTGCCCCTACAGTATCCAATATAGTAGCAGTGCCTCCATAGTAAACAATACAGTACCAGTGCTCCTATAGTAACCAATATAAAAACAATGCCCTCTAAAGGCCAATAAAGTAACGCTGCCTACACATCAGCTAATACAGTTACAGTAATGATGCCTCCAAAGTAGCCAGAATAGTTATAGTTCAGCCACCTTAGCCAATATAATAAGGGTGCCCCCCACAGTAGCCAATACTTTGCCCATGATACCTTCTTGCCCTACTGGTGACTCAAGAAGGAGAAGCGAACAAAGAAGAGGAAAAAACTGCTGGGGAATAGGAAGAGGTAAGTACCTGATGTTTATTACTTTTTTTTATTACAGAGCAACAAGGAAAGCAGGAGGAGAGGGCAGAGGGCCACAATATAAAGGGTAGTTGAGGGGGGCCACAATATAAGGGGGAGATTGGAAGGAACCACAATTAGAGGGGGAGTTGAGAGAGGGACACAAAATGGAGAGACAAGGAGGGAAAAAAAATATATCAGGGGGCTACATTATGAGGGGGTAATAATATGAGATGGCCAACAACGTGATAAATAATTCCATTATTTATATAGATTACACAGAGTTATCTCTATTTATATAGATTACACAGATTCCCAGCGCTTCACAGAGCTTGCTAAATCAGTCCCTGTTAATTTGAGGGGGAATATAAGGGGCAGATGAGAGGAACCCACAGTATTAGGGTGAGATGAGGAAGCAACAATATGAGGAGATTAGAGGATGACCACAATACATGACGGAGCAACAGTATGAAATGGGCAGCAATGTGATGGGGCCACAATTTGAGGGGGAATGAGTAGGGGCCACAATATGAGGAGCAGATGAGAGAGGACCACAATATGATGGCAAGATAAGGGGCAGCAATGTGATGGGGCCACAATATTACGGGCACAAGTTTTAGGTAGAGATGAGGAGTGCTACAATATAACAATATTACATATCACGATGTAATGGGGCAACAAAGTAAAGGGTAAAAAATATTAGGGTAAGGTAAGGAAACAAGGCAACAAATTATGCTCTGAACCCTCCCTTCTGACCCACCTGTGACGCCAACATCCTCCCATTAAAAAACAATGATCTACAATCAAAAATTTCCAAACATTAAACACATAAAACATATTTTGCAATCACGACCATATTCGGAGGATACTTTTCTATATACATTACTGCGATAAACATCTTATAAATTATAGGCCCTCACCATTGCAAAAGATCATATTGCAATTTAACAGTTCTACTCAACCCATATCTTATACAGAATCATCTAGCAATCAAAATATACTTCATATCACAAATGCATCTAATCAGTAGGACTATTTCACATTGTTAAGTTATGTTTAAGGGGATAAAGTACAGAGATACGGGCATATTTTGCATCACAAGTTGTATCTAAGATGGTAGAGTGTATGGTAGAGTGTTCATGGTCTTGTCCGCCCCCAAGAAAGATTTTAAGAACTTTATAGCATATTTGAGACAAGATGAATTTGAAGTTTACATATAAAAGTGCGAAACGCACTTGAATTTTTACAGCTGCATATCGTAGACAATTGTATCCAAACACAAGGTTACTGGCAAACAGCCACCAATTCCTTATTACATTTTGAGAGTGTGCATCCTGAGCATGTAAAGAATTCCGTCCCATATGGTCAATTCATGCGTCTTAGACGGATCAATAAAACTAATGAGTTGTTCCAAAGTCAATCTCTAGAACTGAGGGATAGCTTTTGAGAAAGAGGTTACCCGGAGGATATTATAATGAAAGCATATGAAAGCGCAATGTCATTAAAAAAGAGAAAAATTAATTTTACAGAAAGAAAGAAAAGAAAAAAACGAAAGATGATAGACGTACCTTTGCATTTGATTATAGCATATGTTGGAAAGAGATCCTGAACTAAAAACGGTCACAAGGAGAAATCCCACAACAAAGGAACTTTTATTCAGGAGCCGCTTCCAAGACAAAAAATCAACATGGCTGCAAAGAGAAACACACAAAGGCAATTTCCCCTGCCATAATTGTAATTTTTGTAAATTAGATCTAAAAACTAAAAATATCAACATAGGAGAGGTCATAACCACGATTTATCAATTTATCAGTTGTAAGGAAGACTATGTGGTATGCGTAATTTTTTGCCCCTGTAGCATTTTTATGTTGGCAAGACTATAAGACCGTTATATGTTAGAGAGCATTATATATCCATTACTTCAGGAAAAGGTTCCCCTTGCCTCATACAACAAGTACGCACTGCACATGAAGGTAATCCGGAAGTATTATCATTTGCAGGTATAGAAAGAGTTATCTTGAAAAATAGAGGCAACAGACATAGAGAACTGCTATTTAGAGAGGCAAAATGGATTCTAAAAACAGAGGCTGAAGGACCAGTTGGATTAAATGATAGGATTGATATGCAGTGGCGTACCGACTGCGGTCGCCATTGAGACCGGGCCCATCGGACAGCGGGGCCCCGGGCTACCATCTCAATGGCGACCGCGGTCGGTATGCCACTGGCAGTCGGCCAGGGGCCTCCATCCGGACAAGAAGCCCCTGCCCATCACTGAATAGTGCTCAATGCGGCCAGAAGCATCCGCAGATGTGTAACACGTGAAACACGTCCAGCAGATGTTACTTATTTTTTTATATACCGGAGTATAAGCCAAGTGGGGCTTTTTCTCGGCTTATACTCGAGTATATACGGTTTAATGACCCTTTCTGTACAATATGCTTATGAAAACGGTTTTCTTTGGATACATACTCATATAGCAATAACAAATTTATAGGACTTTTTTATTGATTGCATAATGAAATCCGAGAGGGAAAAAAATAGCATTTTCTCCTTCTAGGCACCATACATTTTCACCATCAGTTTTCATTTGTACACACTTGGGTTTCATAAGGCTTCTAAAGTAATTTCCACTTGTAATGGCTTGTGCAAGATTTATTTATGATTTAGACTTCTCTGAAAAGGGGTATGACCTCTGCAAAAAGGGGAATGACCAGGCACCTGAAAATTTTGTCTGTGCACCAGAAAATTTAGTCTGAGCACCGGAAAATACTGATATAAACTAGACTAATTAATAGCTGGTCTAAAGCACGACTCTACAGTTCTAAACTACTGCAAATAAGTCCTCACTGTGTGTGATTTTATTTATTTTTCAAAGGTGTGGGCAATCTTTTGTATGCTGGTGTTTTTTAATTTTTTTTTTAGACTTTTAAGATTTTTTTATGTACATTAAACAGCCATTAAATTTTTTTTATATCACTTTGTTCCACAAGGAAGCACTAACGTGAGATTGGTGTCTTGTGTAATGCACTATAAAATCTGCTACAGTACTAGAGCTGCAGTTCATCCAGCAGACAGGGAGTCTTTGCATCATATAACTCTATGATGCAAGGACTCCATTCCTTTACAATGTGTGCATTCTGTGGGATTGGACCAATATATAGCTAATTTTCCACAGGCTGCATGTGTTCGTGTGCATCCCGCCATAAAGTTAGGCTGCACTACTAAACTAGAGTAATCACAATGGCTGATGCTGTATGATAACTCAAAATTTAAGACTGGCTGGTCTAACATTATACTAAGGTCTTATTTAGAAGAAGTCCCTGGTTCCCACAGTGCCATAGTATAATCATTATTACAGTTTGACACTGTTGTCAAGCAGTTTTTTTTATTAAGCTTTTCTTCTAAAACAGGGCAAGATTCATACTATAGTGTTCCCTGTAATTTACTGTAATATCAAATAACTTTTATAGTCATGGTAATAAAATATGATTATGCAGTCTTAGAGGACTGCAGCTGACCATGTAATAGATAGTATAAAAATGGTCATATAGTGCCTTTTAAAATTATGCTAACTCTGTTTTCCCCTAATTGCAGAATATAAAGATGTATAATTTTCTGGTCTCATGGGGTTAACAGCCCAGGCTTCCAATGCCTTTAATGAGTGCTGGCGCAGAGCCATAAAGTGCATCTGTCTGTGAGTAGTGCTTGTAAAATGAAGATCTACAACCACTACCGCAAACACAAGTTCAGTCAGCACAGGATTGCAGGGAAAGAAATGGAAGTTTCAGAGAAATTTCCAGAAATTGCAGCACAATCACGTAACACCATCCTCTAGTTGCACAACTCAATAATGAGATTGATATAATAAATCACATGGCTTTCTGGGAAGTGTTCTTTGTGTCGCTTATTCATAATGGTAGATTTATGTTATTGATTATTACTGGAGAATGTTTCGACACATCAGTTGTTAGTCACTCTTTGCGGAATTCAGGAACAAGCAGCATTACCATTTCAACCTTTAACCTACTAAATGTTTTTAACAAAGCTTTGCAAAACAATTCCTACAGTTCTCATGCAAACAAGAAATCCCCAGTAAATTAACAAGAAGATTGGAATATTTAATCAATATGATTCTGAGTTTGAGGGCGCATTCACACGTTGCAGTTAAAACTGCAACGCAATCAGCTTTGAGACATGAACTGAACGGGTGAATGAGATTTGTGGAGCTCCGTCTGAGTATCCTCCAAAAGCGACTTTTAAAGCAGGAAAACCGCTGAAAAGACCCTCCAGATAGATCACCCACCGAGAGAATGGTCACAAAGAGGAAAATAGGCAAGTCAGGCCCCAAAAACCAAAAAATCGGAATTTCGCCCGAGCAGAGAACTGCAAGACGGCCTTACCTCCACGTGCTCCGGCGGGTCCTCTCCAACGAGCTCCGGAGGAGGCGACTTGGTCGCAGATAGGACCGAAATAAAACTAGGTCCCACGAAGCAAGCGATCCTCAGATCACCCTCATTTGCAGAGGAAACCGCGGCACGCTCCTTCCAAGGCTCCATAGAGAGCACACTCTCGGCAAATGCATGCCACAAAATGGCGCCGACCACGAGGCTGCTTGAAAGCACTGACTAGTCCCCCAGATGCAGCCCAGAGAAACAGAGGCCGAGACTCTCAACCTCTGAGGTAAACTTACTATCTATACCTCAATCCTACCTTAATGAGGGTTCTGATCCCTTCTCCTCTATATGTACCTCTAACCAAGCTGCATCAGAAGATTTTATCAAAGAGATGCTAGTGGCTCTAAGGGGCTCTCTACAATCTGACATAGCTCATTTAGCTCACAAATTCAGCCAGAATATGGATGAAATAGGAGGCAGAGTCGATCAATTAGAAGCTAAAATGGGAAAGATCACAAGTTCTCACAATGAACTTATAGATGCTCATTACACACTTGCTGATGAAGTTTCTGCAATAAAAGATAAAATGGCTGATATTGAAGACAGAAGCCGCAGAAATAATATTAAATTTAGAGGCATACCAGAATCTGTACCTCAAGCAGAACTAAACAAGTACTTGACAGAGCTAATTAAAACACTTCTACCAGAAGCACCATCACAAGAGATTATAATAGACAGAGCCCATCGCCTTCCAAGACCTAAAGGGCTACCAGAAGATATTCCATGTGATACAATTTCAAGAATTCATTTTTTCCATATCAAAGAGGCATTGATGGCTACAGCAAGAAAAGTGAAAACTCTACCATCACCATATAACAACATACACCTATATGCAGATCTCTCCCAAGCAACCTTACAGACAAAGAAGCTATTTAACCCGATTACTAACATCCTACGCAATGCTGATATACCATACAAATGGGGATTCCCAACCAAACTCCTTGTACACAAAGATGGAACTACTCACGTAGTAAGAAAACCAGAAGAAGGAATCCCCCTACTGCGCTCCTTCGGCATCCAACTCCCTAACGACCAGGCTCTTCTATCACAGAAAGATGTGAGACCAGTCGACCAAGAATGGAAAGTTCAGCGCTGAACACTCATCTACCATCAGGAGGATGCACAAGAGACATTTCTAGGTGAACTTTTTCCCCCCCTAGCAAGGCAAATCGCCTGCCAGGTTTAAAGAATTCATTTCATAAGTTTAACGAGAAAGAACTTTACCTTGAACTGTAAAACGGAGGAAAAAAGGGTCGGGAATCCGGCAGCCATACAAGAATGTCCAAGGGTAAAACGACTTCTTAAAAAAGTATTCCAAAGAGGTTTATTTCAACAAAGTTAAAAACATCACTAGCCCACATGCTAGGATATGGACACAGAGGCAGGCAGACAAAAGAAACACAGCACACTGTGCTGTGTTTCTTTTGTCTGCCTGCCTCTGTGTCCATATCCTAGCATGTGGGCTAGTGATGTTTTTAACTTTGTTGAAATAAACCTCTTTGGAATACTTTTTTAAGAAGTCGTTTTACCCTTGGACATTCTTGTATGGCTGCCGGATTCCCGACCCTTTTTTCCTCCGTTTTCCTTTCATTATGAAGCATATCACTGTGGACTGCCGGACCAGTGAGTGGGAACATTCCGTGCACCTGGCCTGATCTCACGTCGAACACAAGCTGCTGCTACATTGGGGTGAGCCGATACCATTACTTTTCTTTTCTTTTTTCCCTTCTTTACCTTGAACTGTACCTGTGTCTGACGAGGTGGGACCCCTCGGCCACACTGGTATAGTATAGTTATTCACAAAGTTATTTTACTGTTATACTATGTTTGTTTTGATAACCCCTTTATGTGCCAGCAAGATGACAAATATACAGCATCTGATTTGCTATCATGTCACTTAAGATCTTATCTCTCAACAGAAGAGGGCTTAATTCCGCCTTTAAGAGGTCATCCTTATGGAAAGATGCCTTGTCTTCACAATCTGAAATAATGGGGCAGATTTATCAAGCAGTCTGAAAGGCAGAATATTTCTTGTTGCCCATGGCAACCAATCACAGCTCAGCTTTCATTTCACCAGTGCTCATGAATATTTTAAAGGGGAGCTGTGATTGGTTGCCATGGGCAATTGGAAATATTCTGACTTTCAGACTGCTTGATAAATCTGCCCCATTATGTCTCCAAGAGACACATTTTGTAAAAGACAAAGCACCCAAATTCTCACACAAACGATTTGCACAAATATACCAAGCTAACGCTAGCAAAAAACATGCTGGAGTATGTATTGCAATTAAAGATACACTTACCTTTAAAGAACTGGAAGTACATCTAGACACCAAAGGGAGGTATATAATCTTGATATGCGAGATCAATTCTTTTATAATTACACTGGTGAACATATATGCAACGAATACATCTCAAATGAGGTTCTTAAACAAACTAACCAAGAAAATACAAAGGATTCAAAAAGGTTCACTAATAATGTGTGGCGATTTTAATTTAATACCTGATGCAACCATAGATTCTACAGCTAATAAAACCAGACTTTCTCCCACTCTCAACATTTGGATACAGAAACAAGGGTTAAGACACTTTCAGATGTTTAAACGCAGCTTCCAAAGAATTTACCTATTACTCACCAAGGCACAAAACATTTTCTAGGATAGACCTGTTTCTGGTAGAAAGAAATACACTCACAAGAGTTAAATCTTCTAGCATCCATACAGCGTCATGGTCCGATCATTCTCCCATCTTCCTAGAATTATGCATCTCCAACTCTACGCACACCCAAAGACTTTGGAAATGCAATACCTTCCTACTTAACCTACCTTCAATTAAAGATACAGTAAAAAAAACACATAAATGAATACTTTACGCATAACGATACTGACAGCATTGATTCCCTTAGATTATGGACGGGTCACAAAATGTACATAAGAGGAATAATGATTTGACTAACTTCAAGACACTATAAACAAAAGAATATACAAATATCAAACACCTTGTCATGCATAACCTTGACAGAAAATCTTCTACGTAATTCACCCACCACAGCATTACACAACCAACTATTCTGTCTTAGACACAAACTTCACACCCAATTAATGGAGGACTATGACAAACAAATGTTATCCTGGAAGATGTCACATTATATTTCCCACAATAAGCCCACAAAGCTAATGGCAAAGAGAGTTAAAAAACAAGCTATGAAATCTCGTATCCCATACATAATATCCCCTAGAGACTCTAAAACCCGATTATCCCATCCGCTAGATATAGCTAATGCCTTCAGTGAATTTTACGCTACGCTTTATAACCTAAAAGAAGACCCAAACATAATAGATCCAGACCCTTCCCTAATTAGGGAATTTCTGCAGAAGGTACACAATTTCTGAAACACAACTTCAATCCCTAAACTCACCCATCACAGAGCAAGAATTAAGGAAAATTATTCTTCTCAATAAAAAACAAAAGGCCCCAGGCCCTGATGGACTCCCTAACGAATACTATCAACTTTTACATAATCAATTTCTCACAAAAGCTCTAAATCAAGCCATGTCTTCAGGGAATTTACCACCAGAAATGCGACAAGCTACTATAGTAGCCATACCAAAACCAAACAAAGAAACCACTTCCCCAGCCAATTTCCGTCCCATTTCACTCTTAAATAGTGACACTAAAATATATGCCAAATTAATAGCCCACAGATTTCTTGACATCATACCGAAATTAATTCATAACGACCAAGTCGGATTTATTAAGTGGAGACAGGCCCCAGATGGTACGAGACGTATGATAGATTTGATAAATGTCATGGAGAACTCTCGAGCACCTTCTCTGCTTCTTACCCTGGATGCAGAGAAGGCATTCGACAGAATAAACTGGAGTTTTGCATTTTCAACCCTAGAAAAATTTGGATTCTTAGGCAACATCCTATTAGCCATCAAGGCATTATATGGCACTCCTTCAGCTAAAACACTAATAAATGGAGCTTTGTCAAACCCATTCACTATTACTAATGTTACCCGTCAGGGCTGTCCCCTTTCCCCCCTCATATTCATTCTAATAATGGAACCTTTTGCAGAAATGATCAGAACAAATCCTATCATAAGTGGCATGGTACTCGCCAAATAAAATTGGACTATTTGCAGATGACACAATCCTATCTTTCACTAACCCTTTATCCTCACTTAGGGAATTAATGGACATAATAAAAAGATTTGGGGAAGTCTATTTTTATAAGATAAATGTCACCAAATCCTTATTACTAGGATTTAACATTCCTCCTTCTTTAAAACAGTAAATAACACAAGAATTCCCATTCAAATGGGAAACAGAAGCCATTACTTATTTAGGAATAAAACTTTCAAATCCCATTAAAATCCTAGCAAAAATCAACATGAACCTCCTTGTTTCCTCCTTACAGAAGGACCTGGAAGCGTTAAGGACTCATTTCCTTTCATGGATGGGAAGAATAATAATATACAAAATGCTTATACTACCCAAAATATTATATCAATTTCGAACCATTTCTACCCCAATCCCGAAAATATATGTTTCCAAACTACAAAAACAAATGCTATCTTTCATATGGGGAGCCAAACAATTCTACACTCCAACAAACTCAAAGGGGGTATGGGTGTCCCAAACCTCATGAGATACAGAACAGCTTTCTTATTACAACAAATAAAATCATGGTGGATTTACTCCCCAGCCTATAGTTGGCCTTTGATAGAGGAAACTCTAAACAACAATAGACCTTTACTCCATTTGGTATTAGCACACACGCTATTCCCAAAAATCCCTCCTCCAAAAGCAGCCAGCATAACAGCCTCAATCCAGGCCTGGAAAACACTAATCTTAGCCTGCCAATCCAACTCTGCTAAGTGTCACATACAAATTCCAATCCAGGTCATGGAATACTTACATGAAAAACTTCACACTAGACCTCTCATAGAAAAAGGAATTAAACATAAACAACTTTCACCAGAGGGAAACCTGATGTCTACCATAGACATTATGAAGTCCTTTCATCTTCCAGACACCATGAAGAACCACATAATTCAACTTAGGAAAACAATAATAAATTTTTCATTACAGAATCCTCAAGTACCTAATATAATATTAAATCTCATTCACAAACAAACACATGATCTCTATAAATCCACAAAATTTTTATATTCAGTGTTATCTGAAGGTCATGCTGAGGTACCACTAAAAGGCTCTCACCTAACAAAATGGGAGCAAGAATTAAATTTGAGCATCCCATGGGAACAATGGAAAGAAGCCTTCTGGTGGGCTTCCAAAGCATCTAAATGCGCAAACCTATGGGAGGTTCATGTAAAAATTCTTTCCAGATGGTATTATACTCCAGCCCAATTAGCAAGAATCTTCCCAGGAACCTCAGATAGGTGCTGGAGACAATGTGGACACAAAGGTTCATTACTTCATATATTTGGTACATGCCCTATCATTCAACAATTTTGGAAAGAAATATTCAAGATAATTTCCATCACAATGGAAAAACAGATACAGCCAGATATGTCTTTAGCCCTTTTGGGGTTGGGCATAACCAAAATACCTCTTAATTGTCGCAAATTGATAGGACATATTTTGCAAGCAGCAAAACTCTTAATAGCGAGAGCCTGGAAATCAACCCATCCCCCAAATATACTAGAACTACTAGAAATGCTAAATCATCATTACCATCTGGAAAGAACTCTTGCTCTTAGAAACAATAGCCTTAGAAATCATTACAAAATGTGGAATGCATGGTACAACAACACAGGACTTAACCCGGACTAGGTTTGTTCGGTTTGTCTTCGGGCACCCTCCTCATTAATGCCCTCAACAACAAAACATATATTACTCTCTGTAACATCTCTGGCACCTTTTACCCTATTGTTTAATTATCGCAGTAGTTCAACACTGCACATTCTTTATGTTAATTTCAACATTTTCATTGTAACATTATAATATAAAATGAGTCTGTTATATTAACGAATTGTATATCTGTAATACTTTTATATATGTCTCAATAAAAATAATTGAAAGAAAATCAAATTCACTCATTCAGTTAATGTCTTTCACCTGTTAAATTGACAAAACTGCACCTAAAACCACCTCAAAACTGATTGTGATGCAGTTTTAACTGCAACGTGTGACTGCACCCTTAGAGTTTCCATTGACTTTGCTCATTGTAATCTTTACTTTTCCATTTACAGAGCCATATGAGAGCTCATTGTCGGAAGTACAAACTGTACTTGCTAATAGCACTATTGTACTGGTAATCTGGGGACAATTTCCAAATGTGGTGTAATTGACAAAGCATTGGTGGCAAAATGGTGAAAAGGCGGCAATTTAGACTTTTAAATGATTTTATCATTACTACATATAGGGGCTCATTTACTTTCGGCGAGTTTTCCGAATTTTTCCGTTTTGCACCGAATTACGCAAGGATTTTGGCACGTGCAACCGGATTTTGGCACAATCATGCCGACTTTCACGCGACAGAAATTGGGGGGCGTGGCCGTCGGAAAACCCGACGAATTCGGAATTTAAAAAACGAATTGTGTCGCTCACTCGCATGCACTCACATGCACCAGGAATAGGTTGGTGAACTCCGGCGGACCTCGGCACAGCAGCGACACCTGGTGGACATTGGGGCGCACGACCTTAGTGAATCGCCAGAATGCCAGAACGCGCCGCTGGATCGCAACATGACCTGGTAAGTAAATGACCCCCATAGTGTAAGTATTTTAACCCCTTTTAGTATGCGTCCATTTTGTCACTTAAAACTTGTCTGGTGTTATGAGTTTTGGTTGATGATGCACCCTCCCCCCTTAGGGAAATGTGGAGAGGAAACTACTTTGCCCCTACAAGCAGGGGCATTGCTAAGGTTGTAAAAAATTCAGTCTCAAAGGTCACAAAGCACATGAACCACATTTTCAGTAGTCCACTCCTGTACAACCCCCCCCCCCCCCCCACATATTTGGTTGTGCAAGTAACAACTGGACTTATATACAGCTACAGAAATCTCTACCTATTACATGCAGTCAGGGCTGGATTAAGGTTGGTGGGGCCCCTGGTCGCAAAACCCGGTGGGTAATAACTATATACAGCCCCCAGTAATCACTATATACAGCCCCAGGTAATCATTATATTCAGCTCTCCCAGCAATCACTATATACAGCCCCCCGCAATCAATATATACAGCTCCCCCCAGCAATCACTATATACAGCCCCCCAGCAATCACTATATACATCTCCCCAGCAATCACTATATACAGTCCCCCAGTAATCACTACTGTATATACAGCCCCCCAGTAATCACTATATACAGCCCCCAGTAATCACTATATACAGCTCTCCCAGTAATCACAATATACAGCTCCCCCAGTAATCACTATATATAGCTCCTCCAGCAATCACTATATACAGACCCCCAGCAATAACTATATACAGCTCCCAGTAATCACTATATACAGCACCCAGTAATCACTATATACAGTCTCCTAACAATAACTATATGCAGACCCCCAGTACAGTATTCACTGTGTACAGCCCCCTAGCAATCAGCATATACAGCTCCCCAGTAATCACTATATACATCCCCCTAACAATAACTATAAACAGCCCCCAGTAATCACTATATCCACCCCAGCATTAACTATATACAGTCCCCCCAACATTACCTATACAGTCCCCCTATAACAACTATATACAACCCCCTATAATAACAACAGTCCCCCTATTATAACTTTATATACCTCCTATAATAACTATATTTACCCACCTATAATAACTAACTATATACAGTCCCCCTATTATAACTATATACCCCTGGGACTAAAGTAAAGCATCCAGAAAGCTTCAGCAGAGGTCACAGGGGGAAGAGGGGTCCGTCTGTAACTATGAGTCGTCTGTAAGTCGGGGTCCTTAAGTAGGGGACTTCCTGTATACACTGTGTACAGCCCCCTAGCAATCAGCATATACAGCTCCCCAGTAATCACTATATACATCCCCCTAACAATAACTATAAACAGCCCCTGTAATCACTATATCCACCCCAGCATTAACTATACACAGTCCCCCCAACATTACCTAAACAATCTTGGTTAGCTCCGATCGTTAAATGGCAGAGCAGAGCTTATTGTTGGGGCATGCCCTATGTCCGCTGGGTAAGGCCCGGTCAGCCCCTACCAAATTCACAGTGGGCGATTCTGGAGGTCCTGCGTCCTTTAACCAGTTCGCGGTCGGGTCGCGCTGCATGGAGAGGGCTCATGGGCTGAGCCCTCTCCATAGCCGGTAAGTCTTTGCTTTATATTGCAGCAAAGGCTTACCGGTTACACCCACGATCGGTGCTAGCCGATCGCGGGTGTTATCACAGCGATGGATGCCGGCAAAGCTGCTGGCAGCCTCAAAAAGATAGTGGCGCCGCCTGGGATCTTACCTGGGATCGCTGCTCCCCGTGACGTAATCGGAGAGCGGCGATCCGTTTTAACCCCTTCATTACAATGTGCTGATAGCACATTGTAATGAATGAGGAGGAAAATGATAGGATCGATCAGACAACCTAGGGTTAAAGTACCCTAGGGAGTCTGAAAAATAGTAAAAATAAAAATAAGAAAAAGTAAAAAAAAAAATTATGATAAAAAAACCTAAAATTTCAAATCACCCCCCTTTCCCAAGAACTGACATAAATATAAATAAACAGTGAAAATCATAAACACATTAGGTATCGATGCGTCCAAAAATGCCCGATCTATCAAACCTAGGGTTAAAGTACCCTAGGGAGTCTGAAAAATAGTAAAAATAAAAATAAAAAAAAGTAAAAAAAAAAATTATGATAAAAAAACCTAAAATTTCAAATCACCCCCCTTTCCCAAGAACTGACATAAATATAAATAAACAGTGAAAATCATAAACACATTAGGTATCGATGCGTCCAAAAATGCCCGATCTATCAAAATATGATAACGGTTTTTCAATGCGTTTAACCCTGTAACGGAAAATAGCGCCCAAAGTCGAAAATGGCACTTTTTTGCCATTTTGAAAAATATAAAAAAAATCTATAAAAAGTGATCAAAAGGTTGTACAGTCCTAAAAATGATATCATTGAAAATATTATCAAATTTAGCAAAAAATGACACCACCCACAGCTATGTACACCAAAGTATAAAAAAGTTATTAGCGCCAGAATTTGGCAAAATCAAAAAAAACTATTTTTGTACAGGAGGTTTTAATTTTTGTAAATGTATGAAAACATTATAAAACCTATACAAATTTGGTATCCCCTTAATTGTACCAACCCAAAGAATAAAGTAGACATGTCATTTGGGGCGCACAGTGAAAGACGTAATATCCAAGCCCACAAGAAAATGGCACAAATGCGTTTTTTCACCATTTTCACTGCATTTGGAATTTTTTTCCCGCTTCCGAGTACATGGCATGGAATATTTAATACCATCACTATTTAGTGCAATTTGTTATGCAGAAAACAAGCCCTCACACAGCTCTTTACGTGTAAAAATAAAAAAGTTATAGATTTTTGAAGGTGGGGAGTGAAAAATGGACATGAAAAAACAGGAAAGGGCCCGGTCCTTAAAGGGGTATTCTCGCCTGGGCATTCACATTCAGTTTGATAAATCTGCCATACATAAACATTTCTTCAATTATATGTTATTAAAAAAAATGTTACTGTGTGAAGATAATTTCTCATAAATGTAGTCATTTTGTCCCTTAGAAACGAGATGGCTTCCTCGGATACGGCCACGTCTGCTGGAGGGATTGCACAAAGAAACAAATTGTTTTTGTATATGAAATGTCCGGGATTTACTACATGACCCACAGCCGTCCTGTGGTAATGATCACTGAATCCAGGAGGTCAGACAAGACTCAATAGCTCATGTCTGGCCACCGCTGCCAGAGTGTGACGTGGTCGTAACCGAGGAAGCCATCTCGTTTCTAAGGGACAGAATGACTACATTTATGAGAAATTATCTTCACACGGGAACATTTTTTTTAATAACATCCAATTGAAGAAATGTTTATAAATGGAAGATTAGTGAAACTGAATGTGAATGCCCAGGCGAGAATACCCCTTTAACCGGTTAAGGACAAAGTGGTGGGCGTGCCTCCCCCTATGATCCGGCCCTGCATGCAGTGCCTGCAGGTGATATGTCCTTGGATTGTAGTTGTTCTCTATCTTCTCCATTAGGTCAAACATTACCATGTGTCCTCCTCCAACTATGTGCCATGCATGTGGAGATGGCCACACAGACATTCTGGGGCAGATTTTGCATCAGAAACAACCCCTTTAAGGCGCAGTCCCTTTTTTTTGTAATGTGTTGGTTTATATGGTTGAAAGTTTTGAAAGTGATTTTGATAAGTGAGTTTTTTCATTACATGTTCTATGCAAAATGTTGGTTGATGTTTTGCATTTACTTTTAAAAAAAAAGCTAAAATCCGAACATTTGTCCTTTTCATAATTTGAAGTGATTTGCTTTTCAAACAGATATTTTTAGCACTGAAATTGGTTATTTATTAACATTTTACATATCTCTTCCTTATGTTGCCATTATTTTAAGTTGTCCTTGTGGTAATTTTGCTCAATTTGCTTTAACTTCCCACTAGATGCCAAACTAGACACCTCATGAGAGAAGAGTCAGGTATCCCTACGGCAGATGGGCTCTCTTAGACGGGACCTACAAAGTCTGCAGCTAGTTGACGTCTAGCGTATCCTTTACCCTAATGACATTATGACTATACGTATTATTCCCCAGCACATGACTCGTACAGCCGCATAGACTTTTTCTTGGTTCAGCATAGAGCACTGACCTGGAACCCAATACCTATCATAGGTAACATTGTTCTCACAAACCATGCCCCAATCTATCTGAGGGTGACCATCCTAAATATCACACAGCACCCGTGGACTTGGCGTCTCAATGATCACCTACTTAAAGACGCATTATGCGTACAAGAAATCAAAAACCCCAACAAATCTTTCTCACTCTTCCCTGAACTTCTCTCAGAAAACCTGCCCTTGAAATGGGAAACCCTCAAATGTGAGCTCTGCAGTAGATTCACGGACCACGGGGTTGGACTAAAGGGAGAGAATTTGGCCAGACTTGCTTCCTAACTGCAGCGTTTGCATTGTTTAGAGAGAAAACACAAATCGAACCAGTCTCCCACAGACTTAGCAGATTTCATATTAGTCAGGGACGAGATCCCCTCCCTGCTAGACCGAAAATCGCTAGCCCAATGCAGTTCAAAAGCCACCTATATGAACATTCCAATAAATGTGGACCCTCTTTGGCGTGCCTCGTACACCCATGATCTGGAACGTAACACACCCCTTGTAATTAAACTGTGCAGGGTAAGGACACACATAATCCGATCAGCATTAGCGCAGAATTTGGGGCAAACTAAACGCAGGTTTACAATATTAGGGCCAATTTGCAGACCTAGACCCTGCTTCCTTATTGGATAAAATTGACACATATATTAGATATAAAGCTCTACCCACCCTTACAGGGGAGGAGATTGGGGATCTTGAATTGGATTTCAGTGGAGAGGTGAATGAAGTCATCAAAAATACCCCTGCAAAAAAAGAGCCCAGGTCCGGATCGCTTTTCTTCAGCCTTTTATAAATGCTTCAGAGAAGTGTTGTCTCCACTCTTGTCTGATCCCCTCTTGTCTTTTGTCACTTGATGCAGAAAAAGCCTTTGACAGGGTCGATTGGGGTTTTATGTCCGCAGCGCTATCCTAACTGGGGCTAAGTTTCTAAGTTTCTGGCCCTATACAACTGCCCTACAGCCATAGTTAGGGCTAACGGGTTCTTCTCGAACCCTATCCACATTAATAATGGTACCCGTCAAGGCTGCCCCCTCTCTCCACTCCTATATGTGATTGTAATGAAACACCTGGCTACTTCAATAAGACACATTCCCAGCATACATGGCATTCAGGTGGGCCAGTGCCAATATAAAACAGAGTTATTCGCAGCTGACCTCCTGCTCTAAATAACCCAGCCCAGAATCTCTCTACCATTCCTTCTCAATGAATTTGAAAGGTACAGTCATTTAAGTAATTTCAAGATTAACTGAGCAAATCTGAGGCACATAATAGAGGATGGACAGTTTCTCAAGGAACGCCTTCTGCTGGTGTCAGGCATAGATAAAGTACTTAGGCATCCAGGTTCCCGCAGATCTCTCAAAATTGTATGTACTCAACTACCACTATGAGATCGCACAATAAGGGACTTAACCATGTATAACAGAAAACAACTGTCTTGGTTTGGCCGAATAAACGTGATAAGTCTATTCGCTCAGTGCTAATATGCTTTATCTGGGGCTCAGTTCGCCCTCGGGTTGGGTGGTGGTTTCTAATCAGGCGGGGCGGGATTACCTGATTTCAATCTCTACCACCAAGACTCCTTTGTCGTACAATTACTAGATTGGCAACTCCATCTACCGGACAAACAATGGGTGCGTCTGGAGCAGTATAGCTCCCCAATCCCTTGGGTGTCCTCCCAACATGTAGAAATTGAACCCCAGACGCTGTTTCTTGCTCCCACTTTGAAACTGTGGAGAACGCTCATTCAGCACAATATACTCTCCAGGCCCTTCAGCCCACTTACAACTTTGTTGTAACCCTGACTTCCCACCAGCCTTCACCAGAACTTTGTTCCTGGATCGCTCAAAACATGAAGACATCCATATGTATGACATGCTTGGTGAAGCAGAGATCCCCCCCTATGGATACTTTACTTAGAGTGTCAGCATCCTCCAACCTCATGGTTGGAAATTATGCAACTAGGTTCTTTTCTTAAACAACCAGGGTCGGCGACCGCATTTAACTCCTGGCTGAGTCCTTTTGAGTCCTTATTTAGATCAACATCCCCTCCGGAACACTGCATTTCTCAAATATAAGGCTTCCTAATAAAGGAATCTGACATTTCAAACTTACTCTACCAAGCGGGATGGGATAGAGATTTAAGTGCAACTTGTCCTCCAAGGATTGGGATAAAGTTCTTCTCAGGAACGGAACTACAAAATTCTTTGCAGATGGTACAGGGTACCAACCCTCCTGCACTTGTTCTATCCCTCGATCCAGGACACGTGTTGGAGATGCGGCTCTGAGAGAGTAGACATTTTACATATATGGTGGACGTGTCATAGAATCTCTGCTTTCTGGAACCAGGTGCTTGAATCGACATCAAAATGTACATGGTCTATGGCCCCCAAGGCTGGAGGTGGCCTTATTGTCAATACTCCTAGGGTCCATTAAAAAACAGAAAAATAATCTTCTAAGATTCTCTCTCATTGCAGCCCAATCAGTCATTCCTTGCAGGTGGCGCTCTTCTACCCTACCCACTATCTCAGAGTGTGCACAGGAGATGCTACATGTTTTCCAAATGGAGGAGGCCATGACCGATGTCACAAGCTCTTCAGAAAAATGTATAAAGCTATGGCAACCATGGATACTTTCCATGAGTCCCAGAAATTCAAAGATATCCTTGGAACAGGCTACATGTGGACCACATGTGCAACCAGCCTACAGCATCCCTTGATCATAACAGGGTGCCGGATGCTAAGGATGGCAGGTTTCTTCAGTCCTTATACTACATATGTGTCATATCTTAACAGTGTACGTTTAGGTCTGCCTGAAATTCTCTTGCTGTACAGAGAATTTCCTGGTTACTCTTAAACCCTGTATAAGTGTTTTATCTCACATGGGCTGATATTCGGAGTACTACATAGAATGCTTTGGTCGCCAAACTGGTTGCAGACGCATTGTTTTGCTATACTACTTGATTTTGGTTTATGTTTTTCTGTTCTTTGTTTAACCACATGTTTGTCATGATGTTTTTGCTCTATGCTTAAAATAATAAAATGATTCAATATAAAATTACATGCTCCTCAGGAAGGTGAGTCTAGCCTTTTGATTCTTTCTGCTAATGAACGGTTTGGTCACTGCAGAATGGAGGACTTGTCCAAATGCTTTAAAGCCTACTTGGTGGACTTGAGTTTGGAATGAGTTTGTGATGTTGTAAAGTTCCAATGTTCTAGAAATGAAAGACTTGGAAAGACCAAATTCTCTTGCTATGGCTAAAAATAGAAACTGAGTTACAAGTGAGTGTTTGGTGCAAATATGAAATGTGTTTTAAAATGTACTGCTCAGCCCCCACTCACTACTCTACTAGTGTAAATGTTAATGCACTGTTGTGGGTTGGCACCTGGCTCTCTGTTCCATCATGAAATTGGACTGAATATTATAGTGTATACATGATTCTGGTATCTTGATTTTGCAGTAAAATTTATTTTAAATCTGTGTTTAGAATTTTATGTAGAATGCATTATGTTAGCTGCAACACAAAACTCTGCAGAGGGGAGTTCCAGTGCTGATTTGCAACAGGCGCCACATTTATGCCGAACGTCTGACATGATTGTGGTGCACGCCCATTAAACTGAGTGCGCCAGAAAAAAAACTGGTGCTCTCAGTTTAAGCACTATCAGTGCACACAGGATGCGCCAGATGATTAAAGGCCATGTGCCAGTCTTCAATAATCCAGTGCACTCTGCACATTAGTGAGGCAATCTGCACATACTGCAGTCAGGGCCGGCGCTATGGGTAGGCAAAGGGGGCAATTGCCCAGGGCCCCCTGAAAGGGGAGAATCTCTCCTTTCAAATGAATCTTGAATTTTGTTTCTAGGTGCTATGGATCCAGAGATATTCAGGTTTAAAGTGAGAATATCAGGTGCCATTTTTATATATAAAAATCACTCCCAACGGCAGTTCAACAGTTAATATCACCATTTTCCTAACACTTAGAAACACAATTTAGATTCCTAAAAAAGATGAGACTCTCTTATTTCATAGGAAGAAAGAAGTGAGGTTCTATGTGTCACAGAGCCAGAGATACAGCCCCCTAAATTGTGTACCCCATTCAAGATTCTGAGCTGGCAACTGCAGGGAGAATTTGCTGCACACAGGAGCTGCTGCACTTCACAGATAATGGAAATATTCACTTTATATATTACTACATTTTTAAAAAAGGAATAATATCAACCAATATTTATGTTTTTAACCCTTCTCTATGCAGAACTATCTAAGAACACACTTTCTCTCTTATTCCCTTTTATTTTGTGATAGTTTTTTGTTGTTGGGAAAATTGACTGATGCGATGAACATTCTATCCTAATGTGACTACACCGCAACCAGAATATGCCCATAAAGTTATATGTAACACCGAAAACACACACACGTTCCTGAATAAAGTTTTTATTTCACACCATCCTCCATTATTTACACTATGTAATGATGTTCTCACTCTCATTCTTATGAAGCGCGGAGGGTTCCATTATTGTGCGGCTAATACAATGGTGCACATCTAAACATGACTTTTATTATCTCATTAGCTCCGTTTATGGATACTGTATATAGTTATGTATTTGGGTGACCATTGTGTAAGGGAGTATACAATGATAGATCTGTGTGAATTTTCTGCAGTTCCATTTGCTGCATATTTTTGTGAATATATTGGTGTGGGGTATGTATGCTCTCCTCACAGCTTACTGGTTTAGGAAAGTATATTTTCTTTATATAAGTATCTGGATTTGTACATATAGGAAATTTTGAATGTTAATTGCCAAATGCATCGCTTGATTGTCTGCTTTCAAAATTATAAAGGTTTTATGGCATATTTACGGTTTTATTCTGTTTTATTGCTATATTTGGCAGGTTGTGACCTTAAAATTTCTAGCTGAAAAGTAGATATCTAGTTATTACAGTTTTAGTGATATTATGTGGATTTATTTATGTGAACATATGAATAGGGCACATTTGTGAACTCTACAAATGTCCATCTATTATGTTTAGGAGATGTGAATGTAAATATTTTCTGTTCTGTAACAAATTTTTTGCCATCAAAGTAAAATTTTAAGTATTTTTTATAAAATGTTTTAGTTTGAATCAAAATTGCATGAAGGCGCCTATGTCTATAAACTCTTTGATGCAATTTTGAAAATGGGGCAAGTGTCTGCTTTCGTAAAATATCGGTCCCTGTCCCCAATGGGCCTCACAGTCTAATCAACCTACCAGTAATTTTTTGGAGTATGGGAGGAAACCGGAGGACCCGGAGGAAACCCACACAGACACAGAGAGAACATACAAACTCTTTGCAGATGTTGACCAGTGCTGGAAGGCTGTAGTGCTAACGACTGAGCAACCATGCTGCCCATCAATCTCCCTATGATCTATCGCCTATAAAATTCTCCAAAATTACAGTTTGTTTTACCATACTAAAGGGAGCCTCTTGCTGACTGTGACTGGTCATAGAATAGTTTTATTTTGGGGCCCCACTTTTAGTTTTGCCCAGGGCCCCACTTTGTCTAGAACCGGCCCTGACTGCAGTTTGGCTCACTATTGATAAATGTGGCCCACATGTACACATCCATGCATTTATACACACATTCTGTATAGTACATATACATTATAACTGGAGATGAGCGAACATCGTGCTTGGACGAGTATTTCGTCAGCTTGAGAAAATGTCATCTCGCGTTTAGATTTTTGGCGGCCAGAAACAGAGCCAATCACAAGCCAGGAGACTCTGCAGTACACCCAGCATTACGTGGTACACTTACATGTCAATAGCAGTGGTTGGCTGGCCTGATCATGTGACCCTGGAATAGACTAGCCCCTGCCCATGCTGCTCAGATCATTCTCTGTCTGGATGCCGTTAGGGAGAGAGCTGCTGCTGGTCAGGGATAGCGTTAGGGTGTTCTAGTAAATTACTGTTAGGCATGAGTGATTCTAAAAGAACCTTACTGTTAGGCTGGAGTGATTCTCCAAGAACCTTACTGTTAGGCAGAAGTGATTCTCAAAGAACCCAACAGCCCTTGTTAAGGCTACGTTAGCGTTTTTCAAAAGTTAAAGTGACACACTCAGTCACAGCACAAAATCCTCTGTGGTTGCTGTCTGATTTCTTCTGCATGTTTTGTTCTATAAAAAAACAAAAACAAAAAAAAAATTAAAAAAAAAACACCAAAAAAACAATTTTTTTTTACAGTTTATATTTCTGTTTTGTCTATATAATAGACTTTAATTTTGAAAATGTTGAACCAGAGGGCTAGGGGTAGAGGGCGTGGGCGTCCAATTACTGCAGGGGTCAGAGGCTGTGGTCCTGGGCGGGGTGAGACACCACCTGCTGATGAGGGAGCAGGGGAACGCTGCAGAGCTACACTCCCTATCTTCATGTCTCAAGTTACTGGGACTCGTGGTAGAGCACTGTTGAGGCCAGAGCAGTGCGAACAGGTGATGTCGTCGATTGCGGACAATGCTTCTAGCCATTTGTCCACCAGTCAGTCTTCCACGCAGTCCACCCATGTTACCCAAGTGAGCACTCTCCAGCTCCTCAACCTCCTTCCCCCAGACTGCCCCCTCCCAGGAAAATTTGGCATTTGATAGGCCGATAAAAGGCACACCACCCAAGAGCTATTACAGGACATCACGGCGCAGACCGATCTGTGGCTGGCACTGCTAAACCTGAAGCCAGGCATGGTTGTGTGTGACAACGGCCGTAACCTGGTGGCGGCTCTGCAACTGGGCAGACTGACGCATGTGCCATACCAGGCCCATGTGTTAAATCTCATAGTTCAGCGGTTCCTCAAGACATATCCCAATCTGTCTGATTTGCTCACAAAGGTGTACCGCATCTGTGCGCATTTCAGAAAGTCCAGCTCAGATGCTGCCACTCTCAGGGCAGCGCAGAGCCGCCTCCAAATGCCTGCTCACCGACTGTTGTGCAACGTGCCCACGAGGTGGAATTCAACATTAACCATGTTATCCAGAGTTTACCAGCAGCGCAGAGCGATTGTAGACTGTCAGATGTCAACTTCCACCAGAACTGGTAGTCAGGTCAGTCAGCTTCCTCAAGACTACAATGCGGAGTGGACGTGGATGTCTGATATCTGTCAGGTGCTGAGAAACTTTGAGGAGTCAACACAGATGGTCAGTGGTGATGCAGCCATCATCAGCCTCACCATCCCGCTGCTTGGCCTGTTGAAAAACTCCCTGGTCAGCATGAAGTTGGAAGCTTTGCGCTCGTCACAAGAGACAGGGGAAGAAGATTCCCTTGTTGATAGCCAAAGCACCCTCCAGTCTGTTTCTCAGCGCGTATCGGAGGAGGTGGAGGACGATGAGGAGGAAGAGGAGGAGAATGTTGGCGAGACAGAAGAGAATACCATTGCTCAGTCCTTAACTGTTCAGCGTGTATGGACAGAAGAAGAGGAGTTGGAGGAGGAAATGGAGAGTCAGGTCAGTGAGGGGAGTGAATTCTTGTGCGTTGGGACTCTGGCGCATATGGCAGATTTCATGCTAGGCTGCCTATCCCGTGACCCTCGCGTTCAAAGAATTTATTCCAGCACCGATTACTGGGTATTCACTCTCCTGGACCCACAGTACAAGCAAAATCTTTCCACTCTCATCCCTGTAGAGGAAAGGAGTGTGAGAATGCATGAATACCAGCAGGCCCTGGTGCACAAGCTGAAACAGTATTTCCCTTCTGACAGCGCTAGCGGCAGAGGGCGTACTTCTGTAGGACAAGTAGCGAGGGAGAGTAGGCGAACAGGCAGCTTGTCCAGCACTGGCAGGGGTTTGCTTTACAAGGCCTTTGCCAGTTTTATGTCACCCCAGCAAGACACTGTCACCTGTCCCCAGTCTCGGCAGAGTACGGCTGATCTTTACAGAAAGATGGTGAGGGAGAACGTAGCTGACCATAGCATTGTCCTAAATTATCACACAGCTCCCTACAACTACTGGGTTTCAAAGCTGGACATGTGGCCCGAACTGGCGCTGTATGCCTTGGAGGTTCTTGCCTGCCCTGCCGCTAGCGTGTTGTCAGAGTGGGTTTTCAGTGCAGCTGGTGGCATCATCACCGATAAGCGTACACGCCTGACAGGCTGACGCTTATCAAAATGAATCAAGCCTGGATTTCTCATGATTTCCATTCTCCACCAGGTGAAAGCAGCTCAACCTGAATAATTCTCATGTATGCAATTTTGAGTTGTTTTAACGCCTCCCACATCAAACTTGTTAACTTTGTCGCCACCTTGCTGTGTTATTCACAAAATATATCGCCAAACTTTTATCAATGACCGATATTATTATTCAGCGCTACTTGCGCATCTGTTTACGTCCCCCCCCCGCCATAACCAGGCCAATTACTTATAAGAACAGTACTACACTTGATCTTATACAAAAGGCTCTTAGAAATGCTGTTTGTAGCTCCCGCCTGCTTTGAAAATTATAATTTTTTCAAAGTAAATGCTTCTGGCCCCCAGGGGTGGGAAGGAGCCGAGAGGCAGGGGCTTGGACAGGCAAAAGCTCGCCTGGCAGTGGACCGCCAGCTCCATCACAAGATCCAACTAACATCGTTTTAACTGCAGCACCATTAATCTACTACTACCTTACTGCATCCATACATTGTCCCCTTAGCAAACGAGCTGTGTCAGGCTCATTTTTCGGATGTTTCACCAGATACATAATGGAACTCGGCCAATCTGTCACCGCCATGCTGGAGACCTGAAGTTTCAATCATAGCAGCGCAATATGGATGCCCCATACTGTTGCTCTTAATCATGGAACCATTTCCGAAAAAAAAAATAGAACCGCTATACTATTTCATTATTCCTAGATGAAATATTCAAACGACCCCGTCTGCTTTGAAAATTATAATTTTTTCAAAGTAAATGCTTCTGGCCCCCAGGCCCATTTTGGGTGGGGAGGAGCCAAGAGGAAAAGGCTTGGACAGGCAAAAGCTCTCCTGGAAGCAGACCGCCAACTCCATCCCAAGATCCAACTAACATAGTTTTAACTGCAGAACCTTTAATCTACTACTACCTTACTGCCTCCATACATCGTCCCCTTAGCAAACAAGCTGTTTCAGGCAGAATTTTCGGGTGTTTCGCCAGATACATAATGGAACTCGGCCCATCTGACGCCGCCATGTTGGAGACCTGAAGTTTCAATCATAGCAGCGCAATATGGATGCGCCATACCGACGATCTTAATCATGGAACCATTTAAAAAAAAAATGAAAAATAGAACCGCTATGCTATTCCATTATAAAATATGCAAACGACCCCGCCTGCTTTGAAAATTATATTTTTTTCAAAGTAAACGCTTCTGGCCCCCAGGCCTATTTTGGGTGGAGAAGAGCCAAGAGGCAGGCGCATGGACAAGCGAAAGCTCACCTGGCAGCGGACCGCCAGCTCCATCCCAAGACCCAACTAATATCGTTTGAACTGCAGCAACCTTTAACCCACAACCTATAACCTTTACCTCTAAAATCTATCTTTTCACTCCTCTTTTCTCACCTCCTTACGTTCACCTCGGGTGCCATAACCGTCCCCATTGCCTCCACATGCCGTCTCCATAGCTGCCTTCACACGCCGTCTCCATAGCTGCCTCCACACGCCGTCTCCATAGCTGCCTCCACATGCCGTCTCCATAGCTGCCTCCACACGTTGTCTCCATAGCAGCCTCCACACGTCGTCTCTATAGCTATCTTTGTCAATGCCATGCTGTTGCCCATAATTTTGGCATAATAGTGCGATTAGGCAGCCTCAGAGGCATCCATGTATGCTGTCCCTGCTGTTTCCTGTCCATTTCGCCTCCACAATGCTCCACAGCGTCCACCAATATCTCCATGCACAGCGTTCAACTGTCTATACCCCAGACGCTGGAGCGCAAGAGGAAATACAGCACATCGTCCCCTTAGCAACAAGCTGTGTCAGGCTACATTTTCGGGTGTTTTACCGGCTGTCATTTTCTGGTGTTTTATATGGGTCACTCATTTTGATAATGGTTGCAAAGCTGTATGACTGAGTGCGTGTCCTCCCCCACATGCCTCCACACGTCATCTCCATAGCAGCCTCCACATGTCGTCTCGATAGCTGCCTCCACACGTCGTCTCCATAGCAGCCTCCACGCGCCGTCTCCATAGCTGCCTCCACACGTCGTCTCCATAACTGCCTCCACACATTGTCTCCATAGCTGCCACCACATGTTGTCTCCATAGCAGCCTCCACATGTCGTCTCCATAGCAGCCTCCAAAATTCGTCTCCATAACTGCCTCCACATGTCGTACCCTTAGCAAACGAGCTCATTTTTCGGTTGTTTCACCAGATACGTTATGGAACTTGGTCACTCTGTCGCCACCATGCTGTGTTATCGACTAAATATACCGTCAACCTTTTGTTCACATAGGAAATCATTTCAGCGCTTCTTGCTCACCTTTGGTTCCTCTCTGCCGCCATAACCAGGCCAAATACTGATACGTACAGTGCTACACGTTATCCTCGCCAAAAGGAAGCTTTAAAATTGGTTTGAAGCCTGAGTCCATGCGACTCTCTAGCCTGCCGCTGCCTCCGCATGCCGTCCCCTATAGTGTCAGGGTCAATTATTGGGTGTTTTAGATGCTATCTCGCCTCACTCGGTCACTCTGTCATCGCCATTAGGCAGCCTCAGAGGCATCTATGCATGCTGCCCCTGCTGTTTCCTGTCCATTTCCGTGGTGTTTCCATCATTTTCTGAGGTTTCCAGGTGTTTGGCTAAGCTTCCCTGTGCAGAGTCTTTGTCCCCTTGAAAAATGCTCGAGTCTCCCATTGACTTCAATGGGGTTCGTTATTCCAAACGAGCACTCGAGCATCGGAAAAAGTTCGACTCGAGTAACGAGCACTCGAGCATTTTAGTGCTCGCTCATCTCTAATTATAACACATATAGGATATATACATTATATACTTAGACGTACAGTATGTACACATACATACAGTATAAACACACCATCTACACACATAATGCATATACATACTTATAGAATTTAGGGTACATTCATATGACCGTAATGGTGACCGCACCATTTGTGGGCAGATATTGGTCCTAATTGACACCTCTGGAGCCTGCTCACTTTGCGGTAAACAAACGTCTCGCGGCACTGTCACCGTGCACAAAAAAAATAGAGGATATAGCACGTCCCATATTTTGCCGTGTTACAGTGCCAGCCCTGTGTTCATCTATGGAGAGGGGAGGGGTGAGCAGTGCCATGGGCACACATTTATGTGAATGTAATCATACACACATACATACATATATATATACATACTATACATCATATACAAATGCATACAGAACATACGCATATACATACAGTACACAGACATGATAAATACTGACAAATAGTATATACACACAGTATACAAATTATTATCAAGCACTCTGGTATGTTTCAATATGCATTTAATATCTTCAAGTTACGAAAATACAGCAATGCCATTGATCCTAATTTGTATACAGTATCTTGGGGTAGGATCCCTAGATCAGTTGCACCTACATTACTAGGCTGTGCAGCCTGAATATATTATCTAGTATATACACACAATTCATCTTATACACACACGGCATATACATAAACACACCCATACAGTAAATACACACATAGCACATACACATATAGATACACCATAACTTACCAGAAGATGTATACTCTTGTCTGCGCATTGTTTCACACGTCATTGCTGATGTTGCACCGTGGGGTTGGGTCATGTGACCAGGCGGCAGCCGGATGGGGTGGGCGAAGACAGTAGTCAGAGGGGACACAGATTCGATGGATGAGAAGGTGGGCCATGATACTGGGCATGGACATACAAAGGCAGGGACCTGGGCAGCACCAATAGACTCATACAATGCTCACTCCTCTCCAGGAGAGCACTGCCAGGCTTGATAATCACTGGGGCAGGGCTTGGGCTCCTCCTCCTTACTGCCGAGCCTTCTAATCAATGGGGCAGGACCTGGTCACCTCCTTCTATTTGCCGAGCAGCGGGAATGTAATGAAAATGCACCAAAGCCCAGCACATGATGATGATTCGCCCCTACACAACAGGCCTCGTAAAAGCTACGGTTGCTACGGCTGTTACGCTCCTGTTCTCCATGCTGAAGGAGATTCTACAAGCATGGCGGAAGTTTGCATTCAGACTTCAAATAGTCTCCGCTCCAGGCCCCCTAACCCTCATTTCCCACTTGGGTCACACTTTTGTTCTCTCTTGGGCATAACTGCTAACACACCTCCCAGGGTCAGAGAGGTGGTGAATGAAGATGGAATCTGTCCCTTGGCAGATATAGGAACTGGAGGCCTCCTGGCTCGAATATCTTCAGCAGAGGCATGTTATCTCCACTTTGGCTCCCATCTCAGTTCTCACATCTACTCTCACTACATTTGAAGAGCTCAGACCATCTAGACGGTATACCGTTGACGAGGAGACAGGGGACTCAAAACCGTACTATGCTAGGGCTTGGGAGATAGCTCTTGGTAAAGAACTCTCACCAGACCAATGGTCACAGTTTTTACCATAACACATGTTTGTCCTCATCCTGTCGCTTACAAGAACTTAACTTTAAGATTATTTCACCTTGGTACCACACACAAGCCAAACTGAGACAAATAGATTCTCAGATATCGGATCAATGCTGGCGTTGTGAGGGCGACACAGGTACAATGTTACATATTTGGTGGAGTTGCACACTCATTGCTCCCCTCTGGCAAGACATAAACATAAACTATATAATGCTTTCAACAACTCCAGTACTGTTTTTAAGCCAGAACAGGCCTTGCTTTCTGTTCTTCCAGGGCCCAGATAAAAAAATCAAAAAGGGCTTACTGAGACATTTTCTGGTTGCAACCCGCCAGGCCATTCCTCGTTGTTGGGGAAACTTAGCTCCACCGTTTAGAGCTGACTGGGTTTCTGCTCTTATGAAAGCAGAATAGCTGAAAGCCGTAGATAATGACTTATGTTATTTTATACCACTTGGATGCCCTGGTTGAACTTCAGGAGTTTACATTCTTTTAATACCTGGATCTCTCATGGATCCCTACCTCAAAGAAAACGCCATTTTCTCTACCCTCTCTTTCTTTCTTTTCTGCTTTTTCTCACTAACGTTTTCCCTGTCTACTAACCCTGATATTTTGTCCTCCCCTACTCCTTTGTCTTTTGTGCAGTCGTGTACCATCTGCATATGTCTGCTTGTGATTTTTTATAATTGTTATACCAGTTACAGGAATTTTCTTATGCATATTCTACATAGTTTCCTTTCTAACCCTTGTGGCTTCTTATTTCGATATATCTTTCTTGGAAACTATGTCGTTTGATTTCAAAACCAAATTGTACAGGTATCATTGATGTGCTCTGTATTTCCAAAAAATGTTTTTTAAAAAAGTGCAAATAAAAAAATTATTGAAAAAAAGAATTCAATTTCTCTGATGCCCCCATATAAAAATCAAATACAAAAGAAAAAAAGTGAAAATCACCAAAAGACATTACATATTGTGTATCACCATGTCCGTAATAACCTATCCAATAAAATAGACTTGTAAAATTAAAGTTATGATATTTCAATTTTGACCTAAAAATACGATATGATACCAATAAAAAGTCCAGCTTGTCCAGCAAAAAACAAGCACTAAAATAGCTTTGTAAAAAAAATGTTATGTCCATTAATACATGGTGATTCAAAAACAAGCAATTTTCTCACAAAATGAGGTCTAAATTCTGTAAAACAAGTTAACAATAAAAAAGCTATATAAATGGGTATCACGGTGACTTGTAGAATAAAGATAACATATTATTTTTATGCTACGGTGAATGGCTGGAAAAAAAAACTAAAAATCCTAAACCAGAATTGATGATTTTTTTTAACCACCACCAAGAAAGAGTTAATAAAATCTCATCAATTAGTAATTGAATCCCCCTAAATGCTGTACCTGAAAAGTGGATCTCATCCCGCAAAAAATAACCCCCCATATGTCCAAATGCCAAAAAAAGAAACATTTAATAGCATGTAAAATGTGACAATACAAATCTGCTCTGAATGGCGCTCCTTCCATTCTATGCTCAGCCGTGTGCCCATACAGCAGTTTCACCACATATGGGGTATGGGTATGTAACTTTGTGGAGTTTTTCATCATTTAATATATTGTGACTGTTTAATTTTTGGCCAAAGGTTATCTATTGTCTAAAAAATATTAGAGCGTGTAAATTACACCTCCATTTTTTTAACCCTTTAGGTGTTTCACAGGAGTTAACAAACTTCTTAAAGTTGATTTTTTTTAAACTTAGTTTCTAATATGCCATAATTTCCCGGGGTTTACTGTTATTTAGGCCTCTCAAAGTAACTTAAAGGGATGTTCCCATTTGAGCAAATTAATGTAATTGTTTGTACTATAAAAAGTTATACATCTTTACAATATACTTTCTGTATCAATTCCTTCTAGATCTCTACTTGCTGTCCTTCTATAGAAAGCTTCTTTGTTTGCTTTCAGTGGACAGAAATCTGACCATGGTCACACAGGTGCATGGCTTGTTATAACACACAGCTCTGATTACTCTCTATGATACTAATGAGCTGTGCACCTGTGTGACCATGGTCAGATTCTGTCTATTAAAAGTAAACATAGAAGCTTTCTATTGAATGACAGCAAGCAGAGATCTAGAAACCCGTGAGGAATTGATACAGAAAGTATATTGGAAAGTTGTATAATTTTTTAATAAAAACAATAACATTAATTTGCTGAAATGGGAATACCACTTTAAAGCTGAACAGCTGCCTCTTAATAAGATGCATAAGACGTCATTCCAATATAAAGAAGACATTTGGAAAATGTTAGCTATGAAGTTTTTTGGGTGCTAAGACTGTCTGCCTGAAAAGAAGAAAATTTAGAACTTTTAAAATGACGAACTAAACATAAAAGAAATAATTCAAGTTTTTCAATTACTTTGAAGTACACTGTGTAACGAGAAAATCGTCTCAAAATGCCCTGAATGTGTTAAATAAGGCTTAGTCCTCAATGGGTTGATACATGCAATAACTAGTACATGTTAAGTCACCTGCTACCCCTGTAACATGTATAGATAGAGCCATAAATATCAAGTTAGTTTCACATGATAAAGGCAGAATTTCATTTTAATGTTTTTTTTTTTAACTCATTTTATTAATAAAGGGCAAAAAGGTTCTGAACAGTGCAGAATAGTCTAAGGAAGTAAATGTCAGTGTATAAACTTAGAAAGTATTATCATGAATAGTAATAATAAGTAATTAGAAGTATGAGGGCGGAATATATTCAGGTACCATAGGGACATTGGGGGTATTTATCAGGACTTCTATGCCACAAAAGTGGTGTGAAGGGAGTGGGGAGTTCCTGTCTTCGTGCTGGCATACTAGCTGCAGACAGCAACTTCTTGACAGATACATGAAGGGGCCGTAGCCGGCGGGAGTGCTGTAGCTACACTGATGCAGAAGCATCATTCTCTGGAGCAGTGAACAATAAATGTAAGAGGAAAAGTGCCAAGCCAGGCAAAGGAGTGACAGAGTTTCATTATCATAATTTTATAATAGTTTTTTCAGCAAAACCACTCAACTAAGGGATTAAACAAGATGCGCTTCTGCATCAGTGTAGCTACTGAATATTTTATTTAATATCGGGCTTGTAGGTGGGATAATGCAGTATGAAATGAATAAGTAGGGTAGTTAGTAAAACAGACACTATCAAATTTGTCAGGGAATTTTCTGTGTTTGCATACAATAAAGTATATAGAATTCCACATAAGTGTCTGTGTGTGGAATTGGGAGCATACCATTGTAGGGCTTGGCATTTACATAAATAATGGGGCAGATTTATCAAGTGTCTGAAAGTCAGAATATTTCTAGTTGCCCATGGCAACCAATCACAGCTCAGCTTTCATTTGCCAGTGCTCATGAGTATTTTAAAAGGGAGCTTTGATTGGTTTCCATGGGCAACTAGAAAAATTCTGACTCTCAGACAATTGATAAATCTGCCCCATTATTTATGTAAATGCCAAGCCCTACAATGGTATGCTCCCAATTCCACACACAGATGGTCATATGGTATTGGTAGAGAGACGGTGTCTGACAGGAATCTCAGACTGGTGTAAGATACATCAGGTGAATAATATATATTTATGTCATATGGCAATTTATAGAAGGGAAAATTGAGATGAGAACTCAAGAGATCTCCCACAGAGTAATCAGTAAGTGTTTCATCAATGAGTTGAAAAAAATGCACAAGAGGCGCCAATCCAATGGGTAGATTTAGGATTTTTATTGGTAAAAACCAGGGGTAGTGTAAAAGACAAGGGTAACACGTTTCGAGGGAGGACCTTCCTCTTCTTCAGACCAAGACAGTTCCTTATCTCTCCGGTTCCTTAACTTTCCGCTGTCTGGGTCAGAAGAAGTGGGAGGTCCTTTCTCATAACGCATTACCCTTGGCCTTTACCCTACCCCTGGTTTTTACCAATAAAATTCCTAAATCTAGCTATTGGATTGGAGCCTCTCGTCCGTTTTTATCTTCTCATTGATGATTTACTACACTGAATATTTTGTGTTCCAGAAACTAAGATGCTGTGCTACCTCAATTTTAAATTAAATTCAGACAGCTGTACCAAAGCCAGGTTATGCCAGAGGGACATCTAAGCTATCACATCAGTAAGGCCCCTTTCACACTTGCGTTTTTCAGGCGCATTTTCTGCACATGCTTTTAACGAGCAGAACTTGCACTGCACTCTGACCCATTGTAATCAATGGGTCTTTTCAGACTAGCATTTTTATTCACACACACACACGCATTTTTTTAACGCACGTTTAAATCTCGACATGCTCTACTTTTGCAAGTCACGCGCGTGAAAAACGCACCATACAAGTCTATGGAGATGCATAAAAAACACATTGCACTCTGAGACACTTGCAAGTGCAATGCATTTTTTCCGCATCAATTGCCATAGAAAAGATAGAGCTCAGCCCTGAGTCCATTTCACGCGCATTTTCTGTGCGTGAAAAACGCATTGAAATTGCATTGAAAACGTGCATGAAAAACTGAGACACTGAACAAACTCTGACTGAAAACTGATTGCACTCTGATGCAAAATGTGCGTTTTTCACTGACCAAACCCTGATCGCACCCTGATCAAACTCTGACGTGATCTGCAGCGCAAAGTGTGGAAGGGGCCTAAATGCAGTGAGGGACCTAGTTGCCCTCCAGACCTGAATAGCCTATGAAACAGCATTAGGGGGAGTTGGATATGAGGGGAGCCCTCAAGGATAGACCATGGAGTTTTAAGACACAAATGGTGACAGAGATTGTGTTTGGCTTAATGCAAGGAAGCTCCCAGGAATATGAATATTTCAGTTGACCTGCTAGATAATATAAGTAAAGGTCTAGAAACGCCATTCCAGACTCAGATGTTGAGTGTTTGTAAGGTGGAGAGGGCACTGATTATCTCATTAGTGAAATGAAGCTCATTAAAGAACCTTTTTGGAATTGGGTTACTAATATGTTCTAGACAGCGTCGGTACCATTTGGTAATAAAAGATATCCTACTCCTCAACCACTCATAACCCCTCAAGAACCAGTGGGCCGGGCATGAATACTGATTTTCTCCAGTTTACTAAGAGACTTGAATAAATACCAAAGTCATTGATCAAGCTGATGGCTAGCGGTAATGATGCATATGGATGGACAGGAAAAGCAGCATGTCTTCTTCATAAAGACCCACCTGATCGCTCCCTATTCAGAATAACGCTGTAATTATACATTTTAATAGTATGTGATCAACATAAATATAATGTAAAATTTACATAAAATTATATCACAATTAGTTCTGTGATTTCATACATTCTGTGTCTGTAATGCAAACAGAAGTCAAATGTTCATAATCGATTAATCTCATTTTGGTTCCAACATTTTTGGTTCTAACATTTTCAATTCATGGATCCAAACAGCATCCTTACCCATTAACAAGGCTTTGATATCTCCGTCACGTCTTGGTGTTTTTTTCAGTTCTATGACTTGATATTTTAGATGGGCAATGGGGTGGTTATACACATAGGATGTTATTGGTCAAGTAGTCGGCAGGTGTGCAGACTGGCTGAGCTGAGTTTGAGCTTTTCACAGGGCAGAGGGGACTGTCTGTATAGAAATAAAGCTGAATACAGAAGAGTGTGACTGCGATGTGACTGCTAATGAAAGCATGAACAAGGGACATGAGAGGGCCATGAATGGCTGCTGTGTCTGCCTCTCTGATCTTACACTGCTCAGACATGCTAATAGTCCGTCAATTCCTTGCGATCAGGATTGCTGATTGGCAGGAATCCTGTACTTTTGAAAGCTAACCTCAAACATCCTCTGGCAATCGGAAAAATCAATATTCCAGCAACTATAACAATGTATTTAACAGAATATATTTCTGTGCTTGTATGTATAAAAATAATTTTGTCCTCTGACTTTACTTTATTAAAGATATTATTAAAGATTAACACTACAGGGTAGATCTATATCCAATTAAGCAAAGTAGTTTAGAGCAGAAAGTAAGTAGAACTAGACCTTAATCTGGCCCTGCTGCTATGGGATCTCCTCACATTTTTTCCTTTGATAGGTTCTATCAAACAAGCCTGACTATGTACCTCAATATTCGGTAAGCCTGCTCCTTTTCAGTGACACGAAGTATATAATATATCCCTTGAAATTCTAGAAACATGGCACCATACTTGATAAAGAATCCTGAGGAGTCTCAAAAGCTTGTAATTGTTATTACCTTTTTTGTTGCTTTCATCAACTGAGGACTTTCACCTTTCATCTTTTTAACCACTGGTTAACACGGTACAAGGAATATTTTAGCTTTTAGAAACACTGGGACGTTTATTTGACCAAACAAAACCATTCAGACATTGGTGTATAGCAGGATACTGCAAAGAAAATACAGAATAACTGGCATTATGAAACTCTTAATAATGTCTATATTTTCCACCCATATAAGGGGAAATGTTTTTCAAGCACAGCTGTTAGGGAATTTAAATTTTTCATATTCTTTATTATCTAAACTTGCGTACTGACTAATTATTTTGTACATAAAGAATAATGAAAATTGTGTAACGCACGTGCATTTTTTTTTTTAATGAGCATTATGTTACCCTACAGTTATTGTTTTCAGGGAGAAAAGAATTAGGAAAACCTTTTGTCATGCTGTAACTGCATCAAGCAAGTACGTCTTCATTGTTTCAATACTATTACACTTACAGTTTCCTTTTCCATTCTATGTACAAATCCTCAGTTAAAAGAGTGGAAAAAAACGAAATATGCAACTGTTACCACAAGCCCTTATATGGTATGAAAAATAAAAAGTTATGTCTTCTACTGCTTCTGTTTATCAATTTTTAGGTAAGGTCCATTGTACAAAGCATGGTAACTAGAGATGGGCAAATTTGTTGACATAAGGTTCGACCCGATTCGCCAAATTTTTTGGAAAAATTTGATGCGATCCGAATCTAATGATGATGAATCACGTTTAAAAAACAAGTATTTCCTGGCTGCGGGGGGCCTGTGTTGTAGAACATTGGGCCATAGTTAAAAATGCACAGGGAACGTGGTTTAGTCTTCAAACAATGCTTTGTTTTAGTATGACACGCACATGACAGCCGACGCTCTTAGAATTGCTTCACTCTTCAATTCCATGGGCACTTACAGAGGCCAACTTCACCAAATAAGCGAAGTGGGAACGCAGCCTGACAAGGTACCGTCTGTGCCAGCTCAAAAGGACTGATCTGAGGGTGAAGATTCCACTATAACATCAAAGAGTGCACTCTTTTTACACTAACATCAGATGATTTAATAGATTACGACAGAAACTGTTCTGTTAAACGCAGATACATGTAGCAACCCCCCAAAAGAGTGCAGAGGGTGTCGGCAGTAATTTTGCATTGACGTCACAGATCATTTTGCCCTTCATTTCATCTGTCAGTGTCCGCTTCCAATCTGTATTTCTAAAGCCAAAAACAAACCAAAGTGGATCAAAAACAGAGATGAGCAGTAAATGGGATATTTGCATGTCCTCTGTGTTCTGTATCCACTCCTACTTTTGGCTATCAATCCTGAGGGTTTTCATTCCTTCTGACAGATGCAATGAAGGGGAAAACCAAACATAGTGGCAATGTCATAGAGTGGTGGAGGGTGAAAATAGCATTTTGGAAATCACAGGGTGTTCCAGGGAGACAGCAACCGGTTGGCAACAGTATGAGTAGGCCACAGAGTGGCACAATGAAAAAGTGCGGAGATGGCAGCAGCAGCATGAGGTCAGAGAGAGGCACGATGACAAATTCTTTAGGTGGCAGCAACATGGTAGGCCACAGTGTAGCACAATGATAGTGTGGTGGTGGCAGCAGCAGGAGGCCACAGAGTGGTACAATGACAGAGTGTGGAGGTGGCAGCAACATGGTAGGCCACAGAGTGTCACAATGATAGAGTGTGGAGGTGGCAGCAACATTGTAGGCCACAGTGTGGCACAATGATAAAGTTTGAAATGAATTTGAAGTTTAAATTTTATATTTGAATTTGAAGATTAGAAACTCCACATGCATAATAAATTACAATTTTCCTGAAAATATTATGTCTTTGCCAAAAAATAGCTGCAAAGGTGGCACTAGCAGCAGCAGCATGAGGTCAGAGAGTGGCACGATGATAAATTCTTTAGTTGGCAGCAACATGGGAGGCCACAGAGTGGCACAATGACAGAGTGGAGGTAGCAGTAGCATGGTAAGCCACAGAGTGGCATGGTGATAGAGTGTGGAGCTTGTGGCAGCAGCAGTAGGAGGTCAGAGAGTGGCACAATGACAAATTCTTTAGTTGTCAGCAATATGATAGACCACAGAGTGGCACAATGATACAGTGTGGAGGTGGGTGACAATTCCAGTCCCTGGTAAAAACGGTGGGAGGCAGATGGAGCAACTGGCAGCAGATGTGTGGCATCAGGCGGGTGGCAGCATCAGAAAAGTGGCTGAGGCAGTTAGTTAGAATCCAGACTCATTTCTCAATGTTTGGGGGAGGCGTCATGGCTGATCTAATCTGATGCATAAGCCATTGGTGTGTTGGAATCCTGGCCGATCCAAGGCTGATTCATCTTGACAAAGTTCAGTCTCTCTACATTACGGGTGGACAAGTGGGTTCTCCTTGGGGTAACGATGGCCCCTGCCACACTCAACACCTGCTCTGATGTCCTTCTGCTGCTGCTGCTGGTGGCTACCCTCGTCATTAGGTGGGTGAAGGAAGCTGCTCATTAAGGACTCCAGACTTAAGCTGCTGCTTATGGAGCTGCTACTGCTCCTACCTCCCGCATCTCCCTACAGCAGCTGTAGCAATAGTACATGAGCGATGACTGCCAGGAATGTCAGACCTGACAGAGGATGGACAATGGCGCACATAGGCAGCAACCAGCTGTCTGCACAGTATTTCTTTACGCCAGTTGTTCCTCTCTCTCAGCAGCTGGAACAAAGTCACCCATTTGTGACGGGAAGCGAGGGTCCAAGAGGGTGGAGAGCCAAAAGTCATCCCTATGCCGGATGTTGACTATTCGGCTGTCAATAGTTACTAGGCCAAAGCAGCATGCTGCGGGCCATCTGCGCAAGGAACTCCCAGCTTCCATCCCAACTGTATACTGCCTCGCTACTTCTGGGTCATCTGCCTCATCTTCTTCTTCCTCCTGATGCTCCTGCTCCTCCTCTCTTGTCATCTGAGTGGCAAAACCACTGATTTCAATGTCTTGCAAATGGGTGGAAGACTTGAGGAACCTGTTGACAATGAGTCTGAACACGTGCACCATGCAGGGCGCATGGACCATCCCTCCACTTGCATGACGCAGAGCAGTTCCTCCCCTGTGTGACTTCATTCGCTCAGGCAAACCAGGTGTAGACACTGCTGTGACTTGCACATGTGGTATGATGGAGCAGCACTTGTGGAGGCTGAGGTTGTGCTGGAGAAGGAGGAGGCGGCCACTGGCACAGGATCAGCAGTTTTACAACGTAGAGGAAAAAGCCGCATCTCCTGCTCAAGTTGTTGATGTGACAGGGCGGGAAGCACATTCACCCAGTGGGCTGTGAAGGACATATACTGGCCCTGACCATAGTTACAGCTCCACACGTCCGCGCTGCAGTGCACCTTCCATGTGTGCCACTAGGTGCTGCTGCTGTTGCTGTGGTGGCAGGATGGACCTCCACATCTGAGTCAAGTTTCTCCAAGGCCATTGGATGGTGACGCTGCATTTGTTGACGCAGGGCTGTGGTGCCAACGTTATCTCCCTGGCTACGCTTCACTTTCTGCCCACAGATTCTACATATGCACACGCTCAGCTCCTCTGGTGTCTTAACAAAAAGCTGCCAACACTCTGCTCTCACTGAGTGACTACTAACGCCTCTTCTCCCGATGATGATGATGATGAATCCCTGGCTTCACCCGACTGTCAAGTGCAATCAGCTACATCATCATCGATTTGTGTTTCCCTGTCACTGCTATTCTCCTCAACGGTCTCAGTATGCACACCCTGACTACTTGCAAGTGCAACATAACCTCCCGTGCCACTCTCCACATCTCTACTTTCCTGCCTTCTGCACAAAGCAGTGGATGTCTGCCCCGCCTCTTCACTGCCAAGCAGCAGCTGCCTATCCTCAAAGAATTCAACCTCGCTGTATAGTAGCGCTGAGCAAAGAACACCTAGTAGATCTCTGGCTAAGGGAAATTAAGAGGACAGAGGCTGGTTGGGGACAGGTGAGCGCCACTGACCTGCTCCTTAGCCATGCCAACTAAGGGTTGTATCTGACGAACCTACGGGTTCTTGGCTGGGGTTGTCAGATGTCATTTGGGAAGAAGTGGATGACCTAGTCAACCAATCAACAACCTTTGGGTTGTTTATCAACACACTGACGCTAGATGGCAATGGCAGTTCTGCTGCGATGTCCCCTTACTGTGCTGCGCCCTGAGTCTTCTCCACCTGCCACCTCTCTGTCTGACATATTGGTTAATCAACTATGTAGATTTGACATGGATCTACTTTACCTACCAAAAAAAACCTTGACATTTTGGGTATACAGAAGCACAAGAACTGACACCCTGGAATAGGAGCAGAAATTACTACAGAAACTATATGGATTTTACACATATTTCTTCCTATTCACTTCAGCAACAAAAAAGAACTGCTATTTGGGGTATACAGATCCCCCAAAACGGACACCCTGGGATTGAAGCAGAAATCGCTACAATACAAACAGCTAGATAAAGGAGACATGCACATGCAGTGTGAAATGCTGCAATTGGAAATGGCTGCCTGTTTTTCTAGGGTTGTGTGACATCGCATAAGCCCATGATTGGCTTACAGGTCTGCTCATGTGATCAAGGGTGTTCCTTTCTTCTTCCCAGAGTTCTCTGCTCCATGTAACACGTTGTGCTCGCGCCCCATTTGGTAATAAAGAAGAAGTAAAAAAACTTTGTTCCCACAAATCACCATAAAATTTGGATTTGTGACAAATCGAATTTTCCCTTCAATTCGGACTGAATTCCACTTCGTTCGAATTGATTCACCCATCTCTAATGGTAACATTTTTCCAATAGTTTTATTAACAGTATGTCATAACTCGAGGTGGACACTAAAGATCAGCAGATTAAAGAATAAAGTCTGCATCATGGAATCATGACTTAGAATAAAATATACTGCATACCAAACACCTCCAAACAACTTGCTCACCCCTAAATATGACTTACCTGAAATCACAATAGCAGGATGCTATTTAAGAATATTGTATTTCAGCATACTCTAGTGTTAGGAGATTTATGGCAATAAATACTGTAACCAATAGTTAAACCAGGTAAAGCATGCCAAAAAAGGACTATTACGTTCAAGTCAAGGAGAACAAAGCTATCTACTAAAGCAAACAATTTACTATTTTAGTACTAGCAGGGAGACTGATTTAAAGGTTTATAAAGTAAGTCACAGAATGTACCAGGATCTGTACCAAATTGTAATAACTTTAAAAAGAGTAAAAGGCTAAATCTGTATTTCAACATGATTATAAAGCAAGTGTATTTATATTATATACGGCAATCAGCAACTATGATTTTATTATATACTAGCTGTAGATCCCAGCGTTACTTTGGATAGTAAATAACTGCACTTAGCTATAACAAATTCGAATTGGTTAACAAAAAAATAATATATATCTATCTATGCATCTATCTCTCCCTGTCTGTCACTCATTCTCCCTGTCTCTCAGTCACTCTCCCTGTCTGTCTCTCACTCACTCTCCCTGCCTGTCTCTCTGTCACTTACTCTCCCCTCCTATCCTTCTACTCAGCCCGACTGTGCTACCTTCATATCTGTGCTCAAGATGACACCTCTCCTTCTAACAGTGGCGGCATGTGTTTTATAAAGGCTATATTGCCACAATAAAAAGCCTTCACTTCTTGCATCAAAATTATCTTGTGTGCCAGGGTTTATTGTACACTATATTACTCTCCCCTCCTGTCTCTCACTCTCCATGTCTTTCTCACAGTCACTGGCTGTCTCTCTGTCACTCACGCAATCTCCCTGTCTGTCTCTGTTACTCTCCCCATCTGTCTCTCACTCACACTCACTGGCTGTCTTTTTGTCACTCACTCTCCCCACCTGTCTGTCTGTTGCTCACTCTCCACATCTGTCTCTCATTTACACTCATTGGCTGTCTCTCTGTCACTCACTCACACTCACTGGCTGTCTCTCTGTCAGTCACTCTCCCTGCCTGTCTCACTCTCACGGCCTGTCTTTCTGTCACTCACTCTACCTCACTCATAAGCTGTATAATACTCATTGACTATAGTAATCAATCAAAGCTCAGAGCCCGTATTAATGACCTGTGGCAAAATAGAAGCTGAGCTGTGATTGGTTGCTTATTGCCACAGCAGACAATGGCTCCTGTATATGGTGGTTATCATATTACCTCACATATTACTTCACATCTTAGCTTACACGTTGCATTTTGTTTGTGTTAACACATGCATTTTGAAACGCATCACAACAGTTAATGTTATACAATGGATACATATTTTCCCCTCTTGGGAAATAGAGTCTGTGGAAAAGGAACGATGGGAGAAAGGACTACACCAGTGTTCCTATATCCTAATTAATTTGCTTCTGGATCACGATAGAGGCTTCATATGCCAAATTTGTGAACAAATCAAAAAATGTGAAAATAACCTAGGGAAATTTGATCAGGAGACACAAGTGACTCCCTTTCAAGCAAAATTAAAGGAGATCATCGATTCATATGAAAGGGATATAATTAGGGGTAAAAAAGAAAAATTCGCCAGAGACAGGAAGGATTATGGGAGAGGACGGGTATACAAGTGGAACCACAAAGGGAACAAGAGGCGCCTCTATCAACGGTCCCGTCTAAACACTGGACATACAGATACTGCCTCAAGTGAACCGCCATCATCCGATACCAGTGAGTGTGAAAACTCTCAAGAAGAAGGTGCCAGGCCTACAAACAGGAAAAGAGGAGCCAGGCACCGGGACTGCTCACCCTCCTATAAGAGGGATAGACCTGCACGGGGAAAAAAAGACGCTACAGGTAATTTACAGATCATAAACTTATCTTTCTACCAACTTTCTGAGACTGAGATTAGGGTCTTACAAAAAGGGCTGTCCTTCTCTCCAATTAATATTCTAAACAAATTTGAATTGACCAAAGATTTATATTTGTTCTGTCGACAGCTAACATTTAAATTATTATATAATCAACCATCTTTGCTCAATGCCTTGCCCGACAATGACAGACGGGTTTTGAGGGACCTATTGGAACTATTGGACGAGAACGAAGCACCTACAGGTAAGAAAACATTCCCCATGAGAGTTCCCTCCCAAAACACACCAAACTTTAAGCTTTTCCCGGCTATTCAAATTTTCTTTGATCGGGTGTCATCTGAAATTAAGAAGCTGAAAGTGGACAGGAACCGTATGGAGAACCTGTCCAAACAGGCATGTATGGCCCTGAGAGGTTTACAAAATCATAAGGACTTCCTAATTAAGGAAGCAGATAACATTGTGATATGGCCAACTGAACTCTATGTTAAGGGAGCCAGACGCCAATTGAACAACAAGAAATTGTATGCACTATTGCCCTCTGATCCTTCACATATATTCAAAAACAAGGTTGATTGCACCCTTAACCCCTTAAGGATACAGCCATTTTACAGCTTAAAGCTCAGTCCCATTTTTTAGATTCTGACCTGCGTTTCTTTATATGGTTATAACTTTTGAACACTGTTACTTATCAAAGCGATTCTGAGATTGTTTTTTCCCCACATGTTGTACTTCATTTTAGTGGTAAATTTTGGCTGATAAGTTTTGCGTTTATTTACAAAAAAAAGAAAAAAATGATGAATTTTTAGAAAAATTTGCCATTTTCGAAATTCAAAATCACCGCGTTTTCAGGCAGATCGATTTACCACCTAAATAACTTGCAGAATAACATTTCCCATTTGTCTACTTTACATTTTCATAATTTTTGAAATGTTTGGATAATTTATTTTGACGTCACGCGGCCTACAAATCGAATAGCGATTTTCCATATTTTCAGAATTGACTATTTTGGGGATAAATACTGTTTGAAATCAAATTTTACATATTTAGCAACAAAAACCCCCTTTATAACCAACCCATTTTCAAATCTGCACCCCTCAAACTATCAGAAACAGCATTTACAAAGATTGTTAACCCCTTGAGATCTTCATAGTAATTGAATCAAAATGGCGGTGAAATTTAGAATGTACAAATTTTGTCGGTTATACGTTCATTTAGCCCTAAAATTTACACATTTCCAAAAGATAAAAAGAGAAAACTCACCATAAAAATTGTTCTACAATTTCTCCTGAGTGCAGCGACCCCCCACACGTGGCCATTACTTGTGTTATGGGGGCACAGCGAGGTGCAGAAGGGAAGGAGCACCCTGCAGCTGCCAGGATTTTAGTTTTCTCGTTGCCCCCTTTTGAAGGCTATAAAATTTTCGCTTTTCCGTTATTTGGGCCATGTGATGGCATTTTTTTTGCAGGACGAGATTCTTTTTCCAGTGTTACCATTTTGGGGTTGGTATCACCTATTGTTGAAAATTTAGGAACTTTTTTTGAGGTCATGAGTAGAAAAGCATCAATTCTGTACTGGATTTTTTTACTTTTTTTTTTTCGTGTTCACCGTATAGCCTAATAATTATGTTATCTTTATTCTATGGGTCGATACGATTACGGGGATACCAGACATGAATATTTTTTCTTATGTTTTACTAAATTTGCCAAATAAAACCCTAATGTGGGAAAAATCTATCATTTTTGCATCGCCGTCTTCCAAGTGGCATAACATTGTTACGTTTTTGGCTACAGAGCTGGTTGATGGCTTGTTTTTTGTGGGACATGTTGTTCTTTGCAACAGTATCATTCTGGAGTACATATGTTTTGTTGCTCACTTTTTATTGCATTTTTAGTGGGATATAATAGGTAAAAATCATAATTTTTGGCGGGTTTTTAAAGTTTGTTTTTTACGGCGTTCATCATATGGGTTCAATAGTTATTTAGTTTTATTCTATGGATTGTTACGGACGCGGTGATACTATATATGTGGGGTTTGTGTTATGATTTAGACTTTTTTGAGCGTTATATGTCTCTTTATATGTTTTGGGGCTTATGGGCATGATCCACCATGGGATATGAACAAGCAATCATCTGATTGCTTGTTCTTGATAATACTCTGCAATACTAATGTATTGCAGGGTATTATCAGTGCCAGCCTATGCAGATGCATAGGCTGACACTTTGCCTTTAAGATGACGTCACAGACGCCATCTTAAAGGTAAACCCTCCAGGCTTCTCTGGGGTCACTCCGACCGCGGGTGTTAGCCGGGGATGTCAGCGGTAAATTACTGCTGAAATCCCGCGGCTAACGATGCCGGTTCGGCTGCTGTGCAGCGCTGAACCGGCATCGTCTCTGCGCCGTAGCTGTACTGCGCTGAGCGCTATTCGCGGGACTCAGCGCAGTACAGCTACGGCGCAGAGCGCTAAGGAGTTAAGGCAGCACTGTGTTGTGGGATTATCACCAAGAAGGAGCACAAATCCAAAAATTCCGACATTTTATTTACTACCTAAGATCCACAAATCCCTCAAAGAACCGACAGTGTCTGGGATTGGGGGACTCAATGAGAAACTTTGTGCTTATGTTGACTTTTTCCTACAGCCACTGAACATCAAGCTTCCTGAGTACGTACGCGACACTACACCTGCAACAGATTGAAGGATTAAGCCTTCTGGAAAATGCATTTTTGGTTACACTGGACGTCGAATCACTGTACACAATCATTGGTCACCAGGTGGGTCTTGAAGATGTGGAATTCTTTTTGAATAAAGATAGATCTTTGGACCGCTGGCATGATTCTTTTATCCTAGATCTGCTATCCCTGATTTTACACCAAAATTTCTTCATCTTTGACAGAGCTTACTTCAAACAGGTCTCTGGGATGGCCATGGGTGCACAGTGCGCTCCTTCGTACACCAACCTATTTCTTGGGTGGTGGGAAGAGCGCCGTTTACCAGTTGGCTGACTTTGACGCCAATGTTGTGGGGTGGTACAGATACATTGATGATGTATTCATGATCTGGAAGGGAACATATGATCATTGCCTTTTATTTATCCAGAATCTCAATAAAAACCAGTGGAAAAATTTACTATCTGCCTCCATCTCAGATACCTGTGTTGAGTTTTTAGATCTCAAAATTAATAAAGAAGGAACCCACCTGACCACTTCTCTCCATAGGAAACAAACTGCTACTAATAGCCTATTATCTTATACTAGCTTCCCCCCGAAACATCTGAGACAAGGCATCCCGGTGGGACATTTTCTGCGAGTTAAAGTGAAATTTCAGCCATATTACAGATTTTCGTACACACGCGAAAGACCTTACTGAACGCTTCAGAGCACGTGGATACCCGAAAAAGGTAATTTCGAAAGCCTTTATTAGGGCAAGGGATATCGAACGACAGACCTAGTTACAGCCCAAGGTACGGGACACGGAGTCGAAGCCCTGCCTAATCACCACATATAACAATCAATGGACCGATGCTTATCGCATTCTTGAGAACAATTGGGATATCCTTCTAAGTGACACCAGACTCCATGCACATATCCCCAACAAACCCAGACTTATCTCTAAACGAGCCTGCAATTTAAAGGATGTACTTACATCTAGCCACTTCTTGAGACCTACAACACCCCTTGGTAGAGGTCAACAATTGAAGGGGTCATTCCCCTGTGGTGACTGCTCAGTCTATCCCCGCATGTTGGTCACAAAGACCTATATACACCCCAATACTTAAGACTCCAGACTTAAGCTGCAGATGGAGCTGCTACTGCTCCTATCCCCCCATCTCCCCGCAGCAGCCTTGGCAGTAGTAGGTGAGCTATCATTGCCAGGAATCCCTCGGTCAGACCTGACAGAGGATGGACAATGGTGCACAAAGGCCGCGACAATTGTCCTTTCAGTATTTCTCTATAGTACGCCAGTTGTTCCTCCCTCTCGCCAGCTGGAAAAAAGTCACCCATTTTTGACCGGTAGCAAGGGTCCAAGAGGGTGGAAAGCCAAAAGTCATCCCTATGCCAGTCACTAGTTAGGCAAAGTATATTCAATATGGGGAAAGGGGGAAGAAGGGAACAAAGTGGCAGTAAAATATAACTTTTATTTCATAATTTAAAAGACTTTGTGTTGGTGTGGAAGTAATTAAAATGAATTTAGAGAAAATTCAAAAACTATTAGGGAAGTTCTGGGGATATTCCTCCCCTACATGCAAATATAGACCCCTGTTATTGATTTTGCACGTAATCCCAAAGGTTGAGGGATTAGTAAGAGGGTTTAATTATGTTCTTTATTTTTTAATTCTTACAGTTTCAACTCATATGTAGAGATGAGCGAACACAACCGTCCAAGCTTGATGCTCGTTCAAGCATTAGCGTACTAGTAACTGCTCGTTGCTCGGACGAATACTTCGCCAGCTCGAAAAAATGGCATCTCCCGCCGTTTTGATTTTTGGCGGCCAGAAACAGAGCCAATCACAAGCCAGGAGACTCTGCACTCCACCCAGCATGACGTGGTACCCTTACACGTCGATAGCAGTGGTTGGCTGGCCTGATCAGGTGACCCTGGAATAGACTAGCCCCTGCCCGCGCTGCTCGCATCATTCTCTATCTGGATGCCGTTAGGAAGAGAGTTGCTGCTGCTGCAGGGATAGCGTTAGGGTGTTATATTAGCTTACTGTTAGGCAGGAGTGAGTCTACAAGAACCCAACAGCCCTTGTTAGGGCTAGAATAGCGTTATATTTTTTTTTTTTGGTTTGCTTGTGGCTGGGCTTGCTGGCACTAGTAGTGCAGCTAGTACCATATTGTGAGGAATTTGCAGGGAGACTTGGGAACGTTCTATTTAGCTCTTAGTGACACACATATCCATCTCAAACACCTAAGTGGCACAATTTATTAGGGGTTTGATTGAATTAGGCACAGTCTGATGATTTTTTTTTTTTTAAAACTTAAAGTGACTTAAAATCCAGTTCTTGTGTGCTGTTAGAAACTAGGCATACAAGAACCCAACTGACTTTCTTAGGCCTACAATAGCGTTATATATATATATTTTGTTGATTTGCTTGTGGCTGGCCTTGCTCGCACTAGTAGTGCAGCTAGTACCATATTGTGAGGAATTTGCAGGGAGACTTGCGAACGTTCTATTTAGCTCTTAGTGACACACACATCTCAAACACCTAAGTGGGACAATTTATTAGGGGTTTGATTGAATTAGGCACAGTCTGCTGATTATTTTTTTTACTTTTATTTTTTTTTATAACTCAAAGTCATTAGGTACAGCACAAAATCCAGTTGTGTAGGTTAGAAACTAGCCATAGCAATAGGATAGCATCGTTTTGTTAAAAAAAAAAAAACACAAATAAAAAAAAAAAAAATTCCCAAAAAAATTTACAGTTTACACTTTAATTTTGAAAATGTTGAACCCGAGGGCTAGGGGTAGAGGACGAGGGCGTGGGCGTCCAACTACTGCAGGGGACAGTGGCCGTGGTCCTGGGCGGGGTGAGACCCCACCTGCTGATGAGAGAGCAGGGGAACGCCGCAGAGCTACACTCCCTAGGTTCATGTCTCAAGTTACTGGGACTCGTGGTAGAGCACTGTTGAGCCCAGAACAATGCGAACAGGTGATGTCGTGGATTGCGGACAATGCTTCTAGCCATTTGTCCACCAGTCAGTCTTCCACGCAGTCCACCCATGTCACCGAAATCAGCACTCCTCCACCTCAGCCTCCTTCCCCGCAGTCTGCCTCCTCCCAGGAAAATTTGGCATTTGAACCAGCGTACTCTGAGGAACTGTATTCTGGACCCTTCCCAGAGTCACAAACCACTTGTCCAGTTGCTGCTGAGCTCTTTTCCGATGCCCAGGTTTTCCACCGGTCACAGTCTGTGGGTGATGATGACATTGTTGACGTAGTGAAAGAAGTGTGTAAAGAGGTGTCGGACGATGAGGAGACACGGTTGTCAGACAGTGGTGAAGTTGTTGTCAGGGCAGGAAGTCTGAGGGGGGATTAGACTGAGGGATCGGAGGATGATGAGGTGACAGACCCAAGCTGGGTTGATAGGCCGGGTGAACACAGTGCTTCTGAGATGGAGGAGAGTCTTCGACGAGAACAGGTTGGAAGAGGCAGTGGTGGGGCCAGACGGAGAGGCAGGGCCAGAGCTGGTGCATCAGCGCCAAATGTTTCACGTGATGAAGCTCCCGTGGCGAGGGCTAGATTTTCGGAAGTCTGGAGGTTCTTTAAAGAAACACCGGATGACCGACGGACTGTGGTGTGCAACCTGTGCCACACCAGGATCAGCAGAGGTTCCACCACTACCAGCTTAACCACCACCAGTATGCGCAGGCATATAAATGCTAAACACCCCACTCAATGGAACCAAGGCCGTTCACCTCCGGCCGGGCACACCACTGCTCCTTCCCCTGTGTCATCTGCTGCCTCTGCTAGTCAGCCCTCTGCCCAGGACCCCGTCCCAAACACCTCCTGTGCGAAAACCACACCTTCACCTCCACGATCCTCCACAACATCCACCAATGTCTCCATGCACAGCGTTCAGCTCTCCATACCCCAGAAGCTGGAGCGCAAGAGGAAGTACAGTGCAACCCACCCACACGCCCAAGCCCTCAACGTCCACATCTCCAAACTAGTTAGCCTGGAGATGCTGCCCTATAGGCTGGTAGAGACCGAGGCCTTTCGCAACCTCATGGCGGCGGCCGCCCCTCGGTATTCGGTCCCCAGCCGCCACTACTTTTCCCGATGTGCCGTCCCAGCCCTGCACCAGCACGTGTCAGACAACATCATCCATGCCCTGATCAACGCCGTTTCTGACAAGGTCCACCTGACCACGGACACGTGGACGAGTGCTGCCGGGCAGGGCCACTATATATCGCTGACGGCACATTGTGGGGCCTACCTCGGTCCAGGTCTCTCAGGCCTACTATGCCTCCTCCTCCTCCCACCCCTCCTCCACCTCCTCCTCTGAATTACCATCCGTGGGCATGGCGCCATCAGTCGGTAGCTCTAGGCACAGCAGCAGTGCCGTCGCTAAGCGACAGCAGGCGGTGCTCAAACTGCTGAGCCTAGGCGATAAAAGGCACAACGCCCAAGAGCTATTACAGGGCATCATGGCGCAGACTGATCTGCGGCTGGCACCGCTGAACCTGAAGCCAGGCATGGTTGTGTGTGACAACGGCCGAAACCTGGTGGCGGCTCTGCAACTCGGCAAACTGACACATGTGCCATGCCTGGCCCATGTGTTAAATCTCATAGTTCAGCGGTTTCTCAAGACATACCCCAATCTGTCTGATTTGCTCACGAAGGTGCGCCGCATCTGTGCGCATTTCAGGAAGTTCAGCACAGATGCTGCCACTCTCAGGGCAGCGCAGAGCCGCTTCCAACTGCCCGCTCACTAACTGTTGTGCGACATGCCCACGAGGTGGAATTCAACATTAACCATGTTATCCAGAGTTTACCAGCAGCGCAGAGCGATTGTAGACTGCCAGATGTCAACTTCCACCAGAACTTGTAGTCGGGTCAGTCAGCTTCCTCAAGTCTACAATGAGGAGTGGACGTGGATGTCTGATATCTGTCAGGTGCTGAGTAACTTTGAGGAGTCAACACAGATGGTCAGTGGCGATGCTGCCATCATCAGCCTCACCATCCCACTGCTTGGCCTGTTGAAAAACTCTCTGGCCAGCATGAAGTCAGAAGCTTTGCGCTCGTCACAAGAGACGGGGGAAGAAGATTCCCTTGTTGATAGCCAAAGCACCCTCAGGTCTGTTTCTCAGCACATATTGGAGGAGGTGGAGGAGGATGAGGAGGAAGAGGAGGAGAATGTTGGCGAGACAGAAGAGGGGAGCATTGCTCAGACCTTCACTGTTCAGCGTGTATGGGCAGAAGAAGAGGAGTTGGAGGTGTTGGAGGAGGAGGAGATGGACAGTCAGGCCAGTGAGGGTAGTGAATTCTTGCGAGTTGGGACTCTGGCGCATATGGCAGATTTCATGCTAGGCTGCCTATCCCGTGACCCTCGCGTTCAAAGAATTTATTCCAGCACCGATTACTGGGTATTCACTCTCCTGGACCCACGGTACAAGCAAAATCTTTACACTCTCATCCCTGGAGAGGAAAGGAGTGTGAGAATGCATGAATACGAGCAGGCACTGGTGCAAAGGCTGAAACAGTATTTCCCTTCTGACAGCGCTAGCGGCAGAAGGCATACTTCTGCGGGACAAGTAGCGAGGGAGAGTAGGTGAGCAGGCAGCTTGTCCAGCACTGGCAGGGTTACGCTTTACAAGGCCTTTGCCAGTTTTATGTCACCCCAGCAAGACACTGTCACCTGTCCCTAGTCTCGGCAGAGTAGGGCTGATCTTTACAGAAAGATGGTGAGGGAGTATGTAGCTGACCATACCATCATCCTAAATGATCACACAGCTCCCTACAACTACTGGGTTTCAAAGCTGGACATGTGGCACGAACTGGCGCTGTACGCCTTGGAGGTTCTTGCCTGCCCTGCCGCTAGCGTGTTGTCTGAGCGGGTTTTCAGTGCAGCTGGTGGCATCATCACTGATAAGCGTAGACGCCTGTTGACTGAGAGCGCTGACAGGCTGACGCTTATCAAGATGAATAAAGCCTGGATTTCTCATGATTTCCATTCTCCACCAGGTGAAAGAAGCTCAACCTGAATAATGTATGCACTCCTCCTCCTCATTTTCCTCCTTCTCCTCCTCTTTGTACACTAAAGCAGAGGAAACTGGCTATTTTTTGCCAGGTCCAACTGGCTCTAGCTATAGTAATCTATGTATTTAATTTTTCTGGAGGGCCACCTACCCGGTCCTCTGTTTTAAACAATTTTTGGGAGTGCCACATACAGGCACTCAATCTATTTAATTTTTCTGGATGACCACCTACCTGCTCCTCTGGTTTGAAAACTTTTTTGGACTGCCACATACAGGCACTATCCAAATTTAATTGTCTCCATAGCAGCCTCCACATCCGTCCATATAGCTGCCTCCATACATCGTCCTTTTAGAAAACGAGCTGTGTCAGGCAGAATTTTGGGTTGTTTTCATGGCTTCCACATCAAACTTGTTAACTTTGTCGCCACCCTGCTGTGTTATCCACAAAATATACTGGCAAACTTTTATCATCTACCGATATTATTTCAGCGCTTCTTGCGCATCTGTTTACATTCCCCTCACCCGCCATAACCCAAACTTATAAGAACACTACTACACTTGATCTTATACAAAAGGTTCTTAGAAGTGCTGTTTGGGGAGGAGCCGAGAGACAGGGGCTTGGACAGGCGAAAGCTCGCCTGGCAGCGGACCGCCAGCTCCATCCCAAGATCCAACTAACATAGTTTTAACTGCAGCACCTTTAATCTACTACTACTTTATTGCCTCCATACATCGTCCCCTTATCAAACGCGCTGTGTCAGGCAGAATTTTCGAGTGTTTCACCAGATACATAATGGAACTCGGCCCATCTGTCGCCGCCATGCTGGAGACCTGAAGTTGCAATCATAGCAGCGCAATATGGATGCCCCATACTGTCGCTCTTAATCATGGAACCATTTACGAAAAAACAATTAAAAATAGAACCGCTATGCTATTCCATTATTCCTAGGTGAAATATTCAAACGACCCGCCTGCTTTGAAAATTATAATTTTTTCAAAGTAAACGCTTCTGGCCCCCAGGCCCATTTTGGGTGGGGAAGAGCCGAGAGACAGGGGCTTGGACAGGCCAAAGCTCGTCTGGCAGCGGACCGCCAGCTCCATCCCAAGATTAAACAGCCTCAGAGGCATCCATGCATACTGCCCCTGCTGTTTCCTGTCCATTTTGCCTCCACGATCCTCCACAGCATCTACCAATGTCTCCATGCGCAACTTTCAACTCTCTATACCCCAGACGCTGGAGCACGAGAGGATATACAGCACATCATCCCCTTATTAAACGAGCTGTGTCAGGCAGAATTTTCAGGTGTTCCACCAGATACATAATGGAACTCGGCCCATCTGTCGCCGCCATGCTGGAGACCTGAAGTTGCAATCATAGCAGAGCAATATGGATGCCCCATACTGTCACTCTTAATCATGTAACCATTTAAGAAAACACAATTAAAAATAGAACCGCTATGCTATTCCATTATTTCTAGGTGAAATATTCAAACGACCCCGCCTTCTTTGAAAATTATAATTTTTTCAAAGTAAACGCTTCTGGCCCCCAGGCCCATTTTGGGTGGGGAGGAGCCGAGAGACAGGGGCTTGGACAGGCGAAAGCTCGTCTGGCAGCGGACCGCCAGCTCCATCCCTAGATTAGGCAGCCTCAGAGGCATCCATGCATACTGCCCCTGCTGTTTCCTGTCCATTTTGCCTCCACGATCCTCCACAGCATCTACCAATGTCTCCATGCGCAACTTTCAACTCTCTATACCCCAGACGCTGGAGCACGAGAGGATATACAGCACATCATCCCCTTATTAAACGAGCTGTGTCAGGCAGAATTTTCAGGTGTTCCACCAGATACATAATGGAACTCGGCCCATCTGTCGCCGCCATGCTGGAGACCTGAAGTTGCAATCATAGCAGAGCAATATGGATGCCCCATACTGTCACTCTTAATCATGTAACCATTTAAGAAAACACAATTAAAAATAGAACCGCTATGCTATTCCATTATTTCTAGGTGAAATATTCAAACGACCCTGCCTTCTTTGAAAATTATAATTTTTTCAAAGTAAACGCTTCTGGCCCCCAGGCCCATTTTGGGTGGGGAGAAGCCGAGAGACAGGGGCTTGGACAGGCGAAAGCTCGTCTGGCAGAGGACCGCCAGCTCCATCCCTAGATTAGGCAGCCTCAGAGGCATCCATGCATACTGCCCCTGCTGTTTCCTGTCCATTTTGCCTCCACGACCCTCCACAGCATCTACCAATGTCTCCATGCGCAACTTTCAACTCTCTATACCCCAGACGCTGGAGCACGAGAGGATATACAGCACATCATCCCCTTATTAAACGAGCTGTGTCAGGCAGAATTTTCAGGTGTTCCACCAGATACATAATGGAACTCGGCCCATCTGTCGCCGCCATGCTGGAGACCTGAAGTTGCAATCATAGCAGAGCAATATGGATGCCCCATACTGTCACTCTTAATCATGTAACCATTTAAGAAAAAACAATTAAAAATAGAACCGCTATGCTATTCCATTATTCCTAGGTGAAATATTCAAACGACCCCGCCTTCTTTGAAAATTATAATTTTTTCAAAGTAAACGCTTCTGGCCCCCAGGCCCATTTTGGGTGAAGAGGAGCCGAGAGACAGGGGCTTGGACAGGCGAAAGCTCGTCTGGCAGCGGACCGCCAGCTCCATCCCTAGATTAGGCAGCCTCAGAGGCATCCATGCATACTGCCCCTGCTGTTTCCTGTCCATTTTGCCTCCACGATCCTCCACAGCATCTACCAATGTCTCCATGCGCAACTTTCAACTCTCTATACCCCAGACGCTGGAGCACGAGAGGATATACAGCACATCATTCCCTTATCAAACGAGCTGTGTCAAGCAGAATTTTCAGGTGTTTCACCAGATACATAATGGAACTCGGCCCATCTGTCGCCGCCATGCTGGAGACCTGAAGTTGCAATCATAGCAGAGCAATATGGATGCCCCATACTGTCACTCTTAATCATGTAACCATTTAAGAAAACACAATTAAAAATAGAACCGCTATGCTATTCCATTATTTCTAGGTGAAATATTCAAACGACCCTGCCTTCTTTGAAAATTATAATTTTTTCAAAGTAAACGCTTCTGGCCCCCAGGCCCATTTTGGGTGGGGAGGAGCCGAGAGACAGGGGCTTGGACAGGCGAAAGCTCGTCTGGCAGAGGACCGCCAGCTCCATCCCTAGATTAGGCAGCCTCAGAGGCATCCATGCATACTGCCCCTGCTGTTTCCTGTCCATTTTGCCTCCACGATCCTCCACAGCATCTACCAATGTCTCCATGCGCAACTTTCAACTCTCTATACCCCAGACGCTGGAGCACGAGAGGATATACAGCACATCATTCCCTTATCAAACGAGCTGTGTCAGGCAGAATTTTCAGGTGTTCCACCAGATACATAATGGAACTCGGCCCATCTGTCGCCGCCATGCTGGAGACCTGAAGTTGCAATCATAGCAGAGCAATATGGATGCCCCATACTGTCACTCTTAATCATGTAACCATTTAAGAAAACACAATTAAAAATAGAACCGCTATGCTATTCCATTATTTCTAGGTGAAATATTCAAACGACCCTGCCTTCTTTGAAAATTATAATTTTTTCAAAGTAAACGCTTCTGGCCCCCAGGCCCATTTTGGGTGGGGAGGAGCCGAGAGACAGGGGCTTGGACAGGCGAAAGCTCGTCTGGCAGAGGACCGCCAGCTCCATCCCTAGATTAGGCAGCCTCAGAGGCATCCATGCATACTGCCCCTGCTGTTTCCTGTCCATTTTGCCTCCACGACCCTCCACAGCATCTACCAATGTCTCCATGCGCAACTTTCAACTCTCTATACCCCAGACGCTGGAGCACGAGAGGATATACAGCACATCATCCCCTTATTAAACGAGCTGTGTCAGGCAGAATTTTCAGGTGTTCCACCAGATACATAATGGAACTCGGCCCATCTGTCGCCGCCATGCTGGAGACCTGAAGTTGCAATCATAGCAGAGCAATATGGATGCCCCATACTGTCACTCTTAATCATGTAACCATTTAAGAAAAAACAATTAAAAATAGAACCGCTATGCTATTCCATTATTCCTAGGTGAAATATTCAAACGACCCCGCCTTCTTTGAAAATTATAATTTTTTCAAAGTAAACGCTTCTGGCCCCCAGGCCCATTTTGGGTGAAGAGGAGCCGAGAGACAGGGGCTTGGACAGGCGAAAGCTCGTCTGGCAGCGGACCGCCAGCTCCATCCCTAGATTAGGCAGCCTCAGAGGCATCCATGCATACTGCCCCTGCTGTTTCCTGTCCATTTTGCCTCCACGATCCTCCACAGCATCTACCAATGTCTCCATGCGCAACTTTCAACTCTCTATACCCCAGACGCTGGAGCACGAGAGGATATACAGCACATCATTCCCTTATCAAACGAGCTGTGTCAAGCAGAATTTTCAGGTGTTTCACCAGATACATAATGGAACTCGGCCCATCTGTCGCCGCCATGCTGGAGACCTGAAGTTTCAATCATAGAAGCAATATGGATGCCCCATACTGTCACTCTTAATCATGGAAGTCGTCTCCATGGCTGCCTCCACATGTCGTCCCCTTATCAAACGAGCTGTGTCAGGCTCATTTTTCGGGTGTTTCACCAGATACGTTATGGAACTTGGTCACTATGTCGCCACCATGCTGTGTCATCGACTAAATATACCGTCAACCTTTTGTTGACATAGGAAATCATTTCAGCGCTTCTTGCTCACCTCCTTTGGTTCCTCTCTGCCACCCATTGGTTTGAAGCCTGAGTAAATTTAGGGTATGTCGCCATGGCACTCTCTAGCCTGCCGCTGCTGCCGCTGCCTCTGCATGCCGTCGCCTATAGTGTCAGGGTCAATTATTGGATGTTTTAGATGCTATCTAGCCTCATTCGGTCACTCTGTCATGGCCATGCTGTTGCCCATAATTTTGGCATAATGATGCGATTAAGCAGCCTCAGAGGCATCCTTGCATGCTGCCCCTGCTGTTTCCTGTCCATTTCCGTGGTGTTTACATCATTTTCTGAGGTTTCCAGGTGTTTGGCTAAGCTTCCCTGTGCAGACCCTTGGTCCCCTTGAAAAATGCTCGAGTCTACCATTGACTTCAATGGGGCTCGTTATTCAAGACGAGCACTCGAGCATCGGGAAAAGTTCTTCTTGAATAACGAGCACCCGAGCATTTTAGTGCTCGCTCATCTCTACTCATATGCTATGTGGCTCAAGGCTTTATTTATTTTAATCAGGCTATTGCACACTAGTGTCAGTGATATCTCCTTATTTTGTTTGGAGATTGATTAAATCTGTGGCATGTCCTTAGTGAAACAATGTTGCATCACAGTAAGCCAAATGTATTCACTCGAACTGAAACACACCAGGATGGTTATCTAGTTGCCCTGGCGATGTTACTTCTTTGATCGGGGATATATCGACAGCAAAGTGTTGTTTTTTTAGAACCTTGTATAAAAGGTTCCTGTGAGATAAATTATAATAGTCACTAATAATGGCTGTACCTGCCGCGGGATTGTATTTATATTTGTCCCGCTTATATGAGTCCATGCGGTCTTTTTCAGGTGTATGCCGCGGGACTCTCATGCATAGTCCGCGAGTCGGCAGAACGCCGTGCGCAGACTTGGTATAAGCAGGGAGACAGTCACACACTATATCTGTAGTGTGGAGCGCCGGAGTTAGGCCCCTTTCACACTTGCGTTTTTCACGTGCGTTTTCTGCGCGTGCTTTTGACACGCAGAACTTGCATTGCACTCTGACCCATTGTAATCAATGGGTCTTTTCAGACTTGCATTTTTTTTCACGCACGCAATTGCATTGAAATTGCATCAAAAACGCGCGTGAAAAACTGAGACACTGAACAAACTCTGACTGAAAACTGATTGCACTCTAGTGCAAAATGTGCGTTTTTCACTGACCAAACCCTGATCGCACCCTGATCAAACTCTGACGTGATCTGCAACGCAAGTGTGGAAGGGGCCTTAGGCCCCTTCCACACTAGCGAGTGTGATGCGATGAACTCGCATCACACTCGCAACGCAAGCTGCCGGGAACGCACGGCCCGAACGCTGCACCGCGGAAGTGAACTGACATGCTGAGTTCACTCCCGCGGTGCAGCGTTCGGGCCGTGCGTTCCCGGCAGCTTGCGTTGCGAGTGTGATGCGAGTTCATCGCATCACACTCGCTAGTGTGGAAGGGGCCTTAGACCTCGCTTCTTCTTACTCTTTATGCGGGCTATTCCTAACTTCCTAATGTGCTGCCAGTGCCTTGCGATTCTGAGTTTTCTAACTGTCTGTCCCTCAATTGTATTATTAGGAACTTTCCCTACGGCCGTTTCGCCGCCATGATGCGGCTTCATCTAGGGGTGTCGGCGCTCGTTTCCGGGCGTTTTTTATTTAATTCAGATTGACACTTCCTATCGCCAATCAAAATTGGTCATTTCTTTTTTCATTGTTCTAGAGTAGTTTGTAATTTTGGCAGCCCTTCTAACAAGCTGATCTAAAATCTCTTGATTTGTATATTTCTTTGAGATTGAATATATTAGCTCTTATTTGTAAACGGTAAGCTATAACATATCAAATTTGTAATATTAATGGAAATTTATGTATTGTCTTGTACCCATAGATTTTTATGTATCTTTATTGGTTTGATATTTCCCTTATGATAAGGTGCTATATTTTATTCTTTGATTTTATAAATTTCATTTTAAGGTGTAAATTTTTATTATAATTTTTGTTATTATTTTTAATATTTTTTATATTTAATGGTATAGCTTATTGTTCATTTTATTGCTCTAAGGAACATATTTCTTCTGTCCCAGTTGTTTTCTTTCTAGGTGTATAAGGTTCTGAAGGTCTTTGTGTGGAGTCCATCGTATTGGACTTTCCTCTACATGTGAAGAATTGCAGGTCAATATGATGCATACCTGAATGGTGCATCATTTGTTATAAGAAGCATCCAAAGTTAAAGGATTCATTTAGTCCTTTTGGACTGACACAGTCCATCCGAAAAATCCATTCACTTTCTTTTTGGAGTAAAATTTTGTCGAGATCACCTCCTCTGATGTTCAATTTTTTCTGACATATGGCCCACCCTCTTAGTTCACTTAGTCTGCCTCGATGCGCCATATTCATGTGTCTGGCTATGGGTGTAGGTTGAAAGATAATTTTTTCTTTTTTACATTTTTCTTCTTCCTTTTTATAGTTTTTTATCTTGTTCAGATGCTCTCTGATTCTTACCTTAAGTTCTCTCTTGGTTTTCCCAACATAGTATAGATTACATGTGCATTGTAAGATGTAAATTATTCATTTTGACGCACATGTAATATGTTCTTGAATTGGGACTATCTCTCCTCTACCATCTATGAAATTTTGCTTTTTAATTAGAATTTGAAATCCCGTGCATAGTCCACAGAGAAAAAAACCTGGATATTTAATTTTTTCGATGGTTCTCTGATGTATGTAATGGCTGCTTGTAATTTGATCCCCTATTGTGATGCTCTTCCTGTATCCACAACTTGCTTTTGCACTTATTGAGTTCTTGAGATCTGGATCGGACTGTAAAATACTCCAGTATCTGTCCAGAATACTTCTCATCTCTGTCCACTGGGTATGGTACCGTGTGATAAATCTTATTTCTTCATTTTTCTTCTTTTCTTTCACCTTTAATAAGGTTTTTCGTTCAGTCCTCAGTGCTGAACGAGCACAAAAGTGATAAGCATCAACAAAAAACAATAATTCTTCTGATACATATAACTATGTCCACACAGTGTCCTGCTTGGACACATTTTCTTTACAGAAGTTTACAGAATAAACATTTAATGGCGACCCAGAACCTAGCTGATAGGGTTAAACAGAGATTTGTTAACCAAATTAGTGATGCAGGGAATGTATTCCTGACAGAAGGTACAAATAATAGTGATGAAAATCCAGAAAAAGAACTAAATGAACTACTGAATAATTTTAAAGAGCTATCTATTAAACAATCAAGAGCATGGTGGACAAAAAGAATATTAGAACAATATCTCACTGAGAATCTTACCACCAGAGGACTGAGAATCCCAATCTTCCCCACCTACGAGCTCAGCAAGCCAGGTTTAAAAGAGAAATCAAAAGCTAGTCTTATAGAATGCTCTCGGACATTAATGCATATTCTGATAGAAGATGAAAAGTACCGTATATACTCGAGTAAAAGCCGACCCGAGTATAAGCCGAGACCCCTAATTTTATCACCAAAAACTGGGAAAAACTATTGACTTGAGTATAAGCCGAGGGTTGGAAATGCATTGGTCACAGACCCCCCCCCCAGTATATAGCCAACCAGCCCCCTATAGTATACAGCCTGCCCCCAGTAGTATACAGCTTGCCCCCAGTAGTATACAGCCTGCCCCCAGTAGTATACAGCCTGCCCCCAGTAGTATACAGCACTGCCCCCAGTAGTATACAGCCTGCCCCCAGTAGTATACAGCCTGCCCCCAGTAGTATACAGCACTGTCCCCAGTAGTATACAGCACTGTCCCCAGTAGTATACAGCCTGCCCCCAGTAGTATACACCCTGCCCCCAGTAGTATACAGCCAGTCCCCAGTAGTATACAGTTTGCCCCCAGTAGTATACAGCCTGCCCCCAGTAGTATACAGCCAGTCCCCCGTAGTATACAGCTTGCCCCCAGTAGTATACAGCTTGCCCCCAGTAGCATACTGTTTGCCCCTAATAGTATACAGCACTGCCCCCAGTAGTATACAGCACTGTCCCCAGTAGTATACAGCACTGCCCCCAGTAGTATATAGCACTGCCCCAGTAGTATACAGCTTTTCCCCAGCATTAAAAAAAATAAACTTATATACTCACCCTCTGGTGACCCGACGTGCAGCGCAGCTCCCCCGATGTCCGCGCCGCTTGTCTTCAGGCTTCCGCGCCCGTCTTCTTTCTTCTGCCGGGCTGCCATTGCCCCCCCATTTTTTAAGGGACTATTTAAAATGGGGCTTCAGAGAAGAGGACAAATAAGAGGGAGAATAAGAGGGAGAGGAAGAATGAAACATTAGATTGTCAATCAACATCAGGGACGAACAACATGCAAATAATAAATCTCTCAAAACACGTACTGACAGGAGCCCAAACCACAGTACTTAAAAAGTGTCTCAATTTCTGTTTACCAAGGCGCCTTAACAAATTTGAATGTATAAATACAGCAGAAATCAAATACCCTTTCTAGATCTAAGTATATACCAAGGGGAAAGGGGGAAGGTGGAGACAGAACTTTACAGAAAAAAGACAGCAACCAATAGCATTCTGGATGCACATAGTGCCCATTTGCCAAGGACCATTCAGGGCATCCCAAAAGGAGAATTTCTCAGAATAAGGAGAAACTGCTCCACTTAAGACCTTAAAGCACTTCTAATTACATCGACATTACAGCAATAGATCCATCAAAATTGCATATAATTCAGCACTGAGGACTGAACGAAAAACCTTATTAAAGGTGAAAGAAAAGAAGAAAAATGAAGAAATAAGATTTATCACACGGTACCATACCCAGTGGACAGAGATGAGAAGTATTCTGGACAGATACTGGAGTATTTTACAGTCCGATCCAGATCTCAAGAACTCAATAAGTGCAAAAGCAAGTTGTGGATACAGGAAAAGCATCACAATAGGGGATCAAATTACAAGCAGCCTTTACATACATCAGAGAACCATCGAAAAAATTAAATATCCAGTTTTTTTTCTCTGTGGACAATACACAGGATGTCAAATTCTAATTAAAAAGCAAAATTCAGTCCCAATTCAAGAACATATTACATGTGCGTCAAAAGGAATAATTTACATCTTACAATGCACATGTAATCTATACTACGTTGGGAAAACCAAGAGAGAACTTAAGGTAAGAATCAAAGAGCATAAGATAAAAAACTATAAAAAGGCAGAAGAAAAATGTAAAAATAAAAAAATTATCTTTCAACCTACACCCATAGCCAGACACATGAATATGGCGCATCGAGGCAGACTAAGTGAACTAAGAGGGTGGGCCATATGTCAAAAAAACTTGAACACCAGAGGAGGTGATCTGGACAAAATTTTACTCCAAAAAGAAAGTGAATGGTTTTTTCGGATGGACTGTGTCAGTCCAAAAGGACTAAATGAATCCTTTAACTTTGGATGCTTCTTATAACAAATGATGCACCATTCAGGTATGCATCACATTGACCTGCAATTCTTCACGTGTAGAGAAAAGTCCAATACGATGGACTCCAAACAAAGACCTTCAGAACCTTATACGCCTAGAAAGAAAACAGCTGGGACAGAAGAAATATGTTCCTTAGAGCAATAAAATGAACAATAAGCTATACCATTAAATATAAAAAATATTAAAAATAATAACAAAAATTATAATAAAAATTTACACCTTAAAATGAAATTTATAAAATCAAAGAATAAAATATAGCACCTTATCATAAGGGAAATATCAAACCAATAAAGATACATAAAAATCTATGGGTGCAAGACAATACATAAATTTTCCATTAATATTACAAATTTGATATGTTATAGCTTACCGTTTACAAATAAGAGCTAATATATTCAATCTCAAAGAAATATACAAATCAAGAGATTTTAGATCAGCTAGTTAGAAGGGCTGCCAAAATTACAAACTACTCGAGAACAATGAAAAAAGAAATGACCAATTTTGATTGGCTATAGGAAGTGTCAATCAAACTGAATTAAATAAAAAGCGCCCGGAAACGAGTTAGGAATAGCCCGCATAAAGAGCAAGAAGAAGCGAGGTCTAACTCCGGTGCTCCACACTACAGATATAGTGTGTGAGTGTCTCCCTGCTTATACCAAGTCCGCGGACGGCGTTCTGACGACTCGCGGACTATACATGAGAGTCCCGCGGCATACACCTGAAAAAGACCGCATGGACTCATATAAGCGGGACAAATATAAATACAATCCCGCGGCAGGCACAGCGATTATTAGTGACTATTATAATTTATCTCACAGGCACCTTTTATACAAGGTTCTGAAAAAACAACACATTGCTGTCGATATATCCCCGATCAAAGAAGTAACATCGCCAGGGCAACTAGATAAACATCCTGGTGTGTTTCAGTTCGAGTGCATACATTTGGTTTACTGTGATGCAACATTGTTTCACTAAGGACATGCCACAGATTTAATCAATCTCCAAACAAAATAAGGAGATATCACTGACACTAGTGTGCAATAGCCTGATAAATAAAGCCTTGAGCCACATAGCATATGAGTTAAAACTGTAAGAATTAAAAAATAAAGAACATAATTAAACCCTCTTACTAATCCCTCAACCTTTGGGATTACTTGCAAAATCAATAACAGGGGTCTATATTTGCATGTAGGGGAGGAATATCCCCAGAACTTTCCCTAATAGTTTTTAAATTTTCTCTAAATTCATTTTAATTACTTCCACACCATCACAAAGTCTTTTAAATTATGAAATAAAAGTTATATTTTACTGCCACTTTGTCCCCTTCTTCCCCCTTTCCCCATATTGAATATAGCTATCCTTTGGTGGTGTACACCTGGCAGGAGAATAAGCACAAAAGTGATAAGCATCAACAAAAAACAATAATTCTTCTGATACATATAACTATAGTTAGGCAAAGTAGCATGCTGCGGGCCATCTGCGCAAGTGACTGCGCGAGGGACTCCCGGCCTCTATCTCCATTGTATACTCCCACAGTGCTTCTGCCTCGTCTTCTACCTCCTCCGGGTGCTCCTGCTCCTCCTCTCTTGTCACCTGAGTGGAAAAACCATTAATTTCACTAGACTATTCTTGTATCCAATGTCCTCCTTCAGTTCAGCCCCCACTGGACTCATATGGTCATGAGATGTAGTCTCCACTTCTCCAGTGCCCTGGCCAGACAGATTTTGCAGCATCAGTTCCAGGACATGAAGTAATGGAGTGACGTTATTCATCCTGCATTCCTGGTGACTGACAAATAACGTGACCTCTTCAAAGGCCCGAAGCAAACGGCAGCTGTCACACATGAGCTTCCAGTGGCTGACATCAAAGTTACACAGGGGAGTACTCCAGTCTGCTTGCATCATCAAAAAATCATTAATGGCTTTTCTCTGTTCATACAGGCGGTCTAACATATGGAGGCTGTAATTCCAACGGGTGGAAACATTGCATATCAGACTATGTTGGGAGAGGCCGTTCTGATGCTGCAACTTGAGGTGCTGGGCTTTGTAAAAATGTCTGAAGTGCATGCACAGTTTCCTGGCCATTGTGTAGAACTGCGTGACACCATTGTGCCCTGCACATGTGGTATGATGGAGCAGCACTTAGACTCTTGGAGGCTGATGTGGTGGTGGAGGAGGAGGAGGCGGACACTGTCGCAGGAGCAGCAGTTTGACAATGTGGAGGAGAAAGCGGCGTCTCTTGTTCAAGTTGTTGGTGTGGCTGGGCGGGTAGCACATTCACCCAGTGGGCTGTAAAGGACATGTACTGGCCCTGACCGTAGTTCCACACGTTGTGCTGCCGTGCACCTTGGAAGAAACCAATAAGCTCAAGGACTGGCCCACCTTCTTATCTACACTGGGAGATGATGTCAAAGACAAACCGCTCCCTTTGGCAAAGGTGCTGGAGCCTTGACTGGCTGAAAAGGCATGTGTGCCACTAGGTTCTGCTGCTGTTGCGGTGGCAGGATGGACCACCACATCTGTTTCATATTTCTCCCAGGCCATTGGATGGTGACGCTGCATGTGTTGATGCAGGGCTGTGGTGCTAAAGTTAGCTCCCTGGCCACGCTTCACTTTCTGCCCTCAGATTCTACATATACACACGATCGGCTCCTCTGGTGTCTTAACAAAAAACTGCCAGACCACCGAGGTTGTGATTTTACTGCCAAAACTCTCCACTGAGTGACTACTAACGCAGCTGCCTAGCTGACCCCCTTTACTTGAACCTCCGAAGCAGGGTTTGTACAGTAACGACTTGCTGCCTGCTCGAATGCCTGATGCGCAAGCTGACACTCTCTTCGCCTGACGATGAATTCCTTGCGTTTCTCTGTCACTGCTACTTTCCTCAACGGTGCCAGTATGCACAGCCTGCCTACTGCAGGAAGCAGCGGATGTCTGACCCACCTCTTCACTGTCAAGCAGCTGCTGACTGTTCTCTGACACTTTGTCCTCACTGTATAGTGGCGCTGAGCCCAGACCACCTAGCAGCTCTCTGGCTGAGGGAAAAGAAAAAGACAGAGGCTGGTTGAGGACAGGCGAGGGCCGCTGACCTTCTCCTGGGCCATGCCAACTAATTGTTGTATCTGATGAACCCACAGACTCTTAGCTGGGGTTGACAGATGTTATATTTGATGAATTGGGTGACCTAGTTAACCAATCAACAACCTTTGGGTTGTTGATCAACACACTGCTGCTAGATGACAACGGCAGTACTGGCCTCACAGAGTCCCCCCTGCTGCAACGTCCCCTTACTGTGCTGCAACCTCTGCCTGCTCCACCTGCCACCTTTCTGTCTGACATAGTCAACTATGTGGATTTGACACATATTTCTTGCTCTCAACTTTAGCAACAAAAAAGAATGTGAATTTGCGTTATACAGATACCCCACAACTGACACCCTGGGAGAGGAGCAGAAATCACTACAGCAGCTGTGTGGATATTAAACAGATTTCTTCCAAGTGGCTTCAGTAACAAAAAAGAACTGCTATTTGGGGTATACAGATCACCCTAAACGCACACCCTGGGATTGGAACAGAAATCGCTACAGCACAGTACAGTAGAAGGAGCTGGACGCTACAGACAGCACATGCAGTGTGAAATGCTGAGATTGCAAATGGCTGACAGTTTTTATAGGGCTGTGTGACATCACATAAGCCTGTCGGTCGCTGATTGGCTTACAGGTCTGCAGATGCATCGAGGGTGCTCCTTTCTCCTTCCCAGAGTTCTCTGCCCCATGTAAAACGTTGTGCTCGTGGCCATTTAGCTAAAAAAGCGGGGGGAAAAAAACCTTCCTTCCCATGAAACAGCGTAAACTTCAAATTTGTGACAAATCGACTTCTCTAGTTCTCACCCATTATGATCCACACTTGCTTTCGGCTTTAAAAACTGCATCTGAAAAACTGAACATTTGAATGCACTGAGATGGTTCTACTCCTTTATTGGAGTCCAGCTATGTGTAATTAAACTGATTGGACTTGAATAGCAAAGGCACAAACCTGTCTATATACGACCTTACAGGTCACAGTGCATGACAGAGCACTTGAGAATCATGAAGTCTAAGTAACTGCCCAAAGAGCTCAGAGCTCTGGCAAGGCACAGATCTGGCCAGGGTTACAAAAGTGTAAAATTTAAAGGGGTCTGAATACTTTCCGTACTCAATAGGGCACATTTACTAAGAGTAATCGAAACTCCGCTAAATGAATTTTGCCTGTGTATAATGCAGGGTGCACCAGATTCACGATTCCTGTCGCCTGTTTTTCATGAATCTGGTACTCCTGCACTGCCCGACAGAATTCACCAACTTTTTTATGGTGCACCTTTTAACCCCTTAACGCCGAAGCCACTTTTCACCTTTCTGACACGGCCCATTTTTTCAAATCTGCCCTGTGTCACTATAGTGGTTAAAACTTCGGAACGCTTTAACATATCCAAGTGATTTTGAAATTGTTTTCTCGTGGCACTTTGTACTTCATGTTAGTTGAAAAATTTTGATGGTATGTTTTGCGTTTATTTCAGAAAAAAACGGATATTTGGTAAAAGTTTGGAAAAATTCTCGATTTTCGAAATTCAAAATGTTCTACTTTTTCCACACAGTCTTAACAGTAAAAAAACTTGATAACTAAGATTACCGAATATCTGGTTTATGTCGACATGGTTTTTTATGCATCCTCTCATTTTTGTAATATGTTATAGGGCTTTGTACATTAGGTGCAATTTTTCACATTCTCATAAAAAACGCAAAATCACGCTATTGAGGGACCTAGTCAGATTTCAAGTCATTTTAAGAGGCCTAAATAAAAGTAAAACCCCATAAATTACACCCTTAATGTATGTAAAACAACTTTCTTGAAGTTTGTTAACCCTTTAATAGTTTTACATGGGATAAAACAAATTAATTGTGTGCAATTTTGAAATTTTCATTTTTTGGCTAAATGAATGTGTTTTTCAAAAAATGTACAAATTCTTAGTAGATAAAATACCAAATCGCTCCACAAAATGTGATACCCAATTTCTCCTGAGTATAACAATACCCCATATGAGATGGTAACCTTCTGTATGGGCACATGCCAGGGCATTGAAGAGAAGCTGCGACCATCTAGAGCAGATTATGCATTGTCCCTTTTTATTGGTTATACAATCTTTATTTTTTTGCCAATTTGGACACATAAGGGCTTTTTTTCTGCAACATTAGAAGCACTTTACAAATATTTCATTTTAGTTGTTCATTAGCTTATTGATGAGATTTTATTAACTCTTAAATGTATAATTTTGTTTTCCTTTCTTCTTGTATTTTTGGGGCCATACACTGTATCATAAAAATAACATTTTATCTTTATTCTATGGATCACTACGGTTACAGTGATGCCTTATTTATATAGTTTTTAATGTATTTTTTACAATTTTACTGAAGAAAAACTAATATAGAGAAAATCTCATTTATTTTCGTATTGCCATCTTTTCGGAGATATAACTTTTATATTTTTTGGTTGACAGAGCTGGTTTTGGGCCTATTTTTTACGTGTTGAGTTGTCCTTTTCAGTGGTACCATTTTGGCGCACAGAACTTTTTTTGATCACTTTTTGGAACATTTTTGTGTATGGATTTTTTTTTTAAATTTACATTTTTGGCAATTTTTTTCGGGTTTTGTTTTTACGGCGTTCACTGAACAAGTCCAATAATGTTACTGATTTATTGCACAGATTGTTATAGACATGGTGATACCAAATATGTGTTTGTGTTTTTTGTACTTTATTAGATATGTATAGGGAATGTTGGTGTTTAGGGGACTTTCACTTTCTTTAATTCATTATTTTTATTAAGAAAATGTATTTATTAAGAGTTTCAAACTTCATCGCTTTGATCGCTTGTTCAAGCTCTTATTCCTATAACACAGTGTAATACAGATGTATTACACTATGTTATATAACACACTGAGCGTGCTGTATTACAGCAGGTTCCTGCTAGGAGGTAAGCGGTAAGCGCCACGGGGGGGGGGGGGGGGTTAATGCCCGCGATCAGAGAAATCTCCAAACGCAGGTGTTAGTGGCGGGTGTCAGCTATAATATACAGCCGACACCCGCAGCTTCTGGCACCGCCGCCAGAAGCGGGATGCAGTACCAGGTCACGATTCGGCAAGTCCTTGCCGTCCGTGAGGTAGTACTATGTTTAATGTCGGGAAGGGGTTAACATAGGGCATGCGCAGGGCCGATTCTAACCTTTTTGCTGCCTGAGGCGAAACTTGAAAATGCTGCCCCCCCCCCCCGCACACACGCGCACGTGCGTGCATGCCCCTGGTGATGCTACCTTACACACTAGTAGTCAGTCATTAGTCACAGATATTAGTGACCTCTAGTACCTTACAGGTGACCATCTAATCCATGCGGAAGGGTACTTCTTTACGCTTTCTCCCGGGCCTTGGTTTTCCTCTGCTGAATTCACAAAGAAATGTCATCAACTCCATGCAGCACAACTACCCATGGTGCCCCCAAAAATACCACAGTCACTTACAGTATAATGGATTGTGAATCCAATATATATTATTCTCACAACATCACTGAACAAACTATTTCCAACATAAAACATCCTTTAGTCACCCAAATTACAGCATATAGAGTAATTCAATTAGGTGCCCTAATTTAGCCTCCCCCAATAATGAACAGCCACTCCCCTCCCCTGTATACACAGCCACTCCTCTCTACCATTTATACACAGCCTCATCCCCTACCCCCTGTATACACAGCCTACGCCCCTGAATACACAACCTCTCTTCTACCCCCCTGTGTACACAGCCTCAGCTCCCCCCCATATAGTCTCAACTCCCCCCCGTATACAGTCTAAGCTACCCCACCACCCGTCGTATACAGTCTCAGCTCCCCCGTATACAGTCTCAGCGCTCCCATATAGTCTCAGCCCCCCCCGTATACAGTCTCAGCTCCCCCCATATACAGTCTCAGATCCCCCAACACCAGTATGCAGTCTCACCTCCCACCACCCATATACAGTCTCAGCTCCCCCTCCACCCGTATATGGTCTCAGCTCCCCCACCACCCATATACAGTCATTAGCTCCCCCACCACCTGTAAACGGTCTCAGCTCCCCCAGCACCCATATACGGTCTCAGCTCCCCCACCACCCATATACGGTCTCAGCTCCCACACCACGAGTGGGGCACTTGTGATCTCCCGGTTTCCCAGTCCTGACTCCTATTGGTAATGTAGCCACCTATACCATTTTTAGCACTACTGTCTCCATTGTATTTGGGAATTATTTGATTAGCCTTATTATTTGATTAGTCTTAGCCCCCCCTCCATATACACAGCCTCAGCCCCCCCCACCTCATTCCCTGTATACCAGGGGTGTTGCTAGGGTTGTAAAAGATCCAGGGCACGGGCCCCAATGCATATGTAGCGTTATTACAGTAATGCCCTCCCCCCAGTACATGACCCCCTTACATGTGGTTGTGCCAATAACAACTTTACTGAGTGTATATACAGCTACAGAAACACAGGAGAAACCCCTACATGTTACATCCATTAGGCTCTGGCATCACCACATCTTATGTTCCTCATTGGGGCACATTTACTAAGGGTCCGAACACCACATTTTCGTTGGGTTTCCTGACTTTTACGTCCAGAATTGACCCGGGTTTTTGGCGCACGCGATCGGATTGTGGCGCATCGATGCCGGCTTGCATGCGACACAAATCGGGGGGCGTGGACATGGGACAACCCGTCTGATTTGGACAAACTGCGGAATTTAAAAACCAAATTGTGTCGCAAGATCAGCACTCATGCACATGCACCGGGAAGAAGAAGGTGAACTCCGGCGGACCTCAGCGGGGTAAGCGACACATTCAGGAAATTGGACGCACGATCTTAGTGAATAGCGGCAGACACAAATCCTTATCGGACATTCCGGATCGGCTGCGTCAACGGGATGGTTAAGTAAATGTGCCCCATTGTCCCTACATCTTGGTTCCCTGACAGTGTTATCCTGCTGCTGCCCCTAACAATCTCCCCCAAATACTGTAAGGCTGTGCTCACACATTTGTCTTTCATTTAACCGGTTAAGGACCGGGCCCTTTCCTGTTTTTTCATGTCCATTTTTCACTCCCCACCTTCAAAAATCTATAACTTTTTTATTTTTACACGTAAAGAGCTGTGTGACGGCTTGTTTTCTGCGTAACAAATTGCACTTCATAATGATGGTATTAAATATTCCATGCCATGTACTCGGAAGCGGTAAAAAAATTCCAAATGCAATGAAAATGGTGAAAAAACGCATTTGCGCCATTTTCTTGTGGGCTTGGATATTACGTCTTTCACTGAGCGCCCCAAATGACATGTCTACTTTATTCTTTGGGTCGGTACGATTAAGGGGATACCAAATTTGTATAGGTTTTATAATGTTTTCATACATTTACAAAAATTAAAACCTCCTGTACAAAAATAATTTTTTTGATTTTGCCAACTTCTGGCGCTAATAACTTTTTTATACTATGGTGTACGGAGCTGTGGGTGGTGTCATTTTTTGCGAGATTTGATAATATGTTCAATGATATCATTTTTAGGACTGTACGACCTTTTGATCACTTTTTATAGATTTTTTTAGATTTTTCAGAATGGCAAAAAAGTGCCATTTTCGACTTTGGGCGCTATTTTCCGTTACGGGGTTAAACGCATTGAAAAACCGTTTTCATATTTTGATAGATCGGGCATTTTCGGACGCGTCGATACCTGATGTGTTTATGATTTTTACTGTTTATTTATATTTATGTCAGTTCTAGGGAAAGGGGGGTGATTTGAAATTTTAGGTTTTTTTATTATAATTTTTTTTTTTTAAACTTTTTTTTATTTTTATTTATACTATTTTTCAGACTCCCTAGGGTACTTTAACCCTAGGTTGTCTGATCGATCCTATCATATACTGCCATACTACAGTATGGCAGTATATGGGGATTTTCTTCCTCATTCATTACAATGTGCTATCAGCACATTGTAATGAAGGGGTTAAAACGAAATAGCCTCGGGTCTTCGGAAGACCCGAGGCTACCATGGAGACGGATCGCCGCCCCTCGATGACGTCACGGGGAGCAGCGATCCCAGGTAAGATGGCGGCGCCCAAGCGCCGCTATCTGTTTGAGGCTGCCGGCAGCTTTGCCGGCAGCCCACGCTGTAAAAACACCCGCGATCGGTTCTAGCACCGATCGCGGAAGTTACCGGTAAGCCTTTGCTGCAATATGCAGCAAAGACTTACCGGCTATGGAGAGGGCTCAGCCCGTGAGCCCTCTCCATGCAGCGCGACGCGACCGCCGCCGTGAATACACGGCGGGCGGTCGCGAACCGGTTAAACAACACCAGGTGCTTGTTACCCATTACACGTGTTTCACTGGAAACGCAAATTAGATCAAACCGAGTCCTGTTCTAGTGTCACTTGTGAACACACCCCAAGAAATGTGCCCCATGCATCCCCCCAGCAACGTGCCCCACAATTACCCCCAGTAATGTTCCCCACACAACTACCCCCAGTAAAGTCTCCCATACAACCTCCCCACAAAATTTCACCCATACAACCCCCTTGTAATGTACCCCACAGCCTCTCAGTAATTTCCCCCACAGCTACCCCAGTAAAGTCCCCCATACAGCCCCCAGTAAGTAATGTGCCTACACAGCCCCCAGTAATGTCCCCCACACAGCCCCCAGTTATGTGGCGACACAGCCACCCAGTAAGTAATGTGCCCACACAGCCCCCCAGTAAGTAATGTCCTCACAAAGCCCCCCAGTAAGTAATGTGCCTCACACAGCCCCCCAGTAAGTAATGTGCCCCACACAGCCCCCAGTAAGTAATGTCCCCACACAGCCCCCCAGTAAGTAATGTGCCTCACACAGCCCCCCAGTAAGTAATGTGCCCCACACAGCCCCCTAGTAATGTGCCTCACACAGACCCCCAGTAAGTAATGTGCCCCCACACAGCCCCCAGTAAGTAATGTGGCCACACAGCCCCCCAGTAAGTAATGTGGCCACACAGCCCCCCAGTAAGTAATGTGCCCACACAGCCCCCCAGTAAGTAATGTGCCTCACACAGCCCCCAGTAAGTAATGCACCCACACAGCCCCCCAGTAATGTGCCTCACAGCCCGCAGTAATGTGCCTCACACAGCCCCCAGTAAGTAATGCACCCACACAGCCCCCCAGTAAGTAATGTGCCTCACAAAGCCCCCCAGTAAGTAATGTGCCTCACACAGCCCCCCAGTAAGTAATGTCCCCACACAGCCCCCCAGTAAGTAATGTGCCTCACACAGCCCCCCAGTAAGTAATGTGCCTCACACAGCCCCCTAGTAATGTGCCTCACACAGACCCCCAGTAAGTAATGTGCCCCCACACAGCCCCCAGTAAGTAATGTGGCCACACTGCCCCCCAGTAAGTAATGTGCCTCACACAGCCCCCCAGTAAGTAATGTGCCCCACACAGCCCCCCAGTAAGTAATGTCCCCACACAGCCCCCCAGTAAGTAATGTGCCTCACACAGCCCCCCAGTAAGTAATGTGCCCCACACAGCCCCCTAGTAATGTGCCTCACACAGACCCCCAGTAAGTAATGTGCCCCCACACAGCCCCCAGTAAGTAATGTGGCCACACAGCCCCCCAGTAAGTAATGTGGCCACACAGCCCCCCAGTAAGTAATGTGCCCACACAGCCCCCCAGTAAGTTATGTGCCTCACACAGCCCCCAGTAAGTAATGCACCCACACAGCCCCCCAGTAATGTGCCTCACACAGCCCCCAGTAATGTGCCTCACACAGCCCCCCAGTAAGTAATGCACCCACACAGCCCCCCCAGGAAGTAATGTGCCTCACACAGCCCCCCAGTAAGTAATGTGCCTCACACAGCCCCCAGTAAGTAATGTGCCCACACAGCCCCCAGTAAGTAATGCACCCACACAGCCCCCAGTAATGTGCCTCACACAGTCCCCCAGTAAGTAATGCACCCACACAGCCCCCCAGGAAGTAATGTGCCTCACACAGCCCCCCAGTAATGTGCCTCACATAGCCCCCCAGTAAGTAATGTGCCTCACACAGTCCCCAGTAATGTGCCTCACACAGCCCCCAGTAAGTAATGTGCCCACACAGCCCCCCAGTACGTAATGTTCCCACACAGCACCAGTAAGTAATGTGCCCACACAGCCCCGCAGTAAGTAATGTGCCTCACTCAGCCCCCCAGTAAGTAATGTGCCCACACAGCCCCCCAGTAAGTAATGTGCCTCACAAAGCCCCCCAGTAAGTAATGTGCCTCACACAGACCCCCAGTAAGTAATGTCCCCACACAGCCCCCCAGTAAGTAATGTGCCTCACACAGCCCCCCAGTAAGTAATGTGCCTCACACAGCCCCCTAGTAATGTGCCTCACACAGACCCCCAGTAAGTAATGTGCCCCCACACAGCCCCCAGTAAGTAATGTGGCCACACTGCCCCCCAGTAAGTAATGTGCCGACACAGCCCCCCAGTAAGTAATGTGCCTCACACAGAACCCAGTAAGTAATGTGCCCACACAGCCCCCAGTAAGTAATGCACCCACACAGCCCCCCAGTAATGTGCATCACACAGCCCCCAGTAATGTGCCTCACATAGCCCCCCAGTAAGTAATGTGCCTCACACAGCCCCCCAGTAATGTGCCTCACACAGCCCCCCAGTAAGTAATGTGCCTCACACAGCCCCCAGTAAGTGATGTGCCCACACAGCCCCCCAGTAAGTAATGTGCCCACACAGCCCCCCAGTAAGCAATGTGCCCACACAGCCCCCAGTAATGTGCCCACACAGCCCCCTAGTAATGTGCCTCACAAAGCCCCCCAGTAAGTAATGTGCCTCACACAGACCCCCAGTAAGTAATGTCCCCACACAGCCCCCCAGTAAGTAATGTGCCTCACACAGCCCCCCAGTAAGTAATGTGCCTCACACAGCCCCCTAGTAATGTGCCTCACACAGACCCCCAGTAAGTAATGTGCCCCCACACAGCCCCCAGTAAGTAATGTGGCCACACTGCCCCCCAGTAAGTAATGTGCCGACACAGCCCCCCAGTAAGTAATGTGCCTCACACAGCCCCCAGTAAGTAATGTGCCCACACAGCCCCCAGTAAGTAATGCACCCACACAGCCCCCCAGTAATGTGCATCACACAGCCCCCAGTAATGTGCCTCACATAGCCCCCCAGTAAGTAATGTGCCTCACACAGCCCCCCAGTAATGTGCCTCACACAGCCCCCAGTAAGTGATGTGCCCACACAGCCCCCCAGTAAGTAATGTGCCCACACAGCCCCGCAATAAGTAATGTGCCTCACTCAGCCCCCCAGTAAGTAATGTGCCCACACAGCCCCCAGTAATGTGCCCACACAGCCCCCTAGTAATGTGCCTCACACAGCCCCCATGTTCTTCCCCTTCCCTAGTCCCTATCATGTCTCCCCCCTCCTCACCTCACTGATGCAGCTCTGTGCACTGCTTTTCCCGGCAGATCATGTGACCATTGCATCATCAAAGGTCCTTCAGCCTCTGGGAGTCTTATTCTCCCGGAGGCTTCAGCTACTGCTGGGGAAAGCAGTGCCTGCACATGTTCTCATCACAATCTGTGTCCCGAGGACCTAGCGATGCCGCCTTAAAGGCAGCAATGTAATTTATTTTACAGGTGGCACGGACCTTCCAGCCATTAGCAAGTCCGTGCTATCAGCGGCAAAGTGCCGCTCTTAAATTGGGTCCCATATCCGCATCCTGAGGCGCAGACTTCACCTCGTGGCAGAAGCGGCCCTGGGCGTGCAACACACTTTGCATGATGTCTGACTGAGCACCAGAACACCCCTAATTTGTGTCGCATAATGCCTATTGCAGCTGCACCACAAAATGGTCATGTGCGACACAATTTATGGTGCAGACCATGGTGCTGCACCGACAGAGTTCACCGACTTTTTATGTTTTTTTTACTGGTGGATCTAAATACTTTACCAGTTATATTGTTGTAAATGAATGAACACAGTTGATACATTATTATGTACTGTGATTATTTACAAGATGCACTGAGCACTAAGTGGAACCAGTGTCTACATGAATCAGGGTCTACAGGAACCAGCATCAGTTTCTACCATATATTGTCATTGGTGGTAATATTGGTATACCTGAGTTGAGGGCCCACTCATTGGGTTTTGCGACCCCTTTTCTAAACCCTAAGTGACTCCTCTGCCTGTATAACATATCTTTCATTCATTCTATGAATCCTAGATTCATTACATAAATTTATGGGAAGATACCATTGTTTCTGATATTACAAAAGTACAACAGTTTAATTTCAGATTCCTTTATTTGTGGCACAATACAGAAGAAATTATTTCCTATATTTGGCTCATACATTATTTTTCCAGTTTACAATTTTTTATACAGATATTACATCTAAAAATAATTTGTAAGAAATAATTGCATTAGAAGATATATATATATATATATATATATATATATATATATATATATATAAATATATAGTTATAATTTATCTCAGGAACTCTTTTTCTAATATTTTAGTTTAACAAAAAAAAAAGTCATATTAACAATTAAATTACAATTTTAATTTAATGCATTTAAATATACACATCTCTGTGAGTAGATTAATACAACTAACAAAACCAAATACTGTTAAATATTTTCTATAAGATACAGTTTACATTAAGAATGACTGAATAGACATGGATGATGGAAACTTAAAGGGGTATTCCTACAAAGACAAGATTCTTAAATGTACTCAGGATAACAAAATAACACATTCTCTAATTCACTGTTATTAACAAAACTACAGCATTTCACAGATATAATTCCAACCTGTCTCTATCAGTCCTGGTGTACACAATTTTGGTTGTCCCTGGACTCGACCCTGGATCGGCACCCTGCACCCGACCCTGGGTCGGCAGACATATTGTTCTCCTCGCTGACACAAAGCTGCTCTCTGCCTTTAACCCCCACCCTTGCATTTCAAAGAGGAGCTCTAACAAAGACTTCCTGCCGGCAAACATCAACATGGTGAGGAGAGTAAAGCTATAAGCTACATACAGATAAGGTCTTTATCCATGGGAGGCATACAGCTGCACTGTGGATGTTATGGCTGTGATAGTAGAGCTGAAAATAGCATGCTTAATATGCATCTCATCTCTCATTGCTGATCTGTCTCATCTCTCTTTCTATGTGTCAGATACTAGTGAATGTTCAGAACCTAAATGAAAGTGTATATAAACCTGTACCCTGATAATCTAACCACATTGTCAGCACACAGCATCTCACAGCACTAGAGGGGTTATAATCTACTCAGAGAGCTAAAACAGAAATAAAACTGAGTAAAATTGTAAAGTAAGGCCTTTAAAATGATTTTTATTGTGTAAACATCACTAAGGGATTGGAATTTGAGAACCCCTTTAATGAACTGATTGCATGAATATATCTTTTTGTTAGGAGCGCTTCTTGAATAGTATACCTTGTAAATAGTATGTCCATTTAGTAAGCAACACAAAATTATTGTGGACTACTCAAAATTATTGTGGAGAAGGGAGAACAAAAGTATGACTTTTCATAATAAAGAGCTTGCAGGAGCAAATGACTATGTGACAACAGCCAATAGGAGTTTATGTTGGCCGCAGGTAACATGATGGACAGTGAAGACCACGCAATCGTTTCATGGTGCAGCTGCACTAGCCATCATATAACACAAAGTAGGGGGCGTTCCGGCACTCAGTTGGACCGTGCGACAGATTTAACCTGCAAAGTCTGTCTCACGCCCTATGTTAAAGGTGCATTACAAAAAAGTAGGTGAACTCTGTCGGGAAAATGCAGTGAAGCGCCAGATTCATGATTTAGAGCGCACGTTAATGAATCTGGCACCCCCTGCATTATACACAGGCAGACCACTTTTAGTGAAGTTTGCACCAATCTTAGTAAATGTGGCCTAACATACTTGGCATTTCTTGCTCAGGATTAATAAAAAAGTAGCCTAATCAATATAAAAAACCTCAGACCATAAACTTGCTGATCACTTTTACCTGTGCAGGATATTGATGGTATTGCTAAATTATACTAATATCTATAATGCTGCACATAGGGGCACATTTACTAAGGGTCCGTCGAATGCATTTCTTTTTAAACTGTTTATTGAAAAATATGTAAAACTGTACAGATTAATACCATAAAATTGTAAAAGCTTCCTCACGTTGTGTACATGTTTACAATCACATATATTATGCATAATGCAGGAGAGAAAGCTATACATCCTTGCTCACATGCCGGTATATTGTATATATTCGGCATGAAGGCATTGTTTTGTACAGATCTTTTAATTCACAACTTATCACTGATGACAAGCAAAGAAAAAGGACATGACCAGTAACACTTAAACAAGTAAAACAAAACAAGCATGCGTTTACTTTTGTGTATATCATTCTGGGTGGGTGCGAAATTAGCTTATTCAGTATACATTTAATATGGCTCTCCAAGGGTCTACAATGTCCATAGTTGGGCCTCACATATTTATCTAAGATTATGTCGCATTTCAGTTACAGTATATGCTGTCAGAGTGGAGTCACACCAAGCATCCCAAACTTTATTAAATTTTTCCGGACGCCCCCTATTTCTGTATACTATTTTATTAAAGGGAATCACTTAGTTTACCAATTTTTTCCATTGTGAGCAGGAGGGAGGTTTATCTCCCATCCAGCGTAGTGCAATAGCTTTTCTAGCCATAAAGCAGGTTTCTCTGATTACAATTTGCTCATAATGAGACCAGATTTCCTCGTCTAGAACGCCAAATAGGCATATTAGTGGGGTAATAAGCAGAGGTTTACTTAGCACTTTAGAGAGGGTTTCGACTACATCTGTCCAGAATGACGAAATATAGCTACACATCCAGATCATGTGCCAAAAATCCGCTGGAGAGGAGGAGCATCTTAGACATGCCGGAGACGTTAACCTCCCCATTTTATATAAGCGAAGGGGTGTCAAATAACTTTGGTGGATAATATATAGTTGGGTCAATTTGTTATTCACAGATGGGGAAACATGCAGGTGTGACTCCAACATCTCTGACACTGTGTCCTCATCTATTTCAGGGATAAGTGTCTTCCATGAGGCTATCGCTTTTAGGGGAACACCTTGTACCTTAGCACTAATAAGAAAGGAATAGATTGTGGATATTATATCACCAGGACCCTGTGATTTCACAATCCCTATCAGAGGGTATGATGATACAGGCGGTCTGGGCTCTGGGAACTGGGATTGAAAGGCGTGTCTCAGTTGGAGAAATTTGTAGAAGTGTGTTCGCTGTAGCTGATATTGGGACCCTAGTTGGGTATATGATACAAAGACATTCTCTCTGAATACATCACCTATTGTACACAGACCTAGGGTGTGCCACATATCAGCGTCAGGTAATTGTTGTAGCTGTGGGATACCGTTATTGTACCATAAAGGAGTTTCCGCAGGGATATCATTAAAGGGGCATAAAAGTTTTGCTGCCTTCCACACTATTCTAGCCACTCTATGTACTGGTAATAGTTCTTTCAATCGCCCCCCCTCCCTCATGTAGCACAACCCATAGATTTTTGATGTCCAAGTATTCAGCTAACATGCGCTCTGGGCGTGGGGGGAGTCCAGGTGACAGCCATCCCGCCAGGTATTTGAGTTGACCTGCTAGATAGTATAGAAATACGTCCGGTAGCGCCATGCCCCCAGAGTGTTTAGGACGCTGCAGTTTGGCGTACTGAAGCTTAGAGCGAGATGATCCCCATATGAACGGGATAATCATAGAGTCTAGATTTTTAAAAAATACCTTGGGAATCGGATAAAATACATGTTGAAGCACATAAAGTGCTTTCGGCAGTATTACCATTTTTACCAGGTTAATTCTACCTGCCACAGACAGGGGCAATGTTGCCCAGACTTTAAATTTGTCTCGAAATGTACCCAGTAGCGGGTTAACATTGACTTCCAAGGTCAACGAGGGTTGTCTGGAGATTATAATGCCTAGATATTTAAATTTGTCTACTACTACTAGATCGTGGATCTGAGGTGGAGATGTTTCTGCTCTCACACTATTCAGGAACATAAGACAAGATTTACCCCAGTTTATCCGTAACCCTGAGAACCCTCCGAATGTGTCTATTAACTCTATGGCTCTTGACAGAGAGGAGTCAGGATATGACATAAACAGAAGAAGATCGTCCGCGTAAAGACTGAGACGGTCCTGTCCCTCCTCGTGTGTTACTCCTGCGTACAACTCGTCCGTACGTATTTTTATCGCCAGTGGCTCCATCGTTAGGGCGAAAAGAAGGGGCGATAGGGGGCAGCCCTGACGAGTGCCTCGGGCTAGCGGGAAAAAATCTGATTGGCTATTATTGATAGTGATTCGGGCCCTAGGAAAGCGATATAAAAGGGAGACCCATTTTCTGAAATTCACCCCAAATCCAAATTTGGTCAGGACTGCTTGCAGATAGTTCCACTCAACGGAAATCAAAGGCCTTGGCCGCATCTAGGGAGACCAATGCCCAATCCTCCTGTCTAGTGTAGCCCACTTGAGAAATGATTTGGGCTCTCCTCAAGTTATCCGAGGTACTCCTACCGGGGATAAAGCCAGATTGGTCACTGTGTACTAGGGACCGTCGAATGCATTTCTGTCGTGTTTCCCAGATATTTGCCCTGAATTGCAGAGGGGTTTTTGGCGCACACGAACGGATTGTGGCGTATCGGCACGAGCTTACATGTGACACAAATCGGGGGGCGTGGCCGTCGTACAACCCGACTGATTCGGACAAACTGTGGAATTTAAAATTAAAATTGTGTTGCAAGATCAGCACTCACATACACCGGGAAGAAGATGGTGAGCTCCAGCGGACCTGAGCGAGGAAGCGGCATATTCAAGAAATTGGGCGCACACTGTAAGTGAATCGCGGCAGCTCCGAATCCTCGCCGGACATTCCGGATCGGCGGATGCAACGGGATGGGTAAGTAAATGTGCCCCATAATGTCAATTTCTCCTGCAATCTGGAAACATGGTCATCAACATACAAAGTAGTTAACATACTGATGGAGAATTGCTGCAATGTTATAAATGGTCAGATGTGCTACATTAACAAAATTTTTGAGAGTCTGAATATATAGTTTTATAGTACCTTTTTATTCATTAAAGATGACAAGAATATGGAAATAAATAGGAGTCAGCAAGTCATATCTTATTATATGAGATTACTTCATTTTCCTTCAAAAATATACACAACAAATACACAATGTTTAATAATTTGTCTAATTTAAATACCAGAAAAAATTATTTGAACATTATATTAAGATAATGGTATAGTTAAAAGGTCCCTACAATTTTAACATTTTTAAACAGCTGCCACATACAGCAATTTAAGTATGGAATGCAGTATAGATGTAGATAGGCTTATTAGTGGGTGTCTAGTCCATGAATTTAACCCTCCTTTATAAAGCAGCAACTTCCCCAGGTGCTGCTTTAAATCCATTACATTCGTTCATTAGATCCATTCACCCGTTCAAAAGACATGGCCCTCAAAAATGTGTATGCTAATTAACTATTATTAAGCAAGGGGGCAATAACCATTCATTTTCTCCATGGGCATGTCTCTGTGTGCATTATGAAAAAGTAACCTACCCGTTGGTGCGTATAAGCTTCTTCAAATATAGTTCTGTGGGTCATATCTTTTGAAAGGGTCGGCAGATTTTTAAAAAATTTTATTAGATGCAGCCATGAAAGGTCATGTCATTCTGTATTTTGTATTTAGTCCTCTTTATGAATGAATCAACAATCAAAGATTGTGAAGGTCAGCTGACATTTAACCCATGTACAATTTATAAAAGACTGTTTAATGCTGAAAAGGTGCAAAATGACATGTTAGGGGCAGCTATATTTCTTTTTTGATTTTAGCATTATTACAATTATTACATAATTTTCCTTACCATTCTTATTATTCATTTAGCTAACTAAAAAGTTAATCATTTTAAGATCCAAGTCAAGCTACCACAGGCAGTTACGTACAAGATCCTGAGAGCTTCATCAGAGGTCACAGTCGATAAAGGGGTTAGTCTGTAAATCGGGGGCCGTCTGTACTGTGCAATATTGATAATGGAGTATTTGCATCAAGAGAAAGTTGTTAAATTCAATGATTTATTTATCAATTTAACACAAGTTATTTAAGTCTTATCACACAGTGCCTTTTTTCAAAAGATCTTTGTTGGTAACTAAGAAGCACTAAGAAGTAACTTAGAAGCATTACTAAGAGATTCCTCTCAAGAGCAAACATTTTACACCCAGTAATTTCACAATAATCTGGAATGGTAATAATTTCTGATGTGAAAAGGTAATTGAATTCTACAAAGATAAATACATTTTCTTGTATTATCATTAACCCAATGATAATACAAGCATGTTCTGTACTACATTTGGCAGTTGAACACCTCTATGTTTAATTTTACAAGATCTGATACATCTAGCTATTATATACAGATGAATCTTCTCCTTAATTTTAAAGAATTATCTGATATTTTACAATTTGTTTCAAGAGTTTACTGACAACATGAAAAGAACAATCATTATAAAACAAATATTTAAAACAGGATTGCTTTCAGAAAAATGTGCATTGTTTAATTCCTATTATCTATCTTGCCTACAAGAATATTTCATTGGCAATCTCTAAATGCATTTCAAGGCGAAACAGTATTTCCTTGGCACATATCTTGTGCAGCATAGCAATACATTATTTTCCCTTTAAAACAATTATCTTGAAACGGCAAACTAAGTAAAAAAAATTTGGCCAGTTAACCAGATTATTGAGACAGACTTGCTGTTCTCGACTTCTCAAGTGTGTCGCTGTCTGGGCATCACAAACAGGTGCAGCTGCTTTCTTCAATTATTTTGTCTTACAATATGTGCTTTGAAGCAGAAACCTGGAACAAAAAAAATGCACAATTAAATCAACATGTTATATTTAAGGTAAAAACAGGATATGACTGAAGTGATTAAAGGACATCTACCATCAGGGAATCATTATTACTACTCACCACCCGTCCCCTTTTGCTGAAAACTTCTTTCAGTGTATCTTAAAATGACTGCATTTAGTAAAAAATAGTTTTTTAAAATATTAAAATGAACCTGAGGTACACCAGGTAATTTAGTGAAGGTCCTGGCCCAATTGCCATCGCCTACAGAGTGATCAGAGAGGTGAGGGCGTCACGGTCTATCTCTGTAATGTCCTTTAAAGAATGATACCTTAATTGGCTAACCAGAAATAATGGGGGTCATTTACTAAGGGCCTGATTCGCGTTTTCCCGAAGTGTTACCCGAATATTTCCGATTTGCGCCGATTTCCCCTGAATTGCCCCGGGATTTTGGCGCACGTGATTGGATTGTGGCGCATCAGCGCTGGCATGCACGCGGTGGAAATTGGGGGCGTGGCCGAACGAAAACCCGACGGATTCGGAAAAACCGCCGCATTTAAAAATAAAAATGTGTCACGAAAATTGCACTTACCTTCACTCAGCCCGGCTCGGTGTATTCCAGTGCGTTCCGATGCTCTTCAGCGCAGCAGCGCCACCTGGTGGACGGCGGAGGAACTACCTTAATGAATCCCAGCCGGACCCGAATCCAGCACAGAGAACACGCCGCTGGATCGGGGATGGACCAGGTAAGTAAATCTCCCCCATTATGTTTGCATGATTTTAGGACACACAGGCCTAGGTGTAAGTGTGGGGAGGGCAGGATAATAATAATAATCCCTTTATTTATATAGCACATACAGATTACGCAGCGCTGCACAGAGTTTGCCAAATTAGTCTCGTTCCCAATGGGGCTCACAATCTAATCAACCTATTAGTATGTTTTGGAGTGTGGGAGCAAACACAGAGAGAACATACAAACTCTTTGCAGATGTTGACCCTGGGACTTGAACCCAGATCCCTAGGGCTTTAAGGCTGTAATGCTAACCACTAAGCCAGGATAATAGGTAATTTACCAATATACATCTATTAAAAGTTCTGCACCGCTTTATTGATATGTAAATTGAATCCTCTGGTATTACATCATCAGTCAGTCATTCCTCACCATAAAATGACCACATAAGGAGGAATTTATCATAGTATTCAAGAATATAAGCTTAACCCCTTAACGCTGAAACCACTTTTCACCTTCCTGACACGGCCCATTTTTAAAAATCTGACATGTGTCTATTTAAGTGGTTATAACTTTGGAACGCTTTAACATATCCAGTTTATTTTGAGATTGTTTTTTCATGACACATTGTACTTCATGTTGGTTGAGAAATTTAATCAATATGTTTAGTATTTATTTATGAACTAAATGGAAATTTGCCAAAAATTTGGAAAAAAACAATGTTTTCCAAATTCAAAATTTTCTACTTTTGGATAGTTGGTCATATCACTAAAATAACTTAATAACTAACATTTTACATATGTCTGCTTTAGCTTCGCATCATTTTTCAAACATGTTTTCCTGTTAGGAGGCTTATAACTTTAAGTGCAATTTTTAAGATTTTCACGAAATTCAGCAAAACCTACTTTTGGAGGGTCAATTTAGTTATAAGTGACTTTATAAGGTCCACATGACAGAAACCCCCCACAAATGACACCATTTTAGAAACTACACCCCTCAAAATATTCAAAACAACCTTTTGTTTGTTAACCCTATGAGCATTTCATGAGGGTGAAAGATAAATGTAATTTTATCTTATTATAGATTCATTGAACACTAAAATTTGCACCTTCCCAATGGGTTAAAAAGGAAAATGCATTTTACAATGTGGAGGGCAATTCCTCCTGAGTATGCATTCCTCCTGAGTATCCATTTTGTCACTGTACCCTGCTGTACGGGCACTTGGGATGGAAAGAGCATTGTTTCGTTTTTGCAGGGCAAATATGGCTGAAAAAGTTTTCATGTGTCAGGATGCATTTGGAGAGCCATAATGGTACCAAAACAGAGGTAAGCCCCAACAAGAGACACCATTTCGGAAAGTACACCCCTTGGAGAGTTTAGCAAGGTGTAATTTGTGTATTTGCCCCAACAGGTGTTTGATTGAATTAGGCCCCATAAGGGAAAAAATTTGAAAATTTTCTCAAAAAAGTAAATTTTACCCCAAATTTTTGCAAGTCACAAGGGATAAAAGATGAAACAACCCCCATAAATGTGTAAAACTATTTCTCCTAAGCACAGAAGTACACCACTTTTGCATATAAAGTGTTGTATGGGTACACAGTAGGGCTCAGAAGGAAAAAAGAGCAGCTTTGGCCCTTTAGAAGCCTGATTTGACAATCATCCTTTACATGTGTCAGGATGCATTTGGAGAGCCCTAGTGGTACCAAAACAGAGGGGAACCCCAAAAAGTGTCACCATTTTGGAAAGTGCACCCTTTGGAGAATTTAGCAAGGTGTAATATGTGTATTCTTCCCTGCAGGTGTTTGCTTCAATTAGGTCCCTAAAAGGAAAAAGATGAACATTTTCCCAAAAAAGTCACTTTTACGGCTAATTTTTGTATCCCATAAGGCAGTGATGGCTAACCTATGGCACTGGTGCCAGAGGTGGCACTCAGAGCCCTTTCTGTGGGCACTCAGGCCACCACCAGAGATGACTCCAGGTATCTTCCTGCAGTCCCAGACAGCCCAGGACTTGCTGTGCAAAGAGGTATTTTAAAGTGACAGCTCTACCTGGGACTATTTTCTGCTTTATTGGTGTCCTCAGGTGCTGGTATCAATGAAAACTGTGACAGAGAAGGGAGTATAAATCACAAATTAAATTTCTGTGTGGGCACTTTGCGATAAATAAGCGGGTCTTTGTTGAAGTTTGGGCACTCGATCTCTAAAAGGTTCGCCATCACTGCCATAAGGCATTAAAGATGAAAAAAACCCAAAAAATGTGTACTAGCATTTCTCCCGAGTATAAAATTGCCCCAAACATGCAAATAAAATGTTGTATGGGTACGCAGTGAAGCTCAGAAGGGAAAGAGGGGCGTTGGCCTTTTAGAAGCCAAATTTGACAGACATCCTTTACATGTGTCAGGATGCATTTAGAGAGCTGTAGTGGTACCAAAACAGAGCAGAACCCCAACAAGTATCACCATTTTGGAAAGCACACCCCTTAGAGAATTTACCAAGGTGTAATATGTGTATTTTTCCGTAAAGGTGTTTGATTTAATTAGGACTTAAATAGGAAAAAGGTGAAAATTTTCTTATAAAGGTCATTTTACCCCTAATTTTTTATAGCCACAAGGGATAAAAAATGTAATAACCCCCCAAAATGTGTAAACCTATTTCTCTCGAGTGTAGAAGTACCCCACATGTGTATATAAAATGTTGTATGGGCGCACAGTAAAAGGAAAGGGGGATGTTTGCCTTTTAGAAGCCAAATTTTACAGAAATGTTTGACATGCATTTGGAGAACCCTAGTGGTATAAAACAGTTAAGTCCCGGGGCTGCGATCGGAGCAGCGGACCCCCCCGGTAAGCGCCACGGGGGGAAGGGGGGGGGGGTTCCGATTCACTTTAAATTAACTTTAAATGCCTCTAACATGCCGCGGTCAGCGCGACCGCAGCGTGTTAGGGGTTAACACCCGCTATCGGAGAAATTTCCGATCCGTTCTGGAGCCGGCGCCAGAAGCTTGACGTAATAATACTGCATTTTGCGGGAACGCACCTTCCGCGATGCAGTCAAATGTCGTCAAATGCGTCAAATGTCGGGAAGGGGTTAAGGTCCTGCCATGGTGATGTTCATGGCCATTTTATGTCTGGCTGATGAGGTAAAATAGAAAAGGCTTTGATTACATATCAATAAAGTGGTACAGACAGTCCCCAAGATAGGGTCCATAGGTTTGTTCTTAAGTTGAATTTGTATGTAAGTCGAAACAGTATATAATTTATAATTGTAGATCCAGATGAAATTATTTTTTTGCCCCAGTCAGAGTTTCAAAATTTTTTGCTACAAGGGGACCATGGATTATCAATAAAGCTTCATTACAGACACCTTACAGCTGATCATTGCAGCCACGGACTTTAGTAAAGCATCCAGAGAACTTCACCAGAGTTCACAGTGGGAAGAGCGGTCAGTCTTTAAATAGGCGTCGTATGTAAGTCGGGTGTCCTTAAGTAGGGGACCTCCTGTATTGGCAAATTGCCTAATATCCTGACCCCCACACTTACACACACATTACAAAAAACATGAGGTAAAGTGGCCAGCCAGAGAAATAAAACTGGAGTTTTTGTTACACAATAAAGGGCAATAGGAGTGGTGGCTTAAGATTTCAGGTGTTTGGTGATAGTCTTTTATGGTGTTTGAAGTGTATCCATGTAATAGGCCATAAACCCAGGTGCAAAATTGAGTCGCTGTGTCAGTGACTGGAAAGTCGTCATCATCATCACATGTCTGTGAAGTATGTGGAGAAAGGGTTAATGTATTTGTATTTTCAGGGTATAGTCTGAACAATAAAAAAAAATACTTGCATAGATCTGTGTTCCATAAGATGCTGATTTGTCCATTATCTAAGCACATAGCAATCTTATCATCTATTTACAGCACAACCTTGTCAGCACACTAATAAGCCATATTACTGTCCCTTCATAATGGTTATCTTAATCGCTGCCTATTAAGCTCCAACCCACAACTTGCCTAACTACATCCATTACTGTGTATTTTGAGACTGTTAAGCCTTTCTCTCATGTTATTTTGAATTGTAAATTCCCTTTCTAAGCCAGGAGATAGAAGTCAGAAAACATTGGAGCTTTACTGTTTGTTTCCTACTCCATGTTGGAAAAATAGCAGCCAAATACAAGTTTACATAAGGGTTGTGCCTACTCATTGGAGCATGCATATCTTTTATTTGTTTTGTTTTTTTCTCCTACTTTTGGTGCATTTTCTTCTACTTTTTTTGGTGCATGTCTACATTTTGTGCCTTTTTTGTTCCTTTTTGTTCCTAAAACAACCTTCATTCAAAGTCCAAGTTAGTTGTAGTTTCTTCAGTGTTGCCTGAGATAAAAACTTGCAAATTTGGGAACAAATTCATATCTGTTCCTGACATAGGAATTATTTTTTAAGCTGATTGCACATAAATATTGGGACTTTTTTTTTAAAAAGTCGCAAATTCACTAACATACTCCTCAAACGCCGGATGTATCATGATTGAACCTTTGATACATTTGACCAACAAATAAGCTGAAAAAAATTAAAATAAAAAAGCGTAAGCACAAAACTAAACATAAGATACAGGTACCCCATTGATTACAATGGATTATATAGAAAGTCTAATTTTATTCATTTTAAATTTAGACTTTTTTCTTAAATTGTATGAATTAATTCTAGTTCATCCACAGTTCAAGAAATGTCTTAAATTGATTTTTATGAATTATCTATGAATTTACTTACCCCTTTGTCCTATATATTCCCTCTCTACCTTCTCCATGGAGATGTTAGATTTTATTCAGTTAAGTTTGTAATATTCACACGGCATATACACTACAGCTCAAAAGTTTGGAGTCACCCCGACAATTTTGTGTTGTTTTTTTTTTATCTCAAATAATTATTTTCTCTTTTAAACTGTGCTTTTATTAAAGAATTCTCCCTTTTCTGCAATTACAAACCTTGATGTGCATTGCAGACCTTTGAGATTCTATCTGTCAGTTTGCTGAGCTAATCTGGAGAAATTTCACCCCATGCTTCCAGAAACCTCTCAAACAAGTTGGATTGGTTTGATGGGCACTTTTTGTGTACCGTATGGTCAAGCTGCTCCCACAACAGCTCAATGGGGCTGAGATCTGGTGACTGGGCAGGCCACTCCATTACAGATAGAATAGCAGCTGCCTGCCTCTACCCTAAATAGTCCATGCATAATTTGGAGGTGTGCTTTGGGTTATTGTCCTGCTGTAGGATGAAATTGGCTCCAATCAATCAATAGCCTTCTTACACAGTAAGCAAACACAATGTACCATTAAACCACTGGAGTGGTGGTTGTTGGAAATGGGTCTATATACACCTATGTAGATATTGCATTAAAAACGAGACATTTGCCGCTACCACATTACCAATGTATAGAGTGGATTTATGATTCATTTAATGTTAGCTTCATTAATAGAAAATGTACTTTTCTTTCAAAAATAAAGAAATTTCTAAGTGACCCCAAACTTTTCAGCAGCAGCAACAAAATCAGCGATGAAGCAACACTCAGCAGTTTTACAATTCAGCATTTTACCCTCTCAATGATGGCATTTTCAGGTTGATTTTGTTAATCACTTATTTTGTTGCTGTTTGTATGGTAAGGCTGGGCCAGCCTTCCAGATGTCTTCCCTCCTATTTACTTTTACATGCACAGTTCCCAAAAGCCTTATCTATGTATATTATGTGTGTGTATATATGCTTATGAATTACCAGTATTTTTATGAATGTATGTATTATGAATTGCACAATGTATAATTTCAAATATTTCTATGAACTTTATTTAAAACTTTTTTCTCTTTTTTTTCCTTTCCTTTTTTCCCATGAACTGCATATTTCATTGACAGGCAGTCCACGACTTAAGGACACCTGACTTACAGACAACTCCCTGTTACAAACAGACCTCTTTGACCATTGTGATCTCTGTAAACTCTCTGGATTCTGGTAATTTACTGTACTTTAGCACCAGGCTGCAATAATCAACTGCAAGGTCTCTGCAATGAAGCTTTATTGTTAATTCTTGTTCCCCTAAAAACTCAAAAGATTTTAAATCTTATAGTCATAGGTCCCAAAACATGATTTGGCTGCAGTTACACCTCATATATATACCTCTTCATACACATTCAACTTAAGAACAAACCCTAAGAATCAAACCTGAATGTAACCTGGGGTCTACCTGTACTTATCTCCAATTAATTGGGTTATGTACTCTGTTGGAATTCTTTTCATTCACGTGCAAATACCTGAAAGGACAGCAATGATTTAGGCATGAGACTCGCTATCACCGATTGCTCATGTTGAGGAATGGCCTACACGTCTTACTGGAAAGATAAAATGTTTCATTATGGGAACTAAATTTTTTTTTATAAGACTTGATTCAAGGCCAGTCAGGAATTTTTGCCCTACTATCAATCATTTACCATCTGTCATATAGGATTCTTCTGCCTTCCTATGGATTAAGGGCCCCTGCACATAAACATGAAATGAGGACGTGTGGATGGGATTTTTTCCGCAGCTTGCATGGGCCCTTCTTTTCACTTTTATGGACTCTTGCATATGGCCATGTATTTTCAAATTTTCTGCCTGACTAGAACGTTTAAAATGTGATTAATCTTTATTAGAATTAATTTAAAATTATATCAGACTAGTCTTGTTCAACATATACTTTGTTCAGGCGTTGGCCAGCAAGTTGGACTAGTATTCTGGTCCTACAGAGGTGCAGTGTTTGATAGTGTTTTATTATTACACTGTCCCTGTGTGCGAGCCACAAATGGTCTAACATGCAACACAATTTGTTTGTTGCTTTAGACAAAACATAACATAAGCGGCACTGGTGATGGGCAGTAACCTATATGCTGTAATAATTTCCCCCCACGGCATTGTAGCAGGCCGTAACGCGGCCGTCTAATGCCGGGGGTTTTATGGGGTTGTCTCCACCCCTTCCCGGGGAACCACCGGGGGGCGGATAGAAAACCCGGCTCATGGTTGATGGGCAAGCCATCAACCAGTTGCTATTATGTAGCTACTTACATGGAGCACTGGACCGGAGTCGCCCGGCTTTTGAAAGCTGCTGCTCCGTGTGACTCCCTGTAAACATCCCGTTACGGGGAGGCACGTGTCAGACCATGCAGCACGTCTCCCAGTGATGACATAACTGGGGCGCATCACATGATCGCACGGGCATGGTCACATGATCGGGCTCATGTGCGGTTTCCATGGAGATGGAGTACATCAGGATTTCTATGAATTTGGCAGATAAGATGTGGAAGAAATGATCAAGAGTAGTACTGAGATATCAGAGAATGTGTCTTCTGTGATGGTAAGTAGGGACGTTATGAGACAAGTGCATATATATGTATGCGATGGGAAATACAAGATATAATACCTAGATGAAACAGGCATATGGGATATAGTCATTAAGACCCCGTGGTTTGACTGTATCCAGGGTAAATATCCAGCGGGATTCTCTTTGACAGACCAGTCTGTCAAAATCGCCCCCCCCTATTGAGAGGGTTAACACTTTCTATGCCCTGGAAGCTAATCACCTCGGGGCGTCCTTGGTGACATTCCCAGACATGCTTGGCAACCGGGGAATCTTGTTTGTTGACAATATCCCTGACATGTTCACCTATCCGTGTTCGCAACTCACGGATGGTTTTGCCAACATATTGGGTGGAACATATGCAGGTCAGGAGATAAATAACTCCCGTACTCCTGCAAGAGATGAATTTCTTGATGGAGAATAATTTGCCAGTATTTGAGCTCTGAAAAGTTGTCCCCTCTTGAATGAACTTACAATTCTGGCATCTTTTGCATTTAAAGGTGCCTGGTGGGGGTTTGGGAAGCCAGGTAGATTTTTTGCTTGGCAATAGATGGCTATGAACCAAGCTATCGCCCAGGTTCCTACCCCTACGGAAGGTAATCTGTGGGGCATCTCCAATCAATTCCCCAATGTCTGGGTCTCGTTGGAGTATGCCCCAGAATGTTTGGAGAGTTTCACGAACCAATTTATGTCCGGCATCATATGTCCCGATGATACGGGTCTGAGAATCAGTGTTGTCTCTGGGACGAGGATGCAGGAGGTCCGTTCTATTGGTGCTTAAAGCATGATGGTAGGCTTTCTTTAGCACCCCCTCGGGATATCCTCGTTGACGGAATCTCTGGTGCAGTTCTTTAGAGGATGAGACAAAATCGGGAAGGAGGGTGTTATTCCTTCTTGCTCTCAAGAATTGCCCTTTGGGTATGCCTTTCAATAGAGGCTTAGGATGATGACTCTGCCACCGTAGAAGGTTGTTTGTCGCTGTAGGTTTTCTGTACATGTGAGTTGTTAGCATCCCATTATGAGATTTTCTAATGGTAAGATCCAGAAATACAATCTGATCTGACCTAAATTCGTATGTAAAGAAAAGGCCTATCTCGTTGGTATTCAAACAAGCGACAAATTCCTTATATTCTTCTGGTGTTCCTTTCCACAGGATGAGTATATCGTCTATAAAGCGTAGCCACAACGTTATGTTGTGCATCCACTTTTCCATAGACTCCCCAAACACCAGCTCCTTCACCCACCAGCCCAGGAAGAGGTTTGCATATGTGGGAGCGCATGGGCTCCCCATTGCAACCCCCCTGAGCTGGTGGTAGAATCTGCCGTCAAATACGAACGTATTATGTTCCAGAACAAATTGGAGTAGTTTCAGTGTAAACTGATTGGGGGTCATTTACTAAGGGCCCGATTCGCGTTTTCCCGACGTGTTACCCGAATATTTCCGATTTGCGCCACTTGTACATGAATTGCCCCGGGTTTTTGGCGCACGCGATCGGATTGTGGCGCATCGGGGCCGGCATGCGCGCGACAGAAATCGGGGGGGCGTGGCCGAACGAAAACCCGACGTATTCGGAAAAACCGCCGCATTTAAAAACCGAAATGTGTCGCTTGGGGAGCGCTCACCTTCACCTTCTATGGGATGGTGCATTCCGGGGCGTTAAGATTATTTTCGGCGCTGCAGCGCCACCTGGTGGACGGCGGAGGAACTACCATCTTAAATCCCAGCTGGACCCGAATCCTGTGCAGAGAACGCGCCGCTGGATCGCGAATGGGCCGGGTAAGTAAATGTTCCCCATTGTGTCTTTGACATTGGATGTCTCTGGTATTAAGAAAGGATTCCACCGCTTGATATCCCCTCTCATGTGGAATGGAGCTGTATAAAGCTTCCACATCCAAACTTGCCAAGTTGACATCAGGGTCCAACTGTAGACCCTCAAGACGACGTAATACATCCATAGTGTCCTTAATGTAGGACGGCAGAGTAGCCACAAACGGCCGCAAGATGTGGTCAACATACATACTGATATTTTGAGTGACGCTGTTGATGCCACTAACTATAGGCCTGCCTTTTAATGGGTTCGTACCCTTGTGTATCTTTGGAATACTATAAAAGGTAGCAGTGTTTGGATGTAATGGAAGCAAGAATTGATACTCTGTTTTGCTTATCAATTTTTGTGTGAGGGCGTCCTTGAGTATCCCATCTAATTTACGATGAAGTTGCATTTTGGGATTTGAGGGTAGTGTTTTGTAACATAACTTGTCATTTAGGATCTTATTACTCATCAATACTGTTCCCTATCCATGATCACTAAATTACCGCCTTTATCTGAAGGCTTTATCACAATAGACTCATCCTTCTCAAGAGTTTTAAGAGCCCACCATTCATCACGTGAGAGGTTATGAAATGGAGTGAGACTGGTATGAGTCTTTTGTAGATGATCAATTACCATCTTGAGGAAGGTGTCTATAAGAGTATTGTCATTCAGAGGAGGAAATTTTTTTGACTTGGGTCTAAAGTTAGTAAAAGGGCCTTCCCCCATTTGTTTATTTCCTTCTTCCAACAAACTACCCAATGTTCTTAGGCATTCAAGGTCTGTAGTTTCCAGACCCAACTCCTGGCAATGACGCCTGTCATGTTGTAGGAAGAATTTTTGCCATTTTAGTTTTCTGCAAAAAAGATTTAAATCCTTGGTCCAGGTGAATAAATCAAATGAGGGAGTGGGGACATATGACAAGCCTCTTGTGACTACTTGATGTTCTATTTCTGTCAAGGCCCTAGTGGATAGGTTAATAATTTGCATGGTGTCACCCTGTGATGTTATTGGCGTGATTAATTTTCCTTCCACCCTCGAAGCTGGTATTCTAGTGGTGGTGGGTCTTGAGATAACCCCCCCCCGCTGTTTTGTTGTGATTTGCCTCTATCACCTCTTCCAGTGCCTCGTGTTCCTCTCCCCCTGCCTCTTTTTGGGGTAGCCCCTCTTCCACCTCTCCCTCTGGAGGTGCCTCTGGTTGAGATATCGCTGTCAGAGTTGACGTTTTCAGACGATGTAATGTCTATCTCGGTTTCAGGGACCCTGTTATCTCCCTTGGGATTTAAATCCAAAATGTTGCCCTCCTTAAAATCAGCAGTGTCCCTGCAGAATTGGAAATGTTTCCTTTCTTTGATTTGAGCAGTAAAACGTTCTATTGTGCCTTGTAATATCTGCTCCTTACGCTCAAATTCGGGACTGCTAGAAAATTTTTTTGCGTTGTCTATACTTGTTTTTAGCACAGTATCAGAGGACAGCAATTTAGTCTTTTCTTCCTCTAGTAAGAGGTTCATAAAGCGGAGAGAAGAATCTATAGACTCCTTTTCCCACTTTTTAAGCAAGGCCGGGGACCTGATTCTGGCTGATGGAATGAGATTGATACGGAGGCCCCTTGGTACGATATTATTTTTCAAATAGGTCTCCAACGATTGAACCTCCCACCAGTATCCAGATGGGATACTCAAGGACGCCCTCACACAAAAATTGATAAGCAAAACAGAGTATCAATTCTTGCTTCCAGCACATCCAACCACTGCTACCTTTTATAGTATTCCAAAGATACACAAGGGTACGAACCCATTAAAAGGCAGGCCTATAGTTAGTGGCATCAACAGCGTCACTCAAAATATCAGTATGTATGTTGACCACATCTTGCGGCCGTTTGTGGCTACTCTGCCGTCCTACATTAAGGACACTATGGATGTATTACGTCGTCTTGAGGGTCTACAGTTGCACCCTGATGTCAACTTGGCAAGTTTGGATGTGGAAGCTTTATACAGCTCCATTCCACATGAGAGGGGATATCAAGCGGTGGAATCCTTTCTTAATACCAGAGACATCCAATGTCAAAGACACAATCAGTTTACACTGAAACTACTCCAATTTGTTCTGGAACATAATACGTTCGTATTTGACGGCAGATTCTACCACCAGCTCAGGGGGGTTGCAATGGGGAGCCCATGCGCTCCCACATATGCAAACCTCTTCCTGGGCTGGTGGGAGAAGGAGCTGGTGTTTGGGGAGTCTATGGAAAAGTGGATGCACAACATAACGTTGTGGCTACGCTTTATAGACGATATACTCATCCTGTGGAAAGGAACACCAGAAGAATATAAGGAATTTGTCGCTTGTTTGAATACCAACGAGATAGGCCTTTTCTTTACATCCGAATTTAGGTCAGATCAGATTGTATTTCTGGATCTTACCATTAGAAAATCTCATAATGGGATGCTAACAACTCACATGTACAGAAAACCTACAGCAACAAACAACCTTCTACGGTGGCAGAGTCATCATCCTAAGCCTCTATTGAAAGGCATACCCAAAGGGCAATTCTTGAGAGCAAGAAGGAATAACACCCTCCTTCCCGATTTTGTCTCATCCTCTAAAGAACTGCACCAGAGATTCCGTCAACGAGGATATCCCGAGGGGGTGCTAAAGAAAGCCTACCATCATGCTTTAAGCACCAATAGAACGGACCTCCTGCATCCTCGTCCCAGAGACAACACTGATTCTCAGACCCGTATCATCGGGACATATGATGCCGGACATAAATTGGTTCGTGAAACTCTCCAAACATTCTGGGGCATACTCCAACGAGACCCAGACATTGGGGAATTGATTGGAGATGCCCCACAGATTACCTTCCGTAGGGGTAGGAACCTGGGCGATAGCTTGGTTCATAGCCATCTATTGCCAAGCAAAAAATCTACCTGGCTTCCCAAACCCCCACCAGGCACCTTTAAATGCAAAAGATGCCAGAATTGTAAGTTCATTCAAGAGGGGACAACTTTTCAGAGCTCAAATACTGGCAAATTATTCTCCATCAAGAAATTCATCTCTTGCAGGAGTACGGGAGTTATTTATCTCCTGACCTGCATATGTTCCACCCAATATGTTGGCAAAACCATCCGTGAGTTGCGAACACGGATAGGTGAACATGTCAGGGATATTGTCAACAAACAAGATTCCCCGGTTGCCAAGCATGTCTGGGAATGTCACCAAGGACGCCCCGAGGTGATTAGCTTCCAGGGCATAGAAAGTGTTAACCCTCTCAATAGGGGGGGGCGATTTTGACAGACTGGTCTGTCAAAGAGAATCCCGCTGGATATTTACCCTGGATACAGTCAAACCACGGGGTCTTAATGACTATATCCCATATGCCTGTTTCATCTAGGTATTATATCTTGTATTTCCCATCGCATACATATATATGCACTTGTCTCATAACGTCCCTACTTACCATCACAGAAGACACATTCTCTGATATCTCAGTACTACTCTTGATCATTTCTTCCACATCTTATCTGCCAAATTCATAGAAATCCTGATGTACTCCATCTCCATGGAAACCGCACATGAGCCCGATCATGTGACCATGCCCGTGCGATCATGTGATGCGCCCCAGTTATGTCATCACTGGGAGACGTGCTGCATGGTCTGACACGTGCCTCCCCGTAACGGGATGTTTACAGGGAGTCACACGGAGCAGCAGCTTTCAAAAGCCGGGCGACTCCGGTCCAGTGCTCCATGTAAGTAGCTACATAATAGCAACTGGTTGATGGCTTGCCCATCAACCATGAGCCGGGTTTTCTATCCGCCCCCCGGTGGTTCCCCGGGAAGGGGTGGAGACAACCCCATAAAACCCCCGGCATTAGACGGCCGCGTTACGGCCTGCTACAATGCCGTGGGGGGAAATGCTGCGGGTGTAAACAAAAACTAGGTTGCACCTTTAAAGTACTAAGTTAGCACCTCTGAGGACGCATCCTAAGATGAAACCAGGGATGCAGAAACGCGTTAGGTGCGAAGTAAATTATTACAGCATATAGGTTACTGCCCATCACCAGTGCCGCTTATGTTATGTTTTGTCTAAAGCAACAAACAAATTGTGTTGCATGTTAGACCATTTGTGGCTCGCACACAGGGACAGTGTAATAATAAAACACTATCAAACACTGCACCTCTGTAGGACCAGAATACTAGTCCAACTTGCTGGCCAACGCCTGAACAAAGTATATGTTGAACAAGACTAGTCTGATATAATTTTAAATTAATTCTAATAAAGATTAATCACATTTTAAACGTTCTAGTCAGGCAGAAAATTTGAAAATACATGGCCATATGCAAGAGTCCATAAAAGTGAAAAGAAGGGCCCATGCAAGCTGCGGAAAAAATCCCATCCACACGTCCTCATTTCATGTTTATGTGCAGGGGCCCTTAATCCATAGGAAGGCAGAAGAATCCTATATGACAGATGGTAAATGATTGATAGTAGGGCAAAAATTCCTGACTGGCCTTGAATCAAGTCTTATAAAAAAAAATTTAGTTCCCATAATGAAACATTTTATCTTTCCAGTAAGACGTGTAGGCCATTCCTCAACATGAGCAATCACATTTTAAACGTTCTAGTCAGGCAGAAAATTTGATAATCAATCTATAAGAACGAAACTTTGATAATATCAGTGTGTATTCATAAATATGGCCATGTATTCAATGTCATGAATTCAATGGTGGACATTTATCATACACTGGAGCTCATGCCGCACAGTCGCAGCGGTATACATCGAAAGCCGCCGGCGGCAGCGAGTGCCCTGGCACGGGGACAGTAAGTGGCGTGAAGGTGGCGGAGAGGGCTAAATAGTCGCAAGTGCTAGCAATAGGGAGGGCACGGCTGGCCGGGAGTGGGTCAGGGCGGGGCATTACTGTCCCCGCGCTGTTGCACTTGCTGCTGCCACTGACTTTTCAAATGTGGGCCTGGCGTAGAATAATTGCTGCGCAGCAGCCTACTCGATACATAAAGAGGCGGAAGCACAAGCACAAGCGCTGGCGTGTGATAAATATCCCCCTATGTTTCTATGGTTTTTGCTTTGGGGCTAAGAACTTTGGGTGCAATTTTTCACATTTTCAAGAAATTCTTCCAAACTTATAATTTAGGGACCAGCTCAGCTTTAAATCGACTTTAAGAACTCTGAATAACAGTATAACACCCCATTACCTAATTTTGGAAATTACAACCCTCAACATATGTAAACCAACAATAAGTTTGTTTACCCATTAGTGTTTCATTGGAGTTAAAACAACACAGATGTGCAATTTGGAAAATGAATTTTCTTTTCACAATATATTCCTTTTGGCACAAAAGTTACACATTATGATTATATTCTTTGAGGAAATCCTCAGCAAAGTTTGATACCTAATTTCTCCTGATACGTGTTGGTAAACTGCTGTATGGGCCCAAAGAAGGGTATAGAATAGAAGGAGCACAATTCAGACAAATTTTTTCAGACTCTTTTCAGATACTTTATTTTGGGGCATCTGTAGCTTATTGTTGAGATTTAATTAACTCTGGGTGGAAGAAAAGAAAATAATAAATTCCTGGTTAGGATTTTTCTTTTTACTATGGCTATTTACTGTATCATACAAAATAATATGTTTATCTTTATTTTATGGGTCACTGCAATTATAGCAATACCTAATTTATTTTTGCCCAATTTTCCTGAATAAAAATTCAGAGAAAATCTCATTTGTCTTAAAATCACCATATTTTCATTGGCATAGTTTTTCATGTTTTGACAGCATTCACCAGGTGAATCCAATAACGCTTCTGATTTATTGTACAGAGGCAGGTTTTTTTTAAACTTTATTAGGTATGTCTATGGAAGGGTGGTGGTTCAGAGACTTTAGGGTGTTTATTTTTTATTTATTTTAAAATGTTTTACATTTTTTTAAACTCAGAATTGTTGGACAAACCAGCGATTACTGAAGTCCATATCACTGCAGTGAAGTGTAATTTAACTGACTTACACATAGCGGGGCAGAGCAGAGGGATTAGTGGCAGGAGGGACAGGCTAGAATTTAAAAACGTCAGTCTTAATGAATACCCCCAATGTATACATATATCCATATATGTATCCATAACAAATCAATAAAGTCACATTGTCTGATTTCTATAGAATTTATTTGAAAGTTAAGGTGGAAAATAAGTATTTGGTCATCCACAAACAAGCAACATTTCTGGCTCTCACAAACCTGTCACTTCTTCTCTAATCCCTTCCAGACGCGTGCCGTAATAGTACGGCGTGCGTCGGGTGAATGGAGAGGGTTCACGGACTGAGTCTTTGCTGCATATTGCAGGTCTTCCAAAGACCCGAGGCTGTCTCGTTTTAACCCATTCACTACAATGTGCGATATGCGGTGAATGAGGTGGAAAATCCCCATATACTGCCATACTGTAGTATGGCAATATATGGTAGGATCGATCAGACAACCAAGGGTTAATGTACAAAAAAATAGTACAAATAAGTAAAAAAATAAAATAGAAAAACCTAAAAATTTAAATCACTCCCCTTTCCCTAGAACTGATATAAATATAAATAAACAGTAAAAATCATAAACACATTGGGGGTCATTTACTAAGGGCCCGATTCACGGTTTTCCAACAGGTTAACCGAATTCCACTATGGTATAGCCCAAAGAGCTTTCGAATGACACCAGAAACAAAACTGAAGATGTGCACCAGGCTGGGAAGACCGACACTGCAAAAGGCAAGCAACGTAGTGTGAAGAAATCAACTGTGGGAGCAATAGTTAAAAAATGGGAGACATACAAGACCTATAGATAGCTGAGACTAACGTAACAAAGGTTATAGTCAGAAACACACTACGCCTACGACTCAGATCCTGCAGTACCAGACATATCCCCCTACTTAAGACTGTACATATCTGGGACGTCTGAAGTTTTTTAGAGAGCATTTGGATGTTCAAGAAGAGTATTGGGGGAATGTCATATGGTCAGATGAAACCAAAATAGAACTGTTTCGTAGAAACACAACTTGTGTTTGGAGAAGAGTGAATGCTGAGTTGCATCCAAATAACCCCTACTGTGAATCATGGGGCAACATCATGCCATGGGGCTGTTTCTCTCCAAAGGGACCAAGATGACTGATGATTGGTGTACCTAAAAGAATAAATGGGGCCATGTATCGTTAGATTTTGAATGCAAACCTCCTCCTATCAGCAAGAGCATTGAAGCTGAAACATATGGCTGGTTCTTTCAGCATGACATTGATCCCAAGCACAGCACCAAGGCAACAATGAAGTGGCTTTGTAAGAAGCATGTGAAGGTCCTGGAGTGGCCTAGCCTGTCTACAGTTTTCAACCACATAGAAAACCTTTGGAGGGCGTTAAAAGCCCATGTTGCCCTAGAGCAGTGATGGCGAACCTTTTAGAGTCAGAGTGCCCAAACTACAACCAAAATCCACTTATTTGCCGTGAAGTGCCAACATGGCATTTTAAGCAGGAACTTATTGCTATCTGTTCTTCCACATCTTTCAATCGTATCGACCCCCTGAGGCCACCAGTACAGTTGAAAGAAGAAGGGCAAATTCAGACTCTCAGAGGGTCTCTCTGTAGGGCAGTGATGGGCAACCTTTTGAGCTTGGTGTGTCAAAATTTGCCAAAAAACCGAGCATAACTCGGGTGGTGTGTCACCTTGACAAAAAAACATAATTTTGTGATATTTATAATTTAAATAACAAATATGTATAATTATTTAACTTCTAGGGTACTTTAACCCTAGGTTGTCTGATTGATCCAACCATGTACTGCCATACAACAGTATTCCAGTATATGGGGATTTTCCACATCATCTATTACTATGTGCAAATCGCACATTGTAATAGATCGATTACAATCAGACAGGTGTGGAAAAGATTAGTAACCTGCAAACTTTCAGTCATGAAAGTTCACAGGTTATAGCGAGGGTGCAGGCGCCGCTGTCCGCATCTCCTTCATGCCTTCTTGGCATGGAGAAGGCGTGAGGAGCAAAATAATCGCAATGTCTGGCAATTTGCAAGGTGTTGTGATTATTTCAGGGCTTATACGTCACAAAACTGACACACAAGCCTTGATGACTATCTTCTATCATACAGTGCACTGACCTTACTTACTGTATGATGAGAGTGGTTGTCCTCCCTGGTCCCTGCTGTTGAGATGGTCAGTGTAGAGGTGGCAGCTGCTGGGACATCACACAGGGCAGCAGCGATGTGGCCTCTGACTGTGCTGCCATCCTCCCCCCACCACAACTATCAGGAGCTGCAGAGGAGTCTCCCTGGTTTACGGCCAGGTCACCTCTCCTGCTGTGCCCCGTGCTGATACCTGTGCTGACTGGAGACACTAGGCACAGCTCACACATAGGGAGGGGCCGGCCCGGGGAGGAGGAGTAGGGGGGAGTGCTGGGAGCTCAGTGCAAAACTCTCAGCCTCCTGGCTACTGCACCTGGTCATGTAGGATGAAACTTAACTCTCAGGCAGCCGCGTGTCAGTGAAAATGGCTACGTGTGTCAGCAGTGACACGCGTGTCATAGGTTAGCCATCACTGCTGTAGGGGAAGAATGGTGGGTCCAGTGTATGAGCTACAAAGATAATGCAGTTTTGTCAACACCTTCTCACTTTTCCAAACATCGATGAAGTGTCGCTTAAGTTGCCTGGGACTGCAGGAAGATTTGGTCCTATTTGGTGAACTCTGTCCTGGGGCAATGGCCTGAGTGCCCACAGAAATGGCTCTAAGTGCCACCTCTGGCACCCGTGCCATAGGTTCGCCACCACTGCCCTAGAGGTCTAGAGGAGTTCTGCATAGAAGAATGGGACAACATACCAGCAACAGTATGTGCCAACCTTGTGAAAACCTACAGAAAAAGTTTGACCTCTGTCATTGCCAACAAAGGATATATAACATTGTATTGAGGCGAAATTTTGTTATTGACCAAATACTTATTTTTGGCTATATTTTGCAATTTTATTTTTTTTTTTAAATAAGACAATATGATTTTCTGGATTTGTTTTACCATTTCGTCTCTTACAGTTGAGATCTACCTATAATGTCAATTACAGGCATTTCTTATCTTTTTCAGTGGGAGCACTTGCACAATTGTTCACTGACTAAATACTTTTCCCCCCGCTGTATATTATTGTAACAGTACATGGCAAATTCTATATGGTGAGTTTTATAGAGTATATATGGGGAGGATAAGTGCTGTGAAGTTCAACGATGAAAACACAGTCCTACTGCTGATTTTATGCACATTAAATTGTACCAATGTAATATTCAATTATTGAACGTCCATTATGTCATTCAAATGTCAGGACATTAACTAGGCTTCCCCAAAGCCTTCATTTTGTTTTTCTTAATCCATTGAGAGGTGGACTTGGTTTGCTAGGGATCATTGTGCTGCTGCCAGTCTTCCACCAAGACAATTACACGATTACCACCAAGTTTTACTATTGGTATGATGTGCCTTTTCTAAAATGCACTGCTACATCTACGCCAGAAGTAATGAGATTTACACCTTCCACATTTAAACCTTTGTCTCATCAGTCCACTGATTAGTCCAAGACTTTTCCCAAAAGTCTTGGAGATTATCAGGATGTTTTGTGGCAAAACTCTAATGAGCTTTTATGTTTTTTTTTTTTAACTCGGCACAGCTTTTCGTCTTGAATTCTCACATGCAGGCCATTTATTTGTTTGAGAATAGTTGTGGTGAAATTTTTTGTCCAGTTTCTCCCTTTTTTGGAAGAGTTGTAAAATTGACTAAAAAATGTCTAATACCTTTAACCACTTAAGGACACAGGGTATTTGCGCTCATTTCTCGCTCTCCATCTTCAAAAATCCATAACTTTTTCATTTTTCCGTGTACAGAGCTGTGTGAGGGCTTATTTTGTGCGTAACAAATTGTACTTTCCCTTGCTGTTATTTATTATTCCCTGCCATGTAGTGGGAAGCCGTAAAAAAAATTCTAAATGCGCTCCAAATAACACCACTACTTTATTCTTTGGTTGGGTGCGATCGCAGTGATACCAAATTTATACAGGTTTTATTGCATTTTAATACATTTTCAAAAATTAAACAAATGTGTACGAAAAAGAAAAAAAAATGTTGCCATCTTCTGACGCTAATAACTTTTTCATACTGTGGTGCACGGAGCTGTGTGATATGTAATTTTTGGCGAAATGAGCCAAAGTTTTCATTGCTATCATTTTGAGGACTGTGCGACATTTTGATAATTTTTATTACATTTTTTATGTCATGTAAAAAGGTGTAAAAGTCGGGTTTTCGGACATTTGGGCGCCATTTGCCGTTCCGGAAGTCACCGGAGCCCTCTTCATACAGCCCTCTTCATACACCCTTCACAGCTCTGTGGCGGATACATCCGCCACGGAGCGTGAAGGGGTTAATAAATGTGAAACCAGTAATTTCAGGTGAAAATGACTGCAGTTTCATGGCATACAGAGATTACTATATTTGTCCCATTGCATTTAAATTTCACTAAAATTCTGTTACATTACATTTATATAAAGACAATGGCCCACATTTATTAAAGTGTTTGCGCCAGTTTTCTGTCTGACTTTGAATTGAAAAGAACCTGAAAGCTGCTTGTACAACAAGGCACAAAAAATGGGCACCTGTACAAGGGTGCTTAGTCAGAGTTTACGAAACACTTATCACTGATGCGCGCCACAATTCTGTCTGTGCCACAATTCTGCAGCATGAACAAAGTGCACCAAAAAAAGGAAAAGGTGCACACCATTTTTGATTAATCTGATGCACACTCCACAGGCTAACTGCACATAGCGTAGTTTGCACTAGCTTTGATAAATGTGGGCAAATGTTGTGAAATTGTAAGGAAATGGGATGAACACATGATGCGAATGTTAGTGAGATGTGAACTCAAACACAATGTAAAAGCAAATAAGATGTTACTGCAAGGACAACGTTAAATGGAACCTGTCACCAGGAATGCAATTTTTAGATGGTGACAGGTTCCAATAGCCTATGCTATGTTTAAAAATGACTTTGTCAGCATCCAGGATAATTTCAGTAGTTTATATAAGTTTAATTTATATTACCTGGTTCTCTGCCAGCAGCATGTGGTATGTGGCAAGAGTCTGGGGTGAGGGCTAGATACAGCCTGTGGGTGTCTGTGTCAGTCATACTTATGCAGCCTTCTCTACCTTTCCCACTTCCTGCCATGTGCATTGAGCAGGCAGAAGAGGGAGGGGGATGGTGGGAGGAGAGGACGATCGTATGAGGAGATACAGGCTGCAGCTCGCCCCCCTCCTCCCCTTTCCCCCACCCCAAGAATCCCCATACACTGCTGGCAGGGAGCCAGGTAACATCAAATCAAACTACTGAAATGATTCAGAATGCTGAGAAATGCATTCTTAAAGTCAGCATAGCATAGGATATTGACACCCTTTCACCAGCTAAAAATTACTTTCTTGCTGACATGTTCCCTTGAACACAAACGTAATTTTGACACAAGTGCAATGTTACTGTGTAAACACCATGTATTATTATTATTTATAGAGCGCTATTAATCTCATGCTTCTGTACAATCAGTAATAAATGTTATGGCTGATAGACAATCTGGAATTCTGACAAGAAGAGAAGTGATATCTGTGCCATATAGATCTGTGGGTCATCTGCATAGAAGTGGAATTGAAAACTAATGAGCTGTCCGAAACCAAAGGTGTATATAGAGAAGAGTAAGGGTCCACAAGAGCGTTGTGAGACGCCAATAGAGAGGATGGGGTTAAGTGGTGTTGTGAGGATCAAAGAAAGTCTGGTTGGGGAGGTGAGAGGTGATCCATGAAAGAGCCAGTTTATAAACGCAATATTAAAGGGGTATTCTCGTCTGGGCATTCACATTCAGTTTGATAAATCTGCCATATATAAACATTTCTTCAATTAGATGTTATTAAAAAAAATGTTCCTGTGTGAAGATAATTTCTCATAAATGTAGTCATGTTGTCCCTTAGAAACGAGATAGCTTCCTCGGATACGACCACCTCTGCTGGAGGGATTGCACAAATAAACAAAAAGGTTTTGTATATGAAATGTCCGGGAGTTACTGCAGATCCCATAACCGTCCTGTGGTAATGATTGCTGTATCCTGGTGGTCCGGCAGGACTCTATAGTGCAAGTCTGGCCACCGCTGCCAGAGTGTGACGTGGTCGTATACGAGGAAGCTATCTGGTTTCTAAGGGACAGAATGACTACATTTATGAGAAATTATCTTCACACAGGAACATTTTTTTAAATGACATCCAATTGAAGAAATGTTTACATATGGAAGATTAGTGAAACTGAATGTGAGTGCCCAGACGAGAATACCCCTTTAATGCAAATGAAATGTGAATGCTAACATAATGTAAACACAAATGTGATGGGAATGCGACGTAAAAACGTTGAGCATGCAGATGTGATGTAAACACATTGGGGGTCATTTACTAAGGGCCCGATTCGCGTTTTCCTGACGTGTTACCCGAATATTTCCGATTTGCGCCAATTCCCTGAATTGCCCCGAGATTTTGGAGCACGTGATCTGATTGTGGCGCATCAGCGCTGGCATGCACGCGACAGAAATCGGGGGGCGTGGCCGAATGAAAACCCGACGGATTCGTAAAAACCACCTCATTTTTTTAAAAAAATCTGTCGCGGAGCTTACCTTCACTCAGTCCGGCTCGGTGAACTCCAGAGCGTTCCGATGCTTTTCAGCGCAGCAGGAACTACCTTACTAAAAAAATTTACTTAAAAGACGGAAACTTCACTAAAAGTGCTTTTTCCGTGTATAATGCTGGGTGCGACACATTCAATAAGAACGTGCCCCAGAAATAATGAATCTGTCGCTTCCCTGCACTGGCCTGACAGAGTTCACCAACTATTTTGTGGTGCATCTTTAACATAGGGCATGCAACACAATTAACATGTTAAATATGGTGCTCGAGCGCCAGAACACCCCCTAATTTGTGTCACATGGAGGCTAATGCAGTAGCCACAAAAGGGTCGCGTGCAGCACAGTAGTGGCACTGACACTTCTTAAATACCTGTGCAAGCTATTTCACATAATAGAATGTGCAAAGCCCGTCAGAAATGCAGGCCCTTAGTAAATGTGCCCCATTGTGTTAACATCGCATTTGCATTTACACAAGGTTGCCGTGTACATTGGGGCAGATTTACTTACCCGGTCCTGTCGCAATCCTGTGGCGCGTTGTCCGACGAGGATTTGGGTACGGCGCAATTCATGAAGATTGTGCGCCCGAGTTCCTGCATCCGTCCCTTCTGCCCCGAGGTCCGCCGGAGTTCACCTGCTTCTTCCCGGTGCATGTGAGTGCTTGATCCCCCCGATTTCTTTCGCATGCAAGCCGGCGCCGATGTGCCAAAATCTGATTGTGTGTGCCAAAATCCCGGGGCAATTCGGCGCAAAACGGAAATCGTCAGGAAACCCGACGGGAGTGAATCCAACGGACCCTTAGTAGATGAGCCTCATAGTGTTCCTTTTTAACCTTTTAGTGAACAATCTCATTTGCACCTTGACGACCATCGCAGAAATGAAGGAGCACCATCAAACATTTGCAGGACAGAAATTTGCAGAGCCCCTGAAGAAACATTTACATGTGGCGTTTCAGTTGCAATCCAAAGGCTCCACCTGAAATCACATGATGTGGTAATATTGCATTTCCTGTGAAGCCGGGTGAAGCCTTTGGATTTCATTTCAAAATGCAAACAAAATCCCTTGTGAGGATGCGGCCTCAGGTTCAAAAGAATGACTTTTGTAAATGTTTTAAAATGTGGTACAGGGGGCATTGTAACTCCTTGACACTCCTTGTAACTCATTGTAACTCCGTGCCACTAATGGGCTTTTTCCATTTTATTTCCTGTTTACAGTTAACCACTCTCAAAAATTCATAACATTTTTAGTTTTCCGTGTACAGAGCTGTATAAGGGCTTGTTTTCTGCGTAATAAATTGTACTTCATATTGACAGTTGTATAGTGTGTGCAGAGGCTTTGAGTCATTTCATTGAATTTTATGATTTAGTCATAAGTCATTACAGGCAGTCCCTGGGTTACATACAAGATAGGGTCTGTAGGTTTGTTCTTAAGTTGAGTTTGTATGTAAGTCATAACTGTATATTTTATCATTGTAATCCCAGCCAGAACTTTTTTGGTCTCTGTGACAATTGGATTTTTAAAATGTTGGGTTGTCACAAGAATCAATATTAACACTAAAGCTTCATTACAGACACATTTGATAACTGTTACAGCTGATCATTGTAGCCCAGGACTAAAGCACAATAAATTACCAATATCCAAGGTCCGTTTGTAACTAGGGGTCGTATTTAAGTCGAGTGTTCTTAAGTAGGGGACCGCCTGTAGTTATTTTTTACTTATTTTTATTTAAAATTTCATCTGATCACTTGTTCATATTAAGGAACTGCAATAACTATGTATTGCAATGCATTAGGAATGTCAGCCTAAGCACTTGCATAGGATGACAGGGGCAGTGCTGAGTCCAGCCAGGGGCTGGATCGAGAAGGCACATGCTTAGTACAGACCTGGGGACCTTCATTAAGTCCCCGGCTGTCCATCTGAGCAGTTGGCACCGTTGGCATTGCGAGGTGACGACAGAAGATGGTGGGAGCCGTCTCTCTTACCAGATACGTAGATCCCTCGGGTTAAACAGTCGGGATAGGAAATCATTCCGATCTGGACTTTTAGAGTAGGGTCCTGGCTGTTATATGACAACCGAGTCACTGCTCTTCCCTGCACGCGGGACCTGTGCAGTTTGCCTGCATAGTGTGCAGAGGACACCAAATTCATGATTTGGGGCACCTGTTCTTCATAAATATAGCGCTCCCTGCACTGTTCGGACAGAGTGCACCATATTTTTTATTGTGCACCTTTAAGATAGGGCGTGCAACACATTTCTGTCAGACTTTGCATGATGTGCCTGTTTCGTGATAACTGGTGCTTTATTTAGGTTGGGGTCACTTTGCCTAGGTGATTTGCCTGGAGTGGCAGCCTGTTACAGCCACTCCTGCTCACTTATGAGCTTATTCTCTTTTTTTCTTTTTTTTATTACTTCTATTACTCTACTTAAGAGAGATTGAACTATGGGCCGAGGGTCTATTGTCTACACTAGGGAACAGCTGCTGGAGCAAAGTGACACATCAGGGCAGCATGCTATCAGACCTGACATCCCCCAAGAACTGAGGAAAAGAAGGAGACGAGGATGTAGGGCTGGAGCTCTTCGGAGAGCCAGGAGGAGACGTCATAGACCTGTTCTACCCTCCATCATTATGGGCAACGTAAGATCTCTCTCAAATAAGATGGAAGAACTGTCGGCGCTAACCCGCTATCAACAGGAGTTTCAGGAGTGCAGCGTGATGCTGTTTACAGAGACTTGGCGTACTGGACTTACTCTGGACACATTCGTCTCCTTGGGAGGTTTTAAACTCTTTTGTGCAGACAGGACAAGGGATAGCGGTAAGAGGATAGGAGGAGGGCTGGCAATATTTGTGAATGGAAGATGGTGTGACCCTAGGCACATTACAATTATGGAGCAAACTTGCTGTAAAGACATTGAACTGTATTGTCAAATTTCACACAGTATGTATCCTGCAACACAAGGGAAAATAAAACACTGGACCTCTTTTATGCCAACATGCCAAGTCATCAGCCCTACCTCCCTTGGGAAGAGCAGATCACAACATTGTGCACCTATGCCCTGTGTACCTACCCCTTGTACAGAGAGAACCAGTTGCTATCCGCACAGGGAAGATATGGTCTGCGGAGGCTGAAGAGTCTTTGAGGGATTGTTTCAATACAACTGTATGGGAAGTCCTGCAGGATTCTTATGGGGATGACATTGATGGCCTAACACACTGCATAACGGGCTATATTAATTTCTGTACAGAGAACACGGTACCCACAAAAATGGTGAGGTGCTTCTCCAATAACAAATCCTGGATTAACCCTGATATAAAAGCTCTTCTTAAAGAGAAAAAGAGATTTTTTAGATTAGGTGACAGGGAAAACCTGAGGATTGTTCAAAAGGAGCTGAGGCGACAAATAAGGGAGGGGAAATCCAGATACAAGAGGAAGATAGAGGAGCAGATGCAACAGAAAAACATCAGTGGGGTCTGGAAAAGCCTCAAATCAATATCTTTTTTTAACTGGGTGAGTGCCAGCTTTTTTCCTTCTTATGAACATCAAATCAATATCTGATCACAGACAGCCTGTCTCTCAGGTTACAGCAGATAAGGAGTGGGTTAATGAACTTAATCTATTCTTCAATAGGTTTGATCACACAGCTGCCCATCCCACCTCACAGGCTTTCCTCCTGAGACAACATGAGTCCATGTCATCAGGAAACCATTCTATTGTCTCCTCCACACTCAATGTCTCCCCCACTAGATCCCCTGCTGTTAGCCCTCATCCCCAGATCAGTCAAACCAGCTGTCAGTCAGTCACAGTCAGACCTGTGGTGATCAGCTTTGTGGTATCATTGCACATATGTTCAACATGAGCCTGGAGTTGGGAAGGGTACCACAACTGTGGAAAACATCTTGTGTGGTACCAGTTCCAAAAACACTTCACCCATCGGACCTCAACAGCTACAGACCGGTGGCATTAACATCCCATTTGATGAAGGTCTTCGAGAGGTTGGTTCTCGCACATCTCCGCCCTGTAGTGAGCTCATCTATGGACGCCCTACAGTTTGCTTATCGGCCAGGCATTGGTGTAGATGATGCCATCATCCACCTACTACATCGAACTCTTTCTCACTTGGAGAAACCTGGGAACACTGTGAGAATAATGTTCTTTGATTTCTCTAGTGCTTTCAATACCATACAGCCAGGGCTACTAAGGGACAAACTGGATCTGGCTGGAGTGGACCACCATCTCTTTGGTTGGATCCTAGACTACCTCACAAACCTCAATATGTGAGAGCCCAGGACTGTGTGTCGGATACTGTGATGAGTAGTACAGGTGCACCTCAAGGTACAGTTCTGGCTCCCTTCCTCTTCACATTGTACACAGCAGACTTCAGGTACAATTAATGTAGCTGCTACCTCCAGAAGTTCTCTGATGACTCTGCAATAGTAGGCCTCATTACAGGTGAGAACGACAGGGAGTACAAAGAACTGATACGGAAATTTGTGGACTGGTGCCAGCGAAACCACCTTAGGATTAATGCTGGGAAGACCAAGGAGATGGTGGTGGACTTTCGTAAGCACAGTCCTCCTTCTGGTGACCCGTGATTATCCATGGGACAGACATTGAGGCAGTGAAGTCCTATAAGTACTTGGGTGTCCTCCTCAACAATAAACTGGAGTGGGCAGAGAACATAAACACACTTCACAGGAGGGGTCAGAGCAGGCTACACCTGCTGAGAAGGCTGAGGGCATTCGGAGTGCGGGGGGCTCTTCAACTCTATAGTGGCATCAGCCATCTTCTTTGGTGTAGTCTGTTGGGGTAGCAGCATCTCAGCTAGGGAGAGGAGCAGACTGGACAAACTGATTAGGAAAGCCAGTTCTGTCCTGGGGGGTCCTCTTGACACAGTGCAGGTGGTAGCTGAGAGGAGGACACTGTGCAAGTTGAAGTCTATTCTGGAGAATAGCTCCCATCCCTTGCATGACACTGTGGTGGCATTGGGGAGCACCTTCAGTGACCGACTGCTTCACCCCAAATGTGAAAGGGAGCGTTATTCCTCCCCGCTGCCATCAGGCTGTTCAACAAACAAGGCCCAAACAGAAGTAACCTGCGCCCCCACCTAACCAGTCCCTGCAAGTCCCATCCACAGACTAAACATCAAACTGCCGATCATTGCTTGTCTCTTTTTTGTCTTTTTATCCCCCTTTTCTTTTTGTTCATTTATCCCTAATATTATTGTTGTCATAGTTTGTACTTCACTCTCTGTACCCTCTCTGTTGCTGTAACGCTGTGAATTTCCCCACTGTGGGACTAATAAAGGATTATCTTATTATCTTAAGATATATTTCATAATTATTATAATATATTAAAGGGAACCTGTCATCATAAATTGGCCTATTAAACCACTACCGGTATGTTTCAAGCAGTTGAACAGCTTCTAGATCATGTTTCTTTCATGACCTAGCTTGGTGGCATCATCCATAAAATCAGTTTTGAAGTTAGATGTATAAAACCAGGGAGGCTAAGAGTTTAACATTGAACTCAAGCTGGATCTCTGGCAAATATTTTTATTCTCCTTACTCCTTAAGTTGTAGTATCGCCAGAAATCTTCTAAACCAGCTGGCCCTAGTGAGGGTCCAGTGGCCCCTCCTAAGAAGGGGTTACTGTTATGTCTGTGTTAGCCTGCACTATACTAATTGCTGGTTATAGATTATCATGCTAGCTCTCTTGTCTGCGCTAAACATTTGTACTTCTAGTTTGTCACTATTTGACTTACATTCTTGACTATTGTTTTGTGTTTATGATTCTGTACTAAATATGCCATCTCAGTTGTGACCTGGATTGTTGACCTCCTCTTTGTGTTATATGTTTGTCTTGTTACATGTTCACACTTTGGCAAAGGGAGGTACTGTCTTCATAGTTATCCTGTATCGCCTAGGAAGCACATAGGCAAGCAGACAGGGCTATTGAGGGGCTGCCTGCTGGGAATGGATTTAGGGATGGTCAGGGATCTAGGTAATGTGAAATAAATTAAAGTTTATAGTTTTAGCAACTAGAATCCATATTGAGGCAAAATGGAAAATACAAGATCTATCATTTAATGTGGTGCAAAACAGAGTAAACCTATTGATGTTGTTTGAGAGGATAGAGGCGACCAGAACAGACACACTACCTGTATTTGAAGGTTTTTGGAAACCATGGATTACAGCACAGGGTTCACCTACCCTTGAGAGGGCTCTGACTTTGTCCCCCTAAGGACATTGGTAGATTACACATGAATCACCAATACACATGCTTGTTACCACTCTCACCTTTAGTGATCACCCATACTGATCTTGTACTAACCCCATTTTCAGGTTAATCCAACGCTCCCCAACCCTGTAGTAGGCTTAACGATAAATGTAATGTAAATTATGGTGGCCTTTTTTTGTATGATGCTTTTTTACTCTCTTTATACACTCAGTACTGTCAGATGCATAATGCATAACTCCAATATTATTGATTTTTTTTAACCAAATTATAATATGTGATTTCCCCTTTACAAACAAACAGAAAGATGCCCATATTGTGTTCCTCGCCCTTTTCTTTCGGGAGTATTTTTTGTTCTGTATCTGCTTGTCAAAAATCTTTCTCACCAGCAGTGAAGTGAGTCGAGACTGACCTCTTCCTGTATCTACCCTGAAGCTTAGTCAAACGGAGGTTGCCGTCACTTCCCATGATACCTTGTGTTATTTTATTCAGTAATACAGCAGCAAATCTTACAAGTAAATCCATTGAACAAAGCATAGTGGACATAGACAATGTATATAGTGCTTAGCCTTGCAGCTTTCATCATATGGAGTAGCATGCAGCATGTAATAAGTAGTAGAAACAAGCAGTGAAACAGTTACACAATCTGTTCTGTACAAAAAGGTGCTGAGAGTAGCAGATTGGGGCACAGCTTGAGGTGCAGAGAGTGTGAGACAAAGAAAGTTCAACAGGATCACAGACTGGGATGGATGGACTTATGGGGAACAGGGGCGATCCTTTAACTCACTATTCTGTTTAAGAGACCTTCTCATCTACAGCAATGAACACATTTAGCACAGAAATGCCATGTCTTCCCTCACCATCTCCTCTGTGAGCAGGGAGAAGCAGCCCCTCCCCACCTGTATCTGTATCTGTACCGTATCTGTAAATATCTAGATGGAATAATAAGTGAAATCACCAAAGCCATGATAGAAAAGAAACGGCTGAACATGTACACAGGTACTTAAGATAACAGTCAAAGTTGTTCTGCAGCCCAAGGGCTATTGATTTGTGAGAAAAAAAATAGTTCTGCTTCAACCCTTTCAACAAAGCATGAAAAGGTTATAATGACCAGGCATTTTCTGCTAATTTCTGTGCGCATTGGTTTAACCCTTAGGCGCACCAGGACGTTATAGTACGTCCCCGAGGCTACATACTGAGCGCACGGGGACGTTCTATAACGTCCTGCTTCTGGCACCGGCTCGCGAACGGAGCCGGCACCAGAAGCAGCGGCTGTCAGCTGTCTAGTACAGCTGACAGCCTGCGCTAACACCCGCGATCGGAGCCGGCTCCGATCGCGGGTGTTAACCCCTTACACGCCGCGGTCAAGCATGACCGCGGCGTGTAAGGGTGTCTGCGCCGTGAATCGGATCCCCCGTGCCGCTTACCGGGGGATCCGATCCACTTCTGGGCAGCTCCGAGGACTGGCATGTGCCTCGGAGCTGCCCGGTTGCCATGGCAGCCAGACCCCTTCCGGGTCTGACTGTAAACTGTCTGAGCATGCGCAAGCTTGCTCAGACAGTTTACACTGCTCTACAATAAAATAGTATTGTAGAGCAGTGTATTGGACTTAAACCAGTGATCAGAGCATCACTGGTTCAAGTTCAAGTATGTATAAGTAAAAAAAAGTAAAAAACACTAAAGTTATCACATTACAATAAATAAAAAATAAATACATTAAAATATAAGCCCCTAAAATGTCACTTTCCTATAAAAACACTTAATAAAGTATAAAAAACACAAAAACACAAAAAAAACCCGCATATTTGGTATTGCCGCGTCCGTAACAATCTGTATAATAAAACCGAATCGTTACTGGACCCGCACGGTAAACGCCGTAGAAAAAAAAATGCAAAAACGTTCCGAAAAAAGATAATTTTTAATTAATACCCTATAAAAAATGCTCTAAAAAGTGATTTAAAAAATGTTATGCACTCCAAAATAAGCCCACTAAAAAGAACAACTCTTCTCGCAAAAAATAAGCCCCTAACTCAGTGATGGCCAACCTATGACACGCGTGTCAGCACTGACACACGTAGCCATTTTCAGTGACACACGGCTGCTGGAGAAAAATTGCTGTAGTGCAGTTGTCTGTTGTCTGGGGCCGGTCGGGCGGTCGGTTGGCGATGTGGTCTGCAGCGAGCGGCTGCATCTCAGTCAGAGAGATCGCAGCTGCTGCTCCTGTCCTCCTCTCCTGCTCTGCGGAGGCCGCCCAATGACGCCAGAGTGGAGCGTGGAGACAGAGCAGCCCCAGCTCGCAAAGACGCAACCTATGCTGTGCCTGCGCGGGAACATCCACACAGGAGCTGAAGCGGCCTGAAGAGGAGTAACGTAAGGTCCGTGGTGTCATTGGAGCCTGTGCCAGTTAGGTACGTTAATTTATTGAGTTGAGCTCTGCTGGACTGGGCTGTGATGTACACTGGTTTAGGGGGCACTTCTCAGGACACAAATGTCCTTAAAACTAGCTGTTGCTGGACTGCCACAGGTTCGCCATCACTGGAAGAATTCCCCCTCCCCCTCACTTATCTTAGTTCATGGCACCCCACACAAGTTACATAACAGCAAGACCAACAAAAGAAACCAACTGACAGATTAACACAGAAGTCACTAAGCAGGTAAGTTAAATAACTATACGTATTTGTTATTTAAACTCTAAATATCACAAAATAAGTTTTTTTTTCTCAAGGTGACACACCACCCGAGTTATGCTCGGTTTTTTGACGAATTTTGACACACCAAGCTCAAAAGGTTGCCCATCACTGCCCTAACTAGATTTGTCAGCCGAAAAATAAAAAAGTTATGCATATGAAAAGATGGTGATGCTAAAATGAACAAGATTTTCTCCAAATTGGTTTTTATTCAGTACAATTGAATAAAATACACAAAACCCCCACATATTTGGTATCCCTGCGTCCGTAACAATCTGAATAATAAAACAGAATCGTTATTAGATTCGCAAAGTGAACCCCGTTAAAAAAACCCCCAAAAAAGCTAAAAAAAAAAGACAATTTTCAATTAATACCCTATAAAAAATGCTCTAAAAATTAATTTAAAAAATGTTATGCAATCTAAAATAAGACCACTAAAAAGAACCATCCTTCTCGCAAAAAATAAGCCCTTAAACAGATTTGTGAGGCGAAAAATAAAAAAGTTATGCATATGAAAGTCGGTGATGCTAAAATTAACAACATTTTTGCCAAATTACTTTTTATTCAGTAAAAATGGGAAAAATAAAAAATCTATATAAATGAGGTCTTTTCGTAATCGTGGCGACCCATAGAATAAAAATAATATACTATTTTTATGGTATGGTAAACGGCCAAAAAAAAACCAAACAAAAATCTTCCTAAAAAGTGATGATTTTCATTTCCTCCACCAACAAAGAGTTAATAAAATCTCACCAATTAGCCTATAGATTCCCCGAAATTACGTACCAGAAAAGTGCATCTCATGTGGCAAAAGAAATAAGCCCCTATAGGTCCACATTAAAAAAAGAAAAAAATTATAGCCTGTACAATGTGACATAGCAAATCTGATCTGGATGGCGCCTCCTTCCCTCCTATGCCCAGGCGTGCGGCCATACAGCAGGTTACCACCACATATGGGGTATCCGTGTACTCGGGAGAGATTGGGTAACAAACTTTGTGGAGCCTTTATTCATTTAATCCATTGTAAATGTTTAATTTTCCACCCAAAATGAGTGTATTGTGAAAAAATATTACAATTTGCAGACTGCACCTCCATTTTGTTTTAACCCCTATAAAACACCTAAAGGGTTAACAAACTTCTTAAAAGTGGTTTTTCATACATTGAGTGGTGTAGTTTCCACAATGGGGTAATTTATGAGTCTCGCTATTATTTAGGCCTCTCGGTGTCAATTAGAAGTTGAGCAGGTCCATCTAAATACAGGTTTTGGTGATTTTACAAAAAATGTGAAAAATGATACCTAAATTCTGAGCCTCATAACATTCTAGTAAAATATGTGGAATCTTAAAAAACCATGCCAACATAAAGCAGACATTTGGGAAATGTAAGTTATGAATTTATTTGGGTGCTATGACTATCTGCATCAAAAGTAGAGAATTTAGAATGTTGAAAATAAAGAATTTTTCCAAATTTTTGCCAAATTTTGGTTTTTTTCATTACTAATCGCAAAAGATTTCATCCAAATTTTTAAACTAATTTGAAGTACAATGTGTCACGAGAAAACAATCTCAAAATCCCCTGGATATCTCATAGCGTTCCAAAGCTATAACCACTTATAGTGACACAGGTCAGATTTGAAAAATGGGACCGCGTCCTTAAGGCCAAAAGAGGCTGCGTCCCCTAGGGGTTAAAGGCCAAGACTTCTTTTTCTTGCATGCTACCTCAAACATTTTAAGGGTTTTTTTTGTGACACATAGGGATAGGCAAAAATGATATAATGTTAAAGAACATTTTTAAATTTTTAGTTTTTTTCTGTGGGGAAAAAAAGTGGAAAAAGCTTATGACTGTTTCACATTATGAGAAATGTATTTTTTTTTAAATAAATTTTGTGTACAATTACCTTTTTTAATCTGGAAGCACCAGCACCTGAACGAATGGCTTCCATTAAAGCTTCTCTTGCATCCACTGGACTGTTTGAACAGACTGTAGGTAACTTAGCTGCTGCATATTGTACAGGTGGTGGTGGAGGAGGTGGTGGGAAGGGTATAGTTATTTTTGTTGTTACAATTTCATTATCTTTCTGCAGCATCTCTGTACTTCTTAATGTTTGAACTTCATCTGATGCTGCAGAAGGCACCTAGCCAAGAAGAATATAAATGATTTAGAATACAAATATTAAAGAGAATATTATTTAACTTGGCACACTTGTATAATGTCTATTAAAAAAGATGTTTTTACCATGCCCCCCCAAAAAAAAGTAATTTAACTAGATCTACAGACTTTTCAAGTATTTCATATGCCTTTCATGCCTCTGCCTATCCCTTTTTTTTCCCTCCAATACTTTGCAGAATCATAGTAAAAAAAAAAGGTTAGAGAAAGACATCAGTCCATTAATTTAAATCTATATTGTGTTGATCCAGAAGAAGGCAAAAAATCCTGCAAGGCTGATGCCAATTGGCCCAAAGCAGGAAAAAATTCCTTCCCGACCCCTAATATGTCAGAATAATTCCCTGCATCAACAGAAACTACTAACAAAAAGTTTTATTACCATACAATTTATTTTATGTTTATCATTCATGGTGTGGACTTATACCTGTTTCTTTGGAGGACAATGTAGACTGGGTCCGTACCTATTCTGTTGTTTATAAAAGTACTGATTCATTCATGTTTAGTGTTTATAACTTGTATATACAGATAATCTCCTTTGTTTCGTGATGACTGGTGCTTTATTTAGGTTGGGGTGACTTTGCCTAGGTGATTTGCTTAGGTATTTTAAGATATATTTCATAATTATTATAATATAAAAGGAACCTGTCATCTTAAATTGGCCTATTAAACCCCTACCAGTATGTTTCAAGCAGCTGAACAGCTTCTAGATCATGTTTCTTACATGACCTAGCTTGGTGGCACCATGACCTAGCTTGGTGGCATCATCCAGAAAATCCGCTTTGAAGTTAGATGTATACAACCAGGGAGGCTAAGAGTTTAACACTGACCTCAAGCTCTCCCTGACTTTGAACACCACATACCACATAATAGACCATCAATTACAGTGAATTCATAAAATCAAGTTACATCTCACTTTAAAGTTCATTTTCTGGATGATGCCACAACATCAGGCCACGAAAGAAACGTCATCTACTGCTCAGTTGCTTGACAACATACTGCTAGTGGTTTATTTGGCCAAATTCATATGACAGGTTCCGTTTAAAGATTCATAGAAAAATCTAACAGTTAAGATGAATATCCAACAATAAGGAGGTAGTCATTGGGATTAAACACTTGCCTTTTTTAGCCTTGAGATGCCATCATGAGCTCGAATTGCAGAAAGTAAAGCAGATCTTTCATTCTCTGGCTCGGAAAACTTTCTGTCTCCTCCATCTGTTGGTGAACTCTAATATAAATGTAACAGTTTTGTCATGAATATTATAAACAGCTGATCATGTATTATATAACAGTGTATGTTAGCCACAATAACTTTATTTGTATTACAATACATTTTTAACCAGTTAAAGGGGTTGTCCCACCCTAGCAAGTTAGGTCCAATCCACAAACTTGCCTACCTTGTTGACCAGTGGGGGTCTTATAGGTCTCATCTTTATGGAACTGACGGAGATAGCCGAGCAGGGTACTCGGCAATCCCTGTCAGCTCCATCAAAATGAACGGGGCACTACATCGGACCCCTGTTCACGTAATCCATGGTGGTCCCTTCACCCCCACCAACCAGCAAGTTAGACATGTAGATAGGGTCGATCTAACTTGCTACGATGGAACCACGCCTTTAAGGTCCTTTTTAAATGATTACATTTCCAATCAGTAAAGAGCAGGAAAAGGAGTCCCAAGGCTCATAGAACACATAAAAAAGGTACATAAAGGAGATATATCAGTGTTAAAATTTAGAGGCTTAGAACATGTACCAATTCCCCCTAATGGTGGAGATAGACACAAAACTTTATTACGAAAAGAGGCAAGCTGGATAATAAAAATGAATGCAATGGGGCCATTGGGCATGAATGATAAAAATGATATGGAGGTATTTCTGTTGAAAAGATAACTGTATTCCTCCATTAAAATGGATTACAGTATACACTCACCGGCCACTTTATTAGGTACACCTGTCCAACTGCTCGTTAACACTTAATTTCTAATCAGCCAATCACATGGCGGCAACTCAGTGCATTTAGGCATGTAGACATGGTCAAGACAATCTTCTGCAGTTCAAACCGAGCATCAGTATGGGGAATAAAGGTGCTTTGAGTGCCTTTGAACGTGGCATGGTTGTTGGTGCCAGAAGGGCTGGTCTGAGTATTTCAGAAACTACTGATCTACTGGGATTTTCACGCACAACCATCTCTAGGGTTTACAGAGAATGGTCCGAAAAAGAAAAAACATCCAGTGAGCGGCAGTTCTGTGGGCAGAAATGCCTTGTTGATGCCAGAGGTCAGAGGAGAATGGGCAGACTGGTTCGAGCTAATAGAAAGGCAACAGTGACTCAAATCGCCACCAAGGCAGGCAGAAGAGCATCTCTGAACGCACAGTACGTCGAACTTTGAGGCAGATGGGCTACAGCAGCAGAAGACCACACCGGGTGCCACTCCTTTCAGCTAAGAACAGGAAACTGAGGCTACAATTTGCACAAGCTCATCGTAATTGGGCAGTAGAAAATTGGAAAAACGTTGCCTGGTCTGATGAGTCTCGATTTCTGCTGCGACATTCGGATGGTAGGGTCAGAATTTGGCGTCAACAACATGAAAGCATGGATCCATCCTGCCTTGTATCAACGGTTCAGGCTGGTGGTGGTGGTGTCATGGTGTGGGGAATATTTTCTTGGCACTCCTTGGGCCCCTTGGTACCAATTGAGCATCGTTGCAACGCCACAGCCTACCTGAGTATTGTTGCTGACCATGTCCATCCCTTTATGACCACAATGTACCCAACATCTGATGGCTACTTTCAGCAGGATAATGCGCCATGTCATAAAGCTGTAATCATCTCAGACTGGTTTCTTGAACATGACAATGAGTTCACTGTACTCAAATGGCCTCCACAGTCACCAGATCTCAATCCAATAGAGCATCTTTGGGATGTTGTGGAACGGGAGATTCGCATCATGGATGTGCAGCCAACAAATCTGTGGCAACTGTGTGATGCCATCATTTCAATATGGACCAAAATCTCTGAGTAATGCTTCCAGCACCTTGTTGAATCTATGCCACGAAGAATTGAGGCAGTTCTGAAGGCAAAAGGGGGTCCAACCTGTTACTATTATGGTGTACCTAATAAAGTGGCCGGTGAGTGTATATCTGTAGAGCCTTTTCCGACATTTATTATTAAAAATTCCCCCTCGTTGTATAGTCCTGAATACATTGTCTCCTTCAAAAGAAACAGATCAAGATATATACATTTTTATACCAGGAAAGAAAAGGATTATGCTTTGGCCATTTATAACAGGGCAAAAATATGGTAGATGAGAGTTACCTAATGGGGACTATATTACTATTTTGTAACCTAGTATGTTTTCTTAGCGTGCAGCTGCGTCATAGAAAACTATTGCACAGGTTTCCTCTGAGCGGCAGCTAGCATCATAGTTACCTGGTTACCATGGCAGTGACCTACCCCCTGGTTTATTAATAGGCAGGTGAGGACGCCACAAATTAGAGGCTAGAGAAAGCGCCGGACGGGGTAAAACAGCTATCGCCTAAAGAACTCCCTGCTAATAAATCAATCCTGCCTGGTATGTACAAGATTTTTTTTATTGCTGAACTAAATAAATGGATGACTTTTAATCGGTAAGTGTTGCACCTTCTTTTTTCTATGTAAATATACACTATTCACAGCCTCAAGCAGGTTCAGTCTATAAGCCAATCAGCTTAATCTGACAGGACTAATACATCATAAATACATGTTGGTTTAGAAGGTAATGTACAGTGAGATACTCCAGGATAGCATCTCTAACAAACCCCTCAAATATTTTCCCCACAACTGAAGTTAAACTCACAGGTCTGTAGTTTCCAGGATCACTTTTTAATCCATTTTTGTACATTGGCAGCACATTTGCGATAACAGGCATTGCCATGTGAATTTAGAGAAGATGGATCTCAGGGTATAGCCATGAAGGTTCAAAGTGGAAGTGAGAAGGGAAAGTTAGTTATTGGAAAAGTGAAACTGTTTAAATCCAGTTGATACCAGAAGTTTAATATAAAAAGAAACATATGCATGTTTTTCTCACTATCTGGCATGAAATCTGAATAAACTAGATCCGTTTTGGGTCAAGTAGGATTACCAAAACTATTTATATCTACCAAGTTCCAGAATAATGAGAAAGCATTTTTTTCAGAGACTGTTATTACTTTCTGCAAAGTCAAAATTTTACATACATTTGATTAGTATTTGCTATTACTGTCCTTAAATCTGACTCAGGTCAAACAATTTGGATATCTTTCCACAAATTTCTCATAATTGTTCTTCTGTTTGTTGGCGGTCTTGCTCGCAGCTGCCTTTTCAGTTTTGCAGTTAATTTTTAAATACGTTTGAGATCAGGGCTTTGTGATAGCTAAGCCAAAACACTGACTTTATAGTGTACTGTATATATAGTGTACCTGTATTTTTCCGGTTTGAACTGTAATCGACAGAGAGAGAGAGATATGGGTGTTTTGGGCAGCTACCCATACAGAGATGGGTAAGGTTTAATAATTTGTGGGATCCGATGACATTTTAATTGATACCAGGTTGAGAACTGTATAATCCTTTGAATAATTTCTATTTAAATTTATGTGGCTGGCAAAATAGCAGTCAACATTTGGCAGTTTTTTTTTTATAGTGGTGTTTTATGTATGGGATAATTATTTTAATTTTGAACACGTCAGGCATTTTGAGATGCAGGGATAACTAATATGTTTATGATTTTTATGTGTATTGACAATTCTAAACTAAAGGTGTATGCCCCCTACTACTGCAATATATGTGTTAAATGACAAGGATTACTGTTGTTAATGGCGGCTGTCAGATGTACAATACAGCAGATTACCAACCCATATGGAGAAACTGCATCTATGATAGTATTGTTACAAGGTTAAAGCTTTGCCTGGTAACTTTAGTGGCTATAAAATAACAAGAGACATGGGGCTTGTCCTGCATTTCTACTCTGTATTGTCAGCACATTTTGTGTGTTCCTTTATGTCATGTTTCATACTTCAGCTTGACACCCCATGGCTTGTCCATCTTGTCTCATACTGTAATGCTGCACTAGTTATATTACTGTAAAAATAAAAAATACAGAAACTGAAAAGCACAACTTTTTCTATAACTCCCATTTATCTCTATAAGAGTTATAAAAAAAGTGTAAAACAACCACACTTGCTGTTTCCAAAACTCCAACAACCTCAGATTAGTGGAGACAGTGCTTTTCTTATTTCAGTTATAAATGGCGGACATGAGAATAACCCTTAAAATTTTACTTTCAATTAACAGTCTTAACATGTCTTGTTCATCACGTTCCATACGGTGCTGATATTGCTCCTACACCAGATACTACTTATTTGACATAGTAGAAAAAACTGAAATTCAGCAAGATTCAATCACCTGTATTTTTCGAAGCCTTTCTTTTCCTTCTCCGGACTGTATAGCTCCCATCAGCGCACTATGCAGAGAGGTGTCCTTTTGTGTAGGTTTCTGTACAACTGGTCGGAATTTTGTCTTAGGTCCAAAAATATTACTGTTGTTGGGACTGTCTGGTTCATCTATTATTGTTGAAGGTATAATATCAATATTGTGTTTTTCTTCATTCTCAGAATTTGCCACATACGCAGGTAGTGATTTTATGGGGGCAACTGAATTGGCTTGTTCTATTTTGACAGACTTTTCCCTTACAGCTTTTAGAAAGGCATTTGGGGGCAGGCCAGATATTGGTTGAGAAGCATATGAAGACTTAGATGAGACAGAAGTTAAGTTGGTCCTTTTTGTTACTGTTGTGTTTCCTAAAATATTTAGTGATCCATTAAAACCATTCTGTTCAGACAACGATTTTTCTATTTTAGCAGAGATCAGTTGCTCGCAATTAGAATTTTGTTTACTTGTTGGTTCCGTTTGGAGATTTCTATTTGTTACTTGACCATTATTATTGCTGAGATTTTTCCTCATATCTACACTTATCTCTTGCTTATTCATAGTTTTAACTTCTACTTTTGGCTCCTCAGCTGTAAACTTCCCATTGTTTTTCAATATAATGTTACCATTATTAGAGTTTATATCTGGTTTGGCCTCTAAAGTTTGCATGGATTTGTTATTTATTGGTTCTGTATACTTGGATATAGCAGATGCAACATACTGGCTAGATGTCCGCTTGGAAGGTTTTAGAAAGTGTAAATCTTTTCTGTCCTTGTTTGTTTGCTCGATAATAATTACTTTTTCTTGTGAAGCTGTTGACAATTGTACTGGTCTGGTCTGCTGTGACACATTAGGCCTTTCATTGTATGCAGTGCGTTTGTCAGTTTTCCCCATAACTATACTTTCAATAACAGTCACATTTTTAATAGGGTCGTTTAAAGCTGTAGCTTGCTGCATTCCAGTAAATTTGTTTTGAATAGTAGATTTTGGGAATGAGACTTCTGCTCTTCCCTTGCTTGTGTTTTCAATTATAACCATCTTTTCCAGAGGAGTAGCGGATTTTGGATCTAATCGTACTGGTAGCATTTGATTATCAGTGCTATTTAAGCTTTTACCCGGTAACAGCTGATTCCTGTCCCATTCCTGGAGCAGCAATGCTGTTTTTTCATGTGCTTGATTTGGCTTGTGGCTTTTTACAGGGACTAACTTTTTGACAGCTTGGTCTTTTGATTCTACTACTTGTGATTCCATAGAATTTGATCTCCAAAACTCTTTAGCCCTTTTTAAAAGAGGCTTCTCAACTAGGGGACCCTCATTTTCATTAATCAAAGTATCTTTTACATCTTTTTTATCAAATGAAGATTGTGGGCTTATTAGATTTCCCAGATCATCTATTTTGATGGCACTGGCTGAAAGAGACACCTCTCTGTCATATTTTTTTATATCTGGTTTTGGTGGAACAACTGTAAAAGTAGTCATGCCTACTTTAGGTTCATAGGTGTGTTGTCTCCACATTATGGGTTTAGTACTGGGCTCTGCTGCCTTGGCATTATTCAAAGCACTGTATTTCATTTCTATAGGTTCTGGAATTGAGTCAGTTCTTTCTTTTGTTGGTCTTGTTTCTTGTAATTGCTTATTGGAGGCAGCAGGAATTACTATAGAAGATGATTGATTTTCATTAACTATATATTGCTTTTGAGATGTATTAAACCTAGAGATATTTACAGGGTTGTCTGATGTAGACTGAACTTCTGGATCTTTAATATTTTCTAATTTAGCTTTCCCTTCTTGTGAAAATGATTGATGAATTTTGTATATAATACTATTTTCCATTTCTGCTTTGTCTCTTTCAGGATGTAAGCCGCTACCATGGCTGTTATTATTGTTAATAGAAGATTGTTGTATTTTGATGTTTTCTTTCACTGGTGCAATGTAGTGTGGATTGTACTTTGAAGTGTTTATTTCCGGAATCTCATCTATTACAGTCACAGGAACAGCAGCAGGTTCATTGGACTCATAATGATGATTTGCCTCTTCACCCACAGGACTTGATCTGCTGCCAATATTGTTGCTCTCACCAATGTCTGCATCATCCATATCTGTAAATAAAATCTCATTATTGTACTGGTAAATGGACCTATGTCAAAATATAAAGTCTCAATTATAAAATTATGTCTTTTATAATATACGTATGTATTACATGTATGTAGCATGTATTACACCAAAATCATTCATTATTGTACTGTTGTGTCTCTGTTTCTTCAGAAACATTTTAAGTCAAGTGATTTCTAAAGGATACTCATGCAATGAATAGCTTGCAGAAAGGGGGTTTAAATAAATTGTTTAAAAAATAATTGTTTTTAAAAATAATTACATTTGACTTTTTCTTTTAATCATTTATTAAAACATTTGTTTTTACTCTGACTATTTTATCCTCCCAGCATGCTCTTCCTCCCATCATATTGCTGGAAACATCTCATAACTGAACAATACTCACTCATTTTAGAATGAACCCGTTTTTGTGCCGTTTTTAAACAGTCCGTTATAAAACGCACGCGTTTTAAAAACGTTTTTTCAGTTTTCACAATTATTATAATTATCATAATTGGGGGAAACTGACAAAAACCGTTGCGTTTTCAAAAACAAATGCGTTTTTTAATGGACTGTTTACAAACGGCACAAAAACGGGTTCAAAACGCCACATGTGCCACCACCCTAAGCTAAAATAAACAATTTTCTACTTATTCTAATTAACTGTAATTGTCGCAACCGTTTGCCTGCTAGCAGGTCTTTACCTTGGCCACCTGGCTGCTCTGCTTCCCTCATCCAGGCTTGCTCATTGCCAATAGGAATCTGCTGTTGCAAGCTACAAATTTCAGGCAAGGTGGATCTTGTTGAGAGGAGCACCAGGAGACCTGCATGCTTCCAATTCGCTGCTTACTACATGCCTACTATTGCCGGCACCATGAAGGAGGTCACGGACCTTAGTGATGTCAGAAGCATGTGACTGATCATGTAGTTCATCACAGTTAGGTCCTTCAACCATTCCATTCCATACTGCCCTGGGACTAGGTATGTATAAGAGATATATGTAATAAGGAATGTATGTAGCAGAGCTGTGTTAGTGAATGGATAGATGTATCAGGGTTGTGTGTGTCAGTAGATGGATGTAGTAGAGCTGTGTGTGTTAATGAATATATACAGCAGATTTGTTTGAATGGATGTGGCAGAATTGTGTGTAAAAAGCTGAATGTAGCAGAGCTTTGTGTGTGAGTGAATGGATTTAGAAGAGCTTTGTGTGTGAATGAATGGATGGATGTAGCAGTGCTATGGATTGCAGCAGTGCTGAGCTTGTGTGTGTGACCACCAAGAAATTTTTAATCATTGTCAAATATATTTTTAATTTTTTTTGATGATTAAATCTGGGGTGTGTCTTAAAGTAAGGAGTATCTTATAGTCTAAAAAATAACGGTATACTGCAAAGGGGAGAAAGAATGTGATGATATATACATAATGCTGCTCCAGATAAATTGTATAGTCAATAGAAAGGAAATGAACAGCACTACTCATCTCATTGGGGGTTGCACACACCCTCATTGTCTGCATGGGCTCAGGATTGTAAGCCAAACCCAGCTGCATTTCATTGTCCCCGGAAGGCTTGGTAGTTCATTATGGAGCTCAGGGCTTCCATCAGCTGTAATGCAAGGCTTGACAGTCAGCTGCTAGGGGTTGCTTTCTAGGGCTGGATACATGGCTGCTGCTGAGGTGATTCAGGGCAGATTATAATATCCTTGTAACCAGACTCTATGCATGTCTGCCATCTGGGTCTGCTGAGACTTGTGGTGTACCTGCCAATGCTGGAACCCTTGTTTCTACCAGTATTGAAATCATGTCAGAGCCAGTAAACTAGTAGCGTCTGGAACCCTGCTTCCTGCCAGCGTCTGGAACCCTGCATCCTGCCAGTGTCTGGAACCCTGCATCCTGCCAGTGTCTGGAACCCTGCATCCTGCCAGTGTCTGGAACCCTGCATCCTGCCAGCATCTAGAACCCTGCATCCTGCCAGCGCCTGGAACCCTGCATCCTGCCAGCGTCTGGAACCCTGCATCCTGCCAGTGTCTGGAACCCTGCATCCTGCCAGCGTCTGGAACCCTGCATCCTGCCAGCGTCTGGAACCCACCATCCTGACAGCGTCTGGAACCCTGTATTGTGCCAGCGTCTGGAACCCTGTATTGTGCCAGCGTCTGGAACCCTGCATCCTGACAGCGTCTGGAACCCTGCATCCTGACAGCATCTGGAACCCTGCATCCTGACAGCGTCTGGAACCCTGCATGCTGACAGCGCTGGAACCCTGCATCTTGCTAGCGTCTGGAACCCTGCATCTTGTCAGTGTCTGGAACCCTGCATCATGCCAGCGTCTGGAACCCTGCATCTTGCCAGCGTCTGGAACCCTGCAACTTGCCAGCGTCTGGAACCCTGCAACTTGCCAGCGTCTGGAACCCGGCATCTTGCTAGCGTCTGGAATCCTGCATCTTGCCTAGTGTGTCCTGTGTTCACAATGATATTGTTTGGACTTTACTTGTGACTTTTTATCATGGCGCTGATGGTCCTGCTTCCATGGACCCGATCTTATCAATCCAAGGAAGAAGGCGACAGTACTCCAGTTTGTATGTGTTATACCTTCTCTCCCATGCAGAGTAGCATATATATATATATATATATATATATATATATATCCTCACATACCTTCTTCCCTTCTGTAGTATACACACACACACACATATATATATATATATATATATATATGTATATATATATATATATATATATGTACACAGACACTCTATGCTGCAAAGGGGAGAAAGTATGTGAGAATATATACAGTGTTAGAGATTTTTATCTAGGACTCAAAACAGACCTTCATGTTGTACAGTGACTTTCAAATTAACTATTTCATGGCTCATGGTACCAAGGAGGAGAAAACAAATCCAAGACACACGTCAGTGTCTTAGTGTATGTTAAGATCTTCTCTCTCGTTTATTTCACAAACACAGTCGTATATAAAAAAAAAGGACCGAAAGGTCATCAAAGAGGCGTGAATAGTACACTGCAATGCTATTGGCCATAATGAATTCACCAGCTCATTCTGTGAAAAAATTAACAGGCCTTGTTCCTCAGACATGTTTATCTACAGAATGTACAGAGAATGTCTCCAGAACCCAAACATTTATGATAAGAAGGAGGACATACTGAAGGTTAAACATCTCTCACATGTACAAAAATGGCTGAATCATGACACTAACTGGACAGTGGTCAGCGAACATGTCCGCTGTATCTAAAATGGCTGACAGTTTGCAAGATGGCGTCAGAAACCAGCGTGATCTCCTTATCTGCATGGGATAGGTGGTATAACACCTACACCCTACCTGGTGCAGCATAGTGTACAAATGTACACATATTTTGTCCACCTTTGAAGGATTTATATGCAGAGGCTTAACAACAGGGATAGAAGTCATAGCAGCTGCTATGGGGCCTGCAGTGTCCTGGCAATGTGAGCTGCCACACTAAAGAATGGAGGATGTGCACCATTATATACATATTATGCTGCACATTGTACAAGATAATGGGGCTTATTTAATCGCGCCACTGGGACAGGGATTTAGAAGGGGTTTGTGTCGCACCATTTTTAATGTTGGTGATATGTTGACTAAGTCAACATATCACCAACATTAAAAATGGTGACATAAATGCCTCAGGGGCAGCCAAACATTTTATTGAACAACACAATAGGAATTTCTCCTCCCTCCGTATTCTAGGGCTAGAACCTGTGCAATGTCCCACCCGGTGGTGGTGGGGGGGGGGGTTGGGTTGGGGGCTCTGGGATTGGAGAAAGCTACTCTTAAAACGGGAGGCGTATTGGATTCTAGCCCTGGGGTGTAGATACCCTGATGGCATGAATTCCAAAAATGATTTATCCTATATTTACTAAATTCCATCTTTATATAGATTACTATCTATAGGTGTTTTCTTTCCTGTTTTTCATATATATCTGTATGTCTACAATTTTGATATTTTTGTTTTTCAAAGCATCGAGCATCGTATATCACCAGGCACTTGTTAAACTCTGATGCCATCATTATAGAGGATATACGTATCTATTTTAACAATTTTTCCACATGCCTTGTGATATTCCCCTTGTATCCTGCGATTTTTTGTCTGTCGGTTGTTTATCCAATGTTATTTCATGCTGCGGTTTGCTCTTTTTTGTCTCCACCCTAACCGGATACCACGTATCCATGTAATCAAGTGTCAGTAGAGCATTTAATGTGTGCTTTCACTTTGCTTTTATTATACCATAAGTAAGGCTTAGACAAGCTGAAACGCGTAGGTCTCCATTGCCTACTTACACACCGATGTATGCCTTTTAAAGAATGAAGAATAAAGTGTTTTTATCCCGTTGGATGTGCTACGACTTCCTCCTTTTCTAAAGCTGTTGCAAGTCCAAGCCAGAACCTCGTGTGCACTCCGAACATTCAACCTCCACCACTTGGGACAATAGGGTACGTGAAACTCCTACCTACATGGTCTTTTCTCTGTTTTTATTTGAACTATAGCTAAATCTGGTGATCATGCTGTCACTGCTAGGCTCCTGCTCCAATGGCAGTAGTCAGTGTAAGCAATCATCATAGCCATTTGACTATTTAAATTGTGTTGTAAATATTGACAGCAGCGTTTAGATGGTAAGAAAAAGAAGGTGGCACCGTCAACACTGCGACCCTGTATAATATGATCGCACCGTACCTTCATGGCAGCCAAGAGACTCACAGAGGCTTCCAGGGATGCCATGAACAATAATCACTGTGTAAGGATAAGGGTTTGTTAACCTCTCTAAATAGAAACTAATTCACTGTGGGGGTCATGAGAGTATATCTAGTAATAAAACTTAACCTTTATTGGTATATATAAATAAAATGAAACAAAATCCTCAACTGTATAAGTGTTAAAAACTATGTTCCAACCCTAGCAACAGACTGGTGTAAGTCGGAAACTGCTAGGGTCCGACAGATATTGTTGGGAGGCTAAAGCAGCAGTACAATGAGACAGAGACACTGGCCTAATAGGATGTAAGTGCCTAAATGTATAGCACTCGGAGCTACTAGGCTAATCTGATGCGTACTCTATCTGAAGCTAGCCCTCCTCTAGATGTTGATGCGATCCGACGCGTTTCCTGATAGCATTCATCAGGGATCTGATAGTGAATGTTGTGATCTACATATTCATCCACATATTGTGGATGCAACTATGTGATTGACCACATGGTAAGCATGACACTTATAGATGAGCGTGTCCCCGCTTTGATATCAACTGCTGCTTTAGCCTCCCAACAATATCTGTCGGACCCTAGCAGTTTCCGACTTACACCAGTCTGTTGCTAGGGTTGGAACATAGTTTTTAACACTTATACAGTTGAGGATTTTGTTTCATTTTATTTATATATACCAATAAAGGTTAAGTTTTATTACTAGATATACTCTCGTGACCCCCACAGTGAATTAGGGATGCCATGAACAAAAGCCAATTAGGATTTTTCGTTTCACACAAAGTAAATAATTTATTAAAAGGTAATCAACAATTCCAATATGTACAAATGTTAGCAAAAAAAAGTATAAACACTGTAATATTAGAGAGAAATACCTTCTGAGTCTTCATCAAGCTCTGCCAGAGTCTTCTGAAATTGTGCCGCTATAAAATGTTCTTCATCCCCATTTTGTACTTGAGCTACATCATCTTCTGCTCTTACAGAACTGCAAAGAATTTGTGTTAATATATATTACGTAGCAATTAGTTATGTCTAATTTAAAAAAAAAACTAAATAAATATATATGTATGTGTATATATATATATATATATATACATATATATATATATATATATATATAGCTTTAGAAAGGCTTCGGGGGAAGCTTAAATGTAGCAGCTTGGGAATAAGCAGTGCCGCTAAAGAACTTTTATATATATATATATATATATATATATATATATATATATATATATATATATCAAACAGCACTGCACAAAAAGTTAGGGTGGGTGACATTTCTTGGAGAAAGTCCACCAATAGAGAATTAACAAAATAAAATAAAACATTCTTAATTTATTCACCCAAGGAACAACATTTCGCCTCTATACAAAGTGAGCCTTACTCAAACAGTGTTTTAGTGTTACTGACAAGATTGTATAAAGCATGTTGCTCAAACAAATTTAATTAAATTAATTTAACAATTACTTGTTAAAAAGAAACACATAATATATACATGGTTTGTGATAATGGTTTGTGGTAAACAACCATTGCTTACATACATACATCTATCATACACCATTGCTTCGTGCAGAGGCGTATGATTAAACTCTGCCCCTCAAATGCCGCTGGATACACCAGGAGGTTCTGCGCTGGTATAAAATAGAATGTCAAGACGCCTGGTGTTAAAAGGAAAATAATCTGGCAGTTTACCAGGCATTGCGACTGTTTATCATGCTTGAATTTAATTGCTGAAAGTGCCCCTTTAATGGAAATTAATTCATTAGGCTATGTTGAGGAAGTACCTACATGGAGGGATAACAGGTATTAGGTATCAAAGGTGCCCTAATTGACGTTAAACTCTTTTAGGCATACCACATATATTCACTACATTGCATCGAATAGAATTTAGCCACCGTTCTTTTTCTCTTAACAGACACCTACATATTTCAGTAGCCAATATGGGCGCTTCGGCATGTACAGACATATTTATTACACTGTGGTTTACCTCATATTCTCTCCAATAATTAATATGGCTGTTCCATAGTGAAAGTAGGCTAATGTGCTTGTGCGGACTTGCACATTGTACGTGTCGGCAGACATAGACATGCAAAGTTGATGCAGTCTAACGGCAGTTATGGCACCTTTGATACCCAAGATCCCCCTTTATTCAGATAGTGCCCCAACATACTATGAAGTGTTAATTTTCTCATATGTACAATAGTGCTTCAAAATACCCTGAAGGGTTAATTTCCGCTTGTCAGCAATTAATAGATCTATGTATATTTTTTCACTGCCTATATATATTTGTATGGAACAGATCAACTTTATGAATTTACTTATTTATGCACATGTTGTTTGGTACAAATTATTATCTCTAAGCTTCATGTATATACTGCATGTATATATTGGACCACATTGATCAAAAAAAGTGGAGTGTGCACCAGATTCATGAATTTTGGCGCATGTTCTTCATGAATCTGGTGCCCCCTGCACTGCTCCAGCAGAGTACACAAACTTTTTCTAATGCACCTTTAACATAGTACTTGCAACACAATTCTGTCAGACACCGCATGATAAATGTGGTGCAAGGTCCGATTGTGCACGTGGACACTTTATAAATACATGTGCAAGAAATTTGCACTGAAAAGAACATGCATAGTCAGACAAAAAACGGGTGCCGGGGGCTTTAACATGCCTGAGACCGCCCGTTGACTTAAGACTGGGTCTCCTAGTGTTAAAGAAGATGCAGTTTATTACCTCTTCTCCCTCCTCTGCGGGTCTAAAGGGGTTAACCAGAGCTGCTGGGTCTAATTAGACCCAGTACAGCTGTGACCAGAATCCCCAGTCACAGGTGGTGGTTTTCCTCTGTAACTGGGGCTTTTACAGATGCCCCAGTTACAGGGGAAAAGTTGTAAAAGAAATAAAATAAAGTAAAATTACCCCTCATGGGTGTATATAAAATAAAAAAACACACACACAAAATATTAATAAATATTCATAAAAATACATTGACATTTCATTTTTTATTAAAAAAAATCCCCCGCTACACTACAAAAAACACCACCATAGTCGCCCCATTTGCCTGCGACAATACAAACGATCAAAATGACTAAAATAAAATAGGAAATTCATTTAAAATGTTTATTTTGAGTTAATAAGAAAATTGAAAAAATTATGTACTAAAAATTGCAAAAAAGCCTTTTTTCCCCACTTTTAACCTCAAAAGTAAAAATGTAGAAAATTCACTAAAAATGGCCAGTCACTAGAGCCGTTACAGGCTGCGTCACTAAAACCCGGAAAAAACCCCGGATAACCCCTTTAATTAATGTGGGCAATTATGTGTTTCTATTTAACAATCTGTAATTGGTTAGTTTGAGCAACATGGTTTATATACCTTGTTGGTAAACTGCTTAAGAAAGGCTCAGTAGTTGACATTTATCATATGCCGGCACTCATGCGTCCCAACTGTGGCCTCCAGATGTATCTGCCAGGCGACTGTGGACGAATTGCACTATAGCAGTGGTGGCGAACCTATGGCACGGGTGCCAGAGGTGGCACTCAGAGCCATTTCTGTGGGCACTCAGGTTATCACCCCAGGACAAAGTTCACCAGACAGGAACAAATCCACCAAATCTTCCTGCAGCTTCCAGGCAACTTTAGAGATTTTGCTCTCAGCACTATATTAAAGCGACACTTCATTGGCTGTTTGGAACTTTGGGAAAAGTGGGAAGGTTTTGACAGAACTGCATTATCTTTGGAGGTTCTCCTGCTGGACCCACCATTCTTCCTCTACAGAGACCCTGGAGAGAAGCTACAATGAGAGTCTGAATTTGCCTCCTTCTTTAAATTGTATCAGTGGCTTCAGGCTGATACAATTGAAATATGTGGAAGAACAGGAAGCAATAAGTTACTGTTTAAAATGGCATGTTGGCAGTACACGTTAAATAAGTGGATTTTTGTTGTAGCTTGGGCACTTGTTCTCTAAAAGGTTTGCCATCACTGCACTGTAGCTTTTGAACTTTCAGGCTTAAATGTTCGCAGGCTATAGCTGGTGCGCTGGCCCTCTCAGCCCACGGCCGTGTCCTCCTTTAAGCCTCTCCATGCCCACATGAAAAAATTGGTGTACAGGTCCTAATGAATCTTCCCTCCTCCTATGTATACAGCTGAAACCGCCTAATTTACAGTGGGTGTGGAAAGCATCCAGACCCCTTTAAATTTTATACTTTTTATTTAATTGCAGCCAATTGGTAAGATCAAAAGCATTCTTTAATGTATACTCAGCATCCCATCTTGACAGAAAAAAAACTGAAATGTAGACATTTTTGCTAATTTATTAAACAAGAAAAACTGAAATATCACATGGTCATAAGTATCCAGACCCTTTGCTGTGACACTCATATTTAACTCAATTGTTGTCCATTTCTTCCTGATCCTCCTTGAGATGGTTCTACTCCATTATAGGAGTCCAGTTGTGTTTAATTAAACTGATTGGATTTGATTAGGAAAGGCACACTAAATAAGACCTCACAGTCCACAGTGCAGGTCAAAGCATCATAAGTCTAAGGAATTGCCCAAGGAGCTCAGAGACAGAATTTTGGGAAGGCACAGATATGGCCAAGGTTACAAAAGAATTTCTGCAGCACTCACAATTCCTAAGAGCAAAATGGCCTCCATAATTCAGACAAGCAATTGTGGGAGAAGAGTCTTGGTGAGAGAGGTAAAGAAAAACCCAAAGATCACTGTGGCTGAGCTCCAGAGATGCAGTAAGAGATGAGAGAAAGTTCTGTAAAGTAACCCCCCCCCCCCCCACCAGTCAGGGCTTTATGGCAGAGTGAATAAACGAAACATCTAAAAAGGGCCTTAAAGGGGTTTTCAAGAAAAAAAGTTCCATGTTCCTGTGACATGTTCTCCTTTCCATCTGTTAACTCTAAAGCTTAATTCTAAAGGTAAAATGGTCACATGTAGGAATGTAGGAGCAGCCACATAATTGGCTACAGCACAGAAATTAGAATGTTCACACAAACAATACTTTTCCAGCTCCTGTGACTGCTATCCAGCTGGGATTATCAACAGATGGAATGGATGCAGCATTGTTGAAGCAAGGAGTCAAGTTTTCCTCTTCCCCCTGATTCTGCTGTCCCCAATAAAGTTTTTTATATAACACCAAAGCAGGAAGATGACAGTACATAATATTTTTCCAAAGTGCTAGGAACATACTTTTGTACTTAGCTTTTTTTGCTACCTTATTAAATAAACATGTTCATGTTCTATTTTTTTGATGGAGCCGGAGAATATGTGAACCTTAAATGTAGAAAATGTACAAAACATTTCCGAAACCTCAGGAAAGCTTAAAATAGAAATAAGATAAATCGTAGGAATGGATTTCACATCGGACTGTACATAAACATTTTCTCATGTGTCAGACATACTAGGAAGGTTAAAGAAGCATTTTTTCCAATAATGAATTCCTGGCATGCTGGGCATTTCTCCGAGCAAAACGTTTAACACTGGAGTTAATTGTATCGTTGCCAACATCTGCACTTTCACTGTAGGATACACATTAGAAATACATTGGGAAAAGTGGTTTTAGTGGCTACAGTGTGAAAGCATGATGGCATATCATTACAGACCAACTTCTTTATTTATAGCACTAGTGTACCATTTAATATTATTGTTATGTTAAATTCAACTTCTTTACTGTGTTTTTTTATTTAACCCCTTATCACAGACACTAGTTTTCATCTCATTGACCAGACTCAATTTTTCAAATCTGACATGTCTCAGGATAATTGGTTATAACTTCGGAACACTTTAACATATCCCGGTGATTTTGAGAATGTTTTCTCGTGACAAATTGTACTTCCTGTTAGTTGTAAAATTTAAGTGATAAGTTTTGCGTTTCATTCTGAAAAAAAGTGAAAATTTGGCAAAAGTTTGTAAATATTCTTCATTTTCCAAGTTTGAAATGTTCTGCTTTCCAGACAGTAAAATTATCCAAAAAGCTTGATAATTAACATTTACGGAATGTCTTCTTTATGTTGGGATGATATTTTATGCGTCCTGTCATTTTTCTAGGATGTTATGAGGTGCAGAACTTTAGGTGCTCATTTTCATGAAAATTGCTAAAACTCACATTTTGAGGGACAACTCAGCTTCCAAGAGACTTTGAAAGGCCAAAATAATAGTAAAACCCGATAAATTACCCCACTATAAAAAGTTCACCCCTCAACGTATGTAAAACAACTTCTATTGAGTCTATTAACCCTTTAAGTGTTTCACATGGGTTAAACCATATATACCTGCGATTTAGAAACTTTTGAATTTTTTTGGAAAATACATTAATTTAGGCCAAAACTGATAGTTTCATAATAAATTAAATGATGAAACGCTCTGCAATTTCCCAATTTCTCTCGAGTGTACTGATACCCCATATTTGGTGGTAAACTGTTGTATGGGCGCACAGTCGAGCATGGGATCAAAGCAGCGCTATTCACAGCAGATTTGTATTGTCACGTTGTACAGGCTATAAATTTTAATTTTGTTTGTTAATGTGAACATATGAGGACTTATTATGTACGGGATGAGATACAATGTATAGATAATTCATTTTGGGGGGTCATAAGCTTATTCATGAGATTTTATTAACTTTTTCAAGTGGGACAGAAACAAAATCATCAATTTTATTTGGGATTTTTAGCACTTTTTTCCCCCACTCACCGTAACGTAAAAATAATATTATATATTTATTCTCTGGTTCACTATGATTACGGTGATACCTCATTTATATAGTTTTTCTTATCTTTGCTCAATTTTACTGAGCAAAACCAATATTGGAGAAAATCGCATTGTTTTTACTATCGACAACTTTTCAGGACCATAACTTCTGTATTTTTTTTTTGTTGTCAGGTCTGGTTGAGGGCTTTTTTTTGTGAAAAGAGTTGTTCTATTCAGTCATATCATATTAGGGAACGTAGCTTTTTTTATCACCTTTTAGAACATTTTTTGTGATGGTGTTTGATGAAAGATTGTATATTACGGGAAGTTTTTCGAGTTTTTTTTTTTACGTCGTTCACCGAGCGGGTTCAATATTGATTTAGATTTATTGGAAAGATTAATACGGACGCGGTGATACCAAATATGTACATTTTTGGTGTTTTATATACTTTATTTGCATTATATATCTAAAGTTAATATTTGTAGCGCAACCTTTTGCTGCAAGTCTGTTTTGCACATCAAGAGACTGAAATTCTAACCCATTTTTCCTTGAAAAACAGCTTGAGCTCAGTGAGGTTGTATAGAGAGCATATGTGAACAGCCGTTTTCAGCTATTTCCACAGCTTTGATTCAAGCTTTGATTCAAGACTTTGATTTGGCCATTCGAATACCTGGATATGTTTATTTGTGAACCATTCCACTGTAGATTTTGCTTTATGTTTGGGATAATTGTCTGGCTAAGATAAATTTCTGCCCCAGTCTCAGGTCTTTTGCTGACTCCAACAGGTTTTCTTTCAGTATGGTCCTGCATTTGGCTCCATCCATCTTCCCATCAGTTTTAACCATCCTCCCTGTCTCTGCTAAAGAAAAAACAGGCCCAAACCATGATGCTGCCACCACCATGTGTGTCAGTGGGGATTGTGTGTTCATGGTGATGAGCTGTGTTGCCTTTACGCCAAACATATTGTTTGGCATTGTGGCCAAAAAGTTTGATTTTGGTTTCATCTGACCAGAGCACCTTCTTCCACATGTCTGGTGTGTCTCCCAGCTGGCTTGTGGCAAACTTTAAACAAGACTTTTTATGGATATCTTTGAGAAATGGCTTTCTTCTTGCCACTCTTCCATAAAGGCCAGATTTGTGCAGTGTATGGCTGATTGTTGGGCTATGCGCACACTCTCCCCCCTTAGATGTACATCTCTGCAGTTCATCTAGGGTGATCATGGGCCTCTTAGCTGCATCTCTGACCAGTCTTATCCTTGTTTGAGATGAACGTTTAGAGTGTTGTAGGAAAAAACACCCCTCACATTTATTGCACAATTTCCTCCCAAGCACGGAAATACCCCACATGGGGGTCTAAACTGCTTTTAGGGCATATTGCAGTGCACAGAACAGAGCGAGTGATAGATTTTCCTGAAACTGTTTTAGGCCACCTGAAGGAATTTATTAAGGGGTATAATGACTTTTTCTACCCCCTCTCTGAAATTAAGATGATATGGAAGTAAAACTTTGAAAAAAATAATTGCTTCACAAATTGTCCCCCACCCCACCCCCAATTCATAGCACAATTCCTCCTGAGCACAGAAATACCCCACATGTGGGTGTAAACTGATTTTAGGGCATATAGCAGCACAGAACAGAGCGCCAACGAGCACCATTTGGCTATGAGTGGATAAATTTTCCTGTTTTATGCCACCACCTTTCATTTACAGACTCTGGGAAATGGAAACAGTTAAAACCCCCAAAAAGTGACCCCATTTTGAAAACTAAACCCATAAAGGCTTCCAGGATAAAGCAATAGTGACTTATAGGCCCCATTCCTCACTTATAGTAGATTTGAGCTAACAGAATAATGTAACACCACCATAAGTTACCTTATTGAAAACAACACCCAGAAAGCAGAAATTATTTATCTAGGGGTATAATGAAAGTTTTTGGGGCTAGTAAAATGAAATCCAGGAAAAATCTATTTGCATATGTTGTGTAACACTTGTTCCTTCTGTATTCATCTAGGGGTATATTGAAAAGAAATGAAAGCGGAAACAGTCTTTGATGCACAACCCTGGCTTATCTGTGCAAGTGTCACATTGATAACCGGTATCTTTGCGCGTTCCCTTCTTGTGGCACACACGGCATTTTTTGTATGGCCGTCTTTTCTTTTCTGTGGGGGGGATCTCAGATGGGAAATGTTGTCCCGGCACAATTCTGCTGGCGTGACTAGTATGGGATGTGCTCGCACCCTCTTCACCCTCTTGGAACAGTAATTGCTTAGTTACTTGTTCTTGTTATGCCAAGTAGCTTACTATAGTTGCCGGGTCTTGCGGTAAATGAAAAAGGAATTATACAATGCAGTTTGCACTGAATTATACGGCTGTAGCATTTGATCAGCTAGATCAACCCCTCCCAAGTGTTGGCTGTACTCCTGTATTCAAACTGGCTTGAGGACTGTGGCATTGGTTCCTCTAACAGAGACAGGGGTGCTGTAATATTTGACTTGCTTTCACCCAGTCTCAATTTAAGGTTCACCAGATTTTTTTGGGAGGCCTCTTTGATTCCTCCTTATTGTTCTGCAGGCCTCTGTTCTTTTTTCAAGGAGGCACTGAAAGAGAGGGACACTTGTATAGAAATTATCTATGTCATGGTGATAGCCTTTACCCAACAGGGGGAATAAAAGATCCCACACAATTTTACCACTTGTGGTCAGGGGGGCATTTAGGTACACAGATCTGGGAGTCCTTTCCTTCATAGATACGGAATTTGTAGGTGTATCCGCTTTCACTTTCACAGAGCTTGTAAACTTTGATCATGTACCTAGCTCTTTTGCTTGGGAAATATAGCCGAAATTTAAGCCTACCTCTAAAAAGTACAAGTGACTCGTCGATGGCTATATTTTTTGTGGGGTGTAAGCCTCCATAAATTTCTAATTAAAATGAGTAACTACTGGAATAATTTTTTATATTCGGTCTTGGGCATGGTCACCAGCAGCAGGACACTACTATTATTGCTGTAATGCAGAAATTTTAACAGCGCCTCAAAACGTGGTCTTGTCATCACAGCCCTGTACATCGGTGTGTGGTATACAACGTCACTGGACCAATATGACCGGATGCTAGGCTTTTTAACAAGTCCCATATTAAGAAAGAGCCTCCAGATTTTTTTTTTATTTTGTGGCATTAGTGAGGTGCCAACTATGGCTTCTAGCACAATATGATGTGGGGTGACTGGCTAGAAAATGTTCTGCATACAGATTTGTCTGTGTAAAAATCAAGTTCCTTGTACCCATCTGTATTAATATTTATTCCTGGGTTGGAACTGAATGCTGGAATTTGGGGAGAAAACATATTTGACGGCTCCCAAGTGGGGTCACTTGACTGCTCTTCACTCCTTTGTGAGGGTTCATCACTGTCACTAGAGGAGGACATTAGAAAGTGCTCTTCATCACTTGCAGAGTCTGTATCTGAACACATGTAGGCATAGGCCTCATACGTAAAATATACCGTTTAGCCATGCTAGAAACTATATTATTTTTTAGTATTATGATAAAACAAAAAACAGTAACTGAAACGTCAGCACAGGAAGGGATACAAACGCTGAAAATCTGTGTAGGTGTAAGTATATGCAATAATGTACCCCTACAGTACTAAAATCATACTATATCTATAAAACTAGAAACTATATTTTTTTGTATTTTTTTAATATTTTTTTTTAACTTTATGATAAAACAAAAAACAGTAACTGAAATGTCAGCGCAGGAAGGGAAACAAATGCTGAAGGTGTAGGTGTAAGTATAACCTCTAGCTCTGATCACTAACTCTGATTGCTGACCCTATTCACTATAGATATTCAGCAGCCCTAACCACTAACCCTAATCACTAACCTTAACCCCTTCCCGACGCGCGCTGCATATTGCAGCAAAGGCTTACCGATCGCGGGTGCTTTCACGGCCATCGCCGCCGGCAATGCTGCCCGATGACGTCACGGGGAGCGGTGATCCGTTGCCATGACAGCTTCGGGTCTCACGAAGGCCCGAAGCTGTCTCGTTTTAACCAATTCATTACAATGTGCTATCAGCACATTGTAATGAATGAGGAGTAAAATCCCCATATACTGCCATATTGCGGTATGGCAGTATATGGTAGGATCGATCAGACAACCTAGGGTTAAAGTACCCTATGGAGTCTGAAAAATAGTAAAAGTAAAAAAAAGTTTAAAAAAAAAAATTATAATAAAAAAAAACTAAAAATTCAAATCACCCCCCTTTCTTTAGAACTGATATTAATATTAATAAACAGTAAAAATCATAAACACATTAGGTATCACCGCTTCCGAAAATGTCAGATCTATCAAAATATAACAACGGTTTTTCACTGCGTTTAACCCCGTAACGGAAAATAGCGTCCAAAGTAAAAAATGACATTTTTTTTGCCATTTTGGAAAATATAAAAAAATTAATAAAAAGTGATCAAAAGGTCACACAGTCCTAAAAATGATAGCAATGAAAACGCCATCAAAAGTCGCAAAAAATGACACCATCCACAGCTCCGTACAAAGTATGAAAAAGTTATTGCCGCCAGAAGATGGCAAAATAAAAAAAAAATTTTTGTACAGGAGGTTTTAATTTTTTTATGTATGAAAACATTATAAAACCTATACAAATTTGGTATCCACGTAATAGTAGCAACCCAAAGAATAAAGCAGACATGTCATTTGGGGCGCACATTGAAAGCTGTAAAATCCAAGCCCACAAGAAAAAGTTGCAAATGTGTTTTTTCACCATTTTCACTGCATTTGGAATTTTTTTCCCGCTTCCCAGTACGCGCCATGGAATATTAAATACCGTCACTACGAAGTGCAATTTGTTACGCAGAAAATAAGCCATAACAGAGCTCTTTATGTGGAAAAATAAAAACGTTATAGATTTTTGAAGGTGGGGAGTGAAAAATGGAAGTGAAAAAACTAAAAAAGGCCAAGTCGTTAAGGGATTAATTACTATAAATATTCAGCAGCCCTAAGGGTTCGGTTACATGTTGCAGTTAAAACTGCATCGCTATCAGTTTTGAGGTGGTTTTAGGTGCAGTTTTGTAAATTTCACAGGTGAAAGACATGAATTGAAGAGGTGAATTTGATTTTGAAGGAGAAAGCTGTCCCACAAATGTCATTCACCTGTTGATTTGATGTCTTTCACTTATTAAAATAAGCAATACCCTCACGCACCCTGACACATTTTGAACAATTATGTTTGGCGCGTTCTCACATGCCCCATGCCCTTTCAGAGATGTACAAACTATTAACTACTCCCAGCCGCACGTCTACACCATCATTCTGCAAAGCCTGGGAAACTGAACTGGGGAAGACATTTTCCGAGGGACAATGGTCACAATGCTTCTCTCTAGCTCAGAAAACAGTTATAGCCTCTAAACATCAAGAAACCAGCTACAAAATTTTGATGAGATGGTACAGAGTACCAGCGCTTCTACACAAATTGTTTCCAACAGTCCCGGATAGATGCTGGCACTGTGGGTCTGCGGGAGGTACAATGTCCCACATCTGGTGGCGGTGTCCTCGCCTACAAAGCTTTTGGTCTAATGTACTCCAGGTCATTGAAGAGATTACAGGCCTTAAAATTCCCAACACCCCTGAAGCAGTCCTATTATTTATGTTTGATATACAAGTCTCAACATATAAGAAATCACTGGCCAAACACCTCTTGCAGGCAGCTAAGACAATTATTCACAATGAGTGAATGGTTCGGGGAAGTAGCCCTGACGCACAGAATGGAGGAACTGATTGCTCAGTCCCCAAAGGACCGCACGCGATTCTCTAAAACATTGTTTTAATTGGCAGCAATTCCTGAGCTCCCAGTCCTACCGCACAGTACAAGACTGAGGTTTCTGTAGACAGTGATGCAACCGGGAAAACAAAACGCCCTGCCCACATCTCTGGTACCATCCAATGCTCCTCCTACCCCCCTCCCCATCCTCTCCTCACCCCCAGCTACCCAATCTTTCATTTTCCCTCTCCCCCCCCCCTCTATCTCCCATCTTCTCTACCTATACCTGCTATGTATATCGGCAACATTGCTTGCTTTAACTTTACCGCAACATTTATTCTCTTGTAACAAAGATAACGCATCGGCTGAGGTCAGTTCTTACCGTTTGTTCTTGATACAAATGTTTCCTCTTTACATGTTTAAATTGAATGTTGGCTTGTTAACCATGCATGCCCTAAAGCAGAGCCCCCAACCGCCGGTCCGCGGACCAGGACATTGGAGTTTATCAGCCGGTCCGCGTCGCCGCTGATAGCTAGCTCCGCGGCCCTGCGCCTGGTCAGTGACGCGGCTCCCGGTACCGGTGTTCAGTGTGTAGCGCTGCTAAGCAGCAGCGCTGTATACACTGACGCTCAATGTACACTGCTGCTACTCACAGAATGTGCTCAGGCAGGAGCAGGGACAAGCAGGTCACGTGTGTCCAGTGCTCCTTCACCTCCTGCTAGCTGCGAGTTGGAGGGGGAGGGGCTCTGGATGCTAATGGAAAGCTAGATATGACGTCAGGTCATTATAAATGTCATAATTATATGATAAGTATGAACTAAGCTCCACCCCTCCATAACCCCACCCCATATGACCAAAGCCCGCCCCCACCCCCACCGGACCATGGAAAACTGGTCTAGCTTAAAGCCGGTCCCTGGTGCAAAAAAGGTTGGGGACCTCTGCCCTAAAGGCAAATAATGCATAAACCCATATTACTTTGTATGTATCTTAACTCACTCAATAAAGCCTTGAATGAGAAAAAATAAGTAATACCACCTAAAACCACCTCAAAGCTAATTGCAATGCAGTTTTCACTGCAACGTGTGACTGCACCCTTATTACTAGCCCTAATCACTGGCCCTAATTGCTAACCCTAATCACTAAACCTAATCACTATATATATTCAGTAGTCCTAATCACTAGCCCTAATTACTATATATATTCAGCAGCCCTAATTACTAGCTCTAATTGCTAACCCCAATCACTAGCCCTAATCACTATTTATATTCAGGAGCCCTTATCACACACAAAAAGAAATTACACAAAAAAAAAAAAACTGAATAATTATAAGGAACAGGGGTGTGGAGGGGTCGGAGTGGGCTTTGGGGGGTATTTGGATGTACACTCACGGGACATAGCTTTGGTTCATGAAATATGGCAGAATCAGACCTGGGAACCAGCTCTCCCCTCCATCTTTAACTGGGGTTGGTCACTCTGGATTCACTGACCAATAACAGTGATCGTCAGGCAGGGACGGCTATGATTAGTCCCTGGCTCTATGTCAGTGCCGATCAGCTGTCGGTGTCAGCTGTCGTCAGGGCCACATCTGCCATGAGGCGAGATGAAAATCTCGCCTCGGGTGGCAGAATGCGGACCTCTTTAAGAGCGGCATTGGGTGATTTGGGTCCCCCCCCCCCCGGTGGCCGAATCGCCCTCCAGATAAATCGCAACTGTCTCTTTAAGAAACAGGTGAAATTTACATGAGGATTGGCGCAGCGCCTTTCCGGCTGCTGGCGTCGCTCCGTACAGTGCAGTGACATAGGCGGCGGATGATGACATCACGCCGCCTGTGTCACTCAGCAGAGCCGCGGCTGCCAGAAGAGCCGCATGAATACGGGAGCCGCGCACCGTAGGAGCACCCTGCCGCGAGGTACGTATAAGTTTTATTGTTTTTATTGTCCAATTATTAATTAAATGTGGCCATATATATATCAGGGGGTGATTACTGCTGTAATGGGGGGGGGGGGGGCATCTATATATACATATATGAGGCCAGATTCCTTTTTTTACTGGGGAAGCTGTATATATTTATAAAGGGCCAGATCCCATTTTTCCTGGGAGGGCTGTATATATTTATATGAGGGGCCAAATTCTTATTACACTTGGGTAGGGGGGCTGTATATATTTATATGGGGGGCAGATTCAGTTTATTCTGGGGGGCTGTATATATTTATATGGGAGACCAAATTCTGTTTATTCTGGGGGGCTGTATATATATATATATATTCATTAGGGGGTGCTATATATTTACATTAATTAGGGTAGCACTCTATATAAAATATAAAGAGCACTAGTGGAGGGGCAACGAACACTCTAAACTTCAGGAGGGCAAATTTTCAGCAACTAAGGGAAGACCTTAAAGCCATAGTCTGGGACATTGTTCTCAAAGACAAAAGCTCCCCCCAAAACGAGACTATTTCTCATATATTCTAAAAAAGTCCTGTGAGAAACACATACCTTATGGGGAAAAAGCATAAGAGGAACAAGAAAAAGCCCATGTGGCTAACTAATCTTGTAATGAAAGCAATAAGCGAGAAAGATAAGGCGTTCAAGGTGCTAAAACGTGAAGGCATTACAGGATTATAGAGAGAAATAGAAATCCTGTAAAAAGCAGATAAAGGCCGCAAAAACAGAGACTGAGAGAAATATTGCCAGGGAGAGCAAAAATAATCCCAAATTGTCGCCTTCTCGACTGTCTTTACCCAGGAAAATCCCCTTGTGGAAGACACAATGAGGAATAATGTAAATTCTCTTTGGAGTGTCAACAGGAAGAGGCACGGCACCGCCTAACAACCACTAAGATAGACAAATCACCGGGGCCAGATGGCATACACCCCCGGGTTCTGCATGAACTATGTACCGTGATAGACAGACCGTTATTTTTTTAATACTTGAAGATTCACTGAGGACTGGTTATGTTCCAGATGACTGGTGCATAGCAAAAGTGGTACCAATATACAAAAAAGGATCAAAAAGGGATCATGAAAGCTACAGACCTGTGAGTCTAACTTCTGTGGTGGGGAAAATATTTGATGGGTTTGTTAGAGATGCTATCCTGGAGTATCTCACTGTGCATAACGTTATAACCCAGCGCCAGAATGGGTTTATGAGAGATCGGTCATGTCAGACTAATCTGATTTCTACGAGGAGGTAAGTTCCAGACTGGACCTGGAGGACGCTGTGGATGTTGTATATCTGGACTTCTCAAAGGCATTTGACACCAGGCCGCATTAAAGGGTTGGTAAATAAAATGAGACTGCTGGGGCTAGGGGAAAATCTGTGTATTTGGGTAAGTAATGGCGACAGAGGGTCGCAATTAATGGCACATTCTCAGATTGGGTTGATGTTACCAGTGAAGTGCCACAGGCGTCAGTATTGGGGAAACTTCTTATATTTTTATAAATGACCTTGTAGTGGGTTTACACAGTCAAGTTTCAATATTTGCAGATGATACTAAGCTTTGTAAAGTAATAAATACTGAGGTCGATAGTTTAGCATTACAGGGGGATTTGTGGAAGCTTGAGGAGTGGGCAGAGAAATGGTTGATGAGATTTAATGCAGATAAATGTAAAGTTATGCTCTTGGGCCATGGAAACAAAAGGTATAATTATGTACTAAACAGTCAAATACTTGGTAAAACTGGGGCTGAAAAGGACATGGGGGTATTGGTAGATGGTAAACTTAATTTTAGTGCCCAGAGCCAGGCGGCTGCTGCTAAAGCAAATAAAATTATGGAATGTATCAAGAGAGGAATAGATTCTCATGATAAAGACATAGTTTTGCCCTCATACAAATCCCTGGTCAGACCACACATGGAATATTGTGTACAGTTTTGGGCACCAGTATATAAAAAGGACATAGTAGAGCTGGAACGGGTGCAGAGGAGAGCAACCAAGATTATTAGGGGAATGGGGGGATTAGAATACAATGAGAGATTACAAAATTTGGGATTATTCAGTTTAGAAAAAAGACGACTGAGGGGAGACCTAATTACAATGTACAAATACCTGAATGGACAGTACAAGAATGTCTCCAAAGATCTTTTTATACCTAGGCCAGTGACCAGGACAAGGGGGCATCCTCTACGCCTAGAGGAGAGGCGATTATACCATCAATAAAGACAAAGGTTCTTTACTGTAAGAGCAGTGATACTGTGGAACTCTCTGCCGCAGGAGGTTGTTATGGCCGACTCTATGTACATGTTCAAGAGAGGCCTGGATGCCTTTCTGGAGAGAAAAAATATTACGGGTTATGGGGATAAAACATTTATTTAATTCTTAAAGGTTGGACTTGATGGACTTGCTTCTTTTTCCGGCCTTATATACTATCATACTATGAATTTACACATGGTGACGCTTTCAATGTATGACGATATAGATCGTCTTTTTGCGCGAAGTACCCACTGAAAAAGACGATCCATATCGCCTTGTGTCGCTAACGTGTTAAAGTTTGTGAAATATTTTCCTATCCAAATCTGGCTTCTCTACAACAGCATTACGGACCTTCTTGGTGTGTTCCTTGGTCTTCATGATGTTCTCTATGCTTTAAACAGAACTATGGAGACTATAACACACAGGCGGATTAGATTTATCATCATCAGTCATTTAGGACAACATTCGATCATTCATTGAACTTCTGGAGTGAGTTTTCTGCAATAAATAATATTGCACGCCCCACTTTTCAGTTTACAATTTTCATTTTACAAAAGTTTAAAATATCCAATAAATTTTGATCCACTTCACAATTGTGTACCACTTGTTGATTCTTCACCAAAAAAATTACAATTTTATATCTTTATGTTTGAAGCCTGAAATGTGGCAAAAGTTTTAAAAATGTTCAAGGGGGCCGAATATTTTCGCAAGGCTGTGTAACATTTTTCAGCTTGGTATTGTGAAAAACAGAAATGTGGTCACCGTATGCCACTATACTGCCTTGTATTCCCCTTTCACTGCATAAACATTATTGAACCCGTACGATGAACGACGTAAAAACAAAACTCGAAAAGCTCGCCAAAAATTTCATAAAATCCTTTCACAAAAATGTTCCAAAAAGTGATAAAAAAAAAGTTATGTGGACCAAAATGGTACCACTGAAAAGGACAACTCAACACGTAAAAAATAAGCCCTAAACTAGCTCTGTCAACCAAAAAACATTAAAGTTATATCTCCGAAAAGATGGCGATGCAAAAACAAATGAGATTTTCTTTATATTCGTTTTTTTTCCTGTAAAATTGTAAAATATATAAAAAACAATATAATTGAGGTATCACCGTAATCGTATTGATCTATAGAATGAAAATATTATAGTATTTTTAGTGTACTATTTTTATAGTGTATTTTTAGATCTGAAAAGTGGGCTGTAAGGGCACATGCCAGGGCATCAAAGGGAAGCTGCGCCATTCATAGCAGATTATGCATTGTCACTTTTTATTGGCTATACAATATTTAGTTTTTGGGCAATTTGGACATATAAGGGTTTATTTTTTGCGGCTTGAGATGCACTTTACAAATATTTCATTTTAGTGGGTCATTAGCTTATTGATGAGATTTTATTAACTCTTGAATGTATGGGTGAAAAGAAAATTGTCAATTTTGGTTTCCTTTCTTTTTGTATTTTTTGGGGGTTGTACACCGTACACTAAAAATACTATATTCTCTTTATTCTATAGGTCACTACGGAGACACCTCATTTATATAGTTTTTCATTTATTTTTATTTTTACTATTTTACTGGAAAAAAAACTAATATAGAGGAAATCTCATTTGTTTTTGCATCGCCATCTTCTTTTCAGAGACATAACTTTAATATTTTATGGTTGACAGAGCTAGTTTAGGGCTTATTTTTTACGTGTTGAGTCACCTTTCAAGTGGTACCATTTTGGCGCACATAACTTTTTTTGATCACTTTTTAGAACATTTTTGTGAAGAGATTTTATGAAAAATGTACATTTTTGGCGAGTTTTTCGTGTTTTGTTTTTACGGCATTCACCGAGCGGGCCCAATAATGTTTCTGAGTTATTTTACGGATTGTTACGGACGCGGCTATACCAAATATGTGGGGGGTTTTGGCGATTTTGTGTTTTTTATACTTTATTACATGTGTAAAGGGAATGTTTGTGTTTAGGGGATTTTAACTTTAATTAATTCTTTTTATTAAAAAATGTATTTATTTGATGTTTCTAACTTTTTTTATGTACTTTTACAGCTTGGCTTGAACAATCACTATTACATGCAGGGAGCAAAAGTATGCCAGACACAAACGTCTGACGAACCGTTTCACGATACTTAATAATTGTGTTTCTTACATTTATGGTGCGTGCACAGTACTCTCTTCTACTTTGATTTATATATCTTTTGCTATATAACTAATAAAATTTCTGAATTTACTGACCCAGATTTATTAAAGCCTTTGCTCCAGGTTTTTTTAGTCTGATTGTATTTATAAAGCCAAAGTGTTGTGGCTGGACTATACCCGACACAACACAAAATTCTGCATTAATAGGGGCTTTCCGTTGCACAGTTTGGCTGTGCGCCACATTTATCATGCACTGTCCAACAGAAATGTGTCTCATGCTCTATGTAAAAGGTGCATTAGAAAAAGTAGGTGCACTCTGTTGGGGCAGTGCAGAGAGCGCCAGATTTATGAAGAACCTGCGCCACAATTCATTAATCTGGAGCACCCTGCACAATCTCCTAGATAACAGGGCCAGCACAAAACACATATATTTAAAAGTTTATCTGAAGAAAGCCACTATTAATATTATATTGATGATGTATTTTAATGACCAATATGTATCTTGAATGCTAAAGGGTCAATGAATGCCACAGCCTTTTTGTTCAAGCAACTGAACTTCTGAAGTCAGAATTACTTGGGAGAAGGTTTCTTGTGCATGTAAGCTGGCATTAGACTACTAAATTCAATAAGTGTGCATACGAGTTATAGCAAGTAATAATATATACTGTGTTGTGTATAGAATTGCTTTGGCTTCCAACTGAGAGTGTGGCTAGAGCCTACGCCTCCATCCATAAAAAATATCATAGTACAGATGGAGGTACTCTTGCATCTAGAGTTTGGAGACAGAGAGGAGCAAAAATGTGCCGGCAAATAAATTCTTTAGCAAATGGAGGAAATGGATCATCGTTTACTTAAGTGCAACATTGATGCAACCCCTTAACCTCGCCCAATGGCACCTCCTGGAGAATCTAAAGGGCTCCTTGGGCCCACTAAGAGTGCCACAAAAACAGGCATGTTCATTGTTCTCCACGCTTTATTCTTTGTACTCCTTCCTGCTCTGCAAATCTCATATAGCCTTCTCATGCAATGTTTGGCACCATGTTGGGACTTTTGTCTGTCTGTTGTAAGGGGACGGTGTATCCCCACCTTTGTTGTAATGTTTTCGTTTTGTGAAATAACTGAAAACCAAATAAAAGCTTTAAAAAAAAGGAATTGTTTTGGCTTCCAATTTTTAATATAAGTACCCTATAAAAGTAAGGCCTTATTACACAATGAAGTTTACTGAAGTGAAATTCTGTGTACTGTTCTATTTCTAAGTCCTCAATGTCTGCATTACCAGGATTTTTGCAAGAGTTATTGGCACCATGGACCGCTATATACATTGTACTAATGTACTGTAGCTATTATACTTTTAAAGGTGCTGTGGGTAAGCAGCTTGTAATTGGCACCACTATAAGTAGTGGGATTTATTATGGCTGAAATTTGTAAAAGCAGTATTAATAGGCTGCTGTAGCAATTTGGGTACTACTAGGGTTGGCACAAATGTTTGGGGAACTAAATGGAGCTTTAGCAAATATTTTTGGACATTTCTATGAGTATCTGTTCGCTTTTGTATACACGCTGTTAGGACTGGTATAGTTTTGTAGAAGAACATGTGGAGTTACTTCAGGAATGATTAAACAGATTTAATCACTTGTTGTCATGTTTGACCTGTCCCATACGTAATCTCCTAACATAAATAAAAAAGCAAAAATACTCCACACTAATTGTTGTGTTGTAAGCTTCACCAATTCATATCCTTTCTATCTTTAATGTACAATAAGCAGTTTTTTAGAAAAAGAAAATATGGCTAAAAGAACGCAAACAAGAGAAGCCTGCCGAAAACACTTGAGTTATGGAGCTGTAGGTCATGATCAAGAGCTTGTTGTTCTGCTTCTGAAGATATCATGTTCTCTTCCTTGCTACAGTTTGCACATAGTTATGTGAACTGGCAGAAACTGTGCTGTCAGAGATCTGTGGTCAGACACAGACTTTTCTAGGACAAGGAGAAAATGTCCAACATTTGTTTTCTGCAGTGAACCACCAGTAATTGCAAGGAACAATTTCATCAGTCAGACATCCAACTACCTCATGATTACGTTATGATTTGAGATAAAAATAAAGTTTAAGTATTTTATAAAATTGTCATGTCAATTGCAAATAAAATATTCAAAAGTCAAAACACTTTTAATGTAACTCCACATGAAAAACCACTGTTCTATTACTGTTCTCTGTTTAATGATAGCAATGAAAATATTAGCTAGTCCCACACACAGGTCTGTATACGAAAGAATGCAAAAGATATGGATGTTAGAATATGGTGTTACAGCAAACTTTTTTTCTGTGACAATACCAACCCAAAGAATAAAGGATCGTGCAGCGATAGCTTTAAAAAGGAAATGCATGAGAAAATGGAGAAACTGGTTCTTTTGTGATTTCTGTTGCATTTTGGATTTTTCCTCAAACATTCCAATATTAATATTAAAATGTCTGTAGAGAAAAAAAAACTATCCCGCTGATAACAAGCCTCATTCAGCTCTGTAAATGGGAAAATACATAATTGCCTAAATGAATAGTGCAGATGATAATAGTCTTGGCTTGTGGATGGTAAGGAGTAAAATAGGCTGTGGCATTAAAGGGGTTTTACAGTCATAAAAAGTTCTCCCCTATTCACAGAATAGGATATAACTTGTCCGAACCCCACAGCTCACAGGCACAGGGGTACATTGTACCCCAGTGAACAGAGTGGCAAGATGGAAGGGCATGCTGAAGCTGCTCCCTTCATTGTCTGTGGCACTGATGGAAATTGTCTAATACAGCACTCGGCTATCTTCACCACTGCCATAGAGATGGATTTTCTGTCTATTTGCGATACAAGGAACCCCCTTTCTTGGGCTATGTTGGTACCTCAACTGATTATTTGAGGGGGGGGGGGGGAGGGGTTAGGGGGGGTGAGAGGGGAGCTTCATTTTATTGCTCACCAGCAGAGAAGCTTGGTTCACCCCTGGTTGTCATAACATCATAAAAACGGGGGCGTGGCCTGATGCCGCGCTAGGAGGACGTGCGCCGCGGAGCTCCCGGGACCCGGCACCCTATCACCCTTCCCAGGCAGCCATCCTCCACCTGTACCCCCTCCAGCCTGTTCCCCGGTGCCGCGGGTACCTGCCCTCGCACTCCGGTGGCGGTATCGCGGAGGTCTCCCCCCGCACTCCAGCTCCTCCAGCCTCTCACGTGCCCCGCGCGGCGGCGGGACCATAGCCGCCCGACATCGCGGCTACATAGCGGTGCGGTGAGGGAAACCCCCCCCCCCCCGCCTCTGGACATACTGAGCCGCCGACCCACTGTGCCGCTGACCCACTCTGAGGATCGCCAGCGCTCCAGCCAGCCCTGTATCCTGCCGGGGGCGCCATCTTGCTGGACTCCCCTGCGCTGCCTGAGGCCTAGGCGCGCAGGGTTAACCTCTCCCTTGCCGGACTGCAGCCAGGAGTAAGGTAGGGAAGTAATTCCCCTGCTGCTGCCCACCTCTCACCTGGGGACCCCAAGCTATACAGCCCAGCTGGCACCATACTGGGAGTCCTCCATACTCCCAGTGATCCCCTGCCCCGGGTTCTGTTTTATATTAACCCTTGCAGTGCCGCTGCAATTTCCCACGTGGGCCCTGACTCTATTTCTGCTAATTACTGGACGCTAGGCTCCTCGATTGTTTATCACTGGCCCTCTCTGCCCAGACGCCATGGGTAACCGGAGGAGGACGGCTAAATTGCTCAAAGCAGCGACCGGGGTGTCTGCGCCTCCATCGGATGATGAATCCGTCCATGAAGATCCTCCATTCCAGTCCCTGGAACCCCTGGACGCGCAGGATTGCTCCACATCCCAAGCTGTTCTTGCACAGATACAGTCGAACGCTGCCAAAAAGTTGGGGAGATTCTCCCGCACACAGCCTTGCTCTCCTCAGGGGTCCCCAAACTCCTCTCCCTCCCTCTTTGAAGGCTCCCAGAGCCCGCCACAGCTTGTAAGCTATGAAGAGGGTGTTGATCCGTCTGACGCGGCCACAGAGTTGGATCGCAAATTTGCAGAGGTGCTGGCGGCCATTAACGGATGCCAATCCAAACTTGTCACCAAGGTGGATGAGCTGCGACAGGACTTTGTTCTTTTAAGACACGATGTCCACAAAGCTAAAGAGCGAATTACTGAAACTGAGCGCAGAATATCTGAGGTGGAAGATGTCCAGAGGCCCATGCCGACACAGATCAGAGAGCTTCAGCGCCAAATGTCTGCATCTATCGACAGAGCTGACGACCTCGAAAACCGCCTGCGACGGAACAACGTCAGAGTGGTCTTTTTTGAAAATTGGCTTAAAAATATGCTTCCTGCAGATACCTTCTCCCCGTTCTTCACAGTGGAAAGGGCCCATCGTGTGCCATCCCGCCCTGGCCCTCCAGGGGGCAATCCAAGACCCTTCCTGGCCCGGCTGCTGCACTTTAGGGACAGGGACTCTATCCTCAGGGCTGTCCGTACCAAGGGAGAAATTCTCTATGCTAACAGCAGAGTGTCCTTCTACCCTGATTTCTCTGCATCGGTCAGGAAACAACGCGCACAATTCACCGAGGTCCGTGCCCGTCTCCGTGACAAGGGGTATAAATACTCCATGATGTACCCTTCCAAGCTCCGAATTGCGGACGGTCAGAAGACTCGATTCTTCACCTGCCCAACCGAAGCACTTCACTGGGCTGATGCAGCCCCTCGGGCTCCCGCTGGAAGGCCCGCACCTCCTGAGTGACTGGACTCACATATCCTTTTATCTGATGAGCTATGACAATGCTGGACTTAGTCCTGAATTGATGCTTAGGGGTCCTAAATCACTGCTCTAATTTTCTAATATTGCTTTAGATTGGGGCGCACGCCTCGTATATTGTACCCCATAACTGATGTGCTATCTCTCTTGGTCAATTTGGCCTGTGCGCCACACATGGCACTTATTTCTCTTTCCCCTCCCCTTCCCCTTCTTTGCGCCTACTCCCCCCCCCCCCTCCCCTATCCTCTTACCGTTCCCCTCTACATATTACTCTTCCCCTATCCCCTCCTTTGCTCTCTTTAAACATGGCTGCCTAAATACCTCCTGTTTATATATACTCTGAGGGTTGGGGGTTCCGGGACAAATGGTGTAGGTTTGTCTTGAGTTAGGGACCACTGTTCTACTCTTTGACTGTTATTGGGTATAGGTCTACACTACTGCTGTTAGGGTGTTAGACAGGGGGTTTGTATTCTTGGGATTGTTAGTTTAGTTCTGTTATATTTGTTATGCTCACTGTTGTCTGTCTGTCTATGTCTCTGTGGTATGAAAGGATGAATGCTTGGTTGCTCACGTCTCCTTCCCCGCACCCATTTCCCTTCCGCTAATATGTCTTCAATTAAGGTAATGAGTTGGAATGTGAGGGGACTTAACTCCAAATTCAAGAGGGCCCTGATGTTAGATGTCATTAAGCGTCAAGCCCCTCACATTGTATGTATCCAAGAGACACACCTTACGGGTCAGAAGGTCCTCTCTCTGAAGCGAGCCTGGGTGGCCAGAGGTTATCATTCCTCCTACTCTGTTTACGCCAGGGGAGTATCCGTACTCATATCCAAAGCACTTCCTATAGAGGTCATACAGGTTGCGCCGGATCACTTTGGCCGGTACGTAGTCTTACATTGTGCCCTGTGGGGATTTACTTTCACTATAGTGTCGGTCTATGTCCCACCTCCCTTTGACCCAGCTGTGCTGCACTTAATCTCCAGTAAACTTGCTTCTATGCCTCCGAGTCCGATCCTCTGCATTGGTGACTTCAATGCAGTCCCTAATCCCTCCCTGGATCGCACAAGCGGCCTAGACACAGGCTCGGTCCGTCTGAATGAGTGGCTCACTTCTCTAGACCTCGCCGATGTCTGGCGTAGTAAACACCCTCAAGAGAGAGAATATTCATTCTATTCCTCTGTTCATAAGAGCTTCTCTCGGATTGATCTGGCCTTTGTCTCCCCTGACATGCTGCAACACGTTGATCAAGTATCCTATTGCCCGCGCAGTGCGTCAGACCACTCTGCCCTGCTCATCAGTCTCCTTATAGGCCCCCCCAGCGACTCCCGCTTATGGCGCCTGCACCCGGCCTGGCTCCTATCCCCAGCGGTCCAGAGTACTGTTAGGGCAGCACACAGCGAGTTCTGGGATGTACACTCAACCCATCCTGATCCTCTTCTAGTCTGGGACTCGTACAAGTCCTCGGTGCGGGGGGCATTCATGTCGGGGGTAGCTGGCCATAGGAAGTCATTAAGTGCGCAGGAGGAGAGGCTGACGGCTGCACTGGTGACCGCAGAAAAGGATTACCTAGAGAAACCTACTCCCGGGAATAAAAAGACTTGGGCTCAGGCGCAGAGGAACCATTTAGCTGTAGTGAAGGAGCGCACCAGCAAGCGCCTGCTGGCCAGGGAAGCGTCCATTTTTGAATTCGGAGATAAAAATGGGAAGCTGCTTGCATATCTCTCGCGGGCTGAACGCCCCTGTGCTTCCGTTCCCTCTATCCTTGACAGTAGCGGAGCCTTGATCACAGAACCCCGGGCCATAAACATGGTTTTTCACGAATTCTACTCTTCTCTTTACAGCTCCAGATTGTCCGCCTCTTCCGTCGAGATTTCCAGATTCCTTGACAGTCTTCCACTTTGGAGGCTCACACCGGCACAGTCATCGGAGCTTGATGCCCCGCTCTCGGCGGAGGAGGTGGAACTGGCCATCCAATCGTTGCCCCCCGGTAAGACACCTGGACTTGATGGGCTGGGAGGTGAGTGGTATAGGGATAACTGTGAGACCCTGGTTCCCCTTCTCCTTAGCCTATACTCCAATGCGCTTGATAGCGGTTCCCTTCCCGACTCCATGCGAGAGGCCCTTATTGTAGTTATTCCCAAGCCTGGTAAGGACCCTCTGCTTCCTGACTCGTACCGTCCAATTTCCCTCCTAAACTCAGATGTTAAAATACTAGCAAAAATTCTGGCAACAAGGCTTAATAAAGTAATATTATCCTTGGTTCACCCGGATCAGACAGGCTTTATGCCTGGGAGGGGAACTGACATAAATATACAAAGACTACACCTGAACATTGCAGAGGCAGAGAAGTCCTCAGACCCTGGGTTTATATTGTCCTTAGACAATTGTAAGGCATTTGATTCTGTGGAGTGGCCCTATTTGTGGACCCTCTTGCCCAGGCTGGGTATTGGCCCTCGCTTCACAGCACTTGTTAGGTTACTGTATAACGAGCCTAAGGCTAGGGTAAGGACCAATCTTAATATCTCACCTACTCTCCCTATGGCCAGGGGCACTAGGCAGGGTTGCCCGCTATCTCCCCTTCTCTTTGCACTTGCCATTGAGCCCCTTGCTGTGGCGATCCGTCACTCCGATAGCATTAAGGGCATTACTAGAGGTTCTATTATTGAAAAGGTATCTCTCTATGCTGATGATACACTTGTATACCTTGGGGATGTGGGCCCCTCTCTGGAATCCCTTCTGTCCCTGATAGAACGTTATGGGGGGTTCTCAGGTCTCCGGGTTAACTGGGACAAATCGGCCCTCTTTCCCTTACCAGAGATGGGGGTACACTCCCTCCCCGTCCCAGTCCAGGTGGTGTCCACCTTTAAATATTTGGGAATCCAGGTATCACGCAAGGTCCAGGCATATACGGAGTTAAACATCACACCCCTGATAGCTGCAACGGAATCGCGCTTAAAAGCCTGGTCCACTCTCCCCTTGTCCCTATATGGGCGTATTAACATATTCAAAATGATCTTCCTCCCCAAATTTCTATACCTCTTCCATGCCTGTCCTATACTGCTTCCTAAGAGCTTGTTTAAACGCATAGATGGCATTCTCAGGTCCTTCTACTGGCAGAGTAGTGCCCCACGATTCAGTTTAGCGCTGCTTCAAGCTCCCAAGTCTAGGGGTGGACTGGCTGCCCCGGATATGTATCTTTATTACCTGGCTTCCCAGCTAGTATATGGCCAGTGGTGGATAGATATAGACATGGGTAATGCAGCTACTGCACTGGCTGGTGCCCTGGTAGGTTCCTACGAGGCCCTTACAAACCTGCTATACAGGTATAAGTCCCCATCTGATACCCCACTTCCCCTACGTACGGTAGCGGTGTGCTGGCGTAGGGGCACAATCCCTGGTAGAACCGAGCAGCTCTCCCCCTCTCTCGCCTAGGACTCCATTGTGGCTCAATCCGTGGCTTTCTCACTTCCTCTCCCTCCTAGGCTGGACAATGTGGGGGGCAGCGGGGGTGAAATTTGTAGGCCAGCTCTTATCCCCGGATGCAGAATTACTCAGCTTTAACGAGATAAGGGAGAGACATACTGTACCCAATATGGCCAGCTTCCATTACACGCAACTGCGACACGCATTCAAAGCCCAATTCGGCTCCTTCAGCCTGACAGTGAAATTCTCCAAACTAGAGACTCTGATGAGTTCCCCGGATCTCCCTAAGCCGCTCACTCAGTGCTATGCTCTCCTACAAGAGCAAAAGTCCAGACCGTTTGATAGAGCCTGTGAAGGCTGGAGACAGGATATCCCTGACCTGTCAGATGATGACTGGAGGGAGGTCGAACTGTCCTACTTCACATCTGTAGTGAGCGCGAGGGACTTCCTGATCCAATCTAAATTCCTCCATCGTGTATATTTCACCCCTGCTAGATTATTCCGCATGGGAGCAATGCCCAATGACCTTTGCTTTCGCTGTCAGGCTGATGTCGGATCCTTCCTGCATTGTGTCTGGTCCTGCCCTAAGGTTCATGTCTTCTGGTCCGAAGTGCTGGAGTTCCTAAATCTACACTTTGATTTCCCACGCTTACTGTCTCCCTTTGTGTGTCTCCTCGGCATCATAAATGAAGTTATCAATGGCCACTATGATAAAATTTTCTTTAGGTTCGTCCTATACTACGCCCGAAAAGTGGTGGTGATGACCTGGAAGGACCAGGAGCCCCCTCCATTAAAAAGATGGATACTACTTATTAACAGTGTCATTCCCCACTACCGGTCCCTGTATGCCAACAGGAAGTGTCCCCAGAAGTTTGATCGCATCTGGTCCAGATGGTGCGCGACTCCCCATACAGCCTTATAATCACATGTGATATACACTCTTCTCCATGATGAAGGAGACTGAGCGTGATGGTATGTGTGTGTGTGTGTGTGACTGATTGTCTATGTGTCAATAGTTATTTTTGTCGTAACAAGACGTCTGGCTACAGTATCCTGCTGTCATTTTTCGCGATATATCCCTTAGTTAATATTGGAACGCAATAAGATCCTGTTCGTTACCACGAATGTTATTCATTTATTCTGTATTGTGGGGAAGAAAGTATGTAACAGACAATCTTGTTCTTTAGTTTGTTTATTGTATTTGTTAAAAAAAAAATTTCCAAAAAATTTGCAAAAATAAATACTTTTAAAAAAATAACATCATAAAAACGTTTTTTTTTGTCAAAAGAGTAAAAAAAAAACATTTAAAAAATTTTTTTTTTGTCAAAAGAGTCTCTTATTATTTATACTTTTACCATATTATTTTTTTTCTCTTAATTTTAAATCTGTCTAAAAATGTTTTACTAATAATGTAAAACCAGCGGATTTATTTCTAAATAGATGACCAAAACTGAATAGATGACCGAGATTTATCAATATCAATCTACAGAAAGAGAACTTTGTGTCGGCAAAACATAGTTTTGACACTTTTAATAAAACACACATTAGATGTTTATTGGTCAAATTAGCTGTACTAGAATGGATCAACTGAAATACTATGTATTGAGTATGGGGTCTCTCTTGAAAACTGTCGGTGGGAGAAAAAGCTTTAGGGAGTTTGAATTGAACTGCTCAACCTGTTTTTGTCTACACTTTTTGGGTGCATGTTCGACTTTTATTATGTAACTTTTAAGTAACTTTTAAGTAACTTTTATTAAGTAACTTTTATTATGTTTTTATAAATCGGACATTTTGGGATGGTATAATTTTTGCTGTTTATTTAGATTTATATCAGTTCTAGGGAAAGGAGGGGGTGATTTGAAATTTTTGTTTTTTTAATTTGATTTTTAACTTTTAACTTTTTTTTTACTACTTTTCAGACCCCCTAGGGTACCTTAATCTGATTGATCCTACCATATACTGCCAGATCCACTGCCACATCACCAATTTTTCATCATCATCTATAAAAAGAGAGATATATATATATATATATATATATATATATATACATATATTATCCAGCCTTAAAAAGCATGCCGCCTTCTCTGCCCCATTACCTGTTATTGTTCTCACATGCAGCAAGTGAAACAGCAAATGGACCCTACCATATGGTTGGTATATCTAAATAATTAAAGTGAAGCTAAATCAGGGATTTTTTTGTCTGTACTGGCTTTGTACAAATCCAGAAAAGCTTTTTTCATGCTCCCTCCCGCTTTCTGTTAAAATAACTTTCATTTTAAAAACTCAGCGGAATTTAGCCTCAGATTTTATGAAAACTCTTTGCATTTGAATCGAGCAATATGAATAAGTCACAGAAGCTTATTCCCTACTAAGTAGCTTTGAGAGGGCCCTAGAACTACAAGAAAATGAAGAGTACCAGTCACATAATAACCAGAAACAGTATTACTCCTTATTAACACATACTGGACTCCTGATTTATTTAGAGTTGTATTCAGCTAATTCTTTGGAACGCTGATAATTTATAAATAAGCAAACATAAATGTGTATAGACATATCCAAAAAGAGTATCAAATACAGGAAAATAAAGAAAGTCTTTTCAACTGAGTGTTTTTTTGGCCTATTAAAACCTCAAGAGAAGCTAAAGATTTGGAAATCCCTCTTTTTTCAGCAATGGAATCGGTGAGATCTTCCTTTGAAGAAAAAAATGTCTAATTCACTTCATATATGATTTTGACTTTTTGACATTTCCAAAAAAAGTGCCTTAAACACTAAAATAATACAAAAAAACTAAATCACCTCCCTAAATTCATCAGGAATATGTTAGGGATATGACACATACCTTGTATGTAGGCTCCATGAGTCCTCGCTGTTAATGGATTCGGATCTGGCAGGCCATACATTGCCTATAGAAGACTTGTATTCTTCCACCTGATTTTCAGTTTTATCTCTTCTTGTACTGCTAGAGTTTTGCAAATCTAGAGAGACACTGTCTGATGGAGAACTCACAATGCCTGAATCCTCTGTGTAACTATTCACAGATCGAGCATCATCAGTTGTCAATACTTCCTCTGATGAGATACTGTGACATCGAATTAAGCGTTTCTCACCTGTAAATTGATAGAATGATAAGAAAATGTAAGTAATGCTGATCAACGACACATTTGCAAAGAATACTCGCCCCAGCGTAGGTCCTCTTCGTGCTTCCTGACAGCGGCCGGCTGCAGGTCCGCCGCGCACACACTAATGTCAGCCGCTTGATGACATTACAGTGTACGACACCATACACACGGCCCACTGGCCGCTGACAGGAAACATGAGGAGGATCAACGTGGAGCATCGGAAAGGTGAGCATTTATTTTATTTTTTCTTTGACTCAAGTGTAAGCCAAGTTTAATTTTTGCTTCGACAGGCCCTGTGTGATGCCGTGTAATGTCAGCAAGTGGCTGCCATCAGTGTGTGCGCCACAGACCTGCTCCACAGGCCTGCCACCAGGCCCCAACAAGAAACAAAAGAGGACCTACAGGGGCCGTCGGCAAGCTTAGTACAGAGTTTATTTTTTTATGTGCTGGCAGGGGCCTGGTGGCTATATACTGGAGGGCAGCAGCAGGCTGGCTATATACCGGTAATGGTAGCAGCAGGCTGACTATATACCGGGGGGGGAGCAGCAGGCTGGCTACACACTGGGGGGGGGGGGGAGACAGCAGCAGGCTGGCTATATACTGGGGGGACAGGAGGCTGGCTATATACTGGCAGGATGCCGGCTATATACTGGGGCAGGAAGCATGATATATACTGGGGGCTGGCTGACTAGCTATATACTGGGGGCAGGAGCAGGCTATATACTGCGAGCTGGCTGGCTATATACTGGGGGGCAGGGGCCTGGCAGGCTTTATTTTGGTGTACAGGGGGCTAGCGAGCTATATACTGGGTGGAGGGTGTGACTAATGCATATGTCACCCTAGGCCTATACTCAATAGGTCAATAGGTTTTCCTAGGTTTTTGTGTTAAAATTAGGTACCTTGGCTTATACTCGGGTTGGCTTATACTCAAGTATATACAGTATAATTACATTATTAAAAACTTTCTTTAATAAGAAGTTACACATTTAATAAATGAATAATATAATATTCATAATATTTCTTTTTATTTTGAAGCTGGAGTTGGAGATTGAAGCTTTGCAACCCAGCATACAGGTTTATACATCTGACTGCAAAGAGATTGATAAGTAAACACTTTATATGGACGTACTAAATAAACCAAATGCAGAATATACAAATATAATCCAATATAACAGGTTTTCTTTAAATTACAATATTTTGTATACTTCAAATTGATCTGAAGGGGTGAAAAAACAGATACTGAACTTGGATGTGCACAACCTTTGGTTCTCTAAGCACCAATATATCTAATGGTCACATTTTTATTGTCCCTGACTGGTGGCAGATGAAGTCATGATCCATGTCTCTGGCAGATTACCTGGCATACTAACACCACCGGCACAAGTAATTTCCAGTGTTTTACAAACTTATTTATTTGATATCTATCAAAATCAGAAATATAAAAGGCTTATATTTTTAGTGGCCCGAATCGCTTTTTTTTACGGCGGGTTACCCGAATTTTTCCATTTTGCGACGATTTTCCCTGAATTGGCCCGGGTTTTTGCCGCAACTCATCGGATTGTGGCGCATCGGTGCCGGCGTGCACGTGACGGAAATCGGGGGCCGTGGCTGAACGAAAACCCGACGGATTCGGAGAAACCGCCGCATTTAAAAAAAAATGTCGCTGGACACGCGCTTACCTGCACCGAGCAACTGATCGTGAACTCTGGCGGACCTTGGCGGACTTCAGCGCAGCAGCGACACCTGGTGGACGTCGGAGGAACTGCCTTAGTGAATCGCCGGAAGACCCGAATCCACCACAGAGAACGCGCGCGGTAGATCGCGAATGTACCGGGTAATACATTGCCCCAATGTGTTGTAGAACTGAAGATAGTGGTGGAGTGAGATCCTTTTTTGTATTGATTAATTAGAACTCAACAATATCCATTTCTTAAAACAATATCTATATTTTGATCTCCAAATTTTTCAAAATAATTTTGTTCTGATGAAGGAGATGTCCGCTTCCCCCCCCCAAGATATGCTGTATAAAGACTATTTCTTTTTGTGTGTTTCTTATTTCTCTGTGACAAAACAACAAGATGGCGCCTGGCTGCCAGCTAAACTCGCTGACTCTTTAAAACTTCACTAGCTAGTAGCCATGTGTTAAGATTAGATAAACTGCCAGTTTTAGTATATATATATATATATATATATATATATGTAAGATACAAAATCAATGTGCTTCTTGGCTGCTGCGTGCAGCAGGCCGGCAGGTGTGATGATGATGATGTCATTGCCTGCCAGTCTGTGGTACACATAAGTAGAGAAAGAAGATGAGTGCTGCTGGGGAATGTGGAAAGATATTTAGTGTTTATTATTTTTACACTGCAAATAAGAGAGGGGCCACAATATGAGGAGGAAATGAGAAGGGGCCACAATATGAGGGGGGCTGAGAGAACACAGATAGCTTTTAATAAGAGATCCTGCTTTATGCAACTTAATTGTGCTTTGCAACGCATTTCAAGTGCATCCGGAATAACTTCTCCCTGATCGCATATGTGTTTAAACCTTAACACTTGTGTTCGGTAAGGCCTCTTTCACACTTGCGTTGCAGATCATGTCAGAGTGACATAGTGACGTTTTTGGTGCGATTTTGGTCAGTTTTTGCTACGAGTTATTAGCATTTTTACAAACTTGTGTTTTTGTGTTTTTTACACGCAGAGTGCAATGTGTCTTTGATGCATCTCCACAGACCTGTTTGCTGCATTGTTCATGTGCATGATTTGCAAATGTAGAGCATGCTGAAAAAAAGTCTGACAAAATCCATTGAATACAATAGGGCACATTTACTAAGAATGTGGAAAACTGCACTAAAAGTGCTCTGCCTGTGGATATTGCTTGGTGCACCAGCCTCATTAGGAATGTGCACAAGAAATCATGAATCTGTCTCTTCCTTGCAATGGCCTGACAGAGTTCAGCAACTTTTTTCTGGTGCACTTTTAACATAGTGCGTGCAAAAGACTTTGCATGTTAAATCAGGCACTCGATCTGACTGAGCACCAGAACGCCTCCTAATGTGTGTTGCATGTTGCCTAGTGCAGCTGCACCACAAAATGGTCACGATGCGACACATTTCTGGTGCAGATGCTTCTTAAATACTTGTGCAACCAATTTACACCTAAAAGAACATGCAAAGTCCATCAGAAAACTGGCGCAAATCCCTTAGTAAATGTGCCCTATTGGGTCAGAATGCGGGTTCTGCACAACAAAAATATGCACAAAACTTGCTAGTGAAAAACTAAAGTGTGAAAGGGGCCTTACTGGATGCAAGCTTTAGGGCTAAACATATATGTGTTTGAGGTGGAAATATTCCTGACGTGCTTGAAATGAGTTTCAAAATGCAATTCAGTGGCATCTTGCAAACACAGCCTTCTGCACCGTTCACTATGTGTTTGTATTGGGTATTAAACTGCATTGCAAACACAACAGTAAAAATGCAACTCGAAACACATCTGTGCTTTCATCATCATTAATAATTATGCATTTTACATAATGTGTTTGCATGTTTCTGTGTGTCCTAAAATATGCATTTGATATTCCCATGTAGCAGTTGATGCTGCCTCCTATGAAGGTGCTGACTGGACAATGAATCGACACAGGACTGGTTAGTAACTGCAATCTGCATTTTTGCCAATTTAGGCTATTGATGGTGGGTGAGCTCAGATCATTTTCCACTAGTGCAGTACTCAATATATATTTACAAGAATATTAGTTGATTAGTTTGTCTAACAAATAGATAAATAGAACCTCAGGAGAAGAAAAATGTATGACAATTACACTATGTCATCATTTATTTAACAAAAATCAATACCACCAAGTATAATAATACAGGCGGTCCCCTACTTAAGAACACTCTACTTACAAACAGACCTCTGGATATTGGTAATCTATTGTACTTTAGTCCTAGGCTACAAAAAACAGCTATATCAGATATCACAGGTGTCTGTAATGAAGCTTTAGTGTTAATCCTGATTCTTATGACAACCCAACATTTTTAACCCCTTAACGCTCTGCGCCGTAGCTCTATGGCGCAGAGGTATAAGGGATGTATGAAGAGGGCTCACGGGCTGAGTCCTCTTCATACAAAGGTGGGGGTTTTTGCATTTTGCAGAAAACCCCCACCGCTAATAACCGCGGTCGGTGCTTGCACCGATCGCGGCTATTAACCCTTTCACCTTTGCCGGCGGCGTTTAAAAGACCAGTCGATTACCATGGTAGCCTCGGGTCTTCTTTTGACACGAGGCTACATGGCTTATGCAGGTTCGTTACAATGAGCCAGTGGCTCATTGTAATGTATGACCTGCAAAAATGCCATATATTGCAATACTGTAGTATTGCAGTATATGGTAGGAGCGATCTGACTATCTAGGGTTAATGTACCCTAGATGGTTTAAAAAATAGTGGGAAAAAAAATTTAAAAAAAAGTTTAAAAAATTTAATAAAATATAAAAAATTAAAATCACCCCCCTTTCCCTAGAACGGATATAAAACATAATAAACAGTAAAAATCACAAACATATTAGGTATCACCGCGTCCCAAAATGCCCGATCTATCAAAATATAAAAACGGTTACGGGCGCCGGTGACCACCGAGGCGGGAAATGGCGCCCAAATGTCCGAAATGCGACTTTTACACCTTTTTACATAACTTAAAAAATGAAATAAAAAATTATCAAAATGTCGCACAGACCTCAAAATGGTAGCATTGAAAACGTCGCCTCATTTCGCAAAAAAATGACCCCTCACACATCTCCGTGCGCCAAAGTATGAAAAAGTTATTAGCGTCAGAAGATGGCAAAAATTTTTTTTTCTTTTTTGTACACATTCGTTTAATTTTTGAAAATGTATTAAAACACAATAAAACCTATATAAATTTGGTATCACCGTGATCGCACCGAACCAAAGAATAAAGTAGACGTGTTATTTGGAGCGAAGAGTGAAAGTCGTAAAAACTGAGCCCACATGAACGTGCGTCTTTTTTTTCAATTTTTCCACATTTGGAATTTTTTTTCAGCTTCGCAGTACACAGCATGTTAAAATAAATAACATTAGGGGAAAGTAAAATTTGTTACGCACAAAATAAGCCCTCACACAGGTCTGTACACGGAAAAATGAAAAAGTTATGGATTTTTGAAGTTGGAGAGCGAGAAATGAGCCGAAAAACCCTGAGTCCTTAAGGGGTTAAAATCCAATTGTCACAGAGACCAAAAAAGTTCTGGCTGGGATTACAATGATAAAATATACAGTTCCGACTTACATACAAATTCAACTTAAGAACAAACCTACAGACCCTATCTTGTATGTAACCCGGGGACTGCCTGTACTGTACTTTATCAATGTTTATTAATCTATCAATTTATGAACTTTATCAATCTCTTCTTTTTAGTAGCCATAGTGTTGCAGATTTCTCTTCTGCCCAGGCTCATTATCCTGTTGCATGACCCTGTTTCAGCTAAGCTTTAAATGCTAGACAAATGGTATCATATTTTACAATTTTGGCATAAAGAGTTTATGACTCACTCAATGACTGCAATGCTCCCAGGTCCTGTGGCTGCAAATCAATCCCAAATAATTTCCCCATCTTCATTGTGTTTGAAAGTTGATGTGGCCCACCAAAATCCTCTAGTGAGCCCCAACACTAGATGGCGTATGACTAGAGCGCACAGGTCGACAGAGTTCTGGTGAGGTTTAGGACTAGACTTGTGCCTTTATTATACTGTGACCCAGAACCAAGTTAAAGAATATTCATGCCTGAGTTGAAAGTGTTCCTGGCCTGGCAGAGGTCTAGACCTATGCCCTCAGTATCCAGTAATGCAGCACGAGGAGATGGGGGACACTATGCCATTGACAGGATTCTGTACTGTGACTGGTGGATAATATACTGGAGGATCTATAACATCACTGATGACGTAACAGGGATTCCTGGATCAGAGGGGGCTGAGAAGCATGGAGGGAAGAGGCGATGTGCTTGTCTTCTTTTAGCACATAGGTGCTGTTTTTATGGCAGTCTGCTGACGGAAGTCTCTCCTCAGGGCAAGACATATGAAAGCCTACATAAAGTTTGCAAAAAAAACAAACAAACAAAGGACTCTCATTACCTGTCACATACAATCCCAACATGAGAACATGGTGGTGGCAGCATCATTCTATGGAGGTGTTTTTCAGCAGCAGGGACAGGATGAATGGTTGGAATTGAAGAAAAGATGAATGTGGCCTAGGTTCACCTTCCAACAAGACAATGACACTAAGCACACACCTAAAATAACAAAGCAGTGTCTTCAGAAGAACTCTGTGACCATTCTTGACTGGCCCAGCCTGACCTAAACCCAACTGAGCATCTCTGGAGAGACTTGAAATTGGCTGTCCACAAACGTTCACCATCCAACCTGAGGGAGCTGACAGCTGATCCCCAATTCCAGGTGTAAGAAACTTTTTGCATCATTCCCAAGAAGAGGGAAGAGTAAAGGGTCTGATTACTTATGACCACGTGATATTTCAGTTTTCTGGTTTAATAAATTAGCAAAAATATCTACATAAATGTTTTTTTCAGTCAAGATGGGGTGCAGAGTGTACATTAATGAGCAAAAACGATACATTTTTTGATCCTACAAATTGGCTGCAATGAAACCAGAGTGAAAAATTTAAAGATTTCTGTATGACGAGTCCCCTGGGGCTGCACGATGGCCATGTCATACTCATTGGGGGTCATTTACTAAGGGCCCGATTCGCGTTTTCCCGACGTGTTACCCGAATATTTCCGATTTGCGCCGATTGTACCCGAATTGCCCCGGGATTTTGGCGCACGCAATCGGATTGTGGCGCATCGGCGCTGGCATGCACGCAACGGAAATCGGGGGCGTGGCCGAACGAAAACCTGACGTATTCGGAAAAACCGCCGCATTTAAAAACCGAAAATGTGTCGCTTGGGAAACGCTTACCTTCACCTGGTCCAACTCGGTGTATTCCGGTGCGTTCAGATGATTTTCAGCGCAGCAGCACCACCTGGTGGACGGCGGAGGAACTACCTTCATAAATCCCGTCCGGACCCGAATCCTGTTCAGAGAACGCGCCGCTGGATCGTGAATGGGCCGGGTAAGTAAATCTGCCCCATTGAGTTACAATTGTATTGCCGTGTCTTAGGTGCATATTATCTTGAACAAGTGATCAGAGGATCACTAGTTAAAGCCATCCTTTTAGAAAATAAATAGATCATTAAAAAATTTTTTTATAAAAATACAGTGAAAATCCCCAAAACACCAGCATTACCTATACATTTATAATTACAGCAAGTACAAAAAACACATAATCACAACCCTCCACATTGCTGCATCCCTAAAAACCCGTACAATAAATCAGAAACCTTATCGGACCAGCTTAGTGAACACTTTAAATTAAAAAAATCTTTCACATAAAATGTTCTTAAAAGTGATCAAAAAAGTTATGAGCACCAAAATGCTACTACAGAAAAGAATAACTTGTCACGCAAAAAAAAAGCCCTCCTTCAGTGCTCCTTCAGAATGTAACAGCCTGTGAACCTACATCACAGATGGGCTCTGATATGCCCATAGCCTTTCTGGCTAATTACCATAAAGTTAATTTTAGAAGGAAGGAGGCCATGGATATAACATATATCTGGATCTATGAGTGGATTATTGTGCTTAATGTTTATGGAAGATTTTCTTTCACTGCAGGTGATTTTATCACTCACAGTACACACTATGGTCTATCGGCAAGTAAATGTTTTGGTTTAATCTAAGAAAGAACAATGGTCCTCGCATCTATACCTTTTATTTCTTATGTGTCTAATGATAATCCATCAGATAAATTATTTTTTTTGTCACTATGTGACAAAAATCAGAAGTACAAAAACATTGGCTACCTTCTCTTAGTTGCTAAGCATTCACCAACAAACTTGAATACATTGTAATAAAATGTATAAAGCCAATTAAGCCTTGCAAGGAATTCTCTAATGCTTGCTTTAATAACAAAATTACTCATTTTAATACCTTTTATTGTGCTGCAAATTCAAACGTATACCCTTTCCATTTGCTTACTGTAGATTTCCTTTTGTTTCACTATCTTATTAACCCTTACGGGACTCAGCCTATTTTGGCCTTTAGGACGCGATCCCATTTTTCAAATCTGTCCTGTGTCACTATAAGTGCTTATAGCTCCGGTCAAATGACCTTTTGTCAGCCCGCCCAGCAGGCTGGCCTGGCAGGGAGCTCAGGTGACGGTGCACACAGCGAACAAGAAAATAACCAAGCGTATTTATATGCTTCGTAATTTTTGGGGGGAGTAAATCAGCCTCTACATGCGTCATACACGCATTATCGTGACCTCTGGACGTAGCGATACCAAATATGTGGGGGGTTTATTTTTTGGCTGACGAATCTGGTTAAGGACTTATTTTTTGCGAGAAGAGTTGTTCTTTTTAGTGGTCTTATTTTAGAGTGCGTAACATTTTTAAAATCACTTTTGAGAGTTTTTTTAAAAAGTATTAATTAAAAATTATCTTTTTTTGGAACATTTTTTGCATTTTTTTCCGCGTTTACCATGCTGGTCCAGCAACGATTCTGCTTTATTATACAGACTGTTACGGACAAGGCAATACCAAATATGTGTGTGTGTGTGTGTGTGTGGGGTGGGGTGGGGGGGGGTTGTGTATTTGTGTTTTTTACACTTTATTAAGTGTTTTTATGGGAAAGTGCTTATGACTGCTCAGGACATTGGGCAGCCCCGGAGTACTCGGCAGACCTCTGGGCTGCCTAGAAGAGGATTGGATCCCCCGATAAGTGGCAGGGGGGATCGGATCCATAGGAGAAAGACATTTACATGCCGCGGTCATGCGTGTAAGGGGATAACCCTCGCGATCAGAGTCGGCTCCAATCGCGGGTGTTACAGCGCGGTGTCAGCTGTAATAGACAGATGACAACCGCTGTTTCTGGTGCCAGCTCCATTCGTGAGCCAGTGCCAAAAGCGGGACGTTATGGAACGTTCCGGTGTGGGAAGTATCTACCCGCAGGAACGTACTATAACGTCCTGATGCGCATAGGGGTTAAAGAGAATCACATTGTAAACATTCTAGGAATAAAAAAAAGGAATAATCTGTTGTATTCATTTACTTTATTTTCTGTATAATAGTTTCTTTGTACATGAATCAATTGGAGGAAGTAAATAAAGCTAGTATGACCAATCACCTGACCTGTATCCAATAGAGTATTTATGGAAGGAATTAAAGCTCAGACTTCACAAAAGGAGCCGATGGAACCTTCAGGAATTGAAGAGCCAAAATTACACCTGAGCAACGTTCAAAAATGTCCCCATATAGGAGGCATCACCAACAAAGGCTTTTTTAGAACTTCCAATACTTTTTCTCTGCGTTATTTATCATTATTGCACATGGATTTCTATTGTTTGCTTTCTTTGCCAGTGTAGATCGGATGTTTCTGACATCTGGTAAGAATTTTATGTCAATAATACCTATAGAAATATATCTATATCTCTCTGAAGAAAGGTTTCTGAATAGGATCTGATATACCTTCCGGGCCTAGCATTTGGTTGAATAAAATACCCTCAAATTTTTGTAGTGCTGTCCCTCTTTTTTGTTCTACATTAAAGGACACCTGTAAATTCACTATTTCTGTCCCCACTCCCTGTTGAAGCAGCTAGTCAATTCATACATTAATCATTGTAAAATCATATTTTCTTTATGATGAGGCTGGGCACATGGTCAGAGGCAGTGATGTCACCCCTGTTCCCCCTCCCATCTCCTCTCCCTGCTCATGTCTGTGTGTAATGTATAGTAAAGCATTGCTAGTGTCTGTGCTTCATTTGCTGACATGCCCTATTCTGCTATGCACATGTGTGAGACACAGACATCAGCTACACAAGTATCTGACATGTTCTACTATAACATGGCTGCCTGGAGCTGTTGTATCTCTCCTGTACACACACAGGCTGCAGGGGGCGCCAACACCAGGAAGCACATGGAAGAGCCATTACACCATTATACCTCACATCATTATACAGGCTGTCAGTCATGTGTATAGGAGTATCTCATACACACAGGATGTAGGGGGCACCAGCACCAAGAAGCACATGGAGGAGCCATTACACAATTATACCTCACATCATTATACAGGCTGTCAGTCAAGCACTGGGGGTGTGTGGTTGTGCCTCCCCCTCATAAATAAGCTGGACAGCTGAATATAATGACTCATTGGATATCTCACAGGTCATTTGCATACAGATTTAGGACCTGATTGCTTAAGTTTACAAACATGTAGAGGGACAATGAGCGGATAGGGACAATGCTTTCTAATGGCAGTTTATGAAAATATATTTAGGGGTTAATTTGCTTGACAGGTTCTCTTTAAGGCTACATTCACACAACCATATGGGGGACGTATATACATACGACCCCTATAGATGGCAATGGCCGCACGGGGCGATACAGTGCCACATATCCTATCTTTCCAAGTATGCTGTACATTTCTATGGACAGGGGAGGGGTCACCCCTCCTCCTCTCCACGGTGGGCATACACACAGGATTAAGGGGGCATGTAGTGAATGTAGCCTAAGAGTAGACAGTCAAACCACTATTAGGCGCTAGCACCCACTATTTTCATAGTAATTACTGTGGTGCTGATGATTTTTTTTTTTTTTTTTACTTCGAAAATTGGTGATATGTTCAATACTTATTTCACCCGCTGTTTATATGTGTACAGTATACAATTAATTGTGTCTAAAGTTTTTCATTTCCATTTTTCACTCCCCACCTTCAAAAATCTATAACTTTTTTATTTTTACACGTAAAAAGCTATGTGACGGCTAGTTTTTTTGCGTAACAAATTGCACTTCATAGTGATTGCATTGAATATTCCATGCCATGTACTGGGAAGCGGGAAAAAAAATCCAAATGCAGTGAAAATGGTGAAAAAACGCATTTGTGTCGTATTCTTGTGGGCTTGGATATTATGGCTTTCACTTCACGCCACAAATGACACATCTAATTTATTCTTTGGGTCAGTACGATTACAAGGATACCAAATTTGTATAGGTTTTATAATGTTTTCATACATTTACAAAAATTAAAACCTCATGAACAAAAATTTTTTTTTTATTTTGCCGTCTTCTTGTGCTTATAACTTTTCCATACTTCGTTATATGGAGATGAGGGTGGTGTCATCTTTTGCGACTTTTGATGATGTTTTCAATGATATTATTTTTAGGAATGTACGACCTTTTGATCACTTTTTATAGAATTTTAAATTTTTTTTTTAATGGCAAGAAAGTGCCAGTTTTGACTTTGGACGCTATTTTCTGTTACGGGGTTAAACACAGTGAAAAACCGTTATTATATTTTGATAGATCAGGCATTTTCGGACGCGGTGATACCTAATGTGTTTATGATTTTTACTGTTTATTTATATTTATATCAGTTCTAGGGAAAGGGGGGTGATTTGAATTTTTAGGTTTTTTTATTATAATTTTTTTTTAAACTTTTTTTTTATTTTTATTTTTACTATTTTTCAGACTCCCTAGGGTACTTTAACCCTAGGTTGTCTGATCGATCCTACCATATACTGCCATACTACAGTATGGCAGTATATGGGGATTTTACTCCTCATACATTACAATGTGCTGATAGCACATTGTAATGAATGGGTGAGACCCGAAGCTACCATGGCGACGGATCGCCGCTCCCCGATGACATCACGGGGAGCGTCGATCCTTGGAAAGATGGCGGCGCCCATGCGTCGGCAGGCAAAGCTGCAAGAAAACACCCGCGATCGGTGCCGCCACCGATCGCGGGTGTTACCGGTAAGCCTTTGCTGCAATATGCAGCAGAGACTTACCGGCTATGGAGAGGGCTCGGCCCGCGAGCCCTCTCCATGCATCGGAACGCGACCGCCGCCGCGTACACACGGCGGGCGGTCGCGAACGGGTTAAAGGAAACCTACCACTTCAAAATGGTAATTTTGACCTAAACATACCTTTCCCTTGGGGTATGTAAGCTGATGTTGTGAAGGCAGATAATGCATGCGCCTTGCATGTGTGAAACTGCTCCCCCCACCCTCCCTCTCTCGCTCCGAGAGCCGGTGACGTCACCGAGCTCTCGGAAAGCACTGGCGCTTACGCACTGTATCTTAATTTTGCACGGCCGCAATACAAAGCAGACGGCAGTGCAAAATTAAGATACAGTGCGCATGTGCCAGTGCTTTCCGAGAGCTCGGTGACGTCATCGGCTCTCGGGAGCAAGAGAGGGAGGGTGGGGGGAGCAGTTTCACACACACAAGGTGCGTGCATTATCATGATGGTGACCAAGCGCCGAGACTCCTGGTTTACTGAATGGAGTAATTTGATTAGTGAAAAAATTTATTTTTTGGTGAAACTGCGCATTTATCTGCCTTCACAAGACCACCTCCAGCATCAGCTTACATACCCCAAGGTAAAGGTATGTTTAGGTCAACATTACCATTTTGAAGTGGTAGGTTTCCTTTAAGTTACTAACATGAACCAAATGGACACAAAAAAGTAAAGCACAGTCCACACACACAATGAAGACACAAAACGGCATATCAAACAGGGGGGGGGGGAGGGAAACAATAGAAACAATAGGAAGACACAAAAGGGGGGAGGTAGAGAGAAAACAACAGATATCTTAGTGATAAATCAGGCGTAGTGCATGCACAACTGTCTTGTCGTACTTTGCACCTCTTAATAGTTGACTTAGTTTACACCAGCAAGCTGGGCCAAAATTCTGGTACATTGCATTGTTCTTATATTGTATTTATTGAATGGGTTGGTTTCCAGTATAGTATCTAAGAAGTAAGCTTAATACTGCATGAAACGGTGTAGTATTTAGACCTTTAGGGGCCCATAATCCTCATACAGCCCAGGGCCCACTGTGGCTTAATACGCTACTGGGTACAGTCCATGCTATTTTTAAAATACAGGAGCATGTGATGCCTGCAATACATGGATAGTTGGGAAAGTGTACCACTGGAAACAGATTTAGAACTGCCCCAATATGATGTATAACATTGATATATGACAGTGAGAAAAGAGCTGACGTATGGGGGGACATGTACCTTTATTTCTGCTAGTTTAATTAAGATACAGAAATTAAGATACAGTGCGCATGTGCCAGTGCTTTCCGAGTGCTCGATGACGTCATCGGCTCTCGGGAGCAAGAGAGGGAGGGTGGGGGGAGCAGTTTCACACACACAAGGCGCGTGCATTATCATGATGGTGACCAAGCGGCGAGACTCCTGGTGCACTGAATGGAGTAATTTGATTAGTGAAAAAATTTATTTTTTGGTGAAACTGCGCATTTATCTGCCTTCACAAGACCACCTCCAGCATCAGCTTACATACCCCAAGGTAAAGGTATGTTTAGGTTAAAATTACCATTTTGAAGTGGTAGGTTTCCTTTAAGTTACTAACATGAACCACATGGACACAAAAAAGTAAAGCACAGTCCACACACACAATGAAGACACAGAACGGCATATCAAACAAGGAGGGGGGAGGGGGAAACAATAGAAACAATAAGAAGACACAAAAGGGGGAGGTAGAGAAAAAACAACAGATATCTAAGTGATAAATCAGGCGTAGTGCATGCACAACTGTCTTGTCGTACTTTGCACCTCTTATAAGTTGACTTAGTTTACACCAGCAAGCTGGGCCAAAATTCTGGTACATTGCATTGTTCTTATATTGTATTTATTGAACGGGTTGGTTTCCAGTATACAGGGGCGAACTGGCCATTGTACCCACCGGGAATTTTCCCGGTGGGCCGGTCTGGAGCTGATCCAGGCCGCCCGCACTCTTTCCCTACAATTTTTGATTTAATGTATAGTACCTGCATTGTACGATCGTTCGATGCAGGTACTATTAATCAGTACACAGACGCAGCGCAGCACCGCTGCTTCTGCGTCTGTGTATACAGGCAGCTACACAGGTCGCGCAATCGAAGTCATTTCGCGACCTGTGTAGCGTGGAGGAAGGCTGACACTCACCAGACGTCAGCTGTCCGGCCCTCCCTGCAGCTCCATGGCTTGGTGTGGAAGCGCGGAGCAGTGACGTCACTATCCCGTGCCTCTACACCAAGCCACCGAAGACCGAGGACAGGAAGAAACCTGCGCCAAAGAGGTGAGTATTATGTTTTTTTTTTAATTATAGAAAGGGGGACATTAATTAAATGTCTGGAGCAGGGGGGGACACATTATTCTGTATCTGGGGCCCGCAGGGGGTATTAATTATATGACGGGGGGCATTCTATATCTGGGGCTGGCAGGGGGCATTATTTATGTGTCTGGGGCAGGGGGGGGGGGACACATTGGGGCACATTTACTTACCCGGCCCATTCGCAATCCAGCGGCGCATTCTCTGCACAGGATTCGGGTCCGGCCGGGATTTATGAAGGTAGTTCCTCCTTCTGAAAATCATCTCAACGCGCCGGAATGCACCACCTCGGACCAGGTGAAGGTAAGCGCTTCCCGAGCGACACTTTTTCGGTTTTTAAATGCGGCAGTTTTTCCGAATACGTCGGGTTTTCGTTTGGCCACGCCCCCCGATTTCCGTCGCGCGCATGCCGGCGCCGATGCGCCACAATCCGATCGTGTGCGCCAAAATCCCGGGGCAATTCAGGTACAATCGGCGCAAATCGGAAATATTCGGGTAACACGTCGGGAAAACGCGAATCGGGCCCTTAGTAAATGACCCCCATTATTCTGTATCTGGGGCCCGCAGGGGCATTAATTATATGACGGGGGGCATTCTATATCTGGGGCTGGCAGGTTGCATTAATTATATGGCGGGAGGCATTATTTTATATCTGGGGCTAGCAGGGGGCATTATTTATATGGCGGGAGGCATTATTCTATATCTGGGGCTAGCAGGGAGCATTATTTATGTGTCTGAGGGGGCATTATTGTATATCTGGGGCAGGCAGGGGGCATTAATTAAATGTCTGGGGTGGGGGGGCATTATTGTATATCTGGGGCTGGCAGTGGGCATTAATTATATGTCTTTGGCGGGCAGGGAGCATTAATTATATGTTTCGGGCAGGGGGGCATTATTGTATATCTGGGGCAGGCAGGGGGCATTAATTCTATGTCTCGGGCAGGGGGGCATTAATTATATGTCTGGGGCGGGCTGGGCACATTATTCTATGTCTGGGGCAGGCAGGGGGCATTTATTATATGTCTGGGGTAGGCTGGGGCCATTCATTCTGTGTCTGGGATAGGCTGGGGCCATTCATTCTATGTCTGGGGTAGGCAGGGGGCATTCATTTTATGTCTGGGGTAGGCAGGGGGCATTTATTCTATGTCTGGGGTAGGCTGGGGTAGGAGAGAAAGAAAAAATAAATTACCCTTACCATTACAGTATGTTACATTATGGGGCACTATTTGTGTGGTACTAATATTGTAGGGGGCTCTATTACAGTATTTGGGGCACATTATTGGTGGTAGCAGAAGAAGTGACAATGGGAAAGTGCAGAACATAAGACGTCTGTGTGGTAAACTCTGCAGGAAAGCTGTGTACCTGGAGGAAGAGACAAGGTGATGGTGGAACTAGCACAATCCGGGGATACGTCACCTGATGTCACTGGATGCAATAGGTGAGGATCTCATGTGTTTTCTGTAGCTGTATATGATAAATACTGATTGTTTTTCATGTTCACTTCTGTGTAAATATGTAGTATTATAGTAGTTATATTCCTGTACATAGAGGGCAGTATTATAGTAGTTATATTCTTGTACATAGGGAGCAGCATTATAGTAGTTATATTCTTGTACATAGGAGGCAGTATTATAGTACTTATATTCCTGTACATAGGGGGCAGTATTATAGTAGTTATATTCTTGTACATAGGAGGCAGTATTATAGTAGTTATATTCCTGTACATAGGGAGCAGTATTATAGTAGTTATATTCTTGTACATAGGAGGCAGTATTATAGTAGTTATATTCCTGTACATAGGGGCCGTATTATAGTAGTTATATTCTTGAACATAGGAGGCAGTATTATAGTAGTTATATTCTTGTACATAGGGGGCAGTATTATAGTAGTTATATTCTTGTACATAGGGGGCAGTATTATAGTTGTTATATTCCTGTACATAGAGGGCAGTATTATAGTAGTTATATTCCTGTACATAGGGGGCAGTATTATAGTATTTATATTCTTGTACATAGGGGCAGTATTATAGTAGTTATATTCTTGTACATAGGGGCAGTATTATAGTAGTTATATTCTTGTACATAGGGGACAGTATTATAGTAGTTATATTCTTGTACATAGGGGGCAGTATTATAGTAGTTATATTCTTGTACATAGGGGGCAGTATTATAGTAGTTATATTCCTGTACATAGCGGGCAGTATTATAGTAGTTATATTCTTGTACATAGGGGGCAGTATTATAGTAGTTATATTCCTGTACATAGGGAGCAGTATTATAGTAGTTATATTCTTGTACATAGGGGGCAGTATTATAGTAGTTATATTCCTGTACATAGGGGGCAGTATTATAGTAGTTATTTTCCTGTACATAGGGGACAGTATTATAGTAGTTATATTCCTGTATATAGGGGGTAGTATTATAGTAGTTATATTCCTGTACATAGGGGGCAGTATTATAGTAGTTATATTCTTGTACATGGGGCAGTATTATAGTAGTTATATTCCTGTACATAGGGGCAGTATTATAGTAGTTATATTCTTGTACATAGGGGGCAGTATTATAGTAGTTATATTCCTGTACATAGGGAGCAGTATTATAGTAGTTATATTCTTGTACATAGGGGGCAGTATTATAGTAGTTATATTCCTGTACATAGGGGACAGTATTATAGTAGTTATTTTCCTGTACATAGGGGGCAGTATTATAGTATTTATATTCTTGTATATAGGAGGCAGTATTATAGTAGTTATATTCCTGTGCATAGGGGGCAGTTTTATAGTAGTTATATTCTTGTACATAGGGGACAGTATTATAGTAGTTATATTCTTGTACATAGGGGGCAGTATTATAGTAGTTATATTCTTGTACATAGGGGGCAGTATTATAGTTGTTATATTCCTGTACATAGAGGGCAGTATTATAGTAGTTATAGTCCTGTACATAGGGGGCAGTATTATAGTATTTATATTCTTGTACATAGGGGCAGTATTATAGTAGTTATATTCTTGTACATAGGGGCAGTATTATAGTAGTTATATTCTTGTACATAGGGGACAGTATTATAGTAGTTATATTCTTGTACATAGGGGGCAGTATTATAGTAGTTATATTCTTGTACATAGGGGGCAGTATTATAGTAGTTATATTCCTGTACATAGCGGGCAGTATTATAGTAGTTATATTCTTGTACATAGGGGGCAGTATTATAGTAGTTATATTCCTGTACATAGGGAGCAGTATTATAGTAGTTATATTCTTGTACATAGGGGGCAGTATTATAGTAGTTATATTCCTGTACATAGGGGGCAGTATTATAGTAGTTATTTTCCTGTACATAGGGGACAGTATTATAGTAGTTATATTCCTGTATATAGGGGGTAGTATTATAGTAGTTATATTCCTGTACATAGGGGGCAGTATTATAGTAGTTATATTCTTGTACATGGGGGGCAGTATTATAGTAGTTATATTCCTGTACATAGGGAGCATTATTATAGTAGTTATATTCTTGTACATAGGGGGCAGTATTATCGTAGTTATATTCCTGTACATAGGGGACAGTATTATAGTAGTTATTTTCCTGTACATAGGGGGCAGTATTATAGTATTTATATTCTTGTATATAGGAGGCAGTATTATAGTAGTTATATTCCTGTGCATAGGGGGCAGTATTATAGTAGTTATATTCTTGTACATAGGGGACAGTATTATAGTAGTTATATTCTTGTACATAGGGGGCAGTATTATAGTAGTTATATTCTTGTACATAGGGGGCAGTATTATAGTAGTTATATTCCTGTACATAGCGGGCAGTATTATAGTAGTTATATTCTTGTACATAGGGGGCAGTATTATAGTAGTTATATTCCTGTACATAGGGAGCAGTATTATAGTAGTTATATTCTTGTACATAGGGGGCAGTATTATAGTAGTCATATTCCTGTACATAGGGGGCAGTATTATAGTAGTTATTTTCCTGTACATAGGGGACAGTATTATAGTAGTTATATTCCTGTATATAGGGGGTAGTATTATAGTAGTTATATTCCTGTACATAGGGGGCAGTATTATAGTAGTTATATTCTTGTACATGGGGCAGTATTATAGTAGTTATATTCCTGTACATAGGGGGCAGTATTATAGTAGTTATATTCTTGTACATAGGGGGCAGTATTATAGTAGTTTTATTCCTGTACATAGGGGACAGTATTATAGTAGTTATTTTCCTGTACATAGGGGGCAGTATTATAGTAGTTATATTCTTGTATATAGGAGGCAGTATTATAGTAGTTATATTCCTGTGCATAGGGGGCAGTATTATAGTAGTTATATTCTTGTACATGGGGCAGTATTATAGTAGTTATATTCCTGTACATAGGGGGCAGTATTATAGTAGTTATATTCTTGTACATGGGGGGCAGGATTATAGTAGTTATATTCTTGTACATAGGGGGCAGTATTATAGTAGTTATAGTCTTGTACATAGGGGGCAGTATTATAGTAGTTATATTCCTGTACATAGGGGGCAGTATTATAGTAGTTATATTCCTGTGCATAGGGGGCAGTATTATAGTAGTTATATTCTTGTACATGGGGCAGTATTATAGTAGTTATATTCCTGTACATAGGGGGCAGTATTATAGTAGTTATATTCTTGTACATGGGGGGCAGGATTATAGTAGTTATATTCTTGTACAACCGCAAGCTCCCCTTTTTAAGGTCATGTTTGTGTATATCCATGCTTTTTTCTTGCACACTCGCAAGTTTTTTTAATATGAAGATTCAATAAATTTTTGATTATTTTTATCCAAAAAAAACAAAGTCTTCCTTATCCTGCCTGTTGGAGTCCACACCTTGTCTTTTTCTGTGCACATTAGCCGTTTGGCGGTTCCGAAACCGGATCGGACCTTGGACTCCCTACTACCTGTCGTTCAACAAGCCACAAGGATAGCATTTGGGTGAGCTGATTCTCAATACATTTTTGTACTTTTGCATTATAGTAGTTATATCCTTGTACATAGGGGGCAGTATTATAGTAGTTATATTCTTGTATATAGGAGGCAGTATTATAGTAGTTATATTCTTGTACATAGGGGCCAGTATTATGGTAATTAGCCCAGGGCCCACTGTGCCTTAATACGCTACTGGGTACAGTCCATGCTATTTTTAAAATATAGGAGCATGTGATGCCTGCAATACATGGATAGTTGGGAAAGTGTACCACTGGAAACAGATTTAGAACTTCCCCAATATGATGTATAACATTGATATATGACAGTGAGAAAAGAGCTGACGTATGGGGGGACATGTACCTTTATTTCTGCTAGTTTAATTGTCTCATTTTGACTTTGGACGTTTTTGCAACTTTTCACTGCAATCTTTGCTCGCCTTCCTTTGGTCTGTAACTTGTGCAGTGCGCCTTATGTATTTTTGTTTTTCAGATGTTCAGTGCGACTTTTCACTTACGTATCACTTTTTTTTGCTTATTTTTGCGACTTTTAGGACGCAAATTTGCACATGGTCCAGGGCAGGTGCAAAGGAAGGATTATTTTTCATGGACCCTGTTTTAATGTAAATTGGAATTATTTCATATGCTTTAAATGTTTAAAATTTTGCACACAAACCTATTAGGCATTGAACGTTTGGGCTGGGTTTTTATTTTGTATTTCATATATTTTTTCATTTACATTTTATTGAAATTCATTGGTTACTTATAAGGTTGAGGTCACATGCGACGTTAACACATGCACTTTCAAACACATCACAACAACAGTTGAGAAGCAAAGATTTCCTTAATTAACACCATGTTAACATATGCATTTTGCAATGTTGACTGCAATGTCAGGCAAATCTTCTCTTCTCAACTGTTGTGAGGCGTTTGAAAATGTCCCTTGGGTATGACTAGAGTGTTTAAAAATGCATGCCACAGCCTCAAATCCAAAGTATCCACTCCTGCATATAACTTGTATCTTGTTACTTATATGGCTTGTGTCCATGTGGATTAGAGACATTTGCAAGATAAAGTCTCAAAAAAAGCCAAAGTTGCACCTGCCAGGATAGGCAAAACTAAACATGTGTCACAAGTAAAAAGACAGGATCATACATAAGGCGCAAAAGACAGCTGCCAGAAGAGTCAATTATACAACAAAGGAAAAAAAGACTAAAATAAATGTCCCCCATGGAATATTACAAAAAGCACATGGGAAACTTTAGTTATAGCTAGTGTATTTCTTCAACTAAAAAATGCAAAAAAAGTAAAAATAAACAACCACAAAATTTCAAAACAGACCTATTAAACTCCATCAACTATATTTTTATTTAATTATTTTTAGAACAAACCTGCTAGCAGAAAAATAACCAATGCATTTAATAGCAAAAAAAAAAAAGAATAAATACTGGCACCATCTCTTGCAGAGCAAATAATTTTACTTAGTCATTCAATCCATTTGGAGGTTTTACAATGTATCCACTTCAACGAGAAAATCATCATAACTATATATTTTAAACCTTGGTACATGACCTTGCAAACACATTTCAGATAATTTACAGTACAAGAGAATTTGGGTCAAAGTGAGAGAAAGGATAGTTTGGTATAAAGTAAGGACACATTCATTCCAAGAATTGCTTTGAAGTTCACCAGTCTGAAAGAAAAGGACAGCAACAGTGGAGATCAGATGAGAAATAGGAAATGTATGGACAAAGCCTGTTCAGCAGCGCTCGGTATGTGAATGGAATGATGCACAACAGTAAACTGTGGATAAGAGAAACAAAAAAAAATAGAGAATGAGTAAGGGTAGCTGAAAGGTCACCTCAGGCCATCGTCACCACTATGCCTTCAACAAAACAAGCACAAGAAATGCAATCACAAAACATAAATTTCTCAGTAAACCACTGATGGTTAGTTGGGTTTTGGTGTTGAAATCAGAGCATTCCAAAAACACTGAGTTACAGGAAATGAAACGCATGCATCAACCTTAGAAAGGCAACCACAAAACAAAGTAATTATCACAGAGGAGAAACACAGAAAAGCTTAGAGTAGTCTAGAAGGCCTTGTGTTTAACTTACAGAGATCAAATTGTAGTAACCTGTGACTTTCAGCAGAGCAGGTGGCATTTTTACATTTGTTTTCTGGAGCTCAGGCCACATGGACAGTACACCTTGTTCTGATATCTGAACCTATGTATTTTTGGCACAGTTTACCAGAAAAAGTAATGATAAAACAAAAGAAAAAGCACACATTCTTAAGTGGACAAAACGTCTACTGAAGTAATGGTTTTTGTTGTTCAGAAATTCATATCTAGAGTGTACTGGTAGAACTGTTACCTGGCTTATTTCTAATTTTTGTACATTACACTACATTTTTTATCTAATATTTGAAAATAAAAAATATTGGGGAACATATACTTTGCCAGAAAACTGTCAGCGAAGGCATGTATATATACCCATATCCAACAGTTTTGTTGGATTTTGCCCCGCACGTCACTTTGAGGGAGAACTAGCTGTAGCTCCCGGCGTTGTGTGAGATAGTAAATAACTGCTTTTAGCTATAACAAAATAGAATGGCTTAACAAAAAATATTTTAGATGTATCTATCTCACTCTCTGACTGTCTGTGTCTCTGACTGTCTATGTCAGTGATGGTCTCTGACCATTTCTGTCTGTGCTGTCTGAGCGTTTCTGTCTCCGAGTGTATCTGTCTGTCTCTGACTGTCTCTATTTCTGACTGTCTCTGATTGTTTCTGTCTCTGAGTCTCTCTGGATGTCACTGTCTCCGACTGTTTCTATCTATGACTATCTTTGTCTGTCGATGTCTGGCTCTGACTCTGGTTTTCTCGGACTGTCTCTATTTCTGATTGTCTCTGTCTCTGAATGTCTCTATCTCCGAGGATGATTATGGGAGGGCAGCTGCCTAAAGGATGATTATGGGAGGGAGGGCCTGCCTAAAGGATGATTATGGGAGGGGTCTTCCTAAATGATGTATATAGGAGGGGAGGCTCTGCCTAAAAAAAGGAAAATGGGAGAGGGCCTGCCTAATGGATTATTATGGGATCGTGGCCTAATGGATTATTATGGGAGGGGGGTCTGCCTAATGGATTATTTTGGGAGGGGGCTGGCTAATGGATTACTATGGGAGGTGTGCCTGCCTAATGAATTACTATTGGGGGAACCCTGCCTAATGAATTTGAGGGGGTATATATGATATATTTGGGAGTCAGGTGTGAGGAGTATATAGAATGATGCTAACCATGACTGATTTATAAACCTGCAGAGGCATGGCTGCAAGAAATCACCTGGAAGATCAGACAAAGGGGAAAAGACAAAACCAGGGACATCATCTGTACGTCATTGGATTACACTGCATGCTTTTTGATGGACTGATATCTAATACTATATGGGCACTATATGGTGGTAAATACTGGTCTGTGTGTATAGGTTTTCATTAAAGGAGTTGTCCGAGTTTTTGAAAAAAAGATAAAAGTGGCCGGGACAGGGCTGCTTAAAAAAAATAAAGATGTACTTACCTCCCGGTGCCCTCCCGTATCCAGCGCTGCTGTCACTCCGGTCCGGGCGACATGTAAACAAACATGGCCGCCGGAGCAGCGCTGGATTCAGCTTCCGGCCGGCCGTGGCCGGGCACGCCTATCCGTCCCTATACACAGCATTGTGTATGGGGGCCGGAAGGTTGTCGGGTCCGGCCGGAAAGGGCACCGGGAGGTAAGTACATCTTTATTTTTTTTAAGCAGCCCTGTCCCGGCCACTTTTAGCTTTTTTTCAAAAACTCGGACAACCCCTTTAAGTCATTATGTAGTGGGAATGGGCATGGTATAGGTATGTGAAATTATTGGCAATACTGGTTTTTGTATAGAGTCTTGTGTTCATTATTAGTATATTGGTATTTTCTTTATGTTGTTGTAATGCTGTGCGTCACAGTGTGGAGGTATCACTTGGAAATTATAGCGCTATTGTTTGGAGTATTGGTTTTATTCGGTAACAGTAAGGTGTAATCATTATTTGGTTGGTCATGGGCCAAAATTGAAATTGGTTTAGTAAAGGTATGAATTCATGAAACCATCTAAAACTAAAGATGTCATTGTTTCTATTATCTCCGGTGTTTGGGCTGATATTGGAAACCGTATTTATCAATATATAACCTATGGCACAAGTGCAAGAGGCGTCACTCAAAGCCCTTTTTGTGGGCAGGAAAGGCCATTTCCCCTAGCACAGAGTTGACAAGACAGGACCCATGGCATCCTCCTGCACTCCCAGCCTCAACACATTGGGGGGAGATTTATTAAGAGAGGCCTGGAAGACTTTCTGGACAGCAAAAATATCATTGGTTATGGGGAAAAAACATTTGCTTAGTTTTTAAAGGTTAGATTTGATGGACTTGAGTCTTGTTCAAGACTATGATACTATGAATTTGTATACAACAGAAAAAAAAGTGTCTGCACTGCATTTATAAAGGGTTTTAGACAGTTTTCTGGCTCTCCTAAGACTAGCTATGGCGTGACCTCGCGCCAAAAATACTGCTCAACCGACAGAATTTCCTAACTTTCTGGCGTAAAATAAGCCAACTAATAGGAGGTGCAGAGTACGACTAGACAGTCTTATTCTAGGATAGATTTATCATCCAGTATTAGACACATGTATAAATCTGCTGCAGAATAAGACTGTCTAGTCTAACTCTGCACTGTCTAACCTGTGTGGACAGGGATGGTTACCTACTATGGGCCCCTCAATTCTTCCTGTCATCCTGGATGGATTCTACAATGATATTTTAAGGTGGAGGAGGGGGCTGCACATGACCTACCCCTTCTCCCTCAATAGAGAGCAGGGAGGAGACAACCCTACCCTCTGTGAGTCCCTATGAGAAGGATAGCAAAAAAAACTCCTGGATATAGGTAATTGGCATTTTGACTGCAGGAATATCCATTACTCAATACAGATCACAATACAGTAAAATGGCACATTTCACACTGACCCTTTATTGTAACCAGCCTAAGATACACCTGTGCAATAGTCATGCTGTAAAATAATAATATTCAGCCTACTGAAAGAGCTTGACCATAAAAGAGAAGAACAAGCAAACAATGTATGATCACCTACTAATGTTCAGCCAAATGTACTTAATTCCCTGTTTGAGTACACTGGATTCTTACAGATGTATTTTCACAGTATTTTCACAGTGTGTACACATTCACTAGATAAAAATGTTACAATAACCTGAAACCTAAGACATTGCAGAGATTTGCTGGCAGACAAGGCATGCAAAAAGCCACTGTAAAGTCCGTGCCTATGTCGCACTATCCGCAGTTGGCGGAATAGATGGCGTTTATTTGTGTGTGAACTGTGGCTTACTGCTTGTGTTTGGATTAACTGAGCCACACCCTGCTCCTTGCCATTTCTGTCCTGCCCAGCAAGGGTTACTAGCCTGATGGACAGTTTCCCCAGTGTGCTGCTGGAGGCGTGTCCGGGAACTGCCCATTCCCATCATACCTTGCTGATTATTCTTTAAGTCCTACTTGTGTATATAGTGCTCTTGCTATCTTGTTTGGTATTCGGTGTTTTGCATCCGATTCTGTACCTTTGCAGCCATCTTGGTTTTTACCTGGCTTGTTTGTCTCCGCTTGTCTGCCTGTATCTGGACCTCACCTGTATATACCCGTTTGATCTTGACCTGACCTGTATATAACCCGTTTGATCTTGACCTGACCTGTGTATAACCTGCCTGAAGTCCTGTATCTGTTGTTTGTCCCTCAGTATCATTTACCTCCTAGTTTTTTCCTGCTTTCCCTGTCTCAGACCTGTGTTAGTATTCTGTGCAACAGTGTGAACACTGGTCTATTCCTGTATTCCGGTTACCTGTCCGCTCCACCATCCAGCAGCTGCCAGACAAAGTAAGTCCTTGTCATTTTGTAGGGACCGTCAGTTAGGTTCCTGATAGTGGGTTCGCCCTCATCAGGGCGGTGTATCTGCTTTAGGCAGGGCCTTAGCCTGTAGGGACTCCGTGTGAGTTCGCCACCATTTACCTAGTCTGACAGCTAGCGCCAAGCCTGGTTGTGGCTGCGCGTTTGCTGGACAGGTGCTGGCAGCCGCATTTCTGAATATTTGTTTTCCGACAAGGGGTGTAAATGCCCCATCCCGCTGTATTTACTACACTACATCTGAAATATCTGCCAAGTTAGACCTGACAGAAATTTAATTTTAGATATACAAAGAAGCAGAGCCTCTTAGTAAATCTGGCACCCAGAACATTGGCGAGAGGGAAATTAAAACAGGTGTTCTTACAAAATATTAAACAAAGGTTTTTTTCTTGGACATTCACCACTAAAAGATAAAAATCAGGTACATTTTATGATTAATAATTGCTGGAAAATATATTAACTTTTCAAATAGTATACAAGGTACCATAAATTAAAAATATTGGAAGAAATATTGATAGAAGGAAAAGGAATTAATAAGAAAAGTTACACCAAGAAACAAAGCTTTGACCTACGTACATAATAAAAGATCGCTGCCTGGGCTATAGGCAAAGAAATCGTATATCAGTTTCTCTTTTTAATTAATTTCAGAGATCAGTTAGGACCCCAGAGAGAAAGAATATGAGGAGAAAGAGTAGGGTCACAGAGACTTAAAGTAAAGCAGGCCATATAAAAGTAAAAGTATGGAGCTATATAAAAATATATACTTTTTTTGGAACCTACGTTTAGCAGGTATAGGTCTAGTTGGTCCTGTTAGAGCAGCTCCATTTTCAAGGACTGGTTGGTCCGCAATGTCATTATCGGGAGGAGGATAGGGAGGGGGTGGGGGTATCATTAACTGGGGTGGGCTTCGAGAGTTTCCTCTTGGGGGTTTTTGTGGTACCTGCCGTCCATTACCTATATGAAAATACACAAGTTATGTTAATTTTGATCTAAGTTTTAAATAAATCTACCCTTATTTGCAGCCCTACTGTTATGAGGCAAACATTTAGATTATAAAATGTACATAATTATATATCATCAGATTTCTATCATGTCTGAGACGCAAGCGGTTTCATATAGTATTTATAACATTCACTTATATCTCATGAGTCAACACATGATGTCTGGAATAGATTACATAGATTTCATCTGTAGATTCTAGGAAGAAATTTGGATTTAGATTCAAAAGTAAATGGAAATTTATAGAAAATCTACAATGAAAATTAAGCATGATAAACCAGGGGCACTTACCATAGATCCAGACACTGTGACTGTGGTAATCTTCTTATATGTGTTATCCAATGTCTTCTTCCTTGATGCTAATGAGTTTCACTGGCTTTGGAAACACCCCTAGAGCCCCTTAGACTCATTAGCACAATGTAAAAAGTTTATTTTAGTAATGTCTTTTCACTGGTTGTTATGTTGAGCAGAGCAGGTCTCCCCTCCCACTGCTTCATCAAACAGGCAGAGGGAGAAGGTAGAGAGCAGGGGGAGGAGGAGACATGTTCTGAGAATGAGGGGCTCTGGAATCATTATCACTATCATTAGCATAGTTTAAAAAGTTTATTTTGGAAGCAAGGAGGCCATGAATAGCAAATATAAGAAGATCACCCCAGTCACAGTGCTTGGATCTATGACTTAGTGCCTGGTTTATGTATGCTTGATTTGGATGGTACATTTTCTTTAATGTCACATAGTTGCGGAACTACGGTATGGAATGTGTAAAACTGAATGTTTCAAGTAAAGGTCTAGCCTTTACAAAAAGGTCTAGCCAAACACAAGGCCCGTGGGACACATTTGTGTTGCCTGGTCCGTGACCATGCCCTTATGCTGCGTTTGTCAGGAGCCAGGGGCAAGGTACTCAGATACTCACCGTTCCCCACGCCACCCCAACGCTACTTACCCCTGTGAGTGGCGGCTGCACGCACCAGCTCAAAAGCTGGCAGACATGATGATGTCAGCTCATTACGTCTGCCAGGCTTCAGAAGCGGTGCATATAGCTGCCACACACAGGAGTGAGAATAAGACTGCCGTAGCTTCAGGGAAGCTGAAAAGATAAGTGGGTTTATTTCCACAGCGGTATACACAACAGGGGAGGGACAGAGGCTGCTGGCTAGTGTGCAGTCTCTCTGGCTACTGTGTGGGGAGCATTCTGGGGAAAGTGAGTTTGACGCTGCTTATCTAGCCTAATTACTGAAATCTGAGATAAAATTTACCCCTTAAAAGTTTCCCTTCTTTTTCTTTTTCATATGTATCTCTTTCATTTTCAATGTTTCTTTGCTTTGGTTATAACCAATTTAAACAAATATATCCTTTGTGTACCCATATTTAAAAATCCAATACATTTACCACTTTTGCTCTAAAGCAGGGGTGCACAACCTTTTTTGGTTCGAGTGCTGCATTGTCATACCGCTACCCTTCAGAGGGCTGCACTTTTAACCCCTTCCCGCCGCAGCCCTTTTTTGTTTTTGCGTTTTCATTTTTCACTCCCCACATTCAAAAATCTGTAACTTTTTTATTTTTCCACGTACAGAGCTGTGTGACGGCTTATTTTCTGCGTAACAAATTACACTTCAAAATGGTGGTATTTAATATTCCATGCCGTGTACTAGGAAGCGGGAAAAAAATTCCAAGTGCAGTGAAATTGGTTAAAAAACGCATTTGTGCCGTATTCTTGTGGGCTTGGATTTTACAAATTTCACTGTGCACCCCAAATGACATGTCTACTCTATTCTTTGGGTCGGTATGATTACGGGGATAACACATTTATATAGGCTTTTATAATGTTTTCATACATTTAAAAAAATTAAAACCTCCTGTACAAAAATTTTTTGGGGGATTTTGCCATCTTCTGGCACTAATAACTATTTCATACTTTGGAGCTATGGGTGGTGCAGTTTTTTTTGCGGATTTTGATGAAATTTACAATGTTAACATTTTTAGGACTATACGACCTTTTGATCACTTTTTATAGAATTTTTACATTTTTTTTAAATAGCAAAAAAGTGCCATTTTAGACTTTGGGTGCGATTTTCCGTTACGGGGTTAAACGCAGTGAAAAACCGTTATCATATATTGATAGATCGGGCATTTTCAGACGCGGCGATACCTAATGTGTTTATGATTTTTACAGTTTATTTATATTTATATCAGTTCTAGGGAAAGGGGGTGATTTGAATTTTTAGGTTTTTTTATTATAAATTTTTTTTAAACTTTTTTAAAAAATTTTATTTTTACTATTTTTCAGACTTCCTAGGGTACTCTTTGAAGCCTCCGGCAGCTTTGCCGACGGCTGTCAGCAGGAAAACAACTGTGATCGGAGCTGGCACCGATCGCGGGTGTTACCGGTAAGCCTTAGCTGCAATTTGCAGCAAAGACTTACCAGTTATGGAGAGGGCTCGGCCCGCGAGCCCTCTCCATGCACCGGGACCCGACATGTGACGTACTATTACGTCACATGTCGGTAAGGGGTTAACCAAAACCCTAGATCAGTGGTGGCGAACCTATGGCACGGGTGCCAGAGGTGGCACTCGGAGCCCTTTCTGTGGGCACCCAGGCCTTCACACCAACACAGAGTTTGCCAGATACAACTCAAGGCTTTCTCCTGTTATACAATACAGCCCAGGATGCACCATGCTCAGCACTATTTTAAAGAAACATCCTTGGCTGCCAGGACTACAGGAGGAGCTAGAAGGTGTAGATAGAGATGGATTGTCATTGGAGCTCCTGCTCTGGGTCCCCTGATTCTTCCTCTTCAGGGAACCATGGAGGGAAGCCAGAATCCAAATTTCTCAATCATCTTTCTATTGTATTGGTGAACTCAGGATACCAGTACGATTAAAACCTGTGATACATGAAGTTCCAATAAGTTACAGCTTAAATTCTCATGTTGGCACTTTGCGACATACAAGTAGATTTTGGTTGTATCTTGGGCACTTGGTCTCCAAAAGGTTCGCCATCACTGCCCTAGATGCCCCAAAAGACCTCTGTACAGTGCAGAAACCATTACTGCATAATGCTGTACTTGTACAATAAGTTACAAGGACCCTAGAGTAGACTACTATACCGTGCACAAACAAGACGATAATAATGATGGAAATTGTCTGTACCCATGCAGCAGGTAATTGTGAATAACTGGCTGCACGCAGTGGCTCTGATAGATCCCAGGACTGTGCCCTGTCTGCAGCCAGACAGTTAGCGTACTTATTATCTGCTGCACAGGGCCAATTGTAGCCTTTTTTTAAGCCTGAGATGAAAAGAATATAACTACTATAATACTACCCCTAATTACAAGAATATAATTACTGTAATACTGCCTCCCATGTGCAAGAATATAACTACTATAATACTGCCCCCCAAGTACAAAAATATAACTACTATACTACTGCCCCTATGTACAAGAATAAAATTACTATAATACTGCCCCCTATGTACAGGAATATAACTACTATAATACTGCCCCTATGTACAAGAATATAACTATTTTAATACTGCCCACATGTACAAGAATATAACTACTATAATAATGCTCCCTATGTACAAGAATAGAACTACTATAATACTGCCCCCTATGTACGAGAATAAAATTACTATAATATTGTCCCTATGTACAAGAATTTAACTACTATAATGTTGCCCCCTATGTACAAGAATATAACTACTATAATACTGCCCCCAATGTACAATAATATAACTACCATAATACTGTCCCCTATGTACAAGAATATAACTACTATAATACTGTCCCCTATGTACAAGATTATAACTACTATAATACTTCCCCCCAGAGGATCAAGTGATGAAGACATTATCACAGGTCCTTGAGCTTCCCAGCTGTGCAGGTCCCGAACCACTGGGTGCTTATTGAAGACAGGTTTTATTCAAATAAAAGACAGGTTTTATTCAAATGTTATTATAGTCCAAATTATAGCATTGATGCTGTTGTGTAAAAGGTGGGAAACAAAAAGTTGTCCCTAAATGTAATATTTAACTGTACCAAACTGTTTAATGAGTAAATACCAAAAAAAAAATAGACGAAAAAAGGGAAATCCATGCCAATAATAATCTTATAAAATAGAGAAACTTTATTGATAACAAATTAATTCTTTAAAATGTACTAAAAAATTCCAGGAGAGACAATGCATACTCCATATACAGCTGTGTACCCTTACCTGGGTTGTTCATGCATTGTCTCTCCTGGAACTTTTTAGTACATTTTAAAGAATTAATTTGTTATCAATAAAGTTTCTCTATTTTATAAGATTATCATTGGCATGGATTTCCCTTTTTTAGTCTATTTTATTTTTTTGGTATTTATTCAATAATTGTCAGGGCCACCTCTGACCACTTTGGCATAGTGGAGTTACCTTTATGATTAGGTCTTAAGTGACCTCTGTTATTGTTAGTACCGTTAATCGTTGTTGTGTTGTTCTGTTATTTTCAGTTTGTTTAACAAGTAGTTCTCATTACGCAGCCAAATGAGTAATTAGAGGAAATAAACCACTGAAAAAACATTTCAGCTGCTAATTATGCATACCCTTGCCACCTACCTATACCATGCTGGGAGAGGGAGGTCAAATCATGTGAGGTGATGTCACATCTCGTCCCCGTGCGCAGTGCTGCTAATTATAGCTTTCTTTTCTAGGTGATCCCGGTGATTTAAGACTAGCGTCGGACGGCAACGAGATAAAGAGGAGCGGAGGTGAGTATTTATAGGTTTTTCAATGTTTTTTCAGTGGTTGATTTCCTTTAGGTCTGTATTTGAAGAATGCAGTTCAGCCAAGGACATTTACATGTTTATTTTTAAGCAACCCCTTAAGCCCCTTTAACCCCTTCAGCTCAATGACCAGACTCGATTTTTCAAATCTGCCCTGTGTCACGATAATTGGTTATAACTTCGGAACACTTTAACATATCCGGGTGATTTTGAGACTGTTTTCTTGTGACACATTGTACTTCATTTTAGTTGTAAAATTTAAGTGATAAGCTTTGCGTTTCGGTCTGAAAAAAAAGGGAAAATGAAGAATTTTTACGAACCTTTGCCAAATTTTCAACGTTTGAAATGTTCTGCTTTCCAGACAGGAAGTAAAACTACCCAAAAAGCTTGGTAATTAACATTTCCTGAATGTCTGCTTTATGTTGGGATGATATTTTATGCGTCCTCTCACTTTTCTAGGATATTATGAGGCGCAGAACTTTAGGTGCGAATTTTCTCATTTTCTTGAAAATTGCCAAAACTCACATTTTGAGGGACAACTCAGCTTCCAAGTGACTTTGAAAGGCCTAAATAATAGTAAAACCCCATTAATTACCCCACTATAGAAACTTCAGCCCTTAATGTATGTAAAACAACTTCTATTGAGTCTATTAACCCTTTAAGTGTTTCACATGGGTTAAAACATTACGGACCTGCCATTTAGAAACCTTTGAATTTTTTTGGAAAATAAATTCATTTAGGCCAAAACTGATGGTTTCATAATAAATTAAATGATGAAACGCTCTGCAACATTTGATGCCCAATTTCTCCCGAGTGCAATGATACTCCATTGTGGTGGTTAACTAACATATGGGCGCACGGCCGGGCATAGAATGAAAGCAGCGCCATTCACAGAAGATTTGTATTGTCACATTGTACAAGCTATAAAATTAGCTTAGGGCTTATTATTTGCGGGATGAGATACAATGTCTCAAACTTATTCGTGAGATTTTATTAACTACTCCAAGGGGGACACAAACCATCACCAATTTTTATATTGGATTTTTAGCACTTTTTTTTCCCCTGCTCACGTAACGTAAAAATAATATTTTATTTTTATTTTCTGGTTCGCTACGATTACGGTGATACCTCTTTTATATAGTTTTTCTTATTTTTGCTCAATTTTACTGAGCAAAACCAATATTGGAGGAAATCACATTTTTTTTACTATCGACAACTTTTCAGTGCCATAACTTCAGTATTTTTCTGTTGTCAGATCTGGTTGAGGGCTTATTTTTTGTGTAGTTGTTCTCTTCAGCTGTATCATATTAGGGAATGTAACTTTTTTTGATCACTTTTTAGAACATTTTTTGTTATGGTGTTTGATGAAAAATTGTATATTAACGGAAGTTTTTCGTGTTTTTTTTTTACCGGAAGGGCGGTCATTAAGGGGTTAAGCAAAGCCCTTTAAAAACACCCAACTTACAGACGATTCCTAGATACCACTAGTGATGCTGTCTGCATGCTAGTAATTTAATGAACCTTAGCTCCAGGCTGCAATGATCAACTGTAAGGCTACATTCACACTGCCGTTGCCCGCCGTACCATACCGCTCACTCCCGCCCCTCTCCATAGGAATATATGGTGCACAGCGCCATATTCCGTAGAAAGATAGGACATGTCCTATCTTTCTATGGGGTAGGGAGCGGTGCCGCACCGTACCGCTCCCGTTGGGCGCCGTGAGTCCATAGCGATGTATGGGGGACGTATATCGGCCGTATAAACGTCCCCCCACGTTCGTGTGAGTATAGCCTAAGAGTTATTAACGGACTCTGCAATGAAGCTTTATTGTTTATCCTTGTTACCACCACAACCCAAAGTCGTGAAAATGTAATTGTTATAGGGATAAAAAAAAATGTCTAGTGCTACACTTACAAAATATAGCTGTTTTAACTTAAAAACTATTGTAACTTCGAATTCAACTATCTTGTTCATAATTCATGGAATGTGTGTACTCCCAAACCAATGAGATTTTTTCTTTTTCACCTTGACAGACTATCAACACATTATCTATGAATCTATATTACTTTACCAAACAATGGTACAGCAAAAAAACATTAACAAAAGACATTTAAAAAACTAAATAAAAAATGCTAATAAAACCAGACATGTTAGGCATTCCCGCATACCAAAATGTCTGATTTATTCATTACAATTTAAAAAAAAAAATTATTTACCTACGGTGAACCCCATATTGGAAATTAACATCCAAATCGACATTTTTGCCATTTAGCAAGACATTAAAAAAATTATCAAAAGATTGTACAATTGCCAAAACAGAAGCAATGAAAAAGCCAGCTTGTATCGCAAATAAATACACTTAAAAGTCTATACAGGCAGTCCCCGGGTTACGTACAAGATAGGTTCTGTGGGTTTGTACTTAATTTGAATTTGTATGTAAGTCGGAATTGTATATTTTATAATTGTAGCTCCAGACAAATTTTTTTTGGTCTCTGTGACAACTGGATTTAAAAATTGTTGGGTTGTCATAAGAGCCAGGATTAACAATAAAGCTTCATTGCAGACAGGCCCGGCACCAGCACCCGGCTAGCCCGGGCAAGTGCCGGGGCCCCGGGGTACTGGAGGGGCCCACTCGGGGCTCCGGGTCAGCAGGATATCTGCCCCGCTGCCCGGAAGGTTCCTTCCCTCTCTCATCGCGATGAGACACAGATCGCGATGAGTACCTGTGCAGTCACTGCTTTTCCCGGCAGGAGCTGCAGAGGCTTTAGGACCTGTGATGACATCATGGTCACATGACCTGCCGGGGAAAGCAGTGACAATATAGACCTGCATCTGTGAAGTGAGGAGGAGACATGACAGGGGTCAAGGGGGAGAACAAGGGGGGCTGTGTGTGTATACAGGAGGGGGTGGGGCAGTGGGTATACAGGGGGGGGGCAGTGTGTATACAGGAGGAGGGGGGACAGTGTGTATACAGGGGGGCAGTGTGTAAACAGGAGGAGGGGGCAGTGTGTATACAGGAGGAGGGGGCAGTGTGTATACAGGGGGAGAGGGGCACTGTGTATACAGGAGGAGGGGGCAGTGTGTATACAGGAGGAGGGGGGGCAGTGTGTATAGGGGGGGGCAGTGTGTATACAGGGGTAGGGGGGCAGTGTGTATACAGGAGGAGGGGGCAGTGTATATACAGGGGGGGCAGTGTGTATACAGGAGGAGGGGGGCAGTGTGTATACAGGGGGAGGGGGGGCAGTGTGTATACAGGAGGAGGGGGGCAGTGTGTATACAGGGGGGGCAGTGTGTATACAGGGGTAGGGGGGCAGTGTATATACAGGAGGAGGGGGGGCATTGTGTATACAAGGGGGGGCAGTGTGTATACAGGGGTAGGGGGGGCAGTGTGTATACAGGGGGAGGGGGGCAGTGTGTATAGAGGGGTAGGGGGGGCAGTGTGTATAGAGGAGGAGGGGGCAATGTGTATACAGGAGGAGGGGGGCAGTGTGTATACAGGGGGAGGGGGGGCAGTGTGTATACAGGAGGAGGGGGGGCAGTGTGTATACAGGAGGAGGGGGGCAGTGTGTATTATACAGGGGGAGGGGGGCAGTGTGTCTTATACAGGGGGAGGGGGGGCAGTGTGTATACAGGGGGAAGTGTGTACACAGGGGGAGGGGGGGCAGTGTGTATACAGGAGGGGAGGGGGCAGTGTGTATACAGGAGGGGAGGGGGCAGTGTGTATACAGGAGGGGAGGGGGCAGTGTGTATACAGGAGGAGGGGGGGCAGTGTGTATACAGGAGGAGGGGGGTCAGTGTGTATACAGGAGAAGGGGGGCAGTGTGTACACAGGAGGAGGGGGGCAGTGTGTATACAAGAGGAGGGGGGCAGTGTGTATTATAAAGGGGGAGGGGGGCAGTGTGTATACAGGGGGGCAGTGTGTATACAGGGGGGGCAGTTTGTATACAGGGGGAGGGGGGCAGTGTGTATACAGGGGGGGGGGCAGTGTGACTACTGGAGGGGGGCCCACTAGAGCTCTGTCGCCCAGGGGCCCACTAAAACCTGGAGCCGGCCCTGATTGCAGACACCTGTGATAACGGTTATAGCTCTATAATGTAGTCTCGGGCTAAAGTACAGTAAATTCCCAACATCCAGAGGTCCGTTTGTAACTAGGGGTCGTCTGTAAGTCAGGTGTTCTTAAGCAGGGGACCGCCTGTGCTCCGAAGTATTAAAATTATTTTTAAAGAATAAAGGAAACCTATAGTTTGGAGTATACAGTGACTGCCTTAAAAACAGAGCCCATGAAAATATAGCACAAATGACTCAATATTACTGCTTATAAAGAACATAAAGAACAAGGAGATGCATAAAACGACCAAGAATAAATCTAACAAAATCTTTGTTGTATCAAAAATGCACACACCAAATATATAAAACCACTTTATAGACGTAATGGAATATTACATCACAACTGGGCACCTGAAAGTACAATGCAGAGTCTCCTGAGGACATCAGATTGGTGACAAAACGTTTGGAGTCTGCCTCCCCCTCCCTGCCTTCCACCACCCGCTTGTTGCAGCTTGTGATACTAACTATGGGTTTTCACTCCCCCTTACCTGCCCCAGTTGTTCACGAATATTTTGAAACTGGTATAGTAGTATTTTTTTACTTTTGGGGACTGTGCAAATTTTAATCTTCATTGTGGATGGTTACATGTGGGTTTATTGACTGTGTTTACGTAGGCAGGGTGCAGGGGAGCTCTTCTTCTACTCTGCTTTGTACATTCAGGTGCCCAGTTGTGATGTAATATTCCATTACTTCATTTTTAGTGGTTTTATATATTTGGTGTGTGCATTTTTGATACAATAAAGATTTCTTTAGATTTATTCTTGGTCATTTTATGCATCTCTTTGTTTTTATATGGTTATTGGTATATCTATAGATGCATCATTGCTTTACAGATGCGGTGCCCAACTCCCCCCTTTTTGGTATCAATATCACGGCTTTTCGCATTTTATTTCAAGCGCCCCAGAACGTTGCATGACATATTAAATGGTACCACTAGGAAGTACACTTTTAATGCAGGATACAAGTCCTCATATGGAAAAGTAAAATAGTTATGGCTTTTGAAAAGAAGGGAGCAAAAGACAAATGCAAAATGGAAAAGGGAAATTGGCAGCAAGGGGCTAAAAGGCACTTTATCAGCTGTTGCATAAAAAACATGAAGCTTTTTGGATTCATGATTTAAATACAAGGGCATTGTATAGAATAAACTATAACGACAACTTGATCACAGTAATTTAAAGGCTAGATTTACACTTTTTTTTATATGCTCAATGTATATGCTGGGAGAGCTCCTGGTGTATACTCTCAGCGTACCCATAGACTGGCAGAGGGTGGCATAGTTTTTGCCTCCATCTGAACAGTATACATTGTTTTTCCATCCTTCTGCATCTTTATCAGTGACATATACACTCAGTGGAGACCATTTAAATCTATTGGGGGGGAGGGGCAGAAGCTACAGTAATGTATCGCCCCTTGGCCTCCACTAAGCCAATACTCACGAAGGTTCCCCAGTGATGTCACTGTCCAGCAGATGTTCACAGAACCAGGCAACATATCCCACTGTATATGCATACAGTGGGTTACATTTATGTCCCATGCTGTAAGGACATGTTGGGAATTGACAACACAAGAAAAACAAATTGTGAATTTAGCCTTACAGATAATAATAATTTGTGAATATAATATAGTTCATTTTCTCTGACATTGGATGGGAAGTGACATTAATCACAAAAAAGACATTCAATGTATATATTGGAATATGACTGTAGCAACTTCCAGACATCAAGACAGCTCCATGTATTTCAATGGGCTCAGACAAACAGCTGAGGATTCCTCAACCCCAGTGTCTCACACTAGTGTCCCTGAGAAAAACTCAGATAAGGTCCTAATCTTGGACGTAGCCACAAAAATGACAAAGTTGACACATGGTCTTAAACAACGGCCATTACTTACCAGGCTGCTGGAGTTCACCGAATGTGCATTGTCTGACGATAATGCACTGTTCCGCGATTCACTATGATCGTGCCCCCAATACCATGAATGTGTCGCTTCCCCACTCAGGTCCGACAAAGTTCACTATATTTTTAATGGTGCATATTAGGGCTAGGGTTTGCAACACAATTTGAAAGTTAAATCCCATGCTCAGTCCGAATCAGTCGGATCATCTGATGGCACACCCCCTAATTTGTGTCGCATGTAAGCCAGCACAGCAAAAGGGTTGCATGCGCCACAATTCCAGCACACACACTTATTAAATTCCTGTGCAAGCCATTTTAGCCCCCAAAATAGTGTACGCACAACCCTTAGTAAATGAGCCCCATTGTGTGTGGTAGGCCTAAGTTATACTTAAATCACACTGCAAAACATCATCAAACCTAGTTGTTAAACATGCAGTGGTCACAACTGTTACTACTAACCAGTGGAGCTTTTCCTCTTCTCTAAATCATCATGTTTCTCATTCTCATTTGGCATCTGAGAAATTGGCGGTGGTGGTGCTCTTCTTTTCTTCTTCTGTTCTTTTTGAACTGTAGCATACATCTGAAAAATAGCAACACAAGCTGAAATCTGAGTTTAGCAATTATTTCTTCATTGAAATTTATTTTTCTAAAAATATGAAAAACCAAAAAATTATTTTCAAGATTAGTAAGTAGTTGTTGTCAGATGCCCTCTGCTGTTTGATCTATTGCATCATCTGCTCTGTTCACTTGTACAAATGTGACAGCAATAAAGAGTCTGAGCCACAAACATGCACAGGGTTAGAATCTGCTCTGAGTTTTGCAGCTGAGACAGTTGGCTCACACATGAATTCATAGAAACCATGGTCATGTGTGAGATTCCACAGAAGTTAATTTGTTCATGAGCTAGCCATTTAAATAATGTGTAGCATAAGGACAAATAAAATGTTTGTGTTCATTTGCCCTTAGCGTTATCTGGTTCATTTGAGAATGTACTTAAAGGACATATACCACCAGGATGAAGGACTGTATGCTCTATAGGTAATAATGGAGCCTAGAGTCCCTCAGGCTCATTTGCATACAAATACTGTCACCACTCCTATTTTGGCGTGTTTGTCCGGTTGAAGCATACGCTTACAGAAAGCAGTATGATATGGTTTGCCACGGTACCCAGATTTTTCAACCAGATGACATAATTGCTGAGCATTCTGTTACCTATATAGCATGTATGTTGGCAAAATAAGGATGATGAGCTCTGGGGTGGGGACTACCTTGAAGGATTTATTTTACATTTTGATTATATGTGAATTCATCCTTAGGCTCATGCTTACAACTAAGTCCTGTGTACCAAAGCTTATAGCAGTATAATAATAGCAATAATTCTTTATTTATATAGCGCACACAGATTAAGAAGCGCTGCACAAAGCATGTCATGGGTCCCTGTCCCTATGGGGCTCACAATCTAAACAACCTAACAGTATGTTTTGGAGTGTGGGAGGAAACCGGAAGACCCGGAGAAAACCCACGCAAACACCTGGGTGGGATTCGAACCCAGGACCCCAGCACTGCAAGGCAGAAGTACTACTCACTCTGTGAGCCACCATGCCGCCCAATATCCAGAGCCTATGCAGCTAATAAAGAGTAAAGCTATAGGCATAGTACTAGTTTTTAGTTTAGTGATAAGGAGAAATTGCATATAGCTATGTCATATCCACATCTCTAATTATCACTGTAACTATTTCATTTATGCAAGTAATTTTTATTTAGGGAAAAAAAAGTGTATGTAATATCTGTGAAATATGCTCTAAAGAAAAATGAATGTTACTATTTTGGTTATAACCCCACAGATAATTTCCTAAATGACAGTATTATGATAGTAATTGCTATCAGGATTTCTGGACAGCATTCAAAAAACAAATTAATAATTCATTATTGAATTGTTTTTGAACTTGGTTTGCATGTACAAAGTTAAAGTCCAGTCAGACCAAAGTGATTTATTAGTGAATTACCACCACACTTGGCAGTACAGTACAGATTAAAATATAACACCCCCTTAGTCAGGATGTGTAGAAGTTAAAGTTTGAGACAAGAAGGAACCACACAAATATTTTGGCTTACATATATGGCAGTAATAGCATGTGCTATATTTCACTTCATTTTCACAAAAATGACTATTGTATATACTCAAGTATAAGCAGAGACCCCTAATTTTAACACAAAAAACTGGGAAAACCTATTGACTCGAGTATAAGCCGAGGCTGGAAAATGCATTGGTCACAGACCCCCCAGTATATAGCTAGCCAGCCCCCTGTAATATATAGCCTGCCAGCCACTGTAGTATATAGCCTGCCAGCCCCTGTAATATACAGCCTGCCAGCCCCTGTAATATACAGCCTGCCAGCCCCTGTAGTATATAGCCTGCCAGCCCCTGTAGTATACAGCCTGCCAGCCCCTGTAGTATATAGCCTGCCAGAAACCTGTAGTATATAGCCAGCCAGCCCCCTGTATTAAAGAAAAAAAACCACTGTACTCACCTTTCTAACGTCCCCCGTAGGTCATCTTCTGCTTCCGATGCCGCCTCGGGTCCTTCGGTCCTCTTTGGGGTCTTCCGACTACGACTCCTCTTCAGGATGTTCAAAGAGGAGCGGAACTTCCCGAAGATGAGCCGAAGAGGAGTGGAAGAACCCAAAGAGGATCCGAAGGACACGAGGCAGCACTGGAGCATCAGATGTAGAAGAGGACCTATCGGGGCATCGGAAAGTTGAGTACAGTGTTCTTTTTTTTAATATAGACTCGAGTATAAGCCGAGTTAGGGATTTTGCTGATATATTAAGAGAAATAAATTACACAGCTATCCCCAGAAAACAACCTTTATATGCAAAGTAAAAACTAAGATACTCTTTGCTGTGATGTTCTAATATTGTTATCTCCAATTGTACAGTACCTCTAAACCAATACCAATATACCTCTGTATCTTAGATAATGATCCAGTGAGATTGTGCTTGGTTCAGACATTGGTTCGGAGTTACTGCACACTTGTAGACTATAATATTATATCGTAGCAAAAAGTACCTTGGATTTTTACTTTGGACTCATCGTATGAATTTTTAAAGAATTTTCACTGTTATTCCCTTTAGCTCCATTCAAGGAATATTTCTGTATATAAGTATAAGTAAAGAAGTATAATTTTACTTCTATGTATGTACTTTTATTTTATGGGTTTCATTCCATTTTTAGCTAAAATCTCTATAGGGCACATTTACTAAGAATGTGGGAAACTGCACTAAAAGTGCTCTGCCTGTGTATAATGCTTAGTGTGCCAGATTCATTAACCCCTTACCGACGGGTGCGGGTCAATGGAGAGGGCTCACAGGCTGAGCCCTCTCCATAGGCGGTAAGTCTTTGCTGCATATTGCAGCAAAGACTTACCGGTAACAACCGCGATCAGTGGTTTCCTTTACCCTTTCTCTAGAACTGATATAAATATAAATAAACAGTAAAAATCACAAACACATTAGGTATCGCCACGTCCAAAAATGCCTGATCTATCAAAATATAATGTTTTTTCATTGCGTTTAACCCCATAACAGAAAATAGCACCCAAAGTTGAAGATGGTACTTTTTTACCATTTTGAAAAATATAAAAAATTCAAAAAAGGCCGTACAGTCCCAAAATGGTAGCATTGAAAACGTCATCAAAAGTTGCACAAAATGACGGAGGTTTTAATTTTAGTAAATGTATGAAAACATTATAAAACCTATACAAATTTGGTATCCTAGTGATCGTACCCACCCAAAGAAAAAAGTAGACATGTCATTTGGGGCGCACAGTGAAAGCTGTAAAATTCAAGCCCACAAGAATACGGCACAAATGCGGTTTTTCACCATTTTCACTGCATGTGGAATTTTTTTCCCGCTTCCCAGTACACGGCATGGAATATTCAATACCATCACTATGAAGTGCAATTTGAAAACAAGCCATTACACAGCTCTGTACATGGAAATTGAAGGTGGGGAGTGAAAAATGGAAATGAAAAACAAAAAGGGTCAGGTCGTTAAGGGGTTAAGACATGCGCCAGAAATCATGAATCTGTTGTTTCCCTGCACTGGCCCAACAGAGTTCACCAACTTTTTTGTGGAGCACTTTTAACATAGAACATGCAACAGACTTTGCATTTTAAATCTGGTCCGACTGAGCACCTGAACGCCCCCTTATTTGTGTTGCATGGTGCCTTGTGCAGCTGCGTCACAAAACAGACGCGACCGACAGATTTGTGGTGCAGATACTTCTTAAATACCTGTGCAAGCAGTTTCCACTAAAAAGAACGTGCAAAGTCTGAAAACTGGCACAAAGCCCTTTGTAAATGTGTCTCTATGGGGGTCATTTACTTGCCCAGTCCTGTCGCGATCCAGCGGCGCGTTCTCCGACGAGGATTCGGGTCTTCCGGGAATTCACTGAGGTCGTGCGCCTGATGTCCACCAGGTGTCGCTGCTGCGCTGAGGTCCGCCGAGATCCGCCGGAGTTCACCAACCTATTCCTAATTTCTGTCGCGTGAAAGCCTGCACGATTGCGCCAAAATCCGATTGCGTGCACCAAAATCCCGGGGCAATTCGGCGCAAAACGGAAAAAGTCAGGAAACCCGAAGAAAGTGCGGCCACGGAGCCCTTAGTAAATGAGCCCCTATATGTCCACTCAAATGCTCTGTTGCAAAAGCTTGTTGCCACAACAGACATTTTATTACTTTAACTTGATTGTATCGAAGGATTCATGTCACCATATATAACATTTATCTACTATATCAACAGGCCTTTAAAAATAAGGTCCTGCAGGTCTACTTTGCTACCTGAATCGGATTATACCTCCAGTGTTCGGCTGTGGCAGAACTCTTGCTCCAAAGAAATAAGGTACAGGAACGCAAGGTCTCATTTGTTTCACATACCCATGTCTATCCAAACCAACCTTTTGATTCATTGCCTGTGGGAGGCAGGCATAGGTTCTCTAAGTAGCTGCCTGCTGCAACCTGATAATATCTGATGTATGCAGTCAAAACAAAACCTGAAATAAATATGTTTTCACCCTGGCCTTGAAAAACCCCAGACAGTGGAGGCCTCAGAACAAACTTAACAGTATGCTCACTGAAATATATAGAAAAAAATTTTTGTCTATGCTTCCAAATTCTCTTAGATTTATTTTGTATACATATTTTGTATATTTTGTATACTTCTGTCAGGGAATACGGTGACCAATCAGCATTATCTTAATAAATAAATAATAATTCTTTATTTATATAGCGCACACAGATTACGCAGCGCTGCACAGGCATGTCAAATTGGTCCCTGTCCCCATTGGGCTCACAATCTAAACAACCTAACAGTATCTTGGAAATATTAAATGTTTTGGATCAATCTTTTTTTGTCCACATTTTCTTCATACATTTTTCTCTGATTATTAGATCAGCATTAATACATCTTGTATATTTATCTGAAAAAAATGCTGATTTACAGGGACTTCTTTGAGGACTGGTACTTAACAATAAATTTCTCAGTTTTAATGTTAACAGCAAAACGGATCCATTATTTACTCAAACCATGGGGTACTGTGCCACTGTATACCGAGGAAAAAGCATTGCTAGAAACATTTATCAGCCAATGGCACAAAGTAAACTGTGAAAGTCATGCTGCTTCTTGTCACAAACAGGAAAGTGAGCACATAATTTGTATGTGGAGCTAGACAAAAACTTAAGCAACATGGTACCTCTGAACATATGCTAAAACTATCTGAATAACAAACACCACCACAATCAGGCTTTATTGTGTTCTAGCCTTGGCCTTTACCACGTTAGTCCCTTACCTCACAATCAGTGTACAAATAAAGGGATAGGTTCATTTCCCTTCAGTCACAAATGTTCTCATTCCATGTTCTCCTGCTGAAATGCCAAGGTCAGCGCTGTTAAATATTAATATAAGCGCAATCCTTATCAAACAATTCACAAGTTCAACTGGATGTGTCAGGTAGGAAGTTACCCATAAACAAGACAAGGCTATTAAATGGCTTAAATAGCTGAGATTTCCTCCACTTCATTTGTCCCACTATTTCCTTGCAGTCTCCATCCAGTTGAGGAAGTCAGTCTGTGCTGTGCTTTCACATCCTTGTAGACAAGAAGTCATGATTGTTTGTTTTGACAACTGTCTTGGCTTCCTCTAATGTTTCCAATACAATTAATTTAGCTTATTTTTCACCTGTCAAATAACCTTTCACACACATTCATGAAGTGCTACACAAGAAATGATTTTTCTTTATATTCATAGTTCATTGTAGAAAATTTAGAACTTTTGCCTAGCTTTGGTTTTATTTTGCTATCATGGTACAGTATAAAAGCCTATACATGTCCCATGTGCCCTTTACTAATCCTAAACTACCAGTAATTTTATTACAATAATTCAAAACGTCAAATTGCAGGGACGAAACCTACTGTCAGCCTTCAAGTAGCAAACTTCATTTTCTTTCTTCCAAATGATGTCATTGTCTTTTCTAAAGCTGATGTCTGTCTCATTGCTAAAGATGAGTGCGATTTATTGCCTGTCCACTTCAGTTTTCCTTTAGACATTTCTTAGGTTAGATAATAATCTAGGAATAGGGTAAATGGTTCTCTTGCAGACTTAAGTGTACTTCAGAAAATAATCAATGCAATTTAAATATACTTATTATGAAGATTTATGTATTATCGGTATAAAAAGTTGGCTAGGTTTCCAGTAATCGTTTATCTTTGTATATCAGGAGGCTATTAATAGAGATGACATCACGGTAGCCAATGGCACTGATCTCATCACAAAGCTTATATATCCGTACTGGGAATTATGTGTCCTGCTTTCAGGAATGCAGAAGATGATTCTAGAAATATAATGCTTAGGACAACATGGTGGCAACCTTGACCTTACAAAACAATTCAATAAGGTCCATAAATGCAAGGAATATCATAACAGCTACAAAACCTTAACAGTGATTTAAAAAAAGGCACTATACTTCAAATGTATTGCTGGCTTAAAGGGGTTTGCCCACAAAAGAAAATTCTCAAAATTCAATCCCCTAGTGATGTTTACACAATAAAGAGAATTTTTAACCTTTTACTTTACAATTTTACTCTGTTTTATTGCTGTTTAAGCTCATATCACTCATTGTGGGGACTGTCTATGCAGATATTTCATGATTACTCTGTACTGTGAGATGCTGTGTGCTAACAATGTGTTTAGATTATCAGGGTACAAGGTTTATATACACTTTCATTTTCCTTCTTAACATTGTACTAGTATCTGACACATAGAAAGAGAGATGAGATATATCAGACATGAGAAGATGAGATCCACGAGATGCATATTACTCACAATGACACAGCTCTGCTACATCTCTGCAACAACGCATGAATCCTTCCCTCTCCCCAGAAAAGTAACTTATCTGCTTGTAGCTTGTAGCTCTCCTCAGGGTGTGATGTGTTGTTTGCCTCTGTGTGAATGTGTGGTATGCAAAGGTGGGGGCCGCCGCAGGAAGCAGAGAAGAGCTCAGCTCCAAAGCCACAGACAAGATGTCTGCCGACCCTAAAGTCAGAAGATCCAGGGTCAGAAACCAGGGGCAACTGAAACTGATCAGGACTGATAGAGACAGGTTAGACTTATATCTGTGAAATGCTGTATTTTATTTAATACCAGTGAATTAGAGAATGTGTTATTTTGTTATCCTGAGTACATTTAAGAAACTTGTCTTTAAAGACAATCTACTACCTGGGTAAAGGATTAAAAACAAGGGCAGGTAAAGGCACAGTATGTCAGTGTGCAGTCATTATGTTGACTGATTGTCAATGGTATAATGAGAGGGCTCATTGGTCATCAGGACCATTATGCAGAAGTCTCTATTACAGTCTTATGGAGGCAGTGTACTGGCAATATACTTCTATAAAGTTACTAGGGTTCTTGAAATAATAGTAAAAAATTGTAAAGTTTTAGGATATAATCAAACTATCTAAATATGGTGTCTCTGTGATGGTACTAACCCAAAGAAAAAGGGGTGTGGATCACACAGGGAAAGCTGTTTAAACAAATAATAAGAAACTGGCAAGTTCCACATTTGGAATTCTTTCCAGCTTCTTAGTACATTGCATAGAAAATTAGATTGTGCCACCAGGAAGTACACTTCATCCATCAGAAAAAAACCCTCATGTGGCTCTATAAACCACAAAAATCTAAAAGATATAGCTTGTGGAAGGAGGAGTGAAAAATGAACCAGGTCATGAAAGGCTTAAATTGGCCTAATAAACCATTAGCAGTATGTTGTCAAGCAGCTGAGCAGTTCTAGATAATGTTTCTTTCGTGGTGTGATGTGGTGGCATCATCCAGAAAATCAGCTTTCTAGTGGAATGTAAATTGGTTTTATGAAGTCAAGGAGGCGGAGAGTTTAACACTAAAGTCAAACTTTCCCATCATTGATCCCATCTCCTGAAGTCCGGTGCGTGATGTTAATCACATAAGAGGTGGTGTTCAAAGTCAGGGAGAGCTTGACTTAATATCTAACTTTCCACCTCCCTGACTTTATACATCCAACTTCAAAGCTGATTTTCTGGATGATACCACTAAGCTGGTTCATGAAACAAACATAATATATAAGCTGCTCGCTTGACAACGTACTGGTAGTGGTTTATTAGGCTAATTTCTGATGAGAGTTTCCTTTTAACCAGTGCTACATCAGATGTCAAAGCTATCATTGCTCCAAGCTGTATGATTAGGAGATTACTTTGTTGTAAGTAAGTTCCAGTTTACACCTTCAAATTCTTTCAACATTGGGAGAGAAAAAAGAACTGTAACGCACATCCACACAAGGGCGCATCTGCCATGAGGCAAAATTAAAATCCCGCCTCAGGCGGCAGATGTCCGACCCTGAAGAAGGTGGCAAAAATTTGATTTAATATTCACCTCGTTGCACTGCTGCAAGTGCTGCGGCCGGCGCCAGGTTTCTGCTGGTACTGCCGGCAGCCCTATGGTAGCACTACACTCACCTGGAGTACGCGCCTATGCGGGATCACCCACTTCCATCCACATTTCCTGTCAGCTGCGGAAGTGCTGTGATGTGGGAGCAGAGTGGAGCCGTGCAAAGAGGAGCTGTAATGAGAGGAGTGGAAGGTTGTGGAGCACTTAGAAGCGATGCGGTGATGAGCGGAGCAGAGACGAGAGGTGGAGAGCGGTGATGAGCGGAGCAGAGAGGACCAGAAATGAGCAGAGCAGAGATGAGTGGGAAAGAGCAGAGATGAGAGGTCGAGAGCGGTGATGAGTGGAGCATAGAGGACTGGAGCAGAGCAAAGACGAGTGGAGCAGCAAGGACCAGAGAGGAGCAGAGCAGAGAGGACCGGAGGTGAACGGAGCAGAGAGGACCGGAGGTGAACGGAGCAGAGAGGACCGGAGGTGAACGGAGAGGAGTGGAGCAGAGAAGAGCAGAGAGAGTACTTCAGCACAGTCCACCTAAGAAAACCCAGTATTTCTGAGGGTCCCAGGCTCAAGTGAGCAATGAAACCCTGGTGCTCTAAGGGTTAACAAAGTAGGCACCTTAAGTAAGGGCAGACATAGCTTTGTTAACCCTTACAGTGCTAGGACTTCACTGCTTACTTGCTTCTACTGGTCTGGCAGTATATAAAGTATATATACTATCTACTAGGGATAGCTTGAATAGAAGAGAAGCGTTTGCACTGGCTGCAACAAGTGACTTGGTTTAATTCATGGTTAAAATCCCCAAAATCTTCATTTGGGTATCAAAAAGTTCAAAGATCAAATCGAGATGAGATTTCACTATAATGAATTTGATCTTTTTTGAAACCATAATAAAGATTTTTGGGATATTAACCACGGATTAAACCAAGTCACTTGACGCCAGTGCCGGAAACTTCTCTTCTAATCACGATATCCACAAGCCTGGATATCTGGCTGTATATACTATCTATCAAGGGTTTTTGCAGTATATACTATCTACTGCGGGGTACTGGCTGTATATAGTATCTACTGTGGGGAACTGGCTGTATATACTATCTAATAGGGGGGTACTGACTGTATGTACTATCTAATGCAGGGTAGTCGTTGTATTTAATATCTACTGCGGGGTAGTGGTTGCATATACTATCTATAGGAAGGTTTGGCTGTATATAATCTGGTTGTATATACTAACTATGGGGGCTGTGTATAATTAAAGTAATTAAACCATAGCAAGGAGAAATTGCAATGAAGTCCTTTTGCTGATGGAACAGACAGTCATCTGTAAGGTACTAGATACTAGATTTCACTAATGTCTGTGCCACTGATTGACTACTAGTGTGTGAAACAGCATCAGCGTGTGTAGTGTCAGTTATCTGGTGGCGCTATGTGAGTATGTTATCAATTGTTATTAATGCTTTCAGCATTTTCAGATCACCTTGTATATATTTTTAAAGATTTCCATGCAATTTCAGTAAGAAATAGATCAGGGGTAGGCTGCTGAGACATGGGGGGCAGCATTTAAATTTTCACCTCAGGCAGCAAAAAGGCCAGAATCGGCTCTGCATCCACACATTACAAAACGATCTATTGCCGCTAGGCTACATTTACAAAATGAACTGGAGGTTCTTTGTTACATTTTGGTCAAATTGTATAAGGCCACTAACCACTTCACAGTGACCTTGTTTTAGTGCGTCCCTACGCTATTAGGTGCTGCATCACATGACATCCACCGCCGCTGCAACACAGCATCACCAGAGACCAAGACCCAATTGCCCCCCAGCACCCATACTGGCAAGCAAAGCTTATGACATTTGAAAAAATGTAACTAAGAACCTTGAGTTTGTTTTGTGAATGTAGCCTAGTGGCAATAGAGCATTGTGTAATGTGTGTTCCATTTCTTTTTTCTCTCCCAGTGTTGGCTTAGTACTATTCTTTCCCCTCCCCAAGCCTTCGATAGATCAGCTGGTAGAGCGGAGGACTGTAGTACTATTCTATCCCCTAATTTATTTAGTTTTTATTTGGGATCAGCACTTTGTCCCATTTTGACCCAGGTGTTTTTAAATTAGCAGGAGGCTGAATATAGTGGCCACCTATTTCCTCTCAGCCAGTGGCTAAGACCACATGGGACAGAGAGTATTCAACACCTGTTCACACATGGTTAGCATTCTAGTCCTGGTCACATGATCCGGTATTGCATGGCGTCTGCTGCTTCTGTGGTGCGGTGCTGGTGGAGATCTGGAGCCTGGAGACATGGAAGCTATACCTGCCAGTATGAGAGAAGGGGGGGGGGGGGCAACTGGGTCTTGGTCCCTGCCAGTGCTTCCCTGCAGCAGTGGAGGACATGTGATGCCGCACCTAATAGCATAGGGACCCACTGCAACAGTGGTTAGTGGGCTTATGCAATTTGATCAAAGTGTAACTAAGAACCTCAAGTTTGTTTTGTATATGTAGCCTAGTTGCAATAGATCATTGTATAATCACATAATAGTAAGGGTCTTCAAAATAACACAATGACGTCCAGATTGATATCTTTTAAAATATAAAAGAAGTGAAAGGGTATGTCCATAATTCATATAAATTCATTTGAAATTTATTAGATAATCAAAATTTTAAAAACATCTAAAAAGCACAAACTAATTAAACAAAACAGTTACAGCACCAAAAAAACTCCCATTCAAAATGAAGGGAAAATATACAATTGAAGCCTATTAGTGTCATAACCCATGGTGGATAGGGGATGGATAACAATATTTGAAACACGAATATTTGCCCGGCTTGCAACCAATAATACCCTTTCTCCACCAGGGCTCAAGTATTGTAAAAAGTAACTTTTATTTAATTTATTTTAAGAACAACTATAATGAAATGTGTTTAAAAAATACAAATATACAGTATCTGGAGATGTTGATGAATCACGACTGGAGGCTCTATAACCACACAATATAGTAACCTTTTATTAGTGGGATTGATCAGTTCCCCCTATATATCTATAGATTGCTAGGATAAGTGTCTATAGGTGGTAACGTATTGTTCATAGAATCCTCCTAACTTATTGTGCATTGTGCACTACTGTAGATTCTCGGAGACAGGACCATGGTCTTCATGAATCTGGGGCACGCTATAGGCACCAGAAGTGCATAGACTGTTAAAGGGCAATTTATTTTAGGCTTCTGACATAAATGTGGTGGCCAGTCCCACCGGAACATCCCTTCTGTGCCTAGTATTGTGTCATTGGGCGACACGGCTGGCTCCAGGTTTCAGTGGGCCTCTGGGCGACAGTGCCTCACTGGGCCCCTTAGCAGTGAACTCATGTGGTGGCATTAAAAAACGCAGAACCTTAAGATGCCATTTTTAATATACAGCCCCTCAGGCTCCATTAATATACAGCCCCCCAGGCTCCATTAATATGCAGCCCCCCAGGCTCCTTTAATATGCAGCCCCCCCAGGCTCCATTAAATAATATATACCCCCCAGCCAGGCTCCATTAATTAATATACACCCCCCAGCCAGAATACAATAATGGAACCTGGAGGTTATATAAATTAATTAATATACAGCCCCCCAAGCTCCACTACTTAATATACACCCCCCCAGGCTCCATTAATTAATATACCCCCCAGGCTCAATTAATATACATCCCCCCCAGCTCCATTAATTAATATACACCCATCCCCCCCCCCAGCCTCCATTAATTAATATATCCCCCCACAGGCTCCATTAATTAATATACCCCCCCCCCCCCCAGACAGGATCCATTAATTAATATACACCCCAGACAGGATCCATTAATTAATATTCTCCCCAGCCAGGTTCCATTAATTAATTAAATACACATTATTAGTGGCCAGAAAAAATTAATAAACGCTAACTTACCTCAAGTGTGGCACACATCTTCTACATCTTCCAAATGAGAGCAGCGTCTACTATGCAGAAAATCCACATGGACACAGACCATGTGAGGTGGTTATATGGAGGAATGGACACTACTGCAAATTTTGGATTTCAGGCTTTGTCCTGCATTTTTAAGCACTGTAGTCACACCCCAGGGAGATGACGACATAAAAGGCTGCGGTCACACGTGGTGTCAAGGGTGCAGTCACACAGTGCGTTTTGATTGCGTTTTTTTTTGCCTCTGCAAACATTTACAAAACGCATACTAAATGCCATGTTAACAATTAAAACACAATTAAAACAAACAAAACACAACATGTGACCGCACCCTTAGAAGTACAAAAACAGGTTACTATACAAAATTTGAAAGATTTAAAGCATTTGAAATAATTCCAATTTACATGTTAAAATAGGGTCCATGAAAAAATACTTCCTTTTCACCTGCCCTGGATAAGGTGCAGATTTGCGCCTAAAAAGTTGCAAAAATAAGCAAAAAAAGGGATACATAAGTGAAAAGTTGCATGCCACATCTGGAAAATAAAGATACATAAGGCACACTGCACAAAGCTGCAGACCAGGCCGTACTTAAAAAACTACAGCAAAAGTCGCAGTGAAAAGTCACAAAAACAACAAAAGTTTAAAAAATGAGACAATTTGACTAGCAGAAATAATACATGTCCCCCATTGTGTCATTGTCGTGTATTTATGTGCAGTCTACACCAAAATTTTTGTCCAGACTGCATAATAAATGTGGGCCATTATCTGTATTAATTGCACCTTTTTGGGCTTGTTACGTGTAGCTGGATGGGCTACAGGACATTAGGAAAGCAGCCTGGTGAAAAGGCAACAACTGTTGGTGCAATTATTAGAAAATAGGGTATACAGTATAAGAGCAATAAATCAAACTGCAAAACTTTGTAGTATCAGACCCAGTGCATTCCATTTTGTGAACCTGGCAACAGGTCTAGCAATAAATGTGACATTCATAAAACAAGAACAGCAGTTTGGAAACATTCTGAATGTTCTTTTTTTTTTTTTTTTTTTGTGATGTTTTCTTACTTTTGAATGAGGGGGAAAAAAAGAGAATCTCCTGACCTTGAGAATGCTGGCTTTTCTCATGCGTCACTACAAATATAAACTAGTTGCTCTCTATCAGGATTTTCCTGTTAGCAACAGTAGCAGTAAAATGTCCTAAACAAACATGTTATCTTTTTAAGGAAGCCCAACTAATGAGGAATTGACGTTCTTCCCTACTGATAAAAAAAGCATTTGACTTCCTATAAATCAAAACTTAAAGTTGGAATTGAAATGAACATGTTCAGTGGCTTATTTCAGAGGTTCCTTCACTATAAGCCCCAGATTGCAATTTTTTTAAATGAAATATATTCCTATTTTAGTCTTTTACCATAAAATACAATAGGGACAGTTTATAGTTACTTAGTAGCAGGGTCTTCCCTTAACCCTCTTATGTCTGGAAACACTACAACATAGCATGGTAACTTCAAGAATAGACATGTATTTTAAGCATCAATACATATTAACATATATATGAGTAGAGAGCAAGTCACACGCAGTGATAAATCACAGCTTCAGCCTTGTGTAGGGTAATAATCAGGTACAGTACATATAGTTCTTATTTCTTTGGCTTACAGCCATTGAGACGTACCAAACAGTAGTTCCACTAGGCATGGCAGGTGCAGTACCCAGAAGAGCATGCCCCGTGTACCCGATTACTGCCCTACATAAGGGTGAAGTTGTGATTTATCACAATATGTGACTTGCTGTCTAATGCTACCTATGTAAACATAAACTGACGCTTTAACCCCTTGCCTCTGCAGCCACTTTTGGTCTTAAACTGTTATGGACGCAGGGTTTTTTGCTCATTTTTTGCTCTCCACCTACAAAAATCCATAACTTTTTAATTTTTCCGTGTACAGAGGTGTGTGAGGGCTTATTTTCTGAGTAACAAATTTAACTTCTCAGTGACACTATTTATTATTCCATGGCAAAAAAAAGGCATTTGAGTTACTTTCTTGTGGGCTCAGTTTTTAAGCCTTTCACTGTTCACTCCAAATAACACCTCTGCTTCCGAATGTGTACGGAAAAAAAAACTTTTTGCAATCTTCTGACGCTAATAACTTTTTCAAACTATGGTGTACGTAGCTGTGGGGGGTGTAATTTTTTGCAAAATGGGCTGATGTTTTCAATGATACCATTTGAGGACTGTGCGACCTTTTGATCACTTTTTATTCCATTTTTTATGTGATGTAAAATGGTGTAAAAGTAGCATTTCGGACATTTGGGGCACTATTTTCCATTTTTTTCCTTTTCGCTGCCGGCAATAACAGTTTTTATATTTTGATAAATCGCGCAGCGATACCGAACGTGTTTGTGATTTTTACTGTTTATTAAGTTTTCTATCAGTTTTAGGGTGATTAGAATTTTTATACCCTCTAGGGTACATTAACCCTAGATGGTCGTTCCTACCATATACTGCAGTACTACTGTAGTGCAGTATATGGAATTTTTACACAGTTTTCTTCACAATGAGCCACAGCTAATGAATCGACAGCCTCAGATCACTGCAAAAACAAGAAAGGTACTCGAAGGGTTAATAACCGTGAATGGTAATAGTGGTGGGTATGTGCTGCAATATGCTGAAAACCACACCTCTGTATTAAGGCCCCTTCCACACTTGCGTTGCAGATCTCGTCAGAGTCTGATCAGGGTGCGATCAGGGTTTGGTCAGTGAAAAACGCACATTTTGCATCAGAGTGCAATCAGTTTTCAGTCAGAGTTTGTTCAGTGTCTCAGTTTTTCACGCGCATTTTCAATGCAATTTCAATGCAACTTCAATGCGTTTTTCACGCGCAGGTAAGGTTTTTCAGGCGCGTGAAAGGACTCAGGACTGAGCTCTATCTTTTCTATTGATGCGTGAAAAACGCATTGCACTTGCAAGTGTCTCAGAGTAAAATGCGTTTTTGATGCATCTCCATAGACTTCAAAAGAAAGAAACGATGTCCGCGCTTCAGGGGATGTGCAGGTAAAAGCAGTATTCCTTTATTACGAATCCACATAAAATCCAAACATGGCAAAAAGTAGAAATGTGTGATGGCCCAGGTATGTGACCTACGCGTTTCGCTCGCCATGATTAAGCTCTAAGCGAGCGAAACGCGTAGGTCACATACCTGGGCCATCACACGTTTGTACTTTTTGCCATGTTTGGATTTTATGTGGATTCGTAATAAAGGAATACTGCTTTTATCTGCACATCCCCTGAAGCGCGGACATCGTTTCTTTCTTTTGGATTTTCTGCCTGAGGTCCGTGGGGCTTGTTGGATGCTTCTTGTGCAGGGGGAGAGTCGCGCTGGAAGGTGAGCTGGAACTTTGAACCTTCTTTTTATCTCCATAGACTTGTATGGCTAAAAAAAACGTGTGTGTGTGAAAAAGAATGCAAGTCTGAAAAGACCCATTGATTACAATGGGTCAGAGTGCAATGCAAGTTCTGCGCATCAAAAGCACGCGCATGAAAAACGCAAGTGCGAAAGGGGCCTTAGAGCCTCCACACTTCTCCTCCATACATCCATTTTGTTTCATTTGAGTCGAAAAAGAATTATCTAAAAAACTCAGTTCTTTTGGTTTTAGGATGATGAACTTCTTCTCTCCTAATGGAAAAACACTAACACTTTAACCCCTTTCCGTTGACTAACTTTTTCCATGTTGCTTTTCAGTTTTTCGCTTCCAACTTTCAAGATCCATAATGTTTTTATTTTTCCATGTACAGACCCATATGATGGCTTATTTTCTGCCTTACCAATTGTACTTCTTAATGGCATGATTATATATTTCCATACACTGGGAATCTAAAAAATAAAATACCAAATGCGGTGAAGCTGACAAAAAACACCACATTTTTGCCATATTCTTGTGAGTTACGGTTTTATGAAGTTCACTGTGAGCTCTAAAGGACACCTCTCCTTTATTCTTTGGGTCAGTACGATCAGGTAGGGGCAGCATGGTGTCTTAGCATTACAGCCTTGCAGCGCTGGGGACCTGGGTTCATGTCCCAGGGTCAACATCTGCTAAGAGTTTATATGTTCTCTCCGTGTTAGCATGGGTTTCCTCCGGTTTCCTCCCACACTCCAAAAAATACTAGTAGGTTGATTAGATTGTGAGCCCTGTCAGGGAAAGGGGTGAATTTGGCAAGCTGTGTAGCGCTGCGTAATCTGTGTGTGCCATATAAATAAAGTCATTATAATTACTATGGGGATACCAAATCTGTGTAGGTTTTAATAAATTTAAAAAATGTAAACTTTTTGTATGGAAAAAAAGTGTCTTTATTTTGCCATATTCTAGTGTCAATAACTTTCATACTTCAGTATACATTCGTGAGATTAAATTTTTTGTGGCATGCACTGACATTTTCAGTTCTAACATATTTGGGACTGCACAACCTTTTTTATTGAAATTATATTATATTATAATTATATATTATATGTATTCTGAAATGGCGAAAGTGTGCCGAATAATGTGAGGGATTAACCGTTTGAGAATAACCATTTGATACATTGAGACTTTTGGGACACGTCATTAAGTAACATGTTTATGTTTGTTTATTTTTATTTGTGTACTAGAGGAGGTGATTTGAACTTTCCCATTATTGTGGGTTTTTTTAAGAGGACATCTTTGATTGGTGCCAAAATAATAAAGCTAACACTTGCTGTGTATGGAGCCGGTTTAGACCATGAGCCCACTCCATACAAACCAAGGACACTTACTCATAGATCCAGTTACTGTGTCAATCTTCTTACATTTGTAATTCATGACCCCCTTCCTTCTAGGCGGGTGGCACCAGAGCCTCTCTGTGCTATACATTCACAGGCTGTTACCGCTCTGCTGCCGTGAGATTACTCAAGGCAGAGGGTGGGATGAAGTGCTGAGGGAGCAGAGGGGGGGGGGGGGTGAAACAGTCTATGGCCTGTGAATCTTCTCCCCCTCACACTTTCAGCACCCTCATGCCTTTTCCCCACATAGCCACATATGTCTGCCCGCTTCTCCTTACACAGTCCCATATATGCCACCTACTACTCACATAGACAGCTCCCTTTTTCAGCTGGGACCTGCACATTGGCTTATCATGCAGCTGATAACATTATCATATCATCCTACAGGATAATGTCGTGTAATTACTGCACATATTTTTAATTAATTTTTGATGCTAATTGCATACCTCCCAACATTTCTGGAAGAGAAAGAGGGACAAAATAGCGGCACGCCCCAATTTTGAACAGCAAGCATCATGATTACTGTGTGGTCACTGCAGTTCGGCTGGCAGACAGGGTGTCCTTCCATTAATTCTCCAAAAGTCAGAAAATAACACCCAAATGTCCAAACCCCATTTTTTTCCATTGTGCGACACATTAAAATTTGAATATAAAGCAATCAAAAGATCATATAGTCCTCAAAATGGTATTAATGTATCATTAATGAGGTCATGTAATACCGGAAAAATTACACTTTTGGTCTCTTAAGGCTGTTTACTTAACACGTTAGCGACGCTAGACGATATAGATCGTTTTTTTCCGCGGGTACTTCGCGCAAAAAGATGATCTATATCTTCATACATTAAAACTGTAACCATGTGTAAACACATGGTGACAAGTCCGTGACGACAGCTGCCAACGACAGCGGATCGTCACGGACATCAGGCCAGGGACCTATCACAGCTGTCCCTGCCCGACGATCACTGTGATTGGTCAGGGGATCCAGCCTGACCAATCACTGTTAAAGAGGGAGGGGAGAGCTGGTTCCCGGGTCTGATTCTGTCATATTTTGTGACAGAAGTGACAGGAACAGAGCCGTGAACCGAAGCTCTGTCCCCTCAGTGTGTGGAAAGTGCCCCCTCACAAACAAATACCCCCCAAAACCCAATCCGCCCCCCTCCACACCCCTGTTCTTCATCTTTATTCAGTGTGACAGCCGGAGCTGTCATTTTTTTTTTGTGTGATCAGGGCTAGTAATTATGGCTAGTGATCAGGGCTAGTGATTAGGACTAATAATCAGGGATAGTGATCAGGGATAGTGATTAGGGATAGTGATCAGGGATAGTGATCAGGGCTAGTGATCAGGGCTAGTGATTAGGGCTAGTGATTAGGGCTAGTGATTAGGGCCAGTGAGTAAGGACAGTGATTAGGGCTAGTAATTAGGGCTGCTGAATATCTATAGTGATTAGGGTCAGCGATTAGGGTTAGTGATCAGGGCTAGCGGTTAGGGATATATACTGTATACACAAAAGCAGTATATAAAATTGTACGTTATTACATATACTTACACCTACATAGATCTTCAGCGTTTGTATCCCTTCCTGCGCTGACGTTTCAGTTAGGTTTTTGTTTTACCATAAAATTAAAAAAACTATTAAAAAAATACTAAAAAAAAAAAAAAAAAAAAAAAAATATATAGTTTCTAGCATGGCTAAACGGGTGTATTCTGCGGACGAGGCCTATGCCTTCATGTGTTCAGATACAGACACTGCAAGTGATGAAGAACACTTTCTAATGTCCTCCTCTAGTGACAATGATGAGCCCTCACAAAGGCGCAATAGACAGAGTGAAGAGCAGTCAAGTGACCCAGGTTGGGAGCCCCCAAATATGTTTTCTCCCCAAATTCCAGCATTCAGTTCCAACCCAGGAATAAATATTAATACAGATGGGTACAAGGAACTTGATATTTTTAAAAAAAATTTTACAGAGGAATTTGTAGACCTAATGGTTACACAGACAAATCTGTATGCAGTACAGTTTCTGGCCGGTCACCTCACATCTTATTATGCTAGAAACCAGAGTTGGCACCCCACTAATGCCACAGAATTAAAAAAATTCTGGGGGCTCTTTCTTAATATGGGACTTGTTAAAAAGCCTAGCATCCGGTCATATTGGTCCAGTGACGTTTTATACCACACACCAATGTACAGGGCTGTAATGACAAGACCACGTTTTGAGGCGCTGTTAAAATTTCTGCATTACAGTGATAACAGTCAGTGTCCTGCTGCTGGTGACCATGCCCAAGACCGATTGTACAAAATTAGGCCAGTAGTGACTCATTTTAATGAGAAATTTATGGAAGTTTACACCCCACAAAAAAATGTAGCCATCGACGAGTCACTTGTACTTTTTAGAGGTAGGCTTAAATGTTGGCAATATCTGCCAAGCAAAAGAGCTAGAAAGGACTCCCAGATCTGTCCACCTGAGTGCCCCCCTGTCCTAACCACAAGCGGTAAAATTGTATGGGATCTTTTATTCCCCCTGATGGGTAAAGGCTATCACCTTTACATAGATAATTTCCATACAAGTGTCCCTCTCTTTCAGTGCCTCCTTGAAAAAGGAACAGTGGCCTGCGGAACAATTAGGAGGAATCAATGAGGCCTCCCAAAAAATCTGGTGGACCTTAAAATGAGACGGGGTGAAAGCAAGTCCTTGTGTCAGAGTAACATCATGCTGACAAAATATAAGGACAAGAGAGATGTGTTTGTCCTCACATCTATCCATGCAGATTACAGCACCCCTGTCTCTGTTAGAGGAGCCAATGCCACAGTCCTCAAGCCAGTCTGCATACAGGAGTACAGCCAACACATGGGAGGGGCTGATCTAGCTGATCAAATGCTACAGCCATATAATGCGATTCGCAAGTCCCGCACTTGGTACAAAAAGGTTTCAGTGCATTTAGTGCAAACTGCATTGTATAATTCTTTTATCATTTACTGCAAGACCCGCCAACAAGTAACATACTTGGCATACCAAGAACAAGTAATAAAGCAATTACTGTTCCCAGAGGGTGAGAGAACATCCCATACTAGTCACGACAGCAGAATTGTGCCAGGACAACATTTCCCATCTGAGATCCCCCCCACAGAAAAGAAAAGACGGGCATACAAAAAATACTGTGTGTGTAACAAGGAGGGAACACGCAAAGATACCGGTTATCAATGCGACACTTGCCCAGATAAGCCAGGGTTGTGCATCAAAGACGGTTTCCGCGCTTACCATACTTCCCTGGAATATTAATTTTATTGTTATTTTGTCATCTTTGTTATTTTTACATGATCCTGAACAAACATGCCCAAAATTTCATTGCAATGTTGGCCATTTACAAATTGATATTATACCTAAAATTTAAAACCACATTTCATTTCATTATACCCCTAGATGAATACAGAAGGAACAAGTGTTCTTCACAACATGTGCAAATAGATTTTGCCTGGATTTAATTTTACTAGCGCTAAAAACTTTCATTATACCCCTAGATGAATAAATTTTGCTTTCTGGGTGTTGTTTTCAATAAGGTAACTTATCGTGGTGTTACATTATTCTGTTAGCTCAAATCTACTATAAGTGTGGAATGGGGCCTATAAGTCACTATTGCTTTATCCTGGAAACCTTTAAGGGTTTCGTTTCCAAAATGGGGTCACTTGTTGGGGTTTTTAACTGTTTTCATTCCCAAAAGTCTTTGTAAATGAAAGGTGTGACATAAAACTTTTAGGAAAATTTACTCCCTCATAACCAAATGGTGCTTGTTGGGGCTCTGTTCTGTGCCCTGCTATATGCCCTAAAAGCAGTTTACACCCACATGTGGGGTATTTCTGTGATCAGGAGGATTTGTGCAATAAAATGGGGTGTGTGCTTTTTCCTACAACCCATTGTAAATTTGTACATTTTAGGCCTAAATTAATATATTAGTGAAAAAAATTATTTAAAAAAATTTGACTTCCATATTATTTTAATTTTTGTGAAACACAGAGGGGGTAGAAAAGGCCATTGTACCCCTTAATAAATTCCTTCAGGGGTGTAGTTTCCAAAATGGGGTCACTTTTTGGGATTTTGAAATGTTCCCATTCCCCAGAGTCTTTGTAAATGAATGATGGTGGCCTAAAACAGTTTCAGGAAAATCTACCCACTCATAACCAAATGGTGCTCGCTCTGTTCTGTGCCCTGCTATATGCCCTAAAAGCAGTTTACACCCACATGTGGGGTATTTCCGTGCTCAGGAGGAATTGTGCAATAAAATGGGGTGTGTGTTTTTTCCTAAATTTGTACATTTTAGGCCTAAATTAATATATTAGTGAAAAAAATTATTTTTCAAAATTTTACTTCTATTTCTCTTTAATTCCTGTGAAACACCGAAAGGGTTAAAAAGTTTTTGAACTTTTCTAAAAGTGGTTTTGAAAAGCTGGATGGGAGCATTTCTGAAAATGAAGTCATTTGTGATGGTTTTTTATTGCAAAGTCTTTTAAAAAGCTCTTTCTTAATTGCAATAGTCCATAAACACGGTTTCCAAATTTTCCTATAAATTGCTGTTACTATTGTAAGTCTGCTAACATCCTAGAAAAATTTAAGAATGTTTACAAAGTTATTACAATATAATGCAGAGCTATGGTAAATGCTATTTATTAAGTAATTTGGATGGTAAGATTGTCTGTCTGAAAAAAAAAAACATGTTAAATTAGAAAAATTGCAGATTTTTTTGATTTTTTGCTACACTTCCCACTTTTTAATAAAAAAAACATGAATCATATCAACTAACATTTACCACTGACATACAGCACAGTGTGTCAAGAAAAAACAATCTCAATATAACATAGATAAGTTAATGTGTTCTGAAGTTATTATCAAACAAAATGATACATGTCAGGTCTGAAAAATAGGCTTGTGTCCTGAAGGCCATTTTAGGCTGTGTCCTTAACCCCTTATCACCGACACTAGTTTTCAGCTCAATGACAAGACTCGATTTTTCAAATCTGACATGTCTCACGATAATTGGTTATAACTTCGGAGCGCTTTAACATATCCGGGTGATTTTGAGAATGTTTTCTCGTGACACATTGTACTTCATGTTAGTTATAAAATTTAAGTGATACGTTTTGCGATTCGTTCTGAAAAAAAGTGAAAATTTGGCAAAAGTTTGTAAAAATTCTTCATTTTCAAGTTTGAAATGTTCTGCTTTCCAGACAGGAAGTAAAACTACCCAAAAAGCTTGATAATTAACATTTACGGAATGTCTGCTTTATGTTGAGATGATATTTTTTGCATCCTCTCATGTTTCTAAGATGTTATGAGGTGCAGAACTTTAGATGCCATTTTTCTCACTTTAATGAAAATTGCCAAAACTCACAGTTTGAGGGACAACTCAGCTTTCAAGTGACTTTGAGAGGCCTAAATAATAGTAAAACCCCATAAATTACCCCACTATAGAAACTTCACCCCTCAACGTATGTAAAACAACTTCTATTAAGTCCATTAACCCTTTAAGTGTTTCAGAATAAATTAAATGATGAAACGCACTGCAACGTTTGATGCCCAATTCCTCCCGAGTGTACTGATACCCCATATGTGGTGGTAAATTGCTGTACGGGCGCACGGCCGGGCATAGAATGAAAGCAGCGCCATTCACAGCAGATTTGTATTGTCACATTATACAACCTATACATTTTTATTTTTTTTGGTAATGCAAACATATGATAGCTTATTCATATGTATAGATAATTCATTTTGGGGGTCTATAGCTTATTCATGAGATTTTATTAACTATTTCAAGGGGGACACAAACAAAATCATCAATTTTTATTTTGGATTTTTAGCATTTTTTCTCCCCACGTTCACCGTAACATAAAAATAATATTTTATCTTTATTCTCTGGTTCACTACGATTGCGGTGTTACCTCATTTATATAGTTTTTCTTATCTTTGCTCAATTTTCCTGAGCAAAACCAATATTGGAGAATATCGCATTGTTTTTACTATTGACAACTTTTTAGGGCCATAACTTCCGTATTTTTCTGTTGTCAGATCTGGTTGAGGGCTTATTTTTTGTGAAAAGAGTTGTTCGTTTCAGTCGTATCATATTAGGGAACGTAACTTTTTTTGATCACTTTTTAGAACATTTTTTGTGATGGTGTTTGATGAAAAATTGTATATTACAGGAAGTTTTTCAAGTTTTTTTTTTACGTCGTTCACCGAGCGGGTTCAATATTGATTTAGATTTATTGTACAGATTGATACGGACGTGGTGATACCAAATATGTACGTGTTTTTGTGTTTTATATACTTTATTTGCATTTCATGTGTAACTGGGGAGATTATGGGACTTTTATTTTATTTATTTATTTATTTAATTATATAATAAAATGATTTCATCTTTTTTTTTTTTTACTTTTTTACATTTTACATGCTCAGTTACTTACAGCCGGGTCCTGCCAGGAAGGCAGAACACGGCGGGAAGAGGAGCCCGAAGCCCCGTGTCACTTGCCGGACCCGGGGGCAGCAGCAGGGCCGATCAGATCCCCCGGTAAGCACACCAGGGGGGGGGGGGGGGTCCGATCCCGGGTGTTAGTGCCGGGTCTGGGCTGTAAGATCACAGCCCGACACCGGCACTTGCAGGACCCGGTGTCCCAAAATCTTCTTCTGACGCCGTAGAAAGGCGTACGCGTAAGAAAAAGTACCCTTAATGACCACCGTAAAAAGCCGATAAGGCGGTCATTAAGGGGTTAAGGAATTGAAGGGATTTTCCTACGTTTACAAGTTAGGCCCTAACCAGAGGATAAGGCCTAACTTGCTGATTGGTGGGGGTCTAAGTGATGAGACCCCCACAGATCACAAAAACGAGGGGTCAGATGGGGTCCCAGGTACCCCTCACCGGTCCGTCAGTGTAATGGAGCAGACGGACGCACATGACCGTTCTGCTCCATTGGGATATATGTAGCAGTCACAGGAGTACAAAAGTACCTGACATCATACTGCAGCAGCTGCACACTCCCAGCACTCCTACATCTCCTGCCTTCATGGGCTGATATTCTGTGTGGAAGGGGGCAAGGACCTGCTGCTGCTGCACTTAGACACGTGGAAGCAGAGCTTGTCAGGTGTAGCCTGCAACAAGGCTCATTCCTCCGAGGGCTGCTGTGTAGTGGCAGAGCAGAGGGCGTCACTCTCTGCACTGCCACTCATTTTACCTGGATCCATGCCCTGAGATAACACTGGAGCTTCAGCATGTAGCAGCATCTTGTGTCTGTCTGGAGTTCCAGTGATAGAACATACCTGGGGGGATGGGGGCCAGGGAACACTGCGTGCAGAGAGGGCACTACCTCCTAGGGGAGGTGTAGGGCTGTGCTCCAGGTACCACAGTCAGTGCGGGACCTGAAGGGAATATCCGGGACATTCTCCCAGCCATGATGGAGGGACAGAGGTGAAAAAACGGGACTGTCCCACCGAATCCAGTTCCGTTGGGAGGTATGTAATTGCCAAGAGGGCAGTAGGCCCCTGAGAAAACTCCAAGTAGGTTGCATTTCCAGTCAACCCTTGTGGCCCTTCTGGCAAAACCAGTCGGGAAGACAGTATTAAACCTGTAATACAAATACCAAGGACTTGGTTCTTGTGTATTAGACTGAGAGGACTCAAGTGATGCAACCTATTAAGTGCACTTTACTCTTTTTTCATGTCTATCACTACCCTTAACTTATGCTGCATCACAATACTAAATAATAGCATACCTGATCAGTTGAGACGTTTTCAAGGGCTTTTTCAACAGAAACTATTGGGGTTGCTGGTTTTGGTGGAGGAGGTGCTCTGCGCTTCTTTACCTCAGGTCTAACATCAATCCCTGAAATATTGCCGAGCGACAATGATGCACCAAGTGCAATAGGACGTGTATTTACAGACGGGGAACTCGGAGCAGTTGAAAAGCCCTGTACAAGAAATTAGAACATATGTTAGGTATCAACTAATAATCAGTCTATATATAAAAGTAAAAGCAGTAAAATGGTTAGTAAGCAAATACCAAGGTAGGTAAGTCACCACACCAGTAAAATCAGAATACGTGCAGCATATAAGGAGAAGAGGGTGACATGAGGGTACAAGTTGTTTACAAAGAGAAGGTCATGGGGGTATGTACACTGCCTGAGAAGAAGGCAAGGGATAAATCCCCCCAAACATAGATGATTGCTTTTGTCCACAAATATAAATATGTCATAATATTATTCCTAAGTATAAGAATATTACTACTATAATGTGGATGTGATTCCTATGTTCAATAACATAACTACGAAAATACTGCTCCTATGTATAAAAATATAAATACTGTAAAAGTGCCTGCAATATATGAGAATATAACTACTATAATACTGCCCCTATGTACAAAAAATATAACCACTATAACCACACTCGTCTACGTGTATGGTGGGATCATACCACTTTACAAAATTACCTAGATAAGGAAATGATTCCTCGTGGATTACGCATAAGAAAATTTCCCACCACTCCAAATGACGAAGAATTCACCCTTCGTTGGAATCAAGCATTAACTGACTGCTCCTTCCAATTGATGACCCTTATCATACAGCAGGAACGTAAAATTTTGGAGGAAACCCAAACTAAAATTAATTTGTTGTCTACTTAAATTAAACAAACCATTACTACAAGCCAATTTGATGAAACTGTCCAGAAAATCAATTCGCATCTTGAAGCGCAAGAAGCTTAAATTATTGAAACTAAAAAATCCAAGTTCACTCGTGACAGCCTGGACTATGCTGAGAACAAGGTATACACCATGGAACATAGGAGACCACGAACCATTCTACACAATCGCTCGCGCAAACCACGGTCAGCGAGCAAAGTATCGTTCTCATCCACAGACTACGATTCTGACACAAATCCGGACAATGACAAAAACAACTCGGCTGTCACTAACATTAATTCCTCATCAAAAAACGGTCCTCCCACGACAACTACAGCCAATCCCCCCAAAGCAGCTGCTCCAAACACTTCAAAAAAACGAGGAGGGCAGGGAGAAAGCACCGCAGTCGCAAGCCAATACACAACCCGACAAACACCAAAAATAACGAAGAATTAACAAATAATAATTTTTCAAGTGTGATAAATTTGTCGGCATGTAACCTAACATATTCCCAATTGAAGGTTCTGTCAAAAGGCTTGGGATTTTCGCCTACTACCAACATTAATTTTTTCTCCACTCTTATGGATGTGAATAAATTTATCCGCTTACTCACTGTCAAAAGACACTTTTTTTCTAGTCAAGATGTCACATCCAAGATTCCTTTTGACACCAATTTTGCTTTAAATGAATTAGGCAACAACAATTTTGCTTTGTCCTCCCCTTTCCAGGAACATATGTCCTTGCTCAATCTAATGTCATTACAGGACTATCACCAAGATCCTAATTGCACTTTTGGGCATATCACTGATACCTCCAATGTTATTACTACTACCAACTCATCCTTTTATCCCATTAATTCAAGAGCACCAATTATGGATGATTTTCAAGAAGCAGTTGAGAAGGATTTAAAGCGTCTTTATTCAGAGATAGAAGAAAAGTCTACTAACAACCTCACCTCTCATGAATTGAGGGCGATTCGTGAACTAAGGAATAATCCATACATTTCCATTCGTCCATCCGATAAAGGTGGCACAGTGGTAGTTCTAGACAAAGAACTTTATAGACAACAAGCACATATCATGCTGGAGGACTCTCACACTTACCGTCATTTATCATCTGATCCTACATTACAAATCAAATCCTCTATGGAGAATCTCATCACTGAAGGCTTGCATTTGGGTTTTTTCAACAAGCAGATGGCCGACTTTCTTCTACCAGATAATTTTTCTTGTCCATATTTCTATATGCTACCCAAGATGCATAAGAATCCATTCCCTCCACCTTTTCGTCCTATTGTATCATGCACAAACTCTTTAACGGAAAGAATGAGCTCCTGGTTGGATAGCCTGCTTCAACCGTTAGTCACCCGACTACCAGGCTACATCAAGGACACAATATCTATTCTGGCTGTCACCGACCACCTCTCTTGGAGTGAATCGGACTCATGGCTTTCCTGCGATGTCACATCGTTATACACGAGTATTCCTCAACACCTTGCAGCCGAAGCTGTTTCACATCATCTGGAAAATTAGAGCTCCTACAGCTCAGAACTTCAACTTTATATTGTACAAGTTCTCATGTTTTTATTGCAGAATAATTTTTTCATTTTTGATGATCATTTTTACTTACAAGTTTCTGGCTGCCCTATGGGTGCACGGTTCTCTCCTTCCTTGGCCAATATATACATGGCAACTTGGGAGGAGAGATACCTGTATAACGTTAATAATCCATTCACTCATTTCATCAAATGGTATGGCAGATATATTGATGACTGCCTCCTGGTTTGGTCTGGTCCCCAGGAGGCAGCCATCGATTTCGTTTCACATATAAACTGCAATTCCCTCAATTTACGTTTTACTTTTGAATTTGGGGGCTCCACTATTTCATTTCTTGATGTTCATTTGGTTGGAGATACATCGCAAGGGGTTATTCATACCAGCCTATACCGCAAGCCCAATAGTGGCAACACCACGCTCAGGGCAGAGAGCTGTCATCCCCGTCACACAATCCGAAATTTGCCTATTGGCGAATTCATTCGGGCAAAAAGAGCCTCATCTACCGAAACTGCCTATCAGTCAGAATGCCACACTATGTCCTCACGTCTACATCAAAGAGGATACTCACCGGCAATATGCATTGGGCCAAACGCATAGTCAATCTTAAGCCACGTTCACATTATCTTGCTGAAAAAGCACAAAATTCTGCTGCTTCTTATGCCAATCGACCTGTGTTCAGTACACAATTTTCTATGCAGTATCCACAGATAACGAACATCATAAAGAAAAATTTTTAGAAACTGACACGGTAATAAAAAACATTCTATCTAATGGCATAACTTGTGTCTCGAGGCGATCTCCTACTTTAGCTTCCTCTTTATCCCCTAATTTTTTCTCCAATAATACCTCTGTCACTACCTGGCTTATGTATAAAGGAAGTTTTTGTTGCGGTGGTTCCCGCTGCAACATTTGTAAATTTATGCAATTTATTCCTTTTATTCTACAGTTACTAAAAAAGACTTCAAGCTCACCCGTCACCTGAATTGTGAAAGCACCTTTGTAGTTTACTTGGCTGAATGCACCACCTGCAGATTGCAGTATGTCGGGTGCACTTTCAGAAAGTTAAAGGATCGCATATCCGAGCACATTACGGGAGCCAATCCCAAGACAGTGGCTAGTACCCGCAATATTACAGGCTTGTCGAAACATTTCAGGGATTCCCATGGCGGCAATATGGCCAGCCTTAAAATTACTGCAATAGACCACATTCCAGCCAGCAAAAGAGGTGGAGATAGAATTAAAGAATTGCACACTAAAGAAGCAAAGTGGATTCTAACTCTCTGTACTAGACATCCGCTAGGTTTAAATTACAAAAGCGATCTTTTGTACATTTACTGACACAAACCTTTGCATTTATATATTTTTTTACCCTTTTTCATATGCATGGTCTTGACCCCTGTTCACACCTACCTTGTGTTTTCATTCAAATTATGCATTTGATTTCTTGATACAGGTTTTCTTTGCATTGACAATTTTTCCTGAACTGCCATTGTCCCCCTCCTGCTGTGCAATATTTCCACTGTATTATATGTCATTTGAGGTGATTTTGTATTTTGCATAACAACTGGTATACCTGTTTGTTTTTGCTTATTCTGCAGCTACTCGTTAGCTATCACTGTGGACAGCTGGTGTGTAGAGGTGGAGCACCTTCTGATCACGTGCTTCCTTTTCCTCTATATACCTGGTCTCCACATTTTTCAACTTTGAGGTATGACTAAGGACCCACGGATGGGGTCTGAAACGCGTAACCTGTGTTTTTCCCTGTGATCACTTTTAACTTTGATGTTTTTTCAATAAAATTTTTTTCCTGATTTTACCAACCCTTTGCCTGATGCTGATGGACCTTCCGATTTTTGTGTGCCATAACCACTATAATACTGCCCCCTATGTACAAGAACATAACTACCGTATATGCTCAAGTAGAGGCCGACCTGGGTATAAGGCGAGGTTCCTAATTTTAACACAAATGACTGGGAAAACCTATTGACTCAAGTATAAACCAAGGGCGGGAAATGCATTGCACCCAGTATATATTCAGTCAGCACATGTTCCCCAGTATATAGCCAGCAACCCCCCAGTATATACCCAGCAGCCCCAGAGTATATAGCCAGCAGTCCCACAGTATAAAGCCAGTCCCTGCCCCCTAGTATACAGCCAGTGCTTGCTCCCTAGTATATAGCCAGCCCCCTGCCTCCTAGTATATAGCCAGCAGCCCCCTGCCCACTAGTATATAGCCAGCCTCCTGCCCCCTAGTATATATCCAGCAGCCCCTGCCCCCTAGTATATAGCCAGCAGCCCCTGCCCCCTAGTATATAGCCAGTGCCTACAACTTAGTATAAAGCCAGTGCCTGCCCTCCTTTATATAGCCAGCAGCCCCCTATCCCCAGCCTATTAAAAAAAAAAAATGTCCTGCGAACCATATCACAGATTGTGGGTACACCCGTGCCCCTCTCCGTGGCGACGTGGCTACCAGGTCCCCAGACTCAACTGTCGACAAGCCCGCTTTCCGATCTGCCAGGCAGTGTGCGTACCAGGTCTCTAGGGCGCGTGCGCGTCTGCTCTTCAAGATTTAAAGGGCCAGCATCCTCCTGATTGGCGCTGGCATTTCCAGGTCTGCTATATAATCCGGCGGCTCCCAGCATTCCCTGCCGGATCTTCAAGTAATTTCCTCTGAAGTGAAAGCCTCCTGTGTGTCTCCAGCATGTTCCCGTGAACCCTGTGTTTCTGGTCGTGTATCCTGTGGTCCGTTCCTGCGTATCCTGTGGTCCGTTCCTGTGTATCCTGTGGTCCTTTCCTGTTTATCCTGTGGTCCATTCCTGTGTATCCTGTGGTCCTTTCCCATGCTCCGTCCATCCTATGCTCATGCTGTACCTTCCAAGGTTCCAGCCCGGTGGTGTCCTCCTGCCATCTTGTGCTCCTGCTGTACCTTCCAGGGTTCCAGCCCAGCGGTGACTTCCAGCCATCCTATACTCCTGCCATCTTGTGCTTCTGCTGTGCCTTCCAGGGTTCCAGCCCAGCTTTGTCTTCAGTCCGTACCAGCGTTACCAGGGTTTCCTGCATTTGTTACCTTGGCTGCCACCGCGGGTCTCTTACCAGAGGGTCCACAGACTCTTTCCAAAGAGATTCTCCACACTCCCAGGAGTGTGACAACAAACTGTGTACTCACCTTTCTGATCCCCCCCACTGGTCCTCTTCTGTCTTTGAAGCTCCGTCTCTGGGTACCTGCGTGCTGATGTCGCACATACCATGACGTCAGTCACTTGCTGACATCACAGTGTGTGCCGATGGCAGCGCACACACTATTATGACGTTTGACATTATGGTGTGTGCAACACAACTGGGATCCGAAGACAGAGACGGAGTTTCAGAAGACTGAAAAGGACCTGCGAGAGGCAACAGAAAGGTGAGTTTTTTTTTATAGACTAATAGGCCATGTGCTGAATGAACATTATGCAATGATGTAAGTTCCTTAAAGGGGTATTCCTATTTCAACAAGTAATTGATATTGTTTGAATAATGAAAATGTAAAAATTTTTCCAATATAATTTCTGTATCAATTCCTCACTATTTTCTAGATCCCTGCTTGCTGCCCTGCTATAGAAAGCTTAATTGTTTATTTGACACAGATCGTTATATCATAAAGCTCTATTTACTCTCTATGATACTATCGAGCTGTACACCTGTGTGACTATGGTCAGATTTCTTTCCATTGGAAGTAAACATAGAAGCTTTCTAAAGTAAGACAACAAGCAGACATCTAGCAACCGTGAGGAATTGATAATGGAACTATATTTGAAAATTGTATAATTTATCATCATACAAATTATGAAATTAATTTGCCGAAGTGGGAATACCCCTTTAATTCTATGTGTTCATGTTATGTATGTTATGTATGTAATAGATAGACAAAATACAGAGTCCTGCACAACAATAATTACCTCTATTGGTCCATCAACACAAGAATAAATAATTTAGCAAGAACAAGAAGAAGTGTCATAACAATCAAGAATTGTTAACAATCTTTATTAGAATACATACACAGAACAAGAGACCAAAAAATTATTAGATAAAAACACTTAAAAAGTGTACTGGTATACACTGCAAAGACTCAATGAGGTGAAAACAATACAATCACCATCACAAACCCCTCTGGCTGTAACAAATTCAAGCGGTGTTTATGTAAAAAATTTTTGTACACAATAATGTAAACAGATCAGATACATCACAAGTCAATAGGATAGATAGGTATATATTAAAAACCCTCTATACAACCTGTCAGATGAAAAGGTTCCCAAGGTGTGTCAGTCAATAAACAGACCAAGGAATGTTATGTCACACGAGGTGACTTCATGATGGGAAAACTCCCCTAATTTATCTTTTTTGCGTCTCTTGTTCTGTGTATGTATTCTAATAAAGATTGTTAACAATTCATGGTAGTTATGACACTTCTTCTTGTTCTTGGTACAGTATGTAATGGATAGGCACATTTGAAACTTTGCAGGTTGGGTATTAGTCTGATTGTCCAGGGAAGGGCAGAGAATTGGTGCATCTTGGGAGATGTCCAGGAGACGTAAGAGGTTTGAATTAAGGTAGAGAATAATCTATCATCATTGGGAGATCGAAGTGTACGGGTTAGGCAATAGATTGAGATGAGAGCAGAAAGGTAAAGAAGTGCTGCATTGGAGAGGGGAAAATTTAGTGAGAAGAAGAGCGATGGTTAGGGAGTTACAGTCAAGAGGGAATCAGTGTGACAATTAGCATTTCAAAGCTTGCAATTGTGAGAAATGGGTGGATTCTGGAGATGTTTCTGAGATGAATGCGGCATGAGTGAGCAACAGATGGAATATGCAGTACAAAGGAGAAGTTGGAGTCCAGCACAACACCTGCTGCTTCAGGTTTATGGTGACCCCACCGACCGAGATGGAGAGGTCAGGTTTGGGTTGGTTAGTAGATTGTGAAACAACAATAAGTTCAGTCTTAGAAAGATTAAGTTTCAAGAAGGACATGATGTTAGAGACGGCAGAGAGACAGTCACTAGTGTTCTGAAGTATATGACAAGTGCAGAAGCATATAGTTGGGTGTCATCAGCCACCTCGTCCAGAGCACTTTTGAGGGCATTATTGTAATGGTTAGGACAGGAGAGATCGGAGATGGGGGACAGCTATGACTGCACAATTTCTGCAAGATGGTGATTAAATAAAGTAGAAAAAAATATACAAATAAAAAACTTATATAGTAATTTAAGTCCCCTAAATGCCCCATAAATTGCCAAACTCCTACAAATAAAAAATAAAGTAAAAATCACGATACAAACGGCACATATAACATATCGCCACATCCGTAACAACCCGCACAATAAAATCTTTATTAAACCCATACAGTGAACGCCATAAAAAAAATAAAAAAACATGCAAAAAATTTGGACTTTTGCTCATCCAACCAAACAAAAATAGCAATAAGAAGTGATCAAAAAGTCACAATGATTCCCCTAAAAAGTACAACTCATCACTCAAAAAATAAGCCATAATAAACTCATTTAACAAAAAAAATCTAAATGCTACGCCTCTTAAAAGACAAGTGGTTCTTCTCTCTAAATGCATTTTTATTCAGCAAAATTATTCAAACATAAAAAAGCAAAATAAATGGAGTAACGGCATAATCGTACTGACCCACAGAACATAAATAACATGTTTTCTATGCTATACGAACTACAAAACAAAAAATAAGATACACTCTTTTTGAAAATGGACGAAAAATGCACATCCATGTCGGTAGGTAGCTCTTGCAACTGGACGTTCATTGTTGTCCTGCACAAGAACTGTTAATGGTGACAGTGTGCAGGAGCCCGATAGTTGTCAGCCCGGCTACAGGCAATGGGGTCAAACGTGACCCCGGTGCCTATAGGGCTTCCTTACCGGCCCCCACCTTGATCACCATGCCCCGATGAAGCGCCCCTGGATTGTCTTCAGCTGTTTCTGACAGCAACTGTCACTATGCATGTCACCCTATGCATCTACATAGGCTGACTACTCTAATACACCGCCATATGTCACTATTACTATGTACAGTCCAAAATTTTTACAGTGCAAAGTAAAAAAAAAAATTAAAAAGTGCTAAAAAAAATTTGACACATAAAAGAACAAAATAAAAATGATAAAAGTCTCCAAAATGCCCCATATAGTATAAAAATCTGACAATAAAAAAGTGAAAATCACCAATACAATACGCACATATATGGTATTGCCGCACCCGTAACAACCCATATAATAACATAAAATCATTACTGAACCTGTAGGGCGAATAACGAAAAAATAAATAAATAAAATACAAACGAGAAACTAGGATTTTTCCCACAATGATTCCAATAAAAAGGAAAACTCATTCTGCAAAAAATAAGCCCTAATACAGCTCAATCAACATCATTTTTTTTCTCTCCAAATGATTCAAACATCAAAAATCTATATAAATAGGATGTTGCTGTAATGATACATAACATAAATAACATGATATCTATGCCATACGGTGTATAAAACAAAAAATAAAAGTAAAAAATCATTATTAGAAGATTTTGTTTTTGCATTCCCACCAAGAAAATTAATAAATTATAATCAATGGGCTATAGACAACCCAAAATAGTGTTTCAATACTTTGTTCTGGTATGTTATAGGCTCAGCAAATTATACATAGCGCGTGAAAATTGTTTCAGCAAAATTTGCCCTCCAAAAGCTTGATGGATGTCCTTCAAGTCTGCCCAAACTACCATAAAGTGGTTTACCTCCACATCTGGATGACTCGAGAGAAACTGCACGACAAAAACATAGATGTGTTTTCTCATTTTATACTGCATGAACATGTAATTTTTAGGGCTCAATAAACATTTTAATGCCAAAATTCTGTAAGGAACTTCCATATTGTTTTATTTCATGTTCAGTGCTTAAGTGGTTAACAAGCTTAACAAGGGCTGTTTTGAATAGTCTGATGAGTGTAATAAAAATGTAGTACTTTGTGGGGAGTCTCTAATAAATAGAACTTTTAAAATCCCTATAAATATGAATAGGCTTCTATAATAATTGAATCTTAACTTTTCATAAAAATCTGGAAAATTGTAAGCCATCTAACACCCTAATAAAATAAAATAATATAAAACAAATTATGTCAACATAAAGCAGACACATGGGTAATGTTAGGTAGTAATCTATTTGGGAGGTTAGACTAAATATGTGATGTGCATAACATTTAGAAATCAAAAAGTCGCAACTTTTTCAAAATTTTCACCAATTTCTTTTGCATGAATAAATGAAAAACATTTCAACCGAAATATACCACTAAACTGAAGTACAACATGTTACGAAAAAACATTGAAAAATCACCCCGGTAAGTTAAAGAATTCTAAAGAATAGAACTATTTACTATAATAGCACATAGTGACACATGGCAGATTTGAAAAATCGTCCGGGTCCTTAAGGTGAGAATGAGCTGGGTCCTTAAAGGGCACCTACCACCACGAATCTACCTATAAAGGTAGATCGGGTGGTAGGTGGATGTATGGGACGTGAGGATAGCCCTTTTTAGAGCTAATCCTCACGTCCCCGCTAGCGTCACATAAACTTTATTGCCCTAATATGTTAATTTAATTAAGCGGCTACCGGGGCGTGGAGTAGCCGGACACGAGGCTACACGGCGCGGCTACTCCACGCCCCAGTAGCTGCTTTCCCCCGCCTACCCTGTGATCTTCGGCGCGCAGCTCCTGGCAGCTGCGCACCCTCGTCCGAGAAGCCGGAGTTCTGCGCATGCGCAGTAACTCCGGCCAAGATGCGCAATCTCGGGAACGAGGCCGGAGTTACTGCGCATGCGCAGAACTCCGGCTTCTCGGACGAGGGCGCGCAGCTGCCAGGAGCTGCGCGCCGAAGATCACAGGGTAGGCGGGGGAAAGCAGCTACTGGGGCGTGGAGTAGCCGCGCCGTGTAGCCTCGTGTTCGGCTACTCCAAGCCCCGGTAGCCGCTTAATTAAATTAACATATTAGGGCAATAAAGTTTATGTGACGCTAGCGGGGACGTGAGGATTAGCTCTAAAAAGGGCTATCCTCACGTCCCATACATCCACCTACCACCCGATCTACCTTTATAGGTAGATTCGTGGTGGTAGGTTCCCTTTAAAGGGTTAAAGAGGAGGCAACAAACCTAACTGAGGTTGTAAAACAATTAGCTACAAACAGACTGCATATGGGAGAAAAGTGCCTTTGCAAAGAAACAAACTTTGTTGTATCTAGAGAGTATCAGTTAATTAACCCCTACGCACACCAGGACGTTATAGTACATCCCTGAGAGAAGATACTACCTGCATGGCAACGTGCTATAACGTCCTGCTTCTGGCACTAGCTCACGAACGGAGCCGGCACCAGAAGCAGCAACTGTCAGCTGTATATCACAGCTGACACTGCATGCTAACACCCGCGATCAGAGGTGTCTCAAAAACAAGTGTTAACCCCTTACACGCCACAGTCAAGCATGACCATGGCATATAAGGGTGTTCCCCCTATGGATCGGATCCCCCATGCCGCTTACTGGGTGAACCGATCTTCTTCCGGGCAGCCCCGAGGTCTGTCAAGTTCCTCAGGGCTGCCCGATTTTCTTTGCAGTTGGACCCCTTCCGGGTCTGACTGTAAACTGTCTATGCATGCGTCTGCATGCTCAGACAGTTTATACTGTTCTACAATGAATAAGTATTGTAGAGCAGTGTATTGGATTTGAACCAGCGATCAGAGCATCGCTGGTTCAAGTTCAAGTTTGTAGAAGTAAAAAAAGTGAAAAACACTAAAGTTTAAACATGAGAATAAATAAAAAATAAATTAATAAAAATATGAGCCCCTAAAAAGTAGCTGTCAGGGTAGCTAGGGAGAATGCTGGGACTTCTGGTTCTTCTGCTGGTGCCAGCAGCGTTCTCCGACCCCCGGCGCATATCCGTGCAAACTCCACCTCTTGTCCCGGGCAGCGGCTGCTAAGATCTCGCGCTGTCTAGGAGTTGTGTTCGGAACTGCTGGGACTTGTGGTACCTCTGCATGATGCCTAGTTGTTCTGCACCATGAGGGGTTAATTCCCAGTAGCTGCCCAGCTCCTATCAGGTTCTGGAGGTGGAGTTCTGGCTGCATAAATTGCAGCTTCACTAGTCACCTGTGCCAGTGTTTGAAAACCCTTCAGCACTCGCTCGCTGCATTAGGTGTGACTCGCTCTGTATCTGAATCTGAATCGTTGTTACCTCGGCTAGTTTTTGACATTGACGTTTTGCCTTCTGACTTTGTTATTGACGTACCCTCTCGTTGTGATTCCGGCTAGTTTACCATTCTTTTGTGTTTTATGTTTGTCAGTCTGTTTGTGTTTCCCTTCCCACACTTATCCAGTGTATTTCGAGTCTTCAAGTAGTCGCCCCACGGTTTAGCGTGGGGGGGCTACAGGAAGGGACAGAGGTTGGGGCAAGCTCAGGGCACACTATCCCCTGTCTTCTGTGTTACCCAACCCTAACAGAAACACTGGCCACATATAGGTCTGCATCCTGTATCCGACCTGCAACATTCACTCCTTCCATGGAGCCTTTGTCAGCTGTGGTCGCTCAGGTCCAGACCTTAACTCAGCATGTTCAGAGTCTGTATGCCCGTCTTCAAATGCAGGTTTCGCGGCAGACAACACCGCAGGCTCCACCACCACCTGCACCAGAACCTAAGGTTCCTCTCCCTGACTTGTTTTTTGGTGACCGTAAGAAATTTTTTTCATTTAGGGAGGGATGTAAACTTTATTTTTCTTTACGCCCTCACTCTTCGGGCAGCGAGACACAAAGGGTGGGCGTGGTCATTTCTCTTTTGCGCGGTGATCCACAAAATTGGGCCTTTTCTCTCCCACCTGAATCTCCATCCCGCTCTTCTCTTGACGCTTTGTTTTCTGCCTTAGGCCAGATTTATGACGAACCTGACCGCCGGGCACTGGCAGTTTCCCACCTTAGATCTCTGTGTCAGGGAAAATTGACGGCGGAAGATTATTGTGCCCAATTCAGACAGTATGTGACTGACTCGCAATGGAACGACTGTGCCCTAAAAGACCAATTTATGTCCGGACTGTCAGACCGAGTACAGGACTTAGTCTTAGCTTATGCTGAGCCTCAGACATTAGATGATGTTATGACTCTGGTCATCCGAGTTGATCGTCGCATAAGATCCAGGCGATCACCTCGGGTGTCCTCTGACTGTCAGCCAGCGGCCAGTCTGTCTCCAGGCCGTCAAGAATTGGAATCCATGGAGCTGGATAGCATCTCTCCTGCACAGCGGAAGCAACATCGAATAAGACGCCATCTTTGTTTCTGCTGTGGAAGTCCTGATCATCAGATACACACCTGTTCCAAGAGGCAGCAGCAGGAAAAACTTCCGCTCCTAAGCAGTAATCGAGGGGACTGCCTAGGAGCTCAGGTACTCCCAGGTGTGTCTAGAATGTATTTACCTTGTACGGTTAAGTTTTAATCTGTTTCCTGTACTGGTCGCGCCTTCTTGGATTCAGGCGCTGCAACTAATTTAATTGATTATAATTTTGTCTCTCAGTTTTGTATGTCTTTGATTCCATTGTCCACTCCTATCCAGATGTCAGGTGGGGATTTGCCCCCTCTACAGGCAGGGTTGATTAAATTCCGAACCCCGCAGATAAAGCTTATGGTAGGAGCTATGCATGAAGAATGGTGTTCTTTCCTAGTTATGGAAAATTTGTCTGAAAATGTAATTCTTGGTCTACCCTGGCTCCGGATCCATAATCCGGTAATTAGTTGGGAAACTCTGGAGCTGGTTCATTGGGGTCCTCACTGTAAGGATCACCTGACCAGAGTTTCATTATGTACAGTAGTGGCGGAAGATCAGAGTCTTCCAGGTTTTCTCTCTGATTACTCTGATGTGTTTTCAAAACCCTTGTCCCAAGTCCTTCCTCACAGGGAGTTTGATTGTAAAATTGACCTTCTTCCTGATGCTAGATTGCCTAAGGGTCGTATATATAACCTCTCGGTACCAGAACGGGAGTCACTGAAGAGTTATATTGATGAGACATATCCGTCCCTCTGAGTCGCCCACTGGGGCCGGGTTCTTTTTTGTTGAGAAGAAAGATGGTGGTTTACAGACGTGTATTGATTATCGAGAATTAAATAAGATAACGGTAAAAAACTCAGGTCCTCTCCCCTTGATCCCGGATCTCTTAAATCAGGTTTCTGGGGCCCAAGTTTTCTCTATATTAGATCTCAGAGGGGCTTATAACCTGATTCGGATCCGGGAAGGGGATGAGTGGAAGACCGCATTTAATACACCTTTGGGACACTTTGAATACCTGGTTATGCCTTTTGGTTTGAGTAATGCCCCAGCGGTGTTCCAAGGGTTTATGAACTCCATCTTTCATGATTACATTGGTGTGTTTATGGTGGTGTATCTATACGATATTTTGATTTTCTCTCCTGATATGATTTCTCACCAGCAACATCTCCGCCAAGTACTTACCAGGTTGCGCAAAAACCACCTCTTCGCTAAGCTGGAAAAGTGTGTCTTTTGCGTCCAGAAGGTTTCCTTCTTAGGTTATGTTGTTAATCCCTCTGATGTACAGATGGATCCGAGTAAGGTTCAGGCGCTCACGGACTGGGTTCGGCCTACCAATCTTAAGGCCCTACAACGTTTTTTAGGTTTCGCTAACTATTATCGGAACTTTATTAAGAACTTTTCCGTGATCGCCAAACCCCTCACGGATCTAACCCGTAAGGGTGCTGATCCGAACAATTGGTCCCCTGCCGCTTGCTCTGCGTTTGAAACTCTAAAAGCGGCATTCTCGTCAGCCCCAGTTTTGGTTCAACCTGACCTCTCTCTACCTTTTGTTGTGGAGGTAGATGCCTCCGAGGTTGGAGTAGGTGCTGTCTCAGGGGTCCTCCACTCTCACTTAGGCCCTGTGCATATTTCTCTAGAAAGTTTTCTTCTTGTGAGAGGAATTATGATATTGGTAATCGAGAGCTCCTTGCCATTAAGTGGGCATTTGAAGTCTGGCGACACTTTTTGGAGGGAGCTCTTCATCCGATAACTGTGCTCACGGATCATAAGAACTTAGTATATTTGGATACTGCTAAGCGCTTGAACTCACGTCAGGCTAGGTGGGCCTTGTTTTTCTCTCGCTTTAATTTTGTGGTCACCTACCGACCTGGGTCAAAAAATGTGAAGGCTGATGCCTTGTCCCGTAGCTTCGGGACTCCTGACCTTCCAGAGGGTACTGACAGTAATATTTTGTCTCCAGGTGTTGTGCTGGCAGCTGTCTCCTCCCACCTCTCAAATTTTAGCAGGACAAAGATCTGCACCTAAAGACCTTCCGGAAGGCAATTTATTTGTTCCTCTTTCTTGTCATTTGAGAGTGTTGGAGGAGACACATTGCTCGGTATTGGCAGGTCATCCGGGAATGCGGAGTACCTTGGATCTCTTAAAAAGAAGTTACTGGTGGCCTCACATGACTAATGATGTGCACGCATTTGTCCAAGCCTGTCAGGTCTGTGCGCGAGGAAAGACTCCCAGGAGACGTCCTGAGAGGCCTCTTCTTCCGCTTCCAGTTCCCACCAGGCCATGGTCTAAAGTGTCTATGGGTGTCTATGGGTTTTGTCACTGATCTGCCAGCATCTCAAGGCTATACTGTGATTTGGGTGGTAGTGGACCGTTTCTCTAAGATGGGACACTTTGTTCCATTAAAAAAGTTACATTCAGCTGAAGAATTGGCTGAATTGTTTATACAGAATATTGTACGCCTCCATGGTATACCAGATGATATTGTGTCAGATAGGGGCGTACAATTTGTTTCCAGATTTTGGCGAGCATTTTGTTCTAGACTGGAAGTTAATTTGTCGTTCTCGTCGGCGTTTCACCCTGAGTCTAATGGTCAGTCCGAGAGAATGAATCAGGAGATGATTCAATATCTGCGACTCTTTGTCTCGGACAGTCAGGACCAGTGGGTGAAATTCCTTCCGTTGGCAGAATTTGCTATTAATAACCACTGTAGTTCGTCCACACAGGTATCTCCGTTTTTCTGCAATTATGGTTTTCATCCTCGTTTCTCCTTTTCTTCTGTGCCTGTCTCTAATATTCCTCGGTCGGAAGCTATTACATCCAAATTGCACACGCTCTGGTCTCAAGTTCAGGAGAATATTCAGAAGGCACAAAATACTATGGTCCAACAGGCTGAAAGAAGGCGCACTAACTCCGATACGTTTGTGGTGGGGGATAAAGTGTGGTTATCAACAAAAAAACCTTAAATTGAAGGTCCCCTCTTTGAAGTTTGCGCCCAGGTTTGTAGGTCCATTTGTTGTTACTGAAATTGTTAACCCGGTTTCCTTCAAGATTACTCTTCCAGCAGGGTGGCGAGTTCATAACACCTTCCATAAGAGTCTTCTGAAGCGCTATGTTGAGCCTGTTTTGCCCCTTCCTGACCCTCCTTCTCCATCTATTGTGGAGGGGAATCTGGAATTTGAGGTGGAAAAAGTTGTGAATTCCAGATGGGTAGGTAACTCCCTGCAGTACCTGGTCCATTGGAAAGGTTTTGGTCCTGAGGATAGGTCTTGGGTTCCGGCTAGAGATGTTCATGCGCCGCGGTTACTCAAGTTATTTCATCAGGCCTATCCTCAGAAGCCATCTAAGATCTAGGGGTCCGAAGGCCCCCCGTCAGTGGGGGGGTACTGTCAGGGTCGCTAGGGAGAATGCTGGGACTTCTGGTTCTTCTGCTGGTGCCAGCAGCGTTCTCCGACCCCCGGCGCGTATCCGTGCAAACTCCACCTCTTGTCCCGGGCAGCGGCTGCTAAGATCTCGCGCTGTCTAGGAGTTGTGTTCGGAACTGCTGGGACTTGTGGTACCTCTGCATGATGCCTGGTTGTTCTGCACCATGAGGGGTTAATTCCCAGTAGCTGCCCAGCTCCTATCAGGTTCTGGAGGTGGAGTTCTGGCTGCATAAATTGCAGCTTCACTAGTCACCTGTGCCAGTGTTTGAAAACCCTTCAGCACTCGCTCGCTGCATTAGGTGTGACTCGCTCTGTATCTGAATCTGAATCGTTGTTACCTCGGCTAGTTTTTGACATTGACGTTTTGCCTTCTGACTTTGTTATTGACGTAGCCTCTCGTTGTGATTCCGGCTAGTTAACCATTCTTTTGTGTTTTATGTTTGTCAGTCTGTTTGTGTTTCCCTTCCCACACTTATCCAGTGTATTTCGAGTCTTCAAGTAGTCGCCCCACGGTTTAGAGTGGGGGGGCTATAGGAAGGGACAGGGTTGGGGCAAGCTCAGGGCACACTATCCCCTGTCTTCTGTGTTACCCAACCCTAACAGTAGCTTTCCCATAAGAACACTTAATAAAGTATTAAAAACACAAACAAAATAACCCCCACATATTTGGAATTACCTCGTTCGTAACAATCTGTATAATAAAACGGAATTGTTACTGGACCTGCACGGTAAACTCTGGGGGTAAAAAAATGCAAAAACGTTCCAAAAAAGATAATTTTTAATTAATACCTTTTAAAAAATGCTCTAAAAAGTGATTTAAAAAAGTTACACACTTTAAAATAAGACCAATAAAAAGAACAAACTCTTCTCACAAAAATAAGCCCTTAACCAGATTTGTCAGCTGAAAAATATAAAAGTTATGCATATGAAAGCTGGTAATGCTAAAATGAACAAGATTTTCTACAAATTAGTTTTTATTCAGTAAAATTTAATAAAATATACAAAACCCCACATATTTGGTATCGCTGCGTCCGAGACAATCTGCATAATAAAACAGAATAGTTATTGGACCCACACAGTGAACCCCATAAAAAACAACTCCAAAAAATGCTCTGAAAAATAGATAATTTTTAATTAATACTAGAGATGAGCGAACATACTCGTCCGAGCTCAAAACTGCTACTCAAAACTACCATTAGTAGTGCAGCTAGTACCATATTGTGAGGAATTTGCAGGGAGACTTGCGACCGTTGTGTTTAGCTCTTAGTGACACACATATCCACCTCAAACACTGAAGTGGGACAATTTATTAGGGGTTTGATTTGAATTAGGCACATTCTGCTGATTTATTTTTTTTTACGTTTATTTCTTTTTTATAACTCAAAGTAATCTGGCAAAGCAGTGTGCTTTCAGTGTAGGCTAGAAAATAGCCATAGGAGAACCCCAATGGCTTATTTAGGCCTACAATAGCGTTATATTTTACTTTTTTTTGGTTTGCTTGTGGCTGGGCTTGCTGCCACTAGTAGTGCAGCTAGTATCATATTGTGAGGAATTTGCTGGGAGACTTGTGACCGTTGTGTTTAGCTCTTAGTGACACGCATATCCACCTGAAAAACCGAAGTGGGACAATTTATTAGGGGTTTGATTTGAATTAGGCACAGTCTTCTGATTTTTTTTTTTTTACGTTTATTTGTTTTATAACTCAAACTCATCAGGCACAGCACAAAATCCAGTTGTGTGCTGTCAGTGTAGGTTAGAAACTAGCCATAGCAATAGGATAGCATTGTTTTGTTTAAAAAAAAAAAAAACACAAAAAAAAAAAATTTGAAGTTTACACTTTAATTTTGAAAATGTTTAACCCGAGGGCCAGGGGTAGAGGATGAGGGCGTGGACGTGGGCGTCCAACTACTACAGGGGTCAGAGGCCGTGGTCCTGGGCGAGGTGAGACACCAACTGCTGATGAGGGAGCAGGGGAACGCCGCAGAGCTACACTCCCTAGGTTCATGTCTCAAGTTACTGGGACTCGTGGTAGAGCACTGTTGAGGCCAGAACAGTGCGAAGAGGTGATGTCGTGGATTGCGGACAACCAGTCAGTCTTCCACGCAGTCCACCCATGTCACCGAAATCAGCACTCCTCCAGCTCCTCCACCTCAGCCTCCTTCCCCCCAGTCTGCCCCCTCCCAGCAAAATTTGGCATTTGAACCGGCATACTCTGAGGAACTGTTTTCTGGACCCTTCCCACAGTCACAAACCACTTGTCCGGTTGCTGCTGAGCTATTTTCTGATGCCCAGGTTTTCCACCGGTCGCAGTCTGTGGGTGATGATGACATTATTGACGTAGTGGAAGAAGTGTGTAAAGAGGTGTCGGACGATGAGGAGACACGGTTGTCAGACAGTGGTGAAGTTGTTGCAAGGGCAGGAAGTCCGAGGAGGGAGCAGACTGAGGGATCGGAGGATGATGAGGTGACAGACCCAAGCTGGGTTGATAGGCCGGGTGAACTCAGTGCTTCTGAGACGGAGGCGAGTCCTATAGCAGAACAGGTTGGAAGAGGCAGTGGTGGGGCCAGACGGAGAGGCAGGGCCAGAGCTGGTGCATCAGCGCCAAATGTTGCCCGTAGTCAAGCTCCCGTGGCGAGGGCTAGATTTTCAGAAGTCTGAAGGTTCTTTACAGAAACACCGGATGACCGACGGACTGTGGTGTGCAACCTGTGCCAAACCAGGATCAGCAGGGGTTCCACCACTACTAACTTAACTACCACCAGTATGCGCAGGCATACGAATGCTAAACACCCCACTCAATGGCACCAAGCCCGTTCACCTCCGGCCGGGCACACCACTGCTCCTTCCCCTGTGTCATCTGCTAGTCAGCCCCCTGCCCAGGACCCCGGCCCAAACACCTCCCGTGTGAAAACCCCATCTTCGCCTGCACGATCCTCCACAGCATCCACCAGCGTTCAGCTCTCCATACCCCAGACACTGGAGCGCAAAAGGAAGTATAGTGTAACCCACCCACACGCCCAGGCCCTCAACGTCCACATCTCCAAACTGCTTAGCCTGGAGATGCTGCCCTATACTGCCCTATAGGCTGGTAGAGACCTCATGGCGGAGGCCGCCCCTTGGTATTCGGTCCCCAGCCGCCACTACTTTTCCTGATGTGCCGTCCCAGCCCTGCACAAGCACATGTCAGACAACATCATCCGTGCCCTGACCAACGCCGTTTCTGAAAAGGTACACCTGACCACGGACACGTGGACGAGTGCTGCCGGGCAGGGCCACTATATAATGCTGACGGCACATTGGGTTAACTTGGTGGAGGCTGGGACCGAGTCTGACCCTGGGGCTGGTCATATACTGCCGACGCCGAGGATTGCGGGGCCTACCTCGGTCCAGGTCTCAAAGGCCTACTATGCCTCCTCCTCCTCCCACCCCTCCTCCACCTCCTCCTCCGAATTACCATCTGTGGGCATGGCGCCATCAGTCGCTAGCTCTAGGCACAGCAGCAGTGCCATCGCTAAGCGACAGCAGGCGGTGCTCAAACTGCTGAGCCTAGGCGATAAAAGGCACACCGCCCAAGAGCTATTACAGGGCATCACGCGTACACTGATCTGTGGCTGACACCGTTGAACCTGAAGCCAGGCATGGTTGTGTGTGACAACGGCCGTAACCTGGTGGCGGCTCTGCAACTCGGCAGACTGACGCATGTGTCATGCCTGGCCCATGTGTTAAATCTCACTAGCGGCAGAGGGCGTACTTGTGCGGGACAAGTAGCGAGGGAGAGTAGGCGAGCAGGCAGCTTGTCCAGCACTGGCAGGGGTACGCTTTACAAGGCCTTTGCCAGTTTTATGTCACCCCAGCAAGACACTGTCACCTGTCCCCAGTCTCGGCAGAGTAGGGCTGATCTTTACAGAAAGATGGTAAGGGAGTACGTAGCTGACCATACCATCGTCCTAAATGATCACACAGCTCCCTACAACTACTGCGTTTCAAAGCTGGACATGTGGCACGAACTGGCGCTGTACGTCTTGGAGGTTCTTGCCTGCCCTGCCGCTAGCGTGTTGTCCGAGCGGGTTTTCAGTGCAGCTGGTGGCATCATCACCGATAAGCGTACGCGCCTGTCGACTGACAGCGCTGACAGGCTGACGCTTATCAAGATGAATAAAGCCTGGATTTCTCAGAATTTCCATTCTCCACCAGGTGAAAGAAGCTCAACCTGAATAATGTATGCACTCCTCCTCCTCATTGTCCTCCTTCTCCTCCTCTTTGTACACTAAAGCAGAGGAAACTGGCTATTTTTTGACAGGGCCAACTGGCTCTAGCTATAGTACTCTGTTTTAAACAATTTTTGGGAGTGCCACATACAGGCACTCAATCTATTTAATTTTTCTGGAGGACCACCTACCTGCTCCTTTGGTTTGAAAACTTTTTTGGACTGCCACATACAGGCACTCAATTTATTAAATTTTTCTGGAGGACCACCTACCTGCTTCTCTGGTTTGAAAACTTTTTTGGACTGCCACATACAGGCACTCAATCTATTTAATTTTTCTGGAGGACCACCTACCTGCTCCTCTGGTTTGAAAACTTTTTTGGACTGCCACATACAGGCACTATCCAAATTAAATTGTCTCCATAGCAGCCTCCACACGTCGTCTTTTTAGCTGCATCCCCACGTTGTCTCCATTGCTACCTCCACACGTCATCGCCATAGCTGCCTCCAAAAGTCGTCCATATAGCTGCCTCCATACATGGTCCACTTATCAAGCGAGCTGTGTCAGGCAGAATTTTGGGTTGTTTTCATGGCTTCCACATCAAACTTGTTAACTTTGTCGCCACCCTGCTGTGTAATCCACAAAATATACTGGCAAACTTTTATCATTTACCGATATTATTTCAGCGCTTCTTGCGCATCTGTTTACATTCCCCTCACCTGCCATAACCCAAACTTATAAGAACACTACTACACTTGATCTTATACAAAAGGTTCTTAAAAGTGCTGTTTGGGGAAGAGCCGAGAGACAGAGGCTTGGACAGGCGAAAGCTCGGACCGCTAGCTCCAGCCAAAGCTCCAACTAACATAGTTTTAACTGCAGCACCTTTAATCTACTACTACTTTACTGCCTCCATACATCGTCCCCTTATCAAACGAGCTGTGTTTTCGGGTGTTTCACCAGATACATAATGGAACTCGGCGCATCTGTCGCCGCCATGCTGAAGACCTGAAGTTGCAATCATAGCAGCGCAATATGGATGCCCCATACTGTCGCTCTTAATCATGGAACCATTTCCGAAAAAACTATTAAAAATAGAACCGCTATGCTATTCCATTATTCCTAGATGAAATATTCAAACGACCCCGTCTGCTTTGAAAATTATAATTTTTTCAAAGTAAACGCTTCTGGCCCCCAGGCCCATTTTGGGTGGGAGGAGCCGAGAGACAGGGCCTTGGACAGGCAAAAGCTCGCCTGGTAGCGGACCGCCAGCTCCATCCCAAGATTAGGCAGCCTCAGAGGCATCCATGCATACTGCCCCTGCTGTTTCCTCTCCATTTCGCCTCCACGATCCTCCACAGCGTCCACCAATGTCTCCATGCGCAACTTTCAACTCTCTATACCCCAGACGCTGGAGCACGAGAGGATATACAGCACATCATGCCCTTATCAAACGAGCTGTGTCAGGCAGAATTTTCGGGTGTTACACCAGATACATAATGGAACTCGGCGCATCTGTCGCCGCCATGCTGGAGACCTGAAGTTCCAATCATAGAAGCAATATGGATGCCCCATACTGTCACTCTTAATCATGGAAGTCGTCTCCATGGCTGCCTCCACATGTCGTCCCCTTATCAAATGAGCTGTGTCAGGCTCATTTTTCAGGTGTTTCACCATATACGTTATGGAACTTGGTCACTATGTCGCCACCATGCTGTGTTATCGACTAAATATACCGTCAACCTTTTGTTCACATAGGAAATCATTTCAGCGCTTCTTGCTCACCTCGTTTGGTTCCTCTCTGCCGCCATAACCAGGCAAAATACTGATACATACAGTGCTACACGTTATCCTCGCCAAAAGGAATTTTTAAAATTGGTTTGAAGCCTGAGTCCATTTGGGGTATGTCGCCATGCCACTCTCTAGCCTGCCGCTGCTGCCGCTGCCTCTGCATGCCGTCTTCTATAGTTTCACGGTCAATTATTGGATGTTTTAGATGCTATCTAGCCTATTTCGGTCACTCTGTCATCGCCATGCTGTTGCCCATCATTTTGGCATAATGGTGCAATTAAGCAGCCTCAGAGGCATCCATGCATGCTGCCCCTGCTGTTTCCTGTCCATTTACATGGTGTTTCCATCATTTTCTGAGGTTTCCAGGTGTTTGGCCAAGCTTCCCTGTGCAGACCCTTGGTCCCCTTGAAAAATGCTCGAGTCTCCCATTGACTTCAATGGGGTTCGTTATTCGAGACGAGCACTCGAGCATCGGGAAAAGTTTGTCTCGAATAACGAGCACCCGAGCATTTTAGTGCTCGCTCATCTCTAATTAGGACCCTGCGGAGCCCTTAATAGGGTATTGCTGTCCAATACAACTAAGGGGTTAATCTCTTTCTATAATAAGGTATTACTTAATGATACGATAAAAGATGTGCCAATTAAATGTAGGGCTAGGTGGGAAAGAGACATCGGACCCATCCCAGACTAACAGTGGTCTGATTGTCTTGAGACTGTACCTGTCTCGTCTCCCAGAGAGTCATACAGGATGTCTCATCTTCTTATGCTACACAGGGCCTACAAGTCACCACAATTACTATTCAACCTATCCTAGGTGTGGGACTGAAGAAGCAGGTATCCTTCACATGATGTGGGAGTGCGGGCACTTGGAAGGGCTCCCAGCAACACCCCTCGCTTGTTTAATGGGGATTCTAGATTTAAACGGAACTGGAATATGGTACATACCTAAAAAGAAATTATATCAAGAAATTAGAAAAAATTGGTGGGAAATGGATGGATGTTTCGGGATTGCCATCACGTCCACTAACCCAACTTAGGGCATAAAGGCCCTGTCTTCGGGAGCTGACTCTGGGGCTTGTTTCAATTAATGTACATTGTTGGTAGCTGTATGTTGTATCTAGTAAAATATCCTATTGCAGTACCGTGTGATGATCTGAGGTGTAAGACGATGCTGTATAAAAATTGTATTAACCCCTTAAGGACGCAGCCATTTTGTAGCTTAAGGCTCAGCCCGATTTTTTGGATTCGGACTTGCTTCGCTTTATATGGTTATAACTTTTGAACACTGTTACTTATCAAAACGATTCTGAGATTGTTTTTTCCCCACATGTTGTACTTCATTTTAGTGGTAAATTTTGGCAGATAAGTTTTGCGTTTATTTACAAAAAAAAAGAAAATATGATAAATTTTTTGAAAAATTTGCCATTTTCGAAATTCTAAATCATTGCGCTTTCAGGCAGATAGATTTACCACCTAAATAAGTTGCTGAATAACATTTCCCATTTGTCAACTTTACATTTTCATAATTTCTGAAATGTCTGGATAATTTATTTTGATGTCACGCGGCTTACAAATAGAATATCGCTTTTCCGGATTTTCAGAATTGACTATTTTGGGGATAAATACAGTTTTGAATGAAATTTTACATATTAAGCATCAAAACCCCCTATATAACCAACCCATTTTCAAATCTGCACCCCTCAAGCTATCAGAAACAGCTTTTACGAAGATTGTTAACCCCTTGAGATCTTCATAGTAATTGAATCAAAATGGAGGTGAAATTTAGAATGGTCATATTGTTCCCTTATACGTTCATTTAGCACTAAAATTTACACATTTCCAAAATATAAAAAGAGAAAACCCACCATACAATTTGTTCTGCAATTTCTCCTGAGTACAAAGACCCCCCACATGTGGCCGTTACTTGTTTTATGGGGGCACAGCGAGGTGCAGAAGGGAAGGAGGGCGCTGCAGCTGCCAGGATTTTAGTTTCCTCATTGGCCCCCTTTGAAGGCTCTAAAATTTTCGCTTTTTCGTTATTGGGGCCATGTGACGGCATTTTTTTTGCGGGATGAGATGCTTTTTCCATTGTTACCATTTTGGGGTTGGTATCACCTATTGTTGAAAATTTAGGAACTTTTTTTGAGGGCAGGAGTAGAAAAGCATCAATTCTGTACTGGATTTTTTACTTTTTTTTTTTTTGGTGTTCACTGTATAGACTAATAATCATGTTATCTTTATTCTATGGGTTGATACGATTACGGGGATACCAGACATGAATATATTTTCTTACGTTTTACTAAATTTGTCAAACAAAACCCTAATGTGGGGAAAAATCTATCATTTATGTATTGCCGTCTTCCAAGTGGCATAACATTGTTACTTTTTTGGCTACGGAGCTGGTTGATGGCTTGTTTTTTGCGGGACATGTTGTACTTTGCACCAGTATCATGTCTGAGTACATATGGTTTTTTGATCACATTTTATAGCATTTTTTGTGGGATTGAAAAGGTAAAAATCATAATTTTTGGAGGGTTTATAACAGTTTTTTTTTACGGCGTTTATCGTGGGGGTTCAATAATGATTTACTTTTATTCTACGGGTTGTTACGGACACGGTGATACTATATATGTGGGGTTTGTGTTATGATATAGACTTTTTTTGAGTTATATGTCTCTTTATATGTTTTGGGAGTTTGGGGCATTTTTAGTGATTTATGACTTTATTTTTTTATTGAATAACTTTTTTTTTTTACTTTTTCACTTTTATACCATGGGACATGAACAAGCAATCTTCTGATTGCTTCTTCATGATAATATTCTGCAATACTGATGTATTGCAGAGTATTATCAGTGTCAGCCTATACACTTGCATAGGCTGGCACTGTGCCAGTAAGATGACGTCACAGACGCCATCTTACCGGCAATTCTTGCAAGTAACTCTGGGGTCCAGATCGGACCCCAGAGTTGCTATAGCAACGATCGGCGCGCCCCCAAAACGGTTCGGGGGGGCTGATCGTGGGGGAAAGACCCCCCAGATGCAGGTTAGATGCCGCGGTCGCGCTGACCGCGGCATTTAACGGGTTAAGCACCCGCGATCGGAGACAACTCCGATCGCGGGTGTTACACTGGGGTGCCGGCTATTAGTTACATGCCGAGCCGGCATAGGCGCCGTGGCGGATATATCCGCCACTGAGCGCTAAGTCACTGCGCTCCGTGGCGGATATATCCGCCACGGAGCGTGAAGGGGTTAATCTCCTTATACAGTGATTTATACTGTTGATGTAATACATGTATAACTGTTTGTTTGTGTTTAAAATCAAATAAAAATTTATCTGATTTAAAAAAAAAAGAAAGAAACTATACAGCCTCGGGTCTTCAGAGCTGGCATCAATCGCAGCCGTTAATCTGCAAATAGTGCTGATTACATAATCGTAAGGTGCTAATTGGTTGTCATAACAGAAAGGAGCCTGTTAAAGGTTTCCATAGTTGTCATTATGCACTCTGTATTGCAGTCTGCTAACTGCATCAGACTGTAATATAGAAGTAGTAGATTCACAATATACTGCAGTATAGTTGTATTGCAGTATATTGTGTTAATGATAAGATCCCCTAGATTTAAAGTACCCTAGGAAGCTCAACAAAATATTTGAAAAAAGTGTTAAAGTTTATGGGGATATGTATTCTAGACATATATAAAAATACAAGTAAAATCAGATCATGTCAACATGGATACAGGAGTGGACTGCTGCTGGAGCCACCACATAGACGTATCCAGGATATGGGCCACAAGCATCGCATTACATGTGTCAAGCCACTACTGAGTGATAGATAATGCCAGAAGCGTCTTACCTGGCCTAAGAAGAAAACGGACTGGACTGTTGCTCAGTCATCCAAGGTGTTGTTTTCTGATGAAATAAAATTTGCATTTAATTTGGGAATCAAGGTCCCAGAGTCTGGAGTAAGGCCCCTTCCACACTTGCATGTGTGATGCGCTGAACTCGCATCACACTAGCAGCGAGTGCTGCCTGGATCTCCCGGGCCGAGCGCCGCAAACCGGAACTAAAATCAGAATGTCAGTTCAGTTCCGGTTTGCAGCATTCGGGCCGGGAGATCCAGGCAGCATTCGCTGCGAGTGTGGAAGGGGCCTAAGAGTGGAGAGACAATCTAGCTGTCTACTAGGGAATGTTAGAGCACTTCATGCTTTCTCTGCTGACAAGTTTTTTTGGGATTAACACCTTGCCGACCGAGGACGAACTATATTGTCCTCGTGCGGCAAAGGGTGTATGGAGAGAGCTCATGAGCTGATTGGGGAACTTGGTGATTGGGGCCCCACATACCTAAACTCTCACTGCCTCCCCCATCCTGCACATTACACCTGATAATACAAATATATGCTACATCAATATATACACACAGCACCACTCATATACCATATTTATATATAGATACTTTACAGCAGCCTCCCCCTACTATTGAATTATCCAGCATCATCCCCTCACTACTGAAATGTTCAGCACCTGACCCTCATTTATGAAATGACCAGCAGTCTCCCCTCATTTTTGAAATGTCCAGCAGCATTCGATCAGTAATTAAATGCCCAGCAGCCTCCCCTCAGTAATGAAATGCCCAGAAACCTCCCCTCAGTAATGCATTGCACAGCAGTCTACCCTGAGTACTGCATTGTCCAGTAGCCTAAACTCAGTAATCAAATATAGCAGGGCCCCACGTCATAAAAACATAGGAGAAGATTTATAGCAAGTGTCTGAGAGCAAAACTGTTTTAGTTTATCATTGCAACCAATAAGATTTCAGCTGACATTTTAGCTGTGGTAAAATGAAAGATGAGCTCTGATTGGTTGCCCTAGGCAACTAGAACAGTTTTCAGACACTTCTGATAAATGTCCCCCAAAGTACTCACCTTCCACGCTCCAGCTTCCTCTTTTCCCTCGGCTCCCAGTAGCAGTACAGTGAGACACACTCTGTGCACTCTGCCCATGCAGTCTGTCCACTAGTTGCATTGCACAGTGAATTCAGTTTAAAATATTGTCTATGACTTATAAAGCCGTCCATAACCTGTCCCCACTATATATCTATGAACTAATCAGGCAATACAGTCCCGCACCCAATCTCTGTACCTCACAGGACCTTCAGCTTCACACTATTACCATAAGGTCTTTTCACAGCAGCCTCCAGGACTTCTGCCATGCATCTCCCATACTCTAGAACTCTTTACCAAAAAGAGTCAGGCTGTCACCCACCTTCAAATGTAATCTGAAAACCCATCTGCTACAACATACAATAACCACACTGCTCTGCTCCCTCACATTGTGTCTCCATCTTCCCTCCCATATATATTGTGTGTCCTCACGGGCCAGGGTCCTCCTGTGAACCCGTTATTGATTATACAACATCACAGAATTAATGGTGCTCTATAAATAAATAATAATTTATATGTTTATTTTGTAGGTAGTACGTGCTTCAAACTTTACAGAACAAAAACAGATTTCCTCAGCCGTTTTATTTTTTGTAATATTAGGAAAATATATGCATGTAGACATTGGCCTACATGGTATTTAAGAAATGTATACATGTTGAGCCGTATCATTTTCTCCATGGGTCATATTTTAAGTTACAAAATAAATGTTTGAATCAAATGGTATAAAAAAGCCTATGTCATTAAACTGGTGAGTGAAATGTTTTCTACTCTACCACTGATCGGATACTGGATACATAATCTTGCAAAAGACATTCAACTGCACAGTAACACAGTAAGAAACATGTACCTGGTCAATAAAGGATCAGTTTTTACAGCCTGATGTCAATGTGCACATTAAGTTTTAGCTCAGCAACTAAATTTATCTTAGGAGTCACTGCAAGAAGTATGACTGTCATGCTACTGAACAAACAAAAAAAAACGGGAGCATATGAGGTCTCAGATTAAGGAAGAGACCTTACATGACTCCAAAATAATGTTACTCCAGTATTCTTCTTGAATACATTTGTAGCTGGCATAATACACTGAACCTGTAGAATATGGGTGTGATAGTTCCTGTTGTTTGGCCTGATTTATACATACTCACACATGCCAAGTGTAACCATATTCCCAAAATGCAAGTCGTTCCCTTAAAGCATTATATTTTCAATGCTATATAAAATATTTCACTTTGCCTAATATGAATAACTCCAGACATTTAATACTGAATAAGATAATGGACTTTTGGAACCCTAGGGAAACATTAAGGACCCCAACTGACTCAACAGGGGATATTGATTTTTCGCAGGCGTATGACAGCGTGATACATCAAGAGGGTACTGCGCAGAGCTTAATCCAGCTCCATGATTAATTTCAGACAGCTATTAATACTACAAAATTACAAAAGAAGTGAAAACCTTAAAGGGAACCTGTCACCAGGGACCTCTTTTCACAAAAGACAGGTTTTAGAAGGCAATCAAGCCTGCATTGCAAATATGCCTTTCTGTTTTCTCTAAGCATTTGCATTACAATAAAATTGTGTTTTATAACTTACTTTGTACCCTAACAAAATCCGCTGTGTAGTCCTAGGGGTTGGGGCTTTGGTTTGGTTTTGGTTTGAATGCATTTCAAAAAACAAAATCTCAAAATGCCCCATCTTTGTGCTCATATACAGCTCCTCCCTGATGTCAGCTTACCAGGCTGTGAGTTCTGTGAAGGAGCAGGAGGGGGGAGCTGTTCAGGAGCACAAAGATGGGGGCAAAGATGGTAGGATGCCAAATACTCCTTACATTTGGCTAAACACATGGATTATACTCTATTGGCCTCCTTTAGTAGTACATATAGTATTTTAAATCAACAATACGGCTTCAAAGAAACTATAAGGTCCTAGTAAAACTTTTTAAAAGGTCATCCAGCCCCATGATTATTTTCAGACAACTATTAATGCTACAAAATTACAATAGAATATAAAACCTTAAAGGGTTTGGCCATTAGTGTGGTTGAGATAACTGGTCTACACTACTCATGAACCATACTCCTAATGCTGTGCTTAGCATAGCTGACACAACTCATGGTGCAGATTACACTGTGCTTTTAAACACACATCTCCTTGTGCACCAAATAGCATATGCCATTTCTGTTACCTATGTGCTTATAATTTTTAGTTGACTCAATAAAAGTGACGTTTTACTTTTGAACCTTCCTGTCCGGATATGGGCTCTCTAGCCTGGCTATGGCAGTTTTGAAAAAACAGTGACATGTTTACACATACATAAGCAGTCATACATTCTGACAAACAAAATCTGCACCTTTGTATGTGAATATACCAATTTACAAAACATACACTCTTTATATACTTACCTGTCAGATATATCCACCCCCACTACAAAGGACATCTGCCGAGGAGGACATGAACATCTTTATCAGCTGCAAAGCAGGGGAGACAGGCAGCAGATATTGGGGCTCATTTACTAATGGTCCACGGACCGCAAGTCGGATATTCCGAAGATTTTGGATGCACACCACATTTAAAAGGGTATTGTGTCGCACGTGAACGGATTTTGGCTCAATAGTGCCGGCTTTCATGTGACAGAAATCGGGGAGCGGGATTTATTAAAATTGTGTCGCAAGCCAAGCACTTACATGCACCGGGAGGAAGATGTGAATTCCAGCGAACTTGATCAGGGAAGCGACGCATTCAGCAAGTTCGGCACACGATGTAAGTGAATCGCAGCACAGTGCATTGTCGTCGGACAATGCACTTTCGAGATCTCCTCCGGAACGGGTAAATATGCCCCATAGAATCTCACAACTGTCTGCATTCCATGTGCTTCTTCATCCCCTCCACCACACACCCTCACTCAACATCTGAATGAAGCAGGGACTTGGCTGAGTTTCTCAAGAAAAAAACTAGAGATTGGCACCTACGTGCAGCCTACGTGCAGTGAGAGATCCTGCTGTAACCTGTACAGCTGCTCCCAGTGCTCCACCTTCCAGAAAGTTGTATAAAGAAACTAAAAGATCTGCATCATTGCACTCCCCAGGTGAGGAGTAGACGAAAAATGCATGAGAAGACATAGCGAAGGCACACACAGGCTGCAGCTGCCCACCCCCCAGGACATTACCTCACAGGTAATGTGAAATAATGCCCTTCGTGCCATAAAAAAAGCTAGAAATCACAGGAGGTTTTTTTTAAATATCAGGACATTTGTGAGGATCAAAAGCTCAGTTTCTGTGTGGGTAAACCTGCAGTTAAAGACATAGGGACAGATTTATCATGCCTTGTGGGCGTGTAGAGATGGCGAGACAAATTTTGTGTAGTTTGCGCAGGTTATAGTTTAAATCAATGTCAGGTGTGAGCTAGCGTATATTTAATTCGCATGAGACACATGAGAGGTTCGCTGGATTTATTAAAATTCCGGAGCCTCTTACCGTACCAAGTATTGCTCACAACATTCTAAGAATACCTGCATTATTACCTCAATAGGTGAAATTTTTGAACTATGTGATATTTGTCGCTAACTACACGCCATGTCTCAAGTGACCTTTAGCTGCAATGGTGTAGTGAGAAGAAAGGACAAGTCCAAAGGCCCATATTGTTTATTTGCTGATCTTTAACCATTTACAGTTAAGGAAATGAAAAACATATACTGTACATCCCTGTGTATTATACAGAGAAAATAAAGGTGAGACAATTTATTGAATAGCTGATGATGACATCATCCCCTGGGCCATATCTGCCATGAGGCGAGATAAAAATCTCGCCTTAGGCAGCAGAATGCAGAGCCCTTTAAGGAGCGGCAAAATTTCCCGCTCTAATATGGATGATTCGGGGGCTGTTGCCGCCAGAATCGCCCACCAGATAAATAAATCGCACAGGTGCGATTTCATGTCGGGCAACGTAGTGCAGGGGCACAGGTGGCGGGTGATGTCACGACACCTGTGTCACTGAGCGGAGCCGTGGCTGATCGAAGAGCACCGAGAAGACGGGAGTCGCGCAGCATAGGAGCAATTATTAATTAAGTGTGGCCAAATGCTAATATAATCTTATAGGCCTATCCCTATAACTTTATATATTTATTTATAAATATTCTCTTTATACTGCGGGGCTGTATATATTTGTGTGGGGCCAGATTCTTTGTTTCCTGGGGGGGGGGGGCTGTAGATATTTTATGGAACCAGATACTTTTTATACTGGCGGGGCTGTATATATCTATGGCGCTAGATTCTTTTTATAGTAGGGGGTGTATATATTTATATGGGGCCAGATTCTTTTTTTCCTGGGTGGTGCTGTATATATTTATATGGGGCCAGATTCTGTTTATACTGGGGGGGGGGGGGCTGTATATATTTATATGGGGTCCAGATTCTTATTTTCCTAGGGGGGGGGGGGTTGTATATACTTATATGGGGCCAGATTATTGTTTCCTGGGAGGGCTGTATAAATTTATATGGGAATGGATACTGTTTATACTGGGGGGTCTATATACATTTATATGGGGCCGAATACGGTTTATACTGAAAGGGGTCTGTATAAATTGATATGGGGCCGGATACTGATATTCTAGGGGGGCCTGTATATATTTATATGGGGCTGAGTAATGATATACTAGGGGTGATTGTATATATTCATATTGGACCAGATCCTGTTTTTACTGGGGGGAGGGGGTCTGTATGGAACTAAGCTAAACGTATATAGCTATATATAACATTAATAAACTGGGGGTGGCTATATGTGAGACTGTATATAAATAAACTGGGGGGGCTTCTAAATATAATAAAACTGGGGTGGAGAAATCTACTGTATATCTGAGGCAAGTTAATAATTAAACCAGGGGTTGTTCTATATGGGAGGCTGTATATAGTCAAACTGTGGGGGCTCTAAATATGGGGGCAAGATATTAATTAAACTGGGAGGAACTATATGGGAGGCTGTATATAATTAAACTGAGGTGGTGGGCTATATATTGGGGCCAGATAGTAATTCAAAAGGGCTGGTGGACTATATGGGAGATTGTAATTATTAAGTAAACTAGTGAGTTCTGTATACAGGGCTGGGTTTCAATTAAACTAGGGGGAGGGGGCTGTATATGCGATACAGTATATAACTAAGCTGGGAAGGCTGTAAATGGGATACAGTGTATTACTAAGTTGTGAGGGCTGTATATGTGGGGACAGATTTTATTTAAGCTGGAGGGGATCTCTATATGGGATGTTTTATATGTGGGGGAGAGTAAGGTCAGTTGTCTTGTGAGGGGTATACATTATTTAGGAGCACATTGTTGTTATCCAGGAGACTATACTGTAAGCAACTGTGGTATTATTAGGGACACCGGATAAATATGTGCTGCACGGAGATAAAGATATCTGACCGTGAATTCAGCAGTGATACATCATGGATTGGAGAACCCGGAATAAAGTCCTCCTGATGGAAGAGATTGTCATCTATAAGGTAATAGATTCCACTAATGACTCTCAAAACCTGTAGTCAGTCACACAGTGTCAGTGAGCCTGTCTTTGGGGTTGTTAATTGTTAGTAAAGTTTTTAGCATTTACTGAACAGGGAGCAGGCAATGGAACAGGAATAAGCTACTAAGGGCAGGGGGGGGGGACTTTGAAGCATTTTAATATTTGCCTCAGGCAGCAAATATGCTAGAATCGGCTCTGATCATCCCTAACCTGAATGAAAATGTCTCAATTTTCAGAGCTATAAAAATTTACTGTACTAAATTACTACATTTAAGGCACCAAGTAGTTCAGTTTTAATCATGATGTAACAAGCTGCTTTATATGCAAGCCACTGCCTGATAAATCTAAAATAAATCTAACATGTAACTGAACTATAAAAAAATTAAGTGTTTTAATCAAGGATCTCCAAGACTGCACAATAAGCCTGGTTATACTTTTACATATGAGTAATGTGCCTCATCCTACCTTAACATAAGCATTTTATAGTATATTTGCATTGTATGTTACATGCTTGGTCATCTCCACTATAGGCATAATAGCCTGGTCATAACCTTATATAGTCAGACCCCAATTGTGCAAGTTCTCCCACTTAAAAAGATGACAGAGGCCTCTAATTGACATCATAGGTAGACCTCAAATATGAGAAACAAATCCAGAAAATCAGATTGTCTGATTTTTAAAGAATTTATTTGAAAATTGTGGTGGAAAAGTCTTTGGTCACCTACAAACAAGCAAGATTCCTGTTGCTCACAGTCCAGTAATGTCTTCTTTAACCGCTTAATGACCGCCGTATCAGGTTTTTATGGCGGACAATAAGGGTACTTCTTCTGATGCGCCACCTTTCTCAGTTGGTGTGTCAGAAAAAGATTGCGGGACATCGGATCCTGCTGATGTCAGGCTGATGTCGGGCTGTAACATCACAGCCCAGACCCGGCACAAACACCCATGATCGGAAAAATTTATATCCATTGTGTTTAACCCCTCATGCTTGACCGCGGCGTCCCAAGTGGATCGGACCCCCTCGGTGGACTTACTGAGGGATCCAATCCTTCTTGCAGCAGCCCCGGGGTCCAGTGTATACCCCGAGGCTGCTGAATCCTCTTCACATCGAGTTCCGCCCCCTGGCAGGTCCCGGCTGTATCTAAATTAGCATGGATCACTTACATTGAGCATTGCAATACAAGTGTATTGAAGTAAGGGTTCAAACAACTGATCTGATAAACGCTTGTTCAAGCCCAAGTATAGAAAAATTAAAAAATGTTTAAAAAAAAAGTTACAAACATTTTATAATAATAATTAAATAAATAAAATAAAAGTCTCCTAATCGCCCCAGTTACATATGAAATCCAATAAAGTATATAAAACACAAAAAGACAAAAAAAATACATATTTGGTATCACCATATCCGTATTAATCTGTACAATAAATCTAAATCAATATGGACCCCGTTCGGTAAACAAACACAAAAAGTTTCTCATAACATACAATTTTCCATCAAATACCCTCACAACAAATGTTCTAAACAGTGATCAAAAAAGTTACGCACCCTAATATGATACAACTGAAAAGAACAACTCTTTTTGCAAAAAATAATCTGGTCTGTCAACAGATAAATACGGAAGTTATGCCCCTGAAAAGTTGTCGATCGTAAAAAAAAATGTGATTTTCTCCAATATTGGTTTTGATCAGTAAAACTGAGCAAAGATAAGAAAAAAAAGAGAAAAAAAGTGCTAAAAATCCAAAATAAAAATTGATAATTTTGTTAGTATCCCCCTTGAAATAGTTAATTAAATCTCATGAATAATAATAGATGCCCAGAATGAATTATCTATATAGTGTATCTCATCCCGCAAATAATAAGCCCTCACATATTCGCATCATCATTATAATTTAGATCCAGTACAATGCAAATGTGAAAATGCAAATCTGCTGTGAACAGAGATCGCAATAACGCCTCTACAAGCGTCTATGACGCGTGCAGAGGCTGATTTACACTCCAAAAAAACCACCAAGCGTATAAATATGCTTGGTGATTTTCTTGTAAAAGCGCTGGCTCTCGGTAGTAGTGATGTGCAGCTGCCGCCTGCTAATGTGTAAGGAGCAGAGCGGACAGCGGAGCTCAGACAGAGAGCAGTCACGTGCACACTGACCCTACTTCACTGCAGAGATGTCTCTGCTTCTGCCGGCAGAAGGGAAGCTGAAGCCACGCCCCCTGAGCACTCACTGCTGCCGGTCACTGTCTTATCCAAGCTGCTGTGTCATTTCACATATGGGAAGCAGCAGGGGAATTACATTGAACTAAAAAGGGGCGGGGCAAGCACAAGCAGGGCGACAGGACATGTGACCTTTACTGGGGTCTCTGCTCCTCCTCCCCTCCTGACCCGTCTCTCTAGTTATAATATATACAGCTGCACATGCGCACTAGCAGACTTGGCAAAGTCTGAGAAAGGAGGAGAGTGGAAAAGCGTTTGATTCCAAAGGTGTTTGTTGTCATCTGTGGTGGTCCTGTGTCTGCTGTGGGGGTCCTGTGCCTGCTGTGGTGGGGGTCCTGTGTCTGCTGTGGGGGTCCTGTGCCTGCTGGGGTGCTCTCACAGGTTTGTGTGGCTGACCTATTCCCAGGGAGTTCAGTTAATTAATAGTTGTTACCTGAGTCTGACATAAGATGTATTCAATAAAGTACAAAATAGTTATGATAGAGATTCAATGCATGGGTGGACTGCATGGGACACAGGAGGTGACAGTGATCTTACAATGGTCACAAGAGCTTACAATCTATGAGGAGGGGGGGGGGGCAGGAGGTGAAAGTGCTTGTCCAATGGTCACAAGAGCTTACAATCTATGAGGAGGGTGGGCACAGAAGATGACAGTGCTTGTACATTGGTCACAAGAGCTTACAATCTTTGAGGAGGGGGGGGATCAGGAGGTGAAAGTGCTTGTCCAATGGTCACAAGAGCTTACAATCTATGAGGAGGGTGGGCACAGGAGATGACAGTGGCTGTACAATGGTCACAAGAGCTTACAATCTATGAGGAGGAGGGGGACAGAGGAGATGACAGTGCTTGTACAATGGTCACAAGAGCTTACAATCTATGAGGAGGAGAGGACAGAGGAGATGACAGTGCTTGTACAATGGTCACAAGAGCTTACAATCTATGAGGAGGAGAGGACAGAGGAGATGACAGTGCTTGTATAATGGTCACAAGAGCTTACAATCTATGAGGAGGAGAGGACACAGGAGATGACAGTCCTTGTACAATGGCCACAAGAGCTTACAATCTATTAGGAGGGAACACAGGAGATGACAGTGCTTGTGCAATGGTCACAAGAGCTTAAAGGGGTTGTCCGAGTTCTGAAAAAAAAAAAAAAACTAACGGAGGCCGGGAGGGTGCTGCTTAAAAAAATAAAGTCCTACTTACCTTCTGGTGCCCTCTGGTATCCAGCGCTGTAAAACAAATGTAAACAAACATGGCCGCCAGAGCAGCGCTGGACTCAGCTTCCGGCTGGACCCGACAACCTTCCGGCCCGCATTCACAATGCTGTGAATAGGAACGGGTAGGCGTGCCCGGCCACAGCCGGCCGGAAGCTGAATCCAGCGCTGCTCCGGCGGCCATGTTTGTTTACATGCCGCCCGGACCGGAGCGACAGCAGCGCTGGATACCGGAGGTCACCGGAAGGTAAGTAGGACTATATTTTTTTAAGCAGCGCCCTCCTGGCGTCCCTTAGTTTTTTTTCAGAACTCGGACAACCCCTTTAAAAGGGGAGGGGACACAGGAGATGACAGTGCTTGTACAATGATCCAGGCATTTTAAGTAAGGGATACAATAGATAAATACCCCAAAGACCCCAATGTTTTCACATTGTATTGAAAAAAATCCTCCCTGAACCAAAAAACTGTTGCTCAGTAAGTAGCAACTTTATCGCGGCCAAACACATCTTGCTAGTTAGTGAACGCAAGTGCGTTGGTCAGAAGGCTTATGTTTTTGGGAAGGACTATCTAGTAAAAAATAAACAGTGTAAAAAAAAAGTTTTATGCCCTCAACCCCGAAAAATAAATGAAAAAATTTAGAGGCAGCAGCCTCGGCCTGCTCAGTGTGGGGAGGTAGAGGATTTGGGGCTGGCTATTAACAATTTATACAACTTGGAGTTCTAAATTTGTATTACTGAAAATTCCATACTCTTCCTCGGCTAAAAATACTCCTCAAAAATGGTGAGAGGAGTATTATTACCCTTCTGGAAAAATGTTAGTGCGACTTCTGGCTGTGAATATCGCTGTTTTCATTCTATGCATGTCCGTGCGCCCTTACAGCAGTTTAACACCACATATGGGGTATGGGTACACTCAGGAGAAATTAGGCATCAAACTTTGCAGAGCATTTCATCATTTAATTCTTAGGGAGCACTGTGTATACATTTTATTGTGGGGGCAGTGCCACTGCTTCGGGGGTTCCATTATTTATAATATGATTTGGAGAGTACTGTCTCCTTTATTATTAGGTGGGCAAAAATGTACCTAATACTAATTATAGGGAACGTCTATACATGCCAGTGCTGCTCCCGACTGCACAGGTCACAGAGTGACTGAGAAGCTGGGCGTCTGCTTACTATATGTAGGATGTGGAGTTAAGTCCAACTTGCACTGATAGTAAGTTTAAGAGTGGGGGGCACAATTTGTTTTGGCTTTCAAAGTGAATGTCCCAACCCTTGGCTTGAGGTGGATGAGATGCTGTTGTACAGAAATTCTCTACATAATTACCATGGTACCATTTTTATTAAATATATATAATGACTGTGAGCTCTACACATACAGAATGTCCCCAATTGACCTCATCAATAACATGTCACATGTACATAAGTCAGAAGTCAAAGCTGAGGCCAGTGATTGGCTGCAGAGGTGACCTAACCTTGAATGCCATGTCATGTGAGAACTCTAGGATGGGAGCCACAGAAGCAGGAACCAGGCAGGGAATGTTCCTGTTAACATTTAAAATGTTTTAGGTTGATTAGAATCCAGGACATTTATCCAGTTCAATGCCTCAAATGATTGTTTTTACAATTTCCTCCCAGTCAGAGTTAGTGGAATGCGTGTAAAAAGATCAATAAAAAAATGTTTGCACTGTCCATTCATGTCTTTCTACACTATATTAGATCACCTTTACCATAACAATCCTAAATTTGGTAACCTAACCTCAGTCTCTGATCCTCAAATTCTCAAGTACCAAGTACCTTGGTTTGCCCGGGCTGTAATCGCTGTATTTCAACTATGGTCAGCAACCAAGACCTGGAAAACATATTTACATTAAACGCCTATGCCGCTGCTGACATCACAGAGTACGCCGGCCGTGCCGTGCCATGGAGCTATCATGGACCTGGGGCTGGCATGAAGAAAGAAGAAGTGCTGCCCACGGAGCGGTTGCGGACTTGCCACACACATCAAGATAGAAGAGGAGCTGCCCGGGCCGTCGGAATGGTGAGTACTGTTTATTTTTTTAATATACTCAAGTATAATCCAAGTGGGAAATTTTCAGCACAAAAATTGAGCTAAAAAACTCGGCTTATACTCGAGTATATACGATATTTTATGATTTTAAATGGATTTGTTTTAATTGATCTACTGTATATACTCGGGTATAAGCACAAAGTTTGTGCTGAAAAACCCTAACTCGGCTTATACTCGAGTCTATAAAAAAATTAACACTGTACTCTTTCCGATGTCCCCTGTAGGTCCTCTTCTGCATCCGATGCTCCAGGTCCTCTGATCCTCTTAGGGTTCTTCCGCTCCTCTTCGGCTCCCCTCGCAATGCCAGCGGCTCACAAACAATGACACCGCCGGCTTAGCGCGAAGACCCGAAGAAGAGCAGAACGTCCAGAAGAGGAGCCGAAGAGGAGCGGATGAACCTGAAGAGGACCGAAGGACCAGAGGCTATGTACTACAGTGGCTGGCAGGCTATATACTACAGGGGCTGGCAGGCTGTATACTACAGGGGCTGGCGGGCTATATACTCCCGATCCCCGCTGTTACTGCGAAATCCCAGCTACATGCCGGGATCCCACGATGATTGCACGGGCTCAGCTTCTGAGCCAGGGTGATCTGCAAAACGTAATTCTACGTCAAGGTGTGGGAACTACCCGCATCCTATGATGTAGAATTACGTGCGGGAAGGGGTTAATGTAGTGGGTGTACATTTGTACATTGTACAAAAGTTATAATACTGAAACTTTTCTTGTCATTGAATAAACCTTCACATTTTAACTCATGTATATTATTCATGCTCTAAGATGCAAACTCCACACTCGCCTACAAACTCCACACATGCTATTGTTTCATTGGTCAGCAGCATGTGCGTGTGATGATGTCACAGGAGGCAGGTTCTGCTCCTCAATCTTGCTGATGTAGTTCTTTTCAGAGCTGGAAACCATGGTTGCTATGGTCAAAAAAGGTACAAAATGGGGACTGGAGCAGAATTAGGTTTTTTGCACAGAATGACGGCTACCCTTTAAGGGGACTGCCTTCAAGGTGGCGAAAATTGTTGGCATTGTTTTCACTTATACATGGGTACCCTAAATTATATACAATGGCCCACATTTAATAAGGTGCTTGGGCCACTTTTCTAGCGGACTGTTTGCACAGGTATTTAAGAAGTGCCTCCACCACTCTTGCGGCTGCACTATTCTTCATGCGACACAAATTTCTGCACTGAAGCCTCCAGTTCCAGTGCTCAGTTGGACTGTGCGCCACATTTATCATGCAAAGTCTGACAGACAGTGTGTAGCACATCCCATGTTAAAGGTGCACCAAAAAATGGAGCAGTGCAGGGAGTGCCAGATTCATGAAGAACTTTTGCCAGAAATCCTGAATCTGGCGCACCCTGCACTCTACACAGGCAAACTGCACAAAGTGCAGTTTGCTCTGTTTTTAGTAAATGTGGGCAAATGTTCTATGTCTTGCCAGTCCAAAAAATTACATTCAGATAAATATATGGTCTGATCATCAGCAACTAGGCTCGCGTTAAATGTCTCTTATGCTTATATGTGGCCTGGAAAGCAGCTGGCAATGGTAGATAAGCTGAGTTTACTTTTTACAGTTTTCTTCAGATTTTATTTAGCTGCATTTTGACTTAGACTTTTGCTCTTTTTACTAACCTGAATAACTCCAGGTACATAACCTACTATTTAACCACACTGAAGTCCCCAGCTTTGCTAAATTCGAGAGTATTAAATTCCTGGAAGCAGACTTTAGTTCTCAGTACTGCTTCTAGTTCAGTAGCATAACTATAAACACGTTGGACTGAATATCCTGTCACTGTTGGTTTGGCTTCGGAGCAGTATGAAGCAAACATAACTGTCTGAATAAGTAGCTATAATGAGTTATGACACAAACTTATATTCAGGAGCTACAAGTACGGGAAAAAGAAAGTACAGCTTCTTCTGTACAATTATATGTTTTTTAAGGACAAAATATAAAAATGGGGCTCTTAGAGAGTCTTACAATACAACAGCATGTACAACAACATGTGACAAACTACCCCATTTTAAATCTATTTTAAATCCAAAAAAACTAAGGGGGAGATTTATCATTAGTCCTGTGTAGCTTCTTGATGTATAATTGTTTCAAATTTGTGCGCAAACATCATTATTGCAGTTTTTTTAGCGAGAAAAAAGTGCAACTCTAATGTCACGCAATGGTGGAAAAAATACACCACAGAGTGTGCAACACCACATTTATCAACTGAGAATCTTCGAAAGAACACAAATTTAATTGAAAAACTACACCACATAGGAGGTGGTGTATGTGGGTCCATTGCTACTACAAGGTGGAAATTTATCTCAAACTTGCACAATTTTGAAGTTTTTGCTGCTTCCATAAGTACCAGGTAACATGGTATGTAGCAACCAGGTGCTGTCAAATAGCCTTAGATGAATCGACCATCAGCAAGAGTGGCAGTCTGCTGGTCCAAATTCAGGTATGTGGTAAAATAATGCTAGGGACGAAGGACATCAGTAATGATCTCAGCAAAGCAATGGTTTCTGCCCCTCAATCTCAGAAAGATTGAGATGGCAATTTACACATAAATTTGATGTCCGTCATTCTACAGAGAGAAATATTTTTAACATGTGGAAAACAATGTCAACATTTCTCCCGGAGTTGATGCACCAGGAAGATGAATGCTGGGGGGCTGGCTAGCTATATACTGGGTGGAGGCTGTGATCAATGCATTTTCCACCCGAGGATTATGTTTGTGTCAATAGCTTTTCGCAGTCTTTTAATAAGAAAAATCTTTATTTATGTAACGCCATCATAGTTTTTTGTGGTAAAATTAGGTGCCTCGGCTTACATTCAGGTCGGCTTATACTCAAGTATACACGGTACTTTGTTTTCCACACGTGGCTTTTTTAGATAATCACATAATGTAATTTGTCATGTCCTGTTGTTTATTTGAGCTTTAATTTACTTATATTTTAAGCCTTTTTTTAAACGTCCTGAATCTTATATGCAGGGTGAATTTAATTTTTCTCATGAATCTATAAACAATTCAGCTGAACAGCGACCTGAGGCCATTTATGATAGCAGATCACCCTCTTGTGGCAAGTTGTATAAACATAAATAACTAGAAAAAAAGAGAACACATGCATTGCGTGAAGCATATGTAGAAATTGCTGTTCACAAATATTATTATCTGAATTATACTAAAGCTTAGGGATTCTTTTTTTAGATTCTTTATTGTCCAAGAAATAAATGTGACCAGGGTGTCTCCGTATGGCATACATATTTCCTCTAATTCTGGCTCAGTTATGCTCTCATTCTGAGCAAACTGCTAAAGTAGCAACCAGACACTCTTTAACCCCTTAAAGACCAAGCCACTTTAGGGCTTCTCGACCAAACCCGATTTTTTTATAGCCTTCAAATGTTTTAACATATGAAGGTAATTTTGAGATTATATTCTCGTCACATTTTGTACTTCAAATTAGTGGAAATATTTGGATGATATCTTTTGCGTTTAATTATGAAAAAAAATCGAAATTCGTCAAAAATTTTGAAACATTCTTAATTTTCTGAGTTCTGAATTCTTTGCTTTTTAAGTAGATAGTCATAGCACTCAAATAATTTTCTAAGTAACAATTTCCGAATGTCCGCTTTACGTTGGCATGCATTTTATGCAGCCTCTCATTTTACTACGTTGTTATGGGGCTTAGAAATATTTATGAAAATATAAAATATTATAGAATATTCACATTTTTATGAAAAACGTATATTTACAGGCACCTCCTCGGTTTTCAAGTGACTTTGAAAGGTCTTATATTAGTAAAACCACATAGATTACCCCATTATAGAAACTACACCCCTCAATGTATGAGAAACCAACTGTTAACTCTTTAGGTGTTTTACAGGGGTAAAAACAAAATGATGGTTGAATTTACAAGTTGTAATTTTTTTGGACAATACATTAATTTTGGCTAAAACTTAAAAATTTACAACGTATTATATGACAAAAAGCTCCATAAAGTTTGATACTCCATAAGTGTTGGTAAACTGCTGTATGGGCACACAGCCAGACATAGAAGGGAAGGCGCTCCATTCAGAGCAGAGTTGCATTACCACATATTACAAGCTATAAAATATTTTTTTTTTTTGTAATGTGGACATATGGGGGCTTATTATTCCCAGGATTAGATCTGCTTTTAAGTGCATCATTAATTTTGGTTTGGGGTTTTTAGTTTTTTCTTTGTAGGCCACTCACTGTACCATATAAATGTAATATGTTATCATTATTCTATAGATCACCATGATTACCACAATACCCAATTGATATAGCTTTCTTATGGTTTCCTTGTTTTGCAGTAAATAAAAAACAAGTGTGCATGTGTGCAAATCCAGCTCACCCCTCTTGCAGCATTAGGCTTCCAATTGAGTGCAGGTGCTCGCAGATCCACGTACAGGCTTCAGTACATCGTAGTGCAGAAAATAGATACGACCTCGGCACAAATCCGCAAATTCAGGAAGCGTTGCTCAATATAAAAACATTCTACTTTATTTGAAAATCATGCATAAAAAGCAATCATAGGCACAGGTAAGCCAAGAGAGCAACCCACGGTACCTACATGTTTCGGCTCTTAAGCCTGAAACATGACCATGAATAAGGCTTAAAGAGGTATTCCCATTAGGGCATTTACATTTAATGATAAATTAATTTGCCATATGTAAACATTTCTTCAATTGGATGTTAATAAAAAAAATGTTCCTGTGTGAAGATAATTTCTCATAAATGTAGCCATGTTGTCCTTTAGAAACAAGATAGCTTCCTCGGATACGACCACGTCACACTATGGCAGCGGTGGTCAGACTTGCGCTATTGAGCCCTGCCTGACTTCCTGGCTTCAGCGATCATTACTACAGGACGGCTACGGGACCTGCAGTAACTCCTGGACATTTCATATACAAAAATCTTTTGTTTTTTTGTGTAATCTCTCCAGCAGAGGTGGCCGTATCTGAGGAAGCCATTTCGTTTCTAAGGGACAACATGGCTACATTTATGAGAAATTATCTTCACACAGGAACATTTTTTTAATAACATCCAATTGAAGAAATGCTTATATATGGCAGATTAATGAAACTGAATGTTAGTGCCCAGACGAGAATACCCCTTTAAGAGCCGAAACATGTAGGTCCGTGGGTTGCTCTCTTGGATACCTGTGCCTATGATTGCTTTTTATGCATGATTTTCAAATAAAGAAGAATGTTTTTATATTGAGTCAGGCTTCCTGAATTTGCAGATTTGTGCCGAGGTCATATCTATTTTCTATAAAACTCAGTAGTTGAGAAATTTGCTTGTTTTTGCATTGCCATGTTCTAAAAGGTATAACATAACAAGCTGTTTAGGGCTTGTATTTTGCGAGACAAGCTGTACTTTTTAATGGTATCATGTCAGGGCAAATGTTACTTTTTCATCACTTTTTATCCTTTTTTATGAGGTTGGATGTAAAAATATTTTCCGGGTTTTTTAAAAGAATTTTTAGTGCGTTCACCATACGGGTTTATTCAACCAAAAGAATGTGCTCTCCTAGACAAATTTCATAGCATCATAGTATATAAGGCCGAAAAAAGTCCATCAAGTCCAACCTGTAAGAATTAAATAAATGTTTTATCCCCATAACCCGTGATATTTTTTCTCTCCAGAAAGGCATCCAGGCCTCTCTTGAACATGTACATAGAGTCCGCCATAACAACCTCCTGCGGCAGAGAGTTCCATAGTCTCACTGCTCTTACAGTAGAGAATCTTTGTCTGCGTTGATGGTAGAATCGCCTCTCCTCTAGGCGTAGACGATGCCCCCTTGTCCTGGTCACAGGCTTAGGTATAAAAAGATCTATTTATTTTAGATAACTCTACCACTAGAGTCCCTAGACTGCACCTACACAGAAACACCACAAGGTGGCTGTAGAGTATTGCTTAGCAGATCTATATCTTTATTTGAATCAAAAAAGGAATTATACCACAATTAAATAACAAATAGTAGACTGAAATGAATTCTAAAAAGGCCAAAAAGTTCAAAAATGGAGGCAAATAGTAGGAAAGGTACAAACGACACAAATGACAAGTAGAAAAGATTCAGAGTGAACTGGGAAATCCTGGGGGAACGTCTTCAATGCGATCTCGAGACAAATCCAGGCGATATGGAAAAAAGCAGAGGACAAGCGCTCCGGACTCAAGGAGTAACTAACATATAGTTAGGTAAAAAGCTAATATATGTATTCTGCTCACCTTGTTCTAAGATGGTATAGGCTTTGAGTATAAATTCCGTCCTCAGAGCAGATAGGCAGATTCCGCTGCCATTGCTCAGGGAGATATAGTGTATAAGCACGCTGGAAGATGATCGGAGACTAGAAAATGAAGGCGCTGCATCCACTTCAGGTAATTCTTAAAACGATGGATTTTTTATTTGTATCATGCTACGCGTTTCGACCTCGAACCGAGATCTTCATCAGGCATAAAAACATACATAACTATATGATAAAACATGCACACTTATATATACAAACAAAAGGAAATGACTTCAAATGATTGACTGGAGGAAGTGGAATTACATCAATTGATTGACAGGTCAATTCACCAATCAATTGTCTGCGTACTGTTTTGTGAAAAAAAGCATGTGAGGGTATATTTAAAAATGTAAAAAATGTATAAAAGGTATTTCTATGTTTAAAAGGACTGTATATTATTTGCACTAAAATAGGAGAAACCACCTAGTGAAGTATTGCTGTAAACCTGTCTTTGCAAATGTGTTCCATGTGTGATCCCTAGGTGGATTCTATGATTTCGTTAAGACCGTCTGGCTATAGGCTTCTCAAACGGTATATCCAAATTGATTCACGTTTGTTCAGAACCTCATTTCTATTGTGTCTCTTCTGGGATCTGTTCTATTATTTTCAGTTTGATATGATTAAATAATTTGCTTTGTTTCATTGTCAGGTGTCTGGAAAGACTTTGGTTTAAAAAAACATTTTTGGCTTTAAACCTGTGACTGTTGAATCTTAATCTCAATGAATGCACTGTCCTGCCTATGTATTGTAACCCGCAACTGCAGGTAACCAGATAGACAATGAAAGATGAACTGCATGATGTATTCTATTTGCACTCAAATTTTTCCCCTGTGCTGTTTGATACAAATGTATCTGGTTCAAGTTTATCAATTAGTTGGCAGCACAGGCAAGTTTTTAAATTACACATAAAAGTGCCTGGTTTTTCTGAGTGTATTTTCTGAGGTTTTGTTTTCTCCTTTTTCTCTCGGAGTCTACTCGGTGCCACGATATTTCTAATTGATCTGGCTTTTCTAAACGTAATTTGTGGACACTTCGGTATATCGTTTTTGAGAATGGGATCCTCTTGTAATAAGTACCAGTATTTTGTTAAGGTTTCCCTTATGGCTTTATTTCCTTTGTCAAAGGTAGTTAAAAAATTCCACTCATATTTCTGATTTGTAGCAAGGATTCAGATTATAAGACACAGTCTAAAATTATTACAAAAAAATTTTTGGAGAAAGGATATCCGAAAAATTTTGTTAAAAATGCTTTCTCATGAAATCTGAAACAAAATATAACACAAAAACCAATCTAAAAAAGAATCAAGCTACAACAAATCAGAAATATGAGTGGAACTTGGGGACTGCCTGTACAGGTCCTTGTGGTTAAGTGTTGCAAATCTCTCCATGGCTTATATAAAAAGAGAAATAATACTTTATACTTACCTAGAGATGAGTCTAATAAGGCACATGGGACTCATCTCTGGTGCCTCTGAAGTGATGCCTCTGAAGTGATTCAGTGAAACTGGAGTAGTGCCTACTGCACATGTGCAGTAAAGCCGGGGTGTACTGCATTGCGAGACTGCACAGGCGTTGAGAGTAGTAAGTCCATAGTAAGTATAGAAGTTTGGGGTTTTTAACAGGCACGCAGGAAAACAATAATGAGCGACATTGGTGAGAGATCAATAGGTGTACTTTGTACCCCCAAATAACTATTTAAAGTAAATTTGCATATGTAGATCTAAGGTTAAAAAGCTAAGTGATGGTTACCATAGCAAATGTTGTTACTTTGCTGAAAGTGCTGGGACCCGTTTAGGGTAGAAAAACCAAAAAGAAACACCAGAAAACACATAGATCCTAGATCCACAAGTGCTGAGAAAACGGGGGGGGGGGGGGGGGGGGGGTCATACAGTGTAACAACCTGTAAAGTCAGATTGCAGAGTTAGCCCCCCAGGCCAGTAGCATAATTTTAAAAGTTGCTTTTAGAAGTAAAAGCCCGGATGTATGTGCCCCTTGTTTATCCATTCTTGATTTTGAACACCTTGTAATTACATGCTCTGAAAACAAAATGCTGCATAAAAAGTTTAAGCTTTAAATTTAACTTCTCCCTTTTTCCAAGCAGAAGTCAATTGTTTTCAGGAGTAATTCCGAAAATCCTGCTGCCAGCCTTCTCCGTGGCTATTTTGGGACCATGTCCTCCCTCCAGTAATCAAATACTGATGGCCTATCTTAAAGATAGTTAGTCAACATTATTTGACTAGGAAATTTCTTAGTCTAAGAGCGTTCTAGGGTCCTGTAAATCATTCGGTGGTCAGAAAATGTGTGACTTTTTGGAATTTTGTATGTAAAGCATATAGCATAAAGCCTTCAAAACATCCTGCACAGAACACACATATTTCAACCTATTAACATGCAATTATTTTGTGGGGGGTATAGTGTTGGTTAAGTCTGAGGGTGCTGTCACACATCGCGTTTACTGCATGCGTTTAAAAACGCATTGCTACAGCTGAAGGGATATTAATTAATTATAATTATAATAATTAAACAGCTGTTAACGCTTGCATTTACAAAACGCATGTGTTAACCGCACTGTTAACACGTGTGTTAACAACCGCATGCGTTAACCGCTATGTTAACACATGCATTAACAACGTAACGTTTATTAATTCCCTTTTAAAAAAGAAAAAAAGAGTTTTTTCATGGACATTTGTCCCATTTATAATAACAACATACAATAGTAGTGTCCTGGTAGTATCCTGGTAGCCAGTTGGGCCAGTTTCAGACCCAGGACTCTATTTATTCCATAAATATGGATACACTTGTGTTGTATGTCTTTATGACATGAATCTCCTAGACCCACTAACCCTACGCGTTTCGCCGCTGGGGTAGTGCGGCTCCTCAGGGGTCTCACTGTGGGAAAGCGGAAGTAGTCTCCTCACAGAGTTAAAACTTTACAACAAAATAATAAAAGTGTATCAAGATGTCATTTGTCCAATTTATACGTATATGTATAAGAGGTTCTTATATGCAGTATTCCCCATACGATTAGTTATAGACAGTGCCAAATCGTTTATACCGTTATGTGTTGATAATTACAAAACGGTACCACATGGTTAGCAGACACCAAAACCAAAGGAAACAATCATAAAGTGCATCTGTGTCTCATATACGTGTCAGTACAAGGTAACCATCTATTTTCGGACCCAGCATAAAGCAAGCTCGAATAATTTTATATCCTCCAATGCATAACCATCAATTGCACCCTTGCCCATATAGTACATACATTAAATTCATAATACATACATTTAATTCATGGTGTGAAATTTCATGGGGGACAGATATATACAAGGAAAAGAAGGATTTCAAATCATCCATAGATATTGCACTAGCCACAGTATTTCAAAACCAAAGTGCTGTTGTGCAGAGGATTAGATACTATATCAATGTGCTATATTGCACATGTCCCTTAACCTCTAACACCGTCCCCAGAAAAGTTTTATATCTTCGTAGTAACACCTAAAAAGTAACGGGTGGCAGGATACTTAGCTTGCATGTGTGGATGCCGACGCCTGGGCACGATTGTTTGGACGTGACCTTCCCTCAGCTTTACGATCTCCTTATAAAGTATCTCCTCTTAGCGTGTGGATTGCTCCTGCGCATGCGTGAACCCGGTCAGTAACTTCCGGGTACAAGGTTAGTTCTATTCAGTCGCGTATCCATTATGGGCGCATGCGCCTCATTACATATTCAGGCGCACGTCCCTATTGGGCGCAACTGTTACCTTAACCATTTAGGCGCAGATATCATAAGATGTGCGCATATCTTAAGATTCTTACAGCATATGTGCATCTATGGTGACTAATTACAGTGATATCTTTTCATAGTTATAAGAGGATTATACACAGGTAAGTATTTAAAGAGAAGAAAGCATATCTCTTTCAGGAATTCAACAGAGAGACTGACACAGAGATATCTTCTTCAGATTTTGAGGGTTCTGACTTTGAGAACCCCAAACAAAAACAATCAAATAGAGGAAATAGAGGAGGACGAGGTAGGGGAAGGGGTAACCGAGGCAATCGGGGTATTTCTAGTAGGAATTCTAATAGAAGTAAGCAGAACACTACAACATGGCCCCCGAACACTACACAACCCCCACCAGAACCATCTGTACAGTTATCTACATCTCTCTTACCTTTCTCTGTGCCTCCCTCACAGTCTGCTCTCCCTACATTTACGATGGACCAACACCAAATCTGACCAATGTGGGCCCTTCTACACTTCCTGTAACCTCATCAATAACTACCCAAGAACAACAACATTTTTTACAGGAAGGCATATCCCAGATATCCCAGGAACGACACAATCTGGGAAAATAGGGAATGAGAAGGAACAACCACCACAAATTATAAATCTTTCAACACATATCTTGACAGGGGCAGAAAAAGCAATATTGGAAAAGGGCCACTACTAAATTTAAATCTTTCGATTGGATCAAAGACCTCCACTTGTTTGTCCGGAAAGTGAGGTGGAAGAAACATTTTAAACATGTTAATATGCGTAGATTTGGAAGATCTGGACAGTTTGGAGGATCTAGAATTTCTAGAAAAGATGGCCAATACAGAAGAGGGTATAGGCTCTTTTACCACCTTAAGATTAAAAAGTAGAGCACTACCGTTACAAGGGGACATTAATAATATCGACATATTTTTAGAGTGTGTACAAAAGGAACTGGAGGATTTAGAATCACATCCCAGGTCCCATATTCCACATAATTACACATCTGATGAGATGCAAGCATTATTAGAATTAGAAAATAATAAATCCCTTATTTTAAAACCCTCTGATAAGGGTGGAAATATCGTCCTAATGGACACCCCGGACTATCGGACTATGTGCAGGAAAATCCTACAGGACAGGGACTTCTATGAAGTATTAAAAGATGACCCAACCTATGATTATAGAGAGACCCTGGAGAAGGTATTAAAACAGGCCAGAAGAGAACAGCTGATAAATGAGAAAGAGTTCAAATTTTTATTTCCCAATTGCCCGCAAGTGGCGACCTTTTATGGACTACCAAAAGTCCATAAGGGCTACCACCCATTAAAATGTAGACTTATTGTTTCCGGGGTTGATAGCCTCTCACAAAATATAGGGATCTATATTGATCAAATTCTACGGGGATTTGTGTCTGCCTTACCTTCCTTTACACGTGATACTACCGACCTCTTGAATAAAATAGAGGACATACAATTGGGGGAAAATATGTGGCTAGCAAGCATCGATGTGGAAGCGTTGTATAGCTCAATACCACATGATGCAGGTTTACATGCCATTTCATGTTTTTTGGAAACTCGTTCAAGGTTTTATATAAAACATAACCAATTTGTGTTGGACCTTATGGAATTTGGACACGATATATTGACAATGGGGCACATTTACTTACCCGGTCCAGTCGCGATCCAGCGGTGGGTTCTCCGACGCTGATTCGGGTTCTGCTGGGATTCACTAAGGTCCGTGCGCCGATATTCACCAGGTGTCGCTGCTGCGCCGAGGTCCGCCGAAGTTCACCTGCTTTTTTCTGGTGTATGTGAGTGCTTGATCTTGCGACACAAATGGCTTTTTAAATTCTGCGGTTTTTCCGAATCCTTCGGGTTGTCCGGTGGCCACGCCCCCCGATTTCTGTTGCGCGAAAGTCGGCGCGATTGCGCCAAAAATCGTTCGCGTGCGCCACAATCCCGTGAAACACAGCGCAAAGCGGAAATATTCGGGAAAAACCCGACGGATTCGCGGCTGCGGACCCTTAGTAAATGTGCCCCAATGTATTTTTGATTTGGTCTGGGACCTGTAGGGATTTCACAAATTTTATGAAGTATCTCAATGTAAATGAAATAGGGCTAAAGTTTACGTCAGAGATTCACAAGACAAGTATACCTTTTTTGGACATCCTCATAAGTAGAACAGAAAACAACACTATCTCTACCACACTGTTCTGTAAAAAAAACAGCAGGCAACAGCCTTTTACATTGGAAGAGTTTCCACCCCTTACCCCTTCGGAGGGGAATCCCTAAAGGCCAATTTCTAAGAACAAGGCAAAATTGTTCAAGTGAGGCCTCATACACGCAGGAATCTTCTAAGCTAGGCGAGAGATTCCGGTCACGTGGATACCCTCGTAAGGTTATCCAAAAAGCACAAGATGAGGCATCTAAAACTCCCAGATTACCTTTATTGACCCCCAAAATAAGAACAAGTGACCAGACTATGAGAATTATCGGGACCTTTGATGTTGAACATGAGGAGATAAGGCACATTTTTGATAACTCTCAACAGATCCCGATTTGAAAGACATTCTCCCAGAAAGACCCGCAATTACCTATCGGAGGGGTAGAAATATCCGAGATAGGATTATCAGGAGTCTTTTTACCCCCCCCCCCCCCCATTACCACAAGGCACCTGGCTGACAAATAGACAGGTAGGGACATTCAAGACACCAACTCAGGAAGGATTTTTAAAGCAAGAGACTTTGCGAATTGTCGCACTCCCCAGGTGATATACCTTTGTACATGCGAATGCGGTATGAGATATGTGGGAAAAACAATAAGGGAATTTAAAACCCGCATTTAAGAACATATAGGAGATATATCCAATACACGCAACAAACCATTGGCAAGACATGTAATTGAACACCATGGTGGGAATAGTAGATGTATTGACTTTCTAGTACTGGAAGTTGTACCTATGTCTATACGTAGAGGAGATTGCGAAAGAAAATTACTGCAAAAAGAAACGGAATGGATCTACCGCCTTAAGACTGTCTCTCCTATGGGACTTAACGAACAATTAACGTATGCTGCATTCATATAACTGTATTGTTGTTCCTTTTTTTTCTTCTTTCCCTTTTTTTCTTTGGGGTAATGATTTGCATAAATCGTATGGCAATCATTTAAGGCACTATGTAGGCCATGTAGTGCCTTCGCAAATAACTGAAAAAATTCCTTAAAATCAGAATGTCGTCTACCTCCCCCCCCCTTTCTTTCTCCTTTTTATCTCCCAACCTTTGTATCAATTGTTCTGATATGTACCCAATCAACATATTGCAATGCTTGGGGGGAATCCTCCAAGGTCCACCCTAAGTCCTGGGGGTATCTGAGTACTGGGAGACAGAATTAGTCCCCGGGAAAGGCGACTGCTATAGGTGAAGTCAGGTGGCCCAGGGATTGGTTCTTCCTCAACCATATATGCAATTCATAGGGTACAAGACTCATAAGAAGAACAACAATCTTTAATCACGATCATTGTATCCTTTTTGAATACTTACCTGTGTATAATCCTCTTATAGCTTTGAAAAGATGGTGACTGTAATTAGTCACCATAGATGCACATATGCTGTAAGAATCTTAAGATATGCGCACATCTTATGATATCTGCGCCTAAATGGTTAAGGTAACAGTTGCGCCCAATAGGTAAAGTTACGTTTTTTGGTGTTTCCGATATTTCTGTGAGTTTTGATTTGAATTAGTTGGAAACAAAAATATGTCGCCTTGCTGACGGGCTGAGTGTCAGGCTCTGTGATTTCTGTCTTTACTGAGGAAAATTCCCTGGTGGAAGACACAATGAGGAATGATGTAAATTCTCTTTGGAATGTCAGCAGTTTAACCTGGGAAGAGGTATGGCGCCGCCTCACAACCACAAAGATAAATCACCTGGTCCAGATGGCATATACTCCCGAGTTCTACATGAACTATGTATTGTGATAGACAGACCATTATTTTTAATATTTGAAGATTCCCTGAGGGCTGGTTATGTTACACAGGACTGGCGCATAGCAAATGTGGTACCAATATACAAAAAAGGATCAAAAAGAGATCCTAGAAACTACAGACCTGTGAGTGACTTCTGAGGTGGGGAATATATTTGAGGGGTTTGTTAGAGATGCTATCCTGGAGTATCTTACTGTACATAACCTTATCACCCAGTATCAGCATGGGTTTATGAGAGATCGGTCCTGTCAGACTAATCTGATTGGCTTCTACGAGGAAGTAGGTTCCAGACTGAATCTGGGAGATGCTGTGGACGTTGTATATCTGGACTTTTCAAAGGCATTTGACACAGTGCCGCATAAAAGGTTGGTACATAAAATGAGACTGCTGGGACTAGGGGAAAATCTGTGTATTTGGGTAAGTAATTGGCTTAGTGATAGAAAACAGAGGGTCATCATTAATGGCACATTCTCAGATCGGGTTGATGTTACCAATGGAGTGCCACAGGGGTCAGTATTGGGGCCACTTCTTTTTAATAGTTTTATTAATGATCTTGTAGTGGGTTTACACAGTCAAGTTTCAATATTTGCAGATGATACTAAGCTGTGTAAAGTAATAAATACTGAGGTTGATAGTTTAGAATTACAGAGGGATTTGTGGAAGCTTGAGGAATGGGCAGAGAAATGGTTGATGAGGTTTAATGCAGATAAATGTAAAGTTATGTACTTGGGCCATGGAAACAAATAGTATAATTATCTTCTAAACAGTCAATTACTTGGTAAAACTAGAGCTGAAAAGGACTTGGGGGTATTGGTGGATGGTAAACTTAATTTCAGTGAACAGAGCCAGGTGGCTGCTGCTAAAGCAAATAAAATCATGGGGTGTATCTTTACTGTAAGAGCAGTGAGAATATGGAACTCTATGCCGCGGGAGGTTGTTATGGCGGACTCTATGTACATGTTCAAGAGGGGCCTGGATGCCTTTCTGGAGAGAAAAAATATTGCGGGTTGTGGGGATAAAACATTTATTTAATTCTTAGAGGTTGGACTTGATGGACTTATATACGATAAATTGGCAAAATAGTACATACAATCCAGTTCACACAATAGTGCTATATGGTAATACAACTTAGACAACAAAGCAAATAGTGTAGCAACTGAGCACTGTCAAACTGAGTCCATCAGATTTCACGTGAATAGATACATTTTCCTTCCTAAAGAAGAATACCTCCATGTACAAATGGGGGACATATCAGTACTGCTGGAGGCAACATTGCAACATTTATTTGAACATAATTATGAAATGTGAAATCATTTAAATTCATCTGTCCCAATTCATTTCCCACAATTTTTATAGCAGCCCCCACAAAGTATAATGCTTAATGGGGTGAACACCCAAACTGTATATTACCCTTTATACTATTGATCCCCCACTTAGCGAATCCTTTATTTACTCCTATCCCCAACCTACAATGCCCCAGCTTTCTGAACTCCGACCTCAGATTTGATCATATGCCTCTCACCTACTGAAGTGAGAATATATGAATAACATGCCAGTTTGCGAATGTGTCTAAATCTAGGCCAAGCAGCAAGAAGAAAAACCTACAGAACCCATCTTGCATGTAACCCGATCACTGCTTGTATCTGTAATATGGGACTGTAGGAAAATGTTATAGGAGCTAGACAGATGATAGGTAGATGGATGATAGAAGATAAATATGAAAGATGAAATAAATTTCTAGAATCAGAAGTATAAAGTAGATTATACATACAGTAGATAGTTGATAAAAGATAGATACATATGAGAGATAAATACAGTAGAAGATATATAAATGGTTAGATAAACAGATTATAGGAGACATTGGATATTGTCGCGTTATTGGCGAGAGCAATTTTTACAATTTTGACGTTTAAAAATAAAACCAAAATTACACCAAAAAGAATTATAGTGAACTTCAACAAACCATATATTTTTTGAAAGCAGACACTTGCCCCATTTTCAAAAATGCATTAAAGAGTTTATAGACATAGGTGCCTTCATGCAATTTTGATTCAAACTGTAACATTTTTTTTTAAATACATAAAATTTTACTGTAATGGAAAAAAATGTGCTCCAAACAGAAAATATTTACCTTCACATCTCCTAAATGTAATAAACGGACATGTGTAGAGTTCAAAGATACCTCATAGTCATATGTTTACATGAATAAGTTATAATATCACTGAAATAACTAAATATCTGCTTTTCAGCTACTGTAAAAATTTTAAGACAGTCACGACCTGCAAAATATAACAATTAAACAGAATAAAAAGTACAGGCATTCTTAAACCCTATATATTTTTTTAAATCAGACAACCAGATGATTGCATTTGCCTTGATTACCGTATTTTTTGGACTATAAGACGCACATTATTTCCCCAGAAGATGGGGAAAAAACTGTGGTGCGTCTTATAGTCCAAATGTACAGAGTGCCGGCGTCTCAGCCCTCCACTGCAGGAGAGAATGGAGGACGGCACATGGCAGTAAGCGCAGGGGCAGTGCTGAGCTCGGCTCCACACACAGCTGCTGCCTCTTAGTTTCTGTGAGCGGCGGAGCTCGTGCAGTGCACACACAGACTGAGACACCACTTCCAGGTTATCTAAGGAAGGGAAGCAGAAGCCACGCCCCCTCAGCACGGAGCTCTCACTGTGACTGATGCCGGACAGGTTACTGTCTTCTGCCAGAGTCCCAGCTGCTCGTGCTGCAGAGGCATCAAATACCACTAAAGAGGGGACAGGACCTGTGACCAGTACTGGAGTCTCTGCTCCTGTGCCTGCTGTGCTCTTCTCACAGGTGTGTGAAACTGAACAATTCCCAAACAGTGCTTGTACAAGGTCACAGGAGCTTACAGTCTATGTCACCTCCTGTGTCCTCCTCCTCCTCATAGATTGTAAGCTCTTGTGTTCATTGTACAAGCACTGTCACCTCCTGTGTCTCATTCTCCTCATAGATTGTAAGCTCTTGTTACCATTGTACAAGCACTGTCACCTCCTGTGTCTCGTTCTCCTCATAGATTGTAAGCTCTTGTTACCATTGTACAAGCACTGTCACCTCCTGTGTCCTGCTCCTCCTCATAGATTGTAAGCTCTTGTGTTCATTGTACAAGCATTGTCACCTCCTGTGTCTCGTTCTCCTCATAGATTGTAAGCTCTTGTTACCATTGTACAAGCGCTGTCACCTCCCTTGTCTTCCTCCTCATAGAGTGTAAGCTCTTGTGGCCATTGTACAAGCATTGTCACCTCCTGTCCTCCCCTCCTCATAGATTGTAAGCTCTTGTGACCATTGTACAAGCATTGTCACCGCCAGTGCCCTCTCCTCCTCATAGATTGCCAGCTCTTGTGACCATTGTACAAGCATTGTCACCGCCAGTGCCCCTCCTCCTCATAGACTGTAAGCTCTTGTGACCATTGTCACATATACAGCCCTGGCAACTCTTGAGACCACCTGACCACGTGCCAGCATAAATCTATCTAAAGAGCCATAATTCCCATCACTAATTCTGAGCTTGGTGCTAGCCCATCACTGTTGGGTCAAAGGAACAACAACCACACCCCCCCCCCCCCCGACCACCAAGTGTTCTGTGTTGAGCTGAATCTGACAGAACACTTGTAGTGTCAGCACGGGAGTCATCCTTCAGCACCAGGTAACAGTGTCCCATAAAATGTCCCCTAATAAAGTCTCCCCATTAATTCTCCCCGAACACAGTACACTATTAAAACTTCACCAAATGTCACACAATGGCCCCTAATAAAAGTATCCCATACACAGCCCCCTTAGCCTACATTCACATGAACGTGTGCCCGCCGTACGTAGCACGGCGGGCACACGTTGATGCCCGGGAGAGGAGGAGGGCTGCTCGCCCCTACCCCTTTCCAAAGAGAAACATGGCTGCACCGCCCCGTAAGGCGCTGCTACTTTACTGTTACTTTATTAAATATTTTAGCACACTATTTGGGGAAAAACACATTTTTTCTTATTTTTCCACCTCTAAAACCTAGGTGCGTCTTATGGTCCAGTGCGTCTTATAGTCCGAAAAATAATAGTTGAGAACCTGTACTACCTTCATTTAACTTGGTGACAAACACAAATTATTAAACAAAAAGTGCCATGAGTTTACATAAAACTCAAAACGGAGGATTACGCAAAATAGGTATTTAAAAATAATAACACAAAGTGAGCAGATTTATATATACCACAATACACAATTTTCCAGAAATCACCATGAAAACAAGAATAACTTTTTAATTCATACATACTACCACCTCCATGCAACTTTGCGGCAAAAAGTAATAAAATGCATAAATTGCATGAAAATTAAAAATTTCCTTTAAAATATGTACATATCCAGAATACTTATATAAAACAGTAAAATGTAAGGGGTTCATACATATCACACATGTTTATATTCACCAAAATATGCAACAAAGGGAACATTAAATCCACAGGGCCGCCAAACATTTTTTGGAGAAAAATGCACTGCGCTTCACACAGATATATTATTATATGTTCCCTTACACAATGGTAACCCAAATAAATAACTATATATCCATAAACCAAGCTAATGAGATAATAAAAGTCACTGTTAGATGTGCGCCACTGTGTTAGCTGCGCAATAACGGAACCCTCCGCGGTTCATAAGAATATAAGTGAGAACACCATAACACAGGTATAAATAATGGAAGATCGTGTGAAAACCCTTTATTCCGGAATATATGCGTGTTTTTGCCGTTACATATAACTTTATGGACATGTTCTGGGTCGCGGTGTTAATATGTAGACACATTAAGCGAAGAGGATCGAATGTTCATCATATTGCTCAATTTTCACAAAAAAATAATCACAAAATAAAAGGCAATCAGAGAGCAAGTGTGTTCCTAGGGTTAAAAACATGAACATTAGTTGATATTATTCCTTATCAAAATAAAGTGACATATAAAGTCAATATTTACATTATCTGTGAGGTTCAGCAGCTCCTGTGTGCAGCATCCTCCAAATTCTCCCTGTAGACTGATGGCTAAGAATCTGGAAGGGGGGTACACTTCAGAGGGCTGTATCTTTGACTCTTTGACACATATGGGCTGATTTACTGCCTCACTTTCATCGAGTTTCCCAACTTTTTCCGTTTTGCGCCGAATTTCACACGACAGAAATCGGGGGCCGTGGCGGACGTAAAACCCGACGGATTCTAGAAAAACACGGAATTTTAAAAAACGCAGTGTGTCGCAAATTCAAGCACTCACATACAACGAGAATAACCAGGTGAACTCCGGTGGACCTCGGCGCAGCAGCGACACCTGGCGGATATCGGGTGCACGACCTTAGTGAATCGCTGGAAGACCCAAATCCACGGGATCGCGACTGGACCGGGTAAGTAAATCTGCCCCATAGTCTCACTTCTTTTTTTCTATGAAAGAGGCAAGTCTCTTTTATATGAAGCAAAATTTGTGTCAGGCAAACTGAGATATTAACTGTATTAATGTCATTGGGAGTGATTTTTATATATAAAATTCGCACCCAAAATTCTCACTTTAAACATAAATATATCCGGTTCCCTGACACCTAGAAACACAATTTTAGATTGATTTGAAAGTAGAGCTTCTCCACTTTCAGACACCTGGGCAAATCCACTCTTTGCCACCACCTAATGCCGGCCGTGTTTAAAGGGGTATTCCCCCAAAGACAAGATTTTTAAATATACTCAGGATAACAAAATAACATATTCTCTTATTCACTGTTATTAACAAAAACACAGCATTTCACAGTTATAATTCCAACCTATCTCTATCAGTCCTGGTGTATACAATTTTGGTTGCCCTGGGATCCGAACGTAAATCAGAAGTCTAAAGTCGGGCAGGACAGATTGTTCTCCTGTCTGGCACTGCAGTTAGCTCCTCTCTGTATTGGCCCCTCCCCTTATATTCCCAGAAGAGTTCACACACAGACTTCCTTCTGGCAAACAGCAGTAAATCTACAAACTACAGGCATATAAGGTCTTTATCCAGGGGAGGGAGGCACAGCAGAGCGGAAAGTGTTTGTTATGGCTGAGATAGCAGAACTGATAATGTAATTGTGTGTTATATGCACCTCACAATCTCTCATCTCTGATCTATCTCATCTCTTAGTTTCTATGTGTCAGATACTAGTGAATGTTCAGAAGCTAAATGAACGTGTATATAAACCTGGATCCTGATAATCTAACCACATTGTTAGCACACATAATCTCACATAACTAGATGAATCATAATGTGTCTGCTTAGATAGTAGTCTGCTTAATAGATTAAAGAATTGATTAGAAAGACAAAATCATAAAATATTCTATAGACAATAGTGCACCAGTTTTTTTCAGGTGTACTCAGTTTGAAGAGGTTGCTCCACAATTATGTCAGACTTCTGACATAAATGTGGTGACCGGTACAAAGGCGCACCAAAATGTCTCTTTTGGTGCACGGTATTTTGTCGCAATGGACATAGTGTAGCCATGACACAATATTGTCGGAAACAATTAATAAGTTCATGTGCAAGCAGTGTTCACATATATTTATATGCAATCTACACCAGAATACTAGTGCAGAATGCTTCAAAAATGTGGCCCAATGGGCAAGTTTAAATCAAATGTCAAATATGACATGAAAACTGTACACAGTTTTGCATTTCCACCAATGCAGTAACATTATTATTATGGCAGGGGCCATATTGCTTTGTAGGTCTAGTTTTCTCCTACACGTGGTAGTATTTACATATTTATTTGAGTTATTTATACACCCACAGAAAAATCTAAAATTATGAACATTCATGAAACTAAATGTTTATATATCTAATGTAGATGGTATTTTCATTTCTGTTCGCAGTTTGTCGCATTGGGTAATTTGTAAAACCTACCTCACATATGTTACCACTGGTAGTTGCAGTTCTGAAAACTTCTTCATTATCATCACTGTCGACATTTCCTATGCTTCCCTCATTCTGTAAAAAATCAAAGAGTGAATTGATTTTTAAAAATCCTGTTGCCTAATAATTTTTGCTACATAGTAAAAGGTTCCTTTAGTCCTGCACAATAAAAACACTATGTAGTTACACCCAGTAGTATAGTAAGTACAGTATCTGTAATATGGGACTATACGAAAATTTTATGAGACAGATGATAGGTAGATGGATGATAGAATATAAATATGAAAGACTATCTAGATTTCTAGAAGCAAAAGTATAAAACAGATTATATATACAGTACATAGTGTATATATATATATATATATCTATATATATATATATATAGATATATCTATATATATATACCTTATATACTCGAGTATAAGCCTAGTTTTTCAGCACAAAAAATGTGCTGAAAAACCCAAACTCGGCTTATACTCGAGTCAAAAAAATAAATATATCTAAACTCACCTTTCCGGCGACCCCTGTATATCTTCTGTGCGATCTGTCTGGCAGTGGCGGCAGGCTATATACACTGGGGCAGGGTCTGGCAGGCTACATACACTGGGGCAGGGTCTGGCAGGCTATATACACTGGGGCAGGGTCTGGCAGGCTATATACACTGGGGTAGGGTCTGGCAGGCTATATACACTGGGGCAGGGGCTGGCAGGCTATATACACTGGGGCAGGGGCTGGCTGGCTGGCTATATACACTGGGGTGGCTGTGACCAATGCATTTCCCACCCTCGGCTTATACTCGAGTCAATAGGTTTTCCCAGTATTTTGTGGTAAAATTAGGGGCCTCGGCTTATACTCGGGTCGGCTTATACTCGAGTATATACGGTATATATATATATATATATATATATATATATATATATATATATACAGTATATGAATGCGATAAATACAGTAGAGGAGAGATAAAAGATTGATTGATGGATAGATAATAGATAGGAGATGTAGAGTTCACAGATACCTCATATGTTCACATGAATAAATTATAATATGACTGATACTGAAATAACTAAATATCTGCTTTACAGCTACTGTACAAATGTTGACAGTCACAACCGGCAAAATATAGAAATTAAACATTAAAAAGTACAGGCATCCTTAAACCGTAAATATTTTTATAAATCGGATAACCAGGCGATTGCATTTGCCTTGATTAACCCCTACGGGACTCAGTCTATTTTGGCCTTTAGGACGCGGCCCCATTTTTCAAATCTCCCCATGTCACTATAAGTGGTTATAGCTTTGGAACGTTAAGAGATATCTAGGGAATTTTGAGATAGTTTTCTCGTGACACATTGTACTTCAAATTAGTTTAAAGAGGAACTGTCACCTAAATTTTCGGCACTAGGAGCTGCTTACTAAAGTAAGCAGCTCCTAGTGCTTGATCAAACGCTGCAGTGTTAGCGTTACTGGAAACCTCCGGTAACGCTATCAAACACTGCGGCGGGTACAGTGTAATCATCGGACAGCTTGCAAAGCTGTCCGATGTATTCATGAGGGGGCGGTCCGAGGCGCTGCTCCATAGGCCGGCAGTGACTGCCGCGCGCTAGGTTTCTGGTAACGCTATCACTCTAACACTGCGGCGTTTGATCAAGCACTAGGAGCTGCTTACTTTAGTAAGCAGCTCCTAGTGCCGATAAATTGGGTGACAAGTCCTCTTTAAAAATTTGGATGAAATCTTTTGTGTTTAGTTATGAAAAAAAAATTGAGTTCTAAATTCTCTACTTTTGATGCAGATCATAGCACCCAAATAAATTCATAACTTACATTTCCCAAATGTCTGCTTTATTTTGCCATGGTTTTTTAAGATTCCACATTTTACTAGAATGTTATGAGGATCAGAATTTAGGTACCATTTTTCAAATGTTTTGGAAAGTCACCAAAACCCGTATTTAGATAGACCTGCTCAACTTCTAATTGACTGTGAGAGGCCTAAATAAAAGCTAAACTTGTAATTACCCCATTATGGAAACTACACCCCTCAACTTATGAAAAACCACTTTTAAGAAGTTTGTTAACCCTTAAGTGTTTTATAGGGGTATAAAACAAAACAGAAGTGCAGTCTACAAATTGTAATTTTTTTTCACAATACACTCATTTTGGGTGGAAAATTAAACATTTGTAATGGATTAAATGAAAAAGGCTCCACAAATCTGATACCCAATTTCTCCCGAGTACACCGATACCCTATATCCTGCTGTATGGGCGCATGGCCTGGCATAGAATGAAAGGAGGCGCCATCCAGAGCAGATTTGCACTTTGTACAGGCTATCAGGCTTATTTCTTTTGCTGCATGAGATGTACTTTTTTGGTATATAATTTTGGGGCATCTATAGCTAATTGGTGATATTTTATTAACTCTGTGTTGGTGGAGGAAATGAAAATCATCAAGGACACGTCCTATCTTTCTCCGTAATACGGCGCCGTGCACCATATATTACTATGTAGAGGCGTGGGGGTGAGCGGCGCTGTGCTAAGTAGCTGTAGCTGTGCTACGGTATGGCCGCACACGTTATTGTATATGTAGCCTTAGACTAGGGACACATAGGCTGTAAACAATGCAGGTAAGATGCAGTAAAATCCTCTAACCCACAGTGAGTTACATCAGCTGACAAACAGATTTTACCAACAATCTGTGAAAAAAAAGGCTGTTTACAATCTACAGCATGTTAAAGAGAACCTGTCACCAGCCACACCTATCACACACCACACGCAGTACCTTTTTAATGTCTTTATACATGTTCCACTGAAGCCTCTATCCATGGGATTAGACCCACCATTCTTTTAAAAGAGGCTGGGAACTTCAGTAACAGTGAAGCTACCCCGTCCTCCTCACCGAGGCTGTCACTGCTATCTCGGCTGAAGACAATTCCTGACAGGTGAAGAGCAAAGTTGATTTCTCTTCACACAGCTAGCGTCACTTTCAACCCCTCCTTCCGGAGAAAGTGGTTAATGATTTAATATTAAATCTCTCTCTAACCTGCTCCTCACCCCATCCTCAGGAATTCTCTTCAGCCTCAAAGCAGTTAGCAGGGGAAAGTAAAGGAACCTAGATATGTCTGTAGTTGGCCGACGATCACTAAGTACTAGTTCCATATCAACGGCATGGTAGTAGCAGTGAGACCTGTCAATCAAAAACAGGGAGCCAGGGCACGGAACAATGAATACTGGTCTCACTGTGATTGGACTTACCTAAGATTAGTTCACTATAAGTATACAAACTGATGTTTTAACATTGCAGCCATGGAAAGGAACCATTTAGGTATGAGGGCAATGATTTGTAGTTTTTAATGAAGAATTGGTTTTTAGTGGGCTAATTTAAATGGCTTGTTACCTTAGCTACTGCAGCAGATTCATGGTGCAACATTCAAATTTTGCACTGCAAAGCTTGACCCCTGCCACTGCTGCAGCATAATCAAAAATTACCCACATTCCATTTTTGTTTGTTTTAATCCCCTCCTCCCAAAAGCTAGAGTTGTGTTTAATTTGTCTCATCTGTTTGTTTTGGCTTGTTTTTGCCTGTTTTTTTCCCATCTGCCACTTTTGTAATTTATCAATTTAACTTTTTCCTTGTTATAAATGGTTTTTTTTTCAGATCTCTTTTTCTGACAATGTTTCAAGTCACTTCTTAACTTTAGTAGAGTTTTTCTTAAGTTAAAGTTTTCCTTAAGTATGGTTTTCGAATATTGACAATTCGAAAAGGTAAGTGTAATTTGCAACATCTAGGACAACTGTGTCCTATTGAAATTAAACAAATGTCTTGAAAATGACGGACTTCAGTCCACATTTCAAAACGTCCCCAAGAAGGTGCAAAAATTGCAATATGCCAGAAAAAAAAAACAGAAAAAAGGAAGAAAAATAAATGTAAATGAATCCCATTGTATTTAGTACACTAAGGTGTCACTCGGAAGTAGTAAAAAATTCCAACTGTGGTGAAAATTTAGCCCATTCCGCTCTATCGCACAGCAGCCTCACACAGAGCGGAAAAGGGAGGGTGGCAGAGTGTTTGTGCAAGTGAAATAAAAAACAACATCTCCATGGGCTTATAAGCATAATTTTAAAAGTTGATTTTAGAATGAAGAAGGCCATGGGTAATATTTATAAGAAAGCTAATGCAGTCACAGTGCCTGGGTCTATGAGTTAGTGACCCTGGTTTATCATAATGGATTTAGATTTCCTTTAAAGTGTTTAAGCATTAAAACTTATGACAGGAAAGTTCAGTTATTTACCAACCAGCAGAAAGTTGCTGGGTTTTAATTTTTAAAAATAGGCACTTTCTTTGAGATTATGTTTGTCTTTTGACATTTCTTCATGTGTAAAGGTTCTGTTAGAAAAGGAATGCATTTAATGTTACAAATAAAGAAAAGGCACACCTTAAAGTTTCCAAGAATAACATTTACAACACCATGTCTTTTTTTTTCTTCCTGTTAATCAATACTGGAGTAAACATGCCTTGTACATTTTATGACACACATTGGATACAATTCCTGGGGCAAGGCCAAAGAATTGCAATGTCATCCAATGTGGACCATTGCAGGGTCAGGACCTCTTAGTAAATATGGTACAGAGATTATTTTAACGGTCACACAGACAACAGAACGGAAAGTCTTTGTGGGAAGAGTCCGGAGGGAGGAGTGGTGGCAGCCAAGGTACAGGATATGCAGAAAACAGTCCGAGCCTGGGATGACAGCGGGAACACAGAGGAACACTGGTAACGCTGGCACGGATTGGAGACACCGCTGGACTGTAACCCTGGGTGGCACAGCAGGAAGCACTGAGGCAGACTGAAGACTTGACACAGGATGGCAGGAGCACACAGAGGAGCACACTGGTAACGCTGAAGACAGGAACACAGAGGCGTCTGGGAACGCTGGAGACACACAGGAACACAGAGGCGTCTGAAAACGCTGGAGACACACAGAAACACGGAGGTGCCTGGGAACGCTGGAGACAGGAACACAGGAAAGCATCTGGGAATGCTAATTGAATTTCTCTTCCACAGGAACGGCTTAGGAAAGCCTGGTATGGAAACCATAGGAGATGCTAGGAGAAGATCCGGCGGGGAGTGAGGGGAGGTGCCGGATTATAAGGGCGAGGCCGGATTAGCGAACTCCGATGAGGAGGACGTTGGCCCTTTAAGTCTTAAAGAGCTGGCGTGCATGTGCCCTAGCAACGGGAGCGCGCGGCCTGAAGGGAAGGAGGCACGTGGCCTACACACTGGGATCCGGAGCACAGACAGGAGCCAGGAGAGGTAAGTGCGGGCAGGGGGGCGAAGACCGGCAGACAGCGGAGCACGGGTGTACCCGCGGTACGCGACATGGATCGCGGGAGCACCCGTGACAGTACCCCCCTTTTGGACCCCTCTTCTCTTCTTCTTCAGCCACTTCTTATGACTCCTCCAATTCATATTGGTGACAGGACACCTGAGGAGGAAAGCAGAAACAGGACAAACCTTGATGAGGTGCTTGGACCTGGCAGGGAACAAGCTTGGAATATCCTCGAGAAGTCTGGAGTGTCCTTTGGCCGAGAGACGTACTCTGCTCACTTGCATAGACTCCACTGCAAGTAGTATGGCTGGAGGCTGAAGTAGCTATTGGGAAGCCAGAGCAGCACTGGGAACCTGCGGAGGCAGGAGCGTCTCTTGGAAGGCTGGAGGCTCTGGAGTGGCTTCTGGGAAAGCCCGAGACTCTGGAGAGGCTTCTGGGAAAGCCGGAGGCTGGTGTGGCTTCTGGGAATGCCGGAAACTCTGGAGAGGCTTCTGGGAAAGCCAGAGGCTGGTGTGGCTTCTGGGAATGCTGGAGACTCTAGAGAGGCTTCTGGGAAAGCCGGAGGCTGGAGCGGCTTCTGGGAAAGCTGGAGACTCTGGAGAGGCTTCTGGGAAGGCCGGAGACTCTGGAGAGGCTTCTGGCAAAGCCGGAGACTCTGGAGAGCTTGGAAGCAGTGGAAGCATGGCTTTTGGAACACCGGAGCCAAGCGAGGCCAAGATGGAAGCCGAACTTGTAATTGCTGGCAATGAAACAGAGTGGAGTGGCTCTTGGAAAGCCGGAGCAGCACTGGGAAGCTGCGGAAGTGGAGCCTGTGGTAGCCAGGAGTCTAGCAGCTGATGGAGCAGGGTGGCAACCCACTCAGATCCTCTCCCCAAGAAAAAATTAGTTGAGACCTTAGAGTCATTAGAACATGATGAAATCCATGGCCTTGGCGGAATCCATGGCCTTGGCGGAGTCCATGGCCGGATCTTGCTGTAATGGTCACACAGATAACAGAACGGAAAGTCTCTATGGGAAGAGTCCGGAGGGAGGAGTCAGTGGACCCTCTGGACCACCGCGGGAGATGGTATGAGGCCCGCGTTGGCAGCCAAGGTACGGGATATGTAGGAAACAGTCCAAGCCTGGGATGACAGCAGGAACACAGAGGAACGGTGGTAACGCTGGCACGGACTGGAGACACCGCTGGACTGGAACCTGGGCGACACAGCAGGAAGTACAGAGGCAGACTGAAGACTTGACACAGGATGGCAGGAGCACACGGAGTTACACTCGTAACGCTGGAGACAGGGACACGGAAGCGTCAAGGAATGCTGGAGACACACATTAAGATGGAGGCGTCTGGGAACGCTGGAGACAGGAACACAGGAAAGCGTCTGGGAATGCTAATGGGTTTTCTCTTCCACAGGAACGGCTTAGGGAAGCCTGGTATGGAAACCATAGGAGATCCTAGGAGAAGATCTGGCGCGGAGTGCCGGATTATAAGGGCGCGGATTAGCGAACTCCAATCAGGAGGACGCTGGCTCTTTAAGACTCCTGATTGGAGTTCACTAATCCAGCCTCGCCCTTATAACAGGAGCACGCAGCCTGCAGGGTAGGAGGCATGCGGCCTACACTCCGGGATCCGGAGCACAGACAGGAGCCAGGAGAGGTCAGTGCGGGCAGGGGGATGGAGACTGTCAAACAGCGGAGCACAGGTGTTCCCGCGATCCTTATTAATATAGTTTCCTTTCTTGAGACATGAATTAAAGGGAACCTGTCACTAGGAATGTCACTTTTAGCTGCTGACAGGTTCCACTAGCCTACACTATGCTGATTTTTTAAAATACCTGAATTGTTACAGCACCCTTTAAGCATTTCAAATCTTTTCAACACTTTAATAAGTTTAATTCACATTACCAGGCTCCGTGCCAGCAGAGTGTGGTGGGGGGAAGGGTGAGAGCCGCAGCTTGTCTGTGCCTGTGTAAGTCTTCTCTCCTCCAAAATGCATCTACTTTTCCACTTCCTGTGTGCAATGTGCATTGAGCAGGCAGGGGAGGGAAGGGGATGGTGTGGAGGAGAGGCAGAAGCATGAGGAGACACTGGCACACACAGGCCACTGGAACAGATCCAGTTAATGTAAATCAAACTCTTATACACTACTGAAATGATTCAGAATAGTGACATACTGACAAAGGCATTTTAAAATAAGAAAACCATAGGTTATTGGAACCTGGCACCAGAAAAAAAATCACATTCCTGGTGACAAGTTTGCTTTTAAAATGTATCATTCTAATGTAACATGAATAGATAAGACATATTCCTGGATTATGTATTGCTGTGTTAACAATTCCTTATTATAATTTATCCTGATAACATTAAAATATACTTGACCATAACATAGCCTTCCAGTCAGGCACCAATACAGATCAGCTGTTTGCCACTTCATATTTATGGGAACTAAGCTGCTGGCTCGGCCACTACACAGAGAACAGGACCATCTGTTCCAACCAAGCTAATGATGCAGTGTATAAACGATTATAAGATGATACCTACAGGTAGATTTATGAAGATTCCAGACAGCCAAAGCATAAACCAAAGTCAGTTACCTTGTTTCCTTTCTTGTAGCTGCGAAAAAATCCAAAAATTCCCCTTTTTTCCTTTTCTGTTGTGTCACTGTTAGAGGAAAGTTTGCGATTCTTTTCTGTAAAGAGTGTTAAAGTTAGCAATAGTTACAACAAAAGACCAAGCACATTTAGAAATCTATCTATCTATCATGGACCATTGCAGCATATCTATCATTTTTTTTCTTTTCCCCATCGCTTACCTGCATGTGCACTTTAGTATAGAACAAGTGAAATATAAGAAACAATCTTTCTGGTTACTTGCACTTTTACAAGGTGGACTTTGCAAGAAAGATAAGCTACAATTAAGACAGTGCAAGGTCCCCACGCAATAATATAAAAGAGATTACAACTTAGTTTTATTGAAGGTTTACATTTTATGCACAACAGATTAATATTTTTCATACAATTCATACTCTGTAAACTATGAGTTACTATTCAACCGCTTAAGGACACAGCCCTTTTTTGTTTTTGTGTTTCCATTTTTAACACCCCACTTTCAAAAACATGAACAAAAAATTGTCTAAATTTGGTATCCCCTTGATTTTCCGGACTCAAAAAATAAAGGGGAGGTGTCATCTGGAGCCGTAAATACAGGACCAAAAAGAAAATTGTGGAGGTTTTTTGTAAAATTTTCCACATTTGGATTTTTTTCCAGCTTCCCAATGCAAGGTATGGAATATTTAATACTGTCACTAGGAATGACATTTAACTATAAAGAAAACAATTCCACCCTCTGCTTTTTACATCATTAGAGACATATCACCATCTGTCCACATATGGTCTCTACATCTCCCAGGGCTTCCCCAGGCACAAAGTCTCCATTAAATTCAATTAAATAAATTTTTGCCCAGCCAGGGATCTGAACCCACAAGCTCCACACTCCACCAGCCATAAAGATACAGGACAGAGCCTCTATCCACTAGGCTAGGGGCTTAGTGGTTGTCCATGGGAGGGTTTTGTGTAACTAAGAGCTTTACTGTGATCTTCCCAGTGGTTATTATTGTTATTATGGAGATGATTATTACTATTAAGGATATTATTATTATTATGGAGGTTATTATTAGTATTAATATTATGGAGATGATTATTAGTATATTAGAAATCCATCAGCTTTTTTCCCGTATGTTAAAAAAAACGGATGTAGCACGGATACAATATGGACTGATTACAGACATAGGGGGTCATTTACTAAGGGCCTGAATCACGTTTTTCCATCGGTTACCCGAATATTACCGCTTTGCGCCGATTTTCCCTGAATTGCCCCGGGATTTGGCGCACGCGATCGGATTGTGGCGCCGGCATGCACGCGAAGGAAATCGGGGGGCGTGGCCGTCAGAAAACTCGACGGATTAAAAAAAAAGCCGTATTTTTTTTTTAAAAAAGTGTCAATTGACACGCAATTACCTGCACCCAGCAACAGACCGTGCACCCCAGTGAACTCCGACGGACTTCAGCGCAGCAGCGACACCTGGAGGACATCGGGCGCACTAACTTTGTGAATCGCCGGAAGACCCGAATCCTCCACAGAGAACGCACCGCTGGATCGCGACAGAACCGGGTAAGTAAATCTGCCCCATCGTGCCCGCATTTTTTGCAGTCAACAGCACCAACGCCTACTGAATGAGCCCTTATTTTTTGTCTTATACATTTTCATTCATTTAATTTAACTGTATTATATGTCTAAAGTATTATAATCCCCATAATACTAATATCCCAATAATACTAATATTAATCATCTCCATAAAAATACTTAAAATAATCATCGCCATAATAATAATACTAATAATCATCTCCATTATCATCATCATCTCCATCATCATCATCACCTCCATCATCATCTCCATAATAATAATAGTAATAATCTCAATAATAATAATCTCTGAGAAGATTCCTCTCTACTGTATATACCACTGCATGGAGCCTGTGTCGCAGTGTAAAACTGAAGCTCTTAGTTACATGAAATCCTCCCATAGATAACCACTTAGCCCATAGCCTAGTGCAGTGGTGGCGAACCTATGGCACGGGTGCCAGAGGTGGCACTCAGAGCCCTTTCTGAGGGCACTCAGGCCATCAGCCCAGGACAGAGTTCACCAAACACTGAATCTTCCTGCTGTCCCAAGCAACTTAAGAGATGCTACTCTCTTTATTGGCTGTTTGGAACTGTGGGGAAAGTAAAAAGGGTAAGAACTGCATTATCTTTCGAGGTCATCCTGCTGGACCATCATTCTTCTTCTACAGAAAGATTCGAGAGAGAGAGCCTACAATGATAGTCTGAATTTGCCCTCCTGTCATCTGTATTGGTGGCCTCAAGGGGGCAATACAATTGAAAGATGTGGAAGAACAGGCAGCAATAAGTTACTGTACAAAATTCCATGCTGGCGCTTCACGGTAAATAAGTGGATTTTAGTTGTAGTTTGGGCACTCGGTCTGTAAAAGGTTCGCCATCACTGGCCTAGTGGATAGAGGCTCTGTCTCTCTATGGCAGGTGTAGAGGTTGTGGGTATAAATCCCAGGAAAATGTATTTAATTGAATTAAATAGATACAATGGGGCAGATTCACTTAACGCAGTGCGTTGTCCGACGAGGATTCGGGTCCGGGGTGATTTACAAACATCATGTGTCCCTGCATGTATCGCTGCGTCGAGGTCTGCCGGAGTTCACCTGCTTCTTCCTGGTGCATGTGAGTGCTTGATCTTGCGACACAAATCCTTTTTTAAATTCCGCGGTTTGTCTGAATCCGCCGAGTCGTCCGACGGCCCGCCCCCCCAATTTCTGTCGCATGCAAGCTGCCGCTGATGCGCCACAATCTGATCGCAAAACCGAAATATTCAGGAAACCCGACGAAAGTGCGGCGTTCAGACCCTAAGTAAATGAGCCCCCTTGTGTCTGTGGAAGCCCTGGGAGATGTACAGACCATATATGGACAGATGGTGATCTCTCCCTGTTGACGTGGTCCCTGCTCTAACCCGACACATCTAAACAGAGGATTCCCTGCTCGATGTCTACTCTGGGGAAGCCCTGGGAGATATGAGACACCATATATGGACAGATGGTGATATCTCCCTGATGCTTTGTGCTAATCCGAGACATCTCTCAAAAGGATTCCCTGCCTGATGTCTGTAGAAGTCATTCAGTACCACAAATTCTGGCTTTTAAAGTATACTAGGTGGGACCTGGAGGGAATATTTGGGATAATGCCCCAGCTGACCACGACAGTGGAACAGAGGTGAAAAACTGTGACTGTCCCGCCAAATCCGGGACGGCAGGGAGCTATGCACCTCTTTCATTCTTTAATGTGTCAGGTCAAGTGGCCGGGCCCTGTAGAAGATGCTATGGCTACTAACCTCGTTGTTAAGTCTCTAGTGGACTTGCAAGATGCACATGTGAACAAACCTTAAAGGCATTGCCGAGGCTTCTTTGAAAAAAAAAAGTGGCTAGGAGGGGGCTGCTTAAAAAAATAAAGATGTACTTACCTTCCGGCGCCCCCTGGGTTTCTTGCGCTGCTGTCGCTCCTGTCCACGCCACGTAAACAAACATGGCCGCAGGAGCAGTGCTGGATTCAGCTTTTGGTAGGACCCGACAACCATCCCTCCCGTTTATACAATGCTGTGAATAGGGACGGCCGGCCAGAAGCTGAATCCAGCACTGCTCCCATGGGCATGTTTGTTTCCATGGTGCGCGGACCAGAGCGACAGCAGCACGGGACACCCGCCGGGCGCCGGAAGGTAAGAACATCTTTATTCTTTTAAGCAGCCCCCTTCCGGCCACCTTTTTTGTTTTTTTAAGAAGTCTTGGACTACCACTTTAAACATGGAGGTCCTAAGCACATGAAGGTCGTGCCAAACAATATAATATACAGAACTATGTACAAATATAAGCATATTGATGCACATTGGGGCAGATTTACTTACCCAGTCCTGTCGCGATCGCCGCTGTGCGTTTTCCGACGGGGATTCGGGTCTGCCGTGATTCACGCGATCCAATTTCCTTCATGTGTTGCTGCTCCGCTGAGCTCCGCCGGAGTTCACCTTCTTCTTCCTGGTGCATGTAAGTGCTTGATCTTGCGACACAATTTCGGTTTTAAATTCTGCGGTTTCCCGAATCCGTCGGGTTGTCTGACGGCACGCCCCACGATTTCTGTTGCATGCAAGCTGGCGCCGATGCGCCACAATCCGATCGTGTGCGCCAAAGACCCGGGTCAATTTGCCACAAAAAGGAAATATTTGGGAAACCTGACAGAATGGCGGTCTGCTGACCTTTAGTAAGTGAGCCCCATAATCTTAAGCCTGGATTTCAACTGGTAAGTGAAACAATATGAGCCTCAGTCTTTGGGGACATTTATCAGGGCTTGTACATCAGATTTCTAGAATACAAGTTCAGAAGTAATCATAATTCCTACCAAACTGCCAGGAATTGTGATTATTTCTCCCTTTATGCTACTTCCAAGCCAAGTGGGTGTGGATGAGTGTAAAGGGGGCATGTCTGATGGCAGAGTGGGCCAGTGCAAGGTGGGTTCTGCAACACATTGGCTCCCTTTGTTATCTTGAAAGGCAGCCCCCTTAACACCATGCATGAAGAAAGAAAGAAGTCTAATAATATGATGTGGGATTAAGTCAAACCATTATAACTATTCCAGAAGGAACAGATTCCCAACTGAAGCCAGCACTGTTTAGACCTAGTTGGGTCTCTCCAGAGGCTTTTGACAAGGTCTGGAAGTAAGAGTTCTCTTTATGGAGAGTTTGCCAATTAAAGCCGCCTTATATGTGTGTAGATATTCCACTAGGGGATTCTGGGAAATATGCAAATATGTTTTTCAATGTGGTTAATGGAAAACAATGTAGTTTGGAATCTGTTCCTTCTGGAATAGATATACTGATTTGGGTTAATCCCACATCATGTTGTCAGGCTTCTTGTAGGTCATGTAGGTAGCAAAATTTGGCATTGTTTTCCCATTTCCCACCTTGGAAAACGTGTTTGCATATTTCCCATTTAGGCAGTATAAATGATGGGGCCTATTTACTAAGCACCGTGCACCAGTTTTCTGTTGGACTATGCATATTCTTTCTAGTGCAAACTGCTTGCACATGTATTTATAAGTCCAAAAGTGACCTTCAGGCTAATTCAAATAATGGAAAAGTTGATTTTAAAAAGATGGAGACCATGGATAACAAATATTAAGAAGATTACTGCAAGCAAATGGGTCCGCCTCTCTGATCGCGGGTGTTAGGGTGGAGTGTCAGTTGTGATATATAGCTGATACCCACTGCTTCTGGCACCGGCTTTGCTTGTGAAGCCCAACATAATGGTATGAGATATAGCTTCCAGTCGATGTGTGCGTAGGGGAAAAGTCTAACATTAAGTGATATGATATGTAAAGCGGTTCTAAATATTTCTTTATTTAAAGAAATGCAAAAACTAACCTGGACACTCTGGTACCAACAACCGTTGGTCAAGTGCTTCTTAGGGAATAGGGACTACAGAAAACTCCCCACAAATAAGTCCAAACTATTGCAAATACCACACCACTATGCAATTGCAGTAACAGATTTTACAGCCATATCAATTCCACATATTAAAGAATTCCTTAAAATTCTGTATAAATAATTTAGAAGTCCAAATTCTGTTGAGAACCAGCTTTTCAATCATGAATCCCAAAGACTTAGCCAGATGGCAAATGTTTTCTTGGCAACTTTTTTATGTTTACAAAGCAGCCACATAATGGCAAGAATTCTGACAGAGGCACAATAAACAATTATCATTCATCTAATAAGAACCATCTTGACAAAGGAATGCATAGAAAGAGCCTGGCACCCACAATGTAACTCTTGTGCTGTTAAGACTGCAATTCACATACATACTGTAAAAAGTAGAACTTAAAGAGGATACCTAACAAGTACAGGTATACACAACACAGAAGCCTTAGCCACTTGATGCCATATTATCATGCTATTCTATGGAAGGACTGGTCATGCACATTACAAACATGGTGTGTCCTGGATTTTAAAGGGTTGTCTGTGGTCATGGGTATGTGAAAGAAAGAAAGCTGAAGTTACTAGAGATCTAGCTGGATCCATTGCATAGCAATTCTGACCATGGCTCCTTGCCACGATGCTGCAGCATGCCAGCATATCTTCTGGATCAGATCTGAACAACTACTCCAACCTGTTGGTTTCCCTGCAGTAAACTCAAAAACCTTGTTCAGGTCCTTCAGTGGCCCAGTGGGTCCGCTATGTGCAGTTTGCCTGTGGAGTATGCAGAGTATACCAGGTTAATCAAAACTGGTGTATGGTCTTCATTAATCTGGCGCACCCTGCGCTGCTCGGGAAGTGTGCACCATGTTTTTTCTAAGCACTAACCTTTCGGTGGACATGTTTTCTGCCTTGTCAGACACAGTAAAGCCACGACACAAAACTGGTGCAGGCATTTTAAAATACATGTGCAAGCAGTTTGCACATTCTGTTCAGTGCAAAGTAAGACAGTAAAGTGGCGCAAATGCTTTAATAAATGTGGGCCAAAGTGTTTGTACAGGTCTAAATATTTGCCATGAATCTCAGTCCAATTGAATAGATGAATAAGTGAGACCTGTACAGTTAATAAAGAGATGGACCTCAAACCCTGAAATCCCCAAACATACATGTTCACTTTCAACACACAAATGTTTATGTCCTGGATTACAGGTCCTAAAACTGCATAAATTAACCCCTAGGCGCACCAGGACATTATAGTACATCCCCGGGGCTAGATACTTAGCGCACGGGGACGTTCTATAACGTCCTGCTTCTGGCACCGGCTCACGAACGGAGCCGGTACCAGAAGCAGCAGCTGTCAGCTGTCTAGTACAGCTGACAGCCTGCGCTAACACCCGCGATCGGAGCCGGCTCCGATCGCGGGTGTTAACCCCTTACACGCCGCGGTCAAACATGACCGCGGAGTGTAAGGGTGTTTGCGCTGTGGATCGGATCCCCCGTGCCACTTCCCGGGGGATCCGATCCACTTCTGGGCAGCTCCGAGGACTGGCATGTGCCCCGGAGCTGCCCGGTCTCCATGGCAGCCAGACCCCTTCCGGGTCTGACTGCAAACTGTCTGAGCATGCGCAAGCTTGCTCAGACAGTTTACACTGCTCTACAATAAAATAGTATTGTAGAGCAGTGTATTGAACTTAAACCAGTGATCAGAGCATCACTGGTTCAAGTTCAAGTATGTATAATTCAAAAAAAGTTAAAAACACTAAAGTTAATACATTAGAATAAATAAAAAATAAATGCATTAAAATATAAGCCCCTAAAATGTCACTTTCCCATAAAAACACTTAATAAAGTATAAAAAACACAAAAACACCAAAAACCCCCGCATATTTGGTATTGCCGCGTCCGTAACAATCTGTATAATAAAACAGAATCGTTACTGGACCCGCACGGTACACGCCGTAGAAAAAAAACGCAAAAACGTTCCGAAAAAAGATCATTTTTAATTTATACCCTATAAAAAAAATGCTCTAAAAAGTAATTTAAAAATGTTATGCACTCCAAAATAAGCCCACTAAAAAGAACAACTCTTTTCGCAAAAAATAAGCCCCTAACCAGATTTGTCAGCCGAAAAATAAAAAAGTTATGCATATGAAAAGATGGTAATGCTAAAATGAACAAGATTTTCTCCAAATTGGTTTTTATTCAGTACAATTGAATAAAATACACAAAACCCCCACATATTAGGTATCCCTGCGTCCGTAACAATCTGCATAATAAAACAGAATCGTTATTAGATCCGCAAAGTGAACCCCGTAAAAAACAAAACAAAAAAAAAGCTCCAGAAAAAAGATCATTTTCAATTAATACCCTATAAAAATGCTCTAAAAAGGGATTTAAAAAATGTTATGCACTCTAAAATAAGACTACTAAAAAGAACAATCCTTCTCGCAAAAAATAAGCCCTTAATCAGATTTGTGAGGCGAAAAATAAAAAAGTTATGCATATGAAAGACGGTGATGCTAAAATTAACAACATTTTTGCCAAATTACTTTTTATTCAGTAAAAATGGGAAAACAATAAAAAATCTATATAAATGAGGTCTTTTTGTAATCGTGGCGACCCATAGAATAAAAATAATATACTATTTTTATGGTATGGTAAACAGCCAAAAAAAACCCCATAAAAATCTTCCTGAAAAGTGATGATTTTCATTTCCTCCACCAACAAAGAGTTAATAAAATCTCACCAATTAGCCTATAGATTCCCCCAAATTACGTACCAGAAAAGTGCATCTCATGTGGCAAAAGAAATAAGCCCCTATAGGTCCACATTAAAAAAAAGAAAAAAAATATAGCCTGTACAATATTACAATGCAAATCTGCTCTGCATGGCGCCTCCTTCCCTTCTATGCCCGGCCGTGCGCCCATACAGCAGGTTACCATTACATATGGGGTATCCGTGTACTCGGGAGAAAGTGGGTATCAAACTTTGTGGAGCCTTTTTTAATTTAATCCATTTTAAATGTTTAATTTTCCACCCAAAATGAGTGTATTGTGAAAAAATATTACAATTTGCAGACTCCACCTCCGTTTTGTTTTAACCCCTATAAAACACGTAAAGGGTTAACAAACTTCTTAAAAGTAGTTTTTCATACGTTGAGGTGTGTAGTTTCCACAATGGGGTAATTTATGAGTCTCACTATTATTTAGGCCTCTCAGTGTCAATTAGAAGTTGAGCAGGTCCATCTAAGTACGGGTTTTGGCGATTTTACAAAAAATGTGAAAAATGGCACCCAAATTCTGAGCCTCATAACATTCTAGTAAAATATGTGGAATCTTAAAAAACCATGCCAACATAAAGCAGACATTTGGGAAATGTAAGTTATGAATTTATTTGGGTGCTTTGACTATCTGCATCAAAAGTAGAGAATTTAGAACGTTGAAAATAAAGAATTTTTCAAAATTTTTGCCAAATTTTGTTTTTTTTCATAACTAAACGCAAAAGATTTCATCCAAATTTTTAAACTAATTTGAAGTACAATGTGTCACGAGAAAACAATCTCAAAATCCCCTGGATATCTCATAGCGTTCCCACGCTATAACCCCTTATAGTGACACAGGCCAGATTTGAAAAATGGGGCCGCGTTCTTTAGGCCAAAAGATGCTGAGTCCCCTAGGGGTTAAAGTGGATAAAGGGGCCACCTCTCAAGTAGTATGGTTTTGTTATTGTATACACAGTAGGCAGTAAATATGAAAGTAAATAGGCTTGTGGGTGCCCATAATTTTCATACAACCAGGGCAGGTTTTAAAGAAGACCTGTCATCAGAATCTTACCACCCTAACAATGCCTGCTGATAAAGCGTTATAAGTCCTCCCAATTTCACCTAAAATTAGCTGCAGGTGAGGCACTGTATCTTAATTACAGTTGTTTTTCTGATATGCAAATTAGCTTTACTGACTTATGTCTGCTGGCTCTGACTCTTCTCTCTCCTGGGCTGCCAGTAAACCATGCCCCCTTATTTTAACTGTACATTACATTCATGTCATGTGACCAGATTGACATAATCTCAGTTACTTTAGCCTACATGCATTAGCAAACTGTACCCATACTGTACTATATGTATCTGATTACATGAAATCACAGCAGCCTTCATGGAGGATGGTGAGGAGTAGTAGTCCATGGAGGTTATGCTGTTATTTAATGTCATCAGAAACATACATGGAGTACATTTTGCAAATGTAAAGGGTACTGGACCTTTGATGACATCCCCCTGGTCACATCTAACCAAGCAATCTAATATGTAAAGCTGAGTGTATGTGTGTGTGTATGCATGTATCTATGTATGGCCGCAAAAGGAATCTGCACCATTCTGCACAAATTTTGCACAGCCGCTCTCTGTGACTCAGGGACTTTGAGTTGAGATGAAATTATCACCCCACACTTTCCAAAATACTCTTATTAACCACCATATACAGAAGCCATTGTCTGCTGCTGCTGTGCCAGTTAGACATTGAGCCATGATTGGTTGCTACTCTTCCACAGGTCATTAATATGAGCTCTGAGCTTTGATTGGTTACTATAGGCAATGAGTACAAGATGCTTATGTGTGAGGTAATATGGATAGGGATACAGAGAAAGGAGGAGATCTATCAGAAATGTCTGAGGGAGAGAGAGACACACAGAGACTGTCAGATAGAGAAACACACAGAGAATGTCAGAAAGAGAGAGAGACATACACACACACACACAGTTGGAGAGAGGGACACCTACACAGACAGTCGGAGAGAGAGACATACAGAGACAGTCGGAGAGAGAGAGACAAATAGAGACAGTTGGAGAAAAAGAGAAACGGTGATAGTCAGAGAGAGAGAGAGAGATATAAATATACTGTATATAAAACATGTTTTGTTAACCCATTCTATTTTGTTGTAGCTAAGAGCAGTTATTTACTACCTCGGGCAACACCGAGAGCTACAGCTAGCATAAGATAAAATTGATTTATGGGGATGTGAGCTCTAAAGAAACCTGTCACTAGCTGTATATGTGCAAATGTTCAATTTAAATTTCCCCTTGCTAAAGACCCTACAGTATGTAAGGTTTAAACAAAAGTGGAAAATGTTCCCTATTAATTTGAGTGCAGTTTCTAAACACCTTTGTCGTTTGTGTCCAATACATGATCTGGGGAGATTTTTATTCTGAGGAATACTTGAAGGATTGATAGAGAAAGTATATTGGAAAATGATAAACATACATACAATTTTCCAAAGAACGAACAACCCCTTTAACTCTGCACCCCTGATCTCTATGGATTATGCTGCTTGTTAACATGACCACATTCCAAGGACCATGTAACAGGATGACTGATTTACAGATCGAGTCGCCTATTTCTTCCATTCTCTAAACCTGAAATAGGAGACTACCTAGATTAACCAGCTCTGAGTTCCCAGGTGCTGATTAATATTTACATAACCTTCTTAAATAATGTGCACATTCCTCTGTGCTTTATTACATGGTCATAGAAGAAATCCTTTTATAGGTAGGAAGTATTTTTGCTATTTATATTTTGTTACCGCTGTTGTGATGTTTAACAGCACAGAAAAGATACAAATATTGGAAAAATCGTAGTGTCAGTAAGAAGCAACTGTAAGTATAAGTAGAATATTTACCATTATACCTATGATTATCTTTATAAGTTAGCAAAAATGCATTTAAAGTAAGACATTATTAAACTGCAAATGAAAATAAGAAAATGATTGCTGGATGTGTATGTGGAATAAAATAAATCAGACACCGTGCAGCAGGAATCTGGAGACGCTCCTAGGAAGACACCCAGGGAAGCTACATGTGTTGTCTGCATCACACTGACACACCTCATATACAAAGTCCAAAGCACATTTCATTGACAGCTGCCTGCCCACACTGGCTGCATGCCTGCCGAGTCACGTTTATTCAAAAACAAAAGGGAATTACAACTGTTCATAACACACTGTAGAGATTAACCACATTGCTTTCTTTGTGGACATGTGTGAAGTCAGAAAAAATATTTTATAATGACTTTCCCATATTCATGCCTCTTACAAACACATTTACAGTAAGTGTTATTCATATGCTGACACACTGGACAAAAAGAATTGTTCTCTCTACCCAACTCTACCCAAGTATATGGGGGGATTTGTTGATTTGTCTGGTTTCTCGTACTGCTTTATGGAAATTTTTGTCAAAAAGCACAGGAAACCAGACAATGGTGCACATTTACTGAAGCCCCTGCACCAGTTTTCTGTCAGACTTTGCACGTTCCTTTAAGTGCAAACTGCTTTCACATGTATTTAAGAAGTATCCACACTACATATGTGTCGCATACAACTCATTTGTGTCGCGGATGCACTATTTCCACACCGAAAGAGGCGTTCCAGTGCTCAGTCGGACTGTAGTGTGTTGCACGCCCAATGTTAAAGGTGCACAAAAAAAAAAAAAAGAGGACCAGTGCATGGAGTGCCAGATTCATGAATTTAGCACACCCTGCACTATAAACAGGCAAACTGCACAGTTTTACTGGTGCACAACTGGAATTTGACTTTATACTGAAGAGACTCTGTGTGAGGCCCTATTTAAGGGTTAAGAATAGAAAAATGGTTTGCCAGTAAAATACTGGTATGTGTAGTGCTTAATACTAGAGTAAGACTAAAATATGATATAAGCTAATACTAAAGTTTTTTGGGGGAGTTTGAATTCATTGTGTACAGTAGCTTACACAGTATATAGCTCTTAACAACATCATGATTGGGGTTAACACAATTAGAAAAGCCAATAATTTACACTTAAATCAACATACAATAATAAAGAATAAAGATTGAGATGGATACCTTGCTTGCTGCTCCAGGCGTACAGTTCCTTCACGCCCAGCTCATTCAGTGAGCGGGACATGTCTAGCTCTTCTTTGCTGATTATGTCTCTTAAGAGGGTCACGTTTTCATAGTTAAGTTCACATTTCTCACACACAGCTGGAAGGATGTTCCACAAGGGCACTGCAGGATTGACCCTCACAACAGCCTTCTGTGTTCCCAGGAAGTTCACAACAAGCCGGACAGTTTTCTGGGGAAGACAAAAACGAAAGGCCAAACCATTGGAATCTGTCCTCTCTGCCAAGTTTTAGCTACCGTGCAGTGTAATGGAACGCTGAATGGGCACCCTAGCTTCACCTGATCCCTGTCATACAGATCCAGTGACTCATTAGCATTTAGCTATGAAAAGGGGATGGACCAGGTAACTTGTAAAAGGAGATGAAATACTAAGCACGCCAAGCTGCTGGTTACTTAGCAAACACTGAAAAGTACAATCACACCTGCTTTTTTTTCATTTACTACACCTGACAAGGGTTTAGATAGAAGATATTTCTGAGTGGAAATGAAGCTTGTCAAGATACATGGTTGACTGCTTATAAAGAACATAATAGACCAGAAGAAAACAAATGACAGAGCATGATATGGAGGGCAACTCTTGATAGGCATGAAAAGAAGCATGACATTGCTGCTTTACACATATTAGAAAAGGAATTTGGCACATAATAAACAATTACTTCAGCAGTAGCCAGCCATGTGCTATTTAGGGTTCCCAACACAAGATTTGTGACCTATATCTGGATTGGAAGATCGTCACACAATACGGTTTTTCAAAAATAGAAACAAGAAAACACCCAGTTTGGCAGACAATAGACTATGGTATTTCATTTGTGTGTACTATTCTGACTGTCCCATGTAGACAAATCTTAAGAATAAGTGTTGCCTGAATAAGTGTTTATGAGATTAATAAGCATTTTCATCAGGTTTTTTTTTAAATAAAGTAAATCTCTACCAATATAACCCATCCAGTGCCATTTCAAGTTTCACATTGGTGATGTTTATTCTGTATGGTTTTTCCAATTTCTATATAGAAGCCTTCAGGGAATAATGTCAGTTAAAACACTATGAATACTCTATAGCAGTGGTGGTGAACCTATGGAATGGTGCCAGAAGCGCCACTCAGAGCCCTCTCTGTGGGCACCCAGGCCATTGCCCCAGCACAGAGTTGACTTGACAGGACCTCCTACATGACACATTGGTTGCCTGAGACTGCAGGATAAGACAGGAGGGGTGAACATAGCTGCTTAGCATTTGAGTGCCTACTTTTTTCACGTTCTCCCAAATTAATGCCACAATGATAATCTAAACTTCCAATCTTTTGTTCAACATATTGGTGTCCTCAGTGTTCTTATATGATTTAAAGCTGAGGCACTGCAGAAAAGAGCTACAGTTTAAATTGCCATGTTGCTACTTTATGATAAATAAGTGGATTTTGATTGTAGTTCAGTGTCTAAAAGGTTCACTATCACTGCTCTATAGTATTTAATGGTAACAGAAAAATTAAACCAAATGATTAGTGTGATTAGTGAGTTTAGTGATAAAGACATTTTAACACAAAATAATCATACCATCAGTATATAACTAGTATAAGTAGCTTGGTTACTTTCACAGCCACAGTAAAAATTGGCACATCAGTACCGGTAATTATTAGCTATTTCTTTTGTGATCTACTTCCTATAATGCTGGTAATAGGTACAAACACATTATCTGTGCCTTTAATCAAAGATTTGAAATTACTTAACTCTGTCATCTCTAAAAGAAAACCCGTGTTCATTACAGCTAAACAGCGATTTAGGGATTTGGGAAGATGAAATATACTTTAAGATAAAAGTCTGCAAAAAATATGTTACAGCAAATGGGCAGTGCAAGGCTTTATTTCTTTCATAAAAGGTGATATCTAAAGACAAAAAAGAAAAGTATTGATGGGGTTGGCCAATTTCTGATGAAAACTCTATGATGTTTACAAGCATAGAATACTATAACCCACACATTCCTTACCACAGCACATCAGTTCAGGACACTGCTCCTCATTACGCTGTAGTTATGGATGGAAGCAGCATCAGGATGCAGAAGGTAACATACATACTTTTTCTGTACTGGTTTGAAAATGAATAGCAAGTGATTGGCACTTTCATAGCCATGGTTTGCTGTGTCCCAACTCCAAAACCTTAATGGCAGGGGTAAAATCTAGTTGCTAAGCACCAATGGAAAACTGCTGGCGAACGGATACCCTACTCATTTGTAAGCTCTTGAAGCAGGAATTGAGAAGCTCCAGGGGCGTGACCCTAACCAACCTTCCACATATGTTTAAAATTTGATGCTCTTTCATGGCTACTGCATAAATACCTGGAAGATTTCCCATTCCCTGCAATACATAAATGGGAGGGTGACATGGACCTGAAAGACTTTGATCACCAAAGAGAAATTCTGGAGCTGGTACCTGTATTACCCCCTGGTAGGGTCAATGATGATCCCAGCTACATCTGATATAAAGAGTGTATAGAAGCCTGGCACTGCTATTTAGTTTCGAGCTCCAGGCTGATAAGTAAGTGTCACATATGTGGTCTGAACGATGTACATCTCATGCATATGCTATGGGATTGTAGGGAATGGAAAATACTGGACAGATGTTCTTTGCAACCTTTAAAAAAGTGGAAATACTTTGTCCTATGTGATTTAAAAAAAAGTAGAATTGCAGTAGAATATTCTACCTTTATCTATAAATGAGCTATGGACACAACAAGGAAGGAAAAAAGACGCAGTAACTGATTACACTTTGATGTCATATTTTGGAACTCGTGTACTGTCATGTAAGACAAGAGGGGGTCTTCCATGGTTGTACAAACTACATTTTGCCTTTTCATAAAAATGCCCAACCCCAGTTAGAGATTGTCTGAAAGGTCTGAAAAGAAAAATTAAAACAAGAATGTTTCCTCAAAGCAAACCAAGTTCTAAAAATAGAAAATGATTACCGTATTTTATAAAGAAGTATAAAGAACATTTAAAATAATACATTGATTAACATAATTCACATTACAAATAAGACCTACTTTTAAGCAACAATCTGAGCCTTAGAAGAGTGAATCCATTTACAGTCCATATTTACTCTACATCCAAACATTTACAATTTTGCCATTGACTTACCTCAGGAATTTTTGGAGCTGGTTTTCGAACTTTTACTTCTGTGACTTTCTCCTTCAGAAAAATAGTCTCTACATCTAAAGTTCCAATGAGGGTATTTGGCCGTAAAGTCAAGGGTTGCTGTAATACCCCAGATCGCACCTCAAGAGTATGTTGAGCTGGATTCAAGTGTTGTTGGCTGCACAGATCCACCAAAAGGTCCATCACTGCTTTGCTAGAGTCAAAATTTTAATATTTTTAGCTATTTAAAAAGTAAAATTATATCAACATCTCATGGAAGAAAAAGGTTGTGATTAATTCCATCAATTTGAAATTCAAACTGTTTTTCACAAACTGTAGCATAATATCTTATGATTGTACCGATATCTATCTCCTTAATACATCCTGCACCCCCATGACCCCTTCTTTCTTACAGACACCTGTTTCTTTATTTGTCACAGCCATAATCCTCTCTTTCTTACAGCCTACACCCCTATCCCCCCTCTGCATCTACCTGCCCCCTCTTGAGATTGCCTGCACAACATGTCCTCTTCTTTCTTCAGCCAGCATCTTTATGCCCTTCTTTAAAGGGGTATTCCAGGAATCAGAATAATTCATATACAAATGGATCCTTAAAATATGAGCTAATATGTAATTAGATGTTGTTTAAAATTTTGCTACCCTTAACAGAAAAATGCTGTGGACATACACTGTAATGGAGAACTAAAATGCTACCGGCACTTTAATCAGTCCATTGATTTCCTCCACGCAGAGCAGACACAGGACAGAAGATGGCCGCTGGTCACATGTCCCCATCACATGTCCTGCACCTGTCTGGGTAGGTCATGTGATCAGCACTACCTTTGGTTGTAGTTGGTTGGTTGCAGTGCATCCAGTATGACCAGTGTTGTGGTGTGCAGTTATGGCAGTTACACATCATTACTATGGTAACAGAGCAAGAAAGTCTGTTAGATCATCACTGGGGCTAGAGCATAAGAGGGAGGAGGAGTTACAGAGAACTAAAGGATCATGGAACTTGAAGTTTCAAGTGGCAGCCATCTTGGTGATAACTCTGCATAGATTTTGTGAGTTATAAAATCAAACTATTTAAGCTCCATTTTGTGACCAATGATATTGAGTTTTGTTATGTTCATTTATTTATAGCATAAAGGGTTTTTGTATCAGACGTTCATATTCCCAGAATACCCCTTTAATAAGCCTGCACCTACATACCCTCCTCATTTTTCAACAGGCATCTCCGCCCACTTTTTGTAGCATGCCCCTGTATCTGTCTCACGTTGTTCAGCCTCCAACTATTTTCTACTTCTTCAAACAACCAGCTCCACCTCCTTTCAGCATTGCACAATCTGAGACCACATCCTCTATTGTGTATGTGAGTAATTACAATACACTCTTTTTGAAGCAATTCTTCCATAGATGATGTCCTTCTTACTCTTACATACTTACCAACAGGTAATTTGTTGACCATAAGTGTGGGGTGACAACTGTCAGCTCTTAAAGAGAACCTGTCATGCAAAATAACCCCCCTAATCTAAATATATTTTCATAAACTGCCATTAGAGAGCATTGCCTCTATCCCTTCATTGTCCCTCTACATGCCTGTAAACCTAAGCAATGAGGTCCTAAAGCTGTATGCAAATTACCTGTGAAATGTCCAATGAAGCATTAGCATATTCAAGCTGCCCAGCTTATTCATGAGTGGGAGGCACAGCCACACCCCCAGTGCATGACTGACAGTCTGTGTAATGATGTGAGGCTGTATAGTGATGTGATGGCTGCTCCATGTGCTTACTGGTGGCCACCCTGCAGCCTGTGTGTGTGTGTAGGAGAGATACAACGGCTCCAGGCTGCAGCCATGTTATAGCAGAACATGTCAGGTACTTGTGTAGCTGATGTCTGTGTCTCTGTGTATTAGAAGGGAGAGCATGTCAGCAGGTGCAGCACACACACACTAGCCATGCTTTACTATACATTACACACAGACATGAGCAGGGGGAGGAGAGGGGAGGGGGGACAGGGGTGACATCACTGCCTCTGACCATGTGACCAGACTCATTCACATAATAAAGAAATGATAATTTTACAATGAATAATGTACGAAATAACTAGATAAAGGCTGGGATGGGATCCTTGTGAGCTGCTCCAACAGGTAGTAGTGACAGGACTAGTGACCCAGACCTGATGACAGGTGTCCTTTAACAGTGTGTTTCCTGCTGTGAGTTTATGATACAGACTTGCATGATTACACGGATTACGTTGATTACGGAGGGTGAGTACTAAGTATATTTTTTTCTATATATAAAATTTGTGCTAAAAAAACTGTACCCAAGTATATATTTGTCTGTGAGCCAGATGTAGCCATCAATAGAGCTCACCTGGCTAACAAGCCATAGGTTCCCGACTCCTGCCCTAGAATCTCGTACTTAAAGCGTCCGAGCAGTGTGTGCAAATATCCTGAGCCTCACACTTTTTATTGTGCCTAAAAGTATTACATTGTGAAACATATAATCGCGTATTAGTGATTACTAATGTGAAAACCAATTTTCTTCAAAAAGTGTGTACAAATATGCATATGTTATTGGATTGTCACCCATGAGAAACATGTTAATAATTAAGATGTTACACTTTATATAACAGAATAAAGACCATAAAGGCAAATCCTGATAAAAATCTGTAAATTGATAGACTTTATGCAATACATTATAAGTACGCCAAAATGGTGTTATTAAAAAGTACAATTCATTCTATTAAAAAAACACAATCTGATATGGCTATATTGACCCATGGAATGCAACTATGAAAAAGTTGTTAATTATTTTGTTTGATCATTTATAACCATTAAATGAGTATTCCCACAAACACAAAATTTTTAACATTTAGAATTCAAAAATAACATATTTTATAATTTGATATTATTAAAATAATTAAGTGTTTCACAGAAATATTTATAACGCGTCTTCATAAGTTATTTTTTTGTGTAATTTGGTTTCTCATGAATACGACCATAAACTCATCAACTATGGTTGCACAGATCTTCCTGTCTGTCTGATTCCCTAACATGACCGTGCATTTCCTCTGCTGGTACATCAGCTGCGCAGAATCTCCTTGCACAGATGGTGATCTAGATGGCGCTGTGATAGGTGGCTGTCTGTATTTGAATGGTGACCCAGCAAATACCTGTGGACCCAAATTGATGTTCAACGGCATGTTCAACGGCAACTGGCTGGAGAAGGCCCAGCAGCAACACATGTCCAGAGGAACACATGTCGATAAGGAAGTATGGTAAGCTGTATTATGCAAAGGTCTATATTAACAAGCCCTTATATTTGGTATATGTAACATAGCAGTGGTGTGTGTGATTGGCTATGTTACATAGCGGAGATATAGTTAGGTGATATCTCTTTATTTCTTTTATCTGTCTAACATATACTTATTAGTGATCCTATATCCATATCATATCTCTTTTTTATAAGTCAGATATTATTAGTAGAAGTAGAGTGGGGCGTGGCCAACTGAGTATGTGAGAGGACGTGTGACGCTGCAAGACCCGGCATATAGAGTCTGCACCCACCTTTGCATTCGATATTTGAGGGCAATCAATCCAATTTGGCTACCAGTACTTAATAATGCCCCTGCCATTGAGGATGCAATGCAGGTGTTCACTGTCTCTACTGCCACCCTATGGAATGCCACTAAGGAACATTTAAGGGGAATCTTCATGAGGGATATTTCCAGAACTAAGAAAAAGAGAGCAGCCAAGACAGCTTTATTAAGGCAGAGAGTAGACGATACAGAGGTGGCCTTTATAGCTTATTCCTCAGACACCAACAGGGCATTATGGCTGGAGGCACAACGACTTTTATCGGAACACCTAGTTCAGCAAGGCAGCAAACAAAAGATTCTTTATTAAACAGGTACATTTTGTGGAGGGAGAAAGTGCAGGGCATATGTTGGCCATGGTAGTTAATGCTCAAAAGCGTATTACCCATGTTGTAGAGATTCACTCTACTAGCGATGTCAGGGCTACTACGTCAAATGACATTGCGGATGTGTTTAAGCCATTTTATCAAAAGGTCTATAGCTCGAAACTAACAAAAGATAGGAGGGAAATAAATAACTACCTAAACAATTTAAAGATGCCTTCTCTATCACAGGAGCAGAGGGAAGAGCTGGAGGCCCCGTTGATACTAAATAAACTAGAGGAGGCTCTGAATAACAAGGCCCCTGGTATGGACGGCCTTCCTGACGAAGTTTCTAAAGAGCAGAAAGAAGTCTTATTACCCAAACTGTAGGAAGTCTTAGAGGATACTTACGAAACAGCCTCTTAACCAGCTAGTATGAAAGAAGCCATAATCATAGTTTTATTAAAACCAGGTAAAGATGCTCGCCTAACAGAGTCTTACAGGTCCAAATATTGGCGAATGCCTTGGCTAGGAGATTGATGCGGGTAGTTATCCACCTGGTGCACGAAGACCAATTGGGTCTATTATGCAACTTACCCCTGACAACCCTGGTGAAAGCGCGTTACTCTCACGCGATGCAGCGAAAGCCTTTGATAGTGTTGATTGGGAATACCTGTGAGCAGTTATAGAAAAAATGGGCCTTGGGCCCAAGTTCAAAAAGTTGGTAACATTATTATATACAGACCCTAAGGCCCATGTTAGAGCTAATGGGGTACTCTCGGACTCAAGTTGGGGAGGGGCACTAGCCAGGGGTGCCCCCTGTCATTCCTCCTTTGCATTGGCGGTGGTACCATTGGCACAGTTGCTGCTTGATGCCCCTACTATTGAAGGCTTTAGGTTAAAAAGTAGAAAAACTAGCCCTATATGCAGACGACCCTAACCATTCCCTACTTAATGCAATCTCTCTCTCCTGTCTCCTCTGATGCTCAAGAATAAACTGCCCTTAAAGGGGTTTTCCCACAAACTAAAATTGGGATCTACACCAAACTAAAACAAAGAGGGAATGAAATATGCCATACTGTTATAAAATGAATAAACTTTATTATTTACATAATTTGTTAACATTTACATTAAAAGGCATCTCAAGAGAGATATAAAATGAAACAGACCAGGTAAATCATCCACAAGAAAAAGTAATCCAATATGTACAGACGTTACAGTAACATTCAAATTAATGTCTGCAATGCATCATATATACCAAGTCCAACTTGCAACTAATATCATTGTATAATCACATCAACCCTTGAGAGAGACCGGCGGGTTGAAACGCGAGTTGGGGTCTGAAAACGCCAGGTTGGTCCACATGATATTCCTCTTGCAATGATTAACAACAAAGAGCAAACTTACGATGTTATGTCTTGTTGCATGATGTGATTATACAATGATATTAGTTGCAAGGTGGACTTGGTATATATGATGCATTGCAGACTTTAATTTGAATGTTACTGTAACGTCTGTACATACATTATTGTTGCTTGTGGACGATTTACCTGGTCTGTTTCATTTTATATCTCTCCTGAGATGCCTTTTTATGTACATTTTAACAGATTATGTAAATAATTAAGATTATTCATTTTGCAACAGTATGGCATATTTCATTCCCTCTTTGTTTTAGTTTGGTGTAGGATTGTACATCTATTTTTGTGAGGGCAGCCTTAGCTTCTTAGGCATGATATAGCTTGCCATATAGGTGATAGTCTTGTATGACTCCACTACTGGTACATGTGACATTTGTATTTTAAAGTTAGGATCTATCCACGGGATAGGGCCTAACTTGCTGATCAGTGGGGGTCTCAGTGATCAGACCCCCACAGATCACGAAAACTAGGGGTCCAATGGGGTCCCATGTATCTCCATCGGACCCCTCGTCGCTCCGTCAGACTAATGGAGCAGACAGCTTTGCATGACCTTTCTGCTCCATTAATCTCTATGGAGATGACGGATATTGCCAAGCGCCATGCTTGGCAATCTCCTTCAGCTCCATAGAGATTAACGGCGCAGTGGAGAGGGAGAGAGAGGGAATAAGGGATTGATTTCTGTTAGTTGGGGAAAACCAAAAAAGTTTTAAAAACTTTCAATAAAAATGTATTTGATTAAAAAAAAAAAAGAAGTAGAAACTAAATGAAAGTGTAGCTAAGCCCTGTACTATGATAACCTAGGAAATGTCAGCAAACAACAGCAAGTTCACGTGCACGAGCGCTGCAGACAGAGGTATCAGGAAGTGTCTGCTCTGCACCATGTGACTGCTCACAAGGTAAATTTGCTAATTAAGTGGTTAAAAGTTATCTTTATCATGTTAGGATCACTGTCATAATAAACAGTAGAATCTTTCCTGCTGTGAGCCTTTGAACCCTCTCCAAACACCTGCAGCCGCTGCATGACGTAGCAATACGTCATGCATCGTTAAGGGGTTAAAGTTGTACTAATTTTGTTGATTTGTACAGGTTTTTATTTCCGATTGTAATTTTAAGAGTGGGTATCTCCGGTTCTGTAAAGTATCCATCCATCCAATAGTTTTTCTAGGTGGAAGGGTTCATGAGATGGAGTTTGAAGTGTGCTCCTCCAGTCTGTCAGCTGAAGCCAAAATATAGAATGAGCTGCAGGAAACACTTTCACTTTTACTTTGCAGAAGTAAATGCACCCTCTGCATCTGTAGCTGAACCTGGGAAGGTGTGATGGTATAATGCTGTTCACATTCATAACATATTTTGGTAAAACTTAATACTAATTAAAAAGCTTTAATCTGAAAAAATTACAAAAAAAAGCTTATTTTTCACATTTGTAGTCAATTATTGGCAATTAAAAAACAATTATGTAATTAATAAAACTATCCTATCAAGTTAAAGTTTTAGATGTCATGAAAAAAAACAAAGTAAAAATTGTTATGATATGTAAAGCTTTTTCAGAGATATCATCATTTAAAGAAGCGCATAGCAGAATGGCAAAAATTTACCTGGACATTGAGGCAACAAAGACTATCGGTCACAACAGGGTTAAGAACCAGAAATGCAAAAGCGTAATTAGCAAGTCAGGAAGTACTGGGATATTTTAATTCATTGAACGCTATGGGACACTTTTATTTAGGGTCATGTGCCAGTTTTTTGTCGGACTTTGCACTTTCTTTTAAGTGTAAACTGCTTGCAAACAATTGTGTTACACACAACCGTTTTGTAGTGCGGCTGCACTATGCTTCACACAACAGAAATTTCTGCACTGAAGGTTTCCGGTGCTCAGTCAAACCGTGAGCCAGATTTCGCATGCAAAGTCACACGCCCTATGTTAAAGGTGCCCCCCCCAAAAAAAGTGGTAACCTCTGCCGGGGCAGTGCAGAGGGCATTAGAAATCCTGAACTATGCATTAAACACAGGCATATAGTGCAGAAAATAGTGCAATTTGCATTGTTCTTAGTGAATGTGCCCTATGTGTTAGGAGGAGTTGGTGAAAATGTTTTCAAATTGATGTAAAATACTGTAAACTTTTACAGAAGACGCTTGTAATTGCTATTATAGGTGACACATGTAACTAAATGATAGGATGCACGTAAACTATATGGTTTAATAAATGTGGACACACCGAACTCCTAATTATTGAGTACTTAGTGTTTAAGACACACCCAATAAAAATACAAAAAATACAATTCAAAGCATACACCATTAATCAGGGCAGTTTCTAGGTAATGTGCTGTACAGGCGAATCTCCAAATATCGCCCCCTCCCTCCTCCAAGGTACATAAAATATATACAATTCAACCTAATTGTTTACCATAAACAACCCTCCACAAATTAAAGGGGTATTCCAAGAATAAGCATAATTCTTATATAAATGGATATGATATGGATCCCTGAGGAAGTTGCATTTAGCGACGAAAAGCGTGGGGTATTTTGCCCACATTGCCCTCTATTAACACTCTGCTTGCTACAAACACTATGGATTGGTAATTATGTACCACTGATCAGCTATTTTTCATTTAGAGTGTGCCATCTGTTCCATCAGTGTTATATGCATTTTTTCATGTGTGAACTACACTTATTGATTCCAAACAACATTTTGTACGGTTTATAGTTCACACTGATTTATTTATATGGGACAAAAGGCAATATATTTATTGTTTGTTGGTGCAATGTGATATGTATTAATCTATTGTGGTCTTATACATGGGTCATGGTCAGATGTACTTATGAACTTTTTAGGTGTTTTTCATCTGATGTTATGTGGTGTCAATGTTCAATAAAGATTTGTATAGATTTTTGGCCTATACACACTTCCCTTTGTCTTTTGTTGGTGCTATTGTTATATTAGTGTGTTGGCCGCTTTTTGTTACTTTAAATTACCCTTTAGCTGTGCAGGTTTCTTTGTGTGTGATTAGTACATAAATACAGCGTCAGCATGCAGTTCAGTACACAAGTACAGTACTAGAAGCAAGCTTCGTACAGATACTCAGTACCAAGACCAATTCCCATTCGCACTGCACATTGCCACCAGTATATAGGTATCCAGCACACTGCAGCCGTCTCCCCCAGTATATAGGTAGCTCCAGGATACTGCAGCCATCCCCCCAGTGTGTAGGTAGCCCCAGCAGACTGCAGCCCTCCCAGTATATAGGTAGGCCCAGCTTAATGCAGCCTCCCCCCAGTATACAGGTAGCCCCAGCAAAATTCAGCTTCCCCCACCAAGTCTATAGGAAGCCCCAGCAAAATATGGCCCCCAAATTATATTAGTAGCCCCAGCACAATGCATATTTCCTCCAGCATATAGGTAGCCCTAGAGCAATACAGCACCCCCCGAGTGTTTAGGTAGCCCCAGCACAATGCAGCCCCCCCGTATATAGGTAGCCCCAGCACACTGCAGCCTCTCCCCACAGTATATAGGTAGACCAAGTACAATGCAGCCTTCCCCCATTATATTGGTTGCCCGAGCACACTGCAGCTACCCCCCCTCACTCCATGAGCCCTTTTCATATTTTTTAACGCTCCATTTTATATACATATATGTATATACCCACGTCAAGGAATGTTAAGAGGTGTGTCTATTTTTTTGCTGATTTGCCATAGGCTTCGTCATAAAATTGCCATGCTGCAGATTTCAAATAAGCATGGCAAATAAACTTTTTGTGAATTTTTATTCCAGTGTGTGGATGAGATAGGATGCTATAATACACAGGGGCTGGTCATACCAATTTTCAAACCACTATGTCTTTAACTCATAACTCTTCTTGAATCTGATGCCAGAACCATGGTTCTGCTATAGAACACAAGATACAGAAGTTTAAAGTGATGATCCTCCTCCTGCCTCTGAGTCTGATTCACCTCAAGAAAAATTAAAGTTTTCAACTAATTTTTATGAGACTTTGGAGGAGATATTTTAGAGGTAAATGGGCAAGATTACAAATCAAAGAAGGAATTCTAGAAATTACATTTCATAACTTACCAGAGCAGCTGCTGCTTTATTGAGGTAAACTCTGGTGGGAGGTTCCCTTTAGCATATGTCTTGCACCAATATTTAATCAGCGGTAGAACCAGCTTTTATTTTATGTCAAAAGAGTTCCTTTGTACCCAAGTAATTTTTTTTATTAGTATGCAATGCCACCGTTAACCGTCTGTAGGTTTACTGTATGTTTCCACCCCATAATAAAAACCTAATGCAAACAGAATCCCAATCTACACTGAACTATTCCAAAGCCAGAGCTGTAGTTATACATGTATATAGATTTGTCATATACTAAGGAGTGTTTCTAGGAACTGTGTATCATGCAGATTCCATAGCGGCAGCAATACTATGCATGGACTCCTACCCACCAGAGTATCGTGTAATTGGCACAATTACTGCAGCGTGTTTATACATGGACAATGCTGCAGACTAGGAGAGAAACCACACACTGATAAAAATCTTGATACGGCTGGCAGCTATTCTTAGCACCATTCTGTAATCAGCCTCCGAGCCCTGCTTCCATTATTTACAGGATGATACTTAAAACTTAGACTGGAAATGAAATAGCTGGCTGTGAAAATCATCCCATAAAGCCAATGAGCTGCTATATTAAGTATAGATTACATTTTTTATTACATTTCTTTTTTTAACAAACTACTGTAAACTGAATTATTAAAATGATGCCTATCCATTCCAATAGGGAATAGGGATAAAACTAATATAGATTATTTTGAAATAGTGTTCACTAATGTAATGCAAGCAAAAATATATTTATCTGAAGTGAATCTGTCAGGTCCTAAATGTTTTTAATAGGAAATAAAACAATGCAAAGATCACTTTTGGATATGTAAATCACCCAAACATTTGTAATAGGGACAGGCTTAAAGTGTCCATAGGCATCACTAGCTAAAAGTGTCACATACACAAAATGGGGGTACAATTTCAGTGATTCAGCAGCTCTGATAGAGCAGGCCAACCTTTCAGGCCGATTTGTTTTGAAAGATGAGCATCTATGCATTGCTTCAATGGTTTGTGGCCACAATAGAATGCTTTGTGTTCTGTTAGAGACCTCTACACAGCACTCCCCCTAATTCATTAATTCTTTTCAATAACTGTTATGATGAGTAAAAATATTGGATGTAAAATTGACTTTAAACATGGCTAAATATATTGGATAATACATCCCAAAAGATAAATTTTTTGGAGTCCTAATTATATCCTGGGTGTGGTATGAAATTTCACCCTTGTGGAGTCTAATACAGGCTAATCATTAATAAATGTGCTGCATTTTCATTTGTTTAGTCTTTTTGCCTAACCTACTGTAGAGCCCTGATAATAGCCTAATATGCCGGAGCATGCTACACTGGTCTGAGTTACCAAATTAAAATGGGGTTTACATAACAGAGAACTGGCATGGAACACAGCGATCTATTACGTGGATGTCTGCACAAAACCGGAACACATTATGTTAAATTAGGAAACAGGGTGTGGTGTTGTAGCACCCATTTTCTCATTGCATAATAAATTATTGTAGAAACTCCTTTCCAAATATATCCCAGATTACCATTTGTGTACAAGACAAGGAAGGAAACAAAACCAAATACTCTCCTGAACGCCATGGCGTTCCTTACTCCAGCAGTCCTTATTTACAGCCAGGGCCGGATTATAGGCGGGGCTCCCCACCATCTTGCCCCCCCTAGGGGCCCCCACCAGATCGCACCTCCCGTGCCCCCCCTCATGAGCCGAACGCCGCCCTCCGCCTCCGGGCATAGGTGAGCGCCTCCCCGGCGATCCAGCCCCTGCCTAAACTGCCCGCCCACTCATCCTGCTGCATGGGGAGCCCCCCCCCGCCACTCTGCCCCCCCCCCCTCCGGCACAGGTGACAAGCAACCCCGCTCGCTCCCCGCTCCGCTCAATCCCGGCTTAACACCGCCCCCGGCTCCCCGCCCCCTGCTCCGCTCACTCGCTCCCCGCTCCACTCAATCCCGGCTTAACATCGCCTCCGGCTCCCCGCCCCGCTCGCACCCCGCTCAACACCGCCTTCCCTTCCCCCCGCTCCGCTCGCTCACCACCCCCTGCTCCGCTCGCTCACCACCCCCCGCTCCGCTCGCTCACCACCCCCCGCTCCGCTCGCTCACCACCCCCCGCTCCCCTCGCTCACCACTCCCCGCTCCGCTCGCTCACCACTCCCCGCTCACCGCTCCACTCGCTCAATCCCCCCCCCGCCCCCCGCACGAAACATGCTCCTGCCAACCCCCCCCCTTCCCGGCCGAATAAGCGACCGACCGACTCCCCCCCCCCCTGGCGAACAAGCACTGGCAAGACCCCCCAACCCGCCCGAACAAACAGGCACCCGGTCAACCCTAACAGGTAAGTATATACATATGTGATTTTCTGTGTGTATATATGTATATACAGTGTATATGTGTATATATGTATATACAGTGTATATGTGTATATATGTATATACAGTGTATATGTGTATATACGTATATACAGTGTATTTATGCATCTACTGTGTATATATGTATGTATGTGTGTATATGTGTATATACAGTGTATATGTGTATATATGTATATACTGTGATTTTATGCATCTACTGTGTATATATGTATATACTGTATATACATTCATCTACTGTGTAAATGTGTATATATGTATATACTGTGTGTATATATGCATCTACTGTGTATATGTGTATATATGCATCTACTGTGTATATGTGTATATATGCATCTACTGTGTATATGTGTATATATGCATCTACTGTGTATATGTGTATATATGTATATACTGTGTATATATGCATCTACTGTGTATATGTGTATATATGTATATACTGTGTATATATGCATCTACTGTGTATATGTGTATATATGCATCTACTGTGTATATGTGTATATATGTATATACTGTGTATATATGCATCTACTGTGTATATGTGTATATATGTATATACTGTGTATATATGCATCTACTGTGTATATGTGTATATACCGTGTATTTATGCATCTACTGTGTATATGTGTATATACTGTGTATATATGCATCTACTGTGTATATATGTATATACTGTGTATTTATGCATCTACTGTGTATATATGTATATATGTATATACTGTGTATATATGCATCTACTGTGTACATGTGTATATACTGTGTATTTATGCATCTACTGTGTATATATGTATATACTGTGTATTTATGCATCTACTGTGTATATATGTATATACTGTGTATTTATGCATCTACTGTGTATATACTGTGTATAGATGCATATACTGTGTTTATACACGCATATATTTATATAAGCATATATGTGTGTACATTTATATATATGTGAATGATTTGGTTTTTGTATATACTGTGTATATGGAATGTATGTATATACTCTCTATATATATACATATGTACATATATATATGTTTTGTGCTGTCGCCGCTGTATGTAGCTGTGTTACTGGGGATGAGGCAGCTGTATGTAGCTGTGTTACTGGGGATGAGGCAGCTGTATGTAGCTGTGTTACTGGGGATGAGGCGGCTGTATGTAGCTGTGTTACTGGGGATGAGGCAGCTGTATGTAGCTGTGTTACTGGGGATGAGGCGGCTGTATGTAGCGGTGTTACTGGGGGCGAGGCGGCTGTATGTAGCGGTGTTACTGGGGATGAAGTGGCTGTATGTAGCGGTGTTACTGGGGATGAAGTGGCTGTATGTAGCGGTGTTACTGGGGATGAGGTGGCTGTATGTAGCTGTGTTACTGGGGATGAGGCGGCTGTATGTAGCGGTGTTACTGGGGATGAGGCGGCTGTATGTAGCGGTGTTACTGGGGATGAGGCGGCTGTATGTAGCTGTGTTACTGGGGATGAGGTGGCTGTATGTAGCTGTGTTACTGGGGATGAGGTGGCTGTATGTAGCTGTGTTACTGGGGATGAGGCGGCTGTATGTAGCGGTGTTACTGGGGGCGAGGCGGCTGTATGTAGCTGTGTTACTGGGGGGGAGGCGGCTGTATGTAGCTGTGTTACTGGGGATGAAGCGGCTGTATGTAGCTTTGTTACTGGGGTGAGGCAGCTGTATGTAGCGGTATTACTGGGGACGAGGCGGCTGTATGTAGCTGTGTTACTGGGAGCGAGGCGGCTGTATGTAGCTGTGTTACTGGGGGTGAGGCGGCTGTATGTAGCTGTGTTACTGGGGATGAGGTAGCTGTATGTAGCTGTGTTACTGGGGTGAGGCGGCTGTATGTAGCTGTGTTACTGGGGATGAGGCAGCTGTATGTAGCTCTGTTACTGGGGTGAGGCGGCTGTATGTAGCTGTGTTACTGGGGTGAGGTGGCTGTATGTAGCTGTGTTACTGGGGTGAGGCGGCTGTATGTAGCTGTGTTACTGGGGGTGAGGCGGCTGTGTATAGCTGTGTTACTGGCAGTGAGGCGGTTGTATGTAGCTGTGTTACAGCTGGGATAGTGGAAAGGAAGCAGGAGGACGTGTGTGTACGCTACACTTAGTGGGGGCCTCCACCAGATTTTGCGCCCAAGGGCCCCCACCAACCTTAATCCGGCCCTGCTTACAGCAGACTCCTACCACCACCTGCCTCACTGAGATCACTTTCAGTGTACCTTTTTATTCCCTGAAATCCTGTGACTGAAGATCTGAAGAAGGTCTACTCAGATCAAAACATCACACTAGTTTTGTAGATTGCTATCTTTTATCATAATATCTAAGTATATTTTTTTGCTAGTGAAAGTCAAATGTAGTTCTCATACGAAAGCCCAATCTTTGGTTAGGACACAAAATCAACAAATCTTCACTGTTAACCCCTTCCCGACGATGCCCTTTTTCGTTTTTGCGTTTTCATTTTTCACTCCCCACCTTAAAAAATCTATAGCTTTTTTATTTTTCCATATACAGAGCTGTGTTATGGCTAATTATCTGTATAACAAATTACACTTCAAAATTGTGGTATTTAATATTCCATGCCATGCATTGGAAACTAGAAAAAAAATCCCAAATGCAGTGAAATTGGTGAAAAAACGCATTTGCGTCGTGTTCTTGTGGGCTTGGATTTTACGAAAAATTTACAAAAATGGTTTACAAAAATTAAAACCTCCTGTACAAAAGAAAATTTGGGGATTTTGCCATCTTCTCACGCTAATAACTTTTTTATACTTTGGTATACATAGCTTTGGGAGGTGTCGTTTTTTGCGACTTTTGATGACATTTACAATGTTATCATTTTTAGGACAGTACGACCTTTTGATCACTTTTTATAGAATTTATATTTTAAGTACCATTTTCAACTTTGGGCACTATTTTCCGGTACGGGGTTAAACGCAGTGAAAAAAGCTTATTATATTTTTATAGATCGGGCCTTTTCAGATGCATCGATACCTAATGTGTTTATAATTTTTACTGTTTATTTATATTTATATCAGTTCTAGGGAAAGGGGGGTGATTTGAATTTTTTATGTTTTTTTATTCTAATATTTTTTTTTTAACTTTTTTAAATCATTTTTATTTTTACTATTTTTCAGACTCCCTAGGGTACTTCAACCCTAGGTTGTCTGATCGATCAGACAGTATGGCAGTATATGGGGATTTTCCTCCTCATTCATTACAATGTGCTGATAGCACATTGTAATGAAAGGGTTAACACGAACCAGCCTCGGGTCTTCGGAAGACCCAAGGCTGTCATGGTGATGGATGGCGGTGCCATCTTTTTGAAGCTAGTGCCAATCGGCAGGGAAACACGCCACGCTAGGCGATCTCCGTCAGCTCCATAGAGATTAATGGAGCAGAATGGTCATGCATGGCCGTCTGCTCCATTAGTCTGAACAGACCCCTCATTTTCGCAATCTGTGTGGTCTCAGCTCTAAGACCCCACTGATCAGCAAGTTAGGCCCTATCCCGTGTATATTGCTTAACTTTAGTTTGTGGGAAAACCCCTTTAACCTATTAGTTACCATGGTCAAAGGCTATAATTTCACCTGAACAGAAACTTCATATGGGCGCTGCCATATTGCTGCCAAACGGCACTCTCTCCGTGACATCATCAGCGGTCGCTAATTGGTTGTCACGACAGCTGGAAGCCTCTGGGAGGCTTTTATGGCTGCCAAGTAAGACTCTTATCACAGCCTTTCAGAGGCAGGCTGTTATAAAAAAGAAAACTGTATATTCACAAAATAATAGTAGTTGATAAAAAAATAAATTATAATTATAATTAAAAAATATTATTATATTTCCTATAACATACATATTATATTATTAAAAAGAAAAAAAAGGAAATATTCTAATAACCCCACTGCAGGGGTGCTGCAGGCTATATACTAGGGTGCTGGCAGGCTATATACTACAGGAGCTGGCAGACTGTATACTAGAGGGACTGGCTGGCTATGTACTACAGTGGGATGGAGGCTATATACTACAGGGGACTGGCAGGCTATATACTACAGGGGGCTGGCAGGCTATATACTACAGGGCCTGGCAGGCTATATACTACAGGGGGCTGGCAGGCTATATACTAGGGAGGCTGTGACAAATGCATTACCTACCCTTGGCTTATACTCAAGTCAATAGGTTTTTTCAGTTTTTTGTGTTAAAATTAGGGGTCTCAGCTTATACTTGGGTCGGCTTATACTAGAGTATATACGGTACAATTTGTCCCGCAAAAAAACAAACCCTAGTACATCTCTGTAAATAGAAAAATAAAAAGGTTTAGGCTTTTGGAATGCAGGAAGTGAAAAAAACTGTAAATTGCACGATCCTTCATAAGGGGGTAAAATTATGCCAATGAGCCAGAAGGGTTTCTGAGGATGATAACATAGTCCCTCTATGCTGCAGCTGTACAGGAGTGTATCACCCTCCCCCCTCTACTACCTCAGCACCCCCCGCCACCATCACTATGCCTGATCTAATCTCATTGCTGCACAGGAAGTTCAAGCACACATTGGGGAGGGGAGTGCTACTTGCACATTGTAACATCATGGGAAGCTTCAGCATGGTGGAGCTCCTGGTTGTTATAGCATCATTATAAAAGTTGATTTTAGAAGGAAGGACGACCTAAATAACAAAAAAGATTACCACAGTCAAATTGCTTGGATCTATAAGTAAGTATCCCTGGTTTAAGATACTTGATTTTGATGGAAGATTTTCTTTGAAGGTGTTCTCCCACATGCTGACAAAGCCAACCTTTCAATATTAAAGCACTGGTGATCTCACCACTGGCCACTGACCACTGGAACCACCAGTAACGTCTTCCTTGATTAGGTCTCATTGTCTTGTTTATTGACCTCCAAAACCATGTTACTACTTTTGTGTTTCATTTCATGCATACTTATGTTGGTAAGCTATATTTCATCTATTTTATTTTAAAAAAAATATTTTTTGCAAAATAACATTAATCTCAGTATTACAGAGTGGCAAGACTTAAGAAACTGAAACACTGTAACGCAACATTTTGTACCAGTGAACATGGATGGTCATGGATGTCTATAACAACACATTCCTGAGTTCAATTTCATATTGATATAATTTAATACATTATTATGACATGATAACAATATTCTCAAAATACGGCAACTCACAACACAACTAGTGAGTAGTGGCAAAAATACAAATACATCATATCACCCAGTGACACAATATTGTCACAAAATATCACCTGGAAGAAAATGCATATCAGGATATGTCCAGCCAAAAAAAAGGGTAAGGAAGAACACATGGACCCTCCAATGGACCCAACTAACTACAAGAGATCATTCAAACTTGTAATACCCCCAGCTTAGATCAGGTGATTAGCACTTAAAGTCCTATTCCTACCATCAAATTTTACTGAATCTGAGACTGAGATTAAAAACAATTCTAAACATCTCAATTTTACTTACCTGCCATCCACAGTGACAGGTTTTTCATCACCATCTGGTAAAAATATTGTGAGATCCACCTTCCTATGCAGAACATTTTCTTTAGACTCTTCTGAATTTTGCTTTCCTGTTCCCTCAGATTCGGAAGATGACATGTGCTCCATTCGTGGTTTGGAAGCAGACTGTATTGGTGGTGGAGGAGCACGAGCTTTTATTTTTTTACTAGAAAACAAAAAATAAAAGTGTGTTTTATACTTTGTTATGTATTTTCGTTAGTGCAGCAGAATCTATTTGCAAGAGATAAATTACATTTGTAGCCAAATTTAACTTAACAGTTAACTTGGCCAATCTCAACTTGACTTTTTCCATTGCTTTATATGGCTTTTGTTTGGTGATATCCTGGTGCAGAGTGTTACCAAATTTATGTTAAGTCTGGCAACATCTGTATACTAACGGAGACACTGTCACCAGCAATTACACTATTAAACTACCAGCACCCTCAGTTAGGGTATGAAATATCCTTTCAAGCATTCTTTTAGGTTAAACCTCTATATATCCCTACATTTTTCTTTCTTTTTTTTTTATATAAAGCCTACAATAAAATATTAGTAACTGGCATAAAAAAACATACATAACCTATTTGCACACGCTGCATATTGCATACGGATTAGCCATTTATAAAACAGCAACAGAAAAAAGGCTTCCAAAATCCATAATGAGCTCCAGTCATATTATACACTCACCGGCCACTTTATTAAGTACACCTGTCCAACTGCTCGTTAACACTTAATTTCTAATCAGCCAATCACATGGCGGCAACTCAGTGCATTTAGGCATGTAGACATGGTCAAGACAATCTCCTGCAGTTCAAACCGAGCATCATATGGGGAAGAAAGGTGATTTGAGTGCCTTTGAACGTGGCATGGTTGTTGGTGCCAGAAGGGCTGGTCTGACTATTGCAGAAACTGCTGATCTACTGGGATTTTCACGCACAACCATCTCTAGGGTTTACAGAGAATGGTCCGAAAAAGAAAAAACATCCAGTGAGCGGCAGTTCTGTGGGCGGAAATGCCTTGTTGATGCCAGAGGTCAGAGGAGAATGGGCAGACTGGTTCAAGCTGATAGAAAGGCAACAGTGACTCAAATCGCCACCCGTTACAACCAAGGTAGGCAGAAGAGCATCTCTGAACGCACAGTACGTCGAACTTTGAGGCAGATGGGCTACAGCAGCAGAAGACCACACCGGGTGCCACTCCTTTCAGCTAAGAACAGGAAACTGAGGCTACAATTTGCACAAGCTCATCGAAATTGGACAGTAGAAGATTGGAAAAACGTTGCCTGGTCTGATGAGTCTCGATTTCTGCTGCGACATTCGGATGGTAGGGTCAGAATTTGGCATCAACAACATGAAAGCATGGATCCATTCTGCCTTGTATAAACGGCTCAGGCTGGTGGTGGTGGTGTCATGGTGTGGGGAATATTTTCTTGGCACTCTTTGGGCCCCTTGGTACCAATTGAGCATCGTTGCAATGCCACAGCCTACCTGAGTATTGTTGATGACCATGTCCATCCCTTTATGACCACAATGTACCCAACATCTGATGGCTACTTTCAGCAGTATAATGCGCCATGTCATAAAGCTGGAATCATCTCAGACTGGTTTCTTGAACATGACAATGAGTTCACTGTACTCAAATGGCCTCCACAGTCACCAGATCTCAATCCAATAGAGCATCTTTGGGATGTGGTGGAACGGGAGATTCGCATCATGGATGTGCAGCCGACAAATCTGCGGCAACTGTGTGATGCCATCATGTCAATATGGACCAAAATCTCTGAGGAATACTTCCAGCACCTTGTTGAATCTATGCCACGAAGAATTGAGGCAGTTCTGAAGGCAAAAGGGGGTCCAACCCGTTACTAGCATGGTGTACCTAATAAAGTGGCCGGTGAGTGTATGTTGGAGTGCCAGAAGACCAACTCATTACAGCACACTGTATATGTAATACTGATAATGAATAGTAATAATAATAATCTTTATTTATTTAGCGCCATCAAATTCCGAAGAGCATTACAAATCAGAGGGGATATATACAAATATAATATTACATTAAAAAGAACAAACAGTCATATGGAACAATAGGAGTGAGAGCCTTGCCCAGAGAGGGCATTCCAGAGAATTGGAGCAACTCAGGAGAAGTCCTGGATACGTGCATGGGAGGTTCTAATTAAGGTAGAGATTAATCTAATGAATATGAAAAAAATAAAAAATCTTATTATAGAAAAATTTGTAGAAAAAGGATATAAAAAGGACCAACTTGAAAAACTAGGTGATGAAATAAAAACTAAAGATTGGCGCGATTTAAGGGAAGTTAAAAATTATTCTACAAATAGAGATATAACAAAAGTCTATTCATATCTATTTGATCTTCATGATCGTCATGCTACAATGATTTAAAAAAACAATTTTAAAACAATGGAATTTACTCCGTTTTGAACCACAATATGGTGTTTTATTTAAAGAACGTGCGCATTTTGCAAATAGAAAAGTTAAATCTGGCAGATTGAATGATTCGAGCAGATATTAATACAATTAAACCCACTAAACAAACAGTTCTAGGTGCAAAACATAAAGGTACATTCGTTTGCTTATCTTGTCAAACTGTAATTCAATCATATAAAGTGACACAAGTCAGAATCCAAAAAATGGGGCTGAGCCTTAGGCCCCTTTCACACTTGCGTTTTTCACACGCGTTTTCTGCGCGTGCTTTTGACGCGCAGAACTTGCATTGCACTCTGACCCATTGTAATCAATGGGTCTTTTCAGACTTGCATTTTTTTTCACGCACACATGCGCGTTTTTTTTAACACGCGTTTAAATCTCGACATGCTCTACTTTTGCAAGTCACGCGCGTGAAAAACGCACCATACAAGTCTATGGAGATGCATCAAAAACGCATTGCACTCTGAGACACTTGCAAGTGCAATGCAAGTGCAATGCGTTTTTCACGCATCCATTGCCATAGAAAAGATAGAGCTCAGTCCTGAGTCCATTTCAAGCGCGTTTTCTGCGCGTGAAAAACGCATTGAAATTGCATTGAAATTGCATCAAAAACGCGCGTGAAAAACTGAGACACTGAACAAACTCTGACTGAAAACTGATTGCACTCTGATGCAAAATGCGCGCTTTTCACTGACCAAAAACTGATCGCACCCTGATCAAACTCTGACGTGAAATGCAACGCGAGTGTGGAAGGGGCCTTAAGCTACAAAATGTCTGCGCCCTGGGGGAGTTAAAATGCCATCATGTCAATATGGACCAAAATCTCTGAGGAATGCTTCCAGCACCTTGTTGAATCTATGCCACGAAGAATTGAGGCAGTTCTGAAGGCAAAAGGGGGTCCAACCCGTTACTAGCATGGTGTACCTAATAAAGTGGCCGGTGAGTGTATATGCATACGAGTTGTGTGTATTCGTACATATGCGAGTGTGTGTGTAAATATTGTAAGAGGACAAGTAGTGAAATTGTTGATGACAGGAATGTGTCACCAAGGTACCTGGCCTTGATGATGTAAAAACCCAGTAGCTGTTGCCAGTAATGTTATGTTACTGAGAAGTTTTTCCTGCTGTAGTTCGGGTCTGGGTTTTTATGGAGTGACCAAAGAGTCTGGGTGGGGAGGACGCTCCCTTACTCCAGCCCAGGTTTTGCTGCTCAGGTGAGAGGAGCTGTGTATGAGTGGGAAGAAGCTGGTGTCCTCCATGTGCTGTGGGAGGAAAGCTGTCTCAGAGTTCCTGGGAGTGCTATACTGCTGCCCTGGTGAGATAGTTCCATTTGAGTTTGTTATACCTGAAGAAAGGACTGTTTATAAGCTGAAGAAAGCGTGTTTATTTTGCTTAAAGAGACAATAAATCTCATTTTACTTTTTCACCTTCAACTGTGTCTATGCTTAAACAGTATATACTGGTGAGCTAAACCCCCACATATAATATATGTTTGTATATAGATATTTTTTCACATTTTATCCTATTTATTTTTTTGCTGAATCCTGTTTTTTTGCTGTGTGATCTGTACTATATGCTTGCCCCTGTGCAATTAGGATCTCAGACTGGATAGTGGATGCATTAGTGTCCTACTAGAAACCATGACAAATCCAGGGACTACAAGTGAATGCAGTGCTGGAGAACACTTCTGAAGATTATCTATCCATAACATTTTCGGGAGTGTGGTATTTTGAGAAAATTGTTGACGTACCGTGTTAGCCAGGAAAAAATCTGATGTAAAAACTACAAAAGTGCTTAAGGAACGATACCTTTATTGGCTAACCAGAAAAATTATATTTGGTGCAATCTTTCAGGGCACATAGGCCCCTTCTTCAGGCATGGATACAAATGAAGCACTGAGAGAAAAACACAAGATTTGATGGATGTTACAATAAGATAATTAGTACATATGGTGAGACTCAATTAAGATAAGCTGGGGAAATAAAACCGGAGTAGGGTGATGGGGAGGAAGGGTGATGGGGAGGGGGGGTGATGGGGAAGGGGGTGGCCTATGATGGCAGGGGTCTGGAGTTAGTCTCTTGTGGGGATTGAAGTGAGTCCATGTAATGAGCCATAAACCCAGGTGCAATATTGAGGTCTTGTGTCAGTGACTGGAAGGTCATCATCAGTTTGAACTCCCAGGTTTTCCTTTTTCTGTTGTCCTTAAAGTCACCTTTCAGTATTAGGACCTTTAACCCCTTAAGGACGCAGGGTTTTTCCGCTCATTTCTCGCTCTCCAACTTCAAAAATCCATAACTTTTTCATTTTTACGTGTACAGACCTGTGTGAGGGCTTATTTTGTGCGTAACAAATTTTACTTTCCCGTAATGTTATTTATTTTAACATGCCGTGTACTGCGAAGTTGAAAAAAAATTCCAAATGTGGAAAAATTGAAAAAAAAACCCGCCACGTTCTTGTGGGCTCAGTTTTTTCGACTTTGACTGTGCACTCAAAATAACACCTCAGCTTTATTATTTGGTTCGGTGCGATTGCGGTGATATCAAATTTATATAATTTATATTATTGTGTTTTAATACATTTTCAAAAATTAAACGAATGTGTACAAAAAAGGAAAAAAAATTTTTCCATCTTCTGAAGCTAATAACTTTTTCATACTTTGGTGCACGGAGATGTGTGAGGTGTCATTTTTTGCGAAATGAGGCGACGTTTTCATTGCTACCATTTTGAGGTCTGTGCGACATTTTGATAATTTTTTTATTTAATTTTTTATGTGATGTAAAAAGGTGTAAAAGTCGCATTACGGACATTTGGGCGCCATTTCCCGTCTCGGAGGTCACCGCCGGCCGTAACCGTTTTTATATTTTGATAGGTCTGGCATTTTGGGATGCAGCGATACCTAATATGTTTGTGATTTTTACTGTTTATTATGTTTTATATTAGTTCTAGGGAAAGGGGGGTGATTAGAATTTTTAATATTTTATTAATTTTTTTTATTTTTTAAACTTTTTTTTTTCTTTTTTTTCCACTATTTCTTAGACCATCTAGGGTACATTAACCCTAGATGGTCAGATCGCTCCTACCATATACTGCAATACTTCTGTATTGCAATATATGGCATTTTTGCAGGTCATTCATTACAATGAGCCACTGGCTCATTGTAACGAATCTCCAGAAGCCATGTAGCCTCGTGTCAAAAGAAGACCCGAGGCTACCATGGTAACCGATCGCCGGCCCCCTGATGACGTTCGGGGGCGCGGCGATCGTAATAAAGATGGCGGCGGCCGCGCGCCGGCGGCAATGACAGGGTTAATAGCCGCGATCGGTGCAAGCACTGACCGCGGTTATTAGCGGTGGGGGTTTTCTGCAAAATGCAAAAACCCCCAGAGCGTTATGGGGTTAAATACTTCTCGCTGTGGCCTGGTCCAGAAAAGTGTTTTCCCACAGGTGTGTCCATCCCCTTACTTATGGTGGGTCTGTGAGAATTCACCCTGCTCTGAAGTTTTTGTTGAGTCTCCCCAATGTATATATTACCATAAATACTTGAGTATAAGCCTAGTTTTTCAGCACAAAAAAATGTGCTGAAAACCCAAACTCGGCTTACACTCTAGTAAAAAAAAGTATAGGTTTTACCAGGTTTTTGTGGTAAAATTAGGGGCCTCGACTTATACTTGGCTCGGCTTATACTCAAGTATATACGGTATTTTTGCGACACCTCATGCAAAGTATCATGTACACAACATAGGAGGATTTACAGGAGAATGTGCCTGGGATTTTATACTCCTGTTGTGTGTTGGGGATGTGGGCTGTGCTTGATGATAGAACATGGGCACAAGTCTTGTACCTTTTGTTGTGGCAGGGAAAAGTGCCCGTCTGTGTTGGTGGTGAGAGGGCACTTCTTACCAGGAAATTACTCATGTTTGGTGGCTGTTTGTAGGCAAGGAGGGGTAGGTCCGGGAATGTGTCCTTTAGCCTGTTGTCCTTATGAAGAATTGCTTGGAGATCTGCTGCAATTTTCTTCAAAATCTTCATTTGGGGGTTGTACATGACCACCAGGGGTACTCTACACTTGTCCTCTTTCTGTTGGTATTCCAGCAGGCTGCTCCTTGGAACCCTTGTAGCTTTGTGTATCTATAAGCAGGGGGTGATATCCCTGTTGTAAGAATGTTCTTCTTAGTGATAGAAGGTGTTGTTCTCTATCCTCACTCTCTGAGCAGATCCGGATGTATCTCAGAGCTTGGCTGTAGACAATAGATTTCTTGATATGTTTTGAATGAAAACTGTTCCACTTTAGGTACGCTGGACGGCCTGTAGGTTTCTGATAAATTGTAGTTTGTATGCTGTTGTCCATAATGTACACGGTTGTGTCCAGGAAATGTACCTTAGATTTTGAGTAGTCCAGAATATTTCATTAGATGCTGAAAAAGTGTTGTTAATGTTCATGGCGATGGCCTAGACAAGTTTAATATAGCGGGAAATATTCATAATTTTGTTTCAGCATTATACTCCTCCCCACTCCCTCCTTCCATGGCATGCTTTCCACATGATGCCCTGCTGTTTATTTTGGATCCAGCAAAATAAATGGCCGATTCATATAGCACATTTTGATCAGAACATTGTATCAGTGCCTCAAAATTTTATATTTCATACTTGGATCCTTAAACAATCCTTTAATGCTTTTACTGTAAACTGTGGATTACCATCTCCTGGAGATAATCACGAGAGACACCTCTGTCTTATTTCATGTTTTCACACTAATGACAAATGAGTCAGACAGGGAACAGAAAGTATCATTAACATATGTCTTGTTAAATGTAGCAAAAGGATGCTTCCTCGCCCACTGGCTGGAATCATCAGTCCCCTCTATATAATAAGTTAACACTGGTGAAGCTTTATCTATTGAGGCAGAGAGACACTAGAACAGTGATGGCAAACCTTTTAGAGGCCGAGTGCCCAAACTACAACAAAGACCCACTTATATATCGCAAAGTGCCAACACAGAAATTTCATTTGTGATTTATACTCCCTTCTCTGTCACAGTTTTCATTCATACCAGCACCTGAGGACACCAATAAAGCAGAAAATAGTCCCAGGTAGAGCTGTCACTTTAAAATAGCTCTGTGCACAGCAAGTCCTGGGCTGTCTGGGACTGCAGGAAGATGCCTGGACTCATCTCTGGTGATGGCCTGAGTGCCCACAGAAAGGGCTCTGAGTGCCACCTCTGGCACCAGTGCCATAGGTTAGCCATCACTGCACTAGAACATCATAATTTAGAATAATAATAAGAAATGGAAAAAATTTATAATAGCACATCTTACAGCAGAATGATATACAGGCAGTCCCCGGGTTACGTACAAGATAGGTTGTGTAGGTTTGTTCTTAAGTTGAATTTGTATGTAAGTCGGAACTGTATACTTTACAATTTTAACCCCAGCCAATTTTTTTAGGTATCTGTGACAGGTGGATTTTAAAAATGTTGAATTGTCATCAGAACCAGGATTAACAATAAAGCTTAGTTGCAGACACCTTTAATAACTGTTATAGCTGATTATTGTAGCCTAGGGCTAAAGTACAGTAAATCACCAATTAACAGAGGTCCGTTTGTAACTAGGGGTCATCTGTAAGTCGGGTGTTCTTAAGTAGGGGACTGCCTGTACAGTTTCAATACACCACATGGTACAACACGGAAAGTCTGAAGGGCACTGTGGGGAGGATACGAGTTGAGGACAATGGTGATAACTTAGAGGGGATGATACACATTAAGGTTACCATTAAGTGTAAATGTTAATTTCTTGCTCTTAATAAAGCTGATTTTCATTAAAAAAAAATGTATGTGCAGTCCTGTGAGTGACGTAAAGAGAACCTTTCATCACGAAGGGCATTTATCAGTGATTTCGGGTTCCAAAAGGGCATGTTATGCTCAACTTAACCCCTTCATGCTCCGTGACGGATATATCAGCCACAGAGCTATGAAGGGTGTATAAAGAGGTCTCACGGGCTGAGCCCTCTTCATACAGAGATGGGCTTTGCTGCATATCGCAGCAAAGACCCATTGCTAACACCCGCGGTCGGTGCTTGCCCGCACTCGGGCGTTAACCTTTTCTATGCCGCTGGCAAAGTCGCCAGCGGCACTGAAAACATGGCTCATCGGTTGCCATGACAGCCTCGAGTCTTCGTTTGACTTTTACACCTTTTGCATGACATAAAAAATGTAATAAAAAATTATCAAAATGTTGCACAGTCCTCAAAATGGTAGCAATGAAAACGTCGGCTCATTTTGCATAAAATGACTCCTTAACACAGCTCTGTACCCCAAAGTATGAAAAAGTTATTAGCTTCAGAACATGGCAAATTTTTCCCTTTTTCGTACACATTCGTTTAATTTTTAAAAATGTATTAATAAAACCTGTATAAATTTGGTATCACCAACATCGCACCAAACCAAATAAAGTAGAGGTGTTATTTGGAGCGCAGAGTGAAAGTCGTAAAAACTGAGCCTACAATTTTAATTGCCTTTAATTTTTCCACATTTGGAATTTTTTTCCAGCTTCTTACTACATGGCAGGGAATAATAAATAACATAACAGGAAAGTAAAATTTGTTACGCACAAAATAAGCCCTCACACAGCTCTGTACATGGAAAAATGAAAAAGTTATGGATTTTTGAAGATGGAGAGCGAGAAATGAGCAAAAATACCCTGCGTCGTTAAGGGGTTAAATAATGTTTTGATAAGTCCTTAAATTGTTTTACTCTTTTACAATCCTTTAATTTATCTTACCTGATTGGCTCCCTTCCAAATTCCTGTGGCGAATCCCGTGGTAGGGAGCGGACTTCAAATCTAAATGGTCGTCTGCAGGGGAAGGAGGAGATGTGGGAGCGGCTGATATGAAGAGTAGTGAGGAGCAATGCTGAAGAGAGGAGGGATGTGAGAAGAGGACCATTTAGACTTGAAATGTGCTTTCCCCTAGGACTCAGCATGGGATTCCGGCAAGGGAGCCAGGTAATATAAACTAAAAGATTGGAAAGAAGTAAAACAATTTAAGGACTAAACATAACATGATTTGTATTGAGAATTACATGCACTTTTGGAACCTGTCACCACTGAAAAATACTTTTTTTGATGACATAAAAAATACTTTTTATTTCCTTTAATTAGTTATACAGCCAAATAGAAACTAAACTTCAATTTATCTCAAGTCATTATAGCTAAGGCTCAGCCCCATTTTTTGTATTCAAACGTGCGTCGCTTTATATGGTTATAACTTTTGAATACTGTTACTTATTAAAGCGATTCTGAAATTAGTTTTTTTTTTCCCCCCACATGTCGTACTTCATTTTAGTGGTAAATGTTGGCTGATAAGTTTTGTTTATTTACAAAAAAAAAAAGAAAAAATGATGTGTTTTCAGGCAGATATATTTACCACCTAAATAAGTTGCTGAATAACATTTTCCCATATGTCTACTTTACATTTTCATAATTTTTGAAATGTCTGGATAATTTATTTTGATGTCAAGCGGCTCACAAGTCGAATATCGATTTTCCGTATTTTCAGAATTGACTATTTTTTGATAAATGCTGTTTTGAATGAAATGTTAAATATTTAGCATTAAAACCCCCTATATAATCAACCCATTTTCAAATCTGCACCCCTCAAACTATCAGAAACAGCTTTTAGGAAGATTGTTAACCCCTTGAGATCTTCATAGTAATAGTAATTAAATCAAAATGAAGGTATAATATAGAATGGTCAAAATTTGTCAGTTATACGTTCATTTAGCCCTAAAACTTACACATTTCCAAAGGATAAAAAGAGAAAACCCATCTTAAAATTTGTTACACAATTTCTCCCGAGTACAGAGACCACCCCACGTGTGGCAGTTACTTATTTTATGGGCACACAGCGAGATTTGGAAGGGAAGGAGCGCCCTGCAGGCTATAAAATTTTATTAATTCAAGAGTAGATAGGAATGAGTTCTGTGCTGGATTTTGTTCCTTTTTTTTTTTTTTTTTTGGTGTTCACCGTATAGCCTAATAATCATCTTATCTTTTATTTTATAGGTCGACACAATTAAAGGGATACCATGCATGAATATTTTTACTTATGTTTTACTAAATTTGCCAAATAAAACCCTAATGTAGGGAAAAATCTATCATTTTTGCATTGCCGTCATCCAAGTGGCATAACATTTTTACTTTTTTGGTTACAGAGCTGGTTGATGGCTTTTTTTTTTTGCGGGACATAGTGGTTTGCAAAAGTATTATTCTGGAGTACATATGATTTTTTGATCACTTTTTATTGCATTTTTTGGTGGGATTAAACAGGTAAAAATCATAAATTTTTATATGTGGGGTTTGTGGTATGATTTTAATTTTTTTGTGCATTATATATCTCTATATATGTTTTGGGGTTTATGGCCATTTTTATTGATTGATTTATTAGTGTATTTTTCTTATTGAATAACTATGCTGGATCGGCTCCGCTGCAGAGCCGAACCAGCATTGGCTCAGCTCCAATAGTGGAAGAAAGCGCAGTACTTGTACGGCGCAGAGCGCTAAGGGGTTAATAGACTCAATACATTTTCACAATGCACATTTATATCATAAGATGGTAATATACACTATTACATCATTCACTGGACACTGAAAGCTAAAATTTACATTAGGGTCAAATGGGACTATACAAAAGTACAGGTGGTGGTGGTACTGCAGACATGTGTTTTATAATGTTGACATATTAACTGCACATGTTTAAGAAAGCCTTTGTGTTTTTTTTCTTCCAAAAAGAAAGCTACTTTTGTCCATGAAAAACAATAGCCTCAATCAGTACAAGATATAAAATAATCCACAATATTGGTGTGTGGTTTAAATGGAATCAGTTTGGTCTCAATTACACAGATTTCTTACCAATTAGACCCGTCTTACATAGACTGAACTTGGGAACTCCTCAAAAATATATGAATAAAATGCTAAGCGGCTCAGGGAAGAATATCTTGTCACTCCACTAAATGTCTTGTACTTTTGTGCCACTGTACTTATTATTGTTAGATAGTTTCTGAGTGCCCGATAGTTGTCTCTCCAGTGACCACCAGGTGTACAGTGCATCCATGCTAGGTGTCAGTTATAGAATATTCCTTGCAAACTATTTAAGAAGATAATAAAACAATCTATTGAGGACTCTTGAGATCCTACATCAGCTTTAAGATGATGTGCTAACATCTGCAGCTCAGTTATTGAGAATTTTACCTATGTAAAGACGGAAAAGGGCTACAGTATGTTTAACATGAAAATATTTACCAGATTAGCCATTAAATTAAATGGACAATCATAATGCTGGTGAAATGAACAGAAGCAAAACGGTGCTGCATTTTAAGCAATAAAACAGAGGATGGAACCTTGGTCAATATTCTTTAAGATGTATTAATACAATAGTTTTCAGGCAATGTATGGAAAAAAATAAACTTATATATACATAAACATATATACATATAAACTATACGGTTAATACCTGGGCGTGACAATATAGGTTCCCAGTGTAACCCCTATGTCACGACTCTTCTTTGTTTCCTTAGTCAAGTCTCCCAGTGATAAAGAAAGTTTTTTAGCTGCAGATAGTCCTGGCCAGGCAGAATCTGAGTAGACATAGTCCTGTGCGGGCTGCCACCGTACAACGCATGACATTTCAGCAGTCTGTTGTGCTGGGAAAGTCAAAGTCCTCTGAGCAGTTGTGTCAGATAGTTACTCATTAATATCTACTTTTAAATGATGTATCCCTCCTCATCCTCAGGCGGTAGCAGAACTCTTATGTAACAGTGTATGAGTAATTTGTTTAATTCTAATTATTATAATTCTATTGCACTTCATACGATTTTCCAACTCATTTTCTCTAGGAATATTAGATGATAATGTTACATGGAAAACAATTTAGAGTTAAAGATTCTCCATAGAGTATTGTGACAATGGCCCTTGACATATTGCTTGTTAAAGCCTTGTATCTCAATTAAGAGCAGCTAGTTATGATCAAGGTTTTCTCCCCAATCCATTACTAAACACAACATCATACAAGGGAAGTGCAGAGCATAGAATGAGTTCCATCAAGAGTCAATTCATATATGTTATATAAGTGACTTAAACTATAACTGTAAATATGATCACCAGTCACCATAATTTTAATATTTCTGAAACTGTACGGTTGTTGGTTGCACTGCATGGTGTGTTGTTCATGGATTGTGCTGCTGTAAGGAATTGTGTAGTACTCTGGTTAATCACGTGTGACATGTTTTGAAACTACTGAAATTGTATCACATGGAAATGCTGATTCCTGTATGAACTGACAATAATTCCTGGCTGAAAGGTTTGTTGGGCTTTGTGTCTGTAATGTCTTACCGTAACCTTATAGTAAACCGGATGCACAGTAGATACCTGAGAATGGCATGAATATCTGCCATTTATGTGCAGGGGATATGTCAAGACACCTGTATAAGGATCATCTATAACTCAATGCATAGGGCTAACCCATGGCATTATTGGGAACAACCCATTACTTATCTTACCAATGATTGTTTTCACTGTACAAACAGATTACAGATTATATCCGTACACAACTGATATTGATCTGGTTACATAACTTTTATTTTAAGCATGGCAACTCTTACTTGCTTATACTGAAAGTGGGGTGTTCCCAACCCTCCTGTGTGATGGCAACACTGTGGTAAGATGACTGGGCATGGGTGTTTCTCTCTAGTGTTTGAATCTTGGTAAAGTGAAGATTGTTATGTTCACTGATTATCTGACAACTATTTCAAGGCAAAGTCACATCACAAAATTGTTAGCAGAAGGAGATGAACATCATACTACCAGTATATAAAAAAACACAAAAGGGGAATTCAATAAGCCACTTTGGCCAGACTTCCGGTGTTATTTCTGCCAAAAATCACCTTCCCTTACATTCATTAAGGCTTTAAGACTTTTTTTTTTTTTCACGTTTCAGACTTGCCTGAGTTTTCCCCAGTTTGACCAACAAGGCCTATAAATAACCTTCAAGTTACAAACATATGTTGACCATATCATATTGACCAGAAAAACTTCTCAAGGGGGCAGCCCTCAAGTGTTTAGAAAGTAAAATAAAAAATATATTATGCAACCAACAGTTTAACCATTTTACAGCTTTTGTTTCTTAAAGGGGTTTTCCCACCAAACAAGTTAGGCCCTATCCACATACTATGGCCTAAATTGCTGATCACGAGAACGGGATTCAGATGGGGAGGGGGGTGCTCGGCAATGTCTGTTAGCTCCATAGAGATGTATGGAGCAGAACGGACGTGCCTGGCCGTCTACTCCACTCATCTCGGGGAGCAACAAGGGGTTCGACAGAGGTACCTCAGACCCCATCAGACCCCTTGATCTTGTGATCTGTGGGGGTCTCTTCACTGAGATTCCCACCAATCAGCAAGTTAGGCCCATCCTGTAGATAGGAAAACCTACTTAATGGAAATCTATCATCAAAATCAAGCATGATAAATCAGCAACACTGATTGTGGTAAAAAGAAGATTACCACAGTCACTGTGCCTGCCTCTATGAGTAAGCGCCCCTGGCTTATCATACCTGATTTTGATGATGGATTACCTTTAAATTCCATGCCAAACTCAAGCACATTCAAGCTCTTTCATTAGATTTGTGTCACATACAAAAGTTGTCTAACTGGTTTATAGCATGTGCCAAGAAGTGCACAAGATATTACAATAGTGTATGCAAAAAGTGCGTAAGTATATTGACAACAACAGGATGTGAAATCATCCATGACAATGCTCTATATAAAGCTAAGTGGAAACCCATAAAATTGCCTATTACTAAATGTTTATACCCAAATATGTAAATCTAACACAATACTTTGACAGCCTTTGACATCAGAAACCAATTTAAACTACCAGTGCAGTGGATAGCAGAGTGATGTGCTCAGCAATTTCTGTCACTCCTACAATACTGAATGGAGTGATCAGCATGGACCCATTGGTTAGACCAGTGGTTCTCAACCTGTGGGTCGGGACCCCAGCGGGGGTCGAACGACCAAAACCGGGGGTCACCTACAGCCATCAGAGCTGCAATTTTACTGTGTTTTTACTGCGAGTTGCATGGTTTGGGGTCACCACAGCATGATGAACTGTATTGTGGGGTCACAGCATTAGGAAAGTTGAGAACCACTGGGTTAGACCCAATGATCAGATTGTTATCTTCTTTCCTGCAGAATTGGAATAACAATCCAAATTGATTCTATTCTATTCTAACAAAAAAAAATTTCCAACCAAATTTATATTGCATATTCTAAAAGACGAAATTCTCACTTTTAGCTTTATTTTCTTGACTTGTGGTTGATTTGGGAACTGGAAGATTCCTTTTAAGGTGACCTTACATATTAAATCACTGTTGACCAAGCCCAGTGCTTTCAAGGTTAAAGGGACTCTATATATGTTCCCAAATTAGTGAACATTAGTAGCAGGGTAGTGTGTATTGGGAACTAGATATGTTTTCTGCTTCCCAGTAAAGTGACACTTTAGTAAAAAGTTCAGTCTTAATATGATTGCAAATTATCATGCTTGTGGTGTGGCTAAGACTGGTTGGTGCATAGGTCTCTTGCAACCCAACAATATTCCTATACTCAAGATTGACTGGAAATATCAAAATGATTTACTGGTAAATAGGCAAGTTATGACTGGAAACCTTATGATTTGCCTGCTGTTTCTATTTAAATGTAAGATGGTAGACTCCCTTTCAGAAGGGTCATGTAGGCTGGATTTTAAGATGTTTTGTTCCCAAGAGAGAAACAAAGTGTCTCTCACCAATGATAGTACATCTGCCTCTTCCTAATAGGCAAGTGAAGCGCAAAATGATGTGTTTCCAATTTAAATCAAGTCCATTTTCATGCCCTGAAAATGATGGGCTCTGCCAATTCTTTATATGTGGCACCTGTACTTGGTTTTCTTTTTATCTTTTACTGCTGTCTCACTGGACGGTACTTACTATTGCCTCACAAATAATGGGCAGGTACATTATGGAAAACTACCATAATCACATGCAGCCCAGCCACACTACATAACACAATTAACTGCATTTGTTCCAGATGCCTCATGTCAAAAATAAATGTTATAATTACATAAGGAGGGACCTGTTGGCTAATACTTGACTATAATATCTGTTAATTTTGGTTGGAAGGGATTTTTAACTGGCAGCCATGGGGTGAGCTACCCTGATTGCTGTTAAACTTTTCTTACAATTTCTCTTGTCTTTGCTTTGCCTGCTATTACTATACTTCTGTGTATATGATTATGTACTTCCCTTTGGCGCAGGGATGGTCTTTGTGGTTGTCTCGTATTGCCTAGAATACACACAGGTAAGTAGGCAGGGCTGTTAGGGGTTTGGATTTAGGATTCACTGTCCTGTCTGTTGTCTCCAAATCCAGTATCTCCATTACAGTAGGAGCAATTTATTATATGCATAGAATTTAAAAAGAATTGGATCAAAGCTTCTATTATTTTTTATTTATCTCTCTTATCGAAGAAGAATGCAAGATTTCTATAACACTACATTTACATGGAGGGCTCAAAAATACAACACAAAGAGAAAATATGAGGAAATGTCCTTTCCTGAATTATATTTAAGAAGAACCTGTTGTCCATGTTTTGCACCTTAAATTGCTATAAAGCTGAATAGGATGCATATATATCTGTATGTGCCAGTTATTATAAAACATTCCTTTCAATAGTATCTTGTGGAAACTCCTGATGACTTTCGATCTGTCCATTGGGCACTCAGCAGGCAACGTTGAGCAACCTTTATGTCTATCGCTCGTAGGTGGAGGCATCACTGGTACCATATGGGATGTAATGGATACTGGAGGCTTCAGATATGTCAGTCAACTCTAGAAGGAGAAGCTACCAAGATCGGAGAAAGGACACTTCTCTTCACTACAGAAAGATCAAATGAACATCTTCTACCTTAATTTGCTTTTGTTGTAGGAGTCGTTAAAACTCAATTTTCTAAGGCAAACTTTATTAGTGGTCCTTTTATAGGAGTTATAGTAGTTTAAGGTGGCCAAAAGGGAATAAAGGGAATAAGTCCATATCATGTTTGACCTTACAGTGCATTGTAGACAGTGTTAGGTATTGGCCCTGGTGATCTGTGTAACAATACCTTTATGTTCTTTGCAGCAGCAGGACTGTGAAAATGTATATTCCAGGATTGCAGCTGCATTTGGAGTACTGTGGTACAATGGTGTTTTAAGATCTTTCCACTAAACACAGCCACTCCAATTACTATGAGTTACTGTTGTAAAAGTCCTTCGTTTGAATGAGACAGCGGTTACTCACAGCAGGGGGAGCGGCTGAGCCATGGGCATAAGTGTTAGCAGCCACAGCAGTCACTATGGGGCCCATTGTATCAGAGGGCCCCACTACTCGACCTGTTACACTGAAGAATGAAGGACATGCACCATCATACACATATTATGGTGCACATTGTGTAGCATAATGGGGCTCATTTACTAAGGGTCACGTGTGCACTTTTGGTCAGGTCTAAAATGGCTTGCACAGGTATTTAATAAGTGTGTGAGCTGGGATTGGCTTCCATGCGACACAAATTAGCAAGTGTGTCGTCGGAGCCCGCAACTCTGATAAGAAATGTCGGGGGAGGAAGAAGGGACAGAAAAACACCAGGTCTAAGGATCTTCCATCTCTACTTTCCCCATGTATTTGGCAACTACTGGGATTAGAAATCTGCCAGACGGTGAGCATTCCTACACATTACCTTTCATATATTTAGCCTGTCTGTGCCTCGCTGACAATCTTGGTGTGGTAACTATAGATTGATACGGAGTGTTAGATTTCTGGAGGCTGTGCCATCATTTCCATGTATTCATGTGTGGTGACTTTTTAGCACCTCCCTGGACACTCACTTTTTATTCATGGGGCATTTGTCTTTATTGATGCAATGTGATGTATCGACTTATCATGGTCTCATACAATGGCCTTTGTAACATATACTGGTGTACTTTTTAGATGTTTTTAAATTGTGTCTTGTTTGGTACTTTGCTATGATATAAATAAATATGTTCTGTATATAGTTTTGGCCCTTATACACACTTCCTTTTGTCTTTTTTCTAATGGAACGGTGAGTATATACATATTTCTGTATGAGTGTATAAACGCATGTAGTGTATATACTCTATGAATGTATCTATATTCTATATGTTATGTTTTATTCTCTATATGTACATTTGCATTATGGGAGTATTTGGAGTGTATATGGTGCATATATATTGTATGCATGTGTGTTCATTATCTAGAGATGTGTATATATGGTGTGTGTATATACAGTATGTGGAGGGCCGGATTAAGGATGGTGGGGGCCCCTGGGCGCAAATTGGTGGGGGCCCTTCCAACAATGTTTTTGGAAGTATATAACCTACCAGCCCCCTGTAGTATACAGCCCCCAGCAGAATTTAGCCGCCAGACCCCTGTAGAAAATGGCCACAAAATAATAAACTTCTTGCTTACCTCACCTTCCCTTCCAGTGATCTCACAACGCAGGCTCTTCCTCGCTCTTCAGGCAGCCCCCGGCCACTGAAGACACAGTTGCCATCGCTGGGGGAGATCGCCGATGCACTGTTTTGGCAGCAGCATGTAGTGATCGGACGCCGACAGCATGACATCATCACTCGCTGCCAGCATCCCATCACAACCTTCTGCCGCCAAAACAGTGCATCGTCGAACTCCCCCAGCGATGGCAGCTGTGTCTCACTGACACAGCTCATATCCTAGACCCCTATGTGCGATGCGGGCGGCCACGGGCTGCTGCGCTTCACACACGGAGACAGTCAGCTACTCAGCTGAGCTGAGTTGCTGGCTTTCAGAAACTGGTGGGGGCCCCTTAAAAAGTGAAAGTGGTGGGGGCCCTGGGGCTAGAGCCCCAGGAGCCCCTCCTTTAATCCGGCCCTGAGTATGTGTAATATGATGTATATATACTATTTGTGTATTTGATGTGTAAATACTGTATGCGAGTATGTGGGTACAAGATGTGTATATTCAGTATGTGTGATTAAAAATGTATATACTGTATGTATAAGTGTATGAAGTGCATGACTGTATAAATGTGTGTGATAAACATGTGCATGTACAAATATGTATACAGGCGGTCCCCTACATAATGACACCCGACTTACAGACGACCCATAGTTAAAGACGGCCCCCTCTGCCCACTGTGACCTGTGGTGAAGCTCTCTGGATGCTTTACTATAGTCCCAGACTGCAATGATCAGCTGTAAGGTGTCTGTAATGAAGCTTTATTGATAATCCTTGTTCCAATTACAGCAAAAAATTTTGAAACTCCAATTGTCACTGGGGCAAAAATTTTTTTTTGTCTGGCTCTACCATTATAAAATATACAGTTCCGACTAACATACAAATTCAACTTAAGAACAATCCTACGAACCCTATCTTGTACGTAACCCGGGGACTGCCTGTATATTCTAAGAGGAAAGGAGGTCCCATGCAAAAGCCTCTCTTAGTTAACACACCAGTGCAATGATGGCAAACCTTTTAGACACCGAGTGCCCAAACTACGACCAAAACCCATGTATTTTTTGCAAAGTGCCAATGCGACAATTTAAGCAGTAACTTATTACTCCCTGCTCTGTCACATGATTACATTGTATAGGCACCTGAGGACACCAATACAATAGAAAGAAGGAGAAGAAGTTTGGATCATCATTGTAGTCCTGGACTGCCTGGGACTGAATTGGCCTGAGTCCTGTCTGGCGAACTCTGCCCTGGGGGGAGGTCAGAATCGACCTCATCACTTGATACTGTAGCTTCAGATTCCTCATGCCTTGGAGCAGAGGGCCCAGCAGAGTACAGGATGGTACCACATCGAAATCCAGGGACTCCGATGAAACGGAAATTCAACAGCCAGCAGGAATCTAATCATGGTAAATTAAAGGTAATTAACCTCTCCAATATTATTTTGACTTCTGAACAACTGTCATTATTATCGTTGGGATTGAATTTCAGTCCAGTATCAGCATTTGACGAGTTCACAGCAATTAAAGACGTTTATCTATTTGCCCGTAAATTGCTGTGGAAAAAACATTTTAATAATAAGGATGATCTCTGTTCTGTTGTAGCCCCGGAGGACATGGAAACGTTCAGGATATTAGAGTCCCTGCTACAAGAACAGGAACAATCCGGGGTGAGTAATCAGAACAAATTCCCCCTAACAATTCGGCCCAAATCCACTGCCTCACCTCCCTTGTCAGCTAGCCCCGAGGTGGAGATGTTTGTAAGGATGACAGTGGCGGAACTACGAAAGTTGCCACAATCCCGCCAATATGACAACTTAACGCGAGGTCAAAGAAAAGCCCTTAATGAATTAAAAAATATGAAAGAAGTAATTTTTAAGCCAGCTGACAAGGGCGGTAATGTGGTGGTGTGGCCGATCATGATGTACGAGGCTGAGGCATTTAAACAACTTAAACAAAAGGAGTGTTACAAACAATTAACAACCAATCCCACAAAGATGTACAATGATGAATTGTTGTGCATATTGGATGAGGCTTTGGAAAATCGTATTATACCTGAAAGGATTCGGAAAGGGCTGGAAGTAGAGTTCCCCACCATACCTACATTGTATTTTTTGCCCAAAATACATAAGGATGCCAAAATACCACCAGGACGCCCTATAGTTTCGGGGTGTGGCAGTCTGTGCGAGCCTTCCTGTAGATTTATTGATTTCTATTTACGCCCCTGTGTGGAAGAACTCCCGTCCTACATCCAGGATTCTACGGATGTCCTCAAGCGTTTGGAGGATGTCACGTTAGAATCAGACATGTATCTAGTATCCTGCGATGTCGAGGGACTATATACATGCATTGCACATGATCTGGGTATATCTGCAGCCCAGTTTTTTTTGAGTAATCGGGATCTGGATGAGGACCTGGTATCTTTCCTTTTGAAATTATTGTGGTTTGTTCTTAACCACAACTACTTTTTATTCAAGGAAAAATTCTATGTTCAAACGAGGGGGACGGCTATGGGGGCCACGTGTGCCCCCTCGTACGCAAATTTGTTTTTAGGCCATTGGGAGAGGAATGAGGTACAGGAGGCGATGGACAGAACACCTGGTCATGTATTGTCGTGGATGAGATTCATCGACGATATTCTGTTCATATGGCAGGGGTCAAGGGATGACCTGGATCGGTTCCTGTCAGATCTTAATAACAACAATCTGAATATCCGGTTGACAAGTAATATCAGTCGAACAATTATGGAGTTTTTAGATATTCAGATTGAGGTCGGAACAGGGGGTCATCTGAATACTTCCATACATCGGAAGCAAACATCTGTCAATGCCCTTCTGCACGCCAGATCATTTCACCCAGCTCATACGATCCGTTCCATCCCAACAGGACAATTTTTGAGAGCACGACAAATTTGCGACACACCTGACAGCTTTGAGAAGGAATCCATGACCCTCAGAACACGCTTCAAACAAAGGGGTTATCGCGACTCCGACATACAAAAGGGCTATCTGAGAGCAAAATCAACTGATAGAAGATCACTCTTGACTCAGAAACGAACACATGCACAGGAGAATAAGGTGAGAATTATTACTCCATACAATGCACAATGGAGGGAAATGAACAAGATCTTTGAGAGGTTTTGGCCAATATTATTAACAGATCCTGATATAAGGGAACATATAGCACAAAGACCCCAGGTAGTGTCCAGACGTGCTGATACCATCGGCAGCACTCTGGTAAGGAGTCACTACACTCCCCCTAAACCCAGCAATTATATCTTTGGGTCAAAGGGTCCAGACTGGGGATCATATCCCTGTGGACATTGTTCTGTGTGTCCACACATTATGAAAACAAAAACCTTTCAGGACTCAAAAGGCCAACACAATTTTAACATTGTGCATTTTGTTAATTGCAGCACCACTGGAGTAGTCTATGTAATTTGTTGCCCTTGTGGGCTCAAATACGTAGGCATTACAACACGGGAGTTGAAGATTCGTCTTCAAGAACATATTAAGGATATCAGGACAGCAAGTAAACTTCTTCCCACTGATTTGGAAAAGCTAGCTCGACTCAAACCTGTACCGAAGCACTTTTTGGAATACCATGCAGGCAGATGGCAGGATCTTCGTGCATATGGTATTGACAAGATTATTTTGGGAGCCCGCGGAGGAGACACCTTCAAAAGATTGGAGAGAATTGAATTGAAATGGATTGTGAAATTGGATACTGTGTCCCCGGCAGGATTGAATGAGAAGCTCTCCTTTTCCCCATATATTTAAGTAGAAATGGGTAGTGAGTCGCGTATTTTATCATTTATGGTATAGTGTGTATTCATCGGTTTTATATTTCATTTGTAACTTTTGGCGGTAGGGTGAGGTGCATTGAGGGTAGATCATATTCACTGGTTGATTCAAGGCTTTTCAGGTTCCCACTTAGGTGGGGTGATGAAGTGACATACACTGCCCACTGGATGTGCGGTTGGGCATGTGTATCGCCGTAATGTTGGCAATGTGGAGGCCTTATATATACTGGCATGCCTCCCTACTTATGGATTAGGATCCATAAATAATGATACGGTCTCTTCCTCTTGGGGGTGAACTATTTAATACATGATACCATTTAGCTATTACATTTTAATACTATAACAAAATTCAAGCACTTTTTAGCACACGACACTTTAGATCTCCCCTTGGTTATCCGAGTGAGGGATTTAGCATGGCACATTTACAAGTATTTGCTTACAACCTAATATGGTTGTAATTGTTGCACTTTATTAATAAGCACAACACACTTTTCACACATAGCACTTTATGGAGAGGCAGACCATTTAGCACATCACTTTTATTTTATTTTATATAGCACTATTTGCAGAGCCAGACCATTATTGCACAGCCAATTATTGCTCTAGATCAATTTTTATTACCCACATTATGTCACAACATATTTGGACTATAAACAAATAAATTTTCACTCTGCCCAATTCACACGGAAATTTTATTATATTTATATAGTTCATTTAATGGCACATCACACACATTTGGATACAATATATATTCTCTCATATATTAGTTTTGAATTTTTGAACTTTTTGGTTTTTTTATTCACTTCACGTTTTTTTTATTGCACATGATGTATTAATAAATAATTAATAGTCCAAGGTATATATGCATAATATCTATTCATACCATCTATGCATTCAAATGAGCTAACTACAAATACAATTGTGGTGGCTTTTCATGTATGCTCAATATCATTACATTTTGACCCCCGGTACGCATTATAACAAAACAACCTGTCGTTACTTTACTTTATATACTTACCTCTTAATATCCCAGGTATATCTCCAGCCCACACTCTTTGCCAGCATCCAAGATGGCGGTTGATGCGCATCTCTCCGGCGCATGCTCGGTGCCCGGCGGCGGACCCGAACTTCCGGTCAGCGATGACGCGCATGTCTGAGCGTCATCTGCTCTCCGGAACTCGGGTCGGTCTTCCGGTCACGTGCCCGGCGGCCGGAGCGATGCGCCATTAGTATACACCTGCCTCACTTCATATCTTGGGTAAGAGACATTTTTATAGGCTTATATTTGTCAGCTGGTTTGTGTGTGAGGATAGATATATCCTCCCCCCGCCTTGCCACAGCACACCCCCTTGAGGAAGCGACGGCGAAACGCGCGTCGGGGTGCTGTGGTGGTGGTCTGGGGCTAATTTGACCTGAGGCACAGGTATAATACTTTGACACTTGGTATTTAACTATGATGCAGTTTATATTCTCTGTGCTCGGTACAGCCCTTATTTTTACACTCATGGATTAATTTTGTAGATTGTTATGACGTATCATTCTATACTATGGCTAATGCATTGACCACCACCATGCTGTTTGTTCTTGTGGTTTTAATATGTATGTTTTTAGTGTCCAATTTTTGATTGTTTACATGTGTTAATAAAGATTTATATTTTGAATTTTGGTACTGGCAGTATGATACATGGTCTCATATGCATTTTGTTGGTATTTTCTGTTTGCTTAGCATAGGGGCCTGTTACCTAAGAAGTGGGTTCGATTATTGGTATTTATTAAAAAAAATTTTTTGTCTGGCTCTACCATTATAAAATATACAGTTCCGACTAACATACAAATTCAACTTAAGAACAATCCTACGAACCCTATCTTGTACGTAACCCGGGGACTGCCTGTATATTCTAAGAGGAAAGGAGGTCCCATGCAAAAGCCTCTCTTAGTTAACACACCAGTGCAATGATGGCAAACCTTTTAGACACCGAGTGCCCAAACTACGACCAAAACCCATGTATTTTTTGCAAAGTGCCAATGCGACAATTTAAGCAGTAACTTATTACTCCCTGCTCTGTCACATGATTACATTGTATAGGCACCTGAGGACACCAATACAATAGAAAGAAGGAGAAGAAGTTTGGATCATCATTGTAGTCCTGGACTGCCTGGGACTGAATTGGCCTGAGTCCTGTCTGGCGAACTCTGCCCTGGGGTGAAGGCAAGAGTGCCCATATAGAGGGCTCTGAGTGCCACCTCTGGCACCCGTGCCATAGGTTCGCCACCACTGAACAGAGTGCTATAAATTCAACTGCAATCTTAAAATATAAATGTATTTTTCACACTCCTGATGCTACTAGCACACACAAATGTACTTTTACAAAGGCTTGCTATTAAAATGGTCAAAAATGATGATGGATTGCCTTTAAAATGCACTTGTTTGCAATGTATTTTTTTTTTTCAGGAACCAGTAACACCAATTACAGTAACATATGAAGCATATGAAAACACCTGTAAAATAGGCCACATGTAAAGCTCAATGCATGTGTAGATGGCATTTATTCTGGTATCTCAGTATGTGCAAGCAACCTCAAATATACATTACACAAACAGCCTTTGTTTGCATATGTGGTTAATGCACTTGGGTTCAATACACTTCCGCCCCATCTAATCTTCACACTTTGATTTAGCTAATATAGTAGCAATACAATGTGTTTTTACTTGCCAATATAAAATGATCCTAAACTCTGTTTAACCCTTGATGTCCTTCAGAGTTTATGTTTGTAACCCCTGCAGTTTTTTTTTGGATAATTGTCAGATGGGACCTGGTTTCAGGTTTCTTACCAGAAAACCACACCCAGAGCTGCTTGTGATTGACAGCTCCATTTCTGATCCTGGGAAAGCTGGGTGTGTCTCTGTAATCGTTCGGTCTGCAGCTGTGGGTTGAGTGATAGACGGCTGAGCCAGTCAGTGCTGGAGGTAGTGTCCATTACTGCCTTATAAAGCAGAATCAGGTGCACAAAACTCTTCTTCTCTTTGCACCTAACAGCTTATTTGCATAAAGATAACTTGGATTTTCAATAAAACAACTTATCCTTGAAAAACAAGAAAGGTCACTCTAGAAATTTGAAACTGTAGTAGAATTGGCAAAATAAAACACTAATACAAGTAACAGTAACAAATGCAATGCCCCCACCAAAAAATAGATTGTTCCCAAACTTAAATCAAACCAAGTAAAGCAAAGCATTACAAAAATATATTAACCCCTTAAGGACGCAGGGTTTTTCCGCTCATTTCTCGCTCTCCAACTTCAAAAATCCATAACTTTTTCATTTTTACGTTTACAGACCTGTGTGAGGGCTTATTTTGTGCGTAACAAATTTTACTTTCCCGTAATGTTATTTATTTTAACATGCCGTGTACTGCGAAGCTGAAAAAAAAATTCCAAATGTGGAAAAATAAAAAAAAACCTGCACGTGCGTCACGTTCTTGTGGGCTCAGTTTTTACGACTTTCACTCTTCGCTCCAAATAACACGCCTACTTTATTCTTTTGTTCGGTACGATCGCGGTGATACCAAATGTATATAGGTTTTATTGTGTTTTAATACATTTTCAAAAATTAAACGAATGTGTACAAAAAAGAAAACATTTTTTTTGCCATCTTCTGACGCTAATAACTTTTTCATACTTTAGCGCACGGAGCTGTGTGAGGTATCATTTTTTGCAAAATGAGCCAACGTTTTCATTGCTACCATTCTGAGGTCTGTGCGACATTTTGATAATTTTTAATTTAATTTTTTATGTGATGTAAAAGTCGCATTTCGGACATTTTGGCGCCATTTCCCGTCTCGGAGGTCACCGCCGACCATAACCGTTTTTATATTTTGATAGATCGGGCATTTTGGGATGCGGCGATACCTAATATGTTTGTGATTTTTACTGTTTATTATGTTTTATATCAGTTCTAGGGAAAGGGGGGTGATTTGAATTTTTAATATTTTATTAATTTTTTTTATTTTTTAAACTTTTTTTTTCCTTTTTTTCCCCACTATTTCTTAGACCATCTAGGGTACATTAACCCTAGATGGTCAGATCGCTCCTACCATATACTGCAATACTTACTTACTGTATTGCAATATATGGCATTTTTGCAGCACATTCATTACAATGAGCCACTGGCTCATTGTAACGAATCTGCAGAAGCCAGATAGCCTCGGGTCAAACGAAGACCCGAGGCTACCATGGCAACCGATCGCCGCACCCCGATGACGTTTGGGGGCGCGGCGATCATAATAAAGATGGTGGCGCCCAATGGTGACTTTGCCGGCGGCAATGAACGGGTTAATAGCCGCGATCGGTGCAAGCACCGACCACGGTTATTAGCGGTGGGGGTTTTCTGCAATATGCAAAAACCCCCACCCTTGTATGAAGAGGACTCAGCCCGTGAGCCCTCTTCATACACTCCTTATACCTCCGCGCCGTAGAGCTACGGCGCAGAGCGTTAAGGGGTTAAACAGAAAATGAAACAAATCAATTAAACAGACCGCATACACAGAAAAAAATCCACCAAATAACTAAATATACAAAATAAATAAGTTAACCTGTACAATGGGTAGAGAAGTATTCAGACCGCTTTACATTTTTCACTCTTTGTTTCATTGCAGCCAAATTGATAATCAAAACAAGTTCTTTTTTGTTTTTTTTGCTCACTAATGTACACTCTGCACCTCTCCTTGACAGAAAACAGAAATGTGGATATTTTTGCTAATTTATTAAACAAAGAAAACTGAAATATCACTCGGTCATAAGTATTCAGACCCTTTGATCAGTATTGAGTAGAAGAACCTTTTGAGCTGGTACAGTCATGAGTCTTCTTGGGAATGATGCAACACGTTTTTTACACCTGGAGTTGGGGATCCTCTGCCTCTTCCATGCAGATCCTCTCCAGTTCCTTCAGTTTGGGGGGTTGGCTGCAGGGCATTTCAACAGTAGGAGCTGCAGGGCATTTGAACATCAGGAGGACTGAAGGGTTACTAGGGGTTCTGCTGCAGGACATTTAATTACTGGGGGAGGCTTCTTGGCATTTAATTACTGGGGGAGGCTTCTTGGCATTTCATTACTGGGGGAGGCTGCTTGGCATTTCATTAGTTAGGGGAGGCTGCTTGGCATTTCATTAGTTAGGGGAGGCTGCTTGGCATTTCATTAGTTAGGGGAGGCTGCTGGGCATTTCATTAGTTAGGGGAGGCTGCTGGGCATTTCATTAGTTAGGGGAGGCTGCTGGGCATTTCATAACTCGGTGGGTGGCTGTGACCAATACTGACAACTTTTTGATCACTTTTTATTAATTTTTAAGGGGGACAAAATGCCACAAAAGTGTCAATTTGGCCATTTGGATGTTTTTGTCAGTGGGTATGGGATAATCGTTTTTATATTTTGATAGACCAGGCATTTTAGGATATGGTGATGCATAAATTCGTGCATATTTTAAAAGGGAGCTGTTATTGGTTGCCATGGGCAACTGGAAATATTCTGAATTTCAGACACATTATAAATCTGCCCCATTATATATGAAAACGACAGTCACACACTAGGAAACTCATTTATAACGGTCATTTTGATTTAATTTGAAAACTGTAAAAAATATATAATGTATTTTACAAAAATGTTGTAAATGCAACTTTAACCCACAAAAATAAAAAAAAATTTTTAAAATCCTTAATTTTCGAGTAGCCATATGTGTCACAGTGAGGCAGTGTAGCAGTCTGTAAAGCCAGATAACAGAGTGGCTAGGGAAGCTAGGCCTTTAGCATAATTTTAAAAGTTGATTTTAGAAGGAAGGAGTCCATGGATAACAAATCCACGGACTCCAAAAAGCATTTTTATCAGGTATGTCTACACTGGCTACTATGTTTATTTATTTTATTGGGTAGTGCAATACAGGGACAGATATTTTGTATATTAGATATTTACTTAGATTATGTATTTGTGTTTTTGCATGATTTAAAAAAATGTGGTTTATGTAAGAAAGATTATATATTCCCACTCTTATTCTGAACATACTTCTTTTTCTGTAACATTGAATCAAATGCATGTAGAAGAAGATTACCATATTTACAGTGCCTGAATCTCAGAGTTGGTGTCCCTGGTTTATTATGCTTGATTTTGATGGTAAAAGGGTGTTAAACCAGTTAGACAGCACAGTGGGTTCACAACCCGCTGCTTGCCACACCTACCACTAGCTGTATTTGTGAATAATGTGGTGCCATGTTCCCTTAAAATATGGGCTGATGTCGCTTAGTTCCCCTCCGATGTCCTTCCTGTATGACCCAACGAAGATATGACCCATACAATGACTTAATGACTAAATATTGGCATAAAGAGGGTCTTTTTAGATTTATAGATATAGTAGACAACCCTTACCCTTCCCTGATCTCTAATCCAAATTTAAACTTCCTCAAGAATGTCAGAACCACTAATTACTGATCATGCTTAATTTGTGGACACTCCATGGTTTACTAAAACTCTCATCCTTTACTCAGTTTGTCTATGCAAACTCTCATCTATCAACTATGCTTGGATTTAGACCTTTATGTCTCTGTTAAACACACATACATGTAAGACATTTCTGGGAGAAACTTTACCCATTTGAAACATGGGAAATGAACCATATGAACCTCCTCCAAAGAAAATATATAATATTCTCATGCTATGGTATCATGCCTCCTCTATACTCACACACCGACCTACTGAAACACATTTAGGAAGTCTCTAAAATGCCTCACAATCCTAATTTAATAACAGGGGGGAGGTTTTCAACAAGGTGTGGTCTATCTGGGATGTTCTGGGTGGGATTAGAAACCCATTAACATCCCTCTATTGTATTATCATTCAGAATATAGCCACCAGTTGCTTTCATATGAGATTTGGGTCACCGCTTTCATCCCTCACCTGTCTTTCCCCTACCCCCTTAGTCTTGTGAATGTTTGTCCTGTATTGTTTGTTTATCTTGTTTATCAAATCTACCTTAGAATGCCTTATTTGTTGTTATATCTTAACCCCTTACCGACATTTGACGTAATAGTACTTCATGGCGGGAGGTGCGTTCCCGCATTTTGCGGTACTATTAAGTCAAGCTCCTGGCGCTGGCTCCGTTTAGCTGCGGGTGTTGGCTCGCCACTAACACCCACGATCGGAGATTTCTCCGCTGACCATGGCGTGTAAGGGGCATTTAACGCGAATCACGTTATACATTCCCTATACACAAAATTGCCAGAACCCCCCACATATTTGGTATCACAATGGTACCACTGAAAAGGACCACTCAACACGGATAAAATAAGCCCTAAACTAGCTCTGTCAACCAAAAAATATTAAAGTTACGTCTCCAAAAAGATGGAGATGCAAAAACAAGTTTTTTCCAGTAAAATTGTAAAAATATATGAAAAACTATATATATGAGGTATCACCGAAATCGTAGTGATCTATAGAATAAAGATAATATAGTATTTTTAGTGTACAGTGTACGACCCCCAAATATTACAATAAGAAAGGAAACCAAGATTGACAATTTTCTTTTCACCCATACATTCAAGAGTTAATAAAATCTCATCAATAAGCTAATGACTCACTAAAATTAAATTTTTGTAAAGTGCATCTCTTATATGTCCAAATTGCCAAAAAAATAAAGATTGTATAGCCAATAAAAAGTGACAATGCATAATCTGCTCTGAATGGTGCAGCTTCCCTTCGATGCCCTGGCGTGTGCCCATACAGCAGGTTACCACCACATATGGGGTATTGTTATACGCGGGAGAGATTGGGTATCAAATTTTGTGGAGCGTATTTTATCCACTGAGAATTTGTACATTTCATGAAAAACACATTCATTTAGCCAAAAAAAAATTTACATTCAAAATTGCATCCGATTTTGTTCTAAAATCAAGGCGTCAAGGGGTTAATATATAAAACATTGGGATTGACATGCTGTTATATGTGGGCACATCCTCTACAACATGGGCCTCCCTTGTTGGATACTTCATACAATGTCACAGTGTATTAGTTGTGAATAGTGCTTGTATCATTTTATGCACTCCCTTAATAAAAATTATAGTTAAAAACCTGTTTTAGCATTGTGCCCCAGGGAAAGCAAACATTTGTGACTGAGCCTCTCTATTTACAGCTCAAACTAATTATGTAGTTAATGAAAGTCATGCTGGAAATTATGTTTATTCTAAATAGAAACAGAGTAAAAATATACCTTCCACCCAAGATATTTTAATACGCTGTGAGATTATGCAGGAATATGATCCCTATATATTCCACATATAAAACATTCTTTGAATTGCTGGTATCAGTCTCCACTGAAATAATAAATGCTCTGTATTTTTTTAGATGCTGCACATAGTAGCATGGTGAGAGATTTGAGATGGTTGAACTATGAATCAGATTCTTGGCAGATATGTTTATAGCTTTGGGTGTGACAGCACTTGTAGCAGTTATACATTGGTGTTATATATTATGGAGAGCGCTTTGTGATGAGTAAACTAATAGGGAAATATCTTTATAGCCCTAGTTCAAATAACTTCGTTTTTTTCTCTTTTACTTGGAACCTTCTACGTAAGGAGAGAGCTGACCAGAATTAAAAACCTGACAGTTGGAAGGAAACATTTACAGATTTTGCATAAAAGCCCAGATGCTTCAGGTTATGCAGAATAAAAAGCTATTTGACATCTTTACAAAGGAAACATTAATAATGACATATAAATACATAAGTCTTTTGGAAACTAAATGATCTCTTTCTATTGAGTCAGCAACATAAGAGCGAGATCTAAACCCTTATGGTAGACAGCCACTGCCAATTTATGTACTGTAGGCATCAGCTCATTGCATTCCTATAATTGGCTAACAGATCAGCCTGTGAGCCCTCTCCATGCAGCGCGACCCGACCGCCGCCGTGAATACACGGCGGGCTGTTGGGATTACTGGCGTATAAGACGACCCCAGAGAAGACAGAAGATTTTTCTGTTTTCAAAAGTCGTCTTATACGCCAGAATATACGGTACATTTATTTTCCAATTCTATCATATAAGGCAGTGGTGGCGAACCTATGGCACGGGTGCCAGAGGTGGCACTCTGAGACCTCTCAGTGGGCACTCATGCTGTTGCCCCAGCACAGAATTCACCAGACAGGACTTGAGGGATCCTCCTGTAGGCCCAAGTAGCCGTGAAGCATCTTGGTCTACCTGAGACTGCAGGAAGAGAAGGTGAGGACATGGTCAGATTATCATTGGAACCATTGAAGCTCCTGCTCTTGGCCCCACAATTTTTCATGTTCAGGGAAGCTCCAATGGCAATCTGAATTTTCTCACCTTCTGACAACGATATTGGTGTCCTCAGGACCCTTAAAAAGCTGTAGTATAGCACGGAGTAAGAAGATTTTATTAATTTAATACTAGAATTGCCGTGTTGGCACTTTGCAATAAATAAAAGTGGGTCTGGTTTGCATTTTGGTCACTCGGTCTCTAAAAGGTTTGCTATCACTGATATAAGGTATAGGAGGTAGATACCCCACTTTGGGGTGTAATTTGGTAATGGCCACAGATAGACCTTAGAGGCTTGCTGAAAGCCATTAAGGCACATAAGATAGGTTGGAGACCTCCAATGCCAAAAAGGGTGTCAATCAACCTAGAACACATAGGAGCAGATTTATAAAAGTGTCTAAGGTTAGACAGTCTTATTCTGCACAAGATTTATACAAGTGTCTAATGCTGGATGATAAATCTGCCCTAGACTGTCTGGTTGTTCTCTGCACCTCCTATTAGTTGTCTTACTTTACGCCAGAAAGTTAGGATACAATTCTGTCGGGTTAGCAGTATTTCTGGCACACTGACCTTTTTGGTGCAGGGCCAAGCAACTTTTCTTAGACCATGGTCCTTTAATTGTAGGAGAGCCAGAAAACTAATAGGTTACATTCACACAAACATATGGGGGACGTATATACAGCTCTTCCCCTTCTCTCTGTGGCGCCGATATATGCCGTAGTACGGCAGGTATACATCGTGACTGTCAGGATTCAAGGTTGTGGATCGTCTGGACCACTGCGGACGATGACACAAGCCACAACCTGGGACCGGAGTCTAAGTGGTACCCGGTTTTCACCAAAGCCTGCCGCAAAGCAGGTTGGTCTTGCTGCGGCGTGGTACCACCAGGTCGTTCCACAGGCAATTAGCAGCGCGCTGGCCCTTTAAATCTGCAGAAGTTGGTGTGCGCGCGCCCTAGGAGCCGGGGACGCGCGCACGGCTGAGGACGAAGGAGCAGCCGGAGCTGGAGAGGCCAGGACAGGAGCCGGGACCCGTAAGTTGCACTTGCGGCGCCAAGGCGGGGAGCGAGAGGCACGGGTGACCCCTCGATCTGCGATATGGATCGCGGGACCACTCGTGACAGTGTGAATATATCCTTAGTACATATGGCGACGTATATGCGCCCCCCATAGGCAGGCAATAGGCGCGCTGCGCCGTACGGGAGCCGTTCCTTAGCCATGAAAAGATAGGACATGGTCCCCGCTGACAGGGGCGTGTGGGGGAGTGTCGGCCTGCCCCGTCATGAATAAGGCTGACTTCAGCGCAGGTGGTACGAGGATCCGACCTCGTATTTGATAAGAGGTTGGATCTATTAAAACCAACTTTCCCAACATAAATATTAAAAAAATTGGCATTTATAGAAAGGGACTGGGGAGAGCATTATGGGGGGCATATTTGGTGGGGGTCTTTTTGGGAGTCACAGATCCTCTTTAATTACTGGCGAGATGTACATTTATGAATTACTGGGGGCTGTAGACATCTATGATGACAAATTGTGTGGCCAGATCATGGTTCCCTTTACGTTTTTGTGTATGAGGCCTAAGGGGGAAACCTGTCTAACATGGATTACTGACTAAAGGCGCATTTACATGTCCTATCTTTTCCCTGTGTATGGAGCGGTATGGTGCCACACGTGTGCAGTACCATACCTCCCCGTACCGCACCGTGCTCCCGTTGCCGGCCAATGGGGGATGTATATATGGCCACAAGCTTGCGGCCATATATATACGTCCCCCAACTGTCGTGTGAATGCAGCATAAGTGGGAACCCTACCTATTACATGGATGCTAAATGTGTACCTTGTCTGGGCTACATTTCTGTGGGGGCCCCCACCAATCTTAATCCGGCCCTGGGATCAAAGTCTGACCAGGGTTAGAAAAGGATGAAGGATTCTCCACATAATATATGAAAGCGATGGAGGAATCATATATGGTACCTGCTAGGAAGATGAATCTTAATTCCTTATAAGAATAGGTCATATTGGCTGTGAATGGAACCAATTTAGAAAACTATATGCCTACACCATGTTGTTAAATGGGTGCAGATGCTCGATGAAGACAAAGAAAAATTAGTCTCCTGAACAAATATTACATCCGCCTTAACCGTTTTGTAGTAAAGAAAGGCTTTTCTTTGTTTGATCAGTGAGTTCAAACCCTGCTCATTATGTGATATCAGAACATATGGGCAATCCTGTCTAGCCATAGTCATAGCTTATCGTCCTGCGAACCTAGATGATTTAATTAGCTTGAGGAGTTTTGCCAATTTAGTAAAACTCATTAAACCTATGAGGTGGCATCTTCCTAAGTGTCTTAGTGGTAATGAGCTCCATCTCTCCAACTAAGCCTTAATTTTGGAGGGGGGGATTGTAGTGAATATAGTGAAGAGGGATTTTTTCTTAACCTAATGCCCAGGTATTTGTTTTCCTTTTGTGAGGGTTTCACATTTAGGCCCAGTCGCTCCCATTCCCCTTTTGTATGCACTCTTCCCAATTCTAATATTTTGCTTTTATGAGCATTAATTTTGTAGCCCGTGAATCTTGTAATTGCATTAAAAACTTTAGGGAGATGTTTTAATGGGTCCGCCATAAACAGAATCGGCAATAGTGCTATCTTTACCTCCCTTTCCCTGACTTTTATACCCTAATAAAGTCCTGAGTCTTCAAAGTTCCTAGCAAGGGTTCTAGTGCAATGTCAAAAAGAAGGGGGGGGCAGAGGACAACCTTGTTGAGTCCCACGACAAAGTGTAAAGTGGTTTGAGAGGAATCCTGGTGTACTTATCTGTGCTGTGGGGTTATCATATATCCCTCCCAAGTATAAGCAGATCTTCCCTGTGATTCCCATCCTGTCCAGCACCACCCCAAGCCATTGCCACCTAACATTGTCAAATGCTTTTTCAGCATCTAAGGCCACAAAGGCTGGTCTTTCTCCAGGTCTGGGATGCTGCTGGACCCTGTCTGAAACCACTCGCACCTTCCTCAAGTTAGCCACCACTGCCCTCCCTTTTATGAAGCCTACCTGGGATGGACCTATTAAATCTGGCATCATTGTCGCCAACCTAGAGGCCAGTAGAGAACTATTCAGGTACAGACCCTCAACAGGGCCAAGTGTCGTAGCTGTATTCAAAAACTATGCCCCCTACCACTCAGATCGCAGGCGTAGGTTCTTCCTCCATGCTTCCTCCTATGCTTCTTTTGTTGACCCCACAACGGCGACAACAGCGGTGTAGGCTGACGTTCATTCTGCATTGTAGTCAACTAAGAGGGATGCTGTGGCAGCAGGTCCAGGGAATCCAGGATTTGTTCTCCATCTCGGAACATTGAGAAGGAGTATTGCACTCCTGGTGGGAGCAATGTCAGCAAAAATCAGAATGTCACAATCCATAAAGTGGATCTTAGATTGCTTTCTGGCTGCATTCATAACCCCTTCCTTGAATGAAAATAGTGGGGTTTTTACGATAATGTCCCTTGGCAACCATCAGCTCTGGCTGCCACCAGAAACCTCTGATATCAGGTGCCATATCAGCTTTCTGGCTATATTGTGGGCATCAGAGTTAGATTCTGGTAGACCCCTTATATGGAAATTCTATCTGTGCAATCTATTCTACAGATCTTCAATACGTCCCATTACAGTGTCAAGCTAAACTTGTAAATCTGTTACTTGCCAGGAATTCTGATTTACCCTCTTTATAGTGTAATGAAACTTCAATTCAATGGCAGCTATATTGCCACCAACTTTCTGTAGGTCTTGATGTACTGCAGCCAATTTAGTGTTCAGCTTGGTGAGCTCCCCCTTCACCACGCAGTCTTTACAGGACTGTACAATCTCCTCCATGCGGTCCTGTTGTTTGGTTTCAAGGGAAACCATGTTGTCCAGAGTAGTGATTTTAGTGGGGGTGCTTTGGGTGACTGGCAATGTGGTGGTACAGCTACCTGAGTGTTGGAAGATGGCCAAGGGGTCTTATGAGGGTGCTGCGGGTTCAACAATCTGGCTGGCGCTCTGTGTCACAGAAGATGGGGGTTCACCATGCGGTCCAGGCTGCAGTAGGTGAGCAATGGAGGGCTGACTTCCTCCATATTTAGATCTGCGGGCACCTACGGAAGGCATTGATTCTGTGCTAGATGATAGTTGGAGCTTCCACTGCTATAGAAGGGCAGAGTTAGCTAGGTAGTTGCTGTTAATAGATGAAAAGGTCCTATCGGTGCATGGAGCTCTGGCTTCATGCATCCACCATGTCGAGCTGCGGAAAAGCGCTGTGCTATATCATACTTTAGTATTAATGACAGAAAAGACCCAGTCAGGTACGAAGCATGTTTCAGAAGATTGTAACCAGTTCACAGATGCCTATACTTGCAGATTCTCAATCTTTGCTTCCACATCACTAGCACAATTTACAAGACGTCTATCAGTAGTTTTAACCCTGCAAAACTGCTGACATGGATAGGTAAGGACAGTGGATGGGGCAGATTTTCTTTACCATTTAATTACCCACTGGGTAATTGGGCAATGGGCGTCACTCACAAGCATCACAGAGAGAAGCGCTCTAGTCACTGTCCAATGCATATGACAGGGATTGGGGAGGGGGTGAGGGAGCTACATGAGTTTGGCAGAGAGAAGACTGACAGGCATATAGTGGTAGATACTGGTTCTTCACAGTCCTCCTTATTAATAATCGCAGCAAATAAAGTAATAACTTACAGGAGACATCTCTGTACGCTATACACATACACATTTCCTGTCTCTTCAGTCTGACTTTTAGCACCGCCATCTTATTAAAGAGAATGTGTCAGGTCCCACTAATTGGCCCACAGGTCCTTATGGGGTGTTTATACTTGCCTCAAGGAGGTGCACAGGGTATGATCAATATTGGGCCCAAAAGCCTTAGGGGGGCCCATAAGGTGTCACTTTCCCATATGAGACAACTAGTGCTATAAACCATACATTAATTACAGCCAGGAGCCTTGAACAGACTTTGCATTGAGTCCCATCAGCAACTATAAGCTTCATAATGCACACTGTATACCTATAGCACTTGTGCAGTGAAGCCAGGATGTACTACTTCATCTTCATAGTACTCGCTGCACGGCTACTGTGCTTGTGCAGTGAAGCCAAGGTGTACTTCTCCGGCTTCATAGTGCATATTGTGTACCTATAGAACTTGTGCAGGATGTATTACAACAAGATAAATTTGGTGAAAGCCATCACTTTCATGTTACAACGCTGTCCATGATTACAAATGTGAAAGGAAAATCTTCAATTTATATCCATTAACTTTGGCTTTTTCGTTACAAATTCTGAGTTGTGCCTATATATACAGGATATGAGTAATAGTACTAATCTGTGCCCATATATATAGGATAGAGGTAGTAGTATTGAGCTGTGCCCAAATATACAGTATAGGAGTAGTAGTACTTCAATACTGACCTGTGCCCAAACATACAGGATAGTAGTAGTAGTAGCTGGGAGGAATGACTTCCGATAATGCCCTCTTTCACACCTAGGGTGAAGTAGTCGGTCATTGAAGGTGCTCCCCAATGCCACCACAGTCTCATGCATGGTATGGGAGCTATGCTCCAGAATACATTTTAGCTTACACAGTGGGGGTCATTTACTAAGGGCTGTTTCGCGTTTTCCTGACATTTTACCAGCCGGCATGCATGCGACGGAAATGGGGGGGGGGGGGCGTGGCCGAACGAAAACCCGACGGATTCGGAGAAACCGCCGCATTTAAAAAAAAAAAGTGTTGCTCGACACGCGCTTACCTTCACTCGGCCCGGCTTGGTGAACTCCAGTGCATTCAGTGCAGCAGCGACACCTGATGGACGTCGGAGGATCTGCCTTAGTGAATCACCGGAAGACCCGAATCCACCGCAGAAAACGCGCCGCTGGATTGTGAATGGTCCGGGCAAGTAAATCTGCCCCAGTATCCTCATCTCAGCTATCACCTGCACCGGTCAACAGGAAACCCCAGGATAGAGCTGGCTTTCCTAATCAGTTTGTCCAGTTTGTTCCTCTCATTAGCTGAGACTGTTCTGCCCCAACAGACTATACCAAGGAAGATGGCTGATGCCACTACAGAGTTGAAGAAGGTCTTAAGTGCCCCCTGCACTCCGAATGCCCTCAGCCTCCTCAGCAGGTATAGCCTGCTCTGACCCTTCCTGTGAGGCGTAGCTAGTGTTCAGAACAGAGGGCCTCCAATATCCTGAGTATATTCAAGAACTTCTCTTTGTGGTAATACCCCTTTTTAGTCCCCCCCCCCACTGCATTTAACTTTATCTGTGTCCACATTGCCCCCTGTGGTAACTATGTGATATAAATAAATCAGCATTATGTTCATACACATAATCATTCATTTTGCTTTGGAAAAACTAGGATCATGTTTCCCACAATTATGCCACACCTGTCTAAAGGATGTACATTGAACTTCAGCTTAGTCAGCCCTGGATCAAGAGGAAATCAACTATAAATGGTTTGTCAGAGATTACAAACATGTGGTCACTTTCATTCCAAAACAGTAAAATTCTTGTCCACAGGTTGTATGTGGTTATATGCTCAGCCACAGTCAGTTTCAACAAGACACAACAGGCGGTTTATGGAAGAGAGCAGCATTTATTCTCTGGTCATACAAAATCCCTTGAAAATTAGGCTAGGCTTTGCTGTCTAAAGTGTACAGCTTACAAGGATGCACAGCACATGTAGCAGACCCTGCCACCCACTCATATGGTGAACATGTCGCTGCTTATAAACGCAAGATGAAATTTAACCCCTTCCCGAGTGTACGGCGCGCGCCGGGTCCCGGTGCATGGAGAGGGCTCGTGGCTTACTGCTTTCACGACGATTGCCCCCAGCAATGCTGCTGGCGGCTTCAAAAAGATGGCAACTGTGATACTATGATACCATAAGGCGCACCTGATTATAAGCATCTATGACCAGTAGGTGGCAGACCTGTGCACAGTTCAAGGCAGCTGTTGTCTGTCAGTACGGTTCATATATAAGGCGCACTGGACTATAAGGCGCACCTTTGATTTCTGAAAAAATCAAATGATTTTTTGTGCGCCTTATAGTCCGAAAAATACGGTATTGCCATACTGTAGTATGGCAGTATATGGTAGGATCGATCAGACAATCTAGGGTTAAGGTACCCTAGGGAGTCTGAAAAATAGTAAAAGTAAAAATAAAAAAAAGTTTAAAAAAAATTATAATAAAAAACCTAAAAATTCAAATCCCCCCTTTCCCTAGAACTGATATAAATATTAATAAACAGTAAAAATCATAAACACATTAGGTATCGCCGTGTCCGAAAATGCCCAATCTATCAAAATATAATAACGGTTTTTCACTGCGTTTAACCCCCGTGCCATTTTGAAAATATAAAAAAAATTAAAAAGTGATCAAAAGGTCGCACAGTCCTAAAAATTATAGCAATGAAAACGCCATCAAAAGTTGCAAAAAATGACACCACCCACAGCTCCGTACATGAAAGTATGAAAATGTTATTGGCGCCAGAAGATGGCAAAATATTTTTAAAAAATTTTGTACACCAGGTTTAAATTTTTTTAAATGTATGAAACAATTATAAAACCTATACAAATTTGGTATCCACGTAATCGTAGCGACCCAAAGAATAAAGTAGACATGTCATTTGATGAGCACAGTGAAAGCTGTAAAATCCAAGCCCACAAGAAAACGTCGCAAATGTGTTTTTTCACCATTTTCACTGCATTTGGAATTTTTTTCCGGCTTCCCAATACACAGCATGGAATATAAAATACCGTCACTACGAAGTGCAATTTGTTACACAAAAAATAAGCCATCACAGAGCTCTTTATGTGGAAAAATAAAAAAGATTTTTGAAGGTGGTGAGTGAAAAATGAAAGTGAAAAAACTAAATAAGTCGTTAAAGGGTTAACACAATGGGGAAATGGGGAATATCCACTATTTCCTGATGTAACAAATGTCTGCCTGTTTCTATTTTATGAGTAAAACTTACATTAATATCATATGAATTAAAACAGGCAATAATAATAGTAGAAATGAGATGTTCTAGAATTCCCCAAAAGGTGCCTTCGTATATTAAGGTTTTGATGGTAGATTTCCATTAAGTAGGCCATAGAATATCTATTACTCAGACCTCACTAGCCTCAGATAAAGGGTCTCTTGTTTGTGAGAAATGTGATGGGCAGAATAAGTAACACAAATATAGACTAGGAAAAACTGCAGTACATTATTCCAATGTACATCTCATGGTTACAATATGACAGTATTTACTCTCAACTGTTTCCAAGACTAACAGCAATGTTTTTGGTACTCTTGGTAACACATTGGAATATGTGCTGCTCTTTGCGTTATTGATATCATTTTTAACTTTAGAGTTCCTGGTTTATGCAAAATATTGTTAGCTGAGCTGAAAAGATAAAAAAACCCAAAAGCAAGGATAATTCAGGTAATTTCTGCATTTTACTCTTTCACAGGAACTCTGTATAACCATAGTATATTAATTGGTTCAAGGCCTGAACTTTGGACTATTGCAACACTTTAATTAATTTATTTTTTAGCCATTCGGTTGAAGATTTGCTGGTATGCTTGAAATCATTGATCTGAAGCATGACCCAGTTTTGGCCAAGCTCTAGCAATTGAATACATGGCCTCACATTTCGCTTAAGAATACTTTGGTATACAAATTAACTCATAGACGACTCCATTAAAGCAAAGGCCATGTTGCTGCAAAACAAGACATGTGGGTTGAGGTGTTTGTGTTTGGCACTGTGCAGAACATCTCAACTTTGGTAATGTCTGTCAGAAAGGAAAATTTCTCCAGAAATTGGCCTTTTTTTGTTTTTTCATTTCTATTTTTCACTCCCCACCTTCAAAAATCTATAACTTTTTTATTTTTACATGTAAAGAGCTCTGTGTCGGCTTGTTTTCTGTGTAACAAATTGCATTTCATAGTGATGGTATTTATTATTCCATGCAGTGTCCTGGGATGCGGGAAAAAAATCAAAATGCAGTGAAAATGTTGAAAAAACACATTTGCGCCATCTTCTTGTGGGCTTGGATGTTACAGCTTTCAGTGTGCTCCCCAAATGACATGTCTACTTTATTCTTTGGGTCAGGATAGTAAATTTGTATAGGTTTTATAATGTTTTCATACATTTACAAAAATTAAAACCTGCACAAAATTTTGTATTTTTTATTTTGCCATCTTCTGGCGCCAATAATTTTTTCTTACTTTGGTTTACGGAGCTGTGAGTGTTGTCATTTCATGCAACTTTTGATGATTTTCATTTCTACCATTTTTAGGACTGTACGACCTTTTGATCACTTTTTATAGTTTTTTTTTATATTTTTAAAAAATAGCAAAGTGCCATTTTTTACTTTGGATGTTATTTTCTGTTACAGGGTTAAACACAGTGAAAAAACATTATTATATTTTGATAGGTCTGCCATTTTCGGGCTTTTTTTTAAGTTTTTTTTTATTATAATTTTTTTAAAACCTTTTATAATCTTTATTTTTACTATTTTTCAGGCTCCCTAGGGTACTTTAACCGTAGGTTGTCTGATCGATCCTATCATATACTGCCATATTACAGTATTTATTCATAAAGGGTTAGTGCACACTTCCCGAGCAGTGCAGGGTGCCTCAGATTAATGAAAACCGCGCGTCTGCCGCACTCTGCACATTAGTGAGGCAAACTGCACATAGTACGGTTTGCACAAGTTTTTATAAATGTGGCCCATTGAAGGCATCAATACAATCAACATACTGCCACTGTTATTTGTTTCTGACTTATTAGGGGCTGCTAATATATTATACTTGTTCGTACATTTTACCAGCACACCAACCAACCCCCACTGCAAAAGAAATATATTTTATTTTGGAAGCTATAAAACCTGACAAGTCCACACACTAAATTACAAGTCACATTCTGCATGACTCTGTACTAGGCTCAAAATAGGCTATTCCAATACTAAAAATGGCATGGCATCTCTAACGCCTCTTAAAGGTTAAATTGAATGCATTGCCATTGCCATTTATTTTAATTTTTTTATTATATACATTTTTTTCTTCTATTTTATATCCTTTATTATGAGGCTGCTATCTTCTCTGGTATCTAGTATTTAGTTATAGAAATGCCCACTGGTAGCAATGGCCTAGAGCCAAGGTCTGTAGAGAGCTTCCTAGGCATGTTCTGTGCAGATAAGGCCAGGACCAGGACACAGCATATGTTCGGCTGGAGAGGTGAAAGTTGCGCAGCTGGGCCGTACATACGGCAAAAGATAGAGCATGCTCTATATTTTTTCTGGAGATGACAGAGTACGGGGAGGTACATGTGTGCTCACCATACAGTGCACAATGCACTTCTATGGCGACCAGGCGAACTGCAGCTAGTATATGTTCGCCATATGCACTCATGTGAAAGGGGCCTAAAAGGTATAGATTATATGTGACACCATGTATTTCCAGTAGCGGATTTAAGAATGATGTTTTCTATTGAGGTTTTATCTTCTATTTTATCTTCTATACTGTATCATGGAGTATAAGCTGACCTGAGTAAAAGCTGAGGCCCCTAATTTAAAAAAAAACTGGGAAAACTATTAAAAAAGATTTTTCTACCAAATGCAGCTATTCTAAAATAAACTGAAAGAAGATTACAGCAAAAGGTGAGGGGGGTGGAGGGGCGGACGGGACGGGGAGGTGCGTAGTAATCATCTACCATAAGGGAATCTGATAGTAGATGTCCGTTAAATCAGAAAACAGAAGGTATTTTTCTCCTTTTATGAAAGCAAATTCTTTTTTTTCTTCTATTTGCTGTTTTCCTTCTTGCCATGGCTTATATCTGGATGATCATGATTTGTCCCAGAAAGAAATTTGGGAAGCTCTCTACCTAAACCGGACAAGCCAGACTTTGAGCCAGGCCATGTGAATTTCATGACATGCTACTCAAGGGGGGCATCATTTATAATTTTTTCTCTGTAATTTTAATTAACTATTGTTATCAATGAAGTTAAAGATTTTTCTCTAGAGGTGCGCAGAAGTCTGATATTAACACACAACAACACATTACCAGCAACTTACAGGTGAAACAAAAGTCCCCAGAAGAAGCCGCGCCCCCTTTGCAAAACACTTGTCAGGTTGTTGGGGTTCCCTCTGTAGAGACAGGGACATCGCAGTCTGAAGTTTAGTTAAGGTAGGGAGCCTCCTCTTTGCTGCAATTTCAGCCCCAAGGTTTTCTGAACAGACACAAAGTGATCCACATCAGCGCCCAGGATCAAGAAGCATAAAGCACATGCTGACTGTTCTTTAAACATCACTACACCGGATAGCAAGAGTGATGGAAATGGATACAGCATGCAATACATGCACTCTTATATAATTAGTTGGGGGCATTATATATGAAATGCACTAAATATAAAATAATGCATAAAGATAGAATCTTGTATAACATAATTCAATTGTGGGCATTGTTAGAGTGGGCATTATGTAAATAATTGATTGGCAGGTGCTATATTTAAGAGCAAAGTGCAATCATTTATGTGCCCAATAAGTCATGGTAGGATAAGACTTCATATAGTTCAGTAGCAGATGGAGAATAGACATGTCCCCTATGAGTTGAAAATTCAAAATGCTATTTTGTTGCCAAGACTATTATACCTATTTCACACTAGGTTCCCCAAAATTCCATGCAATCCAAATTCCAACTCCATGCAATCCACCTTGTCCAAAAATGTTTGGGCAAACGAACCCTACCCCCCACCCCACCACTCCACCACCACCTGGCAAAATCCTTACTCTACAAGCACAAACTAATGAGAGAACTAGACCTTCACAATATATATAAATGTTATGCTTCGACTTGTTTAACGCAGTTATCCTCCTGGTATCAAAGTTGATACCAGGAAGCAGATCTACCTTGGATTCAAATTGAAAATCACTTGATACCACCCTTTTGAGTCAAATCCTTTCTGTCACTTCCTTTTGTGGGGTTGGACTTGCCACAGAGGGCATCTCCTATTTCTAAGCTTTCAGTAGACCTATGACAGAAATCCCATGAGCTAATAGGATCTCCTGACAGTACTAGCCTCCTTACTAGACAAAGTATTGAAATTTGAGATTACTCCTGCCACAATATTTATCAGATAAAGGTATTCAGTGCATCTTACAATCATCCACATTTCACAACTCTCACCGATTTTGCCATGGGGAGATTTCCCTAAACAGAGTAATACCCGTAGCAGAGTGGTTAAAGGCATTAGCACTTACTCATAAAACCTTGAAGTGCAGTACACATGTTTGGACGGCCTCCAAGACACTCTATCAGTGGTACCAGATGCCAGATGTCCTGCATAAAATATTTATGCAGATGCCGGAGAAGTGTTTGAGGGGATGTGGCTTAGTGGGCTCTCTACCACATATTCTATTCTTTATTCCCATTTGAATAAATTTGTAGTGAGTGTCTCAACTAATGCATGAGATGATAGACAACTCAATGAGTGTTGCTCCTTAGACTTGACAGCTTTTAATATGCATAGCTGAGTGCTTGTAAACCCTATTTGAAAGAGTCTTGCAATTCCATATATTTATTTCCTTTATCAAGAAATTAATATAACTTTCACAGTTGCTTGGCTGTAGTCGGTTGGTGGAAGTGCATCCAGTATGGCCAGTGTTGTGGTGATGTGCAGGGATGGCAGTTACACATCATTACTATGGTAATAGAGCAGGACAGTCTGTTATATCATCGCTGGGAGCAGAGCATCAGTGAGAGGAGGAGTTACTGAGAACTAAAGGATCATGGAACTTGTAGTTTCCAGTGGCGGCCATCTTAGTTAACTCCACCTACTTTAGAGAGGCCATAATTTTGTAAATCATAAAATCAAAATACTTAAGCTCTGTTTTGTGACTAATGACACTGAGTATTGTTGTACTCACTTATCTATATCATCATGGGTTTTTGTGTCAGACATTCATATTTCCAGAATACCCCTTTAAATTGTCTTGTTTTAATCACGTTGCATTGAGGTTATCAAACATAAGTGAATGATGGCAATGTGGAATGAATCATCTGCATTTAAATTTTTTTATGGGAAAATGTCATATACGATTGATTTGTTCATTGTGGAACCAATCTGGATTTCAATGATTTCCTACGGGAAAATGTTGTATTACTGTTGCAGCCCATAACTACGTTGTAGCAAGGTAAGAGAAGAAAGCCAAGTCCGCACAGTGGGAAAAGACCTCAGCAGAGGGGGTGCAAAGCCTTCATAGATCCTGGCAAAATCTTTGTGTAGCAAAATTGAAAAAAGCATACTCCAGGCTTCAGTGCTGCCTACGCTTGTTTCAATTTTACGTTGTAACAAGAGTTATACAACATGTTGAATGTGGAGAGATCAGATTAGATTACATATTTGTAGTTCTCTTTGTGCTGTGTAGCAGTAAGTATTGTTCTTGTAATGATGGATTAGGTACATTTATAACAAGATACAACAGGATGCCCATGTTTTTGCATCCTGTTTGCATTGACTTCGTATTCAATAGGACCAGAGGTCGCATTAACGCCTCACCACGCGTCATAGACGCGTGATGAGGCGCCATTACCCCTCAAAATAATTGCCATGCGTAAAGTTACGCTTGGCAATTATTCCCTGTAGTGCGCAGGCTGAGCGGTTCAGCGCGCGCTGCAAATGAGGTAAATGTCAGTAGCACAATCACAGCGCGCGCCGAACCGCTCAGCGGGACACGTGACTAAGGGGCGTGCCGAAGAAACCTGGAGTGAGAGCACCGGCCCCGGGGTAGACATGTAGGCCGCGAAGCTGCTGCTCCCCGTCCTGCTCCAACTCTCCCTGCCCGCAGCTGCCTCCGTTTATGTGATCGACGGGACCGGGTGAGCGTGTGCTGTGTGAGTGTAGTGTAGTGTGTGCTGTGTGTGAGTGAGTGTAGTGTAGTGTGTGCTGTGTGTGAGTGAGTGTAGTGTAGTGTGTGCTGTGTGTGAGTGAGTGTAGTGTAGTGTGTGCTGTGTGTGAGTGTAGTGTGTGTGTAGTGTAGTGTGTGCTGTGTGTGTGCAAGTGAGTGTAGTGTAGTGTGTGCTGTGTGTGAGTGAGTGAGTGTAGTGTAGTGTGTGCTGTGTGTGAGTGAGTGAGTGTAGTGTAGTGTGTGCTGTGTGTGAGTGAGTGAGTGTAGTGTAGTGTGTGCTGTGTGTGAGTGAGTGAGTGTAATGTACTGTGTGCTGTGTGTGAGTGTAGTGTAGTGTGTGCTGTGTGTGAGTGTAGTGTAGTGTGAATGTAGTGTAGTGTGTGCTGTGTGTGAGTGAGTGAGTGAGTGTAGTGTGTGCTGTGTGTGAGTGAGTGATTGTAGTGTGTGCTGTGTGTGAGTGAGTGTAGTGTAGTGTGTGAGTGTAGTGTGTGTGTGTGTAGTGTGTGTGTGTGTAGTGTAGTGTGTGCTGTGTGTGAGTGTAGTGTAGTGTGTGCTGTGCGTGAGTGTAGTGTGTGTGCTGTGCGTGAGTGTAAAAATTAAAAAAAAAAATAATAATTAAAAGTTCAAATCAGCCCCTTTCCCTAGAACTGATATAAAAGTAAATAAACATATGAAATTATAAACACGTTAGGAGTCGCTGGGTTCCAAAAACCCACTCTCCCGCGGCTCTCCTTCACTTCCTATGTAGCCGAGCGCACGGTCGCGCGCATGGTAAGCGCCGAGCGCGTACCTCCCTGCGCCGGCTATAAAGTTTAAAAAGTGTTTTAAACCGCAATACAGCGGTTTAAAACACTAACAAAAATCAGCTCCGGCACCAGCTCACCCTGAGCTGGTGCTCGGTATTTCCATCTGAAACCTGCCCCTTCAAGTGGTAGGTTTCCTTTAACCCCTTAAGGACTCAGGGTTTTTCGGCTCATTTCTCGCTCTCCAACTTCAAAAATCCATAACTTTTTCATTTTTACGTGTACAGACCTGTGTGAGGGCTTATTTTGTGCGTAACAAATTTTACTTTCCCGTAATGTTATTTATTTTAACATGCCGTGTACTGCGAAGCTGAAAAAAAATTCCAAATGTGGAAAAATTGAAAAAAAAACGCACGTGCATCACGTTCTTGTGGGCTCAGTTTTTACGACTTTCACTCTTCGCTCCAAATAACACGCCTATTTTATTCTTTTGTTCGGTGCGATCGCGGTGATACCAAATGTATATAGGTTTTATTGTGTTTTAATACATTTTCAAAAATTAAACGAATGTGTACAAAAAAGAAAAAAATTTTTTGCCATCTTCTGACGCTAATAACTTTTTCATACTTTGGCGCACGGAGATGTGTGAGGGGTCATTTTTTGCGAAATGAGGCGACGTTTTCATTGCTACCATTTTGAGGTCTGTGCGACATTTTGATAATTTTTTATTTCATTTTTTATGTTATGTAAAAAGGTGTAAAAGTCGCATTTCGGACATTTGGGCGCCATTTCCCGCCTCGAAGGTCACCGCCGCCCGTAACCGTTTTTATATTTTGATAGATTGGGCATTTTGGGACGCGGCGATACCTAATATGTTTGTGATTTTTACTGTTTATTATGTTTTATATCAGTTCTAGGGAAAGGGGGGTGATTTGAACTTTTAATATTTTATGAATTTTTTTTATTTTTTAAACTTTTTTATTTTTTTTCACTATTTTTTAGACCATCTAGGGTACATTAACCCTAGATAGTCAGATCGCTCCTACCATATACTGCAATACTTCTGTATTGCAATATATGGCATTTTTGCAGCACATTCATTACAATGAGCCACTGGCTCATTGTAACGAATCTGCAGATGCCAGATAGTCTCAGGTCAAACGAAGACCCGAGGCTACCATGGCAACCGATCGCCCGCCGTCTTTTAAACGCCGCCGGCGACTTTGCCGGCGGCGTTGAAAGGGTTAATAGCCGCGATCGGTGCAAGCAACGACCGCGGTTATTAGCGGTGGGGGTTTGCTGCAATATGCAACAACCCCCACCTCTGTATGAAGAGGACTCAGCCCGTGAGCCCTCTTCATACATTCCCTATACCTCTGCACCATAGAGCTACGGCGCAGAGCGTTAAGGGGTTAAAGAATAGCTGCACTAACAGACATAAATAGTAAATAAAAGTAATGTTATTGCTGTAAATGCATATTCTAAATATATAATTGAGCACTGACAAGTAATTCCCACTTATCTACCCCCTTCTCGGACCTTTAAAGCGTGGTTCATTTACTGTCCTGGGGGGAATCATATTCTACACATATTTATGTCTCCATTCCAGATTATCATGTTGTCATTAACCTGCATTATTAATTTACATAATCGATATATACACAAGATACTATGATTTAAGAAAGCCATTTTCATTCAGTCAGTACTGAAGATTTATTTCTGATTTCTTCTACTATAGAGCCACTCTTTTGTTCTACTCCAACATAGTAAAACCAATGCATTATATCAGATGTTTACATGCTAAAAAAATTACAATAGCCATTTTACCTAAGAAACCACATAAAAAACATAGACATGTATCCATAATGCATTAGTACACAGTAACAATACAGGCATTCCCTGGCTTACATACAAAATAGGTTCTTGAGGTTTGTACTTAAAATAAAGTTGTAAGTATGTTGGAATTGGATTTTCATAATTTTTAGCTGTATTGGGAACATATTATCAATAAAACTTCATTACAGACACTGTACAACTGATCATTGCAGTTTGCAACTAAAGTAAAGCATCCAGAGAGCTTCACCATAGGTCAAAGTGGGCAGAGAGGTCCGTCTGTAACTAAGGGTCATCTCTAAGTCAGATGTCCTTCAGTAGGCGACTGCCCGTCCTACAGCTGCTAAAAATTTGGAGCAAAAGTGATATTTTAACAAGGCACATTTGAGAACTGTATCCCAGTACCACCCAAGCAAGTAAACAACTGCATTTGGATGCCTTCTTTCAGTTCTTCATGTAGGGCTTTTGTTAAGCATAAAGTCAAGTTCAGAATGTGCAGAATAGCCCCAAAACTATGGTGTCACAGAGACTGGAAGATGCATTACTATGCTCTATTACCTGCCCTATAAGGGAAATAAGTTCTCCAACAAAAACATGTCCCATTTCCTGCTGGTAAATAATAGACACCAATTTCCCTCTTAAAACTTAAATTTTAGGCATATTGTCCACAGTGCATGCAAAACACATCAAACACACATCGTTTGCTGACTTAAATGTCTGTCCAAACATTTATAAACCGGAACTGAACTCAGCATGTCAGTTCAGTTCCAGTTCATGAGCATTCGGTCCGGATGTTCCATTCAGTACACAATGCGAGTTTGATGCAGGTTGCACACATCAAACTCAATTGTTGGCAATAGGCTGTCACAGTCTATGGGAAATAGTCCCTTGGGACTAAAGTCTTGTGGACTCACTGGACCAGCGTGGGAGATAACAATGCCAGCCGCAACCCAGGAGCGGAGTCTAAGTGGACTCTTGGTCTTCGCCAGAGCCCGCCGCAAAGCGGGATGGACTTGCTGCGGCAGGGAGCCACCAGGTTGCTCCACGGGTGTGACTAGGCCCGCGGTGGCATCCAAGGTAGGGACACGGGGCAGGCAGGACCACGGGAAGGCAGGACCAAGGGAAGGCAGGACCAAGGGAAGGCAGGACCTCGGGAAGGCAGGACCTTGGAAGGATGGCTGGCAGGACCTCGGAAGACCACTAGGATACCAGACCATCTCAGGCTTGCAGGACCGCCACAGGAACACGGAGGCATCTGGAAATGCTCAGGAATCATAGAGGCGTCTGGAAACGGTCAGGAATGCTCTCACTCCAGTAGAATGACCTGAAGATCCGGCAGGGGATGCAGGGAGTCACCAGACTATATAGCCAAGCCGGAAATGCCAAAACCAATAAGGAGGACACTGGCCCTTTAAGGCTGGGAGAAGTGGCGGGAGCACGCAACTGCAGGGAAGAAGCATGTGGCCTACACTCCAGGAGCCAGAGTACAGACCGGAGCCAGGAGAGGTAAGTGAGGGCAGGGGGAGCGGGGACCGCGGCAGCGGGTGTAACTGTGACATAGGCCTTATATATTACGTGTAAGTGAAACAGTATTGCTTAGAGCAGTGATGGCTAACCTATGACACGCGTGTCAGTGCTGACACACATAGCCATTTTCACTGACACGCGGCTGCCTGAGAGTTAAGTTTCATCCTACATGATCAGGTGCAGTAGCCGGGAGGCTGAGAGATTGCACTGAGCTTCCAGCACTCCCCCCTCCTCCTCCTCCTCCCCCGGGCCGGCCCCTCCCCATGTGTGAGCTGTGCCTAGTGTCTCCAGTCAGCACAGGTATCAGCACAGGGCACAGCAGGAGAGGTGATCCGGCCGTAAACCAGGGAGACTCCTCTGCAGCTCCTGATAGTTGTGGTGGGGGTAGGGTGGCAGCACAGTCAGAGGCCACATCGCTGCTGCCCTGTGTGATGTCCCAGCAGCTGCCACCTCTACAATGACCATCTCCACAGCAGGGACCAGGGAGGACAACGACTCCCATCATACAGTGATTAAGGTCAGTGCACTGTATGATAGAAGACATCAGGGCTTATGTGTCAGTTTTGTAACGTACAAGCCATGAAATAATTGCAACTCCTTGCAAATCGCCAGACCTTGCGATTATTTTGCTCCGCACACCTTCTCCATGCCAAGAGGGCATGAAGGAAATGCGGACAGCGGCGCCTGGGACCTCGCTATAACCTGTGAACTTTCATGACTGAAAGTTTGCAGGTTACTAAGCAATTTCACACCTGTCTGATTGTATGGCAGTACATGGTAGGATCAATCAGACAATCCACGGTTAAAGTACCCTAGAAGTTAAATAGTATACATATTTGTTATTTAAACTATAAATATCACAAAAATATGTTTTTTTGTCAAGGTGACACACCACCCGAGTTATGCTCGGTTTTTTGGCGAATTTTGACACACCAAGCTCAAAAGGTTGCCCATCACTGGCTTAGAGCTATATGGACATTTTTGTGGATTTAATACCTTACTTCTATATATATTATCTGCTTTGAATATCGCCTACAAAAGTAGTCACCAAAAAAACTCTATAAAAATGGAAGGACACCTACCACGTGAAATTGTACTTGTAAGATCCAAATACCGAGCATCAGCTCAGGGTGAGCTGGTGCCGGAGCATATTTTCGTTATTCTCATAAACCACTGTATTGCGGTTTAAACACTTTTGGAATCTTTATATGTGAAGCAGCTTCGCTGCACGGTGGTACGCGCTGCGTGCATGGTGTCACCGGCACTTCCTATTTGGGCTCACGCACGGTCGCGCGCATGGTATGGCCAGCGCGTACCACCCTGCGGCGAAGCTGCTTCGCATATAAAGATTCCAAAAGCGTTTAAACCGCAATACAGTGGTTTATGAGAATAACGAAAATATGCTCCGGCACCAGCTCACCCTGAGGTATTTAAAGCTTACAAGTACAATTTCACGTGGTAGGTTTCCTTTAAACACACCTTCTAAAAACACCATTATGCAGAATACTGCTTTTTTGTATCTGTGTTTTCTCCTGTGGGACATTGTAGGCAAGTAGCAGACACGTCTTGGGAAATATGGCTTAACCACAAAGATTTTGCTTGTATTTTTTGTATTCTTTGTTTCTGCTTATATAAGCTATCAAACTTTCCCTGTTTTGAATATTTCCATAATAGCTATGGCTCTGCTGTTTTGGGATTTGTTTAATTTATCAGGATGAACACATTGCAAAGTCAATTTATACATATGTACAACGAAGCAGTCTTTGGCGAAATATGAAATGGAATCATTCTAAAATAATACAATATTCAGTAGGATTGTGAAGTAGGAAGGTATGTAGGTACATTGTGAAGTGTTTAAGGAAGATAAGAATATTGTCAGTGTACTGAAGGGACCTGTTTCCAAGTTATTAACACAATCTTACATGGCATCCTTTTGAAGGACTGATTTGGCAAGCTCTGCGTAGTGCTACGTAATCTGTGTACGCTATATAAATATAGGCAGTCCCCGGGTTACGAACAAGATAGGCTCCCTAAGTTTGTTCTTAAGTTGAATTTTTATGTAAGTGGGAACTGTATATTTTATAATTGTAGCTCAAGACAAAAAAAAATTTTCTAAATTGATGCTGTAATGGGACCAAGGATTGTCAATAAAACTTCATTACAGACACCTTAGGCCCCTTCCACACTAGCGTTGCATTTCACGTCAGGGTGCAACTGACGTTTTTGGCTGCGTTTTTGTTCCATTATTCCTTGGAGTCATTAGCGTTTTTGCGTTTTTCACGCGCGTGTTGTTCGCTTTTTTTGCATTTTCAGTGCGTTTTTCACGCACGTTTTTTAAGTCAATTGGACTTTTTCAAAGGGACCATGGTTCGGGAATAAAATGTTTTATTTAATTGAAAAAGAATGTCTTCTGATAAGTTAGCAGATGTATGCAAACATCTACAATCTTTTCTTCACTGTTCCGTGCGTATATTATCTCTCGACAAGTTACTTCACAAAATAGTATGTGAAGAACAATATATACCGTATGTTCCGGCCTATAAGACGACTTTTGAAGACAGAAAAATCTTCTGTCTTCTCTGGGGTCGTCTCAACGCCGGTAAACCGGCGGGCGGGTCCCGGTGCATGGACCTAAAATGGACCTAAAATTTCAAATCACCCCCCTTTCCCTAGAACTGACATAAATATAAATAAACAGTAAAAATCCACATTAGGTATCGACGCGTCCGAAAATGCCCGATCTATCAAAATATGATAACGGTTTTTCAATGTGTTTAACCCCGTAATGGAAAATAGAGCCCAAAGTCGAAAATGGCACTTTTTTGCCATTTTGTAAAATATAAAAAAATCTATAAAAAGTGATCAAAAGGTCGTACAGTCCTAAAAATGATATCATTGAAAATATTATCAAATTTCGCAAAAAATGACACAACCCACAGCTCCGTACACCAAAGTATAAAAAAAGTTATTAGCGCCAGAAGTTGGCAAAATCAAAAAAAATAATTTTTGTACAGGAGGTTTTCATTTTTGTAAATGTATGAAAACATTATAAAACCTTTATAAATTTGGTATCCACGTAATCGTACCAACCCAAAGAATAAAGTAGACATGTCATTTGGGGCGCTCAGTGAAAGCCGTAATATCCAAGCCCACAAGAAAATGGCGCAAATGCGTTTTTTCATTGCATTTGGAATTTATTTCCCGCTTCTGAGTACATGGCATGGAATATTTAATAAAATAAAAATTTAAGGTACAGTATGGTAACATTTACAGTAAAATGGACGATGGTAATGTTGTTGTTTTATGCCTTATGTTTATGAGCGACAGTTTTCCTGCTATATACCTGCATGTCATAAGAATTTAAATTTAAAAAATGACCATGTTATATTTAAATCTGTTTTTTTTTAAATTTTTACCGGTGTTTTGTATGCGTTGGAAAAGGGGTAGTCTTATAGGGCGAATATATCTTAAACTCTATATTTTAAACAGGAAAGTAGGGGGGTCGTCTTATACACCAGGTCGTCTTATACGCCGGAATATGCGGTATGTGTGAAGAAGACATTGCAGATGTATGGAAACATCTGCAATTTGTTCTTCACACATATATATTGTTCTTCACATACTATTTTGTTCGCACCGTTCCGCGTGTATCTCCCGACAAGTAAGCAGATGTGCCGAACATCTGTAATCTATTCTTCACTGTGTTCTTTACTGTGTTTTTCACTTAAATGATCCTGTGTTCACTGTGTTCACTGTTTTTATTCTATTCTTCACTGTTCTTCACTGTGTTTTTTTAATTAAATGCTCGATCTCGAGCAGGGGAATTATTCATGTCACCTAGCAACCCATCCATTTAAAACGCATTGCACTTGCAATGCTTGCGAGTGCAATGCATTTTTGATGGGTCTCCATAGACATGAATGGGGCGGGAAAAACGTGCGTGAAACGCAAAAGTAGAGCATGCTGCGATTTTGACGCGCGTCAAAACAAACGCAAACAACGCAAATGAGGAAAGGCCCATTGGAAACAATGGGACAGAGTGCAATGCAAGTTCTGCGCGTCAAAAGCACGCGCAGAACTCACGCGTGAAAAACGCTAGTGTGGAAGGAGCCTTACAGCTGATCATTGCAGGAAAGGCATCCAATAAGGAATCATTATTATTATCTATTAAAAGAAATAATTCAATACTCCAATATCACACTATATTGAAAACAAGTTATAACTTTTAAATCTTCATTCGAATATAACATTATCACTGAACACTAATAATATTCAATAAATGTCACATAATACTGCAAAGCAGTAGACAGTTTAGAAGCTAAATCTACACCACACAGATCATATTCACTAGCTGTAGTCTTTCAGTGAATGACCTAAGTTTGTACGGTGATGAATGTTACAACCAGATACCATATTCACATTCCAAAGCCGAGAGTACAGTATGACCTGGAGTACAAGGCAAGCAGATTAAAGTTATAGTACTAGATACATTATAATATAATCTTGTTTTCTCTTGTTTTTCTTTTGGCAAGTAATGTACAATGGCCACAATGGAAACAAAAAAGGAAGACAGGACCTGGTCCCACCCATAATACAGTAACCCCTATCTTTTCAGTAACTGGGACTTTACATGCAATGCCAGGAAATTTGTGAAGTGTAATGTGCACCAGTCTCCTGCTGTGACCTTAGGTCCACTAGCCTGTGCTTGCCTTATCATGTAGTCCAAGTATTAGACAAATACACTATTTGATTCCTTCTTTATATAGTACATTAGCTATAAAGCAGAAAAAATACAGATGTAACATTGGTTAACATGACTGACTGATTAAGTTAACACACAAAAGGGTTGGTCTCCTCCATTATCTTAATGCAATAATGTTAACCAGTGCTACACCTGTATAGTTTGAACTGACAGACACTGAAATTATTGAATTGTCTGGCGCCACCCTCTGCCCTCAATCCTAATTGCAATTCGGCCACATCCAACGCCTGCATTTAATCTCCCCTTTTCTATGGTCAAAATGCTCTAATGCGGCCACGCTGGTCCTCCCTTATAACATGCCTGTAGATCTTTTATTAAAATATAAAATGTAAAATATAAGATTAAAGGGTATTCTCGTCTGGGCATTCACATTCAGTTTCATTAATCTGCCATATATAAACATTTCTTCAATTAGATGTTATTAAAAAAAGTTCCTTTGTGAAAATAATTTCCTATAAATGTAGTCATATGGTCCCTTAGAAACAAGACTGTGTCCTTGGATACGGCCACCTCTGCTGGAGTTTCTGAATATTAAATGTCCTAGGAGTCACAGTTGTTCTATGGTAATGAACGCCGAATCCAGGTGGTCAGGAAGGCTCAATAGCACATGTCTGGCCACTGCTGCCAGAGTGCGGGGAGGTCGTATCTGTGGAAGCTATCTCGTTTCTAAGGGTCAACATGGCTACATTAATGAGAAATTATCTTCACACAGGAACATTTTTTTTAATAACATACAATTGAAGAAATGTTTACATAAGCCAAATGAATTTAATTAAATGTGAATGCCCAGATGGGAATACCCCTTTAACACAAAACATAAACCAAACATTATATACAATATATACAAAATATTTACAATAGCTCATCTGATGGTCCAGCCCCATTCACACTCTTTTGAGAAATAATAATGCCGACCGCGGCAGTGACAGGCGGGTGTTGGCTGTTTTATACAGCTCTCTCCATACACCCCTTGCCGCGCGAGGACGATATAGTTCGTCCTCGATCGGCAAGGTGTTAAATTTCCAAGAGACGGTGCACACACGCCCGAGGAGGTGGGGATGCATGTGCACGGCAGTCCGAGACAGGGGTTGCGGGAGCCATCGTGACATAAATGAACATAAACACACCCCACACCCTCTAATAACAGACCACCTGACACAACACATCTCACATCCATTTTTCTTTTAAACAATCACAGAATACACTACATACTTAACTACTCACCCACTCTCTCCCCTACCCCTCAGATACTGGTCTAATGTCCAAAGTTTACTTTAAGTAATCCAGAGCAGTGTCCAAAATGAGTTAATAAAGAAAATTATTAATCCCACCACCATCACCCCCCAACCTAATACTATATTCCCCAAACTTCATTCAATATATACACTATTTACTGCAGAACACAAAGAAAAAATAATACAAAGAAAACATTATACAATAATAATATATCAATCAACAACATAAATAGGGTTATAGAGCCTGCAAGTCCTACATCTCTATAGAATCACAAAATAAAAAAAAAATTTGCAGTGCAACATCAGTCCAACACCAAGAGGGGAGATGACAGATTAAGCAACACTAAAGCAGAACCCCCTCCAAAGGAGAGAGGCCTTCCCCAAGCCCAGCCTCTCATACTACAGAGAGCGCACCTTCACCATGTTGCCCAGAATGTTCCTAACCAACTCATCCATGGGAGATTTTTACACTGCATCAATACTAAGCACCGTTCGATCTACGTGTAGTACATGACCACTAGACTAATTAGGAATAACGTGCAGTGTTCACTACCACCGAGGCCTCTGAATGCTGCATAGACCCACTCCACATAGAAGAGACCGGCTAACACGGGCCAACTGATGGAAGTGCCCACCCGGTAATACACCTCTGAAATGAAGCAGGAAGTTGCCCATGCTCTCCAATAGGCCACACACTCCTCCTGGGGACAACCCCTTTCTTCAGAGCTCCTACACTTTAGGTTGTCCCTCACGCACAGTTAAAGTTGAATAACAGGATGTTGCAGAGAGTTATTCGCTCTCTGCATCATCACTGTGCCCCTGCTATAGCTGTGATGCCGACAGGGATTGATGCCATCACCTGCCAGCATCATAGCACAGAGAAAGACGAGAAGAGAGGTAATGGGGAACGGGGACAGGTGAGTATGTGGCATTTTAATTTTTAAAATTTAATTTGAGACAAGAAAAAGAGGATGAGTGGGGGGCCAGAAAATGAGTTGGGGGTATGAGAGTATGTCCCCAACATGGGGGGATAAGAGAGGGGGCCAACAATACCAGGGGATATGAGGTGGGGGCCCACATTAAGGGGGTATGAGAGGGGGCCCACATTAAGGGGGGGACTTGTGTGTAAGCAAATACCTTGACTTGTTCTGAGGACCATACCCTTTATTCAGGTTACTGTGATCTACTTTTTCTATGTATGTTGTCTTTTTAAATAGATTTGTTTTAATTGATGTAATAAAGAGTTAATTTATGCTTTATACATTTTTTGTTTTTTTGTTTCCTTTTTTGTGGTGTTATCTGATTTTGGGAACAATCTATTTAATAGGTGGGGGTACGTTGTGTCCGTGCCCCCTATTACTTGTATCGGTGATCAAGTAATAAACGTTCACATTTTCACATATGTAAATTATTCAGCCTCTTAGGGTGCTTCACATATTAAATTTTGGTTGCGTTTTCATTGTTTTTTAAATGCATTACAACAGCTGAGGAAAGGTGATTTGCCAAATTACATTACTGTTAACAAATCACCTCTCCTCAGCTGTTATAATGTGTTTTAAACGCAATCAAAATACAACCAAAGCGCAGCATGCGAACGTGGCCTTAGCTACAAGTTTCCCACTTGCCAGTGTGGGTGCGTCTAACATGCACAAGCTATGGTCTAATTGGTCAGCGGGACATGTTTGTGATGATGTCACGGGAGGCAGGTTCAGCCCCTCCACCTTGCTGATTGTAGTTCTTTTCAGAGCTGGAAACCATGGTTGCTATGGGCCAAAAAAGGTACTAAATGGGGACTGTTAAGCAAAATACTTTGAGAAATGATTCCCAAGGACAGAATTATGTTTTTTTATTTACTCAGCTACTCTTTAAAGAGGACCTGTCACCCATAAATTCGGCACAAGGAGTTGCTTACTAAAGTAAGCAGCTCCTAGTGCTAAAGCAAACGCAGCAGTGTTACAATAATAGGGTTAGCGGAGGTTTCCGATAACGCTATCTAACACCGCTGCGGAGTACAATAGAAACGCCAGACCACTTTGAGAGCTGGGCGGGATGTGGGCAGGTTTAGGGGCGGAGACTGCCACATGACGCTGGCAGTCACGGCTGAGCAAAGGAGAGGACGGGGCGGTGTGGGGAAGAGGCAGCGCCTCGGATCACTCCCTCATGAAAATGCACCAATCATGTGTGTTAATCATGGGAATGCAAAGCTGCCGGAGGCATTTAAATTCTAGCAATATAGTTGCTGCCATATTGGATTTGATCGCCACCCCCTGTGAAGTCATCTATTAAAATGTGCGATTTGCAGATTGGCAGTATATGGGGATTTTCCACATCATATATTACAGACTGGTAGGATCAATCAAACACCCAAGGATAAAGGTACGCTTGGGGGTCTGAAAAATAGTAAGGAAAAAAGTAAAAGAAAAAATGAAATTAAAAAAACCTAAAGATTTAAAATCACCCCCTTTCCCTAGAACTGATATAAATATAAATAAACCGTAAAAATCATAAACATGTTAGGTATCGCCGCATTCCAAAATGTCCAATCTATCAAAATTTAACTAAGGGTTTTCTTGCCGTTTAACCCTGTAACTAAAAATAGCACCTAAATAGTTTTTCTTTAAACTAACAAACAGGGACCGTCCTTGCTGGGCAGGGTTATTTAGGTTTCAAAGAGGAACCGAAATGAGAGAGGGACCATAGAACATAGCAACGAAATAGAAATCCTTTCTATTCTATTGCTTTAGAGTTACCTGAACATTGCAAATCATGTAACACAAATTTCCCCCTGGAATTTCTGTTTCATGCTATATCAGGTTATTCTCAATGGGCAGAGGGATGTAAATCAGTAAGGATGTCTAAAAATAAACCTCAAACTGTAGTCATATTGTATCTTGGAAAGCTATTTATGATTCATCGAGTTCCGAAAGAGAATCTTAACCCATTCAAGTCTTGGCCATTTTTGTGTTTCCATTTTTTCTCCCCACCTTCAAAAAGTCATAACTTTTTTATTTTTCTATGTAAAGAGCTGCATGAGGGCTACTGTATAACAAATTGTACTTTCCCGTGACGGTATTTAACATTCCATGCAGAATAAATTTTCTAAATGTGGTGAAATTGTCCAAAAAACAAATTTACAACATTTTCATACGAACTTTGTATTTTTACCTTTCACTTTTCATTCCAAATGTTTTTTTTTTTACCTTTTTTTTTTACTACTGTTTAGACTCCATAAGGGAACTTTAACCAATGGGGGTTTGCTTCTACAATATACTGCAGTAGTGCAGTACATGGGAGCTTTTCTAGTGGACTCTTAGCAGATTTAGGGGTCTGGGAGTCTTGCTGGATGACCTCACAGGGTATGGGGGGGGGGCGATGACCAAATCCAAGATGGTGGAACACAGCTTTGCCAGAGGAAACTAAATGGGTAACAAGCCCTCTACATATCTCCTTCCCATCACTGTGCCGTAAAAGTATGTCTTACATCTAGAAAGGGGTTACGTTTTTTGCACCATTAACCCCTTAACAGGAATTTGCCAGACCGATTTACCTGCCTAAACATACTGCAATGTCATATAGGGCTATGTCCGCAGGTCACCAATGCCTATGTTTTTATTTTCCATTTGCATCTTCCAGGCTAAAAGTTAACTTTAAAAATATGCAAATGAGGATGGAGTATTTTGGGAGGCACTTACAGTGTGCCACTGGGCTCTGACTCCACAGGAATTACACCAGTCTACTACACTGGCACCACTCTTCACCAATCTTGTTTGATCCTTCCCAATTCAGCTATCTCGCTCTTGGGTCCAGTGAGATTTCCAACCAGAGCCCTGAAGCTTTTTGATGCTGAAGCCTGGTTCTGTTTTGGTCTTTCTGATTTTTAATGCACACCTTCCAAAATCCATAACTTTAATTTATGCATTAATGCAGTTTAAAAAACGTTTTTAAATTATTCAGACTGGGCCTAATAGGTTTCTGAAGTTGGCAGACTCAAAGACCATGCCTTTAGCTAACCTCTAGCCAGCATGGCAATCTTAAGGCACACTGTGGTAGTGCATCCTCTCTGACTCCTTCACCACTGTTGTCACAGCAGATAAGGGACTAAACTATCCTAAATGGAGCACAGATGCAGCAGGAGCCAGAAAGTATGGTACGGCAGATGGTATATTTTATTAGGAGTCGACATACAGAACTTCAATTTTTTATTAAATCAATTATATACATCCTGTTGGGTACTAAGATCTTTAAGTTCTTGTCCCCAAGTTAGCTGTAAAGTTTCATCAAGCCACCTATTTTTTCCAATATTAAACCCCTTCCCGACGTAATATAGTCACATGATGAGCCCTCTAAAAACATGGTGGGCGTTTGATGCATATTGCAGCAAACACCCACTGGTAACACCTGTGATCAGTGCTCATATCATCACTCCCGGTGACATCATTGGAGAGTGAAGATCTGTCTCCATGACAGTCTCAGGTCTTTGTTGGACTCAAGGCTGCACGATTTCTGGACATTGTCACATTGTAATAAATGAGTAGTAAAATCCCCATATATTGTCAAAGTGTAGCATGGCAGTGTATGGTAGCATCAATCAGGCAACCTAGGCTTAAAGGGGTCTAAAAAAATAGTAAAAAAAATTTATTAAAATAAATTAATGAAAAAACCCTAAAAATTTTAATCACCCCCTTTCCCTAGAACCGATATAAATAAGCATTAAAAATCATAAAAATGCTAGATATTGCCGCTTCCCAAAGTGTCTGATCTATCAAAATATAATAACGGTTATTCTCAACGTTTCTAGCTCCTAAATGTCATGTTTTAGCCATTATGCAAAATATAATTGACTAAATCAAAAGTGATCAAAAGGTCGTACAGTCCTCAGAATGGCAGAATTTAAAATGTCATCTCAAGAAAAAGTTATTAGCGCAAAATGAAGAAAATTATTTTTGTACGGGAGGTTTAATTTTTCTAAATGTCTGAAAACATTATAAAACTTATTTGGTATCCCCTTGATCATATCAACCCAAAGAATAAAGGAGACATGTAATTTGGGGCTCACAGTGAAAGCCGTAAAATAATAGCCAACAAGAAAATGGTGCAAATGCATTTTTTAACCAATTTCACAGCATTTGGAATTTGTTTCCCACTTCCTAGTACAGTGATGGCAAACCTTTTATACACCGAGTGCCCAAACTATAACCAAAACCCACATTTTTTTCGCAAAGTGCCAGTGCGACAATTTATGCAGTAACTTATTACTCCCTGATCTTTCACAGATTTAAATTGTATAGGCATCTGAGGACACCAATACAGTAGAAAGAAGGAGAAGTAGTTTGGATGACCAGTGTAGCTTCCTTTTAAGATCTTGGGCTGCCTGGGACTGCAAGAGGCCTTGAGTCCTGTCTGGTGAACCCTGCCCTGGTGTGATGGAAAGGGTGCCCATATAGAGGGCTCTGAGCGCCACCTCTGGCACCTGTGCCATAGGTTCGCCATCACTGTCCTAGTACATGGCATGGAATAAATACTGTCACTATGAAGTGCAATCTGTTTTGCATAAAACAAGCCCTCACATAGCTCCTTACATGGAAAAATATAAAAGTTATAGATTTTTATAGTTGGGGAGTGAAAAATGGAAACCCAAAAATGAAAAAGGGCCTTGGTGTTGAATGAGCTAGCTTATGAATCATTTACCACATATTTGAGATCATTTAAAAAAGATGTGATAATGATAATGATATCATTTAGGTGGATTTATAAGTGGATTTAGGAATATAAAGGGATTTCTGAATTTCCTTTGAAATGTATGTATGTATGAAACATTTTGGCCAAGGTGATAATAAAACCCTACAAAAAATGTTACCTTCTTGCATATCCATCTAAAGGTATAGTGTATTGGAACATGAGAGATAAAAGTTAAATTTTTATTAAATATTATCCCATTTTTGTGGTTTTGTTCTTTTCACTTTGTTTATCGCTTCCGTTTCACTTTCACTTCCTGTAATCCAAAAGCCACCACATATTTTGATCTAATAAAAAAAATCACATAAGCTATAGTTTATGTTAATTTACGGAGGAAAAGTGCTTTTCTAAGTTGCCTTTGCAATATTTGCATAAAATTTCACCCAAAAGGCAGCGAAACTAAAATTGAAAAAACGTGAAAATGATTTACCAGCATGTAAATGTCACTGGTGCACCTGCGACCCATATCCCGAGTCGCAGGCGCACCTGTGTACCTCCCTGCGCCTCACTCGGAGCGTGCTTACCTGCCTCCTAGGGTGCTTACTGGTGTTCTGAGATTTAAAGGGCCAGGCGCTGATAATTGGTGCTGGCCGGCTGCCCATCCTGTTAAATTCCCGGCTCCTTCCTGTGTCTCCTGCCAGACCTTTGTGCCTCATGCCTGAGAGAAAGCTTGTTCCCTATGCCTTGAGACTGTTTGCTGAATTCCTGTTGTGACCCTGGTTTCGTTCCTGTCTACGTTCTTTTGCTGCCTGCCCTGAACTCCTGCTCTGCCTGTGACGTTGATCCTGTGCCGCCTGTCTCGACCTTCTGTCTACCCCCGACTACGATACTGCATCACGACTCTATACCTTGCCATGGTCACCACCGTGGACAAAGTTGCGCCTGTGGATTGAGCTGGTGGCACCACGCCGCAGCAAGTCCGACTCTCTTTGCGGCGGGCTCTGGTGAAAACCACCACTTAAACTCCGCTCCCAGTTGTCGGCTTACGCCATGGCCTGCGGAAGTACAGTGGGTCCACTACCCCTGAATCCTGACCGTATACCTATCTGATGTATATTGTATTGAATCAAGTGTGAACGAATAGAATTTAAAGGAAGTATACCATCAAAACCAAACATGGATAAACCAGGAACACTTGGTGTCCGGTGGAGGTTTCAGTGATGAGGCGGCCACAGATCACGAGAGTGGGGAGTCCAATTGCTCCCCAAGATGAGCGTAGCAACTGATCGTGCATGGCCGGGCTTCCCCCGTTCATTTCTATGGATCTGACAGCTCGGCAATCTCCGTTACCTCTATAAAGATGAACAGGGCATGCGTGACCAGTTGCTCCGTTCATCTCGGGATCCTAACATGTATTGTGGGAAAACCCATTAAAGTGTTTTGCAGGGCTTAAAACAAAATGGAGGTGCAATTTTGGAATTGTCTTTTTTTGGGGGGGGGGCTAAATGAATCTATTTTTTAAAACTGTAAACATTGTTAGTGGATAAAATACCAAAACAAACAAAATCACAGAAAAATACCACATGTTTTATATCCCTGCATCCATTACAATCTCACCAAATGAAGGGAAACAATTACTAAAACATATTAAACAGAAAATGAAACTTTTATTTCAGCAATATAAAACACAGAAAATCCACCAATGGTCAAATAACTAAATATACAGAATTGCACTTTACTCAGAGGAATAACAGATTACATGCGGTCCCCAACTTAAGGACACGCTAGTTACAGAGGGACCGCTCTGCCCACTTTGACCTCTGGCGAACCTCGCTGGATGCTTTACTTTAGTCCCAAGCTGCAATGATCAACTGTAAGGTGTCTGTAATGAAGATACCTGCGCTGTCCTAGTAATATAAATGCTAGCTAACGTGGTACCTGTGATGGAGCATGAAAACTTCCAGATGGTAATTGTATCCAGTCTGAATTCCTGTTATTCACCTGAATGGTCCAAAGAGGTTTCTGCATCCAAGAATTTGGTATATAGATGAGGTCCTACAAGTGGTGCACTTTTAATAAGTCAGCAATAATGCAGAGCAGCCCCGGCCGGTGGCTGCAACCCGCTAAACAGTTCCGTTGGAGTGACGTCACTCAATCTATGGGTCGTCCAAAGGAACACTTCTCCTCGACGCATTTCGAAAGTCACGGCTTTCTTCGTCAGGAATGAAAGGTATGTGTGCCACACCATGACGATCCTCTTTATATAAGATTTGGTAACTGCAAACATTGCTGGTATCCATCATGTACCTCAGGGAGACTCCCTGAGCAAAAACTCATCTGATGCCCTCAACAATATAAAAAGTTTGTATTTATCTAAATATACATCCTAATCTAGATGAAAAAAGTGTGCAATGAATAAAAATCTTTTATTGATACAGTTAAAAAATATATGTATAAAATATGTATGTATATATGTACATCTTCTTTGAAAGAATATGTCTTAACCCCTTGACCCCTTCACGCTCCGTGATGGATATATCCGCCATGGAGCTGTGAAGGTTGTATAAAGAAGGCTCACGGGCTGAGCCTTCTTCATACAGAGATGGGCTTTGCTGCATATCGCAGCAAAGACCCATCGCTATCACCCACGGTCGGTGCTTGCACCGATCGCGGGTGTCAACCTTTTCTTTGCCGGCGGCACTTTAAATTTGGCAGCGCATGGGCGCCGCCATCTTACCTCCGATCGCCGCTCCCCCGAACTTCATCGGGGGGCGGCGATCAGTTGCCATGGTAGCCTCGGGTCTTCGTTTGACCCGAGGATACATGGCTTCTGCACATGCATTACAATGACCAAAATGTCGCACAGTCCTCAAAACGGTAGCAATGAGAACGTCTGCTCATTTCGCAAAAAATTACACCTCACACAGCTCTATGCGCCAAAGTATGAAAAATGTCGCATTTCGGACATTTGGGCGCCATTTCCCGCCTCGAAGGTCACCGCCGGCCGTAACCGTTTTTATATTTTGATAGATCGGGCATTTTGGGACGCGGCGATACCTAATATGTTTGTGATTTTTACTGTTTATTATGTTTTATATCAGTTCTAGGGAAAGGGGGGTGATTTGAATTTTTAATATTTTATTAATTTACTTTTTTTTTTTTTACTTTTTTTTTTTTTTTTCCCCACTATTTCTTAGACCATCTAGGGTACATTAACCCTAGATGGTCAGATCGCCACTGGCTCATTGTAACGAATCTCCAGAAGCCATGTAGCCTCGTGTCAAAAGAAGACCCGAGGCTACCATGGTAACCGATGGCGGCGTCCGAGCGCCGGCGACTTTGCCGGCGGCAATGACAGGGTTAATAGCCGACCGCGGTTATTAGCGGTTATTAGCGGTGGGGGTTTTCTGCAAAATGCAAAAAACCCCCACCTTTGTATGAAGAGGACTCAGCCCGTGAGCCCTCTTCATACATTCCCTATACCTCTGCGCCGTAGCGCTACGGCGCAAAGCGTTAAGGGGTTAAAACATAAATAAGTGTTAAAAAGCAAATAGCTCTATTTCATGATCAAGCCATTAGGGGCCAGTGTTTCTAAATTAAAAATCCATCGGCTTTCAGTCCGCGACATTTGGTGGATAAAATCTCCTCCTCTCCAATTCTTTTTAATTTTTTCTAAACCAAATGCTATTGAACCAGTAAATTTATTCTGGTGCTTAACTTTATAGTGTCTAGAGAGAGGGTGCCCTTCAAACCCTCTCTCAATATTGTAAATATGTTCTTTCAAACGTTTCATAAAAGACCGTATAGTTCTTCCAATATATAATTTGCCACATGGACATTGAATGCAGTATATAATGCCCTTTGTGTGGCAATTTATATGTTGTTTAATTTTATACTGTGATCCTGTCAAACTTTCCTTACTAAAATCGGTTGTTTTACTTTTGTGTTTTTGCAAACCTTACAAATACAACACGGAAAAAAGCCTGGATGATGTAGAAAATTCTTATTCACCTGTGCATCAGTTACTCTATTTCCTTGTATTGTGGAGACCACTAAGTTCCCAAGGTTCTGTGCTCTTCTACAGCTGAATTTAGGTTTTTTTGGGATAAGATCACCAATTATCTTGTCTTCGGTCAAAATATGCCAATATTTATGTATAATTTGTTTAAAAACTCCCCCATCATTTGTATATTGTACAATAAATGGCATTTCCATGGCCTCAATTTTCCCATCTATGTTTGTTCCTGTCCTGCAGGGGTTAATTCTTCCTTCTTCTGGATCTGTATTTTTTAGTAGTAATTCACTTCTAGGAATATTAGCTATATTTCTGTATAAATTTATTTTGTAAGACCTCTGCCTCTTTATGTATTCTTCTATTTCAGTACAAATACGTCGGTGTCTTAAAAATGGGCTTTTAGGGATATTATTTAGCCATATCGGTAGATGACAGCTGTTTTTGAGTATCAGGCTGTTAATATCAGTGGCTTTGCTATAAGTCTTTGTTTTTAGCAGATTGTCCTCCACATAAATGGTAAGATCTAGGAAATTTACTGTAGTTGAACTGAAATTTGGAGTGAATTCTAGTAAAAAATTGTTTTGGTTTAAGTTGGATAAAAAAGATTTCAATGACTCCTCACTCCCCTTCCAAATAAAGACCACATTGTCAATAAATCTGCGCCAGAGGACCAGGTCCACTACCAGTGAGTCGCCAACAAAAATCTATTGGGATTCCCAATATCCTATATATAAATTGGCATAACTGGGTGCGAACCTGGTCCCCATGGCTGTTCCCCATGTTTAGACATAAAATGTATAATCATACATAAAGTAATTGTGGTTCAAAGTGAAGAGTATGCATTCTAGTAAATTGTCTATTTGGGTGTTGGATATTTCTCCTGCTTGCTTCAAAAAATGGTGAACTGCTTCACACCCCTTTTTATTCTCTATTACTGTGTATAGAGAAGTGACATCAAGTGTCCCCATAATGAAATGTGGCTGCAATTTTACCTCTCCTAGTAAATGCTAAATATGTCTTGTATCCTTCAGGTAAGTGGGTAATTCCTGTACATATTTTTGAAGTTGATGGTGAAGATATTCAGAAAGGTTAGCTGTTAAACACCCTATCCCGGAGACAATACGTCTACCTGGTGGAGCTGTACATGACTTATGGATTTTGGGTGAGTAATAAATCACTGCAAGTCTCGGATTCTGATTATTAATATAAAGTGATTCTTTTTTATTCAAAATACCTTGTGTTTTTCCTTTCTTAACTAGAGTGTTTAGTTCCCTTTTAAAATCTATAGTGGGATTTTTTGGTAATTTTTTATATGTCCGATTATCATCTAATAATCTTAACATTTCTTTATGATAATCACTATGATTTAATATGACAATGCTACCTCCTTTGTCCACAGGGCGGATAACAATCTCCTTGTTTTTTTGTAAATCTATAATGGCATTCTTTTCCCTATTATTTAAATTCCCCCCATATATGTGTTTTTTCGAGGGGCTCTTTATTTTTCTAATTTCTCTAGTAACAATGTTCTGAAAAGCGTTAAATGCTTCTGAATATTCTCCCAGTGGGTGAAAGTGAGATTTACGGCAGATGTTAGAATGTCTTATTTTATTTAGTGGACTACATGTTGATGTTAGTTCATTATCCGTATTTTTCCTATCTATACATTTGTTTCCATTATCTATCTTATTTGATCTTTTCAAAAAATACTTTTTAATAGCTAGTCGCCTAGCATTTTCTTAGACCAATAAATGCATTGAATATATTAAATTTGTTGGTGTGGGCAAATTTTAGCCCCATCTGTAACAAATTAAATTCCCCAATACTCAAAGTATGTGAACTCAAGTTATATATTTTTTGCCCTCCATCTGTATTCTTTTCCGTAGTTTTTGTCTGTTTTAATTTTTTCTTTTGGGCGAGTTTCTTCCCCCCCCCCCCCTACAGCCCCTCCGTTTCTTCTTGCTGGGGACTGAACAAATCCCTAATTTTTCTATTTTTACCATTATTCTTATTATTTAGTTTTTCTTTCTGTTTTTGTTTATTTATACTTTTCCTTTTATGTGTGTTCCACGTTACCCTAGTGTTGTTTGATCAGACTGAGTACATTCTCTACATTTTCAATTGAATTTGGATTTGTGTTGTATTGCATTACATCTAAAGCTTCAAATTCTTTGTTGTTATATTTGAAACAGTCGGTCTTTGTTGTGTTATTTGGATAACAGAAATTGTGGGTTCTAGTGGTGTCGATATCCCAGTTGTTAAATTAGTATCTGATATGTCATTGTTCCCAGTAGATGTTAATTGTGTACAGTTTTCCTCTTCTCCTTGAAAAGATCAAATAAGATAGATAATGGAAACAAATGTATAGATAGGAAAAAAGATTTGTATTCATTACACACTTTTTTCATCTAGATTAGGATGTATATTTAGATAAATACAAACTTTTTATATTGTTGAGGGCATCAGATGAGTTTTTGCTCAGGGAGTCTCCCTGAGGTACATGATGGATACCAGAAATGTTTGCAGTTACCAAATCTTATATAAAGAGGATCGTCATGGTGTGGCAAACATACCTTTCATTCCTGACGAAGAAAGCCGTGACTTTCGAAATGCGTCGAGGAGAAGTGTTCCTTTGGACGACCCGTAGATTGAGTGACGTCACTCCAACGGAACTGTTTAGCGGGTTGCAGCCACCGGCCGGGGCTGCTCTGCATTATTGCTGACTTATTCAAAGTGCACCACTTGTAGGACCTCATCTATATACAAATTTCTTGGATGCAGAAACCTCTTTGGACCATTCAGGTGAATAACAGGAATTCGGACTGGATACAATTACCATCTGGAAGTTTTCATGCTCCATCACAGGTACCACGTTAGATAGCATTTATATTACTAGGAAAGCGCAGGTGCATTCTATACCTTTTAATCGACTTTACCTATTTGAAGGAATAGTGTGGGCTACCCCTTCCTCCACCAGCGAAGTCCAACCACACTCCAAATTGTCTACTCTGGTTTTTTTGCGCCATTTGAAATTGTATTGATGTGTCTGTAATGAAGTTTTATTGGTAATCCTTGATCCTATCACAGCAAAAACTTTGAAAAATTTTTGTCACTGGGATAAAAAAAATTTTTTGTCTGGAGTTACAATTATAAAATATACAGCTCCGACTTACATACAAATTCTTGTACGTTACCCAGGGACTGCCTGTACAAGGGACACATACAAAATACATATACAGGCATATACAGACAAGAGGTGGACACCATCGACACGTGTTTCACCTCGCTGCATCAGGAGTATACTCAAGAAGGGTTGCTGGGAGTTAAATCCCCTTGGCATTCTGCCCATAAAGTGAAATGACCTATCAGGTAAGCTCACTAGTTCTCACTTGGCTCTCAATATCAAAACCAGCCAAAACTAGAAGTGACATCATCCCCTAACTAACCATGTGCTGTAGTGATGGGAATTACGGCTCTATGTCACTCCTGGTGGCACTGGTCCTGACAGAGTTCCAAGTCACCTTGGCTTGTGCAGTACTATTACATCCTGCGTCATACAAGTGTAAAAAGGATACTACTGTGCAGTCAAAATTACACCTCCCCTATATTTTATAGGTCAGTATGATCATGGCTATGCCAAATTAATAAATGTTTGCTATTTTTTTAACTCTAAAAAAAACTATGCAAAAAAATACATCTTTGCAGTGCCATATTCCGTAGACTAACTTTTTTGTACATCCAGTGCGGGCTCATAGATTTATGAAATATTATAAGCAGTGTATACAAATGTTTGACAAAAGTAAAGCAGGGCCCTGTCATTTTTTGCAAAATGAGCTGACGTTTTCATTGCTATCATTTTGAGGACTGTGCGACATTTTGATAATTTTTTATTACATTTTTTATGTCATGTAAAGAGGTGTAAAAGTCGCATTTCGGACATTTGGGCGCCATTTCCCGTCTCGGAGGTCAACGCCAGGCGTAACAGTTGTTATATTTTGATAGATCGGCATTTTGGGACGCGGCGATACCTAATGTGTCTGTGATTTTTACTGTTTATTATGTTTTATATCAGTTCTAGGGAAAGGGGGGTGATTTTAACTTTTAATATTTTGTTATTTTTTTACATTTTTTAAACTTTTTTTTTTCACTATTTCTTAGACCATCTAGGGTACATTAACCCTAAATGGTCAGATTGTTCCTACCATATACTGCAATACTGCTGTATTGCAGTATATGGCATTTTTGCACATGATTCATTACAATGAGCTGATTGTAATGAATCCTCAGAAACCATGCAGCCTCGGCTCTGACCAAGACCTGAGGCTACCATGGCAACCAATCGCCGCCCCCCTCCCTCCCCCTGATGACGTTCGGGGGAGCAACGATCGGACGTAAGATGGCCCGTTGCGACGCCACATTTGTCGGCGGCAAACAACAAGTTGACACCCACGATCGGTGCAAGCACCGACCGCGGGTGTTAGTGATGAGTCTTTGCTCCGATATGCAGCAAATCCCATCTCTGTATAAAGAGGGCTCAGCCCATGAGCCCTCTTCATACACCCTTCATAGGGAGTGTGAAGGGGTTAAAACCTGCATAGTAGGAAGGTTCAGTTTCCTTTACTGTCCCCCTGTGCAAGTGATTTGCAAGTGTCTACCAATGAATTATAAAACTTATCTTGTACTAGCAGCATTCATTGTGAGCTGCACTTAGAAGATACGATTGTCAAACCACAAGCACGCTGCTTCTAGGACTGATCTCTAACCACTCACTCTTCTGATAAACACATACTCCCACAGGCGTAATACAATGTCTGAAATCTTTCATCTTGAAAACAAACTTTGCTTTATATGACCTTGCCTACATATCAAAAGAGAATGTCAAATTTCAGAGAAAATTATGTAAGGGTGTAAGCAATAAGTGTAATTATTTTGTGCATGATTTATGTCAGTGCACTGACATGTGTATATGTGTGTCCTACAAAAAACAAACCTGACTCAAACCTCTACTAAAAAAAAAAAAATCCTGACTCGACAAACACACTATCCCAATGTCAGTGGTAGAGGAAGATGACCCCTATCAAATGGAGAAATTATGTCCCTAACTCATTATTTAGTTCAAACAAAGTGAAACCAGCTCACCACTCCATAAGCAGCTACTCCCTCGGTGCTCGGAAAAGACTGTAACACCCTCCAGCCAGCTGCAAACGACAAAAGTACTCCAGCACTTCTACGAGATGTAGGTGAAAAATCCTCCTTTATTCCATATACGTATATACTCGTGTGTAAGCCGAGTTTTTCAGCACAAAAAATGTGCTGAAAAACGTTCCCTCGGCTTATACACGAGTCATACAAAGTCATACATATACTTAAAAAATAATAAACTTATATACTCAACCTCCGGTGGCCCCAAAGTGCAGCGCTGCTCCCCCGATGTCCGCGCCATCCGGGGGAGAACAATGGCGGCGCCCAGCACGAAGTTAGAGAAGAAGGAAGATGGGAGCAGAAGCCAGAAGAGGACCCACGCGGACATCGGGGGAGAAGCGCTGCACATCGGGGCCACCGGAGGGTGAGTATATAATTTTATTTTATTTTTTTAATGCTGGGCAGGCTGGGCTGTGCTGTAAACTACTGGGAGCAGGCTGTATACTACTGGGGGCTGTGCTGTATACTACTGGGGCAGTGCTGTATACTACTGGGGCAGGCTGTATACTACTGGGGCAGGCTGTATACTACTGGGGCAGTGCTGTATACTACTGGGGGCAGTGCAGTATACTACTGGGGGCAGTGCTGTATACTACTGGGGCAGTGCTGTATACTACTGGGGGCAGTGCTGTATACTACTGGGGACAGGCTGTATACTACTGGGGGCAAGCTGTATACTACTGGGGGCAAGCTGTATACTACTGGGGGCAAGCTGTATACTACTAGGGGCAAGCTGTATACTACTGGGGCAGTGCTGTATACTACTGGGGGCAAGCTGTATACTACTGGGGGCAAGCTGTATACTACTGGGGGCAAGCTGTATACTACTGGGGCAGTGCTGTATACTACTGGGGGCAGTGCTGTATACTATTGGGGACAGGCTGTATACTACTGGGGGCAAGCTGTATACTACTGGGGGCAAGCTGTATACTACTGGGGCAGTGCTGTATACTACTGGGGGCAGTGCTGTATACTACTGGGGACAGTGCTGTATAATACTGGGGGCAGTGCTGTATACTACTGGGGGCAGTGCTGTATAATACTGGGGGCAGTGCTGTATACTACTGGGGGCAGTGCTGTATACTACTGGGGGCAGTGCTGTATACTACTGGGGACAGGCTGTATACTACTGGGGGCAGTGCTGTATACTACTGGGGGCAGGCTGTATACTACTGGGGCAGTGCTGTATACTACTGGGGGCAGTGCTGTATACTACTGGGGGCAGTGCTGTATAATACTGGGGGCAGTGCTGTATACTACTGGGGGCAGTGCTGTATAATACTGGGGGCAGTGCTGTATACTACTGGGGGCAGTGCTGTATACTACTGGGGGCAGTGCTGTATACTACTGGGGACAGGCTGTATACTACTGGGGGCAGTGCTGTATACTACTGGGGGCAGGCTGTATACTACTGGGGCAGTGCTGTATACTACTGGGGGCAGGCTGTATACTACTGGGGCAGTGCTGTATACTACTGGGGCAGTGCAGTATACTACCGGGGGCAGTGCTGTATACTACTGGGGCAGTGCTGTATACTACCGGGGGCAGTGCTGTATACTACCGGGGGCAGTGCTGTATACTACTGGGGCAGTGCTGTATACTACCGGGGGCAGTGCTGTATACTACCGGGGGCAGTGCTGTATAATACTGGGGGCAGTGCTGTATACTACTGGGGACAGGCTGTATACTACTGGGGGCAAGCTGTATACTACTGGGGGCAAGCTGTATACTACTGGGGGCAGGCTGTATACTACTGGGGGCAAGCTGTATACTACTGGGGGCAGGCTGTATACTACTGGGGGCTGCTGTATACTACTGGGGGCAGGCTGTATACTACTGGGGGCAGGCTGGCTACATACTGGGGGGGATCTGTGACCAATGCATTTCCCACCCTCGGCTTATACTCGAGTCAATAGGTTTTCCCAGTTTTTGATGGTAAAATTAGGGGCCTCAGCTTATACTCGGGTCGGCTTATACTCAAGTATATACGGTAGTTAAAATTCATCATAGAGCTTACCCGGACACAGCGATTAGGACTTAATCATGGTTCATGGAATAAAGTAAGATTTTTTTCTACATCCCGTAGAAGTGCTGGAGTACTTTTGCAGTTTGCGACTCATTATTTAGCTTTGACCAGCATGTAACAATAACAGTAATACTGAATGCACTATTTAAAAAGTCCCGAGAGTGACACTTTTATTTAAAGGCACAAAAGGCAGTCACTGTTTGTGTCTGTAATAGCAGACATGCTGCCAGCAGCTGTGAAAGGTTTCTATTTTCTGCTGCTATTCTGTTCAAACAAGTGGCGAGTGATCTGTGGTTTGTGGTCTGCATCTTTCTCTGACAGACAGGAGCAAGTGTAAAGTTATGACTGGCATACCATACAGGCTTGGTAAATCTGTGCAGAAAAGTTGCACTTACACCTGCATGTGGCTAGTTGTAGTAAATTCCTGTATTCTCTGTGTATTTTTAGAACACCTTTTTTTAGATCTGTATGTTGTGCAGTCACTTTGATCAATTTAGATAATATATATATGAGTAGTTAGCCAAATGATTGAGACCAGATGGGGGTCACTTGGCTGACTACTCAAAAATTACCAGTAGAGATAAAGAAAGAACTGCACGACATACTAATGGACGTTTTCCCATTTAGATGCTTTTTTTATACATCCACAAGATATGGTCTAGATCTGTGACTGCATCTGGGACTGCACCTATCTTGGAAAAGGGAGTCAACCACTCCTGTTGTACAGCATAACTGGAGGCATCCCCATAAGATTATGCATGAGCTGACAAAATTGGGCTGCCACAAAGTGCACCTAGATCTGCATAAAGTGGGAGAAAGTGGCTCCACAGCGGAGTCTAAGCTGGATTCTTCAATTAACCCCTTAAGGACGCAGGGTTTTTTCGCTCATTTCTTGCTCTCCACCTTCAAAAATCCATAACTTTTTCATTTTTCTGGGTACAGTGCTGTGTGAGGGCTTATTTTGTGCGTAACAAATTTTACTTTCCCGTGATGTTATTTATTTTTCCATGCCATGTACTGGGAAGCAGAAAAAAAATTTCCAAATGTGGAAAAATTAAAAAAACAAAAAACTGCATGTTCGTCACATTCTTGTGGGCCCAGCTTTTACGACTTTCGCTCTGCGCTCCAAATAACACCTCTACTTTATTCTTTGGTTCGGTACAATCGCGGTGATACCAAATTTATTTAGGTTTTTGTTTTAATACATTTTCAAAATTTAAACGAACGTGTACGAAAAAGGCAAAAAAATTTTTGCCATGTTCTGACGCTAATAACTTTTTCATACTTTGGTGTACAGAGCTGGGGGAGGTGTCATTTTTTTTGCTAAATGAGCCGACATTTTCATTGCTTCCATTTTGAGGTCTGTGCGACATTTTGATTATTTTTCATTCCTTTTTTTATGTCATGTAAAAAGGTGTAAAAGACGCATTTTGGACATTTGGGCGCCATTTCCCTTCTCGGAGGTCACCGCTGGTTAAAACCAGTTTTATATTTTTATATTTAGGGCATTTTGGGACGTGGCGATACCTATTGTGTTTCTGATTTTTACTGTTTATTATATTTTATATCCGTTCTAGGGAAAGGTGGGTGATTTGAATTTTTAATATTTTATACATTTTTTAAACTTTTTTTTCTTTTTCTTTTCACTATTTCTTAGACCCTCTAGGGTACTTTAACCCTAGATGATCAGATCGTTCCTACCATATACTGGTATATGGCATTTCTGCACAGTATAGAGAGACCCAATATAGAGAGACCTTAGCACAAAAAGAAAAGCGATACAAAGAACTAGGAGAAAATATAAGAGGTCACCACAATCCCACACTTTAACAAGCGGCGAGTGCTGAGCTTAATGTGAGTTTGACAAGCTGGACGGAAAAAATTTGACATGGTCGGGGCATAGTGATAAACAGGGTACATTACTGGCTAGAAAATTTACCCCACGCTGGATAAGCTCGGCACCTCCAAAACTTAGACCCAATCCCAGACTCCTATCAAGCAACTTATGAAAGTCTTTATAGAGCCCTGCAAACTTTTTCCTCCACTTCTGCGGACACACTGCTGAGACATGCAATCCCAACTCCTTTATCCCAACAACATAGAGAGTTACTGGAAGCTCCCTTCACAGATGAGGAAGTGGCTGAGTCGATGAAATCCCTACAATCTAATAAGGCACTAGGCCAGGACGGGTTCTCGTCTGCGTATTATATAAAATGCTCAGAGATCCTCACCCCTCAGTTGACACAATTATTTAATGTATATAGGAGAGGGGTCCCTGTTTCCTTTGACGCAAATATGGCACATATTCATGTTATCCCGAAACCCCAAAAAGATCATCTGGACATTGCCAACTACAGACCTATACTACTCATTAATGTGGACTTAAAGATAATGACAAAAATTTTAGCGGTCTGTCTGAACGCCTTCCTAGCTGTTTATATACATAAAGACCAAGTGGGATTTATACCCTCCCAACAGGCTGGTGACCAGACACGCCGAGCTACACATGTTATGTCAATAATGAAGTCAGGTTGGGAAGGAGGAGGTGAAAGGCGGGGCATGTTGCTGAGCCTTGATCTTCAAAAGGTGTTTGATTCCCTCTCATGGACTCTCAAATATGTCCTTAATAGCATGGTATTTGCTGCACATTTCACTTCCTACAGCTTAAATCAATGTTAAGGGCTCATGTGCGCATCTCTAGGGGCTCGGTGCAGGGATACCCCTTATCCCCGCCCTTATTTGCTTCAGCTATTGAACTCCCAGCCAATCTCATTAGACTTAACCACAATATTCACGGAATTCGATGGGTCCACAAGAACACAAGTGTGCTATGTGTGCTATAAGACGATATATTACTGTTTTTGTTGAATCCCCTGACCTCTCTACCAAATTGATTTAACATTCTAGATCAGGGGTCAGGAACCTTTTTGGCCGAGAGAGCCATGAACGCCACATATTTTAAAATGTTATTCCGTAAGAGCCGTACAATATGCACATGCCCCCCAGTAGATAGGTAGTCTCGGATCTCAGGCACACCCGTGCCCCTCTAAGTGGTGGCACCTCAGTGCTCACTCACCTCTCCACATTCCTGCTCCCGTCTCGGCTGGCCAGTGCGCACACCGGCACTCACAGATTTAAAGGGCCAACACGCTGCTGATTGCCGCTACCCACTTCCAGGGTTCCTATAAAGACTGGCGGCTCCCAGCATTCCTACCCGGATCTTAGTGCTTCATGCCTATGAGGACGCTTTCCACAGTGTTTCCTTCTCAAGTGTTGACCTCCTGTTGTGACCTCGGACCTGTTCCTGATTCTGCTCCTTTGCTGCCAGCCCTGACCTCTTGCTCTGTCCCTGACCTCGCATTATTACCGCCTGCCTTGACCGTCTGCCTGTTCCTGACTACGAGACTGCCTAGTTATCCTGTACCTCGACCTTGGCTGCCACCGTGGACAAGTTGCGCCTGTGGAATGACCTGGTGGTACCACGCTGCAGCAAGACCATCCTGCTTTGCGGCGGGCTCTGGTGAAGACCGGGTGCCACTTAGATTCCTTTCCAGAATCTACCCCCAGTAGATAGATAGCCACAGCACATGCCCCCAAGTAGATAGGTAGCCCCAGCACATACTCCCAGTAGATAGGTAGTCACAGCAAAAGAAAAATTGAATATTCACTTACCAGCGCTCCCTGCAGTCAACTCCTCATCGCTCCCACACTCTTCTCTTTGACCAGGCTTATGCGATGGCGCCTGGGTCTTACAAAGGACGTAGACAGCGGTGACATAGATGCCTGTGTCCAGTGATCAGTCTAAGACTCACACAGCAGCCATCACTATTTATTAAAGATCTGTCTGAGAGCCAGATACAGCCAACAAAAGAGCCATATCTGGCTCCCGAGCCATAGGTTCCCTACCCCTGTTCTAGATAGTTTTGCAGGGCTCTCAAGTCTGCAGTAAACAGTCTTAAGTCCTTTGCTTTAAACATGGGTCCGGTCCCTGAGATGGTAAAATTGCTGAAACTGAACTTTTACTTTACGTGGGTGGTGCACTCTCTCCCATATTTGGGCATCGAACTAACCTCATCAATAACCTCCCTATATAAAGCCAATTATCCACCTATGCTTCGCTAGCTGGAGCTGGATTTAATAATTTGCTTTGGGATTTATGGGTGGGGGACTCCCTCTGAACACTTCAATTACACAGATGCCATCAAATTCCGAGTTTGCTCCTGTCATGGAAGGCTTAACATTCGAATATACCTACTTTCTCAATTCTGGAACTTTTATGTAAAACGCTGGGATATAATGGCTGCATTAATCTATTATATAACAAACTTTTAATACTACCAGATAAGCTCCCCTACATGCGAAAATGGGAGGAGGATATGTCTTTTTCAATTTCTTGGCTTTCTATCAATACCGCATTAGTAGAGGCTGGATACACAGTGCTGTTGGTACATTGTCCTGACTACATAGGTTCTTTCCTCCACGTATGGTGGGATTACTCGACAGTAGTTACATTTTGGGGGGAAGTTTGGGACTATTATTATTATTATTATTATTTATCATTCTTTGACAGGCTCTACCATTGAGAAAACTCCTATCATAGCATTGCTTAACAGTAAGCTTGCCAACTCCTGAAAGCTACACAAAAATTAATAAAGCTTAATAGCCTATTGCAAGGGTATGGAAGTCCCCCACCATCCCATATACCTTTGTGACATCCAAACTAACGTGGATCATGATCAATGACCATTTGAGTCATTTACTGGTTTGTTTGATAACTGCTCTTTACTTTTGGTGTTGAATCTACAGAATTATGGAGGGTGGGTCTAGGAGAGACCATCAGTAGAAATCCCATTTGGTGGTTCAAAGTTTGACACTAATGCTATGATTACTTTCTAATCTTTTTGATTTATATGAATAGTTGAAGCACAAATTTCCAGTCTCAGACAGGGTTTCTCAACTTGCTAACATGTGCAATACATAAACCAAAAAAAACAGGCCATACATTAATCAATACAATAAGTCATCTGACAGTTATTTATACCAGAAAAGCCAAAAAACCTCTTTAAGAAATAACATGAAATACCCAAGGAGAACAACAAAAGAGGAAATAGAAAACAAGGCTACAAATAACTAGTGAAAAATAGTAATCTTTATTACAAATAGAAACCCTAAAATGTATATATAAAATGAGTGCATCACAGGACGAGACACAATGCACGCCAGGTAATAGGTCCTGAAAAAAAAAGTATAGAGAAAATAGGATCCCTTGGCAAGGACCTGCCGCGGTTGAAACGCGCATCGGGGTTACATGCCAGGTAATAGTTTGTCCCCTTTTCTGTTACTTCAGCGCTATTTTCGGCACTCTTTGGCATTTATCTGTCTATCACTGGTTGTGTTTGCGTTCCTGTGACTTCTGGCCTATACTTGTTTGTAGCCTTACACACTGCTTACACCATTGCTATTTTAGCCTTTATATGTATATTGGTTTCTGCATCGTGCTACTTCTGGCCACATTACATCTGTTTCTGTGATTTTGTACTATTCACTATTCATACTATTTTCTCTATACTTTGCCTATTCAGGACCTATTACCTAGTGTACATTATGTGTCTCGTCCTGTGATGCACTCATTTTATATATACATTTTACGGTTTCTATTTGTAATAAAGATTACTATTTTTCACTAGTTACAGTATTTGAAGCCTTGTTTTCTTTTTCCTCTTTTGTTGTTCTCCTTGGGTATTTCATATTATGTGCAATATCGGAAGATTTAAGTCTTCAAGATGTCATCTTGAGCCTTATCCACTAAAGGATAGTTGTTCTCTTATTAAGCATATCTTACGTTAATACAGTAATAATATTTTTTATAATATACCTCCGGCTTGAAGGATCCTGTTTTATTCTATAATATACTGTGCTGTATTCAATAAAATTGAGTTGAAAACAAAATAACATAAAAGATTCTCTTTCACAGAGAATACAACTATCTACATAAATCCTGCATAAATAGTACGGTCCAAGAAAATACTGCCAAATATAAAAGTATACAGCATCTATAAAATCACACATTTGTAAAGACTAAGCTGCCACTATAATGGGTGCAGTTGCCCTTTAACATTAGAATAATTGACTTTAATTATCAATTGATTCACTGTGTGCAATAATGGCATCTGGTCCTGTACCAACAAACTCAAAAGGTGCTTTATAATTTATGAAGGGACTCCAGGAAGACACTGTCTTCCTATCTAGAAAAACAAACTTAAGGTGAAATAGGTTTTTCCTTTGTAGAAAGGATGGTGACAACACACATTCACCTTTTATAATAAACAAGGCTCCTTTATTCCTCAGTCCTCACAAACATGAATACAGTGAGCATAATATGTCTCAGGCAGGGTATATCAGTATAAACTCCCTGCTTAAGACGATATTGCCAGAACATATATATATATATATATTGCAGATTGCTTCCTCGAGGGATGGCATCCCATCCTCCTTACAAATGACTAGTCCTCCCTTCCCATGTGGGAAAGTGACTCATCCATTACCCAGAAGTAAGTACACGTGCCTGGCCGAGTCCCCAAAGCATGATAGGGGCTAAACTGAGGCGCATATACCATGTGACCACTGGGTGGGGATGCCATTGGAAACAGCTTGAAGTCATCATATGTACTGTCACTAGCTCGAAAGAATTCTCAATACCAAACCTTCTTTAAACTCAAAACCCAATGGATTGTCCCCAACTGTATGAAAACATTTCCCAAACCATGACACTTCCTCCACCACCTTTCACTGACTTCTTTACAGACTTTGGGTTTAGCGTTTCCCAAGTTTGCAGACGAACATAATGTTTCTCATCAGATCCAAATAAATGAAACTTGTTTCCATCACTAAAGTGAATTTTTGACCACTCCTCTGTCACACAACATGCTCATCAGCAAAGGTTAGTCTAGCCTTTTGATTCTTTCTGCTAATAAGAGGTTTTGTCACTACAGAGTAGTCTTTCAGTCTAAATGCTCTTAAACGTTGAGACACTGTATGACAAGACAAATCCTTCAGTGCTGAACTGGTGAGCAATTCAAATTGTAATGTTGAAACGATTGCCGATGGGGGGTTTCAGTCACGTTGGAATGGCACACCAATTTTGCAAAGTCAGTGAAAACTGGACAGATAGAGTTTGGCCACAGGTGGGACTAGCGTGCCACGTGGAAATGCATGCGATCAGTAACCAGCACCTGGTGTCCTGCAAGTAGCCGGTGTGGCCACAACCTGAGACTGCCAGTTAAATAGGGTTTGTCAGATAATTAAGGAAATTAGCACCTTTATAATAATTTTGATCTGTGTTTTTTTACAATTATCTCATTTAAATTTGTATTCTGTGCTATAGAATATAGACAATGGGGCTCATTTACTAAGGGTCCTCGGAACGCCCAAACGTCGGATTTTCTAACGATTACCGCTTTGCGCTGCATTTAAAAGGCTATTGTGGAGAACACAATAGGATTCTGCCGCAATCGTGCACACTATTTTGATGAAATCTTAGTGAATCTTAGTCCATGATTGCCGGACAGCGTACAGCAGGGATCGCGACATGACCGGGTAAGTAAATGTGCCCCAATGCATTAAACAAGCTTATTTTACACATGTTAGGATATATTCACGACACATAGGACTTGACATTTAAGAAAATGTGTTGTTCTCTTACTCTGATCTCCGCTGTACATGTATGAAGTCATGTGCAGGGTGATATTACCCCTGATGCCCCCACATCTCAGAGCAGCTGTCTAGGATTCATCTATGATAAGACCACTGCTACCAAACATTTTCACATATCTACATTGTTTTTCAGCAATGTAGGTGTAGATATTTAGCAATGTAGATATGTAGCTAAACTTTTATAAGCTTTATAATTTAGACTCAGCGATCCATTGTACCAAATTTTAGTGCCCAGAGCCAGGTGGCTGCTGCTAAAGCAAATAAAATAATGGGATGTATCAAGAGAGGAATAGATTCTCATGATAAAGACATAGTTTTGCCCTTATACAAATCCCTGGTCAGGAAACACATGGAATATTGTGTACAGTTTTGGATCAAATAGCGATCCTGGAAACTACAGACCCGTGAGTCTAACTGCTGTGGTAGTGAAAATATTTGGGGTGTTTATTAGAGATGCTATCCTGGAGTATCTCACTGTGCACAACCTTATAACCCAGCGTCAGCATGGGTTTATGAGAGATCGGTCCTGTCAGACTAATCTGATTGGTTTCTACGAGGAGGTAAGTTCAAGACTGGATCTGGGGGACGCTGTGGATGTTGTATATCTGGACTTTTCAAAGGCATTTGACACCGTGCCACATAAAAGGTTGGTATATAAAATGAGACTGCTGGGAATAGGAGAAAATCTGTGTATTTGGGTAAGTAATTGGCTTAGTGATAGAAAACAGAGGGTGGTCATTAATGGCACATTCTCAGATTGGGTTGATGTTACCAGTGGAGTGCCACAGGGGGTCAGTATTGGGGCCACTTCTTTTTAATATTTTTATTAATGACCTTGTAGTGGGTTTACACAGTCAAGTTTCAATATTTGCAGATGATACTAAGCTGTGTAAAGTAATAAATACTGAGGTTGATAGTTTAGCATTACAGAGGGATTTGTGGAAGCTTGAGGGATGGGCAGAGAAATGGTTGATGAGGTTTAATGTAGATAAATGTAAAGTTATGCACTTGGGCCATGGAAACAAAAAGTATAATTATGTTCTAAACGGTCAATTACTTAGTAAAACTGAAGCTGAAAAGGACTTGGGGGTATTGGTGGATGGTAAACTTAATTTTAGTGCCCAGAGCCAGGCGGCTGCTGCTAAAGCAAATAAAATTATGGGATGTATCAAGAGAGGAATAGATTCTCATGATAAAGACATAGTTTTGCCCTTATACAAATCCCTGGTCAGACCACACATGGAATATTGTGTACAGTTTTGGGCACCAGTGTATAAAAAGGATATAGTAGAGCTGGAACGGGTGCAGAGGAGAGCAACCAGGATTATTAGGGGACTGGGGGGATTAGAATACACTGACAGATTAAAAAATTTGGGATTATTCAGTTTAGAAAAAAGACGACTGAGGGGAGACCTCATTACAATGTACAAATACCTGAACGGACAGTACAAGGATCTCTCCAAAGATCTTTTTATACCTCGGCCTGTGACCAGGACAAGGGGGCATCCTCTACGCTTAGAGGAGAGGCGATTTTACCATCACCATAGACAAAGGTTCTTTACTGTAAGAGCAGTGAGACTATGGAACTCTCTGCCGCTGGAGGTTGTTATGGCAGACTCTATGTACATGTTCAAGAGAGGCCTGGATGCCTTTCTGGAGAGCAAAAATATCACAGGTTATGGGGATAAAACATTTATTTAATTCTTAAAGGTTGGACTTGATGGACTTGCGTCTCCTTCCAGCCTTATATACTATGATATACTATGCCCCCACATCTCAGAGCAGCTGTCTAGGATTCATCTATGATAAGACCACTGCTACCAAACATTTTCACATATCTACATTGTTTTTCAGCAATGTAGGTGTAGATATTTAGCAATGTAGATATGTAGCTATTTGTAGCTAAACTTTTATAAGCTTTATAATTTAGACTCAGCGATCCATTGGTAAACTACATTTTTTTTAAATATAACTATAAGATTAAATTTTAAGCTACTTTAAGTAGGTGTGAATAATACAGAATCTGTACCTGTGTCTTTATGTGTAAACATATTAGTTCTCAATTTCAGGGAAGCTTGGAACTTGTGAACTGTGGAGAGCAGGTGCAAATGTCATATGCATCTTGTACGCCAAACAATGGCTGCTTTGTTTCCTAAAGACTTATTTCTGTGTCTCTTAGTCAATGTGCAATTCAAGCGCTGGCAACAGTCATGAAAATTACTAAGAAAACATTATACTTTGTTAAATCCACAATGCTGTAATGTGCAAGCAGCAAACAACTACACAGGAAACATTTATTAAAATCCATTATAATTGTTGGGTACGGCTAATAAGAATCCAGCTTGTATTTTAGGCGCTAGGTTTGGGACTATATAGACAGATTACATACCAAACGTATGACATTGGCTGCCTCTCTTTTCATCTAGACAAAAGCAGCTTATTCAAACTTATGTTCCGTTGGATTCTACAGTACTATGACAGGAACCTTGGGAGATGTCAATGTCACAATGTCAAACATCGAGCTTTGTGCTTTACATACATTCTGTATAATGATAGTCAATGGTATCTAAATGCAAAACTTTATTCATTTAGAAAGTGCATCTGCGTAGTTTATGGTTCCATAGAAGTCAGAAGACATTTTGTGAGCTTACACAAACATGCAATGCAGTGTTGTCACAGCCTAAAGACCTACAGACAATTGTTCTTATGTTTACATAAGGTAATATACATTTGGATTTGAAGAAAATAAAAACTATTTTCCAAGCAAAAACAAACAGATCTGTCAAACAGCTACTTAAATATGAAACCATTTTTGAAGTAAAAAAAACAGGTACACACCCCGGCAACAATAACTACTACCAAAGGGCAGTTTTATCAATAAGACTATTTAATCACCATGTTATGCTATGATATGATGACGGTTTACAATATTTGTAAAATGAACAACAATCATTTCACACCTATCCAATCCACTAGATACTGATAGAGAACGTTAGGAGTATCAATATGACAATCAAATTCATGACAAAGAAACTGCACTGGAAACCATGGGAAAGGGAGGAATTATTTTGTTGACACACATGGCGTTTTTAGGCCGTTTTTAACGGAAACGAACAACGAAAAACGGCCCAAAAATCCCACGTGTGTCACCACCCTAAAGGCTCTTCTATGGATTTTTTTCATATCCCAACAACAATGCAATTCAATGATATCCTTCATTGTCTGTATTTTATGTTGATAATCACACGGATCCTAAACACCTTTTCAGTGGTGTCATATATTGTATTCAGAATGTAAATATAGCAATCTGGAGATTATTTGTAATCCTAGACCAGCAGAGAGTATAGAGGGCCATTTCTAACTGGAGGTTTATACTGATACAGAAGATAACAAATTTGGATCCCCCACACATACAGATAAAATACAAACCCATTAACACATTAGTAGTTATGTACTGCATACATAGGAATCCTATAAAGTATATGGTTTAATAACAGTGGGATACATTGTAGTCATCCATCAAAGTATAAATTGAGGTATCCTCCAACAAAGGTCAGCAGACCCGACTAATATTCAGGATACAGGTTAGCACAAAGAGCTCTCTGTACACAATTAAACTAAACAAATGGCTTGTAGGTGAAGTAACCTGCATCACAAACACATCTGCTTCCAAAAACCTGAGGGTGCGGTCACACATAGCTCATAATCCATGCATTTTAAAAAACGCAATGCAACAGCTGAAGAGAGATTTCCCTAATTAAAGTCCTGTTAACATTTGCATTTACAAAACACAACTTTTAATGCAATGCTAAGGCATGGATTAACATTGCGTGAACACATGTGTTTGTTAACAGAATGTTAACTCATGATGTAACTGTTGAATTTTGTAAACACGTGTTAACAGCTATTTAAATAGGCAAATCTCTCTTCTGCTGTTGCATTGAGTTTTGAAACGCATCCGTTAAGGATTAAGTGTGAATGCACCCTAAGGCCGGCGCCACACGTGGCGCTTTGTCTGCGCTTGCAAACGCAGACAAAGCCTCGCCTGCCAGGACGGGCAACGGCCCGATCACATCAGCGTTTCTATGGAAACTCCTGTGATCGGGAACGAGTCGCCGGTGTTTCGCGTTAAATTAACGCGAAACACCGGCGGCTCGTTCCCGATCACAGGCGTTTCCATAAAGAGGCCGATGCGATCAGGCCGAGGCCCGCCCCGGTGGGCGCGCCTTTGTCTGCGTTTGCAAGCGCAGACAAAGCGCCACGTGTGGCGCCGGCCTAAGGCTGTTGCCACACGCACCACTTTGTCTGCGTTTGAAAACGCAAACGCAGACAAAGCCTCGCCTGCCAGGACGGGCCACGGCCCGATCGCATCAGCGTTTCTATGGAAACACTTGTGATCGGGAACAGCCGCCGGTGTTTTTGCGTTTTGCGTTAACACCGGCAGCTTGCAAACGCAGACAAAGTCGCGCCCACCGGGGCGGGCCTCGTTCCCGGTCGCAGACGTTTCCCAGTGGGCGGCCCTAAAGACGGCCCGAAAACGGTCTAAAAATGCCACGTGTGCCGTCGGGCCTGAGGTTGTGTCCACACGTGGCTTTTATATTGTATTTTGCTCACAACGCAACAGCTGAGGAGAGGAGTTTTGACTAATGACATTTTTGTTAATTACAGAACCCAACTGGCAACACAATATTAACATACATGTTAACATTATGTTAACAAGCAAATACATTAACACATTGTTAGTGCATGCGTTAACATCGCATTAACATTGCATTTTGTGAGCGCCGTTGTAAACAGCAATCTAATTAGTCAAATCTATTCAGCCCGAAAGGAAAAAAATAACTAAAAATGTGGTTAACCTGGCTTTTTGCCACAGATTTTCTGAGGAATGGCCTATGACACCGCCATATATTACATTACATCATCACAGTCCACAGCTGTAAGTCACAGCAATTTAGTCACTATCACACTAACTTATAGCAATGTGCTACTCACCCGATGGACTGTGTTTGTGATGTTTCCATGGCGGCCACTAGTTAAATTTTCTAATAAAATCCTTTATTCAAGATGAAGAGTCTACAATCACCATAGTATTTCTTCCCAGTTGTTGGAGCTTTGTTACCTGATATTAAGAGTCATCCCTGAGCTGAAAGAGAAGTAAAAAGAAAGCTATAAGGATCCCTACAACTGAAACAAGTGTTTTATCTTCCAGCAAACAAACATAACTACAATTAATCTTTGCATAATTTAAAATAGACAATTTGGAACACTACATAACGTCATGCTCTAAACTCAGTATGCCATGACCAGTTATTCTGAATCTGGTATCATTCATCATATGCTTTCCTCAAAATATAGAAACACATGCCAATAAATCAAGTGCCAGACAGTTCATACATGTGAAAGATAAGATTCTTACACTAAAAACATGTTTCCAGGTACTATAGAACTGAAGCCCTGCAGCGACTAAACATGACTAATTTTAGGCAAATATACATCTTTTCACATGACGTTAGAAGAGATGTTTTACAGGTAAATGGGTGAGAATTCACCAAGAAAGGATATTTAATACCCTACTTGAGGCGGATAGTAGTTTCATATTAGTTTAAAATCTGATGACAGCGTCCCTTTAAGGGTATGTTCACACTTTGTTTCATAATGGAGATTTCAGTACATATTCCACACTGAAAACACCATTAAAAAGTTCAAAGGAAATCTACTATCAAAATCAAGCGCGGTAACCAAGGACACACACTATTAGATCCTGATGAAAATGTCCCTGAAGGGTTTTGGGGGTGTAACCCAAGCCCTTCCATGCTGCAGATTCACCCCCGCTTCCTCAGCACTTCCCCCTCCCAGTGTCTGATGTCATCTCACAACATCATAGGAAGTGTCAGCACACAGTGGATGGGGAAAGTTCTTCTGCACAGTGTAACAGCATGTGAAGCTTCTAATTAGCATAATTGTAAAAGCTGATTTTTGAAGGAAGAAGGTCTTGGATAACAGATTGAAGAACATTACCACAGTCAGGGTGCCTGGATCTATCAAAAAGTGTCCCTAGTTTATCTTGATGGATTATGATGGTAGATTTTGTTTCAACAATAAAAATTTGGCCCATTAGTAAAATTATAGCATTTAGTTAATTTTGGCAACAGCAAAAATACATTTATACATTTTTATGGCATAATTTTGCCATCCATATAGACAGAACTAGTGCACAGTGCTTGATAAGGCCGCCACAAAGTATGGAAACTGTAACTGCTCTGTACTTTTATCAGATCTATCCATGACAGTGTAAACAGCAGTCACCTTCAGATTTCTCTTACAGAAGTACAAGTATTCTCTCCATTTCATGATTCTGCAGAGAATATGTCTATTACGGCTCTCACTTACAGGGACAGTCAGAGAGACAGTCTGTACCATACGGAGAGTCACAGTGGTGACGTTATAGCACTGCTAGGGTGAAAAACTAATGACACGGTAAGAAGAGAACGCAGCCTGCGCTTGTATTTATAATCCGGGATAATAATAAACCGAAAAATAGGAAAAACAGAAGATGCTCCAACCGCACTCACACATAAACCATTACTGCTATTGTTTACAGCCATTCAGATGGTAAAACTAGGACAAATATGTCCCAATACAAATGCCAGGAAAGGTATCTAACCATCTGTAACACCCTGGCCCGTGCCAATGATAACTGGCAATGCCTACGAGAAACTTTCCAAAATCTGTGACAGAATGTCATTACCCCTGGATATCACACAGCCATTGTATGTAGTGTAACCCTCCTAATTCTGAGGGGGACAGAAGTCTACTACACGTGCACTGCAGTCACCTCACACAGGACACACAGCAACCACAAGCACATGGTAACAGGACACCCGCACAGCAACACACACGGCAACAGGTGTCCCTGCCTGCGCTGCCTCTGCCGCCACGGAACCTACCTGGCAGCGGCGGAGGAGACGGTGGAAGGGGTTAAGTGCTGGTCCCGGTGACTAGGAAGCCCTTCCGCTGTGAGCTGGGCCGGGACCGGTTTGTAGTCGGTTGTTGTTATCAGTCTGGGTCCCCCCTCCCTCCTCGTACTGTTGTCTCCCTGTAATCTCCGGAGACTGTATCCCTTCCCCCGCCCCTTGGCAGCAGCTGCCAGCCCTGTGCATGAGCAGCTTACTTTCCCCAGCCCTCCCCTCCAGTGCGCTGTGTGTCACCCTCCGGCTGGGGGTCAGTCAAGTGGGGAGGAGGGCTGGGTGCTGGCTCTGTAGTGAGGGGACAAGTCGTACACCATAGTCTCAAGTGTTAGTAATTCGGAGGATGTCACTTACTTCATAAAGCCTTTGTACAGCCTCCAATAAACCTACAGGTCGCCACAAAACTTCCTTACATATAATAATACCTCAAGCAGTGGACTCGGTTCTTCCAGTACACGCTGTAAGGGCACTGCTCACATTATGTGTGACTGACAGCCAGACATGAAGAAATAAAACACTGTATTGTATGTTCACACTGGTGAAAGGAAGCTCAGTGCATGGTTACTGTAATGCATAGTGTATATCAAGACCAGTATAAGGCTGGTGGGGGCCCCTGGGCGCAAACTGGTGGGGGCCCTTCCAGCAATGTTTTTGGAAGTATATAGCAAGCCAGCCCCTGTAGTATATAGCCTGTCAGCTCCTGTAGTATATAGCCCTGACAGCATGATGTAATCACTCGCTGCCGGTGTCCCATCACAACCAGCTTCCGCCGAAACAGTGCATCGGCGTTGTCCTCCAGCGATGGCAGCTGTGTCTCACTGACACAGCTGACATCCTAGACCCCTATGTGCGATGCACAGAGAGGCAGTCAGTGACTCTGCCGAGCTGAGTCGCTGACTGTCGGAAACTGGTGGGGGCCCCTTAAAAAGTGAAAGTGGTGGGGGCCCCGGGGCTCGAGCCCCGTGAGCCCCTCCTTTAATCCGGCCCTGCTGTCTTCACACGAACGTATGGGGGACGCATATACAGCGTATATATACGTCCCCCATACACTTCTATGGCCGCCCGACGCCGCACGGGAGCGGTATTGTGAAGCACACGTGCAGCACCGTACCGTTTTGTAGCCCGTACAAAGATAGGACATGTCCTATCTTTCGACAGAATATGGCGCTGTGCGCTGTGCATTCCTATGGAGAGGGGCGGGGGTGATCATTCCCTGCTCCTCTCCCTGGCGCCGACGTATGCCCTCCGCTAAAGGTAGGCAAAGTGCCCAAGGCCCCCTGAAAGAGGAGAATCTCTTCTTTCAAATTAATCTAGAATTATGTTTCTAGGTGTCATGGATCCAGAGATATTCAGGTCTAACCCCTTATCACCGACACTAGTTTTCAACTTAATGCCCAGACTAGATTTTTCAACTCTGCCCTGTGTCACGATAATTGGGTATGACTTCGGAACACTTTAACATATCCAGGTAATTTTGAGAATGTTTTCTCGTGACACATTGTACTTCATGTTAGTTGTAAAATTTATGTGATAAGTTTTGTGTTTCAGTCTGAAAAAAGGTGAAAATTTGGCAAAAGTTTGTAAAAATACTTCATTTTCCAAGTTTGAAATGTTCTGCTTTCCAGACAGGAAGTAAAACTACCCAAAAAGCTTGATAATTAACATTTACGGAATGTCTGCTTTATGTTGAGATGATATTTTATGCATCCTCTCCTTTTTCTAGGATGTTATGAGGCGCGTAACTTTAGGTGCGATTTTTCTCATTTCCTGGGGTGTAGCTAGGAGAGGCAGGGCCCCATAGCAGACTTCTGCATGGGGCCCACGTTCCCTTAAAAAAATTTAGATACATTTGTAAGCATGTTCATACAATCACACTCATTTAAAAAAAAACATGTATATTGATATACAAATGTACAAAGTTCTACAGTCATACACCCACATTTATAGACTCTTAGGGTACATTCAGACGCCCATCTATGGGGACTTATACATATGGATGCAAATTTGCGGCTGCATATACATCCCCATAGACGGCAATGGCGAGTCGACAGCAGTGCGGTACCACACATGTGTGGAACCGACCCACGACATACACCGGGGAAATGTAGAGCATGCTCTATATTTCCCTGTGTCTGCGGCCGTGCGCCGGTGTTTTCTATGGAAGGGGAGGGGTCACCTCCTCCTCCTCTCCAGCGCACGCCGGTATGCCTGCCCGGCGGGCATACTGCAGGATTTCTACATTTTCCACCTTTTGGCTTGAACAAGCGTTCTTCCGATTGCTAGTTCAAGCCTTTACACTGCAATACACTTGTATTGCAGTGTATAGTGTAAGTAACTGAGCATGCTGCGCAGGAGGCAGAACCGGGCGTGAAGAAGAGCCGACAGCCTCGGGGCACTTGCCGGACCCCACGACTGCGGCAGGAGGGACACAGTGGGGACACACTTACAAGGGGTTAAATACCTGTGATCAGAGTTTTTCCGATCCGGGTGTTAGTGCCGGGTCTGGGTTGTGATATCACAGCCGGACACCAGCACCATACTTGACGTTTTGGTCAAAAAGACCTTCCTCAGATGCGGATTGTACTGTATAGCGATCCTAAGCCTGGAAGATAGAAGCGGTGTCCGCTGCTTCAGATCTTGGCTGTGTGTCAGCCTTGTTCTGGTCCTCAGTGTGACAATCCGCATCCGAGGAAGGTCTTTTTGACCGAAACATCATGTATATGTATTAAAGTGGATTGGTACAAGAATAAAAGCATTTATTTTCAAAATTGGATTGAGTGCCAACTTCCATATCCTTACTTGCATACGGGGTTGGGACCCTATTTTGGCACCATCAAATACTGAAACAGGAGTGCAGTGGAATTTCTACAAGTACCGGCACCATACTGACCTGATGTCCCAAAATCTTAAACCCTAAACCCTTAATAACCGCCGTAAAAAGCTGAAAGGGCGGTCATTAAGGGGTTAAAATGAGAACATCCGGTGCGATTCTTATATATAAAAGCACTCCCTTGTCCTGACACTTAGAAACACACATATAAAAGAGGAGACTCTCTTCTTTCATAGGAAAAAAGAAGCGAGATTCTATGTGTCAGAGAGCCAGAGATATAGCCCCCTGAAGTGTAACCCCCCCCCCCCTCCAGATTCTCAGCTGGCAGCTACAGGGAGGATTCTGAGAATGCTGGACACTGGAGCTGCTGCACCTCACAGATAATGGAAATATTCACTTTATATATTACTACATTTTGATAAGGAATAATATCAACTAATGTTCATGTTTTTTAACCATCTCCTATTCAGAACTATCTAAGAGCACACACTCTCTCTTATTGCCTTTTATTTCGCCCCCTGTGGGTTTAACGTTCCCTTTGCTGCATATTTTGGTGAATATACACATGTAGGGTATGTATGATCTCCTCACATCTTGCTGTTTTAGGAAAGTATATTTTCTTCATATAAGTATCTGGATTTGTACATATTTTAGAGGAAATTTCGAATTTTCATGCCATTTTTGCATTTTATTGCTGTTTGCTGCAAAGTTGCATAAAGGTGGTAGTGTGTATGAATTTAAAAGATATTCTTGTTTACATGGTGATTTCTGGAAAAATTAGATTTTGACAGAATAGGAGCTTTTTATTTTGTGTGCGATATATTTTTGAACACATTTGTGAATAACAACCAAATATGTCATGGTTTTTGTTTTAGAACTTTAGGGAGCGTAAATTCTTGATGTTGTGTATTGTGGTATATATATAAATCTGCTCACTTTGTGTTATTATTTTTAAATCCCTATTTGTGCGTAAACCTCCACTTTTTTATTTTAAAAAGTTTTATGTAAAAACATATGCTATCAGGGCATTTTAACTTTTTGTTTAATAATTTGTGTTTGTCACAAAGTTACATGAGGGTGGCGAAATGTTCATTGCCAGATGCATCGCCTGGTTGTCTGCTTTCAAAATTATATCGGTTTTACAGGAGACTTTACTTTTTAATCTGTTTTATTGATATATTTTGCAGGTTGTGACGGTCTTAAAATTTCTAGCTGAAAAGCAGATATTTAGTTATTTCAGTTTTAGTGATATTATGACGATTTATTCATGTGAACATATCAATATGAGGCCTCTGTGAACTCTACACTTGTCCATCTATTACATTTAGGAGATGTGAAGGTAAATTTTTTTTGCTAACAAAGTAAAATTTTAAGTATTTTTTATAAAATGTTTCAGTTTGAATCAAAATTGCATGAAGGCGCCTATGTCTATAAACTCTTTATGGCAATTTTGAAAATGAGGCAAGTGTCTGCTTTCAGAAAATATGTTGTTTTTGCGGTTTACTTTAATTCTTTTTGCTGTAATTTTGATTTTATTCGTAAACATCAATTTCAAAAATTTTCTCTGGCCAATAACGTGACACAATATACAGAAATGCCTGGAAGTGAAAGGGTTAATACCCCTTGGTTGAATTCCTGGGTGAAGATGCTTATCTCCTCTCTATAAATCTATCATCTATCGGTCTAGTTATCTATCTGCTATAATCTGACCATTTATATATCTCACTTTTTCTCTATCTATTTTTCAATCATTCTTCTATTTCTCTTCCACTGTATTTCTCTCATATTCATCTACTGTATATATCATCTACTTTATAGTTCTGCATCTAGAAATCTCTATCATCTTTCATATTTATCTTCTATCATAATAATGATAATTAATAAGTCCTTTATTTATGTAGCGCACACAGATTACACAGCGCTGTACAGAGCTTGCCAAATCAGTCCCTATCCCCATTGGGCTTACAATCAAATCAGCCTACCAGTATGTTTTGGAGTGTGGGAGGAAACCAGAGGATCCGGAGAAAACTCACACAAACACGGAGAGAACATATATACTCTTTGCAGATGTTGACCAGCGCTGCAAAGCTGTAGTGCTAACCACTGAGCCACTGTGCTGCCCATCAATCTCTCTCATCTATCTCCTATAAAATTCTCCCATATCACAGTTTATTTTACCATACTAAAGGGAGCCTCTTACTGACCGTGACTGGTCATAAAATAGTTTTACTTTAGGGGCCCCATTTTTGTCTAAAACCGGCCCTGACTGCGGGCATACATCGTGTGAATGTAGCCTAACTATGACAAAAGTCCTGTTTCGTGTGTAATAATCCCGTTTCACATGTAGCATTTTCTCTAACTCAACCCCTTCAGCCTTTTTGTACGTTAACCCCTTCCCGACCGGTAGCACCCGCAATGTTGCAGACGGCTTCAAAAAAGATGGCCGATGACATCATCGGGGAGCGGAGATCCGTCGCCATGACAGTCTCGGGTCTTCCGAAAATTTTAACTTTATTTAACATGGGGGCACATTTACTAAGGGTCCGCGGACCGCATTTCCATCAGAATTCCCTACTATTTCCAATTTGCGCCGAATTTAACAAGGGTCTTTGGTGCATGCAATCGGATTTTGGCGCAATTGCGACGGCTTTCATACAACACAAATCCCGACTGATTCGGACTAATCGCAGGATTTAAAATTCAAATTGTGTTGCAAGACATGCACTCACATGCACCGGGAAGAAGAAGGTGAACTCGGGCGGACCTCAGCGGGGAAGCGGCACATTCAGGATATCGGGCGCATGATCTTGGCAAATTGCGCCGGACTTCATTCTCGTCGGTCAGTCTAGATCGGGGATCGCGACAGGACTGGGTAAGTAAATGTGCCCCAATGCGTATGCAGTATGTGTGATGTGTATATACTGTATACTTTCATCAGTAAGAATAATATTAATAATTCCTTTATTTATAAAGCGTACACAGATTATGCAGCGCTGCACATAGCTTGCCAAATCGGTCCCTGTCCCCAATGGGCATCACAATCTAATCAAGCTTTTTTATCTTCTATTCCAGATGTGCTAAATGTCGCACATGACATTTATCATTTTAAAAAGTCTAAAATTTGCGACTTTCTTGGTGCAAAAAACTGCACATGAAACCATAATTAAGGAAAACTTGTAAAGAATGTAATGTAAAGAAATGACTTAAAACAATTAACACAAGGAAAAAGTGAGATTGATAAATTACCAAAGTAGCAGACAGAAAAAAGACCATAGATTACCTAAAACAAACAGAGATAAGATAAATGACCCCCACTTATTGCTATGCGCTCATGCTCACTGCTGAGGATTCCTCAGCACTGTGTCTCAGCCTAGTGCCTGTGAGGTAAAACTTGAGTAACACAGGAACACGGAGGGACTCAGGAGCAGGAATACACAGGCACGCAGGAATAAACAGGAAAGCAGGAATATCGCTGGAGAGCTTTTTCTAAGGCTGTGAGGCACAAAGATCCGGCAGGGTTTGTAGGAAAAGGCAGGGTTATAGAGATTACCTGAAAATGGGCAGTGCCAATTAGTGGCGCGCTGGACCTTTAAATCTCCTGAAGCCGGCGCGCACGCCCTAGGAGTCAGGAAAGTGCGCACACGGCTGAAAAGGACGGAGCAGGAGCCGTGAGTTCCGCGTGGGACGCACTGGCGGGGAGAGCGGGGCATCGGTGAGCCCACCACCCGAGATATGGGTCGCAGGACCACCTGTGACAGTCCGCTCTCTCATATTATGGAGTCTCCTTTAAGTTTACATTCTGGTCTGCTGGAAACGAATTGCCAACTCTTCTTCAGGTCTGCTCTTTATTAAAGAACTCGCTATTACAATTACTATAGTACCAATTATTTCAGTGATAATATTACATTTTACCATAAAAACAAGTGTATTTATAAATAAATTGAGTTCTGAAGTAAAAGAAATTATTAGAAAACTGTGTATTTTGTACTACACACCATGTTTAATTCATGGATTCTCTGTTATTCTTGTCTGGGCACTGACATTTAATTTACTTAATCTGTCATATACATACATTTTTTTCAGTTGGATGTTATTAAAAAAGTGCAGAGGTGGTTTTATCCAAAAACTACTATCTTGTTTATAAGGGACAACATTGCCAAATTTTTGGGAAATTAGCTTCACATAGATACATGCAATTTTTAACATGAAATTTAAGACATCTACATACTGTATGGCAGATATGTCCCGATGGGGACACCCTCATGTTTTGGCCATGGTAAAATTTGATTGCTTTTATTTATACCTTTTTAAATTTTTCTGTACTCAAATGTGGCCTCATTTATCAAATGATAGAGCTCAGCTTTCATTTTATAAACTGCTGTGGGAAAATGAAAAAGCACTGATTGGATGCCATTAGCAACTGTAACAGTTTTGCACTATACCTGACACAAATTTCTGCACATAAAGGGGCTATATAGTGCACAGTCGGAGATTGCACAGGCGTCATTTCTGAATCTGGTTCACCCTGCACAATCCACAGGCAGACTGCACATAGTACAGTTTGCACTGTTTTTGATAAATGTGCCCCATAGAATTCCCAGATTCCCAACAACTTTTGTTGGAGGATGAGGATGTGGACAGTGGATATTCAAAGGACATCAACCATGATGATGATGAAACCAACTTGCAGTGTGAAGACTGAAAAGGTTGGCAACGGCTTGTTGAAAGAAGATCCGTAGGATGATGATGTCCTGGACCCAACATGGATCAAAGGAAATGACAGCTCGAATGAAGAGGTAGGAGGTCATGACGGGCAGCACCGGATCGGGACAAAGCAAGGGCATGCAGAACTGAATCAAAGTCAAATACGTAACCGGGGTCACAACAGGAAATCACACTAAGAACACAGGGCATTAGGGAACAAGCTTTTTCAACGGCACTAGGCATGAAGATCCGGCATGGAATGCTGGGAGAGGCCAGCTTTTAATACATCCTGGATTGGCCAGCACCATTCAGCGTTGAGTGGCACGGCTGAATGAGAGGGGCACGGGTGAGCCCCATGACAGTCTAAGCACCACATGTATGACCAGGCCTCCAGCAAATAATACAATTGTGCAAATCAAGTGGATAACACACCAAAAAATATGGAAACAACTCCAGCTCTCCCTACTGCTTTGTTTGTTTAATCCTCTACCACCGCCTCAAGGCTACCACAGCCGTCACCAAGCATGTCCAGAATTATTCAGCTTTCTATCCCCCAAAAATAAAGAAAAAACAAATGTTTGCCCATATCACCCAGGAGCCTAGGTCCTGACTGTGAGTTTTGCAAAATTGCTGGCCTACCGTTCTGGACAACTTTAAAATCTTATGGCGTGGCTTTGTCACAATATGTCATTCTCATCCACCATAAACTTTCGGTTGTAGTTGTGGTAAAAATAAGGTGTGCACTGTGCAATGCCATTAGTCATGAGGTCCATATCACAAAACCATTTTACTAAAATAGAAACTTTTTAAAAAAAACGTATTTTCCCATGCAGAGGAGGAATAGGTTTCAGGGCAGTTTAATCATGGCTCACAGAGCAGATTGTAGGCCCAACAGTGTCTGGGTTCTCTACTTCCCAAGGAGGAGGCACCTCCCACCAAGGACATTCTTACATAAGATTAATCAGGGGTCACATGGGACTTAGCTGCGCCAGTGCCTGAGTTGTTAAAATGTTAGCTACTTACTTCTCCTCTACTACTGCCACATCCACCTACAACTGCTTCTTCTCCTTCTGGACCTCTGACTCTTGTATTATGTTTATTTATTTTCTTTATTTTATATTTTTATTTTATGTTATTATTTAAGAACTTTACCCAATCCATTTATTGCCCTGTGTTGTAAAGAGTGGCTGAAAATACAGTTGAATACAGATTTAGGAGGTGAATCATACACCGACACTTGTGCGACTGCGCATGATAGAGGTTATGCCGCTCTTTGTCCCACGGATACAACGGCAAAGGCACCCGTAAAAACAATGCCTGGTCAGACCTGGCATAGTTGTGCTCAAAAACCTTCAAACAAACAGTCGCAGGATAATAAATAGTATGTCGGCGGCTGCTCCCTTCTACGCTCCCTCCATGCCCACATGGCATGGAGGTGGCATATTTGCATAATAATTGTAAATTCTTGCTGTGAATAGCGAATCTTTTATGGCAGTGAGAGATAGTTTTTTTTTCCAAATTGTGTCTCTTACGGCAGTGAGAGGACGGGCCTAGTTTTTCCCATAGTCACAAGGTCCAATTCTTAGATAGTCACCCTGCTGCATGCATTTAAAGGGTTAGTACCCTCATTCGGTGCTAGCACCAACCTTGGGTGTTATTGGTCGGTGTTTGGTGTATATTACCCTGTATGGAGAGGCAGAACAGGTGAATTAGCACTGTTTTATTAGGTCATCTAGGTGAGGTGGAGGTTGAGGGGTCTTTTTGTTCTTTTGGTGCCGATTTTACTATTTTTATATTTATACTATAGAACAGTGGTGGTGAACCTATGGCACGGGTGCCAGAGGTGGCACTCAGAGCCATTTCTGTTGGCACTCAGACCATCACCCCAGGACAGAGTTCACCTAATAGGACCAAATCCACCAAATCTTCTTGCAGTCCCAGGAAACTTAAGAGATGCTGTTCTCAGCACTATTTTAAAGCTTCATTGGCTGTGGAACTGCGGGAAAAGTGAGAAGGGGTTGATAGAACTGCAATATCTTTGGTGGTCATCCTGCTGGACCCACCATTATTCCTCTACAGAGAGACCCTGGAGAGAAGCTACAGCGAGAGTCTGAATTTGTCCTCCTTCTTTCAACTTCATTGGTGGCCTCATGGGCTGATATGATTGAAAGATGTGGAAGAACAGGTAGCAATAAGTTACTGCTTAAAATGTCGTGTTGGCACTTCACGGTGAATAAGTGGATTTTGGTTGTAGTTTGGGCACCCCGTCGCAATCACTGCTATAGAACTTTAAAAAAAATCCATAAATTCCTTTTATATCAAAATGGCTTCATGTAGCCTCCCACCACTAGGGAGAGCTCACCACATAAAAATTAAAACAAATTCTTTTGGACTCAACTGAACCTTTAAAGGTAATGGATACATTTGAGAAAGAAAAATGAATAAACAAATGGGGGCATATTTATAACGCTGCCCCTGACCCCGGCATACGCCAGATCAGAATGTCCCAGCCTCCTGATAAACCCAGCGGCCAGCAGCACGGTGCAACAATTCACTACACAACTGGGGATCTTCTACACCAGGCTATAGGCAGTACACAGCCGTGGGGCAGGAGCCCCCAGGAGTAAAATAAGGTGCACTTAGCTATTGCACTGAGCTTGTCATGCATTTATAAAACATAATTTTCATATATAAGTTTCCTCTATTTCCAGAATGTGGCTGTGGTTTGTAGAACTAGTCACATGTTGTTTGCTGTCTGTCTGTATAACACATTGGAGGACATTTACATAAAGTGTCGGTGTCTGCATTGGCTTTGTTACCGACCTGCTCTCGGTAAGAAGACACACATTTAATACTGTGTAGATAAATTTCTGGCGCCAAGACCATTTTCTGTCCCTGGGACCAAAATCTGTCCCGAGAACCAGAAATGTGTCCAACAGTCAGAGAACAGGCAGCAGTGCAATAGCACTGATTTGTGTCCCTGCTAGACCAAATTTCTTTTGGTCTACTTTACGCCAGTTTACAGTGTCCAAAAATGGCTGTGACACATATTAATTGTGTCTGAGTTTCCACTCTGCCAAAGCCACGCCCCTTTTCAGAGGAGAGTCGGAGCAGGCGGAAAAAGTCATTTTTTCTGTCCCCGACAGCTAATAAATAGGTAGGAGAGCAGAAGATGAGGTGAAAGCGGTACAAAAATGGCGGAAACACCATAGTAAATGTCCCCCATTGTGCACTCTGCTCCACCTCCTTCTGCATTCACACTGCATAACTACTATGTCAATTGATAATGCAAAAGTCTCTTTCCCCTCTCCCCTGTGTTACAAACAGAGGCTAGGGATTTATCATTAAAGGACATCTGCCACCAGGATCAAGGATTGTAAACCAAGCACAATAAGATAGAAGAAATCCAGCAAGGTTAACAAATCTTTACTTTTTGAGTGTAAATCCATATTTCCATAAAATTAAAGTGCTTGATACACGGTGCTAGTATCCACACAAAATAGCTATGCGTTATGAGCGAAAAGCACTCTTCATGCCCTCCAGGATAAAGAGTGTGTGCCAATCAAAAAGCACAGCTGTTTTATATGGATACTAGCACCTTGTCCAGGATAAAGAGCGCATGTATCTCGAAACAAGTAGCTGTTTTGTATGGATACCAGCACCTTATATCGAACACTTTAATTTTAATATGGATGTAAGAATTTTTAACCTTGCTGGACTCCTATCTTATTGTGCACGATTTGACATTTCCTGTTGCCAGAGGGATTCAGATCCTCTGCAATCACTGAGATTCAACAGGTATGAACTGATTGTTGCCCATATGTAATGCTGCTGCTTTTTTTGCTATATATGATTATGTAAACCTAGCACATTGGCATACTGGTGTGTGTCCGCTCTGGCAGAATCCACTCTTCTTTAAGATTCTTATTCCCTTGTTTTTAAGAAAAAAAGGCTTTAGAAATTATGCAAATTATGTCCCTCAGACTCATTAGCATATTTTTAAAAGCCTTTTCAATAAAACAAAACTAGGGTATAAGAAGCTAAAAAAACCCTCAATCCTACCAGAGTTCTTTCCTGCCAGTTCCTTCTGGAAATTTATTCCTGCATTATGTCATTAGGCTTCCTGAAGGTAATGCTTGATTAAAGGGAACTGCATTACAAGGTAGCTAAAAGTGGTGTGGTTTTCCTTATTGGCATATTTAAGACAATTAGCAAAATCACTCTCCATAAATCTATCTATTACATTTAGAATCACTTCATTTGGCTCAAGTGAAAAGGTAGAATAGGTTGGCAACAATAGTGGTTTATAATATTGGTGGTTTGGGCGGCAGCCTGGGGCCCAAGCCTTCTAGGGGTCCCATGACCACCCAAATGACCCATCAAAGTTTATACTCATTATATTACCACAAAAGAAACGGAGTTACAACGTTCATCTAAAATCAACTACATATAAATCTTTATTTAAACATAAGACAACACAATTTTGTACTGCCATTCACAAATAATATACTTGATAGGTTTTTAATGCAAAGGAAATCCAATATAAAAAAGGTCCAGTGAGACACAATCCACATGACTGCATATCAGGGTATATTGCTGGGTTACACAATAATTATATCACTCAGTAGTAACAGACAAGTGTCCTACCCATTGTGCGTCGCCCGTGGCTGTCTCCCGGACTCCCCAACGCGCGTTTCGCCCACGCTTCCTCAGGGGGTGCGAAACTAACGCTGGGAAGCCGGCTTTTATGCATCTGGGCAGGTAAAATTGGCGCACGCGCCCCGAACGGCGCGTGAGTCCGACCACTGCCCCGCTTCCGGCAGCACGGCACTAGTGCGCATGCGCCGGGTCCGACAGCGCTATCGGAACCCCGGTCATGCGCAGTGCGCCAAAGTGCCGCCGGCCGGGACAGCGACGGAGCCGCACTACTCTGTGCGCGTGCGCACCCCTGTCCAGAAATGTTGAAGTGTCGCTGTGTTCAAAAGGGAAGAATATATATACGAATGGTAAGTAAAGGAGTAGGGAATAGAGGGGTGAGAGATGGAATATATGGACCGATGGGTTTTAGAAAGTGAAAAAGTTAAAAAGTTTAAAGTGAAGAATAAAGAAAGAAATAGAAGGGGAAGCAGAATCATGTTAGTGGTGCTCATTATCATATGGGCAATAATATGATTGTAATGTGCCTCAGTGACGTGTATATTGTGACCAAATTCTACAATAAATAGAAAGAAACAAGGAAAGAAAGAGAAAGAAAAGACAGAAGAGATGCATGTGTAAGTGAAGGTAAATCACGGCACATTCTATGTCTATGCCGTAATGTACATAAAGTGCCAAGTGCACAATAAAGTGGCCGTGCTAGAATACAAATTTACTCAGTTACGAATATGTGCATCAAATACTGAGTCAATTATTAGGTCTATAGACCTTTTTTAGGAAAAGTATATATAGTGGACTCAAAAGTCTAATAAGGGTGGGGGGACAGCAAAAAGCCCCCTAAAAAACCACATCATATATAAAAAAAACAATAGTGTTCAATCCTCCATTTAAAGTGCAAACTGTGCAAATGTGCTTCGTATACCGCTAAGTCTCTGCGAGACCGCGTCTTATCACATCAAAATTAAAATTAGATATTCCCCATCAATATGTCCAATATATGTACACTCATCCCACCTCCGTGACACATAATACCCTTAATATAGAAGGTTTTTCTTGTTGTTATTCAGAGGGATCATGTAGATATTAGTTATTCTTCCGCCGGTATTTGTTCAGAACACAGATCATATCTTCGTATGATTTTTCTTAGGTTTTTTCATGCATACAATCCGGCTCTTCCCAACGTGTTGTTTAATATTTCTAATAGGACAAATACAAAAATTATACAGTTAAAATCAAGTGGATGGTAGAGATATACATCTATGGTCTATCCAGAATGACCTCGGTTTATAAGAATGGAACAAAGCTGAGTGCCTCATTCAAACCAACTGGGGACATGGTCCCCAATTGGACTATCCACCTACATTCCCTCTGTGCCAAGATCTTTTTCAAGTCTCCCCCTCTGATTCCACAATGTATAACTTCAATACCTCGTACGGAAAAGCCCCTGGGGTCACATCCATGGTGGTGAAAGAAATGTCGCGGGATTGGTTTAAGTTCTCTGGGATTGGTCGCATTTTTCGCCTTGATAATATCGCGAACGTGTTCTCTTACCCTGGTGCCTAGTTCTCTTGCGGTTAGTCCCACATATATTTTAGGACAGCTACATCTGGCGTAATACACAACTCCGGTGGTGTTACAAGAGATATAATCTCTGATTGTGAATGTGCGTTGTCCATCCGCTGAATTAAACGTGTGGGAACGTAGCATATTAGGGCAAGAGATGCAGTGGCCACACGGAAAACTGACGGTCTTTTTCGTTCTCTGTCCAAAAGGTGTTTCTATTTTGGGGACATAATGGCTTTGCACTAGCAAATCTCTCAAGTTTTTACTTCTACGGGCCGTTAGAAGGGGTTTTTCTGTTAAAATCGATTTTAGAGTCACATCGGTCTGTAGGACACTCCAATGTTTAGTTAATGCGCCACGTAGTTCCTCCCATTGTTTGTTATAGGTGGAAATAAAACGTATTTTCGAATCCCCTTTCTGTTTCTTTTTGGTTTGTAACAGATCTGTACACTTCAACATTTCTGGACAGGGGTGCGCACGCGCACAGAGTAGTGCGGCTCCGTCGCTGTCCCGGCCGGCGGCACTTTGGCGCACTGCGCATGACCGGGGTTCCGATAGCGCTGTCGGACCCGGCGCATGCGCACTAGTGCCGTGCTGCCGGAAGCGGGGCAGTGGTCGGACTCACGCGCCGTTCGGGGCGCGTGCGCCAATTTTACCTGCCCAGATGCATAAAAGCCGGCTTCCCAGCGTTAGTTTCGCACCCCCTGAGGAAGCGTGGGCGAACGCGCGTTGGGGAGTCCGGGAGACAGCCACGGGCGACGCACAATGGGTAGGACACTTGTCTGTTACTACTGAGTGATATAATTATTGTGTAACCCAGCAATATACCCTGATATGCAGTCATGTGGATTGTGTCTCACTGAACCTTTTTTATATTGGATTTCCTTTGCACTAAAAACCTACAAGTATATTATTTGTGAATGGCAGTACAAAATTGTGTTGTCTTATGTTTAAATAAAGATTTATATGTAGTTGATTTTAGATGAACGTTGTAACTCCGTTTCTTTTGTGGTAATATATACATTATTGGAGTAGTTCTGGATTTTGAATATGGCGGGCTATGGACAAGGTCCTTAAATACAGCAACATGAAGATAAGGTATTTATTAAAGTTTATACTCAGAAGCACCTTTACCCATGAAATATTATGACATCTGTTCGTGCTCTCAATACACATGTACACAAGAGACATTTCAGGACCTGCAAAGGTCCTAAACCACAGATTGAACGCAGGCAGTAGGGACACATTCTCCATTCGCCAAAAAGCTTGATTCTAGCAACATGTATGAAGTAAATTGCAGATTTGCAGGGGCTATTATATTCATTCAGCCGAGGGCTCAAATGCCACAAAACTTACTAATAACTACGATGCTACGATGATAAATACCCCCCATTTTTTGGCCATATACTAGACATTGGGGCACATTTACACAAATAAGGGGGCGTTCCGGTGCTCAGTCCGAACATGCACAAGATTTAACATGCAAAGGCCGACAGAATTGTGTTGCACGCCCTATGTTTGGTGCACTCTGTCGGGGCAGTGCAGGGGGGCGCAGAAATCCTGAATCTGGCACACCCTGTACTCTACACAGGAAAACTGCACATAGTGCAGTTTGCACTGTAGTTAGTAAATGTACCCTATAAGGATGCAGAGTTTTTTCGCTTATTTCTCGCTCTCCATCTTCAAAAATCCATAACTTTTTCATTTTTCCGTGTAAAGAGCTGTGTGAGGGCTTATTTTGTGCATAACAAATTTTACTTTCCCTTGATGTTATTTATTATTCCATGCCATGCAGTGGGAAGCCATAACAAAATTCCAAATGTGGAAAAATTAAAAAAAAAAATGCATGTGCTTCACGTTCTTGTGGGCTCAGTTTTTACGACTTTCACTCTGCGCTCTACTTTATTTTTTGGTTTGGTACGATCGCAGTGATACCAAATTTATACAGGTTTTATTGCGTTTAAATACATTTTAAAAAAATAAACGAATGTGTACAAAAAAGAAAAAATTTTTTTTGCCATCTTCTGACGCTAATAACTTTTTCATACTTCGGTATACGGTGCGATGAGTTATTTTTTGTGAAATGAGCTGATGTTTTCATTGCTATCATTTTGAGGACTGTGCGACATTTTGATAATTTTTAATGTCACGTAAAAAGGTGTAAAAGTCGCGATTCGGACATTTGGGCGCCATTTGCCGTTCAATTTACTATACATTATAATAAAAAATGCAAAGACTCATTTGTGCAAGAATTTTTTATTTATTTATTTTAGTGTGTGCCAAATATTGCACCAAAAATGTGTTGGAAAGCTAGATGTGCAGAAAAAGTGTTGGATTCCCAAGTGGAGCCCAAATTGTGCACCCGAAAAAAAGAAAAATTTGTGAGTGTCACAAAACCACAAGTATTGAAGCACCGAGACTTAAAAAATATGGTGCAACAGGCACAGCAAAGAAAAATACAGTTTTCTGCCTGAAAGTCAAAAATGAATGAACCACCCCAATAAAGTTTCCCTAATTGAGTCTATTGATAAGTGCTAAAGTAGATGCAATATGTTTATTGTGGATCTTTAATGCATAAACAGTAACAAATTGACTGTACGATGCTAGCAAATAACGTTTCTGATACATAGTAGATCTTTCTGATTATTTTGGAATTTGCTGTAGATTTTCAAAACTACTGTATAGCTGTTATCTCAAGAATGTAATACTGCAAATGAAATCTGTGGTAATTATACATAAAAATTGTGTTTCTTTGGTATAGTACAAATGCTGTAAGCTACAATATCTGGAATTTTACTATGAGTTGTTTTGTCTACACATTTTGCATAGCTGGCTACACATGTAGAACAGATTTGCATGCCTTGTGATACAGGTACAATAATTAAACCCTTTATGGCTTAGTTCTAAAAAAGTGTACTTTTTTGATAATAAATTTGCAATACACTTTATTAAAGGAAACCTACCACAACATATCTACCTATTAAGGTACATCTGGAGGTAGATGCCTCTAATGTATGTAAGGATAATCCTTTAGGCCCCTTTATCTTTTTTAATCTTTAATTGAGATAATATGCTAATTTACAAAAGAGGCTACTGGGGCGAGGACTAGCCGGAGCTGAGGCTACAGGGACCGGCTATTCCACACCCCAGTAGCCTCCTTGATCCTAGTTTATTAATTCATCAAAAAACGTTAAAAACGGCAAAACATCACTAAAAAATGCAATTGGTGACGCGTTTCGGACAAAACATTGTATCAGTCCTCAGTCATACCTAACAAAGCCTCAGCGTGAGTTTGTATATAAAGGGTAAGAGACCGGAAAGAGAAAACTCCTTATGGGACATGAAACAGGTGTGTATGAAAGGAAGAAGGAGTTAAAAGGAGGAGTGACAAGAGAAGGAATCACACAGTAGCCAATATAGCAGTGATGGCGAACCTTTTAGAGACAGAGTGCCCAGACTACAAACAAAACCCACTCATTTTTCACAAAGTGCCAATTTAAGCAGTTATTTATTGAATTGTTGAGCTGTTCTCCCACAACTTTCAATCATGCCTGCCTCCTGAGGACACCAATACAATTGAAAGCAGGAGGGCAAATCCAGGCTATCACTGTTGCTTCTCTTCAGGGTCCCGCTGTACAGGAAGAGTCGTGGGGACAGCAGGAGGACCTTCAAAGATATACCGGTCCTCTCCACACTTTTATTTCCCCTTTTCCTCCAGTTTTCCAAGCTGCCAAGAGATTCTAGGTGCTGGGGATCCAAAGTTATGGCTCCTATAATCCAGGACCCATCTCATACATGCTTGGCCACTGAGGTGCCACACTATTAGGAAATATGAGCTACTCCCTTGGCGACTAAAGGGTTAAAATAGCACTGAGATTAGTAAATCTTGACTTGTGTGGAACTGCAGTTAGATTCTTTGAGTCCTGTCTGGTGAACTCTGTGCTGAGCTTGAGTGCCCACAGAGAGCACCCTGAGTGCCACCTTTGGCACCCGTGCCACAGGTTCGCCACCACTGCAATATAGTAACAGTGGCCCCACAGTAACAGTGCTCCCGCACAGTAGCCATTATAATAGCGCTTCACAGTAGCCAATATTAATAACAGCAGACACACAATGTAACAGTGTCCTCACACAGTAGCAATTATATTAACATTGCCCCATGCCCCCGCACAGTAGCCAAAATAGTAACAGTGCCCCTGCACAGTAGCCAACATAACAGCAGCCACACAGTAGCCAATATAATAACACTGCCCCCACATAGTAGCCATAATATTAACAGTGCCTCCCTACAGTAGCCAATATAGTAAAAGTGCCCCTGCAGAGTAGCCAATATAGTAACAGCAGACACACAGTAGCCAATATAGAAAGGTGCCCCTGCACAGTAGCCTATATAGTAACAGTGCCCCTGCAAAGTAGTTAATATAGTAACAGCAGCCACACAGTAGCCAATATAGTAACAGTGCCCAAGCAAGTAGCCAGTATAATAACAGCAGCCGCACAATAGTCAATATAGTAATATTATCCCCACCCAGAAGCTAATGGTCACAATAATGCCACCAGTAGTTACAGTACCTCCCCCCCAGTAGTCACAGTGATCCTTACCATAGATACAATTCCCCCAGTAGGCACAGTGATGCCACCTATAGACAGTAGTCACAGGGATGCCCCCAGTAGCCAGTAGTCACTGGGATTCCCCAATTATCCAGTAGTCACAGGGACGCCTCCAGTAGCCTGTAGTTGTAGTGTTGCCCCCATTATTTAATCATATAAACAAATAAAAATAAAACATAAAAAACATACTTACCTTTGTTCCTCTTCTTGGACTTGATCCCACAGTTTTGTTGCATGATGACATCACACGTCCACCTGCGGCAGGTCACCTTTGACTCATCGCAGGCTGATTCATTGTCAGTTGTCACCTGTGCCTGCTCAACCATCCGACGGGGCGCACAGTGTCAGCCCTTGTGACAGGAGGAGACCAAAGGAGCACAGGAGCTAACAGGTCCCTCCCGTGCTTCCCGTGCAGTAAATGAGGGGCGGGAGCCATAGCACCGACCTGCTTTGTTCCAGTGTAGAACACCAGATTTTCCCCACTTAACTGCTAGTAGCTTCCGGTAGGGTCTGAAATATGCTTTCTAGAATTTCCTTTTGTATGCTAAATTTCAACCATTTACCTATACAAATTCAACTCCAAAGTCATATGCAAATGAGCTGAAAAGAGCTGAATGAGTCTGAAATGAGTCTGAAATGAGTCGTGCTGAGAGGCTAAAGAAGTAGCGTTACTATAGATGCCCATGTTTTGGGCTATAGTACCTTATAGAAGCTTTTGGCATCATATTGAAGATAAGAAACTCATCTTTCAAATTGCTTGTGGTTCTGTACGCTGTAGCATCGGAATTGCAGGCAATTAAAGAAAAAGGGGAATTTTATCTATAGCTTAAATTTCCAACCATGCTTTTGAAGGTACTCATCCACATACACAAGACACGACACGGTGGGGATCTGACTTTTGAGGCCTTCACCGATCACATGAGCAGGTTACAAACATTCATCAGAACCTTGGTCACAGTACTCAGACCCTCATCTTTCAGATTATTCTCCCCTTTTCTGTGGATGGGAATAACAATAAAACTTGGTACAACGCCTATATCTGTCAGATCCCCCTTTATCCTGTTTACAGCCACCGCACATCCCCTGTCCGGCTAACACAATATTGGTCTGATGAAGGGTTATCCCGAAACGCGTCACTACCTATGAACCTAAATATTGTCTATCACTTCTAATAAAGACGAACCAAGATTTTACCAAAATTCGCTTTGGTTACTTATTCCTGGTTACAAGCGCACCCATCCGCAAAACCAAATTCTTTCTTCCGCCTTACCCTAAATTTAGAAGATCCAGGGACAGGTCTAGGGGCAACCAAAATTGTGTACACCAGGACTGATAGAGACAGGTTGGAATTATACCTGTGAAATGCTGTATTTTTGTTTATAACAGGGAATTAGAGAATGTTATTTTGTTATCCTGAGTACATTTAAGAAACTTGTCTTTGTGGGAATAGCCCTCTATTTCTAGATTTTCAATACTGAATTCATATTTCACTTTCATATGATACTGGGTAATAATGTAAGACCTATTATACTTCATCGATATAATACACTTCATAAAGCTTTGAAAAAACAAATATAGGCAGTCCCCGGGTTACGTACAAGATAGGGTCCGGAGGTTTGTATTTAAGTTGAATTTGTATGCAAGTCGAAACTGTATATTTTATAATTGTAGATCCAGAAAAAATAATTTTGGCCCCAGTGACAATTGGAGTTTAAACATTTTTTGCTGTAATTGAACCAAGGATTATCAATAAATCTTCATTACAGACACCTTACAGCTGATTATTGCAGCCTGGGACTAATCTAAAGTATCCAGAGAGCTTCACCAGAGGTCAGAGGGGTCTGTCTGTAACTATGGGTTATCTTTAAGTCGGGTGTCCTTAAGTAGGGGACCGCCTGTACATGAATTGCATAAAGAATCACATAGTTTAAATGCCTTTGTACTTATGGTTAATCATTTCATGAGGCCAGGAAGATTGAGAATATTTTGGCATCAAACAGTCACTGAGTGAGATAACTTAAGGAATGCATAAGTGATAATGGCAATAATAAAAGAGACTTTGTTAATAGAATGGGAATTCATATGTTCTCACACACACCTAGGGGCTTATTTACTAAGGGTCCTGCGAGCGCATTTTGTTGGGTTTCCCGACTTTTCGGGTATCGCGCCAGGGATTGTGTCACACGCGATCGGATTTTGGCACAACGGCGCCGGCTTTCACGCAGCAGAAATCTGGGGCAGGCCGTAAATTAGTGTTGCAAGCGAAGCACTTACATGCACCAGGAAGAAGGTGAACTCCGGCAGACCTGATCGGGGAAGCGACACAAACAGGAAATCGGCCGCACGATTTCGCGGCAGATGTGCATTCCGGCAGACATTCCGGATCGGGGATCGTGCAGGACCGGGTAAGTAAATGTGCCCCATACTTATTAACCTGCTCTCATACCCACACCTGTAATATTTTTCCTTTTTGTGGCAAATTTTATATTTTTATTTTAAATTGACCCACTGGTTAAAAATAATTTTAAAAAAAACCTATGCTAGAAGTTATCAGGTTATGAACAAGATAAGTTCTGTAGGTTTGTTCTTAAGTTCTAAGTTAATTTCAGTAAATTACGATCCAGAGAACTTCATCAGAGATCACACTGTGCAGTGTATGAAAAAATCTGGGACTGCTTGTACATGATAAAAGAAAACAGTAATTTAAAGGACATCTACCACCAGGATGAAGGATTGTAAACTAAGTACACTGACATACTGCTGTGTGATCCCTCTGGCAGGATCTGCTTTTCTTTTATCTTCCTATCCCCTTTTTTTTTTTAAAGTCTTTTAAAATTATGCAAATGCACCTTAGGGGCTCCAGGCTCCATTAACACCTATGGAGCATGGAGCTCCTTAGGCTCGTTTGCATAATTTTAAAAGCCTTTTTTGTAAAAACCAGGGAATAAGAAGATAAAAGAAGAACATATACTGCCAGAGGGGACACAGGCCAGTATGTCAGTGTGCTTGGTTTACAATCCTTCATCCTGGTGGTAGATGTCCTTTAATTAACCCCTTTAAAGCCTTTCATCACTTATTTTTGCAGGTCTCTCATGTTCCTCTCTATTTTCATGAAACTTGAAATGAGTTTGAACTTGAAAGTTTAATTAACTACATGTTTAATTAATAGAATTAGTAGACAAATGATTAAGAAAGTCAAAACATACAGCATCAATCTGTCACTATTCCCCAATTTCAGCAACAGATACAAAGTGTGCATGTACTTCTGCAAACTGTCAGCTCTGTATTCCTTGCAGCTCCATCTCCATTTCCACTTTACCTGATAGGCTGAAAGGTGAGAGAGTACACTTTAAACAGCTATATCTCTCCGCTTCTCAGAACCGCTTCCAATGAAACTTTTGGAATTTTGGACAATGCAAGAATCTAGAATCTGTTTACCTCAAATTTAAATTCACCCTGGGCCACAATGGAAGCTAGTTAGTCACTAGCACATTTACTTACCCATCCAGAGGAGTTCCCTGAAAATGCATTGTCCAACTGCCCCCCGATTTCTGTCGCATGAAAGCCAGCGCAGCCGTGACACAATCCCCAGTTCAATACCTGTCACAGCGGCGCAAAACCCAAAAACATTGGAAAATCCAACGAAAGTGCGATCCACGGAACCTTCGTAAATAAGCCTCATCGGGCTACAACACAATACTGTGCACATAAATGGCCGTTCCTGTGCGTATGTGCACCATGCACTACATTTATGTCAGAAGTCTGCCGTGCTCTGGTCTTCATGAATCAGGTGTACTCTTCACGCTAGTGATTAATACACTGCATGATTAATAATAAATGTGGACCACTGTGTATACAAAGTGCACTAGGTAATTGTAATCTAAAAGAAACAGAATGAATGATTTCGATGATAGCATTGGAATGTTGTCTCAGCGGAATGGTTAAGCGACACAATGGGGCACTTTTATATAGAAAGTCGGAAACTGCACTTAAAGTGCTATTTCCGTGTATAATACTGGGTGCGGCGATTCACCAAGGTCATGCACCAGAAATCATGAATCTGTTGCTTCTCTGCACTGGCCTGACAGAGGTTTTTGTGGTGTACTTTAAACATACGGCAAGTTAAATATGGCGCTCGGTCGGAATCAGTCGGACCAATGGCACACCCCCTAATTTGTGTCGCATGGAGGTTAGCGCAGCTGCAACACAAAGCAGTGCACACACTTCTTAAATACCTGTGCAAGCAGTTTTAGCCTAGAAGAATGTCCACAGTTCGACAAAAGTGTGGTGCAAAGCCCTTAGTAAATGTGTCCTAATGTGAGAATAATTACAGAAGAATGGCAATATTTCAGTGGAAGTGTTAGTTCTGTTAGAGACAATGGGGGAGATTTATCAGAAGTGTCTGAGAGCAGAACTGGGAGCAGATTGGGAGCCCATGGCAACCAATCAGAGCACAGCTTTATCTTCCCTCAGCGGTATATAAAATTAAAGCTAGAACAGTTTCACCTCAGAGACTTCTGATAAATCTTGCCCAATGTTTTCTGGAATGCCATGTAGGTGCAAAAAATGACTAATAAACAAGGATGTTATTAGTTTAGCACTAGGTAGTCTCCTAAGGGGTAACTAATTTAAGAAAATCTATCACAACCACCCTGGGTGGTAGACAAATCATTAAATCTGTGATCTGTGATCAGAAATGAGCATAATAAACCACTGCCAGTAGATCATATTTCTTTCATGGTCCAGCGCATGAGGTCAGTTACAAGTGGAGGTGTTCAGAGGCAGGGAGATCTAGACTTTTGTGTTAACTCTCTGCCTCCTTGCCTTTATTCAACCAGTTAACATCTCACTTCAAAGTTGATTTTTTGGATGATGCCACTGACTTGTGAGAGGAAAGAAACATGATCTGGAAGGTGTTCCTCTGCTTGACAACATACTGTTAATAGTTTATTAGGTCAATTTCTGATGACAGGTTCCCTTTAAGGGCACTTTAGTCCTGGCACAGATTTCAAACGCTGCTACTAAATCCTGAACATCACATGACCATGAGGGTGACCATAAAAACCTTGCCACTATATACGACGTAGTGTCAGCAATATCAGAGTGTCTAGTTAAAAAAGAACACAATCTTTTCCATCTCCTGTCGGCGGAGGTTGGGTGGCACAAACAATTTACCCACAGGAGTATTTCTAGGTGCTAGATCCTGAGAATTAGCAAAATACATGGCAAGATTATGACCAATAATGGCAATCACAACACAAGGGAATAGGATTTTTTACGGAGCAACCTCTGAGGTACTTTCATTACAAAAACTGTGTGAAAGAGCTTCTGCATAATATTTTTGGTGCCATGGTGCTATGAGATAACAAAATTAAAACACTTTAATTAAGCCATACAGTGAGTGTGTCTGAGAGAAAGTCGTTCAGCATTATCTTAATCCCTTCCCGATGTGCGCCTTAATAATATGGCGTGCACCGGGAGCGGGAGGATAGAGAGGGCTCACAGGCTGAGCCCTTTCTGTATAGGTGGGTGTTTGCTGCATATTGCAGCAAACACCCAACAGTAACACTCGCGGTCGGCGCTGGCACCGATCATAGGTGTTTAAGTGAGATTTTTCTTTTTGTTAATATATGAAAGCATTATAAAACCTATATACATTTGGTATCCCTGTGATCATACCAACCCATAGAATAAAGTACACATGTCGTTTGGGGCGCACAGTGAAAGCCAAAAAATCCAAGCCCAAATGGTGCAAATGCATTTTTTCACCAATTTCACTGCATTTGGATTTTTTTCCCGCTTCCCAGTACACAGCATGATGTATAAAATTCTGTTTGTTATGCAGAAAACAAGCCCTCACACATCTCTGTACATGGAAAAATAAAGAATTTATATATTTTTGAAGTTAGGGAGCAAAAAATGGAAACACAAAAATGCCAAGTTGTTCAGGGGTTAATACAGTAGGTTTTTATAGTCAGTGATTACAGTACAGTTACTCTATTTTAAGCTCATTTGAGGAAGTATCTCCCTGCCTTGAATGCCCATTTAATGGCCAAAAGCTCTCGGTAGCCCACATCTTACTCTGAAGAGAATTTCTGTGAGAAGAAAGCCACAGGCTTTATATGAAATCTACCAATGAAATGAAGCATGAATAAATGAGGGACACTTACTAATAGACCCAGGAACTATGACTCTGATAATCTTATATTTTGGTAACTTATATTTGTTATCCATGGCCTCCTTCCTTCTAAAATCAACTATTGAAGCTGTAAGATCTCTTTGCATTGAGCTCCCCCTAGTGCAACTGCAGCAAAGCTGCAGTATTGGGTTTGTGCAGAGCACTGATTGATTTTAATCTTTGTTAGGACAACTCCAATGCTGTACAAAATATACTATTACTATCAATTATCATACTCTCCATAATATAAAAACACTAAATATAGCCAAAGATGTCCTACATATAAAATGACTTGAATAACTTGCAACTGCTTAAGCCTGGGAATTCATGATTAGCCATGCTCCATCATCTTAAGGTTAGAGCTAGAAACTGTCACATTGTGCCGCCTCACTAGTTTGAGCCTTTTGGGATGTGATTGGGGTCCCGTTAAAAGATATTTTTTAGGCATTTCAAATACTGGGAGGTAGCCCTGCCTCTTTAGGCTCCTCAGACAGTGAAAACATATCATTCCTGTATTATTTAATGTTGTCTGTTATTGGAAATGTTAAACTTTGCAACTACAGCTCGGTATACAAGGCACACCCATCACCCTCTCCACTCTCCAGAACCCCTGCTTTTGGGCTCACCCTGCCTCAATTCATGTGCGTCCCCACCTCCAAGGGTGGGCATGCACTGGCTTCCGAAGATTTAAAGGGCCTGGAAAATCCTGGAAAAGCGCCCCTTCGGAGATATCCTGGAATGAAGCAGCCGTGAGTGCTCTAGCCACTCAGATTGACATCCAGTTTATTGAGCGCTCTGAGGAGCAGAGTCTCGAACAAGTGCAAGTCAGGACCCGACGTCTGCCCCGCCTGGCTCCTGCGTTCCAAAGACCACCTGCTGTGCCAGCTGCAGAGGAACCAATGCTGGTAGATAGCTCGTCTGTTTACTCAAGAGCGTTCCCAACGAAGGCAGGAAACTCTATGGGGCACATTTACTTACCCGGCCCATTCGCGATCCAGCGGCGCGTTCTCTGCACAGGATTCGGGTCCGGCTGGGATTTAAGATGGTAGTTCCTCCGCCGTCCACCAGGTGGCGCTGCAGCGCCGAAAATAATCTTAATGCCCCGGAATGCACCATCCCATAGAAGGTGAAGGTGAGCGCTCCCCAAGCGACACTTTTTCGGTTTTTAAATGCGGCGGTTTTTCCGAATACGTCGGGTTTTCGTTCGGCCACGCCCCCCCGATTTCTGTCGCGCGCATGCCGGCCCCGATGCGCCACAATCCGATCGCGTGCGCCAAAAACCCGGGGCAATTCATGTACAAGCGGCGCAAATCGGAAATATTCGGGTAACACGTCGGGAAAACGCGAATCGGGCCCTTAGTAAATGACCCCCTATGTCTCTATTGTGCTAGTCCGGAGCACTTTCTCAAGATGTGTCCTGTCCGTCCTCAGCGTCCGGGAAACACGCGCACCTATGGTTCCTGGGAGAAGCGCCCCTAGGTGAGAACAAAGCTTCTCCTCGTCCAAATGTTCCAGTCCTACTCAATTATAGAACAAGCGGTCCGGTTCAAGCTTTAGCCTTCCTGGACTCCATTTTTGCAGGGAATTTCGTGGCTGCTTCCCTGGTCTCCCAGTATCATGGTTCATCTAAAGAAGCCGCTGGTCATTGCTTCTGTCAGTGGGCAGGTCCTCTGCGATTCAGTCCAGTATCGATCAGAGTCCCTATGCCTGGAAGTTGGAGCCTTTCATAAGGAGAGACTGTCCTTCTAAGTCCTTCCCCAGTCCACGTCTTCTGTTCTACTGGGCCTCCCATGGTTGCAAAGACATGCTCCTGAGCGTAACTGGAGTACTGGTGAAGTTCTTCGCTGGGGACTGGAATGCAGTCATGCAGTTTTGTGGTACCTTGTCCCGAGTCCACCATATCTTCTCTGTTGGCCTCCAAGCCTCTGGTGGGTCTCCCAGCTCCATATATGGACTTTGCCAATGTCTTCTCAGAGAAGCAAGTGGAGACTCGGCCACCAAACCGTCCCTACGACTTTCGCATAGACCTATTGCTGGGCACGTCCTCTCCTCTGGGTCGCGTATATATACATTCAGTGCCAGAAACCGCGGCTGTGTCTGTGTAAAGAAGAACCTGCAGAGGGTGTTCATACGCAAATCCTCTTCTCCTGCCAGTACAGGGTTCTTCTTTATGGCCAAAAAGGATGGGTCACTCTGCCCATGCATAGACTATCACGGCCTTAACAAAATTACCGTGAATTAATGCAACCAATTGCTGTTGATCGCTGAACTTTTTGAGTGGAGCCAAGGTCTTTAGCAAAATAGACCTAAGTGGGGCATATAACCTCTTCCCGATTCCGTGAAGGCGATAAGTGGAAGACCACCTTCAATACTCGTGATGGACACTTTGAGTATCTCGTCATGCCGTTTGCATGCTCCAGCGGTCTTTCAGGAGTTTGTCAATGACTTGCTATAAACTTTTTTCACGGTCTACCTCGATGATATCCTGGTGTTCTTTATGGACCTTGAGTCGCACCTGTCCCGCGTACCACAAGTCCTCAGACGTCTAAGGGGCAATCGCCTTCATGCTTAACTCAAGAAGGGCCAGTTTCATCAGAAGAGCCGTCCGTTCCTCAGGTACATCATCTCCAATAAGGGTCTATAGATGGATCCCACAAAGTTGTCTGCGGTTCTCCAGTGGCCTCCCCCAGTAGGACTTTGTTCTATATGGGGATTCCTGGGCTTTGCCAATTTCTATTTCCTTTTGTCGCTGACCAGGGAGAACGCCTAAACTTTGGCCTCCAGCGGCTGAAGAAGCTTTCGCTAAGCTGAAGTCCGCCTTTGCCTCTGCTCTGGTTCTCACACGGCCTGCTACGGAGAAGCCATTGAGCTTCAGTGGGAGCTGGAGTGGTGCTCACCCAGAAAAGGTCCAGGGGCTGAAGTCTCATCTGTGGGTTCTTTTCTAAGACTTTCTCCTCTGCAGAGTGGAATTACTCCATAGGGGAAAAAGAACTACTGGCCATAAAATTGGCTTCAGGAGAGTGCCTGCATATATACTGACCACAAGAAGCTCCTTTATCTCCAGACTACTCAGTTCCTCGCGGATACGGATACGGAGACTGTCTTTATTTTTAGCTTTAGCTCAACGTCCTCAGTCTTCTATAATTAGAAGAACATTGAAGTCCCCTTATGATGTTGGTGCTTCGGCGCAGCATCTCTCCTAAGCATCTCGGAGGCGATCGGTAGCTTCTGTGCTGCTGCCTATTCCTCCCGCCGGGGAACTCCATTTCCTCCACACTCGTTCCGCTCTCCTTGTCTCCTCTCCTATTTGCCACTCAAATGAGAAGAAAGGACACACGATAGTGCAGTATGTTCCCAGTTGGTTAAAAACTTTTTTTATTGAAAATACTCACAAGGATCGGAATATAAAAATGTATAAAAACACGCCCGGTAACGTATGCCCGACTCCGAGTTTCGCCTGGTATGGCTTCTTCCGGGGCTTACCGGCGTGTTGGGATACATGTCTTTTATACAAAAATTATATATACAAAAATTATAATCCATAAAACAACATTTCATATTCATCTTTTCAATCTTCAAATAAACAGCAGTCTGTACCATTATTCTAATATATGAATTTCTAACACTTTTTAAATAATTTCTTAAAAACCGATGTGTTATCCGTACAAATAGGGTACCCATGTTTTGAGGTAGTAATTTAAATTTAATACTAATGCCAGTGCTCATAATAAGATAAAGTGCTTATTGGTGTTAACCATATGTTAAAGTGCTATTATACACATAATATTGATAATTAAAAAACAGCCTAAAAGACTTTTATAAAAAAAATTTGATTTTGAAATCCGCATTTAATCCAAGTGGGGTCAGGGTTTTTAAATGAAAAATCCAAAAGGACTCCCTTTGGCTAATTTATTAATTAATTAAATCCTCACACCTCCAATGTGCAGAAACCCGTTCTAAACTAAAAAAAAGAGGTACCTGTGGGATTTTTTTGATGGTGTCGTGCATAGTGAGCAGACAAGGAATGATCCAACTTCCCTTTTTTTATATTTCTAAAGTGCTCATTTACCCGTGTTTTTAGTTTACTCATGGTTCTTCCTATATATTTCAAACCACATGGGCAAACCATTATATAAATAATTTGGGTAGTGTCACAAGTGGCAAAGTGTTTAATATCATATGTCAAAGAATTGTCTGATGATGAAAAATTATGAATACCTCCAGTGTTAGTTCTACCTATACTCCTACATGCTTTACAATGAATGCATCTAAAAAAACCTGTATGTGCTATATGTTCATTGGAAACTTGGTTATTAATGCTATTGTGTACTATGTTTATTTTACCTCCGATGAATGAATTTGGGTTCCGCCAATCAGGGTCCTATCACCGGGTCATAATTTAAAATATGCCAATTTCTCTTAATAATTTGTCGAATATGGTAGGAATCTCCTGTATATTCCGTAATAAAAGGAACAACAATTGGTTTACTCTTATCCTCTATTATCTTGTTTTTACCCTGTGAAAGTGGCTTTGTTTCTTTGATAGGACCTTCCTCTTCCAATTCTGTCAAGGCGCTTCACTCTTAGATTCTTAGAAAGAAATTATATTTTTTAAAAGTAAACACTGTTCATTGTAATCCTCCACCTTGGTGCAATTACGTTTAATACGTTTAAATTGCCCTTTTGGGATGTTCTTTAACCATGGGACATAGTCACAGCTTCCATGTTCAATGAAGCTATTGCAATCTGTTTCCTTAATGTAGGTTTTAGTGTATATGGTGTTATTTTCTTTGATTAGCTCCAAATCTAAGAAAGAAGTATTCTTTTTACCATAGTTTGAAATGAATGACAAGTTGAAATCATTTTCATTCAGATATATAATAAAATTATCCAAAGATTCCTGAGTACCTTGCCATAGGAAGACCTTCATTTATTCCAAATTTGTCTAATAATGACTGTATTAATTCTTTCAAAAGGATTGTAGCAGAGGAACTGGAGCGAGTTAAGATAGGGAGATCCAACCCCAACCTAACGAAAGAAGAACGTAATGCCCTAAAAGACCTCCAAAAAGATACATCAGATTCTTGAGAAAGATTCATTGTGAATCAAAACGTCGCGAATTTTATGCCTTTTATGTGAATAAAGCCTTCATTTTATGGAACCCAACCTTCTGCGTGCTGTGGCCTCCTCCATCGATGTTCCTTACCCCAGGTTTGTGTACCAGAACCTTTGGCTGTGAGCACCATGTTCTCTGAACTATCATGCAGGACTTAGATTGCGGTCTCTTTTTTTCTTTGCACAATTTTGTGTGCTCCTGCACTTCTTATACCCAAAACAAGCCATCGCGTCTCAAGCCTGCCAGTCGTCTTCTGCCATTGCTGATAACCAGCTGCCCGTGGATTCATTTTATTATGGACCTCCCATCTTCATCGGGTAATACCGTCATCTGGGTGGTAACTGACTGGTTTTCCAAGATGTCCCACTTTGTTCCTCTGCCAGCTGTCAGCTCACCGCCTTGCCAGCCTGTTCTTCCTGCACATCTTCCGGCTTCATGGACTACCTTTGCATATTGTCTAAGACCATGGGGTCCAGTTTGTTTCCATGTTCTGGTGGTCGTTGTGTAGTCAACTACAACTTAAGCTGGATTTTTCTTCTGCATATCTTCCTCAATCTAATGGACAAGTTGATTTTTGGATGACTGGTCCACTCTGCTCCCATGAGCAGAATTGTTCTATAACTCTCTGGACTCCGAATATGCCGACTCTGATCCATTTTTCATTGGATGTTCCTGCCGTGGAAAAATTGGTCCAAGATCCATCTTGGAACAAACACATCAGTCTTTACTCCGGGCATCCACCCCGCACCAAAACCCAAACCCACTGTTATTATCAAGTGCATGGTTCCTGCATCAATATTACCATCTGGAGAGGGGACGCCGTAGATGATGCCCGGCTACTCAAGGAATTGCAGCCTATCTTCAGCAAGTCAGATACTTCCTTCCAGAGCACTCAGAGATTAAATGCGCCATCGTCTCCTCCTGCTGACACCCCAGGGGACACTTCTCAAACTTTACTCACTCACAAACTTTAGAATCCCTCTCACAAATAACTTCCCATGTAGAGACAACCAAGCTATATGAAATAACTTGGGGATAAGTTGCTTCCCATTGAGGAGCCTGACACTTTTCTGTAAAGTGGTGGTTACACTGTCTCTAATTGCAAATGGGGAGTGGAAGAAAGCCCAACATATCCTATAGTATAGGTCTCTCCTGGTTTAACTAACAATGTAGGACTTCTCTAGCTTCCACATCCTGACACACTTCAGACCATACTCCAGATACTGGGGGAGGTAGCCAGGAGTCCATCGACCCCTCGTAAGACTGCCGCCTCGCACTCAAGACTCTGCAAAAGGCAATATCCAGTCCCTGACACTACTTACCCACAGGAGTCCAGGCTACCAAAATGAACTTTCAGAAACATGGAGTCAAAGAAACCCCTTAGATTTAACATATCTAGCCCACCCTCTCTCCTCCATAAAATTTGGAAGAACAGGCTAAAGAGCCTAGCGGAGAAAGCTTCTTGCAAAGGAAAGTCGACAGAGACGTAGAGGAAGACAGGGACCAGGTAAGTCTTCAGAGTAACTCTTTCTCTATAGGTCAGCCTCCAGTTCTTCCATCGCTGAACATTTGCATTTCCAGTTTCCAACTTCTCTTCCCAATTATGCTTGGCATCATCTTCCCTCCCAAAGTTAACTCCAAGGATCTTAACTCGTTCACGACACGTGACGTAATAGCACGTCACGGGTCGGCCATGGGGTGCATGGAGAGGGCTCACGCGATCACCGATCGCGGATGTCTTCCCGCTGATCGCTGCCGGCGGCTTCAAAAGGATTGTGGCGCGTGGGCGCCGCCATCTTTTCGAGGATCGCTGCTCCCCGTGACGTCATCGGGGAGCGGCAATCCATCGCCATGGTAGCCTCCGGTCTCACGAAGACCCGAAGCTACTTCGGGTTGAGCCATGCATTACAATGTGCTATCAGCACATTGTAATGTATGAGTAGTAAAATACACATATACTTCCATACTGTGTTATGGCAGTATATGATAGGATCGTGCAGACACCCTAGGGTTAAAGTACCCTAGGGAGTCTGAAAAATACTAAAAATAAAAAAAAAGTTAAAAAAAAAAAAAATTATAATAAAAAACCCTAAAGACTCAAATCACCCCCCTTTCCCTAGAACTGATATAAATATAAATAAACAGTAAAAATCATAAACACATTAGGTATCGCCGTGTCCGAAAATGCCCGATCTATCAAAATATGATAACGGTTTTTCACTGCGTTTAATTCCGTAACGGAAAAACATTATAAAACCTATATAAATTTGGTATCCTCGTAATCGCACCGACTCAAAGAATAAAGTAGACATGTCATTTGGGGTGCATAGTGAAATCCGTAAGATCCAAGCCCACAAGAAGACGGCACAAATTCCTTTTTTCTACCAATTTCACTGCATTTGGAATTTTTTTCCCGCTTCCTAGTACACGGCATGGAATATTCAATACCATCTATATGAAGTGCAATTTGTTACGCAGAAAATAAGCTGTCACACAGCTCTGTACATGGAAAATTAAAAAAGTTATGGATTTTTATGGATCATGGGGAGTGAAAAATGAAAATGAAAAAACAAAAAAGGGCCAGGTCCTGAAAGGGTTAATATGGGTGTGGGCCTTTGCAAACTGTGGCAGATCAAAGCCAGGAGCAGAATCCAATGTGCATAGAGCTTTACTCTTCTCCAGGTTGACCAGAGACCTGAAGGCCTCCGAATAACTTCTGATGGCTGCAGATAACATCTCCACCTCACGAGACTCAGATATCACCACAGTCACATCATCTGCATAGGCAACAAGGCAAGCAGTGGGGGCCCTGCACCCCCCCCTCCCAAATTACACCGCTGCAGTTATCGCAGGAACAAGTCTATAGCAAACACATACAGCGGAAGACTCAGAGGGCAGCCCTGTCTCCCCCCGCCTCTACTTCAAAAGTGCCACCCTGCCAACCATTAATGAGAGGAAAGCTCTCTGTACAAAGTTCTTAGCCAATCTATAAATTGTCCTGGAATACCGTACTTTGACAAAGTGGCCCATAAATAATCATGATCAAACCTGTCAAAGTCTTTAGCCTGGTCGAGACCTACAACATATCTTCCACACCTCAGGGCTTTACATCTCTCAAACATCTCTCTTATCGAGATGACTGCTCCAGAGATGTTCCACCCTTTTACTGTGCTGTACTGACAGCCTGCCAAAAGTTCCTTTAGACATTCAAGAGAGCGACAGGCCCCAGTTCTTGATGTTGCTAGGCTTTTTTTTAATAAAATTCAGCTGTTATATCATCTGCACCTGGTGCCTTCTTCAGATGCTACTTATCAATGGCCTATTTAATCTCCTCCTCTGTTATTCCTGCTGATAAAGGAGAAAAAGTCCAAATCTTTAGTGTGAGGGTGCGTTCACACATTGCAGTTAAAACTGCATCGCAATCAGCTTTGATGTGGTTTTAGGTGCAGTTTTGTCAATTGAACAGGTGAAAGACATGATCTGAATGAGTGAATTTGATTTTGAAGGGGAATCCTGCTCCAGAAATGTCATTCACCCGTTCAGATCATGTCTTTCACCCGTTCAATTGACAAAACTACACCTAAAACCACATCAAAGCTGATTGCGATGCAGTTTTAACTGCAACATGTGAACGCACCCTCAGGGCCTGGAGTTGCCTCCAAGAATTGAGCCATTTTTCCTCTATCCAAAACCTTTTTCTGAAATAACTCAGCAAAGTACGTTCTCACCACCCCCAGGATACCCTCCAAAGATTCCTTTAAAACAACTTGTGAGTCAGTGAGACCTGTGATCGAGTTCTTAGTCACACGTTCCCGGCAATTCTCATACGGATCAGGCGTCCCTAAGTTCCCATAGTCACGCTCAACAACTAGGGATGTGTAGTGGCTGTACTGGTGCTGCTTTATTTCAGATTTCAGTCGGTCGATTTTTTGTTTTTCATCCCCGCCCGAATACAGTGACTCTATTTCTTTACACAGCTTGAGATACTGGCTGTACTTACTGTTACCCTTCTTAACTGACAGTCTCTTTGAGAGGGACCTGATCTCCTCCTTGACGTCCTCCCACCAGTCAGATATGTGGTTATAAAAATACATTCTCTCAAGTTCACACTGCAGAAGAGAATGGCCATGCTCCTGACCAAGGGCTTCTGCTAAGTTGAGTCTCCATAGTCCCCTGCATATCAGGCCGCTCAGTAGGACCTAGGCAAAAGTATAAGGCCAGGTGATCTGAGTATGGACCAGTCTCGTTCTTATCCCCAATGACCTCCATTGGACTCATCAATGCCAAGTCTATCAGGCTAGATCTTCCAGCACAGGAATAAGTACATTTTGGCTTCCTATCACCTATAATCCTACAAACACAACAGACAAGCAGTTCAAGAACTTAGAGTCTCTTGCGAACGTTCTACCAATTGGTCTATCACTGGTTGTTCTAGCGGCATTCACGATCAGTGACCAGTCATAATCACAGGAATAGATGTGAAAAGGTAGGGCTTTACTTTAGTAAATAGATTCACCCTTTCACTCACTGTTCGCGGACCATAGATATTAATAAGTCAGAGTCTCCTACCTCGGATGGTAACCTCCATCACCAAAAAAAGAGAGAAGGCCACAGCATCCAATATGATGAAAAAAGGTTAAACCTTTATTCACACAGGCATAGAAAAGACTGCAACGCTTCGATTCACCATGAATCTTTGTCAAGCATCATAATGGATGCTGTGGCCTTTTCTTTTTTTGTCTTGGACTATGGATCCTGCACATTAGGACGCTGGGCTGCGTGCATCAAACAAAACAGCTTTTGGTAATTACATGTGTTGCTGTCTTTTTTCTTTTTTTTTTTGAACTTCCATCACCAGACACCTTCCCATCAATACCTCAGTTAGTTTATATATGGTGATATTGTGTGCATTAAAGAGTATGGAGAACCCAGAACAGGGCTCCACAGACAGCGACCAGAAGGATGGACCTGAGCGCCATTCCCTCTCTGCTTCTCATAAGAGACTAAGACTGTTGAGATGAGTCTCCTGTAAGAAAAAGACATCAGCATCCAGATGGTGGAGATGGTCATACAATGCATGTCTTGTCTTCCTTGTCCTAATGCTATTCACATTACTAGATATAACTTTAAAGGGATTTTCCACTTACACAAACCATATAAAATATTTGCTGAAAGAAAAAGTTATACAATTTTCCAATAAACATTCTGTATCAATTCCTCACATTTCTAGATCTCTGCTTGCTGTCCTTCTGTATAAAGCATCTTTGTTTACTTCGAGTGGATAGAAATCTGTCAATGCGATGTGATGGACATTCAGGTGCACGAGCTGTTATTACCACACAGCTCCTATTACTCTCTGTGATATAACAGCTCGTGCACCTGTATGTCCATCACATCACATGGACAGATTTCTATCCACTCGAAGTAAACAAAGAAGCTTTCTAAAACAGGACAGCAAGCAGAGGTCTAGGAAACCCATGAGGAATTTATACAAAAAGTATATTGGAAAATTGTATAACTTTTCCTTACACAAACCATATCAAATATTTCCTCAAAGTGGACAACCGCTTTAAGGTGGAAGTTTGCCATTAGAGTCAGAAGAAGAAACAGAGAGAGAGTAATCCCATCATCATAAATCTGAATTCGAGCCCCCCTGCTTACCCCCTGTCTCCATATCTGATTCAGACTCTGGTCCTACTGCATGAGGTTTCCTTTTTGAGGGGGGATCTGCATTTGGCTCATCTTCATATTCTGCCACCATTCTCTGAAGTTCCCTCTCTAGTTCCTCCTCTGCATCTGACTCCGACAACACACAAAATCTGTTCACAGTCATTGTCACATATGCGGTTCTGTCCACTCTTAACTTAGATTATTTTTGGACAGTGCTCCACTCAACCTCTGGCTTTCGGCTGGCTGTATCTTTCTTCCTTCTCTTTGTAGATGTTGGCACTGGAGAAGGGAAAGGTACTGAGGGTAGTACAGCCTGCTGGACAACCTGCATGTTCCCCTCAATGATTTGTGTTTGGGACTGGTCTAGTACTGGTGTGTTTGTGTTTATTTGAGGCTGGTCTTGTTCTGGTATGGTGTCACTTTCCATGCTGAGGTTCTGGCCCAGCCTGAGCTGACCCTGACAACAAAGCCTCCTCCTCTCCCATGTCATCTGCCCCTGCCATGTACATGTTCATCAAAGAAGGTCTTGCAGATGTTATGACAGGCACTAGGACAATCCCTGTGGGCTTGCCCCATCTCTCCACACAGATTACACCGGATGTTCTGACAGTCGGCACTCACATGACTGATGTCCCCACACAGGCTGCACTTTATCAGGGTGCAATTACTGACCACGTGACCGGCCCTACCACACTTAAAGCATCTGCACAGCTGACCTGCATAGAAGCATACCCCCTTCTCACGACCAATGAAGAAATAATTGGGCAGATGTTGGGTTATATTATGGTACAGGTGCAACCTCACCAGGACCTTCCACCCTCCTGTCCAGATCCCATCATCATCCCTGGTCTATGTAAGTTCTGACATGAGGTCACAGCGCCTCCTGAGCCAGAGCACAATATCCACAGCTACATTCCAGAAAATAATGGTAACAGTAACCGTATGTGATTTAGAGATGGGGATGAAGCTGAGTTTATTCCACCCCTTAGAATCCTTAAACCTAGAGAAATTTGCCCCAAACCGGTCCAGGTTACACTTCAACTTGAAATTTATATTGTATCCCTGTCGGTCTGGGAGGTTTATCACTGCCAGGATTGCGGGGTACGCCTGACTAAATAAGGAAGGTGGCCCTGGACTGGTGGCTGCTCTTGGTTTTTATATAATTCAAGGTCAAGGTTTTTTGGCACTTTAATTAAGCGGTGGGTTATGACTATCTCCACCCTGCTACCTCATAATTATTCACGCCCACTGGCGTGTGGATTTAAGCCGTGCCAGAGGGGTGGTTCTTCCTTTTTTTGTCAAGCTGGCAAGGAAGCATTGTGGTGTGCAGTGTCCAGGTCTAAGCCTGAGTATCATGGAGGACCCTCTTGCAGCGGCTTTTCGTGCCCGCTTGCAAACGGAGGGGGAAGGCTGGCTGCAGCAGTTCCTGACCTCCGTTCAAGCTCCGGGGCTAGTGCCTGCGGTGAGTCACTGCGGTGGGCACCATCCCGGCTTGTCGTGCCCGCCATCCCGGCTTAGCCCCTCTTCATCTCCTCCCCCCGCTCTTCCCAGCCTCATTCTAGCCGGGGCCTTACCGGGTCCGGTGGATCTCGGCGTTCTGCCAGGTCTGCACGCTCCTGTGCGGCTTCCGCGGAGTGCGCTCCCCCTCCCGTCGGGTGCGCGCATCAGACGGGCAGCGCGGCGCTCGTCCCCGCCCCCATTTTCCAGCCCCCACGTGCAGCACAAGCAGCTATGGGCACCAAGGCCAGCTTGGGTCCCTCTTCTTCCGATACCTCCGCCCATTCTCAGGTAGTAGTCTGCCTGGTGCGGGGGGTCCGTCCCAGGCCCCCCCACCCCTCTCTCTCCAACCCCCTATTGCGGTGCTGCCTATGGTCGGCTCGCAGGAGCTACTGCCCTGCGTCTCCCACGTGCCTGCAGATGCGGGCATCCCTGCGCAGGCACCCCCAGCATTAGACATCCCCCCGCTGGGGCCTATGCAGGCTACGGGCAAGGGTCAGCCCATTCAGCGCCAGTCCCAGCAACTGGGGTTAGTTGGAGCGCACGGTGGGGGGTTGGCGTCTCAGCCTGCGGTGGTGCAGTTCAGCTCGCCCCCCTCTCCCCCCGCAGCGGGTTCTGATATTGTATCATCTTTGAAGGCATTGCTTGACAAGTACCCCTCTCCTTCAGCGCCGGCAGTAGTGCCCGCTCCTTCCACCGTTTCAGTGATTCACAAGGATTCTGTTTTTTGCAGCGTCAGCCCCCTCGGCTCTCGTGTTGAGGGCGAGGTTAAGGAGAAGATCTGGGCTAACGCATATTTGGTCACTGATTTCTGTGGACCAGCATACGGTGGATAAGGAGCGGGTTGTGGTGACGGCTAGGTCTCAGGATCGTAAACCGAGGGTTGCTAAAACCATTAATAATTGGCTGCAAGCCTTTTCTGTGTTGGGGTGCGTGATGGGTCAAAAATACCCTGAACGCTGTTCGGAATTGTTCATTTAAAAAGACGTTATTTATTCGTCCTATAAGTCTCATGGGGGTTCCGCATGGTGGCGGTACGACGAAGATTTTAGGAGAAGGTTGTCTTTGGAGCCGGGGATGGGTTGGGGTGTGAAGGCGGCGGACGATTGGATCCGCCTGATGGTGTCTCAGCGACCCCCCTTTCATTCTGGGGCCGCCAGTCAGGCTGGGCATCCCGGCCACGGTCCGGCGGCCGTCAGGCGCCCTGGGGCCTGCTGGCTCTTCAACGAGGGCCATTGCAGGTTCTATGGGCTGTGCAAGTATAAGCACGAGTGCTCCACTTGCAGTGGGAACCATTCGGCAGTCAAGTGCTCCCGTCCGGCCGTGTGGCACGGGGGGGAAGGGCGCTGGTGCTGAACAAAAAGACGCCGGTGAACGTTTGCGAGATGTCGCACTGGCTCGGCTGGTATCCTGATAAGGAGGCGGTGGGTCAGCTTAGTTTCGGTTTTTCGTTCGGTTTTTTCATTCCCTTTCAATTTTCCCCAGTTGGTTATTTTGCAGTGAATCTAAAATCAGCAGAGGAGCACCCGGAGGTCCTCCGGGACAAGGTGGGCAAGGAGGTGGATTTGGGCCGCATTGAGGGCCTCTTTTCAACTCCGCCTTTTCCAAATTTGATGGTTTCACCGTTAGGTGTTGTCCCTAAAAAGGAGCCTGGGAAGTTCAGACTCATTTACCACTTATCCTTCCCTAAGGGTTCGTCGGTGAATGATGGAATTTCTCCAGAACAGGCGTCAGTATCTTATGTCTCATTCGACAGGGCGGTTTTCTTGTTGCGACAAGCGGGTAAAGGGGCGTTGTTGGCGAAATCGGACATCGAGTCCGCTTTTCGTCTTTTGCCTGTGCACCCGGACTGCTATCATCTGCTGGGTTGCATGGTCGATGGGATGTATTATTATGATACCTGCCTCCCTATGGGCTGCTCCATTTCATGCAAATATTTTGAACTTTTCCGTTCATTCCTGGAGTGGGTGGTTAGGTACGAAACTGGCTTTTGTTCAGTTACCCACTACCTGGATGATTTTTTGTTCGTGGGGCCCGCTGCATCCCCTGTCTGCTCGCATCTGTTGAAGTCTTTTCAGTTCTTCATGGAGCGTTTCGGGGTCCCGTTATCGACAGAAAAGACGAGGGCCCTTGCACGGTTTTGTCTTTTCTTGGCATTGAGCTTGATTCTGAGGAGATGGTCTTCCGTTTGCCTAGGGATAAGCTCGATAGGCTTATGTCGTTGGTGAAGAGTTTTTGCGCAGCTAAGAAGGTCTCGCTGCGGCAAATGCAATCGTTATTGGGTTTGTTGGTTTTCGCCTGTCGGGTAATGCCTATGGTCAGCGTTTTTTCGCGGTGTTTGTCCTTGGCCACGAAAGGGGCTCACCACCCCGAACATCGCATTCGTATTTCTGCTCCACTGCGGGCTGACCTGCGGGTGTGGGAGAGTTTTTTGGTTTAGTATAATGGCAAGACGTTCTGGCAGGCCCCGGAAGTCTCTAATTCTGAGATTTCGATGTTCACGGACGCCGCTGGCGCGCATGGTTTTGGAGCTATTTTCGGGTCTGCTTGGTGCGCTGAGCCCTGGCCTCTCGATTGGTCGGCGTTGGGGTTGGTTAGTAATTTAACGTTACTCGAACTCTTCCCCATTGTGGTCTCAGTTGAGCTGTGGGGACACTTGATGGCGAATAAGCGCATTTGTTTTTGGACTGATAACTTGGGGGTTGTATTTGCTGTTAATAAACTGACCTCTTCTTCCCTACCAGTGTTGGCGCTGCTGAGGCATCTGGTCCTTAGATGCCTAGAATGGAACATTATGTTCAGGGCACAACATGTTCCTGGTGTTGATAATGTAATTGCTGACCCGTTATCTCGGCTTGATTTTCAGGTTTTCCAGCAGTGGTTCCCGGGAGCAGAGTTGGAGGGGTGTCGGTGCCCTCCCCATATGTGGAACCTGATCCACGTCTGATGGCGATGGTTCGGGCTTCGGTTGCTCCCGCTACTTGGCAACAGTATGGTAAGGCGTGGGGTGCCTGGTTGCACGCGGCTGGGGGCAGGGATGTCTGGAGGGACCCGGCCATGAGAACGAGGGTTACTCAGGATTACCTGTTGCACTTGAGGAATACTGGAGTGTCGGGGGCGCAGTGTCGGTTGGCCGGTGTGTCGTTCTTTTTGCAATTCTTTGGGATGGCTGACACTACGAAGTCTTTTGTTATCAGACAGGCCTTGAAGGGTTGGCGCAGGGAGCATATCTCGGGCGAGTTGCGGCGGCTGGTTTCCTTTGTTTTGCTGTGCGACTTGATTAAGGGGTGTTCTGCGGTTTGCTCCTCACCTTTTGAGTCTTTGCTTTTTTCAACGGCGTTTAGCCTTGCTTTTTTCGGTGCTTTCCGGGTAGGCGAATTGGTTCCTCCTTCCGCGGGTAAATCGGGCGGGTTATTGAAGACGGACGTGGCATTGGGTCCGGGGTTCGTTCGCATACGGGTATGACGTTCAAAGATGGATGTTTTTGGTAGGGGTACCTGGATTCGGCTGGGGTCAGTTGATGGCCCTTCGTGCCCGGTGGCCTTGGTGCGGGAATTTTCTTCGCTCGCATCATCGGGATTGCAGTTTTTGGTGCATGAGGACGGTTCTCCTCTCACGCGTTACCAGTTTCAAATGGTTTTTCGTAAGTGCCTGGGGGTGTTGGGCGTAGATCACAGGAGTTACGGCACGCATTCCTTTCGGATCGGGGCGGCGACGGAGGCAGCTAGGGCTGGTCTCCCGGATGCGGAAGTTATGAAGATTGGGCGGTGGAGGTCGGCGTGTTTCGCACGTTATATACGCCCTGATTTATTGTAATTTTTTAGTGTTGTGTGTTTGTTCTTATTTTTCAGGAGTTGCTGGCACGACGCGTCCCAGGACGGTGGTTTGGTTACTGGGACATTCTTATATTTTCTGGGCTGGACAGAGGGCCGCATGTCGGCCGGGTGGCAAGCTGATGTGTGTTGGAGGGGTATTCAAGGTTTGAGATGGGTCCAAGTGCTCCTGGAGGCGGTGTCGATTAGCAGATCTACGTCTTGCCCGGTGGTGTTAGTTTTACATGTGGGGGGTAATGACCTTTGCACCGTGCGTGTGGTCGAATTGCTTACGCTCATGCGGCAAGACCTCGAGCGCATTATGTCATTTTTCACTGAGGTCGTGGTCGTATGGTCGGAGGTGATTCCACAGGTGGTTTGGAGGGGAGCTCGTGATCGCTCGGCGGTTGAATGGGTCAGACATACAATTAACACGAGAATGTCCCGTTATGTTCAAGGGCGTTGTGGGGTTGTGGTACGTCATAGGGAGTTGGAGGGCAATAATGCCAATTTAATGCGTGAGGATGGGGCCCATTTAAACGACATCGGCACTGATATTTTCTTATCGGGCATTCAAGACGGGATTGAGCAGGCTCTCTTTTTGTTGGGTGGTGGTTGCAGCTCCGTGTAGGGGTACACGGCCCTGCTGATGGCGGAAAGTGAGCGATGGATGTGAAGGCTGGGCTGACAAAACGATTTACATGTGCCTTTACAAGTTAAAAATTTGAATTGTTAATTAAATAAAGCTGTGACCATCTTTTATACCCATCAAAAAGTGAGTCTGTGCGTTTTATGGTTATGTGTTTTATAATGGGGTTTTTTATTAAAGGGCCTGAGAGATGTTATTAAGTTTGTTAGCTCATGCTACCCAGTCTTCATTTGGCAAGAAACTCATCAAGTCACAAAGTAACGATATTACAACAATCCTCCAGTCGGGTAGATCTTCGTTGGCCCCTTTGTGCTTAAACCTGACCACATTCCTCCTTTTAAATGTCTGACCGGTGTAATGTAAGCTAGACATAAAGGATGGTGCACCCCGGTTCCAGGCATTGCCAGAGGTGTCCTGGTCAGGACCAATACCACATTGTGACTAGGGGAACTGTGGGGGCTGCTGAGCACCTGCACTAGAAGGGTCCGTACTAATATCAGGAACTAAAGGGGGGAAGTCCTGAGCACTGGACCTCACTATCAGCCTCTACGTCTCCAGGCTCCATACACTGCTCTGACTGCTCTGTATTAACATCCCAGATAGATGGTGAAGCCCCTTCTGCTGGAAATTTGTCAAACACAGAGGTATCAACACAAGGATCAGTAATATCACAGACATTCGCAGCAATAACCGCAGACATATAACCAGCATCAGACACATTAGGATCAGCAGAGTCAGTAACTGGCACATCAGACTCCTTATTGTCATGCTCAGGTGTGACCTGGGAGCTCTGCTGCAGTGTTTCCTTCTGGATTGTGTCCACAGTCCTTCTGTGAGGAGATGTCATCTGGGACTTGTGGTGCCTGCACTGCACCATTACCATCAGACAGGTGTCCCTGGTTTTGCTGCATGTAGGATGCTGGAACATGCACCATTAACATTAGAGGGTCATCCAGGCTCGCTCTGCAAATTGCTGGATGCTGGGACTTGTGGTACCTCTTCTGCAGGTGGTTTCTGTTGCTCACCACTGGTGTCTCCTCTTCTGTACAAATCCCCTTCCTGATAGGGAAAAGTCATTGGCTGCAGTACAGGTTTTGCATGGGACCGCTGGACGCCATCAGCTCTGGTCTCAGGTACAGGATGCGACGATCTGCCATGATGTTCCTGCGTTTGGAACCTTTCCTGCTTCATATAGGTCTTGGCGAGGGGTCCCATTTGCTCCAGTACAGTCTTGGTGATTTTGTCAGCGAGCTCCTTGGCCAGTGTGGTCAGCTGGCCAGGGTTCGCCACCTTATAGGTACAGTCTATCTTTTTCTGTAGCAGCAGTTTTTGTTGTTTTAGATTCTCCATTGTTTTCACCAGTGATGGGATCTGGTCAGCCAGGTGGAGTTCAGGTGCGCACTTGGTCACAGTGCTGGGGGGTTGTTACTGACTGTTTACTCAAGGTAGGCACTGGTGTTCTGCTGGGTCCTGCCCTCTGTGCGACTTGTGGGCTCTGGTACGCTGTCATTGCTGGGGGGGTGCAATGTCCATGTTGGGGACTGGGTCCCACTTTCCTGCCAGTGACAGCTTGAGGCCTCCCTGCTGGTCTCACCTCAGACTCCATAGATCTCCCACCTCGGTTCCCATCGCTCACAGACCGTGTGAACTCAGTCCGGATTAGGACAGTCTGCTGCAGATTCTCCAAGATGGTCTGCCTCTCCAGAGATGTCCTCCTGTTCCCAGATGGAGGCATAGAGGGCACAGCTGAGGCCTGTAATGGAGGCTGCCTCTGCTCCTGCACAACTTGCTTGATATTTCCCACTGAATCACTTAAAGGTTTCTGCTGCACACTGGTAGGTGGCTTCACCAGACTGCTACTGCTTCTTTCTAAACCACACTCTTCACTTCACTTCTGGCTGGACTGGAGCCACTGACACTGTACTTTACTCACTTTACCAGTGACTTCAGGATTTTCATCCATGGTTTTAGGAATTTGGGAGTTTCCCCCCAGAGAAGGCCTTGGAGCCTGGGCCTCTCCCTTGGCTAGCTCTAGACATTAGTAGACTTCAGGAGCCCACCAAACACAAGTCCTCACAGCTTGGAGGCAGTATTAGAGTAGAAGAAAAAGAAAGCAGCAGACCGAAGAGACATGGGTTAAGGCGGTTTGACGCCTAGCGTCTTACTCATAACCTGTACATATCACAACTGCGTTACCTTATGTCTATTACTCCTGTGCATCTCACGGGAACACTTATACATAGAGGCAGTATTATAGTAGATATATCCTAGTACAGGGTCCCCCAAATTACGGCCCGCGGGCCACATGCGACCCGTGGACCGTTTCGATCCAGCTACCGACGCTTGCCGCGCCAGCGCCGGGCCCCCGTGGCCTTCGACAGTCGGGCAGGAGCCTCCGTCCGTCCGGACAGGAAGCTCCTGCCCGTCAATGTATAGTGCTTGATGCGGCCGAAAACGTCTGCTCGAGCACTATTACTGGAGCGGGGGGCAGCATAGGAAATAATTAATTATGAGGGGCAGTATAGGAAATAATTAATGGCGGGGGGGCAGCATAGTAAATAATTAATGGCGGGGGGGCAGCATAGTAAATAATTATTGGTGGGGGGCAGCATAGGAAGTAATTAATTGTGGAGGGCAGTATAGGAAATAATTAATGGTGGGGGCAGCATAGGAAATAATAGTTGGTGCAGCATAGGAAATAATTAATGGTGGGAGTATAGGAAATAATTAATTATGAGGGGCAGTCTAGTAATTAATGGGGGGAGGCATATTCAATAATTAATGGAGAGTGGTCCCAATATATTTAATAATTAATTGTCCCAATTAATTCATTAATTGGGCCAATATTTAAAATAGTTCTTAAGGGGATGCAGTATATTAAATAATTGAGGGGGGGTGCCAGTGTATTATGGATGTGGTAACATGTACTGATATTTATTTTTAAACTTTAGTCCGGCCCTCCAACGGTCTGAGGGGGACAGTGAACGGCCCCCTATGTAAAAAGTTTGGGGACCCCTGTTCTAGTACATAGCGGGCAGTATTATAGTAGTTATATTCTTGTACATAGGGGCCAGTATTATAGTAGTTATATTCTTTTCACCTCAGGCAGAAAAATGGCTAGAATTGGCCCTGTGAAGCAGATAATAAGTATGAATAACTGGCTGGCTGTAGGCAGGGCACAGTACTGGGGTCTACCAGAGCCCCATGCGTGCAGCTAGTTATTCACAATTACCTACTGCATGGGTATAGACAATTTCCACCATCATTAATATTATATTGTTTGTGCGCTGTATTGTAGTCTGCTCTGAGGTCTAAGTTACTTATTATACAAATGCAGTATTAAAGAGAAATGGTTTCTGGGGGTATTTACTCCGTACTATGGTTTTGGTTAATAGAGCAGCCCCCTGAAGACTATGCGGCCCTTGGGTCGAAAAAGGTTGTGGACCATGGATTTTAAAGATCTGGAATGGTCCCTGCTATCTCATGAGACCTGCGGATGGAGGTCTTTTTTAAGTGTTGTTTTGAATAGAGGTGCAGAGAGAGAAAGAGAAAGTTCTGTAGAATCACAGACTGGGATGGAGGGACTGATAGGGAACAGGGGAGATCTCATACCTTACTATTCTGTGTAGGACACATCTGTATCCACAGCTATAAACACATCCAGCGCTGCTACATACAGAGAAAGTTCTGTAGAATCACAGACTGGGAGGGAGGGACTGAAAGGGAACAGGGGGGGAACTCATACCTCACTATTCTGTGTAGGAGACATCTGTATGCACAGCTAAAAACACATCCAGCTCTGCTACATACACAGAGAACACAGTAACATGAACTCCACTGGGAGAAGGGAGCAGCAGCCACTCACCTCCCAGAAGTCTGAGAGATAAACAAACTATCGACCCCAGGGCTTGTCAGCACTGGAAGAGGTTGCTACTGTAGCACAGAGATGATCTGAGGTGTATAGTAAAGAAACTGCTGGATAAAGGTAACAAAGATAAAATGCAAACTTGTTTTACATTCAAAGAGCTATTTACTTGTGGGGAAAAAACTTTACAGTTCCTCTTTACGCCATATGAACTTTTGATAAAGAAAGTAGAGAAAATTGCTCTCCTCTCTTGGTTTCCAAGGGAACACAATCTCTCATAGTTGCTAGATAGTAGGCCCTTATGGGAATCCTGTAATGACAGCCAATAGAACAGAAAGGGGCTCTGTTCCAAGTCTGTGTGAAGATCTTTTCATAGAAGCTGCTGTGTAGAAGCACAATGTGATCTCCCTCTGCTCATCCACTGCTGCTGTGTGCTTCCAGCTCTTGTCAGCACCATTTGGCAAACAGAACACAGGAAGAGGCAGGAGCGCACGCACAAGAAGAGCAGGAGATAGACACTGGCCTCAAGGGAATAAGGCGCTGCCTATAAGCAAGTATAGAAACCCATATACTTTAAAGGGAACCTGTCACTAGGGACCTAATTTTCACTAAAGACAGGTTGCAAAAGCCTATTACACTTGTATTGCAAATATGTCTTTTTGCTTTCTCTAAGCATTTGAATTACAATAAAATTGTGTGTTATAACTTGCCTTGCAACCTGACAAAATCCTCTGTGTAGTCCCAGGGGTTGGGCTTTGGTTTGACTGCAATTCAAAAAATGGTCTGTGCTGCTAACTCCTCAGCTCTCAGCCCCCACCTTAGTGCTCCTGAACAGCCCCTCCCTCCCCCACTGATGTCAGCTCACTATGCTGTGACCTCTGTGAGGGAGCAGGAGGGAGGAGCTGCACAGGAGCACAAAGGTGGTGGCTGAGGAGTGAGCAGCACAGACAAGTCACAGGTTAGTTTTTGAAATGCATTCAAACTAAAACCCCACCTAGGACTATAAAGAGGATTCTGTCAGGGTGCAAGTTACGTTATAACACACAATTATATTGTAATGCAAATGCTTAGAGAAAAAGAAGAAAGGCACTAGTGTCTGCCATACACTAACTCGGACGGCGAAAACCCAGTAGAGGCTTGTGGGACTTCTCTGATGGCGAACATTAAATATGGCAATAGTACATCCCAGTCCTTCCCATCCTTGTTTACCATCTTCTTTAGCATACTCTTTAGAGTTTTGTTAAACTGTTCTACCAATCCATCCGTCGGAGAATGGTACACAGAGGTGCGTAACTGTTTAATTAAAATTAATTAAAGAGCAGACATAGCTCCTTGGTGACTTTTGACATGAAAAGGGTTCCCTGATCTGTGAAGATCTCTTTGGGTAGTCGTACTCCACAATCTGGACTGGGGTTTATGTCTCCGGCTGGAGCTACTTGCGGACCAAGTGAATCAGTTGGTGCATCTGCCCCCTCAGTGGTAGCGCCTCCTGATAACTCCAGCTGTGCACTCTTTGAGCGGGTAGATGCAGATCCACTCCTAGTCGGGCCAAGATCTCTGCCTTTACCTTGGGGTAGTCCCGGGAATGGGGCCAACCCCTCTGCCCAGTATTGCTGTGGCAACCTCTCACGGGTGGCCACCCTCTCAAACCCTGTCAGATAGGCCTCCACATGGTCCTCTGCTGTCATCTTTGTCATGGCTTTGTGGACCTCTTTCCTGGCGTCCTTCACAGTCATTGCTGGGACAGTCTTTTGCTAGGGTTGTCACCTGCTGGAGCAGCAATTTGTTTGTTTCCTGCAGCTGCAAATTGGACTGGACAAGCTGCTCTTCCATGGCTGTGGCTTGCAGCTTCAGCGCTGTCGACATCCAGGACATGCAACTAGTGTGTACTTAACTAGTTCAATTGCTCCGGTAGATACCTTGTAGCAGTGCAGGAAGCAGGGACACACGCAGAGTTAAAGTCCAAAATCAAGTGTTTATTCACACTTCTTTGTCAAAACACAAATTCAGCCTTGGCTTAGGCACATACAAAATACTAATTAAACCCTGCCTGGCTGGGCATTGCCTAATACAATAACAGCACCTAACTATACATGTACCAGGCTGCCTGGCACACGCTCTTGGCCCGCAGAAATTTAGGAGGCACTCAGTTACCTTTGCTGTGTGAACACGGTCCAGCCTTCAAGCTGGTAGTGCCTCACCTACTGCTTCTGGCCTGGAGGCTAAATCAGGCTCTAATGAGGTCTGTGACCCGCACCTGTGGGCTATACAGAAACCCAGGACCGAAGCCCAGATGGAGTAGGAGTCCCACTACCAGCCTACCCCTACTCCATAATAAGCAGGCCCAGTACAGACATTACAAAGGTGTCTATGCTAGCTAGGTCAACATAAACCAAACATACTTCTCCTGCTTACCACATGTCTGCATTAACCCTTGAGTTACTGCAGACAAATCCAGGGCTTTTACTATGATAGCAGTTCTCCCACATGACACCTCTCACTTTCTCACAAATATATATATATATATATATTGTAGGGATTCACTCAAATGGTAGCCTTTAGAGAAGCGCCAGGCAGCAGTCTTTCAGGTGAAGAAAACAGGTGTCTTTATTTAGACATAAAAATAACAGGGAAAAGGGCTTGCTGCAGCCAGCAAAACAAAATGCATAGTCCATATGATAAATCTCAGTCCATGTTATCAAGCACAGTTCACATTCACAGACACAGTACCGTACTTCACCCTCCTGGGTTAGGAGAACCTTTTCAGTCCTCAGACTTCCCCACACAGCAAGGCTCAGCTCTGGCTCTGCTATTCCCTGTGTTCCACTCAGCTACACACAGGTAGGGAACCACCCCCCTTCTCCTGACACAGGTGGCTTTACATAGGGCTGCAAGCCCTGGCCTGGAACGTGGGAGCAGCCATCCCACCCAGCACTGTGACTGCTCCAGAAAAAACCCGTCCCGGATCAGCTGCATTGCAGCTATGCTAAAATAACAAAAGTGTGTCAGTGGCCGAACGCCGCTGACACCAGCAATACTGGTTTTTACTTCACCGAGGCCAGGCACCATGGTGACACGTATCTACCATCCACCACAACACCTTGTGCCTTTCTACAATATATATATATGACACACACACACGGCCTTCATTATTAAATGGGTTGTCCAGGCTTCTATATTTTTTAACCAGTGAAGTGGGAAGGCTGTAAAGACAAGAAAGCAGTTGTACTTACCCGCTGTGGTTCTCCAGTCTAGCGCTGTGCCCCCAGTCCCTGTATGTATACCGAGATGCGTCTGCAGCTCCGGTTGTGATGTCACTGCTGTACATACATACAGAGGTGGGGTGATGGGGGGCACATCGCTTGCCTGGTGCACCAGAGGGGGGTAGGTAGAACTGCTTGTTCTTAGACCCCCAAACTCCTTTAATGATAAAGACCACTGTATATGTTAGTGGGTCCGTAGCTTAGGGTTAGTGGGGCTGGTTATAGGCGGTTTTGATTTATTGGCCACATTTAGGTTCCTGTAAATGCAGATGTGATCGGGAGAAACTCTTCCGCACTGCGCTGGAATTGTCCTCCTAAATGTAATTCAAGTGCAGAGTATGAACTCAGAGGCCGCATTTTGATGATAAGTTTGCAATTTAAATGCTTTGAGCACAACCCATGAAATGCATCTGTGTTCTGTAAGTAGTAACATGTGTTTTGTTTTAACATGACTCAGGGCAACCAATCAGAGCTCAGATTTCATTTCATAAGCTGCTGAGGAAAATGAAAGCTGAGCTCTGATTAGTTTCTTTGAGAAACTAGAACAGTTCTGCTCTTAAATTCTTCTGATAAATCTGCCCCAATGTGATTAATACTGTATAATGTTATCTGCGTGTTTTATACTTCCATTAGTAGTATGGTATTAATTCTAGTGAAAAGATAGGGTGAGTCCCAAAAATTAATTCCTATGGTGGGCCCAAGGTACTCCAGTCCGACATTGGCTGCGGCTAGTAAATTTACATGTTGAAAAAAAAAACATGATAAACTCACTTTTGGCTTCTTATCCCGGAGGCTCTGTCTTCTTTCCACTATCATAGTGTGCGGAAGGTGGGTATATTGTGTTTTTTTATGGGGCCCTGCTATGAACATTACATTAAAGAAGGGGGGCTCTGCAAGGGACATTATGTTAAAGGGGGACTCTGCAGGGGACATTACATTACAGGAGGGCTCTCTGCAGGGGACATCACATTAAAGGGGGGCTTTGCAGGGGACATTACAGTAAAGAGAGACTCGGCAGGGGACATTACATTGAAGGGGGACTCTGCAGTGGACATTAGATTAAAAGGGGGTACTGCAGTGGACATTACATTAAAGGGGGGCTCTGCAGTGGACATTACATTAAAGGGGGGACTCTGATGTGGACATTTAATTAAATGGGGGCTGTGCTGTGGACATTTTACCAACGAGGGGAGGCTGCTGGACATTTTATTAATGAGTAATGGCTGTATTTCCGTCTAGGCTTATACTCCAGTCAATAAGTTTTACCATTTTTATTGTTGTATAATTAGGTGCTTCGGCTTATACTTAGGTATACAGGCGGTCCCCTACTTAAGAACACTCGACTTACATACGACCACTAGTTACAAATGGACTTCTGGATATTGGTAATTTATTGTACTTTAGTCCTAGGCTACAATGATCAGCTGTAACAGTTATCAAATGTGTCTGTAATGAAGCTTTAGTGTTAATATTGAATCTTATGACAACCCAACATTTTTAAAATCCAATTGTCACAAAGACCAAAAAAGTTCTGGCTGGGATTACAATGATAAAATATACAGTTCCGACTGCCTGTATACAATATGTATATTTTTTTCCTCATAGTGAAAAGGCCAAAGACCAGGAGACTTATAGGTGTGTGGGGTTATAGAAATCGGAATATTATTATACTGTACCCTTTACTGTAGACCCTTCTTTTATAGACAAACAACAGAAAAGGGGGGGGGGCTACAGAAAAGAGGGCATTTTATGGTTCAATAACGTTTTTATTTATTTAATTTGCACATTGAAAAATGTCATAAATTGTGACAAGCAATTCAAGAGTATAGGCATCATTATGTTGAATGATTAGAATGACAGAATTGAGTGCAAAATGAGATTGAATAAATTGGAACAGTAAAATAACTAAAGGGAAAAACTATCGTGGTCCAGAACAAAAGAGACCATGAACAATAACTCAATTAACATGCACATGCAACATAGAGACGCAAGACAACACGAAGGGTAGGATAGGGAGGGGCGTGAATGAAAAGGCAGAGGGGGGGGGGTAGTAAGAGGCTGCCTTGTATCCAGGAATGGAGCTTTAGGGTGCTGGATCACTAGCCTGTAGCCAAACTTCCATGGCCGGTTGGGATCTAAAAGAGATCCAGGGATTCCATGTTTTATAAAAATTGTCATGCTTACCCTCATCATTACCCTTTAATTCCTCCATGTGTAAGATTGCATTGAGTGCTTCCACCCACTGTGCTTTAGTAGGCGGGTTGGGGGATCTTGGGATTATCTGCCTAGCTGCCACCAAAAAGTGACGAAGTAGGCTTTTTTTGAATTTGGAGATAGTCCCTGGAAATATAGAAAGAAGGGCTAACTCAGGTGACGGATCTATGCCTGGTGGGCACATGTCTTTGTACAAGTGGAAGATTTCCCTCCAAAGTTTATGAATCGGAGGGCAATCCCACCACAAGTGTAGCATGTTGCCTTCTGATTCTCCACAGCGCCAGCACAGGGGAGAAACTTCCGGGAACATTCTATGCAGTTTTGCAGGTGTTCTGTACCATTGAGATACAATTTTGTAGTTTAGTTCCTGAAGGTGGCTGGAGACTGAAGCCTTGTGGGTTAAGATAAGTGCTTTTTGCCACTGTTCAAGTGAGAAAGACTTATTGAGGTCCCTCTCCCATGAAGCAGTAAACGACAGCAGCTCATCCCCCGCACCAGCATAGCATAGACCAAGGAGATCGTGTGGATAGGAGGGGAGGACTCCATACATAATTCTTCAAACGGGGTGAGGGTGGTAGAGAGTGCAGATGGACCCAGGGTGTTGACAAATTTACGAACCTGAAAAAATTGTAACCATCTGGAAGAAGCTAGGCCAAGTGCTGTTGTTACATTGGTCATGTCGCGGATACCCTGCTCGTTAACGACACTACGTACCCTGGGTAGCGGAGTTTGTAGATCTGAGGGAGCATTTTGTAAGTCTGGTAGGTCAGGATTGCCGATGAGCGGAGTGAGTGGGCCTGATACTGTAATCAGGTTAGTAAGTCGCATGAATTTGCGCCAAGATTTAAATAAAAGCGTATTGATGTGCTTGGGGACCACCAGAAAGCTCCATGCGTGTGATTAAACTCTAGCTCCATTTCAACCCATAGTTTGGAGGTACGTTTGTGGAATAAGTCAAGTATGAATGTGGCGATGGAGGCCCTATGATAAGAGCGAAAGTCAGGTAGTCCTGTGCCCCCGTCTAATTTGTTGAGGCTTAGTATAGATTGTCTAATGCGCGGCCTTGAGGAGTGCTAGACAAAGGCTTGTGACAGCCGTCTAAGTTGGTCAAAGAAGGATCTCGGTAAAGGAAACAAGTACAAGAGTCGTGGTAGTATGTCCATTTTTAGTATATTAATTCTACCAAACCATGATACAGTTAGTTTGGACCATTTTTCCAGATCCTTCTCAATAGTCTTTAACAGTGGTGTATAGTTTAGGTTAAATAAAAGACTTAGATCTGAGGATATATTTGTTCCCAAATAGCGTATGGCGGATCTGGCCCATTTAAATGGAAAAGTGGATTCCAAGTGTATCTGTTCGCGTTGGGGTATGGTGATGTTAAGCATTTTGGACTTATGTGTGTTGACCTTAAAGTTGGTCAAAGAACTGTAAACTCGGAATTCCTTTAATAGAGAGGGTAGCGATGTTGTCGGGGATGTTACGTATAAAAGAAGGTCATCCGCAAACAGGGAGAGCTTACAGTCCCGCTGTCCCATCTTCAGACCTGTGATGTCAGGGTTTGATCTTATGGCGTTTGCCAGTGGTTCCATCGCCAATAGATACAAGAAAGGGGAAAGAGGGCACCCCTGCCTTGTCCCATTGGCGATGAGGAAGGGGTCTGAGAGAGAGCTGTTAACTCGCACCCACGCTGTGGGATTGTGATAAAGTTCCATGATACCTTGTAACATCTTTGGGCCGATGCCTATCTTTCGGAGGACCATCTCTAAGAATAGCCAGTGGACCCTATCGAACGCCTTCTCGGCGTCCACAGAAAGAAGGCAGAGGGGGGTGGATTTACGTTGGGCATTCGCTATCATGGAGATTGTTTTAGCCGTGTTATCCCGTGCCTCCCTTCCAGGCACAAACCCCACTTGATCTCTATGTATAAGGTTCGGGATGAGAGGTTGCAAGCGGAGTGCCAACATTTTGGCATATAGTTTAACATCTATATTCAGTAATGATATAGGTCTATAATCCCCGCAAGAGGTTAAAGGCTTGCCAGGTTTGGGCAATACGGTGATGGTGGCCTGTAGTGTCTGTGCCTGGAAGGGAGTTCCCCCCGCCACTGCATTAAAAGTCTTCAGGAGCATGGGTGTTAAATCTTCTCCAAATAGCTTGAAAAAGCGTGGAGTGAGACCATCCGGTCCCGGGCTTTTCCCAGACTTAAGGTCCTTGAGAACTCGGTGGACTTCATGCTCTGTAAAGTCCTCTTCAAGCGCGACTCTCGCCTCGAAGGGTATAAGGCGGTAAGACGCTTGTATTATCTTTTATATTATATAGGCGTTCATAGAATAAGCGAAACTCTTCTGTTATGTCGGAGGGTGAGTGTACTTTTCCTTTGAGGGGTGAATCGATAGAGAGGATGTGGGTGCGTGCCATTCTGGGGTGCAGGGCTCTGGCTAGCCAGGTTCCGCACTTGTCCCCATACTCGTAGAAGCCCCTTCGCATGCGATCACACGCACATTGGGTTTTTTGGTTTAAAATTGACAAGATTTGTTGGCGGATAGTAGATAGATTTGCTTTGACCAAGTCGGAAGGGGAAGCTTTATTAGTGTCTTCCAGCCTACCCAACTCCGTCAAAAGGGATTTAAGTTTGAGTGTGCGTTCTTTTTTTCTTTTTTAGGCGTGAACCATGTTTCATCAGGATACCTTTTATATCAAATTTTAGGCCTTCCCATTTGAGTGTGGCATTAGAGGAATCTATGGTATGTTGTAGGGGGAAGGATTGTATGGCCGCCTTTATATATGATTTGCATAGGGTGTCACTAAATAAGTTGTCATTTAGCCGCCATGAATATTGTCTTGGGGGTTGAGCCACCAATGTAAGGGACCCCATGACTGGAGCATGGTCGGACCATAGAAAGCCATCAATTGAGCAGCATGGTCCTAGATCCAAGAGGTGGTGTGAGATGAAAAGGTGATCTAATCTATGGTAGTTATTGTGAGCTGCAGAGTGGAATATGAAATCTTTTACCCCAGGGTGAAGGATTCTCCATAAATACACTAGTTGCATATCCCTAAGTGATCTCCTCAGTCTACGCAACTGTAGGAATGAGACGGAAGACTTACCAGTCGTCGTATCTTGGTGAGGATCAAAGGCAAGGTTGAAGTCTCCCCCTAGCACAAATCTGGGAACTGTCTGCAAATTATGCAAGTTCCCGGAGCGTTCGGATGCCAAAAATCGACTTGACCCTGATTGGGAAAGTACACGTTAGCAATTGTATAAATTCTATTTGCAAAGGAAACTTATAGAAAAAGGAATCTGCCCTCTGGGTCTGTTTTGGAGTCAAGAAGGGTGTGTTGGAAGGTTTTATGCAAGGCTATGGAAACCCCCCTTGCTTTACGTGTTGGGTTTGGGCTATGGTGCCAGACTGAATAATATGAGGTGGGGCATGTCGGTAAATGTAGGGCGCTGAAGTGCGTTTCCTGGAAGAGAACAATCAATACCTTTTTACGGTGCATTCGGTATAGGATTTGGCATCTTTTGTTTGGAGCGTTGAGGCCTCTAGCATTAAAAGTGTAAACAGAGAGGGAGGACATGATTGACAGCCAATCTCTTGGTTCTTTGAAAAGGGGAGTTGTTCTGGTGTAGAGCACCAATAGGAGGACACGAGAGGGAGAAAGGGAAATATCAGGAGCACACAAAAGACTATAGACAACACAGACAAAAGTAACCTAGTATGAAAGAAAAGTAAAACTGTGGCAGGTAGAAATCTCCTGCACCGTTATTTCTAGTTGCTCTAGAAGGGATGAGTTAAACGAGCCACAAGGGCTACGGTTCCCTCTCGGGGCGAAGGAAGCAAATGACTAAGGGAGCCCCCAGCAGGGCCCGCTCGTGGCAATGCGCCAAAGAGTGATTCAGAGCCAGGTGTCTTGTGAGAGTCCTTCAGGTGCCTCTTGGTCAACTCTCCCATGTGTAGGGAGAAATCAGGTCAAAGTTCAGTGTTGAGTAGACTTTGGGCGTTTAGGTTCTCTTCTCGGTTTAGGCTCCACCGTTTTCCACTCGGGCCTTGGTGGTTGGACGGATAAAGAGGGTGGTTTGGACCAGTCTGGTAGTGAGGTCATGGGTAGTTCCAAGATGCCCAGGAAATTCGGGAGGTCTCCCAGTGAGCGAAAAATTGCGGTTTTCCCCCCGTTGCGGGCTATAAGTTGAAAGGGGTACCTTCAGCGGTATGTGATGTTTCTTTCTCGTAGCACATTGAGCATTGGTTTGAGTGCTTTACGGAGCTGTAGTGTGCGTTTAGCCAGGTCGGGTAGGATGGATAAGGGGGATCCCTTGAATGACAGTGGTTCTGCGTTTCTGGCACCTTTCAAGATGGCTTCCTTATCTTTAAAAAAAATGAATACGGCATATAATGTCTCAAGGTCTCGCTGGATCAGTAGATTTCGGGCCTGAAGACCTATGGATGCGATCAATTTCAATGAAACGACTCCGCGGTCGTTTTAGCAAGGATGAGAAGAAATCTTGTGCCCAAGCATCTAGGTATGACGGTTCAATGTCCTCGGTGAGACCCCTAATTCGAAGGTTATTTCGCCTGTGTCTGTTCTCGATGTCATCGATATGGGTTAAGATATCAGAAATTTCCGCAGATTGCACCATAATGACTTGACGATGTTCCTCCAGAATAGATTGAGTATGATCTTGTGCTTCCTCCATTACAAACACCCTAGCGCCCACATGGTGAATTTCTTGTTTTATATCTTCCATGTCCCTCTTGTGAGACGCTTCTAATTTTAGTAGCAAATTTTCCAAATGTCCCTTTGTAGGGATGGAGCGAAGATGAGCTTGCCAGTCCCAATTTTGCTCATTACAAGTCTGGCTGTTAGGGAGTGCAGCTTGATAGGGTGGAGGAGACTGGCGACCTCTGGTGGCAGGCCAAGGGGATGCAGAGGGAGACTGCGTGGGGCTGAAGGTGAGGGATGGGGAGGAATCTAGGCGAGGAGACATTGAGGGGTCAGCTCTTGGGGTTCCTGGACATGCTGGTGTGGCTAGGACCTCATATGGGGGAGCAGACCTACCCCCCTGCAGCAGCTGGAGTCTTCAGGGTTACTGGCGCTTGCGGGGCAGCCCTGGATGGTAGTGTGGGGGGGGGGGGGGGGGGAGTCCTTATCATGGCCAGAGGGGCCCCCTGTGTAGCGGCGGGGGTCTCACCTGAGATGTGCCCAGGAGCGGGGTGCAGTGAGGAGACTGCCGGCAGTGGCGGTATGGCGCCGGGGAGAGCCAGCTGAGCTTCTGGTGTCGGGCGCGTGGTAGCTTCCCGTGAGCAGCGTGTCGCCGCCATTTTGGATTCGGCTGCGGGATCTCCGGGCAGCGTGGGCAAGCCCAGGAACTGCTCCAAGGAGCTCTGTTGCGGCTCCCGAGCTCCCTGCTTCCTGGTGCCAGTCCTTTTGGGTCCCATGTGAGCTCAGCGGTCGCACGTCCTACTCGGCCATCAGCAAGCCACGCCCCCCAAAAGAGGGCATTTTAGACAGAGCTGAAACATTATATAGCAGGGAGCATGTATCACCGGCTTCTCTATAAATTCTGTGATTTGTAGGTTCCCCAATTCATTATTACCACTAAGCACAGTATATAACTCTCTGACTGTTCAGGGGGGTTATGGGAGGGGGCATCTTTCTATAATTTGCCTCAGGCAGCAGAGAGGCTGTAGGCAAGCTGCATGATCTGTAGCAATAGCCATTTGCTTGTTCAATAGCGATTTCTATAGTTACCATTCCTGTCAGCTGTGTGATCTGTGCATTATTGTGATCAATGAGCATATTTGGATCACACTGTTGGTATATACAGCAGCTAATACAGATAACAACACAAAAAATAGTTTTAATATACTGTATATTAAAAAAATAAAGTTTGCAGTGTGTCAGAGCAAATGCAGTAAAGAAAAAAAATTAATTTATAAAAAAAAAACCCTCAATTTGACATGTTTAATGACTAGATGTGAGAGAATCTACCTACCAATTGGAGTTTATGGTAAAACTAAAAATGATGTAGATAAATAAAAAATTATACTTTATTCTGTTATACTGCACATACTGGAAAAAGGACTAATGTGTTTGGCAATATAACGTATTGTCATTCTTCTATTCACCAGCAGGTGGTACTGTGTTACTATAAATCAATTATCCATATAGGAAATCAAGTTTTACAGTATCCACAAGAGATTTTATTACATATTTGTAGGAAACTTGTTACATAGTTACAACAGAATATTTTAATCCTATAGCTCAGATGTACTTTTTACAAAAAGTCTCAACTTTAACATCTGAAATCAAGTGATAGCCATTAACCCTTTTACGTCTCCAAAGCGTGGCACCTGTCACGGGTGTCCCCGCGACCCACATCTCGGGTCGCGAGTACACCTGTGCCTTGCTCTGGTCCCTGTCTCCTCCGCGGCCCCCATCCCCCCCCCCATATGGCCTCACCTCTCTAGCTCCTGCTCTGAATGCGGCAGCGTGGCACGCACTTCCCCGCTAACTAGGGCGCGCGCACGCCCATGCTCGAAGCACACCGCTAATTGGTGCTGGCCATTTCCATGAATTTTATAAAAGCCGGTTAATATCTCTTATTCCATGAGAGGGATCCAAAGTTATATCCCTTTGAAGTATGCCCCTCCAGCTTCTTAGCTGGCAGGCTGCAGGAAAGGGGAGAGTGGTATACAAAGTATTGACTTTACCTATTGCAAAATTTTGGATAGGGATAACTTGAACATATATTCATACTATTAACCCTCTCTTGCCCATAACAATCACAGAACACACTTGCTCTCTGATTGTCATATATTGAGTGTTTTTTTTTTTAAATGTAATTGGGGAGAGGATGAACATTCAATCCACTTTGCCTAATTCGGCTACATATTAACACGCAGAACTTGTCCATAAAGTTGCATGTAACACGAAAAACATGCACACATTCCTAAATAAAGTTTATATTTCAGACCATCCTTTCATTATTTATACCTCTGTTATGGCGTTCTTATTCAAATTCTTAAAGGGGTATTCCAGAAATCAGCATAATTCATATACAAGTAAGCACTCAAAATATAAGCTCATGTGTAATTTAAAATTTTGCTCCCCTTAGCAGAAAATGCTGTTGACATAGACTAAAATGAAGAATCAAAATGCTACTGGCCCTTTAATCAGTCCGTTCATTTCCTCTGCGCGGTCCGTTGCAGGACAGAAGATGGCTGCTGGTCACATGTCCACATCACATGTCCTGTACCTGCCTGGGCAGGTCATGTGATCATCACTACGTTTGGCTGTTGTCGGTTGGTTGCAGTGCATCCAGTATGGTCAGTGTTGTGGTGATGGCAGTTACACATCATTACTATGGTAACAGAGCAAGTATTGCAGGATATTATCCTGACCAATTTGACATGCTTTGTGCAGCGCTGCGTAATCTGTGTGCGCTATATAAATAAAGAATTATTATTATTATGAACAAGCAATCAGATGATTGCTTGTTCATGTCCCATAGATGAAATTGGTGGAAAGTAAAAAAAGTAAAAAACAAAATGTTTTTCAATAAAAAATAAAGTAATAAAATCAATAAAAATGTCCATAAGCCCCATAACATCTAAAGAGACATATAACGCTAAAAAAGTCTAAATCATAACACAAACCCCACATATATAGTATCAACACGTCCTTAACAACCCGTAGAATAAAATTAAATAATTATTGAACCTGTACGATGAACACCGTAAAAAAAAAGGAAAAAAACCTGCCACAAAATTATTTTTATCTATTTAATCCCACAAAAAATGCAATACAAAGGGATCAAAAAAACATATGTACTCCAAAATGGCACTGCTGCAAAATACACCATGTCCCACAAAAAACAAGCCATCAACCAGCTCGGTAGCCAGAGAAGTAACAATGGCACTTGGAAGACGGCGATACAAAAATGATAGATTTTCCCCCACATTAGGGTTTTATTTGGCAAATTTAGTAAAATGTAAGAAAAAATATTCAAGTCTGGTATCCCAGTAATCGTATTGACCCAGAGAATAAAGATTATCGAAATTTGCTCAACGAAATTTTGGTTTCCTGTAGTCCGTAGGCAGCACTGAATGGCAGCACTGAATGGGTTAAGTCTCACATCCTCCTATTGGACAGAAGATAACAATTAATTAGCAATAGAGATTGGCAGGCTGACTCCCTATAAAATACCCCTGAGCCAATGAACACACGTGTTTTCTTATGTAGCAATAAGTACTTTTTATTGGGGGGGGATCTTTGTGCTGCCTACGGACTACAGGAAACCAAAATTTCGGTGAGCAAATTTCGATATTCGATATTCCTGGTCGTTCTACGGCAGCACTGAATGGGACTTGAAAAGCAGTAGAACATAAGGGGCGGGTTACTTCGAGGCAGCCGAACAAATTACACTCTTGCCGAAGGCCGAGCCTACCCCGGGGCCCACATGTTGCCTATAGTGCTTGATGAAGGTTGAAGGACCCGACCATACTGCCGCCTTGCTTATCTGATTCCGCCCACGATGCAGCCGTTGACCTCGTTGAATGCGCTTTCAGATTAAGAGGAGATGGAAGGCCTTCTAGATCATAACACATGGAAATTGTATCTTTAATCCATCTGGCTAGAGTAGGCTTACTAGCCCGCTTTCCCTTGTTAGGGCCTCTGAACTGTAAAAACAGGGCTTCAGATTCCCTAAAGACTTCTGCCCTCTGGAGATGAGTGAGAACCGATCTCTTCACATCCAGGGCTTGAAGCTTCCGTTGCTCTTCTTTATGGGCATCTGTACCCAGGACAGGAAGGAAGATCTCTTATTTAAAGCAGATTGAGAAGGTATTTTTGGCAGAAAACCCGGCATTGTTAGAAGAATTATGCAGTCTTCCTTACAGGTTCCTTACAGGAGAAGGCTTGGATTTCACTAATCCTCCTTGCAGAACAAATGACCACCAGGAAGACAGTCTTCCAGGAGAGAAGATGCAGAGGGATATCTGAGATTGGTTCGAATGGTTCTTGACATAAATGCTTCAAAACAGTAGAAAGATCCCAAGACAGTAGAGGTGACATAACTGTAGGCTTTAACTTCTTCAGACCCCTGAAGAATCTCCTGACCAACAGGTTCTCAGAGAAGATTCCACCTAAGGAAGAATTAATGGCGGTAAAATGGACTTTCAGTGTATTAAGGATGGCCCTTCTTTAAGCCATCCTGCAGAAATTGAAGGAGGGAAGGTACAAGAGTAGAAGAAGCTCTTTTTGTTAAGCACCATTGCTTATAGATTCCCCAGACACGTTGGTAGACTTTTAACATCTTCGGTTTCCTAGAGGCCAACAATGTATCAATAACCTCATCCGAAAACCCTGACCTTCTTAGATTCCCCCTTTCAGCTTCCAGGCCACCAGATGGAGAGTTGCTGGGTTGGGGTGAAGGAACCCATTCTGGAGAAGCACGTCCTTCCGGGGAGGGAGAAACCAGAATTTCCCCCTTGACAATGACAGGAGAAGAGGGAACCAGGCCCTTTTTGGCCAAAATGGAATCACGGCTATGACTGTCGTTTTCTCTCTCCTGATCTTCTGTAACACTCTCGGAATGAGAGGGAACGGTGGAAATATGTAAAGAAATTGGTCTGTCCAGTCGAAGGAGAGCGCATCCACCACTACTGGGTTCTCCTGCTTGTACAGGGAGCAAAACTGGGGAAGCTGAGAGTTGGATCTTGACGCAATCAGGTCCGTCTGAGGAAGACCCATTTTACGGACAATTTGCTGGAACACTTTGTTGTTTGTTCAGAGACCACTCCGAATGTTTGACTGGATTGCAGCTCAGCCAATCCGCCTCCACATTCAATTCTCCCCTGATATGAACCGCCGAGATGTTGTGAACAGTCTGTTCGGCCCAGGTCATCAGAAGGGAACACTCTCTGGCAAGAGACCGGCTCCTCGTGCCCCCTGTTTGTTGATATAGTAAAAAACTGCCGATCGGACCAAAACTTCTTGTTCGAATAGGAGACTGGAGAAGTGAAGAAGTGCCAGACGTACAGCTTTCAATTCCTTGAGGTTCGAATGCAATTTGGACTCGGATCGAGTCCACCTCTTTTGAACCCACTGGTCTTTCAATAGGGCACCCCAGCCCCAATTGGATGCATAGTAAGGACCACTGGCTGTAGGAATTGGATGGGTCTGCCTAATAGTGGGTTTCGGGACCACCAGATTAAGTCCTTGAGAGCCTAGACTGATATTGTCATCGGCTTGTCCAAAGACCGCAGACTCCTTGACCATTGGGAGAGAATGGATGCTTGGAGACCCCTCATATGAGATTTTGCCCAAGGGACTGCTTCTATAGCCGAGGTTATTTGTCCAAGGACTGCCATGGCTTTCCTGATTGTTGTCCTGGGGTGCAGAATCAGATATTTGATCGCTTTCTTCAGAGCGGTAATTCTGGCTGATGACAAAGAGAGCGTCATGTTGGAAGAGTTTACTATGAACCCTAGAAATTTCGGAGAGGTTGCAGGAACCAGATACGACTTCTTTTTGTTGATCACAAACCCATGAACCTCCAGGTTCTTCAGGACCACTGCTAGATTGTGGTACATTAAGTGCTCCGTTTGAGCTATCAGAAGCCAGTCGTCCAGATAGGGTATCACCTGGATGCCTTGTAACCTGAGGGCTGCAGATAACACCACTGCGACCTTCGTAAACACTCTGGGCGCTGAACTCAGACCGAAGGGTAGACACGTGAACTGGTAATGCAGTACTGTTTTGTCCTGTAGTATAGCGACCCAGAGAAATTTCCTGTGACTCTGAAGTACCGGAATATGCAGATATGGATCTTTCAGATCCACTGTCGTCATGAAGCAGTTCCTGGAGATTAAGGGTATGGTTGTTCTGATTGATTCCATCCTGAATCTCTTCTTCAGAATCAACTGGTTGAGGTAAGTAAGATCTTTCACCAGTCTCCAAGATCCTCCTTGCTTTGGGACAGGAAATACTCTGGAATAAACGCCTGAACCTCTCTGGGGATAGGGGACAGGCTCCAAGGCACCCTTTTATATGAATTCCTGAAGATGAGGAACAATTTGATCGCCATGTTGGTTGATGAAGAACCTGTCTGGAGGAAAGCTGGTTAACTCCAGAGAATAACCTCTTCTTACAAGAGAATTGACCCATGCGTCTGAAGAAGTTTTGACCCATATGTGGGAAAACTGGGAAAGCCTGGCGTCATAATTCAGACTTCTTGGAGGGCTCCGAATGAGGCTTTTTATTCTGGACAAACCGATTCCTGAAACCCCCTTTGTCATCTCTTCTTAACTGTCTTCTGACTTGTGGAGAACTTTGCCTAGAACGAAAGGACTTAAAAGCTGTTCTTCTTCTAGGTTTGGGAAAAGAAGTGCTTTTGTCATCATTAATGACCTTCAGGATCTCTTCCAGCTGTGGACCAAACAGACTTGACGGCTGAAATGGTAGATTACAAAAATGGGTTTTAGCAGGGATATCTCCCGGCCAGAGCTTTATCCAGAGCACATGCCTTATGGAGGCCAGGCTAGCTGATGTTAGCTTGATTGTATCCACATGAGAGTCGCAAAGAAACTCTGCCGCTGATTTGAGAAGAGAAATATCCTCTACAATATCCTTCCTCGATATGCCATCTTTGACATCATGGGTAAGCTGGCTTAGTCAGATCCTCAATGCTATTGCCACTGGAACAGAAGCCAAAGAAGTTTTACATATAATTGCAGAATGGGTATAAGCCCGTCTTATGAACGGGTCCATCTTCCAATCAATAGGATCCTTTAGGAGGGTAGCCTCCTTAGCTGGAAAGATGGAGTTGAGTGCCAACTTAGCCATAGACATAAAGCAGGATCCAATCTGTACACAGACTTAAATCTAACCCCAGGGTTGGGGTTTTTATCAGGCTTTTCCCAAGCAGACTCCATCAGATTCTTCAAATCTGGATGGCTGAGCAAATATTTGGCTTTTTTCTTAGGGAAATAATAAAGAGCTTCTCTTCTAGAGAGATCTTCAGTGTCTTTATCTGATTCCACTGCTTCTTTTACGGCTTTTATAAGCCTAGAAATACCTTCTTTATTAAACAGATAGAAATCATCTGGAGAGGCTTCTGCCTCCTCCTCTGAGCTGACCTCACCCTCAGACCTATACTCCTCATGACTAGAGGGCCCTGGGGAGTCTGATGGTACAGGATATGATCTTTACCTACTTGTACATTGGGAGTGAGAGGTTTCAGCTACTGCCAGAGCAATAGTGGATTTCAGCCAAGAAAAAAACCTGGTGTAATCTGCCTGTAAAATCATCTCCTCCTGGTGTGGCGTGCATCCTTTCACGCACAACCATCTCTAGGGTTTACAGAGAATGGTCCGAAAAAGTAAAAACATCCAGTGAGCGGCAGTTCTGTGGGTGGAAATGCCTTGTTGATGCCAGGGGTCAGAGGAGAATGGGCTGGTTCGAGCTGATAGAAAGGCAACAGTGACTCAAATCGCCACCCGTTACAACCAAGGTAGGCAGAAGAGCATCTCTGAACGCACAGTACGTCGAACTTTGAGGCAGATGGGCTACAGCAGCAGAAGACCACACCGGGTGCCACTCCTTTCAGCTAAGAACAGGAAACTGAGGCTACAATTTGCACAAGCTCATCGAAATTGGACAGTAGAAGATTGGAAAAACGTTGCCTGGTCTGATGAGTCTCGATTTCTGCTACGACATTCGGATGGTAGGGTCAGAATTTGGCGTCAACAACATGAAAGCATGGATCCATCCTGCCTTGTATCAACGGTTCAGGCTGGTGGTGGTGGTGTCATGGTGTGGGGAATATTTTCTTGGCACTCTTTGGGCCCCTTGGTACCAATTGAGCATCGTTGCAATGCCACAGCTTACCTGAGTATTGTTGCTGACCATGTCCATCCCTTTATGACCACAATGTACCCAACATCTGATGGCTACTTTCAGCAGGATAATGCGCCATGTCATAAAGCTGGAATCATCTCAGACTGGTTTCTTGAACATGACAATGAGTTCACTGTACTCAAATGGCCTCCACAGTCACCAGATCTCAATCCAATAGAGCATCTTTGGGATGTGGTGGAACGGGAGATTTGCATCATGGATGTGCAGCCGACAAATCTGCGGCAACTGTGTGATGCCATCATGTCAATATGGACCAAAATCTCTGAGGAATGCTATAAGTTATAAAGTGACACACGTCAGAATACAAAAAATGGGGCTGAGCCTTAAGCTGTAAAATGGCTGCGTCCTTAAGGGGTTAATAACATTATATACTTCGAACTTGCATAAAGTTATCTATGTCTAAGAGAAAGAGAGCAAAAACCGGTGTGTATAGGCTCAGAAAAATCATTTAATAAACAAGTTTATTTAGCACAATACATACACTTAGATGACAAGCATCAGATGGAGTAAAACCAATTAAAAGTGTAAAAAATGTCTAAAAATTCCTTAGTTCAATTTTGAAAATGGGGCAAGTGGTATCTTGGTATCTACTGCATACAATTATATATGTACAGCTAGTATAAGTTATTACCATTATTAAAGTTATTAAATGTTCTAAACCAGCGGTTCTCAACCCATGGGTCGCAACCCCTGCGGGGGTCTAACGCCCAAAGCACTAGGGTCACAATTCGACAGTAGTTTCTGGACCCAAATTTTTTATGCCTAACAAATTTGATGCCAATCCCAATTTTTGCAGGAGCTTTGTTGCCCAGTGCTCGCTGCACATTAAACTTATGTCCTCCCAGTTCACCACCGAACACACTAAGCTGGCATTTGTTTTCTCGTTGCTCTCTGGAGAGACCCTGGCCTGGGCTACCCCTTTGTGGGATAGTGGTGATCCGGATGCAACATCCCTGCCAATGCAAGGCAGAGGAGTTGTTGCGAATAAGCCTCTAATATGTGTGTTCCCCTCATAGAGAGTCTGATCAGCTCCTCTGCAGGACACTACACATATGCTTAGGTAATTATGCAGCAATAGATTCTGCCTAGAAAGGTAAGGTTTAAATATTATTTCTTGTTATCATCCAATGATATGCCTCAATGCACTTAATTGTAAACTGGAGTGTGATTGGATGAGGAGACCTCCTGACCAGGGATTAACTAGACCCTTAGTCAGTGGAGGAGTTAGAACAGGGTGAGTGAACATCCAGCTTCTGACTGAGAAGCACCACCACAGAGCACATGCTCTGCTCACAGGCTTCCTAGGGCTCATCAACTGCACACAGAGTGACACAGGACAAACAGGACAAGGCTGCAGCTTCCAGCATTGGACACCGCTACATCCCAGCCTGCCCCTGCATCCATAATGGTGCATAATTTACCTTTATGCACAACATTCCCTTCGTCTGGTCCCTGCTACGGCTGTATCACCTTTAAGGGACGCCCCATCCATCTACCAGGGACATATACTACAGACTCTAAGGGCTGCCCCAAGGAGAACCAGTACATCAGCCTCTCCCTCTATATCATATCAAGCACTGTGACACTAGCGTGCCTATGCCGCAACCGCTAGCCACTCCAGTATTCTGGGCCCCGGCTGCCTCCAGGCCCCAAGAGAAGGCCAGGCCCCAGTGGGGGATGTTGCATGGACATGGCTACCTATACCACGTTTCTGGAAAAAAATCAGGTCCAGGTTTCCAGAATCTCCTCCGGCCTTCCCAGAGGCGGCTCCAGAGTCTCCTCCGGCCTTCCCAGAGGCGGCTCCAGAGTCTCCTCCAGAATCTCCTCCGGCCTTCCCAGAGGGCGGCTCCAGAGTCTCCTCCAGAGTCTCCTCCGGACGTCCCAGAGGCGGCTCCAGAGTCTTCTCCGGCCTTCCCTGGTGTGCCAAGAGCCGCCCCAGCCTCAGCAGCTTCCCAGTGCTGCTGCAGCGGCGCCCCAGCCTCAGCAGCTTCCCAGTGCTGCTGCAGCAGCGCCCCAGCCTCAGCAGCTTCCCAGTGCTGCTGCAGCGGCGCCCCAGCCTCAGCAGCTTCCCAGTGCTGCTGCAGCGGCGCCCCAGCCTCAGCAGCTTCCCAGTGCTGCTGCAGCGGCGCCCCAGCCTCAGCAGCTTCCCACTGCTGCTGCAGCGGCGCCCCAGGCTCAGCAGCTCCACAGTGCTGCTCCCCAAGAGTCACCCAAGCCTGCGGTTTCCCAAGGGCCACTGCAGCCTCCGGCCAAAAGATGTTCTAGGTGTCCTCAAGATATCCTCGGTTTGTTCCATGCCAGGTCCAAGCACCACGTGGTTTGTCCTGTCTTCTCTGTTCCTGCTCTCCTCCTTAGGTGTCCCGTCACCAAGAAGAATTGGAGGAAGCGGAGAAAAAAGAGGAGGAGGTGGAAGAAGAAGAAAAGAGGGGTCCTAAAGGGCGGGTACTGTCACGGATGCCCCCCCGACCCATGTCTCAGATCGAGGGCAAATCCCGCTACTAGGGCGTGTGCGCGCCATCTCTCCAGAAACTTAAAGGGCCTGCGTCCTCCTAATTGGCGCTGGCATTCCCAGCTCTGCTACATAATCCGGCGGCTCCAAGCATCCCCTGCCAGATCTTCAAGTCATTCTACTGAAGTGAAAGCCTCCTGAGCGTTCACAGACTCCTTCATGTTTCTTGTGCATTTCCATACACGTTTCCTGTGGCGGTCCGGTGTTCCTGTGGTAGTCATGTGGTATTCCCGTGGTCCTGTGTTCCTGTGGCGGTCCTGTATCCCGGTGGCCATCCCGAGGTCCTGCCTTCCAGTGTCCCTACCTTGGCTGCCACCGTGGGCCTAGTCCAGTGATGGCGAACCTATGACAGGCGTGTCAGTGCTGACACGCGTAGCCATTTTCAGTGACACGCGGCCGCCTGAGAGTTAAGTTTCATCCTCGGCCAGGTGCAGTAGCCAGGAGGCTGAGAGATTGTCAGGCACTGAGCTCCCAGCACTCCCCCCTCCTCCTCCCCCGGGCCAGCCCTTCTCCCTGTGCGAGCTGTTCCTTGTGTCTCCAGTCAGCCCAGGTATCAGCAGGAGTGGTGACCCGGCCATACACCCAGGAGACTCTTCTGCAGCTCCTGATAGCTGTGGAGGGGGGAGGGAGGCAGAACAGACTGATGCCACATTGCTTCTGCCTTGTGTGATGTCCCAGCAGCTGCCACCTCTACACTGACCAGCTCCACAACAGGGATGAGGGAGGATAACCACTCCCATCATACAGTGAGTAAGGTCAGTGCACTGTATGGTGAAAGACAGTCCATCAGGACTTGTGTGTCAGTTTTGTGATGTACAAGCCCTAAAATAATTGCAACGCCTTGCGAATTGCCAGACATTGAGATTATTATGCTCCTCATGAAGGAGATGCGGATAGTGCACCTGCGCCCTCGCTATAACCTGTGAACTTTCATGACTGAATGTTTGCAGGTTAGTAAGCATTTCCACACATGTCTGATTGTAACCGATCTATTACAATGTGCAATTTTCACATAATAATAGACGATGCTGAAAATCCCCATATACTGCCCTACTGTAGTATGGCAATACATGGTAGGATCAATCAGACAACCTAGGGTAAAAGTACCCTAGAAGTTAAATAATTATACATATTACATACATATAGTTATTTAAACTAGAAATACCAAAACTATGTTTTTTGTCAAGGTGACACACCACCCGAGTTATGCTTGGTTTTTTGGCAAATTTTGACACACCAAGCTCAAAAGGTTGCCCATCACTGGCCCAGTCGCATCTGTGGAGCGACCTGGTGGCTCCCCGCCGCAGCAAGACCATCCCGCTTTACGGCAAGCTCTGGCGAAGACCCGTAGTCCAATTAGACTCCGCTGCCGGGTTGCGGCTTGTACCATCATCCCCTGCGGTGGTCCAGGGAGTCCACAGACTCTTGCCCCAAGAGACTCTCCCACACCCCTGTGTGTGACAGAAGATCATGTGTCCATAGTACGCTGCCCTGATACGTCTGGCCTGCGTGGAGACCAGACCAGAGCAGACATCCACCTTGAGGAGTCATCTTCCTGCTACTGAAGCAGCCATATATCCATCTTCAGCCTGTAACTACTTATACCAGGCTGTGAGCAATTCCTGTGGAACACCATCTAACCAGCCATCTCAAACCAGTTGATTGTTCCTGCTGTTTTGGCCGTTGCCGGGTTCCTAAATAAACAAACTTTAAGTTGAACGATTGACATACGCCGTCTCCGAGTGATCCCTGTGTAAGGCTTATACCACCAAAGGTGCCCCATTCCTTCAGCCTCTCCCTCCTTTCTTGTGCTTCTACCTGCCTGGCTGTAGATGAGGCCTCTGTCCCCTGGCACCCAGGCTTTTATCCTGTGTCATCAGTCTGCTGAAAATGCCAAATGGTTTCTATGGCACATCGCCAATAGAGCCGAAGAGCATTTGACTCGTTTCTGCTTCTGGAAAGGTGTGAACTGCCAGGAACCTAGTGAGCGCATACCTTATGCATGTGAAGATCATAGTATCATAGTGTCATAGTATATAAGGCTGGAAAAAGACGCAAGTCCATCAAGACCAACCTTTAAGAATTAAATAAATGTTTTATCCCCATAACCGGTTATATTTTTTCTCTCCAGAAAGGCATCGAGGCCACTTTTGAACATGTACGTAGAGTCTGCCATAACAACCTCCTACGGCAGAGAGTTCCATAGTCTCACTGCTCTTACAGTAAAGAACCTTTGTCTATGTTGATGGTAGAATCGCCCCTCCTCTAGGCCTAGAGGATGCCCTCTTGTTCTGGTCACAGGCTTAGGTATAAAAAGATCTTGTACTGTCCGTTCAGGTATTTGTACATTTTAATGAGGTCTCCCCTCAGTCGTCTTTTTTCTAAACTGAATAATCCCAAATTTTGTAATCTGTCATTGTATTCTTATCCCCCCATTCCCCTAATAATCTTGGTTGCTCTCCCCTGCACCCGTTCCAGCTCTACTATGTCCTTTTTATACACTGGTGCCCAAAACTGTACACAATATTCCATGTGTGGTCTGACCAGGGATTTGTATAAGGGCAAAACTATGTCTTTATTATGAGAATCTATTCCTCTCTTGATACATCCCATAATTTTATTTGCTTTAGCAGCAGCCACCTGGCTCTGGTCACTAAAATTAAGTTTACCATCTACCAATACCTCCAAGTCCTTTTCAGCTCCAGTTTTACCAAGTAATTGCTTTTAGAAGATAATTATACTTTTTGTTTCCATGGCCCAAGTGCATAACTTTACATTTATCTGCATTAAACCTCATCAACCATTTCTCTGCCCACTCCTCAAGCTTCCACAAATCCCTCTGTAATGCTAAACTATCAACCTCAGTATTTATTACTTTACACAGCTTAGTATCATCTGCAAATATTGAAACTTGACTGTGTAAACCCACTACAAGGTCATTAATAAAACTATTAAAAAGAAGTGGCCCCAATACTGACCCCTGTGGCACTCCATTGGTAACATCAACCCAATCTGAGAATGTGCCATTAATATCAACCCTTTGTTTTTTATCACTAAGCCAATTACTTATCCAAATACACATATTTTCCCCTAGTCCCAGCAGTCTCATTTTATATACCAACCTTTTATGCGGCACTGTGTCAAGTTCCTTTGAAAAGTCCAGATATACAACATCCACAGCGTCCCCCAGGTCCAGAACTTACCTCTTTGTAGAAACCAAACAGATTAGTGTGACAGGACCGATCTCTCATAAACCCATGCTGACACTGGGTTATAAGGTTAAGCACAGTGAGATACTCCAGGATAGCATTTCTAACAATCCCCTCAAATTTATTCACCACCACAGAAGTTAGACTCACAGGTATGTAGTTTCCAGGATCACTTTTTGATCCTTTTTTGTATATTGGTACCACATTTGCTATGCGCCAGTCCTGTCGAACATAACCAGTCCTCAGTGAATCTTCAAATATTAAAAATAACAGTTTGTCTATCACGGTACATAGTTCATGTAGAACCCAGGAGTGTATGCCATCTGGACCCGGTGATTTATCTATCTTAGTGGTTGTTAGGCGGCGCTGTACCTCTTCCTGGGTTAAACTGTTGACACTCCAAAAATAATTTACATCATTCCTCATTGTGTCTTCCACCAGGGGATTTTCCTGGGTAAAGACAGTCGAGAAGGCGACAGTCAGTAGAATGGCCCTTTCCTCATCTCATTCCACCATGACCCCCATGTTATTCCTAAGAGGGCCCACTCTCTCTGTTTTTAGTTTCTTATTAATATACTTGAAAAATAATTTGGGATTATTTTTGCTCTCCCTGGCAATATTTCTCTCAGTCTCTATTTTTGCAGCTTTTATCTGCTCTTTACAGGATTTCAGAGGCCTTCTAAATGAATCAGTGATTGGCTGGGAGAGTAACCAGTCACAATGCAGCATTTCTTTTAGTGCTTTTTAAAAGAAAAACAACTCTCTGTAAATATGACAACCAATCTTGATGCAGTTTTCATTTTAGACAGGTTTAATAAATCTTGCTACTATGCTACTTTTATCTCTCTAATTTTTAAAGATTACCAAATATTTTATCTGCCTTTGGAGCTACATCTTCTCATTGATTGCTGAGTTAACCTATGCCTTTATGTTGCAGTTTTTCTAAGCCATATCATATGCATTTGACTACGCAGACTATTCTTGTGGAAATGCTCAGCTTTATCTTTATTGACATTAATTTGTATTGTACATCTCTATCTTCCTTGAATGGCAGCCATCATATAGCACTGTGATCTTTACTGCAATAGATATCTTGAATAAGCTGCTGCTTCTCCTTCTGCATTTTTATGAATTTTAAAACAGACAAGTTACCTAAGACAAAATAATTATTCCCAGTTGTTAGAATTTTAAGCTGTGGATTCCTTTCTTACAGAGACTGAAAGTGCCTGGGGGTAGGGAGACAACAGTTGATTCGTCTGAGTATCTAGACTTATGGTCCCATATGGCTTCTATGAATTGATAAAAGATTCCACTCAACTAGATACGATGACCTACTCAAAGCAATAGGTGATGTAATAGGGTTGACATATATCATTAGCCTGACCAATTTAAATGGAATTCACCCTAGAGCCCCAACGATCACATAGGAAATTAATTTTATGACCATCCTAAGCATCTTTGAAACAAAGCTTTAACATATAGATCATATTAAAGGGAATTTGTTACCAGGTTTGAAGCCCCTAAACCACCAGCATGCCTTCATACAGATGGGATTTAGGGTCCACAAACTTTTTTTTTTTTTTTTTTACAGATGCATAGGCATGTTGCCAGAAAGGTCACAAACATGGACAATGGCTGCATGAATGAAAAAGGGGTAGCACGGTGGCATAGTGGGTAGCATTACAGCCCTGCAGCGCTGGGGACCTGGGTTCAAGTCCCAGGTTCAACATCTGCAAAGAAGTTTTTATGTTCTCTCTGTGGGTTTCCTCGCACACTCCGAAACATACATTGATTAGATTGTGAGCCCTGTGGAGACAGAGAGCGATTTGGCAAACTCTGTGCAGTGCTACGTAATCTGTGTGCGCTATATAAATAAAGGAATTATCAAGGACATAATGGGATATATATTGAATGACACACTACTTTTATCACTGGTAATATTATATCCCAACAGTAGCTTGGAAGGACCCATTATAGTCATAGAGGGTCTTTTGGGCTCAGTTAGTACCTTGATTGTGTTAACTGCCTGGCCACTAAAATAAGCAGTTCCCATGAATTATTTAATGGCAGCTAAAAGTAGTGTAAACCTGGCCTACTGTCTTAACATATACTACAGGCTACAGCCATTTCATTACTCTATGCTTCAAACTCCACAGCATCAGATTGATTGCAGTGTCCAAGCACAAGTTCACCAAAATCCAGCAGGAAGTGGAAAGCTCATTTCCATTACAACAAGGAAATAAAAACAATCCCAGCAGCTGTGTAATCAGGATGTTGGTGGAATATAGCTGTTCAATCATCTTCAGATAACTTAATTATTTTTTTTTTGCAATAGCTCTGATCTGAGTTACTGCACATATGATGCCCTGGTATAACTATTTCTATTATTATTATTTATTAATAGAGCACTTTTAATTCCATGGTGCCATACATTAAGTAAGGAGTTCACATACATTACATTAAAGGAAATCTATCACCAGGATGAAGAATTGTAAACCAAGCACACTTACATACAGGTGTGTGCCCACTCTGGCAGGATGCTCTCTTATTTTAGCTTCTTATGTGCTTGTTTTTTTTATAAAAAGGGCTTCAGCAATTATGCAAATGAGCCTCACAGACTCCAGGCTCCATAGCTGAGAGCCCCTCTGGCTCATTTTCATAATCTTTAAAGCCTTTTTTCCCTCACAACAAGGGTATAAGATGCTAAAAGAAGAGCAGATATTGCCAGAGGGGGCACAAACCAGCATGTGAGTGTGCTTGGTTTACAGTCCTTCATCCTAGTGGTAGATTTCATTTTAAATGAGAACAAATGCTAGCACAAAATACAAAAAATACAGAGATCTGGGAGGACCCAATCCTAATGGAAGGGTAGAAGGAGACACAGAGTGAGGGAGCAGAGCAGTGCAGTTATCAGCTGAGCATAAAGTATTTGAGTGTGCCATAGAGTCATGTCAAGCATCTCTCACCAAGAGGCACCTACCTAAAATTAACCTCTGAGAACCTGTGTATTTTAAGTCCTTTTGTGGCAAGACAAAATCTGTGATCAATATCATAAATGACACATCAATACATACGTGTTGCAGAAATCTGACATTATTATTTTCCAATGAGTGCACATACTTTATAAAAACAAAAAAATGCTTCATTTAGTAAGAAAACAAAGAAAACATGCTTAAAGGGACTCCCTTTTATTAAAAAAGTTAAAGTTAAGTTAAAAAACTTAAATCTTTTGTACGAATAAAAAAAAATCTTCATTTCATCACATTCTGAGGCCAATAACTTTTTCATACTTTGGTGTACTTATCATTGTTAAGTGTAATATTTTATGGGATGAGATGATGTTTTCCTGATGATACTCAACAATACCCAGCATTTTTATTTTATAAAGGTTTTTATAATTTTTTTAATTTATATTAATTTTTTATAGCAAATATTATACAGCATAATGGATTTACGGTGGTTATCAAACTCATTTAACCCCTTCCCGCCGCAGCCCTTTTTTCGTTTTTGCGTTTTCATTTTTCACTCCCCACATTCAAAAATCTGTAACTTTTTTATTTTTCCAAGTACAGAGCTGTGTGATGGCTTATTTTCTGCGTAACAAATTACGCTTCAAAACGGTGGTATTTAATATTCCATGCCATGTACTAGGAAGCGGGGAAAAAATTCCAAATGCAGTGAAATTGGTAAAAAAAACGCATTTGTCCCGTGTTCTTGTGGGCTTGAATTTTACGGATTTCACTGAGCGCCCCAAATGACATGTCTACTTTATTCTTTGGGTCTGTATAATTACGGGGATACCAAATTTGTACAGGTTTTATAATGTTTTCATACATGTAAAAAAAATTAAAAACTCCTGTACAAAATTTTTTTTCGGGGATTTTGCCATCTTCTGGCGCTGAGAACTTTTTCATACTTTGGTGTACGGAGCTGTGGGTGGTGCCGTTTTTTTGCGTACTTTGATGATGTTTACAATGTTATCAGTTATAGGACTGTATGACCTTTTGATCACTTTTTATAGAATTTTTTATTTTTTTTAAAATGGCAAACAAGTGCCATTTTCGACTTTGGGCGCAATTTTTCGTTATGGGGTTAAACGCAGTGAAAAACCGTTATCATATTTTGATAGCTCGGGCATTTTGGACGCGGCAATACCTAAAGTGTTTATGATTTTTACTTTTTATTCATATTTATATCAGTTCTAGGGAAAGGGGGGTGATTTGAATTTTTAGGTTTTTTTTATTATAATTTTTTTATTTTAACTTTTTTTTTTATTTTTACTATTTTTCAGACTCCCAAGGGTACTTTAACCCTAGGGTGTCTGTACAATCCTATCATATACTGCCATACTATAGTATGGCAGTATATGGGGATTTTACTACTCATACATTACAATGTGCTGATAGCACATTGTAATGAATGGGTTAACCCGAAGTAGCTTCAGGTCTTCGTGAGACCCGTAGCTACCATGGCGACGGATCGCCGCTCCCCGCGCGCCGCCGTCTTTTTGAAGCCACCGGCACCTTTGCCGGCGGTGATCAGCAGTAAACCGGTAAGCAATATACAGCAGAGACTTACCGGCTATGGAGAGGGCTTGGCCCGCGAGCCCTCTCCATGTACCGGGACCCGACATGTGACGTACTATTACGTCACATGTCGGGAAGGGGTTAAAACATATTTAACAAAAGCATAGTATAGATAACTTACATTTTTTTGTCTTTTTTATTTCTTTACTGTATATTTTAGATCCTCTCGAGTACTCTAGGGGTCTGACTAACATAAACTGCAATACTATAAGGGAATTTTCTTACTCATCTATAACAGTGTGCCACGAGCGCACTGTCCTGTAGTATTGCAGTACATGGTAGAAAAGATCAGACCCAAAGGGGTAAAATACGCTTGGTGGTCTAAATAGTAGTAAAAAAGAAAGGCAAATCGTAATAAAGCTGGCGGCGCCCACGCGCCGCCGTCTTTTAAATGCTGCCGGCGACTTTGCAACAACCAGCAATATGCAACAACCCCCAACCCCAGAGCTACAGCCCATAGCGTTAAGGGGTTAAGGGGTAATGTGAAAGCTGTAAAAACTAAGTACACAAAAATATTGAGCAAATGTGTTTTTTTTTCATTGCATTTGGAATTTTTTTTCAGCTTCCCAGTAACCGGCATGAAATGTGGGAAACTGCACTAAAGGTGCTCTGCCTATTGTATGGGGTACAACTCAAATGGTAGCCTTTACAGAAGCAACAGGCAGCAGTCTTACAGGTGAACAAAACAGGTGTCTTAATTTTGGACATAAAATGACAAGAAAAAGAGCTTTCTCCAGCTGCCAAAACAAAACGCATAGTTCATATGATAAATCTCAGTCCATGTCATTAGGTACAGTACACATTAACAGGCACAGTACCGTACTTCACCCTCCTGGGTTAGGAGCACCTTTTCAGTCCTCAGACCACACAAACCAAGGCCCAGCTCTGGTTCTGACATCCTCTTTTTTTCCACTGAGCTACACACAGGTAGGGAACCACCCACCCTTCACCTGACACAGGTGGCTTTACATTGGGCTTTAAGCCCTGGCCTGGAACATGGAAGCAACCATCCCACTCAACACTGTGACTGCTCCAAAAAAAAACTGTCCTGGACCAGCTGCATTGCAGCAATGCTAAAATAACAAAAGTGTGTCAGTGGCCGAACGCCGCTGACACCAGCAATACTGGTTTTTACTTCACCGAGGCCAGGCACCATGGTGACACATATCTATAATCCAGCACAAAACCATGTGCCTTTCTACACTCTGTATAATGCTGGTAGCCTCACATTCATTAAGAAATTGCGGTAGAAATCATGAATCTGGTACCTCCCTGCACTGGCCCAGCAGAGTTCACCAACTTTTTGGTCGTACACCTTTAACATAGTTCAGCAACGAACGTGTACAAATTGTTACCTATAATTCAAAGCGCAGCACGCTCAGCTCTGTTCCATCATCCACCCCCAAACAGCTACATCATCAACCCTCACATTGCTCTGCTACCACCCACACACACAGAAATACTGACACACACAGCAAACACACATACACAGACACACAGCCACGCCCATACTTCATACCCAGTCCCATCCGCTGGCGCCTCCCCTTGTCTCTGTGCTGTGGTGTTGGAAGGATGTGATCAATCAGTTGCAACTTATGTTGGATCAGCAGGGAGACAGAGAAAGCAGAGCAGAAGCTCTTCTCTCTCTGAGATCATGTAATGGAGATTGGGTAGACACTGATTGATGGAGCAGTGAACAGTGACTAGCCACAGGAAATCCTTGTACTGTGGTGAAGATGTGATTCACGTATTGTGAAACAATGCTCGTTAACCGAGTTACTTATGAAGCTATTGCAGATGGAGGTAATCCAAGGTTACACTGTATCCATATTTTCTAGTAGCAAGAATGTAAGCCATGGGACGTGGCTTGGCCTTGAATGACACCGGAGGAGGTGACAGCTGAAACGGCTGGCGGAAGCAACAATAAATGGCCAAGGAGCTAGTGGAAGAAGCGCCTGGAGGCCGCAGCAGCGCCATTGATCCAGAGCAGGGGCCCCCAAACTAAGGTCCGTTTCTATGCGCCCCCCGTCGCATTTGGCCGCAGCCTCCGGCAGTCGGACAGGGGCCTCCGTCCGAACAGGAAGCTCCTGCCCGTCACTGTATAGTGCTCGACGCGGCCGCTCGATAACTATTATTGCAGATGGAGCGATGTGGCTGGAAAATAACCCTCGCTCTTTGAACCTGGATGCACGGCCGCGTGAAGACGTCATCACGCGGCCATGCATCTTTTCCTGTCCGACAGCAGCCAGAATAAAGAAGACGCCGGCCGGGAGCAGAGGTGAGTACAGGATTTTTAATTTTTTTTAAACAGCAGTAAAAACATTGGGCCGGCCGGGGGACCCTAATATATGAAAAATTCATTATGGGAGTAGCATATAAAACAATGAATGGTGGGGGGGGGGGCATATAAAACATCAAATGGTGGGGAGGGGAGCATATAAAATAACTAATGGTGGGGGGGACATATAAAACAACGAATGGTGGGGGGGGGACATATAAAACAACAAATGGTGGGAGGGACATATAAAACAACTAATGGTGGGGGGCATATGAAACAACTAATGGTGGGGGGGTATATAAAACAACTGATGGTGGGGGGTATATAAAACAACTAACGGTGGGGGGGTTTAAAATAACTAATGGTGGGGGGTTTAAAATAACTAATGGTGGGGGGGGGGGACATATAAAACAACTAATGGTGGGGGGACATATAAAATAACTAATGGTGGGGGCATATAAAATAACTAATGGTGGGGGGCATATAAAACAACTAATGGTGGGGAGGGCATATAAAATAACTAATTGTGGGGGGGTATATAAAATAACTAATGGTGGGGGGACATATAAAACAACTAATGGTGGGGGGGACATATAAAATAACTAATGGTGGGGGGGCATATAAAATAACTAATGGTGGCGCGGGACATATAAAATAACTAATGGTGGCGCGGGACATATAAAATAACTAATGGTGGGGGGGCATATAATATAACTAATGGTGGCGCGGGACATATAAAATAACTAATGGTGGAGGGGGACATATAAAGTAACTAATTGTGTGGGGGAGCATAGGAAATAATTAATGGTGGGGTGCAGCATAGGAAATAATTAATGGTGGGGGGACATATAAAATAACTAATGGTGGGGGGCAGCATAGGAAATAATTAATGGTGGGTGGCAGCATAGGAAATAATTAATGGTGGGGGACAGTCTGGAAATTAATGGGGGGGCAGCATAGGAAATAATTAATGTAGATGGGTCCTAGTATATTTAATAATTAATTGTTACCCAATTAATTAATTCATTGGGCAAATATATAAAATAGTTCACAAGGGGGTGCAGTATATTAAATAATTAATTGAGGGGGGGCCCAGTGTATTACGGTTGCGGTCACAAGTAATGCTATTTATCAGGCCCTACAACGGTCTGAGAGGGACAGTGAACGGCCCCTATGTAAAAAGTTTGGGGACCCCTGATTCAGAGAAAGTAGCGTCTCACTTCCAAAGATTTGCACACGTTCTCCCGGTGCACAGTGGAGTAGAGCTGGACCCGGCACCCGACCCGGGAGACGAACCGGGAAGCTCAAAGTGGCCGACTCTGACGACCCCTCCATCCAAGATGGTTGCCGTGGCTAGATTGAGAGCGCCTGACACTCCAACACCTCCATATGGCACAAGCGCTCCAGAGGAACGACCATCCACCTCCTCCCCCTCCTGCAGACAGAGGTGCTCAGCCTACTCTCCAAGAGGTCCTGATTGCTATGAGCAGCTGTAATAGTGCCATATCATCGCTATGCTAATTGGCGGGTGAGGGAAGATATTAATATTATACAGTATGATGGGTGTCTGAAAGGATAAGAGTGCTGGAGGGCCGAGTAGGGGAAGCAGAGGACCAACTCCCGCCAATTAAAAGAGGTTTCTCGCATGTACAATACTATGGCGACTCTGCTCGCTAAACAGAATGATATGGAAAACAGACTTCAGAGGAACAATGTGCGTGTCATAGGGATACCAGAGAGAACAGAAGGGCAAATGTGTTAAATGTTGGTTTGTTATGTATTTTGTATTTGTTATGTCTGGGCAACTGCATTTTTTAAAGCGCTGTACGGTGATTGTTATATTGCTATCTCAGGGTAATGGCGGGTAAAGCTAGAATTGTAGCCTGGAATGATAGGGGGTTGGGAGACTCCTCTAAGAGATATGCCATACTAACAGCTATCAAACAATATAAGCCCGCAACACTCTGTTTATCCGAAACCCATATTACGGTGTCCACGGTGGCGAGCATGGGTCGCTCCTGGGTAGGGGCAGTGTGTCACTCCACTTACTCCTCACATTCTAGAGGGGTGAGTGTATTGGTACACAAAGCAATTCCATTTCACTGTATTAAAAGCACTATAGACCCGGATGGGTAGTATGCAGCTCTTCACTGTACGCTGTATGCTAAGGAAATTCTTCTCATTGCAGTTTATATTCCCCCACCTTACTCCCCTATCACACTTAACAAGATACTTACTCTGGCCGCAGAGACTCCAGATCTCCCTATCCTGGTTATAGGGTGCCGAGGCAATATACCGCCTAATAGTCCAGATACTACTACAGCCAGGGTCATTAATGAGGCGGGGATGACTGATGTCTGGAGACACAGGTTCCCAACTATGCAGAAATTTTTACTCCAGTTCCCACGACTCCCTGTCACACATTGATCTTGCTCTTGGGAATGAAAAAACGCTAGCGATGGTGAAGGAGGTTGATTATGCACTCCGAAATGTGTCTGACCATTCCCCCGTGTTGGTTAAGCTATAATTGGCTGCAGACATGGGGGATGGGCTGTGCCTTTGGAAGCTTAACCTGTTCTGGATACCTATTCTGTACCCGCTAGATATAATTTCACAAGAAGTAACTGAATTCCTCCAGTTTAATGTGGGCTCCCTATCTCACCTGGTAATTTGGGGCGCACTGAAATCCTTTATTAGGGATTGCTTTAATAAAATAATATTATTACTACAAAGGGTACAAGATACTAAAAGAAGCTATGCAGATAATGGTGCAGAGGCGGATAGGGCAGACTGGGTGGAAGCACAGGAGCTGCTAAAAACCCACACAATAGCAACAGCTGAGGCCAAGAAATTCTTTGTTATGGGGAAATACTTTGAAGGAAAATCAAAGGCAAATTGTTGGCATCAGTGATCAGGGCACAGAGAATCTCCTCTCGCATACAATCTCTGACCAATGTATCGGGGGAAATAACTACCTCAGACGGAGATATCCTCAAAATTTTTAGGGCATTTTATGAGGATACCTACACATCTAACCTTAATAGGGCAGATGCAGAAATGAGACCTTTTTAGATAAAATCTCTCTACCCAAATTAACGATGGACCAAAAGAGAGCATTAGTTGCCTCAATTAGATTAGAAGAACTAGAAGAGGCCATCAAAACCTTCCCGAATGAGAAATTACCGGGGACAGATGGTCTGCCAGAGGATGTATTCAAGACTTACAGGTCCCTTTTACTGTCAGAGCTTCTGAAGGTCATCAAGACAGCGGAGGAACTAGGAAAACTCTCTGCTTCCAAGGGGGATGCAGTTATTGTCGTAATACCCAAGCCAGGAAAAGCCCCACTGTTACCTGAGTCATATAGGCAAATATCAATATTGTGTACAGACGTCAAACTTATAGTAAAGATTTTGGCCAATAGGTTGATTGGCGTAATATTAGTGCTGGTCCACAGTGATCAAACAGGCTTCATGCTCGGCAAATCGACAGCCATCAACCTTCAGCGACTGTTCCTAGACTTACAGATGCAGCAAGAGGGAGATGGCACCAGAGCAATACTGTCACTGGACGCCGCCAAGGCATTCAACAGTGTCGATTGGCCCTTCTTATGGGTAGTAATGAGGAGAATGTATTTTGGACCCAAGTATTTGAAATGGGTACAAATTCTATATAGGTCACCTAGAGCCCAGATCAGAGCAAATTACCTTCTGTCTGAACCTTTTGCCCTTCACGGGGTTATGAGACAGGGATGCCCACTATCCCCTTTCCTTTTTGCCCTGGCGACAGAGCCCCTGGTCTGTTTAGTGATATCTTCCCCAGACGTTCAGGGTTTCCAATATGCTGCAAAGGGGGAACGCATTGTTTGTGTGAGATATAGAGAGGTGTCTCGACCCAATTATGAGCTTTTTAACAGAATTTGTTTGTCTGGCCTTACCATCAATTGACACAAAGCAGTGCTAATGCCTCTAGACCCTGTACCAGCTACCCTAGACCTGCATCAGATCCAATCGGTTTCCACTTTCAAGTACCTAGGCATCTGGATTTCGCCTAGAGTACTCAATTATGTGACCATTAACTTAGACCCGTTGATGGAAAGAGTGACATTCAAGGTAGAGTGCCGTCTCCCCCATCAGTAATAGTTAGAACCAACCTATGCAAAATGGTGCTTATGCCACAATTTCTGTATATCCTCCATAACTCCCTGGTGTGGATACCATTGAGCACTTTCAATCCAAAAGCTATTTAGAGCTCTTATATGGGGTAAAAAATCAGCTAGAATTAAATTAGAAATACTGCAAAGGGCAAAAGATCAGGGTGGTTTGGCAGTGGGAGGAAATCCTAGGGCCATTAAAGGACGAACAATGATCCAATGCTCTATCTGTAGTCCCTTCATTATCCCTCTGTGAAGCTCAGTTGTCCCAATTGTATTTAATACACAGAGTTTATCGCACCCCTCACTAGCTATAAAGGGTATGTCTAAGGGGAGAGGATACGTGCCCAAGATTTGGCATGGCTGGTGCCCATCTGATGCACATGATGTGGAAGTGTAGAAAACTAAGGAGATTTTGGAAAAATGTCCTAAATTTGATAACTAAAGTATTTGGAGTAACGTCTCAGGCTACGCTGGTGGTCTGCCTCCTTGGATTGTTAGATCAATATGATTGGGAAGATGGAGTGTTTCTGGGGGTGAGCAGAATGCTCTACCAAGCTAGGAAACTCATTGCTATGTACTGGCTGCACCCCGCTGCACCAGGGTTGGAGGCATATGTAAACAAAATGGATAACATCATAAGGTTGGAAAAAAGTGTTTATTGCAACCGGAAAGCAAAAGCGAAATTTGAGCAAATATGGAGTCCCTGGCTGGACTTTCCGGGACTCCCATCAATACATTTTAGACACAACCCCTTCTCTGCAGTAATTGCTTGTTAAAGCTTCTTATATGTGAACATCTATGTAACAACTCATTCATTGTTCACCCATGTAACATCAAAATCCTTATGTAACCATTGTAAAATGCTGTCTTGTCTGGTCTGTTTAAGGGGCAGGGGGAGGGAGTTTGTATATGAAAAGGGAGGGGTGGGGTGGTGTTGGGAAATGTCTGTGTATTTGTAAAATTGTTGAAAAATCAATTAAAAACTTTTTGATTAAAAAAAAAAAAAGAATGTAAGCCATAACACAATGAATGATTTAAATTAGTTTACACTTTATTGCCCCTTTCCATCCCCCCCAAAAAAAAACATTTGAAAAATTCTACAACAGTGCATGTGAATGAGATATCAGGTGATCCAACAATACAGTTTAGTTTTGATAAAGCCACTTTTTTTACGTTTAGCAGTTTGAAGTTAGGGGGAAACATTGAGTAATTTTATTTTTTTCTAAAATCAATTACAATGAATTTGGAATTCACACTAGAACTGTACTCATATACATTCAATGTTGTTTTCATATAAGTGAATATACATACATATTTCTAACCCATGTGCAATATATTTCATGTGCTCCTATAAACAACAGAAATGTAAAATATCAAAATAAAATTGCCTTCAACCTTGTCCTCAGCAAATGCATGCATGACTTCATTAACAACGGATGAAATAAGTATTGAACCAGTATTATAAGAAAATATATTTCTAAACATGTTTTCTAACAATGTATCCCATCCACAGTAGCTGTGTAATAATGAGAAAGGACACAAAAAAGTATTAAACACTTGAAGAAAGGGAGGTGCAAAAACTCATAGAAAGCCATGATACCAGCTGATATTTAATTACAATGCAATCCTGCCACTTTGTGAAAAATAATATAAGCTGGTTCAGCTGATGGCCTATAAAAAGCTGCCTCATTACCAAGATGCTACAAAAGAGACGTATCATGATGGGTAAAACTAGCGAGCTGTCTCTAGGCCGTCGTAACCTTACTATTAAAAAAATATACTGATGGCATTGGCTGCATTAGAATTTCTAAACTAATAAAGTCATCAGGGCAAACAAAAAGTATGTACAAGTGTATTTAAAGTTTGCTCTACAACATTTAAACAAGCTTGGAAAATCTAGTCTGGTCAGTTGAGGCCAAAATTGAATTCTTTGAATGCAATAAACATCCTGGGGGAGATTTATCAACAAAGGGCTAATCTTTAGTTTCTAATGCATACAACTAGTTTTTCTAGAAGATCTCTCTTGAAGTGAAATTGACCTAATAAATCAGCAGAAATTGACCTAATAAACCAATACCAGTCTGTTGTCAATCAGATGAACACCTTCCATATCATGTTTCTTTCATGACCCAGTGTGTTGGAATCATCCAGAAAATAAACTTTGTAGTGAGATGTAAACTGGGTGTATAAAGTCAAGGAGGCGGAGATTCTAGCACTGAAGTCAAGCTCTCTCTGCTCCAGAAAGCCCCCATCACTGTAATTGATGGTCCTGTATCCAGAGACATCACTATCCAGATCTCCTGAAGTCCAATGCATGATGTCAATCACAGAGGATAAGGCGTTCAGGGCTCCATACCTTGACTTCAGTGTTAAACTCTTCTCCTCCTTGACTTTATACAACCAATTTACATCTCACTTCAAAGTTGATTTTCTAGCCGATTCCATCACACTGAAGTATGGAAGATATAAAAACTAGAAGGTATTATGCAGTTTGACAGTATACTGGTAGTGGTTTATTAGGCCAATAGCTGATGACAAGTTCCCTTTAAATACATTTTAGTTCAATACTTTTCCCTGTGTTGTTTCTCATTTTTAAACTTAATTTCTGGACATCTAAGACCTGTTACTAACATTTACATAAATAGCTCCTTTAAAAATATATTTAAATAATTTGTGCTGTGTTCAATACTTATACTGTATCAATTGATAACCTTAAACTTTTGTCACTTGTAGGTAATAGACCCATATTTAAAGGTTTAATAATTTATGTTAAATAAATTATTGAGCAAGATACATATTACAGAAACTGCTACAATGGCCATATAATGCATGAAGTAAAGTAACATTTGACTTGTGTCTTAGACACAGTAAAACACACCTCTATACAATAGCTGTAGAGTTATAGCACAGTTATAGTTGTGTAAAGTTCTCATAGCAGTGTGATCCAGAACAATTATAACTTAATCTGCTGCTAGGTTGTTTCCATTCCTGTGTAATATCTATTAAAGGAAACCTACTATTTGATTTGTTGCATTATGAAGCAAACATACCTTGAGAATGTTGTAGCTACAGTGATGCAGGATCATATCTTGGTTATTCCCTGCGTTGAATGGTTTTGCTGAAAAAACTATTCTAAAATTCAGGACCTTGGGAAAGCTGTGTCAGGGTGGCAGCGTACATAAACACATTACAAACAGGGATTGGCATTAAACATGGAGGTTGGTCAAGACATGACTAATCAACCTGAGCTGGATCACTCATACACAGCAACTGGGGGATGGTGATTAACCAAGATATGATCCTGCATCAGTGTAGCTACAGCATTCTCAAGGTATGTTTGCTTCATAAAGCATCCAATCAAACGGCAGGTTTCTTTTAAGAGCTACATTTTTATTATGAATACCAGATACATGTGTACCTGTAAATCTCAACAATATGGATACTATGGGGCTCATATACTAAGGGTCCGCAGAGCGCATTTTCGGAGGGTTTCCCGACAATTTCCGTTTTGCGCCAAATAGCCCCAGGATTTTGCCGCACGCGATCAGCCGTCGGACAACCCAACGGATTCGAACAACGTGCAGGATTTAACATTTAGAATTGTGTCGCAAGACATGCACTTACAAGCACCGGGAAGAAGTGAACTCCGACGGACCTCGCCACAGAAGCGACGGATGCAGGAACTTGGGCGCACAATCTTAGAATCGCGGCAGACCCAAATCCTCGTCGGACAACGCACCGTGGGATCGCGACAGGACTGGGTAAGTAAATCTGCCCCTCTATGTTTTTATTTATGAAGACACAGCTATTGTCCCAGCAGTGTCAGTAATTCTATCATTGTTCTTTTCGTGTCCTTTAATCCTTTCTATCACTTCCCGATATATACCCAAAAGTAAAACCAGCATAATGTAGGGCACTTTCTAAGCTTTCCAGGTATACTGTACCTCTTTCCAAGCAGTCTGTCATTTTAGAAAGAATTCAGTTTGATGCAAATAAACTTGAATAAAGTGCAAATGCACCTTTTTTCATCTTTCTACATCTTCTTTCAGTAAAAGCTGCCACTCATTGGGGGAGATTTATCACATGTGCCACCAGATACATCAACAGGCTTGGGCCTTCTGATGTATCAATGTATATTTGTATGCCAGGTCCTACTGTGTGCTACAAAGAAGTAAAGAGGTAAAACTGCAGGCATTTCCATTTCCCTGGCCAAACACATAGCTCATTTGCAAAAACATTAAAAAAAATTACAAAATCACTGATCACCTGAAAACAGGGAATTCTCTACACAACAATATACTTACTTTTGGGTAGGTTGGAAAGAGGGACACTCCCTTTAATATGAAACAGTACATTAAATTTACATTGTGAGATGCAATACTATTTATAGTAATATTTTTAATATATTTATATTTAATTTTTTCAGCTGATGTTTAGCCGGGCTAATTTTGCCAAATTCCTAAAGTTGTGGCTTTTTATTATTAACTTAACAATTTGTGGGATAGTCAGATGCATTTTAGGTTTTATTGGTACAATTTTGTGGCACAAATATAGTTTTGTTACAAAACTATAGTTTAGTAAAAAAAACACAGAAGTGCACCAGTTTGATTGTGGTATAAATAGGTTCTTTTTGTTCTATTGGCCCAACTAATGACGTAATAAATATGTATCTTTATTCAAATAGCTGCTAACAGACATCCCAAAAAATTGTTTGTGTGCATGAGGCCTAAGAGAGAACAGCTGCGACACAAATGACTTTTAAAGTGACTGATATCAGCTAAAAAATATAAGTGAAATATTGAAGTCTTAAACACTTATCAAACACGCAAACTTGTCTATTTATCTATTTACAGTCTGCAGCTTTCTATCTTTTTGGAGCTTGCAAATGTATTTAAAAACTATCTGGGCCGGTTCTGTGTCGTGGCTGCACTGTGTCCAACAAGACAGAAAAAATGTGGACCTAAAGGGGTGTGGTAGTGCTTAGTTGGAGTTTAATCAATACATTTAATACAGCGACTCAACAGAATTGTGTTGCACACTGTGGGGCACATTTACTATGAGCTGTGCGCCAGTTTCTGTCAGACTTTGCACGTTCTTTTAGGTGTAAACTGCTTGCACAGGTATTTAAGAAGTGCCAGCACCACATTTGTCAAATTGATAATTCTGGGCTATTGTGTAAGAATTCTGGAGGATATTGTATCAATGTGATAAATGGTATTGCGTTATAGTGAAGAGTTTGATTTTGGAGGCTATACAGCAAAAAGGGGTTCCAAGTCAAAAATAATCATATGTGGTTGTCCAATCTTCTTCTATACCTCTCTTATAGATGGGTGATAAGCTAAGGCGATATCGCCTTCCTTTGAGCTTGGCCACAGGGACTGCTGTTGGCTTAGGTAGATAAGAAGAAGTGACATAATACAATTTATAATACACCAGTGACAAGAGTACTCTGTAAAATAGAATGATCAGAGCGTTTAATGCTGTGTCTCCAATCTCTACAGTTATCTGGTCAGCTGTAGGATCTATTTTTAGAATAACAGAATTACAAGAACAGTAAAGGGGTTTTCCGGGTAATAAAGAAGTGCAGGGTTATAACAACAGCTGTAGCGGCTGCTACAGGGCCTGAACTTGGCCGCTCCTTTCTCCTGGCCAACGGCACAGCCGGTGCCCTTTTCCAAGCCCAACCACTGGCCCTCCCATATATGTGTATATTTGCTATATGTATGTGTATATGGTGTGTTTATACTGTATGTATAAATATATGATGTATATATATATTTGTATGTATATAATGGGGCTCATTTACTAAGGGTTTGCGGACGCACTTTCGGGATTTGCGCCGCTGTGATAGGTATTTAACAGGGGATTGTGTCGCATGCAATCGGATTGTGTCACTTACATGCAACAAAAATCGGGGGGGGGGGGGGGAGTGCCGTCGGACGATCCGACTGATTCGGACTGAGCGCGGGATTTAACTTTTAAATTGTTTCGCAAGATAAAGCACTGACATGCACCAGGAAAAAGAAAGTGAACTCCGGTGGACTTGAGCGGGGAAGTGACACATGCAGCATATCGGAAGTACGATCTTAGTGAATCACGGCACAATGCACTTTCGGGGAACGAGTCAGGACCGGTAAGTAAATGTGTCCCAATGTGTATGTACTATACAGTATGTGTGTATAAATGTATGGATGTGTACATACTGCATACTGTGCTTATATACTGCATTAGTTTGTATGTGAGTATGAGTATAGAACTTTATGTGTGTGTATATAATATAAATGTGAGTATATATGAGTGTATAAATGTGTGTATATGAGTGTATAAATGTATGTGATTGTAGAAACGTGTCTTGAGAAATATGTATATATTTATTTTAAGGGGAAGTGGGGGCCCCATGCAGAAATCTGCTATGTGATCAAAGCTCTCCCCTGAATATGTTGTCCATAGTGAAGAATTGTAAAAGATAACTAAAGAACCCTAACTAACCAAATAAACTCTCCTCCTGCTCTAGTAACACAACTCCATTGCTGAGCTGCCCATATACCCACGTCAGTGACTGACTTCAGCAGCATATGGCACAAGGCTTGTGATTGATTCCAGCGATTTTGTGGAGTAAAAGGGCAAAGCATCACTTCAGCCCAATAAACAAAACATGAAGGGAGGCCCAGACCTGCAACACTAGTGCCCTTATTTTGGGCACATTTTTGTTATGTTCAAAAAAAACCTTAAACTTTGTGTAAAAAGTGCAACAAAAGTACTTGATTACATGATAGACATGAACCTCTTATAAAAACAAGATACTGAAGGGCTACATTATTCACTAAAATATATTACACAAGAGACAAAAACCCTATAAGTTATATTCTAATACTCTGTGGTGGTGATGTCATTCCTTATACTCGGTCATTCAGTGATGTCATGCTTGGATTCTATAAATACTAATTAAGAAACATTTGTAAAACAGTGAAGGCATATGTGTCACATAAACATCATATCTCTCATTTCCCCCCTATAATATTCTGCCATACTCTTCAATTTACTTTTTTTGTAGCTGTAGGGTGTGACAGTGATGATGTATAATGCATATATAGGATAAGTACAAAGCAGCAATAATGACTATTTTTATTCTTCATTTGTCCTACATTCTTTACAGATAAAAGCTCACAAACCTATAAAATCATTCCAGAAAAATGGAATTTGAGGTACTGATTCTTGTGATCATTGGGAAGTCATATAATTTATTGAAATAAAGGAAAGCTCTCATAATGTGTGTGTGCATTTTTATGTACAAAGACACCTGTATAAATCTATACATTTATACAATATGTAAGGACACTGATCCCACCAAAATGAGCACTCTAAAAATAAAAGCTTGATCTAGGTTAGTAGCTCCAACCTGTAGATCTCCAGCAGGAGTACAATAATAATGCTAGGCATGTCCAAATAGATTGCCTTTTTATAGAAGATGGAGAGCCACAGGTTGGAAACCACTGAAATAGGGGAATTTCATCCCATGGATTTGTTTCAAGAATATGAGGGTCAGTGCAACTCTGTACAATGGCTTTTACCTTTAATGAATGCACAGCTTGGAGGGATCAGCACAAGTAGCCAGGCATCAGTGCTTTAGAGAAATGTACAGCTCTTCATAACATACAGTATATCTTCAAATATAAAGACAAGTTCACTTTAAAAGTTGATTATTTATATATATAAAAAAAACCTAAACTTTTTGGTAACAGCTTTTCCCTGAAGTTACACCACATACTTTGATGGATTCACAAATATTGCCATTGTGTTGGCAGAAGGAACAGTTTTGCTCCAGTCACTTCATGTGGCTTCAGTGGTTGCCTCGGGACACACTCTCCTTTGCTAGTCAGCCTGATAAAAGAATAAACAGCATCAACAAGCCTCCGGAAAATCTGGAGAAGATTCTTTTCTTCCACATATGGAAGATACAAGAGAAGAGCCAATCAGCTAGCAAATGTGTGTCTTGTGACTGGGATGGCACTTGGCGCTCATTGATTTTTCTGAACCCAGTCCCAACTTTCTTCGTTATCTTTCCGATTCCTTTCAGCTTCAATTATTTCTTTATACTTCCGGCGAAAGAAGCCCATCTAAAAACAAAGGCAGAAGTAAATAGATGGGTGTTATATATGAAAGCCAAAATATTATATACATTTTTTATTAGTTGCAAAAGAAGGTGAGAAAATTAATTTTGTAATTCCCTCTTAAGAAGTCTGAGATTGGAAACAAATCGGGCTGGCAGCACACAATAGTGCTTGGTCAATGAAAAACTGTGTGTTTGCCAGATTTCGCAGACCGACCATTTATTTTAATATTGATATTTAGTAGAGCTTTGATGGAAGCTGGCTTCAGACAGATGTATTAAAGTTCCTAAAATACTTATTTTCTGGTCTGAACACTGCCCCAAGATCCAGACTCACAGCATTGTTGTTTTATATGATGCTGTGGATTGACGCCTTGATCATGTACTGTAATCAAGTACAGTAGGAAGAGACTCACATGACTATGATGATGTAAGTCTTGGTCCCCCAAAAGTGGCCAGTACAGGAAATATGGCTGCCATAAAGTCCACATAGTGGTCGAAACACCAACATTTGAAATTGACCTATAAATTTTGGAAAAGCAAAATACAAGCAGGGAATCGCCCGCTAATTCTCATAGGTCTTTGTTTTCTAATCATATCACATAGATCCACATGATTGTTGAAGTACATACTGATGTTATCATTACCACTTGGGCCAGTGATTAGTTGCAGTGGGATTGTACATACAGGGCTATATTATGGAGAAGGCTCCCAAGACCCCAGGGGCCCCAACACTTTGCTCATAAGGGGCCCCCACCAGATCACAGATTTAAGCTGTCTCCGTGAGTTGTGAGCAGAGACACATGCCTCTGCCTCCCAGCTTCCATACTGTCAGTAACTCACTGGCTCACTCAGTGAGGGTATGTCCACGCAGCTCTGTAATCAATCTCATTCTGCATTCAGCATACTTTTCAGGAGCTTCGCTGCATGCAGAGCGACACCTGACCTCTACTCTCCTCTTAGTACCCAACACTGGATGGCTGAATTGGCCCGCCTTCCTCTAACCTGCTGATTAATCTGTGAGAGGATATGAAAGGACTCTTAGAGAAGCAGTATCACATGGGACTGTCGTGGTGACTGGGACTAGTAGTCACTACTACTGCCAGTGTGCCAGCCAGGTAAGCAACTATGCTAACACCACCCTTAATCCGGCCATGTGTACTTGACATTATTGGTGCAGGGTAGTAGACTGAAATAGCCATAGACCAACTGAGCAATGATGGATTTTATTTTTTTAATTTTACCAACCTCCCTGCTAGTAACATTTTTTAAAGGCATCATAAAGGCCAACTCTGCATTATATCTTGACTTGTGTAATTGACATGAAAAGTTCATGAGGAAATTTCCAACAGCACACTAAAGCAATCTATAGTCGGTGCATGCCCAACCGAACCAGGCCTCAATTCCTTCAATTACCGTAGTTTAATCAAAGAAAAAGAGCAGCCCTCCAATGTGTTGAAGATTCAAAGTGATAAGTGGTCCTTTTATTTCATACCAGTGTGAACAGCAGCGACGTCTCGGCTCAACATGAGCCTTTTTCAAGCTTGAATAGATTACTAAATCCGTTGAAGAAACCAGTTTTTACATGAGTGGCTATAGAGGAGCGGTTACCCCCACCCCCGGGAAACCGCTCCTATATAGCCACTCCCAGAGAACGAATGGTGTAGTCACTGCTCACATGGCTTTGTAGGGTAATATAAAACATATCTTTTTTTTTCTTTAAAACTGATATTTTTATACAAAAACTGTTTGGCAGTACTATGCTCTATAGGCACTGGGGGGGGGGGATGCTAAATATGGGTCTCCTGGTGACATGTTCCCTTTAAGGCACGATATAGGTGTGGATGCCCACTGTAGAAACCATGAAGGCTTTATTTTATCACTGCTACTATATTCAACCTAGTTGTTAAACATGTTTAGTATCTTAATTCTAGACTTTCTCCAAAAACAGCTCTGGCATTCTATAGACTACGCACATAGCCTACTAAGACATCAGCCAGGATTTCTGAGCAATATGTTCTCATGTGGAGCATGCTGGCATTAGATCTATAATAAAAGAGGGACTGGTTTTCCCAAAACCACATTCTCAAAGCAGACTTACAGCCAAATAAAATAGCAGCTTCAGTCACTTATACTAAGGGTAAAAAGATATGTTTTACATGAATACTTAAATGCATTTCCTGTACCCACTTAATAATAAATGATTGTATAGCTTGTTCCAATTAATATACTCAGTCCAGTGTGTGATGCTACCCAGTAAACTACAGCTGTAAGCAGACTGACACAGAAAACAAATGACAGAGTTTAACCCCTTAAGGACGCAGGGTTTTTTCGCTCATTTCTCGCTCTCCACCTTCAAAAATCCATAACTTTTTCATTTTTATGTGTACAGACCTGTGTGAGGGCTTATTTTGTGCGTAACAATTTTTACTTTCCCGTAATGTTATTTATTTTTACATGCCATGTACTGCGAAGCTGAAAAAAATTCCAAATGTGGAAAAATTGAAAAAAAAAATGTTCTTGTGGGCTCAGTTTTTATGACTTTGACTGTGCGCTCCAAATAACACCTCAGCTTTATTCTTTTGTTGGTGCAATCGCGGTGATAGCAAATTTATAAAGGTTTTATTGTAAAATTAAACGAATGTGTACAAAAAAGAAAAAAATTTTTTTGCCATCTTCTGACGCTAATAACTTTTTCATACTTTGGTGCACGGGGCTGGGGGAGATGTCATATTTTGTGAAATGAGCCGACGTTTTCATTGCTACCATTTTGAGGTCTGTGCAACATTTTGATAATTTTTTATTCCATTTTTTATGTGATGTAAAAAGGTGTAAAAGTCGCATTTCGGACATTTGGGCACCATTTCCCGCCTCGGAGGTCACCGCTGGCCGTAACCGGTTTTTATATTTTGATAGATCGGGCATTTTGGGACGCGGCGATATCTAATATTAATGTGAATTTTACTGTTTATTATGTTTTATATCAGTTCTAGGGAAAGGGGGGTGATTTGAATTTTTTATTTTTTTATTTTATTAATTTTTTTCTTTTTTTTTTCTTTTTTTTTTTCACTAATTCTTAGACCATATAGGGTACATTAACCCTAGATGGTCAGATCGCTCCTACCATATACTGCAATACTTCTGTATTGCAATTTATAACATTTTTGCAGCTCGTTCATTACAATGAGCCACTGGCTCATTGTAATGAATCTGCAGAAGCCATGTAGCCTCGGGTTAAACGAAGGCCCGAGGCTACCATGGCAACCGATCGCCGCCCCCCGATGACGTTCGGGGGCGTGACGATTGTAATAAAGATGGCGGCGCCCACGCGCCACCGTCTTTTAAATGCCGGCGGCGACTTTGCCGGCGGCAATGAAAGGGTTAATAGCCGCGATCGGTGCAAGCACCAACCGCGGTTATTAGGGGTGGGGGTTTGCTGCAATATGCAACAACCCCCACCCTTGTATGAAGAGGACTCAGCCCGTGAGCCCTCTTCATACATTCCCTGTACCTCTGCGCCATAGAGCTACGGCACAGAGCATTAAGGGGTTAAATAGCCCCCATCAATCCTGGTTAACAGGGTGATTAAACAAGCTACATTTGCACGGTGGTCCTTTCATTTTCAGGTGTCTCAAAGGTCATTGCCCATATATAGTATATATGGCGTATACACTCGAGTATAAGCCAACCCGAGTATAAGCCGAGACCCCTCATTTTAACACAAAAAAGGGGAAAACCGATTGACTCAAGTATAAGTAAAGGGTGGGAAATGCATTGGTAACATCCCCCCCATTATATAGCCAGCTCCCTGTAGTATATAGCCTGCCAGCCCCTCTAGTATATAGCCTGCCAGCCCGCTGTAGTATATAGCCTGCCAGCCCCCTGTAGGATATAGCCTGCCAGCCCCCTGTAGTATATTTGCCTGCCAGCCCCCTGTAGTATATAGCCTGCCAGCATCCTGTAGTATATAGCCACTAGCCCCTGCCCCAGTTTATAGCCTGCAGCCACAGCACCCAATATAGTGCCTGTAGGGAAAAAACTAAAAGTGTTCTCACCTTCTGACGTCCCCCCCCCCCCCCCCGGCAGGTCCTCTTATATACATCAATGCTCCGCGTTCATGCGTGGTCCGTCGCAGGCATCATGATGTCAGCCGCTTGCTGACATCATAGTGTGTGCCGGTGCTGGCGCACACTTTCGAATATCACGATGACTACGGCGGATCATGCAGGGACACGGAGCCCATGCCGGAGAATTGATGTATAGAAGAGGACCTGATTGGGGGGGGGGGGGGGAGGTAGAGGTAAACATTCCTCTACTCACACAGCTTTCACAAATCCCTCTGTAATATTACAATATCCACCTCTGTGTTACAGAACTTAGTATCATCTTCAAATATTAAAATGATACTGTCTAAACCTCATGTCATGGTCATTAATAAAAAAATATTAAAACAAACTAACCTTTGTGGCACCCCAATGTTAACAGCAGTACAATCAGAGAATGTACCATTTCATTACAATTTAAAAAATTTTTTTTAAGCCATATGTTTAATTTGTCTCGATAACGCCCCCCCCCCCCCCAACAAAGACTCAGCAATGTGTCACACTACCTAGAAGTTCAACTGCGAATGTAGGGTAATCAGTAAGCAGTCACTAGAGTGAATCTCCTCCCAGAAGAGACAAGTGTACTATAAACAAAGACATAGGCAGGAGAGATGATATTTGTTGAATGTTTCACATCTACACACACTGGACCACTGATCGCTTGTCAAGTTGTGCTTCTTTGACAACTAAGTATCAATTATTATAGCTTAATATTCAAGACTCATATTAAATATGAGGTTTTTTTTATAATGCACAATGTTATAGCTTATTTTTCTGTCCCATTATTGCTTTTTGGGGGCAGGTTTCATGACATTGGGGACTCATGTCATGTGCTTGGAGTCTCTATGGAGATACAGCGAACCCCTGCCATTGGCATAAGTATAGCCATATGGCGCTTCTAAATGGAACTGTATTACTATGTTTTTCCCATAGAAGCAAAGCTTCCATAATATCAAATTATTTAATTAAATTGCTCAATAATTAGATATAAGGCTTCCACTGAGATAGAGTAAGGTGATAAGGTATAATTATGCTTCATCACTGCATATCAGCATTATCTAAAGTTTTACCATTTATTTTTTCAACAAAGTAGAGATAAACGAATAAGATCAATAAAGGGGGTTGGTTTATAATGCATATTTATATATTTGCAGATGTGATCAGTTATTTTCTGATAGAAAATACTGTTATAAAGCCATAAAGCAGAACCTTACACAATACCATTGCCAGCCTAGAAATTAAGCCCATGTACAAGTGAAAAAAATACAGTGTTTAAGAATTTTACACCTTTTACTGGCTGCGAAAACCAATTGCACATAAAATAAACCAATGACCAAAATGTTAAAGCATATTATAACAAATGCTGCTTACACAATACAACATGTACGTATAACAGTATGTGTGTTTGGCATACATTTGACCGGTCATGTCCAGATATTTTTCTTAAACCGTATATACTTGAGTATAAGTCAACCCAAGTATAAGCTGAGGCCCCTAACTTTAACCCAAAAAAACTAAAAACCTATTGACTTCGAGTATAAGCCCAGGGTTGAGAAATGCATTGGTCACAGCCTCCCCCCAGCATATAGCCAACAGCCCCCCAGTATATAGCCAGTGCCTGCCCCACAGTATATAGCCAGTGCCTGCCCCACAGTATATAGCCAGTGCCTGACCCCCAGTACATAGCCAGTCCCTCCCCTAAGTGATATAGACAGCCCCACCCATAAATAGCCAGTGCCTGCCTACCGTATATAGCCAGTGTCTCCCCACCCCTTATATAGGCAGTGCCTGCGCCCCCTGTATATAGCCAGTAGCCCCCTACCCAGCCTAAAAAAACCCATAAAAACTCTGTACTCACCTTACCAATACCCCTCGCAGGTCTTCTTCTGTCATCAGCTCCGGTTCCGTCTTCAGCTCCCAACGCAGTCCCCTTGCACACACCATGACATCAGCCACTTGCTGACATTATAGTGTGTGCCGATGACGACGCACAAAGTATGATGTTGGCAAGCAGATGACGGCAAGGTTTGTGCAACGGGACTGCACGGGAGCCGAAGACGGAACTGCAGCTGAAGACAGAAGACAGAAGAGGACCAGCAGGGGCGTTGGAAAGGTGAGTACAGAGGTTTTTTTCATTGACTCAAGTGTAAGCCAAGATAGGGTTTTTCAGCACATTTTTAGTGCAGAAAAACTTGGCTTATACTCGAGTATATACAGTAATAATACATTTTATTACCAACTGTACCCCGTATTATGCATGCCATTTAGTTGTATTTCCTGTATTCCCTTTTTTTACCAAAAGAAATGTATTCACTACATGTAAGATGCCAACATGTAGTATGAAACATGGATACTATACCAAGAACAGAAGCCTCATCAGGGTACTATAGAGTACTTATCTCATAATAAAATAGGGCCACCCTTTTCAGGAGTTATTAAAGTAGCAGCATGTTCTGACGCAGGCTAAGAGCAGTATACACCATGTATAACTTTACCATAATATATAGGGGGTCTACTAGACAGCCAACCACTGCATGTTACATGTGTTATAACAGTAAAATGCCCCTTATGTTTGACTGCATCTTCCTGACTATAAAAGTTACTGCAATTTGGCAATAACTATGGTATTGTACAATATGCTGGTTAAATTTTCAACTTACAATGCAATAGAAAAGACCATTAGTGGCTGCTTTTACAAGCAAGTCTGTAGAGTAGACGTAAACTGTGTTATGTATAAAGTATTATGGCACCACAGGCAGTCATTATCTGTCACAAATTTAGTAAACAAGTATCCACAGCATTACCAGACATAGCCAAAGGACAAAGTGATTTCTCCTTCTGGAAAAAAGAAACACCCTTTTTTAAATTATGGACAATCTTAAGTTTACGATGAAAATAAAAAATATTTGCAGAGAACGAAAAAGTTACAAATTACCAAAGTGTTGATGTTGGACTTTTCTTTTCTTCTATTTTTCTGATGTTAAAAAGAATCTACAAGAATCTACTGTAATACAACCCTACTATTCCCATATAAATATACAGTAAAAAACATATGGAGAGTAAGCAGCTTAACGGTTATAGCTATCCAACGTTTCTAGATAAAGAAACAAAATTAACTATTCTGTATTGTTTCCTTCACCTAAGACAGAACATTCCTAAGAAGACTTGCCTCCCTAATTAATGCAATATGGCTTTGGTGTGATGCAAAATTGGTCAATAATTATTTCCAGGTACCAAAATAAGGAAATGAATGTCACAATAAAAATGAGCAAGAGGATATTCACAAAGGCAAAGTTATGGAATGCATCTTAGAATGACCTTTTCTAATAGACACATCAGCCAAAATAATTCAAGGGGAATGCCAGAAGACATAGCAGGGGCAACTCTTTCAGGGGGTTTCACATTAGATGGGATAAGATCCCTGATAAAAAAGCACATTGTATTTTTTAACCTTCTATGTTCTAAGATATTGGTTCCCCAAAGGATAATTTAAAAGTTTCCAATTTCCCTGCTAAAAACTCCTTTCTATACAATTGGTTGTTAGCTTTTAGCACCTAATCTCTTTTTGTAGGTTCTTTTTTTTCTTTTCCAAAAGTATTTACGCAACTTCCTACCACAATTATAAGCAGAAAAGAATTTGTGGTGAGCTTGATATCCCACTGCACATAGCAATTGCATAGTCTTATACATGTTCGAATAAGAGCCCAAAGACTAAATCTAATCTCATTTCACATTTTGCTAAACCACAGAAAATAACTAAACTTTTTGTGTACACATGTTTTTATTGGTATAAAAGAATCTACTAAAAATGTACAAATAGGCATTATGAAACACCATGATATGCACTTTCTTATATGTAAACTATTAGAACTTGATATCCACACCCAGAACTTCTCTGCAAGGTTAGTCTCAAGAAGAGTTTAGTTCCTTAGGCTTAGCTTGGTGTGTGTTCTGTGGATGGCAGCATCCAAGAACTCCATAAATACTTAATCCTCAGGTTACCCAGTTGCTGGTTATACTAGTCTCCGTGCACTATTGCTTTTTTTGCTGTGCATACTGACACTTGCTGTGTATTTTGATTAGTCCTTTGCTCCGCCACCATATGGTTAAATAGTTCTATTTAGGGGCGTAACTACAGCGGTAGCAGCCATAGCAGCCGCTATGGGGCCCAGAGTGTTAAGGAGCCCCGTCATCCGACCTGACACAATAAAGTATGGAGGATGTGCACCATTATATCTATATTGTACTGCACATGTCCAGCATAATATGTATATAACATATACTGTGATGCAGTGGCGTTGCTAGGGTCACAAAAGATCTGGGGCACGGGCCCCAATGCAAACGTACCAAATTCTCAGTTGCGTTCCCTTTCGTAGCCCCCCCCCCCCCCCAAAATGCTTCCACCTGAAAAAACTGCACTTAAAAACAACTGTACAGCTACAGAAAACACAGTAGAAATGCTACCTATTATATCCAGAGCAGTAGTTGTTCTTCATGTTCTCCATCAAGCCGCCCATCATCATTTCTCTTTATGCAGCCATGCGCTGTGCCAATGGAGATTACCACATCTTATGTTCTACACTTTTCTATCGTCCCTAAATCTTTGTCCCCTAACAGTGTCATCATTCTTCTACCCCTAAAACTCTTCAACCAAATAATGTAATACAGCTACATACAAAGTCCTAAAAATACTAGTAAAGCCCCCCAGTGTAACACATTATAAAATCCACCTTTCTAAGCCGCACATTTTACAATTAAGCCACAATTATGGCCTCACTCTGTATGCCACCACACCCCTATCTTGTGGCCCTTACACTTACTAAAGCCCCCACATTGTGCCACCCACCTAATAATGATCCCTAAATGTGGCCTGACATGTAACAATGCCACCTACAGTAATAGAACCCCACACAGTAAGTCCCCCACATACTCACTCATAACCCCCTATACACTTTGTAATAACCTCACAAACTCACTAGTAGCCCCCAACACTTAGCAATAGCCCTTCTATGCTAACAAATAGCCCCCACATCCAGTAACAGACCCCTCACTATTAACCCCCCCCCCCACTAATAGCCAAACAGCCACTTATAACCCCACTACTAAAAGCCCCCATATTTAGTAATACTCCCCACACTTAGTAGTAGCCCTCCACTTGCTAATAACCCGCTACCCTCAAAAATAGCCTCCATATACACTAATAGCCCCACACACACTAATAGCCTCCACATTCAGTAACACAGCTCTCCACTTTCTGATAGCCCCCCTACACTCACATATAGGCCCCACATTTAGTGATAGTCCCCTTACACTAACTAAAAAAACCCTCATAGCCCCGTCACACTAAAAGATCCCCACATTCAGTTATAGCTCTCCACTTGCTAATTGCTTCTATACACACAGAAAATAGCCCCCACACTCCCTAATAGTCCCCCACACTTACTTATAACTCCCACACTCAGTAATAGTCCCCTTACACTCACTAAAAGACCCCACATATCCCCCTCACACTAATAGCCACAAACACACTCAGTAATATTATTAGTAATATTATAGCCTCCCACTACTCAGGGATAGTCCAACAACACTCAGGAATAGCCTCTACATAAAGTAATGACCCCAAAACTCCATATGCACACTGTATTATTAAAAAAGAAGAGTTAAACTTACCTCTCTTCACTCATGATTTTCTCTTCCCCTCCACCTGCAGGACGGGATGCTGTGACGTCACTACATCGCGTCTCCGGCTCCGACTGCTGTATGTGCTCTGTAGTGGAGCAGGATGCTGACGGCACCCTGCTCCACTACAGTAATCTTCTCTATAAGCATCCAGAGGATGCAAATAGAGCTGAAGGTAGAGGGAGCCAGGTGACAACATTCGGGGCACCAGTCAAAAGATCCGGGGCTCGTGCCCTGGATCTTTTGACCTAACGACGCCCCTGCTGTGATGTATATATGCAGTATCTGTGATGTGTATATGGTGTCTGTATACACTGTATGTGAGTATGTTGCATATAGCACTGTAGGTGTGTGTATATGTGGTGTGTGCACATGAGTGTATTTAAATGTGATTGTAACTTGCATGTGTGAGTATACTAATATGTATATTTTATAAGTGGGAAGGGGGGCCCATGCAGTAGCCTGCTAGGGGGCCCTGTCTCTCCTAGTTACGCTACTAGTTCTATTGCCTTCGGGATGAAGGAGTTGTGGAACCTCGGGATACAGCAACACACCTGGCGGTAGCGCTGACTTATGTTGCTCCGTTGCTGTAGTAGTGTGTCGTGTAGTGGGTGGGTGCCGTTTATTGCAATGGTGTTGAATTTCCTAAGGCATCTGGTTTGCCAGACTTCCTGTAGCGGATACAGCGTCTCCTCAATAGTGCTCTGGGCTCTTCGGATAACCTTGTTTAGAGTATGTATCATAATGTGGTAACATTGGTGAAAAAAACACATTTGCAACATTTTTTTGCGGACTTGGTTTTATGGCGTCTACTTTGCGTGATACACCTCCATTATTCTTTGTATATTTGTAAAGATTTTATTTTGTTTCAATACACTTCAAAAAATTAGAACCTTCTGTACAAAAATTTTTTTTTTGTCTGAGGTGTTATTTTTTTGCGGGCAAGCTGATGGTTTTTTTGCTACCATTCTAGGGACTGTATAAGCTTTTTAATAACTTTTTTTATATGTTGCAAAATGGCAAATAATATGTAGCGATACCTGACACGTTTATGATTTTTTAAATGTATTTTTATATCAGTTCTAGGGATAGGGGTATGATTCGAACTTTTATGTAGTAGTAGCAGTAGTCACTGTTAGGGTGGAGGGGGGCCCAATTAGGAATTCTAGTTACACCACTGCATGCTGAGTATGTTGAGTGTTATTTATGAGCATACAAATTGGTTAAATCTAAGCCTAACCTACTAGTTTAGTACTCAGCAGTTACAAAGCGAGTGTTGTGTTCAGTGAAATTATGTCACACTATTGTTCTATATGACTGTTTGTTCTTTGTAATGTAATATAGTTGTATATGTCCCCTATGATTTGTAAAGCGCTACAGAATTTGATGGCGCTATATGAATGAAGATTATTATTATTATTATTATTACACATCAGTGGAGCACAGTGATCCAGGTCCAGATACAATGCTGGCATATAAAAGCATTTTCCCAGTCCAGCTTGTTCTATCAACACAGGAGTATGGTTATACAGATTGCCAGGGCTACCAAACATTATCTGCAGCTTTGTATAGTCAAAGCTGTTGACAGATCATTTGTGTTCTTATCCAGTTGTCTATCTCAAAGGAGAAAAGCACTTAATAGGAATCAATCTTAAATGTTACTTTATCCTTTAAAATAATCTGTCTAGTATGGGTGCACATGATCACAGTTATACTTGCACTTCCTCAGAATTTGTAGCTTACCTTCCACAGCAGTACAGCTAGCAAAAGAAATATAAGGATTCCAACTAGCAAGCTGATGGCAATGATCCAACCAACAACGTAGCCACGTGGTTCTTGATTGTGTAACGCCTCAAAGACCACCTGTAGAGAAAGAGGAAAGGGGTTTATTTACAAGAAGTGTGGTAAAAATGCATTTCACCACCAAAATCAAGTTTTCAATGTAAGATTATTATTATAGCAAAATACAGATTAAAGAGCATAAGATTAAACAATTAGAGTTACGCTGCTCTAAGACAATATCTGGAACAGCATTCACATTTAACATTTCTGAATATTATCCCATCCACACTATGGCAGGATCTATAATGTATTTTATAGCTCCTGCAGGCTACTGACTTTCACTATTCAATGTGTTAAAACATTTCCATCCATATAATCTGAGCTTAGTAAAATACTGTATAGTTTTATTGACATTCCTATAAATCCTACATGGAATGGTAATGTATTTTGTGAGTGTATACATCCATTTGCCATATGTGATTTTCATACCTGTGCTACTACTACTGCTTGGATGTCATAAGGCAGTGGTGGCGAACCTATGGCACTGGTGCCAGAGCTGGCACTCAGAGCCCTTTCTGTGGGCACTCGGGCCATCACCCCAGCACATCAGACAGAACTCAAAGAATCTTCCTGCAGTTCCAAGCAACTTACCGGCAAGCCAGATGAAGCGCCGTGTGCGTGAAACAGCTGTCCTATTTGTCGTTTTGTGAGTCCCTGCGTCCTCCCCTCCCCATGAATTGTCAATTGCACATCCTATTTTTGTGAGTATGCACAAATAAATTTGCATTGGAAGGAGTCATCGCGGTGAGTGCCATTCCATTACTTGTTTTCAACATTAAGAGTAGTTAAAGGGGTTGTTCACTTTAAGCACATACCAGCAAATAATTGATATTGTTTGTGTTACACTGTGTGTTATGACGAGCCGTACACCTGTGTGACATCACAGGAAGTAAGAAATTAAACTTCCTGATGTATGACAGCAAGCACAGATTTTGAAAACCATAAAGAATTTATACAGAAAGTATGTTGGAAATTAGTATAGCTTTTCACTACACAAACAATATAAATTATTTGCTGGAATGTGCTTAAAGTGGACAACCCCTTTAAAATCAGTAAACTTTTCAATATACTCCATTAAGTAAATCAGGCCAAATTAGTTTTTATTCTGCATAATTAGTGTCAGAACTCTCTGAATGGGTTCTGGTTGCAGACTTCAGAGCTTCTGAAACACATCGAGGTTTGATCTGTTGGAACTTTGATTGACAGCTGCCTTTGCAGAGTCAGTTCCCTTGGCTGAGTTGGGTGTGTGTTTTATGGAAAGCTGGATGGTGTAATCCCGAGTGTTTCGGCTGTGGGCTGAGTGATGGATGTCTGAGTTATCTGTATCGTCCAGTAACTCCTTATATACTGGCTCCTCCCTTAACCTAGTCACTTGTTTGACAAATCTTTTGATCCTCATGGTTATAACCTGTCTTTTCTGCTTTTTCGGCGGACTTTGACCCTTGCTACATTTTCAACTACTCTTTTGCCTAACGATTCTGTAACTCAACAACATCTTGGTTTGACTTGGATTTCCTGACGACTCTCGTCTGTCTGTTTGTCACGCTGTGTTCATTTGTCATCTGTTCTGAGCACTTACTCAGAGTAGGGACTGTCGACGAGTTGTCCTCTGTGGCTAGCGAAGAGTAAGGGGTCGTAGGTGAGCTCAGGGCCTGCACCTCTTTCTCTTCCTTACAAATCATACTGATTTAAAGGGGTATTCTCGTCTGGGCACTCACATTCAGTTTCACTAATCTGCCATATATAAACATTTCTTCAATTGGATGTTATTAAAAAAAATGTTCCTGTGTGAAGATAATTTCTCATAAATGTAGTGATTTGGTCCCTTAGAAACCAGATGGCTTCCTCGGATACGACCACGTCACACTCTGGCAGCAGTGGCCAGACTTACGCTATAGAGTCCTGCCTGACCTCCTGGATTCAGCAATCATTACCACAGGACGGCTGTGGGACATGCAGTTACTCCCGGACATTTGATATACAAAACCTTTTTGTTTATTTGTGCAATCTCTCAGGCAGAGGTGGCCGTATCCGAGGAAGCTATCTCGTTTCTAAGGGACAAAATCACTACATTTATGAGAAATTATCTTCACACAGGAACATTTTTTTTAATAACATCTAATTGAAGAAATGTTTATATATGGCAGATTTATCAAACTGAATGTGAATGCCCAGACGAGAATACCCCTTTAAGGACATTTTTACATAAAAATAAAAAAGGTAAAAATCTAAAAAACCTCAAACATTGTCATTTCCTTTAAGGAAAAACTGGCTATGGCAGGGAGAACAATATAAAAACATGAGAAGACTACATCAGAGTACAACCCAAGCTTATCATTTACAAGGAAAAAAACACCAGGAGTTAAGAGCTTGCACAGTTGTAATCAATGCTGTGAAAGTCAACAAAGTTAGCACAAATTGCACAGAGTACTCTTTTACTCCTGAACCTTGTTGCATTTCCAAGCCAAATATTAGGCTCCAGCTGCCCTAAGCACTGGACACTGTCCAGTTAAGGGATCATTTTTACTTGCCAATCTTCATGATTTGCTTGTTTCTATAATTATATTATTAACATTAGATTTGCTTTATGTTAACAAAGGATAACAAAATGAAAAAATACTTTAACTTTCCCCCCTCCACTTCACTGGGTATTTAACCATTGTACATTACTTCGTGGAAAGTACCTGTGGGTTTAAAATGTTCCCTTTAACCATTGATAAATTCAAACTCTTAGGGGGTTTCCATTGTTCTGTTATCGCAGGGGCTCTGCAAATGTGATAGAACACCTGAAATCTATTCTGGTAAAAACTGTACTCTTAAAAGAAACCTGTCATCAGGGGCCCTTTTTCTGGCAAAGAGTTTTTATAGAAAAACTAGCTTTTTCCAGAAAAAGATAAGTTGGGTGAAAGTTTACCTTTCTGTATGCAGAGCTGTGTCCCTAATCCCATGGGAGTGGCTAATGAAGAGCAGTTTCCCCCTCACCCTCGGGATTTGCTTTATCATGCATTGATTTCAAATTGAAAAAAACTCCCATGTCCCCCATATCCCCCCCCACCCCTCCCTCGATGCTTCCTCCCACAGGACGTCATACATGTCAGCCCCATTCCTCACTGGCCACTTCCATTTAGATTACTTTACTTAAATGGGTTTTCCTAACAAGCAAGGATATGACTTAACCTGCTGATTGATGGGATGGTGGGTCAGTGATGAGACCCCACAGATCACGAGAACAGGGGGCCAACAGGACCTAACTTGCTTGGTGAGAAAACCCCTTTAAAGGAAATCTACCACTTAAATGAACCTCTACATAGCACCACAGGTTTCTTTATAAAATATATTTTTTTTATGTAAATGATGCTGAAAACATTTTCTTTCGGACCAGTCAATAATATCAGCAACTATATATATATATATATATATATATATATATATATATATATATATATATATATATATCTCCTTAATATAATAATAATAATAATCTTTATTTATATAGCGCCATCAAATTCCGTAGCGCTTTACAAATCCTTGAGATATCCTCAGAAATGCTTTGTATGTATATAAATTGTTCATGATATAGACGTATTTTATGCCTGACAAAGGTCCGCGTCTGTATCGTGGAGTTGATTTCGTTTGAGCGCCACTTCCATTTGCTCCAGCTCTGGAGTTCAGAATCACTGCCAACTATATCCTCAGAAATAGCTTTTTAACACAACAAAACCAAAATCATCTTGGGGCATTGGACTACAAAAATGTGAAACATATTTGATTTGTGAGTAAAAAGAAAACAATTTAAAGTAAAGTAGCTGTTTTGTGTGTTGGTTCAGTGTACCTAAGCCAAAAGTTTAGAATGACTATGCCAAACAGTGGTGTCAGGGGAAAACGATTAATATTATTGACCTTTTCTTACAATAACATATTTCAGTTTCTTGATGTTATGGGGGTGGTAAATAGAAAGAAGCCATTACTCCAGCTTTACTGCTAGATCTCTTGCAAAATGAAAAGGCTATACAGAGTTACATTTCAGTTTGTGGTTGCAGTCAATAAACCTGCATTAAAATTAAGTGCTTGGGACTGAACTCTTAGCATCTCCGACAAACTTTTGTTTTAAACTTATTTTTGTTACATTTTCCGGTTACAGCCCAACTATGCAAAATAGTTCAAAAAGGTTCAGGAGGTTCACAAACCTCTGTCATTATATTCATCATCTGTGCATAAAATATGCAACATCCAGATAGATCTCTGCACAAAGCTTGCAGAAATTACCAAAAGGGAACCTGAAACCCATTTTACCCAACAGTGACAATGACGCGTTATCAAAAGCCTTTTCGGCATCTAAAGTCAGGATTGTCCAGGACAGTGGTACTCCATGTCTTTTGAGGTAATCTAAGACGGTACATATATTCACCTGCCCAAAGCTGCCTTTTTTAAACCCTACCTGCACGGGGGTAATAACGTAAGGAAGAATAACCACCAGCCAATTGCCATCAGACTCAAGTCCACACTGATCAATAAAATTGGGTGGCAATAAGATACAGTGTCAGGTCACTCTCAGGCTTCAGTAGTAGTTAGTACGGTTGATAAAAACATTTGCTTATCTAGTTCAACCAAGGAATGCCAGGGACCAGACTGAGGGTAAAGGAATACAAATCTGGATAATAACATAATAACATAACCATTAAAGGAAACCTGTCACCAGGAGACCCATTTTTAGCACTCCCCCATTCCCCACAGAGCATAGTACATATGCTGCCAAAGTGTTTTTGTATTAAAAATTGGTTTTACAGAAAAAAAGATATGTTATATTGTACCTTTCATTAGCATCTGCTGTGTGACTAGGCAGTTGCCAAATGGGAGGGTCTGGAAAGGAGCAGTTTCCCCCCACCCTTGGGGAACAGCTACTCCATGTGACCTTTTCAAATATATGAAAACACCCATCACTTGGCTTAGCGACGCCCCCTGCTTCTCTACAGGCAATCCCGAGTGAGGGGAGTTATTCATATATTTGAAAAGGTCACATATCTTCTTTTCTGTGAAACCAATTTTTTTTATACAAAAACACTTTGGCAGTGCATGTACTATGCTCTGTGGGGACTGGGGGAGTGCTAAAAATGGGTCTAGTGGTGACAGGTTCCCTTTAACGTTATTGTGCTGTAAGAGTGTGTCTAGGTTTTTGGATATCTCTGCTGTCCCTGTTGTGACCTGTTCTTGAGGCAAGCTATTCTACAGATTAAGGGCTCCATCACATTGACAGTGTTTTTTTTACATCCGTGGTTCTGTGTTTTTTACGGATGCCTAACTTAGCCATTGATTTCAATGCAAGGTACTCACAATATCCAATTTTGCCTTCAATATTGGCATTTTTGAACAGACACTTTCATTTTCAAAATTTGTTTTTAAGGAATACCGTATCAATTGTAGCTTTGTTGGAACAAATGACTTTACTCAGTCACTTTAATCAGTTTGTAGCTGAAGGATCTCCTAATCCTCTGGCCTACTCCATCTAGTACAATCCATTTTATCCAAGCCCTCAATATAGTGTTAACGTAATAAATACAAATATATAAATATAACGTTTTAGGATTGGAAACCACTGAGATATCATACAATGTTATCATATCATCTACAAAGAGGGTATGAACTATAGTAGAGTCATTAAACAGTAATAGTACATTATGAGAAAAGTTTAAGTTTTTCTTCAAATACAAATATACTGAATATCTGATGAATTTGAGAACATTGTGTTTGTTAAAAGAAATCATCTGGACTTACTGTTGCATCCTGTGATTTCCCATGTGGTACTTCTACTGCCCATAATTTTAAATCTACAGATAAATGAGCCCGGGTAACAAACTGAATCACTGAAGAACTATCCTGTGGAGCAGAAAATATTATATTAACAAGTTCATGTAATAGTATAAAGGCAGCATTAGAACATAATAAGGTGTTGCCTTTTATGGAAACCTTTGCAAACAGACCTATTTCAGAAGCATATAGCATAACTTTGCATTTAAGATCAGCTTACATGGCATGACCGATACTTTGAACCATGGATAACATTAGGAGAAGTACAGTATATTATTAAAATAGCCTCATAGAGAATAGCGCTGATACCTGTGCATGATGGCATTTCATCAGTCGAGGTACCAATTACAATGAAAATGTAGTTTGATCTGCAGGCTATATGCTCTAGAGCAGTAGAAGCTGAGTTGATTACTATATTTCTGCTCTGATTGACATACTTCTGTGTGCACAATCAGAGGGAAAGGCCCAGTTCACACCGCGTTTTAGGAGACCATAACAAAAACAAAGAACAGAAGGGAATGGAAGATCTTCCATTTACCTTTCTCTCCCCATAGACTTCAATGGATCTTCTGTTACTTCCCATTACGCATCTGTTATGTATAACAGAAGAAAGACATTGCTGCTAACAGAAGGTTCATTGGAACCTGTCAAACATAAGTGGGAACTTAACCTAAGCTGTCAATCACTGAAAGGACCACATCATGACTTTTTAACTTAGTGCAGATATGGTCATGAATAAATGTTGTACAGAATCTCATATACAGAACATATAGCCACATATGCATCTGCACAGCTCTATACTATGCTGCTTGCAAATTACACTACATTTTTTGTGTTCTCTTTATTATTCATGCTAAATTTTCCTATGACTGTATATGCCAACATAAGAAAGAAAAATTAAGATTTGGCAACATGTTTATTATGAAAGGAATTAAAAATGCAATTTTTATTCATCTGGAAGGTATGTCCTTTCCAAACATCTCTTAAAACCTGTCTGTTAGATAGTCTTTACTGTAAAAGTTTATTTCAAGACAGCAGGGGAGGTGGTAATAACTGAGCTACTGCAGAGATGCGTTCAGCTGTGTTAAGATGTAATCAATAAAAATATATTTTCATAGAAATTAGAATGTTTGTCCTATTTACTTGTATGTTAAGATGTCACTTATGAAATTGGCCTTTCTATGACAGTATTAACAATTATGCTGAAAAAATAGGGATATTTGGATCAGCGCTCATAATATCCTCAAGGACTGCACAAACTGGAATGATAAGACCCTTCTTCCGATGGCTTTTGTCTAAACCTGGACCTTTTTCATCCTGATTACTGCTCAGATTTGCTGGGTACTGTATTAATTACAATTATTTAGTACACTGTGATGACTGAACGACTAGCTGTAGATGCTTTCTGGACCTGTGACTTATATGCATAATATCTAAGTTTTTAATAGCATATATCTCATCTTTTTGTCCACAGTAAGCTTAGCAAGAGACATCATAGTAAGGAGAATTCCTTGATGTTGCATATGCTGGAGCCAGTTTAGAGTGGAAAAAACACCTGACAGCTTCCTTTTAAAGCATCGTTTTGTGAATACAATTTTTGTTACACATAAATAGCTCTTGTCATGTAGAGAAACTTTGCCTGTTACTTCGAGCAGTTTATTTGCTATCCTCTCAGTTTGGCTGTTAATAGCAGCCTGTGATTCTTATTTCTTCAATCTGCTGATCATATCTGTGAGTCCATAGATTGTTTATATAAAAGATACAGGGCGGTTAACACAGATGGAAGAGGTTCCCCTCTCATTCTGGCCGGAGGGGGAGGCCATGTGATGCTGCTCTCTGTGTAGCTAGCAGAAGAGCTTTATTTCTGAGCAGCTCTGTAAGTGCAGAAGTCTCCTGAAAAGAATAGGTGTAGGAGAGGAACTCTTTTTCCCAATGGTCCCGTCAATTTCATCCTGCAGAACATTCTGTTTCTCTCTCTGCATCTTAATATGTATCTTAGACTATTCACTCCTCTGTGGCCTCCTCCCCCTGTTTTCCAGTAAGGAATCTTTTCTAAACGTTAGTGTCAGAACATAAAATGCTACAATTCTGGAAAGAAAAAAAGACATGTGACACAATATGGGCATCATTCTGTATGTTTTGAACGTGGGAAATGACAATTTGGTAAAAAGCATTATGAACCCAGAGATAAACTTAGTTCTTTTAATTGGTAAATATACAGTATTTCAGCTCCAAGAACTAAAAATACTAGATAAAACAGTCTATAAAACTGGAGATTTTGTAATCAATGGAAAGATTGTATATTTTATAATAAAAATGTATCAGACATGAATTATCATGCCACAAAATGTATAAAAGATGTAAGGACATGTACATACTACATAACTATGGTCTTACCTTTTTCAATATTTCTGTATTAAGTAATGTAAAAACATCAATATTTTGTGTTTCATCTTTTGCTAATGAAGTGAAGTTACATTCCATCTCTAAACATGGCCACTTTGACTTCTCACAATCCTAAAAGATATTAAGTATATTTTTATTTACCAGAAGCAAATTAAAGTGCTAATGACTACTAGCGTTATGAAAAACAATCATGCATGACCAGTGTTGTTTTCCCTTTTTTGTGATACATGGATTATTTATAATGACTTGTCATCTGCTTATATAGTAGTACTGTCATAGTCTTTTATCAGTATAACAGCACGTTCTCCATATTTTTGATAAAATGTGATCGATTTTTTATATCATTATACACAACATTTTATTTCAGTCATAATACGAAGAAATTATATACAATAAATTCCTTTTACTTCTGTAAAAATGTATGATTCATTTTCACCCGAGATGCACAAGATCTTTTTGATCATTACCGTAAATTAAACCTGTCAACAAAAATAGACCTGATAAACCACTACCAGTATCATTAACACCTTCCAGTTCATGTTTTTTTATGGCCTTGTATGGTTGTATTATCAGGAAAATCAACTTTTGAAGTGAAACATAAGTTGGTTGTACAAAGTCAAGGAGCCGGAGAATATGGAACTCAAGCCTAAGAATACCTGAGCTGTAATTGATGGTTCTGCATCCATCACTTACTGGTTCTCCTGAAAATTGCTGAATTAAATCAATCCTAGCAAAGAGGAAATTCTGAGATGGGGAAAGCTTGACTTCAAGTTGATTTTCTGGATGAGGCCACCACACTGGGTCATGAAAGAAATAGGATTTGTAAGGTGTGGTCCTTCAAAACAAACTGGTAGTGTTTATTGTGTCAATTTCTTCTGACAGGTTCCCTTTACACTACAAACTATGTAGGAAAGGAAAAAAACTTTATCTTAAAGTGAATGGTCTAACTTCAAGAAAATATTTAGTAATGATATAAAGTATTACAACGAGTGGTAAGTGCTAGGGAGATAAATTGCTAAATATGTCATAGACATAGAATCTTAAAAAGATATTACAGTGACATTGGACTGAACTGTGGATGAAATATATAATATCTCATGTAGCTAACTGTTAGTTTTCTAATTTTATGCTGTTGTGATGTTACTTGTTACTTGTCAGGTAAAAAGATGAATACAAATACATTTCCACAAGATGACTGCTTTAATTGTGTGTGTAAGACAAGTCACTGTTAACATCTGTGGAACGGTGTAGCTCATGTCCTTCTCTATAGGGCACGTATGCAATTGTAAAGCTGTGGTTTCCAATTGCAATCACAACATCTCACTGTATGCCCTTCTCATACGGCCTCTACTACAGAAAATCTGAAATATTTTGACAAGGGAATAACTGATGTTGTAAAAATATACACATTTTACTCCATAAAATCTCAGAAAAAAGTAGGGAATGGAAGAACAACATTCTAAAACTACAGCTGAGAATAGCTAGGAGGCCTGACATATTTTATTATTTCAGACTTCTCTTGAGATTGCAGAACAAATTCTCCACTGTATCTATCCTCTGCAGTCTAAGTATCACTTGTTAATAATGGCAGATCACCATCTGAAATGGCCTGAAAGGGTAGAATAAGTGCTCCTGTGCTAATTTCAGTATACATTACCTGATGAAATTACAGAAATGTTAACTTTATCTAAATTATACATATATAAAATATACTGTAAATTATATAAAAAGAATTTCTAGAAAATTGTGTCATCTGTCAGGTTTCACGCTTATTATTCCATTTGGCTTAAACTGAGACCAAGGGGGAAATTCATCACTATTTTTGGTTTTTGGCTGTTTTGCACTTGGCCGGTGTTTTTTGCTTCCAGTGTATGATATACATGGCTGCGGTGAAATATGAGACTTTTATGTGCCTGAAAAGGCCCATATCTTGAGTGCAAATAGCATCTTTCCCCAAAAAGATGCAGAAAAACATGTCAATGGACATTAAAGAAAATCTACCATCAAAATCAAACATGATTAACCAGGGAAACTTACTCATAGATCACAGCACAGTGACTATGGTAATCTTCTCATATTTGTTATCCATGGCCTCCTTCCTTCTAAAATCAACTTTTAAAATTCAACTTTTAAGATAGAAGGGCACCAAGAACAGCGTAACAGCTTGTGAAGCTACCACATGAAGGGGTTCTGGTAACACCCCCAAAACCCTTTAGGCTCATTAGCATGCCTTTAAAAGTTAAACTGAGAAGAAAGGAGGCCATGAATAACAGATATAAGGTTATCACAGTGCCTGGATCTATGAGCAAATGTCCATGGTTTATCCTGCTTGATTTTGATGGTAGATCAAGTATAAATGACCCATGTTCCTAGTTTCATGATGAGCCTGAAAGCTAAAGGAATCTGACATAAATCACAGTGATATGTTATATGATAGTGACATGAATACTTGTACAATGTGCTGTTTGCACTTGTATAGGAGGTTCTCCACCATGAAACGCAACCATTTCTTTTAGAAACTGAGACTCACAAATTAGCCTGCTGTTCATTTCTACTGTATCTATAAACAGAACTGTAAAAACAATGGTTACAAATTTAGATCAGACATGCGTGTACACAGCTCACATCATTCCCAGCCATTTGGTTTCCATTTACAGCAATAAGCAATGAAGGAAAGATGTGTGAGTTTTATACTGCCCCCCAATCCCCTTCTATCCAATATCTCTGAGAATACAGCCAATTATGGTGTTGTTAATCTGCAGCAAGATAAGCCCGCTGCACATACTGTGCTCATGTTACATAGCTCTCAGTAACAGTAAGTTTAACTATATTGTTAGAGAAACTCTAATGATCCTTAACAGAAAATTTACTGCCAGCAAGAGGAGGACCATTAGTCAATTACTGCTCTGCATATAGATAAGAGGTTTGCATTCTCTTTCCCTTAAATTCTGTAGGTAACATCACTGCATATTTAGATATCACAAGTCACTCCATAGTACAAATGGTATAATAACATTCTTTGTTCAGACCACACATATTGTAATCTCTATGTGATCACAAATACCAACAATACAGCTAAATAAAAAGCAGTGAAACCATCACCGACAATGAAAATATGGTCAATGATCATAATTTGTACCAATGTTGAACAATTAGGCCTGCGTGACCATCTTATATGTCCATCTATAAGTTGAGGCAACTGAATGGTTATAAATTCTCTCTGGGGGAGACATTTCAGTCCTTCTACACCACTTTTCTAGTGTACAACTATACAATAGGGTGAAAGGCATCTAACTTTTAATATACATTCTTTATTAAAAAAATACTGATTGTGCATCAACCCTCCTCTGTAAACAATGCATGAATCAGTAGGGCACATTATCTCCCTGGATGGTAACCAAACCAGCTAGTATAATTAAAAAAAACAACAATTTTAGATAAGTAAATGGTTAGATCTTTCCCATTCAATGATAAAAAGAGGAGGAGGGGGTTGTCCATACAGTTATAAAGGTCAGGATTCAGATGCCAGCACTGCTCCTGGTATACCCTATCATTAATTCACCCTCAGCCCCCGCTATTAACTCCCGCCCTTACTAGGATGGTCCTAACTCAGAGGAAGCCCTGGTATAGCCTACGAATCTAGATGAACGTATTCCCAACGTGTTTCCAGGAACATATCTAATGGACCCTTCGTCATGGGAATGAATAACTCTCATTCAGAGGCTAGAAATAACACTGCAAACATGGCGATGACGTGAAGAGAGACAGTGGTGAACTCAGTTCCACTCAGTTCCTAGAAACATCATAATTCTCTGTGCCTGAACACAGTCAAATGCCTCTTCAGTGTCCCCGACAAAGAATAATGTCTATCTATTACCCCACATAGTATTATGCTCAGTGCCTGGACACAGTATCATGCCCCTCAGTGATCCCCACACAATATAATGCCCACTCAGTGCGCACACACACTGTATAATGCCAACTCAAAACCACCCACAAAGTATAAAACTCTCTCAGTGCCCCTCACTAAGTACAATGACCCTTTAGAGCCTCCAATACAGTATAATGCCTCCCATGCTCCCTCAGCGCCCAAACACATAGTACAACTTCCCCTCAGCGCCCATACAACTCTGTATGATTTATTATCCAACCCTAATCCCATCCAATTTGCTGTGGATTCTAGTGTTCCACAGCCATTCCACAGCATGTGCCTTAACATTTTGGCTCACATTTATTGGTTTATGAGTGTTTGCATCAGTTTGACTTTGCAAATAACGTGCAAACTGCTGGCACATGTATATATCGAGTTTCTGAGCCAGTTTTGTGCCAGAAAAAATGTGCACCTAAAGGGGCATGTTAGTGCTTAGTCACAGTTTGCGCAACATTTATGACTGACTTGCACCACAATACTGCAGCATGAACAATACTGCAATACTGCAATAAAATGGTTCACACTTCCCAAGCAATGCAGGAAGAGCCAGATTAATGTAGACCGGGCACCAGTTTTGTCGAATCTAGTGACTTTGCACACTCCTCAAGCAAACTGCACATAGTACAGACTGCACTAGTTTTAATAAATGTGGGCCTTTGTGTCCAGAAATCTCACATTTCATCTGCAAATAAGCCTAAAATCTGAAATGAAGTGAACTTATTTATTTTAGCCCATTGTTCAAAATTCCCAGAGCAGCAGAAAGTTAAATCCTACTCTTGTCTAGGATAATACAGTTCCAATATATATTGTAAGGGATTTGGTAGTGGGGTAGGCACTTTTTTGAGACAACACAACGACACAGCCCGTCTGGTTCAACTGGCCGCAACCAGTTTTATTTTAATTTATTTACTTTATTAATAAAATACATCAGTAAAACAAAGGACTAACAAAAAAAAATCCTAGGCCGTCTGGCCACTAACTATACATAAGGTTTCTGACTACTAGAGAGTGTGCCAAAAGCACAGCCTCCCAAACAACACTTCAGTAGACTCACAGTTGTTTCCCCAGGTACAGAGAGCACTGAGTGTTCTCACTGGTCTCCTTAAATTAGCCCAGTACACCTGTAGACCAGGTAATGAGGACATCCAAAACCAGGACTGTCCAGATGGATTGATTATTTAAAAATCATAGCAGCTACTCCTAAAGTACTAGAAGTTTTGTGCCAAAACTTCTGGAACAACATGTCCATCTGGAACTATCTTCCTACCTTTCCTTCAACTCGCTGTTTGACAAACTACAATGTGGTTTCCGACCATAACATTTCCCTGAGACTACCCTGACCAAATTCTCTAATGACCGACTGTCTGACAAGGCAAAACACCACTACTCTGCTCTCCTTCTTTATCTGTCCTCTGCCTTTGGCACTGTTGACCATTCTCTCCTGCTGCAGACACTATTCTGACTTTGCTCAAGAAAGAATGCAACCAGCCAAAGAAATACAAGACAGGTCAGACAAGTCAGTAAAAGCATATGTTTAATAGATAACAAAACTAAAACCACATGAAAAAAGGCACACTTGACAAAGCGCCCTACGCAAAACACGTGTCAAGGATCAGCTCCTTTGGTCTGTATATATATTCTTTCATACTGCTCCCTTGCTCAGCTCTGTTTGATTTAGTTTACCAAGCAGAATTTCTACTGATATTTTACTAGGGTATTTGGCTATTGGATTCAGTGTAGTTGGATTGAGTCTTCACGTATAATTTGATCGTATACATTGTGACCTTTTGTGGGCCCTTTATTTTCTGTGTGTTGTTTCTGTGTGTTATTATGTGGTTTTAGATTTGTTATCTAATCAACATATGCTTTTACTGACAAATATTTGTGTGCTATCTTGGATTTCTTTGGTTGGGTACATTATTTAGTGTTGAAATCCTGGGGTCTATTCTAGGCTTAGATATATATGTCTGTTTCTCAGTATTTTTTATAGGTGTTGACTAGAAAGAATGTGCAAACTGTTTGCACGTGTATTTATAATGTGTCTGCACCAGTTTTGTGTTGCGGCTGCACTGTATCCGACAAGACAAATGTGTTAGTGCTTTGTCGGACCGTGCGCCACAATTCTGCAGCATGAACAAAGTGCACCAAAAAAATAATAATGGTGAATTCTGCTGGAGCAGGGAGCGCCAAATTCATGAAGACCGTGTAAAAAGTTCATGCATCTGGCGCACCCTGCACATTCCACAGGCAAACTGCACAAAATGTGGGCCTATATTCCCTTGGCATCATTGACCTGGTATAACTCTACAACTGGATATTCAGAGTTGATTCCATACATCCTTTTCACCTCACTCCCTCTTTGTTGGGATCCCACAAGGCTCTGTCCAGGGACCCCTACTCTTCTCCATCTACACCCCTAAGACAGTTCCACAGCTTTCAATACCACAATTATGCAGATGACACACATATCTGTATGTCTGGTCCAGATATCACTTCTCTTCTAGCCAGTATTCCAGAGTGTCAGTATCAGCCATATCCTCCTCAATATCAGCCATTTTCTTCCTGTTTTCTAAAACTCAACGTGGACAAAATGGAGCTCCTAATCTTTCCTCCACCTGAAGACCACTTACTTGGAGTCATCTTTGACTTTGCTTTATCTTTTAAGACTTACATCTACGCCTTTCTACAACCTGCTGCCTCATCTCAAATACATCTCTCTTATATGATCCTTCCTCAATTCAGAGTCTACAAAATTGCTAGTACATGCCCTAATCATCTCTCGTATGGAGTACTGAAATATTTTTCTCTGCAGTCTCCCAGCTAACTCCAATACCTTTTCAATTCATCCTTAAAGGGGTTGGCCACTTTAATCCCATTTTCTTTTGCGGCTTTGGGGCAGGCTAACAATGATTTTTGTCACTTACCTTCCTACTTAATTCAGCATCCTCATCTTCATCTTATTTTTTCTTTTCCATGCTGAACATCTGGGTTGACCCCCGGACAGGAGAAACACGTGATGTTTCTCCCGTCCAGGGCACGCTCCTGCGATGCAGCTTGTCTTCTGCTACGAGCGTTCACAGTTGTGTCCCCGTGAGCGGAGGCCCAGCTCTAAAACCAAGTGCATGCGCAGAACTAATCCAGGACTCAGGGCCAGGAAAAAGATAACGGGTGTGTCAGTTTATCACTTGCAACTGATACCGGAGGTTGTAATTACTTTAATTAAATCTTGTGAGCACATTTATAAGCATGTAATGTGAAAGTGACCAACCCCTTTAACTCCAGCTAATCCATGTCTTTCGTCGCTTTCCCTCTGCCTTTCTGCCAGTCTCTCCACTGGTTACCCATTGCACAGAAAAGTCAGGTTAAAATACTAACCACGACTTACAAAGCCGTCCATAACCAATAATATATCTCTGCCTAACCAGATAATCAGAGTAGGTATCACCACACACAGAACAGAGAATTTAGGGGACCTGTTTAAAATTTGAATCCCACCCCTGGATTGAAGTGAGGCATGGAAGTCCAGTATAGTAATAGAGTCAGATGGACAAATGATCTATTTCTTGATGCCAAATGTAGTCAAAATTCAGTCAGGAATTGCTGAAAATGTTCTCTAAAGTACTTACCAAAACTTTTCGTCCTGATTTTTTAAAGAATGAAAATATGGTATGAAAGATGTTTTCCTTCTCTTGTGGGATCACACATGGTGCTGGATTTTTGTGGAATGAACACTGTGCTTTTTCTTGTGTAATCTGAAAGAGAAATGGGTTGCATTGTTGAGTTGGTGTCAGACTTTGGTATGATGGGCCTACCAGAGGTGGTGATCTTTAGGGCCCCCTCCATCCACAAAATTCCCATATAAGATGTTTCATTAATAGGATATCACCATAATGTTTTTGAATCCTCCTATAAGAAATAGACCATTGTGGCAAGTGTCTGCTCCATTCACATCCAAATGTGTTTATCTTCCACCGGATCTTGGATACTCATTATTCTGTATTAAAGCCTGGGCCCAACAGAGGATTCTTTGGTACTCTGTTGTGCGAACGAGTGCAGTGTAGCTTTACTATAAGTAGTTATTACATTTCCAGTCAGCAGAACACCATGATACCACTAGGAGCTAGAACAGTTACTGCACCCTGCTTCATTTCACCAACATGAACCAAGTATGATAAGTTATTAACACAGGCATTCTGAACAATGGAGCAGAACAATGGACGTTTATGTGAATATGGCCTCCCATATTTCATATTTGGGATAAACCTCCCACTCTCGAATTAGATCACAGGGTGCATTTGTACTTGACAGTCTCACACTTAGCACATATAGCCCCCCCAAAACAAGACAAGACAAGATGGCGTCTTTATGCTAAGTTCTAATCCATTAGCAGACCAGCACAGCCACACTATGTACCCCCTACCACTTACTTGCTTATGGAATGCTACCGCACAGGGTCACTCTGCTCACCAATACAGTCACACACTTATTTCATACACATATTACAGCTGCCACCACCTGTAATTATGGCTTACAGATGCCTACACTAGGACCGCAAACATACATCGAGATACACACTCTTCTAGGTGCTGTACAATTCACCTGCACAAATACTGCTTATTGCTAACTGTTAACACACAGACACTCACAGAGTAAGATGGCTTAGTGGTAATTCACCTCTCCAAAGGTAAAGGAACGAATCTAGCAACAAGGAGCACAGCTATTAAAGGATAATTTCATATGAAAAAGGAACAATGCTCATATGTTACAAAAATGATGAAACAAACAGACAAACATAAAAGCAAAGCAATAAAACTAAAAAGGGGTAAAATAAGGAAAAACAGTCTGCTTATTACATTGGCAAAGATATCCCTGGAGGAGAACCATAACAGCTTGGACAGCTCTGCAAAACTTGAAACTGATCCTGAGTGAATGCTGGCATGCTCTTTTTGAATAACCATCTAATCTACCCCCTTTGTCATGTGGGAGGGGCATGGCTAAACCTGGATCAATCTGGGAAGTTGGGGACATAATTCCTAATTATGTCATATCTTCTTCCAGTGGTCTCTTGAGAAGAAGATCTGCCCAGCACATTTGCCAGCATGAATTTTCAAACCTAGTAATACCAAACACCACTATGAAATATTTATCCAACTGCCTAATATCTATTTTGTTGGCTTCCTTAGTCTGAAATCCATGGTGCGGTATTAGCTGCAGCCATACACCACTAGAAGCAGTTTATCTCCCTCTGAAACAAAAGATATGACATGTAATACCATAATATCATTGGTAGATGGCCGCCATATATATGTCCCCCATAGGCCGGCAATGGGCGCCTGGCGCGGTATGAAGCCGCGAATCGCTATGGAGAGAGGTGGGGGTTACCACTCCTCCTCTCCTTCCTGATGAACGTATGCCCAGCTGGCATATGCTGGTGTGAATGCAGCCTAAGACTGCTCGATAAACGGTGGTCAGATTATTTATTTACATAATGCAATATTTCCAAATAAATCAGTGTATATAGTGTATACCAGCACACACACCTAGGAGGGCTCCAGTTCCAATTGAATGAAAACTATTTGCATGTCTTGTAGTTCACCTTTAATTATTGACAGCAAGAATTCTAGTATAGTTGAAATAGTTCTTACAATAAATAAGTCATAACAAAAGCAATCTACCAAACAGCAAAATGCTTGAAATCCTGCATTTGATAATTCTGAAATTCTAATATTCACACCCTAGTTTTCAGGACAGCTATCAGAACTGCACTGATAAAAACTTGATGATCATTTCTCTTTAATGCCTGGGAGGTGGTCTGAAACCACAGCTCTGTTCTCTGCGCAGTATCCAAGCTTAGACATTCACTTAAAGGGGTTTTCAAGTCATAACTTGTGTCATTTTTAATGGACCTGTGACACCAGTCAAATAAGCCACCACATTCACACCACTTTTGTGGTTTCCCAGCAGGCACATGATATGGTGCAAGCTGGTTTACCTAAGGTAAAACTAAGCATCTTTCCTTGGTTAACATAAATGAGCAGCAGCTATGACAGGGTGCCCCATCATACCATCCTCTACTTTGTAACCTCATCCCTGGACCAACATTAGCTACAGAACATATTGAAATCAACCTTAGAGGCAACTTTGATAGGGTATGAGCCATCCTGGGAAATTTTCTTTGGAGGCTACTGGGGTGTGGAGTAGCTGCATTGTTGAGTGGGAGCTGCGGCTACTCCACACCGCAGTAGCCTTTTAATACCTCCTACAGGCAGTCTTCAGTGAGCAGCTCGATGTAGCCATGCTACCTAATCTGCTAAACCCGAGCTACTGCGCATGCACAGAACTCTAGCTGACACTGCAGCTACATTGAGCTGCGCACCGAAGACTGCCTGTAAGAGGTATTGAAAGAGACTTCTGGGGCGTGGAGTAGCCACAGCTCCTACTCCACGCTGCGGCTACTCCACGTCCCTATAGCCTTCAAAGAAAATAAGCATTTTTATAAAATAAACTTTTTATACATATCTGGGGAATTAACAGATTTCATTAAAAAAACTATCAGGCTGCCCTTAAATAAAGGAACCTGCCACCGGATCTACCTGAAAAGTGATGGTAGGTTTCCTTTAAAACTACCAGTGGGTTAAAATGAGATATGGCTGCTAAACTGTCTTCTTGTAAACACTGCAAGCTGTTTTAATCAATACAGATACACACAGATTCCTTTTAGACATCTAAAACTTTGGCTTCTTTCCCATAACTAATCCCTTGTTAAGATATTTTCCAAGAGACCTTATAATGCCTAAAAAAAGAGGCCACTGATACACATCAGAGATATTCCTGCTTCCAACGTAGAGTATTTATACTTTAGTTATACTTTTACATTTGCTTTCTTTCAAAGCCAGTTGTCAAACGAAACAGCAAAACACTTAAAAAGAAACAGCAGGTAAATTGCATGCAGACAGATGAGAGTGTCGAAAAACATCTCACACAGTGCACATGCAATTTTAATAAAAAGCATTAATAACCACAATATATTACTGTACCATCTGTTCAAAATATGCTCAGAACACAATATGGTATAACTTATACATTTGCATGACTGCAGTTTAGTGTAACAAAAGCATAAAGGCTGTGTGAGACAAAAACATTCTTCAGTAATAGCACAGCCTTTAAAAGGAACCTGTCACAAGAACAGTCACTGATATTAGTTACTTCGGTTGTACAAAATAAAGGGGGCAATATGGCTACACATTCTCTGATTTTGGTTCTCAACCCCAAGAATAAAACTTCATGGATTTTGTTGATTTGTAATGCACATGCTGTGGATTACTAGCAGATTTTCCATGCAGATTTTGTTGCGGAAAATTTGCAGCATAATATAATTATAATTGCTTTATTTTATATAGCACACACACAGATTATGCAGTGCTTAAAGAGCTTGCTAAACCTGTCCCTGTCTCCAAAGGGGCTCACAATCTAATAAACCTACCAGTATGTTTTTGGAGTGTGGAAGAAAACCCACGCAAACAGGGAGAGAATATACAAACTCTTAGGATATGCTGACCGTGGGACTTGAACCCAGGTCCCCAGCGCTGCAAGGCAGTAATGCTAACCACTAAGCCACCCTACTACAGTAGAATTCAAGTGAATGAAATTTGGAATACAGATATTTACTTGAAATGATATCAGATAAGGTGAAAAAAAAAGTAAGAAAAGCTTATGTTGGAAAAAACCCCATGCAAATCTGCATCCAAAAAGCACATTAGAACCATGCGTATCTGATGCAGATTTACTTTTGGCAATCCACAATTTGTGCAGATAGTTGAGATTGTGAATCTCTAAGATTGTCTGCCCTGATTGGCTGCATCAGTTACATTCTGGCAGCAGCAAAACAGACACCTTACAGGTAAAATAGGCAAGAGTTTGGGAGCTACAAAAAAAAATATATATATATGTATATATATATATATTTTTTATCATAATTTATATTTTTTCAGACAGATATATTATAGTAAAGTTTCCAAAATGTGGGTTTATTGAACAACATCATTGTATAGCGGTTTACGACTGTATTATAGTACTGAACGTACAAAAAAAAAAAAAAAAAGTTACAAACACGGAAAATTATACTATACTTACTGTAATGTCCTGGATAAGAAATGTCTCAGCTCCAGAAGCAGAAAGGTGATTAGGAAACAAGATTTTAATAGAACATCCAGGCAAAGTACTAGGGCCAGCATTGTAAACCTGGAACAATAGATTACATGCACATAAATAGGGAATATTCTCAGCCCAAATGCTACAAAAGCTTTACACATAGAACAATATGAGGTGCAAACTTTGACTAGACGGTCTTAAACAAAATAATAAAATGCAAGCCAAGAAATCTATATACAAAGGAAGAAAAAAGAGTACACATTACAACAGTGTACACTAGAAGAAAACATAAAAAGTACAAAACACTTTATCGTTCAGTGTCCTAGGCTCAGTTCATACCTGTGTTGGAAGTTTTTGTTACACCTGCAATTTCACTCCGTTTCCCTTCTGTTCTCCATTGACTTCAATGTAAGGAAGTTTGCCTACCGTTACTAATCCGTTTATTCTTCCGTTCCACTATTTTATAGCAGAAGGGGAGGCCTGCCAAACGCAAATGTGAACTGAGCCTTTGTCTAAAACTAATCCAGATTTATCACCCAACTTCAGACACTTTGATAAATCTGGCACAGTATAAAAATGTCTGTAACACTGCACTGTATAACAGTAAGGCTCTTTTGATAAATCTGACCTATTGTCATATACAATACGAGCCTGTAGGGGTTCTTTTGTGTTTTTTCAGAGTTAAAAAATCTGACCTATTTCGGCCACTGTAAACTTGTAGCTTAAACATACAATCACTGTGCGAGAACTCAATTCATTGCGCAGAGGGCGCAATAATCAGTTGTAAGGTGTCTGTAATGAAACTTTATTGATAATCCTTGTTCCCATGACAGAACAAAATGTTGAAAGTCCAATTGTCACAAGGAAAAAAAAAGTTTGTCTAGAGCTACAATTATAAAATATACCTGTTTGGACAAATTCAAATTAAGTACATACCTACAGAACCATTCTTGTATGTACCCAGGGGGGCTGCCTGTATATTTATGTGAGTGTTATATTCATTGCTGGTATATATTTATATGTGCAGGATATATTTATTTCTGTTATATATATTCATTGCATAGTCACTGCAGGTACGTATGTGTTTAATATAATCGTTAATGGCATGTATTTATGTTTTTGCTACTGTCAGGATCAGGAGTAGTGAACCCACTACTTAAGCCGACACCTGGAAGTGGAGTCTAAGTGGCACCTGGTTTTCAACAGAGCCTGCCTCAAAGCAGGTTGGACTTGCTGCAGGGGGATACCACCAGATCGCAACACAAGCACGACTGTGTTGCGATGGTGCGGTGGTGGCCAAGGTGAGGTACAGAATCGTAAGGCAGAGACGGAGTCGTGGACAGGCAGGAGTTCAGGACAGACGGCACAGAATCGGAGTCAGGAACAAGGCAGAAGGTCAGGGCTGGTTGCTGTGGTGCAAAGTCAGGGACGTAATCGAGGTCACAATGGGAACTCACTATAAAAGCACAGGGTAACAATTGGAAAGCTTTCTCAAAGGCAAGAAGCACCGGCAGGGGACACAGGAAGGGGCTGGCAATTTATAAGGGCAAGCGGCCGGCCAGCGCCAATTATCGGCGCGCTGGCCCAGTAAATCTTACAGAGCCAGCGCACTAGGAGGTTGGGACACACGGGAAGGGAAGGTAAGTGAGGCTGCAGAGGGAGTCCAGGGGCACAGAGCCTGTGACCCGGGACGTGGGTCGCAGGAGCACCTATGACAACATTCGCTTTTTATGTTTGCTACATTTATTGCTGGTAGGTCCTAACTGTATATAATCCATTACGAGCTGGCCTATTTCTTTCTTGTGATTTGTAATGGGGAGAGGGCACCATTTTATTTTTCTCCTCAGTATCGGCCAGCTGATTCTTAGCTGTGATTTTACAGTGTATGTCTGTGGTGGGGGATGCACACTTTTGCTTGTCTGCCTAAGAGCACTAAATTGTCTAGTCCCAGCCCTGCTGAGTATACAGTCTCATATTTTGAATTACATCCTATACACTAGTTTCTGAAATGTAAAGAACTGTATTATTTTACTGTTTTTATCCAATAACATTAATTATTTAAAGGGCATCTACTACCAGGATCAACCACTGCTAACCAAGCACACTGACATACTGGTGTGTGATCCCTCTTTTAGCTTCTTATGTCCTATTTTTTTTACAAGAAAAAAAAAGCCTTTTAAAATTATACAACCTAGTCTGAGGGGCTCCGGGTTCCATAGGTGTTAATGGAGACTGGAGCCCCTTAGACTCATTTGCATAGGAAGAGAAGATCCTGCTAGAGGGGGCACATACTAGTATGTCAGTGTGCTTGATGAAAATATAATTCGACAGCCCCAAGTCTAAAGTGAGCACTAATGATAAAGGAACAAATATCAGTCTAAAAGATTATCATTCTTCTCATTGGTACCTCTTTTCTTCATTCTCTGAAGAAGAATCCAGATGTTTTATAACTTCCAAAACAACAGTCAATTGTATTGTATTTTAGGTAATATATTGCAGGGGGCATACAGCACATATGGTTTTGACCAAACACATCCAAATTCCTGGCATTCCTACCTATTATACTCACAGATTCTGGTCATTTGTAAGTAATAGCTAGTAATTCATGCATCCGCCTCCCTTTTATTATGTAACAATAAAAACATGTTGAGAGGCCATTGTTTCTAATATTGCTGCATAAAAGAATAGGATGGAAATGAACGCATACAAACAGGCTCAATAGAGAACATATCTCATGAAAGTCAGGTATCCAAAAAATACCCAAATACCCAAAATAAATCTCATACAACCCAATGGGCATGTCAGACACCTTTACACTTGGGGTAATGCCACACGTCACTTTTTTGGACCATTTTAAAGCATGCGTCTTCAGTCTGTTTAAAAATGGACTGAAAACTCATGCTCTAAAACGGACCAAAAACGGCATGTGTGGCATCACCCTAAGGCTGGCGGCACATGTGCCTTTTTTAAACCCCTTTTTGGGCCGTTTTTAAGCAGTTCGTTAAAAAAACGCATGCGTTATAAAACGCAGGTGATTTTGAAAAAACGCATCCGTTTTTTGAAAACAAATCTGTTTTTGACCCGTTTTAATTAAGATAATTGGTAAAACCGGTAAAAAACGGATGCGTTTTAAAAAACAGATGCGTTTTATAACGGACTGCTTAAAAACGGCCAAAAAAAAGGTTCAAAACACCACATGTTCCGCCGGCCTTAGTCTAATTTGTTTTTAGTGGATTCTCCTTGTGTTGATTTGCACCTGTGCCTATTAGGCCCCTTTCACACTTGCGTTTTTCACGTGTGTTTTCTGCGCATGCTTTTGACGCGCAGAACTTGCATAGCACTCTGACCCACTGTAACCAATGGGTCTTTTCAGACTTGCATTTTTTTTCACGCACGCACACATGCATGTTTTTTTTAACGCACGTTTAAATCTCAGCATGCTCAACTTTTGCAAGTCACGCGCGTGAAAAACACACCATACAAGTCTATGGAGATACATCAAAAATGCATTGCACTCTGAGACACCTGCAAGTCCAATGCAAGTGCAATGTGTTTTTCACGCATCAATTGGCATAGAAAAGATAGAGCTAAGTCCTGAGTCCTTTTCACGTGCATTACCTGAGCGTGAGAAACGCATTGAAATTGCATTGAAAATTGAAAACTGAGACACTGAACAAACTCTGACTGAAAACTGATTGAATTCTGATGCAAAATGTCAGTTTTTCACTCACCAAACCCTGATCGCACCCTGATCAGACTCTGACGCGATCTGCAAAGCAAGTGTGGAAGGGGCCTAAGTCTAACATTGCTCCCTGGTGTGAAAGATGCAACTTTAAAAAAAGCTAATTTTTGCACCAGAAAGTCTTAGGGTGCGTTCACACGTTGCAGTTAAAACTGCATCGCAATCAGCTTTAAGGTGGTTTTAGGTGCAGTTTTGTCAATTGAACAGGTGAAATACATGAACTGAACGAGTGAATGACATTTGTGGAGCAGGTTTCCCCTTTAAAATCAAATTCACCCATTCAGTTCATGTCTTTGGCCCCTTCCACACTAGCGAGTGTGATGCGATGAACTCGCATCACACTCGCAACGCAAGCTGCCGGGAACGCACGGCCCGAACGCTGCACCGCGGGAGTGAACTCAGCATGTCAGTTCACTCCCGCGGTGCAGCGTTCGGGCCGTGCGTTCCCGGCAGCTTGCGTTGCGAGTGTGATGCGAGTTCATCGCATCACACTCGCTAGTGTGGAAGGGGCCTTTCACCTGTTCAATTGACAAAACTGCACCTAATACCACATCAAAGCTGATTGTGATGCAGTTTTAACTGCAACGTGTGAACGCACCCTCACAGATGGCTGTTCGATAAATCTCCCCATTTGTTTAATGTTTTTCGTGATATAGTCTGCATATTGCAAGTGATAGACAAGTCCCCAGCAAGTTTTTTTTGGTTTAAAAATGTCTTTCCCAAAAATAAATTTTGCAGTCAGTTGTTTTGTCCGTTTGTCCACATTTTCACAACTTTTGATGTTTCTAAATAAGACATTTTAAATCCAAAATGTTTACAGCATTTTTACATTACTCTTTAAAATGAAATTTTTTTCAGGGTGGCACAGTTAGACAGGTCATCGCTGTCTAGCATTTGTGATTTTTAAAAAAAAGTCCCAGTAGGAAAATATATCTTACTTATAAACAGCAGGATTTGTAAAGATAAATACAACAAATCCACAAGTTTGTGTACCACAAGTTGTGGTGTAAATGTGGAAAAGTCGCAAAAAAGTGTGTAACAACCGCATTGGGCAAAAATCTGTGACTTTTTGGTTCTAACCTTTTGAAGAAAAGTAGTGACAAAACTCCCCAATGACAAAAAATATTTTTTGTATATCTTTTTTATAGCAGTTGTTTGGCACGGGCTTTCTATTTGTGAAGATTGAACATATGCTCCAATTCCTACATCTCCTTCCAGTGCTGGGAAAAAATTCCTGTGGTCACTACTGTTTGGTAACAGTGCATAAACATTGGACACGTTTCCATGCCTTCTCTCCAGTCTTAACTGATGCTATTATATATATATATATATATATATATATATATATATATACTTTATTAAAGTGCTTAAAAAAGTGTGGCTTTAAAACAAGTTAAAGATGTCTTTTACATACAGATGATTTTCATGAGAGAAACACATCTGCTGCTATCGGCACACACTATGATGTCAGCAAGCGGCTGATGTCATGATGCCTGAGATGGACTGCACGGGGACACGGAGCTGATCCCGACATCGATGGAAAAAAGAGGACTTGCGGGCATGGAAAGGTGAGTACACTTTTTTTTCTTACAGGCTATATACTGGGGGCAGTCACTGCAGGCTTTATACTGGGGAGACAGGAGCTACAGGCTATATACTGGGGAACATGGGCTGCTGGCTAAATACTGGGGGGGACAGGGGTTGGCTGGCTATATACTGGGGGGACAGGGCCTGCTGGCTTTATACTGGGGAAGAAGGGGCTGCTGGCTATATACTGGGGGCAGGGGTTGGCTGGCTTTATACTGGGGGAAGAGGGCTACTGCCTATATACTCAGGGGCAGGGTCTGCAGGCTACATGCTGGGGGCATGGGCTGCAGGCTATATACTGGGGTGATGGGCTGCAGGATATATCTTGGGGACAAAGGGCTGGCTGTACACTGGGGGCATGAGCTGGCTGTCTATATACTAGAAGCAAGGAGCTTCTGGCTATATACTGGGGTCATGAGTTGGCAAGCTATATACAAGGCTTATACCAGAGTCAATATGTTTTCTCAGTTTTTTGTGTTAAAATTAGGGGTCTCGGCTTTTACTCGGGTTGGCTTTTACTTGAGTATATACGGTATATCAGAATTAAACATTGTAGGGCATGTGACTTATATATAAGTCCTCCCACACATGCCACAGCAACTGCTACAGCCTGAGGGCACATGTTGCATTTTGGTTCCGTTTTCATTGCGCTTTGAAATGCATTACTACAGCTGAGGAGAGGTGATTTGCCTAATAACATTACTGTCAACATTTGCATTTACAAAACGCAAAGTAAACGTGATGTCAGCGTATTGTTAACACATTTGTCAACATAACACATGTGTTAACATCACATTTACTCTGTGTTGTGTAAATGCAAATGTTAACAGTAATGTAATTAGGCAAATCACCTCTCCTCCACTGTAGCAATGCGTTTTCAAACATGTGACTTAGTGTGGTTTCACATTGCCAGTTTTTTCACATCAGTGATTTTTCACTGAACCCATTTTGGCTTATGGACACACACAGATTGGTTTCCTCTTCCTGGCTTCAGTGATGTCTTACTGACCCATTCCTTTCAATGGGCTTTTTCACAATTCAATTTTTTTCACGGTTCAGTTAACAGTGTAGAACCTGTTCTATTTGTGTTCACTGACAACAGTGGATCAATCGAAAAAACTGAAGTGTGAAAAATCCCATTGAAAGGAATGGTTCAGTAAGTCCCCTTTCACACTTGCGTTTTTCACGCGCGTTTTCTGCGCATGCTTTTGAAGCGCAGAACTTGCATTGCACTCTGACCCATTGTAATCAATGGGTCTTTTCAGACTTGCATTTTTTTTCACGCACACGCACATTTTAAATCTCGACATGCTCTACTTTTGCAAGTCATGTGCGTGAAAAACATACAAGTCTATGGAGATGCATCAAAAACGCATCACACTCTGAGGCCCCTTCCACACTTGCGTTGCAGATCACGTCAGAGTCTGATCAGGGTGGGATCAGGGTTTGTTCAGTGAAAAACGCACATTTCATCAGAGTGCAATCAGTTTTCAGTCAGAGTTTAGTCAGAAAATGCGCGTGAAATGGACTCAGGACTGAGCTCTATCTTTTCTATGGCAATTGATGCGTGAAAAACGCATTGCACTTGCGTGTGTCTCAGAGTGCAATGCGTTTTTGATGCATCTCCATAGACTTGTATGGTGCGTTTTTCACGTGTGTGCGTGAAAAAAAATGCAAGTCTGAAAAGACCCATTGGTTACAATGGGTCAGAGTGCAATGCAAGTTCTGCGCGTCAAAAGCACGCGCAGAAAACTCGCGTGAAAAACGCAAGTGTGAAAGGGGCCTGAGACACTTGCAAGTGCAATGCGTTTTTCACGCATCAATTGCCATAGAAAAGATAGAGCTCAGTCCTGAGTCCATTGCACTCGCATTTTCTGCGCGTGAAAAACGCTTTGAAATTGCATTGAAAACGCGTGTGAAAAACTGAGACACTGAACAAACTCTGACTGAAAACTGATTGCACTCTGATGCAAAATGTGCGTTTTTCACTGACCAAACCCTGATCGCACCCTGATCAAACTCTGACGTGAAATGCAACGCGATTGTGGAAGGGGCCTAAGAGTGAAAAATCACTGAGGCCAGGAAGAGAAAACCTGTATGTGTCCATAGGCCAAAACGGATTCAGTGAAAAATCACTGATGAGAAAAAAAAAACCTTTGCTGAGGAGAAGCAAGTTGAGCTTTAGTTTTAACTGCAATTTTTTCATATTGTGATGAAACCAATTCATTACAAAATCGCAAGATTCTAAAAATATAACATGCTCATTATTTTCTCATTGAGAAAATGTAATGTCCACACTCTTCTTGTGCCATGTTTTTATCAACTTCAACAAAATATACAATATCAAGTTGTTAGGTATATGTTTGGATGGAAAGCAGTTACATTTAACCCTTATTCACAGTGAGCTCAAGTAGGCTCATATACATTCTGTATGTGACAACCATTTCTAAAATAGAAAATGAAGCAAACCTGAAATGTGAAATTAAGAGGTTGGAAATGACATTCTAGGTCCTGGAGCAGAATGAAGTTTGAAGCCTCCACTGTATCTCCATACACAAAGGAAGAAGGGGACACAGTCCTGAATAAAACAATAAAAAAATGGTCAAATAAATATCTGCTGTGCATTGCAGTCACACATTTCATGTTATTAAAGGACCATTGCTATTAGTATCACTGATAATAGATGATTAGTACTCACCTCCTTGTACCATCCCCCAGTGCAGTAATCTTCTTTTATTAGCGAGGAACAGATGGATTATTTAAAAAAATCCCTTTTGTATAATATGGAAACTAGTCTAAGGTGCTCTGCAGAGCACCTATCTGCACCACCAACATCACCGTCTGTCTCACACATGCGTGTTGCTACAGCGGGATAAGCCGGCTAAGTAGCAGTCTGCGCAATCTTTGCAGAATACAGTGAAGTTGCTGTCTCTCTAAAACCTTTGTAGGTGGGACAACAAATTCACAGGGGCATGAAAAATGTAGTTCCTGTGGCACCGAAAGGTGCTTGGTTTTATCGATGTACAGATGTGCTAATACAATTAAAACAAAGTCTTTTAACCAAGAATTCATTGAGTCGATCCACCAGGAGTCTCCAGCGGCGACAATTACACGTCCAAAAGTTTCCTTCTTCAGGAGTAGAAAGTAGCTTAGAGCTGTTTGAAAATTTTGTTTTAAAAAATCAGAAATTCACTAAAGACATTAACTCTTCAAATGCCACATATATCAATAAAGGAAAAACACTAAGATATATCTGTCCAGCAGAAAAGCGAGAAAAAAAAGGTGCTGAAAGCCAGACTTATGATACGTTTCCCATGACAATCCCCATGCAAGTATATACGGTATTTATAATAGAATATATACATATGTATACGTTTCTATATCCCACTACAACATCCATAAAGCAGTAGGGAAATGCTGATCTGGGTTTTTTCTGATGTTACTACTTTTGTGATGAAATATTGTGCACTCTCTAAATGTTAAACACTTATATTAACACTAACTAAATAGATGTTTTATTCTTATAGGAAAGAGTTCTGGACTTGGCATTAACGGTAACTGTAATATATCCTGTTTTTACAGCCTGAGAACTGAGTCTGGATGAAAGCTGGTGCCGGAAAGTTTGATATATAAACATGAAAAGAATGTGATTTTCCACTGGGATAAAAACTGTACACTTCCTTTCTGTAGAATAAGATGGTAGGTTGTCCCTTACCCCGTTACTGACAAGTCCACTTCATGCTTTAGGGGCACAGCCAGAATGAGGGTGTTGTCATGTAAAGTTTCTGGTCGTTCAATGTTTCCACTGGAGGAGAGGGAGATTGAATAAAACAATTATTTCATGTCACTACCATTTTACGTATGTATCAAGTATCATCGACAATCACATGTTGGGGGGGTCATTTATCTTAGGCTTTTTTTTCTCTTATATTTGTGACTTTCTGGTGCATTTGCATATTTGAGACAACGTTTGAGATTTTTGTTCAACATTTAAAAAAAAAGCTGTAAAAAACCAGCAGACACACATGGCTGATATATCACTCTCTAAGATTAAAGAAACATGCTAAAAACCCAGAAAAAGCAAAAAAAAAAAATGTCCTTACTAAAGATAAATGACCCCCCATAGACCCATTAAAAGAAGTGCACAAAGGAATGCATACACAATTTAAGGGACTGGAATGGGGACTGAGAATGTTTGTAAAACAGCAGCAATTATCCAAATATGTACTTCAGCGTTTTACACTGCTGATAAATGTTATTAAATCTCAATATATGATTAACATACTGCATATTGAAGCAAGTATGTTAACAGTTTCAACCCCTTTAAATGTTTGGCTATTTTGCTTCATTTGTTTCATGATGCGTGTGTAAGTGGGGGGGCAGGATATTTGGTAATTTACCTATATACACTTCCTGTATATACTCAAGTATAAGCCAACCCACCTAATTTTATTGACTTCAGTAAAAGCCTAGGGCGGGAAATGTATTGGTCACTGCCTCCCCAGTAATGATATGCACTGCAGCCTCCCACAGTAATGATATGCACTGCAGCCTCCAACAGTAATGATATGCACTGCAGGCTCCCACAGTAATGAGATGCACTGCAGCCTCCCACAATAATGATATGCCCTGCAGCCTCCAACAGTAATGATATGCCCTGCAGTCTCCCACAGTAATGATATGCACTGCAGCCTCCAACAGTAATGATATGCACTGCAGCCTCCTACAGTAATGAGATGCACTGCAGCCTCCCACAGTAATGATATGCCCTGCAGCCTCCAACAGTAATGATATGCACTGCAGCCTCCCACAGTAATGATATGCACTGCAGCCTTCCACAGTAATGATATGCCCTGCAGCCTCCCACAGTAATGATATGCACTGCAGCCTCCCACAGTAATGAGATGCACTGCAGCCTCCCACAGTAATGAGATGCACTGCAGCCTCCCACAGTAATGATATGCCCTGCAGCCTCCAACAGTAATGATATGCACTGCAGCCTCCCACAGTAATGATATGCCCTGCAGCCTCCAACAGTAATGAAATGCCCTGCAGTCTCCCACAGTAATGATATGCACTGCAGCCTTCCACAGTAATGATATGCCCTGCAGCCTCCCACAGTAATGATATGCCCTGCAGCCTCCCACAGTAATGAGATGCCCTGCAGCCTCCCACAGTAATGAGATGCCCTGCAGCCTCCCACAGTAATGATATGCACTGCAGCCTCCAACAGTAATGAAATGCCCTGCAGTCTCCCACAGTAATGATATGCACTGCAGCCTTCCACAGTAATGATATGCCCTGCAGCCTCCCACAGTAATGAGATGCCCTGCAGCCTCCCACAGTAATGAGATGCCCTGCAGCCTCCCACAGTAATGATATGCACTGTAGCCTCCAACAGTATTGATATGCACTGCAGCCTTCCACAGTAATGATATGCCCTGCAACCTCCATCAGTAATGATATGCCCTGCAGCCTCCCACAGTAATAATATGCCCTGCAGCCTCCCACAGTAATGAGATGCCCTGCAGCCTCCCACATTGTTGCATTGTTCACTGGGAGCCTGGAGAAAACTTGACTCTTCTAAAGCTGAATCATGTATACTCATTTGCATATAAGAAAACCGTCTTTAATTGAGGTACAGTGCCTCAGTGACAGATCATTTTAAGTGATATGAGGAGGACTTTAACTCTTTACCAGCAGGTATTACTGATGTGAGGGGTAAAATTCTGCTGACAGGTCTTCTTTAATTAATAAATAGGAAAATATTTGGTCACCATACAGATATAAAAAAAGGATCTGAAATAAGGTAACCATTCATTACAAGAGTACAATACACATTATAATAACCTGGATATTGTGACTCACATCTAATATTTATTTACCTTTGGGCAGTGACAAGGAACTGAAGCACATCATCTTCTCCAGATAAGTGGCTAGTATCAAAGATCACACTGAAGTCATACTATGGTAAAGAAAAAACAGGAGTCAAGTTATGGTTAGAATAAATTGGATTACAGTTCAGGCCTGCTTTTTTGCAGGGAAGAAGGAACTCTTTGCATCATGAATCACTACAATGCACCGAGTCCTACTCAATACACCTTGTTTGTTCTATGGAACCTGGCCAACGCATTGTCCATGGTGCATGAATGGACTGTGGTCATGTGTCACCCGCCTTAGTGTTATGCTCTCCTCCACAGATTTTTGCCACCAAACGACAGAATATAAAGAAGTTTGAAAATACAAAAAGCTGAATTTTTAGCAATTTGACAATTTTACTAAATATTTTTTATGTTTTATCTATTCTGTTAGCATTTAAAATGTTTTTTTTATTATTTAAATTATAAAAATGTTTCTTGAATGCTATGTCTATACAAACATGCACACAATATAAATGAAAAATCTTTGCTCATTTCTAGACTCTCAATGCTGTTAGCACTGGGACAATACGCAAAAATATCCTTTGCTGTGACTTTGCAGTATTATTTTAAGAGTATTTCACACATGTAATACATTCTTTTATTAAACCAGGAACGTTGCCATACAGTAATAAAGCTCAGAAAGGAATTGATGTGTAAATCATACATCTGCTGACACAAGCATGTTCATTCATTAGAGAAACCAAAAAACAAACCACTCCCATAACAAAGCAATAAAATCTGTCAAGACTCCAGATTTTCTCTGTGATCCCAAGCCAAACTGATAACCTCAAGCTACCATACATAATTTAAGTAGAATCCATTCAGCAGTCTGTATTAGTAAAATATGTAGTTTAATTCCAGGAAATTTACTGAACTAATGATAAACAATTTGGTTTGTTACAGACATATGAGCAATAAGGTAGGCCAATACATACGGTATACACCCACTACAATATTACTAACAACCAAATCAAGATCCCCTTAGGGGATTTGCTGCAAAGCAAATCAGGTCAAAGCAGGTCAACATCTGCAAAGAGTTTGTATGTTCTCTCTGTGTTTTTGTGGGTTTTCTCTGGGTCCTCTGGTTTCCTCCCACACTCCAAAACATACTGTTAGGTTGTTTAGATTGCGAGCCCCATTGGGGACAGGGACCAATTTGTCATGCTTTGTGCAGTGCTGCGTAATCTGTGTGCGCTATATAAATAAAGAATTATTATTATTATTAATATTACCAGTTGGACGTTGACTGACTTAAAGGGGTATTCACATTTAAATTAATTCATCTGCTATAAACATACATTTCTTCAATTGGATGTTTTTAAAAAATATGATCCTGTGTGAAGATAATTTCCTCTAAACATGGTCCTTTAAAAACAAGATTGTTCTCCTTAGATGCAATTACTGTTGTGATTGCACAAAGAAACAAATAATCTTTGCATATGAAATGCCTGGGAGTCCCACAGTTGTCCGGGTGGCCTGGAATAGTGCATGTGTGGCCACCTCTGCAAGAGTGCAGTGTTAGTCATATCCAATTACAACTATCTAGCTTCTAAGGAACAACATAGTTACATTTATAGAACAATGGGGCAGATTTACTTACCCAGTCCATTCGCGATCCAGCGGCATGTTCTGTGCGGTGGATTCGGGTCCGGCCGGGATTCACTAAGGTAGTTCCTCCGACGTCCACCAGGTGGCGCTGCTGCGCTGAAGTTCCCCGAGGCCCGCTGGAATGCCCTGAAGTACACCGGCCTATTCCTGGTGAAGGTAAGTGCAAGTTCCACTACACTTTTTTTTTTTTTTAAATGCGGCGGTTTTTCCGAATCTGTCGGGTTTTCATTCAGCCACGCCCCCCGATTTCCGTCGCGTGCATGCCGGCGCCAATGCGCCACAATCCGATCACGTGTGCCAAAATCCCCGGGCAATACAGGGAAAATCTGCGCAAATCGGAAATTTTCGGGTAACACGTCGGGAAAACGCGAATCAGGCCCTTAGCAAATGACCCCCATTATCTTAACAAAGCTACATATTTTTTAATAACAATCAATGTAATAAATGTATGTATATGGCAGATGAATAAAACATTAAATGCAAATGCCCAGATTGTAATACCCCTTTAAGGGGTCTTCTGGCTTAATATACTGACAACCTATATTAAAAATGGTTACAAAGTATGGTTGAAATTTTAAACAGGCTCAGGCACTCTTTATATATAAAAGCAGTCCTTCTTTATTTATTATAGAACAATATACATCCAAAAAAAGAAGACCTATGCAATTCAATATGCATAGGTCAATATGGAGCTCTTAATCATCGTTATCCATGAAGGGTCGAAGCTCTGTACGAATTTTCACAATTTCCTTTAAACAAATCTGTCCTTTTACACTATTAATTGCATAAGTCTAGAGAACAGTCAGAGAAAAATATATTCCATGTGGACATTTCTTTAAAGGGGGACTCTGCTGTTGAAATTTTTGTATAGGAGGACTCTGCTGTGGACATTTTTATAAAGGGGGGCTCTAGTATATAATAAATAATTAATATAATAAAACTTAATATAATAATAAGTTTCTTAAGCACCCTGACCCTAGATATTTTAGATGTATAAAAATATTATTATTTTTTCATTATTGGGATGGTTTGGAATAATTTTCCATAGTTGAACACAACAAACCCTTGTCTCCAGTTCTGATTCATAATGCCAAGTATTGCACTGAACAATGTTGGAACATGAAGTTTCTTGTAATTCAAAATGTTAAATCCCGCGCGCAGTCCGAATCCGTCAGGTTGTTTGATGCCCCCCCCCCCCATTTCTGTCGCGTCCAAGTCGTCGCTGATGCGCCAAAATCCGATCGCGGGCGTCAAAATCCCTTGTTAAATGCGGAAATCGTCGGGAAACCCGACGGAAATGAGCCCCACTATCTCAGCTCCACATCCGTTGGACAGAAAACCAAGATGGCAGCCCTGACCCTAAAGTCAGAAGATACAGGGTTGGGAACCAAGCACAACTGAAATTGTGTAAACCAGGACTAATAGAGATAGGTTGGACCTATATCTGTGAAATTCTGTATTTTTGTTATGAACACTGAATCAGAGAATGTGTTATTTTGTTATCCTGAGTACATTTAAGAGAATTGTCTTCAAGGGAATACCCCTTTAAGACAAAATTCTCCTCTGTCTAGATATGATACATATAGGGGCTTATTTGCTAATGTTCGCAGATCGCTACTTTCGTCAAACTGTTTGTTTGTTTTGGGGCTTGCACGGCTGTGACATGCATTTAACAGGTGTCTGCGCTGTGAATGTGTCGCACGTGATCGTCTTTGGTGTAGCTGCGCTGGCTTTCATGCGACAGAAACTGGGAGGCTTCGGACAATCCAACCGGTTCGGACTGAGCGCGGGATTTCAAATTGTGTCGTAAGACAATGCACTTACATGCACCACGAAGAAGGAGGTGAGCTCTGTCGGACCTGAGCGGGGAAGTGACACATGCAGGATATCATCTTAATGAATCGCAGCAGAGTGCATTATCATCAGACAATGTACTTAGTTGGACAGGTAAGTAAATGTGCCCCAGAATGTCAATTATTATACTTATGATGGGCCCCCTGTTCGACGGCCCGCCCCCCAATTTCTGTCACATGAAAGCCGGCGTGATTGTGCCAAAATCTGATCGCGTGCCACACAATCCCCCTCTAAATACCTGTCCCAGCCACGCAAAACCTGTAAACGTTTGAATATCCGACAAAAGTGCGGTCCGTGTACCCTTAGTAAATAAGCCCCTATGTCTCTTTTTAATGCAAAAAATGGCTTCTGTCATAGAATGGTCAGTCACCAGAATTTACCACATGAAACTACTAGAACACTCAGGTAGGGTATAAAATTTCCTTTCTAGAATTGCCTCTTTTATGTGAAATACATACACGAAAATGTGGCAATGTTAAAATAAAAAAAAAATCTCCAACACTTTATGAGGAATTAGGAAACACCGCTGGAATTATAGTGAACCAGAGAATAAAGATAATAAATTAATTTTGTTGTAAAGTGAACAAAAAGCTAAAAATCAACAATAACTGATGATTTGAAAGAGTCAATAAAATCTCATCAATTTATCTATTGATGCACCAAAATAAAGAATGTGTAAAGTGAATCTCATCCTGTAAAAAATAAGCCTTCCTATGTCGACATTCCTACTAATTTTCAATTTTATAGCCCGTACAATGTAAAGATTGAGAACTGCTTTGAATGGCGCTCCTGCCCTTCAGCAACTGGTCCTGTGCCCATACAGAAGTTCACCTCATATTGGGTATTGGAATTGGGTATCCAACTTTATGGTATTGTATAATTTAATTCATTGTGAATGTGTAACTTTTGAGTCAGAATGAATGCCGGGCTGGGCTGGCTGTATACTACAGGGGGCAGGCTGGGCTGGCTGTATACTACAGGGGGCAGGCTGGGCTGGCTGTATACTACTGGGGGGCAGGCTGAGTTGGCTGTATACTACAGGGGGAAGGCTGGCTGTATACTACTGGGGGCAGGCTGGGCTGGCTGTATAAAACTGGGGGCAGACTGGTTGTATACTACTGGGGCAGGCTGGCTGTATACTACTGGAAGCAGGCTGGCTGTATACTACTGGGGACTCGTGTCAATAGGTTTTCCCATCTTTTGGTGGTAAAATTAGGGGTCTCGGCTTATACTTGGGTCGGCTTATACTCGAGTATATACGGTATTTAGGCTTCTCTAAGTTACTTGAAAGTAAGTCTACATCCTAGAAAAATGACAGGACGCATCAAAGCATGTACCCATACATGTACATTATAATGCCATTTATATTGTATGAAGATAAAAAACGCCATAAAAGTTTTAAAAAAGTGATCAAAAGATCATACAGTCCCCAAAATGGTACAAATACATGGCAGAACATGGCAAAATAAAGAACATTTTTTAAGGTTTTAATTTTTTAAAATGTATTACGACATTATAAAACAAAGCAAGTTGTGAGAGATACTAGCTTTTAATATTTGATGCAATTTAATGTTGCACCTCGAAAATATGGTATGTGACAAGAGCTTGACTTTAAGCATAATCTAGGCAGTAAAGTCTGATTTTAAGAAGCATACCTTAGAACGGGACCTCATGAATGGAAATCCCACACTGCATTTAAGATAGTCATCCTCCAGTAACTCACAGGAAATTCCTTGTTCTTCCTAAAATTGGGAAAAAATTGTATTAAAAATTAACCAATGTTTCTAATTTTGATGGTAAAAGTGTATATGAGTATAGCAAGATTTGGATTTTAAACCAAAATGTATTTGGAACTGTACTCAGATGTTGCAAATATTCAAATTTCCAGGATATTACTACTACATGATAAAATGAGGAATTCACATCTTTTATTTACCAGACCAAGTTCATTAAGGGTATCAGTAGATACAGTAGATTTACATTACATTACTCAGTGCTGTCCCTAAGTAGTCAGTGATCTCTCTAACTAGCCCTAGCCAGTGCTGACCTCAAGTAGCCAGTGCTGTCCCTGCATAGCCAGTGCTGACCTCAAGTAGCCAGTGCTGACCTCAAGTAGCCAGTGCTGACCTCAAGTAGCCAGTGTGCCCAGAGTAGATGAAACAATAAATTCACTTATACATTAAAGATGCCTAAACAGTGTATGTTTTTTGTCCTGTGCAGCTCTTTTTTTTTTGGTTGATAAAAACGTGGGCTGCTGCATTTTTATGCCCATTTGGAAAATATATGCAGAGCAAATGCAGCTTTTTAGAACATCGGGGCTCATTTACTTACCCGGTCCTGTTGCGATCCAGCGGCGCTTTCTTCAACGAGGATTCGGGTCTTCTGGCGATTCACTAAGGTCATGCGCCCAATGTCCACTAGTTGTCGCTGCTGTGCCGAGGTCCGCCGTGGTCTGCCATCCTAATCCTGGTGCATGTAAGTGCGTGTCAAGCGACACATTTTTTTTTAAATACCGCGGTTTTTCCGAATCCGTCGGGTTTTCCGCCCCCTGATTTCCGTCACATGCAAGCCGTTGCGACAATCTGATCGCGTGTGCAAAAAATCTGGGGCAATTCGGCACAAACCGGTAATTTTTTCGGGAAACCCGACGAAAATGAGCTATTCGGGCAACATTGTTGTCTTTAGACAATGTATGTATTACGTGTTAAAGCGTATTTGTCAACATGTCACATCAGCTTTCATGCCCAAATTTGGAACTAAAAATTCTTGGTAAGGACACATTGTAATGGCTTCAGAATGTGCAAGAAGTGGAAAAAAACTATACGTTTTGTAAAAACAGATGTCAACAAATGCGACGGATATGAGGTATACATAACGTGACAAAGAATGCATCTGTTTTTGTCAATTTTTAAACATATACATTGCAGTATACAACTGGCGGATGCAAAACCCTGATGTGAACCCAGCCTTAAGTTGCCATGGCTCTTTCTTAATCACAGGCTCTTCTCCTGTGAGAATGTTTACCGCAAAGCACAGGTACGAGACGACATCACAGCTCCTTGCTGCACAAGCAATTACACGCAATTATATCATTGCACAACCGTAGTGGAAGCCGTGCAACAACTTTTTCTGCTTTGAAGAATTTCACCCACAGATATAATGTTTTAAAGTGTGGATAGAATTCTTTATTGCTTATGTATGTACAGAAGCCTTGACTGGCCAAGATCAGTTGGCCCACCAGGATGTATCCCAGTGGGTTAAATGGCCACTCTGCCAATGTATCCATTGAATACAGAGTGTTCTTCATCAATAGCAAAAACTTACATTTTGTTTCAGAGAAGTATGTTAGATCAACTTTTATAATGCATCTTGCCTTATGCATTCAACAATCCAATGGGGCACATTTACTAAGGGTCGTGCACATTCTTCAGGGCTAAAACGGCTTGCACAGGTATTTAAGAAGTGTCTATGCTGGGATTGTTTCACATGGGGCGCTTTTGTGGTGTAGCTGCGCTGGCTTCCATTTGACACAAATTAGGCTTTCTGGGCATAGTATAGAGTAATCCGGGAAAAAATCTTGTCATAGTGGCCCTTAATTGTTTAATTCATGATTCCCAAGGCACACCATAGGGGACTTTAAACGAGGAAAATCAAAGTCTATTCAAGAATTGTAAAACTTCTGACCAAAAAGCAGCAACCTTTGGACAGGCCCATACTAGAGATGGGTGAATTTGTTAAAATTCGGTTACACCTGATTCGCTGAATTTTTAGAAAAAATTCGATTATACCTGGCTGCAGCAGGAGGCCACAGAGTGGCACAATGACAGTGTCGAGGTGGCAGCAACATGGTAGGCCACAGAGTGGAAGAATTACAGAGTGTCGAGGTAGCAGTAGCACGAGGTTAGAAAGTGGCACAATGACAGAGTGGAGGTGGCAACAACATGGTAGGCCACAAAGTGGCACAATGACAGAGTGTGGAGGTGGCAGCAACCTGGTAGGGCACAGAGTGGCACAATGACAGAGTGTGGAGGTGGCAGCAGCACCATGAATTCAGAGAGTAGCACAATGACAAATTCTGAAGCTGGCACCAAGAGCAGAGGCCACATTGTGGCACAATGACAAAGTTTGAAATGAATTGGAAGTTGAAATTTTCAATTTAAATAGAAATTTGAAGATTAAAGACGCCACATGCATCATACATTACAGTTTTCCTGAAAATATCATGTCTTTGCCAAAAAAGGACTACAAAGGTGGCACCAGCAGCATGAGGTCAGAGGTTTGGAGGTGTCGGCAACATTAGGGCACAGAGTGGCACAATGAAAGAGCGTGGAGGTGGCGGCAGCAGCAGCAGCAGGAGCCCGCAGGATGGCACAATGACAAAGTGTGGAGGTTTGCGGCAACCTGGTAAGGCACAGAGAGGCACAATGATAGAGGATGGAGGTGGCGTCAGCAGCAGCAGGAGCCCACAGGTGGCTGCAACATGGAAAGCAACAGAGTGGCACAATGATAGAGTGTGGAGGTGGCAGCAGCAGCAGGAGTCCACAGAGTGTCACAATGATAGAATGTGGAGGTGGCGGCAACCTGGTAAGCCACAGAGTGGCACAATGACAGAGTGGAGGTGGCAGCAACATGGAAAGCCACAAAGTGGCACAATGACAGAGTATGGAGGTGGCGGAAACCCGGTAAGCCACAGAGTGGCACAATGATAGAGTGTGGAGGTGGCTTCAGCAGCAGCAGGAGCCCACAGAGTGGCAAAATGATAGAGTGTGGAGGTGGTGGCAACCTGGTAAGCCACAGAGTGGCACAATGATAGAGTGTGGAGGTGGCGTCAGCAGCAGCAGGAGCCCACAGAGTGGCAAAATGATAGAGGATGGAGGTGGCGTCAGCAGCAGCAGGAGCCCACAGGTGGCTGCAACATGGAAAGCAACAGAGTGGCACAATGATAGAGTGTGGAGGTGGAAGCAGCAGCAGGAGTCCACAGAGTGTCACAATGATAGAATGTGGAGGTGGCGGCAACCTGGTAAGCCACAGAGTGGCACAATGACAGAGTGTGGAGGTGGCAGCAGCAGGAGCCCACAGAGTGGCACAATGACAGTGTGGAGGTGGCAGCAACATGGAAAGCCACAAAGTGGCACAATGACAGAGTATGGAGGTGGCGGAAACCCGGTAAGCCACAGAGTGGCACAATGATAGAGTGTGGAGGTGGCGTCAGCAGCAGCAGGAGCCCACAGAGTGGCAAAATGATAGAGTGTGGAGGTAGTGGCAACCTGGTAAGCCACAGAGTGGCACAATGATAGAGTATGGAGGTGGCAGAAACATGGAAAGCCACAGAGTGGCACAATGACAGATTGTGTAGGTGGCGGACAATTCCAGTCCCTGGTAAAGATGGTAGGAGGCAGATGGAGAAACTGGCAGCAGATGTGTGGCATCAGGCGGGTGGCAGCATCAGAATAGTGGCTGAGGCAAGTAGTTAGAATCCAGACTCTGCTTGTGCTCCAATGTCCTCCTCCTCCAGTGTGGGTATCCAAAAAGGGGTCACAGGCAATGCACCGGCGTTGGGTTCAAAAAAACCTTACTAGGAACCAGGCTATTTAAGTTCCAAAAATTGTTAGGTTTTATTTACGTACACGGATAAGAGTATAAAACATGTAGAGTTAAAAATCATTCAACGCGTTTCGGCTTAGTACTTAAGCCTTCGTCAGGTATAGAGAAGTAAAAATCCACAAGTGTTTATATACTTACATACCAAGTGTTTGATAGGCGCCCCGGGATTAGCCTGGGAAAACCTGACACTGGGTTACATAAGAGAGAATTCAAGATATTGAGAATAATAATAAAATACCATAACAAGTATAAAAAAGGTCATTTCATATACAGTATCAATACAGTGATTAAAATAAAAGGAAACAATCAGTAGTAAAAAGTAAACATTTACTTATTTCCGGGAGACCGGAAGGACCGGACATGTGATGTAAACAGGGTGGTGAAGCCGCGACTAGGTGCAGGGAGTGAAGATCGCGTCTATTGTCATGGCAACGGGGATTGCCATGTAGTGACGTCAATAATCTACGGAAGCCTGGCAGGGTCAAACTTGACAGGACTACGGAACGCAAAGACAGGAGATGGACGGGTTGCCGTACAATGCGTTGGAGTGAAGACAAGCGTAATGTGAGTAAATGTGAGATGTGAACCGAAAATGATTGTATCTAGGTGGTATGAATAGGGGGTACTTATTTTGTGTGTGTATACACCCAGAGATCGGTTAGATGGTTTCCAGTACCGCATTTAGTCCATCAGGGTGTAGTGTTCTTAATTTAAAAATCCAGTAGGATTCTCTTCTATTCAGTGTTTTTATCCTATTTTTACAGTCCTCTGGTACCTGTTCGATCGGGGTCAGGGAGAGTTTTTCAAAGGTGCAATTACTTTCCAGCGTGAGGTGTTTTGATAGGCTCTGCTTCAGAAAGCCTATTTTTGCCTTATGTCTGTGGCCATTCATTCTCACTCTTAAGGTCTGAACAGTGCGTCCAACGTATTGTAGGCCGCATGTGCAATTTATAACATAGATAACAAAATTCGATGCGCAGGAGAGCTCTTGTTTTAGTTGGAAAGTTTCTCCCGTGTTAAGAGACTTAAAAGATGATGTACCATGGGATATCATCGTGCAACAGAGGCATTGTTTATGGCCACATTTTCTTATGCCTCTGTTTGTTGTTGTCAATTTTAATCCCATGTTAGCTTTTTTTAATTTACTGGGTGCTAACATATTTTTTAGTGTTGTAGCCTTACAAAAAGTAATTTTAGTTTTTTTCGGGATGATTCCATCCAGATGTGGATCATTGAGCAGGATTCCCCAATGATTATTGAGAATTCTCCTTATTTCCCTATTCCCTTTATCAAAAGTGGTGATGAAATTTAAGGCAAAGGTTTTCCTGGATGTTATTTCATTATCCACCCCCGATTTTCTTGGAAGACAATCAATCTGTTGTCGAGTTTGATTTTTCTTAAAAGCTTCCTCTATAAGAGTTTTAGGGTATTTCTTGTCCCGAAAGCGTTTCTTTAGGATAGTGGATTGTTCTTCGTAGTCTTCTGTTATGGTGCAATTTTTTCTAATCCGATAGAACTGGCTAAACGGGATGTTTTTGAGCCACTTTGGGTAGTGTGCACTATCGTAACTCAAAAAACTGTTACTATCTACTTGTTTAAAATGCGTTTTTGTCTTCACGCGATTTTTTGTGTCAAAGGAAAGTACAAGATCCAGGAACACTATTTCTTTTTTATCAAGATTCATTGTGAACTTGATTCCCCAATCATTATCATTAAGGTATTTAACAAACTCATGGGCTTCTTTTTCATCTCCATCCCATATAAGGAATAGATCATCGATATATCTTTTATAATATTTAATATTGGATGACCATTTGTGTTTAGTATAGATGAACAGGGACTCGAACCTCCCCATGAACAGGTTTGCATAACTGGGGGCGGCTCGAGTCCCCATTGCTGTTCCTTTTTTCTGAATATAGAAGGCATCTTCGAAGGTGAACACATTGTGTTCCAGTATGAATTTTAAACTGTTGATCAAAAAACATATCTGTTGGTTTGGGAGTGTGGTATGATTTTCTAAGTACCAGTTGGTGGCCTTTAGACCCCTTTTAAAAAAAGCTAACCCGGGATTAAAATTGACAACAACAAACAGAGGCATAAGAAAATGTGGCCATAAACAATGCCTCTGTTGCACGATGATATCCCATGGTACATCATCTTTTAAGTCTCTTAACACGGGAGAAACTTTCCAACTAAAACAAGAGCTCTCCTGCGCATCGAATTTTGTTATCTATGTTATAAATTGCGCATGCGGCCTACAATACGTTGGACGCACTGTTCAGACCTTAAGAGTGAGAATGAATGGCCACAGACATAAGGCAAAAATAGGCTTTCTGAAGCAGAGCCTATCAAAACACCTCACGCTGGAAAGTAATTGCACCTTTGAAAAACTCTCCCTGACCCCGATCGAACAGGTACCAGAGGACTGTAAAAATAGGATAAAAACACTGAATAGAAGAGAATCCTACTGGATTTTTAAATTAAGAACACTATACCCTGATGGACTAAATGCGGTACTGGAATCCATCTAACCGATCCCTGGGTGTATACACACACAAAATAAGTACCCCCTATTCATACCACCTAGATACAATCATTTTCGGTTCACATTTTTTACTCACATTACGCTTGTCTTCACTCCAACGCATTGTACGGCAACCCGTCCATCTCCTGTCTTTGCGTTCCGTAGTCCTGTCAAGTTTGACCCTGCCAGGCTTCCGTAGATTATTGACGTCACTACATGGCAATCCTCGTTGCCATGACAATAGACGCGATCTTCACTCCCTGCACCTAGTCACGGCTTCATCACCCTGTTTACATCACATGTCCGGTCCTTCCGGTCTCCCGGAAATAAGTAAATGTTTACTTTTTACTACTGATTGTTTCCTTTTATTTTAATCACTGTATTGATACTGTATATGAAATGACCTTTTTTATACTTGTTATGGTATTTTATTATTATTCTCAATATCTTGAATTCTCTCTTATGTAACCCAGTGTCAGGTTTTCCCGGGCTAATCCCGGGGCGCCTATCAAACACTTGGTAAGTAAGTATATAAACACTTGTGGATTTTTACTTCTCTATACCTGACGAAGGCTTAAGTACTAAGCCGAAACGCGTTGTATGATTTTTAACTCTACATGTTTTATACTCTTATCTGTGTACGTAAATAAAACCTAACAATTTTTGGAACTTAAATAGCCTGGTTCCTAGTAAGGTTTTTTTGAACCCAAAGCACCGGTGCATTGCCTGTGACCCCTTTTTGGATACCCACATTGTTTCACCGCTACCCCGCCGTCTGGATCAGGTAAAGCGGGCACCAGGAATCGACCGGCTGCTATATGCTTGATCACTCCCTGGACAAGGTGAGCGGCGACATTGCCACACTTCCTTACTTTTATACGCTAACTAGATATACTTCACGAGGTTAGCGCCTATTGTCTCTCTGTTTACCCTCCTTATGTCCTACTGGACCCACCGCCTCCGGAATCTATGAGGGGGTAATCCTACACCGGACTCCTTTAACTCCTCCTCCAGTGCAGCCCCCACCTGACTCATGTGGCCATGAGATGTAGTCTCCACTTCTCCAGTGCCTTGACCAGACAGATTTTGCAGCATGAGTTCCAGGACATGAAGCAGTGGAATGACGTTATTCATCCTGCAGTCCTGGCAACTGACAAATAAAGTGGCCTCTTCAAAGGGCCTGAGCAAACAGCAGGTGTCATGCATGAGCTGCCAGTGGCTGACATCAAAGTTACACAGAGGAGTACTCCTGTCCGCCTGCATCATCAAAAAATCATGAATGGCTTTTCTCTGTTCATACAGTCGGTCTAACATATGGAGGCTGTAATTCCAATGGTTGGAAACATCGTATTTCAGACTATGTTGGGGGAGGCCGTTCTGAAGCTGCAACTCAAGGAGGGGGTGCTTGGCTTTGTAAGAATGGCTGAAGTGCATGCACAGTTTCCTGGTCATTTTTAAAATGTCTTGGAAATGGATGGAAGACTTGAGTAACTTGTTGACAACCAGATTGGACATGTGCCATCCCTCCTCGGTGCAGTGCGGACACCATGTTCCTCCCATTGTCTGTCACCATCCGATTTTTAGTTGTTGCAGAGAAAGTCACAGATTGATTTCTTGACGCGGAGCAGTTCCTCCCCTGTGTGACTTTGTTTGCCCAGGCAAACCAGGTGTACAACTGCGTAACACCGCTGTGCCCTTTATGTGTGGTGTGATGGAGCAGCACTTAGACTCGTGGAGGCTGAGGTGGTGGTGGAGAAGGAGGAGGCGGACACTGGTGCTGGAGCATCAGTTTTACAACGTGGATGAGAAAGCGGCGTTCCTTGTTCAAGTTGTTGGTGTGGCTGGGCGGGAAGCACATTCACCCAGTGGGCCGTAAAGGACATGTACTGGCCCTGACCGTAGTTACAGCTCCACACGTCTGCGCTGCAGTGCACCTTGGAAGAAATTGATAAGCTCAAGGACTGCCCCACATATTTGTGAAGGACTGCCACTGCCTTTTTGGAAAAAAAAATGCAGCTTGGAACTCTCTACCTCGGTTCGACACAAACCATAAGTTCTCTGAAGGGTGCCGAGATTATGAATTGGAAAGCAAGGGACTGCAGTTCCAACAACTTGGACAAGAGCAAGCTCAGCTTCTTCAACTTAGGATGGCTGGACGCTTACAGTTGTCTCTTTGTAATCGCATCTTTCAACGACTGCTGGCACCATGCATAGCGAGGAGCAGGAGCATATGGACCGGGAGATGATGTCAAAGACACACAGCTCCATTCGGCAGAGGATCTTGAGCCTTGACTGGCTGAAATGGTATGTATGCCTCTAAGTGCCACTCCTGTTGCTGCGGCAGCAGGATGGACCTCCACATCTGTTCCACATTTTTCCCAGGCCATTGGATGGAGACGCAGAGCCATGGTGCCAACGTTACCTCCCTGGCCACGCCTCACTTTCTGCCCACAGATTCTACATATACACATGCTCGGCTCTTCTCTTGTCTTAACAAAAAACTGCCACACCGCCGAAGTGGTGATTTAACTGCCAACACTATGTGACTAGTGACACTAGTGACTACTAATGCCGCTGCCTCGCTGACCCCCTGTACAACTGCTTAGTTGGACTTCCAAAGCGGGGTGTGTACCCAGCGGCCGTTTGGCTCCCGTCCTCGCACTGCTTCCTACCTGCTGACTCACGGTCACAGAAGCGACTTGCTGCACGCTCCGCTGCCTTACGTGCAAGCTGACACTCTCTTCGTCTGACGATGATGAATCCCTTGCTACACCCAGCTCCCAAGTGCGATCGGCTACTTTATTGTCAATTTGCATTTCCCTATCACTGCTATTCTCCTCAATGGCGTCAGTATGCACAGCCTGCCTACTGCACAAAGCAGCGGATGTCTACCCCACCTCTTCCCTGCCAAACAGCTGCTGACTGTCCTCAAAGCAGCGGATGTCTACCCCACCTCTTCACTGCCAAACAGCTGCTGACTGTCCTCAAACACTTCGTCGTCACTGTATAGTGACGCTGAGTCCAGACCACCTAGTAGCTATCTGGTTGAGGGAAATGAACAGAACAGAGGCTGGTTGAGGACAGGTGAGGGACGCTGACCTGCTCCTGGGCCATGCCAACTAATTGTTGTATCTGTCGAACCCATCGACCCTTAGCTGGGGTTGTCAGATGTTATACTTGAGGAATAGGGTGACCTAGTCAACCAATCAACAACCGTTGGGTTGTTGATCAACACGCTGCCGCTAGATGACAATGGCAGTTCTGGCCTCACAGAGTCACCCCAGCTGCAATGTCCCCTTACTGTCTGACATAGTGGTTAATCAACTACGTGGATTTGACACATTTCTTGCTCTCAAGCAGCACAGTACAGTAAAAGCAGCTAGACGCTACAGACAGCACATGCAGTGTGAAATGCTGAGATTGCAAATGGCTGAAAGTTTTTATAGGGATGTGTGACATCACATAAGCCTGACGGTTGCTGATTGGCTTATAGGTCTGCAGATGTCATCGAGGGTGTTCCTTTCTCCTTCCCAGAGTTCTCTGCCCCATGTAAGACGTTGGGCTCATGCCCATTTAGCTAAAAAAAGAGGCTAAAAAATTTGTTCCCATGAATCAGCGTAAACTTCGGATTTGTGACAAATCGAATTTTACGTGAAATTCGTATCGAATTCCACTTCGTTCGAATTGATTCGGCCATCTCTAGCCCATACGCAATGCCAGAAGGACCCAAAGCCAGCCCAGCAGCGAAAACATAAATCATTAGGCATAGCCACCATGCGGAACAATCTAACCAGGTTGAAATATACCTGATGTAAAAATTTGGAGTGTATGAGGAAATCCAGAATTACCAGAATTTAAACTTGAAAATTGTCAAATACCACAGTAGCTTTATTCACTAATTACAAATACTAATGCAAAATATTACCAAAATACTGCTATGTAAAAGTATACTGGTAGCTGTTTGTAAAATTTTGACGCCTTTTTTTGCTTCAATACCACTGGTAGAAACGTGCCAACAAAAAGCAGTTTCCCATGTAGAAACAAGTAAAGGAAATCACAATTGTAACCATAGTGTGCAAACAGTTGAAGAAACAGCTATTTATAGCACAAGAGCCCTATTGACATCATCATCAGTGCATCGTAGATGTAGAAAGCAGAGTAATTAAAGAAAACTGCATAATATGTTAATGGTGTTAAGCCAAGTCTTCTAAAAGTATATTTCGCATGAATTAACCAAGATATTTAAAAAAAATAAGATTATGTTTAGCATGGACCTCCATAAGAACTATTAAATAGGGTCGATAAAATATCCATGCAAATGTCTTACAAAGGCCCAGTTCACACCTGAATTCAGACCTGTTTTTATCTTCCATTACTAAAATAATAACAACAGTAGTAGAACTTGATTCCAACTATTCTGACATGATGGAATTTATATTATTCTGTTTTTTTCACATTTATTTCTGCTTTGGGGAGCAAATTTACAGAAGACTGGTACTGCCATGGAAACCAAGATGGCACCACAATAAGACAACCTCTTCATGGCAAAACTAGAAAATGCCTTCCTGGAATCCTGCCACATCAAACCCTTGGCCTAATACCAGTTTCTGATCATCTGGACAGGTTCAGAACAACAGCTAATTACATTTAATGAACATTTCAACAAATTCCATCCCACAGTAAACCTGACAAAAAATTTCTCATACAGTGAAATATACTTCTTGGACACAACCATAAAAATCTAAAATAACTGTATCCAGACATCCCTATTTCAAAAACCGATTGATCGGCCTTCATACCTGAGATGGGACAGATTTCACCCTAAACATATTGAAAAATCCATCATCTACAGCCAAGCCATCCGATATAATAGTATCTGCTCCAGTCCAATAGACAGAGACACATTTAAGGAATCTTAGGAAGACATTCCTAAATCAGGGATATCATCCACCACATACTTCAAAAAGATGACCGCCTTAAAGACAATGTTCCCAGACCCTCCATTGCTATGCTACAGGCAACCCCCAAACCTGAGGAATATTGGAGGAGCTCAGTAGTACCATTTAACACAGAAAAAGGAACTTTCCCCTGTAATGTCAGGAGCTGCAAAACCTGCCCTCTGATTTTGACCACAGACAGGATACAGATCCCCAAAACAAAGCAGGAATATAACAACCCGGGGACAAATTTCATTTTCCACTTCTAATGTGGTCTACCTGATTGTGTGCACAAAATGTTCTGTGGGGGGTCTTTATGTTGGAGAGACCGGACAAAACGTAGAGCCCAGATGATGTATCATCGCCACACAATAAAAGATGAGCAGAAACATCTACCTGTGGCCAAACACTACTGCAGCCCTTTCCATAACGCCATGGATATGAAGGTTCTAGTATTAAAGGGCAATTTCTGGTCACAATTTTTTTTTTTACATCACTTCTCGGTTCTTGTGTATCAGATCTGTGTCACTTCAGAAAGCCTGTTATACCTGCCTGATGAAGGGACCGTAGCTGTCCCGAAAGCTTGCTTGTAACATCTTATATTTCACTTAGCCATTAAAAGGTATCACAATCTCAAGAAGGTTACTTTATTTGATGTATCAAAAGCAACAGGAATTTCATTTTTTTCTAAATATTTTGCTAGGTCTCTGTAGTTAGGTGTTGTGTACTATTGTCTCACCCACTTTAAACCCATTATATATTCTATGTACTCCATTATGTTATGTTATGATGCCAAGTCCCAGGCATCACAAATGAAGAATTCTGATGCATGTCTTATCTGTCCTGTGAGGGTGTGCTCGATTTATACAGTCTTTTATCTCATATAATGAACAGGAAAGCATATCCTCCTGGGAGGAAAGAGATAACTTCAAGTGAAAAAGACCTATTCTCTCATCTTGCATATGAAGAGTCATTATTTAGGCAATAATCACCAGAAACTGAGTGATTTAGTCATGTATTCCCTTTCCTGTAATTGACTGATATAGACAAAGGAAGTACTATCCAAACATTTGTCACATGCTCGATTATTGTAATAATCCCTCCTAAAATAATAGTTATTAGCTGTGGTGTAACATTTTTTTATCATATAATCATATAATCACCTTCTATTTTGGTGGTTTATCTGTGCAGTGTGGAGAATTATTAGGCAGGTTGTATTTGAGAGGATTCTTTTTATTATTGAACAACATCAACACGTTCTCAATCAACCCAAAACACTCATAAATATCAACACTTTATATTTTTGGAAGTTGGAGTGGGATTTTTTTTCGATTTGGCTATTTCATTTTGTGCAGGTAACTATAACTGTGGATAATTATTAGACAACTTAATAAAAACCAAATATAAATCCATATCACTTGTTTATTTACACAAGGTAAACCAAGGTAACAACAGAAAATGCAGAAATAAACATAGACCTACTGCCAGATTCTGGAAGACACCTTCTTCAAGTAGTGGTACAGGAAAAAGTCAGTATTGTTCAAGAAAAACATCCATCACATGCATCCAAATACTCCACAACGTGTCTGGCCAGTAAAGGTCTAAAAAAAATAATGACATGGGCCCCCTTGTTCAGCTGATCTGAACCCCATGGAGAACCTGTGGCCCCTCAGAAAATGTGAGATCTACATGGAGGGAAAGCAGTCCCCTCTCTGAGCAGTGTCTGGGAGGATGTGGTGGCTGCTGCACGCAATGTTGATCGTAAACTGATCAAGCAACTGACAGAATCTATGGATGGAAGGCTTTTGAACTTCACTCCATCCTCAACCCGAAAAGGTCCCACAAGTTCATTTTTGATTATACCAGCCCATACCATTACCCCATCTCTACCTCTCTGCCCTTTACTGATCCAGCCTCAGGCCCATTCATCTGGCCCATCAAGAGTCACTCTCATTTCATCAGTCCATAAAACCTTAGAAAAATCAGTTTTAAGATATTTCTTGACCCAGTCTTGACTTTTATCTTATGTTTCTTATTCAAAGGTAGATATTTTTCAGCCTTCCTGAGTATGGCCATGTCCCAGAGTATCGCACACCCTGTTCTTTTTTATACTCCAGTAACGTTTGGAAAAACTGGTGGCTAATGGCATCTTGCCAGATTTATGCTTGATTCTCCTGAATTCATGGGCTTTTATTTTGCGCCATTTTTTTCAACCACCACAGCTGATATCAGCTGATTAGTGGGAATTGTGGGTGTCAAACCCTCTCTGATCTCATATTAATAACCTATCCTAAAGATCAGCAATTCTTCAAGGAATAAACCTTCAGACTGTTGCAATTCAGAGATTTGGTAAATCTACAACTTCTAGCAAACCTTTTCTTCACAAGGTCTGATATCGATCCCATCGCATAACTCCCAACTATCTACTGCGTACAGTATATTGCCATATGGTGATGGAGTACAGATATAGCTCAGGCATTGATACAGAACATGTTACAACCCACAATGTGTAATGTATAATAGTGTTTGACAGCACGTGAGTCATAAAATAAATAACTAGTGAAAAAGAAAGAATAAAAATATACAATATTACTAATATGTTCAGCATGGGCCAGTGTTATCTAAATAACTAATCAAATGTAACACTTGCCCAACAGTTGTGAAATCCCAAGAAAAACTTTATCATTCCCTATAGTGTCTACATCTTATCTGATGCATTGTTATGTATTTATATTAAAAGCTCTCTATGCATGGCAAATACAGTATGACCTACAAATTATGTTACTGATTCAATCAACTATTTATACAAAAGGCTTTCAACCCTTGGCAAGACTGTATATTATTGTAAATCTAGTTTAGAATTTGTTTAAACTCAGTAAAATGTGAAAAGCTTGAATTATGTAACATATGATTAGTTGCTTTATTTTACATAAAATAGGGTAAATAATGGCATCATTTATGTTGGACTTTACTACATGACAGGTTTATGAAATGGTCTAATGTTTACACATTGGGGGTCATTTACTAAGGGCCCGATTCGCGGTTTCCCAACGTGTTACCCGAATATTTCCGATTTGCGCCGATTTTCCCTGAATTGCCCCGGGATTTTGGCGCACGCGATCGGATTGTGGCGCATCGGCGCCGGCATGCACGCAACGGAAATTGGGGGCGTGGTCGAACGAAAAACCCGACGGATTCGGAAAAACCGCCGCATTTAAAACAATAAAAGTGTCGCTTGGGACGCGCTTACCTTCACTCAGCCCGGCTCAGATGCTTTTCAGCGCAGTAGGGCCACCTGGTGGACGGCGGAGGAACTACCTTGATGAATCCCGGCCGGACCCGAATCCACCGCAGAGAACGCGCCGCTGGATCGCGAACAGACCAGGTAAGTAAATCTGCCCCATTGAATTTAAAGGTAGTTTGCTATTAAAGTAAAGTGGGGAAAATAAGTATTTTTTACACAGACCATTTTGCAAGTTTTCCCACCTACAAAGAATGGAGAGGTCTATAATTTTTATAGTAAGTATACTTCAACTGTGAGAGACCTAATCTGAAAGAAAATCAGGAATATCAATCACATTGTACTATTTTAAAATAATGAATTTGCCTTTTATGGCATGGAATATGAAATTTGATCACCTACTAACCAGCAAGAATTCAGGTTCTCTTAGACTTGTGAGTTTCTCTTTAAGAAGCTACTCTGCACTCATTGCACCAGTTCCAGCTTCATACTTGTAGTGCAGTGTCTTTGTGCAGCAGTTGCTATAAGGTGCAATGTGATGATGTTCCTGCCAGATTCAGAGGAGGAAAAAGGGTGGTTGCGCAGGAATTTAGGAGAGGTGAGTATCTGTTTTTCCTTCATATTATACAACAACAAGGTGAGAATGTGAGGAGGAGTGACCATAATATAAGGAGGCGGAGGGCACCACAATATAAGGAAAATGAAGGGGCAGACTTTAAAAAGGAAGAGGGGGCCATAATATATGAAAGAGGAGGGGCAAAATGTGAGGAGGAGGTGAGGAAGCTGGTGGGCCAAAATATGAGGAGTTGCGGACAAAATGTATGGTACAGAAGAGAGGACACTTAGTAAGGAGGATAGGGCCATAATATGAGCAGGAACAGCGGGCCACAATGTGAACAGGAAAATTGGGCTACAATGCGAAGTGGGGGCATTTTACAGTGTGGGTGAGCCAAAAGAGACATTATTTGTGGGCATTAGGATGGTATTATACTGTATGGAAATACATCTTTCATCCCTCTTTTGCTATCATAAAAATTGAGAGGTATGAATCATTATCTAACCTGGATGACCATAGTAAGCATGAGTACTATTTCAAACATCAAACATGCACACTACTATCAATCCATTTGGGGACTACTGGACTGACATGCAAAATGTTCTCAGTAGAGAAAATATTACAGTATGTACGTGGCCTGTATTTAAAATGTAAAGTGACACTAGAGCTCATGTATATAGAAAATAAGGTTGGAAAACACATCAGTCCATCAAGTCCAGCCTATTAAACCAACAAGCCTTTAATAAAAACAATTCTGGGGACAGGAACTGATTATAATCTTTGTGCCATGCTTAATGGTATGTTTGTGCAATACAAGTACATAAAACAGGACATTTTATGAAAGAGGCATTGTTGCAACATAGTGTGAATGCATTCTCTGATAATATATCCATGTGGACCATGGCCATCTAAGAACAGCACTTCAAATAGACTTTTAAAAGCAGTTGGTATCCAACAGCTACAAAAACAGATTTTGGGAACAATGGGACACGAAATAACTCTCAACAGTAGCTGTTCAATATTTTAAAGCTTAAAGTTGATGGGGAGTAGCACAATAATACACACACATATTATGACAAATTGGTTGTTGGAACATCAGTGTTTACATATAAAGTAACTTATAACTATTCAGCATTTCCTGTCATATTTCCAAGGAACACTGTCCCATATCTGAACTCCCTATTTTAAGGTTAATAAATAAATTCAAAACAACAGAATACAGTACATATTTTTACAAGTTAAACTAACTAGGAGTAGTTTCAGGCAACGTCAGTTGAAACGCCCCATGGTCCCCAAATTAGACCCTAGATTAAGATTATGTCCAAATAAATCTAATTAACTTGTTTAGTTGTGGAGTAATTTAGGACATTTACTATTCATTTCTATTTATACATAAAAAGCATATGACATCACTTTTAGGGTAGCTGCACACAACAAATTTAACACTTTTCAATGTATTCATTTTTTTAACAGAAGGTAAGCGTGTGTCCAGCGACACTTTTTTTAAAAAAATGCGGCGGTTTCTCCGAATCCGTCGGGTTTTCATTCGGCCACGCCCCCTGATTTCTGTTGCATGCACGCCTGCGCCGATGCGCCACAATCCTATCGCGTGCACCAAAAACCCGGGGCAATTCAGGGAAAATCGGCGCAAATCGGAAATATTCGGGTAACACGTCGGGAAAACGCGAATCGAGCCCTTAGTAAATGACCCCCAATAAGTCCATTAAAAAAGGGCCACAGACTACCAGCATCCAAATGCTGTCTGTTAACCTATTAAGGACCAGGCCCTTTCGTGTTTTTTCATTTCCATTTTTCACTCCCCACATGGCTTGCTTTCTAAGTTACAAATTGCACTTCATAGTGATGGTATTGAATATTCCATGCCACGTACTGGGAAGTGGGAAAAAAATTCCAAATGCAGTGAAAATAGTGAAAAAACACATGTTTTCTAGTGGGCTTGGATTTTACGGCTTTCACTGTGCACCCCAAATGACATGTGCCACATGTGGGTGGCGTCAATTTTTGCAACTTTTGATGATGTTTTCAATTATATAATTTTTAGGACTGTGCGACCTTTTTATTACTTTTTATAGATATTTTTACATTTTTCAAAATGGCAAAAAAGTGCCATTCTAGACTTTGGGCGCTATTTTCTGTAACGGGGTTAAATGCAGTGAAAAACCGTATATTTTGATAGATTGGGTGTTTTTGGATGCGTCAATACCTAATGTGTTTATGATTTTTACTGTTTATTTATATTTATATCAGTTCTAGGGAAAGAGAGTGATTTCAATTTTTAGGGTCTTTTATTATAATTTTTTTTTTCTTTTTAGCCTTAGACTACATGCAAATGCATGTCGTTTTTGCCCGAGTACTAACTGGATTGAACAATGACACATTCATTTTACATGTTTTACACTCACCAGTGTGGAGACTACGAATTTGGTCTGTATTTGAGGTTGCTATTTACCACAATTAATTGAGCCTTCAAGGGGTTTGGAACAAGATAGTGACAGCTTTGCCAGCCTTCTATTTGTATGCAGTTACACAAAAATGGATAACCTACGGATGACCCAAGGACTATTTTGCGGATATACAGCTCAGAAACTAATAAAACACTGATGACACAGGTCAACAAGAAAGGACGACCGATCCATTGTTTGCAGCCTGATAACAGCACATGTTCGTGTGCAGGTAGCGACAGTTAGTAACAACTATTCCAGTCTTAGAACTATCCAAGTACAGGAAGTTCCCGGGTTACATAAAAGATAGGTTCCATAGGTTTGGTCTTAAGTCGAATTTGTATGTAAGTCAAAACTGTATATTTTATCATTGTAGATCCCGACAAAATTTTCTTTTGCCCCAGTGACAACTGGAGTTTCAAATTGTTTTGCTGTAATTGGACCAAGGATAATCAATAAAGTTTCATTACAGACACCTTACAGCTGATCATTGCAGTCTTGGACTATAGTAAAGAATCCAGAGAGGTCACAGGGGGCAGAGGGGTCCGTCTTTAACAAGGGGCATCTGTAAGTTGGGTGTCCTTAAGTAGGGTACCTCTTGTATAGCAAATACCTTTTACTTTGGAAAAAAACGTAATGTCCCTATGTATTTTGTGTCCCCAATTCATTCATAAATCACTAGGAGAAACAGCATAAAGAGGGGTTCCAAAAAAGATGATTCCGAATTATTTTAGGAATAAACCCTCAACCATCTATTACAGAGTTAAATAAATTATGCAGCCAAGGGAATGGACAAACAACAGAATCATGTCATTCTAAGGAACAGAACCTGGCCTTTACTGCTGCATAAACACATGGAATGCATTTAAAAGAGGCAGGTTTCTCCAGGGTATCATGTATGACATCATAGTAAAGCCTCTGTCTGTGCTCCTCTCTCATAAAAGACACCCTTTTATTAAGATTTGCTTGTCTAGGAACCATATTCTAATTGAGGAACATCCATAGGAATAAAGTTTAAAAAAAGAATAGAAAAAATTCCCTCCAGCAAAGAGGGAGCATATAGTGCCTGATATTTATTTTAGTTTATGGGAAGACCGCTCATGGATCCAGGAAAAAGTGCTTGAGTTCCAAGACTTTTAAGACTTGTCATTTCAGGAGTATGTAAAAACACATAACTGCACAGTGTAATTCTGAAGCAACTGAATCACTCACCATAGCGGCCAAAAAAGTATATTTATCCTCAATTTTCTTAACCCCTTGGCGTTCTGCAACGTACTACTACGGCACATGCTCCTGCGATTGTTGCTCAGCACACGGTGAATTACATAACATGGTGATATTGTGATGGGACTCGGGTGACGGAGGCAAGAAAATCCCCTACTGACGTCACCCGGTTAAAAACGTGGTTTTATCTACTTTCTCCTCCTTCCAGTAACACCAATTTGGTTTAGTATCGCTGGAGAGAGGAGCTGAGCGTTACTGTTACACCAAAATCACTATTACACTGTCTGATCCCTATCCGTTCCCTCCTGCATCCTGTGTGTTCCCTGTGTGATCACCTTGCATGATCACACTTGTCCTCCGTTTATCCCATCTCCTGTCTGTCCCTTCTGAACCCAAACGCACTTTTCAGTGCGCGCAGTTAGCATTGTTCTGCACTGGACACACTTTTTAGTGCACAGTCTGAGTAGCATTGCACAGTATCTTTAGCAGTAGTTAGGGCATCTTAGGGCAAGTTAAGTGATAGTGTCTTTTTGCACAGTGCTAATAGGTTTTTTCTTTTGGTGTCTGGTATTATTTTTGTCAAGTGCCCGTAGGTGAAGCCATAGTTGTGTGCACTTATCTCATTTTTCTGTATGCTATTTGTGCGGCTTGTCCGTGTAGTTTGCTACACAGTGGGGCACATTTACTATGGGACCGTGGGCTGCATTTCCGCCGGCGTTCCCGACTAATTTGCGCCGCATTTAACAGGGGTTTTTGGCACACGCGATCGGATTTTGGTGCAATCGCGCCCACTTTCATGCGACACAAATCAGGGGTGTGGCCATCGGACAACCTGACTGATTCAAGACATCCGTCACCCGTGTCGCAAGACATGCAGTCAAATACACCAGGAAGAAGAAAGTGAACTCCCGCGGACCGGAGCGGGGAAGCGACACATGCAGGATCTCGGGTGCATGATCTTAGTGAATCGTGGCAGAATTCATCCTCGACGGACAACGCACCTCAGGGATCGCGCAGGGACCGGGTAAGTAAATGTGCCCCATTATCTAATTTTACTGTGTTCTGGCTAGGCGGTTTATCAGTGTAGTTGGGTGCACATTATCTCATTTTTCTGGTGCACATTAGCTTATTTCTCTGTGTACAATGTCTCAGAAAACATCCACCATGTTGGAGGCATACAAAATGCTGGTCGCTGACACAGAGTCAGCTAGTGGGGATCATGTACCCTGCTACATCCCCTCTTCCTCATCTTCTAGTGACCTGGGACAATACCCGAGAAGGCGCCGTAAGGTTTATTCTAGAGAAGTGCCTTGGGCTTCCACTAACCCTAAATGGGTAGCCCCAGATAATTTTACCCCTCAGGTACCAGGCTTTTTGGGCCAACCTAGAATCAAATTTGACACTGCACAGCATATTGCCTAAAACCCCACTTCATATTATGCACAACCCTACAGGTGGACCCCTGTCACTGCAGCAGAGATGGAGAAGTATTGGGGCATAATACTTCTTATGGGGCTTGTAAAGAAGCCATCAATCAAGGATTACTGCAGCACAGACATTTTGAACCACACCCCGATGTTCCAAATGGCAATGAGCAGGATGTGCTTTTAAGCCATCCATAGGTTTATGCACTACATCGACAACACATAGGGGCATATTTACTTACCCATTCCTGTTGCGAACCTGCGGTGCATTATCCGACGAGGATTCGGGTCTGCCGCGATTCACTAAGATCGTGCCCCCGAGTTCCTGCATCAGTCGCTTCTGCAACCTGCTTCTTCCCGCTGCTTGTAAGTGCGTGTCTTGCGACACATTTCTAAATGTTAAATCCCACGGTTTGTCAAATCCGCGGACCCTTAGTAAACGAGCGTGTCCACCCAGAGATGACCCCAGTTATGATCGTTTATTTAAGGTCAGGCCCATATTAGATCATTTTTGTGCCAAGTTTGCCCAGGCATATACCTCCGTGAAATATGTGGTCATAGACGAGTCCCTGGTACAAGGTACGGTGTGAAGATGTATAAGCTGTGCAAAAGTACATCAGGGTCTACCTACAAGTTCAGGGTATATGAAGAGAAGCCTCCATTATAGTGCCCACAGAATGCCTCCCCCCCCCACCTCTTCCTGGGTATTACTGCGAAGATAGTGTGGGATTTGGTGAACCCACTGCAGGACCAGGGCTACCACCTCTACTTGGACAATTTCTACACCAGCACTACACAATTCAAGTGCCTCGCTTCCAGAAATACTGCGGCATGCGGCACTGTACGCAGAAATCAGAGAGGTCTCCCTTAGTCGCTGCATGGGCAAAAAATTAGAAGGCATGAGAGCAGGGCACTATGCAGCAACTCTGTGTGTTAAGTACAAGAACAAGAGAGGTTCTTGTATTAACAGCAATACATGGGCACACCAGCGCCCCTGTCCCAGTACGAAGTACCAGTACAGAAGCCCCCAAACCTGACTGCATACTGGATTATAACAAGTACATGGGATTGACTTGATGGGCCCAGGTGCTTCAGCCTTACAACGCCATGCAGAAATTGAGGGTGTGTTCAAGAAGCTGGCCATGCACATCATTCAGATGGCTCTTATAATTCTTATGTGCTGCATCGATGTGCAGGCCAGAGGGGAACTTTTCAGGAATTTTAAGAGGTGGGTATTAAGTTTTTTCTTTTTGGAGACCAGGAAGGGGGGAGTGCATGCACTTCTGGAAGCGAGGCCACAATATGTATTGTAGCAGGGCAGAACTTTCCAGGAAAAGTTCCCAAAACTGCCAAGAAGGGAACGGCACAAAAGGTGCAGGGTGTGCTCCAAAATAGGCATTCGGAAGGACACAATTGACCATTGTGAAGCGAGGACTATGAATGTATGAAAGAGTGCTTCTGTATTCATCACATATCCCTGGACCTTTAGATGTAGATTTTACCCTAATGTACTATGCACAGCTTATACATCATGCCGCATGCCACACCTTCCCTTCTAAGCCCTGCTGTGTGCCCAGCCTGTAGATTATTGCACCATATGGGGTATTGCTGTACCCAGGAGAACACACATAATGATTCTTGGGGTGTTTGTCTCCTGTGGCAGGAGCTGGGCAGAATATGACATAATGGATATTTTTTACTATGGTGTTAAAATGCTAACTATACCCAAATCTTAAATCATGGAGGGGTGTAGTTTCCAAAATAGGCTCAGTCATCATGCTTCATGATGCCAAAAAGGTAATATAAAAGGTAATAATAAAAGTAAAATGTCTGTGCTCCAAATGCCAGTTATTCCCTTTTGTGTCTCCATCCTGCAGGTCATTGCCACATATGGAGGTAAGAAACAGCACACAACATTAACCAACCTTTCAATATTACCTTTGCAGTGCCTCAATATAAATCCAGATTAGATCTATGGTATGTTTTATCTGCTGCAAAGTGAATCCACCAACAACACAATAACTCTAAAAATGTATCATATTTAGTGAGGTAAGGAGGGAATCGTGTGGTTTACAGTCTGTAGAGACACAGTTACTGCGAAGTGGTTCCAGACCACAAGTAAGTGAATGGGGCTCATTTACTTACCCGGTCCTGTCGTGATCCAGCTGCACGTTCTCCAACGAGGATTCGGGTCTTGCGACGATTCACTAAGGTCGTGCGCCCGATGTCCACCAGGTGTCGCTGATGCGCCGAGGTCTGCCGTAGTTCACCATCCTATTCCTGGTGCATGTAAGTGTGTGTCAAGCGACACTTTTTTTTTTTAAATAGCGCAATTTTTCCAAATCCATCGGGTTTTCCGACGGCCACGCACCTTTTTTCGCTGCATGCAAGCTGGCGCCGATGTGACACAATCCGATCACGTGCTCCAAAAACCCGGGGCAATTCGGCGCAAAACGGTAGAATTTTGAAAACCCAGCGGAAAGACGTGATATGTGAGTCTAGTGCCTTATGTGATAGCAACTTATAGTTAATCAGTGACCATGAGTCGTGAAAGTCATGAGTAAAACCCCAGGTCATTTTGGGGTCTCTTAGAGATGTTTACATGCAATATACATTGGGGGCTGGCTATATACTGGCGGCACTGACTGGCTATATAATGGGGGATAGCTGGCTGTATACTGGGAGGCTGGCTATATAGTGGGGGGGCTGGCTGGCTATATACATGGGAATGATTGGCTATATACAGGGGGGCTGGTTGCATACTGGGGGGACTGCCTGCCTGTATACGGGGGGAGCTGGCTGGCTATATACTGTGGGTGGGGGCTGGCTGGCTATATACAGGGGGCGGGGTGGCTGTATAATGGGGGACTGGCTGGCTATATACTGGCGGGGACTGTTTGGCTGTATACTTGGGGGGACTGTCTGGCTATATACAGGAGACTGGTTGATGGTGTTATATTGCATAGTAGTAGTAGATTTACAATTTTACAATTTAGTATGTTGATTTAGACTATATATAAACAGTTTGTGTTGAGTTTAGTAATTCCATTCACGTCACATGGTCACCCCTACTTGTTTTGACCCCACCCACAGAGTGTGGCCACTTCTACTATTCCCAGTTCGCCCCTGAGCAGCAGTGAGTATGGTAGTGGTGTACATATGTGCTTATGTTAGTCAAATTTGTTGTGGTAGTACTAAACTGTGTGCTTGAAGTGTCACTTATGAGTTAGCAGTATCTGGTTGACCACAGTCTTACCCCACAGTCAACCTTAAACAGGCCTCTCTGGGAGTCTTGGACTTTGCCAAATGTTGAGAGGCATGTGGAGAATAAAAAATGCAGAGATGACATCTTAGTGGGAGTCGATCCATTGACGAGAAGCTTTTATTATCCCCATGAGATTCTTCTAGGATTAGGATGTGATGACATTTCAAAGACTCTTGTCCATCAAGTTCAACAAACGAAAAGAAAGGGATGAGATGAGGAAGGGATGTCAGGGAACACAGTTCTATATTATAATATAACCATGAATGTTATTTTGATGTAAAAAGTCATAGAGACCCTTTTTGAAGCTATGTGCGGACCCTGATGTGACCAGCTCCAGATTCCACAGATTCACAGTTCTCACAGTAAATATGCCTTGTCTCTTCTGCAGATTAAACCTTGTTTCTTCTAGACAGTGCCCTTTTGTTTTTATGTAATTTAACCTGGAATAACTTTCCAACATGTTTTGGTATGAACCATTTATATATTTACATAAATTAAGTATTTCGCCCATTAGTCATTTCATTTCAACTAAATAAGTCTTTTAATCTTTCCTCATAACTGAAACTCTCCTTACCCCTTATCATTTTGTGGTTCTTCATTTTACCATCTCCAGGGCATTGTTTTTATGAACTGATTCCCAGAGGTAAACTACATATTCCTGGTGTGACTGAACCAATGCCTTGTGCATCGGTAATATTACATCCCTATCTCGAGAGTCCATACCACTTTGCTCTGCTCTGAGTAGGTATTGTTGACCACAAGTCTCTGGATACGATCCTTCAGCTAGTTTTCAATCCATTTGCAAACAATTCCTAGTAAACCAATAGACCTATCTATGAGGAACATTGTCAAATACATTTGCAAAGTCCAAATGCACAATATCTACAGCAGCTCCTATTACCAAGCATCTGCTCACCTCTTCATTTAAAACAGATCAGGTTACTCTGATAACGAAGTAAGCCCATGCTGACTATTACTACATTCTCCTGTAGTAGTGTAGTAGTAGTTTTCTAAGTGTGGGCTGTAAATATCTACACAAAGGGCATATGTTTTGGACAGTATAACACCTAACTGACATAGTGGCTAGATCTGTACTGAATTTTCTCAAAATAATCTGGCAAAAAGTTTAAACTTCTACCCAAGAAGCTGTTGCTTTATGAAAGCTGCACTTAAGGTTTTGGCTTGTTCCTTGTGCCAGACCTTAAAGTGTACCTTTCATAACATATAACCCCTTTCAACTGCTTGGATCATTTAATAATTTTTCTCTACTGATGCAATAGGAAAATTCTTTAATTGCAAATTTTTGCAATTAATAGTTTAGCCCTCTGTTAAGAGGGCAGTTGTTACTGTAGAGGCCCATATTAGATGCCAAAATTAATGGCACTGATTGCTCAGGAACAGTGGGGTCAAGAGAACAGACTGCCATTGTGCTGGTAATCGTCAGGCAACACCTGTTTAACACTTTATAATTGTCTTGTTTTATCCCTGCATGGCCATTTTATTAGTAGTTGCATACAAAGAGTCCGTACTTTAATTTTTCAGTTTTTTGGGGAATTTTATAGTATGAGGGCCTGCTTTTCAAGATGCCAATAGGAAGCCTATTCCCTCCACTCACTATGGACCAAACTATTAAAAGGGTTAAATGCCAATGATCATTTCTATGACCCAGGACACTAACACACTTGTAGTGTACTAGAGAGCAATTCCCACCACTGGACCTAGGATGACATCTGTGCACAGGTGGTATTTTATATGATTCATCAAGTAAAATGTTCTTATGTAAACTGTGTGATGTATTCCTTGTACCACTGCCCTTGGTGGGCAGAGAATGGGTTACATTAAAACTACAACACACACACAAACTGGCAACAGTGACACCCACAGTCTGTGGTGGGAACTGCTTTAGGTAGAGTTAGTACTTTACAGTTCTTCCTAGAACCTGATGGAAGGTAGAGGAAGCATGCAAATAAGGGCCACACCCACAACCCCTACATGTAACAGGAAGGGGTGGAGTATTTGTTTAGTTAGTAGGTTGTTTGGTAAACAAGTTTTAGCCAGATATGTATGTCTGCTGCTGACAAGGGGAAAATGGAGACCAAGGGGGACAGCTGAAAGTGAGAGTAAGAGAAGATTCGCCAGGTGTGTTTTCCACCAAAACGAAAGGTACCACTACTTAGTGGGAGATCCTCAACCCAAGTGGATTTGAATATATTAGTTGGCAGAGTATATTTAGTTCTCTGCACCATATCTTTCTGGGATTCAAAGGGGAAGATGTACAACCTTTTAATTATTCTAGGAACCACAAGTAGTAGCTTTTGGCTTTGCTTAGATACTTAATCAGAAAGCTCCCTAGCTTACAGGTGACTCAAGTACCATAGGGGTTGTCCCTGCACAAGCCAGAATTATAGGATCACAGTGCCCACCAGCCTCCCACATGTAGGGATAAACTAGGGCAATGATGGCAAACCTTTTAGATCAAGAGTGCGCAAACTTCAACCAAAAGCCACTTATATATGGCAAAGTGTCAACACAGCAATTTAGGCAGTAATTTATTGCTAAGGAAACCAAGGCAGTTGAAAGGAGGAGGGCAAATTTGGGCTATTGCAGCTTCTCTCCCGGGTCCCTTTCTACAGGAAGAATTGTTGGCCCAGAATTCTTTGACCTCTGTCTGGTGGACTCTATATTGGGGGCATGGCCTGGGTTCCCACAGAGAGGACTCCGAGTGCCGCCTCTGGCACCCGTGCCATGGGTTCGCCACCACTGAACTAGGGTATCAGAAAACCATTGATCTCTCCACACACAAGCACAGTGACTCCTTCAAGCCTGCCATTAATAAAATCTATATGCAACTGAACTGTACAAGTGTCTTGAAGTTATCGGTAAAACAGTTATTGTCACACCGCCTCCTCCTTGTCTCCCTGTTGTCCATTCCACCTGCACCTCCCTATCATCAAGGGTCTTGCCAGACAGCAGTGCTGACCGCCACAAACATTGTGCAGTCCCCCTAAAACATCTACAGCGGCCCCCAGAAGAGAGACAAGGGACAAGTTTATGTAATAAGCGCCAGAGAGTAGTCCGTTCCTGTGGCAGCTCTCGTGTCCACCTGAGACCGTCACAGGTAAGTAAGTAAAGTTGTGGTTCACCACAAGGCCCAGCCATCCCAAAGGTAACAGCACCACTTTCATACTGCAGCTCGTTGCATCCAGAGCTCAGCGCAGAGCTGTAGAGAGGAACCCAAATACCTACAGACTTTGTTAATACTACCAGCAACATCCTCTCTTCTATCCCTCTCACACTTTTGCACACCCTAGCACAGTGATGGCGAACCTTTTAGAGACCGAGTGCCCAAACAATAACCAAAATCCACTTATTTACCGCAAAGTGCCAACATTGCATTTTATCAATCGTATCGGCCCCTTGAGGCCACTAATACAGTTGAAAGAAGGAGGGCACATTCATACTATCATTGTAGCTTCTCACCAGGGTCTCTCTGTACAGTAAGAATGTAGGGTCCAGTAGGATGACCTACAAAGATACTGCAGTTCTATCAACACTTTCTCACTTTTACCGCAGTTCCAAACAGCCAATGAAGTGTCGTTTTAAAATAGCGATGATTGCAGCATCTCTTAAATTGCCTACGTCCGCAGGAAGATTTGGTGACTTTGGTCCTGTTTGGTGAGCTCTGTTTTGGGGTCAATGACCTGAGTGCCCAGAGAAAGGGCTCTGAGTGCCACCTCTGGCACCCGTGCCATAGGTTCGCCACCACTGCCCTAGCACGTAAGATACTATGAAGTTTGCCACAATGATCGCCTCGTGTTTTACTTTGGTGAACAGCATTTCAACTGAATCTACATACTATAAAACATAGGCTGTGTTTACCTAACTATTTTAATAATGATTTACTATTGATTACATTGGCTCTCAGATTTCTATATTACTATGAATTTAGTTACAGCACAATACTGCTAAAGAAAAGGAAATTTGCAACATGACGTTTTTTTCTTGGCTTGAGTCAGACTTTTCCTGTCATATTCCATGATCTCATTAGAAATATAACAGACACACCCTGTTTTCACCAAACTCTATGATACTTTCTAAACGGGTTAAATTACAGATGAGACACATTACTAGAAATATAACTAAGGATTAGAGATTTCTTATTCATAATCATAAAGGGGACAAGTTTATGTAATAAGATAACACAATCAGGAAATCTAATCATAACCCTGCCCAAAAACAAGCGTTATTATAGCACAATTCTGCCGCAATTACTACTGTTCTGAAATGTTCATTCCAGACTGACCCTTCTCTTCATATAATGCATCCCTTCTTTCTACTTCTAGACAGACTGACTACACCCTACCTCATGTACAACCATTCTCTTTCTATGGTATAACAGGAAGTGAGAACGAGGCAAAGGATAGCCTGTGTGTACTCAACCCTATCAACCCCGTAGTAAGAAAACCTTTTTCTCTATGGAACTGTTTCTATAATTATGTTCACACTTTATTTTGTTAAAAAATAAGATACACTACTCAAAAAAAGTTAGGGATATTTGGCTTTCCTATGAAATGTATCAGGAAAGGAGGTCATTTAGAAGGAAGCATGCAATTGTGATTACTCAAAAAATGTATTCAAACAATAACAGTGTTTAGTACACCCACCCAAACATGCCCGTGTCTCAATAACTTGCCATGTGGCCTTAAGTATCAATTACATTTTGTCACCGAGGTCTCATGGTGTTAACAAGTCAACTAATTGTCTGCTGAATCCAACTCTACTTGTAGGGTGACCCTCAGGTAATTGAGATTCTGGGGTAAAGAGTTATGAGCCTCAACACAGAAACTCAGCTAATGCCACAGGTTTTTAAAGGGATTCAGGCCAAGAGAAAGTGTGGACCACTCCATCTGAGGTACCCCAGTCTCCAGAGGTCTGACTTCACATCTGGGTGCCTCTCACCTCCCTTAAATGTACCTGAAGTTGTGTGGTATTCAACATCCAGTCCATAGGGCATTGTTCACAATGAAGAGATTATAAATACGTAATAATGACTTCCAATTCTTGTTTTGTGAATCTTCCAATCCTTTACAGCCCTCTCTGTTATGGGTCCAGAGTTGATTTGGTTCCTGCACTCCTCTTATACTCCTTGTAGTGGGTGAGGAGATGCAAGTCCCCAAACTCATTTGATTTTCAAGTAGAGCATGCTGTGACCTTATGCATGTTTAAAATAAAGCCTGCGAACATGCATTCCAAAATCGCATTTCTGACATAACCTATTGAATATTATAGGTCAGTACTAATAAAATCAAAGAACAGTATAGTATCAGCCATAATCTTTTCTTTTTACACAGTGTTAAAGCTACAATTATAAATCTGATTTTCCGCATTGTAAATCGATTTTTCATGCATTGTGCATTTAAATCCCATCCGCTAGATTGGTACTATTAGAATGCTCCACTAAGGTTCATGTGCAACCTGGATAGTATGCAAAAAAGCTGATGGAATAACAGATATGGGAACTATCCATGAACTACATTAGAACTATGATCATAAGTCTTTGGAGTATATCTCATGACACAAAGCATAAAAGTTAGACTAGTGTAATTTTTCAGATTTTTTTGTCACTTTACAATGTTTCTTATTTGTAAATATAACTGCTACATGTTTTTTTACAACTACAGAGCACAAAGTCAAACTGCACATCAGTGAATAACATTTAGATCACGTCACTTTCTGCAAGATGTGCCAGAAGGTTGCTCTCCTAGATTCCCTTACTCATTCTCAGCTTTTTTGGTGTTTTTTTTTTTCCATAAATGACATAGTTGGTGGGAGTGTAATACTGCGCTGCTGAGTATTGGATAAAAACTTAATGGGAATATGAGAAACTGTGTGATGTCCCAGCTTGATGGATTAAGTTTGCTCTCTTTGCTTACCGTAACATTCTTTTAATTGCTAAGAAACTTGTATCATCAACAATAAAATGGCAATAAACCAAACAAAAGCTAAAAAAGGACAAAACTTGGTTCACAAAACAGCTCCAGACACAGTTAATATTTCACTGAAAATTGATGCTAGAAATAAGTGGGACAAAGCTGTTCTGTTAGTTTTAGCATCAGTACTGTATACAAAAGTCAAAAGCACAGGAACATTCACAGATATGTTGCCCATGGTCACTACCACAATAGCAGAAAATTAGACTAAACTGGTAACACTGGTAGCTGGCAAACGCTGAACAAAATAATTTCCTTTGGCATACTATTAGAAAGATAAGTAATAGAAAGTGCCTTCTTTCTTCAGCCATAAATAACTCATTACTTTAAGTGCCCAATACGACATGATGTGGCAAGTAAAGAATAGAGAGTGATGTGGGATAAAGGGGTTTAAATATTGCAAGGTACTGTAAGTGTCTATGAACATAGCACCTTTTGGAACACCTGTCTATACTATGATTACTTTCATGCTCCTATCTATTAACAGCATAGTTGTCCTGCTCTGTAGCCACCTTTTTTAAGCACCAAATTATTGCCACCTAAAGGGGTGGGGCCAATAGGGATTCAACTATTGAATCCCTATTGGACTTAACTGAAATGGAGAAAGCAAACACAAATTACATTTACTTTCTTCATAATTATATATAAAGATTTGGGCAAACATACATAAATACGGTACATACTGAGCTGACTGTAAAATGAATGTTTCTGTAATAAATGCTGCATGGTTTGTACAAAAGTAGACATATTAAGTAGCAAACTGAAAGGCTAAGTACTGACATATAGCACATACCAAAATGAACTGATTTTCTAGATTTATAAGCAAAACCTCAAGAATTGCATCCAAAACTAACATGGTTCTTGTAGCTGTTGTTGATCTTCACATACAGGCATGCTGTATAAATAGAACATTTATTTGTGCTGGTAAAGGGAAACATGAAGCTTATATGAAGGTGTTGCTGCAAGTATAGAGGTCAGAAGCACATATAATACTATGTACACTTATCCTCTCAAAGTTACATATAGTAGACTCTGAAATATAACATAATACAGGCAGTCCCCGGGTTACATACAAGATAGGGTCTGTAGGTTTGTTCTTAAGTTGAGTTTGTATGTAAGTCGGAACTGTATATTTTATCATTGTAATCCCAGCCAGAACATTTTTGGTCTCTGTGACAATTGGATTTTAAAAATGTTAGGTTGTCATAAGAATCAATATTAACACTAAAGCTTCATTACAGACACCTATGATAACTGTTACAGCTGATGATTGTAGCCTAGGACTACAGTACAGTAAATTACTAATATCCAGAGGTCCATTTGTAACTAGGGGTCGTATGTAAGTCTAGTGTTCTTAAGTAGGGGACCGCCTGTACAATATAATATATAAAGCTGAATGTGTGTGAGTCTATATGTCCACTAAAGGGATCTGCACCATCGCGTTTACAATCACCAAATCTTGCACAGTCGATCTCTGTGACTCGGGGAATGTTGAGCCGCAATTTTCACCCTGCACTTTTCAAAATCCACTTATTACCCACGATATACAGGAGCCATTGTCTGCTGCTGCTGTGGCATTTAGAAGCTGAGCCCTGAGCCCTTGGTTGCTGTTTTGCCACAGTTAATTAATATGAGCTTTGATTTGTTACTATAGGCAATGAGCATAAGACGATAGAGATGTGTGAGGATAGAGATGGATGGAGGCAGGGAGACGGATAGAAAGTGACAGAAAAAAAGGCAGGGATAGTGACAGAGAGAGCAGAAAAAAGAGCTGCGTGTGAATTGGCTACTGCTTCAAACTTGTCAAGCTTTTCCAGAATACATAAATATATGGCGACAAATGGAGGTATTGACAATCAAACTATCCTTAGGATTTCCGTGGTGCTCTATTTCACTTTTGCAGAAAACCATGTGTGAATGCAGGCATAGGAGGAGGAAAAGAAATGGCACTCACCACCTTGGAATCTTCTTAGATGTCCTGCACTTCTTGTCCACCGTCTCCCTTGCACTAACAGTACCATGTTAGTTTTTTTTTGTGAGTATGCACGAATAAACATTTAAGAAGATTCTAAGGTGGTGAGTGCCATTTATTTTCCTCCTCCTATGCCTGCATAGTGACAGAGAGAGACAGACAGGGAGAGTAATAGAGAGAGAGAGAGAGAGAGAGTGAGAGTGACTGAGAGACAGACCGGCAGGAAGAGCGACTGAGAGAGAGACAGACAGACAGGGAGAGTGACTGAGAGACAGACAGACAGGGAGAGTGACTGAGAGAAAGGCAGGGAGAATGACAGAGAGACACCGACAGGTAGGGAAAGCGACTGGGAGAGAAAGACAGGCATGAAGAATTACTGACTGAGAGAGACAGATAGGCAGGGAGAGTGACTGAGAGAGACAGACAGGGAGAGTGACTGAGAGAAAGACCGGCAGGGAGAGTGACTGAGAGAGAGACAGCAGGCAGGGAGAGTGACAGGCAGGGATGCATAGATAGAATTGGTTAACAAAAAAGATTATATATCTATTTTGTTATAGCAAAGAGCAGTTATTAACTATTCCGGGCAATGTCGGGATATGCAGCTAGTATAATATATTCTAGAAGGTCAAAAACTATTACATGACACACAATGATCACAGCAAGTGTGATAAATTGACTTGTGCAACTATATTTCCACAGTATAGTATATTTCCAACTATCTGAAATATAAATTCCTCCCTTTAATTTTAAATCCCCACCACCTTTCACCCTTCCCAATCTCTATGCTATCCCAAACTATTTTAGTCATGATTATTGTTGATACAGCAGGTCTGTTTTACTGGAGTCAAAGGAGTTGGAACTCTCACTATGCCTTAATGCTTTAAAACACATTGTAGGCACATTTGGCAAAACTCTTCCCCGACGTAGCAACATGGGTTTTGCCCAATACACATTTTGTAATTTACCATATAATATAAAATAGCGCTCTAGGAATAGTTTAGGAGGAGTGATGTGCTCTTGAAAACTAATTCCAGGCTGCTCATTTATCATCCTTCAGAAAGGGGCCAAACTCCCTTAATTCACAGATAATGTCATTCCTGGCACACAATTTATTTGTAAAACACAACAAACATATAGGGGCACAGTTACTTACCTGTCCGAGGAGTTCACCCAAAGTGTATTGTTCCGACGATAATGCACTCTGGCGCAATTCACTCTTGCCGCTCAGGTCGGCCGTTGTTCACCTTTTTCTTCCCGGTGTATGTAAGTGCATGTCTGGCGACAATTTTAAAGTTAAATCCCGCCCTCAGTCCGAATCCGTTAGATCTTCCGACGCCCCCCCCCCCATTTATGCCGCATGAAATCGGGCGCGATTGCGCCAAAATCCGATCGCGTGCGACACAATCCCCTTCTAAATACCTGTCCCAGCCATGCAATTCCTGAAAACGTCATGAAGTTTGACGGACCCTTAGTAAATAAGCCTCATAGGGACTTTTTGGTTTTGACACCAGATCTTCTTCAAAGACTGTAAATAACATAAAACAAAAATCAGATGTATACAATATAGATGGGGAGCTATATGGTCAATGGTACAAATCTGCTATACAGTCATAGTTTATAAATCAGTCTTCCCAGATGTAAGTTATCATCACCAGATCTGAATCAGTCACAGATGCAGTCCCTGGAGTGTTTATGAGACTACCCTGGAACTGTATTATCGGCTTACCATATCTGTGGACTGGGAGCCCTACTTTATAAAGGGGGCATTACTGTGGACTAGTGGCATTTCTATATAGAGGGGTCATTATTGGATGGGGGGGGGCGTTACTGTAGAGAGTGGTTAATATTGTGGCCTTCGGGGATTTAGAGGGAAGGCGCTTTTTCGGTAGGGGTTCCTTTCAGTGAGCAATGTTAGGACAGGAGCCACAATCGGGGAATTATTAGGAAGGAGAAACCAATTGGGGAGGGGGCGCTATTAGGAAGGGGGTCACAATGATGGGGTGTAAAGTGTAGGGTCTTTGAGGGGGTATTCTTTAGTATTAGTATTAGTATTACAGTGAGAGGGAATTAGAGGGGTATACATGGATTAAGTGTGTGGCATTATAGAACAGAGTCAGGCTACATTTATTTAACATTTATTGGGTGGGTGGCACAATGGGTGACATTATTAAGTACAAGTGACACAGGAGAGAGGAATATTGTAATGTATGGAACCATATACTAGGAAGGGTAATTAGACGGTTTATTATTAAATGAGTGTCTAAATGCAAAAGTGGAGTTAAATGCTCATGGGTCATTACTAAGTTTGGGAACCAAAATCAGGACACTATACTGCCACAATGTCCCGCATTATAAATTGTGGGGGCCATACAGGAGGAAGAAGGTATTACACAATGCTTAAGTTGCCCTCCTCCCCACCCCCATTGGAGAGTTTTTTTAAAAATATTTGACACATATATTTTAAACTATCCACTAACAGTCGAACCTAACAGCAGAAAATGAACTGCAGGGGACAAAATCCAAAGAGAGGAAGCTGTAATCAACTAAGCAGCCAAAGCTGCTTCAACTGAGTAAAAGATCTGTGTACATATGTCAATGCAATATTTTAGTTTTCACATATTCTGTATCATAATAATAATAAAAAAATAGATCTTTATTTATATTGTACCATCATATTGACAAGCTTTTCAAAACCTATGAGATACAAATAAAATAAGACATAACAAGAATAATGAGGAAAAACCTGGCATTTACCTTATTATAGCACAAAGCCACATCATGTAAACTCACAAGAAAAGATGTGCCATAACAACCCAAAAATAAATTTCAAAATTACTTTATTAATTTACAAACAACAAAGACCATACAGACAATATAAAAACAATTAAAAGGTGTAGTCACTACACCAAAGAACTCGATGTGGTGAGTGTAATAAACTCACCAACAACCATCCCTGGTTCCAATAGTCATGAGGGTTACTGCTCAAATACACACAGAAATGAGGTGAAGATAAACATCCCCAATTCATATGATACAATAAAGTGCATATAGGTAAACAATAATGTTATAGTCAGAATAATCGATATAAGTACAGACAATATATGCTCAACATAGCCAGGGCATAATAACCACACAGACCATCCTAAATGCAAAAACCTGAAGTCAGCATAGCTGTACAAAGGAACCCAGGCAACCAGGGAATGAGCGTGTCCACCCCACGCGTTCCGTCACTCACGGTGACTTCATCAGGGGAAGTGTGGACAGGGAGTTAGACTGGCGTTTTTATGTGCATGTGTTGGGGGATTAGCCCACCCGCGGTCACCCTCTCACCTGTGCAGTCAGGTATGACGCCTGATTAGTTTCCGGTAGGAAGCCTCTGAATGAGCGCGCTCAGAGGATTTACTGCGCGTGCGCCAAAAATTCATGCGCACAAAGCCACATCATAACATTATGTACAAAATGTCTGAAGACTTTCCAAATGCTTTGGCTGTGTGCTTCTCCATTAGATATATAGTTAATGGAAAAGTATTCAGAAGTTAAATACAAATCAGCAGATTCAGACTGAGGCAGCTATATCTTAGCCTAACCCCCTATACAGTTAGCGCAGATTATCATTTGACTACAATAGAATTCTGTGGAAAAGGTGGCATTGTTCTTAGGGAAAAGAGTCAAACACCAAAATCTATGCAAATACACCATCATTCTGAAACCGTTTTCTAGTTAAAATTAAGCCAACTATAGATGCAAAGTTTCTCTAGACAGTTTTATACTATCATAGTTTTATCATCCAGCATCAGACAGAGTGATAAATCTGTTACAGTAAAAGACTGTCCATCTAACTTTTTAGAAAACTACCCCAAATTACATAGAATAAACCACTGGAAAATAAAAACAGGATCTTGCTACTAGTACACAACAAGTTCTTTGACATACTAACCTTCAACTCCTAAGTTTTGCTGTGCTATTTGATCAATTTTAGCTGAAGACTCCTCCAAAATTTCTACAAATCTGCTCATATTATTAACCCCCATACCAGTAGCCCGACTTATATATTTTTTTATTTTGTGAGCAAGCTCATACGTTGTTTTGTGTCTTAGTTTCACACCATATTTATCTGATGCATGGTGATATATGTGATAGTGCATTCTTCAATGACAAAAGGAACATGGATAATAAGACATTGTATTTGCACCCAACCGGGGAGTGTTGGTGGTGCGGTCAAGATTTTGGCACATATACACACGTATGGTAGTCTTGTTCATTAATCACCACCTTCTGGGTAGAAGTGCAGAGCAGAATCTGGTCTATCTGCTCGTCCACCCTACAGCTATCTCTACCCTTGATTTGCTTGGGCATAACACCAGAAGGGACCAAGTTAACGGGAGGTTCCCTCATTACACACCTCATTGCGACAGCAAAATCTCTAATACCACTATACTGGTTGCAAACAAGCACACCACCCATCTCCATGTGGGAAGATAAGGTAGCACAGATCCGCCATAAGGAGGAACTACCAAGCTGGGCTTCTTACACCCAAGAACGGTTTGTGAAGACTTGGCAACTGTGGGTTGATTACAGAGCCAAGAGATTGCCGCAAGCAGCTCTTCATCGATAAGCTCCAGTTATGGTTAGACCTGTGTAGGGTGTGTCGGTGACCACCTATTGTACCAAGAAAGGATGAGATACTGACTCTCCTAGCCTCCCCTCTCTCCCTACCTGCTCTTCTCCTATTCCTTTCCTCTCTTCACACCTCCCACCAGGGGCGTAACTTGAGGGGTGCAGAGGTTGCGGTCGTACTGGGGCCCAAGAGGTTTAGGGGGCCCTTATGGTGTCACTTTCCCATATGAGAAGACTATTACTATAAACCATACATTATAGTCGGGGGGCCGGCACAGACTTTGCACTGGGGCTCATCAGCTTCTAGTTACGCCACTGCCTCCCACCCGTCTTAATTTTTGTAATTTTATGTCCGGTTGTCTTTTTGCCCTTGTTATTGTAATGAGGGTTGTTACCAACTTCCCTTGTTTACATACATTGCATTGTAAAAGATCTGCATTGTCGCCTAAAATAGATAATTGATTCGTCTATCTGTCTATTGGCATATGTACGTATGATATCTCACTGATACAGTCTAGCTCTAATCTCGATGTACACAGAGCCTTTTTGTCTGAATTATACATGTCGATGTACCTAAATAACATTTTTAAGGAAATAGGTGTTTTGTTTACAAATGTTTTCAACTGTAGATTGGAAATACTTTAATTAAAGACAAGGCCTCTTGCCCACGAGCGAGCACAGTCAGTAAAAATCACTCCATGTGCTGAAGGGATCTCCCGAATCTCTGTTCACTGGAATTAACTGACATGCTGCGTTTATTCCGGTGATCAGAGGTTCAGGTTAGGAGATACCTTCAGCGCACAGAATGATTTTCACTGACTGTAGTTGCCCATGGGCAAGTGACAAAAATCTGCCTTTTTAGATAAGAGTGTGACATGCAAAATATAGATATTGCAAAAAAAGTCGCAATTTCAGGCATAAAACAGAACCGGTCATGAAACAGAAAAAACTGCAAAGCAACACCACACACACATTCTAGTGAAATAATAATAAAAATTGCCCCATAGTGAGTCTACAGTAATAAAGTTTGCAAAATCTACATTGTGACACTTTTATAAAATCATATAAATGTAACTTAAGTATAACATTTTAACCGAAGAATAAAATTACATTTAATATACTGTTATCTCTAGACAAAAGTAAAAACGAAAATGATACATAAATTTAAAAAGAACACCATGCTGATTTCCTGTTCTCAATTTAATTCCAACTGAATGGGAGTGCAAAACTTGCCAAGATATTACTTTTAGACATAAGTAGGTCCCATAGACAGATTCTCTTTGTCCAAAAAGCAAAAAGAACTGTGGTCATAATAATAATAATAAATTGTATTTTCTTGGCTTTCTAAAATGCTAATCCAGGGACACTGTGTAAGTGATAATACAAGTGTACTACAATCCAATGTTTTATGATTTGTAAAGGCTCATTTTTAGAATTGTCAAATTAATCATAGGTTTTGGATACAGATTTGTGTACTGTGATACTCAGATACACAATAGTTATATGCTGAATCTGATCAGGAAAAAAACTCATCCTTGGTTGTGTTCCACTGTACGGTACATAAGCTGCTCTCTTTTATTTAGGTAGTGCTTTATGGAAATCAATATCATTACACAATTCAGCAGTACTATTGTACATTTTCCTGGTAATCTCTCTTCAAGGTGAAATAAAAGAGAAGTAAATGCCAGAAATCTTAGGATTGCCTTGAAACGTAAACTTAACTGATTGAGCTTGTGCCAGTTCTGCATACAAAACTGCAAAGAAATGTGCTATACTACAAATTTTATTTCCTTATTAGTGGGAGCCCAAGATAAGAAAGCCCAAATGCATATCATGTCACCATGATTTATTAACAGTGCTCACAAGGAGAGTCATTGTGCCCCTATATGAAGTGATCTAATATCCTTCATACTTCATCCAATAATTTTGGGGTAAAATCCCTATAGGACTAGAAAGCAGCTTAGATGTCCTCTCAGATATTCAGTGTATCAGCATGATGTCAGAGGTGAAGTTTATTCCTCAAACCAATATTGGCATGGATTCAAAACTTAGCCTCTGTTTAAAAAAAATGTTAAAAAACTTACCTCTTGCCACATCTTTATAAAGAACAACTCTCTTGAAAAGTTGAAGAAGACATTGGTGTCATATGCATCATCTCCTTTGTTAGAGATGGAGATGTTAAGTGAAATGTTCTTCACAGCTCCCAATGCCAAATAGTCTGTTTTTGAGTCATAGCTGAAGATTAAATAATAACAGATTAAGTAAATCCCAAACTTTTGGGACAAAAGAATTACAATATCCCCCATTGTATTATATCTAGAATTGTAATTATCTGAAGCTACAATTTGTCAGGACCCCTAAACAGTAAAGCAGATCATGGTCAAAGAGCTGATTTCACTAAAGGGAACCTGTCATGAATATTTAGGCCCACAAATTCTCTTTAACCTGTTACCCAGGACAGTGAGGGGATCACAATGATGTCCTTCTATATTCCTATCTATATATCTTAATAGAGAAAAAACTGTGGAGTTCTTAAATATATAATATATATTATATATTACTCCCCTCCTCCACCTTACCCTCATGGTTAAAATACAGGGTCATCTTTAGTATCATAGGATAGAGTTTTAAGAAATATTTGTCACAAATTTTTTGTTCTTTGTTCCAATGTATATTTCTCAAGATATCCCTATTTTTGAACAATTTTTTACCCATTTTGATTTTAGGTGATTACAGCACCATCTTCCAATGATGACTTCAATCGTAGATTGAATCAATATAATTTTTCCTGGTGAATCCGAATCTGCAATAAAAATGGTGGTTCCCATTTAAGATTTTAAGGTTGCCTCCCAACCGACCTCTAGGTGCTGGGGGGTGGGAGGCAGAGTTTAGTATAATTGGGTAGAGTTATAAAAATATTTGAAACATTTACTTATAGTTCTTCATGGAGCCCTGAAATTCCTGATGGCAGCTCTGACCTATGATGTTTACGTATGCCTATGTGTGTTTGTATTACAAACTGTTTTAGTCAGGGTGCATGTCTAGAAAGATAACATGGTAAAGAAGAGATAGATTGATATAATAGAATATAAGAATATAATATCTAGCATAGTAGATTCCTGACCTACAGAGTCGTCCTTATATCTATTAAAGGATCACTATGGTTGATATTTTGACAATGATTTGAAAGAGGCGTCATACTCAAAAAATATTGGTTTCACCAGTATCCTTTTTGTGGAATGAGAACCACAAAAGGATAAGTACGGGTGGTCAAATAGGATGCCATTTAGTGGACTTAGTGGACATTTTAAGTTAAGAAGAGGAAAAAAAGTAGAACTTTTTACACAGATCTATCATATAATCCTTCATCCTGGTGATAGATGTCCTTTAATAGTTAAAACCTTGTTCTACTTTTATTCCCCCCACCCCCACTCTTCAGAAGTGTTGAGGTCTTTGCTATAAAACATTCCATTGCTGTCAATATCATACAACATAAACATATAATAATACAGCATATCTCTACATATATCTGGACTACATAATATTTGACAAAACTTAATTTGTGAATTTCCCCACTGTGGGACTAATAAAGGATTATCTTATTTTATCTTAATATACTAGTCCTGTAATAAAAATACCCGTCCCCACTTTTTAATCATGTATGGTTGTCTTTTTATTTTCAGGAGAAATAACATTGGAACTGAGGCAGAGGTTAATAATTTCCTTGTGAATTGTGGATACTGTGGAGCAGCCAGGTGTTACCCCCCAGAAAGTTCTGGAACAACATGAATTGGATCGCGATGGAACAAATGTGATTTGGTATCTCTGAGAATTTAGTGACATTTATGAGAAAAGCGGGCTCATAATGTATTCCAGACACTCACAGAACAATGTATGGGAAATACCCTGTAAATACCTATCTATGATGGATGAAAAGATGAGTGGATGCGATTATTCTTTATTAAGTCTAATAAAACTTTAATGTGGCTAAATATGCACCCCATCCTGATAATGACTGCAGAATATAACATGGATTATTCTGCTCACTGATGCTGTCTGAGAAAATACACATGGAATCAATCACTCTTCCATGGAATAGGAAAGAAAGATCTTTGCAGGGGAATGCACTTATATCCTTTCTGTCTCTTAGGCTGAGGAGCACAAGTTGCTGTATGTATAGCTCACACAATGAATACATAGCATACCAGCAAGCTTCAGCATCTGCTATAAATTGTCCATACTAGCTTCAAACTCATAAATTGGTCTCTGGTGAATGAAAAAAGCTCTTTATAAAAATGGATTTTAAGTCTAATACCAGGTACATAAACACTTATTTGTAGTCTAATAGCTTGCAATTGGCACTCCAATGGTTATCACATGGAGGAGGGAGAACATATTACTAATCTAATGTTTACACAAAGCTCTAGTTCTAAGCTGCTCTTTTAGCATATGCACTACTGTGTTATAGAGGCTGTAGTCCCTAGAAAGTGAACACAGCAGAATTGTTAGAGCAGGATCGTCTGCATGTAATAAGCTATAAAGACAAATATGATAAAATCAGTGATGCCAGAACATTTATCAATCTTAGCAACAAGACTCATCTGCTCTGACGTGTCTGATTTATATTTAAATTATAGAAAACAATTCTTAGATTTCCCATTCACATCTCTCAATTCACAACTACAAATTAAACCCCTTGCTTCCAATGACCATTTTCTATTTTGAGTTTAAAATTTTTCAGTTCCCAACTTCAAAAATCCCTAACTTTTTTATGTTTACAGAGTTGAATGATGGCCTCTTATTTGAGTAATGATTTGCACTTCCTAATGACAGGATTTAATTTTCCATTATTCCTTTACCCGAGTGGCCAAAAATATTTTTTATATTTTAATGGATCTAGAAGTTTGGGGCACAGCAATACCTAAAATTTGTATAAATCTTTTTTTACATTTTTTTTCCTTCTAGAGAAAGGGGGGTGATTTAAACTTTTAGGTTTTTATTCTTATATTGTTTCAAACTTTTTTTTACCATATTTTTAGGACCCCTAGGGTACTTGAACCCTAGGAGGTCTGATTGCTTCTACCATTTAGAGCAATACAATAGTATTTCTCTTGATCTATAACAGTGTGCCACTGCCACACTGTTACACATTGGGGGTCATTTACTAAGGGCCCGATTCGCGTTTTCCCGACGTGTTACCCGAATATTTCCGATTTGCTCCGATTTTCCCTGAATTGCCCCGGGATTTTGGCGCACGCAATCGGATTGTAGCGCATCGGACATGCACGCAATGGAAATCAGGGGCATGGCTGAACAAAAACCCGACGGATTCGGAAAAACCGCTGCATTTAAAAAAAAAATGTGTCGCGAAAATTGCACTTACCTTCACTCAGCCTGGCTTGGTGTATTCCAGTGCGTTCCGATGCTCTTCAGCGCAGCAGCGCCACCTGCTGGAGGAACTACCTTAATAAATCCGCTGGATCGCGAAAGGGCCGAGTAAGTAAATCTGCCCCATTGGGTTTAATGAGAGGTCCTAAAGTCTGTCTGGTTTGCCCTTCCCTTTTAGACTGTAAGCCCTTATAATGCAAGGGCCTCTACCCTCTGTACCAGTCTGCCACTTACTAAGCTCATGTATATAGTAGATTCTTCCAAATTTTCTTTTACAAGAGATCGCCAAATGAATTTGATACGTTGTGTCACTTAGCAAATAATAATCATTAAAACCCCTAACTTGAAAGCATTGCCAACAAGCACTGACAGGCACCCAATATAAAAAACAGAATGAATTTTTTACTCCTTCTGAGCTTTTTGATTTCACACTACACTCCCATAGTTTCGGTAGAATAGGAGCACTGCAAGGTTGCTGTGGCGGTAGACACATTGCCCATTGACGTGCAATATTTGGGTCAGTACTGAATATTGGTTATTGTAGTAACTTTCTATATTAAATTATTTTCTACTTTTATATTCATGGTTGTAAATGTGATAACTAGTGTCTTAATTAAGCAGCATCTAACAGTTAGAGGACTCTATTTTCCATATTTACAATTCCATTTTTTTTCACTCCAAACCTTGCAAAAGCCATAACTTTTAATCTTTGGTTTACTGGAGCATGTAAAGGAAAAGTTTTCTGCAGGCCAAATTATACTCTTTAGTTGCACCATTTAAAAATTCCAAGTGCAGTATAATAGACAAAGTAACTTGTATTATTATTTGGGGCGCATAATAAATCTTCTTTATTTTTTTGTGTCAATAAGATCCCAAAGACATATTTATAGAGGTTTTTTTGTGGAACCAGCTGACCTTTTTATTGTTTTTTGGTGAGGAAAAAACAGTAACAAGCTGTAGACAAATAATACAGTTTTACTGAGACAAAAATGTACCACTATACATTGCAGCAAAAAAGGTACAGCTTATTGTTATCAGGGTATTATATTGTCAACAATCAAACAGTAAAACTAAACTGAGTACTCATCTATCAAAGTGTATAAATCTTTGTCGTATACAGATGGTGCTCGCTTATTCATCCGTAGACCATTAATCAGCAAAAATGACCAAGTTGAGTTGAATGATGCCCATATTATTCTAAGGCAATCTACCCAGTTTAGGAACCTGGATTATATAGTGTTTAAAACCTGACCCGTTCTCCCAATGGATTTTTTTTCTTATTGGGGGTTAGCTGTTGGTGGATTAGAGTTTCTAAATGTCCGCCACGGGAGTCATAGTTTTTCAAACTTGTCGTGGTTTCTCGATTCCCAACTGTTGTCAGCTGACCTTTTCAATCATACTAATTTGGGGACTGTACGACCACTTGATCACTTTTTATAAAAAATTTGAAGTGTGGTTGAAATGGCAAAAAAGGTGGTTATTTAACCCCTTCCCGACGCGCGCTGTACTAGTACGGCGCGCGCCGGGTCCCGGTGCATGGAGAGGGCTCGCGGGCCGAGCCCTCTCCATAGCCGGTAAGTCTTTGCTGCATATTGCAGCAAAGGCTTACCGGTAACACCCGCGATCGGTGCTACCTTCAAAGAGAAGCCATCTTGTTGTGGATCGCTGCTCCCTGATGACGTCACTGGGAGCGGCGATCCGTCGCCATGGTAACCTCGGGTGTTCCGAATACCCGAGGCTACTTCGTTTTAACCCATGCATTACAATGTGCTAATTGCACATTGTAATGCATGGGGAGTAAAATCCACATATACTGCCATACTGTAGTATGGCAGTATATGATAGGATCGATCAGACTACCTAGGGTTAGAGTACCCTAGGGAGTCTGAAAAATAGTAAAAGTAAAAATAAAAAAAAGTTAAAAAAAAATAATAATAATAAAAAAACCTAAAAATTCAAATCACCCCCCTTTCCCTAGAACTGATATAAAAATAAATAAACAGTAAAGACCATAAACACATTAGGTATCGCCGCGTCCGAAAATGCCCGATCTATCAAAATATTTTTTGAAGTTGGTGAGTGAAAAATGGAAGTGAAAAAACTAAAAAAGGCCAAGTCGTTAAGGGGTTAAGCATGTGGACATATTTATTTTCACCACGTGGCTCACCGCATTGTGGTGACAGGACCCATAACAGCAGGTATCTAATGTACAGTACAGCAAAGGTTTAAGTTTACAATAAAACTTTGCAGTAGAAAGTCCTGTTGTTTGGTGTATTTTGTGACCACCATCTTTGGTTTATAGGCCATATATTTTAATGTGAATAAATAATATCTATAACAAAATTTATCCTTTTGAAATCACTTTATAACAGAAACATACATCAAACATATGGATGTTATCTTACCTTGATAGAAGTAACTTTCCCTTTAGCTGCAAATCAGCAGGACAGTCATCAGATCGACAATTTCTTTCAAAAAACGTCTACAAACAAAAATAGGAAAAAAATCTGAATTCTAAAAACTGGTTATGCCTGTAAAATAATTGCTATTAATCACATCATTCTACACTATTGATTTCCAATTTGGACAAGTGATTCTGATCAAAGACAACATGAAATTGATGTTACAAGATGCCAATTAGTAAAGGGGTATTCTGGGAATATCTACGTCTGATACAAAAAAACAAAATGCTATAAATAAATTAATACAACAAAATGTAGCTCACATAGTTTTCTATTATGATTTACAAAATTGTATGGGCAGACATAGCTTTTTTTTAAATAAAATTTATGAAACAAGCTTGGATAGGAATAATGGTACCCTTAACTTTTGCTACACAACCTTTTGAGGCAATCACTAAAATCAATCGGTTTCTGTAATTGTCAATGAGACTTCTGCACCTCTAAACAGGTATTTTGGCCCACTGCCCCAGTTGTCTGGGGTTTAAAGGTTGCCTTTTACATACAGTTCCTTCCAAAGATGCTCACTAGAATTTAGGTCAGGGCTCATAGAAGGCCACTTCAGAATAGTCCAATGTTTTACTCTTATCCATTCTTGGGTGTTTTTAGCTGTGTGTTTTGGGTCTTTATACTGTTGCAAGACACATGACCTGCAACTGAGACCAAGCTTTATGACACGAGGCAGCACATTTCACTCTAGAATCCCTTTATTGTCTTGACACCCTGTGCCTGATACAGCAACAAAACCCCAGAAAATAATATAGCCTCCACTGTGTTTTACATTTTTCACACTAGGGACAGTGTTCTTTTCAAGATTTGTCTCATTTTTCCATCTGTGAACATAGTCTAAAGTGCCTTGCCAAAAATTTTTATTTTAGTCTCATATATCCACAGGACATTCTCCCAGAAGCTTTGTGCCTTGTCAACATGTAGTTTAGCAAATTCCAATCTTGCTTTTTTATGATTTGTTTTCAGCAATGGTGTCCTCCTTGGTCGTCTCCCATTAAATCCACTTTGGTTCAAACAACGACGGATGGTGCGATCTGACACTGATGTTCCTTGAGCTGGAAGTTCACATTTAATTTCTTTAGAAGTTTTTTGGGGCTCTTTTGTTACCATTCATATTATCAGTCTCTTTGATTTGTCATCAATTTCCCTCCTGCGGCAATGTCCAGGGAGGTTGGCTATAGTCCCATAGAGCTCACATTTCTGAATACTATGAGCAACTGTAGTCACAGTAACAGAAAGCTGCTTGGAGATGGTCTTATAACCTTTACCTTTAAGATGCTTGTCTTTAATTTTTTTTCTCCATGTTCAGTGTGGTACACACCATGTCACCAAACAGCACAGTGAGTAGCTATAGCCCTACTGTATATACAGGTCACTGACTTATTACAAGATTGTAGATACCTGTGATGCTAAATAGTGGACACACCTTGATTTAACATGTCCCTTTTGTTACATATTTTCAGGGGTACCTTCAATTCTGTCCAGGCCAGTTTCAAATTATATTAAAGCATGAATGAAAAGTAACGTCTTTCTTTTATTTGTTCATTTTCATAGAAATTTAATTTAGTTTTATTTTTGTCAGATTCATGTTATTTTATGACCATTGTGAGTTTTCCTTTCATTAACAAGGTTTACCAACAATTTTGTCCACAATGTTGTCCATTTTGTTCATAAGAACTGTTCTTTATATAAATTCATGAGGATGGCCAGTATATAAACTAATTATGGGCGCCATGTATTTAAAGATATTAAAGGGATGCTGTATTTCAATGCATTCTGATGAGGGGGAGGTACTGTATGTAAAATTATTAGGCAGGGGAGGGTAAATATAGACTTTTCTATGGGGCCCAATTTACATATTAAACTCAGCTCACATCTATGTTGGAATTAAAAACAAAAAAATGATTACAAGCAGGACCTTTTCTTTTTTAAAAATGATGGAAGCCAAAGGGAAGCCACACAGAGTTTATAAAAGTCAATAAAAATGCTGTTAACATGCAATTAATCTTATTCTTCTTGAAATCTCAGATAATTTATTATTTATTTTTAACTTATTTGTTTATTTCTGTAGTAGTTTTTTGTTGTTTTTACTAATATTTGGAACAAAAAAGTTTTCATGTATAGAGAGATTTAGTTCTCCTATCTGCACTATATACCACTGCTGAGTCTATATTTTCTACATAAAGGATGCAGTCTTGAAGAGAAGATAGCGATAAGCTACTGTTGCTAATAACAAGTGGGTCAATATAACATTTAGTGCATTTTCTGCAAACAATACCATATCCAGTTCCCCATGAGGATTCTCATTTCTTTGTTTCCCACTAGTTTACATTTGTACTGCACTATTTATGCAGGCTGTTTTTGATTCAATGCATTCAAATTCATTTACTAATCTATTTTAAGTATCTGGCAAGAGGTTTTGCTGAGTAACGCTAAATTAGCAGTTTTAAAGAATTTGCTGATTTGCTTTACTCAGACAAATGATTGTCAACCTGCCAACTACTTCATACATCAAACTGGCATATTTCCATGAATGAAGCTTTTTTTGCCAAAGCATTTACATAGATGTATCAGGATCAATCAGAAAACTAGACAAAGCAGATGCACGAAGAGCTGCATATCAATTAATTCATGAGGGCATGCTAAATATATAAATCAAGGGTTTCTTAATATATAAACGTTAATTTGTAATAAGTAGGTGCATTTGTAATAAGGGATCGTACACTTTAAGCACATTCCAGCAAATAATTGATATTGTTTGATATTGTTTGTGTTATGAAACGTTTTAAAAATTATATAAAATTTTCCAATACACCTTCTGTATCAGTTCTTTACAGTGTCTAGATCTCTGCTTGCTGTCTTCTTGCTGCCATGCAACAGGAAGGTTCATTGTTTACTTCCTGTAGATAAACACTGGTCCATCATCATGAGATGTCACATAGGTGCATGGCTCGTTATAACATACAGTCTAATCAAAGCTGTGTGATGCTAACAAGCCTTGCATCTGGGAAACATCACATGAGGATGGACTAGTGTTTATCTACAAGAAGTGAACAATGAAGCTTCTTGTAGCATGACAGCAAACAGAGATCTAGAAAACCATGAAGAACTGATACAGAAACGATACTGAAAATTGAACATTTTATAACTTTTCATTAAACAAACAATACAATGCAGTTTTGTGGAGGTGCTGTATATTATACAAAAACTGGGGGTACTGTATTTATGAAAACATTGGGACTGTATATTAGAGGGGGTACAATATACAGGTGGTTCCCTACTTAAGGACACCCGAATTACAGACAACCCCTTAGTTAAAGACGGACCCCTCTGCCCCCTGTGACCTCTGGTGAAGCTCTCTGGATTCTTTACTATAGTCCCAGGCTGCAATAATCAGCTGTAAGGTGTCTGTAATGAAGCTTCATTGATAATCCTTGGTCCCATTATAGCAAAAAATGTTGAAACTCCAATTGTCACTGGGGAAAAAAAAATTGTCTAGAACTACAATTATAAAATACACAGTTTTGACTTACATACAAATTCAACTAAAGAACAAACCTATGGACCCTGTCTTGTGTGTAACCCAGGGACTGCCTGTATATTATTTATTTGGTATGTAAATATATATATATATATAAATATATATATATACATATATATATTTATTTATTTATATATATAACAGTGGAGGCGAACCTTTTAGACGCAGAGTGCCCAAACTACATCCAAATCCCACATATTTTTCGCAAAGTGCCGATGCGACAATTTAAACAGTTACTTATTACTCCCTGCTCTTTCACAGGTTTAAATTGTATAGGCACCTGAGCACACCAATACAGTAGAAAGAAGGGAAGAAGTTTGGAATATCATTGTAGCTTCCTTCTAGGGTCCTGGGCTACCTGGGACTGCAAGAGGCCTTAAATCCTGTCTGGCAAACTCTGCAGTGGGTTTATGGCGCGGGTGCACATAGAGAGGGCTCCGAGTGCCACCTCTGGCACCCGTGCCTTAGGTTCGAAACCACTGATATATACTCTCCATGAAGTTCTGAGTTGTGCCAGTGTATAAGCCGAATCTAGTTGTTAATAATACGTATTTAGCATTTTGGACTGGGGTGTGTTTGCTTTTTGAAGGTTTTCCTGGTTCATTTATTGGACAAGATGTAGTGGGGGTTAGAAGTAGCACTTTGCATCTATATATTTAATAGAATTTTCAGTGTATGTTTGGTTTCTTATATCATCATGTGAAAATTTTAATTTTAATTATGGAGTTTAGATGGGGAAAAGACTCTTATAACAGTATTCAACACTTAACTTCAAACTGATTGAAATACTGAAAACAAAGCTAAGACATCAGATATGTTAGGACTTTCATAGAAGTTGAATCTGGCCTACATGCTTCCCTGTGATTCCAAAGGTCATAGGAAAAATACAGGAAACTAGTATGACAGAACTCCAACCTTTACAGCCAAGAAGATTTAGTTTGTATTCAGCAGATATGTTAGACAGATTTGTCAGTCCTCCACATTTCCTGAGATAGGATCCAAGCTGTTTTGATATTTCCTGAATAACTACAATTAAAGCGTAAGTTCACTTTAAACTGCAAACCATCTAAACTTTTCAGAAGAAGGCAGGAGCAGTTTGTCTATCTCCAAAATATGGCAATAACTCTACCATTGAAAACAATTATACCATAGGGGAATTAGTGTACTTAATGCCTGGCTACACTCTAATGCTGGATCAAAGGATTAAATTTGTCAATGTCAATTCATGATTTTTCGTTTCATTTGCAGCACAACCCACCTTACTGTCCACAGCCAAAAACTGTTAAACAACAGATAAAATAGAGCTGTCAAAATTAATAGCATGTACATGATAACCATTTGGATGTAAATCTTGAGTTAAGAATGGATTTACCAACCCCTATAGTTGATGACACATGAATCCATGTTGTTTGTTCTGATGAAAAAGGTCACATGATTCACTGCAAATCTAATGAGTAATATGTAGCATCTCAAACGCATGTAATTACAATCACTGGCACAAATAATGGAGAGATAATATGTATACACATTACATATATACTAATATCTAGCATTTGCCAATGTATATGGCAGCCACTCATTTCTTATACTATCAGGGTGCCCACATTGGTGCAGCTCAGCCACATATGGCATGCACCAATTGATATCCAGTGCTTGTACAGTGAAAATATGTGGCCCCGTAAAAGTAGATATTGGATTTTTATGTAATGCTTTACTACTGTATAAGCATACAACCAGACGGTTATATCCCCTTCTGGAGCAATAGCATAACTGTTCACTGAAAACTCACAGATTCACCCAAAAGTTGTAATGTTTAGCAAGTAGTTAAACAAATGATCTACAAACCTAAACCTCTATATGAAAAATACTAAGTAAAATTCATTCGAATATATGTTACTGAACCAAGTAAAATTCATTTCATTTATATGAGACTAGACAGAGTAAAAATACAAGTCCCCTTTTTTTGTAACTCTTTGTTGCCTAGAATCAGACATATACCTTCCTGTTAGCAATTAAATGAGCAGTTCTGTGCAATTCCTTCCTTTTACTGGAAGCAGACACAAAAGTTATCCATTCAATATAGTATTCACTTCCTTGTATTATCCTCATGAAGGAAAATACCATCATTAATAGAGGCTGTATTTAAAGGCCAAGTATAAAACCATATGACTGCACATACTCTGTAACGCTCATCTTTACCACAAGCTTAATATATGTACCATCTGCGTGATCTGAATGTATTAAACAATGTGAATTGCATAGACACAGGAATAGCTTGTGGAAAATGGATTTCATAAGTTTAGAAATATATCAAGAAAATTTACAACATTTTAAAATTTGATAATATAGAGAAAAATGGTACACTACAAGAAATATGATATAGGGAGCAGTTTGCTCACCAAAGCAAGTGCAGGCGATCCTTCCTTAGTCATTCTGCCATTTTGAGAACACTCACTAGGGGAATTTATTATTGTAGTTAGGCCTTTTTCACACATACGTTCTGGGGACATATAGTAGCAAGCTATATCTTTACCAGTACATACCTCTCCTCTCCAGCTGAACGTGTGCTACACCCGGGTCCCAGTCCAGGCGTAGCACACCTTCCTGTGAAAGTACACCATTATCTGTTCCACCATTTATCTGTCTTGAAAACTACACTACACAACAGCGGCAGCTTATTAACCCTTTCCCTATCAAGGATATATTTCATACATCCTTACACAATGGTACTTCAGCAATCAAGCATGTATCTAATACATACTGGATACTAATAGCCCTAGTTTTTGAACTTCTTCTTTAACATTTATCTTTAGTCAGTCTTTAGGGTTAAGTGTTTTTTTAATTAATTTTGGTTTAATTTGTACATGTCAAAATGATAAATACTCCCCAGGGAAATCTAGGTGCAAATTTTTCACAGTGCAAGGGTTAAAGGATGCAAAGAGTTAGAGTTGATGGAGATGGTGAAATGTCCTCTTTAAGCACAGCCCTAATCTATTTTTTACCAAATGAAAGATGTGTTCCCCAAAGGAAATAAAAATAAAAGAGGTCACTATCTGTTCTATGTTACTTTCCTAAATCTTGTCGTCATTTGCCCAACAATAGTGCATGGAAAGTGATAATTATCTAGACCTATGATAATTCTTTTGATATTTGTAGACAATGTCAAACATCAGTAAATTACAATCACTGCAATTCAGCAGGTGGCAACATTAAAATATTAAATGGGAACCCCCATTTTTATATTGTAGATTTGGATTCCCCTGCAAAAATTACTTTTATTTGATCTAGATTTTTTTAAATTTTGGACACAGAAGGCGTTATAATCGCCCAAAATAAAAATGTATGCAAAACCAGTTGAAAAAGGAATACACATCAGTTCCAAAATCTGAAAATAGACATATGCAATATTTTTCTAAAATAGCTATAAAATAGCTATGCAATATTATCAAATTCACCATGTCACCTCCACCCTCCCGTGGGGGTTGCAAGAGGTGGAAGGGTTCCATATTACGAAATTCAATTTCCCATTCCAAATGTTAAGGACACAGCTCACAGAGCTACTGTTTCATCTGTGTCTCGGTCATCTTTTGTTCGGCTGGGAAGGCGCTAAATTCATTTGGTGCTTTTCAGTTGGCAGACTGAACTGCTCACTATTGGTGATTCTATTGTGACCTAGGATTTGTCAACCTTTCGTCTGTGTACAGGCAACATTTGTGGCAGTTTGTTCATCCTTATATGTGTTCATACTAAGCTGTAAGTAAGGAAAAGTTTCCCGGGTGTCCGAGTATTTCTTAGGATGCTCTGTGGCAAATAAGCAGGAGACAGTTTGGTGGGTTGGAGCTTTAGGGTGCACTATCCCTGTCTGTGTCCAGCCTCTATAGCTACTGTCATTTCAGATTGACTCGAATGTAAAGGTGAACCTTTCTGAAGAAAAAAAAATAACTGTTTTAATGATGCGTAGATGGGGTGACTATGTAAGGGCTATGCTGCAGTATGTGCATTATTTAATACAAATTTTCACGGTCAAGACAATTCTATTTTAAAATTCTCTGTCGATCGAGCTCTCAGATGCTTTCAGGCAATGTCAGTTTTTAAAAATCGTTACATTCCTGGTTGTCTCCAAGCTTTGACTTCTGAAGATAAACAGCTTGATGTTGCACTTTCTTTCATTGAAGATCCTCATCTTAATACCCACAAAGCCCTCAAATCTTAGTGCCCATAAAGCAGAGTTAATTGAAGATGACTGATTTGTAGCCATTAGGCTACATCCAAAGAGCTACATCTAAAGAGGGGTCATCTCAAGAACTGTTTCTACAGAATGAAACCAACCATACTTAAAAATTAGATCTTTAGTATTATTTGAAGAAATATTTGCCACCTGTGTTTTTAATCCCCATTTTTTAATAACTTTTTTTACCTTTTATTTAGATTTTCACCAATTACAGTGTCATTTGTCAATAAAAATACATTGAATTGTCAATTAAATCAATCAAATATTTCCTGGTGTATCTGAATCTGCAATAAAAAATTAGGAGACGAGGGTCACGGGAGTACCCGTGACATTGATAACATAACAGTTTTCGTGCAGGGAGTCTCTAAAAACATATGCAGTTTGTAAGTGATCTTGCTTAGATCATGTCTATGTAACATGTTAATGACTAATCTGTAGTGTACTAGTCACCAAAAAGCCATATGGCCAGGCTCAATAGAAATACAGTAATATTGTAATAGACTTCAATACTGTAGAATAAACAGGGAATAAACCAATAAACTCTGTTAAAAAGTTTAAAAAATATATTTGTAAAAATCAAAATGTAATAGAATACTCAAGTCACTGCTATCCAGGTCCTATTCATATCAATGGGAAATAAACTGCAGTGACTGCATCTGGACACCACACAGAGAGTGGAGATTCTCTGTGTATTTTGGAAATTATAGAGCTTTAATTTTTTTGTACCCTGGAAAACTCCTTTAAACAAAATCAAAACTTCATACATTCCCCAAATCAGTATCAATAAATAACACAACTCACTCAAAAACATAGGGGGAGATTTGTTAATTTGTCCGTGACAGAAGTGTGTCGTAGTTTGCACTAAATAACTGTCTGCACCACATTTATAAAGGGTTCTACACAGTTTTCTGGCTCTCCTACAACTAGATCGACAAAAGGAGTGTGGCCTAAGAAAAAGGGACGTGGCCTCGCGCCAAAAAGCTCTGTACGCCAAAAATACTGCTAACCTGACAGAATTGTGTCTGAACTTTCTGGCGTAAAGTAAGCCAACTAATAGGATTTACTATCCAGTATTAGACATTTTTATAAATCTCGTGCAGAATAAGACTGTCTAGTCTAACTCTGCACTGTCTAGCCTTAGGACACTTATATAAATCTCGCCCCATAGTCTTAACACAGGTTACATAGCTTTGTGCATGGGTGTAAAAAAGTTATTGCATTGCTAATGCACAAAGATTTAGATTTTTTTTTTAATTAAAAAAATTTAATTACCAAAAAAATTTGGTATTGCCATGATCATATTAGCCTGCTGAATAAAATCCATGGGGCATTTATCGGTTTAAGACATATAAATACTCTCTAAATTTGTGCAAAAATGTTGGTCTATCTATCTATCACTGTAGCACAGCACATGAGGGCACAGCACATGACAGCTTGGTGACTTGGAGAGTCTGTCCTGCCACTTCCTTGTGTGAGGTGATGGGGGAGGGGGGCTGCAGTTTCTGTCAGTGTGGATTATTTGTGTATACACAAGTGTAGGGGATGCTGAGTGAGAGATAAGTGTAGGTGTTTTGTCACTATATTAGTGAGGGCTTCTCCCTGCACATGACAGAGTGCTGGGGTAGTGATATATGAGGTAATCAGCTGATTAGAGGGAGAGAGATGGGGGCAAGTCTCTCCCTCCATAGTCTCAGCTTCTTTCTGAAGACGGGATGAGCTTAGCAACAGACATATGTGAGATTGCTGACATATAGGGGTCTGCAGAATACAAGAGAAAGGAGCAAGATTCGGGTAGCTAAACCAATTTCAAAAGTTCTTAAAATTACCTGCCCTACAACATATCAAAAGTTTTTTGAAATGACAGTTAAACTTTAAGTTTGCATCTAAAAATCAACAGTTTTGCCAATATTGTACTGCCATCTAACATACCACATGAGAATCATGAAAGTCAAGTAGATTTGGTATCTGCATTTTACTTTCAAATGTATGTATTATTAATATTATATTTAGAATATACTAAGCTGAGGGTACAATTTTTACAATTGGAACTACTTTTTTGCATGTTTAACGGACTGGGGTTTCTTCTTAATTGTTTTTCCCACAATCCATATTAGAAAAGTTAGTTTTTACATGAATTTGTATATTTTACAGTAGTTATTATAGTAGTTATACATAGTATATACAATACATAGTATATATAGTAGTTATTATAGTAGTTAGTATACAATACTGTAATTATACGTAATGCAAATCACAAGCTGTAATGCTTGGACTATGAATTGGGATCAATTTAAAATTTAAGCAATGCAATTTTATGCAAAACGTATATGTATATTATAGCTACAGTAAGTGCAAATAATAAAAAGATGAACTAATGTTATAATGTATCTCTGTAACTAAACCTAAGGAACCTTTATGGGTAGGTCATCTGTAATTCTTTACCACTAACATTGACAGATAAAATAACTTTCACTCATCATGTCAGTTTTAACATGAATGACTATTCACTTAGCTATTTGGTTGTGTTTTCTCTAAGGCCCGTTCCACACTTGCGAGTGTGATGCGATGAACTCGCATCACACTCGCAACGCAAGCTGCCGGGAACGCACGGCCCGAACGCTGCACCGCGGGAGTGAACTGACATGCTGAGTTCACTCCCGCGGTGCAGCGTTCGGGCCGTGTGTTCCCGGCAGCATGCGTTGCGAGTGTGATGCGAGTTCATCGCATCACACTCGCAAGTGTGGAACGGGCCTAAGACTCCACATCTGACTGACTGACTGCATGCCGCTGTCTAGATAGGTTGTAAATTACAGAAGTGACAGAATCTAATTAAAAGGACATGACCCTTTCAGCATGTTTACCAGAAAACTATTTAACTTTGTGCTGTTCAACATCAACATAGATGTCATAATAATAAAATTTTACAACTATATTACGGTATTACTACTATTTTCAATTGGTTATTGATAAAATATTTAGTCTTCTACCTGGGATCCTACCAATGATTTGTTAACCGAGATTAATGGTAGTACACTTATCCTCTATCCTGTGGATACGTAATATTTGTGGGAAACCCCCACAATGTTACTTGTGGCCAATATAACAGTACACTACAAGATTTTATATTACAGAACATGTAAATTCTATAGCAAGAACTGTAACCTGCTCATGTAATAAATTATCCCAGTACCCCCCGAAAGAATAAATGTACTCACACAGCACTGTATATTTCATTTGTTTAGAATGTTTAGTATGCTACCACTTTGGCGTTTACTATTTCTACTATAAGCCATGTTTTGTTTATTGCAACACACTTGCTTGTTTTAATGCTACTATGGTATTGTAAGCTATGTTTGATTTTTCCTTTTGGTTCCATTTGAAAAATGGAAAATCTTTTAAAAGCCTAATAAGAAATGAAGGTTTTAACTGTCTACTGTCTACTTTTAAACACAGAGGCACATACCTGGTTTACTGCAAATCTGCCTACATCCACAACTAACAATCCTACAGAAGCCTATAACTAGTGTTATTTGGTTGCAAAATTCTAGTAGGAAACAGTTTGTACTATCAACATTTCCTAGATTAATGCTTGGGCTTATTGCAATTAAAATAACAAATAGAAAGCTAATAGGGGGCTTTAGGGGCGATAGCAGTAGACTTTATAAACAGTTTAGGCTTTGTAAATTTTAGAAAAGCTCAGAACAAAAGTTAGTGAAACTTTTGAAAACACTCTGCTGGTGCTAGTCCAGGGAAGAAAGACATTGCTTTATCAACGGTTCATCCAGTCACAATCAACCTCTGACTAAAACCTGACTATTGTAAGAAGAAACTTCGGCGCTTATCTTCCTTATGTTCTTAAACAGATGTAAAGCGTTTAAACTCTTTATTAATCTTTATATCTGAAGTAGCTTCACCGCACCGCGGTACGCGCTTGGCGCACCATGCGCGCGACCGTACGTGCATCTTAATAGAAAGTGGTCACGCGCATGGTGCGCCAAACACGTTCCGCTGTACGGTGAAGCTACTTCCTATATAAAGATTAATAAAGTGTTTAAACGCTTTACATCTGTTAAAGAACATAAGGAAGATAAGCGCCGGCACCAGCTCACCCTGAGCTGGTGCACGGTATTTGCGGCTTAGAAGCCCTATCCGAAGTGGTAGGTTTCCTTTAACAAAAACATATGATAGAACAATTGGTACAACAGATAAATGCCACATTTTCAATCTTACTTGATTTCTTTGTGCAATCTTCTGCCCCTTTTTCCAGCGAAGAATGGGTTTCAGAGCAGGCAAGTCCTTTTCCTCCTTCCCAACAATGTGCTCTCCAAGACTGTAGGATGTTTCAAATACTATGGGTGAAATGACATCTTTTACTCTGCGCTGCAAGGAAAAAGAAAGATATAAAACATTTACTAAGATTTGAGAATGTAAAAAGTTATCAAAAAAGTTATGAAGCCCAGTGGTTGGTTTCCTTCACATGCTCTCTAAAACGTAATTTTACATGAAATCTCACCTGTTTATCTACAAAAAAAAAATCATGAGAAATTGAGAAGTTGTCTAGGTCAAATTTTGAGGTTGCTGGGGGATTGTCAATGCAGACACCCCTATCTTTGGTTCTATAGTACGTACAAACATTCTTGGTGTCATATTAAAGATAAGAATGTCATCTTATACATCAGGCTTGTGGTTCCATAAGTTATTGAACCAGTTATACAGGCAATTAAAGACATTGTTGGAAATTAAAGCCGAAGATAAAGATCCAATATCCACCTAGTTCTTTAAATGAAATCTACCATCAAAATCAAGCATGATAAACTGATAGATCCAGGAACTGTGACTGGGGTGATCTTTTTAAATTTGTTATCCATGGCCTTCTTCTTTCTAAAAATCAACTTTTAAAATTATGTTAATGAGCCAGAAAGGTCTTTGGGGACATTACCAGAGCCCCTCTCTACTGCAAATTCACAGGCTATTATAGTGTGCAATCCCCCCCCCCCCCTTCGTATGTTGAAACTTCTTCTGCTGAAGTGAGATCAAGACGAAGGAGGTGCATAATTTTAAAGTTGATTTTAGAAGGAAGGAAGCAATGGATAACAAATATAAGAAGATTACCCCAGTCACAGTGCCTGCATCTATGATTATGTTTCCCTGGTTTATCATGTTTGGTTGAGATGGTAGATTTCCTTTAAAGGGAACCAAATAAGCGAGGTTACAAAATATGGTAACGAGAAAGCACGCGTTAGCTTTTAAAATGCTGCCTCCCCCGCGACTTCCAGGAATATGCTGGCTGGGAGCAAGGGAAAAATTAAGATTGCTTATTTCAGGAACAACAAAAGACCTAGGTATAAGGAAAGCATGTCTGCATGCTACTTAACAGTGTCTATGAAAACCTGTCTGCAGGGAAAAATAGGCCTCTGGTGATAGGTTCCCTTTAACTGCATAAACTTTCAAAATGGGAACTGGGAAAGCTTTCCCTCTCAGTTGTAATAAGGTACTTGCCAACATGTTGTAATAGTTCCACTCTGTAGAAGAAAGAATCTGCTTGGACTGCATTGGTGTCAAACTTTTTCAGAAGGGTGTTTCCTGTCACTGTAGCTAAAAGTCAAAAATTCTAAGAGAGCATATCCACTGGCATTGTGGTACTACTAACAAGTTATTGGCAAAATACAAAAGAGCCCGTATTTTGCCAAATTTTCAATTATTAACCACAGTGCTATATCGAAAATCCTTCTGAAATAGTAACTCTTTAACTTTAAGTCCCAAATCTACAGTAGTTCCCTCCTGGTGACAAGTTCCCTTTAAGGTTTGTTGTGCAATTGTTACATTATACATTTTCCCAAATTTTTGTGCAAACCCTTTTTAAAATATTACCTATGTCGGTGTGGACTGGAGTGTATTTGCACCAAAATTCACAACTTTTTGAATAGTCGCATGCCGTAAATCAGACGTGCCAATTGTGGCAATCTAGAAACAGTAATACACCCGAAAACTGGCAACATTACAAAGATACATTTCCCCCCTTTTGTGCCATATTTTCAAGGTGTTTAAACCCCTTTGATTACTTTGACATGAAAAAATGATTTTAAGTCACTCAAGAGTAAAATCTTGCCATTGTTTTTTTTCTAATCATTTTGTATTTTTTAAACTGAAAAAATTTGGTCCATCAAGGTTTCATTTTACTTTTTTGCCTTTTAGTTCCTGTTGAATTTGAAAAAGTCACATGATAACTAACCCTTGCCTATGTGTCACTAGAAATGTGTTTTGCAAGAAAAAATAGAACAAGTTAAGAGGTGAGGATGAGGGATATAACAATTTATGCAGCCTATAAACATACATCAAATAACCCAAACATACTTGTTCCCGCTTTGTTTAAATGAAGGAACATTCCTTGACAAAATGCCACCCTAAGAAACATTCCATCTGCTTTGCCTTCCATAACACAAGTCCCCAGCAATTAATCATACACTGTGTTTGAGAAACAGAAAAGACTGCTTTATTGTGCAGACATTTTACAAGTATATGTAAACTACGCCAACAGATTTTATTTCTAATTTTAATAAATGTATTAGACTTTTTTTTTAGATGAATCAGAGAAATAGATATATAGTGGTTTCTAAAAGTAACATCTAAAAAGGATCGTCCACCATCATTCTCACCCCATCCAATTCTGTGCTTCCTTTAATAGGCTCTGCTCAATGGAAACCAGTATCAAAAACCAATATATTAGGCTTGTTATTGCGTGTAAGGTGGTCCTAGGCTGGAGCAAACATCTCAAGACTGAACAGTAGGGAACAGTGGGGACTAGATAAAAAATTCTTACTGTATCAGTGAAGCGAAACTTATGATATTTTTGACACATCTGTCATGCTATGTTTCTTTTTAGCCCAACTGAAATATACAAACAATGTTTCCATAGGGTATCTGTTGTTTTTGATTTGTTCACAGCTCTCTGGGAGGATCTACGATATCAACTATATAAACTGAAGTACTACCCTTATATAAGAAAATGGCAATCACTGACCACTGGTAGATTTTTTTATGTGTACATCATCACAAAATCCCTCCTGCCCTTTTATTTTATGTTGACTTTCAATAAAGGATTTAATCACAACAATTCACCCCACAAAAAAGTCACCCAATTTTGTGCATAGACTTTTAAGCAACTTTTCCACATTTGCACCACAACTCAATGGGGCTAATTTACTAAGGGTTCGCAGAGCACATTTTTGTCTCGTTTCCCAACGATTTCCATTTTGCGCCGAATTGTCCCGGGATTTTGGCATGCGCAATCGCATTTTGGTGCATCGGCGCCGGCTTGCACGCAACATAAATTGGGGGAGCGTGGCCGTCTGACAACCCAACGGATTCGGACAACTCGCAAGATTTAACATTTAGAATTGTGTCACAAGACACGCACTTACAAGCACCGGGAAGAAGAAGGTGAACTCCGGCGGACCTTGGCGGGGTAGCGACACATACAGGAACTCATCCTCGTCAGACCATTCGAATCGAGGATCGCGACAAGGTAAGTAAATTTGGTTTTGTTGTATTTATCTTACAAATCCAGTTGTTTAGACTAAACCTAGATTCGCCAACTAGGACTTTTTAAAAGTCGCAAAAAAGTTGCAAATGCTAGACAGCACGGACCTGTCCACTACCTTGAAAAAAATTTCAAGTTAAAAAGAATTTCAAAAGTTCATTTTAGACAGCAATGTAAAAATGCATTGAAAACCATTTGGGATCTAAAATACTCAAAAGTTGTGCGAATTTTGAGAAATGGACAAAACTGCTGATTGGAATTACTTTTTTTTTTTTGGAAAGACATTTTTATTTTTAAAAAAGGGGGATATTTATTGGACAGCTGAATTTGAGAAAGAGAGAGAGATTGCTTCAATACTCAATATCACAAATTCTTAAAGTTTTCTAAATATATATACTGTATAAATGATCAAAAATATAACTATACATAACAAACTCTTGAAATACTTGTGTCAGGCTGGTTTTCTCACTCAGTAATAACTTATGCTCTTTACTGTTAGAAGTGTAGGTTTTATTAACACATTTCAAAGTATAAGTCACACCTCACAACCATTATATGGTATGTGGTATGTGGTGAAGAAGCCAATGGTTAGTAAAATACATTAGTGAAACAACAACAGAGCTGGAACCTATCTGCATAACAACAAACACAACCACAAACAATTTACTGCAGTTACATAACCACTGGAAATACTTTAGCATAAAATAATAAACAGGGCCAATTCTCAGTAGACTACAATCCCACAGGCATGAATAAAACATTTGGAATATATTCTATCTTTTAATATAGAGAAAAGTACTGAAGATGTGAAACGTGCACTATAGGTTAGCAGTCTATAACAATAAAAACTACCCAATAAAAATATATAAAAAAGATCCAGGTCACCCCTCTTAATAGTAATAGTACTCTTAACTCGTAATAGTAGACAAAATAGAACATTTTTTCCAGCACCAAACTATACAAATTGTATATGGTTTAGTAATCCCTGTGTAATGTCCGGTGCTAGATAAATGACACTATTGTATGATGATTTGGAACTAATAAAAGAAGTTTGAATTCAGCTATGCCTAATGATCTTTCTAAAAACAAATTCTACTAATAAAAAAAAACAACAGTGTCCCTCTTTTGCAGTTTAGCAGCTTCTGTGTAATCAGCTTTAGTGGTGAGATGAAATTAACCAGCAATGAGGAGGTTGGAGGGAGAGGGACTTAGCTCGTGCCACTCCCTTTGATTTATTGTTCACAGCCACCTTAAGGCCACAGGCTCAACTTGCCTCCTTGTAGATAAAGCACTGTCTATAGGCTCCGAATCATAAAGAGTGTCTTTTAGGTATGTCTTTGAGTGACTGTATGGAAAACAGAGGGTTAATGCAAAAATAATCTTTCACTGGTTCCCACAGGAGATTGACATATTGGCCCACATTTAATTTCACTAATTTCGATATATGTGGGCCATTGTTCAAGATCTCTTATTCTGTACTAGAAAGATGCAAACTGCTTGCACATGTATTTATAAACATGTAGTTATATAGTGCATGCACCAGTTTTGTGTTGCAGTTGTTCTGTCAAAAACTTTAGAAAATATGTGCATTATCCTCATTGGGATTTGAACCTAGAACCTGCAGTGTCCATGTACAATAATGACAAAGTGCCCCAACCAACTGAGCTATAATCCCAGCAATTATCTAGTTGGAGAATTTTGGTAACTAAGAACTATGACTACTGATACACTGTGACACAGATTTAATGCCTTGGTATATAGAGAGGGATCTTCTCAGAGATTATTGTAATTATTGAGACTATTATTATTATGGAGATTATTATTATTATTATGGAGATGATTATTATTATTTTTACTATTATTAATAATCATCTCCATAATAATAAAAATAATAAAATTTATAATAATAATAATAATAGTCTCAATAATTACAATAATAATCTCTGAGAAGATCCCTCCCTATATATCAGGGCAGTAAGTCTGTGTCACAGTGTAAATGGCAGATAACATGTCTTAGTTACCAGAAATCCTCAGCTCTGTCTCTCTGGGCTTATAGCTCAGTTAGTTAAGCTCCTGTCTATGGTGCACAAGGTCCCAGGGTTCGAATCTCAGCTTGGGCAAAACTTTATGTAATTTAATTAAATAAAGGGCTTGTGTCTGGGGAAGCCCTGGAGACCATATATGGACAGATGCTGATCTGACCTGATGATGTGGTCCCTGCTTTCTCTGCTAAGCCGACACTTCTCTGAAAAGGATTCCCTGCCCGATGTCTGCTCTGGGGAACCCTAGGAGATGCAGTGACCATATATGGACAGATGGTGATCTGAAGCTGATGACGTGGTCCCTGCTCTCCGCTAAGCCCGACACTTCTCTGAAAAGGATTCCCTCCCGATGTCTGTTGCAGCCATTCTGTACTGTGAGTTCAGGCTTTCAAAGTATTTACTATGCGGACACAGCGCCGGGACACAGCGGGACCTGGGGGGAAAATCTGTGACAATCTCATAGCTGCCCGTGACGCGGGCAGAGGTACGAAAAACGGGAAAGTCCCGTCAAAATCGGGACGGTTGGGAGCTATGAACACTATTGTGGAACAACTAGGTGTACATTCACAACTAAGGGTACACTCACGACATGTGCTCACCGGACAGTGACCGGGCACCACAGACGCTATTCGGAACTGATTTGCGTCTGCAAATGGTACGGCTGCATATCGTCCCCATTAGGTTTGTGTGGATATGTCCTAAGGCAGTCTTCTCTAGCCCCACAAAAATAACAACAATGGATATCGTACTTCTGAGAGCAGTTGTTTCCAATATCCTGCACCTTTAGCATTTATCTGGAGTCAGATTTGTTTTGGTTAGTTTCATTAACTTCTTCCAAGTGATATAATCCTTGCTCATTTAACACCGGAAATAAAACGTGAGTGCAAAGCTTCACACTTGGATTTATTACTTATACAAAGCATGTGTTAATTTGGGACAGATGAAGTCTCACTTCCTGTTTCCCATTGTCCTTGTATGTCTCTGTTTAAGGCCAGAAATGGTCTGAACACAGTCCAAAAATCATCCTTTAATCCAACTTCTACAGAACAATTGGCAGATCCTTCCATATTGGACATCCTCAATTATTTTTAACAGCCCCTCAAGATTTGAAATACTTGCCATTAACTTCAACAGGAGCTGAATCTATAGGTAGAATAGACGGCTGCTACACTCTGGGCAGAGTTGTCTGCTTCTGGATCTGTCCCTAGTGTAGTGGCACCAAAGAATACCTGTGATTAGCTTATCACATGAGTGCTCGATGTCCAGAATAACTACATTGATTGAATTTGTGCAGAGACACATAGCACAGTACTTACTAAAATGTTATCGCTAAACAATATTATTGTGAAGATATCCATCCAATAAAACACAGAGTAAGTAAAACATGCCAAGAGGAAAGGACAAAAGAAAAAAGGACAGATATGTAATTATATACATTTATTCCATGCCACAATTAATTTAGTTTGTAGTTATATTTTGTGTTAATATTTTTATAAAATGAGGATCCAACTGTGATTTTTTTTTTTGTTACGCTCTTGAAAAAAATAATCATTAACCAATCATTTCTGAGACAAGCTATGGCTTCCTTTTGAATCTTTCTGACTTTAGTCACACCATTCTTTCTTAATACCCTTAAATAAACATATTAACAAACAGATTAAACAGTCTCTTGAGAGACAGCCTGCTGATAACCCGGTAGTCAGCAATCTAAACTCATGAAGAAAACAGGACTTAAATAGCAGAAAAAAGGGGGGAAAACAAACAGGATAACGATTAGTAATACAGAAGTCACATGCACATCGCCAGATGGTTTGATTTAAACAAAAAAGCAGTGGGAACTGCTGGGAATGTAACTGTCTACTAGTGGGTTACTTAGAAAAACATACAGAACTGAATTTTTATAATAGATGCTTGGCAATAATTTCCATTTAAGATTATATATACTTTAGTACTGTACATAGCTGGCACTTATCTGTTAGATGCTTGCAAGCCGTCAGTTTTCATTCTCCTCCAAGATGTCAGTTTTCATTCTCCTTTGCACTACCAATATTCAAAAAATTTCACCAGCTCATCTGTAACGCATTTGCAACAGGCAAGTGTGGAATATTATCCATGTAATCCACTGATTTTCACCCTTTCACCCACACAAGGAACTTGCACAGACATACAGGTAACAGAGGATGTTACCATGATCCAGGAACACCAAACCCAAGACAAGCATTCATACAAAGACTGGTGACGAGCACTAGATTGCCTGGAGGAAAAAAATGACTTTTAGCTGCTTAAAGAGCCATAATAACCTAAGACTTGAGCAGAGCCCCCACAAACATTGTGGAAGTCAGAGAGAGGATGCTTCAGCAGCTAGGATGCTTCAGCAGCTATGGCACTACAAAACACAATGCACAGTATTATCATTGTCTAAAGAAGGAGCATGTTCAGATTTCAATACAGATTATGCAGATTCATTAGTATTTGGCATAGTCCCAATCCACATTCCATGTTATTTTCTTTGAGAAAAAGGTTATTGGACAGAAAATATTGGTGAATTTGGATTCTAAAAATATGAGTAAAGTTGCCACCAAAAATTATATTATGGAATGTAAACATTAAAGCTTAATTTTAATTATTGATAAACTTTCAACAAAATTTGCAACTCTACGATCTGTGGTATATCTTGCCTCTCTCCCCTTTTACCAGAGGTGAGGTTTTCCTCCTCATCCTCCCTCCTAAAACCTTTTATCACTCTGAACTCTCTGCTGAATCCATCTTGGTCTATCAAGATGGACTGAAAACTCAAAGAGGGATCAGATTACAGTTGGCCACAGAACTCTACGAAGAGAAGAGGGAAGGGACTAAATGAGATTTTCCGCTGGACCTGTAATAAAATGTTGCACTGACCCCCTGTTGGCGAACATGCTTCATTTTTTAACCATCTTCACTATCCATTGAATTGTGAATAGTTTACTAAAGTTACTTGTGGGTCATTTTCATAAAGGTATATATAAGCACAATATATAGAAACAAAGTCCAAAATTTAGCTTTAAACTAATTCTGCTTTTTTCCTGGTACTGAACATTCATTTGTATATTGGTATGTATTCTACTATAACTGCATTTGTAAACTATGTGGTTAACCACAAGACAGAAACATGCCCATTAGCTCTGCTTGGGGTTGCATGAGTATCAATTACACCCTTAAATACACAGAATTCTTTCAGTAGACTTGATTTGCCTGCTATTCCTAATAGACTTCTCCTCCGCAGAGGAATTTATATTGCCTAGATCTCCTAATATATGGGTCATATTAAATGTAATGAAAAAGAAGCATTAATATACATATCTGAAAGGTTTCCCATTAATAACAGATAATTAAACAGAAGACGTTTAAGGCAAAGCTAAAGAAAGACGTCAGAAGAAAAAACTAGATTGCAGTTAACAGCATACAATATGTATGCACAACTGCAGAAGACTGCTCTTACTGGATTACAAATTAGATATGAATCAGATCTTTTGTGCAAGATAATGTGAAACACATATGGTATTTTAGTTTAACTAACTGTAAATCATTCAAATGTGGTTGAAATAAAAAAATATCATCGGTAATAGCTTTATAAAAGTCTAGGCATTTTGAGCTACACTATATAAGTGGAAAATCATATTATTGTGCAGAAGCATCAATCCAAGAATACATTTTATATGCACATATATATGTCAAGTTTCAGACTGAGCTGCCACTGTATATGGATACCCTATACAAAAGAATGTAGAAGACTCCTGTGAATGTGAAGTGATTCTGTCCCTTTGGCTAGTCTTATGACAAAAAAAATTATATGGAATATAAATTATAATAATGAAGATAGACATAACATTGGTTCACTTACATAAAGTTACAGTCATTACCACCTCTCAAAACTGACAGAAATGCATGAAAAACAACCACAGACATGTAGTTGTTGGATGACTAAGTTTTCAGGCAACACCAAATTCTCACTCTTATCCATACTCACAATAGATAGAGGGAAATAAACCACTGGCAGACACCATTAGTGGTGTCTAACCTCAACGAAGAGCCAATGGCCCACATTTATCAAATACTTATAGAGGGTGCAATGTGCAATAGATTTATGCACCAACTTTTTTTGGTGCAACTTTAACATAGTACGACACAATTCGTGGCACACGGTCCAGTGCAGAATAGAGCACATATTTGTCACGGACAGTTCTTGAATACACGTGAAAGCAGTTTGAACTGAAAAGAATGTGTCAGACTGAAAACTGGGCTTTAATAAATCTGGGCCAATATGTCCAATCAAATTTTCCCTGATATCTACAGTGTGGAAAGAGTTGGAACACATTTGTACACATATTGCTTGAAATTCACTGTTTATTGTCCATAAGCAATAAAGTCTGTGTGCTATACATGTACAGAGAGTCTCCTTAGCAGACTCTGCCAATTGGCGTGTGGAGACTTACAGCTGTCCATAAAATGAATATATTTGTCTGTTGTCCAATTGCAGGGTAGTAACACATGAATTTGGTGTAAATTTTCTCACAATCTGGTGTTCCTATTAAAGATTTATAGCAGATGCTACTAAAAAAGTAGATCTGCCAAAAGCTGCAGATAAATATGGGGATGAGCTATTTATCCAGTTACTGGATGCTGCCATAGCAGCTGACTGGTTTGGTCCTGAATTACTCAACCCACAGCTTAGACGAAGGCCCCATGCACCCTCATGTGTCCTATCTTTTTCGAGTGTACGGAGCGGTACGCTGCCACACGTGTGCGACACTGCATTGCTCAGTGCAGCCATTGCCGTCTATGGGGGATGTATGTACGTCCACATGCATTCGGGTGCAGGAGGGCTAAAACCAAGCTTCAGAATGAACCCAGCTCTCTAGGGAACAGATACAGCAAAAAAGCTGTCAATCACCGCTCCTAAAAACCCAGATTTGAAGTAAATAAATGGAACCAACAAACTACGGCTTAATTTTCATGAAAAAGCACTGAAGCTCCGTCTTACTCCTACTAATTATTCATGCCTACCTTTGGCAGTTATGATCGCCTCCTCCCAGTTAGCTGCTGATGGCCAACAGAATGGGTTTCTTTGACGTAAACAGGAGCCCCTGATGCCCGTTCCACACTTGCAAGTGTGATGCGATGAACTCGCATCACACTCGCAACGCGTGCTGCCCGGATCTCCCGGCCCGAATGCTGCAAACCGGAACTGAACTCAGCATGTCAGTTCAGTTCCGGTTTGCAGCGTTCAAGCCGGGAGCTCCGGGCAGCACGCGTTGTGTGGAACAGGTCTGAGACTAATTGCCTATTTTTAAATGTCCTTTTTTTATGAACTACTAACATCTAAATGCATAACAGATCCTGTTTCAGGGGACACATGCCAGCATGTAAGTATGCTTGGGTTAAAACCTCTAAATCCATTTGGTGAATTTCCTTTAAGGTGAAACTAAACCTTTGAAGTAAATTATTATTATATTTTATCAGAAATAAAAAGTGCAGATTATAGCAGTAAACTTTGTAACAAACTTCATTAAAGGCCAGTAATAAGAAATAAGTTCCCAGTATTGTACTTACCCTGATAAACTCTCTCTCTGCAGTCCATGGGAGCCCAGGGTCACTGACTCGTTGGCAGCTGGACTCTGGCCTTCCTGTTACCTCTGGTCTCCTGCTAAATACTGGTGGATCAAGGGGCTATGTACTCATTACTGTCTATACACTCTCTCCAATAAACTCCACTCCTGTGTGGTTGAACAGGCGAGCAAATGTCTTTGGCAGGACACAGACATCATAGGTATTCCATCTGTCAGAAGGTCACACGTGACCTGGGGCTCCCACAGACTGCATAGAAAGTTTACTGCAAATACAATATTGTAAATACAATATGGCTGACTCTATCGGGGTCCTGTACTTACCCTGATACACTTTCTTATTTTACATCTATCTTAAAGTGCTCTGAAATTAACTGATTTTATCCCTAGAGAATAAGGAGATAAGTCATTAGAAATATTATAAAGATCCTTTATCTTTTAGCTGTCGGTGGAGTACAGGACAGAAAGAAAATTTAAACAAAGGAAGAAAGGCAGAAGAAAAAGAAAGACACAGGAAAATGTTTCTTTTAATAAAATAGATTACAATGTCTACTATTATCATATGCACAATTCAATACAGCAGTCCCCGGGTTACGTACAAGATAGGGTCCGGAGGTTTGTTCTTAAGTTGAATTTGTATGTAAGTCGAAACTGTATATTTTATGATTGTAGATCCAGACAAAAAATTTTTTTTGCTGTAATAGGACCAAGGATTATCAATAAAGCTTCATTACAGACACATTACAGCTGATTATTGCAATCTGGGACTATAGTAAAGCATCCAGAGTGCTACACCAGAGGTCAGAGGGGTCTGTCTGTAACTATGGGTTGTCTGTAAGTCGGGTGTCCTTAAGTAGGGGACTGTCTGTAATTCAATTCTGTGGGCAATTTAGTTATATTTTAACATTACGGTTTCCTTTTATGTACTACATGTATAAAAACCATACTATTAACTAAGCAAAAATGTCCAGTGATCGCTCTCAAATAAGATTTTCTTGTTTCAAAATGTAGAGTCTGCTGGTCATTAGGCATATATCAAGGGACCACAGTGTGACATTCAGTTCCCAACAGAGCTGAAAATATTCAAGAATGTTAAGATTTAGAAACAGAGCAGATCTCTACCTGTGAAACAACGTTACAGCCATAAAAGGAGAAGGTATGCATTATATGCAATAACTTGACAGCTGAGAAAAAAGAGAGAAACCTAGAGAGTAGAGTATGGCTTTAATAGAAAAGCACACTACCACCTGCTGTTACTGATTACAATGCTGGCTTCTATCCAAATAGAACATACGCACAATATATATTATTTTCTACATTAGCTAACCTGATAAAACTCATTCTGTATAACAATATTCATATGTTATTTTAACTCAAGATCAACAGGAACACACATGAAAACAAGGATCTTCAACACATCCTATGCTTATTCAACTTTCTCCAGTTTAATTATATGAAGCATATAGGAACCATAACCCTCAAGGTCTTTGAGGATTAGTGTCTGTAGACTATATACATAAAAATACCACCATTAAAACCAGCTGTTTTTCCAGAAGGAAATCTTTCAGATGCGTAGGCATGGTCTTTGTTATATCACCATAGGATTTTTTTGTGTGGATATCCTGTAATGGTTCACAAGACCAATATGAAATATCACACCACAGCACAATGCCCCCACTGACCTCACTAAGAAATTCCATTTATAGTGTGCAGTATTACACATTACTTTCGAATAAAGATCGCATTGAGAATTTGAAAACTGGCAGTAATTCTCAAGTAACTAAAAGGAAATCTACCATCAAAATCAAGCACGATAACTAGAGATGAGCGAGTATACTCGTCCGAGCTTGATGCTCATTCGAGTATTAAGGTACTCGAAACGGCTCGTTGCTCGGACGAGTATTTCCCCTGCTCGAGATCGAGCATTTAATTAAAAAAACACAGTGAAGAACAATGAAGAATAGAATAAAAACATTGAACACAGTGAACACAGGATCATTTAAGTGAAAAAGACAGTGAAGAACACAGTGCAAAGAACACAGAATAGATTACAGATGTTCGGCACATTTGCTTACTTGTCGGAAGATACGCGCGGAACGGCAGCAGGGAGACATCAAGCAGCAGGGAGACATCAAGCAGCACGGGGAGACATCGGGCAGCACGGGGGAGACATCGGCCGGAACGGGGGAGACATCGGGCAGCACGGGGGAGACATCGGGCAGCACGGGGAGACATCGGGCAGCACGGGGGAGACATCGGGCAGCACGGGGGAGACATCGGCCAGCACGGGGGAGACATCGGGCAGCACGGGGGAGACATCGGGCAGCACGGGGGAGACATCGGGCAGCACGGGGAGACATCGGGCAGCACGGGGGAGACATCGGGCAGCGCGGGGAGACATCGGGCAGCACGGGGGAGACATCGGGCAGCATCGGGAGATAATATACGCGCGGAACAGTGAAGAATAGATCGCAGATGTTTGCATACATCTGCTAACTTATCAGAAGACATTCTTTTTCAATTAAATAACACATTTTATTCCTGAACCATGGTCCCTTTGAAAAATGCTCGGGTCTCCCATTGACTTCAATGGGGCTCGTTATTCGAGACGAGCACTCGAGCATCTGGAAAAGTTCGTCTTGAATAACGAGCACCCGAGCATTTTAGTGCTCGCTCATCTCTAACGATAACCCAAAGACACTTACTTATAGATCCAGGCACCGTGACTGTGGAAATCTTCCTATATTTGTTAACCATGGCCATATTCTGCCCCAAGAGCTGTGTTCTGTTATGATGTTTTCTTTGCCAAACTGACTTAATACTTTCTTCTAAATAACCACTAAGGCACATTTCCATTTACTATATGGGTTAAAGAAACAGTACAATATATGGTCGTGAGAGGATTGACCAAGTAAAGTACATTTCTCGTAAGCCAACACCTGGGACCAGAGTCTAAGTGGAACCCGGTTTTCACCAGAGCCCCACGCAAAGCGCGTTGGATGGCGTGGTACAACCAGGTTGTTCCACAGGCGTGACTTTGTCCGCAGTGGCGGCCAAGGCGAAGTACAGAATCGTCAGGCAAACTTGTGGTCGGGGACAGGCAGGAGGCAGAGACAGGCAGCACAGAATCAGAGTCAGGGACGTAGTGGACGGTCAGGACAGGCAGCAGGGGATCGGAGTCAGGAAAGGAATCGAGGTCACAATGGAAAATCACTGTAAACGCAGAGGATATAGGAACAAGCTGAATGGCAAAGAGGCACAAAGATCCGGCAGGGAAGACAGGAAGGGGGTGAGAATTTATCAGAATTGGCAGTCGGCCAGCACCAATTATCTCCCTTTAAATCTCTGGAAGCCTAGGAGGCGGGAAGCGCGTCGGAACAAGGGGAGGTAAGCACGGTGGGGTGGGGGGGGGGCACAACTAGGAGCACCTGTGACAATTGTATTTGGACTGCTAATATTTGTTTGTCACAGTTTACAGAAGTTTAGGATTAGGTAATTTTTCTTATGTCCTACGTATAGCACATGTAGTCATTTTTCCTCTAATGTCAGAATGAAGAGATGTGTTTTGTGTCTGTTTTTTTACATCAGTCTTGAACCACCATCTGAACCACAGGAAGATAACACTCAACTATGTTGAGTTACATGTAAGTGTAACTGATATTAAATCTGGTAAAACAGATTTGGGAGATGCCCCTAGGTCTGCCTATATCACATTTTTGGCCTTGATTAGCAGTCTGGCATAAGGAGAACTCTTACTTCCTGACCTTAGTCACAAGCCTCTCACTCAGCCGAACCAGTTCCCAATCAGGTCGAAACACTACTGTCTACAGTTGGAAGTATGCTCCTTCTGGAATAGATATACTGGTTTGGTTTTAACCCCGCATCATGTCATAAGGCTTTCTGAAGGTGCTTGATGTCAAGGGAGCCATCTTACAAGGTAGCTAAAAGAGATGTGGTTTTCCTTATCCCATCCTGGAAAACTTTGCATATTTTCCCAGTATACCACATCTTTACAATTTCCTCTTTTCAAAGATGTGGAGAGGTTGATTATTTATTACTAAATATATTTAACACACTTTGCAGTACATACATGCCATTCATAAGATATTCTAGAAATAGTAATTATTATCATTGTCATTATTATAATTTTAAATGCAACATAAACCAAGTACATGATCCATTATACCTAAATAGTCAGAATCACATGATAAACATTGCTATGTCACATAGCTTGTCAGCACCCTGTCACTATCACTTCTCATTTTCCTATAATGCTTTTCATTATCTAAATTGCTCCCGATGGGACCAGAAACTAAAATATTTCAATGTCTTTCAAAATGCAGCAAAATCTACTGAAGAGTGATCAAGGAATGAAACCGTTAGCTCCTTAAAATAGACAAAACTTAGTAAGTCTTTATATGTTAAAAACTGCATTTTTGCCATTTTTCACAGAAAAGAAATCACTTTCTTCTATGATGCCTTTATTCCATGGGGTATTGTTCATGAGATGAGAATGGGATATTTAAAACAGCATAAAACGCATTGAAGAACAACTTCCCTAACGGCTTATAAAATATTGTATTTTAGGTCTTTCTCATACAAAAAATGGGTCAGGAGGAAAAATGAGTAGACCCGAACTTTATGTTTAGTTGCATCTCTTGCGACCTGGTTATATTGCTGTATTAGCAGCCAACAGCCAAAGCAGCAAATTGACGCCTCTAACTAGCTATCCATAGGCATAACTAGTTGGCCAGGGGCATCAATTTGCTGGATTGGTTGTTTGGCTGCCAACCCGGCAATTGGTCCAGGTAGTGCAGGGCACACATGAACCCTGGACCCAAACTTGGAGTTCCAGTCTGCTCATCTCTAGTGAGGAGGATTGGTTAATCCAAGAGAAAGCAACCTTATGAAATATTAGCACAAAGAAAACAAACAGAATAAACTATTCTTGTGATGATTTATAAAATCAAAATAAAAGTAAATACTGTGAGCATAAGGAACTGATAAATAAGAAAGGAAATTTCCTCTTGTTAATTTAAAAAAATGTATGTAAAACCATCTGTTTGGGCAGAATATAAATTAAGATTACGAAATTTCTAATGATTCTATGCAAAACCAATAAATCAACTACTGGTAATCACTAGTCATGTGTTTGTATACAGATCTGTGCAACACAACCTTTATTTTTTGCACAAAATGGCTAGAAACATGTGATATGCAACTAACATTTTAAAGTACCATAATATGATTTTGCACTAGTGTATCACACTGTCATATTATGTATGTCTCTTTGTGCAGCCACCCAGTGGTTGTGATGTACTTTTTTTTTTTTTTTTTTTTGCAAAGCACCCACAACTCATCTTTTTCTCTCGGAGAGCCATAAAACTTGTGTTTCACTCCCCTAAAGTCAAAATCAAATATGAAATAGATCCTATCATTAGCTCATTTATATAATGCACTATTTGTACTTTCACATTATATATGAAACATTAAATGAAAGTTTAAAAGAAATAAACCACACAAGAAATACAAAAAAAAACTAGAAAAAGTCACCTCCAATCCTCTTCATGCTGATCCCGGTGCTTTCCGTCGCTAGTCTTGACACACCGGGATCACCTAGAAAAGAAACCTATAATTAGCAGCACAAAGCGTGGGGACAAGATGCCCAGTGCTCCGGACTGTCACTCGCCACCTCCCTTAAATACCTGTGCAAGCGGTTTGCACTGAAAAGAACATGAAAAGTCCAACAGAAAACTGGTGCACAGCCCTTAGTAAATGTGTCCCTGTGTCTGGTGCTATCAGCAGATGATAACGCTCTTCCAATGTGATGATCTAGGAAGGTACTAGTAAATGATATAAATGCTGTGCAAAAAAACCATCTGTTTTCTTTTTTTTTGCAAGACATCTCAGCAATGTAATTTATGTAACATTAAATCATTCAAACCTTGTCTGAACCACATATTGGATTATGCATTTGGCCCCACGAGTCCTCTAAGAGGGTTTGTTTATAACTAAATTTCACTGATCAATACATTAAGAAAGACACTGGTATCTTAAACATCCAAAGCGGCCCCATGGTAGTTGAAGGGTGAACTGTCTAACCTAAATCATAAAATACAGGAAAAGATATCTTCAAGAAAAGCAAACATTCTCAAGAGAAATCCAGCAGGCCATCAAAAATATTTAGGCTGGTTACATAAAGGTTTAAAAATAAGCTCTAGCAGTTCCTCAGATGCCTTTAAAGAGACAAATAGCAAACAGCGGTCTTTTCTAGCTATTTATGACTACATCATCACAGAGGACTTTTTCCTTTGAGTCCTGTGTAATGAGATTTTCTCTACTTGGTTTTGGCACAGACGCCGAGTGTCAGAGAAAGGACAACCTTCCAGACGGGTCTGCAGATAGAGAGCCCAGCTGTGTTTATGTCCAGGCCGACCAGATGTGGACAGGCTGCCAGATGTACCAGTCAATTTAATCCCTATGTCTTACTCTCTGGTGGCCATATTTCACACCATAAAGAACCAGATTATAGTTAATGTGGCAGAACAGGTTGGATGTGGTTTGCATTTAATCACAAAATCTGGTAGAAAGATGGGGCATTTTATCATTAAATCAATATTCTAGGATTTGTACTGATAGCAAACATTCAAGAATCATGAAATGGGGTAAGTATTTTTTTAAAAATATGATAAAATTCCTGTGTTACCCCCTTATTATAGATCTATCCATCTGTAACTATATTACGAAGTAACCTACAGGGGTTGTCTAGTTTCAGCAAATAAATTTTATTGTTTGAATTATGAAGTGATATCCAGTTGTCCAAAATACTCTCTACATCATTCCTTAAAGGGGTATTCCCCACGAGACAAGATTCTTAAATGTACGCAGAATAACAAAATAACAAACCTGTTGGGCATTGAAAGTTTGGGCATTTTTTTTTAAATTCATACATTTTTGCATACACATTTTATTGAAATGTATTGGTTAGCTCATTTACTGCGTTAACACATTTCAAACGCATCACAACAGTTGAGGAGAGCAGATCTGCCTAATTACATTGCTGTCAACAGAAAAATACAAAAGTTATGCCCCTAAATTAAAAACAATGCTTTTTTCTTCAATATTGGTTTTGCTCAGTAAAATTGAACAAAGATAAGAAAAACTATATGAGGTATCACTGTAATCATCGTGAACCAGAGAATAAAGATAAAATATGATTTTTACGTGATGATGAGCGGGGAAAAAAAAGTGCTAAAGATCCAAAATAAAAATGGATAATTTTGTTTGTATCCCCCTTGAAATAGTTAATAAAACCTCATGAATAAGCTATAGACCCCCAAATGAATTATCTATACATTGTATCTTACCTCGCAAATAATATGCCCTCATATGTTTGCATTACCAAAAAAAAAAATGTAATTGTACATTGTGACAATGGGGTCTGGGCTGTGATAGCCAGACACCGGCACTTTCCGTACCCGATGTCCCGAAATCTTCTTCTGACACACCGCCGTAGAAAGGCGTTGCGTCAGAAGAAGTACCCTTAATGACCGCCGTAGAATCCCAATAGGGTGGTCATTAAGGGATTAAAATCTGCAAACTTTCCTTCATGGCAGTTTTCAGGATTTGATATATCATTTTTACATCTTTGTATCAATTTTTTTTACTAGGAGGGTGATCTAATTCATTTGAGGACTGAGGTTTCTGTGGATAGGCTTATCATGGTTTCAATGAGCTTTGTGATGTACCTATATATATATATATATATATATATATATATATATATATATATATATATCTTTTTTTTATTTTTTTAACCTTTACTTGTTGTGTCTTGGGCATTTGATTGCATAAAGTTGAATAAAACTGTAAAGTATAAAAATGTTTGCTTAGCTCTGCACTAAGCTAAAATAAGTAATAAATGATTCTCTAATTTCTTTTTCATTAGATATCTGCAGCCGTTTGCCTGAAAATAGGGGTTTTTACCTGCTCTCCCTGCCTTTGTTTTTATTGGTTGCCATGGGAATCTGTAGCTTAAGATGAGTGACAGTGGGTGAATCTTATTGGGAGGGGCACTAGGAGAGCTGCAGGTTCACCATCGGTAGTCTGCTAGGTGCAAGAGAATATCAGTCCTCAACAGGCAAGGATTAAGACTCCCATGGGCCCTGCGCTGTATGAATATTATAGCTGCAACAAGAATGTGACACGAACGTGTTTTTTTCCCAATTTTTCCACATTAGGAATTTTTTTTCCAGCTTCCCTGTACACGGCATGGAATCATAAATAATGTGAAGGAGAAATAAAATTTGTTATGCACAAAATAAGCCCTCACACAGCTGTACGCAGATTTTTAAAGGTGGAGAACAAGAAAAGAGCGAAAAAACCTTGCATCCTTAAGGGGTTAATAAAGTTTGTTGTACTTTTTTACCTATATACTCTTTGGTTTTTTATATATGTTGGTCTTTTATTTGTGTGTTGCTTTTAGTGATACTATTATGCTGTGCAGACCTTTTTCTTTTGAGCTTCTAGAAGACATTGAGGATAAAAACAAAAAATAGTCTGGGCATTAAAGAGAACCAGTCAGGCAAATTAACCCCCAAAACTAAATATATTTTCATAAACTGCCATTAAAAAGCATTGTCCCTCTACATGCCTGTACACTCAAACTATCAGTTACTAAAGCTGTATGCAAATGACCTGTGAGATGTCCAATGAATCATTATCATATTCACCAGTCCAGCTTATTCATTAGTGGGAGGCACAGCCACACCCCCCAGTGCTTGACTGACAACCTGTATAATGATGTGAATCTCCTGGTGCTGGCTCCTCTATGTGTTTTCTGGTGCTGGCGCCCCCTGCAGCCTGTGTGTGTATGAGATACTCCTATACACATGACTGACAGCCTGTATAATGATGTGAGGTATAATGGTGTAATGGCTCCTCTATGTGCTTTCTGGTGCTGGCGCCCCCTGCAGCCTGTGTGTGTATGAGATACAACTGCTCCAGGATGCAGCCATTTTATAGAACATGTCAGGTTCTTGTGTTGCTGATGTCTGTTTCTCTCACATATCTATAGGAGGACACAGCATGTCAGCAGATAAAGCACTAGGAATGCTTCACTATACATTACACACAGACATGAGCAGGGGGAGGAGAGGGGTGAGCAGTCTGCCCAGCCTCATTTACATAATAAAGAAAATATGGTTTTGCAATTATTAATATATGAAATAACTAGATAAAGGCTGGGATGGATCCTTGTGAGCTGCTCCAACAGGTAGTAGTGACAGAAATAGTGACAAAGATCTGATGACAGGTGTCCTTTAAGGTGGAAAATAGCTGTGGAAATAAGGGGTTAATGAGATATTCCAGGCTAAAGATATCAATGACCTATCCTTAGTCACACACTCTCAAATCACTTCAGCTACTGCTTAATCCTGGTTATTGGCTATGAAAAGCCCTTTGTGCAATTTTTTCATATATTTTCCATATAACCCCAATGTGCCTAGAGCCTGTACCTCTGCAGCTGCCAGCAATGTAGCGATTTATCCGATTAAACACTACTTTTCTTGTCCTGCTGGGCCACACCCAGGCATTATATACTTTGTCGTCTGTGCTGGTTCAGGGGTAGGTTTGCTTTGCAAAGTCAACTTGAAGAAAATACGTAGTGATTTAAGCATGGGGAACTGCAGGTGGACATAACAGTGAATGCTATGAAGTCCTAGCGGAAATGTAAATATTCCTATGCCACGGTAATCAATCTTTAGTGGTTTCAGTGGTTTAGAGAACAGCACTTTACTGTTAAGGAGTAAATACATTATCTTGCCTCGAAAATTAGCCATTTCACATTATGGCAAGCATGAATAGAATCACACATAGGATTTTCTATCACACATTTTAGTTCATTGGAAAGAAATGAACATGATTGTTGAATTATAGAATTTGAGTTTTACTAAGTCAATTTACCTCCTTTAAATTTTGGGGATCTGACACAGGGCTAAATCATTCAGGTAGTGTCACCCAACATATCCTAATAACAGTAAATGAGTAGACAACTTTGTCTTTAGGCTACTTATTGGCTAATATGTAAGGTGAATCAATATTTCTTAGAGGGACTTTCTGCTTTAAAGTGGTATTACATTTTCAGCAAATTATTAAAAATCTGTTTTAATTTGAGTCATGAACGCTAGCAGCGCATTTATCACAGGTTTTAGAGAGTTCTGGCATATTTTTCTGTAGTGAACTATGCCAACAAATAGAGAATAAGTCTGCACTACCGACTTGATAAATCTACTCAACCGAACAGAGATTTGAGAGCAGAATGTTAATAGAAATCAGCGCCGGATTAAGAATGGTGGGGGCCCCTAGGCGCAAAATCTGGTGGAGGCCCCCACAGAATGTAGCCCAGACAGGGTACATATTTAGCATCAAAGCAATAGGTTTGGTCCCCTCATTAGTAATCCATGTAAGAGGCATGATCTGGCTTAACAATTTGTGACCAGATCAGCGTCCTCAACAAATGTGTACAGTGCCCAAGTAAGCCGCCAGTAATTAAAAAATGTATAAATGTACAGCCCTGTTACTAAAAAAAAATGTGCAGCCTCCCAGTAATTAATAAATATATAGCCCCTGGTGATAAATATACATCCCCCAGTAATATATATCCCCCAGTAATAGATACAGCCCCCAGTGACTAATAAATGTACAGTCCCGAGCAATTAATAAATATACAGCCCCCAGTAATATATATCCCCCAGTAATAGATACAGCCCCCAATGACTAATAAATGTACAGTCCCCAGCAATTAATACATATGCAGCCCCAGAGTATAATATAACTAATAAATATACAGCCCACTGTAAGATAACCAGCTCCCATTGTAAAATATATCAGTCCCCCTCATCTTTCAGGATGTCGGTGTCCTGTGTCATGCATTGCACCGCTGGCACCAGGGTGTCGGCATCCTGTGCGCTCTATGGCTCTGCCATAGACACAAGTTTACCGGTTACCGCCTTGTTCTCTAAACCTGGCGGGGAGCCGAATGTGTACCCAAACACCAATTTATTGATGGTGCGCCTTATAATCCGGTGTGCATTATAGTCTGAAAAATACGGTATTTCTAGTGTCAAAACTTATAGAAAAGAAATACACTGTTCTTGCTAAAATAAATAAATTTTAGTGAAATTACAAATAAAAACAAAACATGGGATCTGACCAGCATACAGATCCATTGGGCATGGACAGAGCACATTGGGGGTCATTTACTAAGGGCCCGATTCGTGTTTTCCCAACGTGTTACCCGAATATTTCCGATTTGCGGCAATTTTCCCTGAATTGCCCCGGGATTTTAGCGCACGCGATCGGATTGTGGCGCAACGGTGCCGGCGAATCGGGGAGTGTGGCCGAACGAAAACCCAACGGATTCTGAAAAAACGCCATATTTTTTTTAAAAAAAGTAGCGCTGGACACGTGCTAACCTGCACCCAGCAACGGATCGTGAACTCCGGCGGACCTCGGCTGACTTCAGCGCGACACCTGGTGGACGTCGGAGAAACTGCCTTAGTGAATCGCCGGAAGACCCGAATCCACCGCAGAGAACACGACCATGGATCGCGAATGGACCGGGTAAGTAAATCTGCCCCACTTTGTGCAGCAGGCCTTACCATAAAGAATTTCAAGTGGCCCATTTTCAAAAAAACCAACAAACAGCAAACCTATCAAAACTTATTATGACAATGTACCAAGTAAGTGCAAGCTATTCCTCCCCCTAAAAGAATAAAAGAAAAGAAAAAAAAGAAAGTTATATTCTCTCCTTCTCAAGCTGTTCTCTATCTGAACTTTTTCTTCTAAGTTACAGAGGATATAAAAAAAATAGGAGTATTTTTATTCTTGGGTCATTTTTAAAAGGGTGAAACAAGAGAAAAGGACTTTCATCACCATCAGAAACTCCCTTGTGAGTGAGTTTTTCTCTATGTAAAGAAAACCTTGAACTTTGGATGAATCTGCAAGGGTACATTATGAGCCCCCCAAACTGTCACCTGCCTGGTTATTGGGTCCACCCTAACCAGTGATGAATAAACTTAAAGGGGTTTGCCCACAAAAGAAAATTCTCAAACGTCGATCCAGGGTCGGGTCTAGGGGCAGCCAAAATTGTGTACACCATGACTGATAGAGACAGGTTAAAATTATATCTCTGAATGCTGTATTTTTGTTGATAACAATGAATTCGAGAATGTGGTATTTTGTTATCCTGAGTACCTGAGTATCCTGTCTTCGTGTGAATACCCTTTTAATAAGACAAACAAATAAAACAGAGGGAAGCTCAACAATCCGAGTCACCACTAAATAGCAGGTAAAGTACAGGTGGTCCCCTACTTAAGGACACCAGACTTACAGACGACCCATAGTTAAAGACGGACCCCTCTGCCCACTGTGACCTCTGGTGAAGCTCTCTGGATGCTTTACTATAGTCCCAGACTGCAATAATCAGCTGTAAGGTGTCTGTAATGAAGCTTTATTGATAATTCTTGGTTCCATTACAGAAAAAAAAATGTAAACTCTGATTGTCACTGGAGCAAAAAGAAAATTTGTCTGGCTCTACAATTATAAAATATACAGTTTCGATTTTAATACAAATTTAACTTAAGAACAAACCTATGGACCTTATCTTGTATGTAACTGCCTGTACAGAAACGAAAACACATCAGAATAGTCGCAGCAATACAAAAAAAAAACAGAGCTAGCAGACACTGACCAAAATATATTCAAACTGGTGCAGTGTGCATTAGTTTACTTTGCACTGGCTTTGTGAAAGTTGTGCCACATTATTTAATTCCTTCCTGCACCATGACGTTGGGAGACGTCAATGTGTGCTTGTATTTAGAACGCCATGACTTTGCCCCATGTCATGTACATAACATGTGCTCAGAAGCAAAGCCTGTGCGATCTGTGCAGAATTCAAGCTGTATGTGATACCCGAGCCTCTGCACGAGCAGCCGTTATTGCAATAGTCATGATCCCGACTGTTTAACCCTTTAGCCGCAGCTGTCAAAGATGACGGCAGCATCTAAAGGGCTTACCCACCTCTCCCCTGCACCATTGTCTCTGCAGCAACTTTGGGGTCCAATAAACTGCCTGCTGTGTCCTGCCATCCTGGTCAGTTAACAGGATCTGCACACAGTTCCACCTATTGGGGCAGATTCAGCGGCGCGTTCTCTGCGGTGGATTCTGGTCCGGCCGGGATTCACCAGGTGGCGCTGCTGCGCTGAAGTTCCCCCGAGGCCCGCCGGAATGCACTGAAGTTCACCGGCCTATTCCTAGTGAAGGTAAGTGCAAGTCCCGCGACACTTTTTTTTTTTAAAATAGGGCGGTTTTTCTGAATCCGTCGGGTTTTCGCTCGGCCACGCCCCCGATTTCCGTCGCGTGCATGCCAGCGCCGATACGCCACAATCCGATCGCGTGCGCCAAAATACCGGGGCAATTCAGGGAAAATCGCCGCAAATCGGAAATATTCGGGTAACACGTCGGGAAACCGCGAATCGGGCCCTTAGTAAATGACCCCCATTGCGTCAGAATTGTGTTGCATATCAGTTATAAATGTGATGCCAAGTGCGCTCCCATATTTCGGACAGATGAATCAAGCCACCCTAATCTATATAACAGTTTTGGGGCAAAAATCACCTGATAAACAAGCAAATATTTTGATACAAAATAGGATTAATTTTACAGGACAGGTTATCTAGTCCTTTCAGGGTTTTCTCCCATTTCAGTTGTTCATCCACATCTCTGTATTACTCCCATCTATTTGATATCTTCGGAATCATACTGGGAAAAGAGGGGTTAAAGTTCCCTATAAAGTGTTGATATAAGACGTTTCCACCCAGTTTGTCACCGGTGCTTCAACGGCCCATGTCTCGGGTTGCGGGCCCACCCGTGCCCCTCTCCTTGCCCCTATGCCCCGCAGCACTAACTCACCTGTCCATTCTCCTGTTCCTGGCCCACCGGTCAGACGAGCGCACCTCCCCCTCCTAGGGTGTGTGAAGATTTAAAGGGCCAGCGCACCATTCATTGGTGCTGGCTATTCCTGGAATTCCTCATAAGCCAGCCTCTTCCTGCACACCCTGCCAGAACTTTGTGCCGTATAGCCATTGAGAAAGCTTGTCCCTGATGCCCTGCGTTTCCTCTGTGATTTCCTGTTGTGACCCCGGTTCTGTTATGGACTCTGAGCCCGTGCTGCTTGCTCTGACCTACTGCTATGTCCCCGACTCTGATCCTGTGCTGCCCGTTCTCACCTCCAGCCTGTTCCCTACTACGATTCTGCTCAACATCTCTGTACCTCCTGTTGGTCGCCAACGCAGACAAAGTCGCACCTATGGAACGTCCTGGTGGTACCACGCCGCAACAAATCCAACTAATTTAATAAAAGAAAAATCTTTCATCTGCACATAGGTTACCACTAATTAATCCAAACATTTTCTATCATGGTCATTAAAAAAGGTGAGCAATGATTTATTATTCCATAGCACAGCATTAGTAAAAATTATATTTTATGATTGCAGTATTTAACAATTAAATAGCATTGGAAATTATACCTCATCATTAGAAATAAGATAAATTGGATTGACCCTGGGGAGAATTCATGATACTACTAACAGTAGTATATTTTGCTATTAGTTTATTATAAAGATCATTTATTATTTATATTCTATCCATTATAAAGCAATTTAAACACAAGGGCTCTGTATTCAATATCATAAATAACATACCATTAGGTATAATTCTGTTCTACTTAACATCTATAACTTGGCTGTACCTAGGTCACTGTAATGTAACAAAATGAATATTAATGACAAAAATTAGACAAAACAGGAGCATGGTATGAAGGTCTACATAGTATCACTGATCCATAAGGTTTGGTGAAAAGACAGATATCTATAAGATCTTTTACATCACGTACTAAAACATGCACATGTTGTCCAAACAGTATCCATCCTGATGCCCTCCAGCCAAACCACAGAAATAACTATCACGTCTGGATTATTTAGTGGTTTTTACATTCATGCCTGCTAGGGAATTGAGGGCAGAGGTGTGGGCTGTGGTTTGTCTGCTAAAATCACTATATTAGAGAAAGCTTAGTGGTTCTTCCCTTAAAAGAAAACCAAAATGAAAATTAAACACAGGGCTATATGAAATACTTTTTAGATCCTCATATGGAATGCTTAGGCTCTTTCAACAGGAGTCCTTTCCATATGCATTAGCCTAAAGATAAGCACCCAGCAGCATAGGATCTTTTCTTTTTATATTGCCTTTTAATCTAAAAATTTACCAAAACAGATGATATAACTCTTAGCTACAAGCCGACTTCTTTTCTTGTGTGCTTTTTTTCTAGCTTCTGTTTATACATTCCAAACTGACCCTTTTGGATTGATTTTTTGCTCTATGTGACCCTACAGATATGCCAAATGTGTTCTGAACAAACTGCAGAAATAAAAATACTACTATGATAAAAATAAAAATACTATATATTGTAGTATTATTTTTTTTGCATTTACAAATAAGCATAGCCTTTATTACAGTATCTGTTTATTCACTTTTTCATTACTAAAAGACGTCTTTCGTAGTGGTTTTTCTCATACATCACATATTAAGTACTTAGTAGTTTTGTATGGGTTTTGTTGTTTTTTTCCCACACTTATTTTACATGAAATAAAAATTTCACTTGTACTTCATACTTAACGGGATAATGAGCACACTGCTTATTTAAGTATGTAGACATGTATGGAAATACTAATACAAAAAGAACATACCCAGATTACAAGGTTGGTAATGGGGCATTAAAAGGGTTGACCACTTTACTTAAAGGGCACCTACCACCACAAATCTACCTATAAAGGTAGATCGGGTGGTAGGTGAATCAATGGGAGGTGAGGATAGCCCTTTTAAGGGCTAATCCTCACGTCCCCGCACTTTTTTGTAAACTTTTATTACCCTAATATGTTAATTTTGTTATGCGGCTACTTGGGCGTGGAGTAGCCGCATCTGAGGTTACACGAGGCGGCTACTCCACGCCCCGGTAGCCACTTTACCCCTCCTACTCACCATGTTCGGCGCGCAGCTGCTCGTAGCTGCGCGCCCTCGTCCGACGATCCTGCCGTCTGCGCATGCGCAGAACAGCAGGCTCGCGCCTGTGCAGCCCCGGCTTCGGAGCAGTGACCGCGCAGGCGCGGGCCTGCTGTTCTGCGCATGCGCAGACGGCAGGATCGGCGGACGAGGGCGCGCAGCTACGAGCAGCTGCGTGCCGAACATGGTGAGTAGGAGGGGTAAAGTGGCTACCGGGGCGTGGAGTAGCCGCCTCGTGTAACCTCAGAAGCGGCTACTCCACGCCCAAGTAGCCGCATAACAAAATTAACATATTAGGGTAATAAAAGTTTACAAAAAAGTGCGGGGACGTGAGGATTAGCCCTTAAAAGGGCTATCCTCACGTCCCATTGATTCACCTACCACCCGATCTACCTTTATAGGTAGATTTGTGGTGGTAGGTTTCCTTTAAAGGAAATTTACCACTTTTCGGGTAGCCCTTTAAGCTAAAAATACTTACCTGTCAATGTCTTCTTTCAGATCCTGACACATTTCTTCACTAGTCTTGAACTTGCTACTTCACTCAGGCGCTCTAGGCTAATAATTATGCACGCCTCCAGCACAATAGTTACCCATCTCTCCCCTGCCGGAGAGCCTGGTGACGTCATGATGGAGGTGTGTATAATTATTAGCTGTGAAGTGCACAGAGTGCTCGAGGCTAAGTAGCATCTTTTTTTTTCAGGCCGTTTTAACACTTCTGAAGATATGAGCTGGGATCTGGAAGAAGACGTCAACACGTAAGTATATTTAGCCTAAATAGATAACACGCAATTAGTATAATGTTTTTTGTGTTATGTATAATTGTGGGGGCAGGATGTAAGGTAATTTACCAATATATCTCTTTTAAATGTTCCGCCCCACTACTGATATGTAAAGTAAAGCTCCCTGGTTGAGAAATGTCTTTTACCTCATCAGCTGCCATTTCTGTCCATACCAAGACATGAGATAGAGGGTCATGTGAGCCTAAGGCCCCTACCACACTAGCGTTGCATTTCACGTCAGGGTGCAATGCGTGAAAAACTGACGTTTTTTGGCTGCATTTTTGTTCCATTTTTCCTTTGACTCATTAGCGTTTTTGCGTATGGAAACATCTGCAATGTGTTCTTTACACACATATATATTGTTCTTCACATACTATTTTGTTCGCACCGTTCCGCGCGTATCTCCCGACAAGTAAGCATATGTGCCGAACATCTGTAATCTATTCTTCACTGTGTTCTTTACTGTGTTTTTCACTTAAATGATCCTGTGTTCACTGTGTTCACTGTTTTTAGTCTATTCTTCACTGTGTTTTTTTAATTAAATGCTCGATCTCGAGCAGGGGAATTATTCATGTCACCTAGCAACCCATCCATTTAAAACGCATTGCACTCGCATTGCACTTGCAATGCTTGCGAGTGCAATGCATTTTTGATGCGTCTCCATAGACTTGAATGGGGCGGGAAAATCGCGTGTGAAACGCAAAAGTAGAGCATGCTGCGATTTTGACGCGCGTCAAAACAAACGCAAGCACGCGCGTGAAAAACAACGCAAATGAGGAAAGGCCCATTGGAAACAATGGGACAGAGTGCAATGCAAGTTCTGCGCGTCAAAAGCACACGCAGAACTCGCGCGTGAAAAACGCTAGTGTGGAAGGGGCCTAACTCTCCATGACCAATCATCTACCTTCGAGGCCCTTATTATAATAATCGTGAATATAAGCTTAAGGTACTGGAAGTTAGATTGGTCATGGACAGGTAGGATGACATGACCCTCCATCTGATGCCATAGCATGGCAAGATAGGCAGCTTATAAGGTAAAAGCCATTTCTGTACCAGGGAACTTTACTTTATATTCTAAGAAAATAGTGCTGAACATTTAATAGCTATGCACTGATAAGTTACCTAAAACCCTGCCCCCACACTTACACACATTACAAAACACCTGATGTAAAGTGGCCAACCCCTTTAAGGACAGAGCCCTCCCTATGCCCCCCCTCCCCCCCCCCTTAGTTTATTTTGCTTCCTATGTGTTTGTGTGCATGCTGTAAAAATAGATTCTGAGTCAAATGGTTAAAAGACCTGAGTGAAGTTGGCCCCCCCACCTTATTCAAATCAAACAAAATTGGTGTCAAACGTTTGTGCTACGTTTGTGCTGGTTTGTGCAGCAGAAATTTTCGTTTGTGCCGCTATCGTTTTTAAGATTTTAATGAAAGTTTCCAGAGGTCATCAGAGGTCAACCAGCCCCCCCACATTGCCCAAATCAAACAAAACTGGTGCCGAACAAGTCTGCTATGTTTGTGCTGGTTTGTGCTGCGCAAATTTTTGTTTGTGCTGCTTTTGTTTTGAATATATGAACAAAAAATTAAAGTTCAAAAGTTCAAGCAGCCCCCCCACATTAACCGAATCAAACAAAACGGGTGTCAAACGTTAGTGCTACGTTTGTGCTGGTTTGTGCAGCAAAAATTTTCGTTTGTGCCGCTATAATTTTTAATATATTCATACTTTTTTGCAGAGGTCATCAGAGTTCATTTCTTCCAAAGTATAATGTGTTTGCCAGCTCCCCCTGGTGATCAAACCAGGGAAGTGTCACTAGGTTTGTTTTTTACCAGTTCATCCTAAACACCTCAAACACCTGAACATACCTTAAAAATTATAGCGGCACAAACAAAAATTTTTGCTGCACAAACGTAGCACTAACATTTGACACCAGTTTTGTTTGATTCGGTTAATGTGGGGGGGCTGCTTGACCTTTTGAACTTTACATTTTTGTTCATATATTCAAAACAAAAGCAGCACAAACAAAAATTTGCGCAGCACAAACCAGCACAAATGTAGCAGAATTGTTCGGCACCAGTTTTGTTTGATTTGGGCAATGTGGGGGGGCTGGTTGACCTCTGATGACCTCTGGAAACTTTCATTAAAATCTCGAAAACTATGGCGGCACAAACAAAAATTTCTGCTGCACAAACCAGCACAAACGTAGCACAAACGTTTGACACCAATTTTGTTTGATTTGAACGAGGTGGGGGGGCCAACTTCACTCAGGTGGTTAAAAGGGCAGATGTTTATACAGGCGGTCCCCTACTTAAGGACACCCGACTTACAGACAACCCATAGTTACAGACGGACCCCTCTGCCCACTCTGACCTCTGGTGAAGCTCTCTGGATGCTTTAAAATAGTCCCAGACTGCAATAATCAGCTTAAAATTGTCTGCAATGAAGCTTTATTGATAATTCTTGGTCCTATTACAGCAAAAAAATTTGAAACTCCAATTGTCACTGGGGCAAAAAAAAAAATTGTCGGGAACTACAATTATAAAATATACAGTTTCGACTTACATACAAATTCAACTTAAGAACAAACCTACAGTCCCTATCTTGTATGTAACCCGGGGACTGCCTGTACATACTTTTTACAATTCTGTATACTATATGGCCATTTTATAAATGAAGTGGTAATAAATATTTGTCTTATGTCTAGTTGCTATTATAATGGTCTTCCACAAACAACCAACATTTCTTATATTTGAAAATAAATAAAGAGTAGTCTTAGTAAGTGAATTAAAGGTCATGACAAAATCCCATTATATAAAATGATGGCACTGCTCTTTGAATGGCTGTCAGCAGTCCACTGTCCTCTTCAATTTGGTGTTGCTTATAATGCAGGAAATGCCACGACCATGATCAAGAGAAAACCAAATCATATTTATTCTCAAAGCCATCTAAACAGAATTGATCTGTCTGTCATATTGCCTGACTTCATACTACACAACCCTTAGCTGCTTGGACTTGATTAAATGAGTCTTTTGCTTGTTCCATCCTGATTGCATTCAATTAGGCTCCAGCAAGTGGTTTTGTCCTCAGCGTTACCTCATATCCTAATCAATAATGTACGGAAACTATAAGCCCTCAAAGTGCTGTTGCCTGTCTGACAGCCTCAATTATATATGATTTCTTAATAATCTCAAGAAATAAGAACACAGCATTAATATTTGGCCTTGTATTGTCTAGAGCAGGGGTCTCAAACTCGCGGCCCCGTTGGCCCGCGGGACAATATTTTGCGGCCCCCACCTGGTCGCGCTGCATGGAGAGGGCTCACGCGCTGAGCACTCTCCATAGCCGGTAAGTCTTTTCTGCATATTGCAGCAAAGGCTTACCGGTAACACCCGCGATCGGTGCTAGCACCGATCGCGGGTGCTTTCACAGCGATGGCTGCCGACAAAGCTGCCGGCAGCCTCAAAAAGATAGCGGCGCATGGGCGCCGCCATCTTACCTGGGATCGCCGCTCCCCGTGACGTCATCGGGGGCGGAGATCCGTCTCCATGGTAGCCTCGGGTCTTCCGAAGACCCGAGGCTATTTCGTTTTAACCCCTTCATTACAATGTGCTGATAGCACATTGTAATGAATGAGGAGGAAAATCTCCATATACTGCCATACTGTAGTGTGGCAGTATATGATAGGATCGATCAGACAACCTAGGGTTAAAGTACCCTAGGGAGTCTGAAAAATAGTATAAATAAAAATAAAAAAAAGTTTAAAAAAAAAAAATAATAATAAAAAAACCTAAAATTTCAAATCACCCCCCTTTCCCTAGAACTGACATAAATATAAATAAACAGTAAAAATCATAAACATATCAGGTATCGACGCGTCCGAAAATGCCCGATCTATCAAAATATGATGACGGTTTTTCAGTGCGTTTAACCCCGTTACGGAAAATAGCGCCCAAATTCGAAAATGGCACTTTTTTGCCATTTTGAAAAATATAAAAAAATCTATAAAAAGTGATCAAAAGGTTGTACAGTCCTAAAAATGATATCATTGAACATATTATCAAATTTCGCAAAAAATGACAGCACCCACAGCTCCGTACACCAAAGTATGAAAAAGTTATTAGCGCCAGAATTTGGCAAAATAAAAAAAAATATTTTTGTACAGTAGGTTTTAAATTTTGTAAATGTATGAAAACATTATAAAACCTATACAAATTTGGTATCCCCTTAATCGTACCGACCCAAAAAATAAAGTAGACATGTCATTTGGGGCGCTCAGTGAAAGACGTAATATCCAAGCCCACAAGAAAATGGCGCAAATGCATTTTCATTGCATTTGGAATTTTTTTCCCGCTTCCGAGTACATGGCATGGAATATTTAATACCATCACTATGAAGTGCAATTTGTTACGCAGAAAACAATCCATCACACAGCTCTTTACGTGTAAAAATAAAAAAGTTATAGTTTTTTGAAGGTGGGGAGTGAAAAATGGACATGAAAAAACAGGAAAGGGCCCGTAACCGGTTAATCCCCTTCCCTCCGGTACTTGAAGAAGATGAAGTCGCCGCTCTGAACGCACTTGGTGCAGGTCAGAGCGGCGACTTCATCTTCTTCGATGGGAGGGACACGGGGAGGCAAGTACCGGGTGGGGGAGGGGGGAATGGAGTGTCCCTGACTGGGCTCAGTGCGGTAGGAGCTTGGGACCCCTCGGTACACAGGACGCGTTCATAGAGAAAACACGTCTCCCAGCTTGGGGCTTTCCTTGCACTGGGAGACGCCGTGACATTTGAATCTGAATAATGATATTTTGTAAGCGCATTTTGTGTGGAAAACTTGATGCGGCCCAGCCTTACCCAGAATCTACCTCCAACGGCCCCCAGGTAAATTGAGTTTGAGACCCCTGGTCTAGAGAGACATGAAGTAAATGCAGGGTGGTGGGTGCTGCAGTCACATAACTGTAGCCACTCCTATTCCATCGGACAAAAGTAGAGATTATAACAGAATCTAAGAAAAGCAAAAGCTGAAGCAATATGTATTTAAAAATGGTAATATTTTTTATTTAGATAGCATTGGAAATTCATCTGTAAGAAGGGTGTCCTTAAGTCGTGGACCGCCTGTATTCCCCAACTGAAAACCATGCATAAATGCCATAATATCTTTTACATTTTACCGAAGACAAAATGAGTACTTTGATCATAACACAGCTCATAAAACGCATAAAACACATAAGACTAAGTGATGGAGATGCACACAAACACACAAAATGCTAAAGCAAATGGACCTTAATATTTGCAGTGTCCGTTGATATACTATAATACATTGGGGCAGATTTACTTACCCGGTCCATTTGCGATCCAGCGGCGCGTTCTCTGCGCTGGATTCGGGATTTATTAAGGTAGTTCCTCCGCCGTCCACCAGGTGGCGCTGCTGTGCTGAAAAGCATTGGAACGCGCCAGAGTTCACCGAGTCGGGCTGAGTGAAGGTAAGTGATTTCCGTTGCGTGCATGCCAGCGCCGATGCACCACAATCCGATCGCGTGCGCCAAAATCCCGTGGCAATTCAGGGGAAATCGGCGCAAATCGGAAATATTCGGGTAACACGTCGGGAAAACGCGAATCGGGCCCTTAGTAAATGACCCCCATTGTATGTAGAAGTGTTATATTTATGGCGCTTTGCCAATGTGTCCTCTCAACTCTATACAGTTGGAGTACATTTTTAATTGTTTATTCATTTGACTGAAGTGCACCGTCTGTGACAAGGTGTGTAAAGCATGTCTAATTTAAGGATTGATAACACATCTGGTTATGGAAAGTAAACTCATTGAGCGATTCAAATAACCCATCTCCTTCAGTTTCCACCCCTGCATACCCTTCAGCAAATACAACTACTACAACTGCTTGCACTGTCACCAGAAATTTTAGAAAAGTAACCAGATATCTCATGTGTATTGAAGCCATTCATTCTTCTATTCATTGCAATGAAAATTTCTTATACTCTGGCTTCTGGCCACTATAATAAGATTTATATATTTGTGTGTGCCCCTCTATATGAATTATTCAGATAACATCTGCACAGCAGCCCCTGGAAATGCCACTAAAATTGCCAACTATGTGTCAAACTAAATTATAAGTAGTGTTAGTCTCAGTGTAGTTTCTCCACTGTGGATAAAGGAATGTGTAACAGTGACTTTCTCCATATAATGAAGTGACAGATGATTTGCTTCCACATTATAGAGGTGATGCTGGAGTCCATAGTGGAAACATTGCACAAAATACTACAGCATAAAATAAATTTTAAGCATAAATGTGTAAATGAATACACAGCTTTACTGGATTTATAAATCAGGAGTCTCTCCAAACCTCATTCCGTTGGTTACGATAAAGGAACAGATATAGAAGGAACTCTACCGAACCAGATGCAAGAGTAAGTGAATGAGCTATAAAACCAACTATCAGTTCCCATCTCTGATTGGTTGTTGTAGGTAACACATTCATACAGCTCAGTTTACTGTAAAATATAAAGTTATTGCTTCTTGTAGTTGGGAGGTAAAAAACAAACACAAAAATGAAATGCACAGCGTATAAAGATTGGGCAAATTACAAGCCATTTTATCCTACCTTTTTTCCATGGACAGCATCAATAAGATATAATCCAAAAAGCAAATTGGAATACAAGCCACCTTCTCCTGTGATTTGCCTAGCCTTATAATAATATTATATTTATTAACTTCTTAGCAGACACCAGCTTAACTACATCTTCCTTGTGATCAAGTGATGTACTAGCTTCCTAACAAGGTGCACACATCCATAACAGTAATAAGAAAAAGATGTCATTTGTTTTGCAAAATGCCAATTTAAATAACTAATTATATAGGTCAATTTAACAATGGAATACCTTTACATATGCAAGATACTGGTCGCACTTCTCTTTCATGTGTGTGAGCTGGAGCTTCTCATTGATATGAGCAACAGTCTCCCCAGATGCGACCAAGAACACCCTGGGGTGATGACCACTTTCTCTCTTCACAACATCCGCAGTCAGATTATACATCAATTCTGTAAGATATGGTCATGGGTAAGAGTTTGTCAATCATTTTCTATAAATCATATTGGAGGAATGTATTAATACAGGCATATTTACTGCCAGTCATAATTTTCCCCCTTCTGGTGTACTCTACAATGGAAATACTAAGAGGCTCCAGCCTCCTGGTTAATCCGAAGGTACGCACAACCACTCAAATGAAAGCTCCGCCTGGTCAGACATGGCAGAGATTTCAGATTCAGTCTGCCCCATTTTACCCCCCTTCCCATACACGCTTTCAGAGAAAATGGCATGTGGGGCAGGAAACTGAAAGTGGCAATTCCCAGCAGAATTACTGATGGTAGACCGCTTACGTTACATGTGCATCTCATCTCCTGCAGTCCAGAACTGACTTTGTTATATCATTGAATCCTCCCACTTTGCTAAAACATAGCTTTTTTAAAAAATATTCAAATGAACCCTAGGGGCTCTGGAGGCAACATCAGAGCCTCTCTGGGATCTGCCGTGTTTCCAGTGACGTCACCTGGTTCTCGCCAAATCCAGCGATTGTTCAGTAGTATCTTCCTTGCACAGCCGAATTTACAGAGACTGGAAGCTAAAGCCTCTGAGGCCCATTTCAATATTTTTAAAGGCTATTTTTTAACAAAGGGTATAAAAAAAGAGTTTTCCTTACTGCAGGAGATGAGATGCACATGTAAGTGTAAGTAGTCTACCATCAGTGATTCTGATGGTAGATTTCCTTTAAGACTAGTAGGAAAACTCTGCAAATATATTCAATTGGGTTCACCTCTATGTATGTTCTTATCTATTATACAACTGATCATACAACCGCTGTTTCAGTTAATTTTGTTTTACTGTTCCCATAATGAAAAATAAAAATAAGCAGAAAATCATTAGTATGATGGTTACCAACAATGACCAGAGGACGCCATTGGATACATTGGGGGCTGTTGGGTTTCAGAATCCAGATGCTCTTTATTTTAAAACAGATAAATTAGAAATACTTCTGACAGACCCAGCAGCAGAACCTCAAGCATAACCTAGACAGATCCAATCAATAAAATAGCTATTAAAGGCCACAGTCTGACTATTGTAATGTAAGCCTCCAAGATAAACAATTCAGAAACTCGTGGACAAAATATTTACATTGAAAACTGACCCTTCCTGGTAACCTGAAAATACTCAAATAACAGAAACATGCAGTCAGCTTCAGATAACTAAATGACGAAGGATCAAACAAAGAAGCTGCAGGTAAAAAAAATCTTCATGCTGAGTTAAAAAGCAAAGGGGAAATAACGTCACAGGAACCACATAAATATTATTGAACCTGGATAAATATTCAAGGATATTTGTATAAATATCAATATATTTTGTAAAAGCTCAATTTAAAAGAAATTAAATAATAACCTGCAACAATCAATATTTATCTTGCAGAACCATATTAAATAAGTCAATAAATGGATAGAACTTTGTGTTCTAAAATACATATTTGAAGTACTTTAGGGAAGCTTTTTCCCTTAAAACTCACTAGCTCTGCAGACTACCATGTCTACCATGTTACAGATTAGTAAAGCAGCAGTCTAGTCCCAGTTCACTGTTTCTTTATGCCCCCTAGGTTGCTCTTTTCCCCACATCTACTCATAACGCAGTGATTACCTGCTGCTGAGGTGCTGATGTTATCTGTCTGTGCAGGGGCTCGGGGCAAATGGCCCAGGCCCACAAGGCAAAATACTCAAATGCACAATGTTTGAAAGAAATCTACCATGAGAATCAAGCATGTTAAAGCAGGAACACTTACTCATTGATCCAGGCACCGTGACTGTGTACTGTGGAGCAGGGGGAGATTGAGACAGTGTGACAGTCTGTGCAGCCAGATCACAGAGGGGCTAGGGTAGCCACTCAAGATTATTAGAATATTTTTTAAAGTTAATTTTGAAGGAAGTAGGCTATGGATAACAAATATAACAAGATAACCACAGTAACATCATCTGGATCTATGAGCAGATGGCCCTGGTTTATCCTGTTTGATTTTGATGGTAGATTTCCTTTGACACTGTAAGGCCTCCTGTGCACTTTGCAGGACACAAACAAGGAAACATGATCCCTTGACAATGGCAGGTAAGTGCCACTCAAACCACCAATGTAAATAGAAAATGACTGCTTGGGCCGCAAAACTGGTAGGAATGGAATGCGCTCTATAGTTTGCCGTGCATGCGCTCCTCATGGCCTTCTTTTTATAAAAAATGGCTATATAAATTATGCAAATGAGCCGTAGGGGTTCCGGGCTCAATTAACAGCTGTGGATCCTGAAGCCACTCGGGCAAATGTAAAAAAATAAATAAAAAACAAAGTCATGAGAAGGTAAATGAAGAGCAAATCCTGGCAGAGAGGGCACACACCAGCAAGTAAGTGTGCTTGGTTTACAATCCTTCATCATGGTGTCAGATTACATTTTAACATACAAACAGACTAATTCTTCTTCTCTTAAAGAGAACCCGTCATGCAAAATAACCCCCCTAAACTAAATATATTTTCATAAACTGCCATTAGAGAGCATTGCCTCTATCCCTTCATTGTCCCTCTACATGCCTGTAAACCTAAGCAATGAGGTCCTAAAGCTGTATGCAAATGACCTGTGAAATGTCCAATGAAGCATTAGCATATTCAAGCTGTCCACTCTATTCATGAGTGGGAGGCACAGCCACACCCCCAGTGCATGACTGACAGCCTGTATAATGATGTGAGGCTGTATAATGATGTGCTTCCTGGTGGCCACGCCCCCTGCAGCCTGTGTGTGTGTTTAGGAGAGATACAGCAGCTCCAGGCAGCCATGTTACAGCAAAACATGTAAGATTCATGTGTAGCTGATGTCTGTGTCTCTCACCTGTATATTAGGAGGATGCAGCATGTCAGCAGATGCAGCACAGACACTATCCATGCTTTACTATACATTACACACAGACATGAGCAGGGGGAGGAGAGGGGAGGGGTAACAGGGGTGACATCACTGCCTCTGACCATGTGACCAGCCTCATTTACATAATAAATAATAGATGATTTTACAATGAATAATGTATGAAATAACTAGATAAAGGCTGGGATGGGATCCTTGTGAGCTGCTCCAACAGGTAGTAGTGACAGGACAAGTGACACAGACCTGATGACAGGTGTCCTTTAAAGATACCTGGTGTGATTTAGATGTAAATGATTGTCAGCCTATATGGTGGCTGTGAAAAGTCTGAAGTTGCTTTCCATAGAATTGTAACAATTACTATTGTAAGATAAACTTTAGAATTAATTTACTTTGATGTATAAATCTAAAAAATATCAGAGAAAGGGTCAGAAAGCTAGTAATATCCTTATTAAAATTAACATAGAGTACTTATCATAAGAAACAATATAAAAAATAAAAACATTGGTTACCTATTTCACCTGGAACATGTTTTCCATGAAACCTGAAGCAGACAGTGACGTTGACACAGTTCACATTTTGTGTCCCATCATGACACTGTGGAGCCGTAATGTTAATGGATGTTGGAAGGATTATTAAAGCATCTACAGTAATAACTGGTCTTGTTCTATAGATAAAGAAAAACAAAACAGTTATGGGTCTATTTGTATTGGCTTGGTAAGACTCAACAAAATCAATGGAAAACTCCGACCAAACTATAAAGTCTCATATTTCTATATAATAGGTTTCTCACATTAACGTGTACTACAGGAAAGAATTAACGTGTACTACAGATCATTGTGCTAGGATCTCCTTATTTTTTATTTGAATAAAAACATTACATTGTCCATATCACCTACATTACTACTGTTGTGATCACACTGTAACCTTGTTTTAACTAGATGTATGCTACAAAATAATACAAACCATGTAATGTTCTGTGAACTAAGGAGTTTAATACAATACAATCTCATGCATAGCCTAATGCCATAAAGATAGCTTGATAACTTTCTTTATTATAAGTAAAATAATACCATTCTCAAGTGCACAAGAACTTTGAGTAAAGAGAATGCTGTATTGCACAGACTATGCTACAACAAGGTTTCCGACATCCCTACTTTTAGTACTTTAGTTTCCCATAGGGTATTGTTGTCAACATCCTTGTGCATCATCCAAATCACCGGGAAGGGGAAAGGTCAGCTTCGAATGACAAAGAACTTGGCAAGTCACCAGGATTTCTCACCCCAAGAGGATAAAGATTCTTAATGAAACTCAATTTACGTAATTGCTTGTACGAGCCAGGCAGGGAAATTGCGCAAATTACAAAAGTCAGATTCTCTACAGTAATCTCTAGAGTAGGGCTAATGCAATCCATGGCCTCACTACAAACATTTAACTCCTCTGGACTGAAGAAATGTAGGGGAAATCAAATTCAGCATGTCTGAGAGCCAAAGCTCAAAGGATAGTTCAAAGAGGGAATAAATAGTAAACTTAGATTGGAGACAGCCCACTGATATTGTGGCATTTTTTTCAGTTTGGTAACTCTTGTATATTAGCTTGAAAGGGTATAGTTATACTTCCCACTTTTTAAAAGTAGAGTAAGTTGTGTTAAAATGTAAAAGTTTGTAAAAGTATTTGAATTGTAATAGTTTATATAAATCTGTATGTTACTGTGCGAAAGATCTCTCTTACCTTAGTAGCACCACACTGTCAGACATAAAAGCCCCAATGGTCACATCTGTAATAAACCCAGAAATGATAGAAATGATCAGATATAAACAATGAGTAGTGAGTCACTTAATCTATTAAGGCTACTTAGTAAGTCATTAGCTCTCCAAGAAATCTTTGTTGATCTTAATGGTGTTATAAAGTTAGCAGAAAGGTGTATGTCACAGCAATCATGAGTATCAAGGAGAACCAACTAAAAAGGCATTGACATACATACCCAAATGTTCTCAAAGAGGTTATATCACGCTCCCAATCTAAAGTGGTCCCTACACCTGTAATACTATGGGATGACTTACAGAAAAAAATTAGCTGTTTTCCATTAGGTATTGAGATGTCTTTTATGAGATTCCGCAGCAGCTGAGCTGTGTATTGTAAGGTTCTCTGGCATCTTAGGAGTGTATTATAAGGTTCTGCTGCAGCTGAGGTTTGCATTACAATATTCCGTGGCAGATGACTTGTGTATTATGAACTTCTGCTGCAGCTGAGGACTGCACAAACAGCTTCTGTGCAGCTGATGTGTTTATTTAGAGGTTCTGTGATAGTTGCGGTGTGTATGAAAAGGTTCTGCGGCAGCTGAGGTGTTCACGTGGAGGTTCTGTGGTAGCTGAGGTGCCCATCTGGAGGTTCTGCGGCAGCTGAGGTGTTCACGTGGAGGTTCTGTGGTAGCTGAGGTGCCCATGTGGAGGTTCTGCGGCAGCTGAGGTGTGTATGTAGGGGTTCTGCAACAGGTGAGGTGTGTATGAAGAGGTACTGCAGCAACAGAGGTGCGTATGTAGAGGTTGGTAACATAGCACAGATTGGCTTCCTACAATGGCATCGCAGAGGATGCTGACCAGCATTTAAACACTGTGGTGCCCAGGAGCAGACCTGTTTTTCTGCAGAAAATCCTGGCACATACCATGAATACTGTCACAGTCAGGTTCAACTGCAGCACCTAACAGGTTAAAGCGGTTGTCCACTTTCAGCAAATATTTCATATGGTTTGTGTAAGGAGAAGTTATACAAATTTCCAATATACTTTCTGCATCAATTCCTCACGGTTTTTTAGATCTCTGCTTGCTGTGCTGCTTTAAAAGATTCTATTTTTACTTTCAGTGGATAGAAATCTGTCTATGTGATGTGATGGACATGCAGGTGCATGAGCCGTTATTACCACACAGCTCCTATTACTCTCTGTGATAACAACGGCTCATGCACCTGTATGTCCATCACATCACACGGACAGATCCATTCTATCCACTGTAAGTAAACAAAGAAGCTTTCTATAGCAGCACAGCAAGCAGAGGTCTAGAAAACCCATGAGGAATTTATACAGAAAGTATATAAAACTGGATAACTTTTCCTTACACAAACCATATCAAATATTTGCTGAAAGTGAACAACCCCTTTAACTTCCATGATCAGTGGCAGAACCAACTGTTGCAGTTTCCGGCACGAGTCAACTGTGTGATACAGTTTAACTTATACCTGTTCCGAATTACATAAAATTCAACTTAAAAACAAACATGATGAACATGATGAACACATAGCCACAACGAGCCAGCAGCAGCGAATGATACACTCCTATATCCTGGCCCTTCATCGTCTGCGAGCGATGCACGATGGTATAGTATACTTATGACGATTTATTCCTGTTTAACCTAAGTAATGACTAGAAACCTCTTATGCCAGAATTACGGATATTTTGGATCCAATCTATTTCTATACCCCTTTATGTAGTATCTGTCATCATAAAAGGGAAATATGTTTTCCAAGGTAGGAAAAGGAAACCAATGCCTCTTTTTGCTACATTGAAAGGCAGTTCCCTTAACACCAACTTTGACTTATAAGAAGCCTAATAACATGATGTGGGATTAAGCCAAACCATTACATCTACTCCAGAAGGAACAGACTCCCAACTGTAGACAGCGCTGTTTCAACCTTGCTGGGTCTCTTCAGTACCGCGTAGGGAACTGATTTGGCTGAGTGAGAGACTATTGTCTAGGGTCAGGAAGTAAGAGTTCTCCTTATGGAAAAAGAGGCATTGTTTTCCTTTTCCATCCTTGGAAAACATATTTGCATATTTCCCAGAATCTTCTAGTGGAGCATCAATGCCTATAAGCCTCCAAACGCCTATAAGGCGGTCTTAATTGGCAAACTCTCCATAAGGAGAACTCTTACTTCCTTACCCTCATCATAACATAAACTCCTGTGAACTACTATAATGTATCTATTTCCTATATTGCAACTCACGTTAATTCCCCACGAGTAAGTTCAAAAAGTGCTGTTTGCTGTAACTCAGTAAAGTACAGAATGTCTTTTATTAGACATGTTGGAAATTTACAGGAATTTGCTGGTTTACTACAAACCAATTTTTGGCAGAAAATCTTGGCACACTCCATTAATACTGGCACATTTTAAGATTCCAGTTTGTGACATTTAATGAAACAGTGAGTGGTATACAAAGTGTCTAAAACATGTGACATATTTGGTGCATGGCATGTATGCTTTTGTATGGAGCAATCTACACCAGAATCCTACTGCTACTACAAAACATTGCTGTCATTTATCTCAGGTTGCGGTGTAATCCATTGTCTTCATTATGTTAGCAGAAAAATTCTTGTGTGGCACGACTTATAAATAACTGGGAGTAATGGAAAGTTTCCAGGCTCTTATAATAACTGAGTATGGTAAATGGTGCATTACTCCAGAACATAGTCCTGGAATGCTGAACAGAGAAGGTAGAAGACAAGTTGCTCTATACAGTGCTCACGTTATGCCTCCTGCCATCCAATATCTAATGGCAGCATCAACTACACTAAGGTGTTAAACCATGAATGCAAATTAAATAGCTGAAGGTTTCTTAAACTTTTAATACAACTTAAAAGGTGATCTGAATGTTAAGGGAGTAACTAATACTGAAAAGGAAATTCATTGTCAATAATTGATGGTCCAAAAATAGCCCCTCTCCTTAGAGTAGAATGTGGAAAGGTATAACTGTGAGTAATGGTTAAAATATAATTTTTATTCACAGCTGCATTAAACTTATCAAAAACAACACCCAATGTGTCATGTGTCTTGTCTTCATCAAATAAAAGCAGAAGAAAACAACTCTTTGTCGCTGGTTCACTCATATCAGTTTTATGTCCAAGTTCTACAACGGCTAGTTAGTATGTGTTAATTGTGAGGATAATCAGAGGAAAGTGGTTACCCTGTTTTCCCTAGGTAGCTGTACTAGTCCCTGTGTTTGTCTAATGGGGAAGGACACACTAACACACAGCCCCCTCTCACATGAAATCACACACATAGATACATAAAAATGTGAGCCAACGCGTTTCTAAAAAAATTAAGCAGCTTAGGCACCTGCTGCCGCATTGATACTAGCGGCACCAGGTTAAGGAAGACGCTGGGTATTTGTAGTGATTTACAAAAAAATGTTCGGCAATGAGAGTATCTTTCCAGTTTTTAATGTCTCTTGTATGGTCTCTAATCTGACATGAAAATTGACAAATGGTTTTGCCGAAAACTACAAAAAAGGAGATAGACCACTCCTGTTGTAAGACACGTGAAGTGGTCTCTGATGAAGATTTGCATGCTGTGGCTTTGGCTGGGTTTTTGATGCCACAGGTTCCCAGTTGCTGTGGGGATGGGATCCTCCCGTCAGATACAGAATTGGTCTGCATGATGCTCTGAAGGTCATATTACTGGAGAGCATCTTGATCTTGCTTGGAGATGTGTCCTTCATGATCATGCAACGGAGGGCAACGGACATGGCCAGGGAGGGGTTTTGAATCTGGGGTTAGGTGTGGATTGGTCTGCAGGGAGGCCATGCACACCCACCTGGGGAGCAGCACAGATTTTAAATACCCAGCCTCTACCAGAACTCCCTAGTATTGATGCGGCAGCAGGAGCCTACGATGCTTGATTTTGCATTTAATACCTTTTGTTAAACTATGTAGGAAAAATAAAAACCACTCCGATGATGAATCACTAAAAATGCATTGAGTCACATTTTTATGTATCTATGTGTGTGATTTAATGTGAAGGGGGGATTTGTGTTAATGTGCCCTTCCCTCTTAGACTAGGACAGGGAATAGTACAGCTACATAAGGATAACAGGGTGACCAGTTTCCCCTAATAATCCTCAATATACACGTACTACCTAGCCTTTGTAGGACGAGGACATAATACTGAAATGAGTGAACCAGCTCCAATTACTTTTTTCTTTCTGATTTATTTGGTGAAGGCAAGACACATGACATATTGGGTGGGTGCTTTTGATAACTGTAATGCAGCTGGGTGGTGGAAGCGGAATCCACAGTTTTTAGACCTTGGTTGGCTGTCAGCCGTATTTTAGTCTGTATCAGAGGCGGATACTGCTTCCACCACGCACACCTATACTCGCAATTCAGAGCAATCCTCATCTGAGGAAGGTCATTTTGACCAAAACGTCATGTATTGAAGTGGATTGTTATAAGAATAAAACTACATTTCTACATTACTACATTGGATTGAGTGCCATCTTCTATACTTTCATGTACATATGGGGTTGGGACCCTAGTTTGGCACCATCGAGTACTACAAGGAGTGCTGTGAAATTCCTATAAAACTATATGTGCAAAGCAGACACATTTAGATGGATACATTTACATAATGGTTGTGGACATTTATGTAACAATCTAGTACCATAAATATTTTATTTATAAAAAGAAAGATACAAATTTTAAAACTTACCTATGTAGCCATTTTTGTCCATATCAATGCCTCCAGAAATTGACTGCCCAAACATTCTCAGAGTTGGGCTAATTTTGCTTCCAGATATCCGCTAAATGAAAATATCCCAATAAGATTAAAGGTGATTATAATATACAATACGAAATATTTTTATTCACCATGAAATAACAATAATGGAAAATCATTTAATATTACATCCGTATAGTCCTTTGTCTAAATGTATGAATAAACTTGTACCAGATCATTAAGTGGCTGTCCTAGTGATAAGTAACCTCCCCCATGGCTAGTATGAGATATTTCACATATTGATCACGGATAGAGCAGAAATTAAAAGTCATTCCCTGGACTGCCTATTCACATCCTTACTTCCAACTTGACATTAGGAAATTAACAAATAGTTAAAATAGAAGAAGCTTTATATCTGTCCTCTTCTTGATACCCACCCCAAGTACACACACAGCTGCAGGGTGAATAGACTCAGTGGAGTCAGCCTTCTTTATGCTATGGTTGGGGTCCTCTTAAAGGCCATGGATAACAAATATTAGAACATTATCACAGTCACGATGCCTGGATATATGAGTCACTGTTTTTTCATACTGGATTTTGAAGGTAGATTTATTTAAAGACAGATGTATTTAGTTTATTTGTAGCACACAGATCCACAAGTCTCATTTTAAAATTATACCAGAAGCACGCTTCGAGGTGCTAAAGATCAGTCAACCCTTAAAGGAAACCTACCATGAGGATTCTACTGTCATAAGTAGATCTGATGGTAGATTCCTCCTGTCTGCCTAATCTGTAATTTAATAATCCTGTAACCTAACCTAATTTATTAAATTATTATTTTAAATGACAAATTATGCCAGAGGCAGGAAGGAGGAATCTACAATCAGATATACTTCTGAAAGTAGATGCCTCTTGGTAGGTTTCAATTAAAATTGACTCTCAGGAAAAGGTTGACTTTTTTTGGTCATATGTATACAACATTAGAGGAGATTATATAAAATAGATACAACATTTAAAATAAGTTTAATAAAAAAATGGGAATGCTAAAAAGGAAATTTCATACACTACCTGAGGGTGCTGGTACAAGCATAAATTAACTGGTTAACACCCCAAATTACTTGAGAAAATGCTAAATATATACAGTAAATATTCTTATTGCAGAAAGCTCATCTTACTAAATTAAAATATATGGTTACCACACTGAATTTAAACAGTAGTAAAGAGCAGGTAATACAGTATAAACTGTACTTAACAGCAACATCAGGAGATCTTGTTAGGAGCATACTGTATGAGACGTAAAATTGCACAAGGTTTTCATCACATGAAAGACAATAAAATACACCAACCATTGAATACTGAGGGACAATGCCATCTGCATCTCCATGATATATGTAGACAGCTCCTACATAGTCATCTTCTTTTGGAGCACCAATTGCAACATCTGTTTGAAACAGAAAATAAATTAACAAAGGTGAAAGATGCGAGTATCTGCATGCATATCTCCGTAGTAAGGTTTGTAGGATGGTAACAGACAATACCACTGACTACATGAAAATGTACGCAAAAAATAAGCCCTAACAGAGCTCTGTACACGGAAAAATGAAAAATTATGGATCTTTGAAGGTGGAGAGCAAGAAATGAACAAAAAGAACCTGCTTCCTTAAGGGGTAAAGGAAATCTATCACATGGATGCAGTGCTTCAAACTTAGCACACTTACATGCTGATGTGTGCCTCCTGAAATAGGATCCGTACTTTTTGCTTCTAATAGCTTAGTTTTTAAGAAAACAGTCTTTTAGAATGATGCAAAAGAGCTTCAGGATCTCCTAGCTTCATCACAAAAGCCTTTTCTGGTTCCATCATCTGCTAAATAGTCACATCCTCCTGGCTCTGTAGTCTGCTAATTATTCATGCCTCGAGCATGGAGCCCCTGAGGCTCATTTGCATATTTAAAAAACAGTTTTTTTTCAAAAACTAACCAATTGGAAGCAGAATAAAGAACAGATCCTGTTTCAGGAGGAACGTGCCAGCATGTAAGTGTGCTTGAAGAACTGCATCTATGTGCTGGATTTCCTTTACCCCTTAAGGACGCAGGTTTTTTTCGTTCATTCCTTGCTCTCTATCCTCAGAAATCCATGACTTTTTCATTTTTTTTGTTTACATAGCTCTGTGAGGGCTTATTTTTTTGCGTAACAAAATGTTACTTCTCCGCTCCAAATTTGGAAAAATTGAAAAAAAAACGCATTTGTGTCACTTTCTTGTGGGCTCAGTTTTTGTGACTTTCACTGTGCACTTCAAATAACACCAGTACTTTATTCTTTGGTTCGATACGATCACGGTGATACCAAATTTATACAGGTTTTATTGCATTTTAATACAATTTCAAAAGTTAAAGGAATGTGTACGAAAAAGAAAAAAAATTTGCAATCTTCTGACTCTAAAAACTTTTTCATTCTTTGGTGTACAGAGTTGTGTGAGGTGTCATTTTTTGCTAGATGAGCTGACGTTTTCATTGCTACCATTCGAGGACTAGGCAACATTTTGAGCACTTTTTATTACATTTTTTTGTGATGTAGAATGGTGTAAAAGTCACATTTCGGACATTTGGGTGCTATTTATCATGTGGTTCACCACTGGCAATAACTATTTTTATTTTTTGATAGATCGGGCATTTTAGGACTCGGCAATACCTAATGTGTTTGTGATTTTTTAATGTTTATTTAGTTTTATATCAGTTTTAGGGAAGGGGGGGTGATTTGAATTTTTAGTATTTTATAAATATTTTTAAATTTTTTAAACTTTTTTTTTCCACTACTTCTTAGACCCTCAAGGGTACTTTAACCCTAGATGGTCTGATCGTTCCTTCCATATACTGCAATTCTAGTATATTGTAGCATATAGCGTTTTTACATAGGATTCATTACAATGAGCCACTGGCCAATGAGCCACTGAAACCATGTCATGACAACCATTCGTATCCCTCTCATGATGTTTAGGGGAGCGTGTCTTTGCTGGCGACAAACAAGGGCTTGCACCGATCGCGGTGTTAACGGTGGGTCTTTGCTGCAATCAGCCCATGAGCCCTCTTCATACACCCTTCATAGCTCTGCGGCAGATTATTTCTTAGAGAATTTACAGAGAAACAGTGTCACATTGTCCAAAGGAAAGAAGTCAGTACTTGAGGAAACTGAATATATACTAAGATAGAGAGGTCCTCATTAAAGGAAATCTACCACCAAACTCGATCATGATAAACCAAAGACACTTACTCTTAGATCCAGGCACCGTGACTGTGGTAATATTCTTATATTTGTTATCCATGGCCTCTTTCTCTCCCTTCCCTGTCTCAACTCTCATGCTTTTTCAGCCCTTGTGAAGTGAGCACTTCCTTCTGGAATCTCAGGGAAGAGGGTGCAACAGTGTGACAGCCTGTAATGCTAGATCACATAGGGACTAGGGCAGTCCCTCAGGCTAATTATCATAATTTTAAAAGTTGATTTTAAAAGGAAGATAAAAAATGGATAACAAATATAAGAAAATTACCACAGTCACAGTGGCCGGATCTATGAGTAAGTGTTCCTGGTTTATCATGCTTAATTTTGATTGTACAGAATACATCCCTCTTTCTTTGTGTGACAATTTAGTTTCTAAGCATAATTATATTACTCAAATCATACTGAATGTGGTTGTTATACAAGATTTCCTTTGCAACAGGTCTTAAATTAATGCAGAACTGAGTACAGAGAAATTAGAAAAAGATTTGAAAAAACGGTCTTTAGAACTATATTTTTACATACCGTCATTTTAATGAATGATTATATCATGTAGATTGACAATAATTCTTGAAATAAGAACTTCATATAAATTTAGTTATTAATAATTTATTTACAGTTTACTAGTGTCTGCTACTGACATTGAACTATGATGTTACTGAGTAGATAATGCCCAATGTCTGATAACATGGTCTCTGGCTGAAAAGCTTGAATATATGTTGTGCTAAGACAAAGCCATCAACACTCTCTACACACAATGTTATCTGCATGTAAAGCTTGGTTTTACATAGCCATAAAAGGAACCAAAAACTCTGATAAGTAAAGTGCTTTGAGTCTTTGCACTAAACCTCTACTTAGCTGCTATTAGGAAAAGATATTATGGCTAACTCTATTTTATTTGATGCCAGTCTATAAATGCAAAACTAAACATCCATATATTTATCGTAGAGTTTTCCTGATTTTATTCTATCAAAAAGTTGCATTGTGACTTGTCCACCAAAAAGTTCCACTGTCCTTTTCAGGCCACTCCAATAAAGTGGATTAAAAATACAAGGACGACTACAACAAACGGCGTGTAAATCCTTTTTTGCATGGTCACTATTCTACCTTTCTGACATATTTGCTGTATGTATTTTGTAAAAAACATAGTCACAAACAGCAGAGTACTGAAAACAGTTTTATTAAATGGGTATTCTCTTCTGCCCAAAGCCATCAGCATACAGAGGGGGCATTGTATCTCTGCCCACCTTGACCCGACTATAGAGAAACTACTTCCTGTCAGTGAGGGGCTGTGTCCGAGTGCTGTTCATAATACAGTCACGGCTCATAGTGCTAGGGACCTCGGGCTCACACAGAGCGGGTCAGAGGCATCCTCCATAGAACACAGGTCCTGAGTCTACTCTTACCAGTGCCTATGGGTGAGGAGCCGCTGGGAGCTGCATCTGCTTTACTGCAGTGTGATGCTGCCGCCCTCAACCCAGGTACAGGGACAATTCTGTGCATCTTTAGACACACTGGGCTTTTTTAAAGGAGTGAATCTGCCTGTACAAGCATGTATAATGCCTTTATAGGCGATTCTACAACCTCTGGTTTAGCCATGGCTTGTGTTACGATTTAGCCAATACAGTGCATTCTTATAACTGTTGAATAAACTGGATAGGTGCTTAAATTTCTACAAAGATACATCACAAACAGAGGAACCTTATGGAGGGGAGATGTGCTAACATACATGCAATTCATTGTTACAAATAAAAACATAATAAAATAAAATATATACAGACTTTAAAATTGCTGTTTATTAAGCAACTGTATTTTATTCTATGAAAAAAACTATACGCTGAAAACTCACCTGGATACCCATCATCATCAATATCTCCCAGGTTAGCCATGCTTTCCCCAAAGTGTGCATTATATGCATTGTCTCCATTCAAAAAAATCTGTTCATCCATTACACCCTAGCAAACAGAGAAACCATCATAAAAACAGCTCATTATTAAAACTACAATCCCTATGGACTGCCGACAGAAAGCACCTAAGAAAGGAAATAAAAATAGGGTGTATGCATTTTATAAACTGTGAAAACATACAAACAATTATCACAATATAAACAGTGAGTGTAACATGTTAACTGTAAAACTACTACTATCCTACATACGGCACAAAAGAAACAGGGTCCAGACTTTGGGAGAAGGAGGGGGACACAGGGTGCAGGCTGTGTATGAAGGGGAGACATGAGGGTGCAGGATGTATGAGAAACAGCAGGGCACCCTTCACTGCATATACAGCAGAGGTTCCATGCTGTCCATATAATGATCCCTGCACTCAGCTCCGGGTGTTTATAGAAAGGATTCTTGCACTCAGCCCCTGATGTCCATATAAAGGTACCTGTGGTTGGGGACCAGACTGTGCCAAGCAGTCACTAGACACCAGGCTCAGCCCTGAAAGGACAAGTTGTCTCCTTTCTTCTCCATTCTGCCTGTCACAGAGACTTAGTCCCTACACACAGACAGTGATTGGGAGGCACCATGTTCAGCCCTAAGAGCATTAGTTGTATCCTATTTTTCTCCCTTCTGACTCCCAGACGGTCTTTGCACCAGTATCCAGTAAGAAGTGGGTATAACAAATAAAAAAATAAATAAAAGATTTCCTGTTAGAAAGCATACCCTTCTACAGCTGCCTACCATAGACACTGGGTGCAATTTATGCAGTGCAGCTACTGAATTTTGGTTATATCAATGGTAAAGATTTCAGAATTTTATTTTGCAGTTGTCAAAGCATCACTTGGATATTAATACCTTTCTAAGATAAATAAAGTGCATGTTGCTTAGAATCTTACTTCATCATAAATCAAGAAGCATATGCTGTGTGCATACTAAACTCCCCTTACATAGTGGCATTTGTAACGTTTAACAGTCCAAAGACACTGGTTCAATTAGAACAATAAAAATAAAATTAAAATTGAGTTGTTGCTATGGGAAAAGAATACATGGGTACAAATTGATAAGAAGACATCGGAAGGATATTTACTATTGATTGAGACAAAAATATTCAGATTACTTTGTAAATTGGAGGAAGATAAAACAATACTAAGAAATAACCACATTTTAGGTTTAGGAGACAATAAAAACCTTATTAACATCTAAACTACATATCTCCTACTTCCAGCGGTAAATTAAATATCTCCTACTTCCAACTGGCAAAGATGTAGATCCATGATTTGTCATTCCATGTTCTAAGAAACACTCATAAGAAGGAAAGCAATTGTTGAAACACTGCCAAATGTAATCCTGGGTTACGAAGTCTGTAAATTCTAGGAAATGACTATACGTCTGCAAGTAAAATAGATTTATGTCTAAGGGAAATCAACTGAGAGGAGGTCACAGAGAAGTATATGCCCTCCCCTTAATATAATCCAGAAGAAAGCAATGTACAGAGGTGAGCTTTTTATCTTAAAAAAAGAGAAAGCTTGTGTATATATATATATATATATATATATACAGGCGGTCCCCTACTTAAGGACACCCGACTTACAGACAACCCATAGTTACAGACGGACCCCTCTGCCCACTGTGACCTCTGGTGAAGCTCTCTGGATGCTTTACTATAGTCCCAGACTGCAATGATCAGCTGTAAGATGTCTGTAATGAAGCTTTATTGATAATTCTTGGTCCAATTACACCAAAAATTTTGAACCTCCAATTGTCACTGGGACAAAAGAAAAAAAATTGTCTAGAACTTCCATTATAAAATATACAGTTTCGACTTACATACAAATTCAACTTAAGAACAAACCTCCAGACCCTATCTTGTATGTAACCCGGGGACTGCCTGTATATATATATATATATATATATATACATAATATATTGTTGTGTTCACCCCTGCAGAATTTTGGCTTTCTTGGCCTATTTTAAGAGCATATGAATGAGAGCACAATTTTTTTTCCCATTTCTTGCAAATTTATTAAACAAGAAAAAATGAAATTTCACGTGGTTATAAGTATTCAGACCCTTTGCTCAGTATTGAGTAGAAGCAACTTTTGAGCTGGTACAGCCATGAGTCTTCTTGGGAATGATGCAACACGTTTTTCACACCTGGATTTGGGGATAATCTGCCATTCTTCCTTGCAGATCCTCTCCAGTTCCCTCAGGTTGGATGATGAACGTTGGTGTACAGACATTTTCAAGTCTCTTCAGAGATGCTCAATTGGGTATAGGTCAGGACTCTGGCTGCACCATTAAACAATGGTCACAAAGTTGTTCTGAAGCCACTGCTTATTTTAGCTGTGTGCTTAGGGTAATTGTCTTGTTGGAAGGAGAACCTTCAAGCTCTCTGGAAGAGGTTTTCATCCAGGTTATCTCTGTACTTACCCCCATAGCATGTTTCACTGTTGGAATTTGGCAGGTAATGAGCTGTGCCTGGTTTTCTCAAAAAATATGGCTTGAAATTAACACTTTCAATCTTCGTCTCATAAGACCAGAGAATCTTATATCTCATAGTCTGGCAGTCCTTTGTGTATTTTTTTGCAAACTTTATGCACTTTATGCAAACTTTATGCAGGCTTTCATATATCTTACACTGAGGAGAGGCTTCTGTCGTTGCACTCTGCCATAAAGCCCTGACTGCTGGAGGCTGTAGTGATAGGCGACTTTGTGGAACTTTCTCCCATCTCCCTACTGCATCTCTGGAGCTCAGCCACATTGATCTTGAGGTTCTTTTTCATCTCTCTCACCAAGGCTCTTCTCCCACGATTGCTTAGTTTTGCTCAAAATACCATTAAAGGTTTATGGAAGCCACTGTGATCTTAGGAACATTGAGTGCTGCAGAAATTATTTTGTAACCCTGGCCATCTCTGTGTTTTGCCACAATTCTGTCTCTGGCTCCTTGCACAATTCCTTAGACCTCATGATTCTTAAGTGCTATGACATGCGCTGTGAGGTCTTATATAGACAGCTGTGTGACTTTCAAGTTAAATTAACAAAAATATCTACATTTCTGTGTTTTTCTGTCAAGATGGGTGCACAGTGTACATTAACAAGCAAAAAAAAAAAAGCTGCAATGAAAAATAGAGTGAAAAATTGAAAGGGGTCTGAATACAGTAATGTATACCGTATATACTCGTGTATAAGCACAAAAAATGTGCTGAAAAATCTCACCTCGGCTTATACACGAGTCAATTTAAAAAACGTAATACTCACCCACCGGTGTACCCGATGTTCATTGCAGCTCCCGATCCCCATTGCGGCTCCCCGTGTCTCCTATTCTATCTTCTCTAGCCGGCAGAGTCACGTCCATGCAATCTGCCGGCCGTCGCACACTATGATGCGGCGTTATCGCCGCTGATGACGCCATCAGCGGTGACAGCGCTGCATCATAGTGTGTGACGGCCGGCAGATCCCATGGACGCGACTCTGCCAGCTAGAGAAGATAGAATAGGAGACACGGGGAGCCACCAGGAGCCGCGACGGGGAATCATTTATTTATCATTCCAATGTTTACAACATTTTTCATATTAGAACACAGATATACTTACATTTCCTCTGTTGATGTAGACAGTAACCTGGCCTTCATCTCTCACTTCAGAGTACATGGGTGCCCCTACCAAGAGGTCTGATAGGCCGTCTGCATTCAGATCAACTGCACATAAGGAGGAGCCAAAGTAAGAGCCCATCTGTAACCAAGTTGAGTCATAACAAAGCATTCAGTATATCTGCCCATGTAAAGATTCTGCATTTAGTTTTGATAACAGAAAAAAACATGTTTTTTCTAACTTACATTTGTTTTGGCTTGGTGAATAATACTTTATAATTCTATTTTCTATTTTATTTCCACAAATTACAATGCATAATGTTAGTACATGTCCATTACTGTCGATATAGTATTTTTATTATTTATAGAGCACCATGAATTACATGGTGCTATACATTCAATAAGGGGTTCTTATAGAGTACATTAAGAGAAAATTTTGGTAGAGGGGAATGTAGGGAGAAGTCCTGGAGACAGATGTAAAAAGAGTGGATGGTATTAGAGTGAAGCAGAAGGTCCTGTGAGGAGGATGGTATTGGATGTCTAATTGAGAGATATGTGGAATGGGATGTGTAAGGTGGAGGAAAGTTTATGAGTTACGTTTTGTCCATGTTAAGTTTTAGAAAACAGGAAGAGAAGAAGGAGGATATCGCTAATAGACTGGAACATACCTGTCCAGCAACAGGGCAACCACAACCAGACTTGACGCTAGCTGTCAGACTGGGTAACTGGTGGCAAACTCACCCTACGACATCCCTGCGGGCTACGGCCCTGCCTGCCACAGATAAAACTGCCCTGACAAGGCCGAACACGCTATCAGGAACCTAACTTATGGTCCCTGAGTGACCCTACAAAGTGACAGGAAGACTTACTTCGTCTGGATGGTGTAGCGCACAAGTGACAAGAATACTGACATAGATCAGAGAATACACTAGTCTACAGAAAAGTGTCAAGCCAGAACCAAACAGTTGCTGTTTTAAAAGAAGATGAAAAAAATTTACACAAGGGTGGATGGTTTGGACCTCCTACCCACTTCACCAAGGTGAGTCTACTAAACACGTACAAAATAGGTGAATGACCGTATTGAAACTTAACTTTTAATTTAACAATAACAAAAGATAAAAAATATAGATATAGTTTGGTTCTAAAATTATAGTCCCCAAGGGAGTAATTCTTAGTCAGCCGTCCAGAAAGTGATAATTCAGAGAAGTGCGTGTATGGTAAAGGACGCTGTTAGTTTATTTTAAATACTACTCAGCATACATATCAATATCGGTCACACACCTGTCTCAAAACAAGATTGATAGATAAGTCTCCAGGGTTGTGTTTCCTCAGTTTCGAAACTACAGATATTGACCATCGATAAGACCATGTGCAAGAAAATCATGAAGAGTAGTAGATAGAAAAAGGTTGAAGAGGTGAGCTAGACCTGGGATAATTACAGTGGTGAGGGTGGGGATAAAATGAATTGTGTAAAGCACATAAGTATTGAGGTGTGAGCTTAACAACAAGTAGAAAACATTCTCATCATTCTAATGGGTAGAAACATTAGTTATACAGTAGGGGCATTGGATTTTTTGAGTGAGTTGCAGGGATTGAAGATTTAAACTTCCCCTAATGCTGTCTATTTTGTTTTTGAAGAAAGAGTGAAGTCCTCTTCACTTATGACCGAGATTGGTGGGGGTCCTTTAGGATGGAATAGAGAGTTAAAGGTAGAACATAATTATTATGAGTTGTGACATAGGGAGAATATAACATTAATTGAGTAATCTTGTTTCGCAGGAGTAGGTGCAGATAGATTTTTCTTCCAACGTCATTCAGAACTCCTGACACTTTGCCAGGGTTGGCTGGTTGCAGGGTTGCAGGTTGGATTGTTTAGTTCTAGTGAGAGTGGAGGAGGGATCCAGGGATGAGGTAATGGTGGGTTAGAAGGTGGCAGCAGTTTCTACCTCCATGAATGAAGAAATGGTAGAGAGATGCAGGAGAGTTTGCAGATGTCCATATGACAGAATCTAATGAAACACCGACAGGTTACAGTATGCCAGCATTACCTGTTGGTACATGGTGGTGCTAGTAGTAGGTACACACATAGAGGTTAGCATAGAAGACATAGTACAAAGAATCTGTGTGCGCTTTATAAATAAAGGAATTATTATTATTATTATTATTATTAAAGAAGCAACCTGTGTGAAAGAGAGAATATAAGAGTAGAGAGATGAATAGATTAGATGCAAAAGTTGCAAAAATTGAATGGTTGGCTGAAGAGATATGGTACAAGGTAGGAAAGATATGCTACATTTTTTAATGGTGAAATTGTGTAAATAGAAGTATTGTTGGCTAAAAATCTAGGGTACAAAGGTGTTACTAGTATGGAAGATGGTAAATAGACATAGCCAGACAAGGCATTGTACATATGTTGAAAAGAATAGATGGTGATAGGTATGAGAAACATGGTACAAATCTGGGACTAGTTAAGAAAGAGGCACAACTAGTTTAACACTTATACTAACACTGGAAAAAAATGTTAAAGAGAACCCGTCATGCAAAATAACCCCCCTAAACTAAATATATTTTCATAAACTGCCATTAGAGAGCATTGCCTCTATCCCTTCATTGTCCCTCTACATGCCTGTAAACCTAAGCAATGAGGTCCTAAAGCTGTATGCAAATGACCTGTGAAATGTCCAATGAAGCATTAGCATATTCAAGCTGTCCACTCTATTCATGAGTTGGAGGCACAGCCACACCCCCAGTGCATGACTGACAGCCTGTATAATGATGTGAGGCTGTATAATGATGTGCTTCCTGGTGCTGGTGGCCACACCCCCTGCAGCCTGTGTGTGCATGTGTGTGTGTGTGTGTTTAGGAGAGATACAGCAGCTCCATGCAGCCATGTTACAGCAGAACATGTCAGATTCATGTGTAGCTGATGTCTGTGTCTCTCACCTGTATATTAGGAGGATGCAGCATGTCAGCAGATGCAGCACACACACTAGCCATGCTTTACTATACATTACACACAGACATGAGCAGGGGGAGGAGAGGGGAGGGGTAACAGGGGTGACATCACTGCCTCTGACCATGTGACCAGCCTCATTTACATAATAAAGAATAGATGATTTTACAATGATTAATGTATGAAATAACTAGATAAAGGCTGGGATGGGATCCTTGTGAGCTGCTCCAACAGGTAGAGGTGACAGGACTAGTGGCAGAGACCTGATGACAGGTGTCCTTTAAGACCTTATGATGAACATGTGGAGACAAACAAGCCAAAAAAGTGACATGAACTACTGTAAGTAATATGTAGGAGCTGCCAACACTAGGGACTTTGTCTCCACATGATCTTTTAGTAAATACTAATATTAAAAAATCAGTATAGTATGTCAAGCTTGACTGTTTAATTCCTGACCCCAGGAGCCATGCTGAATAACTACATTACATGCCAATATAAATTATTCCTATAATGGATTAACATTGCAGCAGTGAGTGAACTTCCCACTAAAGCAATGCCAGATAGAGTAATTATAAAAGGACACTGATTAGTGTAATGGTTTTCTTTAGTATATTGACTAACAGTCCATAGTCATGTTAATGTCCACTTGACAGTGATCAATGAGTGCAATTACCATTTGGTGACATTGATGTAACATAATTTAAGAACCTGACGGTGGTGAGGTTAAGTGTAGCAGACTGTGTTAATATGGATCAAGCTATTGGTGGTAGCTTACTTAAACACCTCACAATAAGCAAAAGAGTGGGATGTTCAAGGTAATTTAAATATTTATACAAAACCCCCTAATCTATGCAGGAATCTAAAAAAGATCCAAAGAATCCAATCTTAAGAAAAACTTTAATTTATTTATCAGAAATGTATAAGGTGAGGAGATGATGGTTACCAAAAATACAGTTATTAGAAAGCTATATCAAAATACAAGAAATAAAGAAAGTATTATGGTAAAGAGAAATGTGCAGTATACCGTAATAAATTTTATTTTACTATCATGGAATCTTTATTTCTATGAGGGTCACATAATTACCTGCAGACAAAGCAGTACCCAGAATACATATAATGCATATAACACACAGTGGGGGTCATTTACTAAGGGCCCGACTCACGTTTTTACGGCGGGTTACCCGAATATTTCCCTGAATTGCCCCGGGTTTTTGGTGCACGCGATCGGATTGTGGCGCAGCGGCACCGGCGCGCACGCGACGGAAATCGGGGGCGTGGCCGAACTAAAACCCGACGGTTTCGGAGAAACCGACGCATTTTTTTTTAAAAAAGTGTCGCTGGACACACGTTTACCTGCACCCAGCAGCGGATCGTGAACTCCGGCGGACTTCGGCGAACTTCAGCCGAACGTCGGAGGACGTCGGAGGAACTGCTTAGTGAATCCCGGCAGAACCCGAATCCTCCACACAGATCGTGCCGCTGGATCGCGAATGGACCGGGTAAGTAAATCTGCCCCAGTAACTCATAAACTCTAGTAATACTAAAACTCTGAAGATATAGAAACCCTGATGATACAGAACTGGCAAAATATTTAATTTATTGGTATAAAGCCTCTTCCAATGACTCAGCAGTGCCAACACAGGAAAAGCTCAGCGTTTGGCATAATACAGATGCGAGGCTGGCCTAAGGGTTCTTATCAGATGTCTTCTAAAATGGACAGCAATGGACATCCCCAATTAAATCATTTATTCACTTTTTATTAAAACAATTTTCAATGTTTTAAATATTTTTCTTTATTTAGCATTGGAATAATTAATGGTATATTCTGGTTACTTCTCAATTCATAAACTTTTGATCCAACAAGATCTACTATATTCATAATTATTTAAATACAAATTAATCTATCCATCTTCTCCTGAATTCCTAAAAGGGCTGTACACTAAATACACATTGAATTATTAGCCAACCGAAACAAAACTAATTAGTTTACTGCTGGTGCAGGTAAGTTAGTGTATCCTACTACACAAAAAGTAACTATTAGGATGCAAGCTTAATTAATTGTAATGTTCAGAAATTATAAAAAAACGGAGAAAACTTACTTTTTTGCCCAAAGCTTGAAAAATCCTCACAAGTGATCCAGATGACCTATCTGATCTGAAGATATAGACCTAAAAGGGAAAAATATAGGTGATTAAAATGATACCATTCTATGTGTGCCTGCCTCCAAGCTGTGATAGTAAGTGCAGCGAGATAGATGAGAGCATGCCCGCCCAGCAGTACTCAATTGCATTCTGCAAGTAGTGCGTTTCAGGCTATTAATGATAATTTAGACTAGTAATGTGTACCGCTGTGTGAACTATATTCAGTGGGGTCATCACCAGATCTGTTTTTTTTATTCTTGATGACCCAGAATGTCAATAAGTTACAAATAGCCTTCCTACACCAATAAACTTTAAAATATCTGTGGTTTGGTTGCATCTTGTCCAGCTACCCAGTAACTCTGTTCTGCACTTGTGAAGGACAAGAATCCTTGGCAGGGAACATAGTTTGACTGATCCATTATACTTTGAATGTACGACCCTTGGTTGCAATAAGGTTATTTAATACTGCTCCTCCTGAAGCATAGAAGAACCTCTGGTCTGGTGATCCCGAGGTGACTAAACACATAAGCAAATTGCAAAATGTGCATTTCCATACCCCTTAGGGGTACGCAAGGTCAATTAGCTCTGATTTTCACAACACACTCAATCCTGAACACATGCAATCCAGAACCAGAATCTGTACATTACCTCTCCCTCCATTGTGCACTATGACCGGCAGTAAATTTCCTACATGGATCTGAACTTTGACAGAAGAGTTCAGCTTTCCATTAAACACTGCAACATAATGTTAATTCTTCACAAAGGCCATTCATTATATAGTGAAGCTGGTCATGCTAACGGCTGATCTCATGAAAGACATAAAGATTAAAGGAAGGAACACATGGACTGCAACCTTAAAATGATACAGACTGCAGCATTTCCTTTCGATTTCATGAGCTTCATAAATTATGCGGTTTTATACTCTTGAGCCAAGTGTTTCATCCACAAGTGTTTAGTATGTGTTCTTTTTCTATGGGATATGATTTCATAAGTTTATGTAGGCAACATTTTTCTCTATACGTTTAGTAAGGGTCACATTCATAAAATTTTAACGTACACTATATGGTTTTATGCTTACATTATTCTCAAACCTATGTATGTGATCTCTAAGTTACAAACTTCTATTAGCTTTATTTGAAATGGAGAAAGTCTAGAGGATTTATTACTACTGAAAGGGAAAGCTAACTGAATATCCAAAATTTGATAAACTTGGTAACTGGAGAGGGTGAAAAAAATAACAGGCCTGATTGAAAAAGAATAAAGTATTAGGAAAAGTCTAAGAGATCAGGAACAATATGGTATAAAATCAGGAAGCCAGGATGAGAGCAAAGTGCAAACAAGGGTTTCTAATGCCCTCATTGGGGTGAGCCTATGTCATAGATCAGAAGATCAAAAGGTGAGAAAAGCAAAATGTTGAAAATACATGTTCTGTCCATGGATTAAAGGGGAAGATTTACTAATTCTATAAATGTTTTCAAAAGGTAAGCTTGGAAAGTATAAAAACATGCACGTTGGACCAAAATGTCCAAGCACTTTTTGTTATTTTTTCACCATAAAATTGGAAAAAATTATATTCGTATTCTTTTTTATACTTGAAGTTTCTTTTACGGAGACATAACATTTGCGTACTGTTTTAAGGAATGTTTTACTTTTCAATGGCAAAAACACAAAAAATGCCTTCCTTAGGCCACCAGCTGTCTTAAATTGCAGTTGGTACTCCACTACCTTCAAACGAACGAAGTGCAGCAGATACTATGACCATGGTTGAGAACATCTTATCTAAGTTTATATAGTTTGTAAATCTCACAAATTGTAATCTAATTTTCAGCACTGTGAATTCATGCAATTAGGAACCACAGCAGATATATATATTTTTTTTAAAGTAAAAATAAAATACCATCATATCTAAACCGCTTTCTTAACTGTTTTCATTTCAGCAGAGAATTTGGACTTTCAGTTTCTTCATACCTCACAAACATTGTGCTAATTATAGTTCAGCAGTTATAAAGGAAACTAAAGTTCATCGCTTTTGTGGAAGTGAGACAGGCAGCTCTAGTTGTGTCACATGCATGTTACATAGTCACGGAAGCCTCACCTTTCCGAGGCCACTATCTCGGGGAGCTCCACCAACTATGTCCATGGTAGTTGGTTGTGAAAAGTGACCAGCGGTGACCGCATATCCTGCAATGTACAAAACAGGGACCATAAGATTATGTAGTACTGTAGAAACAAAAAGCTGTTAAATTATCTAACAAGAATACTTTGAAAGTTTTGCTTTGTTAAATACAGTATTACTTATAGTGAACTTGTCTCCCACGTTAGATACTGTTTCTGAGCAAGAAATATAAATATAGAAATAACAACATGTAAAACAGGCATATGCCAATACAGATTTTGCCTGTTGTCCCATAATGTTGATCCAGATGTAGGAAAAAAATCCATTAAGTAAAAGTTTTCCTAATTTAAGGGGCAAATTTATTTCTGGCACAAAATATGCCAGCATTGTGATGAAAGAATCATCTAACTATAACCTGTGATATCATTACACTTAAGAAAGGCTTCTTGAATGTTTTCAGTGAATTCCACTGATGACAAGTGTCTCTGGCTGAGAGTTGTTTGTCCTTATTGCTTTCACAGTGAAGAACCACCTTATACAGTAGTATATGTTTATATAGAAACCTTCTTTCCTCTAAATGTAGATTGTGCCCCCTTGTTTCAGGAACAGTGGTGCAGTTGGTGCCATGGCCACCACTGAGACCTGTGTATGGTCTGCCATGAATGGAAAGTCTCTACTGATATTAGTCAGGCATATAAGCAGAGAGGAGCAGCTAGCCCCCGAAAAGGGTGATTGCAGAGAAGTGAGCACCCCCACTCTCTGCAGTACATCACTTTATAAATACTACCCCCCCCCCCCCAAGTGTACTTAACACACGTGATACCACTTGCTCTACATTTCAAGTCACTGATTGAGTAAACTGATAGGTCAAAGGGAGTCCTCTGAGATCCATTTTAAGCTTAGGCAGCAATACCAGAGAACCAGTTACCTCCAAAATGTTGCAACCAGGAGCCTGCCAATGGAAAGTGCACTTTCTTTTTGGTTACAACTGCCCTAACCAGCATATGGTTTCCCAGAATTACTGTAAAACCCTATTAAAGGAATCTCTATGACAATCAAACCTTTTCTTCCTGAAGTTCAATGTCTTGGTAGCTCCATGAAAAAACATCCTATTGTCAGATACATGTAAATGTATTATTTTATAGCCACCATTTTCCATGTGCCCCCAATCCAGACCTTTGCTATAATCAGTAGTGCCCTCCTTCTATTTGCACCCTGAATGAGTTGCAAAATGTAGTTTTTAGTTGATATTGACGAAAACCTTTATTCCTTTAAAAGATCCACAGGATTCCAGCTCCCAATGTATACAGGCAGTCCCCGATTTATGTACAAGATAGGTTCTTCAGGTTTGTTCTGTAGTTGAATTATTATGTAAGCCAGAAATGTGTATTCTATAATTGCAGCTCCAGAAAACATTTCTTTTACGTGTGACAATAGGATTTTCAAAATTTTGTGGCTGCCATAGGAACAGGGATTATCAATAAAACTTCATTACAGACACCTTCCAGCTGATCATTGCAGCCTGGGACTAGATAAAAGCATCCAGAGAGCTTCACCAGTGGTCACAGTGGTCAGAGAGGTCCGTCTGTAACTAGGGGTTGTCTCTAAGTCGGGTGTCTTTAAGTAGGTGACCACCGGTATTGGGAAAGTTAATTTTCCCCATAACTTCTTCCTCATTCTTAATTGCTGTCTCATCTATTTGTTCAATGGGGTCTGGTAGTATATAGTTTATAGTAAACACCTATTAGTTTTGTTTATTACTTTTCTCTTCATGAACATCTACCCAATGAGATTGTGCATGCTCATTACCTTCAAATACCATATGGCTGCATCATTGATGACAAGCTGTGAGCTGCCAAACCAGTCAGTGAATGTGCAACCCAATGTAGTGCAACAATGAGGGTGAGAAGTTTTAATCATTCCTGGTCAAATCTTTAAAGTGAAATCCAGACTGCCAATATTGTATCAATTTTAACCATAGATAAAGACAGAATACACTATTTATCATACTACAGAAAAGAATTGCAGGCTACAGACTGCTTTATGTAGACTTATAAAGGGGTGCGATGGGGTTCCGCCTCAAAGTTTAAGGAAAAGGCCACTGACAGTAATGTGACAGCAGTCTTAGTGAATCAAAAAAACAAGCGTTAAAATGTTTTACCAAGAATAGAAACATATGCCTACTTTAAAGAGGACCTGTCATCCTAAAAAAAGCACTAGGAGCTGCTAACTAAAGTCAGCAGCTCCTAGCGCTACCGCATTTTTACAGGTGTTAAACTGCTAGTTTTAAAGCTAGCAAACACAGCACTGCCATACCCTCGCCCCCTTCATGAGGGGACGGTCCGAGGCACTGCTTCTTCTCTGTCTGACGAAGAGAACTTGTATTCACCCAAGCTTGCCATCAAATATACTCAGCCTCAAAAAAGTATCGCCTGTTTACTTCACTCTTCTTTCCTTATAGAGACAGATAAGACAGCAGCTTTGTTCATAAGGGGATGACAGGTCTACTTTAAACGAGAAGAGCAGATACTTGCCTAAATATGTGTAACCTTTGGCAATGACAGCTTCATTATTCAGCTTGAAGTATGTGTTGTCAGTAAGATTCAATACTTTAACTGTGCCCGTCCAGTAATATGATCCTGGTGCTCCCATAACAACCAGCTCCTAAAAAGAAAAAAAAAATCGGATTATAAATAGTACTTGAATATTTATGGCAACAAACGCGACTACAAAGAATAATGGTGTTCATATTTTTAGTTAGCGGAGTCAAGTGAGGGGAATACAGTATATGCTACTTCTCTTCTGGGGTAACATTTTTGGGTTCACACAACTTATTGATCTTTTCTCTTTCGCGTTTTCCTGTCAGTCTAGTTCCGTCTTGTTCTTATGTCTAAGTTTTCATAGATAAGTTTTCCTTGTGTTAAATTGCCTGTTAGTCTAACATTACTGCCATATGTGGAGGATACAACTTTTAAAATAGAAAAAAGGAGCAAACTTTTGAGACCAGGTGAGCTTTTGCGCAATTTTCTGCAACTTTTAAAAAAGTTATAGATGGTCAATACAACTAACTTAAGTCTAAAAAGCTGTATTCCTTAAATAAATACAGTGAATCCACACTGTGCACCACAAGTTGTGTTAAAAATGTAGAAAACGTAGAAAACCGTACAAAACTGCCACCAAAAAATCTCGACTATGTGACTTTTTTGCAGCAACATTCAAGAAAAGTAATGATAAATCTCACCGATGGTTTCTAAATAAAAACCTATAAATGAACCAATAATATTAATATTACTGCCATAATGTTAATGAAATTAATGAAATATTAATGAAATATAAAGAAAATAATGAAGCGGTACAAGACCCACCATGACCACTACCGTTGCCACCACATAGTGACTGAATAATGCTCTGTTTACACATACATCAGGGATGTCCATTACACTCATTTCCATTAACTAAACCATATGTCAAATTCATGTGATGCAAAAGTAGTCAAATCAGTAGGAAAACCACAAAACTACACATTATTCTTTTTAAATCTAAGCAACATTCTGAACATCTTTCAAAGTTGTTATTTGCATTAGATCATTAAAAAAAATCCCTATCTGGGTACTCCATTCCCTCCCACACCCAATAAACAATCTGAGTGGCTAATAGGTTTCCTAGCATGTATGTAGAAGGCAGTGAACCCTGAAGAACTGACATAGGTAATTACAACCTGTGTACTGCACTGTAGAATATGTTGGTTCTATTTGAGCAGTAGAAGATAAATACATCATAGTAAGAATTATTTGGAGTGGTCTCATCGGTATAAATATTTATAGTCTATCCTCAGAATAGGCCATACATGGTAGATTGGATGTGCTCTATCATATACTATAGCAAATATATTTTTAGGGCAATGTAAAATCTGTGCTTACAAGGGACTGCTGTTTGACCATTTGTATTTGGCAACATGGCACAGAAAATGACAGACATTATTACAGAAAGTACATGATCTATAAAAAGTGCTGTTATTCCAACATTCCTCTCTTTATTGTTTGAGTTTTTACCAGATGACATCTTTATGGCATTCCATGGTCGCAATGCCCATATAAAATTCAGTTTTGGAACTCTGTTTTGAATCAGAATTTATCTATTTGGGAATATCAAACAGATATTTGACAATGCCAACATGAGTCAAGACTCATTATTCTGTTAGAAAAGAGAAAATAGTCTTTATGGAAAGTATCATCTGTAGAGATATATTACATTTTCCAGGGTACATTTACTAACACTGGTAAAGTGCAATTCTATTTCAGAATGTGCCATATTCTCTAACATAGAGCAAATCTATTGAGGAAAATGGATTGGGAAGTAAGAGTTCTCCTTACAGAGACAGCCAATTAAGGCCACCATGTAGGTGTGTGGAGTCTTATAGCCATGGATTCTTCACTAGGGGGATTCTGGGAAAATATTCAAAGTTTTCCAGGATGAGATAAGGAAAACCCCACCTCTTTTAGCTACCTTGTAATGCAGCTCCCTTGATAGTTCCCTTGACCTACAAGAAGCCTTACGACATGATACAGGATTAAAACCAAACCAGTATATCATTTCCAGAAGGAACAGACTACAGTTTGAGGCACACAATTTGAGGAGGTTGGCCACAATGAGAGAGAGAGGAGGGGGGCACAAAGTGAGTGGGAATACAGAAAGCTAGGATATCATAAGTAAAGGAACTGTGGATAACTAAATGTACTAATAATAAGTGGGGTTGCTAAAAAAAGGGTGCATTATTAGGTGGTGGCCAAAATTAGGAATTATTATTAATGGGGTACAGAGGGGAATTATACAGTTTAGGTGGGGGCAATTTTACACTGTGCGTGGCCAGCAGAAAAGGGGGGCCTTGTACATGGTGGATTTTCACAGGAAAGGTGTATTTTATAATTTGAGGGGCATGGGAAAGAGGCATTATACTATGTGGGGCCTCTAAGTTTGGGATTAAACAGTGTGGGAACATGAAAGTGATTATTTTACTGTGAGAATACTAGGGTTGGGATAAAGGGTGGAGAGAAGGCATGTCTTCAATTAAGTGGCACATAGTCAGGAACATTTATCAAGATTTGTCTGCCAGGGCAGGGACATGAGCAGGGCAGGTCTGTACAGGGACTTGGGGTAAAATTCATCTGAGGCCAGAGCATCCTGGTATATAGGCACATAGTGTACCAGTGGAGGGAATATTAAGATATGTGGACAATTGTTTTGTGGCAGGGGATTAAAGAAAAGTTTTGTTTTGGAAATTTAGCAGAAGAATTTTCATATTCATACCCCTAGATGCAAGGTCGGCTGCAGGTTTCAGTAGGCCCTTGGGCGACAGTGCCTCAGTAGACCCCTTTGCAGTGAACTCACTAGGTGGCATTACAAATTCAGAAAACTAAAACAGTCTCCTGTTCCCTAAAATATTACATAGTTTATCATACCAAACAGCCCCCTCATGACTATTTTATATAAGGCTACCCTCACCCCCATGGATTCCTTATGTACAGCCTTATATGGGTCCCCCCAGCAGCTATGAGCCCCGGCACTTGCCCTAGTATGCCTGCATAAAATATGAAAGTAAAAATCATAGAGGAATCGAAAATATATCTTGTATAAAAGACATGCTACAGTAAAGGAAATCTACCATCAAAATGAAGTATGATAAACCAGGGATCCAAGTCCAGTGACTATGTTAATTGTCTTAAATTTGTTATCCATGATCGCTTCTAAAATCAACTTTTACAATTATTCTAATAAACTAGAAGTGCTCTGGCTACACAGGCTGTTATACTGTCATCTTCCCAAACCCCCGCTCCCTCAGCACTTCCCCCTTCCTCTGCCTGCTGTAGTCTCGTGGCAGCAGAGGAAGTCTCAGCACAGAGTTTCAGAGCGGGAGGGGGGAGGTGTAAAATATCATTGTATTCACTATACATTCTAAGAACACTACAGCAAACTATATACACAGAACTGACTTTCTATGAAAGATTATGGAGTTGCAACCTTTGTGACTTTTGACATATAAGACTTGCCTGAGTAGTTCCTCAAATTACAACTAATACCAATTACCAATTTGACTCATAAGACTCATATAGAAAATCCCATGCAAATCAAGCTGCTGTTCTAGAAGTACGCAAACAATCTTCAGTAAATGTGTCATTGAATATAAAAAGATAGCTCACCTGGGTGGTGAGGAAAGTTTGCTGGATAGTGAGATGCCTTTGGATGCAATTCACAGACGTACCAGGAAGCATCTGCTGCTGATAGGACTGTTACTGTTATCAGACACATGAGTGATTTCTCCATTCGGACACCTGTTTCCTTTTCTGTTCTGCAACACTCTTTATAAAAAATGCTGAATAAATTAAAACTTTCTATATTTCAATACCTTTCAGGGGCATATATTCTGTAACATTATGAAAATGTATTTAAATGGAAGAGCACTTTAGTGCGATACAGAGACCTGACAATGGTAAGTGTCAGTCCACATCTAAATTTATATATCTGTTATTGTGAGTCAAATTCTGGTGTGGAGACAACACAGAAAGAGAGTATAATGGTAAGAACTGTACCTGTCCTGGCAGTTTGACCTCTTCTGGCTTTGGCTTAGAATACAATGAGATTTGAACCACTGTCACCGGTTTTTACTTTACTACTAGACCCTCAGGTAGGCTATGAAATACACTTTTTTAGAAATCACTCTTTTATGTGTTTACCTGAAAAAATTCACCTCAAATTCATATGCATATGAGAAGAGAAAAGTCATTTATTGAGAGGGAGTGTCACTTCAGACATTCCTATCTTTGGTACTATAGTACCTAGAACCATGCTTATAACTTCTCATCTTTCACACTACATCAGACTTGTGGTTCTGTGCGCTATAGAACAGGAGATTCAAGCAATAAATAACATAATTAGAAATCTGAGCTGAAGTTACAGATCCATTTTCCACCCTTCCTTATTTTTTATTCTTGACTTCACAAGAAAAAGGCTCAGTAGTAGTAGCTTATGGTTGCCATTTCTAAATAATTAATGGTTGGCTGTGGTTGGGGTTTCATACAATCCTACTGTGTGGCACAACTGTTCAATTAAATGAATTCTAATAGAAACAATTGCAAACCTTAAGACAGCCTTTATAGTACATCGAGCACATTTCTCAGAGATAACCTTCAAAGATTACGTCAAATATGTTGCCCTACATAGCTCTGTCTATTTTTTATGTTAATGTTGCATCAATCCACTCAACGCTGCATCAAAGATAACAATAGAAAGTGCAAGTCACCAAAAATATAGGAAGGAAGTCCCTGCCTTTGACACTACTAAAGGAAAATGCAGATTGTGTATTGTCTGGAAGCCATGTTTTTCCCAAATCAAGTGACAGGTGATGCGATACAGCTTATGTACACTCACCGGCCACTTTATTAGGTACACCATGCTAGTAACGGGTTGGACCCCCTTTTGCCTTCAGAACTGCCTCAATTCTTCGTGGCATAGATTCAACAAGGTGCTGGAAGCATTCCTCAGAGATTTTGGTCCATGTTGACATGATGGCATCACACAGTTGCCGCAGATTTGTCGGCTGCACATCCATGATGCGAATCTCCCGTTCCACCACATCCCAAAGATGCTCTATTGGATTGAGATCTGGTGACTGTGGAGGCCATTTGAGTACAGTGAACTCATTGTCATGTTCAAGAAATTATCCTGCATTATCCTGCTGAAAGTAGCCATCAGATGTTGGGTAAATTGTGACCATAAAGGGATGGACATGGTCAGCAACAATACTCAGGTAGGCTGTGGCATTGCAACGATGCTCAATTGGTACCAAGGGGCCCAAAGAGTGCCAAGAAAATATTCCCCACACCATGACACCACCACCACCAGCCTGGACCGTTGATACAAGGCAGGATGGATCCATGATTTCATGTTGTTGACGCCAAATTCTGACCCTACCATCCGAATGTCGCAGCAGAAATCGATACTCATCAGACCAGGCAACGTTTTTCCAATCTTCTACTATTTCGATGAGCTTGTGCAAATTGTAGCCTCAGTTTCCTGTTCTTAGCTGAAAGGAGTGGCACCCGGTGTGGTCTTCTGCTGCTGTAGCCCATCTGCCTCAAAGTTCGACGTACTGTGCATTCAGAGATGCTCTTCTGCCTACCTTGGTTGTAATGGGTGCCCATTCTCCTCTGACCTCTGGCATCAACAAGGCATTTACGCCCACAGAACTGCCGCTCACTGGATGTTTTTTCTTTTTCGGACCATTCTCTGTAAACCCTAGAGATGGTTGTGCGTGAAAATCCCAGTAGATCAGCAGTTTCTGAAATACTCCTACCAGCCCTTCTGGCACCAACAACCATGCCATGTTCAAAGGCACTCAAATCACCTTTCTTCCCCATACTGATGCTTGGTTTGAACTGCCTATTAGCAGGATGTGTACATTAAAATATAACTTTTATTCTTTATCAAGTAAAAATATTCTCAAAAGGTAAAGTGCAATATCAGCTCGCCAGTCACCAGAACTGGGTAGAAAGAGCCACAAAGACTTAAATCAAATCCATATGTTTCATTGGTTCAAATGTAAACATAAGCAAGATATTGATTACTGACATTTTATCAGGGACCAGCAATAGAGTAATTAAATTGGATCTCACCAGTCTTGTGTGCGATGGTTCTTGATCCAAGGAGATATTCCAGGAACATCGGGCCTAGTAATCCCTACACTTGTGTAATCGCCTGGTGTCCCCGTTGCTCCTGTCCTAACAAGGACAGTCCCAAAGCTGTCCCTAATAGCAGCTATTAATCCCTACTTACTTACTGAGTGTTATATGCTCCCTACGCGTTTCATGTATCATAGGATACAATCATCAGGGGATAGATAAATTCATTGGTCCCCATCTGCTGCTGTATCTGTTAATGTTGTGCTGAGCTAGACAGGGATCAGAGAGGGAATAAGCACGAGCGTGGCTCGTGTGCTTGATTTGCAAGAATATAGAAAGGCAGTGGCTCCTATATTCACTAGCGGTCCAGTGTGGTAACTAGACTGTGTGGCGTGGGCGCCATATTTAGTGTGCTCACCGTATTTGAAGCTGATAACATCCACCCTCATTATGGGTCACGCTCCTGATTGGCCGGGATCGCGATCGCGTCAAAAAGTGGGAGGAGTCACCTAATGGCTGGACTCCGTGAGAGGGGGCTGTCCTTCCCCATGACATCACATGAAGTCTGCCTATCACGCTCCCTTCCCTGCTGATGGGCGTTACTAGAGGTATGTCCTTACAGCAAAAGAGGGAAAGGGGGGCGTGCTGTATTCTATCACCATGGAGATTGTATTGCATTGTCCGGCTGTTCATTCACTAAGTGTGTTATGCCAAGCAATGCCTGTACAAGCTCCTTGTTTGAGCTGACCATGGATCATAACAGATATATAGATTGATATATAAAATTGATTTTTAGCTGATAATATACAGCAAAGTTACACAGAGAAGGCTATGCATAGAGGACAGTGGGTTATTCACTGGAGTGTCGACAGGTAAGTCCTCGAGCAGAGAAAAATATATACATGGCTCTTGTGTTATCCTTCAAAACACTGTGGAACAATTAGAGCCTATGGAACGTGCCACATATTTATGCAGAGTAATACAGTTCAGAGATTCTACAAGAAACACCCAAAGTTTTGCATCTCATTCAATCCCCTTGGCGCTACTGTGTCCAACAGGAAGATCCATCTAGTCTCCTGTTGCAGGACCATTTTGTCCCAGTTGCCCCCCCTTGGGGGTCTTTTAATCAATTGGATCCCATGGAAGCGAATTTTATCTGCATCACCACTATGGACCGTGTTCACATGGCGGGCCAGTGGTGTGTCCCTCTTGTGTGTTATATCTCCCAAGTGTGCTCCAATTCTCCTCCTGAATTCGCAAATCGTTTTCCCGACATATTCGATTCCACATTCACAGACCACTCTGTAGACCACTCCCTCTGATCTACAATTAATGAATTGTTTTATGGTGTATACATTACCTGTTACTGAGGATGTGAAAGACTTACATCTACTCATGTATGGGCAGGCTATGCAGCCACTACACTGAAAATTTCCTGTCATTTTGCTTTTTTCTAGCCAGGTGGGGTCACGGTACTCGGTATAGTGGCTATGAACCAACCTATCCTTCAATGATCGACCCTTTTTATATGTGATTGTGGGGTGTATACTGATGACATCCCGCAGATCGGGGTCCATCACTAGTATATCCCAGTGTCTGTGTAGTATCTTTTTGGCAGCCTCTTCCCCCGTTGTTGAAAGTCGTTATTAGTCTAATGGTTTTATCCTCCTTTTTTGTCTGCTCCTTTTTGAGCAGTTCACTACGGTCCTTCTTGAGAGCGTGTTGGAATGCAGCTCTTAGAATGTTATCAGGGTACCCCCTTTCCTGAAACCTATGACGTAAGTCCTTGGCTTGTTTTACAAATATTTCAGTGGTGGAACAATTCCTTCTGAGGCGTAGATATTGCCCCTTTGGGATTCCACGTCTTAGAGGGGTTGGGTGGCTACTCTCCCATCGTAATAGGGAGTTAGTAGAAGTCGCCTTGCGATGTACCTCTGTAAGAATGGTCCCCTTTGTGTCTTTGGAAATCGATACGTCCAGAAATGGGAGAGTGGTTTCGGAGCATTCATGAGTGAAACTGAGTCCTATTGTATTGTTGTTTAATGTGGATACAAACCCTACAAAGGAGGTGGGTGACCCCTGCCAGATCACTAGGACATCGTCGATGTACCTGTGCCAGGCATCGATATTAAGGGTGTTTTGTGAGTTTGTTTCTGAAAAGACACATGTTTCCTCCCACCAGCCCAGGAGCAAATTTGCGTAGGTTGGCGCACAGGGCCAACCCATCGCAGTGCCCCTGAGCTGGTGGTAGAATCTGCCGTTGAACACAAAGAAGTTACGTGTAAGACAGAATTCTAAGGACTTCAAGATGAATTGGTTGTGTTGCTCTTGCTGTATACCTCTTGACCTTAGGAAATGGGCTACTGCATGTAAGCCCATTTCATGGGGGATTGAGGAATACAGCGCCTCGACATCTATACTACCCAATATGTGTTCTTTGTCGAGGGTAATTCCTTCTATTTTAGACAGGAGATCAAGGGTATCTCGTGTATAGGAGCGGAGTGCCACTACGAAGTCACGTAGGACCTTGTCCAGGTATATCCCTAAGTTTTGCGTTATATTGCCTACTCCTGATACGATTGGGCGGCCCCTTAAAGGGGTACTCCCCTTATGAATCTTCGGGAGACTGTAAAAAGTAGCCACCACTGGATTCTGAGGGAGCAAAAATTTGTATTCGGAATCATCTATTAGACCCTCTGATTTGGCTTGGAGTAATAGAGATTTTAGTTCCTTTAGATATCCTTCCGTCGGGTTATTCTGGAGGATCTCATAGGATTCTCTATCTTTCAGTAGGTCTAGGCACATGTCTCTGTATTTACAAGTGTCCATGACCACAGTATTTCCACCCTTATCCGAGGGTTTAACTGTTATTGATGATTCTCCCTCAAGATCTCGGAGGGCATGTATTTCCTCTTTACTCAAGTTGTACGGTGTGTAAGATTTTTCAATATGTCTTAAGTCTTGTATGACTCTGTTGAGGAAGACGTCTATTGGGGAAATGTCTGTATTGGGAGGGAGTCGGGTACTCTTTAACTTGCAGTTAGTGAAGGGGCCTTTTCCACTCTGTCGTGGATTATTCTCGGTCAGCAAACTACTGAGTAGTCTTATATCCGGGAGAATATCTTCAGGTACCCCCAGATCAGAACTGATTTTCCTATCTTGTTTTACAAAATGTTTATGCCATTTGAGCTTTCTGACGAAAAGATGAAGGTCTTTTACTATTTCAAATAAGTCAAAGTTGGAGCTTGGTACGAAGGAAAGCCCCTTTTTCAAGACCTCTATATGTATATCTGTCAGTTGGAATGAGGACAGATTGATTACTTGAGTTGTACTATTTATATGTGACTCTGTAATTTTGGGGGTGGGATTTACGATTTGTATGGCACCTTCTGGGGCCCCTGGTTGCCTCTGGCCCTTAGTTGGTACGGGTGCTCTAAAAAATCCCTGTCAGTATTGTTCTGTCCCCTATTTCCTCTGTATGTCCCTCTGCCTCTGCCCCGTCCCCTAGTTGTTGTTTTGGGTTTGTGAACAGAGTCTGTGTCAGAGTTTTCAGTTTCAGATGATGAAATATCAGTGTCATGTGTCTGTTTCCTTCCCACTAATGCTGAGTATACCTTGTTCTCCTTAAAATCGAGTAGGTCCCGTGTGAACTGTTTATGTTTGCGTTCTTTAATATGATATTGGAACCTCTCGATACCGGACTGCAGGATACTCTCTTTGTTTTTGAATTCCGGTTCGGATTCAAATTTTTTTGTTAACTCAATTTGTTCTGCTAGACGTGTCTCTAATGTCAATAGAGCTTTCTTCTCTTCCTCTAATAGCAACTGCATCAGTCGTAGGGAGCTATTAGTTGCCTCCCTTTCCCATTTTGACATCAGGGTTGGTGAGCGGCATCTGTGTGCAGGGGTAAGTGTGATATACGTAACCCTCTTGGGACTATTGAGTTCTTAATATAGTTCTCCAAGGATTGCACCTCCCACCAGGATGTAATCTTCTCTTTGTAAAGCTTGGTTAGTTCTTTAAACGCAGCATTAAATGTCAGGGTATATTTTTTCTGTACCAACTCCTTCTCTGAAAAAACCTCTTTAGCCTCTGCTAGCCAATTCTGTGTGTCCAGGCCTGTTGCCAGGAAACCAGCCATACCAATTGTGTAACTAAATAGTAAGATAGAAGACAGGTGAGATCTGAACTGGTAATGTCCCAGTCAGGATGCAATCACCAAACCAATAATTCATCCACAATACAGAAATTACTTATTAGCAGGATGTGTACATTAAAATATAACTTTTATTCTTTATCAAGTAAAAATATTCTCAAAAGGTAAAGTGCAATATCAGCTCGCCAGTCACCAGAACTGGGTAGAAAGAGCCACAAAGACTTAAATCAAATCCATATGTTTCATTGGTTCAAATGTAAACATAAGCAAGATATTGATTACTGACATTTTATCAGGGACCAGCAATAGAGTAATTAAATTGGATCTCACCAGTCTTGTGTGCGATGGTTCTTGATCCAAGGAGATATTCCAGGAACATCGGGCCTAGTAATCCCTACACTTGTGTAATCGCCTGGTGTCCCCGTTGCTCCTGTCCTAACAAGGACAGTCCCAAAGCTGTCCCTAATAGCAGCTATTAATCCCTACTTACTTACTGAGTGTTATATGCTCCCTACGCGTTTCATGTATCATAGGATACAATCATCAGGGGATAGATAAATTCATTGGTCCCCATCTGCTGCTGTATCTGTTAATGTTGTGCTGAGCTAGACAGGGATCAGAGAGGGAATAAGCACGAGCGTGGCTTGTGTGCTTAATTTGCAAGAATATAGAAAGGCAGTGGCTCCTATATTCACTAGCGGTCCAGTGTGGTAACTAGACTGTGTGGCGTGGGCGCCATATTTAGTGTGCTCACCGTATTTGAAGCTGATAACATCCACCCTCATTATGGGTCACGCTCCTGATTGGCCGGGATCGCGATCGCGTCAAAAAGTGGGAGGAGTCACCTAATGGCTGGACTCCGTGAGAGGGGGCTGTCCTTCCCCATGACATCACATGAAGTCTGCCTATCACGCTCCCTTCCCTGCTGATGGGCGTTACTAGAGGTATGTCCTTACAGCAAAAGAGGGAAAGGGGGGCGTGCTGTATTCTATCACCATGGAGATTGTATTGCATTGTCCGGCTGTTCATTCACTAAGTGTGTTATGCCAAGCAATGCCTGTACAAGCTCCTTGTTTGAGCTGACCATGGATCATAACAGATATATAGATTGATATATAAAATTGATTTTTAGCTGATAATATACAGCAAAGTTACACAGAGAAGGCTATGCATAGAGGACAGTGGGTTATTCACTGGAGTGTCGACAGGTAAGTCCTCGAGCAGAGAAAAATATATACATGGCTCTTGTGTTATCCTTCAAAACACTGTGGAACAATTAGAGCCTATGGAACGTGCCACATATTTATGCAGAGTAATACAGTTCAGAGATTCTACAAGAAACACCCAAAGTTTTGCATCTCATTCAATCCCCTTGGCGCTACTGTGTCCAACAGGAAGATCCATCTAGTCTCCTGTTGCAGGACCATTTTGTCCCAGTTGCCCCCCCTTGGGGGTCTTTTAATCAATTGGATCCCATGGAAGCGAATTTTATCTGCATCACCACTATGGACCGTGTTCACATGGCGGGCCAGTGGTGTGTCCCTCTTGTGTGTTATATCTCCCAAGTGTGCTCCAATTCAATATCTTGCTTATGTTTACATTTGAACCAATGAAACATATGGATTTGATTTAAGTCTTTGTGGCTCTTTCTACCCAGTTCTGGTGACTGGCGAGCTGATATTGCACTTTACCTTTTGAGAATATTTTTACTTGATAAAGAATAAAAGTTATATTTTAATGTACACATCCTGCTAATAAGTAATTTCTGTATTGTGGATGAATTATTGGTTTGGTGATTGCATCCTGACTGGGACATTACCAGTTCAGATCTCACCTGTCTTCTATCTTACTATTTGGTTTGAACTGCAGGAGATTGTCTTGACCATGTCTACATGCCTAAATGCACTGAGTTGCCGCCATGTGATTGGCTGATTAGAAATTAAGTGTTAACGAGCAGTTGGAGTACCTAATAAAGTGGCCGATGAGTGTATATAGAAAGAGTCCTACTGCTACTTACACAAGCAGGTATGATTCCACAGCTCTCTAAGACCAGAACCTAACACTATGAGCAGCTCTATATAGTCAAAACTGTTGACAATTTCCATTAATAATGCTGAATCCTTCCAAACAAAACTATAAAACAATCTAATCTTGATTGTAGATAACTCAGCATTTTTGTGGTGACACAGACTCTTAATCTTTACCTGCAAATGGACGTAATATTGCTGCGTCCTGTGGCAAGAGGTGTGTGGAAAGGTCTCTCACTAACACCCGCAATTGGTGCTGGCTGTATTGGTTATGATTCTCGCCCCCAGTGCCCTGGCTCCAAGACTAAAATGGAGGCAGATGGTTATAGATCAGCAGTAAGATTCCTACATACTGCAATGTATACAGGCCGTCCCCTACTTAAGGACACCCGATTTACAGATGACCCCTAGTTACAGATGGACCCCTCTGCCCACTGTGACCTCTGGTGAAGATCTCGATGCTTTACTTTAGTCCCAGGCTTCAATGATTAGCTGTAAGGTGTCTGTAATGAAGTTTTATTGATAATCCTTCTTCACGTTACAGCAAACAAATTTTAAAATCTAATTGTCAATGGGACAAAAAATAACCCCAAGGAACCTATCTGATATGTAACCCCAGGACTGCCTGTAGTAATATTATAGTTAGTGCTATGAGTGATCACATTAACACTTTCCCTTCCAGTTGTTTCATTTGTCAAGTTATTGTCCAGGGCAATTTTTACAATTTTGATGTGTACAAATAAAACCAAAATCATAGCATTAAGAATTATGCTAAACCCCAACAAACCATATATTTACTGAAAGTAGACACTTGCCTCATTTTCAAAATTGCATTAACCCTTTAACGAATTGCACATATGTCGCTATAAGTAGTTATAACTTTGGAACACTTTAACATATCCAGGTTAGTGTTTTCACGTGACACATTAGGGGGGATTTACAAATGCACTTTAATCACAATTCTGGTGGTTTTGCGCCAAAACACTGTCTAAAATGCCTTTCACCACAGTTATCAAGATCTTTTTATTGGCACTTTCCCGATTAAGGGGTGTGGCCTTTAGATATGGGTGTGGCCTAGTGAGGAAGGGCGTAGCTTGCGGGAAATTGCCTGTGCACCCAAAATTTTGGTGCACAGTTGAGACCAACTAAAAGGAGGCCTAAAGTAAGAACCAACAGTCTTATACTGCACCAGAATTCATTATCATAGTGATAAATCTGGTACAGCTGTTTAATAACTAAAGACTGGGGGAACCTGAGGCACATTGTTAAATCTCTCTCATTGTACTTCATGTTAGTTAAAAATAAAAGGGGTGATAAGTTTTATGTTTCTTTCTGAAAAAAACGGAAATTCTGAAACATTTGATATTTTCAAAGTTTTAAATGTTCTGTTTTCCAGGCAGAAAGTTAGACCACCCAAATAGCTTGATATCTAACATTTCCCTAATGCCTGCTTTACGTTGGTAAAGTTTTTTTATGTGTCCTCTCATTTTTGTCGGATTTTTGGTGGCTTATAACTTTAGTTGCGATTTCATTTGTTTTCTTGAGAATCACCAAGACCCCATGAAGCGTTTTACATGGGTTAAATTTTAAATCAAAGTTTAAAATTTTAATAAAAATTTTATACCACCATAATGCAACTTTGTGAAGAACATAAATTATTTTTTTCAGCCTACCATGTATTCAAAAATATATATTTATTAACACATACACATCCAAGAATGATAAAATGCAAAAATTAACTTAAAATTCAAAGCTACAAATCCAAGCTACTTATAAAAAGAACATTTACAGTACTTCCCTGAAAATAGTAACATGTGAGGAGTTCCTACATACCCCACATGTGTATATTCAGCAAAATATGCAGAGAGAGACCCTTGAATCCATGGGGTGCGCCAAACAACTTTTGCAGACAATTGCACTGAAGTTCACAGATATATTATTGCCACTTTTAGATGGGAGTAATTTGTGTTTTTCTTGTTACATATAACTTTTTGGACAAGTAGTGGGTTGCGGTGTTAATATTGAATCACATTAGGTGATCAAATGTTAATCCTCTCACTCAATTTATGTAACAAAAACTTATCAAGCAATATATCAGTATCAGAGCGTGCTCTCAGATTGTTCTGGGTAGCAGAGGGTGAATAACATAAACATTAGTTAACATTATTTCCCAAAAATGGAGCAATAAAGAGGTCACTGGATAGAGGTATTGATAATAGTATACAGAGGTATATATTTAATTTATCATTGGTCTAGGACTAGGGGGATCTCCTTATCCTCCAAAAAGACGCATCAATGAACAGTGTTCTATAAATCGACCATTAGAAACCATTTTTTGTTTTGTCAAGTTTTTACTTCTTTTAAATATGTACACGTATTTACATCAATTCATTTTCATTAATCTTCTTATATGCAACAAAGTTTTTTCGGCTAGCAAGTACACAACCTTGTGAGTGTGTTCCCATATAGTAAATAGAAAAGTTCACCTCGTTTGGCGTTCAAGAAATTCTTCCACAACACTCACTTGTTCGGAGGCCCCAGGGCTGAGACTGACATATCTCTGACTGTTGGACAGAATAGTATCGTCCACCTGTTGTGACATTTCGAGGGACACGCCCCCTTCCTCAGACGTATACGATACACGTCTCCAAGGTATTTAAACCCTGTTGGCCGGAAGTTACAATGTTGTATATAATATAAACTTTACAAATGCATAAAATAGCTAAATGTATATATATATTTGTGACTAAGTATTAAATATTTAATCTACGGTCTAAATGATTTGCTCACTATCACTGCCTTCCACCTCTTCGATAATCATCCATCTGAGATCTGACACTTGATGGCCTCTTTCTAGAAAGAGGCCATCAAGTGTCAGATCTCAGATGGATGATTATCGAAGAAGTGGAAGGCAGTGATAGTGAGCAAATTAAAATACGATTGCTTCAAAGAGAGGTCTATTGGATCAATCGCTTGGAATCTTTAAGTCCTAAAGGTCTAAATGAAGATTGTAACTATAATGTATTTTTGTAATAACATATAAAAAGGTAGTGCAATATAATAATATTGAAAAGACGATGTTTACATATTTCATATTATGTCATCATCTAGACCGTAGATTAAATATTTAATACTTAGTCACAAATATATATATATACATTTAGCTATTTTATGCATTTGTAAAGTTTATATTATATACAACATTGTAACTTCCGGCCAACAGGGTTTAAATACCTTGGAGACGTGTATCGTATACGTCTGAGGAAGGGGGCGTGTCCCTCGAAACGTCACAACAGGTGGATGATACTATTCTGTCCAACAGTCAGAGATACGTCAGTCTAAGCCCTGGGGCCTCCGAACATATGAGTGTTGTGGAAGAATTTCTTGAACGGCAAAAGAGGTGAACTTTTCTATTTACTATATGGTAGCACACTCACAAGGTTGTGTACTTGCTAGCCGAAAAAACTTTGTTGCATATAAGAAGATTAATGAAAATGAAAATGAATTGATGTAAATACGTGTACATATTTAAAAGAAGTAAAAACTTAACAAAACAAAAAATGGTTTCTAATGGTTGATTTATAGGACACTGTTCATTGATGCAATAAAGCGGTCAGCCCATCCGCAATGACGCCAATATGTTTATTTTGTCAATGAGACTAGTAAGAACAGTTTACAGAAGAATACAAAACCTAAAAGTTTTTTTAAAGGAGGGGACCAAAAATTGAAAAACGAAAAAAATCATCAGTGGGAAGGGGTTAAAGTGGATTTATGTCTGCTTGTTGTGAGTGTTGTTAATAATATGTAGGAAGGTTATGGTGTAATAAAATTATTCCAATTTTTATGCTTTTCAAATATCCTAAACTAAAATTCACAACACTAAATTACAATCGTAGAAATTGTCAAAAGACTTTTTCTAATGTTATAAGGGTCACATTAAGAGCAGGATATAAAGGTTTGCATATCTTAAAAAAAAACTCCAGCTAAGTGTTGTATAATAAATTCAGTAAAAAAATAACCCTCATTTAGAATAATGATGTTTTTAATCCAGAATAGTTGAGCCAAAAATATTTGAGCTACTTTTGCTTTTTAATCTGAACATTCTTACAGAACACAAGAGGGTGAGAAGTGAAACGTGTGATTAACAGGGTTAAGATTTCACTGTAACATTTCTGCTATGGCTATATTAGTAGAAATACTATATTTACTCAAACAGCAGCTGTGAGCATGGAAGGAACGTGCAGGCCTTCATTTTAGGCCTTTGTTTCATTATACTAGGAGGACACTCCATTAACTTTGCATATGATAAACATTATCCATCTGAACATTAGATATTTCCAAATGGAAATTACAGGTAAGGTCATGTGTTGAATAAGAAGATCTATATTTAGTCTAAGACACCTCTTTGTGCTATAGTTTCCCTTGACTTTAAACAACTTTTTATGCCCCTCCTAAAAAAAACAATCAATTAAGGATATTAACAATGAAACATTTCATGGTAAAGAACTTTACTGACCTCCATGAAAGATCCCGCAATCCCAGCTTGGCATGAGCCATGTTCCTCTCCATATTTCTTCTTGTATTCTGGGAAGAATATGAATGACATTGTAGTTCTGAGCAGTCTGTACAGTTAACTTTGGCTGTGTGAGGCCTTACATTGTTACACACAGTATATCTTACCACATGTACCACCCAACCACAAAGCCTAAACCTCAGCCAGTTTGGGAAGTAACTGAGCCACAAGTATGTATGCCTGAAAACTACTGCATTCCACATAAGCGCTATGTCTCAGAGGCGCACAGTCTACTAATAGACACTGTGGGAAGCATTATCACATTAATGGCATAAGAATGTGAGAAGCTGTAGAACTGCAGAATCTTGGTAAAATATACATCTAAAGCTAATTCTAGCTAAAAAGTATAAGTTAAACAAATTGAAGATGGATTTAGCAGCGACAGACAGTAGATTTACATTTGTTATTATTCAGACCCTGGCAGAGGGCCTATTTGTACAGGAATGCTTTACACTTTTATAAGCTGGATTTGTGAACAAGCTTCTATTCTCTATACTCCTTTATTCAAAAAAGAATATTTAATTATAAAGGAATTATTAAGGAATTCATTATTTATAATAAAAATAAATCTTTATTTCTATAGTGCCATGATATAACGCCATAGGCGTGATGTAAAAAGTATACAAACAGCAAATAAATGTCAAGTGCAATAACATGTGAATTATATGTGTACGGTATATGGGTTACATATGGACAAACTTCCTTGTTTCATATCAAAAGACTATGAGGTTGAGGAAAGAAAAGAGATTTCATTTTGAAGACCATTAGTGCAGGATAAATGATTTCTAGAGCTTTCATATAGACTGATGCATCTAAATGGTAATAGACAACATATATAATCAGTGTTGTATATTTTTCACTACAATGGTAAACTAGAAAGACATCATCTCTTGCTTAAAGGGAACCTGTCATCAGGAGATACATTTTCACCTAATGAGAGGTTCGCGTACACTTTTTAATATCATTTCCCACTTTTCTTTTATAATTAACATTGATGGTTCCACTCACTTGTAAAAGGAGATGCAAATTTTCCTGGTTCCCTGCCAGCAAACTGCATTGAGTCAAGGGGGCATTGGAGTCCCTGCCGTCATCATCATCATCTACTCTGCTAGATCTTCCTCCTTTCTCCCTCCCTCATGTAGACGTGAGCGTGAACAGGCCCACACCTGAGACTAGATCCTCTCTGCTGGCAGGGAACCAGGTAAACTTTCATCAATGTTAATGATTAAAGCAGATTGGAAATTAGTATTAAAAGTTCTATGGGAACCTGTCATTAGGTGAAAATGTGTGTCCTGATTATAGTTTCACTTCAAAGTTGTCCCCATATTGAGAAAACTCCTTTTCAAATAACCTACAAGGGATATCTACATTAATCGATACCAGACAAGAGGACAGTTAATATCAGCATCACAGTATTCAGACTGTGGTAAAGCTACAGGGGGTCTAAGACAGGTTTGGTGAAATAGGATAAGGTATCATGCTTAACTTTTTTTTCCCTGCAGAATCACTTAAACATAGGGTTTTACCTGCAATATTTAAATACTAACACATACCTCTCAAGATTTACATTTGGTTACTATCAGCAAGCTGTGGTTCCACTGTATCAGCTGACCAGTTTTGCTTTGGGTCTGATATTAGGGCATAACTTTAACCCCTATATAAGGATCTGAAGTGCACTGTACTAGAATGTTATCTCTTGGCACTGTATAGATGAAACTAGACAAAGTTACAAAGCACCAGTATACCCTGCAGGATCTAGAACATTAGTAACCTTTATAACCAGACACCTACCTGTAAGGGAAGTTGACTTTTATAAAAGTGGAATGAAGGTGATTGCAATACTGGATAGAGGGAAATGCCAGTGGTCATGGACACATTCCCATTTAAAGTACTATAAAAAATTCCCAACCCCCAGACTTATCAATATACTATACAATAACAAGGGTTTCTTAAAGTTTATCATTATGTTGGCAAGTAGATTTTTTTTTCAATTAGCAACAAAATGCATGAATACTAAACGTTCGGATAGTTAAAGATACAGGAATTTTGCGAACAAAGTCTTTTACTATGACTCACAGTTTCCTAACTAACGGTAATATACGTCGGTCATTCATCTTCACAATGTAACCAGTGAGTACTCAAATTACTACCCGGTCACAAGTGTCATGAATGATCCTCCCATGGAAGGTTGCTTACAATTAAAAATTCTATAGATGTCAGTGTGTGGTCCATAAGATTATGCAATTGGAAATGACATGCACAGTAGTAAAACTAAAATAGTGTCTTGAACTGTTGCTTTTGGAATGGCAGAATATCTACCTATGAGAATTAATCTTTACCTCATGAACACTGTTTTTCTTTATTTCATACATTACACAAAGCCACTCACTGTTGTAAGTAATTTAATGGAGTGGAAATGCTTGTAAATCCAAGGCTTCCTATGGGCATTGGAGTTAATCAGGGATATGTTTCATTCTACACAGTCTGAGAGTCATCAAGCAACAGAATATATATAAAAAAAAAAGCAGAAGAATGATGTAATGTTATAAATATGAAAAAATCTCCTGAAGTTAATTACCGTAAATACTTGTGTATAAGCCGAGTTTTTCAGCACAAAAAATGTGCTGAAAAACGTCCCCTCGGCTTATACACGAGTCAATATACACGAGTCAAGAGTAAAAAATACTTAAAAAATAATAAACCTATATACTCACGCTCCGGTGGCTCCGATGTGCAGCGCTGCTCCCCCGATGTCCGCGACGCATGTCTTCAGGCGTCCGCCCGCTTGTCTTCAGGCTTCCTCACCCATCTTCTTTCTTCTGCTGGGCGTCGCCATGTCTTTCCCCCGGGCGGCGCCTAGTATGACGTCAGCAGCGGCGCGTCATACTAGGCGCCGACCGGGAGAAAGCAATGGCGGCACCCAGCCGAAGAAAGAAGACGGGCGCGGAAGCCTGAAGACAAGCGGCGCGGAAGCCTGAAGACAAGCGGCGCGGACATCAGGGAAGCAGCGCTGCACATCAGGGCCACCAGAGGGTGAGTATATAAGTTTATTTTTTTTTTAATGCTGGGGGCAAGCTGTATACTACTGGGGGCAAGCTGTATACCACTGGGGGCAGGCTGTATACCACTGGGGACAGGCTCTATACCACTGGGGACAGGCTGTATACCTCTGGGGGCAGGCTGTATACTACTGGGGGCAAGCTGTATGCTACTGGGGGCAGTGCTGTATACTACTGGGGGCAGGCTGTATACTACTGGGGGCAGGCTGTATACTACTGGGGGCAGTGCTGTATACTACTGGGGGCAGTGCTGTATACTACTGGGGGCAGGCTGTATACTACTGGGGGCAGGCTGTATACTACTGGGGGCAGGCTGTATACTACTGGGGGCAGGCTGTATACTACTGGGGGCAGGCTGGGCTGGCTGTATACTATAGGGGGCTGTTTGGCTATATACTGGGGGGGGTCTGTGACCAATGCATTTCCCACCCTCAGCTTATACTCGAGTCAATAGCTTTTCCCAATTTTTGGTGGTAAAATTAGGGGTCTCGGCTTATACTCGAGTCGGCTTATACTCGAGTATAAACAATATGTACAGTCTTGTCTGGAAGCTATAAACATGTGAATGTTTACATAATTCAGTAACAGATTTGTAACTTAACACTCTTTATAACTTTGGCAACCAATCACAGCTCAATTTAGTCATCTCTGTATAAAGAAAAGTGTGCTATGATTGGCTGCTATGTGAATAAGGCCAGTTTATGTTAGACAATATGACAAATGAAACTGTATATGTATATTAGTAACATAGAAAGTGTTCAGTTGTTAACATGTCTAACAGTTCACAATTATGTTAATGTATGTCAAAGAATATAGACGGAACCTGGCAGGGGATACCTTAACCCCTTAACGCTCTGCGCCGTAGCTCTACGGCGCAGAGGTATAGTGAATGTATGAAGAGGGCACACGGGCTGAGTCCTCTTCATACAAGGGTGGGGGTTGTTGCATATTGCAGCAAACCCCCACCGCTAATAACCGTGTTCAGTGCTTGCACCGATCGCGGCTATTAACCCTTTCGTTGCCGCCAGCAAAGTTGCCGGCGGCATTTAAAAGACGGCGGTGCGCGGGCGCCGCCATCTTTATTCCGATCGCCATGCCCCCGAACATCATCGGTTGCCATGGTAGCCTCTGGTCTTCGTTTGACCCGAGGCTATCTGGCATCTGCAGATTCGTTACAATGAGCCAGTCGCTCATTGTAATGAATGAGCTGCAAAAATGCCATATATTGCAATACAGAAGTATTGCAGTATATGGTAGGAGCGATCTGACCATCTAGGGTTAATGTACCCTAGATGGTCTAAGAAATAGTGGGAAAAAAAAAGAAAAAAAAAAGTTTAAAAAATAAAAAAATTTCATAAAATATTAAAAATTCAAATCACCCCCCTTTCGCTAGAACTGATATAAAACATAATAAACAGTAAAAATCACAGACACATTAGGTATCGCCGCGTCCCAAAATGCCCGATCTATCAAAATATAAAAACGGTAATGGCCGGCGGTAACCTCCGAGACGGGAAATGGCGCCCAAATGTCCGAAATGCGACTTTTACGCCTTTTTACATCAAATAAAAAATGGAATAAAAAATGATCAAAATGTCGAACAGACCTAAAAATGGTAGCAATGTAAAGGTCGGCTCATTTCGCAAAAAATGACACTTCACACAGCTCCGTGCGCCAAAGTATGAAAAAGTTATTAGCTTCAGAAGATGGCAAAATTTTTTTTTCTTTTTTGTACACATTCGCTTAATTTTTGAAAATGTATTAAAACACAATAAAACCTATATAAATTTGGTATCACCGCGATCGCACCGAACCAAAAAATAAAGCTCAGGTGTTATTTTGAGTGCACAGTCAAAGTCGTAAAAACTGAGCCCACAAGAAAGTGACGCACGTGCGGTTTTTTTTACATTTTTCCACATTTGGAATTTTTTTTTCAGCTTCACAGTACATGGCATGTTAAAATAAATAACATTACGGGAAAGTAAAATTTGTTAAGCACAAAATAAGCCCTCACACAGGTCTGTACACGTAAAAAGTTATGGATTTTTGAAGGTGGAGAGCAAGAAATGAGCGAAAAAACCCTGCGTCCTTAAAGGAAACCTACCACTTACAAGTGGTAGATTTAGACACATATACATGGCACCAGCTCAGGGTGAGCTGGTGCCAGATCATATTTTTGTTAGGGGAACAAAGCCCCTATCACCGTTTTATAAGTTATATTAACTTATAACTCGGCGCACCGCACTTGGGCACGGCGCACCATGCGCGTGCCCGTGCGTGCGCCGGATTCTAACGTGCTGGAGAGGCAGTGACGTCACCGATCCCCCGGCACACGCGCGCCTGCGCAACTTAGCACGGGGAAACAGGCCGTGCTAAGTTGCACAGGCGGGCGTGTGCCGGAGAGCTCGGTGACGTCACCGGCTCTCCAGCACGTTAGAATCCGGCCCAAGTGCGGTGCGCCGAGTTATAAGTTAATATAACTTATAAAACGGCGATAGGGGCTTTGTTCCCCTAACAAAAATATGCTCTGGCATCAGCTCACCCTGAGCTGGTGCCATGTATATGTGTCTAAACCTACCACTTTTAAGTGGTAGGTTTCCTTTAAGGGGTTAAAGGTTGTAACAGATATTTTAAAACAGATTAATTATATTTATTATGGATCCGATTAAAAGAGAAGCAGTGGCCCAAATTTACCACACTAAGGCCACTACAATTTCTTAACAGACTAGGTACAAAATCGATTTATTTTTCTGACATACTGGACATTTTCCTTTTTGGACAAGAATGTGGCAGTGACAATTTTTATATGTTATTTTAGGAACTGAAAGAGTTCGTCCGTGGTGGTGGGGGCAACACATTGCATTTATTATGTAAATAGTAAAATCTACATGGAATATCTGCAACTACATTGAAATTCTGCAGTTTATGCTCCTGAACTGCAGAATTTTAATGTAGTTGCAGATATTCCATGCAGATTCCTGTTAAACCTCATCTACATGGTTGCTACTATAAATGGTCAAGATTTTCCATCATCAACTCTAGGCCGGAAAACATACAAGTTTCAAGTAAACCTATTCATAACATAGCTTTGTGCATGGCAATTCTGTGCCACATTAGTGATCAAATGTTAAAAATCTCTTTAAATTTAGCACTTACCCTCATAACAAGGCAATAGTTTCTTCCCATTGGCCTGTAGATTTGGTGGGAGAATGATGCATGAACCATACGGAAGTATCAGCTCACTTTCATAGTAGATATTCTTCCAGCGATGAGCACATGCCTGAATAAAATTACACAGATATTGTTTATAAAGAAAAGAAGTTAATCCCAGGTAAAAAGAAACATAATTTAATACACATTGCCAGTAGGAAATTTAGACATCTGAAGCGATCAGCTGTCATGTTAGATTACAGTACTGTGATCATCTATCCATTACCAAGCACTATTATTGTGAGACTCACACAATCAATACATGTTACAAGGACTTCATATCTATGTAATTCAATGCCGAAAACTCTGGGGGACTTGACTTATCTCATAAATTGTTTATCCCCAGGTTTCACTGACATCAACTCTGCATAACATGAGCCTATGGAAACCCTCAAGTTTTTTTTACGATAATTCTTAAAGGGGTTATGCCACGAAACAATTGACTACAAAAAGCTGTCAAAGAGGTTAAAATATTTAAAAAATCTATTTGTAATGGTTACCTGGAAGTAAAAGTACCTTTCTATTTGTTATTATGATGCGTGTTCAGCCTCTACTCTGTTCCACACAGAAGCAGATGTGGGAGGGGCCTAGCCAGGCACATGCACAGCACTGACAGCTGCAGTTATTGCACAACTCAGTGCTACAGAGCGCTCAGCCTTCAGAGTCTCCTTCCACCTGCTGTGCTCAAATAGTCCCTGCATTTACTGATCCAATAGAAATGTGTCATACGCTCCATGTTAAAAGTGCACCAAAAAAAGTTGGTGCAGTCTGTCAAAGCAGTGCAGGGGGCACCAGATTCATGAAGAACGTGCGCCAGAAATCCTGAATCTGGCGCCCCCTGCACACTACACAGGACACTGCACATAGTACACATGTACTATGTATTCTCACAGCATCATGGTCGGTCAGGTTGACATGCATGGCGGAAGTCTAGGTGGAGGCAAACCCCACGTGTATTGTCACTCCAAAGTGACACTTACCCCTGAGGAAGTCACTTTGAAGTGAGGATACGCATGGAGTTTGCTGTCCCTGAATTTTTCTAGACCTCCGACATATTTACACTTTACTGTCCGCCTGACCGACCATGATGCTGTGAGAATACATTGTTTTGCTCTTCTTGTATGCATTGATTGTACAAAATTAGGTGCAATAGTTGTTTTTATGACTTTTACTAATAAACTTTTGTATTTTTGCATGTTGATTGAATCTCTTTCTGTGTATTTTGTAAGGAATTGCAACCAAATCACTAGATAGATAGAGATATAGATAGAGAGATAGATAGATAGATAGATAGATATGTGATAAATAGATAGGAGATAGATAGATAGATAGATAGATATGTGATAGATAGATAGATAGATAGATAGATAGATAGATAGATAGATAGATATGTGATAGATAGGAGATAGATAGATAGATAGATAGATAGATAGATAGATAGATAGATAGATAGATATGTGATAGATAGATAGATAGATAGATAGATAGATAGATAGATAGATATGTGATAGATAGATGGATATGTGATAGATAGATGGATATGTGATAGATAGATAGATAGGAGATAGAGAGATAGGAGATAGAGAGATAGGAGATAGAGAGATAGATAGGAGATAGATAGATAGATAGATAGATAGATAGATAGATGACAGCTTCTCACATGTTGCTGATGTTTAGCGACTTCCCTGCTAGTCAGGGACAGGGGCCCCTTTGCAGGAGAGCAGGGTAACATGGAGGGACAGTGAATGGTGGAGAGTACAGGAGGAGGACTGCATCAGGAGAGATCAGAGCTCAGCCTGTTACTTGTGTTATCTCTGCAGCCTCCTGTGTGACCTGACTAATGGTGGAGGGAGGAGAGGGCTGCTACATTGCTATGATCCATGTTGGGAGAGGACTCCTCTGAGCAGACATGTCTGGCTGCAGTTACCTTGTATCTGCTGCTGTAGGCTCCTGTGTAGCTGGTGAGCAGTGGCCATCACAGCACAATCTCTGCCCCTCCTCCTCTCTCACCTCCTATTGGCTGCAGTGTGTCAGGTGATCTCTCAGTGTGCAGAGGAGCTGTGAGCCCGTGGAGTGATCTGTAGTGGAGAACAGCTGACTGACTCCCTGTGCGCAGACTCGGCCAGATCAGCTGTTGCTCAGGACGGGACACAGCTACCACCGGGGGGCGCCAGCAACCAGAACAAAAGGAGTTATCTCAGTAAGCCTGCAGATTTTGTAATAAGTGTAAATGGTGAAAGTACTTTTAACAATGCATTGGACCCAATTACAGCAATGTGCAATGGTGACACAACCCCTTTAACTAGTTTTAGCCTATACAAGCGTGACTGCACAATTCCAGGAAAACCTGTGCAAAAGAGAGAATCCTTCTAAGATGTGTCTATTTGCTCCTGGGTCTACACAACCTTTCCACACAATCAACTCCAAGTTGTCTGAACTTGAAATATGTGGTAATTCCTATACAGTGGGTATGGAAAGTATTCAGACCCCCTTTAAATCTATCACTCTTTGTTTCCTTGCAGCCAATCGGTAAGATCAAAAAGTTCTTTTTTTGCTTATTAATGTACATTCTGCACCCCATCTTCACAGAAAAAAACTGAAATGTAGATATTTTGCCAGCCCCTTTGCTCAGTATTGAGTAGAAGCATCTTTGAGCAACAAGTTTTTACACCTGGATTTGGGGATCCTCTGTCTTTCTTCCTTGTAGATCCTCTCCAGTTTCCTGAGATTGGATGGTGAACATTTGTGAACAGACATTTTCAAGTCTCTCCAGAGATGCTCAATTGGGTTTAGGTAAAGGCTCTGGCTGGGCCAATCAAGAATGGTCACAGAGTTGTTCAGAACCACTATAATATTTTAGCTGTGTGCTTAGGGTCATTATCTTGTTGGAAGGTGAACCTTTGGCTCAGTCTGAGGTCCAGAGCACTCCGGAAGAGGTTTTCATCCAGGATATCTCTGTACTTAGCCACATTCATCTTTCCATCCTTCAATTTCAACTAAGGGTCCTGTCCCTGCAGCTGAAAAACAACCCCATAGCTTTATGCTGCCTCCACCATGTGTCACTGTTGGGATTGTATTTGGCAGGTGATGAGCAGTGTCTGGTTTTCTCCACACATACCACTTGTAATTAACATCAAAAAGTTCAATCTTCATCTCATCAGACCAGAGAATCTTATTTCTCATAGTCTGGGAGTCTTGCATGTGTTTTTTTTTTCAAACTGTATGCAAACTTTCATATGTCTCACACTGAGTAGCGGCTTCTGTCGGCACGCTCTGAAATAAAGTCCTGACTGGTGTAGGGCTGCAGTCATAGTTGACTTTATGGAACTTTCTCCCATCTCCCTACTGCATCTTTGGAGCACAGCCACAGTGATCTTGGGTTCTTCTTTACCTCTCTCGGCAAGTTTCTTCTCCCACTATTGCTTAGTTTGGCTGGACGGCCAGGTCTAGGAAAAGTTGTGGTTGTCCAAAACTCCTTCCATTTAAAAATTATAGAGGCTACTGTGCTTTTAGGAACCTTGAGTGCTGCAGGAATTCTTTTATAACCTTGGCCAAATCTGTGCCTTGTCACAATTCTAAATGGTGAAATAAAATATAACTTTTACGTCAGATAATTAAAATATATTCATAAAATAGAGCAGAAGTGGAAATATAAACAAGACACAATTGGGAATATAACTGTTTAAAATGACCAACTACTGATCAAAAAAAGATATGATTCTAAATAAGGAAACTCACCATAGAGGTGGATGTAGTGGTTAGTGCATGGGAAGTGCTCCTCACTTGTCTCCTCTGATGTAGACACCCACAGGCATAGATTTATTCGTGGCCATGTATGATTAGTAAATAGTCAGACATATGAGAACAGGGAGAATGGTGTTGTGTGGACAATGTTGGTGGATGTAAAGTCAAACTGTCAGGATGAAAAAGGGGTGGTGAGTCAGCAGAGTACAACACTGTCCCCAATACACCCTATTCAAACAGCGTCCAGTACACAATATATAGCCTAAGTTTGGAGACGCAGCCCTAATGGACTGCCACCCTGAATGGCCTTATTGTAGACCTACATGTCAGGAAAAAACTTTTTTTTAGGCTCATCATCAGGGGATAAATGTCAGAACCACCTTACTTATACTAGCAAGGATATAACAATGTCCTGCTTCCGAAATCAAAATATGTATGTAATTCTCACCTTCCAAACATTACTTCCTTGTGTGACCAGTGGGTCTAAGAAAAAGGTGAAACATGGCATGTCAGGACCTGCTCCACCTATTTTTTTGAATATACATAACTTTTTCCTGACCCGTAGGTCTACAATAAGGCCAGTTTGGGGGGGCAGTCAATTAGGGCTGCGACTCCGAACTTAGGCTATATAGGGTGTACTAGCCGCTGTCTGAATAGGGTGTATTAGGGACAGTGTTGTACTCTGCTGACTCACCACCTCTTTTTCATCCTGGCAGTTTGACTTTACATCAGCAAACATTGTCCACACACACCGTTCTCCCTGTTCTCTTATGTCTGACTATTTTCTGATCGTACATGGCCGCGAATACATCTGTGGCTGTGGGTGTCTACATCAGAGAAGACGATTGAGGAGACGGTGCACTTCCCATGCATTAACCACTACATTAACCTCTATGGTGAGTTTCCTTATTCAGAACCATAGTTTTTTTAATCAGTAGTTGGTCAATCCCGATACGGGTCTTGTATTTTAAACAGCTATATTCTAGTTTAGTTTATATTTCCACTTCTGCACTATGTTATGAATATATTTTAATTATCTGAAGTAAAAGTTTAATTTTATTTCACTATTTATACCAATCTCTCTGTTATGACATCATTCCCTATCGCTACTTGATACCACTTATATTTACTAGTCACAATTCTGTCTCTGAGCTCCTTAGGCAGTTCCTTAGACTTCATGATTCTCATGCACTCTGACATGCACTGTGAGCAGTGAGGTCTTATATAGACAGGTGTATTCCTTCCCTATTCAAGTCCAATCAGTTTAATTAAACACAGCTGTCCTCCAATGAACGAGTATAACCATCTCAAGGAGGATCAAAAGGAAATGAAAAGAATGTGATTTAAATAGGAAAGAGTCTGAATACTTAAAGGGCACCTACCACCACGAATCTACCTATAAAGGTAGATCGGGTGGTAGGTGGATTTATGGGACGTGAGGATAGCCCTTTTTAGAGCTAATCCTCACGTCCCCGCTAGCGTAGCATAAACTTTATTGCCTTGATATGTAAATTTTATTAAGCGGCTACTGGGGCGTGGAGTAGCCGGACACGAGGTTACACGGCGCGGCTACTCCACGCCCCAGTAGCCGCTTTCCCCGCCTACCCTGTGATCTTCGGCGCGCAGCTCCTGGCAGCTGCGCGCCCTCGTCCGAGAAGCCGGAGTTCTGCGCATGCGCAGTAACTCCGGCCTCGTTCCCGAGATTGCGCATCCTCGGGCTCCGAGCGCAGGCCCGAGGATGCGCGATCTCGGGAACGAGGCCGGAGTTACTGCGCATGCGCAGAACTCCGGCTTCTCGGACGAGGGCGCGCAGCTGCCAGGAGCTGCGCGCCAAAGATCACAGGGTAGGCGGGGAAAGCGGCTACTGGGGCGTGGAGTAGCCGCGCCGTGTAGCCTCGTGTCCGGCTACTCCACGCCCCAGTAGCCGCTTAATAAAATTTACATATCAAGGCAATAAAGTTTATGCTACGCTAGCGGGGATGTGAGGATTAGCTCTAAAAAGGGCTATCCTCACGTCCCATACATCCACCTACCACCCGATCTACCTTTATAGGTAGATTCGTGGTGGTAGGTTCCCTTTAAGACCATGTGATATTTAAGCTTTTCTTGTTTAATAAATTAGAAAAAATATCTACATTTCTGTTTTTGCTGTCAAGATGGGGTGCAGAGTGTACATTGATAAGTAAAAACATTTTTTGTAAAAAGAAATAATTTGTATACTTTGTGCCCATTTAAGTAATATGCAATAATGCAGCAGCTTCCAGAAGAAGAACCACCCCATTACTATTGAATAAGTAGACCCTGAATGGCAAATAAATATGCAATGCTACAGATGTGTCCTTCTTTACCCCTTCTCTTGGCTACATACTTCCGGATAGGTTTATCAGAAGATGAGCAGTCTGTTGTGTAGTGGTAATCAGCCCGTAGGGGTTTTTTTTTACCATGTTTTGATATGACATTGAATGTGACTGAACCTGAACCAAACTGATCTAAAAAAAATGTGGATAAATGGGTGTATATGTTATTTTTCTTCCGATACACTAACACTTCTACCTAAAAGTATTAACATCCACTGCAGCTTTTACATTTTATTTATGAACCAGGAGTTTCTATATAAACCATGGACAGGGCCGGTTCTAGACAAAGTGGGGCCCTGGGCAAAACTAAAAGTGGGGCCCCAAAATAAAACTATTCTATGACCAGTCACAGTCAGCAAGAGGCTCCCTTTAGTATGGTAAAACAAACTGTAATTTTGGAGAATTTTATAGGCGATAGATCATAGGGAGATTGATGGGCAGCATGGTTGCTCAGTCGTTAGCACTACAGCCTTCCAGCACTGGTCAACATCTGCAAAGAGTTTGTATGTTCTCTCTGTGTCTGTGTGGGTTTCCTCCGGGTCCTCCGGTTTCCTCCCATACTCCAAAAAATTACTGGTAGGTTGATTAGACTGTGAGGCCCATTGGGGACAGGGACCGATATTTTACGAAAGCAGACACTTGCCCCATTTTCAAAATTGCATCAAAGAGTTTATAGACATAGGCGCCTTCATGCAATTTTGATTCAAACTAAAACATTTTATAAAAAATACTTAAAATTTTACTTTGATGGCAAAAAATTTGTTACAGAACAGAAAATATTTACATTCACATCTCCTAAACATAATAGATGGACATTTGTAGAGTTCACAAATGTGCCCTATTCATATGTTCACATAAATAAATCCACATAATATCACTAAAACTGTAATAACTAGATATCTACTTTTCAGCTAGAAATTTTAAGGTCACAACCTGCAAAATATAGCAATAAAACAGAATAAAACCGTAAATATGCCATAAAACCTTTATAATTTTGAAAGCAGACAATCAAGCGATGCATTTGGCAATTAACATTCAAAATTTCCTATATGTACAAATCCAGATACTTATATAAAGAAAATATACTTTCCTAAACCAGTAAGCTGTGAGGAGAGCATACATACCCCACACCAATATATTCACAAAAATATGCAGCAAATGGAACTGCAGAAAATTCACAAATCTATCATTGTATACTCCCTTACACAATGGTCACCCAAATACATAACTATATACAGTATCCATAAACGGAGCTAATGAGATAATAAAAGTCATGTTTAGATGTGCACCATTGTATTAGCCGCACAATAATGGAACCCTCCGCGCTTCATAAGAATGAGAGTGAGAACATCATTACATAGTGTAAATAATGGAGGATGGTGTGAAATAAAAACTTTATTCAGGAACGTGTGTGTGTTTTCGGTGTTACATATAACTTTATGGGCATATTCTGGTTGCGGTGTAGTCACATTAGGATAGAATGTTCATCGCATCAGTCAATTTTCCCAACAACAAAAAACTATCACAAAATAAAAGGGAATAAGAGAGAAAGTGTGTTCTTAGATAGTTCTGCATAGAGAAGGGTTAAAAACATAAATATTGGTTGATATTATTCCTTTTTTAAAAATGTAGTAATATATAAAGTGAATATTTCCATTATCTGTGAAGTGCAGCAGCTCCTGTGTGCAGCAAATTCTCCCTGCAGTTGCCAGCTCAGAATCTTGAATGGGGTACACAATTTAGGGGGCTGTATCTCTGGCTCTGTGACACATAGAACCTCACTTCTTTCTTCCTATGAAATAAGAGAGTCTCATCTTTTTTAGGAATCTAAATTGTGTTTCTAAGTGTTAGGAAAATGGAGATATTAACTGTTGAACTGCCGTTGGGAGTGATTTTTATATATAAAAATGGCACCTGATATTCTCACTTTAAACCTGAATATCTCTGGATCCATAGCACCTAGAAACAAAATTCAAGATTCATTTGAAAGGAGAGATTCTCCCCTTTCAGGGGGCCCTGGGCAATTGCCCCCTTTGCCTACCCATAGCGCCGGCCCTGACCATGGAATATATCCTTCACACACAGTAACTTATTATACTACAATATATGGAATTTGACGTTCTAAAGATTTATTTTTTAAGCTTACAGGGCGGCATTGTTAGTACAGTCCCTAGTAAAATTGTTTTGCAAAATTAACATGTACAACTAATGGATTTCCTGTTGTAAGTTAGAGAGATCTAAACACACAACGTGTAAATGAGAATAAGTCCAATAAACTGGATAAACAACACTTCCATTCTTAATAAAAGTAAATGAGGGCTTGTTTAGATTCCCTGCTGATGCTGGGGACACAAGACACAATTCATGAGCCATACATGACTTGCAATAAAAGAAAAAATGTGTTCTTCTAAATGAAGTCTCCACCAGAGCACATCCCACAGGCACAGTCATCCACATGTTTAAAGGATTAACTGAGCTGTGGAAGGCTTGCTTTTCACTCAACTCTGGAACATCTTTAGATGAATGTAACACTATGACTATTGTAAACCTTTGTAGTAATTACAAGTTAGGTCAGGCACTCCCTTCCAAGCAGATGAAGGAAAGAGGGTGACAACTAATAGAAAAACATTTGAGACTGGTCTTACTGATGACATGTAGAGTAATGAGGGAAATAAAATCTCAAAAATGGCAAAACCAAAGTGATTCTATTGGTTGTAGTTTAACAGATCAGATAAAATATTTTTCTTACTGCGCTCAGAATAGGAGAATAGGCTCTTGTGGCTATGCAACTAACCCTCAACGGCTTGAGAGCTGTGCAATAGTATCCTAGCCACTAAACAGTGTATGGAGCTTTAGATAAAGTTATGCTAGCTCACCATAACTTGTTTCATTTTCTCCAAACACGCGCAGTGGGAAACATCCGAAATCTGGATGGTTTGTGCAACAAAGGAAGAAGATTTTCCACTCCAGCATGATGTTAAGAAGACCTTAATACATCTTTATTTGAATCCATAGATTATGGTACATATTAAAATTATTCCATGTCCATGAAATACACAATTTTGAGGCCGGAAAATAATCAACCCTTTTCGAGCATTACGCTCCTAGATTATTAAAATCAATGTTAAAAACAATGTCATAACAATATAAAAGTTGTTAATAACAATATAATGAACCATAAGGTCACTTTAACTACCTAATTGTACATAGGATCAGGTAATGAGTAAATCCAATCCAATACAGCTTGTAAAATTATATGGCCACTTTCCCTACAGATCCCAAACTGTGAATTGTGTTTCATGCTAAGTGAATGACACTATGATAATCTCTTGCATAAAAGCAACCCTTATCACCATATAAACATAGCAGCAAGCACATTTTCCTTCCTCTTTTTTTACAGCAAGAAAATCAGATACCCCTGCTCTGTATATTGTATATCAAGCACTTTCCACTGCTTTGCTTAGATAATTCTAACGTAAAGTAACGGCACTGGCGTTGCCACAGGACACGTTTGAGGCAGCTTTGTATATACTGTAAGTATAATGTATACACTGGACTTAAAAACAGACTTTCCAGAGAGGAAACTGGTTATGAGGATTGACCAGGAAGGAAGCATTTTTAGAAACAAAGATAATATTGTACATGTAAAGCAACAGCAACATCGTACCAAAAAAGGAAAAGGTGCAATGTATATGTCAGATTCTACAGCTGGACTATATTAACCCCCTAGTTAGTAGACAAATGAAAGTCATAAGTTCTGTCAAAGAGAACTAGTATATTTTGTTCATATGTAAACCATACATATGAACAAGTATGGGCTTTTCCATATCGACATTTATCATCCAGATTGGCTTTTACTTGCCGTGATGATAATCTGTAAAAAAAAATGACACTAGGACTGCATTCATTAATATATATATATATATATATATATATATATATATATATATATATGGTCAGCCACAAATGCTACAGTGTCAAAAAAAGGACACATCTTTTTAGTGCACCAAAAAGACTCTTATTAAAACAATAGGACTATAAGTTGGGCCTTTTCAACAAATGACGACTTTTAATAAGAATTGACTTCTGTTATCTCAGACACCAGTGACCCATCACTTTTACAGAGGAACTGCGTTTCTTCTTCAAAACAGATGTGTAAATCTGATTTGTCTACAGCTGTTGTAAACCCAGCTTGTGTATAACAGATGTAGTTAACCTCCTCTGTTATACTGTACGGCAGGTATTGCCATTCTAGAAGGGGTTTTAATCAGTAGGGAAAAGGGAACAGAGATCCTGAAACTCAGGTACTTACTTTAACTCTTCTGTATTATGCACCGTTATTAAACAAGTGCCTCAGACTACATATCAATCTGCTAGCTTCAAAACTATAAAAAAATAATTAAAAAATTATATAAATAAATATATTAACTATATATGGCATGTACTGTATATATTCTATCCTGGGATTAAGAAGTGTGCACGAACGAGTTGAGATTTTAGTACATTTGTTGTTTTTTTTATAAATTAAGTTCTGCTTATGTCTAGTATATTCTGAGTGTGCAATACCTGTTTTAGCTTGGATCTGAGACTATATTAAATTCATTAATGTAGAACATAACTTGTATCTTCTGTGATTTTTACTGTAATTTTCCTATGTACAGCAACTACAGTAACAAGTTACTAGCAAATAACATGTCAATGTAAGGGCTATGCTGTGACTAGACCCAACACAGGTTCTTATGATAAGATGAGTAAAGGGAAAAAGTAAGTACATATAACTCTTGGATTAAGTCCATTCTCAACAATACAAATTAATGAGAAAATAAAGTTTTTTGTCTCCTGTCAGTCTCATGTGGACATCCCTGCTCTGTAGTATTTTACATAATTGTACAAAAACATCCTGAACTATGTGAGATGGTATTCTTTTACATTTTAAATGTTATGTGGTCTGTTCTCATTACAAGGGGCCAAAAAGGTGTTAACCAGACTTCAAGGAAAAGCACACCAAATCCTGGGAGGATAGGAATGGTTGTCAGTGACCTAAAGAAGGGGTTACATATGGATGACATCTTGCTCTTCATGTGATCAGGGTTACTTAAAAGGTTAACTCCATCTGGACAAGTTGACCTTTTTACTGAAATCATTATTTACTTTACATACATGAACAGGCTTGGAGAGCAAAGGAATGTGAGAACCAAGGACTGTCTAATAAAGGGGAGGACTGGAAGTGATTTTTGTGGTTAGACTGATATATTTTGACTTTTCATTGCTGGGATTGCTTTGGTAAATGAAGTTATTAAAACAACACCTATCTGTATGCAATATACATGCATCGACATTCGGAACATTCGTTTTCTGACATCCTCATGTCAAAGCTTGAAGGGAAACATCACTCCCAACTCTTTGTATCCTGTGATAGATTCCACTCGGCTGATTCTGGCGTAGCTGGAATTTTCGCTCTAATGCCCACCATTTAGTATTCAGTGTCATAATTCTCAGATCATTATCGTCAGATGGGTGGAGCAAGGCTTCCAGCCTTACCTTAGAACCGCCTGTTTGACAGTAGAGCCGTATCAGTATTCCGTGCACTGAGACTATATAAATTAGGCTCCCTACTGTCTGAAGGATGCTCATAGACATCTGACAGTAGAAATTCTGAGAAAATGATATTACAGTAATTACTCTTCAAGAGAGAAGATACTGTATGAGTGAAACATTACCAACTAAATGATGCATAACTTTAGGATTGGTCAATGTAGTGAACGTGAAACTACCACCAGCAGTAACATAGGGTAATATACATATATATACAGTATATACACTGTATAATAACATATTTAGTAGATACATTTATGTTTCTCAATTTCTATATAATAAAATAACGATCAATGTTATTTGGCATTAAGAAGGCATCTATGTGAAGCTATCTGCAGCCCCAGTTGTGACCAGCTCCTGAGGCAGGACATTCCACACAGTTCTTATGGTAAAGGAGCCTCATGTTTGACATGAAGTCAAAACACTCCTGATAGTCTAGGACAGTGATGGCTAACCTATGGCACTGGTGCCAGAGGTGGCACTCAGAGCCCTTTCTGTGGGCACTCAGGCCATCACCAGAGATGAGTCCAGGTATCTTCCTGCAGTCCCAGACAGCCCAGGACTTGCTGTGCACAGAGCTATTTTAAAGTGACAGCTCTACCTGGGACTATTTTCTGCTTTATTGGTGTCCTCAGGGTGCTGGTATCAATGAAAACTGTGACAGAGAAGCGAGTATAAATCACAAATTAAATTTCTGTGCTGGCACTTTGCGATCAGTAAGCGGGTCTTTGTTGTAGTTTGGGCACTCGGTCTCTAAAAGGTTAGCCATCACTGGTCTAGGATAATTAAAGCTGTACATCCCTTTTGATCTAATGTACCATAGTGAAAGGGATTATGGAGTTTATAACTGACTGGCTGGCATATTGCAATGCAAACTATGATATACCAGTGGGGATAAATGAGAATAGAAGGGGATCTCTTGCTCCATTTGGATTCCCTAGAAGTTTGAATAGGCTCTATGCCACTCTTGTTCTAGTGTTGAGTTTTTGTAAAGTTTTTTTGTAGGGACTTTTATTTTTATCTCTGAGGAATACTATTGGTAAATAATGGCCATCCACCTTTTTCCAAACACAAATGAAAAGAAGGCAATTTATCATAACTTTGCAAAAGAAGTAGAGCAGATGCCTAAACTTTGTTAAAATATGTCAACACAGCACCAAATAATAAACAATATTGTATTTATAATGATACCTAAAAAACACCAAAAAAAGGAGGAAAAATATATATAATCCCTGCACAAAAAATACATTGCTGAAAATAACAGCGCAGAGCAATATAAAAGTCATACCATATTGCACCATTTTTGGACTGGATCAGAAAAGCAGGGAAGGGTAGGCATTGGAGGAATGCCATTTAGACCAGCAGTTATGGTTAAAAGTGGGTAAAGGTAAAGAACTCATTCTTGTGCGTTGTTCCATAATAGTATGATGCTGTACTTTTTGGATGAATAGGAGGTTGAAATCTTCTGGATATATTTTTCTGACTAGCATAAACAGTACAATGTGGTGTAGAGGGGTAGATTTTAGAGAGCCTATTGGGAGTCAGATCTGTTACAAATTTATTTTCTTCAATTTCCATAATCATTTAAAGATAACGCATAATTAGCATTATGTTTTATACACCTTTTACATAAGATCACAGCTTGATTCAAAATTGCAAAACATGAAGGCTGGACCACATTTTAAAATATGGGGAAAGTGCAACTTTTTACTGTCTGGCAGTGATGACTGCAAACTTGAGGGTGATTGCTATTATATTTCTTTGGCACTTAACTTCTAATAATGGGGTCCTTAACGAGCGCCATATGGCTATATACATCCTATCTGTGCATGTCCCATGCAGATACTACGTATATACAGTGATGACAGTGTCCTACTTTAAATTATCATATCTCCTGAACCATGGAACCTAGAAACACAATTCCATATATCCGCTTTTGTTTTACAATATAGAAAACATATGATATTAAACCGAAACAGTCAGCAGAAATGTAATTTTTAGCTGGTGACATAGCCAATGCTATGCTGATTTTAAAAATGCCTTTGTCTGCATTCTGAATCATTTCAGTAGTTTATAATAGTTTATTTACACTACCTGGCTCCCTGCCAACAGTGTTTGTTGAGTCCCAGGGTGTGGGCTAGTTGCAGCTTGTGTGTGCCTGTGTGTCCTCATGCATTCTTCCTCTACTCCACACCGTCCCTCTCCCTGCTCTATGCACATGACAGGAAGTGGGGAGAAAATCTACCCCATGTATGCATCTGATCACATGATTTCATGTGATCACATACATACATGTGGTATATTTTACAAATGTTAGTGGGTAAAGGACCTTAAAGGACATCACTCTGGCTTCATGACATGAAGTGCTGAAAGGGGCATGGGAAGGAGTATAAATCAGTGGTGATGGGAGGACATGCCCTCTCTGACTTGCTGAGGATCTAAATGCATGCCAGGTAAGATAAAGTTAATTTTATAGGAATGTGAGGGAAACAATTTTTAGCTAAAAGAAGGGTGGTATTTAGTTAACAGGGCTCTATGGACACCTGTCACTAGCTGAATTTGTAAAATGTGGTGAAAGGTTCCCTTTAAAGAAGAAGCAGAACAGAACTGCAAAGCTTGACTTGAACATTCAGACACTAATAACCCATGGTCTCAAAAGGGTTAGACACTGTTCATCCACTAAGAATAATATTCCTCCAGATCCTTATGTATTATTTTGCTATATAGCAGTGCTGGTGTGCCGAAAGACATATGTACTCAAATATAGAGGTCTCTGGAATTTTTAGCAGCATTTCATAAAGTTTATTTACTATTTATGTTTAGCCTCCTTTATAATAAACAAAGGAGTGAAGGAAACAAAACAAGGCTTTCTTATTGACCCATCTTGTACAATCACACGGCAGATGGAAGATTAGTATGTATGTCTGCTGGGACCTTAAGCAGTGTTTAAAACAAGACATCCTGTTTTCAATAAAACAATGAGGAAATTATTCTATAGTTAATAGCAGCCTTTTACCACATGTTCTGAATAAGCATATTGTAGTCTACTATATTTCCATTATTTTGCATTAAACTGTTGTTACATCTATGCCAACATCAACCTTTGTCCATAAAGTACGGCTGAGGATGTGCTAGTTGTATCATTATTCGGTCATTGCTTCTCTAAACATTGGTTTACGCTTGCTAGCTACCTTGATATGCCCCAGTTCACAGTTTTGATTGACAGTTTTCCTCTTTAATTGTCTTCTGGGCTGGAATCATGATTCTGTTATAAGCTCTTCCTGGTCGGTATTCTGCGCCTGCTATAGACCCAGTTTGCTGTAAGCTCCTGGTATCCTGTATTTCTGTATTATGGTATCTGGACCTTTTGTGTGTTCAGACTATACTTCTGCCTTGCAAATTTGTACTGCTTTTGCCTTGTTGGTAGTGAACTGGCTCTGGAGACCAGTCTTCCATGTCTGTATTGTTTTCTCTTCGTCTTTGTGTTTTTCACTTTGGAGCAGGAAGAGAATGTCAACTAGTTATCCCTAAGGAAGTAGCTGGAAAAACTGGTAAGGGGGTTTACTCACAGGGCTCACTCTCCCTTTCTGTGACAACAGTCTAATGCCAGAGCTTGCATTACAACTGTACCTATTCCTGAAATTAACTTATAAAATAATGTTTTGTTATTTATTTGTTATCTAACAGCAGTCAATGACTATGTCTGGGTTGGGTTATTATGACCCTCAGTATCTTCCAGGGGATCTGTCAGGATTTACAGATCTTGTCTTCTATCCCTCATATTGTTCTTATACAATGTAGAATACTGGACTTCATATGACAGGTTTGCTTTTTATTTTCTAATTTAATAAATGGCTGAAGATTTCCACATTGTTGTAATTCTTTATAAGAATGACAGATATGAACACACTGCTCCTTAGGTTTGGGTCATTTGGGGATTAAATCTGTTATACAATAAAAATGTGCCCAGAAGGAATCATTTGCCAGGTGGAAAAATAACAGTTATTGCATATTTCTTAATATCACCACAGAAAAAAGAAGCAATCTTAAGTATGACCATATTTTAGAACTCCTATAGCCGATAAAAATCTAATATTTGAAGACCAAGCCATGTACTTATGTATCCATATCTGTATTGATAATAATCTGATAAACATATGTATACATAGGGGAGCCTCAAAGATAATGAGCACTAATGAAAAATCTGTACCAGCTCCCTCCAATATAAAGTATCATTAACAGATATGATCTACTCATATACAAAAATGATGCATTGTGGGATCCCTCATAAATCTAATATTAGCACTTTTACAGACCATCTAAAGCATTGGAGATATTTTTAAACAGTGATCTAATGTTAGCACTGTTATTCTATTGTTATAAAAAAGTTCTGTGTGTGAGCCAAATATTTTTTCAAAAATTTTTTCTATGGTATACTTGTCAAGTAACACAAGCAACCATTTTTGTAATTGTAACACAACACAATGTAAAAGATGTCAAAATTATTGTGCTAAATATCCAAATGGCAGCCGCCACTTGCATGCACTAACTAGAAGGTCAAAATACTTTTGTTACCAGTTATATTTAATCAAATACTTAGGCTCTTGTCACCCTAGTGTCATGGCCTCCATTCATAATATAGCCATGACAGCTGTGGTGCATCTATTTTTGTAAAGATCCGAATAAATTTCAAAGGACCACAGCAATAGGTTCTATTAGGTTTCTTTTCCAGTGTTCTGGAATTTTTTTACAGCAATAAAGGGGGAATAAGCAATAACATTTGTGTGAACAGATCATAACCTTCTTTATGCATCTCATTTTTTCCATCGACACTTGTCAGGATTAACCCCTGACATTTAACTTTGATGGAAGCCTCTAATGTATTCCACTATATAGGCAAACATTTGTCATTGACTGATTTAAATGCACATTTACCAACCCAAGGCTTTGAAACCGGACTAAGATTATTAGCCAAACCTGTTTCCTGCAAAAAGTAAAGACTATGGTTTGTCTAATACTTAAACCATAAGCATGAGCGTTCATACACATATGGTAGTTTTACAGTTGTCTGCACATTGTCTACAATGGGGCATACTAGGTGCTATGAGCCGAATAACATGCATTTCTCACTTGTTGTCTTATTCTATACATTATCACATTTTTACTGTTTCTATTTCTAGGAATTGTAGATCCATATAGTAGGCCTATATAATAAGGTCATTTACAGAAGCTCTAGCTTGTCCAGTTTGGCTTTTCTGGGGTACAAATCTTGAGGAGGAAGATAATATGAACATCTATAGACATAATATATACATTACAGAACCATAGATTCTGTAAATGTTCTCTCATTACATCATCTATGCTATGAAAAGAGAGCTGAACTAGGATGTCTGCTTTAAAGATGCTTTTTTTACTCAGTTTTCAACTTCAATGACCTGTTATTACCATCGAAGAAAACCAGTTCAGCTTAAGTCCTTATTTGTCTGTATTTTGCAATGACCCATATTATTCCCATTTGGTAACAAAGAGCGCATTCATTCTATTTCCTGAAGAAAATGAGGACGTGATTGTTTTTTTATCATGTGAAATGTAGGTAACTGAAGATTTGGCCATGCTGCACAAAACACATGGCCTCAGGCACAGTTATACTGTGGTGCTTCTGACCCCTGTGACACTCAGCAGTGGGCGCTTTACTGTGTAGTATCATGCTCCTAACCTTAATATGCCATGATTTTTTTCACTTATCAAGTTCAGATGAGGAAGGAAATGTTTTAGAAAGTCTTTAAAATGAAAGCTACCATCAAAATCAAGCATGATTAACCAGTGACACTTACTCATAGATCTGTGACTGTGGTAATTTTGTTATATTTGTTATCCATGGCTTCCTTCTTTCTAAAAATCAACTTTTATAATTATGCTAATGAACCTGAAGTGCCATGGGGGGTGTTACCAGAGTCCCTCCATGCTGCAGCTTCACAGGCCATTTCACTGTGCAGGAGCACTTCTCCTCTCCATTGTGTGAGAGTCCAGCAAGCAGATGGAGGGAGGAGTGCTGAGGGAGAGGGGGAGCTCCTGCACAGTATGCAAAAGCCTGTGAAGCTACAGCATCGAGGCGCTCTAGTACCACCTTCCAGTGTCCTTCTGGCTCATTAGCATAATTGTACAGAAAGTGCTAAGGGGAGGGGGTGTTAGACAGAGACCTGCTGCTGCACAGTGTAACATTAACCTGTGAATCCAGACCACAGAGGGCTTCTTTAACACGCCCATAGCCCTTAACATATTTTTTACGTTGATATTAGAAGGAAGTGGCCTTGGAAAAGATCACCACAGTCATGGTAAGTGCCCCTGGTTTATTATACGTTCTTGGTTTGGATGGTAGATTTCCTTTAATGCACATGTAGCATTCTTTTTTTTTTTTTTTTTTTTGAATCAGATATTTTTATTGAACATTTTTTAGTAAATACAAAAAAACACCACCCCCAACAAGTGCAACTTGGAGGGGAGTATGTACATATTTTTACAATAGGCTCTGGCCTTGTACAATAATACAAACTCAAATTGTGCTTTTTGAATCGTTACCAAATATTAACATTTGTATCCACTATTTCTTACAGAATCTGTATTTTTAATCATTTATGCTTATTATTAGTAACATACTCCCTTCCTCCCTTCCCAACTCCCTCCACCCACCCCTGCGAGCCAGCTCTTCAAGACCCATCCGGTCTCATATATTAATTCACCTGTTAAAGAAGACCTAAACCTATCTCTACTTATTTTACCAGTGATAATTGATACTCTAAGCTTGTTCTTAGCCTTATTAAGGAGCTTGATGGTAAACCCGGTGTATCTAGCCACTTACCCCAAATCTTTTCGAATTTAGAGACCCCATTCCTCTTCACATATGTGCTGTATTCCAATAGTATTACTGCATTTAATCGGTCTATAAACTCTTTCTTATCCGGTGGCCTAGGCCTAATCCAATGAGCAGCTATGACTTTTCTAGCTTGGTATAGGGATCTTTGTATTGCAATATTATTAGGTTCTGTCAGGTTGTCTATCTTCAAAACTCCCAATAGACATGCTAGTGGACTTTCTTCAATAGTTACAGAAAAGACTTTCCTCGTCAATTCTAATATAGATTTCCAAAAGGACTCCAATTCCCTACATCCCCACATCATGTGGAGTATATCTGCTTCTTCAGTTCCACATCTCGGGCATTCTGAATTAGGCCTAACTCCTATCCGAAATAGTAGTTGAGGTGACCTATATGTTCGATGTAAAAGAAATAAATGAGACATCCTACGCGCTTCACTGGGCGAAAGGGTTGGCACCAATTCCAAAGCCTCAGTCCACTGTTCCTCTTCAATTGGGCCCACCTCTCTATTCCAGTGTTCTCGACATTTTAATGGAATATCTTTAATAGAGTCATTTAATAGCACTGTATAGGAATACGAGATCAGGCCCTTAGTAGAACCTGACCTCAATATTCCATTCAATGCCCCACTTGAGCCCACCTCTATTTGTTCTGTCCTGGACTGTACCTCAAAAGCATGTCTAATTTGCAAATACTGATAGAACCACGCATGTGGCAGTTGGAATTCAGCTTGAATATCCTCAAATGTTTTAAAGTTTCCTTCTGAATAGACATGTTTCAGCGTCTTAACCCCTTTCGCTTCCCATGGGGAAAAACCCTCCAATCTAAATATTTCCGGCAAAGCTGGGTTTCGCCATAGTGGGGTGTCCGTAGTATATTTAGGGATACCTATTATATAGCATTCTTTTTACTTATGTGTAAAGGAGGGTGTGTATAGTCTTACCAGAACACTGCCATCAGCCTTTGATTGTCTTGCCAGTGTAACTCCCATCCATTCCTCATCCCTGTCCTCTTTACATGTCTTTCCACAATAAATCCCTCGACTGTTTCCTGAAAAGAGGAGGTCAGAGAAATGAATTCACACTGTGGAAGGTACAGCATGGTACAGATTTACTAAAGGAAAATATTCTTCAAAGGTGACCTTTATGTTGAGGATTCAGTTGTAAAAATCACTTCTAATCTTTCATGTAATTTTTAACAATGTGAAATTCACAAATGGAACATGTTGGATTTCATACTATTGCCTGAGTGACTAGGCTATGATTTTACATGGTTCCTAATGAATATAAACATTGTTTAGATATACAGGGGATTTCCAGGAGTCACTCCTAAGGATAAACCATCTATAGTTCATCACAGGAACTGACTATTGAGTGATGATACCACGCTGGATCATAAAAGGAGCATACTCTGAAATGTATTAATTTTCATAAGGTACTGGTGGTCATGTATTAGGTTAATTTCTGCTTACAAGTTCTCTTTTACTCATATTTGACCTTAAAGATAACTTATTGCTAGCAGTAATAATAATATTATCCAGCATTTTATTTGTTTCTAATGCACCATCCTTTTAGGTCTCAGTATTGATGCATCGTCTTAAAAAATCAACTTTTAAAATCCCTCTGTTAATTTGTAACATAAAGTCATAGAAGCAGGGGGCTCATTCATGAAGTCAAGCTCTCCCTGCCTCTAATCATTGTCCCCATTGTAAAATCCTTACCTGATATGCCCAAATTACAAGAAAAGGCAGCAGGTTACTAATCACACAGCACATGTGTGAAACTTTCCAGGGACAGGAGAGTAACGTAGTGGTAATGAGGGGCATTTATTACATAAGGTGCAGCTCCCCGACTTTGTCATTTTATGCTCCAAGTGAAAAAAAGGGATTAAATGATGATTTTTGAAACAATGCAGCATCGTTGAGACCTAAGAGAATTATGGATTGGAAACTGCTTAAATGATGGCTACGGGTGTGGTTAAACATGCTTATTGCTGGAGACAGGTTCCTTTTAATTCAAATAACACAAATCTTAATTTAAACAGATTTGCCACAGAGCAATAGTCAACAATAACCTTAAAGAGAACCTGTCAGTAGAAATTGACCTAATACACCATAAACAGTATGTTGTCAATCATCTTAACAACTTCCAGATCATGTCTTTTTTTGAAGTGAGATGTAAATTGATTCTATAAAGTCACCGTGGCCTAGAGTTAAATAGAGAAACCAAGCTCTGCCTGTCTCAGAATGCCCCCTCCGCTGTGATTGACATCATTGACTCAAACTTTTGGAGAGCCAGGTACGATGCAGGAGGTTAAAGGAAACCTACCATTTCAAATGGTAGGTGTAAGCTGTAAGTACCGAGCACTAGCTCAGGGTGAGCTGGTGCCGGTACTTACTTTCGTTAGTGTTATTAACCGCTGTATCGCGGTTTTAACACTTTTTAAAGTTTATAGCAGAAGCTGCTTCGGCGCTGCGTGCGCACATATAGCGGTTAATAACACTAAGAAAGTAACTACCGGCACCAGCTCACCCTGAGCTGGTGCTCGGTACTTACAGTATACATCTACCATTTGAAATGGTAGGTTTCCTTTAAGAACAGCAATGGGAGCTTGATTTCAGTTATAATCTCTCCATCTCCATGACTTCATACAATCAATTTAAATCTCACTTCAAAGTTGTTTTTCTGGATGATGCCACCACACTCGGCCATAAAAAAGAAAAAGGTGTAAATATACTTAAAGGGATATTCCAGGAATCAGCATAATTCATATACAAATGAGTCAGTAAAATATAAGCTTATATGTAATTAGTTAAAATTTTGCTCCCATTAGCAGAAAAATGCTGATGACATACAGTGTAATGAAGAATTAAAATGCTACTGGCCCTTCAATCAGTCCGTTGATTTCCTCCGCGCGGTCCGTAGCAGAGCAGGACAGAAAATAGCCGCTGGTCATATGATCACATCACATGGCCTGCACCTGCCTGGGCAGGGCATGTGATCACCACTACGTTTGGCTGTAGTCGGATGGTTGCAGCGCATCCAGTATAACCAGCATTTTGGTGATGTCAGTTACACATCATTACTATGGTAACAGAGCAAAAAAACCTGTTACATCATCACTGGGAGCAGAGCATAAGAGGGAGGAGGAGTTACTGAGAACTAAAGGATCTTGGGACTTGTAGTTCCCAGTGACAGCCATCTTGGTGATGGCTTTAGAGAGGCCATACAATTTTGTGAATCATAAAATCAAACTATTTAAGCTCAATTTTGTGACTGACATTAAGTTTTGTTACATTCATTTATTTATAGCATTGTGGGTTTTTGTATCAGACGTTCATATTCCTGGAATACCCCTTTAATAAAATACTGGTAGTGGTATATTGGGTCAATTTATGCAGTAATGCAAGGTTAACTCTTAGATACAGTATATGAATTTAAAAGAAATACGAAATGTGACAATACTATACATTTTTATATGTAACTCACCTCTCCCCAGATCCAGTTCTGTACATCTCTTGTCAGGATTACTGTGAACTCTACATTTAAAAACTGCACCAGGAGTTTTTAATACTGAACTAAATTTAGAATCTGATTTTGGGGCTCCCACAAGTATCCTAAAAACAGAAAACCAAAACAATAAATAAATACATTTGGGTCAAATAAAATAGAACTAAAGGGGTATTCCCACAAAGACAAGTTTCTTAAATGTACTCAGGATAACAAAATAACACATTCTCTCTATTCACTGCTATTAAAAAATACATCATTGCAAAGATATAAGTCCAACCTGTGTCTTTCAGTCCTGGTGAGCATCATTTCAGTTGCCCCTAGACACAACCCTGTAACTTTTGACTTTAGGGTTGGCAGCCAACTTACCTGAGGCTTCAAAGAGCTTGTCTCTCTGTCTCTGCGCCCTGCACTCTAGCCCCCGCCCACCTGCAGTCCAGGACAGAGTTCACAGTGACATCCTGCCGACAGCAGCATGAGAAGTACTACAAGCTACAGACAGATAAGTTATTTATCGGGGGAGAAAAGCATAGGAGATCTAGTGTTTTGTGAAATAGCAGAGCTGTAGGAGAGTGACATTGTGTGTAACAGGCATCTCATGGATCTCATCATCTCTGATCTGTCTCATCTCTCTTTCTATGTGTCAGATATTAGTACAATGTTCAGAAGGTAAATGAAAGTGTATATAAACCTTGTACCCTGATAATATAGTCACACTGTCAGCTCACAGAACTATCTCACAGAGGAATCATAATGTGCCTGCTTAGAGAGTCCCCACCCACACTCTAGAATTTTGCACTGACCATCACTGATCAGTGATAGGAGCTAAAACAGCAATAAATCTGAGTAAAATTGTGAAGTAAAGGGTTAAAAATTATCTTTATTGTGTTAACATCACTAGGGAGTGATGGGAGTGATGTACATCAGAAGATGTAACCTCAAAAATTTGTAACAAACTCTTGTTTTAGCAATTGTCTATCCTGACCATTTAAGGAAATATTTAAATTCTTCATTAAATTATGATGCTGGTGGACATTTTCATAGGACTCTATGTTGTTTGGTCCCCAAATTCTTCTCTTCGAAATACATATTTGGGTGTCCTTAAAAACTTTCACTATAAGTGCACACAGTAGGGACACAGCTCTTAGACCAGGTGACATCCAGTTGTTATTTTTTTTAAACATTTCTAGGGGAAATAATAGAGAAATAACACAATGTAGATTTTTTACAAAATATATCCCCAAACCATTTAATTTTATGCTAAATACAAGTATTAACTAAATATAAAACATGACAGGAGAGCTGACGGAATGAAACTGGCACACAAGTTTTGTGAAACCTTAGAGTAGGATTCAACCACACCAGAACCAGAACCACAAGGGAGGTTATTTATTTGTAGCTATCCCATGTGATTTATAAATTAAACACAGCAGAGGGGGTTTAAACAGATCCCATCCACAGCAGTACAAATCCTTTGTTTCCCCATTTATGCCTCAGATTGATTTTGATTTGTTAAAGTTGATATTCTGCATGTGAACTAAGCTTTGTATCCCCAGTATAAAATAGTGCTGTCTAAAGGTATGACAATATTATTTATCAGAAACAGATGTATAAATTTTTCATTTGAAAAAAAATAATATAAGTAATGCCGTGCTGCATATATTGAAAGGCCAACTGTTAATGTGTATGATACTACCAGAGTTTTACACATTCGATATTTGGTCATTTTAGGTTGGTCTATGGACAGGATACATTTCTCTCTTTTAAATTAACTGAATTATGCCAGGTAGCACAGTTATAAAACAGTAAAATACAAGTGTAAAAAAATCTATGCATTAGATCCAGTTCCCACTAAGGTGGTACAATTTCAGTAACGCAGGCCACACTTTCTGACAAGCGTTCCCACATGCAAGCTTCCACAATTCCAGTCCCATACTGTAAACCTGGTGATACAGTTTAGAATATAGTCTTGACAATAGTAATAGATGTTCCCGAAGTGACCGTCAATTAGTGGTCCCTATTTTTTACTGTAACCAAGATGCCAGACACAAGTTGGTCTCCCAGAGTGCTTTACACTTATCCTAACCACATACAGATGCTAAGTGACATATGAGCAGCTTGTTAACATCCTTTCTGTCATTAGAGACGGTAGTAGAAAACCCACTGAGGTTTTTAAGCCAAACACAGGACTGTATTTAAAAAGATTAAAAAGTATCAAGACTGATAGTTTTCTTGTTTTAATGGGTAGTTTATAAATTAGACATTCTACCTTAAAATAAAAATAAGCATTACTATATATTTGTATATTAATAATTGTGGTTATAAAAAAGGTTGGCTGTCAGAATTAGTTAATTTCCATAATTCACAATACATTTGTTAGTATTTTTTACCTTCATTAATAAAATAAAAATGAATGTATTCCCCTGCAAGGGCATGGTCTTACATGGTCATACAGATGTAGCTTCATTCCACAGCAACAGTTGCTGGACAGTTGAGTTCTTATGGCTTTATACGTTGTACTAAAATTCATCTGATAAATCCTTTAGAAGTGAAATGTGTGAATCTACTTTGCAAACATAAAAAGAACATTCATTTGGGCAAAAGATCTTTTTGAATTGTAGATCTTTGTGGCATTTATTTTGGAGTGAAGACTAAAAGGGATCATGTTGAAATTCATCATACTTACTACATTCTATTCCACCAAACATCTGCCGTTGGGGGTAGGGTTGCACAATGCATCACATTTTTTAATACATATGATGAGAAAAGGGTTCAATCCTGGCAATTTTTGACTTTTTGACAGTGCAGAATTTCTACACTGCCTGGGACAATATATATACACACATCCCAATAAAAGCTCTTTAACCCCTTAAGGACGCAGCCATTTTGTAGCTTAAGGCTCAGCCCGATTTTTTGGATTCTGACTTGCGTCTCTTTATACGGTTATAACTTTTGAACACTGTTACTTATCAAAGCGATTCTGAGATTGTTTTTTCCCCACATGTTGTACTTCATTTTAGTGGTAAATTTTGGCAGATAAGTTTTGCATTTATTTACAAAAAAAAAGAAAATATGATAAATTTTTGGAAAAATTTGCCATTTTCGAAATTCAAAATCATTGCGTTTTCAGGCAGATCGATTTACCACCTAAATAAGTTGCTGAATAACATTTCCCATTTGTCTACTTTACATTTTCATAATTTCTGAAATGTTTGGATAATTTATTTTGATGTCACGCAGCTTGCAAATAGAATATCGCTTTTCCGGATTTTCAGAATTGACTATTTTGGGGATAAATACAGTTTGGAATGAAATTTTACATATTTAGCATCAAAACCCCCTATATAACCAACCCATTTTCAAATCTGCACCCCTCAAGCTATCAGAAACAGCTTTTACGAAGATTGTTAACCCCTTGAGATCTTCATAGTAATTGAATCAAAATGGAGGTGAAATTTAGAATGGTCATATTGTTCCCTTATACGTTCATTTAGCCCTAAAATTTACACATTTCCAAAAGATAAAAAGAGAAAACCCACCATACAATTTGTTCTATAATTTCTCCTGAGTACAGAGACCCTCACATGTGGCTGTGACTTGTGTTATGGGGGCACAGCGAGGTGCAGAAGGGAAGGAGGGCGCTGCAGCTGCCAGGATTTTAGTTTCCTCATTGGCCCCTTTTGAAGGCTATAAAATTTTCGCTTTTTCGTTATTGGGGCCATGTGATGCCATTTTTTTTGCGGGACGAGATGCTTTTTCCAATGTTACCATTTTGGGGTTTGTATCACCTATTGTTGAAAATTTAGGAACGTTTTTTGAGGACAGGAGTAGAAAAGCATCAATTCTGTACTGGATTTTTTACTTCTTTTTTTTTGGTGTTCACCGTATAGACTAATAATCATGTTATCTTTATTCTATGGGTTGATACGATTACGGGGATACCAGACATGAATATATTTTCTTACGTTTTACTAAATTTGTCAAACAAAACCCTAATGTGGGGAAAAATCTATCATTTATGTATTGCCGTCTTCCAAGTGGCATAACTTTGTTACTTTTTTGGCTACGGAGCTGGTTGATGGCTTGTTTTTTGCGGGACATGTTGTACTTTGCACCAGTATCATGTCGCAGTACATATGGTTTTTTTGATCACATTTTATAGCATTTTTTGTGGGATTGAAAAGGTAAAAATCATAATTTTTGGAGGGTTTATAACAGTTTTTTTTTACGGCGTTTATCGTGCGGGTTCAATAATGATTTACTTTTATTCTACGGGTTGTTACGGACGCGGTGATACTATATATGTGGGGTTTGTGTTATGATTTAGACTTTTTTTTGAGTTATATGTCTCTTTATATGTTTTGGGGGTTTGGGGCATTTTTAGTGATTTATGACTTTATTTTTTTATTGAATAACTTTTTTTTTTACTTTTTCACTTTTATACCATGGGACATGAAGAAGCAATCATCTGATTGCTTCTTCATGATAATATTCTGCAATACTCATGTATTGCAGAGTATTATCAGTGTCAGCCTATACACTTGCATAGGCTGGCACTGTGCCAGTAAGATGACGTCACAGACGCCATCTTACTGGCAATTCTTGCAGGTAACTCTGGGGTCCAGATCGGACCCCAGAGTTACTATAGCAACGATCGGCGCACCCCGAAAACGGTTCGGGGGGGCCGATCGTGGGGGAAAGATCCCCCAGATACATGTTAGATGCCGCGGTCGCGCTGACCGCGGCATTTAACGGGTTAAGCACCCGCGATCGGAGACAACTCCGATCGCGGGTGTTACACTGGGGTGCCGGCTATCAGTCACAGCCGGCACCCCGTCTTTCCCGATGCCGGTTCGGCTCAGATCTTGAGCTGAACCGGCATCAGCTCAGCGTCCGATATATCGGACGCTGAGCGCTAAGTCACTGCGCTCAGCGTCCGATATATCGGACGCTGAGCGTTAAGAGGTTAACGTATATGCAACACATACCAAGATTTGCTTGCAAAAGTAATTATGATTCATCAAGGGTTCCCCGGGCTCATTTACATATGTTTATTAGCCTTACTTCTTGGAAACACTGTCCTTCGTAGACATACTAAAAGAAGAGCACTGCACATGAGCACGGGACAGGGAAGACATTTCCCTTTTTACTATAAATACAGTGCCTAGAGAAATATTGCATGCGCAGTAGCTCCGGCCTCGGAGCTGGGACTGCTCAGCCGGCGGCCTGCGCATGCGCAGTACGCCATCATGACGGACGAGGGCGCCAGCTACGAGGAGCTGTGCACCGCACGCAACAGGGTAGGAGGAGTAATGTGGCTACTGGGGCGTGGAGTAGCCGCGCTGTATATGACCTTACATATTAGGTCAATAAAGTGTACCAAAAGTTAGCGGGGACGTGAGGATTAGCTCTAAAAAGAGCTATCCTCACGTCCCTTACATCCACCTACCACCCGATCTACCTTTATAGGTAGATTCGTGGTGGTAGGTTCCCTTTAAGCTAATACTTTGTAGCGCCACCTTTTGCTGTGATTACAGCTGCAAGTTACTTGGGGTATGTCTCTATCAGTTTTGCACATCGAGAGACTTCTTGCCTGTTCTTTCTTGAAAACAGTTCAAGCTCAGTGATGTTGGATGGAGAGCATTTGTGTACAGCAGTTTTCGTTTCTTTGGACAGATTCTCGATTGGATTCAGGTCTGGACTTTGACTTGGCCATTCTAACACCGGGATACATATATTTGTAAACCTTCCATTGTAGATTTTGCTTTATGTTTCGGATCCTTGTCTTGTTGGAAGATAAATCTCAGTTTCAGTCTCAGGTCTTTTGCAGACTCCAACCGGTTTTATTCCAGAATGGTTCATCTTCCCATCAATTTAATTCATCAATTCATCTCCCATGTACCTTCTAAAGAAAAGCAGACCCAAACCATGATGCTGGCACCACCATGTTTGACAGTGGGGATGGTGCATTCAGGTTGATATTCTGTGTTGCTTTTACAACAAATATATCGTTTGGCATTGTGGCCAAAATTTTTTGGACCAGAGCAATTTCTTCCACATGTCTGGTGTGTATCTTTGATCAGTTTCTCCTTTTTTGAGATGAAAGTTTAGAGGGATGACCGAGTCTTGGTAGATTTGCACTGCTCTGATACTCCTTCCATTTCAATGTGATCACTTGCACAGTGCTCCTTGGGATGTTTAAAATTTGTGAAATCTTTTTGTATCCAAAATCTGTTTTAAACTTCTTGACAACAGTATCACGGACCTGTCTGGTGTGTTCCTTGTTCATCATGTTGCTCTCTGCACTTTAACCCCTTAAGGACGCAGCCTGTTTGCAGGTTAAGGCTCGCAACTTTTTTTTGAAATTTGACCTGCGTCTCTTTATATGGTTATAACTTTTGAATACTGTTACTTATCAAAGCGATTCTGAGATTGTTTTTTCCCCACATGTTGTACTTCATTTTAGTGGTAAATTTTGGCTGATAAGTTTTGCGTTTATTTACAAAACAAAAGAAAAAAATGATGAATTTTTAGAAAAATTTGCCATTTTCGAAATTCAAAATCACCGCGTTTTCAGGCAGATAAATTTACCACCTAAATAACTTGCAGAATAACATTTCCCATTTGTCTACTTTACATTTTCATAATTTTTGAAATGTTTGGATAATTTATTTTGACGTCACGCGGCCTACAAATCGAATAGCGATTTTCCGTATTTTCGGAATTGACTATTTTGGGGACAAATACTGTTTGAAATCAAATTTTACATATTTAGCAACAAAAACCCCTATATAACCAACCCATTTTCAAATCTGCACCCCTCAAACTATCAGAAACAGCATTTACAAAGATTGTTAACCCCTTGAGATCTTCATAGTAATTGAATCAAAATGGCGGTGAAATTTAGAATGGTCAAATTTTGTCGGTTATACGTTCATTTAGCCCTAAAATTTACACATTTCCAAAAGATAAAAAGAGAAAACTCACCATAAAATTTGTTCTACAATTTCTCCTGAGTGCAGCGACCCCCCACATGTGGACATTACTTGTGTTATGGGGGCACAGCAAGGCGCAGAAGGGAAGGAGCACCCTGCAGCTGCCAGGATTTTAGTTTTCTGGTTGCCCCCTTTTGAAGGCTATAACATTTTCGCTTTTCCGTTATTTGGGCCATGTGACGGCATTTTTTTTGCGGGACGAGATGCTTTTTCCAGTGTTACCATTTTGGGGTTGGTATCACCTATTGTTGAAAATTTTGGAACTTTTTTTGAGGTCATGAGTAGAAAAGCATCAATTCTGTACTGGATTTTTTACTTTTTTTTTTTTTGTGTTCACCGTATAGCCTAATAATCCTGTTATCTTTATTCTATGGGTCGATATGATTACGGGGATACCAGACATGAATATTTTTTCTTATGTTTTTCTAAATTTGCCAAATAAAACCCTAATGTGGGGAAAAATCTCTCATTTTTGCATCGCTGTCTTCCAAGTTGCATAACATTGTTACGTTTTTGGCTACAGAGCTGGTTGATGGCTTGTTTTTTGCGGGACATGTTGTTCTTTGCAACAATAGCATTCTGGAGTACATATGTTTTGTTGATCACTTTTTATTGCATTTTTAGTGGGATATAATAGGTAAAAATCATCATTTTTGGCGGGTTTTTAACGTTTTTTTTTTACGGCGTTCATCATATGGGTTCAATAGTTATTTAGTTTTATTCTATGGATTGTTACGGACGCGGTGATACTATATATGTGGGGTTTGTGTTATGATTTAGACTTTTTTGAGAGTTATATGTCTCTTTATATGTTTTGGGGCTTATTTTTTATTGAAAAACATTTTTTTTTACATTTTTTTACATGATCCACCATGGGATATGAACAAGCAATCATCTGATTGCTTGTTCTTGATAATACTCTGCAATACTAATGTATTGCAGGGTATTATCAGTGCCAGCCTATGCAGATGCATAGGCTGACACTTTGCCTTTAAGATGACGTCACAGACGCCATCTTAAAGGTAAACCCTCCAGGCTTCTCTGGGGTCCCGATCGGACCCCAGAGGTGCCAAAACAGCGATCGCCCCCCCCCCCCCGAAAACGGTGCGGGGGGGCCGATCGTGGGGTAAAGACCCCCAGAAGGCATGTTAAATGCCGCGGTCGCGTTGACCGCGGCATTTAACGGGTTAAACACCCGCGATCGGAGCCCACTCCGACCGCGGGTGTTAGCCGGGGATGTCAACGGTAGATTACCGTTGAAATCCCGCGGCTAACGATGCCGGTTCGGCTGCTATACAGCGCTGAACCGGCATCGTCTCTGCGCAGTAGCTGTACTGCGCTGAGCGCTATTCGTGGGACTCAGCGCAGTACAGCTACGGCGCAGAGCGCTAAGGGGTTAAACAGAACCCAGAGACTATCACAGAGCAGGTGTATTTATACGTAGTCATTTAAGTTAAGTCATTTAAGTCGTCACTGAACTTCTGGAGTGAGTTTGCTGGACTGAAAGTAAAGAGGACAAATAATATTGCACGCCCCACTTTTCAGTTTATTATTCTTTACAGAAGTTTAAAATAACATTCCACTTCACAGTTGTATCCCACTTGTTGTTGATTCTTCACCAAAATGTTACAATATAATATCTTTATGTTTGAATTGTGGCAAAAGGTACAAAAGTACAAGGGGAACGAATACTTTCGCAATGCACTGTATATATACATATATATAATTGTTTACTATTTTCTTTACTCAATTAAACTAGGTCTCCCTGGACGCCCTCTCCTGCAGTTTAGAGTCACACTGTCAGTCTGTGGCAGCAATGCACCCAAGGATGAGATTAAAAAAATATTTAAAAAATAAAAAAAGAGACAAACATTCTCCTTCTCCTGAGTACAACTCCTACCTCCTCTGCAACTGGACACTCAGGTCACATGCCCAATGGCATCGATTGCCCTTCCCCAAATATTGGTAGGGAATGGGGGTAGGGTTGTAATGAGTACCAGGTTTGTCTCAACAAAACAGCAGGTAGTTGTTTTCTTTATATGAACACACTTGAGTGCTTTCAGATTTTATATGCCAACAATGAAAGGTATTATTCAAAGTCAAACTTTGGTATGGTAGTTGGAGGACATTTGGGAAGTTTTATCATACCTTTAAATCTGTAGTATGGTAGTTTAATATATTATTGGCATATATTGATATTAAAAGAGAAACTATGCTGACACAGACATTCAAATGCCCTTTTAAGCGCTTGAAGCTGAGCTCATGCCATGAAATATATGTTATTGTAGAATGTCAATGTAAAAAAAATAGTAAAATACCAGATTGTAACTCTATTAATTCTTGACAAAGATATATTAAGTTTCACTGATACATTAAACTATTCTCGTCTCTAAGCAAACCATTCAAAACATTTCTCACGTCATATCTCTATAAATCCTAAGTGCCAAAGTTCTGCAATGTTATAGCTGTCCTTTTAGAAAGTGACTTCAAAGACATTCAGAAATTCCAATGGCTTGGAGAAAATTTGTAGATGTTCCTCTAAAGCCAGAACACCGGTAAAGAGACACAACACCAGGAAAAGCTAAAGGCAAGAAGAAAGAGAAAAAAAGCAAGAGAAAAATTTTCTTGAAAAGTGTACACGCAAAAGTAGAGATTGGAAAATTATATGTGCCACATAATAAACAGTAATTTAACCCATCTTAATAAGTGATTCCTACTGTCATACACATGGGTTATTCTGGCATCTTGTGACGAATAATGAATATCTGTAGTACTTCAAATATACCTACTTAGCAATAGGGGCAAACAATGAATGAATGTCAAAAGACAGCGCCGAGTTTAGAGAAGCATCAAGTTGCAGTTAAAAATGGCCTTCTGGAGACAGGTTCCCTTTATTGTAATGTATGTGAGTTTTGGCCTTTTTTTTTTTTTCACTTCCATTTTTCACTCCACACCTTCAAAAATCTATAACTTTTTTATTTTTCCACATAAAGAGCTCTGTTATGGCTTATTTTCTGCGTAACAAATTGCACTTCGTATTGACGGTATTTAATATTCCATGGCACGTACTGGGAAGCGGGAAAAAATTCCAAATGCAGTGAAAATGGTGAAAAAACACATTTGCGACGTTTTCTTGTGGGCTTGGATTTTACAGCTTTCACTGTGTGCCCCAAATGACATGTCAACTTTATTCTTTGGGTTGCTACGATTACGTAGATACCAAATTTGTATAGGTTTTATAATGTTTTCATACATTTAAAAAAATTAAAACCTCCTGTACAAAATTTTTTTTTTTAATTTTGCCATCTTCTGGCGGCAATAACTTTTTCATACTTTGGTGTACGGAGCTGTGGCTGGTGTCATTTTTTGCGACTTTTGATGTTGTTTTCATTGCTATCATTTTTAGGACTGTGCGACCTTTTGATCACTTTTTATAATTTTTTTTATATTTTCCAACATGGCAAAAAAATGTCATTTTTTACTTTGGACGCTATTTTCCGTTGCGGGGTTAAACGCAGTGAAAAATCGTTATTATATTTTGATAGATCGGACATTTTCGGACGCGGCGATACCTAATGTGTTTATGATTTTTACTGTTTATTAATATTAATATCAGTTCTAGGGAAAGGGGGGTGATTTGAATTTTTAGGTTTTTTTATTATAATTTTTTTTTTAAACTTTTTTTTACTTTTACTATTTTTCAGACTCCCTAGGGTACTTTAACCCTAGGTTGTCTGATCGATCCTACCATATACTGCCATACTGCAATATGGCAGTATATGGGGATTTTACTCCTCATTCATCACAATGTGCTGATAGCACATTGTAATGAATAGGTTAAAACGAGACAGCTTCGGCCTTCGTGAGACCCGAAGCTGTCATGGCAACGGATCACCGCTCCCTGTGACGTCATCGGGAACGACGATCCGTGGCAAGATGGCAGCGCCATCTTCTTGAAGCCTCCGGCAGCATTGCCGGCGGCGATCGCCGTGAAAGCACCCGCGATTGGCACTAGCACCGATCGCGGGTGTTACCGGTAAGCCTTTGCTGCCCATGCAGCGGGACCCGGCGCGCGTCGGGAAGGGGTTAATAATGTGAGCACTGACATCATACCATATATTAGTGATGGCGAACCTTTTAGAGACCAAGTGCTCAAACTGCATCCCAGACCCACTCATTTATTGCAAAGTGCCAACACAGCAATTCTAGCATTAACTTATTAAAATCTTCTTGCACTGTGCTATATTACAGCTTTCAACAGTCCTGAGGACACCAATATCGTTGACAGAAGGAGGGAAAATTTGGATTGCCATTGGAGCTTCTCTTGACAACCCACTGAACAGGAAGAATTGTGGGTCCAAGAGCAGGAGCTTCAATGGTTCCAATGATAATCCGACCCTGTCCATACCTTCTCTTCCTGCAGTCTCTGGTAGACGGAGATGCTGCACATAAAATAAGGCTGAGTGTGTCACGTCCTGGGCTGCCTGTTCCTGCAGATGGATCTCTTACACCCTGTCTGGTGAATTCTGTGCAAGAGCAACAGCCTGAGTGCCCACTGATAGGGCTCAGAGTGTCACCTCTGGCACCCATGCTATTGGTTCGCAACCACTGCCTTATACCCTTGCATTACAGGAAGATACTCTCTTTAGAGTGTAAATAGAAGAAAATGACTTCAAGGCCTGTGCTGGAGGGATGTGCTGGAATGGATTCCTGTAACGGTCTTAATGAACGCGGAATGTATGGTAATACAAAGCATGTAATGGAACAGAGCTGAGGATATGTCAAAACAGCCTTCTGAATTTCCAAAAATAGGACAAATAAACCTAAAAGTATGTGTGTCATCACAGAGGACCAATATGGAGTTTCACAGAGGACAAATAAAATACATTTTCTACAAGTGATTTACAGATGGATGGAACCTGCAGAGCATTGCTGACATGCTTCCAGCACAATATAAAGCCAGTAATAATCCATTGTGTTGTGTAAACAAGGCAGAACAGCAAGGCAGACAAGTTCACTTTCACAAATCAATGCTGCCATCAGCTTTTCATTTCTTATTTAAAGATTCATTTCCTATTACTCAGCAATTTATTACTGGTTTTACTTTACAAACCTAATCATTATTCTGCCGTTGTTAAAGTCCATCCGCTTGCCATTAAATTGTCCGGGGGCTTTCCATTAACTGCATGTGCTCTATTAACTATTATCCACTTGGATGTTCTGCCACATTTACAGCATAGCTCACTAAAAATGGAATGAGATACATGCTTCTCATCATCAAATAGTTTATTCGTTAGGAAATGAGAATGTTTTTTTCAGTGACTGACAGCTCTCCAATTCAATCAGTTGTAGGACGGCCCCCTTTGTTATACAATGAATATGACTTACCATTTTACTGCTGAAATTTCATTAAAAGGAGAAAATTGGGAAATAGAAACATTGAAATAGGATCTTTCACCACCTCCATCAACTCTATCAATGGTGACACTCCACTGACTCCAGCATAGGTGGAATCTTCTCTCTAGTCACCACCATTCCTGAGTGATCAAAGTCATGTGATCTATGCTGTCATTTAGGTAGTGCTAGACTACCTGCTCTAGCCTAGGACCCCTCAACTGACCCAGCTGAAGAGTGATAGCACATTAGCCTAGATAGCATATTGTACACTGAAATTATACTAGTTAGCTTCTCTACAATTAGATGGGTGGTCCTTAGCTGATGCAAACATCCTCCAAATGTTGGAGACTAGAGAAAAAAAGTCCAAATGCTCCACAATCATTGGAGCAATGCCGATTAAAGGATGTAAAGAATAAGGGTTTGAGACGGGTGAAGAATGGACCCCTTTAATCTCTGCCCAAGAATGTTATAAAAACCAAAAATGTTGCAAAATCTTGGTGGTAATGAAAGGCTTGATATCTTTACCACACAGTGCCTATATGCCCATTATGCACTGAAAAATTGTACAAAAAAGTGGTGTTTGGTTGGATAAGGAGGTTATCTGATTAATGAGGAGCTGCTTCCATTGATTAGAAGGGGGAAAAATTAGTCTTTTAGGGACGGAGTCTTCTCATAGTCTATTGGTGAGATTTCACTGTATACTGTATATACTGTATGGCATATGACACAGAGGCACTGAGGGGGCATGTTGCAAGCCATAAATTATGTGTGGGTGTTAAAAATATGGGTTAGAATGTGAAACATAAAAATTCCTTTTAGCAGGCATACTCTTATGTATATTTTGCATAGTACTACCTGAAGGGAGCAAGTAAAACCACAGTTTTCGGAAGGCATCATACAGTCATAGCGTTTCTGCTTTGTCAATTTCAGATAACATGAGAAATGCAACCGAAAAATGGCACCAAAATACCCATAAGGATAACAATAGCAGTATTAAACAGGGAAAGAGGAAGATATTGGCAGTAAACTCTATTTTTACTCATTTCCACTATGTGCTTAAAGGGAACCTGTCTTATTTTAAGTCACATAAACTCAACTAAAAACTAGTATTCTTTTCTTTAAAGCAATTGGTTTTGGTACAAAAATGAGAATTTTTGAACAAAGAAAATAGAAAAATTGATTAGAAAAGCCAGTAGAGTTGTGGGAGATTATTTTCATGGCTTCATTTGTAAAGTGGAGAGATGAATGGCAACTAAATTCAATTGCACAATAAAGAATCCTAATAATTCCCATTTTGATTTGGCAACCAAACAAAAGAATCATTTAAAGGAAATCTACCATTTTTTTTCATGCATTGTAAACCAAACATACCTTGAGAATGCTGTAACAACACTGATGCAGAAACATATCTTGTTTAATCACTGATCCAAGGTTTTGCTCAAACAACAATTATAAAATTCAGGACCTTGGAAAAGCTGGGTTCCATGCTGCATGCCGTTAATAAACAAATTCCACGGAGCTTCCTGAACTTTCCAGATAGGAATAAGCAACCTGAGCTGGATGACTCATATATAGTAGCTAGGGGGATGGTGCAGCGATTGATTACTTCTGCTTATCAGGGACAACACAGTGATTACATCATTCTCTACAACAGTGCATAACTAGAGTAAGAGGAGAATATTTTTATAATTGTTTTTCAGCAAAACCACTCAATTCAGGATAAACAAGATATGTTTCTGCATCAGTGTAGCTACAGCATTCTCAAGTTATGTTTTGTTCACAATGCATAAAAACAAATAGTAGATTTCCTTAAAGTGGTAGATATATCCAAGTCACCAGGGAATGATATAGGGCAGCTATGGCAAACATTTTAGAAGACTGAGTGCCCCAAACTACAACCAAAGCCAACTTATTTACTGCAAAGTGCCAACACAGCAATTAAAACAGTAACTTACTGCTGGCTAATCTGCCACAGGAGTGAAAGGATGGGGGTAATTCAGAGTATCATTGTTACTTTCCTCTACAACTCCCTGAACATGAGCTCAGATGAATATTTAGCCCTATGTGCGGCTTCTCACCTTCCTATAGTCCCAGGCAATCCAGTGTCTCTTTAGAGGAACATTCCAGTCAAAGCCGATTTATTGAATTATAACATGTGCCGTGCCAGAAGAAAGTAGCATGAATCTAGATTCTACAGAGTTCTAGGAATACAATGAGAATGAGCCATGCTTCTTCCTTTAGGCCCTGCATCATGTATTATTACTGAATATACACGCCAAGATTTTGAACACAAAAAATGTGCTGAAAAAAACCTAACTAGGCTTATACTGGATTCTATAACAAATTAAACTCAATACTCACTTACCAATGACCCTGCAGGTCCTCTGCATCCTTCATGTGCTCCAACTCCCTGCACACAAGCCACACACACACTCTCATAGTGTGTGTATCGGCAGCAATAGGTCCGTGCATGATTGTGCCGATGCACACACTATGATGTCAGAAAACAGAGAACAGAAAGAAAGAAGAGGTCCTGTGGGGGGGCATCGGAAAGGTGGGCACTGAGTTTATATTTTTTATAGGCTGGGCATACTGGAGCCAGCGGCTGGCTATATACTGCGGGCAAGGGGCTGGCTGGCTATATACTTGACAGAGGATGTATATATACCGTGGGCAGGGGCTAGCAATATACTTCTGGGCATGAGCTGGCTGGTTACATACTGGGGCAAGGGGTAGCTGGCTATATACTGGGGCAGGGAGCTGACTGTCTATGTACTGGGGACAGGGGATGGCTATATACTTGGGGGCATGGTCTGGCAGGCTATATCATGGGGGGCATTCGCTGGCAGGCTATATAATATAATAGTGGCCATGGATTGGCTATATACTAGAGGGCAGGGGGCTGTCTATATACTCAAGGCACGGGCTGGCAAGCTAAATACTGTAGGGGGCATGGGCTGGCAGGCTTTATACTGGGGGCATAGGCTGGCAGGCTATATACTCGGAGCATAGGCTGGCTGTATATTAGGGGGCAAAAGCTGGCTGTCTAGCTATATACTCATGTGGAGGCAGTGACCAATGCATTTCCTACCCTAGGCTTATACTCGAGTCAATAGGTTTCCCCAGTTTTTGTGCTATGGGGTATATTGTGATTTTATATGTTTAGAAGTTGTTTGTTATTAATGTAGATTGTGGTGTGGCTAAATAATTTTCCCTCAGGGAAAAATAACCTTTTTACCGAACTATCTAACTACCTTTCTATCTTTATAGTAAGAAAGAAATCAGGCCGCAGATTTTCTCCAGAAATGCATGTTTATGATACAGAGTACTTTACATGTTGGTTTTACAGTATGCGATCCAAGAGATGAAAGAGCCCCTTTAAATGTCCTGTAGTAGATATTTAACTCCTATGCACAGCTCAACGTTATGTCCCTTTGTTTTACTGAAAACCACTTAAACCCTGTTAAAAAATGAGTGCAATCTACAGGTAGCATGTAACAGGGTGGGCGAATCTTGTTACCTAATATTCAGTCATTTGGTCATTTTAACTAAAGGAAATTTAGGATTTGGGGATCAAGGGGGTAGGTTCACATGGTGACAGCCCTCTCTGAAACTAAACAGAGTAAGTTACTGAAAAGACTAAAAAATAATAAAACCATATTTTTTTCCCACAAAATGTTTTATAAAAAAAATGAAAAAAATACTGCACAGGCAGGGGTATAAACCGCATTTACTATTGGGCCCACTGCAGTCCAGCCTGGCGGAGATTACATTCGGATCGAATAAGAGGCAACAGCTGGTGGGGAGAAGACCTGAAGACTGGCATTTAAAACACCAGTCTTAATAAATTCTCTCCACCATATTTAAAAGACAAGTTAAAAGGCATGCACATAAGTACAGTATAGCTAAATCAATGACAGGGCACGTATGCCATCAAAGCGTATAATGGGAACAAGTTCACTGAAATATGGTTTACACCCTTCTATTTCTACTCCATGCAGTTCTATTTGAATTGAAATCACTTCACAGACCCAGCACAAAGAAGCCATCTCTAACTAAAAACAGCTTCCCAAACCCCGCCGGAGGTCTGCAACAAAGTGATGAGTGCCACAGATGGTGTGAATGATATGTGAAGCATTGTGCTTGTTACTACACTACTCAAGCGGCTGGACCTTATCTAGATCAGTTGAACTGACATTGTGCAATTGATCTAATAGTCCTTTTCCTGCAGCTCTTGATAAATCCAAGGAGAAAATAATATTGCCACTCGTCTCTCTCTACTTGTGATATTCTGCATTACTTTCATGTTTTTTCCAATCTATAAATAGCCTAATGCAGGTGTCATCATAGTATGGGAAGCCTCACTATGCACAGGGTCTAGTCCTCAATCACAGAAAACCTCAACATATATGGCAAAGCAGTTGGGAACATGAAGTAATAGCTCAGTAGCGCAGACTCCCCTACTAATACCCCCATCCACAAAGTCTAATGTAAATTTTGTGACACCTTAGGCTCCTCCAGAAGAAACAAGAATTCCGAAATGTGCAGTGTCACATAGCTATTATGGGTAAGTCTCTCCTCATAATTCACACAGGACTTTTTGGATGGGAGTATTAGTAGAGGAGTCTGTGCTACTGAACTAATACTACATGGCCACATACTGGCCTACCATATATTTTGAGCTTTACTATGTTCGAGGACTAGCCACTGTGCACTGGACTATAAGGCGCACCTGATTATAAGTATGAATGACCAGCAGGTGGCAGACCTGTGCACAGTTCAAGGCAGCTGTTGTTTGTAAGTACGGTTCATATATAAGGCTCACTGGACTATAATCAAAGGATTTTTTGTGCGCCTTATTATCCGAAAAATACGGTAACTAAAGATAGTTAGTTGGAAACATTTTTAAAAAATATGAAAAATTCCTACAAAAATATGTTAAACATTAAAACTTGCTTGCAAAGTAGAGTGTAATAACCCTTTTAAGTCAAGTCTAATCTGCCAAAAAGTCTGTTATGAACTTTCTAATGCCTTTATAATGTATATTAACATTAGCATACATCCCAAAGATCCAAGATTCAGCTGAACCATATTTTTGGGGTTTGCCCTGCTTTTCTAGGTGGCATGAGATGTATCCCAATATCCAATGGCGTAACAACAGCCATAGCAGCTGCTACGGAGCCCGGGAGATGGACTGCAGTCTGCAGAGTCAAAATTATCAACGCCGCTCTCCCTGGCCTATCCCTCCCAGGGGCGCAGAAGTAGAGCAACCAGGCTCGTCTACGCACCTCTTCTGCAGCCCACTCGCATGCCCACCCACTTCCCGCTGCCATTCAACAACGAAGTCACCTCCCCGCCCCCACAGCCACCTGCCCACGGCCGCCTCTGCACCCGCCTCCCCGCCCCCACAGCCACCTGCCCTTAGCCGCCTCTGCGCCCGCCTCCCCGACCACAAAGCCACCCGCCCGTGGCCACAGCCACCTCCTCTACCCCACAGCCACCCGCATACCTGACCACACAGCCATCTGTCCGCATCCGCCTCCCCGCCCGTGGCCACAGCCACCTCCCCGACCCCACAGCCACCCCGACCACGCAGCCATCTGTACACGGCCACAGCCGGCTGCCCTGCCCACGGCCATAGCCACCTGCCCGGTCGCACAATGCCAGAGCCAGCCGCGTGGGACGCTGACACCTACATGCCCATAGATGCAGCCACCTACATGATCCAGCCACCTGTATGCCAAAAATGCAAGTATAACCTTATATTTGTATGCATAGTTATATGTGTAAATGTTGTATGTGTGTATATGCTGCGTGTGTGTATTTGCTGTATGTGTATATACTGTAGTGTGTCTATGCTGTATACATGTGTGTCTATATGCTGTATATACTATATGCCTGTCTGTTTATGCTGTATGCATGTGTGTATATGCTGAATATACTGCATGCATGTGTGTATATGTTGTATGTATGTGTGTGTATATACTGTATGCATGTGTGTTTATCCTGCATAAACTGTATTCATTTGTGTGTATATGCTGAATATACTGTATGTGTGTATTTACTGTATGTGGTGTATATACTGTATGTATGTGTGTATGTGCTTCATATACTGTATGTATGTGTTTATATACTGTGTGTTTATGCAGTATGCATGTAAGCATCGTATATACTGTGTGTATATATACGGTATGTGTGTATACGCTTTAGTGTAGATTTGTACCGTGTTAGCCATGGAGAGCAGAAGAAGAGTGAAGAAAAAGGTATCGCCTGATTTCTTCACTCTTCTTCTGTATACGCTTTATAGATATGTAGATATGTAAATGTATGTATATATAAGGTGTGTATGTATATGCTGTATGTGTATATATGATGTATATGTTGTATGTATGTGTGTATATGCTATATGTATATGAAGTATGTGTGTATATAGTGTTTTTATACTACATGTATGTGTATACACAGTGGGTGTATACTGTATGTAAAAATATATGATGCATATATCCAGTATGTATGCAAATTTGATTTATATACTGTGTGTGTTTAAATGTATGAATATGTATGTAAATACTGTATAAGTTTGTTTATACTTTATGTATTAGTTTGTTAATGTGTAGATGAGTATATAAATATGTTTGTATTGTATACATGTATGTATGTGTGTACAAGTATATAAAAGTGAGTGAAGAATGTTATGTGTATGTATTTAACTGTATAAATGTATGTGTGTATATGAGTTTGTAAAAGTGTGTGATTGTATAAAAGTGTGTGTACAAATATGTATAAATATTTTTAAGGAGAAGGGGGGCCCCATGCAGAAATCTGCTATGGGGTCCTGCTTCTCCTAGTTACGCCCCTGCTAATATCAATTCTAATTACATCCAGATAGTTGAGGATAATCATGAAACTGGAAGCCATGATGTATTGATGTCATGGGAGACAAGCATTAAATACTTCCTACTGTAATAATGTTGGTCTCATCTTAATACCGCAAGCCCTTCTTCTCAGTTTTTTGAGGTTACGGCTCAAGCAATGATCAGTATCCTGAGATATTCACTACACTTGCACAGTATGTGCCGCTCATATAGCTCCTTTCTTTGATATATTATGGACTTTTATAAAATTCTGCAGTGAAGTTAATGCACCAGAAAATCCTGGAAGGACTAGAGACACATTATTGACACTCCTTTATGTGTGTTACAATAATAATAGATCTATATTATAGAACTACAAAAACAGAGGGGGGGGGGGGGGGAATATGTCGCTCATAAGGTAGGCAGCACTGTGTTTATATGTCAACAGGCAGGTATGGGACTAAAATGTGGATAAATGTCCTCTCACTTGATTTGGTTATGCTAATGCGTGAAGGGGTTGTTCACTTTCAGCAAATAATTGATATTGTTTGTTTAAGAAAATATTATCCAATTTGCCAAAATACTTTACCAATTTCTTCACTATTTTCTAGATCTCTGCTTGCTATGCTTCTATTGGAAGCTTCTGTTTAATCCAGTGGATAGAAATCTGTCCGTGTGATGTGATGGACAGGCAGGTGCACTAGTCGTTATTATCACAGAGAGTAATAGGAGTTGTGTGATAATAACGGCTTGCGCACCTGCATGTCCATCACATCACCATAGACAGATTTCTATTTAGTGGAGTAAACAGAGAAGTGCAACAACCCTGGAAATGCATAGTCTAGGCAGGTTTTGCGAAATTGTCACTCTCATGTCTGGTGAGCCTGTACAACTCACTCAGAAGCTTCTGCCCTGGTAAACCTTGTAATTGCAGCTGGAAACCACTGCCTGGGAGTTAAGATGTTGATTGTCCTTGATTTGTCTTATTGTAAAGAAGCTGATCGGAGAGTGCTTCCACCTGACTAGGGTAGTATAAAAAGCCCAGCCTAATGTTACTCCCAGGCTGTGAGCAACCCTTCCTGTGGACCAGCTATCTCCTACCAGCTTTCTAGCCTGCTGCTGTTAATGTTAGCGGCCGTTGGCTGCTGTTCGAGTTCGAATAAAGAACCGTGAGTTGATTTGCACAATGTGATTCCTGTATCAGGCTTCACCATCACGGGCTCCCCATCTCCCAGGGATCTCTATATACACCTCAGGGGTTGTCCCAGGGAAAAACCTCTTTCACCAGCGTCTCCCTCCATTATTCTTGCACGCACCACCTGCTGGAGACCTGCCAGGCTGTAGGCCTGTCATCTGGTCCCAATACCTAGCAGCATGGCCAGGGCCGCGTAAGCCAGCCACTCCGGTATTCTGGGCCCGCTGTTACAACCACAGAAGAAAGGCCAGGCCCCGGTGGGGGATGTTGCAGAAGCTTTCTATAGAATGACAGCAATCAGAGATCTAGAAAACCATGAGGAATTGATACAGACAATATATTGGAAAATTATATAACTTTTCATTACACAAACAATATCAAATATCTGCTGAAAGTGGACATACCCTTTAACCACTCTAGGAGGTTGGCTGCTGCAGTAATTTCCCTGTGTCAGTGGAAAGCTCCTCTTATTTGAATTATAATGCTGGGATTTATGTGGCAAAACCCCACAAAATGAATATCAAATAACTAGAAAATGGAGCCAGCTATTAAATCATTATTAATATTATCCAACAATAGATTTCTGACAAAGAATACACATCATTAAGAAAAACATTCTCCAAATATAATCCTTTGCAAGCTGGGTCCTCATTTCTATTTGTTTCATCTCATCATGTTATTCCCCTGTAATGTCTTATTTTATTTGTGTAAAGTGCACAAATAAATGATCTGTAAAGTGCTGAGGAATATCATGGTGCTGTACAATTCTAATTAATTTTAAAGGGAGTAAAGAACCTGTAGATATAGACAATTTATTGCAAGGTTTGGGCTGTGAGGGGACTTGCTTTGATCACATAACACTCACAATCTATCCTGGGATGACCTCCTCAGAAGGGAATGCCCTGCTGCTCCAGAGTGCCCTAAGTATTCATTTTACAAATAGTAAAGCAGCTAAAAGGTTAACAGCCCATTAATCAGCAATGGATGTGGACACTTAACAGTACAATTCTCTGCCTAATAACACTTTACAGCATTCAAAGGATCTTCGGGTATTTTAAATCAGTAATAACTACTGATAAGTTATGTTGAACACCATGAGAAATTTGGCATATACGAATATATTCCAGATATACATAAAATAGTAAAAAACTATTTTTTCAAAATTGTGTTCTGAGATATTCATTTGCTTGTCTGCACCACTTGAGGTGATCCACTACTCATAGGGGGTTTCCATTATGTCCAACATATACATTTACTCTGCAATATACACTAATGGACAAAATCGTAGAAATACTTTGAGTTTTCTACATACAGTCCAAACAAACACTACTGAAGCACTGTAAGTGTATTTTAATCAAACGTTTGCAACTTATAAATGAAACCTTATAATACCCAGACATTTCTAGCACAATATTCGTGAAATTTCACCAAAATTACTGTTATTTAGCTACAGTACGAAACTTAAGGCATATATACTAATATTTCCAGTACTTTCTTTATATTAGATAATGTGGTTAGTAAGGAATTGGATATCCCTAAGCCTTGATCATTGCTTCACATCTTCATGACATGTTGTCCACAAGTCTCTCAAGTCTCTAGAGATCATCCGTGGTTATTATGTGGAACCAGGTGTTAATTATTGTTAATCTGGCCCAGACATTTTCAATAGGGTTGAGGTCTGCGCTATTTCCAGGCCAATTTAGCAATTCAACTTCGTTCTCCTTGAACCAGGTGAGGCATTTCTTGGCTTTGTGGCATGGAGCCCCATCCTGATGGAAATTGAATGGTTGACCAGCACCAAAGATGACTCTGGCTGATGGCAGAACCTTGGACTGAAGACCCAAAGATCTGTAAGCATTTACTAGTCCATCAAGCACCTGAAAACGACCCACAGCATCTCTAGACATGCAACCCCACACCATCACACTTACAGGATGCTTCATAGTGACGGTAGTGCATGCTGGAAGGTAGTCCTCTCCCTGTCGTTGACGACCATAGCGTACACCATTGCTATCAAATATCGAGATTCAAGTTTCGTCTGTCCATATTAGTTTCTACCATTTGGACTCTAGCTAGCATGCTATTTGGCCCATATTAGGCATCTGCACAAGCAGCATTCAGGACACTAAGCAGCATTCAGGAAAGTTTTTTCATTGGAATTCTTGCTCTCAGTCCTGCCGACACCAGTCTCCCGCGAACTGTCCATTCAGACATCAATTTTCCCGTTTCAGCAAATGACTTGTTTATGTTAGACGTTTCCTATTCTGTAATGCCATTCTCACTTTCCTCCACTTAGTCTGAGGTGTTGTAGCCATTTTCCTGCCTCTTCCAGGCTTATTCTCTATACTTGAGGTCTCCTCAAAGTGCTTGCACAGCTTCTGAACCCCAGCCGGTGACATGCCTTGACCCATATTAACAGCAATCTGTCGGTAGCTGTACCCTTCTTTTCTCAAAGTTAATGCTCATTTTTTTGGGCAACCAGTTAAGTCTATTCACAGAAACCATAACAAGAATCAGCAAAATATAACAAAAAATTTCAATTAAGGTATAAAACAATTCAGTTATGAGTAAAAAAAAATAAACACAAAAACCACTTAAAAGCTTCTCAAACTGTGCAACAGAGGCTGATAGACAACACTCAAAAATTATGTATCATAATATTATCAAAATAAAACTCATAAAACAATATACCATCAAGACGAAACAAATAGTTGTGTAAACAATAATGTTAACAATCTATCATAGAATGTTTATTAATATCACAAGTGATTGGAAAAAATAAATAAAAGAAGTTACAGTTCATCAAACGTCATAAATATTCACAAATCAAAGTGTTTCCACAATTTTGGCCACTAGTGTACTTTTTTCAATGCTCTACTGTGCAGTAACTGTGGAACAGTACCATTTCAACATTTCTACAGCCAAAACTTTGCTGAACTGCTGCTCTGCTTTGAGGAACTGCTCTTCAAGTAATATGCGGGGTTATGGATAGGTATACACTCACCGCCCACTTTATTAGGTACATCTGTCCAACGGCTCGTTAACCCTTAATTTCTGATCAGCCAATCACATGGCGGCAACTCAGTGCATTTAGGCATGTAGACATGGTCAAGACAATCTCCTGCAGTTCAAACCGAGCATCAGTATGGGGAAGAAAGGTGATTTGAGTGCCTTTGAACGTGGCATGGTTGTTGGTGCCAGAAGGGCTGGTCTGAGTATTACAGAAACTGCTGATCTACTGGGATTTTCACGCACAACCATCTCTAGGGTTTACAGAGAATGGTCCGAAAAAGAAAAAACATCCAGTGAGCGGCAGTTCTGTGGGCGGAAATGCCTTGTTGATGCCAGAGGTCAAAGGAGAATGGGCAGACTGGTCCGAGCTGATAGAAAGGCAACAGTGACTCAAATAGCCACCCGTTACAACCAAGGTAGGCAGAAGAGCATCTCTGAACGCACAGTACGTCGAACTTTGAGGCAGATGGGCTACAGCAGCAGAAGACCACACCAGGTGCAACTTCTGGCAGTTGAGGCAGTTCTGAAGGCAAAAGGGGGTCCAACCCGTTACTAGCCACTTTACCTAATAAAGTGGCCGGTGAGTGTATATTGGAGATCAAAATTAGAGAACACAGAATTTCCCAAAAGTCAACGTTATTGTGTAGTCCTACACTCACCGGCCACTTTATTAGGTACACCATGCTAGTAACGGGTTGGACCCCCTTTTGCCTTCAGAACTGCCTCCATTCTTCGTGGCATAGATTCAACAAGGTGCTGGAAGCATTCCTCAGAGATTTTGGTCCATATTGACATGATGGCATCACACAGTTGCCGCAGATTTGTCGGCTGCACATCCATGATGCGAATCTCCCGTTCCACCACATCCCAAAGATGCTCTATTGGATTGAGATCTGGTGACTGTGGAGGCCATTTGAGTACAGTGAACTCATTATCATGTTCAAGAAACCAGTCTGAGATGATTCCAGCTTTATGACATCACACCGAAATGTGACAAGTTTACCTGGATTAAGGACATTAATTTGTTTGCTCGAAAACTGGCTTTGCATAAATTGCACAAAGAAGAAGACACTGTGAGAAAGAAGGCTGCACAAAGAGAGACACTAGCCCTTGAAGCTTTGCTTACTCTGGAAGAAGAGAATCTAGTGGGCCCACAACCTATAAAACCACCACTAACCGATCTCAAACCACGCTCTAAAATGACCCCGCATTTCTCCAAGTATTCCAATTTGGATACTTTTGTCCAACTTGTCACCCAGGACATAGAATCCTTAAAACTGGATAAGAATAATATACACTCTAATCTGACTCGGGCGGAAAGGGTTGCCCTGGAGACTCTACAAAAAAACAATGAAATAACAATAAAACCCTCTGATAAAGGGGGTAACATTGTCATTATGAACACATCTGATTATAGAGATATGGTTTTGAGATTACTTAGGGACAAGGACACCTATGCAGTTCTGCCCAGGAAGCCCACTAGTGAATATGTCCATGAATTGAAAACAATTCTGGATGAGGCCCTATGTGACAACCTCATCAGTGAGGACGAAATGAGATTTTTGTCTTGTTCAAATCCGACCATAGCGACCTTCTATTCTTTACCGAAGGTATATAAGCAAAAGAATCCCTTACCAGGGAGACCGATTGTGTCCGGATGTAACAACTTGACACAATCAAGTAGTATCTATTTAGATACCCTTTTACAACCCTTCGTACAGAGCCTCCCGTCGTACATTAGGGATACAAAGGATGCAATCTCTAAATTGTCTGATCTAGTCGTCACCAACAAAACGAAAATAGCGAGCCTTGACGTAGAGTCTCTCTACAGTAATATCGCTCACCACCTCGCTCACCACCTGGGACTCAGTGCTATACGACATTTCATTAGCACTAGGGGCATACAATATCGGGCACATAATGAATTTATGATCGACCTGCTGTCTTTCGTCTTGACCCGAAATTATTTTCTGTTTGAAGGAGCCTACTACCACCAGGTTAGAGGGACCGCTATGGGGGCGACTTGTGCGCCCTCATATGCGAACCTCTTTCTTGGATGGTGGGAGGACACTATTGTGTTCTCAGACAATCTGGCTAGATATACCAACCAGATTTTATACTGGGGTAGGTATATCGACGATATACTGATCTTATGGGAAGGGGACACCCCCCATTTATTGGATTTTGTAGAGACTCTTAACACCAACGATATTGGCATGAAATTTACCTATGAAATCCATGACAAGTATATCAACTTCTTGGATCTTACCATTAGAATTGGGGAGGACAATAGATTGCATACGGATATTTTCCGCAAACCAACATCAACCAATAGCCTCCTTCATTGGGACAGCTGGCACCCCCCGGCCCTGAAGAGGGGAATCCCCGTGGGGCAATACCTCCGAGCAAAGAGGAACTGCTCTGAGGAATCTAGTTTCAAGAGTGAATGTGACCAACTACTGAAACGCTTTGGAGAGCGTCAATATCCTAAAAAACATCTCTACAGGGCTTTCTGGCGGGCCAAGCGTACGGATAGACTCTCACTCATGAACTCCCGTGAATACGGTACACAAATAGGACCGATAAGATGCATAGGCACCTACGATGCATATGCCGAAAAAATCACCAACATTATGAGACGATATTGGCCTATTCTGAAGGCGGACCGAGACCTATCAGAACGGTTACCAGACTATCCCTCGATCACGTACCGTAGAGGTAGGAACCTACGAGACTATTTGGTCCATAGCCATTTTGCCCCCTCCAAAGAAATAACGAACAGAAGAAATGAAAAAACGGTTGGCTCATTCCCCTGTGGCTCCTGTACATTCTGCCGCTATTTGCCAAGAACCTTGAATTTCATAACTCCTCACAATCAAGAATTTTTTGCCATACGGGATTTTTACAACTGTAAAAGTGTGGATATAGTATACGTAGCCTCATGCCCCTGCCCCAAACTATATGTGGGGAAGACCATTCAGGAGCTGAGAAGGAGAATATCGGGACATTTGAGCTCTATCAACACTAAGAAGGACACGCCAATCTCGCTGCATATTTGGAGATATCATGGAGGTGATTTTGAAATTTTGGGGGATAGACCGCATCAAACGGGGCCCAAGAATGGGAGATCAAAATCAGAAACTTTTACAGATAGAGGCGAGGTGGATACACCGCCTTAAGAGCCTCAGCCCTATTGGACTTAATGAGGGTTTTACTTTTACCCCATTTTTATAAAATAGGGGTACACTTCTGATTACTTGACTCCTCCCCCTCTTCCCCCCCCCCTTCATACTGGATCGTAAAAAAGTTCCAATGTGAACCATTATTCCTCTTATTTTGTCTGGCTATGATTGACAGATCTTTCCCATTACTGACCATAGTGATATATGGGTCTCGATTCACAGTGTAAAGTCGACCTATCAGAATTCTTACTACTGTATCTGTATTTGACTATTCTCATCAATAAATACACGATATATTAAGTGAACATGCGATTAAAAGCAAGCGTGCATAATATAGAACGATCCCCTCTTAGGTCTGGATCAAATGTCTGAACCTAGTTTATTATACCTACCTGTGCCCAATATTCTTCACAGGATGAGTCCTCTCCTCCTTTCACCCCTTGTACCCCCCTCTTTTGTAGAAGGGGCACCTGGTTGATCCTTTGATTTAACGTCCCTGCTTTGGACCGGTTGCCATGGCGACTAACGTCGCAATCCCGAGTCACGTGACGACATCACGTGACGAACAGGGGATCATGTGATGACTCCTTCCGTAGGTGGGCGGCCCCCTCACCGCCACCACCTACTCAGTGACGCAATGTGGGCGGTGCGCTGGGACGCACCCCGCAGGATACACATGACGGCTCCATCAAGGATCATGTGATAGGTGCCCGCCCATACACATTCATGGGCGGACACAATAACAGCGAGGCTGACACGCCTCTCCCTATTTCCAGACTCCTGATTGGGCACACCCCCTACCTATGGTATTATGGGTAGGGGTATAAAGATACACAACGTACGCTGCTCGCGAGTTAAGCCCATTACCCCTGATGAAGCCGTGTACTCGGCGAAACATGTTGGGGGGCTTGAGCAGCAATTTTTAAATAGCGGAGTATCTTATGCCAGTCTAGTATAGAATAATAACTTACCTAGTGGGAAGACTAGCACTAGAGCAGTTTCTGCAGTGTGAATGCTACCCTGTCAGGTGCAAGAGACTAATGGATCTTTGAACTGAATTGAGGCATTTGGGGTATTAATTTCCACTAAGTGAGAAATACGGTGGCACCAACTCACTCTGATCCCATGTAGGGACTTAATATTATAGTAGTAACAACTACCAAATAACATACTGGGATAAAACAGTGGACATACCCCACTGATTTAACCAGGAGGTGAGAACAACCCTCCTGGTTACATTTCCTCTACAGTCCAGAGACACATCTATTCCATCACTATTAGCCTCACCTGTGATATCAAATTCACACCCATTGCTGATACCTGCCCCACAGACATACATGTGATATAATCTAAGCCCTAGTCTGGTCAATCCGGAGACCAGCACTAGGTTATCTAGATACCTGGCAGTTAGAATACTCCGTGTTTTTAACATTAAATTTATGTTCGTAGCACATTTAACATTAACACTAATAAAAGTTAAGTTTTATTCCCTGGTTATGGCGCCTTAGGGCTAGATAGCCCCTTTTTGTAAAATGCAGCTTTATGACATGGCGCATTATCCTGCTGAAAGTAGCCATCAGATGTTGGGTACATTGTGGTCATAAAGGGATGGACATGGTCAGCAACAATACTCAGGTAGGCTGTGGCGTTACAACGATGCTCAATTGGTACCAAGGGGCCCAAAGAGTGCCAAGAAAATATTCCCCACACCATGACAGCACCACCACCAGCCTGAACCGTTGATACAAGGCAGGATGGATCCATGCTTTCATGTTGTTGAAGCCAAATTCTGACCCTACCATCCGAATGTCGCAGCAGAAATCGAGACTCATCAGACCAGGCAACGTTTTTCCAATCTTCTACTGTCCAATTTCGATGAGCTTGTGCAAATTGTAGCCTCAGTTTCCTGTTCTTAGCTGAAAGGAGTGGCACCAGTGTGGTCTTCTGCTGCTGTAGCCCATCTGCCTCAAAGTTCGACGTACTGTGCGTTCAGAGATGCTCTTCTGCCTACCTTGGTTGTAACGGGTGGCTATTTGAGTCACTGTTGCCTTTCTATCAGCTCGGACCAGTCTGCCCATTCTCCTTTGACCTCTGGCATCAACAAGGCATTTCCGCCCACAGAACTGCCGCTCACTGGATCTTTTTTCTTTTTTCGGACCATTCTCTGTAAACCCTAGAGATGGTTGTGCATGAAAATCCCAGTAGATCAGCAGTTTCTGAAATACTCAGACCAGCCCTTCTGGCACCAAAAACCATGCCACGTTCGAGGCACTCAAATCACCTTTCTTCCCCATACTGATGCTCGGTTTGAACTGCGGGAGATTGTCTTGACCATGTCTACATGCCTAAATGCACTGAGTTGCCGCCATGTGATTGGCTGATTAGAAATTAAGTGTTAACGAGCAGTTGGACAGGTGTACCTAATAAAGTGGCCGGTGAGTGTATGTGAATATCCTAAGATGAGTAAAATAGCAGTATTTTAAGTTTATTTCATAAATTACATATATTCTAAAGGACAGAAAAAAATGCAAATTAGATTGTTGTAAAAGAACACTGATCAAAATTAGAGAACAGATACATACAATTCATTGGCTTTAATCTGGCACCTGTTGTTAATTTCCTTAAGTATACGACAAACTCTATTTACTGGCACCATAACCATTTTTCACTGACTTTGAAAAATGGTGTGCTGTTCCAAAGTGACTGAAACCATCCGGAAGCAGTTGTCCAAATAAATGCCAAAGGGGTGACCTTACCAGCCATAGCAAAAGAAGTTGGTCATTCCACATCTGTCATTCCTGGAATATTGCATCTTTACAATATCACAAAATCATTCAAGTCTCCCAAGAAGGCCCTCGAAAGTCAAATGCAAGAGCATACAAGATAATGCGGAGAATCGCCATGAATAATCATTTGAACACTAATGCTGGAATTGCTCACCAGTTCAGCACTGAACAGGGTAAGGATCTGTCTCGTTATACAGTGACATTTAAGAGCATTTGGACTGAAAAATACCAAAGACCAAGGAACAACCGCAATGTAAACGTAAAATCTGAATATACCTTATACATACACGTTAAAATCAAACAATATGCACAAAGTGCGAGGAATACAGCATTCAGGCGTACCCTGACAGAAAGGTAACGGGTTGGACCCCCTTTTGCCTTCAGAACTGCCTCCATTCTTCGTGGCATAGATTCAACAAGGTGCTGGAAGCATTCCTCAGAGATTTTGGTCCATATTGACATGATGGCATCACACAGTTGCCGCAGATTTGTCGGCTGCACATCCATGATGCGAATCTCCCGTTCCACCACATCCCAAAGATGCTCTATTGGATTGAGATCTGGTGACTGTGGAGGCCATTTGAGTACAGGGAACTCATTGTCATGTTCAAGAAACCAGTCTGAGATGATTCCAGCTTTATGACATGGCGCATTATCCTGCTGAAAGTAGCCATCAGATGTTGGGTACATTGTGGTCATAAAGGGATGGACATGGTCAGCAACAATACTCAGGTAGGCTGTGGCGTTGCAACGATGCTCAATTGGTACCAAGGGGCCCAAAGAGTGCCAAGGAAATAGGGGTGACCTTACCAGCCATAGCAAAAGAAGTTGGTCATTCCACATCTGTCATTCCTGGAATATTGCATCTTTACAATATCACAAAATCATTCAAGTCTCCCAAGAAGGCCCTCGAAAGTCAAATGCAAGAGCATACAAGATAATGCGGAGAATCGCCATGGATAATCATTTGAACACTAATGCTGGAATTGCTCACCAGTTCAGCACTGAACAGGGTAAGGATCTGTCTCGTTATACAGTGACATTTAAGAGCATTTGGACAGAAAAATACCAAAGACCAAGGAACAACCACAATGTAAACGTAAAATCTGAATATACCTTATACATACACGTTAAAATCAAACAATATGCACAAAGTGCTAGGAATACAGCATTCAGGCGTACCCTGACAGAAAGGTGACTTGCAAAGTAAATAAATTGTTTTGAATAATCCAAAATGCAAGTGCAATCACAATTACCCATGTCCAAAGACTCCAGGAGTTTATTTTAGTGCAAGTGGAATCATATATGTAAACAAATCTGTAAATACACCATGGAATTAAGGCTACTTATGAATAATAAATACATGTAAGTATAAAGAATTGATCAACCCGACTAGATAGCTAGATAGAAACGTAAGTATAAAGAATTGATCAACCCGACTAGATAGCTACATAGAAACGTGCATACAAGCCACAAATGTATACAAAGATAGAAGTCGGGGATCAATTCAATACATCACAATTCACATTTATCCGTAGCGTCTTACTTATGGGTTGCAAGTCACCGCCAATATGTATCTATCTCTCTCTGACTGTCTCTCTCTGTCTCTGACTGACTGTCTCTGTCTCCAACTGGCTCGGTCAACGACTGTCTCTGTCTGTGTCTATCTGACTGTCTCTGTTTCTGTCAGAGAGTCTCTGTCAGTCTCTGATTCCAGTTTTCTCTGACCATTTCTGTCTGTCTCTGACTGACTGTTTATATATCTGTCTGCCTCTGTCTTCGACTGCCTGTCTGTCTCTGACTTTTCTAGTTGCCCAAGGAAACCAATCAGAGTTTCATTTTCCCACAGCTGATTTATAATGAATCTCCCTTATTATCTCTGTATCCATATTACCTCACACATAATCTAACTGCTACAGCAGCCAGCAGACAATGGCTCCTGTACATGGTGGTTAATAAGTGTATTTTGGAAAGCGTGGGGTGAAAATTTAGGCTCAAAACCTAGTCACAGAGAGCGCTGTGCAAAATTTGGTAATTGTAAACTTGACAGTGCAGATTCCTTTGGCGGACATACATACACACACATGCACTCACACATACAATTAGCTTTATATATTAGATGCACACAAACACGTGAACTCATGACATATTTTGCTTACTGTATACAAGTTTGCCATGGGCTACTTTCTGAGAGATTCCTCATAGTGGTTCTCCCATCCGGGCCGAAGCTGCATCCCATTTTTCACTAATTCAGAGATGTAGCTGCTGCAGAAAAGTTTAATGCTTCAATAGGTAATTAATTTCTAAGGATACTGAGGACGTGGAGTAGCCAGAGACAGCTCTGGGGGTCAAAGCTACTCATTGCCCCCAGTAGCCACTATTGACCTGCCTCTACCCACTCTGACCTGTCTCCGACACACATTGCTGGCAGCCAGATACTGCGCTTGTGCAGAGCTCCAATGATGCTGGAGACGGGCCGGAATGGGTAGAGGTGGATCAGTAGTGGCTACTGGGGGCAAAGGGTAGCCTGAGAAAGCTGATGATGGCTACTCCACGCCCCCAGTAGCTTTAGAAATTTGCATATTGAAGCATTAAACTTTACAGAAGCTGCCCGTATGGGGAATCTCTCAGAAAGTAGATGCCCCATCCACTCTGACCTCTGTGAACTTTAACCACAGGCTGCAATGATCAGCTGTAAGAGTTATCAATGATGTCTGAAATGAAGCTTTAACGTCAATCCACATTCCCATGACAACCTAAACATTTTAAAATCTAGTTCTTACAGGAACAAAAAACAAATTGTTTGCACTTAAGTGCAAAAATTGCACCTAAGAATAAACCTACTGAACCTATCTTGTACATAACCCAGGGACTATATTTCAGTGTCTTTGCACATATGTAACTTTTATTTACAGTCAGGTAACATAAATATTATTATGAGTGGAATTTGGGGTATTTATATACATATTGTAATAGTGGAGTGTCAGGTTTACAATCTGGTTACATGACAAGGTCAGGCTAACTTTATCCTTGATGTTATCAGTAAATAAGAATTTGATACAGCAGTTTTTAAAAGGTCATTGAAATTCTACAGTCCTTTTATGGATAAACTTGTAGCATAAAAAGGCCAACAATGCAGCCATGGAGCGAGAAAATATACGAGTAACTATAAATGAACGAGCACTGATGAAATTCCTGTCCTCATCTTGCTGGGAAACTGGATACATGGAGCTGGTGGTCTTCTCTCTGATGCATTTCTGGTTTGCATATGTGTAATATATGCTGGCAGGTAAGCCCCCAACAGTACAATGAAGAACCCCACAGGACAGAATCAACCATTACATTACAAAATGACAGGCTTTTTATAGGCTGCAGAAATTGTAACGGTAGAAGCTATATTACAGATTGTATATCACAAAATATATCACATTTTGGGGGACTAGGAATAATACATGATTCTTTATACCTGATCAACTTATAAAATAGTCTAAAATGTTAAAAAGTTAATGCAAACCTATTATTTGTATCTTATTAACAGAACCGGGTGGTTTTCCTAAAAGGGACACTGTCACCAGCATCTACCCCATTAAACTAGAAGGCTCCTCAGGTGTGGTATAATATGTTAAAGGAAAGTTACTATCAAAATTAAGTATGATAAACCAGGAAGCGTACTCATAGATCCAGGCACTGAGCTGTGGTAATCTTCATATATTTGTTATCCATGGCCTCCTATCTTCTAAAATAAAATGATGCTAATTAGCCAGAAGGGCTCTGGGGCATTACATTTTGAGGCAAATATTGAGTCCACGTTGGTTTGAGCTGTTATTGGGTGGTGAATTGTGACTCCCATTTTAATTGTTTTTAAATGTCCTGTGTTGCTGGATATTCAGATAAAAATTTATTTTGTGCTGTAGCTCACCTGTACATTTTCCTTTTTTTTTCTATCTAATACGCTATGCTGGTTGTTTCTGTGACGTCAAAATATTGGTTCTCTGGATTACCCCAATATAGTTAGATTTTTAATATTGTATTAATGTATTTTTGATAACCCTTTGAATAGCATGGCCAAAATACAGCAATCTCAAAATGGTAAAGAAAGGGATGAAATGTAAAAGAAACGTTCCCCTCATATACTGAGTCACTTTCACTTAATGAAACACTTGTAAAGTAAATATCTGAATAAAATAATTATCTGAATATTTTATAGTACAATATTACTGAACCTTACAGGTAACAACCTGTGACAGGGGTCAGTGACATACCACGTACAAGCCTTGAAAAAGTCATAACTTTTGGTGCAAGGCCAAGAATTGCATCTTTCCTCCCCTTACGTCACCTCCATGCCATGTGGATGGGGGGGAGTGGACCATGCTGGGCCGTGGAGTATAGCCGCAACTAAGTTGCCCAAGTTACAGCACAATTCTATGGTGCCTCTTAGTATATCCTGTGTGACTTGTGGGTGGGGGGAATGCTTGATTTTGTAGTTCTATAATGAGTCTGCAGAACAGGGGTGGAGTAAAATGCACCCAAATATATTTATTTAATGATTAATGAATTTTCATATATGACATCTCACTCATAACAACACTTGGAAGATCTTGGAATACTTGCAACACCAGGAAGACATACCCATGCACCAGGGTACCACCCTAGTCTTGCCTTTAAATTGATGCAGCATCTATAAATAAGACACCCACCAAAATAAGACATTTAAAATAAGTACATTTTTTTGCAGACACATTATCAAAGTATCATAATTTATACAGTTGAAAAAAAGACACATGTCCATCAAGTTCAACCAAGGAAGGGAAGAGAGTGGATGAGGAAGGAAATTAAGGGAAAACAATTCTGCTGTCCCTGCTGTCACCAGCGCCCGAGGCAGGCTATTCTACAGATTGACAGTTCTCATAGTAAAAAGGTCGCCTGTCGCCTCTGGTGATTAAAGGGAACCTGTCACCAGGGACCTCATTTTCACTAAAGAGAGGCTGCAGAAGCCCATCACACCTGTATTGCAAATCTGCCTCTCTGCCTTTTCTAAGTATTTGCATTACAATATAATTATGTGTTATAACTTACCTTGCACCCTGATAGTCCCAGGGGATGTCTTTGGTTTGGATGCATTTCAAATAACAACATGTGACTTATCTGTGTTATTCACTCCTCAGGTTTTGGCCCCCACCTTTGTGCTCCTGTACAGCTCCTCCCTCCTGCTCCTTCACAGAGATTACCGCCTGGTGGGCTGACATCAGTAGGAGAGGGATGGCAGTCTGCAGCACAGGCAAGTCACATGTTGTTTTTTGAAATGCATCCAAACCAAAGCCCAACCCCTAGGACTACACAGAGAATTCTGTCAGGGTGCAAGGTAAGTTATAACACACAATTATATTGTAATGCAAATAATTAGAAAAGGCAGAAAGACATACGTGCAGCGCAGGTGTGATTGGCTTCTGCAACCTGTCTGTGAAAATGAGGTCCCTGGGGAAAATGAGGTGCCTTATAATGCACAAGATTAACATATTAAAATGTAATAACAGTCCCTGTTGTTGAGTCCCCATGGCAGTATAGCAGAGGATACAGGTAGGAGGAGTGTGCATACAATTGAGGGGTGAGATTAGTTATTGGGTAATGACCAGGTAAACAAACCTTCCTACTCACTAAACCTTCCTGCACACCTTCCTACTCACTAGATCCTTGGAAAAGATGTGTGTGCAGCTGGTCCCTGAATATAAAAATTTGGGGGACCATTACACTAATTCTCAAAGCTTTGCCTTTGTAATTTACCGTATTTGGAAATAATGGTATAATATATATGGGAATCCTGATACATTAATATTTTATTGCCCCATATCCTCATTAATATTATTACCGATTTTACCAACAATAAATAATTAAACACACTTCCAATTTTCCAAAAGTGGCTAAGAAACTAGACCATTCTCCAAAACTGTTAAAGATAGGGATGGATTGTAACTAGAACTGTGCTGCCAAGTCATAAACTGTCTACACGTAAACAAGTCAAAGAAAAGTTTGGCGAGACTAAATACAGGGTCTTCACTTTCCAGTCAGCAATGTATCTTGTGACTTCTGGAAAAGCTGGATTAGAGGAGAACACCAACGGCCTTAGCAAGAGAGGTGACCAAGAACTAAATGGTCACCTACGCTTAACTACAAAGCTAAGAATGAGACACAAAAAACTCTCAAACTGTGAGACTTTTTTGCCCTTAATTATAGGCGTTGTGTCAGGAGGAAATGAGGCACTTTCCATTACCTGGCCACTACCACTCTTACAGTGAGGCATTATATTGTGGAGGTGTTCATCAGTGACAGTACACCAGAGATACACAAGAGATACACCCCAGACTGGGCCAAAAGGTTCACCATCCAGCAAGACACAGCCAAGAAAATACAAGAATGGCTTATGAGCAACTCTGGGACTGTTTTTAAAAGATACAACCCTTGACTTGAACTTAATCAAATACCTCTAGAAAGACCTGAAAATGTTTGTGCACCAACAGTCCCCATACAACCAGGCACAGCTTGAGAAGATCTCTTGAGAATAATGGCAGAAAATCCACAGATCCGAAAGTGCAACCTTTCTGGCATAATACCCTATGGAGGCTGAATGATGGGGGAATATTTTTATGTTTTAGGCTACAACATAATCAAAAGTGAAGTGTCCAGACTTGCTAAAGTCGTGTCGACTTCAGGTCCACGTATAGAGCTTTGACATGCATATAAGGACTTATTTAGGAGCTGCCTACAAAGGTCAGGGGCTACAAATATTACTTCTAAGCTTTTCACCTAACATTCAAGAGTAACTAAAGCTTTCAAGCCAATTTTTGTTTTTATTTTAGAAATTAAAGGAACAGGTAATAATAGTGAATTTTATATATATATATGCATATATTCTGAGATAGATTTAGAGCCATCCCCTTCAGACAAATAGTTAGAGCATATTTACCTTAAATCGAACCTATCAGTAGAATTTAACGTAATAAACCACTACCAGTACGTTGTCGAGCAGCTTATCACCTTCCAGTTAATTTTTTTGGCACCATCCAGCGTGGTGGCATTATCCGGAAAATTGAAAATGGAGGGAGATGTAAGTTGGTTGTATAAAGTCACTGGGGCTTATTTACTAAGGGTCTCGCGGCCGCATTTTCGTCGGGTTTCCCGACTTTTCGGGGATCGCGCCAGGAATTGTGTCGCATGCGTTCGTATTGTGTCACAATCATGCTGGCTTTCACGCAACACAAATTGGGGGCGGCCCATCGGACAATCCGACGGATTCGGACTACACGCGGGATTTAACAATTCAATTTGTGTCGCAAGCCATGCACTTACATGCACCGGGAAGAAGATGGTGAACTCCGACGGACCTGATTGGGGAAGCAACACATGCAGGAAATCGTGCGCATGATCTTCATGAATCGCGGAAGATGGACATTCCGTATCGGGGATTGCGCAGGGACCGGGTAACTAAATGTGCCCCACTGAAGTAAAGCTCCTCCCCACAGAACGCAGTTATAGAGATGCAGCATTTAAAGGCCGGGGGACTTGATATTAGTGCTGAGCTGTCTGCTTCATACAACCAATTTACACCTCACTTCAAAGTTGATTTTCTGAATAACATATCAACTTGATAGTGCGTCAAGTAATGTGTCAATCTCTAAGCAGATTTGACTATACAGTGCCTGTCTTTAATGAATTATATCATTAGGATCATCATCAGGCTCCCTTATCTCTAGGTCTCAGTGGTTACATAACTACATAAATAAGGAAGAAAGACAAAGGAAAAAGAAGGACTCAGGAACATATATATATAAGTTTACAGTTATCATCACCATCTGCACTATTCATTTATTCAATTGTGTTTCAATTAAAGTTTAGATACACTTTTAAACATAAAATTTAAAAGGGGAATCTCATTATCAAAAATGATAGGAGTCCTATCCCCACCAATCCTTTGAATAAAGCCCTGTACCTATTCAGTGTTTTACCTTTCACAATAGTGCCCCAGGCACACACAATTACAGCCCAGCTCTATGCAAGTGCACCTGTCCACCTGGCAACCATTTTTTATTCTGGAAAAGCCCCCCTTGGCTTATACTACAGTGAGCATGGCCTGGGTTGGAAGGGGCCAGCAGCCCTCCATAGCAGGGGAAGAAAATCAAGGTATACAATTGATTACCGCAGCGCCGGAGGCAAAGACAGATCTGTGCACTCTGCCGGCGCACACTGAGTGATGTTATCAGGAGGTGTACCACCACTGTCTGATACAGAGTGCATGGGAAGAGCTCACAGACCTGTCTCTTTCTACACTGCTGCACCGGAGTATCCCGGAGGTGATTACTGAGTTAATTTTTTATTTTATGACGAGGATTCCTGTATCTGCTGCATTTTTATTAGTGGGGGAATGCGGCTACTGGGAATTTTACCAGTAGGGGGAGGCTGCTGATGGACTTTTTATCAATGAGGGGAGGCTGCTGCTAGACATTGATGCCAACTGATGCCTCAATAAATATAATTTTATTGGTATCGATTTTATTTTTGAAATCAACTAGTAGCTGCTGCATTTCCCACCCTTGGTGTATAGTTGGGTCAATAAGCTTTCCTATTTTTTTGTGGTAAAATTAGTTGTCTTGACTACATTTGGGTCAACTTACACAAATATATACTATATACATCATGTATTAATCTTGGCTTCCTGTATCATCTGTGCCATCTGCCGGGTCGCAGGCGCACCCGTGCCCCTCTCCACTGCTCCGGGTCCCACTCGCCTCCCCACGATACAGCGATGATTCTGGCAGTGCCCCCAGCCGGATCTTTGTGCCTCACAGCCTGAGAGAAAGCTCCCTAGCGATTATCCTGCATTCTGGTGTTTCCTGCATTCCTGTGTCTCCTGCGTTCCTGCTCCCGTGTGTTCCTGCTCCTGAGTTCCCGTGTGCCTGTGATCCCGTTCACATCTGCCTGGACCTCCCATTGCTGACCTTGGATTGGACTTGACCCTGCATCTCTGCTGCCTGCCCTGAACTTGTGCCTGGAACTGACCACCAGACTGACTCCTGCTAAGGTACCTCGACCTCGGCTGCCAACGCGGGCTAGTCGCACCTATGGAACAACCTGGTGGTACCCTGCCGCAGCAAGTCCAACCCGCTTTGCAGCAGGCTCTGGTGAAGACCAGGTGCCACTTAGACTCCGGTCCCAGGTGTCGGCTAGTATTACCTCCCGCGGTGGTCCAGTGGATTTACGCATCCTGTATCCTGACATCCTGTTTATATTTCACTGGTGGATACTGGGTCTTTAAGAGATACTGGATGACATATACCTTATCACATGCACAGAACACAAGTTTGATTCCTGCAGCCTACATTTGCTGTGCTCACTGGCCTTACACATACTGAGGGATGGAAAGTATAGAGCAAGTTTATATAAACATAGTTAGTCATGAACTCTGGCCATTCCGGCGTTCAATACCTGCCTCCAAAGCAAGCAGTCAGGACATGACTAATTCATGTGATATAGCTGCGAACACACCAGTCCAGATTGAATTGCAGTCATGATGGGGACAATTTACATGCTGGAATGCAGCTCCTACATCATAGTATGACTACAGCTTTCTTCTGCAAACTAAGTTCCCTGGTGACTAGTATAGCACAGAAATAATATGGTAATCTACCAGGCCCATATACTGAGATCACTAGTGGAAAGTCCAGGGACATGGAGAGGGGAAAGGGGGTTTCAGAAGATATGAAGGTTTATGTGTAATTTGGGTAGAATAGAATAGAATAATAACTTTATTATCCCCATAGGGGAAAATATTGCTGTCACAATAAAACCGCTATGTCACAACATACATTAAAATACAACCACAAATACATACAAAAACATACACATAACATACATATACAAGTATATAAATACACACATAAACATTTGTCACCATTAAAATCTATCTGTCAGCAACTCCTAGCTTGTTGAATAGGCCAATCACAAACAGGAGAAAAGAGGATCATTACAATTGTAGGAGCCTGTCACTAAAATTGCTACGCTGCCCATTCAAGATAGTGTGCAAAGGGTTGGATTTGTTGTTTAAAACAGCGTCCAATTTGGTCAGCATTCTACAACACAAAACTGTCTCCCAGTTTTTAAACAGCACACCCACAATTGAGTTTGCTTTCCTCACCATCTTTTTGAATCTATTAGTCTGCAATGCTCACATTGGTGCCCCAACACACCACTGCGTAATAACGTACAATCGCCACTACAGACTGATAAAATTCAATCAGCATTTGCCATTGTACATTAAATGATCTTAATGATCTGAGGAAGAAGAGTCTAGCAGAAACTTTCCTGTATACTTTCTCAGAATTAATATGCCAGGACAGTTTCTCGTCAAGATACACTCCCAGGTATTTATAGAAGGAGACCTGTTCCACCTCAACGTCCCTGATCAGAAGGGATTCATGCTCCCCTTTTACAGTTTTTGTAAAATTAATCACCATTTCTTTAGTTTTTGTTAGATTTAATTCCAGACCATTTACACCACACCAGGTCATAAATGAATCTAAATTGTAAACAAAAAGGGGTCTAATAGTGTCCCCTGTGTGGCTCCAACATTACTTACAGCCACCTCCGATCTAGTAGTACCCATCCGCACCCTTTGCGGACTCCCTGTAAGTTAATGAAAGATCCACTGTATCAGAGTAGATCCTACCGCCATACCCCTTAGTTTATCACAAAGACGTTCTGGAATTATTCTATTAAATGGGCTTCCAAAATCAAAGAAAAGAATTCTGTCCGCCGAACCAGGGTTGTCCAAATGGCAGTAGACCCTATGAAGCAGGTGTAAAAGTGCATCGTCTACGCCCAACCTAAAATCACATATGAGCAATTTCTTTCAAAATCAACAAACATCCTGCAGAAACAAAATAAAGTATAACATGGATTACGTAAATAATGGATTATATGCAAAAGCTGTGTGTGAAAATGGACGAATGCATGACATCCACTTGACAGCATTATATAAATGCATATAGATGCTTTACACAATAGTGTTAGTTATAGCTGTTATTTCCATAGCTGATGAAATAATGCAATGACTCCAATAATCGTTAGCGTGAACAGGAATAAATGTTAATCCATAGTATGGAATTCCATACAGTTCAATATAGATGACCTGTAACACTGCCATATACATGATGTGATGAAAGCCTGCAGTGAAATGTTCTTCCCCTGTGTACATCCTGGACTAATGTCAAAGTGATAACAAGAATTATCCAACCAGAAGTTATAACAATTTCACTGGTCATTAAAATTATAAGAATCTGTCAACTCCCCTGACATGTCTGTTTTAGATAATAATTTCATTTCCCATGAAATTAACAATTCTAGGTCCTATAACTCTAACAATGCGCCATTCCTCTGTTATTGCTCCTGAGGAACTTCAAAAGTCCTATGTAATAAAAAATACACGTTATCAGACATTAATATTCACTACATTGACAGAATCTTGAACTTATTGTTAGAGCAGCAGCCTGTTCCAATAATACTATTATAAATAAATAACAAAATACTAAATGAAATTGCTAATACATAGGGGCACATTTACTAAGAACAGTGCAAACTGCAGTTTGCCTGTGTAGAGTGCAGAGGGCGCCAGTTTAATGAATTATGCCGACCATTCTTCATGAAGCTGGCACCCTGGAACGCCCCTACATTTTAGAAATTTGTGTCGCATGAAGAATAGTGCAGCAGCGCCACAAATGTAGTGCAGTCACGTCTTAAATACCTGTGCAAGCAGTTTGCATCTAAAAGAACGTGCAAAGTCCGACAGAAAACTGGCGCACAGCCCTTAGCAAATGTGCCCCAAAAAACATTCCTTTATAATACTGAAGGTTGTGGGGGATCCATCCATATTCTTGTAGAAAGGCCATCTGTTATGATGAGCAGTAATACATAGGTCAAATATAATCTGTGTCGCTTTATGTTTAGGGATAAGGGGGCTGGGGATTAGGTATAACCATTTTAACCATATTTCTAGGAAGAGAGAGTTGGGGCCATGTGATTTTGGGCCATGTGGTAACAGTATAAACAGGAACCTTATAGTCATGGTTGGTACACACATAGAAATGTCAGTGCCAAAAAGCCAGACTTGGTGCCCAAACCCGCCGTAAGCAGAGGTCACAGCCAGCAGGCAGATGCTGATGAAGAGGGGATGCATCCTCTAAATACGGTCATACTTGGGTTTATGCATAATCTCTGAGAGTCCGGGAGGGGGGGCTGACCCCATCACCCACTCATCTGTATGCCACTGTTTTACTACACTCATAAAGTTTCTTTGACACACTGGTACAAGTAAAACTAAGTGCTTCCTCATGACTAGATGTGCTCCCACACTAATAAAGAACATCCTACAGAAAAAGTCTCAGCCATGAGGCAAGGACCAATTGGAAAAGCTGAAAGCATAAACCTCCCACAGCTTCTGCAGCGCAGTGACTGATCCTGCTGGGCAGAGGAAGGAAATCAGATAAGAGATGCTAAATGACCTCCTCAGTCTCATAGAATGTATCATAAATGGCATAAAAGCATTTGTCACCGGCCACGCAAATGAGCCATGGCCAAATATACAGACAAGGGCCCTTCATGAAATAAAGGGGCTCTTCCTGCATTGTAGGTCTCTTCATCAGTAAGTGGATTGCTACAGAGTAGTCTTGGCTACTGCTGCCACTATTATATGCAGGACACCAGGACAGGTCCCACCAGACAGTGTCCAGGCCACTTGTAATATGGTCCTTCAGGGACCATCAAGGCCTGTGTAATAGGACTGTAAGCATTGCTGTCCTGAAGTCATCCCCACCTTCAGCTCTTAAGGTTCTGTCCTAATTTCTATGAGATTTCATGGTCCCAGCACATCAGCAGTGTATTATCTGACTAGTATGGATAATGATAGGTGACAGATGGAGCATCAGAGAGCATAACAAAAGTCAGGAAAAGTTACAACTCTTATAGTGACAAAGGGGAGTGTCCCTAGTCCCTACACAGACAACCCTGAATGCAGAAAGTACAGGGAGCTGGTTATCACACGTGCCCGGCATGCCAGTGTGTATGGTACAACAACTCTCACCATCTAGTGTCATCGTGGTGATGCTCCAGGACGGCATAGCCGAAGAACGAGCCGTTCGGGCCGTGGTAGAGAACAGGGTGATCCAGATCCAGATTGTAGGCACACGCCAAGCCGAGGGACAGCAGTCCAAGCAGCACTCCCGCCGGGCTCCGTCCTCCCGCACACATCCTCAGATCCCGGGGCACAGATACCAACAGGGGAAAGTCTCCAGGGGTAGAGCACAGGGAGCACTGCGCTCCGTCCTGCCAGGGAGTGGGGAACTACACACACACACAAGACTCCTACCGCGCCTCGGGCGCCACCTAGTGGGCGGTATCGGGTAGTGCACAGGACCAGGCAGAGGCGCAGCTAGAGCGCCCAGTACGTAGGGGATGGGTGTTCCCGGGAATGTGATCAGGCTTCGTGTTTTGTTTTCAGGATACACTAGACATGGACAAAGTCAAGGATGAGTAATCAATTCGAGTTAGAAATATTTCAGGGTCTATAATAGTATATTTGTTCAGCCAGCTATGCCTGATGGGTGCGTTTTGTTAAAGGAATATGATACATAAAAGGTGATACATGAATATAACACATGATATGGATCATGGATTATTTACTGGTAGCAGTAAAATGACATTTACCCTGTGCATTTTTTCATTAGGATATAACAGGTCAATTCCATGTGTAATATCTTATTTTACATATTATAAACTTTACATCAATTTACAGTTTTTTGTGAAGAAGAGATGAGTGATGTGATGTCTTTATATAACTGTAATATATGGATTACACAGAATACTGGGTAATGTTATTCTACACGTATGGAGCAGTCTTACATGTGCTTTGGTTACAAAGGAAAGTGGTGGCCATTAATATGGATGGCAGATCATTATATATAAATTTTTATTTATATAGCGCATCATATTCCGCAGAGCTGTACAGATCATAATATACAAAATTACCAATATTAATGTAGATTTTATTGATTCAGGGATTTGGGTTTCTGAGTTTACAATGTAGTTCTTCCAGATCACCTGGATTAGGAAGAATAAAACAGTTGAACTTGGTGGCTGCTTCTTTTCAAAGTTGGCTGCCGTCAGCACACTTGTTTGTTCTCACGTATCTCAGTCAGACATACATCGGATTGTGCTTTTTTTGTTGATGTGAGTTTGCGCATTTATTGATTTTATTGCAATTTTTTAGGTGCATTTTAAAATACGTTTGGAAGCATATCACTTTTGTACTTTGATTTGCGCAAAAAGAAAAGAAAAAAAAAAAGTAAAAATTACATGTCCTCCAATTGATTTTAATATGCATGGAAGGGTTACTATGTGTGTACCCCATACCAACAAAGGGGCTGAACCCATTTGCTCACTACCACAATCTCAGAGCCCCTTACTTACTTGCATCCGATTCCAAAATAAAACATATCTGAGAGCCTTATGCTGCTTATCTGTAAAGAAGGGGAACTACTTGCTATTTGTTTTCCATTTTCCTTCTAAACTAAACTTATAAAACTATGCTGATGAGACCAAGGGGTTTTGGTGGACTTCTTTTCACTGGTCTAGCAGAGCAGGTCACCTCTCCCCCTGCACTTGCATGGGAGAGAGCATGGGAGGAGGAGACATGTTCTTCCTATTATAAAAACATGAAAAGACATCACTGAGGGACCCTGGAAACACCCACCAGAGCCTCTCAGGCTCAATAGCATAATTCTAAAAGTTGATTTTACAAAGAAGGAAGCCATGGATAACAAATCTAAAAAGATTACCACAGTCACAGTGCCTGGATTTTTGTGTACATGGACCTGGTTTATCCATGCTAGATTTAGATAGTATATTTTCTTTGATTTATAGACTAGATTCTGGGGAATCCATGATTATGCTGCAAGGAATCCCAGGAAACCCAGATGAGAGCACACTGATTTAATGGGGGGGATTTACTAAATGTGGCACAAGGATGACTGTCGGCATCGGATTCTCCAAAAAGTGAAGACCTGAGGTACCTTCCGGCTTCATTGTATGTATCAAGTACACTCACCCGAAGGCATAGTGAAGATCGATCAGTGGGCGATCCTAGGAGGGAGGCCAATGAATTACACCCCCGACGCGCGTTTCGCTGATGCTTCGTCAGGAGACTCGAGATATTTATAGATCACGGGGCTTTCTTGGGAGGGCGGCTTTTGTACTCTGTGGTTGCCCCTCATTCCATCTGGGCCACTTTTGTCCCCTTTGTATATTATATTGCATATGTTATGTATATATTTGTGTATTGACACCATAATAAAGGATGTATCATATTTTTTATAGCTTGTTGCTGCTTCCTTTCTTCTTTTTGGCTGTTGGATTGTTTAAGGGCTGCATAGTATCTCTTGCAGATAATAGAGGTATTTTCGAGTTTTGGTTGTGTAGCACAGATAAATCGCCCCACAGAGTCCTGTCATGTATTTTTGTTTGCTTGTTTTAAGCGACTGCTAGAGTGGAATAGTTTTCAGATAGATGGAAGTACTATGTCTGTTGGACATATTGATCTCTCAACTAAAAACAAAACTGATGAGGTGATGTCTTAAAAAAGTGGAATAGGTCATGGATTAGATGCACACACAACAAAAGCACAAATATGGCACAAAATCAACCAAACAAGAGTAGTACCTATTCTCAAAAGGTAACAGCACATAATATGCAGAAATTAGAAAATCCTCCACAGATATGTGAACGCCTCTTCCTCTCATTCTTATAAGGTCAAATGAATTCTTGTTCTATTACTAAGCAGAATTCTGTTGTATCTAGCAATCTGCTGCCCACCCCTGATGTACTGTAAACCTGCCCACACTTAAATGCCATCATATCACTCCATGAAATATATAGCGTGGCATTTGTACTGGATGAGTCACCAGTAATAAAAAGCATTAGCACAACACCTCAATGTCCATGGCCTCTTGGCACAACAATTCACACTGTAGATTCTTAAACTCTGTCTTCAGAGTTTAATGTTTTATTTAAAATCCAGCTTTTTTGGCAAATTTTATGCTTGCAATGTAAATGGGATGTTGGCAGATGTTACTTGTGATGATGAGTGCAGCTTCATTTATAGGTGTCCCTCATAGCTCTACAGCTAAATAAAACGTTCAAATAAAATGTCTGCCAAAGACACGACCAAGACAAGATAAATTAGCCCTGGTATACAGCTAGGATCTGAGTGTAAACCGTACCACACATTTTAGGCCAAGAAAAAAAAAACCTTAGAATGAAACTATAAATATTCCCAGACCACTAATGCAGTGGAAGATACTCCATCTGCATAAACTGACAGACTAAATCCAGCGTCATCAAGAACGTCTACTTAACAGCAAAAGGAATATTTTCCATTGTAGAACACAGTAGAGAAAATAAAGGCAGTTTAAACACACATTACAGATTATATTAGGGATTATATTATCAGAACTTCCCTCATATAATGAGATTATCAGAATTGCTCCTTAAGCTGCTTCCTTGTAGGTGCCACATGCAGAATGTAGTTTCTAGTTAGGTTTATGTTGTTTGAGTACACCAGAGCGATATGTCAAATTGTTTGTGATAGTCTGTCTGAAATACCTTGCACCACATTTATCAAGGGTTTCATACAATTTACCTTTCCTACTAGTACTACAAAATGGATGTGGCCTTGGAATAGGGAGTTTTGCAAGAAAAAGTCAATGCACCAAAGATGGATGCATCTTTTCAGCTACACACATATATATCATTATTCAGGAGACACTGAATGGAAATATGTAGAAGTTGTGTCTTTCTGGTGAGCAACGTATATACTCAGTGGAGGGATGGATGGAGGTCCCTGTGATCTAACTGTCCAGTGGCGTAACTAGGAGAGCCCTATATCAGATATCTGCATGGCCCCCCCCCTTTTAATATATACATATCTGTACACACATTTATACAATCCTACACATTTATACACTCATATATACATAAATTTATATACACACTCATAAAGTTCTACACTCATATACACACATTTATGCATTAAAATATACATTTATACACTCATACATACAGTATATACAAATTCATACATATAAACAGTATATATAAACATACAGTAGGTGTATTTATCATAAACCGGCTCTCGTGTGCCAACATACCTTCTTGTGCGCCCGCCAACCTTCTTGCGCTGCCGGATACATCATGAGGCTTAGGTTTCTTTAACCTCTAAAGTCTCTGCTATGTTCATAACCTGATCAAGGCTCTTTGATCTGCCATACTTAATTGACAATCAGGTCCAGTCTCGATCCAGCCACATACACATTACACATTATTACTGCTATATATATTTTATCAAGGTTCTGAAGATGCAATAGTCTAGTCTCTATTAAAAAAAAAAAGTCTTTCAAAAGTTAAAATAAAATTAACATGATTTCAGTTTCAGTCTGCCCAATAAATTCCTACATTAAAAACTTTATAAATGATGTTAACATGCTCACAAACCTGGCACTGTGGATATAAATGCAGTGACGCTGCGTGTGTGTTGTGGAGCATGACATCTTATGTGATTACTAACGCAGTACTAATAATCAAAGTAAAAGCTTTAAAATCCAATTTAGCTATATGGAGTCAGAACCCAAATGTCTTCACAGTATCTAGAAACAGAGAAGATGTGTCATAATGTAATAGACCTGGTATGTAAGGCATGGTATCAATCAGAGCCTAAATAAAGATCCCATAAATGAAGGGGAAACTTTATACCTCATATGGAGCTAGCACTGAACCATAATTACCTGTACACCCCAACACGTGTTTTGCAAGTAGCTTTCTCCTTGAAACATGTGTCGGGGTGTACAGCGTGTGCCTTTTTACTGGTACAAGTTTCCCCTTCATTTATGGGATCTTTATTTAGGCTCTGATTGATACCATGCCTTACATACCAGGTCTGACTCCTTCAATTGATTTATGACTTTGTGATCATTTGGCACTCTCTGTTTTTAAATTTCCATTGTTGCTTTTGTATTGCCGTCTATTTTCTTTAATAAAATCTATTTGTCTAGCACTCAGTGGATGTATAATTCTTTAGTGTTTTCAAACATTTTTGGTGGTATTATTTAAAAATAGCGGGGGGTTTCTGAAATTTATGCCCACACCCCTTGCTCTATACTTGTTTTGGACAGGTCATACAATAGTATACAGTAGTCATAGCTGGTGTATATGACACAGGTCATGCACTAGTATACAGCAGCCATAGCTGGTATATATGACAGGTTATACACTAGTATACAACAGTCATAGCTGGTATATATGACACAGGTCATACAGTAGTATACAGCAGCCATATTTGGTATATATGACACAGATCATACACTAGTATACAGCAGCCATAGCTGGTATATATGACAGGTTATACACTAGTATACAACAGTCATAGCTGGTATATATGACACAGGTCATACAGTAGTATACAGCAGCCATATCTGGTATATATGACACAGATCATACACTAGTATACAGCAGCCATAGCTGGTATATATGACAGGTTATACACTAGTATACAACAGTCATAGCTGGTATATATGACACAGGTCATACAGTAGTATACAGCAGCCATATCTGGTATATATGACACAGATCATACACTAGTATACAGCAATCATAGCTGGTATATATGACACAGGTCATGCACTAGTATACAGCAGCCATACCTGGTATATATGACAGGTTATACACTAGTACACAGTAGTCGTCCGTTCCACAGATTTTGCTGCTCTACCTGGGAACACATCTTTCTGTGAAGCCACCTGAAAAGTTCTGATGCCCTGAGTGGGTGGAGCTTTAGGAGGCATCACTCCAATCAGGGTGCACCCAAAGCCGTGATTGTATTCGTAGTAATGAATACAATCACATTCAGAATGAATTGGAGGCTGGCCGCTTGCACCCATTAGCTGTTGCTGGGTGACTGTCTCCAATAGAGAAATTTGAGTTTTTCTATCAGACCGTTGGATTATGAAATGGCCCTTGGAAGGCATTGTAATAGCTTCAGCCGGCTCAATTCTTCCACTGGGTGGGGCGAGCAATATCCATGGGCGCCACCCAGTGGAGGAAACGTGTGGAGGGGTGTCAGCATCTGCTGTGTGCTTGTTGGAAGGTGAACCTTCAGCCCAGAAGAGTTTTTCATCCAGGAAATCTCTGTACTTGGCCACATTCATCTTTCCTTCAATTGAAACCAATCATCCTGGACCTGCAGCTGAAAAACACCCCCATAGCATGATGCTGCTACCATGTTTCACTGCTGGGGTTGTGGAACTTTCTCCCTACTGCATCCCTGGGGCTTGGCCACAGTGATCTACTGGTTATTCTTTACCTCTCTCACCAAGGCTATTATCCCACAGTTGCTTGGTTCGGCTGGACAGCCAAGTTGAGGAAGAGTTGTGGTCATCCAAATCTTATTGCATTTTAGGCCAGATCTGTGCCTTGGGCAGTTCATTAGACCTCATAATGAGAAAAAAGTACATTAATGAGAAATTGATCTTACCAATTGGCCGCAATGAAGCAAAGACTGAAAAATGCAAATGGGTCTGAATACTTTCCGCATCCACTGTATATACTGGAGCAGGGTACTGGATACCTATATACTGGGGGGTGCAGTTTTCTGGCTAGCTATATACTTGGAGGGGGAGCTGCAGTGTGCTAGGGTACCTATGTACTGGCGGGGTGCAATGTGCTGGATATCTATATACTGGGAGGCAATGTGCTGGATACCTATATACTGGGGGGGGGGGTACTAGATACCTATATACTAGGGGCAGTGAGCTGGATACCTTCTACCCCCGGAAAAAGCTGAGTTTTCCTGGTGAAACACACATTGGGACGGTCAACCCACTGTAACATAGGGACAGTATAATCTAGGGATAGAGTGCTATTGTTATAACTATTCTTATGTTGAGTTCACGTGAACTCAGCTACACATGTATACGGAGGGTGGCAGCTGATCACTTCACTCTCGATCTGTGTATAGCACTGTCTCTTGAAGATAGGCACAGCTGCAGCAGAAGCCATTGCGGCAGTGCTGTGCAGGAGCGTGGCATGTTCTCGTGACATCCATGCTGCTGTATGTTTAAACAGCGCTAAGAAACACCAGTTACGGTACACAATTAGGTTTGTGTAAATATTGTGAGCAGTGTGGTTTGTCTTATTGACAACTACATTGTTGCATATCTAAGTATCAACAACAGCATGAGAATAAGATGGCTGCTCTATTTCCTTTCTCCTCGCTTATCTCATCCCTAGATTCTTTCCCCCTGACAATATACAGGGGAGAATTTGAACTCTTTTTAGGCATCTTATAACAATAAACAATAAAAATAGTTTTTCTTTGGGGACAGATAAAGCTTAGCCCTTTGACCAAACACGTAAATATACATGTGTACAGTGAAGACCCAATTTTCAGAATGAACGGTTCAGGGGTTTTTGCTCCCTTTTTCCCTCATGTATTTTCTATCTATATATTGGTGGTGCACACCTGTGAGTGTTCTTCATATCAGTATTACTGATATTCATAGCAGAATTGCTTACTCCCTAGTCAGGTGGTAGCACCTCTCCAATCACCTTCCAGCTTGTATTACAAGCATATCATTGGACAGTCACAAATCACAATGTTAACTGTTGCCTTTCCAGGCAGTTGCTACAGCCGCAATTACCTAGTTCTCCATTCCCTAGAGACTTACTAGAGAGATGGTCCCCCTAACAGCTCCTGACCTGTAGAAGGCGCTATTCGTAACTACCACCTTGCCCATGCATCGGTAGGGGTATTTTCTACGGACAACTAATTAGTGAAAATACAAACCAATGTGAAAACACCCATAGAAATCAATGCCTTTGATCCATGGAAATCACTGAACCATGGACGTGAAAAGCCAGCCACTGTGAAAGAGCCCTATATATGCTTCATTTTATAGCATTTTTGGGGAAGATTTTCTAAGCACCAACTTTTCCCATACAAAGTGTGATTCGTGTTTATCCAAATGTATCCAAAAGTGTTAGTTTTATGAATTAACTTCAGTCAAAATGAAATGCAAGTGATATTTTCCTACTGAAGAGGGCAAATCATGATAAATAGGTTATTGTTCTCCTTGAGTTTTCACACAAGTATTGCATGATAGTTATCACGTGAAATAATAAACACCGTAGGGCTGAATAATAAAAAGCAGATGTTCCATGAATCTACTCTAAATCTACAAAAGCAGCAATGGAATTTGGACAACTGACCCAAAGCTAATTGCAACATGCTTTATTTTTAGAGTGATATTACAAGAAGCAACGAATAGTGTGAGCAGGTTAATTTTACTGTAAATTGAGCATACTGTTATTAGGCTGCTGTGATTGTATTCAGTTAACAGGCTCGGACTGGCCCACAGGTGAACAGGTGGATTCACAGGTGGGCCCCCAGGCCCTTTATAAGTAGTGCTGGACAAGGTACCCTCTCTGTAATTTATACATACACTCACCGGCCACTTTATTAGGTACACCATGCTAGTAACGGGTTGGACCCCCTTTTGCCTTCAGAATTGCCTCAATTCTTTGTGGCATAGATTCAACAAGGTGCTGGAAGCATTCCTCAGAGATTTTGGTCCATATTGACATGATGGCATCACACAGTTGCCGCAGATTTGTCGGCTGCACATCCATGATGCGAATCTCCCGTTCCACCACATCCCAAAGATGCTCTATTGGATTGAGATCTGGTGACTGTGGAGGCCATTTGAGTACAGTGAACTCATTGTCATGTTCAAGAAACCAGTCTGAAATGATTCCAGCTTTATGACATGGCGCATTATCCTGCTGAAAGTAGCCATCAGATGTTGGGTACATTGTGGTCACAAAGGGATGGACATGGTCAGCAACAATACTGCTTTCATGTTGTTGACGCCAAATTCTGACCCTACCATCCGAATGTCGCAGCAGAAATCGAGACTCATCAGACCTGGCAACGTTTTTCCAATCTTCTACTGTCCAATTTCGAAGAGCTTGTGCAAATTGTAGCCTCAGTTTCCTGTTCTTAGCTAAAAGGAGTGGCACCCGGTGTGGTCTTCTGCTGCTGTAGCCCATCTGCCTCAAAGTTTGATGTACTGTGCATTCAGAGATGCTCTTCTGCCTACCTTGGTTGTAACGGGTGGCGATTTGAGTCACTGTTGCCTTTCTATCAGCTCGGACCAGTCTGCCCATTCTCCTCTGACCTCTGGCATCAACAAGGCATTTCCGCCCACAGAACTGCCGCTCACTGGATGTTTTTTCTTTTTCGGACCATTCTCTGTAAACCCTAGAGATGGTTGTGCGTGAAAATCCCAGTAGATCAGTAGTTTCTAAAATACTCAGACCAACAACCATGCCACGTTCAAAGGCACTCAAATCACCTTTCTTCCCCATACTGATGCTCGGTTTGAACTGCAGGAGATTGTCTTGACCATGTCTACATGCCTAAATGCACTGAGTTGCCGCCATGTGACTGGCTGATTAGAAATTAAGTGTTAACGAGCAGTTGGACAGGTGTACCTAATAAAGTGGCCGGTGAGTGTATATTTAGAGCATTTCAACTATCATGTATTTATATTATTTTATTAATAGATTATGTAACAAACTTATAGCTGTGGTGGGCCCAAGGCATCCCAGTCCAATACTGATTCAGTACAACATGTGGAAATCATGTGAATTATTTCTGTGGATTACTTCTTTTGAACTCTGATAAATGTGTTGCATATATATAAATATAGATATATATATATATATATATATATATATATATAAAACAGGTCATACACTAGTGTGCCCCTTTCAGCGCAGAATATTGTGTCAGGTATAGTGCACCGTGCGCCACAATTGTGACATGTGTGCCAGAAATGTGTCTCTGACAATTCCATACAATTCCATACATTCCCTTAAAAAATATTACATATGCTGCTGTGTCTTAAATAAGAAGCATTGTCCTACCTGAACAAATTGAAGGCTATTAGTATAGTGGAGTAAAAGCTGGTGACAATATTAGGCCTCACACCGTGCCTCCCCTTACCAAGATCTGGCCGCCATGCACACTCTGTTGCAATTTTGTGGCAACAACTTCTAGTCTTTCTGTCGAGAGGGGGGACCAGCGTTCACCCTCCCACTCTCCTGCACTTTGCAGTCAGGTTATGACCCCAGGGAACACAAATTCATGTGCATCACCCTCACCTACTTTTCTACCTGCACTCCCTGCAACCACCTTCTCTCTCACTGCACCTGGGTCATACACATATCGCTGATCGCCATTGAGGGTCCCAGAGTGGAAGGTGAACTTTTCCTACTACACAGTACACCACATTTATCACGGCTTCTCTGCTCTCTAAATCAGACCTCGAAGTGGTCCGACCCCTGCACACTGCCTATAGCTTGCAAGCTTTGGCGCAATTCTACGCCAGGTAATTCCACACTCTTCAATCCTAAGTTTAAAGGAAGATTTGGCTACTGTCCCCATGGGAACCCCATGAACGAGCAGTGAATTCTATACCAGTCCCTCTTTTTGAATACCTTATGCAGGCTTTAATACCGTATATACTCGAGTATAAGCTGACCCGAGTATAAGCCGAGACCCCTAACTTTACCACCAAAAACTGGGAAAACTTATTGACTCGAGTATAAGCCGAGGGTGGGAAATGCATTGGTTACAGACCCCCCCAGTATTTTGCCAACCAGCCCCCTATAGTATACAGCTGCCCCCTGTAGTATACAGCCAGCCCAGCTTGCCCCCAGCAGTATACAGCCAGCCCAGCTTGCCCCCAGCAGTATACAGCCAGCCCATCTTGCCCCCAGCAGTATACAGCCAGCCCAGCTTGCCCCCAGTAGTATACAGCCTGCCCCCAGTAGTATACAACCTGCCCCCAGTAGTATACAGCCTGCCCCCAGTAGTATAAAGCTTGCCCCCAGTAGTATACAGCCTTACCCCAGTAGTATACAGCCTGCCCCCAGTAGTATACAGTCTGCCCCCAGTAGTATACAGTCTGCCCCCAGTAGAATACAGCCTGCCCTATGTAGTATATAGCTTGCCCCCCAGTAGAATACAGCCCAGCCCAGCATTAAAAAAATAATAAACTTATATACTCACCCTCCGGTGTCCTGATGTGCAGCGCTGCTCCCCTGATGTCCACACGGCTCGTCTTCAGGCTTCCGCGCCAGTCTTCTTTCTTCTGCAGGGCACCGCCAATGTACTCCCCTGGCCGGCAGGCGCATAGTATGACGTGCTGCTGCTGACGTCATACTAGGCGCCGCCCCGGGGTAAAACATGGCGGCGCCCAGCAGAAGACAGGCGCGGAAGCCTGAAGACGAGCCGTGTGGACATCGGGGGAGCAGCGCTGCACATCGGGGCCACCAGAGGGTGAGTATATAAGTTTTTTTTTTTAAGTATTTTTTACTCTTTATACCTTAAGTATAAAGAGTACAAAATACTTAAAAAAAATAAACTTATATACTCACCCTCCGGTATATAAACTTATATATAAGCCGAGGGGACGCTTTTCAGCACATTTTTTGTGCTGAAAAACTCGGTATGTCTTGGACTGAGGAGAAGCTTCCATCTGTACACTCTGCCATGAAGCCCCAACTGGTGGAGGGCCACAGAAGACTTTGTTTAACTTTCCTCACTCCCTTCTGCATCTCAGAAGATCAAACTTTTTTTTCTTTTGCTCATTATTGTACACTCGGCACCCATTTAGTCAGAAGAAAAACTGAAATGTAGATATTTTTGCTAATTTATTAAAAAAGAAAAACTGAAATATCACATGGTCATAAGTAATCAGTCCCTTTTCTGACACTGATATTTAACTCACATGCTGTCCATTTCCTTCTGATCCTCTATCAGGTAGTTCTACACATTCATTTGAGTCCAACTGTGTTTAATTAAACTGATTAGACTTGATTAGGAATGGCACACACCTGTCTTTATAAGACCTCATAGCTCAAAGTACATATAAGAGTGCATAAGAATCATGTGGTCTAAGGAACTTCCCGACTATATCAGAGACAGAATTGTGGCAAGGCACGGATCTGGCCAAGGTTTCCAAAAGAATTTCTGCAGCACTAAGAGCACAGTGGCCTCAATCATCGTTAAATTGAAGTTTGGGATGACCACAACTCTTCCTCGACCTATCTATCTGAACTAAGAAATTGTGGGAGAAGAGCCTTGGTAAATTAGGAAAAGAGGAACCCCAAGATCACTGTGGATAAACTCCAGAGATGCAGTAGAGAGATGGGAGAAAGTTCCACAAAGCCAACAATCACTGCAGCCCTCCACCAGTCGGGGCTTTATGGCAGAGTGTGGCAAAGGAAGCCTCTGCTCAGTGCAAGACATATGAAAACCTGCATACAGTTTTCGAAAAAAAAAAACACATGAAGGATTCCCAGACGAAGACTGAACTTTTTGGTGTTAATTCTAAGAGGTATGTGTGGAGAAAACTAGGAACTGCTCATCACCTGCCAAATACAATCCCAACAGTGAAACATGGTGATAGCAGTATCATGCTATGGGGATGTTTTTCAGTTGCGAGACAGGACAATTGGTTGCAATTTACAGAAATATGAATGCGGCCAAGTACAGAGATATCCTGAATAAAAAGCTCTTCTTTGGTGCTTTGGATCACCGACTGGGCCAAAGGTTCTCCTTCCAACAAGACAATGACCATAAGCACACAGCTAAAATAACAAAGCAATGGCTTCAGAACAACTCTGTGACCTTTCTTGACTGGCCCAGCCAGAGTCCAGACCTAAACCCAACTGAGCATCTCTGGAGAGACTTGAAAATGACTTGACACCAACATTCACCATATAACCTGAGGGAACTGGAGAGGATCTGTAAGGAAGAATGGCAGAGGATCCCCAACTACAGGTGTGAAAAACTTGGTGCATCATTCCCAAGAAGACTCATAGCTATACTAGTTCAAAAGGTGCCTCTATGACTGATTTGGCATGTTAGGTCTGTCCTTAAGGGGGACAGGTCAGTATATTGGAGAGAAGCCAAATTCAGGAAGTTACGAGTTCGGAAGTGAATCAGAGACACAAGGTTGTTCTCAGGATAAAACTCAAACTTTAGTTAGACTCAAAGGGGCAGATTTACTTACCCGATCCAGCGGTGCGTTCTCTGTGGAGGATTCGAGTCTTCCGGCGACTAAGTAAGGTAGTGCGACCGATGTCCACCTGGTTTCGATGCTGCGCTGAAGCCCGTCAGAGTTCACTGGAGTTCACGATCCATTGCTGGGTGCAGTTAAGCGCGTGTCAAGCGACACTTTAAAAAAAAAATATGGAATTTTTTCTGAATCTGACGGGTTTTCTTATGGCCACGTCCCCCGATTTCCGTCGGATGAATGCCGGTGCCGATGTGCCACAATCCGATTGTGTGCGCCAAAAAAATGGGGCAATTCAGGGAAATTCGGCGCAAAATGATAATATTCGGGTAACCCAACGGAAAAATGTGATTCGGGCCCTTAGTAAATAACCCCCAAAGTGTCTTATATACCCAAAAATAAGGGCGGTTACTTGTTAAGCGGCCTTACAATCATTGGACAGTGTCCAAGCATTAGATAATGTCATAATTTCATAGTCATTAGCTACCATTAATAATTAGCAGGTCACAATGACACAAAACAACATGTTGCCTATTTGATTACAAGGTGATAATAATGAAGTCATATCAAAATTTGAAAAGTCCAGGTGCATGCTATCATTTATTCTCATTAACTTTCGATAAAAGTTCCACAATTATGAGTCTTTATGACCGATTAAAGTTTATTATGGTCATCTATACAGACCACTATTCATGGTCTCCAAGAAACACAATTATTCAGTACTTATTCAGTTTCTTAAAGAGAAATAACACTTAGGCTACATTCACACGACATTGTGCCTGCCGTACCGTAGCACGGCCGGCACACGTCGGTGCCCGTGCTGCTCACCCTCGACCCCATCCATAGTGATGTATGGCGCACAGCAGCGTATAACGGGGAAAGAAAGGACATGTCCCATCTTTCTCCTAGGTACGGAACGGTACGGCGCTGTGCACCTATTGCCGTTTGTGAGGGACGTATGAGGGACGGCTGTATATAAGTTTCCCCATACTGCCGTGTGAATGTAGCCTTAAAGAGGGGGATATAGAATCCATCCCTATCAGGCATGCTCTGTGTAGAGCTGCTGAATGTGTAGGCGCAATATCAATAAAAGAATTATTATTATTATTGTTATTATTACTCATCACTGAGCAAAGGGTCTGATTACTTATGACCATGTGACATTTCAGTTTTTCTTGTTTAAAAAATTAGCAAAAATATCTACATTTTTGTTTTTTTCTATGTCAAGAGGCAGTGTACATTTATGAGCAAAAACAGGTTTTCCGACAGGTAGCAATCATACCATTTAGTAGGGTGGTACGGCTCCTTTCCTTTTTATTTTATTTTAGTTGTATTACATGAGGCTCCCTCCTCTTATTTGTTTTCTTATTTTTCTCCTCCTTTGTAACATATGAAAGTTGGAGTGAAGTCATGTGGGCCAGCACAAAGATTCTCTCCCCCTGTGATAAAGGTCATCCCATAAGTAAGGCCGGTCTCAGGGCCAATGTAGTAAACTATAAACCTTCAAGAGAGAGCATTGAGGGATTGGTCTGGACTAGTACACAAAAGCTTGAAAGAGGTGGGTTCTGACTCAAAGGCGTTTTAAGGGGGCTCAACACCACCACCCTGAAAGACTCCATTGCAGGCATAATTTGAAACATCTGGGCCCCATTTAAAAATGTGTAAAAGGGGGCTCAACCTATCTTGAGCCTCTTAAGATACTTTTGTATTCTTATTTAGCTTCAAAGACCTTAAACCTGCCCTCATGGCGCAGAACTGGATGCAAATGCACACACTATAGCTACACTGCTACACAAGAGCAGGAACAATTTTGTCTCAGGACCTTTAAATGCCTCAGACATTTTGCAGTCAGTTTGAAGTTTTAAGAGAAGTTGTATATAATAGTGGATAACAATTTATTTGCCATTCTAAAAATAAATATCTAAAATAACATTGGATGTGCAAGTGAAAATTTGAGTGGATTTCAGAAACCATAAAAGGATTTATTTTGTGTCTCATTTTTTCTATTTGTCTGAACAGTTTCATAATGTCTACAGGTCTCTTCCAAGTTTTCCAGTGTTTAGCAAGATTCTGCTTCATGCTGCTGCATGGGTGATTTGTTAAAGTTCTCTTACATTGCAGATTAGATTTTTTTGGCTTATTTAGATAAAGCTGCTAGAGCATGAGGTCATTCACATGGCTGAGAAGAAAGTGTGAGATCATCAGTTTTATTTAGCCATTCAGTATAGTTAATCCACTGATGAAGACAACATGAATCCCCTCTTAATAAGATTTAACATGCACACCCTCACACGACTCTGAAGAGATTCACAACCTTACGCAGTATTTTATGGTGGGCATTCAGGGTCCCTAAAGCCCACACAATAGTATATTTACAGCGTGGGGTTCAGGATGCTGCCCGAGTGATTGAGCCACCAAATGTCAGGTTCCCGAATGTGTGTGCAACGTCCTCCCACAAGGGCATGACCTTTTAGTGTGGGGACAGCTGGATTCCCCTGCTACCCAAATGGCTGGCTTTAGTGCGGCCTAGCACCAGACTTCGCTTGGTCCATGTGGAGCAGGCCTTGTCCATTCCAGGCAGGTCCATCAAGAGGATTGCAAGAAGAGGGGAAGGCGGCAATATAAAAGAGGTTTCCCCCTGGGGCAATCCTGGTTTATGTGTTACGTATGGATCCTGAGGTAGGTGGTAGAGGGGAGGCCTGTGATATCAGCAGCAGCCAGGGATCACACGTTGAGACAAGATGTAGATCATCAAACTTACAGTCTCTTTATTCCAAGACATCAACACTGCAACGGTAACAAGCTGAGGCACTTTTCATATCTGCCATTGTCCGAGGTAGCTGGTTTTGAAAAGAAGCTCACAGCCCAGAATCAGGAACTTGGCGCTGGAGAAGATAGAAGTGGCTGCTTGAAGGCCTGATGGATAGATATTGTCCTGTCGTGTGAAGTAATGTGTGCTGTTCCTCAGCACTCACAGAAGGCTCTGGAACTTAAGCCTGAGGAAGTGTAAGGTAAAGGAAACCTGTCAAGGCGATTTGGGACACTAAACCATCCACAGGTCCTTATAGACCAGTGGTTTAGTGTCCCAAAACGCCCTGTTATTTAAGCATTCATAAGGGAAAAAATATATATATACCCACCTCACGACCTACCCATTACAGCAAGTGAAGCTAGCGTATTACACACTGGAGATACGTTGCTTGCGCAGTGAAGCTGGGAAACCGGCTTAACATCTTGCACTGCAAGAGGAGGTCGCCAACGCAGGATCTAAAGATGCAAGTCTGGTGTGCCTCATCAGACTCACATCTAGGTATAAATGTTTATTTTTTTCATTTCTTTTTTTAATTTTATGACAACAAAATGGTCGATTTGGTCCAAAAGGACCTGTAAATGGTTTAGGGTCCCAAATTAACTTACATTCTAACTTGTTACAGGCGTCCACCAATAAGTAACCTCGGGACAGAACAAGATTGACTATCTTGAGAAAGTTATAATTTGTGAACATGTAAAACCTCCCTCCATGCAGATAACAACAAGCTGCCTTTGAGAAATGGACAAATGGCATCAATACCAATAAATAAATAAATTCATATAGGACCAATCAGATTGTAGGATACAGTCGGCTATACTGCAGAAGTGGATTATACTGCTTTCATCTTCTCAGTACACAGAGCTTGACCTCTGCCTCAATTTATACTGTTGGTCATGTGATCACTTGCCCTACTACCAAAACATACTGGTAGTTTCATTAGATTGTGAGCCATGGGGAAAGAGAACAATTTGGCAAGCTCAGTAGACCGCTGTGGAATCTACAGGTGCGATAAAAGTAAAGAATTATTATTATCTGTGTATGGTCTCATCTACAATAGACTCCCAGCCATCATAGCAACCAATTGTGATGATGCCATCATGTGAGGGTGGATGGGGGGGGGGGGGGCAGAGATCAAACCCAATATGACGGCAAAACCATGGTATGTAATTGCGCCTCTGCGGGTCTCTCCCCCACCATCGTCCACACAGCATTTGGGGGTGTTGTTGATTGCTGTGGATACCCTGGGGTCTGATCAGGACCCCAGGGCTGTCCGTAAGCAGTTCCTAAAAGATCCTGTCTGTGACAGCATCTTAAAGTCACAGAGTCAGCCTATGCGTGTGCATATCTGTATACACGTCACTCCGCTTGGGAAACAGGTGCACAGCAGGGTACCACCCCGATTTAATATAGAAGAAGTAACTCGGCACTCATGTGTTGAACAAATTCGAAAAATATTTTATTTCATCCAAATGTATGTAATCCACTTAATTTTTGACGTTTTGGTCAATTCATGACCTTCGTCAGAAAATGGACTGCTGAAGGGCAAAAAGGATGAAAAAGAAAATAAGGAATTAAAGGCAACGGTGTGGCCCCATTTAGAGTATGCAGCGTGGTTGGTAGTGCTGCTCATCGCATGTGGAAAATGCATGCTTGTGCATAGGCTGACTGAGCTAATACCCTACAATACATCAGTATTCCAGGGTATTATCATGAACAAGCAGTCAGTTGTTGCTTTTTCATGTCCCATTGTGGAACTAATAAAAAAAGAAATCAAAAAGTTAAAACAAAATGTATTTAAATAAAAAAATTTAAATGCCCATAAGCCTCATTAACATACAATGAGAAAAAAGTGAAAACCATAACACAAACCCCACACACATAGTTTCACCAAGTCCTTAATTAAAAAAAAAAAACAGATTGTACCTGCATAATGAACACTGGTTAAAAAAAAAACCCGTTAAAAACTCACTAAAAATTATTATTTTTAATTATTTCATCCCACAAAAAAATACAATAAAAAGTGATCAGTAAACATTTCTTCTCTAGAAGGATACTGGTGCAAGGTGAAACATGTCCTGCAAAAAACAAGCCATCAATAAAAATGTTATGCCACTTGGAAGATGGCAACGCAAAAACAATAGATTTTCCCCACATTACGCAAAACATATTAACCAAAATTTACCAAAAACATGAAGTACAATGTGTGATGAAAAAAACTCTCTCAAAATCATTTTGGAAAGTTAAAGTATTCAAAAGTTATAACCATATAAAGCGACAGAGCCTTAACATATAAATTGGCTGCGTCCTGAAGGGGTAAAAGTTGCATTTCATATGTAGATGCAAACAGTAATTTATACACTCAACGGCCACTTTATTAGGTACACCTGTCCAACTGCTCGTTAACACTTAATTTCTAATCAGCCAATCACATGGCGGCAACTCAGTGCATTTAGGCATGTAGACATGGTCAAGACAATCTCCTGCAGTTCAAACCGAGCATCAGTATGGGGAAGAAAGGTGATTTGAGTGCCTTTGAACGTGGCATGGTTGTTGGTGCCAGAAGGGCTGGTCTGAGTATTTCAGAAACTGCTGATCTACTGGGATTTTCTGAGGAGTCTCGATTTCTGCTGCGACATTCGGATGGTAGGGTCAGAATTTGGCGTCAACAATATGAAAGCATGGATCCATCCTGCCTTGTATCAACGGTTCAGGCTGGTGGTGGTGGTGTCATGGTGTGGGGAATATTTTCTTGGCAATCTTTGGGCCCCTTGGTACCAATTGAGCTTCGTTGCCACAGCCTACCTGAGTATTGTTGCTGACCATGCCCATCCCTTTATGACCACAATGTACCCAACATCTGATGGCTACTTTCAGCAGGATAATGCGCCATATCATAAAGCTGGAATCATCTCAGACTGGTTTCTTGAACATGACAATGAGTTCACTGTACTCAAATGGCCTCCACAGTCACCAGATCTCAATCCAATAGAGCACCTTTGGGATGTGGTGGAAAGGGAGATTCGCATCAAGGATGTGCAGCCGACAAATCTGCGGCAACTGTGTGATGCCATCATGTCAATATGGACCAAAGTAACTGAGGAATGCTTCCAGCACCTTGTTGAATCTATGCCACGAAGAATTGAGGCAGTTCTGAAGGCAAAAGGGGGTCCAACCCGTTACTAGCATGGTGTACCTAATAAAGTGGCCGGTGAGTATAATGTACTCTGCATTATAGGATTTAATGAGCATTTGTTAGGAAATGGATTATAGGCAGATCTATACATGATAGCTGGTAGAAAGGGCTAGATAGATAATTAGGAGATAGTTGATAGATATAAAAGATAGGATAGGAAGGAACCATGAACAATCACGCTTTACAGCTTCTTAGCTTAAAACCTGCAAGATTTGGGCCACCACCAATGAAATATTGTTGGTCTATCTCACAGAAAAGTATCCTTTATTTAAGGCAGTCCTTAATTACTATGGTGTAAAATCACATTAATTTTTTTCAATTTTTTTTTTCTCTCAGCGAGAGGTATGCAACTCACTATGAAGTTTGCATACTGTCAGGGTCTCAAACTTTGTATTCAATTGCAGTCCTTTCTCTGCCTAGCGATGGCAGACATGCACACAGTAAGACAGTGAATGGCTAACCTAGCTCTGCGCCCTATATTGTGACCACACCCCTTTAACCCAAAAGTTTCTGGTTAAAAGTGGAGTGGGAATAGGTGGGTAACTGCCATAAAGCCTCTCCATATGTAATTACATAAGGAGTTGTTCAACAACCAGAAGAGTCGACTAGTTCACTAAAAAGTGAGTCACTGCATCAGTGCGAGATTTTATTTAACAAACACACTTTTGTGCTCAGAAGGGAGGGGGGAAATGGGTACACCTATGACTCATTGGCTGAGTGAAAAAAGATGCTGACATAACCCAGGAGTCTGTCCAGGCAAGGAGGGAAGTGCTTTTATTTAAAAAAAAAAAAAAAAAACTAAAACTTTATTTATAGGTTCCTAGAGCAATTGATTTTAATTAAAAAGATTTGCATCAATGTGAATTTTGCTTTAAAAAGACTTTATTTACGGAATTACTGTAAATAAAAATCATAGGATGGTCAGGTACAATAGCCAAAACAAAATGGAATAAAATTAATATTGAATTAATTTGCCTTTTGTAAAATGCTTTCCAGAAGATTGTGCCAATGTTCCTGTTCTTCATCACAGTAATTTTAAGAATTGCCTTATCAGTGTGAAAAATTTTAATCTAGACAAAAATCTTGATTTGGGCCCATTTCACTTTCCGTGATCATGGCCGTCATGAGTGCCGTGCCACAGACTGATCACCATGTTGGGGATTGAACTCTGTGTACAGAGTTCTTATTTAGAAGAAAAAAAAAAAAATGATCCACCAGTTTTCTGTCTGACTTTGTACTGAAAAGTGCTTGCACATGTATTTATAAAGTGTCTGCAACAGTTTTGTGTCGCGGCTGCACTGTGTCTGTTGGAGTTTGCATCAAATTTATTACTGACATGCTCCACAATTCTGCAGCATGTACAAAGTGCACCAAAAAAGAAAATTGTAAAATTGCTGTGACAGCTGTCAGGCATGAGCTGAGGGCACCCGATGGAAAAATTGTCACCCTCAATTTGGCATTGTGGGTAGGGATTGTGATCATGGATGGATAATTTTTTAAAAAGCTCTTCAAATGTAGAGAGTTACAACAGAGTGTAAATCTGCTGTTTGTAATTCTGGCTCATCTCAGCTTAAAGGGGTATTCCCATCTTGACTATTCTCCATTAAACTCTACAGGAACATCATTACGGAGAGTCGGTGTGGGTCTGAGAAGTAGCTATCATCCATTCATGACATATCCTGTGGATGTGTCATGAGCAGTTAAGATGGGATTACCCCTTTAGCTAAAGTGCATAAGATTGTTACATGCACAGAATTATTTATCCATGTGAATAGAATTCCTCACAGATTAAAAATGTCATTTCAAGCACACCTGTCCTGGAGTTAAAACACTTGAATTGCCTGGACAGGCTAAACCAGTGATGGCGAACCTATGGCACAGGTGCCAGAGGTGGCACTCGGGGACCTTTCTGTGGGCACCCAGGCTGTCGCTCCAGGACAAAGTTCACAAGACAGGACTTAAATCTTCCTGCAGTCCTAGACAATTGAGATGCTGCTCTCAGCGCTCTTTCAATGTTACGTATCCTTGACTGATTGGAACTGCAAGAGGAGTAAGAAGGAGTGAACAGGGCCAGAATATTTTTGGAGGTCCTACTACTGGCCCCACAATGCTTCTTGTACAGAGAGACCTTGGAGAGAAGCTGAATTTGCCCTCCTGCTTTCAACTATATTGGTGTCCTCAGGGGGCTGATACGATTGAATATTGTGGAACAACAGAGCAATATGTTGCTGTTTAAATTGTCATTTGGCACTCTATGGTAAATAAGTAGGTTTTGGTTGAAGTTTGGGCACCCGGTCTCCAAAAGGTTCGCCAACACTGGGCTAGACGTTTGCCAACTGTGAAATTGATTGCATGTTAGTCTAGAGAGTTGAGAAGGCTATTGGGTGCTTGAGTGCCACAACTGAAGAAGTCCAAGCACAGACCCAAGATGTGTCACAATAAACTAAAGCTAAAAAACAACACAAACATTTGTAAATAAAATTTATTTTGCTCTGTATTTTCCAAGATCAACATTGAAACCATCACAAAAACAGTATTATAATACATTAATGTATTGACTATTTACATTGTACAGTAGTGTATTCAATTTCTCGAAAATATAGATACAAAAGCTAGGAGAAACTCAATGAGGTACTCCCATTTAGGTTATTTCATCATAGATGAAAAGTTAAAGAACTGGCCCATAGCAACCTAAATCAAACCTAGGGGAAAGGAACATTAAGCAAAGCAACAAACTGATTAAGTGTGAATACAATAACCGCTATTCTTTCCCTCAGTAAAATATTGCACAATCAAGTCACACACAATGAAAAGAAAACATAACAGATTTTATGATAGTCAACCTCAAAGAGGCCAATTTGACAAAAGCTATGTTAAATTGAGTCATTTCAAAAGAACCATGTTAAGTGGATAAGAAATTGCAAAAAAAAAGTCTCAGAATAGGAGGAAACTGGATAAAGTGACAAAATATAGTGGTCAGTGAAAGAGCCACAACTTGCCTCAGCATGCTTAACAGGTTAACAGTAGGTTTAACATTGAAGGTTCACTATAGCATTTATAGTTAATGTAACTTAGACCGTCTGGAAACCCTTGCATCCAGTAAATTAATTCTTGTTTTCGCATTTCCTGGCAGTTAATATAATAAATACTAGAAGAAAAATGAATTGTGACACAGTGGTCACTATGTAGCATCAGCTCAGCTCAAGGCAATATTGGTAAAAGTTTTTGATTGTTAAACAATTTAAATAGTTTTGGTTTTGAGTTAATTTTATTGGTAGCTGGAAGAAAGCAGATATCCACAGGAAGCAGCATCTGGAAGAAGGCATCACATAAGTCTTCAGGAAGAAGATCTCAGCCAAGACTGTCATAAGAAAAAGAATAATAAAATTAATGTTGATGCAACTTTGAGATGGTCGGGACTATAAAAGTCTATCACATAATTTAAAGAAAGAAACAAAATGCCAAAACAAAGGAGAAAACGAGGATTTAGTTTGCATTTTTGTTTAAAAGACACTAAAGAAATTGTGAAATAAGTTTGATTTTCCATATTGTAGTAATAGTACAAAAGAAGGAATAAAACAGTTTTGGACATCATTACCATCAAAATACATTCAGCCATATCTGCAAACTGCACAATCCAAAAGCCTAGTTACACCAAATGGGCCCGTGTATTAATAGATGTGCTTTTGGAGTCATTCTTTTCATCGAGAGCCATCTTGGCATTGGCATACATGCAGTGCCCAATGGTGTACAGCTTATGTGGTGCACACTACAAACGTACTAAAAAAAAAAAAAATATTCAAGGCTCCATCTGCCTAGTGTTACTTTAAGAAGTTTGTAAAGTGGTGTAGAATTTATTTGTAATAGATGGTGTTAAATTCTAACCATGCATTGAAAAGCTGCACACTCCACTTTGTGTGTGTGGTGATAGCAGCACCATACCAGACTAACACTTGCCAAAGAAACACTCATGAATTCTAGTGCACATCTATTGGTAAATGTTCCCCCAAATCTACAAAAATAGGTTGTGTTTTGTTTTCTTGCTAATTGGCAGCAATTCTGCATAAAAAAGGGACCCCAACTTCAAATCGCATTCTGCAGTTTTTTGGTGCACTATTTTTTTCTGTTAGCAAAGCTGAATTGAATAAACATGGTATTCCCTCACAAATACTAAAAACTATGTGAAGTTAAATATAACAAAGGGATCACTCAGGGGCCTAAAAGGTGGACACTGTGATCAGTTTACATTCTAAGGACCTTTCCAATAAATAAAGCCACTAAGATTTTGAGCAGCTTTTGCCTGCCTCTTCTATAATCCTAACAATATTGTCAAAGACTGTCTAAAACCATTCCTCAATTATTTACAGTAGGCCTACAAGTTTCAGAAAATCTACCATGAAAATGAAGCATGGATAAACCAGGGGCAATTACTCTTAGATCCAGGCATTGTGACTGTGGTTATCTTCTTATACTCGTTATTCATGGCCTCCTTCCTACTAAAATCAAATGATACTAATGAGTCTGAATGATTCTTGGCCTCCATGCTGTGTGCTAGAAGAACTTTCCCCTTCCACTAAGTGATGAAACTTCCTGTACTGCTGTGAGATTGCAGGTAGAAGGAGGGGGGATTGCTGAAGAAGCAGTGGGGAAGGGAACCTTTTGGTTCATTAGTATGATTTTAAAAGTTAATTTTAGAAGGAAGGAGACCATGGATAACAAATATAAAAAGATTACCACAGTCACTGTGCCTGGATGTATGAGTAAGTGCCCCTGGTTTATCATGCTTGATTTTGATGATAGATGCCCTAAAGGGCATCTACCACCAGGATAAGATTGTAGGGAAATGACCCTGAGGTGCTCCAGGCTCTATAGGCGTTAATGGAACCTGGAGCCCCCCTGGCTCATTTGCATACAGTCTTTCATCCTGGTAGATATCATTTAAGAGATTTTCAAAGGCATCAATGAGGCTGCATGTGATCTTACAAGCATCGTATGAACAGGGAATCCTGTTCCCAGTGATAATATAATAAGTCTATGAACATTTAGTCTTTTTAAATAATTTTTAGAGGCATGTATGGGCACAGAGAAACTAACCTACATCTACTATAATCACTTTACTCCAGACTATTAACAAGAAAATACTAATAATAATTCTTTATTTATATAGCGCACACAGATTACGCAGCACTGCACAAAGCATGTCAAATTGGTCAAGACTATCGATCAATTCTGACATCACTTTATTCAAGCCTCTGGGAATTATTATAAATGTCTGTCCCCAAAACCTATTGCATGAGTTTGTATTAAGAGTGTAAAAAATGAGTAGCTTCACTGGCTACATGGAGACACTGCTTACCTAAATTTGCTTAACAAACAGCAACGCTTAATGATGACTATGCCTATAATATAACTGTAACACTATCATAAGGCAATGTATTATCGGATTATGATCCAATTTCAAATCCCACTTTCTGTAATTTGTATCTATATAAATAAATAAAACGTTCATGCACATGCAGTTTTCTACAACTTAGGCCTCTTTTACATGGACATACAGACACACGGTGGAGAGGTGGAGGGATAAGATAAATGGAAACATGGCATATTGGTGATAAACAGAAAGGTGGAAGAAAATAAACGTACATGATGATTAATGAGACGTGATTACTTTGAAGGAAGATGAAAGCTAATGACACTTTACAGAGATTTTATACTTGTAGATATTAAAGGCGTTGCCCAAGTCTGCATATTGGTAAAGCGGTAAAGCAAAGTGGTACAACCTCTAGACAAGCTGTCTGCTTCTAGCTTCCTACACTGTGTAGATCAAGAGGCTGATTAAAAGGGAGCCAAGGTTCGAGGCCCCACCAATCTGTTAATAACTTATTCTAAGGAGAGACCATTGATATCCAGTGTTAGACATCACCTTTAAGAAGCTCTACAAAATAAGACCACCACCAGATTAAGAAGATATTTATTAAAATTCAACACATTTCTTCACTCACCCGCATGCTAAGTGATTCAGAAGATACCACTGCGAGATGGGGTATACTACAAAGCCAGGGAAAAAAAGAGCTTAGTGCAGTTAATTCTGACATAGGATGTTAGTAATACACATAACTACGCAGATTAGCATGCAGGGGGTAAACGGGGTAGACGGGCTAGCTAAGCTGCAAGCTACACTAAACCGTAACAGAACACATACTTTCTATAGGGCTTCTATTCTTAACAATGCCTTACTCTACAGCCAAAGCTGCCATATCCCTAAGGCTACCTGCACCCGCACATGTGCAGCCCATAGTAATGGACTTGTATGCTGGCCAATCCCACGGACTGCACAGATGGGAGCCCTTGCATTAATATGATGCAAGGACTTCCTGTCTGTTGGCCGAAATTCTGTGCCAACACTGTATTAAGTGTTGCATTGCCATTGCTGAACTTCTTCCAGCAGGCTGTATGTCCTTGCATCATATTTCTGTATTATACAAGGACTCTCGTGTGCAATCTGTGGGAAGGGGCTGACATTTCAACCCATTTACACAGGCTGCAGGTAATCGAACCGGGATTGTATTTAAGAATTGTAGTCAATTGTAGTCCCTTAAAAGAAGCAAATGTTATCAATTGATTCTCTGGTACTTGTGTCCTGGAATTATATTCTCCTGATCCTAGGGCTGTGTGAATATGTAATCCAAGTACACCAATATGCAGTTTAAGGATTTTAATACGATACACAGCCAATATTGATGTAAACATTTTCAGCTGGCGTAGCAACCTAGGGCTGAGAGGAACAGGTAAATGTAGAGCAAACTTCTAATATGTGCTGAGGGTAAGTTACAATAACAGAACGTAAAGAGGCAGTTCAAATATACAGATCTGTATAACAACAATCCAATGTCCCAGCAGCTCCACTACAGCACTGTGCTTCTTACAGGAGTCCTTCCCACACATGACCACAGCTGCTTGTGACCCCTTTCTACAGCAGCTGTTTTGCATCTTAAAGGGAACCTGCCAGTAAATTTAATCTCCTTTAAATAAACCTATTTTTAATCCCTAAATTGCTCTTCCTCATGCCTATAAACTTTTACATTTTCTTTACAAAGTTATCTCATCCTGTATGCAAATCTTCAGCAGGTCACAAACAGCCAATGTCCCTAATTCCTCCCTCCGGAATTCTCTTCAGCGAGTCACACACAGTAACGAGCGAAAATAAACCTCATGTGACTTGGTGAGTCTCCTGGCAAGGTACCAGCGACTGTTTTTTTTTTAAACGGATTATGGCTATAGATTTTTATGCAAAAAAGCATTGGGATCAGTATGAAGACTTCTGTGGGAACCTGTCATTAGGTTTAAACGTAAAAAAAACAATACGACAGATTCACTTAAATGACCAAGCTGTTCGTTTTTTGCTTCTACAACCTATTTTTTTTTCTGTCAATATAGCTTTGTGGGTTCTTTTTTTGCAAGTCAAATAACACAATTTTCAGTTTCCCAGAGTTTTTTTCGTGAAGTTAACTGTGCGAGAGCTTCTATTTTTTTTGTATAATTGAACCATGTCCTTCCTTCAAAAATAAACTTCTAAAATTTCCAGAGCCCCTCAGTGGTATAGCTTCACAGGATGTTATAATGGGCAAAGCAGGTTTCCCCCGCCCGCTGCACTTCCTGCTGCTGCTAGATTACACAGGGAGAAAGTAGAGAGCAGGGGGTTGGATGAGACATGTTCTGCTTAATTTAACAGCTTGTGAAACTACAGCACTGCAGGTTCTGGTAACAACCCCACAGTCTTGCATGCTCATTATCATAATATTAAAAATTAAAAGTAGATTTAGTAGGAAGGAGGCCCTCGATAACAAATATAAGAAGATAGTCATGGTGCCTGGATCTATGAGTAAGTGTCCCTGGTTTATCATGTTTGACTTTGATGGTAGATTTTCTTTAAGGCACCACTGTCCATGTTTAACTGTGGTGTAAGGGTTAGACACCCAGGATTGGGACTTTCCTTAGGTGTTAGAACCATTGCCGGACTGCAATAACACGGATGAACCCTAACTGCAGCAGCACACAATGTCCTGCAATCTTCTACACCACTGCTTTTCTATGGAACAAGTGCACGAAATCCCAATATGGTTAAAACACAATAAAACATAATGGGGCACATTTACTAAGGGTCGCGCTGCTCACTTTCCCCGGACTGTTCGCCTTTTTCGGGGATTACAAAGCTTGCACGTGTATTTAATAAGTGTCTGCGCCTGGATTGTGTAGCAAACAATAGGTTTTTGGTGCAAATTGAGGGGGCGTGCCGAAGGACAATCCGACTGATTCGGACTGAGCACGGGATTTAACTTTCAAATTGTGTCGCGAAACAATGCACTTACATGCACCAGGAAAAAGATGGAGAACTCTGTCGGACCTTAGTGGGGAAGCGACACATGCAGGATATCGGGCAGTGAATCGTGGCACAGTGCATTATAGACGAACAATGCACTTTCAGTGAACTCCAGTGGCTAAGTAAATGTACCCCAATATAATTAGGATTTATAGATGTATTATTCTATAGAACATTACAATTTAAAATGGTAATGTCTGGATTCTCCAGAATCCAACTGTTCATCAGAATGAATATGTCCTTTGTAGTTTACACAGGTACAGCTTTTGTGTTTTGTGCTTGGAAATATAATAAACTTTAAAATAAGCCATAATGTTCAGTTTTCTTTCCCACCGCTTCCAGCACTGCTCTGCTGATGTGACTGCAGTGTACTGTAGTCAAGAAAATGATACCATCACTACATGACCAGTATTGGAAGCAGAACAGAAGGAAAATGTGATAAATGAATGAATCAAAAAACCTCTGAGGCAGCTTTTACACAGTTGTAGTCTCGCCCCGGGCATAGCACGGGCACACCTACAACCGCTGCTCACTCCTCCCCTCTCCATAGTGATGCACTCCCACCCGGCTGTACGCACAGGGAAAGATAGAGCATACTGTAACTTTACCCAGTACATGGTACGGTGCCACACGTTTGTGGTCACAGTACTGGCACTGGGCACTATAGCCATCTGTGGGGATGTAACGATGGCTGTGTAAAAGCAGCCTAACTATGTAGATCAGTAGGGCTACCAGATGTCAGACTCTCTCTAATCATGGATAATCCCTTTAAGAGAAATGTTGCCATAGTGCATGCTACAATCACAAGGATGGCACTGTACCGTGTTGCCACCTGCATCTTGGAAAAACAGTGACATACTTTAATTCACATCAAAGTGTAGGCCCCTGTCCTGTAGCAATCCTTTCTAATTATGTTCTAATTTGGTTATGTGTAAATATGTATTACCAATACTAATTTGTGACAAGTCTTGTATGACTTTCTAATTCTTTGTGATGCTTTTAAAGACATTAATATAATATCATGCCACAAATGACAGAGGCCTACATAATCGCTGTGGAGGTTCCTTTTAGGGCTCTGTTCATATTGCAGATTATATCAGAAATAATGGCCATTTTCTGTAGCGAAATGCTAGTTCTATAACAGACTACATTAAAGTCAATGCTATTGACAGACACCATCATCGATCAACAAATATGACTGATGCACCACCCCCTGTCCCCCATAAACATACATACACAGCCTTACACATTAGAGAAATATTGACCGAATCTTTGTTTGGCTAGCAATAAATTGGAGACCTAAGAATTGCTTTATGCACTATAGAAGTAGAATCCTTCTATGACCTCTGTAAAAGGTAGAATTCATGTAAACCAATGTCAGCACATGATGCCCCTAGTGCTCTAGTGGAAGATGCAGTAAATGATTTGGAAATGAAAATGAAACATATAATATGTTGAAACTGATCAAATGAAATGGTGTTATGATGCAGACGTCGGAAAGTCTCTCAAGGCTACAACATTAATGATAATCAAATAGTAATGATTAAAAAATCAGGTTAAATTAGCAAAATTTAGGCTGAGACATCAAAGAACCGAATGCAAGTAATAAAACCTTAGTGTGTTATCTACCATTCATGCTTTTACGGATAACGCAGAGGAATTCATTAACATATTAAACTAAAGGAAAGCCTTAGAGAGCTGCTACTCTACTTCTCCTACAACAGTAATTAGTAGAGATGAGCAGACCTGAACTAGCCATGGCTAGTTGGCCAAGGGCTTCAATTTGTCTGGGTCACACGGGCCACATCCAAACAAGGGACCCGAACTTACATAAAAAAGTTGCAGATCTAGAGGGTGGCCCTCACCCGGTAGCTCTGAGGTCATACGCTGTACTTTTGCTATGGGTAAGCAACGTATGTTTTCATGCCAACACTTATTCTGACCGCCTTGTGCATTACATTACACTTGCACTATAACTATGCCTGTAGCACAACCAGGCCTGTACTGCCACCTTGTGGATGTTAGGTATTGCTTTTAATCCCTTGTATACTGATTATTAATACTCACTATATGTCTACCAGGTAGGAATCTTTTTGGACTCATCCTGTACATCTGGAACTTTTTAACCTACAATATGTTATGTATATTATAATAAAATAAAGCAAAGTTTGTACAAATATTTTATTATAGAAAAATAAAGGGATTATATTTTTCTTATTACATTGGTGTGTTGACTACCCCTTCTGTTTGGATTGGGATAGACACTGGCTTTAATTGTTTTTTGGCCAAGTACTTATGGTACTTGACTTTCTTAGAGGATTCATCAAAAAAGTTTAAACACCTTTTGTATGTAAGGTAAGTTGCGACCATACTACTTATCCCTTTTGGCTTGTCCAATTATCAATATAGGAGATATGAAGGGAACACTTTTGTCTCACTTCTTGTTGACTTCATTTACTTTGGATTTTACTTGTCAGGGTTGACACGGATTGTGGCAGATGATAAAGAGGTGTTTGAAACATACAAATACTTAGGTGTGGAGATGGACAATAAATTGAACAGGAAACACATCTCAAGTTGTGTTGTCGTTTATTCTTTTTGTGGAAATTTAAGTATACACATGCTTCAGATGTTCTACGACACAGTGGTGGCCAGTGCCATCTTCTTCTGTGCTGGGGGTGGTGGGAAGATGCCGGGAGAGTATTTCATATTTGGTTAGAAGGAGAATTTTGGCAAAGTTTAGGGCAATAATTAGCAATTCAATTCATCCTTTATTTGCATTGTTGAATAAACAAAAAAAATATTATCAGCAATTGCTTTCTGCAATTAAATATGAATATGGAAAGGTACAAAAGGTCCTTTATTCCATAAATTGTTTGCCATAATTGTTTATAACAAGGTAACTGCACATTTATGCACTGGCAAATAAGTGGGGAAATACATAATGCTAAAGGTCTCTGATTTACTTGTGTATATTATGTTGTATTATGCCTATGATTGTGCGTTTGTGTATTTTGTTATGTCTAGAATTGTGTGTTTAATGTTAATATAATAAATCTTTAATTATATGGTGCCTTCATATTCAGAAGCACTTTACATATCACAAGAAATGGTGTTAATGGAGCACTTTATTCATCCCAGAGGGGAAAATAAAATTGTATTCTATCCTACCGATCCGGATAAATTCAAATGAGCTACAAACCTTCAAAGTATAGACGGATGCAAAACCTGAAAAAAGGTCTTCTTTGCCAACTTGCATTGTTGCTATGATGATTAGTTCTAAATTTTACAGTGGACATGTATTAGAAGTCCAGTCAAAGCTTGGCCATGTGTTGCAGACAACTAGGGGTCAACAGCACTCCTGTGAGTGCTGTGCAGAGCTATTTACCTCTATTCTATTGATATCCTGAAGATATAACCAAAGAAGAGAATTTATGATAACAAGTCTGTTCATTTTCATTTAGATTCCAGCATGAAAATCAGGCAAGATCCATTAGTCCAAGAAATCTTACCACAGGTCGGGAATCTTCTCTTTCCAATATCTTCTGAGCTTGATCAGCTGGAAATCTGAGCACTGTAGTAATAACTTTTGCCATTGTCTAAGAACAAATTAAAAACAAGACAAAGAAAATATGTCAGAAATTTTGTCTCATAAAAACTTGCAAACAAAAACACACCTAAACGAAGCATGTACTTTGTGTATGGGAAAATATATCTATAAGAGGAGTTGATATTTGGCATGAGGTGTTAGGCTCTTAGATGTGTTTTTCCTATAAAACATGCCTTGTGTGTTGGATGCACCTTTGAAAACTTGAAGGGAGTCTACCACGGTTTCGCCATTACATTTGATACCATCCCTGGAGAGCAGTGTAACTATACCTCTGTGTGTATTGTTAGCAGCACAGGACTAAGAATGCATTTATATCCCAAGACTGTAGCTGGACCTGGTGCACTCATAATAAGGAAAGTGCTTGACAAAGATTCATGGTGAATAGAAACTACTCACTACTAATACACTACTACTAATACACAGATCACTAATCTATTGAAGTGTAATTTGTGTAACCTGACGCATTTCTAGATCACCAAAACATTTATGAGAGGGCAACAGATATAGCTCTTAACGCCCCTGAAGACCTATCTGTTCTAACAGTGCCATTTCTTCTGTACAAGACTGGATAGGTAGAGTATCAGTAAAGCTGCCCTGAGTAACCACCCTGCCTGTTGTGCAACTAGTTGTTTAGCTAAATGGTCTTGAACAACAAATGGGCTGTGAAGCAGTGGCAATAGCATGGCCAAGGCCTCCACCCTCACATGCTGGCTATTTATTTCAACATTAATTCGATGTCACCAACCTGGTGATTGGTCATATCCAGAGGTGCATCATTAGACCCCACCCTCCGGCTGAAAATCAGCCAGGACAGGGGGATTTCCTAGAGGAGGTAGTGAAAGGAACACCCACCACATCTAGTTGTCAGGGGGATCTATGCACAGATTGCACTGGTAGAGATATTCTACAGGAGTAAATAAAGGACACCTAGGTGAATATGACAGAGGGAATTCCTGAGGTGCACCCACCTGCCAGAGCAGAGCGAGAGCTCAATGGGACTCCAATAAAAATCTAAAAACATTACTGCTGCCTATATATAGTGTTCAGGTTGAACATTACATGGATCATGAGGTATCAGCATGATCACAGAGCAACATGGTCAGCTAATCCAACAGGAGTCCTAGTCAGATAATAACGACGAACTATATTAACATTAGGGAGATTATTTAAAAAAAAAAAAAAAAAAAAAAAAAAAAAAAAAGGCAAATGATACATTTTCATAAAGGCAAGTAGGATCCAATGTGACTTTGCTCAGCATAGTTTTTGTCTCCGTTGTAGCCTCACAGTGGGGCTGGTAGTTCTTGTGTTCCCGAAAACTCAGGACCACACTCTTCCTAGGCATCTTTCTAGATGGAGGTGTCCTTTTTTATGCTCACAAAAGATGCACCTTTTTTTCCAACATACTGAACACCGAAGTAACAAGTATTCTAAAAATTATAAAGCTCCTTTTTTTAAATTTAAGGTATTGGATGTGATGAAAAAACATTCGTGACTTTTTTTTACATGCCATGCATGATCTACAGTGGTAAGTACCACATGGACAAACCGGTAGCCAAGAGGTTGTTCTCCTAAGTTGTAAATGGCTGTGTACCAGTTTGCCTTTTCCTCTCCTAAAAGTAATTCCCGGGTGCTCCCCTAATATGTCTCCAATATCATGGTCTGATTTGAGGATCTTCAGGGTATCTCTGACCATTTGATGTCCTGTGTCATAGGTCACTATGATCCATTGAAAATTCATTTAATCATCCCATTGACGACTATTCAAGATACCCTTTTAGTTTGATGTGAGATGGCTGAGAACAGTTCCTCCAGGCCCAGAGGTAAAGAGGCTTTGGATGCCAGCTATTCCACCTCAGTAAGCTATTAGAAGTCGTAGGTTTTCTGGACATCCTCGTCTGTAATTTTCCCAAGGATGACTTGATAATGGTCAAGTGCACGAAGACAATTTTGTCCTCATGGATCTCATAGGTCAGAAATAACCTCAGATCGTTTGTATTTAAAGAATGATCTAAGGAAACAAATCAAGTTGTTTGTTGAACACACATTCCCTCGCCCACCAGCACAGGTAGAGATTGAAATAGGTTGGGGCACAGAATCTACACAGGGCCAATACCCTGAGATACTGGAAGTACTTTTGCCAAATGTTATTAAATATTACAACGTAAGTAATAAGTTGTGAAGCAGTGGGATCCAACAACATAGCACCCTGAGGATGCTCCTTTAAGGGAACATGTCACTAGGTACCCCATGTTCAATAAATACGGGTTGCAGAAGCCCATTACAGCTGGATTTCAAAGCTGTCTTTCTGCCTTTCTATGAGCATCTGCATTACAATGTATACGTGTGTTTTAACTTACCTTGCACCCAGAGTTCCAAGGTTTGTTTTGGTTTGGATGCATTTACAAAAAACAAAAACATGGTGACTTGTCTGTGCTGGTCCCAGAAGGCTTAGCTCTCAGCCCCCAACTCTGTGCTCCTTTACAACTCCTCCCTTCTGCTTGTTCACTTACACAAGGGCAGAGATCACAGCATGGTGAGTGGACAGCAGTAGGGGATGGAGGAGTTGTACAGTAGCAGAAAGGTGATGGCTGAGGAGTGAAAGAGGCGTAAGAGAATAAGTTTATAATGTATGTATGTGCGTGGTCTGCAGCTACTTACCTTTGTTTCCCTTCCCATCATATACTCAAACAATACTTTTCTCAAGTACTCAAATTCTGTAGGCTCTCCAAAAACAGACACATCAGTGTACCGATGATTGACATCTGAAGAAAAATGAAATATCTTATTTCAAACTGAAATGCAAGAAAGAATTTCTGTATGCGATCTTAACCACTAAATGATAACTACTATGGCAAAAACCCCTTTGTAAATACCTAGATTCTGCACCGGATCCTGCTATCCCGTGCTAATGGATTGTGTTTGTCTATAATTTTGAGTTCGATAACAATCTGAACACATGCTAACAAAACTAATTCCTAGGAGAGAGCACATGCCCCGACTGTATCGTAATTCTCTGTCCGGGGCAGGAGGAGGTTTGCAGTGGGGTGTGCATAAATTAAAAGATGCGGAAACCGAGATGCGCTGTTTTACAAAGTTATTATTTCATTAATAAAGATACGAGAAAACATGTTAAAAACGCCCTAGACTGAACGAGCAGTCTAATTAGGACACTCTACCAACAGTAAACTGGTGGTAGATGTCTTTCAATAATGGAGTAACCAAAGGTATAATAAGGAGTCTATCCAATTCTAACTATGTGTAACTTTTAAATGTTCTTTATTTAGAGAACGGCTAGGCAATGGTGGAGAGTCTGTGAGCTGGCTTACCTACAGCCTATCCATTCATAGTCCAGCATGAAGGTTTAGTGCTGGGGTCAACTGGTTACTTCACCTCCTAAACTGTCTGTTCCATAACCAATGGTTCACAAGGACAGAAGAAGAGGATGGGGAATCCCTATAGGTTGTGCATGTGAAATAGGCCTGCTACCCATGCTCCCCGTCTCTTTCTCATAGAACTCATATTCCAAAGTTTCCAGCCATAATTTAAAATCCTGCACCCCCATGTCCCCTTCCTTCTAACACACTCTGAAGCCCCATGTTCTCTCATTCTCAAACAACCTGCACCCATATGTCCAATCCTCACATTGCTGGCTTAGAGAAGAGGAGGGGTACAAGAGGATTCTGGCAATCATATATCTGCAAAGTTCTCCTATCTGAACCAGCATCAGATAAAGATAAAAATGTAACAAAAAAGCCAAGGCTAAGACATGGCAAATGTATATAAATAAAAATAATAAAAAAACTTGAAGGCTACAGCTTTTTTGTGTTATTAGTTATGTTAGATTTGGTTTATTTATAATTGCAAGCAAGCACTTTTTCTTGCAACAATATAACAAACTACTACGTAGCAATATATAGGTATTGATTTAAGAGGAAAGGAGAACCAGGGGCAAAACTTAACTTCATGTAATTTTGAAGCTGTTCTAGCATCGCATGTATTCAGGATTCTAAATTTAGAAACTAAAACATATGTTTAACACAAATACAGTGGTTGTAAAGTGCTAGACAATTTCACAGTAAGGATAAAAACAACATCGGTCATGTTATATGATTGACCAAAGTCTCCTCCTCTTCTATTTAGTGACAAAAATCATTGTATGTTAGCTTCTTATTTATGTAATAACAAATAATGATGTCCTTGTGTTCTTGTCCTATAATTTTAGTGCAGATCACAAGCATCTACTGTATACTACATTACAAGAACAAATGTTCTCACCACCTCCACCTTTATAAGGAGTACCAAGGGGAGTGACAAACACACCACGGGAGTAGTTTTTCAGCTGGTCTTCCAAAGTGTTGATCTATAAAAAAAAAAAAAAAAAAAAAAAGAAAGCTATAACTACCCAAACATCTACATGCTGTTTTACATTATATAGGAGGTGTGCTGCATTGTTCTGTGCAGAAATATCCAATGACTAGAATCCGTATGCAACACATACCTGTTCTTTAAGCTCCTGCTCTTTCAGTTTTGCATCATTCAGTTGTGTGGTTTTCTTTGCCAACTGTGCCTAAACAAGAAATACAAAGGGTGAAATTTATCACCAAACATACTAAACAGTTCAAGGAACCAAGTGCAAGCTATATATCCTTGCAATTACTGGCCTTACAAGCCATGATATATGTCCACAATGCTTGGAAAACAATGCATTCAAGAGGAAAGAAAGAGCTGGCACTCACCGCTGTTGAAGTAAAATCAGTCTCTTATTCCATATCGCTTTAAAAACTTCGCTACAGGAGAGAGGAATAAAGCAGGAGCCCACAAGAGGCGACGGCCCGTTTCGCGCTACAAGCGCTTAATCCGGATGAAGTTTTTAAAGCGATATGGAATAAAAAAACTGATTTTACTTCAACAGCGGTGAGTGCCAGCTCTTTCTTTCCTCTTGAATGCATTGTTTTCCAAGCATTGTGAACTATGTGAGCTAGAGCACCCCCGCACACAGTTTGTTTCCAGATCCTCATTGCCTGGACTGATTGATTTCAAGCTAATGCTCACAAAAAATCTGCTGTGGGATGTTTTGTTAGCGCTGTGCCCCTCTTTTTTCTTCCTTTTGTGTATGATATATGTCCCCCATGTGTGCGGAACAGAAAAACCCCAACAAACAAGAGACACTACCAATATACATTTAACTGGTAGATTCAGATTGGATTAATCCATATTTACAATTAGAAAATCTCAATAGCCTTGTTATTATTTTTGCAAAGCAGTAGGGAAAATGGAAGAAAAAGAATGAGAACAAGCAGTCCATGTCTTTCCTTAAAATATGGATTCTTTTTTTTTTTTTTTTAATCAAATATTTAATATTTTGGTTGTTACCATTTTTTTTAAACAAAACACAAAATACACACTTTCATCCCAAACCCCAATCCCATTATTCCCCCTCCCTAGATGAGCACATATGTCCTTGGCCTCAAATATCGGCCTACTAACACATTAGTATGGTACTATCCCATATATAATATTGATTTCTTAATGTCATTGTACTTAGATGCTCAATACTGGCATGAAACGAAAAGACGCTTGGACATTGGGTTGACCATTGCTGTAATATTATTTGCTGAATGGCGCTCGTCTGCACCAGGCATTTACAAAAGTACAATGACCGCAGAAGCCCCCTATTCAGCCATACAGATCTTATGATAAAAAACCATTTACACAAAGTAGTTCTGGAAATAATTGCATCCTTAATGCAGTGCAGAAGATGCAGATTAAGTGGATAAAATTTAGGGCAAGATTATAAAAATGGCAGCATGTTTAGCTTCCGCCCCAGATCAAATCTATAATCCTCCCTGTGTGAATTTACCCAGAGTTAGGCTACATTCACACTGCCGTATGGGCAACATATATACGGCCGACGTATATACAGTGTATATACGTCCACCATAGACGGCAATGGGTGCACAGCTAGCAACTTGTGGTGCATCTGGTCTCTCAGCTAGAATGGGTGCACAGCGCCATGCGGGAGCAAGTACCGTTCTGTAGCCGGGAGAAGGATAGGACATGTTCCATCTTTCCCCGGAATACGGCACAATGCTCCATATATCGCTGCGCTCACCCCTCCTCCTCTCCCCGGTGTTATGCGGTACGTCAGGCACACGTTAGTGTGAATATTGCCTAAGTTTTACCTAAAGACTTGAACTTACTTGAATTTCCTCATTGTCTGGATCCTAATTTAAAAAAAAAAAAAAAGAGAGATAAAACAAATGAATAATGTGTATGTTTTGCAGAACAATTTTGTACTATATACATCCAGAATACCTGGCACTTCACCTCTGTATTTTGAGCTGCCTCCTCTTCCAGTCTCTTGGACAGCTCATCCTGCAGTTTTTCTAGTTCCTCCTGTAATTCAGCCACTTTGGCAGTCATCTCTTCTTCTCGTGCCTATAATACGATGAAATTTCTGTGAGAACCCAATAAAGTTATAGGAGTTCAACAATGTTACTGGCAGTGCTAGCAGATGTACTATTTTAGCTGGATGCAATATCCTCAAGTCACAGCAGAAAGGAAGATCACACAAAAGACAACAGGCTAGTACTTTCTTCTACAGTCAGCAATACATTTATTTATGTGAAAAAAGGGATACAGAAGATCAAGAGATAAAGCACTCAACTCAAGGATAATACCTCTTGAGACCAAGCAGCACAAAGCAGTTTGTTCCAATAAAATGAATGAAGCTTTATGTGGTTGAAGAATATTTGTTGGAGCTCCTGAAAAATGTTAACATGTGCCATAAACTTTGAACATTAGAACAATATTAATATGCACCATCTACGCTATCCGTGCATAGAAAATAACTATTCTACTAAGGGAGGAAAATCTAAGCTTTGGCTTCTTTTGTATATGGACTGCAGTGCAGCCCCTGGGTTACATACAAGATTGGATCTGTAGGTTTGTTTTTTCATACAGTGCAATGTATGATTCTCCTCCATGTGACAAGGATTTGAAAGATTTTTGAGTTGTCATGAGTATAAATATTAAAAATAAATCTGCATTGCAGACAACTTTGATAACTTGTGACAAATGTAGCATGGGGATAAAATTTATTGAATTACCAGCATCAAGACAGTTTGACCAGAGGTCTCAGTGGGCAGAGAGGACCGCCTGTAACTAGGAGTTGTCTGTAAGCCAACGGGTCCTTAAGTAGGAGACTGTTAGTAGTTTTTGATTTGTCTTTCATCAACCTCATCCATGACATAAATGAGGAAGCTACAGCACATACACCTGGTGGCTACACCTTCACAACCGAGGACAAACTATATCGTCCTTGTGCTGCAAAGGTGTATGAAAAAATTATAAAAGAAGTAAACGTTTAAAATCACCCCCCTTTCCCTAGATCACATATGAAAGCAAATAAACAGTAAGAATCATAAACATGTTTGGTATCAATGCATCCGAAAATGTCCGTTCTATCAAAATATAATAACGATTTTTACCGGCGTTTAACCATGTAGCGGTTAATAGTGCCCAAAGTGCCACTTTTTGGCCATTTTGAAAAATATTAAATATTCTATAAAAAGTGATCAAAAGGTTGTACAGTCCTCAAAATGATAGCATTAAAAAAGTCAATAACCCCTTAAGGACGCAGCCATTTTGTAGCTTAAGGCTCAGTCCCATTTTTTGGATTCTGACCTGCGTTATATGGTTAGAACTTTTGAACACTGTTACTTATCTAAGCGAATCTGGGATAGTTGTTTACCCCCACACGTTGTACTTCATTTTAGTGGTAAATTTTGGCTCATAAGTTTTGCGTTTATTTACAAAAAAAAAGAAAAATGATGAATTTTTAGAAAAATTTGCCATAATTTTTGGCGGGTTTTTAAAGGTTTTTTTATGGTGTTCATCGTACGGGTTCAATAGTTATTTAGTTTTATTCTAGGGATTGTTATGGACGCAGTGATACTATATATGTGGGGTTTGTGTTATGATTTAGACTTTTTTGAGCCTTCTAGGTCTCTTTATATGTTTTGGGGCTTATTGGGCATTTTACATTTTTTATTTGATCCACCATGGGACATGAACAAGCAATCATCTGATTGCTTGTTCATGATAATACTCTGCAATACTTATGTATTGCAGGGTATTAGCAGTGTCAGCCTATGCACATGCATAGGCTGACACTGTGCCTTTAAGATGACGTCACATACGCCATCTTAAAGGCACTGCCTTCAGGCATCTCTGGGGTCCAAAGCAGTCGGCGCCCCCGAAAACGGCTCGGAACGTGGGGGAAAGACCCCCGGAAGGCATGTTAAATGCCGCGGTTGCGTTATACTGCGCAGAGACGATGCCGGTTCAGCTCTGCACAGGAGCCGAGCCGGCATCGGGGTTCGCGGGATGTCAGCGGTAATCTACTGCTGACATCCCCTGCCAACACCCGCGGTCGGAGTGGGCTCCAATCGCGGGTGTTAGCAGAGGATGTCAGCGGTAGATTACCGCTGACATCCCGCGGCCCCCGATGCCAGCTCGGCTCCTGTGCAGAGCTGAACCGGCATAGTCTCTGCGCAGTAGCTCTACTGCATTGAGCGCTATTCGCAGGACTCAGCGCAGTACGGCTACGGCGCAGAGCGCTAAGGGGTTAAAAGTCACAAAAAATGACATCAACCAAAGCGCCCTACACTGATATATGAAAAAGTTTTTAGCGCCAGAACATGGCAAAATGAATATTTTTTTTTTGTACAGAAGGTTTTCATTTTTTGTAAATGTATGAAAACATTATAAAACCTAAACAAATTTGGTATTTGGAATTTTTTTTCTGCTTCCCAGTACACGACATTGAATAATAAATGCCATCACTATGAAGTGCAATTTGTGCAGAAAACAAGCCCAAACACTGCTCTGTACATGGAAAAATAAAAAAAGTTATAGATTTTTTGAAGGTGGGGAGTGAAAAATTAAAATGCAAAAATGAAAAAGGGCCAGGTCCTTAAGAGGTTAAGCAGTATTACAGCTGAAAGGGTAGTAGCTTAGTCTGAAGAACAAAGTTTCATGTTTAGTGTAGTATCAGCCAGTTGTAGTTTTCAATGGCCTAATTTTTACGGTAAAAAAGCATAATGCAAAAAATTTACTAACCATTTAGTGTAACAGAATAAAACAATTTAAAAGATGGTTGACCCTACAGTATATAAAGTAATATTCTGTAGGAATGATTACCGTATATACTGGGGTATAAGCCGACCCAAGTATAAGCCGAGGCCCCTAATTTTACCACAAAAACCTGGGAAAATCTGTTGACTCGAGTATAAGCCGTACATACTGTTAGGTTGTTTAGACCAATTTGAAATGCTTTGTGCAGCGCTGTGTAATCTATGTGCGCTATATAAATAAAGAATTATTATTATTACAGGCGGTCCCCTACTTAAGAACACTCGACTTACATACGACCCCTAGTTACAAACGGACCACTGGATATTGGTAATTTACTGTACTTTAGCCCCAGGCTACAATAATCAGCTGTAACAGTTATCAAATGTGTCTGTTATGAAGCTTTAGAGTTAATCCTGGTTCTTATGACAACCCAACATTTTTAAAATCCAATTGTCACAGAGACCAAAAAAGTTCTGGCTGCGGTTACCATGATAACATATACAGTTCCGACTTACATACAAATTCAACTTAAGAACAATCCTACAGACCCTATCTTGTATGTAACCCGGGGACTGCCTGTATTATTATTAGGGTGGGAAATGCATATAGTATCCAGTATATAGCCTGCCGGACCCTGCCCCATAGTATATAGCCAGCACCTGCCTCCCAGTATATAGCCTGCCAGCCCATATCCCCCAGTATATAGCCAGCAGTGGGGAAAGCCAAAAAGGCGAGTTATGAAATATATTTCATATTTTGGGTTTTCCGCACACTTTTTTTGTGCTGAAAAACTAGGCTTATACTAGTATATATATTTTATTACTTTAGAAAATAAATACACCTTTTTAGAAAAAATTTCAATGTTTAGGTTTCACTATACTCTGCGAGCTATAACTTAATTTCTCAAACAAAATAGCATTATTAGGGCTTTTATTATTGTATTATTAGACTGGTAGTATTGTGAAGTACATCTGACTTTTTGAGTACTATAGGCCTCTGTACATTGCAGCTGGAGGTCTGAACAAGACCTTTGTGACTGCCATGACAATCCCCCTTCTCCCCCCACCTGACTTGGCGGTTGAAGAAGGTTCTCTAGATTGATTGTGGTAGCTAAGGGGTTTAACTGCCTGGCAGGGACCAGGCTGTGTATAACAGGCAGTTTCCTGCTGCTAATCGGGCTCACACTCTCAAAGTGTCATCCCAATCATCAGGGTGAGAATGCAACTTCTCACTAATTAGGATGAGCATTCTCTTCCTAGGTTGTGAAGCTGTCTTATTTTTGAACCAATACTAATAACACATCTCCTAAGATGATAAAACATGTACCATGAATACTTTAAGGGAACAAACACGACCTCGGCACTCATCCGCAAATCCAGGAAGCGTGGCTGGATTAAAAAATTCTTCTTTTATTGGAGATAATACATAAAAAGTAATGTACCCAAAAGAGCAACCCACGGACCTGAATTCTATGAATACTTTAACCCTTGATGTTAATGGGAGGGAATTTATTCAGCAATATAAATATCTGAGCTGTGCTGAATGGGTTTTGCATATTATGGTACCAAGGGATTGTCCATCTTAAAAGACTTCACAGATGCAATCCTCTAGAATACTTCTATGACCTATCAAAGGACCACTTTTAAGTGGATTTCCTATGCTCTTCTGCCCAGGCATTTATGTCAAGGATTAGTGAATGTGTAATAAGCTAAGAAAATAAACATTTATATCCAAAATAAAAGTTTTAAAGATTTACCTCCAAGATTTCTTCATACTTCTTGACAGTCCTTTTCAAATCATCTTCCTTCTCGGCAATCTTTTTATGGAGTTGTGTGGTTTCTATGTGATGTGACTGTATTATTTCTGCCTCAACCTCTTGTGCTTTAACTGGATCAAAGTAACAATTTATTAGTAAACACACTGCTATATGATTTCTGAGGAATATAAAATCAGTTACCTGGTCACAGATAAACCAAATACAAGTCCTTTTAGGAAACTTGCCTTGTGTCATAAGCATGCCTTTCTGAACGCCTTACCACCGAAGCCACTTTACACCTTCCTGGCACGGCCCATTTTTTTCAAATCTGATATGTGTCACTATGAGTGGTTATAACTCCTAGGCCCCTTTCACACTTGCGTTTTTCACGCGAGTGTTCTGCTCGTGCTTTTGACGCGCAGAACTTGCATTGCACTCTGACCCATTGTAGTCAAAGGGCTTTTTCAGACTTGCATTTTTTTTTCACGCACGTTTTTTTAAACACGCGTTTAAATCTCGACATGCTCTTCTTTGGCAAGTTACACGCGTGAAAAATGCACCATACAAGTCTATGGTGATGCATCAAAAACGCATTGCACTCTGAGACACTTGCAAGTGCAATGAGTTTTTCACGCATCAATTGCCATAGAAAAGATAGAGCTCAGTCCTGAGTCCTGTTGAGACACTGAACAAACTCTTTGACTTAAAACTGATTAAACTCTGATCACACCCTGATCAGACTCTGACGTAATCTGCAACGCAAGTGTGGAAGGGGCCTTAAATGCTTTAACACGTCCAGGTGATTCTCGTTTTTCGAAATTTAAAATGTTCTCCTTTTTTAAAGGGGTTGTCCGTGTTTTGAAAAAAAAACTATAGGTGGCCGGGAGCGGGCTGCTTAAAACAATAAAGATGTACTTATCTTCTGGTGCCCTCCGGTATCCAGTGCTGCTGTCGCTCCGGTCCGGGCGCCATGTAAACAAACATGGCCGCCGGAGCAGCGCTGCATTCAGCTTCCGGACGGACCCGACAACCTTCCGGCCCCCACGGCCGGCAGCTGAATGCTGTACTGCTCCGGCGGCCATGTTTGTTTACATGCCGCCCGGACCAGAGCGACAGCAGCGCTGGATACCAGAGGGCACCAGAAGGTAAGTACATCTTTATTGTTTTAAGCAGCCCGCTCCTGGCCACCTATAGTTTTTTTTCGGAACTCTCTTTAAACAGTCATAACAGCAAACGTACTTGCCAACTAACATTCAACGAATGTCTGCTTTACGTTGACATGTTTTTTTTTTGTTTTTTTTTTACAAGCCCTCTCGTTTTAGGATGTAATGAGGGTTAGAACTTTAACATCTTTCAGGTCACTTTCAGTGCCTAAATAATAGAAAAACCCCATAAATTAACCTATTATAGAAACTACTGCCCTCAACGTATGTAAAATAACTTTTATGAAGTTTGTTAACCCTTTGTTTTACAGGCGTTAAAACAAAATCCGGTGCAATTTTGAAATTTACATTTTTTTGGCTAAAAGAACGCAATTTAAAAAAAAAAAAAAAAATTACACATTCTCAGTGGATAAAAAACCAAAACTCCATAGAGTTTGATACCCAATCTCTCCTGTGTATGTCAATACCCCAGATTTGCATTACTTTTTAAGCGCTATACAACCTTTATTTGGCAATTTGGACACGCAAGAGCTTAATTTCTGCAATATTAGATGCACTTCATTTTAGTGGGTCTTATTGATGAGATTTTATTAACTTTTACATTTATGGAGGCAAAGAAAATCATCAATTGTGTTAACTGTACCATAAAAATAATATGTTATCTTTATTGAATAGACCACTACGATTATGGTGATACCTTATTTAAATATTTGTTATAGATTTTCACAATTTTACTGAAGAAAATCAGAGAAAATCTCATTTGTTTTTCTTAATGCAATCTTTTGTGAGACATAAATTTAATATACTTTATTATACGTGTTGAGTTGTGCTTTTCAGTGGTACCATTTTTGGTGCACTCAACTTTTTTTGTTAACTTTTTGTGAAGGGAATTTATGAAAAACATACATTTTTAGATTTAGTTACAGTGTTCACCAATAATGTTACCAATTTATTGTACAGATTGTTATAGACAATGGGGTTTTTGTACTTTTGTACTTAGGGAAATTTTCTTTAAATTATTTTTTATTGAAAAGACTATATTAAGTGTTTTGAACTTTTTTTTACTTACAGGTGAGCTTGAACAAGTGAAGCTCTGATTGCTTGTTCAAGCTCTAATTCATCTAAGCTGCGCATGCTCAGTGTCCTTCTGCCTGGTCCCGCCTGGAGGCAGGACCTGGGTCCCGGAAGACATTGTGCAGCCCCAGTGCACTGGCAGAACCCGACCCGAGAATGGCATCAGAGAGCGGCGGACCCCCTCCCCTCTCCCGGTAAGCACCGCAGGGGGGTCCAAATCACTTCAGATGCCCCTTACACATTGCGGTGATATGCAACTGTGGTGTGCAAGGGGTTAATACCCGCAATCGGAGGAATCTCGGATCGAAAGTGTCAGCTGTAACATACAGCCAACACCCGCAGCTTCTGGTGCCGCATTCTGGAGGCAATGCCAGAAGCTGGACATAGTACTATATCACAATGCAAGAAGTAACTGCCGCCCGTGACATACTACTACATCCATTGGCAGTAAGGGGTTAAAAATCCTTGGCCTAAACACAAACAAGTCATCAGGACAGCGAAACTGGGTAACAGACCTCATTCCCCGAATTCATGAAACTTAAAGGACATCTACCACCAGGATGAAAGACTATATGCAAATGAGCCCAAGGGGCTCCAGGCTCCATTAACAACAATGGAACCAGGAGCCCCTCAGGCATACAGTCCTTCATCCTGGTGGTAGATGCCCTTTAAAGATTGCTCTGCATTCTGAACACAGATTTTCTCAAAAGACAAATTATGACTCTTCATCTACAAAGCCATGTCTCGTTTTTTTAAGGGACCAGGTAGCAGATTTCCTATAATTTATGACATTGCTATTGTAGGATTTGTCGCAATATGACTATAAAAGAATCATATTATTTCGTAAGGTCATTAGATACCTTACAAGCACAACTCTTGTTTGTGCTTCAGTAAAATATCCGGTTGCCCCACAATGGCCCACGGCTCATGTAAAGTGTTGCAGCTCAGTTGTTTTGAAAAAAGCAGCAATGTTTTTGTAATCCTAAATACAAAAACCCTGTAACTGGATTCTAGAGGCCCACAGTTTTTCAATGGTATGCATGCAAGTTTGCAACGTCTTCTGGCTTTGTTGTTGCTGTTGTTACTCTTCTGCTTTCAAATACTTTAACGGACATAAAAAATACACCCAAAAACTACCTATTTTAATAATATCTACACTTACCAATGGTTTCCTGGACAGCAAGTTCAAGCTCGCGCTCTTTTTGCGCCATTTGTGTGTTAAATTCCCTCATAAGCTGTTTTAAGGAAGAATTGTGCTTTAACTCTAGATCCTCTTGTTCATGCCTATTTAAGTGACAAAATTCCAACAAAAAGCCAATGTCAAGTAACATACCGTATACATAGACCACGCACATGTAAAATTGGAGTTTGGGTCAGTGGGGGGACAACCAAACCAAAAAACTTACTTGACTTTTTGTTCAGATTCTTCTAATAGTTCCTTCTTTAGCAAATCTAGTTCTTGATTATGTTCCTTGCGTAAAGTTCTCAAGTCCTTCTGCAGTTTAGTTACTTCCTTGCGGTATTTTTGGATCTCTGCTTCTGCCTCTTGAAGTTTTACCTTCAATGTGTCCTCCTGAGATTGAATTTCATCATAAAGTACCTGGAGCTCTTCATAAGTTTTTGATCTCTCCTCTAATTTTTCATTACATGTTTTTAACTCTGAGTCTTTAGCATCTAACTGTTCCTGGAGAGAAAGTAAAGCCTCCTGATGCTTGGAAGACATGTGTTCCAGTTTGAGTTTCTCCGCTTCCCTTTCTGTCATCAGGGATGATTCCTTTTCATGTAAGATCCTTTCAGTTTCATTCACTTGCTTTTCAAGTGTCTCATTCAAGTCTTCCAGCTCTTTGACTCTCTTTTCCTTTAGCAGCAGCTCATTTCTTATCTCTAATAGTGCATGGTCCTTGTGAAGGGTTTGTTCTTGTAGCATTGCATATCTTTTCTCAAGTTCTTCTTTCTCCTGGCTCAAGCATGCTTCTAATGCCTGGCCTTCATTCTGTATCTGAGTCTTTAGACTTTGGAGTTGCACTTCCAGATCTTGCTTATATTTTTCCTTTTCTTCAAGCTGAGAAGTGAGCTGCTTTCTAACCGATGCTATTTTTTGCTCAGCTTTTTTCTTTAGTTCTGCAATTTTTTTGCCATTCTCACTTGACAGTTGCTCTTCCAGTGCCTTCAGAGCCTTTTCTTTGCTCTCCGTTTGTTCTATTTTAAGCTGTTCTAACGCACTCTCTTTTGTTTTACTGTCTTCCTTTAACCTTGAGATTTCATTTTCTAGTCTAAGTATCTGCTGCTGTGCCTCTATAGAGTGACTGTCCTTTTCAGAGGCAACATTTTGAATATGTGAAAGCTGCTCTACAAGTTGTCTTTTTTCAGTACTTTGCTGCTGAATTTGTCTGTCTACCTCTTCTAATAGGCATTGTTTTTCTTTCGTCAATTTGGCCATCTCAGTTTCCAGTTCCTGAATCTTTGAATTCTGGTTTTCTATGCTAGTATTTAACTCAAGCGCTAAGCTTTCTCTATTTGATTGATCCTTTTCTGTGCTGCTACGAAAATTCTCAAACTCTTCTTTGACCATACTTAATATTGCATCTTTTTCCAATAGTTGTTTATTAGCTATTTCAACCTTCTCTTGTAAATCTTTAATCGATTGGTGATTTTGAGTAAAACGAACTTCTGCTTTTTTCTTCCACTCGTCTAGCTTGCTTCTGAGTTTATCTGCTTCTTTAACAGAGGTGGCTTTCTCTTTATTCAGATCTTCAATATTTGATGTCAGCTCTTGAATCTGCTTAAGTAATTGCTGTTGAAGTTCATTGTGCTGGTAGCTGATAAAAGCTATAGCTTTCTCCTTTTCTTCCAAAGCCACACTGTTCTCAAGTTTCAACTTAAGTTCATTTACTTCAAAGTCTCTCTCTTTTAGCACAGCAGTCAAAGATGTAACCGTATTGATATTTTCAGAGAGCTCTTTTTTTAATTGTGTGATGCAAGACTCTTTCTCCTCAGCCTCTTTTTGCTGGTTACCTTCCTCTTTTTGCAATGTTTCCTTATCTATGGAAAGCGTCTTCAGTTCTTCCTTCATTGCCAAAATAATATTTTCTTTTTCCTGCAGCCCCTGGTTGCTTTGTGTCAAGGATGCAACTGTGGTCTTGTATTCATCACTTAATTGATTAAGTTGTATTTCTAAGTCTTTGATTTTGTCAACGTGTTTTGAAATGGGCTCTTTTAATTTACATGCAGCTTTCTCACAAACCCCAACTCTAAGTGTCAAACTATTCATATGGTTATTGTATTTATGGCTAAGCCCAGACGTTAAGGACTCTAACAGTGACAATGCTTCTTTACAGCAATTTTCTAATTTTTGTTCATTAGCAAGTAAAAGTTCCTGGCACCAAGCTTTTTTTTCTAGAAGCTCATCTGACAATTCTTTAACAAGTTTAGATTTATCATTGTGAGACATTTCTAGAGACTGACATTTTTCTTCTGATTTACATAGTTTTTCAAGTAAATCCTTAACTTCACCTTTGTTCGTTTCAACCAATGCCTTTAGATCACCAAGTTCTGAATCAATCACCTTTTTATTTTTCCTCAGCAACTCGTGTTCATTTTGTACCTTTTCAAGCTCGGATTTCAAGTTACTTTCACTTTGGGTCAAAGACATCACCTGATTGGCCATTTTACTTAAATTTTCCTGTAATCCATGGCAAGAGATATCCAAGCTTTTCTTTTCTTCCCTTAAGGAAATAATTTGTTTGTCAACTTCATCCTTCTCTCTGCTTATGTTACCCAACAGCTGTTTTACCTCTGTTATTTCTCGATCTTTCTCCTGAATTTCAGCCTCATGCTTTTCCCTCAGTTCATCCACATGCTGGCTAAGCTTTTTCTCCCACTCTTGTACAGTCTCTTGTAATTCTCTATGGTGAGACTCTTTGATACTGACAAGTTGCTCTTTATGGTTCTGTTCTAGCTGAGACAATGCATCATTAATTCCAGTTGAACTTGCATGGGCCATCTCCAGCATTTTATCATTAAACTGCTTTTCTTTATCCTCCAATTCCTTCTTGAGACGATTTTCCTTCTCAGCAAAATTTTTCTTCGACGTCTCTTGCATTTCTTTAATCTTTTGCTTCATTTTTTCAAGCTTTGTGTCTTGGCTCTTAATTTTCATTCTGTGCTGTTCTTGTAAAGATTTGATTTCCTTTTCTTTGGAAGACAAATTTTGGTTGAGCTGGTTGATAAGTTGGTTGTGAGCCTCTTCTAGCTTCTGAGTTTCATTTTCTTTAACAGCAACAATTCTGTTCAGTTCTTCTACTTGCAAGTTATAGTCATTTATCTTTTTCTCAGACTGCAACGTTAAATCATTGAAATGTGCAACTTGCTGTTCAGTTTTTAAGTTAAGGTTTTGTACCTGCTCTTTGTGAATACCTAGTTCTTCAGTTAAAAGATCCAGTTTAGATTTTTGTTCTTCGACCAATTGCTCTAGACGGTTTCTCTCCTCAGATACGGCTAACAGCTTATTTTGTATATCTTTTATTTCTGTGGCATAAGTCTCGGCTTCCTCCTGTGCCTTCTTCTGATACGAAATATGCAAATCGGCCAACTGGGCAGAAATGTCTTTTAACTCCCTATCAGCCTTTTCGGCTGCTTCCTTCAAATGCTGCTTTTCAAGCAGTAAAAGTTCCATATCCTTCTCCTTTCCATCTAGCAAAAGCTTTAAATGGTTAATTTCTTCCTTCAAATCTTTTTCTACTCCCTGAGTCAATATTTCCTTCTCTTTCTCAATAGCACCAATATGGTCTTGGTGCTCCTTTCGAAGCTCATCCAGCTGACCTTCATAGTCTACTTTCATTTTCTCTGTTTCAGCCACAAATTTCTGTTCCATTTCCTTACGCAGCTTTATAGCTTCAGACAACTCAGCCGAGAGGGCTTCCAATTCTGTTTGCTTTACATCCAATTTTTCCAAAGTTTTTTCGTTCATTTCTTGAATATGAGCCTGAAATGTACGCTCCTTTTCTTTTATCTGAGTCTCAAATTCTTGTTGGCACTTTTCTTTTAATGTCATGATCTGAGTTTCATGTTCATGTTTTAAACTTTCAACCTTTTCTATCAACTTTTTTTCGTTGTCTTTATAACAGAGCTCAAGTTCTTGCTTATGTTTCTCAATAACTGCAGTTATTTCTGCATTATGCTTGTTAGCCTCAATTTCGAGTCGGGTGGATAATTCTTCTGATTTTATGTCACTGTCCTGAGAGGTTTTTGCGAGGAAACTTTCCAACTCAAGAATTCTCTGTAAAAAGCAGGAAAAAAAAGTGTCTAAATATGGGGTTATGAAAAAATTCAAAGCATTAAAAACAGGGGATAAGATTTGAATAAAAGCAGATAAAATTTTGATTATGTTAATTGTAAACTCCGAATCAATGGCCTTGTCATAGCTGAATGGATGCCACATTACCTAGCAGTCACAAGGCTCTTCTAAATCAACATGAGTAAAAGCACCAAAACCTGAGTAGATAAGAGGAACCTGCAACTGGATCTACCTTAATAGGTAGATCCGTGGTGGTAGGTTTCCTTTCAAATCCTAGGCCTTTTCATAGACAAACTAATTTTAAACAGTATATAATACAGCCCCCCTGGAAAGCGCCTATTAGGCAACTAAACTCCTGTAAGCCTCTGCACGAGTAGAATCTACTTCAGCTAAAAAAAGATCAAACACATTTCTCAGAAGGACCGTTATTCCATGGGATCCTATTTTACTAGGTTTTTTTATTAACTATTTGCTATATAGTTTACTTAGGCTTAAATTAAATATGCAGCTCCAGCGCTAAAAGAAAACACCAAATTATTTATCAATTTAATTATTTAAGAATTAAAGGGGTTATCCGAGTGTTAAAATTTACTGAGGGGCGGGCTGGGGTGGGCTATTTAAACATAATAAACATCTACTTAACTCGTCGGGCGCAGCTGATGTGCATCTCCTCTGTGCACCGTTTGATTACAAGGTCGCACAGGGAGCTTCCGGCCAACCAGAAGCTTCAATCCAACACCATCTCCCAGCGCTTAGAACACTGAGAGATAGGGACGGATGGGAGGAGCCAGCCACATCGCAGACCAGATGCTCCCTGTGTGCGGCTTCTGTGCCCCTGTAAACAAATATGGGCATGGATCAAACGGACCGCGGGACATCGGCTGGAGGAGGTAAGTACATGTTTATTATTTTTAAATAGCCCATCCCAGCCCGGCCCCAAGTAATTTTTAACACCTGGATAACCCCTTTAACAATGTGGTAAAAAGATGATACAACTTACGGTTCTACATTCTTCAAGTTCTTGCTGCATTTCCTGAAGCTGGTTCTCAGTTTGAGCTTGAATAGCTTTCTTTTGAAGTTCAATTTCTTCTAAAGCAAGTAATGCTTGCTGTTCTTTTTCTTGCATAGTTTTTAAATGTTCCTCTTGGTCCCTTGTCTATGTTGGAATAAAAAAAACAAAACAAAGACCAATGGTGTGGTGTAAAACTTTATTGCAATCAACCAATAGATGAAAGTAAAACTACCATCAAAATCAAGCATGATAAACCAGGGGACACTTGGGCAGCTTACCCACAAGTCTGGGTCTTCCAGTAAGGCCGTTTACACACACAAGTGAGTTTGATGTGTCCAACTCACATCAAAACTAGCAGCCTGTGCTGGCTAGAATGTCCAGCCCGTAACACTGTGAACTCGGTTCAGTTCCATTGTCCAGCATTTGGGGTGGAAGTTGTAGCCAGCACATGCTAAGAGTTTGATGTGAGTTGGGCACATTAAACTTGCTTGAGTGTAAGCAGCCTTACTTATAGATACAGACACTGTGACTAGGGCGCGTCGGGTCCCGATGCATGGAGAGGGTTCAAGGGCTGAGCCCTCTCCATAGCCAGTAAGTCTTTGCTGCATAAAAATTCTAATCGCCCCCCTTTTCCTAGAACTGATAAATATAAATAAATAGTAAAAAAATCATAAACACATTAGGTATCAACGCGTCCAAAATAGCCACTGTATCAAAATATAAATGTTTTTTCGCTGCATTAAACCCCGTAATGGAAAATAGCGCCCAAAGTTGAAAATGGCACTTTTTTGCCATTTTAAAAAATATAAAGAATCTATGAAAAGTGATTGAAAGGTCGTACAGTCCTAAAAATGGCAGCATTGAAAACATAAAAAGTCGCAAAAAATGACACCACCGACAGCTATTACCAACAGTTATTAGCACCAGAAGATGGCAAAATAAAAAAAAACATTTTGTACAGGAAGTTTTCATTTTTGTGAATGTATGAAAACATTATAAAACCTATACAAATTTGGTATGTCATTTGGGGCGTACAGTGAAATCCGTAAAATCCAAGCCACAAGAATACAGTGAGAATGCGTTTTTTTCACCAATTTCACTGCATTTGGAATTTTTTTCCCGCTCTCCACTACACAGAATGGAATATTAAATACCACAATTTTGAAGTGTAATTTGTTACGCAGAAAATAAGAAAAAAAAAAGTTAGATTTTTGAAGGTGGGGAGTGAAAAATGAAAACGCAAAAATGAAAAAGGGCATCGGAGGGAAGGGGTTAAAAACTATGATTAAAAATCATTCCTGTTATGCCTAAATTCCTTTTCATGGCTGCAAGGTTAACTTATATGCAACTCACCTGATACAAGTAAAACGATAGTAATCGGGTCAGGAATATGCCTTGCCTCCTTGTTCCTGATTGAAAGGTCTCACTGCTACAGAACATGCTGCTGGTATGGAACTACTATTAGGAGACCATCTAACAATCAACTACAGACATATAATGCTCCCTTTACTTTTACCTTCAGGGAGCATTCAAACGTTGTTTTTCAGCTGCAGTTTTTAAAGTCCAAACCAGGAGTGGAGTGAAAAAAAAGAGTAAGAGTAGCACCTCTCAGTGGTATGTGCTCACTCATTATGATCAACAACAGCTTTTGGCTTTAAAAACTGCATCTGAAAAAACGAGACCTGGCTATTTGAGGAGAAATAAACTTCATGCTGCCCTCAGAAGTGGTCTTCAGAGAGTCACATATCTCTCTAATTCATGAGGGAGGCTGGGATAGCAGTGCCAGTGTCAATAAGGAGGTGGGGTATAAAGACTATGTACTGCAGCTGTCCACCTCCATGACAAACAGAGGACATCAATAGTCTTTTATTTAAGAATGCTGGCTCTGATCCCATAAATAGAGGCATCAGTAGACACCTAGAAGCTACTGTGTATGGTTTGTGGGGGGATTTCCTAGTGACAGGTTCTCCTGAAGGACCACAAATTCTATTTATCATTTGGTCAATGTTCCAATATTATGGATTACCAATCTCCCTTCCAGGAAGTATTCATGCTTATAAGCTTAATGGAAATCTACCATCAAAATCAAGCATGATTAACTCTGTGTCTCATAGATTCAGGTACCCTGTGGTAATCTTGTTATATTGAGAAAATCAACCAAGAAAGAAGGGCTCTGGGGGCATTTCCAGAGTCCCTCTGTGCTGCAGATTCCCAGCCTGCTACAGTGTTCAACAAATACTTTGCCCATCCTGTGTGCTAAAACTTTGAAACTTTGTGTTAATGCCAGTGAAACTGAAGTATGAAGGCTCTCTAGTAACTCTTCCACACCCATGTTACTTCAGACACAATTGATTGATTCTAGAAGGAAAGAGGCCATGGATAACAAATATAAGAAGATTACCCCAGTCATGATGCCTGGAGCGATGGACAATTGCCCCTAGTTTATCATGATGGATTCTGATGGTACATTCCCTTTAAAAGTCCTGAAAGGTAGATTTGTTATGGACAGTTAGGATCACAAGACCCTCTGTTGCCATTTTATAGACAGAAATGGCAGCTGATGAGGTAAAAGCTTTTCTCAACCATGGAGCTTTACTTTACATTTCAATGAAGCAGAGCAGAGCTTTAGCCCCCAGGCCCTTTTTCATTTTTGTGAGTCTTCATTTTTCACTCCCCACTTTCAAAAATCTATAACTTTTTTTATTTTTCCATGTAAAGAGCTGTGTATGGACTTATTTTCTGCATAGCAATATTCCAAGCCGTGTACTGGGAAGCAGGAAAAAAATTCTGAATGTAGTGAAAATGACGAAAAAAAACGCATTTGCACAATTTACTTGTGGGCTTGGATTTTACAGCTTTCACTGTGCGCCGCAAATGACATACTTCATTTTTGGGTCCGTACAATCCCGGAGATACCAAATTTGTATAGGTTTTATAATGTTTCCATACATTCTTCATTTTGCAGTCTTTTGGGGCGAATTACTTTTTCATACTTGTTCAGAGCTGTGGGTGATGTCATTTTTTGTGATTTTTGATGACGTTTTCAATGCTACCATTTTGAGGACTGTACGGCCTTTTGATCACTTAATTCATTTTCTTATATTTTGCAAAATGGCAAAAAAGTGGCACTTTAGACTTTGGGTGCTATTTTCTGAAAAAAACGTTCTTATAATTTGATTGATCGGAAATTTAGGGATGTGGTGATAAAATAACAAGTTAATGATTTTTATCATTTACTTATATTTATATCAGTTCTAGGGAAAAGGGAAGTTTGAATTTTTAGTTTTTATTTAAATTTTTTTTAACTTTTTAATTTATTTATTTTTTAGACCCCCTAGGGTACTTTAACCCTAGGTTGTTTGATTGATCTTACCATATACTGCCGTATGGCATTATTTGGGGATTTTGCACTTCATCTATTACAATGTGCAAATCGCATATGTAATAGCATAAAACATGACTGCCTCGGGTCTTTGTGTGACCAGAGGCTGTCATAGCAACGGATCGTCGCTCCACGATGATGTCACAGGGAGCGCCGATCTGAGCCAAGATGCTCAGGGTTAACAACCGCAATTGGTACTAGCACCGATCGCGGGTGTTAAAGACGGGTGTTTGCTCCATTGTGCAGAAAACACCCGCAGAGTATGAAGAGGGCTCTGCCCGTGAGCCCGCTTCATACTCCCCCCCCCCCTCTGCTACTGGACGTACAGTAACGTCCAAATGCAGAAAGGGGCTAAATAGATGTTATTTTAAGTTACCAATACCTTGCCACCACACATTACAGGACACTTGAAGTAAAGTTACCAAACCCTTCAATCTTTGATATCTGATCATCTATAAAGAGTCTAAAACCTTGACTTACAAAAGCATGTTTTAACTTTTCTTGATACTCCTCTTCCATTACACGTATTGCTTCAATGTGTTCCAGGTCTTTATTCTTTAAGGCTTCAGCATGCAATTTTTCCAAGTCATTAATATGTTCATCACTGTTTTTCTATAAAACATGAAAAACAGGGGGTTTTGTTTTTATATTTTTTAAAGCAAAAAAACAAAACAAAAAAAAAACAATAAAACAAGTCCCCAAGGCAATATACTAACTTGTGCCAACAATGTTTTTAGATGAAAAATGAATAGCTCCTATCCCCAGAAAATGAAATTTGCAAGCCTGATGGAGCAGGGTGTCCCAGGTGATTGTTCTATTCGTGTAAGGAATTGTATCTCTCACCTCATGTCTGCTTCCCCCCCCCCCCCCCTCCTGCAGTGCGGAGCAGAGGATAACTCGGCCCAAGGGCAGGGAAAGATGGACTTCCCTGCAGAAAAAGGGTGAGAGAGACACTGCATGAATAAGACAAGCCCTTGAGACACCCTGCTCCTCCAGGGTGCCAGGTAGGATTTCAAACTTCATTTTCTGGAGATAGGAACTATCCATTTATTTGAGCTAAAAACAATGTGGGCAAAATATAATGCTATAGGAACTTGTTATTAGGAATCCGGTGACAGGTACTCTTTAAATCAAGCAGTAACTTTAAGGGATTTGCTAATGAAAGAAAGTTCTCAAATTTTAATCCCCTAGTTATGTTTACACATAAAGATCACTTTAACCTCTTACTTTACAATTTTACTCAGTTTTAGTTCGGTTTTATCTCCTATCAGTCAGTGATGGTCATTGTAAAATTCCAGAGTGTGGGCGGGACTTTCTAGGAAGACACTTCATGATTCCTTGGTGTTAGGAGATGCTGTGTGCCGACATTAGTGCTTAGATGTTCAGGGTCCAGGGTTTATTTGCACTTTTATTTAGCTTTTGAACATTCTACTACCATCTGACACATAGAAGGAGTGATGAGACAAACCAGAGATAAGAAATGGTGACAGTCAGCTCAGTTATATACCTCCCTAAGATAAAGACCTTATAAGTCTGTTGCTTGTAGAATAAACTTTGCATGATGCTGTTTGCCGGCAGGAAGTGCCTGTGTATGAGCTGGTCTTGTAATGCAGGAGGAAGGGGCAGAGCAGTGCAGAGAGCACTGCAGTGTGCAGACAAAAGCTACTCATGAGAAGAACCCGATCATAGTCGTATCCAGGGGCAACCAAAATTGTGTACACCAGAACTGATAGAGACAGGTTGGAATTATATCTGTGAAATGCTGCATTTTTGTAAATAATAGTGAATTAGAATGTGTTATTGTTATCCTGAGTATATTTAAGAATTTTGTCTTGGTGTGTATACCCCTTTAAGATTATTACACAATGACAAACAAAAATGGGTTCCATACAGCAGTAATCTGTACATTGAAGTAAAGCTGCAAATAAATAGCCGTCCCTCCAAATATGGATACAATGCTGGACAGGAGATGTTGGGTCCCAGAGATTAAAAAAAAAACATCCTTTTGTGTGCCTATGCCATTTATAATTTTAGTATTAGTTTCTCTATTAGAGCTGCCTGATATTACAAAAAAGGCTATATTTTTAGGAACCTATTGCTATTACACTCAGTGGGCTATATCTATATATTCAAATCACATGGCTTTCAAGTCCAGGGACAGGGATGGGTGCTTTCTGAAAGGCAATCAGATGTTAGGTAATACCTATGATATAAAAAATGATGAAATGCATACCTTCATTATATCCACCACCTCCTGTTTCACACGACTAAGTTCCTTTTGAATTTTTACACGTTCCTCCTCACTGGCTTGCTCAACGGCTTTAATGTGATCCTCCATTTCTTGTTTGCCTTTTCTGTGAGCCTCCTCTGTGTTCTGTGAAGCATTTAGAGCTTTCTCCAATTGTTCAAATGCTAAAATTACAGTAAAATCAAATAGGTTAAGCAAAAAGCAAATGATCATTGCAAACAAGCTATGTGTATTATACACCCATAGATGGAGATCGAAATAAAAAAAAAGAACATATCTGACACAAACTACAGTATTTTTCGGACTATAAGGCGCACCGGAGTATAAGGAGCATTATCAATAAATGCCTGCTAAAACGTCTAGGTTCATATATAAGACGCACTGGATTATAAGGCGCACCTGACTATAATGATGAATGACCAGCAGGTGGCAGACCTGTGCACAGTTCAAGGCAGCTGTTGTCTGTAAGTACGGTTCATATATAAGGCACACTGGACTATAAGGCGCACCTGAGAAAATCAAAAAGATTTTTTGTGCGCCTTATAGTCCGAAAAATACGGTATATGTCTGTCTCCCAATTTTTTTAAATGAGTGGCTTTGTAAAGTTGGTTAGAAAAGTGCAGAACAAATAACAGGAATCAATAAATTCAATTCAATTTAGGAAGGGATGAAGACTGCCCTCCTCTCCTCTCTGCATCATAGCCAGGAGACTCCTATCTATATCAAGGTGGAGCACCTAATTGGGCAATTAAAAACCAATCTGGATGAATACTGCCTTCTCATCAAGCCCATTATAGTGCTTATGATAAGTTAGTAAAAGCATGCCGTATTTATGTAGAGTCCAGAAATAGGTTAAAATAATCATTCCTATAAAAATAGCTGTAACAAGAAGAATGACCCTCTATTAAACTGAATTGAATCAGAAATGTCAACAACAAAAAAAACGGTTTAAAATGCATCAAATGATCTTGTACTATTCTCTACATTCTCAGGTTAATCCAACCCCCCCCCCCCCCCCCTTTGCCCTCCCACACCCACCTCCCCCATTCACTTGGTCAGTTTGTTTAATACAGTAGCTGGCTATGCATCACTCTAGAATTACTTCTATGACATCCCCCTGCGAAGGGCATATGTTATGCCATGACCTTTTGTAAGGCACTGTTATGCTTTTTATTCAATAAAGCATCAAATTTACCCTGCTTTCTAACACAAATTGTTTTGTTTTTTAGGAATACAACACCGAGAATATGCAAGATACAAAGGAAAAACAATGCATCAGCTTACAAAATCCAGGAAAATATTTTATTATTCAAGAATAATGAAGAATGAATAATAAGAAACAGTAATGACAAACAGGTGATACAATTAAAGGGGTGGTCCACTTTCTGCAAATAATTGATAAGGTTTCTGCAAGGAAAAGTTATACCATTTTCCAATATACTTTCCGTATCAATACATCACGGTTTTACTTCCAATGGAAAGAATTCTGTGGTGGGCATGCACGTGCCCAAGACGTTCTTATCAGACATTATTAAACAGGAATTAGAGCTGTGATAATAATGGCTCTGGCACCTGTGTGTCCATCACACGAACATAGACAGTTCTGTTAGAAGCATAGAAGCTTTCTATAGCAGGACAGCAAGCAGAGATCTAGAAAACAGCGAGGAATTGATACAAAAATTATAATCAAAAAATTTTATAACTTTGTTCTTACACAGAATTGTGCAAAAACGAGTAGACAAGCCTTGGGATGTAAGTTATCTAAGCCAACTCTGAAGGCTTTGCTGTTAAGAGGTGGATGGAAGAACGCTCAGGGTTGGAAGTGGGGGGTCCTGATTTTGGGAAAGACTGCAAATCTTTTCCTTGTTGATCTATATGTAAACCAGGGTTGCCAAGTTTTGAGGTAGGTAGAATATATACTATTTTGCTGAAGAGCTCATCAAAGCTGTATATCTGGGCAGCACGATGGCTTAATGGGTAGCATTACAGCCTTGCGGTGATGGGGACCTGGGTTCAATTCTCAGGATCGACATCTGCAAAGAGTTTGTATGTTCTCTCCGTGTTTGCGTGGGTTTCCTCCAGGTCCTCCTGTTTCCTCCCACACTCCAAAACATACTGGTAGGTTGAATAGATTGTGAGCCCCATGGGTACAGTGACTGATTTGGCAAGCTCTGTAGGTGCTATATGAATAAAGAATAATCAGTATTATTATATTGCATTGAATTGTTAAATCCACTGGGTGATGGAATGGGGTGTCAACTGAAACCCACATTTGGGGTAGAAGGGTTTAAGTTGAATTGGAAGATTTTTACTGCCACGTAGGTTTAGCTAGTAAGACCATGGTTAGGGATATAGGGAGAGGGTGATATATGGGACTTCTGATTGACAGGTCAGTGGACAGTAGGAGGAAAGTGATGGACAAGTCCACCAAGGTCAATGCTGCCATTTTGACGGTAAGCAGGGTTTCCTTTCCTCATATTTTACTATGATGCGAGGACTCGTGCCCAGTCAGGTTCTTTGGTCTAAGGAATCAGACTGGAATACAGTCAGTTCTCACTGATCTGCCAGCGGCCTAAGTACTGAATTTAGTAACAATAAAAAATAAACACCAACTTTTTTTTTATAAAGTCTTAAAAAATTAAAAATTTTAGTGTGCTTAAGACATGAGCTAGCCACATAAACGGTGGCTAACTGGCGATCCCATGACCCTTTGTTATGCACAGAGATCCATGGATATTGTGGGCTTGAGTGGGACTGGACCTGACATACAGGCTGCAAACAACGAAACTTGGTCCATTGTTTGCAGACTGCAATGCACCCCCGGTTAACACCCACGGTCGGAGTGGGCTCAGATTGCGGGTGTTTAACCCGTTAAATGCTGCGTTCTTTCCCCCACGATTGGCCCACCTGCGCCGTTTTTTTTGGGGGGGGGGGGGGGTCTGATCTTTGCTATGGCAACCCTGGGGTCCGATCAACCCTGGGGTCCAAAGCCTGAAGGCAGTGCCATTAAGATGGCGTCATCTTAAAAGGCACAGTGTCAGCCTATGCATGTGCATAGGCTAACACTGCTAATACCCTGCAATACATCAGTATTGCAGAGTATTATCATGAACAAGCAATCAAATGATTGCTTGTTCATGTCCCATGGTGGAGGTAGTAAAAAAAAAAAAAAAAAAAAAAAAAAGTTTTCAATAAAAAATAAAGTAAAGTAATAAATAAATAAAGAAGTCCATAATCCCCATAACATCTAAAGAGATATACAACACTAAAAAAAGTCTAAATCATAACACAAACCCCACATATATAGTATCACCATGTCCGTAATAATCCGTAGAATAAAATTAAATAATTATTGAATTCCACAAAACATGCAATAAAAAGTGATCAACAAAACATTTGTAATCCAGAAAGATACTGTTGCAAAGTCCCGCAAAAAACAAGCCATCAACCAGCTCGGAAGCCAAAAAAGTAAAAAATGTTATGCCACTTGGAAGACAGTGATGCAATGATTTTTCCCCACATTAATCTGTAATCCAGTACAGAATTGATGCTCTTCTACTCCTGCACTCAAAAAAAGTTCCTAAATTTTCAACAATAGAGGATACCAACCCCAAAATGTTAACACTGGAAAAAGCATCTCGTCCCGCAAAAAAAAAAAAAAAATGCCGTCACATGGCCCCAATAATGAAAAAGCGAAAATTTTATTGCCTGTAAAATGGGCCAATGAGGAAACTAAAATCCTGGCAGCTGCAGTTCCCTCCTTTCCTTCTGCGCCTCGCTGTGCGCCCATAACACAAGTCACGGCCACATGTGGGGGGTCTCTGTACTTGGAAGAAATTGCAGAACAAATTCTATGGTGTATTTCTCTTTTTATCTTTTGGAAATGAACGTATAAAAACGACAAAATTTGACCATTCTAAATTTCACCTCCATTTTGATTCAATTACTATGAAAATCTCAAGGGGTTAACAATCTTCCTAAATGTTTCTGATAGTTTGTGGGGTGCAGATTTGAAAATGGGTTGGTGATATATACCGGCCAAGATTTACCACTAAAATGAAGTACAACATGTGCCTTAAACTGTAAAATGGCTGCATCCTTAAGGGGTTAAAATAAGTTTGAACAACATTAGAAATTTTCAAAATACAAAAAGGGAAGGTACCACAAAACAGAAGTTATGTACAAAAAGCTGAACAATGAGACTTTCAAAAAATTCTGTAAAAAAACAATTCTGACATGTATCAGATCTCCACTGGTCTCCATATGTTGATTTAATCTTGAGGCAAAAGAAAATTAAGGATATACTTGAATAGTCAATCAATGATGGCAGCAGTAACCCACCTTTGCCAGTAATTGATCATTATTTTCATTTTTGCGCTGATATTGGACCAGAAAGAAGTGACCAGAGGGACACAGTAAGCAACACAGCGACAGAGGACATGCGAGTACTACTTGTCTTGACCAATTCTGCTCCATTTCTAAAAGCATTATCTCATCCGCTTTTAAAATGTTTCTATAGATACTATATTTCCACAGATAAGTCAGTATTGAAATTATTATATAAAGGAAGGAAAAAGTTATGGAAAAATATAAAACTCTTATCCCACTGCAAACAACTACTTTTAAAATGGTTCTCCGATTAAATGTAGAATATAGCGGAATTCATGTAGCAGCCAGAGATCAGGGATGGTAATGGCATGACTGCAGCAAAGAAGATTTTCAACAGCACAATGCAATTCTGCCCTGCTCTTATCTGGCAGTTTTGTAACTAAAATGACATTTGGCAGGTCATGTGATAAAGTCTTTCCCAGTTTGCAGCAGTCATTAAATGGACAGTGGGAGAGAAATGGGGAAAAAAGCTCATAAAGCTGACAATACATTTGGAGAAAAAGTTGAAGAACCTCTTTCAGAAAACGCACTGCAAACCAACACCAATCATCATGCATTACACTAACATGCACAACTACAGACTTATAAGCAGAAATATCAAAGTGCAGCAGTTTATACCAAATTCCAAAAAGTATATACAAGCAAAATACTTTCTCAGTACAAACTAATGTTGCTGCTCAGACAACTGGTGGCTTACAGCTCAACACCATACACTTTAAATGCTGGGAAGAAGCCCAAAGTATTTACAGGCGGTCCCCTACTTAAGGACACCCGACTTACAGACAACCCATAGTTACAGACGGACCCCTCAGCCCCATGTGACCTCTGGTGAAGCTCTCTGGATGCTTTACTATAGTCCCAGACTGCAATGATCAGCTGTAAGATGTCTGTAATGAAGCTTTATTGATAATTCTTGGTCCAATTACACCAAAAATTTTGAAACTCCAATTGTCACTGGGGCAAAAGAAAAAAAATTGTCTAGAACTTGCATTATAAAATATACAGTTTCGACTTACATACAAATTCAACTTAAGAACAAACCTCCAGACCCTATCTTGTATGTAACCCGGGGACTGCCTGTATACACAAACCCCTATTAACAGTAAGCAATATATGCCTCTGTAGTGCACTATAGGCCTTCACCTTACCATACACCCTGTTCTTCAGAAAACAAAAATTGGTGCTACAGTCTGGTACAATGCGTATTGCATAATTCTATGGGAAAATATGTTCCTTTGTCAAGATTCACCAAATCAAATGAATAATTATGGCGTTTCTCAACATAGATACTTATGAGAATTTGTCATCAATATTCGCACACTTTGGGCCTGACACCTGTGACCATCATGGATCAGCATTCAAAAGTCGAGTGAGCAGTCCCTTCGCTTCTCACTGTGCAGAGCTCTGTACAGCGGCCCAGATTTATCAATAGTGAGGCACTGAGTGCAGCTTGCCTCACAAATATGCAGGGGCGTCCAGATTATCGAATACTGATGTACAGTCTTCAATTGTCTGGTGCACCCTGCACTTCTCGGAAAGAGTGTCCCAATTTTTTTTAGGTGCACTTTTAACCCCTTAACGACTGGGCCCTTTTTTGTTTTTGCGTTTCCATTTTTCACTCCCCTCCATCAAAAATCTATAACTTTTTTATTTTACGATGTAAAGAGCTCTGTTGTCTGCGTAACAAATTGCGCAAAGTGACTATTTAATATTCCCTACCGTGTACTGGGAAGCTGTAAAAAAATTCCAAATACAGTGAAATTGATTTTAAAAAAAAAAAAAACGTATTTGCACCGTTTTCTTGTGGGCCCCAAATGACATGCCTACTTTATTCTTTGGGTCTGTATGATCACGGGGATTCCAAATTTGTATAGGTTTTATAATGTTTTCATACATTTACAAAAATTAAAACCTCCTGTACAAAAATTTTTTTTTTAATTTTGCCATCTCCTGCCGCTAATAACTTTTTCATACTTTGGTTTACAGAGCTGGGGGTGGTGTAATTTTTATCGACTTTTGATGATGATTCATTGCTTCTATTTTTAGGACTGTACAGCCTTTTGATCACTTTTTATTTAATTGTTTATATTTTTCAAAATGGCAAAAAATAGAGGAGGAGTAGCACTCCTTAATGTCAAGTCCTCACCCATTATGATCCACACCTGCTTTTGGCTTCAGAAACTGCATATGAAAAACTGAACGTGTGGCTGCACCCCTAGGCCGGAGTTTGAAAACGCAAACAAAGCCGCGCCCACCGTGGCGGGCCGCGGCCCGATCGTATCAGCGTTCCTATGGAGACGCCTGCTATCGGGAACCAACCGCCGCTGTTTTGCGTTAATTTAATGCAAAACAACAGCGGCTTGTTCCAGATTGCAGGCGTTTCCATAGAACCGCCGATGCGATCAGGCCGCCCTGGTAGGCGCAGCTTTGTCTGCGTTTTCTAACACAGACAAAGTGGTGTGTGTGGCACCGGCCTTAGAATCGGTTATTTGTAGGTGATCAGTGATGGGGGAATATCAGACACCCATGCTCACAAGCTGTTTGACATTATGGACATAGGAAGGAGCAGAGAACTCTTTCCTTAGTATAAAAGCTGTCCCGAGTCACTGTAAATACGGCTCTCAAAGAAGCTGCATTTGCAGTCAACTAGAACATCCATACTCACAATGCTTTAATATATATGTATATATAAAAGCAACTTCCCAGGCATTGTGGGATTGCTACAGGTATTTTACATAACAGAAGGCTAATGTGGAAAGTTTTTTCATTGTGTCAAAAAAATGTTATGTTTTCATGGACGTGGCACCATTTCATAACACTTTACTGCAAGCTTTTTTTTTTTTTGAGGTAATAACCTTTACAATCAAATATTCTTGGGGGTCTGAAGAACCAAACTCAACAGACTTCTAACTAGAACTACTTACATACTACAATGTATGCAGTGATTGTCTGAGTAGCAAGATTACCATCTAAAATGATAACTGAAGAAAATATACATCTCTTACCCCAATCCTGTTCATACAAGGCTTGGGAAAGACACCATTAATTGGCATGCATGAATACAGAAAAATAAGATGACTTGTGTGAGAGCACTGGAAGATCACTATGTAAACAGTTATAAGGGCACAGAGTAAAATATTAAAGGCCATCCACAATTCTTTGCATTGCTGTAACATCCTGAATATGTAAAATAAATAGTTTTTAGGCATATGAACATGTACATCGGTAATGGGCTAGCTTAGGGCCCATTAAGTTCTATTGTGCATGTTCATGATACAGTGAAGCAGGATGCAGGCACTGTGCCTCTCTGCATCATGAATGTGCTGACAGTACAAGCCACAAATCATGGAGGAATAGGACCTGCTATTGTCATCTGCATGTAGACCCTCAGCATAGGCACACATGGCACGCACGGTTGTGTGCATGAAGCCTTAGAGCATAGCTGTCTTTTGAGATCATGATTACTGGTGAATTGGGAGGATTGTTGTGAAAATTTTCTTAAATAAAGTAGATGAAAAAAAATCTACCATCAAAATCAAGCTTGATATACCAGGGACTGTGATTGTGGTAATCTTCTTATAATTGTTATACATGGCCTACTTCCTAACAACTTTTAAAATTATGCTAATGAGCCTGTGGGGTGTTACCAGAGATCCTCCATGCTGTTGCTTCACAGGCTGTTACACTGTACCCCACACCCCCTGCCCTTTCCCCCTGCATGGTGTAACAACCCATTAAAAAAAGGTTGAAAACTAAAACAGTAAAGAAAACAGGTTGTATTGTGCCCCTTAGTAACACATTTATTGCCCAACGGGAAGTAAATTCAATTTTTCCGGTAAGCCAGTGTGCGTTTATTCAGGCTGTATACTAGTGTGTGCAATATACAGGCTGCAACCAATTTTCAATGTTTGCGACTTGACTAACAAGGGCGGCCCATGTCCATTCAAAGTGGCCAGCCTAGCCGTAAATCCGGGCAATAATCCCTATGAAATGTGTCCCCTGACACAACATAAAAAATTGACAGTTACACTTTAAGAAAATGGTTCTTTGATCCTTTGTAGTCTGATCTTTTAGAAATACTAGCTATACCCAACTGCGTGATTACACATACACATGATAGGTACAAAGAAATAGGGAACAGGTAATTGGGCCATTGAGATGCAAAGGAACAGATACAACAAAGGAAAAGTATTCAATAAAAAAGTTTTGCTGCTGCATTTATTTACTTTTTGAGAAGATGGACTGAACCTTCAAGTATCAGATATATATGCATGGGATAGAGTTTTCTAATGTTAAGAGGCTAAAGGACCTGTGAGGTTGCCAGCCTGAGGAAGCCACGCCCCCCTCAACTCACTATAAATATCCTTGGACACCAAGTGCAAAGTGAAAGTACTAGTCTGGAGTGGGGCACACTTCAAAAAATACATACATCAAAGAGGGGGATTCTCCTGTCTAATATGACACCAGAATCGTGTTTCTAATTGCCAGGGTTCAGGAGATATAGCCGTTTGAAGTTGGCCACCGTCATGATGTTTATAAATGTAATTTCTGCATGAGGAAATAGGACATATATAGCCGTAAGGATGTCATGAAGGGGTTAAAGGAGTTGTGTCACCAACGATAATGCAGTTCTGTCATTAGAGACTTTCATTTTTGGTCATTTTCGGACCAGATGGGTTACACCCCAGAGTTCTTAAAGAACTCAGTTCTGTTATTGCTGTACCACTGTCTAAAATCTTCAGGGATTCTGTAATGTCTGGTGTGGTGCCAAGTGACTGGCGCAAGGCAAATGTGGTGCCAATATATAAAAAGGGCTCTAGAACTTCGCCAGGCAATTACAGGCCTGTAAGCTTAACTTCCATTGTGGGGAAAGTGTTGGAAGGGTTAGTAAAAGACTACATACTGGAGTATGTGACATCAAATAATATAATAAGTGATAGCCAGCATGGGTTTACTAAGAATAGAAGTTGTCAAACTAACCTTATCTGCTTCTATGAAGAGGTGAGCAGGTGCCTGGATGGAGGAGCAGCTGTGGATATTGTGTTCTTGGACTTTGCAAAGGCATTTGACACTGTCCCTCATAGACGCCTGATGGGTAAAATTAGGGCTATTGGTTTGGCAGAAATCATTTGCAATTGGATTGAAAACTGGCTGAAGGATCGTATCCAGAGAGTTGTGGTCAATGATTCCTACTCGGAATGGTCACCAGTTATGAGTGGTGTACCTCAGGGTTCTGTGCTTGGCCCACTACTATTTAATATATTTATTAATGATATAGAGGTAGGAATTAATAGCACTGTGTCTATTTTTGCAGATGACACCAAACTGTGTAGTGTAATACAGTCTATGGAGGATGTTCATAGCCTGCAGGGTGACTTGGACAAACTGAATGTTTGGTCATCCACTTGGCAAATGAGGTTTAATGTGGATAAATGTAATGTTATGCACCTGGGGGCCAATAATCCAAAGGCAAAATATGTCCTGGGGGAGTAAATCTGGGAGAGTCCCTTGTTGAGAAGGACCTGGGGGTACTAGTAGATCATAAATTGAATAACAGCATGCAATGTCAATCAGCTGCCTCTAAAGCTAGTAGGATTATGTCATGTATCAAAAGTGGAATGGACTCTCGTGATAGGGATGTAATATTACCACTATACAAGGCACTGGTTCGGCCACACCTGGAATATGCTGTCCAGTTCTGGGCACCGGTCCATAAAAAGGATGCCCTGGAGCTGGAGAGGGTTCAACGTAGAGCCACAAAACTGATAAGGGGTATGGAGGGTCTTAGTTATGAAGAAAGATTAAAACAACTAGATATATTTAGTCTGAAAAAGAGACGACTACGAGGGGACATGATTAATTTATATAAATATATGAATGGTCCATACAAAAAATATGGTGGTAAGTTGTTCCAGATTAAATCAAATCAAAAGACGAGGGGGCACTGTCTCCGTTTGGAGAAACCAAGGTTTAATCACCGGAGGCGACAGGGCTTTTTTACTATGAGAACTGTCAATCTGTTATGCTATATAGGATTGTTTCCCCTAAATCTCTTCCTCATCCAATCTCTACCCTTCCTTGGTTGAACTTGATGGACAAGTGTCTTTTTTCAACCGTAAAAACTATGAAATATACACCTACTTTAGGAGTTGTCCAGTTTTTAAACAAACTATTTAAAAGGCCTGAGGGGCTGTAAAACAAAAAAAGTTATCCTTGCACAGAAGGATGACAAGTGGCTGAAGGTGCAGTTGGAAGTGGCCCCCATGATGGTCTGGCTAGTTAAATAGTCACTGACACTTCTCAAGCTGCGGTGTAGTGGAGCTTCTAAAGTGTGATCACAGCACGAGAACTTTGGACCCTTGTAATCCCACATCAACTGAGCAACTGGTCGCACATTATCTGCTACTTTCGTTGGTGCCATAGACAGCACCCTGTGGGGGTCCCACTACTAGGACCCTATCGTATGGCAGGTTATCCCCTAACTGTGGATAGGGGAAAACTTGATGTGACTGGACAATCCTTTTAAGTGTTTCCTCATTCGGATCATCAAAACGTTTGCGGCATTGGTCTTAGACGTGTGTATTTGATATAGGAGAAGAATGTAACAAGTACCTTCTGGTTTGCAAATAAGCATGTGAGCTTTTCTAACAGAGCTCATCTAACTATGCATTTAAGGCCCAATTTACATGACAGTTGGGGCAATGTATATCTGGTCGCAAAATTGCGGCCATTTTCTATGGTGCTCACCCCCTACTCATCTACAGCGTGCTCAAGTATGTTTGGCTGTATTTTGTTGGAATGTAGCCCTAGTGGTAGAACAATCTAAAAGTATGTCCATGTGGTAAATTAAAAAGAATAAATAAAAAACACACATAAAATAAGCACAATGCATAAACTGTTATCTTGGTCACCTCACTTCTACACCAAAAAGACTTGGAATAAAAAGAAACTAAAAACAAGTCTCAAGTGGTATCAATAAAAACTACAGATTATCTCACATAAAGCAATGTCTTGTACAGATCATTCAACAGATGAATTAAAAGGTCCTTTATTCATATGAATAAAGGGCTATTTGCTATTCTTCTTATTGTAGTGATCTGCAGAATAAAATTAAGAATTAAATTTTACTACACAGCAAATTTAGTACTGTAAAATAGTAACCACCAAAAGAATTGCATCTATTTCTATTTAAAACAACAAATAATTGGTGAGAATAAGGTAAACAAAATATAACAACTGTCCTTGAAGAAGTCCTTAAGTTTTCCAGTGTATAGGAGCTTTCCCAATAGGAGGGGAACTTGGCCCAAATTATAAGATCCCAGCAACCTGCAGTTTGAAGGGGCTAGAGAGATCACAGCTTCCACGTCTACATGAAAAGTGCTTCAATGTAACAGCTTTTTATTAATTTATTTCAATCATAAATTGGTGTAACTAAATTAAACTAATTTAACTAAAGCAGCCAATTTCCATTTTGACAAAATATTTTGATAAATGAATAATATTGCCTGAATAATTAAAAAATTCCAAATAAATATGACTGTAAAACGCCCCCAAGTTAGAAATAATACCTCACCATTTTGGGTCACTGAGAGTTCCTTTCATCTAGATCAGCAATTTAATTATGACAGAACATGACACATGTCCGCTGCTTCTATCCATGGAATCATAACTGTCAGTGTTAATAGGAGTCTTGGCTACATAATTCTTAATTACTACATAATTATGTGCAGCACAATACTGAGAGATTAAACATAGTAGCAGAAGTAGGGACAGCTAAATTAGATCTACAATAACATGATTTTGTACATCAACCTTTCACCTTAGGCCCATTTAACATTATTCCGTGACACGGACTGATCAGTTTGCTGGGGACTGAACTCTGTGCATCATATTGATATGCTCGGACGTCTATGGGGGGACATATATCCGGCCAAACGGATACACGTTCCCCAAACGATTGTGTGAATACACCATTACACCTTATGGACAAAGCCAATGCACCTTATACGTCACCTGAATTTTCCTATTTTGTGTATCACTGAAAGCTGTATGTTTTATTCCATTCTACTGAAGTGGCTACATGAGAGTGTAGGAAGGAAACAAAATCTAAAAAGTTATTTAATTGGTGGCTACAACATAAGATGTGTTTTCCAATCAAAATAACTGGTCAAACAAACTCTGTTATCAGGAGTAGAGGGGGAAAAAAAAGGGCAAGCAAAGAAATAGGAAGCTCTGGAAAGGGTATAAATGGGACTATTTGGATGTGGAATGTGTTTCAATCCTCTTACCAGCTTTTTCTGATTTCTCTTTCTGTTCTTGTAGCTGTTCATATTTAGTGGTTAAGTGCTTGACCCGTGTTCGTAGTTGAGAAACCTCTTCTTCTTTCATCATTAAAGTTTCATGCATCTGTCTCTTAGTCTCTGCAATAACCATTCCCTGGACAAAATAGATAAATGGCATATAAGATACTACTTTGTATGACAAAAATAAACCCCTCCCCCAAATACCTAACAGTCAAAATGTACTATTGTATACGGTTTTCTGGCTGACAATGAACATAAAAAGGCTAATTTCCAACATACTGTAAATGTCCATCCTGCAGGCCACTTTTTCCAAAAAACCTTTACTCATCCCCCCTGTGCTGCGGTCCATCAGAGCCGGCATCTGCGCTCCGGCAACTTCCGGCAGCCTAGCACGTCCACCCATCTCCTGTACCAGCTGATATAACTGTGCGACAGGAGACGAGCAGGTGTGCTGGACCGCAGGATGTTGCCAGAGTGGAGGTACCGTGTCCCTGTAAGGAAGTAGAGGCATGGCTCCGACAAACTGTGGTGTGGGAGACTGGGAGCGCCAGCGGAGGTGAGTAAATGTTTATATTTTATGTTTTTTTTAAAAGCCCTCTGCAGCCTGCCAAGTTATTAAAATAGTCGGACAACCCCTTTAATAAGTTCATCACAACTACAATTCAGTATTGGAAATGCCAGAAATCAACAGTATTTAAAATTATTAATTATTAAAGCATCAACATTTTAAAAAATAGAATACGTCTATTATAATAATTATTATGCAAAATACGTAATTTTCCATTGACACTTTACAAGTTCTTCTACAGAATCTGTACCTTAGTTAACCCCATTAACAATACTGCAAACGTGTAATAAACAAAGCTATTCTTATTATTTGACTCATGCATTTTAGTAGAATAGGTACCTGAACCGAATAAAAACGACAAGACGCCAATGTGTTTGGTTAAATAAGCTGTCGTTACAATGAGGTGCTAAAAAGTATATCTGAACCCTGGCACGGACATCAGTCAGAGTTCGATACTTACCTTATCTTGTTCAAGCTGCTCTACCAAATTCTTGGCATCTTTCAACTGGGTGATTAACTTGGTTTTTTCACCAGTGTGCAGTTCCTGAAATTTAACACACAACATGCAGGGAAATTATGACATTCCAATCAATTCTAAAAATAAAATTTGTAATGAAATTAGTTAAATTCTTTAGCCAAAACAATTAATGCTATCTAACAGATTGTCATGGCTTTCTTATACATCATTGAGTTGTGTATGGTACAAGCTATGTTCCATTTAGGAATAGAAGACACCAATAGTAATAGCAGTCACAAAATGTATGTTGCTGAGAATAACTGAGAATAGCTGAGAAATTTACAAGACATTTCAGTTCAAAGACTGTTATCAAGGCAATATGGAAAACATCATCTATATTTATATATGAATTGTGCTTTTATCACTATGTGACATAATTGGTTGAAGGTCCACCTTCACTTTTTCCAGCTCTTGGAGTCTCCCCTCTAGTTGATTCTGTAGTGCTTCTTTTTCACTGCTTAGCTGAGAACACTTTTCTTTATGTGACCGAAGCATCTCTTTACATCGCTGAAGAAGGTTCTCTTGACGTTTCACTCTAGTTTGCAGAGCATCAAGTGTTTTAGCGTTATCACCATTTCCATCTCAAAGGGAAAAGGAAAAACAAAATCAACTCAAGAAAACTAATTATAAACCAGAATACAGGCAGTCCCCAGGCTACGTACAAGATTCCGTACAAGGTTCTGTAAGTTAGTTCTTAAGTTGTGTTTGTATGCAACTGCATTTTAAAAAGGTTGGGTTGTCATAAGAACCAGGATTAGGAATAAAACTTAATTACAGACACCTTTCATAACTGTTACAGCTGTTCATTGTAGTCTGGGAGTAAAGTACATTAAATTACCAACATCAAGAGGTCCATTTGCAACTAGGGGTTGTCTGAAAGTTGGGTTGTCTTAAATAGGGAACTTCCTGTATTAATAATCATCATAATCCTGGCTTATTTGAACAATATATACAAACTGACTTGCGCATCCTCCTCATGACTGCACAACGCATACTCATTTTAAGCTTCTTTACTTACCAGATACAGAAATACTGTCTGCTTCTCCTTCTTGTCCTGCACTCTGACTTTCAGCATCTGATGAAGTGATGGATGTTTCTGACTCTATTTGTCCTTTCCCAAGACGCTGTTTAAGTAACGTTACCTAACACAAGAAACAACATTAATCAAAATCTATGGTTGCAGTCGAATTGCTATAATACAGAATGCAATGTTTTCTGTTGTTAGACCAAGGTGTGGTCTCTAAAAAGTGGATTTTTCAGACAGAAAAAAAATCACCAAAAAATTTATTATTGTGGCCCAGTAAACTAGAATTAGGAGGTCCAGAGTAGGACTCTACAGTCTTATAGTCTTGTATTGCACCGGAACACTCATCAGATACAGGGTTTAACCAGGCGCAGCAGAGAACTATCTAATAAGGAAACTAACGCACATAAGACACTATTAGTTGGAGAGTATGATTGCTGGTCTCTTGACAACCAGTTAAGCCCAGTTTACACCTGCATCTAGCCTTTCTGATGCGCTCTCCATTTAAGGAAAATGAAAAAACCAAAATACTTTCCTCACAGACTTCATTAGTAATTGTGTAAAGGAAGTTCTATTAAAGAGGACCTGCCAGGGTGATTTGGGACACTAAACCGCCCAATGGCTACTTTTGGAACAGTTCCAAATCGTCCTTTACCACGTCCATCCGTGGGTGCCATCTTAAAAACCAAACCTTTCTAGTTACTAAGAGATAGTTCTTATGCTCCTTGCGTAGTACTTGAAAACGAAAGTGTACACCCTGGCTTCATTCAGAAGTGCAGTAACCAGGGTTGGGGGAAGCAGGATGGCTGGGGAGTGGTGGCCCAATTGATTTGTCAATGGTCGAGGTACTCTGTCCCGGCAATGGCCTTGGAGGCGTGCTTCCAAAAAAATGCACAATACAACATTCCCTAAATTACAACTAATGAATAAAGTGTGGAAAACCTCACTCGCAGCTCTGAGATACCAGTCTTCTCCCCAGCCTTCCGTCTCTTGCACTTGAGAAAGGGGTCCTTTATGACCCCGTAACACATTGTGACACCGAGACACAAATAAAACTTTTTAAAATCACAATATTCCTCTAACTCCTAATAAAAGTCCCTATGTGCCCGTTATCAAAATAAAAAACTTTGTACTTATCTCGCCCTGGTGCTCCCCTATGAACGACTAACCCATTTAACTATTATATTTGAGAGGCTAATTTATACTACATGGGGATGGGGATATTAAGATGTGGTGCAAGACTAATTGAAAGAGGATGAAAGCAGCCAGAAATCGCTAGAAATGATTGGGTCTTATAACAAATAGTACAGAATGTAAATCTTCAACTATGATTAAGAAAAAAATTTAACTAGATGCATATTTTAAGCAGTATAAAGGGCGACAGGTATTACCTGAGTTTGCAGCACACTTATCAACTGGTCTTTCTCCTCAAGAGATGCGTCAAATTCTTCCTGCAGGTGTTTCTTGGCTTGCTGATCCATTTGAAGTTCCTATAAGAGATTAAAAGGTTCTTCTTAAATTTCAAGTAAATTGTTTTTTAATTCATCTACTAACATATTGAATCACAAATAGATACTGTTGTGTAGACTTGATCAGTGCTGTAACCACACGTGATTGATAGTTACTCAGGAATTAATGAAGAGTCACATACCAGAGTCACATACCAGAACAGAACCTCCTAAATTATGCTTAAAGGCCTGGACAGGGAAAAACGGGGCAAAACCATATACAATTATTGTACAGCCATTTCAGCTATAATACACTGCTGTAGTTCAGCTTTACAGGTCAAAAAATATGCATGGCCGGCACCGTTGATTAACCGGTTATTGGCGGAGGTGAGACACCCGAGCTCTACACCAGTCACAGAGCTGGAAGGAGACAACACCATGTGTTATGTAGCGGCTGCCCAGGCTTATTGCAGGCTGAGCTACGTTTCACATTAAAAATCATATAAATAAGGGATTAATAGCTTTGGCCCCATAAAACATTTTGATGAAAAATAAAACACCCACAAAATATCACACTCATTTTTTCACAGTTCTTTGACAAGACCAGAGCCAACACCAAATCCAATGCAATAGCCAAGCTTCCAAGTGGCAGGTCAACTTTGAGATAAAACACCTGCATGTCACCATACCCCTGATGGTGCCCTGCTATTGCCCATTTTTTGCTTCCTACAAATGATGAAATGTGTCCACTCAGGCAATCATTGAATACATAGTGCAGCATCTTCTATGTGTCCAGAAGAAACCACAATCATTATTAGAATTTCGGCAACTTTCTATCTTTTTAGAATTACAGACTCGCTAGAAGCTGATAAGCAAGCACAAGTTCTTTGGGTTGTCCTAAATATTTTCACTTTTGCTTCTGCCTTTAAAACTATTTGTATTATCCAGAACAAATTATATGAACAGCTAAGCATTACACTAATGTACTGGTTGATGGGATGTTCAATCATTGCAGTATTTCTGTATCACTAGCTGACTAGCCTTTGCCCAAAAAAGATGATCATCATTTCAGGCAGCCAACGCTCAATAGAGATTTAGTGTATGGGGGAGTTACCGTATGGGGACTGGCGGCTGTGATACAGTGCTGCACAAGTGTTCTATCTTTCCACGTGTTACGGCCCGGGGTGGGGAGGGGGGTGTCACCACTCCTCCTCTCCATGACACTGGACATATGCCCGCCATAGCCCTAGCCATGCAGGCATACGTCAGTTTAAATGCAGCGTTACTCTCAAAATTTACAGGGAAAAAAATATACCTGGGTGATCTGTGTAGATATTTTCAGCAGCGACACAGTGTCAAACCTTACCTCACGCAGTTCTCCAATTCTCCTTAAGGCCTTGTCTTGGCTCTGGCTCAAAATTGACTGAAAAGTTAACATAAGCAAGTTAACAGAAAGGGCGCATAAATTTATATAAAAAAATACCGTAAAAAGCCTTTAATGACTAGGGAATTTTTGGTACATATTTGTGCGTCTTCGGGCCATAACTTCTTTTTATTGCAGTGCTTGTTTTTTCGTGACACACCGAGATAAAGTTAAAACTTAACAAAAGTTATATGTTTATAATGTTTAAAATTAACTCAAAATCAACATTATAAGCAAATTCCTTATTTTGCGCCGGTCATTTTGTGTTTTTAATAGGGAAGAGAGGGATGATTTTTAAAATTTTATTGGGAAATATTAATGTTGGTTTCTAAATGAGTATTCATATTTTGCGTTTGTTTTTACTATGTATGTCTACCATAAAAGACCACTCTCCTGCTGCAGGGAGCACTTCCCCCTAATCCAACATCTCTTCCTTCAAGCTACTCAGTATTGACCAGATCGGTACGCAGCACTTTAAGCATTTATTGTAGATTCAGAGCCTTTAGTAAATTATCTATAAGTGTAAATGTTTCCACATACTCCTTCCTAGGAGTTTATCAAACATTAAAAACCCAGCATAAATGTTGGTCATAAGGGCTGACCTTCTGGCAGACATTATCAGACAATTTAACAGCAGTGGGACCGTTGTTTGGCTACACCATGAACCCGGATAAAACCAAGGCGATGCCTCCAAGGTGTATTTCCCTTTTATGTGCCTCTTAAATGACATTCCTTGGCCTTCTGATTACAAGCCTTCCTGCTAAAATATGAAGTGCTAATTTCTCCCCCTACATTCATAATCCTCTACAGATGGCACCACCATAGCCTCTCCTATAGGTAGAACCAACTCTCTACCACTGACCTTAAAGCCAGAGGACATAATAAAGATCAAATTATTTATATCACTGGTTCATCTGGAGGGTCAACTTCCCAGGCATAGAACTTGGCTGCACACATGAGAATTGTTAGTGACTGGATACACAACGCCCCTATCTATACATATGGATTTGTGGACCAGTAATTTAGGGTGGGAACAGGTGTTACCAATTTGTTGCATAGCAACTATGACTGTCCTTCCCACACAGACAAGAGCAAATTCATTGTTGATGTTGCTTTGACTAACATGGGCAAGACAGTGGCAAAACTTTCACGTCAGTCATTCTTGCTCCACATATATATTTTTCATACAGAACCCAGGGTTCCATAAGGACCATTGACATGGTGATTTTCTTACATGGTTCAGCAAAGGTTTAAACTGAGTGGGACACAGCCTACATGATTCTGAAAAACTACTCAATATGCCCTAAAGGTGCTTGAAGGCTTGGTCGATAATGACTGCAACCTGAGCTGTCGCCTCTGGTTAAACTGTACAATACCAGGAAATGAAGTTTGCACAGGCTTGAATAGGATTTCAGAAAGGTCAAAGCACACTGTTCCTTTGGATTCTGCAGTGGACATCTACAATAACCTGTGGCCTTTGCCTGGGATGGCCTACATGTATAAGATGATGAGCACTGCCACCATTTCATTTTATAATTTCACTTCATTTCATTTTATACTGTTTTATGGATTCTGTTGCGGTCGTGAGGTTCACATACGACTCAACTACAAGTGGTGATAAGTCTTTCAAGTCTTATCAACTCTTCCACCTGTCAGACGCATGCCCCTCGGCTATTCTCTATGATTTGCATGGACCATGCTAAACTAAGTCTCTGATTTCTTACTTAAGGGTCTTTACCATACATTGGTCTTCTGTTCAATGGCCATGGACTACAAGATACAACTTGGAATTCCTTGAGTGGAACACAACTAAAATTGTGTTTCTATGTGCCTGAAGACATCTGGAGCTGAAGACAATTGACAATCTAGGTGTGATTTTTATACATCACCCTCTACTGTCGCCAACATTGAAAATCTCTGGATCCCCGAGATCCTAAAACAAAATCCTAGTTTCTTATAAAAAAGGAGATACTAAGTGCTAGGGATCCAAAGTTATAGCCCTCTGAAGTTTGCCCCACCCGCCCCGCTTCAACTTTTTAGCCAGAAGAGAGGTTGTAGGAGGGTGCACAGAGGATATACTGAAAGCTCACAAGACAAGTAAATATTGGAAATAATGTTCGTGATATTATCACGGTGCTACCACTACCCATATCTAGGGTCGAGAGCTCACCTGTTCCCCTCTGTACACTCTACCGCAACGTCTATATCAGTTCTGGTGTACATAATTTCAGTTGCCTCTAGTACCGACCATGTAATTTCTGACTTGGGGTCAGAGACGCCATCTTGGATTTCTATGTGACAGCCTTTTTTCTCTGCTCCCTGCACTCTAGCCCCACCATCCTGCAGTCCAGGACTGAGCTCACTCACTGGTGCACAATGATAACCACATAGGAGTTCCTGCAGGCAGCGTGAGGAGAACTACAAGCTACAGACAGATAAGTTCTTTATCTGGAGAGGCACAGCAGTTAGTAACAGCATAACAAGTATTTACTGGAATAGCAGAGATGTTGGAGAGCTGACTGTCCTTGTGTGTAATAGGCATCTCATGGATCTCATCATCTCTGATCTGTCTCATCTCTCTTTCTATGTGAACAATGTTCAGAAGATAAATGAAAGTGTATATAAACCTGTACCCTGATAATCTAACCACATTGGCAGCTGACAGAACTAGAGGGATTTTAATGTGTGTGCTTACAGAGTCCCCACCAACACACTGGAATTTTTCTCTGACCATTACTGAGTGATAGGAGCTAAAACTGCAATAAAACTGTAAATAAAATTGTAGAGTGTTAAAAATTATCTTTTTTGTGTTAACATCACTATGGGATTGAAATTTGAGAATTTTCTTTCATGGGAAAACCCCTTTAAAGGAAACCTACCACTTGAAGTGGCAGGTTTCCGATGGCAATACCGGGCACCAGCTCAGGGTGAGCTGGTGCCGGAGCTTATTTTAGTTAGTGTTTTAAACCGCGGTATCGCGGTTTAAAACACTTTTTAAACTTTATAGCCGGCGCAGGCAGGTACGCGCTCGGCGCTTACCGTCCGCGCGGCTACATAGGAAGTGAATGAGAGCCACGCGCATGGTAAGCGCCGAGCGAGTACCTGCCTGCGCCGGCTATACAGTTTAAAAAGTGTTTTAAACCGCGTTACCGCGGTTTAAAACACTAACTAAAATAAGCTCCGGCACCAGCTCAGCCTGAGCTGGTGCCCGGTATTGCCATCGGAAACCTGCCACTTCAAGTGGTAGGTTTCCTTTAACCATTTTCTACCTAGAACAATCAGAGAAATTCTTTATGCTGTAATTTCAGTTAAATTTCTACATTGTAATTCTAAAAATTTTAAAATTTGCTCTAGCCAATAACATGACAAAAAGGAAATGGTTAAGAAGTTTGACAGCAAGACGCCATACCTGTAGCTTTTCTTTGTCCCTCTGAACCGTTCTGTAAGCGGTGACTAACTGTAAAGTAGAACAGCAAACTTATAACACAGTCTATTAGCAGCAGATGTTTTATCCATTAAACAACAATTCAACTATGGAACAGGACCGCTGGCATTTGCCTATGTGTTATCCCCCACTGCACCGAATAATTAATCTAATCTTCTCCATCCTATCCTTAATCTCATCCTGCATGTAATTGTCTCTGGTCTCAGCAATCACCACAAAGTACGGTGTCCACACAGGGACAATTCACAATAGAGCCCTGACAGAAAACTGATAGGGTAGAATCTCAGGTTCCAGATTAGGTATTCAGCCAAATTGAGAAGAATTATCCATAAATTAGGGAATGCGAATAAGTAAAAATCATGCATGGTGATGTTAAGGGAAGTCTGTCATTAAAAATAAAAAAGCATGATTAACAGTGGGCACTACCCAAGCCCCTCTGTGATCTGGCTTTAAAGACTGCTACACTGTCTCAACCTCCCCCTGCACCTATGTATGGAGAACTTTCTGACACACGAGTGAACAGAGTGTGTGCACAGATCTGTATTTTCAAATGGTTTTCTTCTGCATTGTTTCTGCAGGCATTCCATCTACTCGCCAAGAGCAGATGTTACCATACAACATAAAACTAAATTATCATCATAAACACAGGACTAAACACTATGGAAGCAGGAGACATCAGCTGAAAAGGCATTTTTCCTATCACAATAACAGTGGAAGACTTTAGGTCTCATGCAGGGATCCGCACGATGGCAGCTGTGAGCTGGCCGCAAAACCAGCAGCTAGCTCATGGCTGCCATAGACATGCATTGCATGCAGGCACGGTGTGGTGAGCACATTTTTGTCTCACCGCACCTGCTTGAGACAATCAACTTCCCTAGCTGAGCTCACCCCCGCCTCCTGCGGCTGCTGCGTGTGCATGAGGTGTAGCATACCTTCAGTTGGAGAGGTGGTGGGGTAAACGCTTTTCAGCCCTCCACTCTCCATAGAAATCTGTGTTGGCTGGGCCATAAGTAGGGAATAAGACAGAACATACTCTTATCTGTTTTTCCTGTAATATCACGGTACAGTGACACACATGTGTGCTCACTGTACTGTGCAGGGCACAATGCACTTCTATGGCGGCCTTTTGTAAAGCCTACAGTTGCCATAAACGGTTGTGCGAAAGGGGCCTTTCTGTAATTAGTCTAAGAAGGGACATACCTCTGAATATTTTCCACGATAGTTTCCCAAACTCTTCTCCATCCTATGTAATCTATGAAAAAGTTGGTCTTTACTAAGTCCTTCGTGACCACCCACTGAATCTTCCGCTTCACTTTCAATGTCTGAAGGAGGATCAAATATAGGTCCAGCTCCATCTCCATCAATCCGGTTTAAAGACTCACGTGAGCTGCTTCTAACAAGAGATTCTTTGGATGGAGATCGAAACAACGTGTCCTTTACTGGGCTCCGAAATAGTGACTCCATTGAAGGGACACGGAGCTGAAGCTTTTGTGCGAAAGACTGAGGTTCATTCTTCTGTAACAAGGAACATTTAACTGCATAAGAAATGCTGAACATGGCTGAACAAACTAAGTACTTGACAAGACATGGGGGCTGCAGAAACATCCCTTACTACTTTGATAAAAACCTATGTAGTCCTATACAGTGACTGAGGGTGAAACTGTAATGGAAATGGTTTCACTTTAGAATTAGAAGGAGACTTCTGGGACATCCACAAATCCTAAGAAAAGCCACAATCATTTTTCATGGATAAACAGCTAAAATATGAAACAACCTTGCCTAGAATCTATGAGGGTCCAACCACATGCCATTGACTAATAAGTCAATCATCCCAAAAAGTTGAGCAAATTTGCAGATGTATTAAATTACGTTCAAAATGGACTTCAACCCTTTCAGTAGCGATGGTCATTGGTGCCGGAATGACCAGGTCAATTTTTGATGTTCTGCTATGCACTTCTTTAAATGACGATATCTCTGGAAAAGCTTTACATATCATAACAAATTTTACATTGTTTATTTTCAAGACATGTGAGACTTTAACTTGATACCATAGTTTTAATAATTGCATATTTAAGATTTGACAATAATTGACTACAAATAATCTTATTTGTCATTTTTCCAATTAAAGTGTTTTTAATTAAGTAGTAACTATTACCAAACTATGTTATACATATGTGCAGCATTATTCCATCACCCTTCCCCAGGTTCAGCTACAGATGTAAAGGGTGCGTATACTTCTGCAGTAATAAAAAAAAGTAATAAAAAAGTGGAAATCTCCTGCAGTTTCTTCTATATTCTGCTTTCAGCTGACTAGTGGGAGGCACATTCAAACGCTTATATCTCCTGAACTCTTTGCACCTAGAAAGCAAATTATGGTGTCATATTAAAAAGGAAAGTTTCCCCTTTAATATGATCTATGGATTGCGTATGGATGCTTCACAGAACAGAACCTGAGATATCCATTCTTAAAGTCGCCAATAAAAAGCTGTACATAAAAATCAACTTTTTAGTACAAATTTAAGGGTGAATATCTCTGGCTCTGTGAAGCATCCATACATGAGATATAGCCACAGAAGTTGGCCACCATCATGACGTAAATAAACGTCCTTTCTACAATCTGCCACGTTAAAGCCACTGTATATTTAAGTGGAGCAGTCCTGAAGAGGTTAAAGGACATCTACATTCAGGATCAAGGATTGTAAACCAAGCACACCAACATAATGGTGTGTGATCCCTCTGGCAGGTCCTGCTCTTCTTTAAGCTTTTTATGCCCTTGATTTTTAAGAAAAATGGCTGTGAAAATTAGCCTGAGGGGCTCCAGGCTCCAATAAGACCTATGGAGCCCTGAGCCCCTCAGACTCATTTGCATAATATTAATAGCCCCTTTTTTTTTTAAACCAGAGCATAAGAAGCTTAAAGAAGAGCAGAACCTGCCAGAGGGGAAACACACCAGCATGTCAGGGTGCTTTTGTTTACAATCCTTGATCCTGGTGGTAGCTGATCCTTTCAGCTCAAGGAGCCCATTTACATAAACCAGAACTGCATGCACAATGCCAGGAGTTGAAAATTAAGAGTAAAACATATGAAGTCAGTGCAGTAGCTCTGGATTATTAGAAAGACCGGGATCCTAGAACCCCTTAAAGGTCACGAAATTCTAGGAATCTTCTATGAAGATTATTTCTACTGCACACATAAAATTTCCAGTGGTTCCAGGTACAATCTAGTATGCAAGGGAGCACTTACCTGATTAGAGACTGGATCATTCCCATTCATGCTGTCCGCGGACCTTGAAACATTCTAGTTGAAAACAATTAAAGACAAATAAATATATATCCACAATGTGGAATTACCTGGAAACATTATTCATAGTAATATTAACTGAAAAATTGGAAACTGTTAGAATTGCAAAACCAAAATTATTATTATTAATTATCTGCATAGAAGTTTGGGTGCAAAATGTATACTAGAAATTCAATACCTATAACACCACCATAGCCATACTGTATAACAAGTGTAGGAGACATGAGCAGAATTGATTGCAAATGCTCATATACCGGTATATATATTCATAATTACTAGTTAATGTATCATATGGTATAAAAACAAACAAATGTTCTGTACACACAATTGCACAAACTTCTATGGTTGCAAATTAAACTACTGGGTAAACAGCATGAAACATATAAGTATATGTTTTCATGTACACATTATTTCCACAAAAATAACTTTATTAGTCAAAGGGTCAATATTGATAAGTTTATAAGACATGCCTTGTACTTTTTTTTTTTTTTTTACAGATCTACCTCACACCCATGCAATATGTTTATTAGTGCGTGGAAAGAAACATTACAGATAGCTCTCCATAACTTACTGAAAAGTAATAGCTCTGTCTATGTCTGCTACACTCCCTTCCCTCTAATGCTCTCATTCACTACTGGCATCAGGGTGTTAATACATACATCCAGGCTAAATTTAGTTTTTTAGAATTATTAGATATTGGTGCGATCCTATTCCACCCATTTTATTCAGTAGAAAACAACAGGCAGCCAATAAAGGTGCACAGCAAAATCTTCTGCATCAAATAGGCAACACAGAAAAATAAAAATGGCTAGGACTACACTACACACAGCCAGCAACTACACACTTTCACTTTGGAACACAGGATATTTAGGACTTTTTTTTTATAGGAGTTTTCCAGTTATCAAACTCTGACCCCCAAAGGGACAGATTTTGCAGAGAAATTGAAGAAAGTAGACTCCCCTGGCCTAAGCAGGCACATTCTGTTCTTCCAGACATTACAGGCAGTCCCCAGGTTACGTACAAGATTGGTTCTGTTGGTTTGTTCTTAAGTTGAATTTGTATGCAAGTCGGAACTGTATATTTTATAATTGTAACTCCAGCCAAATCTTTTTTGGTCTCCGTAACAGCTGGATTTGAAAAATGTTGGATTCTCACAAGAACTAGGATTAACTATAAAGCTTCATTACAGACACATTTAATAACTTTTATAGCTCTTTATTGTAGCCTAGGGCTAAAGTACAGTAAATTCCCAACAGCCAGAGGTCCGTTTGTAACTAGTGGTCATCTGTAAGTTGGGTGTTCTTAAGTAGGGGACCGCCTGTACTACAAAGGCAAGAGAATGATGCAGCAGTCACAAGCACAGTGCAAGTGAATATCAATCTGGATTGAAATCACTGGAATATGGAAGAGAGCGAACCTTCCGGAGAGAGGAGTATATCACCTTCCTTCTGTTTCTACGCTAAAGCTGCCCCTTTGTAGGAGCCCTTTTATAAATATACCATTATTACCAATACGCCTTTGGTTCAAGCACAAGGACAGTACCGGTATATGTAGCCATGAGCAGGATCCTTGACTGCACACAATTGAACATTGGTATAAAGGCCACCGAAAAAATATCAACTCAGGCTATTAATACTGAGGGTTAAGGAGTCAGAAGCAATGGGTAAGTACATGTGCACTGGCCCTGTCCAGAAATAATTATCAAGCATTTGCCTATTAACACAAAAACAAGTTAATGTTTGATATTAAACCCCACATAGAAGCACATGGGAACCATATTTAGTGCAGGTTACTAGTACAAAGCAATAGGGGATTACTACTGGAGGGGTCTAGAAGCAGATCTAGAGTTATTCCACTTCCTGGAAGGAATGGGTGGACTCACCACACTGCCACTCAGTGGTCTGGACCGTTTGCTGTGGTCCAGAGCAAAAATAGTGTATTCAGAGAGTAAAGCAGGCTCTGCTATCATCCCGGCCAGCAGCTGTGCCACACAATACAATGGAATGAGGAGACACAATCAGAAGGGTTGCTTTCACTTTACATTGCATACTCAAAGTAGGATTTCATATTATCAAAATATATGGAGTTACATTTTTATTTAGCTCCAACACCTTTACAGGGATGTTCATGTGTCCAAAAACAAACATGCAAGGTCATAATGGGAATTCATTCGACCCAAAATACATTAGAACCAGCAGTCAGTTTGCAACATAAGTCTGCCATAATTTGCACCCAAAAAATGTTCCACATTTATCAAGGGTATTTACTTCTTTGGACCCTCTTAGGACTAGTAAGACAAAATGATATGAAAGTGGCTCTTCAGGAAAAGCAGCATGCACCAAAACTATGCCATTTTTATAGTGAAACCTAATCCACACAGATAGGAGGTGCAAAGTTAGAGTAGTCAGTCATAAACTTAGATTTATTATTAGAGTAAACATTTTGCATAAATGAACAGTGCATATAAGAGTAAACAATATAAGGTACTCTATTAGAGAAATATGTTTCTGTGTGCTTTCTCTGCTGCCTTTCTTCCTTATTTAAGCAGTTTGTGTAAAACTGCTTACATCACTGTACACCACAGACAGCTAAGAGATAAAGGATACCGATAATGTTTTCAATGGCTTAAAGGGGTTATGTCATTAATAAACCCTTCAGGACATAGCCAGTTTATAGCTAAAGGGAAATCTACCACCAGGAGGAAGGATTGTAAGCCAAGCACACTTGACATACTGGTGTTTGCCCCCTCAGACAGGCCCTGCTTTTCATTTAGCTTCTTATTCCCTTGTCTTTACAAAAAAGGCTTTTAAAATTATGCAAATGAGCCTGAGGGGCACTAGGTGTTAATGGTGCCTCTCAGGTACATTTGCATAATTTTTAAAGCCTTTTTTTTCTTAAAAACAAGGATATAGGAAGCTTAAAGAAGAGTGGATCCTCCCAGAAGGGGCAAACATCAGTATGTCAGTGTGCTTGGTTTTTCGCTGCTTTATATGGTTATAAACACTTATGATTGAACACTTTTAATTATCAAAGCAATTTTGTCGTCACATGTTGTACTTAAGTTTTGCATTTATTTATTTTTTTAAAAATAATGTAAAAACTGATTTGCCATTTTCAAATTTCAAAATCATCTAGTTTTTAATCAGTCAGTTTTACCATCTAAATACGTTGCTGAATAAAATTTCCCATACATTGACTTTATGTGTTCATAATGTGAATTTGAAATGTCTATAAAATTTATTTTGATGTCACGCAGATTACAACTTGAACATCAGTTTTCTGTATTTTCAAGGAGATTGCAGAATTGACTTTTTTGGGGATCATTTATTGTTAACGAAATACATAATATTAGAAGCCCCTATAAATCAATCCATTTTCAAATCTGAACCCCTCAAACTATCAGAAACCGCTTTTAAAAAGATTATTAACCTCTTGTGATCTGAGACACTGATGCACACTGAGACACAGACACCTAATGCCAGGAGATTGTAAGCAGAGAGGAGCTGCAAAGAACAAGGACATAAGTGATCCAGGGGAAGGGGGAGGCAGGCACATATCTGTGAGATGTAGCAGAGCTAAAAGTGTAACAGCGTAAAAGTCTGTCATGCCTCTGTGTAATAGGCATCATGCATCTCCCATCTCTGATCCGTCTCATCTCTCTGTCTATGTGTCACTATGTTAGTACAATGTCAGAAGCCAAATAATGTGTGTATACACCTGTACCCTGATAATCTAACCACATCGTCACCCCACAGAACTAGATGGATCATAATGTGACACACATCCTAGGTTTTTGAACTGAGCAGCCTAGGGAGGGATAGGACCTAAAACAGCAATAAAACTGAGCAACACTGTAAAGTAAGGGGTTAAATTATCTTTATTGTGTTAACATCATTAAGGGATTGAAATGTGAGAATTTTCTTTCATGAGAAAACCCCTTTAACTGGTTCACGAGCGCCCGCCGTGTATTCAAAAAAAAGTTTAAAAAAAAAAAATAATAAAAAAAAACCTAAAAATCCGAATCACCCCCCTTTCCCTAGAACTGACATAAATATAAATAAACAGTAAAAATCATTAACACATTAGGTATTGACACGTCCAAAAATGCCCGATCAAAATATATTAACGGTTTTTCACTGTGTTTAACCCCATAACGAAAAATAGCGCCCAAAGTCGAAAATGCCACTTTTTTGCCATTTTGAAAAATATAAAAAAATTCTATAAAAAGTGATCAAAAGGTCGTACAGTCCTAAAAATGATATCATTGAAAATATTATCAAATGTCTCAAAAAATGACACCCCCCCACAGCTCCGTACAACAAAGTATTAAAAAGTTATTAGCGCCAGAAGATGGCAAAATTAAAAAAAAATTTAAAAAAATTGTACAGGAGGTTTAAATTTTTGTAAATGTATGAAAACATTATAAAACCTATACAAATTTGGTATCCCCGTAATCGTACCGACCCAAAGAATAAAGTAAACATGTCATTTGGGGGGGCTCAGTGAAAGCCGTAATATCCAAGCCCACAAGAAAATGGCGCAAATGCGGTTTTTCACAATTTTCACTGCATTTGGAATTTTTATCCCGCTTCCCAGTACATGGCATGGAATATTCAATACCATCACTATGAAGTGCAATTTGTTACGCAGAAAACAAGCCGTCACACAGCTCTTTACATGTAAAAATTAAAAAGTTATAGATTTTTGAAGGTGGGGAGTGAAAAATGGAAATGAAAAAACAGGAAAGGGCCCGGTCCTTAACCGTTTAAAGCTCAACGCTCTGTGACCGATATAAGGGAGACAGAGCGCCAAGAGGTTAAAGGACATCTACCATCAGATTACCTGATGGTAGATGCTTCAACTCAACTCCCTGTCCCCATCGGGAGCAACCTTATTTTTCTATCTTTTAACTAAGTAATCATTTGTTTATAGAGGACAAGCAAGTATTGTGTGACCAATACATAAAGGGAATTTTATCACTGGTGATAATTAAACATAAAGAAAAAAAAATTGCATATAAACTGACCTCTTTATCTGGAGTGGCCATCGTGTCATCCTGCTGATCTGTCATTGAAGATGTACGACTACGGTTCCCAGTTGGTGACAGCCTTGCATGCCCCTAAGGGTGAGAGTTTATACACGTTCATTCAATGTTCCTTTAGCTAGTAGGTTAAAATAAGAGAGAAAAGCTGTTAAAGTGCAGGTTAAATGTAGTGATGCATAACATTGGGGTGAGAGAGGATACGGGCCTAGGGGCAAATTTAATGCATATGTTCTGGGCTTGCCCTGAGCTAAGAGAATTGGTGAACAAAACTGAGCGGCTGGAACAGGAAGTGTTTGGGGTCAGGATTCAGCAGATATTTATACGGCCGAGCAGCTTGCTGTGGCAAAACTGTTGTATCAGGTACGAAAGACCATTGGCTCGACGCTGACCAAAAGTGTCTGAAATTAAGCAACTGATGAATAATACTAATAAGATGGAGCTGGGGGTATATCTCAAGAGGAATGTAATTGGGAAGTTTGAGAAATAATGGGGAAAATCGTTGGAACAGATTAGGGACAGAAGAGTTATTGCGGAGATGGCAGAGAGTACGCTAGAGGTGTAAGGGAATGGGACAGATGATAGGTATTGCCGCAGATGATTTTTAGGGAACTGGAAGAAGAGGTGCTTCCCGAGTTAAAAAAAAAAGGGTTTGGTCTCAGTATTATCCTTTTCATGGATTATCAGAGCAAATTTTCCATGTCTGAACATAGTCTATGGCCCCATGCACATGACTTTAAAGTGCAAGTGGGCATTAAACAACATGTGGTGTGCTGTTTGCAGCCCGGCTGGCAGTGGTGGGTAAATAATCACGGTGGCAATTGAAAAAGACTGGACGGTCAGTCGGCATGTTCAAGGTGCATGCATGTGCCTCACTTATGTGTGAATGTGGCCAGTAGAAGGCAATGGGGCCGTGTGCTAGCTAAACTTTCTCTGTGAATGGTCGTGTGCATGAAGACTAAAGGGGAGCCTAAACAAACACAGCCACAAGGAAATTTATACTCAAATGACAAAATGTCATTTATGTAACTACTCTGTAGGATGGATGGCTTATAAAACACTGTAATTGTGAAAACAAAGAAAAGTTTTTACTGTATCCATATGCACATTGGGTCTACCTCTTTGCACATTGGGCCTTAATGTACATAATCAGTAGTACACGTGCCAAAAAGCACAACGTGGCGAAATCCCCAATTTGTAATGTCTGACGATAATGCACTGTGCTGCGATTCACTTAGATCGTGCGCCCAATTTCCTGCATGTGTCGCTTCCCCGTTCAGGTCAGCCGGAATTCACCTTCTTCCTCCTGGTGCATGTAAGTGCATGTCTTGCCACACAATTTTAAATCCAGCGCTCAGTCCTAATCAGTCGGATCGTTCGATGGCCCGGAATATCCAACGAAAGTGCGCTCCGCGGACCCTTAGTAAATAAACCCCTATGTGTGATCATTTTGGACAGAGGGATCTAATACCTACTACAATATATAATGTTTTAATTAAAAAAATAATAATTAATAACCGTATTGTGTACTGGGAAGCTGAAAAACAAAATTCCAAATGTAGTGAATTTTGAAAAAAAAAAAACGCATTTGCATCACGTTCTTGTGGGCTGAGTTTTTACGACTTTCACTGTGCGCTCCAAATAACATTGATGCTTCTTCATATTATGCTGTACGCAGGTGTGTGCAGTGTCCTTTTTTGCAAAATGAGCCAACGTTTTCATTGCTACCATTTTGAGGACTGACCCTCGAGGGAGCGACGTTGGGAAACAAACCGCTGGCGGCATCAAAAGGGTTCATATGCCCGATCAGTGCTAGCAGTGACCCAAAGTTTTAGCTGCAATATGCAGCAAACCCCACCTGTGTATGAAGAGGGCTCAGCCCACCCCTGCATCGTATATGTACAGGGCGGAGCGGGAAGGGGCTAAAAACTGTGCGCAAATGTGCAGTTTGGCTGTGTGGTTTGCAGGGTGCGCAAGATACATGAATTGTGGTGCACGGTTTTCATGTTTCTCATATATCAGTGGATCTTTACTACTTGCTTGATATGAGTTAAAGGTTGTTCATATAGAATAAGCATAAAACTTGTTCCAGGTGCCATATACAAGACTCTGGAAACACAACCCTGAGCTCTTACTAAGCATGTACTCCAATGACCACAGAATACAGTAAGTCTGCAACTTATTTGTGAAGCACCTTCAACTCTGGTTCATACACTATACACATGAAAACTATTTCAGATTCACAAAACACTAAGCCTCAATCCTTGTAAACAACTAGTATAGCAAATAATTACACATATTCCACCGTTCCCAATGTAAATGCAGTGAAGCTCACACACCCGGATCCTAGTGTTATGCTGTGAATACTGGTCGCAGACCTGCAAAACTGGCTTCAGAAAGAACAATGCACATGAATGAGGTGTCCTAAACAGTCTCTAGTCAGGAATACTAACCAAGGCTCAATCCATAATAAAAAAAAAATACAATACTTTACTACTAAAAATGAAGAATTTCTATGTACTATTAAAATGTACTGAATGCAATGATTAAAGAAAAATTATTAGAAGAAGAAAAAAAAAGTCTTATCTTTTTTTAGGAACAGTCACTCCTATGGAGAGTTGTTTCTGGACTGGGATGCAATTCCTGACACAACCCATGGACAGTAATGACATTTATTTATAATTCTGAATATTAAATTTAACTTTTTCCAAACAGTAAACAAATCTTTGATAAAAATCTGGCATCTATAAAGGCAGTGGAGTGTGGATCATTCTAATACCAAATCCAGAGCCCTTGTTCATGATGGATTACCATTCACTTTAAAGAGATTGTAACAAGATTGGCTGCTATCCTTTATCCACATTATCAGGGGAAACAATTTGATTGACAGGAGTCTGACAGGTGGGACCTCCACTGATCAGGATATCTGTTCTCACCAATTAAACGAAGCAGCAGGACAAGCATGCATCCTGACACTTTTTCTTTACTATAGCAGCGCTGGAAATTTCCAACACACTCTCTCAGACAGTGAGTACCGGGTATACCTGAGCGCTGTGCTCAGCAATTTCCAAGGCTCCTAGAGTATTGAATGGAGCTACAGGATGCAATACCAACCTGCGGCTTCATTCAGATAGTGAGTACCGGACTGGAGATTGGTCACGGTCCCAGCAGTCACCCACCCCCCTATCAGATTGTTTAACTCTATGCTGTGGATATTGGATAACAAGCGCTCTTAAAACACCATCTTTAATGTGTCCAGTGTAAGAGAAACATGTCCACAATTCAGATCAGGCCTGATCCTGAGGAGTAGGGGACATCCTTGTGACCAGGCCTGCACAGGGGACATCATTATGCCATTTCTGGAAGAAAAACTTTTCTGAACACGACAATGAAAGTAACACGTCCCTGTATGAGAGCCATGAGCAGGGCCTCGTAGCGCTTGTCCTACCTGTGCCTGGGGCTGCAGGCTGCTCCTTACAGGGGACTGCTCCTCAGTTATCTTCTGCTTCAGCTTCTTAAACATCTTGTAGGCAGTGGTGGTGGGTGCAGCCGGTTACAGTATGAGTGAAGGGCTAGTAATGGAGACGCACACAGCGGGAGAACATACCTCAGGAGTGTGGACAGTATTACATTATAACTACACTCAATACTTAGTGTACGGGTCACTGTCTCCCGGCTCTTCCGCTTCCTGATGGTCTCTCGTTCTCGGGTCCTACTTGACGTATAACATCATCTGCGCATATGCGGCCAACGTGGAGCTACGGGCTGCAAGATGGGACAATCCGTGTGAACAGTCACATCTTCAGTGGCCGCGCCTCGTTCTCACATTGCTGGAAGAAGTGCTGATGTCTGTCCCTGTGCTCGTGCCTAGCGACACTATTTCTGACGCTCTGCTTGTGCAATGTGATATTGTCAGCATCATTCATGTGTCTTCCACGTCATCCCCTAATCTTGTCTTCTGCTTTGTCCACTCTCTATTAAATGGAAATATCCACAAAGCTGGGCGAGTGAGAGAACGCCCGCATGCACTCATGGCATAGCTGCTTATTGCCACAGCTAACAGAGCACTTAAAGGGGTTTGCTGATGAAAGAAAGTCATATCTCCCAACTTTTGGGCGAGAGAAGGGGAGACAAAAGTCCCTCCCCCTTTTCCCAAACCACGCCCATTAACCTACCGGCAAGCCAATGCCCCCTTACTTCGGCCGCCCCCCCCCCAACTCTACAACAGATAAAACCCCTATTTAATTTTTATCCCCCCCCCCCCCTCTACATTTGGTTTAACACTTTAATTTATCTCTCCAAATTTACACATAATACTATCTATACCCCTACCCATCCTCACATGGTGTGGTCCCTGTTCTCTATCCTCCGCATACTGTGGTCCCCTGTCCTCCAGCCTCCTCCTGTAGCCACCTGTCTTCCAGCTTCTTCCTGTCCTCCAGCCTCATCCTGTTTCCCCTCTCCCCCTGTTGCCCAGCCTCCTCCTGTAGCTCCTGTCCTCCATCTTCCTCCTGTAGCTCCAGGCATCCAGCCTCCTCCTGTAGTCCCCTGTCCTCAATCCTCCTCCTGTAGCTCCTGTCCTCCAGCCTCTTCCTGCAGCCCCATGTCCACCAGCCTCTTCCTGCAGCCCCATGTCCTCCAGCCTCCTCCTGTAGCCCCCTGTCCTCGAACCTCCTCCTGTAGCTCCTGTCCTCCAGCCTCCTCCCGTCCTCCATCCTCCTGTCGCTCCTATCCTCCAGCCTCCTCTTGTGGCCTCCTGTCCTACAGCCTCATTTTGTGGCCTACTGTCCTCTATCCGCCTTCTGCGGCTTCTTGTCCTCCAGCCTCCTCCTGTGGCCCCCTGTCCTCCAGCCTCCTCCTGTGGCCCCCTGTCCTCCAGCCTCCTCCAGTGGCCCCCTGTCCTCCAGCCCCCTCCAGTGGCCCCCTGTCCTCCACCCTCCTCATGTGGTCTCCTGTCCTCAAGCCTCCTCATGTAGTCTCTTGTCCTCCAGACCCCACTGTAGTCACTGTCCTGTAGCCTCCCCTGGTAGCTCTTGTCCTCCAGCCTCCTTCTGTGGCCCCCTGTCCTCCAGCCTCCACCTGTGGCCCCCTGTCCTCTAGCCTCCTCATGTGGTCTCCTGTCCTCAAGCCTCCTCATGTAGTCTCTTGTCCTCCAGACCCCACTGTAGTCACTGTCCTCCAGCCTCCCCCTGTAGCTCTTATCCTCCAGCCTCCTTCTGTAGCTTCTGTCCTCCAGACTCCTGTAGCACCTGTCTTCCAGACTCCTCTTTTAGCTCCTGTCCTCCAGACTCTTCTTTTAGCTCTTGTCCTCCAGACTCCTCCTGTAGTTACTGTCCTCTAGCCTCCTCCTGTAGCTCATGTGGCCTCCTGTCCATCCTCCTCCTGTAGCTCCTGTCCTCCAGCCTCCTCATGTGGCCTCCTGTCCTCCAGCATCCTCTTCTAGCCCCCTTTCCTCCAGCCTCCTCCTGTTGCTCCTGTCCTCCATCCTCATCCTGTAGTTCCAGTCCTTCAGCCTTCTCCTGTAGCTCCTGTCCTCCAGCCTCCTCGTGTAGTTTCCTGTCCTCCAGACCCTCCTGTAGCCCCCTGTCGCCCGGCCTACTCCAGTAGCCCCCTGTCCCCCACCTACTCCAGTAGCCCCCTGTCCTCCAGCTTCCTCATCCTGTGGCCTCCTGTCCTCCAGTCTCCTCCTTTGGCTCCTGTCCTCCAGCCCCCCCCCCCCCGGTCCTCTATCCTCCTCCTGGTCTCCTCTTATTGTGGCTCCCTGTCCCCTGGTATTAAACATAAATACCCTGCTTCAGGGGCGTTGCTAGGGTGGTAAAAGATCCAGGGCACGGGTCCCAATGCATGTGTATCGCACTTTCAGTAATGCCCGCTACTGTACATACCCTCCATCACATTTGGTTCTTCCAATAATAACGTTATTGAAGGTATATACAGCTACAGAAACACAGGAGAAATCCCTACGTGTTACAGACAGTGACTGCTGGTGTGATGTGCACTTCACTATTAGGCATCACCACATGTCCTTTATTGTCCCAATATCTTGGTTCTCCGAAGGCACGTTAACATGTTGCAATTAAAAATGCATCGCAGTCAGTTTTGAGGTGCAGTATTGTTATTTTACGTGAACAACATTTGTGGAACAGGTTTCCCCTTCAAACTCAAATTCACCCATTCAGATCAGGTCTTTCACCTGTTAAATTGACAAAATTGCACCTAAAACCAACTCAAAACTGCAACATGTGAACACACCCTGACAGCGTTATCCTGCTTCTGCCCTAACACCCTCTCAAAATACTGTAAGGCTGCGCTCACACGTTTGCACCTAAACAAATACAAGACACCAGGCGCTCGTTATCCATCACATAACCATCACTGGAAACTCATGTGTGAGGCCCCATCCTACTGCCACGTGTGAACACGCCCCAAGAAATGTCCCCACAGTCCCCCAGTAATGTCCCCCACAAATCCCCCCAGTAATGTCTCCCCCACACAGCCCCCTTGTAATGTCCCCCACACAGCCCCCCCTGTAAGGTCCCCCAGTAATGTCCCCAAAGACAGCCCCCCTGTAAGGTCCCCCAGTAATGTCCCCACACACAGCCCCCCCTGTAATGTCCCCACACACAGTTCCCCTGTAGTGTCCCCATACACAGCACCCCTGTAATGTCCCCACACACAGCACCCCAGTAATGCCCCCCAGTAATGTCCCCACACACAGCCCTCACCTGTAATGTCCCCATTAATGTCCCCACAGATGGCCCCCCTGTAATGTCCCCACACACAGTCCCCCTGTAATGTTCCCAGTAATGTACCCACACATAGTCCCCCTGTAATGTCCCCATACAGTCTCCCTGTAATGTCCCCCACACACAGCACCCCTGTAATGTCCCCCAGTAATGTTCCCACAGACAGCCCCCTGTAATGTTCCCAATAATGTCCCCATACAGTCTCCCTGTAATGTCCCCCACACACAGCACCCATGTAATGTCCCCACAAACAGCACCCCTGTAATGTCCCCCAGTAATGTCCCCACACACAGCCCCCTGTAATGTCCCCACAGACAGCCCCCCTGTAATATCCCCCAGTAATGTACCCAAACACAGCCCTCACCTGTAATGTCCCCCAGTAATGTACCCACACACAGCCCTCACCTGTAATGTCCCCCAGTAATGTCCTCAAACACAGCCCCCCTGTAATATCCCCCAGTAATGTCCCCACAGACAGCCCCCCTGTAATATCCCCACACACAGCCCCCTGTAATGTCCCCACAGACAGCCCCCCTGTAATGTCCCCCAGTAATGTACCCACACACAGCCCTCACCTGTAATGTCCCCCAGTAATGTCCCCACACACAGCACCCCTGTAATGTCCCCACACACAGCCCTCACCTGTAATGTCCCCCAGTAATGTCCTCAAACACAGTCCCCTTCTAGTGTCCTGTAATGTCCCCACACACAGCACCCCTGTAATGTCCCCACACACAGCCCTCACCTGTAATGTCCCCCAGTAATGTCCCCACACACAGCACCCCTGTAATGTCCCCACACACAGCCCTCACCTGTAATGTCCCCCAGTAATGTCCTCAAACACAGTCCCCTTCTAGTGTCCTGTAATGTCCCCACACACAGCACCCCTGTAATGTCCCCACACACAGCCCTCACCTGTAATGTCCCCCAGTAATGTCCTTAAACACAGTCCCCTTCTAGTATCCTGTAATGTCTCCATACACAGCACCCCTGTAATGTCGACCAGTAATGTCCCCACACACAGCACCCCTGTAATGTCCCCACACACAGCACCCCTGTAATGTCCCCCACACTCAGTCCCTAGTAATGTCCCCATACACAGCCCCCTTCTAGTGTCCTCCTGTAATGTCACCCCCATACAGCCCTCCTGTAATGTGCCCATATAGATATTCCTATCTTCTCCCTCTCACCTGACTCGTGCAGCTCTGTGCAGGTCATGTGATCGTGACATCATCACAGGTCCTGCAGGGAAAGCAGTGTAGGCTGTGTACTGTGAAGCTTCTCATCACGATCTATGTCCAGAGGACATAGGATTGTGGTGAGAGAGGGGAAGATGCCCAGGCAGCGGGACTGATGTCCTGCTGACCCAGGGAGATCCGGGGGATCCGGGGGAAAAGCCCCGGATCTTTTGACCTAGTAATGACCCTGCCCTGCTTGTTACCTTACCTTGTTCCCCCTCTTTTCTCTCGGGCACCGACTGACTCGCGGAGGATGTGGGGCCAGCTGAGGGGGTAGAGCTACCTCCTCACATGACTCGTGCAGACATCATGTGAGGAGGTAGCAGATAGCTGCAGCTCTAATATGGGAACCAAGAGGAGACAGGACAATGCAGAGGAGACAGGGAAAACCCGGGACATTCTCCCAGCCGCCTATGACGGCAGGACAGGGCCCAAAAACTGGGACTGTCCGGCCGAATCTGGGACGGTTAGGAGGTATGGAATGTTCTCAAATCTTCTAGTGAGGTTTACACAATAAAGATCTACCAACATCTGGTACCTGGCATGGAACTCAGTGAGCGTGCAGACTGGGTTTCCTGCCACTATATGGCGGGATGCAATTTCTTGCTGCATAACACAGTACCTGTGAGGGTTAACTCTTCAGGGGCTGGAGCAACGCTCGACAGCATAAGGCTACAGAATAATACAGTCTGAATTCCTAGTTCAATCACAGTAGGGGCCATAACCCTAACAGAATTACAAGCCTTCTGCAATTTACATCTGCCGAAAGCCTAAGGAGTTAAGATGCTGAGTGGAAACAGCTCATCGTCTAGGACCAGATCTGAAAATGTCCAGCACAAAAATCCCCCACCATGATTCAGGCAATTACAGCCCATGTAAAGTCATAATGCACTATTTGGACAAGAACGACAAAATTTACATTATTAGCGTAGTCAGACATATCTACTACAACGATGGTTAAATGGGCGTCCACACCAGAGCCTGAATGAGCCTTGACTAACAAAAACATCATAACACCAAGGGAATTTCATGTAGATGTCAGGAAAAGCTTTGTATCACCACAACCTTGAATCCTGTCCTCCAGCTTCCTTATGTAGTTTCCTGTCCTCCAGACCCTCCTGTAGCCCCCTGTCCCCCACCTACTCCAGTAGCCCCCTGTCCTCCAATTATTCTTCAAACTGACACACTCCGTGGTTCAGGACTGACACAGTTGCAACTCCCCTGCCAATGCGCAAGGCAGAGGACTGTATCATTCGGTACATCTAGAGGTAATTAGCAGTGGTAGTTTCAGCCTGGACAGGCAAAGGTTTAATGTTATTATCCAATGATGTTCCGCCTTTTTAACTGGAGTGTGATTTGAGAGTGAGACCACCTGACCAAAGTGTAACAAAACCCCTGGACAGGAAGTGACAAACCCTTCTTTAGGCCCAGCTCTCACCACATGAGGAGCTCTTAGGCCCCAGCTGCTGTGACAGGAGCACACCTCTTGGAGTCTACCTCTCTTCCAGAGCAGACATCTTCTACAACACTGAGTGACCAAAGACAGTGTGAGATACACCTTCAGCAACCAGACTGGTGACCAAACTCCTGAGGTTTCCTCTCCATGACCACTCTCCAGTAATCCGGACTATCCAATAATCCAATATCTGTACAAGATCGTTTGGCTCGTTGTCCCAGGGAGATTTATTATATCAGCCTCTCCCCCAGCTAACTTCTTGCACACACCAACCGCTGGAGACCTGCCAGGCTGTGGGACAGCCCTTCGGTCCCCATACCAAGCACCGTGACACTAGCGTTCCTAGGCCGCAACCACCAGCCACTCCGGTATTCTGGGCCCTGGCTGCCTCCAGGCCCCAAGAAAAGGCTAGGCCCCATTGGAGGATGTTACACAGTCACTACACTAGAAATAAAAAAACACTAGAAGTTAGGTAGCTAGAGCAGAATATTTTTAGAATACATGCAACCTGTTCTTATTTGGGAACCATGCTCACTGGGTTACATGGATATCTACTAGGCTGCAGCAATGTCTGTAGCATCCTCTTCTATCCATTATGGGCATAGGGTAGGAAGCACTTCACGCACTGAAAAATGTGATGTACTTTAGCCCATATGGGAGCCAATACGTTGAAGGCTGTAGTCCAATGTGAATATATTACATTTGTTTCTCGAGTTTAGTTATGTTTGATTGTCACGGGTGGTACCCTGTGCCTCTCGCTCCCCCACCCCAGCAACTTACGGGTACCGGCTCCTGCTCCGGCCTGTCTGGCCCTGGCTGCTGCTGCTCCATCCTCCTTGGCCGTGCGCGTGCTCCCGACTCCTAGGGCCGAATCATTTGGCCGTGGACATTTTATTAAATTGCAGCGGCTGCTTTTCCCACCCTAGGCTTATACTTGAGTCAATAAGTTTTCCCAACTTTTTGCAAAATGCAGTACCTCGACTTAAACGCGAGTATATATGGTATATGTGTATATATATATATATATATATATATATATATATATATATATTGTAGCGGGGTCAGTTTTAATGTGACAAAGTCCAGAGACACAGACAGGCTTGACGGCAGAAATGCGGTTTCCTTGCGGCTTTTATTGGCAGCCAAAACAATGCAGCTTTACAGGCAAGTAAAATAAAACAAAGCGGGGAAACAAAAACGGGCTCGTCTGAGCACTACCTGTACATCGGTAAGTCCCTCTCTAGCAAAGCAGCGTACTCACAGCGGCTAGTGACACACGGCTGGCAAGCCTTCCAGAGCAATGTCTCTCACACAGAGCTCCAGCCCAGTATGCAGCTCTGGGATAAAACCCTTCTCCCAGCTGCACTTGGTAATCAGGGCTGTGCAGTCTCTGGTCAGTGCATTAACCCTTTACCCCAGGTATGGAAGTAACCTGAAAGGAATATATACGCCATCTATTACCTTTCCAGCCGCTGTCCTACAATATATATTATATATATGTGTTTTTTTCCTCACAATGAATCTGCCAAAGACAAGGGACAATTATAGGTGTGTGGAGAGGGGCTATAGAAAGGGGTATTATAATATCCCCTTTTTTGTAGCCCCTTAGCCCCAATTCTATATAACATAACCATCAATGTTATTTAGGTGTAAAAAGGCATCTAGATCCTTCTTGAAGCTCTCTGCTGTCCCTGCTGTGACCAGCGCCTGAGGCAGGCTATTCCACAGATTGTCAGTTCTCACAGTAAAAAAGCCCTGTCACCTCTGGCAATCAAACCTTGGTTTCTCCAGACGGAGACAGTGCCCCCTCATCTTCAACCTGAAACAACTTTCCACCATATTTTTTGTATGGACCATTCATGTATTTATATAAATAAATCATATGTTGCATGTGAATTATGAGCCCCCAGGTGCATAACCTTAGACTTGGCAAATGATGTTCAATGTGGATAAATGTATGACCAAACACTCAGTTTGTCCAAGTCCTCATGCTTCCTATAAACATCCTCTATAGCAGTGGTGGCGAACCTATGGCACTGGTGCCAGAGATGGCACTCGGAGGCCTCTCTGTGGGCACACGGGCTGTCTCCCAGGCACAGAGTTTGCCAGACATGGCATCTTCCTACAGGCAGTCCAAGTAGTGCCCTGCTATTTTAAAGTGACCTATCCTATGCTGCTTGGTCCTGTTCGAAGAGTTAAAAGGTGTGGACGGGTGGATTGGAGTTCCAAAATTCTGGTAGAAATAAATTTGTTTCTGCCTAAATTGCTGTGTTGGCACTTTGGGAAAAGCTAGTGTTTTTTGGGTCTCATTTTGGGCACTCGGTCTCTAAAAGGTTCGCCATCACTGCTCTATAGACTGTATTACACTACACAACTTGGTGTCATCTGTAAAAATAGATACAGTGCCATTAATTCCTACCTCTATATCATTAATAAATAAATGAAACATTAGTGGGCCAAGCACAGAACCCTGGGGTACACAACTTATAACTGTTGACCGCTCTGCGTAGGAATCATTGACCACAACTCTCTGGATATGATCCTTCAGCCAATTTTTTAATCCAATTGTAAATGATTCCTTCTAAACTATTAGACTTTATTTTACCCATTAGGTGTCTGTGAGGGACAGTGGTAGATTAATAGAATAAATAATTAACCTCTAAAAACATTTAGCAATGCTAAATGGAAAGGCTAGCGACACCCTACGACAGGCTTATGCCGCTTTCCTCAGCCTTCTCCAACTACTAGCGGCATGGGATTGTAAGGTTACTCGCTAGACAAACCAGGCATAGTTTTAAACCTAATCATATCCAGGCACTCCGACTACCCTAGGGATTGTTTATCTCTTCCCCTAAGAATGTGAAAGCAGCCTTCTGACAATTCTATACTACAGTGTACACAGATAATGTACAAGGACTGGGTGACTCCCCTACTTTTCTAAAGTAAGTAAATCTTCCAATGCTAAATCTAGATCAGCTAGCTACTTTAAATGCAGATGTAGCAGAGGAGGACCTGAGTAGTGAAATTGCAGAAAAAAAAAAATGGGAAAGCACCAGGACCTGATGGGTACAATGCAGAATTCTTCAAAGCACTCTAACAGGAAATAACACTATCCCTCATTCCATTTTTTAAATGCATTTTTTAAAAACCTGCTGCTTTATCACTGAAAAATGGCACATATATAAAAGAATGGTAGAAACCCTTGTGACTCCAGTAGTTATCACCCAGATTCACTGATAGACCAAGACATTAAATTGCCTTCCGAATTGATGGCAGATAGACGCTCATAGTTCATGCCTTAGTTGGTAGGAAAGACTCAAGTAGGATTCATCAGAGGCTGTAGTGGCCAGCACTAGAAAAGTACTCACTGTGGCGCATTTACTAACAGCAGTGCAAACTGCACTATATGCAGTTTGTGTAGTGTGCAGAGGGCGCCATGTTCAGGATTTCTGGCGCACGTTCTTCATGAATCTGTGGTGCACCCTTAACCCCTTCACGCTCCGTGACGGATATATCCGCCACAGAGCTATGAAGGGTGTATGGAGAGGGCTCACGGGCTGAGCCCTCTTCATAAAGACATGGGCTTTGCTGCATATTGCACCGATCGCACCGATCGTGGGTGTTAACCAGTTGTTTGCCGCCGGCAAAGTCGGCGCCACCATCTTACCTCCGATCGTCTCTCCCCTGAACGTCATCGGGGGCGGAGATGGGTTGCCATGACAGCCTTGGGTCTTCGTTTTAACCGAGGCTGAATGGCTTCTGCCTATTCATTACAATGAGCCAGTGGCTCATTGTAATGTATAGTGTGCAGAAATGCCATATACTGCTATACAGTAGTATTGCAGTATATGGTACGAATGATCGGACCATCTAGGGTTAATGTTAGGGTCTAAGAAATAGTGAAAAAAATAGAGAAAAGAAGTTTAAAAAATGTAAAAAATTTATAAAATATTAAAAGTTCATATCACCCCCCTTTCCCTAGAACTGATATAAAATATAATAAACAGTAAAAATCACAAATACATCAGGTATCATCGCGTCCCAAAATGCCCAATCTATCAAAATATAAAAACGGTTACGGCCGGTGGTAACCTCCGGAACGGCAAATGGCGCCCAAATGTCCGAAACGCAACGTTTACACCTTTTTACATTACATAAAAAATGTAATAAAAAATTATCAAAATGTCACACAGTCCTCAAAATGGTAGCAATGAAAACGTTGGCTCCTTTTGCAAAAAATTACACCTGACACAGCTTTATATGCCAAAGTATGAAAAAGTTATTAACGTCAGAAGCAAATTTTTTTTTCTTTTTTGTACACATTCGTTAAATTTTTTAATTTTTGAAAATGTATTAAAACGCAATAAAACCTGTATAAATTTGGTATCACCGCGATCGCACCAAACCACAGAATAAAGTAGAGTTGTTATTTGGAGCTCTGAGTGAAAGTCGTAAAAACTGAGCCCACAAGAATGTGCCGCACACACGTTTTTTTTCAATTTTTCCACATTTGGAATTTTTTTCCGGCTTCCCACTACATGGCAGGGAATAATAAATAACATCACTGGAAAGTAAAATATGTTTTGCACAAAATAAGCCCTCACAGAGCTCTATACACGGAAGTTATGGATTTTTGAAGATGGAGAGCGAGAAATGAGCGAAAATACCCTGTGTCCTATGATGTCTAGTGCAGCTGCACCACAAAAGGGTCACGTGCGACACAAATGTGGTGCAGTCACTTCTTAAATACCTGAGTAAGCAGTTTGCTCTAAAAAGAATGTGCAAAGTCCGGAACTTAAAGTGGTTTTCCCACGAAGCAAAGTTAGGCCCTATACACGGGATAGCGCCTAACTTGCTGATCAGTCGGCTTCTCAGTGCTGATCAGTAGGGGTCCGTCACTCCGTCAGAGTAATGGAGCAGACGGCCACACATGACCGTTCTGCTCTATTAATCTCTATGGAGCTGACGGAGATTGGTGAGCGCAGCACTCGGCAATTGTGTCAGTACACTTGGTCAACCTCAACGTTGGAAAGGTTAAGGCGCATGCCCGTGGACTATATATTGTGAGTGGGGCCATCAGGGATACATCAACGGACTTAGTCCACACCATAGACGAAGGGACTGAGGCGCGTTACAGCGGGCTCTGTTCATATTTAAGGTGAGAACGTAAACGCCGCATGATAACGGACTTAGTTTGTAACATGAACCGCTTTTCGTCAGCAGTAGTACTAGGGATTCTGGATTTTATTTTCAATATAATCTCCGGTACTTTTATTAATGGACTTACTCAAAGAGTGGATAATGTGATTCAAAGTAGGTTTGTAAAGTAAATTAGCCTAGTCTATATATGTGGTCTAGTATGCCAGTATATGTATATCCCATCAGGAAACACGTTTTTTGTCACGCCAGAATATTAGACCATGTCAGTGTGATATTTATCTTTAATTATAAAAATGCTGCATACGTAAAGCCTTCATTAAGGCCTTTGGGGGATAGTGTCCCCAGACGATAAATCCATTTCGCTTCAAGTTGTAAAAGTTTGCGATCTGGGTCGCCCCTTCTGATTCCAGTCTTCAAACAGTCAATGCCCCAGAATTTTAGTTGTTCCAAATTCCCCTTATGCATTAGCTTCATATGTTTGGTTAACGTTGTGTCTTTGTTAGTCCTCACAGTGCTAAGATGTGAGGACATCCTCCTCCTCAATTCTTGTACCGTTTTGCCAACATACATTTTGGGGCAACTGCACTGCGCCACATAGATCACTCCTGTCGATTTACAGTTTATATAATGTTTTATGTCATGGACATTTTGGGGCAACTGCACTGCGCCACATAGATCACTCCTGTCGATTTACAGTTTATATAATGTTTTATGTCATATGTACGTCTGCCGTCTGAATCTGTGAAACTCCTCTTTCTAGTCATGTGTTTGCAGAGCGAGCAGTTCCCGCATGGATATGAACCTGTGGTCCGGGGTGGTAGCCAGGTGGATTTAGGAGTTCGCCGTTCACAGTAATGGCTATGGACCAATAGGTCCTTCAAGTTCTTACCCCTTCGGTAGGTTATTGAGGGGTATGTGGTTAACACCGGCTGGATGTCCTCATCAGCAATAAGTAGCGGCCAATATATTTGAAGGATGTCAGAGACCTGTTTACTATATCCATCAAAGGTGCCAATGCACCTGATCGGCATCTGTGTCTCTCGGTTTTCCCCACATCCAAGAAGGTTTGGGTATCCTCTATGTAAGAAGCATCGGTAAAGTTCGCCACACTCCTTCTCAAAGTCAACTTTTGTTGAACAGTTCCTCCTGGCCCGAAGGTACTGGCCTGTTGGTATGCCCCTCTTGAGGGGTTCTGGATGCCAGCTATGCCAGTTTAATAGGCTGTTGGTTGAGGTCTCTTTCCTGAAAATGGATGTTTGTAGGAGACCCTGTTCATCTTTTTTAATAGTTGGATCCAGAAAACAGATTTGTTCATGGTGAATTTCAGAGGTGAAGTGCATCCCTATCATATTGTTGTAAAGACATTCGACAAATTGTTTAAAGGCATCCTTGGTCCCTTCCCACAGGATCAGGACGTCGTCAATGAATCTTCCCCAGTGTGTGATGTGTTTAGTGAATCTGATGAGATCATCAGAAAAGACAATAGAGGCTTCCCACCACCCTAGAAAAATATTAGCGTACGTCGGTGCACAGATCGTCCCCATGGCGGTACCCTTCACTTGATGGTAAAAGGTACCGCCAAAGAGGAAGTAGTTGTGATTTAACAAGAATTGCAGCAGTGAAAGTAGAAAGTGGTTGTGTTTTTTAAATTGGACACCCTTCATGCTCAGGAAGTAGGTTACAGCCTTCAAACCCAGATCATCTTGATGTTGCTATAGAGGGCTTCTACGTCCAAACTTGCAAGGTAAGTATCCTTGGATACCGTCACTCCCTGTAGTTTGGTAATGACGTTCTTTGTGTCTTTTAAGTAAGATGGTAGAGAGAAGACAAAGGGGCGTAACAGCTTGTCGATATATTCGCTTATTCCTTGTGTGAGACTATCTGAGCTGGACACAATCGGTCGCCCAGGGATCGGTTTTTCTTTCTTATGCACCTTTGGAAGTGCATAGAATGTTGGTATCAAAGGTTTTTTTATGAATAGACATTTAAATTCATCCTTTGAAATTAGGTTCTCCTCTAGGGCTCCACCCAGCAAGTCTGATAGTTCCTGGACAAATTTGTCTGTTGGATCTCTCGCCAATGGTTTATATGTATTTGTATCGGCCAGGAGACGTTTGACCATGTCAACATAGTCCTGCCTATCCATTAGCACTGTGTTCCCCCCCTTGTCCAGAGCTGCACGTTCGTCCTTACTCATATTCGAGGCTACCAATTTTGGATTGGGTCTTATTTTTTCTAAGTCCCTAGTCACCATATTTACGAATGCCTCAATGGAAATAGTGGTGTGTTTTTGCACTTTGGCTTTAAATTCGTCAATGGTAGTGAAATATCACTTGGTGTCACTAAATTTTCTTGTGCCAAATCTGTGAGGAGTTGTTCAATCCTTTCATCATTTACAGTAGGATCAACTATTTGTTGTGCGTGGAATTTATGCAATGCGACCTTACGGGCAAACAGATTTATATCTTTAATCCATGAAAACCTATCGAAGCTAGGTACTGGAGTGAAGGATAAGCCTTTGCGGAGTACTGACATTTGTGTCTCACTTAGTTTGTATTTTGACAGATTTATCACTAGTTTGTCTTTTTGATTTTGTGTGAAGATATCCTCTTTTATTTTCCACTGTAGCCCCATTTGTCCCTGTCCCTCAGGGCCATGTTGGGCATTGCCACTAAAAAAGGAGTCATAGGGGGATGCGATTGTGGGGGGTTCCTTTGTGTTCCTGCTTGGATTGGGGTGGTAGTAGACACCAAAAAGGGGTAATCGTATTGTATGTGCCTGGTCCTCCGGTCAGATTTACATGTGAAGTCACTGGGATCGTGGTGGGGGTGCCTCCTTGTGCAGGAGTGGTGAGGGGCTGTGAGGGGATAGGTTGAGAGATAGATGATTGTGATGAGGCATCCCCAAGGGATGCTGTATTCACATAATCTTGATTTTGCCATTGTCTATGTTCCCTTTAGGAATGTGTATTATGGTCAACTCTTCTTTGAGTGTCTGTTGACACTAATCCCTCTCCCTGTGGTACCGGCTTTTTTGAGTGTTGCTGGTATGAAAGTTTTTTATTTTTATGTTTTGTGCCACTTCTGCCTAAATTGGGTCCCCTCTCCTCTGATGCAGAGACCTCTGATTTAGAGATATCAGAGTTATAGTTTTGGCGTTGGTTGGTCTTGAGATTGTAGATTTGGCCAGAGTCAAAATCGTTACAATCTCTTATATATTTACCTCTCTTTAATTTCTGCTGTAAAGGTGTTTAGATTTTTCTGTAGCCTCTCCTCCAGTACTTTAAACTCCGGGTGTCCACTGAATGTCTGGATCTGCCCAATCTCTTTCTCAAGGGCTTCACTGACTTTAATGAGAAATGCTTTTTCATAACCGTACAAATAATTGATCATACGTAACGAATTTTCAGTTAGTAGTTGATGTCAACCCCTTAGGAAGTCTGTGTCTTCCTGGTGGGCATTAGGGGAAAGATTGATTCTCAATCCTCTGTATACTATTTTTTGTTTTAGGTAGATTTCTAGACTAGCTACCTCCCAGCTGGATCGGATATATGATTTGTACATTTTAAACAATTCTTTGAAGGCTGTATTTATGTCTACTTTATTGAGAGGAATGTTCTCTCTTGAGAAGACAAAGGCAACTTCTGTTGATATCAGGTCTATGGTTGGATTCTGACAAGAAACCTGCCATATCTTATATTGAGGACTCCCAATTTCTTATAGGGTAGACCTATATGAACAAGTGTTCTTGGGTCAAACTTCGTCGAGGGGATAACCTCTAAATTTATATGCACAGTTACCAAAGGAATTTTTTTTTATTTGGACCACATTGTGACTGGGTTTAAATTGAATATAACACAAAGAGAAAATTGTCCTATTGGGACACATGAACCCATTGGTCACTAAAATGTAACTTTTATTAGTTTTAGATAAAAGATGGATCAACTTCGTCAGACATATCCTGATTGAATCGATAACCACCCTATCTCTGACTGAGAACAAATCAGTCGTTATGAGGGAGGTACCCACGGACTAGGTCATGGACTTACACTCAGCGGATTGGTGGCGGAGATCGAGCCTCCTCCACTGTCATTGGATGATGAGATTAGGCCCCCAGTGATTGCGTCACTATAGCAGTCTATATATGACACCGACGGTCCGGCGTGCCACAGTTTAGCCCCGATCCCCCTGAGGACGCCACGGCATGTGGCGAAACATGTCGGGGGGGGCTAATATGTTAGGTTTTTAATTCAGAGGCAGTGGACAGATAGACACCTAAGGTGCAAGTATAATATATCAGAAATACAGCTAGTTAGCCGCAGCATAGACCTTTCAGACCAACATACAGAAGCTACTGGCAAGAGGTGCATAGCACCGTAGGGTTCTGATATTAACAATTCTGAGGATTAAACCTGGAGTTCTGGGGGCAGTATAACACAGAAGTGGGTGTAATAACCCAATGTGAACTATACCTAATAAAGGAATACGTACCTCCACCGCAGTTACAGCTCTGTAACCCAATGCTCGGTGTCTGTGCACATCACCCTGTAACGTCCGTGCCTGAATGTCGCTCTATCCGCAGTTGGCGAAATACATGGCGTATTTGTGTGTGAACTGTGGCTTAATTCTTGTGTTTGGATTAACTGAGCCACACCCTGCTCCTTGCATTTCTGTCCTGCCCAGCAAGGGTTACTAGCCTGATGGACAGTTCCCCCAGTGTGCTGCTGGAGGCGTGTCCGGGATCGGCTTTATATACCTGCCCATTCCCATCTACCTTGCTGGTTATTTTGAGTCTGACCTGAGTATACTCGCTTGATCTTGATCTTTACCTGACCTGTGTTTATACCCGTTTGTTCTTGACCTGTCTCTGCTTGTCTCACTTCCCATTTAAGCAGTCGTAGTTGATGAATGCTGCCTGATAGACCTTGATCACCCAGTTATGGTGTAAACTATAGCCCTTGCACTCTGTAAACTTTTAAACGTTATATTGGATGAAGTTGATCCATCTTTTATCTAAAACTAATAAAAGTTACATTTTAGTGACCAATGGGTTTACGTGTCCCAATAGGACAATTTTCTCTTTGTGTTATACCGTGTGCAGTTTCATCAAGAAGTTTGGAGCCAATGGCACTGTGGCTAACCTCCCTAGACATGTATGGAAAAGAAAAATTGACAAGAGATTTCAATGCAAGATTGTGAGGATGGTGGATGAAGAACCTCGACTAACATCCAAACAAGTTCAAGCCCTGCCCTGAACTCCGAGGGTACTACAGTGTCAACCCGTACTATTCATCGGCGTCTGAGTGAAAGTGAACTGTATGGTAGGATACCTAGGAAGACCCCACTTCTTACACAGAAACATAAAAAAGCTAGGCTGGCGTTTGCCAAAACTCACCTGAGAAAGCCTAAAACATTTTGGGAGAATGTTCTCTGGTCAGATGAGACAAAAGTAGAGTTTTTTGGGAGAAAGCATCAACATAGAGTTTATAGGAAAAAAAGAGGCCTTCAAAGAAAAGAACATGGTTCCTACAGTCAAACATGGCGGAGGTTCCCTGATGTTTTGGGGTTGCTTTGCTGCCTTTGGCACTCGACTGCTTGACAGTGTGCATGGCATTATGAAGTCTGAAGACAACATAGCATAATGTTGGGCCCAGTGTCAGAAAGCTGGGTCTAACTCAGAGGTCATGGGTCTTCCAGCAGGACAATGACCCAAAAAATACTTCAAAAAGCACTAGAATCGGTTTGAGAGAAAGCACAGGAGACTTCTAAAGTGGACATCAATGAGTCCAGACCTGAATGAGTCCAGGCACCTTCAAATCTCAGGGACCTGTAGCAGTTTGCCAAAGCAGAATGGTCTAAAATTACAGCAGAGCATTGTAAGAAACTCATTGATGGTTACCGGAAGTGGTTGTTCGTAGTTATTTTGTCTAAAGGTTGTGCTACCATCAGGCTGAGGGTGCCAATACTTTTGTCTGGCCCATTTTTGGAGTTTTGTGTAAAATGATCAATGATTTGACTTTTTTTCCCATTCTCTTTTGTGTTTTTTTCATTGCAAGCAAAATAAATGAAGATATTAATACCAAAGAATTTGTGATTGCATTCATTTTATGGAAGAAAATGAGAATTATCTGACAGAATTGCAGGGGTGCTGTTAGGATCAGTGGATCCTCTGGACCACCGCGGGAGATGTAACTAGCCAACACCCGGAACCGGAGTCTAGCGGCACCTGGTTCTCACCAGAGCCCGCCGCAAAGCGGGTTGGACTTGCTGCGGCAGGATACCACTAGGTCGTTCCCAGGTGTGACTAGCCCACGGTGGCAGCCGAGGTCGAGGTACCTTAGCGGATGACAAACTCGTAGTCGGGTCCAGGCACAGGGTCAGGGCAGGCGGCAGAGATGCAACGTCAGGTTCAAGTCCGGGGTCAGCAACAGGAGGTCCAGGCAGGTGGGAATGGGAACAAAGGCACACAGCAACAGGGAGGAACACAGGTAACACGGCAACACAGGACTCAGGAACGGGAACACACAGGAATACACTGGAACACAGGAATACAGGAATACGCAGGAACACAGGAATACTCGCTAGGAAGCTTTCTCTAAGGCTAAGAGGCACAAAGATCCGTCAGGGAATGATGGGAAACAAAGGGTTATATACAAAACAGGAAATGACCAATACTAATCACCTGTGCGCTGGCCCTTTAAATCTTGAGACAGTGCCGCGCGCGCGCCCTAGGGAGCGGGGACGCGTGCGAGACCTAGTCCAGACGGGAGCGGGAGCCAGGAGAGGTGAGTGCACAGGAGCGGGACCGGGGCAGCGGAGGGGGGCACGGGTGCACCCGCGATCCGCGATATGGATCGCGGGGGTGTCCGATGTGATTCTTTATGCAAGGACTTGTTTTACATTGATTTGGACAGGAGAAACAACCTACATAAAGGAGGCCTCCTCATAATATATTACACCCTGGGTTCACTGCGCAAGGGCTGTAGATACGGCACATGTGCAGAGAAGCCGTGATACTGTCCCAGCTTTACTTCCCGCATCGCTTATGACGTGTCTCATCCAACTCACATCTACGTTAGTTTCAAAGTTTATTTATTTTTTTCATCTTTTTGGATAAAAAGACTTAAAAAAGCCTGGTGCTTCGCGTTGTTGATTATTCATGACTCTCGCGTGAGGTCTCCCACGTTGGGAGAGTGGTGATGGACTAAAGGTAAGTTTTTTTAGGTTAATTTAATGGTTGATTTCCATAAAGGCCCTTAGCTTGCTATGTTGTGTGTTCTGTGATATCAGATACTGGACCCTAGATTTGTTGTATGACTCTTTATGCTCTACAATTCTATGTCTTGCAACCAACAGGGTTTGGCCTTAACTAGATCCATAGCTGCCTAACCCGGCTTCTAGCTTGTTCCTTGGACTTTGGCTGACCACTGCTTGTCCCAAACTGTGTTTGATTTTATTGTCCCTCACCTGTGGTACATTTTACCGGGATGATAGGGTAAAAGGTTTATTCAAATAATACACAATTGGTATTGTCCCCAAGTCAAACTGGTCTTGTGGCACAGTGGATCCACATCCTGAAATGTGTGTGTTAGCCTAATTATAACTGAACATGTCCAATTTGCAACAATGTGAGGCAATTTATTAGATCTGTGATTCTGTCCTTTGTGCTCCTTACTAGTAATAATGAATTTTGTTTAATTGTTGTTTTTGGAATAAGAAGTGTATTGTGGATCACTCCACAGTAATGCTTCATATGGCCACTAGATGTCAGCAAATGTAAAACTGACTGGAACTTCATTTTTAAATTGAGCAAAATAAAGTGGTGACACATTTTACAGACATCCATAGACATATCCTCACATACAGCAGCCTGTAATGGATTGTGTGTTATAACACATTTGTATTCTAGCCATAACTTTTTTTTCCGCCTTTTATTGTATCCCCTCTTACTGTGCCCCCAGCAGCTCCCCATCATATTGTGTGACCTCAGCAGCTCCCTCTATTGTAGTGCTATCACAGTAAAAATAATAAACACATATACTCACCATTCCCCATTCCCCTGCAGCAGTTCCTCTCTCCTTTGCTGCTGTTTGTAGGTTGCTCTGAAGCCGACAGCAAATTACATAATCACATCGTGCCTGCAAGCTCTTCTACACACAGCGGAGGCAGAGGCACAGGGATAATGCAGGGTAACTGACCGCTCTTTGCATTATCACTGTAATCAGCTTTGTCAATGTCTGTAGAATGCTGAGTTGCTGTCCTAGAACATACCTCCTGCTGGATCCGGAATAGTTGGGCCTGCCTGCAGTGGATAAACCACCCTTACAAAGGTGGACCCATTATCTGGAACCTGCCAGCAATATTTTAAGCAATATTTTAGACAAATTAGCAACAGTGATTGAGCCTCAGAATTGACAATCTCCAACTAGAGAGACTTGAAAAATGAATGCTAAGAAACTGATGAGGAAACCAGCAACTGCTGAAAAACACTCAGAATTTAACCCCTGCCTTCCTCTCAAATCTGCCCTCAGAACAGGGAACGTTGCAATCTGTCCAGTTAGGAAGACTCTGTTTGGGCCTCTCAAAAAGTAGGTTGCTCTATTTATTCTAGTCCTGGCCTGCATCATAAATAAACTGCTCCCTAAGCAGCCATTGCGGATCTGTATATAGTTTAGGAGGATGCCACACTGTTTCTCAGCATTCAGCTTTCCCCACTGCTGATGTGTACATTAACTGTCCAAAAGTCCTGGCTCCCTGCTACAATGTCCTCATCCACTGCTGCCTGATAAAAGAAGATAACAAGGAGACTCATTCAAATGCTTGGCAAAGTTGTATCACAAAATAATGTATGTACATTTTGTAAATGAATACAGGACTATAAATGTATAAAAGTGATTGCACATGTAGTGTAATGCTGCTATAAATGTCATCAATAGGTTGTGAATATTTTCTGCAAAGAAATTGACATGTGCACTAGAATTGTAAATCCAAAGCAGGTAAAATGTGATTTTCTCTGTGATGTTCCCCATTTGAGATAAATGCAGATTTACCACAGATTTTCATCTGGATTTTGCTGTGGATTTCACTTCTTCTATTGTATTGGAGTATATTGTATGAGTGATCAGACACTCTAGGGCTAAATTACCCTAGGTCTGAAATAATAGTAAAAAAAAATGTAAAAAAGTTTCAAAAAAATATATAAAAAAAAAAAAATTCAAATCACTCCATTTAAAAATAAATAAATAACATCATAAACATGTTAGGTATCACCACGTCCCAAAATGTCCAATCTATCATAATATAAAAACGATTATTCCTGACGGTAAACCTGTTAGTGGAAAATGGCACTCAAGTGCCTAAATCGCCACTTTTTTGCCCTCTTGCAACACAAAAAAATAATTTAAATAAAAAGTAACTACATTTTTTTTTTTTTAGTATTAACACATAATAAAACCTATATAAATCACTGAGATTGTACCATTCCAACGAATAAATATGAGGTGTTATTTGGACAGGAAAAGATGTAAAAAATGCCTGTAGGAATATGGGCAATTCTACCACATAAGTAATTTTTTTCAACCATCACTGTACTATGAACAAAATAAAAAATTATACCACTAGAAAACACAATTTATCCTGAAGATAAGAAGCACTCCTATGTCTCTGTAAATTGAAAATAAAAAAGATATAGCTTGTGGAAAGAGGGAAGTAAAAATGGAAATGCAAAACGGAAAATTGCACAGTAATGAAATGGTTAAAGAACAACTATAAAGTTTTTTTCAAACAAATCAATAGCTCTTGGGATGTAAAAGAACTTTGCCGATTATCTTTGTTACCTATTTCTTTGCTATACCCCTCAGATTATCCCAGTGCTGAAGTAGCTCCTTCCTCTGTCTGCGCTGACAAGCCCTGGGGTCCGTCCTATAAATAAATGTACGTCTCACAAGAGGGGAGGAGAACATGTGACAGAGCTCTCTCTGTGTATGTAGCAGAGCTGAGTGTGTACAGGACTGTGGATACAGATGTTTCCTACACATAATAGTGAGGTACAACATCTCCCCCACACAAGGCACACAAGGCATCATGGGATCTGTGGACATATTGAATTGGACTCAACTTTAGGGCGGGTACAGGAAGATGTTTTTCTCCACCCATTGCACCCCTGGTGAGAAAGTTTTTTTTCAAACCCTTTCAAAACAGAAAACGACATAACTTTGGAAAGAAAAGGGCTAGCAACAAAGTATGTGCATTATTCTGTTTGTATGTGAGGAATCACGTATGAGAATTTGGTAAAAACATTGAAACTCTACAGTTATGATTTAAGTCTCTATGGTGGTTGAACTGTCATAAAATATACTAAAACATTAACTACATTACAAAATATTGTCTGTGTAGTTAGTTACTATTATATTCTTACTGTCATGGCAACTGATACCCACACCGTGATGACATCCTGATTTCCATGCTCCTCAACTATTTAAGAGCTTGCAGACAACAGTATTTAATGGGTTAACAGCCTCCGCCATACATGTTAACCAAGAGCATGGTATTATATTTTCCTGCAGTACAGCCTTCTGTCTGATCTGCTCAGACTCAATCCCGTTTTTAAAATTTCTCTATTTCTTTGCTCTCCCATGATTCCTCAGGATATTATCAATTTGACAACTAGAGTTCTATATCTGGTTGCTTGAAGGTGAGTGTGATTATTCTTCTCTCTCTCTTCTAAAAATTTCATATAGGTACAGTCAGGAAGGCTGCACTTCTTAGACTGTGAAAGGAGTATTCTAAAGAAAATCAACAACAATCCTCTATATAGATAAGAAGAAAAAAATATACACGTCAGTTAAAAAATATTGTTTTTAAAATAAAAAAAAAAACATTTATTGTAGAGGTTTTAGATGCAGTTATACATTTTTATAGAAGTGTTTACTTGTGTGATGTTACCTGAAGTCATATATACGATAAATTCATTATACTAGACGTAGGGTCATGCTTTTATACTTCATATAATGTTGGTGTTAATAAAATATTTACAAGCAAGTCATTTGTAAAAACACAGTCAAAGACATGTGTCTGGACATGTGGGATGTGGGATGTGTACCACCGCGGGAGGTGGTACTGGTCGACACCTGGGATCGGAGTCTAAGTGGCACCTGGTCTTCACCAGAGCCCGCCGCAAGTGGGATGGACTTGCTGTGGCAGGGTACCACCAGGTCGTTCCACAGGTGACAGCCGAGGTACCTAAATGGAAGACAGTCTCGTGGTCGGGTCCAGGCACAGGGTCAGGGCATGCTGAAGAGATGCAGGGTCAAGTCCAATCCGGGGTCAGCAACGGTAGGTCCAGACAGATGGGACAGAGCAACACAGGAACACAGCAACATGGAGGAACACTGGTAACACAGGAACAGGAGGGACTCTGGTAACACAGGAACACGGCAACACAGGACTCGGTAGCAGGAACACACTGGAAAGCAGGAATGCACAGGAGACACAGGTACGCAGGATAATCGCTAGGAAGCTTTCTCTAAGGCTGTGCGGCACAAATAAGGAAGTGTAGGAAGAGGTAGGCTTAAAGAGGACCTTTCACCACCTCACACATGTAGAGATTATAATACCATCCTGTAGGGGCAGCTACACAGATTCAGGGGCACTTGGAATTTTCCTTCTAGCCCCCATGGTTGCGGAGATATCATACCGAGGTTCTGACCATTGTAATCAGTGTTTGGTCAGAGAGGAGGAACTGGGGCTGGAGGCGTGTGTTATTCTAATCTTCTCTCATACTGTCCAATCAGTGGCAAGCAATGTCAGAGAAGCTTTTATGAATATTGAGCAGTTTTTTCGATGTTCATCTAATGGCTGTGTTCACACACATTCTGCTAATATTCTCTTGACATTGTGTTAACATAATCACAATGTTTTGTCAGTTTTGCTTGCGGTTGCATTTATGCTGCGTTTGCGTCGTGCTTACACTACTTTTGCGCAATGGTTACGCTTATGCTGCGTTTGCGACACAGTTACTTTTACGTGGCGTTTGAATTACGTTTACTTTTACACAATGTTTGTGTAACATTTATGCTTACACAGCATTTGCGTCACGTCTACTGTTACGCAGCATTTGCGTCAAGTTTGCGCTTATGTGGCGTTTCCGTCACGGATACGCGTATGCGGAGTTTGCGTCACGGTTACGCTTATGCAGCATTTGCATCACGTTTACGAGGCGTTTGTGTCACATTTACGCTTACACGCCGCTTGCGCCACGTTTGCACTTATTTGGCTTTTGCGCCATGGATACGCTTACACAGCATTTGCGGCATGTTTACACTTACGCAGCATTTGCATCCCGTTTATGCGCCGTTTGCATCACGTTTATGTGCCGTTTGCGTCACATTTACGCTTACACGCCTCTTGCGTCAAGTTTGCACTTATGTGGCGTTTGCATCACGTTTGGGCTTATGTGGCGTTTGGGTCATGGATACGCTTACGCGGCATTTGCGTCACGGTTACATTTACGCAGCGTTTGCGTCACGTTTATGCTTATGCAGCGCTTGCGGAATGGTTATGCGCTGCTTGTATTACGGTTACACTTACCGGCTGTTTGCGTCACATTTACGCTTGCACAACAATTGCGTCACGTTTGCACTTATGTGGCGTTTGCATCACGTTTGTGCTTAAGTGGCGTTTGCGTCATGCATACGCTTACACAGCGTTTGTGTCACGTTTACGGTTACCCAGCATTTGCATCACGTTTACGCGCAGTTTGCATCACGTTTATGAGGCGTTTGCGTCACATTTACACTTACAATACGCTTGCAGGGCGTTTGCGTCACGTTTGCGTTTATGGGGCATTTGCGTCATGGATACGCTTACACGGCGTTTGCGTCACAGTTACATTTAAGCAGCATTTGCGTCACGGTTATGCATACGCAGCGTTTGCATCACGGTTATGCTTACACAGCGCTTGCAGCACAGTTACACTTACGCAGCACTTGCGGCATGGTTATGCGCCATTTATATCACGGTAACACTTACACAGGGTTTGCGTCACATTTACACTTACACCCCGCTTGCATCACGTTTGCACTCATGTGGCGTTTGCATCACAATTTGCGCTTATGTCCGTTTGGGTCATGGATATGCTTACACAGCGTTTGCGTCACGTTTACGGTTACGCTGCATTTGCATCATGGTTACGCGCCATTTGCATCACGTTTATGAGACGTTTGCGTCACATTTACACTTACACGCCGCTTGCATCACGTTTGCGCTTATGCAGCGTTTGAGACACGTTTGCACTTATGTGGTGTTTGCGTCATGGATACGCTTACACGGCGTTTGCGCCACGGTTACATTTAAGCAGCATTTGCGTCACGGTTATGCTTACGAGGCGTTTGCGTCACGGTTATGCTTACACAGAGCTTGCAGCACGGTTACACTTAAGCAGCGCTTGCGGCATGGTTATGCACCATTTGTATCACGGTTACACTTACACGCCATTTGCGTCACATTTACGCTTACACGCCGCTTGCGTCATGTTTGCGCTTATGCGGCATTTGCGTCACGTTTGCATTTATGTAGCGTTTGCATCATGGATACGCTTACGCGGCATTTGCGTCACGGTTACATTTACACAACATTTGCGTCACGCTTATGCTTACGCGGCGCTTACAGCACGGTTACACTTACACAGCCCTTGCAGCATGGTTATGCACCGTTTGTATCACGGTTACACTTTGCGGCATGCCTACACTTATTCTGCATTTGCATCACGTTTACACTTATGTGGCGTTTGAATTAGGTTTACTTTTACACGTTTGTGTCATGTTTACTCTTACGCAGCGTTTGCGTCACGTTTAGGCTTACGCAGCATTTGCATCATGTTTACGCTCACACAGCATTTGCATCACATTTATGAGCCTTTAGATACACATAGAGAAATTACAGCTCACCACTGACAGTAGATTAGCATAAGACACGCCCCCAGCTCCAGCCCTAGCTCCTCCTCTCTGACCAAACAATTCTAAATGCCCGTGAATCTATGTAGCAGCACCTACAGAATGGCATGCTAATCTCCATATACGTGAGGTGGTCCTCTTTAAGTACTTTTTCTAAAAATGGGCAGAGCCAATTAATGGCCAGAGTTAGCGCTGCCGGAGTCAGCGCTGGTTCGCGGCGAGGTAAGAGACTCGCCAGGGGACCGGGGCAGTGGAGAGGGACACTGGTGCGCCTGCGACCCAGGCGATGGGTCGCAGGAGCACCCTTGACAACATGGCACAATTGAAACATTTATGAGCCTTCCATTCAAAATTTTCGGCAGCAAAACCTTTTCTTGTTATGACACTTGACAATTCTTAACAGGTACAAAATTATCTGAAACATAGGGTTGGTTTTTAAAAATGTTCAGTTTTGTATAAGTAACATTTTGTTCTGAAATACTAAACATGTGACCTTCCAATAGGAAAGTACTTTACGCAGGTGTATAGTTTTGTTTATTAACCCCTTAAAGGGGTATTCTCATGAAGACAAGATTCTTAAATATACTCTAATTCAATGTTCAATGTTAACAAAAATACAACATTTCACAGACATAATTACAACCCCTGTCAGTCCTGGCGTACACAATTTTCGGTTACCCCACGCTAAATCTTCCGGATTTAGTGTCAGAAGGACATATTGCTCTCTTGTCTGCCACTCCACTGAGCTGCTCTCTGCCTCTAGCCCCCACCCTTGCATTCCAGGACAATCTCACACACACACAAACTACAGCTACAAGCGACAGCCAGATAAGGTCTTTATTCAGGGGAGGGAGGCATATAGCAGTGCTGTGTATGTTATGACCGTGATAGTAGAGTTGAGAATGTCATGTGTTATATGCATGTAATGGATCTCATCATCTCTCATCTCTGATCTGTCTCATCTCTTTTTCTATGTGTCAGATCAGATACTAGTAGAATGTTCAGAAGCTAAATGAAAGTGTATATAAACCTGGACCCTGATAATCTAAGCACATTGTCAGCATTGTGAATGTTACATTTTTTGGACAAAATCAATGTATTGTCCAAAATAATTAAAAATGTGAATTGCACCTCCATTTTGTTTTAATCCCTGTGAAACACCAAAAGGGTTAACAAACTTCTTAAAGTTGGGTTTTCATACATTAAGGAATATAGTTTCTATAATGGGGTTATAATGGGGACGATTTTCCCCCAAAAAAATGAAAAATTGCACCCAAAAGTCAAAGTCTCATAACATCGTAGAAAAATAAGAGGATGCCTAAAAAATTCATGCCAACATAAAGTATACATTCGGGAAATGTTAGTTATGAAGTTATTTGGGTGGTATGTAAAATGGGGAATATGAAAGCTGAGCTCTGATTGGTTGCCATGAGCAACTAGAACAGGTCTGCTCTAAAAGAGTTAAGATAAATCTCCCCCAATGTGTCACGAGAAAACAATTGTAAAATCTCCTGGATATGCTTTCCAAAGCAATAACCACTTATAGTGATACAGGGCAGAATTAAAAATTAAGCTTGGTCCGAAAGCCCTAAAGTGGCTTAGTTGTAAAAACACAGAAACACCTAGAAATACTCACTCCCGCTATGACAAGCCGGCTATGGTGGATCTTCATATAGGTGGTACGGACGGGCCTTTAATCTTTCGGCTTGGGCGTATCACTATGGTGGCGCACCTATGTGACATCATAGTGTATGTGCCGCATGGAACCGAGGGGTCGGAACCGAAATATAGTACACTATATGTCACGGGTGGACCCGCGACCCACATCGCGGGTCGCGGGCTCACCATTGCCTCTTGCTCCCCACAGGCGCCGCGCCAGCGCGTCTCGCCTCTCCCCGCTCCCGAGTCCCGGCCTCGCTCCGTGTGCGTGCGGTCCCGCGCCTCAGGGCGCGCGCGCGACACTTCCAGGAAATTTAAAGGGCCAGCGCGCCATTAATTGGCGCTGGCCACATTGCCCAAATCTATTTAAGCCTGCCTCTTCCTGCAAGCCCTGCCGGATCTTTGTGCCCCACAGCCTTAGAGAAAGTTCTGTTGCGATTTGCCTGCGTTCCAGTGTCTCCTGCATTCTAGTGTCTCCTGCGTGCCTGACTCCCTCCGTGTTCCTGCGTTGCCTGACTACTTCCGTGTTCCTGTGTTCCAGTTTCCCTCCGTATTGCTGTCGTGAGTTCTGTGTTCCCGTACCCTTCTGCTTGGACCTCCTGTTGCTGACCCCGGTTTGGATTCTGACGTTGCATCTCTGCCGCCTGCCCTGACCCTGTGCCTGGACTGTGACCCCGAGCTTGACTGCTGTCTCTGTACCTCAACCTTGGCCGCCACTGCAGACAAGTCACGCCTGAGGAACGACCTGGTGGTACCACGCCGCAGCTTGTCTAACCCGCTTTGCGGCGGGCTCTGGTGAAAACCGGGTACCACTTAGACTTCGGTCCCAGGTAGTGGCTTGAGTCATCGTCTGCAGTGGTCCAGCGGATCCACATCCCGCAAGCCTGACAGTATAAGTATAGATTTTTTTTTTTCAAGAAGGCCCTGCTGTTGGTGGCCATTTCTGTAAAGGGGGACTCTGCTGGAGGACATTTCTGTAAAGGGGGACTCTGCTGGAGGACATTTCTGTAAAGGGGGACTCTGCTGGAGGACATTTCTGTAAAGGGGGGCTCTGCTGGAGGACATTTCTGTAAAGGGGGACTCTGCTTGAGGACATTTCTGTAAAGAGGGACTCTGCTGGAGGACATTTCTGTAAAGGGGGACTCTGCTGGAGGACATTTTTGTAAAGGGGGTGTGAAGGAAACCGTGACGTTTCAGACCCCTGAAGGATACGCAAGGTAACTTAGTTAGCCTTTTTAGACACTCTCAGAACGCACGGGTTCTGAGAGGCGCAGGAAGTGATTTAACGTTGTCCACACAACATCCGGATATGGCACAACAATAAATCACAGCCCTGAAAGGCTATAAGATCCCTTTCACTAGCCCTAGTGAAACAGAATCTTATCAAACTAAAGAAGCTGCCACCAGTTCTCCTTCAATTTAAGCCCGGTCCGTAACAGTATTAACCCCTTAACGCTCTGCGCCATAGCTCTACGGCGCAGAGGTATAAGGAGTGTATGAAGAGGGCTCACAGGCTGAGTCCTCTTCATACAAAGGTGGGGTTTTTTGCATTTTGCAGAAAACCCCCATCGCTAATAACCGCGGTCGGTGCTGTCATCCCTGTCATTGCCGCAGGGCGCCACCATCTTTTTTACGATCGCCGCGCCCCCGAACGTCATCGGGGGGCGGCGATTAGTTGCCATGGTAGCCTCGGGTCTTCTTTTGACACGAGGCTACATGGCTTCTGGAGATTCGTTACAATGAGCCAGTGGCTCATTGCAATGAATGACCTGCAAAAATGCCATATATTGCATACAGAAGTATTGCAGTATATGGTAGGAGCGGTCTGACCATCTAGGGTTAATGTACCCTAGATGGTCTAAGAAATAGTAGAAAAAAAAAGAAAAAAAAAAGTTTAAAAAATAAAAAAAATTTATAAAATATTAAAAATTCGAATCACCCCCCTTTCCCTAGAACTGATATAAAACATAATAAACAGTAAAAATCACAAACATATTAGGTATCGCCGCGTCCCAAAATGCCCGATATATCAAAATATAAAAACGGTTACGGCCGGCGGTGACCTTCGAGGCGGGAAATGGCGCCCAAATGTCCGAAATGCGACTTTTACACCTTTTTACATCACATAAAAAATAAAATAAAAAATGATCAAAATGTCGCACAGACCTCAAAATGGTAGCAATGAAAACGTCGCCTCATTTCGCAAAAAATGACACTTCACACATCTCCTTGCACCAAAGTATGAAAAAGTTATTAGCGTCAGAAGATGGCAAAAAATTCTTTTTTCTTTTTTGTACGAATCACATTCGTTTAATTTTTGAAAATGTATTAAAACACAATAAAACCTATATAAATTTGGTATCACCGCGATCGCACCGAACCAAATAATAAAGCTGAGGTGTTATTTTGAGTGGACAGTCAAAGTCGAAAAAACCCACAAGCACGTGAGCCCACAAGAACGTGGCGTTTTTAAATTTTTCCACATTTGGAATTTTTTTTCAGCTTCGCAGTACACGGCATATTAAAATAAATAACATTACGGGAAAGTAAAATTTGTTACACACAAAATAAGCCCTCACACAGGTCTGTACACGTAAAAATGAAAAAGTTATGGATTTTTGAAGTTGGAGAGCGAGAAATGAGCGGAAAAACCCTGCGTCATTAAGGGGTTAAATAGAGTGAGGAACCAACCCGGTAGCATGTATATGAGCAAGACACACGGACAATTGGGATCGTGAATCGTAATAAATGAGCAACACAGATTAGATTTTATATTTAATTGCCTTAAGGGGACAATAGACAAAACAATAGGGCTCATTTACTAAAGGTACGCGGACCGCTTTTTACGTCGGGTTTCCCGTCGATTTCTGTGTTGCGCCATATTTTACAGAGGATTTTGGCACAATCGTGCCGACTTTCATGCGACGCAAATCGGGGGGCGTGGCCGTCGGACAACCCGACGGATTCGGACTAAGCGCAGCATTTAAAATTCAAATTGTGTCGCAAGACACACACTTACAAGCACCGGAAAGGAGAGGGTGAACTCCAGCGGACCTCGGCGGAGAAGTGACACATGCAGGATCTCGGGCGCAAGATGTAGGTGAATCGCGTCGGACTTCATCTTCGTCGGGGAACGCGAAAGGACCTGTACATTGTGTGGTATCTCTATAACGCAAATTCCCATACTTTTGTGTTGCTAAAGGTGAGATCAAAAAATATGTGTCAAATCCACGTAGTTTACAGAGTGATTTTCGTTCCAATTACAGGGTGTCTGCTGTGGGGTATCTGTATAACGCTAATTCCCATACTTTTTGTGTTGCTAAAGTTGAGAGCAGGAAATACGTGTCAGATCCACATAGTTTATAGAGTAATTTTAATTTCAATTACGGGGTGTACGTTGTGGGGTGTCTGTATAACGCAAATTCCCATACTTTTGTGTTACTAAAGTTGAGAGCAAGAAATACGTGTTAAATCCACATAGTTGATTAACCACTATGTCAGACAGAAAGGTGGCAGGGGGAGCAGGCAGAGGTTGCAGCACAGTAAGGGGACATCGCAGCAGGGGTGACTCTGTGAGGCCAGAACTGCCGTTGTCATCTAGTGGCAGTGTGTTGATCAATAACGCAAAGGTTGTTTTTTGGTTGACTAGGTCACCCAATTCCTCAAATATGACATCTGACAAGCCCAGCCAAGAGTCCGTGGGTTCGTCAACAATTAGTTGGCATGGCCCAAGAGCAGCAGGGGGGGGTAGGAGCAGTAACAACTCCATCAGTAGCAGATTAAGTCTGGAGTCCTTAATGAGCAACTTCCTTCACCCGCCTAGTGAGAAGGGTAGCCACCATCAGCAGCAGCAGGACATGGAGCAGACCCTGCACCAGCAGGTGGTGGCCTACTTGGACAACACTTTACCACCTGAGGTAGAGGATCCCATGGACTACTGGGCAGCCAAACTTGATGCGCGGACGCAACTTGCGGAGTTTGCAGTAGAGAAGCTGTCCTGCCCGACCAGTAGTGTGGCATCAGAGCAGATGTTCAGTGCGGCGGGGACCATCGTTACCCCAAGGAGAACCAGCTTGTCCACCAATAATTTGGAGAGACTGACTTTGTCAAGGTGAATCAGGCTTGGATCGGCCCGGATTTCACCTCACCAATGCCTTAGATTAGATCAGCCATGACGCCTCCCCCAAACGTTGAGAAATGTGTCTGAATTCTAACTACCCGCCTCATCCAATATTCTGATGCTGCCACCAGCCTGATGCCACACATCTGCTGCCAGTTGCTCCATCTGCCTCCTAACTTCTTTACCAGGGACTGGAATTGTCCGCCACCTACACAATCTGTCATTGTGCCACTCTGTGGCTTTCTATGTTGATGCCACCTCCACACTCTATCATTGTGCCACACTGTGGGCTCCTGCTGCTGCTGATGCCACCTCCACATTCTAATAGGTGGGCCACCCTGTGGCCTACCAGGTTGGTGCCATCTCCACACTGTCATTGTGCCACTCTGTAGCCTACCAGGTTGTCGCCACCTCCATACTCTATCATTGTGCCACTCTGTGGCTTTCCATGTTGCTGCCACCCGTGGGCTCCTGCTGCTGCTTCTGCTGCCGCCACCTCCACACTCTATCATTGTGCCACTCTGTGGGCTCCTGCTGCTGTTGATGCCACCTCTACACTCTATCAGTGTGCCACCCTGTGGCCTACCAGGTTGGTGCCACCTCCACACTGTCATTGTGCCACTCTGTGGCCTAACAGGTTGCCGCCACCTCCACACTTTATCATTGTGCCACTCTGTGGGCTCCTGCTGCTGTTGATGCCACCTCTACATTCTATCAGTGTGCCACCCTGTGGCCTACCAGGTTGGTGCCACCTCCACACTGTCATTGTGCCACTCTGTGGCCTACCAGGTTGCCGCCACCTCCACACTCTATCATTGTGGCTTTCCATGTTGCTGCCACCCGTGGGCTCCTGCTGCTGCTTCTGCTGCCGCCACCTCCACACTCTATCATTGTGCCACTCTGTGGGCTCCTGCTGCTGTTGATGCCACCTCTACACTCTATCAGTGTGCCACCCTTCAAAGGTAGCAGGTTTTTGTCAACAATAAAAGACAATTACCTGTCGCAACTAGTCCTGGAGCCAATAAAAGGGGAGCACTGCTGGAGTTTATCCTACCAACAGACCTGTATCAAAATTACGTGTTGAGGGGAACCTGGGTAATAGTGACCACAATATAATTGATTTTTATTATGCTTTACTAAGAGCGTTAGTCGAGGGTCAACAAACACTCTAAACTTCAGGAGGGCACATTTTCAGCAGCTAAGGGAAGATCTTATAGGCAAAACTGGGACAATGGGGGTCATTTACTAAGGGTCACGCTGCTCACTTTCGTCGGACTCTTTAACAAGTGTCTGTGCTGGGATTTTGGTGCAAATGATCGTTTTTTGGCACTGGCTTCCATGTGACACAATTTAGGGGGCGTTCCGTCAGACGATTTGACTGATTCGGACTAAGTGGGGGATTTAACTTTCAAATTGTGTTGCAAGCCCAAGCACTTACATGCACCACTAAAAAGATGATGAACTCTGTCGGGCCTGAGCGGGGAAGCGACACATGCAGGATATCGGGAGCACAATATCAGTGAATTGCCGCACTGTGCATTGGAGTCGGACAATACACTTTCGGTGAACTCTGGGGATGGGGGTAAGTAAATGTACCCCAATATTCTCAAAGACAAAAGCACACAAAAAATGGTCTAAAAAATGCCTGTGAGAAAGACCTATCATATGGGAAAAAGCATAAGAAAAACAATAAAAAGCCAATGTGGTTAACTTATACTGTAAGGAGAGCAATAAATGGGAAAGATAAGACGTTTAAGGTGCTAAAACACGAAGGTAGCAATAAGGCGTTACAGGAATATAGAAAGAAAAATAAACACTGTAAAAAGAAGATAATTTCTGCAAATATAGAGACTGAGAAAAATATTGGCAAGGAGAGAAAAAATAATCCCAAAATATTTTTCAAGTATATAAATAAGAAACTGAAAACGGAGAGTTTGGGTATAACCTGGGGGCCATGGGGGAAGAGATGAGGAAAGGGCGCCAACTGAATGTCGCCTTCTCTGCTGTTTTTACCCAGGAAAATCCCCCGGTGGTGGACACAATGAGGAATGATGTAAATTCTCTTTGGAATGTCAACATTTTAACCCAGGAAGAGGTATGGCTCTGCCTCACAACTATTAAGATAGACACATCACCGAGGCCAGATGGCATACACCCCCTGGTTCTGCATGAACTATGTACCATTATAGACAGACGATTCTCTAAGGACTGGTTCTGTTCCACAGGACTGGCAGATAGCAAATGAAGTACCAATATACAAACAAAAGATAAAAAAATGATCCTGGAAACTACAGACTGTCACGGGTACTCCTGCAACCCAGGTCTCGGGTCAAGGGCACACTTCTGTACCTCTCTGTGTGCAGCGGCTGAAGGCATACTCACCCATCCATGCTCCAGCTGGCCTGTGGACCAACGCGATGCTAATTGGTTGCAGGTAGGCCGCTGCACTGTTATATATCCTGCCTCTTACTTTGTCCGACCTGCTCCTGCTGGTTCTTTGCTGGATCTTTGTGCCCAGTTGTATTAGAGAAAGTGTTGTTATTGAGACTCTTGTGATTAATCCATTGTGACCTCCGCCTCTTTTCCTGACCACGTTCTCCGATCCTGTGCCACCGTTCCTGACCTCCTGCCTGACTTCGACTCTGCTATTCTTGTAGCTCTCCTTGGCCACTACTTCAAGCAAGTTGCGCCTGCGTAGTGACCTGGTGGTGTCCAGCAAGTCCAACCCGCTTTGCAGCGGTCTCTGGTGAATACTGGGTGCCACTTAATCTCCACTCCCAGGTGTCGGCTTACTTCAGAGTCTAACTTCTGTTGTTGGTAAAATATTTTTCAAAAAGAATGAATTACAGTAGCTTTGAAATAGCTGTGACGTGAAAGCTAAAATGTACACTATGGAGGGTGATATCACATAGAAAGTGACGATTACTGTGGCTTGCTAAATTTCTTCTTTGCATCTGCTGCAGATTTCTCCTCATTCAATTGGAGAAGTTAAATTCTTTGTCTATCTACAGCAGATTTTATGTGCTGTGGATTTACAACTCCAATACATAGATCATATTCTGTGACATGTGCAATCACCTTTATGCAATGTCATAGGGTGGCTGCTATAGCAACATATTTACATCAGAAAAATGGCATTTCACACCTAGGGAAAGATGGGTAGAAATGGAAAAAAAAAATTATTATTTTATTATACTGTATTAATGACAGTTAGTGAACTGAATGTTTAGGTAGTGCTGGAGAAACTTAGGATTTATCTGCGACAGCGAGTTCCATAGTCTCACTGCTCTTACAGTAAAGCACCTAGGTATAAAAAGATCTTTGGAGAGATCCTGCCCGTTCAGGTATTTGTACATTGTAATGAAGTCTCCCCTCAGCCGTATTTGCTCTAAACTGAATTATCCTAAATTCTGTAATCTGTCTTTGTATTCTAGTCCCCACATTCCCCTAATAATCTTGGTTGCTCTTCTCTGCACCTGTTCCTCTGTACCAGATCCATACTACTGTACGACCAGTGGCGAATTAAGTGTACCATGGGCCCTGGGCTGTTCACATGACTAGGGCCCCCCCAGCGTCCAAACCACCATGTGTCCGGATGTTAGGACAAGTACTACTCTAAATCCTTGTCACAGATGCACACACAATCCTTGTCGTTGATCGCGACCCCTGCTCCTCTATGTGCCGCGGTCCCCGCTGCCGATGTCCCACTAGACGGTCCGGACTCACCTCTCCATGCTCCTGGCTGTACTCCTGCTAGGCCGTGCGCTCCCACTGCTAGGGCGCATGCGCCGGCTCTTTAAGACTTAAAGGGGCAGCATCCTCCTGGCTCTTGCTAATCTGGCTCACCCTTATAATCCGGCACCTCCCTTACTCCGCGCCGGATCTACAGCATAATTTCCTGCTAAGAGAAAGCCCTCCAGTGTTCCCTGTGTTTCCAGTGTTCCTCTGTGTTCCAGCATTACCAGTGTTCCTCTGTGTCTCTGCCATTCCTGTGACCTGCTGTACCTTCCAGGGTTCCTGTTCATTGGAATCTACGGTCTGTGCCAGCATCACCAGTGTTCCTCTGTGCGCCAGCGTTGCCAGTATTCCTCCGTGTTTCCTGCTGGACAGTTACACCTGTGGAACGACCTGGTGGCACCCCACCGCAGCAAGACCATCCCGCTTTGTGGCAGAGGACAACGGAAGAGGCAGGCTATATACCAGGGCAGCGACCAACCAGCACCAATTAGCGGTGCACTGACTCTTTAAATTTGCTGCATTTGGCGCCATTGCTGGAGCGTGGACAGGAGAGTAAGCCTGCAGCTGACACGGAGATACATGGATGCGCCCACAACCCGAGGCATGGGTCGCAGGAGAACCCTTGAAAGTACCCCCTCTTCGAACCTTTAAAGAACACTGTGTTCTAGAATGTTGTCTTCAGGCTCCCAAGATCACTCCACTCGTTAAGAAAGTCGGTTTCCCTCTAACCATCTTCATGTCCATGATCTCCTTTACTTCAAAGACATTTCTGGAATCAGCCTCAGGAGAAGGAGGAGCTACTTGCCGGGAGAAGCAATTCAGGACAACAGACATTTGTCGGTTGAAGCGGTTGAAGATGACTGGCTTAAGGAGAGAAACGTGGAAAGAGTTAGGAATGCACATGCTGGGAGGCAGACGCAACTTGTAAGCCGCCGGGTTGATGCGGCTGAGAATTTCAAATAGACCCAAGAACCGGGGTCCCAATTTATAGCTCGGAATCTTCAGCCAAACATACTTGGCGGACAGCCAAACCCTGTCACCAGGAGCTAGAACAGGAAATGGTCTGCGTCTTTTGTCTGCTTGATGCTTGGTCTGGGCTGTAGCTTGGAGCAATAAGGTGTGGACTTGCTCCCAGATGGCTTTCAGATCACGTACCAGGTCCTCCACAGAAGGAACATCTGCAGACATGGGTAATGGAAGAGGAGGCAGAGGATGCAGTCCGTAGTTAATAAAAAAGGGAGCAGAACTGGCAGAAGTGGAGTCCAGGGAATTGTAAGAGAACTCCACCCATGGTAGAAGAGAGGCCCAGTCGTCCTGACCGGCAGAGACGAAGTGGCGGAGATAGCAACCTAAAGTCTGATTCACCCTCTCCACTTGGCCGTTAGTTTGTGGGTGATAGGCAGAAGAGAAGTCCAAGTTCACCTGCAACTGGTTGCACAGTGATCTCCAGAATTTGGACACAAACTGAACTCCTCGATCCGAGACAATGTGCTGAGGGAGACCATGAAGCCGGAAAATATGCTGGAAGAAGAGGCCGGCGAGATGTGGAGCAGAAGGCAAACCTGGTAGAGGGACAAAGTGAGACATCTTCGAAAAGCGGTCAGTCACCACCCAGATAACGTCGTTGCCAGAAGATGGCGGTAGATCCGTAACAAAGTCCATAGCCACATGAGACCAAGGGCTGGTAGGCACAGGTAACGGCAACAGAAGACCAGCAGGTTTTAGTCGTGAGGGCTTGTTGCGGGTACAAGAGGCACAGGAACCCACAAAATCCCGAACGTCCTTGACCAAATCAGGCCACCAGTAGAATCGGGAAATTAAGGCTACAGAGCGCTGCACCCCAGGGTGCCAAGCCACACGAGCAGGGGTGCACCTAGCCATTCTGCTGCCTGAGGCGAGCTATAAAAAGACGCCCCCCCCCCCCCGACTCCATATATGTAATAAATTATGGAGTGTCAGGACCAGACCCAATCATATTGATTTAATGTGAAAATAAAGAAATGCAAAATACATAGAGCATCCCACCGTGTACTATAGAATAAACACCATAAAGCTACCATAAAATACAAAATACATACAACAATCCGCCATATAATATAAAATTAATACAGCATGCCGCCATATTCCATATCATATATACAGCGTGCCACCATATACCATATAATACATACAGTATGCCGCCATATTCCATATCATATATACAGGCGGTCCCCTACTTAAGGACACCCGACTTACAGACAACCCATAGTTACAGACGGACCCATCTGCCCACTGTGACCTCTGGTGAAGCTCTCTGGATGCTTTAAAATAGTCCCAGATTGCAATAATCAGCTTAAAATTGTCTGCAATGAAGCTTTATTGATAATTCTTGGTCCTATTACAGCAAAAAAATTTGAAACTCCAATTGTCACTGGGGCAAAAAAAAAAATTGTCGGGAACTACAATGATAAAATATACAGTTTCGACTTACATACAAATTCAACTTAAGAACAAACCTACAGTCCCTATCTTGTATGTAACCCGGGGACTGCCTGTACAGCATGCCACCATATACCATATAATACATACAGCGTGCCACCATATACCATATAATACATACAGCGTGCCACCATATACCATATAATACATACAGCATGCCGCCATATTCCATATCATATATACAGCGTGCCACCATATACCATATAATACATACAGCGTGCCACCATATACCATATAATACATACAGCATGCCGCCATATTCCATATCATATATACAGCGTGCCGCCATATTCCATATCATATATACAGCGTGCCACCATATACCATATAATACATACAGCGTGCCACCATATACCATATAATACATGCAGCATGCCGCCATATTCCATATCATATATACAGCGTGCCGCCATATTCCATATCATATATACAGCGTGCCACCATATACCATATAATACATACAGCATGCCGCCATATTCCATATCATATATACAGCGTGCCGCCATATTCCATATCATATATACAGCGTGCCACCATATACCATATAATACATACAGCGTGCCACCATATACCATATAATACATACAGCGTGCCGCCATATACCATATAATACATACAGCGTGCCACCATATACCATATAATACATACAGCGTGCCGCCATATACCATATAATACATACAGCGTGCCACCATATACCATATAATACATACAGCGTGCCACCATATACCATATAATACATACAGCGTGCCACCATATACCATATAATACATACAGCATGCCGCCATATTCCATATCATATATACAGCGTGCCGCCATATACCATATAATACATACAGCGTGCCACCATATACCATATAATACATACAGCGTGCCACCATATACCATATAATACATACAGCGTGCCGCCATATACCATATAATACATACAGCCTGCCGCAATATACCATATAATACACACAGCGTGCCGCCATATTCCATATCATATATACAGCGTGCCGCCATATTCCATATCATATATACAGCGTGCCGCCATATTCCATATCATATATACAGCGTGCCACCATATACCATATAATACATACAGCGTGCCACCATATACCATATAATACATACAGCGTGCCGCCATATACCATATAATACATACAGCCTGCCGCAATATACCATATAATACATACAGCGTGCCGCCATATTCCATATCATATATACAGCGTGCCGCCATATTCCATATCATATATACAGCGTGCCGCCATATTCCATATCATATATACAGCGTGCCACCATATACCATATAATACATACAGCATGCCGCCATATTCCATATTATATATACAGCGTGCCGCCATATTCCATATCATATATACAGCGTGCCACCATATACCATATAATACATACAGCATGCCGCCATATTCCATATAATACATACAGCGTGCCCCCATATACTATATAATACATACAGCGTGCCCCCATATACTATATAATACATACAGCGTGCCCCCATATACTATATAATACATACAGCGTGCCCCATATACTATATAATACATACAGCGTGCCCCCATATACTATATAATACATACAGCGTGCCCCCATATACTATATAATACATACAGCGTGCCGCCATATACCATATAATACATACAGCGTGCCCCCATATACTATATAATACATACAGCGTGCCCCCATATACCATATAATACATACAGGGTGCCGCCATATACCATATAATACATACAGCGTGCCGCCATATACCATATAATACATACAGCGTGCCGCTATATACCATATAATACATACAGCGTGCCGCCATATACCATATAATACATACAGCGTGCCGCCATATACCATATAATACATACAGCGTGCCGCCATATACCATATAATACATACAGCGTGCCGCCATATACCATATAATACATACAGCGTGCCGCCATATACCATATAATACATACAGCGTGCCGCCATATACCATATAATACATACAGCGTGCCGCCATATACAATACAATACATACAGCGTGCCGCCATATACCATATAATACATACAGCGTGCCGCCATATACCATATAATACATACAGCGTGCCGCCATATACCATATAATACATACAGCGTGCCGCCATATACCATATAATACATACAGCGTGCCGCCATATACCATATAAATACAGTGTGCCGCCATATACAATATAATACATACAGCGTGCTGCCATATACCATATAATACATACAGCGTGCCGCCATATACCATATAATACATACAGCGTGCCGCCATATACCATACAATACATACAGCGTGCCGCCATATAATACATACAGCGTGCCGCCATATACCATATAATACATACAGCGTGCCCCCATATACCATATAATACATACAGCGTGCCGCCATATACCATATAATACATACAGCGTGCCTCCATATACCATATAACACATACAGCGTGCCGCCATATACCATATAATACTTACAGTGTGCCGCCATATACCATATAATACATACAGCGTGCCGCCATATTCCATATAACACATACAGCGTGCCACCATATACCATATAATACTTACAGTGTGCCGCCATATACCATATAATACATACAGCGTGCTGCCATATACCATATAATACATACAGCATGCCGCCATATACCATATAATACATACAGCGTGCCGCCATATACCATATAATACATACAGCGTGCCGCCATATACCATATAATACATACAGCGTGCCCCCATATACCATATAATACATACAGCGTGCCACTATATACCATATAGTACATACAGTGTGCCACTATATACCATATAATACATACAGCGTGCCGCCATATACCATATTATACATACAGCGTGCCCCCATATACCATATAATACATACAGCGTGCCGCCATATACCATATTATACATACAGCGTGCCCCCATATACCATATAATACATACAGTGTACCGCCATATAACATATAATACATACAGCGTGCCCCCATATACCATATAATACATACAGTGTGCCTCCATATACCATATAATACATACAGCGTGCCCCCATATACCATATAATACATACAGAGTGCCCCCATATACCATATAATACATACAGTGTGCCCCCATATACCATATAATACATACAGTGTGCCCCCATATACCATATAATACATACAGTGTGCCTCCATATACCATATAATACATACAGCGTGCCACTATATACCATATAATACATACAGTGTACCGCCATATACCATATAATACATACAGCGTGCCACTATATACCATATAGTACATACAGCATGCCGCCATATAGTATATTTTACATGGTGGTACGCTGAATGTACACACATACTGAGTATACATACAGCAAATACACATATATAAACAGTATGTACAGCAAATATACACACATTTACCATATACAGAATATACATATATACAAATATATACAAACACATCTATACATACATTCATACAGACATATATACATATATACTTACATATACAAAAACATACATAGAAGTTACCTTACCTTTTTTCTTCTTTCATCATCGGCCTTGTCCTCCAGGGAGTGGAGGGAGGGGGTTGCCGGGGAGGTGGGAATCGGACCGGGGGGAGGGGTGAATCGGAGCCTGTGGGGGGAACCAGCGTGGACTTTGGGCTGGGGTAGTTACCTGTGCCGGCGGGCATCGGAAAGTGTCGGCGGGCAGGTGTATGTGAAGGGCGGGCGTGTTGGGGGCAGGCCGCGGGGGAAGTGCCGGCATGCGGGGAGATGTGATGGGCGGGCCGCGAGGGGGAAGTGCCGGCATGCGGGAGATGTGACGGGCAGGCCGCGAGGGGGAAGCGCCGGCATGCAGGGAGATATGATGGGCGGGCCGCGAGGGGAAGTTCCGGCATGCGGGGAGATGTGATGGGCGGGCTGTGAAGTGCCTGGGAAGTGCCGGCATGCGGGGAGATGTGATTGGCGGGCCGTGAGGGGAAGTGCTGGCATGCGGGGAGATGTGATGGGCGGGCTGTGAAGTGCCTGGGAAGTGCTGGCATGCGGGGAGATGTGATTGGCGGGCCGTGAGGGGAAGTGCTGGCATGCGGGGAGATGTGATGGGTGGTGCGCGGGGGGGAAGTGCCGGCATGCTGGTAATTGTGATGGGCGGGCCGCGGGGCGATGTGCAGGCGGGTGGATGAGATGGGCGTGGAAGTGTGCCGTCCAGCGGGCGGTTCGCTGCTACTATGGTCAGGTCCATGTGCCGGCCGGAGGACATGCCGGCAGACGGGAGCCTGACGCCGCCCCCTCATCTAGCAGGAGGCGTGCCGCCTGAGGCGAGAATCTCAACTCGCCTCATGGCAGGTGCGCCCCTGCACACGAGAAGAATGTCCCCAGGTCAGGATCCTCTTTCGGAGACCAGGTCGCACATAATCCTTGCCGGGAGGCAGCTGCCGGAGGTCCACCGGCGCGGCAAGCACAAGTCTCTCTGGAGGAACAATATGCCTCGGAGCAGAGTCCTCCCCCATAATATCAGAAGCACGGGACAAGGCGTCAGCCTTGATGTTTTTCTCTGCAGGACGAAAATAGATTCGGAAGTCAAAGCGAGAAAAGAAGAGGGACCACCGGGCTTGACGTGGATTCAAACGCTGAGCCGTCTGTAGATACTGAAGGTTTTTGTGGTCCGTGAAAATGCTGAAACCACAAGTGAGTGTTCGTCCCTTGGGACCCTTCTGGGTAAGGACTGCCCCAGCGCCAACGGAGGAGGCATCAACCTCCACCAGGAACGGCTTTTCAGGATCCAGTCGGGTAAGGACTGAAGCTAAGGAAAAAGCAGTTTTTAATTTTGTGAAGGATTCTTCTCCCGCTGGTGGCCAGACACGGGGATTAGCACCCTTTTTCGGAAGTGCCACCATCGGCGTGACCAAAGATGAGAAATGTGGGATAAATTGTCTATAATAATTAGCAAAGCCCAGAAATCTTTGTATAGCTCACAGTCCCACTGGGCGTGGCCACTGAAGAACCGCAGATAACTTGGCAGGATCCATCTGCAAACCTTTATCAGAAATTATGTAGCCGAGGAATGGAAGGCTCTTCTGATGAAACTGGCACTTCTCCAGCTTGGCATAGAGGTGGTTCATCCTCAGCCAGCTGAGAACTTGCCGTACATGAGACTGGTGGGACTCCAGATCGGCAGAATACACAAGGATGTCATCCAGGTAAACCACAACACAACTGTACAATAAGTCCCGGAAAATATCATTCACAAATTCCTGGAAAACAGCTGGCAAATTACAAAGTCCGAAGGGCATAACTAGATATTCAAAATGCCCATCACAGGTGTTAAAGGCGGTCTTCCACTCGTCACCCTTCCTGATGTGGATGAGGTTGTAGGCCCCACGAAGATACAATTTGGAAAAAATTCTTGCACCCCGCAGACGATCAAATAGCTCCGTGATAGCGATTCTTAACGTTGACCTTGTTAAGACCGCGATAGTCTATACAGGGGCGGAGAGAGCCATCCTTTTTAGTGACAAAAAAGAAACCAGCGCCAGCTGGTGAGGAGGATTTGCGGATGAAACCTCTTTGCAGATTTTCCTTAACATATTCCGACATAGCGGCAGTCTCAGGAACTGAGAGCGGATACACCCGACCCCGTGGTGGAGAAGATCCAGGCAGCAGGTCAATGGGGCAATCATAGGGACGATATGGAGGAAGGGTCTAGGCTTGTTTTTTAGAAAAAAAACATCTGCAAAGTCCCGGTACGGAGCTGGAAGTCCCTCCAGAGGCTTGGGAGACAAGGTAGCAGTCCTGACAGGGAGCGGATGTGGAACCGTCATGCAGCGTGAGGAAAAATCCGGACCCCAACGGAGAATCTCCCCAGAAGACCAGTCCAGAACAGGGGCATGATGCTGCAACCAGGGGAGACCCAGCAGGAGAGTGGAAGTGCACTGTGGCAGAACAAAAAAGGAGAGTCTCTCTTTATGTAATGCACCAACTTGAAGGAGCAGGGGTTCAGTGCGAAACCAGAGAGAGAGAGAAACGGAGAGAATCTGGCCACTGACTGAGGCAATGGACAAGGGCTTTTTAAGACGAACCACCGGGAAGTGATGCTGAGCGACCAGTGCAATATCTACAAAGTTCGCTGTGGAGCCCGAATCCAGGAAAGCGGAAACCTGGACCGGAGTAACGGTGCCAATGCTGAGGAGCACGGGGAGAATCAGGCGTGGAGAAGCTTTATTCACACCTAGGGACGCTTCTCCTGAGAAGCCTAGGTGCTGGCGTTTCCCGGGCGTTGGGGACGTACAGGACAAGTCCCGACAAAGTGCTGTGGGCTGGCACAATACATGCACAAGTTCTCCAGATGTCGTCTGGAACGCTCTTGTAGAGTGAGCCGGGTTCGGTCAACCTGCATGGGTTCCTCAGCAGAAGATTCTGGCGGGGGCTGGAGCGGCCTTTGGAACTGGTGCCAGGCGAGGAAGGCGTCTAACACGGCCTTGGGGATACTCGGAGCATAGTTCTTCAGTGCGCTCCTTAAACCGAACGTCAATTTGAGTGGCCAAGGTGATGAGGCCACTCAGGTAGATGGAAGTTCCCGAGCTGCCAGTGCGTCCTTGACCTGCTCAGAGAGCCCTTTCTTAAATGTAGCGATGAGGGCTGCATCGTTCCAAGCAAGTTCGGAAGCCGGGGTGCAGAATTGAACTGCGTACTCTCCCACAGATGAGTTGCCCTGACGCAGGTTCAACAATGCAGACTCCGCAGAGGAGGCTCGTGCTGGTTCCTCGAAGACTGACTGGAACTCTGACAGAAACGCGGTGAGGCTAGACATAACCTGGTCATCTCTATCCCAAAGCGGAGTAGCCCAGGCCAGGGCTTTCCCGGAAAGAAGGCTGAGGACAAATGCCACCTTGGACCGCTCTGTGGCAATTTGCGACGGCATGAGTTCTATGTGCAAGGAGCACTGGGTTATGAAGCCCCTGCACATCTTGGGATCTCCATCATACTTGCCGGGAAAAGAGAGGCATAGCCTGGGTTCAGCAGCAGGAAGATAAGCCGGGGTAGCAGGAGTTGCAGCGGCCGCTTCAGGAGACTGTTGCTGATGTTGGGTAGCTAGTAGCTGTTGTAGCATGGCGGTGACTTGCTCTAGCTGATTCCGCTGTGCTGCAATCTGCCGGGACTGGTGGATCACGATGGTGGCGAGATCAGGCTGACTGGGAGGAGGAGCCTCGGCGGGATCCATAGCCGGATCTTACTGTCAGGATCAGTGGATCCTGTGGACCACCGCGGGAGATGGAACTAGCCGACACCTGGGACCGGAATCCAAGTGGCACCTGGTTTTCACCAGAGCCCGCCGCAAAGCGGGTTGGACTTGCTGCGGCAGGATACCACCAGGTCGTTCCCAGGTGCGACCAGCCTGCAGTGGCAGCCGAGGTCGAGGTACCTTAGCAGTCAGGTCAGGTCAGGCGGCAGAGATGCGAGGTCAAGTCCAAATCCAGGGTCAGCAACGGGAGGTCCAAGCAGGTGGGAATGGGAACGCAGGCACACGGAACACAGCAACACGGAGGAACTCGGGTAACACGGCTACACAGGACTCGGGAGCGGAGACACACAGGAACGCAGGAATACACAGGAACGCAGGAATACACAGGAACACAGGAATACACAGGAACGCAGGAATACACAGGAACGCAGGAATAATCACCAGGAAGATTTCTCTTAGGCTGTGAGGCATAAAGATCTGGCAGGGAACACAGGAAGAGGCAGGATTCTTAAAGGTGAGGTGTTCAGGCTGTGCACCAATTAGTTGTGCACTGGCCCTTTAAATTTTCGGCAGGAGCCGCTTGCGCGTCCCCGGCAGTCCGGGGAAGAGCAGGAGCCGGGAGAGGTAAGTGATACCGGGCAGCAGCGGGGGCACAAGGAGGAGCACGGATGCGCCCGCGATCTGAGACAGGGAGCACCCGTGACATAATTAATGGTGGAAGGGCAGCATAGGAAATAATTAATGGTGGAGGGGCAGCATAGGAAATAATTAAGTTTAGGGGCAGCATTGGAAATAAGTAATGGTAAAGGGGCAGCATATGAAATAATGGTGGAGGGGCAGTATAGGAAATGATTAATTATGAGGGGCAGAATAAAAAATAATTAATGGTGGAAGGGCAGCATAGGAAATAATTAATGGTGGAGGGGCAGCATAGGAAATAAGGTATGGTAGCGGGGCAGCATATGAAATAATTAATGGTGGAGGGAACATAGAAAATACTTAATTATGAGAGGCAGCATAGGAAATAAATAATGGTGGGGGACAGCATAGGAAATAATTACAAGGGGCAGCATATGAAATAATGGTGGAGGGGCAGCATAGGAAATAATTAATGGTGGGGGGGTGCATAGGAAATAATTAATGGTGGAGGGGCAGCATAGGAAATAATTAATGGTGGAGGGGCAGCAGAGAAAATAATTAATGGTGGAGGGGCAGCATAGGAAATAATTAATGGTAGAGGGGCAGCATATGAAATAATTAATGGTGGAGGGAAAATAGGAAATAATTAGCTATAAGGGGCAGCATAGGAAATAATTAATGGTAGGGGCAGCATAGGAAATAATTAATTATGTGGGGCAGCATAGGAAATAATTAATGGTGGGGGGCAGCATAGCAAATAATGGTGGAGAAGCAGCATAGGAAATAATGTTTGAGGGGCAGCATAGGAAATAATTAATGGTGGGGGTCAGCATAGGAAATAATTAATGGTGGAGGGGCAGCATAGGAAATAATTAATTATGAGGGACAGCATAGGAAATAATTAATAGTGGGGGGCAGCATAGGAAATAATTATGAGGGGCAGCATACGAAATAATTAATGGTGGGGGGCAGCATAGGAAATAAAGATGGAGGGGCAACATAGGTAATAATTTATTATGATGGGAATCATAGGAAATAATTAATGGTGAGGCGGCAGCATAGGAAATAATTAATGGTGGAGGGGCAGCATATGAAATAATTGATTTTGGAGGGGCAACATATGAAAGAATGGTGTGGAGCAGCACGTGAAATAATTAATGGGGGGACAGCATATTCAATAATTAATGGATATTTTATAATTAATTGACCCAATTAATTAATTCATATGGCCAATATATGGCTTCTGACATAGTACTTACACACTGACACATAGAAAGACGAGACAGGTGAGAGGTGCATGAGATACCTATTACACAGAGGCATGACAGACAGAGGCTGACAGACTTTTACACTGTCAGCACTGCTAAATCTCTGTTCTCACCCTTCCCCTGGATCACTTATCTCCTTGTAGTTTGCACCTTCTCTCTCCATAGGATGTGCTGGCAGGAAGTGATTGTCTGTGAGCTCTGTGCAGGCACGGCAGGGGGCGTGGCTACAGGCACAGAGCAGAAAGACACAGAAATCTCAGCTCCCCTCTGTCACACAGGAATCCAAGCTGGTGGCTACCCAACTCAGAAGTTACAGGGTCGTGTCTAGGGGCAACTGAAATTGAGTACACCAGGACTGATAGAGACAGGTTGGACTTATATCTGTGAAATGCTTGTCTTTGTGGTAATAACCCTTTAAAGGAAACCTACCACTTGAAGTGGCAGGTTTCAGATGGAAATACCGAGAACCAGCTCAGGGTGAGCTGGTGCCGGAGCTTATTTTTGTTAGTGTTATAAACCGCTGTATTGCGCAGGGAGGTGAAGGAGTGAAGGAGAGCCGCGCGCATGGTAAGCACCGAGCGCATACCTCCCTGCGCCGGCTATAAAGTTTAAAAAGTGTTTTAAACCGCAATACAGCAGTTTAAAACACTAACAAAAATAAGCTCCGGCACCAGCTCACCCTGAGCTGGTGCTCGGTATTTCCATCTGAAACCTGCCACTTCAAGTGGTAGGTTTCCTTTAAGGTGGTGTGGACAGGACACAAGAAAATAATGGGGCTACGCAAAAAACAAACATTCTCGGAATGTCACCAGGACAATGCAAGCACTGGAATAAGAGATTCCAGAACTGAAAAGGAGTCAAGTGAACCCAAAGGGGAGGTACTAATAGTATGCACAGGGGAGGTACTAGACATAATGAGGGCCCTTCAAAGTTAACAAAGCTAGTGGACCAGAAAATATATGACCACGCCTACTTAAAACTTGTGCTAAGGAGCTGTTTAAGGAGGTGCTAGAACTTTTTCTTGTCAGCTTAAGACAGGCACGGGTACCAGTGGTCTGGAAAACCTTATACATCAGAACACTGAACAAAATCAAGAAACCAACTTGCCGAAACGACTAAAGAGCGATCACTCTAACATCACACATAATGAAAATGAAGTAAAGGTCCCGGCACTTCGAGGTAAGTCGAAAAAGGGTTTTTAATTGAATAAATTTTTCAAATATAAACAAAGAGTAACGCAAACGCGTTTTTCGGCTCTTCCCGAGCCTTCATCAGCTGTTTTGCTAGCGTTCTATCAAACTATATAAAGAAAATAAATGTCCAATGAATGAATGACACGTCATTCACTGCGTCATCTGTCATGTGGTTTCCGGGTCTTGTGATCAAACATCCGTCACGTGATTCTGTCATGTGATTCGTCTTCCGTGATACGTTCATCGAGCCCATCTCCGTTAGAAAACCAGTGAGGTATACAAAGTGATCTTCGCTGGTAAGTACATAACAAAAATATGCTTTTCTATATATTGAAAATAACATGAGTATTAGTCGATGACTTGTAAAGAAATATGTAAGGAAGAAGAGATTGAGAGACAGCGGACATTCAAAAACTTCAAGAGGTTAAATGTTATTGGCAAATCATACAATTATGTTTTGGTTAGTATGGTTTGATATTAAGGACATAGTTATATATAGAGACAATTTAATCGATGTATTTCATACCAAATCTTCTCCCCCAATCAGTGAAGCTCAAACATTCTGTGTCTGTAATAAAATAATATGGAATCAGTTTAGAAATGACAAATTTCATAATCCCTGTTAAGGCCATATGGTTCGAGGGTTTTCAACTCGTGTATCCAGAATGCCTCTTTCTGTAAAAGCATTTTGGTGACATTTCCACCTCTTCTTGGGGGGTTGATTTTATCAATAACCTGGTATTTTAATTGTGGTAAGGAATGATTACATTTCTTAAAATGTGCCGGTACTGGTAACAGCAGGTTTTCCCTCCTAATGGTGGATTTGTGTTGTCCTATGCGATCACCTACATGCTGGCGTGTCTCTCCAACGTATAGGAGACCGCAAGGACACTTAATGGTATAAATTACATCCTTAGAATGGCAAGTAAAGTAACCTTTGATCTCACATAAAGTAACCTTTGATCACACATAATGAAGTCATTAGAAAGGGTCCTGATTAAGCACCTAAAAAGGGAGGTAAAGGAGAGTCTACACCTGCTCCAGTTTGCCTACAATGTTAGAATAGGCGTGGACAATGCAGTGTTGTTTCTGCTACATAGGACTTATTCTCACCTTGAGCGCAGACGAACCTCAGTCAAAATTATGTACTTCAATTTTTCCAGTGCCTTTAATAGAATAGAATCAGATCGCCTGAGAGAAAAAAAATGAAGATACTGCAAACTGTAACCACTCTAACCAACTGGACCTATGACTACCTGAGAAACCGACTGCAGTATGTCCAAATAAAAAACAACCGCTCCAACACAGTCATTAACAACAGGGGAGCAACACAAGGGGCCCTATTGTCCACCTTTCTCTTCACTCTCTACACATCGGACTTCAGATATCTCCTGCCACCTGAAAATTTTTTTGGATGAAACGCTGGTTGGATCACGAAATGCTGAAATGTCGGCAACTTTGTTGGAGTGAAAGCAACAACCTAGTTATCAATTCAGAAAATACCAATGAGATGGTTATAAATCCAAAGAGCAACAAAACAGCTGCAATTACTTGGGGGTGTACAGTCATGGCCATAAGTTTTGAGAATGATACAAATGTTAATTTTTACAAAGTTTACTGCATCAGGTTTTATAATGGCAATGTGCATATACTCTAGAATGTTATAAAGAGTGATCAGCTTAAAAGCAATTAATTGCAAAGTCAATATTTGCCTAGAAAATGAACTTTTTCCCCCAAAACACATTTCAACTTCATTTCAGGCCTGCCTTAAAAGGAGCAGCTAACATCCTTTCAGTTATAGCTCCATTAACACAGGTGTGGGTGTTGAGGACAGGGCTGGAGATCAATCTGTCATTAATTAGTAAGAATCGCACCACTGGATACTTTAAAAGGAGGCTGGCATCATTGTTTCTCTCCTGTTAACCATGGTTATCTCTAAAGAAACACATGCAGTCATCATTGCACTGCACAAAACTGGCCTAACAGGGAAGAGTATCGCAGCTAGGAAGATTGCACCTCAGTCAACAATCAATCGCATCATCAAGGAATTCAAGGAGAGAGGTTCCATTGTTGCCAAAAAAGGCTCCAGGGCACCCAAGTAAGACCAGCAAGCGCCAGGACTGTCTGGTTTCAGCTTCGGGATCGGGCTACCAGCAGTGCAGAGCTTGCCCAGGAATGGCATCAGGCAGGTGTGAGTGCATCTGCATGCACTGTGAGGCAGAGACTCTTGAAGCAAGACCTGGTATCAAGGAGGGCAGCAAAGAAGCCACTTCTCTCCAGAAAAAAAACATCAGAGACAGACTGATATTCTGTGAAAAGGTACAGGGAGTGGAATCAGAGGAATCCCCTTTTTGATTGTTTGGAACACCTGGAAAACAATTAAAACAATAAAAGGAAAGACGCATTTCGCGCTTGTGCAGAGAGCGTCATTCCTTTTATTGTTTTAATTCTTTTATATTTTATTGCCATAATTGGCTTAAATAAAAGAAACTTTTTCTAAAAAACCTTCCTTTTTGAGCAAGCCAGCGCCGATTCCTTTACAATCGTTCCAAATAGGAGAGCAACGCACCCTTCCTGGATGCTATTCGTTTATTCTTCAAGTTACTGCATATGGACCTTTGGGGAGCCAGCAGCGGAACGAGGCAGCGGCATTGAGTCTCATACCAAGCATCAATAGGAGTTGTGCCCTACCTGCACAACTCCAAAAGGTGAGTGTATCACTACATCACAATAAATCCAAATATAACGAGGGTAACACACGATAGGAGCGCTCTTTTGTCTCTCCTTGTCTCCCCTACATCTCTACAATAAAAGCTTTTGTTACTCATAATATGATTGCACTCATTATTTCTGTATGTAATAAAAACACCTGACAAACACACATAAAAACCAGAGGACAACAGATCATGTGAAAATATAATATTTGTGTCACTCTCAAAATTTATGGCCATGACTGTACATTTAGAACAGGCTTTAACCCCTTAACGACTTGGCCTTTTTTAGTTTTTTCACTTCCATTTTTCACTCACCAACTTCAAAAATCTATAACTTTTTTATTTTTCCACATAAAGAGCTATGTTATGGCTTATTTTCTGCGTAACAAATTGCACTTCATAGTGGCGGTATTTAATATTCCATGGCGTGTACTGGGAAGCGGGAAAAAAATTACAAATGCAGTGAAAATGGTGAAAAACCACATTTGTGACGTTTTCTTGTGGCCTTGGATTTTACAGCTTTCACTCTGCGTCCCAAATGACTTGTCTACTTTATTCTTTGGGTCGGTACGATCACGTGGATACCAAATTTGTATAGGTTTTATAATGTTTTCATACATTTAAAAAAATTAAAACCTCCTGTACAAAATATTTTTTTTTTATTTTGCCATCTTCTGGGGCCAATAACTTTTTCATACTTTGGTGTACAGAGCTGTGGATAGTGTCATTTTTTGCGAATATTGATGGCGTTTTCATTACTATAATTTTTGGGACTGTGCGATCTTTTGATCACTTTTTATTAATTTTTTTATATTTTTCAAAATGGCAAAAAAATGCCATTTTCGACTTTGCTAGCACCGATCGCGGGTGTTACCGGTAAGCCTTTGCTGAAATATGCAGCAAAGACTTACCGGCTATGGAGAGGGCTCGGCCCGTACTAGTACGGCGCGTCGGGAAGGGGTTAATGGAGGATCAACATTGATTGGATATGCAGCAAAGCGAAGACCAGGTTGCACTTGTTGAGGAAGCTGAGGTCATTTCAAATCTCCACCATATTATTAAAAATTTTTTAGGAAACAATGATGGCGAGCATATTGTTGTAGGTGGTTGTCTGTTGGGAAGGAGGCTTAAATAGTAAAAAAAAAAACAAGGTCATCCGCTATAAGAAGTTTGGCAAATCAGATGCCTTAGCATATTTGACGCCATAGTGGTGAACGGCATCCTCCCACTATACGACACACTACTGCAGCAACAGAGCAACATAAGTCAGTGCCACTAAGTGTGTTGCCGTATCACGAGGTTCCACAACTCCTTTATCCTGAAAGCAATAGAATTATTTAACCATAGGGTGGCGAAAGGACTAAATCAACTTTGATTTGTGGGAAAAACCCTTTAATCTCAAGATCTCAAGTGTGTTATGATAGGTTTTAACACTCGTGTAAATATATATGGAGTGTTCAAGAGGCCGAACACAATCACATTCCAGTGATAGACGTTGTCTGTCCAAGAGAATTGAAGTACAGTATATACTCATGTATAAAACGTCCACTCGGCTTATACACGAGTCACAAAATAAGTAAAAAACACTTTAAAAATAATAAACTCATATACTTACCCTCCGGTGGCCCTGTGTGCAGCGCTGCTCCCCCGATGTCCGCACGTGTCCTCTTCTGGCTTCCGCGCCTGTCCCCTGTACATCGCGCTGGACGCCGCCATTGCTCTGTCCCGGGCGCCGCTGCTGACGTCATACTAGGCGCCGCCCGGGAGAGAGCAATGGCGCGATGTACAGAAAACTGGCGCGGAAGCCAGAAGACGAGCCGTGCGAACATCGGGGGAGCAGCGCTGCAGATCGGGCCACCGGAGGGTGAGTATTATTTATTATTTTTTTTAATGCTGGGCAGTGCTGTATACTACTGGGGGCAGGCTGTATACTATAGGGGGCTGGCTGGCTATATACTGGGGGGAGGTGTCTGTGACCAATCCATTTCCCACCCTTGGCTTATACTCGAGTCAATAGGTTTTCCCGGTTTTTGGTGGTAAAATTAGGGGTTTTGGCTTACACTCGGGTCGGGTTATACTCAAGTATATACGGCTGTATATACTCGAGTATAAGCCGACCCAAGTATAAGCCGAGGCCCCTAATTTTACCACAAAAACATGGGAAAACCTATTCACTTGAGTATAATCCGAGGGTGGGAAATGCATTGGTCACAGCTTCCCCAGTATATAGCCTGCCCGACCCTGCCCCATAGTATATAGCCAGCAGCTGCCCCCCAGTATATAGCCTGCCAGCCCATATGCCCCAGTATATAGCCAACCCCCTGCCCCAGTATATAGCCAGCTCCCTGCCCCAGTATATAGCCAGCAGCGGGGGAAGCCAGAAAGGTGAGTTTTGATATATTTTTTTACTTGAGTATAAGCCGAGTTTGGGTTTTTTTTTTGTGCTGAAAAACTAGGCTTATACTCGAGTATATATGGTAGCCTTCTGTGTTTTGGGGCAATTGAGATTGTGTGGAAAGCATCTTTTAGGTCTATTTTTACTAGAAATAGGACTTTCTCTAATAAAAGCCTCAGGTTTGTTATGCTCTCCATTCTTAACTTTTTCCGTTTCTGAAATCTGTTCAGCGGTTTTCGTGAGCCATCTGTCTCTACTACTGGAAACATGTGGCTTATCCAACCGTTACGATCTACTGCTGCTTTTTGAAATTTTTCCCCATTTTAAAGCGGAATCCAGCACCTTGTTCAATTCGTTGCTTATGGTAAAGCAGTGTTTTTTCCTCTGGTTGGGTGATTTTTTCAAAGGCAGATTTAGACCATTTTTTATGATCTGAGAAACCCAACGATCCGAATTGAACTGCTTCCAGGCACTCAAATAAGCCAGTTTACCTGTTTGACCTCTTCTGGAGGTTCCCGTACGAACTACCTCTGGCTGAAGAGGAGCCTCTTGCTTTGCTTATGGCTTTTAGCAGCCCCATCTTGGAGGCTAGTAGTCTCTGGGCGTTTTTCTCTAAGCTGCCCTCCTGTTCTGCCTTGGACAGCATTAATAACAGGAGACCGACCACGTCCATCATCTTAAATTGTATGTAACGTAAAATTGAGCCCAGACTATCTGGAGTACTAGAGGTTCCAGCAATGGACAACAGAGCTGGATCAATATCTGGCGCAACAAGCTCTTGTATGTCCGGAACACCAATATGATTGAGCAACACTAGATCATCCTCCTTCACTAGCGTGGTCCTGAAGGCTCGACACACAAAATCTCTGTCTGAGGATTCTGCTATGGCCCAGCGCTGGTTAAATAGTTTATTGGGAGTAGATTTTCCTGCTAACCCTACACTGGTCATTTGTATTTTGCCGAGTGTCCCCCTCACAGAAGACACAGCAGACCTATTGACCTCTTATGGGGGTTCTCTGTCTGGAGACATACATGGTGAAGTGAACACTTCATGGAACTTTTAGTTCGTTATGTCGCTCAAACGAGCCAAACTACCAGGAGCTGCAGCTTTGTTTAAATTGTTAAAAATGGAGTGTGTTCGAGACCCTCTGTCATGCCAACAAGAGGAGCTATAGCTGCATGTTGCACTTTCCTCACTGGAAGGTGTCTGACACGACCACCTTCTTTTGCTCCTTTTATGCTTCACAACTTATTAATCTGACGTAGAGAAAGAAGAGGATATCTCTCCAAGTCTCTTTTTTGTTGCTTTCGGTGACAGAATTGCCGAACCTGGCTGCCAGGCAGCAAACGCTCAGTACTCATCACGTGACCACGGCGGCCACTTTCGTGCACCAATTGAGTTTACAAGAGGAAGCCGCTGGCAACCATTAGCTTGTGCTGGGTGGCTGCCTCTCAAAGAACAAAATAGCTTGTGGAAAGCAGGAAGTAAAAAAATGGGCTTGCAAAAATGGAAAGTGAGTGGTAAGAAAAGGGTTAGGATCAAAAGTGTTAAGAATAAAGCCACATTGATACATCACAGCACTACATGCACTAATCACTACATTAATCTGATGTAAACATTCACTGACAGCATGCAGAGGTCCTGAGAAGGTGAAGAACAGTCAGTTGCACGGTTGTTTTTTTTTCCAGGAATGAGATGAGCTGAAGGGATGTATCAGAGATTATCTGAGGAGATCTGACCTCAGCCCAGCATGACCCGCCACCTGCCAGGGCAGAGCTGTGAGTAGACTACACGTCTACCACTTCCTAGTAGCACTGACTGTGCCCCTGCCATGATCACATCACATTGCTCTGTGTGTGGAGCGGAGCCGGAAGTGCTCCAGCCTCTTCCTCATCACTATTGGTCAGTCAGTGACAAGTCTTCCCTCTTCACCCTCCCTTATCCCGTCCGCTCTGATGTCACGGCGCGGCAGGCTGTGGTCGCTGTGATGCGCATGCGTGACGGACGTCACCGGCCGGACGTTGAGCGAGAAACCTCTCGAGATAGGAGATACCGGGGTTGACACCGAGTGTGAGGAGGTAGGTAGCTGCCCTGTACGCCTCTCTTACATGTACACTTTTTACCCCTCCCTGTCCTTCTAACCGGAGCACGTTCAGCATGGTGTCCTTTACACACTCATTGGGTTATCCTGGGAGAGACAGGGAAGTACAATGGAGTGTGACAGAGCTCTGCTGCGGGGCACTATAGTTACATGACAGGCACAGCAGGGCAAATGACTGTTCTCATCTACAAGAATAGTAACTGCTCATAATGAAGTACTAATGCTGGCATGGGCACAGAGAGTGCAGTGGAAGAAGCTGACAAGACAAGGGCACAGAGAGTGTGGCGGCAGTGGGGCACAGAGAGTGTGGCGGCAGTGGGGCACCAATATTGTAGTGCTGGCATTACTTGGGCAAAGTATTGTATTGGTAGAAGCTGGCATGTCATGGGCACAGATAATGTAGCAGTAATCATCGAATGTCAGGGGCACAAATAATGTACTGGTAGCTGTGCCCAGTCTATGCAATTTAGCTGATGGGGACAATACTTTTTCCCTTTTTAGTCCTTGTTTTGGAATTCTTGTTGACATAATGTGGCTTATTTACTAAGGTCCTGCGATCGCATTTCCGTCGGGTTTTCCAACGTTTTCAGATGATCCGACAGATTCCGACAACGTGCGTGATTTAACATTTCAAATTGTGTCGCAAAGACGTGCATTCTTGGCGGACCTGAGCTGGGAATCGACACATGCAGGACCTCGGACGCATGATCTTCGGGAATTACGCCGGAGTTTATCCTCGCCGGACAGTCCGGATCGGGGATCGCTACAGGACCGGGTAAGTAAGTGTGCCCTTGCATGACCACCAGAGAGGTGTCGGCGCAAAGAATGGATGTTACGTGTCTGTGCAGTAATCCCACAAGCCCCAGGAACAAAAATTATCTTATGGCAGAGTTTTATGTTGTCATTGGCTCACTGAATTGGTCTTGTTTGTATTACCCGGTGCCAAACCTTCACCAGTAGTACTTTTTACAATAGTTTTGAGTTCATCTTTTTGTATTTGTCAGACCCAAGGCTGTCTCGTTTCAATCGATTGATTACAATGTGCGATTTGCACATTGTAATGAATGAGGAGGAAAATCTCTGTATGGCAGTATATGGTAGGATCAATTGGACAACCTACGGTTAAAGTACCCTAGGGAGTATTAAAAATAGTAAAAGTAAAAATTAAAAAAAAGTTTTACATTTATAATTTAAAAAACCTAAAAATTTAAATTGCCCCCTCGAACTGATATAAATACAAATAAACAGTAAAAACCACAAACACATTGGGTATCGCCAAAAATGCCAGATCTATCAAAATATAATAATGTTTTTCACTGTTTAACCCCTTAACGGAAATAGCGCTCTAAGTCGAAAATGGCACTTTTTGCCATTTTGAAAAATATGAAAAAAAATAAAAAAATTATAAAACCTATATAAATGTGTTATCCCCGCGATCGTACCGACCCAAAGAGTAAAACAGACATGTCATTTGTGGCGCACAGCGAAAGCCGTAAATTCCAAACCCACGACAAAACGTCGCAAATGCATTTTTTCACCAATTACACTGCATTTGGAATTATTTTCCCAGTACATGGCATGGAATAATAAATACCATCACTATGAAGTGCAATTTGCTACACAGAAAACAAGCAGTCATAGAGATCTTTACTTGTTAAAAAAAAAAAAAAAAAAAAAAGTTATAGTTTTTTGATTGTGGGGAGTGAAAAATGAAAAAACAAAAACGGGTGAGGTCCTTAAAGAGAACCCGTCATGCAAAATAACCCCCCTAAACTAATTATATTTTCATAAACTGCCATTAGAGAGCATTGCCTCTATCCCTTCATTGTCTCTCTACATGCCTGTAAACCTAAGCAATGAGGTCCTAAAGCTGTATGCAAATGACCTGTGAAATGTCCAATGAGTCATTAGCATATTCAAGCTGTCCACCTTATTCATGAGTGGGAGGCACAGCCACACCCCCAGTGCATGACTGACAGCCTGTATAATGGTGTGAGGCTGTATAATGATGTGCTTCCTGGTGCTGGTGGCCACACCCCCTGCAGCCTGTGTGTGCATGTGTGTGTGTGTTTAGGAGAGATACAGCAGCTCCAGGCTGCAGCCATGTTACAGCAGAACATGTCAGATTCATGTGTAGCTGATGTCTGTGCCTCTCACCTGTATATTAGGAGGATGCAGCATGTCAGCAGATGCAGCACAGATACCAGCAATACTTTACTATACATTACACACAGACATGAGCAGGGGGAGGAGAGGGGAGGGGTAACAGGGGTGACATCACTGCCTCTGACCATGTGACCAGCCTCATTTACATGATAAAGAATAGATGATTTTACAATGATTAATGTATGAAATAACTAGATAAAGGCTGGGATGGGATCCTTGTGAGCTGCTCCAACAGGTAGTGGTGACAGGACTAGTGGCAGAGACCTGATGACAGGTGTCCTTTAAATAGTTAAACATTCGTCTTGCCTGCCTACTGTAGCTAGTTCTATGGGAACAATTAAGAATTATTATAAATGGAAAGTCCATTGATTACAGGAGTTTTCCTTTGGCGGTAGATTTAAATGATAAGTTTCATGTTAGGTGGACAGACAACTATGGCAATCTGAAAGACTTGTTTGGTGACAGATGGACTCTGAAAGTATAGTCCCATTACTCTGTGACAGAGTGACATCTATGGAAGTGATGCGGCACGCTTTGTTTTGTTTGAGCAGGAATCCATTATATTGAAGGTATTTTGTCTGGCTATACTTACTTTGCCATTATCCCTATATATTGTAAAGTCATATAGATGTGGTCATTCTGTTTATGTGTGGCACTTAGCGTATAGCATGAGGAGTTCCCGAGTGCATATATCCCAAAAATAGGTGGTCAATATTAATATCTTTGAATACCCATTTAGGCTATGTGCATATGAATGTTTATTTTGGCTTTAAGCTTGCTGTATACTATGTGGCCAGCTCACAACCGCCATTGACTTACATTATACACTTTGCGGTGAGCACACCTTGTCTGACCGAGCAGTGCTTCCGCAACACTTCTTATATAGCAGGTCCTTTTTCTGCCCAGATTTGTGGCCACTCAGCTGCTATGGAGATGGGAATGGTAAGGAGCGCTCACCTCTCTCATCCCTGATTGGCAAAAAACGTTCCCCCAGTTTGTATTTTAAACACAGGATTGTGTACACGTAGGCTTAAGGAATGTAATAAGAAATTCCGGCAGCTGGTACTGTCTGTATTTCTAATGTAGAGCAAAAAAACACTTGTAGCTTTTATTACCCATGTTACCCTTTCTGTACCAGTAACTATTAGTGACCCGGCCAGTGTTGAAACAGCACAGGATAAATATCTATAATAACTTCTGTGATTATCTTTGAATGAGTTTAGAATGAAATCTTCCTCCCTTATCTATATAATTTACTCTCTACAAGCTGTCCCTCCTTTCTCAGCTAAACTATTAGTAGTGTAAGAACTGAAATCTGTGCTCCAAGTCCAACACACAGGGTCATATTTCAGCTTAAGAGGCATTTCAGTTTATAGTTTAGGATTTTGCATTATATGCAGTTCCTTATATAAACATCATCTATTACAACTGCTCTTTATGAACTGTATAACTTGTAAGCTTAAAAAAAAAATCATATACCCAACAGCAATACAGCAAAACGCTTTGAAAAGAAAATGCCTAATATTCATGTTAATGTCCAAATGCCTTGCCCATGTGTAAGCTGCTTCAGAACTTAATAAACCAAAAATCTCCATGGTCCGGGTGGGTTGTTTACGTATATGCATGAGAAGCAGATTGTGTCTTCCATTCCTTTTTTTTCCATTCACATAGACTTCTATGGGAAGGTCTGCACCGCAAAGGGGCAGGAATGGGACCTGTTCTTAATCTTCTACACTTTCCACATGGTTCAGTGAAACGCATTCATGTGCATGGTCAATTGAAATGAATGTGTCAGGGTGCCTAAACAGCAAAACTAACATTAGTGTACATGTAACTTTACTGTGAATGCAGCTTATCAGAATCTGGTACATTCAGAGATCTTTTGAGGTTTTGCAAGTGGTTGTCTAGTATCTTCTTTCTCTAGCTAGAATGACTGCCTGTTTTTACCTCCTGTGTTACTTTTATAGATGTTAATTATAGATGTGGGTTTTTTTTTTTCTTGCTGTGAGTATTTTGTAAATCAGAAAGCCCAAATATTCACTTGCATGTTCCCAACAATGGTGTTTAAAACGATGTCACAGGGGCAACAAAACCACATTTTATATGCAAGTGGTGTGTGTTACCATGTAGCGGATACTTTCCTCCCACTCTGAACAGAAGCATGTATGCAGAGTTTATAGGGGTTCCTTTGTTGTATATGCTTCTCAGTGTGTGTTCTAATGGTACAATGCTACAATAGATTTGTGTGTTTGATCTTGTTTCTAATAATTATCTAGTAAATAATGTCCTTTGGTGAATGGAGGACTGACCGCACATGTGCCTCTCTATCCATAACTTCTAGAATACCAAAAACAGATGTGTAAGGGTAAAACCTGCCATGGTCCGGGGTCGTAGAACAGGACTCCGCAACCTCTGTTTTTAGAATATACCATAGCATCTGAGATAGGACTACCTGTTCAGTCCTGACGGAGCTGCAGGTTCTTAGAGTTCTGGTGTTTTTGCAGAAGAAGTGCAAAGCTAACGGAAAACCAAACTAAACAATGCTTGGTAAAGGCCTGCACCATATTCAAAAGAGACTTGAGTGACTGCCCATGTCCTGAGATGGAGAAGATTTAAATTGAGGGTCTCTTCACGCCCTGCTGAAACTGCCGTATCTTATCCTGTTTTGGGAGTCTTGGTCATCAACACTATGAAATTTAATGTTCCCATCTTATTGCAGAGGCACAGCTGTCTTTCAGATAGTATTGTCCTTCTCTAGTAACCTGCTGGGATACAACCTTCTTCACCCACTCTTCCACAACACTTCTAAGATGCAAGTTAGCTTGAGTCTGTTCTTAAAGTTTCTATGTGTAAATATATTTCCTTTGTAATTGACTGTTTTGTTTCTTGCAGACTGGCAGCTGTAAATTTGGCACAAAGAAACGGAAAAATTGAATAGAATTAAAAATGGGGACTCCTGGATCTGGAAGGAAACGTACGCAAATTAAAGACAGATTCTCTGCAGAAGATGAAGCCTTGAGTCACATAGCAAGAGAGGTGGGATTAACTATACAATTATGCAGCAAAAATAGCATCTGAATGAAAAAAGTACTTGTAATGAGCTTTGAAGTCATAGTGGTGTTAATTTGGGTTATGACTAAATATTGACCAGTGTTTGCCATCACCCTTTTAATTGTATGAGCATAGGCTTTTGATCACGTAGACATACAAATTGCATGACTTCATCAACTTTGTTTACTTGGGGCCAAGAACCAGGATCGTTTAGTCACATCCCTGGCTGAATGTTTCTCTGGAAAAATGAAGCGTATGCTGAGGAATTTACTAAGTCTTTTAAGTTTGCATTATTTTTTATTTTATTATTTATAAAAATTTTATTTTGTAGGCATACCATATATACTTGAGTAAAAGGCAACATGAATATAAGCAGAGGTACCTAGTTTTACCACAAACTGGGAAAATCTATCGAGTATAAGCCTAGGGTGGGAAATGCATTGGTCACAGCCTCCACTGTGTATATAGCTAGCCATCTCCCTACCACTCAGAATATAGCTAGCCGGCTCCCTTCACGCCAGTGAGCGGCCCGCCTGCTCCCTGCATGCCCAGCACATATGTAATAAACTTATTACTGTATTTTTCTGACTTTAAGACGCACTGGACCATAAGACGCACCAAGGATTTAGAGGAGGAAAAATAAGAAAAAATGTTTTTTTCCCCAAATAGTATGCTAAAATATTTATTAAAGTAACTGGGCGATGCATGTTCCTCTTTGGAGAGGGGCAGGGACAAGCAGCGGTCCCACCCTCCTCCTCTCCTGGACACCGCTGTCTATCTTTGGATAGAATTATGTGTACACTTAGTCATTGGGTCTCAAGAGTTACCAGGGCTGCATAGGTATGAGTATATGTGACAAATGCTCACAAGAGCTTACAATCTATGAGGAGGAGAGGACACAGGAGATGACAGTGCTTGTACAATGGTCACAAGAGCTTACAATCTATTAGGAAAAGGGGGAACACTGGAGATGACTCCTTGTGCAATGGCCACAAGAGCTTGGTCTGTGGGGTAAGGTACCTTTACAAGACAGCAGCCTCTACATACCAGGCAACTTGTGTTTAAGAGTGTGAGAGCAGAGACCTGGGGGAAGGGAGCCCTAATCACTTATCTGATCCTGTTGGGCGCTGAGCTGTGAAGGCTCCTCTTCTCACACACTGCCGGCAGTCTTCACTCTGAGTCTCCTGGGCTACTTACAAGCCGAGCAGGGATTGGTCAGAGTCAGTGATTTTCTCCTCCCCCTCTCTCTCCACTGCTGCTGCGCTCCTGCCCCTGCTCTGCCACAAAGCTTTGTATCGGTGCCCTGAGGACTGCAGAGCTGGCAGAGTGCAGGGGTCCTCCAGCAGTGGAGGGCTGAGAGTAGTAGTGGAGCGCATTTTCCCCATTTTCTGGGGAAAAAAAATGCGTCTTATAGTCCAGAAAATACGCTACTCACCCTTATGGCCTTCCCTGCAGGTCCTCTTCTTGGTTCTGGTATAGTATCTGCTGATGGCATAATATGTGCACGGACTTGTCGCTGCCAGAAGCAAGAAGAGGACTTGCAAGGGGACGTCGGAAAGAGTATTCAGTTAAAAAGCAAAGTATAAGCCGAGTTTGTTTTTTTGTGCTGAAAAACTTGGCATATACTCGAGTATATACGGTAATCCTTTTTGTTGAACAAAAGTGCCCACTAAGTTAAAACCACACAATCTATTCTGCCAGAAAGGCCACAGTGTGTGAGGATCATGGAGGAGTTTGCAGGTTTGGCCAATCAGCTCACACGCAGGGCTCTGGAAATCACGGTCATATGTGAGTCCATTGCAATACAGGCAGTCCCTGGGTTACATACAAGATAGGGTCTGTAGGTTTGTTCTTAAGTTGAATTTGTATGTAAGTCGAAACTGTATATTTTATCATTGTAACCCCAGCCAGAACTTTTTTGGTCTCTGTGACAATTTTAAAAATGTTGTCATAAGAATCAGGATTAACACTGAAGCTTCATTACAGACCTGTGATAACTGTTACAGCTGTTTATTGTAGTCTAGGACTAAAGTACAATAAATTACCAACATTCAGTGGTCCATTTGTAACTAGGGGTCGTATGTAAGTCGAGTGTTCTTAAGTAGGGGACAAAGTGCTGGCCAAATGTTGTGTGCATGTGGCTTAACACTGATTTTAGCTTTCAGTGATAGCCATCTATTCTGACTCTCTAATATGTAAATTAACTGCAGAGGCTACTGGGGCGTGTACTTGCCTGGCCGGGCACTTGAAGCTAAGGCTAGTGCACGCCCCAGTAGCCTTTGCAGTTAATTTACATATTACTAAAATAAAGTTTTACCAAGTTAGGTTAGGTTCCAGGATTATTAAATGGTAGAGCCAGGCAGGAGGAATCTACCATCAGATCTACTTCTCATGGTAGATTCCTCATAGTAGGTTTCCTTTAAAAGTGGGTTTGGTTCAATGCCTGCAAATAACCCTGTGTTGTGCCTTTTCAGCAGTGCTGCATTTTTATACAGTGGAAAACCCTTTAACCATTTCTTCTGGTTAGAGAAGGTTTATGGCCTCACTGCAGTATATATTATCTGTATGACAGCAGAAATGCCTAGTGCATTCTTCCCCCTCCTCCACACTGCTGTGTGCCCAGCCTTGTGAACAGCCCTTCTATTTGGGGATTTACATGAATGGTGAACTTTTATAAAGTATTTATTCATTGTCTCCATCACTACTTTTATCCTGTTAATGTAAAAAAGGGAAAGCATGTTGTAAAATTCGTATGAAAATCCTAATAATTTAACTCACTGAAACTGTAAAAATGCCTTTGAAAATTGCATTATTCTGCTGTTTTCACAGTGGCTACATAGAAAGCAAATAGCTGAGACAGTGTAGTCTAAATTTATACCATGTAATTGTTAGCTACAAGAAGTACATCGGCCCCAGTGTGCCTAAATGTTTGCTACTTCTGCCCAAATTTTTGAGTTGAATTTTTTTATAGTTTGTCCTCTTAAAACATTATAAAGGCTTCTTAATTGGCTAAATTGACTCTGGGCATTTTTCTTTTGTGAGTTGATTGTTTATGAAGACTTGTGGTCTCATGACAGGGGAAACTTTCTATAAGAGAATGTACCGTATTTTTCGGCCTATAAGGCGCACCAAAAATGCTTTAATTCTCTCAGAAATCAAAGGTGCGCTTTATAGGCCAGTGCGCCTTGTATATGAACTTATACAGAAATGTACTACAGACACGATGTACTGTACATTTACCAGTGTTTAATAGCTCCATCCCCAGAAATTTCCTGCACCTTCCCACACAGTATACAGGGTCCCCAGCTCCTGAAGTGCTCTGGCACCACATTTAACATTGTGCCCATTCCGCCCTCCCCTAGACCGGAGAGACAGGAGCTGCCATAGTGCCGACCACGAGGCAATCATCATCAGTAACCAATCCCCCATACCTGACAGCCCTGTAACAGGGGAAAGAGAAGGAGCCACAGGGAACCCCACAGGAATAACACCCTGGCTGAGGAGGGAAGGAGAAGGGGCAGAGGGAGACCGCTTAACCCCTGCTGCATCACCCTGCATTAACCCCCAGCAGCCCATACCTCTGAGAACGGAGCTCTCTGACACGCTGAAGACAAGTTTCCCAGGAAGTGTATCTGGCTTGAACTGTGCACATTTTTAGGTACTGCATTTGATCCTGCGCCTTATACTCCAGTGCGCCTTATATATGAACCTTGATGTCTTAGCAGGCATTTATTAGAAGTGCGCCTTATAGGCCGAAAAATACAGTAATTTCATTAAACATAGTGGGGAAGATTTATTATCAGGGGAACCTGTTGCCTTCTTCCCCACATATTCCCATTATAAAGTCTTCTGCTCTTTAATTGTATCCAGTTCCTTCTTTCCTTGCTCAATCCTGAAGCAGCTTTCTTTTAAAAATTAGCTTTTATTCTCCTTTTTAACCCCTTAAGGACCAGTTTGTACGTTAAGGCTCAGCCCGGTGTGTTTTTTTTTTATCTTTTTTTTTATCTTATCTAACTCATTTTGAGATTTTTTTTCTCGTGACACATAATTTATATTGGTATTATAATTTTGCTTATTGGTTGAGTTTTTGGGGGGTAAAAAATCACCAATTTTTTAAAGAAATGACAATTTTTAACTATGAAATGTTCTTTTTTTTTAAACAAAAAGTCATACCACAATTCTTTTTTTTGTAGAAAACATTTGCTATTTGTCTACTTTTTAATTTCCTTTTTTTTTTACGTTTGCATATTTTTACGAATTTTAGAAGGTTTATAGTTTTAGTATTCCAAACAAGCGTGCACTACTACCTCCTCCACATGGCATGCACTACAACCTCCACTGCATATGGCGTGCACTACTACATCATCCGCACTCCGCGTGCACTACTCTTACTTCTACTATCACTACATATTTATAAGTGTGGTTCGGGGGGAGGGAAAACTGGGGGGCTGGGAATAACGCAGGGAAAAACGGTAAATGGGCGGTTTACGTAATTGTGCAACAGTCGCTGAGCGCTAAGTTACTGCGCTCAGCATCCGTTATATCGGACGCAGAGCAGAAAGGGGGTTAAAGGACACCTGTCATCAGGTCTCTTTCACTAATTCTGCCAACACTACCTGTTGGAGCAGCTCAAAAGGTATCCATACCAACCTTTATCTAGTTAATTCATACATTATAAAATTGGCCTTGAGAAAAGCTCCTGATATAGGAGCTGAAACGTAGCACTCTTGGAATAAAATAATCTCTTTTTTTCACTAATTTTGGTGTGCCACCATTTTCTGAATTATACAAGGGAGGTTGGCCACCTCTGCTATAGGCAATGAGCATAAGACCGCTTATGTGGGAGGTAAGATGGATAGGGATACTAGAGGGAGAGTGGCAGGGGGGTGAGTGACAGGCAGTGAGAGATATAAAATCTTTTTGGTTAAGTGATTCTATTTTGTGCTGGCTTAGAGCTGTTATTTACTATCCCGGGCAACGCCGGGATCTACACCTAGTATAGGATAAAGTTGATTCAAGGGGATGTGAGGGAAACCATTTTTAGGTAAAAGAAGGGTGTCCGCTAATTAATAGTGCTCTGTGGAAATCTGCCACCAGCTGTATTTGTGAAAATGGGGTGACAGCTTCCCTCTAAATTCTGCTGTATTACATTGCAAAAAATGTGTGTGTTTTTTTTTTGTGCGTTTTTTTTCTTTGCAACGTTTCCCTATCCACAACACTTTCCTACACCTAACTTACACCTTTTTTTTTTTTTTTTTGTTTGTTTTAAGAGAATCCCGATGTTCAAGTCAGATTTCTGAATTATGACATGACAGTATTGCAGTATATGGTAGGAATGATCAGACCATCTTTTTCGTACAGAGTCGTTTAATTTTTGAAAATTAAAACGCAATAAAACCTATATTAATTTGGTATCAGTGTGATCGTATCGAACCAAAGAATAAAGCAGAGGTGTTATTTGGATTGCGCAGAGAAAGTCGTAAAAAACTGAGCCCACGAGAACGTGACGCACATTTGAATTTTTTTTTCCCCTGCTTCCCAGTACACAGCATGGAATAATAACTAACATCAGAGAAAAGTAAAATTTGTAACACACAAAATAAGCCCTCACACAGCTCTGTACACGGAAAAATGAAAAAGATATGGATTTTTGTAGGTGGAGAGCGAGAAATGAGCGAAAAAACCCTGCGTCCTTAAGGGGTTAAAAACACTCATTTGCAAGGTGGAGGCAGAGGGGACTTGACTGGCCAGAAAACATTGTCCTTCAGTGTATACTGTGATTTCAGTTCCAGCACTGCTGATCTTTGGCTGGCTCTTCTTGTGCACTATGCATGTGTGAGAATTGCAGAGCCAGTTAGTGACAAGTACACTGAAGTGTGTGGAGGCAGAGGGAGCTTGATTTCCTTGACTTGTGGAAATTTTTCTTTAGTAAGCATCAGTGTGCCTGTTATATGGAATTATCATAGAAAGGATTTCAAATAGGTCATTCATGCCCTTTTTTATTATTTCAACTTTTTTTTGGCACAATTTCATTATGGGATCCAATTTTTATGCAACCCATATCAATATGTCGCCTGCGCCTGTAGGGGACTGGAGTTAGTTTTAGCCTTTTTCTAAATGAAATACCAGCATCTGGAAGCAGGTGAAATGTAAAGACATTAGGCGCAGCCCAGGATTCCCAGTATCTGGTGACTTCTGAGTCTGCATGAAGAATAACAAAAAGAATGGAAATTAAAAAAAAGAAATCCTGCTACCAACGTAAATCCTCTCCTTTGTTTTATGGTAAGGGCAAGGATAAAAGAAGGCCCTTCGGACAAATGTAAGAATAGAAGGAACAGGATACAGTTTAAGAATAGTAGAAAGTAACACTGAGGTTTGGTGAAGGAGTGAGATGACCAATTCCTTTTAGAGTTGGCAGGGCTGAGGAGTCGGTAATCTAAACTTCTGACTTTTTACTTTCCCTAACTCTGACTCCACCAAAATGGCCACAGACTCAGACTTCCCAGCGCTGTTTAACTGGTCACTCAATGAGTTCTAAGAGGAGTGCATGCTTTCCTTCCCAGTACCATATTCCTCGTTCTGTAGAGGAGAAGCTACACTCCTGAGTATTTAAAGTCCAGCCACAAATAATCTCTGGGGTCTCCAGCATAATTATTATCTACTCAAGTCACCACTATTATTATCTGCTCTAAATGTAGTTTTTGGTTTATGGGCTGCTATTTATTGCTCTACTGTAGCATTTATAATGTTTGGGGTGGCATTTTGTGCTGTACTGAGGTTGATGTTGGTGCTGGTCACTGATGTGGACCCTTAATCCCTTCCCAACATTGGACGTAGTCGTACGCCAATGTGGCCAGCGACTTGTCACAATCTGCACTACTACGTCCAGCTTCTGGCAGCTGCTCCTGAATGGAGTCTGGTGTATATTAAAGCTGACAACTACCTCTAACACCTGCGATCGGAGATTACTCGCCATGGTCACGCATGACAAGTGGCACGTAAGGGGGCTTCTGAAGTGATTCGGACTTGCACACAAATTTATTTTTAACCCCTGTAAATAATTAAAGCGTTCACAAACTTAATAAAAGTTGTTTTGCATACGCTGAGGGATGCAGTTTCTAAAATGTGTAATTTATGGTGCTTTACTTTAATTTAGGCCTCTCAGAGTGACCTGAAAGCAGAGCAGGTCCCTCTAAAGTGTGATTTTTGCATTTTTTTTTTTTTTATGAAAATTTGAAAAAATGCACCTAAAGTTATAAGCCTCATAACATCCTACAAAAATGAGAGGACACATAAAAAACATGTCAACATAAATCAGACATTCATTAAATGTTAGTTATCAAGTAATTTTGCTGTTATGGCTGCCCGAATAGTAGAACATTTTGAAAATATCCATTTTTTTTTCCATAAATGCAAAACATATCACCACAATTTTTAAACGAGCATGCAGTACAATGTGTCGCCTGGATATATTAAATTGTTCCAAAGTTATAACCGCTTCTAGTGACACATGTCAGGTATGAAAAAATGGGCCGTGTCAGGAAGGTGAAAAGTGGCTTCTGCGGCAAGGGGTTAAAGTTCAGCAGTCTGACAATGTGGCCCTTGGACCAATAAATGGTGTTGAATGTTTGTTTAAAGGCACACCTTTTTATCTAAAATCTTGATCTTCACTGACATATTTGTTGGGGCACATTGCTCTGACTGATCACTTTTAATGATGAGATGAAGGCAGTTACCTTTCAGTTTAATAAAATGCCTTCTGTCAATTTCTGTTTTGTAATGTTACTCTACCGTCTACATCACCTTGCTGTAGTGAGATTGAGACATTTTTTGTCTTAATTAAATTGGCATTTAATGTATTTTGCTTGCAGCACCTTTCCAGTAGTGTAAAAAGTCTAACTTTTTGGGTGCAAATAAGTTTACAGGGTTTGATAAATTACTTTAGTCTACGACTAGATTGTATTGGAAGATACATTTGTCGTATGCCGTTCATGCTATGATTGATTTTGCTTGTACGTTCATGAGCACATCAAGATCTTTTATTGAGAGTTTTGCATGTACAGACCTGCGCTGTGCAGTAACCAATAGCAGCCAATCAATTATCACTCTCTTAACTAGTAAAATGAATGGATTAACAGATGGTCTTGTTGTTAGGCAGTTGAGCTTGCCTTTTTCCTAAATTGTGTGACTCGGAAGTTGTTGTCCTAAATATAGTGTTCATACAAAACTCAACAGCTGGTCGCTAAACATTGAAGACCCCAAAGTCCTTGTGTGCTAACAGGTGTGATTGTCAAATATGCAGAAAACTTCTGAATTCACTTTTGGCAATCTATCATGTGTTGTGGGCCAATTTTCTGCAATACAAGGCATGAAAAAGTTGCAATTCCAGGTGCATGACCCCGGAATTGTGACTTGCCCCCTCCACGCATTCAAGTTATAGCTGAATTCTATTCCAAGCAGGACCTGACATAAAAGCCTTCTTCCTGGGAAACCATACTGCACGCTAAAAGAAACTAAACCGCTACACATAAGAAGCAACTATATGAAGGTTCAGTTTCCATGGTTATGTGATGCAGGAAGTGTCATTACTGGACCATTTGCTATGAGATAATGACCCCAAATCATGTGATCACAGGACAGGCAGGTGGTTGCTCCCTCTAGTTTTTCCATGTACAGAGCTGTGTGACGGCTTATTTTCTGCATAACAAATGACACTTTAAAATGGTGGTATGTAATATTCCATGCCGTGTACTGGAAGGAGGAAAAAAATTCCAAATGCAGTGCAATTGGTGAAAAAAAAACACATTTGAGCCGTTTTCTTGTGGGCCTGAATTTTAGATTTCACTGTACGCTGTGAATGACATGTCTATTTTATTCATTGGGTCGGTACTATTATGGGGATACCAAATTTGTATAGGTTTTGTGTTTTTTTACAATTACAAAAATTAAAATCTCCTGTACTAAAAAAAAAAATATATATTTTTCTATCTTCTGGCGCTTATAACTTTTTTTTATAGTTTGGTGTTCGGAGCTGTGGGTTGTGTCATTTTTTCCAAATTTTGATGATGTTTTCAATGCTACCATTTTTAGGACTTTATAACCTTTTGATCACTGTTTTATAGAATTTTTTAAATATTTTTTAAAATGGCAAAAACAGTAGGCTATTTTCCGTTACAGGGTTAAACGCAGTGAAAAAAGGTTATTATATTTTAATAGATGGCGCATTTTCGGACCTATATATACCAATATGTGTTTATGATTTTTACTGTTTATTTATAGTTATATTAGTTCTAGGGTATGGGGGGTCATTTGAATTTAATTTTTTTTTTATTTTAATTTTTTTTTTTTACTTTTTACTATTTTTCAGACTCCCTAGGGTACTTTAACCCTAGGTTGTCTGATCGGTCCTATCATATACTGCCATACTATAGTAGGCATAGTATGTTATGGCGGAATAGTATGGCAGTATAAGGGGATTTTCTTACTCATTCATTACAATGTGCTGATCCCACATTCTAATGAACGGGTTAAAACGAGACGGCCTTGGATCTTTGGAAGACCCAAGGCGGTCATGGCGATGGATCGCCGCTCCCCGATCAAAGGGTGCAATGATCCTTGGCAAGATGGCAGCACCGCCATTTTTTTTTTTTAAAGCTGCCGGGGGCGAACAGCGTGTTAGCACCTGCAATGGGTGCTAGCACTGATCACGGGTGTTACCAGTAAGCCTTTGTTGCAATATATGGCAAAAACTTACCGGCTATGGAGAGGGTTCAGCCCGTGCAGCCCTCTCCATGCACCTGAATCCGGCATGTGACATACTAATACATCACATGTCGGAAATGGGTTAAAAAGGTCTGGTAACATCTCCAATTTTTTTTTGACAAACCCAAATGGGAGGAGAGAATATTTGAGGTCAGTGTTTCTCTTTGTTTCACTTTCCATGCCATTCCTAACCCATACCCTTGCAATGATCTGCCTAGACATGGATGGGGAAGTGCTCTAGGCAGCAATGCAGGCAGAGACAGGTGAGCAGTTCCTCCTACTATCCTGAAGTATGGCAGGAGTACCTTTCATTTTAGAGATTTTTATAGTTATTTTATAATAGTTTTATAATTATTGAACAAGCTCCGTTCTAAATTATTTTCATGTATGTACACAATTCATAGGAAGTTAATCCACTAACATTGCAGTAAGTAGGAGCTTTTATGAGATGAAAAAAATGTATGGAATGACCAGCGGTCTACAAACTTCCGATCTTTATGGACTAATGTACCTTTGGTTATAGAGGATGAATTTTATTCTAATTGTTGGATTAACAGAGATGTTATAACAGCATAATAGTGTATACAATTCTGAGAGTATTGGAGGCTCTGCCATGAGAAGGGCGGGTGAGCGCTGTTACTGGGTGGCAGTCCTTTAGCCAGAGAAAATGTAGTTTACGGATCATAGATTCCTGCAAACTCTGCTTTTCTCTATGGGTGACCAGCACCCAACAACAGCTAAAGGGTACACTAGCACCTCCCTGGTATGAGTCTCGGGAATTGTATGTGAGTCATGAGTCACCAAGTTTGAGTTGGAGAATTTAAAAAGGTTCTGTCAAGAACCATCATTATTGTCTGCAGATCTAAGGATACAGGCAGTCACATACTTAAGAAAACCGGACTTACAGATGGCCCCTAGTTACAAACAGACCACTGGATGTTAATGTTTATTTACTGTACTTTCACCTTGGGCTACAATAAAGAGCTATAACAGTTATCACAAGTGTCTGCAATGAAGCTTTGATGATAATTCTGGTTCTTATGACAATCCAACATTTTCAAAATCCAATTGTCACATAGACCAAAAAATTACTTTTACAGTAAAAGTACAAGTTACAAAGTTACAATTATAAAATATACAATTCCGAGTTACTTACAAATTCAACCTAAGAACAAACCTACAGAACCTATCTTGTATGTAATCCAGGGACTACCTGTATTAGATTTTGGAAAGTACCATTTTTTGGCATGTACAAGCAATAGGGCAATTAAGGTTATTGGTGAGAAATAAATAAAATGGATTACAGTCCTCCATGTATGTGTGTGTGTGTGTGTGTGTATATATAGGAGGGCAGTTCAATAAGTACCTGTGTTTGACAACGGTGTGCTACGATCTATCAAACGATGGCAAAACAAATTGCAGACTGATTGATTGGTTGCAAAAATACCACTCCAACTACAATCAGTAGTAACAAGTGAAAATAGCCAGCTCACCCAACCTTCTAGTCATTCTGGGCTGCACGCTTCATGGCCATCTCCTGGTGCACGAACATAGTTCCATCCATAGCCGTCTGGTACAAATGAAGAAAATAGAGAAAAACGAACCGGCAGACAAAAGGAAGTCCACGGCTGTGTTGTGCCAAACTATGCCTGCTTTACACGAGGAACAATCGGTTAACGCGTTTCGACGAAAATGACTAAGACGTTTTTCGTCGCAACGCGTTAACCGATTGTTCCTCGTGTTTATTTTTAGCTTTTTGTCACTCAATAAAGCAGGCATAATTTGGCACAACACAGCCGTGGACTTCCTTTTGTCGTGCCGGTTCGTTTTTCTCTATTTTCTTTGATAGGTTAGTTTGGATTTGGCAGCCATTTGAGTAAGACGTGTTTCGTGATTTTCGCCAAGATGGAAAAATAGCAGTATCATTCGGCAATTCACTTTTTGTTTTTGGATGGGAAAAAATGCCAAGAGATAAAAACAAAGTTGGATGCTGTTTATGGGGATACTTCGCCATCTATGACCACAGTTAGATATTGGTTCGACAAATTTAAACGTGGGCGAACATCCCTTTTTAATGAGGAACGACCAGGACACCCGGCAGACGTGGTTACCGAGAAAATAATTAAAAAAGTCCACGACAAAATATTCGCTGATCGAACGAAAGTGTGCGAAGTAGCAGAGGCCGTAGATTTGTCAACTGGGATGGCAATTACTATTTTACATGATAAGTTGGCGATAAAAAAATTGTGGGCCCGATGGGTGCCGCGATTGCTCACGGTGGACAACAAACGGATGCGGCTGTTAACTTCGAAGTAGTGTTTGGAGCAATTTAAGTGAGATCCGAAGGAGTTTTTGCGTCAAGTTGTCACCGTTGATGAAACCTGGATTCATCATTATACACCAGAAACTAAACAACAATCAAAACAATGGATTTCTCCCAGTGAAGCTGCTCCAAAGAAGGTGAAGATGGTCCCATCGGCTGGAAAGGTCATGTGAACAGCGTCATCCTCAGGGATTTTTTAGATTAAGGAAGAACAATCACTGGACAATACCACAGGCCGGGGAACCACAACTGTGGGCTATACAAAAGCCCAGGACCGAAGCCCGGGTGGAGTAGGAGTCCCACTACCAGCCTACCCCTACTCCATAATAAGCAGGCCCAGTACGGACATTACCAATGTGTCCATGTTAGCTAGGCCAACATAGACCAAACAGACTATTCCTGCTTACTATATGTCTGCATTAACCCTTGAGTTACTGCATACAAAACCAGGGCTTTTACCACCTGCATTTTATCTGCCTGAAAGACAGCGGTTTTCTCACACAACACCTCTTACTTTCTCAGTGTATAAAACAAAAAAAAGTAAAAATCAATTACTGAATAGATTTTTTTGGAGACCCTCCTCCAAAAAAGCTAATAAAGGTTAAAGAATGGGGTATTGCATTCCCAAATATAGTGTTACTGCAATCCTTGAGGGGTCTAGTTTTTAAAAAGGGTACAGACTTTGGAGGTTTTTACTGCCCTACTATATTAGGGGCTGAGCCAATGGGACATATCGCCTGAAATATTTTCCAGCAAAATCCACCAATAGACGCTCCTTCTTTTCCGAGCCGCATTATACGCCCATACAGCAGTTTGTGATCGCATGTGGGATATTACAGCATTCAGGAGAAACTGGGTATCAAACTTTCGGGTGCGTTTACGTTTTTAACCGCTTTTTAAAAATAAAAATTTAGGGGCCAAAGCAAGTTTTTTTTGGAAAAAGATTTTCACTTGCACAAACCCATGTAAATACTCACTATAAACATATGTGGTGGTAAAAAGCTCAATAGCAATGTAGATAAATTCTGTGGGTGGTGTAGTAGTTTCCAAAATTTGATCAGTTATAGGGGGGGGGCACCTAAAAACATCATTAAAATCTTCCCTCTAAAAGCTCAATGCCTCCTTCTGTTCTGCGCTCTGCAATGCTCCACTAAAGGTAGCTTACATTGACATGTGGGGTATTGCCGTACTTGTAAGAAAGAGCAAAACAAAATCTGATACGTGTTTCTCATTTTATCCTGTGTGTAAATTTTAGCACTAAGTAATAATTTAATTGTCAAAATGTAAAAATTCCAAATACCTCCATTTTATTTAAATTCTTGTGAGATACTTGAAGGGTTAACAAGCTTAACAAAGGCTGTTCTGAATAGTTAGAGGGGTGAAGTTTTAAAAAAGGCGATTTGTGGGGAGTTTGTAATAAATAGAACTTTTTAAACCCTTACTAAGATGAATTGTCCTCTAAAAATTTGGAATCTGAAATCTACTTGAAAATTTGGAAAATCGCTGTTCAAACTGTAAGCCTCTTAACGTCATAATAAAGTAAATTAACATATTAAAAATGTCAGCATGAAGCAGACATATGGTTAATGTTAGTTGGCAACTAATTTGGGCGGTAGGACTAACTGTATGATTAGGATAACATTTAGAAATCAGAAATATAGGACATTTTTTCAAAATGTTCACCAGATTTCCATTTTTTTTTTACAAATAAGTAATATATTTCAACTAAAATATAGCATTAATGTGAAGTACAACATGTCATGAAAAAACAGTCTAAAAATAAACTCTGTAAGATAAAGCGTTCCAAGTGTTCCAACTGTATATCGTGACACCGATTTGAAACATTGGGCTGCGTCCTAAAAGTGAAAATGAGCTTAGTCCTTAAGGGGTTAAGACCTCTACAAACAATCCTTTATATTACATGCTTGGCATTTTGGTTCCTTACTCCATCTTGTGGTTTGCACTTATATTACATATATAGCCACCATAGTAAAACATGTTTGTAGACTTCCTTTGAAACCAGTGTATGCAAGGCTACTCTTAACCCCTTCCCGCTGCAGCTGTTTTTGCGTTTTCATTTTTCACTCCCCACCTTCAAAAATCGATCACTTTATTTTTTCATGTACAGAGCTGTGTGATGGCTTGTCTTCTGCGTAACAAATTGCACTTCAAAGTGATGATATATAATATTCCATGCCGTGTAGTGGGAAGCAGGGAAAAAATTCCAAATGCAGTGAAATTGGTGAAAAAATGCATTTGCACCGTTTTTATCGATTTCACTGTATGCCCCAAATGACATGTCTACTTTATCCTTTTGGTCTGTACTATTACCGGGATAGCAAATTTTGAACAGGTTTTATAATGTTTTCATACATTTACAAAAGTTAAAACTTTTGGGGGGATATTGCCATCTTCTGGCGCTAATAACTTTTGTATACTTTGATGTACGGAGCTGTGGGTGGTGTCATTTTTTGGGACTTTTAATGACGTTTTTGATGCTACCATTTTAAAGGGCACCTACCACCACAAATCTACCTATAAAGGTAGATTGGGTGGTAGGTGGATCAATGGGACGTGAGGATAGCCCTTTTAAGGGCTAATCCTCACGTCCCTGCACTTTTTTAATAACTTTAATGTGGTATTTATTCAAATTTACTTATGCGGCTACCGGGGCGTGGAGTAGCCGCATATGAGATTACATGAGGCGGCTACTCCACGGCCCGGTAGCCATTTTACCCCTCCTACTCACCCATCTTCGGCGCGTAGCTGCGCGCCCTCGTCCGGCGATCCTGCCGTCTGCGCATGCGCAGAAGAGCAGGCCCGCGCCTGCGCGGTCACAACTCCGAAACAGGCGCGGGCCTGCTCTTCTGCGCGCCGAAGATGGGTGAGTAGGAGGGGTAAAATGGCTACCGGGGCGTGGAGTAGCCGCCCCATGTAATCTCATATGCGGCTACTCCACGCCCCGGTAGCCGCATAAGTAAATTTGAATAAATACCACATTAAAGTTATTAAAAAAGTGCAGGGACGTGAGGATTAGCCCTTAAAAGGGCTATCCTCACGTCCCATTAATCCACCTACCACCCAATCTACCTTTATAGGTAGATTTGTGGTGGTAGGTTCCCTTTAACCCCTTCACGGGCTGAGCCCTCTTCATACAGAGATGGGCTTTTCTGCATATTGCAAGCACCGACCGCGGGTGGCAACCTCTTCTTTGCCTCCGGCAAAGTCGCTGGCGGCACTTAAAACGTGGGGGTGCCGCCATATTACTTCCAATTGTCGCTCCCTCGAACGTCATTGGGCGGCCAGTGATTGTTTGCCTTCGTCAGACCCGAGGCTGAATGGTTTCAGGAGATTTGTTACAATGAGCCAGTGTGCTTTAACCCTAGGTTATACAGTATGACAGTATATGGGGATTTTCCACCTCATTCATTAAAATGTGCAAATCGCACATTGTAATGAATGTGTTAAAACGAAACAGCCTCGGGTCTTCAGAAGATGTCACTGGGAGAGACTACCTTCGGCAAGATGACGGCGCCCATGTGCCCCCATCTGTTTTAAGCCGCAGGAAAACCTGCCCGCGGGTGTTACCAGTAAGCCTTGGCTGCAATATGCAGCAAAGACTTTCCGGCTTTGGAGAGGGCTGAGCCTGTGAGCCCTCTCCATGCACCCGCACACGGCATGTAACGTGCTATTACGCCACATGTCGGTAAGGGGTTAATAAACGTCCATGTGTGTATTCTGGTACTCATACACTGAAATACATGATGTTACCAGGGCCTATTACATGAAGTATATTTGTACATTATGGATATTGTAATATTTGTCCTTGTAATAATTTACAGGGCGGTTACATATGTAAGGTGCAGCAGCTGGATCAGATGGCATATGCAGGATCAAAGTCCATGACTTATATTATTTATAGGTTACATGTTACGGCTATAGGGAAACCTTGAACTCAAAATGGTATTATTATATTGTCTGGGGGTTGGTGGAGGATATAGAGCCTGGTCATCCATTAGTGCCCTGCTAGGAATAATGTAGGTTTTGGCAGCATAGCAATTGTATCATACTACTTACATTTCTAGATGATTGATTGTATAATCATCCATGAGATGTTCAGAGTTGAACGTTAAAGTTCTAACCCTGCATTACAATTTACTACAACTTTATCACTCAACCTTGGTTTTTATGTTTTTATTATGTACTGATTTACTAATTAGATGATTTCTTAAATGACATCTACCACCAGGATAAAGGAATGTAAATCAAGCACACTGACATACAGGTGCCCCCCACCCCCACCAGGATCTGCTCTTCTTTAAGCTTCTTTTGCCCTGGTTTTTAAGAAAAAAAGGCTTTACAATTATGCAATCGAGCCTGAGGGGCTCCAGACTCCATTAAGCCTTTCTTTCTTAATACCTGGGGCATAAGAAACTAAAAAAGCAGATCCTAACAGACAGGGCACACACTAGTATGTCAGGGTGCTTGCTTTACAATCCTTCATTCTGGTGGTAGAAGTCCTTTAAGCCAATGGAATTTTATTTGGGGGTTACCAAGTACAGGAACATGAATACATATGCGACCCACACTCCTTTCCAAAAATGTAGAAAAGCGGGTACCGTTTTCTTTACACTTAAAAAGTACTGCGTGTTATACTATGTGTTGCTCATGTGTTGATCACATGAATTATCAATTAATTTAGTAATTGTATTTAAAGGGAAACTTTCAGTATAAAATGAGCTAATAAAACAAGGGCTGTGGAGTCAGTAAGCCAAGGGTCTGACTCCAACTACCCCACTTCCCAACTCCAGCTTCACCAAACGGTCACCGACTCCGACTTCACAATTCTGACTCCACAGTCCTGTTTGCCTGCGCATTCTAGCAGGGAAATCATCACTGCTCTCGGGTATCTCCTGCTGTCCCACTCTGTGTCCTGACACTGGTTGTATGCGTCAAGGTCTGGACCCAGAGCAGAGCGCCCACAGGAGCAGCAAAAGACCCAGCTGTATTGTACTGCTCCTGGTACAGCTCTGCCACGGTCCTTATGCCAGCGGATTCAACCAGCGGTCGATACGGAGCAGAGCAGCACAAAGAGGAGAGAATAAGCTGCAGTTTTGTACAGGGAGGAGGAGATGAGCCTGAAAAGAGGATTTTTTTTTTAGTTTCCAGGTCATTCCTCCTGTACCCTCTCTTACTTTCCCATCTTTTGAGGTCAACACCCTTAGACCGTGTGGCTGTAGTATACCGTCCTCCTGGCTCACCCTATCAGTTTCTTATCAGACCACTTTGCCTCTTGGCTCTCCCATTTTCTATCCTGTGACATTCCATGGGAGACTTCAACATCCCTGTTAACACTCCCATTTCCCCTCCTGCCTTTCAGCTCTTAGCACTAGCTACTTCTCTAAGTTTTTCACAACTCTGCGTTTCCCCCACTCATAGTGAGGGAATGGAGGAAGAGCCCGACGAGAGGTTCAGGAAGGCGCTTGGTGCAAACAGCAGACGTAGAGATCCAATGGATAAAGGAATCTCTTTTATTATTGTTAAAAATATTTATCTCATAAAATGAGCATATGCATAACGTATTAAAAATACAGTGCGACGCGTTTCAGCTCTGGACTAGAGCTTTCATCAGGCATGGTGTAAAGAAACAATCCAACAGATTTATAGCTTACCTCGTTATGAAAAAAAAAAAAAAAGCCCCAAGAGTAACCAAATGCAGACACAAACTATGTCTCTGCTGTGATACCATCAATAGTGGCGTTAATACATTTGTTTCCAGGAGAACAGGAGAGATATTTAAAATCAAAAACACCCTCTCCTGCTCGTCCAGCTTCGTTATATATTTGGTTGACTGTTCATGTGGCCAACAATATGTTGGCCGCACTATTCAATCATTACGAATGAGAATAAATGGGCACAGACATAAAACCAAAATTGGTTTTTTAAAACAAAGCCTCTCCAAACACATTACACAGGTACATGGAGGCAATTTTAGCTGCATAAAAGTTACCCCGATCGAGGAAATATCAAAAAAAGTCCCCGATCGAATCAAAAGGCTCAACCGAAGAGAGTCATATTGGATATATAAACTCGATACTCTCAGCCCACATGGTCTGAATGAAGTCATAGAATCCATTTAACAGTAGTTCCATCACCCAAAGCCATATAAACTTTGTGCTCATTTAGTTATTTATTTATATATTTATTCATCTATTTATTATCTGCATGACTATTTGTGCGGGTCCGGGTTTCGCTAAAAGAGTAGCGTTCACCCCAGATCACTCTAGATCAGTTTTCATTTCATTTACCATCCGTTTGACTACTTGTAGCCCGTTTTTGTTTTTTTTTTTTTTTTTGCCTTTTTAAGATTGTCACATACTGCTTTCCGTAGTTTGGGTATCCATGGCACCCAATCCAGACGCCACCACAGCGGTTTGCCTCGGAATACCCCGCAAGACACTATATCCTCTTAGGTTCGCTTCATCACACTATGTATGTGCCTCTGCTCTTCTAGCATGTCCTCATTCATAAGTTTATACATCGATTGTTGTATGCATCGATCGCTGGTTTATATAGATAGATTATTGTCACAATGTACATGTTCTCTTCAAATTGCAACCGCTATATCTTAGAAACAATACTATGTATAAATCCTGTCTACTTATATAGATCAAATGTATTTTTCACCATTAGAACACCGGGAGGGTTCCGTATACGAACGGAAAAACCCTGAACTTTGACCCCCGGTAGGTCATGTGACATTTTTTTTTTTTTCTTAACGAGGTAAGCTATAAATCTGTTGGATTGTTTCTTTACACCATGCCTGATGAAAGCTCTAGTCCAGAGCTGAAACGCGTCGCACAGTATTTTTAATACGTTATGCATATGCTCATTTTATGAGATAAATATTTTTAACAATAATAAAAGAGATTCCTTTATCCATTGGATCTCTACGTCTGCTGTTTGCACCAAGCGCCTTCCTGAACCTCTTGTCGGGCTCTTCCTCCATTCCACATCGTTCCAGGATCCTGGTCCTTGGCAAACGTGGTCTCCCAGGAGTGGCAGCTGCTGGTAGCTATTTCATTACATGCCTATACCATCTTCATCAAGGTGAGAGTCTTCACTTACTCTTCTACATTAATTGACCATTACGATATCACACGATAGCTGCGCCTCTCTTCCTTTGTCTCTACCTCCTGTCATTCTTTCTGGGACCTGGAGCCTTGCCCCCAGAGTCCCTCGATCCCAGGCTTCCACTGCATTCATAGTGAGGGAAGCATCCTCGATTTGGTCTTCTCCCGACCATCTTCAATATCTGATTTTACCAATTCCTCCTTTCCACTTTCAGACCATAATCTCCTTTCTTTTACTTTCAATAATCCTTCTTATTCTCAGAATCCTTCCACCCATCACTCATACCGGAACCCATGTGCAATAGATACTAATCAACTCACAGAAAACTTAGTCTGCACTATCCCCCATATCCTCTTTTACCTGTCCAAACCTGGCTACTAACCACTATAATCACACTGTCAGAAGCGCGCTAGATGAAATGGCACCACTCACTATCCGAAATTTTCAACACACACACAGGCAACCTTGGAACAAACTCGTTTCCTTCGGCAGTGCTCCAGGGTTGCTGAACGTCTGTGGAGAAAATTGCGCACATCTGCAGACTTTCTTCACTTCAAATTTATGCTAAAAACTTATAACTCTGCCCTTCACCTTGCTAAACAGGTCTATTTTACTAATCCCATATCCTCTCTCTCTAACAACCTCAAAAGGCTCTTTGATACCCTTCACTCATTACTAACACCAAAGGTGCATCCACCTGTCACAGACCTTGGGGCTGAAGATTTGGCCACCTACTTTAAGGATAAAATTGATTGTATCCGCCAGGAAATAATTGCTCAATCCACTCACCCCTCCAATCCCCTTCCCTCCCATACCTTATCTTGTTCACTCTTTTCCTTTGAGCCAGTCACAGAGGAAGAAGTGTCTAGGCTCCTTTCCTCTGCTCGCCCCACTACAGTCACTTTCCCCAGCAGTCACTTCTCACCTAACTAAAATTTTCTCTCTCTCTCTCTCTCTCTCTCTCTCTCTCTCTCTCTCTCTCTCTCTCTCTCTCTCTCTCTCTCTCTCTCTCTCTCTCTCTCTCTCTCTCTCTCTCTCTCTCTCTCTCTCTCTCTCTCTCTCTCTCTCTCTCTCTCTCTCTCTCTCTCTCTCTCTCTCTCTCTCTCTCTCTCTCTCTCTCTCTCTCTCTCTCTCTCTCTCTCTCTCTCTCTCTCTCTCTCTCTCTCTCTCTCTCTCTCTCTCTCTCTCTCTCTCTCTCTCTCTCTCGTCTCTCTCTCTCTCTCTCTCTCTCTCTCTCTCTCTCGTCCTCTCTCTCTCTCTCTCTCTCTCTCTCTCGTCCTCTCTCTCTCTCTCTCTCGTCCTCTCTCTCTCTCTCTCTCGTCCTCTCTCTCTCTCTCTCGTCCTCTCTCTCTCTCTCTCTCGTCCTCTCTCTCTCTCTCTCTCTCTCTCTCTCTCTCTCTCTCTCGTCCCCTCTTCTTTCAAGCATGCTGTTGTTACCCCTTTACTAAAGAAACCTTCACTGGACCCATCCAATGCTACTAACTACAGACCTGTTTCTAATCTCCCTTTCATCTCCAAACTCCTGGAACACTTGGTCTATTCTCAGTTAACTCCCTCCTTGACCCCCTACAATCTGGTTTCCGCTCTATGTATTCCACTGAAACTGCTCTTTCTAAAGTCTCCAGTGATCTCCTCACTGCAAAATCCAAAGGTGACTATTCTCTCCTCATTCTCCTGGATCTATCGGCAGCGTCCGATACTGTGGACCACCAGCTCCTCCTTAGGATGCTTCACTCCATTGGCCTAAAGGACATTGCACTCTCTTGGTTTTCTTCCTATCTCTCTGACCGCACTTTCAGTATCTCCTTTTCTGGATCTTTCTCTTCTCATCTTCCTCTCAGTGTTGGGGTTCCTCAGCGCTCAGTCCTAGGTCCTCTTCTCTTCTTTCTCTATACTGCCCCCATTGGACAAACCATCAGCAGATTTGGTTTCCAGTATCATCTTTATGCTGATGACACCCAGCTATATACTTCTGCACGAAACATCACCCCTGCCTTAATCCAGAACACTAGTGACTGTCTCTCTGCCGTCTCTAACATCATGTCCTCTCTCTTCTTGAAACTTGATCTTTCTAAGACTGAACTTCTTGTCTTTCCACTATCTACTAACCAACCCAACCCCGACCTCTCCATCTCGGTCTGTGGGATCACTATAGCACCGAGGCAGCAGGCCCGCTGTCTTGGGGTTGTGCTGGACTCTGACCTCTCTTTTTCACCATATATTCAATCTCTTGCTCGCTCTTGCCGTATGCATCTCAGAAACATCTCCAGAATCCGGCTGTTTCTGACATTTGAAACGTCTAAAATGCTAATTGTTGCACTTATTCACTCTCGACCAAACTACTGTAACTCCCTACTAATCGGCCTTCCACTGACTAAACTCTCTCCTCTTCAATCTATTCTTAATGCAGCCAGGCTGGTTTTTCAGGCCAAACTCTACACGGATGCCTCCAGTTTGTGCCAATCACTGCACTGGCTACCTGTCTCCGTATTCACTTTAAAATAATAACCCTCATCTGAATAATGCTGCACCTCCCCATCTCTCTTCTCTCATCTGTCTATCGCCCTTCCCGTACTCTTCGATCTGCCAGTGTCATTAGATTAATCTCTACCCTAATTAGAACCTCCCATGCACGGAACCAAGACTTCTCCCGAGTTGCTCCAATTCTCTGGAATGCCCTTCCCCGGACTCTCAGACTAATACCAACCCTCCAGAGCTTCAAACGTACTCTTAAAACCCATCTCTTTAGGCAAGCCTATCACACTCGCTAACTGCTTGAAATGTAAACTCTCCCTTTACTAAACCATCCTATGTCCTATCTCCCATCTGTTATCCGTCAAACAGCAGATATATACCAAGATCCAGGCTTCTTTACAGTCTTTTTCACCTAGGACCCTGTAAATAAGATGGCGGCTGATGGCTGGTTCAAGCAGCAACATCGTTGTTTAGTAAATTATTTATTAAATTATTTTATATTGTTCCCTTATAAAGAATGGCTGGACCATTCTACAACCTCTTGTGTCGCCCCCTCATCCTCATAGTCTGTAAGCTCTTATGAGCAGGGCCCTCACTCCTATTGTTCCATATGACTGTTTGTTCTTTGTAATGTAATATAGTTGTTTATGTCCCCTATGATTTGTAAAGTGCTACGGAATTTGATGGCGCTATATAAATAAAGATTATTATTATTATTATTTTAGTCTACTAGGTGGTCTCCAGTATTGGAGGTCTCTGCTATTGATGTCTGCTCTGCTGCATTTATAATTTCTGGAGGTGGTGTTTTATGCTGTACTGTGGTGATGTACTGGTTACTGATGTGACCCCTTAAAGAGAACCCGTCAGGCAAAATAACCCCCCTAAACGAAATATATTTTCATAAACTGCCATTAGAAAGCATTGCTCCAGGATGCAGCCATGTTGGGATTGTATTTGGCAGGTGTTGAGCAGTGTCTGGTTTTCTCCACACATACCGCTTAGAATGCACTCTAAAAAATCCAATCTTCCTCTCATCAGACCAAAGAATCTTATTTCTCGTAGTCTGGAAGTCCTTCATGTGGTTTTTTGCAAACTGTATGCAGGCTTTCATATGTCTTGCACTGATGAGAGGCTTCCTTAAGCACACTCTTCCATAAAACCCTGACAGGGCTGCAGTGATAGTTGACTTTGTGGAACTTTATCCCATCTGGGTGACCAGAAGCATCTCAGAAGGAGTAGAACCATCTCAAGAACGATCAGAAGGAAATGACAGCATATGAATCAAATATGAGTGTCACGGCAAAGAGTCTGAATATTATGATCATGTGATATTTCAGTTTTTCTTGTTTAATAAATTAGCAAAAATATCTACTTGGTTCTGAATGTAATGAATGTCGCCATATGTGAGGGTGCAGCACAATATTTGCTTGTTTTTGTGAGAATGAGGTAAATGGCACGTGGATAAGTGAGTGCTTATAATGAAGCGTATGAAACTATAGTGTAATATTTCTATTTTTATTTGTCATGTAGCCGCTGAAAATGAGTTCCGTTCCCTTGTATTTGTTGTGTGGCTCAACACCATGGAAACTTCTATGAGAATATGATTACATGCTGACTGTATGTAGCGGTGCTAGTATCGGTGATGTCACCTGCCTAAGGGGTTCACCTTTATTGAACTTGTATATTAGAGAACCACAGAAAGAACATGTATTACCACAAGGATTCAGAAACCTCCTGGTCAGAGTAGACACTGCCATCCTGTGCTGCTCATACGACCCAGGAAGGTTTATATACTGACTTGCTAAAGCATTGTGAACAGTGTATCTTCATATGCTCCCCATCACACGTGTATGTAGCTTGCAGGACTTATGCAGAATATGTAAACTGTGTTTCTATCCCTGACCCTTTCAGGTTGGGGGCTCTGGGTTCATAAGCTGCTTCTGGTTCCCCTAGTAGTAGATCATTTTGCCAGGGGAAGTTGTGGCCAACCAGACATTTTCAACTGATGTTGCAAGAGAAAGTCATATCATATATTCAGGCTCTTGGAGGGTCCAGGATTCTACACATAAGATATCCATATACCCAAGTGTCACGAACCCGACTCACCGGAGTTCACACACGGGGATACCTACTCTATGGAGTCCCAGAATTTAGCCCTTAAGCTCCGCCCACTTCCACAAAATGGCGTCTTTACGCTAAATTTACGCCACAGAATCTCAGCCCCAGCCAATCCGCACTGCCACCACCCACAAGTTACTTACACAAGGAAGGCCATAGGCACCTCAACCACACAGACAATGCACCCTGATGATAACTCAGCACATGCACTTACACGATATTACAATTATAAATTCACACAGAACATGCAATCGCTTACTACATGGACTATGCTAACAATGACCTCTGGTAACGTGATTCCCTTCAGAGACTCTTTAAGGCTACAACCAGAGGCTTATTAAAAAGTTTTAATTTACATAAAAATGCAGTACACTCAAAGAATTAAATTGTCAGATAAAATAAAAAAAGGATTAAAAACAATACACATACAATACTTACAAACCGTTATGGAAGAAGAAACAAAAAATTCTTGCTAGTGGAATAGGAAGAAATTCTTTGGCCCGAGGCATAAGCATCGATCCAGCCTTCTATTGTCATAGAGTCTCCCAGACTGAACACTACTATGTGGCTGCTTCATTAATTTAAGCCCAGGTGATTTTTTGACCCCCACCCCTGGCTGTGATGTCACTGTGAGGGGGATTTTTCTATCCCCCTCCCATCAGTGAGCTACTTTTTGGGTCTGGGTTTTTATCAGAACCCCATAACTTTTGATTGGAAGATGGCACAATTGCGCCATGGCTTCCAACCAAACGGGCATGTTATTCCCATTAACCCCATACTAAACTCGGGGTGTCTTAGCCTAATATCAGGGGTGTTCTGCTATTGGCTGCCTTCCATTGCAGCTAATGTTCTGATTTTCGGTCCAGAAGTGTGTCTAGACCCCATAACTGTCCTGTGTAACTTGGGACCTATAATTATGAATTATGTCCCAGTTATGGACAGCTATGATATTCCCCTTTGTCTGAATTTGGAGGGAAGAACATGCAGTCTGTGGCTTCTTTTCATCCCCCACTAGCTAGACTACTCTGGCCGAAAGGTGTTAATTTTACCACTTAGGAAGACCATGCTTCTCTGATCAAACATAGACTCCCTGGGGTTTTATAACCACCCTGCCAGGCTCATCTTCCTGGCTGGTCTTAAACAAATGGAGCCTAATGATTTATAACAGGCAGAATGAAACACAAAGAAAGAAAAATAAAAAAAATATATAAAAAAACAAACTGTGGAGGAGTAATATTATTATCACACCAAGCATATGGTTGGGGAGTTCAGGGGGTGCCCATGAGAATAATGTTGGGCAAACAATTCCTTTCTCTGCTTTGTTAGGTTTACCCAGTTCTTCAAAAGCAACTTTAGTGCCAGTTTTTGTCGCATTTTAATGGAAATCTACCATCAAACTCTGAGAGGAGGGTGAAACTACCGATGAAGGCAGAGCACTGAGGGGCTCTGGTAATGCCCCCCCCCCCATGGTAATAGCTCATTAGCGTAATTTGCTAAGTTGATATCAGAAGAAAGGAGAGCATAGATAACAAGTATAAGTGAATTAAAGCAGTCACAGTGCCTGAATTTATGAGCAAGTGTCCCTTATTTTTCATGCTTGGTTTATATCTATAGATTATCTTTTTGTGTGCAACATAATTTTTAACTAAAAATAATAAAGGTTATATTTTACTGCCATCCTGTTCCTTCTGTCATCCCTTCCTCCCTTCACATAAGTTTTAGTCAACATTTGGTGGTGTACACCTGGCAGAAATAATAAGAGTAAAAAAGAGAAAGAGACAATTAATCTTTTGATCTAGTTTATATGATTTTAATGATTTATACCGATCTGCCTTATTATAAAGCATGGGGGAGGGTTGCTTTTTGTTTGTGGGTATGAAAGAAGGAAAGTGAAGAACACGGTGATACTTTTTTTTTTTTTTTTTTTTTTATTATATGAAATCAGATTACAACTTAATGTCAAACAAAGCTGAAAATAAATATATTTTCTAAAAAATATATCTTGTTTTCCAGGCAGAGGCACGACTGGCAGCAAAGAGAGCAGCTCGGGCAGAAGCAAGAGATATCCGCATGCGAGAGCTGGAGCGACAGCAGAAAGAGGTATCATGGGATGACTTTAATCTGTACTTGCCTAAAGCTGGCATATCGTTACATCGTGTGAGCTGGTCTCCTGTACCTGATGGCAACTTACTTTCCTGAAGGAATCTAACAGGGGTTCCCATGAATGCAATTTATCTGTGGTACCCACCAGTCATGGGAAGAGGGTTCCCTTGTTACAACTATTTCTAGGAGTTTGCATGAGCATAGCTGCATACAGACCGGGGTACTGTGTTGTCATTGTTGGATGTTTGCTTGCACTGATCTCACCCAGGTCTGTGTTTTTAGTCTGGTGTTTTTGGAAAGTTTTCCTTCAAATTTCTCACATGAAACCGTTATAAATGACTCCACATTGGGTTTTTGTGACTGTAGTGGCTCTGTCCTAACCATGCAGCATCCCTGTGCAGGATACATTTCTGAATAGCTGCTGAATTCTGATTGTGTTTATAGCTACATATTTCATAGGTCAGGGCTATATATGTCACCTCTGGCTTTGGATATTTTATACATGTGCATATGGCCATTGCTCTATATTCGGTGACATTACAATCTAGTAACTCGCTGAACTGGAATATCATGCAGCCATGGCTGCTTTTTCCCACCTAGTAAATAAAGATGCGTCAAATGTTGTTTAATTCTTTGGGTATGTACCAATATTGGCAATATTCCACACTAATCTGTCCAGTGTTTTACACTGGCAGAAAATATTGACCCAATAAACCACTACTACCACTACCTACAGTATTTTTTTCATGGCTGTGTGCTAGCATCATCCTGCAAATTATCTAGAAAAGTGAGATGTGAACTGGATGTGTAAAGTCACTGAGCTGGAAAGCTTAGCGCTGAAGTCAAGCTCTCCTCGCCTCCGCTGTGATTTGTCTCCAGTACAGACCCATATGATTTGTGCTACTCGCCAAGGTTTCCTGCTTGCAGTCTTAGTATTTCACAGTAAAATTATATAATTTTTTTCTCTTGATTTACACATTACCACTTTTTCTCTTTAATGGTCACTAACCTAAAAGAAACCTTTAGGGTAAAATTATAATATAAAGCACCACAAGCAAATATTAAAAACCGTGCCATATATAAATGGTGCACTGTTCTTTATGCCCTTGAAGATGTGACAGAACACAGTCCAGGGTAACCCATTATGTCACCTGTACAAGACACACCCTGGATTAAGTGTTTGCTATTTCCTCTGCAGTTTATTTAAATAAATATTCACCTATATATTTAGAAGTATCAGTCACAACTCAGGAATGTTCCGTATTACTTGAGCACTGACTTGTATGTGCAAAATTTCTAAGGCTCCTCGCTAGATTTTATGCCAGGTGCTATTCTGTCTTTTTCCTTATTCAGAAGAGGTTTAATTTGGGAAAACATAGACAATTTTCACCCAATTGTATGACTGAATGAAAGGACTTACATTTGACACTTTTTTGCATTATAAGGGATAGTATTTTTGCAACATTTTGACTTTTTGTGACCATATACTGAATAACTATATTAAAATATGAAATAATCAGTACAAGGTAAGATCATTTAAGTTGGTTAAAGGGAACCTGTAATCAACAACTGGCCTAATAAACCACTACCGGTACAGTGTCAAACAACGTAACACCACCTAATTTTTTTTTTTCTGTTATGGTCCGGTGTGAGCAGCTTACATCTCACGTCAAAGTTGATTTTGTTGACTGGGTCATGAAAGAAACATAATCTGGAAGGTGTTAAGCTGCTTGGCAACCTACTGGTAGGGTTTTCTTAGCTCAATTTCTGCTGGCAGGTTCCCTTTAAAGAGAAACCACACACCGTACATTTTAGGTGTTTATATACATGTTCCACTGATGCCTCTATCCATGGGATTAGAGCCAGCATTCATTTATTTATGTCCACTGCTCCAGTCATGGAGGCGCGGAGCTGCAGTATACAGTCTGTATTCCCCACCTATTCACTGACACTGCTAACACAACCCCCATAATGAATGAGGGAGATTGGTGACTCTATCAAGACAATTTCTGAGGGCAGCGTGATGTTGATTTCTCTTCATATAGGCAGGTGTCTCTCAGCCCATACCTTCCTGAAGGAGTGGTTAATAATGTAGCAGTGCTGAGTCATACACAGCTCCTGTCTGTCTCTCTCTGTTCCACCAAGGGATTGTGTAGAATCCTACCCAACCTATAGCCCCGGCAGGAGAAAGTAAAGGGATCCGTTTGTCTGTAGTTGAATATTGGCAGATGGTCTCTAAGTACTAGTTCCATAATGGTAGCATGGTTTCAGCAGTGAGACCTGTCAATCAGGAACAGAGCTATCAATGGAGTCACAATCAAAAAACATGTGACTTGTCTTTGTTACTCACTCCTCAGATCTTAGCTCCTTTCTCCTGCTCCTTCACAGAGGTCACAGTCTAGTGAGCTGACATCGGTGAGGGAGGGAAGAGCTGTACAGGAGCACAAAGGTGGGGGCTAAGATCTGAGGAGTGAGTAACATAGACAAGTCAAATGTTGTTTTTTTGAAAAGCCCAGCCCCAGAGGATAGCTCAGGATTTTGTCAGGGTGCAAGGTAAGTTATAAAACAATACAATTATATTGTAATGTAAATACAATTTGCAAAGGCATTTTTTCACTGCAGGTGTGATGGGCTTCTGCAACCTGCCTTTTGTGAAAATGTGGTCCCTGGTGACAGGTTCCCTTTAAATTGCTTAGGCTGAGTTCACACAAAGTGTGTGCATGACATTAAATTGCTTTTTGTAAATTGCCACATTTTATTCGTCATTGTCATTGATTTTAAAATACAAAACTCATGTGCCCAATTACAAAATGCTGTGAAAATGCATCATGTCAACCCATATTGTACACATTATCAAAGGCTCAAGTTAATCTGTGTATATCGTCATAGAGTTGAGATTACCTCTCCATTTATTCTTTGTATCATCTGGAGGGCTGGTATCCTAGAGGTGGGAGCCACATCAATCCAACATTTGTGACATATTAAAAATTGTTTGAAAACTTACCATGGACATTTAGTAACAATCAATAAAATGCTATTCCTTTATTACTTTTTAAATCTGACTTTCTAGTGTTACCTTTTTCTAGCTCAGCCATCGATATCATGATAGAAAATGGGGACAGATTCAGAAATGGATGGTAGGATGATGGTGCTCGTTTTTGCACGTTTCTATATGGTGACCCATAACTGGTTGAATTGAAGTGAATTACTAACAGATTGTTCCACACTTATTTGTGTCCTGTGTGGTTTTGTTTCTAGAAAATCTTTTGGGTTGACCTGAAATCACAGCAGCCTCCAAGGACTTCTACTCCTTTTCATCCTCTATAGAGGCTGCTGAGATTTCATGTGATCACATACTGTATAGTACAGATACAGTTTGCCAATGTGAGGAGGTTAAAGAACCTGAGATGATGTCACTCTGGTCATATGACATGAATGTAACACAAGGCAGAGCTGTCAGTCAAAATAAGAGGGCGTGGATGTCAGCTCAGGAGAGAGAAGAATCAAAGCCAGCAGACCTATGGAAAGCTAATCAGAAAAACAACTGTAATTAAGGTAAAGTGCCTCACTGGCAGCTAAGTTTAGGTGATATGGGGAGGACCTGTAACCCTTTATCAGCAGGCATTGTTAGCCAGGGTGGTAAAATTCTGTTGACAGATCTTCTTTAACCCCTTCAGGACGCAGGGTATTTTCGCTCATTTCTCGCTCTCCATCTTCAAAAATCCACAAAGAACGGATTGTGATTTTTTTGATAGCTTCTTTATTCATAGGCACATCCCCTTTGGGCGATCTTGTAGCACTTGAAATTAGGAGACACATATATACATTTTGTACATTTACTATATGTCCCATAGGTCATTGTTCCTTCGCTGACAGGTTGCTCCACTCTAAGGAGTTCACTTGTGCAGCGCTTATGTACTATATTGCGCTTCTTCTCTGTTCCTAGTTACTGCATCACGAGTTGCGGCAAAAAATCTTTTTTTCTCGGCCGAGGATGCGCGCGCGCCTAATTTTTGTCGCATGTGCGACTCTTTTTCTCTTCACTTCCGTTTTTGCCAGCACGTCACTTCCGGTCACAAACGCACCGGTATCTCATCATTCTAGGCCAGCGTTCAGCGCATAAAAGGTGAGCTATCCACTCTAGAGGCTTCATACCCCCTGAGGAAGTCGCTAAACGATAAGCGTGGGGAGCCTCCCACCCCTACCATTGTTCTGTGTAGGTATGTGTAGGTTAGGTTTGTGGATGGGAACACCTTGGCGTTTGGCCAGGCCCAGGTCTACCCGGTTTTGTCTATACTCCATTATTATATTATATTTCATGTGTATTCATGTGTTATGCTTTATAGGTTTGTAAGTATTTGCTAGTTTTCTGGCATGTTACATTATATGGTTCGTACCTTTTATATATATATATATGCTGGATGTACATATTTTGTGCATTGTTTGCACCTTCTTGCCTATCCTAGCCACAGAAACCTATTTGCTATTTAGATATTGTATACTTTGGCACGTTTTCATCTTATCCATACACTTGTGGTAAGGGGTGGTGGATGGAGTAGGGTGATGCACCCACTCTGTCCTGTGTCCTTATTGATATTTTTAATTGATTTTAAACTAGCAGTTGTGTATTTCATGAATTATTTAATAAAGATTGAATTGTATTGAAAATCAGTTTTGGGTCCGGAATAGCACACTTCTTTTCTTCTTAGTGTATATCATCTTCAAAAATCCATAACTTTTTCATTTTTACATGTACAGAGCTGTGTGAGGGCTTATTTTGTGCAGAACAAATTTTACTTTCCTGTAATTTTATTTATTATTCCCTGCCATGTAGTGGGAAGCCGGAAAAAGTTCCAAATGTGGAAAAATTGGGGAAAAAAAAACGTGTTTGCGTCACGTTCTTGTAGGCTCAGTTTTTACAACTTTCACTCTGCGCTCCAAATAACACGTCTGCTTTAATCTTTGGTTCGGTACAATCGCGGTGATAGCAAATTTATACAAGTTTGATTGCGTTTTAATACATTTTCAAAAATTAAACGAATGTGTACAAAAAAATAAAACAATTTTTGCCATCTTCTGACGCTAATAACTTTTTCATACTTTGGGGTATGGAGCTGTGGGTGGTGTCATTTTTTACGAAATGAGCTGACATTTTCAAAAAGCTATAAAAGGCTTGGTGTAGCTTTGAAAACAGACCTTTTAGACCTAATAGTAGATGAGGAGGACAATCTGGGGCACTATTGAAGGTACTCCTGCGCAATCAGTACAACAAATCTTGCCAAGATGAAGCGCTAAACTAAGCGCGAAACGATTCATCCCTCATATAAGAACGCATCCACTTTTGTTACCCTCCCCTGCTGTGTACGCCAAGTTTTAAATGGACTAATAAAGAAAAGGATTTTACAAAAGGTGGTGAGTGCCAACTTTTTCTCCTCTTATATTATGACATGTTAGACCAGTGGTTCTCAACCTGTGGGTCGGGACCCCAGCGGGGGTCGAACGACCAAAACCGGGGGTCGCCTAAAGCCATCGGAGCCGAAGTTTTACTGTGTTTTTACTGCGAGTTGCATGGTTTGGGGTCACCACAGCATGAAGAACTGTATTGCGGGGTCACAGCATTAGAAAGGTTGAGAACCACTGTGTTAGACCTATCTCCTCCTACGACGCTCCCGTTTACCCACTGCACCAGATGTTACTGGCGTGCCTCTGTTTGTTTACAGAGGCTGGCAGTGCGATTCCTACCACAGCCGACTGCTTTTTATTTTTAGACATTCCCCCCCTTCCCCCTCATTTTCTATTTCTATATTTTTATTTGAAAATAAATTCAGTGTAATAGTTTTTGTGCCTGCTGATGTTGTTTCTTCAGCTCTATCTGGATTAGTTCCAATGTTGCTTCAGGAACAGATGTCTCAAAATATACTGGCAATTCTGCATACTGTCTTCCGGAAGTTTGATATTTCATTTACTTTTATCTCTTCTGGAAGGACATCTACTACCAGGATCGAAGATTGTAAACCAAGCACACTGACTAACTGGTGTGTGTTCCCTCTGACATGATCTGCTCTTCTTTTAGCTTCCTATAGCCTTGTTTTTAAGAAAAAAAAAGGTTTTACAATTATGCAAATGAACCTGATGTGCTCCAGGCTTTATTAACATTTATGGAGCTCGGAGCCTCTCGGACTAATTTGCCTAATTTTAAAAACCATTTTTTGCAAAAACCAGGGAATTGGAAGCTAAAAGAAGAGCAGTTCCAGATAGGGGGAGCATACACCAGTATGTTACAGTGCTTAGTTTACAATCCTTTATCCTGGTCGTAAATTTCCTTTAACATTTATTTTATCCTTAATGGTAAAAAGATGTAAAGGGATTTTCCAGAAATGTCTACTTCCCTGCTCCGGTTGCCAGTTTTCATGTTGTGGGAGACTTCTGCACTGATGGCTTCTTCAGATGTGTTGGAGGTTATTGGACCCTCTTTGGCTTATCAGTGGGCTTCTTGGACCTTGGGACGTCAATCCTCCTACATGTGACGCCCTGTGGTCCCCCACACATGGCACACTCAGTCAGTGACATACTGTGAGTGTAGCATGTACCACCGAAGCCAATGAATAACTGCTGTGGCTAGCTGCTCCAAATGGAGCTTGTGCTGGAGCTTTGCAGTTGTTATTAAGAACAAAACCTGTATCTCAGAGAAAACTTTCCAACAGCTAAAATTTGTGTGTAACTGTATTTTTTCATTTATGTCCATGTGAAAAATATGCAAAGGTCGTCGTCTTTTTGCCTTTTTGTGGCCATCTGGCTACAGAAACTACTGCCTATACATCTCGGTACAAATCTCATGAAAAGAGTAAGCATTGATGTTTGAGCACCGCATAACATGGTATGTTAACAATAGTGTAGCCTTATATAAAGTAATGCTTTGTTATTCTAAAATGTTGCTATTATAGGTTCCATATAAGTCACATTGACTATTTAGTATACAGTAAGTGTTGAACACACTATCTTAAGTTAAACAAGCATGTACATGACAATGTGCAGAAATAACAAACTTGTCGGAACATGAGCTTCCGATCTAGGCCTTACCTATAGATAAATTCCATTTACACGGAGAACTGTGCTGAAGTATAGCATGTAGACAATCCTGTTGTGTTACATTCTTCACAGTGTGGTTGAGTGCTTGAGCTGGATTACAATTTGTACTTCTATAGTTCTGCTCCAAAGCTATGTCCATCTTCACTGACGTATTTTTCATTCTCTTAATACATGGGCAAGGAAAAACTTAATTTCAGAGTTCTTAAAACAAAGAAATCCTACAGTTATCTGTAGTCTGCAGTATATATTTCTCCATGGTAACAGACAACAAACACTCTGTGCAGCATGACCCCACAGTCCTATTTCCATTAGTCCTCTTGACTAACCCAAGGAATGTATATCATCACAAAGTAGGGACAGATGGAAGGAAGTACGAGACTGCGAAACCGCAGTGGCGAAACTACGAAAGTCTGAGCCCCATGGCAAAATTGTGGTGGGGCACTATCCTTAGCATGGACGTCACAGGCTGTAATGCACATTACTGGATGTCTGTAGCCTAAAGCTGCTGGTACACCATGTGCCCCATCAGTGGTAAACATATAGGAAATGCTACTAATTCCCAGCCTCTGCCTAGTATTCAAGCATCAGCAAGTACTTTATTGTCTGTGAGCTTTATTTACAGCAGAAGAATGTGCCACACCCTATGTTTTCCTACATATCCACTCCAGTTTCTTTGAAAGTTTCAAAAGTTTCAGACCACTACACTGCAGCCGGAGTGAGTAGCAGAAGGTGGGATGGGGAGGAGGTGGGTGGAGTTGGCAGAAGACGTGGCTGATGTGATACATTGGATTGAAAAGCAGAGCCTGGAGGTGTTCTGGTAACACCCCCAAGAATCCTTCAGACTCCATTGCATAAATATAAGTCATTTTTATAAAGAATGAACAGACTAATGTTCGCTATATTTTATTTATATTTTAATTTACTTTTAAAATCGGGCATGATAAACCAAGGGAATTTACTAATAGGTTGAGACAGTGCCTGTGGTGGTGTTCTTATATTTGTTATGGCATCCTTCCTTCTAAAATCAGCTTTTATAATTATGCTATTGAACCTGAAAGGCTACATTGGTGGTTCCCAGTGCCCCTCCGTGCTGCAGATCACAGGCTATTACACTGTGGCACTTCCCCCTCTCACTGTGTGTTGGAACTTCCTGTGCTTTCAGACAGTCGGAAAAAAATAATTAAAGTTTAAAAAATTCAAATCGTATACCTACTCTAAAACATACATAAAAATTTACAAAATCATAAACATGTCAGGTATAGCGGTGTCCCAAAAGTCCCAGTCTATCAAAATATAAAAATGTGTTTTCCCGCCAGTAAACCCTTTATGGAAAATAGAGCCAGAATGTCTGAATTGACACTTTTTTTGCTATTTTAGTAAACACAAAATTTGATCTCGTATGGATTTTCTTTCCAGAATCCCAATACACGGCATGGAATACGAAATACAGCCACTTGGAAGTTAAATTTTTTACACAGAAAACAAATTTTCCTAAAGCTCCAAACTGGGGAGGGAAACTTGATTGTAAAAGGAAGCACAAAAATGTAAAATGGCCAGGTCCTTAAGGGGTTAGCTCTGGTAACCTTATATTTGTTATCCATGGACTCCTGGTTCCAAAAAGAAGCTACTTTTACATTACACTAATGAGCCAGATAGGTGCTCTGATGACACACCCATAGCCTGTGAGATGTAGCTGAGTAGGGTATTACATTCTGCAAATCTGGTTTAATCCCTGAGTTGAGTGGTTTTGCTGAAAAAACAATATGACATTCAGGACCATGGGGAAGCTGGATTGCATGCTTTTTGCAGTACGTAAACGCATTACACAAGCTGTCTGCATTGTTCAGATAGGACTAATCAACCTGAATCACTCATACACAACAGCTGGGGGATGGGGCAGGAATTGATTACTTCTGCCTGTTAGTGATTACATCATTCTCCTGAGCAGTGTGAGGGTGCGTTCACACGTTGCAGTTAAAACTGCATCGCAATTAGTTTTGGGTCGGTTTTAGGTGGTATTACTTATTTTAACAAGTGAAAGGCATCAAATTAACAGGTGAATGACCTTTGTGGAGCAGCTTTCTCCTTCAAAATCAAATTCACCCATTCAGTTCATGTCTTTCACCTGTGAAATTGACAAAACTGCACCTAAAACCGCCTCAAAACTAATTGCGATGCAGTTTTAACTGCAACGTGTGAACGCACCCTGAGAGGATAAGCGCAAGCCAAGCAAAGGAGCAACAGAAACTCATTATCCTGAATTTTATAATTGTTTTTCCAGCAAAACCACTCTGCTCAGGGACAAGATATATAACAAGATGTGTTTATGCATCAGTGTAGCTACAGCATTCTCAAGGTATGTTTGATTCATGCATGAAATGAAATGGCAGATTTACTTTAAATAAGAGGCTGACTGATTTCTATAGCCTTTATCCTCTCCCTTCAGCATCTATACATCACAGGGGATTTACCATCAGTTCAGAAACAGAACTCTGGCTATAGATATGAAATGACAGAAAGGAGCGATGTTGGAAACAGGATAAGTCACATTACAATGCAGACATGCAAAAATCTGCACAATATTTACGAAGAAGACACATTACTAAGCATCTTTCATTTTATGCACAGATCACAATTTAAAGAGGACCTTTGACTAGCTCACTCAATTGGAGATGAATATAATATAGCTGTAGGAGCTGCTACACAGAATCAGGGACACTTTGCATTTTCTTTCTAGCTCCCACAATGAGATATCAGTCCCAGTATCTGACCATTATATTCCTCTTTACTGTCTACTGGTCACATGGTTTACATTGTGTTTAGAAGCCCAATGCAAATGTCTTGGGGTGGGGCTCAGACCAATCTAATATGGGTTTCCAATGAAATGCATTCTATCAGTAACTATAGAGGTGAAGGTTGTCCTGGTAATATTAATATAAAGTCTTTAATTTATTTTGTGTATTTTTATTCAATTTAACTGTATTAATTATATGTTATAAACAGATAATGTAGTGATATAGAGAGATCTCCGAGAAGATCTATATACCAGTGCATTGAGCTTGTGTCAGTGTAACTCTATGTGGAAGTTCTAGTCAGAATTCCTCCCATTTACAAGTAAACTCCTAGTCTAGTCTAATATAGGATAGAGGCTCAATGTATCTCTGACCGGTAGAGAGTGGAGGTTGTGCATTCATATCCCTGTCTGGGAAAAAAATAATTTAATTGAACAACATGAAATAATTTAGAGGCCTTCTGTCTGGGGAAGCCCTGGGAGATGTAGAAACACCATTTATGGCCAGTTCATGATACTTCCCTGATGACGTGGTTTCCGCTCTGCTTCTAACCCGACACATCTATACAAAGGATTCCCCAACCCGACACGTCCATACAAAGGATCCCCTAGCTCAGTGGTGGCGAACCTATGGCACTGGTGCCAGAGGCGGAACTCGGAGCCCTCTCTATGGGCCCCCAGGCCATCACCCCAGCATGAAGTTCACCAGACAGGCCTCAAAGAATCTTCCTAAATAATCTTCCTACAATGATAGGCAAATTTGCCCTCCTCCATTCAACTGCGTTGGTGTTTTTAGGAGGCTGAACGATTTAAAGTTGTCAAAGAACAAGGAGAAATACATTGCTGTGCTGGCACTTTGCAATAAATGAGTGGCTTTTGGTTGAAGTTTGGGCACTCAGGCTCTAAAAGGTTTGCCATCACTGCCCTAGCTGATGTTTTCTCTGGGCATTCTCCTGCATACAGATACTAGGAGTCTGTACAACAGAAGTCTTCAGTACCGAAAACAAATATCGCACAAGTATCGAGGTTTCAAAGCATTGTTCAACCCTACAATGGCTGCGGCCGGTTATACATCCCCATAGACGCCTATGGGCGCACAGTGGTGGTATGGTGACCATGCTTCACTATGGAGAGGGGACCCATAGTCATCTATGGGGATGTATGTAGCTACAGTATGTTCATCACCACATGTGTGAGGTGGTGAAATGTCCTCTTTAATGGTGTGTACTACAATGATGTGTATTATGTAATATTTACTAGTGTTGTGTGATAGAAGCATGCAGCATGACAGCTTGGATTTCAGAAATACCTGGTGATGTTCACTTTTAGAATATAATTAAAAGCATCTTTGGCACTTGCTATACTTGTAGAGCAGTTTGTGTGCTTTTTAGAGTGCTCTGTAACCTTTCTGTTTACTTTATTTTTCCCAGGAGGATTCCGACCGGGCCAGGTACTCTCACCGGTCCAGTCAGCGTCCTTATCTGGTTTGTACTTCTATCTATCAGCTTTTTTTGTGATATGTCTTTCAGATTGTGGGTTTCCATAATTCCATTGCAAATAAACAAGAGGCTTGATTGTGAGAATTACCAGACCTTATCTCATTTGTTTTTAATACTGGTGTAACCCTGCCAGTGATCCACAGAGAAAATTGTATGTGGAACATTTAGAACTAGTGGAGGCTGTTTGTTGCTTCTGCACATGATTTATATTGTGTGCTCTATTCTAACGTTATGAGTCTATTTTATGCCAGAATAGACATTTCTGAGGAACATTATAAATCTATTGATGCACAGCCCTCAGGAAGGCCTTGTATGTACACATGTTTGTATGGTATAAAACGTGAAAATAATAATAAAAAAGGTGAGGGAGTATAGAAAGATGAAATTGCCACATAGAGGGGGTGAATAGAAAGCAGATAGCAACATAAATAGAAATGTTTAGTCAAAAAAAATCAACAAAATACTATTCTATTTGTTGCCAAAATTGCCTAATCCTTGTGTAAAATAAAAGTCAAAATTGAGGTTTTTTTCTCTTTCAGTCAATACTTCCTCATAGTGTTAGGTCTGTTTGTTCACTTACTGATATGTATAGTCAGACATTTTACCATGTTTAATTTTAAGTGTTTACTTTACCTTTTACATAGAATTCTTCTGTAGAACTGAGTGGCCTACACAAGGGCAGAGAAAGCACTTCCAGGAGGAAAGATCTTGTGGTGTGTAATCAGTGGTTTGCCTGGTGTGATGTCTAACACATTTAAATCTGTAGATTCATGAATGACCATGTTCACAGTTTTGTCGGGATTTAGGTGTTCATCTGCCCCTAAATCTTCCTTGACATTTTCTGTGGTGGAACTAAAAAGAAGTGGATTAACCATAGTGTATTTAAAGGACACAAATCATTGTTCAGATCCGCTGGCACATCCATAGATGAAATCTATATCATCCTTAGAAATTTGCATTGAGCAAATCCAACATATGTGAACAAAAACCTGTAAAAAACATTTCCAGAAGAATTTTTTTTAAAAAATCTTTAGTTTTAGTCAAATTTTTTGGGTAAATGCTGGGGATTTTAAAATCTCTTTAAAAAACTGTATCCTGTTTAGATCTTCTTTATTTCGTGCAGGTCCCTGTTCAAGTTAATGAGCCATTTGATCACATGACCATCCTTGCCAATCGCTGGCCTCAGTAATGATATTGTTTTAGACCGCTGGAAGCTAACTATTAAAGGGAACCTGTCACCAGGAATGTCATTTTTACCTGGCGAACGGTTCCAATAGCATATGCTACACTGATTTTAAAAATACCTTTGACTGTATTATGAATCATTTAATGAGTTTATGATTTGAGGTTATTTCACATTACCTCCTTTGCCAACAGCGGAAGGGAAAGGGGCAGCTGCAGCCTGTGTGTGCCTATGTCTGCCTCCTCTCCTCCACACTCCACCTGAGGCAGGGGAGGGGGGTAGTATGGAGTAGGAGTGAGAGGTCTTACCACATACCGCTGGCTCTATAATTGTAAAAATAAATTACATAAATGATTCAGAATGCTTACAAAGGCATTTTAAAAAATCAGCATAGCATAGGACAGTGGTGGCGAACCTATGGCACTGGTGCCAGAGGCGGCACTCCGAGCTCTTTCTGTGGGCACCCGGGCCATCACACAGGCACACCAGACAGGACTCAAAAGATTCTTCCTGCAGTTCCAAGCAACTTAAAAGATGCTGCTTTCAGTCATATTTTGATATTTACTTCGCTACTTGGGACTGTAGGAAGAGGGAGAATGAGTAGACAGGGCCGAATTATCTTTGGAGGACCTTCTGCTGTCCTCATGATTCTCTGTGTAGAGAGAGACACTGGAAATAAGCTAAAATGAAGAAACTTTTCCATCTTTCTACTGTGTTGGTGTCCTCTGGAGGCCAATATGATTGAAAGTTGTTGAACAAGGAGCAATAAGTTACTGCTTTAATATTTGGTTGGCACCTCGCGATAAATAAAGGGAGTTTTGGGATGCAGTTTGGGCACTCGGCCGCTAAAAGGTTCGCCATCACTGGCATAGGATATCAGAAAATGTCCCCAGCTAAAAAGGACATTCCTGGTGATATGTCCCTTTTTTATTTTTTTTTATTTTAATGAACTGCCAGCCTTTCCAAATCCAACTTATGGATTGTACAGCCAACGTAAACGTTTAAGCCAAAAATGGCTCCACTGAGGAGATGAAAACTATGTTGAAGCAGTTCAGCTAGTTGTAGCCACTCCCTATTTGATATCTATATGATATATGTACAAAGCACTAAATGTTTACTAAGGTCAAGCAGAAGATTAGAAAAAAAAAATATCTGGAGACATACCTGACTTCTATAATGTTCCCATGTCTGTGTACAGAGCTGTAGCCCCCCCAGGCTTGCTTTATAATTGTGTGCTCCTTGCTCTATAGGGGGCCTTTGGAGCCTATGGGTTGCTCAGTTGTAATAAGACTTTGCCCAACTTACATTGCATGCTTGTGAACCTTAACAATTTTTTTGATCAAATATTTTTAGATCCTGTTATTTTAGCATCTAGTGTATTTATATATTGGCTCAAAACCATAGGTGCATGTTTTTTACATACACAAATTCAAATCATATCTAACCCTTGAGGTGTGTGTGACCTGCATATGTCCAGTCTATTTCACTTCATTGGTTTTATGATTTTTCATCCTTATTTTAACCGTCCTCTCATTCTCCATTGGCACATGAAGTCTGATATACTGAAAGATAGATCTTCGAAGTCAAGCAAGCATGGATCATCTGTATGTAACCACAAGAGTTTTTATTTATTCTCGCTTTTTATCTTTACCGTCTAGTAATATGAATGATTGTTCATATACTGTTTGTCTTAGGATTTTATAGCTACGGTTTAGTCAAGTTCATTTTTACAGAATTATTCTTTGTATGTAAGGAAATGGCATTATCAGCAATTCCTCAGGGTATGTCTGCTGCACGAATCACTTCCTGTACATGCTGGGCTGCTGAGAACTTCCTTTTCTGTAATGGATAAAATGGTACCCATATGCTAAAGATCTATGCCATAGCCATCTACATTACCAGCAACCAACTTTTGTTTAGCCGCTTAATGAGCAGCCTGTTTTGGGCATCAATTTTTAAGCCATTTTTAATGGTTTTTCAAAAGCCATACTTTTTGAATTTTTCATTATTATAACCATACGACCAGCAAAGCCAAAATTTATTTTCCGGTGCCCCTCGCGTGATCCAGACATATTGCCAGATTGGCAGCAGAACAGCCAATCATGCAAATTAACATCTGTGGCCATGGCTATGATTGGACAGAGTTGTGTCTCCCTGGCCAATCACAGCCATGGCTAGTTAACTACTGCCGTCAATTCTCCAGATTGCCTGTTAAGCCAGCAATATGTTCATGTCGCATGGGATGCATCCGAACCTTATTACAAAGTTTGGCTCAGCTCATCTCTAATGAGGAGTTATTATTTTATTACACAACTAAAGTACATAAAATTTATTGAACAACTTTTGGGGAATTGGTGGGGTGGCAGGGAATGCCATTCCAACAGATTTTTTGTTTTAAATTTACAGCGTTGCTGAAAATTGTTTTACATTTTTTAATTTTAAAACTGAAGACATTTCCTTTCGATGCAGTTTTAGCTGCAATGTGTTCACCCCCCCCACAATGTTATCATCTGATACTTTACATTGTACATGCATCTGGGTGTTAAAGCTCAATATGATACTGAATATGATAGGACCCCTTAGAAAAGGATAAACAGGTGAAAATCAACATCAGAAACTGTGTGTAAGATGAAAGCCTTAGGTGTGTGTTCATACTTTCAGTTTTTTAGATGCAATTTTTGAAGCCAAAAGCTGGTGTGGATCATAATGTCTGAGAACATTTTTATTTCACTCCTGGCTTGGACATCAAAATCTGCATCTGAAAACTTCATGTATTGAAGTACTGCATGTGATCTCGCCCTCAGAAATGGAGACTTTTATAAGAATTTGCCCACAGTTAGAAAACTTTACTAGGGTAAGTTGTAGACCCTAATAGTGTCACTTGTATAGTACCCTGGTAAAGATTGTGTAAAGCTGCAAGGGCTGGAGGTGACTTTTTGTGACGTCCATGCTGCCTTTCAGTAAATAGTGGGGGGATGCAGACATTTGTCTACGCCACTTCAACCACTGATATGGGACTGATTATGACGGAGGGTGTATAATCACAGCAAAGCCCCCTCCATCTGCCAGAAGTTCTTCTGCGTCATGTGATCCTTGGCTCCCTGTTGCTTTACCTGAACTTTACCAGGGTAATTATAATACAACCCTAGAAAAAGAGAAGAGAGGACAGCAATCCTGGATACTCCTAGAAGGTTTGGGTGGTGCTCGCAGCTGGGGATCCGGTGCTCAGAGTCCCATAAACAGCATAAGAGTGGAGAAAGCCACAGCACTCGGTACGGTTCAATTCTAAGTCGTCTTTATTATAGCATCATCAAGCATAAAATTGCAACGTTTCGATTCCAGATAAATCTTTCTCAAGCATTCTCTTGCTATTTTATGTTTGATGATGCTATAATAAAGACGACTTGGAATTGAACCGTACCGAGTGCTGTGGCTTTCTCCACTCTTTTATAATACAACCCTATCAGTGTCTTCTAATAAGTTTTCTAATGATGGCCAACCCCTTTAGGAAAATCTACCATCCAAATCAAGCATGATAAACCAGGGACACTGTATCATAGATCCAGGCACCGTGACTGTGGTAATCTTCTTATATTTGTTATCCATGACCTCCTCCCTTCTAAAATAAATTTCTTAAATTATGGAAAAGAGCCAGGAGAGCACTGGGAGAGTTACCGGAGTCTTTGTGCTGCAGCTTCACTGGCTGTTACACTGTGCAGGAGGCCTTCACCCCCATGCTCCATCCCCCTCACCCCCCACTGTTAGCTAAAACTCATTGTTGCTGTGCGATTAAAGCAGGCAAAGGGAGAGGAGAGTGCAACAGCCAATGAAGCTACAGCACAGAGTGAATCTGGTAACTGCCTTCAGGCTCATTAGCAAATTTCAAAAGTTGATTTTAGAAGAAAGGAGACCATGGATAACAAATACACCGGAAGAAGATTCTCAGTCACGGTGCCTGGATCTATGAGCAAGTGTCCCTGGTTTATAATGCTGGATTTTAACAATAGATTTCCTTTGAAGGACATCTACCACGATCAAGTAGTGTAAACCATGTACGCATACATACTGGTGTGTACCCCTTCTGGCAGGATCTGCTCCTCTTTAACCTCTTCCCATCACCTTTTCCTCTCTGTGACGACATCGGGTCTTCCGAAGACCCGAGGCTTTCTCATTTTAACCCATTTATTACAATGTGCGATTTGCACATTGTAATGAATGAGGAGCAAAATCCCCATATACTACAGTATGGCGGTATATGGAAGGATCGATCAGACAAGCTAGGGTTAAAGTACCCTAGCAAAAGTTAAAAAAAAATATATAATTTCAAAAAACCCTAAAAATACTAATCAGCCCCTTTTCCTTAGAAGTCATATAAATATAAACAGTAAAAATCATAAACACATTGGGTATTGCCGTGTCCAAAAATGGCCAATTTATCAAAATAAAATTGTTTTTTCACTGCATTGAACCTAGTAACAGAACACTTTTTTGCCATTTTGAAAAATATAAAAAAAAAAAAATTAAAAAGTTATCAAAAGGCCATACAGTCCTAAAACTGGTCATTTTTTTGTGACTTTTTATGACATTTTCAATGCTACAACACCCACAGCTCCGTACACTAAAGTATAAAAAATTTATTAACGTCAGGAGATGGCAAAATCAAAGAAAACTTTTTTGTGCAGGAGGTTTTAATTTTTGTAAATGTATGAAAACATTTTAAGACCTATACAAATTTGTTATCCCTCCGCACCAACCCAAAGAATAGAGTAGACATGTCATTTGGGGTGCATGGGGAAAGCCGTAAAATCCAAGCCCACAAGAAAATGGCAAAAATTTTCGCTGCATTTGGAATTTTTTTTCCTGTTTCCCAGTACATGGCATGGAATATTAAATACCGTCACTATAAAGTGCAATTTGTTAGGCAGAAAACAAGGCAACCCAGAGCTGTTCATGTGTAAAAATACAAAAAGTTAAAGATTTTTGCAGTTGGGAGGAAAAAAATGGGAATGAAAAAACAAAGGGCCAGGTTGTTAAGGGGTTAAAGGACATCTACCACCAGGAGCAAGGATTATAAAGCAAGCACATTGACATACTGGTGTGTGCCTACTCCAGTAGGTTCCACTCTTCTTTGAGATCCCTATGCAAGTAAAATGGCTTGAATAATTATGCAAATGAGTCTGAGGGGCTCAATTAACACCTATGGCATCTGGAGCCCATCAGGCTCATTTGCATAATTTAAAAATTATAAACCAGGGCATAAGAATCTAAAAAAAAAGTGGATCCTGCCAGAGGGGGCACACACCAGTATGTCAGACTACATCAACTACAATGCAAAGGACTGCTTTCAGTTTTGATAATGCTTTTCCTTCTTCTTTAATTACAGAGGTAAATGTTTTTCCTGTTTAAAGTCACTTAAAACCTAATAACTAATGCAGTTTTAACTTTAGGGAGAAAAGTTCTGCTACTGAGAATGTGGAAATTCATGTAATTGAAAGAAGCCTTGGAGGGGGAGATAACCCATTCAATTAAAACTATAATAGGAGCCTTTTTCCTGACTCATGAGGCTGATCATGTGCAGATTTGTGCCAGTGCTTACTCATATCCATTTGCTTCTGGTGGATGATGGATAACAGGGTGTGTCATGTTTGGGGTTTCCTGTTCTCGCCAGTAGTAGTTGTGTGCCAGTACTGCTAACAAGACAGATATTGCTGAATGAAGTATGCTGAGCTTTCTTACCTTTATAAACACTTTTTACATGGAAGCACATACAATCTATACAGAGTAAAGAGAGCGAAAAAAAAAAAAGCTAACTTCTGCTGCAGACCTCAGCACTCATGTATCCTAAGTGTATGTTCACATGGGGCAACATTATGGAAACTGATCAGCACATGTTGCTGTGATGTTTCCTGTGATAACTATCTGAGGCGCAATGGATTCATACTGGACCATTTACTTCTTACTCTTGTGTTTTTCCCTTCTTAACTCTTCTGCCCTTTCTCTGCATTTCAGCATGATTTACCAAGAGATTCATCCAGGAGAAGTGCATACTCTGTATGTAATGTAGTAGTGGAACATCAGATTACAATAAACCTTTGTAATGTTCTCTTTTTTACTAACAGACCCCATAATAACCATGGTCCTTAGTGTTTTCTTTTACTGATTTTTGGTGAGACTGTGGCTGTAGTTTTGTGTGTGTGTGTTTTTTTAAATAATATTTTATAATTTGCATAATTTGGGAGATGTTACTATATTACCTACTGTTTTAGAGCTATAAATTACAGTTTTTATATACTAATATAATCTGCATGTTCACTAATTGTAGATTGTTACATGTTGTTTTCTACAGATTGTGTTTGTGCTTATAAATGAATAATATATGAGTGGATTCCCTGTTATTTACATATGTTAGAGTTCCCATGATGCACATGTATTGTGTTTTAAAATGCATTTCATGCACTCAAAGAAAAGCTCATCGCCAAACACACACATCTACGGTCTAAATACAGAGCACATGCTGCTGTTGACCAGGCACATGTATTTTGATAAAAAGTAATATGTGTTTGGTAATGGGTTTCCCGCTGGGGCGTAACTTGAGGGAGTGCAGAGGGTGCGGTCGCAACTGGGCCCAAGAGGCCTAGGGGGCCCATAAGGTGTCAATTTCCCTTATGAGGAGACTAGTATTATAAACCATAGATTATAGTTGGAGCCTGGTACAGAATTTGCACTGGGGCCTGTCAACTTCAAGTTACGCCACTGGTTTCTCGCAATGCGCTTGCAGTGCCTTTCAAAGTGAAATCTAAGCGTATCGTAGCAACACAACCTTACGCTACGTTGCAGATAATTTCTCTTGATGTGCTGCATTTTAAAACATTGCAAAAGCATTTGGAGAAATGTACCACCAAACACATATATTGGTATTGACTGCCATTTGGTAAGTAAAAACATGTCTTTAAACATGAATGACCACTATTAACGATGCAAAAGGGAAACGCGTGTAACGGCTGTGGTTAAATGCATCCAAATGCATTTCAAAATACAATGCAAACTCATCGAGCGAGGTGTATAAAAAGTGTTGGTGAAAAGACCATTGCAGGGTCAGACTCCACAGTCTTATTCTCCACCAGATAAATCCTGCTGGATGATGTATCGGCAGTAGTTTATAACTGTGGAGTCTTTACACCAGCCATTAGCTGGTATAGTTTACATCTGAAATTTCTGGTGCACGGACTGAATTTTCTGGGGCCCGGTATAAGCCATGTCCCCTTATCACACAGGTTGGACAAAGGTCTAAAATCCTCAAAAAATATGGCACACGACATTTCCAGTGGAAATGACTCCAGAATTCTTGTGGAGGCAGGTTGATATATCTCCACCATCATAAGTAGTAGCCTCACAATGAGTTTTTGGTATGACATACAAGCTGGACATTACCATACTGTGCTTTTTCATTTGTTTAGCAGAGGTCACAATAGTCTATGGGAGCCAGATGCCACTGGATAGCACCTATCCTCATCCTCTGCTAAAATGAGATCTCGGGTGTGCCCCAGTAATGTAGCCTGAGTAGTATATGTGTCTGATGAACATCATGTCCATCTCTTAATTGACAGTTATTCATAGAGAGACTCACACTCTAATTAGATTGTATTGAGTTAGAAGCAACTACTTATTTTATTTTTTTTCTACAGAACCATACCTACAACTGCTATGGAAGCAAGAATAAATCGAGTAAAGACTTGCTGGTTAGTATAGGATAGGCAAGCAGTGGTTATATCACAAAATATTATTGCCAGTTATTATTTTTACTCATAGTAAAGTAATGGTTCCAAAGGCAAATCTATGGTAGGTAAAAGTACAGTAAGGGCTTAGTGAAGCCAACAATTGCCATTGTTGCATGTTTAGGAAGTAATTTTGTGGAGTCATATACTGCTACCGAATCCATCTTAAGGTGAAGCTCTTGTTTTGTTCTGGACAGAAGTGATGAAACCACAAGGTTCAAGTCCGTTTAATGGGTTCAGTTCACCCCGCCACCCCCCACAGTAACACCCTTGATGGGTGTTGGCACTGTTTGCGTGTATTCAGAATACCAATGGGTACGCTCATCACTATTGATGGAGCCTGAAGCCCCTCATTTGCATAATTGTTAAAGCATTTTTTCCCTTAAAAACAAGGGTATAAGAAGTTTAAAATGGATCAAATTCTGTCAGAGGGGGCTCACATCAGTATGTTAGTGTTTCCTTTTTTTATGGCTTACTATTTTATGTCTTCTATTTTCCTCACAACTCTGTATGTGATCTGTTTTCTGCCCCTTACAGAGTGGACTTTACTATGGCAGCCTCAAGTATAGCAAACCCACCTTCTCCAACCACGCACGGGTCTGTTACTCTCTCTGCTTGCTGTACTTGGTGTGTGTATTAACCAGGAAGGTGCACGTTAGAGTTAATGTCAGATCATTACATGGAAGAAGTTGAAGCTGGACAGAATTTTCTATTACCATACAAGGCCTGCAGATGTTAAAGCCGCAGGAAGCTTTTACAGCCAGATCACTAGAAACAGGAAATACTGTGATTGCTTCTCCTTGAAGTTGGGCTGCTTCATAAAGATTATTGCAAAACACGTTTGTGTAGCTGCTAGCAAATCATTTAGTTTGTGATTTTTTTGCATGTATGATATAATACACAAATAGCTACATGTGTCGTCTTCAGAAGTTTGATTAATTTGATAGTCTGGAAACAACTATGTTAGAATGTAGTGTAACAGTGTGACATGCCACGTTACTATTGAGAGTATATTTTCTATAAATATCTTTTCTTATGTAGTCATCTTCACTGTACAGCGACCCACTTGCCACTTCCAGAAGTTCCAGGGTTAGTATTCTACAGTTTATACAATCGTTCAGTAAATGGTGACACATGCAAGGACCCCTTTTTAAGGATATCTGTTTCCAGATATTAGTTGTAAAATGACCGAAGAGTTGAAATCTTAATACAAAATGTTTTGGTTGCAGACTTCTCCGAACCTAAACACTAGTTTGGCTCGAAGTGCCAGTTCGGTTTGTATTTGCCATATGCTTGATCCACTCTTGTGAAATGCAGAGTTCATTTTGCCTTTTTTTAAATTTTTTTAAGGAAAATACTTTGGCGGCTTGGCTGAAGAGTTCAGGCTTCAAGTTGTTTTTTTATTTTGCTCTTTATTATATGCTTGTTCCTTACCTAGGGTGGGAACGCACCTAAGGTAAAAAGGCAGCTAGGCGCCGCTTGGTCATTGAATGCATGTCTAGTAGATGGCTTTGGGCATGGTTTAGGCATAACTCTTATGATGGCCATGGGGTTGCACTTTGGGTGACAATATCCTATATCTTTTAGCATCTAAAAAGATTTAGATTATAGTGGGCCTTTTCCTCCTGTATTTCCTTTCTTAGACGTCTCTTTATGAAGATGGCTTTACTAAATCATACACTTCCAGAACTGTAAGTCTTTTCTTTCTCATGGCTACTATTCTGTAATTTTTTATTTAAAGATCTGATTTTAAAGATCTGATTCTGTTTTCCTATTTTCTGTACTATGAATACCAGCCATCTGAGTACAGCTACAGCCCTTCCAGAGCCAGCTCTACAAGAAGCAGTCCAGTGGTGAGAGCTCCTGCTTTATGCCTGTGTGCTGTGTCCACAACATTAAATTGCTTGTCCTTTTTGGGAAAAATTGCAATTTCTTCTCTAAAATCACATGAACTAACAGACATCATTTCAGATTAAAAAATTGTTTAGATATTTCTATTACATTCTTGCTATGCTTCCCTTTGTTGTTCTTTTCATTCCTTATTATAACTTCCATTTAATGTGCTCCGGAGATGCCATAACAAGTATGTAACAGCAATATCTAGATAAAGGAAGATGTTGATTTTTGATTTTTTTTTTCTGTAGTTGAAATATACTCTGACCATTTAAAGGGAATCTGTCACCAGGAAAATGCAGTGGCATCTGCTGGCTGCCTGTTTCAAAGCTGCAGGGGCTGACCAATGTAACAATTCTGTACAGCTCCTCATGTATTTATATCTTTGCTTTTTCTAAGCTTTTTCTAAGCCTTCCATGTACGGTGGTTTGTATCAATATGTACAGCTCCTCCTGCTCTATGACATGCAGATGACAGTTCCCCTTAAATGGAATATATAGGAAGCTAACCATACTCTATATTAAATTTTGATCCAGCATAATTCCCTTTAAAATGTGAAAACTAAACCTATAAGATTACCATCATCCCAAGTCTTATTATCTGTTGATAGCAGATGATATAGAGATGCACTAGGATTTCAAAACTATCTTTATTATTTCTTTCCATTATGTGGTTTTAGAAATTCCCATTTCAATCTGTATTCAAATGTATGCTAATGAGACAGTGTATCCAGACTGTGCACAGCACTTCTATTTTTACCTGGACCACTACTCTCTGTGTTAGATAAGTGAGACCATTCTCTGTTGAGAAGCATAGGGCCATACTCGAAGAGGGATTGAATTTAGGTGGGAATAGCAGTGCCCCATGAGGCGAAGACATGACCTTGGTGCACCAACTGTCTTAGCATAAATATTAAGCTAAGAATGCCTTGGGGTGTCATAATGGACACAAATAATAAAGTTATATTGGAAATCACAGCACATTCCTCTACAACATGATGTTAGCAGATTACAGCTGGTATTTAGTCATTTGATGCATGTCTTCTAATGGGAGGTGGAAAACCCATGGAATTTTTCGTCTTATTTTCAGCAATACTGTTTGATGTAGCATCTGTTGATCTATTACATTTCATGATGTGCCTTCTCTGTAGTGCACAGATGATGAGGGTTCCGTGTCTTCCTATAGTGCTGGACGGGGGCGAAGGGATAGTGTGGTGAGCTTCACTGCATGCTTGTGGGATTTTTTCACGATTTAACAGTTATATACTTTTATTTTTATGTTGCCCAGTAACCACATTGACACTTGGGTATATTACCTAGACAAGTTACAAATGTTTATTCCTTAGCTGGTATAATGCTGTCAATTAGGCAGTTTTAGATATTGTATTCTTATTATGGGGGTGAAAATATTCACTATTTTATAAGTAACACTTGTATAAAAGATATTGGTGCCATCATATTCTATAATAACAATAATATTAATAATAAAAATGGGCCCTTCTTTATAAGAAGCAAACTACAAATCATGGGGTACATATACGAACAAAATAATATATTACTGAGCAAAAACATGGTATATTGAAACAATAGGAGTGAGGGTCATGCTCACAAGAGCTTACAAATGGCCTTTTAATGTTGCCTGAAGAATGACACTGAAGAATTTGATTGTGGCTAGATGAACGAGCACCTTTTCTCATTGTAGAACTTGTGGTATACCACTATCCTGTATTATTGACCTTAGTAATGACTGACCTTTTGATTAATTTTGTACATTTACCCAGCAGCAGGAGAGCACGTAGAACAAGTGCAAATCATATCTATTATATCTTGGCTCAGTGTAGTCTCTATTCCTGGTTTTGGCTCACAATAACTAATGTGCAGAGATTTGACCTAGTGGAGAAAGAAGCACTTTGCTGTGATTTAATATGCAATGTATGTTGTTTTCAATCTGTTGATTTCTACTTTCGCTGCTGCTAGTAACCTAAAGTTATAAAAAGTCGCCTTTGTATACTTCAGCTGCTAAATCTGGCATATCTGATTTAGGTAACAAGTGACTGCTTCTTTCTGATCTGTGCACATCTCTTTAGAGGCTGAGTGAGTTTTTCTTTTTCCTGCGTGTCTTTAAGTTATCAGACTTTTCTGACCAAAGTGAATCTGCAGCGGATTATTTTAGTCGCTCCAATCGTAGAGGAAGTATTGTGTCTGATGATGTCAGCCTCCCTGATCTCAGTAATGTGAGTTTTAATGCATATTTTACAAACTGGCCTGCATAGAATGGTAAAATGCATTTTTATCATTATTATGGGTTTTGTGCTAAATATTTATGGAAATGTAACCATCTAACAGGCATTTATTTATCACTTGAATAACCTGGTTGTGTTTGATGGCAACTTGTACTCTTAACCTGAAAACTGTAAATGTTACTATTGCCGATTGCCAAGGCTTAGAGGGTTGTTCAGACATCTTTGCAGTTGTTTCTGATAATGAATAGTCTATCACCTATAACAACCATACAGGCATGACCTTTCTAGATGCATGAATTTTTCACTCTAGGCCTATTTATACTATACTAACTATGAATTTTTTGCCATTCCAGTTACTGTTATTTTAAGATGAACATTAATAAAATGTAATCTTTAATAAAATTAAAAATTTCTTCTGATGCTTAAAATGTTAAATTGTACGAGCATAAATTATTATCATTGGACATGTTATGCTTCCACTATTTATAACAGGAAAAATAGCATAACATGAGAAAACCACTGGAAACTGATACTAAACAGAAACACTCCTCTTACAATGTTTATTTAGCTTCTGTTGCTCTCTGCCATAACTTAAGAAACCAAATGATACAGTAACGGTGGTCTGAGCCCAGACTCGCTGTTAGGTAATGAACAATATCTAATACTGTCTTGCTTATTCATTGCTTTGAAGTCCAGTGGATGGTCACGCGCTCCATAATGGACAGTTTTTCCATTATCAATCAGTGAGTAGGGCTGCAACATGAGGTTGACCAATAAACCTCAAACGATCTACAACATGATTTCTGGAGATGAAAGTGAATTATTTATTTATCCCTTCATGCAGAAGCCTCAGCTGCAAGTTCCTTCTGTTCTAGGACAACGCCAGCTTGGAATTGGATTATTTTACCATAAGCACCCCTTTTTAAAAGCATCAAAATAACCTATAGTTGCCTCCATATTGCCCAGCACTGTCACCTCCTCTCATTGCCAGTGATTTTGGGAGGCTGAATTCTGGATCAGAGATCCCAAGAGAGAGAAGTATAAGCTGTTTGTTATTTTTACACTCTTTTGACCATATATAGAAAGCATGTACAGGTCTTCGAAAACCAACTCCTCCTTATAACATAAGTAACTGAGTTGTCAACATGTTTCTCAGAAAACATAGACTTGTAATAGCTGAGAATGTGGAGAATAGTCTGAAAGATGGCTTTCCTCTGGCTCCCCTTCCTTTCCTGGCCAACATGATTGATGTACTCAAATTAGAAGAGACCTTGAGTAGACTGGTGTTATCGGTCTCTGATTTGAGTGGCCATCTTGTGCCTATATCACAACCTTTCCTCCATGCAATATTCCTTGCCCTGCACCCCTCTCGTCCAGTAACACACTCACTTTCTGATTGCTCATACCCTCATGCCATTGCCTACTTGGACCTACATAGCTCTCATAAAACTAGGTGGGAATATAATCTGTTATTCTACTTCTACTCCAAAGGTAAAACATGCTTTCATTATTACCTAACCCTTTTGAGAAAATATGTTCCTTCCTACTGCTACTTTTAGCTCTATATCTGCAATCAATTCTAACTTTAAAATACTGTGTCCCCGCTACACTACACTTTATTTAATAACCGCCCCACTGACTGTTGGAGGTGCCAACACACTATTGGTAAAATCTCCATATTTTGTGCAAGTGTTTCTGGGCCTAAGTTATTAGTTTGATCCACAGTTTGATCGGCAATGAACTTGTCAATGATCTTGCAGTCCTCCTCCGTACTACCATTGTCTTTATTTGCCACTAAACTCTCTCTAATGGGTAGCTTACACCCGGACGCTGTAGAGGAGGAAGGGTAAGTGCTGCACACTCCTCCCCTCACCATTGTGATGCACGGCTGTGCACACAGGGAAAGGTAGAAAGATAGAACGGTTCTTTCTTTTCCCAGTGTGCAGTGCGGTACATATATGCTTTCCCATGATGGTCGTGTGAATATAGCCTTACACAAACTATAAACTTTCCTCTAGTTCCCCTAAGGTTGTGATTGGTTACTGTATTACCCTGTTATAAGGTTGTGATTTCATTGCTAGGGAATGCCCCTACAGCCAAAACTGTGCATTTAGAAGAGACTGTACATTACAAATGATGGTGCAAAACACAGTGACATTGTGTTACTACAGGATGTACCAGATGTGTGTATTGATTTTTCTTTCACAAAGGTGTCAATAGCCTTTAAAAGGGGCCTGTAAACTTTGGTTTTGCATGGGCTGTTCAGCTCATATCTGTGCAGTTCAATAATATGGACCTAATCTTATGGGTTTCATTGGCAGTAACAAATGATCAATGTGGTTTCCAGTTGTCACCTATCTAATACTGAAGAACTTTTCTGAGGATAAGTCATAAGTATTAAAAACTGCCTTACGGACACTTTTAAATGGTGTTACAATGAATGTTCTCGTATTATACTGGACTGAGGAATGATTTAATTTTTCTTTCTATTTTTAAAGCTGGATGAGAAGAGCGACAAGCAGTATTCTGAAGGATATTCAAGGGTAGGTGTACCTTTCATGGCTTGTTTTAGTTCTCATACATTTTTATATTCTCTTAGAGATGCACATCGTTCTGCTCTGACCCCCTTCCGTATCATGTCATGCAAGTCCTGTAGAGGTATTACCATCTGGGACATCCAAGATCAATCCAAAAGTTATGCCATTAATGTGGTATAATATGAGTTATTTTACCATCTGCTGTAGATGGACACAGTAACAAAATAGGGATCCATTTATCTGTTGAATCTTACTCAAGAAGTGCCCCTTGCAGGTTGGATTATAGGACTGTAGCAATGAGGTTGTGTGAACTAGTGTTCTGCTGAGGTCATTTTTTGATGTGGTAAAATTACAACATTTTAAGGTTTTCCCCAATCCAAACTGATTATTTTTGCATTAGTTGAACAACCTTATTTGTTATACTTTGGAATACTAGGATTATACCACAAAACACAAACTAATCTGATGAGGCTATTTTACTCTGATTTCTAGTTAGAGCTGGATCTTATTACTAATAGAGGAATAAATCACAGAAGACACATGCAAGTATTTTGAGATAATATGGAGCTGGCCACAAGTGATCACATAGCCAGGAAACCTGCATATGTTTGCCCCACATTTGTGCAGTCTGTGAGACTCTTTTAATAAAAGGGGCTATGGTAAATACAGAAGTGTAATGCTTATTTTCTAGGCATAGTATTGGTGTATTCTATTATAAACACAGCACAGGATAGACAAAAGATGCTGGGCTTTAGTTTTTTGTGATTTGATCCCCTATTTCAGTGGTACTCAACCTGTGGGTCGCGACCCAGGCGGGCGCCGGACGACCGAAACACAGGGGCCACCTAAAGCCATCGGAGCCACGATTTTATTGCATTTTTTGGCACAAATACAATATTCTTGTACATGGTTTGGGGTCACCGCAACATGAGGAACTGTATTGCAGGGTCACCCAGTCCCTTAACCTAAAAGTTCCATTTTAAGTACTATACATTTATTGGGAGCAGATTTATAAAAAGTGTTTAAGATTAGACAGTGCAGATTTAGACAAGATAGTTTTATTCTGCACCAGATTTTTAAGTGTCTAATGTTGGATTATAAATCTGTCCTAGTATAAGACTGTTTAGTTGTACTCTGCACCTCCTATTGGTTGTTTTACTTTGCGCCAGAAATGATGGCACAATTCTGTTGGGTTAGCAGTATTTCTGGCGCATGGACCTTTTTAGTGTGATACCACGCCGGTTTTCATAGGCCACACCCCCTTTGTCGATGTAGTTGTAGAAGAGTCAGAAACCAGTCTAAAACCCTTTCTAAATGTGGTGTGGACAGATTAATAAATGTCCCCCATTCTCTTCCGTCACTCTGCCCACCATCTGTTCTGTGATTTGTCTTCTACTGAAACATGTTTATTTTGTATGAAAACAATTGGAGAATGCCATGAATTCTTACTGTATATCCATTTCTTCTGTTTGTGAAGCCATCGTCTCGTAATGCAACCTCTGGTCTTCCTGGAAACTTTACACCCCAGAGTGGTTCATCTTCTCGAAGGGGCAGTGGAGATGCAAGTAGTTTAGTAGATCCGGATGCTTCTTTAAGTGAATTACGGGTAAGAACATGGACTTTCCTGATCGCCCCAATGTAACTCGACGCTTGGAACAGGTTTTGTACTGTCTGATATTTCTGAATAGACACACACTTACTGTTTTTCTTGTCAAGCCACTGAGACTCTATTTAAGGTAAAGATCTAAAACCGTACCTGTAATTCCTGCCATGTACAGTAATTTTCAGTGTTTTGTCTTCTTCTTTTCAGATTTTACATATTTGTCACTCTTGTTTTTGTCGCAGTGTTGCATTCCACAGGTGTTTTATATGTTCTATTAAAAAGCTTTTGCAGTTTGATAGTATGGTTCATTGCCTGTCTTCTGCAGGATATCTATGATCTTAAGGACCAGATTCAAGATGTAGAAGGGAGATACATGCAGGGCCTAAAAGAACTAAAGGTATCAGGGCTTTCAGTCCTTTCAATGCATGCATCTCAGACTGCAAAAATGAGCTAATTTCTCTCTGCTCCTTAACAGACTACTCAGGGCTTAACTAATAACTTGTTTAGTAGGAGGAATGTCACAGTAAAGCATATTCCATATATTTAATTTATTCTGCTTTCCATCAATTTATTTTTAAATATGTTTACTACAATATTTTTACATACAAATGAAAGGGTACATAAAGTGGGGATTGGTTCTGTAGTGTCCACTGAACTGGATAAAGAACTGTCAAATATAATATCGGGGAACCACCAATTTGTATATGGAAGCACACATTTTAATGTATTCTGATTCTTTTTACTTTAATTTAGAAGATTTTGTTTTGTATTTCAATATGTTTATCACAGAAATCTTGTAATCCGTGCCATAAACCATCTGACAGATCCCACTGTGCAATGGATTGGGAGTCCTTGCATTATAGAGAAATATGATGCAAAGACTCCCTGCTGTGCCAATGGAACTATACAGTATATGCACTTTTATTTAGCCAGCAGACCCCTTGTGTCATATTTCTATATGATGCTAGGACTCCCATCCACTGCACTGTGATCAGTCGTTGCGATTTGACCAGCAGAGGGATCTGCATTATAGACAAATATGATGCAAGACTCCCTGTTGTGCCAATGGAACTATACAGTGTCTGCACTTTTATTTAGCTAGCAGACTCCTTGCATCATGTGTCTCTATGATGCCAGGACTCCCATCCACTGCACTGTGATCGGTCGTTGGGATTTGACCAGCACAGGGGTCTGAGCATGGACCAAGCAATTTCAAACTGTGTAAGGACACGAGCAATTGGCTACTGGAATGATAACACATTGCTGCATTTTAAACAATCAGGTGAAGTGTAAATATGTCTTTACTAGAGATATTTCAGGAGTGGTAACTTGTTCTCTTTAGGTACCTTATATACTCGAGTATAAGCCTAGTTTTTCAGCACAAAATTTGTGCTCAAAAACCCTAACTCGGCTTATACTCGAGTCAACTAAAACATAAAGACAAAACTCATCTTTCTGACGTCACCCATAGGTCCTCTTCTGTCTGAGACAGAAGAGGACCTATGGGGGATGTCAGAAAGATGAGTACAGTGTTATTTTTTTTCCTACTACAGGGGCTGGGCAGGCTGTATGCTACAGGGGTTGGGCAGGCTGTATGCTACAGGGGCTGGCAGACTATATACTGGGAGGCTGTAACCAATGCATTTCCCACCCTCGGCTTATACTCGAGTCAATAGGTTTTTCCAGTTTTTTGTGTTGAAATTAGGGGTCTCGGCTTATACTCGGGTCGGCTTATACTCGAGTATATATGGTATTTTTATTCTCTTGTTTTTAAAATGTACGTAAATTGTTTTACCTAATTTTGCGTAATGAGAACTACCACAGCAAGCGGATGCTACATTCTAGTGAGTGGTATTTCAGATCCTTTTACTTTGTGCAGTTAAAACCTGGTTTTGACTATAGGGACAAAATGCCCAATATGCTAAAGTAATGGCTCTCAAAACCTTGTGAACAAGGATAAATTATGTAAAAAGGTAATCGCACACAAACAAAAATTGAGAATGTTATCTTGCTAAAATATTACAGGGCCCTTGCTAATAGTCTTTTTAAAAAATATACCCTAAATATCCTAACAATTTACATCACATAAATATCACAAAATACTGTATATACTCGTGTATAAGCCGAGTTTTTCAGCACAAAAAATGTGCTGAAAAATGTCCCTTCGGCTTATACATGAGTCAATACTTAATATATATATTTAAAAAATAATAAACTTATATACTCACCCTCCGGTGGCCCCGACGTGCAGCGCTGCTCCCCCGATGTCCGCGCGGGTCCTCTTCTGGCTTCCCCGGCCGTCTTCTTGCTTCTCTAACTTTGTGCCGGGCGCTGCCATTGTTTTTCTTCCAGGCGGCGCCTAGTATGACGCGCCGCCGTGCCGTCCGCGGGAGAGCAATGGCGGCGCCCGGCACGAAGTTAGAGAAGCAAGAAGACGGCCGCAGAAGCCAGAAGAGGACCCGCGCGGACCTCGGGGGAGCAGCGCTGCAGGCCGTGGCCACCGGAGGGTGAGTATATAAGTTTTTATTATTTTTTTTTAACGCTGGGCAGTGCTGTATACTACTGGGGGCTGTGCTGTATACTACTGGGGGCTGTGCTGTATACTACTGGGGGCTGTGCTGTATACTACTGGGGGCAGGCTGGCTACATACTGGGGGGGTCTGTGACCACTGCATTTCCCTACCTCGGCTTATACTCGAGTCAATAGGTTTCCCCAGTTTTAATGGTGAAATTAGGGGTCTCGGGTCGGCTTATACTCGAGTATATACGGTAGGTTAAATTTGATAGAATTGCCGTAAATTTAATTTTAATAAAAACTGGTATGATATTAAAGGGAATGCCACCAGAATTGTATTTCTAAGCGATGGTTCAGGAGATATGACCATTTAAATTGAACCCTCCTCCAACCTGTCAGCTGAAGGCAAAATGCAGAGACACTTTGCAAAAGTATATGGACCTGCTGAACATATATATAACAGATTTTATTGTATTTAACAATATTTATTGACATAAAAATTTAGTTATAAAGTGGAAGAACCCAAAAGCAGAGAGAATCTAGCCTTATATGATTGACTACAGTGTAAACTGTAATGGCCATTTTCCCCTTTATTGTCCCTGTAAAATGTAACAATAGCACTGACCCACCAGTTCAGTGATACCAATCTCATATAATAGGTTGCAGCATGTAGTGCAGTGTCTTCCTGGGGGTTTCCACTGTGGCACCATTCTTGGAATTGGACCTATGTAATCAGTACCCTTATATGCTGTCTGATAGCGCGTGTGCGAAGTGTCATGTGCTTGACTTGGTTTATTAATAAGTTCCACAACCATAGACCAGTTTATTATGCTGAGAATGGAAGTATTTTACATGGTGCAGCGTTCAGGAGACTAACATGCTACAACCTGAAATTTTGCATACAGCATCATTCTTATCAAGAACTCTCAAAGAGTTTACTTTAATATTGTCACATTTTTATGTTAGTGAGGGCCCGCATCAGTCATATTATTTTATTAAGTAAGACTTTTATTTATTGGTTTATTGGTTTTATGTTTATACGAGTAGAATTGTATATTTTTTTATTAAATTATGCTTGTTCACAAAGTTTTGAGTACCAGGATTATATTTTAATAAAAATAACGTGACTTGCTAGACCAATTCCCCTATTTGAATGTACTTGTTTAGGGAGCAACTAAAATATTAACCTCTCTTTAATATGACATGCTAAACTATTAACAGATGTGCGGAAACAAAAAGTTCACTCTAACAACTGCATGCCTTGCGTTTTAACTATGTGAATGCCACCACTGTACTCTACCAGAAAAAAAACGCAAGTATGGTTTTGTTAAATTAAACATGGTCATTTTGACTGTTAATAATGTTAACTTGTGCAGGACTCTCTAGCAGAAGTGGAGGAGAAATATAAGAAAGCTATGGTATCCAATGCACAGCTCGATAATGAGAAAAGCAATCTTGTCTATCAAGTGGACACATTAAAAGATGTCATTGAGGAAATGGAGGAACAGATGGCAGAATATCATAGAGAAAATGAAGACAAGTCAAAGGTAAGTTTTGTATGTGTGTATATTTATGTATGTGTGTATAAATACAGTTGGGGAAAAGTATTGAGTCCACCATCAATTGTGCAAGTTCTCCCACTTAAAAAGATAAGAGAGGCTTGTAATTGACATCATAGACAAAATGAGAGAACAAATCAAGAAAATCACATTGTCTGATTTTTAAAGAATTTTATTTACTAAAAAGGTAAAGCACCCGTAAAACCTATATATTTTTAGTTCTTGCTCCGCAGTTGACAGACTGTACCTCCCTCAAGCAGTTTGTGACAAATTAAAAATAATGCTTTGAAACCTACATTTCCGCATAAAACTCACATCAAAGCGGAGATTTAAATAAGGAAAAAAGTCAACTACTCATTGCCACTTCTGACCTCATGAAAACTACCATAAGGCTCCCATATATGTAATTCAACAATGTGCATTAGACCCTGCCAACATACTACATCAGCAATCAGACCCCTTATGGTTCATTGGTTCATTCATTGCTCTATTGGCACAAACACATTACCTGTCATTCATTTTTCATTATTGTGTGTATTTATGTTCATATTTTCCATATTTTATAGGAATTGGAAAGACAGAAACATGCGTGCAGCATTCTCCAGCACAAGTTAGATGAACTTAAAGAAGGCATTCGTCAAAGAGATGAACTTATAGAGGTACAACCTCCATTCATCTGTATTACCTGATTGTATTATCTAATTAATCTTGACCTTTGCCTCTCCAGTTTTACATTTATTAGTCTATCCATGTGAATATGAAATGTGTACCACTCTGGGCTGAAATATCCTGCCCTTTCCTCTCCCTCTCCCTCAGTTCTTGCTTTTGTTGCATTTCAGCTTTATGTATAGAAGATTTCTTGCTTGTCTTCTCTCTACTTGTTGTTCTCTCTTTTTTTTCTCCTTTCAATTAAACTCTAGGGAAACCAGCGTTTGCAGCAGAAAGTAGATTCTCTGACCAGAGAGGTGTATGATCTGCAGGAAACTGTTAACTGGAAAGATAAAAAGATTGCGGTAGGAATAGCATATTGTATTAGTATATAGGAAGGCACTGCATGACTTGTCAGGAGCAGACCAAATCTGGCATACTAAATGAACTTTAAAGCAGTTGTCTTGTTAAAAGACATATGCAAGTCACAAGCATTGTACTCTGCTGTGTAAAACATAAAGTTAAAATATTGACTTGAATAAGGGTATACCAGGAATCCAGAAAAAAACAGATAGGAGTTGGGGTAAGCACAAAAAAAGTGTAATTCCCCCACTGCAGTTTGGATGTTGCATCACTTGTCGTCATCCTTGCAAGACCGGAAGTGTTGAACATGATGGGACCCACAGTGGCCATTCAGTAGTCCATGCTGATACAGAAAAATTCATGTCTTAGGGCCCGCTGAGGCTACTGGTTACCTGCAGTGGGTCTGTTGGCCCCCAATACTTCTGTCACAGCCGTGAGGGACGGGACATTGATGACTGCAATGACGCGGAAGCCAGAATGGGGAACGTACACGTTAATTTTTCTTTCCTCTACTTTGACATTCATGAGGTTTTCCTGATTTTCTGGAAAACTCCTCTAAGGAAATATCCTATAAAATGTAAATAAAAAAATAGAGAAGTAAAGGAGGAGAAGGTTTGCCCAGAAGCTGAGTAACTGTGGATGAAATATATATAGAACATCAGCACAGAATTATTTTAGGTACATTTCATTTTTTTTTACTTCTGCTACGACTTCTCCGTGTTCTAGATAGGATGCTGCCTGGTCTATGTATAGGCAATGAAATGCAAATAAGGCCTCTTAGTTCCAAGTGTAGATAAACCGTGATCACTACTTTATTTCTTTGGTGAACTGGCCTGTTCCTAACAAGCTGCAAAAGCATGTCCATACCTTTACACGTAAAATGTGTGTGCTGTGATCCATGGTGTATTTCACTAATAATCTATGTTTTTCAGTGACTGTGGCTAAAGTGCATGACAGATCTACAAGTCTTATGGAATTGTCTTACAGTTGTGATGGTTAGACCTCAAATAATTAATAATTATTTGTAAGGTTGCTGTCAAGGAAGGGTCATCGGCCTATGAACCGGGTAGTACCAATAAGTACTCTCATTGTGATTTTGGAGAAAACCGCTTTCTGCTCTGTTTGTAGCTGAAATATGCTGTCATGAATCAGACTACCATACTACCAATAAAAACTAATGCCTGGCATTACCAAAGTGGTTTGCAGGTACAAACAGAGATTCAGTAGTAATCGATAAAACCTCAATGTGAAAGGTTAAGGAAAGTTTGTTTGTCTTTGTTAAGAAGATGCAACCACTTCAGTGGACCCACATTTCACTTTTCATATGGACATTAATATACTGCATGTCCTCACAATGCAGCCTCGCCATCATATTCTTATAGGGGTTGTCCAGCAATCTTAACATAGGTTTTTCTATCAGGGGTAACAAAATCACCTTTTGTTGACTTGGTTTCTTCTTAACAATGTATTTTGAAAAACATCACTGTAGTTTTTAATGAAGCTTTTGAACCTAACCCAGGAGAAGAACCAACAGTAATTGGAAGAAGACTACTGAAATTTTTTCCAAATTTTTCTGTCTCTCGTTCAATTAACTGATCGCTCCCCCTCCCCCTCCCCCCCCCCCAAAAAAAAAATAGTTAAAAGGGCGTAGTACTTTAATGATGGTTAACAAGGTAGATCGTTTGATCATGTTGTGTGTTTGTGTGGCTGCATGCTTCCTCTGTTCTCTCTATGTGTATTTCACTCTCTCTTTTCTTCCTACTGCTCTCCCTGCCTTTCCCGTCTTGCTGGTTCATTGCCTGCTTGCAGGCACTAGAAAGACAAAAAGAGTACTTTGACTGCATTAGAAATGAGCGGGATGAGCTCAGAGATGAGCTGGCAGATGTAAAAGGAAAAATGAAGATAGGAGAGGTACAGTATTTTGTTTTCAAATGCTCATCTTCAATGGTCACCTTTTCAGCCTAGAGGAATACAAACAAAAATATATTAATTTTGATATAGCATTTGCTACATTTTACTTTTTTTGTTATACTTAGCAAAAGTCTACCATCAAAAAAGTAGGATAACACAGGACACTTGGTCATAGACCTTTCTCCTAAAATCAACTTTTAAAATGATTTTTATGAGCCTGATGTCCTATAGGAGGCATTACAAGAGCCCCTCTCAGCCGTACGTTCACAGGCTGCTACACCGAGCAGGAGCATGTGTAATATATCATAGCTGTCAAGCTCATTAGAATAATCTTTTAAATGGGAGAAGAAGGTTTATAATGCCAGGATCTATGGCTAAGTGCCCCTGAATTATCATGCTTGATTTTCACAGTAGATTTATTTCATGTGCAATGTCTTGCAATGTTTGTCCTAAAGTGCATAGAAAAAAGGTGCAAATGGCTACTTGCATAAGATTGCAACTTTTCTTTGTTTGCTAAACTTAGAAGAGGGCCAGAAATATTAGTATGGTTTTCAAAAAAAAAGTCCTATATCAGACCTGTCATTTTATAAACTATGAAATATACCATATTTTTCGGACTATAAGACTCTTCTTACTACAGGACGCACCCCAGATTTAGGCTTCCAAAAAAAGGAGATATATATTTTACTCGCACTAAAGTACAGCACACACAGCTCTGGTTCATGCATACATTTGCACACACAGCTTTGCATCATCCATACAGTTACACACACAGCTCTGCATCATCCATACAGTTACACACACAGCTTTACATCATCCATACAGTTACACACAGCTCTGCTTCATCCATACAGTTACACACACAGCTCAGCTATACACACAGAACCCCACACACACACTCCCCCACTTACCCTACTCCCCGTTCTTCTTACCCTCTCCCAGTGCAGCACGTCCCCATTCTCGGCAGTATGTGGTGATGTAAGAAACATGTGATCAGTCACATGATTCTAACATCACTACAGGTCCTGTATTAAACCCGGGAGGGGGGAGAGCAGTGTGGAGGATCTCCTCTCTGAAAGATTGGGTGCAGATTGGGGCATCACTCGAAATCTACATTACAGCGAGGAAGGTCTGGCAGTACTGGCTCCTGACCTCCGGTCTATAAGACATAGGCACTTTTTAGCAAGCTTTTTTCTTGCTAAAAAGTGCATCTTATAGTCCAAAAAATATGGTACTTTATAAAATGAAAGATGAGCTCTAATTGGTTGACATGAGTATCTAGTGCATTGTTAGTGTATGACATCATAAAGTCCATGAATAATTTTGTCCAATAGACAACAAATATCCACTCTAAATTGTTTAAATTGGAGTCTAGAATTACAATATAAGTAGTACTGATAGACAATGGAATATTCACCTTATGTATGTCAAGAGAAAATATATAGATGGTGAATAAAATAAAACTTTTACTTCAATTCTTTAAAAACTCTAATATTCATATAAAAATGTGACTATGAAATTGTAACTAGACACAATGCTGGACAAAATCAGTTAAAAACCAAAGACAACCATCGACCATATTAGTCACAGAAAACTAGTGAGCAGAACAAATGTCAGGCAAAACATTACAGTGAATGTAAAATAGGACGTCCCTGCACTAATGAAAAACTCACCAAGTGTGTTGTTTGTAATTGTCATGATTTAAGTAGCAGCGCCATCTTCTGAACCATTAACTCCCGGTCCCGTTCCGTACAACCACCCACGGCTGTAACATTGACAATAGTGGTTCTTCTTGGATCAGTTGAGATACAATGTTGAGGTGGGACGGAAATTGTAGGAGGTTGTACTGTGGAGTATAGTCAAACTGTAATTGGTAATGGAGGTGTATAGTGGGTACTAAACCCTAATATTGGCTAGTACACCCTAATAACTTCAGAGCCGCAGCCCAAAACTGCTGTAACCCCGACCGGAACCTATCCCTGTAAACACTGTCCCGGTTAAGAAGCCTAAGAGTCAGGCCACATTCACACAACCATTGGGGGGTGTATATACGTCCCCCATAGGCCTGCAATGGGTGCATGGAGCGGTACCTGTGCAGCACACGTGCGGCACCGTTCTGTACCCAGGGGGAAAGATAGGACATGTCCTATCTTTCCCCATAATATGGCGCTGTGCAGTGCTCACCCCCTCCTCCTCTCCCGTGCCACGGTGGGCACACGTTCGTGTGAATTTAGCCTCTACGGAATAGATACATGAGATCTCAAATCAATAGATGGAGCATGTCCATACATACCATGTTTCGCTTTAATTTAGGCTCATCAAGGGACGTGGAAATGGATGTCATCGCCACCTACCAGATAAATGAACCATGATAGTGTTAAATCAGTCCATGGGGGGAAAAGATGATTTCCCTTACCTTGTAATACCTGGTGATGGGGCTAAAACATTCAATGTTGCACCGCTTATAGTGATAATGGACACAGAGGTCCTGTTGGAGGTGCTCAAGTTTAGAGCACCTCAATCCTATGTCACCAGTGAGTCCTGCAGAGGCTTACTGTGGTCCAGTTTAAATCGACAAGTTGTACTAAGCAGAGGGTCACGCTACCGGCGCCGAGTGAAACACATTGGTTATTTCCAATATCGGTGTCTAGTAATACCCTGTGCGCATGTCCGGAGCATGTGAGCTTGCAAGGGAAGTATATTTGAAATTGCCTAAATTGTTAGGAGTGGATATTTGTTGTCTATTGGACTTTAAAAGCATTATTCATGGACTTCATGATGTTATACAGTATTAACACACGGTATGTGTTAATAGATGCAAGAATATTCAAATAAATATAAAAAATTGCGGTAGTATATTTGTGTGGATGGCAACTGGGGCAATGGAAGGACCTCTATATACCACTTGACTCCACGCTAATGAAATTAGGTTAGTCTTTTTGATTTTTAACTTGAACAGATCTGTTCTCTGATACTTCTGATAGTTTCCCATCTTTCCCATAGTTTGTTTAGTTACAGGAGAAGTCTCATCCCCAGGGTATGGCATAAGTACCTGGTAGACGGTCCCACTTCTGGGGCTCACACCAACCTCTAGAAAAAGATTCATTTTTTTCTGTGTTCCTTTTTTTTTTTTTTTTTTTCTTCCTGTGGTACATTTACAGGTACAAAGCTGAACGTTTTATACGGCTTCTGAGCCTGACTTATGTAGTCATTGTACTTTTTTTTCCTTCTTTTTTCTTTTACAGAAACACGGTTTAGTAATTATTCCAGATGGCACTCCAAATGGTGATATAAACCATGAGCCAGTGGTTGGACAAATAACAGTTGTATCCCAAGAAGCTGCACAAGTTTTGGAATCAGCTGGAGAAGGACCACTTGGTAAATAAAATTTCAATGACATTGTACAAATATTTAACCCCTTCCCGACATTTGACGTAATAATACTGCATGGGGGGAGGTGGGTTCCCGCATTTTGCAGTATTATTACGTCGTGTTTCTGGCTTCCAGGAGCATGCGCAGTGTATTACACTGTAATAGGTGAAGAAGAGCAATCAGAGAATCGCTTGTTCAAGCCAACCTGTAAAAGTAAAAAAAAAAAAATGTTAAAAACACTTAATATAAACATTTATTAATAAAAAGAATTCATTAAATAAAGTTAAAGTCCCCTAAACACAAAAATGTAGACTTTTTCCAAATTTTCACCAATTATCAGTTTTTTTCATAATTAAACGCAACACATACCACCAAAATTTTTCAAATAACATGAAGTACAATGTGTCACGAGAAAACAATTTCAAAATCACTTGGATATGTTAATGTGTTCCAAAGTTATAACCACTTATAGTGACACAGGGTAGATTTGAAAAAAAAATGGACCGTGTCAGGAAGGTGAAAAGTGGCTTCGGTGTTAAGGGGGTTAAAGAAAATCTACCATCAAAACCAGTGACAGTTACTCATAGATCCAGACTGTGACACTCTTCTTGTATTTGTTATCCATGCCCTCCTTCCTTTTAACATTAACTTTTAAAATTATACTATCCTGAAGGCCCACGGGGTGGGGGGAGGGAGAGTGGCAGGGGTCATTAACAGAACCCTTTTATGCTGAGGCTTCACAGGCTGTTTTACGGTCTTCCACTTCCTCCGCTTCCTCGGCACTTCCCTCTGCCTGTTGTAATATCATACAATGGGAGGAGGAAGTGCTGCTTGCACAGTGTAACAAGGCGCAAAGCTGCATCATGGAGTGGCTTCTGTAACGCTCATTAGCATATTTTTTTATTTAAGTTGATTTTAGAAAGAAGGATAACAAATATAAGAAGATTACCACAGTCACAGTGCCTGGATCTATGAATAAGTTTCTCTGGTTTATGTTTGATTTTGAGGGGAGATTTCTTTTAATGATATTGGACACATCTATATGTTAAACGTTGGCTGCGGGTATTTGGAAAGGGCTCGCTAGCTGAGTGCAGCAAACACCAACCAGTAACACTCGCGTGAGGGTGTCGCCATTTTGGCTTCGATCTAAAAGACAGTGGGGTCTTTTATGGCCTGATGGGGGACATACAAAATAAAATCACACACATACAAAATATTAAAGAAAATATATTCATATTTCCCAATATTATGATTTTAAAAATCACCCTCTACACTACAAAAAATATCGCCATAGTCACCCAGTCATACATATTATATATCAAAACGACCCAAAAAAATGGGGAATTTATTAATAATGTTAATTTTGAGTTAAAAAAAAATACTTTAAAGAAACTCATTATGAATGTGAATGTGAGATTTCACAATTTCATATACGCCGTTATTTGAGCCTTCGTAATACACTAGAGCAGTGGTTCTCAACCTTTCTAAAGCTGTGACCCCGCAATACAGTTCCTCATGTTGCAGTGACCCCAAACCATGTACAAGAATATAACTACTATAATACTGCCCCCTATGTACAAGAATATAACTACTATAATACTGCCCCCTATGTACAGGAATATAACTACTATAATACTGCCCCCTATGTACAAGAATATAACTACTATAATACTGCCCCCTATGTACAGGAATATAACTACTATAATACTATGTACAAGAATATAACTACTATAATACTGCCCCCTATGTACAGGAATATAACTACTATAATACTGCCTCCTATGTACAGGAATATAACTACTATAATACTGCCCCCTATGTACAGGAATATAACTACTATAATACTGCCTCCTATGTACAGGAATATAACTACTATAATACTGCCTCCTATGTACAGGAATATAACTACTATAATACTGCCCCTATGTACAAGAATATAACTACTATAATACTGCCCCCTATGTACAAGAATATAACTACTATAATACTGCCCCCTATGTACAAGAATATAACTACTATAATACTGCCCCCTATGTACAAGAATATAACTACTATAATACTGCCCCCTATGTACAAGAATATAACTACTATAATACTGCCCCCTATGTACAAGAATATAACTACTATAATACTGCCCCCTATGTACAAGAATATAACTACTATAATACTGCCCCCTATGTACAAGAATATAACTACTATAATACTGCCCCTATGTACAAGAATATAACTACTATAATACTGCCCCCTATGTACAAGAATATAACTACTATAATACTGACCCCTATGTACAAGAATATAACTACTATAATACTGACCCCTATGTACAAGAATATAACTACTATAATACTGACCCCTATGTACAGAAATATAACTACTATAATACTGCTCCCTATGTACAAGAATATAACTACTATAATACTGCCCCCTATGTACATGAATATAACTACTATAATACTGACCCCTATGTACAAGAATATAACTACTATAATACTGCTCCCTATGTACATGAATATAACTACTATAATACTGACCCCTATGTACAGGAATATAACTACTATAATACTGCTCCCTATGTACAGCAATATAACTACTATAATACTGACCCTTATGCACAATAATATAATTACTATAATTCTGCCCCCTAGTTCTCACTCCCTCCTGCCCCCAGTTCTAGCCCCCCCTGCTGCCCCCAGCTGTAGTGCCTCCCTGCTGCCACCAGTTCTAGTTCACCCCTGCTGCCCCCAGTTTTGCCCCCCCCTCCTGCCCCCAGTTCTAGTTCACCCCTCCTGCCCCCAGTTCTAGCTCCCCCTGCTGCCCCCAGCTGTAGTGCCCCCCTCCTGCCCCAGTTCTAGTTCACCCCTCGTGCCCCCCTGCTGCCCCCAGTTCTAGCCCCCCCTGCTGCCCCCAGCTGTAGTGCCCCCTGCTGCCCCCAGTTCTAGCCCCCCTGCTGCCCCCAGTTCTAGCCCCCCCTGCTGCCCCCAGTTCTAGCCCCCCCTGCTGCCCCCAGTTCTAGCCCCCCCTGCTGCCCCCAGTTCTAGCCCCCCCTGCTGCCCCCAGTTCTAGCCCCCCCTGCTGCCCCCAGTTCTAGCCCCCCCTGCTGCCCCCAGTTCTAGCCCCCCCTGCTGCCCCCAGTTCTAGCCCCCCCTGCTGCCCCCAGTTCTAGCCCCCCCTGCTGCCCCCAGTTCTAGCCCCCCCTCCTGCCCCCAGCTGTAGTGCCCCCCTCCTGCCCCCAGTTCTAGTGCCCCCCTCCTGCCCCCAGTTCTAGTGCCCCCCTCCTGCCCCCAGTTCTAGTGCCCCCCTCCTGCCCCCAGTTCTAGTGCCCCCCTCCTGCCCCCAGTTCTAGTGCCCCCCTCCTGCCCCCAGTTCTAGTGCCCCCCTCCTGCCCCCAGTTCTAGTGCCCCCCTCCTGCCCCCAGTTCTAGTGCCCCCCTCCTGCCCCCAGTTCTAGTGCCCCCCTCATGCCCCCAGTTCTAGTGCCCCCCTCATGCCCCCAGTTCTAGTGCCCCCCTCCTGCCCCCAGTTTTAGTTCACCCCTCCTGCCCCCAGTTCTAGTGCCCCCCTGCTGCTTGAAGTTGTAGTTTCTACTCACAGTGAGCAGAGCAGTCCTGTTCCGCGGGAGTCTGTGTAGAGGAGAAGCCAGAGGGTCATGTGATGATGACATCACCACAGGTTCTCAAGCTTCCCCTGTTGACAGCAGCCGGCAGGTCCTCAAGCAATGTATGCTTATTGTACACATGTTTTATTCCGTTTTTGCTGTGAATCGCGGCAAAAACGGAGTAGGGTCGCGGCCTCTGTGTTTTGGTCGTTCGACCCCCAGGTTGAGAACCGCTGCACTAGAGGGAGGTGGAAGGAGCAATTCATCAGTACACTGTGTTATTTCCTGGCATTAGTGTGCAGGAACGCTACATAACCGCACTCAATATGAGATTATGTTCATGCATTGTGATTTAATACGAGTAACACAAGTATGCTTATTTCAGATGTAAGGCTGAGGAAACTGGCCGAAGAGAAGGACGAACTTGTGTCACAGGTAGAAATAACACCACATAAGTTCAAGGTGATTGATCATCGGCAACTGTAGGAATGATGTGATGTGGTCTTAATGTTTTTTAGATAAGGAAGTTAAAGCTGCAGCTTGATGAAGAGCGCCATAAGAATGTTAGAAATGACACCATGACAGACTCCACTGGACTGGAAAATGGTTCAGATCTACAACTGATTGAAATGCAGAGTGAGTGTTTATGCTAAAGATGATGATTATTTTTGTATGGCTCGCAGCTCCTGAGCGTTCAATGGTGGTTCCAGCAGTGTTGGGGATTTAACTGTTGAAAGTAATATACTGGTATGTGGTGGACTGCAAAAGTGCAGTTGTTGGGGGAAAAAAAAAAAAAAAACAATCGAAAACTAAAGTACCCAGGGATCAGCAGCTCAGTCTAGGAAGGTGCTTATAGGCTATTTTGGTAGGATTGATCTATATTTCCTAGACCTTTATTTCAGGAATTGTATTTGGATTTGCTGACATTAGTCTGACTTCAATTGCTCTGTAAAAAAATGTCCTGCAAGAGCATTCCAACATGTTTTGTGTCTAGGCTGTCATTACCAGAGGTTTAGGTGCTTCCCATGAATCGCTTCTAGAACCACCTTTACTAGCAGTAACAATGTTTTCTATGGGGCTCTCACAGTTTTCTGGAGGTAGATGGCCCACACTTCTTTCCAGTGTTACTTTGGTTGATTCAGTCTTGTATGCATTTGTTTATGCACTGCTGATTTATAGTACTGCCACAGCATTTTAAAAGGGTTTAGGTCTGGACTTTGACTGGGCCATTGCAACACCTTGATTCTTTTGTTATTATTGTGCTTTGTTCAGATAACATAAATGTCTACCTTTTCCAACTTTTTTTTCTACTCCCTATAGCAGTGATGGCGAACCTTTTGCCCAACCAGAGTGCCCAAGCTACAACCAAAACCCACTTATATGTTGCAAAGTGCCAACATGACAATTTAAGCAGTAACTTATTGATCCCTGCTGTATCAACGGTTATAATCGTATTGGTGTCCTGAGTTCTCCAGTGCAATATAAAGATGATGGAGAAATTTGGATTGTAGTTTCCCTCCACGGCAGGAGCTTCAATGGCAATCCATCTCTATCCACATCTTCTTGCTCCTCCTGTAGTCCTGGCAGTCAAGGCTGTCGCTTTAAAATAGCCTTAAGCTTCGCACGTCCAAGGCTGTATTGTATCACAGGAGAAAGCCTTGAGTCCTAGCTGGCAAACTCTGTGTTGGGGTGAAGATCTGGGTGCCCACAGAAAAGACTCTGAGTGCCACCTCTGGCACCTGTGCCATAGGTTCGCCACCACTACCCTATAGTATTTATAGCAAGGCTCAATATGGATGTATGAAAAATTTCAAATGCTTTTGTGGCAGGCGGTTTGCATGGGTGACTATGCACCGTAGAGCTTTCTGTGGTTGTTCTGTGAATCACAGACTGTTATTTATTTTTTCTTGTCCTGACCACCATCATAGCAATATATAATATATAGTCCCTTCATCCACACTAAACTACAGTGCTGAACTGTAATACCACATCCCTCACTCACTGCCCAGTCTTTCCCACTTCTAGCAGTGTCAGGAGATAAGACAAGGTCTTGTGCCATTTCTCTCACTTTCAGTCTCTGTATATCAGTATAACCAAGGCGGGATTACATTCTCCTGGCATTCTCTATGCACGAAGTAGCTATATAGTATGAATGTAGAATGGAGTGCAACAGTGCTGGTGCATGTGGGATACAGAGTGCAGGTAAAATGTGACCTTTTCTTAGATTAGTTTATATAATATATATAATTTGTCTGAGCATTACAGTGTCTGGCCTTGCTTGGAAGATTGTCAACTGTCTAATAAATACAATATCAGACTTGTATTCACAAGTATGTAACTGTAACATGATGGATTTAGAACCTTTCATAGATTGATGGTTATAACCCTTTTTTAAGATTGTGGTTGATAACTTTCATTATATTTATGTTAACACTAGCTTCAACACCCCAGGTCAGAAAAGGGCACTAACTTGTGCTTTTATATAGGTGGCTATACTTGCTGATGGGCATTAGTTTGAAGCACCTGGCTCCTTATCATTTCCTATGGAAGTGTTAAAACCGTGCTTAATGTTTCTCACTCTTTACACCACCGTCGCGCCAAGTGGGTGCGAAGTGGACCAGGGTAAAAAAAAAAAATTATTAAGAAGAAAACAAAATTTCAAATGAGCCGTTTGAAATAACATATAACTCATGTCAGGTATAATTGCATTTAAAAGGGCCAATCAATTAAAAAAAAAAATTCATAATAATTACCCCATTCAGTTAATGCTATAATGCCATTCAAAAGTTTACATTTGTTTAGAAGATTACAAGCCCTCATACAGCTCTGTAAATGGAAAAATCAAAAAAGTATTGCTTCTGAAAGACGGGAAGTGAAAAATGAAAACACAATAAGCAAAAAAAGCCTGCTCCTAAAAGGATAATATAAATGACGACACAGAATCTTTTGTGAATTGTTAATTGAGGTCTCCAAAGACCAAATGTTTTTCTGATACATAAAATGATAGAACTTATTAGGAATACATTATTATACATGTAGCTGGTAGGTTGTTTAGATTGTGAACCCCATGGGGACAGGGACCAATTTGGCATGCCTTGTGCAGCGCTGCGTAATCTGTAGGCACTGTATAAATAAATTATTATTATTAGCTGTATATAGTGTTAAAGTATAATAAAGATACTATACAGTGTATATAGCATTTTCACGTATGTGCTTACTAATGATGTTTTGTACACATCAGTTTTCTACAAGAAACCTTGTTAAGGCTTGTGAAGAGAAGGATCTGTTCTTCAAATGTTCATTTACTTTTGTTTTGCATCTAGGGGACGCCAATAGACAAATTAGTGAATACAAGTTTAAACTGTCAAAGGCAGAACAAGATATAACTACTCTAGAACAGAACGTAAGTTCTCTGTGTTGTTGTTTGTACCCACTCTTCATTTTGCACTGATCACATACTGTTCCTTTACGGAAAAGCATTCCATAAAGTTTTATTAATGTTGCTAATGAGCTACTGATGTTGGGGGAAAAGTAGATGTAAACTTTCTACTGATGTCAGGATGTAGTCATTAAGTATGAGGACTGTATATGGGTTTCTTCAGCCTCTGCATGTATTTCAAGAAGGTATTCACCACCACCAATTCTCAGAGCGCTTCTAGTTCTGAGCTCCTGCAGCATATTTCCACAATTGACTATAAATCAATCAGAAGCATGATTTATCCTGACATTACAACCTGCATTGTAGACCAGCAATGCACAGTGTTGTCCACAATTGGAAACTATCTACATTTTTAAAAGCTGCATTGCTCTTTGGTAATGTGGGGGAGATCATGGCACATACATTACATTAATAAGAGAACAAACAGAAGTACCAAAAACTCCATTCAACTGGTACAAGTGCACAGTGGACCAATCTTGTGAAGGCTCACTATGTAGATGGGAGGGTAGATGGATGTGCAAGGTGAGGGAGCAGAACAGTGCGGTTATTATGTATTTTAGGCAGTCCTAAACAGATGGGCAGAATGCTGTCTAATTTTTGTTAATGTCTAATTAGTAATAATAGTAATAATAGAGTGTTGAAAACCACTCTATTTACCCTTTCTATACATTTTTAATTTAACACATTAGTGGTTTTCAACACTCTCCTAAACTTTTTATATAAAATGCTGGTTCTTCAGTTTAAAATCTGGTTTCTGTGCTATATTTTACAGGTTCTCAGGCTGGAAGGACAAGTTTTAAGATATAAATCAGCAGCTGAAAATGCAGAAAAGGTAGAAGATGAACTTAAAGCAGAAAAGAGAAGACTTCAAAGAGAGGTATAAAATAGGAAGTAAGGTGGTCCCTGAATGCCTTCCATCTGATGTTTATGTGGGGATATTGATGTTCCAAATGTCGTTCTCAAATTTGCAGGACATTTATTTTTATAGTCTGTTGGGCATAATTTCTGCTCAAAAATAGCTCTATGCTAAAGCGTGGAAATATTAAACACCAAAAACTTTGGTTTATGTTTAAGAAATACATAACTTTTATTCACTGATCATATACCAAAGATCTCCGATGGTTCAGATGACGGCTGTAATCTCCATTTCAATTTAAAGCACTTGGTTGGTTGGTTATGATATTGATGCATTGGAATACAAGTTTATACAGTAACTACTGTAGGTTGGCATAGTTCCTCAGCTAAGAAATCCTAACAATTTGCATTTGACTTATTTGACAGCTTCGAACTACTCAGGACAAAATGGAAGAGATGGAGATGACCAATAGCCACTTAGTAAAAAGGTTAGAGAAGATGAAGGCAAACCGGAACGCACTTCTGGCTCAGCAATAAAGATACCATACAACAAAGTAATGCACTGCTCCAACAAACAATGCGCCTTCACTGGGTCCTACTACAGACCTTCTTCTTGGCTCTTGGTGCATATTCTGGCCTGCCTGGGTTCTTGACAGCAGAGTGACTTATCAATCTTTAATTTATGAGAGGAGTGAAGAACTAGTATTAATACATTAATACGCCTCAAGGAGATCTCCCTTTCGGCACACTGATGGGTAGATTTCTGAGCGAAGGTGTGACACGCTGGATTCATGGTTTTTCATAGGATATTATTTTCCCTCACATTGTTATAATCAACTCTACTCACACTCATTTCTTTTTGTGGTTTGCTGCTTACCTACGCTGGTGAACTGAAACTACTGCATGAAGAGGAATTTCTGCTATGAATAATGCCTATCCAATACTGTACTGTATGCTGAACGGACAAAATCCACCGAACCCCTTCCCTGTGTGAAGTAGTCATGGATCCAGGGAGATGCATATACTTGCCAAATGTCTATATATCAAAGAGGAAATATGACATGGGGCACCTTCTGCTGAGCAAGTGCCCAGACCAGTTTTTAAGTGTCTTATGTTGTCACTTAAAGAGCAGCAGGGAAGGGGTTACAAACGCCAAGTGCCTTCCTCACTGTAGTCTTGCTGTTCAGCGCTATCCAATGGAGTTATTCTAACATTCGTTCTTAGGAACCTTACAGTTTGGGGGGGGGGGACTTGCATTCATTAAACTTTCTACATTTTGAACAAAAAATACTTTTTGTAAAAATATTTTAATTTGTATACAAATTGTATAACACCAGACAGGGACTGTATATTCTTTTATTGCATGGGTGATGGCATAACTGGTCATATTATTTTAATGGGTTTAATTGGCTAATATTAAGAATCAGATCCATACAGTATGACGGATGTATTTTGTTGTACATTGTGAACTTTAAAATCTGTGGCTCGAGTGTAAGTGAAGGACTAAGAAAATTGCCGGGGACCGATGTTAATTGAGACTTTAATCGTCATGTATTGTTAAAGTTTCTAATTTCATATTTATTTAGGATAATAAACACCAACAATTTCTTTCTCAGACCAGAAAAAAAACTATTAAAGCATGAGAAAAGGGCTAATTTATATTTTCAATTTTATTTTCAAAGAAGGATTATCACAAAAATATACCCAATTAAAATGTTCACTTCAAAAAGCCAAATTTACAGTGATCTCTTGTTTGTTCCACTTTGTATTTTAGTACATTCTGTATCTGGGAGCTGCCAGGTGTAGGTAAGATATCATGTACTTTCTCTGCCATGATTCTTCCCTCTGCAGCAGCTATTGACGTGAGGTTTCTATCGTCCGTTGGAGGCAAGTGGAGAAGATCTTGACCGGAGCTTCTATTTCTTTGTGTCTTAATGCCTTTTGCTTTCTGTCCCCTGCTGCCTCTCTGTGGTATACACCTCCACTTGGTTATTTGTAGAGAAATCTCACAGCAATTTATTTATATTATACACATGATATGTAAATACTGAGAGGATGCAAAGGAACAAAAAAATGTTCTGCATTCCCAACAAGTTTAATGGCAAACTAGTTTTGTCTCTAACATTAAAAAAAAAATATATTATCAAAATCCATCATGATAATCCAGGGACACAAGCTGTTACACAGTCTCCCCTTCACCCTCTGATCTGTCAGCATTTCTCCCTTCCACCGCCTGCTGTATTCTCACGGCCGTTGCAAACAGTGGGAGGGGGAAATGCTGAGGGACCAGGGTAGAGAGTGAGACTGTAACAGCCTGTGAAGACCGAGCACTCCTAGCTCATTAGCATAATTTTATACAGTTAATTTTAGAAGTAAGGAGGCCATGGTTAACAAATATAAGATAACCACATTCTGTGGATTTTTAATTGTGTCCCTGGTTTATCATGCTTAATTTTACATGGTAGATTTCCTTTAACGTCCTCCTTACAATTTAATATGTATTATTTCTAAAAAATACCTTGTGAAAAACTGCTACTGAGGTATGTGGACCTATCAACGTTCACTTACAAAAGTAAATATACAGAATAAATGAACTACCGTATACACTCGTTTATAAGCTGAGTTTTCCAGCACAAAAAAAATGAAAAACTGAAAAACTTCACTTGAGCTTATACGCGAGTCAATAAAAAAATAAACTTACATACTCACCCTCCGGCACCCCGATGCTCCATGCAGTTCCCAATCCTCAGCGGGCTCCTCTTCTATCTTCTCTAGGCTGTAGTAGCCGGCACACACTATGATACAACGGTTTTGGCGCTGATGACGTGATAGTGTGCGCCGGCCAGCAGATCGCAAGGACAATACTACAGCATAGAGAAGAGGATCCGCTGGGAGCCGCGTGGAGCATCAGGGCGCCCGAGGGTGAGTATGTAATAGAAGGGGGAGAGAGTCAGCTCACCTGGAATCCATACGGCAATGTCAGGAGTGTTGGCGCACGGACAACTTAGTTCCAAGTCCGAGATATAGTGATGACTGTACGTCCAGCTTCATACAACAATCCTCGAAAGTTCATAAATACTTCATAAAAGTATTTTGTCTTATTAAAAATTCAGACAGCGGTATATTAGCACATGGAACATGCAGACATCACAGTGTTACTCGCATGACTTGATGAAGGAATATTTTCTGAAACGCATAGGCGAGGCATGATGCCTTGATGAAGGAATATTTTCTGAAACGCGTAGACGAGTAACGCTGTGATGTATGTTCCATGTGCTAATATACCGCTGTCTGAATTTTTAATAAGATGAAATAAACTTCTACGTTTTATGAACTTTCGAGGATTGTTGTATGAAGCTGGACGTATATTCATCACTATAAGCTCAGTTTATTTTTTTTTATGTGCTGGGTGGGCTGGCTGTATGCTACTGGGGGCCTTGCTTACTATATACTGGAGGCTGTGACCAATGCATTTCCCACCCTCAGCTTATATTCGAGTCAATAGGTTTTCCCAGTTTTTGGTGGAAAAATTAGGGGTCTCAACTTACTCGGGTCGGCTTATACTCGAGTATATAAGGTATTTAATAATTTATTGACCAAAGTATGCACAGATTTTCCATGGAAAAGAAAGAACATTTACCACTTCCTCATGGGGTGCTATTAGTTGTTAAGGTATAGACATTCTTAAATCCAATGAACATTCACTAAGGCTAAGGAAGAATAAGGACTTTACCAGTCAGTGTGAAAAAGTTCCTCAGCAATCGCACCCTCAGGTTGGTCTGTCTACTGGAGCTGCATCATACATCTACCTAAACATGTGATAACTGCTGCTCAAGCACAGAACAGGAGCTACTATGTTTGTAATACAGATGAATTGTGATTGCATTCCCCTTCAGGAGGTTCTTTTGTCTTCTAAAGTTCCTCTGATCAGAGCTGCCATATTCCTGCTGATAGCCTGTACAGCTGATGCCAGGGAGGATGTACTTGTAAAAGATGAGTGAGGCGGATCAGATTCAGCCACAGATGGAGTGAAATAAAAATGCAGCTGAAAATTGCTGCCTATTTATGCTGCTGGTTTTCTTTGCTCAGTAACCCTGCAGTGTTTATCCTGTGCATATAACACAGCAGATGTTTCAGTCTGTGGTGTCTGTTTTTATTTACTGTAGAATTAACATGATTTTCCCATGAAAGAAAATTCTCACATCTCAACCCCCTAGTGATGTTAACACTGTAAAGATCATTTTAACCCCTTACTTTTTAATGTTACTCAGTGTTATTGCTGTTTAGCTCCTATCACTCCATAGGCTGCTCAGTGCAAAATTCCAGGGTGCAGGTGAGGTCTCTAAGCAGACACCTTAGGATCCATCTAGTTCTGTGGGGTGACAATATGGTTAAAATATCAGGGTACTGGTGTATATACACTTTCATCTGGCTTCTGACATTGTACTTGCACATTGACACATAGAAAGAGAGATGTGACAGATCAGAGATGCATGAAATGTCTGTTACACAGAGGCATGACAGACAGAGGCTGACAGACTTTTACACTCTTACACTTTTAGCCCTGCTACATCTCTGTTCTTACATATATGTGCCTGCCCCCCTTCCCCCAGATCACTTATCTCCTTGTAGTTTGCAGTGTCTCTGCTCACCATCTCTTGGCAGGAAATGAATCGTTGATTGTCTCTGAGCTCCGTGCAGGGGGCTTGGCTACAGGTTCAGAGCAGAAAGACACAGAAACTCAACAAGCATGGCTGTCACACAGAAATCCAAGATGGTGGCCCGACCCTAAAGTCAGAAGTTACAGTGTTGTGTCTAGGGGCAACTGAAGTTGTGTACACCAGGACTGATAGAGACGGGTTATATCTGTAAATGCTGTATTTTTTGTTAATAACAGTGAATTAGAGTGTGTTATTTTGTTATAAGGGTCTAACTCAACAGCTGAAAAACAGCCCCATACTATTATCTATTACTTTTACACATTTTTTTTAATTAGAATTTTTATTCGTCAGTATGACCAACCAAGAAACATTACAGCTGTATCCAGACAAAAAAAAACTGTAACATCACCATCATAAAATTCAAATACATACCGTTGATACCAGAAGGTTACATACGGTATATAAGAAAACATATCCATGTTCTCACTATCTGACTTGAAATCAGAATAAACCTTTCCCATTTTAGGTCAATTAGGATTACCAAAATTATCTATATTTGTCAATTGGCAGAATGAGAGATTTTTTTTAAGGAAATATTATTAGTTTCTGCAAAGTCAGAAAATTACATATATTAATGATGATGCCATGTCTTTGGAAGCTTCTGATAAGATGTTGCCATTAGACCTAAAAGCCACACCTGTGGATTTATTTTAAAGCACACCTGAAATACACTGCTGCTTTCTGTAACATCATGGAGAATGTGAAAGAAATCAGCCAAGATACCAGGAAGAGAATTGTAACTTGCAGTCTTGAAGTCTGGTTCATCCTTGGGTGCAATTTCCAGAAACCTGAAGACGTCTCATACATCTGTACAAAAAATGATATGCAAGTACAAACAAGATGGGAACACTCTAGCCATCATACTGCTCAGGTTCTGTGTCCCAGATGAACGTGCTTTGGTCAAAAATATGCATATTAACACAAGAACAAAAGCAAAAGACCTTGTGAAGATGCTATCTAAAGCTGATAAGAGTGTGTCATTATCCACAGTGTAATAAGTACTGTATTTACATGGGCTGTAAGGCCACTCTGCCAGGAAGAAGCCATTGCTCCAAAAGAAACATAAGGCAGAATGTTTGCAGATGCATGGAGAAACAAAGAGGTTACTTTGGAGACCTGACCTGTAGTCTGATGAAACTAAAATTTGACTATTTGACATAATGACTATTGTCACATTTGAAAGTAAAGTGCTTTCCAGTCTGAGAACATCACCCCAGCTGTGAAATGCAGGGGTGGCAGCACTGTGTTGTGGGGTGTTTTGCAGCAGGAGGGACTGGTGCACCTCACAAAATAGATGGCATCTTGAGTAAAGAACATTGGGGCTTATTTAGTAAGGGTCGCCGATCGCACTTTTGTCAGTCTGTTAGACATTTTTGGGATTTGCGCAGCTTTGACAGGTATTTAATGGGTTTGCGCAGGGACTGTGTCGCACACAGGCAGGCCATCGGACAATCTGACTGATTCGGACTAAGCGCAGGATTTAAGTTTTAACTTGTGTTGCAAGACAATGCACTTACATGCACCAGGAAGAGGAAGGTGAACTCCGGCGGACCTGAGCGGGGAAGCGACACAAGCAGGATTTCGGGTGCATGATCTTGGTGAAATTGGCAAAGATGAATAGTCAGGTACCAGCAAGGCAGCCTACAAACATGGCTCAGTTATACTGGTTATATCTGAAATGGGCCCAAATTCCTACCAGTTGTGAGAAGCTTGTTATAGTCTTGGGTCAAACATTTTGGATAATCTCTTTCTCTATCGTTCTGGCATTTGGAAAATATAAATAATTTTACTAATCCTAATTGACCTAAAATGGGAAAGCTTTGTTCTGTTCATATGTGTCTTTTTATATCATGTATGAAAACTTCTGGTATCAACTGTATCTACACTACATTATATTACAAAGAAAGTTGAGACCACATGCAATCCTCAGGTCAGTGAGAACCTTTTTCACGCTTAGTCTCTGTTGTAATAAGTCACACACACACACCCCAACTGAGGTATTCCTAATGATACCTTTCTATCTACTATTCTATCACTGCCTCTACCTAAACTTTAAATCCTACCTAACTAAAATCTTTATCTATTCTTTATCCAGATTAACTTCAGAGGCTACTGGGCGGTGGAGTAGTGAGGATATACCACACCTCTGTAACCTCCGATGTCTTACCTACATGCGAGGCCCTGAAGCTCTCTTCCAAAAAGAGGAAGATGTTACTGTGCATGCTTGGGCAAAATTTAACAGCCGAAGAGTGCTGCAGGGCCTTGCAAGGAGGTAAGGCTATAAGGGTGTGGAGTAGACTTAGCCCTGGCATTCAGCCGGGCTTCTCAACACCCTAGTACCTCTGAAATTAATCTACATAACGGATAGATAACGTTTTTAGTTAGGTAAATTTAAAAGTAGGTAAAGGCAATGTAGGGCTTAGCAGATAGATAGGAAATTACCATCAGGTAGTGCAGTCCTGATGGTAGGTTTCCATTAACCCTAGTCATATACAAGTTGCTGAACCTCTGCAATATGTCCTTAATGACCACTAGTATGGTCTCTCTTCCTCCTTTAATTATGCAGCAAATTTTAAGTGGACACTGTGCATCCATCAATCCCATATTCATCCATCATCTATTGTGAAACCTAATTCGTCATATTTCCAGTAGCCGTACACTATAAAAAAAAATTCATCATGAATTATTTTGTAGAAATGACTTCAGTAATAAGCAGGTTTTAGAGCTTAATGAGTCAGACATTTTTCCTTTTAATGTTGCATACCAAGAGCACCTTTTATATTTTTTCCTTAAGTTAACTGTGAAAAAGCTTGTGTTTATCGTAAGAGCCTTCCATAGATGACATTCACCACTATCAAAAGCAGACTGTATTACATACCAGTAGTTATATTTTATAAGTTATCAGACCCCCTAGTGTTCAAGTACACTAGAGGGGTTAGTATAATAGTATAAAATAAATAAATACGTTTTTAAAAATGCATATATACACAAATACAATGATAAACATGTAAGGTATCCTCTGCTAAATGTCTGATCTATCAAAATAAAAAATAAGAATTATCCCATATGGTAAATGCCATAATGGTAAAAAAAATGTCCAAAATCGCAATTTTACCTCCCAAACAAGTTGAATAAAAGGTCATCAAAAGGTTGTACAATTGTCAAGATGAAAAAGTTATGGGTGTCAAAACTATGATGAAGAAAAACTTAATTACAAGGTATTAAGAGATAAAATAACTTATATTTACCTCATGTGCCATTCCCATTTTCCCATGGCACCACCCGTCACTGCAGTGGCACTGTTTCTTTATAGAGGCCGGCACTTATTTCCTGGCTACTGCCACATGCCTGATGCACATTGAAAGAGATGCTTTATCAGGCACACGGGTCGGACGGGAGCGCCTGCCCATGTAAACAGTTGAGCTCAACAGTGACGGGCGAGTACAAGATGTTTATTGTTTATATAGCCTTCCTCCCCGACAGTACTGATTGGTTATCCAGGCATTGAAAAAAATGTACAAAGAAATAACCAAACTATATAAATTTGGTACCTCAGTGATTGTTCTAGCCCAAATGATGTGTCAATTGTAAAAACATTGGCTTATTTTTAATGTTGTGCACTTCATAGAATAACAAATATGGTGGTTCTAATAAAACGGGTGATTTGTGGGGCGCTAATGCCTTACAAAATTTTGAGTATGATACGATATCGGGAAAAATATCACGATGCTCGATACCGATACGATACTTTTCACAGAAAGATAAAAGCATTATCTGAAAATTTTCAAAATGTTTATTAAAATACTCAAAACTCTACTTGTGACTGCATTCACACACTCCATTTTTAAATGCAACTCAGGGGCTGCAGGGAGGAGAAGACCTAAGTGCTCGTGACCGGGAACAAGGCACTCATTTCTAGGCAGGAAACAATGCAGAACACATGTTGCTTATTCCTGATCACTAGTGTTTTAGGTCTAGACACATCTCAATCTGGAAAAGCTCCTCCCTTCTACTTTAATTGTGTTTAAAAACACAGTGGCCCAGATTTACTATTGCTTCTACGCTAGTTTTCACAGGGAGTCGGGCCGGGAGGAAGACTTGAACGCCTGGCCCGCCAAATTTACTGTAGTCTCAGCCAGAGACTACAGCAAAAGATTCCGCCAGCTCCGATCTGGTCTACAAATGAGAGGCCGGAGACTTTTGGTGAATATTGCCGCAGGACCGCTGGCTGGTGGAATTTTAATACTAAATCTACAAGGTAAACCACAGCTCTAGGTAGGCAGCAAACCACCCAGATGACACCATCAGTAGATGGTCTGGAATTGGTTAACATGACAGGTTACACAGGATCCACTATTTGCACTAAATAATGGTTACAGATCACTGCACTCCTCTCCCCCCTGCACAATGAACTCTGAACTCTTTCTTAGGTGGTCAATGGTGACTGGAACTTTGTACCAATTTTTTTTTTCTTTTTTGTGGATTTTCCTTCTTTTGAAATCTGGCATTAATCTGGCAAATTAAGTCTACTGCATTTTTGTGACACAAAAATCACAACCTGTCAAGCTTCAGCGGTAGTGGTCCCACTGAACCACCACAGACGATGAAGTAAACCAACAGCTGGGACTGGAATCTAAGTAAGGCACCCAGTTTTCCCCAGAGCCAGCCGCAAAGTGGGTTGAACTTGCTGCGGCTTGGTACCACCAGGTCGTTCCAAAAGGTTTGCTGTGGCAGCAAAAGCGAGGTACAAAGATGTTTAGCAGAATCATAGGGGACAGGCAGCACGGGATCAGAGTCGTAGCAGTAGGTCAAGGCAGGCAGGCAGCGGAGGAGCGTAATCAGGAACGGAACCGGGGTCACAACGGGAAAACACAATAAAAGCACAGGGCATGGAACACAGCTTTCTCTAAGGCACAGAGGATGTAGATCCAGCAGGGAACACAGGAAGGGTCTGGGAATTTAATGGAATCGGCGCGCACGCCCTAGGAGCCGGGAACACGCACGCTGGCCTGCCGGGGCAAACGTTGAAGGAAGGAAAGGTGAGAGACGTGGCGGGTTTCCAGGGAGGGAGTACGGGGTCGGAGGAGCACCCGTGACACAATCCATTCTAATCTTTTTCCTATGCCGACAGGGGTGGTTGGAGTTTTTATCTGGCGCAATACAAGAAAACTAAGTCACAGCAAACTTTTCTGTGTCACACAAAGGCACCAATGTGCGAAAAAAGTAACAATATGGTACACAAATGTGACAAATTCCCCCAATGTGCTATTTTTAGGTCCATGTGACTGCTATAAAACAAATCTCTAAGGTGATCAATACCAATAGGCGTTTTTATCAGCTGTGTTGTCTTTTTAACTGCCGAGCAAACAATCCCCTCCATTCTTACCTACAAGATTACCAAAATCATGTATAGCAATTAAAGGGGTTGGCCACTTAACCTCATGTTATTTTGTAATGTGTGTAAGTGTGGGGGGCAGGATAATAGGTAATTTACCAATATACATCTATTAAGATCTGCACCGTTTTTTTGATATTTAAAATAAAGCCTCATGTACATGTATGTGTGCAGGCTGAGACGTGTGGTCGGTCCTTTCAGTAGTAGTAGTGGAGTGTAGGTGTTCCACAGGCTACCACAAGCAAAGTGCTTCATACATCTAATAAAAAAAGAAAAATAAATACTAAAAACCATAAGGAATGTGAATTGCTATAACATAAGGAAGACAACCATGTCTACATGAGATGACCCAGAAGAAAAATTGCTACAGTCTACAACAGGACTGATAGTCTGCTGACAGTGAAACTGAGCCTATATAACTCTTCAAAAAGGTCCTTCTGGACTATGGAGGCGGACTATGGACTAGGTGGCTAAAATCCATTACTAAGACCGAACTCTCCTGTATGATCGCTTCTTGCTATTTAATAGATGGATAAAGGTCCTTCTGGGTTAAGGGAAATAGTCATTTCTATATGAGCAGCTAAACCCCATATGTCAGAAGGACCTCTCCCACATGACACCTAGCCACTGTATAGTAGATTGTAAAGGCCCTTCTGGACTATGGGACTATGGGTACCAGTTGGTCCTGTAGTCATTGTTACAAACTGAACCATATAGAAACAAAAATGTTAATTTACTGTGAAGCAGCACTAAAAACTCTGATAGATCAAGTCCAGACTGATAAAGGAATTAATGGTCCCTCCTAAATATGAAAAATAGATAGCTTCTATAGAGTCTGCTAATTCCCATGACTGAGGATGACAGGTCCCTCTGAGTTATGGGAAATAGCCAATTCCCTGTGAGCTGGTTAAATACTATAACTATTCAGGACCTCACCACTAGGAGCAAACAGGTTCTTCTCAGTCATGGGAAAGAGACAGCTCCTGTGGAGCCAGCTAAATCCCATGACTGGGGAGGACCAGGTCCCTCTGAGTTATGTAATATAGTTACAACTGTATCTTGTCACATGAAGTCACAGCAAGTTTCCATGCAGAATGGGGAAGAGTAGAAATCCATGGTTAAAAGCTGTAATTTCATCTGATCAGATACATTCATACGTTGTATACATTGCAGATGTAACAGATGTACCAACCTTAGATGACATCAACTTGGCAACGTGACTTGAAATGCCCAATGATGTTACAGAGTAATCGCTCAATGTTCCATATAGCAGCATGTCATAGGACTGAGACAGGAACAAGGAGGCAGGGCAATGCATAAACCACTGAACATGCCAGGCCTCATTGGACTCACATGATGGGATTTGCATACAAGTTTACAATTTTCTCACATTGCAGCCATGGAAAGGAAACATTTAGGGATACGGGAAATGATTTTTAATTATAGATTTTAATGAAGTATTTGGCAGGTTCTCTTTAAATGCTGTTGTTTTCTTTAAGAGGACAAGGTGAAGAAAGGATCGGTCTCAATCTTTTGGACACAATTTTATTGCTCCTTTTTGTTATTTCTTTATGTTGCCATTTGTCCTGATAATGAGTCAAATATGGTTACTTTCTCCAGAATCCAGTGTACACTCAAATAAGTTTTCCTTCCTTCACTGCCAAGGTTTCCCTCTCAAGTTCAAGGATGTGGAGCTACTGCTCACTGAAAAGAGTATTGTTCACAAGTGATACAACTTAGCGCTAATGACAATGTAACTGAGAATGTAATGAAGTACAGCACAGTATATAGATTATCTCACACACAACAATTTCTTCTGTTCTGTGTAGATGTAAGGCCTTCCATTACTAAAGCTGCGATCGCTTGATAATGCATTGTCCAGCTGGCAAGAAGAATCTCCATTCTCAAATGTCTTGGAGAGGAATGAGAGATGTCAGACAAGTGATCCTGGATCCTGATGCTTCACGGAAGAAGCTTAAGGTAAGGTGTCTTTTGTGTGGTTACAAATCAAACAGCCAAATACTGTATATATATGAATTTTGCTATGATATAGAACCAAAGTAGGGGTAGTCACAGGACTCGTTCACATGAAATAATGCTATATAACTTCCGTTCTAGGAATCCTTGCATGAAGTAGAAGACAAATACAGAAATGCAATGGTGTCTATCACACACCTCAACAATGAGAAAAGAAATCTCAGGTATCAAGTGGATCATTTAAAAGATGTTATTGGAGAAATGGAGGAAAAGTTACTGGAGAGTCAAATACATAATAAAATCCACTTAAAGGTAAGGTGTACCTAACAAAGAGCTCTGTCTGAGAATAAAATACACTGGCCCACATTGTGAAGGGATTTATCTAGTAGAAGATATGACCAATTACATTGCCAGCCATAGTGAGAGTACCATTGTAAAACGACTTACTACTGTTAACCCATGATAATGCTCTAATAAATCCCACAGAGCGATTCCTCTCAGGCTCATCTTCTAAATATTGAATCAACTAGGAAGATACATTCAAGCAGCCAAATTAATGTCACACTGAATTTAAGTGGCTGTATACATCTAACCAGAGCCCCCTGTCTTAAAGGGCCCCCTGCATGTGGACTTTTGTGGGCAGAGGATGTATTGCTCCTTTAATGCCCCTTGGTTGGTGAGGATGCTTATCATCTATCTCCTGTCTATATATCATCTATCCGTCCAGTTATCTTTCTCCTATAATTGGTCTATTTCCCATCTATATATCTGTCTATATAACCATTTATCTATCTAGCTTTTTGTCTATCTATATATCTTCTATTTTACCTATGTATCTCCTATCTATTATCTATCCATCGATCTTCTACTGTATTTATTTATCTCTCCTATCTATCCATCTTCTATCATCTATCTCGCTATCTATACATCTATAAATCTACTATCTATAAATCTCTCTCTTCCTGGATATTTATCTTCTATCATCACTCTGCCTATCATCTGTCTCATATAAAATTTTCCCACAGTCCCATATTACAGATACTGTACTTACTATACTACTGGGTGTAACTACAGAGTGTTATTATTGTGCAGGACTGAAGGAGCCTCTTACTGACTGTGACTGTTTGTAAAATAGTTTTATTTCAGGGCCCCACTTTTAGTTTTGCCCAAGACCCCACTTTGTCTAAAACCGGCCCTGCATCTAACTAAGACTCTTACTGAAACAGAAGCTTTGCGACCCAGGATAGTATAGGATTTATATCACAGTCAATTTGTAGAAGAATAGCGTTGTCAGTCAGTATACACATGAGGAAATTAGTATAAAAACAGCATTCGGTTGTAGTTTCTACCATAGTAGATATGATGATTAATATATTTGAGTGATATATTTTTCTTCTTATTTGACTAGAGTAAACTGCAGTAATAAAAATCCAGCTGTCATTATGCTTTCTCTCTCTCATATTTACATGGTGTGGAGGTTTTACTGGTACATATTTTCTGTTTATTATTATGTGAAATATATTCCTGTTTAGATCTTGTTTTATGAATAGGAACTTCATATCCAACAAACCAAGTTGGAAGAGTGTGTTAAAAGCATTTACCGTAGGGATGAGTTTTACAGGTAAGATAATAAGGATGTATTTCAGAAGGAATATGATCCAGTAAAACAATACACCAATTTATCCTCCACTTATCTGCTGTAGACCTAGAAGCATACCTGACACACCTGTCATTATTCTTGTGCTGTTCTTTGTGTCCAAGGTAAAAAAAAAATATTGTCTGAACCGTTAATAATATTCGGATCATACATGTAATGGTTATTATCATAGTCACACCTCATACACAAACAGCTGATTATGTTGTATAACAATACTGACCCAATCCTGCATGTACTAACAGTACACAAAATTGGCTGTAATGATGTCACTTACCTGTGGTGGCGTTACTATAACCAAAGTTACCACTTTCTAGCCTTCAGCCTGTGTGTTACCAGGAGGGCTCTGATAAAGGAGACTGTACTAGTGTGGGAAGGCGGCTAATGACTAGAAGTCCAGGGTTTGCTACTTGCTTCCCCTTAAATACAGCAGGGCAAGACATGAACAATAGTGACCTTCTAAAGGGCATCATCCACTATGTTGTGACTGGAACTTGTCTTTCAGTAATACAATTTATTCCAGCATTTTATATCCATTTTGTTGCTTTCTAACAGAAAAATGGGATTGTTCCAGAAAATTCCTACTACCGTGATACGTCACAAAGGGCAATGACCGGAGTGATAGACAAAGCATCTACATCCCAACAAACCGGTGGTGGAGGCAGAAGTAAGTATATTTCCATTACGGAAATACATGTATATGCATCATTATTATCATGCACTCGCTAGCTTGTGCTTTTACTTGCATTATGTAAATTGTTGTGTTTCAGAGAATCTGTTATGACAGGTTTACTGTACCTAAGGACTTAAGTGGATTTCTGTACTACAGCTCCAGGTTGAATCTATTTCAACATCTGCTTTTGGTTACTGCATATGTGCCACAAGAATGTATTCAAGCTGCTATGTATTTCCCAATGTATAATTCACGATTCATATCTATTGCAGGGAATGTGAATTATATATCATTTTCCTATTTTTACACCAAACCACACACCACACTTGTCCCAGAATAAGGACAGGGGACATCTATATTCAATGTTGGACAACCTTGGCTTCACCAAAAGAAGTCTTTTTTGGGACCCACCCTTCATTATACTAGTAACATTACCAGACTACTTCTAACTGAAGTAAAAAAAAACATGCTAATGCTTTTGCACAGTATTAAGCACATAGGAGCAGATTTATGAGAAGCATCTAATATTAGAAAATGCAGAGTGAAGCAGATATATATATATATATATATATATATATATATATATATATATATATATATATATATAGCACCAGATGTATCAGTGGCTGATGCTGAATTATAAATCTGGTGCATGATAAGACCGCTTTATTATAGGTTGTCCACAAAAATCAGACTTGTATAATATGTTGCTTAAAATGATCATCAATTCTCTAATTTCATGTTTTGTTACATCATTTTATACAGGTGAAGATAAACAACAGAAAGATAATTTAAAGCAAAAGGATAAAGGTAGTTTAGAGCAGACCGTAAGTACCATAAGCAGACCACTTAAAATGTAACATACACAAAGCTTGGAATTGGAAGTGAATAACAAAACACTCCAAACCCATCAAGAAACTACATATTTAAAGAATAGCCGAACCTCTGGTAACACATTTGATTGGAGCTGGCACCAATTGTGGGGTTATCATTTACATGCCGAGGCAAAGACGCGATCACAGCCAATATGGCAACACATGCACGCATTGCTTGAAGGATATAAAAGATAGCACTCACAATCTGGGTGTTACCGGTGAATTAGTGGACCTATTTAAAGGGCCAGGCCAGGGCCGGCTCCAGGTTTAAGAAGGCCCCTGGGAAACCAAGCCTCGGTGGGCTCCTTTGCTATAGCACCCAAATTTTGTGTCAGAAAAGTGCCCTACGGCCCCACTTTTGCCCCCTCTCCTAACCCCACTATGTGTTTTACATGTTACCATGTGTTTGGCTGCTTTGAAAACCTTTTTCTTCAATGAAAGCATACGCTTTCAAAACATCCAAACACATGGTAACATGAAAAACACATGCGTTCTTACCCATACCTCCAAACACATGCCCAAAACACTGTGGGCTACATTTATCAGAAGTAGTGCAGCCTGTACTATGTACTAAGTGTCAACAACTTTTTTAATGCACTTCTAACATAATTCGGTTGAGTCGCAGTAATAAATATGGAGCAGGGTCCAACTCTGCACCAGAACACCCTGTTATGTGCATGATTTTGTGCTGCGGCGGACACACTTTATAAATGCATGTGTGAGCAGTTTCCATGTTCTTTTCAATGCAAAGTCAGACAGAAAACTGGCACAAACACTTTAATAAATGTGGGCCTTGTGTGAACGCACCGTCAGGGTTAATGTTTTAAAGGAAGCATCGATAGAATGGCAGCAGGGACATAGTTGGGAAGCAAGGTGACCAGGCAAGTATAGTTAGGTGGTTGTATATGGGAAAGAGATGGGAGGTCAAGAGGAAGGGAGAGGCGGAAGCGGTGGCACCCAGGTATAATGGCAGGCGGAAGAAAGTGGGCAAAAGAAACATAACTGACTCAGATTCGAGACTGAAAGGGTTAACTGCACACACAGGGCTTGAATCCTACCATGCTGTCCTCCTTGGAAGCCTCCTCAGCGAGGTCACAGGGTCACCATACATCACACAGGAGTGGACTTTGCTTCCTGCCTGTTTCCGTCTGAATAGCTGCTCCTCCGAACATCTGATAACGCTGAGGCCGACCCGAACAGCGCTGTTGGCTGGAGGCCCTGAGTGCTCAGTAAACCACACAATGGGAGGCCCGGCCGTGGCCCGTACGGGAGTGCAGTGCACGGCTGCAATGCAGACAATGATGATGCAGAGAGTAACCGCTATATCCCTGAGACACCCCTCCCCTGCCTGCAGTGGGCCCTGCCAGCACCAGTGGGCCCCGGCACTTTCCCAGGTATGCCGGGTGCTGAAGCCGGCCCTGGGTCAGGCACTGATTGCAGGTGTTCAGATTCAGGTCTGGATCCACAAACTAGTTGGACTCAAACACTGAAGGGTCCACTCATGACTACAGATCACCATTTCAAAGAAGATTTAAAGGAACAATACTTTCTTAAAGACAAATATAAAAACTAGTGTACAAGCCCTGATGAATCTCCCCCCTCCAATATCTTCATGGATTTAGTTTGCTGTTTATAAATGGTTTGTCAAGGCCATGCTATATAGAGGTATCCAGCCTTATTTAAAAAAAAAAAAAAAAAAAAACGAAAAATACATGTTTAACACCTGTACATTTATCTGTACATTTATCAGAATTTGTACATCCATTTTCTGGTGTACAAGTCCTGAAATAATCACAATTGCTAGCGAACCACCAGGACCTGAGATTATTGCTCTCTTCACACCAGCTCCACTCCTGGTAGGCATGAGGGGCATTAAGAGGGGGATTGCCATCGGTGCAGTGGGCTGGCCCAGGATGTGTTAACCCCACGCCTGTGCACTCGCTGCAATTAGCGGAGCCCCGTGATGTATCTGGGAGAACCAGAGGGACTGGGTCATACACCGACGTTCCTGACTCCTATGATAAGCATGATAAATACTGTACACTAACTGCCATTAGAACTGTTATATGTACATATAGATGCAATAAGTGTAATGTCCAAGCAGAATGTAATGTACTACATTGATAGTATTGTAGGAAAAGATTCACTCATTCATTGATAAGTCTACACTTTCTATATTTAGAAGTCATGGTGATGATTGTCTGATATGGCTACTTGTGTTTTAACTTTACATTGGATATGTTACATGTTTTTGTTTGGTTAATATATCTCATTAATTAGACCTCTTGAACAGGCATATGAAGACAAGACGGATTGGCCTTGTTTTTCCACTAACAAGTCTAGGAAAGAAATATGCAAATAACAGTTTCTGGGTGAAAAATGGTTTTTAAGTGTTTTTTACTTTGCCTCATACCACATGCGATGTCACAATAATAATATGCAAGGTACTAGTAGTACAGAGCAACCTATAAGTCATCGAAATCTGATGCCTCAGAGTAGTTAGGTTCCAGTCCAGTTTCTTTACTTTAGGTTATAGAACATATATGTAATTGTGTCATACCTGTGTTTTAGGATGCTTGGCTTCAACAACAAGTGACCAGATATAAAACTGAAGCAGAGAATGCAATAAAAGCTAAAGAACAAGTAAGCATGGAAAAGAGAAGACTTCAAAGAGAGGTGGGTACATATCAATTCCATATTTTGCTGTTCAGATAAATTGGTCACAAAGCCCAAAATAAACACACAAGCTACCATTATCTATAGGCACACAAGCTATTTATCTATGGCCCCTAGTGAGGAAAGGACTGACAGTGTAGATAGTAGGGCCTACAAGGTGTTCTGCAATGTAACATTTACATTACAGTTGGACAATGTGGCTTATGGGGGAGACAGTGTGGCGGTGGTACATGAGTTTTCTTAATCCTGGAGCCAGCCCTGCTCATGAAGGATCCCTCACTCATATGTCTATATGCATAATATAAGTGGTAGCGGCAACCAGAAGAGGAGGGGGCTGGAGGAGATTGGCTTATTGGATCCTCATACTTAAAGAGAACCCGATGTGAGAGATGTTTCCTTATATGGACAGTGACATCACCGGGTCCCCCTACTCCTGCTGAGCGACGTATGTGCTTAGCAGCTGGGGCTCCGGGATGCAATACGTTGCATCTGCTCCCTATAGGCTACTATTGTCACCCATCAGGCTACATCTTTGTATCCTGCCCTTCTCAGCAGATGCAACATATGTTGGTCCAACAGAGGCAACAACTAAGCCTCTAAGTGTATGTCAATGTATACGCTCAGCAATACGTTGGGAGCTTTCCCGACATATACACTGAATATATACAGAAATGCAATGTGAAACCAGATTTTTTTTTTTTTTTTTACTATTAAAAATGCTCTCAACGCTACATATTATCCCATTTTACCAACTGCAGTTATAAAACGGATGATTTTTTTCCCCACAGCTCCGAAAAGCTATGCACAAAATGGAAGAGATGGAAATGAAAAACAGTCAATTACTGAATAGAAAAGAGAAGACGAAAAGTGTGACAAGTCATTAAAAGCCTCCTAATATACTAAAGGAAACATTCATACGAAAAGCAACCGCCAGAGTCAGCTAAACACCAAGGCCTTGATTGCAGTGCAGTTTTTCATGCATTTTCCAAGATTTATCCTTTTAACCCCTTAAGGCCGAATCCAGTTTTCACCTTCCCGACACTGCCCATATTTACAAATCTTCCCTGTGTCACTATAAATGGTTATAACTTTGGAACGCTTCAACATATCAAAGTTATTTTTAAATTGTTTTCTTGTGACACTTTGTACTTCATGTTTGTTGAAAAATTTTGGTGGTATGTTTTGCATTGATTTTTTAAAAAACAGATATTTGGTAATTCCCAATTTCTGAAATTCTAAATGTTCTACTTTTTAAACACATAGTCATGACATGAAAAAAACTTGATAACTAACATTCACCGAATGTGGACATGGCTTTTTATGCATCTTCTAATTTTTGTAGGATGTTATGGGGCTTTGAACTAAGTGCGATTTTTCATTTTCATAAAAAAAGCAAAATCCTGCTATTGAGGGACCTGCTCAGATTTCAAGTCACTTTGAGAGGCCTAAATAAAAGTAAAACCCCATAAAATACCCCATTATGGAAACTACACCCCTCATCATATGTAAAACAACTTTTACGAAGCTTGTTAACCCTTGTTAACAAAATCAGGTGCAATTTTAAAATTCTAATCTTTGTGTCTAAACGTAGGTATTTTTCACAAAATGCACATATTCTCAGTGGATAAAATACCAAAACGCTCATATGGGGTATAACAATACCCCATATGAGGTGGTAAACTTCTGTATGGGCACACGCCAGGGCATTGAAGGAAGCTGCGCCATTCAGAGCAGATTATGCATTGTCCCTTTTTATTGGCTATACAATCTTTTTTTTGGGGGGGGGGCAATTAGGACAAATAAGGGCTTCTGTGACATTAGATGCACTTTTCAAATACTTACCTTATATACTCGAGTATAAGCCTAGTTTTTCAGCACAAAATTTGTGCTCAAAAACCCTAACTCGGCTTATACTCGAGTCAACTAAAAACAAAGACAAAACTCGCCTTTCTGACGTCACCCATAGGTCCTCTTCTGTCTGAGACAGAAGAGGACCTATAGGGGATGTCGGAAAGATGAATTCAGTGTTATTTTTTTTCCTACTACAGGGGCTGGGCAGGCTGCATGCTACAGGGGTTGGGCAGGCTGCATGCTACAGGGGTTGGGCAGGCTGTATGCTACAGGGGCTGGCAGACTATATACTGGGAGGCTGTAACCAATGCATTTCCCACCCTCGGCTTATACTCGTGTCAATAGGTTTTCCCAGTTTTTTGTGTTGAAATTAGGGGTCTCGGCTTATACTCGGGTCGGCTTATACTCGAGTATATACGGTAATTTTAGTGGGTCATTAGCTTATTGAAGAAAATCGTCACTTTTGTTTTATTTTCTTTTTGTACTTTTTGGGGGTCGTACACCGTAGAATATAAATACTATATTATATTTATTTTATAGATCACTACGATTATGGTGATCCTCATTTATATAGTTTTTAAATATATTTTAGAATTTTACTGAAAGAAATATAATATAAAGAAAATCTCATTTGTTTTTGTATTGTCATCTTTTTGGAGATATAACTTGACAGAGCTGGTTTAGGGCTTATTTGTTATGTGTCGAATTGTCCTTTTTGGTGCACATAACTTTTGTGGTCACTATTTGGAACATTTTTGTAAAGGGATTTTATGAAAAATTAACATTTCTGGCAAGTTTTTCGGGTTTCTTTCTTACAGCGTTCACCGAGCAGGTCCAATAATGTTACCAATTTATTTTACAGATTGTTACAGATGCAGAGATACCAAATATGTTTTTTGTACTATATTAAATGTGTTGAGAGAATGTTGGTGTTTAGGGGACTTTCACTTTAATGAATTTTATTAAAAAGCATTTAAAAATGTTTTTTTATTTTTACAGTTTGCTTGAACAAGCAATGCTCTGATCACTTGTTCCAGCTCTTATTCGTATAACACAGTGTAATACAGATTCTGTGAAGGCTCAATGTGTTACAGCCTGATAGGAGGAAGGACCCAGCTTGCTCAGAATATCGAGCAGCCCTGGGGTCTGCCAGTGCTCCAAGGCTGCCATTAGAGCCACAGATCCCTCTGGTAAGTAGAAGCACCTTATATGCAGCGGCCATGCATGACCTTGGCTTGTGTGGGTTGTAATATACAGCTGACAACCGTAGCTTCTGGCACCGGCTCCATTTGGCCGCCAATGGCAGAAGCAGGATGTAGTAGTACGTCATGATATGGCAAGTCGGTAAGGGGTTACAAAAGTATTTTCCTTTAAACTTCTTTGTGAACTCTCCCATCAAAATTAAGCCTGAGGCACCATGACTGTGGTAATCTTTTAAAATTATGCTAATGCTCCGGGGGTGTTTCCAGAGCCACTCAGTAATGTCTTTTCACTTGTTACAATGAGCAGAACATGTCTCCTTCTCCCTCTGCATGTGTTATTATGCAGCAGCAGGAAATGCAGGGGGAGGGGAGACCTGCACTGCTCATTGTAATCAGGGAAAATACATCAGACAGGGGCTCTGGGAACACCCCCAGACTCAATAGCCTGAACTTTTATTTTAGAAGGAAACATGCCATGGATAACAAATATAAGAAGATTACTACAGTCACAGTGCCTCTTACGTATCTTGTATTGTAAACCCTTCAAAATTTACAATGTAAAAAAAGATATTGGGCGATGTGATTATATTACCAGTTGTCAATTTTTCTTTTGTTTCTTATTTTTAGGTTTTTACTGGGGGTCCACATGGCCCCATTAAAGTACATTAAAGGCATGATACTTTTTGTAGTGTATTTACCCTTTCCAGCAGACAGTTCCGACAGGGCAAGTTGTGGCCTGTTGTACAGGGAGTGTAAGCAGTGAAACGTCTACAAGCACATCTCCCGAGAGAAGGGAGCAAAGAAGAAAAAAAGATTGTGCGTTTCTCTCCCGCCAAAACAAAAAAATATATTTGTTCATAACTTGGAGATAGTCCATAACTATGAGTTCCCAGTTACAAGAAAGGGTTAAAGGGTTCAAGTACCCTTTTAGCCCGCGTTCTAATAATCTAGCTTAGGGAGGAACCCAGTCCACCCTAATATTAAGCCTAACCGCCCCAAGTTTGGTATGGGGCGAGAGGTAGCGAGGTACCCTACCCTGATGATTGGAAGCAATGGCAATTGTTGTGCCATCTTCCAATCAAAAGTTATGGGGTTCTAATAAAAATAAGACACTGAAGGTACCTCTCTGGAGGGAGGAGGAAATGCAGACCCCCCCCCCCATGACCTCACAGTCAGGGGGTGGAGTCAAAAACACTGGGTTTAAATTATTGAATCTGGAAAGCAGCCCTGCTCAGTCCTGGGAACTTTATCATCCTTAGAAGGCTGCCCAGAAATCCCCATGCTGTGTTAACTGTAATAAGCCTCTGCTTGTAGCCCTAGAGAATCTAAGTTTCCGAAGGGATTACATTAGCAGGTCCTTTAGTGATTGCATGTTCTGTGTGAATTACCAGTCTGCATTGTCTGTATGGATGAGGTGCCTACGGCCTTCTTAGTATAGGTATCTCGGGGGTGGCGGCATTGAGTTTGTCTGGGTCTCGGGGAGTAAATTTAACAAAGAGACCATTTTGCGCAAGTGGGCAAGCTTAAGTGCCAAATTCTGGGACTCCAGAGTAGGTGCATGCTGTGATTAAATGCAAGAGAGTTCATCACAGACCACATTTATCAAAAGCAGTGGATATGTGCAGTTTGCCTGTGGAGTGTGCTGAGTAATCAAAACCGTCCCACTGTCTTCATTTATCTGGCGCATCCTGTACTGCTTTGGAAGTGTGCACCAACTTTTTTGGTGCACCTTTAACAGAGGAGCACATTTACTAAAAACAGTGCTGTGTAGTTTGCAGAGGGCGCCAGATTCATGAATTGTAGTGACCGTTCTTCATGAATATGGCGCTCCCTGAACTGCTTTGACAGAGTGCACAAACTTTTTTTTTGGTGCACCTTTAACATACGGCGTGTGACACACTTTTGTCAGACTTTGCATGATAAATGTGGGGCACAGTCCAACTGTGCACTGGAATACCTCATTCAGTGAAGAAATTTGCGTCACATGTAGAATAGTGCAGCCACATTATTTCTTTCTGATGCAGTTTGTAACACTATTGAAATTGAAAGCTGTACTCTACTCTGAGATATTTGCATTAATAAAGTGTTCTTTGATTTAAAAAAAAGTGCAGACACAACTCAAAAGGGTTTGGTGCACCACATGTGGCACGGACAATACCTGAGCAAGCAGTTTGCACATGAAAGAACGTGCAGAGCCTGACAGAAAACGGCGCTTCGTAATTGTGCCATACTAGGGTCCTTGGTGTGGTAAAATGTCAGGCTGCCTATCCCACCATACTACACACACACACTAGTAAACCAGGTACAGTGTGATTATATACCAGGCACAGCACATATCATACTAGAAAAGGTTGAAAAAATTCTACACATCATTCTATCATGTCTAACCTATAATCCTAGATCCATAGGAAGGCAAAAAACAAACAAACCAAAGATCAATGCCAATCGAAGGAAAAATAGAAGATGACACTTACTGGTGAAGAACCCATGACAGCACCATAAGAGAGAGGAGCCACCTCCTTGGGAAACCTGGATCAAAGTTTTAAATCTCCTCTTCCACCACTGAGCTAGAAGGCACTGGTTAATATGAGTCCAACAACTAACTATGTGATGTATTGGACGGTGTAAGATAAGATAAGACAAGATAATCCTTTATTAGTCCCACAGTGGGGAAATTCACAGCGTTGCAGCAGCAGAGAGGGTACAGAGAGTGAAGTACAAACTATGACAACAACAATATTAGGGATAAATGAACAAAAAGAAAAGGGGGATAAAAAGACAAAAAAGAGACAAGCAATGATCGACAGTTTGATGTTTAGTCTGTGGATGGGACCTGCAGGGACTGGTTAGGTGGGGGGCGCAGGTTACTTCTGTTTGGGCCTTGTTTGTTGAACAGCCTGATGGCAGTGGTACATACGCCACCCACCTTACACAACATATTTAAAAAATTATTTTTAAAAAATGCAAGTAAAACAAATCCCAACGGTTGGGAATTTAAAGGGTGCAGTTGTAGATTAATGTTTAACCAATCGTTAATAAGTGTAATTTCCCCTATCACCCATATCAGCACCAGGAGAGATTTACCCAAAGAAAAATGTTTTACTCTAGGATCACTAAATGTAGAAGACTTCTACCAAACTATATATTTGGTCTTTTCCACCTACTTCTGCTGCCTTTACAAATTAGGTCATGGAGCTGTTATTCCTTTCTGCATAAGAAGTCACCGTGTAGACCTAAAGAAACTGAAGCTATCGGAGATTCACAGGCTAAGGAAATAGCCCACCAAGAAATGGAGAGCTTGCTGCCCTTACAACCCTTATTAGTACCAATAAAGGGGGGAACAAAACCCCAAATGTAGAATGCATACAATGACACTTTATTAGATCAATTAAAATAAATCTATTTAAAAAGACAACATACATAGAAAGGTCCAGCAATGGTCAAATAACTAAATATACATAATAAATTACCTGTTTCATGTCCCATACATTGATAATGTGATGAATAATATTTTATGACATGTTTTTTTAGTTTGTGGTGTTTTATCTATTCTGTGCTACATCTTGGCAATCCTGCCCTGAACTTTTCCCATTGTATACTATAGCCAATTTCCAAGATGGTGCCGAGTTGTGCTGGTGCTAACTGCACATGTGCCGCCTATGTCACTTCTGGTGGGCGGGTATTCTGGGTGTGATGTACAGTCATGGCCATAGGTTTTGAGAATGACACAAATATTATGTTTTCACATGTCAGATGTTTTTATCACATACAGAAATACAAGTGCAATCATATTATGAGTAACAAAAGCTTTTATTGACAGTTAGAATGAGTTACTGCAGCGAGTCAGTATTTGCAGTGTTCTTCAGGACCTCTGCAATTCTCCCTGGCAGCTCTCAATCAACTTCTGGACCAAATCCTGACTGATAGCAGTCCATTCTTCACAATCAATGCTTGCATTTTGTCACAATTTGTTGGTTTTTGTTTGTCCACCCGTCTCTTGATGATTGACCACAAGTTCTCAATGGCATTAAGACCTGGGGAGTTTCCAGGCCATGGACCCAAAATTTCTATGTTTTGTTCCCCGAGCCATTTAGTTATCTTTGCTTTATGGTAAGGTGCTCCATCATGCTGGAAAAGGCATTGTTGATCACCAAACTGCTCTTGGACGGTTGGGAGAAGTTGCTCTTGGAGGACATTCTGGTACCATTCTTTACTCATGGATGTGTTTTTAGGAAAGACTGTGAGAGAGATGATTTCCTTGGCTGAGAAGCAACCCCACAGATAAATGGCTGCAGGATGCTTTACAGTTGGCATGAGACAAGACAGTCCACTGCCTGTACCTTCTGCAGAATATCAGTCTGTCCCTGATGTCCCTGATGTTTTTTTCTGGAGAGAAGTGGCTTCTTTGCTGCCCTCTTTGACACCAGGTCTTGCTCCAAAAGTTCGTGCAGATGCTCAGGAATGGCAAGCTCTGCACTGCTGATAGCCCGATCCCAAAGCTGAAACACTTAAGAGACAGTGTATACAGAAAGAGATATTTGCAGATTGGCTACTGCTTCGTTTTTTCCAACTAAATTAGCTTATCTCCGGATACTGAAATGTGACAAATGGGAGTAATGAAGATCATAACATATTCTTACAGGTTGCTATGGTGTTCTATTTCTTATTGCAGTAAAGTTCAATGTTCACAGGCATATAGAGTAGAAAGAAATGGCACTCACCACCTTCACATCTTCTTTAGGTATTTATTTTTATATACTCACAAAAGCATAGCAATGCTGTTCAAACAAAAGGGAGTGGAGGACAAAAGGTGCAGGATATCACAAAGCCTTTAAACGACGGCCGTTCCGCGCTAGAATGTACTTCATCCGGTGTGTTTGTGTGTGACTTAAGAGACAGTCCTGGTGCTTGCTGGTCCTTCTTTGGCGCCCTGGAGCCTTTTTGGCAACAATGGAACCTCTCTCCTTGAATTTCTTGATGATGCGATAGACTGTTGACTGAGCTGCGATCTTTCTAGCTGCGATACTCTTCCCTGTTAGGCCAGTTTTGTGCAGTGCAATAATGACTGCACCTGTTTTTTTTAGAGATATCAATGGTTAACAGAAGAGAAACAATGATGCCAAGCACCAGCCTCCTTTTAACACCTTGCCGACCGAGGACGAGCTATATCTTCCTTGCACGGCAAGGCGTGTATGGAGAGAGCTCACGAGCTGAGCTCTCTCCATACACAGCGGGTAATGGCTGTATAAAACAGCCAACACCCGCCTGTCACTGCCGCGGTCGGTGCTGAGAAGCTGAGCGATCGCCATGACATGATTCTAGGTCAAGGAGCGGGAACGACCTGCATCCTATGACATAGAATCACATCAAGGTGCGGAAAGGGGTTAATTGATCTAATAAAGTGTCATGTTATGCTTTCTACATTGTTGTTTCCCCCTTTTTTGTGGTGTTATTTGATTTTGGAAATAATCAATTTGTTTTGGTGGGAGTACATCAAGTCTGTGCCCCCTATTACTTGTATTGGTGGTTAACCATTATAAGTACCAAGAGACTGCTGAATTTTCTAAACTGTTTAGTTTGTTAAAGAACTTCTTATCCTTTTTTCGGCTAAAGAATAGAAGAAGGATTATCTCCTAGGATAGGTGAAATTTAGATACTACCTTTGGTAGAAATGACTTTTCTGAGAGTGATCCAGTTATCTCTAATATCTGTACAGTGGCCCACAATTATTATGGTGTTTGCACCAGTTTTCTGTCTGCCTGTGCATCACAATTATTATAGTGACTCAACAGGATTGTGTTACACGCTCTATGTTAAAGATGCGCCAAAAAAAAGTTGGTGCACACTTCCCAAACAGCGCAGGGTGTGTCATATTAATGAAAACCGTGCACCAGTGTTCTGCATTCTGCACATTAGTGAGGAAAGCTGCATCTTGTGCTCCTTTTTTTTTTTTACTTTATAAATTTTTATTTATAATTTAACATATACAGAGTATAAAGGATACATTCAAGTTATGTATGTGTACATAAATCCGAAGGTACAGACATATTATATTAAGGTATATTCTGAACAGTAGCTATGACTTCTTGTTCACTGATAACATGACATATCATAGATTGTATACATCCTCTCTAGTTGTTGTATCATTTCCTTCCTTCTATATAATCCCCCTGTGGGGGTCATAGAAGTGTCTAATTTTTTTTTTTACTGCTTAAGTTTGCTGCTTTTGCCTTCTTTTGCGATTACGTCTCGTTCCCTTGACTCTGTGAAAATAGTAAAACTCTACAAACTAACCCCTAAACGGGGGTTCAATGACTAAACCTAGTCAAACTAAACAAGCAACAAAGGGTCTAATTAAAATTTCTCCTCCTTACCGAGGGAGGAGATTCTTATTATTATACTCATATGTGTCTGCATTATACTTGTGTCATTATCCAGGAAACATTGGTTTTTCCATTAAGGCCTTTATTAGTCAACTAACTGCTGTTCTCTCTAACATTCCTTAGTCTGATAGACCTGTTATGCTCGGGTCTAGCCTAGGAAAAGTTTTTAGCCAAGGCTTCCACATTTTATTATATTCCCCTATAGAATTATTCCTTAGGGCCAACATTTTTTCTAAAGAACAATATTCCGCTACTCATTCAATTAGGTTGGTAATTTTCGGGGGGGAAAGGGTTTTTTCCAGTTTCTAGCGAGGAGAAGCTTTGCTGTTAATAGTATATGTCCCACCACCTTGCGTGAGCTCTTGTGAATCTTCCATATACCTATGTTTAGGAGGGCTAGTGCAGGTCTAGGAAAGATTTGTTTTACTGCCATTTTTGAGCATAACTCAAACACATCTTTCCAAAAAGAACTTATCGCTTTACAGTTCCAAAACATATGATGTAGTGTACCTACTCCCCCGCAGTTTCTCCAACAGTCTTCTTTAGAGCCTGGAAATAGTTTAGCTATTTTGCTTGGAACCATATACCATCTAGTGATTAGTTTATGTTGTACTTCCATTAGTCTGGCAGATTTAGAGGCCTTGGAAGACCAATAGTTTGCTTTTTTCCACTCTATATCGGAAATTACTATGCCTAGGTCCTTCTCCCATTTGTTTAAAGCGGATATTCTCTCCGGAGCTTGAGCGGTCCTAAACGTATCGTATATGACTCTTGTTTTTTTAAATGCTTTACAGGGGTGCCTTCTAGATATTTTGCCATATTCATCAGTATAGAAATTTTTGGGCTTTTCTTTTTTTTTTTTTTTATAACTTTCTTTTTATTGATTTTGTTCATAATAAACATAAAAAGGATGTACATAAAGCATATTACATGTACATAGATAATTTGTATACATTGTTTGATGTCTAAAAAAATAAAGTATACATGTCACGTTTATATGCTACATTCGTATTAAGTAGTTGAGTTATTTGAAAATAATGTAAGAGAACATATATAAAAGAAGAACTAAAAAAACACATAACAAAACAAAAACCTGCTTATTGATTTACAGAAAGTGTGGTATTTGACTCAATGAAGATATTACATATATAGTTTATCAGAATATGTAAGTTTACATATTATGCATGGAGGCATATCTCGACCAGTTGTCCCAATTCTTTGAGGAATTTTTCCTAGTTTCTTTATGGTTTGCTAATAAGGATTCCATACAGTAATTGTTATGTACAATAGCTAGGATTTGATGAATAGAGGGAAGCGTTGTGGAGTTCCAATTTTTGGCTATTGAGTTCCTTGTGGCATTAAGTATATGTGATAATGTAGTTAAATAATTAGTAGGTATATTTTCTAGTCCTAAAGATAATAGAGCTACTTCTGGTCCCCATGGGATATAGTATGGGATAATTTCTTTAATTTTTGTTTGAATTTATTCCCAGAGGGGTTGTATTTCTTTGCAATTCCACCATATATGTAGTAACGAGCCTATTTCTGTGTTGCATCTCCAGCAAATGTTTGATCTTGATGGGTACATTAGAGCTAGTCTGTATGGTGTAAGATACCATCTGTATATCAGTTTTCTTGAAGTTTCTTGATGGTTTGTGCAGCTAGAGGTTTGGGATGTAACGTTTAAGGCATGCCTCCACGCATTTTCATCATACATCAATCCCAGTTCCTTTTCCCACTTTATCTGGAATGGAAGTTTTGAACTATGAGAGAGTGTTAAAATTTCTCTATACCCTCTACTAATACCTTTGGTACGTATGTTTCTGTTAGAGAAGAAGGAACCATATAGGGTGTTTGTCTTACTCATGTTTAAATTTAATTTTTGTAGGATTTCTCTAAGTCTGAGGTATTTAAAAAAATCATGTTTAGGAATTTTGTAGGTATTCATTATATTTCTGAAAGTGTTTAAGGTATTGTTTGTGCTGAGTTGGCCTAAAGTTAGTATACCTGCTGTTATCCATTCTGAGAAGTCTATTTTGGGTAATAGTTTTTGTATGGTTTCCATGGGAAGTTCAGAGTATTGTAAAGGAATTAGTTTTCTCGTGGGGTACGGTTTGATCCATATTTTTAGTCCTGTTTTTATTGTAGGTGATGGGCATTTAGGAATTTTGTTTGTAATAGCGACTTGCCACATTAGGTGTGTTATATTTGTTTGTTTTAGCATACTCGTTTCCATGGATACCCAATGTTTTGATGAATCTTCTATCCACCAAGATTTGAGTTGATCTAGAAGAGTCGCTTGGAAATAGGTGTGTAAGCATGGACTATTAATACCACCTAGATGACTAGGTAGAGATAGGGTTTTGAGTGCAATTCTAGGTTTTTGTTTTTTCCAAATGAATTTTTGTAGTAGTTGTTGTAAGCGTTTTATTGTGGAGGGTGGAGTATGGATGGGTAAATTACGGAAAAAGTATAGAATTTTTGGTAATATTAGCATTTTTGTAGCTGATATTCTTCCCAGCCAGGATATTGGGTAGGAAGAGAACATTTCTATGTCTTTTTGAAGTTGAGTTATTAAGTGGTTATAATTAGTAGAGATTAGTTTATTTATGGGGTATGTTAAGGTAATTCCTAAGTATGGGATTTCTCCTTTAGACCAGACATAGGGAAATTGGCTTGATAATTTAATGCGTGTGGTGTCCGGTATACCCATGTTCAGTATTAGTGATTTGGTCTCATTCACTTTATAATAGCTAACTGCTCCGAATCTTTCGATTATCTTGGTTAGGTGTGGTAGTGAATCTTCTGGTGACGAAAGGCATATGATAACGTCGTCGGCGAAAAGGCCTATTCTATGATCTGTTGAGCCGACTCGTAGACCTTTTAGGTGTGGTGAGAGTCTAATGTGTTGAGCAAAGGGTTCCATAATAAGGGTAAAAATTAAAGGGGAAAGGGGGCAACCCTGGCGTGTTCCATTAGTTATTTTAAATGGGTTGGAGAGTGCTCCAGAGGTATAAGTTCTAGCAGTGGGGTTATTGTATAATGTGAGTATAAGTGTTCGGAATTGGGATGGGATGCCAAATTCTTTGAGTGTTTCTTCCATAAACTTCCAATGAACTCTGTCAAACGCCTTCTCTGCATCCAATGTCAAGAGCAGAGAAGGCATTTGATTTGGACCAGCTAAGGAGATCAAATTTATAAATCTACGTGTTGCATCATAGGTTTGTCTTCCTTTGACGAATCCTACTTGGTCCCTGTGGACTAATGATGGAATTATGTCTACTATTCTATTTGCTAAGATTTTTGCGTAAATTTTTAAATCTGTGTTTAATAGTGAAATGGGTCGAAAGTTTTGGGGTGTATTGGGGGGTTTCCCTGGTTTGGGGAGGGTGACTATTACCGCTTCCAATATTTCTGCAGGAAATTTGCCTGTGTGATATATATTGTTAAATATTTTGAGGAGATATGGAGAAATATACGTTCTAAATTTTTTGTAAAAATTATTGGTGAGTCCATCAGGGCCAGGAGATTTATTTAATTTTAAGGAAGTGATTACTTTATCTATTTCTTCATTCGTGATTGGTGAGTTGAGGGCCTCTTTTTGTGATTGTGTGATGTATGGTAGTTTAGCTTCTTTTATGAATTGCCTTATATTTTCTATTGTTGGTTGTTTCGTATTTGGATAATTATTTAAATTATATAGTGATGTATAGTATTTTGCGAATTCATTTGCAATTCCCTGTGGATCCATTATTTTGGTGTTATTCGTGGTTGAAATATATGGAATTCTTGTTTTGGCTGTTTGGGATTTTAACTGTTTAGCTAGTAAAGCGCTTGTTTTGTTTCCCTGCCAGTATTGTTTCAGTTTAAGTCTTTGAATAGCACGTTCGTGTTTATATAGATTTAGTTCATGTAATTTATTCTGTAGTGAGGTTATTTTTTCTGTCCTTTGTTGTGTTATAGTGTGTTTGTTTAGTCTGTGTAAGTCAGCTAGTTTTGTCTTTATTTCTTGAATCTCTTTGTTGGTTTGTTTTTTTGTTATGGGCCGAGATACTCATGAAATGTCCTTTAATGTAGTTTTTAAAAGTGCACCATGTATTACTTGTTGAGGAGTCTTGGTTGTCGTTTTGTTTAAAAAATTCTGTAATATTTGTCGATGTTTGATTTTTATATAACGGTAATTCCATTACAAAGTTGTTCAGTCTCCATAGTGAGTTAGGTGAGTTGTTATATTGTTCTTTGATTTTTATTGTAATGGGTGAGTGGTCGGACCATGTGATTGTGTGGATTTTTGCTTCTACTATTCTACACAGTAAGTATCTATCTACCAAGTAAAAGTCGATTCTTGTGTACGTTTTGTGTGGGTGGGAATAGAAGGTGAAATCCTTTTCTGTCGGGTGGTGGGTTCTCCATGCGTCATATAAATCGTGCTTATGCATGAGTGAGCGTAGGAATGAAGTGTCTGGTATTCTTTTTTGTGAGGTAGAGTCCACTGATGGCCAAATTGTTGTGTTAAAATCTCCGACTACAATAGTCGATCCTTTTTTGTTTTTTTCCACAATATTTAATACTTTTTGCAAAAACTTCTTTTGTTTTTTATTTGGGGCATAAATTGAGGCTACGGTGTAGAGAATGTTGTTAACTGTACAGATAAGTATGACAAATCTACCATTTTTGTCTATTATACTGTTTATTAGGGAGAAAGCAAGCGTATCTTTAATTGCTATGGTAACTCCTCCTTTTTTGTTCGGTGCCGGTGCAGAAAAGATGTGAGGATATTGTTTGCTTTTTAATCTGACCAAATCTATTTCTTTTAAATGCGTCTCTTGGAAACATAATATATCTGCGTTGTGTGCTTTAGCTTCACCCCATATTAAGGATCTTTTATATGGGGAATTCAATCCCCTAACATTTAATGATATCACATTAAAGACCATGTTGTGTTAAAAGTAGGTGCATTAGTTGTATGCGTTCTTTCATTATTTTTAGCATTTTGTGTGCTAGTCTTGTAGAATTGAGTCGTGAAGAGTAATGTATTGTATAGTGATACAGCAGGCAAAAACATATAAGTATAACAAGAACATAAACATATGCAGAATGGGAGTACATCTAGACACTCCTCTCCCTTAACTTATTGAAAAAGGTAACCAAAAAAAAAAAAAAAGGGAGCAAAAAGAAAAGAAAAAGTCGGCCTGTTATATATGCTCAGAGGTATGTAAAGATGTTTCTCTGAGGCAAAATAACACATGGTGTGGGCCTAGTGGCGAGTTAGGCCCCAAGCAGAAATATCTAGTTATTAACGAAGGGGGTAAATCCCTTTAACTATAACTCAGTGTTATAAAACTTGATAAGAGGTAAAGTGTCCTCTAAATTTAGAAGGTGATGGAATATCAGAGTCTCACCCATATGGTCAAACTGTCTTTCTTTTGCGATGCGTGACTGTTGTCCATTCCTCGTTGAGGTGGTGGGGTGAAGATCTCTTGCTCTGCGTATCGCTGTCGTCTTCCTCTGTTATGAGCTCCCACTCTTGGCACATTATTGCTGCTTCTTTAGGGGTATTGGCAATGTGTTTGAAGCCTTCTTTAGTAATGATGAGTTTTACAGGAAATCCCCACTTGTATGGGATGTTGTTATTACGTAGTATTTTGGTGCTGGTATTAAATTCTCGTCTTCTGGAAAGCGTTGCGGCTGACAAGTCAGCATAAAGGGATATATTTTTAAATCTTTCCGGTAGTGAGGCATTATTTCGTGCGGCTTCCATAATTTTTTCTTTAATGTGGAAAAAATGGATCCGGACTATGACATCTCTTGGTATTGCTTGCGGTAAGGATTTTGGTTTCGGTAAGCGGTGTGCTCTGTCCATTGTGAGGTCATTTGCTGTGGCTTGGGGTAGTAAGCAGGCAAAGAAATCTGTTAAAAAATCACGTAAAGTTTCTGTTTTTATGTTTTCTGAGATGCCTCTCAGGCGTACATTGTTCCTCCTGGAACGATCCTCAATGTCAGCAATTTTACTCTTAAGAGCTGATATTTCGTCTTCTACTGAGTTAGCAACATCCACTATCTCGTTGTGGGCAGCTGTGATCTCCGCCATTTTGTTTTCTATATGGCTTGTTCTGTTCCCCAGACCTACAATCTCTTGTCTTAAGCTAGAAAAAGCAGTTTGAAATTCATTTTGAATTGTAGCTTTGAGATTTGCAATAAGGGAGTCAGATTTATTAAGTGAGAATTTATCTCTTAGTTTGCAAAATGGGGCTATTGAGTTCCTTTCCCAAAGTTCACTCACTGTCTGGATACCTTTCTGTAACCAGTGCTGTATGTCTAACCTCGGATTAAATATTTTAAGAGTTATTAGGGGGATGTCTAACAGCTTTAATCTTGGTGACTTGGCTAATGAGGCGGCCATATATTGTTTCCATATATCTACCGTAACTGTTGGCACAGCTTTAGAAGGTAACGGAATATTTGCAGAGTGAGCTATAAGCAGATGTTGTAAGGAAGATCCACCTGCTAAATGGGCTTCTATTTGAGACCACGAGGTTTTATGTTGTACACTACACCACTCTTTCCCTTGTTGAAATATAAATGCTTTCTGGTACATGTAGAGGTTTGGGACTCCCATACCCCCTTCTAACTTAGGAGTTTGTAATGTTTTAGAGTTTACGCTTGGTATGTGACCCTTCCAGATATATTTTGACATTTGTTTTTGGAATTTTGCTATCATATAGATGGGAATTGGAATAGCCATAGTTCTGAATACATATAATATTTTTGGTAATATCATAATCTTATAGAGTGATTTTCCCTAGCCATGAGTGTCCCATTGAGCTTATAGCATTGATTTCTGCTTGTATCTTTTGGTAAAGTGGAAGGAGATTGACTACAATAATCTTTCTAAGAGGGGTACAAATTTTATTGCCTAGACAAGGGACGCTTTCTTTTTCCCATTTGAAAGGAAACTCCTTTGATATATCTGTCTTCATACGTTGTTCAATGTTACAACCTAGCATAAGGGATTTGTTGGCGTTTACTTTATAATAGGACATTTTTCCAAACTCCTCTAACGTTACTAAAGTGTGACGTAAGGACTTTATGGGGTTAGACAGAGCTAGGACAACATCGTCCGCGAAAAGGCCAATTTTATGTTGCCTAGCTCCGCGTTCTATTCCCTCAATGCCTTGGGACTTTCTAATTGTCTCTGCCAATGGTTCCATAACCATTACGAAAATGAGGGGGGAAAGGGGACATCCCTGACGGGTACCATTTGTGATCTTAAAGGGATGAGATATAAAGCCGTTGGCCATAACCCTTGCTGATGGGAATGTGTATAGTGCTTTAATGGTGTCTGCGATGGGACCTTTAAAACCAAATTTGTCTAGAGAATGCAAACTGACAATGTATCCTGTCGTATGCCTTCTCCGCGTCCAAAGTGAGGAGCAGAGAAGGCATCCGAGATGACTGCATGAACGAGACCAGGTCAATGACCCTCCTCGTCCCATCTGGAGCTTGTCTCCCCCTCGTGAACCCTACTTGATCTACATGAATTAAAGATGGGAGAACTTTAAGGATTCTATTTGCTAGTAATTTGGCATATTTTTTGTGTCACAATTTAATAGTGATATTGGGCGAAAGTTAGGTGGCGATGTGGGATCTTTTCCCGGTTTAGGGAGGGTGACTATTGTGGCTTCCAGCATGACTGGAGGGATGGATCCTGTTGACATGATTTCATTGAAAGCTTTTACCATATATGGGCTCAGGATTGGGAAGAAAGCCTTGTAATATTCATTGCCGAACCCATCAGGTCCCGGGGCTTTATCCTTTGGTGTGTGAGATATTATTCTCTCTAGCTCCGGCAATGTGATTGGGGAATTAAATGCCTCTAATTGTAAGTTCGTTATCTTTGGAAATTTAACTTTTTCTAAGTACGCTTTAATCCCTTCTGTTGTAGGTTGAGGGGTTTGGTCATCATCTTTTAGATTGTACAACTTCTTATAGAAATCTTTGAATATGTTGAAAATTTTATGTGGGTGAGTTTCTTTTGGTTGAGGATTATCCGGGTTAATAAGATATGAAATAGAGGATTTAGATTTTGGTGGTTTAACCTCGCGAGCCATAAGTTTGCTAGGTTTATTAAAATTTGAATAATATGTTGCTTTCGTAGCATTAAGTTTTATATTATATTGAGACATTAAAACCGCCCTGAGAGTTTGTCTAGCTTCCATTAATACATTGTAAGTGTTTGGATTAAATTGATTTTGTAATGCGATCTCATGGGATTTTATGAGTTTTAGGCATTCATCTATTTTTCTCTCTCTAGTTTTTTTGTGTTGCGCACTTATATGCATCAATGAGCCTCTTACCGCTATCTTATGGGCTGCCCACAATTCACTGTCTGTGATATTATCTACCTTATTTGTTCTGAAAAACTCTCTCAGATCTCTCTCTATTTTTTCCTTGAAAGAGGGAAGGTGGAAGAGAAAAGGTGAATTTCTCCATACCCGGGTGGGCAATAATTTTGGGGTCAAAGAAACTTCAAGAGAGATAGGGGCATGGTCTGACCAGGTAGTCACTCCCACACTTGACTTGGTCACCCACGGTAATGTATTTCTATCTGCTAAAAAAAGATCAATTCTAGAAAAAGATTTATGTCTATGGGAAAAAAATGTGAATTCTTTCGAATTTGGATTGAGACACCTAAAGCAGTCGTATAACCTTTTCTTCAAAAGCCAATATCCGAGTGATGGGGGAGCCACTCTCTCCCTATTGGTGGAGTCTAGTTTGGGATCGGAGATCAAATTGAAATCTCCGCATATCAGAAAGTTTCCCTTCTGGACTTTCCTTACTTTTTTAAGCAGCTTGTTGAGAAAATGTATTTGTGCGGAGTTGGGGCTATATACATTTACTAATGTAAATTGTATGGATCTTATTGTACAAACAAGTATTAGGTATCTACCTCCTTTGTCTATTATTGATGACTGAATTTTGAAGTCTACCCCATCCCTTATTACTATAGTAACTCCTGCAACGTTCCTTTGTGCTTTGGCTGAAATAATCGTAGGGAATTTATAATGTGTGAACTTTGGGCTGTGTGTTTGGGAGAAGTGCGTTTCTTGCAGGCATATTATGTCTGCTTTGTCTTTTAATGCATCCCTCCAAACCGATGCTCTCTTAAATGGGGAATTGAGCCCCTTAGTATTTAGACTCAATATTTTTATAGACATATGACCTTAGAATTTTTATGCTTATACAACCCTGACAACCTGGATTTCCACCTTTTCTCTTATCTTTGTGAGTATTGGATTGAAATTTACCCTTAACTAATACAACCTCTTTACAACATTTAAAAGTTAAACCTCTACAACAAATATGTAGCCAACAAAGCCTTGCGACGGTGCAGGGGACACATTGATCCTGCTGCCACCATCTTGACAGGGCCCTGAAGCCAAAACATATAAAACAGAAAAAAATAAAAAATAAAAGTAGCATCGGGAATGCAGGAGAAAAATATTCCTGCTTTATTGGGGGGTAAAGTTCACCCGGAGCTTTTCAGCTTATAGGGTATGTTGTTTGCTCTCAATGTTGTCGTTGTTGTGCCAAATTTTTTCCTGGCTTAAAGTGTAGCTTGAGATAAGTCAACAAATAATGTAATGCCCGAATATGGTTCCGGGAGATTTTGTGACTTGCGGGAAGCGGCCACTAGGAGCTCTTTTACATGGAAATAATGAAGCCTTGCTATTGCATCTCTAGGGAGGTTATCCGGAATTGATTTTGGCTTCGGTAATCTGTGGGCTCTATCTAGGAGACATTCCTGCTTTGGGACATTTGGGAGGACTGTGCTTATTAGATTAGTGATGTACTCATCCAGGTTTGCTGGTAATATGGACTCAGGAATGCCCCTGAATTTTACATTATGTCTTCTCCCTTTGTCTTCCATGTCTGCTATCTTTATCTTCAGCCTATCCACCTCCTCCTCCAGCCCATAGTGTGCATCAATGAGCTCATAGTGAGAGCTGGTGACTTCTGACATTTTATTTTCTAGCTGGTCAACTCTCCCACCTAGCTCCTCCATAGAGGTATTTAAGGCTGATGTGACATGGGAGAGATCTTTCTGAATCGACCCTTTCAATGCCAGGATCATGTTTTTAATTAAAGGTCTCTGAAGCCGGCTGGTCTGTGCTAGGGAGATCTCTTATTGGGTCCTCTGTATCGTCTTTCCATTCCATGGGTTTTTTTTTTTAGGTACCTGTTAATGCATCAGATAGCCGAGGTCTCTGTTTGTCTGGGCTTTGGCTCGGTGAGAAGCTGTATCTCTGTCCGGTCAGCGCCATCTTGCTTGAGCCGCGCTCGTTGTTCAGCCTCGTGGCGTGTGCTGGCTCTGCCTGACCTGGAGGTGATATTGTCCTCTCATCTGTTTCCCGCTCCGACGGGGATCTCTGTTCCGGAGCTGTAGGTTGAGACGGAGAGCTGCCGCCGCTGGCTGAGGAGCATGGTGAGGACGGGTGCTTGCCGCCATCTTTTGACAGGCCCGGTGCATGGGGTCTTGTCGAGTAGAAGTCCGTGAGTCACTTTGGACCCGTTTTCGCCGACCTCTTCCAGATCATCATGGTACGTGGTCTCTTACTAAAGTTCTCCGGTGTTCTGGGATAGCTACGTGTTGCTGAAATAGTAGTCGCTAGCAGGGCTAGAGATGGAGCTCCTTCTCACACGTCCGTCTCAGAGCACATCCAGGCCACGCCCCCCATCTTGTGCTACTTTTGATAAATGTGGACCAGTGTGTGGAAATGGAGAGGGCCTGGAATTCCCCCACCCTTCTAGCTGATGTGATGCAGTTTTTAGAGGGATATTTTTTTTAAATATTATCAATGGGTTTGAAAGGAACCTGTGGAGATATTTTAGAACCAGGTTTGGATACTAGCTAGGAAGTTTAGGGATAAATAATAATTCTTTATTTATATAGCACCTACAGATTTACGCAGCGCTGTACAGAGCTTGCCAAATTGGTCCCTATCCCCATGGGGTTCACAAACTAAACAACCTACCAGTTTGTTAAGGATAGAGGTTGCTGTACAATTTGCTTTAAAGAGAACCCGTCATGCAAAATAACCCCCCTAAACTAAATATATTTTCATAAACTGCCATTAGAGAGCATTGCCTCTATCCATTCATTGTCCCTCTACATGCCTGTAAACCCAAGCAATGAAGTCCTAAGGCTGTATGCAAATGACCTGTGAAATGTCCAATGAGTCATTAGCATATTCAAGCTGTCCAGCTTATTCATGAGTGGGAGGTACAGCCACACCCCCAGTGCTTGACTGACAGCCTGTATAATGATGTGCTTCCTGGTGCTGGTGGCCACGCCCCCTACAGCCTGTGTGTGTATAGGAGATATACAACAGCTCCAGGCAGCCATGTTATAGCAGAACATGTCAGGTACTTGTGTAGCTGATGTCTGTGTATCACACATGTGTATCAGGAGGATGCAGCATGTCAGCAGATGCAGCACACACACTAGCAATGCTTTACTATACATTACACACAGACCTGAGCAGGGGGAGGAGAGGGGAGGGGGAACAGGGGTGACATCACTGCCTCTGACCATGTGACCAGCCTCATTTACATAATAAAGAATAGATGATTTTATAATGATTAATGTATGAAATAACTAGATAAAGGTTGGGATGGGATCCTTGTGAGCTGCTCCAACAGGTTGTGGCGACAGGACTAGTGACACAGACCTGATGACAGGTGTGCTTTAAGAAATCTAACTAACCCTTTAAATGGACAGACATCAAGAAATTGGATGTTTTCTTCTGCCACCGAAAAAATGTTTGCATATATTTAACAGACCCATTGATTGGGTTCTCTCAGTTTACTTGAGCCTCTAGTATTCTAGTGTATAAATCCTAGTTTCAAGGTGAGGCCTACTGCACCTGATCATACTCATATGTCCTAACCTAAATATGATGCAAGGAGTTCCCATCTGGCGGATGGATTTCCACGCTGACACTGTATTAACTGTTACAATGCCCTGCAGACAGGAAGTCCTTCCATTATAATTAGGTATAATGCAGAGACTACCCTTCTGTTGAATGTGTGCTGTCCGTGGGATCAGGGCCTACATATGGGCCATTTCTACAAGCAGGTGGCCTGAGGGAGGGCCGTCTATATAGTCATGAGCTGGAGTCCTCTATCTTCTGTCTTTCTTCAAGCAGTTTATAATGCAGGGACAGACAGTTGTTTTACCCAAACCGCAAGATGTAAAGGAGCCTGTAAAAATGTTCATGCATGCGCCAGACACCTTTGAAGGCTGATCATCAAAGTTACTATTCCAGAGAACATCAACAAATCTATTTACAAAAAAATTTACATTTTATGTTGAAAAATAATAAAACTATTTGACCTTACAAGAATACACCAAGAAGTATCCATTTCTTGGCCATTACTTCCTTTACACTCATAAAAAGGTTGTAGTTTATTACATAGCAACAATGAAAATAAACTCCATCTAACATCTTTCAAACACTTTGTACAGATCTGGGAGATTTGCAAGTTGTAAGATACTTCCATCTTCTGCAAACTCTTTCCGGGGTAGTAGGTGCATCCTAAAAGCTTTGTATAAAATGTGTTCAGTTGTCCACCTCCAAGAAGGAGAATCAACTTCCGAGTCCTTGTCCTTAAAGAGAATAGACTATGGAGATCAGTAAACTGCTGAGGAAGAGGTGAAAGTATGCACCTGTCATTGAGAACACAGATCTTGGGTAAGAGTTGCTGCACCTAGGGGGAAGACACTAATCCAATATAAAAAGTGTGACCTACTCCCCACAGCCCACCCCTAAACACTGTGAGATAACCTGAGGTGCTGGACTCTCTACTGATTTGTCCACTTTGCGGCAGCAGCTATAACCCAAGATCTATGTCACACAATGAACTCAGCATGAAAACATAGTGCTTTTATTCACTAGTAAGACTTTAAGCGGCAAAAAAGTGGTGATTGCAGCATCTAGGCTAGATGTTACTGAATAGATAACACATAATTAAACCTACATACCTCAGAACCAGAAGACTCTTCCAATATATACTTCTTCCGAATAGAGTAAAACATAGAACATTCTTTGCTGAAACTATCGAAACACTCTTTCTCGTCATCCCAATTTACCTGCACAGAGATCATTAGAAACAGTATGGAAAGAGACATGAGAAAAAAAGATTAGATATTTAACACCACTATCTTAAAACCTGAAGTGTTGGTGGATGGATGCTAGCTTTTGAGAACTATACATTGCCCTCATTCCCGGTAACATTAAACATGAGCTCAGTCCTATTCAAATGATAGAGACTGGGCTGCACTATGTACTATAGTGCGCTCGGTAGGAAGTGAACGGAAGGCTCTTCCCTGTCCCAGACAACCACTTTAATGGGAAAAACTTGACTTTATTTTCTCTCCTCAGCAGGATGGTATGAACTTGCATTACCTCTGTGGCAAGCCTTAAGATGAACATCGGCAATCCTTCCAGTAGTGGAATGTAGTTGTCCAACAGGAGTGGTAATCCTGTAAGGTTCCCCTCCTATGAGAAAACAAATCAAATATCAGCACTATAAATAAGTTCATTACAGAAACGTGTTGTGATTTTCAACAAAAATGTGGCCTTGTGCCACATTTATTAAGGATTTTATATAATTTTTAGAAACCTTTATGAGAGAAGGTAACTTATTTTTTTAGAGTAAATTGGAGCTGCAACATTGAACTAGACAGTCCTGAACTTTGCCAGATTTATTATTCAACACTTGAAACGTAGAACGTTAGACTCGCCAGTCTTAAAGGGGTCATCTGGGATCAGGTCTTTTTATGTGGATCCCAAAGATCTAACCCCTCTCCAGTTCAGGACTACACCCCTAGTTAGTGCAGTTTGTGAACAGAAGCTTAGCTTGACATTGGGGCATATTTACTTACCCTGTCACAAGAGTTCACATAAAGTGCATTGTCCAACTCCAATGCACTGTGACGGGATTCACTAAGATCATGTGCCTGATATCATGAACGTGTCGCTTCCCTGCTCAGGTCCAACATAGTTCATCTTTTTAGAGGTGCATGTTAAGGCTAGCAACATAATTTTAAAGTTAAATCCTGCGCTCATTCCGAATCAGTCGGATCTCCCGACACCACCTAAATTGTGTTGCATGAAAGCCAGCGCAGCTGCACTAAAAAAAAAAAAAAAAAAGGGTGATTTGCGACACAATTGTAACGCACCCGTTACTTAAATACCTATGCAAGCAATTTTACCATTGAAGATGGGGCAGAGTCTAAAAAAAAGTGTTGCAAAGCCTTAGTAAATGTGCCCCATTATGTCAACAGCCACAGCCGGTCCCTGTAGATGGTGCATAAGAACGGAGCCTGAACTTCCTGTTAAAAGGACAATGGTATAAATCAACCAGATGTTTAATTTGCAAGGTATCCGATCTTTAGCTACAGCTCACCTCATCTATTTCCAAGGAGAAGTAATCTTTTAACATTTCAGATTTTTTCTTAAGAAACTGGACAATGTATTCAGCAAGCCCTTCCTTAGGACCATCTTCTTCTGTCCATCCACTTTCAGGACTATCTAGGGCAAGCATAGCCAATTCATATATTGGTGCAGACTCCTAAACAGATGTAAAATGTATGTTAGATAATGGAATTGAAATTGGCGACTCAACAGAGCTTTTAGTCAGATCCAAGGCATACATAGGCACCTATCACCCCATTACCAAATTTCTCTTCGAATTAAAAAAATAATAAAGATAACCCCCCCCCCAAACCACTAACCCTTCTGAACCTTTGGCCTTAATCAACTCTGCAGAGACAAACTTTTGAACAGTCTGAATTTGCTGCTGGGCAAAGTATTAGCTCTTGTGATCAACTGCTCCCTCTCCCCTCCGATTAGTGTGAAAAGCAGATTAGAAGATTAGAGCCAACTAAGTGGAAACAAAAAAAAAAAATATATATAACAAAATTTCTTATAGGGTTGCACAATACATCAAAATATATTTGTACCTTCTCTATTTCCAGAGAGGCAAAAAGTCCAATACCAGGATTTCTTGCGGTTCGATGCTGCACTGCTCCACCAATCAGATGTACATGCAACAACTTATATCCACTCTGTAACCGCTAAGATTACTAACTGGTCCCAGTGGTCACATGACATTTCCATCCCTGCCTGTTCTCTTAACAGTGAAATAGAGAGCTGCATCGAGGCCTGGGCACAACCTTGCCCAGGATCCACAGGCACTTCCTTTTAAATCTGGAAAACCTTCTAGGTCAGTGGTGGCAAACCTATGGCACGGGTGCCAGCTTTGGCACTCAGAGCCCTCTATATGGGCACCCTTGCCATCACCCCAGGGCAGGGTTTGCCAGACAGGACTTAAGGCCTCTTGCAGTCCCAGGCAGCCCAGCACCCTAGAAGGAAGCTACAATGATAATCCAAACTTATTCTTTCTACTGTATTGGTGTCCTCAGGTGCCTATACAATTTAAACATCTGAAAGTTCAGGGATTAATAAGTTATTGCTTAAATTGTCGCATTGGCACTTTGTCAAAAATATGCGGGTTTAGGCTGTAGTTTGGGCACTCAGTGTCTAAAAGGATTGCCATCACTGTTCTAGGTCAAATCATTACTTACAGATAATCTCATTATGCCAAAATTCCCAAAATCATAAATAAGTATTTGATAGAAGAGTTCTTGACTACAGGAAGAGAGAAGGGTTGAATTAAAAAGGAGAAAAAAAACCCCAAACAAAATAAATGACCATTATGTTCAAATTATAATTAATGCCTCTCCCAGAGAACTAATAGACTGTTCTACCACCACCCTGACAGTATGAGGTGTGGGGGGCTTCACAAGGTAAACACAGATGGAAAAGGTAGATTCATCTTTTTGATATTTGTGTAATTTGTTTATAAAATATTACCATATTTTTGGACCATAAGGAGCAAATCCATCAAATCCTTCATCTTCAGTATCAGAGTTTAAGGGAAACCCACCATTTGATTTGATGCATTATGAAGCAAACATACTGAATGCTGTAGCTACACTGATGCAGAAACATATCTTGGTTACTCCCTGTAGTTTTGCTGAAAAAACAATTCTATAACATTCAGGACCTTGGGAAAGCTGGGTCAGACTCGCTGACATAAACACATTACACATGGGGGCATGTAATTACAAATGGAGGTTAGTCAAGCATGACTAATCAACTTGAGCTGGAACACCCTGGATCAGCTGGGGGATGGTGCAGCAATTGATTATACTGTCTGTCAGGGAGAACAGTGATTGCATCATTCTCTCTGCAGAGAAAAACTCACGTGCTAGGACAAGCCTTGAACCAAGCGCTGAAGGCGCCAGAGAAACGACAGAGCTTCATTATCATAATGTTATGTCTGTTTTATCAGCAAAACCACTCAGCTCAGGGATTAACCAAGATATGATCCTGCATCAGTGTAGCTACAGCATTCTCAAGGTATGTTGCTTCATAATGCATCCAATCAAATGTTAGGTTTCCTTTAACAGTTGGGTGATTTCAGCATCAAGCATGCTCGGGTCACCTCATCATTATCCAATTCTGTCTTGTTGCTGATGCTTAGCTCTTCAGTGAGAATTCCAGCCTTCCTGAAAGCTCAGATGACACTGGAGACTGATCATTTCTTTCTCCCAGGCATCCACAATCCGCTTTCACATAATGGCACAACTTGCCCGGCCTTGCCTCCCGATGTTGGTGAATGATGTCACCATCCAATGCTCCCATGCAGCTCACACTTTAACTTTAAAAGACTTGTAAATGCCGATATCTATCGGCTGAAGCTCATTGGTTAAATCACCCGGAACGATAGCAGGCTACAAATTAATTTTATTCACTTGGGCTTTGGCAGTATAGTCACATGCGCGCGCAAAGAGTCTCAGACCAACAGGGATGGGGAGTCCTCCCTTCCTGTAGTACATAAATATACAGTACTGGTCTCCATTTTCTGGTCTGATGTGTCGGGTTGGATATCCTTTTCATTTATTTTGGTTATGCAGTAGGTGCAGAAAATGGCCAGCTTCTCTTTATAATCCTTTGGTGGTTCCTGGCAGACAGTGGTTCTGGTGCTTTTCAAAAAACAAAAGCACCATGAAGGACCTCCTCATTGCGTGCCAACGCAGTGGCTTTGAGTCACCTAGTGACTGTACTACCTATAGTTCTCTGTTCGATAACTAGAGTCTCCACTGTCTGTTTCATTTTGTCCTCCAAATGTGACCAGGTTGCTTTGTTTCCTCGGAAACTCAGTTTGGCCTTTACCTGATGTAGGGCAGCTTCTTGTTTCCTCCACTTATGCACCATAGATTTAATATTGAATTCTCTAGCAGCTGCTCTATTTCCATGCTCTACTGCACAACTTAAAGCTTTAAGCTTAAATCTGCAGCATAAGCAGGTCTATTAACAGGAGGCATTTTTGGGGTAGTGAGTATAAAAAAAAAAAAATTAAATGCACTCACATTAATTCCGAAACATAGATATTCTACAGGGCTCCTGTGCACAGAGCTGTATGCATCACAGCGCTCAGCGAGGCTCATGCCTACGGTGGCCGTAATGCTTAATCCATTTGTGGGTGCATATATAAAGGTGCATCAGACAATGTATATAGTCTGAAAAATATACAACAAAGCACTGTAGAACAGCACCGTGAATAGAGGACTTGTGGGTGCAGGTCTTCGTAGGGGTTCTGACCCAAACCTCACTAGACTTGTAGCAAACGATGAAGCAGCACTCCGTGATAAAGAAAACGGGTTTTATTCCACCATCAAATAGCTATTAGGCTATTTGATGGTGGAATAAAACCCGTTTTCTTTATCACGTTTGCATCGTTTGCTACTAGCCTGAAAAATATGGTACAGGGCAACCTAGATACAAGTCACCTACAGAAGAATTTGTCGATACAATTCACAATGAAACGTACCTTAGCTTTGTGGTATTTAGTAGGTAGAGTTTTGTTTGATATTGAGCTAGCGTCCACTGGGGGTTTACACAGCCCACAAAGGAGTGGTTCCGCAACATGTCTTGGAGACCTGGAGAAAATACAGTATGTGGGCATAGAAAAAAATTTATTGATTATGTTAAAAGCTGCTCAGCTCAGAGACTGGAAGGAATCCCAGAGCTGGTGTGGCCAGAGAAAGCCAGGAATCTCCCCTACAGCAATAATTAAAAGGGAAATATGTTGTAGTATTACGAGCAAATCAATGGCAATATTTTAAGCTCTCCACTGTAAGATGGACAGAACCAGAGCCAGGACCAACCATTCAATAGGGGAGATCCTAGTTGTTTTGAAGTGTCAGGACCCAATATGATAAGGCTTGGGGAAGTTATTGGGCAGGAGCAAACAGCTGGGGATAAGTTGAATACAATGTTTTCTCATTCGCCCTATGTCGCTATAGTGTGTGAGGCAGAAGGCGTGAACAAGTAAAGTCTTGCCACCTCCTGTGGGCTCACACACTGTAGAGGCATTATGTTCAGAGCACTGTTAAGCGTGGTTGCCACAATGAGAGGTGTGTTTATGGTAATGATGCTTCTAGTATTCCCCCAAAGGCATACAGAAAAACTGTTCATTTGGGGTACACCAGTTGCTGCCCACAGCTATTTCTGAGGGCACCATGTATCACATAAAGGTGCTCTGCCTGTGTAGTCTGTTCTGAGAGTCTTTCCTATTATTACAATTATTGAGTGCGAGGGGTGGCAGCAGGAGAACACTACTAAGGGTCCTGGTTTACCAAAATGATGGAAAAGTAAAGAACCCAAGATGTCTGTGTGGCAAACCCCAGAGACAATTGAGAGAAATGTTCGTAGTGGGCTGAACAATAATCTTGGGGACATTTCAACTGCAGTCACTGCCAGTCATAAGAATGGATTTTTCTGCATATAATAACTGTGCTGGGTTTGTAAGTTGGGGCGGTGGTCACCAATAGGAATTTGTGAGTTCAGTATCAATGCATTGGGACTCAGGCCAGAGATCTTTTATGAATGCCAATATCTTAAAAAAACATCTAAGGATATTCACCTCTGCTCTTCTTAATTTTGATAAAAAGCAGCACTGAGCTTAGGGACAAGATGTCTGGTGCTCTGGGTGGCTAATTATGCACAGCCCCACCACCTCCCTCCCATGCTGGCATGAATTCAAACCTCTCGCGTGGAGTCACCTCGCTCTCCCATGCTCCCAGCACGAGAGGAAGGTCGCATGGGCGTGCATAATTAGCAGTCCAGAGCGCAAGACATCTTATTCCTGCGCGTCATGCTACTAATTGTACGTTTCTTTTCTAGGGGATCCTGACCGGTCAAGACTAGAGGAGAACAGCGCCAGGATCGGAACAAAGAGGAGCGCAGGCAAGTATTTTTAGATTTTTTTTTTTTAAAAGGTTGATTTCCTTGGAAATATTTGATTTTCTGTACATCATTTTTTAATGCAGATCATTTTTGTAACAAAAACCTGCATTAATACAATTAACCCTTTAAGGACAGGGCATTTTAAATTTTTGTGGTTTCGTTTTTCACTGTGTCTTTAAAAATCTATGATTTTTTTTTCCTGTGTAAAAAAATCTGTATCAAACTTTTTTTTTTTAAATTTGTACTTCCTAGCGATGGTATTTCATACTCCATGCCATGTACTGAGAAACTGGAAAAAATTCCAAATGTGATGGAGACTAGAAAAAAACAATTGCATCATTTTCTTGTGGACACTGTTTTTATGGCTTTCACTGTGCAAGCCAAATAACACCCTCATTTATTCTTTTGGTCAGCCCAATCATAAGGATTTTCCAGCATAGAAGAAGACTTTTGAACCCCTGAAAATCTTTTCAAAAGTCAGGGGTTGTCGGGTGACGAGTTGACTAGATGAGGGGGAGACATACTGTCAGTGAAGCAAGATGCAGATGCAATGGGTGGGCCAGATGAGTGGAACAAGCACGTTTATCTGGGAACAGAACTGTCTTTTTTCGTACCTTGGGCATCCCGGACTCTTGAATCTTGTGTAAAAGGGACATCTTACTGGTAAGGCACCCCCCCCACCTTGTCAATGCAGAGGAGATCTGCATAGAAGGAGGTATAGAAGGGTACAAGGAAACAGGGAGGGCTGGGATAGCAGGAAATGCAAAATAAAATGTGTTGGTTTGCACTTCAGTGGGCAAAATGTAATCCAGATGACAGCAACAGATTTAAGGCCAATGTATCCATTGTGATTCATGGCAAGGCATGATTTGGTACTGAGGCAAAAGAGGCCAAAAATTAACTGCTGATCTTAATAGCAAAGTAAATATGTTTAATCGTACGTAATGCAACAGCGCATGTGCATGCAAACATGGCTATCTGTTTAGTAGTATTGGAAATATGGATGAAACTCCTATAAATTTTGATTTGGTTGGAAATAAAACTGTCCAACAAAAAAAAGGAATTAAAACCGTTTTACAGTGGTATTAGCATGCACAGCTGATGGCGCCAAACTGAGACTAATGATTATTTTTAAAAAGAAAGACCATGCTAAAACTCAAGTTCCCAGGTAGTTGTTTTGTACATGTGAATGAAAAAAGATTGGTTGGATGAAGAAGGGGTAAAGCTATGGCTTAATAATGTATGGGGCTTAAAAACGTAGTATACTGGTGTGGGGTAGGGTTAGTGCTCATTTAACCCCCAGCACCAAGGAAAGGCTTGCAAGACTAAACACATACATATGGCTGATATTCCTGCAGGATTGACATTGTTGGTACAGCTAATGGATGTGCGTATAAACAAGCCATTTAACCGGTTCACACTCTGCGTCTGATATATCGGGCGCTGAGGGCAGGGACTCAGCACTCAGCGTCCAATATATAATCGGAGGCAGAGCTGCCAGCATTGGGATACACACCCCAGCACAACACCTGTGGTCGGAGTGGGCTCCGATCGCCGGTGTTTAACCCATTAAATGCCATGGAAGCGATTTTTGTCTAGCCATGATGTTTTAAACGATGTCTCAATAAAGGAATTACATTTTTATGAAGATTTGTGCTGGATTGTCATATGTTCAAGTGTTGTAATAAAAATAACAACCTCTATTCTAGCACCCGTGTTTGCCAATGCAGTTCCCTTCAGGACCAGTCAACACTACAGCCAATCACTAGCCATAGGGATTACATTTACAACAAGTCAGATCACTGCTGAGGTTGGAAGGTGATGAGCACACAAAAACCAAATCTTAGCTGCCATATGAATGGTGGAGGTGGGGGAGATCTTTTGAACACAGAGCTCCATTTAAACAGCTTTATGTTTAAACTGGAAATCCCCCACCTCCCCCCAATCCACTTTTTACATTGTTGCAGAAATCTTTATTTTTGAAAATTTTACTAATGGAAACCAATTATATATTTAAACTACAACATTCCCATTTATTGTTTCAAACTAAACCTTCCTCCCTAAAGCTTAGATACTCATTTCTCAGACTCTAAAGGCTCTAAACCATTTAAAAGGAACCTGTCAACAAATGTTTAGCCAATACAGCTAGAGAAAGGTTTTCCATAGAGCCCTGTTAACTAAATCCCACCCTTCTTTTAGCTAAACATTGTTTTCCTCACATCCCCATAAAATCAACTCTGTAATCTTACCATGCATGCTTTCAAATCTAGAGCGAGTTGAAGAGGACCTGGGCTCCTCAGCTGAATCCAGCAGCTCCTCCCCATGTTCCATGTCTCCTCGGCATTCAGCACTTAATGTCACGTAACCAGTGTGATGTCATCTAAGGTCTTTTGACCCCTAACATTTCCAACATCTACCCCATGTATTTATCTGATTACAGCATGCCTTCATGAAGGATGGGGAGGAGTAGATGTCCATGCTGTGATTTCATGTGATCAGATACATACATGGAGTACAGCATGCAAATATTAGGTGGTAAAAGGACCTGGTCACATGACATTAAGTGCTGGATGCTGAAGAGAAATAAGACATTGGGAGGAGCTGCTGGATTTGGCAGAGGCGGCCACGTCCCCTTCGACTCACTCTAGATCTGAATGCATGCAAGTCAAGATTACAAAGTTGATTTTATCGGGATGTGTAGAAAACATTTTTTTAATTAAGGGTGTCATTTAGTTAATAGGGCTCTACAGGAACCGATCACTAACTGTAAAATGTGGTGACAGATTCCTTGTAATAAACCCAGATGTAATTATTAAAACATCTGACTAATTGATTGAGTGGCAGGTTGAGCATACATCCTTTCACACCATGCAATGTCTATTTAAGTAGCAGAGACAGCCGAACACATTGTGTCAATCCCCACTGATCAGAAGTTTATTTCCTGGAAAACCGTGTAAAAGCGACCTTGTCACCAGGAATGTCATTTGTATTTGGTTCCAATAGTTTTTACTATTCTGATTTTAAAAATAGACACACAAAGGCTGCAGCTGCTCCCTCCCCTAGGGCTCACCACATGCTGCTGGCAGGGAATCAGGTAAGGTGAATTAAACATTAGCATCGGAACCAGTCATCAACTAAATAGGACATTCCTAGTGACATGTTTGCTTTAAGTGTCCTTTGTTTGCAGTACAGCAAGACAAATGGCTTGGATGGATTTGGTAAAACCCTTATGTGTGAACCCTCGTTATAAAGCAGTCAAAAAATTGTCGATATGCATATATTGCACCTACTTTTATGAGCTCGGTCTTCAATGTCTTTCTGCAAGCTTAATACACTGGTTAAATTGATAACTCTTCTCCTTGGTGCAGAGGCTGCAGTCATTGTCCGGTCTTTCTCAGTGTTCTCCATCTCCACATCAGACTCTGCCCGTGGTCTTTTCCTACTAAATGGAAACGATAACGGTGGTCTAACACAATGGTCTAATTTCAAGCTACTATGCACAATTATATTTAGAATGACAAGCAAAATGAATTACATAATAGAGTAACATTATTAGCATTTTTGAGGTTTAATGACATTTGTGACAAATCAAATGGGATCTCGCAGGGGCTATGGTGACAGCTCCTGTAGCAATTGAGTATATCCTAGTCAGAACCCTTGTTCACAGTTCACTTATCAACTGCGTGTGCATGTATCCTGAACATACATTAGATGGATGAGAAGCAGGGAGACACAGGAGCAATGAAAAACTCACAACATGCTGCACAGATAGAGAGCTGCTGGAAGATTACATACATGACCTGAGACAGTGTTACTCCTCATGTACACAGGCTGGATTTCTCAATGCTGAAAAGTGCTCTACGCTTAAATGTTCTTCCAGTAAAGGACAATTTGCAAGAACTTTAATCTGTCTAGATGTAACAAATAAAATAATCTAGTAAGAAATTGCTGTGGCGATACCTGGGCAGCACACTATCTGAAGATGTACTTGGTTCACAATTGCCAGTCTGCATTTCACTCTCTTCAACAGAGGACAGTAAATCAGAAGCATCAAGCATTTCTAGATCACTTAAGGCGTCTGTAGCGCTGCATTCTTCATTTGCTTTATCATCTCTTGGCTCTTCAGCTGCTTTGTGGGATTCTTGGACATCATCTGTCTGCTGTTTAGGCAGAGGCTGAAGAAAAGCATCCAACTTCTGTTCTCTGGCATCTGTACGCACCATTTGATGGGCATACACCTTATCACCAGACGTTTTACTGGTAGATGGCTTTATCACTTCACTTGCAGATATAGAAGCTCCTGGAAGCAATGTCTATATGAAAAACATGCAGAATTATTATAAACAGTTGGTATACAGTCATGCAATGGGTGTACCTATGCAACTGCATTGAGACTTGCGTGCATATTTTTTGGCTTTTCTTATCAGAGAAATACATGATATGTTGGCATAGTACAGCATTAAAAGCTGGTTTCTGGGTTAATGGTGCTTGAACTTAATCTTTAAAAGGGGTTGGCTATTAATTTTATTTGTAATGTGTAAGAAAGTCTGGGAGGCAGGATATTAGGTAATTTACTCATGTGCATCACCTTGCCAGGATTTTATTATAGTATTCATGAGTATAAGAGTAAGGTCCTGGCAGAGTGATTGGTCATGGACAGAGATCACATGACCCTCCATCCATGGTCAGGAATGTTTGGCTGATATGTAAATAGAAGCCTCCGGTCTTTTACCTCAAGAAAGCTGTGCAAAACTTTTAATAACTGTATATATATGGTAAACTGGATATATGGTAAACTACCTAATATCCAGCCCCACACATTTATAAAAACATGAGGTAAAGTGGCCAGCCTCTTTAGTCCCACTAGGGGGACAAAAATTAAAAAAAATATATAATACATAAAAATACATGCTTGGAATCACCACAACCGCTTGGCCTGAGCCAACAAGCCTGTCAATACCAAGCTCCTGGTGTGATCATGGGGGAGATTCATCAAGTATGCATTATAAATCAAATCATGCTAGGCATGCCTGACAGTCAGGCAGCAGCCGGATACCCTCCCGAACTGGCCACCAAATATCATATGATAAAACGGGATTCTACATGACTTAGCTGTTGCTGCAAATAAGATAAATAAGTATATGCTGATATAAGTGTTAAAAGCTCATAGCTTACCTTTTCAGGAACAGAAAGCATGAAGGGCACATTAGGAAAGCTAAATGCCTGACGCTGCACATGCTAGGGCCCGTTTAGGGCGATAACAAAAACACCTGACAGGTTCCCAAGTATCAAATCCAATTTAATCTCTAGCCCGATTTTTTTACAAAAGTCTGCTTAGATATCTGCCCATTAAATAAATATGGCCTACCTCCAAACCATTGTAATGTAGAAATTCTTTAGTATTATGCAACCACATCAGTACCTGTGTAAAGTACATCCTGGAAGAATTTGATCCCAGTAGTTTGCTCTCTATGTGCTGTTGAACTCGTTCAATTATACTTTCTTCATGCAGAAAGTGGACTTCGTGCTTTGTAGGATGGACATTTACATCAACATTCTGTGGAGCGATCTCCAAGCTGTAAAGTGCATTAAAAACGTGAATATTAATAGTTGACAACATCTTCTAACATTGCTATAGTTTCTCTAAAAAAGCTTATTGTGCATAATTAATTGCTAATGTAATGGTACATTATATGACATCCGAATTGAATGAGCGACAACATTGAGGTTTTGTACTGAACGTTTTATTAACCCCTTCTTGACCAATGGTCATTGGTGCCTGAATGTCCAGGTCAATTTTTTACATTCTGTTATGTGGTTCTTTAAATGGCGATATCTCTGGAATTGCACTGCATATCATAACAATTTTTACTTTTGTCATGAAATGCGAGACTAACTTGATAGGATTCAGTACATGTAGGGGTAAGGGGCACTCCCAATAACATTCTAATTGAAATGGTTCACCTCCAATCTTTTTCAGCCTTTTTTATTGGAGAACTGACAACATGTTTTTTATGTGGTGGTGCTCATACCCATAACAGCAACAGGTATATAATTGTTTGTTCATGAAAAATTTGAGAGAAAAGAGAGGTAGGCACTCACTCACTTTTCTTAAAATTCTTCGTTTATTCGTACATCCTTAAAAATGGCATACACAGGGAGAGGAGAATATCGTGCTAAGGGGCGTTGGTAGGATAGTTTTAACCTTCACCCTTTCCCAGGTTCAGCTACAGATGCAGAGGGTGCATCTACTTGAAAGTGAAAGTCTCCTGCAGCTTCTTCTATATTCTGCCTTCAGCTGACAGACTGGAGGGGGCACACTTCACACGCCTATATATCTTGAACCCTTGCATGTTGAAACAATTCTAGTGTCATTTTATACAGGAGAGTGTCCTCTTTAATATGATATATGAGAACTGGAGATTTCCACTCGTAAAGTTAAAACGGGAATACAAAGCTGTACATAAAAATCATTTTTTAGTACAACTTTAAGGGCGAATATCTCCGGTTCTGTTAAGCATCCATACACTGTATTAAAGGGAAGATGTTTAAAAGGACACAAAAACGTATGTTTCTACGTGCCAGGGTTCAGGAGATTTGACCGTTTGAAATTGGTCACCGTCAAGACATTTATGAACATCCTTTCTGCAGGGGGCATGTCCAGATAGGATGTATATAGCCGTATGGCGGTCGCAAAGGGTTTAAAAGGGAGTCATCCAGTAATTTTTACCATATAAGACATGCAGACATTGTTGGATAGCTACTCCGTGCCGCATAAGCATGTCCCTGTGCCACGGATAACGAGAAAACTGCAAACAACTCCTTGCCATAATAATAATTTATTTAGCGTCATCATATATGCAGATTGTGGGGTACATATACAGAACAAATAAGACAATACAGAGTAAAACAATAACTGACGACAGCTTACAGTCTGAGGATAAAGGGGGTGCACAAGCAAAAAGAATCTTAACACACACAAACAAAAAAAAAAAAAAAAAAATGTAATAACCTGCAATTCTCACTCTGGCCCCTAGACCTAAAAATAGTTAGTGGTTGTCCGGTGATAGTGAGTTAACTTAATGATGGGTGTTGGTCTCAGTGATGGGACCCCCACAGAACATGAGAACGGAGGTCTGTTGTAAAGTCATAGCACCGGACATAAATCAAATTGCACATTCTCCGGGAGCTCCATTCATCTATATGACGCTGACTGAGAAAGTCAAACGTTACACTTGTCTACCAATCCATCACTTAGATCCCCACTGATGAGCAAGTTAGACCCTATCTAACTCATTACCGTGCCTTGTGTTACATTCATAACATGTGACCAGTGACAGCATTGCAGGTCCTTCAGACTTCTAATAATAGCAAACTGTACACCATGTATATGAATACATGAAATCCCAGCAGCCTCCAAGGGGGATGTGGAGTGAAGTCCATGGAGGCTGCTGTGACTTCATGTGATCAGATACATCCATGGGGTACAGTTTGCTATTATTAAGAGTCTAAAGGACCTGACATGTTACTCTGGTCACATGACATTTACTGTGACCAGTAAGGAGGCAATAGGCATGGGGAGGATTAGATGGGAGGGGCTGGCTGAGCAGGACTCGCCCCCCTCTGATGCAAGGAAATATAAGATAAAAGGTGATTTCTGTGGATTAAGGGAAACAATTTTTAGCTAAATGACTGGTGTCAGTCAGTGAATAGAGCTCTATAGGAACCTGCCACTGGCTGTACAAGTTCCCTTTAACCCTTTAAGGCCCTGGCCCTTTTTTGTTTTTTCATTTCCATTTTTCACTCCCCACAATCACGTAAAGAGCTCTGTGATGGCTTGTTTTCTGAGTAACAAATAGCATTTCATAGTGACGGCATTTAATCTTCCATGCAATATACTGGGAAGCAAGAAAAAAATTCAAAATGCATTGAAAATGGTAAAAAAAACAAACAAACAAACAAAAAAAAACGCATTTGCGCGTTTTCTTGTCGGTTTGGATTTTGTGACTTTCACTGGGCGCCCTAAATTACTTGTCTACTTTATTCTTTGGGTTGCTGCCATTACGGGGATACCAAATTTGTATAGGTTTTATAATGTTTTCATACATTTACAAAAATTAAAACCTCCAGTACAATTCCCCCCCCCCCAGATTTTGCTATGTTCTGGTGCTCATAACTTTTTCATACTTTGGTGTACAGAGCTGTCGGTGGTGTAATTTTTTTTCGACTTTTGATGACGTTTTCAATGCTACCATTTTTAGGGCTGTATGACCTACTGATCACTTTATATTGAATTTTTTATATTTTTCAAAATAGAAAAAAAGGTGCCATTTTGAAATCCGGGTGCGATTTTCAATTACAGGGTTAAACAGTGAAAAACTGTTATATTTTGATAGATTGGGCATGTATGGACGCAGCGATACCTAATGTGCTTATGAATTTTACTATTTACTTATATTTATATTCGTTATTATATCAGTTACATAGTAATGAATGGGTTAAATCCAGACTCTGTCTTCGGAAGACCCGAAGCTGTCATGGCAACTGATCGCCGCTCCTCGATGATGTCACGGCGCCCATGCGCCATCATCTTTTTGAAGCCGCCTGCACCTTTGCCAGCAGCGAGGTGCAGGTTCACACCGGCAATCGGTGCTAGCACTGATCGCGGATGTTACCGGTAAGTCTTTTCTGCGATATGCAGGCTATGGAGAGGGCTTAGCCCGTGAGCCTTCTCCATGCACCCGCAGCCGACCCGTGGTGTTAAAGGGTTAAGGCAAAACATGCATATAAACTGGATAGGCCTCAAAATGACAATTTAAAGAGCTGAAGTAACAATAGGCAGTCTTGACACAAACATGGTTAAAGTCACTAGCTGCAACTGTAAGTAATAAAAACGGTACAATATGCAGTATGTTTTTTTTTTTTATAGATGTCTTTTGTGCAATGGTTGTGTGCATGAGGCCTAAGATTCCACGCACAGAAAATTAAAGTGTAAATCCAGTAGAACTCTGGTTGGCATTGTTTTTTAAAAAATTGATATTTTTTTTAAAAAACAATGAGCTAATACAATGGCTCCACCTCAGCTCCACCATATCAGTCCACAAAGCATAACCACATGTTGATCCTGTAACACAATGAGACCATAATATCCATGTCCCTTGATTACCATGTTTTATATCAGAATAAGGTTAAATGAAAGGCAACAATTACCTCAAATACAAAAATGGATGAGTGTTTTTCGGCAAATACGCAGCATAAACAGTCTCTATGGCTTTCTTTAAGGCAGATGATTCTACAAGTCTTGCTGTGGATTCAAATAATAATAATAAAAAAAACATTTTAAAACATTTCTTAAAAGGACATCTACCACCAGGATAAAGGCTTGTAAACCAAGCACACAGTCATACTGGTGTGTTCCCCCTCTGGCAGGATCTGCTCTTTTTTCAGCTTATTTTCGTTTTATTAAGGCTTTTAAAATTATGCAAATGAGTCTGAGGCTCCAGGGTCTATAGATGTTAATAGAGCCTGGAGCCCCTCGGGCTTATTTGCATAATTATTAAAACCTGTCAGTGTGCTTGGTTTACAATCTTTACGGTATATGTCCTGAAACACAATCCAAGACTCAAACTTTATTTCTTTTTCCCATATAAAAAACTACATTGAATAGAATTAGGCAAGATTTACAGTGCGGGGTACTGCAGTGGACAGGTTACAGCAAGTTAAAGGAAATCTACAATCAGAATCACTGATAGAAGACTACTTTTACTCACATGAGCGTTTCTTCTAGTCCTTAATTTTTTTTGGAAAGCACAGGGATTCCAGGAAATAAGAGAGAATACCACAGAGGAAGAGGAAATGTGCATGCAAGTGAAAGTACTCTACCATCAGAGACTGATGTTAGGTTTCCTTTACTAGTTTGGCTTAAAGGAAACCTACCATGAGGATGCTACCATCCGAAGAAAAAATTCTTATTGTAGATTCCTCCTGCCTACCTTTGACCTAATCTGTAATTTAATAAATCCTGTTGTTAAAAACTATTTTAGTAACAAGTAAAATAACTGCAGCGGCTACTGGGGTGTGTACTAGCCTGGTCAGGCACTGGGAGCTAAGCCTACTGGCTAGTAGCCAAAGGGTATTCCTTCAGCCCACCCTATGTAAACAAATACAACATGACCAACCCTTTTACCCACCAATACCCAATAAGACTTACCATTTATAAATAAAAGGAATATACATTTCTTCATTGAATAGTTGGCATTTGTTACATAACCTTTCATCTTAAAGGCTAGCTTAACATCTTCACAGCCAACCTCTATTAACTCCCTCAAATAAAAAAGCAAAAGAAACATTAGATAAAACATTATAGCAGAGTACAATTTTAAAATAATCCAAGTCAAGCCTCTGACCAAATATGATGGCCAACAAATTCTACACGAATATCATTTTAGGAGGCAGCTTATAAATTGTTACTATAAATGATCTAGATCAGACGTCTTGTGGACATTTTCTCAAAAATGGCTTTAAATTATGCATCCTTAAAATGCTGTCCAGATAAAGTATAGAGCCTTCTGGTAGTGCTAAAGCATTAGCTTACTCAATAGGAATGTCCCATAAAAATTATAGTAATAGTTTAAAGTGTACCACCAGTTTCTAGTGATTTTTAGCAAATGGTAAAATATGACCCCCCCCCCCCTTTAAAAACAAACCGAATCTACCTGACCAAAACCTTCCTGAGCATTAAAGAGTGTGTGTGTGTGTGTGTGTGTGTGTGTGAGTGAGTGGGGAGTGGGGGGTATAAAGTCTTCCTATTTTTGTTCAATTGCTTTTTAATTTCCCCCTTCAGCATATAGATGTAGATAAGAGGCAGCAGGGTGTTTCTGCACTCGGACTTGGTTAGGGAGGGAGAGTGTGAGCTCGGAGCACTGCATAGTTTGTACATTGGATTTATATATGAAGACTAGTCTGACCACATTAGTCAAATGAAGGACCAGCTACTCATCATGCAATTAGTAGAAACTAGCACTGCAATAGTTACACAGAGTGTATAGTCTGTGTTGTGTAAGTACAAGAGACTAACAGCTTTGTTGCTGTGTAGCTAAAGTGTCCAGAGAGAAGGGACTGGGGGAGAGGCTGCAAATATCAAAACAGAAAGTTGTGCAGAATCACAAACTGAGATGGAGGGCTCATAGGGAACAGGGAGGTCCCCTGCCATCCCTATTCTTTGCAGGAGACTTCTGCATCCACAGAGCTGCATAGACACAAGGCTCTTCTGCTAGCTACACCATCACAAGGTCTGGTCTCCTCCTCACCCCAGAGTCAGTGGAGAGAACCTCCAATCAAGCAGTTGGTTTTTGTATCCAACCTGCCTTGACACTATGAATGAGATGATTAGCACAGTGAGAAGACTGCTGACCTTAAAGGGAAATTCCAGGAATCAGCACAATTCATATACAAATGAGTCAGTAAAATATAAGCTTATATGTAATTGGTTGTTATTTAAAACGTTGGCTCCCCTTAGCAGAAAAATGCTGGTGACATATACTGTAATGAATTAAAATGCTACTAGCCCATGTCCGTTAATTTCCTCCGCGCGGTCCGTAGCGGAGAAGACACAGGACAGAAGCTGGCCGCTGGTCACATGTCCACATCACATGGCCTGTACATGCCTGGGCAGGTCATGTGATCACCACTACGTTTGGCTGTAGTCGGTTGATTGCAGTACAGCCAGCATGGCCAGTGTTTTGGTGATAGGAGTTACACATCATTACTATGGTATCTACTATGGTAGAGCAAGAAAACCTGTTATATCATCACTGGGAGCAGAGCATACGAGGTAGGAGGAGTTACAGAGAACCAAAGGACCTTGGGACTTGTCGTTTCCAGTGTTGGCCATCTTGGTGATAAGTCTGCATACTTTAGAGAAACCATAACATTTTGTAAATCATAAAATCAAACTATTTAAGCTCCATTTTGTGACTAATGACATTGAGTTTTGCTACATTCATTTATTTATAGTGTACCTCGTGGGTTTTTGTATCAGACGTTCATATTCCCAGAATACCCCTCTAAGCTCCACACTGAGGAAGATAGAAAGCAACTGCTGGGTATAGGTCTAGCTTAGTAAATGTGCCACACAAGTTAAGTTTTAACCACTCAGCACGTCTTTGGGAATGTGAGGGAAATTGTGTTGTAAGCCAGGTACTTCTCCAGTACGCATGGTGTTTGCCTTTTGTCAGTGAGGATACCAAGCAATTGTTAAGGAAGGCAGAGTTACTGCAACTGTGAGCAGAGAACCAAAGCCGAGAACAGAAACCACTAACTCACCACATCATGTATATCCCTAATACCTGGCAAAGCAGAGAAAGAAGCAAAGCTGAGCATGTGAGGTCACCCGGCACCTCCACTGAGGTGAACCAAGAAAAAGCAGGCTGTTTTATTAACACTAACCATGGAATATATGGGGACAGAAGTGTAAATAAAACGAAGGTTTTGATTTAAGTAGAAACAGCATTACTTTGAGGAACAATCCCTATTTTACTCCGTACCTGCTTACAGCATTTCCAAATACAGTCCTGATATTGTCAACAGTTGTGGCATTTGATAATGTTCTGACATCGGCCATGGTCTCTCCTTGCTATGGGAGGAAAAGCACTCTTAAAATATTTTACAGTGACATTTAAAAATAAATTAAAAATAGATAAGCCAATAAGTACCTTAGCAATAAAATGCTGTGGACATACATTATAATAAAGAATTAAAATGCTACTGGCCCTTTAATCATTTACATGGGACCATGTTGGAAGGATTCAGGGAGTGCTATATACATATATATGGAATATATATGGAATAAAGCAGCAATGCAAAATTCCAGACAGAACCTTATAAGGAGAATTTTTTACATGGGACTACAGGTGGTCCCCTACTTAAGAACACTCGACTTACATACGACCCTTAGTTACAAACGGACCTCTGGATGTTGGTAATTTACTGTACTTTAGCTACAATGATCAGCTATAACAGTTCTCAAATGTGTCTGTAATGAAGCTTTATTATTAATTTTGCTTCTTATGACAATCCAACATTTTTAAAATTCAATTGTCACTGAGGGCAAAAAAATTCTGTCCGGGGTTACAATTATAAAATATACAGTTCCGACTTACATACAAATTTAACTTAATAACAAACCTACAGAACCTATCTTGTATGTAACCTGGGGACTGCCTGTATATGTTGGAGGGAGATATGTTTTTTTACATGGAGGGGACTGCATGAGCACATGGCAGGTTATACTGATATAGGGGGAAAAGTCATGATGCACCGGCGCATGGTACACTAATGAAGTGTCCACCACATCTGCTGTGCTGAGACGCCCTCTAAGTGAAGCTGAAGTAATGTGCAGTCATGGCAGTTACACATCATTACTATGGTAACAGAGCAGGACAGTCTGTGAGTGGAGCATGAAAGGGAGGAGGTATTACTGAGAACTGACGGCTCATGGGGGTTGCAGTACCCTGTAGGTACAGTGGTCCCCAACCTTTTTGTGTTTGGTGAGCGGCTGCACTCAAAAAAAAAAAAAAAAATTTGCACAGGGACTGAAAAAAAAAAAAGAAAAAAAAAGGTGTGCCCAATAAATACCACATATCTAACCCCAACCCATATAAAGTGTCATTTCCTTCAGCCCCTAATCTAAAATGCGCCCTTTTCTGTAGCCCCCCCCTTTATACAACCCCAGCATTACTGTAGACCCTTTATAGTGCTCCTTTTTTGTAGCCCCCTCCTGATAGTGCTCCTTTTTTCTGTAGTCCCCTTTATATAACACATATACTCTAGTATTAGTGGTTTGGAGTAGCACAAATTTTCAATAGGGTAAATTTTTCATAGGGTAAAATAGATCCAACATAGTAGCCAAGTCAGGGTAAAGATAGGAGCAGGGGATTAGATAAGGGGACAGGCGTTTTGCACAGTTCAGAGCTTTCTCTAACCTAGAAAGTCTATTTTACCCTATGACGAAATAAAGAAGACTTTTTTTTTTTTTTTTTTTAACTGGCGAGTTCCGCAACCTTACTTTACTCTTGACGTGCTGACAGCATCTATTCTATGAACGCTGGGGACCACCTGAATGTTCTTATATACAATTTTTGTGCAGTCTCGAAATATATACCTGCACTAAAGACATAAGGAGATGGGATAGTGCCCCTTTTCCTCATCTTATGTTTTATTGACTATAAGCACAAATTTTACCACAAAATAAACAGGAAAACTTACTGACTTGAGTAAAAGCCTAGGGTGGAAAATGCAGCCGCTACTCATTAACAAAATGTCCACAGCAGAGTCCCCTCAAAAACACCCAGCCCCCTGGGAGAAGAGCAGCCTCTAACGCTGCTCTTCTCCCCACGGGTCAAGGTTCTTCTACGCCCGGCAGCTTCCCAGCATATGCACTTCTATGTAAACTGCCAGTGCGCACACACAATGATGCAGCTGATTAAGTCATAGTGTGTGTGCACACTGGCAGCGCGCATAGACGTGCCTATGCTCATGTCCTGGGAAGCAGCGGGAAGAACAACCTGGAGCCGCAGGGAGAAGAGGAGCGTTGGAGGCAAGTATAGAGTTTTTCTTTATGGAGAGCACGGTGGCTCAATGGTTAGCACTACAGCCTTGCAGCGCTGGGGTTCCAGGTCCTCTGTTTTCCTACCACAGTCCAAAAAACATACTGGTCAGTTGATTAGATTGTGAGTGCGATGGGGACAGGGACGGATTTGGCAAACTCTGTGCAGCGCTGTGGAATCTGTGTGTGCTATATAAAAGTAATTGTTATCAATATTAAGTTCTTTTGGCACCAGGTGTTCCATGGCTCGGTGGTTGGGGACCACTGCTGTAGCGCACACCTTGGAGACACATGGTGTTAGGTCTGAGCTGCAATACTTAGTACAAGCCATCAACACTTACCTTCTTAACAGAAAAGCTTATACCCGAATTATGGATAGCATACCTATGGAGGAAAGTAAGAAATTAAATGACAGAACTGCTTTTTACTTTTCACAGAGGACTCATGCAGAATACTTCTCATTTCAATGATTTGTTAGAATATGAAAAACTACTACCTGCTCACTACCTCCACTATTCTTGCATGCTCCTCACTTGCACTCTTGAGAGCTTTCCGCCTCGTAGAAACATTATAAAACAGGTCTTCAACCTAAAAAACACAATTTAGGTCAATTTCAAACGGTCATTGTTGTACATCAGAATCTGTAAACCAAAAACAGAAATAGATTCCATAGGTTCCATAATCAGTTTTGGCTAATATTGATTGTGTGTTACTTGTTTTACATACCGATATCTGTGTACCTTGATTGCCAGCACAAGGTTTTGGAGGAGCTTTAAGTTTTCCATCGGCATAAGTCGCCCTGCAAACAAAGACAGGTGACTTTGTTTATTATTTTGCTTAAACCAAGGTACAACACTGTCCTTTAATAGAAGGCAAGGAAGTACTCAATCATGGAAACACATTTCAATTAGAGAGAGTCTACCAGGAGTTTTGCCCATACAAAGCTGCAGAGCTTTGTGAGGGCTTATTTTGTGTGTAACAAATTTTACTTCTCAGTGACGTTATTTATTATTCCATTCCGTGTCCTGCTAAGCTGGAAATTCCAAGTGTGTTTCCCCCCCCCCCCCCCAATTTTTCCACATTAGGTCACTTTCTTGTGGGTTCAGTATTTACGACTTTCACCGTGCACTCCAAATAATATATCTACTTTATTCTTTTGTTCGATATGATCACGGTGATTCCAAATTTATAAAGGTTTTATTTCAGTTTAATACATTTTCAAAGATGAAACGAATGTGTACGAAAAATTGTGTACGAATTTTGCCATCTTCTGACTTTTTCATACTTTGATGTAGGGAGCCAGTGTGAGGTGTAATTTTTTGTAAAATGAGATGACGTTTTCATTGCTACCATTTTGAGGACTGTGCAACATTTTGAATCCTTTTAATTACATTTTTTATGTGATGAAAAATGGTGTAAAAGTAGCGTTTTGGACATTTGGAGGCGCTATTTTCTGTTATGTGGTTCTCTGCGGGCAATAAGCGTTTTTATATTTTGATAGATTGGGCATTTTGGAACATGGCGATACCTAATTTCTTTGTGATTTTTACTGTATTTCGTTTTATATAAGTTGCAGGGAAAAGAGGGCGATTATAAATTTTCTTTCTATCTTATTAATGTTTTAAACCTTTTTTTCCCACTATTTCTTAGACCCTCTATGGTACTTTAACCCTAGATGCAGTATGTCTGAAACCAGACACCCTCGGATCTGACGAAGACCCGAGACTGTCATGGCAATCAATTGCCAACCCCTCCCCCGATGACGTCCGGGCAAGTGGCAAACTCAACAAAGATGCGGCGCCCACGCCCAGCGGCTTAAACGCTGCTGATGGCACACAAGGGGTTAACACCTGCGATCGGTGCTAGAACCAATTGTGGGTGTTAGCGATGGTACTTTGCTGCAATGTGGAGCAAAACCCATCTCTGTATGGTGAGGGCTCAGCCCGTGAGCCTTCTTCATAAACTCTTCATAGCTCTGTGACTGATATATCTGTCGGTGAGAGTGAAGTGGTTCTCCCGAGGTTGAAAAACATGGCCGTTTTTGGAAGAAAGCAGCCATGTTTTTCAACCTTGGGAGAACACCTTTAAAAAATCTACAGGGCATGATATTAAATACTTACACAGCACAAAAAAGGCCTTTTTCACAGTTTTTTCTTACCTGTAGGCACATTTTCCGTCCGCGGTCTTTGTTGTTATGGTAACATGAGCCACATGACTGATACTTGCCAATGCCTGTTCACAGGAAACATAATTACATTTATTACTTTTTCAGCACAATTTGAAATATAGAGAGGAATTGATCAAGAGCTAGTGTATTTTACACTGCCTGGAATAGAATTGCACTAGAACCTGGAGCAGGCGATGGTTAATGCACTGGATGGCATGTGGTTCGCAATTCCTTTCCGCCCACTGAAAACTGCCATGATAAATTTCGGCATTAAGAAGTTGGCTGTGGAAAACAAACAGCCAAATTCCACTGCTGTGAATGATTAACCCCTTAAGGACGGAGGGTTTTTCGGCTCATTTCTCGCTCTCCAACTTCAAAAATCCATAACTTTTTCATTTTTCCGTGTACAGACCTGTGTGAGGGCTTATTTTGTGCGTAACAAATTTTACTTTCCCGTAATGTTATTTATTTTAACATGCCGTGTACTGCGAAGCTGAAAAAAAATTCCAAATGTGGAAAAATTGAAAAAAAAAAAACACACGTGCGTCACGTTCTTGTGGGCTCAGTTTTTACGACTTTCACTCTTCGCTCCAAATAACACGCCTACTTTATTCTTTGGTTCGGTGCGATTGCGGTGATATCAAATTTATATAGGTTTTATTGTGTTTTAATACATTTTCAAAAATTAAACGAATGTGTACAAAAAAGAAAAATTTTTTTTTGCCATCTTCTGACGCTAATAACTTTTTCATACTTTGGCGCACGGAAATGTGAGAGGGGTCATTTTTTGCGAAATGAAGCGACGTTTTCATTGCTACCATTTTGAGGTCTGTGCGACATTTGATCATTTTTTATTTCTTTTTTTATATTATGTAAAAAGGTGTAAAAGTCGCATTTCGGACATTTGGGCGCCATTTCCCGCCTCGGAGGTCACCGCCGGCTGTAACCGTTTTTATATTTTGATAGATCGGGCATTTTGGGACGCGGCGATACCTAATATGTTTGTGATTTTTACTGTTTATTATGTTTTATATCAGTTCTAGGGAAAGGGGGGTGATTTGAATTTTGAATATTTTATTAATTTTTTTTATTTTTTAAACTTTTTCTTTTTTTTTTCACTATCTTTTAGACCATCTAGGGTACATTAACCCTAGATGGTCAGATCGCTGCTACCATATACTGCAATACTTCTGTATTGCAATATATGGCATTTTTGCAGCACATTCATTACAATGAGCCACTTCAAAAGAAGACACGAGGCTACCATGGCAACCGATCGCCGCCCCCCGATGACGTTCGGGGGCGTGGCGATCGAAAAAAAGATGGTGGCGCCCGCGCGCCGCCGTCTTTTAAATGCCGCCGGCGACTTTGCCGGCGGCAACGGGGGGTTAATAGCCGCGATCGGTGCTAGCATAGACCGCGGTTATTAGCGGTGGGGGTTTTATGCATTATGCAAAAACCCCCACTTTTGTATGAAGAGGACTCAGCCCGTGAGCCCTCTTCATACATCCCTTATACCTTTGCGCCGTAGAGCTACGGCGCAGAGCGTTAAGGGGTTAAGGGAAACTTAAAGAGTAACTGTAAAGGTTTATTTTCACAAATCAATAGCTCTTGGGATGTAAACAACTTTGCCTATTATCTTTGTTACCTATATTCAGTAATTTCTTGTCTATCCCCTCAGATTACATTAGTGCTGCAATGGCTGCCTCCTCTCAATGTGCTGATAAGCCCTATGAGACCATAGATTGTTCACACTTTGTTTCTGGCACAGATTCATGGAAGGGGAGGAGCTGCTGCTCCCTGCTCACAGAGGAGGAGGCCATGTGTCTCTGTTCCCTACCTCCATCCCAGGCTGTGATTCTACAGAACTTTAGCTGTCTCTCTCCTGTCCTTATGCTGCTCCCCTCCCCCCACCTTGTCATCGTCAGTATCAGCTCTGTGCAGTTGAGCTATTAACCCTTAGTGCTCACACAACACAGGCTATAGACTGCATGTAACTGGTTTACTTATTATTTCTACCACTTATTACATGTTCCTTTCTCCTCCATGTGATGGAAGCTGCCAGACTGGTCACCATATACATCCTGTACGTGCACTGTGCAGTGTTCTGTGGATTTACTTATGGGAAACTAAATGGATTTAATGCTAAATTAATTTGAGAGAGAACACAAGGCATCATGGGATCTGTGTGCAAGTTAACTGGACTCCACCTGAGGGCATAGACAGACATTAGTCTGGCAGCCCGGGCCAATACATACTTCTCCTCTAAAGCCATACGTAGAAATACTTGATAGGTCTTCGAATGATTGCAATTTACTTGTGGTGAAGCGCTCACATACTATTTCCATGTCTTCCTTCTGCAGAGTAAACATATTAACATTATTGGTCTCAATGAATACATGTACATAAATGACCTACCAGTATATGCACAGGTTTACAGAAATACGAAGAAATGACTCCCAGAAACATATCTTGATTAGTCCTGAAAAACCTTTATTACGCAAAAAATGTATAATTTAAAATATGCTAATTAGACCTGGGCGCTCCTGTGGACGTCACGATCTTTCAGTTCCTAAATATGCAGTCTCCTGCATCCTATCATATCTACCCACTGCCATCCCCCTGACATCAGCTCTCAGAAAGTCTCATGAGAGCGATTGCTCGTCCCTTTTAAGCAGTTGGCTCACCCTCATGAGACTTCCCGAGAGCTAGGTGACATGACTGGCTAAGCGTGGATAGATATGATAACAAGCAGTAGGCGTGAATAGTTAGTTCCAAGACAAATGGCCGACCAGTAAGTGTATAAGTTGCAGTAACAGTAGCACCTTACCCTTATTCCACATCCATTGTCCTGAATTTGGATTAGTTTCATCCCTCCTTCTTTAACAATCACTTGTATACTTGTTGACTTTGCATCTAAACTGTAAAAAATAAAATATTCACATCTATACATGCTCAAAGCCAAACATCTCTTCTAGAAGAATCCTCTAAATCAGTGGTCCCCAAACATATTTTTCACCAAGGAACAGTGGGTGGGTGGATGGGTGGGTGGATGGGTATGCAGTCTGGCATCATTGTTTCATAGCCAAAAATGTATGTTTTCAAGCTCCACCATAACTCCCCTGCATGTCTAGTTTAATTTGTCCTATATCCTGAAGAAGCATCCCCCACTTATATTGTCCCCATTCCTGTAGCATGCCCCCTCCAAAGTTGCATTTCCTGCAGCATGCCCCCTCCTATTGTCCCCATTCCTTTAGCTGCTCCCTCCTTCTACTTCCAATGTCCCCTTTCACAGCCGAAGTCTGTATAAAATTGTGGGTGCTATCCTAGTACTCTTACAAATCGAGTCCAAATGTAGAAAACAGAAACTGGCAGCACTCCGTTAGTGTGAAAAAAAGGGTGTTTATTCCATTCTATGCAACGTTTCAGCTGTATCCCAGCCTTTCTCAAGCTTATATATACATACATACACATATACACACACACCTTACTCATTTTCCTGCAGCATTCTTCTCTTCCTTCACTTCTCTTACGCATTTATGCATAGTTCTATAGACACAATGGGGCAGATTTATCAAGTGTCTGAAAGTCAGAATAGTTCCAGAATAATCACAGCTCCCCTTCAAAATATTCATGAGCACTGGTAAAATGAAAGCTGAGCTGTGATTGGTTGCCATGGGCAACTGGAAATATTCTGACTTACAGACACTTGATTAATCTGCCCCAATGTGTTGACATAATGACACTCGCCTTCAATAAACCAGTGCATTAGCGTGGAAATTAATTAAAGGAAGAGAAGACTGCTGCAGGGGAACAGGGAAGGAGAGTTTTTTTTGTTTGTTTCTAGAGAGGTTGGCTGCAGACTAGAACCAGGTGTCCAGTCTTGGGCCACTGACCGGTGGTTGGGGAACACTGCTCTAAATACTGTCTTCCAATAATTTACTTCTTAGGGCCAGTTCACTTATTACATTTTTAATCACTTGTTGTGATCTAAAACAAATTAAAAAAGGGAACATGAGCATGGTTAGAATAACCCTTATTCTGCTCTCCATCCCCACTGTAAATGATTCATCTGCAGGGAGAAAAAAAATCACACAAACTTCTTCTGAAGATTGGGGAGAATGGATGGTTGAGACCCTCACAGTCAATGTTCTTTGTGAAAAAATATGGTGGATTTGACAGTGAAACAAACAATGCTGACACACGTGTATTTTCTAATATGTTACCATAGGAGTAAGATGCCTTATCACTCATCCAAACATTGCAGGCTCTGAAAAAGGCGATCAGCAAGGGTAAAGGGAGTCCAAGCGTCACTGATCAGTATAGTTTAAGGCTCACCCCCATTTTTTGTATTCTGACATGTGTAGATTTATATGATTTAAACTTTTGAACACTTACTTATTAACCCCTTCACACTCTGCAACAGATATATCCGCCGCAGAGCTATGAAGGGTGTATGAAGAGGACTCACGGGCTGAGCCCTCTTCATACAGAGATGGGCTTTGCTGCATATTGCAGCGAAGTCCAATTGCTAACACCCACGGTCGGTGCTTGCACCTCTTCTTTGCCGCCAGCACTTAAAACATCGCTCTCCTGAACGTCATCGGAGGGCAGCGTTCGGGTCTTCTTCAAACCCGAGGCTGCATGGTTTATGCAGATTCGTTACAATGAGCCAGTGGCTCATTGTAATGAATCACATGCAAAAACGCCATGTACTGCAATACTGTTGTACTGCAATACTGCAGTATATGGTAGGAACGATCTGACCATCTAGGGTTAATGTACCCTAGAAGGTCTAAGAAGTAGTGAAAAAAAGAAAAGAAAAAAAGTGTAAAAATTAATAAAATATAACAAAATTCAAATCGCCCCCCCTTTCCCTAGAACTGATATAAAATATAATAAACACACAAACACATTAGGTATCGCAGCGTTCCAAAATGCCCTATCAAAATATAAAAACTGTTATATCCGGCGGTGACCTCCGAGACGGGAAATGGCGCCCAAATGTCCGAAATGCGACTTTTACACCTTTTTACATGACATAAAAAATGTAATGAAAAGTGATCAAAATGTTGCAGTCCTCAAAATGGTAGCAATGCAAACGACGGCTCATTTCGGAATAAATGACATATCACACAGCTCCGTGCGCCGAAGTATGAAAAAGTTATTAGTGTCAGAAGATGGCAATTTTTTTCTTCCTCTTTCGTACCCATTCGTTTAATTTTTGAAAATGTATTAAAACGTAATAAAACCTGTTTAAATTTGGTATCACCGCGATCATACCAAACCAAAGAAGCTGTTATTTGAAGCGCAGAGTGAATGTCGTAGAAAGTGAGCCCACAAGAATGTGACGCACATGCGGTTTTTTCAATTTATACACATTTGGAATTTTTTTCCAAATAAATAACATCGGGGCAAAGTAAAATTTGTTACGCACAAAATAAGCCCTCACACAGCTCTGTACACGGAAAAATTTAAAAGTTATGGATTTTTGAAGGTGGAGAGAGAGAAATGAGCGAAAAAAAACCTGCGTCCTTAAGGGGTTAAAGCGATTTTGAGATAGCCGTCATAAGACCCGAGGCTGTCTGGTTTTAACCCATTCATTACAATGTGCGATTTGGACATTGTAACAAATGAGGAAAATCCCCATATACGGCAGTACATGGTAGGATCAAAGTAGCCAGGAGGTCTGGAAAAAAAAAAAAAAAAAAGGACATTAAAAATTAATAGTTCAAATCACCCCCCAAGGGAATGATATATAAAATCATAAAAATGTTAGGTATCGCATGTTTTAAACATGTTAAAAAGTGATCAAAAGTCACAAAAAAATTACACCACCCACAGCTCTGTACATAAAGAATGAAAAGTTATTAGCGCCAAAAGATGACAAAAAAAAGAATTTCTTTGTGTACAGGTGGTTTTAATTTTTGTAAAATGTATGAAAACATAAAACCTATGTTTCCCCGTGATCGCACCGACCCAAAAAATGAGTCATTGAGGCGCACAGTGGAAGCCGTAAAATCCAAACCCACAAGAATATGGTACAATTGTGTTTTTTCACTGCATTTGGAATATTTTCCCTACTTCCCAGTACATGCCATGGAATATTAAATACTGTCACTAAGAAGTGCAATTTATTACACAGGAAACGAGCCCTCACACACCTATTTACATGGAAAAATTAAAAAGTTAGATTTTTTTAAAGCAGAATTTAAAAAATGAAAACGAAAAATAGAAAAGGGCCTTGACGGGAAGGGGTTAAAATGTCTGCACAAAAGAGAAAGTCCACAGCATCACAGTATCTGAAACCCCTTACAAGGAAGGTGGGGGTGCACAAGCTCCAGACATGAATATAAAGTCCAAAAAAGGAAGCAGCACTCCATTTGCTGCTTAATTATTTTGGACTTTCTAAACCGTCTGGATATTTTATTTTGATGTCATGCGACTTTCATTGGTTTTCTGTATTTTCAAGGAGCTTTTCAATCAACTTTTTTGGGGATCATTTTTGTTTTTAATGAGATTTGTGATACGTCATATTAGAAACCCCCTACATATCAACTCATTTTCAAATCTGCGCCCCTCAAACTATCAGTAAAAAAACCCATAAATTCTGTCATTTGGTGTTCACCGTATACCCTAAGTAACATGTTATATTCATTCTACGGGTCAGTACTATTGCAGAGATACCAAATTTCGATGGGTTTTTTTTTTGCTTAGGCTTCACAAATTTTGTAGAATAAAACCTAGTGTGGGGGGAAAAAAAAAAAATCTCATTTTTGCATCACGATATTCAACTTGGCATGGCTCTAAATTAATGGTCTATATAGCTGGATGAGTATGTTTTTTGTGGGACATGTTGTACTTTACAACTGTACCATTTTTTTTTTACTTCTCCCACTATGGGACATGAACATGCAATTGTTTTATTTTGATACCCCGCAATATTGATGTATTAGCACTGTCAACCTATGCAATCACATAGGCTGACACTGCCTGTAGGGTCCTGTCTGTGGCAGGACCTTACAGGCATTTAATACGTACAGCCCCGGGGTCTTAGCTCAGGCCGCAGTGTTGCCATAGTGATGATTGTGCAGGGAATCACCCTACAGGCATTTAAAAGTTGCGGTCGGGTTGACAGCGCCATTCAGGCAGTTAACACCCACAATTGGAGCGCACTCCCACCACAGGTGTTGCATGTTGATGTCAGCGGTACATTAGTGCTAACCCCCCACGCACTGGTGCAGAGCTGGTTCGGCTCCACAACGTACTATTATCCTTAGACAGCAATGTCTTACAGGACAGCTACAAACGGAGGCACAATGAACCTGCCACAATACTACAGTCCACACAGCCTGCGGTGCTCAGCATAAAATCCATGTATAAATATGTCGTAGAAAGAAAACGTGGCACTCACCAGCTTCTTTAGTGCTTCTTTATTTCATTTAGGGCGACAGGTACAGGGAGGGTGCATGCCGGGACCGTTTCGCGCTGAACAGCACTTTCTCAAGCCGCGTTTTCTTTCTACTACACGTTATTTATGGCGTGGAGTGCCATTAGGATTATTCTACACCACAATAGTACAGCACAGAGAGTTGAGTGGTTAATGCTTTAGAACCTGCCCACCTCTGCCCTTTTTCATGGTGAGTTCCAAAAGCTGTACTTTTTTATTTTTCCATGTACGTCACTGGTAGACAGCTTATTTTTTTTTGCAAAACAAGTTGTACGTTTTTATGTCAACTAGGAAAGGCTATAATTTATTGAATTGTATTAACTCTTTCTGAAGAGGATGATGCCCCCCCACCCCAAGTGAGTGAGTACAATTAAGATTTTATTTAATGTGTATATATTGTTATCTATGTTTTGCTAGTATGAATACGCTAAAAGATTTTTGAGTCTCTGTCTTAACATTTAAAAAGATGTAACGTTTTTATTTTTCCACTATTTGGATGGAAAAATTTACTTTCGGGTGGGAAAACATCACTGCGTTCTTCCAAAAAACAGCTCCTCTCCTAACCATGGGTAGTGCGTTGTTCATGCACAAACTATGATCAGGTGTGTAACCGTCTGTGGAAAAAAGCAGCCAGATTTTTCGACCTATGTACATCCCCTTTAAGGGTTTGTTGGATGATGCATAATGGTCTCTGCTGAGATTCAGGGGTAGGTGACAACTTTTTTTTTTTTTTGCACGCAACAAAACCTAATAACAGAGTTGTTTAGAATGTTTTCTATATATTGATGATACTAAAATAATCTTAGCATATATATATATATATATATATATATATATATATATATATATATATATAAAAAAAATGTATAAACTTTTTTCTTTTTTTTAAGATTTTTTTTTCCTGGGAGGGGACTATAATAGCTTGATGGCACCTTCAAGACTATGATATTGGATGGCATTATGGCTGTCAGAATAAAAGTGACAGCTATGTATTAGGACAGTCACTAGGGAATGTACTGGCCTCCTCATTCACATTCAAAACACTGTATATCATGTACAAATGTATAAGACACTGTGCAGCTGCTGCAGAGCCTCTTTTTCATAGAAAGCATTGTTAGACTGTGGTTGGCAGAGACCTGTAGATTCAGCCCGTGATGTTTATTACTTACAGACAGGTGAATGTCCGTGCACATGTCACTGGCATACACATTATATAACCAGACATTACCAGTTCTCTATCATCTCCTTGATGGCATTGGCGGGTCTCTGGATGACCTCCCCTGCAGCGATTCTGTTCACCACAGTTTCATCCAGGCGACGGATGACCCCGGCTGTAGGAGGCATAGTGTCCGCAGACACTCTACGACATGGAAGGCTTAGGAGAAGGTTGGCGCGCTCGATTCTACCTCAGATGAAAGCTCAACAAAGCCAGCACCAATCAGCATGCAGGTGCCTGTCCCGGCTAGAGGCTTTAGTTGTGAATATGTTTACGCACACTAGTAGTCGGCGGCAGCAGCCATGTTGTCGGAGACCGAAATCAAACATTTGTGTTTGACAAGTAGGACAATAGTATGCAAGAGAGACAAGCGCTCTAGGGGACAGGACGTGCAGGATCTCGATGCCTACCGCATGCTCATTCCCACGCGAATGGGAAAGATTTCTGTCCAGTCTAAAAGTTACTGTTCCCATCTCCATAGACCATAATACTGTTGGGGTAGGTATGGTGCCCCTCACAGATGCACTTGTTTGTGTAACGTGAATGGACAGGGTAAGAGTTGCTGTAGAGCAAGTTGTGTGGGTTTTGCAGCTCCTCACACGTGCTTCTGATGCCAGGATGTGGCTGCACCAGAAATAAGGCTGGAAAGTCATCATGGGCTCATACTTACTATGAGTAGGGATACACCTATCTCATTAGGCTGCATTCAGTTTACATTAGGTTTAGAAACGCAATGCAAACTTCAGATGACAGGGTTTGGCCTGATGACATGGGAGATTCTATTGAAACACAAGTGACCAGTTAGGGTACATTCACACGGTGGTGTGCCCACCGGGCGCTGGAGAGTAGGAGGTGACCCCTCCATAGAAAACCGGTGCATGGCCGCACACACAGGGAAAGATAGAGCTGCCATTGCTGTCTATGGGGACTTATATGCGGCCGTATAAACGTCCCTTCTAATGGCCATGTGAATGAGGCCTTAGGCTGCATTCACATGTGCCATTTACATTGCATTTTGAAATGCAATACAACAGCTGAGGAGATTTGCATAATAACATTACTGTTAACATTTGTGTTTACAAAACCCAATGTTAATGCAATTCTTTAAAGGACACCTGTCATCAGGTCTCTCCCACGATATGTTTCACCTCTACCTGTTGGAGCAACTCACAAGAATTCCATCCCAGCCTTTATCTAGTCATTTCATACATTAATCATTCTAAAATCATCTTTTCTTTATTATGTAAATGAGGCTGGTCACATGGTCAGAGGCAGTGATGTCACCCGTTACCCCTCCCCTCTCCTACCCCTCCTCATGTCTGTGTGTAATGTATAGGGCGGCACGGTGGCTGAGTGAGTAGCACATCTGCCTTGCAGCACTGGGGTCCTGGGTTCAAATCCCACCCAGGTCAACATCTGCAAAGAGTTTGTATGTTCTCTCCGTGTTTGCGTGGGTTTCCTCCGGGTACTCCGGTTTCCTCCCACACTTCAAAACATACTGTTAGGTTGTTTAGATTGTGAGCCCCTTGGGGACAGGGACCAATTTGACATGCTTGTGCAGCGCTGCGTAATCTGTGTGCGCTATATAAATAAAGAATTATTATTATTATTATTATTATTATAGTGAAGCATTGCTAGTGTGTTTGCTGCACCTGCTGATATGCTGCATCCTCCTAATACACAGAGACACAGACCTCAGCTACACAAGTACCTGACATGTTCTGCTATAACATGGCTGCCTGGAGCTGTTGTATCTCTACAATCCCCATATGCTGTCAAACTTTAGTAAAAGTTAAATGGAACCTACCACCCCGATTCTACCTATAAAGGTAGAACAGGTGGTAGGTGGATGAATGGGACGTGAGGATAGCCCTTTTTTGGGCTAATCCTCATGTCCCGGCTATCAAAACTTTAATGCAGACATATGTAAATTTTTTTATGCGGCTACTCCACGCTCCAGTAGCCACGTTACTCCGCCTACCATTTAATCTTCAACGCGCAGCTCCTCGTAGCTGCGCGCCCTCGTCCTAGTCCCCTGCGTTCTGGGCCGGAGCTACTGCGCATGCGCAGAAGGGCGCAGATGCCGGGTATTCGGACGAGGGCGTGCAGCTACGAGGAGCTGCGCGCCGAAGATTAAATGGTAGGCGGAGTAACGTGGCTACTGGGGCGTGGAATAGCCACGACTATTAGCCTCTTGTACGGCTACTCCACGCCCCAGTAGCCGCATAAAAAAATTTACATATGCCTGCATTAAAGTTTTCTAAAAGATAGCCGGGACGTGAGGATTAGCCCAAAAAGGGCTATCCTCTCGTCCCATTCATCCACCTACCACCCGTTCTACCTTTATAGGTAGAATCGGGGTGGTAGGTGCCCTTTAAAGTATCCTAGGGGGCCTGAAAAATTGTTAAGAAAATAAAGTATCTTAAAAAAAATTCAAACCACTCCCCTAGAAGTCATATAAATACACATAAACAGTAAAAATCATAAACATGTTGGGTATTGCCACATCCCAAAATGCCCGATCTATCAAACTATAATAACAGTTTTTCGCTGCTTTTAACCCCTTTATGGAAAATAGTGCCCAAAGTCAAAAATGACACTTTGTTGCCATTTTGAAAAATAGAAAAAAAATTAAATAAAAAGTGATCAAAAGGGCGTACAGTCCCAAAAATAGATGCATTGAAAACGTCATAAAAAATGACACCACCCATAAGTCCGCACACCGAAGTATGAAAAAGTTATTAGTGCCAGAAGATGGCAAAATATTTTTTTGTAACTGTATGAAAACATTATAAAACCTATACAAATTTGATATCCCTGTGATCACACAGACCCAAAGAATGAAATAGACGGGTCATTTGGGGCACGCAGTGAAAGCCGTAAAATCCAAGCCCATGAGAAAACGGCGCAAATGCGCCAGACTATGGTGAAACAATATTTTTTAACCCCTTCACGCTCCGCGGCGGATATATCCGCCACGGAGCGCAGTGACTTAGCGCTCAGTGGCGGATATATCCGCCACGGCGCTTATGCCGGCTCGGCTCTGGATCAGAGCCGAACCGGCATCGGGAAACACGGGGTGCCGGCTGTAACTAATAGCCGGCACCCCAGTGTAACACCCGCGATCGGAGTTGTCTCCGATCGCGGGTGCTTAACCCGTTAGATGCCGCGGTCAGCGCGACCGCGGCATCTAACAAGTATCTGGGGGGTCTTTCCCCCACGATCGGCCCCCCCGAACCGTTTTCGGGGGGCGCCGATCGTTGCTATAGTAACTCTGGGGTCCGATCTGGACCCCAGAGTTACTAGCAAGAATTGCCAGTAAGATGGCGTCTGTGACGTCATCTTACTGGCAAAGTGCCAGCCTATGCAAGTGCATAGGCTGACACTGATAATACTCTGCAATACATGAGTATTGCAGAATATTATCATGAAGAAGCAATCAGAAGATTGCTTGTTCATGTCCCATGGTATAAAAGTGAAAAAGTAAAAAAAAAAAGTTATTCAATAAAAAAATAAAGTCATAAATCACTAAAAATGCCCCAAACCCCCAAAACATATAAAGAGACATATAACTCAAAAAAAAAGTCTAAATCATAACACAAACCCCACATATATAGTATCACCGCGTCCGTAACAACTTGTAGAATAAAAGTAAATCATTATTGAACCCCCACGATAAACGCCGTAAAAAAAAACTGTTATAAACCCTCCAAAAATTATGATTTTTACCTTTTCAATCCCACAAAAAATGATATAAAATGCGACCAAAAAACCATATGTACTCAGACATGATACTGGTGCAAAGTACAACATGTCCCGCAAAAAACAAGCCATCAACCAGCTCCGTAGCCAAAAACGTAACAAAGTTATGCCACTTGGAAGATGGCAATACAAAAATTATAGATTTTTCCCCACATTAGGGTTTTGTTTGACAAATTTAGTAAAACGTAAGAAAATATATTCATGTCTGGTATCCCCGTAATCGTATCAACCCATAGAATAAAGATAACATGACTATTAGTCTATACGGTGAACACCAAAAAAAAAAAGTCAAAAATCCAGTACAGAATTGATGCTTTTCTACTCCTGCCCTCAAAAAAAGTTCCTAAATTTTCAACAATAGGTGATACCAACCCCAAAATGGTAACAATGGAAAAAGCATCTCATCCCGCAAAAAAAATGCCGTCACATGGCCCCAATAACGAAAAAGCGAAAATTTTATAGCCTTCAAAAGGGGCCAATGAGGAAACTAAAATCCTGGCAGCTGCAGCGCCCTCCTTCCCTTCTGCGCCTCGCTGTGCCCCCATAAAACAAGTAACGGCCACATGTGGGGGGTCTTTGTACTCAGGAGAAATTGCAGAACAAATTGTATGGTGGGTTTTCTCTTTTTATATTTTGGAAATGTGTAAATTTTGGTGCTAAATGAACGTATAAGGGAACAATATGACTATTCTAAATTTCACCTCCATTTTGATTGAATTACTATGAAGATCTCAAGGGGTTAACAATCTTCGTAAAAGCTGTTTCTGATAGCTTGAGGGGTGCAGATTTGAAAATGGGTAGATTATATAGGGGGTTTTGATGCTAAATATGTAAAATTTCATTCAAAACTGTATTTATCCCCAAAATAGTCAATTCTGAAAATCCGGAAAAGCGATATTCTATTTGTAAGCCGCGTGACGTCAAAATAAATTATCCAGATATTTCAGAAATTATGAAAATGTAAAGTAGACAAATGGGAAATGTTATTCAGCAACTTATTTAGGTGGTAAATCTATCTGCCTGAAAACGCAATGATTTAGAATTTCGAAAATGGCAAATTTTTCAAAAAATGTATCATATTTTCTTTTTTTTGTAAATAAACGCAAAACTTATCTGCCAAAATTTACCACTAAAATGAAGTACAACATGTGGGGAAAAAACAATCTCAGAATCGTTTTGATAAGTAACAGTGTTCAAAAGTTATAACCATATAAAGCGAAGCAAGTCAGAATCCAAAAAATCGGGCTGAGCCTTAAGCTGTAAAATGGATGCGTCCTTAAGGGGTTAAAAATATGTAATTTGGAGCTCACAGTGAAAGCCGGAAAAAATGAGCCCACAAGAAAATGGTACAAAATGTGCTCTTTCGCCAATTTCAGTGCATTTTGAGTTTTTTCCCCCTTCCCAGTAAAGTGCAATTTGTTACGCAGAAAATAAGCTCTTACACAGCTCTTTACATGGAAAAATAAAAAAGTTATAGATTTTTGAAGGTGGGGAATGAAAAATAGAAAGGCAAAAACAAAGAAAAAGGCCTGAATGTAAAAGTGTTTTTTCCCACAAACAAAAGTTAGGCCCTATCTAAATTGCTGATCAGTGGGGGTCTTAGTGCTGAGACCCCCACAGATGACGAAATTAGACCCCTCGTCGCTCCGTCAGACTATCTGTTGTTTGTGGGAAATCCCCTTAACAACCTGTCCCTCTGTTTTTTTCATTTCAATTTTTCACTCCCCACCTTCAAAATTCTATAACTTTTTATTTTTACACATAAAGAGCTGTGTGAGGGCTTGTTTTCTGCTTAAGAAATTTCACTTCATAGTGATGGTATTTATTATTTCATGCCGTGTACTGGGAAGCGGGAAAAAAATTCCAAAGTCCAAAGTGAAAATGGTGAAATAAAACGCATTTGCTCTATATTCTTGTGGGCTTGGATTTTACGGCTTTCACTGTGCTCCCCAAATGACATGTCTTTTTTATTCTTTCCATCGGTACGATCACTGGGATACCAAATTTGTATAGGTTTTATAATGTTTTCATAGAGCTGTGGGAGTAATTTTTTGTGACTTTTGATGACGTTTTCAATGCTACCATTTTTAGGACTGTACGACCTTTTGATTACTTTTAAAAGAATTTTTTATATTTCTCAAAATGGCAAAAAAGTGCCATTTCCGACTTTGGCCGCTATTTTCCGTTACGGGGTTAAACACAGTAAAAAAAATGTTAATTATGTTTTAATAAAAATATAGAGAATGTCCTATTTTCCACCATATTTCCTTTCCGTACGACCATAGAAGTCAATGGGAACTTATGAAATACGGGTTAAATACGCGCTGTATACGACTGTGCACCGTATGCTGCCATATATATGGGCAGTATCCAGAACCAGTTAGAGCTGCATTCTGTCAGCCAGCCAATAGTCTGCCATCCATCACTTCCCAGCCCAGTGTATATTATACGGATACGGTGCGGATATGGTGCAAAATCTTGCCATACTGTTGTAATACGTCCAGAATACAGACGTGTATATATAGAACAGAAAAGACCATTCGGTTGCGTGCATGAGGCCTTTTGCCATATTCACACTAACATGTGCCCGCCGTACCGTAGTCGTCGCCGTGGAGAGGAGGCTCACCCGCCGCCCCTCTTCATAGAGAAACATGGGGCACGGCATGTCCTATCTTTCTCCCGACAATCGTATGGTGCAACACTGTACCGCTCCTGTACGATATCGTACGCCCATTGCTATCTATGTAGGACATATATATGCCATATATACGTCCCCCATACGGCAGTGTGAATCGTACAGACCAAAAGAATAAAGTAGACATGTCATTTGCAGCGCAGTACACGGCATGGAATATTAAATACCATCACTATGAAGTGCAATTTGTTACGCAGAAAATAAGCTGTCACATAGCTCTTTAAGTGGAAAAATAAAAAAGTTATAGATTTTTGAAGGTGGTGAGTGAAAAATGGAATTAAAAAAACTAAAAAAGGCCAAGTCGTTAAAGGACACCTGTCATCAGGTCTCTGTAACTATTTCTGTCACCACTACCTGTTGGAGCAGCTCACAAGGATTCCATCCAAGTTTTTATCTAGTTAATTCATACATAAATCATTCTAAATTCATCTTTTCTTTATTATGTAAATGAGGCTGGACACATGGTCAGGGGCAGTGATGTTACCCCTCCCCCTGCTCATGTCTGTGTGTAATGTATAGTAAAGCATTTCTAGTGTCTGTGCTGTATCTGCTGCCTGTGAGAGACACGAACATCAGCTACACCTGACGTCTCTTCTCCCATACATATGCATTATGGAGCAGTTGTATCTCATACACACATAGGCTGCAGGGGGCGCCAGCACCAGGAGCACATAGAGGAGCCAGCAGCAGGAGTGTCACATCATTATACAGGTTGTCAGTCAAGCACTGGGGGTGTGGCTGTGCCTCCCATTCATGAATAAACTGGACAGCTAAATATGATATTTACTCATTGGACCTCTCAGGTCATTTGCATACAGCTTTAGGATCTGATTGTCCCTCTACATGCCTGTAAACTTAAACAGTGTAGGGATAGTGGCAATGCTTTCTGAAGGCAGTTTATGACCGGTTCTCTTTCACTCCTTAGAAGTGACCACCCATATGGATTTCTCCGTCTGTCACTAAGGGACCTTAGGCTAGGCAAACAGGTTTCTCCGTGGGCCTAACCTAAGGTTTGCACGGGCCCCCTGTGCAAGGAAAAGCAGTGCCTCTAGGACCCTGCTCTTAACAGTCAGGATCGAAATAGATCATTTGATCCTGCAGTCAATGCTGTGACCGTGGGATCAATGTACCTTCAGAGGGAGGGGGCTCCCTCTACTTCGGGCACCCCATGTTGAGATGTGGGGTCTTCTGGACGTTAAAAAAAAGAAATCTTTACTTAGGCTTCAAGTCCAAAAAAATACCCAACTATTTCCCTTGAGTCTTAAAGGGATACATCCCTGGGTTGCACCTTTAACAACAAACATCACACAAAGATATATTTCTTACTTAATATATATATAACACCAAAGTACAGTATAATACACAATATAAAAATAAAGGTGAGTTTACAAAGTAACCAAAGTAAGAAATACATACATAAACCGCATGGCTTCAGCACTGCATCACCTGGCAGTAATCAGGTACAGGCTATATAAACCCAGCTCACCCTCTGCTCAGGTTTTGCACACACACAGGTAAGATCAGGTAATGCTGAGTGGTGACTGCTGAACTGGTTTGTCGGTTGAAACAATAGTGGACAGAGACAAAGGTTTGCTGGCCAGCAGGAGGAGAAAAAGAAGAAAAGGTACAAACACACAGACAGACAAAACCGTTCACCATTCACCCCTCAACACCCCGCAATGCGATTGATGAGAATCATCAGTAGACCATCTGTATCATCATCATGACCATGCCAGAGGCTTTAAAGGGAGGTCATAGAGGCTCGTGGAGGCTACAAACAATACTGAGCCTCCTTTTCTCTTGTTTTACGGACATTACATCAAAGTTGGAACAGCCTTTTTCCTCTTTAACCCCTCAATGACCAACCTATTGGCTTTGTACTGCGGTCATTAAGGGTACTTCTTCTGATGTCAGAAGAAAATTTAGGGACATCGGGTCAGTCTGGTGCCGGTGTTGGGCTGTGATATCACAGCCCAGACCCGGCACTAACACCGATCCCGGGTGTTTAACCCCTTGTACGTGTGTCCCTTGTGGATCAGACACCCCGGTGTGCTTACCTGGGGATCCGATCCTTTCTGCCGCAGCCCCGGGGTCTGCTGGCTCCTCTTCACGTCGAGTTCCGCTCCTGGCAGGACCCGGTTGTATGTAACGGAGCATGCGATCGGATGAACGCTTGTTCAAGCCAAAGGATGGAAAATGTAAAAAAAAAAAAAAAATGAAATCCTTTTATTATAATTAAATAAATAAATGAAATAAAAGTCCCATAATCTCTCCAGTTACACGTAAAATGCAAATAAAGTATATAAAACACAAATTATTGCATATTTGGTATCACTGCGTCCGTATTAATCTATACAATAAATCTAAATCAATATTGAACCCGCTCGGTGAACGACGTAAAAAAAAACCACACAAAAAACTTCCCGTAATATACAATTTTTCATCAAACCCCATCACAAAAAATGTTCTAAAAAGTGATCAAAAAAGTTACGTTCCCTAATAAGAACAACTCTTTTTGCAAAAAAATAAGCCCTCAACCAGATATGACAACAGAAAAATACAGAAGTTATGGCCTTGAAAAGTTGTCGATAGTAAAAAAAAAAATGTGATTTTCTCCAATATTGGTTTTGCTCTATAAAATTGAGCAAAGATGAGAAAAACTATATAAATGAGGTATCACTGTAATCATAGTGAACAGGAGAATAAAGATAAAATTATATTTTTACGTTACCGGGAGCAGGGAAAAAAAGGCTAAAAATCCAAAATAAAAATTGATGATTTTCTTTGTGTTGAAATAGTTAAAGAGAACCCGTCATGCAAAATAACCCCCCTAAACTAAATATATTTTCATAAACTGCCATTAGAGAGCATTGCCTCTATCCCTTCATTGTCCCTCTACATGCCTGTAAACCTAAGCAATGAGGTCCTAAAGCTGTATGCAAATGACCTGTGAAATGTCCAATGAAGCATTAGCATATTCAGCTGTCCAGCTTATTCATGAGTGGGAGGCACAGCCACACCCCCAGTGCATCACTGACAGCCTGTATAATGATGTGAGGCTGTATAATGATGTGCTTCCCGGTGCTGGTGGCCACGCCTTCTGCAGCCTGTGTGTGCATGTGTGTGTGTGTTTAGGAGAGATACAACAGCTCCAGGATGCAGCCATGTTATAGCAGAACATGTCAGATTCATGTGTAGCTGATATCTGTGCCTCTCACCTGTATATTAGGAGGATGCAGCATGTCAGCAGATAAAGCACACACACTAGCAATACTTTACTATACACACAGACATGAGCAGGGGGAGGAGAGGGGAGGGGTAACAGGAGTGACATCACTGCCTCTGACCATGTGACCAGCCTCATTTACATAATAAAGAAAAGATGATTTTACAATGAATAATGTATGAAATGACTAGATAAAGGCTGGGATGGGATCCTTGTGAGCTGCTCCAACAGGTAGAGGTGACAGGACTAGTGACACAGACCTGATGACAGGTGTCCTTTAATAAAATCTCACGAATAAGCTATAGATCCCCAAAATGAATTATCTATACATTGAATCTCGCATGTATCCTGCAAATAATAAGCCTTTATATATTTGCATTCCAAAATGGGGTTTATAGGGTTTTACTATTATTTTGGCCTTTCAAAGTCACTTGGAAGCTGAGTTGTCCCTCAAAATGTGAGTTTTGGCAATTTTCATGAAAATGAGAAAAATTGCACCTAAAGTTCTGCGCCTTATAACTTCCTAGAAAAATGAGAGGATGCAAAAAATATCATCTTAAAAATAAAGCAGACATTCCATAAATGTTAATTACCAAGATTTTTGGGTAGTTTTACTTCCTGTCTGGAAGGAAGAACATTTCAAACTTGGAAATTGAAGAATTTTTACGAACTTTTGCCAAAATTTCACTTTTTTCAGAACGAAACGTAAAACTTATCACTTAAATTTTACCATTATCATGAAGCACATTCTCAAAATCACCAGGATATGTTAAAGTGTTCCAAAGTTATAACCAATTATCGTGAGACACGTCAGATTTGAAAAATCGAGTCTGGTCGTTAAGCTGAAAACTAGTGTCGGTGATAAGGGGTTAATATTGTGAGTGTCTCCAAATCGAGGCCTCCATTGGTTGATAAATTTGATTTCCATTGTTTTTTTTTTCTGTGATTTTGTTGTCAGTTCATTCAACTTTATACAGAACAGAGTATTCAATCAGATTTACGATGTGTCATTTGAGTCTTCCCCTTATTTTATTTTGAGCAGTGTACTATGAATTACAAAAAATAGCCTTTTTTCCACTTTTATTTTGAGCAGTGTACTATAAATTACAAAAAATAGCCTTTTTTCCACTTTTAACCTCAAATAAATTATGTTTTAACTAGCCCTATGTGTCCCGAAAAAAATGCAGCCTGCAAAAAAGTTTGCATGCCAAAAAAAAAAAAAATTCTTTTGAGATATAGACATCATCACATAATACTATGTCACATGTCGGTAAGGGGTTAAGGACAGGATTGCTTTATTGGCTTACTTTTAATATACAGGCAGTCCCCGGGTTACATACAAGATAGGGTCTGTAGGTTTGTTCTTAAGTTGAGTTTGTATGGAAGTCGGAACCGTATACTTTATTATTGTAACCCCAGTCAATTTTTTTTGGGTCGCTGTGACAATTCGATTTTAAAAATGCTGGGTTGTCATAAGAACCAGGATTAACAATAAATCTTAATTACAGGCACCTGTGATAACTGTTACAGCTGATTATTGTAGCCTAGGACTACAGTACAGTAAAGTACAGTAAATTACCAAAATCCAGAGGTCCGTTTGTAACTAGGGGTCGTATGTAAGTCAGGTGTTCTTAAGTAGGGGACGCCTGTATTTATGTTCTATTTTCTTGTTTTGACATTATGTTCCCTTTAGAAATACTAGTAAACAAGGAAGAAGGTATGGTTGCTCTTTACAATACAAGTGACTTAGAAAAGGAAACCTGGTTCAGTTTTGATTCTTCTGTTTGTCTCCAGTAAGTTTCATTTCTCACATGTTACATGAAGGCCAGTAGAGGTCACTATCTTAAGTTTCGATTTCAAAGAATTATTACAGTGATTAAACAGAAGTAGTCTAGTGTTCAGTGTCATATACCGTTTTCTAGTTACAGCTTAAGAAGTTATTATATACACTTGGTGTACAGTATAAACCAAGGCAAAGTTTAGGTATAGAAATATATCTAATATACAGGCGGTCCCCTACTTAAGAACACTCAACTTACATACGACCCCTAGTTACAAACAGATCTCTGGATATTGGTAATTTATTGTACTTTAGTCCTAGGCTACAATAAACAGCTATAACAGTTATCACAGGTGTCTGTAATGAAGCTGTATTGTTAATCCTGATTCTTATGACAACCCAACATTTTTAAAATCCAATTGTCACAGAGACCAAAAAAGTTCTGGCTGGGATTACAATGATAAAATATACAGTTCCGACTTACATACAAATTCAACTTAAGAACAAACCTACAGACCCTATCTTGTATGTAACCCGGGGACTGCCTGTATATAATCTGAGTCTATGTATGGGTGTGTATGTATGTATGTCCACTAAAGGAATCTGCAGCGCCTCACTGGCAATCATCATATTTTACACATCCGCTCTCTGTAATTAGTTTTGAACCAAAATTTTCACCCCTAGCTTTCCAAAATCCACTTATTACCTACCATATACAGGAGCCATTGTCTACTGCTGCTGTGACATTTGGGAGCTGAGCCATGATTGGTTGCTGTTTTGTCACAGGTCATTCATATGAGCCCTGAGCTTTGACTGGTTACTATAGGCAATGAGCATAACATGCTTATGTGTGAGGTAACATGGATAGGGATACAGAGATGAGGGAAGATTTATCAATGTGTTTTATAAATACAAATGTTAACAGTAATGTAATTAGGCATATTAACTCTCCTAAGCTGTTTAAATGCGTTTCAAAATGGAATGAAAACACAACAAAAAGGCAATGTATGAACGCACAACACATAAGGCCGCGCTCACACTTTCCGCTACCGTTGCATTCAACGTGTGACCGAGGCCTAATAAGATCTGCATGCGATCAGTAACGAGTACCGCATGTTTTGTTACTAATTGCATGCATTTCAGACTCAAATAATGGAAGTTCTAACAGATGCTAGCGGAACCATTGCAAGTCCAATGAAAACAGTGGGAAAAACTGATCCCATAGGGCGGGGTCACACGGTGCATTTTGGTTGCGCTTTCATTGCGTTTTGAAACGCATTACAACAGCTGAGATGAGGGGATTTGCCTAATTACATTACTAATAACAATTGCGTTTACAAAGCGCAGTGTAAACACGGTGTTAACACATTGTTTATGTATGTGTTTTGTTAATGCTTTGATAACATATGCATTAACGCCGTGTTTACACTGCATTTTGTAAATCGCCTCATCTGTTGTAATGCGTTGTACCTGTTTCTTTGGCTTGGGTCTTACCAATTATCTTAATTAAAACGGGTCAAAAACGGATGCGTTTTCAAAAAATGCATGCGTTTTTTTACGGATTGCTTAAAAATGGCCCAAAAATGGGTTCAAAACTCCACGTGTGCCGCTGGCCCAAGGCTGGTGCCACATGTGCCGTTTTGTCTTCGTTTGCAAACGCAGACAAAGCCGCACCCACCGGGTGGGCCGCGGCCCGATCGCCTCGGAGTTTCTATGGTAACGCCTGTGATAGAGAACGTTCCCGATTGCAGGCGTTCCGTAGGTGCGGCTTGGTCTGCGTTTGCAAATGCAGCCAAGACGGCAAGTCTGCCATCACCTTAAGCAGTCCTTTAAAAAAACGCATTTATTAAAAACCGCATGCGTTTTTGAAAACTCATCCGTTTTTGACAGATATGACCAATTATCTTAATTGAAACTGGTCGACCTGAGCCCCGCCCCTTGTGCGCTACCGACGCGTTATGAATGCGACGCTAGCGGAACGTGTTTAAAAAATGCTTCCTTTTTTAAAGCGCATGGGTTTTTGAAAACACATCCGTTTTTGTCCACTTTCCAATTATCCTCATTAAAGTAATTGCAAAAAAAACTGTCAAAAACTGATGCGTTTTCAAAAACCGCAGTCATCTTCTTCTCTATGCTGTTTGTGCACGTAATCACATGCGTTTCAAAACGCAGACCACAAACTCACACGTTTTCAAAAATGCAACACAGGCAAAAACGCAGGGTAGAAAATGGCAAGTTAATACACTTTAACCAAAAACCCATTGAGAAAGCCAATATGAAAATATGATGCGTTAAAAAATGCATGCGTTTTTTAACGGACTGCTTGTTAAAAAACGGCCCAAAAATGGGCTCAAAACACCACGTGTGCTGCTGACCTGAGAGTGATGCCACACATGGCGTTTTTGGTCCGTTTTTAAACATCCATTTCCCCTTCATCACGACGGCACCACCAGAGAGATAGGGATCCGCCCTCCAGGGACAGGAAACCTGAGCATAAAAAGAGGCTCCTCCTACTCCACCTCAGTTTGGTTTCCTGTTCTTGGAAGGAGACCTGAGCACGCCGTGATGAAGGTGTCCCTGCAGTGTCTCACTTACCCTTCTCCATGAAAGGAGTGTGGGACACCGTCAGTTCTATCCTCCAGTGTGGGGATGAGGATCGTGGCGCTTCCTCCCACTGTACGTGCGGGACCTCGGCCGGAAGTTTGTTTCTAGTAGCCGGCGGCTGCTGACAGCAGGGGTAAGTGGAAAGTGTGCACCGGAAGTGACGCGTAGTCACTTCCGGTTTCTGGTTACGAGCGCCCGAAATGGCGCACCACATATACTATAAAGCGATGGGGCGCCTTTACTGTATTTCTGCAGGGAAAAAGTAGAAAAAATATGAACACTGGTGCTAGAAGTAAAACAAAATCCCCTGATTTCCTTAAGAAAGGCTATGTCTCTTCTGGGTCTTTTTTCAGCCGCCATCCCTGCTGTCCCTTGGGCTCAGTTCCACTCAAGAAGTCTACAGAATTTTCTTCTTGAAAAGTGGGACAGGGATCAGACCTCCTTAGAAGTAAAAGTTCTCCTCCCCATAAAAATGTTAAACTCCCTAGATTGGTGGTTAAACGTAAGGAATCTAGAGGTTGGTCTTCCTTGGAACCCCAGTCAGGACAGGCTGATTACTTCGGATGCCAGTCCGTGGGGCTGGGGGGCTCACATGGAAAATCTGTTTTTTCAGGGTACTTCGGACATTGCAGAGAGGGACCTGTCATCAAACAAAAAAGAGCTATTAGCTCTACTACAACCGTTGCCTATATCAACAGACAGGACGGCACAAGAAATTCAGGCCTTATGTTCATAGCCACTCAGATCTTAACCTTGGCAGAGACCTTTTTTTACATCTGTAAAAGGGTTTCATATAAGAGGTGTAGAAAATGTATCGGCAGATTTTTTAAGTCGAGAGGCCCTATATCAAGGGGAATGGGAACTGAGTCAGTATTTCGGAAGATAGTCAGGCTTTGGGTGATGCCATTGATAGATCTTTTTGCCACAAGGAGTAATCGCAAGGTGGAAAGATTTTTTTCCCTCAACAGGGCAGACCCTCCTTTAGCTGTGGACGCTTTTTCTCAAAAGTGGGACAGTCCTCTTCTTTATGCCTTTCCTCTGATTCTCCTGCCCAGGACTATCAGGAAGATAAGACAGGACAGGGCAAAGGTGATATTGATCGCTCCCTTTTGGCCTCGTCAGGCATGGTTCTCAAGTCTAAGGGAGCTGTCAATAGCCGATCCCTGGGTGCTTCCGGAATCCAGGAATTTGTTGTCGCAGGGTTCGATCCTCCATCCAGACATAAAAGCCCTGCATCTGACAGCATGGCTATTGAGATGACGATTCTCCAAAAGCAAGGTTTGTCTCGTGAGGTTATTTCCACTCTACAGAAGAGTAGGAAACCAGTAACATATAAGATCTATCATAGAATTTGGAAGACTTACTTTTCTTTTTCTGGTCAGGGCCCAGAGCGGTTGGCTCAGCCTAATGTTAGTCAGATCGTTGAGTTCCTGCAGAAAGGCCTAGAGAAGGGTCTCAAGCCAGCTACTCTTAAGGTTCAGGTTTCGGCCTTAGGAGCCTTATTTGAGCAGGAGTTAGCCAGACATCCATAGATTTCCAGATTTATTAGGGCAGCAGGTAGAATTCGGCCCACAATTAGGAGTAAGTTACCTCCCTGGGATTTATCTATGGTTCTCAAGGTTTTGTCAGGCCCTCCGTTTGAGCCATTGGAAAGTATTTCCATAAAGCTTCTCGCACTTAAGGCTGTTTTTCTTACAGCCATCACCTCAGCCAGGAGAGTAATGGCAGCATTGTCTCATAAATATCCATATTGTAGAGTCTTGGATGACAGGGTTATCCTTAGACCAGACCCAGGGTTCCTGCCTAAGGTAGTATCCAATTTCCATAGATCTCAGGACATCATCCTTCCATCATTCTGTAGTAACCCCAAGGCAGAGAAGGAGAGGGTTTTTCAACTTACCCGGGTTACGCCGGCCTATTGCAGGGTGTAGTTCCCCTGCGGATCGGGCCCGCGGCTGGATCTTCTCCTCCCTGGCCCCCGCTGATCCGGCATCCCGTCCTTCTCCAGCGGCCAACATCGGGCTTACGCGCGGGCACCTGGGAGAGCAGCATCACGGCCACCTGCATGGGGGATGGGCTCCCGGATAAGGTATTTAAACATCCGGTTTTCTGTGTATCGGCGTCCGTTGGTGCCTGGTACCAATAGTATGCTGTTTGGTTGGTTGCCGTCCCAGACTTTTTTGTTATGGCTGATGAAGCAGACTTGGGCCTACTCCACCCTCCTGTCCCCGTAAGTGGTGCTGTATGTTCTTCTAGTATCTACAATACATATTAGAACCCCAAGTTAGTTACTTTACTCACCTTTTCCCGATCGTTCCATAAAGAGTAGGACCTCTGCTAGGAAGTGTAATATGTGTCTCCAGTTTATGCCCGAATTATACGCAAAACCCATATGCAGACCTTGTATTGAAGGCTTGATGCGTGTGGAAAAAACATCATTCATGGATGAGTTAAAGTCCTTTATTGAAGAAAAGGTGGTAGCACCAGTTGCATCAGCGACACAGAAAGATCCCCCTCCTAAAAAACCTAGATTGGTGGATATCTCTTCTTCTGAGGAAGAAAATTATGATTCTGAGGGTCCGTCTTGTTCTCTAGCGTAAAACAGAGGAACAGGATTCCCAAGATATCAGTCAGAAACTGGACTCCCGTCACCTATTTCAGATAGATGATCTGGATAACCTCTTAAAGGTGAGGTATCGTGCAAGGTAGACGTGCAAGTGACGAAGGTGGTCAAAAAAACAGACCTTCCCTTTGAAGATTCAGCGCAGCTCGGGGACCCCATGGACCGGAAGTCCGACGCTCTTCTTAAGAAGGCCTGAGAGACTTCAATGATTAGTTTAAAATCCAACCTATCCGCTACCTCTGTTGCGAGGACCCTTTTTTTTCTGGATAAATGAACTAGAATCACATATTAGAGAAGGTACTCCCAGAGCGTCCCTACTGGAAAGCATTCTGCTTTTAAAATCTGCCACAGCCTTTTTGGCAGACGCTTACGCTGGGGGTGTCTGTTTTGCAGCCAAGGAGGGTGCGCTAACGAACGCAACTAGGAGAGCTTTATGGCTAAAGCAGTGGGGCGGTGATATATGCTCGAAGTCTAAGCTCTGCAGCATACCCTTCACAGGTGATTTTGTCTTTGGTCCAGAGTTGGACGCTATTTTAGAGAAAGCCTCCGACAAGAAAAAAGGTTTTCTTGAAAACAGAACATCCTCCAAGAAACCTTCATTTCGCCCCTTCAAGAACCCTAAAGATTCCTTTCGTGGGAAAGGTAAACAGGGGCGCTGGAGCTACTCCAAGGGAGGCAGAGGCCGGGGGTTTCTGTTCTCCAATTCTCCGGACAACTCTGGGGGTAAGAAGCAGTGACGTCAGAGTGGGGGGGCGTCTTCTAAAGTTCACTACTCAATGGACACATATTACTTCAAACCCTTGGGTCTTGAACATTGTCAGTTCCGGCTACAGAATAGAATTCAGTGCCTCCCCTCCTTCAAGATTTATTCCCCCCTTATTCTCTACCTCTTCTTCTACCCATTCTCTCATCTGGCAGGAAGTTTCATCCCTCATTCACTCGGCAGTGGTCGTTCCGGTTCCTCCAGACCAAGAAAAGAAGGGCTTCTATTCTCCAATGTTCCTGGTCAAGAAACCCAATGGATCAAACCGGCTGATCATAATTTTAAAATCCCTGAACAGTTTCATCACCTACAGGAGAATGGAATTGGTAAGATCCGCTACTCAGCTTGTTTACACCGATTACTACACTCACCGGCCACTTTATTAGGTACACCATGCTAGTAACGGGTTGGACCCCCTTTTGCCTTCAGAACTGCCTCAATTCTTCGTGGCATAGATTCAACAAGGTGCTGGAAGCATTCCTCAGAAATTTTGGTCCATATTGACATGATGGCATCACATAGTTGCCGCAGATTTGTCGGCTGCACATCCATGATGCGAATCTCCCGTTCCACCACATCCCAAAGATGCTCTATTGGATTGAGATCTGGTGACTGTGGAGGCCATTTGAGTACAGTGAACTCATTGTCATGTTCAAGAAACCAGTCTGAGATGATTCCATGATTCTTTATGACAAGGCTCATTATCCTGCTGAAAGTAGCCATCAGATGTGGTCATAAAGGGATGGACATGGTCAGCAACAATACTCAGGTAGGCTGTGGCGTTGCAACGATGCTCAATTGGTACCAAGGGGCCCAAGGAGTGCCAAGAAAATATTCCCCACACCATGACACCACCACCACCAGCCTGAACCGTTGATACAAGGCAGGATGGATCCATGCTTTCATGTTGTTGACGCCAAATTCTGACCCTACCATCCGAATGTCACAGCAGAAATCGAGACTCATCAGACCAGGCAACGTTTTTCCAATCTTCTACTGTCCAATTTCGATGAGCTTGTGCAAATTGTAGCCTCAGTTTCCTGTTCTTAGATGAAAGGAGTGGCACCCGGTGTGGTCTTCTGCTGCTGTAGCCCATCTGCCTCAAAGTTCGACGTACTGTGCGTTCAGAGATGCTCTTCTGCCTACCTTGGTTGTAACGGGTGGCGAATTGAGTCACTGTTGCCTTTCTATCAGCTCGAACCAGTCTGCCCATTCTCCTCTGACCTCTGGCATCAACAAGGCATTTCCGCCCACAGAACTGCCGCTCACTGGATGTTTTTTCTTTTTCGGACCATTCTCTGTAAACCCTAGAGATGGTTGTGAGTGAAAATCCCAGTAGATCAGCAGTTTCTGAAATACTCAGACCAGCCCTTCTGGCACCAACAACCATGCCACGTTCAAAGGCACTCAAATCACATTTCTTCCCCGTACTGATGCTCGGTTTGAACTGCAGGAGATTGTCTTGACCATGTCTACATGCCTAAATGCACTGAGTTGCCGCCATGTGATTGGCTGATTAGAAATTAAGTGTTAACGAGCAGTTGGATAGGTGTACCTAATAAAGTGGCCGGTGAGTGTATATGTGTACGATAGACCTTCGGGACGCTTATTACCACATTCCAATTCACCACTCTTCTCAAAGGTTCCTCAGATTTTCAGTTTTTTCTCCAGAGGGTTATATCCTCCACTTTCAGTTTCGGGCTCTGCCTTTTGGCATTTCCTCAGCTCCGAGAGTTTTTACAAAAATCATGGTGGAAGTTGTTGCCTTCCTGAGGCTGCAGAATGTGTCTATTGTTTCATACTTAGACGGCCTTCTGATTGTGGGGAAAGACAGATTAGATCTCATCACAGCAAGAGATTTTACCATGAGGAAACTCTCATATCTGGGGTGGTTAATCAACACCCAAAAATCAGATCTATCACCCTCCACTCACAAGAAGTTTCTAGGAGTTATGTTGAACTCCTCTCCATTACAGTCCGAGGAGCAATGAAGGTTCTGGGTCTCCTTACGGCCTGCCTCCCATCTGTAGCTTGGAGCCAGAGCCATTGTCACACTCTGCAGAGTTCGAATCGAAGAACCTCAGGGTTGGACAAAAAGGTCACCATTCCATCCTCGGTAAAGAGAGACCTTCAATGTTGGTTAGAGTTGAAGAATCTGAAAAAAGGGGTTCCTTGGCACTGCCTTCCGTGTCTTACCATCACGACCGATGCAAGCAGTCTGGGCTGGGGAGCAGTCTTCCCCTCGCACTACGCCCAGGGATCTTGGACCCCTTCACAAGCAAAGAAACCATCAAATTATCGGGAACTGCGAGCTGTCTGGGAAGCCCTAAGGTCCAACCCTCTTCTTCTAAAGAATTAGCATGTCCATATACTGTCGGACAACACCACGGCGGTGTCTTACTTGAGACGACAAGGAGGTACAACATCCGTAGCTCTTTCCTCCCTAACTTGCACCATCTTTTGATGGGCAGAAGAGAACAGACTTCCTCAGCAGGAGGGTGGTCTCTCCCAACGAGTGGTGCATCAATCAGGAAATCTTCCTCCAGTTGATCAATCTTTGGGGCATTCCTCGGATCGACCTCTTCGCCTCGAGGGAGAACTCAGTGTGTCATCTATACTTCTCACTGGAGGCAAGGGAGTCGAAGGATCGAGTAGACGCCTTCAGTCATCCATGGACCGAACCTCTCTCCTACGCCTTTCCCCCTATTCCCTTGGTCGCAAGAGTCCTCAGGAAGATCCTTATGGACCGGGCAAGGGTAATACTCATCTGTCCAAATTGGCCAAAAAAGAGCTGGTACCAACTGTTGACATCCTTGGCCCTGCAGCAAACGGTAATTCTGCCTCCGAAGAAGGACCTTCTGCACCAGGGTCCTATTCTGCATCCAGACCCGGGGAAGCTTCAGCTAGCAGCTTGGATCCTGAGTCCGACTTCTTGAGATCGCAAGGTCTATCCAGGGCTGTAGTAGCCACACTTATGGCAAGTAGGAAAAAAGTTACATGTTCCATTTATCACAAAATTTGGAAGAGATTTGTGTCTTTTTGTGGGGATAATCCTGGATCTCAACTCAACCCAAATATTTTCCAGATCCTGGACTTTCTGCAGAAGGGCCTGGAATTGGGCCTATCCACTAGCACCCTGAAGGTGCAGGTCTCGGCCCTGGGCGCTTTTTTCGATTTTCCCCTTGCAGACCACAGGTAGGTCAAAAGATTTATCTTAGCCTCTTCCAGAATCAGACCTCACATTCTTAGGAGGACCCCTACATGGGTTCTCACCTTAGTCTTAGACTCACTTTCCAGACCTCCTTTTGAACCTCTGGACAGTACCAGCATTAAAAACGCTAAAAACTACTCTACTGATTGCTGTTACTACAGCCAAGAGATTGGGGGAACTTCAGGCTATTTCCATCAGAGAACCCTATATGCGCATTCTTCCTGATCGTATTATTCTTACTCTAGACCCTGGTTTCATTCCCAAGGTGGTATCCAAATTCCACAGGAACCAGGAGATCACCCTTCCGTCCTTCTGCGAGAATCCTTCTTCTAGTGAGGAAGCCTTGTGGCATCTTCTGGACGTAAGACGTGTTGTCTTAGCTTATCTGCAGGCTACAGAACCCTGGCGCATAGACCATAACTTGTTTATTCAATTCCAGGGGAAAAATAAGGGGAAAAAGGCCTCCAAGGTATCGATAGCAAGATGGCTGAAGTTGGCTATTTCCACCTGCTATACGATGCAAGGGAAGGAGGTTCCTACCAATCTAAAGGCTCATTCCACTAGGGCTATGCCGGCTTCCTGGGCTGAGAGAAGAGGCGCATCACTCGAGCAGATTTGCAAGGCAGCCACCTGGGCCTCACCATCCACATTCATTAAGCATTACCGTCTGGACTTGACAAGTTCTCAGGACCTCTCCTTTGGAAGGAAGGTTCTGCAGGCGATCATCCCACCCTAGAGTTTCTACTTATTTGGTAGATCTCCAAGTGGGCCGTCATGGAGGACATTTTGGAAATGGTGAATTAGTACTCACCGGTAATTCGGTTTCCATCTAGTCCTCCATGACGGCCTATATATTTCAAATAAATTTATACAAATAAAATTTTTCTTTTTACCTTCCACCGGTGTAGTTATTTGGTAGATGCGGGTGGGAGGCTTTTAACCTCTCTGCTTCCTGTCCCTACAGAGGTCAAGGGGCATCCTCCAAGTGGGCTGTCATGGAGGACTGGATGGAAACCGAATCACCGGTGAGTACTAATTCACCATTTTTCAGTCCGTTTTTGGCCATTTACCATGCGTTTGGCTCCTTACAACCTGTTTATCTATTAAGATAATTGGGAAAAATGGATTAGAAACGAACCAAAAACGCCATATGTCGATCGCCCTCAGGGCGCGTTCCCATGTTGCGCTTTGGTTGCGTTTTCATTGCCTTTTAAAACACATTACAACAGAGATGAGGTGATTTGCCTAATTACATTACTGTAAACGTTTCCATTTACAAAACGCATTGTAAACGCAATGTGTTTTGTTAACGCATGCGTTAACATTGCGTTAACCAATGTAAACAGTAATGTAATTAGGCAAATCACCTCATCTCAGCTGTTGTAATGCGTTTAAAACGCAAACGCAGGACAAAACGTCATGTGTCGATCACCCTCAAGGGCACATTCACAGGTTGCACCAATGCTTCCATGGAAATTAGTGCAGCATGAAATGGTTAACCTTTGCATAAAGAGGCATAAAAGCTCATTCCTGGCAGCTGTTTGGTTGCTAGGTTTGTACAAATGGCAGTGGCACAGCAGGGCGTTCATGCTATCACATAATACTGGATTGTTGTGTTTGCGAGAAAATGAAACTGAAACTTTCTTCTGAGTTCTCTGCTTTGACATCATCAGGAGGCTGACAGGACAGACAGGGTTTATAAAACTATGCTAATCCACAATTTCACAGTGACTGCTTTGTTATTGGCTGGAGAACAACTGCTGTTCCTATTACCTCTGGGGTCGTTGTTACTCTAGGACATGAAGGTAATATCTCATAATATTCCTTATTATTCTTGATCTCAGGAGCTCAGCTTATTCTCGATTATTAAAAATAAGAACTACGATCTACTGGATAATTCTGCATCTGAGGAAAGGCTTGTGCTGAGAGCCAAACAATAGAAACCATGTCAGTGCAGTCTATATAGATATGTAGAGATATTTGCAGGGAGCTACTATACTTTATGTGGGAGTTAACAATAACTTTTTATATAATGCATCATATTCTGCAGCGCTTTACAGATCTTGGGGTCTGTAATAAAATAAGACCTTTACATAGCAATAACATGGCCATATGAAACAATGGGAATTAAGCCTGGCTCGCAAGAGCTTACAGTCTATGGCTGTTAATGTCTGTGTTAATGTAGGTGGATACTGTTATACAACTTTTTAGTTAAAAATCTTTCCTATGTCATTGAGAGATTGGAGTGGATTTGTACCCCAATTTGCAACTTTTTGAAAAGTCATACTTCATAAATTTGTCTACCACATCTGGGTTCAGATAAGAAATCAGGAGTACGTTGTCTGAAGTGATAAGTGTTGTGGGTTTGGCAGATGCGACATGTCCTATCTTTGCCCGTAATACGACACCGTGCGCCATATTTCTCCATGGAGAAGGGCGAGGGCAAGCTGCACTCACACCCTCCTCCTCTCCCGTGCACCGAAGTGTGTCTGCCGTGCTATGGTACAGCGGGCACACGTTTGTCTGAATGTATCCTTATTCAGTAATTTTGATTCTATCATTACTATAATGTAAAATATATAATGAACTTACATTTACAGGATGGATCTCTTTACATATTCAAACGTGCTAAAGAATGAAGGAAATGCACTGTACAAAGCAGGTCATTATGTACAAGCTCTTGAGAAATATCAGCAATCCATAGCTACTTTATCGGAAATCTTCATGTTTGGGTAAGTTCTTAATCCTGTAAGTCTGCTAAAATTCACCTTGATCAGTAATATTATATATTACCAATAGAACTATTTACGGTACTTAATTTCTCCCTTTTTTTGTTAAGTTTGCCACACAAGATAAAGCATAAATATTATACATTTATATGTAACGGTATACAATTTGATATACATGTGATAAAGGACTACATAAGGGCCATACATGCGTTCCCTATATGTGACCAATATATTATAAGATTTGTGGGATAAGTTTCAGAATAACTTGTCATTTATTTATGTTGCTTATTCTTATCTATAACCTCTAGTGAGAGTTCCTTTATTTCTTATTAAAAGCATTATCTGTTTCTCATTTTATAGAACCTTCTACGGGACCCCTGTTTTAGCACTAGGAGCTGCTTACTTTAGTTATTTGGCAAATTTAGTAAAACATAAGAAAAAATATTCAAGTATGGTATCCCCGTAATTGTATTGACCCATGGAATAAAGATAACATGATTATTGGGCTATACGGTGAACATGGAAAAAATTTTCAAAAATAGGGGATACCAACCCCAAAATGGTAACACTGGAAAAAGCATCTCATCCCGCAAAAAACACATTCACTGTGTTTAAACCACAGTGAATGCTTCCTAAAAAATATTATAAGATGGCACTTAGCCCCAACTAGCGAATATTTACAACAAACGAATGTTGGAGAGGATGTGGTGAGCAAGCAAATCTTCTTCATCTGTGGTGGCACTGTCCACTTGTCACAGATTTCTGGGCACAAGTGGTCAGGCTGTTCCAGAGATGGTGCAAGATCAAACTCCCTGCTTCCCCAGACATATTCCTTCTCAACATTATAGAGAAAAACGTGTTTTTGCCTAGTGATGTCAAAGGTATCCTCTTTAGGTTATGTTCAACAGCCAGGCTAGAGATTCATAATAAGTGGAAAACAAATTGCTCACCTCAAATAGAGAGAGTAATTTTGGGAATGAATAAGCTAAGGAACTATGAATTATTTATGTATGAAGGGGGAGTCGCAAGCAAAAAAAAAGTTTTTTTCGGGTTGGGATACATGGATATGCAATATAGAGAGACAAAGTCAAAATTGACATTTGGTCTCCTAAAGAAACAGGATGTCCGAACAAGAATAAGGGGGGGAACGTGTGACAGGAGGGATAAATTTATAACACAAACAAAGGAAGATATATAGCATCTGTATAGATAGCAATTGTATCTTGTATAGATAGCATATGGTTCTTTGTTTTTTGTATTATACAATGATTGATTGTTGACTCATACAAAGGATTGTAATTTTTCTTTTTAATGTTCTTTTAATGAAAAAAAAAAAAAAAGGCGACGTTAATTTGATTCGACATGAACTAATGAAAGTGAATGAAAGGGTGCATGCAGTGGAAGACAGAGTGAGGGAAATTAAAGATCAACTGCCTCCTGTGCACAAAGAGTGTTGCACAATGTTTCATTGCTTATATCAAAGTCGGACAATCTTTAATATCGGCTACGACGGAATAACATACGAGTGGTTCGCATTCCAGAAAAATTCCAGAGGGCAAAGACCCGGTCTCTTTTATGGAAACCTGGCCACGAGAGAAAATGGGCCAGGGGTTTTTGTCCCCTCTGTTTTCAATAGAGAGGGCAATTAGGGTCCTGTCCAGGCCTCTACCACCGGGAGCAGCCCCGAGACTACTCCTACTACAACTCCTACATTACAAAGACAGAGAGTCAGTCCTGAGAGCTGCCAAGGATCACCAGGATCTGACCATCAACGGAAACAAAATATCGCTTTACCCGGACTTCTCGGCTGAAGTTCAGGACACTAATGAAAGACTCCTTAGAGAAGTTATTTGGGAGGAACTGTGAGCCGTATCCGACTACTTCTACTTTAATAGTGTTGTTATACAACACTATTGCTGGTTTACTAGTTTAGAAGAAATAGTTAAGGGTTACTTTTAAAGATGCCAATTGGTCTACTTCCAATGCCTAAATAGGCAGTAGCTCCACACAATTGGCAAGGTTCTATTGTTTTAGAGAAGATACTCTATATAGAAATATAGTACGATACTCTATAACATTGGTGGCGAACCTATGGCATGTGTGCCATAGGTGGCACTCGGAGCCATTTCTGTGGGCACTCAGACCATCGCCCAGAACAGAGTTCACCAAATAGGACCAAATCCACCAAATCTTCCTGCAGTCCCAGGCAAGAGATTCTGCTCTCAGTGTTATTTTAAAGCTGTTTGGAACTGTATGAAAATTGAGAAGGTGTTGACAGAACTGCAATATCTTTGGAGGTCCTCCTGCTGGACCCACCATTCTTCCTCTACTGAGAGACCCTGGAGAGAAGCTACAATGTCTGAGTCTGAATTTGCCTTTCCTTTTGCAATTGTATTGGTTTCCTCAGGGGGCCGATACAATTGGAAGAACAGGTAGCAATAAGTTACTGCTTAAACTGCCATGTTGGCACTTCACAGTAAATAGGTGGATTTTTGTTGTAGTTTGGGCACTCTGTCGCCAAAAGGTTCGCCATCACTGCTCTATAAGATACACCAAAGGTACGGGAAGATAGATGTATTGCCCCAATCTCCCCCACCTGGGAGAATGTCTACAAAGTTTGTTATATTATACGTTGGGAAAGGGTGTGGGGAGGAAAAAGTCAGTGCCTAGTCTAGGATAATCAATAGAATGTAGTCTTGTGAAACACGAGAGGGTTAGGAGATGCCTCTAAGCGTATGGCGGTTTTCTCCACTCTAGAACAATATAGGCCAGCTGTACCGTGCCTCTGCAAAACACACTTAACTTAGAGATGGTGTGTATTATCTCCAAAAGAAATGGATATCCCATAGTTACCACTCTCATACTCAAGGGGGGTCAGTATATTAATATCCATCACAATTCCGTTTGAATGCCCATCCTCTCTAATTGACTCGGAAGGACTTTTTGTATCTACAATTTGGTGGGGAGATTAATTAAAATGGTCCTGATGCCACAACTACTGTTCTACATAATTCCCCAGTATGGATAACTCGGACTTACTGTCACAGAATTCAGTGTGTGTTCCGCAGACTTGGCGGGAAAGCCAAGATAAGCTGGCAAAGAGGGGGAAAGACGATGGTATCCCCAACCCGTGGTTTTATAGTTTAGCCTCACAAACACAGCACTTTGTGGGATGGGGAAGGGTGAGGGGGTGAACTCTGCTGGGTGTTTGCAAATGACTTGGACTAGCTTTTAAAGCATGGGTAGGAGGTGCCCTGCTGAATCGTAAACCAACATTAGTCCTAATGGGAAAGATTTATAACAAGGTAAAGGGTATACTAGGTGTTTCCAGGTTCAAACCTTACAGCCCCATTTGGCGAAATCCCGCCGTCCGGAGATATTCTGATTGGAGGGGTCATCAGCATAGATGAGTTATGCTCCAATGGCATATGTAAACCATTTGAAGACCTACGAATGCTCCATCACTTGCCCCAAGGGTGGTTTTACCAATATCTGCAGCTAAGACCTGCAAAATAGGTTAACTCCTATCACAATTGGGACATGTGGAGTCTTGAATAGAGCATTGCTGTCTGCCTCTACTTGGATTAATTTCCTTTCTATATGTGGTACTACTAAATAAATCCACACAGGATAAATGCCGGGCAAAATGAGAAAGAGGCATTTGTCCCGTCAGACGAAAAAATAGTCAAATAGCTCACAATTGGTGCCAACTTTGTCCCCTAGTGAGCCACATAGGATGTCTCACCTTATGCTGCTTACAGCCTATAAATCGCCACAATTACTGTTTCATAGTGGGTCCAGAGAAGACTCTTAACTGCCCAAGATGTAGCACAGAAGAAGCAGGCATAATGCATGTGATGTGAAAGGAGTGCAGGATATTTTGGTCAAAATCTTCTTGGTCCATATAACAGCAGACCCTACCTCTTCTTTACTGGGTATACTGAGGGAACATCCACAGAATCCATCACTGTAGGGATTCAACGGTCTCTTTATCAGGTCAGAAAACTAATTGCAACACACTGGAAAAGGCCCAAACCCAAGACAGTAAGGGAATATGTGGTTAGAATGAACATTGTAGTCGGGCTGGAAATTCGGTTCTTATCTAAAACGTAACTGCATACCTAAATTTGAAAAAATGTGGGGGGAAATGGATGGATACATCGGATGGATACTTTTGTTAGTTACTTAAGAGTATATCTGGAAGTTAAGGCGACCAACATTTGATAGATGTACTAACTTTCCAGGGCAGGAAGGCCCTAACTCTGGGAGCTTACTCTGTGATGGGTGGTTGGCTTAGTGGGAGAGGAGGGGGGAATGTTACTATACGTTTGTTCTAGTTTTTTTGTAAAATTTTTTTTTTTGTCTGGACACAATAATACACAAATACTGAGGTTTGAGCCTCTGTGAGGCACTTTTAGTATACGTTTCTGCGATGTACAAAAAGAAATGACAATCTAAACTGTATGTTTTAATGTTTGATAATCCAAAACCAATGAAAATTATCTAAAAAAAAAAAGATATTGTCTTGTCCCAAAATGCCTGATCTATCAATGCCTCAATGCCTGATTTTTACAGAGCAGTGTCAAGGCTTGTTTCTGTGTAACAAATTGCCCTTCCTAGTAACATTTCATACTCCATTCTGGTTAAAAAATTCAAGATGTGATGAAATTGCACTAGCACATTTTTTTGTTTGTTTGGCAGCCTAAAACATTTTGTAGATGATTTTCGGGTGCAGTACAGTAGAAACCCCTATGAACTGACCATATTTTGGAATCTACACCCTTCAATGAATTTATCTAGGGCTGTAGTGAGCATTTTAGTGACCTAAAGATAATGCACAATGGATAGTGCATAGTAAAAAAAAAATCTTGTGCCCAGCTCATTCCACTGGAGAAAACCCCCCAAAAATCATTATGTATGTTCTCCCGGGTACGGCAATAATTGACAGGCTGGGAACATTGCAGGGCTTTGAAGGAAAGGTGCGGCATGTAGCGTTTTGTATTAATTAGGGGGGGGGGGTGTTGTTAAGTGAAGATGCTTATACATCTTCACCCCATACTGTACCTTCCCATCTTATTGGGCAGGTACTGGCGGGATTGAAGTCTCCCTTTAAATCGTACCAGGTAGCAGGAACTGGTTAAGCAATACTTTACTGTTTTTATAAGGTGTTAGTAGAATCTGCCTATCATTCATTTTATATCCTTTCCTGATTTTCTATTATTGATTTTTCTGCTTGTAAGCAAAAGTAGTGATGTCACTTTTTCACTTAATTTTTTACTTAAAGGGAACCTGTCACCACATTTGCACATACACAGCCAGTGACAGGTTCCTATAGAGCCCTATTTAACTGACTGACACCCTTCTTTTAGCTAAAAATTGTTTCGCTTACATCCACACAAATCACCTTTTATCTTGTATTACCTGGCATCGGAAGGGGAAGTGTCCTAATCGCCCAGCCCCTCCCATGTGATCTGCCTTATGCCTCCATACTTGTCACAGTTCATGTCATGTGACCAGAGTGACATCATCTCAGGTTCTTTAGCCTCTTAATAATAGCAAACTGTACCCCATGCATGTATCTGACCACATGAAGTCACAGCCGCTTCCATGGACTTCTACTCCTCTCCGTACTCCATGGAGGCTGCTGTGATCTCATGTGATCACATACATGGTGTACAGTTTGCTAATCTTAGAAGTCTAAAGTACCTGCGATGTCACTTTGGTCACATGACATGAATGTAATGCAAGGCACTGTGTAAAAAAAATTTACACCATATTTTCCATCTGTACATAGAGCTTTATATGTCTGTAGTTGAATATTAGCAGACAGTCCCTAATTACAAGGAGGCAGAGCAGTGATTTGAAGAAACACAGAGTCAGAGGGAGAGGAGAAGAGTCATCAAAACCAGACATGAGTCACAAAAGCTAATCTGCATATCAGAAAAATGTATGTAATTAAGGTACAGTGCCCCACTGGTAGCTAATTTTAGGTGATATGGGGAGGGCTTCTAACCCTTTATCAGCAGACATTATTACTCAGGGAGGTCAAAATCTGGTGACAGGTCCTCTTTAAACTCCAGTAAGTGAATGATGGCCTTTAATCTGTGTGAACATAAACAATGGTTTCATTTTTATCTTTACAGAGATTTTGCTAAAGAAATGGCTGTGCTTTGGAACAACCGTGCCAACGCCTTATACAAACTTCAGAGATGGGCTGAAGCACTTCAGTCTGCTCACAATAGTCTACAGTGTTGTCCATCTTTTGCTAAGGTGAGTGGTTGCCAATTGTTTACTATCTAAGCTTTGTACACATAGAAGTGTCATAGGTGTAGAACAGAACTGTAGCTAATAAACCATTTCCCATACTTGGAAGTGTAAAGTTGTAGAAGGAATTTTACTGGTAGTTGCTTTTCCTTGAATATTCTGTTTTCACTAGGGGGAATTTATCAAATGCTGGTGCATGGCAAGAAGGAGGACAGGATATAGCTAGTGCAAAGTCGCAGTGCGGAACGCCTAGAAGCGTCTCAGTCCGCGCCGGGAACAGTTGCCTATATACCCGTGATCCATGGTGTGGGGGGCAATTATCACAATTCCTGGTGGTTCACAAGGAATTGCAATTTCTGCTCTTGTGTGCCAGAAAACAGCTGTGAAAGCCATGATAAATGTTCCCTAAAATGTTTATTTAATTTTTAGGTATATTTTAACAAGTAAAGAATAATACAGTGACAAATTCCATCCGCCTGGAGCACCTACCTGTCCCCAGTCCCAGCACCACATTTAAAATGCTGTTTAACTCCTTAAAGTGTAACCATCATTCTGAGCAAAAAAAAAACTAAAATACATAATTCTGCTCCAGGTGTCCCTGGAAAACATTCCTCAAAGTATTTTGCCTCTCGGTCCTCATTTAGTACCTCTTTTGGCCTATAGCAACCATGGTTTCCAGCTCTCAAAAAAACTACAATCAGTAAGATGGAGGTGGGACTTCCTCCTGTCACCTCATCACAAGCCCCTGCTGCTGACCAATCACACCAGAGCTATCTATCATCTATCCTATCTATCTATCTATCTATCTATCTATCTATCTATCTATCTGTCTGTCTGTCTCCTATCTATCATCTATCTATCCATCTCATATCTATCTATCATCTATATAGCTACAGTATCCATCCATCCCTCCCTCCCAGCACATGAGGGCACAGCTTGGAGTCTCTTCTCTACCTTCCATTTCCTGTGGAGTGTGGGGGGGTGGGGGAAGCTGCAGTTTCTGTCAGTGTGGATTATTTGTTTATACAGTATACAGGTGTAGGGAAAGCTGAGAGAAAGATAAGTGTAGGTGTTTGGTTATTACATTAATCAGTGTTCCTGTTAGCACATGACTGCTGCAGACATGAGTTGATAAGCTGTGTGCAGTGAGGGGGATGGGGGCGTGTCTCCTGCCCTTCTTTATGAAGACAGTAGATCCATAGTAACGGCTATCTGAGCAGTCACTGCCATCTAGGGGGAAGTCTGCAGAATACAAGACGAAGGAGCAAGATTCGGGTAACTAATCCAATTGCAAAAGGGCTTAAAATTACCTGCCCTACAACATATCAAAAGTTTTTTGAAATGACTGTTACACTTTAACCAGTTCGCGCCCGCCCGCCGTCGCGTTCCGATGCAAGGAGAGGGCTCGCGGGCCAAGCCCTCTCCATAGCCGGTAAGTCTCTGCTGCATATTGCAGCAAAGGCTTAACGGTAACACCCGCGATCGGTGCCAGCACCGATCGCGGGTGTTTTCTTGCCGATCGCCGCCGGCAAAACTGCCGCCATCGGGCGGCTTCCGTGATGTCATCGGGGAGCGGCGATTCGTCGCCATGGTAGCTTCGGGTTAACCCATTCATTACATTGTAATGTATGAGGAGTAAAATCTCCATATACTGCCATACTGTAGTATGGCAGTATATGGTAGGATCGATCAGACAACCTAGGGTTAAAGTACCCTAGGGAGTCTGAAAAATAGTAAAAATAAAAATAAAAAAAAGTTAAAAAAAATTATAATATAAAAACCTAAAAATTCAAATCACCCCCCTTTCCCTAGAACTGATATAAATAAACAGTAAAAATCATAAACACATTAGGTATCGCCGCGTCCGAAAATGCCTGATCTATCAAAATATAATAACGTTTTTTCACTGCGTTTAACCCCGTAATGGAAAATCGCGTCCAAAGTCAAAACTGGTAGTTTTTTGCCATTTAAAAAAAAAATTAAAATTCTATAAAAAGTGATCAAAAGGTCGTACAGTCCTAAAAATAATATCATTGAAAACATCATCAAATGTCGCAAAAGATGACACCACCCTCAACTCCATACAACGAAGTATGAAAAAGTTATAAGCACAAGAAGACGGCAAAATAAAAAAAAAAATTTTGTACATGAGGTTTTAATTTTTGTAAATGTATGAAAACATTATACAACCTATACAAATTTGGTATCCCTGTAATCGTACTGACCCAAAGAATAAATTAGATGCGTCATTTGTGGCGTGAAGTGAAAGCCGTAATATACAAGCCCACAAGAATACGACACATGCGTTTTTTCATATTTTTTTTTTTCATTTTTTATATACTTTTTAGACAAAAAGTCACACAAATTTTTTTGGGTAGAAACCTTTTGCCATTGGTCTTCTTTTTATTTCCATTATTTGTTTTATGCTTCCATTTTTTCACGGATGTGAGAAGGTTTAAAATTTTAGTATCAACTTCTCAAATTTTCTTGAAATTTGAAAAATGCTAAATTTTTGGTGATCAATTCAATTTGGAAGTGCCTTATAAAGGCTTTTGTACTATATACCCCCTCAAGTAACACCACATTATGAACCTAACATCTCAACCTATTCAAATGAGCATTTCAGAAGTCTGTTAACCCTTTAATTATTTTAACGGAACTAATGGATTGGAAATTTTGAAATTTAAATTTTTGATTACGATTTTTCTCATTTAGCCTTAAACTGGACACATTCAGAAGGAATTTGAGGTAATTCCCTAAATGTATGCCCTGCTTCTTCCGAGTACGGCAATACTGGCTATTGGGGTTTTGGAAGGCCAATTTGGCTGCAAATGTTCAAATATGCAAATCTAATGCAAAGTAAATGGTGCAGAGTAAAAATTGAGTTTTTAAAACAAAAATGTCATTTTAGTGCCGAATACATTTTGCCCAACCCATGGCAATTTAGGCAAACACCCCAGAAATCATTCTGCTGGTTGTCCCGAGTACGCCAATACCACACATGTGCCAATAATTGACAGACTGGGCACACAGCAGGGCTGAGAAGGGATTAAGTAAAATTTTGCTTTTGGAGCACCCTTTTCACTAGACTGGTGCTGGGGTGCCCCTGAGGTACCAGTGCAATAGAAAGCCCCGAGTAGTGACCCCTTTTTTGGAAAGATCACCCCTCAAAGAATTGATCTAGGGTTGTATGCACATTTTAACCCCTGAGATGCTGGCCCAAATGTAATCCAAAGTGAATGGGGTAGTGTAAAAATTGCATTGTTTTCTCAAATGTGCCATTGTAGTGACAAATGAAATCAGACCAACTCATGTAACTGTGGATAAACACCCCAAAAATAATTCTGCGGGTTATGACAGGTATGGTAATACCCCATGTGTGGCAATAGGCTACAAGATGGAGACACGGCAGGGCACGGAAGAGAATGGCATTTGGAGCACAGACAATTAATTTTTTTTTTTTTTTTTTTTGCATCATAAAACATTTGTAGATGCCCTTGGGGATCAGTACAGTAGAAACCCCTAAAAACTGACCCTATTTTGGAAACTACACCCCTCCATGAATAAATCTAGTGGTGTAGTGAGGATTTTAACCCCACAGGTGGACACAAGGATGATGCATAATGGATAGTGCATAGTACAAAATCTCCATTGTGTCATCTTGTGCCCAGCTCCTGCCACGGGAGACAAACACCCCAAAAATCATGATGCGGGTTCTCCCCGCTGCCTTGATGAAGGTGTTTCACACCGAAATGTCGCCACTGTTTCAATAAACCTAACCCTTTAGAATTTTGTATTTTTGGATTGCTGCCCACGGTGTCACGAATCCCACGGGGTGCACCTTCTCTATGGAGTCCCAGAATTTAGCCCTTAAGCTACGCCCACTTCCACAAAATGGCGTCCCAACGCTAAATTTACTCCAAGCAATCTCGGCACTCAGTCCACACTGCCATCACCCACAAGTTACTTATGCAAAGAAGGCCGTAGGCACCTCAACCGCACAGACAATGCACACTGATGAATTACACAGAACATGCACTCACTACTTATACAATATTAAAAATGACCTCTGGTTCCCTTCGGAGACTCAGATTATTTAAGGCTACACGCAAAGGCTAATTAAAGTAAACACTTTAATATACATAAAAATACAGTACACTCAATAAAATTGTCAGATAAAATGAAAAAATTTAAAAACAATACACATACGCTACCTACAGTTAGGGAAAACGGAAACAAAAAATTCTTGCTATGGAAATAGGTCGAAGTTCCATGGCCCGAGGACAGGGCATGGAGAGCGATCCAGTCTTCTAGTGTATAGAATCCTTAGAACTGAACTCAGCCATGTGGTTGCTTCACTATTTTAAACCCAGGGGATTTTTGACACCCACCCCTGGCCATGATGTCACCGAGAGGGGCAGTTTTTCTATCCCACTCCCATCAGAGAGTTACTTTCTGTGTCTGGGGTTTTATTAAAACTCCATAACTTTTGATTGGAAGATGGCACAACCGTGCCATTGCTTACAATCACCCGGGGTACCTTAATACCATTTACCACATACCAAACTTGGAGTATCCAAGCCTAATATTAGGGGTGTTCTGCCATTGGCTGGCTTACCCTGCAACTTGGCTTTTGGAGCTCGTTCCAAGTGTATGTCTAGACCCCATAACCGTCCCTTGCAACTGGGGACCCATAATTATGAATTATGCCCCAGTTATGGACAGGTATGATATTTCCGTTTTGGAGGGAAAATACCACAGTCTGCTGTTTCTTTCATCCACCTTGCTTCACCACATGCTGGCCCAAGGTGTCAATTTTCCCACTTAGTGAAGAGCATGTTTCTCTGATCAAAAAGAGACTCCCTGGGGTTTGGAGACTCACTGCCTAGCCCCTCCTCTTCCTGGCTGGTTGAAAGCAATGTGCCATTTGTTCTGGCCAAATGGAGCCACTGTAGAGTGGTAATATTATTAATATATATATTTATATTTATATGTATATATTGGCGGTGTCTGGTTCTTGGGTCTGAGGAGGATTCCATAAATCCTGGATAAAGAGTTAAGCAATGGCTCTGTACCATTGCAAAGACTCTCAGAAACAGTGAGTTCATTTTCAAAAAGTTCAGGAAAAGATAAAGAACCCAAAAAAGTGAAATAGACCTCCAAGGGTTCAACACTGCCACCGCCATGGTTACTGCAACTTCCAGTGGACATTACCTGGAAATTATGTTCTCGAGTCCCGGGATAAATCTAGGGTTGTCTAACACCGGATACATATATGAATGAATTGGAATTAATGCCCCTTTAAATAAAGTAGGAAAACATACTTGTAGGGTAGGCCAAATTGTTGGTTGTAATTGCAATTGGGAAAAAAATGTTTTCTCTATCCAAGGGGCATTATAAAGTGGTTTCTGTGTAAACTGTTGTTTTAGCAATACCAATGGTAAGTTCTTTGACTAGTGTGATCTTTGTTTCCCATCTCACAGGCTTACTACCGAGCCGGTTTTTCAGCTCTAAAGTTATATGAGGTACCTGGAGCTCTGGCATTGTTTTTTAGTGGCCTTCAGAATCTTGATCCACGAGTTGATGGCAGAGATGTAGTGGAGTTTCTTCATGGAATCTTCACTAGTTTTGAAGGTAAATTACATCTTTTTTTCTTTTTTTTGAAAAGAATAAGTGCATACAGATTGTAAAGCTGTTCAATCCATGAATTCATGAGTAAAATGAATGAAAACAATATCACAAGAGCCAGCATGGTAATAAGGCTCCCTAGCAGACTCATTCAGTCTTACAACACAAGGATGGCGTGCAAACTTCGGAATAAGAATAATAAGTCACTGCGATACATTGTGACGCACATATATTAAGACCTCACAGGTACTTCAGCTGAGGCCTAGGCTCTCCGTTAAAGGATTGTATATATGGAGGTGAGGGAGCGAACAAATAATCACTCTAACGCTATGCAGAGTGGCCAACTTCTACCCATTTATATAATTTGGTAAAATGTAAGTGCAGACTTAAAATGAGCCTGTCATAAGGATTTAGGCACACTAACCTATGACGTCCTTGTATATTGTACACAACACTGAATACTGTATTGAAAAGACTTGTGAGGATTCATACGGGTGGAGAAGGGTTCTGTTGGCCTTTTCCATCACATTACATAATCAAACCCATGCACTGGGTGGCAGCTGTGGAAAGGGACAGTATATGAGGATGTATTATTCTTGTGGGATAATATTCAAGCCAGGAGGAAACAAACCACTGTGAGACTTCTCCACCTCTGTGACACTTTTGGTCATTTCTATAAAGCATCAGTTCCTGATTAGGTTTGTTATTATGAAAAGGCTTCACTAATTGGTGATGGAATCTGCCTTCTCCACTGCTCTTAAGGTGCTTGCTACCGATCGCAGGTGTTACAGTATAAACGCATCTGCGATCCAGCCAAGCTCCTCCGTGTAACCTCTGAATTGCATTTCAAAAGTAAATTCAGACGCTGTGTGTGAATTCAGCCCTGAGCATTAGATGTTTTTTTTCCTTGGCTCTGATTAAGACTTTGGCATATATTGATGGATACTAAAGAAAATTAATATATGTGGAGAATTGTGGGCAACGGGGTGAATACTGTATTGAGGGGCATGTCTGATCTAAAGATACCTAAAGAAATGTGTGTGTGCTATTCCATGACTACTTATGGTCAAACAATATAAGGGTATAATAAAAGTATTTTATTTTTGTGCACAATTTGTTTGTCTTTGTGAGCAGTAGGTGGAAGAAGTATCCACTTTAAAAGAATTTTTGATGAGGTCAGGAAAGAGCGTTACTCAAAAGATATCTGGCAGGGACTACTGGTGAAACTAATGAAAGAAAACATGTACAAGGTAATATTTTAACTGCTTGTCATGGTGAAACAAGATAAAAGTGGAGAGTAAGAATGCACAGTAATTCTACTTAGACTTCATCTGATCTTCAGATGATGCCAAAGTGGAAAACTATAAATGACACACACTGCCCATGTAGAGACGTATATCGGCCGTCTATACGTCCCCATAGATAGCTATGGAGCCCGGTGGTGGTACGGTGGCTACACACATGTGACACCATATAATGCACAGTAAAAAGAGTATGCTCCATCTTTTTCCGCTGTTTTCGGCCAGGTGCCGTGCATCACTACGGAGAGCGATATGAGCGCTGCTCACCCCACCTTTCCTGCGTGCTGCCATGTGCTTGCCCAGGCTAAGTAGCCTAAGGGTTCATAACATTCGTTCTGTTCTACACTGTATTTGGAAAACTTATTGGGGAGACTATCAGAGTTGTGTCTGATGCTGCATGATAAATCATGCTGAGTTTAAAGGAAATGTGCCACCAGTATTAAGGATTGTAAATCAAGCACAATGACATATTGGTGTGTGCCCCCTCTGGCAGGATCCACTCTCCTATATGCCCTTATTTTTTTTTTTTTTAAAAGACTTTAAATTCATGCAGATAAGCGTGAGAGGCTCCTGGCTCCATTAACACCTATGGAACCTGGAAGCCCCTCGGGCATATTTGCATCATTTTAAAAGACTTCTTTTGTAAAATCAAGGGCATAAGAAGTTGAGATAAGAGCGGATTTTGCCAGAAGGAGCACACACCAGTATGTTATTGTGCTTGGTTTACAATCCTTCGTCCTGGTGGGTGATGTTCTTTAAAGGAAACCTACCATTTAGAATGGCAGGGGTAAGCTGTAAGTACCGAGCACCAGCTCAGGGTGAGCTGGTGCCGGTACTTACTTTCGTTAGTGTTATAAACCGCGGTATCGCGGTTTTAACACTTTTTAAACTTTAGAGCAGGAGAGGCTTCGGCGCTGCGCGCGACCGTGCGCACGCAACATCTCCGTCATTTCCTGTGTAGGCGTGCACACGATCGTGCGCACGCAGCGCCAAAGCCTCTCCTGCTCTAAAGTTTAAAAAGTGTTAAAACCGCGATACCGCGGTTTATAACACTAACGAAAGTAAGTACCGGCACCAGCTCACCCTGAGCTGGTGCTCGGTACTTACAGCTTACCCCTGCCATTCTAAGTGGTAGGTTTCCTTTAAGACTGTAAAGTCATACTTTGCAACATCTATCTGTTGGTCTAGTTTAATGCACCAAATTAATAAATTAATAAACAGACTTTTTCCCACAAGACCACGTCCCCTTTTCAGAGGCCAATAGATTGCTAAATATCCCCCATTTTGCTTGTGGTCAATTGAAATCTGCATTAAAGGCGCCCTCTGGGCATTAAGTGTTTATCGATTTGCTTATTGAATACAGAGGTAGCACACTTAAACAGTACTGTCAGATTGTTTATCTATATTTCTAGTGCTCTAATAGAGCATTCATAGCATGCTACACATGTTTATGATTAATCATTAATCAGAATGCTGTGGGAGAACTAGCATATTCATTCCACTTATAATCATTCATTGATTGGAATATCAGGCATGTATGATATTGTTATGATATTGATATTCATGAATATCATTTTCACTACTAGAGTGGAGACACTGTAAAGCACAAAGTTATGGACAAACTAGTCACATAAGTTCATTATAAGGCCACAAAGTCGGTGAATATAATTTAAGATGTCTATATTTTGACAGTAAACCATACAAAACATGTGTTGCACCATCCTAATCTCAAGTGTTTAGGTCTAAATGCATATGAGAAATACTTGCTTAAGTCTTTATTGAAGTATTAAATGTTACTTTCCCCCCTAGTCCTGTATCTTTTTAATGACCTTCCAAGGCAAACAGCTGCAGCAAAGCATAAGTGACCTGAAAGTGCCACTGGGGGGCATCTTTGAGGTAAAGTATGAATTACTCTTACAAAACAATTTGTAGAAACTATGGGGAAGGTTATGTAATTTATGATGAAAATAATTATCAAGCTAAAGTCTCTAAGATGATATATTGCCTATTAAATGAGGACCTGACAACATGAAAATGCAGAGTGATCTGCAGGCAGCATGTTATAGATGAGGAGTTGGGTTGTTTTAGTTCATTTCTATTTTGTTGGATTATATATATTTTTTCTTCTATGATTGGAAGCGGACATGTATGACTTCTAATACAGAAACTCCGTGATTAGATGACAATTTTTTATGCTAAAAGAATTAATATAGAAATGAATTATAATATTTACATAACTACGGTATGTGAAATAATTTCCCCCAAACCTATATAGAGCTGCAAGTTTCATTAATACTTTAACTAAACAGTTGCATCCAAGCTTAAAGAAAATCTACCACCAGGATGAAGTCTTGTATACCAAGTACACTGATATGTGCCCCCTCTGGCAGGATCCACTCTTTCAATTTTTGCTAATGGGACTGAGGGGCTTGGCGCTCCAGGCTCCATTAAAACTTATGGAGCTTGGAGCCTCTCAGTCTCATTTACATAATTTTAAAAGCCTTTTAAAAAAACTAGGGCATAGGAAGCTAAAAGAAGAGCAGGAGCACAGTGTGTTTGGTTTACAATCCATGATCCTGGTGGTAGATGTCATTTAACCCCTTACCGACTTGTACCGTAATACTACGTTACATGCCTGGTGCGGGTGCATGGAGTGCCGCCATCTTTCTGAGGATCATCGCTCCCCGTGACATCATCGGGGAGCGCCGATCCGATGCCATGGTAGCCTCAGGTCAACCTATTTATTTCAATGTGCTATCAGCACATTGAAATGAATGAGGAGTAAAATCTACATATACTGCCATACTGTATTATCGCAGTATATGATAGGATCGTACAGACAACCTAGGGTTAAAGTACCCTAGAAAGTCTGAAAAATAGTAAAAATAAAAAAGAAGTTTTTAAAAAATTGTAATGAAAAAAACCTAAAAACTCAAATCACCCCCCTTTCCCTAGAACTGATATAAATATAAACAGTAAAAATCATAAACACATTAGGTATTGACGAGTCGGAAAATGCCCGATCTTTACAAATATAATAATGTTTTTTCACTGCGTTTAACCCCGTAACAGAAAAGTCGAAAATGGCACTTTTTTGCCATTTAAAAAAAAAATTCTATAAAAAGTGATCAAAAGGTCGTAAAGTCCTAAAAATGATAAAATTGTAAACATCAAAAAACAACACCTCCCAAAGCTCCATACATCAAAGTATAAAAAAGTTATTAGCGCCAGAAGACTGCAAAATCCCCTTAAAATTTTTTTTACAGGAAGTTTTAATTTTTTTAAATGTATAAAAACATTATAAAACCTATACAAATTTGGTATCCTTGTAATCGTACCGACCCAAATAATAAAGAAGACATGTCATTTGGGACGTACAGTGAAATCCGTAAAATCCAAGCCCACAAGAATACACTACAAATGCGTGTTTTTACCAATTTCACTGCATTTGGAATTTTTTTTCCGCTTCCCAGTACACGGCATGGAATATTAAATACCACCATTTTGAAGTGTAACTTGTTACGCAGAAAATAAGCCATCACACAGCTCTGTACATGGAAAAATTAAAAAGTTATAGATTTTTGAAGGTGGGGAGTGAAAAATTAAAACACAAAAACAAAAAAGGGCTGCGGAAAGTTAAAATGACTTTCTCCCATTTAATTTATGGCTTTAGTTGTGAGTTTTCAAAGTGCAACAGTTCTGAGATTCTATATGGAGATGGTTACATCTGTAGAAAAGTAAACATCTCCTTTTTCTCTATAACCCGCTTCTTGCAAATCACACTTCATTTTCATCTTGGAGAAAGAGCAAGATAGAAAGAAAGAGAGAGCACTCATAAAGTAGTATTGTCTTATACACAAATGGATGCTCACCTTCTTTGGCTGTGCGTATTTAAGAAACAATTCTAAATCGGGGCATTTTTAATGGAGTGGGTGTTGCCACCCTCTTGTCAGAATGCATAACTGCTTTGGATCTTTGAGTATGCAGAAGAGGAATGTAGGAAAGAAACCCTGCAGGCAGCACATTAGACATGCTACAAATTGGCTTTATTTGATGGTCTCAAGAAGTGATGCGTTTTGGGACTGTGGGGTCGCTTTCTCAAGTATAATTAGAGACTTAATTCTAGCTGTCACTCTGGGATGTGGGAGCTGAAGATGTACTACAAAAAGAATATTTCTTTGTAATTTCATGTGGAACACAAGTATTAAACGGGCATAGTGGGATCGTGTGCCAATTTATTTCTTTTTTTATTCAGTTTCATAAAATTTTTGTCAAAGAGGGAAGTAACCAAATCTCAGTTTTCACTGGTGTACCGTAATTTCCTTTTTTAGACTTGTATGAGTCCTAATCCTGGCATAAATATAGATCTTATTAATGATCTTGTCATGTGGCTTCTAACCATGGGTGCTGATGTGGAAACCATTGGAGAACATTCCCTTCATGCTGTTATTCGACTCTGCATGAAGTCAGGTATAAATTTAGGATCTGGAACATAAATTTTTGTAGTTCACTCCTGAGAAATTTTGAATCTGGTATTTTTTCATGAATTAATACATTGTTAAAGTGATTGGATCATTCATTTTGTATTACCGTATATACTCGAGTATAAGCCGAGACCCCTAATTTTACCACAAAAAAAGGGAAAACCTATTGACTGGCCGAGGGTGTAGTATACAGCCAGCTAGCCCCCTGTAGTATACAACCAGCCAGCCCCTGTAGTATACAGCCTGTCCCAAGTAGTATACAATTAGCCTGCCCCCATGAAGTATACAGCCTGCCCCCATGTATTATACAGCCTGCCCCAAGAAGTATACAGCCTGCCCCAAGAAGTATACAGTCTGCCCCAAGAAGTATACAGCCTGCCCCAAGAAGTATACAGCCTGCCCCAAGAAGTATACAGCCTGCCCTCATGTATTATACAGCCTGCCCCAAGAAGTATACAGCCTGCCCCAAAAAGTATACAGCCTGCCCCAAAAAGTATACAGCCTGCCCTCAGTATGCCTAGCGAATAATAAAAAAATAAACTTAATACTCACCCTCCGACGATACTCACCTTTGATGCTTAGTGGCGGCTCCCGGTCCGCGGCGGCGGCGGCTCCTGATCCTCTGCGGCGGTTTCTCTCTTCTATCTTCACTTGCCAGCAGTTGCGTCCATGCGACCTGCCGAACGGCGCACATTGTGATGCGGCGGTGTCGCCGCTGATGACGTCATCAGCGACGACACCGCTACATCATATTGTGCACCCGCCGGCAGATCGCATAGACGCGACTGCCGGCAAGTGAAGATAGAAGAGAGAAGCTGCCGCCGAGGACCGGGAGCCCGCGCCGAGGTTCCGAGAGCCGGAGGGTGAGTATTAATTTTTTTATTATTATTATTGACTCGTGTATAAGCCGAGATGAGGTTTTTCAGCACATTTTTTGTGCTGAAAAACTCGGCTTATACATGAGTATATACGGTACTTAAAAAAATTACATTTCAGAATATAAAAGAAAAAATATTATGTATCATTAATCTTCTTCACGGCTATATTTACAGCTCAAACTGCCTGAACACGCCCCCATTAAATGTCCTTTTACATGACACAATTATCATGATTTGCAATTTTTTTAATTTTTTTTTTTGCAATATATTGTTACTCACTTTGCCCCTACTTCTGCAGACTTATCACTTGTGGCCCCATGCCTCAACTCGTATACATTATGAAAGCCGCTTAGTCCACCTGTATACACCATTGACCTCTGTGTCTACACATCTATATAATATAAACCTTAACACCGACTTTTGGTTGCTTAGGCTGGGAAGACTACTTTAGGGGAAGATGGAGACATATCACATTGCTATTTTATCAAATGAATCATGTCCCCCCTCCCAGCATGCCCTTGCAGGATTGAGCACCCATCTATATGCTGCAGAGAGCAATTTCTAATACATATGTGAAATCAAAGCCCTCCTTGGGTAACAAAAAGGAGGCCAGGGATGGCTATGGTTTTATCAGCAAATGGATCCCCCACATGCTGCACTTTTTATAATGTGGCATAGCTGTAAATATGGGAAATGAAAGGAATGGGGCAATGTACCCCCTGGGCACACACAATAGGCTGTGCTAGGTGCTCAGGGAGAGGAGGATTACTTCTCATTAATGTCAAATCCAACAGTGTAGTCATGAGAGCAGACCACATCCAGAGCTCCGTAATCACAACCCCTAAACAAAAGGTGGCCAGGGGAAGTACATAGCGAATAAGGATTACCATGGATCTTAGTTTTCCAGGATACAATATCCCTGGTAAATAGGACAGCCTAAACGTAAACTTCCCAAAACCAATGTTTACTTTGCTGCGCCAATGATGTGACTTGGCATCAGATGACTACTACTGGCAATCCTTAGCTGCAGCGATCACATATCTCTATGGCAATTGAGTACAACAGTTAGAGATGGATAGAAACCACTGCGGGGTGAAGCAAGTGCCCTTTGTCCATAAGCAGCACTAAAAGATTGATAAAAAACAAAAACTTCATCTTCAGAAAGTGGATTATGTTTGCTTATCGTGTGTCGTTGTGTGTTGTTAATAGTATGCACCATAGTATTTTGATTTCACATGATATATATTATTTTACTGATATCTAACTACATTGACATCCACCCTATTGTGATTTTGATAGCTGACAAAACACTTTTCATACATGTTATGACGTTGAATCCAAATATGAAGAACAACATCAATAAAAAAGACCGAGATGGTAACACAGTTCTGCACCTGGTAGCATCTTTTCCAACAAGTGCAGACGGATATACTGTTAAGTGTAAGTACGGTAATCTTGTTTAACCTTTTTGTTACATAAGTAGTAATATTCAGTGCAATATTTTAAGCTTTTCCTTTATCAGATATAGACAGTGTTTTTTAAGAATCCAATGTGCATCATAGGGCATCTGCCATCCGGTTTACTGATTTTATATTTCCAAACTTACCTGGTCGTCATTCATTCAAGAATATAATTCTGTAAACCTTTTTATTATCCTCCGGATTTGGGTTTGAAAGCATCTTTATAAAATATGTTAATGAGCTGCAGGTTCTCTGGCTACATCACCAGAGTGCCTCTTGACTCCGCTCTAGGATTATGTATGCACGCCATTCTCCACTTCCTGCTCTGTACTTTGTTGCTGAAGCGCCTGTGGCTCAACATATTTTTATGTATAAAAATGTTTTCTAACCTTATCCTGAGGTCCCTGGGGATAATGAAGACGTTTCCATCCCCTAGAATAAATGATGAGCAGGTAAGTTGGGACATCTACCATCATTAAACCTGGTGGTAGATGTCCTTTAAAGGGGTATTCACATCTAGGCATTCATTGTTAATGTAATGAATCTATCTTTTATATAATATAATATATACGGTCTGTCCCCTGAGACCTCTGGTGAAGCTCTCTGGATGCTTTCCTTTAGTCCCAGGCTGCAATGATTAGCTGTAAAGTGTGTGTTAAGAAACTTTATTGATCCTTGGTCCCATTACAGCAAAAGAAAAAAATGTGAAACTCCAATTGTCACCAAGGCAAAAAACGATATACCACTTTACCACACAATTTACTAAAAAAGTCTACTTCTTCTTTCTTAGTAACAAAGCTAAAAAAAGCGTAGGAAATAACCAGTAATAGTCCATAAGTCCACTTCACGATGTGTAGACACAAGTAGCTTTCACTGAGGCAACAGCATACTGAGCAATGTTTTGGAGGCTCTGTCTTCTTCTTCAGGCAAGGTGGAGGATGCCTGAAGTAGGCGGAGCCTCCTAAACATTGCTCAGTATGCTATTGCCTCAGTGAAAGCTACTTGTGTCTGCACATCATGGAGTGGAGTTATGGACTATTACTGGTTACTGCCTACACTTTTTTAGCTTTGTTTGTAATGAAGAAGAAATATACATTTTTAGTAAACTGTGTCATTGATATATCGTTAGAAGTAATTTGTATTGGAAGGTTTGCGTGTTCACCTTCATTAATCACAGATACCTAATTCACATAGTAACTAGTTGCACTGGATGTTGTTGTTCGTGACATGTATTAACCCATTAGAACATTGCAAAAAAAAGTATCTCTTTTAACATTGTACAGAACAAAGCACAACCCTTGGGTTAGGGAAGTGGTGGCGAACCTATGGCACTGGTGCCAGAGGCGGCACTCTGAGCCCTCTCTGTGGGCACCCAGGCCATCACCCCAGCATGAAGTTCACCAGACAGGACTCAAAGAATCTTCCTAGAGAATCTTCCTACAATGATAGGCGAATTTGCCCTCCTTTCAACTGCGTTGGTGTCTTTAGGAAGCTGAACGATTGAAAGTTGTCAAAAAAACAAGGAGAAATAAATTACTGCTTAAATTGCTGTGCTGGCACTAAATAAATAAGTGGCTTTTGGTTGAAGTTTGGGCACTAAGGCTCTAAAAGGTTCTCCATCACTGGGCTAGGGGATAGGTGTGTGATCACAAGGGATCTGATGGCCTTCAAGACTGGGTAGTTAGACATTGCATTCATGTGATGGTTTTGGTTTGATGTGTTACACATAGTATAAAAATGTTGTGGTCAAAGGAATACTTTAATTGTTCTGGTAAACACCATGCAAAATAAGAAAACGTAGAAACGTTGATACATTAATATATGTTCCATAGGCCAAGCACAGTATGTAAAGATGCTTTTAGATTTTGGAGTGGACCCATCTATCACTGACCAGCACGGGAAGGATGCTGCAACTATTCTCAAAAAGAATAAAAACTTTAAAGCTGAAGACATAATCAAAAAGTATTTGGCAAGCCAACATTCCGCAGCAGATCCATCAGGAGGTACAAGTACAACATTTTACATTGTCACTTTTTTTTTTTACTCAAGAATGTTCTTATTAAAAAGGGGTTTTTCATAATTAACATTTATTCCCTATCCACCGCATTCTGGGATTGCCTTGTCCTGTAAGCTGTGCCATAATTTACATAGCAATAACAGCAGCATCATCACAGCTTAGGGGGGAGACTTATGGGCTATTTGTGTCTTCAGACTCTCCACGATTAGACATTTTTCCACAGTATAAAACACATGTTATGAAAAACCTGATAAACTAGACTGAACCTCCCTTTCAGAGGTGAATTTTTTGCAAGTTGATTCTTCTTGGTACTTTCTAAAAACACAAGGATGAATCATTAAAGCCTTATTTTTGTATTATGATGAACACTGTATAGCAAGATGCAGAGATGAGGCGCAGCACATAAAGAATTATTTTTTTAGGTATTTTGGTGGGAGCCTAAATGTATGTTGCTCTGTATATTGCTTATTATCACTCTGTTGGTCAACCATTTTTAATAAAAGGAATGTTGAAAATACCAGATGATGATAATGATTGTAAAAGTTTTTTGCATGACTGAAGAAAGACATCTGTGCATAGCGCATTGCTATATTTATGTAATAAATGCAACTCTCACTGTTTTTTCTGGAAATGTTTTTAGACGTGTGCAGTGTTTCTGAAGCCAGGACAGACTCCCTTGCTTCCGCAGTGGATCAGTTCACAGATTTCTGCAAGCAACATGGCCACATGAATAAACTTTTTGGACACAAAACGGTCCAAAATTTTCTTTGTATTCTGACATCTTCAAAAGGTAAGCCTTTTGGCTTTGCATATTATGTAACAAATAACATATTTATATTTTAGTTTTATGTGCAAAACCTAAACCATCCCCAAACTTGTATTTGGTCAATATTATTTTTTTTACCAAATTATCTGTTCCGTAGGAAGCACAGTCCATATTGTTAGGGGAAATTTGGAGATCTGGATGTAGAGAGTCTGTAAGCTTGGCCATTCTAGCTTTTCCAGACTCTGCCTTGACTGTATCCAAGCAATGGTTCCAAATCATTTGCATAGATAGACATGACTCCTTATACAAATACAGCCTTATTAGTAGGACTTGCCAGTTTTTAAAACTGCTAAAGGTTACCCAGAAGCCCTCCAGTATCACTTTTAGTAATGTTACCATGTAATTCAATATTATTTGGGTAGCTATGATTTCTGGATAATTTAAAAGAAACATAGACGCTGCGTACATATAGAATACCAGTAGATAGCCTTACCAGTAATCTGCCTGTAATAGGTCACAGGACCATTAGTGTTGCATGGTGATATATTCGCCCCAGTATCTTCTGTAGGAGAGTTATTATTTGGTCATAGAACAGAGTCGAGGACCAGAAGGAAGCCCATACCTCGCAAATGAAGCAACGTGTAGCAATTCACTGCAATTTACCCTGTGCATTATGATCAATATGCTATTTGCTCATTTGTGTATAGTAACTTTTTATCTTAATTGTCTGTTGTTTGTTACAGAGATTCCTTCTGACTTGAAATGCGACATTCCAGAATCTGTTGCTGAACAGCTCATCACACAATTAACGCAGGAGCAAAAGTGGCAAGAGATTTTACTCCTACTGACTAGAGATGCTAATGGGGAATCTGATCAAGAAGGGCTGATTCAGCGATGCCCTCTTCCTAACATCAACATAGGGCATGTAATAAATAATCTTAGCCCCAAAGTGCAGTTCCGTATACCATTGATCACATTGTTTTTACAACAAGGAGGTAAGTTTGTTTTCTTTCAGACTATTCTTTTATGCATTTTAGCCTTATTGATTATGAGGGAACAAATTTCTACTTGGCTGTTTGGATCTCCTAAACAGTTAGCATTTTGCCATAGGGGTTTGGGGCCTGGTATCTAACATCATGTGATGAACTCCCACCTTCTATTTCAATCATGGGGTGCAATAAGACTAGGGAGTCCTACCCATAAAGGCTGCCCACCTACGCAAGATGGCATCTTTATGCTTTATTCTACTCACCTAGCACCCCATTTTGTCAGGGAAACCAAACGCATCAGAATTCCTGAAACTAAACACCACACACGCAAAGCCCAGGGTGCGCACAACCACACTATGTACCCTCCTATCACTTACTATGGAAGTACAGTCATACTCTTGTTCCATACACTTCCTCACTGCCACCACTCGTAATCATGGCTTAGAAGATGCCTATACCAGGACCGCACACATACACCTAGGTGCCGTACAGTTCACCTGGACACACACTTGCTTATAGCTGCTGCTAGCACACAGACACTCACAGGGTAACATCACTTAGTGGTTTTTCATCTCTCCAAAGTTATAGGAACAATGCCTATAGGTTACAAAAATGGTGAAATAAATAGACATACATAAAAGCAAAACCGTAAAATAAAAACTGATAAAATAAAGAAAACCAGACCTCTTACTAATTAGATTGGCACAGAGATCCCCAGAGGAGAAAATCCTGCACAGTTCTACAAAACTTGTTGCATCCCCTTGAAAATGACCCTGAGTGAATGCTGACATGCTCTTTTTGAACATCCACCTAATCTCCCCCTTTTGTCATGTGAATAAAGATGGAAGGTTGGAGACATATGACCTAATTATGTCATATCTTCTCCCAGGGGGTCTCCTGAGAAGAAGATATGCACAACACATTTCCCAGTATGAATTAACTAATTCAAAAATACCAGACACCTTTATGAACTGTTGGACCAATTGTCTAATAACTATTTTCTTGGCTCTACAACAGGGTTGCGGGTATGAGCCATAGAAATACAAAGGGGTGTGTGCTCCTCATGTCTTCATTTTAGTGCTGATCCATTTCCATGACAGCTGTGGCTTCCTCCAATAAATACAGCTGGAAAGGCTTGTCACTGCATACAAGCTGCAACAGTCTGCTGCAGGTAGACTGTAATAGATCTGTACAGGCAGTCCCCGGGTTACGTACAAGATAGGGTCTGGAGGTTTGTTCTTAAGTTGAATTTGTATGTAAGTCGAAACTGTATATTTTATCATTGTAGATCCAGACAAAAAAATTTTGGCCCCCAGTGACAATTGGAGTTTAAACAATTTTTGCTGCAATGGGACCAAGAATTATCAATATAGCTTCATTACAGACACTTTACAGCTGATTATTTCAATCTGGGACTATAGTAAAGCATTCAGAAAGCTTCACCAGAAGTCAGAGGGGTCTGTCTGTAACTATGGGTTGTCTGTAAGTCGGGTGTCCTTAAGTAGGGGACCGCCTGTATTCACAATATACTGCACTATCCTAGGAAGTCTGAGCAGTCGCACCCCCATAGGCTACTGAAAAGAGTATATATATATATATATATATTGTGGGGATTTGGCCCAGTAGAGACCGTGGTAGCGGGGTGCTGGGATGCAGTTCAAGACAGGGACACCAGGGTACAGTCCAAACAGGTCTCGCCTGCGTTTATTGCAGCAAAATAAAACCAGCCTTTACATTCAGGTATTTGAATAAACAAAAGAAAACCTACCCGTCAGGGTGCTAACTATACAAATAGTCCACTAGCTCACACTAAACAAAGATCACGTGGCTGCTCCAGACACACAGGTCAGAGCTGTGTCCTCTCAGCCTCCTTCCACAGAGAGACAACCCACTCAACTCTGCTGAGTTATTTTATCCAGGCTAATTAGGCTGTTCCCATCACCTGTGTCCAAGGTGCTGGACAAACCCACCTCAGCACTAAGGCCTTGCATAGAAGCAAAACCTAGGGGAAACATACCGCCCATCCACAGTTAACCCCTTCAGTGTCTCACAATATATATATATATATATATATATATATATTATTTTTTTATTTATTTATTTTTTTTAAATGTAACACACATATAAATTCATAGACATATTGGTTATCACCACCATCTCTAAAACATTTGCCATCTCTAAAAAATTTGGATAAAAAGTGATCAAAAAGTCATACTGTTCACAAAATGGTATCAATAGGAGCTGAATTATTGATGTTGATGTATATAACCATGGGCATGTATTTGTTGTTAATGCAGTAGTGCAAACTAAATGATAATGTTTTCTCTCTCGCTATATGTCACATTATATATATAATTGTAGTTTCTTTAATTAAACCGTAGTTTCTCCTAATGGGATTGTGGGCAACTCAAGACATCCAATCCAGACATGCTTAAAGAAAAGTGATTTTGCTGTGGCATCGCTATTGCTTTCCAATGGTGGAGATCCAAGGAGTGTATCGATCACAGAAGGGGATACACCTCTGAATGCTGCAGTTTCTGTTGCTTTAAATCACAAAGGTGAGACCATCACGTAGTATCATGTGTATATAAGGAAGGAAATTGCCCACAGTGGGTCTCTAGGGCACATTCTATTTTAAACAGGAGAGTCTCCCCTTTGAAGGAAATCTACCATTACCAAAGAGTAAAAACTTACAGATACTCACCTGTCCTCCTCATCTTGATTACCTAGAAAAAAAGACCCATAATTAGCAGGCCAGAGCACTAGACATCTTGTCTCCGCTAATTATGCATGCCCCACACTCCCATGCTGGGAGAGGTAGATGACATCACACAACGGGTGTGATGATCGATGACTCGCTCTCCCATGTTGGAGAGGGAGGTGATGTCATGCAGGGGGCATGCATAATTAGCAGCCCGGAGCATTGGGCATCACATCCCTGCGCTCTGGCCTGCTAATAAGTCTTTTTTCTAGGTGATCCTGATGTGTCATGATTAGAGAAAACAAGCGCCGGGATCAAGATGAAGAGGACGACAGGTGAGTATCTGTAGGTTTTTTGTTTTTTACTTTTTGGTAATGGTAGATTTCTATTTATTGTTGTGACTTTAACCCCTTAAGGACGCAGCCTGTTTGCAGGTTCGCAACTTTTTTTTTAAATTTGACCAGTGTCTCTTCCTGTAGTAATAACTTTTGAACACTGTTACTTATCAAAGCGATTCTGAGATTGTTTTTTCCCCACATGTTGTACTTCATTTTAGTGGTAAATTTTGGCTGATAAGTTTTGCGTTTATTTACAAAAAAAAGAAAAAAAATGATGAATTTTTAGAAAAATTTGCCATTTTCGAAATTCAAAATCACCGCGTTTTCAGGCAGATAGATTTACCACCTAAATAACTTGCAGAATAACATTTCCCATTTGTCTACTTTACATTTTCATAATTTTTGAAATGTTTGGATAATTTAATTTGACGTCACGCGGCTTACAAATCGAATAGCGATTTTCCGTATTTTTGGAATTGACTATTTTGGGGATAAATACTGTTTGAAATCAAATTTTACATATTTAGCAACAAAACCCTCTATATAACCAACCCATTTTCAAATCTGCACCCCTATCAGAAACAGCATTTACAAAGATTGTTAACCCCTTGAGATCTTCATAGTAATTGAATCAAAATGGCGGTGAAATTTAGAATGGTCAAATTTTGTCGGTTATACGTTCATTTGGCCCTAAAATTTACACATTTCCAAAAGATAAAAAGAGAAAACTCACCATAAAATTTGTTCTACAATTTCTCCTGAGTGCAGCGACCCCTCACATGTGGACATTACTTGTGTTATGGGGGCACAGCGAGGCGCAGAAGGGAAGGAGCACCCTGCAGCTGCCAGGATTTTAGTTTTCTGGTTGCCCCCTTTTGAAGGCTATAAAATTTTTGCTTTTCCGTTATTTGGGCCATGTGACAGCATTTTTTTTGCGGGACCTGATGCTTTTTCCAGTGTTACCATTTTGGGGTTGGTATCACCTATTGTTGAAAATTTTGGAACTTTTTTTGAGGTCATGAGTAAAAAAAGCATCTATTCTGTACTGGATTTTTTACTTTTTTTTTTTTTTCGTGTTCACCGTATAGCCTAATAATCCTGTTATCTTTATTCTATGGGTCGATACGATTACGGGGATACCAGACATGAATATTTTTTCTTATGTTTTACTAAATTTGCCAAATAAAACCCTAATGTGGGGAAAAAATCTATCATTTTTGCATCGCTGTCTTCCAAGTGGCATAACATTGTTACGTTTTTGGCTACAGAGCTGGTTGATGGCTTGTTTTTTGCGGGACATGTTGTTCTTTGCAACAATATCATTCTGGAATACATATGTTTTGTTGATCACTTTTTATTGCATATAAATAGGTAAATATTATAATTTTTGACGGGTTTTTGACGGTTTTTTTTTACGGCGTTCATCATATGGGTTCAATAGTTATTTAGTTTTATTCTATGGATTGTTACGGACGCGGTGATACTATATATGTGGGGTTTGTGTTATGATTTAGACTTTTTTGAGAGTTATATGTCTCTTTATATGTTTTGGGGCTTATGGGCATTTTTAGTGATTTATAAAGTAATTTTTTATTGAAAAACATTATTTTGTACATTTTTTACATGATCCACCATGGGATATGAACAAGCAATCATCTGATTGCTTGTTCTTGATAATACTCTGCAATACTAATGTATTGCAGGGTATTATCAGTGCCAGCCTATGCAGATGCATAGGCTGACACTTTGCCTTTAAGATGACGTCACAGACGCCATCTTAAAGGTAAACCCTCCAGGCTTCTCTGGGGTTCCGATCGGACCCCAGAGGAGCCAAAACAGCGATCATTCCCCCCCAGAAAACGGTGCGGGGGGGCCGATCGTGGGGTAAAGACCCCCAGAAGGCATGTTAAATGCCGCGGTCGCGTTGACCGCGGCATTTAACGGGTTAAACACCCGCGATCGGAGCCCACTCCGACCGCAGGTGTTAGCCGGGGATGTCAGCGGTAAATTACCGCTGAAATCCCGCGGCTAACGATGCCGGTTCGGCTGCTATGCAGCGCTGAACCGGCAACGGCTCTGCGCAGTAGCTGTACTGCGCTGTGCGCTAATCGCGGGACTCAGCGCAGTACAGCTACGGCGCAGAGCGCTAAGGGGTTAAGAGTGGATATCTCCGGTTCTGTGAAGCATCCATACACAGTCCATATATTAAAGGAGATATTCTCCTGTTTAATATGTCACCAGAATTGTGTTTCTAGGTGCTAGAGTTCAGGAAATATAGGCGTGTGAAGTGTGCCCCCTCCAGGCTGTCAGCTGAAGGCAGAATATAGAAGAAGCTGCAAGAAAGACTTACTTTTACTTTCACTTTGCAGAAGTACATGCACCCTCTGCATTTGTAGCTGAACCTGGGACACGGTGATGGAATAATCCTGTTCATTAATTTATAACATATTTTGATAAAAGTTTATTCAGTTTTGCTACTTATTTAAAAACTTTATTTGGATAAATGACAAAAAAGCTTATTTTTTCACATATGTAGTCAATTCGCAAATTTTATGAAGAAAGAAATATGTAAATAATAAATCTATCCTAAGTAAAAATTGTTACGATATGTAAAGCTTTTCTAAAGGTATTGTCATTTAAAGAAACGCTGTCAAAATACTGTCAAAAATTGACCTGGACATTAAGGCACCAATGACCCTCAGTCATGAAGGGGTTAAACGGTAGCATAAATCAAGGATAAATGTTCTCGTAAAGACAGCTAGTTTGGAGGGCAGTAAAGTGTATAGTATGAAACTGTTAATTAGGTGCATATAAAAGGATAATGTAGTGATATATAGATATATTCATCTCTATAAACCAGTGTGTAAGCCTGTGAAACTCTATGGAAGCTCTAATTAAGCTTTTAGATAAAATCCTCCCATTGACAAACAGTAAGCCCATAGTCTAATAGATAAAGGCATTGTGGGGGAGATTTATCAGAAGTGTGAGTGAGCAGAATTTTTCTTGTTGCTTGTGGCAACCAATCAAAGCCCTGTGTTCATTTTATAAACAACTGTGGAAAAATGGAAGCTGAGCTCTAATTGTTTGCCCTGTGCATTTAGAGCATTTCCTGTATCTAACGGCATGGTAGAGAGTACAGGTTGTGAGTTTAAATCCCTGTCTTTGTACACCTAAGTATGAAAAAGTTATTAGGGTCAGAAGATGTTGAAACTATTTTTTTTTTGTACACATTGTTTTAAATTGTGAAAATGTATTAAAACGCAATAAAACCTATATAAATTTGGTATCGGCGTGATTGTACCGAACCAAAGAATACAAAGTATACAAATTCTTTGGAGCACAGAGTGAAAGTATTAAAACTGAGGCCACAAAAAAGTGACCCAAATTCTTTTTTTTTTACCAATTTCACATTTCACCACAGTACACGACATGGAATAATAAATAATGTCACTAAGAAGTAAAATTTGTTATGCAGAAAATAAGCCCTCACACAGCTCTGTACACAATAAAAAAGAGCCCCTCAATGCTGCAAATTCACAGGCTGTTACACTGCCTCCCCCTGTGCTCCTGCTTGACACTCCCCCCTCCCTCTGCCTGTAATCTCACTGAAGCACAGGAAGTTTCAACACACAGTAGGAGGGGGAAGTGCTCCTTTCATACGGTAACACCCTGTGAATCAGCAGCACGGAGGGGCTTTTGGAACAAGCCCAGTAGCCATTCAGACTCATTAGCATAATGTTTAATATTGATTTTAGAAGTAAGGAGGCGATCATTATCCTTGTATATTAGTCCATGTATAAGGAAATCCATTTTTAAAGGTTGCCACTTTCCAAATCACACCATTCTCTCTTTGACTCTCACTCACACATTCTTCTTTGTCCGTTTCACATAAGTAATTTTACAGATAATTACATTGCTTACCCTTTTCTTCTTTTGAGAAACTGTTTAATCAAATAAATAGTTTCATTCTGTTTTCTAATGTGCTCTTTTCTTTCTCCAGATGAACATGGTGTTCTGATGACAAAGTACCTATTGGACTTGTATTCTTCTGACCCTCAGAAGTATTCTTATCTGGAACCCAACAGCCAAGACCAAAATGGAAACACAGTCCTGCATTTGGTTTTTCAGAGCAATAATGCCAGACAGTATCGTAAAATAATGGACTTGGTTGCCAAATTTAACATGAAGTTAACAATCAAAAATCAACAAGGCAGAAATGTACTATATAAAGTAAAAAACACAGATCAGCATTTAATTGCTTGGAATGAAATAAAAAAAAATTACAAGTCAAGTCGATCAACATCTGTTGCCAAGTCACGTAAGAAAATAATAAATGGAAATGTTACACAGCGGAAAACCAATGTGAGAACACCTGCTCCTTCACAGCCTAAATCTGTGGTAAATGACCAAAATGGTCAACTTGAATTATGTGAACACCGAGCCCCCAAAAATCCAGATCAAGCTGTGGTTATCGCAAAGAAAGTGATGACTCCAAAAGAAAGTCTTTTGCAAGTCATAAGAGAAATGATAAAATGTGCGGAACTGAGCAAAGCACAGCTGGTCTGTGACAGTGTGAGGGCTTCATCCACTGTACAAACTAAAGACGCTGGAGTTGGTGTGACCTCTCTGCCCCCTGGAAATGGGGCTAAAGTCAATCCAGATAGTCTTTATAATGACCCTGGCATGGAGAATGATGAATCTGCTGTAAGTAATTCAAAGGTGCCTGACATGATTGAAGATGATATTGAGACCATGCAAGAGGACATTGAACTTTCAAGCATAGATTTCAATAACATGACCTGGGAAGTGGAGTGTTCACCTGAAGCCCTGAAGAAATTGGAATGCAAATCTGTGGCACAATACATGAAAAGAAAAATAATTGTCTCCATTCAGAAACTTGGAAATGGGGAATGGACACGTAGTCTTCAAAAGCAGCTCAAATTGCAGAGTAATATGAAGCTTTATGAAGTTAAGTTGGATAAAGGGGCCAGAATGCTCTGGGAACTGGCCATTGATTTTTCACCCCGATGTAGTGAGGATCCAGAAAAAATTCTCTCTGGTGAATCATCATCATTGAAAACTGGCAGGATTTACACAGAAATTATACGGATTTGGGACATTGTCCTTGACCATTGCAAGCTCAATCATGCTATTGAAAGCATATGTAGTGCTTACAATAGAGGTCTATCCTGTATACTCCGAAAAAGATTAAAGAGCATAACTAAGGTTAGTGTTGCCTCCAATGCACAAAAGCGTATTCCAAAATATTTTATGGAGGATACAGATTTTGAATGCAGCCTGGAAGATGTTGTACCAGATTACTTCCCCCCTGCCAGTGCAGCAGAAACGGAGTACAATATAATGAAGTTCCACAGCTTCAGCACAGACATGGCCCTCAATCTATTGAGTAATATGAACTCCAGAGTGGAGTATCCCTTCAGAGTCGGAGAGTTGGAGTATGCAGTGATTGATCTCAATCCCAAACCATTGGAAACCATTATATTAATTGGTAGAAGTGGAACAGGAAAAACAACTTGTTGTTTGTATCGACTATGGAAAAAGTTTCACTCTTACTGGGATGAAGCTGTGTCAATTGGCCCATGGCTAGTGAAACAGACCTGGCAAAGGAGACAATATCTTGAAAATGTCGACATTGGTGATTCTGATGATGAGATTTCTGAAACAGAATTGTCTTATAGTACAGATGAAGAGCCGACATTGCCAGAACCAGAGAACATGGATGCAGAAATAAAATCATCAGGTGATGAAATGGAAAATCCCATTGAACTGGAACATTATCATCCAATGTTTATTACCAAAAACCAAGTACTTTGTCAAGAGGTAGAGAGAAACTTTCTTGAGTTAAGCAAATCTGCTAAGGCAACAAGCCATTATAAGCCAATTGAGCCTAATGTGTATAGGTTGCAAGATATCCAGGATGAGAACTACCCTTTGTTCATAACATCCCAGCAGCTACTCCTCCTTCTGGATGCATCCATGCCTGAGCCATTTTTTCCTAGAAATGAAGATGGAAGTCTTCAAATGAATATTGCTGGATGGTCTGGATTGGACAATGTGGATGTGCTAGACTTGTTGAATGAGGATTATGAAGTTGAGTCAGATCATGAAAATGAGGCAGAAGAAAATGAATGTGAACAAAAAGAATCAGATCCTCGAATTTTTGTGACCTTTGAGGTGTTTGCCACGGTTCTGTGGCCTAAGATGATCAAAGGAAAGTCACTGTACAATGCTGCTCTTGTCTGGAAGGAGATCAAGTCATTTCTGAAAGGATCATTTGAAGCATTAAGCTGCCAAGATGGTAAACTATCTGAACAGGAGTACATTAAGCTTGGAAAGAAAAGGGCACCCAACTTCCAAGGGGATCGCAAGGAAATCTATCGCCTTTTTTGCTTATATGAACGAATTAGATCTCATCTTGGCTACTTTGATGAAGAGGATGTCTTATTTAATTTATCTTCCAGACTATCAAGGCTTGAAGAGTTACCATGGTCTATTCATGAACTTTATGGGGATGAGATTCAAGATTTCACCCAGGCAGAGCTGTTTTTGCTTATGCGTTGCATCAATGATCCCAATTCCATGTTTCTTACTGGAGACACAGCGCAAAGCATCATGAAAGGGGTTTCATTTCGTTTCAGTGACTTGAGGTCTTTATTCTACTATGCAAACAAGAGCTGCGTTGGAAGCACAAAGAATTGCATTGTCCGTAGACCAAAACAAGTGTACCAACTCGTTCAAAACTACAGATCTCATTCAGGTGAGTTAATCTTAAACCTTTCGTTGGGTACATGTACAGCAAAGCCATACAGCAAAAAGTGTTCATGGTTCTTGGGAAAATTGTTGTGGTTTAGCAATTTTCACCTGTAGGTCAACTGCATATACTATAATATAAAGCTGCCCACATACAGCATTTAGAGTACAATGAAAAATACCTGGAAATTTAATTTTTCTATGTATTTTACTGTAATGTACTGCTTTTAGCTCAGCCCTTTACCAATAGTCTGCCCTAATTTATTTTACTTTTTTAACTACCTGGGAACATAACTAATTTCTGTCCCTATTTTTAGCTACTTATTTTACATAAATTTTAAATCTGCTTTTTTTGTTTTGTAATAGGAATTCTCCATTTGGCATCTGGAGTTGTAGACCTGCTGCAGTACTTTTTTCCAGAGTCTTTTGATCGTTTGCCTCGTGACTGTGGTTTGTTTGATGGTCCAAAGCCAACAGTTCTTGAATCGTGTTGTGTTAGTGATCTGGCAATGTTATTACGTGGCAATAAAAGGAAGACACAGCCAATTGAATTTGGAGCACACCAGGTTATCAATAAATATTTATATATCTTCTATTCACAAAATAATACTTTGCAAATATATGCAACTTTTAGTAAATGGTAGAAACAAACCATGTGTAGTTATGTTGTACATTGGTTCCCAACCATAGGAAACCTACCTTCAGAAATCTGCCTGGTAAGGTAGATCTGATGGTATGTTCCTATTAACCTACTAAACTCTATCTAATCTCTTTACACAATCCTACAATTCTTTCCCAATTTAGCCAAGTATGTAAATTTGCCATGGAGGCTACTGGGGCATGGAGTAACCACTGCTCCCACTGCCCGGAGAGGCCTCTCCATGACCCAGTAGCCTCTCTGGAAAATGTACATATAAGGTAGGTAAAGTTTAGCTTAAAGGGGTATTCCCATCTGGGCATTTGCATTTAATTAAATTCATTTGCCTTATGTAAACATTTCTTCAATTGGATGTTAATTAAAAAAAATGTTCCATGTGAAGATAATTTCTCATAAATGTAATCATTCTGTCCCTTAGAAACCAGATAGCTTCCCCGGATACGACCACGTCACACTCAGGCAGCGGTGGCCAGACTTGCGCTATAGAGTCCTGTCGGACCACCAGGATTCAGCAATCATTACCACAGGGTGGCTGTGCTACATGTAGTAACTCCCGGACATTTCATATACAACAACCTTTTTTTTCTTTGTGCACTCAATTCATCAGAGGTGGCCGTATCCGAAGAAGCTATCTCGTTTCTAAGGGACACCATGACAACATTTATGAGAAATTATCTTCACACAGGAACATTTTTTTTAATAACATGTAATTGAAGAAATTTTTACATATGGCAGATTAATGAAACTGAATGTGAATGCCCAGACGAGAATACCCCTTTAATGTAGATGGCATTATAGGATTAGGTAAAGACAGATTAGGGTTTAGTAGCTTAATAGGAACCTAACATCAGATCTACCTTAACGGCAACTAAACTGTATAATGCACCTATAACGCATCCAGTTTTACATTATCTAGGTATCAAACTTCAGAAGAAGTATAAGTGGGCAATATAGTAGCCTACAATGTGCCTCTCATAAGTATTTTCCTCTGTAAGTTATGGGTCAGTGAGGTCTACCAGGCAGAAGTACATCTATACTTCAAGGGGACCACAGATAAATCTCCACGGTCCTGTTTAGTTGCCATGGCCACTCGAGGGGACTGAAAGGCTGAGAACACATGCACGTATGAGCGTAGCGCTGTTTAGTTTTTATGGCCGAGTGACAGGTTTGGGAGATATATGCATGCGCTGGTATTGAAGTGATCAATAGTTGCTATGGACACGGTCTTTATGGACATGCAAAGTAGCTACAAGGGGGACGCCAAATGTGGCGTGGTGCATAGGATCTCGCAGGGTAAACGTGGGAGGATATAAACATAATGAATTTATACAACTGTGGTATGTTTAACTATTTAATTGCTGCATATGTTCACTTTACAATGTATTAATGCATTTGGATAGTGTATTATTATCACTTTGTTATATGTATAAAGCCAGATGAATTATGGAAATTTTTTTTTTTTTTTTATAATTATTTTTTTCTTTATTGAACTAGAAAAACTATTTTACAAATACATATAATACAATAAATACAGTGTTTAAAAATATTAATATATTACATAAAAAAGAAAAGAAGAAGAAACACTGTTTGGTGTCCATCTTAAATCTAGTACATTTTTTTCTTCCCCTCTAAGAAAAACCCTCCCCAACCCCCCAATTGGTTGCGTTCTTGTTCCCAACGTACATTAACAATAGTCCTCTTGAAAACCACCCTGAAAAGAAAAGAAAAAAAAGGGATTCTCTCTCTCCCCCCCCCCCCCCCCACCCCATCGCTTCCCACCCCACTGCTTCCCACCCCACTCGTGACCGCCCGTCTTAATCATAGTGGGTGGTATCTGCCAAGCTTTATTTATCTGATTTTCCTAAACTGTATACACTCACCGGTCAGTTTATTAGGTACACCATGCTAGTAACGGGTTGGACCCCCTTTTGCCTTCAGAACTGCCTCAATTCTTCGTGGCATAGATTCAACAAGGTGCTGGAAGCATTCCTCAGAGATTTTGGTCCATATTGACATGATGGCATCACACAGTTGCCGCAGATTTGTCGACTGCACATCCATGATGCGAATCTCCCGTTCCACCACATCCCAAAGATGCTCTATTGGATTGAGATCTGGTGACTGTGGAGGCCATTTGAGTACAGTGAACTCATTGTCATGTTCAAGAAACCAGTCTGAGATGATTCCAGCTTTATGACATGGCGCATTATCCTGCTGAAAGTAGCCATCAGAAGTTGGGTACATTGTGGTCATAAAGGGATGGACATGGTCAGCAACAATACTCAGGTAGGCTGTGGCGTTGCAACAATGCTCAATTGGTACCAAGGGGCCCAAAGAGTGCCAAGAAAATATTCCCCACACCATGACACCACCACCACCAGCCTGAACCGTTGATACAAGGCAGGATGGATCCATTCTTTCATGTTGTTGACGCCAAATTCTGACTCTACCATCCGAATGTCGCAGCAGAAATCGAGACTCATCAGACCAGGCAACGTTTTTCCAATCTTCTACTGTCCAATTTCGATGAGCTTGTGCAAATTGTAGCCTCAGTTTCCTGTTCTTAGCAGAAAGGAGTGGCACCCGGTGTGGTATTCTGCTGCTGTAGCCCATCTGCCTCAAAGTTCGACGTACTGTGCGTTCAGAGATGCTCTTCTGCCTACCTTGGTTGTAACGGGTGGCGATTTGAGTCACTGTTGCCTTTCTATCAGCTCGAACCAGTCTGCCCATTCTCCTCTGACCTCTGGCATCAACAAGGCATTTCCGCCCACAGAACTGCCGCTCATTGGATGTTTTTTCTTTTTCGGACCATTCTCTGTAAACCCTAGAGATGGTTGTGCGTGAAAATCCCAGTAAATCAGCAGTTTCTGAAATACTCAGATCAGCCCTTCTGGCACCAACAACCATGCCACGTTCAAAGGCACTCAAATCACCTTTCTTCCCCATACTGATGCTCGGTTTGAACTGCAGGAGATTGTCTTGACCATGTCTACATGCCTAAATGCACTGAGTTGCCGCCATGTGATTGGCTGATTAGAAATTAAGTGTTAATGAGCAGTTGGACAGGTGTACCTAATAAAGTGGCCGGTGAGTGTAGTTTACCGGCACCTATCTAACCCAGGATCTTTTTCTCCTCTGGGGAAAAGTACAGCTCTATCCACCTGAACCATAAATCTTTATATTTCTGTTTCCCCTCTAAATTGTGACTCTTTTACGCGAATCCTTCAGACAAAATTGTTTTGTTGGCAATACGTTTCCAGAGCAACACTGAGGGAGGGTCTGGAGAGGTAAATTTTTTTATAATGCAAAATCTTGCCAGAAATAATAATTTCCTGACCACATATTTCTCCTTATCTCTACCCTCATCCCCCAAGACACAGGTCACGAAATTCACCGGTATCTGCATATCATAACACTTCGTAAGTTCCTTAATAATTTCTGCCCAGTATTTTGTTATCTCTGGACAAAACCAGAGGAGGTGCATGTCGTCGGCTTTCTCTCTTTCTCTTTTTTACAGCTAACCACTTCCCTTGAGAATTTCATTATCCTCTTGGGTGTATAATATATTCTATGTAATATGGAGACTTGTGCCCAGCGTTGAGCATCTTACGGATGTCTTACGGATGTCTTTACATGTGGATATCCACCCTTGTTCCTCAAGTACTCCCACGTCCTTAACCCACTTCTCAGTCACTCTGTTTAAGTAGCTATCGTGTCTTTGAGTTATCAATAAGGAATAAAATATCTTACTTTTAACTTTTTTTTTTTAATTAAAGCCCATATAGTCTTTAGAATCGGGGGAGTTTTTTCCCATCCCATTATATCTTTATTGAGTGAACTCCACCAATGGGCAAGTTGTAGAAAAAACAAGATTGTTGGATCTTAAATTCCTCCTGTAGATCTGGGAAGGACTTCGTACTGCCATTCTCAATCAACTGGTGTACATAGATTACCCCTTTCCTAATCCATGGCTCCATATTTATTTTAGGGGTTACTAAAATCTGATTCCTCCATAATGGAGTAAATGGGAGTATATCAGTAAGATGCCATAGGTTCTTAATCTCCTTCCATACTTGATACATCAGCGAGAGAGTAGGGTACTGTTTCTTATGTGTTTACCCACTTCAAAGGCCAGTTTCTAAAACTTCCAAGATATTAAGTTTCACTTTATCCCCCCCAGATCCCAGTGTCCTTATAGGGAGATCTGCCAAGAGAGAGCAATCCCATGTCAATATATGCTTTATCTGCTCAGTAAGAAAATAGGGCTGCATGTCTGGAAGGTCAAGACCCCCCTTGTCAAGTGGAAGCCTCAACACCTCCAACTTCATACGGGGCTGTCTTCTCCTCCAGACCAGGTCACGGAAAAGGGACTCAAGGATCTTAAAAATCTTCCCCGGTATCCAGGTCGGGGAGGCAGACAAGACATACAGTACCTTAGGGAGTAACTGTATTTTAATCAATGCAATCCTACCTATCGTGGTGAGGGGTAGTTTTTTCCAAGTTTTTATTTTAGTTCTGATGTACCCTAACACAGGGGTAATATTGTTCTCAATGTAACCCAGGATATCCACCGATACCCTTCCCCAGGTATTCTACATAGCTGTCTGGTTCAATAATTTTAATGTCCATTGGGACGAAGGATTTTAGTGGATCAACTGGAAGGCAGGCCGACTTTTGCCAGTTTATCCTTAACCCAGACCTGTTCCCGTACTCACTAAAAATTGAGAATACCTTCGATATCGATTCATGGGAGCCCAAAAACAGAAGGATGTCGTCGGCATATAACGGGATCTTTTCGAGTGCCTCTCCCTGTTTAAACCCCACTATATCAGACGACTGGTGAATCCTACATGCCAGGGGTTCCAATGCTAAAGCAAAAAGTAAGGGGGAAAGTGGACACCCTTTTGTTCCTCTACTCAGTGTGAAGGCCCGGGAAATTTTGCCATTGATTAAAAGTCTGGCTGAGGGGGAAGTATATAATAATTTGATCCAAGATATGAATCTATTACCAAATCCCATGGTCTCCAAGGTGGGCCACAAGAAATCCCACTCAATTGTGTCCAATGCTTTAGATGCATCTAGCATCATAATAGTACGTTCCCCCGGGTTATCGGACACGAGCTGTAAGTTGAGAAATAGTCTCCTGAGGTTATCCATCATGGAGCATCCGGGCATAAAGCTGCACTGGTCCCTGTGTACAATACTCCTGATACATTTTTTAAGGCGGTCCGCTAAAAGTTTGGCCAAGAGCTTATTATCGGAGTTGATCAATGAAATGGGTCGGAATGAATCCATTTTCCGACTATCCTTCCCGTTTTTTAAAATCAAAGTTATAAGGGCCTCGCTCATAGATGGGGGGAGTTTCCCTTTCTCCAAAGAGTAATTCCAGACCTCCAAAAGATACCCTGTTAATTCTTCTTTATATAGCACATACAGTTCAAATGGGATCCCGTCCAACCCCGGGGAGCGTCCCCTAGCTGTGTGAGACAGAGTCTTATTAATTTCCTCCAGACTAATCGGGGAATCTAGAAGTATTCTCTCCTGCTCTGGCAAACGGGGAGTTGAGATTCAAGGATATATGATGCAATCTCTTTCAAGGGGAGTACTTGTTGGGAATTGAATAAATCTTCGTAATATTGGACAAAGGCTTCCTGTATTTCCTCTTTATGATGTAAAGTACCCCTCCCGGACACCTCTATGGTTCTGATTATGGTACGTTTTTTTCCTTCTTTAATTAGATTCGATAACATTTTCCCTGGCAAGTTGGATTCAAGATAACCTCGTCTTGCTTGGGCACTTATTTTTCTATTTGCTTGTATATAGATTAAATCAGAATGTAGAGCTTGAACTTCTTCCCATCTAGCCCTATTATGATCCGAAGGATCTTCCATGTACTTTTCTTCCAGTGACTGGATCTTATTTTCCAGCTCTTTAATGTTTTTAAACATGTGAACACCTCCTACTTTAGTGAAAAAGGTGAAAAATTCTATCAAAATACGCCCGTGAAATGGTGGAGGAATATAAATATTGCCTAAAACCCAGGCTTTCCCCTCTATGACACAGTGCACAAAAACATATCTCCCCTCCGAGTCTACTTTCACCAGGTTTTCTTGGTACTCCAAATTTCTATTCACCATGAGGAATACCCCACGCGAATATTCGAATATTGAAAATACAGCGACCCTCTTATTTGGGGTGCCTAAACCCCTAACGTTCCAGGACAGTACCCTCATAAAGGAGCCTTAAGTCCCCAGGCCATGAAAGGAGAAGAAGGGGGACAGGGGAGGAGAGAGAGAGGGAGAGAAAAAAAAAAAAGGAACAACCCAGAACCCCCTCCCCATACCCTGCTACCCTAGTAGCCTGCCGGTAGAGAGAAGAACAACCAACCTAGGGGGTCGGTGACTACCTCTAACCTCTAAACCCTGCATCACCCCCCCACCCTCCATTCCCCGCACCCACGGAAAGGCTACCTACATATATTAGTTTTTAACTTTTTCTTTGAAAATTCTTTATTTGTTCTTTCAGATTGTTTTCACATTCATGACCCCTATACCTGTTCCCAATTCTACTTGCTTCTAAACCATTCTAAAGCGTCCTCGGGGTTCTCAAAAAAGAGAGTTTTTTTCCTGCCAAATAACTTGCAATTTAGCCGGGAACAACATTGAGTATTGAATTCCGGCTTGGCGCAGTTTTTGCTTAACCTCGTAAAAACCTTTACGCTTTTTTCTAGTTTCAATTGCAAAATCAGGAAAAAATTTTATCGTTTGACCATTAAATTCAATATTGCCCTTTTCCCTTGCTCTCTTCATGGTTAAATCTCTGTCTCTAGATGAGAATAATTTAATCAAAATGGTTCGAGATAATCCACCTGGGACCGAGGCACGACTGGGGACTCGATGGGCTGGACGAAAAATACTACAGTATGGCAGTATATGGGGATTTTGCATTCCATCTATTACAATGTGCATATAGATAGCCTCGATCATGACAGCCTCGGATCTTTGTGTGATCCCAGGCTGTCATGGCAACGGATCGACGCTCCCCGGTGACGTCACATGGAGTGACGATCGGTGCCAAGATGGCGGCACTCACGCGCCGCCGGCTCTTTAATGCCACCGGCAGCTTTGCCGGCGGCAATCAAAGGGTTAACACCCGCGATCGCGGGTGTTAGCGACAGGCGTTTGCTTCATTATGAATCAAATGCCCGTTGAGTATGAAGAGGGCTCAGCCCGTGAGCCCTCTTCATACTCCCCCATGCGCAGTAAGACGTAAGGGTACGTCTTATTGCGCTATGGGGTTAATATAACAGAGAAATTATCTTTGGTTTGTCATTAGTCATAGACCATTAAATGGTTAGTGAGGGCTTTGACAATGTCCGCTGTTAATACGAAGTTAGTTCGTTATTGGTAGAACTGTGTTAGAAAAGAACTGCTTTGAGAGCTTTGAGCAAGCAAAAAAGCTGCAGAAATAGACCGTAATTTGTCAAAAAAACGTGATCAATAATAGGTTAGTAAAAAAATCAGACAAACATCCACAGATGCTGATGGCTTGTTGTTAGAAGGGGGAGCGTAGACAAAAACCACACGTTGCTGTAATCTTTAAGAGTTCTAGGGACTTTTAAACATTGGAGCACAAGTCAAGAAGAGTCACCTTAAAGGGCACCTACCACCACGATTCTACCTATAAAGGTGGATCGGGTAGTAGGTGGATGTAAGGGACGTGAGGATAGCTCTTTTTAGAGCTAATCCTCACGTCCCCACTAACTTTTGGTACACTTTATGGAACTTATATGTAAATTTAGTTATGCGGCTACTGGGGCGTGGAGTAGCCGAGCACGAGGCTACACAGCACGGCTACTCCATGCCCCAGTAGCCACATTACTCCTCCTACCCTGTTGCGTGCGGCGCGCAGCTCCTCGTAGCTGCGCGCCCTATTCCGTCATGATGGCGCAGAACGCAGGCCGGCGGCTGAGCAGCCCCAGCTCCGAGGCCGGAGCTACTGCGCATGCGCAGTAGCCGGCTTGTCGGACGAGGGCGCACAGCTACGAGAAGCTGCGTGCCGCACGCAACAGGGTAGGAGGAGTAATGTGGCTACTGGGGCGTGGAGTAGCCATGCTGTCTAGCCTCGTGCTCGGCTACTCCACGCCCCAATAGCCGCATAACGAAATTTACATATTAGTTCCATAAAGTGTACCAAAAGTTAGCGGGGACGTGAGGATTAGCTCTAAAAAAGAGCTATCCTCACGTCCCTTACATCCACCTACCACCCGATCTACCTTTATAGGTAGAATCATGGTGGTAGGTTCCCTTTAACTGAATCCAGGACGAATACGACCTTCTGGGGAAGTCGTCGCCTGGCCTCCAGAGAAAAAGCGGCGCGCCGTCCGTTCCCTTAAAGTGATCCTACTCCGGTTTCCACACCATCCTCACGGAAGCACGGACTCCCAAGCACCACGCCAGAGCCTAGGACGAACACGCCTCCTCCAAACGGTCGCAGACAAATCCTCATCAACAAGTAAGAACCGAAAATCCAGAGTCAGCTCAGCGTTTCACCTTCTCTCCAGGGGTGCGATCTCCCACAGTGGGTTTCAACACACTTGGCTGCATCCCCCGGCCCGTACATCAATATAGGGTAAAGTAAGCAGGGTTGCGCTTCCCATGGGGACGGAGCTCCGGGGGCGGGGGCGGCCAGAAACATGTCGGCTCCTCCTCCTATGAATTATGGAAATATTGATACTTTCACTTACTGTACTATATTAAATTTTGATGTATAGCTGTGTAATTGGCCTTACTGAGGTCACTTCCTTTATATACTCTGATGTAACACTTTAATATTGCTTAACAAAGGCTTCGATAGAGGCTGAAACGTTGCGTCGTGGTATGAATAAATCCATTTTTTTGCTTTTTTTTTTTTTTTTTGGATGTACTACATGGAGTTTATTTACCAGGACTCTGTTGCACCCATATGTGAAGTATTAGTAGTGCTGCTCTGGACTTTACCTTAATAGGTAGATTTCTGATGGTAGGTTTCCTTTAAGCAAGCATAATTTAATACATTAGCATAGATGTCTTTCAATACCACTATTTTAAATCAGTATCTATATTTAATTTAGTATCACAGTTCTCAATACATTGCAACACAAAAAGGCAGCTCATCTTGTAAAAATGAAACTTTATATAGAGCCTTAAATCACGCGCTGAGCCCTCTCCATAGCCGGTAAGTATTTGCTGCCGGCGGCTTCAAAAGGATGGCGGTGCATGGGCGCCGCCATCTTTTCGAGGATCGCCGCTCCCAGTGACATCATCGGGGAGCGGCGATCCGTCGCCATGGTAGCCTCGGGTCTCACAAAGACCCGAGGCTACTTCAGGTTAACCCATGCATTACAATGTGCTATCAGCATATTGTAATGTATGAGTAGTAAAATACACATATACTGCCATACTGTAGTATGGCAGTATATGATAGGATCGTACAGACAACCTAGGGTTAAAGTACCCTAGGGAGTCTGAAAAATAGTAAAAATAAAAATAAAAAAAAGTTAAAAAAAAAAAATATATAATAAAAAACCCTAAAAACTCAAATCACCCCCCTTTCCCTAGAACTTCCCTTTTCACTGCGTTTAATCCCGTAAAGGAAAATTGCGCCCAAAGTCGAAAATGGCACTTTTTTGTCATTTAAAAAAAATAATAAAAATTCTGTAAAAAGTGATCACAAGGTCGAACAGTCCTAAAATTAATAACATTGTAAACGTCATCAAAATTCGCACAGCTCCCACCCACAGCTCTGTACACCAAAGTATAAAAAATTTATTAGCGCCAGAAGATGGCAAAATCCCCCAAAACAATTTTGTACAGGAGGTTTTAATTTTTTTAAATGCATGAAAACATTATAAAACATATATAAATTTGGTATCCCCGTAATCGCACCGACCCAAAGAATAAAGTAGACATGTCATTTGGGGCGCACAGTGAAATCCATAAGATCCAAGCCCACAAGAAAACGGCACAAATGCGGTTTTTTACCAATTTCACTGCATTTGGAATTTTTTTCCCGATTCCCAGTACACAGCATGGAATAATAAATACCATCTCTATGAAGTGTAATTTGTTACGCAGAAAACAAGTTGTCACACAGCGCTGTACATGGAAAAATAAAAAAGTTATGGATTTTTGATCATGGGGAGTAAAAAATGAAAAAACAAAAAGGGCAAGGTCCTGAAAGGGTTAAGTGGTTCCGCTATGATGTACACTTTGTTACGCAAAAAAATAATGTAAAAAATAGGAGGAAAAATGGCAAACTAAAAATGGCATGGGTTAATGGGGAATGGGATAATTCTGGATGGTATAACACTAAGGCTACATTCAGACTGCCATTGCCCGCCGTAGCATAGGCGGCGTGCGGGGAGCGGAGGAGAAGGTGAGCGCAGATCACCCCCGCCCCTCTCCATAGGAACATATGGCGCACGGCACTGTACTACGTAGAAAGATAGGACATATCCTATGTTTTTCCCAGGTACGGAGCGATACGTTTCCGCACGTGTCCTCTGCGCTTGGTTCTTTTAAGCATTTATTTAAAAGTTCAATTTTCTTGTTATTGAAATGTTTCAATTCCAGATATAGTACAGTTTGATTATTTTGAGATGCCATCCTACTCCAGAGTTTGGATGCATTGTGCATCCCTACATTAGAAAGTAGGGGGCAGGGAAGGTACAGAAAGCAGTTGGTTTGTAACATAGAGATATACCCCGTCTGCAGATTACTATTTTCGGTATCAAACAATAAACATTAAAAAGAAAGGAATAGTGAACCTTTTTCCAGCACTTGCTGATTATGTTTTCTTTTGTATTAATAAAATTGATGGGCTATAAACATAGACGTAAATACCAACGCCATCCGTGAAAGATATGGGAGCTGTACCTGCATTAAGCCATATAGGCTGTTATACTGCAATAGATCTTTAGTGTGCTGGGTATTGCACAACTAGAGATAACCTCACTAATCTGGTAGGTAAGTTTGTTTGCAGGTTATGCCCAATAATGTACATATTTAAATCTACATCGTATGTGATACAGTAGAGAATAAGCAGTTTTCACAGGAAAACCCATTTCAATCTATGTCAATATCTTTGAGACCCCAAAAAATCCACAACTGATTTACAGAATGTGGTTACAGAATAAGTTATATTGACAAGCCTGTTTAGATCCAAAATATAATATTTGCCAATAATCTACATTATTACATGCTATAATTATATTTTATGATACTATATTGTGACATGTATTTTACTATTTTATTATTACAACATACATTTATGCATTCAAAATTCTCCGCTTTGAATAAGATTGCGCATGATAACACATTTCATCTCCCGTATTAAATATATATATATTTTTTATAATTCTTTTTTAGGTGATTTTGGTTGTAAATGAAAACGCCAAGGAAAATATCCCAGAGGAATTGTGTCTAGCCCTGGTTCTGACAATTTATGAGGCTAAAGGCTTGGAGTTTGATGATGTACTTTTATACAATTTTTTCACAGACTCAGAGGTATTCATGCTCTTATTCAGGACACTACATTTTGCACATTATTAAGTCGCAGATAATTTATTCACTTAACACTCTCTGAAGTGGGCTGAACTTGCATTTTTTGTTTGTGGTTTAACAGGCTTCTAAGGAGTGGAGAGTAATTTCCTCTTTCAATCCAACATCAGTAGGAACTCTGGAAAATCGCCCCCTTGTAGAAGTTCCTTTTGAAGGTGCTTGTAGTTCTGCTCATAGACCATTTGTTCTGGATCCAGAAATGCATAAGGTATTCTATATTAAAACTATCTTGTGATTGCAACCATTACTAGTGATTATAGCTGATGAAATAGCAATACTTGTGGTAAATAATTTCTGTGCTGAAGTAAGTGTGATTAATTATTCTACTTAAAATAAATGTGCTACTAATGCTTCTGTATGTCTTTCACAACTCCCCTGCCTGGCTTCCAAAGAGCTGCTATGGTGAGCTTTGGAGCTGGTTATTGCGGCCTGGTCATTGTCCTTCACTGAACATAACTCACCAGCAGTGCACACACTGGAAGAGTACATATATGACTGATTTAGGCAGTGTATTACCGCAGGTTCCATCCCTTTTTTTTTAAATTATTTTTTACACCTTGACTCATGACTGAATTAAATGCAAAAATTTGGATCAGCGCTAATGGCCATTATTTTGAAGGACTATGTATCTATTCTGTAAAATAGTAGAGCATGTCCTAGTCTGATCCATGTTTCACTAATCACACAGATTATAATTCATGAGGATCTCTGATAAACAGATGCCAGGCTGGTACAGATCGGCATTCACCATTGACTTGATTTCGGCATCGAGCCTAAGGTCAGGGACAAATGGGTTGGAATCACTGAGCAATAATGAACAAGCTGCAGATTATAAACTTGCAGTGGAACTCTGTTTATGCTTCAGGTTTTTTACCCAGAATGTAGATGGGAAGTTGTATAAATCCAATCCACTTTGCTGCTAATAATAAACCGCTGTGGTTTAGGCCAGAGGTCGCAGCGAATCCATCATCGGGAATGTGATTATTCGCTGATGATAGGTTCCAATATCCTATGCCGTGCTGATTTTAAAAATGTCTTTGTTATTATTCTGAATCATTTCAGTAGTTTATAATAGGTTGATTTACATTAGTTGGCTCCCTCTAGCAGTGTGTGGTCCTGCGCGGCAGCTGCAGCCTGTGTCTTCTCATGCGTTCCCCCTCCCTCCCCTGCCTGCTCAGTGCACGACGGGAAGAGGGGAGGGTTGAGGGGAAGAGACTGGCATAGGCTGCTGCATCTGCCCCCCTCCACCCAAAGTCCCATCACATCCTGTTGGCTGGGAGCCAGATGAATTCAACTTTTATAAACTACTGAAATGATTCCGAATGCTGACAAATTTAATTTTAAAACCAGCATATAATATGCGATTGGTTCACTTGAAGGCCTGTAATCATCACAAGCATAGAAAGAATCTACTGAACAGCACATCTTCCTATAATATAACTATTAATGTTAATAACTAATTGGTTGGGCCCACATAATAAATTAGCGACGGGAAACTCATGTCACCTGTTTTTCTGCCAATTCACCAACAGCCTTTTCCATTTTTTAATTTTCCCGTTTCAACATCCATGGGAGAAACTCGACCATGAGTAAAGGCCTAGGAGGCTGGCACAAGCTAGAAAAAAGTGTTAGCTCTTCCTCAATGGGCTAATATCCTCCCACAGACACTGGGGAAGATTTATTAATCTGTCCACTACAGAATTCTGTCGTAGTTTGCACTAAAATAACTGTCTGCACCACATTTATAAAGGGTTTTAGACAGTTTTCTGGCTCTAGTACGACTACATCGACAAAAGGTGCGTGGTCCATGAAAAGAGTGTGTGGCCTTGCACCAAAAAGTTCTGTGCGCCAGAAATACTCCAGGCCCAACAGAATTGTGTCCTAATTTTCTGTCATAAAGTAAGTCAACTAATAGGATGTGAAGAATACAACCAGACAGTCTTCTACTAGAACAGATTTATAATCCAGCTTTAGATACTTGTATAAATCTGCTGCAGAATAAGACTGTCTAGTCCAACTCTGCGCTGTCTAACCTTAGACACTTTTATAAATCTGCCCCATTTGGTTCACTTTTTCCCTAGCGTCTGTAGGAAGCGGATATGAACTCTATTCAGGGCTTTTATTTTATTCAATTGTTTGTCCTGTTGTTTACTTTTCTTTACTTTTAGCCAGTGCAGAATAGTGTTGCCTTTCCCCCACCAGACAGTTCAATACCAGTAATTTAAGCTTTTCGACACTAAAGTAATATGTCCTGTACTCTGCACTGCACCCTCCCTGCCACCTTGTAGCTTGTTCCAGACGCTGTAATTATCAGAAAGACATTCTGAATAAGTGTGGGGTGTTACTGTGAGGAGAGGAGACAGTGTAGTCTATATCTCCTCACACTCGGTGTCCCTGGGGCATACCTCCTGTTATAGTTCCTCAATCAGCCCTGCCGTTCTACACTGCATCACTTTCTTCCGCACTGACCCAGAGTAGGAGATTTCAGCGTGGTTCCTTGGGCTCTTTCTCTTTGGCCAGACTGGCTTTCCCAAAGGATGCTGTTTCACCAGAGATTTCCTCTGCATCATCCTGCAAAGTTTCTCTGTGACATTTTATTCCTTGCATAAACTCAATGTTGTCTGAGCCATCTTGTGGACTGATCTCTGAGTGCCATTTAATACTGCTTCTATGTAGATAAAGTGACAGCACCTTCCCCCTTATGACACAGTGCTGTACTATTATACAGAATGTTACTAAGCAGTAACAAAGATAGCTCTGTAAGTGCTGCAGTTTCTCCTTTCAGACATGACTGTTCTCATAAGCGGTGAGGTTCCCTTTGTACAGATTGCAGAAAACCCCTCCCCTTTTTTGTGTAATTTGTACAGTTTCACTGCCATTGCTATTGCAGTCTGAAATATTCTGAGCTAACATATCTAACATTGCCTTGTGTTATTCCAGATGTTAAATGGGGAACTTAAACAACTATATACAGCCATAACAAGAGCCAGAGTAAACCTGTGGATATTTGATGAAAATGATGAGAAGCGTGCACCTGCATTTGACTACTTTGTAAAAAGAAAATTAGTTCAGGTGGTTCGGACAGAGAAAGACAAAGGTACAAGCACAGATGTTCTTTTCATACGTTTTTACTACATTTTACATTGTTTTCTAATTACTGTTAGTCTTCATGTCCTTTGTATAGCGATAAATTTTGCCATTTTATAGATAACATCTGCTAATAACAAAATGTGGATTCGTGCAACTAATATAAGATTAACATAATGAATTGCATGTAAGTTATTTTGAAAAAAATATATAAAATATTTAATATATAGAAATTAAAAAATACATTTTCTTAGTTTTCTTAATGGGGAGGAGAGTAGCACATTTTGGTCATTAGGTAACCATGACATAAATTTTTTAACCTTTTTTTTCCATTCAGTTCTTGATGATAACATGTTTGTGAAAACATCAACAAAAGAGGAATGGATCTCTCAAGGAGATTATTATTCACGCAACCAGTGTTGGAAGGTATTTATTGTAAAGAAGCAGTCTTGTAGTAATTGTTCGGCTGGAACTAATGTCGGTAATTAAAAGTGCGCTTTAATATAGTGTAATATTCGTATATATTCTAAAAAATATATTGAGCCATTAATATGGAACAGCCGTACTCAATGGGGCACATTTACGCCGTATTTTCATCATCTTGCCCTGAATTGCCCTGGATTTTTGACACACATGATCGGATTTTGGTGCATCGGCACCAGCTTTCATGTGACACAAATCGAGGGCCGTGGCCGTTGGACAACCCGACTGATTCGGACAAACCGTGGAATTTAAAAAGCAAATTGTGTCACAAGATCAGCACTCACATGCACCAGGAAGAAGAAGGTGAACTCCGGCGGAACTCAGTGGGGGAAGCGACAGATGCAGGAAATTGGACGTACGATCTTAGTGAATCGCGGCAGACTTGAATCCTCGTTGGACACGAGGATTCCCGCACAGCGGGAATCGCAACGGGACGGGTAAGTAAATGTGCCCCAATGTGTACAAGCTGAGCAAAGAGAACAGTTGTTGGTTATGGGCAGCAGGGACAAGATATCAAAAGGCAGGCTATTGTAGCTCCATTGCCTGTGCTACAAGAAAGAAAAGCTATACAGATTGTGGGTAACCAAAGACACAAGCGTCCTTGGATACCTATGATATCATATGGCAGCGGCTTGATGGAGGATACAGAGCTGAAGCTGCTGCCTGCACTACAAGAAAGAAAAGCTATAAAGATTGCAGGTAACCATGGACGTACTTGGATACCTGCAATCTCTCCCGGCAGCCACTTGCAGCGGGTTGGAGAATGCGCTGGATGAGAGTCAAGCTGCAAAAAAGGGGATCGCACTTGCACAAGACTACTGCAGACTTTCTGTGCTAGTGAAATCCCCATTCATAACTATGGGTTGTTCTTAAGTCGGAATGATGTAAGTTGGGGACTGCCTTTTAATCACATTCCCTACACAGTGTTTAAAAATGCATTAAAGTTTAGCTATTTGTGCATGTTTACAGTAGAGATTGTATTTTTCCTATCATTCCCTTTAATTGGCAGGAGATTTCAGGACAATCGTGGAACACAACTGTACTAATCCAAGTAGCTGAGTTTTGGCAGAGCAATTAGTTACAAGTACTTTTATCACTCTAGGATTTTGTTGCTGGAAACAGCAGATCCTCATCTAAAAATAAATGGCATAGTAGATTCCTTTAATTGCTGAAAGCTGACCTATGATGTGACTCTACAAAACAATTGTAAATGAATTTGCCAGATGTATCCATTATAGTCTCTGTAGGTAATCCCCTATATTTCGCCATTCCCATTAGATAGAAGTTGGTTAAGCTCTTTCAGGATTTATGCAGCAGCACCTGGGGCCAAACAGCCATCACACTTAAAGGGGTTTTCTCACCTGGGCATTTACATTTAATTCATCTGCCATATATTTACATTTCTTCAATTCCATAGTATTAAAGAAATGTACTTGTGTGAAGATAATTTCCCACAAATGTTGCTAAATGTAGTCCCTGAGATACGAGATGATGGTCCTTGGAAGGTCGTTGCAACACGTTTGTGGGACTTGCAGCAACTCCCAGATATTTCATACACAAAAATGATTTGATTCTTTTTGCACATTCATTCCAGCATTGATGGTTGTATCCAAGCACAGATGTTCTCTGTTTCTAAGGGACCATATGACTACATTTATTGGAAATTAAATTGAAGAAATGTATGTAAATGGTAGATGAATTAAATTAAATGTGAATGCCTAGATGAAAATACCCCTTTAAGTTTGTTGCATCATATTGCCATGTGCAAAATGATCCAAACTATACAACGGTCATGTTTGCTATTCCATATGTTGAACACCTTAAAAAAGACGCCTTACATAACCCTGCACACTGAAGTATCTTCTGCGTATATCAAGACATATTAAAACTAAATATACTTTGTATATGTGATCGTTTTGACTTGAAGAATAAAAAGGATGGGTGGATTTCCTAAGATATCACCCCCTTCCCCAGTGCACTGGGTCCTGAAAATGCTAGAAGGTTAAGCTAGTTCAGGAAGAAACAAGTTATTTTATTTTGATATATTGACTTTCAGGTTGCTGCAAAGTGTTATCAAAAAGGAGGTGCAGTTGAAAAAGAAAAACTTGCATTTGCTAATGATGAAGTTTTAAATCTGCAGTCAAGGAAGTCCAATACAAAGTAAGCACAAATTTCATGTACTGTATGGATCCTTATCTTTAATATGTAGTTTACCAATTATTTCAAGCAACAATTTAACCTCTTCATGTTCATATTGCAGCACACAGCCACCGCTAATACCAGCAATTGGTGCTAGCACCGATTGCGAGTATTATCCCCTTGATCACGACCAGCAGAGCCACCATCTTTGTTGAGAGGGGAGTGAAAAATGAACAAAAAACGCTGGTGCCTGTCTTGCTAGCTACTGTAGATGGACTATTATAAAACTTTGTTATGCAACAGAATTGCTCAAATTTCTCAGTAATTAAAATGCCTATTCATTTTTATACCATGAAGTAGTAAAGGTGTAACATAAAAAAATAGTTAAATTGAATACAAGGTGATCAAAAGATCTTACATTTCCCTTTATGGTATCAATTAAATTACAGCTGGTCCTACAAAAAGGAACTTCCTATACAGATCTGTACTCGGAACATACTCTAACATATTGCAGCCCTAGCCCTTTTTCAGCTAATAATTTAGTGCATCAGAACATAAGAAATTTTGCATATTGATGAGATCAAAAATATTTTAAAAGAGGCTAATGGGGTGTGGACTTCTCCGCGCCCTGGTAGCCTCTTTGCATCCCTCCTACCCTCCTGTCTTCACGCACTCCTCTGCAGAGCAAGAAAATTTGCATATTATAAATTATTAACTGAAAAAGGGCTAGAGCTGCAATATGATGAACCTGCCACCAAATCTACCTTATTGGGTAGACCGGTAATGGTAGGTTTCCTTTAAGGTATCATATCATAATATAAAGAAAGAAGTAACATTCACAGAGTGAAAGCTGCAATATTAAAACCGGTTAGAAAGTGGCACAACTGTGATTTTGTGTCAATTACACCATGTCATGTAGCCGCAGTCCCATCATCGGAAGGGATTAATTTATTTAGCTCACTAAATCTTGCACTCTCTTTTCACGCAAACTGAGCATAAATTTCACCCCAGGCTGTCCTCTGTGGTCCACACTGCCACCACCTTTTGAATTCCAGGGGCCAATTGCCCCCTTGACATGTGCTCACTAGCACAGGGATAACAACACTTTGCGTGACTAAGGATTCATGGAACATAGACGGACCAACATTAAAGTAAAGGTTTTTTACAGATGGGCTTAGTACTTGCAACAATTATAAAAAGATGAAAAAAAATTACATACAACACATCAAACAGTTAAAAAACAAAAGGGAGAAAATAACAGAAACTTACAAAGAATAATATTCTGTTTCCTTGGAGGAAGGAAAAATATGGTCATGTTCAACTAAACTGCCCCCAATGTGTGAACATTGCCCTCTTCTATTTGGTACTGGTTTCTGAACCTAATTAATAAAGCGAAAGCATCCATCATGATGAGACAGAGTATTAATGAAGGGGGATATTGAACAGTTCTTTGTTTCCATTGCCCTTGTGAAGGAGTGCTTGGTGAGGGGAAAAGGTGTCTATATGTTCTTTAAAGTTTGGAAAGACCAGACCAGGTGTCAATGGTCTTTCCAAACACTATATGCTATTTTTTCACTTTTTTTCTTCATCACATAACCCATTTTGGATTTTTTTTCCACTACAAAATATTGGAAATCCCAAAAACAAGTCCTAAAAAAAAAAGGCTGTTGCTTTAAGGCTTAGCATGATATTGTGATATGTTTTATTTTTTTAACCACAGAGTAAAGCCATTGGAATACTTGGAGCTATCTAAGATTTATCTAGAATGTAGGGAACCAAAACTGGCACTCAAATGCCTAGTAAAGGCCAAAGAATTCAACCTTTGTGCAGAACTGTGCGAGCAGCTGAAAAAGGTAATACAGTTTTCCAGTTGTTGGTCAATGTTATAGCTTTACCTCTTAGGGGGCAGTCATACGTGGTGTTTAAATTGCTTTTTGAAACATAATTTAAAGAGGACCTGTCACAGACACGGCAGCGCTGTAGCCTCGGAACGCTGGACCAATTTTTACAGTTTTTTAAAATGAAGAAATAGACAGATATCGATAGACTTAAATAGTTAATAGAAAAATAGTTGGATAGATTATAGATAAATGTCAGGTATAGAGAGAACGATGGATAGATAGGTAGATATATAGAAGGTGAGGTCTGTAGGTAGGTAGTTAGAAATGAGATGTATAGTTGACCTCTATGAGGGTTAGACAGACAGATTTGAGGGATAAATAGATTTGTGGGATGGATAAATATACAGATGTCTTGTAGTGACAGTAAAGTGTTTGTACTGTTAACGGGCACTGTTATCCATTATGTTCAGTTGTATTACTGTTTATTTACTATGTTATCTTTTTGTAACAGAGGTAAATAAAGTGAAATCCTTACAGTAGTGTGAACTTAGCCTAACACTGCATTTGTGTAAACACAATGGGGCAGATTTATCAATCTGTCTGTAAGTCAGAATACAATTACAGCTCCCCTTTAAATATTTATGAGCACTGGTAAATTGAAAGCTGAGCTGTGATAAATCTTGATAAATCTGCCCCGATGTTAGCGCATTGGATTTAGGCAAATCTCCTCTCTGGAGATGTTCAATTCCATTTCAAAACTCAATGTAAAAAGCCAATTGTGACAACACACCGATTACAGCATTACATGGGTTGTCCATGAATCGGATGGTATAATAGGAAATATGGTTTTATTAATGGATGGGTTTTGGAGAGGTTTCAGTGTGATATGTGTGTAATCTGCACACACAAATCAGAAATGGGAAAACAGAAATATAAGTCCAGGATCTGTACAAAAATATTGCAGGCTTTGTACAGAAATATAGCATCAGAACCAGGTTCTGTACTGAAAACAGTACTCGCACCCTGCCCAGTACTTCTTTACTTCTATGATTAATTACCCACCTTGGTTTCCTGGTTATTTCATAAACAGCAATGAGAGTGCAGCAACATGTAGCATTTGTATTTTTAAATGCAAGACACCAGTGCTGATTATCGATATTGTGCGTTTCCATGGAAATGCATATGCGATCCCTGGCATTAGGATTACATTTGTAAATGCAATACATACGCTAAGTGTGGCCTCAATGTTCAAAAAGCAGGAAGTGACCGTGCAGCATACTACTCGCAGCTCAATGGTCATCACTAGGTGCTGAAGCTTCCCCCCACCTGAGATCTTTCATGAAATTAAAGTAAACTGCCATCCAAAAACATATTTTAAATTTATATTATGAATACTTGCAATCCTGCATTTTCAAAAAGGTCTTGTCATTAGTTATGGAATAGGGACTGATCCTGCAGCGGCAAATGACTTTCTTAATTTTATAGACTAAGGATGCAGCATTCTTCTACAAAAAAGCGCAGAACAATATGGCTGCTGCTCAACTATATGAACAAGTTGGAGAATTTGATGCAGCACTGAACTTGTATTATCGTGACAAGAAGTATGAAGAAGCTGCTGATGCTATTCAGAGGTACCAAGATAATTTTATTTCTGTTGCCTTGTAAATCTGTATTCATTAGTATAGATACTTTTGTTTTAAACTGTTCCCTCTATTTCTGATTGTTGCAATTTTCTGCATTTTTAGATATCGACAAAAGCATCCGTATGCATCATTACAGTTTAGGGAGAGGAAGTTCTACTTGGAAGCTGCCGCTGATTTTTTCAAACAAAATAAACCAAAGAAAATGTGTGAAATGCTATCACAACTTAACGTTGAAGATCAGTTGGTCTTCCTTAAAAATCGAAAATGTTGGAAAGAAGCAGCTGACCTCCTACAAAGTAAAAATAGGAGTGAAGAAGCAGCATCCCTGCTGAGAGAGCAAGGCATGTTGTTAGAGGCAGCAGACCTAACTACAAGGAAAGAATATCGAGGGTTGTGCCTGCTTGCAGCATCTCGTCACATCATAGCAAATGGCAGGGAACCTGGCACAGTTCTCTCAGAAGCTCTGCAACTTTTACATGAAACCAACCAAAATATTGATGCTGCAGAGGCCATACTTTTTCAGGGAATGTTGGAAAAAGATTTAGAAAAAATCAGAGCCTCATTCTTTTCTTTTAAGACATTTTCTCATCATGCTGGTGTTGTAGAGGCGCTGTTTCAGGCTTCAATCTGTGATGAGTCAGACCCATCACTGTTAACTTTGGCATCTTATGGTATAGAGTCCCTGATAATCCTGATAAAGGCTCTTAAAGAGACTAAAAGTAATGCAGATAAAGAGACCGTTAAAACCTGTCTAGAGTTTTATGGTGTTGTACAAAGTGATGAACAAAATTGCTTTATTCTTCAACATGAGGGGCCTAGGCTTTCTAATATACAAGCAAAAGTTGATGAGAAAGAAACAGAACTCAAAGATGTAAAATTCATGCTGCAAAAACATTTCCTAAAGTTGTTGCTTGAGATCTCTGGAAAGGTTTTTGTAAATGTTTACCCAGATATATGCTCTCGGTACATTGTCGGACTAGAATGTACAGATGAAAAATGCATAGGCTTGCATCAACCTCTACAGTTCTCTGACTTAAGAAAAATCTTGGAGTCCAAAAAAAAATTAATAACAATTTGTGGATTGTTATTTGACGCAAAGAACCTCTCAGAAGAATATTCAAAAGAGCTAAATGAAATTGTTAGTCTTCATGGTGAAAGATGCTGCAATTCCCTTTTAAGCATTGTTTTTTCTAAACATTTTCATCTTCGGATCCTTTCAGAAAACCCTAAAATGTGCAGAGACGTTCTCCTCAAATTCACAGTGCCAGGGAAGGACTATCTATATAAACTTGCTCAATCACTTTTGGGAAAAGATAAAAAACAATCAAGGGAGTCTTGTGATCTTTGGCTAAAAATAATGCAAGTCTGTAGCATGGTATCTAGGTATCCAGATGGTCTGCAGCGTTTCCTTGAAGAAGAGGAGAGGCAATTTGAAAGGGACTACCAAATCCAGAAGAGATATGATTCACAAGGAGATGGGAGCCGTAAAAAATATCTGGAGGGCAGGTATGGTATGCTTAAGCCTGATACAATGACCGACTCACCCAAAATGACCCACATACATTTCTTTCGTCTTCTTCAAACGTCATTGCAGCAGCTCTATCAGCAGAGAAACCCAGATGGCTGCAAGAGATACTTTTTCAGGTTCATGAACTTTCTGGTCAAAAAATGTGTTTTGCCATTGATTCCAAACATTGCAAACACATTGATGTTGCTTGAATTTCAGTTTATGTTGTGTTGTGCTGTACTGATGAGATTCGGGAAGGACACAAAAGTTGTGCTGCCAAAAAGCTACATTTCGGTTCTTCACTATTGGGAATACATGTTTGGGAACAAAGGTAGTGTGAAGGATACATACTCCATCTTGTGGGAATATAAACCAAAGGACATCGGGCAGCTTACAAGACACTTCAGACATCATATTTCATATCTTGCTAAAGTTCTTTCTGGAGAAGAGAAAGAAGAGTTCAATGTGCTTGTAGATGCTTTCAGTGATATTGATTACATTTCTTCTGGAGAAGCTGAAAGAACATTGGTATTTTGGTTAGTGATGATGGTTAATCTAAATGGTGTTGTTCCAGAATGGGCAAAACCTACACTTTCAAAGCATCTTCCCGAAGTCCAGAGTAGGTTGGACACACTAAGAAGTCAATTCCCATCAAAAGTACCAGGAAGGCTAATTGATGTTGTCAATAAACTTGGCACCGTGGTTAAAACTGAAGATCTGGTTTTCATTCTTCAAGAATTGTTAGCACACCGTGATGATGAACACTTGGTAGAATGCTCTTGGAGATGGGATCTTACCTATGGCAGAGGACAAGTAAGAGGAATATATTTTGATGACAAGTTCCGATTTAAAAAACTTTCTTATGTTCATCACAGTATGCATGATATGAAAGCCAGTTCTATGGGAAACGAGCAAGAGGACTTTGAGGAGGAAAAGATTGATTTGGTAGCAGCTGTTGCTGCTGATGTACACAAACAAATGGCCGTGCGGCAGTTAAATAAAATATTCCTTGTTGTATGCATATATGTCAAATGGAAAAAAGCCTACAGACGCATGCAGAATTGTCACCTTGAGGAATCCGTCCCAGATCATTTCAAAATTGCAAATGTTGACAGAACTCAGTGTGACTTATGTGGGGTGAAATTTTTACAAGCTAGAACTCTCACATCTCACAAATTAGAACCTTCACAAGGGGAAATTGACGAAGACCTGGAAGACGTTTCAAGTCCAGCTGTGGAAGCTGTGTTTTCAGACCTACAAGGGATGGATGAAAAGTATGAAGACCATATTGAGCTAGAGAAACATGAGCAGAAAATAAATGAGTACCAGAACTACCTTCAGTTTTTCAAGCATCACGTGCATCCTAAAATCTGTGAAGGAAAGTCTGTCATACAGACCATGGGACAGATTTCAGGGAAAAAAGGATCATCAAGAGAGGAATGTCATGTGGAAAAAACGAAAATTGAAAACAACATCAAAGTACTTCTTGATTTGGTGGAAGACATTTATGAGAAAAAGATCTGGATTGAAGGTAAAGTGCCACATAATGTTTTCAGCCTCTATTGTAAACGTTACCTGACCTTTCAAATATATGTTTTTGTTAATGAATAGTTATGGTAAATACAGAGGAGAGAAATAGATCGAAGTTTTTTGACCCGTATCGAAGTTTCCTCATTTATACAGTCACTTGAATTATGAGAATGGCAGTTATTGTGCTTTGTCGCATTATAAGATTTATAATCTGTACAGTTTAACCCTAAAGAAAAGTAGTCACTTTTCATTAGTTTGCAGGTCTATATGTATTATGCACTATTTGTCTATTTAGTTAATGTTTCATAACTTTTTTTTTCCACAGCTAAAAACGTAATGGAGAGTGCAGTAAGAAGCCTAACGGCCAGTATTTCTGAGAGCCTCACATTACTGCAAAAGCCTGAACAACCAGCCACAAGAACAGAAGGTGTTGTACATATTTGCCATTTATTGTGCATTATTATGTATGTACACTCTATACGTAATGAAAGGTGTAAATGTCCTGAAAAAACCGACACATTACCCAGGTATAAAGTAAAAAATGTATTATTCGGCATGATCTATTACTTTGTGTAGGAGCCGGTTGTATTGCAGTATCACTGTAAGTGATCAGACCACACTGGACTTCAAGTAGCCTAGGGGACCAGAAGTATTAGTATTTTAAAAAAAATTAAAATGTCTTCAAAAGTATGAAAAAAATCTAATCATTCCTGTCCCTTGAAAGCATATAAATGAACATGCTTGGTATCTTTGTGTCCAAAAATGACTGATCTATCAAAATCGCCGTAAAGACGAAACCCATGAGAAAATAGCACAACTTCATTTTTTTACAATTCCACCAGCCGGACCCAACAACCATCCATCTCGCTTATACAGTGCTGTGAATAGGGATGGGTAGGCGTGGCTGGCCACTGCCGGCTGGAAGCTGAGTCCAGCACTGCTCCCCAGGCCATTTAAATTTACATGGCGCGCGGACCTGAGCAACAGCAGCGCGGGACACCCGGAGGGCGTCGGAAGGTAAGTACATCTTTATTTTTTTAAACGGCCCCCTCCTGGCCACGTTTGTTTTGTTTTTAATAAGTCTTGGACAACCCCTTTAAGTTTTTTTGCGTGTGTGGGCAGGGTAATTTACTAATATACATCTGTAAAAAGTTTTGCCCCACTTTCTTCATATGTAAAATGAAGCCTCCTGTCTGTAACCTCATCAGCCAGACATTCCTTCCTATAAAATGGCAGCAGATGGAGGGCCATGTGATCTCTAACTGTTCATGGCAATCTCCTGCCCAGGACCTTATGATAGTATTTCTGGATATCAGGTTAAGGTCTTGGCTGGGTGATTGTTCATGGACAGAGCCAAAAGGTGTTTCTGTGATGTACACATGCTTATTTTTAAAAGTCCTTTTTCATGAAAAATAAGCCATTAACAGCTAAATAAAGAACAGATGTCAGGGGGAACACACCAGCGTGCAAGTATGCTTGGGTTAAAACCACTAAATCCATGTGGTTGATTTCCTTTAACACTTTTATCGCAAGGACGTATCTCTCACGTTCTCACAAGGTGGTTCTTCAGTGTGCAAGGATGTACGAAATATGTTTTTTTTTCTTATGAAAATAGCCAAAACTATGCAATTGGCGCTCCCCTAGCCTTGAACGGGAGAAAGTTACCAGGTGTAAATGAGGGGTTGCTGCTCCTGATCACTTCTGAGGGAGAGGTAGAGCATGCAGTGCTGCTCTGTAGCTAGCTGGAGAGCTTTGTGTCTTTGTAGCTCTGCAAGTGCAGAAATCTCCTTCAAAGAATAGGGGAAAGGGTGGGGCTCCCCTGTTTGCCATTAGTCTCTTCATCTCAGTGTGTGATCCTGCACAACCTTCTTTGCCTCTCTATGCATCTCAAGCTGTGTCATAGACTTCCTCCACTCCACTGGAGCTCCCATGATGACTGTTACTAGTCTCGTCACTATATAAAAACTGCAGGTACTGACTATGAGGCACTTTCAGAGCCATCAACTCGTCAGACTCTTGACTTTAAAAATAGCCTTTCAAAATATTTTTATGTTCTTTTAATTCTCAGGATCTCAAGAGGACTATGAAATAGATTATGGAGGCTTTGAAGAACTTTGCCAGAAAAAACACAAACGAGGCAAAAAAAACCCAAAGCGACACTAAGTCCTCAAGCATATAAAACAAAGACAAGCTGCAGGCAGTTAATTGTGTTATTTGTTTTTGTTGTATGTTGCTCACATGTTGCTTTGCATCTCTATCATGATGAACCTTTTACAGTGCACTTTTTTGCTTTTTAATTTTGCTTACAGTAAATTTTTAGTATTGTGGGTTAACTTGCTGTAAAAATGTGAAATAAGATTTACTATTTAAAACTTGATTTAAAAAAGTTCCCTACTTCTGATTTGCAATTTCGTTGCAACAATTAAAATGAGGATTGATGTTTTTGAGTTTTTTACTTTCTTATGAATGTTTTACATAGATATTCACTTCTAATATTAGAATGGTTTTTTGTTTCTTTACACAAATCTGAAATTAAGTTTTGAAAGTCTTAAAATTTGCTAAAATTATCGGTAAAACAATGATGTTTTGATGTTAACAAAGTTTGGTCATATCAGGAATCACCTTTTTATGATTTTTCATGTCTTAATCATATAAACACTAGGTCACTCACCTGCATAAAGTAAAAATATTTACTATGTGTATCATCATGGTAGAAATGTAAGTTTTGTTTTCTTTTAGAGCAATATTTGTAGATGTTTCATAGTTTGGTATCACAGACCTTGTGTTCAAAGTCAATCTGTTTTTGAGATGCTTTTATGTTTATATTATATTGAATTTTCAGGCAGTCAAACTAGTTGTCATGTTAAAAATGGAAAGTGTGATGTGTAAGTATTTCTACATTTTAAGTGTGAGTAATTACTACTGCTATACATTCACAAACCTGAAATCCTTCAGTTACATGATTCCAAGCAATTTAGATTTTTTATTTTCACATTGTTAAATACTGTTTTGTCCTTCATAAATACAAATATTTCTGTTTGAGAAGTTTTTTTATTGGTGCAAATATTTTTTTAACTGAGAATTTTGGTCTGTTGCTCACCATGTTAATAAACAGATTTATTGCACAGTTCATATGCCATCGGATTATTACTTCACATATTCCTCTTGGTACCGCACTCTTTCTCTGCAGTGTACCCTGGGCATTGGTTGTTCAGGTTAAAAAGTTATTAAGCCAAGTTATTTATAACTTGACAGTTATTGCCAATGTACAGTACTTAGAATGTATTTAAAGGAGGTATATACTGTGAAGAGAAAATTTGCTCTCTTATTGTTTTACGTATCAGTGCATCAGACTTTAGTCTGTCATTATTTAAAATGATTTAAGTACAACCCATGAATCAGTAGCTTGTAGAACAACCGAAGCAATGATGACTGAAAGGACAGGGGGGAAAAGAATAATTGCCTCTTCATGGACTGGACTGCACCAGAAGGGTTATATGGTCATGTGACTATGTGTCACAGTGGTCACAGGAGAGAAAGGCATGGCATTCAACAGTGCCATCTAGTGGCTATGATTCTTCCTGCTCCTGTCCAAGCGATCATGGGTTCATACAGTTGTTAACTCTTAATTGTGTTTTATAAGATGCTTATAAAGAAGAAAACTGCATAAAAAAATAAATGACACTTCACGTCCTTGCTGCAACACATAAAAATAGGGAAATAAGACATCTCAACGTTTTATTGAAGCTTAGGGCTTAGCATAGGGGTATGCAACCGAAAGGAGCGTTAGAAGGGTAAAAAGAATCGGTGATTTAGGCGCACTTCCATAATAGATAATCGCGGTCATCAGAAAATAGTAGAAGAATACACCAAATTTGTATAAAATTAGTGCTTGTATTTAAACATGATGTAAAATCAATGCCTTTTGATGCCAGAGTGGCATCTTTATCAGGCAAATAACTTGAGGGATTAAAAGCTGGGGAGAGGATAACTACTAGCTCACCAGAATGCATTGTCTTGGCTCAAACACTGCTTTATACTATTAAGTGTATTGTCCCAGAGTACATTAATCTTCCAGGTGGGGTTTCCCAGCCTGTCTAAATAGATGCATAAACCTATTGGGAAAACTGTGTTGGTATGTTGATTTGGGCTGCAGGTAAGGCGGTAATGGAGGTATTTCTAATTCAATAAATATTGAGGGGAAAATAAGCAATCTTTGGATTAATTATCCCCACTGTTTCTCGATAATAATAAGGCTCACAAAAGGTACAAATGGATTTAATTACCATAGTCGTCTTCATGTACAAGTATCTATGCAACTTTGTGAACAGGAAAACAAATCAGGGCATCTTGTAGCTTCCAGGAAAATACCATAGATCAGGGACTATGGTTTCTTACATCCACATTAAAAGTGAGTTACCAACTGTTTTGAGCATACACATCTGCAGACAGTATTTAATAGAAGCCCCGGAGAGCAGTTAGTAGCAGCAGGACTGTGAGAAAATATTCTCATAAGTCTCTTAAAACTAGTTAATAGATTTCTTTGTTCAACCTGTTTGAGGGACTGGGATTTTGTCTGCCAGCATATGATAAACCTCTCCCTTTGTCTGTATATCTTGCTGTTACTATTGCATTCCTATTCTGTGTATCTGACCTTTGCTACAAATATTTGATCATTCTCTTCAGAATTGATTGGGCCACATAGCTAAATTTTGGCAGGTACATTGTCGTGTGCAAAATATACTGGTCACTATTATCATAGTTTATACAGTTGAAAAAATACACATGTCCATCAAGTTCAACCAAGGAAGGGAAGAGATTGGATGAGGAAGAGAGTTATGGGAAACAAGTCTATATAACATAACCATCAATGTTATTTAGTTGTAAAAAGGTATCTAGGCCCTTCTTGAAGCTCTCTGCTGTCCCTGCTGTGACCAGCGCCTGAGGCAGGCGATTCGACAGATTGACAGTTCTCATAATCAAAAAAGTGCGGTTGCCTCTGGTGATTAAACCTTGGTTTCTCCAGACGGAGACCGTGCCCTCTCGTCTTTTGATTTGATTCAATCTGGAACAACTTGCCACCATATTTTTTGTATGGATCATTAATATATTTATATAAATTAATCATGTCCCCTCGTAGTCGTCTCTTTTTCAGACTTAATCTAATTGTTTTAATCTTTCCTAATAACTGAGACTATCCATAGCCCTTATCATTTTTGTTGAACCCTCTCCAGCTCCAGGGCATCCTTTTTATGAACCGGAGCCCAGAACTGGACGGCGTATTCCAGGTGAGGCTGAACCAATGCCTTGTACAGTGGTAATATTGCATCCCTATTCCGAGAGTCCATACCACTTTTGATACATGACAAGATCCTACTGGCTTTAGAGGCAGCTGATTGACATAGCATGCTGTTATTTAACTTATGATATACTAGGACACCCATGTCCTTCTAAACAAGGGACTCTCCCAGATTTACTCCCCCAAGGACATATTTTGTCTGTGGGTTATTAGCCCCCAGGTGCATAACCTTACATTTATCCACATTGAACCTCATTCGCCAAGTAGATGACCAAACACTCAGTTTTTCCAAGTTACGCTGCAGCCGATGAACATCATCCATAGAGTGTATTACACTACACAGCTTGGTGCATCTGCAAAAATAGACACAGTGCTATTAATTCCTACCTCTATATTATGAATAAATATATTAAATAGTGGGACAAGCACAGAACCCTGGCGTATACCACTCATAACTGGTGACCATTTCAAGTAGGAATCATTGACCACAACTCTCTGGATACGATGCTTTAGACAGTTTTCAATCTAATTGCAAATTGCCAAACCAATTGTCCCTCATAGATGCCTGGTAAAATAAGGTCTGTGTCAAATGCCTTTGCAAAGTCCAAGAACACAATATCCACAGCAGCTCCTCTGTCCAGGCATCTGCTCACCTCTTCATAGAAGCAGATCAGGTTAGTCTGACAACTTCTATCCTTAGTAAACCCATGCTGGCTGCACTTATTATACTAGATATGATGTCACATACTCCAGTATCTAGTCTTTTACTAACCCTTCTAATATGTTCCCCACAATGCAAGTTAAGCTTACAGGCCTGTAATTGCCTGGCAAAGTTGTAGAGCCTTTTTTAAATATTGGCACAACATTGCCTTGCGCCAGTCACTTGGCACCACACCAGACATTACGGAATCCCTGAAGATTTACACAGAGTTACAGCAATAACAGAACAGAGTTCTTTAAGAACTCTGGGGTGTAACCCATCTGGTCCAGGAGCCTTGTACACATTGATTTTATTTGGTTTAGATTGAATCGTGTCTATATTCAACCAGTCTAGTATATTACAGGATGCATGACTCGCACTGACACCACCCACATCAGAAGTTCTTTCTTCTATTGTATAAACTGAGCTAAAAAAGCCATTTAGTATCTCTTGGTCTCCAGTCACCAATGCCCCATTTTCAGAATAAAGGAGTCCAACCTGCTCTGACCCATTTTTTTCGCATTGATATACTTGGCAAAACAAAAATTTTTTTATCTTTAGCCACCTGTCTTTCATTTTGTGTGTTGGCAGATTTTATTTCCTTCTTACAGATTTTGGTAAGTGTTTTGTAAGTATTTAAAGCCTCAGGTGACCCGTCAGATTTATATTTTTTGAATGTACTTTTTTATCACTAATTGCCCTTTTAACTGTAGCTGTAAGCCACGCAGGGTGTAATCTAGCCCGTATATACTTGTTACCTGTTGGAATAAATTTAGAAGTATAATAGGATAGATTTGAATTTCTCCCATTTAACAATTAGCATCATCACGTGACAGTATTTGATCCCAGTCTATATCCTGTAGTGCAGCCCTGAATTACTATTTTTAGACCCTCTAGGTTACATTAACATGCTCAGATTGTTCCTACCATATACTGCAATACTACTGTATTGCAGTATATGACGTTTTTGCACAATTCATTACAATGAGCCACTGGCTCATTGTAACAAATCCACTAAAACCATGCAGCCTTAGGTCTAACGAAGACCCAAGGCTGTCATGGCAACCGATCGCCGCCCCCCGATGGCGGTTGGGGGAGCAACGATCTGAAGAAACATGCCGGCGCCCATGCACTGCCACATTTTAAGTGCAAAGAAGGGGTTAACACCCGCGATCGGTGCAAGCACACAGTATAATGCCTAAATTGTATTATTTCTATTAATTTGATAATACATATTTTCTGTATCAATTCTCATGACTTCTAGATCTCTGCTTACTGTCATTCATTGTGAAACCAGACAACCCTTTACACTTTGGTTTTATTACTTGGCTGTAAGTATTCATAGGGAGGGTACCTAACATATCCTTATAACAGAGGGAATTGGCGTACTCCACTATAAGCTTACATTGCGTGCTCATACGGTGGGATATGTCATCCGATTCAGCAACTCCGTAACAAAAGTGGGAGCAGAAGTGAACATTGGTAGCAGCCAGCAATTTTCTGCTGCCTATGTTCAGGTTGTCCCTATATAAGGAGATTAAGATAACTGAGGGATCGCTCAAGGTGCACTTTAGGGGAGGCCACAGATAGATGACATACAATGGCATCTGTGTCCTCTGAATGTATTCTTCTTTTCCAGCAGGATGAAGTAGCGCCTACTACGCTTTTTCATTCTGTGTTTTCTGCTGGATATGCCGTATACTGAGAAAATGGTGGCCCAAAGGATAATCGATCAGCCAGTATATGTATATGGATGCGGTCGGTGTGCATGTCTGAAGATTTCTTGGCGATCTGTTAACCCAGCATTCTACATAACATTCACAGTATACAATGACATATGCATACAATGACATACAATGACATTACACTTTACATACAGTGCTTTGCGAAAGTGTTTGCCCCTGTTGAACTTTTCTACCTTTTACATAGCAAAAGTTAAAGTAGCTGAGGACACATGAAAGACAAGTACCTTGGTGGGCAAAGGCCAGGGGTGCTCCTTGTGTCTTTAATCTACTGTCCAGCATCTTTCCATGACTTCCTCTCAATGTTTTTATTGGCACATTGGCAATGTTCTCAGGCACATAGGCACTATATAGGAAACTGCCTGGGGGCGAGAATGGACAGTATACAGGAAGAAAGACTCACTACTTCTCCCAGGGAAAGATCAGTGAGGAGGCTGATTGTGCAGCAGGGAATGCCTGCATATAACTGTCTCCATGCTCTGCAGGAGCTCAGTGTCCCTGCGTGAAGTCAGACAGCTATTCACACACGTTGCACATCAAACTCTTGTCCTCATCTCTCACAACTCTGCTGTTGGGCCCCGTAGTAGCTGCCACTGCTGCTACGGTCGTAGTTCCACTTCTGATTCTCTTGATACTCAATTATGTGCCTCACTGCCATCTTTGCTTTTGCCTGACTTTGCTTGTTTATCTACTATCTATTTTCCTTCTCAGTCTTGTCATCTCTCTTGGTGTGACCCCCGCTTTCCCTGACTTGTATTCAGTTATTTTCTTGTCTTCTGAATCTTTTTGTGAACACTGGTCTGTCTATGACTTACCATTACCTGTCCACTCCACCATCCAAAGCAGCCAGGCACAGATTGCTTTTCCTCTCACCTTGTTCGGTCTCTCAGGGTCCATTAGCAGGCTCCTGATAGTGGGTTTGCCCTTATCAGGGAGTTTTATCTGCCGTAGTCCATACAGCTCTAGTCCATAGGGACATCACAAGGTCAGTTCACCACTTACCTAGTCTGACAGCTTGTGCCAAGTATGGTTGTGCTGTTTGCTGTCCAGGTACTGACAGGATGGAAGAGAAAAAATATATGTGCATAAATGGATGCTGCACCCTTTAACACTGTTTTGTCCTTTCTTCTGTATAAGCTCACTAGAGGTGTGAGGCACACGCTGTCTCTGGTCACTCAGTGGGGAGTTGATATGCTTCTCTGTCAGGAGCTGGATCCTAAGACTATCTGTCACTTCCTGTCCAGGGGTTTTTGTTACTCTTTGGTCAGGTGGTCTCACTCTCCATACACTCCAGTTTACAGATGGGAACATCATTGGATAACAATAGCAAATATAATTAACCCTTGCCTATCCAGGCAGTATCTACTGCTGCTAATTACCTCTTGGTATACTGAATGGTAGAAGGGCCTAATTCGCAACCACTCCTCTGCCATGCGCATTGGCAGGGGTGTTGCATATGCAGCACATACCTATTACACACCCATATAATATATACTCGCATAGATGCAGTATACACCTATTACACATACGTATAATATAGACACGCGTACATAGTAGGGGTAACATACAGGTACAAGTTACAGACATCTATTACACACAATTAACATCACTCACACACTTATCCCCTTCACACAAACACATTTATGTATATATAGCAGACATTACTCAGATAACAGGCTGTAAACACACACATACACATATCATGTACAGTCACACGTGTATATTTGCTCACATCACACACATGTAAACATACAAGTACAGTCACATACTTACCTCTCCTGTTGATAAGCTGTAGTTGGACCTGCGTCTTCCCAGGAGGACATAAGAGCAGGTACACAGCTACTAGTGCACATGTCACAGGGGGCACAGCTCCAGCACCTGAATCACTGCACTGCTGCTTCCTCACCTCTAGACAGCAGGATCCTGATGTCCCATTGCAGGCACAGGACCTGTAACACGTGCTCCAGGCTTTTGGGGTCTTACGCTGCCAGGAAGAGCAGAGTACAGACCACTTTCTGGCAGCTACACAGACGGTTGGACTGGTGGGCGGGGCCTAAATCGTGAAAGGAGGAAGCAGCTAAAGCAGTGTTTCTCAACCTTTCTAATGCTGTGACCCCGCAATACAGTTCCTCATGTTGGGGTGACCCCAAACCATGTACAAGAATATAACGACTATAATACTGCCCCCTACGTACAAGGATATAACTACTATAATACTGCCCCCTATGTACAGGAATATAACTACTATAATCCTTCCCCCTATGTACAAGAATATAACTACTATAATACTGACCCCTATGTGCAAGAATATAACTACTATAATACTGCCTCATATGTACAAGAATATAACTACTATAATAGTGCCCCTATGTGCAAGAATATAACTACTATAATACTGCCCTCTATGTACAAGAATATAACTACTATAATACTGCCCACTATGTACAAGAATATAACTACTATAATTCTGCCCACTATGTACAAGAATATAACTACTATAATACTGCCCTCTATGTACAAGAATATAACTACTATAATACTGCCCACTATGTACAAGAATATAACTACTATAATTCTGCCCACTATGTACAAGAATATAACTACTATAATACTGCCCCCTATGTACAAGAATATAACTACTATAATACTGCCCCCTATGTACAGGAATATAACTACTATAATACTGCCCCCTATGTACAAGAATATAACTACTATAATACTGCCCCCTATGTACAGGAATATAACTACTATAATACTGCCTCCTATGTACAAGAATATAACTACTATAATACTGCCCCCTATGTACAGGAATATAACTACTATAATACTGCCCCCTATGTACAGGGATATAACTACTATAATACTGCCCCCTATGTACAAGAATATAACTACTATAATACTGCCCCCTATGTACAGGGATATAACTACTATAATACTGCCCCCTATGTACAAGAATATAACTACTATAATACTGGCCTCTATGTACATGAATATAACTACTATAATACTGCCCACTATGTACAAGAATATAACTACTATAATACTGCCCCCTATGTACAAGAATATAACTACTATAATACTGCCCCCTATGTACAAGAATATAACTACAATAATACTGCCCTTATGTACAGGGATATAACTACTATAATACTGCCCCCTATGTACAGGGATATAACTACTATAATACTGCCCCCTATGTACAAGAATATAACTACTATAATACTGCCCCCTATGTACAAGAATATAACTACTATAATACTGCCCCCTATGTACAGGAATATAACTACTATAATACTGCCCCCTATGTACAGGGATATAACTACTATAATACTGCCCCCTATGTACAAGAATATAACTACTATAATACTGCCCCCTATGTACAGGGATATAACTACTATAATACTGCCCCCTATGTACAAGAATATAACTACTATAATACTGCCCTCTATGTACATGAATATAACTACTATAATACTGCCCACTATGTACAAGAATATAACTACTATAATACTGCCCCCTATGTACAGGGATATAACTACTATAATACTGCCCCCTATGTACAGGGATATAACTACTATAATACTGCCCCCTATGTACAAGAATATAACTACTATAATACTGCCCCCTAGTTCTAGTTCCCCCTCCCTCCTGCCCCCAGTTCTAGTCCTCCCCTCCCTTGCAGCCCCCAGTTCTAGCCATCCCCTGCTGCCCCCAGTTCTGGTCCCCCCCCCTGCTGCCCCCAGTTCTGGTCCCCCCCCCTCTGCTGCCCCCAGTTCTGGCCCCCCCCCCTCTGCTGTTCCCAGTTCTGGTCCCCCCCCTGCTGCCCCCAGTTCTGGTCCCCTTCCCCATGCTGCCCCCAGTTCTGGTCCCCTTCCCCATGCTGCCCCCAGTTCTGGTCCCCCCCCCCTGCTGCCCCCAGTTTTTGATCCTCCATTTGTTGCCCCAGTTCCCCCCTGTCTGCCCCCAGTTCTAGTGTTTCCCCTCCTGCCCCATGTCTAGTGCCCCCCCTGCTGCTTCAAGTTCTAGTTTCTCCTCACTTTGATCAGAGCAGCTCTGTTCCGCGGGAGTCTGTATAGAAGAGAAGACAGAGGGTCATGTGATGATGACATCACTGCAGGTCCTCCAGCTTTCCCTGTATACAGCAGCTACGGGTCCTCAAGCAGTGAGTTTTTATATAACACGTTTTATTCAGTTTCTGCCGCGAATCACGGCAAAAATGTAATGGGATCGCGACCCCTGTGTTTTGATTTTGGGTCGCGACCCACAGGTTGAGAACCGCTGAGCTAAAGGGAGGTAACACCAGCAGGTATTATATTAGTTATATTCCTGTACATAGGGGGCAGTATTATAGTAGTTATATTCCTGTACATAGGGGGCAGTATTATAGTAGTTATATTCTTGTACATAGTGGGCAGTATTATAGTAGTTATATTCTTGTACATAGGGTAAGTATTATAGTAGTTATATTCTTGTACATAGGGGGCAGTATTATAGTAGTTATATTCTTGTACATAGGAGGCAGTATTATAGTAGTTATATTCTTGTACATAGGGGGCACTATTATAGTAGTTATATTCTTGTACATAGGGGGCAGTATTATAGTAGTTATATTCCTGTACATAGGGGGCAGTATTATAGTAGTTATATTCCTGTACATAAGGGGCAGTATTATAGTAGTTATATTCTTGTACATACTGCCCACTATGTACAAGAATATAACTACTATAATACTGCCCCTTATGTACAGGAATATAACTACTATAATTCTGCCCCCTATGTACAAGAATATAACTACTATAATACTGCCCACTATTATAGTAGTTATATTCTTGTACATAGGGGGCAGAATTATAGTAGTTATGAGTAAACAAAAAGAAAGGAATAGAGATGAGCGAACATACTCGTCCGAGCTTGATGCTCGATCGAGCATTAGCGTACTCGTAACTGCTCGTTGCTCGGACGAGTATTTCGCCCGCTCGAGAAAATGGCAGCTCCCGCCGTTTTGCTTTTTGGCGGCCAGAAACAGAGCCAATCACAAGCCAGGAGACTCTGCACTCCACCCAGCATGACGTGGTACCCTTACACGTAGATAGCAGTGGTTGGCTGGCCAGATCAGGTGACCCTGGGATAGACTAGCCGCTGCCCGCGCTGCTCGGATCATTCTCTGTCTGGATGCCGCTAGGGAGAGAGCTGCTGCTGCTCAGGGAAAGCGTTAGGGTGTTCTATTAGCTTACTGTTAGGCAGGAGTGATTCTAAAAGAACCCAACAGCCCTTCTTAGGGCTACAATAACGTTATAATTTTTTTTTTTTTTTATTTGCAGCTAGTACCATATTGTGAGGAATTAGCAGGGGGACTTGCTACCGTTGTGTTTAGCTCTTAGTGACACACATATCCACCTCAAACACCAAAGTGGGAAAATTTATTAGGGGTTTGAGTAGAATTAGGCACAGTCTGCCAGTTTCTTTTTATTTTACGTTTATTTTTTTCATAACTCAGCGTCATCTCATCTGGCACAGTAGTGTGCTGTAATACTTGGCTAGAAAATAGCCATAGGAGAATACAAACGTCTTAATTACGCCTACAGTAGCGTTATATATATTTGATTTCTGGTTGATCTGCTGGTGGCTGTACTTGCTGCAGTGCATCTACTATCAAATTGGGAGCAATTTGGAGTCAGACTTGCGACCACTGTGTTTTAGTGACGCACATATCCATCGCAAAGACCGAAGTGGGAAAATTTATTAGGGCCCGGGGTTGTATTTCAATTAAGCACAGTCTGCCAGTTTCTTTTTATTTTACGTTTATTTTTTTCATAACTCAGCGTCATCTCATCTGGCATAGTAGTGTGCTGTAATACTTGGCTAGAAAATAGCCATAGGAGAATACAAACGTCTTAATTACGCCTACAGTAGCGTTATATATATTTGATTTCTGGTTGATCTGCTGGTGGCTGTACTTGCTGCAGTGCATCTACTATCAAATTGGGAGCAATTTGGAGTCAGACTTGCGACCACTGTGTTTTAGTGACGCACATATCCATCGCAAAGACCGAAGTGGGAAAATTTATTAGGGCCCGGGGTTGTATTTCAATTAGGCACAGTCTGCCAGTTTCTTTTTATTTTACGTTTATTTTTTTCATAACTCAGCGTCATCTCATCTGGCATAGTAGTGTGCTGTAATACTTGGCTAGAAAATAGCCATAGGAGAATACAAACGGCTTAATTACGCCTACAGTAGCGTTATATATATTTGATTTCTGGTTGATCTGCTGGTGGCTGTACTTGCTGCAGTGCATCTACTATCAAATTGGGAGCAATTTGGAGTCAGACTTGCGACCACTGTGTTTTAGTGACGCACATATCCATCGCAAAGACCGAAGTGGGAAAATTTATTAGGGCCCGGGGTTGTATTTCAACTAGGCACAGTCTGCCATTTCCTTTTTTATTTTACGTTTATTTTTTTCATAACTCAGCGTCATCTCATCTGGCATAGTAGTGTGCTGTAATACTTGGCTAGAAAATAGCCATAGGAGAATACAAACGTCTTAATTACGCCTACAGTAGCGTTATATATATTTGATTTCTGGTTGATCTGCTGGTGGCTGTACTTGCTGCAGTGCATCTACTATCAAATTGGGAGCAATTTGGAGTCAGACTTGCGACCACTGTGTTTTAGTGACGCACATATCCATCGCAAAGACCGAAGTGGGAAAATTTATTAGGGCCCGGGGTTGTATTTCAATTAGGCACAGTCTGCCAGTTTCTTTTTATTTTACGTTTATTTTTTTCATAACTCAGCGTCATCTCATCTGGCATAGTAGTGTGCTGTAATACTTGGCTAGAAAATAGCCATAGGAGAATACAAACGTCTTAATTACGCCTACAGTAGCGTTATATATATTTGATTTCTGGTTGATCTGCTGGTGGCTGTACTTGCTGCAGTGCATCTACTATCAAATTGGGAGCAATTTGGAGTCAGACTTGCGACCACTGTGTTTTAGTGACGCACATATCCATCGCAAAGACCGAAGTGGGAAAATTTATTAGGGCCCGGGGTTGTATTTCAACTAGGCACAGTCTGCCATTTCCTTTTTTATTTTACGTTTATTTTTTTCATAACTCAGCGTCATCTCATCTGGCATAGTAGTGTGCTGTAATACTTGGCTAGAAAATAGCCATAGCAATAGGATAGCATCGTTTGGTTTTAAAAACTAAAAAACACAAAAAAAAAACAAAAACAAAAAAAAAAAGTTAAAAAAAAAATACAAGTTATAACTCTCATTTTCAAAATGTTTAACCCGAGGGCTAGGGGTAGAGGACGAGGGCGGGGACGTGGGCGTCCAACTACTGCAGGGGTCAGAGGCCGTGGTCCTGGGCGGGGTGAGACACCACCTGCTTATGAGGGAGCAGGGGAACGCCGCAGAGCTACACTCCCTAGGTTCATGTCTGAAGTTACTGGGAATCGTGGTAGAGCACTGTTGAGGCCAGAACAGTGCGAACAGGTGATGTCGTGGATTGCCGACAATGCTTCGAGCAATTTGTCCACCAGTCAGTCTTCCACGCAGTCCACCCATGTCACCGAAATCGGCACTCCTCCAGCTCCTGCACCTCAGCCTCCTCCCCCCCAGTCTGCCCCCTCCCAGCAAAATTTGCCATTTGAACCGGCATACTCTGAGGAACTGTTTTCTGGACCCTTCCCACAGTCACAAACCACTTGTCCGGTTGCTGATGAGCAATTTTCCGATGCCCAGGTTTTCCACCAGTCGCAGTCTGTGGGTGATGATGACCTTGTTGACGTAGTGGAAGAAGTGTGTAAAGAGGTGTCCGACGATGAGGAGACACGGTTGTCAGACAGTGGGGAAGTTGTTGTCAGGGCAGGAAGTCCGAGGGGGGAGCAGACTGAGGGATCGGAGGATGATGAGGTGACAGACCCAAGCTGGGTTGAGAGGCCGGGTGAACACAGTGCTTCTGAGACGGAGGAGAGTCCTCGACCAGAACAGGTTGGAAGAGGCAGTGGTGGGGCCAGACGGAGAGGCAGGGCCAGAGCTGGTGCATCAGCGCCAAATGTGTCAACTAGTGAAGCTCCCGTGGCGAGGGCTCCTGCGGCGAGGGCTAGATTTTCAGAAGTCTGGAGGTTCTTTAAGGAAACACCGGATGACCGACGGACTGTGGTGTGCCACATTTGCCAAACCAGGATCAGCAGGGGTTCCACCACTACTAGCTTAACTACCACCAGTATGCGCAGGCATATGAATGCTAAACACCCCACTCAGTGGCAACAAGCGCGTTCACCTCCGGCCGTGCACACCACTGCTCCTTCCCCTGTGTCAGCTGATAGTCAGCCCCCTGCCCAGGACCCTGCCACAAAAACCCCATCGTCACCTCCACGATCCTCCACAGCATCCACCAGCGTTCAGCTCTCCATACCCCAGACGCTGGAGCGGAAACGCAAATATAGTGCAACCCATCCGCACGCCCAAGCCCTTAATGTGCACATCTCCAGATTGCTAAGCCTGGAGATGCTGCCCTATAGGCTAGTAGAGACCGAGGCCTTTCGCAGCCTCATGGCGGCGGCCGCCCCTCGGTATTCGGTCCCCAGCCGCCACTACTTTTCCCGATGTGCCGTCCCAGCCCTGCACCAGCACGTGTCAGACAACATAATCCGTGCCCTGACCAACGCCGTTTCTGACAAGGTCCACCTGACCACGGACACGTGGACGAGTGCTGCCGGGCAGGGCCACTATATATCTCTGACGGCACATTGGGTTAACTTGGTGGAGGCTGGGACCGAGTGTGACCCTGCGGCTGGTCATATACTGCCGACGCCAAGGATTGCGGGGCCTACCTCGGTCCAGGTGTTTGAGGCCTACTATGCCTCCTCCTCCTCCCACCCCTCCTCCACATCCTCCTCCGAACGACCATCCGTGGGCATGGCGCCATCAGTCGGTAGCTCTAGGCACAGCAGCAGTGCCGTCGCTAAGCGACAGCAGGCGGTGCTCAAACTGCTGAGCCTAGGCGATAAAAGGCACACCGCCCAAGAACTATTACAGGGCATCACGGCGCAGACTGATCTGTGGCTGGCACCGCTGAACCTGAAGCCAGGCATGGTTGTGTGTGACAACGGCCGTAACCTGGTGGCGGCTCTGCAACTCGGCAGACTGACACATGTGCCATGCCTGGCCCATGTGTTAAATCTGATAGTTCAGCGTTTCCTCAAGACATACCCCAATCTGTCTGATTTGCTCACGAAGGTGCGCTGCATCTGTGCGCATTTCAGGAAGTCCAGCACAGATGCTGCCACTCTCAGGGCAGCGCAGCGCCGCCTCCAACTGCCCGCTCACCGACTGTTGTGCGACGTGCCCACGAGGTGGAATTCAACACTGACCATGTTATCCAGAGTTTACCAGCAGCGCCGAGCGATTGTAGACTGCCAGATGTCAACTTCCACCAGAACTGGTAGTCAGGTCAGTCAGCTTCCTCAAGTCTACAATGAGGAGTGGACGTGGATGTCTGATATCTGTCAGGTGCTGAGTAACTTTGAGGAGTCGACACAGATGGTCAGTGGCGATGCCGCCATCATCAGCCTCACCATCCCGCTGCTTGGCCTGTTGAAAAACTCTCTGGTCAGCATGAAGTCGGAAGCTTTGCGCTCCTCACAAGAGACAGGGGAAGAAGATTCCCTTGTTGATAGCCAAAGCACCCTTAGGTCTGTTTCTCAGCGCATATCGGAGGAGGTGGAGGTGGAGGAGGATGAGGAGGAAGAGGAGGAGAATGTTGGCGAGACACAAGATGGGACCATTGTTGAGTCCTACACTGTTGAGCGTGTATGGGCAGAAGAAGAGGAGTTGGAGGAGTTGGAGGAGGAGGAAATGGACAGTCAGGCCAGTGAGGGGAGTGAATTCTTACGCGTTGGTACTCTGGCGCATATGGCAGATTTCATGCTAGGCTGCCTATCCCGTGACCCTCGCGTTCAAAGAATTTGTTCCAGCACCGATTACTGGGTGTTCACTCTCCAGGACCCACGGTACAAGCAAAATCTTTCCACTCTCATCCCTGGAGAGGAAAGGAGTGTGAGAATGCATGAATACCAGCAGGCCCTGGTGCACAAGCTGAAACAGTATTTCCCTTCTGACAGCGCTAGCGGCAGAGTGCGTAGTTCTGCGGGACAAGTAGCGAGGGAGAGTAGGCGAGCAGGCAGCTTGTCCAGCACTGGCAAGGGTACGCTTTACAAGGCTTTTGCCAGCTTTATGTCACCCCAGCAAGACACTGTCACCTGTCCCCAGTCTCGGCAGAGTAGGGCTGATCTTTACAGAAAGATGGTGAGGGAGTACGTAGCTGACCATACCATCGTCCTAAATGATCACACAGCTCCCTACAACTACTGGGTTTCAAAGCTGGACATGTGGCACGAACTGGCGCTCTACGCCTTGGAGGTTCTTGCCTGCCCTGCCGCTAGCGTCTTGTCAGAGCGGGTTTTCAGTGCAGCTGGTGGCATCATCACCGATAAGCGTACACGCCTGTCGACTGACAGCGCTGACAGGCTGACGCTTATCAAGATGAATAAAGCATGGATTTCTCCTAATTTCAAATCTCCAGCAGGTGAAGGAAGCTCAACCTGAATAATTTATCCACTCCTCCTCCTCCTCATTTTCCTCCTTCTCCTCCTCTTTCTACAGTAAAGCAGAGGAAACTGGCTGTTTTTTGACAGGGCCCACTGGCTCTAGGTATAGTACTTTATGCATTTAATTTTTCTGGAGGGCCACCGACACGGTCCTCTGTTTTAAACAATTTTTGGGAGTGCCACATACAGGCACTCAATCTATTCAATTTTTCTGGAGGGCCACCTTTCCGGTCCTCTGTTTTAAACAATTTTTTGGGACTGCCACATACAGGCACTCAATCTATTCCATTTTTCTGGAGGGCCACCTACCTGCTCCTCTGGTTTAAAAACTTTTTTGGACTGCCACATACAGGCACTCAATCTATTCCATTTTTCTGGAGGGCCACCTACCTGCTCCTCTGGTTTAAAAACTTTTTTGGACTGCCACATACAGGCACTCAATCTATTCCATTTTTCTGGAGGGCCACCTACCTGCTCCTCTGGTTTGAAAAATTTTTTGGACTGCCACATACAGGCACTCAATCTATTCCATTTTTCTGGAGGGCCACCTACCTGCTCCTCTGGTTTGAAAACTTTTTTGGACTGCCACATACAGGCACTCAATCTATTCCATTTTTCTGGAGGGCCACCTACCTGCTCCTCTGGTTTAAAAACTTTTTTGGACTGCCACATACAGGCACTCAATCTATTCCATTTTTCTGGAGGGCCACCTACCTGCTCCTCTGGTTTGAAAACTTTTTTGGACTGCCACATACAGGCACTCAATGTATTTCATTTTTCTGGAGGGCCACCTACCTGCTCCTCTGGTTTGAAAAATTTTTTGGACTGCCACATACAGGCACTCAATCTATTCCATTTTTCTGGAGGGCCACCTACCTGCTCCTCTGGTTTGAAAAATTTTTTGGACTGCCACATACAGGCACTATCCAAATTGAATTGTCTCCATAGCAGCCTCCACACGTTGTCTCCATTGCTACCTCCAAAAGTCGTCCATATAGCTGCCTCCATACATCGTCCCTTTATCAAACGAGGTTTGTCAGGCCGAAATTTGGGTTGTTTTCATGGATTCCACATCAAAGTTGTTAACTTTGTCGCCACCCTGCTGTGTTATCCACAAAATACACTGGCAAACTTTTACCATTTACGGATATTATTTCAGCGCTTCTTGCGCATCTGTTTACATTCCCCTCACCCGCCATATCCTAAACTTATAAGAACGCTACTACACTTGATCTTATACAAAAGGTTCTTAGAAGTGCTGTTTGGGGAGTAGCCTAGAGACAGGGGCTTGGATTGGCGAAAGCTCGCCTAGCAGCGGAGCGCCAGCTCCATGCGCATCATGCGCTTCTTGCGCATCTGTTTACATTCCCCTCACCCGCCATATCCCAAACTTATAAGAACGCTACTACACTTAACTTGGTGCAGGCTGGGACCGAGTCTGACCCTGGGGCTGGTCATATACTGCCGACGCAGAGGATTGCGGGGCCTACCTCGGTCCAGGTCTCAAAGGCCTACTATACCTCCAAATCCTCCCACCCCTCCTCCACCTCCTCCTCCTCCGAATTACCATCCGTGGGCATGGCGCCATCAGTCGGTAGCTCTAGGCACAGCAGCAGTGCCGTTGCTAAGCGACAGCAGGCGGTGCTCAAACTGCTGAGCCTAGGTGATAAAAGGCACACCGCCCAAGAGCTATTGCAGGGCATTCCACATCAAACTTGTTAACTTTGTCGCCACCCTGCTGTGTAAGCCACAAAATATACTGGAAAACTTTTTTCATTTACGGATATTATTTCAGCGCTTCTTGCGCAGATGTTTACATTCCCCTCACCCGCCATATCCCAAACTTATAAGAACGCTACTACACTTGATCTTATCCGAAAGGTTCTTAGAAGTGCTGTTTGGGGAGTAGCCTAGAGACAGGGGCTTGGATTGGCGAAAGCTCGCCTGGCAGCGGAGCGCCAGCTCCATGCCAAGAACCAACTAACATAGTTTTAACTGCAGCACCTTTAATCTACTACTAGTTCACTGCCTCCATACATCGTCCCCTTATCAAACGAGCTGTGTCAGGCAGAATTTTGGATTGTTTTCATGGCTTCCATGTTAACTTTGTCGCCACCCTGCTGTGTAATCCACAAAATATACTGGCAAACTTTTATCATGTACCAATATTATTTGAGCGCTTCTTGCTCACCTCCTTTGGTTCCTCTCTGCTACCCATTGGTTTGAAGCCTGAGTCCATTTAGGGTATGTCGCCATGCCACTCTCTAGCCTTCCGCTGCTGCCGCTGCCTCTGCATGCCGTCCCCTATAGTGTCAGGGTCAATTATTGGATGTTTTAGATGCTATCTAGCTTCATTCTGTCACTCTGTCATGGCCATGCTGTTGCCCATAATTTTGGCATAATGGTGCATTTAAGCAGCCTCAGAGGCATCCATGCATGCTGCCCCTGCTGTTTCCTGTCCATTTCCGTGGTGTTTCCATCCTTTTCTGAGGTTCCCAGGTGTTTGGCCAAGCTTCCCTGTGCAGAGCCTTGGTCCCCTTGAAAAATGCTCGAGTCTCCCATTGACTTCAATGGGGCTCGTTACTCGAAACGAGCACTCGAGCATCGGGAAAAGTTCGTCTCGAATAATGAGTACCCGAGCATTTTAGTGCTCGCTCATCTCTAGAAAGGAAGTGTCAGCTCACCTGGTCAGCTGTTCTAGTACGTGCTGTGCCAAGATGGATAATCTGGTCCGGTCCCGGAGACTTACAGTGAGTAGAAAAATGGAGGAAAAAACAGCGGCATCAGTATGGTAAACAATAGAAAAAAGATTATTAGAAATGCATTAAAACCGTGATCACACGGAGGAGGACAAAAAGAAGGTGACAAGCTTTGGACCTAAAAAGAGAGGTCCTTATTCATAAGCTATTCCCATGAAAGATGTGCCATAACAACTCAAAAAGTAATTGAAAAATATATACTTTATTAATATAACTGCAAAAGACCAGACAAACAATATTAAATCACTTAAAAAGTGTAACAATGACACTAGAAACTCAGTGCGGTGAATATGATATGTTCACCAACACTCAAACCCTGATTGCACAAGTACAGACGGCGTGAGCTCAAAAGTAAATATTGCACATAAATCTAGGTACATAGTATACAAACAATCAATGCACCATAAGACACGCAATATGCAGTAATTCAATGACAACGTAAACCAGAATCATACACTCAACATAGCCATGATTAAATATTTCCCATAGAAATACCAAAATGAGGGTCTGGAGCATTAATGGCTAAGGAGTGGAGAGCTGACACCAATGCAATCAGGGAAAGTACGCAACCACCCCACGCGTTCCGTCACTCACGGTGACTTCATCAGGGGAATACAGGCCCAGAGTTCCTGTGGCATCTTTTATGTGCAAATGGTGGGGACTCCCCCCGCCTCCCAAGGACGCAAACCTCACCTGAAATCAGTTACAGCTGAAACGGCGATCATGCCAGAGAGACGCGTCCGGATGGCTAGATGCAAATTGCGCATGCGTACAGACTATGTCACAGAGAATTTCCACAAGGCAGTGCGCATGCGCACATCATACGATATTATTGGTTGTGGGACCCGCACATGAGGTATCCAGGGATACGTATGTGATCAGAGGCTAATAATACGCTGGTTAGCCAATGGAGCCTCGCATTACAAAAAGGTAAGAGTACTGGGTACATGATTCATCTAGCGGAACCAGTGTAAGTATTACACTAGAAAGAAGAGAGCCGCATAAATCCCTAAGTGGCTATAAGCTATATATGTGGCCATATGTCATAATTCAAGGTATATGCAGCTGGCGTCGCGATTTATGAATTGATACCAAAAATAAAAAAATGAAATACAAATATTATATAAACCAAACAATTGTGAAAAACAACCCAACAAGGCACAAGAGGTGCACTCATGAATGTGAAAATGTCAACAGCATGCTTATGTCGCGAGCAGCCGAAGAAATCAAATGAATGAGAGGTTAGAACAACCATATATCAGCGAAGTTAAAAAATACAGTACTAAATCAAATAAACAGAAGATCACATGGTGTGTTGTGAATAGACCCAAATGACGTGATAAGCTGTGGAAATTATTCCACCTAGAAGGAAAACGTGTATGCCCTTAACTGCAATGCATATTAAAGAAACGTAATTCAGTAGCCCTAAGGGATATTTATTATAAAAAGGTCCTTATTCATACCTAAGGCAAGGAGTACTGGTAGCCAATATATAGGGCGAAAAAGGTGACACGTAGATTGTGCTCCACCCCAAGATATGGGCTGTACACGATGGACTCATGATTAGCAGCATAGGGAATAGAAGAACAGTTTGCAATGAAAAAGATACAAATGTACAAAAAGCAAAAACAAAATGAAAAAACTATGTAATAGAATCACAAATACATATACAAATTATGTCAATAGATGTATAATAAATCACCCCTGAAGTTCAAACCTAAAGGATGACGTGTGCTGAGGAATCAGATCCATTTGGCTTCCTTGACATGTAAAGTCTCTCTTATTCACAGGTACATGGTCAATCGCTGTTACTTTAAGAGAAGATATGTTACCCTTAAGAATGTTGTGAAAGTGTATAGACAGATCAGTAATGTTTCGAGTGTTGGACACAATTCTAGGGTTGGCACCAGTAGTATGTTCTGATAGTCGGTCTTTTAATTTTCTGATGGTGCAATCATCAACGTACTGTAATTTGCACAGGGAACATTCAGACAAATAGACCACAAAGGTGGTCTCACAATTCATGTGTCTAAATATTTTGAAGTTTCGATTATTAGCAGTTGAGGGAAAAGATGTAGTCTTAGACATGTATTTACAGATGTTGCACCTGTTTCCATTGCAACAGAAGCTGCCTTTGTATTCAAGCCACGTAGCAAGCAGTGTGGTCGCCACTAGAAAAAACATTGGGAGACAAAGTAGTGGCCAAAGTTGGCGCACGTTGAGAAAAACACGATATGTCCTGAGATAATATATTTTTTAACGTGACGTCACATTCTAATATGGACAAGTGTTTTTTTTTATAATATCAGTAATTTGTGAATATTATATTGGGGGACATTAACTTACCCATCCCTGGCACGTTACCCGATGTGCGTTGTTTGACTCCAGTGCACTGTGCTGCAATTCACAAAGATCTTGTCCCCAATATCCTGCTTCCCCGCTCAGGTCCGACAGCCCGCCCCACCGATTTCTGATGCATGAAAGCCAGCGCAATTGTGCCATAATTCGGTCGCATGCGACAATCCCCACTTAAATACCTGTCACAGCGGCGCATATCCCGAAAATTTCTAGAATCCGGCGAAAGAGCGATCCGCGGACCCTTAGTAAATAAGCCCCTTTGAGTACTGAAAGTAGGTTTGAGATTGTCAATGTGGTTGGTATCACACCTCTCCCTCAGGTATTGTGGGCCAAGACAAAATAGTAAAACAAAAGACAACAGAGGAGGACGGTGCCTCGTGTGATAACCTTTAGGCAATGAGTAGCAGAATATGCTCACATGATGTACACTTGTATAGTTGCAACAAACAATAGTCCAGTGTATATCGTTGGTAAAGAAAGCAGCTCCCAAGCACTCCAAGACCATTATCCAATGGAACCATAAGAAACGTGTAGGATAGAAGACAAGATGGGGCTTAATGGGTGCACTAGTGACCAACACGTAGGACAGACCAATGATGTGGAGAGATAGATTAACTGATATCTATTTAATAGAAAACAAAAGACATCCAATTGGTAACGCGTTTGGGGTATAGTACTCTTCGTCAGACCAAACTAAAAAAATGATAATCATAATAAAAGCATAATTAGGTAGAATTCAATTATAGTTAGAAATAAAAATAAAAATATAATTATAAAACGGTTGACAGTATATATAAGTAGGCATAATGATAATACAGTTGGAATAAATAAAAATAGCACATAATACAATGGACCCATAAATAAATAAATAAATGAATGAATTACATAACTCACATACATATGACATGCAAAAATTAAGTGACATATATTAAATCAATTGATAAATAAATTGCTTGTGTGCTATCTAATGGTATTATATATAAATAAATAGATAGGTGATTAAATAAATAATTAAATAAATGCTATTGATTTGCTAATACATAAATTAAATTCACAAATCCTAGATGTGGGAGTAGGTAGGATTAGGAGAACTTACTCTAAGGATGTCTTTTGTTTTCTATTAAATAAATATCAGTTAATCTATCTCTCTGCATCGTCGGTCTGGTCACTAGCGCACCCATTAAGCCCCATTTTGTCTTCTATCCTACACCTCAGGTAGTGTGAACGGGGCTTTGAGTTGGCGCGATTACATATTGCTGAAGTGTATCCTCTCTGTTTTAAACGGGAAGTCATAATGTTACTTTCCAATTTATAGGTGGCTTCATTAGAGGCAGGGCCGGCTTCAGCACCCCGCATACCTGGGAAAGTGCCGGGGCCCACTGGTGCTGGCAGGGCCCACTGCAGGCAGGGGAGGTGTGTCCCAGGGATATAATAATGATACAGAGAGCGGTTACTCTCTGCATCATCAGTGTCTGCATTGCAGCCGTGCACTGCACTCCCGTACGGGCCACGGCCGGGCCTCCCACTGTGTGATTTACTGAGCACTCAGGGCCTCCAGCCAACAGCGCTGTTCGGGTCGGCCTCAGCGTTATCAGATGTTCGGAGGAGCAGCTATTCAGATGGAAACAGGCAGGAAGCAAAGTCCACTCCTGTGTGATGTATGGTGACCCTGTGACCTCGCTGAGGAGGCTTCCAAGGAGGACAGCATGGTAGGATTCAAGCCCTGTGTGTGCAGTTAACCCTTTCAGTCTCGAATCTGAGTCAGTTATGTTTCTTATGCCCACTTTCTTCCGCCTGCCATTATACCTGGGTGCCACCGCTTCCGCCTCTCCCTTCCTCTTGACCTCCCATCTCTTTCCCATATACAACCACCTAACTATACTTGCCTGGTCACCTTGCTTCCCAACTATGTCCCTGCTGTCATTCTATCGATGCTTCCTTTAAAACATTAACCCTGACGGTGCGTTCACACAAGGCCCACATTTATTAAAGTGTTTGTGCCAGTTTTCTGTCTGACTTTGCATTGAAAAGAACATGGAAACTGCTCACTCATGCATTTATAAAGTGTGTCCGCCGCAGCACAAAATCATGCACATAACAGGGTGTTCTGGTGCAGAGTTGAACCCTGCTCCATATTTATTACTGCGACTCAACCGAATTATGTTAGAAGTGCATTAAAAAAGTTGTTGACACTTCCCGAGCAGTGCAGGAGGCGTTAGATTCATGAAGAATGTGCCCCAGTTTTGATGAATCTACTGAACCAGTGATGAAACCCTACATAGTACAGGCTGCACTACTTCTGATAAATGTAGCCCACAGTGTTTTGGGCATGTGTTTGGATGTATGGGTAAGAACGCATGTGTTTTTTATGTTACCATGTGTTTGGATGTTTTGAAAGCGTATTCTTTCATTGTTAGAAATATATGCAGATGTGAAAGTGTTAACACAGCTGTTTACGCATCCAGCAATGAAGAAAAAGGTTTTCAAAGCAGCCAAACACATGGTAACATGTAAAACACATAGTGGGGTTAGGTGAGGGGGCAAAAGTGGGGCCGTAGGGCACTTTTCTGCCACAAAATTTGGGTGCTATAGCAAAGGAGCCCACTGAGGCTCAGTTGCCCAGGGGCCTCCTTAAACCTGGAGCCGGCCCTGATTTAGAGGATGCACGTTTAGCCCTAATAAACTCCCCAATGGGTAAGTTTCTAGTGGTATGACGGGGGTGACAACTTTCAGCCCAAAGGATAGTGTTACCAATTTTGGACTTGCGATACAGGCTGGTGTGAATTAAGCCATGGTCATAGTCACCTGTTAAAGTGACACCCAGGAAGGAAATAGAAAGTCCACCATATTCATAAGCAAACAACAACAGTCCACACCAGGAGGCGGTCGTCGATATGTCTACCATACCAATTGATGTGGGGTAAAAAAAGATTGGCAGAATGGCAGAGATATTATTCCTCCCATGTAGCCAAATAAATGTTGACAAGAGACGGGGAAAAGCAGGCACCCACAGGGCAGCCAGAGACCCGTAAAAAGAAGTGGTCGTCAAACATGAAAATGTTTTTTCGTGACAAAAAATTAAAACTAAGAACTGTAAGAATATATTTTTGTAGTTCAACATCGTATGCACTATACTTTTTGAGATGATAAGTAACAGCCTTGCATGCTAGACGGTGGGGAAAACTTGTATATAATGCTGTGACATCACAAGATAACCATGAATCATTTATAGTTCATGAAATCTAATTGACTGCGGCAAGAATAGCCTTAGTATCCCTCGCATAACCTGGAAATCTAGTTATCAAAGGTTGTAACAAATTGTCTATACAGGTTCATAACCTTTCAGTTAGGGAATTGGTAGAGGATACAATAGGGCGTAAGGAGGAAAGAAAAGAGCTTTTTTGGGTTTTAGGCAATATATAAAAATTCGACCATGCAGAACATTCTGGTACAAGGAAGTCCAATATTCTTTTGTTAAAGAAACCAGACTGTAAGCCTTCCAAGATTAATTTCTCCATTTCCAGTTTAATAGTTTGTGTAGGATCTATAGGCAACCAAAGCTAAGTATTTGTTTTCTCCCACATACGGTAAGCTTGTAATAGCAGTTATATTCTTATGGTTCAATTATTTTATTGAGAAAGCATAACAAAACAACGAAAGAGCAGGATGCCCATAGGACAGGCAAGTGTTCGGGTCGCTCTCAGATTTAAAGGCCAGGGCACTACTGATTGGCACTGGTCACTTCCAGGTTTGCTATTTAAACCGGCGGTTCCCATCTATCCCGCCAGATCTTAGAGAAAGCTTCCCATGCGTGTTCCCAATGTTTCGTGTTCTCCAGCTTTGATCTCCCGTGCTGACCTCGGATCTGACCCTGACTTCCACCTGTCCTGAACTTCTGCCTCCTCCTGACCACGAGATTGCCTGCCGTTCCTGTACCTTGACCTTGGCTGCCACCGCTGGCTGGTCACACCTGTGGTACTTGTCTTCCTGCCGCTGAACCAAGGCTAAGACTATCTATGCCTGACAAGTATGATGGGGATCCCAAGTTGTGCAGGGGCTTACCAAGTGCTCCTTGAACATCGAACTTATGCCATCTCAGTTTGTGACTGAACGCTCCAAAGTGGCATTCATTTTCAGTCTCCTCTCCGAGAAGGCCTTGGCCTGGGCTACCCCTCTATTGGACAGAGGCGATCTAGTCACGGCTACCCACACTGCATTCCTGGTGGAATTCCAGACCAAGTTTGAAGAACCCGCACAAGCTTCCTCAGCTGAAACTGCACAGGTGAACCTGCTCCAAGGGGAATTGCCCGTGGGAGATTATGCTGTCCAGTTCCGTAACCTGGCTTCGGAACTCTCCTAGAACGAAGAGGCCCTGTCTGCTACATTTAAAAAAGGGACTCTCATCTCAAGTCAAGGACGCATTGGCTGCTCGTGATCTGCCGTTTACCCTGAGTGGTCTCATCACCTTAACCACGCGGTTTTTGGAGTGTGCCGAGCTTCACGAGCGTCACAAGCATCCCCAAGTCCATCCTCGACGTTTGCCTCGCCTGGCTCCTGCTTTCCAGAAGCCACTCCTGCCTTTGGCGGCACCGTCTGCTTCACAAAGTCATGTTTAAGGACCGCTACACCCCGCCGTTGATCACAGGGCTCTTTGACCATCTTCCAAAGTGTTCTCCAAGTTGGATCTTCGTGGGGCCTACAATCTCATCCGGATCCGCAAGGGTGACAAATGGAAGACAGCGTTTAACACTCATAGTGGACATTTCGAGTACCTTGTGATACCATTTGGAATGTGCAATGCTCCAGCTGTCTTCCAGGAGCTTGTTAATGACATCTTCAGGGATCTGCTGTATACGCGTGTTGTGGTTTACCTAGACGACATCTTGGTGTTCTCTCCTGACCTCGAGACCCACCAGTCCCACGTTCGGCAATTTCTTGGCCACATCCAGGCCAATCGTCTCTATGCCAAGCTGGAGAAATGTTAGTTTCACCAACGGAGCCTCCCTTTCCTCAGCTATATAATCTCCGACAGAGGTCTCCAGATGGATCCTGCTAAACTCTCTGCAGTTCTACAGTGGCCACGCCCAGAAGGCTGCTCGTGATCTAAAAGAAGGTCTACAAGCCATACAGAGGTTCCTTGGTACTATTATATTGCAAACTATTATCGGCAGTTTATTCAGAATTTTTGGTGTCTCCCATCGTGGCACTCACCAAGAAGGGTGCCAACCCCCGTGCCTGGCCCTCAGCGGCTGAAGAGGCCTTTTCCAGGTTGAAGTTCGTATTTGCCTCAGCTCCAATTCTCTCTAGGCCTGACACAGAGAAACCCTTTCATCTTGATGTGGATGCATCCTTCGTAGATGCTGGGGTGGTGCTCACCCATAAAGGGCCTAAGGGCTGAACTTTCACATTCGGTTTCTTTTCCAAGACTTTTTCTTCCGCATAGAGAAATTATCCTTTTGGAGACAGAGAACTGTCTCCGTCTAACTTGCTCTGGAGGAATGGCGATATTTACTGTAGGCAGCTCTCCATCCAATTTGTGTGTATACTGACCACAAGAACCTTCTATATCTCCAGACAGCTCAGCTCCTTAATCCCAGGCAAGCCCGTTGGTCGTTGTTCTTCTCACGCTTCAACCTGTTGATCCATTTACGTCCTGCGGACAAGAATATCAAGGGTGATGGCCTTTCCTGTGCCTCTGATATCATTGGAGAAGAGTCCCTTGGCATATCATCTCTCCTGAACAACTGGTGGTTGCCGCTCCAGTGCATCTTCGGCAGCTACCGCCCGGCAAAAGTATGTTCTACCTGCACTCCAGAAGAAGAGTCTGGGAACATTCTTCACGTTTGAATGGGTACCCTGGGGTGCAATGTTCTGTGGCCCCGTGGATAAGTCCCTGGTAGCACCGCTGATCTTCCTATAAAGTTCCCAGATAGCAGTCCAGATAGATGCCACAACCCCACAGTCCCACCAGACGTGTAGCATAGAACCCCTGGCCGACCATTACTGCCAGCAGATAGGGGAGACAGAAGGAAACATGCTGTGCTGCTGAATAGGAGTCCTATACCACCTACTAAGAATCTTGAAAGTAGTCTCTTGAATTTTTCCAGACACTGATAATTTATGTGTTAGAAGGAGGGATTTATTTCATTGTTCTTTTGGGAATTTCTCACCCAATTCCTCCTCCCAGGCCCTCATGTGGGGTAATGATAGGTCCTCCCCGTCACAGCCAGAAAGCATCCTGTAAATAAGAGACAACCCGTGGGGTGGAACTGTGCCTGAGGTACAAATGGTTTCAAATCAGCAATGACATCACCAAGTTTTTTATGTTGCCTGTTATCTGAAATTAGAAGTGGGCATTTTTTTTGTGTAATGGGGACTACGGGATAACCCAGTATTGAAGTGAGGGGGCCAGAGATGTTTATGAGCTTGGAACTAGTGGCAAACCTACCCCACTCTTTTAGGACTTGTGACAGAGGAGAAATGTTGTACAAGTCCCAAATAGTCTTTGTAGGGAGCCAAAACATGTCAGGGAGATTAAGTATTGAGCGTTCCAGATCCACTCATAGTTTATTTGAATTGTGAGAAGTTACATCCAGAACCACTTTACTTATGGTTGACCTATGATAATTCTCTTTATGTCTTGTCAGTATACTGTGTTTTATCCGTGAGGAGGATTCTCGCCAAACAAACTTGGTGGCTATTCTGCGTAAACGTGTTAGAAAGGTTGTGGTCAAATCTAATGGGACGGTTTGGAAAATATAAAGAATCTTGGGTAGAGAGTCCATTTTGAGTGTATTCATTCTGCCAAATTAGGACAGAGATATGGAGCTCCAGGATTTAAGGTCGGTCTCTATTAATCTAGACGTTTTATCCCTGGCTCCGTGGCCTGGGACAAAGTCAATTTGTGCAGGTTGCACCAGGGCAGGGAAGGTTCAAGGGGTATATTCAAGTCGCCTCCTAGGATCAAACCAGAGCCATCGGAAAAGTCAGTACTCATAGGCAGTATGTGACTTGACCCTGTTTTGGAAAGTTAACATTTGCAAACGTAAAAACATTTCCTAGATAGTCGACTTTAAGAAACAAAAAGCGGCCATCTGGATCACTTTCAGAAGCCACGATTGTTGGTTGGATTGACTTATGGAATGCGATAGAGACCCCGCAGACCTTCTGTATAGGGTGAGCATTGTGGTGCCAGGTTGGGTAGTATTAGCTAGAGCATTTTGGGATTTTATCCATCTTAAAGTGTGTCTCCTGGAACATGGCCACTAATACCCTCCGCTTATGTATCAAATTTGACTGCGTTTCTCAAAAGAGGAGACCAATGTGAGGCGAGTCTCCCAAAACATCCTGCATTTACATAGATCCCCAGAGTGGATGCATAAACCAAGCGCTATAAGCAAAAAAAATGTACCTGAAATCGGCTAAGCCCACCACTGAGAGGCAAAACATATGTATTCAAGGAAATAAAAAATATGGAAAGAAACGGCATAAACAATAACAGTGTAATCAGTAGAATAGGGTATGCCCCATTAGGTTATGCTTTAGACTTTACACAGACCATGTCAGGTCCCAATGGGTGGATTCTGAGGCTTGCCTGAGCCCTTTCTGGTCGCTTCCTGCCACTTCTCCCTGGGGGGTACCACAGGGGCCGAATTAATAAGCGGTCAGTTGGGGAGGGCAATCTGCGGGAGCTTGAATCTCCCAAGGGATTTAGGGAGATCCCCCGAATGATCTAAACACAGCTGATCTCCCATTTTTCTCAGATCTCCCCATCTGTACGCAATGTCTCTGGATTTCAATTCAGCCAGCAATGGGCGCAGGGCTCTCCAAAGCTGAAGGGTTCTTCTTGTCAAATCCAGAAGCACAATAACTGTGGAGCCACAGAATGTAATATCTTGGAGCTCTCTGGCTCGGCGGAGGATCTCCTCTTTTTCTTTGAAGAAATGGATACGGCATAAGATGTCTCTAGGGTGTTCAGTAATAGCAGGTTTAGGGTCTGGAGTACGGTGAATTCGGTCTATTTCGATGGGTGAAGCAGAAGGTTGATTAAATATCTCTGCAAAAAATGCCTGAGCCCATTCTTCAAGCATGGATGGATCCACCTCCTCTTTCTCTCCCCCAATCCCCAAATCAATGCCGATTTTCAGTCACATGTTCCTGCAGAACTTGAGAGTGAACTTCCATTTGATCTACAATTTTATCCTGAACAGCTTAAGATTCTAAACGAAAAAACACAGATGTCCAGCACTCGTATATAAAGTAAGTTAAAAAATTCTTGAAACTTTATTTCATTCTGGTTAAAAAGGGGTTAGTCAGCGTCATAGAAAATAACTTAGCTAGCAAGCTCTTAAGTCTAATTACCGCTTTTAAGACTAACGCACGGGCGGATCCTCTGTGGGATCGGTACTCACAGCCGAGCCAGGAAAGTGCTGAATCAGCGCCTGGTGAACAGATGTAATGTGTTGTATAATGGCGAACGCCATCTTGGACGCCACATGGGTCAGGTCCTCCGGCTGTTCTGAAGAGTAGAGGAACCTAGTTATGGCGCCGGGAGTCTTCACCGCAATAGCAGGGATCCTCCTAGATACTCTCCTGTGGACCATGCCCAGGTTCTATGCACTGTGCGCAAAATGATTATATTGCTAAGATGGCCAGGAGCTTGCGTTCTATGCGACTTACTCTGCTGCCGGCTAGCCACGCCCCGTTTAGTACTTATATTCTTGTAGGTAGGGGGCAGTATTATAATATATTTTACTTAGGGGCAGTATTGCAGTAGTTATATGCTTGTTTATCGGAGAAGTTATTGCAGTAGGGTGTTTTTTGTATATATTAGAAAGTATTAAGTTGTGTTCTTTTAAAAAAGAAGCTTTATTCCTGTACAAGGGAGGCAGTATGAGTCTCTTTCTCTGTGCTGTACATGTTGATTTAGACCATCTATAACAGTTTGTGTGGAATTTTGTAACTCCACCCACATTAAATGGTCACACCTACTTGTTTTGACCGCGCCCACAGGATGGGGCCACTTTTACAGTTTTTTATACTGAGGTACTGTGTATCCAGTCCTGAATGATTTGCATGTTAGTTACCAAATTATATGCCCTGATGTTGGGAAAGATGAGTCCCCAGTTAAGCTTTGGCTGCTGGAGTATGTGAAACGCATTCCTTAGGTGCCCGTACCCCAAAATTAACTTTCAGTACAAATAGTTAATTCTATTTATGTCTTTTGGCTTCAAAGTTATGGGTAGGGATTTCATGAGATAAAGCAACTTTGGGAATTCCACCATTTTGAGTAGACTGACCCTACCATGGTGTTGCCATCTGGAGATTGTCTGCTCTAGATTTTGTATATAGGGAGTTATATTTGCATGATTCAACTTGGCTATTAACCCCTCCTTGACGTGTGATGTACCTATATGTCACACGTCGGCTGTGGGTGTATGTAGAGGGCTCACAGGCTCAAGGTGGCACCGTTTGCGGTGTTAACCCTGTAAATACCACCGACAAAGCTGCTGGAGGCATTTAAATCTTGGATTAGATTACCGCCCCCTTGTGAAGTCATCGGGGAGGGGGGGGGGCAATCAGTTACCGTGACAGCCACAAGTCATAAAAAGACCCCAGACTGTCTGATTTTAACTCCTTTATTACAATGTGGGATTTGCAGATTGTAATAGATGATGTGAAAAATCCCCATATACAGCCATACTGTAGTATGGCAGTATATGGTAGGATCAATCAGACAAACTAGTGTTAAAGTATACATATATACTCGAGTATAAGCTGACCGAAGTATAAGACAAGGTACCTAATTTTACCACCAAACACAGGGAAAACCTATTGACTGGAGTATAAGCCTAGGGTGGGAAATGCATCGGTCACAGCGTCCCCAGTATATAGCTCATCAGACCCCTGTAGTGTATAGCTCGCCAGACCTCTGTAGTGTATAGTCTGCCAGCCCCCTGTAGTGTATAGCCTGCCAGCCCCCTGTAATATATAGGCTGCCAGCCCCCTGTAGTATATAGCCTGCCAGCCCCTCTAGTATATAGCCTGTGTCACAGTCACGGGGGATAAACAGTGGACTCCCTGGACGACCGCGGGAGATAACAACCTTAGCCATGGGCGGTTTGTCCCCTACACTGCACATAGCCAGCACTTCCTCGAAAGTGCAGCCTATTGTAGCTTTACCTCAACCGGCCTTAATACACAAATAGACCCTCTGGAGCCCATCTGCTGCTGGACAGCGTTGGTTCTCTTTACTCCCATCCGGTCCATAGCCGAGCCGTGAGCAGCTCTTTCAATTTCCCTGGGGGTATGCAACACCCCTGCCAATCCATGGGCAGAGGAGTAGTTGCGAATAAGCCCTTTGTACCATCCAGTATATATAGAGGTAATTGTGCAGCGGTAGATACTGCCTGAATAGGCAAGGGTTAATATTATTTCTAGTTTATCATCCAATGATGTTCCACTATTGTAACTGGAGTGTGATTGGAGAAGGAGATCACCTGACCAGGGATTAACTAAACCCTTAGTCAGGGGAGGAGTTAGCTCTCTTCAGGCCCAGCTCTCACCACATGAGGAGCTCTTAGGCCCAGCTCTTGACTGAAATGGCCTCCACAGTCACCATATCTCAATCCAATAGAGCATCTTTGGGATGTGGTGGAACGGGAGATTCGCATCATGGATGTGCAGCCGACAAATCTGCGGCAACTGTGTGATGCCATCATGTCAATATGGACCAAAATCTCTGAGGAATGCTTCCAGCACATTGTTGAATCTATGCCATGAAGAATTGAGGCAGTTCTGAAGGCAAAAGGGGGTCCAACCCGTTACTAGCATGGTGTACCTAATAAAGTGGCCGGTGAGTGTATGTGTTATGTATCGACTTATCAAGGTCTGATACAAGGGTACTTTTTAGGGGTTTTTAAAAAACATGTTGTTTGGTATTGATTTGATATAAATAAAGACTTGTATATATTGGTTGCCTATACACACTTTTTCTTGTCTTTTTGTTTATTGGTTAGTTTAGCTACCACACTACCACCGTACATTCAGGAACACTAAAAGGTACAAGGAATCTCGGCACTCACATGAAGCCACCAGGTTTGGTTTAAATTTAAATTTCTTCCTCTTTATTCACATCTCCGGAACAACATGCAGTTACAGCTTAAAAGATCGATCTTTTAAGCTGTAACTGCATGTTGTTCTGGAGATGTGAATAAAGAGGAAGAAATTTATTTAAACCAAACCTGGTGGCTTCATGTGAGTGCCGAGATTTCTTGTACCTTTTGCTGTTTTGGGACCGGGCGGTGGTCTTTCCTTTTTCGTGCACCAAGGCTGATACTAGAGAGTGTGGACCATCACACTGTGGGGTGAGCTGAACAAGCACCTGTTAGGGTGCTATCTGCACATGTTTTTCAGGAACACTACTGCCCCCATACAGTGGGCACACTACCACCACACAGTGAAGGACACTGCCTCCATACAGTGAGGAACACTACCGCCATACAGTGAGGAACACTACCGCCATACAGTGTGGGATACTACCACCATACAGTGAGGAACACTGCCCTCATACAGTGAGGAACACTACCGCCATACAGTGTGGGATACTACCGCCATACAGTGAGGAACACTACAGCCATACAGTGAGGGACACTACCGCCATACAGTGAGGAACACTACCGCCATACAGTGTGGGATACTACCACCATACAGTGAGGAACCCTACCGCCATACAGTGAGGAACACTACAGCCATACAGTGAGGGACACTACCTCCATACAGTGAGGAACACTACCGCCATACAGTGAGGAATACAGCCATACAGTGAGGAACACTACCCCCATACAGTGTGGGATACTACCGCCATACAGTGAGGAACACTACCGCCATACAGTGTGGGATAATACCGCCATACAGTGAGGAACACTACTGCCTTACAGTGAGGAACACTACCCCCATACAGTGAGGAACACTACCGCCATACAGTGAGGAACACTACCGCTATACAGTGAGGGACACTACCCCCATACAGTGAGGAACACTACAGCCATACAGTGAGGAGCACTACAGCCATACAGTGAGGGACACTACCGCCATACAGTGAGGAACACTACCCCCATACAGTGAGGAACACTACTTCTATACAGTGAGGAATACTACAGCCATACAGTGAGGAACACTACCCCCATACAGTGAAGAACACTACCGCCATACAGTGAGGAACACTACTGCCATACAGTGAGGAACACTACCCCCTACAGTGAGAAACACTTCTGCCATACAGTGAGGAATACAGCCATTCAGTGATGAACACTACCACCATACAGTGAGGAACACTACCGCCATACAGTGTGGGATACTACCGCCATACAGTGAGGGACACTACCACCATACAGTGAGGAACACTACCATCATACAGTGAGGAACACTACCCCCTACAGTGAGAAACATTTCTGCCATACAGTGAGGAATACAGCCATTCAGTGATGAACACTACCACCATACAGTGAGGAACACTACCGCCATACAGTGAGGAACACTACCCCCATACAGTGAGGAACACTACCACCATACAGTGAGGAACACTACCGCCATACAGTGAGGATACTACCACCATACAGTGAGGAACACTACCGCCATACAGTGAGGAACACTACCGCCATACATTGAGGAACACTACCGCCATACAGTGAGGAACACTACCGCCATACAGTGAGGAACACTACCGCCATACAGTGTGGGATACTACCGCCATACAGTGAGGAACACTATCGCCATACAGTGAGGGACACTACCCCCATACAGTGAGGAACACTACCTCCATACAGTGAGGAACACTACCGCTATACAGTGTGGGATACTACCACCATACAGTGAGGAACACTACCCCCTACAGTGATAAACACTTCCGCCATCCAGTGAGGAATACAGCCATTCAGTGATGAACACTACCACCATACAGTGAGGAACACTACCGCCATACAGTGAGGGACACTACCGCCATACAGTGAGGGACACTACCACCATACAGTGAGGAACACTACCCCCTACAGTGATAAACACTTCCGCCATACAGTGAGGAATACAGCCATTCAGTGATGAACACTACCACCATACAGTGAGGAACACTACCGCCATACAGTGAGGGACACTACCCCCATACAGTGAGGAACACTACTTCTATACAGTGAGGAACACTACTTCCATACAGTGAGGAATACTACAGCCATACAGTGAGGAACACTACTGCTATACAGTGAGGAAAAATACCCCCGTACAGTGAGGAACACTACCCCCATACAGTGAGGAACACTACTCCCATACAGTGAGGGACACTACCCCCATACAGTGAGGGACACTACCCCCATACAGTGAGGAACACTACCCCCATACAGTGAGGAACAGTACCACCATGTTCCTTTCTTCACCCAGAGTTCCCATGTAACATGTTGTGCTTGCGGCCATTTTGCTAATAAAGGCGAAAAAAAACATTAGAATCGATTCGCACATCTCTAATGTGGTACAATAGCCTAAACACGGTCAGGAACCTAAAAGACAGTTAATACTAAGAAATGTCACATAAAAACACAGGGAAAGTAAACACCTCCTAAGCCACATTCTGCAGACAGAAGATACTGACACGGATGTTACAGAGTGGTAAAAGGAGCAAGTAATGGACAATCACTAGGCCCCGACGGTTCTGTAATTCATTAAGTCCATATTACCTGAGATGATGAAAATTGGAATCTCCGTTGCAAAAAATAGGTTTATGTATTTGGAGAATTCACTCAGCAGAGATCATGAAACTATTTGAATATTAATATTTGAATTACAATTTTCCCGTGTAATCTAAAAAATGAAAAAGAAAAATCTGAATTCACCTAACTAAATGGGGTAAAGGGCCTTAGAGTCAATAGTTAAATAGAGCTTCTTTGGTTGATATATCGTATATACTCGAGTATAAGCCGACCCAAGTATAAGCCGAGGCGCCTAATTTTACCACAAAAACCTGGTAAAACCTATATTTTTTTTCTCTAGTATAAGCCGAGTTTGGTTTTTCAGCACATTTTTTGTGCAGAAAAACTAGGCTTATACTCGAGTACCATATATTCCGGCGTATAAGACGACTTTTGAAGACTGAAAAATCTTCTGTCTGGTCTGGGGTCGTCTTATACGCCTGCATGGAGAGGGCTCACGGGCTGAGCCCTCTCCATAGCCGGTAAGTCTTTGCTGCATATTGCAGCAAAGGCTTACCGGTAACACCCGCGATCGGTGCTAGCATGGGCGCCGCCATCTTACCTGGGATCGCCGCTCCCCGTGATGTCATCGGGGGCGGCCATCCGTCTCCATGGTAGCCGAAGACCCGAGGCTATTTCGTTTTAACCCCTTCATTACAATGTGCTGTAGTATGGCAGTATATGATAGGATCGATCAGACAACCTAGGGTTAAAGTACCCTAGGGCAGTGATGGCGAACCTTTTAGAGACCGAGTGCCCAAACTACAACCGAAATCCACTAATTTACCTTGAAGTGCCAACATGGCATTTTTAGCAGTAACTTATTTCTACCTGTTCTTCCACATCTTTTAATCGTATCGGGCCCCCTGAAGCCACCAATACAGTTGAAAGATGGAGGGCAAATTCAGACTATCATTGTAGCTTCTCTGTAGGGTCTCTCTGTACAGGAAAAATAGTGGGTCCAGCAGGAGGACCTCCAAAGATAATGCAGATCAGTCCACACCTACTAATTTTAACTGCAGTTCCAAACAGCCAATGAAGGGTTGCTTTAAAATAGCATGGAGGGCAGCTTCTCTTAAGATGCCTGGGACTGCAGGAAGATTTGGTGGATTTGGTTCTATTTGGTGAACTCTGTCCTGGGGCGATGACCTGAGTGCCCACAGAAATGGGTCTGACTGCCACCTCTGGCACCCGTGCCATAGGTTCGCCATCACTGCCCTAGGGAGTCTGAAAAATAGTATAAATAAAAATAAAAAAAAGTTAAAAAAAAAAAAAATTATAATTAAAAAACCTAAAATTTCTAATCACCCCCCTTTCCCTAGAACTGACATAAATATAAATAAACAGTAAAAATCATAAACACATCAGGTATCAACGCGTCCAAAAATGCCCGATCTATCAAAATATGATAACGGTTTTTCAATGCGTTTAACCCTGTAACGGAAAATAGCGCCCAAAGTCGAAAATGGCCCTTTTTTGCCATTTTAAAAAATATTAAAAAATCTATAAGAAGTGATCAAAAGGTTGTACAGTCCTAAACATGATATCATTGAAAGTATTATCAAATTTCGTAAAAAAATTACACCACCCACAGCTCCCTACACCAAAGTATAAAAAAGTTATTAGCGCCAGAAGTTGGCAAAATCAAAAAAATAATTTTTGTACAGGAGGTTTTCATTTTTGTAAATGTATGAAAACATTATAAAACCTATACAAATTTGGTATCCCCTTAATAGTACCGACCCAAAGAATAAAGTAGACATATCATTTGGGGTGCTCAGTGAAAGACGTAATATCCAAGCCCACAAGAAAGTGTCGCAAATGCGTTTTTTCACCATTTTCATTGCATTTTGAATTTTTTTCCCGCTTCTGAGTACATGGCATGGAATATTTAATAAAATAAAAATTTAAGGTACAGTATGGTAACATTTACAGTAAAATGGACGATGGTAATGTTGTTGTTGTATGCCTTATGTTTATGAGCGACAGTTTTCCTGCTATATACCTGCATGTCATAAGAATTTAAATTAAAAAAAGGACCATGTTAAATTCAAATCTGTTTTTTTTTTAAATTTTTACCGGTGTTTTGTATGCATTGGAAAAGGGGTAGTCTTATACGGCGAATATATCTTAAACTCTATATTTTAACAGGAAAGTAGTGGGGTCGTCTTATACACCAGGTGGTCTTCATGCTAAAACGGCTTGCACAGGTATTTAAGCAGTGTATGTGCTGCTATTGTGTCGCACACAATCCTTTTGTGGGTCAGGTGCGCTGACTTCCAAGCAACACAAATAAGGGGACGGGCCGTCGGACAGTCCAAATGATTTGGATCGAGTGCGTTATTTAACTTTCAAATTGTGTTGCACGCCCTATGTTAAAGGTGCACCACAAAAAAGATGGTGAACTCTGTCATACCATTGTGGGGAAGCGCCGGACTAATGATTTTTGGCGCACAATCTTAGTGAATTGCTGCATGCAGCATTATAGACGGACAATGCACTTTTATTGAACTTGTAAGTAAATGTACTAGGTTTCCACAAGCTCACTGAAGGGGTAGAAGGGGTCTGTTAACTGAGGTATTCTGATGCCACCATGGTAACAACACATTCGCAGGGCAGCTTGAGAGACTGTGGGGCTTATTTATTAAGGGTTGCGGATCGCACTTTCGTCAGACTGTTCACTGGTTTCGGGATTTTCGCAGCTTTGACAGGTATTTAACAGGGGTTTGCGCTGGGATTGTGCCACACGCAATTGGATTGTGGCACAGCTGTGCTGACTTCCATGTGATGGGGGGCGTGCCGTCGGACTATCCGACTGATTCAGATGGAACGTGGGATTTTACTTTCAAATTGTGTCACAAGACAATGCACTTACATGCACCAGGAAGAAGAAGGTGAACTCCAGTGGACCTGAGCGGGGAAGCGACACATGCAGGATATCGGGCGCACGATCTTAGTGAATTGCGGCACAGTGCGTTATCTTCAGACAATGCACTTTCGGTGAACTCCTCTAGATAGGTAAGTAAATGTGCCCCGGATGTTTGCCGCTTATCTCCACAGAAGTCTCCCTTACTTTGGTTACACTGTACATCGCTTATGAAGGTATTTAATTATGTTTGTATTTGATTTCAGTAGAATATGTAGATCATATGTATACACTGCTTGCCATGACACTGTATGATGCAAACAGTACTTTTTAGTACAAGTTTAGTACTGTAGCGTTGTACTAAATGATGCTGCAAACTAAAATAGTATTAAGACTGGCACTGTAATGGAACACTGTATGAAGCAAATAGTACCAAGACTGGTACTGTAATGGGAAACTATATGATACAAATAGTACTAAGACCGGGGCCGATTTTAGCCTATTTGCTGCCTGAGGCAAAAATTGAAAGGCCCCTATTCCCTCCCCTAACACCAGACCAGCCCTGTTCGGCCTACTGCATTTACAGACAAACTTTTAAAAAGAATCTACAACCTGATAAAAGAATGATGAAAACATTACTTAAAATGTAATCACAGCCATTTCCTCCACTTAATCACAGCCAGGTCCCCTCATTAATCACCCCCTTATTGTATAATATTCCCATTTCTAAAAATAATAAAGAATTTACTCACCTCACTCCCACACCACTATTCACGCCCTATTCCTTTACCCAGCTCTTCTGCTCTGTGTCCAGACGCAGGCAGCGTCACGTCATCACTCGCTACCTGGGTCCTCCAGACCAACAGAGCGGCACAGACCGTGCCATTCTGTACTTCAATCGTGTATATACAGGCAGGATTGATTTTTTATGTGGGCAATGTCCACCTGAATCACCCACATTATGACCACATATTCTCCCGCTTCTCTCATGGCTCGGGCATCTGCCGCCTGAGGTGAGATTCTCATCTTGCCTCATGGCAGATGCGGCCCTGACTAAGGCTTGTACTGTGACTTAACATATAGTTCTAAGGCATATAGTACTAATATTAGTACTGTACAGTAGTACTTTATGATGCTGTAAATTCAAATATGACTAAGACTGGCATTGTAACCTAACTCTGTATGATGCAAATAGTAGCAAGACTGGCCCTGCACTATAGCCGCCTATGTGTAGCAACATGCAGTTTTTCAGACTGCCTCGAAAGGGCAATTATTTCAGATTTCTACTTGCCTCCTCTCCTAACTGCATTGAAAGAGCAATCATTACTGTCTGTCTCACTCTCCTACCTCTGATACAGCATGTCCCATCTAGACAATGACAGCCATGCTATATGTGGGCAGAAAAGAAAGCAAAAACAACAACAGAAGAGGACGGCGCCTCACGTGATAACGTAAGGGCAAGTCGGTACCGAATGTGGTGAGTAAAGGGGGTGCTCACCTGGCAACCACTTGTAGATACAGAGCCGGATCATAGGGGGGGCTTACCAAATTGGGTCGATTCGGGCTGTCGCATGGCCGCCCGAATCGCCAACAGTATAATCGTTGCCGGGCTTCCCGGGCTGCGGGCCATATGCCGCTGATATGTCTGATATGTCGCTGATATGTCTGCCTTAAATCTTTGGCAGAGCGAGGGAACAATAAGTTCCCTGCTCTGCCATAGACGATCGAAGTAAATAAAGATGGCTCCATCTTTGTTTACATCCACCCGGCACCGCGAGGGAGGATGAGGACCGCGTGCATCGTGGGAACTATGGAGGGTGAGTACAATTTTAGTACTTTATGTAGGACTGTATATAGTTATTATGGGGGGGGGGTATATAGCAATAATAGGAATGTGTATATATTTATTATGGGGGGGTGTATATAGCAATAATAGGAATGTGTATATAGTTATTATGGGGGGTGTATATAGCAATAATAGGAATGTGTATATAGTTATTATGGGGGGTATATAGCAATAATAGGAATGTGTATATAGTTATTATGGGGGGTGTATATAGCAATAATAGGAATGTGTATATATTTATTATGGGGGGGTGTATATAGCAATAATAGGAATGTGTATATATTTATTATGGGGGGGTGTATATAGCAATAATAGGAATGTGTATATAGTTATTATGGCGGGGTGTATATAGCAATAACAGGAATGTGTATATAGTTATTATGGGGGTATATAGCAATAATAGGAAATGTATATAGTTATTACTGGGGGGTGTATATAGCAATTATAGGAATGTGTATATAGTTATTACTGGTGGGGTATATAGCAATAATAGGAATATGTATATAGTTATTACTGGGGGGTGTATGTAGCAAAAATACGAATGTGTATATAGTTATTATGGGGGGGGGTGTATATAGCAATTATAGGAATGTGTATATAGTTATTATGGGGGGTGTATGGCAATAATAGGAATGTGTATATAGTTATTATGGGGGGGTGTATATAGCAATAATAGGAATGTGTATATAGTTATTATGGGGGTGTATATAGCAATAATAGGAATGTGTATATATTTATTATGGGGGGGTGTATATAGCAATAATAGGAATGTGTATATAGTTATTATGGCGGGGTGTATATAGCAATAACAGGAATGTGTATATAGTTATTATGGGGGTATATAGCAATAATAGGAAATGTATATAGTTATTACTGGGGGGTGTATATAGCAATTATAGGAATGTGTATATAGTTATTACTGGTGGGGTATATAGCAATAATAGGAATATGTATATAGTTATTACTGGGGGGTGTATGTAGCAAAAATACGAATGTGTATATAGTTATTATGGGGGGGGTGTATATAGCAATTATAGGAATGTGTATATAGTTATTATGGGGGGTGTATGGCAATAATAGGAATGTGTATATAGTTATTATGGGGGGGTGTATATAGCAATAATAGGAATGTGTATATAGTTATTATGGGGGTGTATATAGAAACAATAGGAATGTGTATATAGTTATTATGGGGGGGTGTATATAGCAATAATATGAATCTGTACATAGTTATTATAGGGGGTGTGTATATAGTTATAGGGGGACTGTATATAGTAATAGGTGGTGTGTATATAGTTATTATAGGGTGTATATAGTTATAGGGGACCTGTATATAGTGATTGCTGGGGGAGCTGTATACAGTGATTGCTGGGGGGAGCTGTATACAGTGATTGCAGGTGGAGTTGTATATAGTGATTGCTGGGGGAGTTGTATATAGTGATTGCGGGGGTAGCTGTATACAGTGATTGCTGGGGGAGCTGTTTACAGTGGTTGCTGGGGGAGCTATATACAGTGATTGCGGGGGGAGCTGTATATAGTGATTGCAGGGGGAGCTGTATATAGTGATTGCAGGTGGAGTTGTATATAGTGATTGCTGGGGGAGTTGTATATAGTGATTGTGGGGGGAGCTATATACAGTGATTGCTGGGGGAGCTGTATACAGTGGTTGCTGGGGGAGCTGTATACAGTGATTGCTGGGGGAGCTGTATACAGTGATTACTGAGGAGGCTGTATACAGTGATTGCTGGGGGAGCTGTATATAGTGATTGCTGAATGAAGCTGTATATAGTGATTACTGGGGGAGCTGTATACAGTGATTGCTGGGAGAGCTGTATATAGTGATTGCTGGGGGAGCTGTATACAGTGATTGCTGGGGGAGCTGTATACAGTGATTGCTGGGGGAGCTGTATACAGTGATTGCTGGGGGAGCTGTATATAGTGATTGCTGGGGGAGCTGTATATAGTGATTGCTGGGGGAGCTGTATACAGTGATTGCTGGGGGAGCTGTATATAGTGATTACTGGGGGAGCTGTATACAGTGATTGCTGGGGGAGCTGTATAAAGTGATTGCTGGGGGAGCTGTATATAGTGATTACCGGGGGAGCTGTATACAGTGATTGCTGGGGGAGCTGTATAAAGTGATTGCTGGGGGAGCTGTATATAGTGATTACTGGGGGAGCTGTATACAGTGATTGCTGGGGGAGCTGTATAAAGTGATTGCTGGGGGAGCTGTATATAGTGATTGCTGGGGGAGCTGTATACAGTGATAGCTGGGGGAGCTGTATATAGTGATTGCTGGGGGAGCTGTATATAGTGATTGCTGGGGGAGCTGTATATAGTGATTGCTGGGGGAGCTGTATACAGTGATTGATGGGGGAGCTGTATATAGTGATTGCTGGGGGAGCTGTATATAGTGATTGCTGGGGAGCTGTATACAGTGATTGCTGGGGGAGCTGTATACAGTGATTGCTGGGGGAGCTGTATACAGTGATTGCTGGGGGAGCTGTATACAGTGATAGCTGGGGGAGCTGTATATAGTGATTGCTGGGGGAGCTGTATACAGTGATTGCTGGGGGAGCTGTATACAGTGATCGCTGGGGGAGCTGTATATAGTGATTGCTGGGGGAGCTGTATATAATGATTGCTGGGGGAGCTGTATGTCACCAATAAACACTGTGAATTTCGTTACCTATTGCTCTCTTCATTTTTTCTCATTCCTGTATAATATGTGGGCATGGCTGTGGTTGCTCAGAGGCTTAAAGCTGGTTGATTGGCAGCTCAGCAGTAGGTCAATAAACAATATTGATGCAACGGGCTGCTGTTCAGCTAGTTTGGCTATACAAGTCTTCAATTGAACATCTAGGCCAAGATAATTCCAGATGTCTCAGAGGCAGGGGCGCACCTGCCATGAGGCGAGTTGAGCATCTCGTCTCAGGCGGCGCGCCTCCTGCTCAACGAGGGGGCGGCACCAGACGGCACTGAGCTCCCGGGCCGCACGCCGGACGGGACCGCGTTGCAGCCCACCTTGCTCCCCGACGCCGCCGGCACCTTGCGCCCGCCCCCCGAAGCCTGGAACCGACGCCGCTTCTGCCCCCCTGCCTGCATCAAACTCCCCCACTCCCCGTATACTTTCGGTCCAGCCCATAACTCCGCTCCCGGCTCCCCCTCCATTCCCTTCTCAACCCCGCTGCGCTCATGTCTCCCCTCCCCCCTCCAGGCTCCCTGCTTCCCCCGCCCCCGCTCAAGTTCCAGGCTCCGTTACCGCTCCCCCCCCCCCCCTCAAGGCTCTCGGCTCCCGGCTCCCCCTCCATCCCGTCTGAACCCCCGCTCACGCCCCCCCCCCTTCCCCGCTCCTGGCTCTCGACCTACCCGCTCCCGGCTCCCGCACTGCGCCACCGCCGCTGCAGGACAAGGCCCCGAACTTTCCAAGAACAGGTAAGGTTACTTTATATTTATATATTTATATATATGTGTGTGTAATATGTATATATATGTGTAACATGTGTTTATATATGTGTAACATGTGTTTATATGTGTAATATGTGTATATATATATATATATATATATATATATATATATGTGTATATATATGTAATATATGTGTATATATATGTAATATATGTGTATATATATGTAATATGTGTGTGTACATATATATGTAATATGTGTGTGTATATATATATATATGTGTGTATATATATATATGTATGTAATATGTGTGTGTGTGTATGTATATATATATATATGTAATATGTGTGTGTGTGTATATATGTGTGTGTATATATGTATATGTGTATATATGTTTGTGTGTGTATATGCTGTATCTACTGTTTGTTTATGTGTATATATGCTGTATGTATATGCAGCATTTGTACTACATGGTGGTATTCTGTATGCATTTTATACTACTTGGTGGTACACTGTATCTATTTTATACTACTTGGTGGCACGCTGGATGCATTTTATACTACATGGCGGCACGCTGGATGCATTTTATACTACTTGGTGGCACGCTGTTTGCATTTTATACTACATGGTGATACGCTGTATGCATTTTATACTACATGGTGGTACGCTGTATGCATTTTATACTACATGGCTGTACGCTGGATGCATTTTATACTACATGGCGGTACGCTGTATGTATTTTATACTACATGGCGGTATGCTGTATGTATTTTATAGTACATGATGGTACGTTGTATGCATTTTATAGTACATGGCGATAAGCTGTATGCATTTTATACCACATGGGGGGAGGCTGTATGATTTTATACTACATGGTGATACGCTGTATGCATTTTATACTACATGGTGATACGCTGTATGCATTTTATACTACATGGCGGTATGCTGTATGCATTTTATACTACATGGCTGTACGCTGGATGCATTTTATACTACATGGCTGTACTCTGGATGCATTTTATACTACATGGCGATATGCTGTATGTATTTTATACTACATGGCGGTATGCTGTATGCATTTTATAGTACATGACGGTACGCTGTATGCATTTTATAGTACATGGCGATACGCTGTATGCATTTTATACCACATGGTGATAAGCTGTATGCATTTTATACCACATGGCGGTACGCTGTATGCATTTTATACTATATGGCGGTACGCGGTATGCATTTTATACTACATGGCGGTACGCTATATGCATTTTATACCCACTGTATGCATTTTGCATTGCTTTATTTTTACACCAAACCAATATGATGGATCTGGTCCTGACACTCCCTGATATATCACATATATTGGCGGGGGGGGGGGGCGTCTCTCTATGGCTCGCCTCAGGCAGCAGACAGGCTTGGTACACCCCTGCTCAGAGGACAAGACATCCAAGATGTCATCTTCAGTACATAGATAACCAGATTGTTGCAGAAATGATCATTTATGCAGTGATGTATTTACAGTAAACTAAAAACCTTTTTTAACAAGTTTGCAACATGACGTCATAACCTATTAGATACAGTGAATATTCACAATGGCTACATCTAAACCCTTTCAGCAAATACGGCACTTTAACAAAAAAAAATGCTGAAAGGTGAGAATACTTTTCTTTGCTAAGACCTCTTTTCTAATGGCTGACGCACTTTGGTATTGTTGAATTCATATCCTACAGAGATGGTTGCCTAGTTGCATACTTACTCTAGTGACTTTGGTCAAATGCATAAGGGAACAGGTAATTGGGAAAATGAGAAAAACATAACAATGTTTGGTAAGGTTGAAACTTATTTATTGAAGGTCTTACTTAATATCACTACAGAACATGGGAGGTCAGATGGCATTTATCTGGACTGCCAACTGCACATACTATCAGATAAAAGAACAACTCCTTAATCCTATTTTTCTGTATAACAAGAGTCTACAATGGCGATCCGTTCTTCATGGGTCATGTACAAAAAGCACAGATTAATGACTAATAAGAACATTAGTCACAGTCATTTGTATTTTTAGCCAAAAGACCTAGGGCACTATCCATTTGTATGACATCCTGTGTTACCAATGGCTATAATGGGTATCTGATCTTTGTAATGCAAATCACATATATGCAGAATACTGATCCTACAGCAATTAATGAATAACACATATCCCAGACAAGTCCATTAATAATAATATGGATTTTTTGGTTTTTGTGTTTCCAATTTTTGCTTCCCTTTTCAAAAATCTCTATCTTTTTTATTTTTGTTTCTACAGAGCTATATGAGGGCTTGTTTTCTGTGTAACAAATTGTACTTTCTGGTATTTAATATTCAATGGTGCGTGCTGCAAGGTTTTCATTGTGTTTTCCAAATTACACTTTCTATTTATTCTTTGGGTCAGTACAATCACAGGGATACCACATTTACACAGGTTTTAATGGATGTATAAAAATGTAAACTTTTTGTGCAAAAAATATTTATATTTTTCACCTTATTCTGACAGTAACAACTTTGGACCTGTGTAAGGTGGCCTGTGTATAGGGACATGTGCTATCTGTTGTACTACATATCTTGTAGCCAAAGGATAATTAGGCAATTCCCAGACCAGACAATAACCGTAATAAGAAAGCAGACCTCTATACAAGCATACAAATGTGAATAATGCAGACTTCAGACTAGACAATTTCTAATAAAAGTAACAAAGTATATACAAAAATTAATATTAATGATAGGGACCCCCAGAGTAGACTGAACACCAGAATGGAGACCTTTAAAAATAATCTCTTATCTAAGTGTACCAGACTCTCCTGTTAGGGCATGTACAGCTCTGCTTTGAGTCCTGGTACTGATGCTTTCAATAATAGTCAAGACTTTCCACACTTATCCATCAATCACTCAGTAAGGCCAGGCAGGAAGGAGTGGATTGCAAGTTGTAGACCCTTGTGATAGAGCTTGAGGGGGACATTTATCATAACTTAGATATGGAGTACAAACCATGAAAGAATCCCAAATACTGGTGTATGGCCAGTAATTGCCATTATTTCCCCTGTTATGCCACCTCAACAGCAAGTTGGTTTGGATGGGACGTGAAGGGTGCGTGGCAGGTTGTGTAAGGGCTGCTGTAGGGTCAGAGAGCAAGTGGGAAACAATAGCAGACCATTTAGACTACATAAGGGTTTTTTTTAATCAAGTTTCTGAGCAGACAAGATGACCTAATTCTCAATGGTGACATGTTGCAGGTAATAAGAATATTGTCACATTTTTTTCTAGCATGACAAAAAGTGATGGTAATTGTAAAAAAATTACACTTTATTTTCTGTCTGTGCACCAAGAATTATAACTTTTGCATGTCTTGTATGGTGGGGTATGGTTGTGCGGCCATGTGCAACATGCCCCACCGGGGCCTAGCCTTTTTTAGGAGCCTGAAGGCAGCCGGGGCCCAGAATACCGGAGTGGTTGACGGTTGCGGCCTAGAGCGCGCTGATATCACGGTGCTTGGCAACCCCTTAGTGTCCATAGTATATGTCCATGGGTAATGGATGGCGGAGCCCTTGATTGTACAGCCGTATTCAGGAACCAGACGGAGGCAACGCTGTGCAAAAGTAACTCACTGTTCTTCATTGGAGCAACTGCAGGCAACGGGCCAAACGATTTCAGAACAGATGCTGGATTATTGGAGAATTCCGGATTACTGGAGTGGTCATGAAGAGTGATCCTCAGGAGTAGATTGGTAATAGGTGCAGGCTGGGAGGTAGCTGTGTCCAATATTGGAAGCTGCAGCTTTGTCCTGGGTGTGTATGTGCTAGTGGTGCACTGACACTCGGTCTCTGGTCGCTCAGTCTGCGCTCTCTGGGAGAGCTGGGGCCTAAGAGCCCCTCATGTGGTGAGAGCTGGGCCTAAAGAGATGCTCCTCTGTGAGGAGCTGGATCTTAAGAGGACTAATAGATGCACACAGTCACTAATAACCATTGCAACTAATAACCATGACATCTAATATCTCTACCTCTTCTTTTTCACATCACTTGCTACCAGCTGCTGGGTCTGGAGTAGTGGTGGGTAGTGAGGAGAGAAGAGAAGCCTCCTACAGTTTCATTTCAACTATATTTCATGTCAAATTGGGTTGGCATGTAGAAAGTGAATAGACAGCCCACAAACATATTATTGATTATTAGTAATAATCATTAGCCATTAATTAATCATTAATATGAGATTCATGAGGGCAAAAGTACACCTGCCAATCAGAAGTTTTGCAGCACTGCTATACAGTGGAAGCTAAACACAGAGACCTCTACCTATTGTGCAGCATTTCTATACAGTGGAAATGACCAACATTCTACATTTTTGAATTGCAAATTTAGTAAACACAAAAATGCATTTTACAACCTCATGACATGCGAGACTTTAACTTGATAGGATAGATTTATTAATTACATTTTTTCTTTAAAATTAGCCGATAAATGACTACAAATGTGAAAAAAATATTATTTTTGTAATTTTTCAGATTAAAGTTCTTTCTAAAATAAGTAGTAAAACTGAATAAACTTTTACTAAAATATGTTATAAATATGTACAGCCTCATCCCATCCCAGGTTCAGCTACAGATGCAGAGGGTGCATGTGCTTCTACAAACTGCAAGCCAAGTCTTTCCTGCAGATCCTTCTATATTCTACCTTCAGCTGACAAGCTCAGGGGTGTGTCACTTCAAACGACTATGGGGTCATTTACTAAGGGCCCGGTTCGTGGCATGGCCGAACGAAAACTCGACGGATTTGGAGAAACCGCCGCATTTTTTAAAAAAAAGCGTCGCTGGACATGCGCTTACCTTCACCAGAAATAGGATTGTGAACTCCGGCGGCCCCCGGCGGACCTCAGCGCAGCAGCGACACCTAGTGGACGTCTGAGGAACTGCCTTAGTGAATCGCCGGAAGACCTGAATCCACCGCAGAGAATGCGCCGCTGGATCGCGAATGGACCAGGTAAGTAAATCTGCCACAATATCTCCTGAACCGTGGCACCTATAAACACAACTCTGGTGTCATATTAAAAAGGAGACTCTCCCCTTTAAAATGTCATAATGACAAGATTGTGTTTGTATGCTTCACAGAAAATGGGATATCCATTATTAAAGTTACAATCAGAAATCTCGACAATAGAAAGCTATATATATAAATCAAAAATGTTTACTGTAACTTTGGGAGTGGATATCTCTGGTTCTGTGAAGCATCAATACACAAATGGGAGATATTCCCCTGTTTAATATGACACCTAGATTTCATTTCTAGAAGCCAGGGTTCATGAGATATAACTGTTTGAATGAGGCCAATGTCATGACCTTTCTGCATGGAGCATCTGCAAATAGGACATATCTAGCTGTATGGCAGTCGTGAAGGGGTTAATGAAGAGAATTAGAGCAATTCTTTGAAAGAAAATCTTATGGGACACATTTTCTTACAAAATCTCATCCCATGAGCTGCTGCAAACATTTGACATGGCCCATTTGACATGTCTGTTTGAGTAAAAACTTTTCAAGAATTTCCATATCAATGCATTATGCTTTTTCTTTGTGATTACTCTTGTGAATACGTAATACTCTGAGTAGATGTGAGTAGAATGTGATCTGTCCCTAGCAATGAAAAACTGAAATACTAGTAGTATGCTGGTAAATGAGCAGAAAAAAGTCATTTCCCTCTTCTGTTTTACACCACTATTATTCAGTGCAGGTATTCTGCTGTATGCATATGTGTTTGTGAATAAGTATGAGAACTGGCATGGTTGCTAAGCTGCCTAATAAATATCCAGGGTAATGTCCTGATCCCTTGCACAAACCCCAATAGAGCGGCATAGTTAAGCTCCCTAGGTCCTGTTGCTGAGTGAGACTTGGGAGATACTGAAACATCCTATAGAAAAGAACAGCTTGTTATTACACTGAAGTCAACAAAAACCCATGTCAAATTAAAATGAGAACAATAAGAAGACACAATGAGAAGATACATAGATACACCAATACTTCATGCTGGCAGCCTCAGGCCTATTTCTAGTCCCTCCTCTCCCTCAAGTCACAAGTCTCCGGAACAAGAGAACTTCATTATTTATTGCAGGAGTTAAAGTGCTGTAGAAAGTTAATGCCGTCATATACAGATGCGACAGCAGACCAAGGAAACACTGACCCATTAGTAAATTACAGATGAAACAGTTCAGACTACACTGACTCAGTGGCTACTAATTTCATCCCATTTTTGACTATTGTGGAGGTAACATGCCAGGGGGGGCTTTTGTCACTACAGAGCTGGCATCCTGCACCTGCAAACACAGTGGTAAATATTACTTTTCATTACTCTCATGTATTTGCTTATACTATGTGTGCTGTGTTTGTGGACTGTTCAAGATCTCATTGTTATTTATTTGTTGAATTTCATGTCTTATTTATGTGCTACTTTAATGTTTTTGAATTTTGGTAATTCCATTTAAAATATTGTCCAAATATTACATTTTTAATTTGGATTTAATATGAAAATGTATGCTTAAATTGTAATATATTTACAGTTGTAATATATTTAAATCAATATTTAGGATTATATTTAAATGTATTGTAAAACATATTTAATTAAAATAAATCTGATCAATCTGCTCCAGAAGAACTGACGTTAAAATTGAATAATTTTTGCAATACGTTTTAGATAAAACACTAATCTTTTCTCTATTCAAAAACATTCAAGAAATCATGTGTGCAAAAATGTATTCTTTCCTTTCTGTTTTCAGTTAAAAGAAGCAGCTGAATCCCATAAACTTTCATCTGTAATTTGATGAACTTTTGTAGAGTTTGCATTCAGTGAGAACGCATCCTACAGATAATTTTGATCTTTGGGGATTGTGATAATGTTTGTTTTATTTTATGTAAAGGCTAGAGAGTGATGTACTGAAATTAATTTTCTTTGGCTTTGGTCTCTTTTTGTTTAGGACTTATGATTAACATGTGAGCTGGAATGCGCACATTAAATAGATGTCTCAAACCATGTCATCCATCATTCATGGGTTTCCTTATAATTGTGCTAGATACCTTGGTATAGAAAACCTTTTTGTTTTGTATACTGATATATATAGCAGCCAGCTAAATGATGAAAGCAAGGCTTAAGCTTCAGTGCCCTTACTTAGCATCTAAATACTAGGACGGTTTAGCTCTTGGACAGATGGGAACACTTTTATTATTGTTCAACTACACCTCAAGTTGTCTCCTGACATAAGAGAAGCTGCTCCTACAGTGTCCCAGTAGCAAAGAGCCATCACCTTGTAAGCGTTTTGCCTTTTTATAGCTCGTAGCTCAGGACCATAGGTAACCAATCTTAGTCAGCCCAAAACTCTTGAGTGGCTTAGTGAAGTAGGCAACCATCCACCTCCATACTCAGGCAGCCAGGCCCTCCAGATGAGGTTTGGAGCAAGAAATACCTATTTACTTACTATAAAACATCCATGTCTGCTTTAAAAAATACAAGACAGACACCTAGGGGAAATGCACTATTCTTCCCCTGGTCCTGTCACACAACCCCACCCCCCTTAATTTTAGCATTGGGGCGGAATGTTCTGTATAATTGTGCAGTATACCCTAAAATGGGCATGAATTTTACACATTCACATGCTTTGTGACAAGTTCCACTTGTCCTGCAATTGTGTAGTGTGCAGAGGTTGCCAGATTCAGGATTTGTGGCGCCCGTTCTTCATGAATCTGGCGCTCCCTGGCGCTCCCTGGCGCTCCAACAGAGTGCACTAACTTTTTTGTTGGTGCACCTTTGACATAGGGCATGTAACACACTTCTGTGGGACTCTGCATGATAAATGCATGACTGTGCACCTGAAGACCCATTTCAGTGATGTGGCGCGGAGACTTCTTAAATAAATATGCAAGCAGTTTGCACATAAAAGAATGTTTAAAGTCAGCCAGAAAACTGCTGCAAGGACCATGGTAAATGTGGTCCATTGAGTGTTTAGGCTTCCACTTGGCAAATGAGGTTCTTTGTGGATAATCCATTTGCAACATATGTCCTTCAGGGAATAAATTGGAAAGAGCACCTTGTTGTAAATGACCTGGGTATACTTGTAGATCATATATTAAATAACAAAATAACAGCATGCAATGTCAGATAGCTGCTTCTAAAACCAGCACGCTCTTGTCATGTATTAAAAGAGTTATAGATTCTAAGGATAGGGATGTAATATTACCACTGTACAAGGCGTTGATTCAGGCACACCTGGAATATGCGCTTCAGTACTGAGCACCAGCCCAAAAAAGATGCCCTGGAGATGGAGAGGGTACAACAGAAAAGTTGTTCCAGGTTAAATTACATAAAGAAAAAGGGAAAAAAGATTTAATCTCTTGAGGCGACAAGGCTTCTTTTCTGTAAGAACTATGCTTTTGTGGAATAGCCTGCCAAAGGAGCTGGTCACAGAAGGGATAGCAGAGAGCTTTAAAAAGGGCCTAGTCACCTCCTTACAGCACAATAACAGTGATGGTTATATTATAATATAGAATTGTGTTCCTTTACATCCCTTTTCCTCAGCTTCTTATCTTTTTGCTTCCTTGGTTGAACTTGATGGACACATGTAACCTCCAGTTTAAAGGAAACCTACCATCAGAAACCTACCCATTAAGGTAGATTTGAGGGGAGGTGGCTAGTAACAGCAGAGGCAGAAGTATGTTGGGCGTGGAGTAGCCTTTGCTCCCACTGCCTGGAGAGGCTACTCCATGCCCCAGTAGCCAATGCCAATAATTTGCAAAATTAGATAGATGAGTGTAGTTAAATTTAGAAAGTATTTAAGGATTAGGTAAACATACATAGGGGCTTAGAATGTTACTAGCCACCTACCATCAGATCAGCATTAATAGGTAGATTTCTTATAGTAGTTTTCCTTTAAGCATCATTTGCAATCCACCTACGCCTGGCCCTAGCTATCATAAAAGGCCTTTGTGATTCTGACCCCTGGTTCTGTTTGGATTTCACATATGGACCCGGCAGTTCAGGAGATACATTCCTATTATCCTGTACAAACTTGAGTACATAATAAGGTGTCAGGAATTTTTACATGATAAATTTGGAAGGGCTTAAGTTTACCAGCTGGTACTTGCCACAGTAATACAAATCAAGACTCTATTACAAGGGCTAAAAAGTTCTTATTTTGACAGGACTTTGGTATTATGAACCCTGGATTGACTCACCCGTGTCAGGATCAGTGGATCCTCTGGACCACCGCGGGAGATGTAACTAGCCAACACCCGGAACCGGAGCCTAGCGGCACCTGGTATTCACCAGAGCCCGCCGCAAAGCGGGTTGGACTTGCTGCGGCAGGATACCACTAGGTCGTTCCCAGGTGTGACTAACCCACGGTGGCAGCCGAGGTCGAGGTACCTTAGCGGATGACAATCTCGTAGACAGGTCCAGGCACAGGGTCAGGGCAGGCGGCAGAGATGCAACGTCAGGTCCAAGTCCGGGGTCAGCAACAGGAGGTCCAGGCAGAAGGGGACGGGAACACAGGCACAGGAACACAGCAACACGGAGGAACACGGGAAACACAGGACTTGGGAGCGGAGACACACAGGAACGCAGGAATACACAGGAACGCAGGAATACACAGGAACACAGGAATACACAGGAACGCAGGAATACTCGCTTGGAAGCTTTCTCTAAGGCTATGAGGCACAAAGATCCGGCAAGGGTCACAGGAAGGGGAAGAAACTTATAGCAGGCCAGCGCCCAATATTGGCGCGCTGGCCCTTTAAATCTAAGAGTGACGGCGCGCGCGCGCCCTAGGAGACGGGGACGCGCGCGCCGAGCTGCGGAAGCCAGGGAGGACATCGCGGGAGCCAGGGAAGGTGAGCGGGACCCGGGACCGGGGGCAGCAGCAGGAACACGGGTGCGCCCGCGATCCGAGACAGCGATCGCGGGAGCACCCGTGACAGTACCCCCCCCTTCGGCCTCCCCCTCTTCTTCTTGCGGCCAATAAACCTCTGGAGGAGAGTCCGATCCAAAATGTTCTCTTCGGGCTCCCAGGATCTCTCCTCAGGCCCGAACCCCCTCCAGTCTACAAGAAAGAAGCGCTTACCCCTCACGAACTTCATGTCCAGAACTTCCTTAACCTCATAGACGTCTGGGGAATCCGCCTCAGGAGCAGGAGGAGGGGATTGTTGGGAGAAACGGTTCAGGATGACAGGTTTCAGGAGGGAGACATGGAAGGAGTTCGGTATGCGCATAGAAGGAGGAAGGCGGAGTTTGTAGGCCACTTGATTGATGCGCTTGATTACCTCGAAAGGACCAAGGAACCGGGGACCGAGCTTGTAGCTAGGTATCTTGAGTCGGACGTATCTGGAAGATAACCATACTTTTTCACCAGGAGAAAAGACGGGAGGAGCCCGACGCCTCTTATCAGCCTGGGTCTTGATACGGTCTGTAGCTCGCAGAAGAGACTGGAGGGTCTGGTTCCAAATAGAGTTGAGGTCCAACAGCAGATCCTCAACCGCAGGGACATCAGAGGGAGTAGACAGCGGAAGAGGAGGGCGAGGAATACGTCCATAGACCACGAAGAATGGAGACAAGCCAGTAGACCCAGAGTCCAGGGAGTTATATGAGAACTCAGCCCAGGGTAGGAGGTCAGCCCAGTTGTCCTGACGGGCTGAGACGAAGTGACGGAGATAGCAGCCCAAAGTCTGGTTCACCCTCTCCACTTGACCATTAGACTGAGGGTGGTAGGCAGAAGAAAAGTCAAGGTTGACCTGCAGTTGGTTACACAAGGAACGCCAGAATTTTGACACAAACTGGACTCCACGATCGGACACGATGTGCAGCGGAAGACCATGCAGCCGGAAGATATGTCTGAAGAAAAGGCTGGCAAGCTGTGGAGAAGACGGAAGACCTGGAAGAGGAACAAAATGTGACATCTTCGAAAACCGGTCCGTCACCACCCAGATGACAGTACAGCCCGAGGAGACAGGCAGATCAGTGATAAAATCCATTGCCACGTGGGACCACGGGCGACTGGGTATCGGTAACGGTAATAACAGTCCAGCTGGCTTGAGACGAGAGGCTTTGTTGCGGGCACAGGAGGAGCAGGATCCCACAAACTCCCGAACATCTTTTTTTTTTTTTTTTTTTTTTTATTCATTTTTTTTCATTTTTCCAATAATATAATACATGGCATCTTTTCACATTCAGCCTGAGTCAATATTACAATGCATCATTACATAGCGTCTTGCAGCTAACAGCATATCCTTAACTTCCAGACAATACAAGCCATCAATTTATTACAACGGATATCAATGTATATGTTCCCCCTCTCCCTCCCCCTCCCTCTCCACCCTCTATCGATGCTGGGGATGTCTGCACAGTCATAATAAGGAAGCAGCGGGGTAGAGGATAAACCACTGGTTCCAGATTTGATTAAGTCTGCTGCCTTTCCTATATCGTTTCTCGTAGGCGCATTCGTACGATTTTATATGATGCACTAGATTTCTCCATTCATTTACTGTTGGGGACTTGTTATCTAGCCAATGTTTGACTAATACTAGTCTTGCCAGGAAGATAATCTTTAAGGCCAAGTCACTTTTTAATCTATCGTCTAAAGAGATCGGGAGCAAGCCCAAAATCCCAAACGTGGCGACACGGGGAAACGCACATTGAAGCTGATCCTCCAAATTCGTGAATATCGCCTCCCAATAGGAGTTGATCTTCGGACAATCCCAAAGAACATGTAAAATATCGGCTTGGGGATTCTTGCACCTCTTACAGTTAGCATTTTCGCTTAGGCCCGCTTTAAACATTAAATACGGTGAAAAATAGATTCTATATAATATATTAAGTTGTGTACATCTATGATTTAAATTTATCGTTGATCTAACCACATTCCTATAAATGTCTCGCCATTGTGCCGCTGTGATAAAGCCGACCTGCTTTGTCCATTTCTCTTGGCTTACGTGACTGCAATTCTGATCAATGATGGACCTTAGTCGGTGATAAATATTAGATAAGTTGAGTCGTGACAATTCTAGATCTAATAAATCTGTGAAACTACCCCCTACGTGTAACGTAAACCTATCGTGATGTGCTTCTTTTCTAAATGCATGTGCAATTTGATAATACCTAAAAAGATCCCTTTCCTCCAGAATACCCCTATCGCGCCAAGACTGGAAGGAAGGGAGTGAACCATATTCCCCCAACTGCTCCAGAGACTTAATCCCCTTTTTTTCCCAAAACTCGATATCTTCCATTTTACATAATTCTACAAAGTTGAGATTTCCCCACAAAGGCGTAAATTTAAAACCCCCCTTAATACCGAATAGCCTCCTGAGGTCTCTCCATGTATAGTCCAATAGCCTCATCAGAGGGAATTTTTTTTCATTGAGACTCTTCAATTGACCAGACTCCAAAAGTGCAGGCAAAGACTCAAATCTTCGCCCCAACCACGAGGTGATCGCGTGAAATATAGAAGTCTGTCTGTTTTCCAGAATAAACTGTGCCTGTGCCGCCAGAAAGTAATGGTAGAAGGAAGGAAGCGAAAGACCGCCCCTTTCCCTATCTAACATTAAAGTTTCTTGTTTAATGCTCACCTTTTTCCTCCCCCAAAGTAATTTATTTATAATCGCACGAATAAACCCAAACCATTTCTTGCCTATCCAACACGGGGAATTACATAATATATACAATATTTGAGGTAGCAATACACTCCTTGTGAGGACAACTCTCTCTGCACGACTCAATGGGAGCGAATTCCATGTATTGACCTTGTTTTTAATTTTTGTTAGCAAGGGGGCAAGATTTAAGGTAACATAGTCGTCGACCTTGGGCGTGATCTTTAAGCCCAGATAATCACATGAGGTTGAGACCTTCAGATCAAACTGCAGATAATTGAGGTGTGCGTCGGTGTCTAGAGGGACCAGAATAGACTTATGGGTGTTTATTTGAAAACCTGAAAATCTGCCAAATTCCTGGATAGCCTTCAAGGCTTTCGGCACAGATATATCAGAGTCCTTTAGGCAGAGGAGGACATCATCAGCGTATAACATAATCTTATCCATAGGCCCAGCAAGTCCTCCCCCCTCTATCTCCCTATCTGCCCTAAGCTTAATTGCCAAAGGTTCGATAAACAACGCAAATAGCAACGGGGACAGGGGACATCCCTGCCTAGTACCCCTAGACAATGTAAAAAAATCCGAATAATCGCCGTTCACCCTAATACAGACCCTAGGGGCCCTATAAAAGAGTCTAAGCCAATCTACAAACGTGCCACCGAGCCCAAATCTGCACAGCGCCTCCCAGAGGAAGTCCCACTCCACCCTGTCAAAGGCCTTAGAAGCGTCCAACGACAGGATGGAGCGGGACCCCCCCCGGCCCAACTGCAGGCCCGCAAACAACCGTCTAATATTGGTTTTACTCTGGCGACCAGTAACAAAACCACATTGATCTTCATGTATCAGTAATGGCGCGTACTCCTTTAATCTATTTGACATTAATTTTGCCACCAATTTAGCATCCGCGTTGATAAGCGATATCGGTCGATAGGATTCCGCTTCCAAAGGGTCTTTATTTTTTAATTTTCCTCACCCGATCAATAGCTAGATCATTGGCCAGGGCTAAGTCGATCAGGGAAAGGGTATTATGGGAGCGATTATAGCATGAGAATACCTGACGTTCCCCATTTATAGATCTCCACACATCTCTCCAACCCACCTCCTGGCAGAACCTAGCAAAGGGTGTATCTACCCCCTCTATACCTGCCAGGTTTCTTTTCCCTGTTCGATCTTTCTTGTCAGACATTACGGCATTGAAGTCGCCAAGAACCAGAACGGGGCAGTCTCCCACCTTCTCCAAAAAACGCAATAAGCTTATCAAGACATCTTATCTGAAAGGGGGAGGTATATAGACTCCTGCCACGACACATTTGATACCCTCTAGTATGCCTAACAGGAATACATATCTCCCGTCTGGGTCGCACCTTGATTCCAAGACTTGGAAGTCAACTGATTTATGTACTAATATAGAGACACCTCTAGAAAAAGAGGAAAAAACTGAGTTGTAAACATGGCTAGCCCACCTCCTCTCTACAAAAGCCAAGGACTCTTTATCCAGATGTGTCTCCAATAATATCACGATTGCGGGTAATTGTTTAACAATATAGTCAAAGATAATACAACGTTTCAGGCGATCTTTTAGCCCTCTTATATTCCACGATATAAACCTAGTACCCATATATATAGGGAAAAAAAAAGGGGTACAGCAGGCAAAACTAGAGAACACCCTAAGACCTGACCGCATCCCCAGCATCGAACCATCCCTCCCCCCCATGACCCCCCGTCCTGTCCTACCATGGTAGAACTCTTCCTACTTCAGCCACTTATCCGCCCCCACCCAACCCCGCCACCCCTATCGCTGACCTGTGCAAGAATAAAGTGAAATATATGTATATGTTCATAGTCCCTTCAAATCTAACCAGTCTGAAGCCTGTTCTGGCGTATTAAAAAACTGGGACTGACCCTGGAATATAATTTTTAATTTAGCCGGAAACATCAATGAATAGATGATACCCTTATCTCTAAGCCTTTTTTTCACCTCCAGAAAACTTCTCCTTTTCTGAAGCGTGTCCTTAGAAAAATCCGGATATATTGCAACTTTAGCACCTTGGATTGACAATTCCTTTAACTCACGTGCTCGTTTCAATATCGTATCCCTATCTCTCGAGAGTAGGATTTTACATATAAGGGTACGGGGAGTATTCCCCGGGATATGAGGACCCGCCGGAATTCTATGTGCTCGCTCAATATCAAAATTCGGGGAGAGATGCTCCTTCCCCATTACCTTTAAGAGCCACTCTTTAATAAAACTTACAGGGTTCTCTCCCTCAGCTTTTTCTGGTATCCCTATTAATCTTAAATTGGCTCTTCTTGAGCGGTCCTCCATATCCGCAATTTTCCCTTTTAGGGCCTTATTCTCTACCTCCAACAAAGAAGTAATTTTTTTGAGAGTGCCTACCTCCTTCTCAATATTGGCCATTTTATCCTCTGTAATGTTCTGTTTGTCTCTTACTCTATTCAACTCCTCTCTCAAGAGGGAGACATCACCTCTCAAAGCTCCCACCTGATCTGTAAGGCCCAATATTGCTGAGTTGCAATTTTTTATGGAGTCTAAAATCTCTTTTAACATAGCGTTATCTCCACCGACATTTGCGTCCTCCCCATCCTGTTCCTCTCCCTCTAACCTAACGGATCTTGAACCCTGTAACTTAGGGTCTTGACCCTCATTTTCGGAATTTTTCTGCGTAAGCAAACCAGTACGTGTTTTAACTGGGGGGGACTTCCATAATTTATCCAATTTTGTAGCATTATCCCCTTTAGCCCCTCCTTTCTCTTTCTCTTTAGGGGAGGAGGCCCCCACCGACTTCCTTGAGGCATTTTTAGGAGGCATTGCTGACTTCGATCACTAGCCAATATATGTACCCCTTTATCACAAATACTTTGCTTACAAATCAGAAACCGCAGACCCAAAATTTGCACAATAAGCAACAAACTAAGAGTTAATATGTAGGATTAGTTCACAGCTGTTATCTCGGAGCTTGCAACAGAATGTTTTACCGTCCACAATATTAGATTAAATGAAATAAATGATGCGAGCAGCTGTCAAATGACAGACCAATAGTAAGCCATAATTGGGAGGGTAACAGGCATAAGAGTGAATAATAGTGCCAAAATCAAAGTTATTGCCGACAGTTAGCAAAAACCCGGGTTATCTGCGTACATAGATGGAAAATGACACATAGCGGGTTAAACCAATATTACGCCCGCTCCACCTAGCGCAGCACTGAGTTAGTGAGAGGTTCAGAACACAGTTAGTATTTAGCTAATGTCCCGAAATTGTTATACAATTGGATAGCTTAGAAGACACAGTTACAGACAAATAGCAAGCAGATATCAGGTCAATAGCAAGCTGACAAGAGGCACATGTTAGATTGATTGGAAGAAAGTCAAAGTTGGTATCAATTGTAGGCAGCTTAATACGTGGGAAATGAGGTAGCAACAGAATGTTTTACCGTCCACCATATTAGATTAAATGAATTAAACGATGCGGGCAGCTGTCAGATGACAAACCAATAGTAAACCATAATTGGGAGGATAACAGGCATAAGAGTGAATAATAGTGCCAAAATCAAAGTTATTGCCGACAGTTAGCAAAAGCCCGAATTATCTGCGTACATAGATGGACAATGACAAATTGCGGGTTAAACCGATATTCCGCCCGCTCCACCTAACGCAACATTGAGTTAGTGAGAGGTTCAAAGCAGAGTTAGTATTTAGCTAATGTCCCGTAATTGTTATTCAGTTGGATAGCTTAGGAGACACAGTTGCAGGCAAATAGCGAGGAGATATCAGGTCAATAGCAAGCTGACAAGAAGCACATGTTAGATTGATTGGAAGAAAGTTAAAGTTGATATCAATTGTAGGCAGCTTAATACGTGGGAAAGGAGATAACAGGGCCAGATACTTATCACCCATCCGGTCGAGCGACTCCAAACCTCCGTCTTCTCAAGGCACGTAGAGGCAGGGAACAGGCATCAGGGATTCTCAGTAGCTCTGCGGCCGGTCATGCCAACTTCGTGAGCAGCGCTCCAGCTACGCCGCCTCGACAGCCACCCCCAAACGCCTCCTCTGGGTCAGGACGCATCCGGTACCAAGCAGCAGCAGAGCCCACTCGTCCTTTAGACTGCTCCAACTTCCGTCCTCATGGAAAACCTCCGGACCAGGACTGGGCCGCCGACAGACCGTCTCTTCTGGCAAGCGCTAGGCGCTGAGGCAACGGGACCCCCGCGGCACCGCAGGGCCAATGTGGCGCTGAATCGGCCGGTCAGAAATGCTCCCCTCCCGGGCACCCATGCGTCAGCCCTCGGCGTTCAGCAGCATTCAGCAGCCTCCGGCATCCATCACATGATCAGCGCAGGGAGCGGGGATGGGCGGTGGGCGGCTCGTGCAGCGCGATGTGCCTACGTCATGCCGTTACGCCCCCCGTCTCTCACTCCCGAACATCTTTGACCAGGTCAGGCCACCAGTAGTAGCGGGAGATGAGGGCCACGGTGCGTTGCACCCCAGGGTGCCCAGCCACACGGGAAGAATGTCCCCAAGACAAAATCCTCTTCCGAAGAGCAGGTCTAACATATGTCTTGCCAGGAGGTAGCTGCCGAAGATCAACAGGAGCTGCAACAACAAGCTGGTCCGGAGAAATTATATGCCGAGGAGCTGGTTCCTCTCCAGTCACATCAGAGGCACGGGATAGAGCATCAGCCTTGACGTTCTTGTCAGCCGGACGAAAATGGATTAGCAGGTTGAAACGGGAAAAGAACAATGACCACCGGGCTTGCCTGGGATTCAGGCGCTGGGCTGACTGGAGGTATAACAAGTTCTTGTGGTCAGTGTACACACATACAGGATGAAGAGCACCCTCCAGAAGATACCGCCATTCCTCCAGAGCAAGTTTAATGGCCAAGAGCTCTCGGTCACCAATCGAATAATTTCTTTCAGCTGGGGAAAATGTTTTTGAAAAGAAGCCGCAAGTGGAAGTTCGGCCCCTGGGCCCTTTTTGGGTGAGGACCGCTCCAGCTCCCACGGAGGACGCATCCACCTCAAGAAAGAAAGGTTTGTCGGTATCAGGCCTAGAGAGTACTGGAGCTGAGGCAAAAGCGGACTTTAACTTGGAGAAGGCCTCTTCAGCTGTAGGAGACCAGGAACGTGGATTGGCACCCTTCTTAGTGAGGGCCACGATGGGAGACACCACAGTGGAAAAATGGGGAATAAACTGTCGATAATAATTTGCAAACCGCAGGAACCTCTGTATGGCTCGGAGGCCCTCTGGGCGAGGCCACTGAAGAACTGCAGACAGTTTTGCGGGATCCATCTGGAGTAGAGATGAGCGAACACTAAAATGCTCGGGTACTCGTTATTCGAGACGAACTTTTCCCGATGCTCGAGTGCTCGTCTCGAATAACGAACCCCATTGAAGTCAATGGGAGACTCGAGCATTTTTCAAGGGGACCAAGGCTCTGCACAGGGAAGCTTGGCCAAACACCTGGGAACCTCAGAAAAGGATGGAAACACCACGGAAATGGACAGGAAACAGCAGGGGCAGCATGCATGGATGCCTCTGAGGCTGCATAATCGCACCATTATGCCAAAATTATGGGCAACAGCATGGCCATGACAGAGTGACAGAATGAAGCTAGATAGCATCTAAAACATCCAATAATTGACCCTGACACTATAGGGGACGGCATGCAGAGGCAGCGGCAGCAGGCTAGAGAGTGTCATGGCGACATACCCTAAATGGACTCAGGCTTCAAACCAATGGGTGGCAGAGAGGAACCAAAGGAGGTGAGCAAGAAGCGCTCAAATAATATCGGTACATGATAAAAGTTTGCCAGTATATTTTGTGGATTACACAGCAGGGTGGCGACAAAGTTAACATGGAAGCCATGAAAACAACCCAAAATTCTGCCTGACACAGCTCGTTTGATAAGGGGACGATGTATGGAGGCAGTGAACTAGTAGTAGATTAAAGGTGCTGCAGTTAAAACTATGTTAGTTGGATCTTGGCATGGAGCTGGCGCTCCGCTGCCAGGCGAGCTTTCGCCAATCCAAGCCCCTGTCTATAGGCTACTCCCCAAACAGCACTTCTAAGAACCTTTTGTATAAGATCAAGTGTAGTAGCGTTCTTATAAGTTTAGGATATGGCGGGTGAGGGGAATGTAAACAGATGCGCAAGAAGCGCTGAAATAATATCCCTAAATGGTAAAAGTTTGCAAGTATATTTTGGGGATTACACAGCAGGGTGGCGACAAAGTTAACAACTTTGATGTGGAATGCCCTGTAATAGCTCTTGGGCGGTGTGCCTTTTATCGCCTAGGCTCAGCAGTTTCAGCACCGCCTGCTGTCGCTTAGCGACGGCACTGCTGCTGTGCCTAGAGCTACCGACTGATGGCGCCATGCCCACGGATGGTAATTCGGAGGAGGAGGAGGTGGAGGAGGGGTGGGAGGAGGTATAGTAGGCCTTTGAGACCTGGACCGAGGTAGGCCCCGCAATTCTCTGCGTCGGCAGTATATGACCAGCCCCAGGGTCAGACTCGGTCCCAGCCTGCACCAAGTTAAGTGTAGTAGCGTTCTCATAAGTTTGGGATATGGCGGGTGAGGGGAATGTAAACAGATGCGCAAGAAGCGCATGATGCGCATGGAGCTGGCGTTCCGCTGCCAGGCGAGCTTTCGCCAATCCAAGCCCCTGTCTCTAGGCTACTCCCCAAACAGCACTTCTAAGAACCTTTTGTATAAGATCAAGTGTAGTAGCGTTCTTATAAGTTTAGGATATGCCGGGTGAGGGGAATGTAAACAGATGCGCAAGAAGCGCTGAAATAATATCCCTAAATGGTAAAAGTTTGCCAGTATATTTTGTGGATAACACAGCAGGGTGGCGACAAAGTTAACAACTTTGATGTGGAATCCATGAAAACAACCCAAATTTCTGCCTGACACACCTCGTTTGATAAAGGGACGATGTATGGAGGCAGCTATATGGACGACTTTTGGAGGTAGCAATGGAGACAACGTGTGGAGGCTGCTATGGAGACAATTTAATTTGGATAGTGCCTGTATGTGGCAGTCCCAAACATTTTTCAAACCAGAGGAGCAGGTAGGTGGCCCTCCAGTAAAATGGGATAGATTGAGTGCCTGTATGTGGCAGTCCCAAAAATGTTTCAAACCAGAGGAGCAGGTAGGTGGCCCTCCAGTAAAATGGAATAGATTGAGTGCCTGTATGTGGCAGTCCCAAAAATTGTTCAAACCAGAGGAGCAGGTAGGTGGCCCTGCAGTAAAATGGAATAGATTGAGTGCCTGTATGTGGCAGTCCCAAAAATTGTTCAAACCAGAGGAGCAGGTAGGTGGCCCTGCAGTAAAATGGAATAGATTGAGTGCCTGTATGTGGCAGTCCCAAAAATTGTTCAAACCAGAGGAGCAGGTAGGTGGCCCTGCAGTAAAATGGAATAGATTGAGTGCCTGTATGTGGCAGTCCCAAAAATTGTTCAAACCAGAGGAGCAGGTAGGTGGCCCTGCAGTAAAATGGAATAGATTGAGTGCCTGTATGTGGCAGTCCCAAAAATTGTTCAAACCAGAGGAGCAGGTAGGTGGCCCTGCAGTAAAATGGAATAGATTGAGTGCCTGTATGTGGCAGTCCCAAAAATTGTTCAAACCAGAGGAGCAGGTAGGTGGCCCTGCAGTAAAATGGAATAGATTGAGTGCCTGTATGTGGCAGTCCCAAAAATGTTTCAAACCAGAGGAGCAGGTAGGTGGCCCTGCAGTAAAATGGAATAGATTGAGTGCCTGTATGTGGCACTCACAAAAATTGTTTCAAACAGAGGACCGGGTAGGTGGCCCTCCAGAAAAATTAAATGCATGAAGTACTATAGCAAGAGCCAGTGGGCCCTGTCAAAAAATAGCCAGTTTCCTCTGCTTTACTGTACAAAGAGGAGGAGAAGGAGGAAAATGAGGAGGAGGAGGAGGAGTGGATCAATTATTCAGGTTGAGCTTCCTTCACCTGGTGGAGATTGGAAATTCTGAGAAATCCAGCCTTTATTCATTTTAATAAGCGTCAGCCTGTCAGCGCTGTCAGTCGACAGGCGTGTACGCTTATCGGTGATGATGCCACCAGCTGCACTGAAAACCCGCTCGGACAAGACGCTAGCGGCAGGGCAGGCAAGAACCTCCAAGGCGTAGAGCGCCAGTTCGTGCCACATGTCCAGCTTTGAAACCCAGTAGTTGTAGGGAGCTGTGTGATCATTTAGGACGATGGTATGGTCAGCTACGTACTCCCTCACCATCTTTCTGTAAAGATCAGCCCTACTCTGCCGAGACTGGGGACAGGTGACAGTGTCTTGCTGGGGTGACATAAAGCTGGCAAAAGCCTTGTAAAGCGTACCCTTGCCAGTGCTGGACAAGCTGCCTGCTCGCCTACTCTCCCTCGCTACTTGTCCCGCAGAACTACGCACTCTGCCGCTAGCGCTGTCAGAAGGGAAATACTGTTTCAGCTTGTGCACCAGGGCCTGCTGGTATTCATGCATTCTCACACTCCTTTCCTCTCCAGGGATGAGAGTGGGAAGATTTTGCTTGTACCGTGGGTCCAGGAGAGTGAACACCCAGTAATCGGTGCTGGAATAAATTCTTTGAACGCGAGGGTCACGGGATAGGCAGCCTAGCATGAAATCTGCCATATGCGCCAGAGTACCAACGCGTAAGAATTCACTCCCCTCACTGGCCTGACTGTCCATTTCCTCCTCCTCCAACTCCTCCAACTCCTCTTCTTCTGCCCATACACGCTGAACAGTGAAGGACTCAACAATGGTCCCCTCTTGTGTCTCGCCAACATTCTCCTCCTCTTCCTCCTCATCCTCCTCCACCTCCACCTCCTCCGATATGCGCTGAGAAACAGACCTCAGGGTGCTTTGGCTATCAACAAGGGAATATTCTTCCCCCGTCTCTTGTGACGAGCGCAAAGCTTCCGACTTCATGCTGACCAGAGAGTTTTTCAACAGGCCAAGCAGCGGGATGGTGAGGCTGATGATGGCGGCATCGCCACTGACCATCTGTGTTGACTCCTCAAAGTTACTCAGCACCTGACAGATATCAGACATCCACGTCCACTCCTCATTGTAGACTTGAGGAAGCTGACTGACCTGACTACCAGTTCTGGTGGAAGTTGACATCTGGCAGTCTACAATCGCTCTGCGCTGCTGGTAAACTCTGGATAACATGGTCAGTGTTGAATTCCACCTCGTGGGCACGTCGCACAACAGTCGGTGAGCGGGCAGTTGGAGGCGGCGCTGCGCTGCCCTGAGAGTGGCAGCATCTGGGCTGGACTTCCTGAAATGCGCACAGATGCGGCGCACCTTCGTGAGCAAATCAGACAGATTGGGGTATGTCTTGAGGAAACGCTGCACTATCAGATTTAACACATGGGCCAGGCATGGCACATGTGTCAGTCTGCCGAGTTGCAGAGCCGCCACCAGGTTACGGCCGTTGTCACACACAACCATTCCCGGCTTGAGGTTCAGCGGTGCCAGCCACAGATCAGTCTGCGCCGTGATGCCCTGTAATAGCTCTTGGGCGGTGTGCCTTTTGTCGCCTAGGCTCAGCAGTTTGAGCACCGCCTGCTGTCGCTTAGCGACGGCACTGCTGCTGTGCCTAGAGCTACCGACTGATGGCGCCGTGCCCACGGATGGTAGTTCGGAGGAGGAGGTGGAGGAGGGGTGGGAGGAGGAGGAGGCATAGTAGGCCTGAAACACCTGGACCGAGGTAGGCCCCGCAATCCTCGGCGTCGGCAGTATATGAGCAGCCCCAGGGTCAGACTCGGTCCCAGCCTCCACCAAGTTAACCCAATGTGCCGTCAGCGATATATAGTGGCCCTGCCCGGCAGCACTCGTCCACGTGTCCGTGGTCAGGTGGACCTTGTCAGAAACGGCGTTGGTCAGGGCACGGATGATGTTGTCTGACACGTGCTGGTGCAGGGCTGGGACGGCACATCGGGAAAAGTAGTGGCGGCTGGGGACCGAATACCGAGGGGCGGCCGCCGCCATGAGGTTGCGAAAGGCCTCGGTCTCTACTAGCCTATAGGGCAGCATCTCCAGGCTAAGCAATCTGGAGATGTGCACATTAAGGGCTTGCGTTTCCGCTCCAGCGTCTGGGGTATGGAGAGCTGAACGCTGGTGGATGCTGTGGAGGATCGTGGAGGCGACGATGGGGTTTTTGTGCCAGGGTCCTGGGCAGGGGGCTGACTAGCAGCTGACACAGGGGAAGGAGCAGTGGTGTGCACGGCCGGAGGTGAACGGGCTTGTTGCCACTGAGTGGGGTGCTTAGCATTCATATGCCTGCGCATACTGGTGGTAGTTAAGCTAGTAGTGGTGGAACCCCTGCTGAGCCTGGTTTGGCAAATGTTGCACACCACAGTCCGTCGGTCATCCGGTGTTTCCTTAAAGAACCTCCACACTTCTGAAGATCTAGCCCTCGCCGCAAGAGCCCTCACCACGGGAGCTTCACTAGTTGACAGTGGCGCTGATGCACCAGCTCTGGCCCTGCCTCTCCGTCTGGCCCCACCACTGCCTCTTCCAACCTGTTCAGGTCGAGGACTCTCCTCCGTCTCAGAAGCACTGTGTTCACCCGGCCTCTCAACCCAGCTTGGGTCTGTCACCTCATCATCCTCCGATCCCTCAGTCTGCTCCCCCCTCGGACTTCCTGCCCTGACAACAACTTCCCCACTGTCTGACAACCGTGTCTCCTCATCGTCGGACACCTCTTTACACACTTCCACTACGTCAAGAAGGTCATCATCACCCACAGACTGTGACTGGTGGAAAACCTGGGCATCGGAAAATTGCTCAGCAGCAACCGGACAAGTGGTTTGTGACTGTGGGAAGGGTCCAGAAAACAGTTCCTCAGAGTATGCCGGTTCAAATGCCAAATTTTCATGGGAGGGGGCAGACTGGGGGGGAGGAGGCTGAGGTGCAGGAGCTGGAGGAGTGGCGATTTCGGTGACATGGGTGGACTGCGTGGAAGACTGACTGGTGGTGGACAAATTGCTCGAAGCATTGTCAGCAATCCACGACATCACCTGTTCGCACTGTTCTGGCCTCAACAGTGCTCTACCACGAGTCCCAGTAACTTCAGACATGAACCTAGGGAGTGTAGCTCTGCGGCGTTCCCCTGCTCCCTCATCAGCAGGTGGTGTCTCACCCCGCCCAGGACCACGGCCTCTGACCCCTGCAGTAGTTGGACGCCCACGTCCCCGCCCTCGTCCTCTACCCCTAGCCCTCGGGTTAAACATTTTTAAAATGAGAGTTATAACTTTATTTTTTTTTTTTTACTTTTTTTTGTTTTTTTTTGTGTTTTTTTTTTTTTTTTGTGTTTTTTGTTTTTTTTTGAGTTTTTAAAACCAAACAATGCTATCCTATTGCTATGGCTATTTTCTAGCCAAGTATCAAAGCACACTACTATGCCAGATGAGATGACACTGAGTTATTGGCTAATAGAAATCCAACCCCTACTGAATTTTGCCACTTCGGCCTTTGCTATGGATATGTGCGCCACTAAGCGCAGAACACAGCGGTCGCAAGTCTCACTACAAATTGCTCAGAATTGGCAAGTACATGCACTGCAGAAACTACAGCCACCAGCAGATCAACCAGAAATCAAATATATAGAACGCTACTGTAGGCTTCAAGAAGCTGTTTGTATTCTCCTATGGCTATTTTCTAGCCAAGTATCAAAGGAAGCACAGTACTATGCCAGATGAGATGACACTGAGTTATTGCCTAATAGAAATCCAACCCCTACTGAATTTTGCCACTTCGGCCTTTGCTATGGATATGTGCGCCACTAAGCGCAGAACACAGCGGTCGCAAGTCTCACTACAAATTGCTCAGAATTGGCAAGTACATGCACTGCAGAAACTACAGCCACCAGCAGATCAACCAGAAATCAAATATATAGAACGCTACTGTAGGCTTCAAGAAGCTGTTTGTATTCTCCTATGGCTATTTTCTAGCCAAGTATCAAAGGAAGCACAGTACTATGCCAGATGAGATGACACTGAGTTATTGCCTAATAGAAATCCAACCCCTACTGAATTTTGCCACTTCGGCCTTTGCTATGGATATGTGCGCCACTAAGCGCAGAACACAGCGGTCGCAAGTCTCACTACAAATTGCTCAGAATTGGCAAGTACATGCACTGCAGAAACTACAGCCACCAGCAGATCAACCAGAAATCAAATATATAGAACGCTACTGTAGGCTTCAAGAAGCTGTTTGTATTCTCCTATGGCTATTTTCTAGCCAAGTATCAAAGGAAGCACACTACTATGCCAGATGAGATGACACTGAGTTATTGCCTAATAGAAATCCAACCCCTACTGAATTTTCCCACTTCGGTCTTTGCTATGGATATGTGTGCCACTAAGAGCTAAACACAACGGTAGCAAGTCCCCCTGCTAATTCCTCACAAAATGGTAAAAGATGCAAATTAAAATAAAAAAAGTAGAACGTTATTGTAGCCCTAAGAAGGGCTGTTGGGTTCTTTGAGAATCACTCCTGCCTAACAGTAAGCTAATAGAACACCCTAACGCTTTCCCTGACCAGCAGCAGCTCTCTCCCTAGCGGCATCCAGAGACAGAATGATCCGAGCAGCGCGGCCAGCGGCTAGTCTATCCCAGGGTCACCTGATCTGGCCAGCCAACCACTGCTATCGACGTGTAAGGGTACCACGTCATGCTGGGTGGAGTGCAGAGTCTCCTGGCTTGTGATTGGCTCTGTTTCTGGCCGCCAAAAAGCAAAACGGCGGGAGCTGCCATTTTCTCGAGCGGGCGAAGTATTCGTCCGAGTAACGAGCAGTTTCGAGTACCCTAATGCTCGACCGAGCATCAAGCTCGGACGAGCATGTTCGCTCATCTCTAATCTGGAGGCCTTTGTCGGAAATTATATAACCAAGAAATGGAAGACTGTGCTGGTGAAACTGGCATTTCTCCAGTTTGGCGTAGAGATGGTTGGCACGAAGTCGATCCAGAACTTGGCGTACGTGTCTCTGGTGGGATTCAAGGTCCGGAGAGTACACCAGGATGTCATCCAGGTAGACCACGACACATGTATAGAGGAGGTCCTGGAAAATGTCATTAACAAATTCTTGAAAGACAGCAGGGGCATTACACAGTCCAAAGGGCATTACCAAATATTCAAAATGCCCATCCCGGGTATTAAACGCCGTCTTCCACTCGTCACCTTTGCGGATCCGGATGAGATTGTAAGCACACCGAAGATCCAGTTTGGAGAACACCTTGGCGCCGCGCAGGCGATCAAAGAGTTCCGTGATCAACGGCAAGGGGTATCGGTTTTTAACCGTGATCTTATTAAGCCCACGATAGTCTATACAGGGACGTAAGGAACCGTCTTTCTTGGTGACAAAGAAGAATCCTGCACCAGCCGGAGAGGAGGACTTGCGTATGAAACCCCTCTTAAGATTCTCCTTGATGTATTCAGACATAGCAGCCATCTCAGGAACAGAAAGCGGATAGACCCTACCTCTGGGGAGAGTAGCACCCGGAAGGAGATCCACAGGGCAATCATACAAACGATGTGGAGGTAGTGTCTCAGCTTGTCTCTTGGAAAACACATCTGCGAAGTCCATATACGGATCGGGAAGTCTCTGCAGGGATTTGTGAGACAACGTAGAAGTCCTGACAGGCAGTGGATGAAGGACCCGCATGCAATGTGAGGAACAATCCGGACCCCAACGGAGAATCTCTCCAGAAGACCAGTCCAGAACAGGGGCATGAAGCTGCAGCCAGGGGAGACCCAGCAGTAGAGCAGATGTGCTTTGGGGCAGCACAAAAAAAGAAAGTCTCTCTTGATGTAGGGCACCAACTTGCAGAAGCAGGGGCTCCGTGCGAAACCAGATGGGCATGGAGAGAATCTGACCATTGACCGAGGCAATGGACAATGGCTTCTCGAGACGAACCACCGGGAAGTGATGCTGAGAGACCAAGGCTGCATCCACAAAGTTCGCTGTAGAGCCTGAATCCAGGAAGGCAGAAACCTGGATCTGGGTACCGGTGCCAGCGCTGAGGAGCACGGGAAGAGTCAGACGTGGAGAAGCTGTACTTACACCTAGGGACGCTTCTCCCAAGAAGCCTAGGTGCTGGCGTTTCCCAGACGTGGAGGACGGACAGGACAGGAACTGATGAAGTGCTCTGGGCTGGCACAGTACAGACAGAGGTTCTCCTGTCGTCGTCTTGAACGCTCCTGTAGCGAGAGACGAATTCTGTCCACCTGCATAGGTTCCTCAGCAGACAATTCAGGCGAAGGCTGGAGAGGTCTTTGAAAGGCAGGAGCCAGGCGAGGAAAACGTCTTACCCGGGCTAGAGGGTGCTCGGTGCGGAGTTCCTCGGCGCGTTCCTTGAACCGAACATCAATCCGAGTGGCCAGAGTGATAAGACCACTCAGAGTTGACGGCAGGTCCCGAGCAGCCAGAGCGTCCTTAACCTGCGCAGAGAGTCCCTTCTTAAAGGTAGTGATGAGGGCTGCATCGTTCCAGGCAAGTTCAGAGGCCAGGGTGCGGAACTGAACCGCATACTCTCCCACAGACGAGCTGCCTTGGCGCAGGTTCAGTAAAGCAGTCTCGGCAGAAGAGGCCCGTGCAGGTTCCTCAAATACGGCCCGGAACTCTGCCAGAAAAGCCGTGAGAGTAGTCGTGACTGGGTCGCCTCTATCCCAAAGAGGGGTAGCCCAGGCCAGAGCTTTCCCGGAGAGGAGACTGACGAAGAATGCCACCTTAGACCGCTCCGAGACAAATTGCGAAGGCATGAGCTCTATTTGCAGAGAGAACTGAGTTATAAAGCCCCGGCAATCCTTGGGGTCTCCGTCAAACTTGCTGGGCATAGACAGCCGAAGTCGGGGTTCAGCGGCAGGAGGACAGACCGGAACGGCAGGGGTCGCTGGAGCGGGCACAGGAGCCTGTTGCTGTTGCTGGGTGGCTAGCAGCTGTTGCAGCATGGTGGTGACTTGATCCAGCTGTTCACGCTGAGCGGCAATCTCCCGGGATTGCTGGACCACAATGGCGGCAAAGTTGGGACGAGTAGGAAGCGGAACCTCGGCGGGATCCATGGCCGGATCTTACTGTCAGGATCAGTGGATCCTCTGGACCACCGCGGGAGATGTAACTAGCCAACACCCGGAACCGGAGCCTAGCGGCACCTAGTATTCACCAGAGCCCGCCGCAAAGCGGGTTGGACTTGCTGCGGCAGGATACCATTAGGTCGTTCCCAGGTGTGACTAGCCCACGGTGGCAGCCGAGGTCGAGGTACCTTAGCGGATGACAATCTCGTAGACAGGTCCAGGCACAGGGTCAGGGCAGGCGGCAGAGATGCAACGTCAGGTCCAAGTCCGGGGTCAGCAACAGGAGGTCCAGGCAGAAGGGGACGGGAACACAGGCACAGGAACACAGCAACACGGAGGAACACGGGAAACACAGGACTTGGGAGCGGAGACACACAGGAACGCAGGAATACACAGGAACGCAGGAATACACAGGAACGCAGGAATACTCGCTTGGAAGCTTTCTCTAAGGCTATGAGGCACAAAGATCCGGCAAGGGTCACAGGAAGGGGAAGAAACTTATAGCAGGCCAGCGCCCATTATTGGCGCGCTGGCCCTTTAAATCTAAGAGTGACGGCGCGCGCGCGCCCTAGGAGATGGGGACGCGCGCCCTAGGAGACGGGGACGCGCGCCGAGCTGCGGGAGCCAGGGAGGACATCGCGGGAGCCAGGGAAGGTGAGCGGGACCCGGGACCGGGGGCAGCAGCAGGAACACGGGTGCGCCCGCGATCCGAGATCAGCACCCGTGACAACCCGGCATTACAATGACTGTTCCTTTATAAGGAGTGTTATTTTTTTAAATTTGGGCTATGTGCTCAATTACACTTTTGTATGGTGAAGCCTCAAGCTCCCAAGTTGGCAATATCTGAAAGAACCCGCATAGATGTAACTTTGCATCCTATGTAGCAGGGGTTTATTGCAAGTGGCAGGCTTCTTCTGAGACGGCCATTTTCAGTGTAAACATGGAGTGCCCATGGTTATCATAGCAGCCCAGGCTCCAGAGAGAGAAGCAAATCCCTCTTTGTAGAATTTGTAGAATTCTTCCCTATTTACAACTTAGACAATCAAATCTTTGCCAGCTACTTGGCGTAGAGTAGTACTACAGCACTGCAGTAGCACAATATGAGTCAGTTTCTGACTCAAATTGTAAACTTATTGAGTCGTGGAAGACCACACTCCTCAGACTTAACCCCCCCCCACTGCCATTTTCCAGTGACAAAGCAAGTTTTCCAAAGAATTATATTTGTCTTTGTATATTTCTATTTATAGTTGTTTTTACCTTGTATCCATTTTTGTATAGCAATATGAAAAATATGTGGAGTTATAAGGCTTATTTCTCCTTCCTCATAAGTAAATTACCTTAAAGGTGTCCATTGGCATTGCTCCCTCTTCTTTCATAACATTATTTTCACAGTAAAGCCTCTGCTGAATTCTGCTTAGAAAACAAGATAGACAGAAGCTTACTGAGGTGTTAGATTAGGGCGAATTCAGACGAACGTGTGACCTCTTGGCATAGATCTGGCGTGCTGGAGAGGAGGAGGGGTCACCCCTCCCCTCTCCATAGAGCTGAACGTTGCATGGTTGTGTACAGGGGGAAAAACATGTTTTATCTTTTCCCTGCGTACTCAGTGGTACGGTGCCACACGTGTGCGCCGCCATATCGCTCTGTGCAACTATTGCCGTCTATGGGGGATATATGCACAGCCCACACTTGTGTCCAACTCATGTTCATGTGAAATAGCCCTTGTAGTAGTTAATCATATACAAGTAGCTTTGAGACAACTGCAAATACAGTGTGCACAAAGGAAAACATTAGAAGAAAAAATAACATTTTAAATCACAAAATAAGACAGGAGAAATGATTTGTTATAAAATGAAATGGAAGGTTAGCAACATCATCTGTGTGTCGTCCATATTTGGGTGGATTGCTAGGTAACAAACTTCCGTTTTTTTACAGATCTGCAAATACTGAAGGCATACAGATGACATTTGGCCTGTTTTGTGGCAATACAAAAGAGAGACATGGGGTAAATACTGTAAACACATGGGCCACAAAAATGGCCAATACAGCTGTATTTTGCTGCTGTAGGAAAAAATGTTCATGTGCAGGAGGCCTTATTATAAGAAGTTTCCAGCATTTCCAAAATTTTAGGTGAAAGCCAATTCATCATGTTATAAGTATACTCCCGCCTAACATGATCAGAAGTATTGGCAGTACTGAGAGGACCAGATCTAGAAAATCATTGGCACACCCAGGAGCGGGATTCAAATTTTTAACAGGCTCCACACTATATAAAATATATGTAATATAATAAAAGGTTTATATTAATATAATATTTAAATTTCCTTTTTTGCATCTAAAAGCGACTAATTTACTTTTGAATAATTAACTATGAATAATACTGTTCACACAGCTACCTGCACAAACTATAGGTAGATGCTCCCATATAGACATATACAATCTGTTACATCTGTGTCAGAGTCTTATGCAGTTCATACAGTCAGGCTGAGGAGACGCTGAATTCTTCTGGATCACTTCAGTCAACTGTCTGAACAGTAAATATACCACACCACGTGTGGTGTTAACGTGTTCAGGTTCTGAGAACTCTGCCCTTTTCACCTGGAGCAGAAATACCACTCTCATAAATACCTTGGGGGAATTTATAAAGACTGGCATTAAACACCAATCTTAAAATCCCCCAGCCGACACTCCGGCACCTGTATCTGCTAAGAAGCTCTGGCCTCTTAGTAAGCCAGGCAAAATGTTCCCAAGTTCAGACCTAATATTCGGTCTGAACTGGTGGAGACTTCTGCTATAGTCTGCACTGGTTTCCCAGTGGAAACTATAGTAAATGTGGTGCACCAGGGTATTCAAGGTGTTCATAATTGTGCTTCTGTAACTCCTCTGTAAATGCATGTAAATGCATGAATAAATTGACAACATCTGTGCTATGTGCTCACTTTGACAGTGTCCAATCATTACTGGAAACAGATCCTATGGAGAATGGTAACTACTGGTTGACAATTAGTCGCAGGGTACACAGAGACTTTTGGTAGTGAAAGACACAGAGGCACAAAACTACATAGAAGATGGGACATGCAATATCAGGCTAAACTAGGTCAAAACCAAGATGGCAGCCCAGCACAGAAACTAGAAGTAAGAGAATAGTCAATTGAGCAAGCAGAATTCAGATACAGAGTAAAGCAAATCAAATAACAGTGGTAATAGCAAAGTCACAAATATCAGAAAACTGAGAATAAGTCAGCATTCTCTGAAGGAACTGGGCAGAATATAAATAGAGTAATTGTTGCCGCCCCAAGCAGCTGATTGGTTTAGCTGGCCATCACTCACGCCACAGCTGCACCCTGAAACCTGATTCCCCCCTTTTAGGAAGGGCCACTGGACCCCAGTGATTTATAGTAACAGTGACCCCAGTGATTTATAATAACAGTGCCCCCAGCAGCCAGTAGTATAATGGCCCCCAGTAACCAGGGGGGACAAATTAGTACTCATCTTTCCTGTGCTGGCGCCTCCATCTAATTATCAGCTTCTTCCTGTGTGGAGCCGCAATGACCTCATCGCTTGCACTTGTGTCAGGTGAGACCTCTCACAGGTTAAAGGCCTATTAAGGCCTAGGGCCTATGATGCAGGCGCATGTGATTAGATTGCATCGCTCGCACAGATGGGGGTAGGCCAACAGCTTCCGATCTCACAGGCATACTGTGTCCTGTGAGAAAGTTAATGGCAGATAGGGAGCTACAAGCTGCCATGTTCTGTGGTCCACTAGGGTGAGAGAGCTGGATCACAGGCCGGCCTCTCCCCAGCTGGCTGATCCAGCTAAGGATGTAAGAACAGAGAGAGCCGGTAGTTCCCACCTCTGGGCATGGCCGTAGGATGGCCGTACATACACCAGCATGCTGGAGAGAAAGGGGGATGAGCACTGCTCACCCCACCCTTCTTCATAACAATGTACGGCACACGGCTGTAAACACTGAAGGAGCTAGGGCATGCTTTATCTTTTGTGGTAACCGTATCACGGCCGGGCGTCATAACTGTCTATGGGGATGTATATTGGACTTCTGACCGAATATATGTCCCCACAACGGCTGTGTGAAAGCAGCCTTACCCATTTTATCTATAAAAGTGTATTCAAATGATGAGATCTTTTTAATCCACGCAGTGTTTGTGTCTACACTATTTCACGGAACCTCTGTAGTAAAATGTTCAAAAATAAACCATCAGTTTGACGACATAAGATTTACTAGTGATCAGGGACAAAGTTGCACAATTGAAAACATTCTGGTGCACACTGTGTAAAATCTTTGGGTTTAGTTCCTGTCTTGTGTAATAGTGTAAACTTTCCCAATGTAAAATTAACTTGCTGAAAGGGAATGCTAGTGATAAGACGTATTTCTGTCCAGCAGAGTAAATGTAATAAGGAGAGTTTAGTTACAGAACAGATCATTTTCTTATTGAGTGTAGTTCTCTAAGTCATACCACTCTCTAGCACCGTGCTAGCTTTCTTAATTATTTACATTAATGTACCAGTATCATTACCTATCTTCTATTACCTCATTTAGATTATATCTTCCACACAGGGCAGGAACATGTGCATTCCAGTAAGCTAAGAACAGTATTTAAAAGTCTTTCAATGGGATAATACAGGAAAAGATGTACACATTGAATTTTAGGATAAAACCTTACATCATACTTCTAGGCTATATTACATCGACTGTTTAACTACAGTAAACTCTATTAGTATTATAGTAGTTTATTGTAATGTGAAAATCAGTTGATATGAGACTTGAAAACCAGACATTCAAAATCTTTCTAGAAAATAAAAGAAGAGCTTCAGATAATGAAGATATTCTTAAGAACAGACTATAAGGTATGTGTTCTTCTAATACATAATGTACGAAAACAAGGGTAGCTTTTTGTCTAAAAAAATCCGCTCTGAGACAGTTTACTTGTAGTTTGTCCTATGAGGAATGGGATTTCCATTATGAAGTCGAAAGCAAAGCTAAGAAAGTTTGCATAGTAACATACATCTCTTGGCTTTGTTTGATATAAATAATAATAATAAACCATATATTACCGTATTTCCTGGCGTATAAGATGGTCGTATAAGACGACCCCCAACTTTTACAATGATAATATAGAATTTTGGATATACTCACCCAGAGATTGCATTAATGCCTCCACAAGTGTATGACGCATGTAGAAGCAGTTTTACTCTTAGAAAATAACCTGATGGGTATCAATTCGCATCTCAAATCTGTTTGGGCAGGGAGCTGCAGCCTCTTCATGCCATTGCTGTAGCTCCTGGCCCGATAATAGATTATGTGATCGGTTCTCAGTACAGGCTGAGGCAGAGGAACAGGCAGCCTTCACTCAGAGGATAGAGGCATCGGCACTCGGCAGCATTGAGCTGAGGGAGAAGCTTCCTGCTCTGTGCTACCGCAGCTCCTCCCCTGCCGGTGTATCTGCTAAACTCTGCTACATCAGTCGGACCTGGAGAGGGAGGGCAGGAGAGCGCATGTGAGCCGGGACCAGCTACTACTTAGCCCTGCAGGCAGTGCCCTGATCTTCATCAGAAACGCTGTGACAAGTATGTGTGATGTCTGATGTATATGTGAACAATGGGTGTCATTTACTAAGGGCCCGATTTGCGTTTTTGCGACATAATACCCGAATTTTCCGTTTTGCGTCGATTTTCCCTTTATTGCCCCAGGATTTCGGCACACGCGATCAGATTGTGGCACATCGGCGCCGGCATGCATGCTATGGAAATCGGGGGGCGTGACCGTAAAAAAATCCTTCATCCAGGATGGCTTGGTGAACTCCAGTGCGTTCTGATGCTCTTCGGTGCAGCAGCGACACCTGTTGGACTTTGGAGGAACTGCATTAGTGAATCCCGGCCGGACCCGAATCCACCGCAGAGAACTCACCGCTGGATCGCGAATGGACTGGGTAAGTAAAACTGCCCCATTGTGTACATGTATAAAGTATTAATGTAGTGTGTGTTTGCTTGTACTGTACTATAGTTTGTCGCACTGTATAATGCCCATCCCCCCTCACACTGTATAATGCCCCCCCTCGCACTGTATAATGCCCATCCCCCCTCGCACTGTATAATGCCCATCCCCCCTCACACTGTATAATGCCCCCCCTCGCACTGTATAATGCCCCCCTGTATTCACATATAAGACTACCCCTCTGTCTCAAAGACCATCAGAGAAGTAGCGCATCCCTCTGGCCCGCCCTTGTATTCTTGCATTCTGTGCCCTTGTATCATATTACTAATGCCTTTGTATATTATTATTGGTACCTCCTTATCTGCTTCTCAATCATGCTCCTGAGGACTGCAGTAACAAGTTGAGGGGGCAATGCAGCGGCAAGGTGCACCATAAGTATACTGACAGCGCTGTGCCCAGTAAAACACGCCACTTTCACATGTCCTGCCCTCCCTTTTACCCTATTAACCCTTTCCCGCCAAGATCCTTTTTTGATTTTGTGTTTTCATTTTTTTAGTTCCCACATTTAAAAATCAATAATTTTTAATTTTTCCATGCTCTGTGAGGGCTTGTTTTCTGTGCAACAAATTGCACTTTGCAGTGACAGTATTTAATATTCCATGCCGTGTACTGGGAAGCAGTAAAAAAATTCCAAGTGCAGTGGAATTGGTGAAAAAAGCAATTGCGCCATTTTCTTGTGGGCTTGTTTTTTTATGACTTTCAATGTTTTAACTCCTGTGAAACACCTTAAGGGTAAACAAACTTCTTAAAAGTGGTTTTACATACATTGAGGGGTGCAGTTCCTGAAATGGAATCATTTTTGGGGTCTTGCTTTTGTTTAGTCCTCTGAAAGTCACATGAAAGCTGAGCAGGTCCCTAAATTGTAAGTTTTGGCAATTTTCGTGAACAATCGCAACCACAGTTCTAAGCCCCAGAACATCAGATAAAACAAGAGGCATAAAAATACCATGGGAATATAAAGCAGACATTTGTCAAATGTTAGTTAAGAAGTTATTTAGTTGATATGACCATCTGCCTGGAAAGCGGAAAGTTTAGAGCTTTGAAAATGGAGAATTTTTCAAAAATTTTGCCAAATATCGGTATTTTTTACAACTTAACTCAAAAGATAGCAACTAGCACTGTACAGGTTAAATGTGCACAAAAACTATCTCAAAATTACCTGGACATGTAAAACTGCTGCTGGACATTTATCATGGGAGGCTACTGCTCAAAATTTATTAGGGGAGGCTGCTGCTTGACATTCATTATCCCCTTTTTCGATTTTACATTTTCATTTTTGACTCCCCATCTTCAAAAATCCTTTTAAATTTTTCCATGTAAAGAGTCGTATGAGGGCTTGTTTTCTGCGTAATGAATTGCACATCTTAGGTCAGTATGATCACAGGGATATCAGCTTTATATAGGTTTAATAATGTTTTCATACATTTACAAAAATTAAATCCTCCTGTAAAAAAAAATTCTTTATCTTGCCAACTTCTGGCGCTAATAACTTTTTCATACTTCAGTGTACGGAGCTGTGGGTGGTGTCTTTTTTGCCATTTTGAGGTCTGTACGGCCTTTTGATCACTTTTTATAAAATTGTTTATATTTTGCAAAATGGCAAAAAAGTGTCATTTTTTACTTTGGGCACTATTTTTCGTGATGGGTTTTAATGCCAGGAAAAAACATTTTCATATTTTGATAGATACCTAACATATTTTAAGAGAATACCAAACATGTTTATGATTTTTACTGTTTCTTTTTATTTATATAAGTTCTAGGGAAAAGGGGGATTTTAATTTTTAGGGTTTTTTATCATTTATTTTTGTTTACTTTTTAATTTTTTTTTTACAATTTTTTAGAATATTTTTGTGGCTCTAGTAGGCTAGCAAAATGGGTCCTCTCTCCTCCCTTATCAAGTTGCTGAATCTGGATAGCATGTAAGCCAAACACAAAACATTTTTGGTTTGAAACTGCTTTTATACACAAATCTCTTAAAACAATAGGAACAGTATCATAGTATTAAAGGCTGGAAAAAGATGCATCAAGTCCAACCTTTTAGAATGAAACAAATGTTTTTTTCTGGTCTGACCAGGGATTTGTATAAGGGCAAAACTAAATACTAATCATGAGAATCTATCCCTCTCTTGATACATCCCATAGTTTTCTTTGCTTTAGCAACAGATGTCTAACTCAGGTCACTAAAATAAAAGTTACCATCCACTAATATCCCCAAGTTTTTTCAGCTGCAGTTTTACCAAGTAATTGACTGTTTCGAACATATTTGTACTTTTTGTTTCCATGGCCAAAGTGCATCTGGTGCCCAGCTGCAGCGTGTCTTACCACACCTCGCTTCAGCGACGTACTGGCTTTCAAGGATGTAAAGGGCCTGCACACCGATAAATGCAGCTGGCCGGCCGCCTTCCTATTTAAATATCCCGCCCATTCCTGTGTCCTCTGCTGGATGTTTGTGCTCTATGCTTCTGAAAAAGCGTTTCCATATTGCCTGTGTGCTTTCTGTTGTGACCTCCGGCTACGTTCCTGACTCTGATCCCATGCTGCCTGTCCTGACCTCCTGTCTGTCCACGACCACGTTTCTGCTCTATGATTCTATACTTTGCCTTGGCCACCACCGCTAGCAATGTTGCGCTTGTGGAGCGACCTGGTGGTATCCCAACGCAGCAAGATCAACCTGCTTTGCGGCGGGCTCTGGTGAGAGCCAGGTGCCACTTAGATTCCACTCCCGGTGTTGGTGTTGGCTTACGTTATCACTCACGGTGGTACAGTGGGTCAACTACCACTCATCCTGACAGTATCATCTGCAAATATTGAAACTTGACTGTGTAAACCAACTACAAGGTCATTAATTAAAATATTAAAAAGAAGGGGGCCCAATACTGACCCCTGTGGCACTCCAGTAGTAACGTCAACCCAATCTGAGAATGTGCCTATAATGACTACCTTCTGTTTTCACTAAGCCAATTGTTTACTCAAATAGAAAGATTTCCCACAACCTCCCCTAGGTCCAGTCTGGAACTTACCTCTACATTGAAGCCAATCAGATTAGTTTGACAGGATTGATCCCTCATAAACCCATGCTGATGCTGGGTTATAAGTAGAGATGAGCGAACACACTCGTCCGAGCTTGATGCTCATTCGAGCATTAGCGTACTCGTAACTGCTCGTTGCTCGGACGAATACTTCGCCAGCTCGAGAAAATGGCATCTCCCGCCGTTTTGATTTTTGGCGGCCAGAAAGAGAACCAATCACAAGCCAAGAGACTCTGCACTCCACCCAGCATGACATGGTACCCTTACACGTCGATAGCAGTGGTTGACTGGCCTGATCAGGTGACCCTGGAATAGACTAGCCCCTGCCCGCGCTGCTCGCATCATTCTCTGTCTGGATGCCGTTAGGGAGAGAGCTGCTGCTGCTGCAGGGAGGGCATTAGGGTGTTATATTAGCTTACTGTTAGGCAGGAGTGAGTCTACAAGAACCCAACAGCCCTTGTTAGGGCTAGAATAGCGTTATATTTTATTTATTTTTTTTGTTTGCTTGTGGCTGGGCTTGCTGGCACTAGTAGTGCAGCTAGTACCATATTGTGAGGAATTTGCACGGAGACTTGGGAACGTTCTATTTAGCTCTTAGTGACACACATATCCATCTCAAACACCTAAGTGGGACAATTTATTAGGGGTTTGATTGAATTAGGCACAGTCTGACGATTTTTACATTTTTTTTTTCAAAACTTAAAGTGACTTAAAATCCAGTTGTGTGCTGTCAGTGTAGGTTAGAAACTAGGCATACAAGAACCCAACCGACTTTCTTAGGCCTACAATAGCGTTATATATATATATTTTGTTGATTTGCTTGTGGCTGGCCTTGCTGGCACTAGTAGTGCAGCTAGTACCATATTGTGAGGAATTTGCAGGGAGACTTGCGTACGTTATATTTAGCTCTTAGTGACACACACATCTCAAACACCTAAGTGGGACAATTTATTAGGGGTTTGATTGAATTAGGCACAGTCTGACGATTTTTTTTTTTCAAAACTTAAAGTGACTTCAAATCCAGTTGTTGTGTGCTGTTAGAAACTAGGCATACAGGAACCCAACCGACTTTCTTAGGCCTACAATAGCATTATATTTTGTTGATTTGCTTGTGGCTGGCCTTGCTGGCACTAGTAGTGCAGCTAGTACCATATTGTGAGGAATTTGCAGAGGGACTTGGGAACATTCTATTTACCTCTTAGTGACACACACATCTAAAACACCTAAGTGGGACAATTTATTAGGGGTTTGATAGAATAGAAACTAGCCATAGCAATAGGATAGCATCGTTTTGTAAAAAAAAGTCTGTGGGTAATGCTGACATTGTTGACGTAGTGGAAGAAGTGTGTAAAGAAGTGTTGGACGATGAGGAGACATGGTTGTCAGACAGTGGTGAAGTTGTTGTCAGGGCAGGAAGTTCGAGGGGGGAGCAGACTGAGGGATCGGAGGATGATGGGGTGACAGACCCAAGCTGGGTTGGTAGGACGGGTAAAACACAGTGCTTCTGAGATGGAGGAGAGTCCTCGACGAGAACAGGTTGGAAAAGGCAGTGGTGGGGCAGGGCCAGAGCTGGTGCATCAGTGCCAAATGTTTAACGTAGTGAAGCTCCCGTGGCGAGGGCTAGATTTTTGGAAGTCTGGAGGTTCTTTAAAGAAACACCGGATGACCGACGGACTGTGGTGTGCAACCTGTGCCACACCAGGATCAGCAGGGGTTCCACCACTACCAGCTTAACCACCACCAGTATGAGCAGGCATATAAATGCTTAACACCCGACTCAATGGAACCAAGGCGGTTCACCTCCGGCCGGGCACACCACTGCTCTTTCCCCTGTGGCCTTTGGCTGCCTATGCTAGTCAGCCCCCTGCCCAGGACCCCGGCCCAAAGACCTCCCGTGCGAAAACCACACCTTCGCCTCCACGATCCTCCACAGCATCCACCAATGTCTCCATGCACAGCGTTCAGCTCTCCATACCCCAGACGCTGGAGCGCAAGAGGAAGTACAGTGCAACCCACCCACACGCCCAAGCCCTCAACGTCCACATCTCCAAACTACTTAGTCTGGAGATGCTGCCCTATAGGCTGGTAGAGACCGAGGCCTTTTGCAACCTCATGGCGGCGGCTGCCTCTCGGTATTTGGTCGCCAGCCGCCACTACTTTTCCCGATGTGCCGTCCCAGCCCTGCACCAGCACGTGTCAGACAACATCATCCGTGCCCTGACCAACACCGTTTCTGACAAGGTCCACCTGACCACGGACACGTGGATGAGTGCTGCTGAGCAGGGCCACTATATATCGCTGACGGCACATTGGGTTAACTTGGTGGAGGCTGGGACCGAGTCTGACCCTGCGGCTGGTCATATACTGCCAACGCCGAGGATTGCGGGGCCTACCTCGGTCCAGGTCTCTCAGGCCTACTATGCCTCCTGTTAACCATGTTATCCAGAGTTTACCAGCAGCGATTGTAGACTGCCGGATGTCAACTTCCACCAGAACTGGTAGTCAGGTCTGTCAGCTTCCTCAAGTCTATAATGAGGACTGGACGTGGATGTCTGATATCTGTCAGGTGCTGAGTAACTTTGAGGAGTCAACACAGATGGTCAGTGTCGATGCCGCCATCATCAGCCTCACCATCCCACTGCTTGGCCTGTTGAAAAACTCTCTGGCCAGCATGAAGTCAGAAGCTTTGCGCTCGTCACAAGAGACGGGGGAAGAAGATTCCCTTGTTGATAGCCAAAGCACCCTCAGGTCTGTTTCTCAGCGCATATCGGAGGAGGTGGAGGAGGATGAGGAGGAAGAGGAGGAGAATGTTGGCGAGACAGAAGAGGGGAGCATTGCTCAGACCTTCACTGTTCAGCGTGTATGGGCAGAAGAAGAGGAGTTGGAGGAGGAGGAGATGGACAGTCAGGTCATGAGGGGAGTGAATTCTTGCGAGTTGGGACTCTGGCGCATATGGCAGATTTCATGCTAGGCTGCCTATCCCGTGACCCTCATGTTCAAAGAATTTATTCCAGCACCGATTACTGGGTATTCACTCTCCTGGACCCACGGTACAAGCAAAATCTTTACACTCTCATCCCTGGAGAGGAAAGGAGTGTGAGAATGCATGAATACCAGCAGGCCCTGGTGCACAAGCTGAAACAGTATTTCCCTTCTGACAGCGCTAGCGGCAGAGGGCGTACTTCTGCAGGACAAGTAGCGAGGGAGAGTAGGCAGCTTGTCCAGCACTGGCAGCAGTACGCTTTACAAGGCCTTTGCCAGTTTTATGTCACCCCAGCAAGACACTGTCACCTGTCCCCAGTCTCGGCAGAGTAGGGCTGATCTTTACAGAAAGATGGTGAGGGAGTACGTAGCTGACCATACCATCATCCTAAATGATCACACAGCTCCCTACAACTACTGGGTTTCAAAGCTGGACATGTGGCACGAACTGGCGCTGTACATCTTGGAGGTTCTTACCTGCCCTGCCGCTGTTGTCTGAGCGGGTTTTCAGTACAGCTGGTAGCATAATCACTGATAAGCGTACACGCCTGTCGACTGACAGGCTGACGCTTATCAAGATGAATAAAGCCTGGATTTCTCAGGATTTCCATTCTCCACCAGGTGAAAGAAGCTCAACCTGAATAATGTATGCACTCCTCCTCCTAATTTTCCTCCTTCTCCTCCTCTTTGTACACTAAAGCAGAGGAAACTGGCTATTTTTTGCCAGGGCCAACTGGCTCTAGCTATAGTACTCTATGTATTTAATTTTTCTGGAGGGCCACCTACCCGGTCCTCTGTTTTAAACAATTTTTTGGACTGCCACATACAGGCACTATCCAAATTTAATTGTCTCCATAGCAGCCTCCACACGTCATCTTTATAGCTGCCTCCACACGTTGTGTCCATTGCTACCTCCATAGCTGTCTCCCAAAGTCGTCCATATAGCTGCCTCCATACATCGTCCCCTTAGCAAACGAGCTGTGTCAGGCAGAATTTGGGGTTGTTTTCAAGGCTTCCACATCAAACTTGTTAATTTTGTCGCCACCCTGCTGTGTTAGCCACAAAATATACTGGCAAACTTTTATCATTTACCGATATTATTTCAGCGCTTCTTGCGCATCTGTTTACATTCCCCTCACCCGCCATAACCCAAACTTATAAGAACACTACTACACTTGATCTTATACAAAAGGTTCTTAGAAGTGCTGTTTGGGGAGGAGCCGAGAGACCGGGGCTTGGACAGGCGAAAGCTCGCCTGGCAGCGGACCGCCAGCTCCATCCCAAGATCCAACTAACATAGTTTTAACTGCAGCACCTTTAATCTACTACTACTTTACTGCCTCCATACATCGTCCCCTTATCAACCGAGCTGTGGCAGGCAGAATTTTTGGGTGTTTCACCAGATACATAATGGAACTCGGCCCATCTGTCGCCGCCATGCTGGAGACCTGAAGTTGCAATCATAGCAGCGCAATATGGATGCACCATACTGTCGCTCTTAATCATGGAACCATTTACGAAAAAACAATCAAAAATAGAACCGCTATGCTATTCCATTATTCCTAGGTGAAATATTCAAACGACCCCACCTGCTTTGAAAATGATAATTTTTTCAAAGTAAACGCTTCTGGCACCCAGGCCCATTTTGGGTGGGGAGAAGCCGAGAGACAGGGGCTTGGACAGGCGAAAGCTCGCCTGGCAGCGGACCGCCAGCTCCATCCCAAGATTAGGCAGCCTCAGAGGCATCCATGCATGCTGCCCCTGCTGCTTCCTGTCCATTTTGCCTCCACAGCGTCCACCAATGTCTCCATGCGCAACTTTCAACTCTCTATACCCCAGACGCTGGAGCACGAGAGGATATACAGCACATCATCCCCTTATCAACCGAGCTGTGTCAGGCAGAATTCTCAGGTGTTTCACCAGATACATAATGGAACTCGGCCCATCTGTCGCCGCCATGCTGGAGACCTGAAGTTGCAATCATAGCAGCAATATGGATGCGCCATACTGTCACTCTTAATCATGGAAGTCGTCTCCATAGCTGCCTCCACATGTCGTCCCCTTATCAAACGAGCTGTGTCAGGCTCATTTTTCGGGTGTTTCACCAGATACGTTACGGAACTTGGTCACTATGTCTTTACCATGCTGTGTTATCGACTAAATACACCGTCAACCTTTTGTTGACATAGGAAATCATTTCAGCGCTTCTTGCTCACCTCCTTTGGTTCCTCTCTGCAACCCATTGGTTTGAAGCCTGAGTCCATTTAGGGTATGTCGCCATGACACTCTCTAGCCTGCCGCTGCTGCCGCTGCCGCTGCATGCCAATTATTGGATGTTTTAGATGCTATTTAGCCTCATTCGGTCACTCTGTCATGGCCATGCTGTTGCCCATAATTTTGTAGGGTCAGAATTTGGCGTCAATAACACGAAATCATGGATCCATCCTGCCTTGTATCAACGGTTCAGGCTGGTGGTGGTGGTGTCATGGTGTGGGAAATATTTTCTTGGCACTCTTTGGGCCCCTTTGTACCAATTGAGCATCGTTGCAATGCCACAGCCTACCTGAGTATTGTTGCTGACCATGTCCATCCCTTTATGACCACAATGTACCCCACATCAGACTAGTTTCTTGAACATGACAATGAGTTCACTGTACTCAAATGGCCTCCACAGTCACCAGATCTCAATCCAATAGAGCATCTTTGGGATGTGGTGGAACGGGAGATTCGCATCATGGATGTGCAGCTGACAAATCTGCGGCAACTGTGTGATGCCATCATGTCAATATGGACCAAAATCTCTGAGGAATGCTTCTAGCACCTTGTTGAATCTATGCCATGAAGAATTGAGGCAGTTCTGAAGGCAAAAGGGGGTCCAACCTGTTACTAGCATGGTGTGCCTAATAAAGTGGCCGGTGAGTGTATAATGTTTAATGAAAGAGGGTTATGGGGCCCTTTTAATACCTTAAAAAGATAAAGAAAGAAACTCAGCTATGCGTTATAACAACAGAATTGGGGGAATTGCGGGGATTTATCACCACTTTGGTTTCTTTTGCTACTATGTGAGATTTTTTCATCTCAGTTAAGACAAAAAGATCTTAAAAAGTAGTAGAAGAAAACAAAGTGCTGATATCCACTCTTTGTAACCCAACAAATACTCTTACTAGATACTAACATAGTAATTTATGCAATACTTTTAACACTAATCGGTTCAAAAACTTCCTGTTTGATACTGGAAAATATTCAATAAATTGTTTTAGAATGATCTCCAGGTAGTTCTTGTATATCTAATGGTTTGTTTTATTTTTCAGGGCAACAAACACTTTACAGTCATTTATATAACAAATTACATGTGAGGTCTACCGATAGAAGACATCAAGTGACTTGTCCACCTATAGGCCCTAGATTATTTGCAAAACCATTTCACAGCATTAACAGCTATACCTCACCCTACTTTCATTCTCAAAATGGTTTTCATACAATACATTCTGAAAACAGCCCAGTAAAACCAAGAATTGTGACAGTGGTTAAACCGGGAAGTCATCCTCTGAGGAAAATCACCTTACTTCTTAACCGGAGGTCTGTCCAGACATTTGAGCAACTTATTGCTGATATATCTGAAGGACTTGGACTCCCAAGGTGGAAAAATGACCGTGTGAGAAAACTTTATAACCTGAAAGGAAAGGAAATCCGCAGTGTGTCTGATTTCTTTCATGGCGATGATGCTTTTATTGCACTAGGTAGGGAACAACTCACACTGAAGAGCATTGAAATAGTTTTTAATGAACTTTATCCTGACAGATCTTTTAAAGCAAACAAAGATCATTATGAAAAACTGAGATGCAAGATTAATGACAATGGGTTAAATATTGATAGTGGATATGAAGACACAGATACAACACACAAATTGGACAAAACTATATCTTCAACATTAGCTAACAAAATTGATGACAAAATCCATGGCAGGTGTAGAGCAGAAGAATCCAAGCGGACTAAAAAACATGACAAAATTAAAAGTGATGAAGAGCATTTACCAAAAGTAATGAAAAAACTTGAAATATGCCATAGCAAACCAAATAAATTGCTGACCACAAGTTTGGATTGTACGATGAATTGTGAGCACTGTAAAATACATAAATGTAAGAAACGATTGAACAGTGACTTTGATCACGATATGTTAGAAGATATGACTATGATTGAAAGGTATAGGAAACATCCAATAAGTAAATATAAACCAGAGAAAGCAAAACCAAAGTGTATAACTTGTCACAGAAGAAATAGAAAAATGGATATCGAAGTAGAGGAAAGAGTAGACAGTGACATAGATCTCAACCAGAATTTAAACTGGCCTTCTTACAGACTACAAAGACAGAGCAATGACATGGAAACAAAGAACAAATGTCACATAGACAGAAAGAAAGGCTATAGTGAGCACCCTGACTACTACCCAGTAAAATCCAGTAAACGACTAATAGAAGATTTCCTGGAAGATCCAAAGGACAATGTGCACATAAACACAGACAAAACAGTAATTGACAATGAATGCAATAGTAAAAAGGAAAGCATGAAAAACACTAACCCTATAGCACAAAAGGCTTTACATGAGCACTCAAGTGTGGACAAGGATAGAGGAATTTTCCAAATTAGCCAATACTCTATCAAGAGCAGGACTGACATAGACAAATACTATGAGATTGGCAGGAGTATTGGAGATGGAAACTTTGCGGTTGTGAAAGAGTGTAGACACAGAAAAACACATCAAGAATTTGCCATGAAGATTATTGATAAATCCAAGCTTGTAGGAAAGGAAGACATTATTGAGAATGAAGTTAGGATAATAAAATTGCTCTCCCACCCTAATATTGTGAAACTTCTGGATGATTTTGAGACTGAAAAGGAGATTTACTTGATAATGGAGTACATAAAAGGAGGTGACTTATTTGATGCAATAACTGAAAGTATTAAGTTTACCGAGCATAATGCTGCCCTCATGTTGACTGACTTGTGCGAAGCTCTTGTGTATATCCACAGTAAAGATATTGTTCATAGGGATCTAAAGCCTGAAAATCTACTGGTAAGTTCTTGGAAGTTTGGTAACAGAACAATGAGAAGACACATTTCAACTGTGTGTATAAAATAAGATATCAACCATTCTCAGAGGTTATCTAGCCATTCACATAGTGATGGGTCATACAGTAAAATGTAGTCATTTTGGCCAGCATCTGTAGTAAAGTTGATATTTGAAGCTGTTGCCGCCTGTTCATCTCTGTTTTTTTTTTAAAATATGTGTGCAGATTTTCCTTAAGGTTTCCTCATGTAACCAATTTACCATATTTCAGTTTCATTAAAGGGAACCTGTCATCAGGGAGCTAATTTTAACTAAAGACAAATTGTATACCCCCATTACAGCTGCATTGCATATATGCCTTTCTGCCTTCACTAAGCATTTGCATTACAATATAATTGTGTGTTATAACTTACCTTGCTTTCTTACAGGATATGCTCCTCACTCCTTAGCTCTCAGCCCCCACCTTTGTGCTTAGTGGCGTAAATAGAGTCACCTAACAGAGCCCCACCCCCCAACCGTAAACAACACTTTGATTGCACTTTGAGACGCAATCCAAAGGCTCCAACTGTGATCACATGCTGATGTAACATTACATTTTCATTGTGTTTGCCAAACGTGATGGAAAAGCAATATTACCTCTACATGTGATCATGATGGAAGCCTTTGCATTGTGTCTCAAAGCGAAATTAAAATACACCTTGTAAACAAGCCTAAGTAAAAAAAATACCTGTTGAAAATGGGGATGTGTGTTAGATATAAGAAAAAAAACCATGTCATAAAACAACATTCATGTGCAGGGGGCCTAAGGGTACATTCACATGTGGCTTTTAACTCATGTGTTTCAAATTGGTCCTATTACTGTATGTGAGCAGGTGCCCACTTGGGGATTTCCTGTTACACTAATGGGATAGTTTAACTATATCCATAAATTCATTTACACATGTACACAAACTGTGACACACACCAATATCAATCTATGCCTATTTTACAAAAAGTAATATAAAAATTGTATAATTTCTGGATTCAGGAAGTGAAGGCTAGCCATTCTGGTTTTACTCCACAACTAATCTGCAAAACACATTACAGAAAAAGTGAGTGGTGGTCATGATAGAAAGGTTTCTATATGCAAACATCATTGAAGTCTCTGAGGACCAAAGTATACCAATAAATGCGCTTAGGTTTGGTTCAAATCACATTTTATGTATGCACTCCTGACGGATACGCTGGGCATATACATTGGCATATTGTGTATAATGTGTATACTGTATGTGTGACTATACTGTATGAGTTTGTATATACTCTGTGTATTAGTGTATAAATGTATATGAGTGCATAAATGTGTGTGTATAAGTGTATATGTATATGGGTGCGAGTATACGAGTGTAGAACATTATGTGTGTGTATATAAGTATATAAAGGTGTGTATATATCAGTGCAGGGGCGTCGCTATGTTAAAAGATCCGGGGAGTTTTTCTCACTCTCATCCCTATTTGTGTTGTCAGGACACAGATAGAGATGAGTAGTGTAGTGGAGCACTGAGCTGTCAGCTCCGTGCAACACTACACAGAACCGGAGATGCGATAATATAACTACATCGCGTCTCCTGCTTGGAGCAGCTTAAGACAGCAGCCGGGAGCAGGAGACGCGATGTGATGACGTCACCGCCGATCGTCCTGCACATGAGACTGAAAGGGTAAGGAGGGAAGACTGGTGAGTATTAGTGTATTTTTTTGTTTTATTATTGGACAGTGTGGGCATAATTATGGACTGGGGGCATTACTGTGTACTGGGACTATTACTTTATAAAGGGGGCATTACTATGGACTGGGGGCATTATTTAATAAAAGGGGCATTGCTGTGGGCTCAGGGCCTTACTCCATAAAGGGGGCATTTCTAGGGACTAGGGGCATTACTTTACAAAGGGCTTCATTACTGTGCACTGGAACATTACTTTATAGACGGGGCATTGCTATGGACTGGAGACATTACTTTATAAAGGGGACATTACTTTAGACTGAGGGCATTATTTTATAAAGGGGTCATTATTATGCACTGGGGGCATTATTTTATAAAGGGGGCATTACTGTGGGCTAGTAGCATTACTTTATAAATTGAGCATTCATGTGGGCTGGGGGCATTACTCCATAAAGGGGGCATAATTGTGAACTGGGGGCATTATTTTATAAAGGGGGCATTTCTATGGACTGGGGGCATTATTTTATAAAGGGAGAATTACTGTGGACTGTGAGCATTACTTTATAAAGGGGGCATTATTTTGGCCTGGTGGCATTACTATATAGAGGGGGCATTACTGTAGACTGTGGATAATAATGTGGGCTGCAGGTAATTACTGTGGGCATTTTTATGTGGCCTGTGGGCATTCATCTGGGCTTTACTGTGGCGTGTGGACTTATTTGGTGTGAAGGCACTATTAGGCAGGGGGCTCCTTTCAGTGGACAATGTTAGGATGGGAGCCTCAATTCGGGAAGGAGAATTATTAGGAAGGTGAAACCAATTGTGGAGGGGGTATTAGTGTAGGGGTCACAGTGAGAGGACATTAGTGGGGTCCACAGGGATTAAGTGTGGATGGCATTATAGCATATCAGGACATATTAATGGAACATTTATTGGGTGGGTGGCACAATTAGGGGACATTATTAAATGCAAATAACACAAGAGAGAGGGGTAATATAATGTATGGGACTACTGGGGGTGGAGGGATTGGAAGGTTATTCATAAAATGTGAGGACCACAATAAGGGTGTATTATAAAGCGTAAGGATCAAAATAGGGACAATATACTAAGTTTAAACCACAATGTGAAGTTTAATGATTGTGGGTCATTACTAAGTGTGGGTGCCAAAATCAGGACAGCATACTGCCACAATATCAGGCTTTATAAAGAATGGGGCCCACACTTGAGGTAGTGGTGGTATTTTAGAGTACAGGAATGAGGGCTTTTTGCCTACAATGGGGAACATTTTACAGTGTTTTACTAGGAAGCATTATTACTGTGTACTGGTAGTATTTTCAGGGGTACTTAAAAATACCATTAAGTACCCCTGTTGGGGGAGCAGCAGCATGACACTGTTAGGAGATCAACATGTAGGGACATAAGATGTGTTTGTGGTAAACCACACAGGTATGACGTGTTGTTGAAAGAGGAGACATGGTGATACTGGGCCTAATGGAAAAGATACAGAACAGGTACAATGCGAGGGCACATCAACTGCATTTACTAGATGGAATAGGTAAGGATTTCGCCTGTGTTTTCTCTAGCTGTATAGGTACAATTGTTTTTGCTGCAAGCACATGTACAGGAGTGGACACTTCAGAAATTATGGTACATATGCATTGGGGCCCGTGCCCCGGATCTTTTGCTACCCTAGCGACGCCCCTGTATCGGTGTATAAATCTGTGTAATTGTATTAACATGTCTGTATAAGGGTACATTCACAAGAACGTATGGGGGACATATATCTGGCCGCAAATTTGCTGTCGGATATACTTTCCTGATAGACTTCTATAACACCTGGGTTCAGTACAGTGAGCACAACGAGTACTCACTGTTTTTAAGCAAAAGAGATCGAGCATGCTTTATGTTTGCCCATAAGAACGGTCATGCAGCTCTATTCTCTATGGAGAGGGGAGGGGTGAGCCGTGATCACCTCTCAAGCACACCAGACGTGTGTCTGCCAGGATATAGCAGTGCGGGCACACGTTTATGTGAATGCAGCCTAAATATATATATATATATCTCTTTTAAGGGGAAGGGGGGCCCCATGCAGAAATCTGCTATGGGGCCCAGCCTCTCCTAGTTATGCCCTTGGTTGTTACCTCCTTCTGACCACTTTACATCTAATATTCCGAAAAAGGCAGGATGAAAAGATGTAGCAATCTGTGTTGTTCCATCCTGCAGTCATGAATGATCACCATATCATAAGGTCTCAGAGACTAAATGTGAGCAATGTGTCTTAAAAGCTCACTGTTCCATGTGTCCTTGGTGCATAACTGAGCAGGTAGATGGTGACTTTATGTAGTCTCCTGGAAAGTTAAAACCCCTGTGCCAAATAGAAATAAATGAGTGTCAATGAGAGTAAGAATCAAATGTTGTAAGCCCACTAACCTCACAACCTCTAGTGTAGTGTTACAGGAAGAGGCTTTTACAATTTGAACAAAATGTAATTAAGAACCTTCAGTTCATGTAAATAAATTTAGCTTAGCACTAATAGATCAGTGTATACGATGTGGATGTTTTTTCATTTAAGCGTAACTGTAAAGCTATAGTGAATTTACCAAGTTATTATATGTGATTTCCCCCTTTGAAAACAAACAGAACGATGCCTACTTTTTGCTGCTCGTCTTTTTCTTTCCAAAGTTATGGCAGTTTCTTTTCTGAATTATTTGACAAAAATCTTTCTCACCAGAGGTGAAGGGGGCGGAGACTAATGTCTGTCAGTCTATGCCCTCAAGCTGAGGCCAGTTAGCTTGCCTACAGATCCCATGATGCCTTGTGTTCTCTCTCAAAGTAATTTAGCAGTAAATCCATTTAGTTTCCCACATGTAAATCCACTGAACACATACCGGATGTATAGGGCGACAGCCTGGCAGCTTCCATCACATGGAGGAGAAGGGAACATGTAATAAGTGGTAGAAATCATAAGTAAACCAATTACATGCAGTCTATAGCCTGTGATGTGAGCACTAAGGGTTAATAGCTTATCTGAGCTGCCATTGACAAGGTGGGGGAGCAGCATAAGGATAGGAGAGACAGCTAAAGTTCTGTAGAATCACAGACTGGAATGGAGGGACTGATAGGGAATAAGAAGATCTTGTACCTCATTATTCTGTGCAGGAGATATCTGCATTCACTGTTCTGTCAAATAGCCTCCACCTCTTTGAGCAGGGAGCAGCAGCTCCTCCCCTCCCATGAAACCATCTGAGAAACTTAGTGTAAACAAACTACAGTCTCATAGGGCTTATCAGCACATGGAGAGGAAGCAGCCATTGCAGCATTGAGGTAATCTGAGGGGGATATCAAAGAAACTACTGAACATAGGTTACAGAAATAATTGGCAAAGTTGTTTTGCTTCCCAAGAGCTATTGATTTGTAAAAAGAAAAACCTTTACAGTTACTCTTTAAATGTTGTCAAAGTTTTGCATTGTGTCCCTATTCTGGTAAAGACAAAAGTAAATGTGGCTCCCCGCCCCGTTCTTGTCACTTTGAGTGTGATGGTGCAAAAATTGCTCCAAACTGGAGGGGATGGTGAGATTTTCGCTTTTTGGTTCTCACAATCTCTGGATCATTGCTGAAAATATTTTCTTTTTTTTTCAGGTCCAAAATAATCCTGATGGATCTTCTACCTTAAAGTTAGCTGATTTTGGACTTGCAATGGTTGTCTCAGAGCCTATATTTACAGTTTGTGGAACTCCGACATATGTAGCCCCAGAAATCCTCTCAGAAAAGGGTATACCTAGTTTGTAACATTGCCTCAGAAAAACAGTTTCTCTTTTAATTTTTTTGTACTATTGCTACCACTACAAAACTAAGATTATCAGTTAGACTTTAATTGAGTACGAGGGTAGTGGGACCACCAACAAATGACCACATTGTGGAAATTATAGTATAGGTATACAGTGATTTTACAGTGTTTAACAGAATTTATTAACATAAGACTGTGAAAATTTAAAAAAATAGTTATTTTACCTCCACAATGTTTAAATACACAAGTTAAAGGGGTTGTCTACTATCAGCAAATAATTAATATGGTTTGTGTAATTAAAATTTATACAATTTTCCATTATACTAGCCAATTAGAGCCATAGAAAGTAGCTAGAGGTGTCAATTTGCCAATCCGGCAATATTTCCAGGTTGCCCAGGATGCACCTGAACCACGGACCTGAACTTAAAGTTCAGGTGCCCTCATCTGTAATTGCTTTGGGTAGTCAGCTATTCCAATAGTTAAGGCAGACGACCACTGTTTGTGGTGCCAGATGAGATCCTGACTTGGCACCAAAACAGTACCATTCATGTACTTTGATTTGCCCTAACTATACAGTATATACTTATTCCTTGGAGGACTTTTATCATTTGCGTCTTTTTAGACCTTTGTTTTTCTTGTTTAATTTGATGGTTTACGTAACTCATTTGATTAATGTTCCCCATTGTTTTGTTTTTGTAAGCAATTTAGTTTTGTTTCTACAGGATATGGCTTAGAAGTTGATATGTGGGCAACTGGAGTTATTCTGTATATTTTGCTCTGTGGATTTCCACCTTTCCGAAGTCCAGAACGCAATCATGAGGAATTATTTGAGACCATACAGTGTGGACAATATGAATTTCTCTCACCTTACTGGGATAATATCTCTGAAGGTAAAATACAGAATACAGTGAAATATATTAGAAGTATTGACATACAGAAATATGAGGGGCTGGAACAGTATTGTCTTTTTGCCAAATCAACCTAACGTTATTTATATACCATAATGAATAAATATATTTGCAGTAGTAAATTACTAATTTTGTACAGATACTTCAAATGTTATTTAGACTTGCTCAAATACGAAAAGATCATAGGCCAGGGGAAGGCTGCCAATAGCTTCCAGATACAAAAGTGTAGTGTTGTTTGTTTCTATTATTTTGATTTTACTATTGCATATCGCCATCTAGTGGTCTATGATATGTTTTCTGTCCTGTTTCAGAAGCAAAAGATTTGATCAGCAGGTTGCTGGTGCTAAGTCCACTGAAGAGATATACTGCCCACTGTGTTCTGCAGCACAAATGGATCAGGTCACATGGAAAAATGAATGATCGGAATCTGCAGAGAGAAGTTACCATGAATATAGAGCGCCATTTCCGTAACAGACGTCAGAAGAAGGACTCACAGAGTGACTTGTAAAAATTATGCTGCAGCTTCAGCAGTAATGTTTTTCTTCTTAATGAGTACCTGTCACCCAGAAATTTGGCACTAGGAGCTGGTTACTAAAGTAAGCAGCTCCTAGTGCTAAAACAAACGCCGCAGTGTTAGAAGGATAGCGTTACCGGAAACCTCCGATAATGCTATCTAACACTGCGGCGAAGTACAATGTAAACGCCGGACTGCTCTCAAAGCGGTTCGGTGTATTCATGAGGGGGTGGTATTGTGGGCTTTAATGTGCAGCGTGAAACCATAGTCTTATAAAACTATAAACAGGAGACAATATAAGAGGTTTTCCAGCTAATAAATGATTATTTTGAGTAGGCATTAAATGCAATGAAATAAGATTAGCTTAGACCTTACAGATTCCTTGCCTCTGTAAATTAGAGAGTTCTTATGTCTATGTTGTACTGCATTTGTCTGATTTCAAACCAAACTTTCAGAAAATGGCTGGGAATGTCTGCTTGGAATGGCAAAGAGGAATTCTCAGCTACATGTGCTTTATGTTTACTTTGAGATCGGAGCAGGAAGTGGAGCACACTGGGAACTTGGTCACTGATGGGATGGCAGAATGCAGGGGTATTGTTGTGTAAAGTAAAATATTAATTGTTGCCCACTGACAATAATTGTATATGGCTACAAATCCCCTTGAAGTTTTCCTGTTACATTACAGTTTATTTATTGTAATTATACAGTTTTTCTGTCATTATACGTTTTCCTGGTCAGATCAGAACTAGAAAATATTGATTACCGGTAGATTGATTTTAAATAAAATCTCAATCTAAAAAAGTTTAATAAATTATATTTTAAAATAAACATGAATAAGCAATATGCAAATAAATCTTGGAATCCCCATAAATTATTTTTGTATATCTGATTTTGATTGTAAACTTTTATAAGGCACCATCATAAGGGACAGCTTTCTTCCACTCAGTACAAAAATTTCCTTTTTTTCCCAAGCAAAAGCACTAGTAAATAAAAATCATACTGATGATCTTTACTAAAGAAGACCTGTCACCACTGACCCAACCCCAAAGGTATTATGTTAGTTCTATGCAGGGGCATATAATTAGCATAATACCTTTAAGATGTCTTTATGTTTCACTGATGACTATCTATTACAGCCATCATTCGTCTAAAAAGATGCCATCTGTTAGTAAAGGTCCAGTCGTGGAGGTGGAGGAGCTCCATCATGCAGTCAAGTTACCACAAATCCTAAGGCTATATTCACACTGCCGTTGCCCGCCCGTACCGTACCGTAGCGGGCAACGGCAGTGTACGGGGAGAGGAGGAGGAGGTGAGCGCAGCTCACCCCCGCCCCTCTCCATAGCAACCTATGGCGCACGGCGCCGTATTACGGGAAAAGATAGGACATGTCCTATCTTTTTCCCGGGTACGGAACGGTACGGTGCCGCACGTGTGCGGCACCGTACCGCTCCCGTAGGGTGCCGTGCGCCTATAGAAGTGTATGGGGGACGTATATCCGCCGTATATACGTCGGCCGTATATACGTCCCCCATACGTTCGTGTGAATATAGCCTAACTGATGCTGACACTGCTAACCTGGCCCCCCTCAGGAAGGAGGTAGCTGAGAGAGAGGTTGTCTGTGTGTGACTCACTGAAGAGAATTCCTTAGGGAGAGGCGATGAGTGAGCAGATTTCTCTTTAGAGAGTCACACAAAGAGAACATCTCTCTAAATTCCTTCATTCACCACTCTCTTCTAGAAATTCTCTTCATCAAGCAAAAAGATACATACTTTTACTATAAGCGGCAGACAAGTCCGTAGTTTCCTACTTCATACAACAGGTAGTTGAGTATACAACAGATTTGGCCAGTTGTTTCATCTGGACTGATATCTAGTGTATTATATATTTTACCTATAGTCCAGATTTCAACATGTGTGATTTCACATCCAGTTTTCAAACCAAAACCAGGAGTGGTTTGAAAAAAAAAGGTAACATTTATGCTGTCGTTATATATACAATATATGCATGCAGCCTTAATATCTATCTTCTTTTGGAAAAAGTACTGCAGTGGCACTGGAAGCTACAGAGCCGAAGCCCCTGTCAGACTAATATAAAAGGACTTTGCTAATTATAGTCAGGGAGCTGATGGCATTACAGAAGTTAGTGACATCTATATAATATCCTACAAGAGTATATCTACAGTAAAAAACGTATAACTTTTTTTTGAGCAATGGCCAGGATGGCATACTTGGCATCACAGATATCTTGCAAAAAGTGGCTGCATCTTATAGTATGAAGGTCAGGAGGATCCAGCATTGCCAGATCATCCTGACCACTGTTGAGGAGATCGGGTGAAGCGCTGATAAAGCATTTCCCCCAGTATCCAGTAAGTAGGGCCACTACACTGCTCTTCTTTCCCTGCTGTCCCAACATTAAAAACTACAGGACCTCCAGTGATGTTAGAAGCATGTGGCTGATCACATGTGTCCTGCATCATTGCAAGTTCCTGTAATCCTTACATGTTGCTAGCATGAGGCCAGAGAACACAGAGAAGAAGCTGGGACTGGGTATGAAGAAAAGGTATGTGTGTGTGAGAGAGATTAAATGGATGGAGCAGTGCTGACATACCTCCCCTGATATCGGCTAGAGAAAGAGGAACAAAATCCCCTCCCTTTTTCTTAAACCACACCCGTTACCTTGCCATTATCCCACCCCCAATCATAGTATAATATCAATCTTAATTGTTGCAACATAGTATAATGCCCCCTTCCTTCGGCATTCGCCCCTTAGGGACCCATCTAATATCCCCTAATTCAACTCAGTAACATACCGTACCTACTCTTTCATTTTATCCTCCCTTTACTTTTGGTCTCCTACTTTTATGTATCCCCCCCATACTTATAATGCCCTAGCTTTCTTTACTCTTCCCCCCTCCCCTCTCATCTCATCCTCACATTGGGATCCCTGTCATCTAAGCCCCTCTTATTGTGGCCTCTGTTCTCAACCCCCTCATATTGTTGCCCTTGTCCTCCATTCCCTTCATATTTTAGCCTCTCTCCTACACCAACCTCATATTGTGCCCTCTGTCCTCCATCCTCCTCATATTGTGGCATCTGTTCTCCATCCCCTTCGTATTGTGGCCCCTGTCCTTCATCCTCCCTTATATTGTGGTCTCTCTCCTCCATTACCTTTATATTGGGGCCTCCTGTTTTCACCCTTATATTGTGGCCCCTGTTCTCTATCACCCACATATTGAGGCCTCTCTTATCTTCCCCCTATATTGTGGCCCCTATCCTCCAAGACCCTGATATTGTGACCCCTGCTCTCAACCCCTCTCAAATTCTTACCCTTGTTTTACATCCCCCTCGATATCAACCTCACCCTCCTATTTTGACGTTGTGTGCTTCATCACCCACATATTGCGGCCTCTGCAATATATTCACAAACAACATTAAAATAGAGCTTTGTATAAAATCACAAGCCAGCAAACATATCTGCCCGACCCCGGGTTTCGCCATGTGGCTTCTTTCGGGGCATAAGTATAATAAATACTTTTAATAACATTTAGAAAGTGTGGACTATTTGCACTATGGATTTGTTCTCTCTCTAGTCCACATAGAGAAGCCGATAAAACCATTTAGGATCCGTCTTATCAGCCAAGGTTGTTACAAACATGGCAATACAGACTTTTTTTTAATTTGTTTTTTTTTACTAAAAATAGATACTTATCGGGAAAAGGACAAATAGGGCATATTTTTAGAATGCATATTCTATACAAAATGTTATGTTTTTCCAATAGAAAACAATATACAGGCAGTCCCCTACTTAAGGACACTCGACTTACAGACAACCCATAGTTACAGACAGACCCCTCTGACCACTGGTGAAGCTCTCTGGATGCTTTCCTTTAGTTCCAGACTGCAATAATCAGCTGTAAGGTGTCTGTAATGAAGATTTATTGATAATCCTTGGTCCCATTACAGCAAAAAATGTTTAAACTCCAATTGTCACTGGGGAAAATTTTTTTTTGTCTGGATCTACAATTATAAAATATACAGTTTCGACTTACTACTAAATAGGAAGCTTCTCAGTGATCCTTTTTGCAGAATTTAAACCTTGGTGCTGCACTTTACTATCATTTCTTTTTTTTTTTTTACTAGCAATTGGTGAATAAATTATTAGTCACAGAAGCATAAGATGGATAAGATGGATTGTGAATCGCTACAAGCTTAGACAGTAGACAAATAATTGATGACTTGACTCCCTTTGCTATAGTATATTAATCTATCACTGAAGCAGATCGCTGGGCCAGCATTCTTCCAGGAATGATTTGCAGACATTTTTTGATAATATATTTGTATCTTATCTTATAAAGTTGATTAAATAAATTGTTCAAATTTTGATTATAAAAATCAAATTGTTTTCAGGTAAACTCACCTACATATCCATTCATTTTTATTTACTTTATTTATGAATAAATGTAAACATTCTCAAAGGGAACAATTACATTAAATATTTTTTGTGTCATATTTTTCATCATAATGTTGTCTGATTCCTGATGCACAAGCCGTTATAAATCCTCTCAAAAAGGATGTAGAACCCTATAGGTAATAAGGAAAAACTTTGAACAGCTGTCTATGTGCACCTGGATAGGAATAGGTCACTTCTGTGCCTGTGAATGATCCCATCATTGAATGCTTGAATGCAGCAATATATGGTATACCGTAATATTAAATGGAAAAAGAAGTCTGTGAATCAGGGTATGGGCAGGCAATGCTCTACGGTCCCCAGTTACACACACAATATTCAGGTTCAGTACTTGTCTGATACAGTGTTATCTGCATGTGTGGTAATCGCTGAGTTCAGCATACAATGTGATGTAAAAATAATATGATGTAAAATCTGCTAATCACCAAAAACATGTAAAATAATGAACAATTTAGATGAACCAAATGGATGAGGCTCTTAGTAGTGTTCTCAGTCCTATATCATCCACCATCTGAGGTAATATTAACTCCCTGCTGCCATACACACAAACAGACCATTAGACTCCATATGAAGCAGGGGCCACAAATAAAATGCACACAGCAGGTACATAAATAACATTAATTTTTTGTGTAGCTAATTAAGGTGATACCAAATTTTTTCTTTATTCCTTTAACAACATGGGGCACATTCAGGGCTTGTGTGCCAATTTTCTACACCAGTTTTCCAGCATTTTGACAGGAATTGAGCTTATTTCCCCCTTTACACTACCTCCCTACGCCAAGTGGGCATGGAGGGGTTTGAAGGAGGTGCGTCCAGTGAATCAGTGCGCCGCCACTGTGCACCAGTCAAGCTATGACATCAGGTTTGTCATAGAAGTTCTCCACCGGCACAGCACAGTCCTGCTGTCAAGCAGAATTTTAGGGTGGGGCAATACCCCTCACTAAGTGCGCCAGCTTATGATAAAAATGTCCCTATGTGTGAGTTATTAAGAATATAAGCACCTTAAACTGATCCTATTCACTTCCCTTCACTTAAATAACTATACTTTCATAAAAGCGTATAAAGTATTAAGTGTACTAACCACATGACAGAGAGAACCGGTTGTGGGATTATTTTAATGACCTATTAGACACACTTTTTATAAAATGAACTATAGCAGTTCTTGGTCTGTAGTTTGAGATATCTAGGTTTTCAATGGAACAGTAGATAATCAAGCTCAAATAGCACTTCACAAATGTCAGTTTAGGAATTAGAAGAACACTAGTGTCCAGCACTTTTTCTTATTCATGTGAATGCACTGCATCCTCTAGTAAAGCAATAACTTGTGATAACTTATACTGTGCAGCCAGTAGCAGATTTTCTTGAACTTTATACATCATGAACAGGGGTATCACTTGGTCCCAGAAAAAATAGGGTTGGACCTGTTTTGCTGTGGTATGCCTATTTGCATTGTAACTGTTATCACTGCACAAACAGGAGAGAGATACCATTAACATGGGTACTTATGAACCAACTAAAGGCTATAAATAATCTAGGCAAATGACAGGATGTAAACTCATCTCCATTGAGTTTGTCTTCTTTTAGAATTTTTGTCTTTCTGTTCAGTTTGCCATTTGAGAACTTTCTGGTAGTCATGTATGCCAAACTAACTTCTACAAAGAAATTGGCATCTACTTCATTCTTAGGTCTACATGTATAACATTGTCTCTTTCATAGTGGAATGCTAGTTAAGCTTTGTTTGGTCATGATAAAAATAAAAAACGAAATAGGTCCATTGATGGAAGGTATCAACCACTTGGATGTTGCTATGACCAGTATTTTCTCATTGCTAATATAATTAATCCCTGACATAGCAATATTATAGTACTGGTATATATTATCCTGCTGGTATATATTATCCTGCTGGTATATGCTGCTGAACACAAGACTCCCCACTTGTGCAGAAAAAGCTCTGTTGGTGCCAAAAGAGGCAACTAATTTCATTTACACACTTGCCTATCATCGAGGTTGCGTTCACATGTTCCATTTGAATTGCGTTTTGAAATGCAAATAAATAGGTACCTGCAGGAATTTGTCCCAATTGCATGTGCATTTTGTATTGTTTGCATATTGCAGAACATTTACTAATGGCTATGTGCCAGTTTTCTGTCGGACTTTGCACATTCTATAAGGTGCAAGCTGTTTACAAAGGTATTTCAGAAGTGTCTGCACCTCAATTGTGTTGCACGCGACCCTTTTCTGTCGTGGTCGGACTGTGCGCCAGATTTATCATGTAAAGTCGGAGAGAAATGTGTTGCACGGCCTATGTTAAAGGTGCACCAGAAAACAGTTTGTGCACTCTGTCGGGCAGTACAGGGAGCGCCACATTCAGGATTTTTGGTGCCCGTTCTATATGAATCTGGCGCTCCCTGTACTGGCAAACAGGCAAACTGCATTTAGTGCACTAGGCCCTGTTCTCAGTAAATGTGCCCCATTGTGTGTGGGCAAGCCTAACTACAAAGTTAACTATGCTCTGCAACTGAATCAAGAGAAACAGTGAGAACGATAACGCATCCCTCCATGAGTGGGCAAGGCAGACTAGTAGTAATGAGGAGTTGTGGGCCACATAGCAATAGACAGTATACACACATTTTAAGATTTCATTGTGGAAATCAAAGGTTTGCTGGGGATAAAAGGAGTCAATCTTGCTGGGGATTGATGGACATCAGTTCTTGTTTTTGATGTTTGGGGGAAAAAAATAACGAGTAGAGAAATGTATGAAATAAAATATTATTTTCTTTTTCAATTGTTTTCTTGTGAATGTATCATATCTAGTGTTGAGCGGACCCATGTTTGGGAAAACACAGCAAGTTCAGCACCCAATTAACCAGCTTGTAGCCCCTTAGCAACCACATTTAGCATGGTTGTAATGGGCTATGTGGGACATGTGACCCTGCTGTATATATAAATGGCAGGGTCACTCGCCCAGGCACCATTACATACAGGAGATAGAGAAAGGAAGAATCTGATGATCTTCATAGGGTCAGTCAGACAGGCATAGACAAAAATGATTGATTACACTTTTCAGGGGAGTTAGGCGGGAGGCTGCTGTGACTAGGCACAGTTGGAAATCTGAATAAATGCCCTTTTTAAGGGATTCTGAAGAACATATTGCTTATTGCTACCCATAGGCTGCTATGGTGCAGGGCCCGTGTTAGTACAATTTGTTTTCACAGCGTCATAGAGCAATACCTTAAATGAGCAGTGATAGTGCTATTTGAATTTCCAGCATCATACAGCAATGCCTCAAATGAGCCGTATTAGTACTTTTTACATCTACAGCATCATATAGTGTTCTATTACACTACCAGTCTTAGTACCATTTGCATTATTGTTATCATACAGTACCAGTCTCTGTATTATTTGAAACAAACTTATAAATGTATCAGTGTATTTACCAATTGCAGTGTTCATGTTCACTGAATCCATTTATTCCTAAAGTGAAAGAACTAATTACATTTAGATCCTCATATATTCAGGACAGACCTAGGGAGAGGATGCTACAATCAGGAATATATACTCAAGTATAAGCCTAGTTTTTCAGCACAAAAAAATGTGCTGAAAACCTAAACTCGGCTTATACTCGAGTCAAAAAAATATATCAAAACTCACCTTTCCGGCTTCCCCCGCTGCTGGCTATATACTGGGGCAGGGGGCTGGCTATATACTGTGGGATATGGGCTGGCAGGCTATATACTGGGGGCAGGTGCTGGCTATATACTATGGGGCAAAGTCCGGCAGGCTATATAACGGGTAGGCTGTGACCAATGCATTTCCCACCCTCGGCTAATACTCGAGTCAATAGGCTTTCCCAGGTTTTTGTGGTAAAATTAGGGGCCTCGGCTTATACTCGGGTCGGCTTATACTCAGGTACATACGGTAATTTAAAGTTGCCCATTTAGGTCAGTCTGAAGAACTGCATGTGTATACTGATTTTCTGCTATGACATAGGGCCAGTGATATTACTAATTTTATCTATATACTTATATTATACTATGGATCAGTGACAGTACTTGCATTTCTATACTGTCCAATAGAGCAATGACAGCAGCTGTTTTTCTTTTAAACTGAAATATTCTTTAGTTAAAATGGTTTTTATTGATGAATTTTAAAGAAGACCTGTCACCCTCAAAAAATACCCCCACCAACTATGTCCCTCCTAATCTAGTCCCCTGTATATTTATTACATTTTTATTAAAATTTGTGTGTGCAAACTTTGTTTAAATCGATCCGACCTCTTACCAAATAAGAGGCCGTATCCTGGTACAGAGGCCGACTGTCGGGAGACCTGTAAGCTGCACTGTGATGACTGCGGTTGCATAGCTGCATTGCACAATATATGCGCTGCTGCCGGCTATTCTTTAATGTCCCCGACTGACAGGGGCGTGGAGGGGAATTTTAATAAAAATTTAATAAATATAAAGGGGCTTGGGACAGGATTAGGGGGAACATATTTGGTGGCGGTATTTTCCCGGGGTGACAGGTCCTCTTTAAAGAGGCAGCATAGAGGCACAAAACGCCATAATTCACCTTACTAGGGGCAAAAGCATGGAGAAAATATGAAAAACATTTGCTTAGGAACAATGGGAATGTCAGTGAAACACATCACAAATGGAACAATATGCCTGTTTATCCAACACAGGGGTCAAGAGGGACAATAACAGGATGGAGAGTTGTGTGTCCACCAAAGAAGTTGAGGTCCTATTATCGAGACATATTATCATTAATTGTGGCTAAACGATGACCTCATGTAGATTATTTCAGGAAAACTGTGTTCAACAAACAAAGAAACACACACAAAAGACATGAGAAAGACACATCTTGGTTAGTGGTGTATGTGAACAGGTCTGAATAGTTCTGTGAGAAATAACAATTTCTGTATTTTCAAGGTTTGTTTTTGTAATTAGTTTCAGTCGATCCAGGGAGTTCAGCTTGGGGTTAGGAAGGAATTTTACCTTCCTTGTCAGTCTCCACAAGGTGGAAAGCAACAGAAGTTGGCACTTTGGTTTCATCTGTATCATGTTAGATCTGACGGTTCATTGTTCTCCATATTCTCATCCTCCAACACAAGCTTTTGGGCATCTGGGAGCTCTGCAGAAGCCTTTGTCTGCCTTCTCCATTCTGAGAGCACATTGTGGCCTACAAGAATGCTAACGACAGTACGCAGACACCATGGGAGAAGAAGAGGAGGCCCCCTCTGGTTGGTGGTAGTATAAAGATATTTTACTGGGGGTTTGGCAGCTGTATGCAGATGTATTTATGGGGGGGGGGGGGGTTGGCAGCTTTATGTACATGTCATGTGAAACTGGAGAGTTTGGCGGCTGTATGTAGATGTATTACTGCGGGGTTGTCAGCTGTACTTTGATGTATTACCGGGGGGGGAGTTGGCTTCTGGGAGTTGGCTTCGGAAGAAGCCTTGCCGGCGAAACCCTGGGTCGGGCGGATAGAAAGCTAGCGTCCCGTTATGTGAATTTGTGATATGCGTATTTTTAATGGATTTTTGTGAGTATGATGAATTGGAATTAATTTTAACCTTGTTGGAACGTACCACACCATCTGCCTGCATATTTTCTTCCAGTTACAATATAATAAAGGAGGAGAATGAGAGTGCGATGGTGCTAGTCTGAATGGTGACATACTTTCAGCAGGAGAAATTGAAGATTGGTGCTGTTCATCGAAGTTTTAAGATAAAATAAGAGGAAGAAGAAGAATCCTTGGAGCTCCGGTCATAGTGAAAATATTTTTCTCTATTCCGTGTATAATGCTGGATGCGGCGAGTCACTCAGAAATCATGAATGTGTCACTTCCCCGTACTTGCCTGACAGAGTTCACCCTCTAATTTGTGTCGCAAGGAGCCTGGCACAGCTGCGCCACAAAAGGGTTGTGTGCAACACAATAGTGGCGTGGACACTTCTTAAATACCTGTGCAAGCCATTTAAGCCTAAAAGAAGGTGCACAGTCCGACAAAAGTGCTGCACAAAGCCCTTAATAAATGTGCCCCATTAACCCTTACACTGTCTTGATTTTTAATCCTATAACTGATGAAAATGGCCCATATTTATCAAAACTGAGGCAAATATCAAAATTGAATACTGGCGCACGGTCTTCACTTTTCAGGGACACCCTGCACTGTTCGTAATGTATGCACCATCTTTTTTTGTTGCACCTTTAATACACAGAGTGAGACACAATTCTGTCGAATAGCTGTAATAAATGTGGCACAAATCCGACTAAACACTAACACGCCCCTTTAGGTGCACAAATTTTCTGTTTTGTTGGACACAGTGCTGACGCGACACAAAACTGGTGTGAACACTTTATAAATACATGTGCAAATTCCAAAGACATTTTTTGCAGCCAGTTTAATATATCTTGGCCAATGTCTCAGCAGATCTGTTTTCTAACCACCTGCTCTCTTGATCCTGATTCTTTCTATGTCACCAGCTGTCGTTCCCCATTTCACTAAAATTTCAAGCTGTCTATTTTATCTAAATGTTACTTTATCCTGTAATCATGGCTTCCTAATCTTAAAGCAATCACTTTGGCATATTCTCCTGTGCTAACATTGGTGCTGTTTCCCTTCTTAATATTAGAATGCCTGAATTAAAAACATCTGCTCAACTACAGTATCTCACTTATAACTTTTTCCTGCAGAGTGCAGGATTGATCGGCGGACACTCCAGATCGGGGAGAGCACAGGACCGGATAAATAAATGTGCCCCAGTGTACGATATGCCATGAGACTCATCTGTAATCATATGAGTATAGTATATAAATGCCCTTTTTGTGTCCTAAATCTAGGATAAATTTTATAGAAGTTCCAATAGAGGACTTTATCAGTACTGGTGATGGTACACCGTAAGGGGTATTCACTGTCCACATACACAGTGGATCTCAAAGTACTAAAGAGTGAGCAGTTTGAAGTGGTGCTCAAAAAAAAGTTGCACAGTACTGTGTTTAAGCCCTATGTGGAGGTGTGTCTATGATGGTTTACTACAAATAGTTTAATGGATATGAGTACAGAGCTCAAATGTCCTTTTTGTGTCCTGGAGCTAGGATAGATATTATAGGAGCTCCAAAACAGGGCTTTCACAGTCTTCATTGAAGTATACCTTAACAGTATCTACATTGTCCACAAATACAGTGGGGCTCAGAGTGCTCATCAAGAATAGTTTGATTGTACAACCATATATATTCCACACTGCTAGTTAAAACAGATTGTCATTAGCCCCCGAACATGTTTCTCCAGTAAACTGGCTTCATCAAGGGTAAGGGCTACCATTGTTAGCAAATATATTTATAAAGTTGAGTGGTGTGCATTGATATTCCTTGAAGGACATCTACCACCAGCATTGTAAACCAAGTAAACTGACATTCTGGTGTGTGCCCTTTCTGCCCTTCTTTAAGCTTCCAATGCACTTGCTTTTAAGAAAAAATGGCTTTAAAAATTATGCGATGGGCTTGAGGGGTTCCAGGCTCCATAGATATTGGTGGAGCCTCTCAGGTTTATTTGCATAAATTAAAAACTGGGACATTAGAAGCTAAAAGAAGAGCAGATCCTTCCAGAGGGGGCACACACCAGCATCTATGTGTACTTGGTTTACAATCCTTTATCCTGGTGGTAGATGTACTTTAAGATCTTAATTCTAAACTGTCCTGTCATCATCAAAATTTTAAACTGTACTGCTTTCCTGGGCAGCAGGAGATATATCCAGGGGCCCAAGATGATCCGCATTGATTGCAGTAGAGAAACAGATGGGCAACATTAGATGATATAATATGTGGTGATCCACAGGGTGTCATTATATATAACAAATGACACATAATACATTGGGGGACATTATGCAGTGCCAAAGGGGCATCACACGATGAGGGAGCCATTATAGGGGCCCTTTACAGTGTGGGGTCCATTAAGTTGTGTATTATACTATGTGGGCTTACTAGGCCATTGGTTTAAGGAGAGAGCACAAGGCATGGGTGGAAATATATGTGCAGCTTGTGTTTTGTTTCTCCAATTCAAAAAGTTAGGAGGCATGCTTTGGATTATTTATTGGCTGTATCTTGAGAAATGATGTTGTGGAGATTGTTTATAGAGGATGCATACAATGCATACAATCTAGTATGAAGATTTAGTAATACAATTACTTTGATATGAAAACCTTGTTGATCAAGATTTGTGCCTACACCTTTATTTCCAATGTTATCTCTATTTTGGTTTGTACAATGTGTTAATATAAAACATTTCAATGACATATTTCAGAAGGAAACAGAGAAGCTTTTTTGTGTTATTTGCTTCTGTTAATTACAAGGACAATGAGTTGTGTGAGATGCTGAACACTAATTGAAGCAAATGGAAACTATAATATTCATCATTAATTATTTAATTAGACCACAAGTGTATGTATTTTCTCTCAATTTAAGACAGAAAGGATGGGTTTCCAATTACCTAAAACAACTGCACACTTTTGTGTACCAGTCTGCGTTCATAAATGGGGTTAACGCATGTGATTTCAAGCGCATCTAAACAGCTATGAAGAGGAGATTTGCCTGAATACTGTACATTGCTGTCAACATTGCATTTTATAAAAAAAATTTTTTGCTGTCACTTACCATTTTGGTGAGGGGTTTGTGGGAGATTAGCGGCTGTGGCAGGGATGACAGATGACATTTTACTAACCTTCCGGAACTCTGCATCTGGGTCCCACCAGTTACTAAGTTATTTACAACGTTTGGAGGGTTTTCTGGGTTTTCTATTAATTGGGAAAATCAACCTAGAGGGTAGTATGAGAATTTTAAAAGAGGGAGAATTGTTTGGTTATCTTAGTGTACACGTGATGAGAGATATGGGTAAATATGTATATCTGAATGTTCTCCTGGCTGTGAGTAAAGTGAGAGAGAGAGTGAGGGTTGGAATAAAATACCCTAGTTTCAAGCTGACAAAGTGAGTATAGTAAAAATGATAATACTATCCCTGGTTATTGTGTCTATTAACTGCTTGCCCAATATGGCTTCCGAATACAGGGATCAAAGGGGGATTAGGTACATCAGGTAGTTGATATAGAAGGAATAACTTTATTACAGTATTTAAAATCCTAGGTCTCTAAAATGTTTAGAGTTTACCAACTTTATCATGCCCTGCAGTCAGTAGGAAAAAGGAAGCTAATGCAAGAATGCAAAGGGATGTTAAGACTACGACAAATACAGAAGAAGGAGATTTCAAATAAATAAAATTTGAGAGAGTGAAAGATGAATACCTGTCGAGAAAAAGGTTTAGGAGTCATTGAAGTTGAAATATTGGTCAGAATTTATAAAAATTAACTTTTAAAATTATGATAATGAGCCCCTCCATTCATTAACTTCACAGGCTATTAAACCATGCAGAAGCACTCCCTCCTGCTCCCTCAGCACTTCCTCCCTGTCTACACCAATTGTATTCTCATACAGTGGGATTCGGAAGTGCTCCTTCAAAGTGTAACAGCCTGTGAAGTTGTAGCAGGTAGGCCAGAGCCCTCCCCCCAGTGCCCTTCTGGAACATTAGCATAATTTTAAAAGTTGATTTTAGAAAGAAGGAGGCCATGGATAAAAAATATAATAAGTTTACCACAGGCACAGTACCTGGATCTATGAGTATGTGTCCCAGGTTTATCCATTCTTTTAATAGTAGATTTCCTTTAAGAGCTTTGTCGTTAAAGAGTTAAATAAATATAGACTATAGAAGTCCCTAAAAATAAATACAGACATCTAATCAGATCTAAAAATAAATATAGCCTAAAAAATAAATACAACAACTAGGGTATGCTTCAAAAAGATATCTTATTGCAACATTTGCATGCTGTTTAGTTTCCAGATTGAATAGTGGTGTCCAGATGTCTCACATATAAGATTTATATTAGGAAGGTAAAGTCTGATAACATTATTCATTCTGTCATTGAACAAAATCTCTCAGTGAATTTACAAGCACAATAGTGAGTAGAGCACATCTGTTGGCATTGTTGGATCTAAACACGGTTTTGTTTTATATATTTTTTTACTAAATCTATGAACAGGGGAATAACTAGTAGAGTTTGGACCCCATAACAACATGGTTTTTGGGCTCCTTTCCTGAGTAAAGCATAAACATCTCAGGGAGAAATGCGTCATTGGCCCCACAGTGGTAAATATATAAAGATTGCCAGGCTATATTCACTATTCAAACATTAGTAATGACAGGTGCAACCTGAAAATTAATGGTAAGTGACATACATTCAAATCCACAAAGACAAAATGGAAGCTGTTTAAGAAAGAAGAAAATCACTGGGTTAAAATTAGTTTGATGGCAGTGTGGATAATTGTCAGCTGTATGTTATAATTTGATCAGGCAATGGAGTCCACTGGAACTCTAAGGGTGCTGTCACACGTCGCGTTTACTGCATGCGTTTAAAAACGCATTGCTACAGCTGAAGGGGTATTTCCCTAATTAAACAGCTGTTAACGATTGCGTTTACAAAACGCATGCGTTAACAATGTGTTAACAACCGCATGCGTTAACCGTTTTGTAAACGCAAGCGTTAACAGCTGTTTAATTAGGGAAATACCCCTTCAGCTGTAGCAATACGTTTTTAAACGCATGCAGTAAACGCGACGTGTGACAGCACCCTCAGGTTTAGTATACAAAATCCGTAGAAGATTCTGACTGCTGCCAGGATCAGTTGTTTACGTAGCACCATCTCTGCATCCATGGACATCATGGCTGTATGCCTCAACACCATATCTACTCCAGCTCCTCTCTAAAATTCCAGTCCCTCTTCCCTAGTCACTGTGAAGATCACCTGTCAACAGGGGTCAGCAAGTGGGGGAGTTGCAGGGCAGATGGCCAGCTCCTACCGTTTACTTGCTGTTACTTCTATTTCCTGCTGCTTTCCGTCCATCTTACAGGCTGCCAGCATCATGGCCTGTGTGATGCTAGATGCAGAACAGGTGATGTGCCATGGCATCCTTGTTGCAGCTCTGGCATCAACATGGAGAAGGCGTAAAAAAAAAAGCGTAAGTCGCAGAGGAGAACAAAGGAAGTATGTTTATTTGTACCATTATATTTTACTGGGGACATTATTGTGACTATTGCGTACTGGGGTCAGGCACTGGGACTGCTGGGGTCAAGCAATGTTACTACTGGGTATTGGAGGCAGGCACTGTGACTAATGGCTACTGGGGGAAAGCACTGTAACTACTAGCTACCGGGGACAATGTCTGTGAGTATTGGCTAATAGATGCAGGTTCTGTGAGTACTCACTGACTTTTGGCTATTAGAGCAGGTGCTGTGACTAATGGGGGCAGGCACTGGGACTACTGGGGTCAAGCAATGTTATCACTAGCTACTGGGGACAGTCTTTGTGATCACTAGCTACTGGGACTACTGAAGACAAGCAGTGATGCTACTGTGAGGCAGGCACTGTCTCTATTGGCTACTTTGGACATGCACTGTGACTAATGCCTGACAGGAACTGCTGGTGTGACCATTGACTACTTTTGGGCTACTACTGTGACTCTTGTTGCTGGCTGTGACTATTGGCTATTGTGTGGGGCAATGTAACTATTGGCTTATGTCCGAGGACACTGTGGGTGCCATTCAGAAGATAAGAAGATAAAGGAGATAGTGGAGTGAGGAGACTAAAATGTATTTTTTGCTAAATCTGCAGATAGAAGTTGTGGTTGGAAGGAGCTGCAATGTCAGCCAGGAAGAAGCAGAAGATGAAACAGTCTACTCCGATCAGGTGTCATGAGATTTACAGTAAGTTATTACACATGAGCTCACATTTCTGCACTCAATACTCAATATTAATATTCACACTGAGCATGGTTCCATTTTATGTACTTAACTAGCTTAAGTGTTGCATTTACTTATTGAACTGGCTTCTGGTGCTGTATTTTTCTTCTGATCACATCACAGTTCTAGTGCTTCTTTTATGTACTAAACTTGGTTCTGTTGCTGTAAATATGTAAGATCTTGGTTTATCTGCTGTATTTACTGTAAGTATTGGGCTTGGTTCTGGTTCTGTATTTAACTTGCTCGTGGTATTATATGTGTTCTAGTTTCTGGATATATGTTAAGACAAAAAGGGCTGACTTTGTCTATACATGAGTTAATGTGTTAATTAAATAATTTTAGTTTTAGCAGCCAATCAACAACCTTGCAGCTCCATAGCAACCACAGGCATGGCTGTTATTGTGATGTGACTCTGCAGTGTAAGAGCAGGGTCAGATTCTAACCCCTTAACGACCTGGCCTGGCCTTTTTGTTTTTTTATTTCCTTTTTTCACTCCCCACCTTCAAAAATCTATAACTTTTTTATTTTTACACATAAAAAGCTCTTTGATAACTTGTTTTCTGTGTAACAAATTGCACTTCATTGTAATGGTATTGAATATTCCATGCCATGTACTGGGAAGCAGGAAAAAAATTCCTAATGCAGTCAAAATGGTGAGAAAGCACATTTGCACCGTTTTCTTGTGGGTTTGGACTTTATAGCTTTCACTGTCCGCCCCAAATGACATGTCTACTTTATTCTTTGGGTGGGTACGATCATGGAGATACCAAATTTGCATAGGTTTTATAATGTTTTCATAAATTTGCAAAAATAAAAGCCTCCTGTACAAACTTTTTTTTTTTTAGATTTTGTCATCTTCTGGCACTAATAACTTTTGCATACTTTGGTGTACAGATCTGTTGGTTTTGTCATTTTGTGCTAATTTTAGTGTTTTTTGGACTGTATGACCTTTTGATCACTTTTTATTGTTTTTTTTTGCTTCAAAATGGCAAAAAAGACTTTGGGCGCTATTTCCCTTACAGGGTTAAACACAGTGAAAAACCGTTATTATACTTTGATAGATCAGGCATTTTTGGACGCGTCGATATGCAAAGACTTATTGACTATTGAGAGGGTTCCCCCAGTCCCCACAGACACTGCCAAAGTGTTTTTGTATAAAAAATTGGTTTTACAGAAAAAAAGATATGTTATATTGTACCTTTCATTAGCATCTGCTGTGTGACTAGGCAGTTGCCAAATGGGAGGGGCTGGAAAGGAGCAGTCCCCCCCACCCTTGGGAAACATGTGACCTTTTCAAATATATGAATAACTCCCCTCACTCGGGATTGGCTGTAGAGGAGCAGGGGGCGTCGCTAAGCCCAGTGATGGGTGTTTTCATATATTTTAAAAGGTCACATGGAGAAGCTGTTCCCCAAGGGTGAGGGGGAACTGCTCCTTTCCAGCCCCTCCCAAAAGGCAACTGCCTAGTCACACAGCAGATGCTAATGAAAGGTACAATATAACATATCTTTTTTTCTGTAAAACCAATTTTTAATACAAAAACACTTTGGCATTGTATGTACTATGCTCTGTGGGGACTGGGGGAGTGCTAAAAATGGGTCTCCTGGTGACAGGTTCCCTTTAAGGAGTTCCAATCCAACATTGAGAGCTCGTTGGCAGCACGGGGAGGATGAGGAAGTTGCCAAAGCAACAGGAACACCAGCACTGGAGCATGGACTCAATTTGGAATCCAATGTTCAATTCTCCTCAACCTCCACCACCATTGGATATGGCATGTAGTACCAGGAGGCCTGGTACTGAACGAGGGATCCTGCTTATTAAATTTCTGAGTGGGAAAATTGGATGGACGCATAGTCACTCTATACCTTGCAGGCACAGTCCCTGTGGCATGTGTGCTGTTAGAGTGCATGTTAGGCACCGCCGGTGGTGTCATAAACAACAATAGGATTGGCTTTCTAACTTGGCTGTGCCAGCATCAGTGAAAAACTGCAGTACCTGAAATTTGACTAGAAATGGACAAATTCTGCAGTAGCTGGATTGTAACCGCATTTTTTTTAATCAATAATTTTAAATGATTTTTCTTTGTTTATTATTTCAAGTTATGTTATTATTTTAAGTACTCTCCCTAGCCCCTTATCACCGACACTTGTTTTCAGCTTATTGACCACACTCTTTTTAGAATCTGCCCTGTGTCACGATAATTGGTTAAAACTTCAGAACGCTTTAACATATCCAGGTAATTTTGAAAGTGATTTCTTGTGACACATTGTACTTTATGTAAGTTGAACAATTAAAGTGATACGTTTTGCGTTTAATTCTGCTAAAAATGAAAATTTGGAAAAAGTTCAGAAAAATTCCAAAAAATTCTTAATTTTCAAAGTTTTAACCCCTTACCAACATGTGAAGTAATACTACGTCACATGCTGGGTGCGGGTGCAAGGAGAGGGCTAATGGGCTGAGCCCTCTCTATAGCCGGTAAGTCTTTGCTGCATATTGCAGCAAAGGCTTACCGTTAACACCTGCGATCAGTGCCAGCTGACCACCGCCGGCAAAGCTGCTGCATGGGGATTGCGCTCCCTGTGACATCATCGGGGAGTGGTGATCCGTCGCTATGACAGCCTCGGGTCAGAAAATCTCCCCCAAATTAAAAAATGGCACTTTTTTGCCATTTAAAAAAAAATTCTTTTAAAAGTGATCAAAAGGTTGTACAGTCCTAAAAATGATAACATTGTAAATGTCATCAAAAGCCGCAAAAAACTACACCTCCCAAAGCTCTGTACACCAAAGTATAAAAAGGTTATTTGCGCCAGAAGACGGCAAAATCCCTCCAAAAATTTTTGTACAGGAGGTTTTAATTTTTGTAAATGTATGAAAACATTATAAAACCTATACAAATTTGGTATTCCCATAATTGTACCGACCCAAAGAATAAAGTAGACATGTCATTTGGGGCATACAGTGAAATTAGTAAAATCCAAGCCCACAAGAATACAGCACAAATGTGTTTTTTTAACAATTTCTCTGCATTTGGAATTTTTTCCTGCTTCCCAGTACACGGCATGGAATATTAAATACCACCATTTTGAAGTGACACACATAGTACAGGCTATAAAATTTAAAATTTTTTGATAATGCAAAAATGTGCTGGCTTTTTATTTGCGGGATGAGATACACTGTACAGATAATTCATTTGGGGGGTCTATTGCTTATTCATGAGATTTTAATAACTATTTCAAGAAAGACACAAAGAAAATCATCAATTTTGGTGTGTTTTATATATTTTGTTTCTTTATTTGGTTTTTATTTGTAACTGGGGTGATTAGGGGACTTTAATTTTATTTATTATTCTTTATTTTTGGACAGAAATGATTTGTACTTTTTAAAATACTTTTTTAACTTATTTTAATTTACATATGTATTGCAGTGTATAATAGAAGTAACTGTGCATGCTGAGCATGGTCAGTGAGTTAAAGCTGGGTCCTGCCAGGAGGCAGAACTTGCTGTGTGGAGTCAGCAACTTTGGGGCACACACTGGACCGTGCGGTTGCAGCAGTATGGATCAGATCACCGTGAGCTCACCAGGGGGCGGTCCAATCCCCGGGAGGGGGGTTCAGATACACCTGAGTTTTTCCGATTCCGAGTGCTAGTGCTGAGTCTGGGCTGTGATGACCAACACCTAACAGCCTGACACCAGCACTTATAGGAGGCGATGTGCTACAATCATCTTCTGATGTGCCGACATAGAAAGGCAGCGTGTCAGAAGAAGTACCCTTAATGGCTAAGGTAAAAACATGATATGGCGCCCATTAAGGTGCTATACCTCTACATCCTATGCTCATTTGATGTCAAGATGGTGTAAGCTCTGGTTGTTCATAAGGAATTGTTTTATTTCCAGGCTTGCATATCAGAAAACTAGCGTACAAGCCTTGATAATTCCTCACAATGTTGTCCAAAAAACATTCTTTAAATAAACAAAACTACTAAACTGCTTGCAGTCAGATGTAATTTTTTTGCTGTCATTTTGTTATTGCCTAGCCAAATGCCGATGGAAGAAATAACCAGCATTAGGTACAACAGAAAAAGCTTCAGCACCAATTATTGGGATTCAGCTGCTTTTACTTAGAGCTCCCTGCTGTGTGTTACATGTTTTTGGCTTTGTGGTTAAAATCCAAGTCATTGAAATGCACTTAGTAGGCAATTACAGGTCATAAAGCAATGAATGGTAATGGTGCTGAATTATGCATTAGGTACGACAAGAACACAACATATACTGGAGAAATACTTTACTATTTCTTCCACTAGATGCTCCAAAGTGACATCCATTAATCTGTGATCAGTGTCACATAGAGAATAGTATTTAAAGGAAATCTACCATCAAAATCCATCATGATAACCCAGGTACACTCATACTCAAGGCAACGGGACTGTGTTAATCCATGGCCTTCTTCCTTCAAAAATTAACCAATGAACCTGAAGGGCTTTTGTGGCTGGTTTCCAGAGCCCCTCAGTTCTGCAGACAGGTTGTTACAATGAGAAGAGCAGGTCTCCCTCTGTACTTCTTGCTGCTTCTAGATTACACAGGCTGAAAGAGAGTGTTGGGTGAGACATGTTCTGCTCATTGTAACAGCCTGTGAATATGCAGCACTGATGGGCTCTGGTTATGTCTGCAAATCCCTCCAGTGTCATTAGCATAATTTAAAAGCTGACTTCAGAAAGAAGGAATCCATGAATAACAAATATAAGAAGATTAAGAGTAAGATTACCACAGTTACATAATCTGGATCGATGAGTAACAGTTCCTGGTTTATCATGCTGGATTTTGATGGTAAATTTTCTATATAGCAGTTGAATGATCATACACTGTTTTAAGTTTAGTTACAAATCATAATTAAAGTTCTATAAAGACAAGAATGAACCTGCTAGGAATGTCAAACTGAGAGACTCTTCATAAAAAATAGTATTGTATAGCAAAACATAAAAATGACTGCAACCTGCTTCTGACTTTGGAAAATTATGTAGAAATATTAGATTCAAAAGTGGTTCCCATGTTTTATGTAAATGAAGACTATTAGTGGTGAAATAAAGATTCTACAATTCACCTCAAATACTTTATGGTTTGATTCCTTGTGATTTTTAAGATTTCTCAAAACATTTTTGGCCCACGTTTATCAAAAACAGTGCAGTTTGCTTGTGAAGTGTGCAGATCCATGACTTGTGGCGCACGTTCTTCATGAATCTGGCGCACCCTATGCTGCTCAGACAAAGTGCAACAACTTTTTGTAGTGCACCTTAAACATAGAGCAAGACATAGATATGGTGCACCGTCCGACTGTGCACCAGTACGCCCCTTTCAGTGAAGAAATTTGTGTTGTGTTGGATATGGTGCAGCTGCGACACTTTATAAAGCAATCAGCTTACACTGAAAAGAACATGCAAAGTCAGACAAAAAGCTGGTGAAGGGGCTTTAATAAATGTGGGCCACTGTTCCAGATTTATTAAAAGTAGTGCAATACTGGACAAGGACTTTAAGAATCTGCCGCACCCTGCACTGCTCAGGAAGTGTGAACCAACTTTTTCCTGGTGCATCTTTAACATAGAGGGGCTTATTTACTAAGGCTCCCTGGATCACATTTCTGTCAGGTTTTACAAGGTTTTCTGACGCTGGGACAGGTATTTAGAAGCAGATTTTGGCCCACGCGATCAGATTCTGGAGCAGTGGTCGGCTTTCATGCGACACAAATCAGGGGGCAGATGATCTGACTGATTAGGACTAATTTAACTTTAAACTTGTGTCGCAAGACAAGCACTTACATACACCCGGAGGAAGATGGTGAACTACAGTGGACCTGATCGGAGAAGCGACACATTCAGGAAATCTTCACACATCTTATTGAATCGTGGCACAGTGAATTGTCGTCAGACAATGTACTTTCGGGAACCCCTCCGGACCGGGTAAGTAAATGTGCCCCAGAGTGTGCAACACAATTCTGTCAAGTCGCTGTAATAAATGTGGCGCGCAGTCCAAATCAGCACCGGAACTCCCCTTTAGGCGCAGAATTTTGTGGTGTGGCTGACACGGCGCAGATACTTCATAAATACTTTGCACATTTTATTTATTCAAAGTAAAACAGAAAAATGGCGCAGCCAGCTTAATAAATTGCATGTTGGAATCTTAGTATTCTTAAGATTCTAGTAGAAAATTAAAAAAAATATATTGTTTTTTATTATAAATAAAAAAATGTTATTTTAATTTTAAGGGTCAGCATGGTTGCTGTACTTACCTTATTTTTCAGACTATAAGAGTCATCTGCTACCGCTAGATGTATACAATGATCTGGCAGATCGCTTTATCAGCGCTCTGCCAAATCATTAATACAGCTGTCAGTGGTGTCTGGCACTGATGGATTTTATCTTGCTACAAACTGAGGGTTCTCATTAGGTTTCTGAATTTGTTTCAAGAAAGAACAGTGTAAGCAGAGGGAAAGCGTTACAGCCAAGGCTACCTTTATAATGAAAAGAGGACTCGGACCCCCTCCGTGAATTACACTATGATTAATCACATTGCAGCGTGTATAGGTCTTTCTCCTGTATGCGTTGCCCTGCAATCAGGCTCGGACTGGCCCACCGGAACACCGGTGAATCCTCCGGTGGGCCCCCGATACCTCTGCTACAGCAGGGCCCTCCATCCCCATCTGAGGGCCCTGACAGCAGGGTCGCACTCAGTAGCGTAACGATCGCGGTCGCAGGGGTCGCGACCGCGATCGCGAACTGGCAGGTATGGGCCCGGACCGGGACAGTAATATAATGAATGTCTCGGTCCGGGCCCCCTGTCATAAATATGCCGCAGAGTAGAATGCCCGCAATCTGAGGCAGCCGTCTACTTCCGGCACCCTGTTGCAGGCACGCATCGCTGCGAGCCGGGACAGAGCAGGAAGTGCCGTGCAAACACTTCACTGCTCTGTCAGAAGCGCAAGGGACGGGAAGAAGGCGTCCCAGCGCTGCCAGCGTGTGACGTCACTATGCTGCCTGCGCTGGGCGCCTTCCTCCGTGCAGAGGAGAAGCCGGGAGGAAGGATGGAATGAGGATGATCGCGTGCAGTGAGTATTGCAGTTTATTTTTTTTCAATTATAACTTGTGTGTGTATGGGGTCTGGGGCTTCCTATAGCTATTAATGAATAGGGGCTATACGCAAACTACCACTAAATTACCACTAATAAGTGTGCAGGACAGGATAGGAGTAGTAGTACTGTGCTGTGTCCATACATACAGGATAGAAGTAGTAGTACTGTGCTGTGTCCATACATACAGGATAGGAGTAGTAGTACTGTGATAATATATACAGGAAAGGAATAGTAGTGTGCTGTTTCCATATATACAGGATAGGAGTGGTAGTACTGTGCTAATATATACAGGATAGGAGTAGTAGTACTGTGCTAATATATACAGTATAGGAGTAGTAGTACTGTGCTAATATATACAGGATAGGAGTAGTAGTACTGTGATAATATATACAGGATAGGAGTAGTAGTGTGCTGTTTCCATATATACAGGATAGGAGTGGTAGTACTGTGCTAATATATACAGGATAGGAGTAGTAGTACTGTGCTAATATATACAGTATAGGAGTAGTAGTACTGTGCTAATATATACAGGATAGGAGTAGTAGTACTGTGATAATATATACAGGATAGGAGTAGTAGTGTGCTGTTTCCATATATACAGGATAGGAGTGGTAGCACTGTGCTAATATATACAGGATAGGAGTAGTAGTACTGTGCTAATATATACAGTATAGGAGTAGTAGTACTGTGCTAATATATACAGGATAGAAGTAGTAGTACTGTGATAATATATACAGGATAGGAGTAGTAGTGTGCTGTTTCCATATATACAGGATAGGAGTGGTAGTACTGTGCTAATATATACAGGATAGGAGTAGTAGTACTGTGCTAATATATACAGTATAGGAGTAGTAGTACTGTGCTAATATATACAGGATAGAAGTAGTAGTACTGTGATAATATATACAGGATAGGAGTAGTAGTGTGCTGTTTCCATATATACAGGATAGGAGTGGTAGTACTGTGCTAATATATACAGGATAGGAGTAGTAGTACTGTGCTAATATACACAGGATAGGAGTAGTAGTACTGTGCTAATATACACAGGATAGGAGTAGTAGTACTGTGCTGTGCCAATAAATACCTGAATAGGAGTAGTAGTACTGTGCTGTGCCCATATATACAGGATAGGAGTAGTAGTACTGTGCTGTGCCTATATATACAGGATAGGAGTAGTAGTACTGTGCTGTGCCAATAAATACCTGAATAGGAGTATTTATTAGGACTTTTATATAAAATATTTGATAAGCAGAGCAGTAAATATATGGAGAGCATTGGAAATGATATATTATGTAATTAAAGGGAATGATGTCCAGTTTATTTTATTAGGTTTATCATATTATTTACTCGGGGTGGGATTGTAATACACTAAGGAGCTCAATGTAATATTTCATTTATGGAGAGGGCACAGTATGTTTTTTGTTATGGGGGTATATTTGGTATTGGTGGGGGGTGGGGGGGCACAGTGTGGTCTGTTGTTTTGTGAGTGGTAAATATTATTTAGGAGCACAGAGTGGGACATTGTTATCCAGGTGACATTATGCTATAGTGACAGTGAAATCTTTAGTTGCACAGTGTGGAGATGTGCCACAGAGAGATGAAGATATCTGGTGGAAAATTCTCCATTGATAAGGAAAAAAAAGGGAGAAGTTATCTTGCGTCTTGAGGTACTGAATCCCACTTTTGAGTCTGATAACTGTAATTACTGATTAACTACCTAGACTATTTGTATAATATCAGTGCCTAGTCTTCTTATGTGCTGCAGAAAACATACAAAGGAGTTGAAGTGTTATAGTTAGTTATTTTTATTGGGAAGTTGGTGCTAAGCAAACTGCAGCCGCCGTGAACTCCTGTGAAATAACGAATATTTCTTGGCAGCGGTATGGTGGGCCCCCAGAATCAATTTCTCTGGTGGGCCCCAGGCACCCCAGTCCGACCCTGCCTGCAATGATGCAAATGACACAATGATATAATCACACAATCGCATCAAGTGCATCTGGATCTGGATCCCCCAATCTAAAAGGTAGAGCAATGTACTAATACTATATTGGCTACTGTGGGGCACCACTACTTTGTATGGAAATAAAAGTATTTTATATAGTAAGGTTATTTGATTATTATCATTAAAAATGCCTTTTATAGAGCTAAAAATACTGCAAGAGAAAGTCTTCTTTGTCCAAATTCTGCCACACAGACAACAAAACCAGAAACTATAAGATTAATAACCACCTACAATTTTAATAGGAATCAATAGCTGCTTGACAAGTAAAAAAATGTAAATATCTGCAAGTTCATAGTCCCTACATTCCAATGACACGGAACCAAGATGGGTCTGTTTTCCTTGCAAAGATTGTAAGGCATGCAATAATATTTAATGTTACTTTGACTTTCAGGATGCAGAGAAAATATGTGTATATTAGATCACACAATACATCACCGTATTGTGCCCCCTTGATATGATATATATCCTCCTGATGTCCAAGAAGTTTGAGATAAGAGTGCAACAACAAATGAGAAACATTGTAAACTCTAAAATTTAAACAGTTGACAATAATCTTAAGACTTTACCGAAACATTTCAAGTGACTCCTTCAGGGTAATGCAGTCATTCACTCAAAATGTAAGTGATTGGCTTAATTTGAGGCCCAATGGATTTTTCGATTGGGAACTCCCAAAGGCCTGAATGAGTGACATCCTGCTAAAATGTTTTTGTAATTTTTCACTTTTTTGTTTTTATTATTGTTTATGTGATTTTAATTTTGTCATTCTTTCTTTTTAGTGATATATTATACTTACTATGACGTGGGATTCCTGTGCTGATTGCTGGTGTGGAGGAGTTGTTCCGGATGGTCGTTTTGGATTCGTTCTTCTGGATGTCCAGCTGTATTTTCTTAACTTTACTTTTATTATATGGACGGTATGGAAAAGATTTAACCAGTTCAACCAGTTTTGTAGGTTCATACAAAACTATGTTGGCTACTTTGGGGGTACTGTTACTATATTGGCTACTGTGGGGTCACTTGTAAGAAATTGGCTATAGTTGGAGCATGATTAATATATTGGATACATTGGGACCCCTCTTACTATATTGGCTACTGTGTAAGTGCTATTACTATAATGGCTAATGTTTGGGCACTACTATCATAACTGTTACTGTTCTCTGGGGGCTTTGTTACTTTATTGGCTAGTTGGGGAGCATTGTTAATATATTGGCTACTATGTTGGTATAACAGTGATTGTGAAAAAGAGAATGGAGGAACCCTTATGACTATTGTGGTTACTATAGGGATACCATTACCAAATTGGCTACTGTAGGGACACCATTACTATATTGGCTATAGTGGGATCACCATAGCTATATTGGCAATAGTGCGGGGGAAACCTACAATCTCTTTATAATCCAGGGTCCATAATGCACTTTGACGTTAAACTCATGTTATCTATGTGATGTTGTAGTATATGATGGGAAACTAATTAGCATGAGATGGACACAAAATTTGCCAGTCAGGAACATCAATATTCCAAGTGCCTTTAATAGAAAGGAGACTAAGCCCTGAAAACCAGGACTGGCCAGTTGAATCTAAAACTTAAGGCATAAAGTTCCTTATTTTAATTCTGCACTTAGAGTATATTTAAGAGCACAAACTAAATTTACTTTACTGTACAAGAGTAATTTATTAAAACTTTTTTTTGTACCACTGTACGCTTTTACAATATTATAGTTTTTTAAAGATTTTGATGCATTTCTTAAGACTGATTTATTTCATATATGATTACTTTATTATGATCAGAAAGGGTTAGTTAGAAACTGTTGGTATAAATGTATACAAAGAGTGTATTTCCTGACCAGCAACTAAATAAAGACAAGGCCAACTAATGGATGCAATGCAGGTTGCTTTTGCTACAGAATTTCCTTGTAGAATTTCAGCAACACTATCAATTATTACTGGTTCTTCAAAAAATACATAAATTACATGAGGCATTAATAAACTACAATGCTCTAAAATGCTTAACTGATATTTTTACTGATATTTTATATTTAGCAATACAATGATACTGTAATATGGATAAATTAGGCAAAAAAAATACCCAAAATATGGATGTTTATGCATCAAATACAGCTAAAACGATATCAAAAAGCAGATGGATTGATCTTATTCTCTTTGATAAAACACAGAAATTCAAAGGCTTAATGCTATCGGAAATTCATCACTCCTGCCAAATTCTAATTTCATAAAAATATGTCTTATCATTAAATATACATATCCAGAACATTTTGTTTGGAAATATGTTCAAGTCTTCATGACATTCTGCAGACAAACATTGCATTATAGAGGAATAGCAATTTTTAGTGTTGTTCTTGAAAAATGAACTAGATGTTTATTGCTTTAACCCCACAGCTATTTTCCCTTTTTACATTTGTGTTATTTACTCACTTCATTCCTAAAGCCATAACTTTTTTTTTAGTATGAGGACTTGTTTCTTTTGTGACATGTTCCAAGTGCAACCTTTAATAATTGAGCAAAATATTGTCTTTTAATGTGCAGTACAAATGAACCATTTATTCTTTGTGTCAGTACCCAAATTCTATAGGTTTTGCTATGCTTTAATAACTTTATAAACATTAGACACTTTAGGAAACTACATATTCTAAAAGATATAACTTATTTATACTTTACTACACAAAGCTGTATAAGAAGTCAATTTCTGCAGGACAAACTGTTGTAATGACAAAATATACTTCCTTTAATCACTTTTTTAGAAAAGTTTTTATGGGTTCCAAATTCATAAACAACAAGTCACAAGTAATCCCTGAGTGTATGAGAAGTATCCCATATGATTGAATCTGGAAGGCCAAAAAATAATTTTGCCTCTGCCTTGAGCTATTTTTGTACATGTTACTATGTTACATGTTAACTAACAACATACATGTGACAAAATATCTATATAAAATACAACAAAATACATAGTGAGCACAATATTTATATATATATATATATATATATATATATACATATATATATATATATATATATATATATATATATATATATATATATATATAAATACACATTTGAACACTACACTAGTTCCATCCATCCATTAGATGAAAATATAGAGACGCATGCACAATAGTATATATATATATATATATATATATATGTAGATCCAAGAGTTAATGGGATAAGGCTACAGGTTGTAAATGTAGTTACACTTATACTAACATATTCACTGCAAACACTTCCTTATGTATATATGGTAAAAAACATAACACCTTAACGGAGCCAGCGCCAGAAGCTGCAGGTGTCAGCTATATATTATAGCTGACACCTGCCTCTAACACCCACGATCAAAGATTCCTTTGATCGCGGGTGTTATCCCCTTACACGCTGCGGTCATGCTTCACTGTGGCGTGTAAGGGGCATTTCACAGGAATCGAACCCCCCACGCAGTGCTTACCGTGGGGGTCCGCTGCTCCGATCGCAGCCCCGGGTCTACTAGTGCTCCAGGGCTGCACGATCCTCTTCTGGAGCCGGGTCCTGCCTCCTAGAAGGACCCGGCTGTAAAACACTGAGCATGCGCAACAGCTCAGTGTGTTACATAACACAGAGTAATACATCTGTATTACACTGTGTTAGGTGAAGAAGAGCTTGAACAAGCGATCAGCCAAACTGTAAAAGTAAAGAAAAATTTTTAAAAACACCTAATAAAAACTATTTTTAATAAAAAGAATTAATTAAATAAAGGAAAAGTCCCCTTAACACAAAAATTCCCTATACACATCTAATAAAGTAAAAAAAAACCCAGAAAATCACCAAAACCCCCCACATATTTAATATCGCCACGTCCGTAACAATCTGTACAATAACTCAGAAACATTACTGGATTTTTCACAAATTTTTCAGAAAATCCCTTCACAAAAATGTTCCAAAAAGTGATCAAAAAAAGTTAAGTGCGCCAAATGGTACCACTGAAAAGGACAACTCAGTACCTAAAAAATAAGCCCTAAACTAGCTCTGTCAACCAAAAAATATTAAAGTTATATTTCCTTTATATTAGTTATTTTCCAGTAAAATTGTAAAAAAAAAATATATATATATATATATATATATATATATATAGCAAGCCCCCTGGTATCAATCAAAACCCTATCTATGCCTCTCACCTTCAGTTTTGATCCATCGCACTGTGCGATGGATCAAAACTGAAGGTGAGAGGCATAGATAGGGTTTTGATTGATACCAGGGGTGGGAACTGGAGAAAGGTGTTGGCACAAAGAGAAACAAAATGGATTTACCTTCTGAACACCGTCACCCCACGGGGTCTCAACGAGAACTTGAGCTTTGCGCCATTCTTGTAATCATACTTTCCTTACTGGGTCCCCTTTTAAGTGTAGGTTTTCTTTTAATGTAATTTTTTAATTCTCTTCTGCATTATTACTTTGTTTGTTGTTTTTAGACTCGTGGGTCTTTCACATGTTTTCTTTATTTTTTCAGGAATAATTTTGGACCTCTTGTTCTGCATACTTCAGGAGTTTGACCTTGGCCCCATTTTCCATGCTGCCCTCCCCACCACTTTTATTGTCACCATCACGTGTGTTTCACTGTGTGGCACTTCACTGTGTGTTCACATACCATATGGATTACCCTTTTCCGGCATGCATATGCCGGCTTTATTTATCATAACCTATGCAATTTATTGGAACTTGTTCTTTCTATGTGGTTCTTGTTGTATACTACTGTATATATATACACTTTTGTATGAATTATATCAGTCTTCATCGCAATGTTATAGGTATATTCCACCTTTTGCTGACCTCATCTCTGCACTTTATACCGTCTTGCACTTTATAGTATTGAAGCTTTATTCATTGTAGCACTTTATTCTTTACATTCTCAGTTCTTAAACCTTATGCCTAGTGTATATTATAGATTGTCATATTCGTGTGTCATTTTTATCCGTATTACTGTTGATGCATTTTTATAGCACCTGCACTTTATCATGTTCCACATATCCAAATTACATTGGACCATTTTCATGTTTTTTGTACCTTTTTTTCATATAGGCATGGGTTGACCACTGGCCATTTTATCTTATTGATACATCTTTTGGTCCACGTTTATATCACTCCTTGATCTAATCTACCCTTGGTGGCCGTCTTGGTCCTCTCTTTACAATTATGCGCCTGGTTTCATACTTACCTGGTATTCTCAACATAGTTGTATGATCTGCGCCACTTTTCTGCGCGTGCGCCACTTTTCCAGCGAGACCAAAATCTCGCGACACTGTGGAAATCCCGCGCATGCGCACTGGGCAATCGCGCAATGTAGTGAGCCAGACCGTTTTTACCTGTATGTGCGGCTCCTTTCCGGTCCGGACATTCACTGCACTCAGGCACTTTCATAATTCAGGTGTGTACAAACAACTCCATTGGTCCGCTTCCCCTTTTTATACCCATGAGTCCCTCTTCTCCTACACTCCCCTTGATAAAGCGCTCATAGCGAAACACGTGTCGGGGCAACTTCCCATGTGTGATCTGATTTGGTATGGTATTTGTTTTCCACTTTCCTTTTGTCATTTTTTCCTGCAGGATTATCTGTGCATCTATTCTAACCCCATTGTCTTATGCATGTTTACTTGGGGCTATGCTATGTGACAAACTTATTACCTACCCATATACATAGACATAATTATTTATTGTACCACAAATGGCTTTTAACCCATTGTAGTTCATCTATTGTGTGTCTTGATTATTTGTATGTTACTAATAAAGATGGTAATTTTTTACATTTATTCTTTGTAAGTGTTACATCACTTTTTGTTCAAACTATTAGTGTTCTGCATTGGGACCCGAGTGTGGCCGACTTTATTGTCCACATATATCGGGTCCAATAAATTCTGTTGGTGTTCTAAACCCCCAAAAGATACAAAAAAAGGAAACCATAATTGATAATTTTCTTTTCCGCCATACATTCAAGAGTTAATAAAATCTCATTAAAAAGCTAATGACCCACTACAATGAAGTATTTGGAAAGTGCATCTTATGTCGCATATAATAAGCCCTTATATGTCCAAATTGCCAAAATAATAAATATTGTATAGCCTTTATAAAGGGACAATGCATAATCTGCTGTGAATGGCGCAGCTTCCCTTCAATGCTCTGGCATGTGCCCATACAGCAGGTTACCACCACATATGGGGTATTGTTATACTCGGGAGAGATTGGGTATCAAACTTTGTGGAGCGTTTTGGTATTTTATCCACTGAGAATTTGTACATTTTATGAAAAACACATTCATTTAGCCAAAAAAAAATGTAATTTCAAAATGGCATCCGATCTTGTTCTAACCCCTTTAAAACAATTAAATGGTTAACAATCTTCATAAAAGTTGTTTTACGTACGTTGAGGGGTGTAGTTTCTATAATGGGGTAATTTGTGGGATTTTACTATTATTTAGACCTCTCAAAGTGACTTCAAACCTGAGCAGGTCCTTCAATAGCATTTTGCGTTTTGTATGAAAATGAGAAAAATCGCACCTAACGTTCAAAGCCCCATAACATCCTACAAAAATGAGAGAATGCATAAAAACTATGGCCACATAAAGTAGACTTTCGGTGAATGTTAGTTATTATGTATTTTGCTGTTAAGAATATGTGTGGAAAAAGTAGAACATTCTGAATTTCGAAATTTGAGAATTTTTCCAAATTTTCACCAAATATGTGATTTTCTCATAAATAAACACATACCACCAAAATTACATGAAGTACAAAGTGTCACGAAAAAATTATTTCACAATCACTTGGATATGTTAAAGCGTTCCAAAGTTATAACCACTTAGACTAGTGACACAGGGCAGATATGAAAAAATGGGCCATGTCAGGAAGGGGAAAAGTGGCTTCGGCGTTAAGTGATAAAAATAAATAGTGTTGTTATAAGAATTAGCTCACTATAGGTATTGGCATTTCCATGGCAGGAGGAGGCTGTGCACGAGGATTAACAAGACTGGTCTGATCACAGTTAAATTCAGGAGAATATTGTATGCTCAGCACAGACATTGCTGGAGTTTCAAAGATACTTAGAATCCAAATCTTTAGTTAAGAAAAGATTAAAAATATAAAAATGTAGCGATCAGTACAGCAAGGTAACGTATTTCAGACAAAAAGAGTGTATATTCATACCATAATACACGAGCGTAAACACCAGGTATATAAACAAGTATGACACTAGAGACGGGAGGGTAAGTGTGGGCATGGCTAGAGCTTCAGACACTCAATTTCACAGTCACGTGATAGTATAGTCATGGCAACAGGACAACAAAACCCATATGAGTCAGTATTCAGATAATGGAACAATGCCAAAGAGGAGAACAATACATATATTTCATCATTGTTGGCAAACTTGGACATGGCCAATGGAGAAGAGACACATTTGTATTAACCCCTTAAAGACGTGGCCTTTTTCATTTTTGCGTTTTTACTTTTCTCTCCCCACCTTCAAAAATCTATAACTTTTTTATTTTTCCATGTAAAGAGCTATGTTTGGGCCTGTTTTCTGCATAACAAATTGCACTTCATAGTGATGGTATGTATTATTCTATGTCGTGTACTGGTAAGCGAAAAAAAAAAATTCTGAATGCACTGAGCGCCCTATATTACATGTCTACTACTGGTCAGTATGATCATGAGGATTCCAAATTTATATAGGTTTTATAAAGTTTTCATACATTTACAAAAATGAAATACTCCTGTACAAGAAAAAATTTCTTCAATTTGCCATGTTCTGGTGCTAATAACTTTTCCATATTTCGGAGCTGTGGGTGCTGTCATTTGTTGCGACATGTTTAATGCTATCATTTTGAGGACTGTACGGCCTTTTGATCACTTTTTATAGAATTTTTTATATTTTTCAAAATGGCAAATAAAAGTGGCACTTTCGACCATTATTTTATATTATTATATTTTGATAGATCGGACATTTTGGGACGCGATGATACCAAACATGTTTATGATTCTTACTGTCTATCTACTTTTATATGTGATCTAGGGAAAGCGGTGTGAGTTAAACTTTTACTTTTATTACAATTTTGTTCATATTTTTTTTACATTTAATTTTTTTTTTAACCATTATATCAGACCCTCCAGATTACTTTAACCCTGCAGGGTCTGATTGTAATGGTGGCGCCCATTTAATGGTAAGTTAGATGCTTGGTTGGCTACGACTGCTGCACTTAACAGGTTAACTGCATGATAGGTGCCAGCACCGACCACGGCAGTAACAGGAGGGCGTCAGCTGTATTATGCAGCCGACACCCGCTGTGTATGGAGAGAGCTCAGCTCCTGAGCTCTCGCCATACACCCTTCGTAGCACGAGGACGATATAGTTTGTCCTGGGTCGCGAAGGTACAAATTGTTTTATTAACAATATAATATAATATATAGAGAACTGCCACATGGTATAGCTGGGAGATCATGAGGCAGCCGTGTTTTTGAGGAGTCTTTTAATATGATTGTACCCTTCAATTTAGTATGGAGTATGATTCCTCTATAATCTCTTTCCTTGCTGTTAGGTCATGTTGCCTCTAGAACTGTACAAAACAGTCTATATTTCAAATCCATAGCAGGCAACACATTGCTCATGCAACAAGTTGTCATCCTCAACATACAATACTTAACCTGCCTTTCGGTGAGTTTATTTCAGCCAAGCGCTCGTGCTCTACTGGTCATGTATATCAGAAAGAATGTCAGACGTTAATGTTAGATGTTAATCCTAGGTTACAAGAGAGGGTATATAAGAAAGGCTTATACCATAGAGCAGGTAACATAGTAGACTCCGAACCCAGCAAACACTACCATGATATGTTAACAAAGTGTGTGGGAGAAACTGAATATAGCAGTAACTTTAAGGATGTTGTACAGATTGTTAAAAAAAAAGGACTTCACCATGAAAAAGATACTGGTTACTGGCATTTCCTTAGTATCTATTAGAAACCCTATGCAAGCCAATATACTTTCCCTAATGTCTTTCAGATGGCACCAGTCCTTTACTGGAATTATATGTTGTGGTGGAAATAAATGTTCCCTATTTCGACATATGATTAAACCGCCCCCTTGCAGTCTAGAAAATTTTTAGGGTAGATAATAATGGATCCAGATGCAGGTGCGAACCTGACTCAAAGGTAGGCAAACAGGTAATCCAAAAAATAGAAGACGAGGCAGCACTCCTGGAGTATTAAAGGCGTTTTATTCACCCAAAGTAGAAAGGTGCAACGTTTCAGCCCCTCAATGGAGCTATTTTCAAACTGCATTGAGGGGCTGGAACGTTGCACCTTTCCATTTTGGGTGAATAAAACACCTTAAATACTCTAGTAGTGCTGCCTTTGCAGTCTACTTTTACACAGTCTACATGTAATATAAAGAAATATAAGAATTCAAATGTAACCAATTATCTTAATGAGGGTAATGCATGCAGACTAGAATAAGTTGGATGCATGTCCAGAAAACTCAAAGTTTGTATCAATTAACACATTACAGAAGCCACAATAGAGAATGTCTTAAACCTTTTCATGATTTTCACCATGGTAATATTTCATCTATGTGGGTCACTGGTATTGAACACCATACACTACACTATCATGTAACCGTGGAAAGAAAAGGTCTGATGCTGTGGACAATTAATGTTTTACCTGCAAAAGATTTCACTTCCTCTCACGTTTTTTTTTTTCAAAATTCATTTATAAAATAAAAACATGCCTGCATTACAGTTCTGCTTTATTTTACACATCTCCTCTGCTGTCATCAGCATGATACAAAAAGGTCAGGAAATGCTAGAAGGCTCAATTATTGTTTTCCACTATGTTAACTAGATTAATGCTCATTCATGACAGTAAAATATGACATTAGTATTTAACTGATGTGGAAAGCATCACATTTTCCCTATAACATGTAGATAATACTTGCCATCATAGCATGCAATGTTCAGATTCACCTGTTTTTGATTCAAAAACACATAAAACTCATGGCTCAGTGATACAAACGCTAAATGTTGGGAAAATAAAAAAAAAGAGTTTGTGCTTCAATAAAGTGATTAGCCAAAAGATATTTTGAAGGTAAAATTCTTCCCTTTCCCTGGTAAGGGGGGTTTACATGACAATCCAATAAAATAGCAAGTCAATTGCTTGCAGCAAAAATTCCATGATGTGATGGCATATAAAGCATATCTAGAGAAAAATTGGAGTCATTGGGGCCAAGGAGGACATGTTGAACATGGCTTGTAAAAATCCATAGTATAATTCTATTTTCAGTTAACATGATCTAAGCCTCCTAACCACAAACTGTGTTGAAAATTGCACGACTTTGCTTTTTTGTTGCAGCGAACAAATTATCTTTCACTTGTGTCAGATTCTATCTGCTCTGAGCTACTTTCTTGAAACCTGTGCAGTAAAAACTGACTACATTTGGATGCCTCCTAGTGCTGCCAAGTCTATTTCCTCAGACTTGGATCAAAATAGTAAAAACTCAGATAAAAATGCATGTCTGAATAAAACAATATACTAACTATGTGTCAGAGTTTAGTCCAAGTCCAATGCAATGACAAATTTCATTGGACTTTGAATGAGAAAAACACTTGTGGGCAAGGGCCTAAGGGTCCCCTCATCAGGTCTAGATTAGGGCATAATTTCCATCTGCAGCTTGGTGTTCACTAAGAAAAAACTGAACACAGCACAGCTTTTATTTCTTAAGAACTCTATAAAAAAGAAAAGGAAGCTTTGCTGTGATTGGTTGCACTTAGGGTGCACTCTTTGTTTTTTTATGTAATAATAATAGAAAAAAACATTTTAAACCATAGCCAATTTTTGAAGAAAGGGTGTGTGGTAACATGAAATTTACTATGACATGGTACCTTCTCCAGAATCTGGGTGGGAGCTCAGTAGAAACACAGGAAGTTCTTCCTCTTCTGCCAATATATGATCAGTGCACACTCACAAGAGAAAATGGTAATACAACTAGGCTGAGTAAATAGGGGTGAAATAAGAGAATTGATTGCAAACAGGGAAAAACATATAGAATATCACAGATAATAGGATGAACTATTAATTGTAGAAATTGATTTAGAGAATATCCCAGTATTGGCATATATTTTATATTATTTTCATTTCTTTATGCATTGATCTGACCTAGAAGGTTGTTCTATTACAACTAGTGCCATCTATTTCTTTGGATTGCAAGGGAGAGTTATTTATGAAACAAGTGGTGTGTGACACGTTACAAGTGGGAACAGGAAAAGACAACATCTCTTGGAGGGGAAGAGGTGGCAGTTGAGTTATGCAAGGGAAGTGACTAGAGATGAGCGAGCATACTCGTCTGAGATTGATGCTCGTTCGAGCATTAGTGTACTCGCAACTGCTCGTTGCTCGGACGAGTATCTCACCAGCTCGAGAAAATGGCATCTCGCGGCGTTTAGTTTTTTGGCAGCCAGAAACAGAGCCAATCACAAGCCAGGAGACTCTGCAGTATGCCCAGCATCACGTGGTACCCTTACATGTCGATAGCAGTGGTTGGCTAGTCACAAACCACTTGTCAGGTTGCTGCTGAGCTCTTTCCCGATGCCCAGGTTTTCCAACGGTTGCAGTCTGTGGGTCATGATGACATTGTTGATGTAGTGGAAGAAGTGTGTAAAGAGGTGTCGGATGATGAGGAGACACGGTTGTCAGACAGTGGTGAAGTTGTTGTCAGGGAAGGAAGTCCGGGGGGGAGCAGACTGAGGGATTGGAGGATGATTAGGTGACAGCCCTAAGCTGGGTTGATAGGCCGGGTGAAGACAGTGCTTCTGAGACTGAGGCGAGTCCTATACCAGAACAGGTTGGAAGAGGCAGTGGTGGGGCCAGACGGAGCGGCAGGGCCAGAGCTGGTGCATCAGCGCCAAATGTTTCACGTAGTGAAGCTCCCGTGGCGAGGGCTAGATTTTAAAGAAACACCGGATGACCGACGGACTGTGGTGTGCAACCTGCGCCACACCAGGATCAGCAGGGGTTCCACCGCTACTAGCTTAACCACCAGTATGCGCAGGCATATGAACACCCCACTCAATGGAACCAAGGCCATTCACCTCCGGCCAGGCAAACCACTGCTCCTTCCCCTGTGTCATTTGCTGCCTCTGCTAGTCAGCCCCCTGCCCAGGACCCCGGCACAAACACCTCCCGCTCGAAGGACAAATCAGAAGGGTTAAGAAAAATTGTATGAATGAGGAAGATATAGAAAAACAAACCCAGGTGATTAAAGAAAGATTTAGGGAACGGGGTTACCCGGAAGAACTCTTCAGTGAGAGAGTAAAAGATAAAGAAAAAGAGAGTGAGAATGGGGACAAGATAAACCCCCTTTTCGTCACAACCTACTCTAAAGATGCACTAAAAGTCAGAACCATAATTAAAAAGCATTGGCATATATTGAAAAGCGATCCAATAATAGGGGAAAAGTTGGTAGAAAAACCTCAGACAGTGTTCTGTAGAGCACCCTTCTTTAAGGATATTTTGACCAGAAGCTATGTCAAAAATGAAATAGGCAATTCCCAGACCAAAATGGAAGGCAAATTCCATGGAAGGCAAGGCATGCAAAGAAACTAGACAGATAACGAAACCAGATAATAGGATTATAAAATACAATGGACAATATATAAAACTAAAAGAAAATATGAGTTGCAATACCACCAATGTAATATATCTCTTGATTTGGGGTATGTAGGCAGAACTAGTCGTAAGATCAAAACCAGGGTGGCAGAGCATTGCCGCAATATCAGGAAAAGCATCACGAATCAGTGTTCTGGCACATTTTAAGAAATGTCACAATTCAAACCCATCAGGGCACTTATTTCACAGCCATAGAGAAAGTTAGGACACACTGGCGAGGAGAACATATCAACACAAAATTGAACAAAAGGGAGGGATATTGGATACACAAATTACACACATTGGCACCTAGAGGACTAAATATAGATTTTGAATTGAAATGTTTTCTAAAAGAGGATTAATATACACGGATCACAGAGCTTTAGTCGAAGTCACATTTTTATCCTCGTTTTTTCGGTTGCAGACTACATTGATAAAACCTTGCATTATTATAAAATGATGGGAATCCCCACTGACAATATTTAGAAATATTTCAAAAGAAATGCATATACACACAAATATTGCACTTTAGTGGTGAACTTCTAATTGACACTATACTTCTAGACAATATTGAATACATACCTAATATTTGGATGGTTGAATGTGTTCAGTAACATGTCTACCTACATTTAGAAGAAACTGGAAGATCTAAACAGGGTTTTAAAAGTGGGATAGTTGTTGAATCATAGAAAAATATGGATGTGCTAAATAGAATAATCGAATTTTCCTTTTCGACCTATGGGTAATCTCCGCTGTAGACAGTAGAGAAGCACGGACTGTTAAACAGTTCATTCAGGACTAATGAACAGTATACCTGCGGGTGGGTTAGTTTGAATGCTGTCTCAGTTGGGAGGATTTAAAAAAAAAAAAAACCTTTTATTCGAGTGAGAGCTGCCAAGTGGCGGTAAAGGGTCTGCGATGACCCACGTGGGCCATGGGGGTGGTACTTGATCGTGGATTGGTCCAGCCAGACAAGTAGGACACCCATGGATTGGTCCGCAGTTGGAAACCGCCCATCAGCGACATACGTAGCTTTGGGTGGACGGGGCGGCAATGCACCTCTGGTATAGGTATAGGTGTAGCACTGGGAACAGTGCAAACTCAGAAAATATGCCTGCAGCTAATTTGAGCAGGTCACGTTGACATCTTAAGGAAATCTGTGTTATATATCGTATTGTTATAATGTTGCTATAATGTTGTATGCTGTATGTTGTATGCTAATTACCTCTTACAAGAGAGGACGGGAGTTAGACACCAGCTACACCCCGGAAGAAGCCGAGACGGCGAAACCCAGGGTCGGGCAGTCGTGTGAGGCTGGTGTCCATTCTATAGATATGCACATTTTTACTAAACGTTTGTGAGTAGTACTTAATTTTTTCAAAACATTTTATGAAGACATTCTACACGATTGGAGTGTGTGTTTCTTCTAGTGGTCCGCTGTGGTAAACAGTGGTAACAATAGGAGGGTCTGAACAGTGGGCTACTGTTATCTAGAGAATCTGTGGATTTGTGCTGTGAGCAGAACGGAGGACAAACGAGAACAATTATTGTGAACGTTTGGAGTGAAAACCTCTGTGAACGTCTGGAGCTCCGATCAGATAAGGAATCTATATATTTTTATTTCTATCACTTTATATTTCTACAATGAGGAGTGGACGTGGATGTCTGATATCTGTCAGGTGCTGAGTAACTTTGAGGAGTCAACACAGATGGTCAGTGGCAATGCCGCCATCATCAGCCTCACCATCCCGCTGCTTGGCCTGTTGAAAAACTCTCTGGTCAGCATGAATTCGGAAGCTTTGCACTCATCACAAGAGATAAAGGAAGAAGATTCCCTTGTTTATAGCCAGAGCACCCTCCGGTCTGTTTCTCAGAACGTATCGGAGGAGGTGGAGGAGGATGAGGAAGAAGAGGAGGAGAATGTTGGCGACACAGAAGAGGGGACCATTGCTCAGTCCTTAACTGTTCAGCGTGTTTGGCAGAAGAAGAGGAGTTGAAGGAGGAGGAGGAAATGGAGAGTCAGGCCAATGAGGGGAGTAAATTGTTGCGCGTTGGGACTCTGGCGCATATGTCAGATTTCATGCTAGGCTGCCTATCCTGGACCCTTGTATTCAAAGAATTTTTTCAAGGACTGATTACTGGGTATTCACTCTCCTGGACCCACGGTACAAGCATAATCTTTCCACTCTCATCCCTGTAGAGGAAAGGACTGTGAGAGTGCATGAATATCAGCAGGCCCTGGTGCACAACCTGAAACAGTCTTTCCCATCTGACACCGCTAGCGGCAGAGTGCATACTTCTGTGGGACAAGTAGCCCAGTCTCATCAGAGTAGGGCTGATCTTTACAGAAAGATGGTGAGGGAGTACGTAGCTGACCATACCATCGTCCTAAATGATCACACAGCTTCCTCCCTGAAACTGGGTTTCAAAGCTGAACATCTGCTCGAACTGGCGCTGTACGCCTTGGAGGTTCTTGCCTGCCCTGCCGCTAGCGTGTTGTCAGAGTGGGTTTTCAGTGCAGCTGGTGGCATCATCAACGATAAGCGTACACGTCTGTCGACTGACAGCGCTGACAGGCTGACGCTTATCAAGATGAATCAAGCATGGATTTCTCATGATTTCCATTCTCCACCAGGTGAAAGCAGCTCAACCATAATAATTCTCATGTATGCACTCCACCTCCTCATTCTCCTTCTCTTTGTACACTAAAGCAGAGGCAACTGGCTATTTTTTGTCAGGGCCAACTGGCTCTAGCTATAGTACTCTATGTATTTAATTTTTCTGGAGGGCCACCTACCCAGTCCTCTGTTTTAAAAAATTTTTTGGGAGTGCCACATACAGGTACTCGATCTATTTAATTTTTCTGGCGGGCCACCTACCCGGTCCTCTGTTTTAAAAATTTTTTGGGAGTGCCACATACAGGTTCTCTATCTATTTAATTTTTCTGGCGGGCCACCTACCCAGTCCTCTGTTTTGAAAACTTTTTTGGACTGCCACATACAGGTACTCTATCTATTTAATTTTTCTGGTGGGCCACCTACCCGGTCCTCTGTTTTGAAAACTCCCACATACAGCATCGCTCATCTCTAATGGTGATGCTAAAATGAACAAAATTTTCTCCAAATTAGCTTTTATTCTTTACAATCAAATAAAATACAAAAAACCTCCACATATTTGGTATTGCTGCGTCCTGTCAGGCTTGTGGGTTGTGGATCTTCTGGACCACTGCAGATGATGACTCAAGCCACTACCTGGGACCGGAGTCTAAGTGGTACCCGGTTTTCACCAGAGTCCGGCTCAAAGCGGGTTAGACAAGCTGCAGCGTGGTACCACCAGGTCGTTCCTCAGGCGTGACTTGTCTGCAGTGGCGGCCAAGGTTGAAGTACAGGAACAGCAGTCAATATCGAGGTCAAAGTCCAGGCACAGGGTCAGGGCAATGGCACAGGAGTCCAATCCGGAGTCAGCAACAGGAGGTCCAAGCAGAGGGGTACAGGAACACAGCACACAGGACAGCAGCACGGAGGAACACTGGTACACAGGAACACGGAGGGGTTCAGGAATGCAGGAGACACAGGAATGCAGGAGACACAGGAACGCTGGAGACACTGGAACGCAGGAGACACTGGAACGCAGGAAATTCGCAATAAAGCTTTCTATCAGGCTGTGAGGCACAAAGATCCAGCATGGTGTGATGAGAGAGGCAGGTTTAAATAGCCTCATGGGAAATGGCCAGCTCAATTAATGGCAGGGCTGGCCCTTTAAATTTACTAAAGCTGCCGTGCACGCGCCCTAAGGCACGGGGGCGCGTGCTCATGGAGCAAGGCCAGGACTAGGAAGAGGGGACAGGTATGAGGCGCTGGCGCTGCGCCTGCGGGGAGCGAGGTGCACAGGGGAGCCCAAGACCCGCAATATGGGTCGCGGGACCAGCCATGACACATCCGTAACAATCTGCATAATAAAACAAAATTGTTTTTAGATTCTCAAAGGGAACCCCGTAAACCCCCCCAAAAAAAACGCTAAAAAAGAGATAATTTTTAATTTATACCCTATAAAAAATGCTCTAAAACTGGTTAAACACTAAAAAGAACAATCCTTCTAGCAAAAAATAAGCCCTTAACCAGATTTGTGAGGCAAAAAATAAAAAAGTTATGCATATGAAGGACGGTGATGCTAAAATTAACAACATTTTTGCCAAATTAGATGCCCCAAAATTACTTACCAGAAAAGTGCATCTCATGTGGCAAAAGAAATAAGCCCCTATAGGTCCACATTAAAAAAACAAAAACATTATAGGCTGTACAATTTGACAATGCAAATCTGCTCTGGATGGTGCCTCCTTCCTTTCTATGCCCGGCTGTGCGTCCATACAGCAGGAAGGAATATAACAATTTGTAGACTGCACCTCCATTTTGTTTTAACCCCTATAAAACACCTAAAGGGTTAACAAACTTCTTAGAAGTGGTTTTTCATAATTTATGAGTTTAGCTATTATTTAGGCTTCTCACAGTCAATTAGAAGTTGAGCAGGTCCATCTAAATACGGGTTTTGGTGATTTTACAAAAAATTTGAAAAAATGGTACCTAAATTCTGAGCCTCATAACATTCTAGTAAGAGATGTTGAATCTTAAAAAACCATGGCAACATAAAGCAGACATTTGGGAAATGTAAGTTATGAATTTATTTGGGTGCTATGACTATCTGCATCAAAAGTAGAGAATTTAGAACGTTGAAAATTAAGAATTTTTCCAAATTTTTTCCAAATTTTTTTTCTCTCATAACTAAACACAAAAGATATCATCCAAATTTTTAAACTAATTTGACGTACAATGTGTCACGAGAAAACAATCTCAAAATCCCCTAGATAGCGTTCCAAAGCTATAACCACTAATAGTGACACAGGGCAAATTTGAAAAATGGGGCCGCGTCCTAAAGCCCAAAATAGGCCCGTAGGGGTTAAAGCAATGAGAGAAAGGGAAACTGCATGTTTATTGTTATTGTAAATGTTATTGCTGTGGCTTATATGATAGGTATATCACCTATACGTAATTTTTTAAATGTATTATATTATGTGTACTTCTCACAGTAGTTATTTTGTACATATGACTGATGGAGGGACCTCAGTGCTCTAAAACTTGCAATATAATTTTATGTTTAGCCAATGAATGTATTTTTTAGCACTTTTGTTTATATTTTTTTCACAAAGCTACTTTTAATCCTTTTTTGGCAGAGCAGTATTCGACTGCTGCATTATTTTTCCTTCCATATGATAAGAAACCATATTTTACAGAAAGAAACAGCTTATATGCTCCCTATCTTTTCAACAAACTTTGCAATGTGTGTGAAACAATTACTTATGCCTCAAAGAGAACCTTTCATATGGATTTCACATTTTCAACTAATGACATTGCTTCCCATTGCTTTTTTAATGCTAATTCCTAATCTTTTATAATTAACATTACTGCTTCCATTCACTTTTAAAAGTTTCGAAAAGTATACCTGGCTCCCTGATATTAAGCTGCATCACAGTGACACAGTCACAGAGTCATCACCATTATCTGCACACTACTCTTACTTCCTGCTCCCCTCAACCTCATGTAGACATGAGCTGACAGAGATTTGCTTGCAGCACAGGGTCAGCTCATGTTTGCAAGGGGAAGGGGAAGGAGGGAGGATGAAGTAGAGTTGCTAGAGCAGCGAGAAGACAATAATGAAGACTCTGTGACATGATACAGTTTGTTGGCAGCAGGGAACCAGGTATACCTTTATATACTTTTAAAAGTGAGTGGAAGCAGTAATTTAAATTGTAAAAGCAGATTAGGAATTAGTATCAAAAGGCTATGGGAACCTGCCATTAGGTGAAAATGTTTGAACCTATTCGTATCACTTTCCCTACCTATATACTTGTACAGGAACTTCCATTCCATTTACAGCAGATGAGAGCTATGGGAGTCAGGGGGACTTATTGCAAATTCTCTAAATAATTGTTGGTGCCATGCATATGCTATTACTTTTTAAGTTGACAATACCCCTCCAGTGATATCTCACCAAACACAGACTACCGCTGCTTAGGGTATTCTCTTATTTATGCATCAAATATTGTTGGAAACTTAGTGAAATACAAGCTTTATTCATTATAATTAAAAGAGCCATATCTATTGATTAGATATTTTACATTTACAAAAATTAAGAGTTTGCAAAAGCAGTACAGGCTGGAATTGTAGTAAAGACCAAACAAGGGCATGGACAGGAAAGCAACACCTTACATACATTTTTTGGTATGATGATAAAAAAATAAAATTGATGGGGGACCCTCAACAATCAAATGTCTCTGTCTAATGTATTGTGACTGCAGCCCGCGTTTAATTAAAGTAAATGGGATGTGAGATGCAGTAACACAGTTTAGCCACTACACAGAGAAAGAATATGCTGGTATCCTGAGTTTCAGATTCCAACCAATCTGATAGTAATGATCTATCCTTGAAGGTATAATACAAACAATATATATAAACATACATCCAATAAATAAGTTGACAATAGGAAAGGAATAACATAAATGGTAAAGGACAAGTACAAAGATGTTCTTTAACATATCTGAAAGCAAGTTACCAATGATTTGGGTATTCAACTTGGTTTTGCCTATGATGTGAAGGTCTGGATTGATCACCCAGTGGATTCTTTTCATCTGGCATCCAGAAATCTAGAAGGTCTTTTACCAACACAATGACCATTTCATGATTCAAAATATCTAATAATCTGATGTGTGTCTGTCTCCACTGATGTCATAGAAGAGCTATGTGCTATGTGTATTTAAGTTCTTCAAGGTCATTATGGTTGCCTCAGCTGTATGATAAAATGTAATGTTCCTTTCATAGTCATTTTTGTAGATAAAAATATAGATGCTACAATGTGACATAGTAACGTGGATTTCACAATACAATTTGAGATGCAGCAATTCATTCAATGAAAAATGCATTTAATTTAGGAATAATTTTCTTCATATTAAATTTGATTATATATTTATAATGAAATCACAATACCATTAACTTGGTTAACTAAAGTCTTTCTAGAAAAGGCTTTTATCTGTATCATTATATATACACATATAGTAGATATGATAGATAATTTCCATTCACTACACTTGAAGGACGCCATTCCAGGTGTACAAAGTTTTAGAGGCCAGGCATACTCCACTGAAGACTTTTGGAATAATAATACGTTTTCTAGGTAGGAAAAGGAAAATTATTGCTGTAATTTATCACCACGTTGTCTGGTTTCATTTACTAAACTTTTAGACTTATTTGTCTTAGTTGAAAGTGGAACAAATAGGTTTCAACTGGGACAAATACATCTCAACTGGGACAAATATGAATTAAAAAGTAGTAAAAGAAATCAAACAATGTGGTCACCACCCCATACTTCTATTGGTATCTTACATAGATCATAACTGTTTGTTATTGGAAATTATTCCCTAGTAATAATTTCTTTCCTCAATTCTATGATAACAACAAATTTTCCTATAATGCCAAATTCTTTTTTTGTAGCACGCATTTTAATGCTTCTTTGTGACTGTATTTAATATTAAAGGGTGTTGGCAACTCTGTTACAAAAGTGCCCATGTGCCTTTACTGCCTTGTGGATAATCCCTGAATGTTCATTAAGTGAATCAGCATTCCTGCTACCTACTTGTGCTGTATGCAGACTCTCAGTGATTCTTTGTTGAAATGTTTGTGACTCATCCTGCCCCTTTCCCTCTTCCTGTCTCTGTCAGTGAGGTTGGACAGTGATAGAGAGACACAGTGGGTTACACCAGGAGGACGGCCTAGAACAGTTAGGGGTCATTATATCTATTTTTATAATTCTACAATATATATATATATATATATATATATATATATATATATATATAATTAGATATATTTTTGTAATTCTACATTTCTATCGAGATGGGATATTTCTTTTGTGGACTTTTATAGTATGTTCATAGTATATATCATTAACACCTTATAGATGTGTTGCCTACTCTTATTTTCAGAATAGGGGGCCCCAGCAATACAGTGCTCATCAATCACATATCCTAAGAATAGGCCACATCTATGATGAAAATACCATTTATATTTACAAAGACTTAAAGAGAAATGTAGTCTCAGATTTTTAAATATTATATAAGATGAAGAACTTCAGAATCGCTTTTAATTGTGAACTGTAGGACATTTTGTTTAGACCAATGCAGACCTCTTAATTTGAAATTCCATAAAAGTGAAAAAATATATACAAATATACTGGATGTTAATGAGAATGTACTTCATTTGGAAACTTTTTATTGATATATTTTTGTAATGCAAAGGAAACTAAAATCCTATTTTTAAACAAGAAGATAAAAGGTAGCGTAGTTTAAGATGTATTAATAGTATAAAAAGTCAAAGAAACAGCGTTCAAACTTCACATTCAAATTATATCTATTTGAACCTACGTTTAAATATAACTCATGTTAACTAATGTATTCTATATGTTCATACTTCAAAATAATTTACTGTAAATCAATAAATTAATACATGTGCAAACAATAATGAACACAATGGAAAGAAAGTGGAAGAAAATATTCAAACATTTTCCATTATTATTCATATTCCTCAATAATATTCCATTCCGTAATAATATTCTGTAGCATTTTAAAATATAAAACTGAACTGTTTGTTGCAGAAAATGACACTATACATAAAATGTTGCAGGCACAGTGTTTGCCCTATAAAGCTTACAGTCTACTGCACTGTTCATAGGGAGGTAAGGTCATTGCTCCAATACTATCAAAAAGATTGGGCTGTGGAAACATGTTTGTCCATTTAAAGGCAACATCATACACATTTTACTACTCCTTGAACCCTGATCTTGAAAAATGCAAAAACAAGACATAGACGGAGGCTTCAAATTCTGTACTACAGTTTGAGATCACTGTTGCAGCATTTGCATTTTTACAGCTTATGAGATCTGGAAATCTTATATGCATTAAAAAAAAATCGATTGCATCTTTCCCAGTATTTTAACAGTCCAGGTATCCTTCTTCAATCTTTAGAAAGCCATGTTCTGTGTTGGTTGGTGTGAAGCCCTCCAAATCACAGGCATGATACACAACCTGGTCTACAAATATGTTAAAATATAGCAGTATCCAGATCCTAAATTCAGAAATTTTCCAAAATATCAATGGGTACAAATCCTTTTTTCTTCCCACTTATTACTTTAAGAAATCCATTGCTCTCCTTCTCAGAACTGGCACATATCTGGAAGTAAAAAAAAAAAATTGATTAAACAAGACAGAATGAAAAAAGCATGGAATCAATGTATTAGCCAAAAAAACACAAAAACTGTGATGTTAAATACATGCATGTAAAAATACAAAAGTGCTAAAGCAGTGATACGTTTATTAGCTAAATAGAAAATGTATGTTATAAGTTTTCATGACACACATGCCCCCTCATCGGACACAATTATTAAAGGGGTATTCCCATGAAGACAAGATTTTTAAATATACTCAGGATAACAAAATAACACATTCCCTAATTTATTGTTAGTAACAAAAATAAAGCATTTTACAGATATAATTACATCCTTTCTCTATTAGTTCTGGTGCATGCAACTTTTGTTGCCCTTGGATCTGATCATAAATTTTCTGGCAGGGAAGATTTTTCTCATGAATAGCCTCTCCTGTCTGCACGATGCAGTGTGCTCTCTTCCCCTCACTGTGCATTACGAGCTCAGACACTCACAGGAACAACATATGTTGTATTCTGTCAGTGCTTCATTTAGCCTGGTGAAGGGATGTGTGTGCCCTGAAAGCTTAATAATAAGAATAAAAAATCTTTATTTTTATAGTGGCTCAAATTTTTCAATGAGCTCAGGCGGGCAGGTCAGAAAAAAGGTAGAGAGCTGATTGTGGCCCAGGTCATGGATTACAGGGTTCATATACAAACAAAATAACACATCACAGAGTAATAACATGGACATATGAAACAATAGGAATGTAAAGCTTGAAAATATAATTTTTCTGGATAGCCAATAAAGGAATTATCTCCTTTGCACGTTTGCAGTGTTTACACATAAATATTTAGCATCACAGAATAATGTTATGAATAAAAGTATACAATGGCACCCTAAGAGTTTACATGAACAACATTATGAACACATATATCACTGTCATAAAGATGTAACTAGAATATTTGTAATGTATATGCAGACCACTCCATTTACATAAGGTGCTTGTTACAATTGCTGTGGCCCCATTTGTTAGACCCCCTATAATTAGACATCTTGTTGGAAAGCTCCTTTATTTCTAAAACTTCTGTTACTCCACTTTCTACAGTATATGCTACTTCAACCCTTTAAGGGAGTGAGATTGACAATTTATATATATATAATACACCAAGGTCAATACATTTATTTACATTGGCATGACAAGCTAACCAATCCAATTTTCCCACCACTTTTAAATAACCAACGCCAAAATGCAACTTATATTAGCAGAACGTGTAATCTTAATAATTTTTTTGTATATATTTTGACTTAACTTTATTGCTCCAGCTTATTATAATTTTTTAAAGAGACAATGAGACACTGGAGAATGAAACATAGATCATTATATAAGATACAATTGTTTTTAATAAATGTAATAGGAAAGTTGGCCACTAGAAAAATGCTAGCAAAGTTTCACAGTTTTGCTCATCTTGATGTATAACCTTAAAATATAGTTTAATGTATCGTACAGTTACCCTAATCTATCATCCATCATCATAGATACATTCATTATCATGCATGCCACTTTGCTATTTGTTTGCTGTACAGTCATATCCCAGGCTGTTACAATGAAAGACCATGCCCATGGCATTTTTCTTTTTTTTTTTTAAGTTTTTTTTTTATTCCCGCCTTCAAAATCCCTAACTTTTTTATTTTTGCATGTAAAAATCTAAGAAAAAATTCAAATGCACAAATGCATGTATGCTATTTTCCTCCCACTTATTCTTTGGGTTATTTAAATTTTGGAGATAGCAAATTTGAATACATTTTATTATGTTTTAATAGATTACAAAAAAAACCTTTCTGAAACCCAGAACTTTTTCATACTATGCTTTACAGAGCTTTGTAAGGTGCTACCATTTTGGAAACTGTAGGACCTTTTAATAACGTATTATTAAAAAAATATTTTTGTAATTTCTTATTTTTATTTTACAGGTTTGAGCCCCCCTAGGATCCCCTGATCGCTCATAACCCATAATGCAATACTACTATACTACCAATACTCAGGGGCTAGTGCCCCAGATCTTTTGGCCTGAGCTCCGGATCTCCCCGGGTCAGCAGGACATTTGTGAAGGGAAAACAGAGTAAGGACTACATGGGGGTAACAGTGTGGGCCACATTACTTACTGGGGGGCAGTGTGGGGGACAATACTGGGGGCTGTATGGGGGATATTAATGGGGGGCTGTGTCGGGGACATTACAGGGGGGATGTGTAGGCACATTATTAGGAGGCTGTGTGGAGGACATTACAGGGGGGGGGGCTATGTGGGCACATTACTGGAGGCTATGTGGGCACATTACAGGGGGCTGTGTGCCCACATTACTGGGAGGGCTGTGTGGGGGACATTACAGGGGATAGCTGTGTGGGGGACAGTACTGGGAGGGCTGTGTGGGGGACATTACTGGGGATAGCTGTGTGGGGGACATTTCAGGGGATAGCTGTGCGGGGACATTACAGGCGATAGCTGTGTGGGGACATTACAGGGGATAGCTGTGCAGGGGACATTATAGGGGGTAGCTGTGTGGGGACATTACAGGTGATAGCTGTGTGGGGACATTGCAGGGGATAGCTGTGTGGGGACATTACTGGGGATAGCTGTGTGGGGACATTACTGGGGTCTGTGTGGGCACATTACTAGAGGGCTGTGGGGGACATTACTGGGGTAACTGTGTGGGAGTTATTACTGGGGGTAGCTGTGTGGGAGACATTACTAGGGGTAGCTATGTGGAGGACATTACTGGGGGTAGCTGTGTGGGGGACATTACTGGGGTAGTTGTGTGGGGACACTACTATGGGGGCTGTGTAGGGCACATTACTGAGGGTAACTGTGTTGGGCTTGTTAAAGGGGAGATCTGTGGGGGACATTTCTTGAGGCGGGTTCACACGTCGCACTAGAATGGGCCTCGGTTTGATCTCATTTGCGTTTCCAGTGAAACACATGTGATGGGTAACAAGCACCTGGTGTTGTTTAAATGCAAGACAAACGTGTGAGCGCAGCCTTACAGTATTTGGGGGAGAGTGTTAGGGGCAGAAGCAGGGATGTCATGGTAACAGATCATTGCCCCAAGTGGTGCTCTGGGGCCCTGTGATCCTTGCCAAGATGGTAGGACACATGTGCTGTCAGCATTTAAATGTCAGCATTTAATGTCAGGGTTAAAGGGTTAACACCCATAATGGTTGACAGCACTAATTGCAGGTGTTAGAGGCAGGTTTTCCATTTATTGCGCTGCAAATACCCATGCTACGTGCTGTGGGTCCATGTCCATCATTTACATCCTGCAGATATGTCATGAATAGTTAATATGGGAGCTCAGTAAAACATTGTAGGGACATCAGCAGTGTTATTGCATAGAAAATACAAAAACTGAAGAAAAAACTAATATGTTAGACAAACTGACAGATCTTTTAAAATAACATTTACATAAAAACATAAAATTTATACCTCAGTCACTGTATGTTAAGCCTGGTGATATTTTGGCTGTACATCATTAGAACGTAAAATTCTTTGATCAGAGGCAAAGGATATCATGTTGCGTGTCAATTTACACATGCAGTGATAAATTAACACTCACAGTTTCACCTATGTACATCAAGTAGCCATGGAGATATGTGTTAATGGAAAAACAGCAGCCATATATCATGACATAACAGGCAGCTGCGGTGCTATAATTTGGGATAATTTACGAAGCTTTAAACATTATAGTGTAATATAGTCAGTTTTCATTTTAAAATGAATTACAAGGCCAATAATACAAAATGTAACGCTAATGTACCGTATTTTTCGGCCTATAAGGCGCACCGGACTTTAAGGCGCACCACTAATAAATGCCTGCTAAGACATCTACACCCACCGGCCACTTTATTAGGTACACCATGCTAGTAACGGGTTGGACCCCCTTTTGCCTTCAGAACTGCCTCAATTCTCCGTGGCATAGATTCAACAAGGTGCTGGAAGCATTCCTCAGAGATTTTGGTCCATATTGACATGATGGCATCACACAGTTGCCGCAGATTTGTCGGCTGCACATCCATGATGTGAATCTCCCGTTCCACCACATCCCAAAGATGCTCTATTGGATGGAGATCTGGTGACTGTGGAGGCCATTTGAGTACAGTGAACTCATTGTCATGTTCAAGAAACCAGTCTGAGATGATTCCAGCTTTATGACATGGCACATTATCCTGCTGAAAGTAGCCATCAGATGTTGGGTACATTGTGGTCATAAAGGGATGGACATGGTCATCAACAATACTCAGGTAGGCTGTGGCGTTGCAACGATGCTCAATTGGTACCAAGGGGCCCAAAGAGTGCCAAGAAAATATTCCCCACACCATGACACCACCACCACCAGCCTGAACCGTTGATACAAGGCAGGATGGATCCATGCTTTCATGTTGTTGACGCCAAATTCTGACTCTACCATCCGAATGTCGCAGCAGAAATCGAGACTCATCAGACCAGGCAACGTTTTTCCAATCTTCTACTGTCCAATTTCGATGAGCTTGTGCAAATTGTAGCCTCAGTTTCCTGTTCTTATCTGAAAGGAGTGGCATCCGGTGTGGTCTTCTGCTGCTGTAGCCCATCTGCCTCAAAGTTCAACGTACTGTGCGTTCAGAGATGCTCTTCTGCCTTCCTTGATTGTAACGTGTGGCGATTTGAGTCACTGTTGCCTTTCTATCAGCTTGAACCAGTCTGCCCATTCTCCTCTGACCTCTGGCATCAACAAGGCATTTCCGCCAACAGAACTGCTGCTCACTGGATGTTTTTTCTTTTTCGGACCATTCTCTGTAAACCCTAGAGATGGTTGTGCGTGAAAATCCCAGTAGATCAGCAGTTTCTGAAATACTCAGACCAGCCCTTCTGGCACCAACAACCATGCCACATTCAAAGGCACTCAAATCACCTTTCTTCCCCATACTGATGCTCGGTTTGAACTGCAGGAGATTATCTTGACCATGTCTACATGCCTAAATGCAGTTGCTGCCATGTGATTGGCTGATTAGAAATTAAGTGTTAACGAGCAGTTGGACAGGTGTACCTAATAAAGTGGCCGGTGAGTGTAGGCTCACATATAAGGCGCCCTGGAGTATAATACGGAGGATCAAATGCAGTACCTAAAATGACCAGCAGGTGGCAGACCTGTGCACAGTTCAAACCAGCTACTTGTCTTCAGCGTGTCAGAGAGCTCCGATCTCAGAGGTATGGGCTGCTGGGGGTTAATGCAGGGTGATGCAGCAGGGGTTAAGCGGTCTCCCTCTGCCCCTTCTCCTTCCCTCCTCAGCCAGGGTGTTATTCCTGTGGGGTTCCCTGTGGCTGCTTCTCTTTCCCCTGTTACAGGGCTGTCAGGTATGGGGGATTGTTTACTGATGATGATGATTGCCTCGTGGTCGGCACTATGGCAGCTCCTGTCTCTCCGGTCTAGGGGAGGGCAGGATGGGCACAATGTTAGTTGTGGTGCCAGGGCACTTCTGGAGCTAGGGACCCTGTATACTGTGTGGGAAGGTGCAGGAAATTTCTGGGAATGGAGCTATTAAAGGAAACCTACCACTTGTAGTGGCAGGTTTCCGATGGCAATACCGAGCACCAGCTCAGGGTGAGCTGGTGCCGGAGCTTATTTTAGTTAGTGTTTTAAACTGTATAGCCGGCGCAGGCAGGTACGCGCTCGGCGCTTACCATACGCGCGGCTCTCATTCACTTCCTATGTAGCCGCGCGCACGGTAAGCGCCGAGCGCGTACCTGCCTGCGCCGGCTATAAAGTTTAAAAAGTGTTTTAAACCGCGATACCGCGGTTTAAAACACTAACTAAAATAAGCTCCGGCACCAGCTCACCCTGTATTGCCATCGGAAACCTGCCACTTCAAGTGGTAGGTTTCCTTTAAACACTGGTAAATATACAGTACTACTTGTCTGTAGTACATTTCTGTATAAGTTCATATATAAGGCGCACTGGCTTATAAGGCGCACCTTTTTGAGAAAATTAAAGGATTTTTGGTGCGCCTTATAGGCCGAAAAATATGATAATACAAATCAAAAACATATTGAATGGTGTGAAGTTGATATGTGTTTTCATTATATTTTAAGACTTTTGGCTGCATGTGGGTAGAAGCTTTAATAAACCATTCCACTATACAGCTAAATAAAATCGGTGTGAGCTAGCTTCTGAAGATTCCACTAGGAAATCTGTCCAATGTGTCCATGGCCTTAAACACAATTTTAGGAATTTATAGTGGTTTATTTTAATTTTTCTTGTCACTATTTATATTTAGAAGAAATCCCAAAATATTTCATTTTCTGTGCTGCCATTGTTTCCTAAGCCCAATAATATTCTTGTTATTTATACCTTTCTGTTCATTTTTCAGCAGTCATTTGATTTTCATCACAGGCAGGATAAAAATGAAGGTTGGCATCTCTATTAACATATTAATGATGCAAGCTTGTTTGCATCATTGTTATCATTGTCATTGCATCATTGTTATCATCATTGTTTTTTATTGTCACCTTCCAAACAAAAGGGACTGTGATTTGTGTTTCACAGTGATCCTTTTAGGGGTACTACAAATGTTTTTTAACCCCTTAATGACCTGGCCCTTTTTAGTTTTTTCACTTCCATTTTTCACTCACCACCTTCAAAAATCTATAAATTTTTAATTTTCCCACATAAAGAACGCTGCGGCAGCTTATTTTCTGTGTAACAAATTGCACTTCATAGTGACGGTATTTAATATTCCATGCCGTGTACTGGGAAGCGGGAAAAACATTCCAAATGCAGTAAAATGGTAAAAAACGCATTTGCGTCTTTTTCTTGTGGGCTTGGATTTTACAGCTTTCACTGTGCACCACAAATGACATGTCTACTTTATTCTTTGGGCCGGTACGATTACAGGGATACCACATTTGTATAGGACTTATAATGATTTCATACATTTACAAAATTTTAAACTTCCTGTACAAAATGTTTTTTTTTATTTTGCCATCTTTCTGAGCCAATAACTTTTTCATACTTTGGTGTACAAAGCTTTGGGTGGTGTTATTTTTGCAACTTTTGACTGCGTTTTCATTGCGATCATTTTTAGGACTGTGCAACCTTTTGATCACTTTTAGATTTTTTTTATATTTTTAAAAATGGCTAAAAAGTGCCATTTTCGACTATGGACGCTATTTTCCGTTACAGGGTTAAACACAGTGAAAAACTGTTATTATATTTTGATAGATTGGGCTTTTTCGGACACCTAATGTGTTTATGATTTTTACTGTTTATTAATATTTATATCAGTTCTAGGGAAACGGGGTGATTAGAATTTTTAGGTTTTTTTATTATAATTTTTTAAAAACTTTTTTAATTTTTACTTTTACAGTTTTTTTTTATATTTTTCAGTCTACCTAGGGTACTTTACGTTTGTTTGAGGGATGGATAGACAGATATTGAAGCAATAAATCGATGTATTATAAGTGTAATTAAATAAACTGATTCTTCAAAAAAACTGATACTAACTGACAACTGAAAGACAAGTGTCCTTTCTTTTAACAAGGAAACATTAGGGTATCAGTTAAAATAAACGGACATTATGTCATCAATTACTGTCAGTTTATCTACCTTTATTTATCATCCGTTTTTTTAAGCGTAGATAAAGAGCGATTATGCCGACAGAAGTGTGAACTTAGCCATACATAGCTATCAAAGCTTCTACAATCTTTATAATATTTTATGGACTAATTCCATGTGAAAAATCTGCTGTGGATGCTGACTGTTAGCTGACACCACTGTGAGCAATATTGTCTACATACTGGATCCAATAAGGGAACCTGTCATAATGAAGGTAATTTTTACATGAAAATTATCTGTGCTTAGACTTATTAGGACATTTTCCACTTGCATATGGATTTTATGCAGTATTGAGATTTTGCTAAAAAATTAAGTCCGATAGTTTATACACTTTGGGCGCTCATAAGATATTAGATAAATTTGCATTCAACCCACCAGCATTTGCTACCATATGAATTATAAATCTATGCAAAAAGTACCAGGGATAAGTACCATCTTAACTGCAATTACTTTAAGGTTTCTAGGTGGATGATAATGTTCTATGTAATGGGAAACATCTATGCATATCTTTATTTCAATTTAGCATATAACTTACTTTTGATTTCAGGTCATTTGCCAGTAGCTCAGCATGTATGAGTGAGAAACCACTATTTATTTTATAATCTAATAATCAACCTAGTCTTCAAACATGATTCAGTTTGCACCTAATCTCACATATTATGTTAGTGGAATTTTAAAATCTTGTATTTGGAATTATTTAAAGAAAATTAGCATTTGGCAACTCTTTAAACTTACTCTGCAGTGTCGGAATTTTTTTATTCTATGTGTCAGCACCTGTCCAGCAACCAGGCAACCACAACCAGGCTTGGCGCTAGCTGTCGGACTAGGTAAGTGGTGGCGAACTCACCCTGCGTCGTCCCTGCAGGCTAAGGCCCTGCCTAAAGCAGATGAACCGCCCTGACAAGGGTGAACCCACTATCAGGTACCGAACTGAGGGTCCCTTAGTCACCCTACAAGATGACAGGGAAGACTTACTTCACCTGGCAGCTGCTGGATGGTGGAGTGGACAGGTAAGCGGAATACGGAGATAGACCAGTGTTCACACTGTTGCACAGAATACAAGTTTGAGACAGGGAAATTGGGATAACACCGGGAGAGACACAACACTGAGGTACAAACAACAGTTACAGAAAGACAAGCGGTACAGGTACAGAATTGTATAGCAAAATAGAATGGTCAGTAGGCAAATCAGGAGTCCATACACAGATTAGCAAACAAGATGGCAAGAGAACTAGAGATCACAGGAGACTGACTAACCAGCAGCCAATGAAGGGGCTGGGCAGAATATAAGGCAGTAATGGACACTACCTCGAGCACTGACTGGCTCAGCCGTCTTTCACTCAAACCGCAACTGCAGGCAAAACAAGTTCAAAGACACACCCAGCTTTCCCAGGATCAGAAATGGAGCTGTCAATCACATGCAGCCCTGGGTGTGGTTTTCTGCCAAGAAACCTGAAACCAGATCCCATCACAACAATTTGCGAGTTCTGACAATATCTTTGTGTGCAGTGATACCTCTAGAATGCCATAAAGATAAATTCCAGCTGTCTTGAAATATTTGCAATAATCAAGGCAGAGATCTTCATAGTTTCTGGCTCATAAATATAATTTACAAAATGGTAAAACTGTTCTTGTATGGTCCATGCCCCAGTAGCCTCTTTGATCCTCTTACCAGAAATTTTCAGTACGCAGCTACGAGGAGCTGCGCGCCTTTGTCCGTGAAGCCTGGCATCTGCGCATGCGCATAATAGCAGGCCCCTGGCTGCACAGTCACTGCTCCGAAGCTGTGCAGCCACGGGCCTATTGTTTTGTGCAGACGGCAGGCTTCGCGAACAAGGGTTCGTAGCTCTTTGTAGCTGCGCGTTGAATATTTCTGGTAGGAGGATCAAAGACGCTACTGAGGCATGGAGTAGCCGCACCGTGTAGCCACAGCTCCGGCTACTCTATATGCCCCAGGAGCCTCTTTAGAAAATCTGCATATTAGGGAATTAAAAGTTATTAAAAGATTGTGGGGACATGAGGATTAGCCCTTGAAAGAGCTTTCCTCACATCCTATAGTTGCACCTACCACCCGATCTACCTTTATAGGTAGATGCTTGGTGGTAGGTTTCCTTTAAAGCAGGGATGGCAAACCTATGGCACGGGTTCCAGAGGTGGCACTTATAGCCCTCTCTATGGGCACCCGCGACCTCACCCCAGCGCAGAGTTCACCAGACAGGACTCAAGGCCTCTTGCAGTCCCAGGCAGCCCAGGACCCTGATAGGAAGCTACAATGGTGATCCAAACTACTTCTTTCTACTGTATTGGTGTCCTCAAGTGCCTATACAATTTCAAGAACATCTACCCCCAGGATCAAGGAATGTAAACCAAGCACACTGACATGCTGTTGTGTGCCCTATTTGTCAGAATCTGCCTCTCTTTTAGATTGTCCTGGTTTTTACAAAAAAAAAAAAAAAGGCTTTTCAAATAATGCAAATAAGCCAGAGGTGCTCCAGGTTCCATTAACATCTATGGATTCTGGAGCCCCACATGCTTATTTGAACAACCTTTAAAGCCTCCTTCTCTTAAAAACAAGGGCATATCCTGGCAGAGGGGGCACAGCCTGTAAGTGTGCTTGGTTTACAATCCTCGATCTTGTGGTAGATGTCCTTTAAACCTGTGACAGACCAGGGAGTAATGCTTAAAGTCACTGCCTAAATTGTCACATTGGCACTTTGCGAAAAATATGTGGGTTTTGGTTGTAGTTTGGGCACTCGGCGTCTAAAAGGTTTGCCACCGCTGCTTTAAAGCATTGATCCTGGCTAGCTAAAGATGAAGGATATCTTGTAGGTTCCTTCAACTCCTTTTTAATGATTCCTAGTATCGCATTAAAAAAGGACACTTTTGAATAGTGGGTGGGGAAGTGGGCATGATTACACTCTCTTGCTGTATGTAAGCTAGATTTACCAAAAATTTATGAAAATGAATTGCTATAATTGGGTGGAGTAGAAAGCAAAGAAACCCAACTGTATCAAATTTAAAAACGATGCTCAATTTATGGTATTTCCGAATCCAGTAAAACTGACTTCTAAAATGTCTTTTTGATGTATAAGAAATAAACAGAAGCCATGCGGGCTTCTAAAAATTACAGTGAAACCAAGAATAAAATACATCATTTTGGCTATTTTATCATTATTTGTGTAATTTAGGGGCTGTCTGTGCATGTTTGCTGACTCAGCTGCACACTTTTATTCTGCATACTTAATCCTTGATTAAGTATGCACACTAGAGATGAGCGAACATACTCGTCCGAGCTTGATGCTCGTTCGAGCATTAGCGTACTCGAAACTGCTCGTTGCTCGGACAAAAACTTCGCCCACTCGAGAAAATGCCAGCTCCCGCCATTTTGCTTTTTGGCGGCCAGAAACAGAGCCAATCACAAGCCAGGAGACTCTGCACTGGTACCCTTGCACGTCGATAGCAGTGGTTGGCTGGCCAGATCAGGTGACCCTGGAATAGACTAGCCCCTGCCTGCGCTGCTCGGATCATTCTGTGTCTGGATGCCGCTAGGGAGAGAGCTGCTGCTGGTCAGGGAAAGCGTTAGGCTGTTCTATTAGAATAGTGTTAGGAAGGAGTGATTCTACAAGAACCCAACAGCCCTTCTTAGGGCTACAATAACGTTATACATTTTTTTTTTTTATTTGCAGCTAGTACCATATTGTGAGGAATTTGCAGGGGGACTTGCTACCGTTGTGTTTAGCTCTTAGTGACACACATATCCACCTCAAACACTAAAGTGGGACTCAGCGTCATCTCATCTGGCATAGCAGTGTGCTTTCATACTTGGCTAGAAAATAGCCATAGGAGAATCCAAACGGCTTACTTAGGCCTACAATAGCGTTATATATTTTATTTCTGGTTGATCTGCTGGTGGCTGTCCTTGCTGCAGTGCATCTACTACCATATTGTGAGGAATTTGTAGTGAGACTTGCGACCATTGTGTTTAGCGCTTAGTGACGCACATATCCATCGCAAAGACCGAAGTGGGAAAATTTATTAGGGGTTTGATTTCAATTAGGCACAGTCTGCCATTTACTTTTTATTTTACGTTTATTTTTTCGTAACTCAGCGTCATCTCATCTGGCATAGCAGTGTGCTTTCATACTTGGCTAGAAAATAGCCATAGGAGAATCCAAACGGCTTAATTAGGCCTATAATAGCGTTATATATTTTATTTCTGGTTGATCTGCTGGTGGCTGTCCTTGCTGCAGTGCATCTACTACCATATTGTGAGGAATTTGTAGTGAGACTTGCGACCATTGTGTTTAGCGCTTAGTGACGCACATATCCATCGCAAAGACCGAAGTGGGAAAATGTATTAGGGGTTTGATTTCAATTAGGCACAGTCTGCCATTTACTTTTTATTTTACGTTTATTTTTTCGTAACTCAGTGTCATCTCATCTGGCATAGCAGTGTGCTTTCATACTTGGCTAGAAAATAGCCATAGCAATAGGATAGCATCGTTTGGTTTTAAAAACTAAAAAACACAAAAAAAAGTTTAAAAAAAATTAGTTATAACTATCATTTTCAAAATGTTTAACCCGAGGGCTAGGGGTAGAGGACGAGGGCGGGGACGTGGGCGTCCAACTACTGCAGGGGTCAGAGGCCGTGGTCCTGGGCGGGGTGAGACACCACCTGCTGATGAGGGAGCAGGGGAACGCCGCAGAGCTACACTCCCTAGGTTCATGTCTGAAGTTACTGGGACTCGTGGTAGAGCACTGTTGAGGCCAGAACAGTGCGAACAGGTGATGTCGTGGATTGCCGACAATGCTTCGAGCAATTTGTCCACCAGTCAGTCTTCCACGCAGTCCACCCATGTCACCTAAATCAGCACTCCTCCAGCTCCTGCACCTCAGCCTCCTCCCCTCCAGTCTGCCCCCTCCCAGGAAAATTTGGCATTTGAACCGGCATACTCTGAGGAACTGTTTTCTGGACCCTTCCCACAGTCACAAACCACTTGTCCAGTTGCTGCTGAGCAATTTTCCGATGCCCAGGTTTTCCACCAGTAGCAGTCTGTGGGTGATGATGACCTTCTTGACGTAGTGGAAGAAGTGTGTAAAGAGGTGTCCGACGATGAGGAGACACGGTTGTCAGACAGTGGTGAAGTTGTTGTCAGGGCAGGAAGTCCGAGGGGGGAGCAGACTGAGGGATCGGAGGATGATGAGGTGACAGACCCAAGCTGGGTTGAGAGGCCGGGTGAACACAGTGCTTCTGAGACGGAGGAGAGTCCTCGACCAGAACAGGTTGGAAGAGGCAGTGGTGGGGCCAGACGGAGAGGCAGGGCCAGAGCAGGTGCATCAGCGCCAAATGTGTCACGTAGTGAAGCTCCCGTGGCGAGGGCTCCCGCAGCGAGGGCTAGATTTTCAGAAGTCTGGAGGTTCTTTAAGGAAACACCGGATGACCGACGGACTGTGGTGTGCAACCTTTGCCAAACCAGGATCAGCAGGGGTTCCACCACTACTAGCTTAACTACCACCAGTATGCGCAGGTATATGAATGCTAAACACCCCACTCAGTGGCACCAAGCCCGTTCACCTCCGGCCGTGCACACCACTGCTCCTTCCCCTGTGTCAGCTGATAGTCAGCCCCCTGCCCAGGACCCTGGCACAAAAACCCCATCGTCACCTCCACGATCCTCCACAGTATCCACCAGCGTTCAGCTCTCCATACCCCAGACGCTGGAGCGGAAACGGTAATATAGTGCAACCCACCCGCACGCCCAAGCCCTTAATGTCCACATCTCCAGATTGCTTAGCCTGCTGCCCTATAGGCTAGTAGAGACCGAGGCCTTTCGCAACCTCATGGCGGCGGCCGCCCCTCGGTATTCGGTCCCCAGCCGCCACTATTTTTCCTGATGTGCCGTCCCAGCCCTGCACCAGCACGTGTCAGACAACATCATCCGTGCCCTGACCAACGCCGTTTCTGACAAGGTCCACCTGACCACGGACACGTGGACGAGTGCTGCCGGGCAGGGCCACTATATATCGCTGACGGCACATTGGGTTAACTTGGTGGAGGCTGGGACCGAGTCTGACCCTGCGGCTGGTCATATACTGCCGACGCCGAGGATTGCGGGGCCTACCTCGGTCCAGGTCTTTCAGGCATACTATGCCTCCTCCTCCTCCCACCCCTCCTCCTCCTCCGAACTACCATCCGTGGGCATGGCGCCATCAGTCGCTAGCTCTAGGCACAGCAGCAGTGCCGTCGCTAAGCGACAGCAGGCGGTGCTCAAACTGCTGAGCCTAGGCGATAAAAGGCACACCGCCCAAGAACTATTACAGGGCATCACGGCGCAGACTGATCTGTGGCTGGCACCGCTGAACCTGAAGCCAGGCATGGTTGTATGTGACAACGGCCGTAACCTGGTGGCGGCTCTGCAACTCGGCAGACTGATACATGTGCCATGCCTGGCCCATGTGTTAAATCTGATATTCAGTGTTTCCTCAAGACATACCCCAATCTGTCTGATTTGCTCACGAAGGTGCGCCGCATCTGTGCGCATTTCAGGAAGTCCAGCACAGATGCTGCCACTCTCAGGGCAGGGCAGGGCAGCGCCGCCTCCAACTGCCCGCTCACCGACTGTTGTGCGACGTGCCCACGAGGTGGAATTCAACATTAACCATGTTATCCAGAGTTTACCAGCAGCGCAGAGCGATTGTAGACTGCCAGATGTCAACTTCCACCAGAACTGGTAGTCAGGTCAGTCAGCTTCCTCAAGTCTACAATGAGGAGTGGACGTGGATGTCTGATATCTGTCAGGTGCTGAGTAACTTTGAGGAGTCAACACAGATGGTCAGTGGCGATGCCGCCATCATCAGCCTCACCATCCCGCTGCTTGGCCTATTGAAAAACTCTCTGATCAGCATGAAGTCGGAAGCTTTGCGCTCGTCACAAGAGACGGGGGAAGAAGATTCCCTTGTTGATTGCCAAAGCACCCTTAGGTCTGTTTCTCAGCGCATATCGGAGGAGGTGGAGGTGGAGGAGGATGAGGAGGAAGAGGAGGAGAATGTTGGCGAGACACAAGAGGGGACCATTGTTCAGTCCTTCACTGTTCAGCGTGTATGGGCAGAAGAAGAGGAGTTGGAGGAGGAGGAAATGGACAGTCAGGCCAGTGAGGGGAGTGAATTCTTGCGCGTTGGTACTCTGGCGCATATGGCAGATTTCATGCTAGGCTGCCTATCCCGTGAGCCTCGCGTTCAAAGAATTTATTCCAGCACCGATTACTGGGTATTCACTCTCCTGGACCCACGGTACAAGCAAAATCTTTCCACTCTCATCCCTGGAGAGGAAAGGAGTGTGAGAATGCATGAATACCAGCAGGCCCTGGTGCACAAGCTGAAACAGTATTTCCCTTCTGACAGCGCTAGCGGCAGAGTGCGTAGTTCTGCGGGACAAGTAGCGAGGGAGAGTAGGCGAGCAGGCAGCTTGTCCAGCACTGGCAAGGGTACGCTTTACAAGGCTTTTGCCAGCTTTATGTCACCCCAGCAAGACACTGTCACCTGTCCCCAGTCTCGGCAGAGTAGGGCTGATCTTTACAGAAAGATGGTGAGGGAGTACGTAGCTGACCATACCATCGTCCTAAATGATCACACAGCTCCCTACAACTACTGGGTTTCAAAGCTGGACATGTGGCACGAACTGGCGCTGTACGCCTTGGAGGTTCTTGCCTGCCCTGCCGCTAGCGTGTTGTCCGAGCGGGTTTTCAGTGCAGCTGGTGGCATCATCACCGATAAGCGCACACGCCTGTCGACTGACAGCGCTGACAGGCTGACGCTTATTAAGATGAATAAAGCCTGGATTTCTCATAATTTCCAATCTCCACCAGGTGAAGGAAGCTCAACCTGAATAATTTATGCACTCCTCCTCCTCATTTTCCTCCTTCTCCTCCTCTTTGTACACTAAAGCAGAGGAAACTGGCTATTTTTTTGACAGGGCCCACTGGCTCTAGCTATAGTACTTTATGCATTTAATTTTTCTGGAGGGCCACCTACCCGGTCCTCTGTTTTAAACAATTTTTGGGACTGCCACATACAGGCACTCAATCTATTCAATTTTTCTGGAGGGCCACCTACCTGCTCCTCTGGTTTGAAAACTTTTTTGGACTGCCACATACAGGCACTCAATCTATTTCATTTTTCTGGAGGGCCACCTACTTGCTCCTCTGGTTTGAAAACTTTTTTGGACTGCCACATACCGACACTCAATCTATTCAATTTTTCTGGAGGGCCACCTACCTGCTCCTCTGGTTTGAAAACTTTTTTGGACTGCCACATACAGGCACTCAATCTATTTCATTTTTCTGGAGGGCCACCTACCTGCTCCTCTGTTTTGAAAACTTTTTTGGACTGCCACATACAGGCACTCAATCTATTTCATTTTTCTGGAGGGCCACCTACCTGCTCCTCTGGTTTGAAAACTTTTTTGGACTGCCACATACCGACACTCAATCTATTCAATTTTTCTGGAGGGCCACCCACCTGCTCCTCTGGTTTGAAAACTTTTTTGGACTGCCACATACAGGCACTCAATCTATTTCATTTTTCTGGAGGGCCACCTACCTGCTCCTCTGGTTTGAAAACTTTTTTGGACTGCCACATACAGGCACTCAATCTATTTCATTTTTCTGGAGGGCCACCTACCTGCTCCTCTGGTTTGAAAACTTTTTTGGACTGCCACATACAGGCACTCAATCTATTTCATTTTTCTGGAGGGCCACCTACCTGCTCCTCTGGTTTGAAAACTTTTTTGGACTGCCACATACAGGCACTATCCAAATTAAATTGTCTCCATAGCAGCCTCCACACGTTGTCTCCATTGCTACCTCCAAAAGTCGTCCATATAGCTGCCTCCATACATCGTCCCCTTATCAAACGAGGTGTGTCAGGCAGAAATTTGGGTTGTTTTCATGGATTCCACATCAAAGTTGTTAACTTTGTCGCCACCCTGCTGTGTAATCCACAAAATATACTGGCAAACTTTTACCATTTACGGATATTATTTCAGCGCTTCTTGCGCATCTGTTTACATTCCCCTCACCCGCCATATCCCAAACTTATAAGAACGCTACTACACTTAACTTGGTGGAGGCTGGGACCGAGTCTGACCATGGGGCTGGTCATATACTGCCGACGCAGAGGATTGCGGGGCCTATCTCGGTCCAGGTCTCAAAGGCCTACTATACCTCCTCCTCCTCCCACCCCTCCTCCACCTCCTCCTCCTCCGAATTACCATCCGTGGGCATGGCGCCATCAGTCGGTAGCTCTAGGCACAGCCGCAGTGCCGTCGCTAAGCGACAGCAGGCGGTGCTCAAACTGCTGAGCCTAGGCGATAAAAGGCACACCGCCCAAGAGCTATTACAGCTCTTGTCAGGCAGAATTTTGGGTTGTTTTCATGGCTTCCACAACAAACTTGTTAACTTTGTCGCCACCCTGCTGTGTAATCCACAAAATATACTGGCAAACTTTTATCATTTACCAATGGGGTAACACGAGGTAAAAGAATATTTAATGGTCAAGCCATTCTTCTTAGGGAATAGAACAAAATATAATAAATGGAATTGCTGTCGCTTGAACCACTCAGCCGTCATCTTATATACCAGGTCCAGGGTGAATGGGACTGCAGAGAAGTCTGGTGCCTGTTGGTTGCTGGATAACAGATGGGAGGACGACACAGGTTAGTAGAAGAGTTAAAATTTCATGCAGTTAATGAGTGTTATAGGCTTGCCTAAAGAAATGGGTTTTAAGAGCACGTTTGAAACTTTGGAGGTTAGGTATTAGTCTGATAGTCCGGGGCAGAGCATTCCATAGAATTGGTGCAGCTCTAGAGAAGTCTTGGAGACGCGAGTGGGAGGTCCGCACTAGGGTAGAGGTTAATCTAAGATCACTGGCGGATCTAAGAGCACGGGTTGGGCGATAGACTGAGATAAGAGAGGAGAGGTAGGGGGGTGCAGCATTATACAGAGCTTTATGGATGAGGGTTATTATTTTAAACTGTATTCGAAAGGAGACTGGCAGCCAGTGCAGCGACTGGCATGAACTGTAGGCATACATGGTCCCCTTATCAAACGAGCTGTGTCAGGCAGAATTTTGGGTTGTTTTCATGGCTTCCACAACAAACTTGTTAACTTTGTCGCCACCCTGCTGTGTAATCCACAAAATATACTGGCAAACTTTTATCATTTACCAATATTATTTCAGCGCTTCTTGCGCATCTGTTTACATTCCCCTCACCCGCCATATCCTAAACTTATAAGAACGCTACTACACTTGATCTTATACAAAAGGTTCTTAGAAGTGCTGTTTGGGGAGTAGCCTAGAGACAGGGGCTTGGATTGGCGAAAGCTCGCCTGGCAGCGGAGCGCCAGCTCCATCCCAAGATCCAACTAACATAGTTTTAACTGCAGCACCTTTAATCTACTACTAGTTCACTGCCTCCATACATGGTCCCCTTATCAAACGAGCTGTGTCAGGCAGAATTTTGGATTGTTTTCATGGCTTCCATGTTAACTTTGTCGCCACCCTGCTGTGTAATCCACAAAATATACTGGCAAACTTTTATCATGTACCGATATTGTTTGAGCGCTTCTTGCTCACCTCCTTTGGTTCCTCTCTGCCACCCATTGGTTTGAAGCCTGAGTCCATTTAGGGTATGTCGCCATGCCACTCTCTAGCCTGCCGCTGCTGCCGCTGCCTCTGCATGCCGTCCCCTATAGTGTCAGGGTCAATTATTGGATGTTTTAGATGCTATCTAGCTTCATTCTGTCACTCTGTCATGGCCATGCTGTTGCGCATAATTTTGGCATAATGGTGCGTTTAAGCAGCCTCAGAGGCATCCATGCATGCTGCCCCTGCTGTTTCCTGTCCATTTCTGTGGTGTTTCCATCCTTTTCTGAGGTTTCCAGGTGTTTGGCCAAGCTTCCCTGTGCAGAGCCTTGGTCCCCTTGAAAAATGCTCGAGTCTCCCATTGACTTCAATGGGGCTCGTTATTCGAGACGAGCACTCGAGCATCGGGAAAAGTTCGTCTCGAATAACGAGTACCCGAGCATTTTAGTGCTCGCTCATCTCTAATGCACACCTATAAAATAAAATTTTCTCCCTTAAACTTCATGGTCTATTTAAAAGTGCAGAACAAAATGAAAAACAGAGCTCAATTGTAACGACAGACTTTTGTACCTCAAATAAGGATGGTGGGCACTAAAATGTAATAAAACAGGCATAGCACTCAGTTCATCCTCTGAATGGTTTAAAAGCTGGGTTAGTAATGGACTGGCAGCTTAGAGATTAAAAAAAAACATTTGCGACACTGACTGGACCCAGGGGCGCACCTGCCATGAGGCAAGTTGAGCATCTTGCCTCAGGCAGCGCACCTCCTGTTCAACCAGGGGGTGGCATTGGCCTGCACTGAGCTCCCGGGCCGCACGCCGGACGGGACCGCATTGCAGCTCTCTGTCAGCCCACCTTGCTCGACGCTGCCGGCACCTTGCACCCGCCCCCCGATGCCGCCGGCACCGAGCTTCCGCCCCCTGCCTGCCTGAATCAAAATCCTGCCGGTTGGCAACACTTTCCGGTGCTCTGTCTGGCACCATGCTCTCAATGTGCTGCCGCCCCGCACTCTCCGCATACTTTCGCTCCCGCCCATACCTCCCCTCCCGGCTCCCCCTCCATTCCCTTCTCAACTCTGCTCATGACTCCCCTTCTCCAGGCTCTCCGCTCCCTGCTTCCCCCGCTCAAGTTTCAGACTGACTTCCCGCTCTCTGCCCCCTCCAGGCTCTCGGCTCTCCACTCCCGGCTCCCCCTCCATCCCTTCTGAAACCCCGCGTTTCCGCCCCCCCCCAGGCTCTCGGCTACCTGCTCCCCCCGTCCCCGCTCAAGCTCCAGGCTCCCCTTCCCCGCTCCCGGCTCTCGTCCTACCCGCTCCCGTCTCCCCCACCGCCGCTGCAGGACAAGGCCCCGAACTTTCCAAGAACAGGTTATATATATGTGTGTGTAATATGTATAAATATGTGTGTGTAATATGTATATATATATATGTAATATGTGTGTATATGTGTAATATGTGTGTATGTATATATGTATATGTGTGTGTGTGTATGTATATAAGTATATTTGTGTGTGTATATATGTGTATGTGTGTATATATGTATATGTGTATATATGTTTGTGTGTGTATATGCTGTATCTACTGTTTGTTTATGTGTATATATGCTGTATGTATATGCTGTATGCATTTTATACTACATGGCGGTACGCTGTATGTATTATATACTACATTGTAGTACGCTGTATGCATTTTATACTACATGGTAGTACGCTGTATGCATTTTATACTATATGGCGGTACGCTGTATGCATTTTATACTACATGGCGGCACGCTGTATGCATTTTATACTACATGGCGGCACGCTGTATGCATTTTATACTACATGGCAGTACGCTGTATGCATTTTATACTACATGGCAATACGCTGTATGCATTTTATACTACATGGCGGCATGCTGTATGCATTTTATACTACATGGCAGTACGCTGTATGCATTTTATACTACATGGCAGTACGCTGTATGCATTTTATACTACATGGCAGTACGCTGTATGCAATTTATACTATATGGCAGTACGCTTTATGCATTTTATACTACATGGCGGCATGCTGTATGCATTTTATACTACATGGCAGTACGCTGTATGCATTTTATACTACATGGCAGTACGCTGTATGCATTTTATACTACATGGCAGCACGCTGTATGCATTTTATACTACATGGCGGCACGCTGTATGCATTTTATACTACATGGCGGCATGCTGTATGCATTTTATACTACATGGCAGTGCGCTGTATGCATTTTATACTACATGGCAGTACGCTGTATGCATTTTATACTACATGGCAGTACGCTGTATGCATTTTATACTACATGGCAGTACGCTGTATGCAATTTATACTATATGGCAGTACGCTGTATGCATTTTATACTACATGGCGGCATGCTGTATGCATTTTATACTACATGGCAGTACGCTGTATGCATTTTATACTACATGGCAGTACGCTGTATGCATTTTGCATTGCTTTATTTTTACACCAAACCAATATGATGGATCTGGTCCTGACACTCCCTGATATATTACATGTATGGGCGGGGGGGCATCTCTCTATGGCTCGCCTCAGGCAGCAGACAGGCTTGGTACACCCCTGACTGGACCAGAGGACAGAACTATAGTTCTCTTTGATTCAAGTTTCAGAACCTCCCATTCATTTATTAGGCTAAAGTAGGTTAGGAATCTTTAAAGCATTTCTGTAAAGTTATAGTGATTTTACCAAATTATTATATGTGATTCCCCATTCAAAATAAACAGAACCTTGCCCACTTTGTGCTGCTTGCCCTTTTCTTTCCAAAGCTATGGCATTTTCTCTTCTGAAAGTGTTTGACCAAAATCTTTTTACCAGTTAAAGTGGGCGGAGACTAATGTCTCTCTGTCTATACCCTCAAGCTGAGGCAGTTAGCTTGCACACAGATCCCATGATGCATTGTGTTCTCTCTCAAAGGAATTTATCATTAAATCCATTTAGTTTCCCATTAGTTAATTCACTGAACACTGCACGGTGCACATACAGGATGTATATGGTGACTAGCATGACAGCTTCCATCACATTGTGGAGCAGGGAACATCTTATGAAAGGATTCATAAATAAACCAGTTACATGAAGTATATAGCCTGTGCTATGGGAGCACTAAGGCTTAATAGCTCAAGTGCAGACTTCAAAGTGCAGACTGCAAGGCCGGGAAAGGGCTGCAGCATTGGGTGCAGAGAGAAACAGAGCAAGCCCTGTAGAATCACAAACTGGGATGTAGAAACTGATAGGAAACAGGGGAAATTTTGTATCTCACTATTCTGTACAGGAGACGTCTGTTTCCACAGTCTTGAACACTCCAGCTCTGTTACATCCCATTACCTTCCCCTTTGTGAGCAGGGAGCAGCAGCCCCCCCCCCACCTCCCATGAAACCACAGAATTTGTTCATATTACAGATTCACAGGACTTGTCAGCACAGGCAGAGGAAGCTGGTACTTAAGATCATTTGAGGTGTATGGCAAAGAAACTGCTGGACATAAGTAACAAAGATAATAGACAAAGTTGTTCTGAGTACCATTTACATTCCATAATGACATAAAACATAAAATTTGATCACAAATCCTAAAAAGATTTGATGATAAGAGTTTTTAAGGTATAAATATATAAGGTCAGCCTTCCTATTGCTGTTCACTTTTTGATTGCTGCCTCCTTGTCACAGTGGCTGTAATATTTAGTCAGCACCATGTTTTACAATGTTCACCACATTTTATCATAGATCTAACTTCTTTCAGGTGCTGCAAACACATGTAAACACAGGTATAAACTTAACTAGTTTTTAATTTACAGGTTTGCTTCCCTTTATAATTGTATTTTTCTATTACATCTGTATATTACTTCACTTTGAGCCACTCATGTTATTAGCATATATTATATGCAGATTTATTTTTGTTAAAAATAAATAAAAATATGGTAATATCAAAATGTGTTACCTGATTTTCCTTAAGTGTTATCTGTTCTTGTTCTTTGCACCCAATAAATGTTCTGGTACAACGGAATAGTCTCTCATTACTTTGGATCTTTTGAACAAAATTAGCAGGAAAAAAGCCAATTCTTTCCTCAATTTTACCCTACAAATAAACAACTTGTAAATTAGAAGAGGAAAATAGCCCATTAAATACCATTGCATTTTTATTGTTAACAAATTGGCTTAATGAGTTTTTTTTATAATTATATTACTAGGGAGTTCTCTCATCCTTTTCATTAACAGCCCATTCTGCCAAATATTTTTGTGCCCCTGCATTTGAAGGGTTATATTACAAAGAAATGTTTCTTTGTTACCATGCTATTCACCACATGGGTTAACATCTATTAAACGAAATCTACCATCACATTCAAGGGGAGACCTGCACTGCCCATTGTAACAACCATTAAAAAGCATAATTGAGGGGCTCTGGAAACATCCCAAGAGCCTCTCAGGTTTATTAGCATAATTTTAAAACTTTATTTTAGAAGAAAGGAGACCAAGGGTAACAAATATATGAAGATTACCAAAGTCACAGTGCCTGAATCGTCCCTGAGTGTCGCTGGTTAAACATGATGGATGTTCTGCAACATTCTACTCTTGAAATGAAAAGTCAAGTCCCCTGGTTCAGATATGACTTTTACCTTATCAGCCAGCCATTGCTGTCCATAAAATGGCAGCAGGTGGATCTGATCCTAATTGTCCATGATCGATCTACATTTCAGGATCGTTTGATTGTATGCATGAATATGATTTTAAAGTCCTGAAAGTTAGATCAGAGGGCGCTGATCTATTGCCATGACAGGTAGGAGCCTGCTAGAGGCTCCCAAAGCTGTAATTAAGCCTTTTATATTACAGTCTGTAATAGAGAAGCAATATGTTCACAAAATAATTCAATTTAGTTATCAGGGCCCTTAGGGCCTGAAGTACCCTGGGGGGCCTGACATCATAGTATTTACCAAAGAAGAGGGGAGAGGGATCTCTCCTAGGCATGTTATTAAAGAAAATCCAAAAGGGGGTATCAATCAACCCAAAGGCACCATAGCCAGGAGATTAAAATTTAACTTTTATTAGAAATATATAAATAGAGTGACAAACAAAAAGGGATAATGTTGAGACCTAAAAACACAGGAAAGCCACCAATAGAGTGTAATGATCCAGCTAGAACTGGTCTTCCCGGGTAGCCAGACTAGAAACCGAATCTGGACAGATATAATGGTGTACCTGCAAAGTGCAGTAAATCAAAATTGAGTAGGGCAGATCGCGGTGGGAAATGTGGGTGTGCTGTGACTATTGCTCCACAATAGAGTCTGGACCACTGAAAATGCTAGTCGCATCCTATCCCTAAAGTAACAGGGTTTAGTCTCATTCAAATGATCCAGGAGGTGGTGGGTGTTATATGTCAATTAATAAATGCAGAAACAATCCTGCATAGGGCCAGGTACAGTGGTCTAGATCAGTGATTTTCAACCAGTGTGCCGTGGCACACTAGTGTGCCGTGACACATTGTCGGGTGTGCCGCGGGGAAAGTTCCCCAAACTATGGTGCCCCCTGTGTTTTGTTTCCCAGAGAAATGTAAAATGAGAAATACTATAGTCATGAGGCTGGAGTACTACAAGTACCAGCTCATATGCTGAGTATATGAGCTGGCACTCGTACTCTGGCCTCATGGTCATAGTACTTCTCACTAGTGTCTGTACCCCTTTATTTTGCAGTATATGAGCCACATAATAATCAGCACCATATACTAAAAACAGGGAGAAACTCTTGGGGAAAGAGCTTCGTGTGTGTCTTTCCACCACTCCTGCCAGGATATCCCTTGTGTGTTTATCAAAACAGGCCCAGGTTTCACAATGAGTAAAATAAATTTAGAATCTATATTATTAACTATATGTGTAATATGACTGTTTTAGTGTAATTTTGTGCTATTTTGGTGGTGGTGTGCCCCAGGATTTTCTAAGTATAAAAAGTGTGCCGCGGCTCAAAAAAGGTTGAAAATCACTGGTCTAGATGACATGTACAGGTAAGGTAGCCTGGAAAACATTTCTTGAATTGTCAACCCACAGGGACAGTAGGTAGCTACAGTGGTTTGATATAGCATGCATCAACACCTATGCCGACTTGTGGTGTCAGCAGAGGTGTAAAAGATGCAGTCAAAGACACAGCCATCAGCAGGTCAGGCGATCAGATTGTCAGCCTTGACATCACACTTTTCTGGAGTCACACACACAGATTGTTAGATTTTAGTTTTGTACTCCTACTGCAGCACACGCACACCCCACCCCCTCCTAGTCTGCCCACGATTCTAGTCTAAAGTACTCAGAGTCATACACATAGTCGCTGGATCCTGCTATTTAAAACTTATTACCAGAAGCCCCCCAACATGTTTCGCCATTTGCACGGCTTCATCAGAGGCTTAGCTCGCGTGCAGCATGCAAGGCATATATTTATATTGTAACCCAGAATTCCATCTGTCAGGGGTGCACCCAATCAGAAGTCAAGTTGGAGATAGGAGGGCTTAACTAGGTGTGTTGCTGTTGAGAGTCATCAGGTGATGTCACAACCTGGTGTGACTGGGAAACACCTGACCGGTCATCTGATACATGGTTTCAGTGATGCCAATCATTATTCCCGCCCACACCATGTAAGGTGTGTAAAGTGTAGGCGGGCCGTCAAACTCCGCCCACGTATGAGGGTCTGATCAGGTGATCGGGCCACGGGCACATGACGTAAGTCATGTAACCAACAGAGATGTCACGTGATCACTCTCGGGGACGTCTCCGCATCTCGGTCGGTACCCACAGCATCATCCCGTCAGGGCATGAGTATCAAAAAAATACGTAACTCATCAAAAGAAACTTTTACAGGGCACACATTAATCCTAATCTCCATAGTAATAAGAATAATTGGAAGTAAAGATACTGTACTGCAAAAGGTACCCGACAGTGTGAATAGATCAACGCCACATGGACTCACACCTCTCAAACTTTTCCCCTGATGAAGTCACCTCGTGTGACGCAACACCTACTGGCTGCATTAGGTGTTCATTTAACCTTGCACATTCCTTTGTCCGTTTATTGACTGACACACCTTGCGAACTTTTTATCTGACAGGTTGTATAGAAAGGGTTTTTAGTATCTACCTATCCATGCCTGTATTTCATCATCTGTTTACATTGTTTACAAAAATGTTTACATAAACATTGCTTGAATTTGTTTGCAAAATTGTTTACAAAAACACAGCTGTTTTGAAATTCTGGGGGGTAGACCGTGTAAAACAAGGCCCGAGATTGGGTGACCAGAATCAGAAATTGCCGCAAATTGAGGCTAGATGGATACATCGCCTCAAAATTACTATTCACTATTACCCCTTTTCTGTGAACATTGGTCATTATCTGTTTGCCTTATTGGATATGAATATAGTTTTTTTCTCTCTGATTGTGATTTTGTTCTCTGATTGTTCAAATACTTTTGTACCTTTTTTTGACAGCGGATGTTTGCTGTCTAATGTCTATTAACAATTATGATTATGGGATAATTTGACCATTTACTTTTAATTTTGCGTGCAGTTTCATAAAATCTTAAAGAATTTCTTCTGCTTAACTCCTACGGGACTCAGCCTCTTTTGGCCTTAAGGACTCGGCCCCATTTTTCAAATCTGCCCTGTGTCACTATAAGTGGTGGTAACCTGCTGTATGGGCGCACGGCCGGGCATAGAGGGGAAGGAGGCGCCATGCAGATCAGATTTACTATGTCACATTTTACAGGCTATAATTTTTTTTGTTTTTTTATTGTGGACCTATAGGGGCTTATTTTTTTGCCACATGAGATGCACTTTTCTGGTACATAATTTTGGGGCATCTTTAGCTAATTGGTGAGATTTTATTATCTCTTTGTTGGTGGAGGAAATGAAAATCATCAATTTTTAGGAACTTTTTTTGTATTTTTTTTTTTGGCCGCTTACCGTACCGTAAAAATAGTATATATTTTTATTCTATGGGTCTCCATGATTACGAAAAGACCTTATTTATATATTTTTTTTTAAAAAAACACTTTCCATTTTACTGAATAAGACGTAATTAGGCAAAAATGTAAATTTCAGCATCACTGACTTTCATATGCATAACTTTTTTATTTTTCAGCTTGCAAATCTGTTTAGGGGTTTATTTTTTGTGAGAATATTTGTTATTTTTAATGGTCTTATTTTAGAGTGTGTAACTTTTTTAAATCACTTTTTAGAGCATTTTTTAAAATTATTTTTGTTTCGCAGTGTTTTTGAGGGTTTTTTTTTACTGGGTTCATTTTGCAGGTCCAATAGCAATTCTGTTTAATTATGCAGATTGTTACGGATGCAGGGATACCAAATATGTGGGGGTTTTGTGTATTTTATTCAATTTTACTGAATAAAAACTAATTTGGAGACAATTTTGTTCATTTTAGCATCACCATCTTTTCAAATGCATAACTTTTTTATTTTTTGGCTGAAAAATCTGGTTAGGGGCTTATTTTTTGCAAGAAGGATTGTTCTTTTTAGTGGTCTTATTTTAGAGTGCAGAACTTTTTAAAATCACTTTTTAGAACATTTTTTAAAGGGTATTAATTAAAAATCACCTCTTTTTCGGAGAGTTTTTTGAGGTTGTTTTTTACGGGGTTCACTTTTCGGGTCCAATAATGTTTCTGTTTTATTATGCAGATTGTCACGGACATAGCGATACCAAATATGTGGGGGTTTTCTGTATTTTATTCAATTTCACTGTATAAAAACTAATTTGGAGAAAATTTTGTTCATTTTAGCATCACCATCTTTTCATATGCATAAATTTTTTATTTTTCGGCTGACAAATCTGGTTAGGGGCTTATTTTTTGCGAGAAGAGTTGTTTTTTTTTTAAAAGGTATTATTTTTTTCGGAACGTTTTTTGCTCCCCCCCGCGTTTACCGTGCAGGTCCAGTAATGATTCTATTTTATTATACAGATTGTTACGGACGCGGCAACACCAAATATGTGGCGGTTTTTTGTGTGTTTGTGTTTTTAATAGTTTATTCATTGTTTTTATGGGAAAATGTCATTTTAGTGGCTTATATTTTTATGTATTATTTTTTATTTATTCTAATGTGTTAACTTTAGTGTTTTTCACAGGTTTTACTTACTTGAACTTGAACAAGCAATGCTCTGATTGCTGATTCAAGTTCAATACACTGCTCTACAATACTATTTCATTGTAGAGCAGTGTAAACTGTCTGAGCATGCAGGTGCACAGTCAGACCCGGAAGCTGCCCAGACTTCGGAGCTGACCAGAAGAGGATCGGATCCCCCGGTAAACGGCACAGGGGATCCGATCCACAGCAGGAACACCCTTAGGCGCCGCGGTCATGCTTGACCGCGGCGTGTAAGGGGTTAACACCCCTGACAGCCGCTGCTTCTGGTACCGGCTCCGTTCGTGAGCTGGTCCCACAAGCTGGACGTTATACTTCTTCCCGGCATAAATCTATTCACAATGTCAGATACATTTTGCAGTACAGTATCTTTACTTATAATTATTCTTATTACTATGGAGATTAGGATTAATGTGGGCCCTCTAAAAGTTTCTTTTGAGGAGTTACAAATTTTTCGATACTCACGCCCTGGCGGGTGCCCGTGCCCGTGGCCCGATCACCTGATTGGACCCTCATACGTGGGTGGCCGGCCTACACTTCACACACCTCAGGGCGCGTTCACACGTTGCGTTTTGACCTGCGTTTTCATTGCGTTTGAAACGCATATACAACAGCTGAGGAGAGGTGATTTGCCTAATTTCATCACTGTTAACGCATGCGTTAACAAAATGCATCGTAAACGCGATGTTAACGCATGAGTTAACAAAGCGTTAACGCATGCGTTTTGTTAACGCATGCGTTAACATTGCGTTTACAAACATAAACGGTAATGTAATTAGGCAAATTACCTCACATCAGCTGTTGTATATGCGTTCCAAACGCAATGAAAACGCAACCAAAACGCAACGTGTGAACGCGCCCTCACATGGTGTGGGCAAAAATTTTAATATATACAAAGAACAAGAGACAAAAAAAAATAGATTAAACATTTAAAAAGTGTACTGGTGTATACTGCAAAGACTCAGGTGAATAAAATCCCCACCACAAACCCCTCTGGCTGTAACAAATGCAAGCGTTTCTTTTGTAAACATTTTTTGTAAACAAAGGCAAGCTATGTTCATGTAAACATTTTGTAAACAATGTAAACAGATGATGAAATACATCACAAGTCAATGGGATGGATAGGTAGATACTAAAAACCCTTTCTATATAATAAAAAGTTTGCAAGGTGTGTCAGTCAATAAACGGACAAAGGAATGCACAAGGGTAAATGAACACCTAACACAGCCAGGAGGTGTGAGAATTCACCCCACGCGTTGCATCAAGTTGCGAAAAGTTTGAGAGGTGTGAGTCCATGTGGCATTGATCTATTCCCACTGTTGGATACCTTTTGTAGTACAGTATCTTTACTTATAATTATTCTTATTACTATGGAGATTAGGATTAATGTGTACCTGTGGGTACCGACCGAGATGCGGAGACGTCCCCAAGAGTGAGTGATCACGTGACATCTCTGTTGGTCACATGACTTTCGTCATGTGCCCGTGGCCTGATCACCTGATTGGACCCTCATACGTGGGCGGAGTTTGACGGCCCACCTACACTTCACACATCTTACATGGTGTGAGTGGGGATAATGATTGGCATCACTGAAACCATGTATATCAGATGACCGGTCAGGTGTTTCCCAGCCACACCAGGTTGTGACATCACCTGATGACTCTCAACAGCAACACACCTAGTTAAGCCCTCCTATCTCCAACTTGACTCTGATTGGGCGCACCCCTGACAGATGGAATTCTGGGTTACAATATAAATATATGGCTTGCATGCTGCACGCGAGCTAAGCCTCTGATGAAGCTGTGCAAATGGCGAAACATGTTGGGGGGCTTCTGGTAATAAGTTATAAATAGCAGGATCCAGCGACTATGTGTATGACTCTGAGTACTTTAGACTATAATGATGGGCAGACTAGGAGGGGGTGGGGTGTGCATGTGCTGCAGTAGGAGTACAAAACTAAAATCCAACAATCTGTGTGTGTGACGGCTGGGTCTTTGACTGCATCTTTTACACCTCTGCTGAAACCACAAGTCGGCATAGGTGTTGATGAATTCTATATCAAACCACTGTAGGTACCTACTGTCCCTGTGGGTCAACAATTCAAGAAATGTTTTCCAGGCTACCTTACCTGTACATATTATCCAGACCACTTTACCTGGCCCTATGCAGGATTGTTTCTGCATTTATTAATTGACATATAACACCCACCACCTCCTGGATCATTTGAATGAGACTAAACCCTGTTACTTTAGGGATAGGATGCGACTAGCATTTTCAGTGGTCCAGACTCTATTGTGGAGCAATAGTCACAGCACACGCACATTTCCCACCGCGATCTGCCCTACTCAATTTTGAGTTACTGCACTTTGCAGGTACACCATTATATTTGTCCAGATTCGGTTGCTAGTCTGGCTACCCGGGAAGACCAGTTCTAGCTGAATCATTACACTCCATTGGTGGCTTTCCTGTGTTTTTAGGTCTCGACATTATCCCTTTTTGCTTGTCACTCTATTGATATATTACTAATAAAAGTTAAATTTTAATCTCCTGGCTATGGTGCCTTTGGGTTGATTGATACCCCCTTTTGGATTTTCTGACATAATAGTAAAAACAAAAGATTTTCAATAATAGTAAAAGAAATTCAAATCACCCCCTTTCCCTAGAATGCATATAAAATGTAACAAATAAAATCATAAACATGTAAGGCATCTGTGTGTTCTAAAATGTTTCATCTATCAAAATATAAAAACAATTATTGCTGGCAGTCAACTTGTACCAGTAAATAGTCCTTCATTGACACTTTTTTGCCATTTTGCCTCCATTAAACATTTTAATAACAAGTGATCAAAACAAATACAGGTGTCACAATGGTATCAATGAAAACACCCTTTCATCCTACACCTTGGCATCTTACCCAGCTTCATACATTGTAAGTATGAATTAGTTATGAGTGTCAGAAAAAGGCATTTTGCAAGGGTTTAAAAATTTTTTTTAAGTATTAAAACAAAACAAAACTATATAAATTTGGTATTTCTACAATCATACTGACCCAAAGAATAAAGGGCAAATGTCACCTGGACCATATATTGAAAACCATAAAAACAAATCCCATCAGAAAATGTCCATTCCACCACATTTGGATTTTTTTTCCAGTTTCCGAGTATACGGTAAAGAATATGAAATTGTGCCTCTAGAATTTGTTTTGCAAAATAAAAGTCCTTGTATAGCTGTGTAAATGGAAAAAAGTAAAAAAATAAGGCTGGTAAAAGGAGTGGAGTGAAAAATGCAAAAGCAAGATCCTTAAAAAACCTGGCCCTGAGGTGGTTATGCTGTGGGACAGTTGCATTATTAGAAAGTGACTCTTGTCTATATTACAGATGCTTTTTAAATCACATTTACCTTCCACCAGTCTTCATTTGAATCATCCAATATAGTTATTCTATCTCCAGGTCTGAAAAAAAGACAATATAAGATGAATGAAGCCTTCTACTATTTGAGCTCTCAGCTGCCATGCCCCATGTTCAGCTGGTCCCTAACAATTTTGACGGCCCATGTACACGGGGGGCCATGTCATATAGCCTCCGAATAACCTCCCCGCAGGACTACGTCCCACTATATATGCTCAAATGCGAGGGGAACCCAAGTCCTCTACAACACAGCCTACAAGGAGATAAACTATAAATTGCTCACCAGGTGGTATAAGGTACACTATGTATTTCACAAAATGTTCCATGAGGTCACACTGAACTGTTGGCGCTGCCCCAAACCCATCCCTTAATGGAGGATGGTTCTGGAGGTGATTTTCAACATGACAGGTTACCTCTTCAATATGGGACCCCTTCTTTGCAACAGTGTCTGGGAAAGGTCAATGAGTTGCAACAGTTAGAGATTGAAGACAAATGCTGGGATCAAGATAAAGAGGAGCAGAGGTGATTATCTGTAGTTTTTTTTAAATTACTTTTTCCTACTGGTTGTTTTCCTTTAATAACTGCAGGATGCCCAAAACCTGTGGCTACAAAATAATCCCAAATAATTTCCCCTGTACTACTGTGCCTGACACTTAAGGGGAAGACGGGGTGTCAGTGATCTTTAGTTTGAAGTTTGGACATTTGTGCATGTCTTTTTTAAAAAGGTTTGAATTTGTTTGATTTATCTTAGAGGGTGATATTTTTGGCATTCCAGTTTGATGATTTTTGAAACTTATTATTAAAAAGTTTGGTACAGGAGTCTTGAACTACTAATACCTTTCTATTGTTTATTTCTGCTTGTGACTTGAGTTTTCTTGCACAGAAAATTGTGCAAAAATGTGTGACTTTTTTATACATCGACATGATATATAGCTTGTAACACCAAATAAAAAGGTCTTTGATGGTCGGGTAAAGTCATTCATTTTTGTGCAAATATTTAAAAGTGCCAAAAATGCAGAAAAAAAGGAAATTGCAAAGATAAATGCCCCCCCTTGGTGTTCGGTATTTGTGCTGAAAGCCTATTTTTAGTGATCACCTAATGTGAAGTTGTGCAATACAGCCAAAAACATCTTCACTTCAGTCTTGTCTGTGTGAAGGACATTGTTCCAAGTCTTGCTATATCCTGATACACAAATATATAGAATTCAAAGAGGTTGTACTTTTTTAATGACTTTTCAGAGACTATTAGATTTGAAATGTTACTTTTACAGTAGGATTCACTTTACAGACTGAGGCTACATTCACACGAACGTATGGGGGATTTATATACGGCCGACGTATACATTGCAATAGCACACGTGCCGCACCGTACCATTCTGTAGCAAGATAGGACATGTCCTATCCTTCTACGGAATACAGCACCGCCCTCCTCCTCTCCCTCGGCGCCGATGTATGCCCGCCGTACTACAGTACGCTGGGCATAAATCGTGTGCATGCAGTCTGAGCTGTTGTTGTTGTCAAATGAACTGGACATCTGGATTAAAAGTGGGACATGTGAACAGATTCTTTGGATTCATTCTTGGTTTTGGTGTGAATTTTGTCTCATACATGTTTTCACAATTATTTCCTAGTTTTTTCTAAAACAATAACATGTAACTAATCCAAAATATTTAAAAAAACATACAGTAAATGAACCCCTTAAAGGGGCACTCCCATCTCGGCATTTACATTTAATTAAATTCATTTGCCATATATAAACATTTCTTCAATTGGATGTTAATAAAAAAAAATGTTCCTGTGTGAAGATAATTTCCCATAAATGTAGTCATGTTGTCCCTTAGAAACCAGAAAGCTTCCTCGGATACGGCCACCTCGCACTCTGGCAGCGGTGGCCAGACATGCCCTATAAAGTCCTGCCGGAACACCAGGATACAGCAATCATTACCACAGAACTGTTGCGGGACCTGCAGTAACTCCCGGACATTTTATATACAATAACCTTTTGTTTCTTTGTGCAATCTCTCCAGCAGAGGTGGCCGTATCCGTGGAAGCTATCTCGTTTCTAAGAGACAACATGACTACATTTATAGGAAATTATCTTCACACAGGAACATTTTTTTAAATTACTTCTAATTGAAGAAATGTTTACGTATGACAGGCTAATGAAACTGAATGTGAGTGCCAAGACGAGAATACCCCTTTAAATATTGTTTAAGTTGCAGGGCATCATTTCTTTTAGGTACTGGTTGGTGTACAGCCACAATACAATATTACAAGTACTTTTGTTGCCTCTGTCTTAAAATTGTGCTGTGATGAAAAGCCTCAGCTGGTAAATGGTAAATGAGTTTTCAGCGCTGTCTGCATGGAGGTTGTTTATCTGTCACGGGTATAACATCTGGGCCATGAATAAGCTGTGCAAAAAAATTCAGATGGCAGATTTCATTTAGTGTTCTACAGAACAGTCAACTGCACCTGCAATGTTTATTGGTGCCAAGAAAATGAAGTCACAGATGTGTATCAAAGTAGTATACAGCAAAAATAGTGCACAACAAGAAATGAGCGCAAGGATCAATGTATTTCAAAACCATGAGATAGCAATAGGAAAATCAGGCCCATTTTGTACAATATGCTTATAATTTCAGAACAATACAATGGGTAGTTTGATGAGAGGGAATAAAAACTAGATATTCCATGTTTTTTCCATTACTATTTGTTTATATAAAGGGAATCATACTGTACATAATTATGATAAACTTGCTATAATAATGGGACATAGAGCTGGGGAAGTGTATGTACAAGGTGATCAACTAAGACCAAAGATTTATTATTGATTGACACAATGATTTGTAAAGCGCTACGGAATTTGATGGCGCTATATAAATAAAGATTATTATTATCATTATTATGGTAGTATGTTAATACTGGTATTTTTGAATCCTTCATATTATATTGTCAGAAAAATACACTTGATCACTCTTGCAATCGTGTTGTATAGAGCTTAGTGTATATGGTGATGAGCATATGATAAAAGACCTTAGCTCCATTAGCACACGTTGAATAGTTATTATCATAGATTTGCGTTTGTGTGTAAAGAAGGGGTGGCAGGGGATGAATGCAGAAGTGTTAGCCAAAGGGGTATCGGGTGAGTTTAAACTTGAATATCTTAAACTTCTGTCTTCGAATAAGCTAATTGAATTGATCAGGATGATTTTTGGGAACCAGAGAAATGTTACTGAAGTCACAGTCATTGATAGGAGTGGTAGTGGCTTTAGACACAATGGGGCAGATTTACTTACCCGGTCCATTCGAGATCCAGCGGCGCGTTCTCTGCACTGGATTTGGGTCCATCCGGGATTTATTAAGGTAGTTTCTCCGATGTCCACCAGGTGGCGCTGCTGCGCTGAAGAGCATCGGAACGCACTGGAATACACCGAGCTGGGCCGAGTGAAGGTAAGTGCAATTTTCGCAACACATTTTTTAAAAAAAATCCAGCGGTTTTTCCGAATTCGTCAGGTTTTTGTTCGGCCACGCCCCCCGATTTCCGTCGCGTGCATGCCAGCGCCGATGTGCCACAATCCGATCGCATGCGCCAAAATCCCGGGGCAATTCAGGGGAAATCGTTGCAAATTGGAAATATTCGGGTAACACGTTGGGAAAACGCAAATCGGGCCCTTAGTAAATGACCCCCTATGTAACAGGTATCCTGTCTTTTTCTTGTGATAGGTATTTATCCGTTCCCACAAGGTTTGGGAGGTATGGCCCACGTATTGGAGCAAGCATGGACATTTTAGCACATAGACAACAAAGTCTGAACACAGTTTAAAAAGGACTAAGTTTGTATTAACTCTCCCGTAGTTACAAATGTGGAAGGTATAGTGAAGTGTTGAAGAATTCTGCAAGCTAATCATTTATTCTTGATGCTGCAAAAGGTGCTGAAAATAGTGTGGGTTGTAAGATAGTTGTCACTCTATTAGAATTGGTAGCTTGTGACCTGGTGGGTGCCAGTAGGGTTTTTAGGGTGGGTGGTCTAATGAAGGTTGTTTGTGGTATCATGGGTAGTACCTTGGTTATATGTGTGTCTTTAAGCAGGAGGGTCAAATGTTTCTTTAGTGAAATCTGATGAGGTTGTGATCCGAGGTGTAGGTGGTAATAACGTTTAGGTTCTTCTTTATTTTGGTTTTAAGTTTTGTGTGTTGACCAGACTTTCCTTTTCAGTGAGGCCATTTGTTCAAGCAAAGGCATCTCTCAGTTCCCCGAGAGGTAGCCTTTTTGTTGAAATCGATCGCTCAAAACCTTTGATTGTTGTTTGAAAGTGGAATCATCAGAGAAGTTTTTGTGAATTCAATTATATTGGCTATATGAGAACTGGAGAACTCCAGAAAACTAACAACAATCAAAGGTTTTGAGGGATCGATTTTGAGGGATCATCAAGTCTCAAGGCTTAAAAAATGGCCTGGGTTGACAGGCCAATACTGGAATGAGTAACCAAGATTAATAAATCCAGGCATTCAATATGATGAGATGTTAAGGGTTAAATTGATGTCCAATTGGGTTACTGTTGATGATTTGTAGCAAGTATTGTCTTCTTGTTCGTCTTCTTCCAAGATGATAAACAAATGGTTAATATATGTCTCTTTATATAAATCTATGTTGACTAAAGACTCTACCATTGCCATAATGACTGTTACTTCAGTAATGTCTCTCTGATCTCCATTGAACAAATCCCAATACATCACCCAGATAGACTGAATCAACTTATTCAAGAGAACTTTTGGATATTCCAGCTTAATACTTTGGTCTTAATGAGTCCGTGGAAAGAGTTTACACTTACCCAGCATCCTTCTGGCTAACAGTGCTACACTCAAGGTGTGCACAAATACACAAGTGATCAAACATCAAGGATTCAACAATACCAGCATTAATATATGACCATTGTGACAATCAATAATAAATCTTTTGTCTTAGTTTATCACCTTGTACATACGCTTCTCTAGCTTATACCTCAGCTCTATGTTTAAAAATGTTGATTACTATATTATATATATCACTACCAATAATTCTAATAATGCCTATATGTTTTATGATGCTGATTATTATATTTATCACCACCAATCATGCTGATAATTTACCATTGATTGTTCAATTGTTCCACCTTGCTCATTTCTTAAGGAAACAATTGTATATACCTTATTACCACTCTTCAATATTTTGTATTTTATTGAGGGTGTTAACCTTTTTTTGAACTGTAATTATTTGAACTGCTAGTTTTTCGATAATTGCACAATGAGGTTATTATGTTGCCAGACTGAATACACATGCATGCACATGACGCATGTCCAAGCCGGTCACTACGCCTGTTCAGCTGCCTGCCACTGGCATTTTATCTCTGGATGCTGAGCAGGTTAGATGCATCACACAGCATTCCTGCCGGCACTCGCAGTCCAAAGTAAATCTTCTCTCTCACCGTTGTTCTTACACTGAGCAAGTTTAACAATGAATTTACTATTTGTCATTTTCTAATTTTTCTTAGATTTCCTATTTTAACTGTGAGCACTCCAAATCCGTCCTTTTTTATTATTATTCCTTCTATTACTCATCTTTAATAGTAAGCCCCTTTACACCTGATGGTATACCTTATACTCAGGGAGCCAGGTAATCAATCGACTACTTTCTTAATATACCACTTTCACTCTATCTTCTCTATTATTACTCCAGTGCAAATATATATATATATATATATATATATATTTGCACTGGAGTAATATATATATAATTTATATTAACCACCATATACAGGAGCCATTGTCTGCTAGCTGCTGTGACAGTTAGCTACCAATCACAGCTAAGTTTCACCACTGGTCGTTAGTAGCAGCTCTTAGATTTGATTGGTTACTATAAGCAATGATTATGACACCTTATGTGTGAGGTAATATGGATAGAGACAGAGAGACAGACACAGTGACAGACTGAGAAAAAGACAAAAAGAGACAGACAGAGAGAGACAGACAAAAGGAGATATAGAGGGACAGATAGAGAGAGACAGAGAAATAGATAGATAGATAGATAGATAGATAGATAGATAGATAGATATAGAGATAGATATATATATCTATAGACAAGAGAGACAGGCAGACAAAAGAGACAGAAAGAGACATACAGGGACGGACAGAGAAAGAGAGACAGACAGAAAGAGACAGAGAGACAGAGAGAGAATAACAGCAAGAGAGAGAGAGAGAGAAACAGAGAGAGACAGAGAAATACACTCACCGGCCACTTTATTAGGTACACCTGTCCAACTGCTCGTTAACACTTAATTTCTAATCAACCAATCACATGGCGGCAACTCAGTGCATTTAAGCATGTAGACATGGTCAAGACAATCTCCTGCAGTTCAAACCGAGCATCAGTATGGGGAAGAAAGGTGATTTGAGTGCCTTTGAACGTGGCATGGTTGTTGGTGCCAGAAGGGCTGGTCTGAGTATTTCAGAAACTGCTGATCTACTGGGATTTTCACGCACAACCATCTCTAGGGTTTACAGAGAATGGTCCGAAAAAGAAAAAACATCCAGTGAGCGGCAGTTCTGTGAGCGGAAATGCCTTGTTGATGCCAGAGGTCAGAGGAGAATGGGTAGACTGGTTCGAGCTGATAGAAAGGCAACAGTGACTCAAATCGCCACCCGTTACAACCAAGGTAGGCAGAAGAGCATCTCTGAACGCACAGTATGTCGAACTCTGAGGCAGATGGGCTACAGCAGCAGAAGACCACACCGGGTGCCACTCCTTTCAGCTAAGAACAGGAAACTGAGGCTACAATTTACACAAGCTCATCAAAATTGGACAGTAGAAGATTGGAAAAACGTTGCCTGGTCTGATGAGTCTCGATTTCTGCTGCGACATTCGGATGGTAGGGTCAGAATTTGGCGTCAACAACATGAAAGCATGGATCCATCCTGCCTTGTATCAACGGCTCAGGCTGGTGGTGGTGGTGGTGTCATGGTGTGGGGAATATTTTCTTGGCACTCTTTGGGCCCCTTGGTACCAATTGAGCATCGTTGCAACGCCACAGCCTACCTGAGTATTGTTGCTGACCATGTCCATCCCTTTATGACCACAATGTACCCAACATCTGATGGCTATTATCAGCAGGATAATGCGCCATGTCATAAAGCCGGAATCATCTCAGACTGGTTTCTTGAACATGACAATGAGTTCACTGTACTCAAATGGCCTCCAGAGTCACCAGATCTCAATCCAATAGAGCATCTTTGGGATGTGGTGGAACGGGAGATTCGCATCATGGATGTGCAGCCGACAAATCTGCGGCAACTGTGTGATGCCATCATGTCAATATGGACCAAAATCTCTGAGGAATGCTTCCAGCACCTTGTTGAATCTATGCCACGAAGAATTGAGGCAATTTTGAAGGCAAAAGGGGGTGCAACCCGTTACTAGCATGGTGTACCTAATAAAGTGGCCAGTGAGTGTAGATAGATATAGATATAAAATAGTTTCTGTTAACACATTCTATTTTGTTTTGGATACTTATAGAAAGTCCAAACAGCACACAATAGAGCAATGGCGGGTGCATGCCAAACATAACCGGGCCTCAGGTCCTCCAAACATATAAATAGAAAGTAGGCAGCACTCCCAGAAATTGAGTAACTAGTGGTCATCTTTATTCCATAGTCTCATATACAGTGATGTTTTGGCTCAATATGAACCGTTTTAAAGCAACATGTCTTTTTATTATCCCTCATATACTATTTATTTTATGTTTGTACATTTAACTTTTTATATTTGTTAAATATACTAAGCATTTTACTGTATAATTTGGAGTACACAGCTATATGGACCTGATGAAGGGAACAACAACTTTCCAAAACGTGTCGTCCCACTTTCTTTTTTATCAAAATAAAATAGGTTGCTTGAACTTTAAGCACTTCTACCCACATGGATATTTTCTACTACTACATATTTATAAATCTGGGATTCACAACTACACTATCGCCCCCCAATAACATCAGAAGGACACGTCTACCATTGTAAGGCTACTCATCCCTCTATTTGGGATGTCACAGGTAATTTTATCTCTCATCCAGAGATTGCTATGTGTCAATTCATTTGTTTTACTTCATAAGAGGATAGAATAAAAGCTGAAACTTTATTTTTCATATTTGCCTCAACTCACACAATAATTTTTGCCATATTACAAAACTATTATGTAAATGAATGAAAACATTAAAAATTACAAAAAAATCCTTAATTTATCTCTGATATAATTTATTTTGTTATTCTGATATAGCATTAAAAATCTTGTTACCTCATTGCTAAGTCTTCATGTTCTTGCGGTACAAATTTGTACAAGGCAACAAACGTATCTACCGTATCTTTAAATATTGGAATCTGCATAAAGAAATAGAAACAGGAAATAAAATGTGAGTACAGGCGGTCCCCTACTTAAGGACACCCGACTTACAGACAACCCATAGTTACAGACGGACCCCTCTGCCCACTGTGACCTCTGGTGAAGCTCTCTGGATGCTTTAAAATAGTCCCAGATTGAAATAATTAGCTTAAAATTGTCTGCAATGAAGCTTTATTGATAATTCTTGATCCTATTACAGCAAAAAAATTTGAAACTCCAATTGTCACTGGGGCAAAAAAAAAAAATTGTCGGGAACTACAATGATAAAATATACAGTTTCGACTTACATACAAATTCAACTTAAGAACAAACCTACAGTCCCTATCTTGTATGTAACCTGGGGACTGCCTGTAATGTTAACCCTCACGGTACAGATAAACAAGAAATGAAATGTAGAATTAGGATTATGGTACCAAGGAAAGAGAGCCTGCATTATGTATGACATAAATTGATTTAATTTAACAGCAGCTCAGCAGGGTCTTCTCCTGTATGCGCTGCTGGGATTGAAGAGAGTAAGAGGGAGGATGCGGGAGTGTTGGGAGGTAAGTAAGTTTGGGTCAAAATTATGCAGAATTCTAACTTTATTTCAATTTCTTATTTACCCATTATTATAATATTGGGGCCACCACATTATTTTTTATCATGGGGTCTATTTGTACTATTATAATATGTATAACATCAGGGAATGATATATAATACAATTAAAGGTGTTATCCAACTGTAATAAATATTTCGGTGCTAGGCTTGAGAGGCCTTTTAAAAAAAATAAATGTGTACTCACCTGCTCCAGTGCTTCCGGTGTCCCACACCACAGTCTGTCGGAGCTGTGTACCTGTATGTTTACAGGGGTATAAAAGTTTCCCTCTGACAACTTCCAGGCTGCCGGACATGCCCACTCGTCCCTATGACCCAGAGCTGTATCAGGCTCTGGGACATGGTGACAAGTGGGCGCGCCAGACCGCCGGAAGCTGTCAGTCCGCGGTGTGGGACAACGGAGCAATGGAGCGGATGAGTACTTTAATTTTTAAAAAAAAGCATTGCTCAGCCGGTCACTTAAATATTTATTACAGTTGTATAATATACTGCCAATAAAATGTCATTGATTGGGGGCAAACAGTATGATTTGTTTATGAACTAAGATGTATAAGTTATTTTATTGAGAGGGGGATTGTTCAGGCACCTTTCTACACAGCTTTTTATATAATGTCATTTATTCTGTAAAGGTGGCTGTCTATGTTATAATTAAAAAGACAATGGAGCTGTCAGGGGGGGTGTCTACATAACTATTATAATTTACAAAGGGTTCACAGTGTATTATGACATATTTCCTATGGAACACAATGGTGAACTGTAGTGTGTGCATCTGGATTCAGAGAAGGGAAGGGGCACAAAATGTAAACTTTATTCCTCACAGCAGCCGTGCTGCAACTTTTACCTTCAGATTTGACCTGAGTGAAGTTGGCCCCCCCACCTTGTTCAAATCAAACAAAATTGGTGTCAAACGTTTGTGCTACGTTTGTGCTGGTTTGTGCAGCAGAAATTTTTGTTTGTGCCGCTATCATTTTCGAGATTTTAATGAAATTTTCCAGAGGTCATCAGAGGTCAACCAGCCCCCCCACATTGCCCAAATCAAACAAAACTGGTGCCGAACAATTCTGCTACGTTTGTGCTGGTTTGTGCTGCGCAAATTTTTGTTTGTGCTGCTTTTGTTTTGAATATATGAACAAAAAATGAAAGTTCAAAAGTTCAGCCAGCCCCCCCACATTAACCGAATCAAACAAAACTGGTGTCAAACGTTAGTGCTACGTTTGTGCTGGTTTGTGCAGCAAAAATTTTCGTTTGTGCTGCTATCATTTTTAATATATTCATACTTTTTTGCAGAGGTCATCAGAGTTCATTTCTTCCAAAGTACAATGTGTTTGCTAGCTCCCCCTGGTGATCAAACCAGGGAAGTGTCACTAAGTTTTTTTTTTACCTGTTCATCCTAAACACCTCAAACACCTGAACATACCTTAAAAATTATAGCAGCACAAACAAAAATTTTTGCAGCACAAACCTGCACAAACGTAGCACTAACGTTTGACACCAGTTTTGATTCCGTTAATGTGGGGGGGCTGCTTGAACTTTTGAACTTTCATTTTTTGTTCATATATTCAAAACAAAAGCAGCACAAACAAAAATTTGCGCAGCACAAACCAGCACAAACGTAGCAGAATTGTTCGGTCCCAGTTTTGTTTGATTTGGGCAACGTGGGGGGGATGGTTGACCTCTGATGACCTCTGGAAACTTTCATTAAAATCTTAAAAACGATAGCGGCACAAACGAAAATTTCTGCTGCACAAACCAGAACAAACGTAGCACAAACGTTTGACACCAATTTTGTTTGATTTGAACAAGGTGGGGGGGCCAACTTCACTCAGGTTCAGATTTGTGGAGGGCAGATTTTACAGCATATTATGTTAACAGCAATATGGATGAGGTTTTAACAAGCCTAATTTACATGCTATAGAAAATATCTGCAGCCCACATTTAATTATGGTGCAAATTTTATACCACCAACATGGGTCAGGAAGAGAGTTAAACTCCTGCAATGCAATGTTAATATAGGCTTACTCTTCATAGTGAATATTATGTTCAGGATACTTTTTAATTGCGTTTACCATTTTAGAGGAACTGTGACTATCATCATGATGACACTTTGTCAGAGGACATTGTAGAGACTATTATAGAGGCAAAGTGGTATGTTAGTGGGGGCTGTGCATGTTCTCTGTGTGAGCATACAATGGGTTTCATTATGGTGGTACTGCATATGTTACAAAGGGGAACTTAGCTGTGATATATGTGCACTTTGTTTTTGTAGAGGTCACCTTGACTGTCATTATGGAGATATTGGCATTTTGCTTAATATACTATAAAGACACTAATAGCATTAATATCTCAGGACTCCAGGTTTCCATCAGATTCTAAAGTGTCTATGCAGGAACATACTTATGTCCAAACACATCAGTTCCATTAGAAGTCACTGTTTTCCATGTTGGTTTTGCGTAATGTTTTAATATGATGCTTGAATTAATTATCCTTAGATCTGTCTGTCTTGCAAAACACTGATGTGACATGCAAATCAACCTCAATGTCAAAAAGAATTTGTGTTAATGGTTTGCATTAGCATGGGCTATTGACATCAAGCATGTTGTCAAGTGAAGTAATTATCGTCAAACAGTTTTATAGCTCCTTTACAGTGCATTTCTACAGCAACTAAAACCCTGCATTAGTACGAAATGTAGTTCCATTTAAAATGAGCAGAAATGCAAAGTGTTTCTGAACACAGTATTTTGCATGGTCGAATGTAGGGGGGGGGGGGAGATATGCTTCCATTCTCCTGAAGGGAATGGCTCCCATTTACTCCAGTCTTGGGGGTTGTCCGATGTTAAGCACATTCCAGCAAATAATTGATATTGTTTGTGCAATGAAATTTTATATGATGTTCCAATACTCTTTCTGTATCAATTTTTCACGGTTTTCTAGATCTCTGCTTGTTGTCTTCTTGCTGTCATTCTGTAGGAATTTTCATTGTTCACTTCCTGTAGATAAACACTGATCCATGGCCATGTGATGTCAGAGAGGTGTATAGACTCCTTATATCACAGCGTAATCAGAGCTGTCTGAAGCTAACGAGCCATGCACCTGTGTGACATCACATGACCATGAACCAACGTTTATCTACAGGAAGTAAACAATGTAGCTTCCTGTTGCATGGCAGCAAGAAGACAGCAAGCAGAGATCTAGAAAACCATGAGGAATTGGTATAGAAATGATATTGGAAAATGTAATAACTTTGTTACATAAACAATATCAATTATTTTATATAATGTGCTTAAAGTGGACAACCCCTTTTAACAGTGGCTAACACACATAAGGTACAATGTGCATGGAACACATTGTATTTTGTGTGTTAATGCTGGTTTATTGGTAAAATCCAAAAAAACTACATATGAATATAAGACAATTTAGGAGAGGGGCATGGGCACAGGAGCTGGTTGTCAAGGGGTGCTGTGCCATTAAGCTCGTTTAATGAACTTAGATGCAGAATATGGACATATGGACATTTACATTCATGTTAATTCCCTCCATTGTAAGGATACATGGGGAGGACAGACAAGGCAATTTAAGGTAGAAAATAGTTGTCTGGTGAAGATATAAGATTAATAAAGTTATCCTGTTTGGCGGATGCAAGTGTGTATTTGTAGGTGGAGACGGCCTGCTTGTATGGCAGAAGGTCTTCCTTCGAGAGGGATTTCTTCCAAGGCTGTTCAGCACTCCTGGCACTTTGCCTCAGATGTTTTGTGAGGTCGGCATGCCAGGGTTGCTGGTAAGGTTGACTATTTGTAGTGACAGTGAGGGGGGCTACAGAGTCCAGGGCTGAAGAAGGTAGCAGCAGGAGCGGTTGAAGATTGGTAAAGAAAGTGAGTAAGTTGTGGTCAGATAGGAGGAGAGTAGAGTTAGGCAGATTGGAGGAGCAGAGGCGGGTGAAGATGAGGTCAAACGTGTGGCCCTCTTTGTGAGTGACTGTGGAGGACCACTGTGAGAGGATAAATGAGGAGGTAAGCGAGAGGAGTTTAGAAGTTGCAGGTTTAGAAGGGATGTCAGAGAAGAGAAATTGAAGAATCCAGGTATGAAAGTGATTGATAAAAGCATGTACAATGATTTTGATGTAGCCCCAAGCTACAAAACCTCATATTTATACACTGTCTAAATAACAATAAATAATACATACCGATGAGTTGATTCCTTTCTGTTGCTGGTCTTCATTTATATTTTCTGTACCATTTTCCATATAACTAAACACTGAAATAAATAGGACATTTACTGGCAAAATACTTCTATGCTGTCAACGGGGACACAAACTTCTAGCCATAGACTAGAATGTGCACTAACACAAAGCATAGATATCATCTAATACAAAGGTGATAATAATACTGTGTCGTATGTGCAGTCAGCATTCTACCGCTTTAATCACTTTATCTTGGCACGTTAACTTGCCAAACTGCCAAATTCAGCATTAAGGTAGAAGATTGTTTGTAATGGAAAAAAGAAATTTTCCTGGCAAACAAAATTCATGCTGACACAAGAGTAAGTAGATTCTGGACCTTATGTAAAACTTTTGAATGGAAAAATCATTAACCTAATCTGCTTGCCAAGTGCAACATCCTTTAGAGGGTGCGTAAAAGGAAAGGATACTAAAATTATCTGAAATTGTAAGCAGTAATCTTTTCATTGACAAACATGCTGCACCTAGCGAAATAATGAGAACTAACATTTGCTTGATGGCAATGGAGTTATTAAATCATCCTATAGATAATGAAAGGATTATAACCTGTAACTTCTCAAAAGAAATAATGGTAACTGTTCATTGCTCCTATGAATACATCTCATGGCATGCCTTGACTTAAAGTACAACTGTAAAGTATAAAATCTTTTGCCTAGCTCTGCATTAAGCTAATATAAGTAATCCTCTAATTTGCACTCATATGCAGCTGTTTTCCAGCTAGCAGGGGTATTGCCTTGTCCCTCTGGCTGTCTTTGGTTGGTTGCCATGGGAATCCGTATCTAGAAGATGGAGAGGAGGGTGGGTGGATGTTGTTGGGAGGGGTTACTAGTAAATGTGCGCACTCATGGACTGTAGCCTTCTAGGTGCAGGAGAATATCAGTCCCGGGAACATGTAAAAAACTTTAGGACCTTGAGTGATTTAAGGTCATCCAATTACATACTAGGAGTGGTATGTAGCGGGGCTGTTTGTGTTTGAAAATTTGATTGTATGTGTGAAAGCTTCAATGGACAAATAAAGACAAAGCTGAGGCTCCCCATCCATTCTAATGATCCTTCACACACAGCAAAGTATATTTAGTATATATTAGTGAGTGGTTTGTGCACGTTCACATAAATGTCCTCAGTGCTCTGGCAACACTGTCCTGAGCACTTTTTATAAAAATGTTTGCAAAATGGTGAAAAAGTGGTGGTTTGGACATTTGAACGCTATTTTCCTTGAGGGGGTTCAATCCCGGGAATAACCATTTTTATATTTTGATGGATCAAGACTTTTGAGATGCGTGGATACCTAACATAATTATGACTTGTATTGTCTATCATAGAATACCTCCAGATTTGGAGAGGGAAGCTAAGTTAACCCCTTAATGACCAGGCCCTGTTCCATTTTCCCATTTTCATTTTTCACTCCCCACCTTCAAAAATCTGTAACTTTTATTTTTTCCACATAAAAACTGTGTGGGAGATAATTTTCTGCATAACAAATTCATTGTGTTGGTATTTAATATTCCATGCTATGTACTGAGAAGTGGAAAAATAATTCACAGCCTTTTGATCACTTTTTATTGAATTTTTAATTTATAGAATTTTTCAAAATGGCAAAAAAGAGGCATTTTTCGACTTTCATCGCTGTTTTCCGTTACAGGGTTAAACACAGAGAAAAACATTATTATATTTTGATAGATCGGACAATTTGGGATGTAGCAATCCCTAAATTGTTTATGATTTTTACTGTTTATTTATATGTGCATCAGTTCTAGGGAATTTTAGGGTTTTTTTATTTTCATTTTTGTAAAAATTTTTTAAATCTATTTTTTAATATTTTTTAGACCCCCTAGGGTACTTTAAAGTGTGAAGGTGATATCACAGAAGGTTCCTATATTAACATGTAACTTGGCCTGTTACGATGTTTTGGATTGGAAATTAATTTCAGTGAATGTGACCTCCTAATGCTGCGAATTCAATAAATGACCATGTTCAGTTCTTTACAACCTATAAAATGTTTGGAAATTCGGTTCTGCATAATATTTTGGAACTGTGTGTTTTGAGTTTTTTTTAATTTTGAAGAATATACTGTTATCATTGGGAGGTTTGTTCAATACAATTCAATTTATACTCATGGGTGATGGCTTTTTTTATACTGACTGTCATTTTCATCAACCATGTAGGTAAATCGGAGAAAAATATCATTTGCCTAATAATTTGGAACATATTGTACAAAAATATGTATTAGTTGAAAGTCTCCTCACCTCTCCCAGATAACCAATGCTGTTATGTCTCAACCCCTTTTCTTTTGCATAAAGATATGTGTAGAAAATGTAGAAACACTGATAAAACCTCTGTGTCATAACGAAGAAGGCAGAAACATATGCATGGAACCAGTGGCGTACCGACCGCGGTCGCAGCGGTCGCCATTGAGACCGGGCCCGTCGGACGGGGGGGTCCGGGCGACCGTATCAATGGCGACAGCGGTCGGTACGCCACTGCCAGGCCCCTGCCCGTCACTGTATAGTGCTTGATGCGGCCGTTTCCGGCCGGTCGAGCACTATTACTGGAGCGACGTGGCCGGAAAACCACCCCGGCGCACATCATTCCATGAACTAGGATGCGCGGCCGCGTGATGACGTCATCACGCTGCCGCGCACCTCTTCCTGTCTGGCCGCGGGCTGAAGAACGAAGAAGTGGGACCTGCTGCCAGAGGTGAGTGTACAGGGTTTTTTTTTTAATCAATCAGTTGTAAAAGGGGCTTATTGTATATAATAATTAATTTGATGTAAAAATTAATTGTGCGGGGGGGGGGGGGATATGTAATAATTCATTGTGGGGGGAATATTAAATAATTCATTGCGGGGGGGGATATTAAATAATTAATTGTGGGGGGCAAAATATGTAATCACTGAAATGTCGGTTAGCAGAAAGGGTTTTGAGGGGTTTTTTTAGGTATAAATGGGGGGAGGGGGGCCATTAGGAATTTTGTCCCGGGGCCCAGTGGACTCTAGTTACGCCACTGCATGGAACTAATGATTGGGCTCTCCAGTTTTGCTTGGTGTCTTCTGTTTGTATGACAATATAAAGAAACTAATTTGCATAAACATTCCAATAGAATTTTCCAGAGAACCTATCCAGTGTCTTGCATCAGGAACATTTTACTTGTGGGATGATCTGGCCCCTGATACATACAATGCTCAAGCTGAAAGCCATGGATTTGAAATTTTAGACATAAAATAAACTCACCACTGTCACTGCGCTGTCTACCTAAATCCAATAAGTAGGAATTATCCCCTTCTTCAGGAACGTCTAATAAATCTGTAGTCTGCAAGTTAAATAAACAAAAATACATTTACTATATAGCCTAGTAAGAATACATTATAATGTTATATACATGGATATTAATAAACATATAAATAATATATATATAATTATAAGTTCAAAACAATACAGTTAGGTGCAAACTTAACTGGTTAGCGACACAGAATGAAATAGATCGTCCTAATTAGCGGCCAATTTCATCCTTCTGATCGCGCTGACACTGTCAGTGTGCCAGCGCGATCCACAGCAGGAAACTGGCTGAACTCTGGAGATCTCACTCATCCAGATTGCCATTTTGTGTGAGACATTTGTTCAGCGGTTGCAAAAGTATTCATATGCCTTCAAAAACTTAAAGGCATCTGTCACCAGGAATATCATTTTTTATCATTTCACCACATGCTGCCGGAAGGGAGCAAAGTAATGTGAACAAAACTATTTTAAAATACTGAAATGATTGAGAATGCTGACAAAGACATTTTTAAAATCATGAAAGCATAGGCTTTTGAACCTGTCACCAGTTAAAAATTACATTCCTAGTAAAAGGTTGGCTGTAAATGTTTTTTATTGATATTTTATGTGGTAGAGCAACACAAAGTATCAAGTGTTTTTTTAAATTGTAAAGAAAATGATTTAAAGTGTGATGTGTATTCAACCGCCATATACTCTGATATCCCCAAATGAAATTCACAAGGGGGAATATTTATTGAGACAGGTGCATTGTGTTCATCCCTCACACTCGGAAATGTAAGCCAGGTCCAACCTGGCAGTGTTTTCAGCCATACCATGTCATGGCTGGCCTAAGTGTTCCTTCCCTGACCTGCCTTATGCTCATTTATGTCCACTTCAAAAGGCACTTTCAGGTTGTTAAACCTCAAAAGTCAGAAAATCAATGATGTATGCCTTGATTTGCTTATGGTTTTCCTTCTACTTTATGAGTTAAATCAATGAATATTCATGCCTTAAAATGTCCCAGTCACAGGCTAGACCTAAATCTAATTGAGTATCTGTGGCTTGACTTGAAAATTGCTGTTCACTAGCAATCTCCAAAGTAAAATTGGAAAACGTTCCAGCCCCTAGATATATAATGCAAACCTGTTATCAGGAATATAATTTTAGCTGGTGACAGGTTCCAACAACCTATGATATGCTGATTTTAAAACTGCCTTTGTCAGAATGCTGAATAATTTCAGTAACTCATAAAACTTTATTTCAACTTACCCGCTTGTGTGTCTATGCCTCAGTCTCCAGTACTCATTCATCTCCCTCCTCACTTCCTGTCATAGTTAATGAGGAGACAAGGGAGGGGGATGATGTGAAGGAGAGAAAAAATGCATGAGGAGACAAAGGCACACACAGGCTGTAGCTGCGCCCATCCCTACCAAGACTCACCACATACTACTGGCAGGGAGCCAGGTAATGTGAAATAAAGTTTTTATAAAGACCTGAACTTATTCAGAATGCTGACAAAAGGCATTTTTAAAATCACCATAGCATAGGCTACTGGAACCTGTCACCAGCTAAAAATTATATTCCTAAACAGTCCAGACTTGTAGCTGTCACTGAAACTAAAGGTGTCCCTACAAAGTATTGAATCAGGGGTGCTGAATAGTTTTGTGAGCCACACTCTTCAGGTTCTGCAAATATTTGCAAATATTTCCAAAACTACATAATTAATTTAAAAGTCACATATACTTTATACTTTGTATTGCTCTATCACTAAAAAACAATAAATAACATTTAAGTTTGTGGTTATAATAGCTAAAGATCAAGAAAAGTTCTGCAGCTCACTCTACATGCTTTTAAATTAACTTATTCCATTTTATCTACTCTACATTCACTAGGTGTAAAAAGGATCCAAAAAGTTCCTTTCTCACAAGAAGTCCCCCTGCTGGAACCCTAAGCAGTCAGCTGTAATATGTTGGAACACACCATAAATATCTCAAATAACAGTAGCCCATGAAGCATTACACAATGGTCATGCAACTTAAAGTGAACCTGTCCACACAATTTTCACAAATACAGCTATTGACAGGTTACCATAGAGTAACTAAATGCTACCCTTCTTTCAGCTAAAAATTGTCTCCTTTAACATCCCCACAAAAGCAAGTCTTACTACCTGGCATACAGCCAGATTCGAGCAGTCAGATCACATGAAATCACAGCATGTCTCCATATAAGTATTAGGAGAAGTAGAAGTCCATGGAGGCATGCTGTGATTTCATGTGATCAGATCTATAGGTTAGATTTTGTTAATGTCAGTGGGTAAAGGACCTTAGATGATATCACACTGGTCACATGACATGAAGTACTAAATGGTGACAAGGAGGCATAGGGCATGGGCAATAGTAAAAGTAAGTGAGGATTGTAGGGGCCACTGGACTTGGCTGAGCAGGACACACCCTGCTGACCTGTTGCTGGAGTCTGGTATTCAAGGTAAAATAACAAAGTTGAGGATATAAGGCAAAATTTTTTAGCTAAAATTAGGGTGTCATTTAGTTAAGCTAAGGGAACCTGTCACTAGCCGTATTTGTGAAAAATTGTATTTGTAGTTACGGGTTCCCTGTAATGGGTGGACTGTATTTTTTGCATGTAATGTGTTCTTTGTAATTGGTAAATACAGATTTTCAACAGACGGGTTTTATGAAGACAGATCTTTTTAACACTCACTGTTATAAGACCAGTAGCAAGACTGGTAAGGTGCCTTCTATACCTCATATAAAATCCATATAAAACAGAACAAATTGGAGCATATGTACTTAGAACAGTGCAAACAGTGGGGCATGTTCTGCATGACAATTCTGTCAGACTTTGCATGTTAAATCTGGCGCACGGTCCGACTGAGCACCAGAATGCCCCATTCAGAGCAGAAATTTGTGTTGCATGAAGAATAGTGCAACTGTGCCACAGTACTGCATGTGCTGCATGCACTCAAGTATCAGCATAGTTTTTCAGCTCAAAAATGTTCTGAAAAAACAAAACTCAGATACTTGAGTCTATAAAAAAAAATAAACTTACCTTTCCGATGCCTCCCGCAGGACCTCTTTTACTCCTCATTTACTTATGGCCCTGCACCACTTTTTTGTCGGACTTTGAAAGTTCTTTCTAGTGCAAACTGCTTGCACATGTATTTAAGAAGTGTCAGCGCCACATATGTGTCTCATGAAATTCATTTGTGTCGTGGCTGCACTATACCCGATGTGACACAAAATTGTACACTAAAAGGGGCATTCCAGTGTACAGACGGACCATGAGATACATTTATCATACAAAGTCTGACAGAAATATGTTGCACTCCCTGTGTTAAATGGGCACCACTATTCCTGAATCTGGCGCACCCTGCACACTCCACAGGCAAATGGCACATAGTGCAGTTTGAACTGTTTTTGAAAAATGCGGGTCACTATGATATCAAGAAGTGGACCTGAGGGAGACATCAGAAAAGTGAGTACTGAGTTCCACTGGGAATACTTGGGGCAGGGTGCTGGTTATATACTGTGGGGCATGGGTTGGCTGGATACATACTGGGAGGTATGGGCTTGCTGGCTATATACTAGGGGGCATGAGCTGGCTGGCTATATACTGGGGGGCATGGGTTGACTGGCTATGTACTGTAGGGCAGGAGGTCGGCAGGCTATATACTGGGGGGCATGGGCAGGCTGGTTGGCTATATACTGGAGGGAAGGGAGATGGCAGGTTATTTACTGGGGGGTAGAGGGCTCATTAGCTATATACTGGGGGGAATGGGACTGCCTAGTTATATACTGGGGGGCAGGGGGCTGGTTCACTACATACTGGGGGGCAGGGGACTGGATATCTATATACTGAGGGGCAGGGGCTGACTAGCTATATACTGGACTGAGGCTGCCACCAATGCATTTCCCACCCTCGGCTTATACTGGAGTTAACAGGTTTTCCAGTTTTTAATAGTAAAATTAGGTACCTCAGCTTATATTTGGGTCATCTTATACTTGAATATATACAGGTTATATATAGTTATTTATACAGGTTATATTTTGGGTTTGAATGTCCAAGTAATTTTCTTACTTTTTTAAATCCATAATTTTTTCTCCACTATTGACATATTTGTATTGGGGCTTGTTTTTTTAATGTCTTGTATTTTTAGATTGCACCTTTCAATCACAGTTTCTAGGGGAATTACTTGGGAACTTTAGGAAACCTCTTAACTATCATGGTCACTAAAGATGGCTGTAACTGTTAGGTTACCCATCAGCTTTCTCTACTCCACTCATTATTCACTGTTTGCTTTTACAATACCTCTTGTAAAGTCTCATGATGGAATAGTGAGAAACTGTGTACACATGTGCAACACCCTCGTCGATGCAAGGCAGAGGAGTGGTTACGAATACGTCCCACCATGTAGCTTGCAGCCTGTGAAGGGTCTGATCAACCCCACAGCAGGTCACAACATAACAAATACCTCACATAGATGGGCATTGCAGTGATAGATCCTGCCTGGTAAGGCAGGAGTTAATTCTTTGATGTGATGTAAGATGTGTCATCCAATATCATGTGTTATCCTAATGTCTGTGAGCTGAGAGGTAATTGGAGGAGTAGCCACCACCTGACCTTTGGGAATAACAAGACCCCTGGTCAAGAAACTTCTAGAAGCAGAAGAGGACTGGAATGAATCCAGTGAAATCAGTTCTCTCTCAGAAGAGAGTGCAGTGTGAGGAGAGAGTTCACTCTCTCAGATTAGAGACTCTGAGGAGTCAGTGCAGCTAGCACATCAGACCAGAGCAGGTGAGCCCAGCTCCCTGCTGAAGACTGTAGTGAGACAGTTAGTTAGGAAAGGGATATCATCCTACCTTCAAGGGTGAAATCTGAAGCAACCCAGGACAAGCTGAAGCATCCTTCTAGGACACAGCTATCTCCCAGCCTGCCCTTGCATCCAGGCTGATTATCTACATCCTGTGGCTCCCTCCAACTGCATCTCAGCAATCTACCATTCTGTTAAGGCACGTTGCTGTGGTTCCTGTCGGTTCCAATAAAGAACTGTAAGTTGTTTTTGTTCAACGTCTGCCTCCGTCTGGTCCCTGCTACTACGGCTGTCACCATCACGGGCACCCTGTCCACCACACAGAGACCCATACTCTAGACACCAAAGGGTTGCCCCAGGGAGATCCGCTATAGCAGCCTCTCACTCATCATTTCTTTCCAACACCACCCTACTGGAGACCTGCCAGGCTGTAGGACAGCCCTCCGGTTCCCCACACCAAGCACTGTGACACTAGCGTGCCTAGGCCGCAACCGCCAGCCACTCAGGTACTGCGGACCCCGGCTGACTCCAGGCCCCGAGAAAAGGCTAAGCCCCGGTGGGGGATGTTGCACATGCTACACCTCACAAGCTGCTGTTTGTACACATGACTTACACTGCTGTTTGTATAGGCTTGTATTGTGCCAAATGGTGCATATGGGCAAGACATACCTCTTACAAGCAGAACCCCTTTATAGCCTATGCAAACCCTGTTGTTGAATGAGCCAATAAATTGTATAAAAGACCTGGTAAATGTGATGTGAGGTCATGGTTAAAGCTTTATGGCTGCTTATTTGTTTGTTTTTATGCAAATAATATACAACTTTTAACTGAATAAAATGTCATCTCTGTTACATCCAAGGGGCTCTAGGGGATAGGCCATCAACATATAAATCCCCTTGACAACACATTTGAACTAAAAATATGTATACACTTGCACAATAAAACCACTATAACAATAACATGATCAAATACGTAAACTGAGACTTCTACTTGTGCACTGTATCTATTTCTGTCAATTGTTTAAGAGTGGACATAACTTTTCAAATCATATGACATAGATGTAGCTTAAAGCTTCTGGTCCCATTGTAAAATCTACCAGGTGCAGTACAAGGTCCCCTACTTTAATGTCTTATTTAGAATACTGTATGTTTAGTAAAAGAGAGAGAATATAAAGGGAAACATCAAAATACTAGCCCCCTCGGGAAGGGTATGAATGAACCTTTCTAGAATTTCCTTTTTTATGTGAAATCTCACTGGCTTACCTATAAATGAAATCTCCTCCAAAGTCAAGTGAAAATAAGCAGAGAAGAGTTATAATTTACCTGCGATGAGTCAAGTTTAAAGGCTGCACTCAGTGTCACTTCATACGCCCCCTGTTCATTTCTATAGTACATGCTTTTGGTTTTATATTAAATGTACAAATTGCAGGCTTGTGGTTCTCTGAGGTACAGAACATGAGATGTATACAGCTGCCCAGCACCTCTCCAGCACGCCCGTTGTGTGCATATGTTTGTGTGAATACATCCTAACTAATAATATGATAGCTATATAATATTTATAGATACTATGGAACCAAAGATAGTAGAAGCTCAAGTGACACTATCGCTGCAGCCTCTTAAACTTGACTCATCTCAGGCGGACATGACTCTCCTCTGCTCATTTTCAAATTACATTTGTTATAAATAAAAGGGCAAGATTTCACCAAAAAGGCGGAATTCATACAAGGATGTGTCATACTCTATCTCATGTCATAATAGCAAAAGGGGTAAAATCCCTTAGGCTCCTGGACCCCCTTAAATAACTGCCCTCCTCAGTATGCATTCTATGCCTATATGCCAAAATATTTTTCTTCATAATCACTTTAAAAAATCTATATCTTTTAGCATATAAGGAAAGACCCACTGGTTGCCATAGTAACAAACAGCACCCTACAATTGCACCATTCTAGAACAAGGTCCCTTAAAAAGGCATATTTCCTTAAATACTACGGGGGTTATTTATCATTCCACAGGCTCCTTGCGATAATCATACCACTGACTTTGGAGATCCACTGCCCTTCAGTCGTATTAAAGAAACATTGGCAAAATAATGACAAGGTGAGTAAAATCATCTCAGTAGGACATACACCAGGGGGGTATTGGAGTGCATATGCTAGTCATAAATGTGGCTTTACACAGCGTTGCACTATGTTTTAAGGACATCTACCACCAGGGTGAAGGACTGTATGCAAATGAGTCTCATTGGCTCCACAGGCTCATTTGCATACAATCCATCATCATGGTGGTAGATCCCCTTTAAGCCACTATTTCTGGGTGGTGTAAAAGGTCATTGAGATTTTGTAGCTACTTTTTATGCCCAAAACATCAAGAGAATCCTATGATTATTGCCCCTAATAGTTTTATTTTGCAGTTTACAGTTTTCCCCTCCATAGGCTTCATCTTCAACTTTCATTTGTCTCTGAGTTAATGAGCGCAGAAGTTGATATGATGTCTCCTATGGAGAGCAGTTGAAGAGAACAGGAGATATTGAGGCATATTTACTTACCCTGTCACCGGAGTTGACAGAAAGTGAATTGTCCGACTCCAATGCACTGTGTCGCGATTCACTAAGATTGTGCGCCCGATATCATGAATGTGTCGCTTCCCCGCTCAGGTCTGACAGAGTTCACTATCTTTTTTGTGGTGCATGTAAGTGCTAGGGCTTGCGATACAATTTGAAAGTTAAATACTGTGCTCATTCCGAATCAGTTGGATCGTCCGACGGCACCCCCCCCCTAATTTGTGTCTCATGAAGACACAAATGCAGCGCACCCACTACTTAAATACCTGTGCAAGCCATTTTCCCCTTTAGAGATAGGGCACAGTGCAAAAAAAGTGTGTCACCAAGCCTAAGTAAATGTGCCCCATTGTTCACTTATTCAGTAGAAGCAGCAGCAGTACAAAGCAGATTCAGTATTTCACAGTGAGTTACTGATTTAGAAGGGGAAGATAAAGAGTCACATAAGTGTAGAAAGAAGCAAAACAAGTCTTCTAAAGTGCTTCCTCCTAGGTCCCATGAAAGGGTTCTCAGAGGCTACTTTTGCAAGGTGAACCTCTTGGTATGAAATGACTTACTGCTAGACATGACGGTGTGAAACACTTAAGGTCATTTTGCCAAGTTGACTGACTTTGAGAGGAGCTGCATCAATGGACTGAGAGAAATAAGATGGTTGTTTTGATGTACTGCCCTCTATGTAGGCTAATATCAACAAACTGTAAGAAGGTGTAACATGAGGGCATGTGAAAATGAAAATGGGATTTGGATGTCCTGGATAGTTGTAATGGTCACACAGACAACTGAAGGTACTTGGGAGCACTAGGGAGGAAAGGCTCTATGGGAAGAGTCCGGAGGCGGCCTGGAGGGATGGAGGCGTGCAGTGGGAGCGCGCGGCCTGGAGGGAAGGAGGCGTGTGTCCTCCATGCCGGGACCCGAGCAGAGCCATGAGCCAGGAAAAGTGAGTAGGGGCCGGGGGGACACTGCACCACGTAGGAGGGCATGGGTGTACCCGCGATCCGTACAGAGGATCGTGGGTACGGCTGTGACAATAGTCACCCATTAATGATCTGCTGACAAGCAGCACCCATAGTTCTCTTGTCCACCATCCAGACAAGTAGCATAACTAATACAGACACAGGTCTCCGTCCGGACCGTTTCTAGGATCTTAGCAAAAGCCACTGTGCAGATTACATGTCCTGCTTTTGATAGCCAGTCATTATTGCTGCCTTAGTTTGCAATGGTTTCTTTGACAAGAAAAAGGGACTGCTGTAAACTGAAACTGAAATGTCTTTAGTGAGAAATCCAGGTTTTGTTTGTAACCTGTTTATAGTTGAATTGGAGAATGGAGAGCGCACAGGGGTCAGCAGTCACATTTTATTTATTTCATCTGCAAAATGCAGTACAAACATTTCTTCAACTGCACTTTATTTAAAAAAAGGGACCTGTGTGAAGTTAATTTCCCATAAATTAAGTCATATGGTTCCTTTTGAAGGACAGCTGTCCTTGGATACGACAACCTCTGCTACACTGATTGCACAAAGAAACAAATAGCTTTTGCATATGACATCTCCTGCGGCAATGAGCGCTGAATCCAAGGGGTCAGGCAGCTTAATAGTGAATTCCTGGCCACTGCTATAAGGGCGTGGTGGTGGTCATATCCAAGGACAAGTATCTGGTTTCTAAGGGGCCAAGTGACTACATAAAACTGAAACATATCAACTGAATTTTAGCAGGTTTATGCTATCCACATACAGTTACCGTTTTCTAGGAATATCAGATTGAAAATGATTCTTGGCCTACCAAGCTGCTAGATTCATGATCAATCGAGCATTTATGGGGCCAGGCTGGACACCTAATGCAACAACCTACGAGTACACACTATCTACAAGCCCAGTTGTAGTGTCTGTGGACATCATTCACAATATTTATGCCTCTATGCTTGTAACTAGGGTAGAGTTTGCCCAACAAGTGGCCACTTTAAATTGTACAAAATTTGTCCATAAATGCATCCTTCCACTCTAATACTGATAACAAATTTATCTTCATTTTATTCACACATATACATTTAATTTTAATCCAACACCTATTTCTTAGCACATTTTTTTTAGTTTGTCATTGAGTGTATTTCGGGGGAGAGATGAAGAAGAACCACACTGCTTGACTCCCTGAAATACTTATTAATTGTTTATTTAGAATATATATATATATGTATATATATGTACAATATATATTCGAAGATACAAATATAAAGCACATTAAGTCATGCAGAAAATATTGGTTGCAATTCAAATATAAGCATCTAAAAAGCAAAAAGTTGCAAATACAGTTTTAAGTATTTGTACATTTTAGAAATAAAATATTGTGAATGATCATAATAATAAAAATAGACAACCTGATATACACACAAAGAAAAAAACCATAAGATAAAGAAAGGAAACATCCACAAGACACTGAACAAGCATGAATGATATTCTTTCACCCTTTTATAATGACTTAGGGCATTTAGAAAGCTTGAGGTTCTCCACACCAGACAATGTCCAACTATATAATGCTTCTCATCTAAATTTATACACACATTTGTAGATTTTAGCACTCTTTTTTAAAGGCATTTATTTTCTCATTGCCTTTATTCTTTCTAAAGATCAAAGACTCCCTGGTTAATTTAAAGTACTATACATCACTTAAGGTAAGCCCTTTTTCAATATCAAACAATGTATCCTGCATGCAGCAAACACCAGGGGGAATTAGCTCCATACTATATGGTCACAATGGGGGAGATTCATTATGCCTTCTATGTCAGAAGGCACATTAATCTCCACTCTTCCCCCCAATTTTGCTTTTTCCCTAACCTCCATGCCACTTTGGTCGAGTCAGGCGGAGAGTGGGATGGGTGTGGGGTAGGCCTCTGCATGAACACCCGATCTGCCAGTGGAGACTATAGTAAAATCTCAGCTAGTTCAGATCTGGTCCGAGTTTGCCCCTGTATTTACTAGGAGTGTCAGTATACCACTTTTACCATTGTTACTGGACACCACCAGGTGATGATAAAACTCTTATCTTTTCCCACATATGCTCTCCTCTGATTATTCTACATCTAAATAACAAACATGTCAGGACTTACAAGGTGAGGTAGTGCTTTTAACATGGTCTGGCTCAGTAAGGGAAATGTTCCACTAGGGCGATGGTCCCAAGTTAAGACTTGAGACAAGTGGATATTGTTATCATTTTAGCCTTGGAGGGAAGGACAGGTCCATTCCCTCTACCCAGGATTAATTATTGATTATATTGACCCGCATCATTCCTACATATCTGCCTGTTGCACAATGAGAGATATTATGGACATCTTTTGGGTGACTTTGTTTGACCTCTCACTATTACTTTTGTCTGGAGGTTAAGAAATATACCATTTATGACCTGTTGTTTTAGTTTATGATTATGCTTTTAGAGTAGAATATCGGTATACTGGGAATATAGTAGAATAAATTAGTAGTTATAGTTAGGCCTCATGCACACAATCGTATGCTTACCCGGGCCATAGCATACATCCAAGTGTAGGAGGGAGGAGGGTTGAGCACTCTTTACTCTTCCCTTCTCCATTGAAAGCTAAGCGGCTGTGTTGTAATTCGGTAAAATATAGGACATGTCCGATATTTTTCTGTGCAGCTGCCCGGCTGTTTGTGTGCATGAGGTCTTAAGCTAATACTATTACTGAACTTAATAGATCCTGCACAACTCTGTATTAGCTGACACTGGATCTGCAGATAGATTTTCGACCCAGTCTACTGCTGGGGCTTAGTCTAGTCATGAGAGTGTACTTGTAGTACAGAGTCTCACTACCAATAAAAAGAAAAACCCTCTGGGAAACACTTCTAGAAAGTGTAGCCCCATATACAGTACTTTTATAGAAAATTACAATACATAAGATCAAGTAAAAAACGTTGTGTTTCTACCTAAGTTTTCAACTTTTAAAATCAATACTGAAAGATGCATCAAAGATAAGAGAATATTGACATTGACATTCTATTCTAGATTATGCATTTGTGGTATATTATGTAGCAGAGTATATAGTTTCTACAAAGCAGATCCACCAATACTGCACAGTACGACATATGCATACCAAAGATCTCCATACAGGGACACATGTTGTCTCTCTAACTATTATAACCATTGCCAACCATTATAATTACTGTGACCATTCATGTTACCAATGTAAAATGTGTGATAATACGAACAGAAAGCCCGAGCAGAAAGATGGTGATGATGATGATGTACAGAGGTTTGAGTGACTGACAGTAAACATACAAATTCTTGAAACTAAACAAATGTTTAATTCAAATACATACGTAAGTATTTATCAAAACACATTGAAACTAGAATATCCGCTTATGTGAAGATTTCTGAGGAGCTCATCTTAAAAGGGTATTCTCACGAATACAAGATTCTTAAATATACTCAGGGTAAAAAAATAACACATTCTCTAATTCACTGTTAGTAACAAAAATACAGAATTTCACATGTATAATTCCAACCTGTCTCTATCAGTCCTGTTGTTGCAGCTGGATCTGACTATGGTAAGACTATGGTAAGATTCTTCTCATAAATACTTTCTCATCAGCAAGCAGCAGTGTGCAGAGACTTACTCTAAGCTACAGACAGATAAGGTCTTTATCCATGGGAGGTAGGCATATAGCAGAGATGAGTGTCACTGGGGGTCATTTATCTTATCTCTGTTTGTTTTGGCTGGTTTTTGTCTGTTGTTTTTCTGTTTGCTTCTTTGGTAATTTATCAATTTCACTTTTTTTCTTGTTAAATGTTTTTTTTAAAAAAGATCTCTTGTTACAAATGTGAAAAAATGTTGCACAAATGCCGTGAGTAACTTCTTTCTATTTTCTAAGTTTTCCTTATGGTAGTATGGTTTAGTCTGGAGTTTTTTGTGCCAAAAAAGTCACACAATTTAGACAATTTGAAATGATAAATGTCATTTGCGACATTTAGCACATCTGGAATAAAAGATAAATGTGTCTTCCTGACAAAAAACAAATTACCAGTAGGCAATTTCAAAATGGGGAAAGGCGCAAAAATTGCAATGCACAAAAAAATGGCTCAAAAAGATAAATGACACGTATTTTGTTCTAAATCCTCATCATCTGTCATCTCTGATCAGTTTCATCTCTCTTTTTCTGTCTCGGATACTAGTAGAATGTTCATAAGCTAAAAAAAATGTAGATAAACCCTGTGCCCTGATAATCTAAGTACATTGTAAGCACACAGCATCTCATAGCACAGAGGAATCATGAAGTGACTGCTTAAAGAGTTTCCGCCCACACTCTGACCACCACTGAGTTATAGGAGGTAAAATTTCTTTCATAGGTATACCCCTTTAACTAGTTGCATAAAACTCCTGATATACAAAAAATGCAATAAGATTGTTAATGGGGTTTTCCAAACTAAAAATATTGATAGAACACATTCCCAGTATCAGATTTCTGGAAGTTCAACAACCAGCAGTAACACAAATGGGGCACATTTTCTTACAAAGTCACTAGAGTTCACAAAAAAAAAACTAAAGTGCATTGTCCGTCTGCGTGCAGTAAGTCACTAGGTTCTTGTGCCAGAAATCATAAATATGTCGCTTCCCCGAACTGGTCCGACAGAGTTCATCATCTATTTTGTGGGCGTGCAACACAATTTGAAAGTTAAGGGGCATGCCCCTTAATTTGTGTTGCATGGAAGCCAGCGCAGCTGTGCCACTTAAGGGTTGTGTGGGACACAATCACAGTACACACACTTTTCAAATACCTGTGTGCACCGTTTTAGCCATGAAGAATGTGCACGGTCCGACAGAAGTGCAGTCCGCAACCCTTTGTAAATGTGCCCCAATGTGAATACGCAATGTGAAAGTCAATACTAGCTTTCTTGAAATGGATGGAGTCGATGTGCAGTAACCTTGCCTTACTATACCTGACTCCCACCAATCTGATTTGAAACACCTGACCTTGAAATAGGTCATCAATATTCTCCCCTTAAAAATAACTCAGTAGTGTTAACATTCCAAATGGTAAAGATTATCTATAAAATAGCATAAAAATACAGATTTTCTGAAAGTATTGTTTAAATAGCTTAATGACATAAAATATTGTCCAAGAAATAGTAACATTAATGAAGACAAACTATTACAGAGCTCCTATTGGGCGAGTCGGACCCACTTCCTGAGCTGCTCTTCTTGTTTTTCTGCGCCAAAGAAGTTCCAAACCGGAGGGTTTCATAGACAGGATCTACTTTCTTTCCACAAGCTGTAAAACACAATAAATGTGAAAGAATTTTTACTTCTTTGTGTCCACATAAAAAAAAAAGTGGAGCACCAAATAAAGATATTTTAAGAACAGTTACATTTATAACATGTTATAATTTACAAACAGTTGTATGGTAAGGCAATCTGTTATATGGGACTGTAGAATTTATAGATGCAGAAATATAAAGTATATATATAGCTAGATAGATGATAGAAGGAAGGGGTATTAAAGGTGCAATACATCCTCTGCCCACAAAAGTCCACATGCAGGGGGTCCCTTTAGGACAAGGGGTCCTGGTTAAATGCCGAGTTTGCCACCCCCTAACGCTGGCCTTGGGACCACGACCACTTCAAGGAAAAGCAACTTAATGACCTCTGTACAATTAATTCAATATCCCTATAAAGGGGTTAAAGGGTAACTTAACTTAAGAGTGGCTCGTGGCCAAACCAACTGACACAGTCGCCCTTTGACTCACTGCTAATTATCATTAGAGCTGACCTAGTGTAAGACTTGCTGTGATGTGATATTGATTCAAAGGCATCTTCACTCTACACACCCCATTTAGGTTTCAGCTACAAATATAATACAGCTCCCATTGTAACTAGCAGAGGGGGGAACCTCATTGCAGAAGTCCATAGGCTTCTTCTCCTTGAAGTGGTCCTAGGCAAGTGACAGCTGATCTAGGGCTGAGATTCACCGATGCAGAGCACCAGGTGCTCAGTAGCAGTAAAACATAAATGGCAGTTTAGCACATTTGCCTCATTTAAAGGATAATTACCTTTCAGTTCCCAATCATTTTTAAGTGTGTTATGAACAAGACTCTTTTCCAAGGACAGGTAAAATATAGCTTATATACTTTACTTTTAATCAGTTTCTTAAAAACTCCTAAAAACTGATTTTATGTGATGTTTGAAAGAAGAATATGTAGTAATGTTGTTGCAGGGAACTATGGAATCCTAGTGTGAAATGCAACAATGATGTTGGAAGTCTGAGCATCAGATCAGTGTTAAGTTTGGCAAATTAGAAATTGCTATAGTTCCTATTTTATGGGCTGAATAACCTATCTTTATGGGGACAGATTATGCCAAAGAAAATTGAGGAAATAATTGAGAAACCACAGTAGCACTACTTTCTAATATGATTAAAGTTATACAATTTATTAAATCATTAAATCATCAAATAAACCAGTGATCTTGAAAGATTACTCACCAATAGGCATTACTTCTTTGATGCATCCAAACTGCTCATGTATAAGTAAAGGTGAGCTATAGTAGCGTCGAAAACCTTTTGGCTAAATATAGTTATATAAAAAGAAAAGAAAACATAAATGAGCGAATATTCCAGTAGAGAAGCACAAAATAATATAAACTTTTCACATTGCTATTTCCAAAAGTATTTTGAACTAAATGGGAATTAATGTGCATGGGCTGAGCCGAATTTATAAAGATAGACATTCTTAAATTCTGTCTTATATTGTCGATCAGCTTTATATCATCTTACAAAGAAGCTGACATACTAAAATAATTTTTTTCCATATCTCACCACCATCCTATGAATATTTCAAATCCTCTAAACAGTCTATTAATGATCTCTTTAAAAATAGCACATTTTTTATGTATGTACATTAAACATATTGCCATGGATTATTAAGTATTAATTATACATTCTTTTGAAGTGGGCAATTTTATGAACAGAGGCATATCAATACTTTGTCCTATATTCTGTAAGGCATTTCCTTGTAAGGCAATGTCTCCCTTTTAACATAATTAGTCCCACAGTCGATCTGTGATTTATAGCCGGGTTACATTATTTCCAAAAATGATAAGAATTTAACAGAAAAAATCTAAATTAGGATACTAATTTGTCACTTAATAAATCTTACCAGTTTTCCCATGCATCTTTGTGAACCAACTGTTTCTGTACATTTGTGGTGAATGCTCATTTTGCAGGCTTTGCATCGCAGACCATGTTTTGTGTTAGTTCCTGTCAACAAACATAGATTTTAATTAACCTGGATCAATAGTTCTCATGACTCTGACAAGTAAACTGTCTGGAGAGCTCAATATGCTTTCTTTTATTAGGCAGATTTATGTAGCCTTGTAGCATTTGTTATAATGTTCTATTTTAATTTTCAGTGATGTAGAGATGTGCATCTACATACAGCCATGAAAAGAAGCATATGCACTGTATCTATATATACATTGTTAAGGCTACAATCACATTTTGGTTTTTGGATACATTCTGTGTATATGTCATGCTTAACTTACCCCTACACTAAACTGGCAGATAGAGTCACCCTTTTTGCCTCCCTCTGCACAGTATACATAGCATCCAGCAGAAAACACTGGATGGAAAAACACAGCAAGCTCCGCCTTATACACTCAGCTTAAGCCATGATATTTTACAGATGATGGTTGCAGTTTTGCACCCATACCCGACCTCCATGGAGCCTATTCTCTGGGAAGCCCCCTGTAATGTAACTGTCCATTTAAGGACAGTTACATCTCTCGAGAGACAACTGGAACTTGGGCTGTCCAGCTTTCAGGTGGGAAGGATGGAACAGAAGGACTTATTTCACTGCAGGAGCATACTATTGTATACATACTAGTCCTCCTTTGTTAGGATACATTGGGTATCTGCCTAATGTATCCTTACAATGGATTGCAAAAACATGCTCTGACAATACTATACTTGTTTCATTGTATCAAGATCTCTTATCACAGTCATCTGATGAGAACCTGGATATTTCCAGATGATTTAGACACAATACAAATACTGTAACTTTACTTTTTTTTCAATTTTTTAAATGAATAAATTACAATGAATAAAAGCATTCCAGTTTACACAAAAGGGACTGTGTCAAGTTTTTGTTTTTATTCCTTATCCATGTGATTTCAATCTGACCCTTGCTGATCACAAAAATAGGGATCTCAAATTCATGGACTGGCAGGGTGAGCATGTCCTCCCTTTCCCAATTCAACACAATGTAAGTGTTCAAAATTGCTAAGCACACCGCTTAGGTATCTGTGCATGATCCTCTATTGGAGCGCTGGAGATGGAATGTCAGGGATTGGATTAATCAGTTCCTATTTGTAAAAGGTGGGGGTCCCAGTGGTCAGCCCCCAGGAAACTTATTACTATATCTTACATTGTGGATAGGGATACCTATAAAATTTGGCACAGCCAATTTAAAAAGACTTCTGCCCTGGATGCTGTTCACACAGTTAACACAAATAAAATGTGATATGCAGGTATTTCAGCTCATCTGTCTGAGAAGGGTTTGGTCAAGATAACAGAAACATGTTTGATTGTAGAAATATTGCCAGAGCAAAAATGACCAAATAATTTTACAAAAATATAAATTGTAAAAAACTAAAAAGTGTGGGTTCAGTTTCAATGTGAGGAATAACCTGGGTGTCATGGTGGAGAGATGTAGAAATCTATTGAATTTGTCTTTACCCAGGAAAATCCTATGGTGGATGACATAATCAGGAATAATGTAAATACTCCATTAAATGTCAGCTGCTTAACCCAGGAAGAAGTGGGCTCCTTAAATCCGGAAGAATGGACAAATCACCAGGAACAGATAGCATACACCCCTGGATACTGATGGAATTATGTACTATGATAGACAGACCATTATTTCTAATATTTTAAGAATCCTTAAAAAAAGTTTCTGTTCCGCAGGATTGGCACATAGGCACATGTGGTGCCAATATTTGCAAAAGGGTCAAAAAGTGATCCTCGAAACAACATCTGTTGTTGGGAAAATATTTGAGGGGTTTGTTATAGATGCTATCCTGGAGTATCTCACTGTGCACAACCTTATAACCCAGTATCAGCATGGGTTTATGAAAGATCGGTCCTGTCAGACTAATCTGCATGGCTTCTATGAGGAGGTAAGTTCTAAACTGGACATAGGGGAGGCCGTGGATGTTGTATATCTGGACTATTCAAAGGAATTTGATTCAGTGCCACATAAAAGTTTGGTACATAAAATGACCAGGGACCATGGGAAAATAACAAAGCCTGTAGCCAGGACAAGGGGGTATTCTCTACGCCTAGAGGAGAGGCTGTTCTGCCTTCTCCATAGACATGGATTCTTTACATTAAAAGCAATGAGACTATGGAACTCTCTGCCACAGGTAGTTGTAATGGCTGATAATTTGAACATGTTCAAGAGAGGCCTGGATGCCTTTTTGGTAACAGTGAGAATAAAATTTTCTGTAAGTAGTTTTGTTGAAATAGGGAGTTATTCTGACCACCATATTAAGGCTCTGGAAGGAATTTTTCCCGGTTTTGGGCCAATTGGCATCAGCCTTGCAGGATTTTATTTGGCCTTCCTCTGGATCTACACGGTACAATAAAAAAAATGGGTTGGACTTGATGGACTGATGTCTTTTTCGAATCTTATTTACTATACTATGATCATACTGGACAATGTAGCCATTATACTTATTACAATGGCTGAGCGGTGGAGGCAGGACAATAATTATGGTGCATTTTAAGACTATTGACATAGATTGTATTGCTTATATTTTCACCTCATATGGTTGACTCAGCAAAATGCCTGTTGATTGTTAATTCCCAATAGCCAGTTGAATCTAAAGCAGTGCCCCTTTAATTGACAAAACACACAGAAACTAAAACATGCAATGAATCTCATGTATAATCGGTAGGGTAGTTACTGCCTCAAATTAAGCCAGAATTCTGCCCCAATCTTTCAAATATTGAAATGATAACAATGTACTGTTCAATTTATCAAGAACAAAATTTGTGGGTCGTTGTAGAACCACAACAGGCAGGTACACTGGATGCCATCTTATGTCTTCCAAGAATCATATAGTGCCAAATCAGCATTGGTTTTCCATAATAAAGCATTACTATTGCTCAGTTATTGGTATCAGAACAGGTTTTCTCAAGTATTAAATGGACATGTTTAACGTTTGTGCCTACCTATATAAAAAGCACATTGCCTTTGTAAATATATCACATTACTAATCTTAATTACATATTAATGCTCCCTGCATTGGCAAGACTATTTTACAGATCATAACTATCAATAAGACTAATAAGGATAGTAATATGACTCAGTATAACATGTGGATGGAGAATACATAGAAACTGTAAATAATGTTGAGAGATGAATATACTGTATGCTTTAATATAATTGATTTCCACTTGGTTGTGCCATGCTCAGATAACTAGCACATAAAGTACTGTGTTATTGCTTTACAATTTACAGCAGGAATACAGATGCTTATCTGACTTCTTTAAGTACTTCAGGAAGATGTAATGCCAGGAATGACCAGCTCTATTAAACATTCAACTATAGAAGGGCCTTGAGCAGGTCGTACAAATAGGTTCAGTCAGCTAAATAAAAAGTTGAGCAAATGTAACAGGTTAAATGACTACGCTAATAAGTTAATGGACAAGAAACAATTTTAGAAAAAAAAAAGCTTTAAAGTGGTATTTATGTATCTAAAGTGATAAAGGGATATTAAAGCAGAATAGTCTCAATCACTGTTTTTGATTTTGAAAATAAATCATTAATTTAAATTAGGTTTCTGCCCCATGTTAATTAAAATTAAGCTCCCCTCAGATACAGGAGGAAATGTTCCCCTCTTCTTCTTTTCTTCTTTGTTACAAGTCACCTCACAGCACAGCTTCTGTGATGCCTGCAAATAGTTTAGGTAATTTTTAAAATACTCTATTACAGTAGATGGTATTTGTACTCCTCTCCTTTCAAAGGCAGCAACACAGTATAGTAAATTACAGTCTCATTATTGTTCATCTCTATAGGTACAATAAACACTTTTGGAGCATGTAATAAAAACTAAGAACACAAGATGAATGCAAAATTTTCTGTTTACCTTCCATTCCACATTGACATCAGTGTACGGAAGTTTGCCTTCTGTTATACTTCTGAATGGGGGATATTTATGAAAGTGTCGGTGAGCAGACAAGTAGAGCCATATTCTGCACCAGATAAATTGTGGTGGATCATTTATCTGTAATAGTTTACGATTTCAGAGTTTACTTTAGACCAGCTACTGTATTTGTTGGTCGAGTTTCTGTCTAAATTGCTGCACCCCTTTTCCTGATGACACACCCCGTTTCTGCACAAGTCAGAAAACTGCCTAGAAAGGTTTAAAACCCTTAATAAATGTAGCACATGCCATTTCAGGTGCAAATCACTCCAGAATTCTGAAGTAGACAGATTGATAATATCCCCCCAATATGCTCATTGTTTCGTTTGTTCACTTAAGAGGTGTTTTGTTTGGATTTTAGCAAAGTTATCAGTGTCTCTGTGCAAAGCAGTGTTGGGGACACTTAGAAAAGAATATACAATGCCTAATGTTAATTATGACCATTGACAGTATGTATAGTACAGTAACAAAAAGCTATAGAAAATGTGGGAAGCAATTAATAAACATGCTCTTGACAGTCGCAGATACTGTAGTCCATAAATTCCATAAAGACATGTAAAATTATATTTTTTTATCTTCTTTTTAACAAAAACACAAAGCAATATCCTGATCTGAGGGGAACACTGTTTAACTGTTCTCACTCATGAATAAAAATCAAACCTCTAACTAAAAATGCAATGGTGGAGGTCAATTATTTATTTTGTTTTGATCTAAAAAAATGCTGTTTTGTCTGATTTGAGCTCTTACTACTGGAGGTGCCTCTATATCTCTATATTTATAGTACTATTCTGTAAAAGGTGACAATTGCTGTTTTGATGGTTTGACTTCTGCCTCTGTGATTGGCTTAAACCAATTTAAGGTATTGTTATTGTTGTTAAAGGTGGATACTGAGAGGATTGAGGCAAGGGGGACAAAGGCAGCACAGGCAGCAATAACATACACTACTGTACCATGTTGATGAATAAAGTGTGTGTTCTTTCAGGAGAATCTAGTTCCAGAACAATGTACCACCCCAACATTCCTAAACCTAAGTACCATAGACCCTGCAAATACAGAACTTTCATTAAAGCCACTTTTAGAACCAATTGTCTCAGCATCATGTATCATATTACTGTACCCACACATTATATTATATTGTGCTTTTATGTATTATAAATTATGTGACCACTAGTTACTGTGATTACACAGTGGGGTAGATTTATTAATCTGTTAACTACAAAATTCTGTTGTAATTTGCAATAAAAGAACTGTCTGTGCCGCATTTATCAAGGGTTTTAGACAGTTTTCAGACACCAGTACATCAAAAGGGATGTATGAAGGGGCCTATGAAAAGGGCATGTGACTTCACTCCATAAAGTCCATGTGCCAAAAATAATGCTAAGTTGACAAAACTTTGTACCTCCTATTAGCTGACTTATTTTATGCCAGAAAACCAGAAACAAAGTATGAGTAGACAGTCCTATACTACAACCGAGTTATCATCCAGCATCAGACTCTTATATGAATCTTGGGTAGCGTAAAACTGTCTACTATAACTCTGTCTTACCCTACATCACTTTTGATAAATCTGTGTGTTTGTGAGGTGTTTTTTTGCTATCTCTGAAAAATGCTTTCTGAATGCTACCTACTGCTTTCTGAATGCTTCCTTTCTATTTTAAGCAACTTACTCATTAGATCTCTACATTGCCACAGGCAACCTTAAATCTCCACGAAACCATCAATGCAAAGAAAATCTAGAGTAAAGCATGAAATAGCTTGTAATATTCAAATTATCATTGTTTTTATTATTTTTATACTTGGTCTCAGGTTTTAACGTTTATGTACAAAGACTGCTATATTCAAGTCTGCTGACGTCTTCAGAGCATTAGCATGACACACGAAAGCAATGTCCTTTAAAGCAATTTCCATGATAGTAATAAAATAAGAACAGACACCAGATGAACGCTAAAAGAAAAGATTGTATATAACAAGATGACAGTTTTTCCACTCACTTAAATGGCTTGCATAACTATTATATTATCTATGACTTGTCAAGTAATAATCTCCCTGGAATGCAAGTGTTGTCTTTGTAAACATGAAATGCTAATACATTAAACTGCACTGCCAGCAGAGTTTTCATTTTCCACTCTTTCTCTCTGCTTGCAGTAATTTGTCTTTTTACTTAATAATTTATGGGATGATTTTGCTATTATATAGTAGAGGTGCTAAAATTATATCAGGATGCATCCACAGATTCGTGACCGAAAACTACTGACTGCCTATGAACTTAGAACTCGAAACACCTCATCCTTGGCCTCTGTTCATCCTAAGATTAGACATCTGTCTTTAACTGATCTTATGCAGATGTGGGGTGAAAAATCAGGACCAATAGTCGCGCTTCTCAGTGTTGACAAGGCTTTTATTGAGATGCATACAAGGACGACGCGTTTCGGGAGCGTACCGCTCCCTTCTTCAGGTCCGTATAGTTTTTTAAAAACAATGCTCCGTATAGCCTCAGTTTCTCCTGTGCTGGTGGTGGGGGACACCGATTGTTCCCTAGGATGGTGTTAGTTCCTGGTGGTGTTAGCGATAATTAGTGTCGCTGTATTAGTTCTATGGACGGGAAGGTGTTAGTCCGTACTTTATCAGGGTTCGGGTAGTCTGGGAGACCTGCGTGTGGTGTCTCCTGTTGCTGGGCAGGGAGCGCTGTGCCTGATGCCTATGAACTTAGAACTCGAAACACCTCATCCTTGGCCTCTGTTCATCCTAAGATTAGACATCTGTCTTTAACTGATCTTATTTTAAATGGGAAAGCTTGATGGATAATAATGGGTGTGTTGCATTTCTATCCTTTTTTAAAATAACTTAAATGTAAAAACTTAATAAAACAAAACACAAATATAAAATGCAACCACAATGGGAACACTCTTCTACTGTGGAAAAAAGCATAATTAGCTCAGTCTCTTGGAGCATTTTCATAATCTGGTTATTGTGGTGATAGTGGATCATAGAGTATCCAGTATATTAGAAGAAGCCACAATCCTAAAATATACATCTGACACGTAAGTAGTCTTATTTTCTTTGGAGTTTTCCCTAGTTTAATATAATAAGCTAGTAATAAGTCAGTGAGGTTAATATTACATAACAAAAGTCATTATAACTAGCTCTTCAGCTTCAGTCCTCCTGTTATCTGTCTCTATCAGGGTAATATTATTGTCACCCGCACCTAAGTCTCATGACTATTCAGGAACAATATTTGTTGGTTATTTACACAAATATACTAGGTTTAGATGCACTCTTGAAATGTTTCAATTTGCCTCCAAGGTTGAGAAGAATGTTGATGTTGTATCATGTGGTGTGATATATGACATTGAGAAGGAGAACTTGTAGTTCAGAAGTAGGCAAACCATGTCAGAAGCAGGCAAACCATGTAGGCCCCTTATGTTTATAGACCCAGCAACAGTAAAGACCTGCATAAAGTTGTTGGCTGGTGCATACTGCCAAAACAAATCATTGTCTGCTTTTTTTTATACAGGCAGTCCTCGGATAACGTCCAAGATAGGTTCTATAAGTTCGTTCTTAAGTTGAATTTGTATGCAAATCGGAACTGTATACTTTATCATTGTAACCACAGTCAAATTTTTTTTCTCTCTGTAACAACTGGATTTTGAAAATGTTGGATTGTCAGAAGAACCAGAATTAACAATATAGCTTAATTGCAGACACCTGTAAAAACTGTTATAGCTGTTTGTTGTAGCCTAAGCCTTAAGTACAGTAAATTACCAACATCCAGAGGTCCATTTGTAACTAGGGGTCGTCTGTACGTCGGGTGTTCTTAAGTAGGGGACTGCCTGTATGCACATACTGTTGGTTAGTGCAGCAAAGTTACCTCTGTGTGCCCCCTACCTATAACATCATTGCACCAGTTGCAATCTTGCAGAAGCCCAGGAGAGAAGACTGGCTGAAGAAGAAGTTTCGGGACTGCTTGTTGTAAATATATACACAGTTAAAACTAGAAGTTTACATACACTGTATCAAAAGACACATCTGACATGAAATCAGAATAAACCTTTACCAATTTAACTTAAATTATCAAAATTATTTATATTCGCCATAATAATGAGAGAGAGAAAATTTTAAGGCATTTTTATGACTTATTGCAAAGTCAAAAGTTAACATACACTTAGTTTGCTATGCCTTTAAACAATATGGGAGAGACCATTTTATGATGTCATGATTTTGAAAGTTTCTGTTAGGGTTATTGGTAACATAAAAGTTAAGAGAGACACATGTGGACAACTGAAATACATTTCTGCTTCATCTATCTTTATGGAGATGTCTAAAGAAATCAGCCAAGGTATCAGGAAGAAAATTGTAAACTTGCACAAGTCTGGTTGCAATTTCCATGAATCTGAAGGCGCTTCTTTAATCTGAGCAACAAATTATATGCACACGTACAAACAAAATTGGAATGTCCAGCCATCATACAACTTCGATAGGAGACGGTTCAGCGCCAAAGAAATGTGCTTTGGACCCAAATTTGCATATCAACACAAGAAATAAAGCAAAAGACCTAGTGAAGATATTGACTGAGTATGTAATTATTCACAGTGGAATGAGTAATGTATTGACATGGGTTGAAAGGCCACTCTACCAGGAAGAAGCCATTACTCCAAAAGAAACATAAAAAAGACATATAAGTTTTTATAAATACACACAGAAACAAATACCTCAATTTTTGTAGAAAAGTCCTGTGGTCTGACAAATCTAAAATTAAACAGTTTGACCATAACCATGATCCAAAACGTTTCACCCAAGTCATAGAGTTTAAGGGCAATGGTACCAAATATTAATTCTCTCTCACACATTATTCTGGAATTTGCTAAATATAAATAATTTTGTCAATACTAATTTCAGATCAGATGTCTTTATTTGTCTTTATATAACTATACTGCAAGTGAATGATATTATCGGGGACAGTTTGGAGAGGAGTTATTGTTCTGAAACTGTATCTGATGGAACAGATGGTGATAATATTCACTCATTATGTAGTGGTGATTAGTAGTGGACATGGTGTGACAGTATTATTCAATATCAGTATGATAACAGTAGTATTTATGGTGTGGTGGTCGTATACAGAAGTATGGTATATTTTTTATGAGCACCTACTGTATTAACCCCTTAAGGACTAAGCCTATTTGACCTCATGGACACAGCCCCATTTTTCAAATCTGACATGTGTCAATTTAAATTGTAATAACTTTGGTTGATTTTGAGATTGTTTTTTGTGACACATTGTACAACATGTTAAAACATTTGAATGATATATTCCAAATTAATTTATGAAAATATTTTTTTTTAAATGGGCTCTTTTTTAAACTTAAAACTCTTATTATTTTTTTTCTTCACTGTTCAAGGGGTTTTTCCCACAAAGAAAAGTTAGGCCCTATCCAGGGTATAGGGCCTAACTTGCTGATCAGTGGGGGTATCAGTGCTGAGAACCCCACAATATCACGAAAACAATATGAACGTTTTGCTCCATTCATCTCTAAGAAGCTGATGGAGATCATCGAGTGCGGCACTCGGCAATTTCCGTCAGCTCCATAGAGATTAATGGAGCAGAACGGTCATGCACGGCCGTCTGTTCCATTAGTCTGACTGAGCGACGAGGGGTCCGACTGAGGTGGGACCCCATCGGATACCTCATTTTGTGATCTGTGGGGCTCTCAGCACTGCGACCCCAACTGATTAGCAAGTTTGGCCCTATCCTGTGGAAGGATTTCTTTTCCTCCCATGACATGTTGCTGAGAGCCTCTCAGAAACCACTGGACCTTTGATCCTGTCAACCTGTGTTTTGTCAGGGAGACAGACGCCATGACATTCCACAACGTCATGGTGTCTTTATGCACTGCTGCCCTTTACATTGGGGAACGTCATTGGCTTAAAGGACACCTGTCATCAGGTCTCTGTCACTATTTCTGTCACCCCTACCTGTTGGAACTGCGCACAAGGATCCATCTCAGCCTTTATCTAGTCAATTCATACATTAATCATTGCAAAATCATAATTTCTTTATTATGTAAATGAGGCTGGTCACATGGTCAGGGGCAGTGATGTCACCCCTGTTACCCCTCCCCTCTCCTCCCCCTGCTCATGTCTGTTTGTAATGTATAGTAAAGCATTGCTGGTGTGTGTGCTGCATCTGCTGACATGCTGCATCCTCCTAATATACATGTGAGAGACACAGACATCAACTACACAAGTACCTGACATGTTCTGCTATAACATGGCTGCCTGGAGCTGTTGTCTCTCTCCTATACACACACAGGCTGCAGGGGGCGCCAGCACCAGGAAGCACATCATTATACAGCCTCACATCATTATACAGGCTGTCAGTCAAGCACTGGGGGTGTGACTGTGCCTCCCACTCATGAATAAGCTGGACAGCTTGAATATGATAATGACTCATTGGACATTTCACAGGTCATTTGCATACAGCTTTAGGACCTCATTGCTTAGGTTTACAGGCATGTAGAGGGACAATGAAGGGATAGAGGCAATGTTCTCTAATGGCAGTTTATGAAAATATATTTAGTTTAGGGGGGTTATTTTGCATAATGGGTTCTCTTGAAGGAGTTATTGTCACGTTCTGTATGATGTTCAAAGTAAAACTTTGTTGAAATTTTTCAAAAATTTTAATACTTAAAAAAATCTGCAGGAAAAAATGTATGTAGATTTTTATAAGTTATCTTGATACAAAAGTAAAAAAGGGCAAATGTATATGTATTATTGATACTCAAATATAGGATAGTAACAATCTGCTGTTTCTAAATGAAAATAACATGATAATGTGGTGCTTTATCAGAGGGTTTAAATTATGTTTTTCAATTGGGCTAGTTGCACGTTATGTGGCACAATGCATACTGCTAGGCTTTGAAAGCAGTGAATAAATCACCATTCTCACTACATTGATATTTAAAGAAAAAGCCTTTACCATCTATCTAGACATGCTTATTACATACAAAACTATCATAAACGTTAACAGACCTGTTCTGAGCCTCATCCCTTTAACAATGACCAAACGTAATAATGTTCTACAAGTATTAAAAGTGAGAAAGAGACCAACACATGGCAAGCAAGATAAAATTCATCCTCGGTTTATGGATTTTCTAATTTTAGGATCACACAGGAAAAGCTGTTGGAAGCATGCTGATAGCACAGACAATAATGTGAGGTTTTTAATAATGTCTGTTTGTAAAGGGATATCTTAAGAGACGGACTGCATTAAACCTCCTGAATGACAAGTCACCGGAGATAATTGCTCCTTTTAGGTAGAACATAAAATGATATCAATAACATTACAGTATTACAAGGTGTACGCTATTGCAGAGAATAGAAACATGGAACACATATCAATGGAGTCATATTTTAGTTTTGGAATGCATCCAAGAAGTCCTGCACAATGTAATTCTACTTTGCCTTTGTACAGAATAGGTTTATTGCTAAATTTAATAATACTATTCTTTCAGGATTTAACACTTTCAGCACTGCCTTTTTCTGTTCTCACTCCCAGCAGTTCATAAGACTTTTTTGCTTTCTGGTAACACAGCCATATGAGAGTGCAACATCCCCCACCGGGGCCTAGCCTTTTCTCGGGGCCTGGAGTCAGCCGGGGCCCGCAGTACCTGAGTGGCTGGCGGTTGCGGCCTAGGCACGCTAGTGTCACGGTGCTTGGTATGGGGGAACCGGAGGGCTGTCCTACAGCCTGGCAGGTCTCCAGCAGGGTGGTGTTGGCAAGAAATGATGAGGGAGAGGCTGCTATAGCGGTTCTCCCTGGTTCAACCCTTTGGTGTCTAGAGTATAAGTCTCTGTGTAGTGGACAGGGTGCCTGTGATGATGGCAGCCGTAGTAGCAGGGACCAGACGGAGGCAGAGGTTGAACAAAAACAACTTACAGTTCTTTATTGGAACCGACAGGAACCGCAGCAACGTGCCTTAACAAAATGGTGGAGTGCTGAGATGCAGTTGGAGGGAGCCACAGGAGGGATCATCAGCCTGGATGCAATGGCAGGCTGGGAGATAGCTGTGTCCTAAAAGGATGCTTCAGCTTGTCCTGGGTTGCTTCAGGTATCACCCTTAAAGGTAGGATGATACCCCTTTCCTCACTATACTATTAGTTCCACTCTTCAGGCAGGGGCTAGGCTCACCTGCTCTAGTCTGGTATGCTGGCTGCGCAGACTCCTCAGAGTCTGTACTGGATTAACTCCAGTCTGCTTCTGCAGACTCCTGGGTCTGACTGCTCTCTACAAGTGTCTTCTAGAACATTCCTGGCCAGGGGTTTTGTTACTCCCCACTGGTCAGGTGGTGGCTACTCCTCCAATTACATCTCAGCTCACAGAAACAGAGTGTAACACATGTGATTGGCTGACACATATTACATCACAGGAAACAATTAACTCCTGCCTTACCAGCCAGGATCTACCACTGCAGAGTTCATCTGTGTGATGTAGTGACATGCTGTGAGGCTAATCAGTCCCTACACAGGCTGCATTGGCGAGGGTGTTGCAAGAGCTTGTTATCTGCATTACAAATAATACTTCACAGTAACTTTATTTAATTTTCTGTGCAATGCGCAGGGAAATAGTGGTGGATTTGACAAAGACAGCCCACTTTGAGCCATGTTCTTACATGCTTTTAAGAGCTTAGTACAAATACAAACATCATCTGTAATATCTGTTGCCCTTTAGGCTTGAGCGCCATCTCCTGACTATAAAGCACATCTCGAGATATGCTGATTGAGTATGATTTCATTATTAAGTCATGTAGGTCTTGCTAGTCTGAACATCATCTTACTCCTTCACTGGCTTTCCTAATTTATTTCCAACAGTCTCATGTGTCTCCTATGGATTTGCTGTAGGTTGCAAATAGTCCAGTCACCTGAGATGGACAGACTCTTCCTCCATTCAAACTCTCCTGCTGGTCTATATCATCTGGAAGTCAGGGATGGTCCAATCATATTCCGGACCAGGACTCTGACACCTCATAAAAGGTTTGCCTCTCATCTCAGCTCTGCTTGTTACAACTCCTTTTTTAAGTTTGCTGGCATTTATCTTGACTTCTGTTTCTGATTCCATGACCCATTACCTGCTTTTTGACCATGGATTCTGTACTGTATGTCTGTATGTCAGAATAGACTTGAAAGCAATTGTGAATAAGATAGTGGTCAATGAAGAGTGTGAGGAGGCTGAAACTTTGTTAGTTGAGATTCAAAGCCTGGAAAGCTTTGGAGTAATTTATAGACCCCCAATATCTCTGAGGAAATAGAGGGTCACCTATGTAAACAGATGGAACAGCTAACAGAGGGGACAGTAGTGATAATGGCAGAATTTAACTTTCCAAATGTAAATTGGGGTCATGGCTCTTCTTCATCTGTGAAGGGGAGACATTTTATCAACTTTCTGCAGGATAATTTTATGGTACAGCTTGTAGAAGATCCAACAAGAGGTGAAGCTTGGTTGGACCTTGTGATTTCTAACAATGCAGTGATTGTCCAAAATGCCAGCATCCGGGAAACCCTTGGGAACAGCAATTTTAAGAAAACTAATTTCACAAAATTGGGAGACATTCAAATCTATACTGGGTCATAATACTTCTAAATTTATTCCAATAGGTAACAAGTATAGACAAGCCAGATTATACCCCGCCTGGATTACAGTTAAAAGGGCATTAAATAATAAAAAGAAGGCATTCAAAAATATGGGTCAACCGAAGCCTTCAATAATTACAAAAAACTTACCAAAATCTGTAAGAAGGAAATAGAAATAAAATAGAAAATAAAAGACAAGTGGACAAAGATAGAAAAACAAATCCCAAGAAATGTATATCAATGTGAATAAAATGGGTCAGAGCAGCATAGACCCCTATATTCTGAAAATGGGGCTTTGGTGACTGGAGACCAAGAGAAGGCGGAGAAACCAAATGAGCTTTTTATCTCAGTTTATAGAATAGAAAGAAGAACATCTGGAGTGGGTGCTGCCAGTGCGGTTATGTATCCTGTAATAACCTAGACTGGCCGAAAGTATACATGATCCAATCTAAGCTCAATAAAATAAATGTGTACAAGGCCCCGGGACCAGATGGGTTACACCCCAGAGTTCTTAAATAACTCAGTTCTGTTATTGCTGTGCTGCTGTCTAAAATCTTCACAGATTTCCTAGTGACTAGCGCAAGGCGAATGTTGTGCCAATATTTAAAAAAGGCTCTAGAACTTCACCAGGCAATTATAGGCCTGTAAACCTGTACTAAAAGACTACATACATGAGTATATCAAATAGTATAATAAGTGAAAGCTGGCATGGGCTTACCAAGGATAGAAATTGTCAGACTAACCTGATCTGCCTCTATCAAATGGTAAGCAGATTCCTAGACAGAGGAGCTGCTGTGGATATTGTGTTCTTGGACTTTTCAAAGTCAACCAATTTCGACGCCTGATAGGTAACATAAGGTCTATTGGTTTTGAAAAAATAATTTGCAGTTGAATTGAAAACTGGCTGAAGGATCGTATCCAGAGACCTGTGGTCAATGATTCCTACTCAGAATGGTCACCAGTTATAAGTGGCGTACCCCAGGGTTTTGTGCTTAGACCACTACTATTTAATTTAATGATGTAGAGGTAGAAATTTATACCACTGTACCTATTTTTTTTAGATGACACCAAGCTGTGTAGCATAATACATTTTATGGAGGATGTTCATAGGCGGCAGGGTGACTTGCACAAAATAAGTTTTTGGTCATCCACTTGGCAAATGAGGTTCAACATAAAGTTAAATTAAAGGTTATGCACATGGGAGCTAAAAATCCACAGGCAACATATGTCACTGGTGGAGTAAATCTGGGAGAGTCCCTTGTTGAAAAGGACCTGGGCTTATTAGTAGATTAAATAACAGCATGCAATGTCAATCAGCTGCCTCTAAAGCAAGATCTTGTCATGTATCAAAAGTGGTATGGACTCTCGTTATAGGGATGTTATATTACCACTCAATAAGGCATTGGTTCGGCCTCACCTGGAACATGCCGTCCAGTTCTGGGCACCAGTCCATAAAAGGATGCCCTGGAGCTGGAGAGGGTACAACAAAAAAACACAAAAATGATAAGGCGTATGAAGGGTCTCATCTATGAGGAAAGCTTAAAACAACTAGATTTATTTAGTCTGGAAAAGAGACAACTGAGAGGGGATATTATTTAATAATTTATATAAATATATGAATTGTCCATACAAACAATATGGTGGAAAGTTGTTTCATGTGAAATCAAAATCAAAAGACAAGGGGACACTGTCTGCTTCTGGAGAAACCAAGGTTTAACCCCTTCACGCTCCGCGGCGGATATATCCGCCACGGAGCGCAGTGACTTAGCGCTCAGTGGCGGATATATCCGCCACGGCGCTTATGCCGGCTCGGCTCTGGATCAGAGCCGAACCGGCATCGGGAAACACGGGGTGCCGGCTGTAACTAATAGCCGGCACCCCAGTGTAACACCCGCGATCGGAGTTGTCTCCGATCGCGGGTGCTTAACCCTTTAGATGCCGCGGTCAGCGCGACCGCGGCATCTAACAAGTATCTTTCCCCCACGATCGGCCCCCCCGAACCGTTTTCGGGGGGCGCCGATCGTTGCTATAGTAACTCTGGGGTCCGATCTGGACCCCAGAGTTACTAGCAAGAATTGCCAGTAAGATGGCGTCTGTGACGTCATCTTACTGGCAAAGTGCCAGCCTATGCAAGTGCATAGGCTGACACTGATAATACTCTGCAATACATCAGTATTGCAGAATATTATCATGAAGAAGCAATCAGATGATTGCTTGTTCATATCCCATGGTATAAAAGTGAAAAAGTAAAAAAAAAAGTTATTCAATAAAAAAATAAAGTCATAAATCACTAAAAATGCTTCAAACCCCCAAAACATATAAAGAGACATATAACTCAAAAAAAAAGTCTAAATCATAACACAAACCCCACATATATAGTATCACCGCGTCCGTAACAACCTGTAGAATAAAAGTAAATCATTATTGAACCCCCACGATAAACGCCGTAAAAAAAAACTGTTATAAACCCTCCAAAAATTATGATTTTTACCTTTTCAATCCCACAAAAAATGCTATAAAATGCGACCAAAAAACCATATGTACTCAGACATGATACTAGTGCAAAGTACAACATGTCCCGCAAAAAACAAGCCATCAACCAGCTCCGTAGCCAAAAACGTAACAAAGTTATGCCACTTGGAAGATACAATATATGCCACTTGGCAAGTTATGCCACTTGGCAATACAAAAATTATAGATTTTTCCCCACATTAGGGTTTTGTTTGACAAATTTAGTAAAACGTAAGAAAATATATTCATGTCTGGTATCCCCGTAATCGTATCAACCCATAGAATAAAGCTAACATGATTATTAGTCTATACGGTGAACACCAAAAAAAAAAAAGTCAAAAATCCAGTACAGAATTGATGCTTTTCTACTCCTGCCCTCAAAAAAAGTTCCTAAATTTTCAACAATAGGTGATACCAACCCCAAAATGGTAACAATGGAAAAAGCATCTCATCCCGCAAAAAAAATGCCGTCACATGGCCCCAATAACGAAAAAGCGAAAATTTTATAGCCTTCAAAAGGGGCCAATGAGGAAACTAAAATCCTGGCAGCTGCAGCGCCCTCCTTCCCTTCTGCGCCTTGCTGTGCGCCCATAAAACAAGTCACAGCCACATGTGGGGGGTCTTTGTACTCAGGAGAAATTGCAGAACAAATTGTATGGTGGGTTTTCTCTTTTTATATTTTGGAAATGTGTAAAATTTAGTGCTAAATGAACGTATAAGGGAACAGTATGACCATTCTAAATTTCACCTCCATTTTGATTCAATTACTATGAAGATCTCAAGGGGTTAACAATCTTCGTAAAAGCTGTTTCTGATAGCTTGAGGGGTGCAGATTTGAAAATGGGTAGATTATATAGGGGGTTTTGATGCTAAATATGTAAAATTTCATTCAAAACTGTATTTATCCCCAAAATAGTCAATTCTGAAAATCCGGAAAAGCGATATTCTATTTGTAAGCCGTGTGACATCAAAATAAATTATCCAGACATTTCAGAAATTATGAAAATGTAAAGTAGACAAATGGGAAATGTTATTCAGCAACTTATTTAGGTGGTAAATCTATCTGCCTGAAAACGCAATGATTTAGAATTTCTCAAAAAATTTATCATATTTTCTTTTTTTTGTAAATAAACGCAAAACTTATCTGCCAAAATTTACCACTAAAATGAAGTACAACATGTGGGGAAAAAACAATCTCAGAATCGTTTTGATAAGTAACAGTGTTCAAAAGTTATAACCATATAAAGCGACGCATGTCAGAATCCAAAAAATCGGGCTGAGCCTTAAGCTGTAAAATGGCTGCGTCCTTAAGGGGTTAATCACTGAAGGTGACAGAACTTTTTTACTATGAGAAAATCTTAGGAATAACCTGCCTCAGGCGCTGGTCACAGTAGGGAGAGAGCTTCAAGAAGGGTCTAGTTGCCTTTTTACACCTAAATAACATTGATGGTTATGTTATATAGAATTGTTTCCCCTAAATCCCTTCCTCATCCAATCCCTACCCTTCCTTGGTTGAACTTGATGGAAACAGTATAAACTATGTAACTATGTAACTAAGTAACTGCATTGTTATCTTGGTTCCAACCCATATTTGATTGTTTTGTCTAGTCATTGTTTCCCTTTTTTGCACTTTGGCGCAGTAAGGGAACATTGACCAATTGTCACCCCCTGCTTAGGGACAGCAGGGAAGGGAGTTTAGCCTTAGGGCTCACTATCCTACGTCCTTCCAGTGCACCTAAGCTATTCCCTCACTGCATTACATCCTCTTTATTGCCCTGTTTTTGGTCAGTGGGATCAAGGAGTTAAAAATTAATGTATATATAAAACTTTGGGAAAACTATAAAACTATATGTTGATATAAAACTTTGTGAAACACAAAAAAGACAAAAACCTAAATGCCTGGAATTTTTTTTTTAACCCAAACATCATTTACATCACTTTGGGTATTATAATTACAACGTACAAATACAGCGGACAGCGCAGAGATCTGTCTAATGATCTTTTTATATCTAGGCCATTTAAACATTATCTTACCCCTAGGTAATAATTTCTCAATAACTTGAATAGGAAGTAAGACATGCCCTTTGATGTACGCAGTCATATAGGTTGTATGTGTTTGATTTCCACATACAGTACTGTATTTGTGGTTTACCTTTGTTAGTAATTAATACCTGTAAAATAGTATAATTTATATTTTAGCTTAGGTTTTTAACTTAAGTTTAACTTAGGTTAAAGGTATTTAGAAATATATAATAGGATAAATAACACATTTAAACATAAAAGATTAAAATAAATACTTACTGTATCAAACTTTCGCATATTTCTCCATAGTTAAAAGCATCTATTTGACGACTATAACAAGGCTTTCCTACAATATGGATATACTCAAACAATGTGGACAAAATATGAACATAAGACCTTTTCTAGCAACCAATTAATTAATATCCAGTCTAGTCATAAAAAACTGTAAAATGTATTAAAAGTCCATTACAATCAGTTAGTGGTGGAATACAGTATAAAAAATGATTCATAAAACCCAACGTAAATAGTCCCTTACTTTATGTACTTTTTAGCATCATATAGTAAAATTTACTTTTTAGTAATCTAAACAGTCAGTTATGGCTTTCACAAAGCTCTAGTCTTCAACAGTTATATTATATTAAAATATGTGAACATTAAATGTAGCTATCCTACATTTATGATTCACAGCAGCTGGCAACGAATAGTCACAGAGGTATCTTTACTTTATAGTTTTCTATATTCTTCGAACCAATAAAGTGCTTTTCCCAATGACATGAGGCCAGCATCATAATATTCTATGACCAAAACACCATAAAACATGGATTCTTTTTATCTAACCAGCGCTAAAGGATACAGAGGTAACACATGCAGCCGGACCTTAGAGGCTAAGCTGGTCCAAAGGCCCACTGCCAATTTTTATTTAAGGAGCTTGGTTCTAGTGCTGTATTTAGATCCAAACTAATTCAGTATTCATGGGGAGAACACTTTTAGAGATTGGCTCTGTTGGATAAGAATTGACCTTTACAGATATAACATTGTGCGTAGTGTGTCAATGAAAACACTTTATACTCCCTCATACAAAGAGAACTATGCAAATAATACAGTGACTATACACCTATTAGTCATCATGAAATATGCATGTTTTATGCGGCTTCTATAAATAAATCATCATTTGAATGTAATAATGGCTCAACCCTTTTATCTGTCAGAAACTGTGAAAGGCAAGAATCTTGAGTGTTTTGAAGATAATCTTACTTCTAATACAGCACAAAAAATACCATATGTGAATTTATTAAAATACTTTTGATGATTGCATAATGATCATTAGACAAACTTCAATTAAGTCTAGTGACCCTTAATGTTAGTCATCAAGGTAAAAGACACAATGAGGCCAATGAATCATTTCTTTATTGACAGTATTCTGGCCCTTTTTAAAACAATGTACAGGCAAAGAATCATTTCCTTAATCTGCTCCATAAAACTGATGCAGGATATAGCTGAGATCTACACCAGCTTGGGACTGTCATAAATTTCCATGACACCATTATCACGCCAGAATTATTAAAATGATGGAACCTCTTTATAATTCTGATTTGATGCATGTTGTCTGTAGCAACATGTTGCTTAATATATAGGCCTGTCTTGATATAGTGCTGGGTGTGCCCATTTTTTGTCTAACATTGCACTGAAAAGAATGTCTTTGGAGCTTACACATGTATATAAAAAGTGTCTGCACCAGTTTTGTGTTGCCAGTGTTTTGTATCCGACAAGATACCTAGTGCTTAGTCGTTTGCAACAAATTTAATACAGCCACTCCACAGAATTGTGTCGCACGCTGTTTATTAAAGGTGCACCTACAAAAGATGGTGCACACTTTCCGAGCAGTGCAGGGCGCGCCTTATAACTGAAGACCATGCACCAGTATTCAATTGTCGGGCACACCCTGCACATTCGTGAGGCAGGCTACAATATGATATACACTCACCGGCCACTTTATTAAGTACACCTGTCCAACTGCTCGTTAACACTTAATTTCTAATCAGCCAATCACATGGCGGCAACTCCGTGCATTTAGGCATGTAGACATGGTCAAGACAATCTCCTGCAGTTCAAACCGAGCATCAGTATGGGGAAGAAAGGTGATTTGAGTGCCTTTGAACGTGGCATGGCTGTTGGTGCCAGAAGGGCTGGTCTGAGTATTTCAGAAACTGCTGATCTACTGGGATTTTCACGCACAACCGAAATTTGAGGCAGATGGGCTACAGCAGCAGAAGACCACACTGGCTCATCGAAATTGGACAGTATAAGATTGGAAAAACGTTGCCTGGTCTGATGAGTCTCTATTTCTGCTGCGACATTCGGATGGTAGGGTCAGAATTTGGCGTCAACAACATGAAAGCATGGATCCATCCTGCCTTGTATCAACGGTTCAGGCTGGTGGTGGTGGTGTCATGGTGTGGGGAATATTTTCTTGGCCCTCTTTGGGCCCCTTGGTACCAATTGAGCATCGTTGCAACACCACAGCCTACCTGAGTATTGTTGCTGACCATGTCCATCCCTTTATGACCACAATGTACCCAACATCTGATGGCTACTTTCAGCAGGATAATGCGCCATGTCATAAAGCTGGAATCATCTCGGACTGGTTTCTTGAACATGACAATGAGTTCACTGTACTCAAATGGCCTCCACAGTCACCAGATCTCAATCCAATAGAGCATCTTTGGGATGTGGTGGAACGGGAGATTCGCATCATGGATGTGCAGCCGACAAATCTGCGGCAACTGTGTGATGCCATCATGTCAATATGGACCAAAATCTCTGAGGAATGCTTCCAGCACCTTGTTGAATCTATGCCACAAAGAATTGAGGCAGTTCTGAAGGCAAAAGGGGGTCCAACCCGTTACTAGCATGGTGTACCTAATAAAGTGGCCGGTGAGTGTATAAGTAAACTTAAAAAAACTCCTATTGCTTTTCCCTACAGATTGAACATGATCATGTTGTGCATGCTGCCTGTACTCATATCATTGATATTCCACTACTAAATATCAGTTGTTTGCCCTTAAGTCCGTAAAGGGTCCACTGGGGTTAAAATACTGTTGGTTAATCCTTATGATCATCCTTATGATCATCAATATCAGATTGGTGAGAGACTTAGAGCCTGCAATTATCAGCTGATGATAAGTTCTACATTTTCTCTTTGGTGCAGCATATTGCAATTGATATCTTGTACTACATCAGCGTTCTCTTTTATACATCAGAAAAACACGTTATCATCTAGACCCCTGAGGATTCACACAAACAAGTAATTCTGGAGACTGTACAAAATAAGATACCTTTGGATGCCAATTTTGGTAACGTGAGTGTACCCCATCTGTCAAAGATCAACATATGGCTTGTTAAAATCAATTAGACAGCAGCTCAAGGCAATACTCCCTAGGAACTGACTTGCAGCTCTTGGATCCATTGTCTTTTGTTTGTAATAGCTGAATAGTAATTGCAAATTTGGTAAACAACTTAGTTTTTTTTTATGAAGGTGACATATTTTGGATCATACTGTACACATATGTGTTTTATTTATATAAATGTAACAAAAAAAGTTTTTGGACTGCATTCTTAAATCTTTTTAATGCACCCAGCAATGAAACATCCAGCGGCGCGTTCTCTGTGGTGGATTCGGGTCCGGCCGGGATTCATTAAGGCAGTTCCTCCGACGTTGACCAGGTGGCACTGCTGCGCTGAAGAGTATCGGAACGCACTCAAGTTCACAGGCCTATTCCTAGTGAAGGTAAGTGCAAGCTCCGTGACACATATTTTTTTTAAAATGCGGCGGTTTTTCCGAATCCGTCGGGTTTTCTTTCGGCCACGCCCCCCGATTTCCGCCGCGTGCATGCCAGCGCCGATGCGCCACAATCCGATCGCGTGAACCCAAATCCCGGGGCAATTCAGGGGAAATCGGGGCAAATCGGAAATATTTGGGTAACACGTCGGGAAAAACGCGAATCGGGCCCTTAGTAAATGACCCCCAATATCTTTTGACAGCAAGTGGCTAGTTCCTGACACAACTAAGAGACAGCCACAGACTCTGAGGAGGAAATATAATTCATTTATTACCATTTCTGTCTATTGAATGTTATATATTAAAGAAATAAGAATCAATGCCATTGCCTCTATCAGCTCAGTTATTAGGCACTGGATGCCCCTGCAACATTCTAGATCTGTTCTGTGGTATATCACCAAAAATGTTCTCCTTTTTACTGGGACTCTAATTGATGTCCCAGTTATAGTGAAAACTGCTAAAGTAAGTGTAATTGACCCCTCCAATGCTATCTCCTTGCCTCTTTTTTAATTATATAATGAGATTCTTCATTCTTAATTTTAGGTGAAGGTGTTGAAAAGTGCTCTTAAGTGTCCTGGGTATGTACCTTTCTCTATGCCAGTGATTTTCAAACAGCGTGCCGTGGCACACTAGTGTGCCGCGGCACACCCGACCAAACTATGGTGCCCCCTGTGTTTTGTTTCCCGGCAATACGCAGCGATGCGCAGTCACGGCTTCTTACAATGTAGGAGACGTGTACACGTGCACAAGCTTTGAACCTCGCGCAACAAAATGACGTCACCGAGGCCGGTGCATCATCCTGAGAGCGGAGAGACTCTCGCATTTGCCCACCGCCAAGGTAATGACCACCAATAATGCTGACTATATGAGCTTTTGCCTGAGTATATGAACTGTTGGCAGAATACTGTTGGCAAGTTCCAGCTCATATGCTGAGTATATGAGCTGGCACTTGTACTCTGGCCTCATGGCCATAGTACTTCTCATTGTACCCCTTTATTTTCAAGTATATGAGCCACATAATAATCAGCACCATATACTAAAAACAGGGAGAAACTGAGAGCTGTTGAGGAAGAGCTTCGTGTGTGTCTTTCCACCATTCCTGCCAGGATATCCCTTTTGTGTTTATCGAAACAGGCCCAGGTTTCACACTGAGTGAGTAAAATAAATTTAGAATCTATATTATTAACTATATGTATAATATGACTGTTTTAGTGTCATTTTGTGCTATTTTGGTTGGTGGTGTGCCCCAGGATTTTCTAAATATAAAAAGTGTGCCGCGGCTCAAAAAAGGTTGAAAATCACTGCTCTATACGTATAATTTGTGGTTATATATAATATTTAACATTGTGCCTTGAAACCTCTTGAAACATGGTTGGTTCAAAACCTTATCTTATCTTTTGCCTTTTTAGAACCCAGACTGAGATTTTTCCACCTTTAGGATAAACCAGCTCTAATTTATGGAATTCAATAGAATTATAATATGCTAACAAACTTTTGAAAGGTTTTGAAAGATTTTATTTGCATATGCTTTACTTAAGAAAATCATCTGCCCCAGTAAATTAAAGTGAACCAGAGTTTTTGTTAGAAATCATAATTGACTTGCACACTAGATCAGGTTTGCTTGTTGCTTATTCACCATTTCTTATGTTTCTGAAACATTCTCTGATGGCACTGCTCTTTGATGTCCCAAAGATCCCTGGTTTCTCACTCAATGACAATCAAACTACCCACCCACATCAGGCTGTGAGGCCACCCACATCAGGCTATGAGGCCACCCACATCAGGCTAAGAGTCAGGTACTTGAAGCTCATTGTAAGGAAAATTGCAGTTTACTGATATTTTGATAACCTATTTCGATACCTACCGAAATTGTAACAGTATGTTAACTATGTGGTAAACTTTACCCTGATACCATTCCACAATTCTATCACATAACACTGAGTAACGACAAAGCCAATAGCTAGATAAACCACAATGACATTGAAGTTTATCCATCAATAAGGTTACCATTAGCGGAGAACACAAGTATGGAACATTGTGCAGACCCCAGTGTCTAAGAGAGTAACAAAGAGAGTTATAAATAATAATAATAATAATAATAATAATAATAATACCATATTGAAAACAGCGTCAGTCAAATAACTTGTTGGAAAGTTAACTATAATATCACAAAATTTTACTTCTAAAAGCATGAAACAGTTGAAAATGACTTACTGAAAAAGTGGATGAGCAATCTTTTAACCCATATAAATAATAGTAATAAGTACGAACAGTCAACCATAGCTAAGTACAGAAGGCTGAATTTTTTCTGGCTTTAGCTTGTAGGTGAAATTTCGAGAAATTATACCTTACTGGCTCACTAGATAACCATCACATTACTAGCTTTAGGAGCATATGTCTTCTTTGTCATGTTTACAAGTTATGAACTGAGAAGAAAGAACAATTTTTAAAAATGTTTAAGATGTTATACAGAGACATAGTACATCAATTACCGATGATTCTGTTGCAGAGGGAACGGTAAGAATGATAATGACTTAATTGGTTGTGATGTGTGAAGAGTACTTAGTTCTGGAATAAGTCTTTTCTGACAGTGGTGGAAAGTTACATAGCATGGTTTAATCCATTAACAGCACACAGAATGTGTCAAATTTGCTCAGTAGATTTTGCACTACACATAGAACATGAACAAAAGAAGATTGTGGAGTAGCACTGTGGTTTGAAGGGTTAATACCCTTGCATAGGATGCAAGCCTCAGCCAACCCAACTCATAGGTAGGTACTGTATGTGAAATCCAAAAAAGTAGTAGAGTAGCAGCACTCCTGGAAGAATAAGACATTTATTCAGCTAAAGTTAACCTAAGGAGCGAAATTTCAACCCCACAATAAAGCTATTTTAAAGCCCATTATTTAAACCCTTAATGATGTGGCTTGAAAAGGCTCTAGTGACCAGGCAAAGTGACCATTATTAGCAAATATTCTTATAAAATGGGTCTTACCTCTTTCTTTGGTGTGGTACCTTAAAAAATGTTTGCAGTGTTTTTTTTTCGGGACACGTAGAGCTAGTTAAAACGTAATAAATGTGTTCAAGATTTTTTTAAATTTTTAGTTTAAGTTGGGGTTAAAAGTGGAGAAAAGGCTTTTTTTAAATTCATAGTACAATTTTTTTTTATTTTCAAATCAACGAATAATGAACATTATTAATGAATTCCCTATTTTGTTTCAGTCATTTTGATTTATAACCTGTACAGTCTCGGGCAAATGGGGCAACTATGGCAGCAATTGTAGCGTAGCCTGGGATTTTTTTTTAATATGGGGAAATGCAAATGTATATTTAGGAATACTTATTAAAATCTTGTGTGTGGTATTACTTTGTATGTTCCCCATGATGTCATAAAAAACCCCTGGGGGTTATTTTCACAGTTTTTTAATCTTTATTTTTAATGGCGCATCAATAACAGCGCCAGTTACAGGGGGAAACAACTCAGCAGCTCTGGTTAACCCCTTTGCACCCGGCGGTCACTTCTATAGAGCCTGCGGCAGTGCCAGCACCGTGCTACTTCAACAAGATGTTGTGAGGAGCTGAGTAGGACAAAGCGTTAATAGACCTCATCTCCTGTCAGGGCTCAAGGTCAGTGAACCCCCTGGACCACCACGGGAGATGGTACTAGCCAACACCTGAGACCGGAATCTAAGTGGCACCTGGTCTTCACCAGAGCCCGCCGTAAAGCGGAGTGGTCTTGCTGCGGCGGGGTGCCACCAGGTCGTTCCACAGGTGCGACTAGCCCGCGGTGGCAGCCAAGGTCAAGGTACCAATTCAGGAAACAATCTTGTAGTCAGGTTCAGGCTGGTAATTAGGCCTGGCGGCAGAGATGCAGAGTCAAGGTTCAGCAAGGTTCAGCAACAGGAGATCAAGGCAAGGCAGGAATGAGGAACAAACGCAGGGAACACGGGAATCACAGAGGAAGATTTCTCTTATTGTTAGGTAGCTCAAAGATCCAGCAGGGAATGATGGGAACAGCTGGCCTTAAAGGATAACCCGGAAATGCCAGTGCCAATCAGTGGCGCGTTAGCCCTTTAAATCTTCGAGAATCGGCACCCTAGGGGGCGGGAATGCGCACGCAACCTAGCAGGGACAGGAGCAGGAGTGTGGAGTGCGGGCCAGGGAAGCAGTGCCATGGAGAGGAACACCCGTGACATCTCCCTTCTCCCTAGAGCTAGCGTGGGAGCAGTAAAAAACTGCAGCGACTGGCCTGAAGAGAGGAGTTAATAGTGGTGCAGGCTCTTAATTAATCTGGACTGTTTTCAGGATGTGCACACAGTTACACCTTTTTATATTGGTGCACTTTGCTTCATGCTGTTGCGGCACATATCTGTGGAAGTGCAGTAATAAATGTGGCACAAACTAGGAACACACCCTAAAAAGACCCTTTACATACACAGATTTCAACACAATAGTGATGCAGACAAATAATAAATACAAAGATATTTTTTTTTCATGCAAACAGACAACTTTTGTTAACTCTTTCTAGGAAGATGTAAATAAGCATCTAAGTTATTAGTTACTAACGTATTAAATGTATATGTATATTAGTATATATATTTTTGCAGGGGAAGCATTTGGTTTAACAGTAGACACATTTTACTTGTCATTTACTCATTGCAATAAATAATTTATTTACTGTACGAGTTATGTTACAGGGTTTAATTTCCATGTTCCATCCCACCCACCAAAAGACGTGCAGCAGAGGAAAAATTGTGTTAAATAAATATCTATATATCTTTATATTCCTGTACATTCCAGTACATACTTGTGAAAATTATTACAACTAACATTTTTGACAAAAGTATATGCATAAACTAAACTGTGGAAGACCCTATACTGTGGAAGACGACAACTATATTCCCGTTGAGCAAAGTAAGGCGGCCTGTAAATTTAAATGATTCTAGACCATTTGCCTTAACAGCTCTAAACATGAAGGTTTTTGAACGCCTTGTTTTAAAAAGACTTAGTGTAATTGACTCTCCGTATTTATAGCTACTCCAATTCGCTTATCAACAAAGGCTAGGGGCAGTGTATGCTATATATTTATACTTTGAACAATGCCGTATAATTAACATTTTTTTATTTTAGTACTTTTAATTGTATAATTACAGAGGTATTGGCGGATAAATTAAGCAGTTTATTTGTAGGGTGAGAATTGGCAGTCACTGGTCAAGTAAAGTTTTGTCCAGAGTAGAAGTCCCAGAGGGGTGGTACTTTCACTTTTTTTTGTTTCTTATATATTCTTTGGATTTAAGGAGGTATAAGAAGGGTTTCTTAAAAAAATACTCAGATGACACCATCTTAGTAGAATTGTTAACCCCTACACACACACCAGGACGTACTATAACATCCTGGTACTGCGTGGGGTGTATGGAGAGAGCTTGCATGGGCTGACCTGTCTCCATACACAATGGTTGTCAGCTGTATAATACAGTAACATGCCTGATACTGCTGCAGTCTGTGGTAATAAGCATGACAACATTGGAGGCCGGCAATTGGTTGCCATGGCAGCCTACAGTCTCATTGAGACTTGTAGGCTTGCCATGTGCAATGATCTCTAATGGCCAGCAGATGGCAGAATATTAGAGATCAGTAGTAAAATTGCTATATGCTGAAATACAGTAGTATATGGTATAAGCAATCAGATCTTGCAGGGTTAAAGTACCCTAGAGGGTCTGACATAATTGTAAAAAATTGAAAATTAAAAAAAAAAAAATTGTGAAAAAAGTAAAAGATAAATCACCCTTCATTCCCTTGAATACATATAAAAAAATAAACAGTAAAAATTAACATGATAGATATCGTCGCTTCCCAAAGTGCCTGCCACTTTTTCCCAATTTTACCAGCCATGAATAATTGAATAAAAAATGATCAAACAGTCATGTAGGTCCCAAATCGACATAAAAGAATAAGACAGTACATACTGCAAAAAATAAAACATTACATAAGTCCGTACACTAGTGTGAAAACATTATTGACCTCAGAACTTGGCAAAATAGCAAATTTTTTTATGTACAAAACATTTTAATTTTTAAAAATCTATTAAATACAACCTATATAGATTTGGTATCACTGCGACTCAAATAATAATCAGAAAGTATAATTTGGAGCGCAGAATAAAACCTGTAAAAACAGAGACCTCAACGAAATGCAATCAAATGTGTTTTTTTTTTATAATTTCACTGCACTTGGAATTCTTTGGCAGCTTTCCTGTACATTGCATGAAATATTAAATGGCATCACTAAAAAGTACAATTTGTCCCGCTGATAACAAGCCCTCACACATCTCTGTAAATGTAAAAATAAAAAAGTTATTGCTTTTGGAATGAGTTGATTAAAAAAACAGAAACGCAAAAACGAAAAGGGCTGAGTCCTGTAAGGGTTAAGAGATGGAGTTGATACGGAGTATAAGCACTCGGTGGCTACATTTTCTCACTGGTGTTCAGCAAATAGCCTTAAGCTTAACGAAAACAAAAGAGATGTTACTAGATTTTTCTAGGAACAAGCAGGATCTAATTGAACCGTTGGCTTTAGATGGGGTGGAAATTGAGCGAGTAAACAAATATAAATATATAACATAAGAGTAATGCTTGATAATAAATTAAATTGGCAGTCACAAGCAGGTGTATAGCAGCATGGTGAAGAAGCTGTACTTCCTAAGTTTTTTTACGTTACTTTGATGTCAATAAGAAGCTCGAGATCAGTTTTTATGACTCGGTAGTTATGGGGATGTTATTTTTTGGGGTATGTGCTTGGGGTCCTTGTTTGTCTGTGGTGGAATCAAGCAAGTAAGAAAGCAAGTGTAAGAAAAAGTGTAAGAAAAGTGTAAGAAAAAGTGTAAGAAAAATGAAAAAGGTGACAAACATAATTGGCCTACGGGTGGATGGATGGGAAATCGTGTTACTCCATCGTGTATGTAAAAAATTTGATCGGATGTTGAAAAAAACGCATCCCATCCACTCTATAGTCTACTACAGTCCTAGAAAAGTAGCGGTAGCGATAGTTTCAATGAGATGAAATGTCGCACTGGCAGGTCCAAAAAATCATTTGTGCCAAGCACTCTCTACTTGATGAAAAACCTGGGGCAATTAGGATTGTAGTAGGGGAAGACAAGTGTTCTTTTTGCATGTCTTTTATGCTTTTTATATATGTGTTTTATATTGTATCTATACTTTATGTTTTTATCCATTTTGTGCTTTAAAATGGAAGTGACATATTATTTTCCCTGTGAGGATAATAAATTGCTATTTTTATTATTATATACCTGTTTCATTTCATCACCAACTATTATCATAGGGTTATTAGTATCAGTGAGAAATGGCTGAGTGAGAGCAGAATAATGCTCTTAAATAACACCAAACAAACCAAACTGTGCTATTCCTTTTTCTGAAATCTTGCTTATAAATTATGTTTTGCCATTCAGATCTATTTAGCATAATTTACTTTGTGTGTCATCCTTATCCCACAAGCAGAATATTTTGAGAAAAGATTTACAAATAAAGTTTTGCAAATGTTCTCTGTAGGGACTCAGTGATAGATAGGGAAATATCATGACAGATTTAGCTGTTCTAGTCTAAATATATCTATCACTTGATCCCCAATGACAAAAGTGTGGACAAACAATGTTTTTCTTTAGCTAAATATATTCTTCCCAAAATACCAGAGGATAATTTCACTTGTTCGGTCTACATACGGATGTCCCTGGATACCTGAGACAGTAGAATAGTGGCACTGGATGGATTCCAAAAATATACCCCAGCAGAGATAATGTGAGGCCTTCAATTTCAAACTTAATAATAATACAATAAGTGTCTCTGACTGCATTTTATAGAGCAAGATAAAAAAAGCCCCTAACTGGAGTCTACTTATAGATCATGAGGGTGATTTATCATATCATTTTTGGCTTTTTTAAAAAAATCTTCCTTTTTGCAGCCTTTTTGGTGCAGTGATGGATTTGCGTTTTTTGCATTCAACATTTCATGCAAACAGAGAAACCCACCAACCAAAAAGTAAGATTTTACAAATGCTAAGATAAAGTAAACAAGCTCAAAACTCTGAAATAAATAGGTTCCACAAAGATAAATACTCTCCAGATTAAAAAAAAATAGAAAACAATAAACAAAGCACATCAATACAATTTTATTGAATTAATACATTTTAACTAAATCAACTATTTTGTACAAAAAGAAAATAATACAACATGAACATTAACTGCTTTAAAACCTAAGATTGCTTTATGAGACCTTAGGTTTTATATGGTCTACTATAGTTTTATGGCTAGTCACCCTTAACAGCTGTAGGATCAGAACAATTTAAGTATAATACACTAATTGATAGATAAAGGATTAATTTATCAAAATGGAAATATCTGTATATTAGTGCAAGAACTACATTAAATGATCAACACTGCTCCACTGTGAGAATATTGTTATATGCGGGCTTTGCACCAAAATTTGCACCAAAATTGAGACTTTTTTTTATCCACATCTGGATCTTAAATATATATCAGGCTCAACACAGAGAAATTCTAACTATTGCTATTGGAATAGAATAGTTTCACATTTTTGCGCAAATATGAAAATGCACCATAAAAAGTCATAAATATAATTAAAAAAAAAACAAAGATAAATTACCCAATGGTATCACAAAGTGGTGCCATACCGAACATTTGCTTTATGCAGTAGTCTATATACCAAAATATAAACATAACATAAGATAATATAAAGATAAATATATAGATAACAAAGATAATATAAAGATAACAAAGATAAGACAAAAATATATAGGTACTGTATAACTTATGGATAACAGTGGTTGAATAATGTACAATAATTAGAATACTGGCAAATTATATTATAAATGCTATAATCAGTGAGAAAATGTTCTGCAAAATCATTGAACATACTGTGTTTCCCGATGAGACCCTTGGGGACAATGAAATGAAGCATGAAAATACAACAATTCAAGAAGGTTTAGTGCATATGCTGGCAGGGATTGGATTAAGATAATAAAACCCATATTTATTAAAGAGTGGAACATTACATTTTTACAATTCCTCAAACTGTACAGTTGTTTTCCACCAGTACTACAAGGAAAATGTGTATTTTGGACTCCTTGCAACTGACATAAAAGTTATGGTAGCTGCTCCACTCCCCACTCTACTTGTTCTTCAGCTACTCTGCACTTTCTGCTCAAGTATTAATGCCCCAAAACAGAAACATGTCACCCAGTAAAGGCAATGATGGGCTCTAGGGATATCAATCCCCTATACTGGGATGTCATTACTGGATACGGTCCAAGAACTCTTTAGTTAACATGGTCTCAAAGAAGTCTCCCAGAGGATGAACTTCTGGCTATGAAACATGTGCAAGAGTTGTACAAGAAAGGAGTTGTGCAAGAAAACATTAGTACAACTTTTGAAGAAAAGCTCAATATGCTTTCAGAAAAGCCCAGCCTGTCTATTCTTTATGCCTTTGCACTATACACAGTCTAAATCGTCTAGATCTAAAATCTTAATCACTAACCCTTAAATACCCAATGGATTGAACTGTGGTACTAAGATAAATTATGTAAATCACTGGTAACATATCTGCCCATTTGGGATTCAGTGCCATCCTCTGTCTGTAAAGTACAGCTGAGGATGTGTTGAGAAGTGAAATGTCTTCATTGATTTCCACCACACCTGTACAGTCATGGTCATAAGTTTTGAGAATTACACAAATATTATATTTTCACATGATCTGTTTTTATGTGTGTTTGTCAGATGTTTTTATCACATACAGAAATACAAGTGCAATCATATTATGAGTAACAAGCCTTTATTGACAGTAAGAATGAGTTAATGCAGCAAGTCAATATTTTCAGTATTGACCCTTCTTCTTCAGGACCTCTGAAATTCTCCCTGGCAGATCTCAATCAAATTCTGGACCAAATCCTGACTGATAGCAGTACATTCTTGCACAATCAATGCTTCTCAATGGGATTAAGATCTAGGGAGTTTCCAGGCCATGGACCCAAAATTTCTATGTTATATATCTCTGAGCCACTTAATGATCACCTTTCCATTATGGCACGGTGCTCCATCACCAAACTGCTCTTTGACGGTTGGGAAAAGTTGATCTTGGAGGACATTCTGGTACCATTCTTTATGCATGGGTGTGTTTTTAGGCAATACAGAGAGAGAGAGAGAGACAATTCCCTTGGCTGAGAAGCAACCCCACACATGAATGGTTGCAGGATGCTTTACAGTTGGCATGAGACAAGACTGGTTGTATTGCTCACCTGGTCTTCTCCGAACAAACCGTTTTACAGATGTTCCAAACAATTGGAAAGGGGATTCATCAGAGAAAATGACTTTACCCAAATCCTCAGCAGTCCACTCCCTGTACCTTTTGCAGAACATCAGTCTGTCCCTAATGTTTTCACTGGAGAGAAGTGGCATCTTTTCTGCCCTTCTTGACAAGAGGCTTGTTCCAAGAGTCTCCACCTTACAGTGAGTGCAGATGCATTCACACCTGCCTGCTGCCATTCCTGAGCAAGCTCTGCACTGCTGGTAGCCCAATCCCGAAGCTGAAACACTTTTAAGCATTTTGGTAACAATGGAACCTCTCTCCTTGAATTCCTTGATGATGCGATAGATTGTTGACTGAGGTTCAATCTTTCTAGCTGCAATACTCTTCCCTGTTAGGCCAGTTTTGTGCAGTGCAATGATGACTGCACGTGTTTTTTTTAGAGATAACCATGGTTAACAGAAGAGAAACAATGATGCCATACCTACTTGAGTATAAGCCAACCCGAGTATTAGCTAAGGTACCTAATTTTAACAAAAAAGACTGGGAAATCCTATTGACTAGGGTATAAGCCTAGTATGTAGCCTGCCAGCTCATACCCCCAGTATATAGCCAGAAGCCCCTTGTCCCCAGTATATAGACAGCCAGCCCATGCCCCAGTATACAGCCATCCCATTGCAACAGTATTTGTCCAGCAGCTCTTGCTCCCCAGTATGTAGCCTGCAGCTAATACCCCTGAGTATTTAGCTTGAAGCCCCTACCCTCCAGTATATAACCTGTAAATGCTGCTCCCAGTATATAGCCAGCAGCCCCTCCCCTCAGTATATAGCCTGTAGCCCCCAACCCCAATATATAGCCTGTAGCACCTGCCCCCATTATTTTCTTTTACTCCATACATTCAAGAGTTAATAAAATCTCATCAATAAGTATTGTAAAGTGCATCTAATTTCACAGGAAATAACCCTTACATGTTCAAATAAACAAAAAATAAAGATTGTATAGCCATTATAGCCATTGTAGAGCAGTTTATCACCACATATGGGTTATCGGAATACTCTGGAGAGACTGGGTATGAAACTTAGTGGAGCATATTGGTATTTTACCTACTGAGAATGTCTACATTTTTTGAAAAATACCTTCATTTTGCCCCCAACAAATCTAAATTTCAAAATTGCACTCGATTTTGTTTTAACACCTGTAAAACAATTAAAGGGTTAAAAAAAACTTCATAAAAGTTGTTTTACATTTGTTGAGGGGTGTAGTTTCTATAATGGGGTAATTTATAGCGTTCTACTTATATTTAGGCCTCTCAAAATGACTTGAAATCCGAGCAGGTCAAACAAAAGCGTGATTTAGCATTTTTTATGAAAATGTAAAAAAATCACACCTAAAGTTCAAAGCCTCATAACCTCCTACAAAAATTAGAGAACACATAAAAAGCCATGTCAACTTAAAGTAGACATTCGGTAAATGTTAGTTATCAAGTTTTTTTGGTGTTATGACTATGTGTTGAAAAAGTTTCGAAAATCAAGAATTTTTCAGAATTTTCACCAAATATCTTTTTTTTTTCATAAATACGCAAAAAACGCAAAACATACCCTCACAATTTTACATGAAGTACAAAGTGTCACAAGAAAACTATTTCAAAATCATTTTGATATGTTGAAGCATTCTAAAGTTATAACCAGGAAGGTGGAAGGTGAAAAGTTGCAACAGGATAAAGGGAGTCTCCATGTATGAAACCAATAAGTATGGAACATAGTCCCAAGTCCACTAGTATGTGTGCTTGAGCGAGGGGATGCAGATAAGTATAGAGTCATAGTAAGGGGAATATTGGTTATAATATGATGCTTCTAGGCAATAACTATGATTATTTCAATCTACTGTAATCTATAACAGTACAGCAGATGTACCAGCAATTTTATATATCCTGTAAAACCAGAACAGGGTGGGTTTTGCAGCAGTAAATATGCTATTAATTTGACACATAAACAGTGTCACAAGCTAGTGCACACATTTATTTCATGTTGAGTTCAATTTTTACGTCACAGTAAACTGATAGTTCAGCAAAACATTGATACAAATGGGCTTCTATTACTCATGTTGAAGACTTCTGTTGATTCAGATTGATGACTAAGGACAAAATACTATTTACCACTCAGACTCATATACCAGAGAACTGTAATTGAAACTCCAAGACGAGACCTCTGCAGAATAATTGAATCGAGCGTCTAATCATCTGTTTCCATCTAAACCTGACTTCGGAGCAAGCTCATATTTGCTACAGAGAACAACAGTTGTTCCATAAAAATTCCTTTCCTAGTAAGAATATGAGGGATTGTGTATTCTGCGCATTACCTTAATAACATCATCGTAGACTTAGTATCGTAGACTGGAACAGTCACATAAATTTATTTTTAAGTCAATGATTTTGTAATCATTTATACTTTCTGCTGGAACAAAATCATGAACAAGTTTAATTCCAGAAAACAGAATGCGATATTGCAAAAAGTAGTACAGATCAGAAAATAAAATTAAAGTTCTAAAAATGATTTAGTGGCTTTGTAGAAGCTTTTTTAAAAGCAATTAAATGCTCAACATGGAAGAATCCCTAACCGCAAGGGAACTCTTTCAGCACAGGTACCACATTTACACATATAACTGTCTTCCATGTAATATGATAACAGTGATGTTGCATAATATTATCCCCATAACTGTTGTCCTTCATGCCCTTTAATAGCTCACTGAAAATCACCTCATGATCGACTGGGTTTAGCGTCACTTGTACTGAGCAATGTGAGCATCTTGAAGTCCCTGTGGCGTTATCTTACTATCCGCATGACTCACAGGATCTGAATTTGTACTGATCTTTTGACTTTGAACCTTGTGTGAATAGTCAAGAACATAGGGGCAGACCATCCTAATAGGCATTTGATTTGTTCTCATTTGTCTCCTGCACTCAATCTAATCTGATCAGTGTGAACATAAGAAGCACCTTTTTATATTATATTATGTTGTTGGATTGCCTACACTATAAGATTGTAGGCTTCATACATCACCTACCAGGAGGTGCAGAGATTCACATAAATATAGCTACCCTTTACATATAAATAGAGCACATGTGGCAAAGCTGTATAAGCTACTGTGCGAGTCTAACTTAAATTAGATTAAATTTTCTGAATGTTTATCCCTAGAATCAATATTTCTAAAAACATAAAGTTTTTGTTTTTCCTAAATACTGTATAAAATACAGGTGATCCCCTACTTAAGAACACTCGACTTAGATACGACCCCTAGTTACAAACGGACCTCTGGATATTGGTAATTTTCAGTACTTTAGTCCTAGACTACAATGAACAGCTGTAACAGGTATCACAGGTGTCTGTAATGAAGCTTTAGTGTTAATCCTGATTCTTGTGACAACCTAACATTTTTAAAATCCAATTGTCGCAGAGACCAAAAAAGTTCTGGCTGGGATTACAATGATAAAATATACAGTTCCGACTTACATACAAATTCAACTTAAGAACAAACCTACAGACCCTATCTTGTATGTAACCCAGGGACTGTCTGTATTTGCTAACAATTAAGTATTTGTAGCATAGAATCTACAGTATATACTTAAAGAGAACCTGTCATGCTAAAAAGGACTACGAGCTGCTTACTTACCTTGCACTTCACCCTCATTAATTTGCTGGACCACTATAAGTGTTCTGAGAGCATTGAGCCGCAGTGTCTGCTAACTTTATCGAAGAGTTGTGATAAAGCTAGTGATTTAACACTGCTAAAAATGGGGTAGTGCTAGGAGCTGCTTACTCTGTTTTTTTTTCGGGTGACAGGTCCTCTTTTACAGCAAGAGAATGTCATCTAACATTATGGTCTGTAGGAGTTACACCTTTAATTTAAAAAGTAAGTATATGTAACAAATTGATTTGGCGTATTCAAGTAATGCTTTACAACCCTGCTTTATGGAATTTAGAATAAGAACCACTGCAATAAACAGCATGCATTCTTTCAAAATATTTCTACACAGTGAATACACACCTAATAAATGGAAACCACTAGAGATCTTTCAACAAGACAATTACCCTTCCATGGGTTGATTTCAGCCTAGTGGCACCCAGATGTGATAAAACTGGGGAAGGCAGCTGAGCTGCAGAACAAGCTATTCCATCAGGGGTTTGAAATCAGTGTAGATAAACACTGACTATAACTCATGCATGTAACCAGAATTATAGGAGTACTGAGGGAAATCACATTTTGACATTTAAAGAGAACCCGTCAGCAGAAAATGTCAGATTCATGTGTAGCTGATGTCTGTGCCTCTCACCTGTATATTAGGAGGATGCAGCATGTCAGCAGATACAGCACAGATACCAGCAATACTTTACTATACATTACACACAGACATGAGCAGGGGGAGGAGAGGGGAGGGGTAACAGGGGTGACATCACTGCCTCTGACCATGTGACCAGCCTCATTTACATGATAAAAAATATGTGATTTTACAATGATTAATGTATGAAATAACTATATAACGGCTGGGATGGGATCCTTGTGAGCTGCTCCAACAGGTAGAGGTGACAGGACAAGTGACACAGACCTGATGACAGGTGACCTTTAATTGTCAAATTCACATACCAAGTTGATACATCAATAGATACTAGATGAGAAATAACACCATTCTTATATAACCTGCAGATTGCACTTTTGGAGTATTGTGATACCTCTATAAGCTACACTCCAATTTTTGGAAACAAAATGATCTGATGATAATTCATTTACTATGGGTTCAGGAGCCCAGTGGATGGTCCTACTCAACTATCTATAAGCAGCTGTAAAAACACAAATATCTTCTGATATCCAAAACTTTGCAAAGTCTAAATACTTTTACATCTTCTGTTAATGACTTTTATGAACTCTCATTTCACTAGTAGATATTTCATGCAGCCTAGAGGACTTATGCACCATCATTGCACAGATCCAGATTACAGGATAAAATCCAGATTACAGGATGAGGTGCAGTGTGAATGTGCTTTAACACACAATTGGGGACATTCATTATTGTGAAATCTATCAACTTCTAAACCCCTTTGTGAATGTGGTTTGATATTTCTCATGATCATTTGTTCTTACGGTACACCAAATATATTCTAATGCATGACATTAATGAAACATCACAGTGCAAATTACAGCTAGAATCATGCATTAAAAAAAAAAACCTAGCGCCTAAAATAATAAATGTTTCCCAATGTTTGAAGAAATGCATTACTAGATCTTCTAGATCTTTTTCCACAAAATCACTTATCACTCCATTTAACTATTCTAGTCTGTACTTAAATGATCACTAATATTTAAAACTGCATGAATCAATAAAAAATTTAAAAAAACAATAAAAAAATATAGAAAATATTATTAGAGCAAAGTGCTTCTTGCTCCATTTACATTGGATCCTACTCTCTCTCCGATTCATTTCTCTGTTGCTTTTCTCAAGCACAATTTACTCTACTTAATTTTGAGAGAAAATCAGACACAGTATATAGACTGCAGGTGGGAAAGCAGCCTGTAAATGAAGATTATAAGTCAAATAATGTAATGTTTTATTCCTCATGTACACACATCAGACTACTAATTTCTGCTAAGCTTAAAGAGAACCCGTCATGCAAAATAACCCCCCTAAACTAAATATATTTTCATAAACTGTCATTAGAGAGCATTGCCTCTATCCCTTCATTGTCCCTCTACATGCCTGTAAACCTAAGCAATGAAGTCCTAAAGCTGTATGCAAATGACCTGTGAAATGTCCAATGAAGCATTAGCATATTCAAGCTGTCCTCTCTATTCATGAGTGGGAGGCACAGACACCCCCCAGTGCATGACTGACAGCCTGTATAATGATGTGAGGCTGTATAATGATGTGCTTCCTGGTGCTGGTGGCCACGCCCCCTGCAGCCTGTGTGTGCATGTGTGTGTGTGTTTAGGAGAGATACAGCAGCTCCAGGCAGCCATGTTACAGCAGAAAATGTCAGATTCATGTGTAGCTGATGTCTGTGCCTCTCACCTGTATATTAGGAGGATGCAGCATGTCAGCAGATGCAGCACAGATACCAGCAATACTTTACTATACATTACACACAGGCATGAGCAGGGGGAGGAGAGGGAAGGGGTAACAGGGGTGACATCACTGCCTCTGACCATGTGACCAGCCTCATTTACTTGATAAATAATATGTGATTTTACAATGAATAATGTATGAAATAACTAGATAAAGGCTGGGACGGGATCCTTGTGAGCTGCTCCAACAGGTAGAGGTGACAGGACAAGTGACACAGACCTGATGACAGGTGTCCTTTAATGAAAGGTGGGACACTATCAATTAATATAACTTTATTTTAATTGTCTCTGACTGTCTCTGACTTCTCCAGCAGTTTCTGTTTTTGGCTGTCTCTGACTATTTTTGTCTCTGAGTGCCTCCAACTGTGTCTGTCTCTTTCTGTCCCTGACCATCTCTGACTACCGGTGACTCTGGTTTTCTCTGTGTCCGACTGTCTGTCTGTCTGTCTATGACTTTGACACTGACTGGCTCTGTCAGTCACAGACCGTATCTGTATTTGTCTCTTACTGTCTCTGTCTACAATTGTCTCTGACTGTCTATGGGTTGGGGGGGGGGGGGGGGGGGTTATCAGAAGTCTCTGAGAACAGATCTGTTCTAGTTGCCCATGGCAACCAATCAGAATTCAAGTTTAATTTTCCCACAGCTGTTTATAAAATTACAGCTGATCTCTGATTGGTTATCAGGTACAGCTGGAACTGTTTTAAATCAGACATTTCTGATAAATATTCCCTTATATCTGTATCCCAATCCATATTAGCTCACACATAAGCTGCCTTATACTCATTGCCTATAGTAACCAATCACGGCTCAGAGCTCATATTTTTGACCTGTGGCAAAATAGCAACCAATCACTGCTCGGCTTCTAACTGCCACAGCAGCAACAGGCAATGGCTCCTGCTTATGGTGGTTAATTAAGTGTATTTTAGAAAGTGTGGTGTGAAAATTTTGGTTCAAAACCGAGTCTATGACGTTCCCTTCCCTATGACGTGAGTCACATTGAGCGGCTGTGCAACATTTGGTGATTGTAAACATGACAGTACAGATTCCTTTAGTGGACATACATAACCCACATACCATACACACACATACACTCAGATTTTCTATATTAGATTAATAATATAACCTCGATATAACATAATCATATAAAATAAATATGTATGGGAAGAATTTACAAAAATTTGCAGTGGAGAATTCGTAATCCTTTTTCTATTAACCTTTGCTGAGACTTTACATAAATTTCAGCATCCCAGTTCTTATCACTATATACAGTTTTTTATTAGTTTTTTCATCTAGGTGAGAGTCGCGAAAGTGGAGAGGAGAAATGGGACATGAGTAAACAAGACAGATAAATGTTAATGGTGCAGTACAGCGAATGTCTCTATGGGGGAAGTAATTTTCCATCTGGCCTCTATACTGTAGACAGGCAATAAATTAAATTGTAATAAATGTGACTTATTTTTGTCAAAGCTGATGGCTCATGCTATTGTTGAACATATTGTCCTAAGCTTGTAAATTTCGTCAGTGTGACAGATAAATCATGGTACATTTCTTAAATAGAAATAACAGCTTCTGTTTCATGGCTTCAGTTGTTTGTGCTGCAATACCAGATGGCTCGTCATGGCCTTGGCCCTGAATCTTTATATCTGGAGTTAACAATGCAATGGAGCCAAGAATATCTAAGGTAAATTTCTAAATATATGGCAAGACTTTAGTATCTTTACATTTTAGCATCTGAAATATAAAAGCCTTCGAAGCACAGTTTTACTAATACATGTCATGCAGGGCCTGATTTTTTTAACCCCTTCCCACCACTCTTTTCTATCTTATCAGTTTCCTTCTGTCACTCCTTGCATTCTACATACCATAAATTTGTTTTTGACTTTTTATATCTACAGTACAGAGCTGTATGAGGGCTCCTAGAAACAATATGTGCTACCTATTGGCACAGGGTAGAGTGTACTAGAAGAAAATTACAAATGTGATGGAATTGGTAGTGCTCAGGTCGATACAATACAATTAAAGGGAACCTACCACCCCGATTCTACCTATAAAGGTAGAAGGGGTGGTAGGTGGATGAATGGGACGTGAGGATAGCCCTTTTTGGGCTAATCCTCACGTCCCGGCTATCTTTTTATAAAGTTTATTGCGGGCATATGCAAATTTATTTATGCGGCTACTGGGGCGTGGAGTAGCCGGACATGAGGCTACTAGTCGCGGCTACTCCACGCCCCAGTAGCCACATTACTCTGCCTACCATTTAATCTTCAGCGCGCAGCTCCTCATAGCTGCGCGCCCTCGTCTGAGTCCCCTGCGTTCTGCGCATGCGCAGAACCCAGGCCTTTGGCTGCGCAGCCGCGGCTCCGGGGCCGGAGCTACTGCGCATGCGCAGTAGGCCGCAGATGCCGGGGGACTCGGACGAGGGCGCGCAGCTACGAGGAGCTGCGCGCCGGAGATTAAATGGTAGGAGGAGTAATGTGGCTACTGGGGCGTGGAGTAGCCGCGACTAGTAGCCTCATGTCCGGCTACTCCACGCCCCAGTAGCCGCATAAATAAATTTGCATATGCCCGCAATAAACGTTTCTAAAAGATAGCCGGGACGTGAGGATTAGCCCAAAAAGGGCTATCCTCACGTCCCATTCATCCACCTACCACCCCTTCTACCTTTATAGGTAGAATCGGGGTGGTAGGTTCCCTTTAAGCAGATATCTATAAAAAAAAAAACCAAAAAGTGCAAAATATGGGCCATAAAAATGATTATTATAGTGATATTCTGACACTGGTCTTTTCTATACTTCTGTTACAAAGCTGTGTAAGGGGTTATTTTTGCAGGATGAACAATAGTTTTCATTCTACACAGTTTTTTTACACAAGTCTGTGTGAGCAATTTGTTCAAGGAGAATATAATACAGTGATTTGTACACACAGCTCAGCACTATATATTCCACTAACATTAGTTTACAGTCAGGACATTTTGCTCTCACACGGAGCATTTTAGACAAACCAAAAGATTGATACAGGTTTAAGGAGGAATCATGGGTCTGCATTTTATAAGATGTATATAAAATAAGGTAATGTTACTTTTTTATTTACCATTTTCTGTCTGTAGAAAGCTAGAACAACCTGTTTCTTTCCAACATTCCTCTGAATGCAGATTCCAGATAATAATAAATGAATGTCTACTGGCCATAAAAACATTATTTTTAGCGATCTGTGTACACTGGACAACTTTGAGGACACAGATCTTGTTTTCCTAATACCAGTATATCCTCTATCATATTGCTAAAAACATGTAATTCATTGAGATATCACAGGTATACAGCGGGTACAGAAAGTATTCAGACCCCTTTACATTTTTCAGTTTGTTCCATTGCAGCCAGCTGGAAAGATCAAAGAAGTTACTTTTTTTGTTCATTAATTCATTAACACTCTGCACCCCATCTTGATAGGAAACAGAAATGTGAATAATTTTGCTAATGTATTAAACAAGAAAAACTGAAATGTCACATGGTTATAAGTAATCAGACCCTTTGCTCTGTATTGAGTAGAAGCAACTTTTGAGCTAGGACAGCCACGAGTCTTCTTGGGAATGATGTAACAAGTTTTTCACACTTGGATTTGATATGCTCAATTGGGTTTAGGTCGGGGCACTGGCTGGGCCAGTCAAGGATGGTCACAGAGTTGTCCTGTAGCCACTGCTTTGTTATTTTAGTTTTGTGCTCAGGGTCATTGTCTTGTTAGAAGGTGAACCTTTGTTCCAGTCTGAGGTCCAGAGCATTCTGGAAGAGGTTTTCATCTCTGTACTTGGCCACATTCATCTTTCCTTCAATTGCAACTAGTCACCCTGTATCTGCAGCTGAAAAACAAAGCATGATGCTGCCGCCCCCATGTTTGACTGTTGGGATTGTATTTGGCAGGTGATGAGAAGTGCCTGGTTTTCTCCACATATACCACTTATAATTATAACCAAAAAATTCAATCTTCAGAACAGAGTATCTTATTTCTCATTGTCTGGTAGTCCTTCATGTGTTTCTTTTTCAAGCTGCATGTGGGCTATGTCTTGCACTGAGGAGAGGCTTCTGTTGGCACACTCTGCCATAAAGCCCGAATGGTGGAGGCTGCAGTGATAGTTGACTTTGTGGAACCTTCTCCCATCTCCCTACTGCATCTCTGTAGCTCAGCCACAGTGATCTTGGGGTTCTTCTTTGCCTCTATCACCAAGGCTCTTTTCCACGGATTGCTTAGTTGGAGGGAAGGCCAACTCAAGGAAGAGCTGTGGTCATCTCACATGTGTTCCATTTAAGGATTACAGAGGCCACTGTGCTCTTGGGAACCTTCAGTGCTGCAGAAACTCTTTTGTAACTTTGACCAGATATGTGCCCTGTCACAATTCTGTCTCTGAGCTCCTTGAGCAGTTCCTTAGACCTCATCATTCTTATGAGCTTTGACATGCACTGTGAGCTGTGAGTTCTTATATAGATAAATGTGTGCCTTTCCTAATCAATTCCAATACATTTAATTAAACACAGCTGGGCTGTATTGAAGGAGAAGAACCATCTCAAGGAGGATCAGAAGGAAATGGACAGCATGTGAGTTAAAAGGAGTGTCACAGCAAAGGGTCAGAATACTTATGACCATGTGATATTTCAGTTTTTCTTGTTTGATAAATTAGCAAAAATATCTATGGTTCCGCTTTTTTCTGTCAAGATGGGGTGCAGAGTGTAATTAGCAAAAAAATATTTTTTTTTAGTCTAACCAATTGGCTGCAATGAAACAAAGAGTGAAACATTTAAAGGGGTCTAAATACCTTCCATACTCACTGTATGTGGCAATGTTGAAAGAGAAAAGGAAGCTTCCTGAATTTGGGCCGCATGGCAGAACACCTTATAAGCATGTTTCATCCCAACCTCTTTAAAGGCAGAGCAATCTGCCATAACACTAGACCAGTTAAATTTTCATGGCTGTAACTATGTCAATAGACAGATTAGCAATATTTATCTTAACTTGTGATGGAAATATCCTTAGATGTCCAGCCAAAATAAGATGGACATTTCTGATTTTACTTGAATACTTGTTTTAGTGAGTCCAAATTATGCCTATAAACAAATCTAGACAACTCTTACCTACAATCATGTGGTTGCATACATCGCAAAATGTGGGCTTTTTAAAGACATGTTCCTGAAAAACATGTGCTTTGCTGTCAGGTGGCTGTGGGACTTTGGTAGGAGTTGAAGGCTGAGTCTCTGAACTTTGGATCTGGCTGGAATTGGTTGGACTACCTTCTGGCTCCAAATCAACTTGGAACTTTATTTCACTATTATTTCTTTGGAAGAAGTTGTCGGCACTTTTACTTCGTACACTCTTGGTCTTGAATGACAGCGATTTCTTGAGTTTCTGGAGCTGTAAACAAAATATGAAGATGTTATAATCAGTTTAATGTTTCCTTGTAATATTTTTGTAAACCTATGAAAAGAAAAAACCTTTCAGCACTCAATAAGTGCCACTCTACTGATGCTGTTGATGACAGTTGATTTTTTTTTCTTGAGCCCCAACTGTCCCTTAGTAATCACTACAATTATTATTGATAATAACCCAATACTTTTATTTAGTTCTCAACTGTCAGGTGGGTGGTCCTGGTACAGTGTAAGTTTGGCACCAACCACCTGACAGTAAAGGACCTAATTAGCCTATGATAGTTTAGGAATGGTAGGTGGATAAATAAAAAATCCAACTTCACTGGAATCTATGGTTAAGCACCTTCAAAAATATGACGATAAAGAGGGGTTCAGCAAGGAAAAGGAGTTGACAGATAACCTTGACAGATGATTTTGTTATATCAGATGTAAGTAACAAAACATATTTTTTTATATAATCCCAAATGTGTTGGCCACTCTACTTCATGAATATTATTTGCCAATATACATCTATTAAAAGTTCTGATATTGATATGTTCTTCATATGGCCTCAAAAGCAAGGATATGTGATCCTAACTGTTCATGACCCATCGCCCTTCCAGGACCTTATGATAGTATTCATGACAACAAGCTTAAGGTCCTGCAAGGGAGAAGTGTCATGGGCAGTTAAAATAACACAGGTTGTAAAATTGTCCAAACACTAAAAAGAGAATGCACATTTTTAAAAGATTGCTCACTTACAACATACAATTATGAGCAAGAACTTGCACAAGCTACTGTTATGCAATTAGAAGATATGATAACAGAATATAAACAGTGTAAAATCATCTGAAGATCATGTAAATGTGCAATTGTATAGAAAGGGTTAATCATTATTCATCTATTGTCATTTATCTGATGATGAACCCATTGCTGTTTAGCTCCAGCTCCAAAGTATGGGGTTTGAACATTCGTAGTGTATATTTCTGGTATTCAAGAGAAGTAACTATTGTGGCCTTTGTTGCTCTTAGAAACCAATCACGGCATAATTTTTTATTCAATAAAATCTTGAATGACTTAGTTGTTTCTTCAGCTACAACCTTATCCTGCCAGCCTTGGCCCATGGATCATTTACTTACACTATACTTGAGACCAGCCAATGGTCATTGTGATCCAGCAGAAAGCCAAATGTGGAGTAGTCCTGATTTATCCTTATTGAAATGTTTTTTATCTATTTTTGAAGAGAGTAGTTGTGTAGTATAGCAGTTGACTCCATGATCAGCACGAGTATCTGGCCAAACACATACCAGACTAGTAAAGTAAAGCTTGATTAATAAAAGATAAAAGTATTTCAGCGGAATTGACTGCAGTGAGTCACATTCACTTTGCTCCTAAAAAGACTCTTCTAATGGCCTAGCAGGGGATATAGCAATCAAACCTCATTAGTGCATCTAAGAAGAGAAAATTATAGAATCATGAAGTGTCTGGAATGACATTCATTATTGATTTGACATGTGCTGTAATTTAGAAGGGTTGCACTAAGCCAATTAAATAGCATATTTTATCTTATGTTGCCCAGATGCTTTCTATACAAGGAAAGACATCTTCACTTCAGCTATAATCAACTTCTAATGTATATCTTAGGACGTAACCTAAATGGCTAAGTATTTAGCTTCAAAATGTGCTTGGTGCCTCTTTTTGCCAGAGGAGTCTTCATGGCACTGAAAGAATTAAATCAATGTGACGTATGGAGGACAAGTTATGATAATACAAGATGATATGATGCTGTTCCAGTCTTGTTTATGTGCATAACCATATCCATAAGTATCTAACAAACGTTCCCTATGCATTTGTGTATGACTAGTTTTCAGCTTCTCTGCACTGCCTGTACATAAGATCCATTTGTTGACATATTGGGGCTTATTTACAAATGGTCAGCGGATCGCACTTTCATCAGATTTTCGAAGTTTCCGGGATGCGTGCCGATGTGACAGGTATTTAATTAGGGATTGCGTCAAATGCAATCAAATTGTGGCGCAGCATTTGACAGAAAAGAGGGGGGCGGGCCGTCGGATAATCCAACTTATTCGGACTCAGCACACAATTTAAGATTCAATTTGTGTCGCAAGACAATGCTCTTACATACACCGGGAAGAAGAAGGTGCGACACATGCAGGAAATCGGGCACATGATCTTAGTGAATCGCGGCAGATGTGCATTCTGGTCAGACAATGCACTTTCGGGGATCGCGCAGGATGGGTAAGTAAATGTGCCCCATTGTCTGTAGTGTGAATGATTTGAATTAGTCTGTACAAAATAAGGTCCATCAAAATTTCTAATCAGCGCCCTCTAGAGTTTGGCAAATAATAAAATATCAAAAATAAATTTACTTCCTGCGATCACACAAAGGTATACTCCTGCCAGGGCTTCTGGACATGTGATAATTTTTCTTGTTTAATTTGTTTAATATATTAGCAAAAATATCTACATTTCTATTTTTTTCTGTCAAGATAAGGCACAGAGTGTACATTACTGAGCAAAAAAAAGAACATTTATCTAACCAATTGGCTGCAATGAGTGAAAGGAATGAAAAATTTTAAGGGCTCTGAATACTTTCCATATCCACTGTATGTATTAGAATTTTAGATTATGTATTCATTGTACAAGTTTTTAAGGCTCTCTGGACGCTTAGAATTTGCTGAGAGTGATCTTCCTTCTTAACCCCTTACAGACATGTGACGTAGTATTACGTCACATGCCGGGTGCCGGGTGCCGGGTCCCGGGTCCCGGCATGTATGAGGAGTAAAATCTCCATATACTGCCATACTGTAGTATGGCAGTATATGATAGGATCTTACAGACAACCTAGGGTTAATGTACCCTATGGAGTCTGAAATATAGTAAAAATAAAAATTAAAAAAAGTTTTAAAAAAATATATTATAAAAAACCTAAAAACTCAAATCACCCCCCTTTCCCTAGAACTGATATAAATAAACAGTAAAAATCATAAACACATTAGGTGTCACCGCGTTCCAAAAATGCCTGATCTATCAAAATATGATAACGTTTTTTCACTGCGTTTAACCCCGTAACGGAAAATCGCGCCCCAAGTCGAAAATGGCACTTTTTTGCCATTTAAAAAAAAAAAAAATTCTATAGAAAGTGATCAAAAGGTTGCACCATCCTAAAAATGATAACATTGTAAACGTCATCAAAATCCGCAAAAAATGACACCACCCACAGTTCCATACACCAAAGTATAAAAAAGTTATAAGCGCCAGAAGATGGCAAAATCCCCCAAAAAATTTGTTATACAGGTTTTAATTTTTTTAGTTAATATGAAAACATTATAAAACCTATATAAATGTGTTATCCCCTTAATCGTAACGACCCAAAGAATAAAGTAAACATTTCATTTGGGGCGTACAACGAAATCCGTAAAATCCAAGCCCACAAGAATACGGCACAAATGCGTTTTTTTACCAATTTCACTGCATTTGGAATTTTTTCCCGCTTCCCAGTACACGGCATGGAATATTAAATACCAACATTTTGAAGTGTAATTTGTTACGCAGAAAATAAGCCATCACACAGGAAAAATAAAAAAGTTACAGATTTTTGAAGGTGGGGAGTGAAAAATGAAAACGCAAAAACGAAAAAGGGCTGCGACATTAAGGGGTTAATGCTCTTTTAAATATATTTGTATCACTGTTTCTATGGAAGTTTAGAAATATATTTCCCTTAATGTTTATATCCTGCTGTCAAGATCCAAAATCAAAATAAACTCACGTATACAGTGGTTAAACGTTTATATGATGCTGATGCTACAAATAATTTATGTATTTCACAATAACAGTGTTTGAATTCCAAAAAACTTTTCCATAAGATTAACAAGATTTTTAGAGACTAGTCTGGAAGAAAGGGATTCCACACAATAAAATGGTTACATTTCAGCATTCTAAAGAGGACAGATGGCTTGGTTCTACCTAACCTCTGACTATACGCTCTTTCCTCTCAGCTACAACATCTAGGAAGTTAGGGTGAGTCTTTTAGGGTTATCATCCTATATACTCCTAAAGTCCTTAGTGGGCGCAGATAATCTATTAGGTCTAGAGGCAGGACTTTTCAAGAAGGTTAATGGGACACATTTACTATGAATGGTTCAAACTGAACAAGTGTTGCTTGCCTGTGTATTATGCATGGTGCGCCAAATTCATGATTTGTTAATGAGTCTGGTGCTCCCCGAACTGGCCCGACAGAGTGCACCACTCTTTTTCTGTTCTATCTTTAACATGGGGCATTCAACACACTTCTGTTGGACTTGCATGTTAAATGTGGCGCACGGTCCGAATGAGCACCGGACGCCCCCTAATTTGTGTTGCATGCTGCCTAGTGCATCTGTGCCACAAAAGGGTCTCATGCAACACAATTGTGGCGCAGATACTTCTTAAATACCCGTGCAAGCAGTTTGCACTAGAAAGAACGTGCAAAGTCTGAAAGAAAACTTGTGTAAAGCCCTTAGTAAATGTGCCCCAATATGTTGGAAACCGCTATCTGGCCCAATATCCTCAGTCCTGAAATTTTAAAAACTCCCACACTTTGATTACAGGACATCCAGACGTGTTTCTATTTCTTTTCTTCAAAGGGGACTCCCTAAAGTCCTTTGACCAGTAAGATTAATTTATTTTCTTTCACACATATTGGACTTTTGGGGTATATTATGCAATTTGTTTTTGAGAACTTATACTGATGCTGGAGGGAGTGCATTGTTTTCTGTATGCCTTTCTTGTATTTCTAATAAAAAAAACTAATACAATTTGCTGACAGAGGATATGTGCATAATATCTGAAGGTATATCTCCTCTATATTCTTGATGTTATCCCAGACAATTTATCTTCAAAATCAATTTCTGCTGTGTCTCAGCTTTGAACCATTGATGCTCAGATAAACTGAAAAGAAGGGAGAAAAGTACTTTTACAACCAAGATGATGAATGGAAAAATGCAAAGCTATGACACACAGATAAAAGAAGTACATTCAAACAAACAGAATGTGGCTTCTCTTGACCCTTAATATTGACCATATTTTATGTGATCTACAGATCTACAGTCTAATATAAAACCTATATTCTCACACAGCAGATTTGTTGTAGAAATTTCTACAACTAAAATTCAGTTTTATTTTTCTGAATGAGTATGCGCTGCGTGTGAATATATACTTATAGGGTGTAATGCAGATCTACTGATGGGTTTAGAGTCAAACTCACAAACAGAGATAACATTGTGTTGATGCCTAAACCAAGCACCAGGTATTTAATTGTTTAAATTCCTAAAGACACAATAGGCTACAGTATAGTAAAGAATAGAGATATAATGATTTGTTTATTGCTATAATCAGTACTGTGAATCTACAGAAATTCATTCAATAATGAAGAGGGCTGTCAAGGAAACCTATTACTATACCACTACTAGTTCAGTTCGTTGAGGCAGCATCTTAGCAGCAGTCAATTGATAACATTATTAAGTAAAAAGAAATGGGAAGTATAATTTTTGTGGGAGCAGAACATCAATGTAGGGACACAATTTTGCTCCCTGGCCAATCCCTCAATGTCTTTTTTGATTTGTCATGGACCAAAATTTAAATTGGTAGCCTAGGGTGGGGTGGGGGAGGGGCATACGTCTGTCCTATCTTTTCCCTGTGTATGGAGCATTATGGTGCCGCACGTGTGCAGCACCGTATCGCTCTGTACGCCCATTGCTGTCGATGGGGGTCGTATGTACGTCCGCAAGCTTGCGGCCGTACATACATTCCCTCGACGGTCATGTGAATGCAGCCCTAGGATAATATTTGAAACAATGTGGTATCTTTTTTTCACATACATTGTTGTGGGAGGGGGCCCCGTATTGGCTGCTGAGCTGGGGGGCCCCAAACTAAATGAGGTACTCCATACCGCTGGGACCCTTAATCTGGCCCTGGGCAAGAGGATGAAATACAGCAAGAAAAAAATAATTATATAACGATATTATGATTACCCTGCTGTTTAATAAAGTATCACAGATGTTATAAATATATTGAGCATTAAACAGTATTAAAAACAATAGAAACAGTCAAAAGAAAACACCAGAGATGTAGTACAAACATTTACCTACTTCTTATATAGCTGAATATAGAAACTGATTCTACAATGCTTGGCAGCTTTATGAAAGGTGCTGAGCTACCTGAGATTGAATTTTAAATGTATCATGTACTGAATCTCTGGAGCTAGAATACATTTCATTATATTTACAGTAAAAAGATGGGTGCATATTGGAGATTGAAATTAAATAAATTAATAGAATAAAGTTAAAAGGTTATTTCTAACATATCATAAAAATTATAAAATTGAAAACCTCAAAATGGCACCATGAGCCACTAAAAGATGTCATAATATGTGACAACTAAAACATGTGGCACAAGCTCATAAATGGGCTTGCCAAAGCTACTGGTGTTTATCACAGGGCCGCGTGAGGTTCTATCTCCGCCAGTTAATGAAACCTTTGAACATTAGATCAAACAACGTTTTTTATTGGTGCTATTTATTTTATAAGTCATATTGTTTAGCCTACCCTGTAAGAGTTAGAAAATATATGTAATGTTAGAACTACCATACCATGGATGAAAGACATAACTCTAGCAGCAAGGATGTTCAGTGAATTTATGATTTGTGACTGTTTACTTTCCTGATGAATATATTTTCCAGATTTTTGTCAAACCCTCTTGCAAAGGGTAATGGTGGATTCACAAATAGATTTCTCTGCACAAGGGATTTTCTTACCATCTTAATTGCCATTTTTAATAGGTGTTACATGTAAGTCAATAGAAAAGAATCACATCAGTGTACGAATATATTAAAACATTTCTGACATTTATGACATGCTATTAGAAGGCATAGAAATATCACCCCAAGAAGAAAATCAAGACACAAAAAATGTTCATTCCTGTTCATTTCAATCAGGGGATGTTACGATATAAAGGTTGAGGCTTTTGGAAACTTGGCAGGTAATACATGCCTGAGATAAAGGACATGAAAGTTTTCCCTCTATTGAATTTTTTTCAATCTCAGCAAAAGAAAAGTAAGTATATCAATCATCAAAGTCCTCCAGTATGGATGAAACAGCCTTTACCCAGTAGTCTGAAACCCAAACAGTCTTAGTGACTAAAGAATAAATTACTTTACCTAATGAATAACTGGGTTTAAGGGTATTGTATACAGGGGCGGACTGGGAATTTAAAGTGGCCCTGGAAAAAAAGTGGCCTCATTCTGTGGGCGGGGTCAAAACAATTAGGCGTGGTCATGTGATGTAGTTGGAGTTACTAAACTCCACACAAACTGTATATAGATGGTCTAAATTAACATGTACAGCACAGTGAAAGAGACTCATACTGCCTCCCAGGAATAAAGCATCTTTAAAAAAAAAAAAAAAACACAACACAACTTAACACTGCCTTATATATAACTGCTATAATACTGCCCCATGTGTACAAGAATGTAACTACTATAATACTGCCCCCTATGTACAAGAATATAACTACTATAATACTGCCCCCTATGTACAAGAATATAACTACTATAATACTGCCCCCTATGTACAAGAATATAACTACTATAATACTGCCCCCTATGTACATGAATATAACTATTATGATTCTACCTGATATGTACAACAATATAACTACTATAATACTGCCTCCAATGTACAAGAATATAACTACTATTACTACTACTACCACCAGCCAGACAGCCCCCCAGTATACAGCCAGTCCATCCAGTATATAGCCAGCCCCATCCCCTGTATACAGCCCCAGTATACAGCCAGCATTCCACCCCAGTATACAGCCCACCTGCCCCCCAGTATACAGCCAGCCAGCTCCCACCCCCTGTATACAGCCAGCCAGCTCCCTATATGCAGCCAGCCAGCTCCCTATATACAGCCAGTCAGCTCCCCCCTGTATACAGCCAGCTTGCCCCCCTTCTGTATACAGCCAGCCCCCCTCTGTATGCAGCAAGCACCCTCTCCTGTATACAGCCAGCCCCCGTATACAGCCAACCCCCTGTATACAGCCAGCTACCCCCTGTATAGTCAGCTCCCCCGTATACAGACAGCCAGCCCCACCCCCTGTATACAGCCAGCTCCTCCCTGTATATAGACAGCTAGCCTGCCAGCCAACCCTATGTACAGCCAGCCTGCCCCCCTTCTGTATACAGCTAGCCCCCGTCTGTATACAGCAAGCCCCCTCCCCTGTATACAGCCAGCCCCCCGTATACAGCCAGCCCCCTCTGTATACAGCCAGTTCCCCCAATATACAGCCAGCCTGCCTCCCTGTATTCAGCCAGCCTGCTTCCCTGTATACAGCCAGCTCTCCCCTGTATACAGCCAGTTGGCCTCCTTTTATTCAGCCAGCCTGCTCCCCTGTATACAGTCAGCTCCCCCCTGTATACAGACAGCCAGCCCCAACCCCCTGTATACAGCCAGCCCCCCTCTGTATACAGCCTGCAGCCCCCCCTATGTACAGACAGCAGCCCCCACCCCATGTATGTATACAGCCATCCCCTGTATACAGCCAGCCTACCCCCTATATACAGCCAGCTCCCTGCTGTATACAGCCAACCAGCTCCCCCTGTATACAGCCAGCCTGCCTCCCTGCATACAGCCAGCCATCCCCCTGCATACAGCCAGCCCCACTGTATATAGCCAGCCATCCCCCTGTGTACAGCCAGCCCCACTGTATACAGCCAGCCCCCCTGTGTACAGCCAGCCCCCCTGTATACAGTATGCTCTCCCCTGTATACAGCCAGCTCCCCCTGTATACAACCAGTCCCCCCTCTGTATACAGCAAGCCCCCTCCCCTGCATACAGCAAGTCCCCTCCCCTGTATACAGCCAGCCCCACCCCCCTGTATACAGCCAGTCCCCCTGTATACAGCACAGCGAAAGAGACTCATACTGCCTCCCTTATACAGGAATAAAGTATCTTTTTTTAAAAAAAACATAACTTAACATTGCCTTATATATAACTGCTATAATACTGCCCCATGTCTACAAGAATATAACTACTGCCCCTATGTTCAAGACTATAACTACTATAATACTGCCCCCTATGTACAAGAATATAACTACTATAATACTGCCCCTTATGTACAAGAATATAACTACTATAATACTGCCTCCTATGTACAAGAATATAACTACTATAATACTGACCCTATGTACAAGAATATAACTACTATTACTACCACCAGCCAGACAGTCCCCCAGTATACAGCCAGTCCATTCAGTATATAGCCAGCCCCTCCCCAGTATACAGACAGCCAGTTCCACCAGTATACAGCCAGCCCCCTCATATACAGCCAGGCAGTCCCCCCAGTATATAGCCAGCCAGCCCCCCCAGCATATAGCCATCCAGCCCCCCCAGTATACCGCCAGCCTTCCCCCCCAGTATTCAGCCCGCCTGCCCCCTATATACAGACAGCCTGCTCCAACCCCCTCTTTACAGCCAGCCAGCTCCCTATATACAGCCAGTCAGCTCTCCCCTGTATACAGCCAGCCTGCCCCCTTCTGTATACAGCCAGTCCCCTCTGTATACAGCAAGCCCCCTCCCCTGTATACAGCCAGCCCCCGAAAACAGCCAGCCCCCCTGTATACAGCCAGCCCCCCTGTATACAGCCAGCCCCCCTGTATACAGCCAGCCTTCCCCCCTGTATTCAGCCAGCCTGCTCCCCTGTATACAGTCAGCCCCCCCCTGTATGCAGACAGCCAGCCCCACCCCCCTGTACACAGCCAGCCCCACCCCCCTGTACACAGCCAGCCCCCCCCCTGTACACAGCCAGCCCCCTCTGTATACAGCCTGCCAGCCAACCCTATGTACAGCCATCCTGCCCCCTTCTGTATACAGCCAGCCCCCCCTCTGTATACAGCAAGCCCCCTCCCCTGTACACAGCAAGCCCCCTCCCCTGTACACAGCAAGCCCCCCCGGTATACAGCCAGCTCCCCCCTGTATACAGCCAGCCTGCCTCCCTGTATTCAGCCAGCCTGCTCCCTTGTATACAGTCTGCTCTCCCCTGTATACAGTCAGTCAGCCCCACCCCCTGTATACAGCCTGGCCCCACTGTACACAGCCAGCCCCCTCTGTATACAGTCTGCTAGCCCCCCCTATGCACGGCCAGCAGCCCCCACCCCCTGTATACAGCCAACCTGCCCCCACCCCCTTTATACAGTCAGCCAGCTCCCTGTATACAGCCAGCCCCTGTGTATACAGCCAGCTCCCTGCTGTATACAGCCAGCCAGCTCCCCCCTGTATACAGCCAGCCACCCCCTATATACAGCCAGCCATCCCCCTGCATTAAGCCAGCCCCCCTGTATACAGCCACCCCCCTGTATTCAAACAGCCTGCCCCCTGTATACAGTCAGCTCCCTCCTGTATACAGTCAGCTCCTTCCTGTATACAGCCAGCCTGCCCCCTGTATACAGCCAGCTCCCTCCTGTATACAGCAAGCCCCCTGCCCTGTACACAGTCAGCCCCCCTCTGTATACAGCAACCCACCTCCCCTGTATGCAGCCAGCCCCAACCCCCTGTATACTTGCGGACGTCATAATCTGTGCGACTCTGGTGCACACAGAGCTGTCGCCACTGGCCGGACTGCATCAGCGGGTCTTCGGGGGAGCGTCGGAAAGGTAGGTACATGTTTTTTTATTTTTCGACCAGCTCCACCAGCCCCGTACCAGCCCCACACCAGCCACAAACTAGTCAAACCTAATAGTCAGTCCACCCATGATTGTATAACAGAATGATCATTTAAAATTGTGATCTATAAAAATAATAACCCTGGACAATTCCCATTTCATATACCATATATACTCGTGTATAAGCCAAGTTTTTCAGCACAAAAAATGTGCTGAAAAATGTCCCCTCGGCTTATACACGAGTCAATACTTGTAAAAAATAATTAAAAATGGACTAAAAAAAATTAACTTATATACTCACCCTCTGGTGGCCCCGGTGCGCAGCGCTGCTACCCCGATGTCATCGCGGCTCCTCTTCTTGCTTCTGCGCTGTCTTCTGTCTTCTTTAACATCGTGCTGGGCGCCGCCATTATTCTTCTCCCGTGCGGCGCCTAGTATGACGTCAGCAGCGTCGCGTCATACTAGGTGCCGCACGGGAGAGAACAACACGATGTTAAATAAGACTGAAGACACCGCGGAAGCAAGAAGAGGAGCCGAGAAGCCAGAAGAGGAGCCGCGTTGACATCGGGGGAGCAGCGCTGCGCATCGTGGCCACCGGAGGGTGAGTAAATAAGTTTTTTTTTTTAATTCTGGGCTGGCTGTATACTACTGGGGGCATGCTGTATACTACTGGGGGCAGGCTGGTGTGGCTGTATACTACTGGGGGCAGGCTGGGGTGGCTGTATACTACTGGGGGCAGGCTGGTGGGGCTGTATACTACTGGGGGCAGGCTGGGGTGGCTGTATACTACTGGGAGCAGGCTGGGGTGGCTGTATACTACTGGGGGCAGGCTGTATACTACTGGGGGCAGGCTGGGGCAGGCTGTATACTACTGGGGGCAGGCTGTATACTACTGGGGGCAGGCTGTATATTATAGGGGGCTGGCTGGCTATATACTTGGCTGGGTCTGTGACCAATGCATTTCCCACCCTCGGCTTATATTCGAGTCAATAGGTTTTCCCAGTTTTTGTTGGTAAAATTAGGGGTCTCGGCTTATACTTGTATCGGCTTATACTCGAGTATATACGGTATGTAAAATGCCCCCCTTCTGTATACAGCCAGCCTGTATGATATATATATATATATATATCATATTCCTGCTCTAATTATAGTAGCACAGATGTTAGGAACACACTCAGCAGTATACAGTAAAGCAAAACATAGACGTTGTAATATGAAAACACCAGAGGTGTAGTACACACATTTACCTACTTCTTACATAGCTAAAAATAGAAACTGATTCTAAAAATGCCTGGCAGCTGTGCGAGGGTGATGTGATATCTGAGATTGAATTTAAAATGTATCATGGAGCCTGAATATATTTCATAAAATTCACAGTAAAAAGATAGCTGCATATTAGAGATAGATATAAAACTGAGACATAGATAAATAATAGATTGATATGAGAAAGGTTAAAATTGGATATTAAAATTTAAATCATAAATATTAAATTGATATAGCTACAGATAGATACATAGATAGGAGATAGATATATAGATAGATAGAATGAATGACCATTGTGAATATCTAGGTTTGGGGTAACATGCGATTGGTACCAGGTAGGATAATACCATGTGTTATTGGCCATTAGTGAATAAAAAATGCATTTCAGAAAAATCTGCTTCACATTTCTCTCTCTTTTGATGTATTTTTATGTTGATTAGAATTATATTATATGTACTTCTGCTTGTCAACAATACAGTCATATTGGCATATAAAATTCACTAGGGTCAAGTGTTTCAGAAAAACAATGGATTTGTGCTTTATACTACATGTTGATATTATGTGCGGAGGGCAGAGCATCAGACCTATTCATCTAATGCTTGAACCTTGTTTACTAAGACCTGACACTCATGCACTCCATGTAGCAGCTCAGCTTATTAGACCTGTAATAAGGGCAGGAATTGATACTGTATAATAAGGACTTATTATGGTTGCATAATTCCAGCCTAATGTAAGTGTATTAACCTTGCTAAAATGTGAGAACGGAAACTGAAATAATGCATTTAATATGCAATCTAAAAATATTTCCTATAGGATTCTGCCCTCAGGCTGGTGGTGATAGCTCCGTTGATCTGTTCTGTTTATAGCCACCATTTAACAGTCACACTTGCCATTATCTGACAGTCTTTCACACACTATAAATGCAGCAAAAATACTTGACAAATTATAGCTCATGGAGTGTAAAGTTATTTTTCACACATTCTACTATGTTACCTATGTTGCAATTTGCTGAGCTCTTTTACCCTACAGGGTTATATTGCCAGGTATAGAATAAGGCTGGCCATTATCATTAAATACTTGTCCACAATGTGAATGGTGACGGCTTTACTGTACAACAGTAATAAATAGGATGAACTGAACATGCTGGCTGAATCATCTTTTGTAGAGGCACACTTTACACCTCGTAGAACTGAGGAGTAATGGGATATGGACTGAATGGATGTATCCACAGTTTGAACATTAAATTTGAGAACATGCTGTGAACATTGCCCTCAAGTTAATGTACACAATACTAAAATAAGTAATGCTATGGATACCACATTACAGATCCACCGAACACAGATTTATACACATGTATGAATTAAGACTCATACTTACTAGAAAGGAGCTTACTCCTTCAGTGTGGACTCTACGAGTCGCCATATGTATACAGATAATCAATCTGTTCTAGAAGCCTGTCAGGCTCATTGGCATAATTTAAAAAGTTGATTTTCGAAGGAAGGAAGGCATGGATAAAACTTGAAAAAGATTAGCACAGTCACATTGCAAGGATCTATGAGTAAGTGCTCCCGGTTTATCATGCTTGATTTTGATGGTAGATTTGCTTTAAAATATAGCCTGGTGCAGATTACAGCTATGGACCTCTAAAAAAGCACTTTTACAATCCTATAAAAAACATAGCTGGGCCCACTTTACAGCTCTACAGACCTTTATGAAAGCTCTTGTACAATCTTATGCAAAACACAGGAGCACGGTACAACCCAATGGACTCCTATCATAGCCTCTTATAGTATTTTACAAATGTAGCTAGGAGCACAGTACAGTCCATGGACCCACTGTATGACAATACTATTACAATAATATACAAAACATTAAAATTAATTTTATATGTGAAATGTGCACAAATTCTAGACTTTCGTACCCTCCGAGACTTTGTAGGACTCGCTGTGTCCGTAATGTGCAGAGCGGTTATTTGAGCCATTGCTTGGAGATACCGTTTCATTACAGAGGCAAATGCTTTCTTTGTCAGCCACTCATCAGGTTTCTCTTTTTTTCACAGGATAAAGAATGAGGTGCACTTTCACTGAACCCTGATCTATGCAAGGTGTCTGTTCTTGTTTGCTTGTTGGTAATAGTCTCACACATGGGACAAGCATACAGTCTAGATCAAATGGCATCACTGAATGAACTGTAATGTGCCTGGCTAGCTCCTCTTTCATAACATAAACACAAGGGCTATGAGTCACAAAGGATTGCAACTGATATTGTCCAGGAGAGATCTATTACTCAAGCATCCTGGCAGTAAAACAATGTAGATTATTACAGTCTATGTGACACAGCCAATGATACTCACTGATGCACGCACAGCCATGAAAAATAGTTCTGTGAACAGGTAATCTCAATACAAGCTTTAAAAATTCACTTCTTTCCATGGCTCCATTAGCACCAACATATACATAGCATATACTTCAGGATCTGCTGCACTATTAAAAATGTGACTGTCAATTTAGCATTCAGCTGAAATCTCAGGAGGAACTTCTATGTCTACAGTAGTAAAACATAAATTCTCTTGATCATCCGCTCTGGACTTGTTGGGCACAAGCAATGGGCTGTGTGCCAACGCTTGAAGACCATCTCACATCACCCCCCAATGTCTATAGGAAGTGACTGCCGGCACATGAAAGATGGGCAGGAATAGGATCGGACTTATGTTTTGCAGTGCAGGCAGTAGGGACATCGCCGTTGCTGTGAGGCACGGACTGCATGGACAAGCCAAACCACACAGTGAACGTGCCCCATAGAAGGCTATGGGGCTGTCAGCAAGCCGTTGTGTGGGTGGCTAGCTCAGCCTTAGCCCACGTGTGCATGAGGCCTAGCACTCAGTACAATAGCCCTCAAATGTGCAGCAAAACAAATGAACTAGAAGCCGAATATTACATATTTACATATTAATGTACTTCAATATTCAATATTCTATTATTAAAACAAAAGAAAAACACTGATTTACTAAATATAAAATACTGAAATGAATCACCTAACTGACCTTGATGTTCATTGTAAATGTGATTCTAAATGGAGTCTTTCAATAACACTCTTCATCGGCACAGTGTATTATAGTTATTTACGTCTCCCACGTTCATGTATTCACCATTGGCATTCAAAAAGCAGATTATTAAACAAAAGTTATGTCAAGTGCTTATTATATTTTAGTCTGATTTTAATTTGATTTTAAATTACATATTGGGAGTCAAAACAGAACACACAGAACAAGTGAACATCTTTTATTATGTGTTATTGTGTCTCCACACCTGATTTTGGCTCACAATAACTGATGCAAAAAACTTATGAAATAATTGAGATTTGAACTGGTTGTTATTTGTGAACTGAAATGCTTTTAGCTATTATATTAGTAATAGAGTATACTTAAAGGGAATTCCTCGGATTGAAAACTCAATTCAATGAAACGGCAGCATGTTATACAGAAGAAAGAACTAAACAGATTGGCATATAAATTAGTAAGGTCTATAGTTGTGAGATCCCTGTAAAGTGTATCACAAAGTGCTGCCCCTGTAACCATAAATATGAAATAAAATAAAGAAATCTACTATGAGAAAATAAAAAGTGTATTATTTTGTTATTTAGTTTCAGAAGAGTACCAAGCAGAAATTCCCAAAACATTCCCTTTACATTACACTGTACCAGTGACATACCTACAGAACATACATATAGGAATGATTGAGCCAAAGGTACTTGTGTTAGAGTAGTCAGGTTTTCAAGTGCTCATCAAATGTGCTCACAAATGGTTTCTATATAATTATCATTGAAATGATATATAATCTTTTTCTTTGTTATTATACATCTGTGTGAAGATGTTAATAGGAAGCCACCATGCTGTTACAAGTCTCTGCCCAGCTTAAAATTAAAGCCTTTATCATGCAAATATAATGGTTTTCCTTCAGGGAGGAAGAAAAGCAAATGCAAAACCAGGTTATCATTGTACTTAAGAGATCATCCCCATTCAGGTATTCTAAAAAGATTATGGAAGGCTGAAATGGTTAAATAATAGTGGAATAAAGGTTTAGCATGTACTCATTTCGGAAAAATTTTTCAGGGTAATTGGAAAAGCAGAACCCATATGGAAATCCTATAGAGATGTCCAGTGCAACCTGTGGAAGAATTCTCACTAGTCAAATGATTTTAGCGAAAGATAAGTTTTGCATACCAATTGAAAAGTAGAAGGTTAAACATACTTACGATGACTACCTATAGACTAGACTGGACTAGTACCATTATGCATTGGGGCACAGGAAGGTATGGCTCGTAGTAACCTTAAGAAAGACTCTGTCAAGGATGATTGCTGGACCATTTTTAATAAAAGGTTAGATATCAGAAACAAGCATCTGAACCAAACATGTGCTGGGAAATAATAATTCTGGGGAATTTAAAGGAAATCTATAAGCAAAATCAAGCATCATAAGCCATGGGGCACTAACTCATAGATCCAGGCATCATTACTGGGGTAATCTTCTTATATTTGTTAACCATGGCCTCATTCCTTCTAGAATCAACTTTTAAAATCATGCTACATCAGCAATACTCCTTCTTCCAGTTGTTATCTCGCCCAGTGGGAGGGAAAATTGCTCCTGCACGGTGAAACAGACTTTGAAGCTACAGCACGGAGGGGTTCTGGTAATGGCTAGTTATGACAATTTTAAAAGTTAATAGATGCCTGGATCTATAAGTATGTGTCCCTTTGTTTATCATGCTAGATTTTTATTGTAGATTTCCTTTAAAGGGATCCTGGTTTGGTTCCCAGAGTTCCTCGGTGCTGCAGATTAATAGGCTGTTACACTGTGGAGAGCACTTCCCCCTCCTACTGTGTGCTGAAACTTCTAATGCTACAGTGAGATTACAGGAGGCAAAGAGAGGGGTGAAGTGCTGAGCAGGAGCAGAGGGACAGTGCTAGACAGTCTATAGCCTTTTGTAGATTTCCTTTAAAAGTATCGGAAATAGAACTAGAAATAGAACAGATTTATCAAGCCATTTGCCCATGGTAAATGAGCACTGGTAAAACAAAAGCTGAGATGTGGGCAACTAGAAATATTCTGACTTTCAGACAGCTTGATAAATCTGTCCCATTAACTCCTTAACGCTCTGCGCCGTAGCTCTACGGTGGCGCATGGGTGTTGCCATCTATCTTCCGATCGTCGCTCCCCTGAACGTCATCGGGGGGCGGCGATCGGTTGCCATGACAGCCTCGGGTCTGATAATGGTTTCTGCACATTCGTTACAATGAGGCAGTAGTATTGCAGTATATGGTAGGAACGATCTGACTATCTAGGGTTAATGTACCCTAGATGGTCTAAGAAATAGTGAAAAAAAGAAAAAAAAAGTTAAATTTTTTTAAAAAATTAATAAAATAGTAAAAAATCACCCCCTTTTCCTAGAACTGATATAAATCATAATAAACAGTAAAAATTACAAACACATTAGGTATCGCCGCGTCCCAAAATGCCCGATGTATCAAAATATAAAAACTGAGCCCACAAGAACGTGACACACATGCGGTTTTTTCCATATTTGGAATTTTTTTCCTGCTTCCCAGTACACAGCATGTTATAATAAATAACATCACGGGAAAGTAAAATTTGTTACGCACAAAATAAGCCCTCACATAGCTCTGTACATGGAAAAATGAAAAAGTTATGGATTTTTGAAGATGGAGAGCGAGAAATGAGTGAAAAAAGCCTGTGTCCTTAAGGGGTTAATGTGTGCATGTAAATTATGTATGGAAACATGTCAAGGTTTGAATGGAAATAAGATCAATTTGGTTATTTTTCATTAAAATTTTTGTTAATGATATATATTTTTTTTTGTGCTTTATCAGAACCAGGGACTGCCGTCGGGATGGTTGATAGGGAAAATGCACATAAACCTCATCGTAATATTATGGCCGTTTGTGGGAAGTCACTTTTGCCAGTGCCACACATGAGAAACAGTTAAAGGTAAAACGCTTTTATTAAATCTTTAAAATAATTTATTCTGAATGACTAAGATTACACGAACCTCATGTAAATATCACACAACCTCATGAAATCAGGATCGCACGTTTGTAGCAGGGGTTTAAATTTTACTATGAGGATAGTAAATCCATCTCCTCAGGCAGGACTATCAAATTCCCTAACTGCATGTAACTTTCACTCTCTTTTCACTAACCTCCACTGTGCAGTCCTCCTGTCTATGTATTCCTGCAAGAAACCAATATACAGGTCACTGCACACCTTGGACTCTATATATAAAGATGGCGACTGGTGACTGCTTTATGCAGGATTATTTATTGATTTTTTATTTGTTCTGGCCCATAATAAAGAATTAAAGGACCACTGTACAAGCTCTTATACCTCTTGTGTCACCCCTTTATCCTGACAGATTGTAAGCTCTTGTGAGCTGGACCCTTACTTTTCCAATAAAATTATTATGTTAGGCATGTTTATTGTGGGTAAGATAATGTTTGTGTTAGTTATTATCCAATTTTGATAGATTTTTTTTAGATTTTTTGATAATTTTTTTGTTTTTTATGCCTTTCACAATATGACATGCTCTCAGTCAAGGTCAGAAATACTCATGATACCCTTCATGAAATTTTTTTTAAACTTTAACTTTTCTTTTAATGTCCCAACAGGGAAGACTTACACCTCCAAGTCCATGATCCCTGGTACAATACACCGCAGTACTTTGGGAAAGGTGCAGTAGGGACCGGGTTGTGTATAACAACTAGCCTCCTGCTGCTGATTGTGCTAGTACACTGGAAGTCCCAAGCATGATCTGCAGAACGAATATGCTCATCCTGATGTGTTAAGTATTAATTATTAGGACGTACATACTCGTCCAGCACCGTTAAGTGGTTAAATGACTTGTCACTGGTTACTATGTGGGCCAAAAAAACAGTTTCCTTCTGTCATCTTATTTGATGGAAAAATAAAAAAGGATTAATATCTCTGTCACACTAATATATACAGAGGCTCAATGTTGATGTAGCCTTGACAGTACGCACCCCCATCATCACTGAGCTGCTCTATACTTACAGAGACCGGTGATGATGAGAACGCTGTGCTGGACTGGAGAGACAGAATGAGGTATCACTTCTTCTTATTTTGACACATCCTGGGGGGCATAGTATACAAACCGAGAACCCCTTTAAAGCTAAGATTACATTACAGAATGATCTCATATGTATATGCAGGCATGACTGCAAGTATTTAATACATTTATTTTATAACCTGGCATGTTACTGCTACTAATGTACACTAATAATCAATCAAAACTGTCTAGAAAAAAAACCTTGAATTGTTGTGTGTGATGAACTACCACTCTTGAGTCCAACCGCGGGATGCACCTACTCTATGGAGTAGCAGAATTTAGCCCTTAAGCTCCACCTACATACACAAAATGGTGTCCTTACGCTAAATTTACTCCTGAGCACTCAGCACTCAAGCCAACTCACCGCCACCACCCACAAATTACTTATACTAAGCACCTCACCTAACCACACAGACAATGCACACTGATGTTTCACACAAAACATGCAATCACTACATAGGATATGCCGAAGAACCTGGCAAAGTAATCCCTTCAGGAACTTAGATTCTTTAGGGCTACAAGCAGAGTCTTATTAAAGGTAACACTTTAATGTACATAATTAACAATACACTCAAAACATAAACTTATCAGATTTAAAGGAAAAAAAAGAAGTTACAAAACAATATAAATACAATACATACAAACAGTTATGGGATGAAGAAACAAAATACCCTTACTATGAGATAGAGAGAGATATCTTGGTTGAGGGACACAGCATGGAGAGATTTGACCAGCCTTCTGATGATAACAGTTCCTAGATTGACCAAGGACTTTTTCCAGATTCCCTAATTCACTAAACCTATGGGGACGCCATTTCCTCCTCCCTCCAGAGAGGTACTTTCTGTGTCTGGGTTTTTATTAAAATACCATAAATTTTGATCGGAAGATGACACAACCATTGCCATTGTTTCCAATCATCAGGGTATCTTGTTTCCTCTCACCTCATACCAAACTTGGGGTGTCTAGGCCTAACATTAGGGGTGTTCTGCAAATGGACTAGATTTCCATGAAGCAAGGGTTTTGATACGCGGGCCAAGAGAGTATTTTGATTCTAATAACTCTGCCCAGTAACTGAGGAACCATAATTGCAAATTACCGTATATACTCGAGTATAAGCCGACCCAAGTATAAGCCGAGACCCCTAATTTTGACACAAAAAACTGGAAAAACCTAGTGACTTGAGTATAAACCAAGGGTGGGAAATGCATTGGTCATAGCCTCCCCAGTATATACCCTGCCAGCCCCCTGAAGTATATAACCAGCCAGCCCCCTGGAGTATATAGCCAGCCAGCTCCATCAAGTATATAGCCTGCCAGCCCCCTAGAGTATACAGCCTGCCAGCCCCCTGGAGTATATAGCCTGACATCATAGTGTCTGCCGATGCGGCTGACGCCACGAAGATTGTGACGGACCAGGACCTGATGTCGGAGCCGCGATGGATGCCGGGGAGCGTCAGAAGGTGAGTTCACTTTTTGTTTTTTTCCTTTACTCGAGTATAAGCCAAGTTAGGGTTTTTCAGCACATTTTTTGAGCTGAAAAACTAGGCTTATACTCAAGTATATATGTATAGTCATGGAAGCTATAATATCTTTATTGTCTGCCCTGGATTTTCGGTGGTAAAGCAACACACATGTCTTCTATTTCTATGATCTCCTGTTCTCAAGATGAGCTCACACTTGGTGCACAAACATGCTTCCTTCCTATCTTTGGTCACAAAGAGACCTCCTGTTGTGTTTGGACCCCAGCTAACACTGGCAGATTTTAAGGAGTAAATAGCATTTGCTCTGCCAAATGGAGACACATGCCTGTAGTGTACTTTAGTCAGTAATAAAAGCCAGCGCAGCTGCGCCACAGAAGGGTCACGTGGGCCACAATCCCAGCGCACACACTCCTTAAAAACGTGCACAAGCCGTTTTAGCCCCGAAAAAGATGCAAAGCCCGACAAAAGTGTGCAGCGCAACCCTTAGTTAAAAAGCCTCACTATGTGTAGTAACTAACCAATTCACAGGGATTGTTTTGATATAAAACAAAATGAAGAGTAAGGGCCTCCAGGTCTGCCAACTACGAAAGTCTAAAACCGAAAGTTGTTATACATTGCTATATAGAAGTATTTCTGTGAATTGTAAAAGTGATCAAGTAAATGCATGTTGCTTAGTGGAACATTCAAAAAAGTTAGTCTTATGAAATGATAAACATATTAAAAATCAAACAAATTATCAAGTTTATTATTTACTGTATAAAAAGAAAAAACTAAATAATAAAAAAAACCATAAAATGACATAGTTGATGGCCTTGCTATAAGGAGGAGCATAAGGCCTCTATGGGAAATATATCGCTGTATGCTATATGTAATATAAACTAGGATGACAGATGCCATTGAGGGGCTAGTCTTGCACCCAAAACAGTTACAAAAAATGGAGAGAGACATAGTGGAGTACATGCAAGTCCTATTTATTTATGCTATAAATATTGTGGACAAGACACCCAATTAGAGATGAGTGTAGATTCGTTTTTTGTTATTCAGGCGTGTTCCATCTTGGACATATTGACAGATTTGGCAAATTAACGACCCTAACAACTAGCCAAGGTTATGATGGCTAGGGGACACCTTTATATACAGTTGAAACAATACATTTCCGAACACTGTATAAAAAGACATGCATGTTTTTCTCTTTATCTGACATGAAATCAAAATAAAGCTTTTCCATTTAAGTCAATTACCAAAACTATTTATATTTGCCAAATGTTAGAAAAATGTGAGTGATTTTTATGACTTCCTACAAAGTCTGAAGTTTGCATACACTTAGACTACTATGCCTTTAACCCCTTATCACCGACGCTTGTTTTCAGCTTAATGACCAGACTCGATTTTTATAATGTGACATGTGTCACAATAATTGGTTATAACTTTGGAATGCTTTAACATATTCAGGTGAGTTTGACATTATTTTCTTGGGACACATTGTACTTCATGTTAGTTGCAAAATTTAAGTGATATGTTTTGCGTTTCGTTCTGAAAAAAATTAAAATTTGGCATGAGTTCGGAAAAATTATTCATTTTCAAAGTTTGAAATGTTCTGCTTTCCAGGTTGATATTTAAACTACCCAAAAAGATTGACAAGTCATATTTCTGGAATGTCTGCTTTATGATGACATTTTTCTAGGATGTTAAGGCTTAAAATTTTAGGTGCAATTTTTCTCATTTTTATGAAAATCACCAAAACTCACTTTTGGAAGGACAACTCAGCTTTGATGTGACTTTGAAAGACCTAAACAATAGTAAACCTCCATAGATTACCCCACTAAAGAAACGACACACCTCTACATACATAAAACAACTTCTATTACATCAATTAACTCCTTCCCATCACGCGCTGTTATAGTACGGCGAGCGCCGGGTCCCGATGCATGGAGAGGGGGTTCCTGGGAGGTCGATCCATGGGGCATACACTTACACGCCACAGTCATGCTTGACCATGGAGTGCAATGGGTTAAACACCCAGGATCAGAGATTTTCTGATTCCCAACTGTTAGTGCCGGGTCTGTGATGACACAGCCTGACATCAGCACTTACAGGGCCAGATGTCCCACAATCTTTTTCTGACCGCCATTGTAGATAGATGCCATGTCAGAAGAAGTACCCTGCTGGCTGAAGCTGGTCAAAGTGTCATTATCCATAGTAAGATTAAAACTGGAACAACATGGACTGAAAGGCCACTCTGCCAGGAAGAAGCCATTACTCAAAAAGAAACATAAAAAGCCAGGATAATGTTTTCAAATGCACACAAGAACAAAGGCCTTGATTTTTGGAGAAATGTCCTGTAGTTTGAAGAAACTACAACTGAAGTGTTTGGCCGTATTGATTATCTAGTTACATTTGGAGGAAAAAGGGAGAATCTTGCAAGCCTGATAACACCATCCTGACTGTGAAACATGGGGGTGGCAGCAGAAAAGGCTGGTGCACCTCACAAGATAGATGGCATTATGAGGAAAGAACATTGGAGAACATGTATCATTATTTCTGCTAGTCAAATTGTCTCATTTTTGCAACTTTTGTCGTATTTGCGACTTTTTTGCGAGTTTTCACTTGTCGTTTTTCAAGTACTTCTTGGTCGGCACCTTGTGCAGTGTGCCTTATGTATAAGATACATTAGTATCTTATTTTATCTTATCTGACTTTTCACTTATGTATTACTTTTTTTGCGACTTTTAGGCGCAAATCTGCACCTGGTCCAGGGCAGGTGCAAAGGAAGAATTTTTTGCACAGTAGCCTGGTTTGTTTTGAAAATTCTGAAATTTTTGCATTTACATTTTTTTTTTATTTATTGGATACATCTAAGGGTGAGGTCACACGTAGCGTTTTAATTGCACTTTAATTGCATTTTGAAACCTATTACAACAGCTGAGGAGAGGTGATTTGCCTAATTACATTACTGTTAACATTTACATTTACAAAACAGAATATGAATGCGACCTTACTGGGTGTGTTAACATCACGTTTACTATGTGTTTTGTAAACACCACATGTGACCACAGCCTCATGTCATCATCTCCCTGGAGTGTGATTACAGTACTTAAAAATGCAGTACACAGCCTCAAATCCCAAATTAACAGTAGTGTCCACTCCTGTATATAACCCCCTCACGTGGCTTGTGTCCATGTGGATTTGAGACATGTGCAACAAAAAGTTTCAAAAAGAAGCCAAAATTTGCGCCTGCCAGGATAGGAAAAACTGAACATGTATCACAAGTAAAAAGACAGGATCATACATAAGGTGCAAAAAAGAGCCGCCAAATGTCTCAAAAATTCACCTCAGAGAGACAAAACTATGATACATGTCCCCCATTATGTAGCAATACTGAAGTAACAGCTCAAAACATCAGCCAAGAAGTTAGAACTTGGGCACAAATGAGTCTTCCAAAGGATCAATAACCCGTAGTATACTATCAAACTGGTTACAAAGTGGCTAAAGGATAACAAAGTCAATGTTTTAGAGTGACCATCACAAAGTCCTGATCTCAATCCTATTAAAGGGGTATTCTCGTCTGGGCATTCACATTCAGTTTCATGAATCTGCCATATGTAAACATTTCTTCAATTAGATGTTATTAAAAAAAATGTTCCTGTGTGAAGATAATTTCCTATAAATGTAGTCATATGGTCCCTTAGAAACCAGATGGCTTCCCCGGATACGACCACCTCTGCTGGAGGGATTGCACAAAGAAATAAATGGTTTTTGTATGTGAAATGTCCGGAATTTACTGCAGGTCTCACAGCCATCCTGTAGTAATGATTGCTGAATCCTAGTGGTCTGGCAGGACTCTACAGTGCAAGTCTGGCCACCGCTGCCAGAATGTGATGTGGTCGTATCCGAGGAAGCTATCTCGTTTCTAAGGGACAACATGGCGACATTTATGAGAAATTATCTTCACACAGGAACATTTTTTTATTAACATCCAATTGAAGAAATGTTTACATAAGGCAAATTAATTTAATTAAATGTAAATACCCAGATGGGAATACTCCTTTAAGTATTATGTTCAACGCTGAAAAAGGCAGGTGCAAGAAGGTTGCTCAGTTACACCGATTCGTTTATGAGGCATGGGTCCAAATTCCTATCAACTATTGTGAGAAGCCTGTGGAAGGATATCCAAAACAGTTGACCCGAGTCATAAAGTTTAAGGGCAAACCAGATACTTATAAAATGTATGTAAACCATTGACTAAAAATGAGTAATAAAGTAATAAAGATGACTTGAAAAATTATCTCTTATTATTCTGGCATTTGGCAAATATAAATAATGTTGGTAATGCTAATTGGGTAAAACTGGGAAGGTTTATTCTGATTTCATGTTACAGAGTGAAAAAAAACATCCTTATGTGTCTTCATATAGTATATGTAAACTTCTGTTTTCAAATGTACCAATGAAATGTAAGCACCAAAAAATTAAAGCGGTCCTGTGATTGGCTGGTTTTGAGAAAAGTTATTCTGTTCTGATAAATGAGGTTCTGAGATTGTTTTGATGAATGAGGTTCTGCATTAGCATTTTGAAGTAGAAAAATGTTAACTGAACAAATGTTTATAAACCGCAGTGACATAAATCATTAACACTGGAGACTACGTTCTTCCAAACCTCAACAGAAAGAAGTATTAGTGACATAGTGTAAAGATTTTCCATAAACAGAGAAGAAGGAAGTCTAGGGTCACTAATGATGACTTGCAATGGTACAACATGTAACATTGCAGGTGCGCAGGGCACTTGGCCTAAATGACAAATAAATTACAATCTTCTGCTGATCTTGACACCTCATCATAGATTGGGGAACGCTATGCAACGGTGCAGTGTGTTCCTCAGTGAAAACTATTAAGTATTAGTAACTACTGGTCATGGGAAGGCATCATGATTTTAACATATTAATCCTATCACCTATGTCTCACTTGAACACAGATGTCACATTTGAAAGAGAGAAAATACTGTAACACTTGACAGAGGTGTTTTAAAGAAATATTCCCACCAAGGGAAGTGTAATTTAATCCAATCTAGGGTTATTATCTAGGGAAAAGACACAATCTACATTATATAAATACCATTGACAATTTGTAACTCTTATACATTTTAAAAAGAGTTGTTTGGTTCTAAACACCCCTTTTTTTTTAGAAACAACCTATAAGGGTAATATTAAGGCTAAGCACACAACCACACTGGACAGGAGCGCTGCTTACCCCTCCCCTCTCCATAGTGATGCATAGTGACAGAGGTGTTTTAAAGAAATATTCCCACCAAGGGAAGTGTAATTTAATCCAATCTAGGGTTATTATCTAGGGAAAAGACACATCTACATTATATAAATACCATTGACAATTTGTAACTCTTATACATTTTAAAAAGAGTTGTTTGGTTCTAAACACCCCTTTTTTTTTTAGAAACAACCTATAAGGGTAATATTAAGGCTAAGCACACAACCACACTGGACAGGAGCGCTGCTTACCCCTCCCCTCTCCATAGTGATGCACGGTGCCATAGCTGTCCATGGGGACCGATATCCAGCCATAAACTAGTGGCTGGATATAACTCCCCACAACGGCTGTGGGAAAGAAGACTAGCTACCCTGTTCCACCTAGTATTAAAGGGGCATACAGGCAGTTCTTTAGATTTGTTCTTAAGTTGGATTTGTATGCAAGTTGGAACTGTATATTTTATAATTGTAACCCCAGCGACAATTTTTTGGTCTCTGAGACAATTAGATTTTAAAAATGTTGGATTGTAATAAGAACCAGGATTATCAATAAAGCTTAATTACAGACACCTTTGATAACTGTTACAGCTCTTTATTGTAGCCTAAGACTAAAGTTCAGTAAATTTCCAACATCCAGAGGGCTGTTTGTAACTAGGGGTCATCTGTAAATCAAGTGTCCTTAAGTAGGGGACCGCCTGTACTTGCTAAATGCTCCTATAGCTGAACATACATAAAATCCTGCAGTCAAATCTTTAATGGGAAATGCACTAACTCCCAAACACTTCAACAATAAACAAATACATTTTGTATAATATGTTGTGTACAATATTGGTATACTGTACACCCTCAACACTGTTTCTCCTTTGCATCTGTAAAGTGAGATACACAAAGGCTTGTGTGCCATCATCGGTGAAATGTACTGATAACACTGTCCTCTAGAAAAGACCAACACAAAAACATACAATGGTAGTATAGGGTCAACTCTGGAGGAATTTATAAGAAATTGTGTTGTACAAGTATATTATATTGTACTGTTTAACTTACTCTATTGGAGTAACTATTGGAGAATATGGGGAAAAAAACAATATTCAGACATGGAAAAGATCTAGAAACTGCAGCACAGCGGGATACTGAAAGGCTGATCCTTTGTAAAATGAGACATGACATTGAAATTCTTAGTGTTTATAAATTACAGGTCCCTGTGACATCCCTCAGTCTCTAAGCTCACGTTGTGATTTCATTCTATCTTTTACCTAAACATAGATTAGTACCTGCTGCTCAAAAAAGAACTACCGAAGACTCTCAATAACCAAGAGAACACTTTATCATTAAATCTCGCCAACTGGACGCATAGAAAAAAAAGAACGATATTAATAAAGTGGAGTATATACACTCACCAACCACTTTATTAGGTATACCATGCTAGTAATGGGTTGGACCCCCTTTTGCCTTCAGAACTGCCTCAATTCTTCGTGGCATAGATTCAACAAGGTGCTGGAAGCATTCCTCAGAGATTTTGGTCCATATTGACATGATGGCATCACACAGTTTCCGCAGATTTGTCGGCTGCACATCCATGATGCAAATCTCCCGTTCCACCACAGCCCAAAGATGCTCTATTGGATTGAGATCTGCTGACTGTGGAGGCCATTTGAGTACAGTGAGCTCATTGTCATGTTCAAGAAACCAGTCTGAGATGATTCCAGCTTTATGACATGGCACATTAAACTGCTGAAAGTAGCCATCAGATGTTGGGTACATTGTTGTCATAAAGGGATGGACATGGTCAGCAACAATACTCAGGTAGGCTATGGCGTTGCAACAATGCTCAATTGGTACCAAGGGGCCCAAAGAGTGCCAAGAAAATATTCCCCACACCATGACACCACCACCACCAGCCTGAACCGTTGATACAAGGCAGGATGGATCCATGCTTTCATGTTGTTGACGCCAATTTCTGACCCTACCATCCAAATGTCGCAGCAGAAATCGAGACTCATCAGACCAGGCAACGTTTTTCCAATCTTCTACTGTCCAATTTCGATGAGCTTGTGCAAATTGTAGCCTCAGTTTCCTGTTCTTAGCTGAAAGGAGTGAAAGTTCGACGTACTGTGCGTTCAGAGATGCTCTTCTGCCTACCTTGGTTGTAACGGGTGGCGATTTGAGTCACTGTTGCCTTTCTTATCAGCTCGAACCAGTCTGCCCATTCTCCTCTGACCTCTGGCATCAACAAGGCATTTCCACCCACAGAACTGCCGCTCACTGGATGTTTTTCCTTTTTCGGACCATTCTCTGTAAACCCTAGAGATGGTTGTGCGTGAAATTCCCAGTAGATCAGCATGTTTCTGAAATACTCAGACCAGCCCTTCTGGCACCAACAACCATGCCACGTTCAAAGGCACTCAAATCACCTTTCTTCCCCATACTGATGCTCGGTTTGAACTGCAGGAGATTGTCTTGACCATGTCTACATGCCTAAATGCCCTGAGTTGCCGCCATGTGATTGGCTGATTAGAAATTAAGTGTTAACGAGCAGTTGGACAGGTGTACCTAAAAAAGTGGCCGGTGAGTGTATATATAGATCTACTCTCTGCTGTATTGACCAAGCTAATCGATGTGCATTTCAATTATAACTTCAAATAATAAAATCTATCAATAAAACAAAACTGCTTTATACAACCTGTGGATCATATGGCTGATAGCACTGGTTTCTGAGGATGTTATGTGGTTGCAATTGTCCGCTGGTGCCTTGTGGATGGCTGTGATATGTTTAAGAAATTCTTTCTGCTTAATAATTTCCTTTATACAGTTATACAGAGTGAAGATTTCTATTTGTAGTGGTAATAATGTAATACTGGTCATTATTAGAGATGAGCGAGCACTAAAATGCTCGGGTGCTCGTTATTCGAGATGAACTTTTCCCGATGCTCGAGTGCTCGTCTCGAATAACAAGCCCCATTGAAGTCAATGGGAGACTCTAGCATTTTTCAAGGGGACCAAGGGTCTGCACAGGGAAGCTTAGCCAAACACCTGGAAACCTTAGAAAATGATGTAAACACCACGGAAATGCACAGGAAACAGCAGGGGCAGCATGCATGGATGCCTCTGAGGCTGCTTAATCGCACCATTATGCCAAAATTATGGGCAACAGCAAGGCGATGACAGAGTGACCGAATGAGGCTAGATAGCATCTAAAACATCCAATAATTGACCCTGACACTACAGAAGACAACATGCAGAGGCAGCGGCAGTAGCGGCAGGCTAGAGAGTGTCATGGCGACATACCCTAAATGGACCAGGCTTCAAACCAATTTAAAAAATTCCTTTTGGCGAGGATAACGTGTAGCACTGTATGTATCAGTATTTTGCCTGGTTAAGGCGGCAGAGAGGAACCAAAGGAGGTGAGCAAGAAGTGCTGAAATGACTTCCTATGTGAACAAAAGGATGACGGTATTTTTAGTCGATAACACAGCATGGTGGTGACATAGTGACCAAGTTCCATAACGTATCTGGTGAAACACCCGAAAAATGAGCCTGACACAGCTCGTTTGATAAGGGGACGACATGTGGAGGCAGCCATGGAGACGACTTCCATGATTAAGAGCGACAGTATGGGACATCCATATTGCGCTGCTATGATTGAAACTTCAGGTCTCCAGCATGGCGGCGACAGATGGGCCGAGTTCCATTATGTATCTGGTGAAACACCTGAAAATTCTGCCTGACACAGCTCGTTTGATAAGGGGATGATGTGCTGTATTTCCTCTCGCGCTCCAGCGTCTGGGGTATAGACAGTTGAAAGTTGTGCATGGAGACATTGGTGGATGCTGTGGAGGATCATGAAGGCGAAGGTGTGTTTTTCGCATGGGAGGTGTTTGAGCCGGGGTCCTGCGCAGGGGGCTGACTAGCAGAGGCAGCAGATGACACAGGCGAAGGAGCAGTGGTGTGCACGGCCGGAGGTGAACGGCCTTGGTTCCATTGAGTGGGGTGTTAAGCATTCATATGCCTGCACATACTGGTGGTAGTTAAGCTGGTAGTGGTGGAACCCCTGCTGATCCTGGTGTGGCACAGGTTGCACACCACAGTCCTTCGGTCATCCGATGTTTCTTTAAAGAACCTCCAGACTTCCAAAAATCTAGCCCTCGTCACGGGAGCTTTACTACGTGAAACATTTGACGCTGATGCACCAGCTCTGGCCCTGCCTCTCCGTCTGGCCCCACCACTGCCTCTTCCAACCTGTTCTCATCGAGGACTCGCCTCCGTCTCAGAAGCACTGTGTTCACGCAGCCTATCAACCCAGCTTGAGTCTGTCACCTCATCATCCTCCGATCCCTCAGTCTGCTCCCCCCTCGGACTTCCTGCCCTGACAACAACTTCACCACTGTCTGACAACCGTGTCTCCTCATCGTCCGACATCTCTTTACACACTTCTTCCACTACGTCAACAATGTCATCATCACCCACAGACTGCGACCGGTGGAAAACCTGGACATCGGGAAAGAACTCAGCAGCAACCGGACAAGTGGTTTGTGACTCTGGGAAGGGTCCAGAAAACAGTTCCTCAGAGTATGCCGGTTCAAATGCCAAATTTTCCTGGGAGGGGGCAGACTGGGGGGAAGGAGGCTGAAGTGGAGGAGCTGGAGGAGTGCTGATATCGGTGACATGGGTGGACTGCGTTGAAGACTGACTGGTGGACAAATGGCTAGAAGCATTGTCCGCAATCCACGACATCACCTGTTCGCACTGTTCTGGCCTCAACAGTGCTCTACCACGAGTCCCAGTAACTTGAGACATGAACCTAGGGAGTGTAGCTCTGCGGCGTTCCCCTGCTCCCTCATCAGCAGGTGGTGTCTCACCCCGCCCAGGACCACGGCCTCTGACCCCTGCAGTAGTTGGACGCCCACGCCCTCGTCCTCTACCCCTACCCCTAGCCCTCGGGTTCAACATTTTCAAAATTAAAGTGTAAACTGTAGATTTGTATTTTTGTTTTTTTGTGTGGTTTTTTTGTGTTTTTTTTTTTAACAAAACGATCAGAAGAAATCACACAACAACCACAGGAGATGATGATGATTGCTATGGCTAGTTTCTAACCTACACTGACAGCACACAACAGGATTTTGTGCTGTGCCTAAAAATCGGCAGACTGTGCCTAATTCAATCAAACCCCTAATAAATTGTCCCACTTAGGTGTTTGAGATGGATATGTGTGTCACTAAGAGCTATATAGAATGTTGGCAAGTCTCCCTGCAAATTCGTCACAATATGGTACTAGCTGCACTACTAGTGCTAGCAAGGCCAGCCACAAGCAAATAAAAAAAAATATATATAACGCTATTGTAGCCCTAAGAAGGCCTGTTGGGTTCTTGTATGACTAGTTTCTAACCTACACTGACAGCACACAACTGGATTTTGTGCTGTGCCTGTGACTTTCAGTTTTGAAAAAAAAACTGAAAAAAAGCGGCAGACTGTGCCTAGTTCAATCAAACCCCTAATAAATTGTCCCACTTAGGTGTTTGAGATGGATATGTGTGCCACTAAGAGCTAAATAGAACGTTTGCAATTCTCCCTGCAAATTCGTCACAATATGGTACTAGCTGCACTACTAGTGCCAGCATGCCCAGCCAAAAGCAAAGAAAAAAAAAATATTCTAGCCCTAACAAGGGCTGTTGGGTTCTTGTAGACTCACTCCTGCCTAACAGTAAGCTATATAACAACCTAACGCTATCCCTGCAGCAGCAAGCAGCGCGGGCAGGGGCTAGTCTATTCCAGGGTCACCTGATCAGGCCAGCCAACCACTGCTATCGACGTGTAAGTGTACCACGTGATGCTGGGTGGAATGCAGAGTCTCCTGGCTTGTGATTGTCTTTGTTTCTGGCCGCCAAAAATCAAAACGGCGGGAGATGCCATGTTATCGAGCTAGCGAAATATTCGTCCGAGCAACGAGCAGTTTCGAGTACGCTAATGCTCGAACGAGCATCAAGCTCGGACGAGTGTGTTCGCTCATCTCTAGTCATTATTGATGGCGTCTTTTTATATGAAAGTGCTTCTCAATAAATTAGAATATCACCAAAACATATGTTTTTTTCAGTAATTCAATTCAAAAAGTGAAACATATATTTTTCAAGTGCTTATTTATGTTAATGTTGAGGGTTATGGCTTACAGCTAAGGAAAACACAAAAGTAATTGGGGGAGATTTATGGGGGGGAGTATGACCATTTTATTTTTACATTCTGTCTCTCACAGTTGAAGTTTACCTACAATAAAAATAACAGAACTCTAAATGCTTTGCAACTGGGAAAACCTTCACAATCGGCCTGGGATTAAATAATTTTTCCCACTGTATATATTATTATAATGATTTCAATCATAAAGGTAAAACATCTGTATAACAGCATATAAAGAGATAAATATGTAATGCAACAAAACTATGTAAAAAGAAACGTATTTTACAGGTGGGTCACAAGGTGAACCACCAAAATAAAATTTATTCAATATATCTGCGCCTACTCAAATTAACAAAACACTGAATCACACAGCAACTGTGGTACCTCAAATAAACTCATATACGTGTACCCTATGCGTCGTTAGTGGTATAACTCAAACACATCAAATTGTATGGGTACCTGTGAATGTAGTGGTGACTTGTTGCTTCCGGGTATTGAGTTTTCCAAATGCTGCAATAGCACGGACCACGATGCGGATCAGATCTTAGGGCATTTGTTCCGTCCCGGTTGGTCCACGTAGTGTGTGCTGATGCACAAGCTGTGTGATGTTATCCTGCTAGGAGTGGAGCCCCGGGCCGGTGGCTAACACTCCGATCGCTGGTTTGCAAAGTTCTGTTATGGTGACGTCACCAGGTACGGGAAGTCCAGAGGGACAAATTGCTTCCTACGCATTTCGAAGACCTCAAACTGTCTTCTTCTTCCCTGACAGCTTGTGCATCAGCACACACTACGTGGACCAACCAGGACAAAACAAATGCCCTAAGATCTGTTCCCCATCGTGGTCCGTGCTATTGCAGCATTTGGAAAACTCAATACCCGGAAGCAACAAGTCACCACTACATTCACAGGTACCCATACAATTTGATGTGTTTGAGTTATACCACTAACGACGCATAGGGTACACGTATATGAGTTTATTTGAGGTACCACAGTTGCTGTGTGATTCAGTGTTTTGTTAATTTGAGTAGGCCCAGATATATTGAATACATTTTATTTTGGTGGTTCGCCTTGTGACTCACAGTGTGGTTTTGGGTGCAGGTCACCGACCAGTTATATCAGCGACTACCAGTTGTACGTATATTAAAGGGGTATTCTCATCTGGGCACTTACATTCAGTTTCATTAATCTGCCATATATAAACATTTCTTCAATTGGATGTTATTAAAATAAATGTTCCTGTGTGAAGATAATTTCTCATAAATGTAGCCATGTTGTCCCTTAGAAACGAGATAGCTTCCTCGGATACGGCCACGTCTGATAGATTGAGTGCACAAAGAAACAAAAGGTTATTGTATATAAAATGTCCAGGAGTTACTACATGTTGCACAGCCGTCCTGTGGTAATGATCGCTGAATCCTGGTGGTTTGGCAGGACTCTATAGCGCAAGTCTGGCCACCGCTGCCAGAGTATGACGTGGTCGTATCCGAGGAAAGTATCTCGTTTCTAAGGGACAGAATAACTACATTTATGAGAAATTATCTTCACACAGGAACATTTTTTTTAATAACATCCAATTGAAGAAATGTTTACATATGGCAAATGAATTTAATTAAATGTAAATGCCCTGATGGGAATACCCCTTTAATATTAATTTTATAGTTCTTTTGGACGAGCGCCAATCCGATTGCTTTTTATTGTATCTTACAGGTGGGTTCGATATACCATGAGGCTACATAAACATACTGGAATACTTTGTGTATCACTCCTGCAACATAAAAAGTATCTTTGAATGTTTACTATAAATGTGTTTATACTGAGCATTTATATAAACAGTATATCAGATATGCTGCTTGTCAGATATGCTGGTTGAAGTTCTACGCTGGGGACCAGAATGTCAGTCACGTTGTCTGGAACTGCCCTGTCCTGTGTCTGCCGTCTCACTTCCAAAGTCCTCCAAGCCTCTGGTGGGTCTCCCTGCTCCGTATCTGGACTTTGCTGATATCTTTTCAGAGAAGCAAGCTGAGGATCTTCCACCACACCAACCCTATGACTGTCCAATTGACTTGATGCTGGGCGCATCTCCTCCAGGGGGTTGAGTCCATCCCCTATCTGTTCCCGAAATCACGCCCATGACGGCCTATGTGAAGGAGAACCTTCAGAAGAGCTTTATACGCAAGTCCTTATCCTCTGCCAGTGCAGGATTTTTCTTAGTGGCCAAGAAAGATGATTCTCTCCGTCCGTGCATTGATTACCACAGTCTCAATAAAGTCATGGTGAAAAACAGCTACAAACTACCTCTGATCACGGAACAGTTTGATCGGTTTTCACCAAGTTGGACCTGCGAGGAGCATATAACCTCATCCGCATACAGGAAGGTGATGAATGAAAGACCGCCTTCAATACTCAAGATGGCCACTTCAAGTACTTTGTTACGCCCTATAGACTCTGTAATTCACCGGTGGTGTTTCAGGATATGGTCAACGACATATTCAGGGACTTGTTTTATACCTATATCGTGGTCTATCTAAACGATATCCTGGTGTTCTCTGCAGACATTGAGTCCCATCAAGTCCATGTACGGCAAGTTCTCAAGTGCTCAAGGGCCAATCATTTGTATGCCAAGCTTGAGAAGTGCCAGCTCCATTGGAGGAGTCTCCTGTTCCTAAGCTATATTATCTCGGACAAGGGACTACAGATGGAACCTGCAAAGTTGTCTGCAGTACTTCAGTGGCTGCATCCAGTGGGGCTTTGAGCTATCTAGAGATTCCTGGGCTTTGCCAATTACTACCAGCAGTTTAACCCTCATTTATCCTCTCTGGTGTTTCCCATTGTGGCGCTGACCAGAAAGAACGTCAAAGAATTTTGTGGGCTCCTGCACTTCCTGCGCCTGAAACAAGCCATTTCATCTTAAACCTGCTGGTCTTCTTCTGCCATTACCAATACCTGGCTGCCCATGGACTCATGTGGCAATGGACTTTATCTTCCATCTTCCTCGGGTAATCCTGTAATCTGGGTGGTAACCGACTGGTTCTCAAAGATGTCTCACTTTGTTCCTCTGCCAGGTCTGCCGTCAGCTTAATGCTTTGCTAGCCTGTTCTTCCGGCTTCATGGAGTCCCCTTGCACAATGTCTTGGACTGTGGGGTCCAGTTTGTCTCCCGTTTCTGGCGATCCCTGTTCAGTCAGCTACAAGTAAAGCTGGACTTCTCGTCTCTTGTTATGCGAAGACCAATTGACAAATTCAGAGAGTTAATCAGACCCTGCCAGCTCCTTTGCATTTTTTATTATATATGGACTACATCCTCGTCCTCCTCTCCCACTTGCAAAGAGTTCCTGCCATGGAGGAATAGGTCCGAGATCTCAGATCTATCTGGGAGCAAACATGTCAATCTTTGCTTCAGGCATCTGTCCGCACCAAAACGCAGGCGGACTAGAAGCACAGATCTCCCCCAGTCTTCTCTCCACGGGACAAAGTATGGCTGTCTTCCAGGTACGTCCGTTTGAAGATACCCAGCTATAAGCTTGGTCCTCGTTTCCTGGGTCCATTTGAGGTACTGAAGCGCCTCAATCCTGTGGCATACAAGCTGCGCCTTCCTCCCTCCATGCGCATCCCGAATTCCTTCCATGTCTCTCTCCTGAAACCAGTCATCCTGAATCGCTTCTCTCGGCAAAAGCCTCCTCCTGCTCCTGAGGCTGATTCCACCAATGTCTTTGAGGTAAAGGAGGTCCTGGATATGAAGACAGTTAGAAGGAAGCAGTTCTTCCTTGTTGACTGGAAGGGGTTCAGGCCAGAGGAAAGATCCTGGGAGCCAGAGGATAACATTTTGAACCGTGGTTTTCAGCAAAAATTCCTCCAGGCTAAAAAGAGGGGGAGGCTGAAGGGGGTGGTGGTGTCACGGGTGCTCCTGCGACCCATCACCTGGTTTGCAGGTGCACCCATGCCCCAAGTGATGACTCTAGCAGCGTGATGCGTGCTTCCCCGGCTCTCAGGGCGCATGCAGCAGCTTCAAGAAATTTAAAGGGCCAGCGTGCTGATTATTGGCGCTGGCTTGCTGGCCAGCCATCTGCTTGAATTCCAGCCCCTTCCTGTACCCCCTGCCGGATCATTGTAACTCACAGCCTTAGAAAAAGCTCCCTAGCGATTATCCTGTGTTGCTGTGTCTCCTGTGTCTCCTGCATTCCTGAGTCTCCTGTGTTCCTGTGTAGCCTGCATTCCCGCTCCCGTGTGCCTGTGTTCCCGTTCCCATCTGCTTGGACCTCCCGTTGCTGACCCCGGATCAGACTTGACATTGCATCTCTGCTGCCTGCCCTGACCTTGTGCCTGGACATGACCAAGAGACTGTCTCCTGCTAAGGCACCTTAACCTGGGCTGCCACCGCGGGCTAGTCGCACCTGTGGAACGACCTGGTGGTATCCTGCCGCAGCAAGTCCAACCCGCTTTGCGGCAGGCTCTGGTGAAGACCAGGTGCCACTTAGACTCCAGTCCCAGGTGTCGGCTAGTATTACCTCCCACGATGGTCCAGTGGATTCACGCATTACGAATCCTGACACTGCTCCATTTATTATTATGCTGTAGAATTTCAATACTAGTAATGATTTTAATAAAATACAGGCAGTCCCCTATTTAAGAACACCCGACTTACATACAACCCCTAGTTACAAACAGACCTCTGGATGTTGGTAATTTACTGTACTTTAGCCTTAGGTTACAATAAACAGCTATAACAGATATCAAAGGTGTCTGTAATGAAGCTTTAGTGTTAATCCTGGTTCTTATGACAATTGAACATTTTTAAAATCCAATTGTCACAAAGACCAAAAAAAATTTGGCTGGGGTTACAATTGTAAAATATGCAGTTTCGACTGACATACAAATTCCACTTAAGAACAAACCTACAGAACCGATCTTGTACGTAACCCGGGGACTGCCTGTAGTTCATTTGTGTCTCAAAAATTACATTGTTGCAAATGTTAAATGAAAAAAAATGTCAATAAACAAAGCACAAAATAAAATCCAATCTGTCTCAGTATATGTTTGGAAGGCAGCAACTGTTTCTTCACATTACTTATGCCTCGTATCAGTACATAGGCGGAATCCCATAGAATCCATCTGTTCTTCTGCTTATCCACTTACATTGTGGATTCTCTCCCTGTGACATTATAAGAGTTACCATGGCAATCCCAGAAAACATCAAAGCGACAGGATTTCTCTGGCTTTCAGGTGTGGATCGTTTTATGGAAATTTGACCATACTGTCACTGTCAATTTAATAAAACTGCATGGAGCTACCAGACGTGAAACAGCGTAATAGGAAATCATTATTCTCTGATGCATCCACTTAATAGATGACATAGCCCCTTGATGTGTAGCAACAGAGGGGAAAATACATTGGTGATGCAAAAGGAAGTGAGTGCAGAAGCTATAAATATCCCTGAAAAGGGAAAGCTGCTCTTTGTCTACCATCTATCTATTCTTTTTAGTCTGAAGATGCAATATCTTAAGTTTCAAAGGCTGCCTAAGCCAAAACAGATAAAAGGATGCAAGTTTTCTATTGGCTATAGTAACGCATAAATACCTTTAATGTTACAGCTCATTACATGTGGCTGCTAAAAGAATAGAAATCTTATAAAAACATCACAACATATTGTAGAAATAGCTATGAATTCACTTCCCACTTAAAAAATATACATATTAGAGTTACAATCACATATACACATGTGAGTTACAAGCACATATAAATACACTCATGCTCACACAGCATATACACACACATACAGTGCCATGTGCAACATACTCACATACAGTGTATACAGACACCATATACACATCACAGATACTGCATATATAAATCACAGTATATGTTATATACATATTATGCTGGACAACATGCAGTACAATATAGATATAATGGTGCACATCCTCCATTCTTTATTATGTCAGGTCGGATGACGGGGCCAGCTGACACTGCGGGTCCCATAGCGGCTGCTATGGCTGCTCGCGCTGTAGTTATGCCCCTGACCAGAACCAAGAGAAGTTGTGTGTAGCATGTGTCACATTAGAGAGCCAGTCCGCTAACGTATAAGCTTGTCATACACCATTATGACTGTGGTGGTGCTCAAGTTCGATAACAGATCATGCTATAAATTGTAGATGATAACTGATATACTAAAGCTAGTGAAACAAACTAGGTCATAATTGAATAAAGGCTGAAAGACGGAGGAAAGAGTAAGAAAAAACTGACTATTTGGGATATACAGGGTGGAACAAAAAGGTAAGGATGGCGGAATATCTTGCAAAATACACATTGTATCAAAAAACTAAAAATATACGTGACAAATATTTTTCCTACCTTGACTCCTAACAGGGAAGAAACTTAAAAATCCTAAGTGGGAACCCCCTTCCTTCCCTCTCCTACCATTTAGGGGATACTGCATAATGAAGATTAGTTTGCATGTCTTTGGGGGATCGGGTGAGATAAGTGTTGGTCAAACAAGTTTTTATTGGAAACTTATTATTGGAAACTTTTCCACAGTACAAAGACAGTAAAGTGTTATATATGGCTTTTTGTATAGAAAAATGTATAGCAGTTTTATCTCTTAAAGCTGAGAACAATTCTTACTAGTATGATACACATCAAGCTTCTAGGAGCAAAGGGATTCTTTTTTTATAGGATTATGTTGTTTAATTGTAAAAATCTTTATATGTGAAATCTTTAAGATTTCAATAGATCACTAGACAGATATTGTCAGAATTCGTATCCTCTCTGTGCCTCTGAAGCCATGAAATCAAAGGTTAAGTAGATTCACCTTATTTGCATCTTAATTGCTTTCACAGAAAGCTCAGACATGAGTTGCCCACAGCCCTGTTGTCACTAAGATTTGTGTTCATATTGACAACCTAATGCAAGTCCTTTTCATAGGTCATGTTATGCCTAGTAGAGCTTAAGACATGGGGAGGCAAATGCTAATGTGACTGTAGCATCAATTCATTACAAAATAGACTTGCTTCAGCAAAAAAAATACTAGTTGAAAAAATAAATTTGTTAGCAATTTTAACTTTTATTCTAGTTGATCCCAGAAAAACAGGCAACCTCTGTCTACACGTTGGCCTTATTGTGTGAGTATGTCAGGGGGTTTGTCTACAAGGAAGAAAAGATAACTTGAGGTATCAAATTTAAGAGGTTATCTGGATTGACAATTGATCACATAGTTGATTCAACAACAGTTTTCCTTCTGACCATCTGCTGAAAACAGTGGTGGTGCTCCGGCCACACACCCCTTTCACTGCACAAGCTAGAAACATTACATTAATAAAATCGCCCCGGATGGTGCAAGATTAAGAAAGAACTTAGACTGCTTCAACAGATTTCACCAGCTTGTGACTGGATCCTGTACCGGTCCATAGCAAGTGGAAGTTGTTGATGTCGAGCATTCTAACATAGGCTGGAGGTGCTGGGAGATGTTGCACTGGAACGCAGGTTAGGACTGAGATAAGTTGAAGTACTTTTTAATTTTACACCACCTGAGACCAAAAATTTAAAAAAAATAGTCATCCCGGGCAACCCCATTATATAGTTGCTGAGCACTATCTATTACTACTGAATAAATCATCAGCAAAACCACATTAGGAGCATGGATTTTATTATTGGATATTACTGCACATCTTCTTTACAACAGTTTATTATATAGGTTTGCATGTTTTTGATTAGAAACAACTTGGCATACACAATTAATTTAATTCATCTACGATATGTAAACATTTGAATTGAATTGGTTGTGTATGCCAAGATGATAATAACCCTTTAAGTCTTTGATATCATATAAAGACATACAGAAATTGGTTTTGCAATAATGAAATCCAGAAGTTGGCCATACTCCTAATGCGGTTATGAGTTTATTCCCATAAATGGAGCCATGTTGCACTTTAGAAATAAAACAGCTGTCCTTGGATATGACCACTTCTGCACCCTGGCAGCTGTGGTCAGGCATGCAACATTAAGCCCTGCCTGATCACCTGGATTGAGCTTTCATTACCACAGGATGGTTGTGGGGCAAACTGTAACTCCCGACCATTTTGTATGCAAAAATATATTTGTTTCTTTGCACTCTCTCCAGCAGCAGTGGTCTAATCCAAGGGCTGCTTGGTTCTAAGGGACAGCATGGCTACATTTAGGAGAAATTATCTTCACACAGGAACATTTTTTAATAACATCTAATTGAAGAAATGTATCTATATAGCAGGTGAACTAAATAAAATGTGTAAGCCCAGATGAGAACACCCCTTTAAAGAGACGGTATGGCCCTATGAACCTTTGTATACATGGCATATTATAGCTCCTTAAAACCTTGAGACTGTATGGAACCATAAAGCTCTGCTTACACCTCTATACTCTTCAATTATAGTTGATATTACTGCATCCAGCACTATTTCTACTGTGAGAATGGACGCACATTATGACAAAGCCAAAGTAAACCCTAATGTAGACTGTAAACCCTTTGACTGGGTTTAGATGCCTGTCATTTAGCAGGGCATTTTGTAACTCCGTCCTCCGTCCTCTCTAACATGTTAAACTTCTACACCCAATTTTATATGCTATATAAAATAAGATTATGCCATATGGTCTACCGTCTACCGTTTAGGATTTACTGACCTTGGAGAATGCCCTAAAGCAGCTGTCCTTAACTCTTATTTGCACTTGCATGAATTACAACTGAAGTGACATTTCAAGTATTCAATGAGAAAAAAATATAAACCAAAGTTAAAACTTAACTTTCCATATAAACTAAGACTAAAAGCTATCCAACACCCTAGGTGCTGAAAAAAACATTTCACTCAATAGTTGGATTCCTCACAGGTATGTCTGTTACAGTAACCAGTCAAAAGGAGTTCACATCCTCTGCATGGGTATATAACCCCAACAGTAGAAGGACTGAGTATGCCCACACTTGTGCCAGTTGACTGCTGTCCATATGGCGATAGGCATAGGAAGAGTACTTTTGGAGAACTTTCACAATGACCCTTTTCAGATCACCACCAATATACTCTCTCTGAAGGAGGATTCTTGGACTGGTAACTCCACCAGGCACATCTGTACGAAAATACTTGAAGTTCTCTGATCCAATCTTTTTTTAGCTCTTAGGGTGTTGAGATTTTACCTTTTTTACATTAAAAGTTATTTTAGTTCTGCTTTATATTGTTTTTCACAGTAAATACTTCTTGTTATTCGGACCAGTACAGGCATTGGGCACCTAGTACATTAATGAGTCCAATCGGTAAATAGCAAAGTGACAGTGTGAATGCAATGACACGGCCTAATACCAACATGCTATCAGTCTTTAGTCTGCCTATGCCAGCTGCATAGTATTGTATCCCTATCCAGGCACAGTATCATTCAGAATATTAATGTTCCACCAGATACCAGATCGAAAGTGAGAAGATTAGCAGTTTACAAATGTCTTCTTTATCAGTCTCTACTACAGAATGAAAGGGCATGATTCACTGTACTTGACAAACAAAATGGACAATAGACCAAGAATCATCCAACTCTGATCTGAGTGGAACAATTGAATTACAAGTATTAGTCGTGCTGTGAGTCACATAACTAAATAATCTCTAACCTGATTTTAATTGCAGATCTAATTTTCCTCTTGTCAATAGATTATGCTGAATGCTAGCACAGATATACTCCTATACACTGAGGTGCGGTTCAGAAAAGGAAAAAATTCTTGTCCATTTATTGAGAGCTGTAAACCGTATTGTACAGTATGTCGCTAGAGGCAAGTAATATTAAAAAGAAGCAATATTGGAAATTGCAAGCCAAGCAGATGGTTTAAGCTACCTGCTTCTGCTTTGTAAAGCTATTAGCCCATAAGAACAAAGCATGAAAAAAAGGCTTGGCTCTATATTTAGCACCTTAAAAAGCTTTTCTACCCATCAGGTAATCACAACTCATGTACATCAAACTGCTCTACCTCCAACCCTCAGCCTCCCAGCTCAATTAAGTAGCATTACAGTACCACTGCTTCACACACCTCCAGGCACACTACTGTAAATGCAACGCGCTGCAGTAAACTTTTTCTGTAAAAAGGATCATTCTGTTAAAAAAAATTCTAATTTATATCTTTTTACAGCATTTATGTCTTTGTGTGCTAATATTGTGTTAAAACTCAGATCTTTGGGCACCTAAGTAATAACCATTTGTTTAGATCCGAAAACCTATTCTACAAAAGCCTATTTGAAAATTGGGATTTAATATAGACCCAGAACACTTGTTAATTTATGTCAGAGCATTCACATTTTAATGGAAATTGTGTACAATTAGCCATACATATAAGACAGCTGTCGGCTATGTTGCTTGCCTCTCTATACAAATGTAGGCTCAGCAGGACTAGGTAGATAATGTGTCCCGAATAGGGAGAAGGGGAACAGATGGACCTGAGCAGGCTAATATTTAGGTGTCTGCGATTGCCATTTATTAATTGAAATCCCATCTTGCCCTGTGCTGATATATCAAGGAGGCAGTCCTACCTGGGACTGACAGCCTCTTCTCTATTACAAATTCAAAAGAATGCAGCACCTTATCTGTGGGAAAAGCTCAAACGACGGTCCCGGATGGATCCAGAATATCCAAAGATTTTGCTGAAGATTATTAAGTAGTGTTACCGGAGCTCTATACAATCTTCTAGTCCCTCAGTTTTGTTCCAAATTCATACGTGTTACAAATATATCTTCCAATGGAGTCCCTTGACCTGTTGAACCATTAACGCCTCAGATAAAAAAATAAGGCACCATCCAGACATGGAACCACTTAGATGTTAGTCCTTAACATTCTCCTAGTAGCATATCCCGCTATCTACTCACATAAAATCAGATAAAATGCACATAACAAATCCACGAGGACGCCAAGTCATCGCCCGACCCTGGGTTTTGCTCGTCAGCTTCTTCTAGGACATGCCAGGTCAAGGGACTCCATTGGAAGATATATTTGTAACACGTATGAATTTGGAATAAAACTGAGGGACTAGAAGATTGTATAGAGCTCTGGTCACACTACTTAATAATCTTCTCTATTACTATGCATACAGAGTTAGGCACAACTATTTTTTTTTCACTTAAAAACTGCCACCGTAAAGTTTTTTATATGTCCCAAAAATGTCCCCATTGACTTAATTGGGAAATACGGTAGCCTATATCCTATTTTTGGACATTTTTACAGCACATTGTCTCCATAAAAGTCTATGGGACTGTGAAAAATGCGGGATATTGTAAAGTTGCAAGTAACTTCTGTGCAATTTTGTTGTATATGTTTTATATACTAAGCCTTTCAAGTGAGTTGCAATCTAGTTTGGTCATTCATACACATACTTAAGCGTAGAAAACTGGCAAAGAAGCAGTGATAGATCTGCATACTAAGTTATAATCAAAACATTAAAAAAATCTGAAAAAGGGGCTAAAATGTGGGTTGTCCCACAATGTACGCTAGTTTCATCAAGTTGTGAAAAGTTTCTTAGCGCTAGGTACTGCACCCTGGGGACTCCCATTAATAACTATATATATAATTAGGAGACTTATGTTTCTCCTTACTATATGGCTATGGTAATAAGAGATAAGGCAAAGCATTCATTGTTCTACTGCATCCTAGTAAAAACAGTTTCAGTGATCAGAAACTGAAAGGAGTGGCAGAGTACATTCTCAAGAGTCTCCTGATTGTGGTCGCTCGCTGCTCTTACTGCAAAGAATCATTGTCTACGATGAAGATGAAACTGTCTTTTCTCTTATTGTAGTTATGGTTATAGGCCTGGATGATTAACAATCTCTGTACCAAAATATATACTTTGACCTTTTTACATTGATTGTGTAGCCTATACAGATGAATCATGTGTAGATAAACCTTCAGCTTCTCCTGTGAGTCTAAACTTCTGTTTAAAGGAAACCTACCACTTGGGGTAGGGCTTATAAGCTGGACATGCCATGCACCAGCTGAGGGTGAGCTGGTGCCGGCGCTTATCTCCGTTATGTTTTTAAACAGTTTTAACGTGTTTTTACAGTTTAATAATGTTTATATCCTTACTGGCTTTCCCGCACCGGGTCCGCGCTCGGCGCACCATGCGCGCGACCGTGCGTGCATCTGAATAGGAAGTGGTAGCGCGCATGGTGCGCCGAGCGCGGACCCGGTGCGGGAAAGCCAGTAAGGATATAAACATTATTAAACTGTAAAAACACGTTAAAACTGTTTAAAAACATAACGGAGATAAGCGCCGGCACCAGCTCACCCTGAGCTGGTGCACGGCATGTCCAGCTTATAAGCCCTATCCCAAGTGGTAGGTTTCCTTTAAGGGACCACAGGACTCTGGAATCTGAGTTGTTACATTAGAATCAGACCATTTATGTTACATTACAGAAACTCTTAAAAGCCCTATGCAAAATTTAGTTGGCTGAAACATATATTATTGAGGACAAGTTAACCAAGAACCCGCACCTGTGGATTACCACATAGAACAGCATGTTATGGTACAGATATATAGGATGGAAGTTTGTGCTTTAACATTAAATGACAGACATGTGCTGAAGAAACTAGCACTATTATCACTCTCAGATTCTTATTGTACAGCCTTTCTTATGCTTTTACTTACAGTAGGTCTGTTTCAGTTTCTCCTTCAGCACATCATTATTTGAAACAGTTATTGAAAAAGTAGGCAATGTTTATACAGTCACTGCAGAACTTGATTTTGTTCCAAAATGTTTCCACTGCCCCATTAGTAGCAGGCAGTGTTACTGTTAATGTACTGTTTGAGTAGCATAAACACGGCCATTTGCACCTGACTAGTAAGAATGAACGCACAACATCAAAACTACGCAGTAGGTCAAGGATCCTGGGATAACAGCAGTCCATCACTGAGCTGATCTAAGTTGTAGACATCATTGGCATACAGAACATTCCGTGCCAAATCTTCACCCTGCTTTGCGTATGTGCCTGTTACATGCACTTTATTACAAAGCTCCATCCACCAGTGTGTCTGAATAACCTGAATATCTGAATCGTATCTCCAAAATAGGGAAGGTATGCTTATTAAGAATATAAGTCCTAATGTTTCATTGAATGGAACTAGTATTTCTTTCTAAAATTATATCTTTTCAATGTGCAAGCTAGGTGTAGGTGTACTCTTATGTATAGTGGTCTACCATTTAAATTATCCTTAACTACCATAAAACAGTAAAATGCATTTTTGATATACCATTATAGAGTATGTTTACACATGGCCAAGTTATCACTGAATTTTCAGAAATTAAAATTGATTCCATACATCTCAATTTATTTGCATTAATTTGCATGAATTCCTGCACATATATATATATATATATATATATATATATATATGAAATCTAAAAAATATGTTGGCATACATATGAACAAATCCTTCCAATGTCTGAGACAACTCTTCACCAACTACAGGTTGTCATAAACAGCACCTACTTGTGCCTCCACTGGCTGCAAGGTGGCATTGGGGGATTTTATTTTTCTTAGCCTCTCTGGTTTGTTTTTGGAATTGCTCTGAACAGTAAATTAAGTGATTCCAATAAAAAATATTGTAACAAGGAACAATGACAGAAGCACTGAAAGTTTTTGCAAAATGAAAAAAACATGTAAATATTTTATAAACACTGAAAGTAGCAAACTGCAATTCCTCCAGGACAACCAGAAAAATAATGGATACTGGGTCAAATTCAGAAGACATCCACAATATTATTGACCCCATAGGCTGCAGTTAGAGTAACAACCTGTGGGATCTTTATTCTAAAGTCAAGCGGAAATACCTTTGATTCTTGGCTACTGGTGGAAGCTGGAGAATGAGGCTGTTCGGTGTTTCCAAGTTCATCATCCTTTTCCACATTGTCTCCCATGGTGCCACTTGGAGGTATCATTCTCTCTAGGATGTACTGGCTATTAACTCTGTCCCCTTCAATTAAAGAGGGATAAGTAGAGTCTCATGGACCGCTGGCTGCTACTGTTTCCCCTCCCGTGTGTACATGTTCTCATGATTAGAAGAATGTAAAAGCTTGGTTTATCATCCTGTAGATTTCCTTATAATAATCCAGTCTGAATGCAGTCCCTCTTCCAGGCAAGTTGTGTTTTGACTAGAATTGCTTTTGCAGGGCTGCACAGCATGTGGATGAATTGTGTTCTCCCTTTATAGTAAAAAAGCCTGGAGGTATGGGACATGGAAGTGTGGCTGTCAGCCCTGGTGATCAGGATAGAAGTGAGCTGAAGCAGAAAGCCTGGGCTGCTTACACATGAGGCATGAGAAGGAGGAGCTCACTTCCAGACAGCTTAGGTTAGCTTGTATAGGCATGTGCTGTTGCCTTCTTACTACTGCACAAGCAATACAAGCAGATGGCTAAAAAGCATTTGTTGTATTGCTTTTAGAATTATAGTAAAAATCATCACTGACCCAAGGAAAGGGGCAATGAGAAAATGACAATGTGTTATGTTGGAAGGAAAAGGGGAAATTGTTACAAAACATCTGAAATATACGATTAGGCAAGATCTGTGATAAACTCTAAAGTGGTGTTTATGATCTACCGAGTTCTGTTATGATATTCATTTACATAAAGTTTTGTTCCATCATCTGTGCTAACACAGTATCTCCCAGTGTTTTGATAGGATTTTGGAAATCTAGGGTTCCTTTAAACGTGGTCATCCAGAAGAAAGGTGTAGATGTTAGAAAAACTATTTTTACTTCTTAGATGCTTAATATATGGACAGAAAAAGCATATGACAATTCTCATCCAATTCACATGCTATTATTGTGTACAAGTTGTTACAATAATAATTCCTTTATTTAAATAGCACACACAGATTACGCAGCGCTACACAGAGTTTGCCAAATCAGTCCCTGTCCCCATGGGGCTCACAATCTAATCAACCTACCAGTATGTTTTGGAGTGTGGGAGCAAACCCACACAAACACAGCGAGAAGATACAAACTCTTTGCAGATGTTGACCTGGATAGGACTTGAACCCAGTTTTCCCACTACACCTCTAAATTGTACAGTACAGGCATAGAACAGAAGATTTTTCCAACCAAATTTTGGTGTAACTTTAACCATGCCTTTTTCCAGTAAAACACAACCCCTTTTCTTAGGTCATACCCCTTTTTTATAATAGCCCCAAAACAGTTGTCTAAAGCCCTTTATACATATAGCATTGTGTTTTAGACATAAACATAATAGCATGTATTATTTTGGCTTCCCTGGCAGACAGTCAGCAGACTACAGGCTATATTGCACTTTCATTTATCCCTTGAAAATTATATATTAAAAACACTACAGATTATTTTATAAAAGGAACTTAGTCGCAGCTCTACATACTGTGATTTCCTATCATCCTTTTCTACTACCGGTATGTTTACTGTATCCTGCAAGCATTCACTTTCAGCTCAGACTTGCTCTGTGTGCGGTGTGCAAGATTTATTGGACTGAACTGGGAAAAACTGAACTGGACAGACATGTTGAATTGAATTCAGTGATTCTGAGCTGGGTCTAGTAAATCCTCACATCAGGTAGACCAAAGTTGCTAGTGGGCAACAGGGTTAAGATCAATTAGGGGCATTTGTGTTTATCCTTACCTTTTTTATTAGGTTAAAGATTCATGATAAAAGTCAAATACAATATATTAACCCTTATTTGTCTTAAAGCAACCATTTAGTCATCACGCATAGCCAAGTAGGGGTAGACCAGGGTACAAGATTTTTATCTAGGCCTCCAACAAGCCTTCTACAATTGTATGGTGATATACACTCACCGGCCACTTTATTAGGTACACCTGTCCAACTGCTCGTTAACACTTAATTTCTAATCAGCCAATCACATGGCGGCAACTCAGTGCATTTAGGCATGTAGACATGGTCAAGACAATCTCCTGCAGTTCAAACCGAGCATCAGTATGGGGAAGAAAGGTGATTTGAGTGCCTTTGAACGTGGCATGGTTGTTGGTGCCAGAAGGGCTGGTCTGAGTATTTCAGAAACTGCTGATCTACTGGGATTTTCACGCACAACCATCTCTAGGGTTTACAGAGAATGGTCCGAAAAAGAAAAAACATCCAGTGAGCGGCAGTTCTGTGGGCGGAAATGCCTTGTTGATGCCAGAGGTCAGAGGAGAATGGGCAGACTGGTTTGAGCTGATAGAAAGGCAACAGTGACTCAAATCGCCACCCGTTACAACCAAGGTAGGCAGAAGAGCATCTCTGAACGCACAGTACATCGAACTTTGAGGCAGATGGACCACACCGGGTGCCACTCCTTACAGCTAAGAACAGGAAACTGAGGCTACAATTTGCACAAGCTCATCAAATTGGACAGTAGAAGATTGGAAAAACGTTGCCTGGTCTGATGAGTCTCGATTTCTGCTGCGACATTCGGATGGTAGGGTCAGAATTTGGCCTCAACAACATGAAAGCATGGATCCATCCTGCCTTGTATCAACGGTTCAGGCTGGTGGTGGTGGTGTCATGGTGTGGGGAATATTTTCTTGGCACTCTTTGGGCCCCTTGGTACCAATTGAGCATCGTTGCAACGCCACAGCCTACCTGAGTATTGTTGCTGACCATGTCCATCCCTTTATGACCACAATGTACCCAACATCTGATGGCTACTTTCAGCAGGATAATGCGCCATGTCATAAAGCTGGAATCATCTCAGACTGGTTTCTTGAACATGACAATGAGTTCACTGTACTCAAATGGCCTCCACAGTCACCAGATCTCAATCCAATAGAGCATCTTTGGGATGTGGTGGAACGGGAGATTCGCATCATGGATGTGCAGCCGACAAATCTGCGGCAACTGTGTGATGCCATCATGTCAGTATGGACCAAAATCTCTGAGGAATGCTTCCAGCACCTTGTTGAATCTATCCCACGAAGAATTGAGGCAGTTCTGAAGGCAAAAGGGGGTCCAACCCGTTACTAGCATTGTGTACCTAATAAAGTGGTCGGTGAGTGTATTTACATCTTTGTTCCCAGTGCTGGAATAACAGGCACTGAATAGACACAGACATTTAAGCTGCACTTAAAGGGGTATTCCCATTACAGCAAATGCATGGTATTGTTTGTACTATTAAAAGTTATACAATTTCCCATTACAGTTTCTGTATCAATTCCTTAGTTTCCTAGATCTCTGCTTGTTGTCATTGTATAGGAAGCTTCATTGTTTACTACTAGTGGACAGAAATCTGACCATGGTCACACAGGTGCACGGCTCGTTATATCCCACAGCTCTGATTACTCTCTATGATACTTACCAGCCGTGCACCTGTGTGACCATGGTCAGATTTCTGTCCACTGGAAGTAAACATAGAAGCTTTCAATCGAATGACAGCTAGCAGAGATCTATAAAACAATGAGGAATTGACACAGAAATTGGAATATATTTTGGAAAATTGTGCAACTTTTTATCATAAAAACATTAACAATAATTTGCTGTAATGGGAACACTCCATTAAATTACTGTGTTTATTTCAAGCAGGCAGTCGTGTATGTTTAGGCAGAAAATGTGCCGCTTTCTTGTGGGCTTGAATTTAAGCTTTTAACTGTGTGATCCAAATGACATGTCTACTTCATTCTTTGGGTCAGTTCGATCACAGGGATACCAAATTTGATGATTTGGGTGATTTGAATTATTTTTTTTAATATATTACACAAGATGGCTGAATCATGACATGGCTGACAGTGGACAACATGGTCCCCGGCTAAAACAAGATGGCCTAAGGTTGGACAAAATGGCGTCTAGAGAGAAATATGATGGGGCTCATTTACTAAGGGTCCGAACACCGCACTTTCGTCAGGTTTCCCGAATATTTCCAATTTGCGCCGAATTGTGAATCGCCAGCTTTCACGTGACAGAAATTCGGGGGCGTGGCCGTCGAACAACCTGATGGATTCGGAAAAACAGCAGAATTTAAAAAAGTATTTGTGTCGCAAGATCAGCACTTACATGCACGATGACGAAGAACGTGTCAGAGGAATTTTCCTTTCAATGGGAAGCAGACACGATATCATATCTAGAGATAAAATTTGCTACCCATTTCTAAACTTGGAAGGTCAGTTATCAAATTTATATAGGTTTTCTAATGTTTTTATACATTTACAAAAATTAAAACCTCCTGTACAAACCAAAAAAATTCTTCATTTTGCCATGTTCTGGCGCTAACAATTTTTTGATACTTCAGTGTATGGAGCTGTGTGAAGTGTCATTTTTTGCGACTTTTGATGATGTTTTCAATGCTACTATTTTGAGGGCTGTAAGGCCCTTTGACCACTTTTTAAATAATTTTTTATCATTTGCAAAATGCCAAAAAAGTGGGCTATATTTTCTGTAACGGGGTTAAACGCCGAGAGTAAAAATAATAATTTTATATTTTTAATAATATTATATTTTGATAGATTTGACATTTTGAGATGAGGTAATATCTATCATGATTATGTTTTTTTACTGTTTATTTATATTTATATCAGTTCTATAGAAAGTTGAGTGATTTGAATTTTTCAGCTTTTTTTTTTGACTATTTTTTTTACATTTTTTTACTATTTTTCAGACCCCCTAGGGTACTTTAACCCTAGGTTGTCTGATTGATGCTACATTATATCGCCATACTACAGTATGGGAGTATATATTGGGATTTTCCATATCATCTATTAAAAAGTGCAAATCACACATTGTAATAGATAGTGTAAAAAGAGATAGCTTAGGGTCTTTGTTTGACTTTGTCAGCCTGTGAGTCCTCTCCAAACACCCCTAACCGACGTGTGACGTAGTAATACGTCAGTTGTTCTTGAGGGTTAAAACTATAGGGCCTACATTGATATCCTCGAATCACCTGGTTGGCTTTTTAGAAGCCAAGTAAACTACTCAAAACAGTCAAATCCATGTATGAAATATTGAGGAACCCACTCCCCCACAAATCTCCCATTTCTATATGGCATGCAGACATGGGTAAAGCCATATACTGGGCAGTGGGGTAAAGCCATATACTGGGCATCTAAGGCTTCGGATATTGCCAATTTATTAGAAGTCCACCTCAAAAACCTCATGAAATGGTACCTTACTCCCCACAGGCGAGGGAGTGTTGTAACAGAGAGGGGTCTATGAGGGGTCACATTATCTATAGATGTCTAATCCTTGCAGTATTTTCAACGACCAAAGTCATCTTTAGGCTTACTCAGTTTGGGCATAATACATGTTCTCAGTTCCTCTTGTAAGCTAGTTAGCATGTTATAGAAAAGGGCTTTCTTCAGTTGCAGCATGTTTGGAGGTTACGATCTAACAGTGCAGCTGTCAGCCTATGCAGAATGCTTAGGATGACTATGTAATATGCTGCAATACATTAGTATTGCAATATATTACAATGAACAAGTGATCAAATGATCACTTGTTCATGTCCCACCCTGGAGCAAAATAAAATAGCAAAAAAAAAAGATTTTTTTAAAAAGTGCAATTGCAAGAAATTATTAAAAAAGAAGAAAAGTCCCCTAAAAGTCCCATATTAAAATCAAACACATAAAAAAAAAGTGAAAATCACTAAAAAACCATTTTGGGTATCACCACATCCATAACAACGGTACAATTAAATAAAATTGGCACTGAACCCGTATGGTAAACGCCATAAAGAAAGGCAAAAAAACCCTCCCAGAAATATTAAATTTTTACTTCAAACCTCATAAAAAGTCATCAAAAAGTAACATTTACCCCATCACGGTACCAAGAAAAAGTCAAGGTAGTCCAGCAAAAAGTAAGCTCTAAAATAGCTCTGTAAACAAAAAAATATAAATAATATGCCCATTGTTACATGGCAATGCAAAAACAAGCAAATTTATCACAAAATGAGCTCTGTATTCTGCAAAACAAGTGAATCATAAAAAAGCTAAATAAATAGGGTATCAGAGTAATCACAGTGAGCCATAGAATAAAGATAACACATTATTTTTATGTTATGGTGAATGTCCAGGAAAAGAATTCTAAAAATTATAAAGAAGAATCAATGATTTTTTTTAACCACCACCAAAAAAGAGTTAATAAAATTATTAGCAATTAACCCCCCCCCCCATAAATGATGTACATGAAAATTGGATCTCATCCACAAAACAAATTATCCCCCATATGTCCAAATTACAAAAAATAAATATTTTACAGCCTGTAAAATGTAACAATGCAGATCTGCTCTGAATGGCTCTCCTTCCGTTCTATGCCCGGCCGTGCGCCCATACAGCAGTTTACCACCATATATGGGGCAACTTCATACTTGGGAGAAATTGGGTATCAAACCGTGGAATTTGTTGGCATTTAATACTTTGTGACTGTTTAATTTTTGGCCAAAATAAACGTATTGTCTAAAAAAATTACAGCATGTAAATTACACTACCATTTTGTTTAAAACCCCTGTGAAACATCTAAAGGGTTAACACACTTCTTAAAGTTGATTTTTCACACATTGAGGGGTGTGGTTTCTAAAATAGCATAATTTATGGGGTTTTACTGCTATTTAGGTCTCTCAAAGTCAATTAAAGTGACTCAAAATAAGGGATTTGGAAATTTTCATAAAAATGAGAAAAATTGCACCCAAAATTCTGAACCTCCTAACAACCTAGAAAAGAGAGAGGATGCATAAAAACCCTATGCCGATATATAGCAAACATTTGGCAAATGTTAGTTATGAAGTTATTTGGGTGCTATGATTATCTGCTTGAAAAGGAGAATATTTAGAACTTTGAACTTAGAAAAAAAATTCTATGCTATTTTTCAGACCCCTAGGGTACTTTGACCCTAGGTTGTCTGATGGATCCTACCATATACTGCCATACATGGGGGAGATTGGGGAGATTTATCTTTTCTCTTTCTAGTTTCTGTTAGGATCAGTGGATCCTCTGGATCACCACGAGAGATGGAATACCCGGGACCGGAGCCCAGCGGCACCTGGTATTCACCAGAGCCCGCCGCAAAGCGGGTAGGTCTTGCTGCGGCAGGATACCACTAGGTCGTTCCCAGGTGTGACTAGCCTGTGGTGGCAGCCGAGGTCGAGGTTCCTTAGCGGATGACAATCTCGTAGTCAGGTCCAGGCACAGGGTCTGGGCAGGCGGCAGAGATGCAACGACAAGTCCAAGTCCAGGGTCAGCAACAGGAAATCCAGGCAGGTGGGAACGGGAACACAGGCACACGGAACACAGCAACACGGAGGAACTTGGGTAACACGGCAACATAGGACTCAGGAGCGGGAACACACAGGAACACAGGAACGCAGGAATACACAGGAACGCAGGAATACACAGGAATAATCGCTTGGAAGCTCTCTCTAAGGCTACAAGATGTTATCCTCTGGTTCCCAAGATCTCTCCTCAGGACCAAATCCTTTCCAGTCCACCAGAAACAGCCGCCTACCTCTCACTGTCTTAGTATCCAGGATCTCCTTCACCTCGAAGACATCAGTAGAATCCGCTTGCGGTGCCGGAGGGAGAGGAACTTGTTGGGTCAAGCGGTTTAAGATGACTGGCTTGAGGAGGGTAACGTGGAAGGAGTTGGGTATGCGCATGCTAGGAGGCAGCCGCAATTTGTAGGCCACCGGGTTGATGCGACTGAGGATTTCAAATGGACCCAAGAACCGGGGTTCTAATATGTATCCAGGGATCTTCAGTCGGACGTACCTTGAGGATAACCAGACCCTGTCACCAGGAGCTAAGACAGGAAAAGGCCGACGTTTCTTGTCCGCTTGATGCTAGGTCTTGGCAGAGGTCTGGAGCAATGAGGTACGGACTTGTTCCCAGATGGCTTTTAGATCCTGTACCAATCCTCCACAGCAGGAACATCTGCAGACACAGGTAACGGAAGAGGAGGCCATGGGTGCAGTCCATAATTTATAAAGAAGGGAGCAGAACCAGCAGAAGTAGAGTCCAGGGAATTGTAGGAAAACTCTGCCCATGGTAAAAGAGAAGCCCAGTCGTCCTGACGAGCGGACACAAAGTGGCGGAGATAGCACCCCAAAGTCTGATTCACCCTCTCCACTTGGCCGTTGGACTGAGGATTATAGGCAGAGGAAAAGTCCAATTTCACTTGCAGCTGGTTGCACAGAGATCTCCAGAACTTGGACATAAACTGAACACCTCGATCAGAAACAATGTGCCGGGGAAGGCCATGAAGCCGGAAGAAGAGACTGGCAAGACGTGGGGCTGAAGGCAAACCTGGTAGAGGGACAAAATGGGACATCTTAGAGAAGCGGTCTGTTACCACCCAGATAACGGTATTGTCAGATGATGGCGGCAGATCAGTAATGAAGTCCATTGCCACGTGAGACCACGGGTAGGTAGGCACGGGTAACGGCAACAGAAGACCAGCTGTTTTTTGTCGTGAGGGCTTATTGTGAGCACAAAAGGCACAAGACCGCACAAAATCCCAAACATCCTTGACCAAATCAGGCCACCAATAGAAACGGGAAATCACAGCCACAGAGCGCTGCACCCCAGGGTGCCCAGCCACTCAAGAAGAATGTCCCCAGGTCAGGATCCTCTTTCGAAGTCCAGGTCATACATAAGTCTTGCCGGGAGGTAATTGCCGAAGGTCCACCGGCGCTGCCAACACAAGCCTCTCTGGAGGAATGATGTGTCTCGGAGCATAGTCCTCCCCCATAACATCGGAAGCACGTGACAGGGCGTCAGCCTTGATGTTTTTCTCGGCTGGGCAAAAATGGATCTGGAAGTCAAAACGGGAAAAGAAAAGGGACCACCGGGCTTGACGTGGGTTCAACCATTGAGCTGTCTGTAGGTACATGAGGTTCTTGTGGTCCGTGAAAATACTGACTGGAAATCGAGCTCCCTCCAGCAGATGACGCCATTCCTCCAAGGCAAGTTTGATAGCCAGAAGCTCACGATCTGCAGGCCTCTGTCGGAAATAATATAGCCAAGGAATGGAAGGCTCCTTTGATGAAAGTGGCATTTTTCCAGTTTGGCATAGAGATGGTTAGTCCTGAGGCGACTGAGCACTTGCCGTACGTGGGACTGATGGGACTCGAGATCAGCAGAAAACACGAGGATGTCATCCAGGTAAACCACAACACAGCTGTACAATAAGTCCCTGAAGATATCATTAACAAATTCCTGGAAAACGGCTGGCGCATTACAAAGTCCAAAGGGCATAACTAAATATTCAAAATGCCCCTCACGGGTGTTAAAGGCGGTCTTCCACTCGTCACCCTTCCTGATGCGAATAAGATTGTAGGCACCACGAAGATCCAACTTGGTAAAGACTCTCACGCCCCATAGACGATCAAACAACTCCGTGATCAGCGGCAAGGGGTAGCGATTCTTAACGGTGACTTTGTTAAGACCGCGATAGTCTATACAGGGGCAAAGAGAGCCATTTTTCTTGGTGACAAAAAAGAAACCTGCGCCAGCTTGAGAGGAGGATTTACGTATGAAACCTCTTTGCAGATTTTCCTTAATATATTCAGACATGGCGGCTGTTTCGGGTACCGAGAGCGGGTACACCCGACCCTGTGGAGGAGAAGAGCCGGGCAGCAAGTCGATGGGGCAATTGTAGGGACAATGTGGAGGAAGAGTCTCAGCCTGTTTTTTGGAGAACACATCTGCGAAATCCAAGTATGGAGTGTGGAGCCCCTCCAGGGGCTTGGGAGACAAGGTGGAAGTCCAGACAGGGAGCTGACGAGGGATCTCCATACAATGAGAAGAACAAGCCGGGCCCCAACGGAGAATCTCCCCAGAGGACCAGTCCAGCACAGGGGCATGTTGCTGCAACCAGGGGAGACCCAACAGGAGGGTGGAAGTGCTTTAGTGCTTTAGGGTAGTACAAAAAAACAAAGTCTTTCTTTACGTTAGGCTCAAACTTTCAGAAGCAGGGGTTCCGTGCGAAACCGGATGAATCTGGCCACTGAGGCAATGGACAATGGTTTCTCAAGACGAACCACTGGGAAGTGATGCCGGGAGACCTGGGCTGTGTCCATAAAGTTCGCTGTAGAGCCTGAATCCAGGAAAGCAGAAACTTGGATCTGGGTGCCGGTGTCTATGCTGAGGAGCACAGGAATAATAAGACGTGGAGAAGCTTGGCACACACCTAGGGACGCTTCTCCCAAGAGCCCTAGGTGCTGGCATTTCCTGGATGTTGGGGACGAACAGGACAAGTCCCGATGAAGTGCCCTGGATTGGCACAATACAGACAAAGGTTCTCCTGTCGTCTTCTGGAAAGCTCTTGTAGAGAGAGCCGGATTCTGTCCACCTGCATGGGTTCCTCAGCAGACGATACAGGCGGAGGCTGGAGCGGCCTTTGGAAGGCAGGTGCTAGGCGAGGATAACATCTTACCTGAGCTTGAGGATGCTCAGAGCGAAGTTCCTCGGCGTGTTCCTTAAACCGGATATCAATCCGAGTGGCCAGTGTGATGAGACCACCCAGAGTTGATGGTAGATCCCAAGCCGCCAGCGCATCTTTGACCTGCGGCGAGAGTCCTTTCTTATAGGGAGCGATGAGAGCTGCATCATTCCAGGCAAGTTCAGAAGCCAGAGTGCGGAACTGAACTGCATACTCTCCCACAGATGAGTTGCCTTGGCGCAGGTTCAACAACGCAGTCTCGGCAGAAGAAGCCCGTGCTGGTTCCTCAAAAATGGCCTGGAACTCCACCAAAAAAAGCTGCGAGAGTATCCGTGAACGGGTCGCCTCTGTCCCAAAGAGGAGTGGCCCAGGCCAGGGCTTTCCCAGAGAGCAGACTGACGAAGAATGCCACCTTGGAACGCTCCGTGACAAATTGCGAAGGCATAAGTTCTATTTGTATAGAGCATTGAGTAATAAAACCCCTGCACTGTTTGGGCATAGACAGCCATAGTCGTGGTTCAGTAGCAGGAAGGCAGACCGGGGTAGCAGGAGCCACGGGAGCAGACACGGGAACCTGTTGGTGTTGCTGGGCGGCTAGCAGCTGTTGGTGACTTGATCCAGCTGTTCGCGTTGAGCGGCAATCTCCCGGGATTGCTGGACCACTATGGCGGCAAAGTTTGGTCGATTGGGAAGCGGAACCTCGGCGGGATCCATGGTCGGATCTTACTGTTAGGATCAATGGATCCTCTGGACCACCGCGGGAGATGGAACTAGCCAACACCTGGGACCGGAGCCCAGCGGGACCTGATATTCACCAGAGCCCGCCGCAAAGCGGGTTGGACTTGCTGCGGCAGGATACCACTAGGTCGTTCCCAGGTGTGACTAGCCCGCGGTGGCAGCCGAGGTCGAGGTACCTTAGCGGATGACAATCTCGTAGTCAGGTCCAGGCACAGTGTCAGGGCAGGTGGCAGAGATGCAAGTCCGGTGTCAGCAACAGGAAATCCAGGCAGGTGGGAACGGGAACACAGGCACACGGAACACAGCAACACGGAGGAACTCGGGTAACACGGCAACACAGGACTCAGGAGCGGGAACACAGGAACGCAGGAATTCACAGGAACGCAGGAATACACAGGAACGCAGGAATATACAGGAATAATCGCTTGGAAGCTTTCTCTAAGGCTATGAGGCACAAAGATCCGGCAGGGGGCACAGGAAGAGACACAGGAAGAGGCAGGATTCTTAAAGGTGAGGTGTTCAGCCAGTGCACCAATTAGCGGTGCACTGGCCCTTTAAATTTTCGGCAGGAGCCGCACGCGCGCCCTAGGAGGCGGGGACGCGCGCGCATGGCAGTCCAGGGAAGAGCAGGAGCCGGGAGAGGTGAGTGAAGAGACCGGGCTGCAGCGGGGGCACACGGGGGAGCACCCATGACAGTTTCTATTTGTCATATTCCTTTTTTGTCCAGTTTCTTATTCTAATTTGTCTTAGGTGGATACTCCTTGAGTTAAATTGAACCTGTGCCAGTTAGTCTAACATCATTGCCTGGTTGCGCAAATGTCAGCACAGTCAGCTGTCCAATAAATCTCCATCCTTTCTTTATATAATGCTTTTGGTTATATTGTCTGCATATTGCAGCCGAAAACTGCCAGGTTTTTTTTTGTCTAAAAATGAAAATCTTTCCAAAAAAAGTGATTGCAATCAGCAGTTTTGTCCATTGGCCAAAATTTGCACAACTTTTGATCTGTCTAAATAAAGCATTTTAGATCTAAAAGTTTTTTTTAATGCATTTTTACATTACTGTCTAAAATGAACTTTAACCTGAAATTATTTTTCAAGGTGTTGAAAGCTGTGCTGTTAGGATCTTGAGATGTTTCTTGTGTGGTACCTTAATAATGAGATACCATTTAGGGTGCAAAATGCATGCATCAACGTGTTAAGTTGACACTGCAGGGTTACATTTACAATGCTGTGTTACATTGACACTGCATATACATAAACAATGTGTTAAAACACGCATTTTGTAAATGCAATTGCATTGCTGTCAAATTGCATTTACAAAACACAAGTGCTAACACAATGTTAACATGTGGGTAAACACAAGCATTTGGTAACACTTTGTTTACACATGCATTTTAGCTAATGTTCTGTTAACAACAATGTAATCAGGCAAATTTCCTCTTCTCAGCTGTTAACGCCACATGTGAACGCAGCCATATAGGTTATCAGTTGAACCAGCTAATATTATTGATATTATTTTTCATGATTTCTCTCTAATTACTAATAGATTTCAGCTGTTTTTATGATTTCCAGCTTTTTATATCTCTTTTCATGTTTTCAATACTATTTCCTATGATATTGCTCATTATCACACGTGAGTTGTTACCAAAATCATGTCAGTGGGACCTCTGTATATTTAGTTTGTTAAAAAATTAGTGGTGTACGAAAAACTGATTTCGTCCTGTGCATTTATAGCATGTATAAATGGATGTACATGGTATATTTACATCAGTTACATATTTATATGTGCAGCATATTTACTGCAAGTACAAGTTTATATATGCATGTTTAACTGCAAATGATATCATAGTAGTTATCTGCTAAGATTTCTGTATTAGAATTTAAAATACAGTTATCAGGTATCGGGGTTCCATTTCATTTTTGTCTGAGGCAGTAAGATTCAGAAGTACAACTTTGGTTTATAGGCGTATATTAACGTCTGATATAAAAACACGGGCCATTCCTGATGCACTGCAACCAACCGATTACAGCCAAACATAGTGAAGATCACATGGCCTGCTCAGGCAGGTGCAGGCCATGTGATGTGCACATGTGACCAGCGGCCATCTTCTGTCCTGTGTCTTCAACGCATAGAGAAAATTAATGGACTGATTAAAGGGTCAATAGTATTTTAATTCTCCATTACAGTGTATGTCCACCATTTTTCTGCTAAGGGGAGCAAAATTTTAAATAACAACCAATTACATATTAGCTTATATTTTACTGACTCATTTGTATATGAATTATGCTGATTCCTGGAATACCCCTTTAAATATTCGTAAGAAAACCCCAGTTTGTTTAAATGCAGCAGAGTACTTAGAGCTAAAAGCTGTAGTAGTGTCCAATTTGATATTAATACATAAGGCTCATATACAACCGGCAAAAGAGGCCAAGGTGGCAATATGGTGAACCTTTCCTATATGAGAAGACTATTATTCTAAACAATACACTATAATTGTAAACCTGGCACACATTTTGCGCTGGGGTCTGACAACTTTAACTTCTGCCACTGACTAATGCCTAGCACATGAAGAGATGTTGCCAGGCAGTAATGATGTTCTTTGCCTGGTGAGGTAGTAACTTCTCTTTGCCACATAATAATGGAAATGTTGATGACATGCTTTGCCCTTTCATTTTATTCCATTGATCATTTGCAGTATAAAAAAAATCACGTTTTACTTTGCAAAAAAATGGAACCATTTAAAAGAAATGAAGGCGTATAAAACTTCCAGAGCATGTTTCTTTCATGGCCCACCAGGGTGGCATCATACCAAAAATCAACTTAAGGGATATGCAAATAAGTTGTAGGAAGTCACAGAATTGGAGAGTTTGATACTGAAGTCAAGAGGACCCCCTCCCTTGTTATTTAAATCCCTGTGTCCCATTACTACTCTGGATGGCTCTCCTGGAAGATGCAACATCGTCAATCACAGTGCAGGGGGCATTTTGAGATGATCTGCATGTTATTGTGAAGAAATTCACCAAATTAACCAGTCATCTACTAGATACATGTTGATGAATGTTCTGTGGACCCTGAATTTGACAATGGGGCTGAGGAGCAAATGGCTAGCGACTGTGCCCATACTTATGAAGGTTCATTGCCACACTCAACAAAGGGTTACCTTCTCGACATTTGAGCCCCCATAGAATGATGTTTCTGGCATAAAACACCTGATTACCATTATTGGCTGTACACAAAGTGATGCCAGCTGCCGGTGTCTGGTTCTACTGGTACCCGTGAAAGGCACTTGATATGGTGAATGTCTTCCAGGGAATAATGAGATTTTTTGACAGAAAATTGTGACATGTGATACTTCCATAATAGTTCACAAGTTGCTTTTGAGAGTTCAACAAACAATTTCTTATTCCTGGGACCTTAATCCAAAAACAAATATTTTAGCCTGTTCAACATGTTCATTGACTGGATCTTTCAAATAATGTTGGATGCATTGCAATCTTCAAATATTCAGATGTATTAAGATGGGGCAGTGTCCAATAATCCCAAAAAACGACTTACATATAGGTGGGTGCACACTGTTAGTAGAATCCAGGGTGGATACGATGATTTAAAAATATCAGCAGCATACCAGGAAGATGTAATGAATGTAGTTTCATCGTAGTATCATACCTCTGATGAAGAAAGAAAACTACTGATTCACTGGATCTTCCTGGTGTGCTGCTGATATCTTGCATCAGTGCAGTCTTTAAAGGCCCCTGGCTGTCATTCATGCTGCCAGAGATGGTTATTCTGGATATTACCTGGTGGTTTCTGGTGGTGTGACTTGAGTGTCTAGTAGACTGCACTGTAAGTTGTATTAGAACTTTTCCTTATAAATGAATGTTTCTGGCACAATGGAGGCATACAAGCAGTGAATCTGTTATTTCTAGAACAATATGGGGGACATGAAAAACTCTGCAAAACATGGCACATTATTGCTTTATAGAAACATAATTAGATAATGTTTTCTTGAACAAAGTTGGCTACTCCCCCATGAAGCCTCCTACTGCTAATAATGGGGGCTGGGAGCCAGATGGTTGTTATGTTGGATGAAATAGTTTACAGAGTATAAAAACTAGTGAAAAGTAAGCGCTCCTTAAAAGACCTAAAACATCAAATGCTAATAATCCAGTGACTCTAGTCATATACGTTGACTCAGTATAAGCTTATTACTGTGTAAGTGTCCAAAATATGAAAATTAATAGACACTGTTACATGTGTGTCTGGGTCTTCTGCAGTTCGTACTGTGAGGCCAAGAAGACATTGGGGCACATTTACTTACCCGGTCCAGTCGTGATCCAGCGGCGGGTTCTCCGACGCTGATTCGGGTTCTGCTGGGATTCACTAAAGTCCGTGCGCCGATATTCACCAGGTGTCGCCGCTGCGCCGAGGTCCGCCGAAGTTCACCTGCTTTTTTCTGGTGCATGTGAGTGCTTGATCTTGCGACACAAATGGCTTTTTAAATTCTGTGGTTTTTCAGAATCCTTCGGGTTGTCCGGTGGCCACGCCCCCTGATTTCTGTCGCGCGAAAGTCGGCGCGATTGCGCCAAAAATCGATCGCGTGCGCCACAATTCCGTGAAATACAGCGCAAAGAGGAAATATTCGGGAAAAACCCGACGGATTCGCGGCTGCGGACCCTTAGTAAATGTGCCCCATTGAATTCCATCTGGTGCAATTCAGTCAGCCGTCTGAAAAGTGCCCTGTTGGCTGGATTGCTAGCTCTTTGCAATTCTTGCTCTAAACCAGAAAGGGTTAAGGTTCTCACTTTCCAAGTTCTGTCATTCTCATCTGGAACTTGCCTCATACCCTTATAAAAATCCAATTTAAAGTTTGTCTAGCTGTCTTTTGTATTAACTTTTTATTAATTTGTACTTTTGGATTTTCGATATCTGGCTTACCTTCTTAAATATTCTTCTTTGTTTTAGTATTTTGTACTTAATATCTATCTCAGTTGTGACCCTGATTGCTGACCTCCCCTTTGTGTTATTTGTTTGTCTGTCTTGTTACATGTCCACACTTTGGCACAGGGAGGGACTGTCTTTGTGGTTACTCCGTATCATCCAGGATACGCAAAGACAAGCATGCAGGGCTGTTGGGCAGCTGGAGTTTTAGGTTTCACTATCTTGTCTGTTGTCCCTGAGTCTAGTGTCTCCATTGCAGCCACATTTCAACAACACAACAAATAGTACTTAAACATGATGCAAAGAAAGTGACAAGTCATATTTTATAATATTTGAAATATTTTCACATAGGGAAAACAGGTATTCAATAAATTGGTAGCTGACCTTATTGCGAAATTTGGGTTTGTACCATACCTTTTGGGTTCTGATCCCTTAGATGCAACCCAAACTTCATTAGAGGCTTAACCCCTGAACTTCCCGTGCCCGTGCTTTTAACTGGTAAAAATTCCAGTTTGCTATGGTCCCACGAGTTGGCCTCTATGGGACTGCAATAACATTGAGAGCAATACAGAGTGCTCAGTGTTAATCTGGATGTTTTTCTTTTTAATCATTTTTCTTTTCCCTCCCACTGTATATATTATTTAAATTTCTTCTGAGTTAATTTGGAGTTAAGAATATTTTTCCCCTCTTTGGGCTTATTGCCATTGGCTTTATGGGATTTTTTTTATATTCCTCTGGAAAAACACTGTAGCATAATAGGTAGTGTTGAGTTTGGGTCTGTACTAAATATGGTAGGTTCGGCACCCACAACCCAGAGTCAAATGACAGGCTGTTGTTTGGGCTTTGGGTTTGTGTTCCTTAAAATGTGGAAAGCTGGTTGATTTTTAGGGCTTTTGGGTATTTAGGGAGAGGAGACTGATGCTGTGGAGATCTGAAATAATTGCCCTGCATGAGTAGAACTGAATGTGGATACTCATAGGCTGCTATAGTACAGGGCCAGTGTTAGTATGGCCCTTGACACTACCAGTCTTAATACTATTTGTATCAGTGTTACCTTACAGTACCAATCTTAGTAGTATTTACACCAGTATTACCCTGTAGTACCATTCTAAGTACTATTGGGATCAGTGTAACTTTACATTATTTTCATCAGTGTTACTTCACAGTACCATTCTAAGTAGTATTAGTTTTATAGCATCATACAGTGTTCCGTTATACTACCAGTCTTAGTACTATTTGCATCAGTGTTGCCGTGCAGTACCAGTCAGTACTATTTGGATTAACAGCACCATACAGTGTTCCATTACACCACCAGTCTTAGTAGTATTTGTATCTGTGTTACCTTGCAGTACCAAATGGTAGTAGATGATGAGCGTTTAATTAGGCGCTGGATACTTCGCCAGAGATAAATTACTTTTATTTTATATTAAAAATAAATAAATGCTAAAATAGAATTAGAACAACGCGTTTTGTGCTCTTCCGAGCGCTTCATCTGGTTCATATTGTGATATAGAAAACATCAGTATTTAAAGGGTGAGTCGGGTCACAAGGGGCATGACCATTTCCGGTCAGCTGGGCTTCTGACTGGACTAATAGAACAGCATAATAATCACTAGCACATGCATAAAAACTTATGTGTTAAAAAGTATATAACACTTAAAATATATAACATGACGTTGTATTAAATCACGCTGCATGAATCTAAATGTTTCGTGCTGGTAAACAGTTAGGCTCTCCTGTTCGGTGCGCTGAATAAAATGCCTGAGAACTACCTGAAAACTACAAGTACGGAGGCTGTACGGTGTCAGTGAGGAATTACCACTACGGAAGCCGATATATGCCAAAAAGTGTTTCTGTCTGATATATGGTGCTGGAGTAGATGCATGAGAACTACCTGAGAACTACAAGTACGGCGGCTGTAAGGTGTCAGTGTAGAACTACCACTACGGAAGCCGAGATGTGCCAAAATGCATTTCTATCTGGTGTATGGAGTGGGAATAACCTGGGATTAAGGTACGGAGAATCAACATCGTCAAAGTATAGTTTCATTTGCTTCATTAAGCCCTGCTGGTGATAATGTGTTAAGTTTAAAAATCCAATACACTTTGCGTCTGCAAAGTGTTTGGAATCGATTTGCTGTAGTATCGGGTATGTGGTCTATCGGCATAATTGATATCGGAAATGTTGATTTTGGATGTTTTAATGCACAATGTTTGGAAAGACCATGAAGAAGAAATTTTTTCTTTATATTTTCTCGGTGCTTATTGAGACGGTTATGCAGGGATTGGACAGTTCTGCCCACATATTGCAAATGACAGATATTGCATTCTATAAGATACACTATATATTTGGTTTGACATGACATATTATAATTGATGGTATGTATTTCTTTTGTGTTATTGGACTTAAAATGGGAGCCTGCGTTGATTGATTTGCAGCAGAGACATCTTTTTCTGCCGCATTTTCTTATATATCCCTTGTCTTTATTGGTTTTGTTTTTTTTTGTGTGGTCTTAAAACACTGGGTGCTAAGATGTTTTTGATACTGGCTGATTTTTTGTTTGTAATTTTTGTTTTTTTGGTAAGTAGTTTCCTAAGTAAATATCATTGGTCAGGATGAGCCAATGTTTTTGTAGAATATTTCTAATTTCTTTGTGCTCTATGTTGTACCGAGTAAAGAAATTAGTTTCATAGGAGTTTAATTTGTTTGTTGTAATGCAATCGATCTGGCTTAGGGGTCTTGCTTTGTGATAAGCCCGTTTTAGTAAATGCTTTGGATATCCCTTTTCACTGAATCAGTCTTTTAGTGTTTTGGCTTGTTGATCAAAGGAGTCGGTAGTGGTACAGTTTTTTTCTTATTCTTTTATATTGTGAGAATGGGACATTATTGATCCATTTCTTGTAATGAGAGCTTGAATATTCCAGATAGTTGTTTGAATCGACTTTTTTAAAATGGGTTCTGATTTTGAAAGTGTTGTGTTCATGGTAGATGGCTAAATCAAGAAAAACTATTTCAGCTGTGTTTTTTTCCACAGTAAAAGAGATTCCCCAGTCATTTTTATTGAGATAATTGTGAAATTTAAGAATTTCATCTTCTGATCCTGTCGATGTTACGTCTGTATAATACACTATTTTGAAAGAAAGGATTGCTTGGATTCTGTATGAAGGTTTCTTCGAAGGCTCCCATAAACAGGTTTGCAAATTAAGGGGCTACACGTGTCCCCATGGCCGTACCTAACCGTTGATGGTATAGGTCTGTGTTGTAGGTGAAGTAGTTGTTTTCCAATACTATCTATTGCAATTTAATTGCAATGTACAAATATATAAATGGACAGTAAAGAGATGTTTCTAATGATCTTTTTACGCATAACCCTGTAATAATAAAAAGGGGACATCCTCCACACTTCGAGGAAGGCCAGTTTCACCATTGTCAAAGACAGGAATTATTTACTGTAAGAGCAATGAACTTGCTGATGAATTTACTGTAATGAACGTGCTGATGTTTTGATGGTGAGACACTGGACAAGTTCATGTTAGACCTGGATGCCTTTCTTGAAAGTAAAAATATGACATGTGATTGGAACTTTATTATTGGGATGTAATTAGCAGGTAGATGTTGCCAGTAGCAATGTTTTCACTGAAGAACTAGAGAATGTAACAGCATCTTGACAAAACAAGCGTGAGCATTTGAATGGACTGTACTATTATTGTCTGCAGCGTGTGCATGTACCTTTACTATCTTTTAAAGAGTCATTGTTTGCTTTCTGCCATCCAACTAGCCTACCCCACATGATTTAGGGGTCTTAATATGGTTAAACTTCCTAGAGTATCTCTAGGTGTACACCTCCAGATGTGTGGAATGAATGTGACTTTTATTGATAATAACTTTTTCATCCCTAAAATTATTTGTGGACCACTTCTCCTCTGTCCAAACAACATGCTCCGCAGAAAAGGTGAGTCTAAGCCTTTTTATTCTTTCTGTTAATGAGAGGTTTGGTCAAATAACCAAGGAGATTCTCTGCATTATACTATTTTCTCATGCATTTGTCTTTCAAGGGCCTTCTTGGGGGCCTTCAATAAGTGATGTTATATAGATGCAATATACTAGTAATCACCTGGAACAGCCAACTTCTCTTGCTATGGCTGATAGGGTCACCCCTCTCGCTGTTATCTGGACATCGTGCTGACAGAGGGTTTTAGTCACTTTGGAACGGTACACCATTTTTGCAAAGTCATTGACAAGTGGAGAGTAAGGCTGCCAGTTGAATATGGTTTGTCAGATAATTAAGGAAATTAGCACAAGATTCTAGGTCATCTACCATTACAATACCTGATGGTAGATGCTTACTACTCACCACCCATCCCCTGCCGATCTGCAGTAGGCTTCTTTTAGAATGTCTGTTAGGTGCAGCGTTTCCTAGAAATAAAGCTCTTAAAAATATGTAAATGAGCCTGAGGCCCGTTACCAAGCACCTATTGGCTCCTCCGATTATGAATTATTCATGGCTGCCAGCCTGGCTAGCTCTGCCTATACAGCAGTCAGGGAGCTGGTAAAGTCACCCGCTCTCCCTCAGCAATTGTTGTGCTATGCACAATCATAGAATTATATCTATACACTCTGCTATGATTTCACATAATGCGAAAATTCCAGAGGGAGAGCTAGTGATGTCACAACGGCTCTCTGACTGCTGTGTAGGCAGACCTAGCCGGGCCGGGAGCCATGAATAATTACTGATCAGAGGAGCCAAGAGGTACTCAGCAGAGCACCTCAGGCTCATTAACATCTTTTTAAAAGCTTTATTTCTAGGAAATGCAGCACTTCTAAGACCTCCTAAAAGATGCTTATTGAAGATCGGGATAGGGAGGTGAGTAGTAGGTATCTACCAAAGCGTATTCTCATGGTAGATGTCCTTTAATACCAATTACTTGCAGGTATCTGAGAGTGTTCTCTAATTTTGATTTGTGGTCTTTTACAATAACCTCATTTACATTTTTATTTTGTGCTTTAGAATATCATCAGCCCTACTCTCATCTGGAACAAAAGGAAAATATTGTAAGAATAACTTACTTTGACTTCTCCAGCGCATTTAATACCATAGACAATGCACTCATGAGGGATAAAATGACAAAACTCAATCTACAGCATCCAATTGTCAACTGGATATTCAATTATCTTACCTCAATTCCTTTAGCTGGCTAACACAAGGTCAAGCGTTGTTGTCAGTAAATGAGGCATACCTCAAGGAATTGCTCTCACCGTTCCTCTTTACACGTTATACATCTGACTTTAGCCATAACTGTACCACCTGCAGAAATTCTTGGATAACTCGGTCGAGTCAATTCCATAAAGGATGGTAGCGATGAACATTACAGAGACATCATCAACTCCTTCATGGCATGGCGTGAGGGCAATAACCTTATCCTTAACAATGAAAAAAACATTAGAACTTACAAGTACATTGGTGTCCTAGTTGGACTGAACTGAAAACTGCGACCGGACAGTCTAAAAAGTTGATCCAAGATCTTATTTTTTCAGGAAACCAAGTCCTTTGATGTTTGCAACAAAATCATGAGAATGTTTTATGAGTCATTGATTCTCACCGTTACCTGCAAGAGATTCGGTTTTATAATAATTCGGATAGTCTATTTTGTGTTTTATGTTTATTTTTATATACTTATAAAATATAGATAGTGATAGTTTTTATAACTATACTGCTGACACCTGCTGGTATGGAGAAGTCTGGAAGCAGTCTTAATATACCATTTCACCATTGGTCGAAGTAAAGAATAGAATAGCCTTTTTACTATTTTATAGAGAAATGTTGATAAAAGATATTTTCGTCTTGGAAGAATGTATTTAATTATTTAAGAAAGGAATCAAATGAGCATTTCTTTCGACAGTGCAGAAGGAGATCCTCCCAGTGAAGCCTAAAATCATGCTAAGAGCTGGTTACTGACCATAAAAGCAAAAACATTAATCTCTGGTGGATTCAAGTAACATCCATTTAGAGGCAGAGAATGGCAAAGTATTGCAGTTAAACTGTCTGGTTCACCTGATATATGATACAGGCTGAATCCTTAACAAGATAATTCTGCTGTGTGCTATTTAGAGCTACCAAATAGCCCACACGACTTATACTCAGGCATTGCTTTAGGCTAACAATAAAAATAAAATATAGTAAATAAATTGTAGAAACAATTTGTATAACAAATCCTTTGTAATCTGCCATACATATTTCCCACTAAAAATCATAGAGTATACAGCAAAAGAATTTGGAGTTGGTACTGAAAGTATATTGTTTAGAAAACATTATTTTATAATACAGATTCTGTATACAAACAGCTTTCTAGTCCTTCACAATAAGTAGCTCCAGACCTTGAACTCCCCTGCAACACAATCATGGTCTGTTGATGGGTTCCTTGGCAAGGTGTAATATAGGCACCCACATATGCCATCACTATACTTTTTTAAAAAGTGGCCAGAGTTTTTCACAGACTAAGATATAGTAGCAATTAAATGCATGAACAAAAGTTTCATAAGTATAAAGGTGAAAATTCTATGAAAGACCCCATGATGTGACCCATCCATTAATCTCTACAGAAGTAGTGAAATTCTTGGAGTTACACGATCAGTTGTAGATTTATAAGGATTATTCATCTAGAATTAGCTTTGCCAGACTTGAAGGTCACACTTCACACATCAACAGCTTCTATGCCTACACATAAGGCTCATCTACATACCATCATGTTGTAGAACTCATCAAAGAGGTTTGATAGAAAGAAAAATCTTAAATTTTAATGCCCTAGTGATGTTTACACAATAAAGATAATTTTAACCCCTTACTTTACAATTGTGCTCAGCTTTATTGCTGTTTTATTTCCTATCACACCCAAGGCTGGTCAGTGTAAAATTCCAGTTTGTGGGTGGGGACTCTCTTACCAGACACTTCATGATTCCTCTACCTCTGTGTGCTGACAATGTGGTTAGATTATCAGGGTACAGGTTTATGTACACTTTCATTTAGCTTCTGAACATGCTACTAGTATCTGACACTTGGAATGCATATTGCACATAGCATTCTCTCCTCTGCTGTCACAGCCATTACATACTCAGCTCTTCTATATGCCTCCATCCTTCTCCCCTGGATAAACATCTTATCTGCCTGTAGCTTTACTCTCTTCATGCTTTGTACATGCCGACAGGTATGGGTGTGTGTCTGTGTGTGTGAGCTCATCTTGCAATGCAAGGATGGGGGCTAGAGGCAGAGAGCAGCTAAGCTCACTGCAGTGTCAGACAGAAGAACAAGATGTCTGCCGACCATAAAGTCGGAAGATCCAAGGTCGGGTCCAGGGGCAAGATAAAATTGTGTATACCAGGACAGATAGAGACAGGTTGGAATTATATCTGCGAAATGCTGTATTTTTGTTAATAACAGTGAATTAGAGAATGTCTTATTTAGTTATCCTGAGCACATTTAAGAATCTTGTATTTGTAGAATACCCCTTTAAGGTGAATGCGTTCACTTAGTCCTCTTTGTTTACTTCTACTACTCATCGATTCTCTTTCTATGTTATGGTGGCTCAAGAATGTTAACAGAGCAGAGAAAAGACGAAGCTCAGGCAAGATGGCAGCCACCAAAATCATGGAGAAAAATATAGAAGAAATAAACTATTGTACAATCAGGAAAAAATAATATGCAAAAAATGTGGTTAAAAAAGTTATAAAAGAGAATTGGTAATACATTAACCTATTGATGTTTAATTGCTGGGTTTATGATCTGTTACAGAGCAGCAGTTTATGTCTACAAAGTATTTCTATGGAAAAAGTAAAGCAAGCAGGTACTTTACTCACAGTAGTTTTAAAGATCTTGGCTATCATCCAATGAAAGAAAGATGACTGTGCTGGCTCAGCAATAAAAAGCAGTGATCCTGTGACAGAACATGCTTAAGGTGATAGGTTAACTGAGTCTTAAATGCAAATTGACTAAAGTTCAGCTGAAGAGTCAGTCAATTCTCACCTATAAGGAATGGTTCTAAAATATACAGCCTGCCATATTCAACTTTGCTTTTAATATAGTGATTATGGGTGGTATTTATTGGGGCTTCAGTGCCACACCAGAAATAATTGCAATTGCAAGCAATAAGCTATAAGATCATTTCCCCTTTCCGCCACCTCCTCGCCAGGGGGCATGGAGGAGTGTGAAGGGGGCATCGCCAGCTGGGAGTGGGCCGGTGTCGGGCCTTCCTGTCCCCTCTCCTGGGTACTCACTGCAGCCAGCGAATTTTCATACATGAAAATTTACCATCTGGGCGTAGAAATAAATGCTGTGCAGGCCCCTGCAGGATAAATTAAGCGTCTGAAACCTCTCAATGTATCGAGCTGTGCCAAACTTCCAGCGCACAAGCACCAACTTATGATAAATAAGCCCATTATGTTTTATATATATATATATGTAATGTTAAATCCCGCAATTAGTCCGAATCAGTCGGGTTGTCCGACGGCCACTCCCCAGATTTGTGTCGCATGAAAGTTGGCACCAAAAACCCCAGTTAAATGCGGTGCAAAACTGAAAAAGTCGGAAATTAGTGTCAGGTACCAGATTAATATCAATAATTTGTAGGTATCAAAAAGTGTTTTTTTATAACAAATTTGTATAAAGGGAGGGAGGGACTAGGAATGTTAATTGCATGATAACTGGGTTTAATGCGGTGTGATGAAAATATGAACACTGTAACACTATCAAGTTTGTTATTTGTATATTTTGCAAAATTCAATAAAAAAAAAAAAAAAAAAAAAAAAAAAAAAGGTATCAAAAAGTGTTTCCAAATATTTTCAATGTTCATTTACAATGATCTAATTTACATTTTTATTATGTGCATTAGAATGTATACAATGTATTTAATAAGCTTAAAAGTCATCTACCATCAGTTTACTGATGATAGATGTGCCTTAACAAGAAGGTCCATGAGTTACAATGTTTATCAAGACTTCTTTTAATATGCCCAAATTGCGCAAATATAGAGTTGCAAAAGTTATTCTAATCACCTTTGGGCACTCAGGTTATGTCACCTGAGCACCGGCGAGCACATATTTTAATATATGCACTGCACCCATAGTGCTAATAGAAAGGCAAAAAAGTTTTTTCTAACTGGACATTCTAATAAACTAAGCAATGGCAAGGAAGCATACAGTAAACTGACTGATTTATGCTGGGAATAGTTATTATTGTGGATGTCAAAATCTATCAAGTAAACTTGAGTTGTGTAAGTCAAGGTGAGAGAGGTACTTGTAAGAAATGTCATAATGTGGGATTGAAATGATGCGTACATAACAACCTGTACTATTTCTGCCTGGTATAGGTAAGAACCATATAAAAAGATGAAAATTGGCTGTACCCTGTGGGGAAAACATGACCTATTTGAACGGGTTGCCTATAAAAAGCAATCTATTATCAGTACAATAATTCAATATAGTTCATTAAACAGCCCAGGGAGAAATCCGATAAACTGGAAGCTGGATCTGAGGTATGCTCTACAAGCTCTATAAGTTTGTTTTCTCATTATAACATTCTTCTGCTTTAGCGGTTACATTTATTTCATAAAAACAGTTCTGTACCTATCTGGGTAAATAGCTTTAGAACTACAAAATTCTGTAAAATTGTTAAACATCTATGTTTTTGTGTACAATACTGCTGTTTTAATTTATGATTTGGGACAATCGATATCATATTCTATTTAACTATGACGTATCCCAAGTACCAAGTATCCCATGGTACCAAGAAAAAGCCAAATAGACACAAAGAAAAAAGATCTCAAATTCAACCAGATTATCTTTTCTATTTTTTTTTATTTTTGCAAATAGATATGCCAATCATTAAAATATATACAACAAAATATTTAATTGACCACCCAGTCAATTAGGTAACCCACTCACCCTATAACAGATATGTCAACATTTTCAGCATAAAGTGCTTAAACTATGACATGTTTTAGAGTAACACTTTGTTAAAGTTAGAAAAATTTTGTAAATATTCACACCAAAAGAAAATATTCTTGTATCCTGGGTTTCTTACAAAAAATACACTGCAAAAATCTTGCTGTTAGCAAAAAAAAATTTAAAAGTTAATGCCATTTAATACCTGTATCAAAATGAACGTCTAGTCTTAAACCTGTTTAATAAAATATATTGGCAGTTTTGAATATTGCAGCACTGGAGAACTGTGTAGTCATACCTCTTGCAGTAGACAGCTGGCTGTGAAAAGTGAAATTTTAATCTGGGTTTACTAAAGGGTCTTACAGGTGACAAACTTTCTACTCACTGCCCCTCCTCTCTGCTCTGAGTGATAGCTAGTATCCAACCATTATCCAGCTACGGGTATTACTCATAGCAGAGTGGCGAGTTGCTAGCTGAAATAACCGCCCTTAGCAAGTGCTGAAAAACTTCACTTATCACAGTTCTGCTGCCATCAACAACATACACAAAGGTTTGGTTACATATCTCTCCAGGGCAAACACACTTAAAAGTATCAGTAGAATGAGTGTGAGTAGTATGAAGTATGAAAAGTATGAAAGTAGGTGTTCACCTATTCAAGTTGTTTAGTTCATGTGATTTCTTTATTTAAGTAGTCAGTGTCTGCCACAGAGTGTTTGATGATTGAGTAATTTGTTGATACCCAATCAATAATCCACAAATCAAATACTGAAATGTATACATTATTTATTACGGTGGTAATCTGAATATTATACCGAGGGCATATTTATATTAAATCGAGACAGTGTATAAATGAGACATATATGAGTTCAAAAACATGTTTGGTGATTACCTGTCTAATAATCCTTAGGTAGAACAAAAATGACCTCCTTGAAGAAACTATAGTTGCTGAATTTGAGGGTTGCATTTTCAAATTCAAGATGGACTTTTCATGGTCCAAGTATCCCGCAGCATAGAAGCCCTGATTAAAATCCCTCCAGGTTCTTGCATGCCTATGAAATGGCCATAGCATCATCAGTGAGAAGTCTCTTCTAAAACATTTCTCACCTTTCATGTAGTCTGATAATATATGCTTGCTCATTTTGATAACTATGCATGGAAACATTTTCAGAGGTTGTTCAGGTTAGCTAGACAGCTTGATGACAAGGAAAGAGCACACGAAAGAGATTAAAAATAGTAACCGGAAAATAAAAGATGTAAAAACACTAGGGAAGAATTCTAAATGATATAACCCGGTGTCCTAATACAACTCTGTGGAAAATTGACCTCTTCAAAGATTGTCAATGACTGTTCTTAAGAGACAGAATACTGTATATTGAAAAAGGAAAAGAGAGAGAACTGTACATTGCTGTATTTCTCATTATTCAGCAATTGAAGCAAAATGCACAGTTATCCTTAACTAAACATACAGGCTCCATTGCTGTCTCAAGGAGAACTAATTAGCACCAGGGGAGGATAAAACAATATGTTTATACTGTATATAGAATAATTATAATAATAGCCTTTGATAAAGACTTTGCATCCTGCACGCTACTATATTACCAGATGAGTGCAAAATCTCAAAATTGCCACTGCATGAAGTGGAAGAGGAGCATGCCTGGCCACTAAGAACTGTGGGGCAGATTTATCAGCAGTAAGATAGCTTACCCCACTCATTTGAGTTTATTATAAGCATTTTAATGTCTTTTGCAAGACCGCTAGTCTTAGGCACAAATGTGCATAGGGGTCTAGTGCTATCCATTGTTTCAATGGCCATCACATGTTCCCATTCAATGGGCTCATTTACACAGGATTGCAAAGAGGTGCATGGATCTGTTGCTTGAGGCCTGTGAAAAAAGCACATTTTTATACAGTTAGCCCTTTGGGTGGTTTTACGTTGGCATTTTTTTCACATCAGTGATTTATCACTGAACCCATTTTGGCTTATGGACACAAACAGATTTGTTTTCTCTTCCTGACTTCAGTGATTTTTCACTGATAATAATAATTCTTTATTCATATAGCGTCTAAAGATTACACAGCGGTGCACAAAGCATGTCAAATTGTTCCCTGTCTACATGGTGCTCACAATCTAACCAACCTAACAGTATGTTTTGGAGTGTGGGAGGAAACCGGAGGACCCGGAGGAAACCCACGCAAACACGGAGAGAAAATACAAACTATTTGCAGATGTTGACCTGGGTGGAATTCAAACCCAGGACCCCAGCACTGCAAGGCAGAAGTGCTATCCACTCAGCCACGCCTTACTGACCCATTCTTTTCCATGGGCTTTTTCACACTTCAGTTTTTTTCATCAGTGATCAGTTTAGAACCTTTTCTTGAGTTCAATGACAACAGTGGATCAGTGGAAAAAAACTGAAGTGTGATAAAGCCCATTGAAATGCACAGTTCAATAAGACATCAGTGAAAAATCACTGAAGCCAGGAAGATAAAACAATCTGTATGTGTCCATAGGCCAAAATGGGTTCAGTGAAAAATCAACGATGTGAAAAAAAACCTGCCAATATGAAACCACACAAAAAAGTGACACAAATGCGTTTTTCTGCCAATTTCACCACATTTGGATTTTTTTCCAGCTTTCCTGTATACGACATGGAATAATAAATAATGCCAATAAGAAGTAAAATTTGTCATGCAGAAAATAAGCACTAAAACTGCTTTGTACATGGAAAAATGAAAAAATTATGGATTTTTGAAGGTGGAGAGTGAAAAATGAACTAAAAAATCCTCCGCCCATAAGGGGTTAAAGGTATTCCTCAGAACATTATATTAGAATTTAGAAAAAGAAATATAGAAAAAAAACCCATTATATTAGATTTTAGAAAAAACCTTTCCAGTGTAAACACAGCTTTCCATCTATGGATCATTAGGAAATATTGCTTTCGGTATTGAAAGTTCTTAGACCTGCAGGATCTACGGGGTTAAGCAGTCTGGATCGGAGTCATAAGACAGCAAGGCAACTGCTCTTCCCTGCACAGGAGACCTGTAGGTCTAGCCTAAGATTCCTTAGTGAGTTAATAATTCCTTAGTACAGAACAACATTAGCATACACATTAATGTATGTAGATATGCAAAATATTTGCTTACACGAATGGTCCAGTACAATCAACAGGAGATCAGGAGGGAAATATTTTCCATTTAGGATGGACAGGTCCAGGAAAAAAAAGTTACAACTACCACTTCTCTTCCTTTCCCGTCATCATTTCAAGCCACCTTTACGTCTTTTGTGGTCACAGGAACAAGCTCCAAAAGCTGTACTTTGTTAAACTATCAAAATTTTCATTGGGTTTTTCCCACACGTATACACGTATGTATCTTGAAAAAAAAACATGTTCACTCGGGGTCGATAAAATTAAGTAGTGGTGGCTATTTGTTTGTATAAGGACCTTAACAAAATGTCCCAATTATTCAATTACACAATTATTTTTGGTGGCTATTTGTACATGGGCCATGACAGTTACATGTGTGTGAGGGAGTATGTCGAGGTCTATTAAAAATGAAGCTTGACGAATAGTGATTGTGACTGGGAAATAAAAGATTTTTTATGAGAAGGACATCAATTGCTTTGTAAAGAATTCAGGGTACCAAAGAATATGGGGTATTTTCTTTCTCACATTTCCATCAAGTGTCAGAACCGTATATTAGAGATAATCTGTGAGTGATAAGGTACCAGCAATATCTTAATTCTGTAGTATTTTCTAAACGATAAATGTATCCAGAAACTTTGGGAATAATAGTGAAGACCATTGCCCACTGATTTTCAGTGATGCTGAGATTTAGTTTTACTGACAATTTTTTTTGTTTGGCTTGAGGTTCTAGAAGGATTTTTTACAGGTTAGATAACCCTTTTATTGAGAATTAGCTTCAAAAACTAATTTTGTTAATGGAGTACTTTGGTCATTGAAGGAAAGTTTTACCTTGTTGAATGTGGTTTTAACTTTAAACGTTTTAAAAATTCTGTCTTAATTCTCAGCTTTTTATACCGCCAAATGTAAGTCCTGATAGTTTTGTGTATTTCCTTAAGAATTTTTAAAGGTAGTGGTATAGGAAGGTTTGTGGAAAATGTAGAGAATTAGAGGGAAACAAACATTTTAATAGTTTCAATTCTGCTGATCCAACATAAGTCATGTTTGTTATAATTTTGGAGATGTTTGTATGGTAGTTTAATGGGAGGGTCTCTTTAGAAGGGAATGTTAGTTAAAATATGTTCCCATTGAAAACTATACTTGGTCTTTAGGAAATCGATTATGTTACTTTGGAGGCCCGGGTTTAATACTTGATTTCATTGATATGAGACAGAGCTGTAGAGTTCTTAATAACTTTCATGACATCTGGTAGGGATTACAAGGGTTTGTTAATATGAGGGCGGTTTAATAAGTACCGGTGTTAGAAATGAAGACACCATTTTTTCAATTTTTTTATTTTCAACATAGTCCCCTTTTAGAAAGATACTTTTCTCCCAACGTTCCTGTCATTTTTTAACCCTTCTAAAAATAGGATTTGTAGGACTCTCCAAAATATGCCTCTGTTTCAGCGATGACTTCCTCGTTTGAGCTACATTTTTTTCCCGCAAGCCATTTAGCCATTCATGTTAGGGAACAAGAAAAAGTCGCAGGGAGCCAGATCGGACAAATACGGGGGGTGCGTCAGCAATCATAACGTAATTCATGCAGTTTGGCGGCAAAAACTCCAGATGAATGTCCTGGTGCGCTATCTTGTTGAAACAGCACCTTCTTTTTCGCCAAATGTGGCTGTGTCTCCTTTAATTTTTTGTCGAAGTGGTCGAATAACTCACTGTAGTATTGTCCAGTGATCGTCAATCCTTTTTCTAAAAAATCCATCAGGATGACGCCGTTCGCATCCCAAAAATTTGTCGCCATCACCTTTCCGGCCAATGGGACCATCTTCGCCTTCTTTGGAGCAGATTCACCAGGAGAAATCATTGCTTAGTTTCTGTTGTGTAATGATGAATCCAGGTTTCATGAACGGTGACTACTCGATGCAAAAACTCCTTCAGATTTGACTTAAAGTGCGCCAAACACTGCTTCAAAGTTAACAGCCGCATTCGTTTGTTGTCCACCATGAGCAAAGAGATGGGTGAAAAAAAAAGTTTGACGAATTTTTGGACAAAATTTGATCCAACCAAAATCGAATCATGGCGAATAACATAAAAAAAACAGGTATTTCCTGGCTGCAGAGAGCCTGTAGGGTGTTGTAGAGCGTTGTGCCATGCTCAAATATGCATAGAGAGCGTGGTTAGGTCTTCAAACAATGCTGTGTTTTAGTGACACGCACATAACAGTGGCTACTCTAAGAATCGTTTCACTCTTCAATTCCATGGGCACTTACAGGGGCCAACTTGACCAAATAAGTGAAGCAGGAATGCAGTCTGACAAGTTAACGTCTGTGCCAGCTCGAAAGGACTGAGCTGAGGGCCAAGATCTCAAGTTTTTTGTTATGCCCTTTATATATATTTATATATGTATGTATGTATGTTACTTATCATTAATGTGTATTTAATGTAAATCTACCATGAATCTACATATTTATTAACCCTTTGTACTGCTGGGTAGTTCCAAGTAGTGTGAATAAAGACATATGTTTATTAGGAGCATTATTCAATTATTTGAGGGGCTCCAGTAATACTCACTTGTGATTCATTTACATAAAGATCTCCCCTGCGCTGTGACTCTTTGGGGCTCATTTACTTACCCGATCCTGTCGCGATCCAGTGGCACGTTCTCCAACGAGGATTCGAGTCTTCCGGCAATTCACTAAGGTCGTGCGCCCGATGTCCACCAAGTGTCACTGCTGCACCGAGGTCCGCTGAAGTCCACCATCCTATTCCTGGTGCATGTAATCGTGTGTCAAGCAACACTTTTTTTTTTTTTAAATAGCGCGATTTTTCATAATCTGTCAGGTTTTGTGACGGCCACGCCCCCAGTTTTTCGTTACATGCAAGCCGGATGCAATCCGATCGCGTGCGCCAAAAACCTGCGCAAAACCCTTAGTAAATGTGCCCCATTGTTTTCTTCTCCAGCGTCACATACTGTGATAAATCTGCTGCAATGAGGATTGAAATTGTGAGAATGTTAATCCTTGCCGGTTCAAAGCAATGCAGAGAGCTAGCAGTCCAGCCAAACGAAGCACTGTTCAGACTGCTGACTGAAAAGAACCAGAAGAATTCAGTGTCTTCTCGGACTGACGGTATGAACTACAGAAGACCACCGACACAGATGTAACAGTACCCCCCCCATATGAGCGGCCATCGTACCCTCATTAGGACCACCAGGTTTGGAAGGGTTCTGGTGATGGTACAGCCTAAGAAGACGCAGGGTATGAAGATCTTTGGCAGAGACCTATGTACACTCCTCAGGCCCATGCCCCTTTTTTACAAACCGTTTTCTCAATCTTGCGAGAATAAAGAATTTTTCTACTTCAAATTCTAATTTCCTCTGGATAACAGCAGCTGGTGGTTTAGAGCTAATCAAGACAGGAGAAATGTATTATTTCAACACTGACTTGTGATATACATTATATATATGTATCTTGAGAGGGGCACATTTTCCACTCTAAGATTCAAGTTCTTGGTCGATAACCACACACTTATTTCCCCAACACTTATTCATGACCTGAATACCAACTTTTATAGGATTAATGCCATTATGTGTTTTGGGTGTTAGCCAAGTTCGAGAGAGAGAGGCTGTTCCCAGACTGAATTCAGTCACTGAAATGTCAATTCTGCAGACAGGTTAAGCGCTTCAGTGTTCACACAAGCTGAGTATTTGGGGTTAAACCCATAATTACAATAGATTTGTAATGAACCGGTCCAGCAACAGCTCAACCATCACCAGGCTTGGCGCTAGCGATGTCCCTGAAGGCTAGGGCACCGCCTGCAGCAGATAAACCACTCTGACAAGTGCAGACCAGCTATCAGGAACCTAACTAATGCTCCCACTGAGTGAACGTACAAGGTGACAGGGAAGACTTACTCTGTCTGGCAGCTACTGGTGAATAGACAGGGGCACGGCACCAAGGGCCTGTGGTGCGGGACACTGAGAGCACCAGAAGAGGTAAATACACGTTAATATTTTGTGCAGCCCCGACCACCTTGCTATTTTTGCTTAATCTAGGACAAACAGATAAGCTCTGCAGTATGTTTATCATATGGATCGTTTTTAGTTACTAGACAGCCAAAGAATCAGTCTGCATCCACAATATAGCGAGGGAGAAGGGTTATGTACTTATTCCTTTCTAGTGTGGCAGGTACTCCAGTATCCAATGTTTTTAAGATATGGGCAAATCTCCTCATTCTTCTCCTTGTTTTTCTGGTTTGTTACAACCCCTGAGTGATAAGTTTAGAAGTAGAGCTTTTCAGTAAATCAGTGACACAGCATGCATGCTTCTTTGTCATTTGTAAAAAAATTGATTTGGACATTGAATAGCGGACATCCTCCTTTGAGATCTTATCAAATCTACACTGAATATAAACCATTGAAAAAAACAGGCAAAGACTTAAGACATATTTTCAGGGAAGCTGTAATGAATTATGCATGTGGCTACTGTAATCTCTAGGAGGGAAGAATGGTCATATATAACCACCACTGTGCCCTCAATGTCAGATAGGAGCTCCACCATTACTAAAATCTGTTTTCAGACAATTTTTCTATCACGAGCTCCAGTGGTCGAATCATGTTTTTGTCTTTATAGCACAAATTTAGCAGGGTACCCACGCATTAATGGCCACTGGTGGCTATTGCAAAAATCACACCCTTTCTCTCACAGCCATAAATGGCACAATGGAAAAAAATGGCCCTTCCTCGCACTGCCATAAAAGATGCAATGAAAAAAACCTGGCCCTAAATAGTTTTGTTTTTGTAAATGATGGGGTTAGTGTTTAAATCAAAGTTAGGCATGAAGTTCAGGTCCTGAATCCAATTTTGTTGCAAAATTGGGACTAACCCATTGTACCCGAATTTCACCCAACCAACTCATCTCAAATCATTAACAAAGTGTTGGAAGACAGCAGGAGCAACTCACAAGCTAAATGGCATCACAAATGGCATCTCAAATTGTCCTTGAGTAATATTGAGTGCAGTCTTTCATAAATCTCCTTCCCTGATCCAAATCAGATTGTAGAACCCATGAAGATTAATCTTAGAGAACCAATTAGTACCCCCTATCTGATTGAACAAAACAGTGATCAATAAGAGTGGAGATTTGTTTATTTTTTACAGTGATGTTATTGAGCTCAAAATAGTCAATACATAGCCTAAGGCCACCATCTTTTTACTAACAAAATAACCTTCCCCCATAAGAGAGTTAGAAAGGAGAATTTGGAGAATTTGTTCCTTTTGTGAACTCAAATGTACTACCAAATAGCTTCACGCTCTGGAGGGGACAGGTAAAAATCCTACCCTTAGGTTCTGAAAAAAACCAGACCCGAATTCAACGTCTTCTCAATGTGACAGTTCTGCAGATGACCCAGACACAGATGTAACACTTGGTTTCAGTAATGTATATATGTAATAATCTTGGTTCTGCTTCTGTTTTTAACTACAAATATTGGTTTTGCTGCCATATCTATGTAGAAATCTTTGTTTTGATCCTGTCTCTATGTTGTATTCTTGGATTTAGTCCTGCCTCTATGTAATTTTTTTGGTTCCAGTGCTGTATCTATATAGTAATCTTGGTTCCAGTCTTGAATCTATTTAGTAATATTGGTTTCTGTGCTGTTATCATGCAATCTTAGTCATGTTATAGTTTTTATGCTATATGTTTTCTTTTATTATAGTTTTTATGCACTAAACATCAGTTCATCTAAAATCTTTCCAACGTTGGGGAGGACACCGCTTTATAGTACAGGGCCTGTGACTTAAACATATATTTTCATGTGTTGCAGTGGTATAAGATTGGAAAATAATGGAATTGGGAGGGGGGGCACAATTTGCCAGTTAGGGGCACCCAAAATTCCTAGTGGCGACCTTGGGAAGCACAGCAAGGTGGAAGGAGACTGCAAACAGAAATGAAACAGTTCTAACATAAGAAATCAGAAAAAGATACATGCAAGACGATGGGGCTCATTTACTAAGGGTCCGAATGCCGCACTTTCGTCAGGTTTCCCGAATATTTTTTTATTGCGCCGAATTGCCCCAGCATTTTGGCGCACACGATCGGATTTTGCTGCATCGGGACCGGCTTGCTAGTGACAGAAATCGGGGGGTGTGGCCGCCGGACAACAAGACTGATTCGGACAAACCGCGGAATTTAAAAAAGGTTTTGTATCGCAATATCAAGCACTCACATGCACCAGGAAGAAGAAGGTGAACTCCAGTGGACCTCGGTGTAGCAGCAACACAGGAAGGAACTCGGACGCATGATTTACCGGGTAAGTAAATCTGCCCCATTGTGAAGCTTTCCGAATATTGCCATGAAATGTGTGTCCTTAGGACCCTCCCATATTCTCAACTGTACGGCACTGTACTCTGAGGAGAGAAACAGCCACATATCTGTAAAATAAGTTACAGCCACACTATATTTTCCACTGTTAACTGATTCTATCCTGACACTGAAACATTCTGGGAAATTTTCGGTGTAAAGGCTATCATGGGTATCCATTTAATGCCTTATCTTGCTGACTAGTGGGTCATGTACTCATACTGCATTATTTGTGCTGACTTCCTAATAACTAGTTCATCAGTATTTTAACTTAATACGTTGTGGTAAACATGCTTGAAGAAAGCAGCTGTTCTTATGACTGCCTGCATGCACATTTAACTGTATTGCCTTGAGTTATAGCAATACTCTAATATTAACATAAGGTATAGCCAGATGCCATAGCCTTCTGAATATGGCACACTTAATGGGAAATCTACCTGAAAGTATACTTGGCCTTTACCGCAGACAAAATAGATTTTGTACAGTAGATAGTTCTAGTCAGGTCTTATTGGTCTTTAAAAAAGACATTTCACCAAATATTTTTTACTTCAAAGGTGGTGAGAGTGAATGGAGAACAATACTTTATTGGCTATATTTTTATTAATGTATTTGTGAATTACATGTCAAACACTACACATTTTATTTAGCTTTTTTATATATTAATTTGGTTTATCATTATAGTATGAGATTGTTCAGGAGTGAATATTGAAAGTAAGAAGTAAAAAAAAAAACTACCCTTCCCTTTTCTGTTCTATATGAAAGAATATGGTAATGGAGAGAAGTAGAATTTTGTGACATATTTGTTTAACCCCTTAAGGACGCAGCCTGTTTGTAGGTTGAGGCTCGGTCCTTTTTTCAGAAATTTGACCAGTGTCTCTTCCTGTGGTAGTAACTTTTCAACGCTTTAAGATATCCTTGTGATTTTGAGATTGTTTTCTCGTGAGACTTTGTAGTTTATGTTAGTAGTATCATTTCGGTGATCCGTTCCTTTTTGGGGGGGTAAAAATTCACAAATTTAGGAAAAATTTGAAAAAAATTACAATTTTAAAATTTTCAAATGTTATACTTTTTAGACAAAATGTCACACCACAATTTTTTGGGGGTAGAAACCTTTTGCCATTGGTCTTCTTTTTATTTCCATTATTTGTTTTACGTTCCCATTTTTTTTACGGATGTGAGAAGGTTTCAAGTGTTAGTAGCAAATTCTCAGATTTTTTTAAAATTTGAAAAATGTAAAATTTGTGGTGATCAATGCAGTTTGGAAGTGCTCTATAAAGGCTTTTGTACTATATACCCCCACAAGTAACACCATTTTATGAACCTAACATCTCAACCTATTCAAATCAGCATTTAGGAAGTCTGTTAACCCTTTTATTATTTTTCCAGAAGCAAACAAAAATGGATTTGAAATTCTGAAATTTCAATTTTTGATTACGATTTTTCTCATTTAGCCCTAAAATGGACACATTCATTAGAAATTTGAGGTAAATATACATCCCAAAATTATTGCCCTGCTTCCTCCGAGTACGGCAATACCAGACATGTGGATGTCAAGTGCTCCTTTGTCGCACAGCGATGTCCAGAACAGAGTTCGTACTATTGCGTTTTGGAAGGCCAATTTGGCTGCAAATGTTTTGTGGTGCCACAGTGTACTTGAAGAGCCCCTGAAGTAACAGTATAATAGAAAACCCCCAAAGATGTCACCATTTTGGAAACTAGACCCCTCAAAGAATTCATCTGGGGTTGTGGTGAGCATTTTAACTCCCAACACGCTGGTCAAAATCTAATGCAAAGTAAATGGTGCAGAGTAAAAAATGCGTTTTTATTGCAAAAATGTCAGTTTAGTGCCTAATATATTGTGCCCAACCCATGGCAATTTAGACAAACACCCCAAAAATCATTCTGCGGGTTGTCCCGAGTACGGCAATATCACACATGTGCCAATAATTGACAGGTTGGGCACACGGTAGGCCTGAGACGGAAAGGAGTGAAATTTAGCTTTTCCAGCTCCTTTTTCACACGTTTGGATTTGGAGTGCCATGTCATGTTGGCAGGGACCGTGAGGTACCAGTGCAATAGAAACCCTCGATAATTTATACCATTTTGGAAACTAGACCCCTCAAAGAATTCATCTGGGGTTGTGGTGAGAATTTTAACCCCCAACATGCAGGTCAAAATTGAATGCAAAGTAAATGGTGCATAGTAAAAATTGCGTTTTTATCGCAAAAATGTCAGTTTAGTGCCTAATATATTGTGCCCAACCCATACGAATTTAGACAAACACCCCAAAAATCATTCTGCGGGTTGTCCCGAGTACGGCAATATCACACATGTGCCAATAATTGACAGGCTGGGCATACAGTAGGCCTGAGAAGGAAAGGAGTGAAATTTTGATTTTTCGCCTCCTTTTTCACACGTTTGGATTCGGAGTGCCATGTCATGTTTGCAGGGTCCGTAAGGTACCAGTGCAATAGAAACCCCTGATAATTTATACCATTTTGGAAACTAGACCCCTCAAAGAATTCATCTGGGGTTGTGGTGAGAATTTTAACCCCCAACAAGCAGGTCAAAATTGAATGCACAGTAAATGGTGCATAGTAAAAATTGCGTTTTTATTGCAAAAATGTCAGTTTAGTGCCTAATATATTGTGCCCAACCCATGGCAATTTAGACAAACACCCCAAAAATCATTCTGCGGGTTGTCCCGAGTACGGCAATATCACACATGTGCCAATAATTGGCAGGTTGGGCACACGGTAGGCCTGAGACGGAAAGGAGTGAAATTTAGCTTTTCCAGCTCCTTTTTCACACGTTTGGATTTGGAGTGCCATGTCATGTTGGCAGGGCCCGTGAGGTACCAGTGCAATAGAAACCCCCGATAATTTATACCATTTTGGAAACTAGACCCCTCAAAGAATTCATCTGGGGTTGTGGTGAGAATTTTAACCCCCAACAAGCAGGTCAAAATTGAATGCACAGTAAATGGTGCATAGTAAAAATTGCATTTTTATTGCAAAAATGTCAGTTTAGTGCCTAATATATTGTGCCCAACCCATGGCAATTTAGACAAACACCCCAAAAATCATTCTGCGGGTTGTCCCGAGTACGGCAATATCACACATGTGCCAATAATTAGCAGGCTGGGCACACGGCAGGCCTGAGAAGGAATGGAATAAGATTTTGCTTTTGGAGCACCCTTTTCACTAGACTGATGTTGGGGTGCCCCTGAGGTACCAGTGCAATAGGAACCCCCGACTAGTGACCCCGTTTTTGGAAATGGCAACCCCGTTTCTGGGGTTGTATGAGCATTTTAACCCCTGAAATGCTGGCCCAAATGTCATACAAAGTGAATGGGTCAATGTAGAAATAGCATTGTTTTCTCAAATGTGCCATTGTAGTGACAAATGAAAACAGCCCAACTCATGCCACTATGGATAAACACCCCAAAAATCTTTCTGCGGGTGATTACGGGTATGGCAATACCCCATGTGTGGCAATAGTCTACAGGCTGGGGACACGGCCGGGCTGAGAAGAGACCAGCAATATTTAGCTTTTGGAGCACCCTTTTCACTAGAATGTTATTGGGGTGCCCCTGAGGTACCAGTGCAATAGAATCCCCCGAGTATTGACCCCGTTTATGGAAAGGGCACACCTCAAAGAATTGATCTAGGGTTGTATGAGCATTTTAACCCCTGAGATGCTGGCCCAAATGTAACAGAAAGTGAATGGTTCAGTGTAGAAATAGCATTGTTTTCTCAAATGTGCCATTGTAGTGACAAATGATTACGGGTATGGCAATACCCCATGTATGGCAATAGGCTACAAGGTGGAGACACGGCAGAGCTCGGAATAGAATGGTATTTGGAGCACAGACATTTAATTTTTTTTTTACATCAAAAAACATTTGTAGATGCCCTTCGGGATCAGTACAGTAGAAACCCCTAAAAGCTGACCCTATTTACAAACTACACCCCTCCATGAATAAATCTAGGGGTGTAGTGAGCATTTTAACCCCACAGGTGGACCCCAAGGATGATGCATAATGGATAGTGCATAGTACAAATTATCCATTATGTCATCTTGTGCCCAGCTCCTGCCACGGGAGACAAAAACCCCAAAAATCATCATGTGGGTTCTCCCGGGTACGGCAATACCCCATATGTGGCAATAATCTACAGGCTGGGCACACGGAAGAGCTCAGCAGGGAAGGTGCGGCATGCGGCATGATGTATAAGCTGTGTGAGCTGTGTGCATCAGGGTACAATTATACATCCAGGGACGTGTGATATATCCTAAAACACTCCTTCATGCATAACCCTGGTTTGTCGGGGCATGTGTCACACTGATATATGGTTTCCTTCCTTATGCCCCTTTTTGAGCACACCCTGCACCTTTTTTGATTCCTTCCCTTGCTGGCTGTTGGGGAACTTCTCCTGGAAAGTGCTGCCCTGGTACAATCCGTGATGTGGCTTCGCTTCCAGACGTGCTAGCACTCTCCCCTTCCTGGTCTCTAAAAATCAGCTTCTTGACTACCACCTCTTGAAATTCCAGGAAAGTTCCCCTCTGGCCGGCATATCGATGCAGCACAAAAGCATTATACAATGCCATCTGCATGATGTGCACGGCCAGCTTCTTGTACCACACCCTCTACTTCCGCATGGCATTGTACGGCTGAAGCACCTGGTCTAACAAATCCACCCCTCCCATGTACTTATTATAATCCAAAATACAGTCCGGCTTGGGGGCTTCTGCACTGGTACCTCGTACATGGGCAGGGGTGATGCTGTGCCCATGTATTGTTGTTAGTACAAGGACATCCCTCTTGTCCTTGTACCTAACACACAATACTGAGTCGCTGCTTAGTGCTCGGCTCTCATGCCTTCTGAGCTTTTCCCCTAGCAGCGACTTAGGGAGACCTCTCTGATTTTTCCTAACAGTGCCACATGCCGCAGTTTGTCTGGAAGCGAGGCACTTGAACAGGGTAATACTCGTATAAAAATTATCCAGGTAGAGGTGGTAGCCCTGGTCCAATAGTGGGTGCACCAAATCCCACACTATCTTTCCAGCTATTCCCAGGAAGGGGGGGCATTCAGGGGGCACTATCCTAGAGTCCTTCCCTTCATATACCCTGAACCTAAAAGTGTACCCTGATGCACTCTCACACAGCTTATACATCTTCACGCCATACCGTGCCCTCTTATTGGGCAGGTACTGGCGGAACTGAAGTCTCCCTTTGAAATGTACCAGGGACTCGTCCACTGATATGTGCCTCTTTGGAGTATACACATCCATAAATTGGGCACTCAGGTAGTCTAATATGGGTCGGACCTTATATAGCCTATCATAACTGGGGTCATCTCTGGGTGGGCACTGAGAATTGTCAGCAAAATGCAGAAACCTATGGATGGCTTCAAAGCGCATCCTATTCATTGCCATGCGGAACATCGGGGTGTGGTACAGAATGTCTGTGCTCCAATAATCCCTAATAGAGGGCTTTTTGACGAGTCCCATAAGAAGTACTATGCCCCAATACTTCTCCATCTCTGCTGCACTAACAGGGGTCCACCTGTAGGGTTGCGCATAAAAAGAAGTGGGGTTGTGGGCAATGTATTGTGCAGCGTAGAGATTAGTCTGGGACACCATCAAACTAATAAGCTCCTCAGTAAAAAAAAACTTAAAGTAGTCCACTGGTCCGAGCCCTGCCGTGTCTCTGTGTATCCCAGGGCTGGCCGTAAAATCAGGGACCTGAGGGGCATAACTACTGGGGGTCACCCATGTGGGGTCAGAAGTCCCGGACACTCCAGCAGAAGTCCCGGGCACTCCAGCAGAAGTCCCGGGCACCCCAGCAGAAGTCCCGGGCACTCCAGCAGGAGTCCCGGGCACTCCAGCAGGAGTCCCGGGCACTCCAGCAGGAGTCCCGGGCACTCCAGCAGGAGTCCCGGGCACTCCAGCAGGAGTCCCGGGCACTCCAGCAGGAGTCCCGGGCACTCTGACACTACTGCGTAAGCGCCTTCTCGGGGGTTCCTCTGACTCGCTTTGTGAGGACGAGGAAGACAAATAAAACTCGTCCCCACTTGCTGACTCCGTATCGGAGGCCATAAAACTATAGACTTCCAAATCCGTATACGTCTTTTGGGACATGATGGGGGGGATAGTATGCAACCTACACTACAACTACTCCACTCCACTACTACACCGCCTACTCCTCCTCACAACGCCTTCTCCTCCTCACAACGCCTTCTCCTCCTCACAACGCCTTCTCCACCACACACGCCTTCTCCTCCACTACACTCCTTCTCCTCCTCACAACGCCTTCTCCTCCTCACAACGCCTTCTCCACCACACACGCCTTCTATTCCACTACACTCCTTCTCCTCCTCACAACACCGTCTCCTCCTCAGAACGCCTTCTCCTCCTCACAACACCTTCTCCTCCTCACAACGCTTTCTCCTCCTCACAACGCCTTCTCCACCACACACGCCTTCTCCTCCACTACACTCCTTCTCCTCCTCACAACGCCTTCTCCTCCTCACAACGCCTTCTCCTCCACTACACTCCTTCTCCTCCTCACAACGCCTTCTCCTCCACTACACTCCTTCTCCTCCTCACAACGCCTTCTCCTCCTCACAACGCCTTCTCCTCCTCACAACGCCTTCTCCTCCACTACACTCCTTCTCCTCCACTACACTCCTTCTCCTCCTCACAACGCCTTCTCCACCACACACGCCTTCTCCTCCACTACACTCCTTCTCCTCCTCACAACGCCTTCTCCTCCTCACAACGCCTTCTCCTCCTCACAACGCCTTCTCCACCACACACGCCTTCTCCTCCACTACACTCCTTCTCCTCCTCACAACGCCTTCTCCTCCTCACAACGCCTTCTCCTCCTCACAACGCCTTCTCCACCACACACGCCTTCTCCTCCACTACACGCCTTCTCCTCCTCACAACGCCTTCTCCTCCTCACAACGCCTTCTCCTCCTCACAACGCCTTCTCCACCACACACGCCTTCTCCTCCACTACACTCCTTCTCCTCCTCACAACGCCTTCTCCTCCTCACAACGCCTTCTCCTCCTCACAACGCCTTCTCCACCACACACGCCTTCTCCTCCACTAAACGCCTTCTCCACCACACACGCCTTCTCCTCCACCACACGCCTTCTCCTCCACCACACGCCTTCTCCTCCACCACACGCCTTCTCCTCCACCACACGCCTTCTCCACCACACACGCCTTCTCCTCCACCACACGCCTTCTCCTCCACTAACGCCTTCTCCTCCACCACACGCCTTCTCCTCCACTAACGCCTTCTCCTCCACTAAACGCCTTCTCCACCACACACGCCTTCTCCTCCACCACACGCCTTCTCCTCCACCACACGCCTTCTCCTCCACCACACGCCTTCTCCACCACACACGCCTTCTCCTCCACCACACGCCTTCTCCTCCACTAACGCCTTCTCCTCCACCACACGCCTTCTCCTCCACTAAACTCCTACTCCACACACTTCGCACTTAAAAGTGCGGTTTGGGGGGAAAGGGAATACAGATGATGGGGGGGATAGTACAGGGAAGTGGGATTACACTGGGAGGGGATGGAGGATGGGTGTAGTAGTTTTTTTTTCACTTTTACAGGACAGATCCTAAAACCCTCTGCTCTCCAACACTACCAAACGCAGAATGGCGGCGTTGGAGAGCATGGAGGGTGTTGGGTCTGCCCTCCACAGTCACTGATCGCTGTGATTGGCCAGTCTGTACAGACGGGCCAATCACAGCGATCTACATCACAGGACCAATCAGATCGGTCCTGTGATGTCAGAGGGGGACGTCCCCTCTCGATCCCAGCATGCTCCGGGGTTTTGTCATCCCGTCTCACAACGGGATGACGTCATTAACCCCGGAGCCGCCAGCCTGCAGCCTCTGATCGCTGCAATTGGCCGTCTGTAAAGACGGGCCAATCGCAGCGATCGACATCACAGGACCGACATGACAGGTCCTGTGATGTCAGAGGGGGGATGTCCCCTCGCGATCCCGCCAGGTTTCGGCGGTCGGTCATCCCGTCTTGCGACGGGATGACCGAATTTCAACATGTCGCGCCGCTGGCGGATATATCCGCCATCAAGCGCTAACTCACTGCGCTCGATGGCGGATATATCCGCCGCGGAGCGTGAAGGGGTTAATGTATGTGATTTAAAGTAGTATTCCTGAGTAAAAAAAGAGACTTTATTAGACTTCTAGGAGAGACTGTGAGAGTCCGCTAACCTCTCCCACATACAGTGGTTGACAGTTTGCACTATTTTACGTCCTTGTAAATCCTTGCTTGTGGTTAGGGCAACAATAATCCTTTCCGGTAAAGAGACCTCTTTTGTATTCTGTATAGATATGTATAGCTATATGTACAGACAGTTCAATGCTATGTCACCGTCAGACCTCCGGGCAAAGAGTGGGCTCATTGTGTCACTATAATAATTGGCAGGGGGTGCAGAGTTTAAAAAATTTGTTTCAATAATGAAAGGAAAATCCTAGGTTGTGTCCCCAGTGTAGTCCTAAATATGAACTGATGATGGTTTCTAGATAGAAAAGATTACTATAATCAATTTCTCACACATCTGAGGTCAGGGCAGGCATGGGGCAAGTAATATGGGAAAACAGATGTAAGACAGGGAAGGCAGCGATCAATAAACGCAGTCAGCAAATCGTACAGGAATCCAAAAATAGCAGACTAATAGCACATTTACACAGGAACCAAGATTTAGACATCTTAAGCAGGTTTTTTGAGCACCGACTGAGTGACATGTACTTTACCCCCTTGATATGTGGCACAAGATGCAAAAAATAAAAATAAATTGTGGAGCACAATGAAAGAGATGCCTGCCAAAAAACATTACAGTGAGCAGCTGACAAGAGCTTGGGTGTAGACTGAAAACTCCATCACCATCAAACGTTAAGGTAAATGGACGAGAAATACTTTTACAGTGTAATCACAGCTTATAGCAGTTACCAGTTCTTGCCTTTGGAAATCTACTATTTACTTGACCAGTTGTGCCTGAGATACAAATATAAGTCTATACTTTTGTCTATTGCTCTAAAAACTTTCAAACTTTGGTAATTTAATGGTTTTTGTGAATTGTTTTCCATATGATTTACAGTTACAGTTACAGTAAAGAAAAAGAAGTAGTAAGGACTTTCTCATTGGCACCCTAGAACAGCTTTTTGGATCTGACATGTACAGTAATTTGACTATAATATCAAAAGTTTGACTGACAAAGGGAATGATGCATTTAAATGGGGTCAAAGGTTTGCTTTTTCTTTGCAACCTGCCCTAGATTTAATCCATTAGTAGACCTACTAAGATGAAATAAAACACTTGCTCATTGTTCCCCCAGGAATGTTCTATTTCTGAACTGCAGACTCCATAGCAATGTACTTTATTTAGGCTGATATTCGTTTCCACAACTTGTAGGCTGAAGAGTCTATACCCTAGTGTATATTACTGAACACAATAAGTAATTGGTTTCCTTAGGTAACATTCATTTAAAAAGTGGAACACATTAATGATGTGTCGCAGAGAGAGGAAATTAGGACAGCGATGCTCAGTGTACTGGTCTTTGCTACTTAGTGAAGGCAATAGTCAATAGCGGAAAAATCATCTAGCTGTAGTAACTCTGTGTTTCAGCTTAATAGAAAAGATTAAGTGATGTTGTATATTGATGTGATATATAATGTGGACAAAAAGGTTTAGTGAAATTGAATCCATGCCTAGTTTCATGTTAAGGGAACAGCAGATGAAACATGTAAAGTGAACAATTGTTGCATTTTCCCGACAATAAAATATAAGTTTTAATACTATCAAGGGTGCACCCCCCCCCACTGTAGCTAATAGTCACAATGACCCCAATAGCCAATAGACACAGAACCTTCCCCACAGTAGCCTTTAGCCCCAGGGCCTTTACAGAAGCCAATAGAAAATCAACTTGTGTATATGTAAATGTACTGTACCAGAAAAATGCAAATACCGCTAAAAATATGCAATGCCAAATATACAGTACACACAGATACAACTGCTACACATTGTACATATGAATAATGTTGCCATGTTCAAATAACCATACACATAGGGAAAATTATTGAGGTTAGAATTCTCTCTATAAATGGTATATTATAGTAGCGTATGGAATTTTATACAAAGTGTACAGAATAAAATGTACATACAGAATACAGACACTTTTTTTTGTCTTTAGATATAGGCGAATCTATTCTAACGAGGTGGAATTCGTTTAGAAGTTTACGGTGATTTGTGGGAACTATTTTTTTCTCTCTCTATTAGCAAAATGGCCACGACCGCAACGTGTTACATGGGGTAGAGAACTCTTGGAAGAAGAAAGGAACACCCTCGATCACATGTGCAGACATGTAAGCCAATCAGTGACTGGCAGGCGTATGTGATGTCACAGCCCTATAAAAACAGATGCCCATATGTAATCCCGTCATTTCACACTGTATGTGCTGTCTCTTGCGTCTAGCTGCTTGTACTCAGTAGCTGATGGAGTGATTTTTGCTCAAAGTCCAGGGTTTCAGTTTTTGTGGTTCTGTATTCCCCACATTTCCATTATTTTATGTTGCTAAAGTAGATAAAGAAATCTGTGTCAATTCAACATAGTTGATGGAGTGATTTTTGCTCAAACTCCAGGGTGTCAGTTTTTGGGGTTCTGTATTCCCCAAATTTCAATTCTTTTCAACGAGGGGAAGGGTAGCAGCAGCAGGACATGGAGCAGACCCAAGTAGGTGGTGGCCTCCTTGGACAGCACGCCACCATCCCAGGTAGAGGATCCCCTGGACTACTGCGTAGTAGAGATGGGCAAATCCGTTAGAACGAAGTGGAATTCAATACGAATTTCCCAGAAAATTTGATTCGTCATGATTCCAAAGTTTACGCTGGGAACAAAGTTTTTTCCCCCTCTTTTTTAGCTAAATGGGCACGAGCACATCGTGTTACATGGGGCAGAGAACTCTGGGAAGGAGAAAGGAACACCCTTGATGACGTCTTCTCTAATTACATGGTATCCGTTGTGGGGTATCCATATAACGCAAATTCTCATACTTTTCTGTTGCTAAAGTTGAGAGCAAGAAATACGTGTCAAATCCACGTAGTTTATAGAGTGATTTTCGCTCCAATTACAGGGTGTCCGTTGTGGGGTATCTGTATAACGCAAATTTCCATACTTTTTTGTTGCTTATGTTGAGAGCAAGAAATATGTGTCAAATCCACATAGTTGATTAACCACCACGTCAGGCAGATAGGTGGCAAGTGGAGCAGACAGAAGTCGCAGCACAGAAAGGGGACGTCATAGCAGGGGTAACTCTGTGAGGCCAGAACTGCTGTTCATGTCCACCTAGGAGACCGATAGTGGCAGGGATTGGGGGATTGTCTGAAAAACTGTGTATTTATGTTGATTTTTATTTACAACCCCTTGTCCTGGTCTTGCCATCATTTGTCAGAGATTCTATTGACTTGATTAAGAAATTGGAACTTTTGTCTTTTGATGCAGATACTCTCATTGTGACCTTAGACGTGGAGGCGCTTTATGCTAACATCGCCCATCATACTGGCTTGTCGGCGGTTGGGTTTTTTCTGGATGAGAATTCCTCGGGGGACCGCAGACATGATTCCTTCCTTCTGGACTTGCTGGAATTCATATTGCAGCACAACTACTTCACCTTCGACCGAATGTTTTACAGGCAAGTGTCTGGCACGGCTATGGGGGCGAGATGTGGGTTGGTGGGAGAGGGTGCATGTCCGCCCCCATTCACTGTACCAGAAACATGTGAGGGACTGGTTCCGGTTTATAGATGACATCTTGATTTTCTGGACCGGCCCCCTCACACTTTGCCAACAGTTCATCCAAGAACTTAACAATAACCAGTGGAATATTGTTCTTATTGATCTCCTCTTCCTCGGTGGAATTCCTGGACCTCAAAATTACACTACATAACAACAAGGTGGCGACCTCTCTATATCGCAAAAAGACTGCCACGAACAGTCTGCTCCACTTTGAGAGTTTTCATCCCTCCCATAGCCGACAGGGCATACCGGTTGGTCAATTTTTGCGTTTGAAGCGCAACTCCACTTTGGACACTGACTTTAGAACACACGCTTCGGATGTCTCACAGAGATACAAGAATAGGGGTTACCCCAGGAAAACCATTTCACGTGCCTACCGGAGGGTGCGGGACTCAAATCGTCAGGAGCTTCTTATGCCAAACATCAAACAAGGTTCCACCCTTCCCAGGTTGGTTACCACCTATTGTAACGAATGGACTAAGGTCCGCTCACTAGTTACCATCAAATGGAATATCCTACAGAGCGATGAGCGTTTGAAAGCCTTTATTCCGTCGAACCCCCCACTGATGGCCCTGCCCGCTAAAAAGTTGAAGGACGTCCTAACACGTAGTCACTTTGAACGATCAACACGCCGTATCGCCAGGGGTGAAAAATTGAGGGGTTCGTACCCCTGTGGGTCTTGTTCTATCTGTCCATTGATAAACCCGAGGAGGACTTTCACCAATCCAGGTAACCAGAAAACGTTTTACCCTGAGGAACTACGTGAACTGCCGCACTCGCAATGTCATCTATACGCTTATCTGTCCTTGTAACAAGGTGTACGTAGGACAAACTTCTCAGGAGTTACGCAAAAGGACACAGCAACATCTCTCTACAATCATCAATGCAACCTCCCATTTCCTTCAGGATAAACCGCTCTCTACGGTGGCAGAACATTTTAGGAGACACCATGCAGGTAAGGCAACTGGGATCCAAATAGTGGGGCCTAATTCTCGTGGGGGAGACATCACCCCGGCCCTCCTATGTTGTGAGAGTCGCTGGATCTTCACCCTGGGGAGTTTAGCAGCCTGAATGACGATCTCTTGTTTACAGGATTCTACAAATCACTTTAGACCATCCCAACATTTTCTATGCCTGCCTTACTCCCCGGGTTGAATTTACTTCATCGGGGTGGTGTCTTTCTTCATCGGCGACCCATATTCTGTCATTTCTTGCTGATATGTTGCCTCATAATTTTATCCCCTACTTTTCCTTTCTGTAACCTCGTCCTTCTCTTGCTTTCCCCCCCCTCCCCCCTCCCCTTTTGCTTACTTTTATTTCAGATGGTCAAATGAATTACTCATCCTTCAACTAGCACGATTTTACAAGCACAAACGTATAGCGGTAAGTTCTTATATTCACCCATGCCTCTTCTCACACTTTGGGATCCCTAACAGATTTTTCAATGTACTTTTTGTTGGCTTCCTGTTTTTTCTCTCTGATCCCCTCCTTGGGTGGCATGGTTTACTGCCCTGTCTACCCTCTTCATCACAATTGGTGGTGGTTCTTGTTCACCTCTTCACATTCTTTTTCACCCACCTTCCATATCACTTGGCTTGGACTTATTTTCCAACGCATGATGGTTCATCTGTTTGCCGTACATTTACTCTAATCTTACATTACAGCTCTAGATATATGATCACCTACTGTTCACACAACTGTGATTTTGGTCATCCTCTGGTTGCCTTTATGACCCTTGGGCCCCTTGGACTCTCCCTTGCATATGATCTTCGTCCTCAACTGGATGTACTGGACCAGCATGACATCGGCCTTGCCCAAACATGGCTACGGACTACAACTTTATTGGATTATTTTTATTACTTGACTTCTTTTTGAACCCAATAGGCCAGGTCTTGTAAGGGCTATGACCCTCCTGCCTATTACACCCTTGGTGCACATTGACTCACGGGCGAGCATTGTTGGCTGCCGCTCTTATTCACGTGTAAATTACTGCACATCTTTGTTCATATGTACTGTTATTAATTTTGTTATTCATATACTGTTGTGTGTAGTTGCCCCCCCCCAACCCAGTGGTACCTGTCAGTATATTATTTGCCTTATTTGCCTTTTCCATCGGAATATTGGCCACACTGAGCCTTGGTGCAGTGTATGTCTGGCCAGATTGCCACGCAAGCACTAAATATGGTGACATATCCTAATATAATGTACGCCTGCGTCTACTTACTTTAGATTATTTGTTTATTTTGTATACCTTCCACACGTCCTTTTATGAGCATATTCGTCTGGAAAGGGACATAATGCGCGAAGACATTTCTCAGGCTTGGTACATCCCATACTTGTACCACATATTTTCGAACGTCACATATTTTAACCAGTGTCTTTCCGCATGGTCAGCCATTTCTAGTAATACATGGTTCTGTTTGTTTTATACATGAGACCTGTTTTCTTCCTTTGGATTGTATAGCTATCGGGGTGCGTTGGCTTACATACATTTGTATACCTAGGTAGTGCCTGTTCTACACAATTTCGGTCTATCCAGAACTGCCGTTTTCATCTAGGGGTAGTGTGTTGATCAACAACCCAAAAGTTGTTGATTGGTTGACGAGGTCATCCAATTAGTCAAATATAATATCTGACAACCCCAGCCAAGAGTCTGTGAGTTTGTCAGATGCAACAATTGGTTGGCATGGCCCAGGAGCAGATCAGCGGCCCTCACCTGTTCTCAACCAGACTCTGTCCTGTTCATTTCACTCTGCCAGAGATCTACCAGGTGGTCTGGGCTCAGCGCCACTATACAGCGAGGACAAAGTCGTTTCAGCCAGTCAAGGTTCCAGCAGCTCGCTAAAAGGAGCTGTTTGTCTATGACATCATCTCCCAGTCCAGATGTTCCTGCTCCTCACTATGCATGGCGCCTGCAGTCATAGAGCAAAGAGATGCGTCCAGCCATCCTAAGGTGCAGAAGCTGTCCGTGCTCCTGTCCAAGTTGTTGGTACTGCACTCCCTCCCTTTCCACGTTGCGGACTCTGCACCCTTCAGAGAACTAATGGCTTGCGCCAAACTGAGGTGGAGAGTTCCAAGCTAAAATTTCTTTTCCAAAAAGGCAGTACCAGCCCTTCACAAATGTAGAACAGAAGGTGGGCCAGTCCTTGAGCTTATCGGTTTCTTTCAAGGTGCATGGCAGAACGGACGCGTGGAGCTATAACTACGGTCAGTGGGATCTTGACCCTCAGCTCAGTCCTTTCAAGCTGGCACAGACGTTACCTTATCAGGCTGCATTCCAGCCAGTTGGCCCATGTAATTGCCCATGGAATTGAAGAGTGAAGCGATTCTAAGAGCGGTGGCTGTCATGTGCGTGTCATATTAAAACACATTGTTTGAAGAACAAACCACGCTCCCTATGCATATTTAAGCAACATTCTACAACACCCTACAGGCTCTCTGCAGCCAGGAAATACCTGGTTTTTAACGCTATTTTTCATGATTCATGATTTTCAAAAAAATTGTCAATTCGCTTCGTATCGAATTTCAACAAATTCGCCCATCTGTACTGGGCAGCCAAAATTGATGTGTGGCCGCAACTTGCGTAGTTTGCAGTAGAAAAGCTGTCCTGCCCGGCCAGTAGTATGGCCTCAGAGCGGATGTTCAGTGTGGTTAGGGCCATCGTTACCCCAAGGAGAACCCACTTGTCCACTGGTAATGTGGAGAGACTGACCTTTGTCAAGATGAATCAGGCGTGAATCGGCCAGGATTTCAACACACTGATGCCTTATGCATTAGATTAGATCAGCCATTATTCTGATGCTGCCACCCACCTGATGCCACATATCTTCTACCAGTTGCTCCATCTGCCTCCCACCATCTTTACCAGGGATTGGAATTGTCACCCACCTACATACTCTGTCATTATGCCACTTTCTTACCTCCTGCTGCAGCTGCTGGCACTTTGTCATTGTGACACACTGTGGCCTACCATGTTGCTGTCACCACCAGATTTGTCATTGTGCCACCCTCTGATTATACTGCTGTCGCCCACCTACACACACCGTGATTGTGCCACTCTTTGACCTCCTGCTGCTGCTGCTGCCGCCACCTCCGCACTTTGTTATTGTGCAACTCTGTGGCCTACCATGTTGCTGCCACCACCAGAATTTGTCATTGTGCCACTCTCTGGCCTCATGCTTCTGCTACTGCTGCCACCCACCTACGCAAACTGTCATTGTGCCCCTCTCTGACCTTCTGCTGCTGCCACCACCTCCTCACTCTGTCATTGTGCCACACGGTGACCTACCATGTTGCTGCCACCACCAGAATTTGTCATTGTGCCACTCTCTGGCCTCATGCTGCTGCTAAATTTGCTGCCCACCTACACACACTGTGATTGTGCGACTCTCTGCCCTCCTGCTGCTGCCACCACCTCCAAACTCTGTCATTCTGCCACTCTGTGGCCTACAATTTTGCTGCCACCTCCATAATTGGTCAATGTGCCACTCTGCGGCCTACTCATGCTGCTGCCAACTGACCGCTGTCTCCCTGGAACACCCTGTGATTTCGATAATGCTGTTTTCTCCCTCCATCACTATATGATGTTGCCACTATGTTTGGTTTTCCCCTTCATTTCATCTGTCAGAAGGAATGAAAGCTTCAGGATTGATAGCCAAAAGCAGGAGTGGATACAGAACACAGAGGACATGCAAATGTCTCATTTCCTGGTAATTTCTGTTTTGGATCAACTCCAGTTTGTTTTTGGCTTTAGCAATACTGATGAATTATTGACCGATTGAAAGTAGTCACTGACGGAAAAGAAGGGCAAAATGATCAGTGACGTCAATGCAAAATTACTGCCGACACCCTCTCCACTCTTTTGGGGGGTTTCTACATGTATCAGCATGTAACAGAATAGGTTCTGTCATAATCTATGGAATCATCTGATGTCAGTGTAAAAAGAGTGCACTCTTTGCTATAGTGGGATCTTGGCCCTCAGCTCAGTCCTTTCGAGCTGGCACAGACGTTACCTTGTCCGGCTGTGTTCCAGCTTCACTTATTTGGTCAAGTTGGCTCCTGAAAGTGCCCATGGAATTGAAGAGTGAAACGATTCTTAGAGTGGCCGCTGTCATATGCGTGTCATACTAAAACACAGCATTGCTTGAAAACCACATCACGCTCCCTATGCGTTTTTGAGCATGGCACAACACCCTACAGGCTCTCTGCAGCCAGGAAATACACGGCTTTTAATGTGATTCACCATGATTCGATTTGGGTCTAATCAAATTTTGTCGGAAAATTTGGCAAACTCGGCTAATTGAATTTTTGAAAAATCTCTAATTGCCTTTTTTAAATTATAAGTCTATTTGTGACTCACAGTTTTTTGGTTTGAGGTATATGTAGGGGAATTCCCCCATATATATTTATATATACATCTCTTATGTATGGAGATTGCAATCCACATTTTCATGCAATAGTTGCATATACCACATAAAAGTTTTGCGGGATACATAAGTTGCACATGTTTACAAATTCCACATCTCTTTCCATAACACATTCATCAAAATGACATGCCTATATATCTAACTTGTGCATATAAACATATACTCCATTTAGGTGAAACTAAACACATTCACACAATCCACGGGCACACACATTGCACATGTATGCCTATTCTACACTGATATATGAATTACACCCATATGAAAAGTCTGGTCACAGTATATCAGCAGGTGGGTGATAGAAGGGGCTAAAGATAATACTAATCAGATAGGGAGGGGGCAAAAAAGCATCTGGGAGGTTTAAAACATAGAAGTGAACAGATGCGGGTACAGGAGTGAGCAACTTACGGATGTAAAACATAAGATTTCTCAGGGGTGAGCAGCAGAGTTTGGGGGAAGGGGTCCAGAAAGAGCCACTAGTGGGGTTATTATAGGAGCGTATAAGAAAGTATAGGAACCTATAGGAGAGAGCAGGGGCTAGAATGCAAGAAACTCTTGTTTCATCTTCTTGTTATCCAACCCTATTTCAAACACCTGTCTCACCTTTCCCCTCCTGTCACTGCAGATGCACAGTGATCTTAGCAAAAATAGTGCAGGAGAGGAAGGTAGGCACAGGATCTCTGGTGGAAAAGCCCTTGCTGCAGCGCGTACCAAATTCTAGCTGTATTAAACTACAGACAGCCGCTCTGCAGAAGCTCCAATCTGATGGGTAGAACTTACCCTGCGGTGGGCCATTCTGATGCTAAAGACACAGGTGCATCAAGTCCTACTCTTTTGATCCATAGATCAAAAGGCAAAAAAACAACCATAAATTTGATGCATATTCTTTTCTTCTCTCTGAAAGAAACATAAACTTAAATATATTTCAGCTTTAACCCACAACATGGTTAGTTTTCTTTCCATAGACTACTAGAATCTGTGTGCTTGGCACGAACTAGCACCTATGTGGGTCAGCTACTAGACTATGGCCACCCAAACCGCCCACCAAATTTTATACTGTGTATAGCCTTCACCATGCAATCCTTGCACAATACAATCAACACACATATACGCAATACCTCCACTTATACCTCCACCTCAGCCCCCACTTGAGAAGTAGAAAGGCGGCCCTGGGCCAGTGGTCAATGAACCTTAGCTAATAGACCCAACTACTCCACTAACCCCATCGCTCAGTACACTAAAGGTCCACTGCACAAGGTGGCAGTGGTTGTCACCAAGCACCCCCCACACTTGATTTTCCTTCGTAACCCCTTCTGCGAGCTTATCGGGGTATTTGAGCCGGCAGCTCCTCTGGACACTGGGTTCTCCCTCCTGGCAGGACCAGACTGTAACTTACTTTGCATACTCAGTTACTTACATTATACACTGCAAGTGAAAATCATTTTATAATAAAAAATAAATTAATAAAATAAATATCCCCTAAAAAAACGTGAAAAACTTTCAATAATATATAATTTTTCCATGAAATATAATCATTAAATACTCTTACAAAAAATGAACAGCCCTTTTTGCAAAAAATAAGCCCTCAACCAAAAATTACAAAATTAATGCCTTATGAAAAGTTTTGATACTAAAACAAACGCGATTTTCTCTAACATTGGTTTTGCTCAGTAAAATTGAACAAAGATAAGTAAAACGATATAAATGAGGTATCAACTTAATTATAGTGAACCAGAGAATAAAGTTAAAATATTATTTTTATATTATGGTGAGCAGCCAAAAAAGGACTAAAAATCCAAAACAAAAATGATTTTCTTTGTGTCTACTTTGCAATAGTTAATAAAATCTCATGAATAAGCTATAGACCCCCAAAATTAATTTTTTATACAGTTCCTCTCATCCCGCAATTAATAAGCCCTCATATGTGTTGTGAGGGATGTATAAGATGATATGTTTGATGATGAATTGTCAGCAGTCCACTTTATACTACTCAACCAGGTACTCATCCAGGACAGATAACCTTGGATCTTTACTTTATTGAATTTCAGGCCCAGAGACTCCCAGACATAGACAATGGTGTTAATAACAACGGTCATAGCTTTGGCTTGCAAATGTAGATGAATGTACTATCATACTCAGATCACAACTCCATTCACCTATATCCTCCCCCCTCCTCCATTCCTCTGTACCCTTCTCATCCAAACTGCTTTCTCCTCTTATACAATTCTCTTTACATTGACTAACATGTAGAGAATATCTTATTGGTTAAAGCAGAGATAACTATACTACTTGCTATTGGTTAATTAATGGACACTTTTGTTATGGTGACAACTGAACCAACTTCTTCTCTTTGAAAGGCAGAGGGGTAGTTGTGTGGCAGACACTCCTCTCTCTGCAGGCATAGCCATAAACTAGGTGGATAGTTTCTTTTGTATAACATGTAAGAAGTCAAATGCCACCTACTTGTACTTATAACATTTGCACATGTATCTTTACTGCTCTCGTCTACACATCCAACAGCATATTGAAGTTAGCATAAATAACCATCCATTGTTTACCAAAGCAATAGATTTGTTATAGTTATAGAACATCCTTCTAGGTCGGATCAATTCATATAGGAATTAAAATAATATAAAATATATAACTACAATATGTTGGCATTACCCAAAAAAGAAAAGTTTTCTAGCCTGTAGAATGTGACAATACAAATCTGCTCTGAATGGTGCACCTTCCCTTCAATGTCCTCACGTGTGCCCATTCAGCAGGTCACCACCACATATGGGGTATTGGTACACTCAGCAGAAATCAAAGTTTGTAGAACATTTCATCATTTAATTAATTGTGAAAGTGCAATTTTTGGCCCAAATTAATGTATTTTAACGAATGTACATTTTAACCCTTGTGAAACACTTAAAGGGTTAACAGACTTTATAATAGTTGTTTTACATATGTTAAGGGGTGTAGTTTTTGTGTATAATGTATAGTATATTTAGGTCTCTCAAATTCACTTGAAAGCTGAGTTGTCCCTTAAAACGCGAGTCTTGGTGATTTTTAGGGAAAAGAGAAAAATTGCACCATAATTTCTAAGCCTCATAACATCCTAGAAAAATACCATGTCATCATAAAGCAGACATTCCAAAAATGTTAGTTATCTAGCTATTTGTGTGGTATACCTAAATACCTAGAAAGCAGAACATTAAAAAAATTTTTTGAAACAAAACGCAAAACTTATCACTTCACTTGTTCAACTAACAAAAAGTAAAAATGGGGCACATTTACTAAGGGCTATGCACCAGTTTTCTGTGAAACTTTGCAGTTTCTCTCTAGTGCAAACTAGATTATTTCAAGAAAATCTACCATTTGTTTATGCATTGTGAACTAAGCATACCTTGAGAATGCTGTAGCGGCACCGATGCAGAAACATATCTTGTTAAATCCCTGAACCAAGTGGTTCTGCTCTAAAAACAATTATATAATTCAGGACATTTGGAAAGCTGGGTTTAGACTGATAAACATATTACAGGGAGCTTCCTGAACTGTCCAGACAGGACTAATCAACCTGAGCTGTATGACTCAGCAGCTGGGGGATGGTGCAGCGATTGATTACTTCTGCCTGTCAGGGACAACACAGTGACGATGTAGTCTCGCTTACGATGGGCAGGACAAGGCTGGAGAAATGCATAATTAGGGTGAGAAAAAGTGTCGGCTCAGCCACAGCAGCGTCAGAGCCTCATTATCATAATTTTTAAATTGTTTTTTTAACAAAACCATCCACGTTCAAGGATTAAAGATATGCTTCTGCATCAGTGTAGCTACAGCATTCTCAAAGGTGTGTTTGGCTCATAATGCATAGAATCAAATCAGGTTCAGGTGCTCAGGCGTCACATTTAACATGCAAAGTCCAACAGAAATGTGCCACACGCTTCATGTTAAAGTTGCACCAAAAAAGTGCAGAGCAGTGCAGAGGGCCCCAGATTCAGGATTTGTGGCACACTATACACAGGCAAACTGCACAGTGCCCCAATGTGTCACGAGAAATAAATTTCAAAATCACCTGGATATGTAAATGCATTCTGAAGTTATAACTAATTATTGTGACACATGTCAGATTCTAAATATAGAGTCTGGTCATTAAGCTGAAAACAAATGTCGGTGATAAGGGGTTAAATTGTAACTTTTTGTTAGTTTTTTTTCCAGTATCCACTCCAGGTTATTTCCAATGACTGGGTGTGTTTTTTATGCCAAAAATTAGGTGATAACTTATGGAACACTGCAGAAAACTTGACCATAGCAAACATGGAAAAAGGATGCAACTCTACCACCGGGCCTCAAAAGTAAAAATAAATAAAAAGCAAGAAAAAAAGAAAACAAAGTAAATGATAAATGTGCCCCAGTGTGTCCGCAACCTGCAGCATGATACACATGAAAATCACTAATGAACCACTGCTAACAATTACAATGCAATCTGAAAATCTGGATTGCCTGGATTGTGGTAGCTTGTTATTCACATCTCAAGAGCCTTTATTTCCAGTCATTTCCGTAAATTATTGGAAATTCTGCTTGTATTTTTACAAGGGTATACCAGATCGGTAATACAATCAATATATTTCCATATTAATAATAGAGTTACAGTATATAATAGAAACAAATGACCTGGAAAAAAGGAAGCACTGGCTCACAAGACAAGAGAATATGAAGCTCTTTAATGAAATTACTCTTTTTCAACAGTTTATCGCTTCCTGATAAATTTATTAAGGTTCAAATATATGAACTTTCATTTAAGCAGCAAAGTAAAATCTCCCTCCTGGCAGTCCTGTCATGTTAATTGGCAAGTTATGTAATTTAACATGGCAGCACTGAGTAAACAAGTCAACATTTTGTCTGCAAGTGAAGGATCCACAAACTGCACAAATCATTATATGTTAATTTTTTTGTTAGACACAAAGACCTCAGAGGAATACAGAAAAAGTCAGGCTGATTTACATTGTATCATTAAATCAAAGTAAAAGCGACACTCACAACAATTACTTTCTATCCAGAATATGAAATACAAAGTAGAAAGATTAGTTTTACCTCTCAACCTGCATCCATTTCCCTGATATTAAACCAGGCACTGAAGAAACTGTACGGTTATATATGGAGATGGGCAAATCGATTTGAACGAAGTGGAATTTTTTTTCCCCTTTATTAGCAAAATGGGAGTGAGCACAACATGTTACATGAAGCAGATAACTCTGGGAAGAAAGGAACACCCTTGATAACATGAGCAGACCTGTAAGCCAATCATGGGCTTATGTGATGTCACAGCCCTATAAAAACAGACGACCATTTGCAATTTTGGCATATCACACTGCATGTGCTGTCTCCAGCATCTAGTTTGTACTGTACTGTGCTGTAGAAATTTCCACTTCAATCCCAGGGTGATCTATATACCCGAAATAGCAGTTCTTTTTTTGTTGCTGAAGTTATTAGCAAGAACTCTGTGTAAAATCTATATAGTTTATGGAGTGAATTTTGCTCCAATCCCAGGGTCTCAGTTTTGGGGGATCTGTATTCCCCAAATTGCAGTTCTTTTTTTGGCAAAGACATAATATTTTCAGGGAAATTGTAATGAATGATGCATGTGGCGTCTCTAATCTTCAAATTTAAATAAAAAAATTAAACTTCAAATTAATTTCAAATTAATCTCAAACTTCAAATTCATGTCAAACTATGTCATTATGCCACTCTGTGGCCTACCATGTTGCTGCCACCTAAAGAAATTGTCATCATGCTACTCTCTGATCTCATGTTGCTGCTGCTGACACCTCCACGCTTTGTCATTGTGCCGCAATGTGGCCTACCATGTTACTGCCAGCTCCAGAATTTGTCTTTGTGACACTCTCTGATAATAATAATCAATTACACTCTCTGATAATAATAATCAATTAACCAGCAATTTTCATGCAGAACAATGCCCCCTATTATGCTCCCTATCACAGAAAATATTGAAACAATGAAATGTCCAGGACAGAGTCCTGATCTAAAACCAATAAAAATACCTCTGGGAAATCCTCACACAAAATCACACCAGAGCAGTGTGAGAGACTAGTGATGTCCTATGGCTGCACATGTGCTGAAGTCATTCACAGCACTTCCTACTGATTGGCAACTGTTATATCCTTCAGAAAATGTCTTTAGAATCTTTCTATGTGCTACATTGCTGTTCTCTAATTATGATCATCACATTTTTTACAAAAAATGGTTTTGTGTTTATTTACTTTGGTCATTTTTAGAGATGAGCGAACACTAAAATGCTCGGGTACTCGTTATTCGAGACGAACTTTTCCCGATGCTCGAGTGCTCGTCTCGAATAACGAACCCCATTGAAGTCAATGGGAGACTCGAGCATTTTTCAAGGGGACCAAGGCTCTGCACAGGGAAGCTTGGCCAAACACCTGGGAACCTCAGAAAAGGATGGAAACACCACGGAAATGGACAGGAAACAGCAGGGGCAGCATGCATGGATGCCTCTGAGGCTGCTTAATCACACCATTATGCCAAAATTATGGGCAACAGCATGGCCATGACAGAGTGACAGAATGAAGCTAGATAGCATCTAAAACATCCAATAATTGACCCTGACACTATAGGGGACGGCATGCAGAGGCAGCGGCAGCAGGCTAGAGGGTGTCATGGCGACATACCCTAAATGGACTCAGGCTTCAAACCAATGGGTGGCAGAGAGGAACCAAAGGAGGTGAGCAAGAAGCGCTCAAATAATATCGGTACATGATAAAAGTTTGCCAGTATATTTTGTGGATTACACAGCAGGGTGGCGACAAAGTTAACATGGAAGCCATGAAAACAACCCAAAATTCTGCCTGACACAGCTCGTTTGATAAGGGGACGATGTATGGAGGCAGTGAACTAGTAGTAGATTAAAGGTGCTGCAGTTAAAACTATGTTAGTTGGATCTTGGCATGGAGCTGGCGCTCCGCTGCCAGGCGAGCTTTCGCCAATCCAAGCCCCTGTCTCTAGGCTACTCCCCAAACAGCACTTCTAAGAACCTTTTGTATAAGATCAAGTGTAGTAGCGTTCTTATAAGTTTAGGATATGCCGGGTGAGGGGAATGTAAACAGATGCGCAAGAAGCGCTGAAATAATATCCCTAAATGGTAAAAGTTTGCAAGTATATTTTGGGGATTACACAGCAGGGTGGCGACAAAGTTAACAACTTTGATGTGGAATGCCCTGTAATAGCTCTTGGGCGGTGTGCCTTTTATCGCCTAGGCTCAGCAGTTTCAGCACCGCCTGCTGTCGCTTAGCGACGGCACTGCTGCTGTGCCTAGAGCTACCGACTGATGGCGCCATGCCCACGGATGGTAATTCGGAGGAGGAGGAGGTGGAGGAGGGGTGGGAGGAGGTATAGTAGGCCTTTGAGACCTGGACCGAGGTAGGCCCCGCAATTCTCTGCGTCGGCAGTATATGACCAGCCCCAGGGTCAGACTCGGTCCCAGCCTGCACCAAGTTAAGTGTAGTAGCGTTCTTATAAGTTTGGGATATGGCGGGTGAGGGGAATGTAAACAGATGCGCAAGAAGCGCATGATGCGCATGGAGCTGGCGTTCCGCTGCCAGGCGAGCTTTCGCCAATCCAAGCCCCTGTCTCTAGGCTACTCCCCAAACAGCACTTCTAAGAACCTTTTGTATAAGATCAAGTGTAGTAGCGTTCTTATAAGTTTAGGATATGCCGGGTGAGGGGAATGTAAACAGATGCGCAAGAAGCGCTGAAATAATATCCCTAAATGGTAAAAGTTTGCAAGTATATTTTGGGGATTACACAGCAGGGTGGCGACAAAGTTAACAACTTTGATGTGGAATGCCCTGTAATAGCTCTTGGGCGGTGTGCCTTTTATCGCCTAGGCTCAGCAGTTTCAGCACCGCCTGCTGTCGCTTAGCGACGGCACTGCTGCTGTGCCTAGAGCTACCGACTGATGGCGCCATGCCCACGGATGGTAATTCGGAGGAGGAGGAGGTGGAGGAGGGGTGGGAGGAGGTATAGTAGGCCTTTGAGACCTGGACCGAGGTAGGCCCCGCAATTCTCTGCGTCGGCAGTATATGACCAGCCCCAGGGTCAGACTCGGTCCCAGCCTGCACCAAGTTAAGTGTAGTAGCGTTCTTATAAGTTTGGGATATGGCGGGTGAGGGGAATGTAAACAGATGCGCAAGAAGCGCATGATGCGCATGGAGCTGGCGTTCCGCTGCCAGGCGAGCTTTCGCCAATCCAAGCCCCTGTCTCTAGGCTACTCCCCAAACAGCACTTCTAAGAACCTTTTGTATAAGATCAAGTGTAGTAGCGTTCTTATAAGTTTAGGATATGCCGGGTGAGGGGAATGTAAACAGATGCGCAAGAAGCGCTGAAATAATATCCCTAAATGGTAAAAGTTTGCCAGTATATTTTGGGGATTACACAGCAGGGTGGCGACAAAGTTAACAACTTTGATGTGGAATCCATGAAAACAACCCAAATTTCTGCCTGACACACCTCGTTTGATAAAGGGACGATGTATGGAGGCAGCTATATGGACGACTTTTGGAGGTAGCAATGGAGACAACGTGTGGAGGCTGCTATGGAGACAATTTAATTTGGATAGTGCCTGTATGTGGCAGTCCCAAACATTTTTCAAACCAGAGGAGCAGGTAGGTGGCCCTCCAGTAAAATGGGATAGATTGAGTGCCTGTATGTGGCAGTCCCAAAAATGTTTCAAACCAGAGGAGCAGGTAGGTGGCCCTCCAGTAAAATGGAATAGATTGAGTGCCTGTATGTGGCAGTCCCAAAAATTGTTCAAACCAGAGGAGCAGGTAGGTGGCCCTGCAGTAAAATGGAATAGATTGAGTGCCTGTATGTGGCAGTCCCAAAAATTGTTCAAACCAGAGGAGCAGGTAGGTGGCCCTGCAGTAAAATGGAATAGATTGAGTGCCTGTATGTGGCAGTCCCAAAAATTGTTCAAACCAGAGGAGCAGGTAGGTGGCCCTGCAGTAAAATGGAATAGATTGAGTGCCTGTATGTGGCAGTCCCAAAAATGTTTCAAACCAGAGGAGCAGGTAGGTGGCCCTCCAGTAAAATGGAATAGATTGAGTGCCTGTATGTGGCAGTCCCAAAAATTGTTCAAACCAGAGGAGCAGGTAGGTGGCCCTGCAGTAAAATGGAATAGATTGAGTGCCTGTATGTGGCAGTCCCAAAAATTGTTCAAACCAGAGGAGCAGGTAGGTGGCCCTGCAGTAAAATGGAATAGATTGAGTGCCTGTATGTGGCAGTCCCAAAAATTGTTCAAACCAGAGGAGCAGGTAGGTGGCCCTGCAGTAAAATGGAATAGATTGAGTGCCTGTATGTGGCAGTCCCAAAAATTGTTCAAACCAGAGGAGCAGGTAGGTGGCCCTGCAGTAAAATGGAATAGATTGAGTGCCTGTATGTGGCAGTCCCAAAAATTGTTCAAACCAGAGGAGCAGGTAGGTGGCCCTGCAGTAAAATGGAATAGATTGAGTGCCTGTATGTGGCAGTCCCAAAAATGTTTCAAACCAGAGGAGCAGGTAGGTGGCCCTCCAGTAAAATGGAATAGATTGAGTGCCTGTATGTGGCAGTCCCAAAAATTGTTCAAACCAGAGGAGCAGGTAGGTGGCCCTGCAGTAAAATGGAATAGATTGAGTGCCTGTATGTGGCAGTCCCAAAAATGTTTCAAACCAGAGGAGCAGGTAGGTGGCCCTCCAGTAAAATGGAATAGATTGAGTGCCTGTATGTGGCAGTCCCAAAAATTGTTCAAACCAGAGGAGCAGGTAGGTGGCCCTGCAGTAAAATGGAATAGATTGAGTGCCTGTATGTGGCAGTCCCAAAAATGTTTCAAACCAGAGGAGCAGGTAGGTGGCCCTCCAGTAAAATGGAATAGATTGAGTGCCTGTATGTGGCAGTCCCAAAAATTGTTCAAACCAGAGGAGCAGGTAGGTGGCCCTGCAGTAAAATGGAATAGATTGAGTGCCTGTATGTGGCAGTCCCAAAAATTTTTTAAAACAGAGGACCGGGTAGGTGGCCCTCCAGAAAAATGGAATAGATTGAGTGCCTGTATGTGGCACTCACAAAAATTGTTTCAAACAGAGGACCGGGTAGGTGGCCCTCCAGAAAAATTAAATGCATAAAGTACTATAGGTAGAGCCAGTGGGCCCTGTCAAAAAATAGCCAGTTTCCTCTGCTTTACTGTACAAAGAGCAGGAGAAGGAGGAAAATGAGGAGGAGGAGGAGGAGTGGATAAATTATTCAGGTTGAGCTTCCTTCACCTGCTGGAGATTGGAAATTAGGAGAAATCCATGCTTTATTCATCTTGATAAGCGTCAGCCTGTCAGCGCTGTCAGTCGACAGGCGTGTACGCTTATCGGTGATGATGCCACCAGCTGCACTGAAAACCCGCTCGGACAAGACGCTAGCGGCAGGGCAGGCAAGAACCTCCAAGGCGTAGAGCGCCAGTTCGTGCCACATGTCCAGCTTTGAAACCCAGTAGTTGTAGGGAGCTGTGTGATCATTTAGGACGATGGTATGGTCAGCTACGTACTCCCTCACCATCTTTCTGTAAAGATCAGCCCTACTCTGCCGAGACTGGGGACAGGTGACAGTGTCTTGCTGGGGTGACATAAAGCTGGCAAAAGCCTTGTAAAGCGTACCCTTGCCAGTGCTGGACAAGCTGCCTGCTCGCCTACTCTCCCTCGCTACTTGTCCCGCAGAACTACGCACTCTGCCGCTAGCGCTGTCAGAAGGGAAATACTGTTTCAGCTTGTGCACCAGGGCCTGCTGGTATTCATGCATTCTCACACTCCTTTCCTCTCCAGGGATGAGAGTGGGAAGATTTTGCTTGTACCGTGGGTCCAGGAGAGTGAACACCCAGTAATCGGTGCTGGAATAAATTCTTTGAACGCGAGGGTCACGGGATAGGCAGCCTAGCATGAAATCTGCCATATGCGCCAGAGTACCAACGCGTAAGAATTCACTCCCCTCACTGGCCTGACTGTCCATTTCCTCCTCCTCCAACTCCTCCAACTCCTCTTCTTCTGCCCATACACGCTGAACAGTGAAGGACTCAACAATGGTCCCCTCTTGTGTCTCGCCAACATTCTCCTCCTCTTCCTCCTCATCCTCCTCCACCTCCACCTCCTCCGATATGCGCTGAGAAACAGACCTCAGGGTGCTTTGGCTATCAACAAGGGAATATTCTTCCCCCGTCTCTTGTGGCGAGCGCAAAGCTTCCGACTTCATGCTGACCAGAGAGTTTTTCAACAGGCCAAGCAGCGGGATGGTGAGGCTGATGATGGCGGCATCGCCACTGACCATCTGTGTTGACTCCTCAAAGTTACTCAGCACCTGACAGATATCAGACATCCACGTCCACTCCTCATTGTAGACTTGAGGAAGCTGACTGACCTGACTACCAGTTCTGGTGGAAGTTGACATCTGGCAGTCTACAATCGCTCTGCGCTGCTGGTAAACTCTGGATAACATGGTCAGTGTTGAATTCCACCTCGTGGGCACGTCGCACAACAGTCGGTGAGCGGGCAGTTGGAGGCGGCGCTGCGCTGCCCTGAGAGTGGCAGCATCTGGGCTGGACTTCCTGAAATGCGCACAGATGCGGCGCACCTTCGTGAGCAAATCAGACAGATTGGGGTATGTCTTGAGGAAACGCTGCACTATCAGATTTAACACATGGGCCAGGCATGGCACATGTGTCAGTCTGCCGAGTTGCAGAGCCGCCACCAGGTTACGGCCGTTGTCACACACAACCATTCCCGGCTTGAGGTTCAGCGGTGCCAGCCACAGATCAGTCTGCGCCGTGATGCCCTGTAATAGCTCTTGGGCGGTGTGCCTTTTGTCGCCTAGGCTCAGCAGTTTGAGCACCGCCTGCTGTCGCTTAGCGACGGCACTGCTGCTGTGCCTAGAGCTACCGACTGATGGCGCCGTGCCCACGGATGGTAGTTCGGAGGAGGAGGTGGAGGAGGGGTGGGAGGAGGAGGAGGCATAGTAGGCCTGAAACACCTGGACCGAGGTAGGCCCCGCAATCCTCGGCGTCGGCAGTATATGAGCAGCCCCAGGGTCAGACTCGGTCCCAGCCTCCACCAAGTTAACCCAATGTGCCGTCAGCGATATATAGTGGCCCTGCCCGGCAGCACTCGTCCACGTGTCCGTGGTCAGGTGGACCTTGTCAGAAACGGCGTTGGTCAGGGCACGGATGATGTTGTCTGACACGTGCTGGTGCAGGGCTGGGACGGCACATCGGGAAAAGTAGTGGCGGCTGGGGACCGAATACCGAGGGGCGGCCGCCGCCATGAGGTTGCGAAAGGCCTCGGTCTCTACTAGCCTATAGGGCAGCATCTCCAGGCTAAGCAATCTGGAGATGTGCACATTAAGGGCTTGGGCGTGCGGGTGGGTTGCACTATATTTGCGTTTCCGCTCCAGCGTCTGGGGTATGGAGAGCTGAACGCTGGTGGATGCTGTGGAGGATCGTGGAGGCGACGATGGGGTTTTTGTGGCAGGGTCCTGGGCAGGGGGCTGACTAGCAGCTGACACAGGGGAAGGAGCAGTGGTGTGCACGGCCGGAGGTGAACGGGCTTGTTGCCACTGAGTGGGGTGCTTAGCATTCATATGCCTGCGCATACTGGTGGTAGTTAAGCTAGTAGTGGTGGAACCCCTGCTGAGCCTGGTTTGGCAAATGTTGCACACCACAGTCCGTCGGTCATCCGGTGTTTCCTTAAAGAACCTCCACACTTCTGAAGATCTAGCCCTCGCCGCAAGAGCCCTCACCACGGGAGCTTCACTAGTTGACAGTGGCGCTGATGCACCAGCTCTGGCCCTGCCTCTCCGTCTGGCCCCACCACTGCCTCTTCCAACCTGTTCAGGTCGAGGACTCTCCTCCGTCTCAGAAGCACTGTGTTCACCCGGCCTCTCAACCCAGCTTGGGTCTGTCACCTCATCATCCTCCGATCCCTCAGTCTGCTCCCCCCTCGGACTTCCTGCCCTGACAACAACTTCCCCACTGTCTGACAACCGTGTCTCCTCATCGTCGGACACCTCTTTACACACTTCCACTACGTCAAGAAGGTCATCATCACCCACAGACTGTGACTGGTGGAAAACCTGGGCATCGGAAAATTGCTCAGCAGCAACCGGACAAGTGGTTTGTGACTGTGGGAAGGGTCCAGAAAACAGTTCCTCAGAGTATGCCGGTTCAAATGCCAAATTTTCCTGGGAGGGGGCAGACTGGGGGGGAGGAGGCTGAGGTGCAGGAGCTGGAGGAGTGGCGATTTCGGTGACATGGGTGGACTGCGTGGAAGACTGACTGGTGGTGGACAAATTGCTCGAAGCATTGTCAGCAATCCACGACATCACCTGTTCGCACTGTTCTGGCCTCAACAGTGCTCTACCACGAGTCCCAGTAACTTCAGACATGAACCTAGGGAGTGTAGCTCTGCGGCGTTCCCCTGCTCCCTCATCAGCAGGTGGTGTCTCACCCCGCCCAGGACCACGGCCTCTGACCCCTGCAGTAGTTGGACGCCCACGTCCCCGCCCTCGTCCTCTACCCCTAGCCCTCGGGTTAAACATTTTTAAAATGAGAGTTATAACTTTATTTTTTTTTTTACTTTTTTTTGGTTTTTTTTGTGTTTTTTTTTTTTTTTGTGTTTTTTGTTTTTTTTTGAGTTTTTAAAACCAAACAATGCTATCCTATTGCTATGGCTATTTTCTAGCCAAGTATCAAAGGAAGCACAGTACTATGCCAGATGAGATGACACTGAGTTATTGCCTAATAGAAATCCAACCCCTACTGAATTTTGCCACTTCGGCCTTTGCTATGGATATGTGCGCCACTAAGCGCAGAACACAGCGGTCGCAAGTCCCACTACAAATTGCTCAGAATTGGCAAGTACATGCACTGCAGAAACTACAGCCACCAGCAGATCAACCAGAAATCAAATATATAGAACGCTACTGTAGGCTTCAAGATCAAGAAGCTGTTTGTATTCTCCTATGGCTATTTTCTAGCCAAGTATCAAAGGAAGCACAGTACTATGCCGGATGAGATGACACTGAGTTATTGCCTAATAGAAATCCAACCCCTACTGAATTTTGCCACTTCGGCCTTTGCTATGGATATGTGCGCCACTAAGCGCAGAACACAGCGGTCGCAAGTCCCACTACAAATTGCTCAGAATTGGCAAGTACATGCACTGCAGAAACTACAGCCACCAGCAGATCAACCAGAAATCAAATATATAGAACGCTACTGTAGGCTTCAAGATCAAGAAGCTGTTTGTATTCTCCTATGGCTATTTTCTAGCCAAGTATCAAAGGAAGCACAGTACTATGCCGGATGAGATGACACTGAGTTATTGCCTAATAGAAATCCAACCCCTACTGAATTTTGCCACTTCGGCCTTTGCTATGGATATGTGCGCCACTAAGCGCAGAACACAGCGGTCGCAAGTCTCACTACAAATTGCTCAGAATTGGCAAGTACATGCACTGCAGAAACTACAGCCACCAGCAGATCAACCAGAAATCAAATATATAGAACGCTACTGTAGGCTTCAAGATCAAGAAGCTGTTTGTATTCTCCTATGGCTATTTTCTAGCCAAGTATCAAAGGAAGCACAGTACTATGCCGGATGAGATGACACTGAGTTATTGCCTAATAGAAATCCAACCCCTACTGAATTTTGCCACTTCGGCCTTTGCTATGGATATGTGCGCCACTAAGCGCAGAACACAGCGGTCGCAAGTCCCACTACAAATTGCTCAGAATTGGCAAGTACATGCACTGCAGAAACTACAGCCACCAGCAGATCAACCAGAAATCAAATATATAGAACGCTACTGTAGGCTTCAAGAAGCTGTTTGTATTCTCCTATGGCTATTTTCTAGCCAAGTATCAAAGGAAGCACAGTACTATGCCAGATGAGATGACACTGAGTTATTGCCTAATAGAAATCCAACCCCTACTGAATTTTGCCACTTCGGCCTTTGCTATGGATATGTGCGCCACTAAGCGCAGAACACAGCGGTCGCAAGTCTCACTACAAATTGCTCAGAATTGGCAAGTACATGCACTGCAGAAACTACAGCCACCAGCAGATCAACCAGAAATCAAATATATAGAACGCTACTGTAGGCTTCAAGAAGCTGTTTGTATTCTCCTATGGCTATTTTCTAGCCAAGTATCAAAGGAAGCACAGTACTATGCCAGATGAGATGACACTGAGTTATTGCCTAATAGAAATCCAACCCCTACTGAATTTTGCCACTTCAGCCTTTGCTATGGATATGTGCGCCACTAAGCGCAGAACACAGCGGTCGCAAGTCTCACTACAAATTGCTCAGAATTGGCAAGTACATGCACTGCAGAAACTACAGCCACCAGCAGATCAACCAGAAATCAAATATATAGAACGCTACTGTAGGCTTCAAGAAGCTGTTTGTATTCTCCTATGGCTATTTTCTAGCCAAGTATCAAAGGAAGCACAGTACTATGCCAGATGAGATGACACTGAGTTATTGCCTAATAGAAATCCAACCCCTACTGAATTTTCCCACTTCGGTCTTTGCTATGGATATGTGTGCCACTAAGAGCTAAACACAACGGTAGCAAGTCCCCCTGCTAATTCCTCACAAAATGGTAAAAGATGCAAATTAAAATAAAAAAAGTAGAACGTTATTGTAGCCCTAAGAAGGGCTGTTGGGTTCTTTGAGAATCACTCCTGCCTAACAGTAAGCTAATAGAACACCCTAACGCTTTCCCTGAGCAGCAGCAGCTCTCTCCCTAGCGGCATCCAGAGACAGAATGATCCGAGCAGCGCGGCCAGCGGCTAGTCTATCCCAGGGTCACCTGATCTGGCCAGCCAACCACTGCTATCGACGTGTAAGGGTACCACGTCATGCTGGGTGGAGTGCAGAGTCTCCTGGCTTGTGATTGGCTCTGTTTCTGGCCGCCAAAAAGCAAAACGGCGGGAGCTGCCATTTTCTCGAGCGGGCGAAGTATTCGTCCGAGTAACGAGCAGTTTCGAGTACCCTAATGCTCGACCGAGCATCAAGCTCGGACGAGCATGTTCGCTCATCTCTAGTCATTTTGTAAAACACTGTTTTAGTGGCATGGTGTACCCCATACAAAAAAAAACATCAAATGTTGATCAATGGAGATTTAATTATTTATGAAAAAATCAAGCGAACATACATTGTTCTCTAATTGTGATCTCCAGGGTGAGACAATACCCTTTGAGCTATTAAGCGATTTTAATTCTGAACAAAGTATCACTCACTTCATTAGTAAAAATGAAAAAAAAAAACCCAAAGGCAATGTTGAAATGTGGAGTTTAATTAAGGATATCTATGATACAGGTGCCTTACTAAAGTCAATTCACCTTTTTCATGCCAATAGAAATTTGGTATCACAGTAATCGTACTGATCTGTAGAATAAAGATAACAATGTTGAACATCCAAAAAATTCAATTACATAATTGATGTTTTTTTCAACAACCCCCCTCAGTAAAAGTTTTTAACAATAGTCCATTGTTGTATCACTGAAAAATGCATCTAATCCCACAAAAAAAGAAGCCATCACATGGAAACATTAATGGAAGATCAAATGTTTTATAGCTTGCACAAGTGCGTCAACGAACCAACCAAAAACCACTAAATTATGTAGGGCAAAACTGGCTAATGTATTGTCCTCCTTCCCATCTGTGCCTTGCTGTGCGCCCACACAATAACGTCCACGTGTGAGGTGTCTCTGTACTCAGAAGAAAATTAAGATGGGTTATGTTTTGTGGATGTGTAAATTTTAGCGATAAATGAACATATTGCCAACAAAATCGAACAACACTAAACATAATTACTATGAAGATCTCAAAGGGAAACAGTCTTTCTAAAAGCTGTTTATAATAGTTTGAGGGTTGCAGATTTGAAAATGAAGTGAAATATAGGGGGTTTCTAATATTCAAAATTTCAAAATTCATTAAAAACAAAAATGACCCCCAAAAAAGGTCAATTCGGAAATCTCCTTGAAAATACAGAAAATCAGTGTTCGATTTATAAGCCACGTGACATCAAAACCTGACATTTAAAAAATTATGAAAACTTAAATGTTAGTAACTAATAATAACAAAATCATTTTGAATTTTGAAAATGGTGAATTTTTCTCTAAAGTGATTACTCAAAATCACTTTAGTAAGTTTAAGTGTTCAAAAGTTATAACCATGTAATATATAACCATACCACCATAACAAACATACTATAACCATATAATAGTAGTAGAATGTAATATTTTTGCTTTTAAAAAAGGTATCCAGGTTCTTCTTGATCCTTTCTAGATCATCTACCAACACAATGGGGGTCATTTACTAAGGGCCCGATTCGCGTTTTCCCGACGTGTTACCCGAATATTTCCGATCTGTGCCGATTTTTCCTGTATTGCCCCCGGATTTTGGCGCACGCGATCGGATTGTGGCGCATAGGCGCTGGCATGCATGTGACGGAAAACGGGGGGCGTGGTCGAAAAAAACCCTGACGTATTCTGAAAAACAGCCGCATTTAAAAAAAAAAAAGTGTTGCGGAGCTTGCACTTACCTTCACTATGAATAGGCCGGTGAACTTGAGTGCATTCCGGGGAACTTCAGCGCAGCAGCGCCACCTGGTGGACGTCGGAGGAACTGCCTTAATGAATCCCAGCCAGATCCGGATCGCGAATGGACCGGGTAAGTAAATCTACCTCAGTATCCTGTGGCATTTCAATAGTCTCCTTACAGTAGAGAATCCCTAGACTGACTGTGGGCATAAAAAGGTTAGTGATTTGTTTAACCCTTTAAGTACAGAGGGTATTTATTCTCATTTCTCGCTCTCCACCTTCAAAAATCCATAACTTTTTCATTTGTTTTGTTTACAGAGCTGTATGAGGGCTTATTTTGTGCTTAACAAATTTTACTTCTCGTGGCTTTATTTATTATTCCATGCCGTGTACTGGAAAGCTGGAAAAAAAATTCTAAATTTGAAAAAATTCGAAAAAAAACCCCACATTTGTGGGCTGTTTTTACGACTTTCACTGTGCGCTCCAAATAACACCTCTGCTTTATTATTTGGTTCATACATTAGTGTACGGAGCTGTGGGAGGTGTAATTTTTTTGCGAAATGAGCCAACATTTTCATTGCTACCATTTTGAGGACTGTGCAAAATTTTGATAATTTTTTCTTACATTTTTTATGTAAATTGTACATAATGGGGCTTATTTACTAAGGGTCCACAGAACGCACTTTCGCCAGATTATGGAAATTTTCGGGATTTGCGCCACTATGACAGCTATTTAGAAAGGGAGTGTGTCGCACATGATCAGATTTTGGCGCATCGGTGCCAGCTTTCATGCAGCAGAAATCGGGGGGCCAGCCGGCGGACGATCCGACTGATTCGGACTGAGCGCAGGATTTAACTTTCAATTAGTGTCACAACCAATGCACTTACATACACCAGGAAGAAGAAGGTGAACTCTGGCAGACCTGAGTGGGGAAGCAACACATGCATGATATAGGGCGCACGATCTTTGTGAACCGCGGCACAGTGCATTGTCGTCGGACTATGCACTTCAGGTGAACTCCGTCGGCCGGGTAAGTAAATGTGCCCCAATATGTACATTGTGATGTAAAATGGTGTAAAAGTAGCGTTATGGACATTTGGGCGCTATTTTCCGTTATGTGGTTTACCGCCGGCAATAACCGTTTTTATATTTAGACACTTCAGGAATTTTGGAATGTGGTGATACCTTATGGCTAGTCCGAAACACGTAGATCCTGTATTGGATGTTATGCAAGATGTGACCTTGTGTTTTTAAACATTTATACAATGAAAATCGTCTATTTTTAAAGAAGAAATCGAGTGCTGGAATACCTTAGTTTCCTCAACTTGCACATACCTTATGGCTCATTGTAACAAATCTTCAGAAACCATGCAGCCTCAGGTCTGCACCGCCTTCTTTTAAATGCAAACTAGGGGTTAACACCCGCAGCAATCGACAGCAATATGCAGCAAAACCCGTCTCTGTATGAAGAGGGTTCAGCCCTCTATTAGCGCTTAGTGCCGTACTAGTTCTGCGCTGAGCTGATGCCTGTTTGGCTCTGCAAAGGAGATGAACCAGCATCAGGAGTCGCGAGGTGTCAGCGGTAATCTTCGGGGGGGTGGGGGGAGAGGGCGCCGATTGTTGCTGTGGCAGCCCTGGGGTCCGATCTATGACTTCATCTTAAAGGCACAGTGTCAGCCTATGCATGTGCACAGAGCCGGATCATCATTGGCGCTATTGGAGCGCTAGCGCCGGGCCCCCGGATCCGGATTTATTGATTGGGGGCCCCCGGGCTGGCGCTCCAATAGCGCCAAAGTGCAGTCCCCTGCTGGGCCCACCGACGGGCCCCGACCCTCTATTCAGCAGTCGGGCAGGGGCCTCGGTCCGTCCGGACCGGAAGCTCCTGCCCGTCACTATATAGTGCTCGATGCGGCCGTTTCAAGCCGCTCGAGCACTATAACTGGAGCGATTTCGCGGAAGACAACCCCGGCGCACATCGCACCCCTTCCTGCCCGGACGCGGCAAGAACATAGAAGCAGCGGAGCCAGAGGTGAGTATAAGGTTTTTTTTTTTTTTTGAAAATCAAACAGCAGTAAAAACATGGTGGGGGCTTATTGTGTAAAAGCATTCATTAGGGGTGAGGGGTGGTCGGCGGGAAGAACATGAAATAATTTATTGTGGCAGCATATAATATATAATATATAATTTATTGTGTGGGGGGCAGCATATCATAAAATTCATGGGGGGGGGGGAGCGCATCATATCATATAATTCATTGTGGGGGGGCAGCATATCATATAATTCATTGTGGGGGGGGCAGCATATCATATAATTCATTGTAGGGGGGCAGCATATCATATAATTCATTGTGGGGGGGGCAGCATATCATATAATTCATTGTGGGGGGGAGCATATCAAATAATTCATGGTGGGGGGGCAGCATATCATATAATTCATTGTGGGGGGGGCAGCATATCATATAATTCATTGTGGGGGGGCAGCATATCATATAATTCATTGTGGGGGGGGCAGCATATCATATAATTCATTGTGTGGGGGGCGGCATATCAAATAATTCACTGTTGGGGAGCAGCATATCAAATATTCATTGTGGGGGGACATATCATATAATTTAGTATTAGTATTCCAATATTCATTCTAGTATATTAAATTCTTAACGCTCCACACTGTACTATTACAGCATGGAGCTGTTAAGCATTTATCAAGAGGGATCACAAATAGTTCACAAGGCGAGGGGGGGCACTATATTAGATAATTAATTGATTATGGCAGTACATTAAGTAAATGTATTTTAAATAATTACTTGAGGTGAGCAGCATCTAAAATGGGGCACCACCGTGTATTAGAGAGGGCTATAAATAGGTAAATTAATTAAAGGGGGCAATAAAAATGAAGTCATTCATTGGGGGGCAACACATATACCGCATATACTCATGTATAAGCCGAGTTTTTCCAGCACAAAAAATGTGCTGAAAAACCTCACCTCGGCTTATACACATGTCAATTTAAAAAAATAAACTTAATACTCACCTTGCAGCGCCCAGATCCTTGGCGCGGCTCCTCTTCTTTCTTCTCTATTTCTTCTCTAGCCATCAGAGTCGCGTCCATGCGACCTGACGGATGGCGCACGCTATGATGCGGCAGTGTAGCCGTATCATAGTGTGTACCGGCCAGCAGATCGCATGGACGCGACTCTGACGGCTGTTACAGCAAATAGAAGAAAGAATAGGAGCCGTGCCGAGGATTAGGAGTGAGTGAGTATTGCCGGACGGTGAGTATTAGGTTTTTTTTATGTGCTTGGCATACAGGGGGCTGGCTGTATACTACTTGGGGCAGGCTGTATACTACTTGGGGCAGGCTGTATACTACATGGGGCTGGCTGTATACTACATGGGGCTGGCTGTATACTACATGGGGCTGGTTATATAGTACAGGTAGCTGGCTCTATACTACAGGGGGTTGGCTGGATGTATACTACATGGGGACTGGCTGCATACTACATGGGGACTGGCTGCATACTACATGGGGACTGGCTGTATACTACATGGGGGCTGGCTGTATACTACATGGGGGCTGGCTGTATACTACATGGGGCAGGCTGTATACTACATGGGGCTGGCTGTATACTACATGGGGCTGGTTATATAGTACAGGTAGCTGGCTCTATACTACAGGGGGTTGGCTGGATGTATACTACATGGGGACTGGCTGCATACTACATGGGGACTGGCTGCATACTACATGGGGACTGGCTGTATACTACATGGGGGCTGGCTGTATACTACATGGGGCTGGATGTATACTTCAGGTAGTTGGCTGGATGTATACTACATGGGGGCTGGCTGGCTGTATACTACATAGGTGCTGGCTGTATACATATACTGTATATATGATATATGTGGGGGCACACTGTGGTCAGTTGTGGTGTGAGGGGTGTTTATGATATATGTGGGGGCACAGTATGGTCGGTTGTGGTGTGAGGGGTATATATGATATATGTGGGGCACAGTGTGATCAGTTGTGGTGTGAGAGGTATACATGATATTTGTGGGGGTACAGTGTGGTCAGTTGTGGTGTGAGGGGTATATATAATATATGTGGGCGCACAGTGTGGTCAGTTGTGGTGTGAGGGGTATATATGATATATGTGGGGGGTACAGTGTAGTCAGTTGTGGTGTGAGAGGTATATATGATATATGTGGGGATACAGTGTGGTCAGTCGTGGTGTCAGGGGTATATATGATATATGTGGGGGTACAGTGTGGTCAGTCGTGGTGTGAGCGGTATATATTATATATGTGGGGGCACAGTGTGGTCAGTTGTGGTGTGAGGGGTATATATGATATATGTGGGGGCACAGTGTGGTCAGTTGTGGTGTGAGAGGTATATATGATATATGTGGGGGTACAGTGTGGTCAGTCGTGGTGTCAGGGGTATATATGATATATGTGGGGGCACAGTGTGGTCAGTTGTGGTGTGAGCGGTATATATTATATATGTGGGGGCACAGTGTGGTCAGTTGTGGTGTGAGGGGTATATATGATATATGTGGGGGCACAGTGTGGTCAGTTGTGGTGTGAGGGGTATATATGATATATGTGGGAGCACAATGTGGTCAGTTGCGGTGTGAGGGGTATATAAGATATATGTGGGGGCACAGTGTGGTCAGTTGTGGTGTGAGGGGTATATATGATATATGTGGGGGCACAGTGTGGTCAGTTGTGGTGTGAGGAGTGTATATGATATATGTGGGAGCACAATGTGGTCAGTTGCGGTGTGAGGGGTATATATGATATATGTGGGGCACAGTGTGGTCAGGTGTGGTGTGAGGAGTGTATATGATATATGTGGGAGCACAATGTGGTCAGTTGTGGTGTGAGAGGTATACATGATATATGTGGGGGTACAGTGTGGTCAGTTGTGGTGTGAGGGGTATATATAATATATGTGGGTGCACAGTGTGGTCAGTTGTGGTGTGAGGAGTGTATATGATATATGTGGGAGCACAATATGGTCAGTTGTGGTGTGAGAGGTATACATGATATATGTGGGGGTACAGTGTGGTCAGTCGTGGTGTCAGGGGTATATATGATATATGTGGGGGTACAGTGTGGTCAGTCGTTGTGTGAGGGGTAAATATGATATATGTGGAGGCACAGTGTGGTCAGTTGTGGTGTGAGGGGTATATATGATATATGTGGGGGTACAGTGTGGTCAGTTGTGGTGTGAGGGGTATATATGATATATGTGGGGGTACAGTGTGGTCAGTTGTGTGAGGGGTATATATGATATATGTGGGGGCACAGTGTGGTCAGTTGTGGTGTGAGGGGTATATATGATATATGTGGGGCACAGTGTGGTCAGTTGTGGTGTGAGGGGTATATATGATATATGTGGGGGTACAGTGTGGTCAGTTGTGTGAGGGGTATATATGATATATGTGGGGGCACAGTGTGGTCAGTTGTGGTGTGAGGGGTATATATGATATGTGTGGGTACAATGTGGTCAGTTTTGTATGTGAGGGATATATATGATATATGTGGGGTCAGGTGTGAGGAGTATATAGGATGATGCCAACCATGTCTGTTTTATAAACCTGCAGAGATGAGTCATGGATGGAAGAAGCCTCATGGAAGATCAGAAAGAAGGGAAGAGACAACATCAGGGACGTCACCTGTAAGTCATTGGATCACACTGCAGCCTCTGTGCAGGACTGGTATATACTACTATATAGTCACTATATGGTGGTACATACTGGTCTGTGTGAGGTTATCATATAGTATTGCGGTATTATCCAGTCATTATGTAGTGGTGATAATCCGGATGTAATGTTATTATTTGGGCTTGTACAGAGGTGTCACTAGTGATATTGCCTTTTGCTCGGTGGTGTTTGTATAATAACAATATGGCGGTAAAGGTCAACAGTAAATGGAGTTTATATGTGGTAAATTATTGGTAATACTGGTCTGTGTATAGAGGCTTGTGCACATTATCAGGATGATGGTATTATCTTTATGTTGTGGTGATGCTATGTGCTGCATTTTGGAGGAATCATTTATAAATTGTAGCGCTAAATGTTTGGAATACTGGTCTTATGGTAGTTTTAATTGATTACAGTATTGTGGTGCCATTATTTTATAATAGTATGGCAGGAGTATTTTTTTGTTTCTTATATCTCTAGAGCTTTGAAACAGTATAACTATGTGGTATCTTTTTACTTATATTGTTGTGGGAGGGGGCCCCGCATTGGCAGCAGAGCTGGGGGGGCCCCATCCTAAATGAGGTGCTCCATACCGCTGGGACCCTTAATCTGGCCCTGCATGTGCATAAGCTGACACTGCTAATACCCTGCAATACATCAGTATTGCAGAGTATTATCATGAACAAGCAATCAGATGATTTCTTGTTCATGTCCCATGGTGGAACTAATAAAAAAGTTTTAAGAAAAAGTTATTCAATAAAAAAAATAATTAATCAATAAAAATGCCCTTAAGCCACAAAACATATAAAGACATATAATGTTTAGCATGATCTGCACATTTTAACCCCATAGCGCAACAAGACGTACCCTTACGTCTTACTGCGCATTGGGGAGTATGAAGAGGGCTCACGGGCTGAGCCCTCTTCATACTCACCGGGCATTTGCTTCATAATGAAGCAAATGCCCGTCGCTAACACCCGCGATCGGTGCTTGCACCGATCGCGGGTGTTAACTCTTTGATCGCCGCCGGCAAAGCTGCCGGCGGCATTAAAGAGCCGGCGCCGCGTGGGCGCCGCCATCTTGGCTCCGATCGTCACTCCCCGTGACGTCACCGGGGAGCGTCGATCCGTTGCCATGACAGCCTGGGATCACACAAAGATCCGAGGCTGTCATGATCGAGGCTATCTATTACAATGTGCGATCTGCACATTGTAATAGATGGTATGCAAAATCCCCATATACTGCCATACTGTAGTATGGCAGTATATGGTAGGATCAATCAGACAACCTAGGGTTAAAGTACCTAGGTCAACCAAGAATGAAATATGATAGAACAAATGAACAACAAAATAGATTGAAGGTAATTAATCTTTCTACTTACCAACTGTCATCTGTAGATCTAGAGGTGCTATCAAAAGGTTTGACTTTTGCCCCCTCCTCTCCTTTCCATTTATTCACAGCAATAAAAGACCTGCATCTTTTCACTCGAAACCTTTTCTTCAAACGTATCTTCTTTAATCATAATGATGATACTCATCTCCCGTTGCAATTGGAAGGCACACAGGACGCCGCAGCAGTCCAAACCCTAGAAGAGCTCATGTCAGAGCAGAACCATCCCATACAGGTAATACCACCTTCCTCTCCGGAATACCAGGCCTCGTCGGCATCTAATATCAACACAGTCCCGACTAGTATTAGACCTAAATCAAGGAAGTTCCCTTCATTTTCATCATGCCCAACACTTGATGTTTTTGTCCAGGCAGTCACACGAGAGTTCGAGAATATACCTCATTCAGTTTCAAATGATAATCTTTCCCCACAGGAACGAATTAGCCTTAAAAGACTGAGATCCCTGGAGGATATTCAAATCAAGCCAGCGGATAAAGGGGGCAATATTGTACTGTGGCCCACTGATATGTATGTCAGGGAGGCCCAGAGACAACTGCGTGACACGAATTGCTACAAAAAATTGACGTTTAACCCTTTAACTTCTTTCAGATCTCAATTATTGAACATCTTGGAAAAAGCTATTGATGAACATATAATCTCAAGATCAGTCGCAGAAGCACTTTATGTGAAAGATCCTACCATCTCCACACTATATCTTCTCCCAAAGATTCATAAGAACACCTCAAATCCCCCTGGAAGACCCATTATTTCGGGAAGAGGTAATTTAACAGATAACATCTGTAAATACATTGATTCCATATTACAACCCATGGTATCTAATCTCCCATCCTACTTAAGGGATTCCACTGATCTCCTCCGGCGGTTAGATGGAATCCAGCTTGACCAGGATGACATCCTTGTAACATGTGACGTCGAATCATTATACACGTCAATCAGGCACCAGGATGGCATCGAAGCAGTCTCCTACTTTCTAGGGATGACTGATTACACAGAATCTGAACAGAGATTTATCCTGACACTACTTGAGTTTGTCCTCGGACATAATTTCTTTACATTCAACGGCTCCTTCTTTCTGCAGCTCCAGGGAACAGCCATGGGGGCAGCTTGTGCCCCCTCATATGCCAACCTGTTCCTGGGGCTGTGGGAGAGGGAGCTTTTTCTGTCTGATGATGCATCGATGTGCCGGATCCCTCTCTGGATCCGGTACATCGATGACATACTGTTCATATGGAGGGGTGATCCCACGGAGTTGAAGATCTTCATAGATGGCTTGAATGTCAATTCTCGTAACATCAAACTGACTTATGAGTGTAACACCAACTCACTTAATTTTCTAGATGTGTCAGTAACTAGAGATCATCATGGATTTATCCATACGAACATCTACAGAAAGGCGACTTCAGTGAACACTTACCTGCATTATTCATCATCACACCCGAGGCGGGTCCTGAATGCCATCCCGATTGGACAGTTTCTGAGAATTAGGAGGCTTTGTTCCACGGATTCCCAATTCGAACAGCAAGCTCTTGACCTGCAACGCAGATTCCTGGATCGAGGGTATAGTAGACGTTCCATTAAAAGAGCCTACAGACGGGCAAGACATACCGACCGCTCAACCTTACTTCATTCACAACCATCTCAGCAAAAATCCGTTGCTCAGCCACCACGGTTCATAACCCCCTACCATGATCAGTGGAAAATGATGATTAATGCCCTAGAGAAATTCTGGCCTGTCTTGAGGTCTGACCCAATTCTCAGACAAATTGTGCCTAAATACCCAGCGACCGCCCCGAAAAGAGCCCCGAATCTCCGAGACCTGATGGTCAGGAGTTACCTGACCCCTACTCAATCTCAACCACGGATATTCGGGGCTACTACACCCAAACCAGGCAGTAAACCATGTGGGCGCTGTATAGCTTGCCCCAATATGGAAACAACAACGGTCTTTTCTAATTTGAAAGGTGGACGCGAGTATAAGATTAGGCACAAAATAACATGCGACACAAGAGGTGTGATTTATTTTGCACATTGTCCATGCCCTCAAATTTACATCGGCATGACGACTCGGGAGTTGCGAGTCAGAATCAGGGAACATGTCAACGATATCTCCAAAGCAACAACTATGGACCTCTCTCAGAGTGACAAACTGAAACCGATTCCTCGCCATTTCAAAAAGTATCATTCCTGCAATCCAAATCTTTTGCAGATTCGGGGCATTGATCACGTCAACCTTGACATGCGTGGAGGGGCATTAAAACAGAAACTACTACAGACAGAGTCCAAATGGATTTGGACTCTGAATACAGTGCACCCAGCAGGCTTAAATGAAAATTTTGGCTTCTCTGCATTCCTATAAGATATCTACATTATTTGCTCGAAACGAGGCATTTCCTGCATCGGCCCATTTCACCCTATTCAGAATGTTCATGATCTAACTTTTTAATTGATTTTAACTTTCCATTTTATATAAGTGTTCTAGGTTATGCACAATATCAGGTATTTGTAAATTTTTGTTTGGCAGACCATCCAGCCCAGGTTGGCTATCTGACCCCAATGAGTGCCTTAGGAGAGGCTTGCTGATTAACATGCGTTGACCATTACCTCCCAGTTTTAATATCTATAGATTCATGTTAAGTTTACGTGATGTCTCTACAAGCACGCTACCTTTATCCCAGAGATAGGTGTACTGACCACCAATAATCCATCCTGCATTCTTGCGAACTATGTAAGTATGCTTGCACCTGCTGCACCCTCCCTCACCAGGTTTGTCACTGCACCTGCACCCACTTCCACACGTTTTGGTCATGGTTTCATCACTGCACCTCCTCACCCTCCCCCCTGAGTTTTATTCACTCACTTGGCTCCAGCATGGGCACAGATATTATATATGCCCTCCTTAAGCTTCACAAATTCTTGTTCATCCTTACACTTCCTACATTCACACTTCACCATTTTCTCCACATTGCAATCGGTTTCATGTGGCTTTTACGTACGGCACAACCTCACACGATCACTGCTGACCGCTTTCGTCCAATCCATTCTCTTCCCTTCACACACATACACTTATCATTCATCCTCACTATCCACAGCATTCGACTTCACTCGAACACCTTCCCTACACTAAATATGCCTCAATGCTTTATATCACATTTCGTAGATGCACATCCAATTAATCCTATTCGCATTAATACACAGCACTCCAGAGACATCACATAGTAATCAAATCTTTTATCCACTTTCAGTATTATTATCATATCTATATATCATATCTATACAGAGAGAATTGAGGCCAATTATTGGCGAACACCACCGACATGCCTGGTCTTGGGTATCATTATATAATGATATCTAATAATCTATTTAATGTTCAATTCATTATTTATTTTTGATGGAGGTATAGATTCAGCTTTGGGCTTCCCACCGTTTTAGAGAATCGCATGCTGATTGCAACATTGTCCTGTACATCCTCTGATGGAGAGTACCTACTAGACCTCTCATTATATCTGGTGTTGTAGTTGGAGTATAGACCAATACCGCACGGGGGTATTTCCTCTGCACCCTGCACTCCTCACCTAGTGCGCATGTCGGCCGGCCGCTGGTCCATGTCTTCCGTGCCTGGAGGCGTGGTGCTGTGATCATGTGATGCGGTCATGTGACCCGCCTCGATGACGTCAGCGCCCGATCCGGCCGGTGACGTGGATGCATGCCGACAGCCATGCGCCACTTCCACAGGTGACTGCTATCATCATTAAGCACTTCATTGGTTGGCCAGCGTTTAAATTCTGGGTCAGGCATTTCTAACATCACCCCTTGAGAAAGACCGGCGGGTCGAAACGCGCGTTGGGGCTAATTCAGCGACCAGGTAATTATGGATACAGTTTTGGCAACTTTCAGCTATGCCAATTGCTAAGTACTAATGACTATTTTAGTCATCTGATGATGCATATGCTGATTCCATTTTACTACTGATATTTGTGCAGGTACATCTATTGCTATAATGCTTTACACTGACTATGTCTCCTTCATATGTCCTGCATTCTGCAGTATATAGTTTCTGTATTCCATGATACCTGGTCTGTATGATCTTCTGTCTCCTGTAACCAGTGTTCCTTTTATTGTTCCATATATGTTTTTTATCCAATCACATTGTAACCAATAAACTTTTTGTATTCTTATATTTTATTGTTCTTGAACTTTCATTTAGTTCCCCATTTTTGTGCTGTTTGATTTGTAGTCTGAAAAATAGTAAAAAAAAAAAAAAAAAAAAAGTAAAAAAAAAAAATTATATTAAAAAAACATAAAAATTCAAATCACCCCCCTTTCCCTAGAACTGATATAAATATAAATAAACCGTAGAAATCATAAACACATTAGGTATCGCCGCGTCCGAAAATGCCCGATCTATCAAAATACAATAACCGTTTTTCACTGCGTTTAACCCCGTAGCGGAAAATAGCGCCCGAAGTCGCAAATGGCATTTTTTTGCCATTTTGAAAAATAGAAAAAATTCTATAAAAAGTGATCAAAAGGTCGCACAGTCCTAAAAATAGAAGCATTGAAAACGTCATCAGAAGTCGCAAAAAATGACACCACTGACAGCTCCATACACTGAAGTATGAAAAAGTTATTAGCGCAAGAACACGGCAGAATGAAGAATTTTTTTTCTGTACAGGAGGTTTTAATTTTTGTAAATGTATGAAAACCTTATAAAACCTATACAAATTTGGTATCCCCGTGATCGTATTGACCTAATGAATGAAATAGACCTGTCATTTGGGGCGCACAGTGTAAGCTGTAAAAACCAAGCCCACAAGAAATGGCGCAAATGTGTATTTTCATCATTTTCACTGCATTTAGAATTTTTTTCCCGCTTCCCAGTACACGGCATGGAATATTTAATACCATCACTACAAAGTGCAATTTGTTACGCAGAAAATAAGCCATCACATAGCTCTGTACACTGAAAAATAAAAAAGTTATAGATTTTTGAAGGTGGGGAGTGAAAAATAAAAATGTAAAAACGAAAAAGGGCCTGGTCCTTAAGGGGTTAATCTGGACAGAAACCTGTGAGAAATCCACTTGTCATATTTCTTCAGCAAAACATCATAGAGCTGAAACATTGGGGCACATTTACTACCGGTAGGAAAGGGGCAAACTGCACTAAAAGCGGTTTGCCATTGTATAATGCAGTGTGCCCCAGATATAATGAATTTGGCGCACCCTGCATTGTCCCGACAGAGTACACTAACTTTTTTTTTGGGTGCACCTATAACATGGGCCATGTGACACATTTCTGTTAGACTTTGCATGATAGATGTGGCACACGGTTGCACAAAAAAGTAAGCTCCTCTCTCCAGCATTACCAAACCAAAATGGTGCCACTGGAGGGAGGGGGTAGGAGATAAAACCCTGTTTTTCTGCCAAAATATGCTGCAATTGGCCAGTCGGACTTCACTGGCCAATCACAGCAATCGGCGGGCAGCACCAATCTGATTGGCTGGGTGACCTCAGTTGGAGGTTCTCCTGTTTCCGTTACCCAAATCCAATCATGATATCACCATGTCATGTGACATGGTGACAAGCAATGGCAAGCAATGCACCAAGTGTGCTGTCGCCGTACTAGTATGGAGCTGAGCACGTATCGCGGGAGCAGAGCGCCAATGGGTTAATGAAGACCCTTTGTTTTCCAATTCTTAATCCAAACACATATATTTTCCCTTAGTCTCAGCAATCTGATTTAATGTACCAACCTTTTATGCAGTATATTATCAAATGCCTTGGGAAAAAAAATGGAAACATAACACCCACAACCTGCACCAGAGCTTTCATAAAGATAAGTTCTGCCACACCAACATGCTAAACATGTCCAATAGTTTTGGGATTTACATTTTTCATTAGTGGCGTAACTAGAATATTCTGGGCTCTGGGACAAAATTCCCTGTGACTGAAACCATCATTAGTGCAACAAAAAGACAAAAACTACCATCATACAGACAACACAAAAATAATTTTTATCCTGTGGCTGGAGCAAATTTTACCTCAGTACAGTTATTAATTTTACCTTCATAGACCAATATTAAGGGTAGTGAATTCAAAAAAAATATTACCAATGATAATAGCCTGTATGAGGCCCAAATAATACAGCTACACCATTATAGTTTCGATAAACAAACTTAATATTAGCACCAAAAAATATATCTGTAATCTCATTTTGCGGCCATACAGTTTTAGAAATAATTTAAAAAATGATACTCTTTCCCCTGATGTTTCCAGGGGAGTGATAGATGTTTTGGCAAAAAATGTGGTGGAGGACCCTCAAAATGTACAGGCGGTCCCCTACTTAAGAACACTCGACTTACATATGACCCCTAGTTACAAACGGACCACTGAATGTTGGTAATTTATTGTACTTTAGTCCTAGGCTACCATTAACAGCTATAACAGATATCACATGTGTCTGTAATGAAGCTTCATTATTAATCTTGATTCTTATGACAACCCAACATTTTTAAAATCCAATTGTCACAGAGACCAAAAAAGTTCTGGCTGGGATTACAATGATAAAATATACAGTTCCGACTTACATACAAATGCAACTTAAGAACAAACCTACAGAACCTATCTTGTATGTAACCCGGGGACTGCCTGTATTTAATTCTATAGTTAATGCTGCAAATTTAGTGAGATCTCACATACTGATACTCAATATTAATCACACTTCACTGGAAAACCTCAAATTCCCGGAAAATCTCAGCTTCTACAGAACCTCATAATACACAAATCAGATGCTGCAGAACCTCATAATATACACCACAGTTGCTGCAGAACCTCATACTACACACCTCAGCTGCTGAAAAACTTCATAATTCATACCTGAGCTGCTGCAGAACCTCATTACACACATTGAATAGGCTTGAATTGCATTTCAGCCTATTTCAGCTTGTTAATTGCAGCTCCGATAATTGGCTTTGAAATCACTGCTGGGTAAATTTTCAAATAATTTCATGTCGTAAACAGATTCCCTGAGGGCGCCTTCCCACGTGTTGTTTTTCTTGCATTTTTAAACGCATCCAAAACGAAAGAAGGAGGGAGTATGCCTTAAACGCATGCTTTTCCAATTCGTTTTGCCCAAACACCCTCCCATTTTCGTTTTCGATGCGTTTAAAAACGTGATAAAAATGCCACGTGGGAATGCGTTCACATGTGGCAGTAATGCATGAGTTTTGAAACACAATGCAGTAGCTGAGAAGAGGAGATGCGCCTGATTACATTGCTGTCAACATTGCATTTACAAAATGTGTGTTAGCAAAGTGTTAACAAACATGTGTTTACTTACCCATAGGCAATTATCATAAAGCATTGATGCACATGGGGAGAAAGCATTCTGGTCTTATACAGGTACAAACCCTGAAATAATCACAATTCCTTGTGCACCACCAGGAATTATGATAATTTTCTCCCAAATGGGTGTGGAGGAGCGTGAAGGGGCCCGTTCAGGTGCAGACTATAGTGCAAATCCACACCGGGTAGGATTCCAGCACTGCCATCCCTGGAAATATCAGAGAGGCAGGGTTATCATTATATGCTGGTGGATAGTAAATTCCCTCCGCTGATCTGCACATTTTAATCTGGACAGAAACCTGTGAGAAATCCACTTGTCATATTTCTTCAGCAAAACATCATAGAGCTGAAACATTGGGGCACATTTACTACCGGTAGGAAAGGGGCAAACTGCACTAAAAGCGGTTTGCCATTGTATAATGCAGTGTGCCCCAGATATAATGGGCCATGTGACACATTTCTGTTAGACTTTGCATGATAGATGTGGCACACGGTTGGACTGAGTGCCGGAATGCCCCCTTATTTGTGTTGCATGAAGACTAGCACAGCTGCGCCACAAAAGGGTTGCATGCAACACAAATGCGGTGCAGACCGAAGCTCCCTGCAGCTGGTTAGCTTCTACTCTGCTCCAGACGGAACGCTCCCCTCCCCTGGGCCCCGCTGTTGCACACCCTGCCACCATAATCGTAACGCGCCTGTTTTGCAGACTTTTAATTCGGACTAATAGCCAGTTCCCTGTCAGCACCGTCCCAAATTATACAAAAGAGGTTTTACTGTGTTCTTTTTACCTGCTGATTTTTTTGCCTGTGTTTTTTGTAGGCAGAAAAGTGATTTTGGGTAGATTTAAAGGGGTATTCCAGGAATAAGCATAATTCATATTCAAATGGGTCTTTAAAATATAAGTTAATATGAAATTAGTTGTTATTTAAAATGTACATATGTAATTAGCTGTTATTTAAAGTTTTGCTTCCCTTAGCAGAAAAATGTTGTGGATATACACTGTAATGAAGAATTAAAATGTTATAGGCTCCAATCTTGTTGAGTTTTAGATTCTTCTAGCTGTCAGAGGTCATCTCTCAGGCTTCAGGTCCAAGAAGGCTCATATTTATTTGAGCAAAAATAAGCAAAACATATAAACAAAAAAAAATGCTGATAATTCCGGGGTCAGGTTGCAGCTACCTTGGAAAAGCAGCTCCCCTGTGGTCAGCCCTGATACTCTCAGCTAGAGCCATTCTATGTATACACACTTCTTAATATTTTTATTTGAGGCCAGATTCATTTTATACTGGGGGGGGGGGGGTGCTGTGTATATTTATAAGGGGACAGATTTGTGTTATACTGGGGGGCTGTGCATATTTATGCTTGGGCCAGATTCTTCTTATACTGAGGGGAGGGCTGTGTATATTTATATGGGGCCAGATTCTTATTATACTGGGGGGGGGGGGGGCTATATATTTATATAGGGATGGATTCTTCTTATACTGAGGGACTGTGTATATTTATATGGGGCCAGATTCGTTTTATACTGGGGGGGGGGGCTGTGTATATTTATGTTTTGGACAGATTCCTCTTATACTGGGGGTTTGGGGGGGGGGGTTGTATATATTTATATGGGGACAGATTCTTCTTATACTGGGGGGCTGTATATATTTATATGGGGATGGATTCTTCTTATACTGGGGGGCCGTATATATTTATATGGGCCCAATTTGTTTTATACTGGGGGGGCCATATATATTTATATTTGGGCCAGATTCTTCTTATACTGGGGGCTGTATATATTTATATGGGGGCAGATTTGTTTTATACTTGGTGGGGGGGTTATATATTTAAATGGGGTCAGATTATTCTTATATTGGGGGGGGGGGGGTGCGTATATTTATATGGGGCCAGATTCTTTTTTTTCCTGGGGCAGCTGTATACATTTATATGGGGCCAGATACAGTTTATTGGAGGAGGTCTATATGTAATAAGCTAAACATATATAGCTATATATAATATAAACAAACTGGGGTGGCTATATGTGAGGCTGTATATAAATTAACCGGGTGGCTTCTAAATATAATAAAACTGGGGTGCGGAAATCTACCGTATATATGGGGCAAGTTAATAATTAAACCAGGGGTTGTGCTATATGGGAGGCTGTGTATAGTGTGGGGAATTGCTCTGATAGATGCTTTGTAGTAGTGCAGGAAGCAGGGACACACACTGAGTTAAAGTCCAAATCAAGTGTTTTATTCACACTTCCTTGCCAAAACACAACTTCAGCCTTTGCTTAGGCACTGGCTGGGCACTGCCTAATACAATAACAGCACCTAGCTTTACATGTACCAGGCTGCCTGGCACACGCTCTTGGCCAGCAGAATATCAGGAGGCACTCAGTTACCTTTGCTGTGTGAACACGGTCCAGCCTTCAGCTCGACAGGTAGTGCCTCACCTACTGCTTCTGGCCTGGAGTCTAAATCAGGCTCTAACGAGGTCTGTGACCCGCACCTGTGGGCTATACAGAAACCCAGGACCGAATCCCGGATGGAGTAGGAGTCCCACTACCAGCCTACCCCTACTCCATAATAAGCAGGCCCAGTACAGACATTACAAAGGTGTCTATGCTAGCTAGGCCAACATAGACCATGCAGACTTCTCCTGCTTACCACATGTCTGCATTAACCCTTGGGTTACTGAAGACAAATCCAAGGCTTTTACCATGTACCTTTTATCTGCCAGCAGGGCAGATAACGGTTCTCCCACACGACACCTCTCACTTTGTCACAACTGAGGTGGATCTAAATATGGGGGCAACATATTAATTAAACTGGGGGGCACTATTTGGTGAGGCTGTATATAATTAAACTGAGAGGGTGGGCTATATATTGGGACCAGATAGTAATTAAACAGTGCTGGTGGACTATATGGGAGACTGTAAACTAGTGGAAGCTGACTGAGCTGACTGTCTCTGCAATGGATGCTGCCACACATGCATAAGCTCAGACTTTGCTGGTGGAGGTCCCTTTAGTAGTAAATTGATATTTGTAAATTGGTGAGGACCCTGGGACACGCGTCCTGGGAGCCTATCTGATAATCTGTCCCTGGGCTTTTTGACCCCTTTTTAAATACCATAGTGGTACACCAAACCTGCATGCTATGTCCCACATATAGATATGAGGGTCTGAGTGATTTGTCTATTTTAGTTCTTTTAAGGCAACCCTGCACCTCTTCTTGGATTACAGATGATATTTTATAGAAAATGTACATTGTTCCTGATCATGGGATTTTCCTATGTAAAGAGAAAAGGTGTAATTTATCTGATTGACCTTTCCTCATTCTCCTCCACCATTGCATTGACATGAAAGAAAAATTGAACTGGATCTACATCACAAAACTGACATGTCACATATTTAAGGGCATGTTATGATGGAAAGAATCTACATTGTGTGCATCAAAGTTTCTTAATTTTATATACCTAAATGTTACTGATTGTGATTGATGCAGTGTATTGCTAATAGGGAAAATCAGCACACTATCCTGCTTGTGGGAATTTACTGTAATTGTCACAAAAAACCCAAGCACATTCATTGGTTTTTATAAATGTGAATGGCAATTAACATACAAATCCCAACACACACATTCCACATGTATAATTCCACCAAGTAAACTTTGTTTTTTATTATGCCATATAAACATTGTAGTAGAAAGCGTTCATACAGTATATATTCATGAATGAATCCATGACTCTTCACTTTGCACCATTAAAGATCATTTAACAGTTATTTCCATTTCATGTGTCTTTCATAACTCTAATTATAAATGTTAAAATACTGTAATGAAGCAAAGTAATTGTAGAGAAGATGGTACAAGTGCTGCTTTTTATAGCACATGCCGCCCTTTGACACCTATTAATTGCAGAGGGGGATTTTTACATAAATGTGGTCCTTTGCTATTTATAATACAGGGCTTGAGTAAAGCAATCATTTAAGCTGGGAGCAGTCTTTGCAATTTATACAATGATTGAATGGCTGAAAGAATACAGTTATCATCACAGTTATTTTTAGAACAGATCTGAATATCTGATATCTTGGGAATATATTAGCGAGAACATATTATATAAAACAATACAGCAATATATCATAGTCACCAATTTATAGTGCACAGTTTTTATGTTATAAACTAGCTGTAGATCCCAGCATTGCTCGGGATAGTAAATAACTGCTCTTAGCTATAACAAAATAGAATTGGTTAACAAAAAAAATATATCTATCTATGCATCTATCTCTCCCTGTCTGTCACTCACTCTCCCTGCCTGTCTTTATTCACTCACTCTGCCTCTCTCTCTGTCACTCACTCTCCCTGTCTGTCACTCAATCTCCCTGCCTGTCTCTCTGTCACCAACTCTCCTTGCATGTTTCTCTATTTATCCATCTTCACATATTAGTTGCTTTATACTCATTGCCTATTGTAACCAATCAAAGCTCAGAGCTCATATTAATGCCCTGTGGAAAATCAGCAACCAATCATGGCTCAGCTTCTAAGCCACAGCAGCAGCAGACAATGGTATATGGTGATTAATATGTGGATTTTGGTAAGCTGGTCTTCTGAAGACCTGAGGCTGTCATGACGACCGATCGCCACTCCCCGATGAAGTCTTGAAAAGCTCCTTTTACACTACATATTTTGTATAAAAGTAAGAGTTTGTGCCGGAGTTGTAAACAAAATACATCCTCATACTTCTAAGAACCAGCATTGTAAACCTAACCTAAACAGAATCATTTTTAAATAGTTCTGTAAAAAAATTGATTGTTTTTATGTGCACTTAAATGTTTAAAATCTTTATTTCCACATATAATTATGACTGAATTAAGACTTAATAACATCCAACTGATGCAAGTGCACTTTAGAACATAACGCTGAGTTTATATGCTTGTTGAGAATCAATGTATTAATCATGTTAAACTGCATTAAATACATAGGAGTATCACCGGGTTCCCATTATACATGAATACAGTTAGTTATTTAGATGTCAAATATAATTGTAATGGTAACATATGCCCCATAAATATTTCTATATTTCTTATTTTTCCTTTCGTTTTGCTTTATTTTACAATATTAGTGTTTTTCTAACCTCACATGTTACAAGTAAAATTAACATGGCTAATGTTAATCTGACATGTGAAATTGGAGAGGTAAGGAATATGCAAATAAGTATAGAAAAAGCAAAACTGCTTAGGGTCATTAACAGAGGTAACAAAAACAAAAATGTGCACTTGCCACATTTCAGCTCCCGTTTCCAGCATTGGTCTGTGACTGGTGGCTCTAGATGAAAAGTTAAGGCTATAGCTGCTGAATACCATTATATCTATCTATTTCTCCTTATTGACAGAAAAAAATTACTAATGACTCTATTTGATATGATTGTATATGTTGCATGATCCCTCCCATAACATTGTGGAACACTAGTTTCTATTGATGCCCACATCTTGCAATTTCTTCATGACTAAGTTAAAGGAAACGCACCACCAAAATCAAGCAGGATAAACCATGGGCCTAGATCTTTCATGTCTTATCCGCCAGTTTTCTGGTGGAGAAAGCCTAATTATCTCCTGTCCCTGCCACTGCATGTCGCTATGGCTGGGTCGTCGTGTAGAACGTGTGGGGAGCCGGGCAGGCAGAGGGCAGATGCGGTGTGAACACCCGGGCCACCGATTTTTCTTCTATAGTCTCCACCGGAGTTCCGGCATAGACTAGAGCAAGAAAACTCTGCCAACTAGCGGAGTTTGCACCCATATTCACTAAGAGGCTGGAGCCTCTTGGTGTTTATTGCGACTGGACTTATGGCAGGAGGAATTTTAAGACTGGGTAATCTTATATTTGCTATCCATGGCCTCCTTCCTTCTAAAATAAAGTTTTAAAATTCTGCAAATGTGTCTGAAAGGCTGCAGAGAGGATTCCCAGGTCATTTGTGTGCTGCAGATTCACAGGCTGTTACACTGTCTCCCCCTCTGCTCCTGCTCATCACTTCCCCCTCTGGCTGCCTGCTGTAATTTCACTGCAGCACAGGAAATTCCATAAAACAGTGGGTGGGGAAGTGCTCCTTGCACACTTTAACAGCCTGTAAATCTGCAGCATGGAGGGGCTCTTTGAATAATCTCACTAGAATAATAATAATAATAACTAGAGTGGCGAGCTCCCCAAAAAAGTCTGAAAACACGAGGGAAATACGATGCACGGAGCCTTAGTAAATAAGCCCCATTGTACTTTATGTTCTACATGTTAGTTTAAAATGTTGAGTGATAAGTTATGCATTTTGTTTTAAAAAAAAAATGAAAATTTGGCATAAATTCTGAAAAATTCTTAATTTTGAAAGTATGAAATGCTGCTTCCTAGGCTTAGAAATTTAGGTGCAATTTTTATCATTTTCATGAAAATTGTCAAAATCGGTTCACGTTTTGAGGGACAACTTAGCTTACAAGTGAATTTTAGAGACCTAAATACTAATAAAACCCTATAAATTACCCCAATTACTACACCCTGTAGCGTATGTAAAACAACTTTTACTATGTCTGTTAGCCCTTTAAAGGTCATCTATAACTAGAATCAAGGATTGTTAACCAAGACGACTGGCATTCTGGTGCGCCCCCAACCCCCCTGGCAGGTTTCACTATTCATGCTTGCTATACCCTCGCAAAGTTTGATACCCAATTTTTCCCCAGTGTACAGATGCCCCACATGTGGTTGTAAACTTCTTTTTGGACACATAGTCGACAAGGTAGGGAAGAAGATTTGTATTGTCACGTTGCACAAGCTATAAAATTTTTGGTCATGCGAATATATGATTGCCTATTATTTTTGGGATGTGATACACTGTATAGATAATTCATAACTTATTAATGAGATTTTATTGACTATTTCAAGGTGCACACAAAACAACTCAGTTTTTGTTTTGGATTTTTAGCACTGTTCACTATGATACCTCTTTATATAGTTTTTCTTATCTTTAATAAATTTTAATGATCAAAATCAATATTGGAGAAAATTGTTTTAGTATCAAAAACTTTTCAGAGGCATAACCTATCTATTTTTTTGCTTATTTTTTGTGAAAAGAGTTGTTCTATTCAGTGGTATCATTTTGGGGTACGTAACTTTTTTGATCACTTTTTAAAACATTTTTTGTGAGGGTATTTGGTGAAAATTTTTTTAATATTATAGTAAGGTTTTTGTGTTTTTATTTTACTCCATTCACTGTGTAGGTTTAATATTGTTTTAGATTTATTGTACAGATAATTAAGGATGTGGTAATATCAAATATGTAGGTTTTTTGTGTTTTACATACTTCAAACCATTACACACTGCATTACAAATGTATTGATGCATGCTGCATGTGTTAATTGCAGCCGGGTCCTGCCAGGAGGTAGAACCCAGTAAACAGATGACCCGGCAGCCTCAGGGCACACACCAGACCCTGGGGCTGCCACAGGATTGTAAGCTCAATGGAGGAGAGGGGGTTTGATCCAGGGAGAATACACTTACACTTTACGGACATGTTTGACTGCAATGTGTGAGGAGTTAAACACTCTACCAATATCATTCTATGTCTGCACGTAACTGGAGTTTACTTGCACAAAAAATTTGACTTTTTACTGTGATTGCACAAAAATGTGTGCCTTTTTTATATGCCCACGTCTGGATTTTAAAGATATATTACCAAAACTTTGCTGGGTAGACAAAAGTCACACATGCACAAATATTAAAATGCGTCAGAAAAGTTACAAAAATAAGAGAAAAATACCCTAAAATAAATGTGTATATCTCAAATCCATTTTAGGTAGCTGCTCTTCGATGCTCTTCAAATCCGATGAAAACCCTCCACATGCATCCTTATAGCATTAGTGCACAACGTCTATGTAGCTCTATGCATGCCCATATAATACTGTATTATAGATAGGAAAATTGGAAAAGCAGATCACTATACAATACAATATTGTATTATAGATAGGGAAACTGGAAAAGCAGATCACTATTTTAATACCATGAGGTCATACTGTATAGAACACAACCTCTTGTAACATTATATCTCTTTGAATACATTATATCTCTTTGAATACAGCACATGGAAACTAGTTCCCTAGCCTCAGTAATATAAAGGGTTGAATAATAAAAACGCAGTCTGTTTCACAGAGAATTACTAAAAGACATGCATGAATAATAAAATAACATCACAATGGAAAAAGCTCCCTTTCACCTCACGTCTACTATTAAATCGTATTTAATTATAACTACCTGTCAAGAAGAATGAATTATTCCCACATCTTTTTTTTTCATTATGACTCATTTTTTTAACAAAATGCGTAAATTACTTTAATAAGCTGCTCTTCTGTGACCAGCATACATGCTCTGAGGAGTAAAATCTTATGAATTTAATAAGTAAAAGGAATGTTTCAGAGCAATATCAAAAGAAGAATAGAAACGTTAGGGTCTAACTGCAAATATGTCACTTCTGTGAGGGATATGTGAGGGATATTGTTATTGATATCTATTGTTAAAATAAAGTTTTTATGTTAGGCATAATGAATTTTTTTGTGATTTTCTATAAGAAACATACAAAATCATTTAAAATTTGTCAATTTTCTATGAGGATAATGAGATGCCTGAGATACTATGGAATGCCTTTTTCCTCCAGGTATTGCTTCTCATAAGTCATTTAATCCCAGGTAGAATTGCAGTCACAGGTTATGTACTAGGCCACAATGCTCAGTCTGAAGCGGACTGTGTGGAGGCCAGATACCGTGAATCCAGCACAATAAAGCAAGTAGTTCCTCTCGCTAGCAGAAAAAGAATGGCGAGCTGTGATTATGATTAAAGTTTGGCGCTGATGTTCTGTGGGGAAGCATAAACTCCTTGCATCATATTTCACAATCATGCAAGGAGTTCCATCCCCGGGATTGTGCTTGGCTCGTAAAATTGGGCTAGTCTCTGCTTGCTAGGGGAACAGGACTGCCATACTGTGATTTCGGGTAACTCTTTTTATTAAAGAAAGTGCAGTATCGCAGCAATAACATATGAGGCAGATTGAAAGATGATATAGTTCTGAAAATATTACAACAATGCAAAATAGCAGGGTACTCAAAACACATTATAATAAGTGAATTTCAAAATAGTAGTGTACTATTATCTTAAGGAAACCACAAAGAGACAATCAGGGAAATGAGAAAGAACAAAAGGGAGACACATAAGGGGGAAGGGTAGAAGTAGTGTGGACTTGGTGTCCACCTCGGCCATATTATCCTCCATTAAGCAAAGAGGACAAGGCTACAGGATCACGGAAAGCAGTCCAGCTAGAGTGGAAAGAATAGCATGTATCAAAGTAATTTTTATCAAGAACAGACATTCAAAAAATTTGGTGCTGGTGAGAGGGAGGGGACAGGACCTCCAATGATGAGGATTGACAGCCTATGCAGTGATTACAAAATGTATGAAAAGACCCTTTTTAACCTTGACAATTGAGACTAGGAACAAGGATAACAGTGCCAGCTCCTGAGAGGAGGAGATCAGACCACCACTCACTGTTCAGAAGAGGTCAAAAACTTCTTCCCAAAACTTTTTGAATGATCTGCCATTCCCACCATATGTGAAGGTGAGCACCTTTAGATGAAAGACAACACTAACATGCATCATCCACCTCCAGGAAGAACCAATTAACCACTTTGGGACATCTGTAATGCCTAAATACCATCTTGGAGTTGGCACAAGGACTTGGAAATCTTTGTCTTCTCCTTGTCCTTGTCTGTCCTTGTCTGAGATTTACTCATGTCCTCTTCCCATTTGCTCAAGTAAGGTGGAGAAGGGACCGAGTCCCCACTCCACTCCCCCAGTGCATAGACCCAAGATTTTCTGTGAGAAGGGAGAGAAGGTTGGACACAAGTCTCTTCAAACATTGTTAACATCCGGCTAAGGCCTTCAGCAGGTCCTAAGTATTCAATTCCCCTACTAGATGTAGATGATTAGCTGATCACTGCTTTAAGTCTGGTAGACCAACACCCCCTTTCAATTTATTGTGGTCAATAAAGAGTAGCTAATGAGGGGGCATTGTGCTTTCCAAATAAAATGAATGGCTTGGGGCCAAGAATTGCTGAAAAGGGACCCACTGAGGGGAATTGGTAGTGCCTGTAGTATATAAAGTATTTTAATTGCATGTCATCTGCCCAAACCATGAAACCAATAAGGGGTTCCACCATGATAGCTCCCCTGTTAGGGATTGCATACGTTTTTCAAAGTTGGCTGAACTGTGATTATGATTACAGTTTGGCACTGCAGCTCTGTGGGCCAGAGATCCTGGCATCAAATTTCACTATATACTCATTCTACACTCTACAGACGCCATTTTTGACCAAGCGGACGCCATTTTAGTCTTAGCCGGGGGTCATGCTGTCCAGCCATGTCATGATTTATACTCTATATTGTATGTGAACTTTTTAGAAATTACAGTGTCTTCGCTCCTCTCTGCAGCTACTCTGCCTGAAGGTCAGGTTGACACAAGGACAAATAGTATAAAAATTTTATATGAGTTTATATGAGAACAAGGCCTCTGGAAGAAAGGGTGCATAGTTCATCAACATTTTGGAAGAATGTCTTAAAGGGAATGTTCTGGTATATTCAGCTGGCCTATAGCATTGCAGTATTTTATCACCTTTTTGCGCCCCTATGCAGATGATTTGCTGTGTTTTATATATGCGGATGCACGCTAATAAAGATGGTGTCTCATTTTCTAAGAGACTGGTGTGTCTTTGTTTCTGCTCTTATCCCAGTACCGGTTCCATGACTATTAAATTACATATTAGGGCAGAGGCAGGCAGTAGGAATGTACCATCAGCTCTACTTCTGATAGCAGATCCCTTATGGTAGGTTTCCTTTAACCCCTAGGCGCACCAGGACGTTATAGTACGTCCCCGGGGCTAGATGCTTAGCGCACGGGGACGTTCTATAACGTCCTGCTTCTGGCACCGGCTCATGAACGGAGCCGGTACCAGAAGCAGCGGCTGTCAGCTGTCTAGTACAGCTGACAGCCTGCGCTAACACCCGCGAACGGAGCCGGCTCCGATCGCGGGTGTTAACCCCTTACACGCCGCGGTCAAACATGACCGCGGCATGTAAGGGTGTTTGCGCTGTGGATCGGATCCCCCGTGCCGCTGGGCAGCTCCGAGGACTGGCATGTGCCCCGGAGCTGCCCGGTCTCCATGGCAGTCAGACCCCTTCCGGGTCTGACTGCAAACTGTCTGAGCATGCGCAAGCTTGCTCAGACAGTTTACACTGCTCTACAATAAAATAGTATTGTAGAGCAGTGTATTGAACTTAAACCAGTGATCAGAGCATCACTGGTTCAAGTTCAAGTATGTATAAGTAAAAAAAAAGTCAAAAACACTAAAGTTAATACATTAGAATAAATAAAAAATAAATGCATTAAAATATAAGCCCCTAAAATGTCACTTTCCTATAAAAACACTTAATAAAGTATAAAAAACACAAAAACACAAAACCCCCCCGCATATTTGGTATTGCCGCGTCCGTAACAATCTGTATAATAAAACAGAATCGTTACTGGACCCGCACGGTACACGCCGTAGAAAAAAAACGCAAAAACGTTCTGAAAAAAGATCATTTTTAATTAATACCCTATAAAAAATGCTCTAAAAAGTAATTTAAAAAATGTTATGCACTCCAAAATAAGCCCACTAAAAAGAACAACTCTTTTCACAAAAAATAAGCCCCTAACCAGATTTGTCAGCCGAAAAATAAAAAAGTTATGCATATGAAAAGTTGGTGATGCTAAAATGAACAAGATTTTCTCTAAATTGGTTTTTATTCAGTACAATTGAATAAAATACACAAAACCCCCACATATTTGGTATCCCTGCGTCCGTAACAATCTGCGTAATAAAACAGAATCGTTATTAGATCCGCAAATTGAACCCCGTAAAAAACAAAACAAAAAAAAGCTCCAGAAAAAAGATCATTTTCAATTAATACCCTATAAAAATGCTCTAAAAAGGGATTTAAAAAATGTTATGCACTCTAAAATAAGACCACTAAAAAGAACAATGCTTCTTGCAAAAAAATAAGCCCTTAAACAGATTTGTGAGGCGAAAAATAAAAAAGTTATGCATATGAAAGATGGTGATGCTAAAACCAAATTACTTTTTATTCAGTAAAAATGGGAAAAAAAATAAAAAATCTATATAAATGAGGTCTTTTTGTAATCGTGGCAACCCATAGAATAAAAATAATATACTATTTTTATGGTATGGTAAACAGCCAAAAAAACTTCCATAAAAATCTTCCTGAAAAGTGATGATTTTCATTTCCTCCACCAACAAAGAGTTAATAAAATCTCACCAATTAGCCTATAGATTCCCCCAAATTACGTACCAGAAAAGTGCATCTCATGTGGCAAAAGAAATAAGCCCCTATAGGTCCACATTAAAAAAAAGAAAAAAATTATAGCCTGTACAATGTGACATAGCAAATCTGATCTGGATGGCGCCTCCTTCCCTTCTATGCCCGGCCGTGCGCCCACACAGCAGGTTACCAGCACATATAGGGTATCCGTGTACTCGGGAGAGATTGGGTAACAAACTTTGTGGAGCCTTTATTCATTTAATCCATTGTAAATGTTTAATTTTCCACCCAAAATGGGTGTATTGTGAAAAAATATTACAATTTGCAGACTGCACCTCCATTTTGTTTTAACCCCTATAAAACACGTAAAGCGTTAACAAACTTCTTAAAAGTGGTTTTTCATACGTTGAGGTGTATAGTTTCCACAATGGGGTAATTTACGAGTCTCACTATTATTTAGACCTCTCAGTGTCAATTAGAAGTTGAGCAGGTTCATCTAATACAGGTTTTGGTGATTTTACAAAAAATGTGAAAAATGATACCTAAATTCTGAGCCTCATAACATTCTAGTAAAATATGTGGAATCTTAAAAAACCATGCCAACATAAAGCAGACATTTGGGAAATGTAAGTTATGAATTTATTTGGGAGCTATGACTATCTGCATCAAAAGTAGAGAATTTAGAATGTTGAAAATAAAGAATTTTTCCAATTTTTGCCAAATTTAGTTTTTTTTCATAACTAAACGCAAAAGATTTCATCCAAATTTTTAAACTAATTTGAAGTACAATGTGTCACGAGAAAACAATCTCAAAATCCCCTGTATATCTCATAGTGTTCCAAAACTATAACCACTTATAGTGACACAGGTCAGATTTGAAGAATGGGGCCGCGTCCTTAAGGCCAAAAGAGGCTGAGTCCCGAAGGGGTTAAAGCTGCCAGGTATTATATGTTGTTTTGAATTAGTAAGAAAACAGCCACCAAAATACTTCTGTGTGAAAGGAGGTTGATGGGAAACCTAGTTAAGAAATATACATGACATGTTAAGCCCTGGTAGCTTAGAACAACTTTTGCTAAATACTGAGCATTGGACCTTGAATGTGCCCATTGCAGCAGGGTATGAACCATGGGAGGATTTATCTTAGTTTTAAGAATTTTGTATTTGTGCAATTTTCAGCAAGTTTTTCATGTGCAGTCAGAAGTTTGTTGTACCTCGAGTCCTGGTTTGTACCTTATTCATCTAGGTTTTTCTTGTGCTTCCAGATGTTGGCACTGTATCTATAAATGAATTGTGCCAAAAAAATTGCAAAGGTGCACAAAAATACACCTCAACTATAGGAATCGGTTGGGGGACAAAATTGCAACTAAAATGTCACAACAATTATCAACAATTAAATCCCAACCAATGGAGCAGAAAAGCTACAAACAAAAAAGAATCTGTTGCAGTGCTAAAGTAAAGATCTTAATGCAGGGGACTGAGCTTCTGTGCAGTGTATTTGTTTCCTCCTGCAAAGGGAAGGAAGAAATTATGATAGACAAATGATTCTAATAATACATGATAAATGAATATATATGAAATATTATCCTTGTAAATATAGCACAGACCATTTAATAATTTCCACTTTAATGAAGATAAGCATTAACAGAGCAGTATACATGAGTAAGGGCCAACTGTTCCAGGAATATACCAGGAATATACATACTTCACCAGTTTTCATTCTTATAATTCACAAATATAGCAAGGTTAACGCTGTGTCTAAAAATATGCCACCAATCGCTATAACACCTACACTTACATTCCTGCTATGTCTATTCTCAAGTGTATATAATAGATTTTCTAAATTTATTCAGCTTGCACCTTGTATGAAACATGGATTAAAAATCCTGCCTCTTCCGCAAGATTCTATGCATTTAAAAATCTGAAGTCTTACGTGGCTGGAAATAGCAAACTAAAAAGCGTATATTGCTGATCAACCGCCAATAAAACTATTTGTCAGCACCAAGAAGAATGAAAGTGCCATTAAATGCATTATAACTAGTTCTTTCTGGTTTTTTATGAATAGCATTTGAAAAGCAATTACACCTACCTCACTACCTACTCCTACCTAAGCAGCTCCACTTATTTCTATTATTATAATAAGCATGCAGACATTATGGGGCACATTTACTAAGAAAGTAGGAAACTGTACTAAAAGTGCTTTGCCTTTGTATAATGATCGTTGCGCCAGATTAATTAAAAATGTGTGTCAGAAATCATGAATCTGTTGCTTCCCTGCACTGGCCCCACAGAGTTCACCAACTTTTTTTGGTGCACCTTCAAGGGAACCTTTCACCGTTGTTCAAAAAAAATGGGCTAAGGACAGCTTCCAATAGAGTCCTCAAGTCCCACACTCACCCCTAGTTCAACTAGCAAGATCGATCCTCACAAAAGCAGAAAAACACTTTTTATCCGGTACCTGGTAACTATGGATGGAATAAAGGTAGTCCAGCGGGGCGTATCTTATCCGCCCGAGTCCAAATTCCTCCCTCCTCCACGTCCGTTTGTGCACGCCTCTCTAGTCACTCGGCTACTCGGCCGAGTTCTTGCGCATGCGCACTTCCGTCATGCGCAGCGAACATCGTAGTACCCGCCAAAGCCGCCGGCCTACTGCGCACGCGCGGCGATGCGCCCTTTGTTGCTAAGCACTGAGGTATACGCAACTCCCTACGGAGTCTGCGTATCTCTCGTCCGGCGCCTCTCAGTCTAGACACTGTACTCGCAATGAGTGTAAAACTTTGTTTGACACTCATTGCGGACTTGTCTTGCCGAGAGGTAAGATGTCTCATAAATGGCAGTGTATAATGTATTTTCTGAAGCCTCTGCCGAGTTTATTTTACAATCGTGGGGGGGGGGGCAGAATTGTATATTGGCTGACATAATAATGTTTTGCTGTGGTGGGGGGGGGGGGCACAAATTAGCTGGGATTACAGGGGGGGGGCATTGGTGCTCATATGGGCTGGCATAGTAATGTGATGTTATGTTTGGGGGCATATTAGCTGGGATTACAGGGAGTGTGGACTTTGGGGGCATATGGGCTGGCATACATAGTAATGTGATGGTAAGTTTGGGGGCTTATTAGCTGGGATTACAGGGAGTGTGGACTTTGGGGGCATATGGGCTGGCATACATAGTAATGTGATGGTAAATTTGGGGGCTTATTAGCTGGGATTACAGGGAGTGTGGACTTTGGGGGCATATGGGCTGGCATACATAGTAATGTGATGGTAAATTTGGGGGCTTATTAGCTGGGATTACAGGGTGGGGGGTCTTTGGGGGCATATGGGCTGGCATACATAGTAATGTGATGGTAAGTTTGGGGGCTTATTAGCTGGGATTACAGGGAGTGTGGACTTTGGGGGCATATGGGCTGGCATACATAGTAATGTGATGGTAAGTTTGGGGGCTTATTAGCTGGGATTACAGGGTGGGGGGTCTTTGGGGGCATATGGGCTGGCATACATAGTAATGTGATGGTAAATTTGGGGGCTTATTAGCTGGGATTACAGGGTGGGGGGTCTTTGGGGGCATATGGGCTGGCATACATAGTAATGTGATGGTAAGTTTGGGGGCTTATTAGCTGGGATTACAGGGTGGGGGGTCTTTGGGGGCATATGGCTGGCATACATAGTAATGTGATGGTAACTTTGGGGGCTTATTAGCTGGGATTACAGGGTGGGGGGTCTTTGGGGGCATATGGGCTGGCATACATAGTAATGTGATGGTAAATTTGGGGGCTTATTAGCTGGGATTACAGGGTGGGGGGTCTTTGGGGGCTAATGGGCTGGCATGGGATGTTATGTTTGGGGGCATATTGGCCATCATTGCATATTGTGTGTAAATTTGTTGAACATGGTGATAAGTTAATACACGTCCATTGTATGTGTGTGGGGGGTTGAAACTTTGCTCTTTGGGGGAGTGGGACAAGCAGTTTTCATGTTCATTTATAAATTGTAATAAAAGAAATATGTTTTATTTTAAAGTAACCACTATATATCTTTTTTTTTTTTTGTTAGCCTATTCATCATGCCTAGTTGTCTTATAAACCAATGCAATAGTAAGACTGGTACAAAGGGACAGCAACCAGGCGTAATTTTACATTCTTTTCCGCATGATTTATCACGAATCAGAAGATGGCTTGTCAGCACTGGACAACAGTTTTCTGATATTGATAAGCTAGCACAACGGATTAAAGACGAAAACAAGACCAATAAATTTTGTTTGTGCTCTAAACACTTTGCTCTTGATGCATATATTTTTAATGCTTCTCAAAGAACCCTCCGCCCGGAAGCTGTACCAACAATTTTTACAACTGTGGAAGAGGGGGAATGTCTTATTGAGGAGTCATTGAAAAAAGCTGTCAAAAGAAAGAGAATTGTGGAGACTTCTTGTCAGGTACCTACACCAGAAGCAAATTTGGAGAGTGCAGTTTTTGAGAAATACAGAGAAATATCTACCCAAACAGATTTTGATTTATTGAACTCAACAATAATGTATAATACAGAGCCACCCACATTATCCGAAGAGATGTCCGCCATTGCTCCTCTTATCCATCATTCTCAAAGAGGTAGTTTAGATAGAATTCTGTTGTTATCTACTCCAGATCCAAAAACTACAGATTCACCCCCAAAAAAAAAGGCAAACCGAAGTAGTGGCGATATAGAAGATTCACAAACTTTGAATACCTTTTTTTGGAACGCATAGAACCACTCTCTCCTATTCAACAGAAGGATACAGATATTGACTTTGCAAATTGCGACTATACTTGTGAAATGTCTGTAAATGATACAAGCTCATCATTTTTTGCACAAAGCAAAATTCAAGATGATATGAAGGACAAAGATTTTTGCCCTCTGGAACAGACATTAAATGAGTCAGAATTGAATCTAATGGATTCCATCATTGGAGACAACCAACAAATGCCAACATCACAATTTGGATCTAATCTGATTGAAGCAGAACAAGTTACAGAACGGAAACTTTTAATTTTTGAATCATGTCTGGACCAATTGTTATATAAAGTCAAATGTCAAAAATATATCAATTGTGCAAGCCTTGTTGAACATGTGACCAAAAAATTTGATGGGAGCTACTGTTTAATTAGGGCAAAGTGTTCGAAGGGGCATGCTTTCAACATTATGGAAACACAACCCAAAATTGGACAATATGCTTCAGGTAATCTGTTATTAGCCTCAGCCATTCTGTTCAGCGGATTGAATTTTCAGAAAATAAAAGAGTTCCTGACTTTACTCGGTGTTGTCAACATATCGGAGACTACCTATTACAGATACCAATCACTTTTCCTGTTCCCAGCGATCGATATTTCATGGAAAAAGGAGCAAAGTCAATTATTCAACAACCTTCAAGGAAAAAATGTATGTATTTCAGGAGACGGCCAGTGTGACAGCCCTGGTCACAGTGCAAAATACTGCATTTATACATTGATGGACTGTGTTACAGAAAACATAGTGGACTTTGAAGTGAATCAACGCACCCAGTGTTCATCATCAGTAGCTATGGAGAAGTATGGATTTGGTGTTTGCATGGAACGGATTATTGATCAGGGATATAGGATAAAACTTTTTGCGTCCGACCGTCATGTCAGCATTCGCAAATTAACCCCTTCCCGACGCGCGCCGTACTAGTACGGCGCGCGCCGGGTCCCGGTGCATGGAGAGGGCTCGCGGGCCGAGCCCTCTCCATAGCCGGTAAGTCTTTGCTGCATATTGCAGCAAAGGCTTACCGGTAACACCCGCGATCGGTGCTAGCACCGATCGCGGGTGCTTTCACCGCGATCGCCTCCGGCAATGCTGCCGGAGGCTTCAAAAAGATGGCGCCGCATGGGCGCCGCCATCTTGGCGCGGATCTCCGCTCCCCGATGACGTCACGGGGAGCGGTGATCCGTTGCCATGACAGCATCGGGCCTCACGAAGGCCCGAAGCTGTCTTGTTTTAACCTATTCATTACAATGTGCTATCAGCACATTGTAATGAATGAGGAGTAAAATCCCCATATACTGCCATATTGCAGTATGGCAGTATATGGTAGGATCGATCAGACAACCTAGGGTTAAAGTACCCTAGGGAGTCTGAAAAATAGTTAAAGTAAAAGTAAAAAAAAGTTTAAAAAAAAAAAATTATATTAAAAAAACCTAAAAATTCAAATCACCCCCCTTTCCCTAGAACTGATATTAATATTAATAAACAGTAAAAATCATAAACACATTAGGTATCACCGCGTCCGAAAATGTCCGATCTATCAAAATATTATAACGGTTTTTCACTGCGTTTAACCGCGTAATGGAAAATAGCGTCCAAAGTCAAAAATGACATTTTTTTGCCATTTTGGAAAATATAAAAAAATTAATAAAAAGTTATCAAAAGGTAGCACAGTCCTAACAATGATAGCAATGAAAACGCCATCAAAAGTCGCAAAAAATGACACCACCCACAGCTTCGTACACCAAAGTATGAAAAAGTTATTACCGCCAGAAGATGGCAAAATCAAAAAAAAAATTTTTGTACAGGAGGTTTTAATTTTTTTAAATGTATGAAAACATTATAAAACCTGTACAAATGTGGTATCCCTGTGATCGTAGCAACCCAAAGAATAAAGTAGACATGTCATTTGGGACGCAGAGTGAAAGCTGTGAAATCCAAGCCCACAAGAAAACGTCGCAAATGTGTTTTTTCACCATTTTCACTGCATTTGGAATTTTTTTCCCGCTTCCCAGTATGCGCCATGGAATATTAAATACCGTCACTATGAAGTGCAATTTGTTACGCAGAAAATAAGCCATAACAGAGCTCTTTATGTGGAAAAATAAAAAAGTTATAGATTTTTGAAGGTGGGGTGTGAAAAATGGAAGTGAAAAAACTAAAAAAGGCCAAGTCGTTAAGGGGTTAATGAAGCAAAATTACCCAAAAATTATACATCAGTTTGATGTCTGGCACTATGCAAAGTCTATTCGAAAAAAGCTGACCCAGGCCAGTAAAGGAAAATTTAACAAGCAAATTTTCCCTTGGATCGAAAAAATTAACTTGCATTTTTGGTGGTGTCTACAAACATGTGACGACAATGTTGAGCTTCTCAGAGAAAAATGGCTGTCTTTGTTATACCATATTTCAAATGTCCATTCTTGGGAAGGAAATCTCTACACTGCATGTGCGCATGGTCCCTTGGAAACTCCTGATGCAGATGATAAAAAGGTGTTGTGGTTAAATCCTGATACCCCGCCATACAAAAATATTGCTAAAGTTGTGACAAATCAACAACTTTTAGATGATTTGCCAAACTTGGTACACAATTGCCACACTGGTGCCCTTGAATGCTTTCATAGTATGGCATTGAAGTACCGTACTAAAAGAATCCACTTTGGAGTCGACGCCATGGAAGCAAGAACTAAGCTGGCAGTACTTACACACAATTTTAATACTGGACGAGAGCAAGCAACAGTCAAAGTCCAGCGGAAAAACACTGAACTTATTGGCACCGAAAGAACAAAGTTGATTATCCCAAAGGGTAAAAAAAAATGGATAGTTCGTAATGTGTATGAGAAATTGTCCGTAGACTATCTAGAAGCAATCATGACTGATGTTCTAAGGTTGTGCAAGGGGGAAATTTCACACAACTGGCAATCCAGGGCTCCTTCACTTCCATCAAATTTGGCTAATTTGGAGAGACCAAATAAAGAGCTTATAAAAGAAATGCGAATCGCCCGTTTTCGGAAAAACAAACTTGTCAATAGTTTTGATTTCGAGGTAGATTTGACTGACACTAATCTTTTTGAATAGAAACTGTTGTATTCACAGCTGTACCTAAGAGGAAGTTATGGTGTTATCTTATTATTGTGGGATTGCAGGTTTTGTTATTCACTGTTGTGTTTATAGTCATTCCTATCAAAGTTTTTTTCCTATCAAAGTGTTTTATAAAAAATTATCTGAACAAGTAATGTAAAGCCAAAATGGTTCATTGGATTTGTGATGATTGATTAAAATGTGTTGAATTTTTTAAAAAATAAATGTTTCATCCAGTGGTATGCTTGTTTCATTCAATACATTTAATATGAACTTTTTAAATAAATGCAATAAGAAAAAATAAACATGTAGAATAATTTTACAGTATAAATTATTAAATATTAAAGTGACGTTGGATTTTTGAAAAACCTTCAAGTAAACAAATAATTGTAACAAATCTATGTCTATTACTAAAATTTTTGTTTCAGCCAGTACAGTCACTAATTGGGTTAATTATCATCTTTTTGTTGAGCAACACTCAATTTCAACATTATCATTAGCTACTCCCATACATTAGTGTTGTATCTTGTAAACAGATGGTTTGATGTAAGTTATCAAGCTTTTTTTTTTGGATAAACTATAACACAGAGGACAGTACTGGCTGAGACAAACATATCAATAGCAGTGCTTCATTCAAAAGCCATGAACTCGGCCACCCCGTCGTTGCTTGCTTTGTAACCCATGTATTCATTGTTTGGGTCTGGAAATGCTGAACGTACCAAATGTACTACACATGAAGGAATGGGTCGTCTGTTTCCCATTCCTAGGTACCCGTGTACCAATGCAGTAAATGCACGGTAGGCTGTTTTTCGATGTAACCTGAAAGAAAGACATTATAAAATATTATATTCATAATATTTATCTAATTTTTTTATACATTTTAGTTTACTAAACAACATGTTTTTATATATTAAATTAGTTTAATACTAAACTCCAAAATGTAATGACCGTTGCTGTACATTTCTATTATGAAAAAATTATGAAGATTACATTATACTGAACATTTTGCAAGAAGTAATAGACAAGATGGCTGGATCACACAGGTTTCATAAACTAGTTATGTATAAATTATGTAACTACACATATGTCTCAAGGCATCTCAATCATTCCACTTACAGTCTGTGCTTTACAAGCTCACATATGATTAAAACCAGCACAATGGGAAAAGCCAAAACTAGAGATAGAAACTTTCAGATAGGCTTGTTTGACTATTATTTATAACAATAGTAACCTAACTTTATTTACAGATTTCAATGAATCACTTTGAGGGCAAAATTACTGTTCTAAAAAGTTCATTAGCAGCTCTTTTATATATGAATCACGGTATATTCTCCAAGTTATATGATGAAAAGCTCACCTATTTTTCGCTTTCTCCAGTGGGGGATTCATTACTTGTCCGATAACTCTTAATATAATATTAACTGTGTCAGCTCTCTGACAAAATATTCTAAAGTATTCATGATCTATAATACATGTATGATTAGTGACGTAAGGGATTGCATTCTCAACTTCAAGGCAGCAAATTGACTCAATGCTTGTTGACATGGGAACACAATTATTGCAATTACACCAATTAACATTTCCGATTCTCTCATTGTTTTCTTCTATTTCCAAATCAATATATTGGGAAAAATCGACTCGCAGAGGATTTGAAGGAAAGCATGGCTCATTTGTTTGGTTCCCTCCAAACTTGGATCTTAATTCGACCAGCAAATCGGAAATCTTAAAAAAAGAAAAAAGTTGTTAAAAAAATGGGGTTAATGTTAACAACAATCACATTTTTCAGTTTAATTTTTAATCAGTTTAATATTATGTAATTTTTAATTAATAGGGCATTATTACAGTCCCTTGAAAATTGGTAATTGTTGTAAGGGGACTGTATCCTTTATGTGGTATGGTTGTTTAGTCATCAACTAATGTGTAGTGCATGACAGCAATTGGATGACCACACTTGAGTAGAGAGACACAATGCATTTCTTTAGTCTAACAGCCCCTTGTGACAGACTGCTACAGAAGACCAGCAGAACAAATCTCCCCCAATGTGCTTACATCCTCTTCATCTTCAGTGCTTGTTGTATTATCCACAGTGTTTATTTGAGAGTGGCTACACCCTGGTATCTGAATGTTGCCAGTAGCAGCTAAAGAGATGGCCTCCTCATTGTTGTCCTCGTTTTCAAATAGTGCCTTTATCAAAAAAATACGATTAATTACATTTTTTTTATAATACGGGCTCAAAGTCTCAAATTTGGGAAGGTATTTGCTGTGGGGTTGTATTGTTACATTACTGTACCCTGGGGGAATACATATATTTACCGTATTTTCCGGACTATAAGGCGCACTTAAAAGCATTGGATTTCCGTGGAAATCCAAAGTGCGCCTTATAGTCCGGTGCGCCCTATGTATGGCGCTGGGCACAGGGCAGCGGACCATACTTACATAGGTCCCCGCTACCGGAGATCTCCAGCGGGAGATCTGCTGTCTCCGGTAGCGGGGACCTATGTAAGTATGGTCCGCTGCCCTCCTCCACCTCCCCCTCACCTTCCCCGCTCACCTTCCCCGCGTTCCCCGTCGCGTCTCGGCGTCGCGTCTCGTCGCCGCGTCCCATCGCCGCGTCCCATCGCCGGGTCTCCGCCACGCCCCCGGACCTCCGCCACGCCCCCGGCCGCCGGACCCCGCGCCTTATAGTCCGATGCGCCTTATATATGTAATTATTACATATATAAGGCGCATCGGACTAATGCGCCTTATAGTCCGGTGCGCCCTATAGAGCAGAAAATACGGTAGGTTGTGGGTATCCATCTACAACAATTAGAGAAGACGTGTAGTAACAGAATTTTTGTCATGCATAAAGTTACTTACTTGAATGTTGTAAGATTCTCCATCATCCGATTCAACTATACAAGACAGAATGTTGTAATTGGATTCCACCATAATGCTAGAATCAGGCATACAGGTAAGATTTATCACCAAGGATTCTTCGACAAGATTATCTACCACCATTGGTATCTATATGGGATGTAGCAATGTAGAATATTAATCCAAAAATTAGTGTTAAATAATACAATTAAACAAAACATAATTATGAGACTTACATAATCTTGATCTGCAAAAAGGTTGCTGTCTTGTTCATTCTCCATTTTATTGATATGAATGTTTGTTTCTGATACTTTATTAATCTTTTATGAAAAATAAATTTAAAAACACATATGAGAGACAAGTTGGTCATTATAGACCAGCAACATTTACCACTACCACACAAACAATGTCAATCCTGATAAATTTCCAACCACACTAATTGCGATATCAGCCACTATGAACCCCCAAAGTTCCCACAACATTCGTTGCTAATATGCCCCCAAACATGCCATCACATTACTATGTATGCCAGCCCATATGCCCCCAAAGTCCACAATCCCTGTAATCCCAGCTAATAAGCCCCCAAAGTTACCATCACATTACTATGAATGCCAGCCCATATGCCCCCAAAGTCCACAATCCCTGTAATCCCAGCTAATAAGCCCCCAAAGTTACCATCACATTACTATGAATGCCAGCCCATATGCCCCCAAAGTCCACACTCCCTGTAATCCCAGCTAATAAGTCCCCAAACTTACCATCACATTACTATGTATGCCAGCCCATATGCCCCCAAAGACCCCCCACCCTGTAATCCCAGCTAATAAGCCCCCAAACTTACCATCACATTACTATGTATGCCAGCCCATATGCCCCCAAAGACCCCCCACCCTGTAATCCCAGCTAATAAGCCCCCAAATTTACCATCACATTACTATGTATGCCAGCCCATATGCCCCCAAAGTCCACACTCCCTGTAATCCCAGCTAATAAGCCCCCAAACTTACCATCACATTACTATGTATGCCAGCCCATATGCCCCCAAAGACCCCCCACCCTGTAATCCCAGCTAATAAGCCCACAAATTTACCATCACATTACTATGTATGCCAGCCCATATGCCCCCAAAGTCCACACTCCCTGTAATCCCAGCTAATAAGCCCCCAAATTTACCATCACATTACTATGTATGCCAGCCCATATGCCCCCAAAGTCCACACTCCCTGTAATCCCAGCTAATAAGCCCCCAAACTTACCATCACATTACTATGTATGCCAGCCCATATGCCCCCAAAGTCCACACTCCCTGTAATCCCAGCTAATATGCCCCCAAACATAACATCACATTACTATGCCAGCCCATATGAGCACCAATGCCCCCCCCTGTAATCCCAGCTAATTTGCGCCCCCCCCCCACCACAGCAAAACATTATTATGTCAGCCAATATACAATTCTGCCCCCCCCCCCACGATTGTAAAATAAACTCGGCAGAGGCTTCAGAAAATACATTATACACTGCCCATTTATGAGACATCTTACCTCTCGGCAAGACAAGTCCGCAATGAGTGTCAAACAAAGTTTTACACTCATTGCGAGTACAGTGTCTAGACTGAGAGGCGCCGGACGAGAGATACGCAAACTCCGTAGGGAGTTGCGTATACCTCAGTGCTTAGCAACAAAGGGCGCATCGCCGCGCGTGCGCAGTAGGCCGGCGGCTTTGGCGGGTACTACGATGTTCGCTGCGCATGACGGAAGTGCGGATGCGCAAGAACTCGGCCGAGTAGCCGAGTGACTAGAGAGGCGTGCACAAACGGACGTGGAGGAGGGAGGAATTTGGACTCGGGCGGATAAGATACGCCCCGCTGGACTACCTTGATTCCATCCATAGTTACCAGGTACCGGATAAAAAGTGTTTTTCTGCTTTTGTGAGGATCGATCTTGCTAGTTGAACTAGGGGTGAGTGTGGGACTTGAGGACTCTATTGGAAGCTGTCCTTAGCCCATTTTTTTTGAACAACGGTGAAAGGTTCCCTTTAACATACAGTGTGCAACACAATTCTGTTGGACACTGCATGATTAACATGGCGCATGGTCCGACTGTGCAAAGAAACACACCTTTCGGTGCAGAATATTGGGGGTCATTTACTAAGGGCCCGAAACGCGTTTTTTCCGTTGCGTTACCCAAATATTTCCAATTTGCGCCGATTTTCCCTGAATTGCCCCAGGATTTTGGCGTACGCGATTGAATTGTGGCACATCGGATTCGGAAAAACCGCTGCATTTTTTTTAAAAAAGTGTCGCTTGACACGCACTTACCTGCACCCAGCTTAGGGCGGTGAACTTCAGTGAACCCCGATGGACTTCAGCGCAGCAGCGACACCTAGTGGACATCGGGCACACTACCTTAGTGAATGGCCAGAAGACCCGAATTATCCACACAGAAAGCGCCGCTGGATCCCGACAGGACCGGGTAAGTAAATCTACTCCATTGTGTCTCATCGGGTATAGTGCAGCTGTGGCATCACTTTATAAATACATGTGTAACCAGTTTGCACTAAAAACAACATGTAAAGTCCACTGCATGGCCACTGTATAACTAGATATGGAATGTTAATAGGATGTTCACTATATGAATGTGTATCTCTTCTGATGTAAGAAGATGAAATTTATAATGTATTTTTATGATAATTGATTGATTTTAATGTACTCCTCCCATTATGTTCCAATTATGCTCCAAAATATGTTCAATTGCACATGTAACTTCACTTGAGAAAGGCTCAGTTTGTGTGAGAGCTAAAACATTGCCACCTATGGATTAACCCCTTCCAGCCGATGCCCTTTTTCGTTTTTGCGTATTCATTTTTCACTCCCTGCCTTCTATAACTATAACTGTTTTATTTTTCCATGTACAGAGCTGAGTTATGGCTTATTTTCTGCGTATCAAATTACACTTTAAAACTGTGGTATTTAATATTCCATGCCGTGTACTGGGAAGCAGAAAAAAAATTCCAAATGCAAATTGGTGAAAAAACGCATTCACGCAGTATTAATGTGGGCTTGGATTTTAAGAATTTCATTGTATGCCCCAAATGAAATTTCTACTTTATTCCTTGGGTAGGTGCGATTACAGAGATACCAAATTTGTATAGTTTTTATAATGTTTTAATACAGCTACAAAAATTAAAACCTCCTGTACAAAAAAACATTTTTGGATTTTGACATCTTCTGGCACTAATCATTTTTTTATACTACAGGGCTGTGGGTGGTGTAATTTTTTGCGAATTTTGATGATGTTTTCAATGTTATTATTTTTAGGTCTATACAATCGTTTGTTTACTTTTTATAGAATTATCTATATTTTTCAAAATAGCAAAAAAGTGCTGTTTTCGACTTTGGGCGCCATTTCCCGTTACGGGATTAAATGCAGTTTTTTTTGGACGTGGCGATACCTAATGTGTTTATGATTTTTACTGTTTAATTATATTCATATCAGTTCTAGGGAAAAGGGGGGTAATTTGAAATTTTATGTTTTTTTATTATAATTTTTTTAAACTTTTTTTAATTTTTATTTGTACTATTTTGCAGACTCCCTAGGGTACTTTAACCCTTCTTTGTCTGATCGATCCTACCATATACTGCTATACTACAGTTTTCCTCCTCATTCACTACAATGTGCTGACAGCACATTGTAATGAAGGGGTTAAAACGAGACACCCTGGGGTCTTCGGAAGACCTGAGGCTGTCATGACGATGGATCGCCGCTCCCTGGTAACGTCACGGGGAGCGACGATTCACGGCATGATGGCAAGATCTTTTTGAAGCTGCTGGCGGCAATCGGTGGGAAGACACCCGCTATCAGTGCTATTGAACATTTGATCACTTGTTCAATATAATATATTGCAATACTTATGTATTGCAGCAAATTACATAGTCAGCCTATGCATTCTGCATAGGGTGACAGACACTGTGTTAGATTGTGCTGATATTTAATAATTTTATCTCTGGTCTCTCTAATAATCCTACTACACCCTTCCCTCTTTATTGACAACCTAGGTGGAGCTACCTGTCACAGATCTTGGGCCTATAGACCTGGTCACCCACTTTAAAGATAAAATTGGCTGCATTTTATCTCCAGTATATAATTTCCCAATCCACTAGTGTCAGGCTCCAGGGGTTGTGGACCCACTGTACCCGACGATGACGTAAGCCGACACCTGAACCAGAATCTAAGTGGTACCTGGTATTCATCAGAGCCTGCCGCAAAGTGCGTTGTACTTGCTGCGGCGTGGTACTCCTAGGTCGTTCTACAGATGCAACTTTTTCCGCGGTGGCAGCCAAGTCGAGGTACACAGACGTTAGGCAGAATCGTAGTCAGGGAAAGGCAAGGAGGTCAGGACGGGCAGCACGGAATCAGAGTCAGAACGAAGCAACAGGTCAGGACAAGCGGACCAGGATCAGAGAGAAATAAGGAACCGGGGTCACAACAGGAAACCACACTAAGAACGCAGGGCCTCAGGGAACAAGCTTTTTCAACGGCACTAGGCATGAAGATCCGGCAGGGAATGCTGGGAGAGGCCAGGTTAAATAGCATACTGGGAAATGGCCAGCACCAATTAAACCGTCAGCAGATTTGGTTTTCAGCATTATCTTTATGCTGCTGATACCCAGCTATATATTTCTGAATGTAACCCCTGGCTTACTGCAGAATTCTAGTGATTGTCTCTTTGCTGTCTCTAACATCATGTCCTTATTCTTCCTGAACCTTCTAAAACTTAAAGGGGTATTCTCATCTGGGCATTCACTTTCAGTTTCATTAATCTGCCATATATAAACATTTCTTCAATTAGATGTTATTAAAAAAAATGTTCCCGTGTGAAGATAATTTATCATAAATGTAGTCATATGGTCCCTTAGAAACAAGACTGTGTCCTTGGTTACGGCCACGTCTGATGGAGGGATTGCACAAAGAAACAAAAAGTTTCTGAATATTAAATGTCTGGGAGTTACTGCATATCCTACAGCCGTCCTGTGGTAATGATCGCTGAAGCCAGGAGGTCAGGCAGAGCTCATTAGCGCATGTCTGGCCACCGCTGCCAGAGTGTGACGTGGTCGTATCCGGGGAAGCTGATCTCATTTCTAAGGGACTACATGACTACATTTATGAGAAATTATCTTCACACAGGAACATTTTTTTTAATAACATCCAATTGAAGAAATGTTTACATATGGCAAATGAATTTAATTAAAGGTGAATGCCCAGATGAGAATACCCCTTTAACTTCTTGTCTTTCCACCATCTACTTACAAATCGACCCTGACCTCTCCATTTCTGTCTGTGGTATCACCATAAACCTCAGGCAGCAAACCTGCTCTATAGAGGTTGTGCTAGACTCTGACCTGAAAGTTGTCAATGAACAAAAAAAAAAATACATTACTGCTTAAATTGTTGCGCTGGCACTGTGCAATAAATAAATAGCTTTTGGTTGAAGTTTGGGCACTGAGGCTCTAAAAGGTTCGCCATCACTGTTCTAGTGTCTGCAGAGTATCTAATGTCTGTATTATCTGTTCTAGTGTCTGGCTCAGCTTTGCTGCTGGGAATGAGCTGCTCTGCACAGGGGCTCAGTGTCACTTCTCAGTTTACTCCACCTTCGGGCTGGAGTGTTTTTGCGCCCGTTTTTGCGCCTAAGTGAAACAGGTGCAAGTGATGAATATCATTAGGCGCAGCAAAACATCTGAATTGGTAAGATAGATGAGGGAAACCTGGTTATTTTTGCTGCGCCACTTGTTTGGCGTTTAATCGCAAAAATGGCGTAAAAAGAGTGCGCCAGTATGAAAAGGCGCAAAAATAACAGAAAAACCGAGTGATACATGTGGCCCCAAGTCCGCACAGCTTTGTGGAACCCTTAAGGAGGGGGGTGCAGAGCCTGCAAAGATCCTGGCTTGGTCCTTACACAGATACAAATTGGAAAAAGCGAGCAGCACTCCAGAGGTGGAATTCAAAAGTTGGTAATCTTTATTGAGGCAAGTGGCAACGTTTCGGTTCGCTTTTTCCAATTTAGATAGATATATATGAGATAGATACATAGATATGAAATAGCTGGATAGATAGACGTGAGATAGGTAGATAGATAGATATTTAGATAGAAATGAGATAGATAGATATTTAGATAGATAGATTGATAGATAGAAAGAAAGAAAGATATGAGATAGATGGATAGATAGATATGAGATAGATAGATAGATAGATATGACATAGATAGATAGATAGATAGATAGATGATAGATATATGATAGATGGATAGAGGGATAGATATGAGATAGATGGATAGATAGATACAGTAGATACATAGATATGAGATAGATAGATAGATACAGTAGATACATAGATATGAGATAGATAGATACAGTAGATACATAGATATGAGATAGGTAGATACATAGATATGAGATAGGTAGATAGACGTGAGATAGGTAGGTAGATAGATAGATAGGAGATAGGTAGATAGATAAATAGATAGATAGGAGATAGATATTTAGATAGATATGCGTACCTCCCAACTTTTGCGGAGGAGAAAGAGGGACGCCGTGGCAATTTTTTTACCCACAGAAGCCACACCATGGCCACGCCCCCTAACCACACCCCCTGTGCCACTGCTCATACCTCCAATGCATCCACTGACACCAATGTATATATATATATATATATATATATATATATATATATATATATATATAAATATATGCTGATTAACCCCACTGGCACCAATGTATATTTATGTATATAATTGGGGGGCATATTCCACTCCCCCTAGACAACGAGCGTGTCCCCCCCTAGACAGTGTTCATGTCCCCCCCTAGACAACGAGCATGTCCCCCCCTAGACAACGAGCATGTCCCCCCCTAGACAACGAGCATGTCCCCCCACTAGACAACGAGCATGTCCCCCCGTAGACAACGAGCATGCCCCCCCAGACAACGAGCATGTCCCCCCCAGACAATGAGCATGTCCCCCCCCTAGACAACGAGCATGCCCCCCCCTAGACAATGAGCATGTCCCCCCCTAGACAACAAGCGTGTCCCCCCCTAGACAACGAGCATGCCCCCCCTAGACAACGAGCATGTGCCCCCCCTAGACAACGAGCATGTGCCCCCCCTAGACAACAAGCATGTCCCCCCCCAGACAACGAGCATGCCCCCCCTAGACAACGAGCATGTCCCCCCTAGACAACAAGCATGTCCCCCCCTAGACAACGAGCATGCCCCCCCTAGACAACGAGCATGCCCCCCCTAGACAACGAGCATGCCCCCCCCCCATGGTTGCGTGCCCTTTTTTGTGTGTTTGTGTTATTTGTGTCTTCCAGGGCCGTACCTGCTGTGGACTACTTCAGATTCGAAGGATTACATCGATGACCGACATTTCTAACAAATAAAATGGTCACTGAAGGGTGTGTCTGCGTTCTTTGTTCAATTAAACTTATATTTGTTAAAAACGGTGTGATTTATTTTTTTGCGACACTCTTCATAGTTTGCCATAGTAGTGGTGCCGGCTAGATGACGCTTTTTTGTAGCTGGCTGATTTGAAAAATAGGGGGCACCCCATGCCGTTTTTTCTTCAAATTGTTGGCAAAAATATGCGTGGGGTCCCCCCTAAAAAGGGGGCTCCCAGGCATTTTCCCCCATTTTTCCCCAAAAAATGGGGGGAAAAACGGCATGGGGTGCCCCCTATTGTTCAAATCAGCCAGATACAAAAAAGCAACAGCAGCCTGCCATTACTGAGCTGGGATAGCCCACTGTTAGCTCAACAATAACAGCCTGCAGCCGCCCCACTACCTGACCATCTATAGACGGTCAGGTAATGGTTTGTACCCGGCTCTTCCCGGCACCCCTGGTGGCGGTGGGTACCGGGGTAATGGTATGGGCGTTAGTGTGAATTTGCCAAAAAAATTAAGACAAACACTAATGCCAGCTCTTAGTAATGAGCACCGTCATCTAGCCGGCACCACTACTATGGCAAACTATGAAGAGTGTCGCAAAAAAATAAATCACACCGTTTTTAACAAATATAAATTTAATTGAACAAAGAATGCAGACACACCCTCGTTGACCATTTTATTTGTTAGAAATGTCGGTCATCGACGTAACCCTTCGAATCCGAAGTAGTCCACAGCAGGCACGGTCCTGGAAGACACAAATAACACACACTGTGGCGGATGCACTGAATTATTGTGACATGCACCCGCTCAATAAGATGTCCCCAAAATGGTATTAATGTAAGTGTCATCTGATACCGCAAAAATGACACCTTAAAGAGGACCTGTCACCCAGAAATTCGGCACTAGATGTTACTAAAGTAATCAGCTCCTAGTGCTAAACCAAACGCAGTGGTGTTACACAGAAACCTCTGATAATGGTAACTAACACTGCTGCGCTGTACACTACAAACGCCGGACCGCTCTCAAAGTGGCGAATTCATGCGGGGATGGGATTGTGGGCGGTGACTGCTGCATGACACGCGGCAGTCACCGCCTGCCTATGGAACGCGCGGGGCAGTCAGGGGAAGAGGAACCGCCCCCTCATGAATACGTCGGACCCCTTTGAGAGCGGTCTGGCGTTTCTAGGGTACAGTGCAGCGGTGTTAGTGTTATCAAAGGTTTCCGGTAACGCCACCAGTATAGCACCGCTGCGTCTGTCTTAGCACTAGGAGCTGCTTACTTTAGTAACATCGCTGGGCGCGTTCACACGGTGCGTTTTGCCTGCGTTTTCATTACGTTTGAAATGCATTACAACAGCTGAGAGGCGATTTGCCTAATTACATTACTGTTTACGCTTGTTAACGCATGCATTGACATTGCGTTTAGAGTGCGTTCTGTAAATGGAAACGTTAACAGTAATGCAATTAGGCAAATCGCCTCTCCTCAGCTGATGTAATGCGTTTCAAACACAATGAAAAGGCAGGACATAACGCACCGTGTGATCGCGCCCTCCTAGTGCCGTCTTTCAGGGTGACAGGTCCTCTTTACACAGCTACGCACACCGAAGTATAGAAAAGTTATTGGCCTCAAAGTATGGCAAAATTAAGAATTTTTTTTTCTACAAAAGATTTACATTTTTAAAAAAAATCTAAAACACAATAATTCTTCTATAAATGTGGTGTCTCTGTGATCGTACCGACCAAAGAATAAAGCAGAGGTGTCATGTGGGGCGCAGAGAAATCTGTAGAAACAGGGCACAAAAGAAAATGGCGCAAATGTGTTTTTTCACCAATATCACTGCATTTGGATTTTTTCCCGCTTCCCTGTACACGGCGCGGAATATATCATACCGTTACTAGAGAGGACACTTGGTTACACAGAAAACAAGCTGCACACAGCTCTGCACATGGAAAAATAACAAGTTATGGAAGATTGAAAGTGGGGAATGAAAAAACGGAAAGGCAAAAATAAATAAGGGCCTGGTGGTTAAGGGGTTAAGTCACATCTAGTAAAATAAAAGCAGAATAGCAGGCACTGGGGGGGGGGTCCTATTTGGCAGGGGGTCTATGAGAGTTAAAGTATTTAACACTTGAGCTGACTATGCAGACAGCAGTGAGAGATACCTGACATCACGGCTGCTGCTGCTGCTGCTCCAGCACACTCCCGGCTCTACTATATCATCTGTCTCCCGGGCTGTGAGAGGGGGGGAGGAGGGGGAGGGAGCAGGGAGCCGATATACACTTACAGATAAGACGACCCTCCTGCTGCTGGGAGACGTTCAGTGCAGCCTGTGCTCCATTCATAGAACAGCCCTGGGGGAGGACACTGGGCTCTGATTGGTCCCTGGGCTGGGGGCGTTGATGGGGGAGGTGCCGGGCTGTGCAGGAGATTCCATGGACCTGAACACAGCAGGAAGATGGAGGAGGCGCTGGGGGCGGGACACAGAGCCGGGACAACCACAGGTAGTGCGGGGGAGGGAGGGACTAATCGGGACTTTATCTTAGCTGCCCGTTCCAGCGGGACAGGGGTTAAAAACCGGGACTGTCACGCTGAAATCGGGACGGTTGGGAGGTATGGATATAAGATAGATAGGTAGGTAGATAGAATGATATGAGATAGATGGATAGATAGATATGAGATAATTAGATATGAGATAGATACATAGATATGAGATAGGTAGATAGACGTGAAATAGATAGATAGATAGATAGATAGATATAAAAAAGCAAAAAAACAGCAGCACAGTCCTTAGTAATGAGATATAGCGGGTGCTATCCTTCCACTCACACCAGTCTGAGTATGTAAGATATCCAAAGCAAAGAAAAACGGCAGCACTCCAATGTTGTGAACAAACAAACGTGTTTATTCCACCTCCAGCAACGTTTCGGCTGTTAAATCAGCCTTTGTTAAGCAATGTGTGTAAAGTTTTGTACAAATATATATAGTCGCAGTGCAGTGACATCATACATAAAGATAAACAAAAGCACATGGTGCATATAGTACAATATAACAGTGATCAAATAGTTAACAATCAATGAATGATACATACATATCATAGCATTTCATAAATGTCTACATTTGTGATCAAGTGAACATAAACAGTATATACTTTTGTTGTAGATAAGTGTATCATTCACTTGTGTGGGGCCTCCTCCTGGCTGTAAACTGAAACAGATCAGACGCTATCAGCATCTCATGGTCCTCACTGCGCATGTCAGCAAAAGTGAGACAAATCAGGCGCATCCCGCGACACAAAAATTGTCAGTGCGCATGTCAAAAAATGTGGTGGAGAGCAGATCGCTAATTGCGCATGCGCATAATATTTTGGCGCATGTGCACCCAATCTACGTATCCAGTAAGTGTCATACTGAGTAAGAGAATAAGTGTTTCTAGCAATGAGAGATAGGATATATCGGAACATATCAAAGTATGCATTCTCATAGGTTTAAGGAGTGGGTCTTATGTATATAAGACAAATGGTATATAATCATGACATAGACAGATATAAAATCCCAATGAAAAGGAACTTATAATTCCAGCCATATGGTACCGCAAGAGCACCTAAATACGGTATCACAAAAGAGACCTAAATGTAACACACTCTTCACAAATTATGGGCTATTATTGAAAAAGTCCCAAAATATGTGGGTAACACTGCACGGTGTACACTGATATAGTGCACTCTGTCCATGTTACAGAAAGCATATTGGTCCGTAGTGGAAATGTAGATAGATAGATAGATAGATAGATAGATAGGATAGATGATAGATAGCTCTGTTCTCACTGGTTAGCAGCAGTCCCGCCCCTCCATCTTCCTGATTGTAGTTTTTTTGAGAGCTGGAAACCCTGGGTGCTATGGGCCAAAAGAGGTGCTAAATGAGGACCGAGAGGGAAAATACTTTGAGGAATAATTGCCAGGCACACCTGTAGCAGAATTATGTTTTTTAGATTTTTTGCTCAGAATGACCGCGTTATATTGTTATTGAAATATTCGATCTCAAACTTTACCTGCCTTCCTACCAGATTGAGAAGTCCCAGGGCTGATTCCTAATAAACATAATGTAGTTTTTAACATTTTAACTTCCCAATACTAGTCAAAAGCATCTCAATCAGCTTAACCACTTTATTGATGAGATAGAAAGACATAGGAAAGTACTGTCAACATGTCAACAGTTGGGAGTCTGTTCCTTTTGGAATAGATAAACTGATTTTTATCCTGCATTGGGTCATTAGGCTTTTTGAAAATCATGCTTGATGTTAAGAGGGCGGCCTTACGAGGTATCATAAAGAGACAATGGGGGTAATTTACTAAGGGTCCGATTCGCGTTTCCCGATGTGTTACCCGAATATTTCCGATTTGCGCCGATTTCCCCTGAATTGCCCCGGGATTTTGGCGCACGCAATCGGATTGTGGCGCATCGGCGCTGGCATACACACGACGGAAATCGGGGGCGTGGCCGAACGAAAACCCAATGGATTCGGAAAAACAGCTGCATTTTTAAAAAAAATGTGTCGCGGAGCTTGCACATACCTTCACTCAGCCCGGCTTGGTGTATTCCAGTGCGTTCCGGGGAACTTCAGCGCAGCAGCGCTACCTGGTGGACGTCGGAGGAACTGCTTTAATAAATCCCGGCCGGACCCGAATCCAGCGCAGAGAACGCGCCGCTGGATCGCGAATGGACTGGGTAAGTAAATTTGCCCCAATGTTTTCCTTATGCTATCCAGGAAAATGTATTTGCATATATCACAAATTGTATTACATTAAATTCAGCTAAAGGAGCAGGAGTTCCAATTTCTGTATTTCCTTCTGAGAACTGCTATAAAAAAATCCAAATTTTAGTAAAGTATTCTATGGTTTTGAACATGCGGAAATTAATATGCTTCACAAATTAAATATACAATATGCCTGCAGCATAGACTAAAATAGAGAACAGTACCCAGTTTGCATATACTGCAGGTGTAAGATCCATTCTTCGAATGACACACTTATCTTGCAGCATGCCAGCTATTTATGGTACATATGGTAATCAGCCTATCTTTCTAAAATCTAAAAATATCCCTGTTTAAATATACTATTGCTGAGAGTTTAATGCTGCAAGCTGCAGATGAATAATGACTAAGTTCAGTTTTGTTTTTGGTTCTTCATGTGATTGACATGCGTTGGCGTTTTTAAAAATACATAAAAAAGGAAAGGAACAGGGAAGGTGGATGTTGCTCATATATCAATGACATGACTACATGATATATATTTCCTGCTTAAACTACAACTGTCATAAAAATTCCTTCCAAAAATTGAAAGCAAATGAAGTCTGTCTGAAGTGGCATGTTTCTTTGATTGGCTTTGTTTGGGGAGCTATATGTGAAGACAACTGTTTAAAAGTAAAAGACTATTTTAATATATGAAATTGTATCACCGGTTAAGCACTGTTGTTCATTATGAATTTTCCTTTTTTTTATACATTTTAAAATTTTAAAAGTTTTTATAATTTTATAAGTGTTATACATTAGACCAGTGCAGAGTTAGACTAGTCAGTCTCCTGCTGCACTGTGTCTGATTTTGGATGGTAAATTTGGCATAATTTAAGGCCCCTTTCACACTTGCGTTTTTCACGCACGTTTTCTGCGCATGTTTTTGACGCGCAGAACTTGCATTGCACTCTGACCCATTGTAGCCAATGGGTCTTTTCAGACTTGCATTTTTTTTCATGCAAACACGCGAGTGCAATGCAAGTGCAATGCGTTTTTCACGCATCAATTGCCATAGAAAAGATAGAGCTCAGCCCTGAGTCCATTTCACTCGCATTTTCAGCACGTGAAAAATGCATTGAAATTGCATTGAAATTGCATCAAAAACGTGCGTGAAAAACTGAGACACTGAATAAACTCTGACTGAAAACTGATTGCACTCTGATGCAAAACGTGCGTTTTTCACTGACCAAACCCTGATCGCACCCTGATCAAACTCTGACGTGATCTGCAATGCAAGTGTGGAAGGGGCCTAAGAGTCGTACATTGCACAAGCTATTATTTGGTCTAGTTTACTGGGGCACATTTTTACACACAACTCAATTTTTTTTAGCGTTCAAACTTTTTTGCCACAACGTCACGCTCCCTTTGAAGGGACCATGACCCCATTGTCAAACTAGAAGGAAAATTATCAAAAAAAAAGAAATTTTAGACAGTTTATTTGGCACAAATGACTACAGAATTATGGCATATATTGATAAATCTCCCTCAATGGATGCAAGGTGCCCGAGTCCTGTGTCACATATATATACAAATAAATTCAGTTATTTATTAAAATTATTCATGATAAAAATCCTGACAGCAGGATACAGAAAAGCAGCAGCGTTCTTAGGCCCCTTTCACACTTGCGTTTCATTCAGAGTTTGTTCAGTGTCTCAGTTTTTCACGCACATTTTTTCTGTTTCCAATGCATTTCCAATGCGGTATTCACGCGCGTATGAAGAGCCCAGGACTGAACTCTACCTTTTCTATGGCAATTGATGCATGAAAAATGTATTGCACTTGCATTGGACTTCCATGTGTCTCAAACTGTAATGCGTTTTTGATGCATCTCCATAGACTTCTATGGTGCATTTTTCATGTGCATGACTTGCAAAAATAGAGCATGCTGAGATTTAAATGCACCTTAAAAAAAAGCGCGTGTGTGCATAAAAAAACGTATCTGAAAAAGCTCATTGATTACAATGGGCCAGAGTGGAATATAAGTTCTGCGCATCAAAAGCAAATGCAGAACACACAGAAACGCAAGTGTGAATGGGGCCTTACATTACTGAAAGTGGAGAGACCATAGTTTTTTTTTGGCAATAGTGCCAGCCTGTAACCGCAACTCAAGTACTCAACTATGTACAGATTGTTGGGTATTGCATTGTACAAGGCTCTATGACAGTAGGTGCTGTTTTACAGGCTAAAACTAAGCTCTATTAGACAGTGCCATTGCAAAGGAAAAAAGTAATGAGTCTGAAATCTAATACAGACTTTACAGAAGCCAACGATATGTGGTGGGCAGTAATTTGTGGACCATTGGACTACTCATACACAGGGTATGCCACATACTGTAACTAATAAAATTTAAGATAGCTGACACTACATTTATGTTGCTATGTCTACCTTTAAATACGAGATATAGATGACAGATTTTCTTTTACGAATCAATATAAAACAAATAATAATAATCTTTATTTATATAGCACCATCAAATTCCAGAGTGCTTTACAGATTCTGGGGAACGTGCTAATAAAATAAGACATTAGAGTAACAACAGTTGCAATAGGAGTGAGGGCCCTCCTCGCAAGAGCTTACAATCTAGGAGGATGAGGGGGCGACAAGAGGTATAAGAGCTTATATAATGGTCCAGCCATTTTTATTAAGGGATGGAATAAAAATAACTAAATAAAAAATACTGCTGCTTGAACCAGCCATCTGCTGCCGTCTTATATACAAAGTCAAACAAATAATCTTTGCACAAAAATACAATAGGACAATATAAAACATTTGTTTCAAAAAGACCAATGATGTCTAAAGGGAAATAAAGATAACCGCCACCTACTTATATTCAGAAATGAAAGTTGTAACTGTAATCTTGTACTAATAATTTAATTTGTAATATAACTAGAGTGTAAAATAAGAATTCATCAGCTACGGAAGCCTCTAGTGCACGTGTTTAAAATCTCCTTGACCAAGTTAGAAATTTGAGTACATGCCAAGATATAATATCTTATAAATTCAGATTTTTAATTAAGCCGAAAATTTGAATATGTTTTCCTCTCTGAAAATAACTTGCTCTTCTACATTACCATACTTTAATCAAGAGACCATAGTCTCTTACAGTTAGCGGTATTTTCAATTAATTAGAAATCTTTCATATATATATAATTATATATAATATTTACTCGGGATTGGTGGAATATCTTGCGAAATAAACCCCTGTGGGTGTGGCAGGAGGCAACTTAAAAATCTTAAATGAGAACCCCACATTTTTTATTGCAGATTTGGATTCCCTTGGGTGCCATTTATTTGTATTTTTCAATATGGGGAAAGATGGTGCAAAAACATTGAAAGGGGGATAAATGCGATAAATACACAACATTATACAATACTTTTCAAAAAGCTATCCAATGTTATCTTTCATTCAATGTTTGAAGGCAACAAGAAAAATCCCCATCTTCAGAGGGGAGGAGACTTAAGTTAATGAAGGTCTCCAATGTGTGAGAGCCAAGGGGACTCGCATTAAACCATCCCCCAAAGTGAACAGAAAGTGCTATAGTCCACGTCGTTGTTTCTTGGTTATGCTGAATCTAAATATTACATAAAATTTTCCCCCCAACCTCACCCCAGAGGGGGTTAAAATAAATAGTCAACTCTCTTATAATTGAATAGATTTATAAGCAATATTTGTCACTTAGGAGGTCATTTATCTTTTCTCCCTTTTTTCTTTTATTTTTTTGTGGCTTTTTATGTGCATATTTGTGCCTAAATTTTCAATTTGCCTAGTAAAACTAGTGGCGCAAGAAATTTCAGTGTTGCACATGATATATCCTTAAAATCGAGATGTAAACGAATGAGAAAGTCGAAATTTTGGCGCAAATTGAGGACACTCCAGTCCTGGCAATGCATAGGAAAAACTTTAGAAGACGTTGAAGAAGAGCGTGAGACTTTTGTGTGACTTTTGAATAAAAAATCGCAACAACTGTCTGATATATCAACCTCTAAGATAAATCCAAAGTCCAAAAGTTGGGAAAAACAAGAAAAGACACGCACAAATGTCCTGACTAAAGATAAATGACTTCTTAATTCTTTTGTTTTTTGATCCAATGGCCTACATTTACTAAAGGTGCCTTGCTCATTCTTTTCAGTGCAAACTGCTTGCAAATGTATTTAAGAAGTGTCCGCACCAAATATGTGTCGCATGCGACCTTTTTGTGGCACTGCTGCACTATTCTTCATGCAACACAAATTCCCACAGGAATGGGCATTCTGGTGCTCAGTCGGACTGTGCAACACATTTATTATGCAAAGTGTGTTGCATGCCCTTATGTTAAAGGTGCACACAAAAAGTTGTTGCACTCTGTCGGAGCAGTGCAGAGGGCACCAGATTCATGAAGAACGTGCACCACAAATCTTGAATTTGGTGCCCTCTGCACACTACACACAGATTGCTCTGTTTTTAGAAAATGTGAGCCAATGTGTATTTCTTGAGATATCCCCGTTTTTAAAAAAATTTTCTGCCCATTTTGATTTTCAGCAATTAGAGCACCATCTGTCAATGAAAATGACTTGAATCGTAGATTGAGTCAATGTAATTTTTCATGGGGAATCTAAATCTGCAATAAAATCTTCCCATTTAAGATTTTAAAGTTGCCCTGCTCCCAGGGGGTGTGGGTAGCAGTGGCATGTGTATTTTTAGTTTTTTTAATCTGATGTATTTTGTGAGATATTCCCCTACCCCAAACTTTTTGTTACACCCTTAATATATGTATATTAAAAAAGAAGAAGCAGCATTAAGAAACTATTTGTTTCTTTGCACAATCACTCAAGCAATGATAGTCATCTCTTTAATTTCTAAGGGAACAAATGGCTACATTTATGGGAAATTAGCTTGACACAGGTACATTTTTTTAAATTATATCCAATTGAACATATGTGTATATACATGGTATATGAATTAAAGTAAATGTGAATGTCCAGAGGAGAATACCCCTTTAAGGTGCTTTATTCAGCATGTGTCCCCAGGTAACATATCAACTCACACAGACAGGAGCTTGATCTTTTGCGTCCCATCTTATTTTTTTTGGTGCACAGACTATTTTCTACTTGATAACAACTTGTTTCCAGAGACCACGCTCCTTTTCAAAGGCTAGTCCCCTTAGTTGGACTAGTCGGAAAAGTTGAGAAATGTGTCGCAAGGTACCTGTCCCTGTATCCTACCTGATTTGGAACCTTCTACCCTGTCTGATTTGGAACCCTGTACCCTGTTTCGTTAGGAACCCTAGGAACACATCCTCTCCCACTGTGTTTTACAACTTTTTCTGCTGCAGTGAGATTACATCAGGCAGAGGGAGTGTGCAGTGCTGAGGGAGAAGAGGCAGTGGATGAGACAATCTATCAGCCTTTTAAGCTGCAGCATGAAGGAGCTCTGGTAACACCCCTGAGGAGAGTCCCTCATGCTCATGAGCATAATTTAAAAACATTCATTTTAGAAGGAAGGAGGACATCAATCTTATAAGATTACCATAATCACGGTGTTTGGATCTATAAATGAGTAAGTGTCCCTGGATTATCCTGCTTGATCATGATGGTAGATTTCCTTCAAGCTTTTTCCAAAGCTATAATAGCTGAAAACTACCATTTTCCAATATACTTCCAATATCACCTTATTGCAGCCATTTGCCTCATTACTTCCTCCTTTCTGCCTGCCTACAGTTTTTTTTTTATCAAGTTAACATACACCTTGCACCTTCCCCCTTGCACCTTCCCCGTCAACTGCACAACTATAAAGAATCTATGCCCAATATCCTGCATGTGTCACTTTTGCGCTGATCTCCGCCGGAGTTCACCTTCTTCTTCATGGTCTATGTGAGTGCATGTCTTGTGACACAATTTGAATTTTAAATCCCGCGCTTAGTCCTAATCAGTCGGGTTGTCCGACGGTCACGCCTCCGATTTGTGTTGCATGAAAGTCTTCTCCATTGCGCCAAAAACCCCTGTTAAATGCAGAGACAATCGGAAATAGTAGGGAAACCCGACGGAAATGCGGTGTGCGGACCCTTAGTAAGTGCCCCGATGTATTTCTGTGTAAAAGTGCATAGGTATATATTTGTGTGAGTGTAATAATCTGTGTAAATAGGTCACCGTAACTGTAATGCATGTAAGTATGTACTCTTTCTGCAGCAGCAGGAGCCCCCAGAGTGGCACAATGATATTGTAATGGCAGGACACAAACAAGGACAGTGAGCCCTGGCACTGAGACCCCCAACTGTCCTTACCTACTTATTGGGTCCCCCCTAAACGGAGGCCAATAACTGGGCGACATTCCCTCCCTAGGTAAGGTGTGAACATGTAACAATACAGACAAACAAACACAATAAGGCAAGGTGTACAATCCGAGTCGGCAGCAGCGGGGAATAACAAAAACCAAATCACAATCCAAATAGAAAAGTCGAGATACAGGAAAGAGATCAGAACCAGAACTAGAGAATGTAAGAGAAGCTAGTTACACAGCAAGATAGCAGTTTGAACAGCAAGGAGTCAAAGCTAAACTGGACAATTATAGGGAACCTAAGGCCCCTTCCACACTAGCGAGTGTGATGCGATGAACTCGCATCACACTCGCAACGCAAGCTGCCGGGAACGCACGGCCCGAACGCTGCACAGCGGGAGTGAACTCAGCATGTCAGTTCACTCCCGCGGTGCAGCGTTCGGGCCGTGCGTTCCCGGCAGCTTGCGTTGCGAGTGTGATGCGAGTTCATCGCATCACACTCGCTAGTGTGGAAGGGGCCTAAGCCCTGCCACAGGCGGAAGGAGCAAGCAATTACAGATCCACAGTGTTAACTCTTGCAAGACAGAATCAGTGAGGGGAGTGGCAGACATCAGGTCAGACAGCCATAGAACCTTCTTCATACTGCAGGATGACGAAAAACTCAGTGTCTCCAAAACCTACCAGAACGGAAAGAGGAGATAGCAGGTGCAGACATGACAGATATAGTGCAGAGGTGGCGTCAGCAGCAGCCGGAGGTCACAGAGTGGCACAATGATATAGTGTGGAGGTGGCATCAGCAGCAGCAGCAGGAGGCCACAGAGTGGGACATTGATATAGTGTGGAGGTGGCGTCAGCAGCAGCAGCAACGGGGGCCCACAGAGTAGCACAATGATATAGTGTGGAGGTGGCGCCAGCAGCAGCAGGAGCCCACAGAGTGGCACATTGATATAGTGTGGCGGTGGCGTCAACAGCAGCAGGAGCCCACAGAGTGGCACATTGATATAGTGTGGAGGTGGTGTCAGCAGCAGCAGGAGTCTACAGAGTAGCACAATGATTGAGTGTGGAGGTGGCAGAAAATTCAAGTCCCTGGTAAAGATGGTAGGAGGCAAATATAGCAACTGGCAGCAGAAGTGTGGCATCAGGCGGGTGGCAGCATCAGAATAGTGGCTGAGGCAGGTAGTTAGAACCGAGACTCATTTCTCAGCGTTTGAGAATGATCTAATCTGATGCATAAGGCATTGGTGAGTTGAAATCCTGGCCGTTCAAAGCCTCATTTATCTTGACTAAGGTCAGTATCTCCACATTATGGGTGGACAAGTAGGTTCTTCTTGAGGTAACTATGGCCCCTGGCGCACTAAACACCCACTCTGATGCCACACTATTGGCCGGGCAGACCAGCTTCTCTCCTTCAAACTCTGCACACATCAAGTTTGGCTTCCCATTAGTCAATGGGATCTTCTATCTAGGGTGGTAGAGTGCTGTCCAAGTAGGCCACCACCTGCTGGTGCATATCCTGCTGCTGCTTGTTGCAGCTACCCTCCTCACTAGGCGGGTGAAGGAAGCAGTGCAATAAGGAATCCAGACTTAAGTTGCTGCTGATGGAGCTGCTGCTGCCCCCCCTCCATCTCCGCACGGAAGCCGTGGCAGTAGTGCATGAGCGATGACTGTCAGGAATCCGTCGGTCAGACCTGACAGATGATGGACAATGGCGCACATAGGCAGAGGATTACTGTGTTCACAGTATTTCTCTATAGTATGCCAGTTGTTCCTCCCTCTCAGCAGTTGGAAAAAAGTCACCCATTTTTGACCGGTAGTGAGGGTCCAAGAGGGTGGAGAGCCCAAAAGTCATCCATATGCCGGATGTTGACTATTCGGCTGTCACAAAGCAGCATGCTACTGGCCATCTGCGCAAGTGACTCTGAGGGACTCCCGGCTTCCATCTTAACTGTATACTGCTACGTTGCTTCTGGTTCATCTGCCTCGTCATCTACCTCCTCCGTATGCTCCTGCTCCTCCTCTCTTGTCACGTGAGTGGAAAAATCACAAATTGCATCAGACTCTGCTTGTGCTTCAATGTCCTCCTCCTCCTCCAGTTCATCCCCCAGCGGACTCATGTGGCCATGAGATGTAGTCTCCACTTCTCCAGTGTCCTGACCAGACAGATTTTGCAGCATGAGTTCCAGGACATGAAGTAGTGGAATGACGTTATTAATCCCGCAGTCGTGGTGACTACAAATAATGTGGCCTCTTCAAAGGGCCTGAGCAAACGGCAGGTGTCATGCATGAGCTGCCAGTGGCTGACATGAAAGTTACCCTGGGGAGTACTCCGTTCCGCTTGTATCGTCAAAAAAATCATTAATGGCTTTTCTCTGTTCATACAGGCAGTCTAACATATGGAGGTGGGAAAAAATACAAAAAAAGAGAGATCGTGCTCTCATAGAGAAGTAAGAGGAGTCAAATCAGGTGGACTAATAGGTGGGGAATTACTTGAGATAGGCTAGAAGGTACGCCTATAGTAGTGATGGCCGCACAATGTCCTGTAACCTGGATAGTACTTTCCAGTAGGGCTTCATGAGATACAGAAAGCAAAGTATACATGTGTAAAAAACATGAAGTGATCTATATACATACATGAAGGTATAATATGGATCAAAAATTAGACTAAAATTCCTACATTCATTAATAGAGAAAAGAATCCATATAATTATAAAACAATCAGTATACATGTGTAAAAAACATGAAGTGATCTATATACATACATGAAGGTATAATATGGATCAAAAATTAGACTAAAATTCCTACATTCATTAATAGAGAAAAGAATCCATATAATTATAAAACAATGGACAATAAATAGGAGAGCATATGGTAGGAGGATGGGGGACAGTATGTGAGGAAATAAGTAGGTAGGAGGAATAAGAGGAAATAGGTATGGTAGGAGGAATAAGAGGAAATAGGTATACATAGAAGCTATAAGTATAGAGGTAGGGGGGGGGGATTAAGGATATATAAGAATTGTAAGCCTGATGGAGATATACGGTAAGTTTATAAATGGAAATATTACAATGGTATCAATTTATATGCAGAGAGCATAATACTATAAAGGGGGAATATATCCAACCAGAATATAGGACTTACCAGGGAGGCTGGTAGCAGGATTTAAGCTTAAGTAAGTCACAAACTAACAGCTGGAGGCATGTACAAATAAATATTCTGATTGTGGACCTATACATTAGACAAATACATTAATCAAAAACAGGTCTGTCTAAGAAGAATGGAGACAGGTGGAAGGAAAGTTAGAAACTCATCAGATTGGCTGGCAGGTATGTAGGGTGTGTGCTGCAGGCAAAATGGTGGGAATGTTTGGCACCTCTTTATATTTTATTTTTTTCCCCCTGTTTCTATATAGCCATAAAAAAACAAAAAGCACAAATTAGAGTACAAGGCTGGGTTCAACAGTTTAGGAGTAGACAAAAAAAATGTCATGGGGAATAGGTTAGGTAAAAACTAAAATTAAAATTAACCTATATTTTCCAGAGTTTCATTAAGGCCATAGGGGGATAATCTTTGAAACTATATATCCAAAAAGACTCCCTAACTTTTAGTGTTTGAAACCGATTTCTGGTGTTAACTGGAATTTGTTCCAGCGGGAAAATATTTGAGAAATCTTTCCCATGTTTTACAGTAAGATGTTTAGAAATACTCTGTTGTAAATAACCTATTTTCGTATTGTGTCAGTGTTTATTTATCCTCTGTCTAAGGGATTGTATGGTGCGGCAGATGTATTGAAGGCCATATTTACATTAAAGTAGATATATAACAAAAGTAGATGCACAATCCATGGCATCTCGCAGAGAGAATACTTAATTGGTGACATTGCTTTTAAGGGAGTTTACACCGTAAAGGATATTCAAACAACATAGACATTATTTGGATTGGCATTTATATATCCCCGGTGCTTTAGAACAGGAGAGCTTCAGCTGCGTGCAGGGTTTCAATTGGTTGGGGGCTAAAATAGATTTTAGGTTGGTACTGCATTGGAAGGTACCCAACCTCACCTTCCGACGCAGGACCAACCTAAAATCTACTATAGTTGTTGCGGAGAAAGCCACACATTAATTCCTGTTGCATGATGCGGAGCAGTTCCTCCCCTTTGTGACCTCGCTCGCCCAGGCAAACCAGGTATAGAACTGTGCCCTGCACATGTGGTATGATGGAGCAGCACTTAGACTTGTGAAGGCAGAGGTGGTGGTGGAGAAGGAGGAGAAGAAGGCAGACACTGGCACAGACACAGCAGTTTGACAACATGTAGGAGAAAGTGCGGTCTCTTGTGGAAGTTGTTGGTGTGGCTGGCGGGAAGCACATTCCCCCAGTGGGTTGTAAAGGACATTTACTGTCCCTGACCGTAATTACAGCTCCACACGTCCGTGCTGCCACGCACTTTTTGGGAAAAAAATTGTGGCTTGGAACTCTCCACCTTGGTTCGGCACAAGCCATTAGTTCTCTGAAGGGTGCAGAATCCACGACTTGGAAAGGGAGGGACTGCAGTACCAACAACTTGGAACGTGGTCAGCTTCTGCACCTTAGGATGGCTGAACGCATACAGTTGTCTCTTTGTAATCGCCTCTTTCAACGACTTCTGGCGCCATGCGTAGCAAGGAGCAGAAGCATCTGGACCGGGAGATGATGTCAAAGACAAACATCTCCCTTCGGCAGATGTGCTGGAGACTTGACTGACTGAAATAGCATGTGTGCCACTAGGTACTGCTGCTTTTGCTGCGGTGGCAGGATGGACCTCCATATCTGTTCCAGGTTTCTCCCAGGCCATTGGATGTTGACCCTGCATGTGATGACACAGGGCCGTGGTGCCAACGTTAGCTCCCTGGCCGCGCTTCACTTTCTGCATGCAGCTTCTACATATACACAAGCTCTGATCCTCTGGTGTCACAAAAAAAAACTGCCACGCCGCCGAGGTGGTGATTTTACTGCCAACACACTGCACTGAGTGACTACTAATGCCGTCGCCTCTTTGAGCCCCTGTACCACTGCTTATTTGGACCTCCGAAGCGGGGTTTGTACCCCGCGGCCGTTTGGCTCCCGTCCTCACACTGCTGCCACTCTGCTGACTCACAGCCACAGTAGTGTCTCAGTGCCCACTTCGCTGCCTGACGCGCAAGCTGACACCCTCTTCTCCTGACAATGATGATGAATCCCTGTCTTCACCCGGCTCCCAAGTGCGACATCATCATTGATATGTGTTTCCCTGTCACTGCTATACTACTTAACGGTCTTAGTATGCACATAACTTCCCGTGCCACTCTCCACATCTCTACTTTCCCTATTTCGCTGAGGGAAATGAACAGGACAGAGGCTGGTTGAGGAGAGGTGAGCGCCACTGACCTGCTCCTGGGCCATGCCAACTATGGGTTGTATCTGACAAACCCACTGACTCTTGGCTGGGGTTGTCAGATGTAATCTGGGAGGAAGTGGATAACTTAGCCAACCAATTGACAACCTTTGGGTTGTTTATCAACACACTGCCGCTAGATGACAACAACATTTCTTCCTCTTCACTTCAGAAACAAAAAAGAACCGCTATTTGGGGTATACAGATCCCCCAAAACGGACACCCTGGGATTGGAGCAGAAATCACTACATAAACAATGTGGATTTTGCACTGATTTCTTCCTATTCACTTCAGCAACAAAAAAGAACTGCTATTTGGGGTATACAGAAGCACAAGAACTGACACCCTGGGATTGAAGCAGAAATCAGTACAGAAAGTATGTGGATTTCACACTGATTTCTTCCTCTTCACTTCAGAAATAAAAAATAACTGCTATTTGGGGTATACAGATCCCCCAAAACAGACAGCCGTGGAGCAAAAATCACTACAGCACAGTATAGTAGAAGCAGCTGGACGCTACAGGCAGTGAAAACGCCTGCTTCTTTTTATAGTCTGTGTGACATCACATAAGCCTGCTGGTCGCTGATAGGCTTACAGGTCTGCACCTGTGATCGAGGTTGTTCCTTTCTCCTTCCGAGAGTTCTCTGCCCCATGTAACACATTGTACTCGCGCCCATTTTGCTAATAAAGGAGAAAAAAAACTTTGTTCCCACAAATTACCGTAAACTTAGGCTTCGTGACAAATCAAATTTTTCCTGAAATTCTAACCAAATTCCGATTAGTTTTGAATCAATTCACCCATCTCTAGTTATAATGTATTTATTGGATATCGTGAACCTTGATAATCCCCTGTTGTTTGTAGAATGTTTCTAGATCTCTGCTTGTTGTCATTCTATAGGAAGCTTCTATGTATACTTCCACATGTCACACATGTCCACAACTCATTATAACCATGCACCTGTGTGACTATGGACAGATTTCTATTCACCGGCAGCGATCAAGAAAACTGAGAGGAATTGACACCCAAAGCTGATTCAAAAATGGTACTACTATCATCAGTCAAACAATAACAGGAACAACCTTTTAACAGTGATTCTGGCATTGTCTTGTAGGCATATGCTGAAGACAGACCTTGAGCCCTTGATTAGGTCCCTAGATGCCCTGCTAGCAAATTGTGATGCTGGCTGTTTCAAGGTGTGTTCACACATTCAGTTTTTCAGATGCAGTTTTTGATGTCCAAACTAGGAGTGGAAAAAGAAGAAACAGCTCCTCTTGATGATACCCCCTACTTTATGCTTCAAAAACTGCACCTGAAAAGCTGAACATGTAAATGCACCATTAGAGAGTTAGCTGACTCCCTGTGGAATGCTAGCATGCAGGGCCGGATTAAGGTTAGTGGGGGGCCCTGGGAGCAAAATATGGTGGGGGCCCTATTCAATGTAGTCCTGACAGGGAACAGCAATCGCTATTTACAGCCTCCACAGTAATTACTGTATACAGCCCCCAGCAATCACTGTATACAGCTCCCCCAGCAATCACTGTATACAGCTCCCCCAGCAATCACTGTATACAGCTCCCCCAGCAATCACTGTATACAGCTCCCCCAGTAATCACTGTATACAGCCCCCAGTAATCACTGTATAAAGCCCCCATCAATCACTGTATACAGCTCCCCCAGCAATCACTGTACACAGCTCCCAGTGATCACTACATACAGCCCCCAGTAATAAATATATATGGCTCCTTAGCAATAACCATATACAGCCCCCAACATTACCTATATACAGCCCCACAGCATTAACTATATACAGGGCCCTTTAATAACTATATACAGCCACCTATAATAACTATATACAGCCCCCTATAATAACTATGTAACTATATAGACTCCCTATAATAACTAAATAGTCTCCCTATAATAACTATATACAACCCCATATAATAACTATATACTGCCTCCCTATAACAACTATATACAACCCACCTATAATAACTATATACAGTCCCCATATAATAACTATATACACCCTCCCTATAATAACTACATACAGCCTCCCTATAATAACTTTATACACCCCCTATAATAAATATATACAGTCCCCCTATAATAACTATATGCATTCCCCCTATAATAACTATATAAACTCCCTATCATAACAATAGAAGATTTATTGTGGGTTTGCAATGAATCTATCTTTTCACATACAATACTAAACACTTTTGACTCATTAACCAAGCGTTTAAGATTATACTTTATATTAGCACTAAAATATTAACTATAAGTCAAACTTGATCACAAAGCAGTATACAGGCAGTCCCCGGGTTACATACAAGATAGGGACTGTAGGTTTGTTCTTAAGTTGAATTTGTATGTAAGTCGGAACTGTATATTTTATCATTGGAATCCCAGGCAGAACTTTTTTTGGTCTCTGTGACAATTGGATTTTAAAAATGTTGGGTTGTCATAAGAATCAGGATTAACACTAAGGCTTCATTACAGACACATTTGATAACTGTTATAGCTGATCATTGTAGCCTAGGACTAAAGTACAATAAATTACCAATATCCAGAGGTCCGTTTGTAACTAGGGGTCGTATGTAAGTCGAGTGTTCTTAAGTAGGGGACCGCCTGTAAACAAGTAAAAATAACAAAGTATTTAAGCCATATTAATTTCATTTATGAGTATGGGAATCTGAGCTTTGTCAGATCAAGGAATTTTGCTTCCTTATTTAAGTTCTGAGTCATCTCAAAAGCTGTAACCGCAGCTAAACACAGAAGCTAAAGTGCTTTACCTCAAACATACTTCATTGAATCCATCTCCATCCCAGTCAGCCTCTTCAACATCTCTATTAAACTTGCTTACTGAGTTCAGTTTTTTTTATGCAAATACTTACCAATTCAGGGTTCTTGTAAGTCCTAAGAAGATGAGTTTCCAGGAAAAGGGTGCATTAGATGTTCTATTTATTTTTCATTTAGCAGCTGGCAAAGAGCTCTTGAGAGATATCCATTATGTGCAAAATGATACTTGAAAATGGTGAAATATAAACAAGACATTGCAAACTAAATGATCCCCCTCCGAGTAACAGCAATGACCTGACACTTCAGGAAGGATGAAATGTAGAGATTATTATCTGAAACTGCTCATTTAAAATGTGGTCTGATCAAGGGTTTGCTGTTTCTTGAGGTAGAACGAAACACTTATCCCAAAATGATGGATGTAGCAATATAGGTTTGTACTCAACAAGCATCTTTTTACCCTAGCCAATCACGTTCTACATACCAGGTCAGACCATAAATAATAAAACTATCAAAAATTTCTGCTGCTTTAAAGCAATTTCTTCTACTGCTAGCGATACCATTTTTAGTCTCTTTACTGAAGAACTATTTCATTTTAAAGGCATCACTGTCACTACAGATGTAGTACATAGTGGGGCTCATTTACTAAAGGTTGCACTGCTCACTATTGTTAGACTGTTAACTTTTTTCAGGGATTACACGGCTTTGACAGGCATTTAACAGGTGTCTGCGCTGGGATTTTTTTCGAGCACGCGATCAGATTTTTGCACAGCTGCGCTGGCTTCCATGCAACACAAATTTGGTCAATTTGACTGATTCGGACTGACCATACACTTACATGCACCAGGAAGAAGAAGGTGAACTCCAGCGGACCTGAGCGGGGAAGCGACTTATGCAGGATATTGGGTGCATGATCTTGGTGAATCGTGGCACAGAGCATTATAGTCAGACAATGCACTTTTGCTGAACTCCGGTGGACGGGTAAGTAAATGTGCCCCAGTGTTTTTTTTCTTGCATCTCTTCTGTAATTTTGACATGAAAAGTTTTGACCTATGGACAGCCAGGGAAAACACAGATTATCATCCTCAGGGTAGATTCACACAGTACAAAATAGGCTTCACAAAAATTGTAACAAATCAATGGTAAAATGTGCATAGATTTTAGGATGACAGTTGCCAAGTCCCCCTCTAAAAATTTAGATCTAAATCTTACTGTGGTAATACAGTTATAAAAGGCCCAGATAATGCTGCCACACTTTGACAACTGCCAAATGACTAAACATTACCAACATAATGATACTCAGTGGAACAGGACCCAGATCTTTTAAGTTAAAGGACACCTGTCATCAGGTCTCTGCCACTAGTCCTGTCACCTCTACCTGTTGGAGCAGGTCACAAGGATCCCATCCCAGCCTTTATCTAGTTATTTCATACATTAATCATTATAAAATCATCTATTCTTTATTATGTAAATGAGGCTGGTCACATGGTCAGAGGCAGTGATGTCACCCCTGTTCCCCCTCCCCTCTCCTCCCCCTGCTCATGTCTGTGTGTAATGTATAGTAAAGCATTGCTAGTGTGTGTGTTGCATCTGCTGACATGCTGCATCCTCCTAATATACAGGTGAGAGACACAGACATCAGCTACACTTGAATCTGACATGTTCTGCTGTAACATGGCTGCCTGGAGCTGCTGTATCTCTCCTAAACACACACACATGCACACACAGGCTGCAGGGGGCGTGGCCACCAGCACCAAGAAGCACATCATTATACAGCCTCACATCATTATACAGGCTGTCAGTCATGCACTGGGGGTGTGGCTGTGCCTCCCACTCATGAATAGAGTGGACAGCTTGAATATGCTAATGCTTCATTGGACATTTCACAGGTCATTTGAATACAGCTTTAGGACCTCATTGCTTAGGTTTACAGGCATGTAGAGGGACAATGAAGGGATAGAGGCAATGCTCTCTAATGGCAGAATATGAAAATATATTTAGATTAGGGGGTTATTTTGCATGACGGGTTCTCTTTAACCTCTTGGTATCGCAGGGGTTTTTCATTCATTTTTCTCCACCTTCAAAAATGTATAACTTTTTCATTTTTCTGTGTACAGAGGGGTTATTTTCTGAATGAAAAATGTTACTTCTCAGTGACATTATTATCCTATGCCATGTACTACGAAGCTTGAAAAAAATTCCAAATGTGGGGCTCAGTTTTTAATACTTTCACTGTACGATCCAAATGATACATCTACTTTATTCTTTGGTTTGGTACAATCATGGTGATATCAAATTTATATAGGTTTTATTGTGTTTTAATACATTTTCAAAAATTAAAACAATGTGTACGAAAAAAATAAATACATTTTCGCCATTTTCTGATGCTAATAACTTTTTTGTACTTCGGTGTACGGAGCCGCATAAGGTGTAATTTTTTGCGAGATGAGCCGATGCTTTCATTGCTACCTTTTTGAGGACTATGCAACCTTTTAGGACACAGTGATGCCTAACATGTTTGGGATTTTTACTCTTTATTAAGTTTTATATCAGTTATAGGGAAAGGAGGGTGATTTAAATTTTAAGGTTTTTAAACATTTTTATGGTCTGATCATTACTTTCATATACTGCAATACTACTGTGTTGCAGTATATTGCATTTTACACAGTATTCATAGTATTCATTACAATTTACAATTCATTACAATGTGCCTCTGGTTAACACTTGTGATTGGTGATAGCAGTGTTTGCAGGTATTAGCAGTGGGTGTGTGTAACAAACCCCACCTCTGAATGACAAGGGCTCACCCTGTGAGCCCTTTACAGACAGTGGTAGCAGCTGTGCGCTGTGAAGATAATCTATTAACCCTTAGTGTCCCGAAAACATGTGTCCGTAGCCAAATAAGTAAAAATGTTATGCCACTTGGAAGATGGCGATGCAAAAATGATGGCAAATTTAGTAAAACATAAGAAAAAATATTCAAGTCTGATATCCCCATAACCGTATCAACCCATAGAAAAAAGATAACATGATTATTAGGCTATACGGTGAACACGAATCCAGTACAGAATTGATGCTTTTCTACTCGTGACCTCAAAGAAAGTTCCTAAATTTTCAACAATAGGGGATACCAACCCCAAAAATGCCATCACATGGCCCCAATAACAAAAAAGCGAAAATTTTATAGCCTACAAAAGGAGCCAATGAGGAAACTAAAATCCTGGCAGCTGCAGGGCGCTCCTTCCCTTCTGCGCCTCGCTGTGCGCCCATACAACAAGTAATGCCCACATGTGGGTGGTCTCTGTACTCGGGTGAAAGTTCATAACAAATTGTATGGTGGATTTTATCTTCTTATCTTTTGGAAATGTGTAAATTTTAGGGCTAAATGAACGTATACCCGACAAAATTTGACCATTCTAAATTTCACCTCCATTTTGATTCAATTACTATGAAGATCTCAAGGGGTTAACAATCTTCCTAAAAGCTGTTTCTGATAGCTTGAGGGGTGCAGATTTGAAAATGGGTTGGTTATATAGGGGGGAGGTTTAATGCTAAAAATGTGAAATTTCATTGAAATTCTGAAAATACAGAAAATCGATAATCTATTTGTAAGCCGCATGATATCAAAATAAATTATCCAGACATTTCAAAAATTATGAAAATGTAAAGTAGACATATAGGAAATGTTATTCAGCAACTTATTTAGGTGGTAAATCTATTTGCCTGAAAACGCACTGATTTCGAATTTCAAAATGGCAAATTTTTCATCATTTTTTCTTTTTTTTTGTAAATAAAGGCAAAACTTATCAGACAAAATTTACTACTAAATGAAGTACGACATGTGAAGAGAAAACAATCTCAGAATCGCTTTGATAAGTAACAGTGTTCAAAAGTTATAACCATATAAAGCGACGCATGTCAGAATCCAAAAAATGGGACTGAGCCTTAAGCTACAAAATGACTGTGTCCTTAAGGGGTTAATATAATGTAGTCATCACATACATCAGCATAAACATCTGAATTGAGTCTTGTGACTCTATTTATATGTACAACAATATATGGTACATACTTACTATCCCTATATTTTATATTTAAAGACCATCATATAAACAACTTCATGGGACTCCATTTCTATTGGAATCATTGGCTCCAATCATGTTTAGCAATAGCACTTTTCTTAAATAACCCCTTCTTTGAGCTGCTCTCAAAAGTCACTGATTCTATCCAATGCTACTAGGCCTTATTTTCAGGGGAGGCCTTATATTTCTAAGCTTGAAAAAAATTGCACTAGGTCTTATTTTCAGGGGGTCTCTTACTCTCAGGGAAACAGGGTAGAGAGTTGGAGAAAAATTTGTGTGAATTGGTGCTGTTACTACTCGTATAGCTCCCATCCAACATTGAGAACTCAGTGGCAGCACAAGTAGGAGGAGTTAGTAACCAACTTAGCAGGAACATCAGCATCACCTCAGGAGAGAGAGTGAGCATTGCAACAATGTGAAAAACCATCTTCAATTCTCCTCAACCTTCACCACCATGGGATATGGTATGTAGAACCAGGAAGCAGGCTGTGAACATTACCTGCCTATATGTCTCCTGGTATTGATGGATGGGTTCTCCCTCTTCAATTTTTTGGCTCGGAAAATTGGAGACATGGCCAGAGCTTGCCCTCTATCCCCTGCTCTGTGGCAAGTAAGAACTCTGTCTAATAATGAAGGGCTGGATGAGCTGGATTACAACCATGGTGAGAGAAAGGATTTGTGGTTTTGCATTGCTTCTTTAATCCACTATGAGAATAACTGGACCTGAACACCCATAGCGCCTTTAACCTCAATGAAAATTTTTATTTTTTTTCTGTTTTTTTTTTATTACATTTTTTCAAGTTATGTTATTATTTTAAATACTTTCTCTTGCACATTTTTGTCAGGGCAACTGTTATTACCTCAATTTTAAGCGCTTTACACCTTAGTACCCCCATTTTACAGCCATTTTTGATGGTGAATTTTAGGTACACAGTGATTTCATATTCAGGAGCAAGTAAGTGAACCTAATTTTCCCCTCATTTTTGAAATAACTCTAATTTTGACCAGCCCATTCATCACTAGTCTTGGGGACACTGAGTAGAATCCTGGGGAGTGAGCACCTCAAAGCCTTGGAGCTGGGAAGCCACTGCCCCATTTGCCCCCCTGGTAGCTAAACTTCTTGGCAACGTAAACCTTTCATATGCCTAGCAACGCCAAGAACTCATAGGGATGTTGGGGATATATTGTATATTACAGCCTACCATCTACGATCGTGCGTACAGACAAAGCTGTCACTGACAGGAACAGAAACAGAAGAGATTTAAATGAAAAAAATGATAAAAAAAATTTGCACATAATCTGTATACTCCAGCTCTATAACATGCTGATGACTGTATTTTTCCTGGGTTTTAGGGTTCCTTTTAATTACCTTAATATAGAAGAAGCAAATTAAACTCGCATTGAATTGATTGTCTCAATTTTGTAGATAATGTAGATAAAGGGTTAATTTAATAATTTAGCTATCATTATCTGATGTCCAGATGATGTTTGTAGTAACACAATGCCATCTAGTGGTGTACATTTAAATGACACTGTTCACATACCAACTACTGTATATTTATCCTTTTATCAAGCATTTCACTTATTATATAGAAGGACATTTGTTCACCTCCCTATATATTTAGGACTTTCACTGAGTAAAAGAAATAGGAAAATACCTTTTATTAGTTTTGTTATTAAAAAAAGAACCACAAATAGTCTGTGAACACAAGAATAATTCTCAACAGAGCATTATAGTCCCTTGTATATACCCTCTCTTGTTTGTATTGTTTATGACATTAGCTAGCTCAGGTGTAGCACTATCACACAACCACTAGATGTCCCTACAACACTACCTGATCACAGCTGGAGATTTTCCGATCCCGGGTGTTAGCCCGACACCGGCACTTGCAGGACCCGGTGTCCCAAAATCTTCTTCTGACACGCCGCCGTAGAAAGGCGTACACGTCAGAAGAAGTACCCTTAATGACCGCCGTAAAAAAGCCGATAGGGCGGTCATTAAGGGGTTAATCTGTAGGCGCTATATAAATAAAGAATTATTATTATTGCTTTTCCATGACTTTTAGCAAGCACAATGGAAACGTAATGTTAAATCAGCATGTGATCATGGTTGGAGCCTTTAGAACACATCTCAATGAAAACACAATGGAGCACATTTACTTACCCATCCGACAAAGTTCGCCAAAAGGGCATTGTCCAAAGATAATGCACTGAGCTGCAATTCGCTAAGATTGTGCACCCGATATCCTGCATGTGTTGCTTCCCCACTCAAGTCCGACAGAGTTCACCTTCTTCTACCTGGTGCATGTAAGTGCATTGTCTTGTGACACAATTTGAAAGTTAAATCTTGCGCTCTGTGCGAATCAGTCAGATTGTTGCGACGGCCCGCCCTCCGATTTCTGTCACATGAAAGCCAGTGCAGATGCGACAAAAAACGATTGCGTGCTACACAATCCCAGCGCAAACACCTGTTAAATACCTGTGCAAGCTGTGCAATCCCAGGAATGTCGGAAAGTCCGAGGAAAGTGAGCTCCACGACCCTTAGTAAATGAGCCCCACTGTGTGAACGCAAACATTTTGTTTCAGTAACGTTGTTTACAGTTAGGGGAAGGGGGCCCTGTTAGAAATTTTGCCCAGATGACTATAACTACACCACTGTTTTCTCCTGTTTACCCCTTAACTATAAAAACCCAATAAAAACATTCTGAAACTAAAAATAAAATAATATCCTGATTCCACCACTGGAGCTCATGAGAGATAAATTAAAGAATGCACTAATGCAGCAAGGAGCAAGAAGTCAGCAAAGCAACAGGGGCACCTTGAAGGACAATCAGAAAAGGAAGGCGTGGGAACCAAGGTTGCAGTTTTTAACTGACTTTGCAGTTAAAATCCATTACAGAAAGGCATTTTAAGCACTTCTTATTCATGACTGAGAATAAGGGCACATGTAGTGCTCGAAATACGTTGACTTTAACTGTGTTTACTGGACAACCCTTTTAATGCTACACTAACTGCCAATAAAGACTATGCTTATTCGACCAAAGAGCTGGATCAAAAAAGTTTTTTTTTTCTTCAATTATTAATTATCCCTTACTGACCCTATCTCCAGCAGCATCCTCTCCCTAAATCTGTCCTGACCATTTATACTATCACTGGTCCTTTATGATATTGTTGTATGATGCTGGAACTGCAAACTATAATGAGACAGCAACTTTAAGATTTTTATGCAACTACAAACAATAATGCAACTGCGCCTTTTAGATTATCATAGAATTACATACTATACAGCAAAAGCGCCTCTTAAATTTTGATGCAACTGAAATCTATGCAGCAACGTTCAGCTCTTGATAGACTAGCAAACTATAATGTGACAACTTCATTCAGCTTTTTTTTTTTTTTTAAATCATCTTTATTTGATTTTTTACCATTTTTAGAAAACCTTAAACGCCCCCTTAACATATAAGCATATTTTACAAACCTACTTTTATTAACATTGTTCGTTTATCATTGCATCATTACAGCATTCTTCACCCTCCCCCCCCCTGAGATGCAACTGACTTCCATATAGTTCATTTACTAATTAATTTTCACCATATAATGCGCTTATTTCCTCTCTTGAGAAGATCCTGTTAACTATGGGGCCCCAGACTAGCAACCACTTCATCCTGTTGTACTTTTTATATTCACTATTCTTTTCAACCCATTGGAAGTACATAAATTCTTTCCATTTCCTTTTCACTTGTAGCATTGTTGGTAGGTGTGTGGATATCCATTCTGCCAGTAATATTTTTTTTACAGCCAATATCAGCAAGTCTACCAGTTCTTCTTTCTGCCTATTTGGTCTTCCCTCATGGTATTGAAAAATACATCTCCACACATTCATCTCCACTTCTTCCCCCAAAACATACTCAATAAGCTGGTGTGTTGACCTCCATAAATTCTTTACTGCCTGGCAGTACCATAGGCAGTGTATAAGGTTCGCTTTTGGTTTCCCACACTTCGGGCATTCTTCTCTATAATCTAGGAATGTATTTTTAAATGGCTTATCAAATGCCCAGTAGGCTCTTAACAGTATCTTCCACTGCATCTCTCTCAAGTTTTCAGATGTGGTTACTTTCTGTGTTTTTCTCCACCCCTTCAGAAGTCTCATGCCCACTTCTTGCTCTGTTAACTCAGTTCTTATCTCTTCCTTCCACTTTCTTGCTGATCTTCTTTCAAAAACGTCTACTCCTCTCTGAGTGATAGCTTTTCTAATACTGGCTATTGATGGATTCCCCTCCCTTTCCTTTATAAAGGCCACAAACTGTATCTGATTCATTCTCCCTAGCCACCACATATCTTCTTTCTTTCCAATTACATTTACTAACTGGTGATAGCTCAGAAACTGGGATTCTCCTAAGCCAAACTCTCCTCTTAGCTAATCGAATGTTTTTAATCTTCTCTCTCCTATCTACTATATCTGCTAATTTCAATATTCCCTTCAGATTTCTCTACTGGCAAACCAAATCTTCTCCTTAGTATCTTCCACACCACCCTTGTATCTCTCAGTAGTATTGAGGTCTTCTCCTCCCCACTTAATTTTACTGTTTTCTCGTGTAAATATTGGTTCAAGGACATAGGCTCTACTAGGCTTTGTTCTACTTTCCGGTCCACCAATGTTTCTTGTCAGTTTACCCATTGGGCTACGAACCTGGCTATACATGCGATATTGTATTCTCTCAAATTAGGGAAGGAGAGGCCCCCCATCACTTGTGGTTTCTGCATATAAGACAATGACACCCTTACTTTCTTCCTTCTCCATAGAAACTTCTGGAATAGGCTATTTATTTTCCTTATATCGTCGTGTTTCATTCAGCTTTTGATGCAACTGCAAACTATAATATGAAATCAACTTTTAGATTTTGTTGGAACAGTAAACTATACAGCAACAGTGCCTTTCAGATTTTGATCTCGCTGTAAACTATAATACACCAACTTTCAGATTTTGTTGGAATGATAAACTATAATGTAACAGCACCTTTCAGATTTTGATGCAACTGCAAACAATAATGTGTAAGCAACTTTCAGATTTTGATGGAGCGATAAACTATAATACGACAGCACCTTTCAGTTTTTAAAGAAACTGAAAACTATAATGGGACATTTTAGATTTTGATGGAACAGCACACTATACTGGTATTGTGCCTTTAAGATATTCCTGGATGATGCAGGAACTGCAATCTATGATGCAATAGCCCCTTTCTGATTTTGTTGCTACTGCAAACTATAATTTGACAGCAATTTTCAGATTTTGATGCATCGGAAAACTATACAGCCTTTCAGATTTTGAGGCATTACACTATGAAGTGACAGCACTTTTCATATTAGGATGGAACAGTAAACCATACAGCAGCGGAGCCTTTTAAGATTTTGTTGGAATGGCCAACTATACTGATATTGTGCTTACAAGATGTTGCTGGATAATACAGGAACTCCAAACTATAATGCAACAGCACCTTTCAGATATTGATGAAACTGCAAACTATTTTGAGATTGTGACCATAAGATAATGCTGGATGATGCTGTAAATGCTGATAGTACAAAAGGCAAAGGAAGTTGATCAGCGCTCACAGGCTCTGTTAAAAATGTGTCAGATGTGGATGTGTATGGCATTGTATCCTTGCATCTGCCTTCTACCCGTATTGTACCTATTTTGCATGAGTAAAGCTGCACAACATTTTTAACGGAGCCTGTGAGTGCCGATCCACTTCCTTTGCCTTTTGTTCTTATCTATGAGAGTGGAAGACCCTCCTTTGGATTGTGCACCTGGTGGTGAGCACACCTGGTGGTGAGCGCACCTGGTTTTTCTTTGGTTACTAGTTAAATTCTGATAGTACTATGATTGGGGGCATCAAACCAGCCAAATTTGATACAGACCCAAATTTTTGCTGTTCAGGCTTGCTTATGACTACTTATGATATATGCACCCCATGGAGTCATAACAACATCAACTCCAGGATATAGTTCAAAACATTGGTGTTGTGAAGAGCTGTCATCTCTCCAAAACATCAATGTGTCTCTCTGCCGCTATGTGCAGCAGGTCGGCAGGCGTTAAATGATAATGTCATCACCTGCCGACCTGTTTGTACACAGCAGTTTATAAAGAAGAGAAGGCAAGAGCTGCTGGGGAACATGGACAGGTGGGTATATCATAGTATATGTATCATAAGTCCATCAAGTCCAACCTTTAAGAATTAAATAAATGTTTTATCCCCATAACCCGTAATATTTTTTCTCTCCAGAAAGGCATCCAGGCCTCTCTTGAACATGTACATAGAGTCCGCCATAACAACCTCCTGCGGCAGAGAGGAAGGAGGACACACCTCCGAGACGTCACGCGAGACCATACGGGCGTCGGCTGCTCAGTGAAAGGCCATGATCTCCTAGCGTGCTACTATTCTATGGACAATTGACACTGTTTGCCGAAGATTTGGTGATGTACTGATGGTAAAATCGCCTCTCCTCTAGGCGTAGAGGATGCCCCCTTGTCCTGGTCACAGGCCTAGGTATAAAAATATCTTTGGAGAGATCCTTGTACTGTCTGTTCAGGTATTTGTACATTGTAGTGAGGTCTCCCCTCAGTTGTCTTTTTTCTAAACTGAATAATCCCAAATTTTATATGAACTATGAATAATCTGTCAGTGTATTCTAGTTCCCCCATTCCCCTAATAATCCTGGTTGCTCTCCTCTGCACCCGTTCCAGCTCTACTATATCCTTTTTATACACTTGTGCCCAAAACTGTACACAATATTCCATGTGTGGTCTGACCAGGGATTTGTATAAGGGCAAAACTATGTCTTTATCATGAGAATCTATTCCTCTCTTGATACATCCCATAATATTATTTGCTTTAGCAGCAGCCGCCTGGCTATGGTCTCTAAAATTAAGTTTACCATCCACCAATACCCCCAAGTCCTTTTCAGCTCCAGTTTTACTAAGTAATTGACCGTTTAGAACAGAATTATACTTTTTGTTTCCATGGCCCAAGTGCATAACTTTACATTTATCTACATTAAACCTCATCAACCATTTCTCTGCCCACTCCTCAAGCTTCCACAAATCCCTCTGTAATGCTAAACTATCGACCTCAGTATTTATTACTTTACACAGCTTAGTATCATCTGCAAATATTGAAACTAGACTGTGTAAACCCACTAAAAGGTCATTAATAAAAATATTAAAAAGAAGTGGCCCCAATACTGACCCCTGTGGCACTCCACTGGTAACATCAACCCAATCTGAGAATGTGCCATTAATGACCACCCTCTGTTTTCTATCACTAAGCCAATTACTTACCCAAATACACAGATTTTCTCCTATTCCCAGCAGTCTCATTTTATATACCAACCTTTTATGTGGCACAGTGTCGTACCTCTTCCTGGGTTAAACTGTTGACATTCCAAAAAGAATTGACATTATTCCTCATTGTGTCTTCCACCAGGGGATTTTCCTGGGTAAAGACAGTTAAGAAGGCGACATTCAGTAGATTGGCCCTTTCCTCATCTCCTTCCACCATGACCCCCATGTTATTTCTAAGGGGACCCACACTCTCTGTTTTTAGTTTCTTATCATTTATATACTTGAAAAATAATTTGGGATTATTTTTGCTCTCCCTGGCAATATTTCTCTCAGTCTCTATTTTTGCGGCCTTTACCTGCTTTTTACAGGATTTACTTTTCTCTCTATAATCCTGTAATGCCTCATCACTACCTTTAGTTTTAGCACCTTTAGCAACGCTAAGCCACATAGGCTTTTTCTTGTTCCTTTTATGCTTTTTCCCATAAGGTATGTGTTTCTCACAGGACTTTTTCAGAATATATGAGAAAAAGTCCCATTTTTGTCTTTATTATTTTTACACTTCAAAAAGGAGAGGGAGCAACAAATATGGGGGGAGATGAGAGGATCCACAATATGAGGGGAAGATGAGAGGATCCACAAAATGAGAGGGAGATGAGAGGGTTCACATTATGAGGGGCATGAGGGGTCCACAATATGAGAGGGGATAACGGAGGCCACAATATGCAGTGGAGACAAGAGGGACAACAATATGAGGATGAGACAAGAATGGCCACAATATGAGGCAAAAATGGCAGGAGCCACAATATGAGGGGGAGATGAAGGGGTCCCAGTATGAGAGATGAGAGGTAACAATAAAAAGGGGGTGAGAGTGCCCACAATTTAAGGGGAGATGAAAGGGTCCAAATATGAGGGGGAGTTGAGAGTGCCCGCAATCTGAGGGGAGAGGAGAGGGACCACGATATGAGGTGGAGATAAGAGGTAGCTACAGTATGAGGGGAGATGACAAGGGTAATTTTTTAATAGGAGGTACTGTTAGGAGCACAGATAGTCTTCAATAAGAGATCCTGCTTTATGTTGGACCTTATAGGGATTTCCTATGAAAGAAAATCAAATTTGAATCCCTCAGTGATGTTTACACAATAAAGATTATTACTCTACAATTTGACTCAGTTTTACTGCGGTTTTCAGTTCCTATAACTCACTTATGGTCATTGTAAAATTGTGGATGGGAGACTTTCTGAGTAGACACATTATGATCCAGGTGAGCATTGTGAGATGCTGTGTGCTGACAAAGTAGTTAGATCAGGGTATAGGATTTATATAGACTTTTATTTAGCTTCTGGACATTCTACTAGTATCTGCCACTTAGAAAAATAGAGATGAGACACATCAGAGATGAGAGATGATGAGATCCATGTGATGAATATAACACACAATAACAACCTTCAGCTCTGCTAAATCTCTGCTATATTTGAGCTATAAAACACACAGTCCCCTGCATAAAAGATTTTATCTTGCCTGTAGCTTGTAGATTTAGTCTCCTTATACTTCTTTCTGGCAGGAAGTATGCATGCGTGAGCTTGTCTTGGAATGAAGGGCGAGGGGCTGGAGTGCAGAGAGAGACTGCAGTGAGCAGAAAGGAGATTTTCATGAGAAGAATCTGTTATGCCCAACCATAGACAGAAGAAAATGTATGGTTGGAACCCGGGCAACCAAAATTGTGTACACCAGGGCTGATAGAGACAGGTTGAAATTATTCTTAGATGGATAATTCAGCTCACCTGCCAATGCATGGTTTGAAGAACTGAGGTGCCGATAGCACATCCAAACAGGAAAATTCTAAAAAATGAACCAGCAAGTCCACTGGGATAAGTTGAAAACACAAATTCTTTATTCCATCTTCATAAAACCATTACATCAGAAAGAATTGGGTCCACAGATCTTTTGCATTTTGATTCATTGCAACTCTTAATCATAAATGGGTCCAATAAATGATTAAGAGTTGTAATGACTTGAAACGCGTAAGATCTATGGACACAATTCTCTCTGATGTAATGTCGCTGCTAGTTTTATGAAGATGGAATAAAGAATTTGTGTTTTCAACTTATTCCAGTGGACTTGTTGGTTCATTTTCTTTGAATTTTCAAGGTTGTAATTATATCTGTGAAATGCTGTATTTTTGTTAATAACAGTGAATTAGAGAGTGTGTTATTTTGTTATCCTGAGTATATTTAAGAATCTTTTTTCATAGGAATATCTCTCTAAGGCCATGTTTATATGATGTGACTGAATTGTGCTTTAAAACACATTTGAAGCTTAATCAGAGTAACTTCTCCCTCAACTCAGATGTGTCTAGACAATAAACACTTCTGTTCAGTAAGTAGAGACATGTTTTGGCATCTTTAAAAAACACTTTTTGCTACTTACTGGACACAAGTGGTTAGGTCTAGACACATCAGCACTCAGGGAGAAGTTATTATTGATGCACTTGAAATGCGTTTAAAAACGCACATCATAAATTGATGATTTATGTTATTATCTTTGCCAAGTGGCTATTTAGAGGCTTTAGTAAAATATTTGATTGCAGAAAATTTGTAGAATTAAGTATGTAAAATATCATTCATCACCAAAGGACTTTATATGCATTTCCATAATTGCCTTCGCTACTGGGGGCTACTTGGGCCTGTATGACTATTGGCCATTGGAGCCTCAAGACTATTGGCTAAAATTAAAAAGTGTGACCACTGTAATGAGCTGAATAAGTTAGAAATATTCAATCAGTTATTTTCTTACAACATGTTAAAATTAAAAAAATTTGGTATAGCAAAATAGGTGACGCAATTCAGACCATAAAGCCTTATTTATAAATTATAATGCCGAAATAAGTAGCAAAAGAGAAATGCAGGAGGTACTGCCCATCAGTAATTGACTGAATAACAATAAGTCCTCAAATAAACAGAAAGGATTGACAAAAACAGAGGTCAATTAAACAAGAAAAAGACACAGGGTAAAAGACAAGTATTTGGTTAAATATACATCACATTTCTTCGCTCTGTGATTCATAGCATAAATAAATGTTTTCTGGTTTTAAAAAATATACATCACATTTCAATAAACAAATATATAAAGTAATTTTTAACCCCTTAAGAACGGAGGTTTTTTTTTTTTTATCACATCCAAAAATTCATAACTTTTTAATTTTTCCGTGTACAGACCTGTAAGAAGGCTTATTTTTTGCATAACAAATGTTTCCATGCCTTGTACTGGGAAGCTGGGAAAAATTACAAATGTTGTGAAATTGTGAAAAAAAGCATTTTTGTCACTTTCTTGAGGGAACAGTTTTTGCGTTTTAATACATTTTAACAAATTAAACGAATGTGTACGCCATCTTCTGACGCTAATAACTTTATTAAACTATAGTGTATACAGCTGTGTGAGGTACCTTTTTTGTGAAATGAGCTGATGTTTTCATTGCTACCATTTTGAAGACTGTATGACATTTTGATCACTTTTTATTACATTTTTTATGTGATGAAAAATGGTGTAAAAGTAGCATTTCGGACATTTGGCCACTATTTGCAGTTATGGGGTTCACCGCCGGCAATAGCCATTTTTATATTTTGATAGATAAGGCATTTTAATACGCTTCAATACCTAACATGTTTGTGATTTTTACTGCTTATTATGTTTTATATCAGTTCTAGGGTAAGGGGGGGGGGGGAGTGGAACTTTTAGGTTTTTTTTTTACTTTTTATTATTATTTAACTCTTTAACGCCGCAGCCCTTTTTTGTTTTTGCGTTTTCATATTTCACTTCAAAAATCTATAACTTTTTTATTTTTCCATGTACAGAGCTGTGTGATGGCTTACTTTCTGCGTAATAAATGACACTTCAAAATGTTGGTATTTAATATTCCATGCCGTGTCCTGGGAAGCGAGAAAAAAATTCCAAATGCAGTGAAATTGGTAAAAAAAAACCATTTGTGCCATATTCTTGCGGGCTTGGATTTTTACGGATTTCACTGTGCACCCCAAATTACATGTCTTCTTTATTGTTTGGGTCAGTACGATTACGAGGATAACAAATTTGTATAAGTTTTATAAAGTTTTCATACATTTACAAAAAATTTAATTTTTGGGGGGGTTTTGCCGTCTTCTGACGCTAATAACTTTTTTATTCTTTGATGTATGGAGCTGTGGGTGGTGTAATTTTGGCGGATTTTGATTACATTTACAATGTTATCACTTTTAGGACTGTACAACCTTTTGTTCACTTTTTATAGAATTTTTTTTTTAAATGGCAAAAAGTGCCAGTTTCGACTTTGGGCGCGATTTTTCGTTATGGGGTAAAATACATTGAAAAACCGTCATTATATTTTGATGATATTCTGTACAATCCTATCATATACTGCCATACAACCGAAAGCCACCCCCACCCCAAATTTCTTCACTCCACCATCCATCCCTTCGCCTCTTCCCAACTTAGAAATTAACAGCTGTCCGCTCAATCTCCCTCCAACCACTTTCCAAGGACCACAAATCCACAATCACTCGGTAAGATCGGAAATCAATGAAATCAATGAATCCATTCTCACCATACATGATTCCCCTCCATCCACACCAGTCAAATGGACCAATCAAGCCACAACTGCATGTCCAATCCTAAAACCAACCTCCAGTCCGATTCAAGGAAATTCATCTCAACACCATAGGATACAAAACTCACAAACGACACCTAGAGTCAGAGAGTCAATCCCTGTACACCTCAAAACAAAAAACCTCAGCATTTCCATCATTTTTTTCAATTGGGCTCAATAAAAGGCCAAAAAAGAAAAAATCCATAAGAGGCACAAGAGGAGGAAAAAGAAAAAGAAAAAGAGGAGAGAGAAGCAACAACAGGGGAACCACTCCCACAGATTCCATTGGAACCGCTAGTTGTAATATAAAACCGGAAAAAAACAAAAAAGCTGAAGTAAAAATTTTCAACCTCTCCACCTATCAACTACAAAAACCAGAAATCAGCCTCCTAAACAAAGGTCTATCATACTGTCCAACAACCAAATACAGTGAATTTCAATTGTTTATTGATTTACAGTCTTTTATTAGAAAATTTACCTTATCAAGACATTTCAGCCTCCCCAAGACATGTCCAGACATTATAAGATCTAACAATACGCTTACAGCCATTGATGACTCCTCCTTTGCCTCTCTCCCCTCCATACCCACAGGCCCAACAGTGCAAGAAGAACCAGCAATCAGAGAAAGCGGGCTAAGACCGAAATCAACGTTTTATCCACTACACCATAGGGGTAACAACATCGAAACATTTATGACTCTAGTAGAGAAAGAATTCGGATCGATTAAATCAAACATCCAACTTTCGCAAAATCTGTCACGTGCTGAAAGACAGGCCCTGAAAACACTCATGACTAATCCATCCATTGTCATGCGGAATGCCGATAAAGGGGGAGTTGTCGTCATTCAAGACCGGGAAACTTACATTACAGAAGCTGAAAAAATCCTCTCGGATACTATCTACTATGAAACCTTCACTAACAACCCTTTGGAGAACCATATACGAGAACTCAAAACACTCCTGGACAACGCCTATAGGAATAATATTATTACAAAACCCGAAAAAGATTATATATGGATCACCAACCCTGGGACCCCAATCTTCTATCACCTACCTAAGGTGCATAAAGATGAGAAGAACCCACCAGGAATACCCATTGTATCGGGCATTTTGTCAATATCGTGCAATTTATCACACTATGTTGACACACACCTCCAAAGATATGTGACGCAACTCGACTCCTACCTCCGAGACTCCACAAGTGTTATCACAGCACTTAGAGACATAACATGGAAACTGTCCTATCAATGGGTCACACTAGATGTGTCTGCTCTATATTCTAATATTCCCCACGACAAAGGGATTGACAAAATAAATATTTGCTTAAGTCGTGATCCATTGCTCCCCAACAAACAGAAGCAATTTATCCTCGACTCCATCTAATTCATCCTCAACCAAAATATGTGTTCTCATTCCAAAACAAGGTCTACAAACAAATTCATGGCACTGCGATGGGGACTCGTTTTGCCCCTAGCTTCGCAAACATCTATATGGGTGAATTCGAACATGAATTCATTCAAACAAACCCCAAATGGAAAAAGAATATCGTCCTTTATAAAAGATATATTGATTATCTCCTACTCATTTGGGACGGAGGTGATGAAGAAATAAAAGCTTTTGTAACCAGCATTAATGCAAACGATTGGGGTCTGACATCCACCCTTAACCACTAACCACACAGCATGGAATTCCTTGATCTACATTTACTCACGAGTGAAGGGAATATTCAGACAAAAACCTTCTTCAAAAACATAGACACAAACAGCTTTCTACACTACAAGAGTAACCACCACAATAAATGGAAAAATTATATACCCTTCAGTCAATTCCACCGCATCCGAAAAAACTGTTCTGAGACACATACCTTCCTTGAACAAAGTAAAATACTCTCCAAAAGGTTTCTGGACAAAGGTTTCCCTAAAAGGATCATCAAATCCGCAATCGAGAGATCAAAGAAATTGACCCAAGAAGACTGCCTAGCACCTTCCAAAAAGGACACAATTGATCAACTAAATTCATCAGAGAAGATCGCTAAAATCAATTTCATTACAACGTAAGACAGCGAACATAGACACATTAGGAAGATTTTGGACAAACATTGGCCCATTCTTCTAAATGACCCATACCTTTCCAAAAATATTCCAAAAAGACCAAGCATAATTTTCAGAAGAGCAAAAACCCTGAAAAATGATCTTGCACCTAGTAAGTTGCAGAATAACCACCACAAAAACAACCCAAGGAACTCTGTGTTCCCGGAAATTATTGGGAGCTACAAATGCGGTAACCCAAGCTGCAAATGCTGTCTTAACATCACCCACAGGACCATATCCTTTAGAAGTACTACAACTAACGAAGTTTTTCCCATCAGAAGCTTCATGAACTGTTCTTCAGTCTTCATCATCTATCTAATAGAGTGCCCATGTGGCCTCCAATATGTGCGCCGGACAACCCAACAACTCAAAACAAGAATGAACAGTCACAGATGTAACACCTCCAATGGGTATATCAAACACAGTGTTTCGAGACACGGATTCACACATCACCATAAGAATTTTTCTGTTTTTTCTGTTACACCAATCGAGCACGTTCCTGAAGGAAACAACCGTTTTAATTTACTACGCAAAAGAGAAATGTTTTGGATTTTTAAAATGAACTGCCTTGCCCCCAGTGGCCTGAATGAGTCTCTAGAAAGTAACTTTTAATATTTATTTTAAATTTTATTTTTTCTTTTTAGCAATTGTTTTTCACTCTTTTGAACTCCTTGAAATCTGCTCCCCCCCCCCCTCCAGTCCAGAAGTACCACCATCATAATGTTATACACATATTAATATACATATATACATATTATCCATTTAATTTAGTTATTTAATTCGTTTTATACACACAGTTCATCTGCACATACCCATCTTATTCATTTATCCAGTTACCCCAACTTCTATCCTACTTAGTCAGTCACTCAAATACCCACTATATCAAAGACGTTTTACTATTTTAATTAAATTAGGTCAAACTTGAAGCTTCATGAAGGTACAGTCCACCCCTATATTGTTCCTCCCTTCTAATACGATTAACACCTGTTCTAAACCTCGCATCGGGCCCTCTCGCTACTCTAAGCCGAACATGTCTCCGTATGAGCCGGCAGACATGTTATCGGAGGTACTCCGTTGTGCGCATGCCCCAAACATATTGTGGCGCGCGCCGCTCCCACAAGCCGGCACCTACATAACAGTGAGGTCAGACGCTGCCTGACAGCTCTGGGTAATCAGCTGTTCACCCGTGCTGCAGGTAAGCGTTTCTGACATTCACTCCTGTCAATCGTTTATCACCATTGGGTGATTTATTCTATGATGAACACATACCATCTTATTTATTCATTTATTGAATTAGGTACCTTGAATTCATCCATTTATTTATTTATTCATTCAGTTATTTATTTATTCATGTACCTGTTTAATAATTTATTTATATGTATCTGCAGAGCATTTAGTCATCTATCTGAACTATGCACAACCTATTGAATGAATTTATTTCTGTCCTAAGTATCAACTTACTTTATTTTATGCTTTACTTTATCTATCTCATCGAGTTATACATTTGGCTTACTTATTTCATGATATAGCTGATCCCTCCATTTATTTATTCCCCCCTCCCCCTTTTTTTTCAAATTATGTTTGCATTGCAAAAAATTCTGTCCAATGATTTATCAATTACTGTACTATGTGGCCACATATTGCGTCACTATAAGCTGTCGAATTACATGTTGTCACCTTTGATTATATGTTGTCTCCTTTTTTCTAGCCCCCCCCCCCCTTATTTGATTTTATGTTCTTTTAGTATCTTTCTACTTGATAAAGGAGTCATTTTAGGCTCCGAAATGCGTTGTGTACCAGAGATACCAAATAAATATCCTTCAACTAACGCTCTGTGTATGTGAGAAATCTGTGTGTGCCGATTGTGACAAGTACCACTTCTGCTATATACTGCCATTACGACAGTATGGCAGTACAGGCGGTCCCCTACTTAAGAACACCCAACTTACAGACGACCCCTAGTTACAAACGGACATCTAGATTTTGTTAATTTACTGTACTTTAGCCCTAGGCTACAATAAAAAGCTGTAACAGATGCCAAATGTGGCTGCAATTGAGCTTAATTGTTAATCCTGGTTCTTATGACAACCCAACATTTTTAAAATCCAATTGTAACAGAGACCAAAAAAAATTTGACTGGAGTAACAATTATAAAGAATACAGTTCCGATTTACATACAAATTCAGCTTAAGAACAAACCTACATAACCTATCTTGTACATAACCCGGGGACTGCCTGTATATGGGGATTTTACTCCTTATTCATTACAATGTGCTGATAGCATATTGTAATGAATAGGTTAATCCGAAGTAGCCTCGGGTCTTTGAAAGACCCGAGGCTACCATGGCGATGGATCGCCGCTCCCCAATGACGTCACGGGGAGCGATGATCCTGAGAAAGATGGTGTTGCCCATGTTATGCAATTTCCAATTTCCAATTTACTTTCTGTATCAATTCCTCACCATTTTCAAAATCTCTGCTTGCTGTCCTTCTATAGAAAGCTTCTGTGTTTACTCCAAGTGGATAGAAATCTGACCATGGTGTGTGATGGACATGCAGGTGCACAATCCCTTATCAGAGAGAGTAATAAGAGCCGTGTGATAATAACGGATCATGCACCTCCACATACATGAGCATACATGTTCTGCTTATTTTAACAAGGAGTGAAAAGACATCACTGAGAGGATAAAGGGAAGTTTATCACAACATTGGGGCACATTTACTATTGGTCAGCACTTTCGCCGGATTTCCCGACTTTTTCCGATTTTCGCATTTACATAGGGTTACATTTCCGATTGACGCATTTAAGTAGGGTTTTTGGCACACGTGATCGGATTTTGGCGCCAACTTGCATGCGACACAAATCAGGGGGCATGGCCGATGGACATTCCAACTGATTCAGACTAAGTGCGGGATTTACAATTCAAATTGTGTCGCAAGACAATGCACTCACATACACCGGGAAGAAGAAGGTGAACTCTGGCGGACCTTAGCGGGGAAGCGACAGATGCAGGATAATGGAAGCACGATCTTGAAGAATCGTGCTGGACTTCATCCTCGTCGGAGAACGCACCTCGGGGATCGCGACAGGACCGGGTAAGCAAATCTGCCCCATTGTCTGGTTTCTTGAACTTCTTTGAGATATTTTTGATTCAGTTGAGACTTTCTCTAAGATTCACTTACTGCATATCATATTGCATATCATTTCATAAGATAATTACTGTAACCCACGTTTTCATTGCAACATAAGATAATAACATAAGATAGTATGCTAACAGCCTAAGCCATGTATTATGAATAAAAAGACTGGCAAATATTTTGAGAAAAGAGAAGCTCTGTCCCTTTAAGAACAGTGGGAAATAAATTATTTGAAGCATCATTAATTATTTTCTCATTACGAGATCTAGGGTTGCATCTTCAAATCATAGTCTAGTATGATGAAGCTATCAATTATAGTGAATAATTAAGGGGCCAGCTGCATATTTAATGTAACAAGATAAACATCTACCCAGATGTTAAATGCCCACTGCTTTGTAATAAGCTATACTCTAGGGGTTTTAACAATACACATAAGAGGCCTATATACTTTGCCACCTTTGCATACTAACTCTCAGGTCCATTCTCATTAGTTCAATGCACCCCTCTGTAAGGTCCGTCCATCATGAATATAATGTCTGTAGGTAAAAATACAAGCCCATTTTACAATGAATATACAGTGAAGGCAAATAGGATCTTCTAATGAAAAACTTGAAGCAAAAATGCATTGGGATGGTAATTAAGAAGAACCAATAGGCAGGGTCCAAAATGATAGTTTTGAATGTTGTAGACCAAGCAGCAATAATGACAGGCATGTGGTACAGGCAGCCGCTGGTAACGTACAATATAGGTTCTGGAGGTTTGTACGTAAGTTGGAACTGTATATTTTATAATTGTAACCCCAGCTAAATTTTTTTTGGTCTCTGTGACAATTGGATTTTAATTGCAGACACATTTGTTACTGTTTCAACTGTTTATTGTAGCTAAAGTACAGTAAGTTACCAACATCCAGAGGTCCGTTTGTAACTAGGGGTCGTCTGTAAGTTAGGCGTTCTTAAGTAGCTATCCAAAAGCCATTAATGGATAGCCAAGCAGCAATAACTAGATGGCTTTCTACGAATAGAAAGTCCAGGCAGCACACGTTGCAATCAATCAACTATGGGTGCAAGCTTTGTTGAGTCCGGTCAATAACTCCTCCATGCACAAACAAATACATAATTGTTTGGCTTGAAAAAGACTCAATACGAGCTGAAACGTCGCTACGGCTGCACATGGAATAAAAGGACCACTTTTTGTTTGACTTGGACGTCTGGAGTGCTGCTTATTTTCTATTTGTTTGTAGATGGCTTTCTAGTTTTCCCAAGTGTAAGGTTTCAGTGAAAAATAAACGTTGTGATGCAACAGAACTTGGGAAGGGGGATCTTCCCTGCCAGACGAGAGATAATCCTTATCAAAATGGCTGCACCCACACCCAGTCTGTTTTAAGAGAGCTCAGCCCCTGAGCCTACTCGAACATCCTTAATGACACCGTGGCATACTGGGAGTTAAAAAGTATAGCATGTCCACATGTGGTTAAGGTATTGAAAGGTATAGCATGTCCTAGTCTGAACCAATTTTAATAGGTTACTTATAGACTATAGTACTTGAGGGTCCATAAAAAATGAAGACAAATGGATGCAACTCCACTGAGAAAAAAGGAAAAAAAAGGAAAAAGACCAGTAGAGATTCCCTTGCATTAACCCTTGCCACATATACAATATTGGTGAGTCTTTTTTAATCTAAAAGTGGAAACTGTAGAAGACAGCCCTAGAAAACTAGCAGGTGGGGCACTATAACTGACACTGTAGGAAAAATGAGGTACTGTATTTGTATCTTATCAACTGACTCTTATCTGATACTAGACCCAAACCACACTGTTCACGCCATGGTGAACTTTGAATTGGCTAAATTCGTTTGAATGAGTTAAGTGTTTAGCTCAACCAGAAAAGCCACTGCTAAATAGCCCATAAACCAGCTTTTAGCCTCTAGCAACAGTTATGTCCACCGGTCTGTCAGGTATTGGCCAGTATTGGCCTTGAGGGACAAATGACCCTGCTATATAAGAAATGAATCACATGTCTCAGCACCCTTATAGTTAGGAGAGAGCTGTGGAGAGGCTGCAGCTGGGGATAAGGAGAGTCAAACAGAAATAATTTATAATTGCCCTTTTCAAGGCAGATATGTAGGGGGAGGAGGCAGCTATATTGAGTGACAGCTAGAAACTTAAAATAATTCTCCCTTCTGTAGTGGCAATAATTATGTTTTTATACAATTCCATCTTTAATATATCGTGGATGTTTTGAGATTGTTTTCTAGCCACACATTGTACTTGAAAGTAATAGAAAAATTTTGATGATATCTTTTGTGTTTAGTTATGAAAAAAATGGAAATTTGGCAAAAATTTCTAAAAATGTTTCATTTTCAAATTTCAAATTTTTCTTCTTTTTTTCTTCTAGTATATAGCCTGCCAGCCCTCTTTAGTATGTAGCCTTCCCCTTGTAGTATACAGTCAGCCCCATTTAGTATATAGGCAGCCAGTCCCCTTTAGTATACAGCCATCCCCCAGTAGTATATAGCCAGCTCCCTGCAGTGTACAGCCAGCCCCCTGCAGTATAGAGCCAGCCAGCCCCCTGCAGTATACAGCAGCCATCCCCCTCCAGTACACAGCCAGCCAACCCCCTGTAGTTTACAGCCAGCCACCCCCCAGTATATAGCCTAGCAGCCCCCCTGTAGTATACAGCCAGCCCCTCTAGTATATAGCCTGCCATCCCCCAGTAGTATATAGCCATCCCCTGAAGTATACAGCCAACCCGCTGTAGTATACAGCCAGACACCCCCCAATATAAAGCCTATCAGCCCCCTGTAGTATACAGCCCCCTGTAGTATACAGACAGTCAGCCCCCTGTAGTATACAGTCATCTTGCCCCCTGTACTTTACAGCCAGCCTGCCCCCTGTAGTATACAGCCAGCCTGCCCCCTGTAGTATACAGCCAGCCTGCCCCCTGTAGTAGATAGCCAGCCTGCCCCCTGTAGTATACAGCCAGCCTGCCCCCTGTAGTATACAGCCAGCCAGCCCCCTGTAGTATACAGCCACCCAGCCCCCTGTAGTATACAGCCACCCTGCCCCCTTTAGTATACAGCCAGCCAGCACCATGTAGTATACAGCCAGCCTGCCCCCTGTAGTCTACAACCACCCAGCCCCCTGTAGTATACAGCCAGCCCCCTGTAGTATATAAGCCAGCCTGCCTCCTGTAGTATACAGCCAGCCCACCCAGCACTTAAAAAAATAAACTTGCATACTCACCTTTGGGTGGTTCTGATGTCGGCGCAGCTCCTCTTCTGTCTTCTCCTTAATGCTCCGGTCCCCATGGCTCCTCTTCTTTCTTCAGTCTTCTGTAACAGCCGGCAGAGATGCAGCAATGCGCTCTGCCGGCTGGCGCATACTATGATGCGGCCGCTGATGAAGTCATAATATGCACTGGGCGGCAGATAACATGGCCGCGTCTCTGCCGGCTGTTACTGAAGACCAAAGAAAAAAGAGGAGCCGCAGGGAAGACTAGCTAATAGTCTTGAACAGAGCCGGATCATAGGGGGGGCTCGCGGGGCGCGAGCCCCGGGGCCCCCACCACTTCGCCTTTAAGAGGGGCCCCCACCAAATTGGGGCGATTCGGGCGGTCGCATGACCGCCCGAATCGCCAGCAATATATTCGGCGCCGGGCTACCCGGGCCGTGGGCCGAATCCCGCCGATGTTTCTGCCTTTAGTCTATGGCAGAGCGAGGGAACAATAAGTTCCCTGCTCTGCCATAGACGATCCAATGTAAATGAAGATGGCGGCGCCCTGCCGCTGGGTCACGGCGCCGAGTGTGACGTACGGCGCGGGCTGTAGCAGGGCGCCGCCATCTTTGTTTACATCCGATCTCCACCCTAACAACGCGAGGGAGGATGAAGACAGCGCGCATCGTGGGAACGATGGAGGGTGAGTACAATTTTAGTATTATATCTAGAACTGTATATAGTTGTTATTGGGGGGGGTATTATATCTAGAACTGTATATGGTTATTATTGGGGGGGGGGTTGTATATATTTATTATGTGGGGGAGGGTGTATAGCAATAATAGGAATCTGTATAAAGTTGTTATAGGGGGATTGTATATATTTATAATGGGGGTGTATATAGTTATTATAGGGGGTGTATATAGTTATTATAGGGGCACTGTATATAGTTATTAAGGGGGTATATATAGTTATTATAGGGGCACTGTATATAGTTATTATAGGGGGTGTATATATAGTTATTATAGGGGCACTATATATAGTTATTATAGGGGGTGTATATAGTTATTATAGGGGGGTGTATATAGTTATCATAGGGGCACTGTATATAGTTGTTATAGGGGGTGTATATAGTTATTGTAGGGGCATTGTATATAGTTGTTATAGGGGTGCATATAGTTATTATAGTGGGAATGTATATAGTGATTACTGGGAGCTGTATACAGTGATTGCTGAGGAGCTGTATATAGTGATTGCTGAGGAGCTGTATATAGTGATTGCTGGGGGAGCTGTATATAATGTTTGCTGGGGGAGCTGTATACAGTGGTTGCTGGGGGAGCTGTATACAGTGGTTGCTGGGGGAGCTGTATACAGTGGTTGCTGGGGGAGCTATATACAGTGATTACTGGGGGAGCTGTATAAAGTGATTGCTGGGGGAGCTGTATATAGTGATTGCTGGGGGAGCTGTATATAGTGATTGCTGGGGGAGCTGTATATAGTGATTGCTGGGGGAGCTGTATACAGTGGTTGCTGAGGAACTGTATACGGTGGTTGCTGGGGGAGCTGTATAAAGTGATTGCTGGGGGAGCTGTATATAGTGATTGCTGGGGGAGCTGTATATAGTGATTGCTGGGGGAGCTGTATATAGTGATTGCTGGAGGAGCTGTATACAGTGATTGCTGGGGGAGCTGTATACAGTGATTGCTGGGGGAGCTGTATACAGTGATTGCTGGGGGAGCTGTATACAGTGATTGCTGGGGGAGCTGTATACAGTGATTGCTGGGGGAGCTGTATACAGTGATTGCTGGGGGAGCTGTATACAGTGGTTGCTGGGGGAGCTGTATATAGTAATTGCTGGGGGAGCTGTATATAGTGATTGCTGGGGGAGCTGTATATAGTAATTGCTGGGGGAGCTGTATATAGTGATTGCTGGGGGAGCTGTATATAGTGATTGCTGGGGGAGCTGTATACAGTGGTTGCTGGGGGAGCTGTATAAAGTGATTGCTGGGGGAGCTGTATATAGTAATTGCTGGGGGAGCTGTATATAGTGATTGCTGGGGGAGCTGTATATAGTGATTGCTGGAGGAGCTGTATACAGTGATTGCTGGGGGAGCTGTATACAGTGATTGCTGGGGGAGCTGTATACAGTGGTTGCTGGGGGAGCTGTATACAGTGATTGCTGGGGGAGCTGTATACAGTGATTGCTGGGGGAGCTGTATACAGTGGTTGCTGGGGGAGCTGTATATAGTAATTGCTGGGGGAGCTGTATATAGTGATTGCTGGGGGAGCTGTATATAGTAATTGCTGGGGGAGCTGTATATAGTGATTGCTGGGGGAGCTGTATATAGTGATTGCTGGGGGAGCTGTATATAGTAATTGCTGGGGGAGCTGTATATAGTGATTGCTGGGGGAGCTGTATATAGTGATTGCTGGGGGAGCTGTATATAGTGATTGCTGGGGGAGCTGTATATAGTAATTGCTGGGGGAGCTGTATATAGTGATTGCTGGGGTAGCTGTATACAGTGATTGCTGGGGGAGCTGTATATAGTGATTGCTGGGGGAGCTGTATATAGTGATTGCTGGGGGAGCTGTATATAGTGATTACTGGGGGAGCTGTATATAGTGATTAATGGGGGAGCTGTAAATAGTGATTACTGGGGGAGCTGTATACAGTGGTTGCTGGGGGAGCTGTATACAGTGGTTGCTGGGGGAGCTGTATATAGTGATTGCTGGGGGAGCTGTATATAGTGATTGCTGGGGGAGCTGGTTGCAGTGATTGCTGGGTGAGCTGTATATAGTGATTGCTGGGAGCTGTATACAGTGATTGCTGGGGGAGCTGTATACAGTGATTGCTGGGGGAGCTGTATACAGTGATTGCTGGGGGAGCTGTATACAGTGATTGCTGGGGGAGCTGTATATAGTGATTGCTGGGGGAGCTGTATATAGTGATTGCTGGGGGAGCTGTATATAGTGATTACTGGGGGAGCTGTATATAGTGATTACTGGGGGAGCTGTATATAGTGATTACTGGGGGAGCTGTATACAGTGGTTGCTGGGGGAGCTGTATACAGTGGTTGCTGGGGGAGCTGTATATAGTGATTGCTGGGGGAGCTGTATGCAGTGATTGCTGGGGGAGCTGTATATAGTGATTGCTGGGGGAGCTGTATATAGTGATTGCTGGGGGAGCTGTATATAGTGATTGCTGGGGGAGCTGTTTGCAGTGATTGCTGGGTGAGCTGTATATAGTGATTGCTGGGAGCTGTATATAGTGATTGCTGGGGGAGCTGTATATAGTGATTGCTGGGAGCTGTATATAGTGATTGCTGGGGGAGCTGTATAAAGTGATTGCTGGGGGCTGTATATAGTGATTGCTGGGGGAGCTGTATATAGTGATTGCTGGGAGCTGTATATAGTGATTGCTGGGGGAGCTGTATATAGTGATTGCTAGGGGAGCTGTATATAGTGATTGCTGGGGGAGCTGTATACAGTGGTTGCTGGGGGAATGTATACAGCGGTTGCTGGGGGAGCTGTATACAGTGGTTGCTGGGGGAGCTGTATATAGTGATTGCTGGGGGAGCTGTATACAGTGATTGCTGGGGGAGCTGTATATAGTGATTGCTGGAGGAGCTGTATATAGTGATTGCTGGGGGAGCTGTATATAGTGATTGCTGGAGGAGCTGTATATAGTGATTGCTGGGGGGAGCTGTATACAGTGATTGCTGGGGGGAGCTGTATATAGTGATTGCTGGGGGAGCTGTATATAGTGATTGTTGGGGGAGCTGTATATAGTGATTGCTGGGGGAGCTGTATACAGTGGTTTCTGGGGGAGCTGTATATAGTGATTGCTGGGGGAGCTGTATATAGTGATTGCTGGGGGAGCTGTATATACTGATTGCTGGGGGAGCTGTATATAGTGATTGCTGGGGGAGCTGTATACAGTGATTACTGGGGAGGCTGTATATAGTGATTGCTGGGGGAGCTGTATATAGTGATTACTGGGGGAGCTGTATATAGTGGTTGCTGGGGGAGCTGTATATAGTGATTGCTGGGGGAGCTGTATATAGTGATTGCTGGGGGGAGCTGTATATAGTGATTACTGGGGAGCTCTATATAGTGATTGCTGGGGGAGCTGTATATAGTGATTACTGGGGGAGCTGTATATAGTGATTACTGGGGGAGCTGTATACAGTGATTACTGGGGAGGCTGTATATAGTGATTGCTGGGGGAGCTGTATATAGTGATTACTGGGGAGGCTGTATATAGTTATTGGTCGGTATATAGCGATTGCTGTTCCCTGTCTGGACTACATTCAATGGGGGCCTCCACCATGTTTTGCGCCCAGGGGCCCCCACCAACCTTAATCCGGCCCTGGTCTTGAATAGCTAATAATCAGATTTTATTAACTCTTTCTTGGTGGTGGTTAGAAAATCATTAATTCTTGTTCGTAGTCTTTAGCATTTTTTTCCTGGATGTTCACCATATCATAAAAAGAATGTGTTATCTTTATTCTATGGGTCATCAGGATTACGGCAATATCCCATTTATATTGCGTTTTATGGTTAACTTGATTCTAACAGGCTGCTACTGAAGTACTTGGGGTCCAGCACGGAGGGTCCCGATTACCGCGGCAATGCACTGCTAAGTCTATAGGGTTAAACAATCGGGATTGCAATCGGTGGGATTCCTGGATCCCGTGGGAATTGCCATGATGTAATTCTACATCAAGGTGAGGGAATCACGTCATTGACAGTAACTGTGTGTGTATTGCACTAAATTCTACTATCTCAACTCTGGCTTTCACTTCAATCCTCACTGCCAATACCTATACTTCTATTATTAAATTATAATAACAAGAGAAATAGGCACCTGCCTACAGAAATCTATCAACAATTGAGGAAACCAAGATTACAGAATACACAATTGTCACAGGTGCTCCCGCGATCCCTGTCTCGGATCGCGGGCGCATCTGTGCTCCCCTGTCTGCCCCTACTGCAGCCCGGTCTCCTCACTCACCTCTCCCGGCTCCTGCCGAAAATTTAAAGGGCCAGCGCACCGCTAATTGGTGCACTGGCTGAACACCTCACCTTTAAGAATCCTACCTCTTCCTGTGTCCCCTGCTGGATCTTTGTGCCTCATAGCCTTAGAGAAAGCTTCCGAGTGAGTATTCCTGCGTTCCTGTGTATTCCTGCGTTCCTGTGTATTCCTGCGTTCCAGGAAAGGACGGAGCACCAGGAACGAAGTGGTGGGCGGAGTCCAGCATGACTGGGGTTTGGAATTAGCGGATTGGCTAATTTGAATGAGGCAGGTGGCAATAGCCAATCAGTAAAAGTGCGGGAAATCTGGTGTGGGCTCAGTTAGTGAAATAAGTGAGGTAAGCAAGTCGCTTACCTCATCTCTCCTGAATATGACCTCCACACAGCGTCGGACTGGCCCAGCGGAGCACCGGAGAAACCTCCGGTGGGCCCCCGAGTCCACCGAGTCAGGAGTGCGGCGGCGTCACTGTCTGAGGCGACTTCACTGTGTGCACCGGCGGCTGCATCAGTGTGCGCACTGCCGCCTGCCGGCATCATTGTGCGCGCTGCACGAGTGAAGGGAAGCGCGTATGAAGGCAGGCGGGACCATAGGAGCCGGAGTCAGCAGCCTTTGATGTGGAGGTAAGTGTAAGGAGCATTGTAATGGCGGGGCCCCTGTAATGGATGCTAAGGCGGGAGAGGGGCCCTGTAATAGATGCTATGGGGGAGAGGGCCCAAGAATAGATGCTGTGGGGGTAGGGGGGAAGGGGAGGGGGCCCTTTAATGGATGCTGTGGGGGAAGGGGGCCCTTTAATGGATGCTGTAGGGGAAGGGGGCCCTGTAATGGATGCTGTGGGGAAGGGGGCCCTAGAATGCATGTGGGGGGGGGTGATGGGGGGCCCTATAATGGATGCTGTTGGGGGGCCCTGTAATGGATGCTGTTGGGGGGCCCTGTAATGGATGCTGTTGGGGGAGGAGGATGGGGGGCCCTGTAATGGATGCTGTGGGGCCCTGTAATGGATGCTGTGGGGGGAGGGGACATAGAGGCCCTAGAATGGATGCTGTGGGGGGAGAGGGGAAGGGGAGGGGGCCCTATAATGGATGCTGTGGTGGTGGGGGCCTTTTAATGGATGCGGTGGGGGGAGGGGGCCCTAGAATTGTTGCTGTGGGGGACCTACAGGAGCAGTACCAGCCATACATGGAACTACAGCCGCAGTACACAGCCATACATGGAGCTACAGCCTCAGTACACAACCATACATGGAGCTACAGCCGCAGTACACAGCCATACATGGAGCTACAGCCGCAGTACACAGCCATACATGGAGCTACAGCCGCAGTACACAGCCATCATTGGAGCTATAGCCGCAGTACACAGCCATCATTGGAGCTACAGCCGCAGTACACAGCCATCATTGGAGCTACAGCCGCAGTACACAGCCATCATTGGAGCTACAGCCGCAGCACACAGCCATACATGGAGCTACAGCTGCAGCACACAGCCATACATGGAGCTACAGCCGCAGCACACAGCCATACATGGAGCTACAGCCGCAGCACACAGCCATACATGGAGCTACAGCCGCAGCACACAGCCATACATGGAGCTACAGCCGCAGCACACAGCCATACATGGAGCTACAGCCGCAGCACACAGCCATACATGGAGCTACAGCCGCAGCACACAGCCATACATGGAGCTACAGCCGCAGCACACAGCCATAAATGGAGCTACAGTCGCAGCACACAGCCATACATGGAGCTACAGCTGCAGTACACAGCCATCATTGGAGCTACAACCGCAGCACACAGCCATACATGGATCTACAGCCGCAGCACACAGCCATACATGGAGCTACAGCCGCAGCACACAGCCATACATGGAGCTACAGCCGCAGCACACAGCCATACATGGAGCTACAGCCGCAGCACACAGCCATACATGGAGCTACAGCCGCAGTACACAGCCATACATGGAGCTACAGCCGCAGTACACAGCCATAGATGGAGCTACAGCTGCAGTACACAGCCATAGATGGAGCTACAGCTGCAGTACACAGCCATCATCGGAGCTACAGCCGCAGCACACAGCCATACATGGAGCTACAGCCGCAGCACACAGCCATACATGGAGCTACAGCCGCAGCACACAGCCATACATGGAGCTACAGTCGCAGCACACAGCCATACATGGAGCTACAGCCGCAGTACACAGCCATCATTGGAGCTACAGCCGCAGTATACAGCCATACATGGAGCTACAGCCGCAGTACACAGCCATACATGGAGCTACAGCCGCAGTACACAGTCATACATGGAGCTACAGCTGCAGTACACAGCCATACATGGAGCTACAGCCGCAGTACACAGCCATACATGGAGCTACAGCCGCAGTACACAGCCATACATGGAGCTACAGCCGCAGTACACAGCCATACATGGAGATACAGCCGCAGTACACAGCCATACATGGAGCTACAGCCGCAGTACACAGCCGTACATGGAGCTACAGCCGCAGTACACAGCCGTACATGGAGCTACAGCCGCAGTACACAGCCGTACATGGAGCTACAGCCGCAGTACACAGCCGTACATGGAGCTACAGCCGCAGTACACAGCCGTACATGGAGCTACAGCCGCAGTACACAGCCGTACATGGAGCTACAGCCGCAGTACACAGCCGTACATGGAGCTACAGCCGCAGTATACAGCATTGGAGCTCCCTTCAAGCTTTAGAGTAGCAGGAGTCATTCTATAGTTATGTAGCACTACATAAAGTCTCATTAAGTGAAGTCAAATAGGATGTGTCCCAGGCAATGACAGGACACTGTTGTAGTGTATATTGAGCATAGGTCTCTAACACAAGTAATGGGAACACCCAGTTGTCACATTATGCATACATATACAGAGAAATAACAGATGCTCAATCCAGGATTTGGAGAAAAAGGTGTCTTAGGATTGTTATTTCATGGAGAATGAGAGTATTGCAGAGCCCCTGTGTATACCTTGTATCTGACTACTATATAGTCACTGTTTAGTCACAATAGACATTTTTTAGCACTCTCTAGATTTGGCTCTTAGGTCTGTCTCTCAGCTAAAGGTTGGTGGATAAAGTAACCAGATCTTCCCTGCCTGGAGCAGGGAAAATCAGGCTTATTTTTTGATGTGCAAATTTAGACGAAAAAGACTTGTACTACAACATATTTATCATCCAGATTTATACATCGCGAGGCTGGATGATACCTGGTGTAGTATAAATCTGTCCATCTCTGTTTACGCTGTTTAATGATTAATGCTTCTGATAAATCTCCCCCAACGTGTCTTGGGTTCTGTAGTATTCATTCTATTTACATGAAAGGTGGGCCCCAAAAGAGATTTTCTCTGGTGGGCCCAAGGTACTCCAGTCCGACACTGCCTCCACACAGGATTTATTGGGACAGCTTGTGGCAGCGGCAGGTGACAGAGGCGAAGAATGGCTGCGGGAGGCGGTATCCGGGCTGATTGGATCCTCAGCGGTGGGAGCGGGTCCTGAACGGCCGGCCAGGAGATCAAGGCCGCCTGAGCGTTTCTGCCCGGAATCAGGTACCGCTCCGAGGGCTCGGGTACGCCAAAGGAGCCCCACCAGAGACCCTCCGAGCCGGGCGCCGCGCTCATCTACAGTGGCACGGACGCCCCGGCGAGGGAGGAATCCGTACAGGCGCCCGGGCCCTGCGGCAGGAAGAGGGTCACAGTGTTCCAGTGTGGCAATGCCCACTTCCTGCCTGTCATCAGGTTCAACATCAAGCGCAGCAGCGGTGGGTCCCTCTGGCGATGTGCCTGTCGGAGGGCTCACCAGACAGCAGGAGGCAGTGATTCCATTTGATATGGCCGGCGCAGGAGGATTTAGGAGCGGGCTACAGGCGGTAGCCTCAGTAACGACGTCGCAGTATCAAGTTTGCGGGCTGCAGACCGCGGGTCCAGAATTTCTCACAGGAGTAAGAGGCATGCAGCAGACAGAAATGGAGACAAATGTCGGAGAGCGGAGTGGTGCTGGAGCATCTTCCTGTCAGCAGCAAGGTCAGTCACCTTCATTATGGCAGGTCAGCAGAAACGACGTCGCGGTGTCAGACAGCGGCAGCCTGCTTTTTGGTTCAGAACAGAGGCGTCCTGATTCAAGAGGTTCAGCTGGCGGGATCTCAGCTCCCGGGCAGCTTGGGGAGCATTGTTCTTTGTCATGTCCATTTCCTCCTATTCTTATGTCTCAATGTGCAAGTAATAGGCCTGAGGGTGTTGTAGAGAGGGTGCCTGTTAGTGCGCCAGCTAGCACAGTAGAAACGGAGGGTGTACGGGAATTGTTAGGTAATGTGAGGGCCCTGTTAGAACGTTGTGATAGGGGTTTGTCACAGTCACCAGCAACGGCTTGGGTCCCTGTAACGGGTGCAGGGTCCATGGTGAGTTGTGGGGTTAGCGCAGAGAGCTCTTTAACACGGAAGGAGATGAGAGTAGCGGTATCAGTACAGACTGATCAGGAAAAAGAGGATAGAGTGCATCTAGACGATAGAGCAAGGGGTCAGGTTTACATATGTTATGAGGGTCGGTTAGGTTCGCATCTCAAAAAAGAGGTAAAGGAAAAAATATGGAGGGATGAATACGTGGAAATATTTTCCTTATTGCCTTTGGAAAAATTTAATATTGATAAAGGAAAAAGGGATGAGAGGAAGAAGGAAGAGGAAGAGAAGAGAAGATGGCGACTTATTCCTCAAACATTTAATAATTGGTGGCGAGCTTTTGCTATCTTAGCAAGTGTGATAGGGGAAAAGGCTCCAAACAACTGTTGTGACCTTTTTTGTTATATGGATACAATAGGTGAGGCTCATCGGGATTATGGGGGGCAAGCGTGGCTCCGGTATGATGAGCAATTCAGACAGCGCAAGGCAATTAGACCAGCTATTAAATGGGATCAGAAGGATATTGGCCTGTGGCTCAGGGTCATTGGTCCAACCAAATACGGGCATTCCTTTCGGGAGGGAGCCGGAGGCTCCGGCACGCATGGGGGTTCAGGAGGGCACGGTAGTCAACAGGCAGTTGCCAGGTCAGGTTTGTGTTGGCAATATAACGAGAGTCAGTGCAGGTTCGGTGTTAATTGCAGATTTAAACATGCCTGCTCAGTCTGTGGGGGGAGTTCACATAGTGCCACAAAGTGTTACAGAAAGGGAAAAGGCAGGGGAAGTGGGGGTACTGGACAAGGGGGTGACGCCGGTGAAGGTGCTAGAGATGCAACCGTTTCTCGACAGGTACCCCAATAGAGAGCATGCATTGTTGATAAGTGAAGGTTTTAGGAATGGTTTGAATGGTTTTGTAATCCCCTCTCCTAAGCACCAGGTCCCGTTTTCGTTAAAGAATTTAAAGTCCCGGGAGTGGTTGATGAAAAAATTAGAAAGGAGGTACAATTAGGGCGGATGGCAGGTCCTTTTAGAGATATGCCGATTCAAGGTTTAGTAGTATCTCCTCTCGGGGTGGTTCCCAAAAAAGAGCCGAATAAATTTCGGCTCATCCATCATCTCTCTTACCCCAAGGGATTATCGGTTAATGATGGGATTGATGAGAGTCTGTGTTCAGTGGAGTATACCTCATTTGATGCGGCATTGGATTGGGTGAGAAAAGCGGGCCCAGGTGCCCTCATGGCAAAGACCGACATAGAATCCGCCTTCCGATTGTTGCCAGTGCACAAGGATAGCATGCGTTTGCTGGGATGTTATTGGGATGGTTGTTTTTATGTAGATCGATGTTTGCCTATGGGCTGTGCAATATCTTGTTCTTACTTTGAAGCATTTAGCTCTTTTTTAGAGTGGGTAATTAAGGAGGTTGCAGGACTCTCATCAATCATTCATTATTTAGATGATTTTTTGTGTGTGGGGGAGGCTAACGCGCAGACATGTTTGACTTTGCTGAAAACAGTGGAATGGGTTGCGAGAATGTTTGGGGTTCCATTGGCGCCAGAAAAAACTGTGGGCCCTACCACATGTTTGAGTTTTTTAGGTATTACAATTGATTCAATGGCCATGGAGTTTCGACTGCCACCTGAGAAAATTGAAGACCTTCGAGCAGTGGTGGGTCGAGCAGCTAAATTAAGGAAGATAGTACTGAGGGAATTGCAGTCATTACTCGGTAAGCGTAACTTTGCTTGCCGGGTAATGCCAATGGGTAGGATATTTTCTAGGCACCTAGCCAGTGCTACGGCTGGTGCAAGTGCTCCCCACCATTATGTGCGCATGCGTAGTGAGCATAGGGAGGATTTAAAGGTTTGGGCTGAATTTTTGGAAACATACAATGGTAGATCGGTTTTCATGGGAAATGTAGTTGATAGTTTTGATTGTGAATTGTTCACAGATGCTGCAGGAGGAGCAGGATTTGGCGCTTTTTATCAAGGACAATGGTGTGCTGAGAAATGGCCGGATAGATGGATAGAGTTAGGTTTAGTTAGGAATTTAGCGGTTCTTGAACTTTTTCCCATAGTGGTTGCAGTTACAATATGGGGGGATTGTTTTAAGGATAAGAGGGTGAGGTTTAATTGCGATAACATGAGTGTAGTTATGGCAATTAACAACATGTCTGCATCTTCAGAACCCGTTGTAAAACTGTTGAGAAGATTGGTGTTGCGATGTTTATGTTTAAATGCATGGGTGTCTGCAGTGCATGTGCCTGGTGTAAAAAATGTAATTGCCGACTCTCTTTCTCGTTTCCAGTGGGAGAGATTTTGAGCGTTGGTCCCGGGGGCGGACGAAGTAGGGATCTCCTGCCCTGTGGAATTATGGGAGTTGGTATGAATGCAGTTCAGCATTTGATTCAGGAATCCCTGGCTGAGGGGACAAGAAAGATTTACGAAGCCGCGTGGCTGGAATGGGAAGTATGGTCAGATAAATTGGTGTGTCAGAGTAATGAAGACAGAATTGGTGCATTGTTGTGTTTTGTTGGAGAAGCAGTTAAAAAGGGTCGATCGGTGTCTCAAGTTAACAAAACCTTAGCCGGTATTGCATTTGGTTTTAAGTTAAGGGGTTTGAAGGATGTAACAAAAGCATTTCAAGTGCAGCAGGCCTTGAAGGATTTTAGGAAGGGAAAAGTTAGTATAGACGGACGTCGTCCAGTCACGTTCGCCATTTTAGCTGGTTTAGGAATAGCAGCTGGGAGGGTTTGTGTTGATCGACATGAGGTGGTTTTATTTAGACTAGCATTTTCCCTGGCATTTTTCGGAGCACTGCGGGTTGGTGAACTTATTTCGCCGTCCAGAACTAGGGCGGGGGGTTTGCGTGTTGGTGATGTGGCAAGGGGAGCAGGAGTAATGGAATTATGGATAAGAAGGTCAAAAACGGATCAGTATGGTCGTGGAAAAAAAGTGCTCATAAGAGAAGTACCTAGTTTTGATATGTGTCTTGGGAAGTGTTGGTTAGAGTATAGACAACCAGAAGATAAGGGGGGGCCGTTGTTGCGTCATTCTGATGGGTCGTTCTTATCACGGTACCAATTTGTAGCTGTTTTTCGTAAGTGTTTGGATATTTTAGGGCTTCCGGTTTTTGATTTTGGTACACACTCGTTCCGAATAGTGGCGGCTACTGAAGCAGCAGAGTATGGACTCGGGGAGGCAGGCATTAAGGGCGTGGGTCGATGGGAATCAAGGAGATACAAGTCATATGTCCGTCCTGAGTTAATGTGAGTTGCAACTTTGTGTTGTTATTGAGTTTTCTTTTCAAAAATTGAATTAAAAAAAAAAAAATAATGGGTTTACATGTATTTATGTATATAAATATGTATAATTAGTTTACTAATGTTAAAAAGAATTGGGCAGAACTGCTGCTAACAATGTTTATTTGTCATAGGAATTCAGCCGAGATTGATCTGGATCTTCGGGCATTCCTTTGTCCATTGGGGAGCAATTCGAGCAGATGTAAGGCAGAACGGCAGACAGCTCGGTTTTCCCAGGGAGGTTGCGACAGTCCGGTGGTTGGGTTTCCGTGGTATGCGATGGAGTAGGGTGCTATGTGAAGTTTGCAGATTTGCAGGTTTAGATAAGGCCCCTGATATTTTGGTACTACATATAGGGGGCAATGATTTAGGGGTTAGGCCGGCACGGGAACTTATTAGGGATATTAAACATGATCTGTTGAGATTATGGGTGTTGCATCCTCGTACGTTGGTTGTTTGGTCAGACATAGTTCCTCGTTTGTCATGGCGTAATGTTAGGTCAGTGGATGGAATCAATAGGGCAAGAGTAAAATTAAACCGGGCTGTGGCTGGTTTTGTTTGTAGAAATGGTGGTGTGAGTGTTCGGCATTGGGAGATTGAGAGAGGAGACGGCAATTACTGGTTGAATGATGGGGTACATCTTAATGCCGTGGGAATTGACCTATGGGCTCTGAGTATTCAAGGAGGAATTGAAAGAGCATTAGCTTTGTTGGGGGCTTCACATGCTTGAGGTGTCAAGGCATGCGAGCTGTGGCGTGTAGAGGGTTCTGGAAGTTGGTGGCGAAATTGGAAAGGAGGTGGAGTCACAGGGCCTGGCCCACATCCAGATTATTGGAGACTTGGTTGAATGGGCATGCGCACGATTGGGGGGGACTCAGGCGAGTCCCGAACGAGATTATTAAGTGGATGTGACAAGCCACTAAACGTGGCCAATGGTGCCACCGAGCCTGTGGTTGCGGCTGGTGGTAAATTGTGGGGGTTGTCACATTTTTCCAACTGTGGAAGTTTGATGCGCATTGCCCTTCTTTGAGCTTCTAGAACCCTCTACCGTATTGAAAAAACTATGTTAATTTCCTGTTTTGTTAATAAACTTTTGGCTGCTATGGCCAATAATTTCCAAAGAAATAAGTTGTATGAGTTAATTCTTTAATTAAGGGATATCGGGGGGTTTTTGGTAAGGAGCAACATGGACAATACACAGTCATGTGTATTCCTGCGTTCCTGTGTGTCCCCGCTCCTGAGTCCTGTGTTGCGGTGTTACCTAAGTTCCTCCGTGTTGCTGTGTTCCGTGTGCCTGTGTTCCCGTTCCCACCTGCCTGGACCTCCTGTTGCTGACCCCGGACTTGGACTTGACGTTGCATCTCTGCCGCCTGCCCTGACCCTGTGCCTGGACCTGACTACGAGATTGTCATCCGCTAAGGTACCTCGACCTCGGCTGCCACCGCGGGCTAGTCGCACCTGGGAACGACCTAGTGGTATCCTGCCGCAGCAAGTCCAACCCGCTTTGCGGCAGGCTCTGGTGAATACCAGGTGCCGCTAGACTCCGGTCCCAGGTGTTGGCTTGTTCCATCTCCCGCGGTGGTCCAGAGGATCCACTGATCCTAACAACAATTAGCTACAAGATAACTTAACAATTGATATTGGTTATGCTATCTCTTCGGACACTTAAGTTCTTTAAACTTATAACACAATAAAACGTAAATGTATGTCAGGAAATATGGCTCTTTGCCACATCCCGTCATCTCAGAGATCGCTCGGGCTCAGAAACAGAGACTGGCAATTGCTGCAGGAGCCCTACTGTGTTTGAAAGCCGGTTCCCGCACTAACAGCTATGATTGCGATACTTTCACCCCATAGACCCTGCGGTCATGGGGACTGTGGCATCTATGGAGCAGTAATGGGTACTCCCCCAGCAGGTCAGCATCCTCCATGCAGGGCACTGAGGTGATAACTGCATCTATGGCAGCCCTAAGGTCCTATGAAGGTCCACAGGGATGCCAACAGAAAAGGCCTATTACATTGGGCTTTCAGCATGATCTAACAGTGCTCCTGTCAGCCTATTCAGAATACATAGGCTGACTATGTAATAAGCTGCAATACAATAGTAATGCAGAATATTATACTGCACAAGTGATCAAATGATCATGTGTTCATGTCCCACCCTGGGACAAAGTAAAGCAGTAAAAAAAAAAAGTCCAATTAAAAAAAATAAATAAAGAGATTGGGGGATATATTTATCATACGCTGGCGCTTGTGCGTATTATAGCCCCGCCGCTGCAAATTATCAGCCCAATACATCGCACTGCCAGCAGCTCAGCGCTTATCCTACGCCAGGCAGGGCCTGGCATAAAAAAAAGACCCAGCCGGCAACTTTTCACATATGAAAAGTCGCCGGCAGCAGCGAGTGCGCAGACACGGGGACAGTAACACCCCGCGCCGCCCCACTCCCGTCCGGCCGTGCCCTCCGCTCGGCCGGCCGCGTCCCACCTTGACGCCCCTTCACGCCCCACTGGCGTGAAGGTGATGGATTGGGGAAAATAATCGCAAAAGCTAGCAATAAGCTAGCATTTGCGATTATTTGAGGGCCTCTGCGCCACTGGCGGTGCGTAGAGGTCCTGATAAATATCCCCCATTGAATAAAGATTCCCTAATGCCCCATCATATATAAAAGTCAAAGTTCACATTAAAAAAATCAAAATCACCACAACACACTACATATTGGGTATCACCACATCCACAACAGCTGTTGCAATAAAATAAAATTGTTTGTGAAACTTTAAGAACTACGAAAGAAATTACAATATTTTCACATCCAACCTCATAAAAAAAGGATACAAAGTGATTAAAAAGTAACATTTACCGCAATATGAAACCAATAAAAAGTACAGCTTGTCCCACAAAGACAAGCCCTAAAGCAGCTCCGTATACAAAAAACTAAAAATGTTATGCTTCTAAGAACATGATGATGCAAAAACAAGCAAATTTCTCAACAAATGAGCTCAATATTCTGCAAAACAATTAAACTACAACAAGCTATATAAATGGGGTATCCCCGTAATTGTGGTGACCCATAGAATAAAGCTAAACAAAAAAAGCTAAAAACCCTAAGCTAGAATTAATGATTTTCTTATCCCCAACAAGAAAGAGTTAATAAAATCTCATCAATTAGATATTTAAACCCCCTAAATGATGTACCTAAAAAGTGGATCTCATACCAGAAAAAACAAGCCCCCATATATCCACATTATAAAAAATATAAACATTTTATAGTCTGTAAAACATGCCAATGCAAATCTACTCTGAATGGCGCTCCTTCCATTCTATGCCCGGCCGTGTGCCCATACAGCCCTCTACCAACTCATATGGCTGTAAAGGCATACTCACAAGAAATTGAAACTTTCACTATTTAATCCACTGTGAATTTTTTAGTTTTGGGCCAAATTTCATGTATTGTCCAAAAGAATTATAAATTGTAATTATAAATCGTAATTATAAATCGAGGGGTGGCGTTTCTATTATGGGGTAATTAATGAGGTTTTATGATATGTTAAAGCATATTATAACCACTTATAGTGACACAGGGCAGATTTAAAAAATCGGACTTGACACGAAAGCCCTAAAGTGGCTTGGTCCTTAAGGTTTTAAGGTTACAAACAGAGACTTATTAAGTCTTAAAAATGTAATACACTATTGTGCAGTGCATACGTGAAAACAGAAAAACAAAAATTCTCACAAGGAATATACAATACATACCTGACCCTATCCTGTAAGTGGAGCCACTATAAATTATAATCCCAAATAAAGTGGGCTAGACCTCAAAAATTGTATAACATCAAATCTCAATAAAAGTATTACTTTATTAATATAATATTACATATTTTCATTTATTACACAGAAAAAGCCAGGATATCGGTGCAGGTATGAACAAGAAAAAATCCCAGAGTCGGCCACTAGATGTCGCTATGGAACTTAGGATAAGTAAAAGAAGTATATTTCTTTCCATCAGTGACTGCCTATATGTACTGACAAGGCACAGAATGAGGTACAATAAAAGTTAACGCAGCCTAAATGCAGATACAGCTAAACTAGACATACATAAAGTATTTCATATAGAAGGTACAGATACATAAAGATATAGAAAAAATTGTTATATGTTATAATAATATTATGGCCACTTTCAGTCCTATCTGTCTTGAACTCTCCTTCTAAATCTTCTTTTTAGATCCACATCAAACTTCAGCCCTCTCCTCCAAAAATTCAACCAACACCAACCCAGATGCTCAACAAGTTATCTTGGAGAATGAGGATGTAAACAGCGGACCATGACAAGACATCTACCATGATGAGGATGAAACTCAAGTGCCAACTGCTGGGTTTTCTTGGAGACAAAGAGGGCAGCGATGAAGGTTTGATGGAAAGTGATCAAAGGGGTGATGACAAGATCCCAGACCTAATATGAATCGAAGGCAATGAGGGTTTGTAGCCACCAGAAGACACAGAAGGGTGCAAAGGCCCATTTTTCAGGCCATATCCATGACATTGCCTGCTTCAGCCCACTATGTCCAGGGACTGCTCCAAAGGATTTCCCAGGTATGGTATTTTTTCAAGCCATGTTCAGAAGACAAAAAATGTATGAGGTATACTTTCAATTTATATTCTTGTTTCATATTAGTCTATACTATTACTCTGCCTGTTCTAGCTGTCATATAAATAACTTACATTGCTTCGACACAGCATAAAGCAAATTGCAACATAATAAAAAGGTGCCCTGAAAACAGACCAGAGCATGCACCACTGTTACATTATGTGGTGCAACTTGCACATAAGTGAGGCAAACTGCACTAGTGCAGATTGAACCACTTTTCATATGCTTGGGCCATAGGTACAGTTTGCCTGTGTGGCAGGGCCGGCTCCAGGTTTTAGTGGGCCCCTGGGCGACAGAGCCTTAGTGGGCCCCTCCGTGGACCGCCCTCCATTGGCACACTGCGCCCCCTCCCCCTGCGGACACACTGACCCTGGGGACACACTGATCCCCGCCCCCACCCCCCCGGCAGCACACTGAACCCCCCCCCCCTCCCCTGCGGAAACACTGAACCCCGACCCCTCCCCTCCGGACACACTGAGCCCGGACACACTGAAACCCCCCTGCTGACACAATGACCCCCTCCAGACACATTGAACACCCCCCCCCTCCCCTCCCCCTGTGGACACAATGACCCCCCCTACTGACACACTAACACCCCCCCCCCTCTCCCCCTGTATACACACTGACCCCCCCGCCCCCCGTGGACACCCTCACTCCCCTCCGGAAAAGAAAAAAGAAAAAATTCACCTTTCCTGGTTCCCACGGAGCAGCGCCTGCAGCTGTCTCTGCCTGGGCCTCCTGTACGCGCCGGCTCTGAAGCCGGCACACGTGATCCGATGACGTCATCATGTGCGCCGGCTTCAAAGCCGTCGCATACCCTGCGGAGCGCTGCATCGTGGGAACCGGGACAGGTGAGTTGTAGATTCTTCCTCAAGTTTTAGATTCTGCCTCTATGCTGCGCTCCCGACCAGCGCAGCATAGAGGCAGAAAAGCGATCGTTCCGGATGGTGATCAATTGTACCAGTGTCTTATAGCGACACTGGTACAATTGATCCGGGGGCCCGAGTGGGCCCCTCCAGTACCCCGGGGCCCCGGCACTTGCCCGGGTTGGCCGGGTGCTGGCGCCGGGCCTGCTGTGTGGTGTGCAGGATGTGCCAGATTCATGAATTATGGCGTATGTTCTTCATGAATCTCGCGCCCCCTGCACTGCTCCAACAGAGGGCACTTTTTTTGTGCACCTTTAACATAGGGCATGCAATACAATTCTGCCGGACACTGCAAGATAAGTGTGGCACATGGTCCGACTGCAACACCCCTTTCAGTGCAGTATTTTGTATCGGGTATAGTGAAGCACTTTATAAATACATGTGCAAGCAGTTTGCACTTTAAAGAACGTGCAAAGTCAGACAAAAACTGGTGCAGGGGTTTTAATAAATGTGGGCCATACAGTTTTTAGAGATGCATGTAGCACTTAGAATCCCTTTTGCATATTAATGGTGCCCACCCAAATATTATTTTTTTCAGAAGACAAATTATGTGTCATTTGTACCACCAGTCCCTGAAGCAATGGAAAAGTCTGAACAATCTCAGCACCAAGTATACAATCAGCCACCTGCACTCAAAAAGAAAACCTGAAATACTTAACTTTTATTAATGTTGTCAAAAAGTGTCAAGACTGCTGTGATTCATATACTATATATTGTATATACTATACTCGGATAGTGGATCTCTGCAGCAATCTCACAAATTAACAGCCTCAAACATGACACTTAAAAGACATGTTTCGCTGGAGAACCAGCCTCATCAGGGGATCGGGGCTGCAGATTGGTGGAAGGAGCTAAGGTAGGTATAAATAATTTTATTAATATAGTTGCCAATTCACTTAGAACTCTATTAAGCCCAACATTCCCCCTTTTTAGGGGTCAGCCAGTAATGGCAGTTTTTTTTATCTAACACATTCAATTTTGAATAATTCTCATTTGAAGTAAATCAGGTTTTTTGTAAAAATAATATTCCATTTCATCAAGTGGATATTGACACAGAATTTAAGGAGTTACAAAAAACTTACAAACAGCAGATTATAGCCTGGTGGGAAATAGCCAGCTTAGAAACATATTCATAACAAAAATTGATCTTTAGAGGGCTTAGAATACTAATTCCGCCAAATTCTCATCAAGAAGACCCTGAATTTCTGCTAGCAGCGTTCTCTGACATCCATCTCGTATCCGTGCAAACTCTACCTCTCGTCCGCTACCAGCGGTCTCTGGCGTGCGTCCCGGGCAGCGGCTGCTAAAACCTTGCGCTGTCTAGGAGTTGTGTTCTGAACTTCTGGGACTTGTGGTACCTCTGCATGGTGCCTGCTATTGTGCTTGGTTATTCTGCACCATGAGGGGTTAATTCCCAGAAGTTGTCCAGCTCCTATCAGGTTCTGGAGGTGGGGTTCTGGCTGCATAAATTGCAGCCTCACTAGTCACCTGTGCCAGTGTTTGAAATCCCTTTCTTCACTTGCTCTCTGCATTAGGTTTTACTTGCTCTGTGTCTGAATTGTTGTGATCTCGGCTAGTTTTTGACATTGACTCTTTGCTTACTGATTTTGCTCTTGACGTACCCACTCGTTGTGACTCCGGCTAGTTTACCATTCTTTTGTGTTTTATGTTTGTCAGTCTGTTCGTGTTTCCCTTCCCACACTTATCCAGTGTATTTTGAGTCTTCAAGTAGTTGCCCCACGGTTTAGCGTGGGGGGGGGCTATAGGAAGGGACAGAGGTTGTGGCAAGCTCAGGGCACACTATCCCTTGTCTTCTGTGTTACCCAATCCTAACAGAGCTCTGTTTCATCATTCAGCACTTCATGTTATGTGACCAGGATAATGTAATCTAAGGTCTTTTACCCAGTTACGTTGGCAACTCATCCTTGGTGTTGGTATTACCATTTTGTATTGTATGGCACAGCTACATTCCAATAAATAAATAACAAAGTCAGATGCCCCCTGCACATATCATTCATACCCCTTTCTGTGCTGCAGGGAGTTTAGCATGTTTGAAAAGGGGTTGTTTCAGCCTGACTCAATTCAGATCAGGAACACCCCGCTGACTCAAATCACAGAATTAAGAGCAACTCACTAGAGTAAATGAGGTAGGACCTTTGATTTGGTGGGCTGGAGGTGGCTGTACAACCCCTTTAACTGCCCACTTAATATAGTGGCAGTTGGTCTCAAGGCAGTAGATACTGTGGCTCACATTCGTCCACTACCCAGAGTTGCTGAACATCACCCTTTGCCCCCAGTTGCCTCCTCCTCCTACTCTGCTTCCATCTCTCCTGCTTCCTCATCCAGTAAGCGCAGCGTCCACATCACCACTTTTAGCAAAGCCAAGGAAAAACTGTAGCAGACCATGCTAAAACTCACCTGTCTGGGTGAAAGACCATACACTGCCAGGGAGCTATTGACTGGGATCCAGAGGCAGATGAGTGGTTGATACCACTGAACCTCCCCCTGGCAAGGTGATGAGCAATAACAGACGGAACTTTGTAGCAGCTTGGGCAGAAGCAAGTTGACACACGACCCATGGATTGCGCATGTGCTTAACTTGGTGGTGAAAAGATTCCTGGACAACTATACAGGCCTGTCAGAGCTACTGCTTAACCCTTACAGGACTCAGCCCTTTTTCGTGTGCATATCTGTTTTCGTTTGCATTTCTGCTTTTTACCACCCTCATTCCAGAAGTGCTAACTTTTTTATTTTTACATTTACAGAGATGTATGAGGGCTTGTTATCTACAGGACAAATTATACTTTTTAATGGCGCCACTTAATATTTCATGCAATGTACTGGAAAGTGGGAAAAAATTCCAAGTGCGGTGAAATCAACAAAAAAACACATTTTTGGCATTTATTCTGTGCTCCCAATGACTTTCTTTTTACTTTTTTGGTCAATACAATCACAAGGATACCTTATATAGCATTTATTAGGTTTTAGTAGATCTTAAAGTAAGTTTAAAGGGGTATTCCAGGAATCCACATTATTCATATACAAGTGGGCACTCAAAATATAAGCTAATGTGTAATTAGTTGTTATTTAAAATTTTGCTCCCCTTAGCAGAAAATGCTGGTGACATAGACTGTAATGGAGAATTAAAATGCTACCGGCCCTTTAATCAGTCCGTTAATTTCCTCCGCGCGGTCCGTTGCAGAGCATACACTGGACAGAAGATGGCCGCTGGTCACATGTCCACATCATATGTCCTGCATCTGCCTGGGCAGGTCATGTGATCACCACTATGTTTGGCTGTAGTCGGTTGGTTGAAGTGCACCCAGTATGGCCGGTGTTGTGGTGATGTGCAGGAATGGCAGTTACACATCATTGCTATGGGAACAGAGCAAGAAAGTCTGTTATATCATCGCTGGGAGCAGAGCATAAGAGAGAGGAGGAGTTACTGAGAACTAAAGGATCATGGAACTTGTAGTTTCCAGTGGCGGCCATCTTAGTGATAACTCCACCTACTTTAGAGAGGCCATACATTTTTGTAAATCATAAAATCAAACTATTTAAGCTCTATTTTGTGACTAATGACATTGAGTATTGCTGTATTCATTTACTTATATCATCATGGGTTTTTGTGTAAGATGTTCATATTCCCGGAATACCCCTTTAATCTTTTGTACAAAATAAATTTGCCATTTTACAAAATTATGAGGCCAATAACTTTTTCATACTTTGGTGTATGGACCTATGTAAGGTGTTATTTTTTGCAGTATGTGCTGGCGTATTAACTTATATCAATTTGGGACCTAAATGATTGTTAAATAATTTTAAATTCAAATATTAATGGATGGAAAAATGGCGAAAAAGTACCAATTTTCCATGTTCAAGACGTATCTCCTTTCTATTATTTATCTATTTATCTATCTATAATCTCTCTATCTATGAATCTATACATAAAATCTGACCCCCCACATATACAGCACTCCCAGCATAGTTGTGTACCGAACCCCATATACAGCTGCCCACTGGTTTTGTTAAAATCCAGCTCCTGAATATAGTCTACCAGCCCTGTTGAATTGCTATCTGGCCCCAATATATAGCCCACCCCCTCAGTTAAATTATATACAGCCCTCCATATAGTGCCCCTTAGTTTAATTACTACCTATATTCCCCTATCAAGCTTATTTATACACAGAGGTCTCCCAAGTATAAATATTATCCGACTCCCATATTTTATATTCATATATATGTATGTTTATATATATTCCCCTCACTTTCAGCAATACTTGGCCATTAAAAATGATAAAAACTTGTGCTCACCTGCAGGCAGTGTGCCCCCATGCTGTGCAGCTCCTATCTTCTCCCGTCTTGTCAGCCGCGGTGCCGGGCAGAGACACAGGCAGCGTCACGTCCTCACCCGCCGTCTGTGTCCCTGCATAGTATGGAGCAATGCAGGCGGCCAGTAAGGCGTTGTGTCGCTCCGCGTGTAAATCGCACCTGTGTCTATCTATCTCCTATAAAATTCTCCTACAGTCCCATATTACAGATTACTTTACCATACTACTGTTTGTAACTACAAAGCATTATTATTGAGCAGGGCTAAAGGGAGCCTCTTACTGACTGTGACTGTTCGTAAAATAGTTTTATTTTGGGATCCCACTTTGTTTGCCTTAATTTTGCCCTGGGCCCCATTTTGTCTCAAACTGGCCCTGCATGTGCCAGAGTGGCCGACACTGGCTGGAGACATTTCGATGGCTGCGACAGCTACTTAGGGATTGGATTCCTACTTCGAGCATCTGGGATTTAACTGGGGACCTTGGGAGACATTTGTTGCAGACTTCTAGATGCTGATTACCCATGTTATAGCCTTCCAGAGAGCTGTGTGCTTGGTGTGGTACAGTGACGGTAGGAACTATGTCACTACTGAACTACACTAACAACTAAAAACTATCAACTAATCTAAGACTAAACTAAAAAAAACCTCCATGAATGTTATGTACAAGCAGCGCTAGCCTGGCGCCATCTTAGATCTCATATCATAATTTATAAGCTACAAAATATATATTGAAAAAAGTAAACAATGTGAGAAAATTAGTTGGTATAAAGTAAAATAGTCAAAAATTCATATAAATCACAAGTATATCAAAAAATAAGTGTAAATGCCACCATAATATGTTTTATATACTCGAGTAAAAGCCAAGTTTTTCAGCACAAAAAATGTGCTGGAAAACCCTAACTCGGCTTATACTCGAGTATATTAAAAAAAATCTACTGATTTTCTGATGCCCCCCCCCCCCAAAGGTTCTCTTCTATCCAACAATGTTCCGGCTCCAGATCCCTCTCTCCGTGTGTTGGTGTCGCTTGAGCTGTGACGTCAGCGGCTTGCTGACATCACAGTGTGAGCCGAAGGCAGCGCACACACTAGAACGTCAGGGAGGCTCTGACGTCACAGCTCAAGTGACGGCACCGCACGGAGATAGGGAGACAGAGACGGAACATCGTTGGACAGAAGAGGACCAGATGATTTACTGTTTTTTTTTCATTATAATAAACAGTTTGATTAGGAAAATGCCCAGGTTTTACCCCATATTAACCACTTCCTATATTTCACCATATTTTATCTACATTCTTTGCACTCCAATTTAAGTACACAATTATTGTGCTTTACAGTAAAGGTTTAAATAATTAGAATTTAGAAGTAGTAAATAGTAGTTCTTGTATAGTTGTTAGCTGTTCTATAATAGTTCTCATTAAAGTACATAAACATAAACATGCACTCTAAAAATTTGCCACTAGAGGTCAGTTTGCTCTAATTTTGTGCATTATAAATTTCCCCACTGCTTTCCAAAAGCCCAAAGGAGAAAAAAATCATATACAGGCAGTCCCATACTTAAAGGAAACCTACCATTTTAAATTGTCGGTGTAAGCTGTAAACACCGAGCACCAGCTCAGGGTGAGCTGGTGTCGGTGCTTAGTTTCGTTAGTGTTATAACACTATAAACTTATAAACTTTTGGCAACTACCTAGGCACACAGCAGATGCTAATGAAAGGTACAATATAACATATCTTTTTTTCTGTAAAACCAATTTTTTTATACAAAAACACTTTGGCAGTGTATGTACTATGCTCTGTGGGGACTGTGGGAGTGCTAAAAATGGGTCTCCTGGTGACAGGTTCCCTTTAAGGTTAACTGGCTTGGTCAGGTGTTAGAAAGTTCAGGTAGGGGAAGAGCCAGTAGTCATATTAAAAGTAATATTAAGTAGATCCTGATTAAATTGCTGTTAACATTGCATTACAGAATGCATGTGTTAACGTCACGTGAATGCACCCTTACAAAGGATGACGGATGTGTGCAAGATTCACATCTACAGGATATTTTCACTATAGCATGTATTCTACAGAATATTTATCTTGGCTTTTGATCTACAAGACATCTACAGTATAACATTTTTTATGCATTTTGAGACTCTTTTGGGACTTTGTAAAAAAAAAAAAACACAGAAAGTAGACCATGGGAACATTTATTAAAGGACTAAAGCCACTTCAATGAATCTGATGGACAGTGGAGCTCCAAAAATAGATATTGTCTAGAACTGTCGCAAGGTGTTGGTCTAAAAATAAACCCCAATGCGGTGAAACGTTGCTGATAAAAAACATATCCAAAGCGCGTTTCAACCCGCTGGGTTGACCCCTTGAGAAAGACCAGCGGGTTGGAACGCGCGTTGGTGATTCTATAGACCAGGTTATTATAGTTACAGGTTTCCGGTTCACAGTTACTTACACCGTATACCTTTTATACACTACAATAGTCACTCGATTGTAGTGACCTGGTGGTACCACTGTGAACCGGCTGGGCACATATAATGCTGCAACATACTATATATTTCCTATGTTTATGCCCCCTATTGTGAATTATTGACTTCCTGTAAACCATGTCCTGGTTTGTGTAAACTTCTGTCTCTCCTGTAGCCATCCTTTTATTTGTATATGTTTTTATTACACACTGTAACTGATAAAGCTTATTTATTCACAGTTTATGTATTAGTTGATTAGTATTTTATTATTTTTATAGTATTATTAGTCTTATTTGTGTAGAAAATGTAAATGTTTTTTAAAAGCTTCTTTAAGGGTTTTTCATTTTTAATTTTCAGTCATATAGTGGGTTGAAATATACATTTACTTAGGTATTGAAATGTTTTGTACATTTAAGCAGATGCCCAGTTTCTGGATGGATCCAATAAGCATTTATATATGACAGTCCATAGGCCATTGTTATGTCTCCATCTGCCATGGAAACCTTTCTGTAGCCCACAATATGATTGCAGGAATTTTGGGGATCAAGGGTATGTAAATGTATTCCAACAATGAGAGCCAACTGCTGACTCTAATACTTCTGGTTGTGTCATGGTAGGTGCAGACGATGCTTTTGGTGCATTCTTAAACCAGTACAATTGATGAATAGTTCATTTACTGCTTAATGTGAAGTTATAGTATGGGACTGAGCAGGAAGGGGGTCACAGAAAAGTGGATGCTATCAGTGTGATCTGTTTCCTGTTTCAATTGCATTTACAGGAATGTAAGCAGCAGATTTGAATGGGATACTCAGTGTGTATCATAAAAATCTCACTTGGACCTAATTTTGGTTTTATTTAGTATATTTTTATTTAATTAACCTGTTAAGAAACAAGCAATGTAACAATATGGCACTTGGTTCTGACTGTAACTGTAAATGTTTGGTGAGGGTTTAAAAACTCTGCAATCTTCCAGATGCAGATCAGTGTCTAAGAAAGCCATGAACCTGGATCAGAAGAGAGAAGCAATTTATAACCCCTTAAATCTTCTCCATTCTCCACTGTGCTAAATGAGTGCTATTCAGGTAAAGAGAACTTTCAGCAGTTTGCAAAACTAACGACAGTGTTAGGTAGCAGCCCTGGAGATATATGCACAAGTAAACAAATTGTTATGGAGAATACAATGGGGGAGATTCATACTGGTTTCTCTGTCAGTTTGGCAGAGAATCCGCACAAATTTCCCTCTCCCCGCCGGTTTCGGAATTTAGGGGCAAAGACCAGGCTGGAAGTGTGGCAGGTAAATGGGGCGAGCAGGCAGAGGGCGGGCCGTGATGGGGTTGTTGGCCCATCAGATTTACAATATTCTCTGGCAGAAAACCAGCAGGGACTATAGTAGAAAACTCCACCAGTTCCAATCTGGTCTAAAGTAAGAAAGTTGTGGAGTTTGCACTCAAATTCCTTTAGAGGCCAGAGCCACATAAATTTGTTGGTGGAGGAAATTTTAAGAATGGCACTATAAATGCCAATCTTAACGAATCTCCCCCAATGTATGAATAAAAGATGAACAAAGTTTCACAGTTCAAAATGTAAAGGGGGCAATGTATTAATGCTTTGTGCCAGTTATATGTCTGTAATCCCTTGACTTTGCAGTTTGTGCCAGTTTCACCAGATTTACAGAGTCTTGGCACCACAAAAACCTTTTTTTCCGACCCTCATGACATTTTTTTTTGGTCTCTTAATTGGAGCGCAAAATTTGTTTCCCGACTCTTTTAATTAATTTATTATTTCCCTAGACCTTTTTGTGCTGAAATTTCTGGCGCACTTTTAGACCTACCTGGAATGCAGAATGTTATTTCTAATGCCCATTTGTGGTGCGCTTATACATTGAGGGGTTAATATGTATTCACTTTAATGCATTTTAATTTTGAAAGTATTTATAGTCAATAATGATCTACTGTTCTTTTCATTTTGATATTTGCACAGTTGAAATAAAAAAACTGATGACCTGCTATATGAACCTTCCAATAGGATTTGATGGAAAATTGGCAAATTTTCACAACTGAAATGTGAAATGTTACCGCTGTGCAACTCCATGGCATCAATAAACTATTATATGTGTATACTGTCTGCTGGTCTACCTGATAAATGGCTTATTACTTCATTATTTATGACAAATTCTACCCAGCCATTTTTTTTTTGTTAAACAGTTGGCTCTTTTTAAGCCCAATGGTTGATGTACAAGTACAGTATGAATAAGTGAGACTTGCTGTTTTTTTTCTTACAGTGAACAAGGTCATTCCAGTTAATCAGAAAATACCAAATGTTCTTCCATTTTGCCTTCTGTCAGATTCTTTTCAGCTTATCATCAAGAAAGGAGCGTTCAATGCACGATAGCATTTCAAGTAGCATTGTAACAGATTGCATTGCTATGAGATGGAACTCACTTGTTACCATTGCTAAAAAGTAGAACTCACCTTCCATAACTTAAACCACATTTACTCTAAATTTTGCATAAATTACAGTGGAAATGTTAACATTAAACATTTTCTACTTTTTAATACAAAAAAATGTATGAAATGTTATACATTAGTTGCATTACAGAATGACTGCTTCTCTTCCGGCAATGCCATCTGCTACAGCGGAGACTTGAGGGAGTGTTAGCGGCTAGCAGAAGTGAGCTGTCGGAAGATCATTTCTGTGCCTTCTGTTTCCTTCTTATTACTTCTGTCCTCAAACTTCCAATTATTAATTAGCACATTTTTTAGTTAAAAAAACTGAGAAATAAGCAGCTTTCTGTTCTGTAAAAAATTCTGTAAGAAAACCAGTGATATCTGTCTGTTGTTTGAGAGATGACTTATATGGAATTGATCACATTGTCCTAGTCTAGTAAAGAAAACTAAAGTAAAGAAATTGTCGAGTAACAATATTACTTTGTTAAAAGCCATTGCACAAACTACAAGACAGGTTATTTACTTGTCATTAGAGATGAGCGAACACTAAAATGCTCGGGTACTCGTTATTCGAGACGAACTTTTCCCGATGCTCGAGTGCTCGTCTCGAATAACGAACCCCATTGAAGTCAATGGGAGACTCGAGCATTTTTCAAGGGGACCAAGGCTCTGCACAGGGAAGCTTGGCCAAACACCTGGGAACCTCAGAAAAGGATGGAAACACCACGGAAATGGACAGGAAACAGCAGGGGCAGCATGCATGGATGCCTCTGAGGCTGCTTAATCGCACCATTATGCCGAAATTATGGGCAACAGCATGGCCATGACAGAGTGACAGAATGAAGCTAGATAGCATGTAAAACATCCAATAATTGACCCTGACACTATAGGGGACGGCATGCAGAGGCAGAGGCAGCGGCAGCAGGCTAGAGAGTGGCATGGCGACATACCCTAATTGGACTCAGGCTTCAAACCAATGGGTGTCAGAGAGGAACCAAAGGAGGTGAGCAAGAAGCGCTCAAATAATATCGGTACATGATAAAAGTTTGCCAGTATATTTTGTGGATTACACAGCAGGGTGGCGACAAAGTTAACATGGAAGCCATGAAAACAACCCAAAATTCTGCCTGACACAGCTCGTTTGATAAGGGGACCATGTATGCTTACAGTTCATGCCAGTCGCTGCACTGGCTGCCAGTCTCCTTTCGAATACAGTTTAAAATAATAATAACCCTCATCCATAAAGCTCTGTATAATGCTGCACCCCCCTACCTCTCCTCTCTTATCTCAGTCTATCGCCCAACCCGTGCTCTTAGATCCGCCAGTGATCTTAGATTAACCTCTACCCTAGTGCGGACCTCCCACTCGCGTCTCCAAGACTTCTCTAGAGCTGCACCAATTCTATGGAATGCTCTGCCCTGGACTATCAGACTAATACCTAACCTCCAAAGTTTCAAACGTGCTCTTAAAACCCATTTCTTTAGGCAAGCCTATAACACTCATTAACTGCATGAAGTTTTAACTCTTCTACTAACCCGTCCTGTGTCGTCCTCCCATCTGTTATCCAGCAACCAACAGGCACCAGACTTCTCTGCAGTCCCATTCACCCTGGACCTGGTATATAAGATGACGGCTGAGTGGTTCAAGCGACAGCAATTCCATTTATTATATTTTTTTCTATTCCCTAAGAAGAATGGCTTGACCATTAAATATTCTTTTACCTCGTGTTACCCCATCATCTTCATAAACCGTAAGCTCTGGCGAGCAGGGACCTCACTCCTGTTGTTCCATACAAATGTTGTGCTCTGTTACATTACATTTGTATTTGTTTCCTATGATTTGTAAAGCGCTACAGAATATGATGACGCTATATAAATAAAGATTATTATTATTATTATTATGGAGGCAGTGAACTAGTAGTAGATTAAAGGTGCTGCAACTATGTTAGTTGGATCTTGGGATGGAGCTGGCGCTCTGCAGCCAGGCGAGCTTTTGCCAATCCAAGCCCCTGTCTCTAGGCTACTCCCCAAACAGCACTTCTAAGAACCTTTTGTATAAGATCAAGTGTAGTAGCGTTCTTATAAGTTTAGGATATGGCGGGTGAGGGGAATGTAAACAGATGCGCAAGAAGCGCTGAAATAATATCCCTAAATGGTAAAAGTTTGCAAGTATATTTTGTGGATTACACAGCAGGGTGGCGACAAAGTTAACAACTTTGATGTGGAATGCCCTGTAATAGCTCTTGGGCAGTGTGCCTTTTATCGCCTAGGCTCAGCAGTTTCAGCACCGCCTGCTGTCGCTTAGCGACGGCACTGCTGCTGTGCCTAGAGCTACCGACTGATGGCGCCATGCCCACGGATGGTAATTCGGAGGAGGAGGAGGTGGAGGAGGGGTGGGAGGAGGTATAGTAGGCCTTTGAGACCTGGACCGAGGTAGGCCCCGCAATTCTCTGCGTCGGCAGTATATGACCAGCCCCAGGGTCAGACTCGGTCCCAGCCTGCACCAAGTTAAGTGTAGTAGCGTTCTTATAAGTTTGGGATATGGCGGGTGAGGGGAATGTAAACAGATGCGCAAGAAGCGCATGATGCGCATGGAGCTGGCGCTCCGCTGCCAGGCGAGCTTTCGCCAATTCAAGCCCCTGTCTCTAGGCTACTCCCCAAACAGCACTTCTAAGAACCTTTTGTATAAGATCAAGTGTAGTAGCGTTCTTATAAGTTTAGGATATGCCGGGTGAGGGGAATGTAAACAGATGCGCAAGAAGCGCATGATGCGCATGGAGCTGGCGCTCCGCTGCCAGGCGAGCTTTCGCCAATTCAAGCCCCTGTCTCTAGGCTACTCCCCAAACAGCACTTCTAAGAACCTTTTGTATAAGATCAAGTGTAGTAGCGTTCTTATAAGTTTAGGATATGCCGGGTGAGGGGAATGTAAACAGATGCGCAAGAAGCGCATGATGCGCATGGAGCTGGCGCTCCGCTGCCAGGCGAGCTTTCGCCAATTCAAGCCCCTGTCTCTAGGCTACTCCCCAAACAGCACTTCTAAGAACCTTTTGTATAAGATCAAGTGTAGTAGCGTTCTTATAAGTTTAGGATATGCCGGGTGAGGGGAATGTAAACAGATGCGCAAGAAGCGCATGATGCGCATGGAGCTGGCGCTCCGCTGCCAGGCGAGCTTTCGCCAATTCAAGCCCCTGTCTCTAGGCTACTCCCCAAACAGCACTTCTAAGAACCTTTTGTATAAGATCAAGTGTAGTAGCGTTCTTATAAGTTTAGGATATGCCGGGTGAGGGGAATGTAAACAGATGCGCAAGAAGCGCTGAAATAATATCCCTAAATGGTAAAAGTTTGCCAGTATATTTTGTGGATAACACAGCAGGGTGGCGACAAAGTTAACAACTTTGATGTGGAATCCATGAAAACAACCCAAATTTCTGCCTGACACACCTCGTTTGATAAAGGGACGATGTATGGAGGCAGCTATATGGACGACTTTTGGAGGTAGCAATGGAGACAACGTGTGGAGGCTGCTATGGAGACAATTTAATTTGGATAGTGCCTGTATGTGGCAGTCCCAAAAATGTTTCAAACCAGAGGAGCAGGTAGGTGGCCCTGCAGTAAAATGGAATAGATTGAGTGCCTGTATGTGGCAGTCCCAAAAATGTTTCAAACCAGAGGAGCAGGTAGGTGGCCCTGCAGTAAAATGGAATAGATTGAGTGCCTGTATGTGGCAGTCCCAAAAATGTTTCAAACCAGAGGAGCAGGTAGGTGGCCCTGCAGTAAAATGGAATAGATTGAGTGCCTGTATGTGGCAGTCCCAAAAATTTTTCAAACCAGAGGAGCAGGTAGGTGGCCCTCCAGTAAAATGGAATAGATTGAGTGCCTGTATGTGGCAGTCCCAAAAATGTTTCAAACCAGAGGAGCAGGTAGGTGGCCCTGCAGTAAAATGGAATAGATTGAGTGCCTGTATGTGGCACTCACAAAAATTGTTTCAAACAGAGGACCGGGTAGGTGGCCCTCCAGAAAAATTAAATGCATGAAGTACTATAGCAAGAGCCAGTGGGCCCTGTCAAAAAATAGCCATTTTCCTCTGCTTTACTGTACAAAGAGGAGGAGAAGGAGGAAAATGAGGAGGAGGAGGAGTGGATCAATTATTCAGGTTGAGCTTCCTTCACCTGGTGGAGATTGGAAATTCTGAGAAATCCAGCCTTTATTCATTTTAATAAGCGTCAGCCTGTCAGCGCTGTCAGTCGACAGGCGTGTACGCTTATCGGTGATGATGCCACCAGCTGCACTGAAAACCCGCTCGGACAAGACGCTAGCGGCAGGGCAGGCAAGAACCTCCAAGGCGTACAGCGCCAGTTCGTGCCACATGTCCAGCTTTGAAACCCAGTAGTTGTAGGGAGCTGTGTGATCATTTAGGACGATGGTATGGTCAGCTACGTACTCCCTCACCATCTTTCTGTAAAGATCAGCCCTACTCTGCCGAGACTGGGGACAGGTGACAGTGTCTTGCTGGGGTGACATAAAGCTGGCAAAAGCCTTGTAAAGCGTACCCTTGCCAGTGCTGGACAAGCTGCCTGCTCGCCTACTCTCCCTCGCTACTTGTCCCGCAGAACTACGCACTCTGCCGCTAGCGCTGTCAGAAGGGAAATACTGTTTCAGCTTGTGCACCAGGGCCTGCTGGTATTCATGCATTCTCACACTCCTTTCCTCTGCAGGGATGAGAGTGGAAAGATTTTGCTTGTACCGTGGGTCCAGGAGAGTGAACACCCAGTAATCGGTGCTGGAATAAATTCTTTGAACGCGAGGGTCACGGGATAGGCAGCCTAGCATGAAATCTGCCATATGCGCCAGAGTACCAACGCGTAAGAATTCACTCCCCTCACTGGCCTGACTGTCCATTTCCTCCTCCTCCAACTCCTCCAACTCCTCTTCTTCTGCCCATACACGCTGAACAGTAAAGGACTCAACAATGGTCCCCTCTTGTGTCTCACCAACATTCTCCTCCTCTTCCTCCTCATCCTCCTCCACCTCCACCTCCTCCGATATGCGCTGAGAAACAGACCTGAGGGTGCTTTGGCTATCAACAAGGGAATATTCTTCCCCTGTCTCTTGTGACGAGCGCAAAGCTTCCGACTTCATGCTGACCAGAGAGTTTTTCAACAGGCCAAGCAGCGGGATGGTGAGGCTGATGATGGCGGCATCGCCACTGACCATCTGTGTTGACTCCTCAAAGTTACTCAGCACCTGACAGATATCAGACATCCACGTCCACTCCTCATTGTAGACTTGAGGAAGCTGACTGACCTGACTACCAGTTCTGGTGGAAGTTGACATCTGGCAGTCTACAATCGCTCTGCGCTGCTGGTAAACTCTGGATAACATGGTCAGTGTTGAATTCCACCTCGTGGGCACATCGCACAACAGTCGGTGAGCGGGCAGTTGGAGGCGGCGCTGCGCTGCCCTGAGAGTGGCAGCATCTGGGCTGGACTTCCTGAAATGCGCACAGATGCGGCGCACCTTCGTGAGCAAATCAGACAGATTGGGGTATGTCTTGAGGAAACGCTGAACTATCAGATTTAACACATGGGCCAGGCATGGCACATGTGTCAGTCTGCCGAGTTGCAGAGCCGCCACCAGGTTACGGCCGTTGTCACACACAACCATTCCCGGCTTGAGGTTCAGCGGTGCCAGCCACAGATCAGTCTGCGCCGTGATGCCCTGTAATAGCTCTTGGGCGGTGTGCCTTTTGTCGCCTAGGCTCAGCAGTTTGAGCACCGCCTGCTGTCGCTTAGCGACGGCACTGCTGCTGTGCCTAGAGCTACCGACTGATGGCGCCGTGCCCACGGATGGTAGTTCGGAGGAGGAGGTGGAGGAGGGGTGGGAGGAGGAGGAGGCATAGTAGGCCTGAAACACCTGGACCGAGGTAGGCCCCGCAATCCTCGGCGTCGGCAGTATATGAGCAGCCCCAGTGTCAGACTCGGTCCCAGCCTCCACCAAGTTAACCCAATGTGCCGTCAGCGATATATAGTGGCCCTGCCCGGCAGCACTCGTCCACGTGTCCGTGGTCAGGTGGACCTTGTCAGAAACGGCGTTGGTCAGGGCACGGATGATGTTGTCTGACACGTGCTGGTGCAGGGCTGGGACGGCACATCGGGAAAAGTAGTGGCGGCTGGGGACCGAATACCGAGGGGCGGCCGCCGCCATGAGGTTGCGAAAGGCCTCGGTCTCTACTAGCCTATAGGGCAGCATCTCCAGGCTAAGCAATCTGGAGATGTGCACATTAAGGGCTTGGGCGTGCGGGTGGGTTGCACTATATTTGCGTTTCCGCTCCAGCGTCTGGGGTATGGAGAGCTGAACGCTGGTGGATGCTGTGGAGGATCGTGGAGGCGACGATGGGGTTTTTGTGGCAGGGTCCTGGGCAGGGGGCTGACTAGCAGCTGACACAGGGGAAGGAGCAGTGGTGTGCACGGCCGGAGGTGAACGGGCTTGTTGCCACTGAGTGGGGTGTTTAGCATTCATATGCCTGCGCATACTGGTGGTAGTTAAGCTAGTAGTGGTGGAACCCCTGCTGAGCCTGGTTTGGCAAATGTTGCACACCACAGTCCGTCGGTCATCCGGTGTTTCCTTAAAGAACCTCCAGACTTCTGAAGATCTAGCCCTCGCCGCAGGAGCCCTCGCCACGGGAGCTTCACTAGTTGACACATTTGGCGCTGATGCACCAGCTCTGGCCCTGCCTCTCCGTCTGGCCCCACCACTGCCTCTTCCAACCTGTTCTGGTCGAGGACTCTCCTCCGTCTCAGAAGCACTGTGTTCACCCGGCCTCTCAACCCAGCTTGGGTCTGTCACCTCATCATCCTCCGATCCCTCAGTCTGCTCCCCCCTCGGACTTCCTGCCCTGACAACAACTTCCCCACTGTCTGACAACCGTGTCTCCTCATCGTCGGACACCTCTTTACACACTTCCACTACGTCAAGAAGGTCATCATCACCCACAGACTGTGACTGTTGGAAAACCTGGGCATCGGAAAATTGCTCAGCAGCAACCGGACAAGTGGTTTGTGACTGTGGGAAGGGTCCAGAAAACAGTTCCTCAGAGTATGCCGGTTCAAATGCCAAATTTTCCTGGGAGGGGGCAGACTGGGGGGGAGGAGGCTGAGGTGCAGGAGCTGGAGGAGTGGCGATTTCGGTGACATGGGTGGACTGCGTGGAAGACTGACTGGTGGTGGACAAATTGCTCGAAGCATTGTCAGCAATCCACGACATCACCTGTTCGCACTGTTCTGGCCTCAACAGTGCTCTACCACGAGTCCCAGTAACTTCAGACATGAACCTAGGGAGTGTAGCTCTGCGGCGTTCCCCTGCTCCCTCATCAGCAGGTGGTGTCTCACCCCGCCCAGGACCACGGCCTCTGACCCCTGCAGTAGTTGGACGCCCACGTCCCCGCCCTCGTCCTCTACCCCTAGCCCTCGGGTTAAACATTTTTAAAATGAGAGTTATAACTTTATTTTTTTTTTACTTTTTTTTGTTTTTTTTTGTGTTTTTTTTTTTTTTGTGTTTTTTGTTTTTTTTTGAGTTTTTAAAACCAAACAATGCTATCCTATTGCTATGGCTATTTTCTAGCCAAGTATCAAAGCACACTACTATGCCAGATGAGATGACACTGAGTTAGTGCCTAATTGAAATCCAACCCCTACTAAATTTTCCCACTTCGGTCTTTGCTATGGATATGTGCGTCACTAAGCGCAGAACACAGCGGTCGCAAGTCTCACTACAAATTGCTCAGAATTGGCTAGTACATGCACTGCAGAAAGTACAGCCACCAGCAGATCAACCAGAAATCAAATATATAGAACGCTACTGTATGCGTAAGTAAGCTCTTTGTATTCTCCTATGGCTATTTTCTAGCCAAGTATCAAAGCACACTACTATGCCAGATGAGATGACACTGAGTTAGTGCCTAATTGAAATCCAACCCCTACTAAATTTTCCCACTTCGGTCTTTGCTATGGATATGTGCGTCACTAAGCGCAGAACACAGCGGTCGCAAGTCTCACTACAAATTGCTCAGAATTGGCTAGTACATGCACTGCAGAAAGTACAGCCACCAGCAGATCAACCAGAAATCAAATATATAGAACGCTACTGTATGCGTAAGTAAGCTCTTTGTATTCTCCTATGGCTATTTTCTAGCCAAGTATCAAAGCACACTACTATGCCAGATGAGATGACACTGAGTTAGTGCCTAATTGAAATCCAACCCCTACTAAATTTTCCCACTTCGGTCTTTGCTATGGATATGTGCGTCACTAAGCGCAGAACACAGCGGTCGCAAGTCTCACTACAAATTGCTCAGAATTGGCTAGTACATGCACTGCAGAAAGTACAGCCACCAGCAGATCAACCAGAAATCAAATATATAGAACGCTACTGTATGCGTAAGTAAGCTCTTTGTATTCTCCTATGGCTATTTTCTAGCCAAGTATCAAAGCACACTACTATGCCAGATGAGATGACACTGAGTTAGTGCCTAATTGAAATCCAACCCCTACTAAATTTTCCCACTTCGGTCTTTGCTATGGATAAGTGTGCCACTAAGAGCTAAACACAACGGTAGCAAGTCCCCCTGCTAATTCCTCACAAAATGGTACTAGATGCAAATTAAAATAAAAAAAGTAGAACGTTATTGTAGCCCTAAGAAGGGCTGTTGGGTTCTTTGAGAATCACTCCTGCCTAACAGTAAGCTAATAGAACACCCTAACGCTTTCCCTGACCAGCAGCAGCTCTCTCCCTAGCGGCATCCAGACACAGAATGATCCGAGCAGCGCGGGCAGCGGCTAGTCTATCCCAGGGTCACCTGATCTGGCCAGCCAACCACTGCTATCGACGTGTAAGGGTACCACGTCATGCTGGGTGGAGTGCAGAGTCTCCTGGCTTGTGATTGGCTCTGTTTCTGGCCGCCAAAAAGCAAAACGGCGGGAGCTGCCATTTTCTCGAGCGGGCGAAGTATTCGTCCGAGCAACGAGCAGTTTCGAGTACCCTAATGCTCGACCGAGCATCAAGCTCGGACGAGCATGTTCGCTCATCTCTACTTGTCATGTGATTGGCTGACTTCTGTGTGCCTGACTACATGTGGGAGCAATCAATGATGTCATCTGATTTTCTGCTACATTCTAGAGTAGAAAAGCATCAATTATGTAATAGATTTTTGACTTTTTTTTCGTGTTCACCATATAGCCTAATAAACATCTTATCTTTATTCTTTGGGTCAATACAATTATGGGAACACCAAACTTAGATAAGTTTTTACTAAATTTTAAAAATAAAACCTAATGTGTGAATTTTTTTTTTTTTTTGGGAAGCCATTTTCAAAGTGGCATAACACTTTTATTTTTTGTCTATGGAGCTGGTTGATGGCTTGTTTTTTTGGGACATGTTGCACTTTGCACCAGTATCATTCTGGAGTAGATTTTTTTGATCACTTTTTATTGCATTTTTTTATGGGATGAAATAGGTAGAGATCATATTTTTTTTTTTTACTGCGTTCATTTTGCGGGTTCAATAATGATTTATTTTTTTCTACAGGTCGATACTATATGTGTGAGGATTGTGATATGATTTTGATTTTTTTCACAGCATATGTCATTTTATATGTTAAAGGGACTTTAGTTTATTTAATTTATTTTTTATTTAAGAGCATTTTTTTTTTAGTTTTTTTAGTTCCACCATTGGACATGAACAAGCAATCATCTGATTTCTTAAGCATGATAATACTGATGTGTTGCAGGGTATTAGCTCAGTCAGCCTCTGCACACACATTGGCTTGCATTGTGACCATAAGATCCTTTTACAGACAAGATCTTACAGGCATTACCTGTGGACAGTCCTGGCGTTCTGATTGGACCTCAAGGCTACCTTTTCGTTGATCGGCACCTCTGAGGCAAGCGCAGGGGGGGGCGTTGGGGGGTGAGACCACCAGAAGGACATTTAGGTGCAGCTGACACCCAGATTATAAACTGGACCAGCATCAGCTCACCAACTGATAAATCTGTCAGTGAGAGTCAATGAACAAAGCTCAGTGACAGATTTATTCATCACTGAGTGTGAAGAGGTTAAGTAATTAAAGTGAAAAAAATTACATCTATTTATCTATACTATAATACACACCTTGTTATAAGACAACCCCCAGTTTAAGACAATTAAAAATACTAAAAATATAATTGACACTATTTAAAACTTTCCTGGTTTTCATTGTCAGTAATCTTATTGATGTAGTATAAGTTATGTCGCCACGAAAGGGCCCTTTAGACTTATTCTTCTTCTCTGTTTCAAAGTGCACAAGGAAATTTAGTTACATCAAATCTTTGTTCTATGATTTTTTATTTGTTGCACTATTGTGATATGCAAGGTATAACTGTTGTTAATGAACTGATGTAACATAGACATTTTCCTCGTTAGGGATAAATAAAGAAATGCATTGTATAGCTGTCAACATGGAAAGCCATTTTATTATTAAGGACACAGCCATTTTGTAGCTTAAAGGGAACCTGTCACCAGGAGAGCCATTTTTAGCACTCCCCCAGTCCCCACAGAGCATAGTACATACACTGCAAAAGTGTTTTTGTATAAAAAATTGGTTTTACAGAAAAAAAGGTATGTTATATTGTACCTTTCATTAGCATCTGCTGTGTGACTAGGCAGTTGCCCAATAGGAGGGGCTGAAAAGGAGCAGTTCCCCCCCACCCTTGGGAAACATGTGACCTTTTCAAATATATGAATAACTCCCCACACTCGGGATTGGCTGTAGAGGAGTAGGGGGTGTCACTAAGCCAAGTGATGGGTGTTTTGTTATATTTGAAAAGGTCACATGGAGTAGCTGTTCCTCAAGGGTGGGGGGGAACTGTTCCTTTCCAGACCCTCCCATTTGGCAACTGCCTAGTCACACAGCAGATGCTAATGAAAGGTACAATATAACATATCTTTTTTTCTGTAAAACCAATTTTTAATTAAAAAACACTTTGGCAGTGTATGTACTATGCACTGTGGGGACTGGGGGAGTGCTAAAATGGGTCTCCTGGTAACAGGTTCCCTTTAAGGCTCGGCCTGATCTTTTGGATTCTGACCTGCATTGCTTTATATGGTTATAACTTCTGAACACTGTTACTTATCTAAACGATTCTGAGACTGTTTTTCCCCCACATGTTGTACTTCATTTTAGTGGTAAATTTTGGCTGATAAGTTTTGTGTTTATTTACAAAAAAAAAGAAAATATGATGAATTTTTGGAAAAATTTGGCATTTTTGAAATTCGAAATCATTACGTTTTCAGGCAAATAGATTTGCCACCTAAGTAACTTACAAATCGAATAGCGATTTTCTGGATTTTCAGAATTGATTATTTTCGGGATAAATACAGTTTTGAATGAAATGTTACATATTTAGCATCAAAACCCCCTATATAACCAACCCATTTTCAAATCTGCACCCCTCAAGCGATCAGAAACAGCTTATACAAAGATTGTTAACCCCTTGAGATCTTCATAGTAATTGAATCAAAATGGAAGTAAAATTTAGATTGTTCAAATTGTGCCGGTTATACGTTGATTTAGCCCTAAAATTTACACATTTCCAAAAGATAAAAAGAGAAAACCCACCATACAATTTGTTCTGCAATTTCTCCTGAGTACAGAGACCCCCCCACATGTGGCCGTTACTTGTTTTATGGGTGCACAGCGAGGCGCAGAAGGGAAGGAGAGCCCTGCAGCTGCCAGGATTTTAGTTTCCTCATTGGCCCCTTTTGTAGGCTATAAAATTTTAGCTTTTTCCTTATCAGGGCCATGTGACAGCATTTTTTTGCGGGATGAGATGCTTTTTCCAGTGTTACCATTTTGGGGTTGGTATCCCCTATTGTTGAAAATTTTTTTTTTTTTGGTGTTCACCATTTAGCCTAATAATCATGTTATCTTTATTTTACAGGTCGATACAATTACGGGGATACCATACTTGAATATTTTTTCTTACGTTTTACTAAATTTGTCAAATAAAACCCTAATGTGGTGAAAAATCTATAATTTTTGTATTGCCGTCTTCCAAGTGGCATAACATTTGGAGGGTTTATAACAGTTTTTTTTTTAACAGTGTTTATCGTGCGGGTTCAATAATTATTTACTTTTATTCTACGGGTTGTTATGGATGCGGTGATACTATATAAGTGGGGTTTGTGCTATGATTTAGACTTTTTTTTGAGTTGTATGTCTCTTTATATGTTTTGGGGATTTTGGGCATTTTTATGGATTTATTACTTTATTTTTTTCCACCATCTGATTGCTTGTTCATGATAATACTCTGCAATACTCATGTATTGCAGAGTATTAGCAGTGTCAGCCTATGCACATGCATAGGCTGGCACTGTGCCAGTAAGATGACGCCATGAATGCCATCTTACCAGCAGTTCTGGCAGGCAACACTGGGGTCCAGATCTGACCCCAGTGATGCCATAGCAATGAAGTCACCCCCCAAAAACGGTTCTGGGGGCCGATCATGGGGGAAAGACCCCCCAGAGGCATGTTAGATGCCGCGGTCGCGCTGACCGCGGCATTTGAAGGGTTAAGCACCCGTGATCGGAGCCCACTCCGATCGTGGGTGTTACACTGGGGTGCAGGCTATATGTTACAGCCGGCACCCCGTGTTTCCCGATGCCGGTTTGGCACAGATCTTGAGCTGAACCGACATCGGCTCAGCGTCCGATATATCCGCCGCTGAGTGCTAAGTCACCGAGCTCAGCGTCCGATATACCGGACGCTGAGCATGAACCGGTTAAAGGGTAAAGACCCTGACACATTGCTGCTTTGTTTTGTTGAGGATCCAAATAAGTCAGCAAAAAAATAATGTAATCTTTACAACCAGAATATGTGAGCAGCATATTCAAAAAAATATGGTGGGTGCTAGCCCATTCCACAACCTAGTAAACTCCAAGTAGAAGCAGCACTCCTGTTAAGGCATTATCAAGCCTTATGTACGGTGGTTATTCATAAAATGTACCAATATCTGGTCACTATATAGAGGTATTATTATTCGTATACCATGCCCACTTGGGTGGATTTTACACCCTCCCCCAGCTACTGCACACCTCTGAAGCATAAATAATTATACATCCTCTTTCTACTTTGTTTTACTCTTCTTTCAAGAGTGCGTCACGCATACAATAGGTGAAGATCAATGTTTGCTGATGGTACCAGGTATGTAATGGCGTTTTTTGCTATTTTCTCCCATAGTGAATAACCCAGCTCCGATATTTCTTTGCCCTGATACCCCCAAAGTGGCATGCAGGTCGGAGAGGTCTGAAAACTCCAACCTGCACTCTATGAATATCCCCCATTGATGTTGTCAGCGGGATGGGAGTGAGAAGTTGTCATAGAGTGATTGATAACATGTGTTGTATATTAAAAATTCTCTAACACACCTATGAGAGCAGTTTTTGATGCACAGCAATATTTGTAATGCGGGCTTGGTGCTACATTGTGTAATTTGTCCAGACATAATGGCCCACATTTATTAAAGCCCCTGCACCAGCTTTCTTTCAGAATTTGTACATTCTTTTCAGTGCACATGTATTTACTTTATGGACAGTGGATGGTGCAGAAGCCCAAACAGGCACAAATGTTACACATGATTTTTTGGGCAAACTTTCTAAAACAAACATCACAGTTTAAGGATGCATAGGAATACTAGTCATTCTTTCTGTTTAAATTAGGTGAAACTAATATCATTGTAGCAATGATAGGCTTCCAGACTAAGAGCAGTATTTCAGAAAAAAATATTTTTGCAAGGGTACATTTACCAGCTTCAGTGGTTAAAGTTTATGTTGTGTGTGTCATATAGAACAATTTTCAACAACCCAATGTGGAAAATGTAATCACATCACCATCATTGCTCCATTCAAATAAACCACAGGGCTTTAGATGTGTCCTCAAGATGATTGAAAAAGGTGTCCAACACCGAAACGTCGCTACCCATTTCAATAAAAATCACTCACGTTTGATTTGAACCTTGGAGTGCTGCCTGCCTTTTCCATTCGTTATCTATCTATCTATCTATCTATCTATCTATCTATCTATCTATCTGTCTAAAATTAGAAAAAATAGCAGCACAGTCACTTAGAAAAGATTGATCTATGGGTGCTATCCTGCACTCTCACCATGCAGAGTCCACGAAGTATAAAAAATTAAAAAACGGAAGCACTCCATATAGTGAAAACAAACGTGGTTTTTATTCCACCTCGTGCAACGTTTTGGCTGTTTCCCAGCTTGACCATACATATATGGAGTGCTGCCGTTTTTTCATTTTTTAGCTATCTGTCTATATATCCTTCATCTATGTATGTATGTATGTATGCACCCACGATACATGTTTCGCGGATCGCAGGCATACCCTTTTCCTTCCTTCCTGGCTCTGCTCCGGGTCCAACGAGGCCACACGCCTGCTTCCAGACTAGAGCGTGCGCACGCTTGTCTAGCCTTAAAGATCCAACGTCCTCCTGATTGGCGCTGGCTAATCAGGCTCGCCCTTATAATCCGGCACCTCCCTTCACTCGCCGCCGGATCTTCTCCTAGGATCTCTATGGTTTCCATGACAGGCTTCCCTAAGCCGTTCCTGCATAAGTGATTGCCACCAAGCGTTCCCAAATGCTCCTGTGTCTCCAGTGTTCCTCCGTGTTCCTGTCTCCAGCGCTACCAGTGTTCCTCTGTGTTGCTGCCATTCCTGTGTCCTGCTGTGCCTTTTAGGGTTCCTGTCCTGCTCTGCCTTCCAGGGTTCCTGTCCAATATAGTATATATATCTGACCAGGTAGTCCTCAGTATAGTATATATGTTATATTTTATGAGAAAAAATATTTATAAAAACTGTTTCGGTAAAGATGTCTATATTGCCACAAGCAGCCAATCCTAGATCATATTTCTTTTTTATATGGGTTTGAAAAAAGTATAGCTTAGTTGTTATTAGCTGTTATTTCATATATATGGTGACAAGGACTGAAAGGTGAATGAAACAGTATCATGGCTTTGGTGGAGGATACATGGCGTTTCTATAGCAGAATCTGCTGTGTTGGGGACCAGTAGGTGTAGGGACTACTTGAACACAGCAGATGGAAGCATTCTCTAAAAGCAGTGATGTAGCAACGGTGGTAGGTCAATGAGAGAGAGGCGCCAGCAAAGCATTATAGGACTTGTGGTTAAACTGCCGCTGTCAGTGCTGTGCATGAGCCCGCAAGGCCCTTCCCACATCTGCTTTTCTGTGACACAGAATAGATGCCGCACAAGCATCAAGATAACAAATAAAAAAGTATTTATAATTCCATGTAACCATTATGAATAGGATTTTGAAATATTTTAACCTCGTTTGGAAGTTTTTTGAAGTACATAGTTTTGTGACATAACCCCTTTAACACTGCAGCATTTTCCTCCAGCCTTCAGCTCCATTCAGCACATCTCCACAAGGGACACCTAAAAATCCCACAACTGCTTATAAAATAGGATCACCTACACACAACTATTTCCAAAATTGAGCATAAACAATAGTGTACGAGCGGTTCAAGAAATACCTGTGTTAGAAATGAAGTCACCATTTTTTCAAAATGTTTTTTTTTATTTTTCAACATAGTCCCCTTTTAGAAATATACACTTCTCTCAACATTCCTGCCATTTTTTTAACCCCTTCAAAAAATAGGATTTGTCGAACTCTCCAAAATATGCCTCTGTCTTGGCGATGACTTCCTTATTTGATCTAAATTCTTTTCCCGTAAGCCATTTCTTCATGTTAGGGAACAAGCAAAAAGTCGCAGGGAACCAGATCGGGTGAATACGGGGGTGCGGCAGCAATTCATAACACAATTCATGCAGTTTGGCGGCGACAACTCCGGATAATGTACTGGTGCGTTATCGTGTTGAAACAGCACCTTCTTTTTCGCCAAATGCGGCCATGTCTCCTTCAATGTTTTGTCGAAGCGGTCCAATAACTCACTGTAGCATTGTCCAATGATCGTTCTTCCTTTTTCTAAAAATCCATGAGGATGACGCATGTTCGCATCCCAAAAAATCGTCACCATGACCTTTTGGCCGATGGGACCATCTTCGCCTTCTTTGGAGCAGATTCACTGGGAGAAATCCATTGTTTTGATTGTTGCGTAGTTTCTGGTGTGTAATGATGAATCCAGGTTTCAACAACGGTGACAACTCGACACAAAAACTCCTTCGGATCTCGCTTAAATTGCTCCAAACACAGCTCCGAAGTTAACAGCCGCATCCACGTGTTTCTCACTGTGAACAACTTATCATGTAAAATATTAATTGCTTTTCCGGTCGACACACCTACGGCCTCCTCTACTTCGCGCACGCACTTTCGTTCGTCGATCAGCGAATATCGTGTCGTGGACTTTTTGAATAATTTTTTCTCGGTAACCATGTCTGCCGGGCGTCCTGGTCGTTCCTCATCAAAAAGGGATGTTTGCCCACGTTTAAATTTGTTGAACCAAAATCTAACTGTGGTCATAGATGGTGAAGTGTCCCCATAAACAGCATCCAACTTTGCTTTTATCTCCTCACATTTTTTCCCATCCAAAAACAAAAAGCAAATTACCGAACGTTACTGCTCTTTTTCCATCTTAGCAAAAATCACGAAACACGTCTCACTCAAATGGTTGCCAAATCCAAACTAACCTATCAATCAGTCTGCAATTTGTTTTACCGTCATTTGATAGATAGCGGCACACAATGATAACACCAACTTCCCTCAGGAACGCCCTCTGTCGTCAAACATGGGTACTTATTGTACCACCCTCGTATTTTGCCCAGAACCTGCACAGAACTAAGCTATGACCCCCAAAATATTATAATATACACTATGCCATAAAAGAAATATTAATGGATGAGTCATAGTACTACATGAATTAATATGAATAAATATATATATATGAATAAAATGAAAAAAATCTTTGTACATGTCAGCACCTGTCCAGCAAACCACGCAACCACAACCAGGCTTGGCGCTAGCTGTCAGACTAGGTAAGTGATGGCGAACTCACCCTGTGTCGTCCCTGCGGCCTAAGGCCCTGCCTAAAGCAGATAAACCGCCCTGACAAGGGCAAAACCACTATCAGGAACCTAACTGATGGTCCCTACAAAATGACAAGGACTTTCTTCGTCTGGCAGCTGCTGGATGGTGGAGCGGACAGGTAACCGGAATACAGGAATAGATCAGTGTTCACATTGGTGCACAGAATACAAACACAGGGGTGAGACAGGGACAAAACAACAGATATATACAGGTCTTCAGGCAGATTATACACAGGTCAGGTCAAGATCAAGCCAATTATATACAGGTCAGGTACAGATACAGGCAGACAAGCGGAGACAGGTCAAGATCAAGATGGATGCAATGGTACAGAATCGGATACAAAACACAGAATACCAAACATGACAGCAAGAGCACTAGATACACAGGTAAAACTTGAAGAATAACCAGCCAGGTATGATGGGAATGGGCAGGTATATAAGGCCGTTCCCAGACGCGCCTCTAGCAGCACACTGGGGGAACTGTCCATCAGGCTATTTACCCTTGCTGGGCAGGACAGAAATGCAAGGAGCAGGGTGTGGCTCAGTTAATCCAAACACAAGCAGTAAGCCACAGTTCACACACAAATAAACGCCTTCTATTCTGCCAACTGCGGATAGTGCGACATTTAGGCACGGACGTTACAGTACGCTAAATAAATAATAAATACAGTCCCCCAAGTAATTTAAGATATAGTTCCTCTGAATTAATTGGAATCAATAGAGAATACCCCCAACTACATACCTAATGTATATTAAACTCCTGCTTATTAATAAATAAGAGAACATAAATAAAATTAAAAATACTGTAAATCTCCCTCTTTTAATGAGTATATATACTATAAGTTAAATAAATACAATTTTTTATAGTATCAGGTACCTTCACTTGTGAATACATACATACTGTATACATGTAGCACTTCCTTACTAATTAATATTTATGCTGATCTCCTCATAAATATATTTGCAGCATCTCCTCATAGACAGTTTTTAGACACTTTTATGTCTAGTACAGAATGGCAGTATGGCGTGTGAATAGAGGATGGTAAAAAAAATGTGCTACAAAATTTATGCAAAAGTGACATTTTACCAACTAATGGGAGGTGCAAAGTTAAACTAGAAAGCCTTAACACTTTCATGATCAAGGGTCAATATTTGCAGGTCTGTTATGCTCTTCTTTAAATAATAAGAAACAGCTTTACAAATCATATCAATTTTACATAGTTTTCATTATAAATAACTAAAAACATTACAAATGTCATTTTGTCTATTACAGATTTTTTAATAAGAAATAAAATGAAATAAGCCTTAACCAAAATATGCCAAAAAGATGTACGGCTTCAGTCTGTTACCCTTTCCCAGGTTCAGCTACAGAGGTAGAATGTGCATGTACTTCTGCAAACTGTCAGCTCTGTTTTCCTGCAGCTTTCTTTTCTGCTTCCTCTGCTTACAGCTGATAGGCTGGAGTGGGGTGGACATGCATCAAAGGTCTATATTTTCTGACCTGTTGGCACCTAGGAACACAGTTTTGGAGGCATTCACTGTTAAAGTCACAACCAGGAGTGGGAGCTGTATATAAAAATCACATCTCTAACTTGAACTTAAAAAGAGGATATCTCCATTTCTATGGCAACTATACTGATAATCTCCACTTCAAAATGTCACCAGAACTGTGATTCTGTTTGACGTGTGCTACTGTCATGACATCTTTAAACTTACTATCCTCACAGGGTATATACAATAAGAATTTTTATAGCCATATGACAGTCATGAAAATGTTAAACTACAAAAGATTTATCTTAAATCTGGTGCAGGACAAGACTGTATAATCTAAAATTATTCTGCCCAAAGGTAGTCTGGAGCAATCATCCAGCTGTCTGGGGTGCTCCCATGACCCAAACCTCAATCCGGTGCTGCCTGTCCTGACCTCCTGCCTGTCCCCGACTACGATTCTGCCTCACAACTCTGTACTTCGCTTTGGCCGCACCTGTGGAGCGACCTGGTGGTACTACGCCGTAACAAGTCCGGCGGGCTCTGGTGAAAACCACTGTACCACTTAGATGGTGGTTCAGTGGGTCCATTACCTCTGAGCCTGACACCAGCATCTTATTGAGTCAGTACCAGAGAGAGGAAGAACTCATACTGTATGTGTATCACTGGACATTGCATATGTGAACTTGAATATTGATATATGCAATGATCATTAAAAGGATATGATAAATATAAATATACAATTGAATAATAAGAAAACAAAAATTTAAAAATAACCCACTTCCAAAGGTGGACAAAGATATGATACCAGTTCAATAATTTCTTAGCAGTGTTCAAGACAATCTCTATAAGAAACTATACACTAAATGCATATCTTAAATGACTGAAAAAGAATTAATGGCAAAATACTTAATATTCCTAAAACATGCGTCATTAAAATGAAACATATTCAAATGTTCTGTAAATGCTGTTTGTCTCCAATTATCAGATGAGGTGATGGAAGCAATATCTTGCATAGACTAGTAATTTCTTGAAGCAAAACAATATTTATGTGGGTCAAACTACATCATTAAATCTGGCCCTTTTTCTGCAATCCTTGGCAACATATGTACTGTTAAGTAGACATATTTATATACATATGTATTACTTACTCTCTGTCAAAATCATTTTCAGAGAGTTGCTATGACAACTGTTGTGTAGTTAATTAATTCTCTAAAATGCCAGTCATTTGGACATCCTGGAAAAAGCTATAAATACTGTACATTCATTTCAATATTTAATTAAAAAGCTTACTTGGTAACTTGTCACTTTGGTTTAAACTTTAACAGCTCCAGTTTGAAGAATGGGTGTCCACATTATGCAATTAACTGCTTGACAATAAGGGTGTGAAGCAATGAATGCTGCAAGCTGTTATAGTTTTTATTGAAATTATTATGTATCAAGAGTACTTGATAAAAACAACCTCCTCTTGAATATTTGTGAAACTGAATAGTTTCTTTTTTAAAGAAAAAAAAACTTTTTTATTGAATTTTTCCACATTAACAATGAACAGGTAAATTAAGACATTTTCCTGGCACGCAGGCCTGACATGAGAATGGACAAATGGACATAGATTGTGTTGTATTTGTTACTACTAATCATCCACAATTGCTTTAAATTACTGCTCGTTTGTCCCACTTATTTCTATTGCCCCGTGTGTTCCGTCTGAATGAAACCATGGAGGTTTTCCCTATTAGAAAATCGTACTGGGTTTAGGTCTCTGTAAGATCAGGTAATGTCAACTATTAATTCTAACAAAAACATAACATTCTCTATGGCCTCATTCTGGTTCTAGCCCTTATGCTCTATTCCTCGTAATAAGAGCTTTTTCACTATGGCTCCCATTGTGACTTAAATATATTATAGCTGTTGGATTTCAAAGATATAGTCTTCTCGTACTGGCATATTCTATGTATTTGTGATATGGCCTCACCAATCTCGGGGCTTGCCTTTTCTGTCTAAAGTCTGAAGATAGCCAGACTAGTGGAGATTAGAGTTAATGCAGTTAAGGCTCTCATTTTAAGTGGCTGTCTATCCAATCTATCAAACTTTCAGGTAGGTGCAGTATCAAGGTTATGGCGATAACAGTTTTCATTCCCATCACATTTCAACTAAAGAACAAATACTGCACAGTACATACAAGGCTGTATATTTCACTAGACACTTCAGGTGCAGTGCCTAGGGCAACTGGCTGTAAAGAGGGGGGGGGGGGGATCTGTCAGGCAACTGGGCTTATTAACCCCTTTCGTGCAACAGGACATACTATAATGTCCTGGTGCTGCGAGTGGTGTATGGCTGAGCTCTCTCCATACACAGAGGGTGTCAGCTTTATAATACAGCTGACACCCGTTCCGTTAACCTGTTAAGTGCTGCGGTCGAACCTGAGTGCAGCACCTACCTTAACATTTCATGGGCAATCAGTTTTCATGGCAGCCTACATTGAGACTTGTGGGCTTGCCATGTGTAAAAATCTCTAATAGCCAGCAGATGGCAGGCTTTTAGAGTTCAGCAATAAAACTGTTATATACTGCTATACAGTTATATTGCAGTATATAGCATGAGCAATCAGACCCTGCAAATGCTATGGAGGGTCTGATTATGGTAAAAATGTTTTTTAAAAATTAAAAAAATATTTTAAATAAATGAGAAAGAATTAAAAGCTTAACCCCTTCCCAACATTTGACGTAATAGTACTGCATCGCGGGAGGTGCGTTCCCGCAAAATGCAGTATTATTACGTCAAGATTCTGGCACCGGCTCCTTGCTTGAGAAAGATTCATCTGGAATCGAAACGTTGCAATTTTATGCTTGATGATGCTATAATAAAGACGACTTGGAATTGAACCGTACCGAGTGCTGTGGCTTTCTCCACTCAGAAGCTGCGGGTATTCTTTATATATTATAGCCGACACCCGCCTATAACATGCCGAGGTTGCACTGACCGTGGCGTGTTAGGGGCATACCGGGGGGGTCCGCTGCTCCTATCGCAGCCCCGGGACTGCCAGTGCCCGGGGCCGCGCGATTCTCCTCCCGGGGAGCTGGGTCCTGCCTTCTGGCTGGACCCGGCTGTAAGACACTTGGCATGCGCAGCATGCTCAGTGTCTTACATTACACAGTGCAATCCATGTGTAACCTATAAAAGAGCTTGAACAAGTAATCAAAAGATTGCTTGTTCAAGCTAAGATGTCAGTAACTGTAAAAAAATTGTAATTGCTTTACAAAAAATGTTCTACAAAGTGATCCGAAAAAGTTACAAGCACCAAAATGATACCACTGAAAAGAACAACTTGTCAAGCAAAAAGTAAGCTCACAACCAGCTCCGTCAACCAAAAAATACTAAAGGTATGCCGCTATAAAAATGGCAAATGCAATTTTTTCTATTCTACTTTTCCTTCAATAAAATTGGACAAATATAAACAAAACTATATAAATGAGTTATCACCGTAATCGTAGTGATCCATAGAATAAAGATAATATATTATTGTTATACTACAGTAAACACCCCCCCCAAAAAAATGCTATAAATCCAAAACAAGAATTTATGATTCTATTTTCCTCCACACGTAAAAAGTTAATAAAATTGCTTCAATAAGCTAAAAACCCACTAAAATGAAGGGTTTTTTTTTACAGTGCATCTCATCTCACAAAAAAATAAGTCCTTATTTGTCTAAATTGCTTAAAAAATAAATAAAGATTGTATAGCCTATTCTCAACGTGCATTGCTATAGAACGGTGCGGTCGGTAGTGACTTGCCAACACGGTTCAGACACAGTGATCGGGGCAAGATGGCGGCTGTTCCTGACAGCCCCCCCAGTTCAGGATCACTGCTATTGGCTCATCAATGCAGACCAGCCAATAGCAGCGAATTTACTTATGACGTCAGTAATACCAATCACCATCTCTGTAGACACGGCGATAGGGGCAGGGTGACGGCTGTTCCTGACAGCCACCAATTTTGCCTTGCGGTCCAGAGGGGTTTTGTTGCCCCCCTCTGTCCATGTTTGCCGCTATTGGCTGGTCGATTTGGCCCAGCCAAAAGCAGCAATATTCGTCACAATGGGCATCGCTAGGGTGAATAAGAGCAACACTTGGCCATAATTTCCCTATGAAAAATGAAGATATGGTACAGAAGCGCTGGCCGTGTACATTGTACAGATGATGCTGTACAACTCTTACACGCTGTTCCAATGTGCAGGTCCTGCCGTATCCTTTCTCTGTTTTCAAGAGGAAGATATTAGGAAACTAATATTGGGACAAGAAGGAAGGGGCCCCAGTACCTCTGGATTAGACGTTCCTGTGTTTTGCCAGGACAGCATTTTCCGAGTGAATTCTGCTGCTTCTAAAGGTAGGACTCAATAAAGAGTCTGTTCCAAAAGAGGAGTTAGGATGGACACTACATACTACTAAGAGACCTGCGACAACTCCAGAGTGACAAAAGTTTAGTTGGTCCCTTGGTATATTCTACCTCCTTATACGCAACACATTCACAATTCACGCCCAACCTGTTGTGAATTAATTCCGGTAAAATGAATAATTGTAACAACTGTTAGGTCACGTTGCTCCCTATACCCCTCCATTATTTCATAAGGGGCGCTGAACATTCCAGAAATAATTGCAATTTCCATTGCACATCATATTTGGAAACCACCTATATGTTCAAAATGCTCATTTCACCACGTGTATTACACTACACCACATATTATACCTTGTTATATTCCCCAAGGGGTGTACATTCAACAATTAGGGTCACTTTTCGGGTTTTCCTCTGTTTTGGTACCACTACGGCTCTCCAAATGTATCCTGACACATGTGAAGGATTTCTGTCAAATTTGGCCTCTAAAAGACCAACATCCCTCTTTTCCTATACTGTGCGCCCATAAAGCATTTTATATACACATGTGGGGTACTTCTACACTCTGGAGAAATAGTTTTACACCTTTTTCGGGGATATTTAATATATTATCCCTGTACAGTGACATTTATAGGAAAATTTTCACCGTTTTAATGTTTAGGGCCTAATTGGATCATTCACCTGTAGGGGCAAATACATATATTACACATTGCAAAATTCTCTAAGGGGTGTGCGTTCAAAAATTAGGTCACTTTTTTGATTCTTATCTGTTTTATACCACTAGGGTTCTCCAAATGCATGTCAAACATTTCTGTCAAATTTGGCTTCTAAAAGGCAAACATCCCCCTTTCCTTTTACTGTGCGCCCATACAACATTTTATATACACATGTGGGGTACTTCTACCCTCGAGAGAAATAGGTTTACACATTTTGGGGGGTTATTAAATTTTTTTATCCCTTGTGGCTATAAAAAATTAGGGGTAAAATGACCTTTATAAGAAAATTTTCACCTTTTTCCTATTTAAGTCCAAATTAAATCAAACACCTTTACGGACAAATACAGATATTACACCTTGCTAGATTCTCCAAGGAGTGTGCTTTCCAAAATGGTGATACTTGTTGGGGTTCCTCTCTTTTTTTTTGTACCACTATGGCTCTATAAATGCATCCTGACACATGTAAAGGATGTCTGTCAAATTTGGCTTCCAAAAGGCCAACGCCCCTCTTTCCCTTCTGAGCTTCACTGCGTAACCATACAACATTTTATTTGCATGTATGGGGCAATTTTATACTCGGGAGAAATGCTAGTACACATTTTTTGGGGTTGTTTCATCTTTAATGCGTTATGGGATACAAAAATTAGCCGTAAAATTGACTTTTTTGGGAAAATTTTCATCTTTTTCCTTTTAGGGACCTAATTGAAGCAAACACCTGTAGGTGAAAATACACATATTACACAGTTCTAAAATCTCCAAAGGGTGCACTTTCCAAAATGGTGACACTTGTTGGGGTTCCCCTCTGTTTTGGTACCACTAGGGCTCTCCAAATGCATCCTGACACATGTAAAGGATGATTGTCAAATCTGGCTTCTAAAAGGCCAAAGCCCCTCTTTCCCTTCTGAGCCCTACTGTGTACCCATACGACACTTTACATACAAAAGTGGTGCAGTTCTGTGCTTAGGAGAAATTGTTTTGCACATTTAGGGTTTTTTTTTCATCTTTTATCTCTTGTGGCTTACAAAAATTTGAGGTAAAATTTACTTTTTTGAGAAAATTTTCACCTTTTTTCCCTTTTGGGGCCTAATTGAATCAAACACCTGTTGGGGCAAATACACAAATTACACCTTGCTAAACTCTCCAAGGGGGTGTACTTTCCAAAATGGTGTCTCTTGTTGGGGCTTTCCTCTGTTTTGGTACCATTATGGCTCTCCAAATGCATCCTGACACATGGAAAATTTTTCAGCCATATTTGCCCTCCAAAAACGAAACAACGCTCTTTCCATTCCAAGTGTCCCCCTGTGCCCGTACAGCAGGGTACAGTGACAAAATGGGTATTGGCATACTCAGGAGGAATTGCCCTAAACATCGTAAAATGCATTTTCCTTTTTAACCCATTGTGAAGGTGCAAATTTTAGTGTTCAATGAATCTATAGTATGATAAAATTACATTTCTGTAATTTCACTTTCATTTATCTTTCACCCTCATGAAATGCTCATAGGGTTAACAAAATTCCCAAAGGTTGTTTTGAATATTTTGAGGGGTGTAGTTTCTAAAATGGGGTCATTTGTGGGGGTTTTCTGTCATATGGGCCTTATAAAGTAACTTCTAACTAAATTGACCCTCCAAAAGTAGGTTTTGATGATTTTCGTGAAAATCTGAAAAATTGCACCTAAAGTTGTAAGCCTCCTAACATCCTAAAAAAAGGAAAAGATGTTTGAAAAATAATGCCAAGTTAAAGCAGACATATGGAAAATGTTAGTTATCAAGTTATTTTAGTGATATGACCAACTTTCCAAAAAGTAGAACATTTTGAATTTGGAAAACAAATTTCCATTTATTTCATAAATAAATACTAAACATATTGATTACATTTCTCAACCAACATGAAGTACAATCTCAAAATCAACTGGATATGTTAAAGCGTTTCAAAGTTATAACCACTTAAATAGACACATGTCAGATTAAAAAAAATGGGCCGTGTCAGGAAGGTGAAAAGTGGCTTCAGCGTTAAGGGGTTAAATCACCTCCCTTTCCCTAGATCACATATAAAAAATAAATAAACAGTAAAAATTATAAAGATGACAGGTATTGCCGCATCCCAAAATGCCCATTCTATCAAAATATAAAAAGATTACACCCGGCCATGAACAACTGAAAAGAGCTCCCAAATGTCTGATTCCCCACTTTTTCCCCATTTTTCCATCCATGAATATTTGAAAACAAAATGATCAAATGGTCATATAGGTCCCAAATTGAAATAAATGAATACGGCAGAATTTGGCAAAATGGAAATTAATTTTTTATGTACTAAAGATTTTAATTTTAAAATCTATATAAAACTAATAAAATCTATATAAATTTGATATCCCTGTGATCGAACTGACCCAAAGAAAAAAGAGAAAATGTCATTTTGAGAGCAAAATGAAACCCATGAAAACAGGGCCCACAAGAAAACGTCACAAATATGTTTTATTTTGTCAATTTCACTACACTTGGAATTTTTTTCTAGCTTTCCAGTACATTGCATATATATGGAATGTTAAATGGCACCACTAAAACGTAAAATTTGTCCTGCAGATAACAAGTCCTCACATAAGTCCTGTAAAAAAGAAATAAAAAAGTTATTGCTTTTGGAATGAGGGGAGTAGAAAACAGAAACGCTAAAGTGAAAAAGGGCTGAGTCCTGTAAGGGTTAAACAAAAAATATAGTTGTTAAGTGCAATCCCCTTCTATGGGAGAGAGGGATAGTTTAGATGGAGCATCAATGGTTGTCAGCCTCATGGAGGTTTTGAGGTGGGTGGCAGTTGCTAGTCCAAACAGTAGAAACATTATTTAACTGAGAGGTTGGGAACTGTATGGGCGAAGTTTAAAAAATTAGATTTGCCAAATTTTCTGTCAAAATTTGTTTAGAATCGAATCATGTCGAATCACTTTCAAAAACAGATACCGTATTTTTCGAACTATAAGACGCTTCTTACTATAGGACTTCCAAAAAAGGAAAAATATATTTTACACCAATTAAAATATCCCTGTTTGTCGCACTAAAGCATAGCACACAAAGCTCGGCTACATCCATACATTTGCACACACAGTTCTGCATCTTCCATACAGTTACACACACAGCCCTGCTACATCCATACAGTTACACACACAGCTCTGCATCATCCATACAGTTACACACACAGCTCAGCTATACACACAGAACCCTCCCAAACACTTCCCCCCTTCCCCTATTTCCCTCTTCCCCTTCTTCTTACCCTGTCCCAGGGCAGCATGTCCCCATTCTCAGCAGTATGTGGTGATGCAAGAAGAATGTGATCAGTCACATGATTCTGACATCACCGCAGGTCCTGTAGGACACCCAGGAGAGGGGAGAGCAGTGCGGAGGCTCCTGTCTGGGAGTTCAGGTGCAGCTCCAGGGAGGAGGGTCTGGCAGTGCTGGATCCTCCTGACCTTCAGTCTATAAGACACAGGCACTTTCTAGCAAGATTTTTTCTTGCTAAAAAGTGTGTTTTATAGTCCAAAAATGCTGTATTTCCTGGCTGCAGAGAGCCTGTGGGGTGTTGTAGAATGTTGTGCCACGCTCAAATATGCATAGGGAGTGTGGTTTGGTCTTAAAACAATGCTGTGTTTTGGCATGACACACACATGACAGCCGCTGCACTTCACTCTTCAATTCAATGGGCACTTACAGGGGCCAACTTCACCAAATAAGTGAAGCGGGACCACAGCCTGACAAGGTAACGTCTGTGCCAGCTCGAAAGGAATGAACTAAGAGCCAAGATCCTGTTCTAAGAGACAGAACCTGTTCTGTTAAACGCTGATACATGTAGAAACCCCAATGCAGTAATTTTGCATTGACGTCACTGATCATTTTGACCTTCTTTTCATCCGACAGTGTCCGCTTTTAATTGGTCAATAATTCATCAGTTTTTCTAAAGCCAAAAACAAGCAGGAGTTGATCCAAAACAGATATGACCAGTAAATGGGATATTTGCATGTCCTCCGTGTTCTGTATCTACTCCTGCTTTTGGCTATGAATCCTGAAACTTTTCATTCCTTCTGACATATGAAATGAAGGGGAAAAGCAAACATAGTGGCGACATCATAGAGTGGTGGAGGGTGAAAACAGTATTATGAAAATCCAATGGTGTTCCAAGGAGATAGCAGTCAGTTGGCAGCAGCATGAGTAGGCAGCAGAGTGGCACAATGACAAAATATGGAGGTGGCAGCAACATCGTAGGCCACAGAGTGGCACAATGACAGAGTGCGGAGGTGTCGGAAGCAGCATCATGAGGACAGAGAGTGGCACAATGACAAATTCTGGAGCTGGCAGCAACATGATAGGCCACAGTGTGGCACAATGACAGAGTGTGGAGATGGCAGCAGCGGCATGAGGTCAGAGAGTGGCACAATGACAAATTCTGGAGTTGGCAGCAACTTGGTAGACCGCGGGGTGAAACAATGACAGAGTGTGGTGGTGGCAGCAGCAGCCGGAGGTCAGAGGGTGGCACAATCATAGTGTGTGTAGGTGGGTGGCAGCAGTAGCAGCAGCATGAGGCCAGAGAGTGGCACAATGCCAAATTCTGATGGTGGCAGCAACATTGTAGGCTACAGTGTGGAGGTGCCTGCTGCTGTAGCATCATGAGGTCAGAAAGTCCAGAAAGTGGCACCAGAAAGTGGCACAATGACAGATTGTGGAGGTGGGTGACAATTCAAGTCCCTGGTAATGATGGTGGGAGGCAGATGGAGAAACTGGCAGCAGATTTGTGGCATCAGGCAGGTGGCAGCATCAGAATAGTGGCTGAGGCAGGTAGTTAGAATCCAGACTCATTTCTCAACGTTTGGGGGAAGCGTCATGGCTGATTTAATCTGATGCATAAGGCATTGGTGTGTTGAAATCCTGGCCAATCCACACCTGATTCATCTTGACAAAGGTCAGTCTCTCCACATTACGAGTGGACTAGCGGGTTCTACTTGGGGTAATCATGGCCCTCGCCGCACTGAACACCCACACTGATACCACACTACTGACCGGGCAGGACAGCTTCTCTACTGCAAACTCCGCAAGTTGCGGCCACACATCAAGTTTGGCTGCCCAGTAGTCCAGGGCATCCAAATATATACTATATATACTATTGAAAATTTATATTAATTTTACTATTGGCAGTGAGAGAATAAGAACAAAGTAATAAAATACATGATTTCACACATATGTAAGCGAATTTCAGTGAGCACTATTGAAACACAAGATTAAAAAGAAACTGCCTGCGTGCTATTCAAGACATTTTTGGTAGTTACTTACTCTGTATTATCTGTGATTTCTGCTTATCACTGTCTTAAGTATTCTTCTTGACAGTGTTATTGCTATGGGGATACTGTTATTTATCCCCAGTCACTTTTTCATTATATTTATCTGAACAATGTGTATTCAGTTATTATTAGTTTTTAATGATCCTTTATTTGTCATGTTTTGACGAGCTTATTTATAATCTGCTGTTGTACTGTACTGTGTAACCATTTATCACTATTGATTTATTCACTGATTGAACAAAGTACATTTTTAACTGGTAATTTAGTGTCAATCATCTGCTGACACACACACCATGGGGGAAATTTATCAGAAGCATGTAAGGGCAAAACTGTAACAGTTGTTCATGGCAACCTATCACATCTTAGTTTTAATTTAATAAATTGCTGTGGGAAAATAAAAGCTGAGCTCTGATTGGTAACCATGAGCAACTAGAACAGTTTTGCTCTCATGCTTTCATTAAATGTATTCCACTACATTTTGTCATCACCATGAAGTTGTTCTTTTGAGACTTTTGGAGTTTTCTTGACAAATAAAATTATTTTTAAACTTGTCTTATAGAATTTCTATTAAAATAACTGTTTAAAACTTTAACGTCACCGGCTGTCACTGTGCTATAATTGCACTAAGGGCGGTCATAGCATTAACGCTCCACGTTTTTTTATGATCACGCAAAGCACGATTATAACAGGGGGAGTGCCATAGTGTAGGTGTACATAAATTACTAATTGGTGGAGCAATAAGGAACTCAGGAGAGCACCTCAGCCTCATTTGCATAGTTTATATAGATTTTTTTCTATGAAATCCGTCTATTCTAAAAAATATAAAAAGAACGCTATTGTCAATTCGGATGGGACAGGGACATGCATCTACCATCGGGTTATCTGATGGTAGATGTCCTTAAAAGGGAACCTGTCCTCAGGATGACCATTTTTAACCAAGGACAGGATCCCAAAGAATCAATGGTGTCTGGGGAGTAGGACATTTCAAATGTAATCAGCCGTCTTCTCCTGGATTCCTCCTTTGTGCCAACGTGCTCCAGTCCCTCCTTAAGTGCGCATGCATAGCACTGCCCGGTCGTTTCTAGGCAGTGGGGAGGTATAATAATAATAATAATAAGCGTCATCAAATTTCGTAGCGATTTACAAATCATTGGTATCCAACTAACTATGGAGTTGTGTAGTGCCACCCATTAACTGCCTAGAAACCCGTGCAGACTGCACAGTGAGAATGAAGACGTTTCCTTGTGGAAGCGATATGCGGCAGCAAACAGGTTGTGGGAGGGACTGGAGCACGTGGATACGGTGGATGGATTCAAGAGCAGATGGCAGTTTAGATTTGAAATGCCCTCCTCCGCCCACTTAACCCTCCGGACTCACCAGTCAATTCTGGCGGGGAGTCAGATAAGCTAAACTAAAGGATTGTAAGAAAACTGTACTTTTCGTAAATTAAACAAAAGCACCTTTGGAATATTCATGTAATGGCCTTTGGAAGCCTGTACTTTATGAAAAATTAGTATTCTGGCGACAGGTTCCCTTTAAACCAGATTTTTTTTTTGTGCCGCAAGGGCCCTGCTACATCCTCTGCACTAGTGCACGTTCCCACTTCCATGTACAAATACCCTTTCTCTTTAGTGAGCTTTCTCCATGCTTCTTCCAACTTTAGTGCCCCTGATTAAAATGTTACGCCCGGGGTATCCATGCTCCAAGCTCATTCTACACAATTTGTTTCTTGACATTATAATACCTCACAACCTTTGTGATAGATAAGGAGGGACATTAAATATGGCACTCTCAGTGCTCCAAGGAGGCTTTTTATATCCTAAGCCCCATTTTTTGCCAGCCATCCCTTATCCCACCCCTTGTATTCCAATATATTGTATCACCCACTTTTCCTCATTCTTTTGAAGAAATTCAGCTTCATTCTCTGGTTTGGGTGTGTGCGCCTCTGAAGTCAGCAGGCACCATGATCTCACCACATCAAGCCTTGTGATTTCTGCTGTGCATTACTGTGGCAGAGACAATCTGCATCAATGCTGAATTCAGTCCAGTGGCCCTACCCTGGAGTGGTGAGCTAGAGGTTCAGCTCAGGGGTGGTGAACACATTCAAGTGGGACCTCAGTAAAGGTAAACTGTTATGTGAATATAATTTCCCACATATTTAGTCATCTGATCACTTAGAATTAAAGAACTGCTGTCCTTGGACAGGACTTCTGCTGCTTTCCTTAGATGCGACCACCACTGCCTAAGGATTACACATATGAAATGGCTTGGAATAACTGCAGCCGTCCTGTGCTAATGAACGCTGATTACAGGCACCTCAATAGCACATTTGTGTGGTCATTGCTACCAGGGAGGGACATAGTGGACAAGTATCTTGTGTGTATACACGTGTATGAACATGTGTGTATACCCAGATGAGAATACCTCTTTTAGATTTTCCACAAATACACTCACACTAAAATAAGGTGCAGATAAAGCTATATCAAACCTGTATATGAAGGTAATGTATGCATGTTTGATGTAGTTACTATTTTTACAGGTGAAACATAAGGTTTTACCTGTAAAAGCAACAATAGTCATGGATAAAAATGAACATAAATATATTTTTGTCTTCTATTTTACAGGCACATAACTTAATATAGTAGTGTGGAATTTAAAAAGAACTAGCAAGGGGGGATGGGAGTTAAAAACAAAAGTGTAGCTATACTTACCTCCCTCCAGTCCAGTGCTGTGCCTCCTGTCACAGGCCCTGGCTATATTCTTTGTAAGCAGTACAAAGACCGCAGGCGGGACCTGTAGTCAGCTATAAGATGTCACTGCTGCGTCTTTGCATACATACATAGACAAGCAGTGACAGTAGTGAAAGCAGGGAGGCAGGGATCTAAGCCAATATAGGTTTAACATTTTAAAGACCTGGCCCTTTTTTTTTCATTTCCATTTTTCACTCCCCACAATCACGGGAATACCAAATTGTATAGATGTTAAAATGTTTTCATACATTTACAAAAATTAAAACCTCCTGTACAGAATTTTTTTTTTAGATTTTGCCACCTTCTGGCGCTAATAACTTTTTCAGACTTTTTTATGGTGTAGGAGCCGTGGGTGGTGTAATTTTTTGCGAATTTTGATGACTTTTTAATGCTATCATTTTTAGGACTGTACAACCTTCTGATCACTTTTTATTGATTTTTTAAATATTTTTCAAAATGGCAAAAAAGTGCCATTTTAAAATTCGGGGGTGATTTGAATTTTTAGGGTTTTTTAAATTATAATTTTTTTTACCTTTTTTTTAATTTTTACTTTTACTATTTTTCAGACACCCTAGGGTACTTTAACCCTAGGTTATCTGATCCTACCATATACCGCTACACTACTGGCAGTATATGGGGATTTTCCTCTTCATTCATTACAATGTGTGAATGACACATTGTAATCAATGGGTTAAAACGAGACAACCTGGAAGACCCGAGGCTGTCATGACAACCGATCAACGCTCCCCGATGACGTCACTGGGAGAGACTATCTTCAACAAGATAGCGCAACCTTCTTTTTGGAGCCGGCAGAACCTTTGGCGGCGGCAAAGTACTGGTCGGCACACCCACTATCGGGGCTAGCGATATCCAGCAAAGACTTACCGGCTATGGAGAGAGCTCAGCCCATGAGCCCTTTCCATGCACCGCCAGCTGACCCCTGACGTGCTATTTAGAGATGAGCGAGCACTAAATCGCTTGAGTGCTTGTTATTCGAGACGAACTTTTCCTGATGCTCGAGTGCTCATCTCGAATAACGAACCCCATTGAAGTCAATGGGAGACTCGAGCATTTTTCAAAGGGACCATGGTTCGGGAATAAAATGTGTTATTTAATTGAAAAAGAATGTCTTCTCATAAGTTAGCAGATGTATGCAAACATCTGCAATCTATTCTTCACTGTTCTGCGCGTATATTATCTCCCGACAAGTTAGCAGATGTGAAGAACTGTGAAGAATAGAATAAAAACCGTGAACACAGGATCATTTAAGTGAAAAACACAGTGAAAAACACAGTGAAGAATAGATTGCAGATGCACATCTGCTTACTTGTCGGATCCGTGCTGCTGCTCCCAGTTGTCTCCATGCTGCCCCTCCCCGAGTGTCTCCGTGCTGCCCCGATGTATCCGCGCTGCCCCAGCCCCGATGTCTCCGTGCTGCCCCAGCCCCGGTGTCTCCGCGCTGCCCGTTCCCCCGATGTCTCCATGCTGCTGCCCGTTCCCCCGGTGTCTCCATGCTGCTGCCCGATGTCTCCATGCTGCTGCCCGTTCCCCCGATGTCTCCATGCTGCTGCATGTTCCCCCGATGTCTCCATGCTGCTGCCCGTTCCCCCGATGTCTCCATGCTGCTGCCCGTTCCCCCGATGTCTCCATGCTGCTGCCCGTTCCCCCGGTGTCTCCATGCTGCTGCCCGTTCCCCCGATGTCTCCATGCTGCTGCCCCTTCCCCCGGTGTCTCCATGCTGCTGCCCGTTCCCCCGATGTCTCCATGCTGCTGCCCGTTCCCCCGATGTCTCCATGCTGCTGCCCGTTCCCCCGATGTCTCCATGCTGCTGCATGTTCCCCCGATGTCTCCATGCTGCTGCCCGTTCCCCCGATGTCTCCATGCTGCTGCCCGTTCCCCCGATGTCTCCATGCTGCTGCCCGTTCCCCCGATGTCTCCATGCTGCTGCCCGTTCCCCCGATGTCTCCATGATGCTGCCCGTTCCCCCGATGTCCCCATGCTGCTGCCCGTTCCCCCGATGTCTCCATGCTGCTGCCCGTTCCCCCGGTGTCTCCATGCTGCTGCCCGTTCCCCCGATGTCTCCATGCTGCTGCCCGTTCCCCCGATGTCTCCATGCTGCTGCCCGTTCCCCCGATGTCTCCATGCTGCTGCCCGTTCCCCCAATGTCTCCATGCTGCTGCCCGTTCCCCAGATGTCTCCATGCTGCTGCTCCCCATGTTCTTCAATGTGTTCTTCACACATATATATTGTTCTTCACATACTATTTTGTTCCGCGCGTATCTTCCGACAGGTAAGCAGATGTGCCGAACATCTGTAATCTATTCTTCACTGTGTTTTTCACTGCGTTTTTCACTTAAATGATCCTGTGTTCACTGTTTTTATTCTATTCCTCACTGTTCTTCACTGTGTATTTTTAATTAAATGCTCGATCTCGAGCAGGGGAAATACTCGTCCGAGCAACGAGCCGTTTCGAGTACCTTAATACTCCAACGAGCATCAAGCTCCGACGAGTATACTCGCTCATCTCTACTGCTATTACATCACGGGTCGTTAAAGGGTTAAATTCCTTCCGTTAGCTATGCTGGAAGCATTTACATGTTTAACGCTCACGATTGGTGCTAGCTTCAACCACATGGTTTATTGGAGAGTGTTTGCTGCACCTTGTATGGAAAAGGCTCTGGCCATGAGCCCTCTCCACCTAACTGTTCCCGAAGCGCACTGTAATAGTATGGCATGTGTTGGGAAGATGTTAAGACGATCTCATGTCAGTGGCCTAACTGGAACTGGCTTAATTTATGGCCCCAGGGGAAAAGTTCCTCAGGTGCCTCCCTCCCCCTAACATACACCTATGAACCCATACATGCAATCATATGAATGCACATATATATAAGCACACATGCAGCCATACACACAAACATAGTACATTCAGACACAATGGGGGCTGGCTGGTTATATACTGGGGAAGCTGGCTGGCTATATACTGAGGGGTCTGGCTGGCTATATACTACATGTGGGCTGGTTGGCTATATACTGGGGGGGACTGGCTGGCTATATACTGTGGGGACTGGCTGGCTATATACTGAGGGGGGCTAGCTGGCTATATACTGGGGCGGCTGGCTGGCTATATACTGTGGGGGGTTGGCTATATACTGAGGGGGGCTGGATGGCTATATACTGAGGAGGGGCTGGATGGCTATATACTGAGGACGGGCTGGCTGGTTATATACTGTTGGGAGGGCTGGCTGGCTATATACTGAGGGGAGCTGACTGACTATATACTGGGTGGGGGAAGGTCTGGCAACTAGTAAAAGTTATATTAGTTATAGTAGTTATATTCTTGTACATAGGGGGCAGTATTGTAGTAGTTATATTCTTGTACATAGAGGGCAGTATTATAGTAGTTTTATTATAGTAGTAGTATTATAGTAGTTATATCTTTGTACATAGGGGTCAGTATTATAGTAGTTCTATTCTTGTACATAGGAGGCAGTATTATAGTACTTATATTCTTGTACGTAGGGGGCAGTATTATAGTAGTTATATTCTTGTACATAGGGCGCAGTATTATAGTAGTTATATTCTTGTACATAGGGGGCAGTATTATAGTAGTTATATTCTTGTACATAGGGGGCAGCATTATAGTAGTTATAGTCTTGTACATAAAATGCAGTATTACAATATATTTTACTTAGGGGCAGTATTATAGTAGCTACATTCTTGTTTATCGGAGAAGGTATGGTAGTATTTTTTAGTGTATATATAAGGCAGTATTAAGCTGTGTTTTCTTAAAAAAAGAAGCTTTATTCCAGTACAAGGGAGGCAGTATGAGTCTCTATCTCTGCAATGTACATGTTGATTTAGACCATCTATAAACATTTTGTATGGGGTTTAGTAACTCCACCCAGATCACATGGCCACGCCTACTTGTTTTGACCCCGTCCTCAGAATGGAGCCACTTTAACAGTTTTTTCCAGGGCCACTTTAAATTCCCAGTCTGCCCCTGGCTACATGTATCATTTGTCTTCCTGCTTTAGCAGTGCCATGTGGCTCGGTGCGCGCGGCCGGCTCACTAAGATTTAAGATCCTGTGATTCCTGCATTCCTGTGTGCCAGTCGTTCCCGTGGTCCTGCGTTCCTGTGTGCCAGTCCGTTCCAGTGGTCCTGCGTTCCTGTGTGCCAGTCCGTTCCTGTGGTCCTGCGTTCCTGTGTGCCAGTCTGTTCCTGTGGTCCTGCGTTCCTGTGTGCCAGTCTGTTCCAGTGGTCCTGCGTTCCTGTGTGCCAGTCCGTTCCTGTGTCCTGCATTCCTGAGTGCCAGTACGTTCCTGTGGTCCTCCATACCTCCGTACCAGCTCCTGCGATTCCTGACGTGAGTCCTGTGTGCTTTCCTGTGCTATTCTCTGTCACGGGCACCCGTGCCTCCGTTGCGGGCAACCCCGCGATCCATATCGCGGATCGCGGGTGCACCCGTGCCTCCCTCCGCTGCCCCAGTGCTGCTCCGGTGCACTCACCTCTCCTGGCTCCCGCTCCCGTCCGGACTGGGTCTCGCGCGCGGCCCCGCTCCCTAGGGCGCGCGCGCGGCACTGCCTCAAGATTTAAAGGGCCAGCGCACAGGTGATTAGTATTGGTCATTTCCTGTTTTGTATATAACCCTTTGTTTCCCATCATTCCCTGCCGGATCTTTGTGCCTCTTAGCCTTAGAGAAAGCTTCCTAGCGAGTATTGCTGTGTTCCTGCGTATTCCTGTATTCCTGCGTTCCAGTGTATTCCTGTGTGTTCCCGTTCCTGAGTCCTGTGTTGCCGTGTTACCTGTGTTCCTCCCTGTTGCTGTATGCCTGTGTTCCCGTTCCCTCCTGCCTGGACCTTCTGTTGCTGACCCCGGACTTGAACCTGACGTTGCATCTCTGCCGCCTGCCCTGACCCTGTGCCTGGACCCGACTACGAGTTTGTCATCCGTTAAGGTACTTCGACCTCGGCTGCCACCGTGGGCTAGTCACACCTGGGAACGACCTAGTGGTATCCTGCCGCAGCAAGTCCAACCCGCTTTGCGGCGGGCTCTGGTGAAACCAGGTGCCGCTAGGCTCCGGTTCCGGGTGTTGGCTAGTTACATCTCCCGCGGTGGTCCAGAGGATCCACTGATCCTAACAGTAAGATCCGGCCATGGATCCCGCCGAGGCTCCTTCTCCCAGTCAGCCTGATCTTGCCACCATCGTGATCCACCAGTCCCGGCAGATTGCAGCACAGCGGAATCAGCTAGAGCAAGTCACCGCCATGCTCCAACAACTACTTGCTACCCAACATCAGCAACAGTCTCCTGAAGCGGCCGCTGCGACCCCTGCTGCCCCGGCTTATCTTCCTGCTGCTGAACCCAGGCTACGCCTCTCTTTGCCCGGCAAGTATGATGGAGATCCAAAGATGTGCAGGGGCTTCATAACCCAGTGCTCCTTGCACATAGAACTGATGCCGTCGCAATTTGCCACAGAGCGGTCCAAGGTGGCATTTGTCCTCAGCCTTCTTTCCGGGAAAGCCCTGGCCTGGGCTACTCCGCTTTGGGACAGAGATGACCCGGTTGTGTCTAACCTCACTGCGTTTCTGTCAGAGTTCCGGTCAGTCTTCGAGGAACCAGCACGAGCCTCCTCTGCGGAGTCTGCATTGTTGAACTTGCGTCAGGGCAACTCATCGGTGGGAGAGTACGCAGTTCAATTCCGCACCCTGGCTTCTGAACTTGCGTGGAACGATGCAGCCCTCATCGCTACATTTAAGAAAGGGCTCTCTGCGCAGGTCAAGGACGCACTGGCAGCTCGGGATCTTCCATCTACTCTGAGTGACCTCATCACCTTGGCCACTCAAATTGATGTTCGGTTTAAGGAGCGAGCTGAGGAACTACGCTCCGAGTATCCCCAAGGCCGTGTTAGGCGCATTCCTCGCCTGGCGCCAGTCTTCCAAAGGCCGCTCCAGGGTCCGCCTGAATCTTCTGCTGAGGAACCCATGCAGGTTGACCGAACCCGGCTCACTCTACGAGAGCTTTCAAGACGCCGACAGGAGAACCTCTGTCTGTACTGTGCCAGCCCTGAGCATTTCATCGGTTCCTGTCCTGTCCGTCCTCAACGTCCGGGAAACGCCAGCACCTAGGCTTCTTGGGAGAAGCGTCCCTAGGTGTGAATACAGCTTCTCCACGTCTGACTCTTCCCATGCTCCTCAGCGTTGGCACCGGTACCCAGATCCAGGTTACTGCCTTCCTGGACTCGGGCTCTACAGCGAACTTCGTGGATGCAGCCTTGGTCTCTCGGCATCACTTCCCGGTGGTTCGTCTCGAGAAGCCATTGTCTATTGCCTCGGTCAATGGTCAGATTCTCTCCGTACCCATCTGGTTTCGCACGGAGCCCCTGCTTCTGCAAGTTGGTGCCCTACATCAAGAGAGACTTTCGTTTTTTGTGCTGCCCCAAAGCACATCTGCTCTACTGCTGGGTCTCCCCTGGTTGCAGCTTCATGCCCCTGTACTGGACTGGTCCTCCGGGCATATCCTCCGTTGGGGTCCGAACTGTGCTTCACGTTGTATGCAGATTCCCCTTCCGCTACCTGTGAGGACTTCGACTCTGGCTCCCAAGTCTCTGGAGGGTCTGCCAGCTTGTTATCGGGACTTTTCGGACGTTTTCTCCAAGAAGCAGGCGGAGATTCTACCACCACATCGTCCCTATGATTGCCCTGTGGATCTTCTTCCTGGCGCCACTCCTTCCAGAGGTCGTGTCTACCCTCTTTCTGTACCTGAGTCTCTAGCCATGTCCGACTACATCAAGGAGAATCTGCAGAGGGGTTTTATACGCAAGTCCTCCTCTCCAGCTGGCGCAGGTTTTTTCTTCGTTACCAAGAAGGACGGCTCCCTACGTCCCTGTATAGACTATCGTGGGCTGAATAAGATCACGGTAAAAAACCGTTACCCCCTGCCGTTGATTACAGAACTCTTTGATCGCCTACGTGGTTCCAAGGTGTTCTCCAAGATGGACCTCCGTGGTGCTTACAATCTCATCCGGATCCGCAAAGGTGATGAGTGGAAGACGGCGTTTAACACCCGTGACGGGCACTTGAGTACCTAGTGATGCCCTTTGGACTGTGTAATGCCCCTGCTGTTTTTCAGGAGTTTGTGAACGACATTTTTCGGGACCTTCTTTATACTTGTGTCGTGGTCTACCTCGATGACATCTTGGTGTACTCTCCAGACCTTGAGTCCCACCAGGCACACGTACGACAAGTTCTTGGTCGACTTCGTGCCAATCACCTCTATGCCAAGTTAGAAAAATGCCTGTTTCACCAGCACTGCCTTCCCTTCCTTGGTTACATAATTTCCAACAGAGGCCTCCAGATGGACCCCGCGAAGCTGTCTGCAGTTCTTCAGTGGCCACGTCCAGAGGGTCTCCGAGCCATACAGAGGTTCCTGGGGTTTGCGAACTATTACCGTCAGTTTATTCCCCATTTCTCCACTCTGGTGTCCCCCATCGTGGCGCTCACCAAGAAGGGTGCCAATCCACGTGCCTGGTCTCCAGCTGCTGAAATGGCCTTCTCCAAGTTAAAGTCTGCTTTCTCCTCGGCTCCCGTACTCTCTAGGCCAGATACGGACAAACCCTTTCTTCTGGAGGTGGACGCATCCTCCATAGGAGCTGGAGCGGTGCTCACTCAGAAAGGGCCCAAGGGCCGAACTTTGACTTGCGGTTTCTTTTCCAAGACTTTTTCTCCAGCTGAGAGAAATTATTCCATTGGAGACAGAGAACTATTAGCCATCAAACTTGCTCTTGAAGAATGGCGATATCTTCTGGAGGGAGCTCTCTATCCTGTTTGTGTGTACACTGACCACAAGAATCTTCTGTACCTCCAGACAGCCCAGCGCCTGAATCCCAGGCAAGCCCGGTGGTCTTTGTTCTTCTCCCGCTTTGACTTGCTGATTCATTTTCGTCCGGCAGACAAGAATGTCAAGGCTGATGCTCTGTCCCGTTCGTCAGATGTTGTTGGAGATGAACCAGTTCCTCGGCACATAATTTCTCCTGATCAGCTTGTTGTTGCAGCTCCGGTGGACCTTCGGCAGCTGCCTCCTGGCAAGACGTATGTTAGACCTGCTCTCAGGAAGAGGATTCTGTCTTGGGGACATTCTTCTCGTCTGGCTGGGCACCCTGGGGTGCAGCGCTCCTTGGCCCTCATCTCCCGCTATTACTGGTGGCCAGACCTGGTCAAAGATGTTCGGGAATTTGTGGGATCCTGCTCCTCCTGTGCCCGCAATAAAGCCTCTCGTCTCAAACCGGCTGGACTGTTACTCCCGTTGCCGATACCCAGTCGCCCGTGGTCTCACGTGGCAATGGACTTTGTTACTGATTTGCCTGTCTCCTCGGGCAATACTGTCATCTGGGTGGTGACGGACCGGTTTTCCAAAATGTCCCATTTTGTTCCCCTTCCAGGTCTTCCGTCTTCTCCACAGCTTGCCAGTTTGTTCTTCAAACATATCTTCCGTCTGCATGGCCTTCCGCTTCACATTGTGTCCGATCGAGGAATCCAGTTTGTCTCTAAATTCTGGCGTTCTTTATGTAACCAAATGCAGGTCATCCTTGACTTTTCTTCTGCTTACCACCCTCAGTCGAATGGTCAAGTAGAGAGGGTGAACTAGACTTTGGGCTGCTACTTGCGCCACTTCGTCTCAGCCCGTCAAGACAATTGGACTGACCTTCTACCTTGGGCTGAGTTCTCTTACAATTCTCTGGACTCGGGATCTACTGGTTCGGCTCCGTTCTTCGTGGTCTATGGACGTATTCCTCGCCCACCTCTCCCGCTGTCTACTCCCTCTGTTGTCCCTGCGGTGGAGGATCTGGTGCAGGATCTCAAGGCTGTTTGGGACCAGACCCGCCAGTCCCTTCTACGAGCTTCAGACCGTACCAAGACCCAGGCTGATAAAAGACGTCGAGCTCCTCCTGTCTTCTCTCCTGGTGACAAAGAATGGCTATCCTCCAGATACGTCCGGCTTAAGATACCCAGCTATAAACTTGGGCCCTGGTTCCTTGGCCCCTTTGAGGTAATCAAGCGCATTAATCAAGTGGCATACAAGCTCCGCCTTCCTCCATCTATGCGCATCCCGAACTCCTTTCATGTATCCCTCCTGAAGCCAGTCGTCTTGAACCGCTTCACCCAGCAATCCCCTCCTCCGGCTCCTGAGGCTGATTCTCCAGATGTATATGAAGTCAAGGAGGTTCTGGACATGAAGTTCGTAAGGGGTAAGCGGTTCTTCCTTGTAGATTGGAAGGGGTTCGGGCCTGAGGAGAGATCCTGGGAGCCTGAAGAGAATATTTTTGATCGGATTCTCCTCCAGAGGTTTCTTGGGACCAAGAAGAAGAGGGGGAGGCCGAAGGGGGGGGGTACTGTCACGGGCACCCCCGCGATCCATACCACGGATCGCGGGTGCACCCGTGCCTCCGTTGCGGGCACCCCCGCGATCCATATCGCGGATCGCGGGTGCACCCGTGCCTCCCTCCGCTGCCCCAGTGCTGCTCCGGTGCACTCACCTCTCCTGGCTCCCGCTCCCGTCCGGACTGGGTCTCGCGTGCGGCCCCGCTCCCTAGGGCGCGCGCGCGGCACTGCCTCAAGATTTAAAGGGCCAGCGCACAGGTGATTAGTATTGGTCATTTCCTGTTTTGTATATAACCCTTTGTTTCCCATCATTCCCTGCCAGATCTTTGTGCCTCTTAGCCTTAGAGAAAGCTTCTTAGCGAGTATTGCTGTGTTCCTGCGTATTCCTGTATTCCTGCGTTCCAGTGTATTCCTGTGTGTTCCCGTTCCTGAGTCCTGTGTTGCCGTGTTACCTGTGTTCCTCCCTGTTGCTGTGTGCCTGTGTTCCCGCTCCCTCCTGCCTGGACCTCCTGTTGCTGACCCCGGACTTGAACCTGACGTTGCATCTCTGCCGCCTGCCCTGACCCTGTGCCTGGACCCGACTACGAGTTTGTCATCCGTTAAGGTACCTCGACCTCGGCTGCCACCGTGGGCTAGTCACACCTGGGAACGACCTAGTGGTATCCTGCCGCAGCAAGTCCAACCCGCTTTGCGGCGGGCTCTGGTGAAAACCAGGTGCCGCTAGGCTCCGGTTCCGGGTGTTGGCTAGTTACATCTCCCGCGGTGGTCCAGAGGATCCACTGATCCTAACATTCTCCTGTCGTCACTCCGGGTACAGACTGTCTCCTGTGTTACTACCTTGGCAGCCACCGCGGGCTAGTCGCACCTGTGGAACGACCTGGTGGTTACTCGCCGCAGCAAGTCAGTCCTGCTTTGCGGCGGGCTCTGGTGAACACCGGGTTCCACTTAGGCTCCGGTCCCAGGTCGGCTAGTACTACCTCCCGCAGTGGTCCAGAGGGTCCACAGACTCCCAGTTGTGACAGTAAGATCCGGCCATGGACCCCGCCAAGGAGCCACGTCAGATACTGGCTGAACTTTCCAGTGTTGTCGCCCGGCAGTCGCAGCAGATTGCTGCTCAAGGAGAACTTTTAGGCCAAGTCGCTTCCACTCTACAACAGCTGCTTGACTCCAGGCTTCAGCATCAAGTTCCGGTGACTACTCCTGCAGCAGTTTCTTTGACTACTCCTGTGACTTCGCCTGTCATCCCGGCTTGTTCCCCGGCACCAGAGCCTAGGATGAGTCTCTCTATGCCTAACAAATATGATGGCGATCCCAAACAGTGCAAAGGATTCATCAACTTGTGCTCGCTGCATATTGAACTAATGTCTTCTCTGTTGATCAGCGAATGTTCCAAGGTGGCCTTCATCATCAGCCTCCTCTGTGGGACAGGAACGATCTGAACTCAGTCGGAGCGAGGCGCCTTTATGTGCAACCTTTAAGAAAGGCCTGTCCTCACGGGTTAAGGATGCTTTGGCTGCTCGGGATCTTCCGACTACTCTGAATGATCTTATCACCTTGGCCACCCGGATTGATGTGCGGTTCCTGGAAAGAGCTGAAGAATTTCAGCACGAGCGACCTCTAGTCTGGCTCCCACGTCTGCCACGTTTGGCTCTGGTTTTCCAGAAGCCATTCCAGCCTCCCGTTACTCAGTCTGCTGGTGAACCTATGCAGGTTGATAGAGCTAGACTTACTCCTGGTGAACGATCTAGACGTTTCCGAGAACGCCTATGTCTATACTGTGCCAGTCCCAAGCACCTCATCGGGACTTGTCCAGTGCGTCCCCAACATCTGGGAAATGGCAGCACTTAGGGCTTTTGGGAGAGGCGTCCTTAAGTGTGAATTCAGCTTCTCCACGTCTGATTATTCCGGTTCTTCTCAGTATTGGCACCGGTGCTCCCGTGCTGGTTGCAGCATTCCTGGATTCCAGATCGGCTGGGAACTTTGTGGATGCTGCTCTCGTTTCCCGGCATCACATTCCGGTGGTTCCTCTTAAGTCTCCTCTCGTAATTTCTTCTCTAAGTGGACAGCTTCTTTCCGATCCGGTCCGGTACCACACGGAACCTATCCGACTTCAGGTTGGAGCCTTACATCTAGAAGATTTGGTCTTCTATATCTTGCCTCGCTCCACATCAGCTCTTATTCTAGGTCTTCCCTGGCTTCAGCTACATGCCCTGATTCTCAATTGGAAGACTGGTGAGATCCTGCGTTGGAGTCCTGAATGGAGTCCTGAATGTATGGTGGCTCCACTCCCGGTCTTATCCTCTTCTGTGTCTTCCAACTCTCTGGAGGGTCTGCCAGCTTGTTACCAGGACTTTTCTGACGTTTTTTCTAAGAAGCAAGCTGAAAACTTGCCACCACATCGTCCCTATGATTGCCCAGTGAATCTCGTGCCTGGCACTACCCCTCCCAGAGGTCGAGTCTATCCACTTTCGGTTCCGCTACCCTCTGTCGTTGATTACAGAACTTTTTGATCGCCTACGCAGTTCCAGGGTGTTCTCCAAGCTGGATCTTCGGGGTGCATATAATCTCATCCGGATCCACAAAGGTGACGAGTGGAAGACGGCGTTTAATACCCGTGACGGGCATTTTGAATACTTAGTAATGTCCCTTGGACTGTGTAACGCCCCTGCCGTTTTTCAAGAATTTGTGAATGACATTTTCCGGGATCTTCTCTATATGTGTGTCGTGGTCTACCTGGATGACATTTTGGTATACTCTCCAGACCTTGAATCCCATCAGAGACATGTACGTCAAGTTCTTGGTCGACTTCGTGCCAACCAACTGTACGCCAAACTGGAGAAATGCCAGTTTCACCAGCAAAGACTTCCATTACTGGGTTACATAATTTCCGACAGAGGCCTTCAGATGGATCCCGCAAAACTGTCTGCTGTTCTTCAATGGCCACGCCCAGAAGTTCTCAGAGCCATACAGAGATTCCTGGGGTTTGCGAATTATTATCGAGTTCATTCCCCACTGTCGTGGCCCATATCGTGGCACTCACTATGAAGGGTGCCAATCCTCGTGCCTGGTCTCCTACTGCTGAAGAAGCCTTTTCCAAGTTGAAGTCCACATTTGCCTCGGCACCAGTCCTCTCTAGGCCTGATACCAACAAGCCTTTTTATCTTGAGGTGGATGCATCCTCTGTAGGAGCTGGAGCAGTGCTCTCCCGGAAAAGGCCTAAGGGCCGAACTTCTACATGCGGCTTCTTTTCCAAGACCTTTTCCCCAGCTGAAAGAAATTATTCGATAGGAGACAGGGAGTTGTTAGCCATCAAGCTTGCGCTAGAAGAATGGCGCTATCTTCTGGAAGGTGTTCTCCATCCTGTGAGTGTGTACACTGATCACAAAAACTTGTTATACCTCGAGACAGCCCAGCACCTGAATCCCAGGCAAGCCTGGTGGTCTTTGTTCTTTTCCTGTTTCGACCTACTGATCCATTTTCGTCCGGTGGAAAAGAATGTCAAGGCTGATGCCCTGTCCCGGGCTTCGGTTGTTGTTGGAGAAGAACCGCTCCTCGACACATAATTTCTCCGGACCAGCTTGTTGTTGCAGCTCCAGTGGATCTTCGGCAGCTACCTCCCGGTAAGACGTATGTTAAACCTACTCTCTGGAAGAGGATTTTATCTTGGGGACATTCTTCCCATGTGGCTGGGCATCCTGGGGTGCAACGCACCGTGTCCCTCATCTCCCGCTACTACTAGTGGCCAGACCTGGTCCAAGATGTTCGGGAGTTTGTGGGATACTGCTCCTCCTGTGCCCGTAACAAAGCCTCCCGTCTTAAACCGGCTGGACTGTTACTGCCGTTGCAGATACCCAGTCGCCCATGGTCCCATGTGGCAATGGACTTTGTCACCGATCTGCCTGTCTCCTCGGGCAGTACTGTCATCTGGGTGGTGACGGACTGGTTTTCAAAGATGTCCCATTTTATTCCCCTTCCAGGTCTTCCGTCTTCTACACAGCTTGCCAGTCTATTCTTCAAACACATCTTCCGACTGCATGGTCTTCCGCTTCATATCTTGTCCGATCGAGGAGTCCAGTTTTCAAAATTCTGGCATTCCTTATTTAATCAACTGCAGGTCAACCTTGATTTTTCCTCTGCCTACCATCCGCAGTCTAATAGTCAAGTGGAAAGGGTGAACCAGACTTTGGGCTGTTACCTCCGTCACTTCGTTTCAGCCCGTCAGGACAACTGGGCTGACCTTCTACCTTGGGCAGAGTTCTCCTACAATTTCCTGGACTCTGGGTCCACCCGCTCAGCTCCGTTCTTTGTGGTCTTTGGTTGTATTCGTCGCCCTCCTCTCCCATTGTCTACTCCCTCTGATGTCCCTGCAGTAGATGATTTGGTGCAGGACCTCAAGTCTGTTTGGGATCAGACCCGCCAGTCTCTTGTACGAGCTATGGACCGTACCAAGATCCAGGCTGATAAGAAACGTTGACTTCCTCCTGTCTTCTCTCCTGGTGATAAAGTATGGTTGTCCTCCAAATACGTCCGGCTTAAGATACCCAGCTACAAACTTGGTCCTCGGTTCCTTGGTCCCTTTGAGGTAATCAAGCGCATCAATCAAGTAGCCTATAAGCTCCGCCTTCCTCCATCTATGCGCATCCCGAACTCCTTCCATGTCTCCCTCCTGAAGCCAGTCATCCTGAACCGCTTCTCCCAACAATCCCCTCCTCCTGCTCCTGAAGCGGATTCCCCAGATGTCTATGAAGTTAGGGAGGTTCTGTACATGAAGACCATAAGGGGTAAGCGGTTCTTTCTTGTAGACTGGAAGGGGTTCGGGCCTGAGGAGAGATCTTAGGAGCCCGAAGAGTACATTTTTGATCGGACTCTCCTCCAGAGATTTCTTGGGACAAAGAAGAAGAGGGGAAGGCCGAAGGGGGGAGGTACTGTCACGGGTGCTCCCCCGATCCCTGTCTCGGATTGCGGTAGCACCCGTGCCGCCTCAGGGTCCGTCCCCGGCTCCTCTCACCTTTCCCAGCTCCAGCGGCGTCCTCCGCAGCTTCCGTGGCTCGGCGCGCGGGTCCCCGTCTCCTAGGGCTTGCGCGCGCTGGCTCGCTAAGATTTAAAGGGCCAGCGCGCTAATAATTGGCGCTGGTCTGATTTAAATTCCAGCCCCTTCCTATTGTTCTTGCCGGATCTTCAAAATTCCCTGAAGAGAAAGCTCCTGTGATTCCTGCGTTCCTGTGATTCCTGCGTTCCTGTGTGCCAGTCCGCTCCTGTGGTCCTGCGTTCCTGTGTGCCAGTCCATTCCTGTGGTCCTGCGTTCCTGTGTGCCAGTCCATTCTAGTGGTCCTGCGTTCCTGTGTGCCAGTCCGTTCCTGTGGTCCTGCGTTCCTGTGTGCCAGTCCGTTCCAGTGGTCCTGCGTTCCTGTGTGTCAGTCCGTTCCTGTGTCCTGCGTTCCTCCGTGCCAGCTCCTGCAATTCCTGACGTGAGTACTATGTGCCTTCCTGTGCTATTCTCCTGCCGTCACTCTGGGTACAGACTGTCTCTTGTGTTACTACCTTGGCAGCCACCGCGGGCTAGTCGCACCTGTGGAACAACCTGGTGGTTACTAGCCGCAGCAAGTCCATCCTGCTTTGCGGCGGGCTCTGGTGAACACCGGGTTCCACTTAGGCTCCGGTCCAAGGTCGGCTAGTACCACCTCCCGCAGTGGTCCAGAGGGTCCACAGACTCCCAGTCGTGAAACCATGTATTTATTTATCTTTCTAAATTTGCGTTGATAAATGTCTGTTTTTTTCTTTGTCTCTGATTTGTAGGGGGTATTTTTGTGACTTTTAGGTGCATGTATGGAAATATGCAGAGGTCAGTTGTACTTCGTTTTGCACATAAAAAGTGTATAATTTGCATCTAAAAAGTCGCAAAACAAAGAGAACATCTGTCTTGGAAAGATACATGTAAAAATGCACCTAAGAAGTCCAAAAATATTTAAAAAAATACAAAAAAAGAGCCCAACAGATCAAAATAAAGATGTCCCCATACATTTATATATATTTATATATTATATACATATATATATTTATATATTACATATAAATATATATATATATATATATATATATAAACCCAAACGCCTTGCTCAAGCTACCCAGGACAGAGAACAGCTGTTCTCCTGCTGCTGATCACGTTGGTGTACACATGCCAGCGTGATCGCCAAGGATACTTATCCTAGACGTGTTAAAACTACACTAAGTATAAAAATACACAAAATAACTTTTCCCTCAATATTTATTTCTTATTTGATGACTTTGCATCTCCTATTGAAATCAAAACATGTGAGGAATATTTAAATACAAATTCTATATATTTCCCAGTAGACAAGACATTTCCCCCTCCTACTGACAAACCTGTCTTTTTCTCCATTGTTTACTTTTATCATAATTTTATTTCCGTCTCACTTTTAAAAAATGTCAGCAATAACTCTAAACCTTTGTTGTATACGTGTCTTTTTTTCTTTAATGTTTTTATGTTTGTTATGTCAACAAGCTACTCAAAGAAAAATAAATATGGCACAGTGCTATACAGAAACATTGGGGGGTTTCTATAAAGACCATGAAACATCACGCAGGCGGGTCAGACGCCAATCTCGTCCTACTACAGTGTTCTCCACAGTGGATTTCCCCTCATGAATATAATCACGTGAGTTAATGGACTTTAATGTGAACATTTTACACATATGTGATGCAGTTATTCAGTAATGTATGTACAGTATATGTACAGCAGGTTTACTCAATTTTCTTTAAAGGAAATCAACCTCATGGCTTTAGTTATTTAAAAATGAAAAATACTGGTGTGTGCTCCCTGATCTATTCTTTATTTAGACTTATTTTTCATGAAAAAGGACTTTTAAAAATATGAAAATGAACCTCATGGGATCCTGTATACATCAAAAAAGCCCCTTCTGTCTTTGTCGCCCTTCTTTGGCGCCTATGCCCACCTCCTACCTCTGTTCCCCTACCAGAGAGTCAGTGACATTGACTGATTTCCTTTAATTTGGTTCCTAACTATTTTTGGAAATATTAGTTTTGCTGGAGCTGTGACGTCAGCGGCATCACAGTGTGTGCCGACGGCAGCTCACACACTAGAACGTCAGCGAGCCGCTGACGTCACAGCTCCAGCAACAGCACCACACGGAGAGAGGGAGGCAGAACATCTTTGGACAGAAAAGGACCTCCTGGGGGGTGTCGGAAGGTGAGTACACCTTTTTTTTCTCTTATAGGCTGGTCAGGGGCTGTAAACTGGGGTCTGCAGGCTGTATGCTAGGGACAGGGGGCTGCAGGCTGTATGCTAGGGACAGGGGGCTGCAGGCTGTATGCTAGGGACAGGGGGCTGCAGGCTGTATACTAGGGACAGGGGGCTGCAGGCTGTATACTAGGGACAGGGGGCTGCAGGCTGTATACTGGGGACAGGGGGCTGCTGGCTGTATACTGGGGACAGGGGCTGCTGGCTGTATGCTGGGGACAGGGGGCTGCAGGCTGTATACTGGGGCAGGGTCTGTATAATGGGGGCAGGGGTTGCAGGGCGTATACTGGGGGGCAGAGACTGCAGGCTGTATACTGGGGGCAGGGACTGCAGGCTGTATACTGGGGGCAGGGGCTGTATAGCGGGGGGCAGGAGCTGCAGGCTGTTTACTGGGGGCAGTGTCTGTATACCGGAGGGCAGGGGCTGCAGGCTGTATACAGGGGGCAGGGGCTGCAGGCTATATACAGGGAGCAGGGGCTGTATACTGGGGCAGGGGCTGCAAGCTATATACAGGGAGCAGGGGCTGTATACTGGGGCAGGGGCTGCAAGCTATATACAAGGGCATGGGCTGCAAGCTGCAGACGGGGGGCATGCATTAGCTGGATGTATACTAGGGGCATGCACTGGCTGGCTGTATACTGGGGGGGGGGGGCAGGCTGGGACCAATGCATTTCCTACCTTCGGCTTATAATCGAGTCAATAGTTTTTTTTCAGTTTTTTGTGTTTAAATTAGGTACCTCGGCTTATACTTGGATCGGCTTATACTCGAGTATATACGGTAAGAAGATTACCAAGTGTCCATGGTTCATCATAATTGATTTTGAAAATACCTACAACAGTTTTACCTCTTTTTCATCTACCATACTTTCAATTCCATATCCACTTTCCTTAAGATAAATGTTTGCTTATTTCTAATCCTAAACTAAAACCAGTGTCCTTTGATTTTTGAGACATGAACCCCTGTGCTCAAATGGATAAGATCTCCGCATACTGTAAATACTTCATCCTAATCCAGATCACCAGAAGAAGATACAGGATGGAAACACAGTGCCGCCATCTTCGATGCTGGCCCATATGAGAGCACAGAATATATTTTGTAGAATTACAAACTTAAAGGGGCACTTCCATCAGGGCATTTACATTTAATGTAATTCATTTGCCACATGTAAACATTTCTTCAGTTGGATGTTAATAAAAAAAATGTTCATGTGTGAAGATAATTTTTCCTAACAAATGAGATACCACCACCTCACACTATGGCAGCGGTGGCCAGACATGCACTACCAAGCCCTGCCTGTCCTCCTAGATTCAGTGATCATTACCACAGGACGGCTGGGGGACATGTAGTAACTCCCGAACATTTCATATACAAAAACAATTTGTTTCTTTGTGCAATCCCTCCAGCAGACGTGGTCGTATCCGAGGAAGCCATCTCATTTCTAAAGGACAACAGGACTACATTTAAGAAAAATTATCTTCACACATGAACATCTTTTTTAATAACATCTAAATGAAGAAATGTTTACATATGGCAGATTAATGAAACTGAATGTGAATGCCCAGGCGAGAATACCCCTTTAATTTGAAACATGATAAAGGAGGATGCTAGATATATTTTTATTGAGGCCTTAAAATTTACTGCATGAACCTGTAGCCAATTGCATATGCCCCTCTTACTCTGATGGTCTTACATCAACAGTTCTGATCTTTAGAAAAAAACAAACATTGTTACCCACTGTAGATTTAACTTCCAAAATTATAGTGGCAAAACTAATGCAGGAGTTGGTCTTTCCTTCATGTTATAACCTCTTTCAATAGTCCCTGGAGTACCTTCTTCTTTTCTCTGTGCAAAGACGTTTTTCTTGCTTGATTTTATTTGAATATTATAAAATATACTTATGAAAATTACTAATATAGAAAGCATGCTTGATAAAGATTCATTGTGAATCGAAACGTTGCGCATGTTATGCCTAGATAACTTGTGAATAAAACCTTTTTGGATTTCACCCTGCGGTGCTGTGGTTTCCTCCATGAATTATAATATAGAAAGTATTCATTCGCTGAAATTAGATCTGTAACTCATAAATGGTGAGACCAGCTAGTTTTCAAATACTCCAAAATGTAGTTGTAGTCAATACAAATTAATAAAGCCCCTTCAGCGAGAAACGTCCCTTCGCCTTTCTGTGGCGTGCATCCCCCCTGTCCTGGATTCTTCCCCGCAATAAAGAGTTTTCTGCTTCCTACCCTGGTGAGTGCCATTTTTATCTCTTCATTTTGGGCTGATTCATTGCTTCTTGGTTTTGACGTGCACCCCAAATTAGAACTTGCTGTCGGTACACGAGTACAGCTTTTGTCACAGTACTTGTGCTTTGATGTCTTTTCGTGGTGAGAGTGGTGCCAGTCATTTTCTGCTTATCGTTCTAGATGTCACAAATTAATAAATACTAATAGAGAGAGGCTCAATAAACATCAATTATCTCATTCTGACACAATTATCCAAATTTTTAAGTTTCACTAATTTCACATGTTCTATTCTTTTTAAGTGGCCCCAGGACCTATCTCCAAAAAAAAGCTATTCACACACTTAAGAGACTTAATTATTTGCTTCTTCTTATGTTCCAAAAAGCTATGGTATGTCACAGCATCAGTTTGGAGAAAACGTACATCCCCAGAACTTGATTGAAATATGCTTTGACAGGAGATAAAACACTCAGCCCGTTTGTTAACTTATTAACCCACATAACCTAATTATCCATCCAAAAATGCAAATCAGAGCCAAGGAAACCTTTTAGCCTTGCAGTTTACAGTTATTTTGCGTTCTGAATGCCAGTGCTCTTGTTATAAAAATTTAAAGATCTTCGATATTTCATAGAAACAGATGTACACATTAGGCTGTGGTATTACTATAATTGGAAACCTCTGTCTTCTGCCACTTGTGCCTTCAGCAACATTCTCAAAAATTCTGCAGCTCAAAGCACCAGATGACAAAAAAAGAAAACCAAGAAGTATCTGATGTGTATGATGTGTGTGGAATGGTGTATATCCATCATGTATATAGGAGTACATGCATGGGAATGAGTGCCTAGTTTACATTTTATGACTCATTTTTTCCTAGACTGCTATATCATTTCAACAGCAAAAGCTAGCAACCAGGATCAGTTAAAGGGTTGTAAGATCGGTAGGGGCCCAGCATCCCCGACTGCTTAGCTGGTACGGAAAATGGAGCCAGAGGCATAGCTAAGGCTTCATGGGAATTGTTGCAAACATTCGGCTTTGGCCCTCCATACAGCTTCTCATGCCACAATCCGTCTATGCAGGACTACCAAAGCATCCAAGTTGTTCTCAAGGGTCAGCATGGTGGCTTAGTGGTCAACATTACAGCCTTGCAGCGCTGTGGTCCTGGGTTCAAGTCCCATCCAAGTCAACATCTGCAAAGAGTCTGTGTTTGCATAGGTTTCCTCCTGTTTCCTCCCACATTCCAAAAAAAAAAACATACTGGTAGGTTGATTAGATTGTGAACCCCACGGGGGCTGTTTTGACAATCTCTGTGCAGTTCTGCGTAATCTGTAGGAACTATATAAATAAACGAATTATTATTAATTATTGAAAAATTAACAGGGTGTACCTGGACATGTAACAGTGAGCCTGGTATATTAATAAAAACTTTTTCACAGCTTTATACCACTGATCAGTATAATCATGAATATCAAATTGTTATACAAAGAAGCCCTTATACAAAGCTTAATTCATGGAAAAAAAAACTTTTCAAATGTCTTGTCAACAGAAGAATTAAGGGGGCGTGGCCTCCGGGAAAGGGGTATGATCTCATGAGTAAGGGGTCATGGGATGCGAAAATTGTCCGTGCACCCAAAATTCTGGCGCACAGTTTAGACCAACTAAAAGTAGGTCTAAAGTAGGAACCGACAGTCTTATACTGTACTATAATTTATCATCACCGTGATAAATCTGGCGCAGCAAAAGACTAGTGTTTTCCTGCTGGAAACTGTTGGAACCTGAGACACATTGTTAATCCCCCCTGATGTTTTGTGCTCTCTGTTATATTACCCAAACCACAAGGGCTGGAGGGAGGTCCTATCAATTGGCCTAGCTCACTCACTACTGGCCCCATAACTGCTTCAGCTACATGTGGCTACCCGCTCTAACTCCTTTCACCGGCAAAAAGGCTGTACCTTTCGCTCAAATTAGCACCTTATGTTTATGCAGACAGAATATACAGTGCTTTTGCTGAGGAATTAAAAATTGTAAAATGTATGCATCATATTCAATGAGAAATATTTTTTTATATGACAGTGAAATATAAATTTTTATTTGTGAAAAAAAGTCTTAACAACACCGAATATTATACTATCAAAATCATTATCTTAATGCCTACGTCGTTTTCATTCTGCTCATGAAACTTCTTGGAAATCTTGTTGGCAGGCAGCTTTATACCATAAAGAGTAGTCAAATTAAAAGTCTTTTAATAAGACCATAATGTACAAATTAATAATACATCAACTAATTACATGCATCATATTTATGTAAACTTACACAGACAAGCATTTAAATGAAATTAATCATATCTTGTTGTGTTTAAAACCCCTGGCAACAGAAGGGAGGGTAGGATTGGACCCCTATTGTGTCACATTCTTGGTGTGTCACACATTAAGAAACTGATAGAACATCATCCATCATGTCTCCAGTATGATGCTGTCATTCACTTGTGACTGCTAGGCCATCCGAGGCTCTCATTAACGCACAGATGCTGTGCAGAACAAATGCCATGATGAACAGAACATGGTAAAGAACTAATGGCTCAATTTGTTTCTAATATCCTTAAAATCAGATTATATTTCCCTTGAAATTAAGAGAGATTTTCTCTTTCCATCATATCAAAATTGGCATAACCTAGAACATTAAAGCACATCATTGCCAGAACAGCAGAGTGTTAGGCAAGCAGGTTTCTTAGCCTTTTTGCAGACTTGGCAAGGTTTACTAATAAACACATGCACATTTCCATATTACACTTATGTTACCCCAGAAATTAAAACATGAAAAAATAATATGTTTTGATTGTGAAACTGATTCGGAGATACCTGCATTTCATGCCATTTAATAATTGTAAAGCTCATTGTGTGAATACTGCTTGTTATATACTACCTTTGGACTGCACCATGCATCCTGGAATGGCTTTCAAATTCTGCTAAACATTGGACAGTTTCCTTTCATTCATTTGCTGCCTGAGCCATGGGGTTTTATCAGACACTGAGCCAGACTGGGCACTTGCCTCTGTTCTTTGGGCCAAACCACTATTTCTTACTTAAACAAGCTATTTCGATGTGACCAGGAAATATCAAATATAACTGACCCAGAGGTAAATTTATTTACAGCAAAATGGACATATTATTACGAAACCCAACAATAATTGTCTCCTTATGTTTGTAGTAAAATGTATTTTATTTATATTGTAGGTCATGGTACACTAAGGATCAAATAATAAGGAGCTTGTTTTTGACAGTACAGTAATCAGAAGAGAACCCTAACTATATTTGTATGTATAATTTTATGCTTTATTCCTTGGGTCCAGTGCTAACGGTGCCCCATTTTCGGTGAGAGAACTTTCGGTGTTGTATACTGAACTGATTGCATGTGTTTTTCTAACTTTTATTTCTTTTTTCCTAGCGACAATGATTTTTGTGGCATTTTATGTGGGGAATTATGGGATACATTTTGGGCTTAAACCCTAAAAAAATGTTGGCTGCCTACTCCCACTCCATTTAATGACATGTTTAGGGTAATTGGGTGTTGTATAAGTTTTCAATAGTGGGGAAAACACATTCTTAGGTACACTGCAACTGCCTGCTGAGGAGGACCGGATACTCCTAATAGCCAATTCTGGAATAAAAATTTGTCAATCTACGAATAATAAAAAAAATTCCATGTTTATCACTAACTGCTTGCTATGTCATTGGTTAGTGGGCCCATGATCATGCTAGAGGGTGTTTTTCACCATTTGTATGGTATATAGTCAGTTGTCTTCATATAATAGGTATGAGTAGGGCCCCATAGCAGTTTGAAATGTGTCACCTTTTTGTTTGTGCCACATTTTTAATCATATAAACTGTTGAAGTTTTATTTTTTACACTTTTGCTTATGCTGGCTGTATTTTTCTTGCTCTTTACTGATTTTCAAACTTCTAAGCACGGCTTTAACAGTGAGCTTAGTGATTTTTGTTTTTTACATATAGTTTAGTACTACATGTATGTAAATTCATTTATTTGTAGAGGAAGACCACACTGTAAATTTACATTAATTGTTATCACTGTACACTATATAATTTACTGTGCATAATATATTTAAGTGAGGTAGCTATTAATTTTGGAGGTGCTGGAGATAACATCAGTTTTGGGGGGGATGGGTAATATAACATGAGTGAGCACACACTTTCATACACTTTTACACACACAAATACATGTATACACTCATACGCACACATTTATGCATTCATATATACACAAATAGAGTATATACAAATTCATACAGTATGTACACATTATATACACTTATACACACACATCATATACACTCATAGTATATACACATCAAATTTGTACATACACATACTATACATGCATAGTATAAATACATCATATACTTAGAAATACAGCTTCACTTTTATCATAGCCTCACTGCTGCATTTTAGCATATATAAATATACACACACCCATCTTAATATTAAATTACATACATTATCGGGCATGCTGAGATGAATAGATGAGACGGAGGTGTGGGCTTGTGAGGCCGCGGCTGAGATAGACAGGCCGGGCGGCCGGGGACAGAGCAGACTGAGCAGAAAATGAGGTGGGTGGACAGGGACAGAGGGATGGCACATGGGCCCGTATTACAGAACAAGGGCCGTCCCATTGCTTCACTCCATTTGGAGAGATGGCCCTGAGAAAATATAATTTATAAATGTTGTCTCCGTGGTTCATCCCAGATCCCTGTGACATGCGAGCCCCGTAGCAGCCTCTACGGCTGTTGTTATGCCACTAGAAGGACCTCTCTGCTCACTGGACCTCTGGAGAATCTCTCTGGATGCTTTTCTTTAGTCCAAGGATGTAATGATAAGCCGTAAGGTGTCTGGACTAAAGTTTTATTGATAATCCTTGTTTGAAAATCCAATTCTCCCTTGGACAAAAAAAAAATTATGGCTATAGCTACAATACCAGTTCAGACTTATGGTAAGTAAAAACTCCCTGTGTATAGAACAACTTGGGGTTGCTAGGAATTAATTTCATAGATTTCTTGTGTGCATAGAAAAATTCCAACATATGAAAAAATGGTAGAAAACAGCATATTTTGTGATTAATTCCATCCAGGTAAATGTACTTTGTAACACCTGTATTTTTTTCCACTCTATTTAAACCATATAGAATTTTTTGTCATATTACTCCTCTATGTTTCTTTAATTGATTTCAGGGTTGTTGTATACAATATTATAAGTCATGGAGCCCTGAGTATAAAATACATCAGAAGGGGTGAGCTGTATGTCATATAGTTAATTAAAGGGAATCCCTGACTAAAATATCATTAATTTGGGGACCCTGTATATAATATAATCAAGCTTTGTATCATTGAATAAATTGGGGAGGCATTGTATTAAAATATATCTGGGACCATGCTGTATGTGTTTAAATTAACTTAGAGAGAGCACTGTATATAATTTAATAATAGAAAATGAAAACTTTGAATAAATAACTTGGAGATGGAGTTGATTTATGTAAATAAATCAAGGTATGACGGGTATAATGGAATCAGGGAATAACTGTATTTGATGCATAATTGTAGTGTTATATATTTAATGAAAGTAGGAGGCTATGACAGAAGTCCTGCTGCAATAGGCACCCATTCTTTACTTGTACAGGACTGGTTAAAGGGAAACTGTCACCAGAGGGGGATTTTTCACTGGTGACAGGTTCCTTTATAGTAGATAGCAATGGTGTTTTCATGAAATGTGTGAGTTACTTTGTAAGCAAAATATGCATTATCCAACTTTACCTGGCTTCCTGCCACCACCCACTGTGAAGTCCTAGGGGCTGCACATTTCAAATTCTAACGCTCGCCTGCTAGTGGCTCACCACAAGAGGAAACTGCCCTTGCGCAATGAGCCTTGTATTGCCGACATTGGCAGTAAGCAGCAATGAGACAGTACTCAACTCACTACGGAGTTTGCGTATCTTCGGCACTGTCTAGTAACCATGCACAGGAAAACCACAGATGCGCAGTTAGGTGTAGCGAGCCACATTGCTGTTCACTGCCCATGTCGGCAATACAAGGCTCGTGCAGTGAGCCGACATCAAAAGGGGTGGTCAGGACAGGGAGGATGTGGGAGGGGGTTTGATTGCATCATATAGAGCGGGGCACCGAGTCTATCTATCATGCAAACGAGCAGGCGGACATTAGAATTTGAAATGCACAGGCCACGGGACTTCACAGTGGGTGGAGGCAGGGAGCCAGGTAAAGTTGGATAATGCATATTTCCCTAAGAAAGTAAGCCACACATTTCATAAAAACACTATTGCTATCTACTTTATACTGTCTATAGCAGTGGTGGCTAACCTATGGCACTGGTGCCAGAGGTGGCACTCAGAGCTCTTTCTGTGGGCACCCAGGCCATCACCAGAGAGGACTCCAGGTATCTTCCTGCAGTCCCAGACAGCCCAGGACTTCCTGTGCACAGAGGTATTTTAAAGTGACTGCGCTATCTGGGACTACTGGAGGAGTGGGAAGATGTGGACAGATCTGGATTATCATTGTAGCTCCTGCTCCGGCCCTGACAATTCTTCCTGTTTATGGGACCCTGGAAGGAAGCTACAATGATCATCCAAATTTCTTCTATTTTCTGCTTCATTGATGTCCTCAGGGTGCTAGTATCAATGAAAGCTGTGACAGAGCAGGGAGTATAAATCACAAATTAAATTTCTGTGTTGGCACTTTGCAATAAATAAGTGGGTCTTGGTTATAGTTTGGGCACTCGGTCTCTAAAAGGTTCGCCATCACTGGTCTATAGGAACCTATCACCAGTGAAAAATATCCCTCTGGTGACAGGTTCCCTTTAAGAGTTTCCTCCCAATACACTACAGGTTTCAGAAAAACTATAGAGCAAACAACCACTGATAAAACAGGTGCTATTGGCACCAATTTAATCTGTTAAACCTGTAAGATGCCATAAACAATTGGCACCTAAAGGCACCTAATCTGTCATACAGAAATCTTTATTACTTATGAGAGTCCCACAGCAGGGCTTCTTCTATGAGCCCCTGTGCAGCACCTTTACTTCTATGAATGCTGCCTGATGATGTAATCACATTGCCTACTTCCACTGAAGAACCCTGCTGGGAGGCAGAAGCAGATGGACCCATGAGAGTATAAGAAAGGTAAGTGGTTTTATTATTTTACCAAGTGGGCAAAGTATCTATGTAAATTCAATATGCGGGCACTGTTTATTATAAAAGTTCATTAGGGGGGCACTGTATATATGAAAAGGGGCACTTGACTCTGGTGCTATATTTCAGAATTTCTGATCTATGTATTATGGCTGGTTCTGGTTCCATATTTATACATAGAGTAGTTGTGGTGCTATATTTATGTATAGAGATCAGCTTTTTTGTTGTGTTTATGTACAGTACAGAGCATACTTCTCTTTCTGTATTAATGAACTAAGCTGAACTTGATTTTGTATTTCTGTACAGGAACCAGTTCTGTTGCTTTATATTTGTACTGAATTTGGTTCTGGTGCTGTAATTATGTATGGAGCTCAGTGCTTGTGCTGTGTTTATGTACCAAGCTTAGTTTTGTTACTGTATTTAATAATGCAGTCCTGTTTTTCTTCTATTTGTCAGCACAAGTTGCAATGAAAAAGCATGAAATGTCTCTGTTCAAAAAGATGCAACGTCTTGACTTTGTCAAAACATCATCATGCAGATTCAAAACTTTGCATATTGCTGTATTTATATACTGAGATTTGTTCTGATACTGATATATGATCTTAGGCACTACATATACTATAATGCAATTGGAGGCATTGAAGTTAACATTATTGATTCTGAAGGGCTCTTTTCCTGCTGGGAAAAATATTTGTCCTGCTGGGATAATTCCCTAGGAAATATTCTACACAGAAGGTTAAAATTGTCAAAATATGCCAATTTTCCAAAGATTTTCATTTTTTAGAAAACATATTAAAATGTTACAAAAACTACCGTATACTCGAGTATAAGCCAACCGGAGTATAAGCCAAGACCCCTAATTTTAACACAAAAAATGGGAAAAACCTATTGACTCAAGTATAAGCTAAGGGTGGAAAATCCATTAGTTACAGCCCCCCAACTCCCTGAAGTATATAGCTTTCCAGCCCGTGTAGTATATAGCCTGCCAACCACCTGTAGTATACAACCAACCCTCAGTAGTATATAGCCTGCCAGCCCCCTGTAGTATATAGCCTGCCAGCCCTTGTAGTATGTAGCCTGCCAGCCCCTGCAGTATATATACTGCCACCCCTGTAGTATATAGCCTGCCTTCCCCCTATAGTATATAGCCTGCTAGCCCTCTGTAGTATATAGCTTGCCAGCCCCCTGTAGTATGCAGCCAGCCCGTAAAAAAAACAAAAAACTCAGTACTCACCATTCTGACGACCCAGGCAGCTCCTCTTCTATCTTCATGTTAGCGACAGCTCTGTGCGCAGGGCCCAGCCTTTGCTGACACCACAGAGTGGGCCAGCCCGGCCTTGCGCTTGGAGCTTTCACAGACCTGGCGCTGGCAGGAAGAAAGAAGAGGCGCTGCAGACGGAGCTGTCACGGACCTGCCGCGAACATGAAGATAGAAGAGGAGCTGCCCGGGATGTTGGAATGGTGAGTACTGAGTTTATTTTTTTTTTTATATACCTGACTATAAGCGGAGTGGGGAATTTTCAGCACAAAAATTGTCTTTGTGGTAATATTGACCCAATTAATAAAGAGAATGGGGCACATTTACTAAGGGTTCTGCGTCAGTCGGATTTTGCACGTTCTTTCTAGTGGAACCTGCTTGCTCAGGTATTTAAGAAGTGTCCGCACCACAAATGTGTTGCACGCAACCGTTTTGTGGCGCAGCTGCACTAGACACCATTTGACACAAATTAGAGGGCGTAATTAGAGGGCGTTTAGGTGCTCAGTCGGACCATGCGCCAGATTTAACATGCAAAGTCTGTCGCACGCCCTATGTTAAAGGTGCACCACAAAAAAGTTGGTGAACTCTGTTGGGCCATTGCAGGGAAACAACAGATTCATGATTTCTGGTGCATGTTCTTAATCAATCTGGTACACCAAGCATTATACACGGACAGAGCACTTTTAGTGCAGTTTTCTACATTCTTAGTAAATGTGCCCCAATGTACCACTTTTACAGCACAATATCAGCCAATTCTGAATACTTTCTGTAGGAAAATAGCAGAAGTTAATACAATTGCTGAAAAGATTATTGAATTGTATAATTTTTGGCAGCAAAGCAATTGAAGTTCACAGTTGTTGCAAACTAGACATTTGTTTCGAACACTGGCAGAGTTTTTTTTTCTTTTGCAAAATAAAAGTTTATCACCATTTTATATATTTGTTGGAGCCTGATGTACTTTTGCATGCAGACAGCAGTTGAGGTATAAGAAAAATTGATGCCCCAAAGTTCTAGTTCTCCTTAAAGGGGTATTCCAGGAATATGAATGTCTGACACAAAAACCCATGATGATTTAAATAAATGAATACAACAATACTCAGTGTCATTAGTCACAAAATGGAGCTTAAATAGTTTGATTTTATGATTCACAACATTTTATGTCCTCTCTAAAGTAGGTGGAGTTATCACCAAGATGGCCGCCACTGGAAAATACAAGTCCCACGATCCTTTAGTTCTCAGTAACTCCTCCTACCTCTCAGGCTCTGCTCCCAGTGATGATGTAGCAGGTTTTCTTGCACTGTTACCATAGTAATGATGTGTAACTGTCATCACCAAAACATTGTCCATACTGGATGCGCTGCAACCAACTGACTACAGCCAAACGTAGTGGTAATCACATGACCTTCCCAGGCAGGTGCAGGACATGTGATGTGGACATGTGACCGGCTGCCATCTTCTGTTCTGCGACGGACCGCGCGGAGGAAATTAACGGACTAATTAAAGGGCCAGTAGCAGTTTAATTCTTCATTACAGTCTATGTCATCAGCATTTTTCTGCTAAGGGGAGCAAAATTTTAAATAACAACTAATTACACATTAGCTTATATTTTGAGTATGCATTTGCATATGAATTATGCTGATTCCTGGAATACCCCTTTAAGTATTTTGTTCATATCTGCTGTAAATAAAAAAATATATAGGGGCAACCACTTTGGTTAAGCCACTACTTAACCAGCCTACAGCAGCCTGAGTTGTGCATTTATACACATTGCACTGCATAATTGCTTCAGAAATGCCTGTGACTGACCCATTTATGTTGCAGATTCCATGCTTACTTACACAGGGTGCTCTGTGCATAGTAATCTTTCAAAATCATTTTATTATTTTTCTTCTATGTTGCTAGCTTATTCTGCAATTCTTTACAAATTTGAAATTGCTGTATCTTTTCCACTAAATTTGGACATCAATAATAAAAAAAAAATGCAATTGAAAACGTTCTTAATAGTCAAAGATTTATATTTGTAAACATTTTAAAAAGCTAAAAAATTAAGTACCATAGCCTTTTTTGCTACATAGGAAAACTTAGCTTCATCCTACCCACACATAATGATTGACAGCCTTTTCTCTTTGAGATTTGTCAATCTCTATGTGGGCAGTGAAAAGCTAGGCATAAATTCTAGGACTAGTTAATGTACCTTATGTGTGTATGTGGGAAGCTTCATTGATGCAAAGAAAAAACAAAAAAAAAAGCTAATAATGCTAAAAATAATAACATTTTACTAATTAATAGGTTAATTCAGAAAACATGCAAATGGGTATGTCACAGTAATTCTGCTTTTACTATGCTTATATACAAGTATTGTGCTTGGAGCCTAATGACATGTTCTATTTAGATTACTGTTGAAAAAAACAGCCTAAAAATCTAATTATTAGCATTACTTGGTTTTCAAAACATGAGAATGTATAGTTAAAACCAAAAGGAATCCGATTATGTTGTCTGTAAAATTTTATTTTTATGTAATAAATAAAAATAAAAAGTGGACAAAAAGTAATGTTGGATAGCATGGAGCATGACTAATGGCACAAGCATGTTAAAATCATTGGGAAAATGTCCTTGGAAGACAAATGAATTTTCAGCAGAATAATTAACTTAATTAACAAATTTGCATGCATATTCATCAGGCTATTGAAGTCTTTCCAGCACAGCTTGATGAGCATTGGTGTAATAATTGTCTCATTTACATTCTGCAGTCTACTACAATTTAGGGCACGAAAAAAAAAAAACGAATGAAAAAAAGGCACCCCATCTCGTTGACTTTCTTTAGAACCTTGTTTTCAAATAAGCCATGTGAATGGCCATTACTAGCCACTGGAGGTCTGTGCTGTGTTTTCACGATACCTTTCATCCTCAGCTCCTGACTCCCAGTTTTCCTTTTTTTTTTTTCCTTTGGCCCAGGATTTTTGCTCTGCCTCTGCTTTCTCTCTTGGGTAAAACTTGGCACCAGTTCTGACTTCAAATCTCTAGGGCCGGCAGACTGCATCATGTAAAAATTGCCATTTTCCTCTATCTCTGCAGGGCAATCTTTAAAGGCAGTAAGGTGTGACGCCCCAGACTGGCAGCTTGGCAAGAAAAAGCCCGTAGATACCAGCACACAGGAATCTGGAGTGCTTACTTTGACAGCCAGTCAGCGTTAGAAACAAAAGAAACGAAACAATAAAATGTATTTATATATTCGACAGACATATATCCACCGGACCAGCAGAAATAAAAAAGTAATTACTACTTACTTGATGGCGTGCAGTAAGGAGAGGCGAAAAATATATATATAGAAAGCGTATACACAGCAGTATTCAGTCTCTTCTGATTAAACTTTTCACCTCACAGAAGACATTTAAATTAAGAGAGCTGCACGCAGCAGAAAGGATTGTTCCTCTATTGTTTGTGATAGAGGTGATTAGGTTTAGGTTTTCCCTGCATGCTCTTTGGACTAGCAATAAGTGAAAGTGTTTACATGCTTTCCCACTATACTAGTATAATGTATATAGCACAAAGCGGGATGCAAAGGTGATGTTTAACAGAAGCTATGTCATTCATTAAAAATGTATTGAATAAAAACAACAGACAATGCGAGCATATGTTCAATTTGCTCTATTCGGATGACTTTTTTCTCTCCCTAATGAAGGTTAAAAGAAGCAGATAGAATTAATTGAACAATAACACACAATAAATACATCAAATGGAGAAAAGTTAAACTGCGCTGAAATAATAAACTCGAAGTAACCTATTTCAATTGAAGACTTGTTCTATCTCATTGTTTGCAAATTAATATTTCATACTCATAAGGACAGATGGACACAACACTGAAAATGGGCCAAGTGCCAGCTTTTTTTTTAACTCAAAGAACAAAGGTGCACTAAAAAAACCCCTTCACGATGTGTGATGTTCTAGTAGGTCACAAGTGACACCATTTGCAAGCAATGATCGTGGGTGTTAACCCTTTAATTGTGGCCAGCAAAGCCACTAGCGGCAGTCAAAAGCTGGTCATGCATGGGTGCCACCATATTGACTTTGATTGTCTCTCCCCATGACGTCATCTGGAAGTGAAGAACAGTTGGTATGGAAGCCTGGAGTTTTTCCAAGATGGCAGAACCTGTCATCGCTGCAGATCTGTAACAGCGTGCTAGTGAAACACTTTTAAAAATATGTGGCAAATTCTCTATTTACTGCAATAAAGTAGTATTGCAGTGTATGCTAGGGGGAATCTAACTTTCTAGGGTTAAGGTATCATAGGAGGTGTAAAATGGTGAAAAAAAATGAAAAACCTAAAAGTTCAAATCACCCCCATTCCCTAGAACTGATAAAAAAAAATGTAAAAAATAAACAAATAAAATCATAAATCATGTAAGGTGTCCCGGGCTTTGAACCCCATAAGGGAAATAGGACCCAAAAGACTGAAATGCCACTTTTTAGCAATTTTTGAAACACATAAAAAATGTAACAAAAATTACTCCCCAATTGATCCCCAATGCCCCAATGGCAAAACACAGAGTTTTTTCATGCAGCAGGCTTTCATTTTTAAAATACAATTAAACCTAAAAAAAAAAGTTATCCTCGTGATCATACGGACCCAAAGAATAAAGGAGAGGTGTAATTTGGAGCGTACAATGAAAGCTGTAAAAACCAGCTTAATTGTATTTATCAAGATGACACACATATCTAACATTAAAAAATTTACATATAAAACCAATTAAAATTGTACCAAAGTACATATAAACACACACTAATAACAAGGTCAAGTTAAACAACAACACACTTCCTATGCTGGTAAGGTATCTCCTCAACTACTCCAACTACTCCAACTACGCCAATCAGTAGTATGATAAAAATGAAATAGATGAAAAATTAAAAAATTCCAACCCCTGCAAAATTAAATTGTAAGGCCTAGAGACTGATGCAAATAAGTAGACAATCGCAAAAATATATCAAAACATGAATAGTCAGATGTAGTAGGTACATTAGGCAGATCCCTTTTATACATTACAGGCTGAGTAGTAGGAAGTGTATAAATCAATGTCAATGCATCTGTTTTGGGTAGATAGCGAGTAGGCAGGAGGTGGAGGGCTGCTGGAGACTTTCTAAGGGGTGCCTCCTTTGAGCCAAGCTCCCCTCAAATACTCCCCAGCGCACAATCACATGAGTTAAGACTTACAACACCGAAAGTCACAGTAATCCAGGTCCAGATACTGGAAGTGACGAAGCGCCAGTCGTGATGGCGAGAGTACTGCGATATGTTGTTGCTAAGCAACCTGGTCACGAAACAAGGTGTTAATGTGGATTTACACTATGATTTTAGCGATTGAACAATAAAGCTGGACTAGTCAATGCCATATTAAAAGAATATGGTGCAGACACAATTGTGCCGCACAAATGGACAGAATTGTGGAGCACAGTCTAACTAAGCACCAACACTTTTGGTTCTGCAGCCGCGACATGTGTAAAGTCAGACAGAAAACTGGTACAAGCACCTTAATAAATATGGGCCAAAGACTATCGTTTATGAGGATCTTTGCAAAACAGATGCAAGACTATAGCAAATTGGCCATGAAAATAGAAAGAAGCAGCCAAGATTTGGTGCACTCCTTTTCCTTAATACATACTTTTAATACTTTACATTTATGGGGACTGTTTATGCTAAAAATTGTGGCACATTGTATACATTTTAATAACCTCAGTAAGGAGGAGGAGGGCAATTTATTGAGATTTGCCCTGTACAACAGATTACCTAGATACAGCTCTACATGGTTGTGACTGCAATGCCAGCATATGACTATGCTGGACTGCTTTTCTGAGAGTTCAGTTCATCAGACCCATATCTGCTCATTTGCATATACAAAAAAAAAAAATTACCGTATATACTCGAGTATAAGCCGACCCGAGTATAAGCCAAGACCCCTAATTTCAACACAAAAAACTGGGAAAACCTATTGACTCGAGTATAAGCCGAGGGTGGGAAATGCATTGGTTACAGCCTCCCAGTATATAGTCTGCCAGCCCCTGTAGCATACAGGTGACGTCAGAAAGGTGAGTTTTGTCTTTATTTTTTAGTTGACTCGAGTATAAGCCGAGTTAGAGTTTTTGAGCACAAATTTTGTGCTGAAAAACTAGGCTTATACTCGAGTATATAAGGTAAGTAAAGACTATTTTTGTAGTTACATTACATTAAATAGACTTTTACATGTTATTAAAAGGACTGGCTTGACAAAAATAGGAAACTGTTTTTTTGAATGTAATATGAATCATTTGCGCATTTCCCTATAAGGTCGTCCTACATAATTCAATAAAAGGAAGTCTCAAGTTCAGGATCTTTATGAAAGAGGTTTTCCAATGAACAAAAGGTAGGCCCTATACACAGGATAGGGCCTAACTTGCTGATCAGTGGGGGTGTCAATGATAAGGACCCCACAGATCACAAAAATGAGGGGTCTGATAGGGCCCTGCGTACTTCCTTCGGACCCCTCATTGCTCCGTTAGACTAATGGAGCAGGCGGTCACGCATGACTATTCTGCTCCATTAATCTCTATGGAGCTGACGGAAATCGCTGAGTGCGATTTACTGCAGTATTTCCAGCAATCACAAATTCCTAATAATGAGTAATATAATTCCAAATGTCTTGTTAAACCCTCATAACTTCTGTTGTGAAGAATGCACCATTGCTTAGACAGTCCTCAACACTAATGATCTTTGTATACTTTGGCGTAATGGCTAAAGGCCATTTTACCTCCTCGATAACAGGGTCTAAAGATGTAAAAGAAAACTTTAATATTACACTCTATCACCTTGCTAAGACATCTGTAATAACTTCTGTTTCAACATATCACTAGTCACATTTTACGATTTTATAGAAATGATCATTCCATGCCCTGGAAATAGAGGACCAAGCCTTGTCTGACAAAAAATATCTAGGCCCAAATATAAACTTGTTAAATACCCTTATTGGGTAACGAAGTTCAGTTTTATGCAGAGTTTAAAGGGGTTTTCCAATTTCAGCAAATTAATGTTATTGTTTGTATTATAAAAAGTTCTACAATTTTCCAATATACTTTCTGTATCAATTACTAAAGGTTTCCTAGATCTCTGCTTACTGTCCTGCTATAGAAAGCTTCTATGTTTGTTACCAGTGGACAGAAATCTGACCATGATCACACAGGTGCACGGCTCATTATAACACACAGCTCTCATTACTCTGACTCGGACTTACAATTGCTGCAATTTTCCACCCATTGCCCCCCCCCCCCCTTCCCCATTACAATGCATGTTTATAATTCTTAAAAGGGACAGTTCAATGCTTTCCGCCAATCATATTATTCAGGGATATGCTCGCTAAACAGTTAGTCTTGACGTAGTTTGATTCATCTGTGTCATTTAGTTTAGTCACTAAGTCCATAAAATAATTTAATGCTCAAAAATTGTAATCCCTGATGCTGTTCAATGTGGAGAAATAAAGCAACTTGTACAAAAGTTTTATGAATTTTTTTCAAAGCAAGAGCAGATGTTGTACTAAAGAAAGTGATGATAATGTTAGACCATGAAAAGTTTGTAAAAGCAGACTTTCCGTCACATTAAAGGACTTGGCACAGCTTCAAGTCTTTCTAATGCCATTAGAACTCCTTTGGATTGTATTGGTAATAAACTCACTATGGCTTTTTTTTTTTTTTGCTGGGTTTCTTTTTATTGTCACAAATGATTGCGAAAATACTTACCCCTGCTGATAATTGAAGAGCTAGGCAAAACTAAAACATCTACACCATCTTGTCTTCCCAAACACTTAAGCAGAACCAAGTAAGAACCTTATTACATATTCAGGATTGTTTCTGTCTCTCTATCTCTCCCTTTTTTTTTTTGATTCAGCATTTTCCTGTTTTCCTTTTCAAGAGCAGAAATTAACACGCTGCTGGGATGCCACTGCGATTTAGACAGCTGGAAAGTATCTCATTCATTATATACATTCCAATCCATTATGAACACCCCATAATCTAGAGGAACACATGCTCCACTGTAAGCAGTGCTTAAATCAAATGGGTGGATGTGTGGCTTTCCACCACAGGAAAGTCTCATTGGGTGATTGCTGCGGCATATTGTTAGTAATTATTTATACATTTTGTAAGTTTAAGATGATAAACTTTGAGAACATTGATGAACAACCTGTAAATGAGAGGGAACCAGGCACGTTTGAGATTTTGCCCCAACTAATATAATGTAAGTAATTTATAAATGCAGTAAATTAAAAAACAAAAAATGGAAATGTAATTTTCTTTTTGTATTAAATAATTTTCTTTACAATCAAGGGTAAAAATAAACCATAACATGTTATGTAATTAGTATCTCAACAATAAAATATTGTTCATTTTTAATCTTACAAATCATCACTGTGAGGTCTCAGGAAGGTACTTAAATCAACTAAATGGTCCACTTTCACAGATTTTGTCAATTGTTTAGAGTAAAACTAAATACAATCTCAGTGTCAGCACCTGTCCAGCAAACGCGCAACCACAACCAGGCTTGGCGCTAGCTGTCAGACTGGGTAAGTGGTGGCGAACTCACCCTGCGAAGTCCCTGCGGGATAAGGCCCTGCCTAAAGCAGATGAACTGCCCTGATAAGGGCGAAACCCACTATCAGGAACCTAACTGACAGTCTCTGAGTGACCCTACAACATGACAGGGGACACTTACTTCATCTGGCAGCTGCTTGATGGTGGAGCGGACAGGTAACGGAAATACAGGTATAGACCAGTGTTCATACTGGAGCACAGAGTACAAACGCAGGACTGAACAGGAAACCGGAATACAGGAATAGACCAGTGTTCACACTGGTGCACAGAATACAAACACAGGACTGAGACAGGGACAGATATATACAGGTCTTCAGGCAGATAATCACAGGTCAGATCCAGATACAGGCAGGATATACACTGGTCAGGTCAAGATCAAACAGATAATATACAGGTCAGGTCAAGATTAAGGTTAAGCAGGCAATTTACAGGTCAGGTACAGATACAGGAAGACAAGCAGAGACAGGTCAAGAACAAACGGGTATAAACACAGGTCAGACTAAAAATAACCAGTAAGGTATGATGGGAATGGGCAGGAATATATGGCCGATCCCGGACACGCCCCCAAAAGCACACTGGAGGAAATGTCCATCAAGCTACTAACCCTTGCTGGGCAGAACTAAAATGCAAGGAGCAGGGTGTGGCTCAGTTAATCCAAACACATGCCACAGTTCACACACACAAATAAACGTTCATCTATTCCGCAAACTGCGGATAGTGCGAAGTTAGACTCAGGATGCAAAGTTGTACACAAAGTAAAATTAATTTGGCTTCTTAAGTTAAACATTTTTGCTTTTAAAGTGAGCAATAGTTGGCTTATTTTAAACTCTTATTAGAACCTAGTGTCTAGTCACTTTTCAATGTCTTGTAAATAGATTGATCTGTGCTGTTTTTGCACAATTTGCAAGATTAAGGAAGCTGTCTTTAGGCTTAGAAAGCTATTGAATGCCTTGAACTGACAGCAACGGGACTGTATTTGCTCAGAAGAGATGACAGACAGACAGTCACAAGCAGAGTCAAAAACCAAGATAGAGGGGAAGTACAGAATTGTGGTGCAACAAGCAGTCAAGGTCAGAATACAGTAATAGCTGATCGCAAAGCAATTGCAAGGACAACTGAAAAATTCGAAACACACTTATCAAGAAACTAGTATTACCAGCAACTGTGTTAAGAGATGAGCAGGAATATGTGGAGTTCCTTAATACCGCCCCAAAAGCTAATTGGTTTGGCAATCCATCACTCAACCCACATTTGCCACTCATACAAAGTGCCAAAATGAAACCGCCCAGCTTTTCAATGAACACACACACAGCTCAGCCACAGGAACTAAACTCTGCAGAGGATGTTGTCAATCACAGTCATAAGCAAATGAACCCTGACTGTGGTGCACAAGCTCCCAACACTGCAGCATGAACCTATTCAGAGTGTTATGACAACATCATCCCAATATGAGGCTGGGCATAACTTCTCTAAGAGACAGTAGGTAAAAGTAGCTATCAAAGTGGTAGCAGTCAAATACACTTATGTCCATAAATATTTGGACAGTGACAAAATTTTCTAATTTTTTGTCCTGTACATTACCACAATTAATTTTGAACAAAACAATTCAGATGCAGTTGAAGTTTCGACTATTAATATAGTGGGATGAACAAAATGATTGTATAAAAAAGGATTTTTTCAACACAATCTCATCATTTAAGGGCATCAAAAGCAATTGGACAAATCAAATGATTGTAAGTGAAAAGTAAATTTCTAATACAGGCAGTCTCCGGGTTACGTACAAGATAGGGTCGTAGTTTTGTTCTTAAGTTGAATTTGTATGTAAATCGAAACTGTATATTTTATAATTGTAGATCCAGACAAAACATTTTTGGCCCCAGTGACAATTGGAGTTTAAACATATTTTGCTGTAATGGGACCAAGGATTATCAATAAAGCTTAATTACAGACACCTTACAGCTGATTATTGCAGTCTGGGACTATAATAAAGCATTCAGAAAGCTTCACCAGAGGTCAGAAGGGTCTGTCTGTAACTATGGGTTGTCTGTAAGTCGGGTGTCCTTAAGTAGGGGACCGCCTGTACATGGTTGTTTGTGGGCCTTTCTGTCTGAAGTTTGCTCTTTTCCAAATGAAATGCATGCTTAATTTGGATGAGATCACATGACTGAAATAGCCATTCAAGAATATTCCACTTCTTTACTTTTATAAACTCCCGGGTTGTCTTGGCTTTACATTGTGGATCATTGTCCATCTGTATTATGAAACGCCGACCGATCAATTTGACTAGAGTTGAGCTCAAAGTATGTCTCGGAATGCCTCTGAATTCATCCGTCTGCTTCTGTCCTGTGTCACATCATCAATAAATGAAAATAATAATGTTTATTTATATAGAGTCATCAAATTCTGTAGGGCTTTACATATAATGGGGAACAAATAGAAATAAATTAAGACATTACAGAGTATTAACATTGCAATATGAAACATGAAGCCATCTCGTGGCTTGCACCGTGCATTGTACTTTCATCCAGTGTGCTCTTTATAGATTTGGACATTGATTACCCAACATCCTGGAGAGTGTTGGGTGGCTGTTGTGAAGGAGATTCTCTTCATCATTGAAATTTTTCTGGGATCTTCCACCATTGTTCTCTTCAGTCTTTTTGCTATAGGTGAGTTCACCAGTGCTTTCTTAACTTCTCAGGATGGATTAAAATGTAAATTTCTCCACTCCTTCTATTGTAGCAATTTTGTAGCTTAAGGATGGCTTGTTTGACATGACCACATATTTTCTTCATAATTTCTTCACAATTTCCCATACCTGCTCATGAAACAGCCTTTGAGTGAATTGTCCAATTACTTTTGGTCCCTTTAAAGCCCTTCGTCAAATTTTAATGTGGATACCTTCACTTGAAAGCTGAAAGTCTGAATTTCCTTTATATAACTTTAACTTGAATATGTTTGAATAAACAAGTAACAACAACAAAAAAAATTATATATATATATATATATATATATATATACAATGTATATTTGCTGCTTAGTGAAGTCATTAAGAGCTTCTTTCTCCCTTCCTACTCAAGTGTTAACATAATTCATCTTGTGGAACAGGAAGCAGTGCCTTTACACTGCATTTCTTTCTGCAGTATTGAAGAAATGCAGCCACATGTACTTAGTTGTCAATCATCTGGCAGACACTGTGACTGAGGGAGCTGGATGTCTTCAGTAGACCCCCACATGAATGAAGCAATCAGTCACATGAAGCGTCATTGGAAACAATGTATATGCACTACTGGTCCCTCGTTCCTCAGACTAGATACATTATTTTCCATTCATAACGTCTGTGAATATACTGTTAAATTATTATATTGTCTTGGTAATCACTATTAGTAACTAGTTATTCAAATAGCTATATGTTATAGGTGTAATACTATTAATAGCATGTCACTTTCATCCTTGGTAGTTGCTGCTCTTGTCTACAAAGAACATGCTTGGGAAAAGGTAAACATTTTCCTAAATTAATAACATACAGATTCAAGTGCACTTTGCATTCAATTTGCCCCTTGGTCTTGAACAAATGAGCTTTTATATTATGTGTGTTTGTATTACTGCTAATGCTTCCCTTCCCCTCCTGCCTGAAGGTTATTGAATGCAGTGGGGGGCAAGGCAGAATAATATCATTTGTCTTCTAAAGCCACATTTAACGGTTTCCACAATTGCTTTCTACAATGTTACATAGACATTATTATAACATTTTAAAACTAAGAACTTTAATTAGAAAAAGCCATTTTCCTATTCCATACAATCTTCCTCCCCCACCAAACATACAGTTTATATAGGAATGTGATGACCATAACTATATTACAGTTCTGTTATCAACACAGGTGCATCAATAAATTGTGGGGATTATTGAAACACTTGTCACCAATAAAACAAATTAATTGGCATATCCAGCTTTAATTAAGTTTAGAAGGCAGTAAATTGGTTATTTAAGTATTTGAGTGTTATACATAGAAGCAAATCAAGGCAAGATTAACAAGTAGAGAGGACTGTGCTTCCACTTAAATAAGTACTTTGATGTGCTATAATTGCAATAATGTTTTAAATGGAAACTGTTTATTTGATAAAAAAATTAAAATTTTAGTCAAATCGCATATAAATAAAAGTGAGTTTTATCTTATTACTCAATGTGCATATGGTAGAGCTTTTATCAATACATGCCATAAGGTAGTGTGTACACAAGCTTTTTGCCACTCCTTAGAGAGGTTGTATATGTAACACTTTGATCCTATCCTTTGAGATCTAGAATACTCTTTAGAAAGTGTTCCTCAAATCCTATCAAGTTCTTCACTCTCAATATGGTCACTGCATGAAACTAAAATGTAGTAAATATGTCTAAGAACTGATTGGTAAAGTTATGTAATTGTCTAATTATTTCTACCTAATACTGATGGCACATTTTAACTTTATTTAGGAAAAGCAAATAACATTTTTTTATGGCATTTAGAGTCTAAGATGTGTCTTACAATGCATTTAGTGCAACTGTGCAGAGCACCAATGTCTGTCCAGCACCAAGACCCACTTCTAACAGTAATAGGCTCAATAGTGACAAATTTGCATTCCAGTGAGCCTGCCATCAGAAATTGACCAAATAAACCACTACCGGTATTTTGTGAGGCAGATTAACAACTTCCTGGTCATGTTTCGTTCCTTGCCCAGTGTGGTGACATCATCTAGATAGGTGTACAGTCTGTAGAATTCCTTGTTTTTTGGTCTTCACATACATCTGATGCAGACCACCTTTCTCAGCAATACTGTGTACCAGCATTGATAATTCAGGACGCAGACGGCATGATGTGAGGGAGCATGTAACGGCCTCTCCACCCTCTGTTTGAATTTCCCCTGCTGAAATGTTCCTAAGCTCTGGTATCAACTAATGCGAGTGGCCAAGACACGTAACTGCCGATGTGTGATGTTTAATGCCAGCTTGGACCAGCTTTTTGTGGAGGATGGACCTCCATGAGGAAGAGAAAGCTGCAAACCTGTACAATGGCCTCCTGCACCCAGGAATTATTCCTAGAGTGGTCCATCCACGAGCGCCAGCACCTATCTCCTCCATACACACTTGGGCTCCCACGTTGCATAGATACAGCGTCCTCTGAGCGTTTGGAACAGACGGCCGCGAAGAAGGAGAAGCCGGCAGCCACCAAGGACAAATTGACATACAGCGCTTTAACTAAGCGCTACAAGGTGAGCGCACTTACTTTGTTTTCTTATACCTTTATGGCATCATACCTACTACACTAGGAGAGCGCTCTTTTTTGTCTCCCCCTTTCTCTCTCCCCTACATTTGTATCCACCTCGAGGAATAACTACCTCGAGGGGATCCTATAGAGGGACCCCATATCTTGATCAGCTATAAGCACGGTTGAGGCAGGCTATTACTGGAGGAGCTTTGTAAGTGAAGTGGAGTTCCCTTAAAGAGTGAGTAAGACGGGCGAGAAGTGTAATTGCTCCTTTTTGTCTTGCTATTAAGGGATGATACAGCTAATTAACTACTAACTTCTGTTAGGGTGGCAGGCCAATGGCAATAATCTTCTAATACTATGCCTAAGATTGGACAACAGTCCTTTATTTCTGTACTATCTCTTTTTGGTGTGATCCTGCTGATCTAATTACTAACCCTTGCTATTCTTTGCTGATATGGATGGGGTTGGTTTGGCCTAACATCGGACAAACAATTAACAACAGCTTCCTCTGCTTTTGTTTAAAATTTTGCTGGATTAATGAACTGATATTTTTCCTGCGCTTTTACTAACTTTTTCAGCATCTACTAAAGAACTTGTTGATGTACTGAGTCTTTAATTATTAACCCCTTACCGACGCGCGCCATAATAGTACTGCCAGCAGCTGTCATCTTGCCCAGGATTGTCGCTCTCCATGATGTTCGAAGACCCGAGGTTGACAATCATTACAATGTGCCATAATGTAGTATGGCAGTATATGTTAGGATCGATCAGACAACCTCGAGTTAAAGTACCCTAGGGAGTCTGAAAAATAATAAAAATTTAAAAAGTAAAAAAAAAATTATAATAAAACACCTAAAAATTCAAATCATCCACGTTTCCCTAGAACTGATATAAATATTACATTAAAAATAATAAACACATTAGGTATCGCTGTGTCCGAAAATGGCTGATGAAAATATAATGACGGTTTTTCACTGCGTTTAACCCCGTAACGTAATTCAAAAATGGCACTTTTTCACCATTTTGAAAAAGATGAAAAAAATCTATAAAAAGTAATTAAAAGGTAGCACAGTGCTAAAAATGATAGGAATGAAAACGTCCTCAAAAATTGCAAAAAATTACACCACCCACAGCTCCATTAACCGAAGTATGAAAAAGTTATTGGCGCCAGAAGATGGCAAAATCAGAAAAAAAATTGGTTTTAATTTAAAACATTATTACACCTATACAAATTTGGTATCCCCGTAATCATACCGATCCAAAGAATAAAGTAGACATGTCATTTGGGGCGCACAGTGAAAGTTGTAAAATCCAAACCCACAAGAAAATGGTGCAAATGCGTTTTTTCACCATTTTCACTGCATTTGGAATTCTTTTACCGCTTTCCAGTACATGGAATATTAAATACCGTCACTATAAAGTGCAATTTGTTAAACAGAAGATAAGCCATCATACAGGTCTTTACGTGTAAAAATAAAAAAGTTAAAGATTTTTGAAGGTGGGGAGTGAAAAATAGAAATGAAAGAACAAAAAAAGGCCAAGTCGTTAAAGGGAACCTGTCACCAGGAGACCCATTTTTAGCACTCCCCCAGTCCCCACAGAGCATAGTACATACACTGCCAAAGTGTTTTTGTATTAAAAATTGGTTTTACAGAAAAAAAGATATGTTATATTGTACCTTTCATTAGCATGTGCTGTTTGACTAGGCAGTTGCCAAAAGGGAGGGGCTGGAAAGGAGCAGTTCCCCCCCCACCCTTGGGGAACAGATACTCCATGTGACCTTTTCAAATATATGAAAACACCCATCACTGGGCTTAGCGACACCCCCTGCTCCTCTACAGCCAATCCTGAGTGGTGGGAGTTATTCATATATTTGAAAAGGTCACATGTTTCCCAAGGGGGGGGGGGTGGGAGGAACTTCTCCTTTCCAGCCCCTCCCATTAGGCAACCGCCTAGTCACACAGCAGATGCTAATGAAAGGTACAATATAACATATTTTTTTTTCTGTAAAACCAATTTTTTATACAAAAACACTTTGGCAGTGTATGTACTATGCTCTGTGGGGACTGGGAGAGTGCTAAAAATGGGTCTCCTGGGGACAGGTTCCCTTTAAGGGGTTAAGGGAGTGGGGGCAGGTAGAGATTTGTGAGAGCCGTCATAGATCCACCTTGCAAGAAACGCTACTGCCAATTACTAATGTCGGTTTACTCATGTAAAATAGCACTTACTTATTGAACAACTCTCCATAGTTGTTGATTTACACCTTTATTTTTGTTGAGGTATGAATGCTAATAACTTTACATAAAAAAGGGAAATCAGGTGTGGATTGCCTTAAGGTCATTACGGTATAATTGGTGTGATAGATCAAAGATGGATGCGTGCCGTCTTAAGATCTAGGATCGCCAAAAATCTAGGATTTACAAAACATTTTCTTTATTTTTTCCCAAATTCATAATACAGCAATTGATTCTACACATCTGCAATCATTTCATTAAAAACAATAGAATATATAATCAATTATATCCAGCATTATTACCATATATTCCGGCCTATAAGTCTTATACGCCGGTAATCACGACCGCCCGCCGTGTATTCACGGCTGCGGTCGGGTCGCACTGCATGGAGAGGGCTCACGGGCTGAGCCCTCTCCATAGCCGTTAAGCCTTTGCTGCATATTGCTAGCACCGATCGTGGGTGTTTTCACAGCGATGGCTGCCGGCAAAGCTGCCGGCAGCCTCAAAAAGATAGCGCCGCATGGGCGCCGCCATCTTACCTGGGATCGCCGCTCCCCGTGACGTCATCGGGGGTGGCGATCTGTCTTCATGGTAGCCTTGGGTCTTCCGAAGACCCGAGGCTATTTCGTTTTAACCCCTTCATTACAATGTGCTGATAGCACATTGTAATGAATGAGGAAAATCCCCATATACTGCCATACTGTAGTATGGCAGTATATGGTAGGATCGATCAGACAACCTAGGGTTAAAGTACCCTAGGGAGTCTGAAAAATAGTATAAATAAAAATAAAAAAAAGTAAAAAAAAAAATTATAATAAAAAAACCTAAAATTTCAAATCACCCCCCTTTACCTAGAACTGACATAAATATAAATAAACAGTAAAAATCATAAATACATCAGGCATCGACGCGTCCAAAAATGCCCGATCTATTAAAATATGATAACGGTTTTTCAATGTGTTTAACCCCGTAACGGAAAATAGCACCCAAATAGCACTTTTTTGCCATGTTGAAAAATATAAAAAAATCTATAAAAAGTGAGGTTGTACAGTCCTAAAAATGATATCATTGAAAATATTATCAAATTTTGCAAAAATGACACCACCCACAGCTCAGTACACCAAAGTTAAAAAAGTTATTAGCGCCAGAAGTTGGCAAAATCAAAAAAATAATTTTTGTACAGGAGGTTTACATTTTTGTAAATGTATGAAAACATTATAAAACCTATACAAATTTGGTATCCCCTTAATCGTACCGACCCAAAGAATAAAGTAGACATGTCATTTGGGGCGCTCAGTGAAAGATGTAATATCCAAGCCCACAAGAAAATGGCGCAAATGCGGGTTTTTCACCATTTTCATTGCATTTGGAATTTTTTTCCCGCTTCTGAGTACATGGCATGGAATATTTAATAAAATAAAAATTTAAGGTACAGTATGGTAACATTTACAGTAAAATGGACGATGGCAATGTTGTTGTTGTATGCCTTATGTTTATGAGCGACAGTTTTCCTGCTATATACCTGCATGTCATAAGAATTTAAATTAAAAAAAGGACCATGTTAAATTCAAATCTGTTTTTTTAAGATTTTTACAGGTGTTTTGTATGCGTTGAAAAAGGGGTAGTCTTTTACGGCAAATATATCTTAAACTCTATATTTTAACAGGAAAGTAGGGGGGTCGTCTTATACACCAGGTCGTCTTATACGATAACCCCCCTCCATACTTCTTATTAGTTGTACAATCATCATAGAGCTTTTTAATAAACATTAAAATCAACCAGACATATAATCCATTATAACCACATTATAACCTCATACCCATCCCTCACCCCTTAAATAATGATCAATTGTCAGATTATAATACTTATACAAATATAACCAACCACATATATGACATCAATCCTTTTTAGCGTCCCATACCACCCTTTCCCACCCCTATAACCCATGCTGGAGATAGTCAGCTCATATATTCCATTAATCCCACAGTTCAATAAAACTTCTTCCCCTTCTATAGAGTTTTTCATATGCACATTCATATACCCTAATACGTTCAACTGTATTATGCCATTCCCTTACTGTTGGAGCCTTAGCGTCTTTCCAATGTTTAATCAGAACCAGTCTTGCCAAAAACAAAACCTTCAAAACCAGATCTCTCTTACGTCTCGAGCCTATATTAGTTGGAATTAGTCCCAAGACACAGAGGGTAGCTATGCGTGGTAAGGAACAGCCTGCCCGAGCCTTAAGCTTAATAAGATGTAAAGGTTGGGTTAGAAATAAAGACGGGTGAGAACCATCTTAGATATGTCCCATTATCTAGCGCTGTGTTGAATTTATAGGTTTTTGCGTTTACATACCCGTACTAAACAGCATATAAAATGCTGGCTAAAGGTAATACTCGTAATTTCCAAGGGATTGGGAAAAATGTGGAAGGTCTCACTTGGGAGAACCTCTGGGAATGGAAAGGAGGGGCTATGGGGTCTAGATATAACATATTACGAGGAGTAGAAACACCCCAAGAGAAAAATGGGATTTTGACCAAAAATTTGTCCATGGTTAAAGAACTGAAAACTACAGTAGACTCTTTTCCCTTCTTTCTCTGATTTACCAAGATGTCTGTAAGACTTATATCATGGAACATCTGGGCATTAAGTGATCTAACAAAAATGTGTGCCAGCTTTGATTTGAGACAGAAACATCTCCCACCAATTGTATGCCTCTTATGAACCCATTTGATCAAGGATACGTTGAATAGAGTAAAGATGAAGTGGAGGTTTTTGAAATATCACTCATTTGGGAGCAGTTATTCGATGGGGGATTTTAGTATTAATACACCAAAAGAACAAATTCCTCCCTTTGAGTAAGATGATTGATTCACAGGGCAGATACATTTTTCCTGTATAGTGGTAGGATGGGTGGATGCATGGAGGAGTATGTGTATTCATGTATGAGTAAGTCTTACAGTACGTTATCTAGGATTGACCTATGTCTGGTGAACCAACTTTTTATCCCTCTGATCCAGAAGATTCACCATTGGTGGTAACAATTGTAAAAGTAAACAGGGTTGATATACCCTTTAAGTTAAACCCACACTGGTTGGTGGTTCTGGACGGCAAAATTAATCTTAAAAGAGAAGTAGGAGTGTTTTGGAACAATAAATGCAACTACAGAAATAAGTTAAGGGTTTGGGACACGTATAAGGCCTTTTTACGGGGTATATATAGTAAGGTGATATGGTTGGCTAAAAGACTGCATCAAAGGCAGGAAGATGAACCCAAGCAAAAATTAGTAACTGCAGAGAAGGATTTGGCAGAGGATCCTTCTGAAAACAATAAAAGGGAAATATCAGAAAAAAAGGGAATTTAAGGATTTCCTGAATATTATGGCCCAGCATAAATCCTCCTTCGCAGGACAAAAGGCATTTATGGAGGGTGGAAAGCTGGGTAAATATCTTTCTGCTAAGATCCAGAGCCCCAAAAAATGGAATCATGTTAGTGCAATTAAGGGAATGGATGTGGAGATTAGGAGGGATTCAGAGCTAATTTGCAAAGCAATTTGCTTTGTTCTATACAGAACTATATAAATCTATGAGTTATTATACCATGGCATTTAACTTGGCTTTGGGGGGTCTTTTCCCCACGATACCCCCCTCCCCACCCTCGAGCCATTTTCAGGGGGGCACCGATCGTTGCTACAGCAACACTGGGGTCCGATCTGGACCACAGAGTTGCCTGTAAGAACTGCCGGTAATATGGCATCAGTGACGTCATCTTAGAGGCAGAGTGTCAGCCTATGCATGTGCATAGGCTGGCACTGCTAATACCCTGCAATACATCAGTATTATAGGGTATTATCATGAACAAGCAATCAGATGATTGCTTATTCATGTCCCATGGTGGAAACTGTAAAAAAAAGTTAAAAAATAAAAAATAAAGTAAGAAATCAATAAAAATGCCCAAAAGCCCCATAACAAATAAAGACACGTATAACGCAAAAAAAGTCTAAATCATAAATCAAACCCCACATATATAGTATCAACACGTCCATAACAACCTGTAGAATAACAGTAAATAATTATTGAATCTTTTATAAACCCTCCAAAAATTATGATTTTTACCTATTCAATCCCACAAAAAATGCAATAAAAAGTGATCAAAAAACATATGTACTCCAGAATGATACTGGTGCAAAGTGCAACATGTCCCGCGAAAAACAAGCCATCAACCAGCTCCATAGCCAAAAAAGTAAAACTATTATACCACTTAGAAGACGGCAATGCAAAAATTATAGATTTTTCCCCACATTGGGGTTTTATTTGACAAATTTAGTAAAACGTAAGAAAAAATATTCATGTCTGGTACGCCCATAATCATTGACCCATAGAATAAACATGATTATTAGGCTATACCGTGTGAACCAAAAAAAAAAAAAAAAAGGAACAAATCCAGTACAGAATTGATGCTTTTCTACTCCTGCCCTCAAAAAAAAGTTCCTACATTTTCAACAATAGGGGATACCAACCACAAAATGGTAACACAGAAAAAAGCATCTCGTCCCGCAAAAAAATTGCCATCACATGGCCACAATAACTCAAAAGCTAAAATTTTATAGCCTACAAAAGGGGTCAATGAGGAAATTAAGATCCTGGCAGCTGCAGGGCGCTCCTTCCCTTCTGCACCTCGCTGTGCACCCATAGAACAAGTAGCGGCCACATGTGGGGGGTTTCTGTGCTCGGGAGAAATTGTAGAACAAATTGTATGGTGGGGGTTTCTCTTTTTATCTTTTGAAAAATGTGTAAATTTTAGGGCTAAATGAACGTATATCTGACAAAATTTGACCATTCTAAATTTCACCTCCATTTTGATCTAATTACTATGAAGATCTCAAGGGGTTAACAATCTTCCTAAAAGTTGTTTCTGATAGTTTGAGTGGGCAGATTTGAAAAAAGTTTGATTATATAGGGGGTTTTGATGCTAAATATGTAAAATTTCATTCAAAACTGTATTTATCCCCAAAATAGTCTATTCGTAAAATCCGGAAAATCGATATTCGATTTGTAAGCTGCGTGACGTCAAAATAAATTATCCAGACATTTCAAAATTGAAGAAAATGTAAAGTAGACATATGGGAAATGTTATTCAGCTATTTATTTAGGTGGCAAATCTATCTGCCTGAAAACGCAATAATTTTGAATTTCGAAAATGGCAATTTTTTAAAAAAATTCATAATTTTTTCTTTTTTTGTAAATAAATGCAAAACTTATGCGAATAAAGCTTGCTATATACCGTATTTTCCATTTGCTATAGTCTTGCCTCATTTCTCTTTGTGTTGAGGAGTACAATAGGTTTCATACCGTATGTTGTTTTTGGCAGTAGACTAGGTGTTTGTAATACATACGGGGATATGTAATGATTGTATGAGTAGGCCATACCCTCCCCCGCTTTCCCCTGTTCCTACTTGCTGATAGAAGGGGAAAGATAAAGATGATATGGGTTGTATAGGCCCATATCTCTACTGAGTACAGATTTTAAAATATTGGCCAAAATTATGGTAATACGATTAAAAAAAGTTATTAAGGACCTTATCACAACACTTGATCATGATGAGTTTATCCCTGGGAGGAAAGAAGGAGACTGTTTGCAGAGGCTACATGCAACTATTGAAATGGGAAAGGGGGGCCTTCGCTCTATCCTATATTTGGACACTGTAAAGGCGTTCAACAGGATGGAGTAGGGTTTCCTGTGGAAGGACTTAGTATGGTTTGTTTTTGGCATGCTCTTTGTACATTGGATTCGATGTTTATATGAATCCCCTAAGGCCAGGATAATGCTAAATGGGGGATGGCCCAGCCTGTTTGAGTTATCTTGGTGCACAAGACATTGGGTGCCTTTGTCACCATTGTTGATTGCCCTGTTTATTGAACCTCTCACAATTACGATTTGGAAGGATACGATGATATCAGGAGGAAAATGGGGGGGGGGGGGGCCATAAACTATGTTTGTACGTTGACGATATGATACTTTATCTTAGAAACTCCCCCAGTTCCATTCAAAAGGTTATGGAAGTGATCAAAGAATATGGAAAATGGTTTGGGTTGTGGATTAACTGGAAAAAGACTCAACTCCTCCCTCTAGAAACAGTAGTGAGACACATACAGTGCCTACAAGTAGTATTCAACCCCCTGCAGATTTAGCAGGTTTGATAGGAAGCAAATAAGTTAGAGCTTTCAAACTTCAAACAAGAGCAGGATTTATTAACAGATGCATAAATCTTACACACCAAAAAGTTATGTTGCTTAGTTATATTTTAATAAATTTTAAACATAAAAGTGTGGGTCAATTATTATTCAACCCCTCAAACCACCAGAATTCTGTTTGGTTCCCCTAAAGTATTAAGAAATAGTTCAGGCACAAAGAACAATGAGCTTCACATGTTTGGATTAATTATCTGCTTTCCAGCCTTTTCTGACTATTTAAGACCCTCCACAAACTTGTGAACAGCACTCATACATGGTCAACATGGGAAAGACAAAGGAGCATTCCAAAGCCATTAGAGACAAGATCGTGGAGGGTCACAAGGCTGGCAAGGGGTACAAAACCCTTTCCAAGGAGTTGGGCCTACCTGTCTCCACTGTTGGGAGCATCATCCGGAAGTGGAAGTCTTATGGAACTACTGTTAGTCTTCCACAGCCTGGACAGCCTTTGAAAGTTTCCTCCCGTGCCGAGGCCAGGCTTGTCCGAAGAGTCAAGGCTAACCAAAGGACAACAAGGAAGGAGCTCCGGGAAGATCTCATGGCAGTGGGGACATTGGTTCCAGTCAATACCATAAGTTACGTACTCCACCGCAATGGTCTCCGTTCCAGACGAGCACGTAAGGTACCTTTACTTTCAAAGCGTCATCTCAAGGCTCGTTTACAGTTTGCTCATGATCACTTGGAGGACTCTGAGACAGACTGGTTCAAGGTTCTCTGGTCTGATGAAACCAAGATCAAGATCTTTGGTGCCAACCACACATATGACGTTTGGAGACTGGATGGCACTGCATACGACCCCAAGAATACCATCCCTACAGTCAAGCATGGTGGTGGTAGCATCATGCTGTGGGGCTGCTTCTCAGACAAGGGGCCTGGCCATCTGGTCCGCATCCATGGGAAGATGGATAGCACGGCCTACTTGGAGATTTTGGCCAAGAACCTCCGCTCCTCCATCAAGGATCTTAAGATGCATCGTCATTTCATCTTCCAACAAGACAATGACCCAAAGCACACAGCCAAGAAAACCAAGGCCTGGTTCAAGAGGGAAAAAATCAAGGTGTTGCAGTGGCCTAGTCAGTCTCCTGACTTTAACCCAATTGAAAACTCGTGGAAGGAGCTCAAGATTAAAGTACACATGAGACACCCAAAGAACCTAGATTACTTGGAGAAGATCTGCATGGAGGAGTGGGCCAAGATAACTCCAGAGACCTGTGCCGGCCTGATCAGGTCTTATAAAAGACGATTATTAGCTGTAATTGCAAATAAGGGTTATTCCACAAAATATTAAACCTAAGGGTTGAATAATAATTAACCCACACTTTTATGTTTAAAATTTATTAAAATATAACTAAGCAACATAACTTTTTAGTTTGTAAGATTTATGCATCTGTTAATAAATCCTGCTCTTGTTTGAAGTTTGAAGGCTCTAACTTATTTGCTTCTTATCAAACCTGCTAAATCTGCAGGGGGTTGAATACTACTTGTAGGCACTGTAGATCCAACTAAATTTAAGATTTGTTTGGAAAACTTGGACTATTTAGGGATGTTCGGCTTAACCAAAGGAGAATGTATATGTTTGGTGTAGGTGGCCTCTTTTGAGAGCAGACATAATTAGCTTGATACAATTGGTCCTGCTTCCTAGATTGTTGTTTGTTCTTTATGCTAGCCCAATGTGGATACCTGATTTCTTTTTTAAACTGATTGACTCCATTATAAATGACCTAATTTGGGGACGTAAGAAAGTGAGGATTAAAATTTTCTATATGCACAAACCTATGAGGGAGGGGGGCTCAGGGTCTTCTTCTTTGGATAATTTATAGCAGCATAGATATGTAGATTGATTTGTTGGGGGAATAATAGATTATATGAGGTTTTGGTGAACCTCACTGAAGGTAGAATGAAGACAATTTTTGAGGTGTTAGAAAGTAGTTGTTATAAGCAGCCACAGTTTAAAGATTTGGTCATTTGCAACTTGTTACATAGGTCTTGGGAGGCACTTAAAAATAGTTTGAATATTCAAGGGGTGATGGTGGATACACAATTATGGTATAATAGGAACTTTCCAGACCTCTGGAACCTGCCAGACCCCACTTATTGGACTGAACATGGGGTTTGTATGTCTCACAGATCTGGAAGAATGGTAAGAAAAAAACATTTGTGGATATGCAGGGTTTGTTTCTTAGAGGGTGATATATCAGGCATGTGTGTCTGTTGGTTGTTTGTGCCTTTAAAAAGTAGCGCAAAGTTTATCTGCGCCAAAATTGCACCATTTTACAGTGATTGGTGCCAAAATTGTAACTTTTTTATATGTCCACATCTGGATTTTAAAGATAAAGTCTCTAATATTATCACTAGAGGTGGGCGAATCGATTCTAATGATTCTAACTTCGGTTACAATTTCAGGAAAAATTTGATTCGTCACAAAGCCGAAGTTTATGCAGATTTGCGGGAAATAAGTTTTTTTTTTCCCCCTCATGTTTCTGCTAAATGGGCGCAAGAACAACGTGTTACATGGGGCAGAGAACTCTGGGAAGGAGAAAGGAACACCCCCGATGACATCTTCAGACCTGTAAGCCAATCAGCGACCGGCAGGCTTATGTGATGTCACACAGCCCTATAAAACCCAGCCATTTTCTATATCAGCACTTTACACTTCATGTTGTAGCGTCCAGCTGCTGCTATTGTACTGTGCAATTCTTGCTGCAATCCCTCGCTGTTCTCTAAGGGGGTTTTATATACCCCAAATAGCAGTTCTATTTAGTGACAAAATCGAATAGTAAGAAATCTGTTTGACTTTAATGCATCTGCAGTAGTGATTGGTGGACCAATTCCTGGTTGTTCTTTAAGGGGGATCTGTATACCCCAAATAGCAGTTCTATTTAGTGACAAAATCGAATAGGAAGAAATCTGTTTGACATTCATGCATCTGGAGTAGTGAGCTGTCAGTTGTGGGTTATCTGTATAACGCACATTGCCATACCTTTTGGGTGCTCTAGTTTACAGCCAGATTTAGGTGTGAAATCCACATAGTTTATACAGTGATTTTCGCTGAAATTACACTGTCAGTTGTGGGGTATCTGTATAACGCACATTGCCATACCTTATTGTGGCTCTAGTTTACAGCCATATTTACGTGTGAAATCCACATAGTTTATACAGTGATTTTCGCTGAAATGACACTGTCAGTTGTGGGGTATCTTTATAACGCACATTGCAATACCTTTTGGGGGCTCTAGTTTACAGCCAGATTCACGTGTCAAATCCACATAGTTTATACAGTGATTTTCGCTGAAATTACACTGTCAGTTGTGGGGTATCTGTATAACGCACATTGAAATACCTTTTGGGGGCTCTAGTTTACAGCCAGATTCATGTGTCAAATCCACATAGTTTATACAGTGATTTTCGCTGAAATTACAGTGTCAGTTGTGGGGAATCTGTATAACGCACATTGCAATACTTTTTAGGGGCTCTAGTTTACAGCCAGATTTAGTTGTCAAATCCACGTAGTTTATACAGTGATTTTCGCTGAAATTACACTGTCAGTTGTGGGGTATCTGTATAACGCACATTGCCATACCTTATTGTAGCTGTAGTTTACAGCCATATTTACGTGTGAAATCCACATAGTTTATACAGTGATTTTCGCTGGAATTACACTGTCAGTTGTGGGGTATCTGTATAACGCACATTGCAATACCTTTTGGGGGCTCTAGTTTACAGCCAGATTCACGTGTCAAATCCACGTAGTTTATACAGTGATTTTCGCTGAAATTACACTGTCAGTTGGGGGGTATCTGTATAACGCACATTGCCATACCTTATTGTGGCTCTAGTTTACAGCCATATTTACGTGTGAAATCCACATAGTTTATACAGTGATTTTCACTGAATTTACACTGTCAGTTGTGGGGAAACTGTATAACGCACATTGCAATACCTTTTGGGGGCTCTAGTCTACAGCCAGATTTGTGTGTCAAATCCACGTAGTTTATACAGTGATTTTCGCTGAAATTACACTGTCAGTTGTGGGGAAACTGTATAATGCACATTGCAATACCTTTTGGGGGCTCTAGTCTACAGCCAGATTTGTGTGTCAAATCCACGTAGTTTATACAGTGATTTTCGCTGAAATTACACTGTCAGTTGTGGGGTATCTGTATAACGCACATTGCAATACCTTTTGGGGGCTCTAGTTTACAGCCAGATTCACATGTCAAATCCACATAGTTTATAAACCACTATGTCAGACAGAAAGGTGGAAGGTGGAGCAGGCAGAGGTGGCAGCACAGTAAGGGGATGTCGCAGCAGGGGTGACTCTGTGAGGCCAGAACTGCTGTTGTCATCTAGTGGCAGTGTTGTTGAATGGTTGACTAGGTCATCCAATTCCTCAAATATAACATCTGACAACCCCAGCCAAGAGTCCGTGGGTTCCTCTGATACAACAATTAGTTGGCATGGCCCAGGTCACCGGCCCTCACCTGTCCTCAACCAGGCTCTGTCCTGTTCCTTTCCCGCAGCCAGAGAGCTACTAGGTGTTGGCGGTAAAATTACCACCTCAGTGGTGTGTTTTTTGTAAAGACACCAGAGGAGCCGAGCGTGGGTATATGTCGTATCTGCGGGCAGAAAATGAAGCGTGGCCAGGGAGCTAACCTTGGCACCATGGCCCTGCGCCAACATATGCAGCGTCACCATCCAATGGCCTGGGATAAACGGGTGTCAGATGCGGTCCATCCTGCAGGCGCAGCAACAGCAGCAGCACCTAGTGGCACACATGCTGTTTCAGCAAGTCAAGGCTCCAGCACCTCTGCCGAAGGGAGCTGTTTGTCTTTGACTTCATCTCCCGGTCCAGATGCTCCTGCTCCTCGCTACACATGGCACCAGCAGTCGTTGAGCGAGGAGATTACAAAAAGAGATTACTCTATGCGTCCAGCCATCCTAAGGTGCAGAAGCTAACTGTGCTCTTGTCGAAGTTGTTGGTACTGCAGTCTCTCCCTTTCCAAGTCGTGGACTCTGCACCCTTCAGAGAACTATTGTCTTGTGCCGAACCGAGGTGGAGAGTTCCAAGCCGCAATTTTTTTTCCAAAAAGGCTGTGCCAGCCCTTCACCAATATGTACAACAGAAGGTGGGCCAGTCCTTGAGCTTATCAGTTTCTTCCAAGGTGCATGGCAGCGCGGACGTGTGGAGCTGTAATTATGGTCAGGACCAGTATATGTCCTTTAAGGCCCACTGGGTGAATGTGCTTCCCGCCCAGTCACACCAACAACTTCCACAAGAGACGGCGCTTTCTCCTCCACGTTGACAAACTGCTACTCCTGCGCCAGTGTCCGCCTCCTCCTCCTCCTTCTCCACCACCACCTCAGCCTCCACAAGTGCTGCTCCATCAGCACTTGTGTCACGCAGTTCTACACCTGGTTTGCCAGGGCGAACGAAGTCACACAGGGGAGGAACTGCTCCGCGTCATGCAAGAAGAAATCAATGTGTGGCTTTCTCCGTGACAACTAAAAATCGGAACCATGGTGACTAGAGATGAGCGAACATACTCGTCCGCATTAGCGTACTCGAAACTGCTCGTTGCTCGGACAAATACTTCGCCCGCTCGAGAAAATGGCATCTCCCGCCGTTTTGCTTTTTGGCGGCCAGAAACAGAGCCAATCACAAGCCAGGAGACTCTGCACTCCACCCAGCATGACGTGGTACCCTTACACGTCGATAGCAGTGGTTGGCTGGCCAGATCAGGTGACCCTGGAATAGACTAGCCCCTGCCTGCGCTGCTCGGATCATTCTGTGTCTGGATGCCGCTAGGGAGAGAGCTGCTGCTGGTCAGGGAAAGCGTTAGGCTGTTCTATTAGAATAGTGTTAGGCAGGAGTGATTCTACAAGAACCCAACAGCCCTTCTTAGGGCTACAATAACGTTATACATTTTTTTTTTTTATTTGCAGCTAGTACCATATTGTGAGGAATTTGCAGGGGGACTTGCTACCGTTGTGTTTAGCTCTTAGTGACACACATATCCACCTCAAACACCAAAGTGGGACAATTTATTAGGGGTTTGATTTCAATTAGGCACAGTCTGCCAGTTTCTTTTTATTTTACGTTTATTTTTTCATAACTCAGCGTCATCTCATCTGGCATAGCAGTGTGCTTTCATACTTGGCTAGAAAATAGCCATAGGAGAATCCAAACGGCTTACTTAGGCCTACAATAGCGTTATATATTTTATTTCTGGTTGATCTGCTGGTGGCTGGCCTTGCTGTAGTGCATCTACTACCATATTGTGAGGAATTTGCAGTGAGACTTGCGACCGTTGTGTTTAGCGCTTAGTGACGCACATATCCATCGCAAAGACCGAAGTGGGACAATTTATTAGGGGTTGGATTGAAATTAGGCACAGTCTGCCATTTACTTTTTATTTTACGTTTATTTTTTCATAACTCAGCGTCATCATCTCATCTGGCATAGCAGTGTGCTTTCATACTTGGCTAGAAAATAGCCATAGGAGAATCCAAACGGCTTACTTAGGCCTACAATAGCGTTATATATTTTATTTCTGGTTGAGCTGCTGGTGGCTGGCCTTGCTGTAGTGCATCTACTACCATATTGTGAGGAATTTGCAGGGAGACTTGCGACCGTTGTGTTTAGCGCTTAGTGACGCACATATCCATCGCAAAGACCGAAGTGGGACAATTTATTAGGGGTTTGATTTCAATTAGGCACAGTCTGCCAGTTTCTTTTTATTTTACGTTTATTTTTTCATAACTCAGCGTCATCTCATCTGGCATAGCAGTGTGCTTTCATACTTGGCTAGAAAATAGCCATAGGAGAATCCAAACGGCTTACTTAGGCCTACAATAGCGTTATATATTTTATTTCTGGTTGATCTGCTGGTGGCTGGCCTTGCTGTAGTGCATCTACTACCATATTGTGAGGAATTTGCAGTGAGACTTGCGACCGTTGTGTTTAGCGCTTAGTGACGCACATATCCATCGCAAAGACCGAAGTGGGACAATTTATTAGGGGTTGGATTGAAATTAGGCACAGTCTGCCATTTACTTTTTATTTTACGTTTATTTTTTCATAACTCAGCGTCATCATCTCATCTGGCATAGCAGTGTGCTTTCATACTTGGCTAGAAAATAGCCATAGGAGAATCCAAACGGCTTACTTAGGCCTACAATAGCGTTATATATTTTATTTCTGGTTGAGCTGCTGGTGGCTGGCCTTGCTGTAGTGCATCTACTACCATATTGTGAGGAATTTGCAGGGAGACTTGCGACCGTTGTGTTTAGCGCTTAGTGACGCACATATCCATCGCAAAGACCGAAGTGGGACAATTTATTAGGGGTTTGATTTCAATTAGGCACAGTCTGCCAGTTTCTTTTTATTTTACGTTTATTTTTTCATAACTCAGCGTCATCTCATCTGGCATAGCAGTGTGCTTTCATACTTGGCTAGAAAATAGCCATAGGAGAATCCAAACGGCTTACTTAGGCCTACAATAGCGTTATATATTTTATTTCTGGTTGATCTGCTGGTGGCTGGCCTTGCTGTAGTGCATCTACTACCATATTGTGAGGAATTTGCAGTGAGACTTGCGACCGTTGTGTTTAGCGCTTAGTGACGCACATATCCATCGCAAAGACCGAAGTGGGACAATTTATTAGGGGTTGGATTGAAATTAGGCACAGTCTGCCATTTACTTTTTATTTTACGTTTATTTTTTCATAACTCAGCGTCATCTCATCTGGCATAGCAGTGTGCTTTCATAGTTGGCTAGAAAATAGCCATAGCAATAGGATAGCATCGTTTGGTTTTAAAAACTAAAAAACACAAAAAAAAAAAAAAACATTATAACTTTCATTTTCAAAATGTTCTTGACGTAGTGGAAGAAGTGTGTAAAGAGGTGTCCGACGATGAGGAGACACGGTTGTCAGACAGTGGTGAAGTTGTTGTCAGGGCAGGAAGTCCGAGGGGGGAGCAGACTGAGGGATCGGAGGATGATGAGGTGACAGACCCAAGCTGGATTGAGAGGCCGGGTGAACACAGTGCTTCTGAGACGGAGGAGAGTCCTCGACCAGAACAGGTTGGAAGAGGCAGTGGTGGGGCCAGACGGAGAGGAAGGGCCAGAGCTGGTGCATCAGCGCCAAATGTGTCACGTAGTGAAGCTCCCGTGGCGAGGGCTCCCGCGGCGAGGGCTAGATTTTCAGAAGTCTGGAGGTTCTTTAAGGAAACACCGGATGACCGACGGACTGTGGTGTGCAACCTTTGCCAAACCAGGATCAGCAGGGGTTCCACCACTACTAGCTTAACTACCACCAGTATGCGCAGGCATATGAATGCTAAACACCCCACTCAGTGGCACCAAGCCCGTTCACCTCCGGCCGTGCACACCACTGCTCCTTCCCCTGTGTCAGCTGATAGTCAGCCCCCTGCTCAGGACCCTGGCACAAAAACCCCAACGTCCGCCCAAGCCCTTAATGTCCACATCTCCAGATTGCTTAGCCTGGAGATGCTGCCCTATAGGCTAGTAGAGCCCGAGGCCTTTTGCAACCTCATGGCGGCGGCCGCCCCTCGGTATTCGGTCCCCAGCCGCCACTACTTTTGCCGATGTGCCGTCTCAGCCCTGCACCAGCACGTGTCAGACAACATCATCCTTGCCCTGACCAAGCCGTTTCTGACAAGGTCCACCTGACCACGGACACGTGGACGAGTGCTGCCGGGCAGGGCCACTATATATCACTGACGGCACATTGGGTTAACTTGGTGGAGGCTGGGACCGAGTCTGACCCTGCGGCTGGTCATATACTGCCGACGCCGAGGATTGCGGGGCCTACCTCGGTCCAGGTCTTTCAGGCCTACTATGCCTCCTCCTCCTCCCACCCCTCCTCCACCTCCTCCTCCGAACTACCATCCGTGGGCATGGCGCCATCAGTCGCTAGCTCTGGGTACAGCAGCAGTGCCGTCGCTAAGCCACAGCAGGCGGTGCTCAAACTGCTGAGCCTAGGCGATAAAAGGCACACCGCCCAAGAACTATTACAGGGCATCACGGCGCAGACTGATTTGTGGCTGGCACCGCTGAACCTGAAGCCAGGCATGGTTGTATGTGACAACGGCCGTAACCTGTTGGCGGCTCTGCAACTCGGCAGACTGACACATGAGCCATGCTTGGCCCATGTGTTAAATCTGATAGTTCAGCGTTTCCTCAAGACATACCCCAATCTGTCTGATTTGCTCACGAAGGTGCGCCGCATCTGTGCGCATTTCAGGAAGTCCAGCACAGATGCTGCCACTCTCAGGGCAGCGCAGCGCCACCTCCAACTGCCCGCTCACCGACTGTTGTGCGACGTGCCCACGAGGTGGAATTCAACATTAACCATGTTATCCAGAGTTTACCAGCAGCGCAGAGCGATTGTAGACTGCCAGATGTCAACTTCCACCAGAACTGGTAGTCAGGTCAGTCAGCTTCCTCAAGTCTACAATGAGGAGTGGACGTGGATGTCTGATATCTGTCAGGTGCTGAGTAACTTTGAGGAGTCAACACAGATGGTCAGTGGCGATGCCGCCATCATCAGCCTCACCATCCCGCTGCTTGGCCTGTTGAAAAACTCTCTGATCAGCATGAAGTCGGAAGCTTTGCGCTCGTCACAAGAGACAGGGGAAGAAGATTCCCTTGTTGATAGCCAAAGCACCCTCAGGTCTGTTTCTCAGCGCATATCGGAGGAGGTGGAGGAGGATAAGGAGGAAGAGGAGGAGAATGTTGGCGAGACTCAAGAGGGGACCATTGTTCAGTCCTTCACTGTTCAGCGTGTATGGGCAGAAGAAGAGGAGTTGGAGGAGTTGGAGGAGGAGGAAATGGGCAGTCAGGCCAGTGAGGGGAGTGAATTCTTGCGCGTTGGGCGCATATGGCAGATTTCATGCTAGGCTGCCTATCCCGTGACCCTCGCGTTCAAAGAATTTATTCCAGCACCGATTACTGGGTATTCACTCTCCTGGACCCACGGTACAAGCAAAATCTTTCCACTCTCATCCCTGGAGAGGAACGGAGTGTGAGAATGCATGAATACCAGCAGGCCCTGGTGCCCAAGCTGAAACAGTATTTCCCTTCTGACAGCGCTAGCGGCAGAGTGCGTAGTTCTGCGGGACAAGTAGCGAGGGAGAGTAGGCGAGCAGGCAGCTTGTCCAGCACTGGCAAGGGTACGCTTTACAAGGCTTTTGCCAGCTTTATGTCACCCCAGCAAGACACTGTCACCTGTCCCCAGTCTCGGCACAATAGGGCTGATCTTAACAGAAAGATGGTGAGGGAGTACGTAGCTGACCATACCATCGTCCTGAATGATCACACAGCTCCCTACAACTACTGGGTTTCAAAGCTGGACATGTGGCATGAACTGGCGCTGTACGCCTTGGAGGTTCTTGCCTGCCCTGGCGCTAGCGTGTTGTCCGAGCGGGTTTTCAGTGAAGCTGGTGGCATCATCACCGATAAGCGTACACGCCTGTCGACTGACAGTGCTGACAGGCTGACGCTTATTAAGATGAATAAAGCCTGGATTTCTCATAATTTCCAATCTCCACCAGGTGAAGGAAGCTCAACCTGAATAATTTATGCACTCCTCCTCCTCATTTTCCTCCTTCTCCTCCTCTTTGTACACTAAAGCAGAGGAAACTGGCTATTTTTTGACAGGGCCCACTGGCTCGAGCTATAGTACTTTATGCATTTAATTTTTCTGGAGGGCCACCTACCCGGTCCTCTGTTTTAAACAATTTTTGGGACTGCCACATACAGGCACTCAATCTATTTAATTTTTCTGGAGGGCCACCTACCTGCTCCTCTGGTTTGAAAACTTTTTTGGACTGCCACATACAGGCACTCAATCTATTTCATTTTTCTGGAGGGCCACCTACCTGCTCCTCTGGTTTGAAAACTTTTTTGGACTGCCACATACAGGCACTCAATCTATTTCATTTTTCTGGAGGGCCACCTACCTGCTGCTCTGGTTTGAAAACTTTTTTGGACTGCCACATACAGGCACTCAATCTATTCAATTTTTCTGGAGGGCCACCTACCTGCTCCTCTGGTTTGAAAACTTTTTTGGACTGCCACATACAGGCACTCAATCTATTTCATTTTTCTGGAGGGCCACCTACCTGCTCCTCTGGTTTGAAAACTTTTTTGGACTGCCACATACAGGCACTCAATCTATTTCATTTTTCTGGAGGGCCACCTACCTGCTCCTCTGGTTTGAAAACTTTTTTGGACTGCCACATACAGGCACTATCCAAATTAAATTGTCTCCATAGCAGCCTCCACACGTTGTCTCCATTGCTACCTCCAAAAGTCGTCCATATAGCTGCCTCCATACATCGTCCCCTTATCAAACGAGGTGTGTCAGGCAGAAATTTGGGTTGTTTTCATGGATTCCACATCAAAGTTGTTAACTTTGTCGCCACCCTGCTGTGTTATCCACAAAATATACTGGCAAACTTTAGTGATTAACCGATATTATTTCAGCGCTTCTTGCGCATCTGTTGATTACACTGCTGTGTAATCCACAAAATATACTGCCAAACTTTTACCATTTACGGATATTATTTCAGCGCTTCTTGCGCATCTGTTTACATTCCCCTCACCCGCCATATCCCAAACTTATAAGAACGCTACTACACTTAACTTGGTGGAGGCTGGGACCGAGTCTGACCCTGGGGCTGGTCATATACTGCCGACGCCGAGGATTGCGGGGCCTACCTCGATCCAGGTCTCAAAGGCCTACTATACCTCCTCCTCCTCCCACCCCTCCTCCACCTCCTCCTCCTCCGAATTACCATCCGTGGGCATGGCGCCATCAGTCGGTAGCTCTAGGCACAGCAGCAGTGCCGTCGCTAAGCGACAGCAGGCGGTGCTCAAACTGCTGAGCCTAGGCGATAAAAGGCACACCGCCCAAGAGCTATTACAGGGCATTCCACATCAAACTTGTTAACTTTGTCGCCACCCTGCTGTGTAATCCACAAAATATACTGGCAAACTTTTATCATTTACCGATATTATTTCAGCGCTTCTTGCGCAGCTGTTTACATTCCCCTCACCCGCCATATCCCAAACTTATAAGAACGCTACTACACTTGATCTTATACAAAAGGTTCTTAGAAGTGCTGTTTGGGGAGTAGCCTAGAGACAGGGGCTTGGATTGGCGAAAGCTCGCCTGGCAGCGGAGCGCCAGCTCCATCTCAAGATCCGACTAACATAGTTTTAACTGCAGCACCTTTAATCTACTACTAGTTCACTGCCTCCATACATCGTCCCCTTATCAAACGAGCTGTGTCGGGCAGAATTTTGGGTTGTTTTCATGGCTTCCACATCAAACTTGTTAACTTTGTCGCCACCCTGCTGTGTAATCCACAAAATATACTGGCAAACTTTTATCATTTACCAATATTATTTCAGCGCTTCTTGCGCATCTGTTTACATTCCCCTCACCCACCCTATCCTAAACTTATAAGAACGCTACTGCACTTGATCTTATACAAAAGGTTCTTAGAAGTGCTGTTTGGGGAGTAGCCTAGAGACAGGGGCTTGGATTGGCGAAAGCTTGCCTGGCAGCGGAGCGCCAGCTCCATCTCAAGATCCAACTAACATAGTTTTAACTGCAGCACCTTTAATCTACTACTAGTTCACTGCCTCCATACATCGTCCCCTTATCAAACGAGCTGTGTCAGGCAGAATTTTCAGGTGTTTCACCAAATACATAGTGGAACGCGGCCCATCTGTCGCCGCCATGCTGGAGACATGAAGTTGCAATCATAGCAGCGCAATATGGATGCCGCTAGCAACCAGGGGAATGTCTGCTCCGGTAAGAAGGGTAATGGGAGCACAGGCAAGGTCAGACAGGTGCTGGTAGTGGGAGATTCCATTATTAGGGGAACACACAGGGCAATCTGTCACAAAGACCGTGCATACCGAACAGTGTGTTGTTTGCCGGGTGCTCGGGTTCGGCATGTTGCGGATCGGGTTGACGGATTACTGGGAGGGGCTGGTGAGGAACCAGCGGTCATGGTCCACATTGGCACTAATGACAAAGTAACAGGTAGGTGGAAGGTCCTTAAAAATGATTTCAGAGATTTAGGCCATAAGCTCAGGGCAAGGACCTCAAAGGTAATTTTCTCCGAAATACTGCCTGTACCACGTGCCACACCAGAAAGGCAGCGGGAGATCAAGGAGGTAAATAAGTGGCTCAAAAGTTGGTGTAGGAAGGAGGGGTTTGGGTTCATGGAGAACTGGGATGACTTTTCTGTGGGCTACAGGCTCTACAGTAGGGATGGGCTGCACCTCAATGGGGAGGGGGCCGCTGTTTTAGGGGAAAAAATGGCTAGAAGGTTGGAGGAGTGTTTAAACTAGAGACCTGGGGGGAGGGCAATTACACTTGTGCAGGGCAAATAGACGGTGTACATAGAGAGCTGGGAAGGGTCATAGTCCATGGGGGAGGAAGGGGGGCTGGAATGAGATTGGGGAATAAGGACAAAAGGAATACGGACAGGGAAAACCATATAAAGTGTATGTACACAAATGCCAGAAGCCTCACAAACAAAATGGAGGAACTGGAACTCTTGATGTTGGAACGGAAATATGATATAGTGGGTATCAGCGAGACATGGCTGGACAGTAGCTATGACTGGGCTGTTACTATAGATGGTTATAGTCTTTTTAGAAAGGATCGTATAAATAAAAAAGGGGGAGGGGTTTGTTTATATGTGAATTCTTGCCTCAAGCCCGTCCTGCGAGATGACATCAGTAACGCAAATGTGGAGTCCCTATGGGTGGAGATAAGAGGAGGGAAAAATAAAAATAAAATATTACTAGGGGTTTGTTATAAGGCTCCAAATATAATGGAGGCAGCAGAGGAAATGCTGATAAGTGAAATGGATGCGGCTTCAAAGCATGGTGAAGTACTTATCATGGGGGACTTCAATTACCCAGATATTGACTGGGGGGCAGAAACCTGCAGGTCCTTCAAAGGTAGCAGGTTCTTGTCAACAACAAAAGACAATTACCTGTCGCAACTAGTCCTGGAGCCAACAAGAGGGGGGGCACTGCTGGACCTTATCCTTACCAACAGACCTGATAGGATATCAAAACTACAGGTTGGGGGGAACCTGGGGAATAGTGATCATAATATCATTGATTTTGTATTACGCTTTACTAAGAGCGTTAGTGAAGGGGCAACCAACACTCTAAACTTCAGGAGGGCAAATTTTCAGCAACTAAGGGAAGACCTTAAAGGCATAGACTGGGATAATGCTCTCAAGGACAAAAGCCCCCCCCCAAAATGGGACTTTTTCTCATATATTCTGAAAAAGTCCTGTGAGAAACACATACCTTATGGGAAAAAGCATAAAAGGAACAAGAAAAACCCTATGTGGCTAACTAGTCTTGTAAGGAAAGCAATAAGCGAGAAAGATAAAGCGTATAAGGTGCTAAAACGTGAAGGTAGCGATGAGGCATTACAGGATTATAGAGAGAAAAATAAATCCTGTAAAAAGCAGATAAAGGCCGCAAAAATAGAGACTGAGAGAAATATTGCCAGGGAGAGCAAAAATAATCCCAAATTATTTTTCAAGTATATAAATGATAAGAAACTAAAAACAGAGAGTGTGGGTCCCCTTAGAAATAACATGGGGGTCATGGTGGAAGGAGATGAGGAAAGGGCCAATCTACTGAATGTCGCCTTCTCAACTGTCTTTACCCAGGAAAATCCCCTGGTGGAAGACACAATGAGGAATAATGTTAATTCTTTTTATAATGTCAACAGTTTAACCCAGGAAGAGGTACGGCGCCGCCTCGCAACCACTAAGATAGATAAATCACCGGGGCCAGATGGCATACACCCCCGGGTTCTGCATGAATTATGTACGGTGATAGACAGACCGTTATTTTTAATATTTGAAGATTCACTGAGGACTGGTTATGTTCCACAGGAATGGCGCATAGCAAATGTGGTACCAATATACAAAAAAGGATCAAATAGCGATCCTGGAAACTACAGACCCGTAAGTCTAACTGCTGTGGTGGGGAAAATATTTGAGGGGTTTATTAGAGATGCTATCCTGGAGTATCTCACTGTGCACAACCTTATAACCCAGCGTCAGCATGGGTTTATGAGAGATCGGTCCTGTCAGACTAATCTGATTGGTTTCTACGAGGAGGTAAGTTCAAGACTGGATCTGGGGGACGCTGTGGATGTTGTATATCTGGACTTCTCAAAGGCATTTGACACCGTGCCACATAAAAGGTTGGTATATAAAATGAGACTGCTGGGAATAGGAGAAAATCTGTGTATCTGGGTAAGTAATTGGCTTAGTGATAGAAAACAGAGGGTGGTCATTAATGGCACATTCTCAGATTGGGTTGATGTTACCAGTGGAGTGCCACAGGGGTCAGTATTGGGGCCACTTCTTTTTAATATTTTTATTAATGACCTTGTAGTGGGTTTACACAGTCAAGTTTCAATATTTGCAGATGATACTAAGCTGTGTAAAGTAATAAATACTGAGGTCGATAGTTTAGCATTACAGAGGGATTTGTGGAAGCTTGAGGGATGGGCAGAGAAATGGTTGATGAGGTTTAATGTAGATAAATGTAAAGTTATGCACTTGGGCCATGGAAACAAAAAGTATAATTATGTTCTAAACGGTCAATTACTTAGTAAAACTGAAGCTGAAAAGGACTTGGGCGTATTGGTGGATGGTAAACTTAATTTTAGTGACCAGAGCCAGGCGGCTGCTGCTAAAGCAAATAAAATAATGGGATGTATCAAGAGAGGAATAGATTCTCATGATAAAGACATAGTTTTGCCCTTATACAAATCCCTGGTCAGACCACACATGGAATATTGTGTACAGTTTTGGGCACCAGTGTATAAAAAGGATATAATAGAGCTGGAACGGGTGCAGAGGAGAGCAACCAGGATTATTAGGGGAATGGGGGGATTAGAATACACTGACAGATTACAAAATTTGGGATTATTCAGTTTAGAAAAAAGACGACTGAGGGGAGACCTCATTACAATGTACAAATACCTGAACGGACAGTACAAGGATCTCTCCAAAGATCTTTTTATACCTAGGCCTGTGACCAGGACAAGGGGGCATCCTCTACGCCTAGAGGAGAGGCGATTTTACCATCACCATAGACAAAGGTTCTTTACTGTAAGAGCAGTGAGACTATGGAACTCTCTGCCGCAGGAGGTTGTTATGGCCGACTCTATGTACATGTTCAAGAGAGGCCTGGATGACTTTCTGGAGAGAAAAAATATCACGGGTTATGGGGATAAAACATTTATTTAATTCTTGAAGGTTGGACTTGATGGACTTGCGTCTCCTTCCAGCCTTATATACTACTATGATACTATGATACTGTCGCTCTTAATCATGGAACCATTTCCGAAAAACAATTAAAAATAGAACCACTATGCTATTCCATTATTCCTAGGTGAAATATTCAAACGACCCGGCCTGCTTTGAAAATTATAATTTTTTCAAAGTAAACGCTTCTGGCCCCCAGGCCCATTTTGGGTGGGGAGGAGCCGAGAGACAGGGGCTTGGACAGGCGAAATCTCGCCTGGCAGTGGACCGCCAGCTCCATCCCAAGATTAGGCAGCCTCAGAGGCATCCATGCATGCTGCCCCTGCTGTTTTCTGTCCATTTTGCCTCCACGATCCTCCACAGCATCCACCAATGTCTCATTTCAACTCTCTATACCCCAGACGCTGGAGCACGAGAGGATATGCAGCACATCATCCCCTTATCAAACGAGCTGTGTCAGGCAGAATTTTCAGGTGTTTCACCAGATACATAGTGGAACTCGGCCCATCTGTCGCCGCCATGCTGGAGACCTGAAGTTGCAATCATAGCAGCGCAATATGAATGCCCCATACTGTCGCTCTTAATCATGGAAGTCGTCTCCATGGCTGCCTCCACATGTTGTCCCCTTATCAAAAGAGCTGTGTCAGGCTCATTTTTAGGGTGTTTCACCAGATACGTTATGGAACTTGGTCACTATGTCGCCACCATGCTGTGTTATCGACTAAATATACCGTCAACCTTTTGTTCACATAGGAAATCATTTCACCTCCTTTGGTGAAACCTGAGTCCATTTAGGGTATGTCGCCATGAGACTCTCTAGCCTGCCACTGCTGCCGCTGCCTCTGCATGCCGTCCCCTATAGTGTCAGGGTCAATTATTGCATGTTTTAGATGCTATCTAGCCTCATTCGGTCACTCTGTCATGGCCATGCTGTTGCCCATAATTTTGGCATAATGTTGCGATTAAGCAGCCTCAGAGGCATCCATGCATGCTGCCCCTGCTGTTTCCTGTCCATTTCCCTGTTGTTTCCATCCTTTTCTGAGGTTCCCAGGTGTTTGGCCAAGCTTCCCTGTGCAGAGCCTTGGTCCCCTTGAAAAATGCTTGAGTCTCCCATTGATTTCAATGGGGCTCGTTACTCGAGACGAGCACTCGAGCATCGGGAAAAGTTCGTCTCGAATAACGAGTACCCGAGCATTTTAGTGCTCGCTCATCTCTAATGGTGACAGATAATGGGAAGAACATGGTGTCTCCGCGCTGCACCGAGGAGGGATGGTTCATGCGCCCTGCATGGCGCACGTGTTCAATCTGGTAGTCAACAAGTTCCTGAAGTCTTAGATCCATCTGCAAGACATTCTAAAAATGGCCAGGACACTGTGCACGTACTTCTTAAAAAGCCAAGCACACCCTCCTCGAGTTGTAGCGCCAGAACGGCCTAGCCCAACATGCAAGCGGCCCGTAGTACTCCCCTGTATAACTTTGATGTCAGCCACTGACAGCTCATGCGTGACACCTGCCGTTGGCTCGGGCCTTTTGAAGAGGCCACGTTATTTGTCAGTCGCCAGGACTACGGGGTGATCAACATCATTCCACTACTTCATGTCCTGGAACTCATGCTGCAAAATCTGTCTGGTCAGGGCACTGGAGTAGTGGAGACATCTTATGGCCACTTGAGTCCGGTGGGGGCTGAACTGGAGGAGGAGGACATTGGAGCACAAGCAGAGTCTGGTGCAATTTGTGGTTTTTCTACTCAGGTGACAGGAGAGGAGGAGCAGGAGCATCTGGAGGAGGTAGAAGACGAGGCAGATGACCCAGAAGCACAGTGGAAGTATACTGTGGATATGGAGGCCGAGAGTCCCTCAGAGTCACTTGCGCAGATGCCCCGCAGCATGCTGCTTTGCCTAACTAGTGACAGCCGAATAGTCAACATCCGGCATAGAGATGACTCTTGGCTCTCCACCCTCTTGGACCCTCGCTACCGGTCCCAAAATTGGTAACTTTTTCCTGCTGCTGAGAGGAAGGAACAACTGGCATACTATAGAGAAATACTGAGCACCCAGTTGGCCGCTGCCTATGTGCGCCATTGTCCATCCTCTGTCAGGTCTGAACGGGGGATTCCTGGCAGTCATTGCTAACATACTACTACCATGGCTGCTGTGGGGAGCTGTGGGGGTAGGAGCAGTAGCAGTTCCATCAATAGTTGCTTAAGTCTGGATTCCTTAATGAGCAATTTCCTTCACCCGCCTTGTGAGGAGGGTAGCCGCCACCAGCAGCAGCAGCAGGACATGAAGCAGACCCTGCACCAGCAGGTGGTGGCCCACTTGGACAGCACTTGGCCTAGAGGATCCCATGGGCTACTGGACAGCCAAACTTGATGCGTGGGCGTAACTTGCAGTTTGCAGTAGAGAAGCTGTCCTGCCCGACAGGTAGTGTGGCATCAGAGCGGGTGTTCAGTGCGGCGAGGGCCATCGTTACCTCCAGGAGAACCCGCTTGTCCACCCGTAATGTGGAGAGACTGACCTTTGTCAAGACGAATCGGCCAGGATTTCAACTCACCAATGCCTAATGCATCAGATTAGATCAGCCATGATGCCTCCTCCAAACGTTGAGAAATGAGTCGGAGTTCTAACTACCCACCTGATGCCACACATCTGCTGCTAGTTGCACCATCTGCCTCCTACCATCTTTACCGGGGACTGGAATTGTCCGCCACCTTCACACTATATCATTGTGCCACTCTGCGGGCTTCTGCTGCTGCTGCTTCTGATGCTGCCTTCACACTATATCATTGTACCACTCTGCGGGCTCCTGCTGCTGCTTCTGATGCCGCCTTCACAGTATATCATTGTGCCACTCTGCGGGCTCCTGCTGATTCTGATGCCACCTTCACACTATATCATTCTGCCACTCTGTGGGCTCCTGCTGCTGCTACTGATGCCACCAACACACTATATGATTGTGCCACTCTGCGGGCTCCTGCTGCTGCTTCTGATGCCACCAACACACTATATCATTGTGCCACTCTTCGGGCTCCTGCTGCTTCTGATGCCACCTTCACACTATATCATTGTGCCACTCTGCGGGCTCCTGCTGCTTCTGATGCCACCTTCACACTATATCATTCTGCCACTCTGCGGGCTCCTGCTGCTGCTTATACTGATACCACCAACACACTATATCATTGTTCAACTCTGCGGGCTCCTGCTGCTTCTGATGCCACCAACACTCTATATCATTTTGCCACTCTGCCGCTCTTACTGCTTCTGATGCCACCTTCACACTATATCATAGTGCCACTCTGCAGGCTCCTGCTGCTTCTGATGCCACCTTCACACTATATCATTGTGCCACTCTGTGGGCTTCTGCTGCTGCTGCTTCTGATGCCACCTTCCCACTATATCATTCTGCCACTCTGTGGGCTCCTGCTGCTGCTGCTACTGATGCCACCAACACACTATATCATTGTGCCACTCTGCGGGCTTCTGCTGCTGCTGCTTCTGATGCTGCCTTCACACTATATCATTGTACCACTCTGCGGGCTACTGCTGCTGCTTCTGATGCCGCCTTCACAGTATATCATTGTGCCACTCTGTGGGCTCCTGCTGCTTCTGATGCCACCTTCACACTATATCATTGTGCCACTCTGTGGGCTCCTGCTGCTGCTGCTGATTCCACCAACAGACCATATGATTGTGCCACTCTGCAGGCTCCTGCTGCTGCTTCTGATGCCACCAACACACTATATCATTGTGCCACTCTGCGGGCTCCTGCTGCTGCTTCTGATGCCACCTTCACACTATATCATTGTGCCACTGTGCGGGCTCCTGCTGCTTCTGATGCCACCTTCACACTATATCATTCTGCCACTCTGCGGGCTCCTGCTGCTGCTTCTACTGATGCCAACAACACACTATATCATTGTTCCACTCTGCGCGCTCTTGCTGCTTCTGATGCCACCTTCACACTATATCATTGTGCCACTCTGCGGGCTCCTGCTGCTTCTGATGCCACCTTCACACTATATTATTGAGCTAGTCTGCGGGCTCCTGCTGCTGCTGCTGATTCTGATGCCGCCTTCACACTATATCATTGTGCCACTCTGCGGGCTCCTGCTGCTGCTGTTTCTGATGCCGCTTTCACACTATATCATTGTGCCACTCTGCAGGCTCCTGCTGCTGCTGCTTCTGATGCTGCCTTCACACTATATCATTGTGCCACTCTGCAGGCTCCTGCTGCTTCTGATACCACCTTCACACTTTTTCATTGTGCCACTCTTTGGGCTTCTGCTGCTGCTGCTTCTGATGCCACCAACACACTATATCATTGTGCCACTCTGCGGGCTCCTGCTGCTGCTTCTGATGCCGCCTTCACAGTATATCATTGTTCCACTCTGTGGGCTCCTGCTGCTGCTGCTTCTGATGCCACCTTCACACTTTATCATTCTGCCACTCTGTGGGCTCCTGCTGCTGCTGCTACTGATGCCACCAACACACTATATCATTGTGCCACTCTGCCGCTCTTGCTGCTGTTTCTGATGCCACCTTCACACTATATGATTGGGCCACTCCTCGGGCTCCTGCTGCTTCTGATGCTACCTTCACACTATATCATTCTGCCACTCTGTGGGCTCCTGCTGCTGCTTCTACTGATGCCACCAACACACTATATCATTGTGCCAGTCTGCGGGCTCCTGCTGCTTCTGATGCCACCAACACGCTATATCATTGTGCCACTCTGACGCTCTTGCTGCTTCTGATGCCCCCTTCACACTATATCATTGTGCCCTTCTGCGGGCTCCTGCTGCTGCTGCTGCTGCTTCTGATGCCGTCTTCACACTATATCATTGTGCCACTCTGCGGGCTACTGCTGCTGCTTCTGATGCCACCTTCACACTATATGATTGTGCCCCTCTGCGGGCTCCTGCTGCTGCTGCTTCTGATGCCGTCTTCATAGTATATCATTGTGCCACTCTGCGGGCTCCTGCTGCTGCTTCTGATGCCACCTTCACAATATATGATTGTGCCACTCTGCTGGCTCCAGCTGCTGCTGCTCCTGATGCTGCCTTCACACTATATCATTGTGTCACTCTGCGGGCTCCTGCTGCTGCTGCTTCTGATGCCACCTTCACACTATATCATTGTGCCCCTCTGCGGGCTCCTGCTGCTGCTGCTTCTGATGCCGCCTTCACACTATATCATTGTGCCACTCTGCGGGCTCCTGCTGCTGCTGCTTCTGATGCCGCCTTCACACTATATCATTGTGCCACTCTGCAGGCTCCTGCTGCTTCTGATGCCACCTTCACACTATATCATTGTGCTACTCCTGCTGCTGCTACTGATGCCACCTTCACACTATATCATTGTGCCACTCTGCGGGCTCCTGCTGCTTCTGATGCCACCTTCACACTATATCATTGTGCCACTCTGTGGCTTTCCCTGTTGCTGCCACCATGTTGCTGCCACCTGTGGACTCCTGCTGCTGCTTCTTCTGTCGCCACCTCCACACTCTTATCATTGTGCCACTTTGTGGCCTCCTGTTGCTGCTGCTGATGCCACCTCCACACTATATAATTGTGCCACTCTGTGGCTTTCCCTGTTACTGCCACCATGTTGCTGCCACCTGTGGGCTCCTGCTGCTGCTTCTGCTGCCGCCACCTCCACACTCTTATCATTGTGCCACTTTGTGGCCTACCATGTTTCCGCCACCTCCATAATTTGTCATTATGCCACTCTGCAGCCTACTCATGCTGCTGCCAACTGACCGCTGTCTTCCTGGAACACCCTGTGATTTCCATAATGCTGTTTTCACCCTCCATCACTCTATGACGTTGCCATTATGTTTGGTTTTCCCCTTCATTTCATCTGTCAGTAGGATGAAAAGCTTCAGGATTGATAGCCAAAAGCAGGAGTGGATACAGAACACAGAGGACATGCAAGTATCCCATTTGCTGCTCATCTCTATTCTGGATCAACTCCTGTTTGTTTTTGGCTTTAGCAGTACTGATGGATTATTGACCGATTGAAAGAGGACACTGACACATGAAAAGAAGGGCAAAATGATCAGTGACGTCAATGCTAAATTACTGCCGACATCCTCTGCACTCTTTTGGGGGCTTTCCACATGTATCCGCGTTTAACAGAACAGGTTCTGTCGTAATCTATGGAATCATCTGATGTCAGTGTAAAAAGAGTGCACTCTTTGATATAGTGGGATCTTGGCCCTCAGCTCGGTCCTTTCGAGCTGGCACAGACGTTACTTTGTCAGGCTGCATTCCCGCTTCGCTTATTGAGGAAGTTGGCCTATGTAAGTGCACATGGAAGTGAAGAGTGAAGCGATTCTAAGAGCCGCGGCTGTCATGTGCGAGTCATACTAAAACACAGCATTGTTTGAAGACCAAACCATGCTCCCTATGCATATTTAAGCAAGGCACAACGTTCTATAACACCCTACAGGCTCTATGCAGCCAGGAAATGCCATTTTTTTAACGTGATTCATTTTGATTCGATTCGGGTCAAATCAAATTTTTTTGATAAATTTGGCGAATCGGGACGAAACGTATTTTAACATATTCGCCCATCTCTAATTATCACTGAAAAATAAATCTCATCCCTCAACAAATAAGCCGATGAACTAATTAAAAAACACTTATTCCTGTAGGGCAAAACGGACTCTTGCATGGCTCTCGCTGTTTGCCCATACAACATGTAATTGCATAACAAATTATAAGATGAGTTTTTATCTTTTGTTATGTGTATAGTTTATGGCTAAATGAACAATTTACAATTACTATGAAGATCTCAAAGGGTTAACAATTTTCATCTTCAAAAGCAATTTTTATTTTGAGGGATGCACATTTGAAAATAGAGTGAATCATAGGGGTTTGTAATCTAATATACACTCACCGGCCACTTTATTAGGTACACCTGTCCAACTGCTCGTTAACACTTAATTTCTAATCAGCCAATCACATGGCGGCAACTCAGTGCATTTAGGCATGTAGACATGGTCAAGACAATCTCCTGCAGTTCAAACCGAGCATCAGTATGGGGAAGAAAGGTGATTTGAGTGCCTTTGAACGTGACATGGTTGTTGGTGCCAGAAGGGCTGGTCTGAGTATTTCAGAAACTGCTGATCTACTGGGATTTTCACGCACAACCATCTCTAGGGTTTACAGAGAATGGTCCGAAAAAGAAAAAACATCCAGTGAGCGGCAGTTCTGTGGGCGGAAATGCCTCGTTGATGCCAGAGGTCAGAGGAGAATGGGCAGACTGGTTCGAGCTGATAGAAAGGCAACAGTGACTCAAATCGCCACCCGTTACAACCAAGGTAGGCAGAAGAGCATCTCTGAACGCACAGTACGTCAAACTTTGAGGCAGATGGGCTACAGCAGCAGAAGACCACACCGGGTGCCACTCCTTTCAGCTAAGAACAGGAAACTGAGGCTACAATTTGTACAAGCTCATCGAAATTGGACAGTAGAAGATTGGAAAAATGTTGCCTGGCCTGATGAGTCTCGATTTCTGCTGCAACATTGGGATGGTAGGGTCAGAATTTGGCATCAGCAACATGAAAGCATGGATCCATCCTGCCTTGTATCAACGGTTCAGGCTGGTGGTGGTGGTGTCATGGTGTGGGGAATATTTTCTTGGCACTCTTTGGGCCCCTTGGTACCAATTGAGCATCGTTGCAACGCCACAGGCTACATGAGTATTGTTGCTGACCATGTCCATCCCTTTATGACCACAATGTACCCAACATCTGATGGCTACTTTCAGCAGGATAATGCGCCATGTCATAAAGCTGGAATCATCTCAGACTGGTTTCTTGAACATGACAATGAGTTCACTGTACTCAAATGGCCTCCACAGTCACCAGATCTCAATCCAATAGAGCATCTTTGGGATGTGGTGGAACGGGAGATTCGCATCATGGATGTGCAGCCGCCAAATCTGCGGCAACTGTGTGATGCCATCAAGTCAATATGGACCAAAATCTCTGAGGAATGCTTCCAGCACCTTGTTGAATCTATGCCACGAAGAATTGAGGCAGTTCTGAAGGCAAAAGGGGGTCCAACCCGTTACTAGCATGGTGTACCTAATAAAGTGGCCGGTGAGTGTATATAGCTAAGTGTATTTGTGAGGTGTGATGGATAGGGATACAGAGATAGGCACAGATTTACCAGAAGTGTCTGAGGTAAAACGGTTCCAGTTGCCCATGGAAACCAATCAGAGATCAGCTATAAAATTATAAACAGCTGTGCAAAAATGAAACTTGAGCTCTGATTGGTTGCCATGGGCATCTAGAGCAGATCTGCTCTCAGACACTTCTGATAAATCTCTCCATAGACAAAGTGATAGTCAGAGACAAAGACAGTCATTGGAATGAGAGTGCCCAAGAACGACAGTCACTAGTATGAGAGTGCCTGAGACCGACAGTCACTGGAATGAGAGTGCCTGAGACCAATAGTCGCTGGAATGAGAGTGCCCAAGACAGACATTTTCTGGAATGAGAGTGCCTGAGACAGACAGTCACTGGAATGACAGTGCCCGAGACAGACAGTCATGTATTGAAAGTGCACAAGACAGACAGTCACTGGCATGAGAGTGCCCGACACACATTCACTGAAATGAGAGTGGCCGAGACACAGTTACTGAAAGAGACTATCAGAGACAGTCACTGTAAAGAGACTGCCAGAGACTGTCAGTGACAGTGATAGTCATAGACTGTCTGAGACAGTCTATAGATACTTCACAAAAGCCAATTCTAAAATATTCTTGAAAATACAGAAAATCATTGTTTGCTTTGTTAGCCGTGTCACTTTGTAATAAAATATTAAAAGAGTATTCCCACAAAGACAAGTTTCTCATAAGTACTCAGCATAAGAAAATAACACATTCTCTAATTCACTGTTATAAACAAAAATGCAGCATTTCACAGATACAAGTCCACCCTGCCTCTATCAGTCCTGCTGTACACAATTTCAGTTTCCCCTAGACACGACCCAGTAACTTCTCACTTAGGGTCAGGTGCCCAGAGCTGAGAGACACTCACTGATTCACAGCCTGTCTACACATGGTGAGCAGAGAGACAGGCTGCAAACTACAAAGAGATAAGTGATCCAGGGGAAGGGAATGGCAGGCACATGTCAGTGAGATGTAGCAGAGCTTTGTGTCTACTAAGCATCTAATGAATCTCATGATCTGGAGCTGTAGTTGATCTGTGTGTGCAATAGGTTTATGTGTCAGTGTGTTAGTACAAAGTCAGAAGCCAGATGAAAGTGTGCATACACCTGTACCCTGATACTGTAACCACTTTGTCACCCCACAGGACGAGATGGATAATACAGTAATGTGTCTGCTTAGAGAGGCCCCATCCACACCCTGGGATTTTACACTGCGCAGAATATAGAGAGTGATAGGAGATAAAACAGCAATAAAACTGAGTAAAATTGTAAAGTAAGGGGTTAAAATGATCTTTTATTGTGTTAACATCACTAGGGGATTGAGATGTGAGAATTTTCTTTTGTGGGAAAACCCCATTTAAGACATTTTAAAAGTGATGAAAACATAAAGCAGAAATATGGGAAATGTTACTTAGTAACTTATTTTGGTGGTAAAATGGGAGATAATTTTGAATGTTGAAAATAGTGCCAAATCATATAAAACATAACAAAATTTACTACTAATTGAACAGAGGGGGGACATTGGCGCAAAGTTGGGGGTCGATGTGAATAAATGGTATGGCATAGGTGTCGCTGCTGGTATAATATGAGCCCCCCGAGCTCATAAAAGTGTACACAATAGATGACAAAATAACAATATACCTGCGCTGACTGTGACTACTAATGCAAACAGTGATATATGAAGTGGAGAGGTGTATTGGCTAAACAGGTAACTGACCTGATTAAAACAGTCTTCAACTGAGGAAGTGGTGATGATCAGGAAGTTTCTCCACAGTGTGAATAGTCCCAGAAGGATAGTAGGTATCCAATGTTGTAGATGGCTTTTTCTGTGAGCTAAGTTTGAAGTCAGTCCAAGAGTAGAGCGATTCAGTGTGGGAGCCCTGGCCGGTGGCTCGACCACACGGTGAGTCGGAAGTGAAAAGTGATGTCACTCTAAGATACGGATGGAGCCGTGGGACATAGGTGAACACGCACCAAACGCGCTTTCAAGAGCTACAGCTCTCTTCCTCAGGGTAGAGTACCTGAGTTACTACTAACATGAAGTACAACATGAGAAAACAATCTCTAAATCACTTTGGTAAGTTAAAACATACAGAGGTCATAACTATATAAAGCGACTCATGTCAGTTTACAAAAAATAGGGCTGACCCTTAAAGAAAATCCTCATCAAAATCCATCATGATAAACCAGGGACACTTACTCATAGATCCAGGCATTTTGACTATTTTGGCACTTTGATTATATTTGTTATACTTGGCCTCCTTCCTTCAAGTTTTAAAATTATTCTAATAAGCCCAACTGGCTCTCAGGGTATTATGAAGCCCTGTGGTGCTTCAAAGGCTGTTACAATAAACAGAACATGTCTCACTTCCTGTTCTCTCCCTCCTCCTAATCTAGAAGCATCAGGAAGTGCAGGGGGAGGACAGACCTGCTCTGTATAAGAGCTCTGTAAGAGCCTGTGAAGCTACAACACTGAGGGGTACTGGAAACACCTACCGGAGCCCTTCAGACTTTTTAGCATTATTTTTAAAGGGAAGGAGGAGGCCATGAACAACATATATAAGAAGATTACCACAGTCAAGGTGCCTGGATCTATGAGTATGTGTCCCTGGTTTATCATGCTTGATTTTGATTACCGTATGAATTTCTTTAAAGATCACTGATGTTAGATCGCTTATTTTGATAGTAGATTCCTTAAACTAGAAAATGGCTGCGTCTTTAAAGGGGAATTCCAGGAATCAGCATAATTCATATATAAATGGGTCCTTAAAATATAAGCTAATGTGTAATTAGTTGTTATTTAAAATTTTGCTCCCCTTAGCAGAAAATGCTGCTGACATAGACTGTAATGGAGAATTAAAATGCTACTGGCCCTTTAATCAGTCCGTTAATTTCCTCCGCGCGGTCCGTTGCATAGCATACACAGGGCAGAAGATGGCCGCTGGTCACATGTCCACATGACATGTCCTGCAGCTGCCTGGGCAGGTCATGTGATCACCACTAAGTTTGGCTGTAGTGGGTTGGTTGCAGTGCAGCCAGTATGGCCAGTGTTGTGGCGATGGCAGTTACACATCATTACTATGGTAACAGAGCAGGACAGGCTGTTACATCATCACTGGGAGCAGAGCATAAAAGGTAGGAGTTACTGAGAACTAAAGGATCTTGGGACTTGTAGTTTCCAGTGTCAGCCATCTTGGTGATAACTTTAGAGAGGCCCTAAAATTTTGTGAATCATAAAATCAAACTATTTAAGCTCCGTTTTGTGACTAATGACATTAACCCCTTAAGGACGCAGCCTGTTTGCAGGTTAAGGCTCGCAACTTTTTTTGGAAATTTGACCAGTGTCTCTTCCTGTGGTAATAACTTTTCAACGCTTTAAGATATCTCTGTGATTTTGAGATTGTTTTCTCGTGAGACATTGTAGTTTATGTTAGTAGTGTCATTTCGGTGATCCGTTCCTTTTTTGGGGGGTAAAAATTCAAAAATTTAGGAAAAATTTGAAAAAAATGACTATTTTCAAAGTTTCAAATGTTATAATTTTTAGACAAAAAGTGATACCACAAATTTTTTTTGATAGAAACCTTTTGCCATTGGTCTTCTTTTTATATCCATAATTTGTTTTACGTTTCCATTATTTTTATGGATGTGAGAAGGTTTGAAGTTTTAGTAGCAACTTCTCAGATTTTCTTGAAATTTGAAAAATGCGAACTTTTTGGTGATCAATTCAGTTTGGAAGTACCGTATAAAGGCTTATGTACTATATACCCCCACAAGTAACACCATTTTATGAACCTAACATCTCAACCTATTCAAATCAGCATTTAAGAAGTCTGTTAACCCTTTAATTATTTTTCCGGAAGCATATGAAAATGGAGTGGAAATTTTGAAATTTCAATTTTTGATTTCAATCTTTCCAATTTAGCCCTAAAACGGATACATTCAGAAGGAATTTGAGGTAAATATATATTCCTAATTTCTTGCCCTGCTTCTTCCGAGTACGGCAATACCAGACATGTGGATGTCAGCTGCTGTTTCCCCGCACATCGATGTCCAGAACAGAGTTAGCGATACCGGGAATTTGGAAGGCCAATTTGGCTGCAAATATTTTGTGGTGCCACAGTGTAATTGAAGAGCCCCTGAAGTAAAAGTACAATAGAAAACCCCCCAAAATGTCACCATTTCGGAAACTAGACCCCTCAAAGAATTTATCGGTGGTTGTGGTGAGCATTTTAACCCCCGACACGCTGGTCAAAATTGAATGCAAAGTAAATGGTGCAGAGTAAAAATTGTGTTTTTATCTCAAAAATGTCATTTTAGTGCCTCATATACTGTGCCCAACTCATGCCACTTTAGACAAACACCCCAAAAATCATTCTGCGGGTTGTCCCGAGTACAGCAATACCACACATGTGCCAATAATTTACAGACTGGGCGCACAGAAGGGATGAGAACGGAAGGAGTGAAATTTTGATTTTCCAGCTCCGTTTTCACATGTTTGGATTTGGAGTGCCATGTCATGTTGGCAGGGCCCGTGAGGTGCCAGTGCAATAGAAACCCCCAATAAATGATACCATTACGGAAACTAGACCCCTCAAAGAATTTATCGGTGGTTGTGGTGAGCATTTTAACCCCCGACACGCTGGTCAAAATTAAATGCAAAGCAAATGGTGCAGAGTAAAAATTGCGTTTTTATCTCAAAAATGTCATTTTAGTGCCTCATATACTGTGCCCAACCCGTGCCACTTTAGACAAACACCCCAAAAATCATTCTGCAGGTTGTCCCGAGTACAGCAATACCACACATGTGCCAATAATTTACAGACTGGGCACACAGAAGGGATGAGAACGGAAGGAATGAAATTTTGATTTTCCAGCTCCGTTTTCACATGTTTGGATTTGGAGTGCCATGTCATGTTGGCAGGGCCCGTGAGGTGCCAGTGCAATAGAAACCCCCAATAAATGATACCATTACGGAAACTAGACCCCTCAAAGAATTTATCGGTGGTTGTGGTGAGCATTTTAACCCCCGACACGCTGGTCAAAATTAAATGCAAAGCAAATGGTGCAGAGTAAAAATTGCGTTTTTATCTCAAAAATGTCATTTTAGTGCCTCATATACTGTGCCCAACCCGTGCCACTTTAGACAAACACCCCAAAAATCATTCTGCAGGTTGTCCCGAGTACAGCAATACCACACATGTGCCAATAATTTACAGACTGGGCACACAGAAGGGATGAGAACGGAAGGAATGAAATTTTGATTTTCCAGCTCCGTTTTCACATGTTTGGATTTGGAGTGCCATGTCATGTTGGCAGGGCCCGTGAGGTGCCAGTGCAATAGAAACCCCCAATAAATGATACCATTACGGAAACTAGACCCCTCAAAGAATTTATCGGTGGTTGTGGTGAGCATTTTAACCCCCGACACGCTGGTCAAAATTAAATGCAAAGCAAATGGTGCAGAGTAAAAATTGCGTTTTTATCTCAAAAATGTCATTTTAGTGCCTCATATACTGTGCCCAACCCGTGCCACTTTAGACAAACACCCCAAAAATCATTCTGCAGGTTGTCCCGAGTACAGCAATACCACACATGTGCCAATAATTTACAGACTGGGCACACAGAAGGGATGAGAACGGAAGGAATGAAATTTTGATTTTCCAGCTCCGTTTTCACATGTTTGGATTTGGAGTGCCATGTCATGTTGGCAGGGCCCGTGAGGTGCCAGTGCAATAGAAACCCCCAATAAATGATACCATTACGGAAACTAGACCCCTCAAAGAATTTATCGGTGGTTGTGGTGAGCATTTTAACCCCCGACACGCTGGTCAAAATTGAATGCAAAGTAAATGGTGCAGAGTAAAAATTGTGTTTTTATCTCAAAAAAGTCATTTTTGTGCCTCATATACTGTGCCCAACCCATGCCACTTTAGACAAACACCCCAAAAATCATTCTGGGGGTTGTCCTGAGTACGGCAATACCACACATGTGCCAATAATTTACAGGCTGGGCACACGGCAGGGGTCAGGAAGAAAGAAGCACAATTTAGGTTTTCAAGCTTCGTTTTCACTAGATTGGTAATGGGGGGTACCCCCGAGGTACCAGTACAATAGAAACTCCCAAGTAGTGAACCCATTTTGGAAAGGGCACCCCTCAAAGAATGTATGTAGGCTTGTATGATCATTTTAACCCCCAACACGCTGGTCAAAATTGAATGCAAAGTAAATGGTGCAGAGTAAAAATTGTGTTTTTATCTCAAAAAAGTCATTTTTGTGCCTCATATACTGTGCCCAACCCATGCCACTTTAGACAAACACCCCAAAAATCATTCTGGGGGTTGTCCTGAGTACGGCAATACCACACATGTGAAAATAATTTACAGGCTGGGCACACGGCAGGGGTCAGGAAGAAAGAAGCACAATTTAGGTTTTCAAGCTTCGTTTTCACTAGATTGGTAATGGGGGGTACCCCCGAGGTACCAGTACAATAGAAACTCCCAAGTAGTGAACCCATTTTGGAAAGGGCACCCCTCAAAGAATGTATGTAGGCTTGTATGATCATTTTAACCCCCAACACGCTGGTCAAAATTGAATGCAAAGTAAATGGTGCAGAGTAAAAATTGTGTTTTTATCTCAAAAAAGTCATTTTTGTGCCTCATATACTGTGCCCAACCCATGCCACTTTAGACAAACACCCCAAAAATCATTCTGGGGGTTGTCCTGAGTACGGCAATACCACACATGTGCCAATAATTTACAGGCTGGGCACACGGCAGGGGTCAGGAAGAAAGAAGCACAATTTAGGTTTTCAAGCTTCGTTTTCACTAGATTGGTAATGGGGGGTACCCCCGAGGTACCAGTACAATAGAAAGCCCAAGTAGTGAACCCATTTTGGAAAGGGCACCCCTCAAAGAATGTATGTAGGCTTGTATGAGTATTTTAACCCCTAAGGTGCTGGCTCAAATGTAATACAAAGTGAGTAGTGCAGAGAAACAGTTGTATTGCAATTTATCAAATATGCCATTGAAGTGACAAAAGTATTTTGCCCAACTCATGCCACTGGGGAAAAACACATCAAAAATCATTCTGCAGGTTACCCCGGTTAGGGCAATACCCCATAGGAGGCAATAATCTGTAGGATGGTGACACGGCAGGGCTCAAAAGGGAATAACTTGTTGGAGCACAGACATTGTACTTTTTTTTTTCTTTTTGGCATCATGAAAGATTTGTAGATGCCAATAGGGGCCAGTACAGTAGAAACCCCTAAGAACTGACCCTATTTTGGAAACTACACCCCTCCATGAATTAATCTAGGGGTATAGTTAGCATTTTAACCCCACAGGTGGACCCCTGAAAAAGTGCAAAATGGATAGTGCATAGTAAAAAATATCTATTATGTCATTTTGTGCCCAGCTGCTGCCATGGGAGACAAACACCCTAAAAATCATGATGCATGTTTTCCCGGGTAAAGCATACGGGACAGTAATCTAGAGGCTGGGCACATGGCAGGGCTTAGAAGGGAAGGTGCGGCATGATGTATAAGCTGTGCGTCAGGGTAACAACAGGGTACTCTAAAAATCCAGGGATGTATGATAAATTCGGAAGCAATCTTTCATACATAACCCTGGTTTTTCTGGGCATGTCTCACAGTGATGAATGGTGTCCTTCCGAATGCCATTTTTGGAGCACACCCTGCACCTCTTTTGTGACCTTCCCTTGCTGGCTGTTTGGGGAACTACTCCTGGAAAGTGCTGCCCTGGTACAATACGTGATGTGGCCTCACTTCCAGATGTGCTAGCACTCCCCCCTTCCTGGTCTCCAAAAAGAAAGTACTTTATTACCATCTCTTGAAATTCCAGGAAAGTTCCCCTCTGGCCGGCATATCGATGCAGCACATAAGCATTATACAATGCCATCTGCATGATGTGCACGGCCAGCTTCTTGTACCACACCCTCGACTTCCGCATGGCATTGTACGGCTGAAGCACCTGGTCAGACAAGTCCACCCCTCCCATGTATTTGTTATAATCTAAAATACAGTCTGGCTTGGGGGCTTCTGCACTGGCACCTCGTACTGGGACAGGGGTGGTGGTGTGCTCATGTATTGTGGTTAATACAAGGACCTCTCTCTTGTCCTTGTACTTAACACACAATACAGAGTCGCTGCATAGTGCCCTGCTTTCGTGCCTTTTAAGTTTTTGCCCAAGCAGCGACTTAGGGAGACCTCTCTGATTTCTGCGTACAGTGCCGCATGCCGCAGTATTTCTGGAAGTGAGGCACTTGAACAGGGTGGTGCTGGTGTAGAAATTGTCCAGGTAGAGGTGGTAGCCCTGGTCCAGCAGTGGGTGCACTAAATCCCACACTATCTTCCCTGTAACACCCAGGAAGGGGGGGCATTCTGGGGGCACTATAGAGGAGTCCTTCCCTTCATATACCCTGAACTTGTATGTGTACCCTGATGAACTTTCGCACAGCTTATACATTTTCACACCATATCTTGCCCTCTTATTGGGCAGGTAGTGGCGGAATTGAAGTCTCCCTTTGAATTGTACCAGGGACTCGTCTATGCTCACATGTTTGGCGGGAGTATATGCCTGGGCAAACTTGGCACTAAAATGATCTAATATGGGCCTGACCTTAAATAACCGATCATAACTGGGGTCACCTCTGGGTGGGCACTGTGTGTTGTCAGTGTAGTGCAAAAACTTATGGATGGCTTCAAAGCGCATCCTGCTCATTGCCATGCGGAACATGGGGGTGTGGTACAGTATATCTGTGCTCCAGTAGTCCCTGATTGAAGGCTTCTTTACTATCCCCATAAGGAGTATTATGCCCCAATACTTGTACATCTCTGCTGCAGTGACAGGGGTCCACCTGTAGGGTTGTGCATAAAAGGACGTGGGGTTTTGGGCAATATGTTGTGCAGCGTAGAGATTTGTCTGAAATATAATAATATTTAGCAGCTCCTCATCAAAAAAAAACTTAAAAAAGTCTACAGCTCTGAGCCCTGTCGTGTCAAAGTTAATGCCAGGATGGCCCAAAAAGTCAGGGACCTGAGGGGTATAATTATCTGGGGCTACCCATGTGGGGTCAGTGTAAGCCCCAGACGCTTCTCCTGCAGAAGTCCCAGAAACTTCTCCTGCAGAAGTCCCAGGCACTTCTCCTGCAGAAGTCCCAGGCACTTCTCCTGCAGAAGTCCCAGGCACTTCTCCTGCAGAAGTCCCAGGCACTTCTCCTGCAGAAGTCCCAGGCACTTCAATTGCAGAAGTCCCTGGAACCCTACGGCGCCTTCTTGGGGGTCCTTCCAGGTCACTGGAAGATGAGCAGGAGGATGATGATAGGTAAAAGGGACCATCATCCCCACTAGCTGACTCGGTGTCAGAGGCAAGCATGTTATATGCCTCCAACACGGTGTACGTCTTCTGAGACATTGCACACAAAAAAAAATAGAGAACAAGAAAAATTAGATAATGTGCACCAAACTACACGGATAAACCGTCTAGCAGGCACACAAAAAAAAATATAATGCACACCAAACTACACGGACAAGCCGCACAGATGGCACACACAAAAAATAATGTGCACTAAACTACACGGACAAGCCGCACAGATAGCACACAAAAAAAAAAAGATAATGCGCACCAAACTACACGGACAAGCCGCACAGATGGCACACACAAAAAATAATGTGCACTAAACTACACGGACAAGCCGCACAGATAGCACACAAAAAAAAAAGATAATGCACACCAAGCCACACGGACCAGCCGCACAGATGGCACACAAAAAATAATGCGCACTAAACTACACGGACAAGCCGCACAGATAGCACACAAAAAAAATAATGCGCACTAAACTACACGGACAAGCCGCACAGATAGCACACAAAAAAAATAATGCGCACTAAACTACACGGACAAGCCGCACAGATAGCACACAAAAAAAAAGGTAATGCACACCAAACTACACGGACAAGCCGCACAGATGGCACACACAAAAAATAATGCGCACTAAACTACACGGACAAGCCGCACAGATAGCACACAAAAAAAATAATGTGCACTAAACTACACGGACAAGCCGCACAGATAGCACACAAAAAAAAAGGTAATGCACACCAAACTACACGGACAAGCCGCACAGATGGCACACACAAAAAATAATGCGCACTAAACTACACGGACAAGCCGCACAGATAGCACACAAAAAAAATAATGCGCACTAAACTACACGGACAAGCCGCACAGATAGCACACAAAAAAAAAAAGATAATGCACACCAAGCCACACGGACCAGCCGCACAGATGGCACACAAAAAATAATGCGCACTAAACTACACGGACAAGCCGCACAGATAGCACACAAAAAAAATAATGCGCACTAAACTACACGGACAAGCCGCACAGATAGCACACAAAAAAAATAATGCGCACTAAACTACACGGACAAGCCGCACAGATAGCACACAAAAAAAAAGGTAATGCACACCAAACTACACGGACAAGCCGCACAGATGGCACACACAAAAAATAATGCGCACTAAACTACACGGACAAGCCGCACAGATAGCACACAAAAAAAATAATGTGCACTAAACTACACGGACAAGCCGCACAGATAGCACACAAAAAAAAAGGTAATGCACACCAAACTACACGGACAAGCCGCACAGATGGCACACACAAAAAATAATGCGCACTAAACTACACGGACAAGCCGCACAGATAGCACACAAAAAAAATAATGCGCACTAAACTACACGGACAAGCCGCACAGATAGCACACAAAAAAAAAAAGATAATGCACACCAAGCCACACGGACCAGCCGCACAGATGGCACACACAAAAAGTAGCTATGTACGGGTACACCTACGGCGTTCTGGAAAAAAATATTAACAGGCACCGAAAAAAAACCTATGTGCACCGCGCAAAAAGGCGCTACAAATGCACCTAGCTTGCCCTAAGACAAACTAACTACCGCTAAGATTGCTAAAGATTCTGTGCAGCGCTATTCACACGGCGCACTGAAAAGTGCGTCCAGTGCAGAACAACGCTAACACAGCGCACTGAAAAGTGCGTTTGGGTTCAGAAGGGACAGACAGGGAAAAACGGAAGACACGTGGGATCACACAAGGCGATCACACAGGGAACACACAGGACACAGGAAAAAACAGATAGGATGGGAATTTGTAGGGAACAATAGGGATCAGATAAGGATCAGAACACTATTTATAGTGTAAAAGTGTATTTTGGTGCACACAGTAACGCTCTTTCCTCTCTCCAGCGATACCAAACCAAAATGGTGCCGCTGGAGGAAGAGGAAAGTGCTAAAAGCACGTTTTTTAGCCTAAAATCGCTGTAATTGGCCAGTCAGGTTTGACTGGCCAATCACGGCGATCGGCGGGCGGGACCAATTTGATTGGTCGGGTGACGGAGACAGGAACTCCTCCTGCCTCTGTCACCCAAATTTCAGCCCGATGTCACCACGTCTCGCGACGTGGTGACAATTCTAAAATAGTATGCGCTCGCGCAGTAGCTGTACTGCGCTGAGCGCCAATAGTGGGAAGCTGCGCAGTACAGCTACGGCGCGGAGCGCTAAGGGGTTAAGTTTTGTTACATTCATTTATTTATAGCACTATGGGTTTTAGTATCAGACGTTCATATTCCCGGACACTATCCCATCCACATCCTATAACCCAGTATACTTACTCTTAAGGAGACAGCATATCATATTACTAACTTTTACAACATTTTAAGGATAGCACATGTGCACATTGTTTATGCAAAATATCTTGTGGATTTAAGCGTACAAAAGTGATCATCAAATAGAGACCAATTCACACTGGGAAACCATAACAGAAACTAAAAACAGGAGGTGAATGGATGGTCTTTAGTTCTCATCTTTCATTCACCTGCTGTTCCCCATAGTCTTTTATATATCTTCTATTACACATCCATTATTTGCTGGTTGCTGCACTATTTTCTTTTGCTAATTATAACAGAAAGGAGCCTAAGGCCCCTTCCACGCTTGCGTTTTTCATGCGCGTGTTCTGCTCATGCTTTTGACACGCAGAACTTGCATTGCACTCTGACTCATTGTAATCAATGGGCTTTTTCAGACTTGAATTTTTTTCACGCGCACGCATGCATGTTTTTTAACGCACGTTTAAATCTCGAAATGCTCTACTTTTGCAAGTCACGCGTGTAAAAAATGCACCATACAATTCTATGGAGATGCATCAAAAAAGCATTGCACTCTGAGACACATGCAAGTGCAGTGCATTTTTCATGCATCAATTGCCATAGAAAAGATAGGCCTCAGTCCTTTTCATGGCGTTATCTGCACGTGAAAAACGCATTGAAAAGGCGCAAGAAAAACTGAGACACTGAACAAACTCTGACTGAAAACTGATTGAACTTTGATGTCAGTTTTTCACTGACCAAACCCTGATCGCACCCTGATCAAACTCTGACGTGATCTGCAACGCAAGTAAGGAAGGGGCCTCACGCTTATTTTCTCAACACCGATGAAAGAGGACGAAGCAGCACTCCAGAAGTAGCGATAACACGATATTTATTCCACCACCAATGCAACGTTTCGCCTTATCTATAAAGGCATTCTCATCGTGTGTCGGACCCTGTGTGAAGACCTGCACCCGACTTATACAAGGTGCCGTTCCAAAACTCCTTCCCACTTCTATATATATATATCTTTGTTGTGCAATATTGTATAGATCTATAGATAATAGAACCCCTAAAAGGATGAAACCACACAATCTCTATCTAATGACACATAACTTGCATCTGCGTATGTCGAGAAGTAAGGAAACGGAGGAGCAAACTTTCCTACTAATGTGAGGGACACACAGTGCTACAACTTTGTGTTTGTAGGGTGTCAAACACCCCTTGTGTTTTCATATCCAGAAAAGATATAGGGAAAGATTTATTAAAATCAGTGCAAACTGTACTAGATGCAGATTGCCTATGTACAGGGCACCTTCTAGTATATTTGCTGCCTAAGGCGAAAACTAAAATGCTGCCCACCCCTTTCAGTAGCTACTCCCGTGCCATTATCCACACCAGGTTCAGTAAATACGGAAAACTTTACCAACAATTAACATCCCCACAGGCAGGATCACTGAGGGTGGGGTCACACGTTGCATTTAACGCATACATTTAAAAACGCATTGCAACAGCTGAAGAAAGATCTATCTAATTAAACAGCTGTTAACACTTGCATTTACAAAACGCAAATGTTAACGCATTAGTGAATGCATGTGTTAATATTGTGTTAACAAATGTGTATGTGTTAACACAACGTTAACAATGCATTAACAATGCGTTAACGATTGCGTTTTGTAAACACACATATTAACAGTTGTTTAATTAGGCAATCTTCAGCTATTGCAATGCGACGTGTGACCGCACCCTGACACTGTGTGACTGACTACAGGTTCTGAGAGTCATTAGTGGCATCTAGTACCTTATAGATGACAATCTCTTCCATCAGGAGGACTTTATTCCAGGTTCTCCAATCCATGGCGTATCACGGCCAGATATCTTCAGATCCGTGCAGCACATCTCCACCCGGTGTCCCTTACAGTATGAAGTTTCCGGGATAACAACACTGCTCTCCTAAATAATGTATACCCCTCACAACACAACTGACCTCACTCTCCACACATATAAAACATCCCTTCATTACATATATATATATATATATATATATATATATATATATATATATTCTACTGGAATTATAGCAGGCACAATAATAATTAATGTACCCCCCTCCAATTAAATTATATACAGACCCTCTCCTAAAAAAAATCACTAGTTTAATCATAAACAGTCTCCCATATAGTCCACCACCCCAGTTGAATAAGTATCTGACCCTAATATATAGTGGCCATCCCCCTCTAGTTTAATTATATACAGCCTACCATATAGTACCCCCAGTTTAATTAATATGTTGCCCTTATATTTTTATCCCCCTCAGTTTTACTACTACCCCACACTAGTTTTATTATATTCAGAATCCCCCTCACAGTATATATATACATATAGCTTAAAATATAGCCACCTGCCAGTTTATTTATATTATTTAGAACCATATAGAAATCCCCCATCAAGTCGAATTCCCAGTTTAAGGTGTATATGAATATATATAGACCCCAGACCCCCTTTTAATACATCCTTTGCCAATAAAAATAATAAAACTTACTTACATACAGTCCATTTGCTCCCATGCTATCTTCTCCCAGTTCCCGTCTTCTCCCAGCGCTCGTGGCTCCCGTCTTCTCCCAGCATTCGTGGCTCCCGTCTTCTCCCGGCACTCGCGGCTCCCGTCTTCTCCCGGCACTCGCCAGCTCCCGTCTTCTCCGGCGTCCATCTTCTCCTGCTCCCGTCTTCTCAAGGCACTCCCGCCTCCAGTCTTCTCCCGGCTCTGCCCAGAGACACAGGTGGCGTGACGTCATCACCCCCCGCCGGTGTCACCGCATCATACGGAGCGACGCAGAAAGATGGAAAGGCGCTGCATCGCTCGGCATATCTATCGCACCTGTCTTAAAGAAACAGGTGCGAGGGATTTACCTGGTGGGCGATTAGAATTTATAGTTGAAAATAATGCCGCTCACCAAAGGGCTCTGCATTCTGCCGCCTGAGGCGAGATTTTCATCTCACCTCATGGCAGATGCGGCCCTGTCCATGTAGTGTACACAAGGCACAGAATTCATGATTTGTGGTGCATGTTCTTCATGAATCTAATGCCCTCTGCACTGTTGCGCAAATTGGTAGAGTTGACAAATTAGTAACGTGAAAACTTCTAAAAACAGGGGAAACTACATAGATACACCCCCCCCCCCCATTGTCTGATTCCTTGAATGTGCATAATGAAGGTTCCTATTTAATTAATGCAAACAGTGATGTTGAAATTCATGAGGCCTTTATAATCAGCATATAAGGATATGGTCCATTTTTGATTTGACAATGAATCACTTTTATTTTCTTACACTGTAACAACCCTCTTTATAGAAAAAATATGGACTATACATATACATACAATGAATTTTTATACTTTGTATTCAGCCCTTATAGTGTGACATATTGATAAAAATAATGATGAAAGGCATTGATGAAGACACTAGAGACATGTAACTCCATTGTTGCTTTAAGAATCTTGGTGCTTTACTTTTAGTAATAAAATGCAGAAATTTGCAGTCAGAAAACAACACATGCTGCAGATTGCTATTCCATAATGCTGTGATGTCCCGAGGTCTTTTATATATCCCTAGTGCTGACTAGAAGGCAGGCATCAAGCAAGGGCAGCTGCTTTCAGGCCTCAGGAGACTTCTCCTTGACGTGATAAAAGAATCGCTGAAAAGTTAAATACACTGAAAAGAATACTTAACTGATCCCAGGTTTACAGTAAATCTCAGTTGACAACGAAGGACTGAATTAATTAAATTAGTTCATGTTTATTACAAGCTCGCAGTAAACACAGATTTTTCAAAGTACAAATGCCAGATTCTGACAGGCCTGTAGTTTTTCATCTGCAGGAAAGTAAAAAATATTGAAGCAGTTAAACTGTTATTCTGACAACTTTATGTATTTATTTACTGTGCAGAAAAGTTTACAATATTTGCGAATGTTAGTGCGCTAAAGAAAACTTTTCGGCCACATTGCATGTTTTCGTGTTTTTCCATGCATTTTACTCTAGCACCCAAATGTTTTAACAACTATGATGCACATTAATCAAAAATAGTGCGACAGAGGTGAAATGTGTGACAGATTTGTGAAATGTGTCGCACATAATTCATGAATGCGCCAACTTTTCGGTGCACCTTTAACATAGCGCGTGCAACACAATTCTGTCACACTCTGCATGATAAATGTGTTGCAAACTCCGTCTGTGCACTGGAACGCCCCTTTATGAGCAGAATTTCGTGTTGCATCAGGCATATTGCAGACACTTCTCAAAAACATGTTCAGGTAGTTTGCATATTCTTTTTAGTGCAAACAGACAAAAAACTGGTTCAAAGGCTTTAAAGAAAACCTACCACTACAGATCTTCCTATTAAGGTAGATCCGGTGGAAGGTGCATCTAACATATGTAAGGATAACCCTTTTCAGGGCTAATTCTTTACTCCCCTCTAACTGTTCTAATCTTTAATCAGGGTAATATGCAAATTTTCTAAAGAGGCTACTGGAGCATGGAGTAGTCGGAGCTGAGGCTACACAGCGTGGAGTAGCCATGTCCTGGTAGCCTCTTTGATCCTCCTACCCAGACATCTTCAGCGCACAGCTTTAAGGAGCTGTGCACACCCCCCGCAAAGCCAGCGGCTGCGCAATCTCGGCTCCAAAGCATGAGCTACTGCGCATTTGCAGAACTCCGGGTTCATGGACGGGTGCGTGCAGCTCCTTGTAGCTGCACGCTGAAGATGTGTGGGTAGGAGGAGTAGCCCCAATAGCCTTTTTAGAAAATTTGCATATTACCCTGATTAAAGTTTAGCAAAAATAGAGGGGAGTAAAGGATTAGCCCTAAAAAGGGCAATCCTTACGTACATTAGATGCACCTACCACCGGATCTACCTCAATAGATAGATACGTAGTTGTAGGTCTCCTTTAATAAATCTGATCCCATGACTAATGTTGTAAAATGTTGCACTTGAAAACCACAGCATGCCAAATTCAGTCCTCCTGGGTGCTTGCTATATCAGATTTCTTTATCTGTATGCTGTGTTACCCAGGATGGATCAGAAGAGTAACACATGGGCAGCGAATGTACCATCTCTATAATCATGACCCCACTCACAATAATCCCCTAAAAGAGTGACCTGATGTATACAATCAGGAAACTTCATGGCAATTTTCAACAATTATGACTATTTAACCGAACCTCTCTCATCATAAGCAGTAGCTATGATAAATTTTGTGATCCACTGAGAGTCATCAGCAGGAAGTGAGAGAGAAAGATTCCTCTGGTCAGCTTCATGTCAGATTCATGTAATTTTTTCCAGGTAACAATGTCTCCCTTTTTCAAAAGCAATGCTAACTTTTTTTTACCCAGAATGCATCCTGATGCTCTCCTTATTTTCACACAGATTGCACCCTGTGTTACCCTGTTTCTCACAGCCTGTCCCCCTCTTTCTCCAGCCTGCACCTTGTCCCCCTCTTTGACCAGCCTCGGCCTCCATGTCCCCTTTCTCTCTATTTTACACAACTTCCCTTTTATCAACCAGCCTGCATTGAAATACTTTTCTCCAATTTATAAACTCTCCCTTGTTCTCCATCCTGTGCCATGATGTCTTTTCTCTTGCCTGCACCTGCATTTACACCTCTTTCTCTAGTCTACCTATCAAGAAAAGTAAGAAGTGTGACTGCTGAACTTCCAAGAACTTCTGTCCCACACTACTTGCAGGTCCTACACTTGCTGGCTCTGTGCTTGCTGGCCCTCCACCCTGGATTAGCACACAGTATACAAGACAAACAAACATTCACAAGACAGAAAAATACAGTTTAAATCTTTGATCGCAATGAAGTACAAAATTGTAATGAAGAAGAGTGAGTAGTTAAAAAAAATCTACCATTTGTTTTTATGCATTGTGAACCAAACATAATTTGAGAAAGCTGTAGCAACACTGATGCAGAAACATATCTTGTTTAATTCGTGGTTTTGCTCAAAAAACTATTATAAAATTCAAGACCATGGGAAAGCTGGGTGCAGAGTGGCGTCAGGACATAAACACATTGGGGGTCATTTACTAAGGGCCCGATTCGTGTTTTCCCGACGTGTTACCCGAATATTTCCGATTTGCGCCGCTTGTACATGAATTGCCCCGGGTTTTTGGCGCACGCGATCGGATTGTGGCGCATCGGGGCCGGCATGCGCGCGACAGAAATCGGGGGGGCGTGGCCGAACGAAAACCCGACGTATTCGGAAAAACCGCCGCATTTAAAAACCGAAAATGTGTCGCTTGGGGAGCGCTCACCTTCACCTTCTATGGGATGGTGCATTCCGGGGCGTTAAGATTATTTTCGGCGCTGCAGCGCCACCTGGTGGACGGCGGAGGAACTACCATCTTAAATCCCAGCCGGACCCGAATCCTGTGCAGAGAACGCGCCGCTGGATCGCGAATGGGCCGGGTAAGTAAATGTGCCCCATTATTTCCACATACTGAGGAGCTGCCTAAACTGTCCAGACAAGACTAATAAACCTTAGCTGGATGACTGATATGCAGCAACTGGGGGATGGTGCAGTGATTGATTATTTCTGCCTGTCAAGGAAAACACAGTGAGAAAGGCATAATTAGGGTAAGAGAAGAAGCGCTGAGCCAGGCACAGGAACGACAGAGATTCATTATCATTGTTTTTTATTTGTTTTTTCAGAAAAACCAATCAGTTCAGGGATTTAACAAGATATGTTTCTGCATTGGTGTAGCTACAGCTTTCTCAAGGTGTGTTTGCTTCATAATGCATAAAAGCAAAGATACATTTCCTTTAAGGATCAGGCAAAAGGCCAGAATCCAAGCAGAGTATTACAAAATCTCAGCAAAACCAGAAACAGGAGGCAAAGATAATAAGAACCAGCAGGTATATATAGATTGTCCAGTAGAAGAAACTCTTTTGTGACCGGAGCTCAAAAACGAAAAAGACGATCCATGCAGGTTTTCTCCTTATTTGTGCACCAAACACAAGGGATCACTTTCAGGGATAAGTCACCATTCAGACCAGAAACCATCAATATTTTCACTCCTGTCCTAGTCTCCTCCACTCACTGCTTATAAGAGACATATCCAGACATAGGGCCACATTTATCACTTTTGTGCGCCTAAGTGTAGTAGTTGCGCCTAAATTCGGGCGCACTGTTTTGCCAGATTTATCACAAGCTACAACCATCTGTGATAAGTTAATTTCCTGCCTCTTATTAATCACTTTACTTTAAAACAGTTTAGGCGCAGTTTAGGCGCAATATTAGATTCGAACACTTACATGTGATCCTGCTACAAGCTCCTCTCTGCTTCTCCCACAGCCCAGAATGAAGATAATACTCACAGCAGCACCCAGGTGTGTGACACCCAGCACCCAGTGACCTCCTCAGCAGGGGCTTCTCCTGGAGGGGATCCCCCAGTGCTGGTCTCCTGCTGCACCCCTGTAATTCTGGCCAGTATCCCCCTCAGACACTGTGCAGAATTACATGGGGACACTTGTTTGTAGTATCTGCAAGCTTCTGCAAACTTGTGCAAACTTCTCTTGCTCTTGCTGTGAGCTCAGCGTTTTGCAGAATATTTTGTAAATAGAAGGTGATGACCTGTAAATAGTCTGCAGCTCCTGTCTGTAATGTATCTAATTGTATCTATTATATGTTCCATTGTCTGGCTGAGCTCTGCTGCTAGAAATGAGCTCTTCTGCAAAGGGGCTCAGTGCTTTCTTCTCAGATAACGACACCTTCGGGCTGGAGTGTTTTTGCGCCCGTTTTTGCGCCTAAATGCAAAAGTCGCACGTGATGAATATCATTAGGCGCAGCAAAACATCTGGAATTAAATGATAGATGAGGGAAAGGTGGTTATTTTAGCTGCGCAACTAATTTGACGTTTAATCGCAAAACGGGCGCAAAAACGGTGCGCCTAAACGAAAAGGCGCAAAAACAACAGAAAAAACAAGTGATAAATGTGGCCCATAGTGTAGACAGTTTTAAACTTTTAAAACTTTTATTTCCAGTTCTACTCACATATGTAGATAAAAAAATGCGCATATCACAAATGACTCCACGAGGACGCCAATCCTTGCCCGACCCAGGGTTTCGCCTCTGTGCTTCTTCCGAGGCATGTATAGATTGCCTGGATCCACCAGGAGCAGCTCAACCAAAACACTTCCTTAGGACTGCTGAGAAAGGGTACTGAGCTGTCTATCAGTCTTCCACAAAACATTACAACTGAATGTGGTGCTCACCCAGGAAACAGATCCACAGAACCTTGCTCCAGAGGCAAATTGGAGACTTCTAAAATTACCCTATGTCTTTTCCCTTCACACCTGCTCTATGTGGTGGCTAAAGCTGACATATGATTATGTCAATTACTACATGGTCCTGACATCACATAGTCGGTCTTAAAGATCCATTGGTACATTGCATCTACTTTAGATATTGTTTTCCTACAGTTAAAGGAACTGTGATGGTTATGTCATTGCAAGTCCTTCTACCTAAAGAAAAGTATATAAGTTGATGCTTATTCTCACCCACCCTTTGTTACAGCCCTGGTGCTGATACATCATGGGCTTGAGAGCAAATAAAAAATGGAAAGAAAGCAGATGAAATATAAAAGGTCAGCATGTATAAATATGATATTCAGTTAGCTAATGTTTGCTGTAATGGAAACTTGTGTTTGTATTGTATTTTGCTTAATGCCCACAGATACATTGTTCTATACTTTTACTTAAGTTGACATGTCTTAAATTATGGCCTATATTAGATATTTGTAAAAAAAGAAATAAAGAAAATAGGTGTAACACAGAGCTGGAGTTAACACAGACAGAGACAGAGTGCCCTGAGACCACAAGTGCAATACATGAATACAAGATAGAATGGGCAGTTTGCTCTCTTTGTTGTGACCTGGCTCTTGCAACTATTCTTGTCCAAGTATCAAATTGAAATATATAAGGGGTACCAGGAGGCAAGGCAAGGGCTCATCAGATATAAATTCTATGCAGACAGAATACAAGTTAGCTTGGACAAGTGTCAACTATAGCAAGCACTGAGGAAAGGATCTCAAGACCGTTTATGTTATCAAAGCAGGTTAACCGTGTTAAAGATATTACACTGGACTCGGACGCCATCTTACGTATTGTCGGACATTTTAAAGATTCAGCATTATTTCACATAACTTTGTGAAATAATAACTAAGTTTGGGTGTTTCCCTCCTGTGAACAAAGGCTTAGTGCTCACTAGCAGCACCTAGTGGAAGGTATCCAGGCGAGCACCTGGGAAGTTTCAGTATTTGCATGTAGCCAATAGTATTACATTCCTTTGTGTGCTTACATCCAATAGTGTTACATTTCCTGGGTGAGAACACCCAATTATAGTTGCTGCTTTCCTAATTACACGCCTTATGTAAAGTGCCTTATGGTTTTCTATAAATGTGTCAGTCCCACAATAAAGTGTTAGTCTTGTTGCTAACTTCCTGCAAGGACAGGTCTTGTCTTTTCATTCAAGTTAGTCAATTCCAGCGCTGGACACAGACTCATTTAATTTGAAAGTCACCTTACAATGATTAGGGGTTTGAGCCCCAGATATAAATCTATAAGAATTGGCGTCTTCCTGGGTGGCCATACTTTTTATGGACATCTAACCATCGAGGTGACCTCCGCAAGAGTCCAGGCGGCCAGTGACCAGAACTGACAATGAGCGCTCGTCGGGGTAAGTCAAGTCTATTTTTGTCTGCCTTGACTGTAGTTCTGTTTCACTGGCTGAAAGGGACTGGGTAAGGTCATCTCCTTGTGTGATATTATGTACTTTGCCTTACATGTCCATATATAATAGTATGTGCTCGATGATTCCGGCAAAGGATCAGTTGTACGGTGACCGACAGAGACTGGACGTGACAATGTATGTTGTAGAAAAAGGTCTGCAGTGCCCTCTTGTGGATTGTTGATGTAGTTCAGAAAGTTTGTGATGGTGGAGATTTTGTTCATGTAAGCGCGGATAGAATCTGGAAGTTTGCAGAGACAAATTCTGGCCAAATTTACGTATCATTCCTTCGGGATTGATGCGGCCCCGTGATGCGGAAGGACAATGGAGGCAGGAAGGACACTGACAGGAATTTTACAGTTGAGGGTTCTCCTTGATTTCTGAAATATTGTGTGAAGGTCTCTAATTTGTACTTACTGATAGTTAGCGGGGTAGTCTGGAGCTGTATGTACGGAGGATATCTATAGCCCTTGAACAAAATCAGGTATTCCACAGATTCCACAAAATGGGTAGTGAGCAAAGTAAGACTGTAGCTGGACACTGCAGACCTAAAAAGACGACTGACATAGTGTCACACAGGAAAGGTAAAGAGTGGGTAAAAGGAAGTTATGAGGTATTGAAGTTTTTGGGTATGTTAGATGATTCCCTGAGTGTGCAGGGGTGGGAGACAGCACTTGATGAAAATGGTGGCTGGCTCAAAGACAAAAAGTGGCACACCCAGGCAGAAGGTTGTTTTGATGTAAGTAGAGAGTTAATGACAAAGGAAAGTGGATGGGGTTGATTACTGGAGACTTAGACCAGTGCCTACGGACGGACCAATGGCAGAGGGACAGGAATCCTAGAGAGTGCTCATTAAAAAAAAAAAAAAAAAAAAAATCTTTTGGAATGCAGAAGAGCACCCTCTTAGACTCCACCCCCGTATCTGGGGGTTAGAGAAGTGGCGGCCATCTTAAGACAGTATATTGTTTTCAAGTCCCTGAAAGTTAATTGCCTATAACTCTACACTGTAGGCTGGTTGTAGGATAGCAGCCGAGTCACCCTTGAGGCATCCTGGCGGATGTTTGAAATATAAATAAAATGCCGGCAGGTAAATATTTTTACCAATTTCAAACATTTGCTAAGAGTCTTGAGTGTGCAACGCTGTTTGTTTATTTTGTTTATTTTATTTTTAAACTTATTTGATTCTGACAATTGCAGAAAAATTAGTAGAAAAAGTGCTGCAATGTCTCTGGTACCTGCTTTCTGGAGTTGAAAGAGTTAATCAGGGGGAGATCTCTGTGCAGCTGGGCTTTGTCTTATCTATGTCTGTGAGAAGTGGCCTTGAAGCACACAGAAAGCATCTGTGTTGAGTGGGGGAAACAGAGCTGACAATCTAAAAGACTTAAAGGAATTTGCTTGTGATAAGAATACAAAGAGACACAGTCTAGGAAGCGTAGACGGCCCCAACAGGGCGGGACAAGGGGGGTGGTAATGGACAAGGATGTCAGCAAGAACAGTCCCCCTCTTCTGAAAGCCCCCCCCCCCCCAAATGGAGTTAGTGCCTTTCATTGTAGAACTCTTCCCTGTTGGCAAATGTTTTCCTCTCTGTGCCCCTACATGAGGATTGCCAGGACCTATTTGCCTTTACCAGTGTAGTATTCCAGTATATCTGATGCAGATTCCCACAAGGGGGGTAAAACTCCCCCAGCCAGTACTCCATACTACACGGCCCTACAGGGAGTAGACTGGCAGACTAGCCCCTTACTGGATGTTCTCCTTTTCAGTATGCGGAGGACCTACTGTTGTTGTTTGCCAGGATGCATTTATTGACCTTATGTGTTTTCTGTTCCAGAAGGGTTGCAAAGTTTCCTGAGACAAACTCCGGTACTGCCAGGAGAAGGTGGTCTTCCTAGGCCACTGCTTCTCAACCACAGGCAGATACCTGACAGAGGGAAGAAAGCTGGCAGTCCAGAATATGCCCCTGCCCTGAGGCCCTAAGCCTCTTTACATGTTTCTAGGACTGGCCAGCTCCTGCAGCCTGGGATAAGGTCTGCTGCCTCCAGCCTGATGTTGCCCCTTGATAATTGAATTGCCTCTTCTCCATTTGCCCTTAGTCAGGAGGCAATTGATGTATTCTATAGCTTTAAGCTGACAAATTCTGTCTGCCCCGGCCCTAGGCACATCCCACTGGATCAAACTTATGTTTTATTTTGCACTGAGTATCTAGGCCACGCCACAGGTGTCTAGTCCAGGAACGTGGTGGCCTCCCCAGTGGCCCACTATTAAGCCCGGTTAGACTCAGTCGTGAGGGGAGCCCCTCATGTGTCAGTAGCTGCAGCAGCAAGGCCAGTGAGTTGACCCTAGATCACTCAGTTACAGTGCAAACCCCACATACCTTGCACAGTGTCCTCACCCAAGTACAGCCCAAGCATCTGAGCAAAGGCCAGACAGCTCAGACTCCAGTGTGCACTCCTGATCCCCCGTCACACTGATAAGGTGCACAGCTCTGAATCCTTCATTCTATCGCTAGTCTTCCAGGATTCAGAGAGGGGGGAGAGAAGGGTGATTAACCCAGATGTTGAGTTTTTTTCTCATAGATGGCTCCAGGTCTGCAGGAGAAGACAGACGGTTCTACACTGAATATACAGTGGTCAGTGGCGCACATGAGGTAGTACAAGCAGAACCACTCCCTCCACACAGGTCAGCGCAGGAGGTGAAGTGACGGCACTCAGGGAAGCGCTACAGCTGGTGGAAGGTAAAAGGGCAAACATCTATACTCAAGGTATAGTCCTGGGGTCTAAACACGACTATGAACCCATATGGAAGGCTAAAGATTTCCTCACCTCTGCAGGGACCCCCGTTAAGCATGGCACGCTGGTTATAGTGCTCATGGATGCTCTCTTACTTCCACAAGAGGTGAGGATAGTAAAAGTTAAAGCATACACAATTTGGTAACTCCACAAGCCAAGGGCAAGTATGTGGCTGACGGGATGGTGAAGGCAGCTGCACAGATGGAGCCCGGAGACTGTCCTGAAGTCTCAGCGGTGAGTTCTGAGCTAGAAGTTTGATCCACAGGTGTTCCAGTCCCTGGTGGCCCGAGAGTCATCAGAAGTGAAGGGAGTGTGGAGGAAAGCTGGAGCCCAGATGCAAGCTAATGGGACCTGGATGCTGGGAGAGGGTGTGCCTGCCCGGAGCCCTGCACCCGACAGTAAGTCAAGTAGCCTGTGGACACATACACATCCAAAATGGCCATGCTAGTGCTCATAAACCATAAGTGGTTTGCCCGGGCATTACTACCCCTGTCACTAGACTAGTGAAAGCCTTTATAGTCTGTACCCGCCACAACCCGGGTAAGGTGGTAAAGACCCCACAGAAGGTGACACCCAAGCCGCTGTATCCCTTCCAGAGACTGCAGAGATGGATTTTATCCAGCTACCAAAAAGTGGTACGTAGGAGTACGTGCTTGTGTGCATTGATCTCTTTCCAGGGTGGCCAGAAGCTTCTCCCATGACCAAGGCTACTGCCAGAGCTGCAGCCAAGAAGTTGGTGAGTGAGATTTTTCTGCAGGTTTGGACTTCCAGAGACCATAGAGTCTGGTCGCAGAACCCACTTCACTGGACAGGTAAAGACCTAAAGCCTTGTCCCTCCTGGGTGTAGAAGAGGCCCTGCACACCCCTTACCCTTCCCGAATTAGTTGTGGGTTTGAGAGAATAAATGGCACTCTTAAGTTAGAGATCCATGAGGCCATGGAAGCAGGGAAACCATGGAGCGAATGCTTTCCTGCTGCCCACTATTCAGTTGGGACCACCCCCAACAGAAAGATGGGATTGTCCCCCTTTGAAGTATTTTTTGGCTATGCACCCAGACTAGGCCCCTACTTCCCATAGACCCTATAGCTGATGGCAGGAAACCAGGTGGAATATGCCATACAGTTGAGCCAGGCCTTGGAAAAGGTCCGCAAAGTGTTTCTGATTACTTTTTCAGATCCAGACAGAGACCTCAGGACGCATAACCTGAAGCCTGGAGACTACGATGGTCCTTTCCAAGTCCTGCTGACCAGTGCTTCGTCTGTGAAGCTAGAGGGAAGTCAGCACGCTTCCACGCTTACTGTTGCAAACTTACTGATTCTTCTTGCTAGCTGGTTTCTTCTGAGTGACTGTATGCTCAGGGACACCCCAACCATGACTATCACTGTATCTATAGGGGTGACCCGAATATACCCAGGGTAGGAGACTTTACCTACGGTTGGTGCAATAAGACAATGACCTTCTATAACAATGACAGCACAGGTAACCCTGTATTAGCAGTGTCTGATGTGTACCGGATTTGTGGGGATAGGAGAGTCAGGTCAGGCCTAGAGGCTGGGAAGGTGAGTGTACGGTGATAACACTTGTGTATTCCTTCCTCGTGATCCCCAGGGATAAGGTTGATCAGACACATAAAGTAAAGGTGGAGAATCCCAAAGCATTCTGGAGGTCTGAGAGAAGCACCTAGATGACAACGTTTATATGGATACAGTGGGAGCACCAAGGGGGGTCCCAGATGAGTACAAGGCCCACAATCAGATATGGGCAGGTCTAGAGTCCATTATTCCCCAGAGAGCTATGAGTAAAGATGTTGATTGGGTAACTGTTTTTATTGTAATCAACAGAGATTTGTGATTGTATCCGAGATGCTTCCCAGAACCGCACGGCTTTGGACATGATCCTTGCTGAGAAGGGAGGAGTCTGTAAGATGGTGGGAGTGCTTGTCGCATGTACATCCCAGATGACATCGCCCCCTATGGATCCATTACCCATGCACTTGAAGAGATTGAAGGACTGTCCAGGGAACTCAAGAGAAACTCTGGGGTGGACACTTTGTCCTTCACTTTGTAGTTGGGGGATTGGAAGGGTTTCCTTTAAGTGGGGGTGATATTGGGGATTGTGATTTTGCTCTCGTCACTTATTGCGAGCTGTGTGGTCCCCCTCATCAAGTCTACCATGTCCCAGATGGCCGTCCAGGTGGTAAGAACCATGACAGGAGAAGTCCCGGTGTGGAGGATACCGTCTTGTTGAAGAACCAGCTTGTTAATAAACCTATGAACTATGGAAACACAATTATGTAATTTGAGTATGCAGGCCTGTAACCCCCGAGTAGATATTTAAGAAGACTTGGCACTCCTATTGGTTGCGTTTGAAAATTAGTGAGTTTTATTTCACAAGTGTGTAGGCGTGGCAATCCCAAAATTTTACAACGTTTCGGTCTACATACGGACCTTCGTCAGGTACTATATACAGAAAACAAAGTGGATACAAATCAATAACAGTGGAATGGAAATATATACATAATATATACATAATATACATGAAAGTCGGAGATACATATAAGACGATAATGATGCGTTGTTGCCACCTGGCACATGATTGAGGTGAATCTTGTCAAAATTGTGCTCTCCTGGAGTTTCTTGCCAAGGTCAGCGAGCATGAACTACAGCTCCTGGATATGTGGGATAAACCTCATGAGTCTACATTTAAAGACCTAGGGATAGGTCCTACCCAACGGTGACCCGGTTGCTGTGGGTACTTGGGTATGGCCCATCATGTGGTATATACATAGCAGTATACTGGAGGGTACAGTCTAAAGTGGGCACAGCGGTATGCAATATAATGATACATATTAGATATACAGAACGGTTAGGCTCAGGCATTGAATACTCTCTAGGTCAATTAAGCTCAGGTTCTCTATACTTACCGGATTGCATGGTATACAAAGAAGAAAGTGGATAGTTTTAGGCTTTGCGGCACTATGGCCGCTGCAGCGCTGGAGAGGGGGTAGCGGAGGTCCGCTGTGGAGAAAAGCGCTGGCGTTCTGGGGCGATCGCTGTGGTATATAAAGCAGCGGACCGGAAACCGGAAGTGACGTTCCGGCTTCAGCTGTCGGTCGCTTGCGTTCCAGAGTGGAACGCGGAAGATTATCTAGACAAATCAGCGATCGCACGGGGAACGGAGCTGGAGGTAAAGAAAGAAGGTATGGGCTATGTAAATGTATGTTGTGTAAAGAGGAACTGTGTATAGAGTGTAGATAGTGTGTCTGTGAATGACATTTAATGTAAATGTAGAAAAGAAGAAGTAGTGTGCTGCATAGATGCTGGAGAGCCAGAGGGAGTGTTCTGCGTGTGGTCAAAGATTATGTTTGTCACCAGTGTATGTATGATGTATATTTCTATGTGTCGAGAGTATGTCCGTGTGTGGTGTATAGAAAGAGGGGGAAGGAGAGGAATATATACCTATTGCAATGCGGTCTTCAAGTATTCAGGGAATCTGAAAAGAAACAAAGTATAATTAGTGAGTGTGAGATCACAGAGATTAATGCATATTTTGTATCTCGTATTCCCTGTTGAGCCCATTGGGAGACATTGCATTGAGGCGATGTATCCAAAAGGCTTCTCGTCTCAATAGTTGCTTGATCCTGTTACCGCCTCGTCTGGGTACAGGTACATGTTCTACCACCTGGAATCTTAGTTGGGAGATCTTGTGTTTAGCTTGGGCGAAATGGTAAGGAAGGGGTAGTAGGAGCTTGTTACACCGTATGTCAGATTTATGCTTGGATATACGGTCCTTTATGTGTTGGACAGTTTCACCTACATATACTAGGCCACATGGGCACTTGATAACGTAGACTACAAATGATGAGTTACAGGTGAAGTAATCTTTAATGGGGTACGTCGTGCCAGTTCTGGGGTGGGATATTTTATCTCCCCTCAGTACATTATTGCATTGTGAGCAATTGAGGCAAGGAAAGGTGCCATATTTGGGTGTAGACAGGAATCGTTGTCCTGTTTTGTTCTTGGAGGAACCTTCGTCCGCTTTCACCAATCTATCTCTTAGATTGGGCAGACGTTTAAAGCAGGGGCGAAATTGTCGCGTGAATTCAGGTATAGAGGGATGACTATTGGAAAGTATTGACCAGTGTTTGCGTATACTCTTGTGTAACTTGAATATTGTAGGGTGGTATTGGTGGATAAAATTGATACATGGTTCCTTCTTAGTTTCCTGTCTCTCCTTGTGTTCCTGTGTTTTTAGTACGTGTTCAGGATAGCCACGTGTTCTGAATTTGTCACGCATCTCTTGGAGACGTGTTTCTCTTTGTGTGGAGTCGGAGACTATCCTGTGGACCCTCTGCATTTGGGAATTCGGTAAGGCTCTTTTACAGGGATTGGAGTGACAGCTAGAGTAGTGTAGTAGGCTGTTCCTGTCTGTGGGTTTGGTGTACAAATCACTCGAAAGTCTGCCTAGTGTGTCTTTGATAATGGTGGTGTCCAAGAAATCAATTTTTTGCTGGCTAAAATTGATAGTAAACTGTAACTCTGGCCATATGGAGTTCAAGTAGGTATGAAAATCATTAAGTGTGTCTAGGGATCCAGTCCATATACATATAATGTCGTCTATAAATCTTTTCCACAAGATGACATGTGTGTGAAAGTTGGCATTGGAATAGACAAACCGCTCTTCAAAGTCTGTCATGTAGCTGTTGGCGTACGGGGGGGCCACATTAGAGCCCATGGCCGTACCCCTTACCTGCAAATAGAACGTGTCCTGGAACATGAAATAGTTTTCATGTAAGACAAGGGAGAGTAGGTCGAGGCATAGTTTTCTAACCTCAGGGGGATGTTGTGATTCTTCCAGTAGTTTATTAACCGCCTGGAGTCCTTTGTGATGTTGTATGCTCGTATATAAGCTCGATCCACACAAAGAGAAACACGTCTCCAAGAGATGCGTGACAAATTCAGAACACGTGGCTATCCTGAACACGTACTAAAAACACAGGAACACAAGGAGAGACAGGAAACTAAGAAGGAACCATGTATCAATTTTATCCACCAATACCACCCTACAATATTCAAGTTACACAAGAGTATACGCAAACACTGGTCAATACTTTCCAATAGTCATCCCTCTATACCTGAATTCACGCGACAATTTCGCCCCTGCTTTAAACGTCTGCCCAATCTAAGAGATAGATTGGTGAAAGCGGACGAAGGTTCCTCCAAGAACAAAACAGGACAACGATTCCTGTCTACACCCAAATATGGCACCTTTCCTTGCCTCAATTGCTCGCAATGCAATAATGTACTGAGGGGAGATAAAATATCCCACCCCAGAACTGGCACGACGTACCCCATTAAAGATTACTTCACCTGTAACTCATCATTTGTAGTCTACGTTATCAAGTGCCCATGTGGCCTAGTATATGTAGGTGAAACTGTCCAACACATAAAGGACCGTATATCCAAGCATAAATCTGACATACGGTGTAACAAGCTCCTACTACCCCTTCCTTACCATTTCGCCCAAGCTAAACACAAGATCTCCCAACTAAGATTCCAGGTGGTAGAACATGTACCTGTACCCAGACGAGGCGGTAACAGGATCAAGCAACTATTGAGACGAGAAGCCTTTTGGATACATCGCCTCAATGCAATGTCTCCCAATGGGCTCAACAGGGAATACGAGATACAAAATATGCATTAATCTCTGTGATCTCACACTCACTAATTATACTTTGTTTCTTTTCAGATTCCCTGAATACTTGAAGACCGCATTGCAATAGGTATATATTCCTCTCCTTCCCCCTCTTTCTATACACCACACACAGACATACTCTCGACACATAGAAATATACATCATACATACACTGGTGACAAACATAATCTTTGACCACACGCAGAACACTCCCTCTGGCTCTCCAGCATCTATGCAGCAGACTACTTCTTCTTTTCTACATTTACATTAAATGTCATTCACAGACACACTATCTACACTCTATACACAGTTCCTCTTTACACAACATACATTTACATAGCCCATACCTTCTTTCTTTACCTCCAGCTCCGTTCCCCGTGCGATCGCTGATTTGTCTAGATAATCTTCCGCGTTCCACTCTGGAACGCAAGCGACCGACAGCTGAAGCCGGAACGTCACTTCCGGTTTCCGGTCCGCTGCTTTATATACCACAGCGATCGCCCCAGAACGCCAGCGCTTTTCTCCACAGCGGACCTCCGCTACCCCCTCTCCAGCGCTGCAGCGGCCATAGTGCCGCAAAGCCTAAAACTATCCACTTTCTTCTTTGTATACTTCTTTGTATACTTCTTCTTTGGTATAGAGAACCTGAGCTTAATTGACCTAGAGAGTATTCAATGCCTGAGCCTAACCGTTCTGTATATCTAATATGTATCATTATATTGCATACCGCTGTGCCCACTTTAGACTGTACCCTCCAGTATACTGCTATGTATATACCACATGATGGGCCATACCCAAGTACCCACAGCAACCGGGTCACCGTTGGGTAGGACCTATCCCTAAGTCTTTAAATGTAGACTCATGAGGTTTATCCCACATATCCAGGAGCTGTAGTTCATGCTCGCTGACCTTGGCAAGAAACTCCAGGAGAGCACAATTTTGACAAGATTCACCTCAATCATGTGCCAGGTGGCAACAACGCATCATTATCGTCTTATATGTATCTCCGACTTTCATGTATATTATGTATATATTATGTATATATTTCCATTCCACTGTTATTGATTTGTATCCACTTTGTTTTCTGTATATAGTACCTGACGAAGGTCCGTATGTAGACCGAAACGTTGTAAAATTTTGGGATTGCCACGCCTACACACTTGTGAAATAAAACTCACTAATTTTCAAACGCAACCAATAGGAGTGCCAAGTCTTCTTAAATATCTATTCGATGGTCTTGTATCCTACTTGAGCACCCGGACAAGACAACAAAGCAGAGAGTGACGTGTATTATCTATAAATAAAAAATGTAACCCCCGAGTGACTGGCCTCCAGGGGATCTGGTGAAGAGTTAACAAGTCCAGCAGGTAAGGGTTTAGCCTACCTGTATGTACCTGGAGTTTGAGGAGGTCACTCTGGACAAAAGTTACAGGCCATGCAAAGCTCAAAAGGGGGGAATTGTTAAAGATATTACACTGGACTCGGACGCCATCTTACGTATTGTCGGACATTTTAAAGATTCAGCATTATTTCACATAACTTTGTGAAATAATAACTAAGTTTGGGTGTTTCCCTCCTGTGAACAAAGGCTTAGTGCTCACTAGCAGCACCTAGTGGAAGGTATCCAGGCGAGCACCTGGGAAGTTTCAGTATTTGCATGTAGCCAATAGTATTACATTCCTTTGTGTGCTTACATCCAATAGTGTTACATTTCCTGGGTGAGAACACCCAATTATAGTTGCTGCTTTCCTAATTACACGCCTTATGTAAAGTGCCTTATGGTTTTCTATAAATGTGTCAGTCCCACAATAAAGTGTTAGTCTTGTTGCTAACTTCCTGCAAGGACAGGTCTTGTCTTTTCATTCAAGTTAGTCAATTCCAGCGCTGGACACAGACTCATTTAATTTGAAAGTCACCTTACAATGATTAGGGGTTTGAGCCCCAGATATAAATCTATAAGAACCGTTAAAAGAACCGAGGCAGCAGAATAATGGTTGTGGTGCTGTTCAATCAACATACCCACCAAACGTAAACCATTGTTCCCATTAGGAATGTCAGAGTAAAACATTGACACAATATAAGTGCATCCTCAACTGCTGAACTAAGGGTACAGCCAACTGTCTATGCTGAACCTGTTTTTCTAGCATTACTCTATGAACAAACAATGGAATTAGAAAGACATAATTTATACAATAGTTGAGAGAATCTTGAAAAAAATGATTCAATGTAAATAGAATTAATTCAATAACCTTTTTCCAATAATTGTGGAACTTCAAATAGTAAATTTTAAAGGGTAGTTCTACAAAAGTAACTTATCCATAAGGTGGCTTGGAAAACAGCTAACTCCACAGATAATTACAACAAACATGTAAATTATGTAATGAATGATCACAAAAATCACAGGGCAATGAAAAAACAGTCTACAGAAAAAACAAGAAAAATCTGTATATAATGGTGCACATTCTCCATTCTTTAGTGTGTCAGGTTGGATGTCGGAGCCCCTTGACACAACGGGCAACATGGCAGCTGCTATGGCTGCTACCACAATACATATGCCCCTGCAATTATCACAATAAACAGGGCTTGGTAGATAGGGCAAGTCTGATAATCACAAAATAAGGTGAATGGCCTAGGACAGGCCTTGGAAAAATCAGAATAAAGAAAAAATCCACGAATACTGCACCTGATGTGAATGAGTAGGGGGAGGGGGACATTACCGGCATGGTTTCAGCATATTGGGTTTTGTTCTTAAATTGTTTTGGTACATCCATATTAATGGACACCAGTGCATTTCAGATTTTTGATGGGGATTAATTACTTTAGGAAAATCTATTCAATTGATGCAATTTAGGTCTAAATAAGGAATAACAGTTTATAGCCAGTATATAGTCAGCCAGCATTTCCCCAGTATATCAAGCCAGAAGCCGGCACACCCAATATTATGGCTGCGATGTCCGGCGTCAGAGCCTATGATGTCACAGTATATGGTTGTTAAATTCCACCTGCACATTGGCCTTTAAATTCTTCGGGCATGCTGATGCCAGTATCAATTGCTGGTGTTACCCAAATGCTGAACCCAAACTTCTGGCTGCGGGTAAAACGTTTTAATATTATGAAATATATGCATAGATTGTGAGTATTAGTGAGTTGTTTAATATCTTACAGGCAGTACCCGGGTTACGTACAAGATTATATAGAGTTTATTTGTAACTAGGATTGTTTGTAAGTCAGATGTTCTTAAGTAGGGGACCACCAGTATCATGTTTACTAACTTAACACCTAACATATATTAAAAAATCTAAACCAAAGACTGCATAACTTTGCATGTCTTCTTCAAATGTTGCTTAAACCTCCAGAGAGTCAAACATAAATCTTGCATATTAATCAGAACAGCAGACAATTCCTTTTTTTGGAAGCAGACCACATAAATATGAAGTAAGAAAACCATGATAAACTAAACATGAGTGGACATATGGTTGTTTAGACAGAAAATTAAAATATGTTACATGTTACACTCAATCAAAATGACATTTCAGTCCTAAATCTTTTTAAAGTACCGTCTCCTGTTTTGAATTTGGTGCAGTGGCCTCTAAAAAAAATTCTGGAATAAAAAAAAAAATCTGGAATTGTAATATTTGTAAAACAGTGATTTGATCAGATACTAGTTTTTGTCAACAAAAATTCTTTATATAAGAACAGAAATGTACTAAATTTACTAGAAATTTACGACTTGTGATGTAGTGGTATTGTCACATGATGGTAGGTGTTTGGAGAGAGCTCATGGGCTGAGCCCTCTCCATAGCCAGTGACGATTTACTGCATATTGCATTCACTGGTGCTAAGTCTGTGATCGCCGCCATCAAAGCGATGTGGCTTCGGTCGTCATCAAGTGGCGATCTGTTACCATGACAGCCTCAAGTCATAAAAAGACTGTCTAGTCTTAACCCTTCTATTACAATGTGTGATTTGCACATTGTAATAGATGATGTAGAAAATTCCCATATGCTGCCATTTTGTAGTATGGCAGTTTATGATAGCATCAATCAGACAACCTAGGGTTAATTAAAAAGTAAAATAATTATTTAAAAAACATAAAAATTCAAGTTACCCCCTTCCCCTAGAACTGATATAACTACAAATTAACAGTAAAAAAAATAATAAACATATTATTAATTGTCATGTCCCAAAATGTCCAATCTATCAAAATATAGTAAAGGTTATTCCAGGCGTTTAACCCCGTAACGGAAAATAGCAGGAAAAAGTCCAAAATTACACTTTTTTTACATTTTGAAAAATATAAAAAGTTTAATAAAAAGTGATCCAAAGGCCGTACAGTCTTCAAAAGGGTAGCATTGAAAACATCATGTCATCCTGCAATAAATGACATCACACACAGACCTGTACACTAAAGTATGAAAAAGGTGTGTTAGTTAGTGCCAGAAGATGAAAAAATTAAGAATTTTGATTTTTTAAAATGTGTAACATTCTAAAACCTATATAAATTTGGTATCCCCCTGATCGTACTGAACCAATTTCACAGTGCACAGGGAAAACCGTAATATCCAAGCCCACAAGTACATAGTGCAATTGCCTCTTTTCTTCAATTTCACTGCATATAGAATTCCACGGCATGGAATATAAAATCCTGTCACTGTGAAGTGCAATTTATTACTCACACAGCTCTTTACTTGAAAAGATGAAAAAGTTATAGATTTTTGAACGTGGGAAATGAAAAATGAAAACTCAAAAATGAAAAAAGGGCCTGATCATTAAGGGGTTCAAAGTTTTTTAAATAGCAAGTGTTAAGCTCAGAGTTTCTGTTGCATTCTCCTTTTTAGGAGAATGTAATGGGAATTAACAACAGAAAATGAACAGAATATTGCTGGTCACCTTTTGTCTCCCACTGACTTCCATATATGGAAGGTTATCTCCCATTACAATTCCCTTATACTGATTTAAAAAAATTAGCTACTGAACTATTTGTCCACTAAGGAAATGTTAACTGAGCATGAAAGCTTGAGGAATTTTACCCCTTAATGACCTGGCACTTTTCCATTTCCATTTTTCCCTTCCCCACCTTCAAAAATCTATAACTTTTTTTCCATGTAGAGAGCTTTGTGATGGCTTGTTTTCTGCGTAACAATTTACACTTCATAGTGACGGTATTTAATATTCCATGCCGTGTACTGGGATGCGGCAAAAAAAACAAATGCAGTGAAATTGTTGAAAAAATGCATTTGAGTCATTTTCTGGTGGGCTTGGATTTTACATCTTTCATTATGCACCCCAAATGACAGATCTCCTTAATTCTTTGGATCGGTGTGATAATGGGGATACATTTACATACATTTACAAAAATTAAAACCTGTACAAAGCAAAATCTTCATTTTGCCATCTTTGGGCACTAATAACTTTTTCAGACTTTAGTGTAGCTGTGGGTGGTGTCATTTTTTGCAACTGACATTTGCAATACTACCATTTTATGGACTGCAGAGTCCTTTGATCACTTTTAATAGAATTTTGTACATTTTTCAAAATGGCAAAAAAGTGGTCGTGAGTGTTACTGATGGGTGTTTGCTGCTTTTACAGATACGTTACACGTTGGTAAGTGGTTAAGTAATTTTGTATATCATAAAAACATCTACACAATTTCTTCTTACTCCTTACATGATCCTTTATTAACTCCTTAACGCTCTGCGCCGTAGCTCTACGGCGCAGAGGTATAAGGGATGTATGAAGAGGGCTCACGGGCTGAGTCCTCTTCATACAAAGGTGGGGGTTTTTGCAAAATGCATAAAACCCCCACCGCTAATAACCGCGGTCGGTGCTAGCACCGATCGCGGCTATTAACCCCCCCGTTGCCGCCGGCAAAGTCGCCGGCGGCATTTAAAAGACGGCGGCGCGCGGGCGCCGCCATCTTTTTTTCGATCGCCACGCCCCCGAACGTCATCGGGGGGCGGCGATCGGTTGCCATGGTAGCCTCGTGTCTTCTTTTGACACGAGGCTATCTGGCAGCTGCAGATTCGTTACAATGAGCCAGTGGCTCATTGTAATGAATGTGCTGCAAAAATGCCATATATTGCAATACAGAAGTATTGCAGTATATGGTAGCAGCGATCTGACCATCTAGGGTTAATGTACCCTAGATGGTCTAAAAGATAGTGAAAAAAAAAAGAAAAAAAAAAGTTTAAAAAATAAAAAAAATTAATAAAATATTAAAAGTTCAAATCACCCCCCTTTCCCTAGAACGGATATAAAACATAATAAACAGTAAAAATCAGAAACATATTAGGTATCGCCGCGTCCCAAAATGCCCGATCTATCAAAATATAAAAACGGTTACGGCCGGCGGTGACCTCCGAGACGGGAAATGGCGCCCAAATGTCCGAAATGCGACTTTTACACCTTTTTACATAACATAAAAAATGAAATAAAAAATGATCAAAATATCGCACAGACCTCAAAATGGAAGAAATGAAAACGTCGCCTCATTTCGCAAAAAATGACACCTCACACATCTCTGTGCGCCAAAGTATGAAAAAGTTATTAGCGTCAGAAGATGGCAAAAAATTTTTTTTCTTTTTTGTACACATTCGTTTAATTTTTGAAAATGTATTAAAACACAATAAAACCTATATAAATTTGGTATCACCGCGATCGCACCGAACCAGAGAATAAAGTAGGCGTGTTATTTGGAGCGAAGAGTGAAAGTCGTAAAAACTGAGCCCACAAGAACGTGACGCACGTGACATTTTTTTTCAATTTTTCCACATTTGGAATTTTTTTTCAGCTACGCAGTACACGGCATGTTAAAATAAATAACATCACGGGAAAGTAAAATTTGTTACGCACAAAATAAGCCCTCACACAGGTCTCTACACGGAAAAATGAAAAAGTTATGGATTTTTGAAGTTGGAGAGCGAGAAATCGGCCGAAAAACCCTGCGTCCTTAAGGGGTTAAAGGACACCTGTCATCAGGCCTATGTCACTATTTCTGTCACCTCTACCTGTTGGAGCAGCTCAAAAGGATTCCATCACAGCCTTTACCTAGTCAATTCATACATTAATCATTATTAAATCATATTTTCTTTATTATGTAAATGAGGCTGGTCACATGGTCAGAGCCAGTGATGTCACCCCTGTTACCCCTTTATACCATTTATACCTTTATACCAGGAGCCATTATACCATTATACCTCACACCATTATACAAGCACTGGGGCAAGCACTGGGGGGTGTGGCTGTGCCTCCCACTCATGAATAAATTGGACAGCTGAATATTCTAATGACTCATTGGACATCTCACAGGTCATTTGCATACAGCTTTTAGAGCTAGGGGGATATTCAGCTCCGATTTAACAGAGACCAACTGACTTCATGTAGAAACACTGTTACTTTGCCTCCTAACTCATTTTCGTAACAAGACAACCTCAATGATAGCCAATGATAGACACACATTGTTTTCCATGCATTTCTTGCTAAAGGAGCTAAGTTCATGATTATCTCTGTTGCTGAATGAGCTAGAAGGTGATTCCCTCATTGCTTAAGTTTACAGTCATGGGAAAATGAAGGGATAGGGGAAATGCTTTCTGATGGCATATATATTTAGCTTCAGGGGTTAATTTGCCTGACAGGTTCTCTTTAAAGTCAACCACCCACATTTCATCCCCCCCCCCCTCCCAAGAATGGATGCCCATAATTTTTTGTCAAAATTGCCCATTTTGTTTCCCACATATTTATTGTCTCATACTCGTATTCTCGTTTCACATTGGTGTTTTTTCACATCAGTGATTTTTTTATTCAACCCATTTTGGCTTTTGGACACATACAGATTAGTTTTCTCTTCCTGGCTTCAGTGATTTTTCACTGATGTCTTACTGACCCATATCTTTCAATATTCTTTTTCACACTTCAGATTTTTTTCACTGATTAGTGACCAATTTAGTACCTGTTCTTTTTGAGTTCACTGACAACTTTTCAGTGAAAAAAGCTGAAGTGTGAAAAATAATTGAAAATAATCGGTCAGTAAGACACCAGTGAAAAATCACTGAAGCCAGGAACAGAAAACCAATCTGTATGTGTCAATAGGCCAAATGGGTTCACTGAAAAATCCCCGTTCTGGAGCCGGCGCCAGAAGCATGACGTACTATTACTGCATTTTGCGGGAACGCACCTCCCGCCATGCAGTAGTAGTACGTCAAATGTCGGGAAGCGGTTAAAAAATCTTTTCCCGCAAAAGCCCATCCCCTTATACCTATTTGCCGCATTCATTTCATTCAACTTGTGTAAGCTGCCCCTTCATATACCATCCCCACGATTCCTTCATAAATTATTTAAAGGTTCCCTTTACACTCAGCACACATATATATATATATATATATATATTTATCGGAAAAAACGGCAGCACTCCAAAGGCTTGTGAATAAAAAAGTGTAGTTTATTCCACAGACTCCGGACCCTGGAGGAAACCAACCAGGAGAGGTGGAAAGCGCCATCAGAGGAGGAGAAAAATCCCCACAAGCAAAGATTCCTGTGACTTCAACCAGAAGCCGCAATCTAAAGAAGAAAACTTAGTTGTCAACATTTCCTCAAGGACGCTCAATGAGGTACAACTCAGGGCTCTTAATAAGGGATTGTCTTTTTGTCCTATGAAACAAACAGATTGGTTCCAGTTAGAACTGGACAACATTAAATGATGTTGGTTTATCCTTAAAAAGCAAATTTTCTCCCACAGTTTCCGAACCAGCTGTGGATGCATTTGTTACTGCCGTCCAGAGAGACCTGGACATTCTTAAATCAGAAAAAAACTGTATATTTAGTCACCCCAATATGAGAACAGAGGAGGTTGAAGCATTGAAGCATCTTACCCATGATGACAGTCTGGTTATCAAACCAGCCGACAAAGGCGGGCGATTGTCATCATGGATAAGGATCTGTACATTAAAGAGATTGAGAGACAGTTGGAGGACAGACACATATACCAGCAAGTGTCGTCTGACCCAAGGTTCTCTATTGAAAAGAAATTAAAGACTATGATTAGTGAAGCTATAGCTGGGGGCATTATAGATGAAGATATGAGGAAATACTTACTGATTGAATCACCAAGAACTCCTGTACTTTATGTTTTACCAAAGATTCATAAATCCCTTGTTAATCCACCCGGTAGACCTATTGTTTCTGGGTCAGGGTCGATATTTTGCAATATCGCTATTTTTTTGGATAAAGTCCTAAGAAGTTTTGCGACGGAAGCAAACTCTTATATACAGGATACCTCCGATTTTTTGTGTAAACTTAAGAATACTGAACTGCCACCCAATACTGACATCATTTTGGCTTCTTTCGATGTTGTGAGTCTCTACACATCAATAGACCACACCCGGGGCATAGCTGCAGTAGAACATTTTTTGACAAATTCCTCCTCCTACTCCAGCAATTGCAATAATTTCATAATTAATTTACTACATGTGATACTTACATGCAACTACTTTCTGTTCAGGGACAGCTACTACATCCAGACCCAAAGGACGGCTATGGGTTCAAATGTTGCTCTAACTTACACAAACATTTACATGCGTTATTTGGAGGATCACCACATCTTTGTATCACGCCACTTTAGACGCGTCCTCAAGTGGTGGCGATACATAGATGATGTGTTTGTGTTGTGGACAGGTAATGTGGAAGCACTGAAGGTATTCTTTGACTTCTTAAACTCTATTGACCCCACTGTCAAATTTACATATGTCTGTTCTAGAATGGAAATGCAATTCCTTGACGTAACAGTACGATTAAGGGAGAAACAGATTGACACTGACTTATTTGTGAAAACAACAGACAGGAACAATCTACTGAGGTTTGAGAGCTGCCACCCGAGACGAATGATCAGATCCCTCCCATATAGCCAGATGCTACGGATCAGGAGGATTGTGGACGATGAGACTTCTCTAGAGAAGAGTCTGGATACCATGGAGGCCAAATTCCGCGACAGGGGATACCCTTCACATATCTTGACACAACACCGAAAGAGAGTTATGGACAAGGAAAAACACGAAATACTGAAGAAGACACCATGTAGGGAAAATAGGGATAGACTGACGTTTGTCTCCACCTACACGGAATCGAGCAATGCCATCTCGAATATTATTAGAAAACACTGGACTATATAAAGAATGGGTTGAAACAACCATCCCTGTTCCAGACCCCTCCCCTCTTTTCATATAGAAGGGTTAAGAATCTTAAAGACGATTTAGTCAGATCAGACCTGAGTCCTACAAAGAAATCCCAACAGACATTCCTTTCTAGAGGTAGGAAGGGGTGTTTTCCATGTCTCAATTGTGTCAATTGCAAAACCATTGTAAAAGGCGACATGTTCACAGACAGACGTACAGATAAAACATACTTCATAAGATACTACCTTACATGTAGTTCTTCGTACGTCATTTACTTGCTGGAATGTCCCTGTGGGTTGTGGTACGTCGGTGAGACAAGCACAGAGCTCAAATTGAGACAAAACAAAATTTTTCAATGCACTTTTTGTATCAATTGTTCTCGGTTTCCAAGATCTCTGTTTGTTGTTATGCAACAGGAAGCTTCATTGTGTTCTTCCTAGATAAACATCAGTCCATGGTCGTGAGATGCCACATAGTGAATGGAATGGTATAACACACAATGGGGCAGATTTACTTACCCGGTCCATTCGCGATCCAGCGGCGCATTCTCTGCCGTGGATTCGGGTCCGGCCAGGATTCACTAAGGCAGTTCCTCCAATGTTGACCAGGTGGCACTGCTGCACTGAAGTTGCCCGGAATGCACTGATCTTCACCAAGCCGGACGGAGTGAAGGTAAGCGCGAGTCCCGCAGCACTTTTTTTTTTTTTTTAATGCGGCGGTTTTTCTGAATCCGCCGGGTTTTCATTCGGCCACGCCCCCCGATTTCTGTCACGGGCATGCCAGCGTTGATGCACCACAATCCGATTGTGTGCGCCAAAATCCTGGGGCAATTCAGGGAAAATTGGCGCAAATCAGAAATATTCGGGTAACATGTCGGGAAAACGTGAATCGGGCCCTTAGTAAATGACCCCCAATGTAATCAAAGCTGTAGGATGCATGACAATGGACCGGTGTTTATCTATAGGAAGTAAACATAAAAGCTTCCTGTGAAAAGACAGCAAGCTGAGATCTAGGAAACAGTGAGGAATTCATACAGAAAGTATACTGGAGACATATACATTTAATACAAAATTAATTATTTTGCTTAAAGTGGACAACCCATTTAAGCTGAATACATTTTCTGTCCCTTGATCAGTTTATTTTTTAGTGCCTAGATTATTCTAAACATTTTGGCTTCAATCCATAAATATATGTATAAATAGAGAAGCAGCCTTGGTAAGGTCATTTTCACTAGTAGTATTCTGTCTTCTCTGCACACGGGCAATGTATTTATTTTCTTGTAGAGTTATACAGTTTTGCACCATAATCTTTGACCAATCACTTATACTATTGATTTACCCCAATTGATTTCCGTTTCGGAAAATTGTTTAACTTTTTCCACCAATTGGATACCTTTCTGATCTGCATGTTCTGAATTTCTAACACATAAGAGAATATCATCTGCATAAAGCAGTACTTTTTCTTTACTTTCCCCATAACCAAATCGTTTTATCCACCCTCCCTCCCTGATAACAAGTGACTCAAAAAATAGAGCAAAGGAGAAAGTTTGGAAAGTTGTTTGGGATAATGCCCCCAAAGGCTCGACTTCATTTCTTTTGTGCATCCCACCGCCTAAATTGGGGAAATCTACTGCTAGACTGTTGCTACATATACTGAGCGCAGCGAAAACTTTAATCGCTCTATACTGGAGGAGGGTAGCTCCACCTCTGCTCTTAGATCTACATTCTCGCATAAGACAGATGCATAAGACAGATTTGATAGACCCATTGGTATGTTTTTTGAAATTTGGTTTCATACTATTGTTTGAAATAGTTTAACTATTTACTCACAGATGAGAATTACTGAATTGATTGTGGAAACACATGTCAACAGCACACAACAGAAGATATCTCCATATAGGCTTGATCCTTGCACTGACACTCCATGAAGAATGCTTGAATCTCTCTCTGTATTATTGTTTGGAAATTGTTTTAGGCTCCTGTGTGACCTAATGATAGTATTATGACAAATGTGCTTCTACCATTAATCATTGATATGTTACTGTATTAATGGCTATTCCTGTGAACTTTAAAAAATGGAAGTTGAAAAAACTCTGAACTCTGACTGGGGACAGCATTGATTTGTTTCTCTTCCCAACTTCTGTACAACCTCCTAAAAAGCCTGCAGAAGAAGATAAACTCTCCCCTGTCTAATGTCTTAGATGTGTCCAGAGACAAGATTCTCTGGACAATTATAGCAATAATAGCTTCATACACCGATGGAAGTTACTCCCAACCTAAGAATGATGACTCCCTCCTAATTTTCTATATATCTCAAACAGGAATCCATCTAGTCCTGAACTTTTACTGACCTCCCCTGGCGCTCCTGGTGGCCCACACCGCCGTCTGTGTCCCAGCGCTAAACAGGTGGGCGGCAGCAGTGACCAGGGGAGGTAAATATAAGTTTATTTCTTTCACAGAACTCCATCCTCAGCCCACCTGTAAAGGGAGCTAATAGAGATATCTGGACAAGATGTGTACATATAAGAAAGTGTCATTGGTAGACATAAGAAATAGGTTCTAATTATTCACAATCCAATACAGTTAATGATATATACCAATAAAGTTAATTCACAGTTGAATTCAAGGTTTGGCGAGGTTATGATGATGTTACTAATAAATGTGAAATTTTATTTTGTTTAAATAAATTAAACAACCTCATTAAAATATTATTGGTTATTTGATTAGTGCTAAGGCGGAAAACCTGTCATGCCAAATATATGTAAGAGTTTTATTATGAAAAAATCTAAAATAATCAATTAAAAATGTATTTTAAGGAATGGCATTCAATTATATAATTTATTATTTTTAGGTTTATTTTTTTCAGAGCTCAGATTTCAGAGATTTTCCTCTATAAAATACCAAACAAAAATGCTTAAAACTAGTGTTTATAGCATAAGAAGAACTATGAGATCTGAGGTCTCTCAACTATAAATGGTAAAATGTAATTTCAACAAGCATCTTTCCCAAGACATTTGATAAAGTTCTTGGTGCAGAGAAACACTGTAATGCACAGAGGGGTTTTATTACCTCTATCCATTATACACATACAGTGAGTGATCGTGCTACCAGCCATCTGTCATCAATTTCATTTGCATCATCAACACCTGCCATCCTTATTTTCTACCTTCTCTTGTAATCCAGATTTTTACATTGATTTAATAAAATTCTGGAATGTTATTGTTTAGAATCAATCCATTTACAGTCCTCCAAAGAGAATTTCATTCCATAACATTCAGTTTGTTTTCTAATGATATTCTATTTCACAAAATGGCTTAATTTCTATGTCAAAGGGACATAAATATGCTGTAGGTGCCGCATCAGGTAATGCTGAGCTATGCAGTGTGCCAGCATCAGTCATTAATCATATCATGATGCATTTTGCTTTTTAACTCTTGAAAGAACCCAATAATCACTCAATTAATAAAAAAATATGTGATGGGTTGTTCAGCTATTTAATTGTTTTACATCTATTGTCTAACCATGGTGAAATGCTTACTTTATGGAGTTGAGTTTATATGTCTTAAGAAATGTCATTATTTTCATGATTTCTACTACATTACTATTTCACAACATTTTTGAAAGTATGACCCTATTGTAAGTTGCAAGAAAATTGTTAATAACTATGAATAACTGGCACACGATTTTCACAGTCAATGTATAATTTTGTTGTAATAACTGGAAAGGAGATTGAGAAAATAGGCTTAATAGCACAGGGTTTGTTTGTTATCATTTATATATTATTATATTTTTCCTCTAAACCCCTTCCTTATCCAATCCCTTCCCTTCCTTGGTTGAACTTGATAGACATGTGTCCTTTTTCCAACATATAAACTAGTGGAGGCTCCTCTATAAGGGTCATAACTGTTTATCATTGACAATTATGTAAACCACCTTATATCTTTTTTTTGCAGCTGGGGCAATACTATATAAAAACAGCTGAAGGAAATGTATCATAGTATATGTAAAGACTACTCAGATGGGAGTGCTTTGTTTTAAAACAACCCCAATCAACATTCACTACATTTACTATCACTAGGTTCATATGTAAAATATTATTTACAGCCATATTAATGGAAGAATTCAATTTGTGTTAATAATATTGAGATTCCCAAAGTAGCAAGAAGCTATTTTAAAAATTTTTATCGACTTAAAATTTAGAAATTATTGAGATCACTTGGATAATGCCACTGTATCCTTGCAATCAGCAGCAGAAGCCACAAACCAGTTGTAGTACTATTAGAACTTAGTAGCAGCAAGGGAGTGGACAGTTAAAAAGTATAATTTTATTACGATACTCTATTTCATATACCAAAATTAATGCTCACACAACTTGACGAAAACATGCCCCTAAGGCACCCTCATGTAGACATACGGAATACCTTTTACCAAAATCTTAGGCACCCACATAAAGTAATTACAAAGAAACTAGCAAACGGTAAAGACAGCTGGATAGTATAGGAGTATATCCACCCTACCCTAAAGGTCGTCTCGATGTCAGACCCATATAGGATGCTGCTTACCCATATATTTTGTGGATGCTAGTATCAGAACCAGGGATTGGAGGGAGTCCTCTCTTCCTCTTCAGGAGTTAGAAAGGGGAGGGTGTGATGCCAGCAGACTCACCCTAGTCCCCGACAGCTCCCGCCCTTGCAAGGGCAGTCCCAAAGTACTTTCCCTTGTACTAAATACACATCACACCACCCTGATGTGTTTCCACAAAAATTTTTATCAGAAGAAGAAAATCCAATCATAAAAAGCCCTACAAATAGTGAACAGACTTGTTTTAGTTCAAAATCCTTCAATACAAAGTCCCCCTTTATCAGGGTTAGAACACTTAATCATGCTTACTATGAGGTGGTAGTACAGCTCAAGATATGTTGAGCTGTATATATTGTTCAGACTGGGAAGGAGTGCCTTCACCCATTGGTAGCGCCATGTGTCCACACTGTGTTGTTGGCGTGTGAATGATAGAGTTAGACTTAAAAAGTAAATGAAGGTATAATGCCATTTAAAAAAATAATTACAAAAATCCCCCATTTCCAATATACTATGATTTATTATAAATGACGAAAATCTGACAAATAATATTGCTGTGTCCACAATCCACAGACCCTGTGCCGTAGAACAGGCCCTGGTGTAGAACTATTTGGCACAGTAGGAGGGGTGGAGTTTAATTATATACTGGTACACAATGTGCCAGTGTATGATAAATCCCCTACAGTTTGTTTTGCAACTTGATGAACTCTAAAGAAAAATCTAAGAAAATAGCTAAATTATAGTTTTTTTTCCAGATCCCAAAGAATGAAAACTACAAATGTTATGAATACGTACATTCCGGAGTATAAGACGACCTGGTGTATAAGACGACCCCCCTACTTTCCTGTTTAAAATATAGAGTTTAAGATATATTTGCCGTATAAGACTACCCCTTTTCCAACGCATACAAAACACCGCTAAAAATTTAAAAAAAAAACAGATTTGAATTTAACATGGTCCTTTTTTAATTTAAATTCTTATGACATGCAGGTATATAGCAGGAAAACTGTCACTCATAAACATAAGGCATACAACAACAACATTACCATTACAGCACAGCCCCCAGTAGTATACAGCACAGCCCCCAGTAGTATACAGCACAGCCCCCAGTAGTATACAGCACAGCCCCCAGTAGTATACAGCACAGTCCCCAGTAGTATACAGCACAGCCCAGCCCAGCATTAAAAAAAAAATAAACTTATATACTCACCCTCCGGTGGCCCCAATGTGCTGCGCTGCTCCCCCGATGTCCGCGCGGCTCGTCTTCAGTGTTCAACGCCGTCTTCTTTCTTCTGCTGGCCGCCGCCATTGATCTTCCCCGGTAGGCGCCCAGTATGAAGCGCCGCTGCTGACGTCATACTAGGAGCTGCCCCGGGGAAAAACATGGCAGCGCCCAGCAGAAGAAAGAAGACGGCGCGGAAGACTGAAGACGAGCCACGCAGACATCGGGGCCACCGGAGGGTAAGTATGCGCCCATACACCTCTATCTTTTTGAGGCACATCGCGGGTGTTACCGGTAAGCCTTTGCTGCAATATGCAGCACAGACTTACCGGCTATGGAGAGGGCTCAGCCCGTGAGAGGGCTCTCCATGCAGCGCGATGGGCTATGGATTACCGGAGTATAAGACGACCCCAGACAAGACAGAAGATTTTTCTGTCTTCAAAAGTCGTCTTATACGCCGGAATATACGGTAAATGTATTCCAAAGTGGTTCTAAAAAAAAACTAAAATTATACAATTTAGGTGGAATGGATGATGGAAAAATGTAACACATGTGGCTTCCAAAAAAGTAAAAAATTGTAAGAAGATACGGAAAGGAACTCAATAACGTATATTATTGGAGAAAGTGCTCATAGTGTATTCTAGGGAATGATATCTGCAAAATTGTGTACATTTTAACGTTACAATTAATAACCATTTGATGAAACCAAAGGTGTACCAGAACCATGTTATTGTATATGTAAAAAATAGTTAACCGCTAATAAACTAAGAACATAGAACAGATTTCTGATGCCCTTAACTACTATGTGACGGAAGCAGGAGGCATCACCTTTATATACATATGACACATATGTATGTGTGTTGGCACTTTCTATTACTGTTTGCTTTTTATTGTTAAGCTATGTGTCTGTTATATCGCTCTCACCTATGTTCATTATCGTATTGCAAAAAAAATAGATAAACAGATGTTGTTTTTCTTAATAAAAATGTCATTTACTGCATGCATCAAAGCTATTCCCAATAAATTAGTAATAGATGCATCTTATATGGAACTGGCAGCTGTTTTTATATGACTTGTAGGGCCATGAGCAAGGTAATTACAATGACATTTAAACCTTTAGTTGCTGTGGTGCAGTAAAATACAGTGAACGGTTAATATTATACATTGATTGCATGACCAATGAGACATGAAAAATAATCAAACGTTATTTAAAAAAAGAATAAAATAAAGAGTAAATTGAGATCATCGCAGGAGGACAGAATGTTTGCCTTACTTTGTAGGACAATGTTGTCTACCTGAGCTTCAAAGAAATTAACCTTGGCTGTTGTTCAGGGTTCTTTTGTAAATGTAAAATACACTCACCGGCCACTTTATTAGGTACACCATGCTAGTAACGGGTTGGACCCCTTTTGCTTTCAGAACTGCCTCAATTCTTTGTGGCATAGATTCAACAAGGTGCTGGAAGCATTCCTCAGAGATTTTGGTCCATATTGACCTGATGGCATCACACAGTTTCCGCAGATTTGTCGGCTGCACATCCATGATGCGAATCTCCCGTTCCACCACATCCCAAAGATGCTCTATTGGATTGAGATCTGGTGACTGTGGAGGCCATTTGAGTACAGTGAACTCATTGTCATGTTCAAGAAACCAGTCTGAGATGATTCCAGCTTTATGACATGGCGCATTATCCTGCTGAAAGTAGCCATCAGATGTTGGGTACATTGTGGTCATAAAGGGATGGACATGGTCAGCAACAATACTAAGTAAGGCTGTGGCGTTGCAACGATGCTCAATTGGTACCAAGGGGCCCAAAGAGTGCCAAGAAAATATTCCCCACACCATGACACCACCACCACCAGCCTGAACCGTTGATACAAGGCAGGATGGATCCATGCTTTCATGTTGTTGATGCCAAATTCTGACCCTACCATCCGAATGTCGCAGCAGAAATCAAGACTCATCAGACCAGGCAACGTTTTTCCAATCTTCTACTGTTCAATTTCGATGAGCTTGTGCAAATTGTAGCCTCAGTTTCCTGTTCTTAGCTGAAAGGAGTGGTACCCGGTGTGGTCTTCTGCTGCTGTAGCCCATCTGCCTCAAAGTTCGACGTACTGTGCGTTCGGAGATGCTCTTCTGCCTACCTTGGTTGTAACGGGTGGCGATTTAAGTCACTGTTGCCTTTCTATCAGCTCGAACCAGTCTGCCCATTCTCCTCTGACCTCTCACATCAACAAGGCATTTCCACCCACAGAACTTCCGCTCACTGGATGTTTTTTCTTTTTCTGACCATTCTCTGTAAACCCTAGAGATGGTTGTGCGTGAAAATCCCAGTAGATCAGCAGTTTCTGAAATACTCAGACCAGCCCTTCTGGCACCAACAACCATGCCCCGTTCGAGGCACTCAAATCACCTTTCTTCCCCATACTGATGCTCGGTTTGAACTGCAGGAGATTGTCTGACCATGTCTACATGCCTAAATGCACTGAGTTGCCGCCATGTGATTGGCTGATTAGAAATTAAGTGTTAATGAGCAGTTGGACAGGTGTACCTAATAAAGTGGCTGGTGAGTGTATATTGAATATATTACACTATTAACCTCTTAATGACTTGTTATTATTAATAAATCACATATTCATTAAGGGAGCATGGAGAAAACTCACAGGCCGAGCCCTCTAAATACAAGCATAATACAGGAAACACCCTCCATTAACACTTACAATCGGTGCTGGTACCGATCATGGGTGTTACACATTGTGGTTTATTTACTAGGCTTTATCGCTCCCTATGATGTCATAGGTGAGCGAGAATCAGTTTTCATGTCAGCCTGGAGTCTTTATAAGACTCGAGGATCTGTCATTTTTGTAGATCTAAAACAGTGTGCCAGTGACCAGATCTATAGCAAATTCTCCATATAATGCAATACAGTGGAACCCCTAAAAGTTCAAATAACTTCCCTTTCTGTTGAACTGACAATTTTTTTTTTTAATTTATACAGAAGGTCTTTATTTTTTTAAATGTATTAACGCACAATAAAACCTGTTTAAGTTCTGTTTCCCCGTGACTGTACTGCCCCAACAAATTTTGAGAGCACTGTGAAAGCCATTAAAACTGAGCCCAAAAGAAAATGACACAGAGGTCTTTTTCATCAATTTCCTCGCATTTGGATTTTTTTTGCCCACTTCCCAGTACATTGCATGTAATATTAAATACTGTTACTATAAAGTACAATTTGTTATGCAGTAAACAATCCTTCACACAACTCTGGGCCAAGTCATTAAGTCTTACATTACTGTAGTATGGCAGTATATGATAGGATCGATCAGACAACCTAGGGTTAAAGTACCTTAGAAAGTCTGAAAAATAGTAAAAATAAAAATAAAAAAAAAGTTTAAAAAAATTTATAATAAAAAAACCTAAAAATTCAAATCACCCCCCTTTCTCTAGAACTGATATAAATATAAATAAACAGTAAAAATCATAAACACATTAGGTATCACGGCATCTATCAAAATATAAGAAAGTTTTTTCACTGCGTTTAACACCGTAACGGAAAATAGCGCCCAAGTTCGAAAGTGGCAATTTTATGCCATTTTAAAAAATATACAAAAATTCTATAAAAAGTGATAGAAAGGTTGTAAAGTCCTAAAAATGGCAGCATTAAAAACATCATAAAAAGTCGCAAAAATTACTCCACCCACAGCTCCGCACACCGAAGTATGAAAAAGTTATTAGCGGCAGAAGATGGCAAAATAAAAAAAAATTTTGTACAGGAGGTTTTAATTTTATTAATGTATGAAAACATTATAAAACCTATACAAATTTGTTATCTTTGGCACCAACCCAAAGAATAAAGTAGACATGTCATTTTAGACGCATAATGAAAGCCGCAAAATCCAAGTCCACAAGAAAACAGTGCACCGTTTTCACTGTATTTGGATTTTTTTTCCCGCTTCCCAGTTCAAGACAAGGAGAATTAAATATCATCACTATGAAGTGCAATTTGTTACACAGAAAACAAGCCAGCACAGAGCTCTTTATGTGGACAAATAAAAAAAGTTATAGATTTTTGAAGCTGGGGAGTGAAAAAATAAAAAGGACCAGGTCGTTAAGGTGTTAAACTGCATACAGAATTGCTATTTTTACTCATGAACTCCCTATCTTTTCCCAATAAAAAATAAAACTAATACGGTATACCCTATGGTAGCCTATAAACATTTTATATGGAGCCATAAGTTGTATTCTATGTTTAGCATAAAAGTATTTAAATCTATCCATATCTGGTACTGGGTAATAGGTGTACCACCACTTCATAACCTGGCACAGACCCTGGGTAATTTGATATTTATATTTAATAGTGTTTAGTTATATTCTGAGCTTTCCAGTATTGGTTTACATGCATTTGTGGACCCACATTGTTTGGAGCTCACAATTGTGTTTACATTTTGGATGTTATTATTTGATTTAACCTAAGGTCATCTGAATAGTATTATTGGCATAATGAATAACAGATTATATAGATAAAAAAACTCCATTTTCGGAGGAATTCTCTGAAGTTGGACTTGTGTTACCTAGAATCATGGTTGTCCGATCATTGAAGATCTCAGAATCCTTACATTTCAGTATCTCCAGATGAGCTGTCAATTTTTGCTTTTCAGTGTGTAATGAATAACATAGTATAAGGTTATACTCCATCTGCATAGTAAGAAACTCTGTAAAAAAAATTATAGGTTCCCATAATTGCCGTTATTAAAAATTCTTGCAAAAACAAGCCCTCTATTTGTCAACCAGTGAAAAAAAAATAAGGGATTTGTGATGGAAAAAACTACTCTATCTTGAAGGCTTAAAGGGATATTCTCATCTGAGCATTGATATTTAATATTATTTATTTGCCATATACATGCATTTCCTCAACTGCATGTTATTAAAGAAAATTTACTTGTGAGAAGATAAATTTCCTATAACTGTAGGCATGTTGTTCCTTAGAAATGAGATCTGCTGCTGAAGTGATGGCACAAAGAAACAAGTAATTTTTGCATATGGAATGTGTGGGAGTTTTTCCATGTCCTGTCCTGTGGTAATGATAGCTGCCTATAGCTGCGCATTGCGTGGCCAATGCTTAAAGAATGCAGAGGTGGTCATATCCAAGCACAGTCTTCTCTTTTCTAAGGGAAAACATAGCTACATAAATGGAAAATTATCTTCATACAAACAGTCGCATTCAATTGAAGAAATGTATATGTATGGCAGATAAATTAAATGAAATGTGAATCCCCAGATGAGAACACCCCTTTAAATTCCATATCATTAACCATTTATCGACCGGTCCTTTTTCATTTTTGCATTTTCATTTTTCACTCACCACCTTCAAAAATCTATAACTTTTTAAATTTTCCATGTAAAGAGCTGTGAATGGGCTTATTTTCTGCATAACAAATTGCAATTCATAGTGACTGTATTTAATATGCCATGCTGTGTACTGTGAAGCAGGAAAAAAAATTCTGAATTATGAAAAAAAACACACTTGCACCATTTTCTCGTGGGCTTGTTTTTCACAGCTTTCACTGAGCGCCCCAAATGACATGTCTCCTTCATTCTTTGGGTCAGTACAATCACAGAGAAACCAAATTTGTATAGGTTTTACAAAAATTAAAACCTCTTGTATAGAAAAAAATTCTTCTGGCGCTAATAACTTTTTCATACTTCGGTGTACCGAGCTGTGGGTGGTGTCATGTTTTGCAACTTTTTATGACGTTTTCAATGTTCTAATTTTGAGGACTGTATGGCCTTTTGATCACGTTTTATTGAATTTCTTATATTTAGCAAAATGGCATTTTCGACTTTGGGCGCTATGTTCCAATATACAGGGTTAAACATCTGGAAAAAAAAACATTATTTTAAAAAATATTTTATTATATTTTGATAGATAGGACATTTTGGGATGCGGTAATACATAAAATGTTTATGATTTTCACTGTTTATATTTATATCAGTTCTAGGGAAAGAGGGATGAGTTGAATTTTTAGGTTTTTTAATTTAATTGTTTTAACTTTTTTTATTTTTTCCTATTTTTCAGACCCCCCTAGGGTACTTTGACTCTAGGTTGTCTGATTGATCCTACCATATACTGCCACACTACACTTTGGAAGTATATGGGGATTTTGCACATCCTCTATTACAATGTGCAAATCGCAGATTGTAATAGATAGCCTAAAACATGACATTCCTGGGTATTTGTGTGACCCCAGGCTGTCATGGCACAGATTTATGCTCCCTGATGACATCACAGGGAGCGACGATCCGTCCCAAGATGGTAGCGCCCACGTACCACCTGCTCATCAATGCCATCGGTAGCTTTGCCGGCGGTGATAAAAAGGGTTAACACCATAAATCGGTGCTAGCAATGACCGCGGGCGCTAACAACGGGTGTTTGCTCCATTGTACAGCAAACAGCCGCTGAGTATGAAGAGGACGTAGCCTGTGAGTCCACTTTATACTTCCCCCCCAGCTACAGGGGTATTCCAGTAATCAGCATTATTCATATACAAATGGGTCCTCTAAATATAAGCTAATATGTAATTAATTTAAAATGTTGCTCTCCTTAGCAGAAAAATGCTGCTGGCATACACAGACTCAGGACAGATCATGGCCGCTGGTCACACATCAACATCACATGTTCTTCACCTGCCTGGGCAGGTCATGTGATCACCACTATGCTTGGCTGTAGTTGGTTGGTTGCTGTGCATCCAATATGGCCAGTGTTGTGGTGAGACCCATCTCAGTGAGGTGATGTGCAGTGATGACAGTTACACATCATTACTATGGTGACAGAGCAAGAAAACCTGTTACATCATCACTGGGAGCAGAGAGGGAGGAGGAGTTACTGAGAACTAAAGGATCAAGGGACATGTAGTTGCCAGTGGTGGTGATAACTCTGCCTACTTTACAGAGGCCACAACATTTTGTGAATCATAAAATCAAACTATTTAAGCTCCATTTTGTGACTAATGACATTGAGTTTTGTTATATTCATTTTTTTATAGCATTATGGGTTTTCTTGGAATACCCCTTTGATATATTCCATAGCTAAGCATGTATGCACATTTTATACCTCATGCTAAGTTTTCTTTTCAACCAATTAAAGCCAAAACTTATAAGTTGGACCCAAACTGTGAAAATGTAAGTGACTTGCCTCTGGCACAATAACATCTTTTTACTAAATTAACCTCTTTCCTTTTAGGTACTGTAAACAACTGCTTAGAATATCTATAGTGTTTGCAGATACTGTTATCACTTCTATTTTAAAGACGATAAAACTCTTTGGTGCGCTTTTATGACTTTATTTATGACACGCACTAAATTCAGCTAAATTCTCACTTAGTTAAATTCACTATTAATATTGTTGTCCAATGTTGAATGTACAGGCAACGGATATATTAAAGATGTGTGAGAACCTTAACTTCTAAGAATTTATGGATACTGTGGATTGTTTTACCCTAATGTCTATTCTCAGCCAGAACCCAATGCCATCAGAGAGTTGGGTCTTTAAGTCAAGCTAAGGCATTAGCTTGCACAGACATGCCAAAGAACAGAAAATTCCTCTCTTGCAAGTATTGCACTGTAGTGGCAATGGGACATGAAAGCATAGTTTACATTACCAAAAAACATTTCAGGGAAATTAGCACAATTGGATCTTGTGTAGAATGATAGTGTTGGGTGCAGTTTTGCTGCATATTATGAGAAAGTGTATTATAACCATAGATCACAAGAGCCACCCTTGCTCATAGAAAAGCAGTTTGGCAAGATTGCACACCTCTAGCCACCTCTTTAGGAAGCTTAACAAAAGAAATCACTAAACATATGGCACAATCCAAGAAGTCGAAACAGCAGCTTGGCCCAGAGGCAGCTAGAAGAGTGTTGATGCTTGCAGTTTGCAAATGTGTGTGTTTTAAACATAAAAATAGCAAAATGTATTATTAGGAGCAGGAGTATAATGTTTCACGGTTTTGAGATTTTTAGATTCTATAGAGCCATACTGTTAGTTTTTTTTTACATTGTATATGCCTGTATTAAACATATAACAGTATGAGGCCTAGACTCTTCCTAGCAGCCCCTTATTGTCTTGTATTATTAAAAATGCATGCATATATTTGATAGCTACATAAATAACACTTACTTTCTGTATTAACTATGTTTAGTAGGAAAATGGGCACAGTAGGATGTTTTTTTTTTTTACTATAGGACTGTAAAAGCCAAGACATATTAAAAGCATTCATGTTATTGAATATCTACCATACTAATGTTTTGTAACTGTTTAGAAACTTGGCTAATGCTGGAAATTGCAACTTTAGTTAAATCAACACTGTCTCTTAAGGGTAGTGACAGAACTCCTAAATAATATCTCTATGGCTCTTGGATTGCCATCTCTTCTTGCTTTGGTCACCGTTGCACCCAAAGCTAAACAGAGCATTCACATAATACCTCCCTCACTGGAAACACTTTGATCAAAAAGAAAGTTCATAGCAGATATTAAGCAATCAGTTTTACTCAAGGTAGACTAGTCCTTGTAACCAGGTCCTGAGGAATTGCTCTTCCCAGAGCCGGCCACGGCAAAGTGGGCAATTGCCCAGGGTCCAGCCCCCAGAGGGTCCTTCTGATCCAGTAAAAAGTTTATATATTATCTGTGACATGTAGTGAGCTGGGTACATGTATGCATCCATTGCTGTGTGCAGAGTCCCTGATCTAAGCGGCTGTGCTGGTGGTCTGCTTTACAACCCCTCCTCCCAGGAGCTGTCTGGACTGTAGGGTTGTGGGTGGGGGAAGGTGTCTGCTGTCGACAGAGTCTCTGTGCTTTCTGAATTGCTGATCTGACATGTGTGCACTGTCTGATGACCACCTGCTTCACTTCATCCAGCAGAGCATAAAAAGTAGGTATGTAAAGTGTGTTATGTGACTGTTTATATGTGTAATTTCTTTGTGTTGTGTATGTTTAATGTCTATACTTGTAAATTGTGTACATGTTGAAACACATGTATAATGTCTGCATAATTGTATGTCTTATGTATATTTCATGCTGTTTTGTAATATAACATTGGATTTCTAAGTAACATATTAAAGTATGAGGTCAGACACTGATATTTCTGGTCTTCTGCTAGATTTCTGGACATAGAGCAGCAGACCCAGCCACAGCAATTTCTTTGTGTCCAGTTTAGAGATGAAGCTGCTTTCACAAATTCCGTCTGTATTGCATTTAAAATCCCAATCCAGAACGAACAGGCAGAGACTAAGCCTGATAGCGTTTGTGTTTTAGCAGAAAACACTGGGCACTTGTTGGCAATTGCATATGTTTCTATTAAAACACATATGCAATTGGGCTTACAGAACGTGCAAGGGTGTGGTCACATAGTGTGTTCTTGGTGTTCGTTTTTAAATGCACTGAAAACGCATGTGTTTTTGCATGTTTACCCTGTGTTTGGCTGGTTTGAATCTGCTTTGCTTCAGTTCTGGAAGTGTAAGCAGCTGTGAAAATTAACGGCTGCTTACACTTCAAGTTTAAATTAAGAAAAACGGGTACAAACCAGCCAAACGCATGCTAAACATTCAAAAACGCACCAAGTACAGTCCAAGAATGCACCGTATGATCGCACCCTGAAAGCAGCCACAGGCAGCACTCACACAATGCGTATGTGTTTTGACCTAAGTGCCTAAGAGTATGGTGAGTAGACATATGTATTTTGCCTTTCAGCATTAATGGTTATGATTAACATTTCTAAACACATTTTCAAACTAACAGAGCCTATGAGTTAAAGTGCAAACACAATGTAAATGCATTATGTGAACTCAGCCCTGGTATAATTTAGTCTGGCGTCCGTGCCGCCCATCAGATTCATCAATCTGATGTATCCATCAGGACATGGGTGGCGTGGGCACTATCATACACCGGCGCAGGAGCCGGTGCAGATGACTATGTAAAGAGATGTGAGGAGGGTAAACAGTGAGATGTTGGCTGCATTTGTGGCAATCAGGCAGGTAGATTTTTAAACTGCATATTCTTTTCTAAAGCACTATAGTAGGTTTTGGGGATATCATGTTTTCTGTGTGGGTCTAATAGCTCGTAAGGTTTCTAGGTGAAAATCTTAGGACTGGTTCCCTTTAAGGTAGCAATGGAGAGTTTTTACCACCCTGCAAATTTTACTAACATATTCCATAAATAGAAATGTAGAGCGTACTGTAGGTCCCTTTGGAGGGTCACATGTCAATGATGATTTAGTGCTGTAACATTTATGGTCCACACTGTCAAAGTCACAACTCTGTCCATAATTTTAGGGTAAAAATCTGCGAAATGACACAATACACTTAGAAATCCCATCTCCCGTAATGTTCGGCTTTGGAGTGGGGTCTCCATTATTATCGTCTAGTTTCTGTACTGTATTTGTATTCTCCTCTGTGGTCTGTATTAGTTATCATTCAAATGCAGTATTTGGTTTCTGGGGGAGCGTTTGTTGCTGTACCATGTTTTTTGGCGCCTCTAGGGTTACAAGTGCAGCCCCTCGAAGTTGAGTGGTTTGACAGTGCGGCCCTCAAGCCCATAAAAGTTGTGCACTCATGTGGTAATGTATAAGACTATTATTAAAATGTATCTATAAAATAAGTGTAGGACAAATCATATGTCATTTATGGTAATTGTGTGCATTTCAATGGTCCTCCCAATCTTTCTACCCACTTATATAAAGGTGGCATAATGTCCTCATTTTAGTAAAAATGATATTTTCACGAAAGCTTGTAAAGTAAATTTTGTTGTCTGGGGTATAATAAGTTCGCCTCAGCAAGTGACTTCATATAGTCTCATGCTCAGTCTGTACACAGGTGGGGTTCTATGTTCAACCATTCAGGTGTCCACGGGAGGAAGAGGCTGTATTCACATGTGGCATTTCTTGGTACATTTTAACTGCAATGGGAGGAGCTTTGCCAGAATGCATCTGCATTTTTACTGAAACGCATGTGTTCTGGAAAGGTGGTTCTGGTAGTAATTCCAGAACACATGCGTTTCAGTGAAAATGAATTTGCAGTCTCTAATGCAGATAAAATGCAGTTAAAACACACCAAAAACACCACATGTAAATGCAGTGTCAATATAGCAAGATGTATAGATGCAATTGTGTATTGAATTTCAGCATTTTGGGGCACCAGATTTCATTTTGCCCAGGTCCCCATTTTGCCTAAAACCAGCCCTCCTCTATAAGCGGCAATTTTGGCAATATAGAGTTATAAAAAGTATGTTAATAAATCTGGGATTCTCCAGTTATGTCACCAGAGCGCCTTAGAGAGTCTTTTCTTATCATTTATTTCCTTCTCTGTTATGCTTCCAGTCCCACCTGTCCAGAGTACAAAGAGCAGGTGACGTCAGGGATGTCCTTAAAATAATAATAACAATAATAATAAATCTTCTAGCAGGGCATCATGGCGTCTGGTGGGTATTTACTTGCTGCAATGAGGTGGTTATAGCTTAATGGTTCAGAGGCTTATGTCTGGCTTTTATTGACATTTATGGTCTGATATTATATCTTAATGTATGTGGTTTTTTCATTTGTTGTATGGCCCTCCTAGTAATTTACAGTGTCCATGTTTCTTGTTATTTTGTTTTTATATGTCCTTTTTTACTGGATTTTTTTGACTGTACATTTTGATGCATTATGATATGAACTTACCGGTAATAAAGATGTGATACTGTTTTTCTGAATAAGCTCTCTTATGAAGGGTTTGATAGGGATTCACACAGTTTTGGTGGTTCTTCGAATTGTGAGCAGTACTATGAATTACTATAAGATTTATCCTGTGGAACATTGTTTTGGGTTCTAATAATAAATCTTGGTTCTAATATTTATATCTATGTTGATTTTTCAAATAAGCTTTATAGGTAATTACTTTATTATAGCTGTAAATATTTTTGAAATATTCTTTGCTATTCTGCGGACACTTTGGCTATGAGAAAAAAACACATGTCGGCTGCTTGAGTCCCTGTCTAAGGCCCAGGCTTTTCCCTTAGTGGAAACAAGTCACTGCAGCTTAGCTCCCATTCATTAGGATGGCAACTAATGTGCAGTAACCAGCTCTGACCACTACATAGAGAATGGAGCTGTTTGCTTCCCATTTCATCAGCAGCTGAGAACAGCAAATATTTAGGTACTAGTACTATATAATATTCTGGACCTTTGCTTGTTGTGAAAAGAACTCTCCCCCCCCCCCCCCCTTTAAGTCACTCACTCCATAGCTTAATTGTAAAAGTGAAAATATTAAATAAATTAAAGCACAAATTGGCAATTGCCATAATTATACTGACCATAGCAATAAAGGTAACAAGTCACTTATATTACACAACAACATTTAAATGCTATAAAATTAATCATGGAAATACTGTTTTTCTGTTTTTCTACCATTCCACCCCCAGAAAAAGTAGAACAAAAAGTTACGTCAATAAGGCATAGAAGTCAAAAAATCATGTCATTGAAAATTGCATCTCATCCTGCAAAAATGAAGCCCTTATATTTTTATGTCAGCCAAAAAACCATACCGTGTATACTCAAGTATAGGTCGATCAAGTATAAACAGAGGTACCTAATTTTAACACTGAAAACTGGGAAAACCTAATGACTCTAGTATATAGCCATTGCTTGCCCCTTAGTAAATATCCAGCCAGCATGGCCAGCCTAAAAGAAACCCAAAAATCTCTGTACTCACCTTTCTGATGCCCCCTGCAGGTTCTCTTTTGTATTCAGCTTTGGCTAAATCTTCAGTTCCCTGCACGGTCCCATCGCATATACCTTGAGGTCAGACGGTTGTTAACAACATAGTTTATGCTGATGGTGACGTACACACTATGAAGTCAGTGAGTGGCTTACATCATGGTGTATGCAATGCAGTGCATGGGGACCAGAAGATGGAGCCAGAGCTGAAGACAGAAGAGGACCTGCGGGGGGCGTCAGAAAGGTGGGTACAGAAGTTTTTTTTTCATAGACTTGAGTATAAGCTGTGTTAGGGTTTTTCAGCACATGTTTTGTGCCGAAAAACTTGGCTTATACTCAAGTATACACGGTATAGCTCATAAAGTAGGCCAAAAATAACCACATGCCTTTGGGCAAAACGTCCTGTGGCAGAGAAGGGAATGTACATGGAATGTATAAATTGTGTGGAGGTATATCTGGCTACACTACAGGTTTAATTTTTATGAGAAAAAAGGCACCACTCTATATACAGTATTCACATCTCCATGCCTTTATTTCTGTGGGTCAAAATGTTTTTTGCAACCCCTGACTCTTTAAATAGTGATGTTTCCATAAATGTGTCCCATTCCAGTGTTTTCCCGTTACTGGAACCTCAGAAGTCCTATCTAAATCTGTGTTCCAAAAGCCAGATAGCTCCGTCCCTCAAATATCACAGATAACAAAGATTTGCACATATATGGTGAGAGCTCAGAAGTTTCCCCAGGTCTGTCATGCAGCAGACCCTGCCAGATTCCTACATTTCCTGAAATGAAATCAAAGAAAACTATAGCTTTTTTTTTTTTTTTTTAAAGGGGTATTCCGGGAATATGAACTTCTGACACAAAAACCCATAATGCTATAAATAAATGAGTACCACAATACTCAATGTCATTAGTCACAAAAAGGAGCTTAAATAGTTTGATTTTATTATTTACAAAATTTATGGCCTCTCTAAAGAAGGTGGAGTTATCATTAAGATGGCCACCACTGGAAACTACAAGTTCCATGATCCTTTAGTTCTCAGTAACTCCTCCTCCATCTTATGCTCTGCTCCCAGTGATGATATAACAGACTTTCTTGCTCTGTTACCATAGTAATGATGTGTAACTGCCATCACCACAACACTGGCCATACTGGATGCAATGCAACCAACCGACTACAGCCAAACATAGTGGTGATCACATGACCTGTCCAGGCAGGTGCAGGACATGTGATGTGGACATGTGACCAGCAGCCATCTTCTGTCCTGTGTATGCTTTGCGACGGACCGCGCGGAGGAAATTAACAGACTCATTTAAGGGCCAGTAGCATTTTAATTCTCCAGTACAGTCTAAGTCACCAGCATTTTCTTCTAAGGGGAGCAAAATTTTAAATAACAACTAATTACACAATAGCTTATATTGTACTGACTCATTTGTATACAAATTATGCTGATTCCTGGAATACCCCTTTAACCATTTTTATTGTTAAACGAAGTCAGGGGTTAACACAGTATGTAGGAGCAACCAACAAATTACATGATCATACTTCAACTGTTCACTTTACATATATAATAAAATACATTAAACATTGTACGATTACCATGTCTGCAAAGAACCTTGTTAATAATCCAGAGATTCCTAATACTTTCCTCTGTTTCGAGTGCTCTCTTGTCTACTGACACCCACCGAGAACGGAGCCAGGAAGGTGCGACTCTTCGGACCCTCCTTACTCAGTTAACCCCTTATAGAAATTCATCACAGGTTGTCCCACAAAAGTACTCCGTACAAGTAGCCAAGGTTATAGCTCTCCTGACTTCATACCACAAGCAATACTAATAACAATGGTAACCCAACCCCCCACCCTCCCCACTGGTCCCCTGGCAGAAGAGAGAAAAAAAAAGGGAAAAAAAGAGAAAGGGAGAAGATGGGTGCTACTCATTTTCCTTCCATTTTTCCCAGATCTTGATTTTTCTTTCCCCCTTATTCCTCTTTCTGAACCATAGTTCCTCATAAGTTTTTACTTGTAGGGATAGCTTGAACCAGACGTCCATCATGGGGTACTCACTTGCTCCCCATTTCCGAGCAATACATACCAATGCAATATTGAGAAATTTAATAATAAGATTTTTATGTCCATTCACCCCATCCCCGTCTTTTACCAGACCCAATACCGCAGTCTGGATAGATGGAGTAAAGTCAATTTGCAGCACATCCGAGATTCGTTGGAAGACCTCTCTCCAAAAATTGAGAATACCTGGGCGTTGCCAGGCCAGATGAAGGAAATCTGCACCTATTAACAAGCATTTCCAGCATCTGGAGTCACTTCTTATATTCATTTTATTTAACACCAGTGGAGTGTAATATATTTGGTGAATAAAAAAAAAGTGTATTAATCTATAATTCCAATTAATAGATCCAATCTTGGATCTATAGCTTGACCTGCAAAAAAAGACCCCTTGCACATCTTATATACACTGAAGATACAGTTATATAGCGATACAAAAGAAAATATTTCCAAAGATTTATATATTTTTGGAAACTAATTAAAAAATATCAGACCTTATGTAAATTTGGAATCTTTGTAATTGTATTGACCCACAGTGAACACCATATAAGCAACTGCAATTTTTATTGTCAATTCTACCACATGAAGTTTTTTCCAGCTTCCCAGTATATGAGCTCTATCCAATTATTCATTTTCCCCTAGCTTCTGTCTTATAAAATGGAAATCAAGAATTATTGAAATAAAACTGTCTGTGTGCACATGCCGTTATATGTATTCCTGGCCACGGGCCAGAACCAGAGAGGAGAGGCATATGGCAGTGAACGCATGTAAATCAGCATTCCAAGTGCCTATGTGTTATTGCATATCTGAGCAATTACTATTAATACTGTATTAGGAAGGTGTATCAAGCTAGCTTGTTTATACTTACAGCGGTATTCGCAGTTCGACAAATTAAGGTTATTGTTTGTATGATAAAAAGTTATACAATTTTCCAATATACTTTCTGTATCAATTCTTCACGGTTTTCTTCTTACTTTTTTATTTACATCAAGGGTTAACTTGCAATAACCTATAGTGTTTTGTTATATAAATTCTCTTTTATTACTGTTTCTGTATAGACTAGCAGAAAGGGTTAATGTGCAATGAGACACATTTCTGACTGTGTATCTCTCCGAGTTGTCAGTAATTTTCCAAAGATTGCTTTGCAGAAGAAAACAGACTTGTTTACCAGACAAGTAGACAGCTTGACCTCTAGAATGACAGGTGCTGTTTGGAACTTGTTTACACTTGCTGCCATAGAATATTATGGGGATTCAATGTAAGGAGAACGCCTAGTCCCAGTCCATAGTGTCTTGCAGTTAGGAAACAGAGCTTTGAGGAGAAGACTGTCAGACTACCTGAGCAACCAGAAGAAGAAGCTGAGATGCTGGTACTTTGCCAAAGACCATGGGCTTCTAGCCTGGGACCATGGTACCACCCTTCTGAGAAAGAGAGGGACAGTTAGCCCAGGTTTTTCCTCAGCATAAAGCCCTTCTCCTGCCACAGAGGAGATTGGAGAAGTCAGCCCTTTCATTTGCTTGTATTGCTTTGTACCTGATCTTCTACAGTAAAAAAGGAAAGTGTTCATTGCAGACCCTTACTCTCTTATTTCGCATTGGGGTGCACCATGCCTTACCATCCCTTACTATCCCTTCCTGAGAGCACACATGGTGACACCTCAATGGTGCCTGGTGGACCAATCATAGCTTTTGGCAACCACTAATCTGGGCACTGCATATATTAGGTAAATACAGGTGGATTACACTTGAATTGTCTTTATTCTAAGAATTAGGAGGATAGGTTTATGCCAGATGCTTCTAATTAACAGCCCCATATCATTTATTTTTGGAATGAGTGCCCACCTCTATAAAAGCAGATGAATTGGTGTACTCAAGGCAATAGCAAGGACAAATTCATCAGCAATAATCTCACTTAAGTAATTGTTGCTGTCCATCACTATTTAAAGGGCTATACATATGATACATCAGCTGTAATAATATATGAGAAACCACAAACAGTTATTGATAAATGATTATTATACCAATATTAAAATCAAAATCACACAGACATTAGACTATTAAAATCATATGGCAAATGTGTGTGTGGGTGGGGTGGTGGGGGGGGGGGACCCACTAGCACCAATACATTATAATACATTTCTAAACAATTGCACAACATAAAATGGAAGTGTAATGGTACTGGTGCGGTAATTCAACTTTAAATAGGTATTAACTAGAGATGAGCGAACACTAAAATGCTCGGGTACTCGTTATTCGAGACGAACTTTTCCCGATGCTCGAGTGCTCGTCTCGAATAACGAACCCCATTGAAGTCAATGGGAGACTCGAGCATTTTTCAAGGGGACCAAGGCTCTGCACAGGGAAGCTTGGCCAAACACCTGGGAACCTCAGAAAAGGATGGAAACACCACGGAAATGGACAGGAAACAGCAGGGGCAGCATGCATGGATGCCTCTGAGGCTGCATAATCGCACCATTATGCCAAAATTATGGGCAACAGCATGGCCATGACAGAGTGACAGAATGAAGCTAGATAGCATCTAAAACATCCAATAATTGACCCTGACACTATAGGGGATGGCATGCAGAGGCAGCGGCAGCAGGCTAGAGAGTGTCATGGCGACATACCCTAAATGGACTCAGGCTTCAAACCAATGGGTGGCAGAGAGGAACCAAAGGAGGTGAGCAAGAAGCGCTCAAATAATATCGGTACATGATAAAAGTTTGCCAGTATATTTTGTGGATTACACAGCAGGGTGGCGACAAAGTTAACATAGAAGCCATGAAAACAACCCAAAATTCTGCCTGACACAGCTCGTTTGATAAGGGGACGATGTATGGAGGCAGTGAACTAGTAGTAGATTAAAGGTGCTGCAGTTAAAACTATGTTAGTTGGATCTTGGCATGGAGCTGGCGCTCCGCTGCCAGGCGAGCTTTCGCCAATCCAAGCCCCTGTCTCTAGGCTACTCCCCAAACAGCACTTCTAAGAACCTTTTGTATAAGATCAAGTGTAGTAGCGTTCTTATAAGTTTAGGATATGCCGGGTGAGGGGAATGTAAACAGATGCGCAAGAAGCGCTGAAATAATATCCCTAAATGGTAAAAGTTTGCCAGTATATTTTGGGGATTACACAGCAGGGTGGCGACAAAGTTAACAACTTTGATGTGGAATCCATGAAAACAACCCAAATTTCTGCCTGACACACCTCGTTTGATAAAGGGACGATGTATGGAGGCAGCTATATGGACGACTTTTGGAGGTAGCAATGGAGACAACGTGTGGAGGCTGCTATGGAGACAATTTAATTTGGATAGTGCCTGTATGTGGCAGTCCCAAACATTTTTCAAACCAGAGGAGCAGGTAGGTGGCCCTCCAGTAAAATGGGATAGATTGAGTGCCTGTATGTGGCAGTCCCAAAAATGTTTCAAACCAGAGGAGCAGGTAGGTGGCCCTCCAGTAAAATGGAATAGATTGAGTGCCTGTATGTGGCAGTCCCAAAAATTGTTCAAACCAGAGGAGCAGGTAGGTGGCCCTGCAGTAAAATGGAATAGATTGAGTGCCTGTATGTGGCAGTCCCAAAAATTGTTCAAACCAGAGGAGCAGGTAGGTGGCCCTGCAGTAAAATGGAATAGATTGAGTGCCTGTATGTGGCAGTCCCAAAAATTGTTCAAACCAGAGGAGCAGGTAGGTGGCCCTGCAGTAAAATGGAATAGATTGAGTGCCTGTATGTGGCAGTCCCAAAAATGTTTCAAACCAGAGGAGCAGGTAGGTGGCCCTCCAGTAAAATGGAATAGATTGAGTGCCTGTATGTGGCAGTCCCAAAAATTGTTCAAACCAGAGGAGCAGGTAGGTGGCCCTGCAGTAAAATGGAATAGATTGAGTGCCTGTATGTGGCAGTCCCAAAAATGTTTCAAACCAGAGGAGCAGGTAGGTGGCCCTCCAGTAAAATGGAATAGATTGAGTGCCTGTATGTGGCAGTCCCAAAAATTGTTCAAACCAGAGGAGCAGGTAGGTGGCCCTGCAGTAAAATGGAATAGATTGAGTGCCTGTATGTGGCAGTCCCAAAAATTGTTCAAACCAGAGGAGCAGGTAGGTGGCCCTGCAGTAAAATGGAATAGATTGAGTGCCTGTATGTGGCAGTCCCAAAAATGTTTCAAACCAGAGGAGCAGGTAGGTGGCCCTCCAGTAAAATGGAATAGATTGAGTGCCTGTATGTGGCAGTCCCAAAAATTGTTCAAACCAGAGGAGCAGGTAGGTGGCCCTGCAGTAAAATGGAATAGATTGAGTGCCTGTATGTGGCAGTCCCAAAAATTTTTTAAAACAGAGGACCGGGTAGGTGGCCCTCCAGAAAAATGGAATAGATTGAGTGCCTGTATGTGGCACTCACAAAAATTGTTTCAAACAGAGGACCGGGTAGGTGGCCCTCCAGAAAAATTAAATGCATAAAGTACTATAGGTAGAGCCAGTGGGCCCTGTCAAAAAATAGCCAGTTTCCTCTGCTTTACTGTACAAAGAGCAGGAGAAGGAGGAAAATGAGGAGGAGGAGGAGGAGTGGATAAATTATTCAGGTTGAGCTTCCTTCACCTGCTGGAGATTGGAAATTAGGAGAAATCCATGCTTTATTCATCTTGATAAGCGTCAGCCTGTCAGCGCTGTCAGTCGACAGGCGTGTACGCTTATCGGTGATGATGCCACCAGCTGCACTGAAAACCCGCTCGGACAAGACGCTAGCGGCAGGGCAGGCAAGAACCTCCAAGGCGTAGAGCGCCAGTTCGTGCCACATGTCCAGCTTTGAAACCCAGTAGTTGTAGGGAGCTGTGTGATCATTTAGGACGATGGTATGGTCAGCTACGTACTCCCTCACCATCTTTCTGTAAAGATCAGCCCTACTCTGCCGAGACTGGGGACAGGTGACAGTGTCTTGCTGGGGTGACATAAAGCTGGCAAAAGCCTTGTAAAGCGTACCCTTGCCAGTGCTGGACAAGCTGCCTGCTCGCCTACTCTCCCTCGCTACTTGTCCCGCAGAACTACGCACTCTGCCGCTAGCGCTGTCAGAAGGGAAATACTGTTTCAGCTTGTGCACCAGGGCCTGCTGGTATTCATGCATTCTCACACTCCTTTCCTCTCCAGGGATGAGAGTGGGAAGATTTTGCTTGTACCGTGGGTCCAGGAGAGTGAACACCCAGTAATCGGTGCTGGAATAAATTCTTTGAACGCGAGGGTCACGGGATAGGCAGCCTAGCATGAAATCTGCCATATGCGCCAGAGTACCAACGCGTAAGAATTCACTCCCCTCACTGGCCTGACTGTCCATTTCCTCCTCCTCCAACTCCTCCAACTCCTCTTCTTCTGCCCATACACGCTGAACAGTGAAGGACTCAACAATGGTCCCCTCTTGTGTCTCGCCAACATTCTCCTCCTCTTCCTCCTCATCCTCCTCCACCTCCTCCGATATGCGCTGAGAAACAGACCTCAGGGTGCTTTGGCTATCAACAAGGGAATATTCTTCCCCCGTCTCTTGTGACGAGCGCAAAGCTTCCGACTTCATGCTGACCAGAGAGTTTTTCAACAGGCCAAGCAGCGGGATGGTGAGGCTGATGATGGCGGCATCGCCACTGACCATCTGTGTTGACTCCTCAAAGTTACTCAGCACCTGACAGATATCAGACATCCACGTCCACTCCTCATTGTAGACTTGAGGAAGCTGACTGACCTGACTACCAGTTCTGGTGGAAGTTGACATCTGGCAGTCTACAATCGCTCTGCGCTGCTGGTAAACTCTGGATAACATGGTCAGTGTTGAATTCCACCTCGTGGGCACGTCGCACAACAGTCGGTGAGCGGGCAGTTGGAGGCGGCGCTGCGCTGCCCTGAGAGTGGCAGCATCTGTGCTGGACTTCCTGAAATGCGCACAGATGCGGCGCACCTTCGTGAGCAAATCAGACAGATTGGGGTATGTCTTGAGGAAACGCTGCACTATCAGATTTAACACATGGGCCAGGCATGGCACATGTGTCAGTCTGCCGAGTTGCAGAGCCGCCACCAGGTTACGGCCGTTGTCACACACAACCATTCCCGGCTTGAGGTTCAGCGGTGCCAGCCACAGATCAGTCTGCGCCGTGATGCCCTGTAATAGCTCTTGGGCGGTGTGCCTTTTGTCGCCTAGGCTCAGCAGTTTGAGCACCGCCTGCTGTCGCTTAGCGACGGCACTGCTGCTGTGCCTAGAGCTACCGACTGATGGCGCCGTGCCCACGGATGGTAGTTCGGAGGAGGAGGTGGAGGAGGGGTGGGAGGAGGAGGAGGCATAGTAGGCCTGAAACACCTGGACCGAGGTAGGCCCCGCAATCCTCGGCGTCGGCAGTATATGAGCAGCCCCAGGGTCAGACTCGGTCCCAGCCTCCACCAAGTTAACCCAATGTGCCGTCAGCGATATATAGTGGCCCTGCCCGGCAGCACTCGTCCACGTGTCCGTGGTCAGGTGGACCTTGTCAGAAACGGCGTTGGTCAGGGCACGGATGATGTTGTCTGACACGTGCTGGTGCAGGGCTGGGACGGCACATCGGGAAAAGTAGTGGCGGCTGGGGACCGAATACCGAGGGGCGGCCGCCGCCATGAGGTTGCGAAAGGCCTCGGTCTCTACTAGCCTATAGGGCAGCATCTCCAGGCTAAGCAATCTGGAGATGTGCACATTAAGGGCTTGGGCGTGCGGGTGGGTTGCACTATATTTGCGTTTCCGCTCCAGCGTCTGGGGTATGGAGAGCTGAACGCTGGTGGATGCTGTGGAGGATCGTGGAGGCGACGATGGGGTTTTTGTGGCAGGGTCCTGGGCAGGGGGCTGACTAGCAGCTGACACAGGGGAAGGAGCAGTGGTGTGCACGGCCGGAGGTGAACGGGCTTGTTGCCACTGAGTGGGGTGCTTAGCATTCATATGCCTGCGCATACTGGTGGTAGTTAAGCTAGTAGTGGTGGAACCCCTGCTGAGCCTGGTTTGGCAAATGTTGCACACCACAGTCCGTCGGTCATCCGGTGTTTCCTTAAAGAACCTCCACACTTCTGAAGATCTAGCCCTCGCCGCAAGAGCCCTCACCACGGGAGCTTCACTAGTTGACAGTGGCGCTGATGCACCAGCTCTGGCCCTGCCTCTCCGTCTGGCCCCACCACTGCCTCTTCCAACCTGTTCAGGTCGAGGACTCTCCTCCGTCTCAGAAGCACTGTGTTCACCCGGCCTCTCAACCCAGCTTGGGTCTGTCACCTCATCATCCTCCGATCCCTCAGTCTGCTCCCCCCTCGGACTTCCTGCCCTGACAACAACTTCCCCACTGTCTGACAACCGTGTCTCCTCATCGTCGGACACCTCTTTACACACTTCCACTACGTCAAGAAGGTCATCATCACCCACAGACTGTGACTGGTGGAAAACCTGGGCATCGGAAAATTGCTCAGCAGCAACCGGACAAGTGGTTTGTGACTGTGGGAAGGGTCCAGAAAACAGTTCCTCAGAGTATGCCGGTTCAAATGCCAAATTTTCCTGGGAGGGGGCAGACTGGGGGGGAGGAGGCTGAGGTGCAGGAGCTGGAGGAGTGGCGATTTCGGTGACATGGGTGGACTGCGTGGAAGACTGACTGGTGGTGGACAAATTGCTCGAAGCATTGTCAGCAATCCACGACATCACCTGTTCGCACTGTTCTGGCCTCAACAGTGCTCTACCACGAGTCCCAGTAACTTCAGACATGAACCTAGGGAGTGTAGCTCTGCGGCGTTCCCCTGCTCCCTCATCAGCAGGTGGTGTCTCACCCCGCCCAGGACCACGGCCTCTGACCCCTGCAGTAGTTGGACGCCCACGTCCCCGCCCTCGTCCTCTACCCCTAGCCCTCGGGTTAAACATTTTTAAAATGAGAGTTATAACTTTATTTTTTTTTTTACTTTTTTTTGTTTTTTTTTGTGTTTTTTTTTTTTTTTTTTGTGTTTTTTGTTTTTTTTTTAGTTTTTAAAACCAAACAATGCTATCCTATTGCTATGGCTATTTTCTAGCCAAGTATCAAAGGAAGCACAGTACTATGCCAGATGAGATGACACTGAGTTATTGCCTAATAGAAATCCAACCCCTACTGAATTTTGCCACTTCGGCCTTTGCTATGGATATGTGCGCCACTAAGCGCAGAACACAGCGGTCGCAAGTCTCACTACAAATTGCTCAGAATTGGCAAGTACATGCACTGCAGAAACTACAGCCACCAGCAGATCAACCAGAAATCAAATATATAGAACGCTACTGTAGGCTTCAAGAAGCTGTTTGTATTCTCCTATGGCTATTTTCTAGCCAAGTATCAAAGGAAGCACAGTACTATGCCAGATGAGATGACACTGAGTTATTGCCTAATAGAAATCCAACCCCTACTGAATTTTGCCACTTCAGCCTTTGCTATGGATATGTGCGCCACTAAGCGCAGAACACAGCGGTCGCAAGTCTCACTACAAATTGCTCAGAATTGGCAAGTACATGCACTGCAGAAACTACAGCCACCAGCAGATCAACCAGAAATCAAATATATAGAACGCTACTGTAGGCTTCAAGAAGCTGTTTGTATTCTCCTATGGCTATTTTCTAGCCAAGTATCAAAGGAAGCACAGTACTATGCCGGATGAGATGACACTGAGTTATTGCCTAATAGAAATCCAACCCCTACTGAATTTTGCCACTTCGGCCTTTGCTATGGATATGTGCGCCACTAAGCGCAGAACACAGCGGTCGCAAGTCCCACTACAAATTGCTCAGAATTGGCAAGTACATGCACTGCAGAAACTACAGCCACCAGCAGATCAACCAGAAATCAAATATATAGAACGCTACTGTAGGCTTCAAGAAGCTGTTTGTATTCTCCTATGGCTATTTTCTAGCCAAGTATCAAAGGAAGCACAGTACTATGCCAGATGAGATGACACTGAGTTATTGCCTAATAGAAATCCAACCCCTACTGAATTTTGCCACTTCGGCCTTTGCTATGGATATGTGCGCCACTAAGCGCAGAACACAGCGGTCGCAAGTCTCACTACAAATTGCTCAGAATTGGCAAGTACATGCACTGCAGAAACTACAGCCACCAGCAGATCAACCAGAAATCAAATATATAGAACGCTACTGTAGGCTTCAAGAAGCTGTTTGTATTCTCCTATGGCTATTTTCTAGCCAAGTATCAAAGGAAGCACAGTACTATGCCAGATGAGATGACACTGAGTTATTGCCTAATAGAAATCCAACCCCTACTTAATTTTGCCACTTCAGCCTTTGCTATGGATATGTGCGCCACTAAGCGCAGAACACAGCGGTCGCAAGTCTCACTACAAATTGCTCAGAATTGGCAAGTACATGCACTGCAGAAACTACAGCCACCAGCAGATCAACCAGAAATCAAATATATAGAACGCTACTGTAGGCTTCAAGAAGCTGTTTGTATTCTCCTATGGCTATTTTCTAGCCAAGTATCAAAGGAAGCACAGTACTATGCCAGATGAGATGACACTGAGTTATTGCCTAATAGAAATCCAACCCCTACTGAATTTTGCCACTTCAGCCTTTGCTATGGATATGTGCGCCACTAAGCGCAGAACACAGCGGTCGCAAGTCTCACTACAAATTGCTCAGAATTGGCAAGTACATGCACTGCAGAAACTACAGCCACCAGCAGATCAACCAGAAATCAAATATATAGAACGCTACTGTAGGCTTCAAGAAGCTGTTTGTATTCTCCTATGGCTATTTTCTAGCCAAGTATCAAAGGAAGCACAGTACTATGCCAGATGAGATGACACTGAGTTATTGCCTAATAGAAATCCAACCCCTACTGAATTTTCCCACTTCGGTCTTTGCTATGGATATGTGTGCCACTAAGAGCTAAACACAACGGTAGCAAGTCCCCCTGCTAATTCCTCACAAAATGGTAAAAGATGCAAATTAAAATAAAAAAAGTAGAACGTTATTGTAGCCCTAAGAAGGGCTGTTGGGTTCTTTGAGAATCACTCCTGCCTAACAGTAAGCTAATAGAACACCCTAACGCTTTCCCTGAGCAGCAGCAGCTCTCTCCCTAGCGGCATCCAGAGACAGAATGATCCGAGCAGCGCGGCCAGCGGCTAGTCTATCCCAGGGTCACCTGATCTGGCCAGCCAACCACTGCTATCGACGTGTAAGGGTACCACGTCATGCTGGGTGGAGTGCAGAGTCTCCTGGCTTGTGATTGGCTCTGTTTCTGGCCGCCAAAAAGCAAAACGGCGGGAGCTGCCATTTTCTCGAGCGGGCGAAGTATTCGTCCGAGTAACGAGCAGTTTCGAGTACCCTAATGCTCGACCGAGCATCAAGCTCGGACGAGCATGTTCGCTCATCTCTAGTATTAACCTTAATGGTAATAACATAAACCAAGCCTGTTTTGTGACCCTTCACCACACATTCCAACATACATTTTGGAGAGTTGAGATGGAGCCTCTGGATGAGGGTCAATAAAGCAAGACCAACCAATAGGGGAATAACACTAAATAAATTACCTTCATGTGATGCTTCATTCCCATCAAGACAGACGATGCCACTGTTCACATCACCAGACTGCACTGCCTGGCGTAGAAATAAACACCATGGCATATGTTGAGATGTGGTATGAGTGGTGGTATGATTGAGTTTGCATGGGCCCATGCAGGTGTGTATATGGATGTAAGTATGAGTGTGTTTACACTGTTGTTTGTTCATTTACTTCCCAACTAGTTTTGCATTTTTATATTTTTTATGTCATATTGACATTTATCTAGCAATTGGATTGTATATATATTATATATTTTATATATATTTTTTCATACATTCTTGTATCATGCTTATGATCATTGTATACATGTAATAGGAATTAGTTAGGGCATTGTTTTTCATTTCTTGTTTGTCATTCATTCATTTACTTATTTATTAATTTATTGATCTATGAATATATAAATGTATTCTTCACTTTGTACATCTGATATGGCTCATGCAGGCTTACACTTCTTCATCAATTTATTCTGCCAGGTATTTATATGTGGGTGCCGCATCATTCGGGCACCCTTGAGGAAGCCGCGGTGCGATACGCATCTTTTTCTGGGCCTCATCCCCACACTTCACTTCATAAGGTAATACAAGCACAAAAATTTTTTGGGTGGCAGATGTACAATATATAGTGTATAGGTAGCTTTTAGCTCCATATCAGCCATCTTGTCATCTTTGTTGGCCTAAATTTGTCCAATATATGTATATATTCAATTTTTGTCCTTTCTTTTCTGCAGGTTTTGTGTGCTAGCGGGACGAATGCAAAGTTTTGGGTACTGGCAGGATGAATGCAAGGTTACAGACACTGGCAGGACTCAGAACAGTAAACAGGCTCCTAACCATGTTGGGTAACTGGCTCTAGCAGGACTCCAATACTGGCAGAAACAAGGGAAACAGGATTCCAGCATTGGCAGGTGCACCACAAGTCAGTAGACCCAGATCCGGCAGAGGTGCACAGAGAAAGTCCAACATAAGTCCCAGAAGACACAAATCAGGTAGACATGTTCAGATTGTCTGGTGCAGGAGAAAGTATAATCTGCCATGGGTCTCCTGAGTAGCAACCAAACATACAGCTCCAGTATGCCACCCCCAGCAGCTGACTGGCCATAGTCCTGCACCATTCATCCCCAGGCTGATACAGTCCTGAACACTATTATGAATCATCCAGCTTTCCAGAGATACTGAAAGACAGTTGGGAGTGGCTGCCACTAGAGTCAATCCAGTCCAGTCAGTCCATCCAAAGAACAAATAAAGAAGGAAACTGAAAGAGTGAAATAGTGACAAACAAAGACGACAGATCATTTTCCAAAAATTTGGGTAACTTCCATGTATGTGAATATTAGGGCCGATGTTTCATGTGTTGTACAAAGCATGAGAAAGTCACATTTCTTGGTGCTGAACATGAGGCAAATTATTTCAAAAAGTGGTTGGGGCAGGGCACATGGCAGACCAGCCAAATTTACGATAACCTGTGCTGGAAAACTGGCATGGGTAACAGCTGAAATATCTGCATAGGACCTGGCATAGATTTCAATACTAATTGAAGAGGGTTGATCTGGGATTACTAAGAGGTCAGAAATACCACTCACAACTAAGTCAACTTATGTGTTGCATCACCAGGGTCGGTTTCAGACAAACTGGGGTTCTGGGCAAAACTAAAAGTGGGGCCCCAAAATAAAACTAGTTTATGAACAGTCACAGTCAGTAATAGGCTCCCTTTAGCCCTGCCCAATAATAACATTTGTAGTTGACAAACAGTAGTGTAGTAAGGCAATCTGTAATATGGGATTGTAGGAAAATTTTATAGGATACAGATGATAGGTAGAAAGATGATAGAAAATAAATATGAAAGGTGATAAAGATTTATTGATAGAGGATAGATAGATTTATATATGTATACATATAAATTAGATTATATATAGATACAGTAGCTAGATAGATGATAGATATTTACAGTAGAAGAGAGACAGTAGATGGATTGTAAATAGAAGATATATAGATAAATAGACAAAAAAGCTAGATAGATAAATGGTTATATAGACAGATATATACATATGAAATAGACAAATTATAGGAAATAGATAACTAGACAGATAGATGATAGATAAGTTATAGATGACAGCTGACAGATGATAAGCATCTTCTCCTGGGAATTCAACCAAGGGGTAGTAAAGGAGTAATACATCCTCTTCCCACAAACGTCCACATGCAGGGGCCCCTTGGACCCTGTGCATCGCGGTGGGACCAAGAAGAGTCTCCATCAATGGATACTGGTTTTACAGTTGTAATGGTGGAGATCCCAACAAGAGGCATGGTACACATTATTTATGGCTGTGATGAGAGTGTTCCACATGTAGATGTGAGTGTCCTATAAATGTTAAAAAAATCTAAGTATACTAATTGACCTAATAGGAATGGAGCATTCAGAAAATAGGAGAAAATCTTACAGCTTCTTAGCTCATACAGATACTTGATACCGAGGGTCCAAATACCTTTTTATGCTTTGCATTGTGCCAGACATTGGCTCATGGGGCATATGTTCATAGTCAATATATGGTCAATGTCACAAACTTTCAGTCCTCTAAGATTACATCTACATCTGTAAATAAATTTTATGGAATGTGGCATAATACATGAATGCATAGGTTGTGCAGGGGATATGATGAATGATTGTGTATTCTTTCAACCCTGAAGAATTGGTAAAGGTTTCCATGAGGATAATATTTATGCAGGACACACACTTGGCAGAATTACCAAAAAAGGTCTGTGAATTCAAAAAAGGTTTGGAGTAGGCCATTATCATAATGGTTTTTAACCAATATATCAGACATGTTCTTAGACCTTTGGGCTGCAATGCATAGGTACGGTGCTAGAAATTGTGGTCCGTCAAGAGAATTGCCAAAATTTTATTCATCTATGCCAATCGGGAATTGATACAAATCTTACCTGTATATTTGTTGAAGCAACATAACATGTCTTGTCTTTGCCGCCGTTTAACCCCAGTATATTCCATTTTAACCCCTTAAGGACGCAGGGTATTTTTGCTAATTTCTCGCTCTCCATCTTCAAAAATCCATAACTTTTTCATTTTTCCGTGTACAGAGCTGTGTGAGGGCTTATTTTGTGCGTAACAAATTTTACTTTCCCATGATGTTATTTATTATTCCATGCCATGTAGTGGGAAGCCGCAAAAAAATTCCAAATGTGGAAAAATTGAAAAAAACTGCATGTGCGTCATGTTCTTGTGGGCTCAGTTTTTACGACTTTCACTCTGCGCTCCAAATAACAACTCTACTTTATTCTTTGGTTCGGTACAATCGCGGTGATACCAAATTTATATAGGTTTTATTGCGTTTTAATACATTTTCAAAAATTAAACGAATGTGTACAAAAAAGGAAAAAAAATTTTTGCCATCTTCTGACGCTAATAACTTTTTCATACTTTGGCGCATGGAGCTGTGTGAGGTGTCATTTTTTGCGAAATGAGCCGACGTTCTCATTGCTACCATTTTGAGGACTGTGCGACATTTGGATCATTTTTTATTACATTTTTTATGTCATCTAAAAAGGTGTAAAAGTCGCGTTTTGGACATTTGGGCGCCATTTGCCGTTCCGGAGGTCACCGCCGTCAATAACCGTTTTTATATTTTGATAGATCGGGCATTTTGGGACGCGGCGATACCTAATGTGTCTGTGATTTTTACTATTTATTATATTTTATATCAGTTCTAGGGAAAGGGGGGTGATTTGAACTTTTAATATTTTATTATTTTTTTACATTTTTTAAACTTTTTTTTTTCTTTTTTTTTCCACTATTTCTTAGACCATCTAGTGTAAATTAACCCTAGATGGTCTGATTGCTCCTGCCATATACTGCAATACTACTGTATCGCAGTATATGGCATTTCTGCTCACTATACATTACAATGAGCCACAGGCTCATTGTAATGAATATGCAGAAGCCATGTATCCTCGGGTCAAACGAAGACCCGAGGTTACCATGGCAACCGATCGCCGCCCCCCGATGACGTTCGGGGGAGCGGCGATCGGAGGTAAGATGGCGGCGCCCATGCGCCGCCAAATTTAAAGTGCCGCCGGCGACTTTGCCGGCGGCAAAGAAAAGGTTAACACCCGCGATCGGTGCAAGCACCGACCGCGGGTGATAGCGATGGGTCTTTGCTGCGATATGCAGCAAAGCCCATCTCTGTATGAAGAAGGCTCAGCCCGTGAGCCTTCTTCATACACCCTTCATAGCTCCGTGGCGGATATATCCGTCACGGAGCGTGAAGGGGTTAATGGATCCACCCTGAAGACGCCTCCAAAGTTCTTGTGCTTGTTTTTTTAAAGGCTACATCTATGGCACAAATGCACCTCTTTCATATAAAAATTGACCAACTAGAGCTGCTTTGACTGTTTTTCTGGAGTGTGAGTTAATTGATGTTATACTTGATAATTTAAAACATTGATTTGAATATATCCATTAACATCCCTGCTTAGTATAACATCCAAAAATTCTACCCTCAATCTACCAAATTTGAATGTTAGCTTAGTAATGAAGTCATTTTAGTTCAGATGCTGATAATAATCCAGTTGTCCTAATTTACCTCTCACTATGATCAGGATGTTGTTGATGTACCTCTCCCAAAAGATGACTTGGGATTACCATTGAGAAATCCTGAACAACCATCCCTCTCCCATAGTTTCAGGAACAAATAAGTATGTAAGGGTACACAAGCTCTCCCCATTGCTGTATCCTGGATGTGTGAGATATTCATAAAGATTTCTCAATCTGTCTACATCAGAATTCGGGAGAAAATTGTACCTGAAATTACCGGTACTTGCGTCGCATTACTTAAAGGTTTTAGACCATTTTTGGCCAGTTTTCTGACTTGGGGAGTGACTTAGTGTATCAGAAAATTCAGTCCACCAGAAATTCAATGAGTGCACCAGGAAATTCTGCCATGCTGGACCAATGTGAAGAATAGAGGTAAATAGTTGCTTTATGGCCCCCATTTCTAATAGATAATAAATACTCTCATAAATGTATATGCACAACAGTCAGTACAATCATCTTACCAAAGTCTTAAAACTTCAATCAGTCTTAAAACTTCAATCTGTAAATCAATTTGTGAATGTATTCCTAAAAATTCACCATGAAGCTATTCACACATATTCCATGTGGTTAGGAAACTTGACTTTTTGACAACAAAAGATGTAAAACACTTGGAAGGTGTACACCATAAATTTGCAAAGCGAATACATCCATTTGCTTTGAGAGCTGAGGGTTAAGCTCCCTAATCTTGCAATACCTAAAATGTAATCCTGAACTAATCTTATTTTTATATGGCACAAAATTCCTGCTTTCAGCTCTGTCTGTGCATCATCATTAGATTTGGGAGATATGCCAAAGCAACTCTAATCTAATATGGAAATGAGGTGTTGGCCTTGATATTGTGTCATTCTGCTGAATGGAATCACCTGCACCCATCTCTCTTTGGAGACATTTCAAACAGAGTTAGCTCCTTAAACCTTCTAATTAAAATGAGAAATCCCCAAGCTTCCATGACTGAGCTTAGAAAAAGATTATTAGGAATTTAATAGGGAAAATATCACAGCCCAGACCATCTGTGACCCAATGTACGATGAGAATTTAAAGAAAACTGGAAGGAGTAGGCATACACTTCAATGAGCGCTTCAGGAGAATGGCTGTAGAACAGCAATAAATCAACATACTTAGAGTACAGCCTTTTTCAGATTTAATTACTGTTACATAATTATTAGCAAAGCATTTGCTCCTGAAACTGTAAAACTCATTACATCAAAAATCCCCAAGCTCCCTATGAATTTCATAAACTAGTTTGCTTTTTTCAGCTGTGGGAAAATTCACTAGAGTTGATTTCAATTGTAAGGCTCACCTTAGAGAGTCATCCGTGCTCAGGCGCTGCTCTGTTTTCTCATTGGAATGTCTTGACTAGGGCTCTTCAGTGGAAAACCAGGGGCTTCAAGATTTAATAAGAAAAGCATTTCCCTGGCATATGACACAGAATCTGTTTTGCTAGTCTCAAGGTGAATGCTGTTAGACTTTTGCGAACAAACTAGATTGGAATATAGATCAAATGAATATTTAATCCAGAAGCATTTAGGCTTAAAATCTGTGTGATACACCATCTTTCTGTGTACCCTTGCTGTAAGCTGTATATGACTTGTCAGAAGATTATATGGTCATGAGTTCTTAAAAACTGCACTAAGCAAACTCTTTACCAATTGATTGACGATATGTATTGACACTAAGGTATAATAAAATTTCCAATTTACTGTAAGACACTATTTTAAGTGTGTAAGGAAGAAACTCACCATATATCCAATGAACATATGAAATGTAATAATTGCCCAAACACCCAATTACACTGTGAGACTGTTCAACAAGAATAGATGATCCATAGGTGGTCACAATCCAGGATACTACAGTACAATGACGTTCAGCAGGAGATAATCTTTTTTTTTTGTTCTTAGAAGGTCACATTGAAACAGAGACTTCCCCTTGAAGGGAACCTCTCAACCTCTTTTTCATGAAAACAGGTATTGGCAAATTCCCATAGAGCCCTAATAGCATAAGGGAACCCTTCTTTTACCTAAAAAATCCTTTCCACACATATCAATAAAATAAACTTAGTTTCTTTACTTTGCATCCAGACAGACACTGCAGCAAGTCGAATGGGGCCTGGCCTCGATGGCCAAGTCAAGTGGCCCTTCCTGTTCCCCCTCTAAAACTGACACCCACTTGAGCTACGTTGTCCAGCCAGCTGGCTTGCTACTCTGATGCACTGCAACTATGGAAAACCATGGGGAGCTGTAATTATGGGTTACTGAGGGCACTGGGACTATTGGCTATTGTGGGAGCCCTGTGACTACCTTGGATACCGTGGGGCCCTGCGACTATAATTTCTACAATATGGGCCATAACTTGAAGCCATAATTGGCTACTGTCGGAGTTGGTTTACTGTTACTATATTGGCTACTGTGGATGCATAATAATGATCTCTAGGGATTAATATGTGGATCATAGACAAAGCTTGAATCATGTCATGCATACGCTCTGATCTTATATAGGAGCATTTCTAAATTGCTGGCCTTTGAAATCCTCCCATACAGGCTGGTGGAGATGACCAGGTTTAAAAATCTGATGATGGAGGCTGTCCCACAGTATGAAGTTGGCAGGTTGCCACTACCCTTCCTCGCCCTGCACCAAAAGGTTGTGGACAAAATCAGGTGTGCATTGTGCAATACCATTAGTCCAACTGAAAGATGCACAAGTAAGCATGGCCCAGGACATTACATCTCCTGCCCACCGGAGCTAACATAGTGGTAGCTGGACTCACTGGCGGGAAGCACTTTGGCTCACATTCTGTCCTCAACCAGGATTGCCAGACATTACTCTTTACCTCCAGTTGCTTTCATTTTCTCTTCTCCTGCTTTTTCAACCAGTCAGAGCAGCTCCTACACAACTAGTTTTTGCAAAGCCATGGGGAATCGTCAGCAGACCATGCTGAAACTCATCTGTTTGCGTGAAACGTCACACAACCACCCAGGAATTGTGGGCTGGGTTCTAGGAGCAGACAGGTGAGTGGCTGCTGAACCTAAACTTCAGTGAGGTGGTGTGAAACAGCAGTCACAACCTTGAAGCATCTTTGGACCAAAGCAGGTTGAAGCCATTGCCTTGCACATTTGCTGAACCTGGTGTTGCATAGGTTACTGGATAACATAGACGTGAAAGTTATTGACTTGAGTATGCCCCTTTAATGAAATGTTCACAGCAGATGTCCCCCTTTATTGAAATGGCAACAGCAGATGCCCTCTTTAATGAAATGTCCACAGCAGATGCCCCCTTTTACTTTAATATCCACAGTAGATGCCCCCTTTACATTAATGTTCGCAGTAGATGCTCCCCTTTACATGTCTACAGCAGGGCCCCTCTTTACAGAATGTCCATAGCAGATACCCTTACAATGAAATATGAACAGCAGATGCCCCCCTTTAATGAAATGTCCACAGCAGATGCTCCCCTTTACATTCATGTCCACAGCAGATGCCCCCTTTATAAAGCTAAAGCGGGCCCCCCTTTACAAATTGTCCACAACAGATGCCCCCTATCATAAAATGTCCATAGGAGATGCCCCCCCTTAATGAAATGTCCACAGCAGATGCTCCCCTTTACATGTTTACACCATGGCCTCATTTACAGAATGTCCACAGAAGATGCCCCCTGTAATGGAATGTCCACTGCAGATGCCCCTCTTTACATTAATATCCACAGCAAATGCCTCCCTTAACATGTCTACAGCAGGGCCCCCCTTTGCAGAATGTCCACAGCAGATATTCCCCCTTAAATGTCTACACCATTTTTCTTCCCACTTGAAAAAAAGAAAAAACCATGGCTCTGTCTTCTCCTCTTTCAACCTAGCGGTGGTGTATGCACCCAGGCCAAAAGTAAAAAACGGAGCCGCAGGGCTGGGGAGAAGAAACTGAAGGTAAGTATAGACTTTTTTACTGATGGCTGATCTTAATATAGGGCCCACCTATATGAATAGCCGCTATTGGCTGCACTGCTTCCAAAATACCACCAGTATGGTCAGTGGATCACTACCATCCACACTACCATCCACACTCAGGGTGAGCTGGTGCCGGAGCATATTTTCGTTATTCTCCTAAACTGCTTTATTGCGGTTTAAACACTTTAGTAATCTTTATATGTTAAACCGGTTCATCGCACCATGGTTGGCGCTCGGCGCACCATGCACGCGATCGTGCGCCGAGCGCCTAAATAGGAAATGCCGGAGAGCCGCGCGCACGGTCGCGAGCATGGTGCGCCAAGCGCGTACCACGGTGCGGTGAATCGGCTTAACATATAAAGATTACTAAAGTTTTTAAACCGCGATACAGCGGTTTAGGAGAATAACGAAAATGTGCTCCGGCACCAGCTCACCCTGGTGCTCAGTTTTTAAAGATTACACCTACTATTTCATGTGGTAGGTTTCCTTTAAGAATAGTACCCCAATCACTGTGCCCTTGGTTTCTTGTGCTTGATTTCAATGGTTGATTTTTTTAAATTAACATTTGACTAGACAATCCATTTCTGAAACATTTGCCCCACATGATCACATTATTAGCTTGTTTTTTGCATTTTTTTTATTAATGTGTTCTAAATTACACTGTTAATGAGTTCTTATGCTCTTTATACATTCTTCCTTACTGGAATATACATATTGATGCACTGTGATAGTATAATGTTTAACAGTTCGGTAACCGGGTTTTAACTGTAGAACAGCTTCCATCCCATTATAATGAAAACTTGTCCCCAAAGTGGCCTTGATCACTGCTGTGGAATGGTTCTAATTATTCTGTTCTTGCTTGGACACTGACTATTAGAAATTGTAACATAGCAGCACTTTTAAAGTGGACCAACAGCTGCTGGGTCCTAATGTGTCATTATTCCCTTGACAGTTGGATACAATTATTACAAATTAAATATAATATAAGCAAATAGGTGGCCGGAGAGCATCTAGGACATATGCTCACACTGTAGGACTGTCTCCAAATACGGATTAAATAATATCACATTTGCTGGCTGCATTGTAACAGATCAGTTGAACATACAGCTCTAAATGAATGTTGAAATAGACAACAAGCTTTATAATTAGGAAAATATGCCATTTTCCCAATACCCTTTAATTTCATGAGTACATACAGTCTTTATAAATAGATAAATACAGTCTTGTTTTGGGAATGGAATACAAGTGGTGCAGTAGATTTCAGTGCATTAATGTCAACATTTGTTTGCAGTTTTAGTCTGGTAAGTAGAATATATGCATTATTTATTTTAAACAAAGAATATGACATGCTGAGTATAATTTTCTGTTTAACCCTTTAAGGACCTCACCCTTTTTTGTTTTTTCATTTTTATTTTTCACTCCACACTATCAAAAATCTATAACTATTTTTTTTTAACTTGTAAAGAGCTTTGTGTAGGCTTGTTTTCTGCCTAACAAATTGCACTTCATAGTGATGGTATTTATTCTTCCATGCCATGTACTGGGAAGGGGGGAAAAAACTAAAAATGCAGTGAAATTGGTGAAAAAACGCATTTGCAGCATTTTCTTGTGGGCTTGGAATTTACGGCTTTCACTGTGCACCACAAATGACGTACATTATTCTTTGGGTTGGTGCGATCACACGGATACCAAATTTGTATAGGTTTTATAATGTTTTCATACATTTACCAAAATGAAAAACTTGTGTAGAAATTTTTATTTTTTATTTTGCCATCTTCTATTTTTATCTTCTGCCGCTAATAAATTTTTTTAGACTTCAGTGTACATAGCTGTGGGTGTTATTTTTTTTTGCAACTTTTGATGACATTTTCAATGCTACCATTTTTAGGACTGTGCGACCTTTTGATAAATTTTTATTGATTTTTTTATATTTTTCAAAATGGCGAAAAAGTGCCATTTTTTACTTACGGGGTTGAATGCTATGAAAAATGTTTTTTATATTTTTATAGAACGGGCATTTTTAGATGCAACCATACCTAATGTGTTTGTGATTTTTTTACTGTTTATTTTACTATTTATATTTATATCAGTTCCAGGGAAAGGGGGTGATTTGAATTTTTAGATTTTTTTATAACACTTTTTTTTAAAATTTTTAAAATTTTTACTTTTACTATTTCTCAGACTCCCTAGGGTACTTTAACTCAAGGTTGTCCGATTGATCCTACCATATACTATATGGCAGTATATGGGGGTTTTACTCCTTATTCATTACAATGTGCAAATAGCATGTAATCAATGATTGGAAATGAAACAGCCTCAGAACTTCGGAAGACTTGAGGCTGTCATGGCAATGGATCGCCACTCCCCGATGACGTCAAGGGGAGCACTGATCTCCAACAAGATGCCGGCGCCCATGTGCCGCCATCATTTTGAAGCGCCATCATTTTGAAGCCACCAGCAGCTTTGCTGGCAACAATGTGCGGGTTAACACCCACAACTAGCACTGATCGCGGGTGTTACCGGTAAGTCTTTGGTGCGATATGCAGCAAAGATTTTCTGGCTATGGAGAGGGCTCAACCCATGAGCCCTCTCCATGCACCCGCAGCTGACCTGTGATGTGCTATTACGTCATAGATCGTGAAAGTGTTAAAACTAAGCTAACACATAGTGGGGCACATTTACTTCCCCAGTCCGAGGAGTTCACTAAGATCGTGCCCCCGATATCTGGCATGTGTCGCTTCCACGCTCAGGTTCCCCTGGAGTTCACCTTCTTCTTCCCGATGCATGAAATGCATTGGATTATGTCACAATTTAAATGTTAAATCCTGCGCTCAGTCCGAATCAGTCGGGTCGTCCAATGATACGCCCCCCAATTTCTGTCGCATGAAAGCCAGCACAGCTGCTCCAAAATCATGGCCTGGACCTGGACAAAATAGTACTGCATGTTGCGGAAAGTCACCTCCTGGTATGCGGGAAGGTGTTGATAGAGAAGAGAGAAGAATAGAAGAAGGTAGCTCACTCTGAACCCACAACATTGGCTATAGTTTAGGCAATATTTCACCTACAGCAAAAAATACATTAATAAATACATAAATAAAGAATATTTCAAATATTATAGATGTTTATACAGTATTTATTATTATTTTATATTATAACATTTAAAGCTTTACTGCATCAGTAGTTCATAGAGAGTGACTGTGCCACATAGAAAAATGAATATACAAATAAATGAAAAAAACAGACGCATATAAGTGCTTTATAGAGAATAGTTGCATTGATACTTCAGTAATGGTGTGCATAAAATAAGAAAATATAACTGTATGTCAGACCATTATGCAACAAATAATGTAACAAATTCCTGTTACTACTGATTGTTGCAATAAAAGCTTCAAACATTGTTGCATTTGGTAAAATAGTTGTTCATGTTGTGGACTCCACTACCCCTCCATAGATGGCATATGTATGCTTTCATTAAAAAAGAATAAGTGTGCCTATGGGATGCAGTAGAATAACAGAACCACCCTCACGAGATGTACAGAATAAAACAAAATATCACATATATAAAATATGTATTCCCCATTCTACTTTTCTCACCTCTGAAGACTATTTATATAACTATCCAAAAGATTCTTGAAAGGAATGTATCATCAGAAATTGACCTAATAAACCACCAGTATGTTGTCAGAGAGGTTAACATTGTACAGTTTATGTTTATGTCTTTTATAATCCAGCAAGGTGGCATCCTCCGGAGAATAAACCTTAGGCTGCATTGACGGAAACGTGTGATTTCTCCAGTCCCGTATTTACGTGTGGTACGAAACCGTAAATACATGGCGTTTTCCATCCGCATGCATTACATATTTAACCCGTATTTATATGTCCCCATAGACTTCAAAGGGCATACGGAACTAAAATACGGGACAAAATAGGACATGTTCTATATTTTTAAATGGCTAGTATATGGTATGGTATAGCGTAAACAATGGCAATGTAAATGGTTAGACATATTGTCCATTGAAATGAAAGTGGCTGTATGTTACCAGTAAAAAACAGTACATTATGGGTAGCATACAGCCATATTCATATATTCTTGTGCATGCAGCCTTAAATTAAGATGTGATTTGGAGTTAGTGATGAAGTGAAGTTCTCCTCATTTGAGAAAACCCACGCCACTGTAATTGACACCCATGCTTCCTGGGACATCACGACCAGCTCTCCTGAAGTTTGGTGACTGATATCAATCACATCAGAGGAGACATTTTGAGGTGGGGATATCTTCAGATCTATACAATCAGAATCCATGACTTCTGGTTCAGTGCAGAGATTTTGCAACACAGTAGTTTAGGGAACCCCCTCCACCCAGTTCTCCGTCCAACTGCAATCCTGCTACTTGATGCCATCTATCACAGTCATGCTGCTAACAACATACAAGAAGTTTTGGACACTCTGCATCTAACACTGTCTGCAGCTCTGTATAGTCATAAGTAATGATAGAGTCTCTTCAAGCATGTGCCACCTCTCCTGTGGAATGGGGATGAGTGCAATCTTGGGAAATTCCTTTACTGAAATCAGTACAAATGACATTGCGTGTTATCCATTTTATTATATCACTATGAAGGCTGGTCTCCAAAGTGACTTATTTTTGTATATAAAAACACGGGATTTGATAAACATTTAATAAGCCTTCTTGTATCTAACATTCATATGCTTACCTAGTACATGAAAATTATTCCTCATCTTTTTACAATAGTCACCTTGTGAACAGTTGAAATCCCAGAGCTATTGAAAACCTCCTCATATTCCCTGTAACAAAAGCACAAAAGTATAGGAGAAGGCAATTCTTACCATTTGATCACAGCATGGTAGATGGGACTTGGAGCAACAACAGATGGCTGTAAAAATCTGGATGCATTTTTAAAATGATAAAAGTTCTTAATTTAGTCTTTATTGATCACTTTTCTGGTGTACATACTTTAATATGCTGTGTATTCTGCATTTCAGTCCATAAAGTGTAAATCCATTCACTGGTCCTTCTGTTCTTACTCTGCAAAAATATACTGTAAACATAGCAAGATAAATAAATGAAAATAATGTACCCTACAAAGTTTTTTACTTGGGCAGATGTCTACAAACCCTCGGCAGACTTCCATCGCTCAAATGTTCATTTTTTTTGTGCATATAAGACACATAAGGTTGGTTTTAGAATTGCTGTTGCACATAATATTAAAAATATAACTTTTGCTAAATTCTGTAGCTTTTAAAAAGTTTATATTCAATAATGCAGAATTTTGCCATATTAATAACAATGTGGTGCCACTGTTCTATCACTAATGTCTTATGTCTCTACAATGAGTTGTACAGTGGGTGTGGAAAGTATTCAGACCCCTTTAAATTTTTCACTCTTGGTTTCATTGTAGGCCATTGGTAAGATCAAAAATGTTCTTTTTTTGCTCATTAATGTACACCCAATGTGCACCCAATTTGACAGACAAAACAAGAAATGTAGATATTTTTGTTCATTTACTAAACAAAAAAACTGAAATATATCATGTTCATAAGTAATCAGACCCTTTGCTCGGTATTGAGTAGAAGCATCTTTTGAGCTAGTACAGCCATAAGTTGTCTTGGGAATGATGCAAAAAGTTTTGGATCTTTTGCTATTTTTCCTTGCACATCCCCTCCAGTTCCTTCAGGGGGATGGCGAACATTGGTGGATAGGCATTTTCAGGTCTTTCCAGAGATTCTGAATTGTGTTTAGGCCATGGCAGGGGCCGTTAATAATGGTCACAGAGATGTTCTGAAGCCACTGCTTTGCTATTTTAGCGGTGTGGTTAGGGTCATTGTTTGGTTGGAAGGTGAACCTTCAGCTCTGAGATCCAGAGCACTCTGCAAGAGGTTTTCATCCAGGTTATCTCTGTACTTGGCCGCATTAATCTTTCAGTCAATTGCAACCAGTTGCCCTGCCCCTGCAGCTGAAAAACACTCACATAGCATACTACTACCACCATGTTTCACTATTGAATTTGGCAAGTGATGGGCTGTGCCTGGTTTTATCCACACATGCCGCTTAGAATTAGCACCAAAAAGTTCAATCTTTGTCTCATAAAATCTTATTTCTCAAAGTCTGGGAGTCAGTTATGTTTTATTGCAAACTTTATGCAGGCTTTCATATGTCTTGCACTGAGGAGAAGCTTCCGTCTGTACACTCTGCCATGAAGCCCTGACTGGTGGACATTGACATTGTGGAACTTTCTCCCATCTCCCTACTGCATCTCTGGAACTCATCCACAGTGATCTTGGGGTTCTTCTTTACCTTTCCCACAAAGGCTCTTATCACACAATTAATTAGCTTAGCTAGATGGCCAGGTTGAGGAAGAGTTGTGCTCGTCCCAAACTTTGTACCTTGCCACAATTTCTTTTCTGAGCTCCTTAGACAGTTCCTTAGACCTCGTGATTCTCACGTGTTCTGAAATAGATCTCATGTGAGATCTTCTATAGACAGGTGTGTTCCTTTCCTAATCAAATCCAATCAGTTTAATTACACACAGCTGGACTCCTATGAAGAATAAAGCCACCTCAAGGAAATGGACAGTATTTAAGTCAATGATATTTTAGTTTTCCTTGTTGTATACATCAGCAAAATTATGTACATTTCTGGGGTGTTTTCTGTAAAGATGGGGTGCAAAGGGTTCATTAATTAATAAAAACTTTTTTGATCTTTCCAATTGGTTGCAATGAAACAAAGAGTTAAAAAAAATGTAAAGGGGTCTGAATGCTTTCTGTACCTACTGTATCTGACTAAATTAGGTAAAGGGAACTTGTCATCACAAAGGGCATTTTTCAATGATCACAAGTTGCAAAATGGCATGTAATGCTCAATATAAATCATGTTTTGGTTTGTCCTTAAATCATTTTTCTTCTTTATAATCCTTTATCTAATCTACCTTCTTGTCAGAATCCTGTGCTGAGTCCTGGAAAAAAGGCAGGCACTTCAAATCTAAATAGTCGTCTGGACCATTGCATCCCTTCTCCCTCCAGGAATGCTCCTCACTCCTCTTTAACCCAGCCCCTCCCACATCCTCTGTCTTTTCCTCCCTTTCCCTGAAGACAACCTTTTAGGCCCCTTCCACACTTGCGTTGCAGATTTCGTCAGAGTTTGATCAGGGTGCGATCAGGGTTTGGTCAGTGAAAAACGCACATTTTGCATCAGAGTGCAATGAGTTTTCAGTCACAGTTTGTTCAGTGTCTCAGTTTTTCATGCACGTTTTCAATGCAATTTCAATGCGTTTTTCACGTGCAGAAAATGCGCGTGAAATGGACTCAGGACTGAGCTCTTTCTTTTCTATGGCAATTGATGCATTAAAAAACGCATTGCACTTGCACTGCACTTGCGTGTGTCTCAGAGTGCAATGTGTTTTTGATGCATCTCCATAGACTTGTATGGAGAGTTTTTCACGCGTGTGACTTGCAAAAGTAGAGCATGTTGAGATTTAAACGCGCGTTAAAAAAAACACGCGTGTGTGCGTGAAAAAAAATGCAAGTCTGAAAAGACCCATTGGTTACAATGGGTCAGAAAGCAATGCAAGTTCTGCGCATCAATAGCACGCGCAGAAAACGCGCGTGAAAAACGCAATTGTGAAAGGGGCCTTAGACTTAGCACAGGATTTTGTAATCTGTCATCACTAAAAAACGTCCTTCGTGATGACAGGTTTCTTTTAAAACTCTCTTGGCCATAGAGTCATTGCTATGAATTTTCTAATGCCACATTTTAGAGAAAAACTAGCCATTTTCTTTTTGCTTTTTTGCTAATTTCTTGCTCTCCACCTTCAAAAATCCAAATTTTACTTCTCAGTCACATTATTTATTATTCCATGAAAATTCCAAATGTGGAAAAATTGGAAAGAAAACGTGTTTGCGTCATGTTCCTGCGGGCTCAGTTTTTAGGACTTTAACTGTGCACCTTAAATAATATCTCTGCTTTATTTTTTGGTTTGGTACGATCACGGTCACGTTCTTGATCATTTGATACCAAATTTATATAGGTTTTCTTCTGACACTAATAACTTTTTCATACTTTGATGTATGGAGCTGTATTAGGTGTAATTTTTTTTTAAATGAGCCGTTGTTTTAATTGCTACAATTTTGAGGTCTGTGCGACATTTTGATCAAAATGGTGTAAAAGTCACATTTCAGACATTTGGGCGCTTCCAATAACTATTTTATATTTTGATCGAGCATTTTGGGGATGTCTGATACCTATTGTGTTTGTGTTTTATATGATTGTGATTTGAACTTTTATGTTTTTTACTTTTTTAAATCATTTTTTTAAACTTTTTTTAAACTTTTTTTTTTTTACTATTTTTTAGACCCTCTAGGGTACATTAACCCTAGATGTTATAATCGTACATGGCATTTTTGCACAGTATTCATTACATTGAGCCAGTGGGTCATTGTAACGAATCTGCAGAAACCATACAACTTCGGGTCTGACATGGCAACTGATTGCCGCACCTCAATGATGTTCGGGGAAGCGACGATCGGATCCAAGCCTTCACCTACCTGCTGCCGTCTTTTAAATGCTCAGCCCATGAGCCCTCTTCATCCCCCCACCCCCCGCACCTCTGTGTACTACAGCTAAGGCGAGGAATGTCAAGGGGTAAATTGTGATAGCCGAAATGTTTTGTTATTGATTCTGAAATGTGTTTAGAATACAGGATATCAATGAGAGGGCCGACAGTGTGAGGGTGTAACTCAAATTTTGCCTAATCAAGGTAATTCCTGAGTAATTGGCCCACTTTTCCTTTAATAATAAACCATAGGTGCCCAAAAGACCTGAAAACCAAAATAAGAGAGGGGAAATAAGCCTATGGGAAGAAATTAGAAGTCAAACTTGAAGCAAATGACGCACTTTGCAGTTGGGTCCAGACTGAAGAAAATTGGGAGAAAAGAACAGGGTAGTCTCCTGATGTTTACAAGCAGATGGCAGAGGGCCTAAACCTCTAATTTTATCACTTCCAAGAATGGTACCAAGATAAACCAGATATTTCAACGAGAGATCCTATGGTAAAATCACCCTTAACCAAAACCAGTGGTGAGATATTAACAATTTTCCGTGAGGAGGTACTAGACATCCTGAGGGTCCTCAAAGTGAACAAAGCATGTGGATCTGATGAGGTCTGCCCTCACCTACTCAGAAGAAGAGTGAAGAAATCAGGCGTTACCTTTTTGAGGCTGACTGAGTATATTTGATGGTGAGCTTTCGAGAATACTAGCTCTCTTCATCAGACATGATGTTATGCATAAAATGGAAAATTCACAGCATTTTATAAACACTAGGTAGTGATCATCAAACGATATTAAGAAAAACTTTAAAGCAACAGATTGATAAACTCTTCTCTAAAGGCTTCACACTAAGTAACCCAACCTGGAACTCATCCTGAAAGGCTTCACACTACGTAACCCAACCTGGAATATCTGTTAGATAGTTTTTTTTATATCCTTTGATGATCACTGCCTAGTGTGTATAAAATGCTGTGGATTTTCACCATCAAATATACTCTGCCTCAAAAAGGTATTGCCTGGTTTCTTCACTTTTCTTTTGCTCTCCATGGCTAACACGGTACAAATTTACACTACTCTCACCTACTCAGACCATGTGTGAGTGAGCTGTGTAATGTACTGGCCTTCAGTTTAAAACAAGAAGTATTATCAATGTTCTTCAACATCTTGTGCATAAGACTACTGAAAAAGACTAAAAAAATAACTGGTCACAATGACTACATGACTTTTGCTTTGACATCACATATCATGAAGTTATTTGAAAGGGTACTAATTACACACCTAAGAGGGGCTGTCATGGGGCATCTGGGACACACTCTAGTTACCAACAAGTGGGCATGGACAATGCAGGCTGTTTATGCTACACAAGACCTACTCTCATCTTCAGTAAGAATTATGTACTTTTATTTCTCTAGTGCCGTCAATACAAAAGAACCAGTAAAAATTAAAGAAAAAATGAAGTCAGTATAAATGCATTCCACCCAAATCTACCTGATGTACAATCATCAGCAACAGGGGAGCATCACAAGGGACTATACTGTCTCGTACACATCAGTCTTTAGATACAACTACTGCCACATACAAAAATTTTCTGATGTAGACTGCATCCGCAAGAGCAACAATAGGGAATACAGGAAAATTATCAGTAATTTTGTTGAGTGGACTAAAAGAAAGCACCTGGTTATCAATATATCAATGTAGGTGGAGGAACAAAACCAAAAACACAGAACCAACCGTAGTGATCAAAGGCTGAGAGATGGATACTCAGCACCTACAAGTATCTGGAGGGTATACTGTTCTTTGCTGTTACCTGTTACCTTTGCTGATTCCATTGCTATAAACAACACTCTACACTGCATAATTCTACAACAACATAGTATCATAACAAATCATTATCGCCAAGTGTGTTGCCAGACTTCAAGATTAAATTATTCCTTCATCCTGAACACAATCAAACTTTACAATCAAATAGTGTCAAAAACACTACACGCATACAGTAGTATCCTATTATTTACTTTTTATTTTGTATTGTCCATTCAGCAATGTACAGTTTACCTTTCTCTAAGATATGGCTAGCCTGGAGAAGTGATGTACAAATAATTTCCCATCAGGATAGATACGATTCTAAAGCAATGCTTGTTGTCTCTCTGATAATGTAACCATAGATGAAGCATCATTCATACTTCCAGTGGCAGATTAAGTGTCCCATGGCCCCTCGGTTGTCAACACGACTAGGGCACCCCCAACGTCCAAACCGCCATGTGCCCAGATGTTTGGACTTAAGTACTACTCTATATCCTCTATATTCTTAATCTTGAACTGTTCATAAAATAATTTAATTATGATCTTCAAACCTGCTCTTATTACCCTTCTATCTAGGAAAGCCAATCACATTCTCTAACTGCATGAAACCATCCACCCCGAATACCGTCCAGACCAGATCTCCACAACAGTGTAGGAGATCTGGACTGCTACCCCTGGCTGGCCTGGCCTCTGTGCTCTGCAGCTTATCTCCCCCTCATACCGTAAATACTCATATAAAAACCAAGGCTCCTAATTTTACCACAAAAACAAAGTTATTAAATCTAGCCCTAGGGTAGGAAATGTAGCCGCTACTATAATTACATGTCCAGCAGCAACCACAGCTCATTAATTAAATATCCACAACAGACGCCCCTTTTTTGAAATGTCCACATCAGAGCCCACTTTACAGAAATGTCCACAGCAACACTGCCTTTACAGAAATGTCCACAGCAGTGCTCCCTTTAATAAAATGTCCACAGCAGAGCCCCATTTACAGAAATGTCCACAGCAGTGCTCCCTTTAAAGGAATGTCCACAGCAGAGTCCCCTTTCATGTAATGTCCACAGCAGAGCCCCCTTTCATGTAATGTCCACAGCAGAGCCCCTATTGAAGAAATGTCCACAGCAGAGCCCCCCTTTAATTTTATGTCCTCAGCAGAGGTCCTCTTTAAAGAAATGTATGCACAGGATAGCTCTGCTGTAAAGAAATGTCCATAGCAGATGGCGCTTTTAATGAAATGTGCCCACAGCAGATGTCCCCTTTAAAGAAATGTCCACATCAGATGCCCCTTTTAATTAAATGTGTCCACAGCAGATGCCCCCTTTAAAGAAATGTCCTCATCAGATTCCTCTTTTAATGAAATGTAAAGAGACCCCCTTTATATGTCTATGGCAGGGCCTCCACTTACAGAATTTCCACATCAGCGATCATCCCCCTACTAATGAAATGTCCACAGCAGAGATCCCCCCCTATAAATGAAATGTCCACAGCAGAGATTGCCCTCCCTATTAATAAAATGTCCACAGCAGGGCCCTCTTGAAAAAAAAAACCTCTATACTCACCTTCAGCTTCTTCCTCCAGGCCCAGCGGCTTCGTCTTTTTCTCCTCTGGCTCGTACGGCACATATACTTTGACGCCACGGGACCCTGACACCGCTGCATCATAGTGTGTGTGCCCGAGGCGGAAGGAGAAAATAGAGCAACAGAGGCAGGAAGAAGAAGCTGAAGGCGAGTACAGGCAGTCCCCGGGTTACATACAAGATACGGTCCGGAGGTTTGTTCTTAAGTTGAATTTGTATGTAAGTCGAAACTGTATATTTTATAATTGAAGTTCTAGACAATTTTTTTTCTTTTGTCCCAGAGACAATTGGAATGTCAAAATTTTTGCTGTAATTGGACCATGGATTATCAATAAAGCTTCATTACAGACATCTTACTGCTGATTATTGCAGTCTGGGACTATAGTAAAGCATCCAGAGAGCTTCACCACAGGTCACAGTGGGCAGAGGGGTCCGTCTGTAACTATGGGTTGTCTGTAAGTCGGGTGTCCTTAAGTATATATAGAGGTTTTTTTTAACACTGATGGCAGATCTTCAACTAGGGTCTGGGTATGTATTTAGTTACATAATCTTTGATGGAGCCATCACATATGATGTAAGCAATGACAGATCTTCATATAAGCGGTATAGCCGGGTGCCAGGGGCCTTTGGCTTGCATGCCCCATAGAGCCTCTGTAGAGATCCGCCATTGCATACATCATATGTGATATCTCCATCAATGATTACTGATTAGGATTAGTATTAAATTAGTATGCTGAAGAAACAGCTGAAGCTATTTTAATATGTGTAAAACATTATTGGAAACTCTTCACAAGATTATATTGCAAAGTGACTTGCACCATCTTTCTTAGACAAGGAAACATTAGTGGAGAAAAACTGGCATCCAAGAAAGAGAATTGAGCTGTGACCAGATATAATAAAGGCCATTATGAGTGTTTTGCACATACTGTTAGAAGTATTAATATCAATCAATACTGTTGCACGGTCTTCATTAATGTGGCGCACCCTGCACTGCTTGGGGAGTGAGCACCAATTTTTTTTTGGGAACTTTGGTAATGCAGCAGAATTGTGGCGCACATTAGTAATAGATGTGGTGCAAACTCTGATTAACAGACCTCTATAGGTGCACATTTTTTCTTTCTTGTTAGACACAGTACAGCCATAACAAAAAGCTGGCAAAGATATTTTACAAAAACATTTCTTTGGATTTACAAAAACATGTGCAAGCAGTTTGCATGTTCTTTTCAATGCAAAATCAGACATAAAACTGGCACAAACGCTTTAATAAATGTGGGCCAATGTTAAAGGCAGACTATCTTCCAAGTCATCCTATCACTCATCACTGACTGATGCAACCATTCTGGCTCCCACTCCGGAACACAGGAGCCTTTAGCTCCCATATTCTGCTACTCCTAGTCAGTATCCTTACCATTTAAACAGTGCTGTAAGCATTGAAAGGGGCATCTAAATATTGAAGAGGTCGCAATCAATGTATTCACTGACCACAGCCACTGGAGCAGGATCATGGCAATCTGTCGCTGCCCGCACCCAGAAGTGATTGCTAATCACAGCTAATGTTCCAGGACCATTACCAAAAATAAATGGTTTCCTTGCTGTGGCATCTCATTGCTGCCTCGGGTGTTACAGTTTCATCCTTGTGGCAACAGATTAACTTTACCACATAGATGATATTCTTAGTGTATCACATGTGATATTTTCTTTTATGGACATTTTGGTATCCTTTGTAGGGTTTATACCCTTTCATTTTAATTACAATGGAAGAGATGTACATAGTACTCTCCAAGCCATAAAGGACTAAATGAGAGCTTCAAACTATGGTATTCATATAGGTCATATAGGTGATGCTTGTAAACAACAGATGGATTTCCATGGCTGTTACTGCCATTATATATAGAGCATTGACCTATAGTATGTATGGACATACAGTACAGTATTTAACTGTTTGTAGGTATTTGTAAAAAATAGTCACTTTATACAGTATAATGCAATGTGTCTCTGCTTACATGGATGAATTGTGCTCTATGAGCATAGTATCAATTTTAAAGTGAGTGAGTGGTTTGATGGAAATTCATGTTTGACAGATTAGTCTGAATTTCGTAAAACAAAATCCAGTTTGGAACCTGGACTTCTGCTGAACTTTGACCAGAAAATGAGCCCCATTAAAGTCAATGGGGACCAGCATTTTAACAGCCAAAGATGGCTGTAAAATTGGGGTGGTAGGGGCCAGAGAGATGAAAAATGTTGGGAATAACAAGGCATTTCCCTTGTCCACAATGGGCTACAGAAAGTATTGAAATAATAACATAATTTAATGTTATTAATTTAAGGTTAATAATTTATAATGTTAATACTTGTAACAAAAATATATAAACAATAAAAATCACCAAAAATTTAAAAATATAATATTATAATGATGTCATGATTAAAGGCGCTCTGGGTGTGCAGATCCCGTTATTTACATGGAATACCCTTCCTCTCACTGCATTCATAATTCTAGAAATGCGTAAAGTCAAAATTTGAAGTTCAAGTTCTGGAAATGAGGAATTTATGGATTTGAATTTGACAGTCTGGGATTGCGGAATGTAAGTATTTGGAGTTGAAGTTCTAGGGAACACAGAATTGAAAAGTGCCCCAATAATAGTTTAAATATAAACTGTACAAAACCCTCCTCGGGATAACTTTTCTTCTTGACTTCTCTTTTTTCGCGCTAAAGGGGTGTGGGCAGCTGACTCCCCTCATCCCCTTAATAACTTTATTTGCCCTGACGCTTTTCCCTGCATCTCCTCTCTATCTTATGAACTCTTTACCGCATTAGTATCTTAATGTAGCTACCACATATACATTATAACACCCCCCCCTCTCTGTGCTCTAATAACATATAAGACAAAACATTTTTTTCCAGCTATATCCATCTGGATATTCCAGACCTTATGTCCATTTCTTCTCAATACGGTGAAAAAGAGCAGGATCTGTCTCTGCCGGGTATGGTGTCCCAGCGGCTTCCAGTGTTGTTAATCCTAGGGGAGCCTTGTTGTTGTTCTGCAAAGGCTTTGACGAAACGATGCGCGTCTACTGGTGAATAAAACGTTTCTACTCCTTCCTTTGGAATGAAGATTTAGATAATGGCAGGAAATTTTAGCACGAAACGGATGGGTTGCTTTACTAATGCTGTGCATGTTTGGCTAAACACCCTTCTCCTTTTAGCTACTTCTGCCAAAAAATCTCCAAAAATTAGAATTTACTGTCATTGGAACATTAACGGTTCATTTCTCTTTCTGTAGGCATTCAATGTCTCCATTTGTCTACATAATCCAAGTAGCGTACTACCACTGGTCTTGGCCTAACAGCTTGGCTTGATTGCTAGTGGTTTCATGGGGGGACTACTCTGTGAACCTTTTCCCCTGTTCTACCCTTAATGGAGTTTTGAATCCCAATATCTTTGGAATGTCCACTGCACACATTTTAGCCAGCTGGGATTGTGGGACCTCCTCCAGCACCCCAACAAACTGAAGATTGTTGCGACGCGATCTATTTTCAAGGTCATTCATCTTTTCTGTTAATTGCTCATTTACTTTCAGTACCTTTTGTAAGGTCATCCTTATATCTCCCAGCTCATCTTCCATCACACTCATCCTTTGCTCTATCTCAGTAATCTGGGATTCATGCTTTGAGAAATCTCCCTGTATCTGCTTAAGAACCGTTGCAACTGTGGCCTCCAGGGATGCTGTATTATCAGGTGCCAACTGCTCAGCCACCTCTGGTGCCAGGCTCCTGCATATAATATTAAGACCCTGCAGGACCTCTTCAGGGTCTGCTAATGGAGTTTCCCCTTCCTCGGGCCGCTGGCTGTGATGCTGATACAGATCTCGTACCTTTCTGCTGCTTACATTGTTCCGGGACCATCTTGGGTGTTTTAGCACATGTTTCTCGCGCTGGGAGCGGTGACAGCAGCGCCAATTGTGGGGTCCCGTTCCTGGCCAGTAACCTCTCCATGCACCAGTGAGGTCTCCTGGTCTGCCCTGTCACGTATGCTGCCTCCAGCAGCTAGTTGTAGAGGAGCGGTGCCCCAATCTTAGAGTCGGGTAAGTGGAGCTCTCCTCACTCGCGTCTCATCACGTGCGCGCCGGAACTGGGAGTCCCCACACACAACTTATAAAGTACAAAAAATACAAAATAACCCCCCCACACACACACACACACACACATATTTGGTAATGCTGCAACCATAACTATCTGTACAATAAATAGGGCACATTTACTTACCCAGTCTGGAGGAGATCCCGAATGTGCATTGTCCAATGACAATGCACTTTGACACGATTCAAGAAGATTGTGTGCCCAATTTCCTAAATGTGTCACTTCCCCCATCAGGTCTGCCAGAGTTCACCATCTTCCACCTGGTGTATGTAAGTGCATGGCTTGCGACACAATTTTTCAGTTCAATTCTGCGGCTTGTCCGAATTCGTTGGATCGTCTGTTGCCCCGCCCCCCGATTTGTGTTGCATGAAAGCTCGCGCGATTGTGACACAATCCAATCACGTGCGACGCAATCCCAGTACCTGTCCCAGTGGTTCGATCTCCAAAAATGTTGGAAAACCCAACAGAAATGCTGCTGCGGGACCCTTAGTAAATAAGCCCCATTATTGGACCTGCTGGGAGAAAGTTAAGCCGATCCCTCAAAAGTATGATTTTGAGATTTTCATGAAAATGTGAAAAATCACACCTAAAGTAATAAACCTCATAACTTTTTACATAAGTGAGAGGATGCAAAAAGAAAATAAATGTCAACATAAAGCAGACATTCTATAAATGTTTGTTATCAAGTTATTTTGGTGTTTGGTGATGACTAAAAAGTAAAAAAAAAATTTTACGCAAAGCATATCACCCAAAGTTTTCAAACAACATGAAGTGCAATATGTCATGTACAAGAATACAATACATATGAAAGTACAATATTCTCTGACAAGACTTTTCTGAATTATGTATTCTTTAACAACACAGTTCTGAAGTACATATGAAAGCACAATCTTCTCTGACAACACTTTTCTAAAGTGAGTACGAAAGCGCAATATTGTCTGACAACACTGTTCTGAAGTACATGTGAAAGTGCAATATTCCCTGACAGGAGCAACTTTGCTTGATGATGATGATTTATGATTTTTCTGGGGCTGAATTCTATACAGAGACAGGACTTTTAAGATCTTGCTGAATAATGCAGTAAATTTTAATAACCAGGTCTGGTGTTTGCAAGTATTGCTGTATAATGCTGTATAATCAGTAAGAATATCCCTGCATTGATGTAATTCTTCAAAGTGCCCTTATAAGGGCAATATTTCAAAATTTCCACCTGGCCTCTTTTATACACCTAAGTACACTGGCCAAGACAAATGCTGCTGTTTCATAAGTCTGTCTGACTGACACTATGACAAGCAGCTAGCTCTCCCTTTTTGTATCTGTGTAATGGTGTCTGGACATGTGATCCCGCTCTTATACTGCACATGTCCAGCCAAGGCGACTTCCAAGCCTGCCCACAGAAGATAGCCTGCGCTTGCTAAGGGGCTGGAAACTGCTTGATTGGTGGCTTTAGCAGTCAATCAAGCAGTTATGCATTTTTTTTTACCAGAACATGGAGCTGGGTCTCAAATAGTGAGGTGTGTAGAGGCACTGGATTAGTGGGTGCCAAACCCGTTAAATTTGGTACAGATCCAAACTTAACAGTTTGGTGCACTAATCACTACCTACAATCACTGCTCTCTGACTACAGGAATCCCGGTAGAGCAGAGCATGAGTGAAGTGAAGCCCGGCACTGATCTTCAGCCAATCAGTGTAAGACTTTGCTGACCTAGTCTGTAGCAAAGTTACTGCTGTTTCAAGAATGATCACCAAAGCTGGAGACCTCTGTTGAGACTAGTGGAGGAGACTGAAGAAAAAAATGCAACAATGGGTAACAATGTTGGTCAAGCATAATTCACGTATAGAAACAAATCGATGATCTGAAAGATAAGATTCTTATCTTTAATATGACATCACAAGCATAGCTATAGGTACTATAAAGACGAAGATGTCTGAAGTGAACCTCCCTGCAGTCGCTAAACTTGACTCATCACAAGAAAAATATGACTCCTCTCCACTCATTTTCACTCTTTAAAGAGATTTTTTGGGTAGGTAAAAGAGTGAATTATACACCGGATATTTCATAGCCTTGTTAAAAATTTTCACAGCAGAAATTGATGTTATAGGAGCAGATTTTTAAAACTGACAAATGCTGACATTTGAATATGCCACCGTGAATGAAAAACAGTAAAGCCATTTCCTTCTGGCAGGGAACATATGTGCAGAATTTGCTGAATAGCTGTATATGTGAATAAAAAGAAAAAACATACTATACTATACCACAATAGTCTATACAAATGTGAAGTACAAAAGAAAAGTAATGCATTAGTTGTCCAATAGCCAGAACAGGACAATATGTAGTGTGTATTTTCATGCATTCTAATATGTGGCATCAAATTTGATCATTTCACCATTTTTTTTGCTATATAATTTTGTTAACAGTCCCTGTGCATATTCAATGAATTGAAGCATTAATGAGCGTGTGTTCTTGTGTCACTGTCAGAGGTAAAGAACACAGCAGATGGAAGCACCACAAATTAGCATTTTCACTTGTATAGGTATGGTTAACATCGGTATTCATATTATTCATGCCAGATTCCTAAACAGTTATCAGGGTGGTTGGACATCATATAGGGTTAATTCATCCCTTCCCTATGAACTTGTGCTTTGTAACATATTGACCATTACTAAGTTGTTTAATAAATGTAATATGCTTATAAAATCCTGACATAAGAAGCTAAACAATTATTCATAAATCCACTTACAACCACATTTTAGTACTTTAAAAACATCAACTCGTTCAGAAGATTGTTGTTGGACAAATCACACTGTATCTGGCCCCGAACCTTCAGATTAAATAATTTGTACATAGACTAACCCTGAAATAAACAAGGAAATTATGTGCAGGGTTAAAATGATATTTCTTCTGCTTTGTATTTAGTTTACATTGGAAGTTTAGACACAAGTGCTATGCAGTATGATCAGCTTTTTATTAGGATATTTGACAGATAAAACATTTCCTAGATTTATTCCTTAAATAGAACCTTAGCTTTTTCCTACCCATGACCTACAATGTCATGTGTGCAATCATCTGCATAACATGAAAAGCTTGTCTAAAACTTAGAAACTCAATGGACTAAACAATATAATTTGTATTATTAGAGGAGCATTTTTTTAATTGCAGTTAATATAATAAAGGGATGAGAAAAACTTAAAACAAGATGCTGAGTAGTGGTTGTAATAAGTAAGGACTCAGTCGGGACCTTCCCCAATTAATAAAAGGTTGATAAGTAAATAAATACATAAATGTAAATAAAACATAACATGTATATGGTTAAACATAATATTTCTGGGTTGCATCAAACAATAGGTAAGGATATTACATCTTATATTTAAAACATAGGGCTTTTATAAAATAGTTTCATAGTTTCATAGTTTCATAGTTTCTACGGTTGAAAAAAGACACTTGTCCATCAAGTTCAACCAAGGAAGGGAAGGGATTGGATGAGGAAGGGATTTAGGGGAAACAATTCTATATAACATAACCATCTATGTTATTTAGGTGTCTTTAATGTATCATTACACCATAATTATTCTTAATCACAAGTTACGTGATTTTAAGAAGCTAAAATGCAGTATTGGTATATGTCATTATCCAAGGTCAAAATAATCTGCTTTGTATTAATACTGATTTTCAAATTCATATTGGTCATGTTACTATGCTGTCAATTACAGTGTGCAATTTATTATATCATGTTAACTCCATGGAGCTTGCATTGAGTAATTGCTACTTGATATTAGAAGATTATTTTTATCTAGAATGTCTCTAGTATAAATTGGTCAAAGTCGAAATGAAGAAATTAAACTTGTGATCTCTGTTTTATCCCGTAGCAACTTGCGGACAACATTATATAATATATATGTGTATATATGCATAGTATATATGTATATATATATGAATCACATTTTATACATATCTCATCATTTATGTATTGTAAAACGCTAAATTACAGAGATCACCTAAGAGATGACTTTATACATGTTTACTCAATGTTAATCACCTGTTGGTTAGCCGTCACTACAATGGAGCAGCATAATCCTTCCACAGTAAATTAAAAAGCTTAAGGTCAGAAGGAAATAAGAAAAGTAAACATATCCTTTCGAAAATTGAGTTTAATCAAACTATTTTAAATGTAGTGCATTTAATGATGGTCTGCTAGATCATTTATGGTTACCCATTCCTAATGCTGGGGCTATAAGATTTATAAATCATTTTATCATATCCATGTTTATGACATTGAGATCATGAAAGAATTTACTTTACATGAGATTGAACAAGATTCTTTTCTATTAAATGTTTTTACTTGAGCTGCCATTGAATAAATTAACACCTCAATGCATGACCTTACTGTAAAATCATGACAAGGACAGCAGGGCAAGGTCTCTAATAGCCAGCAAATGCGTTTCCAAACTTTTAGAGCATGTGAGTAACTCAGGCTTTTATGTACATGCACATTTACACTGTTGTACTTTTTTTTATTTACACAACTTTCAATGCATTTTTAATCTTATTACCAAATTATTGGTAATTGTTTGCAATATTATTTTCAGTATGGATTTTATATTTTGTGCGATGTGTCAGCTTTATACTAGAAAACCATCTACTAATATTTAGTATACTTATTCTGCTTAATTCAGAGCCATTTTATAGTTATATTTTATTAAACACAGAATAACGTATCTATCTATTATATATGCATTATATAGACATACACTATGTTCTCAGATATGTCATGCCTCTGTTTTCTAGCAGTAATAAAGTTTGTTGACAAGAAAATGAAAAGTTATTCATGTATGTACAATAAATTAATTGGCCTTTTTTATAGGTAGAAATGCTTTAACAAAAGATTTGTACTTCTTTCTTGAAACATTCACTGAAAAGGAATCCCAAACAGCAGGGAAATGGAGCAATACCTTAAGAAACCTAAAGATCTAAGAACATTTTACAGTTTAGATATAGCAGAGTTGAATGTGCCCTTTAGTACTTGGTTATGCACTATTATAATACACAAATCTGCTATCCCATATTAAACTATGAGAAATAGACGTAAAGTAATGCAAAGAATGCAGCAATGCTACATCTGACAATGTCAGCACTGCTATATCTGTTTAAGAAGATGTAAGATATTCAAGCACTGAATACCCCAATACTAATATTTCACATGTTCTAGATATGAGTGATTAGATATTTCTAAAATGTCAAATATTTTGTTATAAGCTGCATAAATGTATCCGTTAAAGTGTTTCAGTAAAAAAACAAAGAAGCACAGCGTTGACTAAATTTCAGTTACCAATAAGCAGAACATCATTTCCCATAATCGACAGTATTATTAATGCTTATTTTACAATGCTATAACCACATGTTCTGTATTTCTTAATGTATATTATTAAACTATTGTAGTTTTTATTCTGCACATATGTTGTGAGAGTGATGCCAAAGTAAACTCCTGGTGGTATTTTAGATTTCATTTAATCTATGCAAAGTAGTGATGCATTTTAGTGAGATAATCTGTAACACCTATTAATTAAAAATTCTGAATCTTACACTGGATCCCCTGCCATCTGCGTCCACTGATTTACTATTCTGAGTGGTACACATTTTTTCCCTAAATCTTTTTTTCTGTTTGGCACAAATTTGTGTTTTTAACTGTCCTTTTAAAAATGTCTCAATTTTCAATGATTTTGAACTTTACTTGTACACGCTTAACTTTCCAAATCAGGTCCTAATGAGCCTCAATTGTGTATTGTTATGCAGTCACTAATCTGCTCGGTGACAATGAGGCCTGCCTGCAAGGCATTTCTTTTCAAGGCCCTTCTGGCAGAAAACGGCTTACCATGTGATCGCCTAGAATTGTCTGTGTGTAATTAATATAGACATAGGAATGGTGTAGTGTACATTTCTTTATTTTATCACGTAATCGTAACAGATTGCTTAACAAATAAACATAAAATACGGCTTTAGTGCAGGGCGAAATCACAGTATTCAACTAATAAAAGGATCAGGAGAGACAGGGTTTTCTTTTAAATATGTCAGAAAATTTGGCTTTTTTACAAAGAGAGAGAAAAAAAGGGAACAAATAAACAAGCTAGAGCACAGAAGTTTAAAACACACTTTTGGGACCGTGGTGATACCTTAATCGAGCCGTGTCAATTACTGTGTGAACAAGCATCTGCTTTATCTTAATTAGATTGGGGGAGGGAGGTGAATGACCACTGTTTATATTCATTTTCCTCATTAATTATGAAAAACTGCATTTAATTCATCTTGCATGGCGAGAGACTGGCTGCGCAGATGGAAGTCATAAGGGAAGTGGCTGTCTGTAGGCAACCTGAACATAGAGCTCTGCCCGAGGGGACCTCTGCCTGGCACTGCACAGTAATGCATGCCATAATTGTAATTTTTCCCATAGTCCAAGGCCTCTTCTTGCTTCAGGGAAAATATCCCATTATAGTTCATGGAGGGAGGGCTTAAGGGACCTTCAAACTGAGGGCTGGTGCACTCAGGAGAAGTGCTTTCATAAAAAGATTCATAAGCATTACAGTAATTGTACGGCTTTCCTGTCTTGGAATTGTCAAGGCTCCCATGACCTGGTGGGGTGCTAAGCTCAGGGCTGTGATATGGAGGGTAAATAGAATTATATGGGGATCTTGAATGATGGACTGCCTCGCCACTCTGACCCATGAGAAAACTCCTGGCATTGAGTTGCAGGCACCCAGCCACCAAGTTTGTGGTGGGCTGGGACAAACCTTTGCATAGGTTTTGCACAAAGGTGAGTAGATCTGGCCTCTTGCCAATCCGCAGGATCTCAGACAGAGCCCAGATATAGTTTTTGGCCAATCTCAAAGTTTCTATTTTAGACAGTTTTTGTGTCTTAGAATAGCAGGGAACAACTTTCCTTAAATTGTCCAGGGCATCATTTAGACCATGCATTCTCCCCCTCTCTCTTGCATTAGCTTCTACTCGTCTTATTTTAATCCTTTCTATTCTGATCTTGGTCATCTTTTTTTTCCTTGGCCCCCTCCTCCTTGGCAATCCATTTTCATCCTCTTCATCCTTGTCCTCCTCCTCTTCTTCTTGCTCTGTTTCCTCTTCAGGTGTTCTTTTGATGTTTTTCCCATGGGACACGATCTGTTTAGCACAGCTTTCTACTTTCTTTGCAGTCTTTTGCTCCTCGTTTTCCCGTACATACTTTCTACAAAGCTGCGACTCCGTCATCACAACAGATTCGTCAAATGGAAGCGTTAACATCGCTGTTTAGGAACAAATCACCTGAAATGACAGAGCAATATTCCTAGATATTACCAAAATAACAAAGTAGCAAATCATGTACACAATACTTTTTACATGAGTCTTTTTTCCGGACTTTAACTTGAAATGTAAGTCATTGCTTATAGCAAACCAATAAGCATTATGGAAATAGCATGAAAAGTTTAGAAATTTTAGAGTAATTCATACCTGGATTTTTCTTTAATTTATGAACATATTTCATAGAAATATCTTTGCGTTGTTCAAATTAATTGGAATTTATTATTTTTAATTTAAAAACATTTTCCAAGATAATCTTTTTCTCAAAACAAAACTTGCAATTTTAACAGAAAACAAAGCAACTTATTTCTCAGTAATTGATTGTATTACTTGATTCTGCATTCTTATAATCTGAGGTATCACTAGAGGAAAACAGAAAGAAAAAAGGACGAGTGCCTAACATTTATGATCTACTAATTGCTTCTTACCTATGTACAATCTCACACTACTGGTCTAAATATCATATTGAAATAATGCTTATGGGTAAGTGAGGTAGAGAGAAAATCTGCAAAAGTCAGAGCATAAGACAACAAGCAGGCTGTGAGAAGCACATGAATACCCCTTGTGATTAAAGGAAGAAGCAATTAGTAACACAATCCCTTCATTATGCAATTATGAAAGCATTCTGTAATATTAAAGCAGATTAACCTACATAACTACCTGGAGATAGCAGAAAAAAGAATAAAATATGAAACAAAATAAACAATAAAACAATAACAATAAAAATGCATATACTGCAAATATATGTATTATATATGATACAATTATTCACATAGTAAATCATAAAAAGATTAGTTACCTTCCGACTTATTCGATCAAGATCCAAATCTCATTTTTTTTCGCCTCAGAGTCAGTCCGAATGTCGCATTGTCTCCAGGAGTCTAGATATGTGTGTATCTCATTGATCTCTAAAAAAGTGACATTGATGCCAACTGCCAGAGCTGGTACCCATGCCATCTGCTAGTGACGTCACAGGGCAGAGAACCACATGATGCGTTCCCTTGGGACCTTCATTCTGCACTGATCATCTGGCATCCCTGTAAGTGGGTACCAGCATTCATGTATCAACACAGAAGGTTAGACTGATAAAAAAAATTCTGCACTAGCATTTTACATACAGGCTATGCAGTTCCATCAGAGCGCCTCCTTTATTTCCAAGGAATCTTAAGGGACACATTAAATAGAAGGCAGTGGTGCCAATGCTAAGTTCTCATCTCCAAATGACACAGCATGGAACGAGGTGAATTCACGCCTCTGATGCTATGTTCACTTGCTTACGTGAAATTAACCCGTTATTGATTGACTGGCTGACATGTTACATAATAATTGCTGTGTGCTAATTTGGAAATGTGTTTGTTAAGTAGGAAATTAAAATGAAGGTAGCAGAAAATTTAGAAAATATTATTTTTTTCAACCATAGTAAAACATTATTTGAATGAAACTGTTAAAATATGATTTTTTTTAAAGAGATTCATTTTATAAATGATACAGAGACATTCCCTGCTATGAACTGAACACATATGCCTTCAATACCTGTACAAATATTATAGGAAGCAATGCTGTATGTTGGTATATGTTGCTTATTTAACCAATTATCTCTGATACACACCATTCTGTATGTACACAATTGTGTATTGTTTATTTTGCTATTATGATTAATAAGTCTATAAGTTCTGTGTTACACTCTGTGCCTATTTGCTAAATGATATGAATTCTGCATCTTCATGATGTAGTTTACATCTGCCAGTTCATTATCTTATATAAAACCTAAAGAAATTAAAGATATGATTGAAACAATTATATTGAACACAAGCCTCATTGTCCTTATGTTCCATTTAGTGAACTGCATCATTTCCTAATGATTTCTATTATTATTGTTATTGATCGTTCTCTATAAAAGTTGCCTTGGTACTGTATAATGCTTCTCATTGTTGATATTAAGTACTATATAAACACCTCAACCTGTTTACTTTGTGTTTCAAAATTTATTTAATTCACTTATTCTGAAAAAATTAACTCATTCTCCGCTCAATGTGGCTCTACTTTATTGCTCTGGAATAGGCAGCTGATTTTCCTACAGAGAAATGCAGAGAAGTAGCAGTCAGTTATTAAGTATAACACATTGATGCTTGACCAGAGACAGGACTTTTTGGTTTCATGCCGATTAGCTACATTTTGTCCAGGTAACCACATATCTGCTTATATCTGACATAATGATCAATGCTTTGTCATATTTAATTATCTCTGAAAATGTGTTGCATAGTGTCAAATATACAAATCACATCAATCCATCATTTGACATGCTAACTTGTAACCTTTTATATTATATTCTATAGTACAGATTGGAAGCTAAAGGTTGATACAAATACCAATAAAATCCTATCTATAGCCAAGATAGACCATTTTAGTAAAAAACATCATGTCAAATACTAAATTTATTTCTATAGCCCCTAGGGGGCTCTCAGCTACATGCAGATTTTTGTTGACCTCAATGTAATCTGAAATAATGGCTGTAGAGTTAGTTCCCTTTAGTAAACATAGACTGGTGCTGTACTTCAGTGCTGTTTGTTAATGTTGAGGGGGCAGACGATGTGTGTTGGTTGAACTTACTTATCAATGTTTATGGTGTTTCACCAACTCTTCCTTTGATTTCAAGGAATAAGCGGGGATTCCTTTGCATGTTGGACATAAGCTACTTGCAGAAGGACTTCATGTACAGGTGAGTAGGATTACCAGTTGTCAATAAACACACTATATTTCTGGTCCACTGATACTGCCTTAGAAAGTTTTGTATGTTAGGATGCAACTGTGAGTGGGGATATTAGAACTAGTGGAAGGTGGGGCACCTTTAATAGTATGAGTATTGTATTATTGTACAAGCATTGCTGTGATTGGTATTGATATTCAATGGTTGGAGGAGTTCTGTGGTCAAGGCACTAGGTTAGTGAGGAGAGTTCCTGACAAAAGGGTTTAGCGGCCAGGGCTCCATCTGCCAAGGAATAAACAACAAAGAGATGAAGGCGCTGAAAGGGCAGAGTGCTGCACTTCAAAAAAATAAATAAATGGTTGTCCTAAGGGTGGGGCTGCTTTTGATGTAGGGTAAGTGATTGGAAGCAGAGGTTCAAATTTTAAAGGACATCTACTACCAGTTTTAATGAAAGAAGATGTGTCCTACATAGAAGTTCCTGAGGGTCGATGTTCCTCAGGATTTTTTTTATTATAAGTCTATAAGCCGCAATTGTGGTGATATAGAATTATAAAAATTATTCTATGTTAGCTCAACACGGGGAGTGAATAAATTAAAATAAGAGGAGCTTTGAGGCGCTCCAGTGACATAGACAGAGTCTCTCAGGCTAAAAAGAATAATCTGTATAGCTCTATATCTGTAATAAAAGAAGTGCTGAGGAACCATCTAACTGATGGTAGATGTCCTACAAGAGAGACACTCTGAAACAGGTGAAGAGGTCACCTGCTTAGTAAAAACCATTGGAAACTGCCAGTGAGGGAGACAAAAGAGTGTAGAAATGAACTGTGCACTGAGCCATGACTGAACCATAAAAAGTGAAGGAATTAAACAAAATGGATTGGCCACTTTTTCATAAATCTCTTCTATTAGACATGTTTCTGCATGTATATGTACCTTTCCCTGCTCACAGCATGCTGCCCTCTGCAAACACACACAGCTGCCCTCTCTATCTCTGCTCCAGGTCATCCATGTGACTTCTCTCTCTCTCTCCTCACAGTCTATCCACACTGAGAGAGAAAGGGAGAGGGGAGGAGGGAGCAGGATGAGGCATACTGTGCTACTGCAGGGCTCCACCCATTCAGCACAACTTAGAGATGTATAGAAAGTAGAATAGAGGGTCTGAACATGATACAAAATTTAGTAGAAATACTGCTTAATCACTTAATAAACATTCAGGAATTATCTACAAGGCAATAAATGCACATGAGCAACATATGCAAAAGAGTGGCCAATCCCTATAAAAAGGTCCAGTGCTAGAAGAGAGTTTTTCAGAACCAATTCCTACAAGTCTCAGAGCACGGATGACTAATTGATTATCACTCTGGGACACATCAGCCTTGTGGTTGCCTTAAAAGGGCCAAATGTCATTTTAGTACTGTATAAATGTAGTAACTTTGATATAGTATTACCATTACAGTCATTTTAGGGCAATCATAAAGCTGAATAGTTCCACATAGTATTCATTATGTGCCCCCACAGTAGCCAATATAGTAATAATGACCCCACAGCAGCCAATAGCTACAGTGCCCTACAGTAGCCTTCATTCTGGCCTCACTTAGCACCTACTTTCTGCCGAACCATATCATTCCTTACACTGATCTGCTGACACCTCAGGTCAGGTTTGCATCCCAGGCGCTTCAACTACTGGGCAGAAACAACAAACCAAGCCTAAGGTGCTGGGCCATGTCTTAGAATATTGGCTGGAGGGAGAGAATTTCAGTAAAGAGTTATAAGCATGACCCAAGCTGTCTTCTACATTTTTGTCCTAGTGCCTCACCCATCCACTACTACCTATTAGGGCACATTCACATGGCCGTCTGCGGGGACGTACGTGCGGCCGCATGTACGTCCCCATAGATGGCAATAGCGGCGCAGCCCAGATACGGTGCCACACATGTGTGGCACCGATATGGGCCGCACACCGCAAAAAGATAGAGCATGCTCTATCTTTTGGCGTGTGTGCGGCCGTTCACCGCTATTCTCTATGGAGGGAGGAGGGGCCGCCTCCTCCTCCTCTCCAGCACACGGCGGTATGCCTGCACGGCGGGCATATCGCCATGTCAATGTACCCTTACCTATTTTTAAAATATGCAAATTGAGAATAGTGGTTTATGGGGCATTTGGGAGGAATAATGCCTATTTACGATTAATAGTTAGCCTAACTCTTTATAGAAATTTGGTTTATTATCTGTGATGTGGCCCGAATGCCCAAGTAATGAAACTGAATTTGGTTACATCTGACAAAATTTTAGCAAACAACAAAGTGTAAGATTGATTCAGCTTCTCCAAAAACCTCAAAGAGATGCACATATTCTATCTTATTGTATAAATACTTTTCCTGTAATAACTATATTCATGGTATCACAAAATATACTCTAATAATCCAATTAATTAATCTTTAGTATCCCTTCAATATGATTCAATGGTCAAAGAAAAGACTGTACAAGACACAGTCCAGTTGTTCGGTTAATCAGCAAAGCCTAAAGTTTGAGCGTGGACTTATACTACTATGGACTACGGCATGCTAGCCGAAAAATGGTGATGTACATATGCCATATGTCGTTAATATAAGTAAAAGAATTACTGCTGTTATACATGGTATAAGTGATATTTTCAAAGGTCTGCATTTACCCCAAGCGTGAGAGGCTTGGAACACTAGACCAGGGTTCACACTCTGTTGAAAATACCGGAACATTTTTGCTATATATTACGATTAAGGAATGTCATTGGTCCATACATTGTATACTGCATATTTCATCCATGCACACATTTTTAATATATTTTGTGCAGTTCTTATGTATAGTCCGTATTGCAGTATTGCTACTCATTTTGTTTTTCTCTACCCAGAAACACCCTGTGTCTGCTCTTTGCTCCCTCCCTTCTAGCATTTTTGTTCAAATTAATCTTTGTTGTTGTCTTCAGCTGTTTTTCCTCACTTGCCATCTGCTTTTCTCTTCTTTCCAACTACATTATTTTTACTTCCCTGCTTATTCATTGCTCCTATTATTTTACACCATTTTTCTCAAAGTATCCAGGCACAAAATACATTTCCTTTATGTCTGATATATGTGTTAACTTCTGTATATGAATAACATTTTGTAGTAGAAAAAGGATCATATTAAACACATCACATATGGAAAGCCATCACTGACACTGGCTTTAAATGCAGATATACAGTACAGACCAAAAGTTTGGACACATCTTCTCATTCAAAGAGTTTTCTGTATTTTTGTGACTATAAAAAATTGTAGATTGACACTGAAGGCATCAAAACTATGAATTAAAGGGGTTGTCCACATTCAACAAATAATTGATATTGTTTGTTTAAGGAAAAGTTATACAATTTTCCAATACATTTTCTGTATCAATTCCTCACCGTTTCCAAGATCTCTTCTTGCTGTTTTTCTATAGAAAGCTTCCGTGTTTACTTACAGTTGATAGAAATCTGTCCATGGTGTGTGATGGACAGGCAGGTGAATGCGCTCTTATTATCATGGCCATACAAAGACCATGGACAGATGTTTATGCACTTGGAGTAAACACAGAAGCTTTCTATAGAATAACAGCAAGCAGAAATCTTGAAACTTGTGAGGAATTGATACAGAAAGAATATAAGAAAATTGTATAATTTTTCCATGCACAAACCATATAAAATTTTTGCTCAAAATGAACAACCCCTATGTCTTATATTCTAGGTTCTTCAAAGTAGCCACCTTTTGCTTTGATTACGGCTTTGCACTTGCTCTTAGCATTTTATTGATGATCTTCAAGAGGTAGTCACCAGAAAAGGTTTTTACATCACAGGTGTGACCTGTCAGGTTTGCCTTATGAATGGGGTTGGGACCATCAGTCGTGTTGTGCAGAAGTCAGGTGGATACACAGCTTATAGTCCTTCTGAATAAACTGTTAGAATTCGTATTATGGCTAGAAAAAAAGCAGCTAAGTACAGAAAAACGAGTGGCCATCATTACTTTAAGAAATGAAGGTCAGTCTGAAAAATTGGGAAAACTTCGAAAGTGTTCCCTACTGCAGTTGCAAAAACCAGCCACACGAAAGGAAGACCAAGAGTTACCTCTGCTGTGGAAGATAAGTTCATCCAAGTCACCAACCTCAGGAATCGAAGGTTAACAGCAGCTCAGATTAGAGACCAGGTCACTGCCGGACAGAGTTCTAGCAGCAGACACATCTCTACAACAACTGTTAAGAGGAGACTGTGTGCAGCAGCCTTCATGGTAAAATAGCTGCTAGGAAACCACTGCTAAGGACAGGCAACAAGCAGAAGAGACTTGTTTAGGCTAAAGAACAAAAGGAATGGACATTAGACCAGTGGAAATCTGTGCTTTGGTCTGATGAGTCCAAATTTGAGATTCCAACCACCGTGTCTTTGTGCGATGCAAAAAAGGTGAATGAATGAACTCTATATGCTTAGTTCCCACCAAGAAACAGGAGGAGGAGGTGTGATGGTGTGGGGTTGCTTTGCTGGGGACACTGTTGGGGATTTATTCAAAATTGAAGGTATACTGATCTAGCATGGTTACCACAGCATCTTGCAAAAGTATGCTATTCTCTCTGGTTTATGTTTAGTTGGACCATCACACCTCCGCTCTGTGAAAGGGCTATTTGACCAAGAAGGAGAGTGATGGGGTGCCACACCAGATGTCCCTGACCTCCACAGTCAAGATGGTTCAGGTGAGCTGGAGTGAAGGTAAAAGGGCCAACAAGTGTTAAGTATCTCTGGGAACTCCTTCAAGACTGCTGGAAGACCATTTCAGGTGAGTACCTCTTGAAGCTTACCAATGCCAAGAGTGTGCAAAGCAGTAATCAAAGCAAAAGTTGGCTTTGAACAACCTAGAATATGCAGTATGGCAATATATGGTACGATCAATCAAGCAACCTAGGATTAAAGTACCCTAGGGGGGTCTAAAAATATTAAAAATAAAAAAGTTTAAAAAATGATATAAAAAACCCCCTAAAAATTCAAATCACCCCTCTTTCCCTAGAAGTCATATAAATATAAATAAACAGTAAAAATTATAAACACATCCAAAAATGCCCAATCTATAAAAATATAATATATAATTAAATATAATTGAAACATATAAAAAATGAAAATGTCATCGAAAAGTTGCAATAAATGACACCACCCACAGTTATTAGTGCCAGAATAATAGTACAGGAGGTTTTTATTTTTGTAAATGTATGAAAACACTCTAAAACCTATACAAATTTGGTATCCCTGTGATCGCACTGACCCAAAGAATAAAGTAGACATGTAAATCGGGTTGCACAGTAAAAGCTGTAAAATCCAGGGCCACAAGAATGCGTTTTTTCACCAATTTTACTGCATTTGGAAATTTTTTCCCGCTTCCCAGTAAATACCATCACTATGAGGTGCAATTTTTTACGCAGAAAACAAGCCATCACACAGCTCTGTACATGGAAAAATACAAAAGATTATAGATTTTTTAAGGTGGGTGGTGAAAAATAGAAACGCAAAAACAAGAAGGGCCAGGTCGTTAAGGAGTTTATTACTATTAATTTTTATGAATGTAAGTATAAATTAGATGAAATTAGATCCAGTATAATGCTCAAATGTCATGTGACATCAGTGGAATCTGTTATTCTGGACATCTATGGTACTGTACTGCTCATTGAGTATATTGAAAGAGGTCATTACACTTAAAATTGATATATAAAGCTCACATAGTTATTTATAATGCAGTTTATGTTGATGTTTATTGTAGCTTTGTAAAATACCCTGTGCAGACTTTTTATACTGTACACTTGCTCCTTATGGATCATAACTTCAACCCCTTGTCTGCATCTTTTGTATATGTACAGTAAGTGATAACATCTATGGTGCAGCACACACACAACGGTTCTCTGTCTGACCCCTCATTCTTGTAGATCAATAGAGAATGTAGCAAACATTTAACAACAACAATAATAAAGTTACAAAAGTAAAAATAGCAACTAACTAAAGATCAACTAAAGTAATTGGTCCTCACAAATGTGCACCAATACTTGGATATATCAAGAGGCCTGGCCACTCAATATATCTAGCAGGTGGTTACACTGCCAGACAGTTATACTACACCAGGCCCTGCCAAACCACTTTAAAAAAAAAAATACATATATATAATAATAATAATAAACGGTAGATTTCCTGTTCTGTTAAGTGTGCAATATGCAATGAGAAATAGAACATTTCTGCATCTCATGAGCTGGTAACAGCAATGCCTGTATAATTTTTAATTTGTAAAGTTAGAAAACAAATGCTAACTCACATTTAATGATTTCCCTCACATTTTAATATTTCTCTGTACTGGTAATGCTTACTTTCAGTTATTATATCCATTGAGGACAGGACGACTAAACTTTTAAACCCACCCAACATGAAATTCCCCACAGCATTGTCCTACCTGATATTTTCTGTTTGAAAAGAATAACAGATGTTTTCCCTGGAAGCAGCCATGTAAGAAAGCCTCTCTGTGCCCCGGGATAAGAGAATACAAAAATATTCTTAATGAGCTCTTGAGCCTTATTTAATTTTTCATTGAAGCAGACCCATAGGCTGAAATTTCTCAAGCACCCTTGCAGAACGATTAGGCAAGCTATAATGATATAGGTGTTATAGAGAAATACTAGTAAACTTGAGAAAAACATCTGTGACGGCATCTATAAGCCTAGAGATTTCCAGAAATAGCTTACCAAGACCTGATTCAAGAATTGAGAATTGCAATATATTGGGATATATTTGAGGAATCACTGAACTTCAATGCATAGGACTTTGGGCTAAACCTCAAGGTGTATGCTTAGAGGTTCCCTGGAATTTAACCTTTAATCCCAACACAGGAATCTGGTAATGTAACAGGAACAGCTAATGCCTAGCTCACAACTAAAAAGTAACCACAGGTGAGGAATTACTAAACCAAATGCATAAATAGTCAGGCATCTAGAGGCTCGGGATGACAATAAATAGAAGGTAATGACAGGCAGTGGACAAGTAGGAATAAATAGCCTGGAACCAAAAGCTAGGGCAGAAATTTGTGGTGCCTTCATTGGGCTTTAAAGAGAACCTTATACCAGGTTTTATCCCACAGAACAAGCAGCCTCCTTAGGTAGGGTATAAAATGTCCTTCTCTAGAATTCCCTATTATATGTGACATCTCATATGTTTAACTATAAAAAAATCTCCTTAAAAGCCAGGCAAATATGACTCTTCTTCTCCATTTACACATGTGAAGAGTCATGTTTAGTGGTTGCAGGGGTAGTGTCACTGCAGACACTTGTCTCTTTGGTTCTGTAGTACCTTTGTAAGTCATATTACAGATAGGAATCTCATCTTTCTATTTTATAAGATATAGAACTGGACTTACAGGCAGTTAAAAGTAGGCGGGAAATGGATCTCACATTTCCAACTATGCATTCAGCTGCCTGTCTCTTTGGTTCTGTTACTCACAAAGCCTGATGTGATCTGAAAGATGAGATCCTTATCTTTAATATCTTTAACACAAAATATTGTTTCTATGTACTGTAAAACTGAAGATGGGAGCTTCTGACCCCACCTCTGCAACCACTACATTTTCCTAAACTCATGCAAAAATAGCGTGAGAAGAGTCATATTTGTCTGACTTTGGCGGATATTGTTTATAGGTAAACAGGTAAAAAACTGACGACAGATTGTCTTTAACCCCTTCAGGACATAGCCAGTTTGTACGTTAAGGTTTAGCTTCAGTTCAACAAAATTCTTGATTGTCCATAGGTAAGGTTTAATCGAGTTTTGATCTGAATTTCTGATGGTTAAACAATTCATCCTGTCGAGGAACTAGTTCTCTACAATTACATTATTATTTAATTATACCTGCAAACACTTACAATAAAGGTACACAATAGTACACTAAAGTCAATTGTTTATTTCTTTTTTAAGGACTTAGGACAAGGGTTTAAGAGTAAAAACATTACAAAGGATGAGATCCAGGGATAATGGAAAAGCAGTGGCATAACTAGAAGCTGGTCGGCCCCAGTGCAAAGTCTGTATCAGGCCCCCGACTATAATGTAGGGTTTATAGTAATAGTCTTCTCATATGGGAAAGTGACACCATAAGGGCCCCCTAAACCTCTTGGGCCATGGTGCGATCGCAACCTCTGCACCCCCTCAAGTAAAGGGAATGTTTTAAGTTTATTCTTGTTTTCTTTTATCTCTTTATATGCACTCAATAGACATTGGGAGGGCATTGCAATATCTACAGTATATGAAACTTATACAAGTTATGTAACAAAATGTGTCACCTTGAACTTGTGCATGTTCGCATCACTTGTTTTTGCCATGAATGACAGAAGTGACAAAACTGTTTTACTGTCTATGGTTACAGTTACCATGCCATCAGTTTACTATGTCTCTTGATCTTGGTTGTTTTCATCCCCATTTATTCTCTTATTATCATAGGGGTCTAGTTACAGTTTTGGCAACGTTTAATAGTCTGTTCAGTACACTGGAAAAGTGGAAAAAATTCCAAACGAGATTAAATTGACAGTAAAAAGTTGCATCACGTTTTTTGTTAGCTTTTTTGTTGGCTGATCTCCTTTTTCTTTGGATCTAAAGGATCACAGAGATAAAAAAAAAATCATTGTGTTTTGTTTCATCTTAATACTTTAAAAAAATGTTAATCTTCCAAAAAAGATGAAAGATTGCAATTACCACAATCTATCATCATAATGGTAATCTATCAAAATAATCTATCACTTTTTAATATTATCAATACTATCAATTTTTAATACTTCAATGTGTTGAGAATAGGATAAGATAGACAATAGACAATGCAGAATGACAAGCCTTTTATGTGGTTTCTGTATGACAGGACTATGCAGGCAAAGCTGTGTGATCTTTATTTGGAGCTGGCTTGTGATAAACTTTCTAATGTCTCTTTAAATCAATAAAATTGCAGATTTCTTTTAATAAAATGCCGATCACCCACTAACTTTAGGTGTCATCTGATGTGGGGCTTGAGTCTGTAGCAGAGGGCACATTTACTTACCCGTCTGGAGGAGTTCACTGAAAGTGTATTGTCTGATGATAACGTACTGCGACAATGCAAGATCGTGCGCCCGATATCGTGCACGTGTTGCTTCTCTGCTCTGGTCCGCCGGAGTTCACTTCTTCCTGGTGTATATAAGTGCTTGATCTTGCAACACAATTTCAAAGTTAAATTCCCACGCTTAGCCCCCCCTCCCCACCACCACCACCACCATTCCTTTAGCATGATAGCCAGTGAAGCTGCACAAATATCAGATCACGGGCGACACAATCCCCTGTTAAATACCTGGAACAGCCGTGAAAAACCTGAAAATGTCGTAAAGTCTGACAAAAGTGTGTCCACAGACCCTTAGTAAATAAGCCCAAATGTCTTTTGGTGACTCTGAATTTTCCCCTGCTCTCATGATCACACAGCAGGAGACCTAGGGAGAAGACAGAGATAGCAGGAGACCATAGGGAGAAGGCAGAGAAAGCAGAAGGAGCATGTAACAAAAATGAAGTTGTGGCCCTTAAATATGAAATTTCACTAAAAATGGCCTCCTTCCTTCTAAAACCAACTTTTAAAATTATGCTAATGAGCCTGAGGGGCTACCCTATCCCCTCTCTAATCTGACTTTACAGGCTGTTACATTGTCTTAATCTCCCTCTTGCCCCCCCCCCTCTGTAACAATATTTAGTTTTTGTATGAATTAAATAACTCTTAATAAACATTATAGAGGCAGTCCCCGGGTTACATACAAGATAGGGTCCGGAGGTTTGTTCTTGAAGTTCTAGACAATTTTTTTTTCCATCCCAGTGACAATTGGAGTTTCAAAATTTTTGCTGTATTTGGGCCAAGGATTATGAATAAAGCTTCATCACAGACACCTTACAGCTGATCATTGCAGCCTGGGACTATAGTAAAGCATCCAGTGAGGTCACCAGAGGTCAGAGGGGTCCGTCTGTAACTATGGGTTGTCTGTAAGTCAGGTGTCCTTAAGTAGGGTATTAATCTAATTTTTGTTTTTTTTTCTTTTGTATGTAAATTTTTTATGATTCTTGGCACAAAGGAGGGGTATGCCGTACTTCAAAAAGTTGGAGTTGCAGAAAATAACTGATGCCAAAATTTGGTCAAAAAGAAGTGTCTGATCTAACTTAACAAAAATTGTGTTTCCCAGTGTAACCCATTGGGTTCCACAGTGTAACCGCGCAATGAAGAAGCTGTGCAGGAACAGAGCAAGGGCATTACCTTCTTTCTCAAGCATCCTGTACCCTGACATATTTGCATTATGCTGTGGATTTATTATTTGTGTCACAGGGTTAATTTTTTTGGAACAAATTGTGTGCCTAAAATGACTCTCCACATTCATGAAGGTATGATAGAACTTGCTATTTGTGGGTAGAAGTGTACAACACCAGTAGCACCAGAAAAAGGTGTCAATAATCTAGAAGTGCAGGAAAAGTTTGAAATAGAGAAACTTGTGTTTCTTTTTAATAGACTCTACAGTATATCCATAAACCTATTCACCAACACGAAGGCTGACTGCACTCTATAGCATCTTATGCATAGCATTTCTGTGTGGTAAATGTGCAGCTTAATACAGTTTATTGTATGATATTTATAAAAACCCTATACACACATTGCTTAAAAATACACCATTAGGAAAGGCTTCCAGTTGGGATTTATGATCCGCAACATGTCATTCATTTGCTAAGGATCCCGTTGTAGAATTCAGCCATTGCAATGCAAAGGATGAGCTCCCTCCCCAGCCATAGCTAAATTGCAGCATAAAAACTAATCAGAAAGTAGCCAATTTCAGCCGGTTTATGATGCTTGCGCAATGTCTGCGGAATCACAATTGTAGTAAATTCAGCAATCATTCTGCTACAGAATACGCCGGCTTGGATAGTCTGAGTATTGTGGCTTACCTACTGTAGTTAATTAATATTCAGTACATATATTTTGTTGGTGGCCACTTATAGTAAGTCAATGCTTCAAAGTGTTTCAGGATTAGTTCCAACATTCACAGTATATGGCACACAGTTTTCAGCAGAAATTTGGTGTCAAATACTTCCATGTCACAATCTGTGTCACTGAAGATTTTGAGAAACCTGCCCTATATTCCAAGTGGCATCTGCTAGCAATGCACTTGGAATATACAAATGGGGAATATTTTACCCTACAACCTCCCATTGACTATTATAGGAAAGGGATTTTGGCACAAAGTTTCCTGACACAAAATTTGTGCTAAAATCTGCCATGTGAATGGAGCCTCAGGCTATTCCTTATATAAGGTCTTCTTTTTTTCTATTAATTCCACAGATACTAATTTATTTAATTGTACCTTACATTGTAAAGTAAGTACAGTGACATACTTAGATCTTTGCTAATTGTTTTCAAGTCTTTCCAGCGCCCCAGTGTTTTAACACTGCCTTTGAAAATTTCAACATAAATGCCTCCTAGGCCTTTCTTCAGAGATAGATCCATTTCCAAGCAGTTTTCTTCTAGTCCCTGACACAGATGTTGCAAACAGGCAGTCTGTGTAAAATGTATGGCTTATTTGTGAATGGATGATGAATAATATATGAAGAATAATGTATACATATTTGATTTAATACATAAATATTCTTTCATCAGTGTGTACACCTACCAATGTAACCTACTATGATAATACTATACTTCTTGTACATACTGGTGATATACTGGTGATAAAAGAGTACTAAATTATCCATGTAGATTCTAAAATCCAAAGCATTACAGTAGATAGAACCCCAAATTACAGGTGTCCAAAGGTACAAACCTGCCCTGAGCAAGTTATGTTTTAGGAATATAATAGCAATAGACCATACCATCACTATGATTGAGGCTAGTAGGTTGTCTTTTGTAAGGAAAGATTATCTGATGTTAAAGAATAGAAACCTGCTCCATTCTCTTACTGTATTTATGTCAACAATTTGATAAGATAACCTTATAACACTTTATACTGCCCAAGTACTGTTGCTCAGCTCCCATTAAAGGGGTTGGCAACTCTTTTACATAAATTGATCATGTGCCTTTTCCTCCTTAAAGGGGCACTCCCATCTGGGCATTTACATTTAATTAAATTCATTTGCCATATACACTCACCGGCCACTTTATTAGGTACACCTGTCCAACTGCTCGTTAACACTTAATTTCTAATCAGCCAATCACATGGCAGCAACTCAGTGCATTTAGGCATGTAGACATGGTCAAGACAATCTCCTGCAGTTCAAACCGAGCATCAGTATGGGGAAGAAAGGTGATTTGAGTGCCTTGAACGTGGCATGGTTGTTGGTGCCAGAAGGGCTGGTCTGAGTATTTCAGAAACTGCTGATCTACTGGGATTTTCACACACAACCATCTCTAAGGTTTACAGAGAATGCTCCGAAAAAGAAAAAACATCCAGTGAACGGCAGTTCTGTGGGCGGAAATGCCTTGTTGATGCTAGAGGTCAGAGGAGAATGGGCAGACTGGTTCGAGCTGATACAAAGGCAACAGTGACTCAAATCGCCACCCGTTAAAACCAAGGTAGGCAGAAGAGCATCTCTGAATGCACAGTACGTCGAACTTTGAGGCAGATGGGCTACAGCAGCAGAAGACCACACCGGGTGCCACTCCTTTCAGCTAAGAACAGGAAACTGAGGCTACAATTTGCACAAGCTCATCGAAATTGGACAGTAGAAGATTGGAAAAACTTTGCCTGGTCTGATGAGTCTCGATTTCTGCTGCGACATTCGGATGGTAGGGTCAGAATTTGGTGTCAACAACATGAAAGCATTGATCCATCCTGCCTTGTATCAACGGTTCAGGCTGGTGCTGGTGGTGGAGGTCATGGTGTGGGGAATATTTTCTTGGCACTCTTTGGGCCCCTTGGTACCAATTGAGCATCGTTGCAACGCCACAGCCTACCTGAGTATTGTTGCTGACCATGTCCATCCCTTTATGACCACAATGTACCCAACATCTGATGGCTACTTTCAGCAGGATAATGCGCCATGTCATAAAGCTGGAATCATCTCAGACTGGTTTCTTGAACATGACAATGAGTTCACTGTACTCAAATGGCCTCCACAGTCACCGGATCTCAATCCAATAGAGCATCTTTGGGATGTGGTGGAACGGGAGATTCGCATCATGGATGTGCAGCCGACAAATCTGCGACAACTGTGTGATGCCATCATGTCAATATGGACCAAAATCTCTGAGGAATGCTTCCAGCACCTTGTTGAATCTATGCCACGAAGAATTGAGGCAGTTCTGAAGGCAAAAGGGGGTCCAACCCGTTACTAGCATGGTGTACCTAATAAAGTGGCCAGTGAGTGTATAAACATTTCTTCAATTGGATGTTAATTAAAAAAATGTTCTTGTGTGAAGATAATTTCTCATAAATGTAGTCATGTTGTCCCTTAGAAACGAGATAGCTTCCTCAGATACGGCCACCTAACACTCTGGCAGCAGTGGCCAGACATGCGCTATAGAGTCCTGCCGGACCACCTGGATTCAGCAATCATTACTACAGGACGGCTGTGGGACCTGCAGTAACTCCCGGACATTTCATATACAAAAACAATTTGTTTTTTTTTGTGCAATCTGCCCAGCAGAGGTGGCCGTATCCGAGGAAGCCATCTCGTTTCTAAGGGACAACATGACTACATTTATGAGAAATTATCTTCACACAGGAACATTTTTTTTAATAACATCTAATTGAAGAAATGTTTACATATGACAGATTAATGAAACTGAATGTGAATACCGAGACGAGAATATCCCTTTAATAATAATCCTTGAATGCTCATCAAGTGATTCAACATCCCTGCTACTTACTTTTGTGCTGTCTGCAAACGCACATATCTTTGTTTACATGTCTGAGCACTGATGTATAGGAGGGGCCTGCAGCAGGACATTATAACCCACCCTGCTATCCCCCTCCCCTCTTCTGACATGTGCCAGTGAGATGGACTAACAATAATAGAAAAAACAGGGTTATTGATAGGCATGCTACTCAGGGGATAGGTTGAAAACAAAAATCTTTATTTTCATGGTGAGGGCAATCTGTATCAACATGGGGGTCAGCGTTTTCTTCTGCCCAAATGTGATAGCAGGTGAAAATCAACAAAAAGAAATATACATATAATAGATGTATGTAAATGTAATATTTTAAAAATATATTATATATAATACAATTTATAAAAATATATGAGGCCTAGAATGTATCTAATGACACTAATGATAACAATAATAACATGTTATCAGTCAAATAAATCAATGTATAGTAATAATAAATATGAAATTGTAAATTTTGGATTTATTAATTGATTGAAATGAACTGAGGTACAATGATAAACAAATGCGTTGAAAAATGTGTTATATAATCGATTTTAAAAATGAATTATGAAGTACCATTCCTGATGGAAAATGATGCATAGTTGTATATCCAAACATTGGGTCGTTTTATGTTCTGGTTCCGCTATTAGTAAGTTTATTGAATCATATCCAACTTTGACAGTATGAAGGTCAAGGAGTTTTAAAGATCAACTAGTAAGGAGTCTTTACCAAACAGTACCAAAAATTTCTATGGTTCAAAAGGTCCATGTCCGGGATTTTTTCCATGTGGACGATGTGTGGCATGTCCCAATATGGAACAATCCATTGATGTTTATAATTTTGAACAAATCAAAACATACCAAATCAGAAATACACATCTCTTGTGATACATGGGCAATGATATATTTTGCCACATGCTCTACGCCTAAATTCATAAAAAGATTGCTGGAAATACCTCTGTACTGACCATTAAAGTATTTGCTCAAGCTCAAAGGTAACTGTGAGTCGGAGTATCATAATCAGACTACATTTAAGGTATAAATTTTATTATTTAAAAAAAAAAAATCTGCCATCAAAATCAAGCATGATAAATCAGGGGTGTTACCGTGACTTTGATAATCTTCTTATATTTTTTATCCATTGCCTCCTTTCTTCTAAAATCAACTTTATAATTATGCCAATAAGCGTGAAGGGCTCTGTTGGGTGTTTTCAGAACTCCTCAAAGCTGTAGCTTCCCTGGCATTTACAATGAACAGAGCAGATCTCCCCTTCCCCCTGCCCTTCAGGCTGCTTCTAGATTACATAGGCAGAGGAAGGAGGGGGAGAGCAGGGGGTTGGGTTAGACATGCTCATTGTAACAGTCTGTGAACCTGCCACACTAAGGGGATCTAGTAAGACTTTCAGGCTTATGAGCATAATTTTAAAAGTTGCTTTTAGAATGAAGAAGGCCATGGATAACAAATATAAGAAGATTACCACAGTATGGTGCCTAGATCGATGAGTAAGTGTCCCTGGTTTAGCATGATGCATTTTGATGGTATAATTATGTTTAAGTGAAACATCTCCTAAAAAGAGATAAGCGTTTCTGAAGGTCTTGTCAGATACTCAACTCAGTTGAAGATCAGATCAATGATTAACTCTTTCCATACTCAGAGAACATTCTCCTTGATAATTCAGCAATCTGAAAAGATTAGACTACCATGTACTGTATGTAGGATTATCAAGTTCCTTTATCTAGGAGTTGTCAGGGGATACAGGACAGAAAGCTGATTAACAAAAACTGCATAAATAAGCATGAATGGCAGAGGAAAAAGAACACAGGAACATATTTATTAAATAAAGTTTATCACAATGCACTATTCATTTATGAAATTTAGTTTATATAGTATTCAAGCATGGCCATTCACTAACTTTAAAAATGTTTCATGACATGAAAAACAAACAAAACAAATAAAGGAAATCTACTGTTTGTTTTTATGCATTATAAACCATACATACCTTGAGAATGCTGTAGCTACATTGATGCAGAATCATATCTTGTTTAATCCCTGAACTGAGTTGTTTTGCTTAAAAACAATTATAAAATTATGATAATGAAGCTCTGTCGCTCCTGATTCTGGCCTGACGCTTCTCCTCACCCTAATTATACACTGCTCAAGCCTTGTTCTGCCCAACATTAGCCAAGAATGCATCATCACTCTGTTGTCCCTGACAGGCAAAAATAATCAATCCCTGCACCATCCCCCAGCTGCTGTGTATAAGTCATACAGCTGAAGTTGATTAGCCCTGTCTGGAAAGTTCAGGAAGCTCCGTGTAAAGTGTTTATGTATGGCATCCAGCAGCATCCAGCTTTCCCAAGGTCTTGAATTGTATAATTGTTTTTTGAGCAAAACCACCCGGTTCAAGGATTAAACAATATATGTTTCTGCATCAATGTAGCTACACCATTCTCAAGGAGTTTGGTTCATAATGCATGAAATCAAATGGTAGATTTCTTTAACTACACAGTATAAGAAAGAAATCACATGGCTAGTTATAGCAGCATTTTAAAACCTTGCAGTTGAATTGTGGAGAAAACGCATTAATATCTGATTAAGAAATTAGCCGTGTAGTAAATAATGAGAAATCTTTACAGTGGGCAATAAAGAAAATCAAAGGATGCAAAGCTGATGTTTGCAAAGGAAACTCATCTTCAATCGCAGAGCCAGAACTCTTTGAGACTAAACAGAGAATCTCTGCTTGTTCTTCTAACAAAGGACTCCTGAGCTCAGCATACACAGGCTTATTCCACCCTTTTTCGCCTCATCTGGCAGCCGCTTTCCGGTCCAGCACACACTAACATTTAATGAGTCAAACTTCCCATTTTCAGACTAATCAGTCGACTGCACTAATTGCAAATGCAAATATGCAAATTTATATTAATTAATTACTCTGCTAATTAGTTCTGCGGTCTCTTTTTTTAAGGGGGGTGTGCGTGTGGAGGTAATAAATCACTTTGCAGTGAAAGGGAAACGTGTTCATTCCCATCTCACTCCCCATAAAAATTTAATGTACTCATTGAAGTAAAAAAAATGTATATTAGAGTATGTAAAAAATATATGTGTACACATAGTCTAATTGCTGCTCTTCCTGATGAGTCCCCTTTAGGAAGGTGCAATTCTGAGTTGACTTTCACATCTTTGGCAAATGCCATCACTAAGTTGGCTGTTAGCAGTTTAATTATCACATTATGAGCTTCTACAAAAGCAACTTTCCTGTGCTTCAGGCTGTGACTTCAAGCACAGCAGTTCTCACATGCTGAAAAAAACTTCTAAGTAGGATGCATCTGTATAGGCATTATAACCTTCTCACTTATGTGGAAACAGGACAAAGAACACAATGGGGAAATTTCTAAACAGTGTTAAGAAATGCATTACCTTACAATGTGTGGATATTTGGTTAAATGTATAAGAATGACACATTACACATTAGACAGGTTTGATTAATGCTCTTTCTTGTGCCATTTCTTGACTGCTCTACATTTGCACCCAAAATGGGGCTATGTCCTTAATAAAGTAGGTGCTTTAAAGTAAGAATGCTTTGAAAACCCAATGAGATTTATCAGGCCATCTTGTCTTGTTTTCATTTGGTGTAGAACAATACCCTGCAGGAAAACTCTTAACAAACCTGATCCAATAATTTTCAATTTTGTGTCAGGTAGCATCAATTGCGATTGCAGAAATCCATTCAAATCAAGTGCAGAAGCATTCTATGTGATGCTTCTATTTTCTGCTGTGCACACCGAACAGGCACACAATTTTCAACTAGTTGTATCTGGATCAGAACCCAAAACTTAAATTATGCAATTTCAGAAATTCTTCTGCAATTGGTCTGGAAATCACCTCCAATATTTTGAACATTTTTTCTTTATACAGTCCAAAATTCTAACATATTTTAATTATTTCCTAATTTTCTCCACTACACAATAACCTCTGCCCTTGCTTGTTAGACCTAGAATATAATTTAGACATTTTGGAGGTGAAGGTCCTCTAATGTGCTACTTTGAGAGTTGAGTCATTAGATGGAGTCACAGTTCTCCTTCATTAATTGCAGGGTCCTGTATAGTGCCAGACGAGGTGAGAACCCTTTGTTAACCATACAATGTTGTTTTGTATAATTTAGCCTCAATCATTTTATAATATTAAAAAAATCCCTACATCTAGCATATATTCTTATAATAACAGAGATTATAAATATTTCTTGTTTGAATTTTTACCTAAATTGTATGCACTTTTATATCCTCTTTTTACAATTGAAGTAATAGCCAAATCCACATTATAAAATACTGTTAAATATGATCAAGTGTAAGTGTGTACAGTCATTATACCAAGTGATGATATTATCTTTAATTTCTGTCCCTGTTTCTCTTCCCATACAGCCATAGGGTTTATAGTAGGGTTTGGAGACAAGCTCCCCCAGAACAATCTGAGTTTCACCCACACCATCGAAGCAGACAGTATAGTATTTCTTGATGTTAGATTAAAGGGTATATCAAGACTCAAACATAAAGAAAACCCACAGCTGGTAATACCATCTTGCATGCCACAAGCCTACATGCGCAGCATACAATTAGCAGTGGGTGAACTTACTTGTTCTAAACAAAAACATATATTCAGAAAACTCAAAAAAGGGTCTATCCAGGGTGGATACTCACAAGAGCCAAAAATATAGATGACAAAAAAAGCAGACTCTTGTTGGTACCATCAAAAGAACATTCACTAATAGAAATTACCAACACATAGAGTAACACAGTTTTTTCCCCCAAAAAAATTCTGGTTCCTACTGTAGTGATTGTGTATAATCCACCATGACTACAAATATAAAAGAACATCATATACAGACACGTGCCTATATTGAAGAAAAAATCTATACTTGAAACTATCTTAGATCAGGGGTGTAGAGAGTATCCAGAAGGAGGAGAACAATAGGTAATATAGTGTCACCTTCACTTTTTAATAGTGGCCCTAGGAAAACCTGGTGGTCCAGTACATGCTTCTATAGTTGCAATGCAAGAAAATGTAGAACATGTTCAAGAAAAAGGAATTTTAATCAAGTGGGGGTAATATCAATTATGTAAATAATGATTTTATCAATTGTGACAGTATATGTTTGATCTATGTCATTGAATGAACCAAGTGTAAACTTCTATATGTTGAACAAATCTGTAGAAAGTTAAAAATACACTTTTTGGAATACATTGATGTAGGAAACCCAGAGGGTAGGCATCCAAACATCTGTGATTGAACCATATCCCGGGTCGCAGGCCCACCTGTGTGCTTTACTGTGCCTCCGGAGCCTGTCGGGCCGGTAACTCATCACGCCTGGCTCCAGTGGTGGCCTCTTTGCTTCCCGCGGTCCGGCGCGCACTCCAGCTCTGTAGGATTTAAAGGGCCAGTGTGCTGATAATTGGTGTTCGTCTGACAAGATAAATTCCTGCCCCTTCCTGTGTCCCCTGCTGGATCTGTGTGCCTAGTGCATCAGAGAAAGCTGTCCATGCATTATGCTGTGTTTCTAAATTCCAGTTGTGACCCCGGTTCCGTTATGGACTCCGATCCTGTGCTGCCTGTCCTGCCCTACCGCTACGTCCCCGACTCCGAATCCTGTGCTGCCTGTCTCGACCTCCTGCCTGTCCTCAACCACGAGTTTGCCTGACGATTTTGTACTACGCCTTGGCCACCAGTGCGGACAAAGTCGCGCCTGCGGAACGACCTGGTGGTACCACGCCGCAACAAGTCCAACCTGCTTTGCGGCGGGCTCTGGTGAAAACTGGGTACCACTTAGACTCCGCTCCCAGGTGTCGGTTTACGTCATCGTCTGTGGTGGTACAGAGGATCCACTTCCACTGATCCTGACAATATGTTATATCCTAGGGTTCTAAACTTTTTGTACTATTATTTGTACAATGCACAAGATCTATGTCATTATCTACACATGTAATGCATTCATTTGTACCACTCATTTTCTATAGCATCATTTTCTATAGTATAATTACGGTATGCCATTGAAGTGTATGAGTATTGGTTCATTACATTTATATATAAATTGTTCTCTTTACTGTAGTGATTGGTATATATTACACTTATAACACTTTATAAATATGTTGCCAGTTATCAGTCCCAATACTATTTAAACACCTTTTGCATGAAATTCATTGTTTAAACGTGGTCCTTCACTAAGTGAACCTCTGTAACTTTTAAACAGGTTTCTATTTATTGCCCCAGTCACTGAAGAAACAACTGAACATTGCATTAGCCAGCACAGGTAAACTTGTGTATCCATGGATACCATTGTATCCAAGACAGTCACATGATGGATCATGTGGCTAGCTTAAGCCCATGAATAGTAGGAGGTTAACTTGGTGATGGAGCACACACCCACAAGTGAAGATGTGATTGGATGATGATGATGATGAAAACACAAAATTTTGCAACCATAAAGAGTTGAGGAGAATGCCAGCATTATTACCTTTTTGAATACATAGTATATGAGGTGTAATATCAATTTTAACAATGTTAGCCTCTATATTGTTATGCTATGTTGGTTCCACCTGATAGGGAGTAACTGGGAGATGCTTTTGCATATAAGGAGGGACTCACATACGTGCCCAGTAAGGGCACACAGGTACCAGAAACATGTTGACCAGAATGTTTGTTTTTGCACAATTCTGAATGTTATCATGAATTTTAAATAAAGCCCTATTCACACTGTTCTTTGGAGCTGGACCTGGATTTTCTTTTATTGCAATATTATGGTACAGGTGGGTAATCTGTGAATGCACCATATCAATTAGTTGAAACATGCGCATACAAGAATAATCTCAAGGGGTGTCACGTAATTAAACACTTTTGAGCACTTTCTATGTACAGTAATATTGCAGTTTGTTATACAATTGCCTCCCTGGTGTGAATAACAAAAAGTAAACAAAATAAAGGTAAAGTAAAAATTCACCAAGAAGCTTTTTTTCCCCTCTACACATTCATAGAAAAACATAAACAATCCCTAAAGGGAACCTGTCATACTTCATACTTATCATACTTCTTTTAGGCAAATATTGCTAATAAATTGCTAAATGTACAAAATATATGAATCTGATTACATGAAATCCCAGAGAAGAGTATAAGTCCATGGAGACATGCTGTGATTTCATGTGATCAGATACATTCATGGCGTAGATTTTGCAAATGTAATTGTTTAAAGGACCTCAATATACATCACCCTTGTAACATGGCATAAAGTTCTCAATAGTAAGAAAGAGGCATGGGGCATGAAGAGGAAACACTGGGCTCGCTCCCCGCTGCTAGAGTTGGCTATATATCAGTCAGCATAGCAAAGTTGATTTTATAGGGATTTGAGGAAAACCATTTTTAGCTAAAAGAATGGTGGCATTTAGTTAATAGGGCTCTGTGGAAACCTGTCACCAGTTGCAATTGTGAAAAAATTAATGACAGGTTTTTTATGAGCCTTCTTTTTATATTGCTTAGGAGTGTCTTTGGTTTTGGCTGCAAATACATCAGAAACTGTGTCAACAGTAATGACCTTGTCATTGTACTTGTCAAAACATACATTTATATATTCATAAATAAGTAAATAAATTAATAAATGAATAAGTAAATGAATAAATGACAAACAAGAAATGAAAAACAATACCCCTAATTTTACCACCAAAAACTGGGAAAACCTATTGACTCAAGTATAAGCTGAGGGTGCGAAATGCATTGGTCACAGCCTCCCAGTATACAGCCAGCAAGTCCCCAGTAGTATATAGCCTGCCAACCCCTGTAGTATATAGCCTGCCAGCCCCCTGTAGTATATAGCCAGCCAGCCCCCTGTAGTATATAGCAAGCCAGCCCCCTGTAGTATATAGCTTGCCAGCCCCCTGTAGTATATAGCAAGCCAGCCCCCTGTAGTATATAGCCTGCCAGCCCCCTGTAGTATATAGCCAGCCAGCCCCCTGTAGTATATAATCCCAAAACTTAATCTTAACCCCTTATCACCGACACTAGTTTTCAGCTCAATGACCAGACTCGATTTTTCAAATCTGACATGTCTCACGATAATTGGTTATAACTTCGGAACGCTTTAACATATCCTGGTGATTTTGAGAATGTTTTCTCGTGACACATTGTACTTCATGTTAGTTATAAAATTTAAGTGATAAGTTTTGCGTTTCGTTCTGAAAAAAAGTGAAAATTTGGCAAAAGTTTGTAAAAATTCTTCATTTTCCAAGTTTGAAATGTTCTGCTTTCCAGACAGGAAGTAAAACTACCCAAAAAGTTTGATAATTAACATTTACAGAATATCTGCTTTATGTTGGGATGATATTTTATGCTTCCGGTCATTTTTCTAGGATGTTATGAGGCGCAGAACTTTAGGTGCGATTTTTCTTATTTTCATGAAAATTGCCATAACTCACATTTTGAGGGACAACTCGGCTTCCAAGTGACTTTGAGAGGCCTAAATAATAGTAAAACCTCATAAATTACCACACTATAGAAACTTCACCCCTCAACATATGTAAAACAACTTCTATTAAGTTCATTAACCCTTTAAGTGTTTCACATGGGTTAAAAAATATGGACCTGCGATTTAGAAACTATGGAATTTTTTTGGAAATACATTCATTTAGGCCAAAACTGACATTTTCAGAATAAATTAAATGATGAAACGCACTGCAACGCTTGATGCCCAATTCCTCCCGAGTTTACTGATACCCCATATGTGGTGGTAAACTGCTGTACGGGCGCACGGCCAAGCATAGAATGAATGGAGGCGCCGTCCACAGCAGATTTGTATTGTCACATTGTACGACCTATAAATTTTTATTTTTTTTGGTAATGCGATCATATGAGGGCTTATTTTTTATGGGATGAGATACAATGTATAAATAATTTATTTTGGGAGTCTAAAGCTTATTCATGAGATTTTATTAACTATTTCAAGGGGGACACAAACAAAATCATCAATTTTTATTTTGGATTGTGAGCATCCCCCCCCCCCCGCTCACCGTAACGTAAAAATAATATTTTATCTTTATTCTCTGGTTCACTACGATTGCGGTGATACCTCATTTATATAGTTTTTCTTATTTTGCTCAATTTTCCTGAGCAAAACCAATATTGGAGAAAATCGCATTGTTTTTACTATTGACAAGTTTTCAGGGCCATAACTTCTGTATTTTTCTGTTGTCAGATCTGGTTGAGGGCTTATTTTTTGCGAAAACAGTTGTTCTTTTCAGTCGTATCATATTAGGTACCGTAACTTTTTTTGATCACTTTTTAGAACATTTTTTGTGATGGTGTTTGATGAAAAATTGTATATTATGGGAAGTTTTTCGAGTTTTTTTTTACGTAGTTCACCGAGCGGGTTCAATATTGATTTAGATATATTGTACAGATTAATACGGACGCGGTGATACCTCATTTATATAGTTTTTCTTATTTTGCTCAATTTTCCTGAGCAAAACCAATATTGGAGAAAATCGCATTGTTTTTACTATTGACAAGTTTTCAGGGCCATAACTTCTGTATTTTTCTGTTGTCAGATCTGGTTGAGGGCTTATTTTTTGCGAAAACAGTTGTTCTTTTCAGTCGTATCATATTAGGTACCGTAACTTTTTTTGATCACTTTTTAGAACATTTTTTGTGATGGTGTTTGATGAAAAATTGTATATTATGGGAAGTTTTTCGAGTTTTTTTTTTTACGTAGTTCACCGAGTGGGTTCAATATTGATTAAGATTTATTGTACAGATTAATACGGACGCGGTGATACCAAATATGTACGTGTTTTGTGTTTTATATACTTTATTTGTATTTTATGTGTTACTGGGGAGATTATGGGACTTTTATTTTATTTATTTATTTAATTATATTATAAAAAGATTTAATTTTTTTTTTTTTACTTTTTTACATTTTCTACTTCTTGGCTTGAATAAGCGATCATCCGATCGCTTATTCAAGCCTTTACACTGCAATACACTTGTATTGCAGTGTATAGTGTAAGTAACTGAGCATGCCGCGCATGCTCAGTTACTTACAGCCGGGTCCTGCCAGGAAGGCAGGACCCGGTGAGAAGAGGAGCCGACAGCCCCGGGTCACTCGTCGGAACCCGGGGCAGCGGCAGGAGGGATCGGATCCCCCGGTAAGCACACCGGGGGGGTCCGATCCACGGGGGACACACTTGCACGCCGCGGTCATGCTTGACCGCGGCGTGCAAGGGGTTAAACACCAGGGATCGGAGTTTTTCCGATCCCGGGTGTTAGTGCCGGGTCTGGGCTGTAATATCACAGCCCGACACCGGCACTATAATAACCCGATGTCCCGAAATCTTCTTCTGATGCGCCGCCGTAGAAAGGCGTCGCATCAGAAGAAGTACCCTTAATGACCGCCGTAGAATCCTGATAGGGCGGTCATTAAGGGGTTAAACATGTATGCGAATAACGCAGTCATACAAGACTATCTCGTGTGTAATGAGTATGCCAAAGAGACAAAATTAAGGAGTTACCCTCACAAATCTACAACTATAGACCTATCCACCTGAACAAAGGGAATGACGTACACTACAACCATAATATAGACAAAATATCCTTTATTGTATTAAATCACAAATTAAAACATGGGTAAAAAAGCATCTCAGGAGAGATATAAAAGTGAAATAGCACAGGAGGTTAGTCCACTTAGTTAAGGAGAGTATCATAGTATACATTACACTTTAGACTGTCTTCAAAATGCATCATGCATGTAAACATCAACTTGCAAATGTAAACAAAGTGTGCTTTAAAATTACGTAACAGCATATAACATCATAGAATCATTAATAGTACATCTATTTCAAGGAGACAACCCTGCGGAACATGGTGTCCTCTCTGCTCGCCCGCTGACTTTAGACTTCAGCGGGTGCAGGTCCAGAGTCTGCAGCTGAATGAGCGCGAAGCATAGAGGAGATGCTCCATAGACTCAGCGGTGATGTGACCGCCGGGTCTAAAGGGGTTAATCAGAGCTGCTGGGGCTAATTAGACCCAGTACAGCTCTGATCACCTGTCCCCAGTGACAGGTGGGCATTTCCCTGTAACTGAGGCTCTTATAGATGCCTCAGTTACAGGGGTCTTTTATGACCTCATGGGGGACATATAAAGTAAAAAAACACACACACACAAAAAAATTAACCTGTTCACGCTCCACATCCGATATATCGGACGCTGAGCGCAGTGACATAACGCTCAGCGTTCGGATGCTCCGATATATATCGGAATGCGAGCGACATTTGCATTTTGGACGTCACCCTGTCGCGAGACAGACTGGCCAATGACAGCGATCTGTGACAATTTTTTTAGCAGATCTTTGTAGCCCAACGCTCTTCAACATCGCCATTTTGTGATTGGTGGTGTTAAAGAGAGAGTTGTGCTAGTGATCTGTCCCTTTACTGTACCCAAAAACACACGATTACCCCCCCCCCCCATTGTACATTTTCCCTATCACCCACAACCATTCAAGTGCGATCTGTTAGGACTAGTAGCGTGGAGGAGTAGAAGTAGTAGCGTGGAGGAGTAGTAATAGTAGCGTGGAGGAGTAGGTGTAGCGTGGAGGAGTAGGCGTAGCATGGAGGAGTAGGCGTAGCATGGAGGAATAGGCGTAGCGTGAAGGAGTAGACGTTCTGTGGTGGAACAGGTGTAGCATGGAGAAGTAGGAGTTCTGTGGAGGAGTAGGCTTTGTGTGGAGGAGCAGGCGTTGTGTGGAGGAGCAGGTATTCTGTGGAGGAGCAGGCGTTGTGTGAAGGAGTAGGCGTGTTTGTCTCACGTGGCAGGAGCTGGGCACAAGATGACATAATAGATATTTTGTACTATGCATTATCCATTATGCTTCATCCTTGGGATTCACCTGTGGGGTTAAAATGCACGCTACACCGCTAGGTTAATTAATGGAGGGGTGTGTAGGGAACTCTAATTCTCACAGGTTTCTACTGTACTGATCCCTAAGGGCATCTACAAATGCCTTATGGTGCCAAAAAAAAAATGTAAATGTCGATACTCCATATGCCATTCTCTTCCGAGCCGTGCCCCGTCTGCATCTTGCAGATTATTGCCACGTACCCGGAAGAACCTGCATGATGATTTTTGGGGTGTTTGTCTCCAGTGGCATGAATTGGCCAAAATACTTTTGACACTACAATGACAAATTAAGAAAAATTGCAAAGCAAATTTTATTTGACACCATTCAATTTGTGTTACATTTGAGCCATAATTTTATGGGTTAAAATGCTCATACAACCCTAAATAAATTCTTTGAGGGGTGCCCTTAAAATGCGGTCACTACTCAGGGGGTTTCTATTGTACTGGTACCTCAGGGGCACCCCAACACCAGTCAAGTGAAAAGGGTGCTCGAAAAGCTAGATTTTGCTTGTCACTTCTCAGGCCTGCTGGGTCCCCAGCCTGTAGACTATTGCTACACATGGGGCATTGCCATACCCATAGTAACCCACAGAATGATTTTTGGGGTGTTGATCCACAGCATCATGAGTTGGGCTGAATAAATTTAAGCCTACTATGGCACATTTGAGAAAACAATGCAATTTTTACACTTCCCTCTTCATTTTGTATTACATTTGTCCCAGCATCTCAGGGGTTAAAATCTTCATAAAACCCTAGATAAATTCTTTGAGGGGTGTCCTTTCCTAAAATGGGGTCACTACTCGGGGGGGGTTTCTATTGTACTGGCACCTCAGGGGCACCCCAACACAGTCTAGTGACTAGGGTGCTCCAAAAGCAAAATTTCGCTCCATCCCTTCTCAGCCCAGCCGTGTCCCCAGCCTGTCAATTTTTGGCACGTGTGTGTTATGTCCGTACTCAGGTCAACCCACAGAATTATTCCTGGGGTAATTGTCTAAAGTGCCATGAGTTGGGCACAATATACTATTTGGGCACAAATATGACATTTTTGAGATAAAAACGCAATTTTTGCTTTGCACCATTTACTTTGCATTAGATTTTTACCAGCATGTTGGGGGTTAAAATGCTCACCACACCCCCAGATGAATTCTTTGAGGGGTGTAGTTTCAAATATGGTATAATTTCTCAGGACTTTCTATTGCACTGGTACCTCGCAGGGCCCTGTGAACATAACATGGCACTCCAAATCCAAACGTGTGAAAGCTGAGCTGCAAAAGCAAAATTTCGCTCCTTCCCTTCTCAGCCCTGCTGTGTGCCCACCCTGTCAAATATTGGCACATATGTGATATTGCTGTACTCGGGAAAACCCACAGAATGATTTTTGGAGTGTTTGTCTAAAGTGACATGAGTTGGGCACTGTATATTAGGTGCTAAAATGACATTTTTGAGATAAAAACACAATTTTTAATATGCACCATTTACTTTGGATTAAATTTTGACCATCATGTTGGGGGTTAAATCCTCTACACAACCCAGATAAATTCTTTGAGGGGTCTAGTTTCTGAAATGGTATAATTTCTCGGGGGGTTCTATTGCACTGGTACCTCATGGGCCTTGCAAACATGACATGGCACTCCAAATCCAAACGTGTGAAAACTGAGCTTCAAAAGCAAAATTTTGCTCCTTCCCTTGCCGTGTGGGGTGTTTGTATAAAGGGCCATGAGTTGGGCACAATATACTGTATTAGGCAGTAAAATTACATTTTTGAGATAAAAAGGCAATTTTTGCTCTGCACCATTTAATTTGCATTAGATTTTGGCCAGCATGTTGGGGGTTAAAATGGTCACCCCCAACCCCAGATAAATGCTCTGAGGGGTCTAGTTTCCCAAATGGTGACATATTTGGGAGTTTTCTATTATACTGTAACTTCAGGGGCTCTTCAAGTACAATGTGGCACCACAAAACATTTGCAACCAAATTGGCCTTCCAAAAACCCAATGGTACAAATTCTGTATTGCCGTACTCGGAAGAAGCAAGGCAGAAATTTTAGGATGTATGTTTACCTCAAATTCCTTCTGAATGTGTCCATTTTAGGGCTAAATGAGAATAATCTTATTCAAAAATTTAAATTTCAAAATTTCCAATCCATCTTTGTTTGCTTCCAGAGAAAGAGTTAAAGGGTTAACATACTTCTCAAATGCTGATTTGAATAGTTTGAGATATTGGGTTCATAAAATGGTGTTACTTGTGGGGGTATATAGCACATAAGCTTTGTATGGCACTTCCAAACTGAATTGGTCACTAAAAATTTTGTATTTTTCAAATCTCTTGAAAATCTCAGAAGTTGTTACTAAAACTTGAAAACTTGGAAATATAAAACAAATTATGGAAATGGCAAAAGGTTTCTACAAAAAAAATTTGTGGTATGACTTTTTGTCAAAAAAGTTGAACATTTGAAACTTTGAAAATTGTCATTATTTTAACATTTTTCCTAAACTATGGAATTTTTACCCCCAAAAAAGAAACTGATCACCAAAATGATAATACTAACATAAACTACAATGTCTCATGAGAAAACAATCTCAAAATCACAAGGATATCTTAAAGTGTTGAAAAGTTATTACCACAGGTCAAACTAAACACTGGTCAAATTAAAAAAACAAAGGTCTGAGCATTAACTTAACCCCTAGGCGCACCAGTACATTATAGTACATCCCTGGGGCTAGATGCTAAGCGCACGGGGACGCACTATAACATCCTGCTTCTGGCACTGGCTCACGAACGGAGCAGGCACCAGAAGCAGCGGCTGTGATAGACAGCTGACAGCCTGCGCTAACACCCGCGATCGGAGCAAGCATGACCGCGGTGTGTAAGGGTGTTTGCGCTATGGATCGGATCCCCCACGCCGCTTACCGGGGAATCCTATCCTCTTCTGGGCAGCTCCGGAGGACTGTCATGTGCCCCGGAGCTGCCCGATCTCCCTGGCAGTCAGATCCCTTCCGCTTGCATGCTCAAACAGTTTACACTGCTCTACAATAAAATAGTATTGAACTTGAACCAGCGATCAGAGCATCACTGGTTCAAGTTCAAGTAACTATAAGTAAAAAGAAAAAACTGTGAAAAACGCTAAAGTTAACACATTAGAATAAATAAAAAATAAATACATTAAACGCCAGAGAAAAAAAACGCAAAAACGTTCTGAAAAAAGATCATTTTTAATTAATACCCTATAAAAATGCTCTAAAAAGTGATTTAAAAAATGTTTCGCACTCTAAAATAAGCCCACTAAAAAAGAACAACTCGCAAAAAATAAGCTCCTAACCAGATTTCTCAGCCGAAAAATAAAAATGTTATGCATGAAAAGATGGTGATGCTAAAATGAACGAGATTTTCTCCAAATTAGTATTTATTCGGTACAATTGAATAAAATATACAAAACCCCCACATATTTGGTATCGCTGCGTCCATAACAATCTGCATAATGAAACTGAATCGTTATTAGATCCGCAAAGGGAACCTCGAAAAAAAAAACCCCAAAAAGCTCCAAAAAAAGATAATTAATACCCTATAAAAAATGCTCTAAAAAGTGATTTAAAAAATGTTATGCACTCTAAAATAAGACCACTAAAAAGACCTTCTAGCAAAAATAAGCCCTTAAACAGATTTGTGAGGCGAAAAATAAAAAAGTTATGCATATGAAAGACAGTGATGCTAAAATTAACAACATTTTTGCCAAATTACTTTTTATTCAATAAAAATAGGAAAAAATAAAAAATCTATATAAATGAGGTCTTTTCGTAATTGTGGCGACCCATAGAATAAAAATAATATACTAGTTTCATGGTATGGTTAACGGCCAAAAAAAAAACATAAAAATTTTCCTAAAAATTGATGATTTTCATTTCCTCCACCAACAAAGAGTTAATAAAATCTCACCAATTAGCTATAGATCCCCCAAAATTACGGACCAGAAAAGTGCATCTCATGTGGCAAAAGAAATAAGCCCCTATAGGTGCAAATTAAAAAAAGAAAAAAAATTATAGCCTGTACAATGTGACATAGCAAATCTGATCTGGATGGTACCTCCTTCCCTTCTATGCCCGGCCGTGCGCCCGTACATCAGGTTACCACCACATATGGGGTATCAGTGTACTCGGGAGGAATTGGGTAAGAAACTTTGTGGAGCCTTTTTTCATTTAATCCATTGTAAATGTTTAATTTTCCACCCAAAATGAGTGTATTGTGAAAAAATATTACAATTTGCAGACTGCACCTCCATTTTTTTTAACCCTTAAAAAACACCTAAAGGGTTAACAAACTTCTTAAAAATGATTTTTCATACGTTGAGGGGTGTAGTTTCCATAATAGGGTAATTTATGAGTCTCGCTATTATTTAGGCCTCATACAGTCAATTAAATTTGAGCAGGTCCATCTAAATACAGGTTTGGGTGATTTTACAAAAAATGTGAAAAATGATACCTAAATTCCGAGCCTCATAACATTCTAGTAAAATATGTGGAATCTTAAAAAACCATCCAACATAAAGCAGACATTTGGGAAATGTTAGTTATGAATTTATTTGGGAGTTATGACTATCTATATCAAAAGTAGAGAATTTAGAAAGTTGAAAATAAAGAATTTTCCCAAATTTTTGCCAAATTTTGTTTTTTTTCATAACTAAACGCAAAAGATTTCATCCAAATTTTTAAACAAATTTTAAGTACAATGTGTCACGAGAAAACAATCTCAAAATCCCCTGGATATCTTATAGCGTTCCAAAGCTAAAACCACTTATAGTGACACAGGGCAGATTTGAAAAATGGTGCCGCGTCCTTAAGGCCATAAGAGGCTGAGTCCTGTAGGGGTTAAAAACAGGCTGCATCATTAAGGAGTTAAAGCACACTTTGTTTACATTTGCAAGTTGATGTTTACATGCATGATGCATTTTGAAGACAGTCTAAAGTAATGTATACTATGATAATCTCCTTATCTAAATCATTTGTTCCCTGTGGACTAACCTCCTGTGCTGTTTCACTTCAATATCTCTCCTGAGATGCTTTTTTACCCATGTTTTAATTTGTGATTAAATACAATAAAGGTTATTTTGTCTATATTATGGTTGTAATGTATCCCTGTAGTATATAGCCTGCGAGCTCCCTGTAGTATATAGCTTGCCACCCACTCTAGTATATAGCCTGCCAGCCCATGAAGTATAAAGCCTGCCAGCCCCCACTAGTATATAGCCAGCCAGCCCCCAGTAGTAAATAGCCAGCCAGCCCCCTTAAGTGCCCAGCCAGCCATCCAGCCCCCTTAAGTATACAGCCAGCCAGCCCCCTTAAGTATACAGCCAGCCCCCTTAAGTATATACCCAGCCAGCCCCCTTAAGTATACAGCCAGCCAGCCCTCTTAAGTATACAGCCAGCCCCCTCAAGTAAACAACATGCCCGCATAAAAAAATAAATGTCACCTTCCAGTGTCCTCTATGCTTGTCACGGCTTCCCAATGCTTGTCTTCTGTCTTCTTTCTGCTGTAACAGCCAGCAGAGATGCATCCATGCGATCTGCCGCCCGGCGCATACTATGACGTCACCAGGGGACGCATCATAGTATGTGCCGGCCGGCAGATCACATGGCTGCGCCTCTGCCACCTGTTACAGCAGAAAGAAGGCAGAAGAGGACCCGTGACAAGCAACGGGTAGCCCTGACGAGCATCGGGGGTGCCGAAAGGTGAGTATGTAAGTTTTTTTTTTTATTGACCCGTGTATAAGCATTCTTTGTGCTGAAAAACTCAGCTTATACAAAAGTATATACGGTAATTTGTTTTTGATTTATTTAAATGACTTTTAGGGAAATGGGGGTGATTTGAATTTTGGGGGTTTTTAATATAATTTATTTTTTAACTTTTTTATTTTACTATTTTCAGACCCCCTCTGGTATTTACCCCTAGGTTGTCTAATTAATCCTACCATATACTACCATACTTCAGATTTTCCTCCTCATTCATTATAATGTGCGAATTAATGAATAGGCTAAAACCAGATAGCCTCGGGTCTTCAGAAGACTCGAGGCTGTCATAGCAACCGATCAACGCCCTTTAATGATGTCACGGGGAGCAGCGATCTTCATCAACATGGCGCTGCGATGGGTCGGGTTAGCACATGCAATCGGTGCTAAGCACTGATCGCGGGTGTTACCGGTAAGTGTGTGCTGCAATATACAGCCCCTCAGCCTGTGAGCCCTCTACATTAACCCAAAGCTGACTCGAGACGTATTTATACATTACAGGTCAGTTAAGACAGTTTTTTGAACTGCTGGAAAGGCCGAATCCAAATCCAGATGAATAAGTCAGAAAAATATTGATGGGGCATGGCACAAATCTCCTGCATGCCTCTGTATGAAAACTACAGTAATAAGACTTTTTACATTTTCATCTTCCTCCACATTACACGGCTATCATGTATGCATGAATTACAAATTGTTTGTCAGCAGACAGAGTGGATGATTTATTAAATCAGATTATCTTTGACAACCTGCTAGTTCACCTTCAGTTTTTGCAGGTGTGAGTTGTTGTCATGTGTGGGAGTTGTAGTAATACCTGCACACCTTGATGAACCGTATCTAAAATGTATAATGCTTTAACATCAGTCACTGTTAGTACAATACTGTGGAAAAGGCAAAAATCACATTAATCAAACCCTCCACTATTATTAGGATAAGTTTCCCATATTTCTTATATAAAGACATCTAGCATTTATAATCTAATATATAAAGTTGGATGTATGTATGTATGTATGTCCGCTAAAGGAATTTGTACCGTTGGGATTGCAATCACCAAATATTGCACAGCCTCTTTCTGTGACTCAGGGGACGTCATAGACTCTGTTTCGAGCCAAAATTTTCATCCCACACTTTCCAAAATCCACTTATTAACCAACAAATAAAGGAGCCATTGTCTGATGCTGCTGTGGCAGTTGGAAGCTGAGCCGTGATTGGTTGCTATTCTGCAACGAGTCATTAACATGAGCTCTGAGCTTCAACTGGTTACTATAGGCAATGAGTTGGGGACAACTTATGTGTGAGGTAAGATGGATAGGGATCCAGAGATAGAGGAGATTTATCAGAAATGTCTGAGGTAAAACTGTTCCAGTTTTCCATGTAAACCATCAGAGATCAGCTGTAACTTTATAAACAACTGTGGGAAAAGGAAACTTCAGCTCTGATTGGTTGCCATGGCTAACTAGAGCAATTCTGCTCTCAGAAACTTCTGATAAATCTCCCCATAGAGAAAGTGACAGTCGGAGACAGAGATCGGAATGAGAGTGTCAGAGATGGTCACTGGAATGAGAGTGTCAGAGACCTTCACTGGAATGAGAGTGTCGGAGATAGTCACTGGAATGAGAGTGTCGGAGACAGTCACTGGAATGAGAGTTTCAGAGACAGTCAGTCGACTGAGAGTGCTAGAAACAGTCCTTCAATGAGAGTGTCAGAGACAGTCATTCAAATGAAAGTATCAGAGAAAGTCACTGAATGACACTGCCAGAGACAGAGAGTGAGTGAAAGAGATGGTCAGAGACAGTCACTCTAAGAGTCAGAGAAGGTCAGAGACGGTCAAAAAAGTTAATAAAAAGGGGACGGTCAGTGACAGAGATGGTTAGAAACAATCTGACACAATCGATAGATGCATATAAAATATTTTTTGTTAACCCATTCTATAGCTAAGAGCAGTTATTTACTATCCTGGGCAACTGCAGATATTTGTAAAATAACAACATCAAGAAGTGTGCTGATATAACAAAACTTTATTCTTCTTTCAACAACTTGTCCTTTAGGCCAAACATACTAGGAAATTCTTCTATAGCAAAACATGCCAGAACACTGGTGCAGTGTGAGCCTCAAAACTGTTAAACTGCGCCACATTTGACAAATGTTTGATATAGTTTTGAGACCCCTTTTTAATGTTTAAAATTGACAAATAATGCCACAATTACAATTCACAATGTAAGTTATACATAACACAGAGATCGTAGCATGTGTAGTTTCTACAGGAAAGTAGGGTGTGGGGAAGCATTGTTGCTCTGAGATATTTTAACCACTTACAAATAAGAGGTATGGCTGAACATAAAAAAGCAGAGCGTGCCCTTAGTTGAGACCAAATTTTGTCAGTTTGTTCTGGCATAAAGTACACTTAGTAGTGCTGAGCGGGTTGGGCAAAATTTGGAATCATGAAGTTCATCCTCATAAAGAGGAAAAATTTGATTTGGGACCCAGACTTCGGCATAAATTTAAACCTGACTTCAATGGGGAACCAAATTTTAATACCCACAAATGTCTATAAAATAGTACTATGGGTAGAGGGCTGGAAAATGGTGGTTACACCAGGGTAGTTGCCCTGACATAAAATTTTGAAAGCAGCAAATGAGGAATTTGACAATATCAAGGTTAATTTCAGTAATGCAGAATTTGAGAATTTAAATTTTAAATCTAGCAAATGCAGAATATGACTTAAATCATGAATACAGAGATTGCAGAATTTGATGATTTCAATTTTGACTCCTGAGAATGCAGAGCTTGAGATTTTGCAGCAAATGTGAAATATGACAGTTTTACGTTTAAATTCCATTAATGAGAAAACATGACCAAATTAATTTTTAATCCACCAAATACAGAACATGACAATTTTACTCTCAAGTTTAATTTCAGCTACTTTAGAATTTGACAATTTCAAGGTTTAATTCAGTGCTGCAGAATTTGACCATTTCAATTTTTAATTCAGTGAATGCAGAACTTGACAATTTTGGAAAATGGTAATATTTTCCCTACATTAGGTCTTATTCAACAAAATTAGTAAAAAATAGCAAAAATATGGAAATTTGATATTGCTGCAATCATACTAACCTTTAAAATAAATCTTACATGTTGCTTTGGGTACATGGTAAATACCAAATAAAAAGTCTAAATTCATTGACAGAATTAATGTTTTTTCTAAGACCCTCCCACAAAAAAAAGTCAATTAAGTCATTCTAACTGTCAATAAAAGCTTTTGTTACTCATAATATGATTGCAATTGTATTTCTGTATGTGATAAAAACATCTGACAGACACACATAAAAACCAGAGGACAACAGATCATGTGAAAATATAATATTTGTGTCATTCTCAAAACTTTTGGCCATGACTGTACAATAAATAACGGAAGAGTGTAAAAGAACCTGCCGGACACAGGTTTTGGTGGAGGACAAGTGCAGAGACAAGGTTACAGGTTCCCTTTAAGTAGTCTAAAGGAGGCTGTTGTTGTTTGGGATGGTGGGGTAGGGGGTAGGACTTAAATTAATATAACTGATTGTGCTATTTTTCTATCACTATTTTATCAATAAGCAATGCAATTAAAATAAAAAAAAATGTGTGGGGAAGACATGAACAGAAAGTTGTTTTACTTTATGGCAACACATTGCATGAGAAAACATTCTGCCTATACCAATTTTTAAAATATATATATTTGATTATAAATCACTTACAAACTTTATAAACTTGCTGATATCCTTATACTCTTGTATATTCTATTCCAGCTTTTCTCATTCATATCCTCCTCCACCTGCTCCCATTTTTATTTACTCCTAAAGGAAATCTCAATGGAAATATGTTGAATTAAAACTCTTTCTTCTTCAGACTTTTATTCAAAAGGACCTCTACTATTTCTGAGGAAAGTTTTATAAAGAAAAATGCTTTATCCCCTGTTGTTCTAATAGCATTTTTAAAGGGAACCTGCCACTGAGACACAATAAACCTCACCTCCCTCCCAACCACCACCGCTGTGCGTTTGTTGTCTCAGCTTAAGTCTGCCTCCTCCCACCAGTAAAATCCTTCCCCAATCTCTTACTGCCTTTGTCTAAGTTGGCCCTGTCCATGTGAGTGTTACCTCACTCTTTATGGGGTGCATGAAATAGTGAGAAGGTCTGCAGGTAACCACACAGTACCCACTACTAAATTCACTATGCAGCATGGGGGACAGGATTCTGTTAAGAACAGGAAGAGGATGTCCTGTCTGCTCAGGCCAAGATTTGAAAATACGCAGAGCTGTCGGTTGAAAGAAGGAGCAGTCTGGGAGGAAACTTGATTCTTATCTTCCAAAAGTGATTCATGTATACTCATTTGCATATCAGACAAACTACTTTAATTAAGGCACAGTGCCTCAGTGGCAGATAATTTTAGGTGATGTTTTGAAAACTTTTAACCCTTTACCAGTAGATATTGCTGGTGTGAGTCTGGAAATATTTCTTCTTTTAAATGAATATATGAATATTTTATCTTATATGTTAGATCAAAATCATTCTTTATTTTTACCCAATTTTTTACATCCCCTCTTTTGCATAAAAATTTGATTCACTTCCTGCTGAATTCACCTAACGTTCCTAATTAATGGTTTTCAAGGAGATTTACATTCCCCCAGAGAGGTATAATGTCAAATGTGGCCTTTCTTAATGACACCTTATTTACAAATTCTCAATTCTTAAACAGAATTTTTTTAGTGTTTAAGATTCTCCATCTCACTGATTCTTGTAGTCCTGCCTTCAACATTATCAGGATCTTTCTGGGTTCACCAGTTCTGTCATGCATATTCCATGGAAGAGAACATTCTTCTATTCTCTAAATATTTAATACTGTGGCCTTCCCTCAAGTTCTTCATGTTCCTTACATTCCTTGTTGCCAACTCTCCTAGGGGAAGGATGACAGATTTCTTCCTGATATTCTGTAGCCTTGATGTTTCTTCAAACTCTAAACAATGTTCTGGTGTTCTAGCACCTGTGATAACAACCTATATTAATACTTTATTAGAAGATCTCTTAACTCTAGGAACACAAAGCCTTTTAGTACAATTAGAGAAAAACTAACTGCTTCACCTTTATATCAGGTTGCCATTGACAAATTTCCATGAGCGCAAGGATACAATCCAAAATACGTTTTTAAAGTTTTAGATTCATACTGATTTTAAACCAATTGTAATTTCAGATTTCCCCTTTTAATGCTATTAGAAAAATGCCCATAGCAGAATTTGGTGGGATTTGACTCCATCCTCTGTCTGCCCTAGGACTGTGCCTGTATGGTGCCCTTAGTTCCCATTATCAGAGCACCTTGGACACAGTGCCTAGGGCAGCCAGCTGAGGGAGACTTTGGAACAGGGCAGTGTTTATTTATTTTAGAGAAGACGAAAAAAGTCGTCCTGGGACCCCATCAACCCCCTCCCATGCCCAAGGGGTGGGGGGAAGTGTTGGTGGAGCAGGAACATGTCTCCCATATTTAGAAACAGAGAAACATTCAATTCTTCTGATTCAGAGTTATCGGGATGCTAAAATACATGAGCTAAGATCCACTGCACAGAGTACAAGGGGTGACATGAGAAAGAGGGGGACAAGAAACATAAGAGAGCACAGGAGTGCAAAAAGACCCTGCGTGAAGACTAAACATACAGCAGAGTGTGGAATATCCAGCCATAGGCATCTCTAGAGAACTCACCCATACACAACAGCATGGTGTAAGAGGAGATGAGAGACAGTGGTGCCAATGTCACATTCTTAAATTTTTCCTGTCTTGCATGTAGTGGCTGTCTTGTAAAGGTGGGTTATTTTCTTAGATATGGAGGGGGGAATATATTAATATTTGTATTAAGTATTAAAAATCTTTTTTCCAAGTAATCAAAATAATGTTATAACTGCTTTCTAAATAATTATATTTAAATGACCCCCATATTTATGCCAATTTTTTTTCTTGATAGACCTTATCCTAAAGCTTTGCATTTTTACTGCCAATATCCTGCAACCATTCTATGTCTAACAGCAATCGGATGCCAAAGACATGTCACTGAAGTCCTTGGAGGTTCACCAACTTGGAAATTCAATTTTAATTTTCATTGCAATTTTTTATGGCTTTGTATTAAGATTAAATTATTTTCACAAAATCACATCCTAATCCTAAAATCTGATTAAAAATTAGGAAAAGTGTCTGGTTAAATAAACATTAAAAGGTTTTATAGGTTTAAAAAAAACATTGATGTTCTCTTCTCTGAAAAAAAAATAAAATAAATACATAGTGCTATTACAAGTACCATGTAACAAAGGTAAACTACAACACAGCCCACGTGATGTGCTCTATGCAATGGACTGCTGCTAAGCTCTTCCCCTTTTTTTACTGTAAAAGCTGTAGCAGCTTCCCAGATGAAAATGTTTACCTGCATTCGAGATACAAGTCTAATGGGTGGTCATAATTAATTAAAAACATTTATTCCCCTTTTTATTCTAATGTGTAAAAACTTCATGTGAGAAAATATATGAATATATGTATATAAAAAAAAGCACAGAAATCCAGTCAGCTCCTTCCGCTCCGCTTGTGCTTGTTATTGGATTCCCAGTTGTGACCCCGGACCTGACCCTGACTTTTCTCCTTCCCTTCCAGCCCTGACCTCCTGCTCCATCCCTGATTCTGCACCATTGCCACATGACTAACAATACTGGAACACCTTTTGATGAGGAATACACATCATAACTCAACGGTCCTCTATGTAGGGACTGCTTAATCCGCTACTGGCAAGAAAATTCAAATCTAACCTATTGAAAAAAGCCAGACTTGCACAGATATGTCTTTTTTACAAGGAATATCACAAAAGTTTATTGATTAAAAAACATAAATTAAAGGAGGGACAGGCGTTTTTACAGAAATGTTGGCTGATGCTAGAACATCTGGGGGACGTGTCAATTAGTCAAAATGATATTCAATAAATAGTTCAAGCTAATGCAGTTAATCTAAGTCTCAGAAACAACAGTACTCAGAATGCTAACACTCAATTAGACACAACAATAGAGATTGTAAAATCCAGTTTTGGTTACCTGGCACAAGATTTCACACGTCCTCCCAGTGTCTGACAACTCGACGTGCATTTCGGCTCGCTGCCTTTGTCAAGGGGTGAGAGACCATTGCCACATTCCCTGACTACCTGCCTATCCCCAACCTCAAGACTGCCTATCATTTCTGTACCTCGACCATGGCTGCCACCGCAGACAAGTCGCGCCTGTGGAATGACTTGGTGGCACCACACCGCAGCAAGACCAACCTTGTTTTGCAGCGAGCTCTGGTGAAGACCAGGTGCCACAAAAGATCCAGAAAAGTGGAAAACAAATAATTTTTATTCAAAACTATGAAAAAAAACATGATCCTCGAAATATAGCAGGGACATTTGGAGCATACTATAAATCACAATATGCTATAGCTTTAAATTATTGGGAATACAGACACCAAGTGATCTGCAGAATTGGTCCAATTTAAACTTTTAATCAATGTATTGCCAAAATTATTATAAACTGTATGTTCCAATCTATACCTATTCAAGTCAAGCAGGTTTTAATCAAATAAAATCCTAGTGTGATGGTGCTATTGTCCCTAAGATATTAGCAAGATGTATCTGTCAAAATCAAATATCTGGTGTTAGTGTCCCGGTATTAAAATTATCTGGGAGACAGTTATTGCTTATTCACTGGATGCATTCAGGGGAATCCACATAGAGCACACCACGTGAACTTTAAAAAGTATAGTATGATTGAATGAATCTAAAAAAGTATATTATGACTACTAAAGATTCAACCTAGACACTGGGACACTACATTAAAACCTAATCTCAAGGAATGGAGAATGGAGGAAATTGAGTATTAAATCAATGAGGATGGTGGAGATTATAGCAAAAGAGAATAAAAGTTTTTATGCACAGAATCGTGCTAGCAATGCCCTAAAAGAAATAGATCCAATTAGGCCCCTTCTACACTTGTGTTTTTCACGCATGTGTTTTGCGCATGCTTTTGACGTGTAGAACTTGCATTGCACTATGACCCATCGTAATCAATGGGCTTTTTCAGACTTGCATTTTTTTTCACGCACACTCGCACAGTTTTTTAACGCACGTTTAAATCTCAGCATGCTTGTCTTTTGCAAGTCACGCACGTGAAAAACGCATTGAAATTGCACTGAAAATGCATTGAAAATGCGCATGAAAAACTGAGACACTGAACAAACTCTGAAAACTGATTGAACTTTGATCAAACCCTGTTCGCACCCTGATCAAACTCTGACGCAACGCAAGTGTGAAAGGGGCCTAACTACTTCAGATGTAGTAATTAAGGATGAACTTATAGGGGTATTCTCATCTAGACATTCACATTTATTTTAATTCATCTGACATATTTAACCCCTTAGCATTCTGCGTTCGATATATCGGATGCTGAGATGATGCCGGCTCAGTTTGTGATCGGAGCTGGGCCGGGATCATTAAACGTGGGGTACCAGCTGTAACTAAAAGCCAGTGTAACACCCGAAGTCAGAGTGGGCTCTGATCACGGGTGTTTAACCCATTAAATGCCACTGTCAGCGCAACCGCCTTCTGTGGTCTCTGCCCCAAGATGGCCCCTGTGTAAATCTATCTGCCTGAAAGCACGATGGTTAAGAATTTCGAAAATGGTATTTTTTTCTTAAAATTCATAATTATTTCTTTTTTTTTTTTTAATAAACTCAAAACTAACCAGACAAAATGTACTACTAAAATGAAGTACAACATGTGAGGAAAAAACAAACTCATAATCACTTTGATAAGTAACAGTGTTCAATCGTTATAACCATATAAAGCAACGCATGCGCATAATGGGGCTGAGCCCTAAGCTATAAACTTGCTACACCCTTGGAAGAAAATTGAGAGTGGATTTAAATCTTCATTTTTTATTTACTGGGTCAATTCTGTAACATAATAGCAACACATCTTGACAAAAGGTGAGAACGTGTCCTACGCATTTCAGGGGTATGCAACGCCCTTTGTCCCCCCCCTAATCTTGTTACATCACGTCAGGTGCCACAGGAAGGGGTAAGGCTTCACACATAATTACAAAGTAGTAAAAAACATTAAAATAAAAACAGACATGCACAGTTTTCAACATTACCCTCTGTGTCATACAAAACTGAAGATTACAAAGAAAAATGCATGGTAAAGTAGACAATACCTACATTGTATATCAGGAAATCAGGAGTATCGAACAAGCAAGCCAACTTTTCATTACAGCTTTTCATATCCTGTTAGATTCCAAAATAAAACTCAATAACAGGAAAAATTGAAACGTGGCTAACGCATGAAACGCATGTACCAAAATGGCTCCCTGCATAGAAAATCTTGAAGATTGGGAGCAATACATATGCATGCGCAGTTGCGCATGGGACTGGGGCAATGAAATAACTAGCAGACTAACATCACCATCTCACGATTACACACAGCTGTACATCAAAGTAATTAGATCTTATATGCTAGTAGTGAAACATAAATTCATTTCTAAAGTTCATACCCACAGGAAATCAAGAATTTAAAATAAAAATCCAATATACCTCCCAGTATCGTAAAATTTTAGCCCTATCTCCCCCTCATTACATGATTAATGCAAAAGGTTTCTAACGAAGAAACCCTGCTTTGATGGCAATCAATAAAGTCTTGTGACTTTTCTTTTCCACCTGCTCCACAGCACTCCACTTGGACCTGTTTTGAATATCCCTTATGTGTTTTTTATTTTCTAACAGTGCACCCTATGTAAATTTTTATGCAAAGTGTGCATCTGATAACATAAATTTATTTTTATTTTAAATTCTAGATTTCTCCTGGATATGAATTTTAGAAATGAATTTATGTCAAGATGTGTTGTTGTTATTTTATGGATATGAACCAGTAAATATCTCTATACACCAAAGTATAAAAAAATATATTCTTTTTTAAATCAAAAAAGACGCACTAAAAATCCTTTGATTTTCTCAGAAATCAAAGGTGCGCCTTATAGTCCAGTGCGCCTTATATATGAACCATACTTACAAACAACAGCTGCCTTGAACTGTGCACAGGTCTTCCACGTCTAGGTTCATATATAAGGCGCACCAGAGTATGAGGTGCACCTGATTGTAAGGATGAATGACCAGCAGGTGGCAGACGTGTGCACAGTTCAAGGCAGCTGTTGTCTGTAAGTACGGTTCATATATAAGGTGCACTGGACTATAAGGCGCACCTTTGATTTCTGAGAAAATCAAAGGATTTATAGTCCAAAAAATATGGTAAGTAGTTTCTGTTAATCCATTGTGTTATTCTGACCGCCTGACCATCCTGAGGGACAGGATGGGATTTTTCCCTCCTTTGGGCTGATTGGCATCAGCCTTGCAGATTTTTTTTTGTGCTGCTCTGGATCTGGGTTTAACCCCTTCCCGACATGTGACGTAATAGTATGTCACATTTCGGGTCCCGGTACATGGAGAGGGCTCGCAGGCCGAGCCCTCTCCATAGCCGGTAAGTCTTTGCTGCATATTGCACCGATCGCGGGTGTTTTACTGCTGATCCCCGCCGGCAAAGGTGCCGGCCGCTTCAAAAAGACTGTAGTATGGCAGTATATGATAGGATCGCACAGACACCCTAGGGTTAAAGTACCCTAGGGAGTCTGAAAAATAGTAAAAATAAAAATAAAAAAAAGTAAAAAAAAAATTATAATAAAAAACCCTAAAAATTCAAATCACCCCCTTTCCCTAGAACTGAATAAATATAAATAAACAGTAAAAATCATAAACACATTAGGTATCGCCGCGTCCGAAAATGCCCGATCTATCAAAATATGATAACGTTTTTTCAATGCGTTTAACCCCGTAACGGAAAATCGCACCCAAAGTCAAAAATGGCACTTTTTTGCCGTTTAAAAAAAAAAAATTCTATAAAAGTGATGAAAAGGTCGTACAGGCATAAAAATAATAACATTGTAAACATAATCAAAATCCGCAAAAAACGGCACCACCCACAGCTCCATACACCAAAGTATGAAAAAGTTATTAGCGCCAGAAGATGGCAAAATCCCCCCCAAAAAATTTGTACAGGAGGTTTTAATTTTTTAAAATGTATGAAAACATTATAAAACCTAAAGTAAAAGAATAAAGTAGACATGTCATTTGGGGTGCACAGTGAAATCCATAAAATCCAAGCTCACAAGAATACGGCACAAATGCGTTTTTTTTTATCAATTTCACTGCATTTGGAATATTTTTCCCGCTTCCCAGTAAACGGCATGGAATATTAAATACAACCATTTTGAAGTGTAATTTGTTACACAGAAAATAAGCCGTCACACAGCTCTGTACATGGAAAAATAAAAAGTTACAGATTTTTGAATGTGGGGAGTGAAAAATGAAAATGCAAAAACAAAAAAGGGCTGCGGCAGGAAGGGGTTAATCGGCTGGACTTGGTGGACTTTTTACTGTGATGATACTTGGAACTGTCCAATCCTGCATACTTCATCGATTTTAACAGAAATATGTAAAAGATTCAAAAATCTGCAAGCAAATTATTTTGTAAAACAAATTCTGCCAATTTGTATTTAATAACATCAGATTTCCTTCCCACAGCTTAATAGTGAAATTTGTGGATTTTAATTTACAGTAAAATAAACACTAAGATCTAAACTGATATTATTGCAGCAATTTCGATTTCCTTTAGATTCACTGCTGAATATTTTATACCTATCCTGTTCAATCTCACAATTATATTTTTGTTTGTTTTGTTATTATATTACTTGGATGTAAATCAATACCTATTGCGATAAGTGGAATGCAGCTAAATCTTTGTAGGGGAAGCAGCAGGGAAGAATTACACAGTATTTGCGATTGAAAGTGTAGCTTTATTATACTATTTCTCAAACAGAAAAAAAAATCTTACAGTTTCAATTTCTGTTTTCCAGTGTGCCAGATGGTTTCAGACGTGCCATGTCTCTGCAAGGGAAACATTCTCATCTCCAGCCTTAGCTTGACATTTTCCTGTGCTCTATTGGAATTTTCAGGCCTAATAAATAGCTCTATTCTGTGCTGCCCCCAGGAGGATTCTAAACATTGTATCAAATGTGCACATGATCTTAATTCTGAGTATTTTAAGCGGCATTATCCCAGCCAATATTCACTTGTTCATTCAAGTAAATGGAGATAGCCAGATTATAGAAAATCAATCTTTAGTTACCCATTCAACCACAATAAGTACCCTTTTAATGTGCAGTATTTTCTTTATAAGGCTTCTAGAAAAATTGTGATGAAGCAACATAGATAAATGAGCACAATTATATGAGACTCATACATCAAACATATAATATAGGCACTCCCTCTACCTCTATGTACCTCTAATATGGGGTATAGGTTTCTACTAGGAGTTAGTAACTTTTTCTGCATGATACAATTTATTCATTCATGTAGAAAAAACTCCATGTCAATTCCTGATGATGCTATAACTGTCTATAGGCACCATGTTATTATAAATGGTGAGCAAGTTACAAGTTTACCTTTAAATTACCTATGTTTTATGTTGATTTCTAGAAATTGTTATATTTGATTCTATCTTTTGAAACAAAAAGCACAATTGCAATATTTTCTCTCACCTTTGTGTTTACAGAGTTATGGCCTTTTGCAGTTCCTCAGAAAAAACGTGAAGATCCAAATCCTCGTCGGAAAATGCACCTCGGGGATAGCGACGGAACGGGTAAGTAAATGTGCTCCGATGTGTCTAGTAAGCAAAAACTAGAGTCTATGGGGCAGAAAGACACACAAAGTTATAAAAAAATCCAGACAAGGGCTAATAAGGAAGAAATAAACCTTCTCTAACCTCTATTATTTGCATGAGAAGTAAGAAACTGTATGGTAGAAAATGATGCAACATGCGACTGGGATAATTGCAGCCTTGATAGGAATGTTAAGAAAAGACCATTCAGAAATTTGGAGGAAATTCCAAAAAAAAGAATGCTGCTGGAGTGCTTCAAGAACAAGAACATAGGCTACAAGTTTCATGTGTCAAACCTCTCCCGACCATAGACAGCGCCAGAAGCATCTTACCTGGGCCAAGGAGAAAAACAACTGGGCTGTGCACAGTGGTCCAAGGTGTTGTTTTCAGATGAAAATAAAGCATTTTATTTGGAAATGGAGAGGCACAATTGAGGTCTAGTATGAAGATGGTTTAGAGAGCCATGTCATCTGCTGGTGTACACTCTTTTTATGAAGACCAAAGTCAGTGCAGCAGTCTACCAAGAAACTTTAGAGCACCTCATGCTTCCCTCTGCGACAAGCTTTTTTAGGAAAATTTTCATTCATTTTCATTTTCCAGCAAGACTTGGAACCTGTCCACACTGCCAAAAGTACCAATTCCTGGTTTAATAGCTACAGTAGCACTGTGCTTGATTGGCAAGCTAATATTCCTGACCTTATTGTCAAGAGGAAGATGAGAAACAAGACTCAACAATGCAGGTCGAGCCGAAAGCAACCTGAGCTTCCTTAACACCTCTAAGGTGGTCTTTTATAATATTGTAATTTTTTGAGATAATGGGCCACATTTATTAAAGTCCCTGCACCAGTTTTTTGTCTGACTTTGCACATTCTTTTTACTGCAAACTGCTTGAAATTGGGATTATAAAGTGTCCGAGGCACATTTGTGGCTGCACTATTCCAGAGGCAGCACAAAATTCTGCACATAAAGGGGTGTTCCTGTGCACTGTAGGATCATGCAACACATTTATCATTCAGTGTCCGACAGAATTGTGTTGCACGCCCCATTAAAGGTACACCAAAAAAAAGTTGATGCACTCTGTTGGAGCAGTGCAGGGAGGCTTTATATAAAATAACCATGAGGGGGCTGTCTATAAAATAAACATAAGGGGGCTGTTTGTGATGATATACTAGGAAATATTTTAGGGAACGTGTGTCAGAACCGTTCAGTGTGAATTGTGTCTCAGGGGTTTTGACACGCCCGATTGCGGTGGTGCAGCAAGTTCTGACAGTAATGTGCAATGTGAATTGTGCCTTTGGAGTCTGGACACACCCGATGACTTTGGTCCAGCAGTTAATGAGTTACCTGGTCTTTGCTGGACTGATGCAGGTGATTTCAGCTCCAATCAGCACTAGTCCTATCAGCTTCTTGTCTGTCTCTCCAGCTTTACTTATAAGGCAGCTAGTGGCTCAATTGCATGCTGGCTATTGTCTTGTTCTTACCTGGATATCCCAGCTCCCCATATTTCCCTGTGACCTCTTTGTACCTTCTGTTATCGTTGCCGAACCTCTGCCTGACTTTTGACTACCGTTTTTTGCCCACTGAATTTGTACTGCGATTCTTCTGGTTTTGATTCTGGCTTGTCGACTACCCCTTATTGTGTTGTCTGTCTTGTCCTGTTACGTGTGTCACTTACATAGTATAGGGACCGCCACCGAGGTTGTCCGCAGTTGCTAGAGCTGTCTTGAGGCAAGTAGGTAGGGACAGTGGGGGGGGTTCAGCCTTAGGGCTCACTGTCTGGTTGTCTTGCCCCCCTATACTGACAGAATAGCCAGCCCAATATACTGTCGCTGTCATGGACAGCAGAACTGCGTTGACAAATATTGTGGAACAGATGCAGCAAATCAACACCATGGTGCAGGAACTAGCTGTTCGGCTTCATGAGCAGGAGACGGCCCCACGTCAGTTTACCATGGCTTCCCCAGCACCACCTGAGCCACCTGTACAACTCCCAGATAAGTTCAGTGGGGATAGAAAGAGATTCTGTGCATTTCGGGAGGGGTGTAAATTGTTTTTTAGATTGCGCCCCCGCTCTTCTGGGGATGAGGTCCAGAAGGTGGGCATAGTTATGTCTCTACTCCAGGGGTCACCACAGGAATGGGCTTTCTCGTTACCTCCTAGTTCTCCTGAGTTGCAGACGGTGGATGGGTTTTTTCAGGCCCTAGGGCTACTGTATGATGACCCGGATAGTGCAGCTAATGCTGAACGTCACTTGACAGGTCTGAGGCAGGGTAGACGTCCTGTGGAGGAATATTGCTCGGAGTTTAGGCAGTGGAGTGGTCCCTCCACTTGGAATGACTCGGCACTCCGATTTCAGTTTCGTGTCGGACTGAATGATCGGTTGAAGGATCTGTTGGTAGCTTATCCCACTCCTAGTTCCCTTGAGGATAGCATGACATTAGCTATCCGAGTTGACAGACGCTTGAGAGACAGGCTAAAGGAGAGAGGTACATCAGACGCTTTTAGACCTTCACCTATTCGTGTTACCAACCCTAGTCCTTCCCCTTCTGCTATACCCCCATCAGAGGAACCTATGCAAGTGGATTCTACTGATGCCAAGACCAGACGTGCATATCGTGTGTTGAACAACTTATGTTTCTACTGTGGGAAAGCAGGACATCGAGTCCGGCAATGTCCATCCCTTCCTGGACCACCGCCGGAAAACTTCTACGCCTGAGTGACTATCGAGGGGGTCACTCAGGCGAACAGGTAACCTTCACCAATAAGAATAAGTTATTATTGCCTATTTCATTGTCTTTGGGAGGGAGAAACATCTCTGGTTATGCTCAGATTGACTCGGGGTCTTCTGCTAATTTTGTTAACCCTATGTTCTTTTCCGGTCTAGAGGTGTGTCCCCTTCTGCTCCAATCTCCTGTTAATGTCACAGGAGCAGACTCAGCCCCCTTTGCTCAGGGGGATATACGTTACATCACTCCCTGCCTTGAGGTTAAGGTGGGGGCAGTTCATGTGGAACGTATGAAGTTTTTGTGTCTGCATAACCTGTCGTCTGATGTGATCTTAGGTTTGCCTTGGTTGGAGAAGCACAATCCTGTTTTTGATTGGGCAAACCGGGAACTGGTAAAATGGGGTACTGAATGTGACTCCCATTGTGAGGTGGTTTCTTTTGCTGAGTGCTCTTCCATGGAAGAGGGTATTCCGAGTTTTTTGTCCGATTATGCGGATGTATTTGATGAAAAAGCTGTGGACGGATTGCCGCCACACAGACCATACGACTGTACCATTGAATTAATTCCCGGTGCCAAGTTTCCTCGAGGTCGTATTTTTAACTTGTCTTGTCCAGAAAGGGAGGCTATGCGGGAGTACATTAAGGAAAGTCTCCAGAAGGGTCACATTCGCCCATCTTCCTCCCCATTGGGAGCAGGGTTCTTTTTTGTGGGAAAGAAGGATGGGGGATTACGACCCTGTATAGATTATCGACAACTTAACAGAATCACTGTTAAGAATCAACACCCTCTACCCCTGATTCCTGACTTATTTAACCAAATTGTGGGGGCCAAATGGTTTTCCAAGATAGACTTGCGAGGGGCTTACAATTTGATTAGAATCAGAGAGGGTGATGAATGGAAGACCGCTTTCAATACACCAGAGGGTCATTTTGAATATCTAGTGATGCCTTTCGGTTTATGCAATGCCCCGGCGGTCTTTCAACATTTTGTGAATGATATATTTCGTCAGCATCTAGGTCGTTTTCTTGTGGTCTACTTAGATGACATTTTGATTTTTTCTCCCGACTGGGCTTCACACATAAAACATGTTCGGGTAGTGATGGAACTGCTTAGACAAAACAGTCTGTTTGCTAAGTTGTCTAAATGTCAGTTTGGTATCCAGGAGGTCTCTTTTTTGGGTTACTACGTCACCCCTAATTCCTTCCGTATGGATCCCCTTAAGGTGGTGGCCATCGAAAAGTGGGAACGTCCCAATAATTTGAAGGCCTTACAAAGATTTCTGGGGTTCGCTAATTATTATAGGAAATTTATTAAGGGGTTTTCTGTTATAGCCAAACCACTTACTGATCTCACCAGGAAGGGGGCAGATCTTGTCAACTGGTCTCATGAGGCTATCCGAGCATTTGACAAGCTCCGTAAGTGTTTTTCAGAGGCCCCAGTACTTACTCAACCTAATTTTGAACGTCCATTTATTGTGGAGGTGGACGCATCAGAGGTAGGGGTAGGAGCGGTGTTGTCCCAAGGATCGGACACTCTCACTAACCTGCGACCTATTGCGTTCTTCTCAAAGAAGTTCTCTCAAGCTGAATGTAACTATGATATCGGTAATAGGGAACTATTGGCCATCAAGTTGGCATTTGATGAATGGAGGCATTTCCTTGAAGGTGCCAAACATAAGGTGGTGGTACTCACTGATCATAAGAATCTGGTTTACCTAGACAATGCTAAACGTCTCTCGCCACGTCAAGCCCGATGGGCTTTGTTTTTTACCAGATTCGATTTTGAAGTCACTTACCGACCTGGTTCCCGTAATATCAAGGCTGACGCCTTGTCTCGTAGCTTTGATTTAGAAAGTTCCCCCAGAACTCAATCTGATACTGTTTTAAGACCCGGGGTAGTAGTGTCTATTTTGCAACCTGACTTGGTGACCCTGATTGCAGAATCTCAGGGTCAAGCACCTCATAACACTCCAGACTCTTTGTTGTATGTACCGCCTAACCTTCGACTCCGAGTTCTTGAAGAGATTCATAGTTCTGTTTTGTCTGGTCATCCAGGTGTGGCAGGTACTAAGTATCTGCTCTCACGCCATTACTGGTGGCCATCTTGGGCTCGAGATGTCAAGGCTTTTGTCGAAGCTTGTGAGGTTTGTGCTAGGTCCAAGGTCCCTCGTAGGCCACCCGAGGGTCTGTTACATCCTCTACCGGTCCCTACGAGACCTTGGACGCATCTTTCTATGGATTTTATTACCGACTTGCCACTATCTAAGGGTAAGACAGTCATTTGGGTAGTGGTGGATAGATTTTCTAAGATGTGTCATCTCATTCCACTACGTAAACTGCCTAACGCTCGCACACTCGCCACACTTTTTATTAATCATATTCTACGTCTTCATGGGGTGCCTGAGAATGTTGTTTCCGACAGGGGTGTCCAGTTTGTGGCTAGGTTTTGGAGAGAGTTCTGTGGCAAATTAGGTATCTCTCTGTCCTTCTCGTCTGCATTCCATCCTCAGACAAATGGACAGACAGAGAGGACCAATCAATCGTTAGAGCAATTTCTAAGATGTTTTGTGGCTGATACTCAGAATAAGTGGAAAGACTTCATTTCTCTAGCAGAGTTTGCTATAAACAATCATGAACAACGTGCTATTAAGATGTCACCATTCTTCTGTAATTATGGTTTTAACCCCAGGTACTCGTCTGTTCATTCTGCAGAATCTATTAATCCCTCAGCCGAGGCCATTTTCTCTAAACTGTGCACAGTTTGGGCCCAAGCTCATCAGAACTTGGTAAAAGCCCAAGAGTCTTATCAAAGACATGCTAATAAAAGACGTATATCTGGCCAGCAATATGTACTAGGTGAGAAGGTCTGGCTTTCAGCTAAAAATCTGAAACTTAGGGTGCAGTCAGGGAAACTGGCACCCAAATATATTGGACCTTATACCATTGTGGAAATCATTAATCCGGTAACCTTTAGGTTGAAACTACCCAATGCTCTTCGTATCCATCCTGTGTTTCATAAGTCTCTTCTTAAAAGATATGTGCCACCGGTGTTGCCTTCACCTCCTCCGGCTCCACTCATCGTCCAGGGGGAATTGGAGTATGAGGTGGAGAAAATTTTGAATTCCCGCTGGGTACAGGACTCCTTACAGTATCTGGTCCACTGGAAGGGTTTCGGACCGGAGGAGCGCACGTGGGTCTCTGCTAAGGACATGCATGCGCCCCGTCTGGTCCGGCGGTACCATTCACATAATCCTTCTAAGCCTGGTCCAATGATTAAGGGTCCTGAGGCCCCTCATAAGAGGGGGGGTACTGTCAGAACCGTTCAGTGTGAATTGTGTCTCAGGGGTTTTGACACGCCCGATTGCGGTGGTGCAGCAAGTTCTGACAGTAATGTGCAATGTGAATTGTGCCTTTGGAGTCTGGACACACCCGATGACTTTGGTCCAGCAGTTAATGAGTTACCTGGTCTTTGCTGGACTGATGCAGGTGATTTCAGCTCCAATCAGCACTAGTCCTATCAGCTTCTTGTCTGTCTCTCCAGCTTTACTTATAAGGCAGCTAGTGGCTCAATTGCATGCTGGCTATTGTCTTGTTCTTACCTGGATATCCCAGCTCCCCATATTTCCCTGTGACCTCTTTGTACCTTCTGTTATCGTTGCCGAACCTCTGCCTGACTTTTGACTACCGTTTTTTGCCCACTGAATTTGTACTGCGATTCTTCTGGTTTTGATTCTGGCTTGTCGACTACCCCTTATTGTGTTGTCTGTCTTGTCCTGTTACGTGTGTCACTTACATAGTATAGGGACCGCCACCGAGGTTGTCCGCAGTTGCTAGAGCTGTCTTGAGGCAAGTAGGTAGGGACAGTGGGGGGGGTTCAGCCTTAGGGCTCACTGTCTGGTTGTCTTGCCCCCCTATACTGACAACGTGAGACTGTTTTAGTTCATGAATTTTTAATGCCGTCACGTGAGTTTAGTGCAAAAGGGCCCACTAAGGCTGTCGCCCAGGGGCCTACTGAAACCTGGAGCCCTGAAACCGTGTCTGGACATATGACATTGGCTGTCATAATCACCAACATTAACATAAATGAATAATTAAAAAGATTCACTCTGTTTGTAATGACTCTATATAATATAAGTTTTACTTTTTGAATTAAATTACTGAAAAAATAATGTTTTGCCGATATTCTAATTTATTGAGAAGCACTTGTAACTTGTATATATATATACATTCTGATTTAAAAGAGTTAAAATTAAAATTTGGTATGCAATAAGTAGTTCAAGGCGCATGCCTGGTGCAAGCAATTTCTTTATAAGCTGCATAATCACATTGAAAGAACTATGGAAAATATGTTATATTTCTCCAAATTAGTTTTTTATTCAGCAAAATAAGGCAAATAGATGAACAAAGAAATGCAGAAAGCCTATGGTAGACACTGCACTTGGTCAAGGTGCAGCATTAGTCCCACAATATGCATATATAAAAACAGAGTTTAAGAGGGGTTGAACAATGCCTATGTGCACCACACTTATGAGAAGTAATAATAATTATTTAAACAAATAATAAAGACAAACAAGCTAAAAACATACAATAAATATATAATTAATACAAGGAAAGTTTTAAAATCTTAAGTGTACATGGGATGTAAACATAAGAGCATATAAAGGGAGGAAAATCCAATAAGCAAACGTTTTTTTCCACTGCCGGTAATAATCTGATTACGGTACTTATATTTTCATTTATAAATAACATAAATGAATTATAATCCAAACACATCTATGAGAACACAAGCAAATCAATCACAACATTAAGACCATCCAGCAAAGTGCATAATGCCTATATGAAGTCGCTTACCAGTCTTCAAAGGCTTCACAGTGGTGGCATGATGTCCAAAAACCAAAAAATTCAAAAAGATGTACCTAAATAGTGGTACCCCTATAAACCTGAACTACATTTAGCAGAAACATGTAAGTAATTAATTAATTAGTAAAAGAAGAAATTAGCTTTTTTTCTTTTTTTTAATTATCCAATATGTTGTTTACTGCTAGTATCAAAAGAGATATGACCTCCAAATTGTTCACCAGGGATAACTCAGATAGCACCTGTTAGGGTGTCTGTCTATGATGGCACAATCTTACCTTAACACATTGGGCACTGAAATGATATATTCTTGAGAAAAAAATCTATTTTTACTTTGCACCATAATCTCTGCTTAAAGGGGTATTCCAGGAATTTGAACGTCTGATACAAAAACCCATGATTCTATAAATAAATGAAAATAACAAAACTCAATGTCATTAGTCACAAAATGGAGCTTAAATAGTTTCATTTTTCGATTGACAAAATTTTATGGCCTCTCTACAGTAGGCAGAGTTATCACTAAGATGGCTGCCACTGGAAAGTACAAGTCCCATGATCCTTTAGTTCTCAGTAACTCATCCTCCCGGTTATGTTCTGCTCCCAGTGATGACGTAACAGACTGTCCTGCTCTGTTACCATAGTAATGATGTATGTAACTACCATCACTGCACATTACCTCTTTGAGGTAATGTGCAGTGATGGTAGTTACAATACTGGCCAATACTGGCCATACTGGATGCCCTGCACCAACCGACTACAGCCAAACATAGTGATGATGACATGACCTGGCCAGGCAGGTGTAGGACATGTGATGTGGACATGTGACCAGTAGCCATCTTCTGTCCTGTGTCTGCACTGAGAAAATCAACAGTCTGATGAAAGGGCCAGTAGCATTTTAATTCTCTATCACAGTGTATGTCAGCAGAATTTTTCTGCTAAGGGGAGCAAAATCTAATATATAAAGCTGTATTTATGTGTGTGTGCATGTATGTATGTATGTCCACTAAAGGAAGCTGTACCGTTACGTTTACAATCACCAAATTTTGCACAGTTGTTGACTGTGACTCAGGGGAAGTCTTAAACCAGGTTTTGAGCCAAAGTTTTCACCCCGCGCTTTCCTAAACCCACTTATTACCCACCATATACAGAAGCCATTGTCTGCTGCTGCTTCTGCTTCTGAGCTGTGATTGGTTGCTCTCCTCCAACAGGTAATTAATATGAGCCCTGAGCTTTGATTGGTTACTATAGACAATCAGTATAAGACGCTTATATGTGAGGTAAGATGAATAGATACAGAGATAGTGGGAAATTTATCAGAAATGTCTGGGGTAAAACTGTTCCAGTTGCCCATGAAACTTGAGCTCTGAGACAGTCAATGAAAGAGACTGCCAATGACAGACAGACATTCACTGAAAAAGACTGCTGGCGAGAGACAGGCAATCACTGAAAGAGACTGCCAGAGACAGACAATCACTGAAAGAGACTGCCGGCGACAGACACAGTCACTGAATGAGACGTCCGGTGTCAGAGACACTCTGAGACAGTCTATAGATACATATAAAATATGTTTTGTTAACCCATTCTATTTTGTTGTAGCGAAGAGCAGTTATTCACTATCCCAGGCAACGCCAGGAACTACAGCTAGTTTTAAATAACAACCAATTACATATTAACTTATATTTTACAATTGTATATGAATTATGCTGATTCCTGGAATACGCCTTTAACTATTTGTTAAGCATCCCTGAGGTCAAATGATAGCCATCCTTCTTATGAGGTACCTTAGGGGCTGTAGTTATTAGAATGGGGTCATTTTTTGGGGGGTAGCCATTTTTACTAGAACTCAAATGCTGATTGCCAATGCAGTGTAAATAATTATGAGGTCAGAACAACAATGGGCAATAAACTGTATTTGTAGAAAAATAGCAACTTTAGTTGTTCATTCTTCAGCTTGCTAATTTGGTTGTTACTTTCTTTATGGTAGATTAGGATTCATAAGGAGGATAATGTGGTGAGTAGGATGAACCCTATAAGTCATCTGCCTCAAGAGGATAACTTTGGGATATGAGCTGCCAGCTGACTGCAGGCTTGTATAAAGTGACACATTTCTGCTCCCCTTCAGCAGTGTAGCAAGTGGAAAAAAGAGCTCTAGTAAGTGCAACAATCCCCTTATTTTGCAATCATGATGCTCCCCGTGTGGAAATCCCATACTTTTGTAGGTTCAATACAGTAACTGTCATTTGCCCAGAATCACTGCATTGTTTGCCACACATCTACACACTCAGAAAGTATGAGCTTAGTTTTTCCATACTGCAGTTTTCCCTATTTCCATAATCCTCCATAGGTGTGGAGGATAGGTGCACACAGTCTTTCATCCTGGTGGTAGATGTTCTTTAAATTCCTTGGAAAATAAAGAAAGGCACTGAAATGGTCACAACATCAGCAACAGGAAATTAAAAAAAAAACCTGTCTGCCAACATTACAAATATAGATAATTGTTTAATACAATTAACTTAATAATTGCAGTTAATTTAAAGTGGATAATGAAGTGCTGTAAAGTGTGTCCACAATCATACTTTATATGGCACAAACATATAAAAACCTGCATTGCCTCAAATTTGTTACCACATTGTTATCAAATATTAACAGAAAACCTAATCAGCAGCTAAAAATACTAATCTTTTCTTAGTTTCATTTTACTTAACTATTAATTTTAATATAAATGTAATACTTAATTTAATTAGTGGACATCATTGTGGTCTTCATGTAGCTTTCATCCTATAAAGTATTTTTTGCCCTTTCATGCACGCTGCCATAAATATTTGTGTGGCATTTAGGGTGTAATTAGAGGGCTTAAAGGCTCAGCCTCCTGTATACAGGGCAGGTGTCTGATATAGTGGGGCACATTTACTTATCCGGCCCTGTCGCGGTCCCTGATCCGGACGGTCCGACGAAGATGAAGTCCGGCGCGATTCACCAACATCGTGCGCCCGATATCCTGCATGTATCGCTTCCCCGCTGAGGTCTGCCGGAGTTCACCTTCTTCTTCCTGGTGTATGTGAGTGCATGTCTTATGACAGAATTTGCAAAGTCAAATCCTGTGCGTTGTCCGAATCTATCGGATCGTCTGATGGCCCGCCCCCGATTTGTGTCGTGTAAAAGCTGGCGCCGATGCACCAAAATCCGATCGCATGTGCCAAAAAACCCCTTTTTAATGCGGCGCCACATGGAAATCGTCTGGAAACCCGACGAAAATGTGGTCCGCGGCCCCTTAGTAAATGAGCCCCAGGATATTCATAATAAACAACAAAACAGCTACATTGCAGCAAACTGTATGACCATTCAGGCAACAACAAAAAAACTTTAATAGCTACATTTTTTTAAGTCCAATGCCACTTTCCAATGAATTCAAATAGAACAAAATACACAAATAAAATCATGAGCATGTTATCTCCTGCTGCTGCAGAAGGAGCCTTCCACAGACAACCTTGTAATGCTGGATTCACATCACGTTATTTGGATCTGCCTGACGGACACGTTTTTGACTGCAAAAAGTGTATCTAAACGTGTGCTAAAGTGTATTCATTAATGTCAATGGACATGACGGATGTCCAAACAGTGTACGTTTGTTGTCCTGTGCATCTATATCCTTTTTTTTTTTTGGTTGAGGAAAACGTGGGCTGCTGTGTTTTCCATGTCCTTTTTAAAAACATGAAAAACCTATACTTGTCTACGGATGACATATACAGAAGGCATTCTAGTGTATGCTTCAATCAGTCACATTCACTAAATATGGAACATAAATGCTCCATCTTGGTAAGGACAAGAGATGAGCGAACACACTCATCCGAGCTTGATGCTCGTTCGAGCATTAGCGTACTCGAAACTGCTCGTTGCTCGGACGAGTATTTCGCCAGCTCGAGAAAATGGCATCTCCCGCCGTTGTGATTTTTGGCGGCCAGAAACAGAGCCAATCACAAGCCAGGAGACTCTGCACTCCACTCCACTCCGTATCATTCTCTGTCTGGATGCCGTTAGGGAGAGAGCTGCTGCTGGTCAGGGAAAGCGTTAGGGTGTTCTATTAGAATAGTGTTAGGCAGGAGTGATTCTACAAGAACCCAACAGCCCTTCTTAGGGCTACAATAACGTTATATATTTTTATTTTATTTGCTTGTGGCTGGGCTTGCTGGCACTAGTAGTGCAGCTAGTACCATATTGTGAGGAATTTGCAGGGAGACTTGCGACCGTTGTGTTTAGCTCTTAGTGACACACATATCCACCTCAAACACCGAAGTGGGACAATTTATTAGGGGTTTGATTTGAATTAGGCACAGTCTGCTGATTTATTTTTTTTTACGTTTATTTCTTTTTAGAACTCACAGTAATCTGCCAAAGCAGTGTGCTTTCAGTGTAGGCTAGAGAATAGCCATAGGAGAACCCCAACGGCTTACTTAGGCCTACAATAGCGTTATATTTTACTTTATTTTTGTTTGCTTGTGGCTGGGCTTGCTGGCACTTGTAGTTCAGCTAGTATCATATTGTGAGGAATTTGCAGGGAGACTTGCGACCGTTGTGTTTAGCTCTCAGTGACACACATATCCACCTCAAACACCGAAGTGGGACAATTTATTAGGGGTTTGATTTGAATTAGGCACAGTCTGCAAATTTACTTTTTTTTACGTTTTATTTTTTTTACGTTTATTTTTTTTAAGTCATCAGGCACAGCACAAAATCCAGTTCTGTGCTGTCAGTGTAGGTTATAAACTAGCCATAGCAATAGGATAGCATCGTTTTGTTTAAAAAAAAAACACAAAAAAAACAAAAAAATTTACAGTTTACACTTTAATTTTGAAAATGTTTAACCCGAGGGCTAGGGGTAGAGGACGAGGGCCTGGACATGGGCGTCCAACTACTGAAGGGGTCAGAGGCCGTGGTCCTGGGCGGGGTGAGACACCACCTGCTGATGAGGGAGCAGGGGAACGCCGCAGAGCTACACTCCCTTGGTTCATGTCTCAAGTTACTGGGACTCGTGGTAGAGCACTGTTGAGGCCAGAACAGTGCGAACAGGTAATGTTGTGGATTGTGGACAATGCTTCTAGCCATTTGTCCACCACTCAGTCTTCCACGCAGTCCACCCATGTCACCGAAATCAGCACTCCTCCAGCTCCTCCACCTCAGCCTCCTTCCCCCCAGTCTGCCCCCTCCCAGGAAAATTTGCCATTTGAACCGGCAAACTCTGAGGAACTGTTTTCTGGACCCTTCCCAGAGTCACAAACCACTTGTCCGGTTGCTGCTGAGCTATTTTCCGATGCCCAGGTTTTCCACCGGTCACAGTCTGTGGGTGATGATGACATTATTGACGTAGTGGAAGAAGTGTGTAAAGAGGTGTCGGACGATGAGGAGACAGGGTTGTCAGACATTGGTGAAGTTGTTGTCAGGGCAGGAAGTCCGAGGGGGGAGCAGACTGAGGGATCGGAGGATTATGAGGTGACAGACCCAAGCTGGGTTGATAGACCGGGTGAACACAGTGCTTCTGAGACGGAGGCGAGTACTGTACCAGAACAGGTTGGAAGAGGCAGTGGTGGGGCCAGACGGAGAGGCAGGGCCAGAGCTGGTGCATCAGCGCCAAATGTTTCCCGTAGTCAAGCTCCCGTGGCGAGGGCTAGATTTTCAGAAGTCTGGAGGTTCTTTAAAGAAACAGTGGATGACCGACGGACTGAGGTGTGCAACCTGTGCCAAACCAGGATCAGCAGGGGTTCCTCCACTACTAGCTTAACTACCACCAGTATGCGCAGGCATATGAATGCTAAACACCTCACTCAATGGCACCAAGCCCGTTCACCTCCTGCCGGGCACACCACTGCTCCTTCCCCTGTGTCATCTGCTAGTCAGCCCACTGCCCAGGACCCCGGCCCAAACACCTTCCGTGCGAAAACCTCATCTTCGCCTCTACGATCCTCCACAGCATTCACCAGCGTTCAGCTCTCCATTCCCCAGACGCTGGAGCGCAAAAGGAAGTATAGTGCAACCCACCCACACGCCCAAGCCCTCAACGTCCACATCTCCAAACTGCTTAGCCTGGAGATGCTGCCCTATAGGCTGGTAGAGACCGAGGCCTTTCGAAACCTCATGGCGGCGGCCGTCCCTTGGTATTTGGTCCCCAGCCGCCACTACTTTTCCCGATATGCCGTCCCAGCCCTGCACAAGCACGTGTCAGACAACATCATCCGTGCACTGACCAACGCCGTTTCTGACAAGGTCCACCTGACCACGGACACGTGAACGAGTGCTTCCGGGCAGGGCCACTATATATCACTGACGGCACATTGGGTTAACTTGGTGGAGGCTGGGACCGAGTCTGACCCTGGGGCTGGTCATATACTGCCGACGCCGAGGATTGCGGGGCCTACCTTGGTCCAGGTCTCTCAGGCCTACTATGCCTCCTGCCCGCTCACTGACTGTTGTTCGACATGCCTACGAGGTGGAATTCAACATTAACCATGTTATCCAGAGTTTACCAGCAGCGCAAAGCGATTGTAGACTGCCAGATGTCAACTTCCACCAGAACTGGTAGTCAGGTCAGTCAGCTTCCTCAAGTCTACAATGAGGAGTGGACGTGGATGTCTGATATCTGTCAGGTGCTGAGTAACTTTGAGGAGTCAACACATTTGGTCAGTGGCGATACCGCCATCATCAGCCTCACCATCCCGCTGCTTGGCCTGTTGAAAAACTCTCTGGTCAGCATGAAGTCGGAAGCTTTGTGTTCGTCACAAGAGACGGGGGAAGAAGATTCCCTTGTTGATAGCCAAAGCACCCTCAGGTCTGTTTCTCAGCGCATATTGGAGGAGGTGGAGGAGGATGAGGAGGAAGAGGAGAAGAATGTTGGTGAGACAGAAGAGGGGACCATTGTTCAGTCCTTCACTATTTAGCGTGTATGGGCAGAAGAAGAGGAGTTGGAGGAGTTGGAGGAGGGGGAAATGGAGAGTCAGGCCAGTGAGGGGAGTGAATTCTTGCGTGTTGGTACTCTGGCGCATATGGCAGATTTCATGCTAGGCTGCCTATCCCGTGACCCTCGCGTTCAAAGAATTTATTCCAGCACCGATTACTGGGTATTCACTCTCCTGGACCCAAGGTAGAAGCAAAATCTTTCCACTCTCATCCCTGGAGAGGAAAGAAGTGTGAGAATGCATGAATACCAGCAGGCCCTGGTGCACAAGCTGAAACAGTATTTCTCTCCTGACAGCGCTAGCGGCATACTTCTAGCGAGGGAGAGTAGGCGAGCAGGCAGCTTGTCCAGCACTGGCAGGGGTACGCTTTACAAGGCCTTTACCAGTTTTATGTCACCCCAGCAAGACACTGTCACCTGTCCCCAGTCTCGGCAGAGTAGGGCTGATCTTTACAGAAAGATGGTGAGGGAGTACGTAGCTGACCATACCATTGTCCTAAATGATCACACAGCTCCCTACAACTACTGGGTTTCAAAGCTGGACATATGGCACGATCTGGCGCTTTGCGCCTTGGAGGTTCTTGCCTGCCCTGCCGCTAGCGTGTTGTCCGAGCAGGTTTTCAGTGCAGTTGGTGGCATCATCACCGATAAGCGTACACGCCTGTCGTCTGACAGCGCTGACAGGCTGACGCTTATCAAGATGAATAAAGCCTGGATTTCTCAGGATTTCCATTCTCCACCAGGTGAAGGAAGTTCAACCTGAATAATTTATGCACTCCTCCTCCTCATTTTCCTCCTTCTTCTCCTCTTTGTACACTAAAGCAGAGGAAACTGGCTATTTTTTGCAGGCCCAACTGGCTCTAGCTATAGTACTCTATGTATCTAATTTTTCTGGAGGGCCACCTACCCGGTCCTCTGTTTTAAACAATTTTTGGGAGTGCCACATACAGTCACTCAATCTATTTAATTTTTCTGGAGGACCACCTACCTGCTCCTCTGGTTTGAAAACTTTTTTGGACTGCCACATACAGGCACTCAATCTATTTAATTTTTCTGGAGGACCACCTACCTGCTCCTCTGGTTTGAAAACTTTTTTGGACTGCCACATACAGGCACTATCCAAATTAAATTGTCTCCATAGCAGCCTCCACACGTCATCTTTTTAGCTGCCTCCACACGTTGTCCATTTAGCTGCCTCCATACATCGTCCCCTTATCAAACGAGCTGTGTCAGGCAGAATTTTGGGTTGTTTTCATGGCTTCCACATCAAACTTGTTAACTTTGTCGCCCCCCTGCTGTGTTATCCACAAAATATACTGGCAAACTTTTATCATTTACCAATATTATTTCAGCGCTTCTTGCGCATCTGTTTACATTCCCCTCACCCGCCATAACCCAAACTTATAAGAACACTACTACACTTGATCTTATACAAAAGGTTCTTAGAAGTGCTGTTTGGGGAGGAGCCGAGAGACAGGGGCTTGGACAGGCGAAAGCTCGCCTGGCAGCGGACCGCCAGCTCCATCCCAAGATCCAACTAACATAGTTTTAACTGCAGCACCTTTAATCTACTACTACTTCACTGCCTCCATACATCGTCCCCTTATCAAACGAGCTGTGTCAGGCAGAATTTTCAGGTGTTTCACCAGATACATAGTGGGACTCGGCCCATCTGTCGCTGCCATGCTGGAGACCTGAAGTTGCAATCATAGCTGCGCAATATAGATGCCTCATACTGTCGCTCTTAATCATGGAAGTCGTCTCCATGGCTGCCTCCACATGTCATCCCCTTATCAAAAGAGCTGTGTCAGGCTCATTTTTCGGGTGTTTCACCAGATACGTTATGGAACTTGGTCACTATGTCGCCACCATGCTGTGTTATCGACTAAATATACCGTCAACCTTTTGTTCACATAGGAAATCATTTCAGCGCTTCTTGCTCACCTCTTTTGGTTCCTCTCTGCCACCCATTGGTTTGAAGCCTGAGTCCATTTAGGGTATGTCGCCATGACACTCTCTAGCCTGCCGCCGCTGCCTCTGCATGTCGTCCCCTATAGTGTCAGGGTCAATTATTGCATGTTTTAGATGCTAGCTTGCCTCATTCGGTCACTCTGTCATGGCCATGCTGTTGCCCATAATTTTGGCATAATGGTACAATTAAGCAGCCTCAGAGGCATCCATGCATGCTGCCCCTGCTGTTTCCTGTCCATTTCTGTGGTGTTTCCATCCTTTTCTGAGGTTCCCAGGTGTTTGGCCAAGCTTCCCTGTGCAGAAAAAAACGTATATGTTTTTAACCCTTTCACGACCCGTGACGTAATAGCACGTCACGGGTCGGCCGCGGGTGCATGGAGAGGGCTCACGAGCTGAGCCCTCTCCATAGCCGGTAAGTCTTTGCTGCATATTGCAGCAAAGGCTTACCGGTAACACCCGCGATCGGTGCTAGCACCGATCGTGGGTGTTTTCACCTCGATCGCCGCCGGCAATGCTGCCGGCGGCTTCAAAAGGATGGCGGCGCGTGGGCGCCGCCATCTTTTCGAGGATCGCCGCTCCCCGTGACGTCATCGGGGAGCGGCGATCCGTCGCCATGGTAACCTCGGGTCTCGCGAAGACCCGAGGCTACTTCGGGTTAACCCATGCATTACAATGTGCTATCAGCACATTGTAATGTATGAGTAGTAAAATCCCCATATACTGCCATACTGTAGTATGGCAGTATATGATAGGATCGTGCAGACCCCCTAGGGTTAAAGTACTAAAAATAAAAATAAAAAAAAGTAAAAAAAAAAAATTATAATAAAAAACCCTAAAAACTCAAATCACCCCCCTTTCCCTAGAACTGATATAAATATAAATAAACAGCAAAAATCATAAACACATTAGGTATCACCGCGTCCGAAAATGCCCGATCTATCAAAATATGATAACGGTTTTTCACTGCGTTTAATCCCGTAACGGAAAATCGCAGCCAAATTCGAAAATGGCACTTTTTTTGTCATTTAAAAAAATTTAAAAATTCTATAAAAAGTGATCACAAGGTCGAACAGTCCTAAAATTGATAACATTGTAAACGTCATCAAAATCCGCAAAAAACGACACCACCCACAGCCCAATACACCAAAGTATAAAAAAGTTATTAGCGCCAGAAGATGGCAAAATCCCCCAAAAAATTTTTGTACAGGAGGTTTTAATTTTTTTAAATGTATGAAAATATTATAAAACCTATACAAATTTGGTATCCCCGTAATCGTACCGACCCAAAGAATAAAGTAGACATGTCATTTTTGGCGCACAGTGAAATCTGTAAGATCCAAGCCCACAAGAAGGCGGCACAAATGCGTTTTTTTACCAATTTCACTGCATTTGGAATTTTTTTCCCGCTTCCTAGTACACGGCATGGAATATTCAATACCATCTCTATGAAGTGCAATTTGTTACGCAGAAAATAAGCCGTCACACAGCTCTGTACATGGAAAAATAAAAAAGTTATGGATTTTTGATCATGGGGAGTAAAAAATGAAAAAACAAAAAAGGGCCAGGTCCTGAAAGGGTTAAAGTGTAAAAACAGATGCAAACAAATGTGACGCATACAAGAAATAAACGTAGATAGACAAAAAATATGCATCAGTTTGTGTCAATTTTTAAATATATAAGTTTCAGTATACGTAAGGCAAATGCAAAAATTGTGGTGTGAACCCAATCTAACAGTGGCAATCAACTCATAGAGAGGCTTTATCATCAACAATTCAGGGTGGGGATCAAGCACCAACAGGTTTGTCAAAGTGTTCCCAGGAGCAACCAAGTGAAAGTGATGGTATAGAGGCCATAAAAGCCTATAGTACAGAGACTATAGAGAAGCCAGATCAGCTTCAGATATTCAGGCCAGTGGGACCTGGAAAGAAAACCAACAGGGTAAAGAGAAAATAGAAAGGACACTACCACAGGAACAATAGAGTAGTTCATCATCCATGGCAGTGTCTCTAAGTGTATTCCAATACTTCTCATGAGTGTGGAAGCTTTGGCCTTGGGCCTTCATTGTATTGGACTCTTCTGTTAAAGTGTATGAGCCTCCCTTTAACTGACAATTATAACCACAAAGATGGAGCTATGGGCTTGACCATTGGGCTATGGGCTTGACCATGGAGCTATGAGCTTGACCATTGGATCACCTCTGATTCCTCCTTGAATGTTGAATCGCCATTTTTTGGCCAATTCAGAGTCATACTAAACCCCCCGTCTAAAGTAGTGTGCCCCACAGCAGGCAGGAGACTATAGAGAATGGTGGGATTACCCCTCGCCTTCCTCCTATATGAAGCAAAAATATCAAGACTTCTCTGAAAAGTCTATGCATTTCCCGCAATGACACCCTCATTTACACCACTGCTGCCTTCAGCATGTGAGTTGGGGGTTCTGGCACTCTGCTTCCTGGCTGCTGCCTTAGTACCCTGGTCATGCTCTTCTACACATGCTATGTCTCCACGTAAATATCACAAAGTTCATTGGCCTCTTTTGTGACAAAGCTCAAAATACAAAAGGTTCAGTTTAATTTAGCAGCTTGTAAATAGCTATGATTCATGTAGAAGACAGAACCATAAAATACATTTTTTCCTAAAACAAAGTCTTACAGGATTCTGTAAAGAGAATATGAATCCTCAATGGGCAATGCAAAATTCTGGGTTACAGATATTTCTTAATTCTTAATTATTCTGGGTTACAGATATGGATCATGTTCATCTTTGTTTAAACTGCTGTCATTTTAGGCTTCTAATTGATAAGAAGAAAGAAAGATAAGTCTGTTCTACATGGAGGGGATTTCTATTGATTTTATCAAGAAAAAAGCAAGTCTGCATAAAAAATGAACTCCATCTGCAGCTTGCTTTCATCAAAAGAGTCCTTACCTTACTCATAACAGCTACCGTAGCATGCATCAATGCCCAAGGGGTATGTAAAGGCTGTCAGAAAACTAGACATACTTCACTTCATTTTGTAAAGTAACTCTTTATGGTGAAGAAGCAGGTGCTTTATGGAATCCATTTCTCTTTAAATACTACACATTATATCATTTACAGTTTACACAATCCTTTACATTTACTTCCATTAATACATTTTAATTGTCTTTATTCCTAGGGCAGATGCTATAGGAAGATGCATAAAGTGAATGCTAGTGGGTTTTCAGTATAACTCACCCCAATATCAAGAGCCTATTATATTTCCCCATATACTATCATTCACATCTGTCTGTTAGTATCAAAGTGTCTCATACATGTGCCTATGCTTGTCTGATCATTCAATGGTATCGTAAATCATTAGTAATCATTAACATTTCCTGTTATGGATCTACAGTATCTGCACATTATCCTTCTGAATAGAGCAATCTTACAGCTATTGGGGATAGGATAAAAAAAGGCAGGAGGAACTACATGTTTGTCCGTGTTGCCATTCCAGGCGAAAAAGAAGCCATTCCAGGCGAAACTCGGAATCGGGCATAACCTACTGAGCGTGCATTTTATATACAAGGCCTTTTTAAACATTTATGTTTGTGTGTATCTCTTAACATTTTGCCACCAGTCAAAAGAGGAGGACGTAGAAGCAGAGGAACACACTTTTTATGTTATAGGAATTGCAGGGAAAACAACTAGAAATTAAACCTGCAAAAGTCTACATCTACATTATTATGGTTGTCAACAGTCCTTAAGGTCCCTGGAGTATTTTAGGTACTTCTTTCAGGAAGTCGCAGTCAGAAGAGGATTGATGGCATTGTACGATGTTAACAGCGACCATAACTGTTAGTTCAGGAATCCGCTGTCAGTCAGTACGAGGTTTTAAAGGAAACCTACCATTTCAAATGGTAGGTTTAAGCTGTAAACACCGAGCACCAGCTCAGGGTGAGCTGGTGCCGGTGCTTAGTGTCGTTAGTGTTAAAACCGCGGTATCGCGGTTTTAACACTTTTTAAACTTTACAGCAGAAGCCGCTTCGGCGCTGCGCGCGGCCGTGCGCGCGCAACGCCTGCGGCATTTCCTATGTAGGCGCGCGCACGACTGAAGCAGTTTATGCTATAAAGTTTAAAAAGTGTTAAAACCGCGATACCGCGGTTTTAACACTAACGAAACTAAGCACCGGCACCAGCTCACCCTGAGCTGGTGCTCGGTGTTTACAGCTTAAACCTACCATTTGAAATGGTAGGTTTCCTTTAAATCGTAAATTGCTGCAATGTACAATAGTGTACACTATAGTATACAATACTGTACTGTAATATGGAGCTTTACATAAAATCACTGAGCCTGGCTTGTAAAGTTTCACCAATGGAAAATATACAATACAGTATAGATTGGATGCTATAGTGTATTGTTACATGGAAAGTGACAGAGAGATATGCCTGCTACCTCCTAGCAATAGAGATGAGATTACAGAATGCAGTCTTAGTGCCCTACAATATCTCATAGACACTTTATATCTTCTACCAGTCTCTACCTATATTAGAATCTGCTATATCTGGCAGTCACACACTCTGATTGAGTGATCTACAATTATCTCCACCTGAGACCCTCGCTCTCCTTTTCTAATCTTTTTGCCTGTTCTGATATAAACAAACTGGAATTTACTATTTCTTTTGCACCTTTGTCTGTGCCACAAAAAGCTAATTTTTCTAACACTCACAACTTTTCTTTGTCTCTCAAATTCGACTTTTGTTTCCAACACTTTTCCTGCTCTTCTAGTTTCCGGGCTCCATTTTTGGCAGACATTTAGACCAACCAAAAGCAAGTCTACCAACTTCTAAACCCCTTCCTAAATGTGGAGTGTTATTTTTGCCACCCATTTTTTTTCTACTTGTGATGCTCCACAAAGTATAATTCCAGCACAAAAGTCGTATGCATGAAAACAGAACTTGCACCACAAATTAATAAATTTAAGAAACGTAGTTTGGGTGCTCGCCCTTCTCAGTGGTTTGACTGTCCACCTCTTTATGCATAAAAGTAAAATGTTTTACTTTTTTACTTTTTTGATTAGTAGACATATTGGAGGCGATTTATTAATGTGTGGTAAACCAGTACCCAGTTAGACGAGTCTTCTGTATATGGAGAGGGCTTATGGTAGGATCAATCAAAGAAAACCTAGGGTTAATGTACTCTAGGGGGTCTGAAAGATAGTGAAAATAAAAAAGTTTAAAAAAAATTATATTAAAAAACAGAAAAATTTAAATCACCCCCTTTCGCTAGAACTCATATAAATATAAATAAACAGTAAAAATCATGATATATCAAAACATAATAACGCTTATTCCCATTATTCAAAAATAGTGCTCATAGTCGAAAATACCACTTTTTTGCCATTTGGAAAAATATAAAAAATTCCATAAAAAGCGATCAAAAGGCCATACAGTGCTAAAAATAGTAGCATTGAAAATCAAAAATTGCAAAAAAATGACACTGACAGCTACGTACAGGAGGTTTTAATATTTGTAAATGTGTAAAAACATTATGAAACCTATACAAATTTGGCATCAACGTGATCGCGCCGACCCAAAGAATAAAGTAAACATGTCATATGGTGCACATAGTGAAAGCCATAAAACCTGAACCCGCAAGAAAATAGCGCAAATGTGTATTTTCACTGCATTTGGAATTTTTCTCCCGCTTCCCTGTACATGGCATGGAATATTTCCCACAAAATAAAATTCTCAAATCACAATCTCCTGGTGATGTTTACACAATTAAAATCACTTTAACCCTCTTACTGTACAATTTTACTAATTTTAGTTTTATTGCTGTTTTAGCTCCTATCACTCAGCAGTGGTCAAAGCAGAATTCCAGTGTGAGTGTGTATTATCCCTCTAGTTCTGTGAGGTGCTGTGTGGTTAAATTATCAGGGTACATGACAGACAGAGGCTGATAGGCTTTTACACTGTCAGCTCTGCTACATCTCTGCTCTTACAGATATGTGCCTGCCTCCCCTTTCCCCCGGATAACTCATGCATAGAGCAGAGAAAGACAGAAATCTCCACAACACGGAGTCACATAAGAATCCAGGATGGCGGCCCCCTTACCCTAAAGTCAGAAGTTACACGTTCCTGTCTAGGGGCAACTGAAATTGTGTAAACCAGGACTGATAGAGACAGTTTGGAATTATATCTGTGAAATGCTGTATTTTTGTCAATAGCAGTGAATTAGGGAATGTGTTATTTTGTTATCCATAGTACATGTAAGAAACTTGTATTCGTGGGAATACCCCTTTACATACCATGACTATGAAGTTATAGATTTATGAAGGTGGAGAGTAAAAAATGGAAACGGAAAAGAGAAAAAGGGCCTCTGAATTAAGGTGTTAAGATTGTCAAATTGTACTTTGCACATCTGTAAGTCAGTCTAATTTACTGCACCAAATCTTGCTGCACTGACTTTTTAGTACACGTTTATCATACTAAATGTGGCCTAAGGCATTGGTTCAAATGTTAACCAAATGCTGGAACAAGTACATTAAAAAGCTAGCACGGGGAACAATCCATGTGATCATTCCTCTTAAGCCTCACATGGATGGTTTTGGCCAATTTCACAATTTTAATCATTTCAGATTCACCAAATCAAATATTTTGGGGGTAATTTCAGTTTGAATTTCAAATGCCATTATTTAATTTGCTCATCTCTAAGTAGGGACAGTAAAAAAGTTAGATTGTCTGTAGAATAGACCTTATAAAGCTGCACAGAGTTTAGGAACAGGCAGAGCCATAATTATCCCCAAAAATGTTACTGTGCAGATGGGCTCTTTTTAAGAGGGCTCATTTCAAGTACTGCTAAGGAAAAATTCACACAAAAATTTCCTTTTCCTTGACTCTCATGCCACTTTGAGCATGTTGCGGTGGGGAGTGGGCACAGAGCAGGGCAGGTGGAGAGGGCGGGTTTGTGTGTGAACACCGGGGGCCACCACATTTACCGTACTACAGTCTCCATCAGAAAAACTGTTGGAGACTATAGCAAAAAACTCTGCCAGTTCAGACTCGGTCTACAGATCTGAATTGGTGGAGTTAGCGCCAACAATTATGATATAATAGTACAGCATATCTGAAAGATAGATAGATAGATGGATCTAAAGTAAAACAATGCCTCAACATGAATTGAATACTTGCCTCTGATTTCTTTTCTTGATTTGTTTTCAATTATAAAAAGCTGCAAATAATCAGAGAAGGATTTCAATTAAAAAAAAAACCTACTATTCTGTGATAAAAACATTCTTTTTAATATTTAAAATGCTCAAAAGACGAAACTTCAGAAGACAGAAAACCATCAAAAACATTCAAATGAACTTGAACACTTCTAAGACTCAGCAATAAGCAGTGTTTCTGTACTGGGATCTTTTAGGTTTGATATATGTTTTGCAAAAAAATATGCACTGCATGTCTTTGCTGTTCATTGATCAAACTTTTATTGTGCCAGCTGTACTTCACAGACTTGAAAAAGAAACATGAGCAAAACAAAAGAGAATACAAAAACATGACTTGAATGGCTCAAATTCCCAGAGAGACACTATTATTTAAGTTTCATTCTAAGGCAAGGGAGACTAGGCTGTATAGATTAAAATAAACACAGTGTTCACATATTAATTCTGATGGGGTTATCTTAGGCAAGTATAATGATATGTATAACGTAAAGCAATGTATAGTCTTTGCTAATTTTGGCTTGTGCTTCTAAGTGGCTTGTGAAGTGGAGTCTAAACAAGCAGATTTTGTGTGTGTGTGCTAAGAGTGAATATGTTATTTGGGTTATTGTGGATTGTGCAGTTTTCTAATTGTCACAATTTAACGCTTTAACGATGCAGGGTTTTCTGCTCATTTCTCGCTCTCCACCTTCAAGAATCCATAACTTTTTCATTTTTACGTGTACAGAGCTGTGTGAGGGCTTATTTTGTGCGTAACAAATTTTAATTTCCTGTGATGTTATTTATTATAACATGCTGTGTACTGGGAAGCAGGAAAAAAATTCCAAATGTGGAAACATTTTTTAAAAATGCATGTGCTTGTGGGCTCAGTTTTCACAACTTTCACTCTGTGCTACAAATAACATCTCAACTTTATTCTTTGGTTCAGTACGATCGCGGTGATAGCAAATTTATACAGCTTTTATTGCATTTTAATACATTTTCAAACGAATGTGTACAAAAAGGATAAAAAAATTTTGCCATCTTCTGATGCCAATAACTTTTTCATACTTTGGTATTCGGAGCTGGGGGATGTGTAATTTTTTGCAAAAAAGCCAATGTTTCCATTGACAATTTTGAGAACGGTACAACATTTTGATCACTTTTCATTACATTTTTATGTCATGTAAAAAGGTGTAAAAGTTGCATTTTGGACGTTTGGGCGCCATTTCCTGTCTCAGAGGTCACCGCCGGTTATAACTGTTTTTATATTTTGATAGATCGGGCATTTTGGGATGCGCAGATACCTAATGTGTTTGTGATTTTTACTGTTTATTATGTTTTATATCAGTTCTAGGAAAAGGGGGGTGATTTGAATTTTTTATATTTTATTTATTTTTTACATTTTTTAAACTTTTTTTTCACTATTTATTAGACCCTCTAGGGTACATTAACCCTAGATTGTCAGATCGTTCCGACTGTATTGCAGTATATGGAGTTTTTGCATGTGATTCGTTACAATGAGCCACTACTATTGACTTGAGTATAGGCTTAGGGTGGAAAATGCATTGGTCACAACCTCTCCCAGTTATGAAATGCCACATGCCGCCAGCTCCCTCAACTAATGAAATGCCCCATGTGCCAGCCCCCCTACTGATGATGAAATTCCCCATGCAGCCAGCCTCCCCTACTGATTAGGAAATTCCCCATGCAGCCAGTCCTCCCACTGATGAAATGCCCTATGCAGCCAGCGCCCCTTTCTGATGATCAAAAGCCCATGCAGCCAGCCCCCTACTGATAAAATGCACCCTGCAGCTAGCCCCCACTACTGATAAAATTCCCCCTGCAGCCAGCTCCCTACCAATAAAATTTCCCCTGCAGCAAACCCCCCTACTAATGAAATGCCCCATGCAGGTAGCCCCCCAGCTGATGAAATGACCCCTGCAGCCAGTCCTCTCCCCTGATGAAATGCCCTGCAGCCTAAACTTATATACATACTTTACGGCACTCCCTGATTCTCTGGGCGGCTCCTCTTTCTTTTAGGCTCACACTATGAGATCAATAGTTGTAATACCACCACCTTATCAGTGTATACCGGTGAGCAGAGTGCATGGTCGCGCCTCTGCCCACTGTTACACGCAAAGAGAAGAAAGAAGAGGAGCCGCTGAATATAATACGCCTATTATTATTTTATAATGTGAAACTGACGTACACAGTAAATGGTCTACTCAACATTCTTTTAAAAAAAAATAAATCTGTGTCTTCAAATGGTCATCCTATGCAATTGTGGTTACCACCAGGCAAAGCAAAATGAAGACAGATTAAATTGTATTACTGGTATCTTCTTCTGTTTAAATGATATACTGATACATCTACATACTATGAATCTGTTCCTATATTTTTAGCCTTTTTTATGATTGTGTGGCAATCATCTGAGCTGTGGCCTTTAATGACAAAGTCTCCTTAAGGTCTTCTAACTTTCTTGACCTAGTCTCCAGCCTCTCACTCAGCTAAACCAGTTATCTGCACTGGACTGTTGAAATACAATCAGTGGCGGATTAAGTGTCCCATGGGCCCTGGGCTGTTGACATGACTAGGGTCCCCCCAGCATCCAAGCCAACCTTGTGCCCCGAGGCCTGATCTCCTCTGCCCAACGACGCACTGGCCTCACTTTACAGAAATTACTACAGAAGAGCCCCACTTTACAGAAATGTCCACAACAGAACCATCCTTTACAAAAATATTCACAGAAGAACCCCTTTTACAGAAATGTCTACAGCAGAGCTCCCCTTCATAGATATGTCTACAGCAGAGCCCAGCTTTACAGAAATGTCTACAGCAGAGCTAACCTTTAAAGAAATGGCCACTGTACAACCCTTCTTTAATGAAATGTCCACAGAAGAGCCCGCTTTAATGAAATGGCCACTGCAGGGCCCCCTTTTAATGAAATTGCCACTGCAGAGCCCTCATTTGAAGAAATTTTCACAGTAGAGTCCCCACTTTAAAGAAATATCCACAGCAAAGCCCCCCTTTAATGAAATGGCCACGGTAGATGCCCCCTTTAATGAAATTGCCGCAGTACTGACACATTTAATTAAATGGCCGCAGTAGAGGCCCCTTTAATGAAATGGCCGCAGCAGATGGCCACTTTCATGAAGTGGCCACAGCTGGAGAAAAAGCCATCAATAAATTATATGTCCACAGCAGATGCCTCCCTTTAATGAAATGGATACAACAGAGGCCCCTTAAATGAAATGCTTGCATAAGAGCCCCTTGAAAAAAACATGCTATATTCACTTCCAGCTTCTTTTCCCCGTGGCTCCATCTTCTCCTCTACCATTCCAGGTATGGGTGTGAGCAGAAGATGTAGCCAAGGAGAGAGTATAGCGTTTTTTTAACCTGAAGTGACGGCAATCTTCATATAGTGCCCCCTCCCTATGCCCCACCAGGGGTCCCCGCCCAACCGCCTGTATAAAGATTTTCCATTGGATCCAGTTGGGAGACTGTTCCTTAAAAAATGGATATATTGGTTTAACTATTATTGATGAATCATGCATTAGATATTCTTAAAAAGTCCCAGTTGATGTTAAAGGGGACTGCCTAACAATATATCCAAGAGGCAATGTTTTCCTTATTCTATTCTTAAAACGTATTTGTATAATTCCCAGAATCCCTTAGTAGAGCAACAATGGCTATAAGTATCTGTTACAAATCTTTTCACTTCTCTGACCTGTGGTTAACAGCATTTAGAGACATGATTTACAGCTGATACATGGACACTATATACAGGAGCTTTTCATTTAACATATTTTTCTTATTATAAGACGCACCCCAGAACTGGACATCATAAAAAAAGAAAAAAATTATATTTAATATAAATTTCCTGATTGTCACACACACCTCTGCAATAGTTCCCACAAAAACTGATCTGTATCCTGCACACAGATAGCTCTTCTACATTAAACCTCCCTCCCCCCATACACCCAAAAACATAACCTAAATCAAGAGGTAGTTTTTTTGCAAAAAACCTTAGCCTTGCTTTGGCTGATTCATTACAATATTTCTTACCAGAATAACAATACAGGTTAAAGTGATTTTTTTTTTCCAGTCACAACAATATATTTTTGCGGACTAGTAGAAGTCTTGGTCTTGCAGAAGGGATAGCCTTTTGTTCTGCAGGAATGAGTTGCTGCTGTATCAGAACTTGAACTAGAACATAAATTGAACTGGAAGTCATTAATTTGCAAAGTCGTCCGGGCATTGCTCGCCCAATATTTTCATCTCCTTTGGCTCCAGCAGCAGATTCGGTCACTCTCTGCTCTGACCTATGGCTTCCAGCATTTCCACTCAGCTGTGTCCTTGCTATGGGGTATAAATATGGCCTGCTTACTTTAGGGTCTCTGACCATTTTTCCAGTTTGCCTTAACTATAGCCACCTGGCAAAGATACAATGCAGTTAGTACAGATATAGTACAGATATACACTCACTGGCCACTTTATTAGGTACACCTGTCCAACTGTTCGTTAACACTTAATTTCTAATCAGCCAATCACATGGCGGCAACTCAGTGCATTTAGGCATGTAGACATGGTCAAGACAATCTCCTGCAGTTCAAACCGAGCATCAGTATGGGGAAGAAAGGTGATTTGAGTGCCTTTGAACGTGGCATGGTTGTTGGTGCCAGAAGGGCTGGTCTGAGTATTTCAGAAACTGCTGATCTACTGGGATTTTCACGCACAACCATCTCTAGGGTTTAGAGAGAATGGTCCAAAAAAGAAAAGACATCTAGTGAGCGGAAGTTCTGTGGGCGGAAATGCCTTGCTGATGCCAGAGGTCAGAGGAGAATGGGCAGACTGGTTCGAGCTGATAGAAAGGCAACAGTGACTCAAATTGCCACCTGTTACAACCAAGGTAGGCAGAAGAGCATCTCTGAACGCACAGTATGCCGAACTTTGAGGCAGATGGGCTACAGCAGCAGAAGACCACACCGGGTGCCACTCCTTTCAGCTAAGAACAGGAAACTGAGGCTACAATTTGCATCAAAATTGGACAGTAGAAGATTGGAAAAATGTTGCCTGGTTTGATGAGTCTTGATTTCTGCTGCAACATTCGGATGGTAGGGTCAGAATTTGGCGTCAACAACATGAAAGCATGGATCCATCCTGTCTTGTATCAACGGTTCAGGCTGGTGGTGGTGGTGTCATTGTGTGGGGAATATTTTCTTGGCACTCTTTGGGCCCCTTGGTACCAATTGAGCATCGTTGCAACGCCACAGCCTACCTGAGTATTGTTGCTGACCATGTCCATCCCTTTATGACCACAATGTACCCAACATCTGATGGCTACTTTCAGCAGGATAATGCGCCATGTCATAAAGCTGGAATCATCTCAGACTGGTTTCTTGAACATGACAATGAGTTCACTGTACTCAAATGGCCTCCACAGTCACCAGATCTCAATCCAATAGAACATCTTTGGGATGTGGTGGAACGGGAGATTCGCATCATGGATGTGCAGCCGACAAATCTGCGGCAACTGTGTGATGCCATCATGTCAATATGGACCAAAATCTCTGAGGAATGCTTCCAGCACTATGCCATGAATCTATGCCACAAAGAATTGAGGCAGTTCTGAAGGCAAAAGGGGGTCCAACCCGTTACTAGCATGGTGTACATAATAAAGTGGCCGGTGAGTGTATATACAGATATATTGGTAGAATATAGTTGTTTAATCGAGCAACTCTATGTAATGGAATAATGTATTAGTAATCATTATACATTTTCATTATACTGTTTCTTGCAGCTTTTAACATTGCATTTTGAGAAGAAAAAAACGGCTCTTTCAAGCAGTGATTAAATAACATTCATAATAAATTAAGCTAAACAGCCTGTACGCTCTGTTTTATGGTATAACGTCCAAATACTGAAGCGCTATCCATGCACCTGGCAGCCCACCACAAATATGCAGACGTATCATCTTTAACTGCTGATCATAGGGTAAGTGCCACACATGGAGCTTTGGATATGTAAATGGCAATTAAACACAAGTGTGATGGCAATGATGTATACTATAGCTCTTGTGGACAAAAATGTTTTCCTTCAAGATTTTTTTTTTAATAATCTTTAACACTCCATTTTTTATAAAGGGAATTAAGTAACTTTCTTTCTCATTTGTTTTTATTTTCAACACCATATAGTAAGCATACAGATCGGGTGCAATATAAACCCCCCAGAAAGATTCACCTATTGAACACCACAACAAGAGGGATTGCAATGCACATCAAAGCCACTAATCATATATTTTTAAAAAATAGTCTTTATTACTAATTACCCACAAACAATAAGGATATTAAAATATATAATAATATATATTTATATGCCCTCTGATATGGGGACGAGTGTCCGTTTTATTTGTCTACCTCGTCCTCACAAAGCGACTCTGAGAAACCCCCGAGAAGGCGCTTTCGTAGTAGTGCTGAGTGCCTGGGACTTCTGACCCCACATGGGTGACCTCCAGTAATTATGCCCCTCAGGTCCCTGATTTTATGTCCAGTCCTGGGATGCGCAGCGACACGGCAGGGCTCAGACCAGTGGACTTTTTTATGTTCTTTTTTAGTGAGGACCTTATTGGTCTGAAGATATCCCAAACCAATCTCTACGCTGCACACTATATTGCCCAAAACCCAACTTATTTCTATACACAACCCCACAGGTGGACCCCTGTTAGTGCAGCAGAGATAGAGAAGTTTTCGAGCATAGCGCATAGGCACTGTATAATGCTTACCTGTTATGTTGATGTGCAGGCCAGAGGGGAAGTTTCCTGGAATTTCAAGAAGTGGCAGTCAAGCAGTTGATTTTTAGAGACCAGGAAGGGGGTAGTGCTAGTACGTCTGGAAGCGAGGCCACAACACGCATTGTACCAGGGCAGCACTTTCCAGGAGGCGTTCCCCAAACTGCCAGCAAGGGAAGGACACAGAAGAGGTGCAGAGTGTGCTCCAAAAGGGACATAAAAAAACAAACCATATACCAGTGTGAAGGAGTGTTTCTAGATTTACCACACGTCCCTGGATGTATTATTGTACCTTGATGCACATAGCTCACACAGCTTATATATCATGTCGCACCTTCCCTGCTGAGCTCTGCTGTGTGCCCAGCCTGTAGATTATTGCCACATATGGGGCATTGCCGTACCTGGGAAAAGCCACATCATGATTTTTGGGGTGTTTGTCTCCCGTGGCAGGAGCTGGACACAAGTTGACATAATGGATATTTTGTACCATGCACTATCCATTATGCATCATCCTTGGGGTCCACCTGTGGGTAAAATGCTCCCTAAACCCCTAGATTTATTCATGGAGGGATGTTGTTTTTAAATAGGATCAGTTCTCAGGGGTTTCTACTATACTGATCCCCAAGGGCATCTACAAATGTTTTATGATGCCAAAAAAATTAAATGTCTGTGCTCCAAATGCCATTCTCAATACTTTGATCTAGGTATGTAGATCAAAATGGGGTAACTTTTTCTACATTCTATTGCACTGGGACCTCAGGGGCACCCCAATAACAGTCTACTGAAAAGGGTGCTCCAAAAGCTACATTTTGCTGGTCCCTTCACAGCCCTGTCGTGTCCCCAGCCTTTAGACTATTGCCACACATGGGGTATTGCCATACCGATAATAACCCGCAGAATGATTTTTGGGGTGTTTGTCTAAAGTGACATGGGTCGGGCACAATATATTAGGCACTAAAATTACATTTTTAAAAATAAAAACCCTTTTTTTACTCTTTACCATTTAATTTGCATTAGATTTTGGCAAGCATGTTGGGGGTTAAAATGCTCATACAACCCAAATAAATTTTTAAAGGGATTTTCTTTCCAAAATGGTATAATTTCTAGGGGTTCCTATTGCACTGGTACCTCACGGGCCCTGCGAACATGACATGGCACTCAAAATTCAAACATGTGAAATTGGAGCTGCAAAAGCTAAATTTCACTACTTCCCTTCTCAGCCCTGCCGTGTGCCCAGCTTGTCAATTATTGGCACTTGTGGGGTATTGCCGTTCTCGGGACAACTCGCAGAATGATTTTTGGGGTGTTTGTCTAAAGTGGCATGGGTTGGGCACAATATATTAGGCACTAAAATGACATTTTTGAGATAAAAATGCATTTTTTAATATGCACCATTTACTATGCATTAGATTTTGGCCAGCATGTTGGGGGTTAAAATGCTCACCACAACCACAGATAAATCCTTTGAGGGGTCTAGTTTCTGAAATGGTGACATCTTTGGAGGTTTTCTATTGTACTGTTACTTCAGGGGCTCTTCAATTACACTGTGGCATCACAAAACATTTGCAGCCAAATTGGCCGGCCAAAAATCCAATAGCACGAACTCTGTTCTGGACATCGCTGTGCAACGAAAGTTGACTTCCATATGTCTGGTATTGCCATACTCGGAAGAAGCAGGGCAAAAAATTGGGGATGTACATTTATCTCAAATTCCTTCTGAATGGGGCTTACTATGTGGATCACACTTTCGTTGGATTTTCAAAATTTTTGGGATTTGTGCTGCTGTGACAGGTATTTAACTGGGGATTGTGTCACAAGTGATGGGATTTTGGTGCAGCTACGCTGGCTTGCATGCGACAGAAATGGGGGGGAGGTGGGCTTGCCGTCAGATGAACCGACTGATTCGGACTAAGCACGGGATTTAAGATTCAAATTGTGTTGCACTTAAATACACGGGGAATAAGGTGAACTCCAGTGGACCTGAGCGGGGAGCGACACATGCAGGATACCGGGTGCACGATCTTATTGAATCGTGGGAGAGTTCATTATCGTCGGACAATGCACTTTGAAAGAGGCCTTAGGCTCCTTTCACACTAACGTTGCAGAACACATCACAGTGCAATGTGTTAAAAACTGCTGCTTTTGCCTGCCTTTTTTAGGTCAGTTTTTGCTAGGAGTCATTAGCATTTTTGCATTTTGCACTTGTTTTTTGTGTTTTCAATGCATTTTCAATGCATTGTCTGTGCATAAAAAAGACTCATGACTATGGCAATTGAAAAAAGCATTGGACTTGCACGTGTCTCAGAATGCAATGCCTTTTTTGATGCATCTCCATAGACTTGTATGGCGCATTATTATGCGCATGACTTGCAAAAGTAGAGCATACTGGTATTTTTTTTCAAGATGTGTGTAGGTCAGAGTGCAATGTGAGTTCTGCAAGTCAAAAACGCACACAAAACTTGTGCATGAAAAAGCAAGCATGAAAGGGGGCATAATACTGTAGGTACATGAAGGAACTATGCTCTACGTATAGACCAATACTGAGTACCTGTCCATGTGTGGCGGGGGGGGGGGGGGGACGGGACAAAAATTCACTACCCCTAGCTGTCTGGCTTCCTCAAGGGTCTAATGCCCATTGCTGTAGGTAAAGAACTATACATACACATCATAATAAGATCACTTCAAGTCTGTTCATGTCTTGAACAAATGCATAACACAGCATGCACTTTATCTGCCTTGTCTGAGAAAATCCCTGCAAAATTATCACTAAAAATGCCTAAAAAATATGCTTAACCCCTTAACAACCAGGGTTTTTTTTTCATTTTTTACTTTTTATTTCTCATAACCCACCTTCAAAAATTTGCGTAACAAATTGAACTTCATAGTGAGGGTATTTAATATTCCATGCCATGTACAGGAAAGCGAGAAAAAAATTCCAAACAAAGTGAAATTGGTGAAAAAATGCATTAGCGCTGTTTTCTTGTTGGCTTGGATTTTACGGCTTGAACAGCTTTTTTTGGATTTTGCCCGAAATGATACCTAACCTGTTTTTGATTTTTACTGTTTATTTATATTTATGTCAGTTATAGGGAAATGGGGGTGTTTAAAATTGTTATGTTTTTTTATTAAAAAATTTTTTAAAACTTTTAAAAAATAATTTTACTATTTTTCAGACCCTTTAGGGTACTTTAACCCTAGTTTGTCTAATTGATCCTACCACATACTGCCATACTACAGCATGTACAAAGTGGTACCACTAAAAAAAGGACAACTCAACACGTAAAAAATAAGCTCTAAACCAGCTCTGTCATTCAAGAAATATTAAAGTCATGTCTCCGAAAAGTTGACAAAATGGAAAAAAATGGATTTTCTCTATATTAGTTTTTCTTCAGTAAATTTGTAAAAATATGTAAAAAACTATATATATATATATATATAAATATATATATATATATATATATGAGACATCACTGTAATCGCAGTGATCTATAGAATAAAGGTAATATGTTATTTTTATGGTATGGTGTACGGCCCCAAGAGAGTACAAAAAGAAAAGAAACCAAAATTGACGATTCTCTTTTCTTCCATACATTCAAGAGTTAATAAAATATCATCAATAAGCTAATAAGCTCTTATACTGTATTGTGTAAAGATTGTGTAGCCATTAACAAGTGACAATGCAAATATGCTCTGAATGGCGCAGCTTCCCTACAATGCCCTGGCGTGTGCCCATACAGTAGGTTACCACCACATATGGGGTTATTGTTACACTCGAGAGAGAATGGGTTTTAAACTTTGTGGAGCGATTTGGTATTTTATTCACTGAGAATTTGTAAATTTTTGGAAAAATACCTACATTTAGCCAAAAAATTTTAATTTCAGAATTGCACCCAATTTTGTTTTAACCCCTGTAAAACGATTATAGGGTTTACAAACTTTATTAAAGTTGTTTCACACAAAATCAATTTAAAAATAACCTGGATGTTTTAGAGCGTTCCAAAGATATAACCACTTATAGTGACACAGGGCAGATTTGAAAACAATGGGCGAAAGGTGAAAAGTGGCTTTGGCAGTAAAGGGTTAATATAATGGATATCCTATGCATCCTTATTACCTCTACCAAAGCTGACTGTTTCTTCCCAACTTTGTTAAAATATTGGGAGAAAATAAATGTGTATATAAAATTTTATAACATTTATCTCATACAATATTTTTCACTTGGGCCATATTTATAAAATCTGTCTTTACAAAGCAGTTTAACCCTTTGTCACCAAAGCCAGCTTACACCTTTGTAACCAGGCCCTATTTTTAGAATCTTAATCTTACATGTGTCACTATAAGTGGTTATAACTTTGGAACACTTTAACATATCCAGGTGATTTTGAGACGATTTTCTTCTGACACATGTAAGTTAATAAAGTTTGTATTTCATTCTGAAAAAAATGGAAATTTGGTAAAAATTCTGAAAATTCTGGGAGATCTATATCTTATTCATATAAATAAACATATATTATGGTGTTATGGGACGTTTTTATGTTTTTTACACTGTTCATCATGTGGTTCCATTTTAATCCGTTCTCACTGTAGGAGACATTGGACCGCCCTGAAGCACACATCAGACCATGGGGTTGTCCTGATTAGGATTGGTTCTTCTCCGGCGGAGGGGGGGGGGAGCGTTCCACGGATGCAATGTGCTGATATCCCCTTATACGCCGTGGTCATGCTTGACACCTCAGATTTGAGTTATCTCCTGAGTGTTGACACCCTTTGCTTCTGGCCAGGGCCAGAGGTTGCACTGCTTAAACACAGGCAACCCTGGGTTACACAATTGGATACCAAACTGATATGTGACACCATTGGCACCCCACAATCACTGCTGCGGGGTGTTGAATTTGCTCCCTTTGCAACCACTCAGACACCGTGGTGCATGTTTTACCGTGGTGTCTAAATGATTAAACATCCGAGATCTGAGATTTTCCAATCCCAGGTGTTTAACCTGGAACCTGCAGGAAGTGATGTCTTGAAATCTTCTCCTGACATGGTGCCATCTACTTCATATCAGAATATAGGACGACTCGTTGTCCTCAGTTTCCCTGTGATGCCAACTTCTGTCATCAGCTCATCCTCTTCCCATTGTAGTCACTGAAGCACGGACAAGTATGTTGTCCCCTATTCTGTAAATCCGAGTTGCACCTCCACTTACTTTCTGAAAGTATAGTGCATTCTTTATACATAATTCAGGCCCAGAAATGAACAGTACTCAGAAGTCATTAAACTGATGCAATAATTCCATTATTTTAATGTTTTGCTCTTATGATGGCGAACAACAGAAATCAAGTAAGCAGATACGAACCTACCTTGAATTAAAAAATATAATGACATATAAGGTTATAGAATCTTTCATAAATGTGTTTTGTTGATAACATTCAACTTACCAATGGAAATGTGAACGGATAGATAGACAGATAGTGAAACACAGTGGCCCACATTTATCAAAAACGGTGCAAACTCTTTGCCTTGCAGGGTACCCCGGATTCATGAGTTGTGGCTCTGGTTCTTCATGAATCTGGTGCCCCCTGCACTGCTCCAACCGAGTGCACCAACTTTTTTTAGCGCACCTTTAACACAATTCTGTTGGACACTGCATGATAAATGCATGGTGCGACTGAGCACCGGAAAGCAGAATTCACTCTGTGAGTGCGGATACGATTTCTAGCAATCCCGATACGCATTTACACTGCAGGTCTGGCTACATATTTTTCCTTCTCTGATTGAAGGCTTCAGAGTGGGAGGTAAAAGGGGTATGAAGCATCAGGACCTCCTAGATGCCTTGAGCAGCTGCTGGACTATGGAGAAGCTTCAGCTGTTGATAGCACCTTTCTACTTACAGTAACTGCTGCTTAGAGGTCAGAAGCCTCTGAACACTAGAAGAACTAGATAACTGTGCAGTATCACAGACAATGCTGCACTTAAACCACCTGAACCTGCAGACTTCTGACAAGAAGGGAGCTGGTGGTACAGCCTGCCTTCCACAATTCTTACAACACAAGCTATTCATATAACAAAAAGTCTAGAGAACCTTCGTCTGGTCACAAGCAGTCTCAGAGTATGACAGCTTCTTCACTGGCACAATGAGTCATGTGGCCTGGTGGACGAATACACTATGCATGATGAGTGCTGAACAGCCACACAGGGCAGGTGAAGACTGATGGAAGCCTCTGCACATGATCGACCAGCGCAGAGGCAAAAGAGGGACAGGCAGAACGAACAAAATAAGGAGCCCATCTTTTCAAATCTGACATGTGTCAATATAAGTGGCTTTAACGTTAGAACACTTCAACAGATCCAGGTGCTTTTGAGATTGTTTTCTCATGACACATTGGGGCTTATTTACTAAGGGTCACTGATCGCACTTTCGTTGGACTGGTCACGGTTTTCGGGATTTGCGCCGCTGTGACAGGTATTTAACTTGGGATTGTGTTTCACACAATCAAATTGGGATTTAAGATTCAAATTCTGTGGAAAAGACACATGCAGGATATCAGGCGCACGATCTCAGTGTATCGCGCCAGAGTGCATGATCGTCAGCCACTCCGTACGCCGTGAACTCCAGAGGCCGGGTAAGTAAACGTGCCCCATTGTGCTTCATTGTTGTGTTTATTTGTGAAAGAAAAAAAGATCTTTGGTGAAAATTTTGACATATAGTCATAACAGCAAAATAACTTCATAACTTACATTTACCGAATATCTGCTTTATGTTGACATGGCTTTTTATGCATCCTCTCATTATTGTAGGATTTTATGAGGCGTATAACTTAAGGTGCAATTTTTCACATTTTCATTAAAAAAACGCAAAATCACACTGTACAGGGACCTGCTATCAAGTAACTTTGAGAGCCCTAAATTATAGTAACAATCAAAACATTTGCACATTCTCAGTAGATAAAACACAAAAATGCTCCTAAGTTTGATACACAATTTCTCCTGAGTATAACAATCCACCATATGTGGTGATACCCTGCTGTATGAGCACAGGCCAGGGCATCAAAGGGAAGCTGCGCCATTCAGAGCAGATTTGCATTGTCACTATTTAAAGGCTATACAACCTTATAACCCAGCGTCAGCATGGGTTTATGAGAGATCGGTCCTGTCAGACTAAACTGATTGGTTTCTACGAGGAGGTAAGTTCAAGACTGGATCTGGGGGACGCTGTGGATGTTGTATATCTGGACTTTTCAAAGGCATTTGACACCGTGCCACATAAAAGGTTGGTATATAAAATGAGACTGCTGGGAATAGGAGAAAATCTGTGTATTTGGGTAAGTAATTGGCTTAGTGATAGAAAACAGAGGGTGGTCATTAATGGCACATTCTCAGATTGGGTTGATGTTACCATTGGAGTGCCACAGGGGTCAGTATTGGGGCCACTTCTTTTTAATATTTTTATTAATGACCTTGTAGTGGGTTTACACAGTCAAGTTTCAATATTTGCAGATGATACTAAGCTGTTTAAAGTAATAAATACTGAGGTCGATAGTTTAGCATTACAGAGGGATTTGTGGAAGCTTGAGGGATGGGCAGAGAAATGGTTGATGAGGTTTAATGTAGATAAATGTAAAGTTATGCACTTGGGCCATGGAAACAAAAAGTATAATTATGTTCTAAACGGTCAATTACTTAGTAAAACTGAAGCTGAAAAGGACTTGGGGGTATTGGTGGATGGTAAACTTAATTTTAGTGACCAGAGCCAGACGGCTGCTGCTAAAGCAAATAAAATAATGGGATGTATTAAGAGAGGAATAGATTCTCATGATAAAGACAGTTTTGCCCTTATACAAATCCCTGGTCAGACCACACATGGAATATTGTGTACAGTTTTGGGCACCAGTGTATAAAAAGGATATAGTACAGCTGGACCGGGTGCAGAGGAGAGCAACCAGGATTATTAGGGGAATGGGGGAACTAGAATACACTGACAGATTAAAAAATTTGGGATTATTCAGTTTAGAAAAAAGACGACTGAGGGGAGACCTCATTACAATGTACAAATACCTGAACGGACAGTACAAGGATCTCTCCAAAGATCTTTTTATACCTCGGCCTGTGACCAGGACAAGGGGGCATCCTCTACGCCTAGAGGAGAGGCGATTTTACCATCACCATAGACAAAGGTTCTTTACTGTACGAGCAGTGAGACTATGGAACTCTCTGCCGCAGGAGGTTGTTATGGCGGACTCTATGTACATGTTCAAGAGAGGCCTGGATGACTTTCTGGAGAGAAAAAATATCACGGGTTATGGGGATAAAACATTTATTTAATTCTTAAAGGTTGGACTTGATGGACTTGCGTCTCCTTCCAGCCTTATATACTATGATACTATGATACATCTTTATTTTTGGGGGATAATATGGACATATAAGGGCAGATTTTCTGCTAGATTAGATGCACTTTACAAATACTTCATTTTAGTGGATCCTTAGCTCATTGATGATATTTTATTAACTCTTGAATGTATGGAGAAAAAGAAAAACATCAATTCTGATTTCCCATATTTTACCTTTTTTGAAGGGACATTCACCATACCATAAAAATAATATTTTATCTTTATTCTATAGATCACTACAATTATGGCTTTACCTCATTTATATATTTTTTAAAATATATTTATTTACAATTTTATTAAAGAAAAACTAATATAGAGAAAATCTAATTAGTTTTTTGTAGCTGGTTTAGGCAGGGCCCAGCTCCTAGAGTACATTGCCCAGCCTTGGCACTCCCAGGACCCTGTGGCTGCCATCAGAGGATAGGGGGGGTCCAATACACTTCAGAATCCCCTTACATGCCATGGTCATGCATGACCACCGTGTATAAACAGGAATCTCAAATTGCGGGTGTTACAGGCCGGGTCAGCAGTAATATGCTGCTGACACCCATAGCTTCTGGAACTGGCTCCATTCAGGAGTGTACTTTGTAAGCCTTAGGCATGCCGCAGCCATGACCTAGAGCAGTTTTGTGTGGGAGCAGGAGAGGCAGTGTCCCGTAGCAGACTTCAGAATGGTGCCCCCTCCCACTTAAAATGTCCATAATACACTCATATACCGTATATACTTGAGTATAAGCTGACCCGAGTATAAGCCGAGACCCCTAATTTTACAACAGAAAACTGGGAAAACCTATTGACTCAAGTATAAGCTGAGGGTGTAGCTTACAGCAAGCCAGCCCCCATGTAGTATACAGCCAGCCAGCCCCCATGTAGTATACAGCCTTCCCCATGTAGTATACAGCCTGCCCCATGTAGTATACAGCCTGCCCCATGTAGTATACAGCCTGCCCCACATAGCATACAGCCTGCCCCACGCAGCATACAGCCTGCCCCCATGTAGTATACGGCCTGCCCCCATGTAGTATACAGGCTGCCCCCATGTAGTATACAGCCACACCCCATGTAGGATAAAGCCTGCCCCCATGTAGTATACAGCCTGCCCCCATGTAGCATACAGCCTGCCCCCATGTAGTATACAGCCTGCCCCCATGTAGCATACAGCCGGCCCCCATGTAGCATACAGCCGGCCCCCATGTAGCATACAGCCTGCCCCCATGTAATATACAGCCGGCCCCCATGTAGCATACAGCCGGCCCCCATGTAGCATACAGCCAGCCCCCATGTAGCATACAGCCTGCCCCCATGTAATATACAGCCTACCCCCATGTAGCATACAGCCTGCCCCCATGTAATATACAGCCTGCCCCCATGTAGCATACAGCCTGCCCCCATATAATATACAGCCTGCCCCATGTAGTATACAGCCTGACCCCATGTAGCATACAGCATGCCCCCATGTAGTATACAGCCTGCCCCCATGTAGCATACAGCCAGCCCCCATGTAGTATACAGCCTGCCCCCATGTAATATACAGATAAAATAAAAACTTAATACTCACCCAATGTCCCCAATGTTCGTCGCGGCTCCCGGCGGCTACTGATGCCCGTCGCGGCTCCCGGCGGCTTCTTCTTTCTTCTCTCTTCTCTAGCTGGCAGAGTCGCATCCATGCGATCTGCCGGCCGTTGCACACTACAATGTGGTGTGACGTCATCAACGGCCGCATCATAGTGTGCAATGGCCGGCATTTCGTATGGACGCGACTCTGCTGGCAAGAGAATAGAGAAGATAGAAGAAGAGACACGGAGAGCAGCCGGGAGCCGCAACGGGGATCGGGAGCCACGACAAACATCTGGGAACACCGGAGGGTGAGTATTAAGTTTTTTTTTTACTATTTTATTATTGACTTGTGTTTAAGCTGAGGTGAGGTTTATACACAAGTATACGGTATACACACTCATTTATATAGCTATTTGCATAGACATGCACACACATTTCTACACTCACACACACATGTACAAATATAGAACCTATATAAATTACATATACACACACATACAGTGCCATATATACACATACAGCATATATACACACCATACACCCATATAGCATAAACACATCACAAATACACACACATCCTCCATCATTAGTGTCAGGCCGGATGACGGGGCCTCCTGACACTGTGGGCTGCTATGGCTGCTACCACTGTAGTTATGCCCCTATCACTGCTGAGTCTCTCTATACATACAGAGACTGGTGCTGATGGGAGGCACAGTGCTGGACCAAGTGCTGGAAAAAGTCATGTATAGCTTCTTGCTTTTTTCACACCACCAGGAGCCTCTGCAAAATTGGGACAGCTTTTAAAGGGGTTGGCCACTTTAATATAAATTTTAACTATGGCTTGGGGAAGCAGGCTCATAAAATTTTTCAACCTTATCTCCATTAGGAATTCTCCGGTGTTGTCTTGATCCTCTTTTTTCTTGATCCAGTGGTTCCTGGTGCATTTTATTTTTTCCTTGTCTTCCTTGCCCTCCTTTTTGTCTCTCTCACTGGAGGAAGAAGAGATGTCTCCTCCGGTCTATTGTGCAGCTTCCCATGATACAGGACATCCATGGCTGCATCTCCATGCAGTGTTCACCCTTATCATGTTGTTTTCTGCTTGCTGCTCCCTCTCCTCGGTGGGACGTGCATGCAGTGCAGAATACAACCGTCATGTATGTATGTGTGAACATGCACAAAGAAGATGGCAGCTGAAAAAACCCACCCAGTGGACCAGCAGGGACCAGAAGAAATGACCAGGTGAAGAGCACCCATAACTGGGATTAAGTGGGGTGTTTTTTATTTTATTTTGGATGCATTTGGCATTGTTTTAATATTATTATGTGAAGGTGGCCAGTCCCTTTAAGTGTTTCTGTTGCCAGTGCAAATATCAGAACCCTGATGAAACTGAAACAGATAATCAATAGGGTCTGTGATAGTTTGCAACTTTTTGTTTTCTATTTTAAAGTGGATAGAAATGATTGTATGAAATATATCTTTGCATTTATCAAAATTATGCCTGTAAAAATTCTGTAATAACTTCCTGCTTCGGGAATCGGGGTGATGGGGTTGGGTGGGGGCGGGTAAGTGGCTGAAGTAGGAAGAGTTCTACCATGGTAGGACAGGTTTGTGGGTTTTGGGGGGGAGGGATGATCCGATGCTGGGGATGCTGTTTGGTCGTGGGGTGCTGTCTATTTTCGTCTGTTGTTCTTCTTCTTTTTATCCGTGTAGGTATAATATATGGGTACTAGGTTTACATCGTGGAACATAAGAGGGCTAAAAGACCGCTTGAAACGCTGTATTATTTTTGACTATATTGTTAAACAACTACCCGCAATTGTTATATTACTGGAGACACATCTCGATAAAGACTCTTTAGCTCTAGTAGATAGGAGGTGGGCCAGCCATGTGTATAATTCAGTTTTTTCTTCATTTTCTAGAGGTGTCTCTATTCTGGTTCATAGATCAGTTGGCTTCCAAGTATTGGATGCAAGGTGTGATCCAGACGGAAGATACGTATTCTTGTTAGGTGTACTAGAGGGCATCAAATGTGTTGTGGCAGGAGTCTATATACCTCCCCCTTTTAGATATGATGTCTTGATAAGTCTATTGCGGTTTTTGGAAAAGGCGGGCGACTGCCCCGTCCTGGTTCTCGGTGACTTCAATGCTGTAATGTCAGACAAGAAAGATCGTATAGGGAAAAGAAACCTGGCAGGCATAGAGGCGGTAGACACCCCCTTTGCTAGGTTCTGCCAGGAAGTGGGTTGGAGAGATGTGTGGAGATCCTTAAATGGGGAACTGCAGATATTCTCATGTCATAATCGCTCCCATAATACCTTTTCCCGGATCGACTTAGCTTTGGCCAACGATCTTGCCATCGATTGGGTGGGGAAAATCCGATATGATAATCGCTCCATCTCTGATCAATCCCCATTGGTCCTTGAGTTATCCGGTTCTAAGAAACCTGCCCTTAGGTTCTGGAAACTTAACGCGCATTGGCTGGTTCTACTGACGGATGAAGATAAAATTAAGGAAGAGATATGTAGATTTATTTCGGCCAATAGAACCGGGGTGAACCTTGGGCTAATGTGGGATGCAATTAAATCTTTTCTTAGAGGGATATTAAATTCAGAAATTATATACCTGCGTAAGCAATGGGCCAGACAGGAGAGGACACTAAAAAAGGAGGTGAAAGAAAAGGAAAGGGACTTTCTAGAGAGCGGTTCGAAAGAGCGGCACGATAGCTTTAATAGGGCACAAGAGGAATATAATAGATTAATTGCAAACAAGGCGATGCAGAAACTATTTTTCTTGGATCAGAAGGCACATTGTGAGAGTGGCCCCTTCAAAGGGGCTTCTGCAGAAAGTTAAAAAACAACAGGAGGTAAATAGAATAACAGCTATTAAAAACGATTTTGGGGAGGTAACTGCCAATGCTCAGGAGATCAGAGAAATTTTTTTAAAATATTTTCAAGGTATTTACTCCTCAGATTTGGAGGCGTCAATAGGGGATATAAGGCAATTCTTAGATAACATCCAATTTCCCTCTCTCTCGACGGAGAGGGCAGATATGCTATCTCGCCCTATAACTAGCTCGGAGCTTGAGGAGTCCCTTGCATCCTCCAGACGTAATTCCTCCCCAGGACTGGATGGGCTGCCTCTGGAAATCTATAGTAGATTCGGTGCTATTCTTCTACCACTTATGGTGGAGATCTGGGAATTTGCTCAAAGGGAGGGTAAGTTGCCTGATTCGTGGTATGAGGCAAGTATAGTCCTGATACAAAAAAAAAATAAAGACCCACTGGCAGCGGAATCCTATCGACCGATTTCGCTTATTAACGCGGATGCCAAATTGGTGGCCAAATTAATGTCAAACAGATTAAAGGAGTATTGTGGTTATTGAGGCCGGTTTTAAAAGACATCCCTTCATACTTGAAAGACACGAATGAATTCTTAAATGCTTTAAACCAACAGACATGGGAGGAACACTGGTTGTTAGCGTCTATTGACGTAGAGAGTCTTTACAGCCGCATACCCCATGAGAAGGGGGTACAAGCAGTGAGGGAAATAGTAGAGAACGCACAAAAAGGTGAAGACTACACAAGGTTCATTTGTGAGGCCCTACATTTTATCCTAAGCCACAACGCGTTCCTGTTCGATGGTGAGTGGTATGTGCAGGGTGACGGGACGGCCATGGGCACCCCCGTATCCTGCACATACGCGAACATCTTCCTTGCAGTTTTTGAAAGTAGATACATCTACAACACCAGCAACCCTTATCTCGCGCACATCAAAATGTATAGAAGATACGTGGATGATGTGTTCATCCTGTGGTCTGGGACCAAGGAGATGTTTGAGGACATGGTCAAATCCCTTAACAATCATAATGATATGAACATGAGATTCACGCACACAATCAGTGAAAACGTCATTGAGTTTCTAGACGTATTAGTAGAGGTGAAAAACAACAAAATTTGCACATCAGTACACAGGAAAAAAACGGCGACCAATTCCTTATTGCATTTCAATAGCTACCATCCCAGTCATGTCAAGAGAGCGGTACCGTACGGACAATTCCTCAGGCTAAGACGTATAAACAACACAAGAGAGGGTTTCGAGGAACAGGCTGAGGAATTAAAACAAAGGCTAAAGAGAAGAGGGTATCCCAGTACATTGATAGATAGAGCCTATGAGAAGGCAAGTGAAAAAGAACAAGAGGCTTTATTGAAAAAAAGGAAACAGGAGAGAGAGGGACAAGAAAGGTTTTCCTTTACCTTTGATTTTTCTCCCATGGCAGATCTTATTAAAAAGGCACTGAAAGACAATTGGCACATAATAGAAGGCGACACAGAATTGGCCGAGATGGCAGGAGGTGGACCTGTGGTCAGTTTTAGGAGAGGTAAAACCATTAAATCCAAATTAGTGAAGAGTTCATTTACTTCGGCTCAGAAAGACAAAAATTGGCTAAAAAGGGGCCCCATAAAAGGCAACTTCAGATGTGGCAGGTGCAGATGTTGCCCACATAATGTAGCCAAAAAAGTGATCGAGTTTGGGGGACAAAGAGTGGAAGTAAATAGTTTCATAAACTGTAAAACTAGCTTTGTCGTATATGTTCTAATATGCAATTGCAACAGATACTATATAGGTAAAACAATCAGACCTCTTTATCAGAGGATAAGGGAACATTTGAGATCAATCGAAACAGGTGTAGGAGCCCCCCGCCTCATAAAACATATACACGAATGCCATGGTGGAGATGTAAAAGCCCTAAAATTTGCAGGCATTGAGGCTATAGAAACACCAGAGAGGGGAGGAGACAGGGAACGCCTATTGCTGCAAACGGAGAATAGATGGATTATACGTTCTAACGCCATGGGACCGGTGGGGTTAAATGATAAAATCGACTGGAGCGTCTTTCTATAAACTTCTATATTCACCTGGTCTAGGTTGATATATCTTTAGATCCTGTAAAAAAAACTGCACTGTACATTTGTTTGGGTGATTAAGTGGAAGATCCATCCACTCTGTTGTTTTTAATTAACAGGCTTTTGTTGAGCTCGAATGGGCAGCCAAATGAGGTACACAATACATGTATAATGCACTAAGGTCATAACGATAGTAGGCTTCGTATCACCACTTTGGTCATCACGCATGCGCACCCTCCCTCCTAAGTCCCCGTTCTCCCACCAGTTGCTCACACAGAGTCACTGAGACTGTGTCAGCGGTTACCGCGGTGACGCGTCATGTGACCGACGAGTGCGGTGGGCGGGGCTAGGATCAGGTGACACATCCCACGTGATGCGTCTTGTTGGGGGCGGAGCCACCGGCCGAGTCCGGAAGTTACCGCTTACCACGGATGCACCTGTGGAATGGGAGGACAAGTGCGGCGCACGAGAACCATAGGTGAGTTTTAGCCAATGTTTCTGACCCATTCAGCGTTTGATTGGCATAGGCCTTTTGTGTGACATGACGATAACCTATTGTTGGCTGTAGTACCAGAATAGGGCGGGCGTTTGTCCCACCCTAGGAGCTTATAATCCTGTGAGTTGTTTTAATCCCCACACGGAGGCCGGAAGAAGCGCAGACAGCGCGAAACGGCCGTAGCCTTCCCTTGAGCATCATGCATCACTCCCTCCCCGCTGCACCCTGGTGTTGATGTTTGGATTTTATTCCCAATAAAGAAGAACCTTGATTTCACACAGAATTTGGGTGAGTGCCGTCCTTCCTCTCTCTATTTGTATTCAATGTTTGGACTTGCATCCTTTCGGGACATTGGCACCACATTATTCTGGGCTCTAACCACGAGCAAGATTATCTCCGATCCAACCCTCCGTGAAGCCATCTACCTCAAAAGGGTCACGGGAGGTGCCGCTATCACTATCTGTTTTTACTAAAAGATTAAAGGAGTATGCACCAACACTTACACACGAAGATCAATGTGGCTTTGTGGCCGGTCGCCAGAGTAAAACTAATATAAGACGGCTGTTTGCGGGCCTACAGTTGGGTCGGGGGGGGTCCCGCTCCATCCTGTCATTGGACGCCTCTAAGGCCTTTGATAGGGTGGAGTGCGACTTCCTCTGGGAGGTGCTGCATAGATTTGGGCTCGGCGGCCCCTTTGTAGATTGGGTTAGACTTTTTTATAGGGCCCCGAGGGTCTGCATTAGAGTTAATGGCGACTATTCTCCCTTTTTTACATTGTCTAGGGGCACTAGGCAGGGATGCCCCCTGTCCCCGTTGTTATTTGCGTTTTTTATTGAACCTCTGGCAATAAAGCTTAGGGCAGACAGGGAGATAGAGGGGGGAGGGCTTGCTGGGCCCATGGATAAGATTATGCTATACGCTGATGACGTCCTCCTCTGTCTTAAAGACTCCGATATATCTGTGCCAAAAGCCTTGAAGGTCATTCAGGAATTCGGTAGAGTCTCAGGTTTCCAGATAAATACCCATAAGTCTATTCTGGTCCCTCTTGACAGCGACTCACACCTCAATTATCTGCAGTTCGATTTGAAGGTTTCTTCTTCATTTGACTATTTGGGCTTAAAGATCACGTCCAAGGTCGATGATTATATTACTTTGAATCTTGCCCCTTTGTTAACAAAACTTAAAAATAAGGTGAATACATGGAATACGCTTCCACTAAATTGTGCAGAGAGAGTTGTCCTTACAAAGAGCGTATTGTTACCTCAAATATTGTATGCACTATGCAATTCTCCCTGTTGGATAGGTAAGAGATGGTTTGGGTTCATTTGTGCGATTATAAACAAACTACTTTGGGGGAGGAAAAAGGTGCGCATTAAACAAGAAACTTTAATGATAGATAGGGAAAGGGGCGGCCTTTCGCTCCCTTCCTTCTACCATTATTTTTTGGCGGCACAGACTCAGTTTATTTTGGAAAACAGACAGTCTACTATATTTTATGCGATTACTTCTCGGTTGGGGCGAAGATTCGAATCAATACTTGCACTATTGGAGTCTGGTCAATTGAAGGGTCTTAATGTAAAAAAACTCCCTCTGGCGCGGCTATTGGAGTATACCTGGAGAGACCTCAGGAGGTTATTTGGTATTAAGGGGGGATTTAAATTCACTCCTTTATGGGGCAATCTTAACTTTTTAGAACTATGTAAAATGGAAGATGTCGGGTTTTGGGAGAAAAAGGGGATTAAGTTTCTGGAGCAGTTGGGGGAATATGGTGCACTGCCTTCCTTCCAGGTTTGGTGTTTTAGGGGTATTCTGGAGGAAAGGGATTTTTTTAGGTACTGTCAAATTGCACATGCATTTAGGAAAGAATCACACCACGACAGGTTCACGATACATGTAGGGGGTAACTTCACAGAATTATTAGATTTAGATTTGTCACGACTTAATCTATCCAATATTTATCGCCGGCTTAGGTCCAGCATCGACCAGAATTTTAGTCATGTAAGTCAAGTGAAATGGACTAATCAGGTCGGTTTTATTACTGCGGCACAATGGCGAGATATTTATAAGAGTGTTGTTAGATCATCGATCAACTTAAATCACAGATGTACACAACTTCATATATTATATAGAATTTATTTTTCACCATATTTAATGTTTAAAATTGGTTTAAGTGAAAATTCTAACTGCAGGAGGTGTAAAAGTCCTCAAGCCGATATCCTACATGTTCTATGGGACTGCCCGAAGATCAACTCATATTGGGAGGAGATCTTCACGAAATTAGAGAATCAGTTTCAACGTTCGTTCCCGCGCGTGGCCACTTTTGGGGTTTTGGGCTTGCTCCCGATTCCCTTAGACGATAGATCAAAAAGTGACCTGGCCTTGAAGACTATCTTCCTTGCAAGACTTGTATTGGTCAAACATTGGTTAGACGATAAATCCCCAACAGTGAATGAATGGAGTAATCTAGTTAACCGTATAAAATCGTACGAATGTGCGTATGAGAAACATTATAGGAAGGGCAGCAGACTTAATGATATTTGGAATCAGTGGAGACTATAGAGACTTGTCTATGTAGGGTACTCCACTGAGTATCCATTGCGACCACTCAGTATCTCCAGCATCGGTAGAGGGTTGTGGGGACGTGGGGGGGATGGGGGGGATAGAGGGTTTATGTATATTGATATCATGACATTTTGGCAACGTGTTGGAAGCTCTTAATTGTAGGGAGCTCTGCATATGATGTTAATACAAAGATGTCATGTAATGTATTATGGATATTTGATGATAATAAAAAAAAAAAAGGAAAAAAAAAAGTCTAATGCAGTTTATTATTGTGAGCCTATGTCTCTGTCTATGAAGGTTTTCACCTAGACTTCTATACTGAGATTTATAATAAATGATTTAACCAGAAAAAAAAAAAAAAAACTTCCTGCTTTTATCATAGATCCACTTCACTTGTAGATGATTTTTGTTTTCCGAATTTAAATTATGCAAAAAATTACATAAATGTATGCTGGCCTTGAACATTAAGCATCTTACAACTACACCTATATAAATTTTACCCACCAGTGAGAATATCTTTTTGTATATATACGTGTTCAGGCTCCAAATTGGCAAAACTGCACTTGTCTTAATAGAACTGTCTAATTCTAATTTACCCGTCTAGATTTCATTGGTATTGTTCCCTTTCTCTGATTTCAAATTCATGGATAATGGCAAGAAGTCTCTAAAACTGCTGGACTGAAAATGAAAGATGTGTTAGCCGGGGGCTACATCTTTCTTCCTTTTGCTAGGAAGTGCTGTCAATATAATTGCTCTTATCTGGTAAAAGTACTGCACAGGCAAAACATAAAAGGAGGAAAACAAATGTGTATCTGTTTGTGTTACCAATAAAATCATTTTTTCTCTTTGCAAGCAATCAGGAAATATGGATGCAGACATCTAAGTGATTTCATTGTCTTTTTTTATTATCCAGTGGTTTGAAAGTAATTGAAAATGTCAAAGTAGTTGTGCAATTATATAAATTCTTTTTAGAAAGTACCTTGTTCAGGTCAATGGTTCACATGTAGTTCATGCATCAGACATCTAACAATTTTAGTAAAATCAATGTTTATCATTTATACTTTATAAATACTTTTAACAAAACCTTCAAGCTATAGAAAATATACCTGATGCTTAGAAATCGAATTGTTTTTTGTGAAAAATTAGTGTCCGACAGGGTCTAAACCCTGACCACTGTAAAACATACCATACCATTTTTCCAAATGACCGTGATGTCATTTTATATATGTTGGTCCACTCTACTTTAATAGCTGTGTGATGGTACTGGATATTTGGGGGAACTGGAATATAGAGCATTCGAAACATGCTCAGTGGTGATATATCCAGTGAATATGTTGACCATGCAAATATGGGATGTTTTAAGCTTCAAGAAATGATGTACAGTTCATTGCTATATGGGGCAGCGCATTATCCTGCTGCAACATAAGCATGGTTAAACGGCACAACAGTGGGCCTCTGGATCTCATCATGGAACTGTGTCTCAGTTGTCATCAGTAATATGAACCTGTGTTTGTAGTCACTAACATATGCCTTGCCATAACCATAACCCCACTGCCAACATGGGCTACTCCATTAACAATGTTGACATCAGCAATACTCACCCACAAGACAACATACATGTCCTGTTCAGTAAATACCTGGATTTATTTGTGAAAAGAACAAATCTACAACATGCCAGATGCCATTAAATGGCAACGTCAATGTGAAGCTGCCCACTAAAGTTGGTTCCAATGATGAATGCGGCTTTCTGTAAAGAAATAAAAAGCACAATAAATATTTTTATTCCCCTATCAGATATTAGAATTGTGATGTTGCAAAAAACCTATTACCGGTATTTCCAAACATTTTTTTAGCTGAACCTCTTTAAAATTTCTAATGATTCACACTGTGTGACTCTGAAATCCATATTCAGTTTTTGTGAAAAAGCCACACATGTTGAATGTGGTTATGTATTTCTTTTATTCCCTAATTTACTGAAGTTCAAAGGGTAGGAGGAGTGATGGAGGGGCAGATAGCTGAGGGGCTGCAAGAAGGGAGTTTCTGAGAGATAGGCCCTGGACAATGCTTTTTCCTGAACTTCTTCCACTGACTGTGAAAAACTGGACTCTGGACTCGGAGGGAAGGAATGTTGCAGTATATTGCCTGAGTGATCAGACCCCCAGGGCTCGAACAACCTAGACGGACTTTAAAAAAAAACAAAAAGAGAAATAGATTTTAAAAAGTGTTCAAAATAAGTATATTTGTTACATCTAGTGTGAAAAGATGTGATCCATGAGCTCTCCACAACCCCTGCCCCTGACTATTTCACAAAGTGAAATAAAAACATACAGACACTAGATTGACAACTTAAAAATAACCTGTCAGCAGAAATTGACCTAATAAACCACTACCAATATGTTGCCAAGCAGCTGAACGCCTTCCACATCAGATGGTGGCATCATCCAGAAAATTAACTTTGAAGTGAGGTGTAAACTGATAGTATAAAGTCAAAGTCTCTCTTCCTAAGAAAGCCCCTGTCACTGTTATTGATGGTCCTTCATCCAGGGACATCACTAGTCAGTTCTCCTGAAGTTGGTTGCATGATGTCAGTCACAGATTCAGCGGCTTTCAGTGCTCCCCATCTTGACTTCAGTGCTAAACTCTCCTCCTCCTTGACTTTATGCAACCAATTTAAATACTCTTAGGCAAGCAGGCAGGTGATAGTTGTGGGGGGCTCCGTTTAAAGGGGTTGTCCGAGTTTAAAAAAAAAAAATATATGTGGCCGGGAGCGGGGTTACTAAAACAATAAAGCTGTACTTACCTCCCGGTGCCCTCCCGTATCCAGCGCTGCTGTCGCTCCGGTCCGGGGGCCATGTAAACAAACATGGCCGCCGGAGCAGCGCTGGACTCAGCTTCCGGCCGGCCGTGGCCGGGTACGCCTATCCGTCCCTATACACAGCATTGTGTATGGGGACCGGAAGGTTGTCGCATCCAGCCGGAAGCTGAATGCAGCGCTGCTCCGGCGGCCATGTTTGTTTACATGGCCCCCGGACCGGAGCGACAGCAGCGCTGGATACGGGAGGGCACCGGGAGGTAAGTACAGCTTTATTGTTTTAGTAACCCCGCTCCCGGCCACATATATTTTTTTTTTTAAACTCGGACAACCCCTTTAAGGCTCACCGTAGTGTCTGTCCTCCTTGTGTCCTGAGTCATCATCTCAATAACATATAAAAATGCAAATATTAGGCACACACATATGAAAATGTCTGATCTAATAAAATATACAATATTTATCTCATAAAATCCAAAAATGAAACAGCACTCCAGATCCAAGCAGGTAAAAGTGAAGAAGAGTTTATTCCAAAACTGGCGACGTTTCGGTGTATTACCACCTTTCTCAAACAATATTTATCTCATATAGTTACCACCAAACCAAAAAATACCTTCCATATATTGAATTGTAAATTATAATTTACAGCATCAATATTTAGTAGATCACAGGTTATATGTTCTTATGTTTCAAAAAACTATCACAAGTAAAAAAAAACATTTATTGAATTTTAATATGTAACAATTAAATATAAAATATAGTCTCTGGCCTCCAGGTCTTACAGAAACCTGAAAATGCCCTTGATGTTTCTGGATTATCACGCAAAAATGTCAACTTCATTAAGAAAGTTAATTTGCTAAATCTGTCAACCTTTCATTTTTTCAAATAAAAAGTGTTGCAAGTTGTAAAACCTGAATTTCTTTACAAAAAGTTAGATTTTCTGTGGTTTATAATCCTCCTCATTAAACAGAAAAACATTAAGTTGACGATTTAACTCCTCATCTAATAGAGTTATACACCTTTCCAGAAAGGACACAAAGAGCGGTAATGTCATAGAAGGAATCGAACAAATATCACTATAATGCAGATTTTACGGCATTGTTTAATTACCAGGCTTTACTTTGAAAGGGTAATATTACCCTCTGGTAACCTAGACATAGATAACTAAATACCATCATTTACAGCAGTTTATAAAAGTCAATCTGCTTCATCATTAAGATTTCTTTTAAGACTGCATTTATATGAAGCTGTGTAACATCAGGTACCAATCAGATAATGGTCATGTAATATGTTGACATTACTTTGTAATTATTTTTTATCATTTATTTTTTTTATAAAATTATTTTGTTATTAAAAGAAAAAATTATACTGTGTTAGTCATTGGTTAGTTAAAAATTGATAGTCTCAGTAGAGAGGATGGGAGTATCTGAGTATTATCAAAATATTCAAGCTAATTAGCTGAAACCTCTCATTTAGTATTTATTATTTTTAATTAGTAATTTGTTATAGTAGTTATTTATTGTAGATATATTAAGGTTATCTGCACACATTCTGTGGTTTTCGAGAAGATTTAATTCACAAATTTTTGTGCAGAATATCTTCAGCGTAATACAGTAGCATTAACTCCTTTGCACACCAATATGTACTATTATGTCCTGGTGCTGTGGGGGCTGTATGGAATAGAAAGAGCTCACAGACACCTGCCTGTAACTGTCACGGTCGGTGCTGGCCCCGGTCATGGCACCTAACAAATCTGTCGATGGGTGGCACTATCTTGCATGCAAATCGGCATCCCCCTGTGATGTCACTGGAGGACACTGATTGGTTGCCATGGCAGCCTACAGCCTTATAGGGAATTGTAGGCCTGCATGGTTATTAGAGATCAGCAGTAAAATTATTATATAGTATTATTGCAGTATACAGTTTGACAAATTAGACCCTGCGGGGTTAAAGTACCATAAGGGTCTGAAAAGTTAAAAAGAAAAGTCACACCCCCTCTCCCTAAAAATCAACAGTAAAAATCATAAACATGTTAGGTATAGCTACTTCCCAAAATGCCAATTTAATAAAAATATAAAAAAGATTATTCCCATCTGTAAACACCATAACAGAAAAACTGCCCAACTGTCCGAATTGCCACTTTTTAGCCATATATTTCCATCCATGACTATTGGAATGAAAAATGATCGGACAGTCATATAGGTCCCAAATTGATAGAAATAAAAATGTCAGTGCATACCTCAAGAAATGGCACATTGCATAGGTCTGTCCACAAAAGTGTGAAAAAGTTATTGGCCTCAGAATTTGGCAAAATGGCAAATATTTTTTGTACAAAAGATTTACATTTTTTAAAATATTCTAAAACCTAATAAAATCTATATAAATGTTGTATCCCTGTAATCTTACCTACTCAAAGTATAAAGGAGAATTTTCATTTGGAGTGCAGAATGAAAGATTTAAAAACAGATCCCACAAAAAAAACACATCTATTGTGATTTTTTTTTGTCAATTTCACTTTGCACATGGAGTTTTTTTCCAGCTTTCCAGTACATTGCATGGAATATTAAATGGCGGCACTAAAAAGTACAATTTGTCCTGCAGACAACAAGCCCATATATATTTCTTTTCATGGAAAAATAAAAAAGTTATCGCTTTTGGAATGAGGGGAGTAAAAAACAGAAACGCAAAAACGAAAAAAGGCTGAATCCTCTAAGGTTTAAAGTGAAAGTGATTTGGAAAAAGTAATGTAAACAATGTGTTTTTTCCTTATGGAAAATGATGCTCAGCGGGGAAAATAAAATAATAATCATATTACTTTTTTGTACATCCTAGCGTATTTTCTTTTACATTGAAATCTATGGGAAAGTTAAAATCTGCATCAATGTGCATTTTTAATGCAGAATTCCCTCTGCTAAAAAAGAGAATCCACATTAAAAAACAACACTAAAGCAACAATAAATTCACATTATAAAGCAAACATAAAAACCACACAAATTGGATGCAGATTTTCATGCAGATTTTCCAAGTGACAATCTGCAAGGTGTGCAGATAACCTGATGAAAGAGTTCATACTATGCATACTTGCTGATACGTGCCCAAGTTGCTAATTTCCAAATTTTGTTGTAGTGGTACAATGGATTTTTTATGAAAGCAATACCCGTTATAGATATCATTACTAGCAGTCGTGGCCTGCATTTTCCTCAGCGACCACCTTGCTTGTGTTATTACTAGTGTAATTATTTGCTGCTGTATCGGTTTGCTGTCTTATGTATCCTAGCAATGAGAATAGAAAGGGACAAAAGAGTTTTCCGATCATGCTCCTCAACTATTAAGAAGTAGTTTAGTCGTAATTTACTAATTTGAGGAATGGAATATCATAGAGATGGTCCGCTTGCACTCGATACACCATGAATCTAGATGCAGTTCCACACCTGGAAACAGGTAAGTCAGGTCTTGAATTTTAGGAAATTGCTGATTATCTGGTTAGTATATACATATGGCACACCCATATATTACTCTTCTTGATCCTTTTTCCTAAGCACTGGTGCGCTGTATTCACTTTTTAGTTCTAACTGAATATTTCTCCGATGACCAGATAGATTCTCTCGTCATTTCACATTTTTTGTCTAGTCAGTAGCCAATGACACCCCCAATATCAAGTTGCCAACCAAGTTAAATAAGAAGGATTTGCAACTACTGAGATATCTGATACAATTTTCATTTGTCTCATGAAAGTGCCCAGGCATAACTTTAAAGCTCACTTTAGAGACTTTAGAGCTCTTACCATGAAACTGTGTAAAAGTAAGAAAGTTAGTAGTCAGTGCCTTGTACTTCTCATCGCCAATGGGTAACTTTCTGCAAAACTATCTTGCTGAAGGGTCATCGATGAATGGAACACAAAATCACAAAAAGACATCTACTGATACTATTGGAAGAGTCTGATGTAGACCAGATAACAGTGTAATTCTTTAGTAAAATATTTGCTCTGTGAAAAGAGAAACATTTTTACAAGTTGGTTCTCCAATTGCTTCTCCAATGGTAGTTACCATCTGCACTCATGCCACGGGAGGTTCTGCCAGTGCTCTTATAGTACTAAATGCATTAAGAAAATTACACTTAAAGGGAAACTGTCATCAAGTTTTTACCCCACTGTTCTACTAGTCCAGGTCAGGTAGGGTATTAAATGTCCTTTGTTAAGCTCCCTCTTTTGTAAAAATTGAAAATCAGACACATATGCCTCTTCTCAACCCATTTTCACATGAGATGAGTCAAGTTTAAAGGTTACAGAAATTGTGTCATTTCAGACACAATGTAATCTTCTGTTCTATAGTACTTAGACACAAGCTTTTTGTGTCATATTAAAGATAAAAATCTTTTTCTTTCAGATCCTTGTGGTTTTGTGAGTTACAGAACTGGACATACAGGCAGTTAAAAAACTAGACGGGAACTGTATCTTTATCTGTAGTTTGAATTTCTCTAATTCTCTAGCTTACAAAGACATAAACCTGATGTCATCTTAAAGAAGATATCCTGATCTTTAATATGACACAAATCATGTGTATAGTTGCCATAGGAAAGAAAAAAAAAATCTAAAATCAACTTTTATACTTATGCTGGGGATGTTACCAGAGCCCCTCAGTGCTGCTGATTCACAGCTAGTTACAATGAACAGAACAAACCTCCCTATCCCCCAGCTCTGGAGATTTACTTTTTTTTCTCTAGACAGAACAATTGACCCCTTGTGTTTTTGATTTATTGTACGATTGTAAACAAAAATTACATTAATTAAAAATCCCAACAATACAATCTAAATTAAAGGGGTATTCCCAGTTCAGCAAATTCATGTTATTGTTTGTAAGATGAAAAACAATACAGTTTTCCAATATACTTTCTGTATCAATTCCTCGCGGCTTTCTAGATCTCTGCTTGCTGTCCTTCTATAGAAAACTGTTTATTTCCAGTGGACAGAAATCTGTCCATGGTCACACAGGTGTGTGGCTCGTTAGTGTCATAGAGAGTAATCAGAGCTGTGGGATATAACGAGCCGTGCACCTGTGTGACCATGGTCAGATTTCGGTCCACTGGAAATAAACAATGAAGCTTTCTATAGAGGGACAACAGCAGAGATCTAGAAAACAGTAAGGAATTGATACAGAAATTATATTAGAAAATTGCATAACTTTTCATTATTCAAACAATATCCATTACTTGTTGAAGTGGGAATACCCATTTAACTATTTTGTAAAGGCACATAATACAAAAAAAAAACTCCACTTGCATAACTGACTTCCTGCAGATTATGTCCTTCTCTGCAATAAAAAGGCTGGAGGAGGGGGCAGACAGCGTGATGATGGTGTGTGTAAGGATAACCTCTCTATTGTTTTGCTCTTAGTATCAGTTGTATTTTTGTCTTAAATATGCAGATCTCATCTATTATTTTATCATCATAATGATACTTTAAAGGGAATCTACTATCAAAGATAAGCAAGATAAACCAGGAACACATACTCATAGATCCAGGCACTGTGACTGTGGAAATGTTCTCATATATGTTATCCATGGCCTCCTTCCTTCTAAAATGAAGTCTTATATTTATGCAGCCCCTCAGTGCTGTGGCTTCACTGCTTGTTACAATGAGCCTCCTCTCCTCTTCCTGTTGCTGTTAGATTACACAGGCAAAGGGATAAGGGAAAGAGGTTGTCCTTGACCCTGTCCTTTCCCTTCCTTGGTTGATTTTTTGGGTTATATGTCTTATATAAACCATATTAGATGTGTCCTTCTGTCATACTATGATCCTCTTTATAATTAAAGATAACTTTGTGTCGGCTTTAGATTCTGCAGCTTGGCATTATGTGTTATAATTTAGTTTTTGACAATAATTACTTCTATAATATCTGTCAATATCTAAGAACGTTTGATTACACAGTGAAGATAAAGTCTGCAATGGATGTTAACAAGCATCTGCTTTGCATTTTGTTACACTGAGAGCCTTATGCCTGGTTAATAACATTTTTATGTTTGTGGCTATTAAACAGATAACTCATCAAATAATTTTGCCACCATTAGGCAGCGTATCACTAGAGAACTACATTAGACTTGGATGAGATTCAATACCAGACTCACTTCTGAAAAGTAAATACAGCTCCCATAATTTGCCTACTTTTAATAGTACTCATTCCTAAGCCATGAAACATCCTCAACTATATATTAATCTCTGCCAAAATGTAACATCCGAATATGATGCCGTGTTCAACTCTGGGATTTTTATGTTTATTCTTTTTAATTTCCACTTTGACAATACCAAAACTCATAGATTACAACAAACTTTATATATCTTAATATCCTTATAACCAGTTTTCTTTACTGGAGTATACTCATTGCTGACTTCCAGGTTGTACAGGTAGACAGTTGCATAGACAGTCATATAAACTGAAAAACAGTGGCCCAAACCAATCTGCTGCCATGTGCTAACTACTTAACACTGCAAAATAAAAAAAAAGAAGAGGGAATTGGGTTTGCTAGAAGTGTCCCCCAAACATACTCAATGAGGTTAATCTATGGACCACAGTATACAGAGAGGGAATAAGGGGATCATTTGATTCTATAGAACCTATATGGGGGGGGGGGGCACTACTGAAAAAAATTCATTGTCATGGCTTCAATGTCCAGCCTCATGTACACAAATACACTAAAAAAATCCAGCATGCTGATCTGTGGACTGTGTCATGAATCCAGTTATCTTCTTAATATAACTGTGAACTGTTTTATTTGAGAAAAACTTACTGGGGCAGATTTATCAAGCTGTTTGAAAGTCAGAATATTTCTAGTTGCCCATGGCAACCAATCACCTCCCCTTTAAAATATTCATGAGCACTGGTAAAATGAAAGCTGAGCTGTGATTGGTTGCTGTGGGCAACTAGAAATATTCTGACTTTCAGACACTTGATAAATCTGCCCCATTGTATCTGTTATATGTATTTGATGGACAGGGACCTTTGTTCACAGCAGTATGACAAATATAGTAGCGTGAAATATCCATGCAGTCCTTGTGATATGGAATGAATGTTCATGGAGTCTAATGGTGTTGATGACTCTTCTCTCCAGGTAAAAATCCATTGACATATAGTATAATGTTGTTAAAATGTAATGTATAATGTTGTCCCATGTTTACTAACATTGGCTGGATAACTATTAATTCCATTTATTTTTGTTCATCTTGCATTACCTGCAGTTGCTGTATACTTATGTCTTTTCCCAACTTGTAGTAATTCTTCTCCACTGATCAGCACTGTACATAACCTACATTTTGCTCTGTTCTTTATTTTTTACTGCACTTATTATTGCATATTGGTATTGTTTATGGCACATAGTGGATGTTGCCTTAAGTGGCATGTTCCCTTTTTGTCATTTCAGACACTATGCTCATTCACATATAGGATTCTGCTACACAGGTTTTTCATAGGACTTTTGTTCAGGTTTAGATAGCATGCCTGGATTTATATCTTAAAAATAATCTCAATACCTGAAATTTGTGGTTTGCAATATTTGCGGCTGCCAGATCAGCCAATGCCATTAAAGCTTGAAGTGGTTTTCTGGGACTGTCACATTGATGACCTATTCAATTGAAGGGTCATCAACATGTGATTATTTAGTGTCCAACACCCCTCACACTTGCCGATCTGCAATTTAAAGGGGCCTCAGTCAGTACTCTTGGTTGTGTGGCTACTCTATATTATGATAGCTAATAAATAAGTACAAGTGATCTGGTGGTAATACATTTTGCTGTACTTTCCATTGCTTAGAGTAATGACATTATTGTGCTGACCTTGAACAGCAGAGGCTACCTGATTTTCTTCGGACTTCCTATAACTTCTGCGTCTGTACATGCTGAGTAGGATATCAGCTTGTTTCACAAAGCAGCTGAATTTGGAGGAATTATGAGTCCTGCAATTAAAACTGCATGATAAATGACTTACTTAGAAAAAGATTCATTAGTGTATGCTTAATAGTTGTCTTAGTCCGTAGGTTTTCACAAAACAAACACTCCATGCAATGCAGAGAACAATAGAAGAACTGAACAAAACTGTTTATTCTTGTGTCAGACTGGAATAAAATCATCTGAGTCAGACATTTAAGGTGATTTATTTAACAGAGATTTGCAAATTATTTTTTATTATAGTTTTATCCAAGACATGTGAGAAATCTGTAAAGAAGTTAGTTAATGTTTTATGGGGTATAACCATCATTATGTGTTCTACATTATCCATTGCACTTCTTTCATTTCAGGATGCCTAGTCTTTCTATATTATATTTTATACAATGACATGACCATTTAATATAAATTATAATTTAATAACCCCAATCATTACACATTCGTTCATCTTGCTTTCTATGTGTACTGCTACTAATAAAGAACATAGAATCACCAGAAAAGTAAGCTCTAATATTAGACCTATCCAACTGTACCTATCTACTTCTTGATCATACCTTAGATGGCAGGTGTTAACTGCACAAAAAGGAGACACAGAGACAAAAACAGGACAAAACAACATATAGAATGATGGTTGTTGAAGAAAACAAAGAGGACTGCTAAATACAGAGTAAGAAATCAAATGAAGACGAGAAGGCAACCTAAGGTCAAGAAATTGCAAAATGCAGTACAACAAAAACACCAGCAAGGAAGACTTATATCAAACACTGTGAAGTGGGCAAACAATCATCTTATGTCAGAGTCCTGGTCCAGAAAGTGAAAGTGGAACAGCACCCTGCCATCTAGAACAAACACAAAACAGACTAGCAAGGGAATGTAAAATCATTCAGCCCATTACAACTAGTTCAACCATCTGCAGCCCAGAAACAAGTCAGCAGGAGACATATGGGTGTGGTGGAATTAAATTAAGACAGACATAAGTAAAATAGGGCAGTGTTCAGAATGCTAACTGAGTACTAAATCATAGTCAGCAACACATCTTCTGCTGGACATTATGGACAGAGGATGACGCTGAAGCCCAAACAAATGTTATAGTATGCTTGTTTTCTGACACTTTCTAGTTATCATCCGTGGAAATCACTGAAACACTGACGTGAAAAACAGCGCCAATGTTAAAGAGACCTAAGGTTTCATGCATATCTTTGCAACACAGAAGTACAGATTTATCCATGAAATTGTGCAATAGATTTGTAATGTTAGAAGTTATTCTAAAAATAATGAATCAGGTGAATCATCTGGCATCATCCATTCTGATAAAGCTGGCACATTTTAAGACATCGGGGCACATTTACTTACAATGCTGCTCGAGTTCACTGAAAGTGCATTGTCCGCCTAGAATGCTGCGTGTGGCGATTCACTAAGATTGTGCGCCAGAAATCATGAATGTGTCGCTTCCCCACTCAGGTCTGACATAGTTCACCATCTTTTTTGTGGTGCACCTTAAACATAGGGCGTGCAACACAATTTCAAAGTTAAATATGACGCAATCAGTCGGACCGACGACACCCCCCCTGATTTGTTCCGTGTGGAAGCCAGCGCAGCTGCGCAACAAAACGGTCGCGTGTGCCACAATCCAAGTGCACAGACTTCTTAAATAGCTGTGCAAGCCTTTTTAGCCATGAAGAGCGTGAACCTACAACTAAAGTGCATCGCAAAGCCCTTAGTAAATGTGCCCCATTCTTTTCAATGTTTAAACTGACCAGTAGGCACATAGAGATCTAAATGTCCATGTTTGGCTTTGTTCTTAGAAGTCCCATTAAAATCCTTGTTACTTGCATGATAGATTAAATTTTGCATCATACAATACTGATATTCTCCCCTAGAAAGACTCCTATACCATTTTTAAGAGATTCTTTATACCATTGACATTGAAGACTTTTCCAGCCTGATACAATTCTTACATAATCTGTAAATATTGCATTATTTCCTTGATTAAAACCTATTGTAGGTTTTTAGGAGATGAAACTTCTCTGAAGTTCCTATGGATACAACAACTCTCCCCTATACAATTGTCTCTTTCTTCTATTATCCCCTGCCCCTCTATACAGCACCACTGCGTGTCCTCTGGGCTTTATTACCCCCATCTCCGCTCTATACAGTACCTCTCTTCTATTAAGTGCCCCTCTCTGTTATACTTTCCTCCCTCCTACATCCTTTAATGCAGTCTAAAATAAAATAATTAAAGATTACTTATGCAACACCCCTGCCAATGCATAGGCAAGGTGGCATAGCACCCTCTCCATGTTAGGAGCTGTTAGGGACACTGGTCTCTAAATGGTGGAGAACTTTGCAATTGCAGCTGCAGCCACTGCCTGGTAAGGCTGGAGTGAGCAATGTGAAATGTTGTTATCCAATAAGAATATTTATTCTATTGTAAAGGAAGCTGGTTGGGGCATGCTACCACCTGACCTGAGGACTATAAAATGCCCTGGTGGGGCGGAAGCACATGGTCTGCCGTTTTTGAACCAGAGCAGAGAGTCAGACCTAGTCAGAGTGAGAGACACTATCTTGGAGCACATGTCAGTTCCAGTAAGCAGAGGAGAGAGCAGCACATATCTGTGCTACAACATTCACAACATTCAGTGTCATAATACCAGACACACTACAAGGAAGCAGAGGTCGACTATCTGGACAAGACTCTATCTTTACCAGCCCAGCCTGAAGTTACTACCAGACTGCGAAAAACTCTTTCTGCGGACCAGCTATCTTCTGCCAGCTTTCCAGCTCTGCTGAATCTGTATTTGGAAGTAAAGGCCGTTGCCTGCCGTTTGAAGTAACTGTAAGTTGATTTTCACAACGTGCCTTCATGTAAATCCTGGATCAGGCTGCATCACCATCACAGGCTCCCCATCCTCCATCATCCAGGGACTCCTACATACACCTCAGGGGTTGTCCCAGGGATAAGCCTATTGCATCAACCTCTCCCTCCATCTTTTCTTGCACACACCACCTGCTGGAGACTTGCCAGGCTGTAGGCCCATCCTCCAGTCCCAATACAAAACACCATAACCATAGCGTGCCCGGGCAGCATGAGACAGCCTCTCCGGTATTCTTGGCCCAGCTGTCTACAGCCTCCAAAGAAAGGCTAGGCCTCGAGGATAGATGTTACACTTACCTCCCAGTTATGCCATTCAGAGCTCTTATGTTTCAGCTACAGAGTGAGGACACAGATAGTATGATAAGTCATCTCTGTCCCCTCTTCTCACTGACATTCTACCACCTGATTCCAGATTGATACTTTAGCGGCCATGTTAGATGGATAATGGAGTACATGCATCATCCCTCTTCTACATACCAAATTTGTTAGGGCCGCATAGGATCCCAAGAGGTTACCTCCAAAACTACTTTCAGATTTCTGGAGTCCACTCTTTTTTTATTTGTGCTGCCCCTGTGACTGTGGGAATTATTGGGATTTTATTCACTGACCTGCAACAAAACAGGTCTAAAAAATAGAGTGCCAACTAGCAATGGAAATTGTAGATTGCTTCCATGATACCAGCAGCATTATTCCAGTAAAGAAGGTGATGATAGGAAATAGGTAAGACATGGTTGACCCCAGCATTGAAGGTCCATTTAATTAAGAAAAAAAGAGATTTTCAATGGGGAGACAACTTTGAAATATGTAATATGCAGAAAGAACTGAAAACAGGATTAGAGAGTGTAAAAATTCATATAAACAGAAATTGGAGGGAAAGTTGAAAGAAAATTTTTCAGACTATAAGGTGCACAAAAAATCCTTTGATTTTCTCAGAAATCAAAGGTGCGCCTTATAGTCCAGTGCGCCTAATATATGAACCATACTTAGAGACAACAGCTGCCTTGAACTGTGCACAGGTCTGCCACCTGCTGGTCATTCATCCTTATAATCAGGTGCGCCTTATAATCCGGTGCGCCATATATGAGCCTAGACGTTTTAGCAGGCATTTATTGATGCTGCCCCTTATAATCTGGTGCGCCTTATAGTCCGGAAAATATGGCAGCAATAGCCAGGTATGGAGGGGGGTGAAAAAGATAACTGGGTTAAACGCAAGGACAATAAATGTAACTGGTGATTGCTCTAAATCAAATGATTTTATTCATTTTTTTTATTACTTTAATCAAAATAGAGTGGAGAATTCAGAAATTTAATGGCCAAATTTTAAAACTGGTTGTGATAATAGAGGGATTTTTGATATAGAGAATGTTGAACTCATGGTTAGACAGCTTTAGCAAAATGCCACAATTTATTAAAACATAACTTTTAATTCAGATAGATAAAAGGCGACCACCTTCAAGTCCGTGGTCCAATTCAACCACAATTCGTAAAAGAGAATACCTAGTGAACAAACAAACAATCACATACACGGACTAAAATTGCCGTACCATAACCAATATTTACAAAAACAGCATGAGAGAGGGCCACATGTATTAGTGCAGATATGCCAGTGTTGGGAAGAAAAGGTTGAATCTCACCCGTCTTCGTCCAGAATTGGCCGCAGTAGGGACTGTTCCGTCCAGTGATGACCTATTATACCCTACTGTATCTGTTAGCCTGGTCCCCCTTGTATTGCTCCCAGCCCTTACAAGGGCGGTCCCAAGACTGCCCCTATACAGACTGTTATGCCCTTACTCCAAGAGGTGCAAGCATACACCTAGTCACTAGGTTGAAAGCACGGCGTCGGCGCCTAGTGACTAGGTGTATGCTTGCACCTCTTGGAGTAGCCTAGGACGAGCCACTGCCCGTCTTGGAGAAAGTCTTAGCGCTACTTAGCGCATACTTATGCAGCCCATCGTGGCGCAGCAAGCATACCAGCACAAGTATAACCTACTTTAGATTCCCCTGAGGAGTGCGCAAGGACCGGTGCACGAAACACGTAGGGAGTTAATGGACTTATGCAGCTTGGGACCGCCCTTTTCTTCCCAACACTGGCATATCTGCACTAATACATGTGGCCCTCTCTCATGCTGTTTTTGTAAATATTGGTTATGGTACGGCAATTTTTGTCCGTGTATGTGATTGTTTGTTTGTTCACTAGGTATTCTCTTTTACGACTTGTGGTTGAATTGGACCACCGACTTGAAGGTGGTCGCCTTTTATCTATCTGAATTAAAAGTTATGTTTTAATAAATTGTGGCATTTTGCTAAAGCTGTCTAACGATTTGGATGTCGTGGTCAGTGGCCTGCTGCACGTGTATCACTCTCAGTAACCAGTGATCTTGATAGGCTACCTAGTTTATTTTTTCAAGGTTAGACAGGAATATGTTTGACTCCAGCTCCAGCGAATTTCTTTGAATAAATATTGTGGGCCTAATTGGTTACCTGGATTTATGCTGTAGAGGGTTATATTAGGATCTATATTATCGATTAGTGTGGCAGCCCAACATGGTGCGGTCTTAACACCTATTCTTTTCTGCATTTATACTGCCAACATCAGACCCTTTGCTGTGACACTCATATTTAACTCACATGCTGTCCATTTCCTTCTGATCCTCCTTGAGATCATTGTACTTCTTCATAGGAGTTCAGCACACACCTGTCTATATAAGAGCTCACAGCTCACAGTGCATGTCACAGCAGATGAGAATCATGAGGCCTAAGTAACTGCTCAAGGAGCTCAGAAACAGTATTATGGCAAGGCACAGATCCGGCCAAGGTTATAAAAGAATGTCTACAGCACTCAAGGTTCCTAACAGCACAGTTGATTCCATAATCCTTAAATGGTAGAAGTTTGGGACGACCACAACTCTTCCTAGACCTGGCCGTCCAGCCAAGCTAAGAAACATCAGAGAAGAGCCTTGGTAAGAGAGGTAAAGAAGAACCCCAAGATCATTGTGGCTGAGCTCCAGTAAAGCAGTAGGGAGATGGGAGAAAGTCAAATATCGGTGCAGCCCTCCACCAGTCAGGGCTTTATGGCGGAGTGTGCAGACAGAAGCCTCTCCTTAGTGCAAGCCATATGAAAGCCCACACACAGTTTACATAAAACCACATGAAGGACTTCCAGACTATGAGAAATAAGATTCTGGGGCGTGGCCTGGCTGCCGTGTAAGATGGCCGCGTAAGGAGAGCGCTCCGGCTCCACCATCCCGAGACAGCAGCAACCCGGGCGACAAGAGGGCACAATGCCCAGCAAAATGACCAGCTCCCTTCCCTCCTCCGCAGGGAGAAAGCGAGGAGCTAAAGAAACGGGAGGGAGGCAGATCGGACATTACTTCCCCCCGGACCCGCCACGCAGCGCCACGAGGAAGAAAGATGGCGCCGCGGACCGGACCTCAGCAGGCAATAGCGCGCCACACGGTGCCCTGCCGCAACGCAAGCCACAAGTAAGGTCCCCGTCGGGGAACAACTCACCAGCCTCCTTTGAAGTCCCGGAGCGCTGGAGTATTGATTCTGGCCCTCTCCGGGCACCAGCTCACCCATCTCCCCCTCATACAGAGGAGGATTTCAGTATGCCTCCACTGCTCCTCCACTCAGAGGAAAACTCACTGGCCTCAGCATCTCCCCTGCAGGCAGCTGAAGGCTCCTGCTCACCTACCAACAGCCCAGCAAAGCAACGGGTGAAGAAGCAGGACTCAGTACCTTATCACCAGGTGAATACTACACCCACTTATCAGCCTGATTTTTTTACAACTTTTCAAGCCACAGACAAAACTGTGTCTGAACATACACTTATGGCTATGCTAATGGCTCTGCGATCCTCCCTGCACACTGACTTGTCTGCTCTCATTAAACCTATTCAGACCTCAATCTCAGATTTAGGGGAAAGAGTGTCACACACTGAAGATAAGCTAGCATCCTTTGTTGAATCACACAATGAGCTGGTGGATGCTCACAACGCAGTAGAGGCTACAGTCTCGTCTATTCAAGCAAAGCTTATTAATAATGAAGACAGAGACAGACGTAATAACGTCAAGATAAGGGGGATCCCTGAATCGATTCTTGCTTCCCAGCTAAAAACGTATGTCCAGCAATTAACCAAGTCTCTCATCCCTGACTTGGCGGACTATGAACTAAGCATTGACCGCGCTCACAGAGTGCCTAAGCCGGATAATCTACCAGATACAATACCGCGAGATACTCTGGCTAGATTTACATTCTACCATGTCAAAGATCAGCTGCTTGCACATTCCAGAAAACTCGACAAACTTCCAGCGCCCTATGAATCTATCAAGCTCTTCACAGACTTGTCAGCGGCTACTCTCCAGGCAAGGAAGGGATTTGCCCCTATCACTTCTACACTGAGAGCAAACAACATCCCTTACAGGTGGGGCTTCCCCACTAAAATTCTAGTCAAGAGACAAAATGCGATTGTTGCAATTAACAACATTGAAGACGGTATGGCAGCCCTGGACTCCTGGGGAATTCCCAGACCTGACCCCCAGCAAATGGCATCTTCAAGCAACCCCAAGCGCCTAGATCCGGAATGGAGGAAGAAGGGACACACCTGAGAAGGAAAAGGTGGTGGAGCCGACCTCAATGTCCTTACGTTTCCACAAGGACAATTTTCCCCCAGTGTGGTACCTATCTAAAACGGGTACGAAACCTCTTGTTTACCCTTATGTTTTTATGCATAGTTATAGAGTTTGTTAATGTTTGCCCATGCCATTACTGTCTATTTTCCACTAAGGTTGTTCTAAGAAAGCTACTGCTTATTAAGGAGAGTAGGAATTTACTCTGTAGCTTGTTTTCTAAGTATACATTATGGCAATATCTGTACTCTCACTGAATGTAAAAGGGCTGAATAGTCCTTTCAAGAGATCACAACTATGGAATGAGGTGAAGAGACAAAAAGGAGATATCGTTTGCTTACAGGAGACTCATATCTGCTGGGCAAACCCCCCCAAAATCTATCATGCGTCCTTTCCGCATATAATCTCCTCCTCCTTCCATAAAAAAAAAAGAGGGGTCCTCATTGCTATAAAATCCTCTTTAGCGATAGATATACAGAGCTCCATAATAGATCCCCAAAGTCGTTATATAATCCTAATATGTAAGATAAACAACATACAGTACACAATAGTTAACATCTATGCACCCAACAGTAAGCAAGGACCTTTCCTCAAAAGACTCTTTAAAAAAGTAGCAACTGTTAAACAAGGCTTCTTAATAATGTGTGGAGACTATAACGCAATTAACCATCCTCAGATGGATACTACTTCGACTACTCCATCTAGATCCTTTACTCTTAACCGCTTACTGTGGGAAAATGATCTGCACGATATATGGCGTATTCAACACGCAACGGAAAGGGATTTTACATATTTCTCCCCCAGACATAAGACATATTCACGCATTGACTCCATAATAGTAGACAGGCGTATGATAGACCAAGTAGTCTCTTCGGAGATAGGAGTTATTCACTGGTCAGACCACGCACCGGTTAAAATCAAAATTATGGATAAATTCTCAGACCATAATGATTTTATCTGGAGAGCTAACATGTCCACAGTAGCACAGACATTACACTCAGCCCGTATGGAGAATGCTCTTCGAGAATTTTTGAGATTTAATGATAACGGAGATGCTAACATTTTTTCAATCTGGATCATGATGAAAGGATTTGCCCAGGGTGAATTTATAGCTATAGGCAGTGCAATTAAAAAGAAAAGAAATAAGGAAATAAATGATACCCTACTAAAGATACAACTACTAGAAGCCCAAAACAAAGCGACCCTTTCACAATCTGTAATCCTGGAATTAAATAAATTACGTCTTCATCTAAGAAACCTCATGTTGCACACATACACCCATTCACTCCAGAAATTAAAATTAAGACACTATTCCCAAGATCAAAAAGCTGGTGCAGTGCTGGCTAGAAGACTAAAGCAAAGAGCACTTAAATCAAAAATACCAAGTATGCACCACCCACTGACAGGGGAAAAAATTATCGCCCCTAGAGATATTGCAAACGCCTTTATGGCATTTTACTCTGGATTATACAACCTCAGAGAAGATGATAATATAAATGTCCCCACACAGACTGAAATACAGAAATTTTTAGATAAACTATCCCTACCTAAAATATCTCCAGAACAGTTGACTTTCTTAAACGCCCCAATTACTGAAACTGAGATAGCCAAAACAATCAAATCTTTGCAAAGCAATAAATCCCCGGGTCCAGATGGACTGCCAGGAGCATTTTATAAAAAATTCTCCCAAGCATTAACGCCATATTTAAGTAGAGTGTTTAAAGAAGCAGCGACACATGGAGCATTCCCGGACAGGATGCTGGAGGCGTTAATAGTCACCATTCCAAAGCCAGGCAAACCCACAGATAACACAGCAAATTACCGCCCTATCTCCCTGCTGAATGAAGATGTTAAACTGTATGCCAAAATTCTAGCCAATAGGCTTAAGAAAATCCTCCCTTTCCTAATAGCACCCGACCAGGCAGGATTTACCCCAAACCGTCAAGCCTCAGATAATACACGCAGGTTAATTAACCTTATGCAGATATGCCAATTAAGGAATACCCCAACTACGTTTTTAACAGTCGACGCGGAAAAGGCGTTCGATAGGGTGAACTGGGAGTATGTATTTATGACACTACATAAATTTGGAATAGAAGGCCATATGTTTATGGCTATTAAAGCATTATACTCCACACCATCTGCTAGGGTTTTTGTAAATAGTACTCTTTCAGACAAATTTACCCTGTCGAATGGCACCCGGCAAGGTTGCCCGCTTTCGCCCATCATTTTTGTGATCTCAATAGAACCATTTGCAGAAGCTATACGTTCACATCCAGACATAACAGGTATTACAGTAGGAGGTCAGGAACATAAGATCGCTTTATTTGCGGATGACATCATATTAATGTCCACCTCTCCAGAAAAATCCCTACCATGTATATTTCAGCTAGCTCAAGTATTTGGCTCCCTGTCCTACTATAAGATTAATAACTCTAAGTCACAGATCCTCCCAGTGAACATACCACCTACCACCCTCACTAGGTTAAAATCCCAATTTAATTTGGACTGGCAAACAAAACAAGTCACTTACCTAGGAATAGAACTAGCTTTTCCAACTACAGAACTATACAAATCAAACTTCCTTCCATTAATAGCAAAAATAGATAAGGAACTAGCAGACTACTCCAAACACTTCCTCTCCTGGTGTGGTCGCATCGCATCATATAAAATGATGATACTCCCTAAATTCCTATACTTATTCCGAACCCTTCCTATCCCCATCCCAGAATCCTTTTTTAATATAACAAGAACACAACTTAGTAAATTTATCTGGCATAATAACAAGCCTAGGATAGCTCATAGGACTTTAACAAAGCCAAAAAAGGCAGGAGGCCTTAGTGTTCCAGATCTCAAAGATTACTATTTAGCAGCAGTCTTAGACCAGCTATATTTCTGGTGGAATGAAGAGATAAACATGACTTGGAGAGGGCTTGAGAGTAGCTTCATCGGCCAACCCCTCTTGTTCCGCCTTTTAGATGGAATATGGCACAAAACCTCTAGTCCATCTAAACTTGCTACAATAATAGCTTCAGATTCAGCCTGGCGAAAGTTGGTGGCCACGGAAACAAATAAAATCAAACTCCCTCTACACATAATACCTTTAGAATATCTGGAATACAGAATACCAGAACTGGACCTTTCCCACTGGCGAGCACATGGCCTAAAAACCCTTGCAGACATAACAGACGGAGATAAAATCTCCCCTTTTAGTGAGCTAAGCAAAAAGGCAGGCATACCAGATAGAGAAATCTTCAACTTCATGAAGATCAGGAGCTTTTTACATTACAATGACCTGAAAGCTTTGAACATCCATAAACCAGCGCTTCAATACCTCCAAAACACCTCAGTGAAAAAGAAAGGAATAACCCTTTTCTATTCACTACTCAATAACAGACAGGAACTCACTAAACTCCCCTACATGTCCCACTGGGAAAGAGATTTGGACATTTCTTTATCCATTACACAATGGCAAAAATCAATGGTCCTCACCTACTCCTCCTTCCGTTGTGTGACACATCAGGAAGCTATAATTAAATCTCAAATGAGGTGGTACTTCACACCTTCACGATTGCATAAGATATTTCCATCCACCCCCCCAGGTTGCTGGAGGTTGTGCGGTCAGAAGGGAACCCTTATACACACATTATGGACATGCCCTAAGATTCGTGCCTTATGGAAGGGGGCCCATTCTATAATAGCTAATCTAGGTGTCACAGAGAATCTCGACACCCCAGAGAAATCTCTCCTTCTTATCGACATAGATAAACTCCCCCCTACAGTTAAAACAGTAGGGGCACACATACTGATGTCAACTAAACTAATCCTGACTAGACACTGGAAGGAATCGACATGTCCCTCCTTAAGTGAGATCACCTCTCAAGTTAATACAAACTACGCTTTTGAGAAGGCACTCTCATACCAACATAACTCGCTAGCCAACTTCACGAAACATTGGGACATCTGGACATCTTCTAGCCACTTTCAAGAGTGAACAACCTTACCCCTGTTATAATTGGGCACAGTTTTACACCCCTGGTTTTTGATGTATATGTTTATTATTGTATTTATTTTGAGTTATTTTTGTATGAGAAGAATACAGAACATACCTTGGAAATACAAGAAATCCCAAATGATCCATTACTGGCGAACTGTAACACTATGGACTGATAAGAGTCATAAAGCAAGAACTAACCTACTCCACATTTAATGCCAGTGAAAAGGTGAAATTGCGCTTCCGGAATTATTTATATTACCATCACTTGTACATGTTAAATAATACTCTGTAACAAGTAAGACCATACGGAGGTCTATTGCATGTATGCTTCTCTTTTGTTCAATAAAATGTTTAAAAAAAAAAAAAAAAAAAAAAAGAAATAAGATTCTCTGGTCTGATGAGATGAAGATTGAACTTTTTGGTGTTAATTCTAAGCGGCATACGCAGAGAAAACCAGACACTGCTCAACACCTGCCAAATACAATCCCAACAGTGATACATGGTGGTGGCAGCATCATGCTATGGGGGCGTTTTTTTAGCTGCAGGGACAGGATTGTAATTGAAGGAAAGTATGTACAGAGTTATCCTGAATGAAAATCTCTTCCAGAGTGCTTCAGACTGGACTGAAGGTTCACCTTCCAACAAAACAATGACCATAAGCACACAGCTAAAATAGCAAAGCGCTACAGAAACATACAGTGGTTGATGAACCCCTTCTTACTAGTCCTTCTCCCTCTTCCTCCCCTTGACCTTACTCCCCAGGTAATAATGAGCAGCTACGTCAGTGTTCCAACAATTTTCTTGTGACCTTGGTTTTTTACGATTTTCACAAGAATTTACACTTTTGGTGTGCTCCAAATAACCCTTTTTTCCGGTACAATCACAGGAATACTAAATTGTGTTTTAATACATTTAAAAAATTGAAAACCTTGTGTATGAAAATTTTTATTTCAGTTTCGCCATATTCTGACGCTAATAACTTTTTCTAACTTTGGTGTTAGATGTCAGATTTTGCGATATGAGCTGACATTTTTATTGCTACCATTTTGAGGACTGCATGACCTTATGATCACTGTTTGTTAAATTTGGTATATGTTGAAAGTTGGCGTGAAAGTGGCGTTTCTGACATTTGGCTGTCATGGCAACATATTGCCGCATCCCGATGACATCATTGGGAGCAAAACAAAACAACTATGGTGGCATCCATGCACCACCATCTTTTAAAAGCCACCAGCTCCTTGACAGGTATCATAGTTTATATGGTTTAAAAAAGACACATGTCCATCAAGTTCAACCAAGGATGGGAAGGGATTGGATGAGGAAGGGATTTAGGGGAAATAATTCTATATAACATATATTTAGGTGTAAAAAGGCATCTAGACTCTTCTTGAAGCTCTCTGCTGTCCCTGCTGTGACCAGTGCCTGAGGCAGGCTATTCTACAGATTGACAGTTCTCATAGAAAAAAAGCCCTGTCGCCTCCGGTGATTAAACCTTGATTTTTCCAGACGAAGACAGTGCCCCCTCGTCTTTTGATTTGATTTAATCTGAAACAACTTCCCACCATATTTTATGTATGGACCATTCATATATTTATATAAATTAATCATGTCCCCTTGTAGTCGTTTCTTTTCCAGACTAAATAAATCTAGTTGTTTTAATCTTTCCTCATAACTAAGACCTTCCATATCCCTTATCATTTTTGTGGCTCTTTGTTGAACCCTCTCCAGCTCCAGGGCATCCTTTTTATGGACCGGTACCCAGAACTGGACGGCATATTCCAGGTGAGGCTGAACCAATGCCTTGTACAGTGGTAATATTACATCCCTATCCCAAGAGTCCATACCCCTTTTGATACATGACAAGATCTTGCTGGCTTTAGAGGCAGCTGATTGACATTGCATGCTGTCATTTAATTTATGATCTACTAGTACCCCCAGGTCCATCTCAAAAGGGACTCTCCCAGATTTACTCCCCCAAGGACATATGTTGCATGTGGATTATTAGCCCCCAGGTGCATAACCTTACATTTATCCACATTGAACCTGCCAAGCGGATGACCAAACATTCAGTTTGTCCAAGTCCCCCTGCAGCGTATGAACATCCTCCATAGACTGTATTACACTACACAGCTTGGTGCATCTGCAAAAATAGACACAGTGCTATTAATTCCTACCTCTTTGTTATTAATAAATATATTAAATAGTAGTGGGCCAAGCACAGAACCCTGGGGTACACCACTCATAACTGGTGACCATTCTGAGTAGGAACCATTGACCACAACTCTCTGGATACGATCCTTCAGCCAGTTTTCAATCCAATTGCAAATGATTCCTGCCAAACCAATAGACCTTATTTTACCCATCAGCCGTCTCTGAGGGACAGTGTCAAATGCCTTTGCAAGAACACAATATCCACAGCTGCTCCTCCATCCAGGCATCTGCTCACCTCTTCATAGAAGCAGATCAGGTTAGTCTGACAACTTTTATTCTTAGTAAACCCATGCTGGCTGTCACTTATTATACTATTTGATGTCACATACATTACATTACATATCCACATACATTACATGTAACACCTATGTCATAACTATACAAATATACAAATAGTGCATGTTACACCTTTGTATAATACCATTACATGTTACACCTATATATAGATGCATTATATGTTACACTTATATATAAATTAATTACATGAAACATCAATATAAACACATTACATATCGTACACATAAATATATGTCATACACTGGGTAGATTAAAAAAAATATACATATTACACAAATATCACTTCAGGCAGGAGCTGCAGAACATGTGCAGGAGAAGCATCAGGACAGCTCCAGAGCAGAAGAGCACAGCAGCCTCTGCCGTTTCACAGTAGCCTCCATGAGAGGGAAGCAAGGAGAGGTCATGTTCTCTGTAGCGTGACCTGGGCCGGTGGGTGGAGCTACTCCCTGTCTGCAGGACATTTGCAGCCCAGATCTCCTGTGTTAGCTGCCAAGAGGAGGTTTCGGATAGGGCATTGAGCTTAAAATTTCTAGCGAACCCCGCTTGCAGGACCCCCATCAGGAGGGAATACTGTGACTCTGGGACCATGGCCACAAATCATGGAGTCAAAGTATTCCCCCCCCATGATGACGCCCCTGTTTATAACATATTTGGGGAAACGTTTATACAATTTAACTCCCTAATAAAATAAAAATGAATAGGGAAAAACATATATTTTCAAATTTTTAGTAATTAGCTAATTACATAATAATGTTAAAATGTTCTTAATAAAATTGTTCTTTCAAGTTAAGTCTCAAATGTCATTAAAAAAAAGTGTAAATTGTTTTGAAATGTAAAGAAGTTCCAAAGTTATTATCATTTAAAGAAGAGCATAAACAAACTTCAAAAAAATGACCTGGTCATTTAGACACCAAAATATGAAACATAGCAAATATATTAAAGCAGGCACGCTTTATATCAATTATTTATACGCTAAAAACTCTCATCCATGCTTCTCCGATCTGCTATAGAAATAGAATACAAGAAAGGAGAAATTCTTACAATTTCTACAAATACAGTTCTTTCTCAAGGAAGGAACATTCCAGCCTATTGTTTTTCCTACCCCATACTTATCATTTAGTACTGATTTGTATAATCAGATGAAAGAACTAACTCATTGTATATGATATTTTGCTCTGCAAAACGTTACTGCAAGTTTTCCCAAAACATTTTAACGGCTTTGTGATTTAAATATACAATCAATGCAAGAACAATAATCTACATATTTCTCTTACTTAGATGTGAGTTTCTTAGGAATAGAAAAAAATTCCCATTCCTCATAGAAGTGTAAATCTCCACATTCAGCTCTCTTTAGGGACTTTAGGAAATGATTGCACAGTTTATAAAACAACTGTCTTATTATATTTTATACAATATTTAATACTTTATATTATGCGATAAATAATATGATAACTACTACCACTGTAACTAGAGTCCAGTTATTCTGCCACTCTTCTGATTATACCAAACTTTAAAAGTATGGTTACTGCTCCACCTTGTGGAGAAAACTAAAATTCAAGAACTGCAGCATAGAGTCAACTTGCAAGAAGAATAACCCAGAGACAAGACCAAGTGATTACAGGACCCAAAGTGCATACAGACTAAATTCTGCAATAAATACATATCCATGAAACAAATTCAGACCCCAAAATATATATACTGTCAGAGGTAAAAATATTAAGAACTCCAAATAAGTCCAGATTTAGATCCAAGGTTGCCGTACTCCTGAGAAAAATGTGTACACCTATGAACCAGTAACATTAGACAGGGAGGAGGGGTGTGTGTAACTGCTCCTGGGTCCTTAGGCCTATTGCCCGTGAGCCAGTTTGATGTGTGCATCAAACTCGCATCATAGCCTGTCATAGCCAGTCATAGCCAAAAGTGAACTGAAATGCTGAGTTTTGTTTCAGTTGATGAAAGTTCGGACAAATGTTTCAGCAAGCACAGGATGCGAGATTGATGCACGCATCAAACTGGCTCATGGGCAATAGGCCTAAGACCCAAGAGCAGTTAGCTACACCTGCCCAAATAAAATTAAGCCTAAACCACCGGGAGCACAGGCCCCTTTAACCCTGAACCGCTAATTCGCCACTAATAAACGCACGAAAACTTGTATTCAAGTTAAACATGTGGGTTGACGTGAGGGTTGGCCACAGCTTTATATAAGTAAACATTTCTTATTTTTTTTATAATATTTTTTGTATTATTTTCAAACATAGATTGAACAAATAAACAAATTTAAATAACAGCAAACATAAAGTGCAAAAAACCCTTCCACCTGTATGCTGGCCAGCCAATGGGCATGTAGGCCAAATAACCCAACTATCCGCCAAGAAGGAGGTCATGTACCACCGCCACAACCCTCCAACCCCCAGCCAACCAAAACAAAGCCCTCTCAATACCATCTTGCAACCCGGACAAAAATATATCCAGGCCAATGTCCGTAAGATGGACCCCGACGGCCAGCAGCAAACTGCTGTTATCCCCTTCCGGTTGCCTGTGGCGAATAACTACGCCACCTCTGGCCCGAACAAATCTCGATACCCGGGTGTTCAACAACCTCCACCCTCTCTCAATAGCCGCCATATCCTGGGCACCTTCCCACACATCCCTCGGAATAATTTCCGACCATACCAGCACCAGTTGGCCGTAATAGGAAGCAAACTGGATGATGGCGATAAGCTCACTGAGACGAACATGGCAGAGATCGTTGCCACCAAGATGAATCACCAACACCGTCAGACCAGAGGATGACGGCTGATCTCCACGACCTCTGGGAGAGCCTGCAACCAGCACAGACCGCGGAGACCCCACCGACATTGTAGAACCCCAACGCTCTTTCTCCCGAGCGAATTTGGGCCCTATGCTCAGCCCAATAAACATATGAATGGCCGATCAGCCACAAAGCCGGACGAGGACCTGGAAAAGAAAAAATGTTAATACAAAAGCAAATCAGGGCGAACATATCTTGCAAAACAGTTGGAACGCCATCTCCCAATTCGCTGTACATCCCCATCAGACAAACCCAACTCACTAGCTGTGGTCGCCGCCGCAATAAGGAAGGAATGGGTCCCATATTCAGCCAAGGAAAGCCCTACCGCCTCCAGGGCCTTCTTAAATACAGAAGCGAATTGATACCGAGTCAAAGGAGAAGAATCCCTGTGAACCAGGAACTGCACGCCCCCAACTCGGCTAGCTAAATACGCGGATAAAGCGGACACGGGGCAAGCCTCGCCTTCAAAGGGACACAACGATACCCAACAACCCCGCCCCCACATATCAGTTTTAGAGCGACAAAGCCTAAAGCGCAAACCATTATTCGAGAGAACCACATCCTCCAAAAACAAACCGTCAGGACGCGTAGCACTCGGCGCCACCAACTCTGACACACGCAGGGCTCCAAAAAACGCAAGGAGAAAAGCTGCCCGAAACAGCAACACCTCAATCTCATCCGAGCACACAGAGGGAAGGTAGGCTAACAAGCGAAGCAAAATGGAGAAAGAAACCGGGCGACGAGAATTGTACCGCTTGGAACCTTTCTTCCAACCTTCCAATACCTGCTGAAATAAAAAAAATTAAGTCACGTCCTGCCACCCAAATAACTTAAAAAAAGAAAGCCAAACCTGTAAGACGACGCTGCGCTACCAACCCCGAAGCCCCTTGCAGGCGTAAGCTATCCAAATACTGCAGCATTACTGTCAATATCTGCCTGGGATCACCACCAAACACCCGCTCCCCCACGAACCCACACCAATCCCGCCATGCTTTACCATACGCCGTCCACGTAGAAGGGGCCACTGACGACCTTATGAGCGGACCAGCTGGACTCCATCGCGGTCCAAAGGGAACCCGGACAAGGGGTCCCCTGCAAGTCTGCCGACGGACACAGATCCCGAAAAACCTGCCAATGAAAACGAGATAGAGCATCAACCGCTGTATTATCCACCCCGGGAACATGGTGGGCCCTAAAAGAAATATTGTGCTGTAGGCAGCGGAGCACCAGCCTACGCAGCAACACTAGAACTGGAAGGGAGGAAGAAGAAAGATTATTAATCACATGCACCACACTCAAATTATCAGTCCAGAACACGTTAGATTTAGCAGACATAGAAGCCCCCCACAATTCAACTGCCACTACGATAGGAAAGAGTTCGAGAAGAGTGAGATTACCGCACCAGTCACTGTCACGCCAGGAACCGGGCCACGCGTCTGCGCACCAAGCCGAACCAAAAATAGCTCCAAAACCCTGCCCTCCCGAGGCGTCCGTAAACAACTAGAGGTCCGAGCTGGACTCCGAAGTGGAGCGCCAGCAAGTGTGTTCATTGGACTCAGCAAGAAATAACTCCCAAACCCGCATATCATCTTTAATCCGCCTGGTGATACGGACCCTATGATGAGGGGAGCTCGCCCCCACTGTCGCCAACGATAACCTCCGAGAAAACACCCGGCCCATGGGCATGAAACGGCAGGCAAAAACTAACAGGCCCAACAGCGATTGCACCTGGCTCAGCAGCAGTTTCTTGGCACACAGGCACCCTGAAATGGCATTGCGCAATTTATGCAATTTATCCTCAGGGAGACGGAACTCCATAGCAACCGAATCGATTTCAATACCCAAAAAGGACAAAACTGAACTTTCTGCGTTTTTTCAGCCGAAAGAGGGACCCCAAAGCGCTGACCCAAAAGCTTAAATGAGCTAAGAAGAAATTCGCAATGGGGAGCCACCTGGACCAACAAATAAGAAATCATCCAAGTTGTGGGTAACCAATGAGGAGGACGTCTCGTACCAAAGAACCCATTCGAAGAAGGTGCTAAAAACCTCAAAGTAGTAACATGAGATTGAGCACCCCATCGTAAGGCACATGTCATAATAAAAGGCGTCATCCAAATGGCAATAAACAATAAATGGAAGCAATCAGCATGAACGGGCAGCAATCGAAACGCTGATTCAATATCGGACTTAGCCATAAGGGCACCGGGGCCGGCATTGCAAACCAAATCAACAGCCCTATTAAAGGACAAGTAATCCTTAAAGATTCCGTCATTGACCGACAATCCCGAGGGATAAGACAGGTGGTGTATCAACCTAAATTTACCAGCCTTCTTGGGAACCACACCCAAAGGGGAAACTCGCAAATTAGGTAAGATCACAGAAAGGGCCCACCATGTGGCCCAATTCCACCTCCATCCCAACTTTGTCACTAGCCACATCCGGAAATTCCCAAACAGACTTCAAGTTCCAGGAAAATGACGGAAAATCCTGGGGCACAAAAGGGATGAAAAAAACAAAGGAAAAACCCATCCTAAGAAGGGCGCCTTCCGCCTTCATGGGATACAGTTAGTTCTAACCACAGCAACATCTCTAGTATGTGCACCGGAGTCCTCTGCACAACTAACACCTTGAGACCATGAGGGGGCTGCCGCCGGGCGGGAACAGCGGATTGCGGAATGGGCGCCCCCACAGTTGGAGCACTCTTCCCGGAAATAACATGCGCCGTAGAAGCAGCAGTGGCCCTCATTAAACATCCAGCACGTCCCAGACCTGCAAGCCGCCCCTGCCCCGAGGGAAGCCCCTGGAGCGGATGAGGGGGAGGAGGCGGGTCCAGGAAAGGGCCTCGGCGTAGTCATGAGCCTAAGCCAAACATCAGTAGCCTTAGTGTCCCAACCAACATCAGGACGCTGGGCCAACCTCCTCCTGAACTCCTCATCATACTTCCACCACGCGGACCCACCATGGGAGCGGAAAGCACTAAAAATCGTATCTAAGTACACAAACAACTGCGGGGATCTATCAAGGAACTTCTGTGAAATTACACAACCCAGCACAGCGAAAGCCTGTACCCATTTGTTAACCCCTTCATGCTCCGTGGCGGATATATCCGCCACGGAGCGCAGTGACTTAGCGCTCAGTGGCGGATATATCCGCCACGGCGCTTATGCCGGCTCGGCTCTGGATCAGAGCCGAACCGGCATTGGGAAACACGGGGTGCCGGCTGTAACTAATAGCCGGCACCCCAGTGTAACACCCGCGATCGGAGTTGTCTCCGATCGCGGGTGCTTAACCCGTTAAATGCCGCGGTCAGCACGACCGCGGCATCTAACCTGCATCTGGGGGGTCTTTCCCCCACGATTGCCCCCCCCGAACCGTTTTCGGGGGGCGCCGATCGTTGCTATAGCAACTCTGGGGTCCGATCTGGACCCCAGAGTTACTTGCAAGAATTGCCGGTAAGATGGCGTCTGTGACGTCATCTTACTGGCACAGTGCCAGCCTATGCAAGTGTATAGGCTGACACTGATAATACTGCAAAACATCAGTATTGCAGAATATTATCATGAAGAAGCAATCAGATGATTGCTTGTTCATGTCCCATGGTATAAAAGTGAAAAAGTAAAAAAAAAAAGTTATTCAATAAAAAAATAAAGTCATAAATCACTAAAAATGCCCCAAACCCCCAAAACATATAAAGAGACATATAACTAAAAAAAAAGTCTAAATCATAACACAAACCCCACATATATAGTATCACCGCGTCCGTAACAACCCGTAGAATAAAAGTAAATCATTATTGAACCCCCACGATAAACGCCGTAAAAAAAACCTGTTATAAACCCTCCAAAAATTATGATTTTTACCTTTTCAATCCCACAAAAAATACTATAAAATGCGATCAAAAAACCATATGTACTCAGACATGATACTGGTGGAAAGTACAATATGTCCCGCAAAAAACACGCCATCAACCAGCTCCGTAGCCAAAAAAGTAACAATGTTATGCCACTTGGAAGACGGCAATACATAAATGATAGATTTTTCCCCAAATTAGGGTTTTGTTTGACAAATTTAGTAAAACGTAAGAAAATATATTCATGTCTGGTATCCCCGTAATCGTATCAACCCATAGAATAAAGATAACATGATTATTAGTCTATACGGTGAACACCAAAAAAAAAAAAGTAAAAAATCCAGTACAGAATTGATTCTTTTCTACTCCTGCCCTCAAAAAAAGTTCCTAAATTTTCAACAATAAAAATTTTCAAAAAAAATGCCGTCACATGGCCCCAATAACGAAAAAGTGAAAATTTTATAGCCTTCAAAAGGGGCCAATGAAGAAACTAAAATCCTGGCAGCTGGCACCTTCCCTTCTGCACCTCGCTGTGCCCCCATAAAACAAGTCACAGCCACATGTGGGGGGTCTTTGTACTCAGGAGAAATTGCAGAATAAATTTTATGGTGGGTTTTCTCTTTTTATATTTTGGAAATGTGTAAATTTTAGTGCTAAATGAACGTATAAGGGAACAATATGACCATTCTAAATTTCACCTCCATTTTGATTCAATTACTATGAAGATCTGAAGGGGTTAACAATCTTCGTAAAAGCTGTTTCTGATAGCTTGAGGGGTGCAGATTTGAAAATGGGTAGATTATATAGGGGGTTTTGATGCTAAATATGTAAAATTTCATTTAAAACTGTATTTATCCCCAAAATAGTCAATTCTGAAAATCCGGAAAAGCGATATTCTATTTGTAAGCCGCGTGACATAAAAATAAATTATCCAGACATTTCAGAAATTATGAAAATGTAAAGTAGACAAATGGGAAATGTTATTCAGCAACTTATTTAGGTGGTAAATCTATCTGCCTGAAAACGCAATGATTTAAAAATTTATCATATTTTCTTTTTTTTTGTAAATAAACACAAAACTTATCAGCCAAAATTTACCACTAAAATGAAGTACAACATGTGGGGAAAAAACAATCTCAGAATCGTTTTGATAAGTAACAGTGTTCAAAAGTTATAACCATATAAAGCGAAGCAAGTCAGAATCCAAAAAATCGGGCTGAGCCTTAAGCTACAAAATGGCTGCGTCCTTAAGGGGTTAAAGGTCTTCGCCACCATGGGTTTCCTTTCCACCCCCCGCTCAAAACGGCACTCCTTATCCACCGTCACCGAATCCGTGGAAACCAGGGACCAAATATCAATATAATCATTCCGTAGAATCTTATCCCTGGTATCCTCGGACAGGCGAGTGCCGAGAAGAGAGACCCCACAGAAATAGTTATCCCTAAAAGTTGGAAGAGAGGGAGTAAACGTTGAAGTGGACGCTTCAGCCATTCTCAAGAGAGAATTAACCGAAGCAGGTAAAGCGGAATCGGACACCGTCCCACCCCGAGCCTGCAAGCAGGCGGACTCACCCGGCGGATCAGCAGACAAAGGCAGAGCAACCGGAACTGTAGGAACCGGGTTCACCAAGGGAATAGATGCACCAGGAGGTGCCGAAACAGCAACCACCCGGGAAGAAGCTGTAGAGCCATGATAAGAGCGCCGACTCCACTGACTGCGATGATGACGATGCACCGGGCGACTGCTGCGGTGGCGGGGTTCAACCGATGCAATGGAAGAAGCGGAAGCACCAGAGGACCTGGAGTAAAAGTAGGAAAAAGAGCCACGCCTGTCCCTGGGGCGATGCCACTTACACCTGACGGATGGGGAACAGGAGGCAGTGTGCCGCCTGGAGACGCCTGAACTGCCGCTGCGCCGCGAGCTACCCCCAGAAAGAACTGAAGAGGCCTGGGAAGCATTATCAGGGACAAGGTATCCAGGGCCCAAGTCCCCGGACAGCATGGGCTCTACAAAGGGGGCGGGAACCACCAACTGTCCTGAGGACAGCGGATCTAGCTCCGCCTCCAGTGGTGCCTCATCGGGTCCTCTGCAAATATCGGAGGGGGAGGACAATGGCAGGGAGGCGACATGTTCGGCAGTGCCGCAGGCACCGCCACTAACCGACTGGGCAGGGAGCTGGGGGCCAAAGGTAGCAGCAGCCTGACCCCTGCCCAGCGGTACTGTGTGTGGGGGAGGGGCCCGAGATGCCGGGATGGGAGGCTGGGGACCATAATTCACTGCAGCCACACTCCCGCCCGGCGCCGGCACTACTGATCGGGAGGTGGTAGCCAACGGAGCAGGGGGCTGGAGGAGGAGGTCAGCAGCAGCCGAACCCCTGCTCTGGGCAATTGAGTGGAGGAGTGAGCAACAGCAGCAGTGCGCGCACAGGAACCCCCAACAGCGACCTAGCTGTCCGGCGCCGCCCCTCGCTATCGACCGGCGGCTCCGGCAGCAACGCGCGGGAGGACTCCCGCCCCCCACGACACAGGCCCGCCCCTAGTCACATAGCCCCCACCACCACGGCATACGCAGGATATCAGAAAGGGAAGGAAAAACCACCTCAGTCAAAGGGGGCCTATTCCTGTACTTAAAAACCCCGCTAACTAAGATACCCTTTGTGCGTACATTAGCCCAACGGCTATACGCCTCCGGGTTACCAAGTCCCTCGTGTGAGTTACATGCATCAAACTGAATAGTGGGCAATGGGCCTTAGACTGAATTTACACAAACATGTGGCCAAATGTGGTTGAGTGCAGGAGAACTAATCAGCCGCATGCAATAGAGCCAATCAGCCACAGAATGACAAAATATAGGAATATTTGTCCCACATTTTCGCTGCCTAGGCAGACACAGGGTACTCAATTTTGCAGCCAAATCATGGCCCCCTAGCAGTCGTGTGCATCAGGCCTAAGTGAAGGAGCTCAGCATCTTCCCTATCCCTGATGCTACTGCTGTATATGTAATGACACAAATGTAATGTTTTCCCCCTAGGGTGTAATGCTGACCTCCAGGTACTGTTTGTATTTATAACAGGTTACACTGAGAGCTAGAGGGAAGGAGTTCTTTCTTATGATTCCCTGGAAAATAGATAAGATCCAGGATAGACAGATATACCTGGGACGCACCAGTGAAATTAATTCTGGAGGCCCACCCTACTGCTACATAGGAATATTGTGGGATATTTATTGGAAGTGTCTGTGAGCAGAACAGTTGCCAATGGCAACCAATTAGAGCTCAGCTTTCATTTTGCCAGCTGCTTATATAATATAGACGTCTGATTGGCTGTCGTGGGCAACTAGAATAGTTCTGCTCTCAGAGACTTCTGATAAATCTCCCCCTATACCTATATTGCAGGAGTTAAAGGAAACCTACCATTTCAAATGGTAGGTGTAAGCTGTAAACACCGAGCACCAGCTCAGGGTGAGCTGGTGCCGGTGCTTAGTTTCGTTAGTGTTAAAACAGCGGTATCGCGGTTTTAACACTTTTTAAACTTTATAGCAGAAACTGCTTCGGCGCTGCGTGTGCATACATAGGAAATGCCGCAGGCGTTGCGCGCGCACGGTCGCGCGCAACGCCGAAGCAGCTTCTGCTATAAAGTTTAAAAAGTGTTAAAACCGCGATACCGCAGTTTTAACACTAACGAAACTAAGCATCGGCACCAGCTCACCCTGAGCTGGTGCACGGTGTTTACAGCTTACACCTACCATTTGAAATGGTAGGTTTCCTTTAAGGATCAGGGAATGTCTAGGCACTGTGTGGTAGACAGTGAATTAATAAAGTAAAATACGTAAAGTAATAAAGTAAAATCATGTTATAACTTTCTCCGATCCTCTCTTCCACTGCAAGTATACAGATGCTGCAGCAGTGACGTTATGTAAGGTCATTAATGTCAAGAATGCTTTAAGTTTTATCGCTGGTTCCCTGCTTGTGGTGGCCAGACTTTGGGTGCATCGTTAGCACCAATTTCAGGGTTGAGATCCAACTGGTTAAAATCATGACCAGCTTGTGGAGCAGAGTGATAAAAGCATCACATTTACATACAGAATAGTGGCACCTAGCTAACAGATGTGACCCACACTGTGCTCCAGAATATTGACCAAGCACATGGATCAAAAATACCAGTAAAAACATACTGCTCCCCCTGTATATTTAACAAATTGTACTCCAACCCATAAAAACATAATACTGTACTTCCAATGATATGCTGTACCCCCAATTAATTACATAAAACATAGTTGTGTTATGAATGAATTAATATATTTCCCCTAACATGAATTATTTTGACTATACAGTATGATACTTGACCTAATAATTTATAGATAATGCCCCTACTAATCTAAATTTTGCTGTTTCCCCATACTGATGTCTACATTTTCAGATTTCAGTGTACAGGGCTGGGTAATAACATTTTATGGGTAGCAAAATGACAAGAAAGTGGCAATTTGTGGGCTTTTTTAGGGGATTAACAGCTGGAAATATTTTTTTTATAACTTGATAGTTCAGCATCTTTCGGTATGACAATACATGTTGCAGGTTTTAAAGACACAGATGCCATTGACTAAGTTTGCTACAGTAACAGTGCTCAAGCAGCCTGTCCCATGCACATCGAGTATTATTGATATTACTGGCTGGGGCCTGCGGTGGGGATGGAGGCCACTACCATAGCAGTGTATGCACAGTGCTGGGCTTCATATATATTGGCGGTGCCATGTAAAAAAAACGCTATTGCACAAGCCCTATTCTGATGGTCGGATCCACATAAGTGTTTCCAAGGGAGCTGTACCAACACCTATAGAATTCAATGGTATAACAGAAGGTGAAAACTATCTAAAACTTAACATTTAATTCAAAATATATAAAAACCACTATTGTCACAAATAGCGATGCACCAAACCTCATGGTCACTGTGAAATGTCAAACAAATCATATACGGTCCATCCAGATGACCACCATAGCTTCTAATCAATCATACACGCAAGCAGGGCTGTACATAGTATATGTGCCAGGGTATGCGGTTACAAATATAAACACCAAAGGTCAATGGACCATAGCAGTTGCAGGTATAGCAGCTATCATGTAGTCAGTGCACATAGAAAGGAAGGACAAAAAATCGGTGTGTACTTACAGCAATAGTAGCAATAATAACAATATGCGAAAGGTGAGAAAAGGAATGTTCTTACCAATCCTGGGTTGAAAAGATCATGCCATCGATTCCTGTAAGACATAGATCAGCCTGGGTATCCTACGTATCCCTCGCATACTGAAGTATCACCTAAATGTCGTCCAATAACTCCCGTCCTAACAAGGACGGTCCACAGCTGTCCCTGACATCTTGCCCTTGCTATAGAAGACAGGTGTTCTCAGATGGTCTTGAAGTCAAAAAAATGATAATCCCGACGCGTTTCTTCCGCAGTTACTCGGATTCATCAGGGGGTAAATGTGTCGCAGGTATAAGTGACTATTGAAAGGTCATAGCAATGGAGCCCAGGCAATGATTCCAGAAGGTCTCCAAATCGCCCAGCTTAGTGAAGCATCAGGCGGTTGGCCATGTAAAAAAAACCCTGAAATTACAACATATTATACTAAAACCCCATTAAGCCAAATTTTCTGAAAGCAGACACTTGTCCCATTTTCAAAATTGCATTAAAGTAAATCTAACACTAAGATCAAGGATTGTAAACCAAGCAGACTTACATGCAGGTGTGGACCCCCTCTGACACTCTGCCTGTCATCTGGAGGAAAGCTGTATACCGTATTTTTCTAGGCCAGTGCGCCTTATATATGAACTTATACAGAAATGTACTACAGACAAGATGTACTGTACATTTACCAGTGTTTAATAGCTCCATCCCCAGAAATTTCCTGCACCTTCCCACACAGTATACAGGGTCCCTAGCTCCTGAAGTGCCCTGGCACCACATTTAACATTGTGCCCATTCCGCCCTCCCCTAGCAGGGAGAGAGCGGAGCTGCCATATTGCCGACCACGAGGCAATCATCATCAGTAACCAATCCCCCATACCTGACAGCCCTGTAACAGGGGAAAGAGAAGGAGCCACAGGGAACCCCACAGGAATAACACCCTGGCTGAGAAGGGAAGGAGAAGGGGCAGAGGGAGACCACTTAACCCCTGCTGCATCACCCTGCATTAACCCCCAGCAGCCCATACCTCTGAGATCGGAGCTCTCTGACACGCTGAAGACAAGTTTCCCGGGAAGTGTAGCTGGCTTGAACTGTGCACAGGTCTGCCACCTGCTGGTCATTTTTAGGCACTGCATTTGATCCTGCGCCTTATACTCCAGTGCGCCTTATATACAGGGTCGGACTGGGGTGCCAAGGGCCCACCAGTGAAATTATTTCTGGGGGCCCACCAGCTGCTTCATGGATACATGCGAGCCACCCCCTTGTATATTTTCATTGCGTTTCTGAACGTGCTGGAAATTCAAGGTGTGAATGCCGCCTGTGGCCATGTTCACACATTGCGTTTTTTGTTGCATATTCAACTCTTTGGAAAGACGATCTGTTCATCTTCCATTTGAATGCAGGTCTTTTTGCCATTCAGCAGACAAACTTTAAGTTTCTGCAACAAAAAAAACGTAATGTGTGAACGCAGCCTCAGGCTTTCTGCACACTACACTTTTACAGTTCTTGGGATGCAAACAATGGTCCCATGGGTTGCTTGTCATCTGGATGCCGGTACATAATAATAGCCTGAACCGCAAACATGGTTAGGACCTGCTCTGTCATTTGCAGCTCAGGCAGTCAGCTCACAAACAGGGCTGTAAAATTCACAGCCATGTGCAGGAGCCAATAGAAGTGAATGAGGACGTGTACAACAATCCTGCAGAAAACAAGCCTCACGCCGTGGTCACACATACTGCTAGGCGTCCGTTCATAACGCGATGCTAGCACAGAGGGGGCGGTCCTCAGCCCGAACGTACATGCGTTTTACAGAGAAACACATGCGATCGGCTTATCAATCGCATGCATTTCCCTGGAAAAGCACAAGCGTTTGGGCCTAGGACCTCCCCCTGTGCGCTAGCGTTGCGTTATGAACGGACGCCTAGCAGTACGTGTGACCACGGCCTCAGGCCCCATGCACACTTTTTGTTTTTTGATGAGTTTTAACTGCATTGGAAACCGCAAAAGGGAAGGGCTTTGTCATAACACATATGTCTTTCTACTGAAACACTTTTGTTCTGGAATGAGCCCCTCCCTGTTGCATTTTTAATTAAAACAGATCAAGAACTGCAACGTGTGAATGGGGCCTGAGGCTTGTTATGTGCCTGTGGATAGGGCCTAACTTGTCTTCGTGGGAAAACCCCTTTAAGACATTTTATTTTGTACCAAAGATTTTAATTTTTTATATAAAAACTGAATAAAAGCTTTATGAATTTGGTGTCCTCATGATCACACTTACCCAAGGAATTAAGGGGAGGTATGATTTGAGGCGCACAGTGAAAGCCGTACATACGTAGCCCACAATTTTACCGCATTGGGATTTTTTCCTGCTTTCCAGTCCGCGGCATAGAATATTAAATACCATCACTAGGAAGTACAATTTGTTATGCAGAAAACAAGCCCCATACAGCTCTGTACATGGAAATAACACAGTTATGGATTTATAAAGACGGGAGGTAAAAATGGAAAATCAAAGATAAAAATGGTCTGGCCTTTAATCCTTTAAGGGTTAATATTCCGTGCAGTGCACTAGGAAGCTGGAGAAAAATTTCTAATGTGGAATAAATGACGAAAAAAGTTGCATTATTTTTATTACAGGCTCGGTTTTACAACTTTCACACACCTCTTACTTTTTGAAACTTTGATGTACGGAGCTGGAGAAGCTGACATTTTTAGTGATTTCAGTTTATGAAGTGAAGAAGTTTTTTCATCACTTTTTATTCAAATGTTTGTGCATTGAAATGGTGATGAATCTGCAATTTGGACACCATGACAGGTGGGGGGGTAATACTGAGGCTGTGGTCACACGTAACGCGGACTATGCTGGTAATACTGAGGCTGCGGTCACATGTAACGCGGGGTATGCTGGTAATACTGAGGCTGCGGTCACATGTAACGCAGGGTATGCTGGTAATACTGAGGCTGCGGTCACATGTAACGCGGGGTATGCTGGTAATACTGAGACTGCAGTCACATGTAACGCGGGGTATGCTGGTAATACTGAGGCTGCGGTCACACGTAACGCAGGGTATGCTGGTAATACTGAGACTGCAGTCACATGTGCAACACCCTCGCCGATGCAAGGCAGAGGAGTGGTTGCGAATACGTCCCACCATGTAGCTTGCAGCCGGTGTAGGGTCTAGTCAGCCCCACAGGATGTCACTACATCACACTACATAGTCCTTATAGGACACAGGGGAACATTGCAGTGGTAGATCCTGCCTGTTAAGGCAGGAGTTAATTGTTTTGTGTGATGTAATATGTGTCAGCCAATCACATGTGTTACACACTGTTTCTGTGAGCTGAGATGTAATTGGAGGAGCAGCCACCACCTGACCAGGGGAGTAACAAGTTCCCTGTTGAGGAAACTTCTAGAAGTCACAGTTCTCTCAGAAGAGAGTAGAGAGCAGTCAGACCTAGGAGTCTGCAGAAGCAGACTGGAGTTACTCCAGTACAGACTCTGTACAGCTAGCATACCAGACCAGAGCAGGAAGAGCCTAGCCCCTGCCTGAAGAGTGGAACTAATAGCTAGTTTAGTGAGGAAAGGGGTATCATCCTACCTTCAAGGGTGATACCTGAAGCAACCCAGGACAAGCTGAAGCATCCTTTTAGGACACAGCTACCTCCCAGCTACCTCTGCATCCAGGCTGGCGCTCTACATCCTGTGGCTCCCTCCAACTGCATCTCAGCACTCCACTACTCTGTTAAAGGCACGTTGCTGCGGTTTCTGTCGGTTCCAATAAAGAACTGTAAGTTGTTTTTATTCAACCTCTGCCTCCGTCTGGTCCCTGCTACTACGGCTGCCATCATCACAGGCACCCTGTCCACCACACAGAGACTCATGCTCTAGACACCAAAGGGTTGCCCCAGGGAGATCCGCTATAGCAGCCTCTCCCTCATCATTTCTTGCCAACACCACCCTGCTGGAGACCTGCCAGGCTGTAGGACAGCCCTCCGGTTCCCCATACCAAGCACCGTGACACTAGCGTGCCTAGGCCGCAATCGCCAGCCACTCAGGTACTGCGGGCCCCGGCTGACTCCAGGCCCCGAGAAAAGACTAGGCCCCGGTGGGGGATGTTGCACATGTAACGCGGGGTATGCTGTTAATACTGAGGCTGCGGTCACATGTAACACTTCCTCCAACCCTTGCATTTGGACAATACAAGAAACTGGGTGCGGGTTATCACATGCGTCTGCATAGAAGCCCATCCTGCCCCCGTGCGCTTTGATTCCAATTCTAAACAGTCAGTGCGTTATGTGTGACATCACTCATTCTACAGCAACACTTAATACAGTCAATCAAAGTAGTACAACTTTCAGCAACTCATTCAACTGCTGGGAGTTGTAGTTTTTGAGTGCACTGTTATTCTATATGTATATACACATTGCAGGGATGTAATGAGGTGCACTGTGTGTGTGTACATGTGATGCACTTTTACTTTGTACCTTTTTCTTGTGCTGGAAGCCATCAGCAGCTCCTCATCCATCTTGAGCTCCTGCACATGAATGCAGCCTGTGCTGTGCCAGGGAGAGGACACTCCAGCAGCTGCTGGTAGCTGATTGGTGGCCCCTGATGTCTGTAATGACCAGGAGGAAGGGGGCCCACTGTGACAACTAGGGGACCCACGTCCTCTGGTCTGTAATTAGTGACAGCTCACTGTCTGCTCCTCCAGTGAATCAGGGGCCATGTTCTCCTGCAGTCACGCAGGGGCTGAGGTGCTCAGTGCAGTAAAGAGGAAATGTCTTACTCACTGCCCCAGCGCTGCTGTGGGAAGAGCAGAGAACCTGTCTCTCCCTCCTGCAGGACATCATATTCCCCCCTGATGCCCCCCTCCTCCAGCCTCAGCTGAATGTGCCTGCTCACAGACACAGGCAGGAGATGGTGACTTATGATAAAGTCCCACCGGGGATTTGACCGGTATCCCGGCAGGCCAGTCCGAGCCTGCTTATATATGAACCTAGATGTCTTAGCAGGCATTTATTAGAGGTGCGCCTTATACTCTGGTGCGCCTTATAGGCCAAAAAATACGGTACTTGGAAGTTGGAGGCAGTCAGCAGCAGCCTTGCATAGCTGCATCTGGTAGGGCCCTTCTCCTGTAAGTGAGTGGAGCCAGGACACAGTGATCCCACAAGTGAGAGACTACAGCACCTAGCCGCGTCACGTTGCTTATGCCGCCATGTGTGACATGCTCCAGCTCCAGACCCACATGAAAGGGGAGGCCGCCAACCATCCAAGCAACCTGCCTGCAAAGTTAGCGAGAAACCACAGGTGATTTTACAGCTAAAACACCAGCAGGAACACATTAAACACCGACAGGGTACATTAAAGCCACAGAGAGGGGTATCAGCTCGGCAGAGATGCAGCCAGGCCGACCAGGCCTCATCATCACCAGGGCTTCTTAATTTGGGTAATCAGCGTCAGAACATAATGCCTGCAACCAAACAAAGCACGACAACGCAACCCAGCCCGACTGGGAATCATCAATATAAGGGACCCCGCAGTCATCACATAGCACAATAATGACCACAAAACACTCCTGTGGCCCACAACCCCAATGGCACAAGGCAGATCATCAGCACCAGGCAGCTTGGGACATTTATTGCGTGCAATAGAGCACCTGTGAAAGACAGCCAAGAGTACCATAAAAGGCGTCATCAAATAATCTGGGCGAGTTAACCCTGTGCAAATGCAGACACCAGTGCCCCAGCATTAAAAGTGTGGAATGCTTCGGAGGTGCATGCTCCAAGCAGACTGAAACACAGCAATTGGTGCCCCGGAAGCAGCACACAGTTACCCCTGCTAAAGTTAGTTTCTCAGTAACACTGCAACGGCAGTGGCAACAATTTCTCCACCCACCTATAGATAACCAGTTTTTAGCTCTGTCTGTAACCTGTACCTTATTGTACGGTACTGTTATTAATATGTATGTCCCCACAATCAGTATGTAGCCATAGTCTGTAATGTAATGTGTTGTATGTAAACCTATTTTGTTATGTAACTAGTAACATTTAAGGAAATCTACCACCAGGATGAAGGATTGTAAACCAAGCTCACTGATATACTGGTGTGTGCCCCCACTGGCAGAAGCTACTCTTCTTGTAGCATTCTTAATCCTGGTGGTAGATTTCCTAGCAAGTCTAGTAGTACATGTAACATAACATTGTTTATAACTATATTGTAACAAATGTAGCATATATATGCAACATTGGGGCAGATTTACTTACCCGGTCCATTCGCGATCCAGCGGAGTGTTCTCTGTAGTTCCTCCGACGTCCACCAGGTGTCGCTGCTGCGCTGAAGTCCGCCGAGGCCAGCCGGAATGCACTGAAGTTCACCGGCCTATTCCTAGTGAAGGTAAGCGCGAGTCCACTTTTTTTTTTTAAATGCGGTGGTTTTTCTGAATCTGTCGGGTTTTTGTTCGGCCACGCCCCCCCATTTCTGTTGCATGCATGCCAGCGCCGATGCGCCACAATCCGATCACGTGCGCCAATATCCCGGGGCAATACAGGGAAAATCGGCGCAAATCGGATGTATACGGGTAACACGGCGGGAAAACGCGAATCGGGCCCTTAGTAAATGACCCCATTATGTAAACATATAAGTAACATATATTTGTAACATGTAACCTATCCCTAACTGTGTCTATCATTATGCCGGGACACAATGCACAAAGGAGTCTACCCCCAGGGGATCAATAAAGTTGTATTGTATCGTATCTTATTTAAAAAATAGACTTTTGAATCTAAAGGCCTCAGGACTCCGTAGCTGTTACTTATGCATACCTACATGAAGGCTTATTTACTGCTCCCTATGTCTGAGCTTATTGTGTAATCACCCAAATGACATTACTATTCTATGTTGGTATTCTTCTACAATCACCATCCTCACATCCTTTTTCACCCTCTAGACTGCTGGTTTGATACAAGATAATGCTGTTCAGCTGCTCCTGGACTCTCAGCTTCCATCTCTCCACTTATATTATTCCTCACTTAGCAAGATTTTGTCTTCTCCCTGAACTATTGGGCCCGTTGGTTTGTGTCTCCTTGATAGAGCCTCTCCCCTTATCTAGAAATTTTCAGGGAAGTAGCCAATGATCTGAAAGTACCTCTTGAACAGCCTCTGGTCGTCAGCATTGTAACCTTGGGAAAACAATGACATTCCTCAGCATAAAATCCTCAATCACCTGACTCACTTCTTCACCCTAAACTGTGCTGAATTATTTAGTTCTTTTGTCAAGACATGGAAAAAGAGTGAGTCCTAAACTTCCTAAAACATCTGTCCATATCTACTTAAAGGACTAGGCCGCAAGCAACAACTGGGCTGTTGCCCCTACCATACATATGTGCGCTTGTGTCATACTCCAAGCCCAGAGAGGCAGTCCACTTGTCAATCACACAGCATTCCTCAGAGATTTTGGTCCATATTGACATGATGGCATCACACAGTTGCCGCAGATTTGTCGGCTGCACATCCATGATGCGAATCTCCCGTTCCACCACATCCCAAAGATGCGCTATTGGATTGAGATCTGGTGACTGTGGAGGCCATTTGAGTACAGTGAACTCATTGTCATGTTCAAGAAACCAGTCTGAGATGATTCCAGCTTTATGACATGGTGCATTATCCTGCTGAAAGTAGCCATCAGATGTTGGGTACATTATGGTCATAAAGGGATGGACATGGTCAGCAACAATACTCAGGTAGGCTGTGGCGTTGCAACGATGCTCAATTGGTACCAAGGGGCCCAAAGAGTGCCAAGAAAATATTCCCCACACCATGACACCACCACCACCAGCCTGAACCGTTGATACAAGGCAGGATGGATCCATGCTTTCATGTTGTTGATGCCAAATTCTGACCCTACCATCCGAATGTCACAGCAGAAATCGAGACTCATCAGACCAGGCAACGTTTTTCCAATCTTCTACTGTCCAATTTCGATGAGCTTGTGCAAATTGTAGCCTTAGTTTCCTGTTCTTAGCTGAAAGGAGTGGCAGCCGGTGTGGTCTTCTGCTGCTGTAGCCCATCTGCCTCAAAGTTCAATGTACTGTGCGTTCAGAGATGCTCTTCTGCCTTCCTTGGTTGTAACGGGTGGCGATTTGAATCACTGTTGCCTTTCTATCAGCTCGAACCAGTCTGCCCATTCTCCTCTGACCTCTGGCATCAACAAGGCATTTCCGCCCACAGAACTGTCGCTCACTGGATGTTTTTTCTTTTTCGGACCATTCTCTGTAAACCCTAGAGATGGTTGTGCGTGAAAATCCCAGTAGATCAGCAGTTTCTGAAATACTCAGACCAGCCCTTCTGGCACCAACAACCATGCCACGTTCAAAGGCACTCAATTCACCTTTCTTCCCCATACTGATGCTCCGTTTGAACTGCAGGAGATTGTCTTGACCATGTCTACATGCCTAAATGCACTGAGTTGCCGCCATGTGATTTGCTTATTAGAAATTAAGTGTTAACGAGCAGTTAGACAGGTGTACCTAATAAAGTGGCCGGTGACTGTATATCCTTGGTGTGGTGCCAAGCCCAATAACACTAAATATCAGGTCAGGAAGTTCTCACAATACCCTCGCTTTAAGGAGGGGCCACTGGACTAATAACCTTCTATTATGTTCTTTGCAGATGATGCACATGTTGGAAACAATTGTTTGAGGCTTTCAAGACTTTCAACAGTCACACTTGTCTACTATCTGGTTGGCCCACTTAGACAAAAATGACAGTTGTATTCCCCTAACCCAGTGGTGGCGAACCTATGGTATGGGTGCCAGAGGTGGCACTCGGAGCTATTTCTGTGGGCACTCAGGCCATCAACCCCAGGACAGAGTTAACCAAACAGGACCAAATCCACCGAATCTTGCTGCAGTCCCGGGCAACTTAGGAGATGCTGCTCTTAGAGTATTTCAAAACAACACTTTATTGGCTGTTTGGAACTGCGGGAAAAGTGAGAAGGTGTTGACAGAACTGCATTATCTTTGGAGGTCATCCTGTTGGACACACCATTGTTACTATACAGAGAGACCCTGGAGAGAAGCTACAATGACAGTCTGAATGTGCCTTCCTTTTAACTGTATTTTTTGCCTCAGCGAAGGGGGCGGCGATATGATTGAGAGATGTTGAAGAACAGGTAGCAATAAGTTACTGCTTAAAATGCAATGTTGGCACTTAAGTGCATTTTGATTATAGTTTGGGCACTCAGTCTCTAAAAGGTTCGCTACCACTGCCCTAACCAGTGGTGGACGGGGGAATCTTAGGCCCCCAAAAGGAATACTGCATCTTTCCAGCAGATTTTTAGGCAGGTCTTCATGTGGATTACCCACAAGAAGATCTGCATCATGTGCAGCTCCCCTAACCCTTCCACAGGGGTATAGGATTCCAACTACTTGTGGGTACTATATACTTTCCCCCACAAATTCTTCAGTGATTTACAATGGGTAGGATTGCTTCCAGAAAACATTACGAGGATTGGAAACCACAGAGAAAATCTGAGGTTGATCCTAACTATTTGTTTTCACTAGTTATTTCCAATATTTGTTGCAATCAGATTTATGGTAGAGATTGGATCAACACATCCTTATATCATTGAATGTAAGGTGCAACATTTGTATAAAGATATGAGATTTGAATACAAAACACTATGTTCCAGCAAAAGCAGCAAAACAAGGGATGGATAAGATCAATCAGATGGACGCCAATCCAGACCAGGTTTTGTTAATGCGAACATGTTTAAATATCACGGCAAAATCCAGGATGGACATAACTATTGAAAAAGGGGTTAGATACTGCGAAACGCGTCTAGAATAATACAGGCACATCTAACCATATTGTTGTCCCATCTCCGAGAACCAGTGGACGAGGTTATCCAAACGAGAGACGCCTATCGCAGAGGACGCCGGCTTCCATCACGTTAGATACCAGCATTAGGACCCATAATAATTCAGCTGCCCTCTACAACACGCACAAAGTTCAGAATGACGCAGGAATAGGAGTGAGAGCACAAGTACACAGCGTCCTTGGTATCGTGGTATTGAAGAGTCAATACAGGTACCACAAAGCCTTTTCAGGATATCCAAATGCAATAACTCCAAGTGACTTAAAGGAAACCTACCACTTGAAGTGGCAGGTTTCAGATGGAAATACCGAGCACCAGCTCAGGGTGAGCTGGTGCCGGAGCTGATTTTTGTTAGTGTTTTAAACCACTGTATTGCGGTTTAAAACACTTTTTAAACTTTATAGCCGGCGCAGGGAGGTACGCGCTTGGCGCTTACCATGCGCTCGGCTCTCCTTCACTTCCTATGTAGCCGCGCGCACAGTCGTGCGCATGGTAAGCGCCGAGCACGTACCTCCCCGCGCTGGCTATAAAGTTTAAAAAGTGTTTTAAACCGCAATACAGCGGTTTAAAACACTAACAAAAATCAGCTCCGGCACCAGCTCACCCTGAGCTGGTGCTCGGTATTTCCATCTGAAACCTGCCACTTCAAGTGGTAGGTTTCCTTTAAGAGACTAATTTTAAGCTGGGTTTATCAACTCAAAGGAGATAACAAATATTAATTTACCAACGATTGGATGTGTGATATGAATATGTCCCATATCCTGGTCTGCATATGTATGATACAGTGACTATTTTTACCTATATTTTATTTTTTGTGCATGCACAGTTTTTTTTTCACTTGGTTGACATGCTGTATCATTTATGTGGAGATATATAGTGCTCACACACTGTGTTATACAAGATCAGCAGTTGTGTAGGTTGCAGCTAGGCTTGATGTCAGGGGGTCATTTGAATTTCATATAATAGAAATACCTAGCCACCTATCAAGTGGGGTTAATGGTGGTTCCACAACAATACTGTATAATACTGTATATCAATATAATCATGTTTTCTATGTTTTATAGAATTTCCTATGTTAGATTTGTTTTTGAAGGTTATAGGACACATGGATGTATATATAAAAGGGTTTTGCCACTCTTTTACATAAATTGCTCATGTGTATTTACTGCCTTGATATTAAGTGATTCAGCAGTAGTGCTACTTACTTTTGTGCTGTGTGCAAACTATACGTGATTCTTTTCTTACATGGCTGTGGCAGGAGAGTTATGACTAATCCTGTCCCCCTCCTACCAGTCTGAATGATAACCTTATATATGTGCACAGTAAAGATAGAAAGCTAAATAAACACAAAGACAAAAAACAAAGGCAATGTCAAACAGATTGGCTCAGAATCAAGGTGACAGTGAGGTACAAAATCAGTAAGCGAGAGAAGGATAAGAAAGAGGGAAAAGTTAAAGGAACAAGAAGTGGGCATCAGAAGTATAAAATGAGCCAGAAGATTATCATGACCTGAATAAAAACACATGCAAGTCTAAATGGAGTGCCACATTGGTTCGGGCAGCTGTGTCTCTTATTGGCCCCTGCAATGAAAGGAAGAATAACAGCAAATTCTGAGAATTATACCCAGTATACAGGGCAAGAGAACTGGTAGTTTTGCAAATATACATAATAAGAGTAGATTGTTCCATCAAGCACACATGGCAAGAGAAGAGGTACTGAATAATGTGCATATATAAATAAGAGTGCATGCTGACAATTACATGCAATCTGCAAGACAAGAGAAATGGTACTTTGCACTGAACATAAATACAGAGACTATTGTACAATAGAGACTATAGTGTCCATGTACAATAAATATATTTATATATTATATTAAGAACACTGCACTCTTGTCATGTATGCTGGATACAATATGGGGCCATTGTTTTATTGTTTATTTATGTCCTTGGGCGTCATTTGAGGTGCAGAGGGTGTAGCCGCTACATAGCCCAAGGGGCTTAGTGGGTCCATAAGCTGTCACTTTCCCATATGAGAAGACTAGTACTATAAACCATACATTACAGTCAGGGGATTGGCACAGACTTTGCTGTGGCCCATCAGCTTCAAGTTTTGCCACTGACCATGTCTAACGTTCTGTATGATGGATGCAATTGATCTATTTACATATCCATATATACGGTATATAACATATGACACTGCAAATTATACAGTAGCACTAATAATACAAATAATATTTTTATATCAGAGCATTTTCAAAAAATCTATCTACCCTTCTCTGGCTTTGAGCCTACTGTTATTCAGCACTTGTGTGTAGAACATGTGACATTACAAGTATGGACAGCTGAAGATAGCGCAGGGGGTGTGCACTTTGCTTTTGTTACCCCAGCTCCGATTAATGACTGCTAGATGTGTATCCCACTTCTAGGATCTACAACTATGTTTTAAATGATCCCCAGTCCACATGGCTCATACTGTTTTTTTTTGTGGAAACTGCTAATTTTTTATAAATTGTATGAGCTGCCTTAGGGTACATTCACACAGCGGTATGCCCGCCGTGCGGGCATACCGCCGTGTGCTGGAGAGGAGGAGGAGACGGCCCCTCCTCCCTCCATAGAGAATAGTGGCGCACGGCCGCACACACGCCAAAAGATAGAGCATGCTCTATCTTTTTGCGGTGTGCGGGCCGGATCGGTGCCACACATGTGTTGCACCGTATCTGCGCCGCGCCGCTATTGCCCTCTATGGGGACGTACATGCGGCCGCAAATTTGCGGCCGCATGTACGTCCCCGCAGACGGCCATGTGAATGTGCCCTTAGAACAAGACCTGGAGGTTCAATTTATATATACCAAGGCTGTAGATGCCATAATGGAAAAATAGATTTAAGTAATATAATTGTAAATTAGCAAATCCGTAAAAATATGAGCCTAGTCATAATAGAGCATGCTATAGTTCTAGAATAATAGACAACATCCAAATATCAAAACAATTTGAATAACCTCAATATGGAGGAACAATTTTATCTGTCTACATAAAATTATTGCCATTACATAAAGTATTCTTCCATGATATCACACTAGTCTACACTGGCACTTGAATATACATCCTACACAAAAAAAGCAATGGAGGATATATGCACTAAGAACTTTATTATCTGTGATTTCTTTGCTTCCCATGTTGCCCATATTAGTGATTGTTACTTACTATTTGCAGTATAGAACACTGGTTGTGATAACACTATGTGATATACTAACATAATTTTTAACATAATAAAATGTTGATGTCCTTTGATAAAAGCTGGGGTTGAAGTCTATTTTAGTGTAGGATGTATAATAATAGATGACAGTATATAAAGCTCTACTAGGATGTGCTCCTCTGTAGTCAAGCATGCAGGCTATCTGGAAGCTTTTTCAGCTTTGAATAGATTTCTAATAATAGCTTTGCTCAATGTATCATTGCCAGAGAGTCATATATCAACATTTCCGCTCTTCTGTTATTTGCATAGAAGGTGTAGGCCTCTTCACCTTCTGCATGTGTAATACAGGCAGCATTGGAAACGGAGAGAAATATCCTCAGTGAGGCAGACAGAAGATTGAGTAATATAGTAGAAGGGCTTACAGTACGGTTCATTTGGCTTATATGTCATATTAGTGACATTAGTGATGTATATTTAAAGTAAGTCACAAAAAACTCGGGCGCCAAAAGAACAACTCCTAGTGCCAAAAATAATAAATGCCCCCAGTATGTCTTTACTCGATCACAATATACTACTCTGCAGTATTCTTCCTAAGATTCAAGATGATTGCATTAAAGGGAACCTATTATCAGGAAGGTCATTCTGCACATGATGAGAGGTTTCAATAGCCTCCGGAATGTTGATTTCTAATGTGCCTTTAAGGTGCATCCAGTGATTTTTAATTGTTTGTTGAAAATTATCCAGCTCCCAGCCCGCAGTGTGTGATGAGATTCGAGGGGAGAGTGGGTCAGTTGAAATGGCACAAGTCTTCTTCTCATCAATGCCTCCTCCCCCTCATACTTACTCATTGCCCTTCCCCCGCCTCATCCTCTCTACTGCTCCCTCCTCTCCACTTACATCAACTTATCACTGCAAGCTATTCTGATTTGAGCTGCGTCCCCATGGGACTCACCACAAGCTGCTTGCAGGGGGCCAGGTCATGTTAAAGAAACAATTAAAAAGCTGTGGATAATAATATACACGACAAAGGCATTTTTGAAATCAACATGGAAGAGGCTTTCATCATGTAAAAGTGACCTTCTTGATGACAGATTCCCTTTCAAGTGTCCCTTAAATCCATTCTCCACATTATCTTATATCATGTTTTCAAACATACAAGCCCATATCTAAAGTCTCATGGACCAGATGCAAAGGTTCAGAATTGAGTCCTTACTCAGTACCTACAGTACTGGTCAGACACAGGCAGAAGTGAGATCTAGTAACTCATAGATGATGTCTCTTTCTCAACTGGTACAGAACTTTATGACGTCTTCTCCTGACTATGACTTGTCTTTGCAGCACATCTTTACACTGTGGCCCTCAAACTCCCCAGAAACTTGGATCATAATGTCTTCTGAATAAAAACTTTGTCCCATACTGTATGCTTACTGAAAAAATATACACTATTTCGCAGCATATCAAAAATACACTGTGATCCCCTTTATATATTATAAAATTAAGTATGCCCCTGTAGAAAATGCATTATGTGCCATGTGTAAATTTTTTTGTACCCCTCAACATATAAAAGGTTCCACCCTTATTTCACTAAGAGTAATTCAAATATTTATATTCCCCCCAAAGACATTCACAAAATCTAAACCAGTTCAGTAAATAGAACCAGCCACAGTGTCTACAAAACGTACTGGGTGAACAGGTTTCCACTGCCTACTAATTCACGAATGAGTGTTCTCAGAAGGACATCTTGCCTGGGGCTGTATTTTCCAGCAACTACTTAAACAGAACATAGAGAACTGATGGGAACAGAAAGCAGTACAGCACAAAATTGAAGAGAGCACTGACTTCAAATATCTTTATAGTTTGATTTATCAATTGCTGACAGCAGGACTTTGGACTAAGGTTCCTACAATTGGGACAAAGGCCTTTGGTTCTCTCTATGGACATTAGTTCTTAAGTTCCTGTATACTACAGGGGTTTTACCACTACTGTCAATAAATCCCACTAGCTAAGTTCACCCATTGGTTATGATGTGTGTTAGTTTTTAAGCATTTTCCTTGCATGTTGCAATATTGTATTAAATTTGTTCTTAACCAGCATCCAAAATTGAGGAACAATTTCTTTACAGCCCAGGGCCAGTCAGGGGCTTTGAATTTCCTAGTGTCAGACCTGTGTATGTTTACCCTCCTGTTCTGTAAAACCTACACTCAGCGCCCACTTTATTAGGTACACCTGTCCAACTGCTCGTTAACACTTAATTTCTAATCAGCCAATCACATGGCGGCAACTCAGTGCATTTAGGCATGTAGACATGGTCAAGACAATCTCCTGCAGTTCAAACCGAGCATCAGTACGGGGAAGAAAGGTGATTTGAGTGCCTTTGAACGTGGCAGGGTTGTTGGTGCCAGAAGGGCTGGTCTGAGTATTTCAGAAACTGCTGATCTACTGGGATTTTCACGCACAACCATCTCTAGGGTTTACAGAGAATGGTCCGAAAAAGAAAAAACATCCAGTGAGCGACAGTTCTGTGGGCGGAAATGCCTTGTTGATGCCAGAGGTCAGAGGAGAATGGGCAGACTGGTTCGAGCTGATAGAAAGGCAACAGTGACTCAAATCGCCACCCGTTACAACCAAGGTAGGCAGAAGAGCATCTCTGAATGCACAGTACGTCGAACTTTGAGGCATATGGGCCTACAGCCGCAGAAGACCACACCGGATGCCACTCCTTTCAGCTAAGAACAGGAAACTGAGGCTACAATTTGCACAAGCTCATCGAAATTGGAAAGTAGAAGATTGGAAAAACGTTGCCTGGTCTGATGAGTCTTGATTTCTGCTGCGACATTTGCATGGTAGAGTCAGAATTTGGCATCAACAACATGAAAGCATGGATCCATCCTGCCTTGTATCAACGGTTCAGGCTGGTGGTGGTGGTGTCATGGTGTGGGGAATATTTTCTTGGCACTCTTTGGGCCCCTTGGTACCAATTGAGCATCGTTGCAACGCCTCAGCCTACCTGAGTATTGTTGCTGACCATGTCCATCCCTTTATGACCACAATGTACCCAACATCTGATGGCTACTTTCAGCAGGATACTGCGCCATGTCATAAAGCTGGAATCATCTCAGACTGGTTTCTTGAACATGACAATGAGTTCACTGTACTCAAATGGCCTCCACAGTCACCAGATCTCAATCCAATAGAGCATCTTTGGGATGTGGTGGAACGGGAGATTCGCATCATGGATGTGCAGCAAATCTGCGGCAACTGTGTGATGCCATCATGTCAATATGGACCAAAATCTCTGAGGAATGCTTCCAGCACCTTGTTGAATCTATGCCACGAAGAATTGAGGCAGTTCTGAAGGCAAAAGGGGGTCCAACCCTTTACTAGCATGGTGTACCTAATAAAGTAGCCGGTGAGTGTATGTGCACTATTGTAATGGCCCTGCCAATACAGCAATCACAAAATATTACACTCCTTTTAGATTGCATATGTCCATAGACATTTCTGTCTACATAGACATTTCTGTCTACATCGGATATTGCAGCTCCATAATACCTACCTGGGATGAAACTGTTTACATTTTGACTAATGATGTAATGTTTGATTAACCCCTTCGTGACCAAGCTCATTTGCACCTCGATGACCAAGGCCTATTTTTCAAAACCAGCATGTGTCACTTTATCTGGTTATAACTTTAGAAAACTTCAAAATGTTCTGTTTTTTAAACTGATAGTCTTACTACCCAAATTAGTTACTAACATTTACTGTATCTCAGCTTTGTGTTGGTGTAATTTTAGAAGTGTCTTTTTGTTATTACGATGCTTGAAAGATCACAAATCAGAACAGCATTCTCTCAAATTTTTAAGAAAATTTTAGAATCAATTATTTTAGGGACATTTAATCTCTATAGGGGTTTTGGAAGTTCTGTTGATAGAAAACAGCCACATCTCACCCCGTTCTTTTAACTTCACCCCTCAAACTATTCAAAACAGCAGGTAGGAAGCTTGTTAACCCTTTAAGTATTTTATATAAATTCAAACTAAATGAAGGTTTGATTTGGAATTCACAAATATTTATCATTAATACATTCATTTAGCCACAAAATTTACCCACATAAACTGAATAAAAACTGAAAATGCATCTAGGAATATATTGTGCAGTTTTTTTCAAGTAAGAGGACATGCCACATCTGGATGTAACCCACTGTCAGGGCACATGGCAGGTGCAAAAGGGAAGGAGCAATTAAGCTTTTGTAGAGCAGGATAGTTTTCAGGTGCCATGACGTAATTGTAGAGCCCCTGAGGCCACATTCACACAAGGCATTTTGGTTGTGTTTCAAAACACAATCCAAAAGCTCCATCTGCGATCACATGTTGAGGTAAGGTTGCATTTACTTTGCGTTCAGGTAACGTGTTTGAAACACAATGGGGCAGATTTACTTACCCGGCCCATTCACGATCCAGCGGCGCGTTCTCTGAACAGGATTCGGGTCCGGACGGGATTTATGAAGGTAGTTCCTCCGCCGTCCACCAGGCGCTGAAAATCATCTGAACGCGTCGGAATACACCGAGCTGGACCAGGTGAAGGTAAGCGCTTCCCAAGCGACACATTTTCGGTTTTTAAATGTGGCGTTTTTTCTGAATACGTCGGGTTTTCGTTCGGCCACGCCCCCCAATTTCCGTCGCGTGCATGCCAGCGCCGATGCGCCACAATCCGATCGCATGCGCCAAAATCCCGGGGCAATTCAGGTACAATCGGCGCAAATCGGAAATATTCGGGTAACACGTCGGGAAAACGCGAATTGGGCCCTTAGTAAATGACCCCCAATGTTACAAAATATGTGATCATGAGTGGAGCCTTTGGATTGCGTTTCCAAATGCAACCAAACACCATGTGTGAACATGGCCACAGGTACCACAAATCCTTGTCCCAGGAAATTTGCTAACTTTTTATCATGTGGTATCGGGGGCGTTTTAACCCCTTGCCACTGATGTGCTTTTTACATTTTACTTTTTGATTATCGCTCCCCACTTTCAAAAATCAATAACTTTGTACAGAATTGTTTGAGTGCTTATGTTCTGCCTAACAAATTGTACTTCCTAGTGATGGGAATTTATATTCCATTCCGTGTACTTGTAAGTGGAAATTTAATTCAAAATGTCGTAATATTGACAAGAAACAGCATTTGCGCCATTTTCTTGTGGGCTCCGTTTTCATGTCTTTCACTGTGCACTCCAAATGGCATCTCTAATATATTCTTTGGTTTGGTACGATCACAGGGATACAAAATTTATATAGATTTTATAAGGTATTAATAGATTTTACCAAAAATTAAAACCTTTTTTACAAAACAAAAATTATTACTTTTTATTATATTTTTTTTAATTATATTCTGACGTTATGGGGTTCACTGCCGGGAATAACCGTGATCATGTGAATACTAGTTCATACTATTGCACTGCAATAACCATGTATTGCAGCGCATTAGAAGTGTCAACCTATGCATCTGCATAAGCTGACAGGCAGCTACTTAGGCCAGCCAGGGGCTGGACCGAGCAGGCAGATGCCGATGGCAGACCCAGGGACCTTCATTAGGTCCCCAGCTGTGCGGATGTAAAGACAGCACCCCGCAATGGCATTGGGGGGTGACGGGAGGAGAGGGAGGGAGCCCCCTCCCTCTACATGTATGTAGATCCCACAGTCACAAAATTGACCGCGGTATCTACAGAGTTAACAGCCAGATCGGAACAGAGTTCTGGCCCACTCCCTGTCCCTCTACGCTCACATGACTGTGCACCAAGAATTCCAATTCTTTCATTCCTTGTGCACCAGATCACTGGCATATAAGGTGTGGTAGATGCACCACTGTGTAAATCTGAGCACATGGTACAATTTGCATGTGGTTTCAGAAGCTATTCAGCTATTCTGCACAGTTCCTCATCCTTTCTCAAGAAATACTCTGTTTGCTTTAAAGTAATCCAGTATTTTATTAACCCATTTGTAAATATGATTAACCTGTTCATTTACAGTTAACAAATGGAACATGCCGCTGTGTGAATCACAGTTTGTATAATCCTGCTTTTAGTCAACTAATGACCATATATATATATATATACCACATATATATATACCATATATATATACCACATGACATTCTCTTCTCTAGGTGTAATGTGCAGACTAACTGACTAATTTTTAGACACTCTGTTACATGGACAAGCAAACAAACAAGCAAGATCATGCTGTCCATGTGGTCCCCAAAGGCTGCAGAAAGCTGCCAAAATTGTTGGTTTAGCTTGCCTTTGGCTGGAGGCATAGTTGAACTAATACTTTGGATATAATTAGATGGCAGTCAAGCTAGGATTCAGGAAACAGTCCAAGGTGGGATACAGGAGACAGTCCGTGCCCGGAATGACAGCGGGGGTACAACACTGGAAGGAACCCTGAAACCTCTCAGCATGGACACGGAGCTGGCAGGAGCGTAGGAACGCTGGCACATAGGAGACACAGAGGTGACGCTGGAGACTCAGGAACACAGAGGAACACTGGTAATGCTGGAGACAGGAACACAGAGGAACATTGGTAATGCTGGCGACAGGAACACTAGGAGCGTATGGTAATGCTGGAGACACAGGAGACACCAGGAGCATATGGGAAGGCTGGAGACACATAGGAAGCGTAGGAACGCAGGATGGCTTTCTCTTCCTCAGGAACGGCTTAGGGAAGCCTGGTATGGAAACCATAGGAGATCCGAGGAGAAGATCAGGCGGGGAGTGAAGGGATAAGCCGGATAAGCCAGCGCCAATCAGGAGGACGCTGGCCCATTAAGGCAGGACTAGCGGGAACGCGCGGCCTAGTCGGGGAAGCTGGCGTGCAGCCTGGATGGGACCGAGCCAGCAACCGGAGCCAGAAGAAGTGAGTCCAGGCTGAGAGAAGGGGAAACTGCACCATAAAGGAGGGCATTGGTGTACCCTCGATCCATACCGAGGATCTCGTGTACGGGCGTGACAAATACGCTGCTAGAATTGACTTGTTATGGATTAATTTTACAGGTAAATCATTTTAATGCAGTTTTTTGTAGCACATGGGTGGGAATGCTGCTAATCTAAAGTTTTGTTGATTCCACTGCTGCTAACCTGCAGAGAATTTGCTAACATCTCCCCCACATAAATTAGTTTTTTTTAGATATAATGTATAGGGCATTAGTATGATCTCCAGATATTCAGCACTTGCTTGCATCGATGAGCTGTGTGAAAGGCATAATTCCCTTTACATCTACAATATGCGGCAGTTGCAGACAGCTGACTCTTAGGAAAGGTCATCAGTATTCTAAGCCTGGAAAACCTCTTTAAGTACTGCAGTAAAATTAGTTGTGACTATGACAAAGGGGCCAAATGTTACCATAACTGGAGTCAATATTGCTAGGAAGGAGAGTGCTGTTCACATCACACTTTTAAGCTATTTAATATATATTTATATACAGTATATGCAAAGACATATATGCTAAAAGAAGGACTACAACAGATGCTGCTATGCTATCCATTAGCCATAGGGTCTCATTGTAAACAACTTTAAACTAAACCTTTCATCAGGATAAAGCACAATGAACCTTGCTCAAACCCCACCCCCCACTGTGTCTTATCTGAAAAGCAGGTGTCCCAGTTTAAATCTGCCTCCTTCCATCAGTAAAATGGTTCCCTGAACTTTTCCTGCCTTTGTCTATATTGGCTTTGCCCACCTCCACTTGACAGGGTGCGTGAAATTGAAGATCTACAGTTTCCCACACAGTGCTCATTGCTAAATGTACCATGCAGTATGGGGGACAGCATTCTGGAAAGGACAGGAAGTGGACAGGGAGAGGACTTCCTGTCTTCTCAGGCTGAGATATGAAACTTAGCTGCCAATCAGAACCAAAAGAAGGAATTTTGGTTCACTGGCAGCCTAGAGAAAACATGACTCTTCTGTTCAGAATTTGACTCTTTGTCTACTCATTTGCATATCAGAAAAACATCTCTGTAATTAAGGTACAGTGCCTTAGTGGCAGATCATTTTAGGTGATATGGGGAGGACTCTTAACCCTTTCCCAGCGGGTATTACTAATGTGAGGTGTACAAATCTGGTGACAGGTCTTCTTTAAGACCACATGCGCACAAATGTGAGCTCTTTGTGGGCGGCAAACAAGGGTATATGATCCCGTGTTTGTGGCCTGTCTAACATTGGTTCATGAGCCCTTCTTACAAGGCAAGTAATAATAGAATTTATGACCATGTGCATGAACCCATAATAAGTAAGGAGGCAGTGTACTAGCCAGTAAAAATACTTCCTAAAACAATATGGTGTGCATAAGGCCTAATATTGTATACAATAATGTTCACTACTTTTGTGTTTCTTTATGGTATACTGATATATTATCTAAAAACTAGATTAACTCTGTAATGACACTCTTGCATTGAACCTTTTATGCTGTTTATGTTTAAGGTGTATGTATGTTTTCTTGGATAATGCTTAGCAATCTTGATTAATGTTATACACAGGTCTATATTTACTATTAGGTCCTAGAGGTCATGTGTCTGAGGATGACATGTCCCTTGAAGAATTACATTTAAAAATTTTAATAAATGTATTTAATTTTACCATTTTCACTTTTTTCTTTCATTTCCTTCAAATTGTCATAAGCTCCCAAAATATACTAAAGCTTAAATCAGTTCTGATGTAAAATAAATTGAAATACTATGCAATCATGAAGAAGCATATGTCTTAATATTTATTGACAATTTTATTATTTTTCAATTTATTTATTTAAATAGAATATATACTTGAATAAATTGTTCTCATTCAGTTATTTGCTAAAATTTTGCACAATTTGATAAAACTGAATAGCCATAATAACCACTAGAGGGAGCTCAGTTCATAGAAAATTATACAGTTAACTTTGAAATTAATGAAAGCTGCAGAAATCACCATAAGCTGAGCTCCCCCTAGTGGCAACTGCAGGAAAATAACTTAAATGATGTAAGAAAACAGAAGTAGAAGCAATGCTTTGTTCTGCTTACATGGTGAGTATGCCACAGTATACATAGACATTGAAAGCTAACTCATATGTTACCTATAATATATATTTTGTCCTAAAAAACAGAGACTTAAATAGCTGTGTAGGCTAAGCAAAATGTGTGGGTTTTGGAATGTAAGTTGGCAAAATTATGTTTAACTTTGAACTCCTTTAAGGTCCCAAGGGGTTAAAACTTATTTTGCACTGTACAATAGAACAGGTCCTTTCTGGGCGATGTTGAGTTGATTTGTTGTGCTTATTACATGTTAGCATCGGTTGTGACAGTATAATCATACAGCTATGAACATTAATTTGAGCCTCTAAGAGATGTTAAATATCCTTAGCTTCTGTTTTCCTTTCAGCACACTGACAATTGGACACATTGGAAAGTATGCAAAGTTCTCAGCTGACAGGTCATAATTTATCTACCTGTTCTGGTTCCAATCAGATTGTCAGCCTGTTTTAAGCTAAGACCATCTTCCTTTCTATACCTCCAGCATTTTCAGGTTTACTCTCTGGCTCTCTCTCTCTCTCTTTGTAATATCTAATGTTTACCTAGAAAAACAGGTTTGCCTTATGTCCAGTGGGCGGGAATATGAAAATTCACTCTAAGGTTAAGCAAATGGGTTTTTATCTTCTGCCTGTTTCGTGCAAGCTCTTAGTACAGCGCTCTGACCAAGGAATATACTAAAGCCCTGTGGTCTGAGACATGAACTGAATCCACATCACATTTCACTATGCCAAGACAGGGGGAATCCTCAAACACGACAAGGTAAGAAAACTTTATGACCCTTTAGTCAGTGCGAAAAGAACAACTAAGACAGTTCCTCCGGTAATGATAACACTTGCCCCAATAACAAAGATCAGAAACTGCAATGTACTACATTATGCATGATTGCTACCACCATGATGCCACAGAGATTAGTTATTGGCACCTAACATCTGTTCTACCACTCGGCTTTAAACTTGGTCCAGCCTCAGGTGGAATTTTTACATCTTTCCCTTAAGTATGAAATTGTTATAGAAAATGTAAAACTCCCTACAGATGCAGCCTATCAGTGCCTTGTGTCCATCTTTCTATCTGAAATATATATATACGGTCCCCGACTTAAGGACACCCAACTTACAGACAAGCCCTAGTTACAGAAGTACCTCTCCAACCTCTGATGAAGCTCTCTGGATGTTTTACATTAGTCCCAGGTTGCATTGATGAGCTGTAAGGTGTCAGCAATGAAGTTTTATTGATAATCTTTATACCCATAACAGCACAAAATTTTGAAAATTCAATTGTCAAAGAAACAAAAAAAAATTGTCTAGAGCTACAATTATAAACTATAGCTATTCTGACTTATATACAAATTCATATGTATACTGTATTAATTTACTGTGAATACATGTGAATATATATGCAAGCAATTTCACACATATCTAGTTACTTAGTTATATGTAACAACCCTCAGAGATTCCTTTTCAGTGTGTATATTTGGCTTGGTCATGGAGAATAGTCACATTCACAACATCAACAGAAAATATACCCCAATTGTCAACGTTTTATTAAATTCCATATGTACCAATTTTCAACAATTTTACTGTATTTTTCCCTATATATCTGGGATTTTCATATATTTCCCATTTCATGGGAATGGTTACGCTTTCAATATTACTCTATTAAATATTTTATCCTGAGGAATAAAGGATTTGCTTGAATAAACATGATAATAAGGTTGTATCTTATTGCCACATGGTATAGAATGAACTTGTTCTCACTCTCTCTCATGTGCTGAGCTAATCCATTGATCCATCTGCATAAGGATATAAAGATGCACATAGCGTAGGGTTCCTGTTCTGTGAAGTTTGCTCAAATTAGTCGGCAGCTTTGAGATCATATGGGAAAATATGAAGTCTTCACAACATTTTGTTAAATTTATTTGTTTTCCATTACTATAAATTTAAATTGATACTGTTGATTCTCTCTAATGGAACCAGGCCAAATATCTGCTGTGGGACCCATGGACACTAAATGTATAGTCCCACCAAAATCTCCATACAAGCACTGGTATTTGTGTCTTTAACATGTAGATACCATTGATTGGAAGCTCAGCAAGTGCCCACTCCATGACATAGTCAACACAACTACATCATTGTGCCGTCTGGGTCTTTCCACAGCGGCCAAGACACTAGAGCTCAGCCTGTTAATGCCATGGGGTCATTAGGGTAGGTTTAATTATTTAATGTTGGTCCACATTTAAAGGAATGCTGTATTTCAGAGGGCAGGGGGGCACTGTATGCAAATCCATTAGGGCAGTGGTGGCTAACCAATGGCATGGGTGCCAGAGGTGGCACTCAAAGCCCTTTCTGTGGGCACCCAGGCCTTCAAGGTTTCCTCCAGCGGTCCAAAACTATTCTTGGCAACACCTTTTTGGCTGCCGGGATTACACAAGAAGCGGGAAGGTATGGATAGAGATGGATTATGGTTGGAGCTCCTGCTCTGGGTCCCCTGATTCTTCATCTTCAGGGGACCCTGGAAGGAAGCTACAATCCAAATTTTCTTTCTATTTTATTGGTGTCCTCAGAACGCCAATACGATTAAGACTTATGATACAGTTGGGATCAATAGTTTACTGTTTAAATTGTCATCTTGGCACTTTGCCACATAAAAGTAGAGTTTTGGTTGTCTAAAAGGTTTGCCATCACTGCTTTAGGGGGCACTGAATAATGTGCAGGGGAGGGAGTCTGGATATTAATCCATGGGGGGGCACTATATTGGGGATTACTGTAAATATGTATAGAAATGGGGGCACTGTATAGCTGAAGGACTGTATTTAAATTGAGGATAAACACATTTACCCACATTTACTAAAAACAATGTAAACTACACTATGTGCAGTTTACCTGTATAGTGTGCAGAGGGCGCCAGATAATTTCTGGCGCACATTCTGCATGAATCTGGCGCTCCCTACATTGCCCAGACAGAGTGCACCAACTTTTTTTCGGTGCACCTTTAGTACGGGGTGTGCAACACACAATAAATGTGCGATACATAATAAATGTGGCGCATGCCCAATTCAGTGACAAAATTTGTGTTGCTTGAAGAATACTGCAGTCGAGACACAACAGAGTTGTGTGCAACACATATGTGGCGCAGACACTTTTTAAATACCTGTGGAAGCAGTTTGCTCATGAAATAATGTGCAGAGTCTGCCAGGGCACAGGGGCTTTAGTAAATGTCTTCGCCAGTCTTCTCTTCCTTTACTTAATTTCCACGCTAATGCACTGCTCTATTGAAGGTGCGCATCATTATGTCATCACATCAAGTCTGCTGACTATAGAACAATGCATTAATGTGGAAGAGAAGTGAAGGAAGAGAAGACTGCTGCAGGGGAATGTGGAAGGTGAGTATTTTTTATTTTAGAGTTCGGCTGGGAAAGTGGACATTGGAAGCAGAGGGTGGGGGCAGTTAAAGGAAAGGGGACATGGGAGGAAGGCATGATGCAGGAAAGGAAATGTGGAAGGAGCCAACCCTTAAAACCAGAGGATTGGCTCACTCAGGGTCTTACACATAATGGGGCACATTTACTTTCCCAGTCAATGCGTGATCCTCGATACAGACTGTCCGACGAGGATGAACTCTGCCGCAATTCATGAAGATTGTGAGCCTAATATCCTGTATGTGTCGCTTCTCTGTTCAGGTCCGCCGGAGTTCACCATATCCCTCCCGGTGCATGTAAGTGCTTGGCTTCTGACACAATTTTAAAGTTAAACCCACGGCCCACTCCCCAATTTTTGTCCCATGAAAGTCGGTGAGATTGCGCCAAAATCCTCTTTTAAATCCATTTCCCAGCAGCACTGTCCGACGACAGTGTGGTCCACGGGGCCCTTAGTAAATGAGCCTCAATATATGACCCCCCCCCCCCTAGATCCAACAGCAGACAAATCTATTTGGAGCAGACTGAAGCGATCATTTTCAATTCTAATAGGATTATTCACAAATATTATGGTTTATTAGATCTTAATAATTTCTTCTTTACGGAGATTTTTGAACTATTATCGATAGAGTGCTGATCTTTTTGGGCCAACATTACCTTGGGCTCCATGCACACTACCAAATCACAGCTCCCATAGAGGTCTACGCACCCGCTCATGGTGCAATGACCACCTATTTTGAAGATGATTTCCACCCAGCTGGGTGGAAAACACACAGTTGTGTGCATGAAGCCTTAGACTAACACTAACCTGTACACCATATTACTCATCCATCAAAGTATAGACCTCAAAATTCTTAGATCTAAAGTAGATGAAAATGGACGATTTATTTTTTTGGAGGGTATTTTAGAGGGTCTTCGGTGTATCCTTGCATTCGTGTATATCTCTCCACCTTTCTCCCCAGAAGTTATTAAACAATTACTTATCTTCATGGAGAACAGTCCAGATTGCCCTGTATTATCATGTGGAGGCTATAATACTGTGATGAATGGAAAATTAGACAGGAGTTCGTGCGACCCCTCTAAGAGATTGGAGGGGGATTCGCCTTTAAAAAGAATGTGTGATGAAGTTGGGCTGATGGACACGTGGAGAAGGAAGTACATTAATATAACTCTTGTTTCAGTAGTTCATATAAAACAATGTCAAGGATTGATATGGCACTGTGCAATGATACTTGTTTGGAATATATAAATAGGATAAAATATGAGCCAAACAGCTTATCAGACCATTATCTTGTGATGGTCGACCTTAATACAAAGAAAGATAGGAATGGATACAGCTCTCCATTCAGAGTAAATGCACATTGGCTATCGATACTTGACATGGATCAGGAGTTAATGAAGGAAATCAAAGAATTCTGGGATAGGAATAAACAAGCAATGGATATTAGATTGGCTTGGGATACATTGAAGGCCTATATCCGGGGCATCCTATATAATAAAATTCAATGGGAAAAAAAAACTAAAATGATGCAGGGGGATATGTATAAACAGAGAATTCAAATCTGTAGAACTGAATTTAATCTCATGTCCTCTGAGGATAACTTTGGAAAATTAAAAGAGGCCCATAAAGAGTATAATAATTTCCTACTGGATAAGACACATCATGCGGCTATGTTTGCAGGATATAAAAGATTCTATGAAGGTGGGAAAACAGGCAAGACGTTACCAAGGGTTATCAAAAGTCAAGAACCTAACACGGGGATAAGGACAATTCGAAGTAAAAGTGGCCAAATATTTAATGAAACAGGGGAGATACAAGGGGAATTTGTTAATTTCTTTTCAGATTTATATTCCTCCCAAATATCGGTAGGACAAGAAGAAATTAGAAGTTATTTAGAGAGTTTAGGCCTTCCCCGAATAACAGACCAACAGAAGGGACAACTTGATAAACAGATTACTAAAGAAGAGATAGGGGAAGCACTGGACGCGATTTCGGGCAATACTGCCCCAGGTTCCGATGGACTGCCCTTCGAAATTTATCGGGGATGTAGGCAGGTTTTGCTGCCTATCCTCTTGGAGGTTTTAAATTTTTCACTCAGGGAAGGAAAGTTACCGACCTCTATGAGATTGGCCATGATTGCCCTAATATTAAAAAAAAATAAGAATGAGCTTGAGGTTGAGTCTTATTGCCCTATCTCATTATTAAACACCGACGTTAAATTGTTGGCCAAAACATTGGCATTAAGATTGAGGACGGTGGTGGCGGTTATAGTACATTTGGATCAGTCAGGCTTCATCACTGGGAGACATGGGGCTAAGAATTCGGGATTTGAGGTCAACTGGTCAAAATCACATATTCTCCCTTTGGATGACTTTAAAGTGGATGACACTAATGAATTGAATGTTTTAGCAAGAGGAGAATGTATAGAATATCTCGGCATGAAAGTATATAGATAACAATTTGGTCCCTTTAATACAACGGGTGAGGAAAAAAATTGCTATATGGATAAAATTATCACTGTCACAGGTAGATAGAATGGCACTTATAAAGATGATTATTCTTCCCTAGTTGCTGTATATTATTACAGTTACTCCTATTTGGATAAAGAGTAAATTCTTCAAAATCATTGAGAGGTTAATGAATGATCTTATATGGGGAAGGAAGAGGGTAAGAATTAAACTTGAAGTATTTTACAAACCAAAGGGTAAGGGGGGATGGTCTCTTTGGTGGGTGGAACTGATAAATTAGTTATTGGGGAAATAGCACGAGTAGCGGGAATAGACACTAGGAATGGAATAGTTTTATTAGAATCAGGCTGTTTGAATCAATCTGCACTTAGAAGTTTACCAGTATGCAGTTGTTTTCGAAAAACTTGGGAATGGATTAAAAAAAAATATGAAATAAATAATAGCACAAAATTTTCACCATTATGGCAGAACGTAAGATTATAGGAATTAGAGAATTTTCACGGTAGGACTTTTTGGGAACATAAAGGAATCCAATTTATTTCACATATGTTTGTAGATGGTAGTTTAATTCCCTTTGACACAGTAAAAGAATTATATAATATTGATGATACAAACTATTTTTATTATGTTCAATTAGCACATAGAATAAGGAAGTTGAGGGATAAGCAGAGTTTAAGGATAGGGAATCACAATATAATAGATTTTTTGGGAAAAGTTAGAGGGGGGAAAAAATTATTATCCAAAATATATAAATTTATTATAAATAATATAAGGGAACCAGACACACATATAAGTAAAAGAAAATGGGAAAGAGATATTGGAGTGCTATCGGATGAACATTGGACGAACATCTTCCAAAATATGAACATTGTATGCTCAGAAGCAATCAGTCTGATTCAGTTCAAAATAATATATAGCTTGTACTATGCTCCGGCTATGATCAATCGGTTTAAGAGAACAAAGAACGTAAAATGCCCGAAGTGCCAGGAACAAAATGCAGATTTCCTCCACATGATGTGGAACTGTAATGTGGTACTGGAATTCTGGGAGGATATACATATAGAGGTGAGCCGTGTATCAGGACTGACGGTTCCTAAGACACCAGATGTCTTTGTGCTGGGAAATATGTGTGAAATCACTGGTACCTCACATCAGGTTAGATGGCTGGGAATGGCACTACAGGTGGCTCGCTGTATACTGATTTATAATTGGATATCCCTAAAAGACCATCCATGGCAGAATGGCATAAGAGACTAAATAAAATAAAAAATTTTGAAAAAATTAAATATATAGAATTAGGAAAGGAGGAAAGGTGGCAAAAAAGATGGCTAGACAATAATGTAGAGAACTAACTGTGAGGAGGAATTATGTATATATGTATGTGTATGAAAATTTTTTTAAATTTATTTAATTTTTTTTTTTTTCGCTGACTGGGAGGGGTGGGGAGGGAGGGAAAGGAATAGATTAGGAGGATAGAAAAAGTAAGAGGGAATCTGAGGATAAAGAATAGCACTATGAAATATTTATTGTTGTAGTTAAGGTGATTATAAACGAGCTGTATAAGTGAAAGTGTTATGGTTATTTCTGATTATTGAGATGTTCAGATATCAATAATATAAAGTGGATTATTGGAGACGTACAGCATATTTCTAATGTACTAAAAGGTTATTTAACACTGTGTTGATATCTTGTGATATCCCTCGCTTTTGATTAATGTTTTTTGTAATATTTATGGAAAATTTTAATAAAGAAAATTAAAAAAAAAAAAAAACCCTGTACACCATATTGTGTTTTAGGGGGGAAAAAAACTTTACCAACAATGTCCACTATGATACCACCAGTCAGTCAATGGGTCCGCAGAGCGCATTTTCGCCGGGTATCCCGGCGACTTCCGTTTTGCGCTGAATTGCTCCGGGATCTTGGTGCACACACGATCGGATTGTGGCGCATGGGCGACAGAAATCTGCCCCAATGTCTATATTGTCAGTCCCAGTAGCTCTAGAATCAGCCAGGCTTCCCTTAATCTTAGCCAAGCATCAAAATACATCAAAGGTTTAACAGTAGATGGTCTTATGATAGCATTTTTTTTGTTTAACATTAGGATATGTTTCCATGCAACCCCCCATTGTTTTAGGTTAGAATAGAATAATAGCTTTATTAGCCCCATAGGGGAAATTATTAGTGTCACTGTAAAGGCCGCCATGTTGTTACATACAAAAATACAACCTCTGAACTGTATAAATACATCAGGCAGGGATGTATAAACTGGAAGTCCTTGCTTATGATTTTCACTTTTCTACACCAGGATAGACATTCTACAGCAGGATAGTTAATAGTTAACCACTATGTTATTTGCAATTTACCTTGTATACCTATTACATTCTTTGATATTTCAATCATACATATGCCACACATAATATGTACTCGTTGTATTTGCTTACAGTACATCAGTGTACTGTTGAGTAGACACAGAGTAGAGTCAACTTGTAATGTTCTCTCTAGACAATATGGCACAATATCCCACTAGGATAAAGATAGCAACAAATAACATCTTACACAACACAATTGACATTTAAGTTCTATTAAGATTATGTCATGGTTTTAAAAGCAATGGAGTGTGGCAGTCATAACCATGTAAATAAAAATTACAGGTGTAGAAAATGAAAATGAAGACTCCTAACACTTTTGATGTACATACTAAAGGAATCTACACCTGTGTTTACAACCACCATATTTTGCACAGCCACTCAGACTACGTCATAGACTAGTTTTTGAATCAAAAGCGCCCGCGCCTTCCAAAACACACTTATTAATCACCATATACAGGAGCCATTGTCTGCTGCTGCTGTGTCTGTGTGCTCTGAGCTTTGATTGTTTACTATAGGCAATAAGCATAAGACAGCTTATGTGTAAGGTAAGATGGATAGGGATAGAGACAGAGGCAGGGAGAGGGAGAGAGAAAGACAGGCAAGGAGAGTGTGAGAGAGAGACAGGCAGGGAGATTGAGAGAAAGGCAGGGAGTGTGAGTGATAGAGAGAAAGGCAGGGGGAGTGAGTGAGTGACAAAGACACAGACAGGGAGAGTGAGAGAAAGGCAGGGAGAGTGAGTGACAGAGAGGCAGGCAGGGAGAGTCAGTGACAGACACAGGCAGAAAGACAGGCAGGAAGTGGTAGTGAGTGACTGAGAGACAGGTAGGGAGAGTGAGGGACAGAGAGACGGTCAGGGAGAGTAAGAGAAAGGCAAGGCGAGTGAGTGAGTGAATGACAGAGAGACAGGCAGGGAGAGTGAGTAAGTGAATGACAGAGAGATAGGCTGGCAGGGAGGGTGAGTGAGTTAGTAAAAAAGAGACAGGCACGAAGTGGGAGAGTGAATGAGTGAGTAACAGAGAGACAGGCAGGGAGAGTGAGTGAGTGAGAGAGAGGAAGGGAGAGTGAGTGAGAGACAGTCAGGGAGAGTGAGTGACAACGAGACAGGTGGGAATTGTGAGTGAGTGACAGAGACAGTTAGAGGGAGTGAGTCAGAGATAGAGAAATAGAAAGGGAAGGTGGGTGAGTGACAGAGAGACAGACAGAGAGATTGAGTGAGTGACAGAGACATGCAGGGACAGTGAGTGATAAAGAGACTGCAGGAAGAGTTAGTTACAAGAGAGATGGGCAGGCAGGGAGAATAATTGAGTAACAGATAGATGGGCAGGAAAGTGAGTGAGTGACTGAGATACAGGCAGGAGAGTGAGTAACAGAGAAACAGGCAGGGAGAGTGAGTGAGTGACAGAGAGACAGGCAGGGAGAGTGAGAGACAGGCAGGGAGAGTGAGAAAAATGGAGGGTGAGTGAATAACAGAGACACGCAGGAAAAATGAGAGAAAGGCAGGAAGAGTGGGTGAGTAACAGAGAGACAGGCAGGGAGAGTGATTAACAAACAGGCAGGGAGAATGAGTGACAGAGAGAGAGAGACAGGCAGGTAGAGTGAGTAAGTGAAAGACAGGCAGGAGAGTGAGTGACAATGGGACACGTAGGGAGATTGATTGAGAGATAGATAAACAGGCAGGGGGAGTGGGTGAGTGACAGAGGGACAGACAGGGAGAGTGAGTAAAAGAGAGACAGGCAGGGACAGTGAGGGACAAAGAGACATGCAGAGAGAGTGAGTGAGTAAAAGAGAAACAGGCAGGATGTGCCCTCCACCAATGACAAATGTTATATTAACTATATGCACATACATGTCTGCTGAGTCTCTGACAAGGACTGATTAAGCCTGCCATGGGCCCATGGGCTGTATGAATATTATGGGCCTCTACAAATCTTGAAATCACTTCCTGCATATGGTACTAGCATCAAGCTTCTTGGGGAATGTAGGATGGGTCCCTGCTTTCAATCTTCAGTTGCAGGACCTTTAATGGACCATCAAAGGCCTTAAATGGCTCTTTTGTACATATGTATAGAGAGGAAAAACAGATGTAGGAGGATTTCATGGGTAAAGGTTCTTTTCACCATCAAATTTTGTGGGTGTTTTGGATGGAAATAGGCCTCAGGCTCCGGCCCAAACCTCCTATTTTATAATCCACTACTGGTCTCTGACCTCCAACTATCCAGGCTACTGCAATCTCTGACCAACACTTACCTCACACTTGACAGTCCCGACACTCTTTATATCCCTATCTGTGAAGAACTTGTAAATGTGGCACATCCGATTTAAATATGAAATTTCACATCAACTATCTGATTATGCAAAATTACTGACACTTGAGCCTTCCAGCCTGTTTTACTAGCCCGGTAACCCTTTTAATGAGAGAAGGAAGGCTGGCAACAAGCTATTTTGCTCAGTGTGCATATTAAGATCCTGGATTAACAGTAAACTGAATCTTTACCTTTGCAAATACTAAAAAAGCCAAACTATGCTCTGAAAATTAATGTACATTGCCCTTTTTAATAGATTTAAAAGGTTTTTATCCATATGTTTTTTTTTCTGGTGTTTATTGGTTAATTGATATTTTCAATGTGGATGGTGATCTGTGGACGAAAAAAGTTATTGAGACATGGTTTATCCAGACAACAGGCAGAAATCACTTATAGCAAAGTAACGTAAACCTATAAAGGCTCCATGATTTATTCCTTTTTTTGAGCCTTATTTCTGCATTTCCAAACCGGGATCACTGAGATTTATCAAAGTTGTCTTTTTGTGCTTGTGTTTACATAGTTATGCTCGTTAAGATTTATTACACTGGTTTATTAGCTAATGACAATGATGCCTAACAAGGCAAGCTGTCTCTTGGTAAGTAATGGCTAAGATGAGATACATGATAGTTAGATATTGTTGGAACTTGGTTTGAGTTCAGTCTTAATAACTAACTAATGTAGGTGTTATATTGATTCATTCCTCCGTGGCCATCTGGTATTTTAACATTAAGTTGGCATCTTGCTTAGAATATATTATTTTCTTAATTTTGTTAGCTCCACAGTATTGCACAGTGCTGCTGATATTGTTTAAATTAAAAACTGAATGAAACTTGGCAGACCCCATTGATCTTATATGGAGTGCATCAGTTTTCTTTAAGGGTATAAAGTACACATTTAAAGGGGTTTGACCATGAATCGAAAATTCTCAAATTTCAATCCCTTAGTGCTGTTAACACAATAAAGAGGATCGTTAACCCCTTACTTTACAATTTTACTCAGTTTTATTGCAGTTTTAGCAACTACCACTCACAATAGTGATGGTCAGTGTAAGATTCCAGTGTGTGGGCGGGGACTCTCTAAGCAGATACTTCATGATTCCTCTAGTTGTCTATGCTGGATATGTGGTTATCAGGGTACAAGGTTTATATACACTTTCATTTAGCTTCTTAACATTCTACTAGTATCTTACACTTGGAAAGAGAGATGAGACACATCAAAGATGATGAGATGCATATTACACATGACTTTCTCCCCTCTTCTCCCCATTTCATAATGTCAGCTCTACTATATACCTCCCTCCCTCGGCCCTGGATAAAGAGCTTATCTGCCTGTAGCTTTACTCTCCTAATAATGTGTACATGCCAGCAGGGAGTTAGTGTTTGTGTCAGTGTATGTAATATAAGGGTGGGGGCCCCCGCAGGGAGCAGAGGGAGAGGGGAGCTCAGTGAAGCATCAGGCAAGATGACTGCCGACCCTAAAGTCAGTATATCCAGAGTTCAGTCTAGGGGTCTTGTGTATAACAGGACCGATAGAGACTGGTTTGAATTATATCTGTGGAATGCTGTATTTTTGTTAATAACATTGAATTAGAGAAAGTATTGTTTTGCTACCCTGAGTACATTTAAGAAATGTGTCTTCATGGGAATACCCCTTTAATTAAATTCATCTGCCATATACATGCATTTCTTGAATGGCATATTATAAAAACATTTACCTTTGTGAAGATAATTTCCCATTTGTGTAGCAATGCTGAGAGTTTCCCTTAGATATGACCACCCCAGGCCACGGTGACCACAAATGCCCTATTGTGGCACCTGACCACCCGGGTACAACATTCATTACCACAGAATGACTGTGGGATATGCAATAACACCTAGACATATAGGGCCAGATGTATCACTCATTTTTTTCTGTTATTTTTGCTCCTTTTCATACTGGCACACTGTTTTTGCGCCATTTTTGCAGTTAACTGGCAAACTAGCCACGCAGCAAAAGTAACCAGCTTTCCCTCATCTATTCTACCAATCCAGATGTTTTGCTGCGCCTATTGATATTCATCACTTGCGAATTTTCATTTAGGCGCAAAAATGGGTGCAAAAACACTCCAGCCCGAAGGTGGCGTAAACTGAGAAGTAACACTGAGCCCCTTTTCAGAGCAGCTCATTCCCAGCAGCGGAGATCAGCCAGACACTAGAACAGATAATACAGATATTAGATATTCTGCAGACAGGAGCTGTAGACTCTATTTACAGTTCATCATCTTCTATTTACAAAACATTCTGCAAAATTCTCAGCTCAGAGCAAGAGCTGAGAACTTTGCAGAATGTTGCAGATACTACAGACAAGTGTCACCCATGTAATTCTGCACAGTATCCCCCTCAGATACCAGTGTGTCTGAGGGGTATACTGTGCAAAATTACAGGGGTGCAGCAGGAGACCAGCACTGGGGGATCCCCTCCAGGAGAAGCCCCTGCTGAGGAGATCACTGGGTGCAGGGTGTCACACACCTGGGTGCTGTTGTGCATGTTATCTTCATTCCAGGATGTGAGAAAAGCAGAGAGGAGCTTGTAGCAGGATTACATGTAAGTGCCCAAATCTAACATTGTGCCTTAACTGTGCCAAAATTGTGCCTAAACTGTGTTAAATTAAAGTGATTAATAAGAGGCAGGAAATTAACTTATCACAGATGGTTGTAGCTTGTAATAATTCTGGCAAAACAGTGCGCCAGAATTTAGGCGTAACTACTACACTGAGGCGCACAAAAGTGATAAATGTGGCCCATAGTAATCCTTTAGAAGTTTGGTAAATGACTTCACAGCTCACATGGATTTCCCTGCACTTTACAACTTTTACATTGAAGTCCATTTTAAAATACTAATTTATAAGACTCTGTTTTTAGCGGAAACATCTGAATATGGAAAATGTATCTACAATTTACTATAAGACCGTAGGAGTATATTTATTCTATTGTACGGAATTTATCAAATATTTGGTGCTGCATATACATCCCTTAGTAAGGCTCTGGTTGGAGAAACATTGCCTTAACCAGGTACCAATGTTTTTTTTGAAACTTTTTATTTAGCTAAATATTGAGATTATGAAGGTGATCCAATAATCCTTGTGACCTCAAAAGCCTTAGATTCTAAAATATAGTAACTTCAAAAAAAGTTAGAAACAATATTTCAATTTTCCGTCCCCTTTCCACAATTGCACATAACCATAAACAAAATCATAAATAAGTTAGTTATCCTCATTTCCATAAATGGCAGATCTATCAAAATTTATGAATACTGGTATACCTACTAATACAGCAAACATCCTAACGAAATAAAAAATCCAAACATCTAAACCAGTACAATTTCTCTACTCCTAATAATTGGGATAAAAGGTGATCACAGTTAACACAGTTTTCAAAATGTTATCAGTGAAAACAGAAGCTCATCTTGTGCATCACAGTAAAAAAAAGTTTCGGATGCAAATATTTGGTGATATACGGAACATTTTCTTCCAGCTTCCCAGTACATAGCACAGAATATTAGATGGTGCCATTAGGAATTACAATTTGTTGCAGAAAACAAGCCTCTGAAAAAGACAGAAATTTATGACTATGTTAAATTGACACTGAGGGGTTTATTTAATAAGGGTCACGGATTGCACTTTCGTCGGACTGTTCGTCGTTTCCAGGATTTGCACAGCTTTGAAAGGTATTTAAAGGACACCTGTCATCAGGTCTGTGTCACTAGTCCTGTCACCTCTACCTGTTGGAGCAGCTCACAAGGATCCCATCCCAGCCTTTATCTAGTCATTTCATACATTATTCATTGTAAAATCATCTATTTTTTATCATGTAAATGAGGCTGGTCACATGGTCAGAGGCAGTGATGTCACCCCTGTTACCCCTCCCCTCTCCTCCCCCTGCTCATGTCTGTGTGTAATGTATAGTAAAGCATGGCTAGTGTGAGTGCTGTACCTGCTGACATGCTGCATCCTCCTAATATACAGGTGAGAGACACAGACATCAGCTACACATGAATCTGACATGTTCTGCTGTAACATGGCTGCCTGGAGCTGCTGTATCTCCTATACACACACACATGCACACACAGGCTGCAGGGGGTGTGGCCACCAGCACCAGGAAGCACATCATTATACAGCCTCACTCCATTATACAGGCTGTCAGTCAAGCACTGGGGGTGTGGCTGTACCTCCCACTCATGAATAGAGTGGACAGCTTGAATATGCTAATGCTTCATTGGACATTTCACAGGTCATTTGCATACAGCTTTAGGACCTCATTGCTTAGGTTTACAGGCATGTAGAGGGACAATGAAGGGATAGAGGCAATGCTCTCTAATAGCAGTTTATGAAAATATATTTAGTTTAGGGGGGTTATTTTGCATGACGGGTTCTCTTTAACAGGGGTTTTCCGCTGGGATCGTGTCGCACACAATCGTATTTTGGCACAGCAGCGCCAGCTTTCATGCCACAGAAATCGGGGGGGGGGGGGGGGGAGGGGGGTTGTGCTGTCAGATGATCCAACTGATTCGGACTGAGCGCAGGATTTCAGATTCAAATAGTGTCCAAGACAATGCACTTACATACACCAGGAAGAAGAAAATGAATAGACCTGAGCGGGGAAGTGACTCATGCAGGATATCAGGCTCATGATCTTATCATCGGACAATGCACTTTCTGTGAACTCCAGTGGATGGGTAAGTAAGTGTGCCCCATACTGTACTAAGGAATCCTGAAGGATCTCAATTATCACATACACTCACGGGCCACTTTATTAGGTACACCATGCTAGTAACAGGTTGGACCCACTTTTGCCTTCAGAACTGCCTCAATTCTTCGTGGCATAGATTCAACAAGGTGCTGGAAGCATTCCTCAGAGATTTTGGTCCATATTGACATGATGGCATCACACAGTTGCCGCAGATTTGCTGCACATCCATGATGCGAATCTCCCGTTCCACCACATCCCAAAGATGCTCTATTGGATTGAGATCTGGTGACTGTGGAGGCCATTTGAGTACAGTGAACTCATTGTCATGTTCAAGAAACCAGTCTGAGATGATTCCAGCTTTATGACATGGCGTAGTATCCTGCTGAAAGTAGCCATCAGATGTTGGGTACATTGTGGTCATAAAGGGATGGACATGGTCAGCAACAATACTCAGGTAGGCTGTGGCATTGCAACGATGCTCAATTGGTACCAAGGGGCCCAAAGAGTGCCAAGAAAATATTCCCCACACCATGACACCACCACCACAAGCCTGAACCGTTGATACAAGGCAGGATGGATCCATGCTTTCATGTTGTTGACGCCAAATTCTGACCCTTGTGCAAATTGTAGCCTCAGTTTCCTGTTCTTAGCTGAAAGGAGTGGCACCCGGTGTGGTCTTCTGCTGCTGTAGCCCATCTGCCTCAAAGTTCGACGTACTGTGCTCTTCTGCCTACCTTGGTTGTAACGGGTGGCGATTTGAGTCACTGTTGCCTTTCTATCAGCTCGAACCAGTCTGCCCATTCTCCTCTGACCTCTGGCATCAACAAGGCATTTCCGCCCACAGAACTGCCGCTCACTGGATGTTTTTTCTTTTTCTGACCATTCTCTGTAAACCCTAGAGATGGTTGTGCGTCAAAATCCCAGTAGATCAGCAGTTTCTGAAATACTCAGACCAGCCCTTCTGGCACCAACAACCATGCCACGTTCAAAGGCACTCAAATCACCTTTCTTCCCCATACTGATGCTCGGTTTGAACTGCAGGAGATTGTCTTGACCATGTCTACATGCCTAAATGCACTGAGTTGCCACCATGTGATTGGCTGATTAGAAATTAAGTGTTAACGAGCAGTTGGACAGGTGTACCTAATAAAGAGGCCGGTGAGTGTAGCTGCATACTAAAGTTAGGGAGAAATCTGGGGTTTGTAGCAAATTTCATAACCTTCAATGGAAATTAGTATTATATTTATTGTGACATGGATTGCAAAACACAGACATCTTCAAGTGATTCAACACATTTGCCTTCACATATCCATCAAACTTTTAGACGCTTGTCCAGTCAGAGGATATACTTAATACTCATGCATCTTCAGCAAAGAAAGCGCAGATTGTTTATAAAAGATGCCTCCTGAATATTAAGTTTCCACTGCCATTTGCTCGGTTTAATTGTTTTGAAATGCAAATAGCAGAGCATTAATCCAAAAGTAGCATATCCATGGAAACAGCAGAAAAGAAGTTTTGCTACTTCCTTGGGCAAGGGTAATCCTTTTCCCTTTCCTTTATGGCCCTGCCAATTTGTGAAAAGGAGCAATACATTTCTAGTGAGAGTGAATAAAGTAGCTGACCCTTATTATCTGATTTTCCTGACGATTTGGTTTTGTTTATGTAGTCCTGTAATGCTCGGAGCTATTTGATTCTTGGTGCACTGCTTGTCTTATGACACTCTGACTGTGAGGATCTGTGATGCAGTAATAGAAGGAGAGCTAAGCACCCTGTGACTTATTAAGGAAAAGGATTCTTTAGAAGTTACTGTTCGGCCAAGGTTCACCAGCTGGTAAGCATGTATGGAACATTTGTTTTTATGAAAATGTTTGTGAAATTATCTCTGACATAACTGCACCATAACTGGAAATAACCTTGGGTTTTCCGAAGATCATTTGTGAGTAAGTTCATACACGGGGTAAATAAACAATGTCGTTTGTTTTACTTATTTCCTCTTTAGCAGCCAATGGGGGTCATCTATCTTAAAATGTTCTCCTTTTTTCATTTATTTTTGCAACTTTTTGTGCACATTTGATAAATTTGCGACTTTTCAACTCACCTAGCAAAATTAGCTGCACAAGAATTTTTCAGTGTTGTGCCCGATATATCTTTAAAATCCAGATTTGAAGGTATAAAAAAGTCACAATTTTGTCTGCAAATCAAGGTTAAAAAGTCGCAAATAAACTCCAGTCCTGACCATGCGTAGAAAAAACTTTAAAAAAAGTTGAAGAAGAGTATGAGACTTTTGTGCGACTTTTTATTAAATAAATATTTAATAAAAAGTCGCAAAACCCCTCAGCTGCCTGATATATCAACCTCTAAGATAAATCAAACAACTCCAATAGCCAGAAAAAAACAAGAAAAGACACACTCAAATGTCCAGTCTAAAGATAAATGACCTCCAATGTCTCTGCTGCACTACATTCTCCTGTAAAATCTATAAAATATATTCTATCTAGACATTTAAAAAAAGTTATGTATCTTTCTAGTATAGACTCAAAAGTTAGAAGTTGTTAAGTTAGAGTAGACAGTCTTAAATGGTTACTAAGTTTTCAACAAACTTTGTATAAACCAACAGTATAAGCCACTACGTGAAACTTTGTCGTCTCATGTCTCATCAGAGCCAAGTGCTATCATATCCACATATTTTAACTTCCTCCTTCCTTGCCTATGTAGTAAATTCTGGCTCACAAGCAGCAAGAAAGAAGCTCATTGAGGAGATAGATTATATAGACGCTCAGTGGAGGAGGGAGGAGGCACAGGAGCAAAGTCTTCTACGAGGAGCTTAAAGTGAACAGCCACACGCTCACCAACCTAAGATATATACTGCTGCTGGAATATGAAGATTACAAGTCACATAATGCTGAAAAACAGTATTACTCCTGAAAAACATACACTAGAGTGCTGTTTGATGCAAACTTTGATGAATGCTTAGATACATGTTAAAGGGAACCTGTCACCAGGAGTCCTATTTTATCAGGGGACAGAGACAGACATATCAGAGTACTGTATATGCCAAATATGTTTTTAATATTAATCAGGAGTGTCACACCAAATAATTTGGTCTGATAGAAATGGGAAAAGGACATAAAGCGCAAAATTCAAATGTAGGACACCAGGGATAATTTTTAGGGTTGTATTGTGTTTACCTGGAAGAAGTCTTGAGTTTAAGCATATCACAATAAATGTATATATCACAATAGTGCAGCAGAAACCGTGGAAAGAGACGTGGGCATCAACCATGCTGAGCCAGGAGTTATTGGCGAGAAAATTCCAAATTTATTAAATATACAGTTCCGACTTCCATACAAATTCAACTTAAGAACCTACAGAACCTATCTTGTACGTAACCTGCCTGTATATACAAAACCTAGGTTTAGCGCCTTAGTTTTATGTTTACCCATCAGGATGTAAAGATATTATACTTAAATATTAACCGCGTGCCTACTTGTATATATGATTTATTTATAATAGGTTTTTGATATGTTTTGTATATCATTCAATTTTAGATGACAACATCTATACAACCTTGTACTACTATTTTTTTGTATCTCAAATCCAATTCCTTTTTCTTTATTGTTCATACTATGCACATCAGCTGTATGTTTTGACGGATAGTATTCAGGGCCGCACTATCACACTGATCCCCTTGACCATTTGGTACCATGACTTATACATACTTTTAAAAATGGACGCTCACACATGGCTGTATCAAGCTGTTTTTATTCATTTATTGATCTATTGTTATTTAATCAAACCTTATGAAGACTCCAGTACGGAGTTGAAACGGGTTGAAGCTTGAAGATGAACAGTCCTGATGTGGAATTTTCTTGCCAATAACTTAAATATGTTTTTAAAAAATGTCTGTGTTATATGTGTCTTAATTTCAAACACCAAATACCACAGACACTTTTTAAAAACATATTTGGCACATACAGTACTTTGTCTATAATATTCTGTCCCCTGATTCTCTTTAAAGTTTGCCAGATAATAGACCCAATTAAAGTCCTTCTAGTCTTTGCACTTTAACTGTTAGACATTACTAGTATATCTGTCCATCTTGGTCAGTAAGAAATTCTTATTGCGGGTCACATTAGACATTAAGGACCTGAAGGAAGCAGGTCATTTATAAATACTATTAGTGGCAAGATTACTTTCATTACAATTTTATTTATAAAGCCCAATGGGCCACAAAATAAAAATGTTAGTGAAAATTCTTGAAAATTTTGCAATATCCCTTTCTTCCAAGATTTACCCCTTTCCTACTAAGCCACAACAGTGACTGGTTGTATAAGCTTTTGGAGTGTAATGTGAACAGACAGCGAACTCTTTTTTTGGTTCTACAACATTTCAGACTCTATGAGTACACAATGATGATCATGTCCATATAGTTATAATCTTAAAGAGGACCTTTAGCTATCCCCACCTATTTCAATTGTTTGCTTCTCTTTATAGATGACACTCCACTGAATCTGGGGTACAGTTTGAATTTGTTTCTCTAGCCCTCACCTTTCTTGAGCCACTAGTGCCATTAGCTTTGCCTTGTAAAAATCTTATAAGGCTGTCTATAGTAATATAAAATATGTTATCTGCTGCTGACCAAGAGGGACCCATTTCAGGGTTTAAAAAGTCATCAGAGATAATAAATATTTATTGGACAGTGAGCAAGAGTTTGAGTTTTTTTAACACAACTCTTCTCTATCAGCAGGTAAACTCATTTTACTAGTGACGTCTCTGCTACACTTTGTAGTTGCTTTATTTGAATAAAACAAATGGTCTAAAAGTTAACCCTTTAAAGACATTAGGAAAGGTGAAATACTCCTGTCTAACATTTAGACCATGAAAACCTGAAGGGGTTCTCCAGTGACAAACAAGCCCTTATCCATGGTAGGGATACCCATGGATTAGGAGAATAGGGATCCCTTTTACCCCTGTCATACCTTGAGATGAAGAGGGCAGCCAGTCTTGCATGAGTTGGCCGCTTAATTCATCTCTATGGCACTGACGGAGCCAACCACCATACACAGCAATATCCTTCATCGCCATAGAAATTGATAGAGCAGCTGTCACTTGCTTGACCGGCTGTTCTCTTCATCCCGGGGTACAACTGGGGATCAACAGACCCCCGTTTTGTGATCTGGGGTGCTACCCTTAACAGAGACCCCACCAATCATTTAGTTAGCCCCTGCCTTGGGCTAACTTGTTTGTTTTAAACGTCAGCGTAAGGAGTTGTTCTAAAGTGAAATTGTTTTGCAGGCCTCAAGTTTTTTATATTTGCTTAATTTTATTCAATTTCTATTTTCCATGCTTATAGACCTCTAAGGTGTTTGAACCTCTTCATGAGTAAAATATGATGGAGTGCACTCACTTAACTTCATACAAATAAAGAGTGAAAATCCTCAAATTCAGTTCTAGAATAACTGTACAGGCAGTCCCTGGGTCCCAGTGACAATTGTATTTTCAATATTTTGTGCTTTCTTGGGAACCAGGATTATCAATTAAGCTTAATTTCAGACAACTTACAGCTGATCATTGCACCCTGGGACTAAAGTAAAGCATCCAGTAAACTTCACCAGGGGTCACAGTGGGCAGAGAGGTCCGTCTGGAACTAGGAGTTGTTTGTAAGTTGGGTGTCCTTAAGTCAGGGACCGCCTGTATTGTGTCACAAAATGACCAACAAACCTACAAGTCTGTAGTACTATAACAGTTCTTTGTGGATATGGTAAAGTATTTATATTCTCCTGGCTGGGAATAGGTGATAACTAGTTATTTTCTTAATCAAAAATATAAAAGTATTTTTTTGTTTTTAATATTCAAAAAAATATAATTTAATTAAAACAACTATTATTTTTCTTGTCTTTGTTCATTTTTGCAATCAAGGAGGCTCTGCCCGCTTCCTCGCGGCTACTCTTGCTTGCACCCACGAATCAAAACCCTTCCCCCAGCTCTACTTCACTACAATCCAGTTTCAAACTTCCCCGAATGCGGAGTCCGCCTGTTAGTCTGGCATCGGCGTGCATGTCCATGGCCGGCCCTACCGGTTCCCCCTGCAAATGCGTCTGGTTTGTAATGTGAGGAGGCGGGCAGAGCTTGAGTGGATCAGAAAGCTGTCCCACCCTCCTTGACTGCATAAATGAACAACGACAAGAAGAATAAAAGTTGTTTTTATCATACAACAGCAACACAGAGTAACAAGATTAGAAGCATTGAGATGACTGTACAGTGTTCTCTAAGGTACTGTCTGGGGTTTATTTAGCTGATCAGAGGTGACAGGTTCCCTTTAATGAACTCCCCCTATTTTCTTTCAATTTATTGGAGAATATTTACCATCTCAAAACTGTCACCCATTCCTAGCCAGGAGGATATGTATGCTTTACCATGTCCACAAAGAACTATTACTGTAATATATATTGCAGTTAATAAATGTGTAACATGTTCTAAAATTTTCTGCCACAGCCTTTTTATCTGCTTTTGCCTCTGTGTCATATCTAGCTGACCTAAGGGGATCCTCAGGAGCAGTGTGTTAGTAAGCATCTACTGTACATTATTGCTTAGTTCACATCTCAAAGCCACCAATAGCCAGACTCAGGTGAAAGGAAAAGACACACGTCTATACAGTATAATGTAAGTGCTGGAACTCCACAAAGAAAATATCACAAACTTCCTGGTAAATCTAGTTACTGGCAATAACATGTCACAGGGTATTATCAACACTTTATAGGGAAATAGATCATCAATAGAGATGAGCGAGCACTAAAATGCTCGAGTGCTCGTTACTCAAGTCAAACTTTTTCCGATGCTCGAGTGCTCATTTCGAATAACGAACACTAAAGTCAATGGGAGACTCGAGCATTTTTCAAGGGGACCAAGGCTCTGCACTGGGAAGCTTGGCCAAACACCTGGAAACCTCAGAAAATGATGGAAACACCACGGAAATGGACAGGAAACAGCAGGGGCAGCATGAATGGATGCCTCTGAGGCTGCTTAATCGCACCATCATGCCAAAATTATGGGCAACAGCATGGTGATGACATAGTGACCGAATGAGGCTAGATAGCATCTCAAACATCCAATAATTGACCCTGACACTATAGGGGACGGCATGCAGAGGCAGCAGCGGCAGGCTAGACTGTGAGCAAGAAGCGCTGAAATGATTTCCTATGTGAACAAAAGGGTTGATGGTATATTTAGTCGATAACACTGCATGGTGGCGACATAGTGACCAAGTTCCATAATGTATCTGGAGAAACACCCGAAAAATGAGCCTGACACAGCTCTTTTGATAAGGGGACGACATGTGGAGGCAGCCATGGAGACGACCTCCATGATTAAGAGCGACAGTATGGGGCATCCATATTGCGCTGCTATGATTGAAACTTCAGATCTCTAGCATGGCGGCGACAGATGGGCCGAGTTCCATTATGTATCTGGTGAAACACCCGAAAATTCTGCCTGACAAAGCTCTTTTAATAAGAGGATGATGTGCTGTATTTCCTCTCCTCTCCTGCGTCTGGGGTATAGACAGTTGAAAGTTGCGCATGGAGACATTGGTGGACGCTGTGGAGGATCGTGGACCTTGTGATTTCTAACAATGCGGAGATTGTCCAAAATGTCAGTGTCCAGGAACCCCTTGGGAACAGCGATCATAATATAATTATTTTCCTCTTAAACTTTAAAAAGCAGAAACAGGTGGGAAAATCGAAAACTTTGAATTTTAAGAGGGCTAATTTCCAAAAATTCAGGGCTGCAATACAGGATATAGACTGGGATCAGATACTGTCACATGGTGATACTAATGTTAAATGGGAGAAATTCAAATCTATCCTGGGTTTTTATACTTCTAAATTTATTCCAATAGGTAAGAAGTATAGACGGGCTAGATTACACCCCTCGTGGCTTACAGCTACAGTTAAAAGGGCAATTAATGAGAAAAAGAGGGCATTTAAAAAATATAAATCTGACGGGTCACCTGAGGCTTTCAATACTTACAAAAAACTTAACAAAATCTGTAAAAAGGAAATCAAATCAGCCAAAATACAAAATGAAAGACAGGTGGCTAAAGATAGCAAAACAAATCCCAAGAAATTTTTTAGGTATATCAATGCAAAAAAAAATGGGTCACAACAGGTTGGACCCCTTTATTCTGAAAATGGTGCATCGGTGACTGGAGACCAAGAGAAGGCGGAGATACTTAATAGGTTTTTTAGCTCCGTTTATACAATAGATGAGAGAACTTATGACTTGGGTGGTGCCAGTGCGGGTCATGCACCATGTAATATAGTAGACTGGCTGAATGTAGGCATTATCCAATCTAAGCTCAATAAAATCAATGTGTACAAAGCTCCTGGACCAGATGGGTTACACCCCAGAGTTCTTAAAGTTCTGTTATTGCTGTACCACTGTCTAAAATCTTCAGGGATTCCGTAATGTCTGGTGTGGTGCCAAGTGACTGGCGCAAGGCAAATGTGGTGCCAATATATAAAAAGGGCTCTAGAACTTCGCCAGGCAATTACAGGCCTGTAAGCTTAACTTCCATTGTGGGGAAAGTGTTGGAAGGGTTAGTAAAAGACTACATACTGGAGTATGTGACATCAAATAGTATAATAAGTGACAGCCAGCATGGGTTTACTTAGAATAGAAGTTGTCAAACTAACCTTATCTGCTTCTATGAAGAGGTGAGCAGGTGCCTGGATGGAGGAGCAGCTGTGGATATTGTGTTCTTGGACTTTGCAAAGGCATTTGACACTGTCCCTCATAGACGCCTGATGGGTAAAATTAGGGCTATTGGTTTGGCAGGAATCATTTGCAATTGGATTGAAAACTGGCTGAAGGATCGTATCCAGAGAGTTGTGGTCAATGATTCCTACTCGGAATGGTCACCAGTTATGAGTGGTGTACCTCAGGGTTCTGTGCTTGGCCCACTACTATTTAATATATTTATTAATGATATAGAGGTAGGAATTAATAGCACTGTGTCTATTTTTGCAGATGACACCAAACTGTGTAGTGTAATACAGTCTATGGAGGATGTTCATAGGCTGCAGGGTGACTTGGACAAACTGAATGTTTGGTCATCCACTTGGCAAATTAGGTTTAATGTGGATAAATGTAATGTTATGCACCTGGGGGCCAATAATCCAAAGGCAAAATATGTCCTTGGGGGAGTAAATCTGGGAGAGTCCCTTGTTGAGAAGGACCTGGGGGTACTAGTAGATCATAAATTGAATAACAGCATGCAATGTCAATCAGCTGCCTCTAAAGCTAGTAGGATCATGTCATGTATCAAAAGTGGAATGGACTCTCGTGATAGGGATGTAATATTACCACTATACAAGGCACTGGTTCGGCCACACCTGGAATATGCTGTCCAGTTCTGGGCACCGGTCCATAAAAAGGGAGCCCTGGAGCTGGAGAGGGTTCAACGTAGAGCCACAAAATTGATAAGGGGTATGGAGGATCTTAGTTATGAGGAAAGATTAAAACAACTAGATTTATTTAGTCTGGAAAAGAGACGACTACGAGGGGACATGATTAATGTATATAAATATATGAATGGTCCATACAAAAAATATGGTGGTAAGTTGTTCCAGATTAAATCAAATCAAAAGACGAGGGGGCACTGTCTCCGTTTGGAGAAACCAAGGTTTAATCACCGGAGGCGACAGGGCTTTTTTACTATGAGAACTGTCAATCTGTGGAATAGCCTGCTTCAGGCGCTGGTCACAGCAGGGACAGCGGAGAGCTTCAAGAAGGGTCTAGATGCCTTTTTACACCTAAATAACATTGATTGTTATGCTATATAGGATTGTTTCCCCTAAATCCCTTCCTAATCCAATCCCTACCCTTCCTTGGTTGAACTTGATGGACAAGTGTCTTTTTTCAACCGTATAAACTATGAAACTATGAAACTATGAAACTATGAAATGGACAGGAAACAGCAGGGGAAGCATGCATGGATGCCTCTGAGGCTGCCTAATCTTGGGATGGAGCTGGCGGTCCGCTGCCAGACGAGCTTTCGCCTGTCCAAGCCCTTGTGTCTCGGCTCCTCCCCACCCAAAATGGGCCTGTGGGCCAGAAACGTTTACTTTGAAAAAATTATAATTTTTAAAGCAGACGGGGTTGTTTGAATATTTAATCTAGGAATAATGGAATAGCATAGCGGTTCGATTTTTTATTTTTTTCGGAAATGGTTCCATGATTAAGAGCAACAGTATGGGGCATCCATATTGCGCTGCTATGATTGCAACTTCAGGTCTCCAGCATGGCGGCGACAGATGGGCTGAGTTCCATTATGTGTCTGGTGAAACACCCGAAAATTTTGCCTGACACAGCTCGTTTGATAAGGGGACGATGTATGGAGGCAGTAAGGTAGTAGTAGATTAAAGGTGCTGCAGTTGAAACTATGTTAGTTGGATCTTGGGATGGAGCTGGTGGTCCGCTGCCAGGCAAACTTTGCATGTCCAAGCCCCTGTCTCTTGGCTCCTACCCACCCAAAATGGGCCTTTCAAAGCAGGCCTGGGCTACAATTAGTACTTCTAAGAACCTTTTGTATAAGATCAAGTGTAGTACTGTTCTTATAAGTAATTGGCCTGGTTATGGCAGGGAAGGGAACGTAAACAGATGCGCAAATAGCGCTGAAATAATATCGGTAAATGATAAAAGATTGGCGGTATATTTTGTGGATAACACAGCAGGGTGGCAACAAAGTTAACAAATTTGATGTGGAAGCCGTGAAAACAACCCAAAATTCTGCCTGACACAGCTCGTTAGCTAAGGGGACGATGTATGGAGGCAGCTATGTGGACGACTTTTGGAGGCAGCTATAGAGATAAAGTGTGGAGGTAGCAATGGAGACAATGTGTGGAGGCAGCTATAAAGACTACGTGTGGAGGCTGCTATGGAGACAATTAAATTTGGATAGTGCCTGTATGTGGCAGTCCAAAAAAGTTTTCAAACCAGAGGAGCAGGTAGGTGGTCCTCCAGAAAAAATAAATAGATTGAGTGCCCGTATGTGGCAGTCCAAAAAAGTTTTCAAACCAGAGCAGCGGGTAGGTGGCCCAACAGAAAAATTAAATACATAGAGTACCTGTATGTGGCACTCCCAAAAATTGTTTAAAACAGAGGACCGGCTAGGTGGCCCTCCAGAAAAATTAAATACATAGAGTACTATAGCTAGAGGCAGTTGGCCCTGGCAAAAAATATCCAGTTTCCTCTGCTTTAGTGTACAAAGAGGAGGAGAAGGAGGAGAATGTGGAGGAGGAGTGCATACATTATTCAGGTTGAGCTGCTTTTACCTGGTGGAGAATGGAAATCCTGAGAAATCCAGGATTTGTTCATCTTGAAAAGTGTCAGCCTGTCAGCGCTATCAGTCGACAGGCGTGTACGCTTATCGGTGATGATGTCACCAGCTGCACTGAAAACCTGCTTTGACAACACGCTAGCGGCAGGGCAGGCAAGAACCTCCAAGGAGTACAGCGCCAGTTTGGGCCACATGTCCAGCTTTGAAACCCAGTAGTTGTAGGGAGCTGTGTGATCATTTAGGATGATGGTATGGTCAGCTACATATTCCCTCACCATCTTTCTGTAAAGATCAGCCCTACTCTGCCGAGACTGGGGACAGGTGACAGTGTCTTGCTGGGGTGACAGAAAACTGGTAAAGGCCTTGTAAAGCGTACCCCTGCCAGTGCTGGACAAGCTGCCTGCCCGCCTACTCTCCCTCGCTACTTGTCCCGTAGAAGTACGCCCTCTGCCGCTACCACTGTCAGAAGGGAAATACTGCTTCAGCTTGTGCACCAGGGCCTGCTGGTATTCATGCATTATCACACTCCTTTCCTCTCCAGGGATGAGTGTGGAAAGATTTTGCTTCTACCGTGGGTCCAGGAGAGTGAATACCCAGTAATCGGTGCTGGAATAAATTCTTTGAACGCAAGGATCATGAGATAGGCAGCCTAGCATGAAATCTACCATATGCGCCAAAGTCCCAACACGCAAGAATTCACTCCCCTCACTGGCCTGACTCTCCATTTCCTCCTCCTCCAACTCCTCCAACTCCTCTTCTTCTGCCCATACACGCTGAACAGTGAAGGACTGAGCAATGCTCCCTTCTGTCTCGCCAGCATTCTCCTCCTCTTCCTCCTCCTCCACCTCCTCCGATACGCGCTGAGAAACAGACCTGAGGGTGCTTTGGCTATCAACAAGGGAATCTTCTTCCCCCGTCTCTTGTGACGAGCGCAAAGCTTCCGACTTCATGCTGACTAGAGAGTTTTTCAACAGGCCAAGCAGCGGGATGGTGAGTCTAATGATGGCGGCACTGACCATCTGTGTTGACTCCTCAAAGTTACTCAGCACCTGACAGATATCCATGTCCACTCCTCATTGTAGACTTGAGGAAGCTGACTTGAGGAAGCTGACTACCAGTTCTGGTGGAAGTGGTCACACACAACCATGCCTGGCTTCAGGTTCAGCAGTGCCAGCCACAGATCAGTCTGCGCCGTGATGCCCTGTAATAGCTCTTGGGCGGTGTGCCTTTTATCGCCTAGGCTCAGCAGTTTGAGCACCGTCTGCTGTCGCTTAGCGACGGCACTGCTGCTGTGCCTAGAGCTACCGACTGATGGCTCCATGCCCACGGATGGTAATTATGAGGAGGAGGTGGAGAAGGGGTCGGAGGAGGAGGAGGCATAGTAGGCCTGAGAGACTTGCACCCAATCCTCGGCATCGGCAGTATATGAGCAGCCCAAGGGTCAGACTCGGTCCCAGCTCCAACCCAATGTGCCGTCAGCCACATATAGTGGCCCTGCCCGACAGCACTCGTCCACGTGTCCGTGGTCAGGTGGACCTTGTCAGAAACGGCGTTGTTCAGGGCACGGATGATGTTGTCTGACACGTGCTGGTGCAGGGCTGGGATGGCACATCGGGAAAAGTAGTGGCGGCTGGAGACCAAATAATGAGGGGTGGCCGCCGCCATGAGGTTGCGAAAGGCCTCGGTCTCTACCAGCCTATAGGGCAGCATCTCCAGGCTGAGTAATTTGGAGATGTGGACGTTTAGGGCTTGGGCGTGTGGGTGGGTTGCACTCTATTTCCTCTTGCGCTCCAGCGTCTGGGGTATAGAGAGCTGGACGCTGCGCATGGAGACATTGGTGGACGCTGTGGAGGATTGTGGAGGCGAAGGTTTGGTTTTCGCCTGGGAGGTGTTTGTGCCGGGGTCCTAGGAAGGGGGGTGACTAGCAGAGGCAGCAAATGACACAGGGTAAGGAGCAGTGGTGGACCCGGCCGGAGGTGAACGGCCTTGGTTCCATTGAGTGGGGTGTTTAGCATTCATATGCCTGCGCATACTGGTGGTGGTTAAGCTGGTAGTGGTAGAACCCCTGCTGATCCTGGTGTGGCACAGATTGCACACCACTGTCCATCGGTCATCCCGTGTTTCTTTAAAGAACCTCCAGACTTCAGAAAATCTAGCCCTCGCCACGGAAGCTTCACTACGTGAAACATTTGGCGCTGATGCACCAGCTCTGGCCCTGCCTCTCCGTCTGGCCCCACAACTGCCTCTTCCAACCTGTTCTGGTATAGAACTCACCTCCATCTCACAAGCACTGTGTTCACCTGTGTTTTTTTGTGTTTTTTTTATTTTTTGTGTTTTTTTGTTTTTTTATTCTGTTTTTTTGGTGTTTTTTTTTTTTTTTTATTGAACAAAACGTGTCAGCAACCAGAAGATGATGATTCCTATGGCTAGTTTCTAACCTACACTGACAGCACACAACAGGATTTTGTGCTGTGACTATGACTTTTCAGTTTTGAAAAAAAAAAAAAAAATCGTCAGACTGTGCCTAATTCAATCAAACCCCTAATAAATTTTCCCACTTAGGTGTTTGAGATGGATATGTGTGTCACTAAGAGCTAAATAGAACGTTCGCAAGTCTCCCTGCAAATTCCTCACAATATGGTACTAGCTGCACTACTAGTGCCAGCTAGCCCAGTCACAAGCAAATAAAAAAAAATAAAATATAACGCTATTGTAGCCCTAAGAAGGGCTCCTGCCTAACACTATTCTAATAGAACACCCTAACGGTTTCCCTGACCAGCAGCAGCTCTCTCCTTAAAGGCATCCAGACAGAGAATGATCCGAGCAGCGCGGGCAGGGGCTAGTATATTCCAGGGTCACCTGATCAGGCCAGCCAACCACTGCTATCAACATGTAAGTGTACCACAAGATGCTGGGTGTAGTGCAGAGTCTCCTGGCTTGTGATTTGCTCTGTTTCTGGCTGCCAAAAATCTAAACGCCGCGAGATGACATTTTCTTGTGCGGGCAAAATACTCATCCGAGCACCGAGCAGTTGCGAATATGCTAATGCTCGAATGAGCAGCAAGCTCGGACGAGTATGTTCGCTCATCTCTAATCATCAATATTGATCTATTGTTTGTTACCAATTTTTCATATTCCTGAAATATTTTAAGAACTTTTGATGGTTTAAAAAAAACCTCCTAGTAACTATCTCTATTTAATGTCCTGCATTATTCTCCCAAGGTTTAAAGAGTTTGTCCACATTTTATAATCTAAATTTCAGCAAAAATGCTGGGGCAAATTATTCTCGTAGAACCACTTCAAAAAAACTTATCTTTTTATAGTTTTGTTAAGCAAATTACAATATTTGTAATGATGCTTTGGTTTTTACTTTACTAGGGACCACCTACCATGCAAACAGTAAAACAATGTTGCCTTTTTTTCTGTTTTCAGAATTTTGGACAATCTCTTTGGTTTCAGAAATTCAGTACAGAAAAGCTAGTTAAGTAGATTAGACATAGAAGCTAATGAGGTAGGAGGTAGGTGCAGAGGTCATCAAGGCATTAGGATATTGTAGGTTGAAAATTAACACTGCAATGTGCTTGTTTTATAATAATTACTGTTAATCACTACTTTAGTTCGATGGAATTGCCTTTTTCTTTCATTCTCTACCTGAGAAAGAGTTATGAAATGCAGTTTATAATAATTAACGTGCCCTAAAAATGGTGCCATTTAAAAAAAAGCTGCTTATTTTACAGAAAATAAACTCTCATATGTAGATGAAGAGAATAGAAAACGGAAAATATAGGCTGGGTCCTCTAAGGCACAAAGAGTTAAAGGGGTATTCCAGGAATAAGCATAATTCATATACAAATGGGTACTCAAAATATAAGCTAATATGTAATTAGTTGTTATTTAAAATTTTGCTCCCCTTAGTGGAAAATGCTGGTGACATAGGCTGTAATGGAGAATTAAAATGCTACTGGCCCTTTAATCAGTCCGTTAATTTCCTCCGCGCGGTCCGGACAGGACAGAAGATGGCGCTGGTCACATGTCCACTTCACATGGCCTGCACCTGCCTGGGCAGGTCATGTGGTCACCACTATGTTTGGCTGTAGTTGGTTGGTTGAAGTGCAGCCAATATGGCCAGTGTTGTGGTGATGGCAGTTACACATCATTACTATGGTAACAGAGCAAGAAAACCTGTTACATCATCACTGGGAACAGAGCATAAGCAGGCAGGAGGAGTTACTGAGAACTAAAGGATCATGGAACTTGTAGTTTCCAGTGGCAGCCATCTTTGTGATAACCACCTACTTTAGGCCATAAATTTTGTAAATCATAAAATCAAACTATTTAAGCTCTGTTTTGTGTCTAATGACATTTATTATTGTTGTATTCATTTATTTATATCATCATGGGTTTTTGTGTCAGAAGTTCATATTCCCGGAATACCCCTTTAATATAAGAAATATAACAAGTTTATATTTAATTAGGGACAATATAAGAAAGTCTGCAGTAGATGTGGTGTAATGTGGCCTTTTTATATGTGGTTATACTCTGCTGAAGACTAATGGGGCAGAAAATGGAGAAAGCTATTTTATTACTTTTATTTACCTAAAAGTGGTTTTGCAAGAAGAATGAGGCTTTATGGTAATAACAATAATAATCTTTATTTACAGTATATAGCACCATTATATTCTGTAGCACTTTACAAATCATAGGGGACAAAAAGTTACTACATTACACATTTGGAGATGAAAGGAAGGTTAGAAGTTGGTCGGTAGTTAGCAGCACTGGATGAGTCCAGGGGAGCTTTTTTTTAATGGGGTAACAACTGCATGCTTGAAGGAAGGGGGAATGACACCAGAAGAGAGAGAAATGTTGAAGATTTTAGTGAAACGAGAAGTGACTACTGGGGAGAGGGACTATAGGAGGAAATAGGCAAAAAATATTTTGCAGTGTTTATTGTAACTTATCATTCCATCTTGTAATGCACATGACTTTGACAAAGTAGTCTCAACAGCAAAACATGAACAGCTTTAATAGACGCTGAAGGGTTTCAAGTATTCACTCTCTGTTTATCTATTAAAATCTGCAGGCCCGCTAAAGTAACCTCAGATGGGAAGGCATGTCAAGCATGCAGCATTGTGCATTGCACTGAGCACTGAAATGTGCTTTCTAATAAATCCCAGCCATTGTAGTAATCCACCTTCTGCCAATATTCATGTTTGCATGACCGCCACACCACATGATTCTTATAACAGGAAAAAAATACCAGAACCTATAGCTCGGGACTTTCCCAAGATGAACCTAACATACTGAGGAAATGTTTTCAGCTCTTTGGCTTGTTGTTCATGTGTGTCGCATCTGGTACACACGACCTTGAGATGCTTTTTACTTGTTCACACTCTTGTCCAAACTCTTTTACTTGTTCATATTCTCTTTTAGTGCTTTATTTTTTTTAATTTTTGTTAAACTCTTTATTGTAATGAACAATACGGCTTACACATTTTTAAAATGATTTCACATATATTAGCTTTCTTCACAAATATGTTTTGGAACACATGGCTGTCAAAACACAACAGATTTATTTATTTATTTTTAAACCTATTTTTATTAGAGACCTCGTGAGGCATTTCATTTATTTATTTTTATGTTTTTGTTTTTTACTTCCTGATCTCCAAAATTTAGAGTTCATTATTTTTCCCATTTCCAGAGCTATTAAGGGCCTGGTTTTATACAAGACAAATTGTATTTGGTAGTAGCACCATTTTTATGTTCCCACTGAGCAGTCATTTATTAGCCTTTGTTTATTTACTGTAGGTTTGAATACATTTTAAAGATGTAAAGCTCAGAATTTAGCCAAAATATTATTTTTCAGACACCTGTAACTTTTTAGACTTCAATTTTTTAACTGTGGTATTTTAATACTATGAGCATTTTGAGATGCTGGACCATGTAATGTGTGAAACCCTTTGTCTCTTCACTATTATATATAATTTACGAAAGGGGAGGGTGACATTTTTTAGCCCCTACTAGTACTTTTGATATGTGATTTTTAGATCACTAATACTATAGAATGCAATACAACAATATATACAGTTAAAAGGCAATGCTCAACAACATATAACATATCAAAATGCATAGTAAGCATACAGCTAAATTATAATACAAAACTAGAAGACTATTGATGTCTTATTGAAAAAAACAATTATGATGTAGTGGAGAGTTTATTGATGCACATAGTTCTTAAATAAAGGTCAGTAGAGTTAAGATAAATTTTATAAGCAACCTTCATCGCTAATTGCTATTTATTCTTATGTTGAATGAGCCCCCTTGGTTAATGAATCCCATGCTGGCTACCCTGATATTTTACCTATGCTGGGGGCCCTTTATGGTCCTTCACATTTAACTTTACGGACTGATGCCTGAAAAGATCCAGTTTAAGCCATTTCAGTTAGCTGTGTTTGCTCTTTGATGACTATGATACTTATGACTATCACACACAGCCCATATTTAAAAATCTTAATAAATACCCCTAATAATTATTATCTACATGTCAACATGCAGCATTAATATATTTGTTATATAAGTTGTACATGTATAATTTTATCTGATACAGATAAATCAAACTTTCTGCAGTATGTCAGGTAAAGAAATAATATAAGTATTTAAAGATAATTTCCATTGTGACTCATTTAGGTAGATCCAAAAATCAACTTCATATTTAGGCCTCATACACAGAAACGTAAATGAGGGCAGTGAGCTAGCAGCAAAAATGTTAGTTCATGACCTTTTAATCTATTGTGCAGTATGGTGAGCACACTGGGGCTCATTTACTAAGGAGCGCATTTTCATTGGGTTTCCTGACAATTTCCATTTTGTGCCGAATTGCCCCAGGATTCTGGTGCACTTGATCGGATTTTGGTGCATCAGCGCTAGCTTGCACGCGACAGAAATTGGGGGTGGGCCGTTGGACAACCCGACGGATTCAGACAACATGCAGGATTTAACAATTAGAAGACACGCACTTACAAGCATCGGGAAGAAGAAGGTGACATGAATGCCATGGATGGCGGAAGTTGACACATGTAAAGAGGTGCAGCTGGGTTGGTATTGCGGCTGTTAGTCGTCTTCCTGTGGTACTCCAAGCTGCCACCGCTGGCACTCTCAGCTGCTGTCCCTGTGTGGGCACAGCATTGACCTGTTTCAGCTTATCTGACATGGAGAGAAACCCCCACAATGTAGTAGGGGCGGACGTGTTCTTTCCAGTGGCACTTCTTCGCTTCCTGCACACTCCAGCTGTCTGAGTAGGATGCCATCAACTGTTACCAACAAACAAGGGGCTTGCTAGAACTGATGGATGTGGAGAGGTGGATGTGTAGAGTGAGCAGGCAGTCTGTCATTATAGCCACTTTACAGCAGTCTGTAGTTTGCTATGTAGTGGGTGTAGATGTAAGCTGATGAAGCCAAACATTTAAAAGGTTTATTTAAAAGAAATCTACCACTTAAGTAAAAGAAAATGCAGAAAAAAAGCAGTCTGCAGCACAGGGATGTGATGTCCGGAACTCCGGGCTGTTAACTATTTATGCCTCTCGCAAGACGTCATCTACCTCTCACAAGAGGGGAAAGGGAGCTATGTATTGTGCAGGAGGCATGAATTCACGTGAATAATCAACAGTCCAGAGTGCCAGTTGGATAGCACCTTTTATATCACCCATTCTTAAAATATTTTTAAATGTGAAAGGCACTATGACATGTGCTTGGATGCTTTTATCACCACAAAAAGTGAGTATAATATATTAAATTATATTGCATCATATTATTGTAATTATTATTATAGCTGTATATATATTCAAACCATCCTGAATTTAAGCCTATAGCGCTTATATAATAATAATAATAATTGTCTTCTACTTATGTGTTTTTTAGAGGTATAGAGTGACATGGCTACAGGGTTTTCATGTCATGGGATAGAAGAACACCCCAGACTCAGCAGTAAAGAATTAATGCTATATTGTGAGCTGCAATGGAGAATTCTGAACTCAGCACTGAAAATGGGTCCCAAAGGTAGGAGAATGTCTAACTTGTAGAATAATAAGAAGAGCTATTTAGTTTGTTCTTAAAAGAATTTAGTGAAAATCATGTGAAAAAGATTAATAATTGTCATATATTTTTCAATATATCTGTACAGGAAATAAGCCATTTAAAATAGCTTTCAGTACCTTGAGTACTAGCATCGAAAATTAAACAATTTGAATGACATAATGTAAAAAGTATGCCCTCTTGGCTATTAAAAATCTGATGTAAATACTTTTGTGTAAAAACTACAAAAGTGCTTAAGGAACGATACCTTTATTGGCTAACCAGAAAAATGATATTTGGTGCAAGCTTTCAGGGCACATAGGCCCCTTCTTCAGGCATGGATACAAATGAAGCACTGAGAGAAAAACACAAGATTTGATGGATGTTACAATAAGATAATTAGTACATATGGTGAGACTCAATTAAGATAAGCTGGGGCAATAAAACTAGAGGTTATGTTACACAGAGGAGGGTGATGGGGAGGGGGGGGGTGGCCTACGATGGCAGGGGTCTGGAGTTAGTCTCTTGTGGGGATTGAAGTGAGTCCATGTAATGAGCCATAAACCCAGGTGCAATATTGAGGTCATGTCAGTGACTGGAAAGTCATCATCAGTTTGAACTCCCAGGTTTTCCTTTCTCTGTTGTCCTTAAAGTCACCTTTCAGGATTAGGACCTTTAAATCCTTCTCGCTGTGGCCTGGTCCAGAAAAGTCTTTTCCCACAGGTGTGTCCATCCCCTCACTTATGGTGTATCTGTGAGAATTCATCCTGCTCTGAAGTTTTTGTTGAGTCTCCCCAATGTATATGTTATTTGTGTGACACCTCATGCACAGTATCATGTACACAACATTGGAGGATTTACAAGAGAATGTGCCCGGGATTTTATACTCCTGTTGTGTGTTGGGAATGTGGGCTGTGCTTGATGATAGAACATGGGCACAAGTCTTGTACCTTTTGTTGTGGCAGGGAAAAGTGCCCGTCTGTGTTGGTGGTGAGAGGGCACTTCTTACCAGGAAATTACTCATGTTTGGTGGCTGTTTGTAGGCAAGGAGGGGTAGGTCCGGGAATATGTCCTTTAGCCTGTTGTCCTTATGAAGAATTGCTTGGAGATCTGCTGCAATTTTCTTCAAAATCTTCATTTGGGGGTTGTACATGACCACCAGGGGTACTCTGCACTTGTCCTCTTTCTGTTGGTATTCCAGCAGGCTGCTCCTTGGAACCCTTGTAGCTTTGTGTATCTATAAGCAGGGGGTGATACCCCTGTTGTAAGAATGTTCTTCTTAGTGATAGAAGGTGTTGTTCTCTATCCTCACTCTCTGAGCAGATCCGGATGTATCTCAGAGCTTGGCTGTAGACAATAGATTTCTTGATATGTTTTGGATGAAAACTGTGCCACTTTAGGTACGCTGGACGACCTGTAGGTTTTTGATAAATTGTAGTTTGTATGCTGTTGTCCTTAATGTATATGGTTGTGTCCAGGAAATGTACCTTAGATTTTGTGTAGTCCGGGGAGAGTAGGATGGAATTTGTAAAAACTTCTTTGGAAAGATAACAGTTCATCTTCAGATCCTGACCAGATTATAAGCAGGTCATCAATATAGCAGAAGTATGCTGGAGGTTTAGTGGTGCAGGTAGTTAGAAACTCCTCCTCTAGTTTTGCCATGAACAGGTTGGCATACTGTGGTGACATTCTGCTTCCCATGACACTTCCCATATATTGCAAGTAAATGTCCTCAACAAAGGAGAAATAATTGTGATGCAGTAGAAACCTAATGAGCTGTAGGACAGGTTCTGTGGCCACGTTGTTCTTCAGTAAGGATGTTGCAGTAGAGGGATGCAACATCCATAGTTGCCAATCTTGTGCCATCTTGTAGTGGTCCCAGGTTGGAAAGTTTGCAGAGGATGTGACAATGCAAATATGCTCTGAATGGGGTTCCTTCTGTTCTATGCCCGGCTTGTGCCCATACAGCAGTTTACCAACACAAATGGGGTATTGGCATAGTCGGGAGAAATTGGGCATCAAACTTTGTGGAGTTTTTTATCATTTACTACATTGTGACTGTTTCATTTTTGGCCAAAATTAATGTATTGTCTTAAAAAATTACAGCTCCATTACAAGAACTTGGGAGCTGGGTGCAGGCTGGCTGCCATAGATACCCACAATACTTCCTGTGTGAAATGTTCAGGCAGGACTAATCAAGCTGAGCTGGATGACTCATACACAGCAACTGGTGGATGGTGCAGTGATTGATTACTTCTGCCTGTCAGGGACAACACAGTGCTTACATATTCTCGGCTAATGCTGGGTGGGACATGACTGGAGCAGTGCATAATTAGGGTAAGGGGAGAGCGCCAGGGTAACCACAAGAGCTACAGAGCCTCATTATCATAAGTTTATCATTTGTTTTTTCATCAAAACCGCTCAGCTCAGGGATTAAACAAGATAAGTTTCTGCATCAGTGTTGCTACAGCATTCTAAGGTATGTTTAGTTCACAATGTATAAAAGCAAATGGTAGATTTCCTTTAAGGAACTGGTCTTTTTAAAGCTACACCAATATAATCTCCTGAAGCTGTGACCTAGGGTCTCCTACTCTGCTTTACATACCTATGATACTAGAGGTGAACTCAGGAAATTACATACACTAGTGTAGCCAGAGTCCCAGTTGGATATCATAAGTATTCTTATCTTTTTATTCTTATGCTACCAATAAATATATTTTTATATATTTATTTTATAAATTTATCACTTTTGTTGATACCACTTTCAACTTTTGTCAGTTTGACCCTTGGTTTTGGGGCTGTGTGATATGTGCCACTGTAATGCATTTTGTAATTGTAATTTTGTTAAGGATGGCTCCCTAGTCAGAGTTTGACATCTTGACTGTGACTGCAGAAAGAGCTTTATTCATAAACAAAAACAAATAAAATAATAACAGAAATATTTTTTCATGTTAACAAAAATTTTACAAAAGACTATAACTTCAATCTTATCAAACTAAATATGTTTCTATTTGCAGTCCGCCAGGGATAGAGAGCACAAAACACGCAGGTAAGATAAAAAGAAGGCATTTCTATATTATATGCAAACAGAATTCTATATCATATCCATTTCTTTATCTGTGACTGGAAACTGGAGAAAAGAGTGTGTGAATTATATAACATGCCTAGATAGATATGCTGATGGAGAAATAATTCATAGCCACATGGATATTACTCAAATACCAAAGAGAGAAAGAGAGAGAGAGAGAAAGAGAGAGAAAGAGAACTCAGTACTCAGAACCAGTCTGCACTATGCCTGTCACCAATCTTTGTTCTCTATTACACAGAATTTCTTCACATTTTATTGCAATTTATCCTTATCTAGAGGTCTAAACTTTAGTAGATTGGGGAACATATTCCTCTACAGCAAAGAAACAAGTAGAGGTGAGAGAATTGATTTAATATTCAACCCCAAATATTTCATAAGGGCATCTCATGTTCCTTACAAGAATATTTTTGCCAATCTAAAGCAGTTTTTAGCTGTGATGTCAGAGTTATGTTCACAGTGATGATATCGCTTGCAGATGCCATATTCTGTTCTTCAAAGACCTTGTATAAAAGATCTTTCCCGTCCCATTAGGATGTATGTTGTATATTTTGAATATGTTGAATATGCTATGTTGTATTAAACATCTGTTCCTGGAGCTTTACTGTACAAAGTCCATGGGATGAACAAAGTTTTATTGCATTGTATGTACACTAGTTTGGCCTCCCATATAAAATCTTTTATGAAGGATTGTATTTGATGAATATGAATGAATATAAAAGAAATTGAGAGTAGAGACATTTTAACAGCAGTTGCAAGACCAGTAGAGAAAGCTACAATGGGACTCATGTATCTGCAAGTCTGACTTGACCATTACTGAAAAAAGCGTGGGTCATGTTCACAGAATGCATATCTCCATTCACAAAATGTATAAGGATATGCACCTTGTCTACAAAGGCAACTAGAAAAATCAACATTTCTGGTTTAGAAGTAAATGTAGGTGCAGGGCACACAAACCTCCTTTATGCATCTTGCTCAATTGACAAAATGAGGGTCATTTACTAAGGGCCGATTCACGTGTTCCCGATGTGTTACCCGAATATTTCCAACTTGCGCCAATTTTCCCTGCATTGCCCTGGGATTTTGGCGCACGCAATCGGATTGTGGCGCATCGATGCCGGCATGCACGCGACAGAAATCGGGGGGCGTGGTTGAACGAAAACCTGACGGATTCGAAAAAAGCGCTGCATTTCTTTTAAAAAAAGGGTCGTGGAACTTGCACTTACCTTCACCAGGAATAGGCCGGTGAACTTGAGCGCATTCCGGCGGGCCTCGGGGAACTTCAGCGCAGCAGCGCCACCTGGTGGACGTCGGAGGAACTACCTTAGTGAATCCCGGCCGGACCCGAATCCATCGCAGAGAACGCGCGGGAATGGACCGGGCAAGTAAATCTGCCCCATTGTGTTTTAAGATCAAAAATTCAAGACAAAGGAAAATTCCCTATAATTTGAATGGCTGCCTAATATCAAGTTTTATGGCTGCAAATGTTATTGATCGATGTACAGCTTGCACAGTTTATCTTATCTTTTGTTGGTTTAGTCACAGGTGTATAGACAAGCTGTAAAATCATGTGCTAATGCTCTGCATAAAACCATCTATCCATAGGTAGCACAGGAAATAAGAAAACATCAACCATAGATTAATTCAGAATAACATAGCTATTATATAATAATTAGAGATGGGAGAATTTTATTAAATTCTATTCGGTGAGTTCACCAAATTTTCGGATAAAATTTGTCTCGACCCGAATCATGACGGATCACATTAACAAACAGGTGTTTCCTGACTGCAGAGAGCCTTTAGGGTGTTGTAGAACATTGTGCCGTGCTCAAATATGCATAGGGAGCGTGGTTTGGTCTTCAAATAATGTTGTGTTTTAGTATGACATGCACATAACAGCTGCCGCTCTTAGAATCCCTTAACTCTTCAATTCCATGGGCACTTTGAGGTGCTGGAGCCTTGAGTGACTGAAATGGCATGTGTGCTACTAGGTGCTGCTGCTGTGGTGGCAGGATGGACCACCTCATCTGAGACATGTTTCTCCCAGGCCATTGGATGGTGATGCTGCATGTGTTGATGCAGGGCCGTGGTGCCAACATTAGCTCCCTGGCCACGCTTCACTTTCTGCCTGCAGATTCTACATATACACACGTTCGGCACCTCTGGTGTCTTAACAAAAAAACTGCTACACCGCCGAGTTGGTGATCTTACCGCCAACACTCTGCACTGAGTGACTACTAACGTTGATGCCTCGCTGAGCCACTGTGCCACTGCTTATTTGGACCTGCGAAGCGGGTTTTGTACCCCGCGGCCGTTTGGCTCCCGCACTCGCACTGCTTCAAACCTGCTGACTCATGGCCACAGCAGCGACTTGCTGCCTGATGCGCAAGCTGACACTCCCTTCGCCCGACGATGATGATGAAACCCATTTCACATGCAGTGTGAAATGACGGGAATGGACACCACATAAGCCTGCCGGTTGCTGATTGGCTTACATGTCTGCACATGTGATCGAGGGTGTTCCTTTCTTCTTCCCAGAGTTCTCTGCCCCATGTAACATGTTGTGCTCGCGCCCATTTTGCTAACAAAGGGGGGGGGGGAAACAATTTGTTCCCGAATTGAAGTTTTCCTGAAATTTAGTTCAAATCGATTCACCCATCTCTAATAATAATCCTACACTTCCTGAGCTCTGTATCTAAATAAAGTGAATACAGAGCTGTTCATACAGTCTTATGTTAATTATGATTGTTATTTAATGTAAGCATTAATATTATAAGCATATAATTATTTAGTTTTAGCATTATTATTATTAACCGGTTCGCGACCGCCCGCCGTGCATTCACGGCGGCGGTCGCGTCGCGCTGCATGGAGAGGGCTCACGGGCTGAGCCCTCTCCATAGCCGGTAAGTCTTTGCTGCATATTGAAGCAAAGGCTTACCGGTAACATCCGCGATCGGTGCTAGCAAAGCTGCCGGCAGCCTCAAACTGATAGCGGCGCATGGGCGCCGCCATCTTACCTGGGATCGCCGCTCCCCGTGACGTCATCGGGGGGCGGCGATCCGTCTCCATGGTAGCCTCGGGTCTTCCGAAGACCCGAGGCCATTTCGTTTTAACCCCTTCATTACAATGTGCTGATAGCACATTGTAATGAATGAGGAAGAAAATCCCCATATACTGCCATACTGTAGTATGGCAGTATATGATAGGATCGATCAGACAACCTAGAGTTAAAGTACCCTAGGGAGTCTGAAAAATAGTATAAATAAAAATAAAAAAAGTTAAAAAAAAAAAATTATAATAAAAAAACCTAAAATTTCAAATCCCCCCCCTTTCCCTAGAACTGACATAAATATAAATAAACAGTAAAAATCATAAACACATCAGGTATCGACGCGTCCGAAAATGCACGATATATCAAAATATGATAACGGTTTTTCAATGCGTTTAACCCCGTAACGGAAAATAGCGCCCAAAGTCGAAAATGGCACTTTTTTGCCATTTTGAAAAATCTAAAAAAATCTATAAAAAGTGATCAAAAGGTCGTACAGTCCTAAAAATGATATCATTGAACATATTATCAAATTTCACAAAAAATGACACAACCCACAGCTCCGTACACCATAGTATAAAAAAGTTATTAGCGCCAGAAGTTGGCAAAATCAAAAAAATTATTTTTGTACAGGAGGTTTTAATTTTTGTAAATGTATGAAAACATTATAAAACCTATACAAATTTGGTATCCCCTTAATCGTACCGACCCAAAGAATAAGGTAGACATGTCATTTGGGGCGCTCAGTGAAAGACGTAATATCCAAGCCCACAAGAAAATGGCGCAAATGCGTTTTTTCACCATTTTCATTGCATTTGGAATTTTTTTTCCCGCTTCCGAGTACATGGCATGGAATATTTAATACCATCATTATGAAGTGCAATTTGTTACGCAGAAAACAAGCCATCACATAGCTCTTTACGTGTAAAAATAAAAAAGTTATAGATTTTTGAAGGTGGGGAGTGAAAAATGGACATGAAAAAACAGGAAAGGGCCCGGTCCTTAACCGGTTAATATTATTGCGGCTTCTTTAAATCTTTAACTATCTAGATTTTGTCAAATACACCATAAAGGCACACTCTCTCACTCTCTGCATTATTTCTATTTTAGAGTTAAAGGTATTGAACAACCACCAAGATAACTCCTCGGTATCGGTGGAAGGTATGGTGGAAAATACCAACTGACCTACAGTATTGTATTGACATCAAATTTGTATTCAGTAGATAAAGCTAGTAACAAAATGTACCATTAGACTTCACCCAAATCAACATTTTCATTAGCTTGCTACAGTATGTATCTGAGATCAAAATTCTGCTGCATTTATGTTAGTATAGAAGAACATATAGAGGCCATGGACAAATACAATAAAGTAATAAAATACAATAAATATGTTATATAAAGTCAATTACAGAATTCCAGCCAGTTCTCAAGTGAAAATGGGTGAAATGAACTTTCCATAATTGATTTATTATGATCATTGCTTTTTGGTTTCGCACCACCAGGGGGACTGGAGTGGATTTGTGCCTAAATTTTAACATTTTTATGCAGGGACTCTTCATAAATCTACCACATCAGGATGCACATGATAATTTACACTTAAGATGTCTGAAAACAAAAATGAAATTTTTCTAACTCATTCTACAAAAAGTTGCACATTTTGACACAAATTGGCACATTCAACAAATTTGTGATATTTTAAAAACAAAACATTTGATGTTATTATTTATTGATAGAGCAGCACAAATTCCATGGTGTTGTACAATCAATAATGGATTCACACACATTACAAGACGATAACAAATGCACATACAAAAACTACAGAGATCTGAAACAAGTGGAAGGAGGATCCTGCCCATGAGGGCTCACAATCTATATGGGAGGGTAGATGGAGACACAAGGTGAAGGAGCAAAGCAGTGTGGTTATTGTGTATCGTTAGTGGTTTTCACATATAGGGAGGGGACATATTGGGAACAGCTATGTAAGTTAAGGTTAATATTTTTAACCTAATTCGCTATGTAATGGGTAACCATTGGAGAGACTTGCAGAGAGGCAAGGCAGAGGAGAAATAAGGAGAGAAATAGATAAGGCAGGCAGCAGCATTAAGTATGGATTGGAGGGGGGTTAAGTATGGTGGGAGGGATGTGTTAGATGACTGGAGAAAAAGTTCCATTTTGTCTATGTAAAAAGGGTTGGGCACTTTTCAATAAATATCTTCTATTAGACATTTCTCTGCATATGTAGGTAGCTGTGTCTATAAAAGCTCCAGGCTTTCCCCATTCTCCCCATACTGCACTATACACATATACACAACTTCCTGTCTGTCCTAATGGCAGCCTCCGGTGTGTTTTTTTCTCTCCGTCCGTCTCACTGACACACACTGGGAGGTGGCAGGGGGAGCAGCAGGATCAGTCATTATCTCCGGCTGCAGGTCCCTCCTATTTATCAGTGTAGGATCTTTGTTTACATGTCTATGCAGAGTGAACAGAGTCTACACAGAGCACTAAAGGAAGCATCAGGGATGATGAAGCAATTGGTGAATATTCATGGAATATTATAAGGGCAGTAAAGGCACATGGGCAATTTATGAATTTAGTTAAAGAGTGGCAAATCCCGTTAGGTTTTACAAAGCGGCAGGAAAAGAATGAGAATATGACAATGGTGATGTCTGGGCCATTGTAGCCAATTGGTAAGATTTTCTTTTAGAAGTTCTTTTTTTGCTCATTAATGTACCCCATCTTAACGGAAAAAAACCCAGAAATGTAGATATTTTTGCTAATTTATTAAACTAGAAAATTAAAATATCACACATAAGTATTCAGACCATTTGCTTCGACATTCATATTTTACTCACATGCTGTCCATTTCCTTCTGATACTCATTGAGATGGTACTACTGTTTCATTGTAGTCCAGCTTTGTTCAATTAAACTGATTGCAGGAAAAGCACAAGTCTGTACAGAAAAGACCTCACAGCTCTAAGTGCATGTTAGAGCACATGAGAATCATGAGCTCTAAGGAACTACCCAAGGAGCCCAGAAACAGAATTGTGGCAAGTCACAGATCAAAAAGAGTACAAAAGAATTTTTTGCAAGGTTTTCAAGGTTCCTAATGGCACAGTGGCCTCGGTAATCCTAAATGGAAGAAGATAGATAGATAGATAGATAGATAGATAGATAGATAAAGTCAGTGTTGATTAATATTTGTTAATTTGACCTTATTTGCTTATTTCAACTTACAGGCTCCATATCCAGAATGGGAATCCTTACATTATCTGTAAAAGACTATATGAGGTAAGAGCTATTTCTTTTAATTAGTGAATCAACATATGTATTGTATGAGTGATAGAAATTGGTAAAAATATTGTAAAAAAAATAGCACTTTACATGAAAAGCATAAAGAAAATCTGTAGTTCTAACTTGTTTGCTGGAAAGTGTTCAGAAAGAAATGGTAGACAATACTCTACATATAACTGAGATCTCAGTATGGGACTATCCATTTACATAAAGAATATTTGATTTTCCAGGCCTTCAGGTCTTTTCTGATTAAAAGAATACAAAAACTACTCAAAAAAAGTGTCTGAGAAGTATAAGCTTTATAACACAGAAAAGAAACAGAAATTAAATTAACCCCTTAACGACCAGGCCCTTTTTTAGTTTTGCATTTTCATTTTTCACTCCCACCTTCAAAAATCCATAATTTTTTTTATTTCTCCATGTATGGAGCTGTATATGGTCTTGTTTTTTTGCACAACACTTCATATTAGCGGTATCTAATATTTCATGCCATGTACAGGGAAGCAGGAAAAAAAAACAAATGGAATTGGTGAAAAAATGTATTTGCTCCTTTTTCTAGTGGGTTTGGATTTTGCGGCTTTCACTGAGTGCCCCAAATGACATGTCTATTTTATTTTTTGTACCGTATGAACAAAGGATACCAAATTTTTATAGATTTTTTATTGCTTTCATATATTTACAAAAATTAAAACCTTGTGTACAAAAAAATACAAATAGGAGCTGTGTGTGGCATCATTTTTATGACTTTTCAATCCTACCATTTTTAAGACTTCATTGGCCTTTTGATCACTTATTTTTGAATTTTTTTATATTTTTCAATATGGCAAAAAACTTTGGGCGCAATTTTCCATTACTGACTAAAAGTTATTAAAATTTCATAGATCAGACATTTTGGGGGAAAGTGGGAAACCATGTTTATGATTTTTACTGTTAATTTAAGATTTATATCAGTTCTAGGGAAAGGGGGGTGATTTGCATTTTTTTTTTTTTTTTTGTGCTTTAACCCTAGGTTGGCTGATTGATCCTACCATATACTGCCATACTACAGCATAACTCCCTAACTGAGCTTATGTATTTCAATACCCAGAAGCCACAGAAATATTAACTTTAAATAAAGTTATTTCAATACCAATGGCTTCAAATGTTTAATAATTATGTAACAAACTTCATCCTCTTTGATCCATCATTATTGCACCAGTTATGTTGATCAGTCTAGCATTGATGCTAACACCTTACCTTGTATGTATATTGTAACTCTCCTACAATATTCTTCAATCATGCATTATACCAATTAACTTTCCACTGTACTCAATCACTGATTGACAATCCCATCGTAGCAGTGCTGCTGTAGCTATTGTGGGGGTCTTACTGCCATGCACCATTAGATTTGCTGTTAGCATCTTCAGTTGTAAGTGTTCCTTCACAACTAATTTATTTAAGGAAGTCTATTGTGGGTCACAGGCAGGGGCATATTAAGACTGCCATGTGCCCTGGACTGTATGACTGCATTACAGCCCATACAAGTCTGGAATCACTTCCTACTTATGGCACTAGAATCAAGCTTCTTGGGGAATGGAGGATTATTCCTTTTTACCTGCTTTCAATCTGTAGTTAAAAAACCTTTGGAGGTTCTGAAATGGCACTTTGTATGGCTGTACTTGTGTATCGAGAGCAGGAACAGATGTATAAGGATTTAATCAATGAAGGGCCTTCTAGAATGCATGGACCTGGGCTACCGCCCAAAATGCCAGTATTGTAGTCAAATACTGGTCACAAGTAGCTTTATATTCTCATTTCCAGAAGTCAACGGAACATACATATTATGCTGCATATTGTAAAGCAATATGTATATACAAGTCCACAGTACATAGCTGGGCCAGAAACTCAGATAAGAAATGTTGGGGGAGAGAGAAGGGGCAGCAGACAGGGGCAGCAGACAGCTGACAGGACTAGGGATCTCATCTCTAATTCCTGCCGTCTACTTCCCCCATGTGGTCAGCAGCTACTGGTACAGATCTGTGTAAGGCCTCATTCACACGGCCGCAAAGGGGTCTGTGATCTGGTCGCATGATTTGCATCCAGATCACAGTCCCATAGTTTTCAATGGCTCCAGGTTACGGCATGGTGAGCACACAATGCCGCTATATTGCCTAGGGAAGGAGCAGGGGTGACAAGCGATCACCCCCCCTCCTACTGGTCCAGGCAAGCACACGGCTGTGTGAATGAGCCCTTAGTGTATAAATGTAAGCATCAGTGCATAAATGTATATATGTGTGTATGAGTGTATAAATGTGAGCATAAAAAATATCTACTGCAAAGGCTACTGGGGTGTGTACTGGCCTTATCTCCCAGTGCCCATCCAGGAAAGTACAAGCCCAAGTAGTCTCTGCAGTTAATTTACATATTACTAAAATAAAGTTAGGTTAGGTTCCAGGATTATTAAATTACAGATTAGGACAGAGCCAGGCAGGAGGAATCTGCCATCAGATCTACTTCTGATGCTAGATTCCTCATGGTAGGTTTCCTTTAATAGTCTACATATGCCACCATATATTTAACAGCCCTGTCATATGTAAAGTCCTTGTAAATGAAACCTTAATATGGTTGGAACAAAGTAAAATTTCCCAACTTGAAATAAGCTGCTGTACAACTAGTTTACAGACTATTGCAATCTCTTTATTAATTGAATAAATAGAAAAACTTATTTAAATGATGACTCACCTTAACAGGAATTTTGTAGAGCTCTATAAAAAGTCAATCCAAAATACAATACCTCCTTCCAATACCATTGCTAATATTTTAATATCTTCTTCCCTAGAAACATCTTCTATCCCAGCATTGCATGGCCAAGTATTCAGTCTTTATAAGTGTAGTTTGCTGTCCATAAAGACCCAATTATTCCCTATTAGGATATTTTCCATAAAGAATGACTGTAGTAACTGACAGTCACAAGTCACATCTACGTAAGCGCATTGTATTTACATCTTGTACAGTCTAGCTTGCCCAAGAGATTTAGCTTTTTCCAGTGTCCAATTCTTCTTAGCATTTGTATGAAGTACACGCATTCAACACTTAATTATTTTCCTACCATTCCCTTAACTGAAACATTATAAATAAAAACTAAGTTCTAAAAAGCCATAAGAATATTTCCTACTCACATGGTTAGAAATTTCCATATCAGGTGACTGCAATGTGAAATATTAAAGTAGAGCATGTATAGTGTTGCCTTTTAATGCAATAGCATTTACAATGTGGTATTGTGTACCTAGAAAAATGTAGTCTGGCTTTACTAGTGTCTAACTTTAAAGTGGTGCTTAATGTGAGAGACAGCTTTAAGTGTGTGTGGATCATCTCACCCTATACTGTTATGACATTTCTCCCATTAAAATACTGGTGAATGTGTCTTAAGTATGCCGAATGTCCACCTGCCATTCTATGTAGGGCTATTAGCAATGAAAATAGAGTTGAAAAGGGAACCTGTCACTAGGAATGTGATTTTTATCTGGTGACAGGTTTCAATAACCTCTCAGAATTAGGAATCATTTCTGTAGTTTATACAAGTTTAATTCACATTAGCTTGCTCCCTGCCAGCAGCATGTGGTGAGTCCTGGATAGTCGTTGTTGAAGCTGCAGCCTCTGTTTGCCTGTATCAGTCTCCTCTCCTGCTCCTTTACACAGCTTCCCCGCCCCAACCCGCTTCATGTCATGCGTATAGAGCTGGCAGGGGAGGGGAGTGGTGTAGAGGAGAGGAAGTTTGCATAAGTTTGCAGGAACGCATGCTGCTGCTGTCATCTCTAGTACTCTGTACTCTGTAATGAGTACTTCTACCTAGCTCTACTCAATATCAATTGTTAGCTTTCACATAAGTGCTCAGCTCTTTCTTGGCGTGCTCTGATACTTTGTGCCACTTTATTAAGTATAACAGCCAATATTTCTTGTAAAAATAAAAATAAACCAGATTTAAGTCAGGACCAGGTAAATATCTGATGTCTTTAAGGGTGTCCCACTTTGTGAGCTTTGTGAGCTTTGGGAATCTGTAGATGTGCATCCCAGTGGATGGACCCACATTTAGCAGACTATTATGCTATACCTGATACATATACCATATGTGTCTCATGGTAAAACTCCTTTAGAGTGTTCTGTTTCATCTAGATTAAAGTTCCCAGTTGTTGATACCTTTTATTGACTAACTAAAAAGGATAATAACAATTGCAAGCTTTGGAGACTACTTAGGTCTTGTCAACCGGCATGGTACACTATGCCGGTTGACAAAACCTAAGTAGTGAATGAAGAATTTGCTTTCTAATCAGATGCTGTCTTGCAAGACAGCATCTGATTAGAAAGCAAATTCTTCATTTTGCCATCTTCTGGCGCTAATAACATTTTCATTCTTCTGTGTACAGCTCTGTATGTGGTGTCATTTTTTTGTTTCTTTTGATAATGTTTTCAATGCAACCATTTTAAGGACTGTATAGCCTTTTGATCACCCTTTATTGAATTTTTATTTTTTAAAATGACAAAAATGGGAATTTTGGGCGCTATTTTCCCTTACGGGGTTAAACGCATGGAATTACCGTTATTATATTTTGATAATGTTTTCAATGCAACCATTTTAAGGACTGTATAGCCTTTTGATCACCTTTTATTGAATTTTTATTTTTTAAAGTGACAAAAATGAGAATTTTGGGCGCTATTTTCCCTTACGGGGTTAAACGCATGGAATTACCGTTATTATATTTTGATAGATCGGACATTTTGGAACGTGACGATACCTTACATGTTTTTGATCCCTTCCCCTCCATGTGTCAGCAGTTTAGGTCACACTTACTCCCACTGAACCCTGCCTTTTGTTTTTTTATTTCCGTTTTTGCCACAAAGGGATCAAGAAATACTATTTTACAACTTTACGCTTGATAAACATTCCTTACCTAAGTGTTCTTCAATCTGATGTTGAAGGCAGTTTGATCTTTGCTGTACAAGTCTCAAAGAGGAACACAATATTTCAGAAATAATATATTTTGGAAGTCATGGCTAGAGAAGCTGTGTTCCCTGAAGGTTAGCAGCTGATTCACCATCTGTCATAAAGCAAGATACCTTCTGTCTCATTTACAGTATAATTAGCATTTGCTAACACCTAACACCTTTATTCTCACACCTACAATATGCTGCCATATTTTGTTTTCCAAAGTAAGATGCTGAGGCTTGAATTAGACACATATTATGTTTTTTTTTCTCATGCTTTACTATTTTTTCCTCTTAATATGGTTAATTTAAGAGTAAATGAATGCAAAAAAATTAAAATGATTGCTCAGGAGAATCATTGCAATGTATAATTAAAATGAATATTTTTCTCTGTATTTCTTATCTAGCTCTCTACATAATTATATAGAAACATTTTCAACAGCAAGGAGTAATGGAACCATTAAACCTGCTCCAAGTGTTCCGACAAGGTTTGTTTCTCTATAGTTTCACATGTCTTTAGAAATGATAAGCCTTTTTATTAAAGATACATAATGATATGTTCAATCTGAAATTTAATTGGTGTAATATATAATTAGGTTGGCTCCTTCTGATAATTTTATGTCTGTCTTTGGAGCTTCACTGCCCTAAGATTCAATCAAAGTGACTTTGGCCCTTGATAAATCTGCTGGCAGTGTCTTTTCCTGTGCAAGTTGTTTGTGACAGCTTTATAAAAAGTACTAAAAAAATCAAAAGCCGCAGCTCATAGGCCAGGGTGTGACTTGAGTCAATTTGTGTCATAACTTGCACCTCAATGGAAAGTAGCAATCCATGAATTCAGTCTTATTGTGAAAACTTAGCCATGTGAGTTGAATGAATTGGATGAAATCAGGGTCTATGTGACTTACATCTACAAGTATTTAGAGAAGTAAAAGGAGAAGAAGCAGGCATGGGTAGGCTGCAAAAAGGACCTGCAGAAAAGGTGGCCATGGAGTTGAAGGCTGGCTAAAAGAGGAGCAAGAGTGTGCGGTCCAGTTAAAGAGAACCCGTCAGGCAAAATAACCCCCCTAAACTAAATATATTTTCATAAACTGCCATTAGAGAGCATTGCATCTATCCCTTCATTGTCCCTCTACATGCCTGTAAACCTAAGCAATGAGGTCCTAAAGCTGTATGCAAATGACCTGTGAAATGTCCAATGAAGCATTAGCATATTCAAGCTGTCCACTCTATTCATGAGTGGGAGGTACAGCCACACCCCCAGTGCATGACTGACAGCCTGTATAATGATGTGAGGCTGTATAATGATGTGCTTCCTGGTGCTGGTGGCCACGCCTCCTGCAGCCTGTGTGTGTATAGGAGAGATACAGCAGCTCCAGGCAGCCATGTTATAGCAGCACATGTCAGATTCATGTGTAGCTGATGTCTGTGTCTCTCACCTGTATATTAGGAGGATGCAGCATGTCAGCAGATGCAGCACACACACACTAGCAATGCTTTACTATACATTACACACAGACATGAGCAGGGGGAGGAGAGGGGAGGGGAAACAGAGGTGACATCACTGCCTCTGACCATGTGACCAGCCTCATTTACATAATAAAGAAAAGATGATTTTACAATGAATAATCTATGAAATAACTAGATAAAGGCTGGGATGGATCCTTGTGAGCTGCTCCAACAGGTAGAGGTGACAGGACTAGTGACACAGACCTGATGACAGGTGTCCTTTAAAGAGTAGGTAATAGGAGTGCTGACTAGAGAAATAGGAGACATGGGAGTTCAGTCTGTGATAAAAAAAAGGGATGTGTTTGACATAGAGTGTAAAAAGACTGGTGGTGGCTATGTAAAAAAAAAAATAGGGACATCCATCAGATTTCCTAAATATATAGAATGCCTGCACTAAACTTCCCAAACTCAGCTCCAGCCATGGTTAGATAGAATTTCTGCACTGAGCCTCAGCCTGTGGCATTAGGGCATATACTGTGCTGGAGCCTGAGGAGGTGAATAACCACTAGACAGCAGTTACTTTATTACAAAATATCCCCAGAATATTATTCACCAATATTGGTATTCAAATTAAAGGAAATTAAAAAAAATATAAACAGAATAAAATAAGAAAATAAATTTGGGGAACATATTGTGTTATCCTGGAGACTAAAGTCCTTGAAGGACAGTTTATGTAACTACTTCAGAGACAAAGTACAATTATCCAAGAGAAGGCTATATTTTTAACATTGATGCTTTTTTTTTCCTAACAGCATATCAGACATGCTCAAACTATGTGAGGCAGATCCAGTGGATCTTCTCATTGATCTTGGATTTGGTATTGATGAACCGGATATTTGCACAAAAATTCCTTCCCGATTTATCATGACACCTTCTGAAGCTAAAGGAATTAACACACGTGTGTTTTTAGAGGCCCAGAAAATGCGAATGGAAACTGAACATCCCAATTTGTGTGGTAAGTATATAGTGAGTATTATATATTCAGTATTAAAGGACTTTATACCAGAAGACATGTATTCACAATGGGCCACATTTATCACTTTTGTGCGCCTAAGTGTAGTAGTTGCGCCTAAATTTGGGCGCACTGTTTTGCCAGAATTATCACAAGCTACAACCATCTGTGATAAGGTAATTTCCTGCCTCTTATTAATCACTTTACTTTAACACAGTTTAGGCGCAGTTTAGGCGCAGTTTAGGCGCAATGTTAGATTCGGGCACTTACATGTCATCCTGCTACAAGCTCCTCTCTGCTTCTCCCACAGCCCAGAATGAAGATAACACTCACAGCAGCACCCAGGTGTGTGACACCCAGCACCCAGTGACCTCCTCAGCAGGGGCTTCTCCTGGAGGGGATCCCCCAGTGCTGGTCTCCTGCTGCACCCCTGTAATTCTGCACAATATCCCCCTCAGACACTGTGCAGAATTACATGGGGGACACTTGTTTGTAGTATCTGCAAACTTGTGCAAACTTCTCTTCTCTCTTGCTGTGAGCTCAGCGTTTTGCAGAATATTTAGTAAATAGAAGGTGATGAACTGTAAATAGTCTGCAGCTCCTGTCTGTAATGTATCTAATTGTATCTATTATATGTTCCAGTGTCTGGCTGAGCTTTGCTGCTAGAAATGAGCTCTTCTGCAAAGGGGCTCAGTGCTTTCTTCTCAGATAACGCCACCTTCGAGCTGGAGTGTTTTTGCGCCCGTTTTTGCGCCTAAATGCAAAAGTCGCACGTGATGAATATCATTAGGCGCAGCAAAACATCTGGAATTGAACGATAGATGAGGGAAAGGTGGTTATTTTAGCTGCGCGGCTAATTTGACGTTTAATCGCAAAAATGGCGCAAAAACGGTGCGCCTAAACGAAAAGGCGCAAAAACAACAGAAAAAAACAAGTGATAAATGTGGCCCAATATCTTATTAAATACCCCATCATATTATGTTTGAATGATTATTAAACTGGAGTGATTTATAAAACAAGCTCCCTGCACATTTACTAAGAAAGTTGGAAACTTCACTAAAAGTGCTATTCCCTTGTATAATTCTGGGTGAGACCGATTCATTAAGAACATGCACCAGAAATCATGAATCTGGCGCTTCCCTGAACTTGCCCGAAAGAGTTCACCAACTTTTTTGTGGTGCACCTTTAACAAAGCGTATGCAACTTTGATTTTGCATGTTAAATACGGCGCTTGGTCCGACTGAGCGCCGCAATGCCCCCTTATTTGTGGCGCATGGAGGCTTGCACAGCTGCGCCACGAAAAGTTCCAATTGTAAATACCTCCAATTATAAGCTTTTGGGGGAATATTCACTGGAATAACTATTTTCCCACATTTGAAAGGCTATAATTCAACCAAGTATACACAAAAGCAGATGCAATTTTCAGAAAATAACAATCTTTATTGAAAAAACAGCAAATAAACCAATTAAAACCAAGAAATGGGATCAGAACTACAATCTCCCCATTCCTGAATTAAATATCAGCAAAACATATATCATATATGTAGCTTATAAAGATACTTAGAAGATTAATTATTGTAGGATCATAGTAATTACAGCAGTAACAAATAATAATATGATGTATAGCTAAGGCCGCTACAATAAAATACAATGCAATTTTGCATATAAGAGAAGCATTGTTACATTACCATAAAGGTCGTACCAATGGAAAGGGGAGAATAGGTACCCAAACTTCTTAAATACCTGTGACGTTTTCACCTAAAAGAATGTGCAATGTCCATCAGAAAACTGTTGCAAACCCCTTAGTAAATGTGCCCCAAAATCTCATTTGTGCCTCAATCTCATTTATATTATTTTCATAATTCATTTATAATAACTGTATGCCATTTTGAGAAAAGATACTTTTATGATCCTTTTGCTATGATAAATTCCGATTGCATTTAACTTTCTTTAATGTAAAGCATAAAATGCATCTCCAGGGATCGTCCTGAATATCAATTCCGTACCCCTCCTTCAGCTATTAGTTTAGCTAGTTTGACAGTAGTTTACAGTATTTTAACCATTAGGCATTTAATTTTCTTTGCTCTGTTCACACTTTAGAGAGGTAGAATAAAATATATTTTCTTATTTGTAGGCCGTTTCCGGCAACTGGAAGTCTTAGAACAGGTTACAAGTGCATTTTCCTCATTGCTGAATGATATTCACACTAATCAAAATAATGGCACCCAGTATGCAAGTTCTGAGAGGAAATCAACGCTTACTCCGGAGAAGAGAAAGAGAATACGGCAACTTCTTTGGAAAGTCTCCAAGCAGTTAAAAATAGTTGATGAGAACTCAAGTCCAACTATAAATCATTTAGAAGCAGATGTAGTAAAGGAAGAACAACAACATCTGGGACCATTAATGGATTCTAGCAATTTGAAGGATTTCAGAAAGCAAAGTGGTACTGGGGAGAGCAGTTTAGTGGCTTTGTCATGTGAGGATATAAATAAGAACACAGTATCTGATGGAAAAGAATTGGAAGCATGCTCACCTTCTACACCTATGAAACAACGTAACCATTCTGACATGGCAGGAAGAATCCAAACAGCCAAGGGCTCCAAAATGCTTTTGAAGACCTTCAAAAAAACTGCTCAACAAAGACTTTTGTCTCCAGATCCAGAGTCATTTGAAATGGAAGAGGTAAGCACTAGTGAAGCATATTGTATATTCATTGTGAAATGATTTACAGGCTTATTGATTGGGATTTGAGACAAATTACAAAAGTTTGTAATCCCGCCCACCATCTTGGTTGCTCTTTGTTCATTAATTGAAATGGACGTGCTCATGTAGCTCAGCTTGTCTGGCTCCAGAGATGCTAGTTCCCAGACAGAAAAACAGGAGGGGCTCCAGCAATGGCTAGGTGAATGTGAGGCTTCAATTTCATATATAATCCATCTTCTTTATTTGAACATGTAAAAAACATATGTTCTTAAAAGAAATCCATCTAGAGGGCAAAATGCACATGAAAAGATGACGCTTTTTGAGCAGCATGGCTCTTAACCATACCTGTGTGCTACCTGACCTGTGTAGCTCTAAATAGCACGGATAAGGGGAGTGAGGCGGCATATAGCTTGTGATGTCACTGGTGGGATGCGTCTTCCCCCGCTATGTTGTGAATAAGTATATTTGTGTTCCGATTTGTTGCTTCTATAGTTGTTTCAGATATATTTATTAAATGCATGTGCTATATGTACTATATGTACTGGACCCATTGGAAACTGAAAAAGTCAAAAGAAATGGTATAGGTAAGAGCACATTAAATGGTTATTCCCATACCGAAACATATAATGTGAACTGAGGCCATTATAATGTGAACTGAGGCATACTCAGCTATTCTAGCCACACAAAAAACCATGGTGTAAGATAAACCCAACATAATTAGTGTGTGTGTCACCAGCAGATGCATAACATGATAGAAATGTATATGGTGTACAGGTATTTCTAATATAGATACATTAGATTGTTCTTGTAATTGAGTCATTTTGGAAATCTAGTTTCTAGTTCCAAAAGTTCCAATAAGCTTCTCGCATGAGTAGTTTCTTTATCCCCGCCTCCGCAGTTGTCATGACTGTTTCAATAACTGTAATCTTGAAATGCTGTAAGGATCTTTAGTGTATCTCTTTGAAATGCTTAGAAAGTCCCTACAGTCCTTGTCCTATGTTTGTTTGAGAGGTGGCATCAGTTATGTGTTCTTTAAAACGTGTTTTAAGTTTTCTTTTAGTACACGTAACGTATTGGAGTTGACATTGTTCCCATTCTCCTTAGTAGACTACGTTGGTCGAATCACAGTTGCCATATCTTCTGATGTTATATGTCTTGTTTGTTGCTATTGACTTGATTGTTCCTGTTTTTGCATGTATTGACATTGTGGGCAGCGGGCTCCCCCTTAACAGACACTTCTTTTGTAGATCAGCCATATTGCATGTTTTTTGGTATTTTCAAAAATGTTTGGGGAACGATGTTCCCTATGGTAGTTGGCAAATATGCAAAAATAGAATAAAAGCCCTCACCAAATCCTATGAATAAATGTTAGTCTTTATTGTTCCATGTGGCGGTGCGGGGAGGATGCTAAACATGGCAGACGATGGGCCGTTTCATGCACCTGCGTTTTAGTTTCTGATTTGTAGTTTATGAAATGTCAGTTCACTGCAAAGGGGCCCACTAAGGCTCTGCCACCCGTTGGCCTACTAAAACCTGGAGCCCGCCCTGCTCACCCTTTGCCCACAAGGGAGAGTGATGCCATCTTCTGAACAGACTGGCTGACACATCCATCATAGCATGTAGTGTGCTCAGCAGTCAAGTCTGTACCTGAATACAATCTGTTTCTGTGTAAAAGGGCATAGGTGTATGTATGGGTGTGTAATAATCTGTGGGTATAGGTCACAGTAACTGTAATGCGTGTAAGTATGTATGCGAGTAGATTTTGGCCATGAAAGGTGTGTTTTGCCTAAGGAAAAGCTAGGCAGATGGCAGACCTGGCAAAGAAGGGTCTGTCTGATTAAGTTTAATTTGCAGCCAGCTGAAAGTCCTGTACAAGTACCTGGTGCAGACTTCCCACAATGGGGAAGAGACAGGCTACATTAAAGGCTTGTGGAACTGTGGCAGTAAAGTGATACTGTGAGTTTTGGGGTGACTGGCAGTAGGCCAGCACCTGGTGAGGTAGGGAACCTCAATGTATAGTTAGTGGCGGAGAGGCTTAGGCTTTATTTTTGCTGTTTTGTTTATTTTGTGTTACTGCCAAATAAAACTGGCTGATGTCAGTTGTACCCAAATTGCACAGTGTGTACAGTGACAATCCCAGACCCATTCCCTTACATTTAATGTCACTTTAACATACTGTATCTGTTAGGTTAGAGTCACATCTTTCCTGGGGACACAAGAGACTTTGGCCCACATTTGGCCCCTCCGCCAGTTTTTTGTCTGACTTTATTTCAAATACTGTTTGTAAATGAACAATTAAGGTACATATAAAAAGATAAAATATTTTTACAGAGGAAATTGACTTTGACCCTCTCCAGTCTGCTTGGTTCACTGCTCAGATCTTCCGTGAGGAAAGTCATTCATTTGTCTATGAAGGGAGAAGGATGAAAAGTCAAGTAGGAGAGGCACAGACCCAGGCACAAGCTGCATTAGAGAACTCTAGGGCTCCTTTCACACTTGCGTTTTTCATGCGCGTGTTCTGCACATGCTTTTGACATGCAGAACTTGTATTGCACTCTGACCCATTGTAATCAACACTCTTTTTCAGAATTGCACCATACAAGTCTATAGAGATGCATCAAAAACACATTGCATTCTGAGACACATGCAAGTCCAATGCAAGTGCAATGCAAATGAAAATGCATTGAAAACCCGCGTGAAAAACTGAGACATTGAACAATCTCTGACTGAAAACTGATTGGACTCTGATGCAAAATGTCAGTTTTTCAAATACCAATCCCTGATCGCACCCTGATCAAACCCTGATGTGATCTGCAACACAAGTGTGGAAGGGGCCTAAGTGTTTAGCCTCTGATGTCTTAGACCTCTGTGGGGAAGATTTGCACTGGGGTATTGTGCACCACTCATCCCTTTTATCTCAATAGGTAGGTTTGTTGTTGAATTTGTATGTAAGTCGGAACTGTATATTTTACAATTGTAGCCCGAGCCAAATTTTTTTGGGTCTTTGTGACAACTGGATTTAAAAAATGTTGGGTTGTCATAAGAACCAGGATTAACAATAAAGGATCATTACAGACACCTCCGATAACTGTTATAGCTGTTTATTGTAGCCTAAGGCTAAAGTACAGTAAATTGCCAACATCCAGAGGTCCGTTTGTAACTAGGGGTCGTATGTAAGTCGGGTGTTCTTAAGAAGGGGACCGCCTGTATATATATATATATATATATATATATATATATATATATATATATATATATCAGGTTCCAGCCTCTCAACACATTGTTAACCAAAGAGCAATAAGGATCAAATAATCCAAATCAAAATACAATATTGAGAGAGGACCTACAGACAATGCACCTAGAAATACTTCAAATACCTCAAACATTAAACAAATACACCAGATCACTAAATGTAAATAGCAATCTGTATTTATCATATGTGATACTACAACAAAACCACCCATTAAAAATATAGATACATTAAAAACAAACAAAAAAGACCTGGCCAGTGTGTCCTGTACTTTTACAAGGAAGCAAGGGGGGATATACAAACAATATCTTACTGGGTCACAGTGCAGAGTAATTTTATATATGGTGTAGAAAAAGAAGGATCCACTCACTCACATATGGATTTGCAGCATGTAGACATCAAAACCTTGAGCAGGTCCCGATGCAGCGAATCAAACAGTGCTGTCAGACGACTGAGACGTTCTTGTAGAATTAGGGTACTGTACATTGTGAAAGGTATGATCCCTTATGGTGGTTAGAAACCTGTATATTATAATATTATAATTTATTTATAGAGCACCATTAATTCCTTAGTGCCGTACAATCAGTAAGAGGTTCACATACATTTCATTAAGGCAAGAAAAAGTACGGTACAAATACAAAACTACAGTGATCAGGATTCAGGAACAAGTGGTAGGGGGACCCTGGCCGTGAGGACACACAATTTATATGCGAGGGTAGATGGAGACATGAGGTGAGGGAGCAGAGCAGTGTAGTTATTGTGTGCTGTAGGCGATATTTAAATTTAGTACTATTAATACAATGGCTTGACTGCATGGCCGGGCAATTCTAGAATTTCCCTATAGCCTGTGCCACAATCTAGTGACAGGTTATAGTGAATGTGTGTGGTCTTGCACTGCCGCACTTTGTGGCATGGCCTACTATACCCCCCCACATGCCAACTTGAAGAGGAGGTGGCGTAAAGGGCAGAAAAGTCGATATTCCTCGCCATGAGCCATCAGTTGTGACGCTAGTACAATCCTTTCTAAATCTGCATCTGTGTCTATATCTGTTCAATCCTCACTTCTCTGCTTCCCACTGAAAACAGATCTTAACAGTAAACCGGGCAGGTTAGGAGTAATGTCTTCTGTTTTTTACAGAGTTCATCTGAACTATATGGGGCACATTTACAAACATCAATGCAAACTGCACTAAATGCAGTTTGCCTGTATAGTGTACAGAGGGCGCAGGATTCAGTATTTCTAGCACACGTTATCATGAATCTAGTGCTCCATATACTGACTTCTCCGACAGAATGCACAAATTCTTTGTGGTGCACCTTTAACATAGGGCGTGAAACACAATGCTCGCAGACTTTGCATGTAAAATCTGGTGCAAGGTTCTGCTGAGTACCTGAACGCCCCCTAATTTGTGTCCTATGATGTCTAGTGCAACTGTGCCACAAAACGGTCGCGTGCAACACAAATGTGGTGCTGGCACTTCTTAAATACCTGTGAAAACAGTTTACACTTGAAAAAACTTGCAAAGTCAGACAAAAAACTGGCTCACAGAGCTTAGTAAATGTGGCCCTAAATTTACAAAAATATGCAATGTGGAAGTTACTCTTTAATGGTAAATATCAATTAGAAGTGACTTCTTAGTTCTAACAACCTTCTTCTCTAACAAAGCTGAGAATCCAGGAAAAAGCCAAGAATGTGAGGCCCCAGAATTGGACTACACGGTGCATTAGATGTCATTTGTTTAAGCTGAGCAAGTTTGTCAGCTGCAACTAATGCAAATATAAAGCCACTAGGTCATCTCATTTTACTTGGCTATATAAGCACATAGCTGCAAGCACTTGCTGACACCTTGGGTTTAAAAAATGTGAAAGCTACAGATGGAAAGAACAAGCTAAATGTACACATTTATAAACAGAATGTTAAAGGAGCACATGACACGACTTAACCACTTAAGGACAAAGCTCATTCCCTAATAGGACACGTCTTTCTCTATAGGGATTTAACTTTACAACTTTTTAATTTACCCAGGTTATTTTAAAAATATTTCCTTTATGAGACACATTGTACTATATGTTACTATTAAATTTTGGTTGATATGCTTAGTTTAGTTTAGTTATATAATTGAATACATAATTGGGAAGGAGTGTGGAAATAATTCCAAATTTTACAATATTTGATTCTTCAGACAAATACTTGCTACCAAAATAGTTACTAAATAACATTTAGCAATTCTCTTGTTTTTTTTCAATGGTTTCTTGTATTTTAGGATACTGGGAGGCATACAAATAAAGCAAATACAAAATGAATTTTTCAGAAACAATTATTTTAGGGACCAATTAAGGCTTTTTTTATTAGAAACTCCCAATACATCACCCCATTTTAACAGAACAACACCGCTCAAACTATTCATAAAAGCTTTTAGGAGGCTTTTCAACCCTAGACAATATGAAAATAAAATTTAGAATTTTCCCATTTTGACAAAAATGACCTACTATGTACATGTTCACACAGAGTATAGGAGAAAGCACATCCTAATGCATGTGTTATACATTAGGCATTTTATAATAAGTAATGCACAATGGCTAGTGCAAAGGTTGACAAACAAAGGTAAGCTAGTACTGCTCCACCCAATGATGTAATATTTGTTGTACATCGCCGGGTATCATAAATTGGATATATCTTCACTGACTGAACAGAACAGCAGATTTAATGAGTTAAGAAAGATGTCATTATGGGACAAACAAAGGGTTCAAAGTACATAGTTACTGTTGAAAAAAGCCATATGTTCCATCATGGAAATGACCAAAAGCCATTCAAAATTCATTTTGGCCATTGTCCCTGGTGGTCAAAAAGCCGTAGTTTAAATTACTGACTTAATACACTGGATAGTGTATGTTGAGGTTCTATTTAATATGTAAGTACATTATATAGCTATCTAATGTACTTTTATATGCTGTATAAATAGAACCTATATACATCATAACTGGAGGCTGCAGCAAAAACTCAAACCATGAACTATGATTTACTCATGAGCAGCATCACAAGGACCTGCACCATGATTAGCGGGTGTTAATGTTGTAGCCATATTACATGCTTATGGCTCTTTCACATTGGCGTTCAGCTTACGTTGATCGTCCATTGCTTTTTGTCTCTGTTTTATCTCCACTCTGCTTCCGTTTTGCTTCGGTTTTGTCTCTGCACCTAGAAAAAAAAATGAAGGTTTAACATTGCTTTGGAAACATCACACCTGGTTTTCCAAGAAATCCCTTACTAAAGTAAGCAGCTCCCCAGCCCTACCTCAGTAATAGCACATAGAACATGCCGAAAAAAAATTATATGTGATAAAAAAAAATTTGTAGTTTCACAATATATTGACACCAATAACTTTGTCCTACTTTGGTTTACATATCTGTTTAACATGTTATTCCTTGTGGGATGTGCTGAAGTTTTCATTGCTACTATTTTAGGGCTCCTTTTTATAAAACTTTTAATGTGTTACAAAATGGTGAAAAAGTGTCATTCCAGACATTTGGGCGCTATTTTCTGCTACAAGGTTCACTGCTGGGAAGAATTCTTTTTTATATTTTGATAGATCTGTACTTTTGGGTACCTAATATGTTTATGATTATATTCGTTAGGTGGATGATTTAATTTTTTTTTTTTTTTACACAACCCAGGGTACTTTAACACTAGGAGGTCTGATTTCTCTTATGATATACTGCAATACTACAGCAGTGTAGTATATGGAAAATGTTCTAGTGATCCATAACAGTGTAACATTATTACAGATCAGATAACGAATGACAGTTCCAGGCTATCATGAGAATGATCACTCCCCAATGACATCAAAATGAGTGATGATTAAAGACAATATGGCCTGCGGCTCCTTAGCCTGTGAGCCCTCTTCATACTACTTTAATAGCCTTGTGACATACTAGTATGTCAGCACATTGTTATCCTAATAAGACAAAAGGGTTTGTGATAAAATTTCCACTGAGGAGGAAGTAGTATATGTGAAATGTCCATACTTACAATGAAAACTATTGTAATCAAAGTAATCTGTTTGCATTTAAGGTGCTAAGTTTTGAAGAAGATTGTCCTAGAACAAGGAATCAGGACAAGGGATCAGGTCAGTATACTATGCTTTCACATTCATCTCTATAATGGGACATTTATTTGAAGAACATGGCACACACCAATTTTTTTTTGGTCTTTTCAAATGAATGAGCCTGAGCATCGATCAACTCCACAAGCTTCATAAGTCAGATCCTACTTGACAAAGGTCGAGATGACCGAAACGTCATGTTAAATAATTATGATCTGTGGAAAATTACACTTGTATCCACATACATTACGGTGAAGGCTTTTTGCAATGTGACTGGACAACATATGTAGAAAGTTTTATACATAGCACATAAGTTGTATATAACACATATGTCATATAAAACATATGCATCAATCTGTCACATCCATTTTCATGCCCAAATTTGGATCTTAAAATTCTCCATCTTGGTAAGGACACATGGGAATGACTTCAAAAGGTACAGGAAGCAGAAGTTAAAAAAGTGTAAAAACGTATGCCAACGTATGCAACGGATACAACATATACATCAAAAAAACCTAGACAATTTTGAAATGTATACCTTGCAGTATACGTCTGGCAGATGCAAAAAACGTGATGTGAACCCAGCCTCATAGGGCTTTCTTCTACCCTTGTAATGGCTCATATAGCTCAGCTATGCAGAGTACAAAGGGTCTACACCTGGGTTATGTGTCGCCTATATGTGTAGCATATAGAACACATAACTGTAAGACCCACAGCAGCTTCTGTAGATGTAATATCACTTATCTCTGTCATCGTCATATTCTGATGCCACAACCTGGATATGCTGCTCTGCAGGTGGCTGACACTGCAAGTCTTTTGTAGCCTCCGAATACTTAGGAATGCTGATGATGTCATGTGCTCCAGTTTTTAATGGCTTCACCATTCAGCTGTGCCTAAAGTTTTTTCAGGGAACTTGTTTTTCTGCTATACATTTCTGGAAACAAGTTTTCAGGTTGTGCTTGCATTTCCAGCACTACACACATATTGTACTGATCTGTAGTAACCTCACCTGTTCAGCCGTCACTGTTTATTTCTTGCCGTGATCTGACTACAGACATCCAGTGCAGTTAGAGATGTCTCAGAATATACACATTTTCAGATGGTGCTTTCCATAAGATCCTCGAGCAGTTTAGGCAGTGCCAAGCAAATTTATGGTAAACTCCCATTTTTGTTGTCATAAAGTTGTATTGTGTTTAAATACAAAGGTATCTATAAAATAAAATGTTTAAGTATTCTAGAAAAGGAAAAAAAAAGGTGCTTATAGACAGTGAACTTTATGGAAAGTTGATTTTCTGGATGAGACCCCCACACTCGGTCATGAAAGAAACACAATGCTGAAGGTGTTAAACTGCTTGGAAACATATTGGTAGTTGTTTATTAAGTCAATTTCTGCTGACAGGTTCCCTTTAAAGTTTAGAAATTGCCTCAAGGAGCACCTGGCCCCTTTCCATAGTCCATGATTAAAGAGAACCCATCAGGCAAATTAATCCTGAAGGCCCGTCAGGCAAATTAAACTAAATATATTTTCATAAACTGCCATTAGAAAGCATTGCCTCTATCCCTTCATTGTCCCTCTACATGCCTGTAAACTTAAGCAATGAGGTCTTAAAGCTATATGCAAATGACCTGTGAAATGTCCAATGAGTCATTACCATATTCAGCTGTCCAGCTTATTCATGAGTGGGAGGCACAGCTGCGCCCCCAGTGCATGACTGACAGCCTGTATAATGGTGTGAGGTATAATGGTGCAATGGCTCCTCCATGTGCTTACTGGTGTTGGTGCCCCCTGCAGCCTATGTGTGTATGAGATACTACTATACACGTGACTGACAGCCTGTATAATGGTGTAATGGCTCCTCCATGTGCGTCCTGGTGCTGGCGGCCCCCTGCAGCCTGTGGGTGTATGGGAGAGATACAACAGCTCCAGGCAGCCATGTTAAGCAGAACATGTCAGGTACTTGTGTAGCTGATGTCTGTGTCTCTCACATGTGTATTAGGAGGATGCAGCATGTTAGCAGATAAAGCACAGACACTAGCAATGCTTTACTATACATTACACACAAACATGAGCAGGGGGAGGAGTGACATCACTGCCTCTGACCATGTGATCAGCCTCATTTACATAATGAAGACAAGATGATTTTATAATGATTAATGTATGAATTGACTAGATAAAGGCTGTGATGGGAGCCTTGTGAGCTGAGGTGACAGAAATAGTGACAGAGACCTGATGTCAGGTGTCCTTTAAATACAGAAACCACATTTATTAAAGTGTTTGCACCAGTCTGACTTTGCACTAGAAAGAATGTGCAAACTGCTTGCACATGTATTTATAAAGTGTCTGCCTCAGTTTTGTGTCGCAGCTGCACTGTACCCGAAATGGCAGAAAAAATGTGCATCTAAAGGGAGGGGTGTGTTAGTGCTTAGTCTGAGTTTGTGCAACATTTATTACTGAAATGCATTACATTTCTGCAGTATGAACACATTTCACCAAAAAAAGTGCACACACCCAGAGCAGTGCAAGGGCCACTAGATTAATGAAGACCAGGGCCAGTTATGATGAATCCGCCATGTGCCGCACTCTGCACACTACAAAAGCAAACTGCACATCGTTTGCACTACTTTTGATAAATGTGGGCCAGAGTCTGAACCACGAGTATATGTTCCTTATTGCAAAATCTAGTGACTCTCACTTAACTCATAATTATCACTGGCAGCTTCCACCGGATTATTTAAAAACCATTATTTTTAACCCCTTAAGTACACAACCTTAAATGACCTTCAATACACAGCACTTTTTTTCATTTTTCCATGCATAAGTTCCAAAAGACATCGGGGGTCATTTACTAAGGGCCTGATTCGCGTTTTCCCGACGTGTTACCCGAATATTTTCAATTTTGCGCGATTTTCCCTGAATTGCCTTGGGATTTTGGCGCACGCGATCGGATTGTGGTGCATCGGCGCTGGCATGCACACAACGGAAATCGGGGGCGTGGCCGAGCGAAAACCCGACGGATTCGGAGAAACCGCCGCATTTAAAAAAAGAAATGTGTCGCTTGGAACGCGCTTACCTTCACTTGGTCCGGCCCGGTGAACTCCAGCGCGTTCAGATGCTTTTCAGTGCAGCAGCGCCACCTGGTGGACGGCGGAGGAACTACCTTGATGAATCCTGGCCGGAACCGAATCCAGCGCAGAGAACGCGCCGCTGGATCGCGAACGGGCCGGGTAAGTAAATCTGCCCCATCGGTTTTTTTCTTTATCGGAAATAGGCATATGAGGGCTTGTTTTTTGCAGTATGAATTGTATTTTCCAATGGGTTCATTTTTTATGGTAAAAATAGCACAACTTTTTAACTCTACACTGTGCAGGGAACGGGATAAAATTGATATTTTGACATTTGATTTTTTAATTATAACTGCTTTACTGTACAGTATATAAGACATGATAAAATTTATTCTGTAGGTCAGTATGATTGAGGTGATAAAGGTAGAGGTTTCCTTAAGTTTAACTACTTCATTAAAAAAACACCTTTTTGAGGGAAACTCATTTAGCGAAATATAAAATGGCAAAATTTGTTACAGAGCTTTCAAAAAAGTAATTACATTTTCATTAAAAAAAAATTTTAGATTACCTTCACTACACAACAATATATATCATACTAGCTTTAGCTCTCTAGATAGTAAATAACTGCTCTTAGCTACAAAATAGAATAGGTTAAAAAAATATATTTTATATGTATATACAGTCTGAGACTCTCATTGACCGTCTCTTTTTTATAAACTTTTTTGATAGTCTCTTCCAGTGACTGTCTGTCTCTGACATTCTCATTCCAGTGACTGTCTTTATGACACTCTTATTCCAGCGACAACGGCTCCTGTATATGGTGGGTAATAAGTGGAATTTGGAAAGCGAAGGCTTAAAATTTCGTCTCAAAACTAAATCCATGCCGTTCCCTGAGTCACAGAGAGTGGCTGTGCAAAATCTTGTGATTTTAAACGCGACAGTACAGATTCCTTTATCCAACATACATACATACACACTCACACATATACACTCAGCTTTATATATAAGATTCCATACCTCTCTAACTGCCCATAAAATATATGTCTGTGCAAGACAGTGCTTAACTGAATCAGGGCCGGCTCCAGGTTTCTGTAGGCTCCTGGGCGACAGTGCCTCAGTGGGCCCCTTTGCAGTGAACTCACGTCCCAGCATTAAAAATTCAAAAACTAAAACAGTCTAATGTTCCCTGAAATATTCCCCAGTTTATCATCCGAAACAGCTGTGTCGTGGTCAGAGCAGTTTAGAGGTCATTTAACCAACAGGGCGAACCTAAAAATGTGTGTAGAACCTCAAAATACACACCTCAGCTGCTGCAGAACCTCATAATACACACCTTAGCTGCTGCAGAACCTCATAATACACACCTCAGCTGCTGCAGAACCTCATAATACACACCTCAGCTGCTGGATCACCTCATAATAGACACCTCAGCTGCTGCAGAACCTCATAATTCATAATACACACCTCAGCTGCTGTGGAACCTCATAATACACACCTGAACTGCTGCAGAACCTCATAATACACACCTGAGCTGCTGTGGAACCTCATAATACACACCTGAGCTACAGCGGAACCTCATAATACACACTTGAGCTGCTGTGGAACCTCATAATACACACCTGAGCTGCTGCTGAACCTCATAATACACATCACTGCTGCTGTACCTCATAATGCAGAACGTTGCTGCTGCAGAACCTCATAATACACACCTCATCTGCTGTGTAACCTCATAATACACATCACTGCTGACACAGTACCCTGTGGCTGAGGCAGCACCTGCTACCTAGCTGTGAGGTCGAGCAAGTACACAATGAGCTGATCCAGTAAATGCACTTTTCTACAATTATCAGTTCACAAGAGTTTCTTTTAAGGTCAAATAAAACCATCTATGACCAGGAAATTCAGTCTAAAATGATAAGAGACTGCAAAAATGTAAATAGGGAAGACATCAAGCAAGCAAAGCCGGTCGCGTCAACCCTTATGTGACGGAGATGATTATGGAACAGGAAATGTCTGAAAGACAAGTTTAATAAAGTGAATGTGAGTGAGAACGGGAGACTGACAGATACTGATCAAATATAGGTGGATTCTGTGAACTAACAGAAAGGAAAACAACAGGACGATCATTCACCCTTAAAACTGATTCAGCTTGTTTCTTACAATTCGCTAAAAAAAAGAGCGCATATAAATCCCTCTCCATATACAATTTACACAAGTAAAATGATTGAAAGCCTGAAACATTATGCTAAAATCAACCATGTGCACTAACCACCATGAGCTAGATATTAAGATACTGTCACAGCTGTACCCGTGATCCTCGGTACGGATCGCAGGTGCCTGCACGTCACCTCTTTAGGATTTAAAGGGCCAGCGTCCTCCTAATTGGCGCTGGCTAATCCGGCGCACCCTTATAATCCAGCACCTCCCTTTACTCTCTGACGGATCTTCACGTCATTCTACTGAAGTGAAAGCCTCCTGTGCGTTTCCAGATGCCTCCGTGTTTCCTGTGCGTTTCCAGACGCCTCCCAGTTTCCTGTGCGCTTCCAGACGACTCTGTGCTTCCTGTGTTCCCATGGCATTCCCTTGTTCCTGTGGCATTCACATATTCGTGTGGCGGTCCTGTATTCATGTGGCGGTCCTGTATTCCCGAGGTCCTGCCATCCCAAGGTCCTGCCTTCCTGAGGTCCTGCCTTCCCTGTGTCCGGTTTCCTGCTTCCCTACCTTGGCTGCTACCGCAGGCCTAGTCACACCCGTGGTACGAGCTGGTGGCATCACGCTGCAGCAAGACCATCCTGCTTTGCGGAAGACCAGGGTCCACTTAGACTCCGGTCCCGGGCTGTGGCGAGTAACATCATCTCCCACGGTGGTCCAGAGAGTCCACATACTCTACCAAGAGACTTTTAAACACCCCCGTGTTTGACGGATACTTTACAGATAGTACAGTATTTTACTTCCATTAGATTATCTCAATGCGATCCAACTTTGTCTCCCAACTGTTGGATTTTAACATTTTAATAAATTCGCCAACCTATCCGTAAACATCCCTAAAGCTTTCAGAGTATTAAAAAGTTACTTTATTTGCATCTCCTCCCTGGAAAAATACAAACATCCCCAACATACTAGATATTATCAACAAAATAAACAATAACTATATATATGAATATATCTATGTACATTCAATACACAAACTCTCCAACTTTTAAAGATATTGACAACCTTGGAACTCTAGTAGATCTCCCTCTCCAATACCCTTCAAAACAACTAATCAAAAATAGCCTGACAATAGTATGTGTCTACTGCGTCACTGCAAACCCACTGTTTTACTTATCCCAGTTCATCCCTTCCCTAAGACTACATGCACACTGCCGTTGCCTGCCGCACCGTAGCACGGCGGGCACACGGCATCTGCGCTCACCCCTACCCCTCTCCATAGGAACATATGGGGCACGGCACCGTAATAAGGGAAAAGATAGGACATGTCCTATCTTTTCCCAGGCTACGGAGCGGTACGGTGCCGCACGATGCCGTGAGCCCATGGAAGTGTATGGGGGACGTATATTGGCTGTATATATATAGGTCCCCATACATGTGTGTGAATGCAGCCTAACTCTGTATTATAACCTCACATTTGCATTGGTAACTATGTGACTTGTAAAATATATTTTATTTATTTATTATAATTATTTTATTTATAATACTACTACAATCTGATAAATATGTGTAATGTAACCTTGTTTGTTAAAATATTATGTTAAAATCCTATTGAAACAGACATACCTCTTCTGTACTATGTTGTCATTGTTACAGTATATGAAAGCTTTGTCTGGGAGTAGACACCATAACCTTTAGCATAATATGGTTAGGTTGAGACTTAAAATAATCTTATCAGGGATCCTCTAAGGAAGTCACTGAGCATTGTGCAAACACATCTAATATTGTCTTTACATTTGTCTCTGTCAGATGGTGCATAAGATTGAGGAAGTAGATGGAAAAAAATTCACAATAAATAAACATTTTCCATTCGGGGTGAATTCACATGCAGCTGATTTTGTTGCAGGAACTACTGATAATTAAAATAAGTCTTAATTATCTGATGAGGGATGTTTTGAAGGTCAGCACAAGCATTAATGCAAGCTCCATTAATATTAGTCAAAGTGAAAATGTTATCTATATGGCAAATTAATGTTTTAATGTTGAATTGTAGGTTGTAAATTATAAGGATAAATATCCATTTTCAGTCTTTAAAGAAAATCTGCCATAAAAATCAAGCATGATAAGTCAAGGGCACTTACACATAGTCACTGGGGTAATCTTCTTATATCTGTTATCCATGGCCTCCTTCCTCATAGAATAATCTTTTATATTTATGGTAATAAGCCATAAGGACAGGGGGTGTTTCTCCTGGATGTTACAATGAGCAGGGCAGGTTTCTCCCTTGCACTTCCTGCTGCTGCTAGATTAAACAGGAAGAGGGAGAAGGGAGAGAGAGGGGGGGGGGACAGGTTCTGCTCATTGTAAAAACTAGTGAAAACACATCACTGAGGGCGTTTTAATTTTAAAAAATAATTTTAGAAGGAAGGAGGCCATGGATAACAAATATAAGAAGATAACCACAGTCACAGTGCCTGGATCTATGATTGTAAGTGTCCCCGGTTTATCATGCTTGATTTGGATGGTAGATTTGGTCCATCATTCTGTCTGAGGAAAGCTGTCCAGGTGTCATAAGAGTTGATGATATCATTATGCACTAGTTAAAGGAGTTGTCCATGTTTTTTTTCTAAACACAGTGCCAAACCCGAGCATGGTTTGTGCTGGTATAGCAGTTCAGTGTAAAGGTGCACCACTAACCATGGTGAGGAGAGAAATCTTTTTGAACCTCCTGACAACCCCTTGAAGTAGGATGCTCAAGACCACCACCACTAAGACCACCACTAATGGAGAACAATGGAGCACAAATCCCTTACAGCAGTTGTTCTGAACTAACAAGAATACTAAATCTCAACCTTAACATGACACTGGAGCTGCACATTTCCTGTATGGTGGCTCTAGAGAAGTCCAGTAGAAATATCATCCGGGAGCTTGACTGTTTTCCAGATCTGTGTAACCTTGTCTGGGCTACACAGTAGTTTATCAGCTAACTTTTCTGGTATTGTAAGTTTTGTCCCTATAAATACTATTTATGCCTATAAATATGCCCACACTTAATTTAGTTTTGTACAGCCAAGTATCTGCCCTGGGTCTTTACAGTGCTGCAGTGAATCGATACTGAAAAGCAGCTTGATCCATCTCTCCCTGTAGAATATTTCCTAACACTAATAAGTTGGCCGTATTTTTTTCTCTCCATATTTAATTTCTGTTGCTCCCTATGAATGTGGAGATTCAGACTGCTTTGGGTCTTTTTTACGCCATGCCTTCGTGCTGATCCTGGCTGATTCTTTATAACAGACATCATGATGATGGGATTTTGTTGGGAGCTGGAGAAATAGCTGAACATAGAAGTTGATTACACAGATACCTCAATACACACATTGCTGTGGTTAATTAGCGGTAGAACCGGGGTGTTTTCTGCTCCGCATATGATGTATGACCACATTATTATCAGTCATTTGTACCATTGTTATAAATAAGTAATTGGGTTGGGAAAAAGGGATAATCCTTATTTAATTAAATTCATCTATACTCCCAGGTTGGCAGCAACAAGACATATGTGAGACTAATACCCTCAGTCTGCCTGCATGCATGTGCAATTAAAAATTCACTCTACAGTTGCACTGGCAGTTTAGTGTTGCTTTTGGCATTTACAAATTCTTTTATTTTGTGACTTTTTTTCACCAAACACATATGCTGGAGCAGATGTTGCTTATTTGTTGTTTATTCAGTTCTGTAGGCACTGGCAGCCAACATCATTGTTCGGCAAAGAAGCTCTATTCACAGTCTTGCTCTAGGACCCAGCAACTGTGAAGTCGGCTGAGCTGGCAGTCTATGCTGTGTACTAGCTGTTTATATCACAGACCTGGTATTATCAATACAAAAGCTGACAAGAAATGTTAACCTCTTAAGCACCGTAGTGTCAGACATAACACTACACATTGGAAGTAGTAACTCATAAGGAAGATATTTAGTTTTATTTGCATACTTGGGTTAGCTCACAGTTCAAGCATTCAAGTCTGCCATGGTCAGGTGCCTTGTATGGCAGTCAGTGATGACAGTATCTTTTGGCAACTGTCTCAAAATATCTACTGTACATAGGAACTTGACTGAGACAGTGGGGTACATTTACTTACCCGCTCCTGCGTGATACTAGGAATGTCCGCCGGAATGCATATCTGCCGCGATTCAAGAAGATTGTGCGCCTGATTTCCTGCTTGTGTCGCTTCCCCGATCAGGTCCGCCGGAATTCACCTTCTTCTTCCCTGTGCATGTAAGTGCTTGGCTTGCGACACAAATTTAAATGTTAAGTCCTGCACTTAGTCCACATCCGTTGGATCGTCCGACGACCCCTGATTTCTGTTGCGTGAAAAGCTGGCTCCGATGTGCCAAAATCCGATCATGTGCAACACAATCCCCGGCGCGATCCCCGAAAAGTTAGGATAAATGAAAATGCGGCCGCAGGACCCTTAGTAAATAATAATACCCTATTTGCTGTTTGCAAGGTACTTGGCATTGTGTTATACCTGGTTAGGTGAAATATACATTTGTACATATTGCACAGCTCTATCCTTTATTTATTTAGATGGTTGGATGTACGGTGTTATATACCATGGATTGACCATCACCATTTTGTTTGTTTTTGTGGATTTTAACGTGCGTTTTAAATGTCGTTTTCGATTTCCTTTGTGTGTACTAATAAAGATTTGTATCATATTATTTTATTAATATTAGTTATATGATTTATGAGTACTTTTTTGGTCCTTTATAATAATTTTGGTAATCACCCATAGTAAATAAGCCCCAGAGTGTCAGATTGATTGATTCATTATGTCAAACGTCAAAACACGTGAAGACAAAGGTTTTATCCTCCCAACAAAGTGCATGACCTTGAACTAATTCAACACATTTCTAGTTTTTCACACGTTGTACTCTGCAACACAAGTGTGAAAGAGGCCTCAGTCATGTGTGTACAGAATCCACATAGTTCTTGTACCCAAAACATATATAATGCAGAATTTAAGCAGGATCACAATGAGAATATTGGAAGAGACAAAAATCAAAACAATCTTTTTTTTTTATAAAAATAACACTTTATTTTTCTTACAAAGATTATACAATACAATATATACATATTTCATACATCAAAAATCAAAACAATCTTTGACATTAACATCAATATTTAAAAAAATTCTGTTAAGCCATAATGTTAGTGTGGCTAGTACTGGGTGATCTAGCTTTGGGCACCAGAAAGCTTTGAATCTCTGAGTAGCATAACACTTTTGCTATACAGATTTCAGTAGCCGAAGTGACAAAACAACTCCACCCATAAACAGGGCTGTATTTATACTTGCACTTACAGTCATGCTAAGGCAACTTATCATGCCCATGCATTTATTCATAAGCGCCTACATGTTCCTAAAAAACCAGGTCCTCAAACAGCAATCATGTGCAGTGCTCCGGCAATCCATAGAACTTGCTCTTTTCACTTTATATTTGATAACACCAAATAAAACGTAACATAAAAACTATTTATGATGTCATTGTACGTCACAAGGTATTACACGAAGTATGTAGAGGTCTCATCTACTGAACCCTGTCCATGTAGAGGTCTCATCTACTGAACCCTGTCCATACAGCTCAGGTGTTTGCTGCATTTTGTAGGAAGCACCCACCTATAACACCCACAGGTATTCAAATGCTGGTGGCATCTTGGCAAGGATCGTCAACTACTCTCCCCTTGATGTCATCGGAGGGTGACAATCTGTCGCCACGGCAGCCAGGAGTCTACACTCCAGGAGCTGTCATTTGGACAGATCTGAATTGGTCTCTCAGTGGCAGACCAACACAGATTATTAGCAAAAATGCCATATGCTGCAATACAGTAGTACTGCAGTATATGGTAGGAACAATCAGACCCTTATATAGGGGGCCTAAAAAGGTTAATGAAAAAACAATCCTAAGATTTCAAATCACCCCCTTTCCCTAGAAATTATATAAAAATAAACAAATAAAATCCATAACATGTTATTACAGGTATCACAGCGTCCCAAATGTCTGGAGCTATCAAAATGTAAAAACAATTATTCCCAGTGGTGAACCCTTTAACGGACAATAGCGCCCAAAATCCTGAAATGAAACTTTTTGCCATTTATCAACAAATCGCAAGGAATCTAATAAAAAGTGATGTATGTCAATATATTTGTTATATTGCATGTGCATGTACGTTATTGTCATTGTATGTACCTTGGTTAAATATACACTGGGGGAGGGAATATATCAAGATTAGAGTTTGTCACACTATTCTGGATACCCACTACCCCAATGCAGTGTGCACCTATTATAATAATAATAAGGCACAGGTCTCATCATACATTCGGGACACGGCCTTGCTACACTTGACTAAAGTGGAGGACTGGAGTCCTTTGCTCGCTTTTACATTAGAAAAGTGGTTTAAGGCTGCATTCACATGACAGTATGGGGGACATATATATGGCCCCTATAGACGGCAATGGCCGCACTGAGCATTACGGTGCCTTACACATAGGACATGTCCTATCTTTCCCCGTATGCACGGCTGAGCGCAGTGCATCTTTATGGAGAGGGGTCACCCCTCCTCCTCTCCGGACGTTTGCCCGCCCGGCTACGGCCCATCGGGCCTATGTTCCTGTGAATTTGCAGATGCCTTAAGAGTTAGTAACTTAGTCCTAGCCCTCACCATACATTTCAGGAAGTGGGAGGGTAGCAAAAAATGCAATTTACAAGACTTGTGCATGTGCAACATCCCCCACCAGGGCCTAGCCTTTTCTTGGAGCCTGGAGGCAGCCGGGCCCAGAATACCGGAGTTGCTGGCGGTTGCGGCCTAGGCACACTAGTGTTGTGGTGCTTGGTATGGGGACTGGAGGGCTGTCCTACAGCCTGGCAGGACTCCAGTGGGTGGTGTGTGCAAGAAATTAGATGAGAGAGAGGCTGATGTACTGGTTCTCCCTGGGGCAACCCCTTAGTGTTTGTAGTATGAGTCCCTGGATCATAGATGGGGGAGCCCTTGATGGTGACAGCCGTAGCAGGGACCAGACGGAGGCAACGTTGTGCAAAAATATCTTACAGTTCTTTATTCGAACCAACAGCAGAAAACGTGCCAAACGATTCCATACAGATGCCGGATTACTGGGAGTGATCTTGGAGATGCAGACTGGAAGGTAGCTGTGTCCAATGCTGGAAGCTGCAGCTTGTCCTGGGTCTTCTGTGTGAGATACTGAAGGTGTATCTCACACTGTCTCTGGTCACTCAGTGTTGTATAAGGTGAGCTGAGGCCTAGGAGGCCTGTAGCAAGAGCTTGTGCTCTAAGGGTCTCTCTGATAAGAGAGCTTGCTGGAAAGAGCTCCTCATGAGGTGAGAGCTCAGCACCAAGAGAGATTGCCATTTCCTGTCCAGGGGTTTTGTTACACTCTGGTCAGGTGGTCTCACTCTCCAATCACACTCCAGTTACAAAGGTGGAACATCAATGGATAATAACATTAAATACAATTAATCCTTGCCTATCCAGGCATTGTCTACCACTGCTAATTACCTCTATCTGACTATGTGATCCTGAAGTTAGTTGTACAGGCTCACCTACTGGGGACACACAGACAACGGGTCTTATCCGCAACTACTCCTCTGCCTATGCATCGGCAGGGGAGTTGCACATGTTAGATAATTGTATTCATGTAGCAAGTAGATGTTGAGACAAGCAACCATCTATGTTATGGCAGAGATTGTGCATATATATTATAATGTGTAACACAGCATGAATATCGTTGTTTCCGGATTGAGTCGGGGTCACATGGGCTAGTACCCCACATAGATTCCTGGCATTTACAGTATTTGCTTTACTTTTGGAGATACCCCTGAACATGATGGTTACTCAACTGATGACATATCACTAGAATAAGTCATTATTTTATGATTAGTTGGTTCCAACCTTTAGGACACATTATCCAGGTCCTTTAGTCTATACCATTGCTATAGTAAGAACCCAACACAGTTAGGGTGTTAGCTTATTGGTTATCTTAAATTGTATGATTGACTCAGCAGTAAAATATAAGATGACTTTCAAGTGAACCTGTGAGGGCAATTTTGGACACTAAACTACAAATGTTTAGTGTCCTATGGACCTATTATATAGTTTTTTTAAAGCAGCCATGGAGAGATCTCAAACAGGACGATCTGGAACAGTAAACCTGTAATCCACAACCTGTACTTGATTTAGTGCCCCAAATCGCCCTGACAGGTTCTGTGTACAAAAACACTTTAGAACAATATTTATTAAGGGTGTCAGTTTTACTTACATAGAAGAAACTTGGCACCCCCCTAGGCTGAGCAGCAGGTGCCAGGTCTGAAAAACATTCCGGGGACCTTAGGGAAAAATTTATATTTATATTGATGCAAAACTTATAAGGAGACAGAGTCATAGTGGTTACTGTATGTGTAATAAAGTGAATGGAAAACCTCCAGGCGTGTTACATTTTGTGTAAACATGGGGCGTATAGGTTACCTTCTCAAATAAATATGTAGATTAAACATGTTTGGATGGTGTAGTTAATGTAATAATATATGCAAATTTTAATTCTAATGCGTTGTATAGTACAATATATACTTCAAACCTCAAGTTCAACCATAGTCTTTATAGTTTGATGAGATGGCACACTAGCTTTATTATTTCCCCAAATCAGAGGTGAGGTTCTCTGAAGCTATTGCGGGTGTTGCACGATATAAATGAAAATGTTAGGATTAAAATAATCTAACAGCACTCTCACTTCAGAATCCAATCAGATTTTTCATATACATTATTTTTTGTCAGTAGGAAAAATATTAAAAATGAATAACAAGAATATAAAGATAATATGATATATTTCATATATATCCTATATTTTCATATCTTATCATTACTAAGGATTTTATTCTCATTTTATTTATTTCGACTATATCTCCTATAGTCCTATACTTAACTCAATTGAAGTGCTTTACATGATGGTTTATTTGAAGATTTGCATGAATACTTAACTTGTATTGTAAGAGTTTCATATGCAGACGGTCCCCGACTTAAGGACACTCGACTTACAGATGACCCCTAGTTACAGACGGACCTCTCTGCCCACTGTGACCTCTGGTGAAGCTCTCTGGATGCTTTATTTTAGTCCCCGGCTGCAATAACCAAGGTGTTTTTGTAATGTAAGGTGTTTTATAATGAAGCTTTATTGATAATACATTTGGAACAAGGACAACATTTTTTTTCTGCATTTGCAATTGTAAAAATATACCAGTTCAGACTGACATACAAATTCAACTTAAGAACAAACCTTAAGAATCTATCATGTACATAACCCGGGGACTGCCTGTATATTGTAAATAAAATAGCTATATAGTAAGCTAAAAGGCCACCATATACAGGCAGTCCCGGGTTACGTAAAAGATAGGGTCTGTAGGTTTGTTCTTAAGTTGAATTTGTATGTAAGTTGGAACTGTATATTTTATTATTGTAACCCCAACCATGGTCTCTGTGACAATTGGATTTTAAATATGTTGGGTTCTCATAAGAACCAGGAATAACCATAAATCTTAATTACAGACACATTTAATAAGGTTATAGTTGTTTATTGTAGCCTGGGACTAAAGTACAGTAAATTAACAATTACCAGAGGTCCGTTTGTAACTAGGAGTTGTCTGTAAGTCGGATGTTCTTAAATAGGGAACTGCCTGTACATGCATTGTGCAAATGACAGTGTACAGCACCTGCTGCAGTCAGATGATCTATAGTATAGAATTGCTTACAGAACTACTAGAAAAGTAGTCTGATATCACCACCTAATGGATATTTTGTAGTAAGGCACAGTAAAACCACTCAACGCTGCAAAGCTTATGTAACTTTATGGTATTATGTGAATCTCAAAGTCGTAAATATACACATTACTTATCTGAGTACAATTACATTATCCAAATGTGCCAACCTCATCACTACTATGTGCATTATTCCATTGAGTATGGGAGTATCTGTGTCTGACATATTGTAGCCATACAGTTAGTTCTGTTCCTTGTTAAAATTATGAAAATCAATGTCTAGGTCTTTCATTGATTACTTACAATACTCAGTAAACACATTGGTTTAACCTATCAGTGACTGAAATCTGAAAGATCTGAAAAGGTTTTGATGCCATTTTAGCAAATGTGCACAGATATAGTGGTTTAAAGACCCTAACTTCATTTTTTTGGTGTAGTTCATTTTTGACACCTAGGGCTAGTTAAAAAGGAACAAACGGGTCAACTATGGCAGTGCTTTTTATAGTGTAGGCAGGGATTTTTTTATTAATTAATTGGGAAATATAAATTCGTATTTAGTTATTTTTGTTACTTTTTTTTTTTACTTTATATGCTCGCTATGAGGTCATGAAAGACCCCTGGGAACATTTTTAAAATACAACAAAATGGGGATTCAGTCCATGAAAGAAATCCCACATAAATACTTAATAAAGACAAAACAGCCTTCATACATGATTACTAGAGATGAGCGAGCACTAAAATGCTCGGGTACTCGTTATTCGAGACGAACTTTTCCCGATGCTCGAGTGCTCGTCTCGAATAACGAGCCCCATTGAAGTCAATGGGAGACTCGAGCATTTTTCAAGGGGACCAAGGATCTGCACAGGGAAGCTTGGCCAAACACCTGGGAACCTCAGAAAAGGATGGAAACACCACGGAAATGGACAGGAAACAGCAGGGGCAGCATGCATGGATGCCTCTGAGGCTGCTTAATCGCACCATTATGCCAAAATTATGGGCAACAGCATGGCCATGACAGAGTGACAGAATGAAGCTAGATAGCATCTAAAACATCCAATAATTGACCCTGACACTATAGGGGACTTCATGCAGAGGCAGCGGCAGCAGCGGAAGGCTAGAGAGTGGCATGGCGACATACCCTAAATGGACTCAGGCTTCAAACCAATGGGTGGCAGAGAGGAACCAAAGGAGGTGAGCAAGAAGCGCTCAAATAATATCGGTACATGATAAAAGTTTTCCAGTATATTTTGTGGATTACACAGCAGGGTGGCGACAAAGTTAACATGGAAGCCATGAAAACAACCCAAAATTCTGCCTGACACAGCTCGTTTGATAAGGGGACCATGTATGGAGGCAGTGAACTAGTAGTAGATTAAAGGTGCTGCAGTTAAAACTATGTTAGTTGGATCTTGGCATGGAGCTGGCGCTCCGCTGCCAGGCGAGCTTTCGCCAATCCAAGCCCCTGTCTCTAGGCTACTCCCCAAACAGCACTTCTAAGAACCTTTTGTATAAGATCAAGTGTAATAGCGTTCTTATAAGTTTAGGATATGGCGGGTGAGGGGAATGGAAACAGATGCGCAAGAAGCACTGAAATAATATTGGTAAATGATAAAAGTTTGCCAGTATATTTTGTGGATTACACAGCAGGGTGGCGACAAAGTTAACAAGTTTGTTGTGGAAGCCATGAAAACAACCCAAAATTATGCCTGACACAGCTCGTTTGATAAGGGGACCATGTATGCCTACAGTTCATGCCAGTCGCTGCTCTGGCTGCCAGTCTCTTTTCGAATACAGTTTAAAATAATAACCCTCATCCATAAAGCTCTGTATAATGCTGCACCCCCCTACCTCTCCTCTCTTATCTCAGTCTATCGCCCAACCCGTGCTCTTAGATCCGCCAGTGATCTTAGATCAACCTCTACCCTAGTGCGGACCTCCCACTCGCGTCTCCAAGACTTCTCTAGAGCTGCACCAATTCTATGGAATGCTCTGCCCCGGACTATCAGACTAATACCTAACCTCCAAAGTTTCAAACGTGCTCTTAAAACCCATTTCTTTAGGCAAGCCTATAACACTCATTAACTGCATGAAGTTTTAACTCTTCTACTAACCCGCCCTGTGTCGTCCTCCCATCTGTTATCCAGCAACCAACAGGCACCAGACTTCTATGCAGTCCCATTCACCCTGGACCTGGTGACGGCTGAGTGGTTCAAGCGACAGCAATTCCATTTATTATATTTTGTTCTATTCCCTAAGAAGAATGGCTTGACCATTAAAAATTCTTTTACCTCGTGTTACCCCATCATCTTCATAAACCGTAAGCTCTGGCGAGCAGGGACCTCACTCCTGTTGTTCCATACAAATGTTGTGCTCTGTTACATTACATTTGTATTTGTTTCCTATGATTTGTAAAGCGCTACGGAATATGATGGCGCTATATAAATAAAGATTATTATTATTATTATTATTATTATTATTATGGAGGCAGTGAACTAGTAGTAGATTAAAGGTGCTGCACTTAAAACTATGTTAGTTGTATCTTGGGATGGAGCTGGCGCTCCGCTTCCAGGCGAGCTTTCGCCAATCCAAGCCCCTGTCTCTAGGCTACTCCCCAAACAGCACTTCTAAGAACCTTTTGTATAAGATCAAGTGTAGTAGCGTTCTTATAAGTTTGGGATATGGCGAGAGAGGGGAATGTAAACAGATGCGCAAGAAGCGCTGAAATAATATCGGTAAATGATAAAAGTTTGCCAGTATCTTTTGTGGATTACACAGCAGGGTGGCGAGAAAGTTAACAAGTTTGATGTGGAATGCCCTGTAATAGCTCTTGGGCGGTGTGCCTTTTAATCGGCTAGGCTCAGCAGTTTGAGCACCGCCTGCTGTCGCTTAGCGACGGCACTGCTGCTGTGCCTAGAGCTACCGACTGATGGCGCCATGGCCACGGATAGTAATTCGGAGGAGGAGGAGGTGGAGGAGGGGTGGGAGGAGGAGGAGGTATAGTAGGCCTTTAAGACCTGGACCGAGGTAGGCCCCGCAATCCTCTGCGTCGGCAGTATATCACCAGCCCCAGGGTCAGACTCGGTCCCAGCGTGCACCAAGTTAAGTGTAGTAGCGTTCTTATAAGTTTGGGATATGGCGGGTGAGGGGAATGTAAACAGATGCGCAAGAAGCGCTGAAATAATATTGGTAAATGATAAAAGTTTGCCAGTATATTTTGTGGATAACACAGCAGGGTGGCGACAAAGTTAACAAGTTTGTTGTGGAAGCCATGAAAACAACCCAAAATTCTGCCTGACAAAGCTCGTTTGATAAGGGGACCATGTATGGAGGCAGTGAACTAGTAGTAGATTAAAGGTGCTGCAGTTAAAACTATGTTAGTTGGATCTTGGCATGGAGCTGGCGCTCCGCTGCCAGGCGAGCTTTCGCCAATCCAAGCCCGTGTCTCTAGGCTACTCCCCAAACAGCACTTCTAAGAACCTTTTGTATAAGATCAAGTGTAGTAGCGTTCTTATAAGTTTAGGATATGGCGGGTGAGGGGAATGGAAACAGAAGCGCAAGAAGCGCTGAAATAATATTGGTAAATGATAAAAGTTTGCCAGTATATTTTGTGGATAACACAGCTGGGTGGCGACAAAGTTAACAACTTTGATGTGGAATCCATGAAAACAACCCAAATTTCTGCCTGACACACCTCGTTTGATAAAGGGACGATGTATGGAGGCAGCTATATGGACGACTTTTGGAGGTAGCAATGGAGACAACGTGTGGAGGCTGCTATGGAGACAATTTAATTTGGATAGTGCCTGTATGTGGCAGTCCAAAAAAGTTTTCAAACCAGAGGAGCAGGTAGGTGGCCCTCCAGAAAAATGGAATAGATTGAGTGCCTGTATGTGGCAGTCCAAAAAAGTTTTCAAACCAGAGGAGCAGGTAGGTGGCCCTCCAGAAAAATTGAATAGATTGAGTGCCTGTATGTGGCACTCCCAAAAATTGTTTAAAACAGAGGACCGGGTGGGTGGCCCTCCATAAAAATTAAATGCATAAAGTACTATAGCTAGAGCCAGTGGGCCCTGTAAAAAAATAGCCAGTTTCCTCTGCTTTACTGTACAAAGAGGAGGAGAAGGAGGAAAATGAGGAGGAGGAGGAGTGGATAAATTATTCAGGTTGAGCTTCCTTCACCTGGTGGAGATTGGAAATTAGGAGAAATCCAGGCTTTATTCATCATGATAAGCGTCAGCCTGTCAGCGCTGTCAGTCGACAGGCGTGTACGCTTATCGGTGATGATGCCACCAGCTGCACTGAAAACCCGCTCGGACAAGACGCTAGCGGCAGGGCAGGCAAGAACCTCCAAGGCGTACAGCGCCAGTTCGTGCCACATGTCCAGCTTTGAAACCCAGTAGTTGTAGGGAGCTGTGTGATCATTTAGGACGATGGTATGGTCAGCTACGTACTCCCTCACCATCTTTCTGTAAAGATCAGCCCTACTCTGCCGAGACTGGGGACAGGTGACAGTGTCTTGCTGGGGTGACATAAAGCTGGCAAAAGCCTTGTAAAGCGTACCCTTGCCAGTGCTGGACAAGCTGCCTGCTCGCCTACTCTCCCTCGCTACTTGTCCCGCAGAACTACGCACTCTGCCGCTAGCGCTGTCAGAAGGGAAATACTGTTTCAGCTTGTGCACCAGGGCCTGCTGGTATTCATGCATTCTCACACTCCTTTCCTCTCCAGGGATGAGAGTGGAAAGATTTTGCTTGTACCGTGGGTCCAGGAGAGTGAACACCCAGTAATCGGTGCTGGAATAAATTCTTTGAACGCGAGGGTCACGGGATAGGCAGCCTAGCATGAAATCTGCCATATGCGCCAGAGTACCAACGCGTAAGAATTCACTCCCCTCACTGGCCTGACTGTCCATTTCCTCCTCCTCCAACTCCTCCAACTCCTCTTCTTCTGCCCATACACGCTGAACAGTGAAGGACTCAACAATGGTCCCCTCTTGTGTCTCGCCAACATTCTCCTCCTCTTCCTCCTCATCCTCCTCCACCTCCACCTCCTCCGATATGCGCTGAGAAACAGACCTAAGGGTGCTTTGGCTATCAACAAGGGAATCTTCTTCCCCCATCTCTTGTGACGAGCGCAAAGCTTCCGACTTCATGCTGATCAGAGATTTTTTCAACAGGCCAAGCAGCGGGATGGTGAGGCTGATGATGGCGGCATCGCCACTGACCATCTGTGTTGACTCCTCAAAGTTACTCAGCACCTGACAGATATCAGACATCCATGTCCACTCCTCATTGTAGACTTGAGGAAGCTGACTGACCTGACTACCAGTTCTGGTGGAAGTTGACATCTGGCAGTCTACAATCGCTCTGCGCTGCTGGTAAACTCTGGATAACATGGTCAGTGTTGAATTCCACCTCGTGGGCACGTCGCACAACAGTCGGTGAGCGGGCAGTTGGAGGCGGCGCTGCGCTGCCCTGAGAGTGGCAGCATCTGTGCTGGACTTCCTGAAATGCGCACAGATGCGGCGCACCTTCGTGAGCAAATCAGACAGATTGGGGTATGTCTTGAGGAAACGCTGAACTATCAGATTTAACACATGGGCCAGGCATGGCACATGTGTCAGTCTGCCGAGTTGCAGAGCCGCCACCAGGTTACGGCCGTTGTCACACACAACCATGCCTGGCTTCAGGTTCAGCGGTGCCAGCCACAGATCAGTCTGCGCCGTGATGCCCTGTAATAGTTCTTGGGCGGTGTGCCTTTTATCGCCTAGGCTCAGCAGTTTGAGCACCGCCTGCTGTCGCTTAGCGACGGCACTGCTGCTGTGCCTAGAGCTACCGACTGATGGCGCCATGCCCACGGATGGTAGTTCGGAGGAGGAGGTGGAGGCATAGTAGGCCTGAAACACCTGGACCGAGGTAGGCCCCGCAATCCTTGGCGTCGGCAGTATATGACCAGCCGCAGGGTCAGACTCGGTCCCAGCCTCCACCAAGTTAACCCAATGTGCCGTCAGCGATATATAGTGGCCCTGCCCGGCAGCACTCGTCCACGTGTCCGTGGTCAGGTGGACCTTGTCAGAAACGGCGTTGGTCAGGGCACGGATGATGTTGTCTGACACGTGCTGGTGCAGGGCTGGGACGGCACATCGGGAAAAGTAGTGGCGGCTGGGGACCGAATACCGAGGGGCGGCCGCCGCCATGAGGTTGCGAAAGGCCTCGGTCTCTACTAGCCTATAGGGCAGCATCTCCAGTCTGAGCAATCTGGAGATGTGGACATTAAGGGCTTGGGCGTGCGGGTGGGTTGCACTATATTTGCGTTTCCGCTCCAGCGTCTGGGGTATGGAGAGCTGAACGCTGGTGGATGCTGTGGAGGATCGTGGAGGCGACGATGGGGTTTTTGTGGCAGGGTCCTGGGCAGGGGGCTGACTATCAGCTGACACAGGGGAAGGAGCAGTGGTGTGCACGGCCGGAGGTGAACGGGCTTGTTGCCACTGAGTGGGGTGTTAGGCATTCATATGCCTGCGCATACTGGTGGTAGTTAAGCTATTAGTGGTGGAACCCCTGCTGATCCTGGTTTGGCAAATGTTGCACACCACAGTCCGTCGGTCATCCGGTGTTTCCTTAAAGAACCTCCAGACTTCTGAAAATCTAGCCCTCGCCGCAGGAGCCCTCGCCACGGGAGCTTCACTAGTTGACACATTTGGCGCTGATGCACGAGGTCTGGCCCTGCCTCTCCGTCTGGCCCCACCACTGCCTCTTCCAACCTGTTCTGGTCGAGGACTCTCCTCCGTCTCAGAAGCACTGTGTTCACCCGGCCTATCAACCCAGCTTGGGTCTGTCACCTCATCATCCTCCGATCCCTCAGTCTGCTCCCCCCTCGGACTTCCTGCCCTGACAACAACTTCCCCACTGTCTGACAACCGTGTCTCCTCATCGTCGGACACCTCTTTACACACTTCTTCCACTACGTCAAGAAGGTCATCATCACCCACAGACTGCGACTGGTGGAAAACCTGGGCATCGGAAAATTGCTCAGCAGCAGCAGGACAAGTGGTTTGTGACTGTGGGAAGGGTCCAGAAAACAGTTCCTCAGAGTATGCCGGTTCAAATGCCAAATTTTCCTGGGAGGGGGCAGACTGGGGGGGAGGAGGCTGAGGTGCAGGAGCTGGAGGAGTGCCGATTTCGGTGACATGGGTGGACTGCGTGGAAGACTGACTGGTGGACAAATTGCTCGAAGCATTGTCGGCAATCCACGACATCACCTGTTCGCACTGTTCTGGCCTCAACAGTGCTCTACCACGAGTCCCAGTAACTTCAGACATGAACCTAGGGAGTGTAGCTCTGCGGCGTTCCCCTGCTCCCTCATCAGCAGGTGGTGTCTCACCCCGCCCAGGACCACGGCCTCTGATTCCTGCAGTAGTTGGACGCCCACGTCCCCGCCCTCGTCCTCTACCCCTAGCCCTCGGGTTAAACATTTTGAAAATGAAAGTTATAACTTTAATTTTTTTTTTACTTTTTTTTGTGTTTTTTTGTGTTTTTTAGTTTTTTTTTGTGTTTTTTAGTTTTTAAAACCAAACAATGCTATCCTATTGCTATGGCTATTTTCTAGCCAAGTATGAAAGCACACTGCTATGCCAGATGAGATGACGCTGAGTTATGAAAAAATAAACGTAAAATAAAAAGGAAATGGCAGACTGTGCCTAATTGAAATCCAACCCCTAATAAATTTTCCCACTTCGGTCTTTGCGATAAATATGTGCGTCACTAAGCGCAAAACACAGCGGTCGCAAGTCTCACTACAAATTGCTCACAATTTGCTAGTAGATGCACTGCAGCAAGGACAGCCACCAGCAGATCAACCAGAAATCAAATATATATAACGCTACTGTAGGCGTAAGTAAGCCATATGGACTCTCCTATGGCTATTTTCTAGCCAAGTATGAAAGCACACTGCTATGCCATATGAGATGACGCTGAGTTTTGAAAAAATAAACGTAAAATAAAAAGGAAATGGCAGACTGTGCCTAATTGAAATCCAACCCCTAATAAATTTTCCCACTTCGGTCTTTGCGATGGATATGTGCGTCACTAAGCGCAAAACACAGCGGTCGCAAGTCTCACTACAAATTGCTCACAATTTGCTAGTAGATGCACTGCAGCAAGGACAGCCACCAGCAGATCAACCAGAAATCAAATATATATAACGCTACTGTAGGCGTAAGTAAGCCGTTTGGATTCTCCTATGGCTATTTTCTAGCCAAGTATGAAAGCACACTGATGAGATGACGCTGAGTTATTAAAAAAATAAACGTAAAATAAAAAAGGAAATGGCAGACTGTGCCTAATTGAAATCCAACCCCTAATAAATTTTCCCACTTCGGTCTTTGCGATGGATATGTGCGTCACTAAGCGCAAAACACAGCGGTCGCAACTCTCACTACAAATTGCTCACAATTTGCTAGTAGATGCACTGCAGCAAGGACAGCCACCAGCAGATCAACCAGAAATCAAATATATATAACGCTACTGTAGGCGTAAGTAAGCCGTTTGGATTCTCCTATGGCTATTTTCTAGCCAAGTATGAAAGCACACTGATGAGATGACGCTGAGTTATGAAAAAATAAACGTAAAATAAAAAGAAACTGCCAGACTGTGCCTAATTAAAATCCAACCCCTAATAAATTTTCCCACTTCGGTCTTTGCGATGGATATGTGCGTCACTAAGCGCAAAACACAGCGGTCGCAAGTCTCACTACAAATTGCTCACAATTTGCTAGTAGATGCACTGCAGTAAGGACAGCCACCAGCAGATCAACCAGAAATCAAATATATATACAGGCGGTCCCCTACTTAAGGACACTCGACTTACAGACAACCCATAGTTACAGACGGACCCCTCTGCCCACTGTGACCTCTGGTGAAGCTCTCTGGATGCTTTAAAATAGTCCCAGATTGCAATAATCAGCTTAAAATTGTCTGCAATAAAGCTTTATTGATAATTCTTGGTCCTATTACAGCAAAAAAATTTGAAACTCCAATTGTCACTGGGGCAAAAAAAAAAATTGTCGGGAACTACAATGATAAAATATACAGTTTCGACTTACATACAAATTCAACTTAAGAACAAACCTACAGTCCCTATCTTGTATGTAACCCGGGGACTGCCTGTAACGCTACTGTAGGCGTAAGTAAGCCGTTTGGATTCTCCTATGGCTATTTTCTAGCCAAGTATGAAAGCACACTGATGAGATGACGCTGAGTTATGAAAAAATAAACGTAAAATAAAAAGAAACTGCCAGACTGTGCCTAATTGAAATCCAACCCCTAATAAATTTTCCCACTTCGGTCTTTGCGATGGATATGTGCGTCACTAAGCGCAAAACACAGCGGTCGCAACTCTCACTACAAATTGCTCACAATTTGCTAGTAGATGCACTGCAGCAAGGACAGCCACCAGCAGATCAACCAGAAATCAAATATATATAACGCTACTGTAGGTGTAAGTAAGCCGTTTGGATTCTCCTATGGCTATTTTCTAGCCAAGTATGAAAGCACACTGATGAGATGACGCTGAGTTATGAAAAAATAAACGTAAAATAAAAAGTAAATGGCAGACTGTGCCTAATTGAAATCAAACCCCTTATAAATTTTCCCACTTTGGTGTTTGAGGTGGATATGTGTGTCACTAAGAGCTAAACACAACGGTAGCAAGTCCCCCTGCAAATTCCTCACAATATGGTACTAGCTGCACTACTAGTGCCAGCAAGCCCAGCCACAAGCAAACAAAAAAAAAAAAGTATAACGTTATTGTAGCCCTAAGAAGGGCTGTTGGGTTCTTGTTGAATCACTCCTGCCTAACACTATTCTAATAGAACACCCTAACGCTTTCCCTGACCAGCAGCAGCTCTCTCCCTAGCGGCATCCAGACACAGAATGATCCGAGCAGCGCGGGCAGCGGCTAGTCTATCCCAGGGTCACCTGATCTGGCCAGCCAACCACTGCTATCGACGTGTAAGGGTACCACGTCATGGTGGGTGGAGTGCAGAGTCTCCTGGCTTGTGATTGGCTCTGTTTCTGGTCGCCAAAAAGCAAAACGGCAGGAGCTGCCATTTTCTCGAGCGGGCGAAGTGTTCGTCCGAGCAACGAGCAGTTTCGAGTACGCTAATGCTCGAACGAGCATCAAGCTCGGACGAGTATGTTCGCTCATCTCCAATGATTACGAATGATAACCTCACACAATGATAGAATGAAAACTCAAAAAATCGGATGGATCTTACTGCTCTTGAAGAAGTAGGGAGGTTGCACAAAGTGACCATGAATTTGCAAATTGGGTGCATTACACAGCATGAATATGAGACTGTCCCTAGCTAGCCCACGTGTAAAGCTACCTGTCATTACAAGAACAGTACCCAGAGCTCCCCCTAGCTCAAAATAAACCCTCACCATTCCACACAGTCCCAATATGTTTGTAGTGCATATGGCATTGTCATGAGAGGAACTAAACGCAGTGGGGCACATTTACTTACCCGGTCCTGTCACGATCCCAGAGGTGCGTTGTCCGACGAGGATGAAGTCCGGTGCGATTCACTTACATTGTGTGCCCGATATCCTGCATGTGTCGCTTCCCTGCTGAGGTCCACCGGAGTTCACCTTCTTCTTCCCAGTGCATGTGAGTGCAGGTCTTGCGTCACAATTTGATTTTTAAATCCCGCGCTCAGTCCGAATCAGTCGGTTGTCCGACGGACATGGCCCCCGATTTGTGTCACATGAAAGTAAAATAGTCGGAAATAGTTGGGAAACCTGACGGAAATGTGGTGTGCGAACCTAAATGTGCCCCAGTGTGTTTCTAGGGCTATCTTAATAAGCATATAGCCACCATTAGCGGCTCCAGTGGGAGTCCGGCTAAATCACAGGTATCATCTGCGATCGAAGGGAACAATTTCCACTTTTCCAAAATTTTGTCTTTTTTTATAAGTTTTCCACTGTAACTGGCCCATCTCTATGAACTCCAATTACAGAGGGAAACCGTTTCTCTGGGTACAGAGAGCTGCACTGGGTCTACCAACACCTAGCAACTCTAGTTAACCCTCTAAGAGCCCAAAATGACTGCCACTAACTGCTTTTACCGTCACCCTGGGTCTCTGGCAGTCTCTGATACCCAGAGACCCATCCTGCTCCTGCCATCAGATCGCAGGAGAAATTGCAGTGACGCCAAAAGACACTGTTACAGACTAGGGACCTGCACGACTGTCATCTTAAGACAGTGGGCAGTTAGGAATGAGTTAGAAAAAAAGGTGTTATCAGAAAATGATCGATTGTACAAGGCTACAACCCCAGATGTAAAACGTTAGTATTATATAGAAAAAGCCCCACTCTGCATATATTAATGTATATAGAAAAATCTATATACTTATATACTTTTCTCCAGCGCTTATTTAAAAAAATGTAAAATTTAAAAAAAATGTTACATTTTTTAAAATAATGTTGATGATATATATGTTGGACATTTGATTAGTGGGGAGACTTTGGTAACTTTTTTAGTGGGGGGAGTTTTGCTGGGCATTATATTGCTGGAGAGGCTGCTGGATATTTCATTCGAGGGGGAAGCTACTGGGCATTTTATTACTGGAGAAGCTGCTGGGCATTTCATTAGTGGGGAAGGGTGTGACCAATGCATTTCCCACCTTGGGCTTATTCTGTAGTCAATAAGTTTTCCCTGTGTTTTATGGTAAAATCAGATACCTCTATTTATATTCAAATTGCCTTATACTCCAGTATTTACAATCATTTTTTATGTTGAACTAAATATTTAAATCTTCATAGTGTCATTTTATTACCTTTCCTTGTATATATCTATATTTTAAAAAAATCCTAAAATTTAGCAGTTTTTAGCTAGCTGCTCAAAATAAATTGACACTTCCCAATGTAATAATGTTGACTACATCACATCCTCCATGTTTCCCTATATAATGACCCCTGCACAGGTCACATACCAAGATTAGAAAAGTCTTTCATAGATCTTCAGACTATAGGTGCCTATGCTGAACTTCACACATTATGGCCACCCATCCTTATGATGGCACAACTGCACAGAGGAATAGAGTAGGTAAGAGGGCTCACAGTCCCCACAATGTCCTACTGACTATTAGATTGTATGTAAAAGCCTGGGAAAATGTAACTTTTCTGTGGATCACAAGAACCCCTAGCCTGCAGATTGTTAGCCAGGGACTTTTGAGCACCCAGCTTAGAGCACATTTCAAACGGAAATATTTATAAGTCAATCACCATTCACATGTCTTCAAACTGGTCACAAGATCCAAATAATGGACCCAATAGAGTTAATGGTACACCCATTTTCTTTTGAAAAGGGGAAACTTTGCATTAATCGGCTGTTTTATTACATGACTGCATTTGTAATAAAAAGGAAAACACATCATTTTACAGAAATGACCAGAACAAACAGCTGCCAGTCTGACAGTAGTGGATTTCAAGAAGACCCTTCAGAGCCTTTACCCTTGCAGGTAAATCACATATTTATAAATAATAATCCAATTGCTATTTATTTTAGCAAGAAATTATATTCCTCAAATTTCTTTTTGTTAGCTTTCAAGCTAGAATCTCACATGCTGTTCTTGATGCAGCTTTTGAGCCATCATTGATAAATGTGAATCTAGGAGAAAGTATTAAAGGACATCTACCACCACATTTAGGATGCTCGCTACCTTCGGGGTGATGGGGGACTCCTGTTGGCATGCTCCGGGCCGTCTTCTATAATGAAATATTGATATTGGCTAGACGAACGCCTCCTGTCTCTGTTGGAATTTTATAAATTTATTCACGCCCCTTCTGTTTTCCTCCCCCATGTAGGCTTTCTGCACCCAGCTGCGCAAGGACAGTAGCTATCGCGCATGCGCAAGATGAACAAAAAGCCCCATGACATCACTGGCAGTCTGCTGCGCTTGCGGCCAGCCTACATGGGGTCAGGAGAACAGAAGGGACATGAATAAATTAGATTCTTACAGAGCCAGGAGGTGCTTGGAGTCAATATTTCATTATAGAAGATGACCCGAAGCATGCCAGCAGGAGTCCTCCATCACCCCTAAGGAAAGAGCATCCGTTTGGGAACAGTCTACCACCTCTAAATGTGGTGGTAGATGTCCTTTATATTTCCCATTACTGTGCATTAGAGACAATTATATATATGTATTAGTTGATTCTTTGATGATAAAGGGAGGACAGGCAAGGAGAATATAAAAAGGTGAAAAATTTGCACATATAAGATAGAACCTTTTCACAAAAAATAAAGGTTTTTTCCTGGACAATTGGAATAACTTTGGTTTGGACAAAACAGAATTGATATGAAACCAGATTTTTTATAGAAGCTCATCTGGGATGTTTCATTCATCTCCAATGTACAACTACCCCTCTTAAACTGCCACAAAAACTGCATGTGGAATGCTACAGAAATAACCATAGTATAATCCTACTTGCAGTCAGCTGATTTCTGGTAATAACCATGTCATTTTTTCGATTAAGCTCTAACATTAGAAAAGTTTTCTAAATGTATTTTCCCAAATGGTGTGTGGTATAAAATGGTTATTCAGTTAAGGCTATGCAATGCCATATTTCCTCTCCAGTAGGGAATTTAGAGAACTTGGACCTAGTTATTTGGTGATGAATTAAAGGCTGCTAAAATGGGTTAATTGAGATGGGCAGCCTCTTTGAATTAACCCAGCTTTTACACCACAAAGCTTACAGGCTGGGTATGACGCCATTTCCTCTTGTAACTTTAACTGTTACTTGTGAGTCATCAGAGTCAAAAAGTGACTGCTATCTGCTACTTTCCATATACTTTTAATAGGTAAACGGTAATTTCAATATAAAAGAGGGTATGCTGAAAATAATACTGAGTTCCTTTAATACTGGATATGCATTATATTGACTGCAAGAGAAGGCAAGCAAACTATTTTAGATGCATTTCCAATGATGAAATATCTAGAACAAGTTTTAGGTTTTAATGACCGCAGGTTGGTTCCTCCACCACATCATTTGACAGCCCAGTAGACAGTGGCAGTGTTTCCATACTCACAGTAATCCAAGTAATTTTTTTTTGTAAAAATTTGTTTTCTTCTCTGTTTTCAGAAACTGCATGAAAGTTCAGAAAGTAATGATAGCCAGACCACTCTCAGAGAGAAAGCAGATTTCTCTGTTTCTTATGAGGAAACTCAAGAATATGCTAATGTCACTCACGTTACTGAATCTTCAGAAATATGCGCAAATGTTACTTTAAGAAAGAAAGAAAAGTTGAAGTCATTGTCAATAAATAGTGAAGATGTGTTTCAGAGTTTTGATATTAATGATAAAGAGAATATACAAAAAACAGAAAGTCAAGAGCCGGCACCAAGAGGTATCAGTAATGAAGAAGATACAGTCAGCAACAGCTGCCTACTGCAACGTGATCTGGATGGTTCAGTCAATGAGGCTCGTGCACAGTCTCCAGAGGTTCCTACAGAATTTGACTATCCCTTTTATGTCACCCATTTCATAAGTGATATCAGCGGTAGCATCCCGGAATCCCCTAATAATATACATCCTAGTCCAATGCCAGACTTTACTGAAGAATGTGTAAGTGATCTTCAAAAGAATGACAGTGACAGAGATTCGTTTGCAGATGATGAGTGTTCAGTGGAGTTATACAGCCTAAAATGGACACCATCCCCCACGAGTGACCTACAAAGCTCTGGATGCCACGTCCATACTTTAGAGGAATCTATAGATTACTCAGATGGGGAGCAAAATTCTAGCGACCAAGACAAAAAGAGCACATTTCAAACGGAATTAAGCACAAATATTTATAAGTCGGTGACCATTCAGATGCCTTCAAACTGGTCACAAGATCCAAATGATGGACCCAATAGAGTTAATAGTGTTTATAGCAAAAATACTAACAGAAGTGAAGTGCATGCTTTGTTACAGCACAATACAGAGCGGAAGGAAGCCTTTAGTCAGACTGATGTGGGGTGGTGGAATGAATGTCATACTAACAATCACAATTTGCATCAAAGGAGCTGTTATCTCACAGAATCACATTCATTTGATACTGTTCTCTGGCCTCCATATCATTCTCCACGTTCACCTCTGAGCACCCATTGTTGTCATTGCTGCCACTGCTATCACTGCTGTATCCAACAAAGCCCAACAAGCTACAGGCATGATGCATCCATGAGAACTTCTCCTCACGTCAACCTAGAAAGAGAGTTAACTGATACGCTGAAGTTATTGAGGGAGTCACTAATCACTATATCACTGGTATGTATGGTTCACCCCACACATCCATCAACAAGTGAAATTATGTCATTATATCTGTCTCTTGTGAATAAACTGGGAATTTTGTGTGGTTATTAGATAATATCTGCTTTAGTAATCAATGCACATTCAATGCATTTCTGTGAATAATATCTACAGAATGCTGAAATATACAAAATACTATTCGGGTAGCCAATGTCATTCATGTGGTTTGCTTCATATTGTGACTTGAAAGCTATCCAGTTAAAATATAGATACAGGTGGTCCCCGACTTAAGAACACCCGACTTACAGATGACCCCTAGTTACAAACGGATCTCTGGATGTTGGTTATTTACTGTACTTTAGCCCTAGGCTACAATGATCAGCTGTAACACATTATGAAATGTGTCTGCAATTAAGATTTACAGGCGGTCACCTACTTAAGAACACTCGACTTACATACGACCCCTAGTTACAAACGGACAACTGGATATTGGTAATTTATTGTACTTTAGTCCTAGGCTACAATACACAGCTATAACAGTTATCACAGGTGTCTGTAATGAAGCTTTATTGTTAATCCTGATTCTTATGACAACCCAGCATTTTTAAAATCCAATTGTCACAGAGACCAAAAAAGTTCTGTCTGGGATTACAATGATAAAATATACAGTTCCAACTTACATACAAATTCAAGTTAAGAACAAACCTACAGACCCTATCTTGTATGTAACCCGGGGACTGCCTGCATTGTTAATCCTGGTTCTTGACAACCCACAATTTTTTAAATCCAATTGTCACAGAAACCAAAGAAATCTTGGCTGGGGTTTACAATGATAAAATATACAGTTCTGACTTACATACAAATTCAACTTAAGAAAAAGCCTACAAAACCTATCTTGTACTTAACTCGGGGACTGCCTGTATTGCCATAGGTTGTTTCAACATTGTTTCCAGGACTCTAATCAATGGGCTATCTTATCAATGATTAACAGCCTATCAACTGCTCATACAGAGATATCAATAGATGAAAAGTATCAGTCCTTAGTTGTTGATACCTTTTATTGGTATAAGTAACTAAAAAGGATGATTTGAAAGTTGCAAGCATTCGAGACTACTCAAGTAGTGGTATAAGTACAATACACTACCTACAGATTACACAGCATTTTCATAGTTACAAGTAACCTCTAACCTATACTTATTTAAGTCATATACCTTAGTCTATTTCATATATTTGAGAGGGATGCAGGAAAAAAAATCATAACATATGAGATTAAAAAGTAAATATACCACTATACTCCACAGATCTAAGAGGCAGATACAATCATATTTTCCTATAAGCTAACACAGCAGCACAAATTGCTTTACTTTCCACTCCTGTTTCTGCAATACTTGACTTTAAAGGAAACCTACCATCTCGTATCTACCTTTTAAGGAAGATCCAGTGGCAGGTTCAACCAGAAAATGGCATGGGTACCCTTTTTAGGGCTAATCCTTGAGTGGGCTGTAACTTTATAAATCTTTTATCACCTAATATACAAATATGTGAAAGAGGCTATTGGGGCGTGGTGTAGCCGGAGCTGAAGCTACACGGTGCAGCTACTCCACCCCCTAGTAGCCTTTGGATCTTCCTACTACAAGATCTTCAGTGTGCAGCTCCTGGTAGCTGCGTGCACTCGTCCACGCTCTCCATAGACTCTCTATGCAGAGCCGGCGGTTGTGCGTACTCGGATATATTTGGTATCCCTGTAATCGGAACGACCCAAAGAATAAAGTAGATATGTCATTTGTGGTGCAAAGTGAAAGATGTAAAATACAAGCCCATAAGAATACTGCGAAAATGCGTTTTTTCACCATTTTTACCAATTCGGCATTATACAGTGAAATTTGTTACGCAGAAAATAAGCCATAACACAGCGCTCTACATGGAAAAATAAAAAAAATTATAGATTTTTGAAGGTGGGGAGTGAAAAAAAAAATGAAAAAACAAAAAAGGCCAGGTCATTAAGGGGTTAATAGGTAGATCCGAGATGGAAGGTTTCCTTTAAAGAAAGTGCCTGGGTTAATACACTATTATGAAGTTTCTAAAATAAATTGTATCCTTAACAGAATAAAGATGAGGAAGTAGAAAATATGAAACGAGCATGTCAGAAATATCGGGAGAAGCTAATAGAAACTGAGCAACGTCTGACAGAACAGCAAGCTGGATGTTATAATTTATTTACAAGGGAAGAAAGGTAAAGTCAAAATTCAAGGTATTGATCAAAGGGATTTTTCACTTTAATGATATTGTTGACCTCTAAATAGTCCAGTCCAGCTCCAGCTTTAAGGTCTGGATCCAGAAACTGGAGCCAAGTTAACATTCACATTAAGAGAAGCTAAGCTGCAGTTCCAGGGTCTGGCCAATACATGGAGAAAGGATGTAGACTTTCAGCATCTGTGCTGGAGGCTGCCAGAAGCAGTGGTCAGTTTGGGGGTCCTGATTAATGGCCCCCACTCATCAGATTTTGATGACCTTTCTGAAGGACCACAAACATTAAAAAACTACAAAATGACAGTTTTGTGGTGCAGTGCTGAGTGCATTGCAATGTAATGTATGATAGGTTTTTTTTTGCTAGTGTGCAGATTTGTATTCTGTGTAAGACATGAACATGTTTATAAATCGTGCTTGATGGTAAGAGACATGGCTAGTGAAACGGAATTGACCTACATCCACAGGTCAGTTTTTTAAACCGGTCCATGTGATATATTCATATATTTAATGGTTTTTATATGTCTTACCTGAGTTTTACATAAATAATAGCGTGAATGGCAAACGCATAGATAGAAACATACACTCACCGGCCACTTTATTAGGTACACCATGCTAGTAACGGGTTGGACCCCCTTTTGCCTTCAGAACTGCCTCAATTCTTTGTGGCATAGATTCAACAAGGTGCTGGAAGCATTCCTCAGAGATTTTGGTCAATATTGACATGATGGCATCACACAGTTGCCGCAGATTTGTCGGCTGCACATCCATGATGCGAATCTCCCGTTCCACCACATCCCAAAGATGCTCTATTGGATTGAGATCTGGTGACTGTGGAGGCCATTTGAGTACAGTGAACTCATTGTCATGTTCAAGAAACCAGTCTGAGATAATTCCAGCTTTATGACATGGCGCATTATCCTGCTGAAAGTAGCCATCAGATGTTGGGTACATTGTGGTCATAAAGGGATGGACATGGTCAGCAACAATACTCAGGTAGGCTGTGGCGTTGCAACGATGCTCAATTGGTATCAAGGGGCCCAAAGAGTGCCAAGAAAATATTCCCCACACCATGACACCACCACCACCAGCCTGAACTGTTGATACAAGGCAGGATGGATCCATGCTTTCATGTTGTTGATGCCAAATTCTGACCCTACCATCCGAATGTTGCAGCAGAAATTGAGACTCATCAGACCAGGCAACGTTTTTCCAATCTTCTACTGTTCAATTTCGATGAGCTTGTGCAAATTGTAGCCTCAGTTTCCTGTTCTTAGCTGAAAGGAGTGGCACCCGGTGTGTTCTTCTGCTGCTGTAGCCCATCTGCCTCAAAGTTCTACGTACTGTGCGTTCAGAGATGCTCTTCTGCCTATCTTGGTTGTAACGGGTGGCGATTTGAGTCACTGTTGCCTTTCTATCAGCTCGAACCAGTCTGCCCATTCTCCTCTGACCTCTGGCATCAACAAGGCATTTCCGCCCACAGAACTGCCACTCACTGGATGTTTTTTTCTTTTTTGGACCATTCTCTGTAAACCCTAGAGATGGTTGTGCGTGAAAATCCCAGTAGATCAGCAGTTCAAAGGCACTGAAATCACCTTTCTTCCTCATGCTGATGCTCGGTTTGAACTGCAGAAGATTGTCTTGACCATGTCTACATGCCTAAATGCACTGAGTTGCCGCCATGTGATTGGCTGATTAGAAATTAAGTGTTAACGAGCAGTTGGACAGGTATACCTAATAAAGTGTCCTGGGAGTGTATGTTCGGCTGTGTTACCATATTATTCATTGTACTGAATTCAGTATGAGGAACAGTGCTCTGTACTGAATGTAAAACTTACTGTAAAAGTGCATCCATTGCAATTCAGGATATTACGTGTAGCTTGTAGGCCTTAAGCAGATGGCTGTATTATAGATACAGATGCATGAAACAAGCTGCTATGAGCCCATAGTGATTCATAACTTTCATTGTTTTTCCATTATTTTGTTTTTAGAGAAAATATGAGAAGATTGCATTTGTTACGTCAAAATGTTCTAAGAGAAGCAATAGAGTTGGAGTTTAATTTGGATGCCCGAGCCCATCAGGTGAAGGAGACCATTGCTGCGGTATGTGCAAAATGAAAATATTCTCAGATTGTATCAGACTTTATATCCCTAAAATAAGATTATAGTGTTTACTTTAATATAGATTACATTTTACTATTGAACAATGTTTTCTAAACACCCATTCCCATGTAATTTTTAGCACATTTTTAATTTAGTTCAGTTTTAGTTTAGTTCATACTTTAGCATTTTTGTAGCAATTTGTAGCTTTTATGTAGAATCAGCTTTTAAAGTTAATTTTGTAAAATTTAATAAAAGTTATGAAAAATATCCCATTGAATTACTGCTGTAGTAACATATAGTATATTTATCCATTCACAAGCAAACAAAAAACATTAAAAAAAGTTGACAGATGGACGACAAAACTACCTCTCTTGAAATATCAGGTTTGTTTAAAGTATGTTCCAATTTAGGGATTTACATCTGCTTAAATCTGGAGACAAAGATCAATGGGGCATTCTACAAGTAGATATTTGTACAGTTGCAAAATGTTGGCACAATGCAAAAAAGGTGGGGAAGTGTGGACCTTTAATTGCATAATCAGTCATTATATCCTAAGGAATGCTTTTTTACTTCTGTTCTGTTGAAATCTGTTGAAACTTTAATTGCAGGGTAAAAGTAAGGAATACAGATATGGATTTACAGTGAAGATACAGATGATACATATTAGTAAAAAAAAATAAATATGTTTGAGTAAAGATGAGTCGTCACACAGATTATTTCTATAAAAAGATTATAGCTCTTTTTGTTAATTTTATACAAATTTCTACAAATTTTGTTAGGATTCAGGTTTACCCTAATTCTAACAGTAGCCCTAATGCTTACCCTAACGCTGATAAAAGTAGAAAATAAACAAAAATTATGTTAAATAAAAAATGAAAACAACTATTTATAAAACAATAAAAAAGTACCGTAAATAGATTTACACATTTTTTTTATAAATACACCTTAAAGTCATAAATCACAAATATTTAAAGGACATCTACCATCAAAATCAAGCATGATAAACCAGGGGTACATATACATAGATCCAGGTACTGTGACTGTGGTATTCTTCTTATATTTGTCATGCATGGCCTCCTTCATACTAAAATCAACTTTTAAAATTAAGCAAATTAGCTTGAGGGCTCCTGTGGATTTTACCAGAGCCCCTTAATGTTATCGTTTCACAGGCTAGTAATTCGTCCCGAGGGATGGTGCTTGCAGATGAGAGTTCTTGTGTTTCAAACTCCAAATTGAGCATAGTAGATGGAGAGAGCCACATCACCGGAGCAGTAAAAATTCTAAGAAGTCTTTATCAGTGCATCATCCAGGCATAAAAAAGCAGCGTTTTGATTCCAATTTGAATCTTTCTCAACCATCATGCTCATCATGCTTGAGAAAGATTCAAATTGGAATCAAAACGTTGCTTTTTTATGCCTGGATGATACTCTAATAAAGACTTCTTCGAATTTTTACTGCTTCGATGCTGTGGCTCTCTCCATCTACTATAGTTTCACAGGCTGTTACAGTGTGGAAGGGGTACTTCCCCTCCCACTGTGTTCTAAAACATCCTCTGCTGCCTGAGATTACATCAAGCAGAGGGAGGGGGGGAGTGCTGAGGGAGCAGAGGGAGGGGAGACCGTCCAACAGCATATGAGGCTACATCTAATTTTAGAAGGAAGGAGGCCTTGGATAACAAAAATAAGAAGATTACCACAGTCACAGTTCCTGGATCTATGATATGTGTCCCTGGTTTATCATGCTGGATTTTGCTGGTAGATTGACTTTAAGATTCAAAGAAATATAATATGAATGTCTATCAATAATCTGTACAGGTTACTAAATAAAGCATTCAAAACTCTATTCAGCATGCATAATTATAGCCTTGCTTACTTGGATTATATTTACTTATGTTTTTTTCCGGATTCTAGCAACTTGAAGAAGTTTTAGAAGAGCAGTCAAGGTTGTACTCAGAGCTTGAATTTTACAACTTGGAGAAAGATAAAAATCCTGGGAAATCCTGTGAAAGTTTGCAAAGGACTCAGAGTTTACCATCTACACCATGTTCTTCAGCTCAAAATGAAGATCACTGCTCCCCAATAACTAGCACCCCAATAACCAAGGGAGAATCCAGGAGTCAATCACAAAAGATTGACCTCAGCACAATTTTAGAACATGTAAGTTGTAAAAAAAAAAATAGAACATTTAAAAAAATATAAATATATATTTTTTATATATATAAATATATATATAGACAGTCCCCGAGTTACCTACAAGATAGGCTCTTTAGATTCATTCTTAAGTTGAATTTGTATGTAAGTCGAAACTGTATATTTTATAATTGTTACCCCAGCCAAAATTGGATTTTAAAACTTTTGGGTTGTCATAAGAACCAGGATTAACAATAAATCTTAATGTGATAACTGTTATAGCTGTTTATTGTAGCCTAAGGCTAAAGTACATTAAATTACCAACATCGTCTGTTTGTAAGCAGCCGGGGACTGCCTGTATACAGTATATATAAACAGTATATATATGTTTAACAAATTTTTTTTTATCTAAGTATAAATGAACGCTGATACCACTTTTACAGACTGTTACACTGTGCAGGAGCACTCATGGGAAAGGAGTAATTGCCCCTTAACAGAGAAACAGCTTGCGAAGCTAAAGCTTTCTGGCTCGTAAAATTTTTTTTTAAATGTGATATTGGGATTTACAACAGTTTACTGTTAATCCCAATTTGTCATTTATGTTACTGGTACATGAGGGGAAAAGACACATTTTGGGCCCTTCTTGTCTTCCGGGTCCACGTTGAACTGTACTGTCTGCGCATCTACTATTTACACCCCAGTATCAGCTCCAAATTGGAGTAATCATTTGCATAATATAATGCTTGTAGATGTTTTTTTTTTCTCTCGTAAAAATTTTTTCTTTTTATAGATCAAGAAAACCTTCCGGAGTTTCAATAACTCCTAGAACCTTAGGACATGATGCTCAAGTCTTCAGGATTTTGGTTGTCCACATTTCTTCATACAAGTTCTGTGTCCTGCACTTCCATTATCCTACATCTGTCATCTACAGAAACAAGGGCAGTAAATGGGCGTGGGAAGCCAAATAATGAACTATTCAGATAAAATACTAGGACCTCATCATGTGGACGAATTATGGAGGATTCAAAGTGATATAGTGCACAATTATATCTTCTAGATATCATATTATTCACTGACAGTCATTGGCTTCTCCGATCCATAATTGCATTGTCTTGTCTATCATGTGTTTTGCTGTTTAACTGTTTACTGTGAAGATGTTTCCTTTCTCCCATTAAAATGCTGTATTAGATGATTACTGTATTATACAGTATAATACCGATTGCACCACTAAACACAAAGGTTTTAGACAGTTTGTAGACACTTGTACACAGAAAAGGTTATGACCAATAATAAGTAGCATGGCTTTATGGGAGAAGGGTGTGTTACATAATTGCACCAAAACATTTGTTCATTTGCTGGCATAAATTAAGCCATTAAGCCAATGAATGTTACAATTTTGACCAGTCTAAGACTACCCCACACAAACCTGGTATAGTTTTAGACTGTCTGTCTTACTTTGACTTTTAGACCCTTTTACACACACACTTTTCTAGAATTACAATTTTAAAGCAATGTCAAGGAAAGTTTTGATGTCACTATATTATAGTCTTTCTACCCTTCAGTCCCCACCACAGGGCTGAATGGTTTGATCGCCTTGTGACTTTTATTCCTGGGAATATCTCCAGCAGGATTGTATGACCACTCATATCTGTACTATGAGGACGTTACAAAGATAATGTATGTAGGGCAGTCCAAACCTTAGAACTCTTGTCTTCACATTTTGTACTAGGGCTGTTTGAAATCTGAGGCACTTGAATTGTATTAAGTAACACTACTTAAGTGGATACACAAAATGTTTAGAGGGAATTTGTCATGCAGTCCTTCTAAGATTATTGCAAAATGATATTTTAAGCAATGATTTAATCTGCATATACTAATATTAAGGATAAAGCTTTATATTGAGACATAGAAACAAGAAACAGAGCTCAGATCTGGCCAGCAGCCACTTCCCATGAAGTGTAGTTCTGCTGTACTGTGGTGCAATATAGTACTTTCTTATATTGCGATCAAACAAATATCATGATCACCACGAAATCTCCAAGAAAAAGAAAAAGCCTCTGCTATGTCTTTGTTAGCATTCTGAATCATTTCAGTGCTTTATATATAAGGAGGGGGGGGGCATCTGAAACCTGTGTGTGCCTGCATCTCCTCTACTCTACACTCATGCAGCTCCCTGCCCCTTCCACACTTCCTTTGATGTGCATTGAGCAGGCAGGGGAGGTAGGGGTTGGTGTTGAGTAGAGGAAGTATGCATGAGGAGACACAGGCACACACAGGCTGTAGCTGTCCCTTCACCAGGGATCACCACATGCTGCTGGTAGGGAACCACATGTGAATTATACTTATACAAACTACTAAAATTATTCAGAATACATACAAAGACATTTTAAAAACAGCACAGCATAGGCTTATTAAACCTCTCACCAGCTAAAAATTACATTCCTGGTGACAGGTTTGCTTTAAGGACTGTAGGCTGCAGGTGTAAGGTGTAAGACAATCTACCATATGATTTGATGCATTATGAAGCAAACATACCTTGAGAATGCTGTAGCTACACTGATGCAAAATCATATATTGTTTAATCCCCGTTCTGTGTGGTTTTGCTGAAAAAAAATTAAAGCTGGATCCACATTACACACATTACACACAAGCTTTCTGAACAGCCAAAACAGGACTAATAAACCTGAGCTGGTTCACTCATACACAGCAGCTGGGGGGGGGGGGGTGCAGCAATTTATTATTCTGCCTGGCAGGGAGAACAGTGATTACATCATTCTCTGGTGCAGTGCATAACTAATGTGAAAGGAAAAGCACTAAGCCCAGGTAAAGGAGCAGAGCTTCATTATCATAATTTTATAATTGTTTATAAAATCACAGGGAGTAAACAAGATATGATCCTGCATCAGTGTAGCTTCAGCATTTTCAAGGTATGTTTGGCTCATAATGCATAAAATCAAATGGTAGGTTTCCTTTATTCCTTTAAGTACTGTACAATACAGTGCAGTTGTATAGGCTGCCAAGTGGAATAAGAAATTAGTAGTACTGAGATTATTGATGTCATTTTCAGTAAATATATTGTTGCTTCCACAGTTGCAATTTGGAGACATTTCTACAATGCTTCTACAATGCTTATACAATACTGTCATTTACAGTATATAAAGCAAAAAAATATCAATATCAAAGTGTGTACACAGCTAATCTTCTTGTCATTGCTTTAGAAAGTTTTCAAAACAACTCCCTTATTACTGAAATAAGATGAGACTCTGACTGCAATCTGCAGTAAATCTATTAGGCTTTTCCACAAAAATTTTAGAATTTTGTGTTATTGTGAAGAGTTGACAAAAATATCCATACGAAAAAACACACAAGCTAAAACATAAATCAGATCCAAAGCAATAAGGGAATTCATTATGCTTTTCCCCTCTTTGGGATCCATTTGTTTCTATTGTTTTCAAAACATTACCACAAATTCCATCCTGTGAAAATCTTAAGGGAGAGACCATATATGATAACTTTAGGGTGGTGTTACATTTGACATATTCCTGTATTTTGCACTGCCTCTTAACAATTCAGAACAATGAAGCTAAAATGAGCGATTGTCCTGGTTTATGTCACTTTGCTGGTTTGTCTTTCCTCTTTGTTTTTTTTGGGAGTATTTTTGCTGTACATGTCACTTTAACTGATTTGTATATTAATGTATAACAACACTTTTTATGGATAAAATATTGAAGCAACATGTCACAACATAATTAGAGAGTGGAATATAATATGTAATAAACTAATAAAATAAACTGTTAATGAAGTGGGATGTGTCTTTAATTGACTAATAATGCCCTCAAGCATGAGAGCGTGCCAGAACTCATTGGATTATTTAGTATGGGGTGACACAAGTCAAAGAGAACCCTAAACTCATCAAGTAGTTATATTCTATATCTGCATTTATTTATTTGGGAATAGGGTTTTTTGTAAACTTCTGGAAGATCGACCGTCACTGCAGCATATTTATTTTGATAAACCGGATACATGAGGAATTTTCCACATCATCTATTACAATGTGAAAATCGCACATTGCAATAGATGAGATAATACTAGAAAACCTTGGGTCTTCGTATGACCTGAGGCTGTTATGGCAACAGATCGATGCTCCCCATTGACATTATGTGGATATTGGTGGCTGTTTGCTGCATTATGCATATTCATATGTTTTTAGCGCTCCATTACGTAATAGTAGTGTAAAAGTTGATTTTACAAGTAAGAAGGCCATGCATAACAAATATTCCACAGTCATGGTGCCTGGATTTATGAGTAGGTGTACTTGGTTTATCATGATGAATTTTGATGGTATATTTCCTTTAACCCCTTAAGGACACAGGGTTTTTCCGCTAATTTCTTGCTCTCAACCTTCAAAAATCTATACATTTTTCCATGTACAGAGCTTTGTGAGGGCTTATTTTGTGCATAACACATTTTACTTCTCAGTAACGTTACTTATTATTCCATGCGGTGTACTGGGAAGTTGTAAAAAATATCCAAATGTGGTGAAATTGGCTCAGTCTTTGGCTCAGTTTTTACAACTTTCACTGCGTGCTCCAATTACCACATCTGCTTTATTCTTTGGTTCGGTATAATCACGGTGATACCAAATTTATACAGGTTTTATTGCATTTAAAATACATTGTCAAAAATGAAATGAGTGTATACAAACAAATAATAATTTGTAATCTTCTGAGGCTTTAAAATTTTTTATTATTATTTAAACTTTTTTTAAACTATTTTTTAGACCCTCTAGGGTACATTAACCCTAGATGGTCTTTTCGTTCTGATCATATATTGCAATACTACTTTATTGCAGTATATGGCATTTTTGTACAGTATTCCTTACAATGAGCCACTGTAACGAAACTGCAGAAACCAGACAGCCTCGGGTCTGATGAAGACCCAAAGATGTCATGGCAACCGATCGGCAACCCCTGATAAAGTTCGGGTTAGTGACGATCGCAACAAAGATGGCGGTGTCCATGTGCCGCGACTTTTAAATGCTGCAGGTGGATCATCGGCAGGGTTAATGCCAGTGATCGTTGCTTGCACCGACCACAAGAATTAGCAGTAGGCGTTTGCTGCAATATATGTATGGCGTGGAGCGTGAAGGGGTTAAAAGTTTGGTTACACTTAATTTTGTTTGGCTTATTTATGATTTGATTTATGATGAGTTGATTTTACCAGGTTTTACATTTTTGATTAACCTAAATATTTTAATTTATATTAGATTTGATCATTTTAGCCTTTTATTCATTCTGATAAGGAATAAAATCAGAAGGAGGTCAGGTTTTGCAAAGGTATATTAGGGTGTGAAGTTTATTGAGGTGGGTTAATAATTGCATAGATTATTCTATTTCTTTGTAACAGGTAAAGGTAACTAGAAGACTGTCAACTCTCTAAAACTTTAACAATTAATGTAAACATATTTTTTTGACTCTTTCTAATGAGATTTAGGCATTTTAGCCACACTTATTGTGCAGATTTATTACTATAAGTCAAGATAACAGCTACTGTAGTTTAGCTAAGTGGTAAGGAATTAAATATGCATATTTATGTTTACTAATGGTAGTTTGCTTTAGGAAAAAATTGCACACCTTGGGATAGTTAGCCAAGTAATTCATTAGTTTGTAGAATCCTATGTGGCACAATTAATGTGCCTTCACATTGACTCTGCAGAAAGACATGACTACTGATCACTAATCTGCAATGTCATGAAGCATGCCAATGGAACAAAAAGGCATAATATTTCACAATAACAACATAAATAAATGTCCTAAAGAAAGTAAGTGTTTAAATGTTTACAAAAATTATAATTTGTCCTGTAGATATGGGAATAATCTTAGAGTCTTCTCATTTTGGAGGGGAATTTCATCAAAGTCAGGGCAGCAAACTGGGAAGTGTTCTAAAGGGGCCCCCTGCATGTGGACTTTTGTGGACAGAGGATGTATTGCTCCTTTACTGCCTCTCCTCTCCATATATCATCAATCTTCCAATCAACAGTTTATCTTCTATAACATTTTCCACAGTGCCATATTACAATTTGTCTTACCATTCTACTGTTTGTAAACTACAAAGTGTCATTATTGTGCAGGGCTAAAGGAGCCTCTTACTGACCGTGACTTTTCATAAAATAGTTTTATTTTGGGGCCCCACTTTTTCTAAAACCGGCCCTGATCAAAGTAAATGGTATTTGTGAAACTGTTGCATAGTAAGCGTACTTCAGCCAACTGCATAGGGAAATGTGGAGCAAGCAAAGGCAGTTCAACTTTTGCTCAGATTTGATACTCTCATTTCCACAAAAGCTGAAATGATATGTATATATCCACATACAAAGCAGAATAGCAGAATATGCGACTGACTTTACTCCCTTCTAAAGAGGAATACCCTGTAATGTAACTCTGACCAGATGCTCTCTATAATTGTATAACATCTGTTTTTATTATGTGATTTGCTACAAACTTTCCAAGGAGAGAGACAACATTGTTTTTAGGCAGAGGAGATAAGTGCACTGTGCCAAATACCATGTCCCATTGTGTTTCTGTGCCCAGTGTGACAGAAGGCTGGTAACAGTTCACTGAATCTTACTGTCAATTGGAATTTTGCTAGATGTCATTAAAAAGTAAAAGTCATTTTCCAGCACAATGTTTGCATTTGTCTACCCAACATTTTACAAAATCTTTGTATACAGTTTGAAATATTTAATTATTTGTAAATACATTAACAATTTTATTGATTTCGGAGATTTAGATTGTACTGGACTATGCTCAGTAGGCCTAGTACTGAGCTCAACCATCACACCATTTAGACTAGGGGCTTAAGACCCCCATTCTCATGAGGGGGTCCATACATTTGGACTGATATGAATTATAGTGTTTTCTTAATTGTCTTATTTGGACAATGTGGCCTTACTGTTACTGGGTGCACTTTGCTGACCATATAAGTCACAAAGCACTTCAGCACGAACTTAAATCGATTACAGTGGTATCTTTAGGGGAATGTGTCATCAATTTTTGATTTACCTCTTTCTAACCAGATAATAAAATCTATCACTTTTTCTCATTTGTTTTTATTTTCCCATTTATGCATTTGCTATCTGACCGGAGCTCTATTAGCAGTAATTATAATGCTTTACAGCAGCCCCATGAACATAGGCAATAATGGTCTGAAAGCAGACTAATTGAGATCTATGGAGTTTTTCAGTTTATTTATTTTTTGTTTTATAGGCATACAAGAGGTGTACATAAGATGTGAAATCATGTATTGTCAATTGTGGAGACAGTTAATGAAAGTGTATCAATTAAATGTATGTACCCCAAAATGTCTTTAGAGACCCTTTTTTAGCCTCCTCCATGTTCCGACAGGCAATTAATAGCATATACCCAAACAGCTTTTATCAAAATTCTGTATTATGTGGATCAAAAGTTAATTTATATTAAACTTTACCAGGCTCCCTGCCAGATGTGCCTCCTGTGTCCCCTGGGTGGGTTCATCACAGAGCCAGAGGAGAGTTTTTCTTCAAAGTGAAGGAAGAGAAGCATTTTGCACAGGAGAGGCTCTATGATGAACATGCCCAGTGGACACAGGGGACACAGCTAGCAGGGAGTCTGGTAAAGTTTCATATAAATAATCATTTGATCCAGAAATTACTGAATTTTGATAAAAAGCAGTTTGGGATATGCTATTAATTGTCGCTGTGGGCATGGGGGAGGGCTTGAAAAGGTTCTCTGGTGACAGGTTCACTTTAAGGCTCCCGGTATGCAACAACTACTAGTCACAGTGGACTAGCGAAAGCCATTCAGAATTTATCAGATTGATCAAACTGTTAATGACAGACCACTTTGGTAAATAGAGCCAATAAAATTCACTGTAGATTTAGGAGGATGGGCTGGGAAAACTGACTGCAGGGGACGGGGTCTCCTAACTGAAGGAGACCTCCAGGGGACATACATGTTACAGAAGTAAGTACTGTTAGTGGGCATGGGGGGCGGGGAGCTAGTGTGTTGACAGGGTACCTTTAAATCCCTTATGTGAGATTTATCTGGGTGCCTGATCTTTGATGAAGGGATGTGGTTTCACTGGAAAAAGAGCATGTGCAAATATGCCCAAATTTGTAAGTTTTCTACCATAAACAAAGCCAATTCATAGGATTAAAAGTTATACTTAACAGTCTTAAACCACGTCAGATTTATCATCCAGCATCAGGCACTGTGATAAATCTGTCTAATGTAAATGTATTTGATTTAACAGCAATTTTAATTAAACTGTTCTGATATGTTTGACCCCTCAACGACCTGGCCGTTTTTAGTTTTTTTACTTTTTTCACATTTTTCACTCACCACCTTCAAAAATCTATAACTTTTTTATTTTTCCACATAAAGAGCTCTGTGATGGCTTGTTTTCTGTGTAACAAATTACACTTAATAGTGATGGTATTTAATATTCAATGCCTTGTACTGGGAATCGGGAAAATAATTTTCAAATGCAGTGAAAATGGTGAAAAAAGCATTTGCACCATTTTCTTGTGGGCTTGGATTTTACAGCTTTCCCTGTGCACCCTAAATGACATGTCTACTTTATTCTTTGGGTTGTTGCGATTATGGGGATACCAAATTTGTATAATTTTTATAATGTTTTCATACATTGAAAAAACGTTATTATATTTTGATAGATCGGGCATTTTCAGATGCGGCGATAACTAATGTGTTTATGATTTTTACTGTTTATTAATATTTATCTCAGTTCTAGTGAAAGGGGGGTGATTTGAATTTTTTAGGTTTTTTTATTATAATTTTTTTTTTACTTTTTTTTATTTTTTACTTTCACTATTTTTCAGACTATCTAGGGCACTTTAACCTTAGGTTGCCTGATCGATCCTATCATATACTGCGATACTACAGTATGGCAGTATATGGGGATTTTCCCCCTCATTCATTACAATGTGCAATTAGCAAAGGGTCCACGAGCCCTCTTCATGCATCAGGACCCGACGCGTGCCGTACTACTATGGTGCGTGTCGGGAAGGGGTTAAGAAGTGGAGCTTTTTATTTCATTAATTATGGTACCATTAAAGTTATTTAATCACTTCTCTCATAGCAATGCTGCCAAGCATGTGCAGTCATAGTAAAACTGTATAACGCTAGTGTAACAAATCACTGAAAATTAGATAAAGAACTAGGATGATGAATAAGCACTGTAAAAGGTAAATATGATAGATAAAACATAACTTTTATTTCATAGCTAATAAAATCAACATTTCACCCAATGTGTATTGTGGCTTACTTCCACCTATAAAAACACATACATTTATTGTATGATGGTGCTATAAGGAGGCTCCAGCCACTGACATACTCCATCAGGCAGTGCCATGCACAGCACCAGCGGAACTAGTGTGCAAGTGCGGGGCAGGAACCACTTTACAGTCCAGCACCCCCCACTCCCTGTCCAACTGGCGTAGAGGCAGAGTAGTTGAAATTCCCGAATCTGTGGGAGTCCTGGGTTGTACGCTGCCACTACCCCAACCCCCCCCCCCCCCCCGATTAAGTAACCAAGGGCTATCTCTTACTTTCTCAATAACTAGCTATGCCCAAAGTCTGAGATAACTGTGTACTAAGTGGGCTGTATATGGAAACTGGTCTCTTCTGCTATCTGTCTGTCTATACATTCTGTTGCTAGTTGGAGAAAAGACTCACTTAACTAAGATTCCCTACCACTCACTCTTAACAGATGATTGATTCACAAAAAATTATCATCAGGGTTCAATAATTAAAAAAAAGATAAGATAAAAAAGCATGGCAGCTGCAGAGTTGATTCAAGTTGGCAGAGAGCACCATTTTGGACCAAGCAGATGCCATTTTAGTCTTATCCGGGGGTTATGTTGACCACTGTCAGATATATTGCATATTCATCTCATGATTCCAACATAATTGTGTTTAAATCTGCTGAGAGGCAAGTCTGTCATTGACTTTTGTCCTATATTTTTGCTTCAGCATCTGCTTATCTTATGTTTTGGCTTTACCAAGTCTTCTTTTCATGACTTTTAGTAAAAACATTCTGTCTCCCTGGAGTGCTCTGTATGAGTAATAATATGTATTCATCTGCATGTTTTGGGAAAGTGAATTTATAGGGAGATATTCAAGCTGGCCTATAGCATTACAGTATTATATCACCTTTTCACACCCCTATGAAACTGATCTTCTGTGTTTTATATATGTGGCTGTGTTTTAATAAAAAATGTGATTCTGCATTTTCTAAGAGACTGGTGTGTCTTAGTGTGTGCTCTGGTCCCGGTACCGGGGAGCCATTTTTGGCTATAAAGGGTTCATTCGATAGTCACCTTGCAAGTGCAGGGGGTTTGAGCCCCAGATAAAAATTCCATTATCCTGACGCCCACCTATGGGGGTGTGAATTCTCTCCTATTCAATAGAGCCTTCAGTAGGACTGAAAATTACCTCCCCTTCGGCATGGCTCTGCACTCACTCTTATATCAGACAAAAAGGAAGGCCATTCCCATGGTCCCAACACTGATCAGGTGACCGGAAGAAGCATCCTGTTACCAATGCAACAGTGGCTGGATAACACTGCCCTCCCATTACTGGAAACTCCTTCCACTAGAGTTATGGTGAATATGCCATTGGTATAATGCTGGTTATAAATTTCCTAACCAAAACTCTCTTCACTTGCCAGTTAGTGGGTCACACACACACATTGCTGGGTTAAGGCTTATGGGACATTAATACCTAAGCAATAGAATACGGAAAAAGATCTCCCAATTGCACATAGGGAAAAATTCTGAACCAAACTTTTTTTATATAAAGCAAAAACTGGTGCAGAGACTTGCCCCCTTAGTCAGTCAAGAAATCCTAAATATACTTATAGCCAGGCTGAGTGGTAATATACACATTATAAAGAAGGCTCCAACGTGATCAAATTGGGCCCATTTTGATCCAAGAGCCCAAATGGAATGTGGTACCTATGAGGTATGTGTGACTAAGTGGCTAAAAATAATAAGCATAACATTAAGTCTGAAAGTAAAACTGTGTTTGCCATTAAGCAGACACCAGGATGGTTTACACACAGTCTAACCATGCTGTTGTAAAATATAATATTTTTCTGAATGAGAGAAATATGATATCATTCCTTACATGTCCATCAGTGATCATTCCAGGAATTCAACAAATGTGATGCGAAAACAAAATGAATCAATAGCTGGATCAATAGCAGAGCTCCATGGAGAGCAGTTTACAATAGACAGGAAGTCTCTGCATCAGATTACACAATCCGCTCCTTCACTTGTGGGACACATTATGGTGGTAACTACGCTCACCAAAGCTTTGTGTTCAGGCTCACACAGCGCCACATGCAGCTGGTATCAGTGCCCAGTAACTCTGAGAATTCGGAAGCAAATAGTGAACCCCAGGCTTCCCACCAAAGTAAAAAGAACTAACCCAGTTAGAGACACTGTTACCTGTTATTCATTGGATTCATAGCAGTCTCACCTGACATGTCTATTTTAGCATAAACATATTTTGCTCAACAAATTATAATGTGATCCAGGATTAATGTCAGTAATTAGTAAAGCAATTTGTCCTGGACATCATCTTTATCTTCAATTTGATAACACTGAAGAAAAAAGTCATCATAAAATGTATATAATTCTAAAAAAAATATTTTATTACAATTCTCTAAACTCCCATTCACAGATGTAGCACATGGAGAACATGTTGACATGGAAGAAGCATGCTAGTAAAGGATACTGCCCTGAACTCAGAACCTCTGTCCCTGCCTACATGCCAGATCTGCAGATACACAGCAATATCAAAATAGAGAATGAGGTAGCACAAGTAGCAAGAGACAAGTATAGCCAGCACATGAGAACCAAACCTGACACACCCCCAGCTCAGAAATAAGATGCAATCACCCAGCTTTCCACATAACATACACCCAGCTCAGCCAAAGAAACCTAATCCGCAAAGGCACTGGTTGTGTTATTACAGTCCATGTCTGTAGCATCTCTGGTACAGTGACACCAATTTTATATCAGTTAATAGAATGGAAGACACACACTCCTAATGCCATTATATTGTGCAGTTATAAAGACTGTATGAAACCTGTGTTGTATTTGCACAAGTTGTATTTGCACAGGTTGTATTGTGTTGTATTTGCACAATAGTGCACCCTGTTATTCTGTGTATGTCTTTAGATTGTTGTGTTTTAGCAGAAAATAATAACGGCTAATAATACTCAATGATGACCACACTGTTCTACTTTTATTGTTGGGGATATAAGAGCCATGAGTATATTTATTTCGGGTTTACAAAGAATCTGATACAGCAAATACATCCTCAGTCTGAGTACAATTATTGTCATAAGACAAATACATATACCAAAATGGTTATAATTCTTTCTCATGACATCGTACAACTCAGAAATGCAGAAGATCAGTACTTGCCTTAAAAGTAATGTAATTCATATATATATATAATTTAAAATATCGGTTCATCCTATGCCTTTTATTAACATTCAAGATATCAATTTCTTAATTTCTAGGGCGCATAGAAGAACTCTGTTCCTGACTACCACAGATTCTCCATAAATCCATACATTAACCAACCCGTAACACCCTCCCCTACCCCTCATGGCTTGCAGACTTTTGCTGATCAATATAACTCTCCTCGTAGAAGAAAAAAGGAAAGAAACCCCTGTCCCCAAACCATCTCCCTATATTTCCTCTTACCTATTGTTTTATACTCTACAATCTCATACCTCCCAACCAGTTTAATCAAATCTTCCTAGTTCCTGGAAACTGGTGGTTCTGTACTTCCCCATTTCCTAACCACAAGCACTCTCCTTAAAAACAGCATTTTATTGCACCTGTCTCTTTCGAGCTTGGAGAGCTTTTCGTGACTGATCAGCCCAAATAGAGCCTCCATTCTTGAGACCCTCCTATTCCCTTTACACCTTCTTTCCAATCCTTCTATAACTTTTCCCCAAAAGGGCCGAATTGTCGGACTCTCCCATATTTTATGAAGGTAACCTGTATCTGAGTTAAGGCATTTCTCACAATTGGCATTTTTCCTTAACTTCATCCTGTACATTTTTTTGGGTGTATAATGAAGCCTTTGGATAATATTAAATTGAACTATTCTATGATTTCCACTTAATTTCCACTTTCTATACAGCTCTAACCATTAATATTTTATTTTAATCCATATATGAGGCTAACATTCTGAACTGTATTCTGTGAACTAATTAATCTAATTCCATATATTGTTCTATCACAGCAGTCCTTCTATAATACAGAGACATGCACAATCCACTCACTTCCCCCCACTTATCTGTCTTTAGTCATACAACTCATTATAAACTTACATCATCTCTGTGATCTCATGGCATAATGGTCGAGTGTTTGCTTTTATGTTCTTCTGTAGGTTTCTGGCTGATTAATTATGTTGTTAGAATTACATAAGAAAACCATCAGATGCAAGCGGAGCATTACAGTATTGTGCTTGGTCCTTCATAGGATGTTTCTATGGTAACACCTCTTTCGGATACTTAAAGAGGAGTGCAGAACAGAAGGCAACATCAGCTGGACCAGGACCTCCAGCAGCACAGAGCTCCAGCCAGCACTGCTGCTTTGGTGAGTACTGAATACCATATTGCACATGAATTTCTTCCAATCAATGTTGTGTTTACACAATATATAGATATATTAGGTGTTATTTCATATTGTGTAATGAACAATACACGGCTTACTTTGTGATTTACATTTTTCAAACCTTTATACAAATTTAGCTTAGTAATGCAAATGATTTGTGGTTATAGGAGCTTTGATACTTTCGTTTTCATTTAGGGGACATTTCTCAGTATAATATTAGTTAAATAATTTTTCTAAAATAAATTCACAGATATAATTATTAATCTTTAATTTTCTAACCTGATAGGATGTAGTTATAGTAACAACACATTCAGTCTAGGTGGTGCTTACGTATCCTGTTTTATGTTGTTACACATGAGTTCATCGTACATTAGGATGAACTAGGCAGGAATTGCTAGCATGTTTTCGTACTGTTTTCGTATTCCAAACATGGTATTACACAAGCAGTGTAGATTATCTGCTGGGAAGTCACATGAAATAGAACATTCCCATTGTTTTACAAAGCTTTATCACTGTTTCAAGCTTATTGCATACTAATGTTTAACAGATTGCTCCTTTTAATGATGAGCACAGAATTTATATGCATTTTAGTTATATATTAATTAGTTATACTTATTTATGTAAAAAAAAACTTAGACTCAATGTAATAAAAAGCCAGAGCAAAAAAGCTAAACCAGACTATCACAATATACTAACAGTATAAAACTTTTACTTTTTGACTTTTACATCAAAATGCAACAGTACATTTGATAATGTCCTCAATACCATAGTACAAGGTAGCCTATTTTTTTTTTTAAAAACTTTTTTATTTATTTATCTTGATGGGGGATGAGGTTGGTATTGTATGTGAAAAAATAGGTAGGTAACTTTAAATAAGGGTTTCAAATGTTTATATGATACAACACTTGTGTATATTATTAATTTACATTATTACTAAAAGAATGTTTTACATTTATTGGATGCAATTTGCTATTTTAACACCTTTTTATCATCATCCTTTCTTTTCCACCAAACAGTTTTCATATGTTATACATATCATTATTCCACAACATTGGATTCATTTTTACAGAGAGTAGAAGATTTTTTTTAAATATGTCCACGGAATTTGTGTCACCCCTGGATCACTCAGAAGACATATTGGGTAAGCAAGAACAGCATTGTAAGCTTTTAGGTAAATGACATTATTGGTTCTTCTGATATTTAATTGATTTGATACAAGGATGAGTCATCCATTGTCCTCTAGAGCAGAGTGAAGGATGATTCATCCTGCTGAAACTTAGAAATCTGATATCAATGGCTTTCTGGTAATAGACCTGCTGCCAGATGGGAAGATAAGGGCTAAGGTTTCTTCTCAAGGGATGGGAAACTGACTGATAATACACATTACAATGAAAGAACATAGATATAATGTCATTTATTCATTTATTTGTATATTTTAAAATAAAAAGTAAAAAAATCATATCTGTTGTAAAATGTAGACTACTTGGGAGATTTATTTTCTTTTTTTTAGCAGTGTTTGACTGCATGTATCTTATAATTCCATAATTAATTTGTAGTCACAAGTTTTATGGCATTTTATAATTTTTGCAGCTTTTACTCATTTGTAGGCACCTTGCGTAGATGTTTGTTATCTGATATACAGTGTATATCTTGGGTAGAGCATGGAGATGGTTCAATTCATGGTCCACACACCATATACATCCCCTCTTAGAGGTCTCAAAATGGTATAATAGCCACCTTAGCGGCCCTTCATGTTGCCTGACTGTGTTATTACATATGTCATATACACTGTATACCTTTGGCTGTGACTGAAGATTGGTTCAATTTATGACTTTTGGCAATTTGCAAAAGTCACATATTAAATGTGTATATAACCTTGACAACACCTTTGTGGTCTCCCAAATTGTATAGCACCCCCCTGTATTTTGACACAATGTTGTGGTCCACTTCATTTATTCTCTTTGGTGTCTCTTACATCTCCAACTTCTTTCTGTAAAATTAAAAAAAATATATAATAATTTTGCATAGTTAGGTGAAGTAGGCTTCCACTGTCATCAGCTCTAAGGCTTTCTGGAGAGATGACATTGCTACATTGTGCCTAATAGTGACAATAGTGGCAGACATTGAAATTTGGAGTTGGGAGCTGATAGGTTCCTGTTTTACTATTACATTCAATCTTACCTGCATCCAAAGGGTCCTCCACCCAGTAGTGGATTATAATATAGGATGTTTTGGCAGTAGCATGGGCCCAAGCCTTCCTGGGGGCCCATGGCCATCCAAGTTACCCACCATATGAAAAAGGACCTTCACCCATGAAATCTTTGTACATCTTTTCCTGATATGAATACACATTTACCTAGACAAGGGCCATTTCAGGAACTGAAAGAAGGGACGCATCCTCCATTCCCCAGGAAGTTTAATTCTAGTACCATATGTAGGAAATAAATTCTAGGCTTTTTGGGGCTATAATATTCATACAAATCAGGGCCCATACCTTAGTCCACCCCTGCTCCCACTACCCAAGAGATTGGGACAGCAACCAAAATATGGGACTGTCCATCTGAATGTACTGTGATTTTTTTTCACATTATTTGTGAATATGTAGTAAAAACCTTATGGTATAATATTTGGAATTCATTATTTAAAATAAGCAAAAATTAAGGATCTAGTGAAGATCCTTGAGAGTGCATATTCCCCACATTAATAAAGACATTCTATAGAAATAATTCACTGTCACTAGAGTTGTTATTTAAGAGTTAATTTTTCAAAGAGTCATTTCACAGTACTGTCATAGATATTGTGATATTGAAATTATTATCAAAATGGTAAACACTGCCCTAGTACATAATGTTTTCACTTCTCCTCTGCAACCTAACATTGCCACACAGCCAACATTGTCATGATATCTAGCGCAAAGGTATTTTATTGACTTTTCTAGAGGCAGAGTCTTTGTTAATCTTGTTGCTTTCTTTACAGGTCATTGATTTATAATTATCTTAAAGCAAACCTATTACAACACTACCACCCCCCCCCCCCCAAACCAACTAGCAGTACCTTCTTCTATAATATTTACATCACTCGGAGGTCGTTTTAGTATATTTCTAGGTTACAGCATGATGCAAAATCAGCTTTTATTATTTTGTAGGATGCAGTCAGGCAGCCAGGAAACCCTGCCTCCTCCAGTCAAGTAACCCCACCTCCTGCAGTCAGCTTGCTCTGCCCACTCCTTGCATCTGGCCCAATTCTGCCTCCTAGATCTCCAGATAGCCAGAGAATGACATCACAATTGGGAGGCAGGGCTGGGCCAGATGCATGGAGTGGGCAGAGCAGACTGACTGCAGGAGGTGGGGGTTACCTGACTGCAGGGGGTGGGGTTACCTGACTGCAGGGGGTGTGGTTACCTGACTGCAGGAGGTGTGGTTACCTGACTGTAGGAGGTGTGGTTACTTGGCTGCAGGAGGTTGGGTTGGCTGACTACAGGAGGTGGGGTTGCCTGACTACAGGAGGTGGGGTTTCCTACAAAAGATTCTCCAAATGATTTTTCATTCATGTTGCAACTTAGAAATATGCTAAAACAGCTCCAGGGGATGTACATATTACAGAGGAAGGTACTGTTAGTGGGCTTGAATGGGTGTGGGGGGTTGTGTGCTGACAGGTTCCCTTTAAATAGTTGTACAGGAAAGAAGAAAATGGGTAGGTTATCTGAAGGCTGCCTGGATGTAATTTTTCCATAGAAGTCTGAAAAAAGAGATTATTCCTTTTTTTATTTTCATTATTCATATTCAATTTTAAAATGCATTTAAATTACTTACAGACAACCTTTCTGAACAACTGATGAGGAATTGTGATATTCACATTAAAGGTAAAAAGGGAAAAAACGCTCCAACTTCCCAGAACATTGAAATGGATCTAAATCGACCTCGAAGAAAAGATACGCCAGCGTTACACAAGCCACCATTCATTCCAGGCAAGGACTTAATATCTTTACAGGAACTTATGAATGGGAACAGTAAAGCTGCTTCCAGATTACACCCCACCTATAGTATTTATGTATGTACTGGAAAATATTCAAGTGCATATATAAAACAAACCCATAGACTAGAGGAAGCCAAAAAAAAAGATTTATATTTTGGTAGTATCTGTTGGGCTATCCATCACTAAGCTTCAATGTCAATTGATTTTCTGTATGTTCCTGAAACCAGCAACCTTCTAGAAACAAAGGAGTTAACAGTCCATTCTGGTTTAAATTGGGATAAAGCAGGCTCCACAATCTTTTTGTCCTACTACAGACTGGACAACCACTCAGATTACAGCTAGATACTTGATAGTGACGAGAAGGAGAGAGGACATAGCCATCTCCTGGGACACATAACTATAGAAAACTATTCACAGCTTTATTGTAAAATATAATTATATATATGGAATTATCATGCATGTTTCCATGTATAGTGTTTTTTGTAGGATTTCATTATATTTTTGAATTGAACATTCTCAATTCACTTTCATTTGGTCTCTTAAACAAATCCAGCAGCAAGGGATGTCTAGAATATATAACACGTATATACTGTACACATTTGTCCATTTACTGCTTGCCTGAGCTCCAGCATGTGAACAGGATTTACTTTCAATCATTGTTTATGAAAGTAGCTGAATTTTAATAACATTGAATGTTTTCAGATTTTTCAGAGTTATTATTAAAAAGATTCGATGAAGTTGAGAAACAACAAAAGAATATGCAGATTCCCTCTGCCATGAATAAAGATCCTGAACTGAGCAAACCCCGGAGAAAAGACGCCCCTGCACTGCATGCTACTGTACTGCTTCCAGGTACAATAAGTATGAACAGTCACCGTACTGATATCATTATCAACCTATAGAGACTTTATGTGTAATTTATGGGCAGAAAACCGTCTTTCAGCAAACATTACATTTCACTTACAAAAATAAGACTTTGCACTTTCTTCACCTTGAATATTTACATAGGAGTAATCCCTAATTTATGTGGATATTCCATAATAATGTAGGAAGAAAGTTATTTTACCGAGGCACCACAGTCAACCACAGAACAAGAAAAATGAGATGTGTATATAGGACAAACAAAGAGTAACTTTATTAAATTATACGATCATAAAAAACATCTAAAAATCTATGAAAAGCCGAACATGAAACAACAATTAATTACATTTGTACTTTGGCTTATATTGCTCTGCTCTATCGTAGGAGCAAAACAATGAAAATATTGGACGCATCAGATTTTTAAAATGACACCAACAGAGCCCGGAAGATCCCATGTACATTATGGTGGAGTGGTGTTGGAGATCTTTATCTAGGGCTCATACAGCCCTTTTACAATTGTAAGGAAATTGCAAAATTATAGATCTTTGTTCCCAGCGCTGGGTTATGTAGCACAAAGAATGAAACATACACAATCATAAGCTATACTCAAATCACTGTGTTTATTTTTAAAACAAGCAGTCGTGTATATCAGAACAGAAAAAAAAATTGCAGAGGGCGTGAAAAGGTGATAAAATACCGTAATGCTATAGGTTAGCTTGAATATACCAGTACCTCCCCTGTAAGCCATTTTCTCAAATTAACTTAATTTATAGTTTTTACTAGAATAATAGTAGACTAGAGGGAAACAGAATGTTTATACTAAATGTCCTTGTTTTAGCTCTGTACAAGTCACAACATGGCCTTCAGTAAATAATAGCGAGGACAAAATATTATCTAAACAGTTTACAAAATGATGTTTGAGTGTGACATGGCTGGACAGTGGACAGCATGGTCCCCAGGTAAGAAAAGATGGCCTCTGGTTGAACAAAATGGTGTCTGGAGAGAAATATGATATCTCTCACAGTGGCAAGCCAGATAAAAAGTCAAATGAATGTAACCTTATTTTGATTTTAATTTATCGGTTTTATAAACGCACACCTTATACAAAAGTTATTTATGAGCTAAATACAAATATAATTAACCCAGGGCTGGAGAACATAGATATCAAACACCTGATTTTTACATGAATGTTTTGTTTGGAAAAACTGTGCCAGAATCTCTCTCCCATTGAAATAAATGGGAGGCCATCAGGTCCAGTGAGGGAAAAAAATAAGAAACACTTCAAAATCTACCATCAAAATCAAGCATGATAAACCGGGGTCACTTACTCATAGATCCAAGCACAGGGACTGTTGTAATCCTTTAATATTTGTTATCCATGTCTCCTTCTTTCTAAAATTAACTTTTAAAATTATGCTACGACCAAGCCCTTTTTAGTTTTTTCTACAGTATGGCAGTATACAGGGATTTTCCACATCATCTATTACAATGTGCAAACCGCTAGCTTTTTAATGCAGTTGGAAGCTTTGTAGGCGACGATCAAAGTGTTGTCACTTGCAATCCATGCTAGCACCAATTGCAGGTGTTACCAGTGGGTGTTTGCTGCAATTTGCAGCAGACACTCCCCGTCTATGGAAAGTGCTCAGCCCGTGAGCCCTCTCCAAACACCCACAGCAGATGTGTTATGTGGTCACATGTCATTAAGGGGATAAAGCAAATATTCATTTGCCAGGGATAGTAAACAGGAAATGAGCAACAATTATGAGAAATAGTCGATTAATTGTTTTACTGGAAATTCTGTGGAGAGCCACTTGAGACTCAAGCTCCTAGAACCAAAGTTAAATAGCTTATTAATGAAACACTTACTGGAGATAATCCATAATAAATGACTGAACCGCTGCACTAACTTGCCATAACAACAGCTTGTCTCACATAGATGATACACTGACAGGACTACCTTATTAAGCATGTTGGATTTCATATTTAAAGTGACTTCAGTGATCAGTATTTATATTGATAAGTTCAAATCACAGTATTTTATAGAATGAAAAGTGTTGTTGAAATGTACTTCTTGAATTAGATAGGTTGTAGAGTCCTTATGGGTTAATTTTAACCCAACGGCACTTTATAAACTGCCAAATAGTTGCTCTGTCCATAATACACCATTAGGTTTTTTCTTTAACCTTTTCAGTACCGATGGTCATTGGTGCCAGAAAGACCAGGTCAATTTGCACTTCTTTAAATGACGATATCTCTGGAAATGCTTATATCATAACAAATTTAACTTTGTTTTTTTCAAGACATGTCAGATGTTTTCTTGATACAATAGTTTTAATAATTACATATTTAAAATTTACCAAAAATTTAAGACAAATGTGAAAAAATAAAGATTTTTTGCCATTTTTCCAATTAAAGTGTTTTTTTTTAAGTAGTAACCTTTACCAAAGTATATTATAAATATGTACAGCATTATTCCATCACCCTTTCCAGGTTCAGCTACAGATGCAGAGGGTGCATGTACTCCTGCAATTCTGTAAAGTGAAAGTGAAAGTCTTTCTTGCAGCTTCTTCTGTAGTTTGCCTTCTTCTGACCCTCTGGAGGAGGACACACTTTAGATGCCTATATCATCTGAACCCTTGCACCTAGAAACAAGATTCTTGTGTCATATTAAACAGGAGATTTATTATATGATATATGGATTGTGTATGGATGCCTCACAGAACTGGAGATATCAACTCTTAAATTTAAATAATTTAAATAAAAATCTACTTTTTTAGTGCATGTTCAAGGGTGGATATCTCTGGTTCTGTGAACCATATATCATATTAAAGGGGAGATTCTCCTGTTTGATTTGACATCAGAATTGTGTTGCCAGATGCCTCTATAGACTATATTTTACTACACAATTTGGTGTCATCTGCAAAAATAGACACAGTGCTATTAATTCCCATCTTTATATCATTAATAGAGCTGAGCGAGCACTAAAATGCTCGGGTGCTCGTTATTCGAGACGAACTTTTCCAGATGCTCGAGTGCTCGTCTCGAATAACGAGCCCCATTGAAGTCAATGGGAGACCCGAGCATTTTTTTAATAAAACTGAACAGTAAAAGAACAGTGCAAAAAAAACATTTTCAGATGTTTGCAGATGTTTTACTTGTAAGAACACATTGAAATAACACTATTCTTCACTTTGCAGGTGTTCGCGCGTGTCTCCCGCTAAGTTAGGAGATGTGCACGAACATCTGGAATGTGAAGAATAGTGTTCTTTCAATGTGTTCTGCACTTAAATGGTCCTGTATTCACAGTTTTTAATGTTTTAATTCTATTCTTCACATTGCAGGTGTGCGCGCGTGTCTCCCGCTAAGTTAGGAGATGTGCGCGCACATCAGCAATGTGAAGAATAGTGTTATTTAAATGTGTTCTGCCCTTAAATGTTCATGTTTTCACTTTTTTTAATGTTTTAATTCTATTCTTCACATTGCAGGTGTGCGTGCGTATCTCCCGATAGGTTCGGAGATACGCGCGCACAGCTGCAAAGTGAAGAATAGAATTAAAACATTAAAAACAGTGAATACAGGACCATTTAAGGGCAGAACACATTTAAATAACACTATTCTTCACTTTGCAGCTGTGCGCGGGTATCTCCGAACCTATCGGGAGATACGCGCGCACACCTGCAATGTGAAGAATAGAATTAAAACATTAAAAACAGTGAATACAGGAGCATTTAAGTGCAGAACACATTGAAAGAACACTATTCTTCACATTCCAGATGTTCCGAACATCTCCGAACCTAGCGGGAGACACGCGCGAACACCTGGAAAGTGAAGAATAGTGTTATTTCAATGTGTTCTTACAAGTAAAACATCTGCAAACATGTGTAATATTTTTTTTTACAATAAAAATACTTTTATTCAATTTATTTTATTAATTTACTGCTCGATCTCGAGCCGGCGAGATACTCGTCCGAGTAACGAGCCGGTCCGAGTATGCTAATACTCGACCGAGGAGTATACTCGGACGAGTATACTCGCTCATCTCTAATCATTAACTAACAAGTTAAATTATAGTGGGCCAAGCACAGAAACTTGGAGTACACCACTTCTAACTGGTGAACTTTCTGAGTCAGAATCATTCACCAGATCTGGATATGATAATTCATCCAATTTTCAATCCAATTGCAAATGATTCCTTCCAAACCACTAGAACTTATTTTACCCATCAGGCATCTATAAGGGACAGTGTCAAATGCCTTTGCAAAGTCCAATAACACAATATCCACAGCCGCTCCTCCGTCCAGGGATCTGCTCACCTCTTCATAGAAGCAGATCAGGTTAGTCTGACAACTTCTATCCTTAGTAAACCCATGCTGGCTGTCACTTGTTATACTATTTAATGTCACATACTCCAGTATATAGTCTTTTCCTAACCCTTCCAATATTTCCTCCAGAATAGAAATAAGGGCTTGTAATTACCTGGTGAAATTCTAGAGCCTTTTTTAAATATTAGCACCAAATTCACTTGGCACCATAACATTCATTAGGGAATCTCTGAAGATTTTAGACAGCGGTACAGAAATAACAGAACTGAGTTAATTAAAGAACTCTGGGGTGTAACCCATCTGGGTACACATTGTACACATTGATTTTATTAAGTGTAATGCTTTTTTCCGTATGGTGATTTGGGATCTGGTAAACTCTATTTGATATTTATTGACTTACTGTTATGATTAGTGGACAATGTACCATTTTATTCATTAATGTGCATTAAAGGGAACGTATTATAAGAATTTAAGCCCATATATTGTCACCCTTTTAAACAGGACAGTGATAGGATCACAATGATCTGCTGCATACAAATGACTAAAAAAGGCCTTGGTCAGAATTGTCACATTGGCCTTACCCTTCCTGACTTGTTTAATGTCCTATGGGACAAGTAAATCTTTATAAACTGGCTATTAATTATGCCCCTGACCATAGGACATCAATAAAGCTAGAAGAGGACAAGCTAGCATGACTGTTTTATGCCTAAGAATATGTTTGTATATAAGAATATCATTGTTCTGGATTGTCCTGAATGTCACTAGATAAGGAGTTGGTATGTGAGCTTAAATCCATATCGGAGGTTTACTTTATTCAGAGACTTAGGAGTCTCTATCAGAGTTTGTTTTCCCATGTACAAGTCATTAGGATGTAACAAGCGGTAATAATTTTGTCCTACTTTTCATTCATTGGTTTTCATTGCTAATTTTATTATTTTCATTTTCTATTTGATCATGGATGGTTGTATTTACCTAACCATTTACTTCTTACATTTTTTTCAAAAGGTGCAAGGCCTGTGAATGAAGACAAGAGAACCATTATTGCAGAGAGTGACGAAAGCGATGGTTAGAAATATGGTTAAATATCTAGTTTTAGAATAATAATTCATTATTCAGTGCAGAATCTTATCAAATAATAATAAGCTCCATTGAACTTCTTGAATGACTTGGAACATTTTGTAAATTTTTGTAACTGATTTGTATACTTTCTATGTATGATATAAATGCATTAATATGTGTAATTTAAAATATTGTTGCATCTTTATTTATATAGAGCATATCTACTTATCCATCTACAATTGGAAAGTCCATGTTTTTGGGCATTTATCAGTAGAAGTGATGAGCAAGCCCGAACTGCCAAATTTGAGTCTGTACTGAATTTGGCGGGATCATCACCTAGGAACCCAAAAACCAAACAAGCTCTGTTCAGGTTCCGGGTCAGTGTTTGTTTTTATAAACTCGAGTATAAGCCGATTATTGGAATTTTGTGCTGAAAAACTCAAGTATATACAATATATTATTTTTTGTTCCTAAAAATGCACCAGGTCTTAATTGTCAGGGGTTGTTCAATTTTTCTATGAACAAGAATTTATATTTGAACAAAAAAAAATTAACATTATTAACACACAGTAGTCATGTGATCACAAGCATAAACATAACCACCCTGTCATGGCTGCACCCGCGATCCTCGGTACAGATCGTGGGTACACCCATGCCCTTCCATGTGACGCGGTTACCCCCCGGCCCAGACTTAACTCTCCAATGCTCCTGCTTCCCGATTAGGCCATGATTCTGCTGCCTGACTAGGCATTGCGCGTCCCCACTCTCTAGAGCTTGTGCATGCCAGCTTTTCAAGATAATCCAGGTTCTTCCAAATTTCCCAGACCAAGCTTTCCTAAGCGGTTCCTGTTGAAGAGAAAGCCCTTCCAGCGTTTCGAGTTGCACCTGTTCTTCCAGCTTTTCCAGATGCCTCCGTGTTCCTGTGTGTCTTCCAGTGTTTACAGATGCTCCAGTCTCCAGCGTTCCCAGACGCTCCTGGTGGCTCCCATGTACCCAGACGTCTCCAAGCCACCAGCTCTCCTCTGTGGACCTGTCCGTTCCTGTCTGCCTGGGTCGTGTGCCCGCTGCCAGTTTGCCTGCTGTGAGTTCCAGCTCATCCTTACAAGCCACACTCCTGCTGCCATCCCAGGCCTGGACTGTGTCCTACACCCCCTGCTTCCCTGGCTGCCACCGCGGGCCTAGTCACACCAGTGGAACAAACTGGTGGCACTTAGACTCCGGTCCCGGGGTGTCGGCTAGTACCATCTACATCTCCTGCGGTGGTCCACAGGGTCCACTGTCCACAGACTCCTCCTTCCGGACTCTTCCCACAGAGACTCTAGTTCTGTTGTCTGTGTACCGTTACACACCCTATCAAGAATTTCTTGTGACTCTATTTCCCTGTAAAATAAACTCATTATTTTACGATTCCAGTATTTATGAACAAAAAGATTAATTTTTTTAAATTTAAAGACCATCACATCATGTCAGCAACTTTTCTAACGACGTGGCCGTCGGACAACACGATAGATTTGGAAAAAAACGCGGAATTTAAAAAAGAATTTGTGTCGCATGATCAGCACTTACATGCACTGGGATGAAGAAGGTGGACTCCGGCGGACCTCGGTGCAGTAGCGACTCCTGGTGGATATCAGGCACACGGTCCTTAGTGAATCCCAGCAGACCCAAATCAGCTTCGGACAACATGCCGCGGGATCGCGACAGGGCCAGGTAAGTAAATGTGCCCCAATAGGTTCTGATCTACGCGTTTCAGCTGAAAAGCCTTAGTCTTGATTTATACTGACTTTCACTCCATGGTCTTTTAAATGATTTTCCCAATCAGTTACACAAGTTTTAGTGGGTAGAGAGAAACCTACAACTAAAAAACTTTAACTCTTTTTATAAACCACGACTACTTGTTACTACATAATCATGAACTATCAATTACAGCTTTACAATCTGTGGAGTTTGCCCTGATATTCACCGATTGATATTATTACACATATATAATGATAAGTGCATGTCTCAGAATAGGAAGTGGTGAACAAGCAAAGAGTATATATTACGTACAGTATACAAGAATATAGGTGGAATTATGCATACATCATAAATGGATACAAACTGCAAGATACAAAATAGAGCCTCCTTTTTTTATATTTTAAAACTTCAATAACTAGTGATCAGATCATGACGGGAGTTCAGACCTTTAGGTTGTCTAGTATCTAGAACAAAAATCCAATAGGATTCTCTATTTAGCAGTTTTCTATGGTGATCTCCTCCTCTAGTCGGTCTGCTTACTTTTTCTATAAATTTAAACAGAAAAAAGAAAAACGCAGGGGGCACTACTTCGTATTCTCAAGCTGTCAGTCTTTATGGATCAGACTAATGTGGAGTATGCATCAAGGTAGAGGTAACCCCGAGTGGTGGTGCTCAAATTCTGAAGTGGTACATGAAGTGGATATGAAAAACAGTAGAATGGCACTCACCCAAAAAACTTCTTATTTCATTCATGACAGGCAAGTCAGACGAAGCGCTGCGGCGCGAAACAGCTGTCACCTTGTTGTTTTTGTGAGTCCCTACGTCCATCCCTCCCCTCGTCATGTGTTTCCTTTGGAATTGTTAACCTTTTTGTGAGTATACCTCAAATAAACCGGAATGAAATAAGAAGTTTTTTGGGTGAGTGCCATTCTACTGTTTTTCATACTTACTTTTTCTATACCTGTCCATCTAAGGTCTGTGACTGATCCCTCGTGTACATCCCTAAAATGACGTGTGAGTGATGAGATGTTAACAGAGGAGTTGGTAACGTCTGAAATATGTCTTCTAATGCAAGTTTTTACCGGGCAGGTGGTACATCCCACGTATTGAACCTGATATTTAATGCAGGCTGCTAGGTATACAACTTAAGATGTGTTGGAATTAATAAATGTTTTGATATTGAAGGTGTTTTGTGTTGTATAACCCTAGAATGCATGACCATAGAAATCTACACTTTTACATACCTGGGGCCTTTTAGGCCCGTGTGCAAATAACATGGAATAACTCAAATAAAAATACTTTTTAAAGTTTATTTTAAAAATGCAAAGTAAGGATGCATTCCTACTAGCGCTGGTGTCTGACGGGAGGGGATCTGTACTGGATCTGACCTCCTGGTGTCCCCAGCTAAGGCTGGTAGAATCCGGGCATTCCGGCAGCCTTAACTGGAGTTACCAAGAGATCATATCCATTGCAGATCACCTCCTGGCAAACATCAGCACTAGTGAGAATGCATCCTAAGATGTGAATAATTCAAAACATTTTGTGCAAAAAAAAAAAAACAAAGTAACTGAACGGGCTTAAAACGCCCAATATACTCAATCAATATAACTCTTTATAATAACGTTTTTTTGTCAAAAAATTTTTTTTATATAAAAGTTGCAGTAAACATGCTGCAGGAATTTCCCTTTTCAAAGTTTCCTTTTGAATTTACTAATGACCGCAGTATCTTTCACATGTTATCTGTAATTCAACATCTGGAAGATGAAATTGTAGTATTTTACACAGGACTGTCTATCAAAAATGATTGCTTTGATTTCTTGGTCAGTCAAACCGCTGGATGTAGACTGTGCCATTGTAACCTTAGAAGTCAGTAAACTATAATGAAAAAAAATGATTACAATAAGGGTTGTAGACTCTTTGTTAGTGTCTGTGCAGCCCCCTCCTCTCACCTTCAGCAGGTCACCACTTTCTTTTAGGTGAAGTGGAAATCTTTGGATTTTTGGAGCTCAGAGTTTCTTTTTCAAGAAACAAGAAAACTGACTCCTTCCTCCTTCCTGTTCAGGAACTATGATGTCAGAAATGCATGACATCATGAGGTAGCCTCCTTCCCAAGATCACATGACCATGTAGTCAGGCACAATCCACACTCAGTCATAAAGACTAAGGCTACATTCACACGACCATATGGGGGACATATATACTGCCGACGTATATACGGCCGATAATCGTCCCCCATAGACGGCAATGGGCGCACAGCGCCCTACGGGAGCGGTACAGTGCAGCACACTTGCGGCACCATACCTCTCCGTACCCTGGAAAAAGATAGGGCATGTCCTATCTTTTCCAGTAATACGGCGCCGTGCACCATGTATCCCTATGGGGAGGGGCGGGGGTGAGTTGCGCTCACCTCCTCCTCCTCTCCCCGCGCGCTGCCGTTGCCCGCTACGGTTCGGCGGGCAACGGCAGTGTGAATGCAGCCTAAGTCACAGTTTTCCCCAGCAACAGAAAAGACAAAAAGACTTAGGATCACATGTAAACCTAGTACGGGCCTAAAAGGCCCCAGGTATGTAAATATAGGGTATTCACAAAAAAGAGTTATTATACCGAAATGCCTGTAACATAAAAATATATGAACAACTGGAAATGACTAACAACTATATAACTGAGGAATACCTAGAGTTTCAGAATTCTAACTAAAGTAATCTTGCAGTAAAAAGAAAAAAACTAACAGACCGGGCCTGCGAGGCCCCAGGTATGCATTCTAGGGATAAGAAGTTAAAGGACACCTGTCATCAGGTGTGTGTCACTTGTCCTGTCACTACTTGGAGCAGCTCACATAGATTCCATCCCAGCCTTTATCTAGTTATTTCATACATTATTCATTGTAAAATCATCTATTTTTTATCATGTAAATGAGGCTGGTCACATGGTCAGAGGCAGTGATGTCACCCCTGTTACCCCTCCCCTCTCCTCCCCCTGCTCATGTCTTTGTGTAATGTATGGTAAAGTATTGCTAGTGTGTGTGCTGCATCTGCTGATACGCTGCATCCTCCTAATATACAGGTGAGAGACACAGGCATCAGCTACACATGAATCTGACATGTTCTGCTGTAACATGGCTGCCTGGCTGCCTCCTAAACACACACATGCACACACAGGCTGCAGGGGGCGTGGCCACCAGCAAGCACATCATTATACATCCTCACATCATTATACAGGCTGTAAGTCATGCACTGGGGGTGTGGCTGTGCCTCCCACTCATGAATAAGGTGGACAGCTTGAATATGCTAATGCTTCATTGGACATTTCACAGGTCATTTGCATACAGCTTTAGGACCTCATTGCTTAGGTTTACAGGCATGTAGAGGGACAATGAAGGGATAGAGGCAATGCTCTCTAATGGCAGTTTATGAAAATATATTTAGTTTAGGGGGGTTATTTTGCATGACGGGTTCTCTTTAATGAGTTATTCTTGCATATGTGTTCACATGCTTTACATTTCCTATAACAACATTTATGACAACCTGGATGATCTAACCATGTACACCTTTCTGAGACTGGTATATCACTTAAGAAAAGACTAGGTGATAGAATGGTCCCCAAAGTGGATCCCATTTTTGCAACAAACCTGACCCTTGGGATACTATGTTGTTCAAATCTTTATCCTGTGAAAGTATGGGTAAATATTTACTAACAATTCTTTTAATCTCCTCAAATTGTCTACTATATTGGGTAACAAAAGTAACTGGTCCAGGATTGATTTTGTTAGTTGTAATACATTTTTTCTAACTTTGGGGACCAATTAGGAAGATCTTGTTTTGTTAAGTACCCTCTGATAAGCAGATGTAATTAAATTAGTATTATACCTGTTAATGGTGGTCCCGCGACCCATATCGCGGGTCGCGGGCTCACACGTGCTGCCCAGCCCCCGCCAGCGTGCCGCCAGCGCATCTCACCTGGCCTAGCTCCGGCTCGCTCCTTCCGCGCTCCTTCTCCAGATTTAAAGGGCCAGCGCGCCATTAATTGGCGCTGGCCATATTGCCCAATTCTATATAAGCCTGCCTCTTCCTGCAAGCCCTGCCGGATCTTTGTGCCTCACAGCCTGAGAGAAAGCTTTACTGCGATTAGCCTGCGTTCCTGTGTCTCCTGCGTTGCTATGTCTCCTGCGTTCCTTTGTCCCTCCGTGTTCCTGTGTTACCTGAGCTCCTCCGTGTTCCCGTGTACCAGTGATCCTCCATGCTGCTGTCCTGTGTGCTGTGTTCCCGTACCCCTCTGCTTGGACCTCCTGTTGCTGACCCCGGAGTGAACTCTGACGTTGCATCTCTGCCGCTTGCCCTGACCCTGTGCCTGGAGTTTGACCACGAGATTGATTGCCGTTCTTGTACCTCAACCTTGGCCGCCACTGCAGACAAGTCACGCCTGAGGAACGACCTGGTGGTACCACGCCGAAACTTGTCTAACCCGCTTTGCGGCGGGCTCTGGTGAAAACCGGGTACCACTTAGACTCCGGTCCCAGGTAGTGGCGTGAGTCATCGTCTGCAGCGGTCCAGTGGATCCACAACCCGCAAACCTGACAATACCCTCGCTCTTGCAGTCTGTTACTGACCTCCCGTGCTTCTTGTATGAAGCATTGCTCATTAGAACAATTCCCTTTAATTCTAACAAGTTCCCCATAGGGGATGTTCCTTGTAACATGTTTAGGATGACAGGAGGTCATTAAAAAAAATTTTCTAGAAGGAATTTGGTAGTCATGACGGTAACGGTCGAGCGTCTTTCTAAGATATGAATTCCCAATGAATGGGGGATGGAGTGGTACAGAGCCACTACATCACTTGTGGCTAAGCTACATCCTACCACATCTCCCATTTCTTCAATGCTTTGGGAGAACAGGTGCACAAGTAGGGTACCACCCCGATTCGATATGGAAGAACTTTTCTATCATCCTTATAACTCTCCAAACTCCAAATTTATGAACAAAAAGCAACATTTATTCAGAGACCGTCATATCATTATCTTATGGATTGTCATTATAACTCTCCAAACCCTGAATTTCATGCTGGAAATTCTTGTGGCTCCATTTCTTTTTTAATGAGGCCTTGCCCAGATATCCTGCTTTCAGTGCATTACAGTGATTTTATCCCTGTAATTCTTTGTTCCCTGTCAAAACGTCTTGCAGTATCTAAAATATGATTGTGATGAATGCGACCAGGGGGAGGGGAGGCCTTATAGTACGCAAATTCACCACTTTTCCCCAGCCTCAGCTTAAGTGGCCTAATTGAGCTAGGTTGTTTACGATCACACAGCACGTGTCCTTGCTTCAAAAGACCTCTGCAGTCAAATAGTCTCCAGGCATTCCCCACCTCCAAGTCTCAAATAGACAAAGGGCCATAACAACTCTTAAACCAATAGGTTGAATAGGGACAGTTATGGAGTTATAGTCTCACCATAAAAACAAATACATTTTTGGATTTGTGATATTCAGGTGATCACGGTGGTGACTTCCGGGGCTCTTGAACACTTGGTTCCAGAGATATCAATATATCTGGATAGGACCATAGGAAATGGGTCAGGTTTGATATCAATGCCACCCAGGGATTGACCCAGATCCAATGATACCAGAAACATTACCCTACGCTCTAGTTGTAGTACCAGGTAAGAGAGACCCATGACTCCTCATGTTGGGTTGGCAGAGGTGTATCTGCACCTGATATATTCAGGTACCTCTAAGGCACCTCTAAGTCTTTTGTCTGGGAACCATTGAAACATCAAGAGCAGAGAAGGATCTTAAGGTGTGGACTAACAGGTTCCATTAGGCCCACCACACACAAGGTAACAAACTTACTGAACTGCTGTTACTTGTAGTGCTACCTTGTATTTTGTACTCTGTGTAACTGTATATATCCCAACTGTATCTATTGTTTTGTCTAGTGTTCCCTTAAGGCAATTAAATATAAAATCTAATCTGTGTTGCTCTTTTATCTCAATCCAGGAATCCCCACGTCCAAGTCTCGCATATATACATGCTACCTCACCCTATATAATCCTGTTACGGGCTGGGCTTATATTAAAGGAGAACTGGTTGTAACTAGAGATGAGCGAACATACTCGTCCGAGCTTGATGCTCGTTCGAGCATTAGCGTACTTGAAACTGCTCGTTGCTCGGACGAATACTTCGCCCGCTCGAGAAAATGGCATCTCCCGCCGTTTTGCTTTTTGGCGGCCAGAAACAGAGCCAATCACAAGCCAAGAGACTCTGCACTCCACCCAGCATGACGTGGTACCCTTACATGTCGATAGCAGTGGTTGGCTGGCCTGATCAGGTGACCCTGGAATTGACTAGCCCCTGCCCGCGCTGCTCGGATCATTCTGTGTCTGGATGCCGCTAGGGAGAGAGCTGCTGCTGGTCAGGGAAAGCGTTAGGCTGTTCTATTAGAATAGTGTTAGGCAGGAGTGATTCTACAAGAACCCAACAGCCCTTCTTATATATATAACAATAACGTTATATATATTTTTTTTATTTGCTTGTGGCTGGGCTTGCTGGCACTAGTAGTGCAGCTAGTACCATATTGTGAGGAATTTGCAGGGGGACTTGCTACCGTTGTGTTTAGCTCTTAGTGACACACATATCCACCTCAAACACCGAAATGGGACAATTTATTAGGGGTTTGAGTAGAATTAGGCAGAGTCTGCTGATTTTTTTTTTTTTTTAGCTGTATTTCATTTTATAGCTCAAACTCCTCTTGCAAAGCAGTGTGCTCTCATTGTAGGCTACAAAATAGCCATAGGAGAACCCCAACGGCTTACTTAGGCCTACAATAGCGTTATATTTCCCTTTTTTTTGTTTGCTTGTGGCTGGCCTTGCGGGCACTAGTAGTGCAGCTAGTACCATACTGTGAGGAATTTGCTGGGAGACCTGCGACCGTTGTGTTTAGCTCTTAGTGACACGCATATCCGCCTCCAACACCGAAGTGGGACAATTTATTAGGGGTTTGAGTAGAATTAGGCAGAGTCTGCTGATTTTTTTTTTTTTAGCTGTATTTCATTTTATAGCTCAAACTCCTCTTGCAAAGCAGTGTGCTCTCATTGTAGGCTACAAAATAGCCATAGGAGAACCCCAAAGGCTTACTTAGGCCTACAATAGCGTTATATTTCCCTTTTTTTTGTTTGCTTGTGGCTGGGCTTGCTGGCACTAGTAGTGCAGCTAGTACCATACTGTGAGGAATTTGCTGGGAGACCTGCGACCGTTGTGTTTAGCTCTTAGTGACACGCATATCCACCTCCAACACCGAAGTGGGACAATTTATTAGGGGTTTGAGTAGAATTAGGCAGAGTCTGCTGATTTTTTTTTTTTTAGCTGTATTTCATTTTATAGCTCAAACAACTCTTGCAAAGCACAAAATCCAGTTGTGTGCTGTCAGTGTAGGTTAGAAACTAGCCATAGCAATAGGATAGCATCGTTTTGTTAAAAAAAATAAAAAACTAAAAAAAAATAAACACAAAAAAATGTATTTTTCAAGTTTACACTATATTTTGGAAAATGTTTAACCCGAGGGCTAGGGGTAGAGGACGAGGGCGTGGACGTGGGCGTCCAACTACTGCAGGGGTCAGAGGCCGTGGTCATGGGCGGGGTGAGACACCACCTGCTGATGGGGGAGCAGGGGAACGCCGCAGAGGTACACTCCCTAGGTTCATCATGTCTCAAGTTACTGGGACTCGTGGTAGAGCACTGTTGAGGCCAGAACAGTGCGAAGAAGTGATGTCATGGATTGCGGACAATGCTTCAAGCCATTTGTCCACCAGTCAGTCTTCCACGCAGTCCACCCATGTCACCGAAATCGGCACTCCTCCGGCTCCTCCACCTCAGCCTCCTTCCCCCCAGTCTGCCCCCTCCCACCAAAATTTGGCATTTGAACCGGCATACTCTGAGGAACTGTTTTCTGGACCCTTCCCACAGTCACAAACCACTTGTCCTGCTGCTGCTGAGCTATTTTCCGATGCCCAGGTTTTCCACCAGTCGCAGTCTGTGGGTGATGATGACATTATTCACGTAGTGGAAGAAGTGTGTAAAGAGGTGTCGGATGATGAGGAGACACAGTTGTCAGACAGTGGTGAAGTTGTTGTCAGGGCAGGAAGTCTGAGGGGGGGGCAGACTGAGGGATCGGAGGATGATGAGGTGACAGACCCAAGCTGGGTTGATAGGCCGGGTGAACACAGTGCTTCTGAGACGGAGGCAAGTCCTATAGCAGAACAGGTTGGAAGAGGCAGTGGTGGGGCCAGACGGAGAGGCAGGGCCAGAGCTGGTGCATCAGCGCCAAATGTTGCCCGTAGTCAAGCTCCCGTGGCGAGGGCTAGATTTTCAGAAGTCTGGAGGTTCTTTAAAGAAACACCGGATGACCGACGGACTGTGGTGTGCAACCTTTGCCAAACCAGGATCAGCAGGGGTTCCACCACTACTAGCTTAACTACCACCAGTATGCGCAGGCATCTGAATGCTAAACACCCCACTCAATGGCACCAAGCCCGTTCACCTCCGGCCGGGCACACCACTGCTCCTTCCCCTGTGTCATATGCTAGTCAGCCCCCTGCCCAGGACCCCGGCCCAAACACCTCCCGTGCGAAAACCCCATCTTCGCCTCCACGATCCTCCACAGCATCCACCAGCGTTCAGCTCTCAATACCCCAGACGCTGGAGCGCAAAAGGAGGTATAGCGCAACCCACCCACACGCCCAAGCCCTCAACGTCCACATCTCCAAGTTGCTTAGCCTGGAGATGCTGCCCTATAGGTTGGTAGAGACCGAGGCCTTTCGAAACCTCATGGCGGCGGCCGCCCCTCGGTATTCGGTCCCCAGCCGACACTACTTTTCCCGATGTGCCGTCCCAGCCCTGCACAAGCACGTGTCAGAGAACATCCTCCGTGCCCTGACCAACGGCGTTTCTGACAAGGTCCACCTGACCACGGACATGTGGACGAGTGCTGCCGGGCAGGGCCACTATATGTCGCTGTTGGCACATTGGGCTAACTTGGTGGAGGCTGGGACCGAGTCTGACCCTGGGGCTGCTCATATACTGCCGACGCCGAGGATTGGGGGGCCTACCTCGGTCCAGGTCTCAAAGGCCTACTATGCCTCCTCCTCCTCCCACTCCTCCTCCACCTCCTCCTCTGATTTACCATCCGTGGGCATGGCGCCATCAGTCGGTAGCTCTAGGCACAGCAGCAGTGCCATCGCTAAGCGACAGCAGGCGGTGCTCAAACTGCTGAGCCTAGGCGATAAAAGGCACACCGCCCAAGAGTTATTACAGGGCATCACGGCGCAGACTGATCTGTGGCTGGCACCGCTGAACTTGAGGTCAGGCATGGTTGTGTGTGACAACGGCCGTAACCTGGTGGTGGCTCTGCAACTCGGCAGACTGACACATGTGCCATGCCTGGCCCATGTGTTAAATCTCATAGTTCAGCGTTTCCTCAAGACATACCCCAATCTGTCTGATTTTCCCGCTCACCGACTGTTGTGCGACGTGCCCACGAGGTGGAATTCAACACTGACCATGTTATCCAGAGTTTACCAGCAGCGCAGAGCGATTGTAGACTGCCAGATGTCAACTTCCACCAGAACTGGTAGTCAGGTCAGTCAGCTTCCTCAAGTCTACAATGAGGAGTGGACGTGGATGTCTGATATCTGTCAGGTGCTGAGTAACTTTGAGGAGTCAACACAGATGGTCAGTGGTGATGCCGCCATCATCAGCCTCACCATCCCGCTGCTTGGCCTGTTGAAAAACTCTCTGGTCAGCATGAAGTCGGAAGCTTTGCGCTCGTCACAAGAGACGGGGGAAGAAGATTCCCTTGTTGATAGCCAAAGCACCCTTAGGTCTGTTTCTCAGCGCATATCGGAGGAGGTGGAGGTGGAGGAGGATGAGGAGGAAGAGGAGGAGAATGTTGGCGAGACAGAAGTGGGGACCATTGTTCAGTCCTTCACTGTTCAGCGTGTATGGGCAGAAGAAGAGGAGTTGGAGGAGTTGGAGGAGGAGGAAATGGACAGTCAGGCCAGTGAGGGAAGTGAATTCCTGCGCGTTGGGACTCTGGCGCATATGGCAGATTTCATGCTAAGCTGCCTATCCCGTGACCCTCGCGTTCAAAGAATTTTTTCCAGCACCGATTACTGGGTATTCACTCTCCTGGACCCACGGTACAAGCAAAATCTTTCCACTCTCATCCCTGGAGAGGAAAGGAGTGTGAGAATGCATGAATACCAGCAGGCCCTGGTGCACAAGCTGAAACAGTATTTCCCTTCTGACAGCGCTAGCGGCAGAGGGCGTACTTCTGCGGGACAAGTAGCGAGGGAGAGTAGGCGACCAGGCAGCTTGTCCAGCACTGGCAGGGGTACGCTTTACAAGGCCTTTGCCAGTTTTATGTCACCCCAGCAAGACACTGTCACCTGTCCCCAGTCTCGGCAGAGTAGGGCTGATCTTTACAGAAAGATGGTGAGGGAGTACGTTGCTGACCATACCATCGTCCTAAATGATCACACAGCTCCCTACAACTACTGGGTTTCAAAGCTGGACATGTGGCACGAACTGGCGCTGTACGCCTTGGAGGTTCTTGCCTGCCCTGCCGCTAGCGTGTTGTCCGAGCGGGTTTTCAGTGCAGCTGGTGGCATCATCACCGATAAGCGTACACGCCTGTCGACTGACAACGCTGACAGGCTAACGCTTATCAAGATGAATAAAGCCTGGATTTCTCCACATTTCCATTCTCCACCAGGTGAAAGAAGCTGAACCTGAATAATGTATGCACTCCTCCTCCTCATTGTCCTCCTTCTCCTCCTCTTTGTACACTAAAGCAGAGGAAACTGGCTATTTTTTTGCCAGGGCCAACTGGCTCTGGCTATAGTACTCTATGTATTTAATTTTTCTGGAGGGCCAACTACCCTGTCCTCTGTTTTAAACAATTTTTGGGAGTGCCACATACAGGCACTCAATCTATGTAATTTTTCTGGAGGACCAGCTACCTGCTCCTCTGGTTTGAAAACTTTTTTGGACTGCCACATACAGGCACTCAATTTATTTAATCTTTTTGGAGGACCAGCTACCTGCTCCTCTGGTTTGAAAACTTTTTTGGACTGCCACATACAGGCACTCAATCTATGTAATTTTTCTGGAGGACCAGCTACCTGCTCCTCTGGTTTGAAAACTTTTTTGGACTGCCACATACAGGCACTCAATCTATGTAATTTTTCTGGAGGACCAGCTACCTGCTCCTCTGGTTTGAAAACTTTTTTGGACTGCCACATACAGGCACTATCCAAATTACATTGTCTCCATAGCAGCCTCCACACGTCGTCTTTTTAGCTGCCTTCACACGTTGTCTCCATTGCTACCTCCACACGTCATTGCCATAGCTGCCTCCAAAAGTAGTCCATATAGCTGCCTCCATACATGATCCCCTTATCAAACGAGCTGTGTCAGGCAGAATTTTGGGTTGTTTTCATGGCTTCCACATCAAACTTGTTAACTTTGTCGCCACCCTGCTGTGTAATCCACAAAATATACTGGCAAACTTTTATCATTTACCAATATTATTTCAGCGCTTCTTGCGCATCTGTTTACATTCCCCTCACCCGCCATATCCTAAACTTATAAGAACGCTACTACACTTGATCTTATACAAAAGGTTCTTAAAAGTGCTGTTTGGGGAGTAGCCTAGAGACAGGGGCTTGGATTGGCGAAAGCTCGCCTGGCAGCGGAGCGCCAGCTCCATCCCAAGATCCAACTAACATAGTTTTAACTGCAGCACCTTTAATCTACTACTAGTTCACTGCCTCCATACATGGTCCCCTTATCAAACGAGCTGTGTCGGGCAGAATTTTGGTTTGTTTTCATGGCTTCCTCATCAAACCTGTTAACTTTGTCGCCACCCTGCTGTGTAAAATATACTGGCAAACTTTTATCATTTACCGATATTATTTGAGCGCTTCTTGCTCACCTCCTTTGGTTCCTCTCTGCCACCCATTGGTTTTAAGCCTGAGTCCATTTGGGGTATGTTGCCAAGACACTCTCTAGCTGCTGCCGCTGCCTCTGCATGCCGTCCCCTTTAGTGTCAGGGTCAATTATTGGATGTTTTAGATGCTATCTAGCCTCATTCGGTCACTCTGTCATTGCCATGCTGCTGCCCATAGTTTTGGCATAATGGTGCGATTAAGCAGCCTCAGAGGCATCCATGCATGCTGCCCCTGCTGTTTCCTGTCCATTTCCGTGGTGTTTCCATCCTTTTCTGAGGTTCCCAGGTGCTTGGCCAAGCTTCCCTGTACAGATCCTTGGTCCCCTTGAAAAATGCTGGAGTCTCCCATTGACTTCAATGGGGCTCGTTATTCGAGACGAGCACTCGAGCATCGGGAAAAGTTTGTCTCGAATAACGAGTACCCGAGCATTTTAGTGCTCGCTCATCTCTAGTTGTAACTCCTTGAGTTCAGGGCTGTGATTTATTGTTGTTCCATATCCGGAAGTTGAACTGACAACTTTAAATCACTTCCTCATGTGTGGTAGGATGCTAACTATTGGTTAATACACATTCCTCCAGTCAAGGCAGGTGTAAACAATTTTTGGGTTACTCTTGCAGTATCTAAATGATCTACTAATGTATGGCATGGGGGGAAGGGCTGTAGCAATGACTCGTCTTATTTCCAGGGAAGGTCTTATATTTCTAAGATTGAATAAAATTGCCCTAGGTCTTATTTCCGGGAGGGGCGATGGGGGTCTTATTTTCATACTTATTACTACTTATACTTACTTATATCTTACTAATTATCTTATCACATACTTATAACAGATCAGTAACCTTACACATTAATCTATATATGCTACACAAATATACACACACAATCTATAACAAACCAAAAATACAGCATCTGTATACAGAGGATCTAAGAGTATGGATTCATCCATTACTTATTTGATGAAAATTGATCCATTTCCTCCAATCCCTATATAAAAATTGTTATACTGTATGGGTGCTTTTGGGTGCATATGGGTAACACATGTGTGTTACATGGCCATATTCTGGCTCCTACAACAACTGACTAGTTAGTGTCAATAATTTAAAAAAAAACTTTTGTAAAATTATCTATGGAGGAGTCATGAACTACTAGAAATAATAAGCATCATAGGCCTGCATTGTTCACAAGAGCTTCACGGGTTACCACTGGAATTCTCTTCCTCTCCATTATGACATTACGGAGCTGATGCACATGTGAGATATTGCATTCCTCCACAGATGTTCAATAGGGTTTAAATCTGAAAATAGCAATCCAGCACCTTTACCCACAGTTACTTTAGCAAAGTCCCGGTCATCTTGGATATGTGTTTAAAGTAATTATCATGTTAAAATATTGCCCTGCCTTCCAGTTTCACAAGGGAGAGGATCATGCTTTGCTTCTGCATTTCAAAATACATGATGGCAACCTCAATAAACTGTAGGTCCCCCACAGCCGGCAGGACTTATGCAGCCCCATATCGGACCACCATACTTGTTTAATGCACCATAAGTTTATCTTGTAATCCGTGTCAATAGTCTGCATGTCATCAACAGACTGCCTATTGATTTCTAATGATATATCTTTAGTAGAGGACTTCAATCGAGGCAAACTCTGGAATTGATGCTCAGCACAAACATTTAACTTCTTTGGTTGCCCATGACAAGGCCTGTTCCAGAACCTGTGATTTAACAAATTTCATGATCCATTCACAGTTTCGCCATAACGAGCAGTTTGTACTTCGACACATATCACAATCTTTTTTTCCAATTCTCAGAGTTCCAGCTAAGCCATCATGAGGTTGTGCGAGAGCAATAAATTTAACTAAAACTAAGGTCTCTTCTCACACCTCAGACCTTGTAACGCTAACAAGTCACATGGCACGGAGAGTGAAAATGGGTAATTGGCCATTTGACCATTTTAACTCAGCAGTGTACTTTTGCTGCCAGTGGTTTAGACATTAATGGCTGTGTGTTGAGTTATCTAGAGGAAGCACCAAATTTATACAGGCTGTACATGAACTACTTTACATTGAATCTTATCTTCAGTGTCATATCTTCAGTATTGTCTCATGGAACGATATAATAAAATGTTTCCAAAAAAAGCTGAGGGATGTACTTACTTTTATGAGATACTGTAGCTAGGTAAGCAGAGTTACAAAATATGAACACACTTGTTTACCTACTATAATATCAGATAATGCCATGCTTACTTTCTACCTTTGGTCAATCGTTGAATGGTCGTGATAAATTTTAATTTTACTTGTTAATTCACCTGTACATGATATTCACAATGACACTTTCAAAGGTCTTGCAAACATTTTATTTAATACACATAATAGCAATAAAGCAATTAATATCAAAACCTTCTCCAAAGCTCATCTTGTGACCATGTACCCATATTTTTCTACTGGAAGCTTGTGTTAGAGATCTGGAGGAAGATATTGCACGGCTGCGAGCAATTGACAATCTTGAGAGGAGTATGCTGCTCACTGAGCAAGCAATAAGCGGGGTAGAAGTGGAGGGTGGAGAGGAAAGCCAGCAGGGCCAGGTGGGTAGCTGGGTTACTGTAACTAGAGGGGGTAGGAAGAGGTCAAAGAAAAGGAAGGCTAACTCTGACTCTGAACATCCAAGCAAAATTGCAAAATTGTGCAATGATGTAAGGACGTCAGTGTCAGAAATGGCAGCCCTAGCGGATCCTGCTCTCCCTCACAGCCGGGGGAGCAGACCAGCTAGTAGTAGGGTGGATGGGAGTGCAGGTAAGCCAAGGCAGCTAGTGGTTGTAGGGGACTCTATAATCAGGAAGACGGATAGAATAATTTGTCGCCAAGACCGCCTCAACCGAATGGTTTGCTGTCTCCCTGGTGCCAGGGTTCGGCATGTGGTGGAAAGGGTGGATAAATTACTGGGAGGGGCTGGGGATGACCCAGCTGTCGTGGTCCATGTTGGTACCAATGACAGAATAGATGGTAGGTGGAGGAGCCTGAAGAATAATTTTAAAGAACTAGGTTCAAAGCTTAAGGAAAGGACCTCCAAGGTAGTATTCTCCGGAATCCTACCTGTGCCATGCGCTACACAGAGCAGACAGCGGGAGCTCAGGGAGTTAAATGCATGGCTCAGATCCTTGTGTAGAGCAGAGGGATTTGGGTTCCTAGAGCATTGGGCTGACTTTTCACTGGGGTACAAGCTGTTTTCTGCAGATAACTTGCACCTAAGTGGAAGGGGGGCTGCTGTGCTGGGGGAGAAGATCCTAGCAGGGGTGGCGGAGTATTTAAACTAGGCTCGGGGGAGGAGGAAAAGGAAGACACTGAAGGGGTAGACAGGTCAGAGAGGTGGCAGGTTATGTTGGTGGGTGGTGATGTGGGCTGTGTATGGGGGCCTAAGGCAGTGGATAAGGAGATCCACAAGTTGCAGAACAGTGGTGAGGATATATGTGCCAGTAAAATTACTTTAAATCAGATAAATAACTGTGGAAAATTAAATTGTATGTTCACAAATGCCAGAAGTATCACAGGCAAAATGGGCGAGCTTGAGGCTCTGATATTAGAGGAACAGTTAGATGTTGTTGGTGTAGCAGAGACATGGCTCGATGCATCGCATGATTGGGTTGTTAATATTCAAGGTTTTACACTCTTTCGGAAAGACAGGGCAAATAGGAGGGGAGGTGGTGTATGTCTGTATGTCAGAAGAGACTTAAAAGCGATTGTGAATGAGTCAGTGGTCTCAGAGTGTGAGGAGGCTGAAACTTTGTGGGTTGAAATTCAAAGCCAAGAGAGCTTTGAGAAAATTATTTTTGGTGTAATTTATAGACCCCCTAACATCTCTGAGGAAATAGAGGGTCACCTATATAAACAGATGGAGCGGGCTTCACAGGAGGGGACCGTAGTGATAATGGGAGACTTTAACTTTCCAAATATAAATTGGGGTCAGGGCTTGTCTTCATCTATGAAGGGGAGACATTTTATCAACTTTCTGCAGGATAATTTTATGGTGCAGCTTGTAGAAGATCCCACAAGAGGTGACACATTGTTGGACCTTGTGATTTCTAACAATGAGGAGATTGTCCAAAATGTCAGTATCAGGGAACCCCTTGGGAACAGCGATCATAATATAATTATTTTCCTCTTAAACTTTAAAAAGCAGAAACAGGTGGGAAAATCGAAAACTTTGAATTTTAAGAGGGCTAATTTCCAAAAATTCAGGGCTGCAATACAGGATATAGACTGGGATCAGATACTGTCACATGGTGATACTAATGTTAAATGGGAGAAATTCAAATCTATCCTGGGTTTTTATACTTCTAAATTTATTCCAATAGGTAACAAGTATAGACGGGCTAGATTACACCCCGCGTGGCTTACAGCTACAGTTAAAAGGGCAATTAATGAGAAAAAGAGGGCATTTAAAAAATATAAATCTGACGGGTTACCTGAGGCTTTCAATACTTACAAAAAACTTACCAAAATCTGTAAAAAAGAAATCAAATCAGCCAAAATACAAAATGAAAGACAGGTAGCTAAAGATAGCAAAACAAAGCCCAAGAAATTTTTTAGGTATATCATGCAAAAAAAAATGGGTCACAACAGGTTGGACCCCTTTATTCTGAAAATGGGGCATCGGTGACTGGAGACCAGGAGAAGGCGGAGATACTTAATAGGTTTTTTTAGCTCCGTTTATACAATAGAAGAGAGAACTTCTGACTTGGGTGGTGCCAGTGAGGGTCATGGATCCTGTGATATACTAGGCTGGCTAAATGTAGACATTATCCAATCTAAGCTCAATAAAATCAATGTGTACAAAGCTCCTGGACCAGATGGGTTACACCCCAGAGTTCTTAAAGAACTCAGTTCTGTTATTGCTGTACCGCTGTCTAACATCTTCAGGGATTCCGTAATGTCTGGTGTGGTGCCAAGTGACTGGCGCAAGGCAAATGTGGTGCCAATATATAAAAAGGGCTCTAGAACTTCGCCTGGCAATTACAGGCCTGTAAGCTTAACTTCCATTGTGGGGAAAGTATTGGAAGGGTTAGTAAAAGACTACATACTGGAGTATGTGACATCACATAGTATAATAAGTGACAGCCAGCATGGGTTTACTAAGAATAGAAGTTGTCAAACTAACCTTATCTGCTTTTATGAAGAGGTGAGCAGATGCCTGGATGGAGGAGCGGCTGTGGATGTTGTGTTCTTTGACTTTGCAAAGGCATTTGACACTGTCCCTCATAGACGCCTGATGGGTAAAATTAGGGCTATTGGTTTGGCAGAAATCATTTGCAATTGGATTGAAAACTGGCTGAAGGATCGTATCCAGAGAGTTGTGGTCAATGATTCCTACTCGGAATGGTCACCAGTTATGAGTGGTGTACCCCAGGGTTCTGTGCTTGGCCCACTACTATTTAATATATTTATTAATGATATAGAGGTAGGAATTAATAGCACTGTGTCTATTTTTGCAGATGACACCAAACTGTGTAGTGTAATACAGTCTATGGAGGATGTTCATAGGCTGCAGGGTGACTTGGACAAACTGAATGTTTGGTCATCCACTTGGCAAATGAGGTTTAATGTGGATAAATGTAAGGTTATGCACCTGGGGGCTTATAATCCAAAGGCAAAATATGTCCTTGGGGGAGTAAATCTGGGAGAGTCCCTTGTTGAGAAGGACCTGGGGGTACTAGTAGATCATAAATTGAATAACAGCATGCAATGTCAATCAGCTGCCTCTAAAGCCAGTAGGATCTTGTCATGTATCAAAAGTGGTATGGACTCTCGTGATAGGGATGTAATATTACCACTATACAAGGCACTGGTTCGGCCACACCTGGAATATGCTGTCCAGTTCTGGGCACCGGTCCATAAAAAGGATGCCCTGGAGCTGGAGAGGGTTCAACGTAGAGCCACAAAAATGATAAGGGGTATGGAGGGTCTCAGTTATGAGGAAAGATTAAAACAACTAGATTTATTTAGTCTGGAAAAGAGACGACTACGAGGGGACATGATTAATTTATTTAAATATATGAATGGTCCATACAAAAAATATGGTGGTAAGTTGTTTCAGATTAGATCAAATCAAAAGACGAGGGGGCACTGTCTCCGTTTGGAGAAATCAAGGTTTAATCACCGGAGGCGACAGGACTTTTTTACTATGAGAGCGGTCAATCTGTGGAATAGCCTGCCTCAGGCGCTGGTCACAGCAGGGACAGCGGATAGCTTCAAGAAGGGTCTAGATGCCTTTTTACACCTAAATAACATTGATGGTTATGTTATATAGAATTGTTTCCCCTAAATCCCTTCCTCATCCAATCCCTTCCCTTCCTTGGTTGAACTTGATGGACAAGTGTCTTTTTTCAACCGTAGAAACTATGAAACTATTTACAGGTCAGATTTTAAGTCATTTTATTTATTATTTTCACATACTGTTTATAGATCTAGCAGGGGTGATATTATCATTGTGTTTACATAATGCTGTAGGCAAATCTATTGTATGATTGTTACAATAATTGTCATAATGCATTATCTATTGAACTTATTATATCTGTTTTGGATTTTAAGTATTGCTACATGTGCAAATAGTAACCACACAAGAATAAATCTTCCCAGGATTGGATTATAGTCATGAAAGCCATTGTCTTCATGTAGTGGCACTTGAATTTAAGTTAAGTATATTTTAAGTTTGTTTAAATTACATTAATTTATTTTAGCTCTTTTATTAATCTCAGCCCTGCAGAGTTCTTACTTAGCAATACTCTGAGAGTTGCTAAGGAAGGTCTTTATTCAGTCTGCATTGTGTGTACTATCCAGGCTAAATAAGCTAAAACAGGCAGATCCAGAATTACGTACAAGATAGGTTCTGTAGGTTTGTTCTTCAATTTTTTTTTTGTCTCTGTGACAATTGGATTTTAAAAATGTTAGGTTGTCATCAGAACCAAGATTAACAATAAAGCTTCATTACAGACACCTGTGATAACTGTTATAACTGTTTATTGTAGCCTAAGGCAAAGTACAGTAAATTACCAACATCCAGAGGTCCGTTTGTATCTGGTCGCATGTAAGTCGGGTGTTCTTAAGTAGGGGACTGCCTGTATACTAATGTTGTAAGCAGTCTCTGCTGTTACTCTCACAAAGAACTGTAAATGTAGTAATTTGCATGCAAATATGTACCTTCTCCACATCTTTAAAGCTTTAAAGGAAACCTACTATCACCTACCTGTTTTAATAAAACTTTTAGTTGCACAGAACGTAATACAAATCTCATCATTCATATATATATATACATATATATATATATATATATATATATATATATATATTCTCACATCTGTTAGTTTCATAGAGCTGTATCATGCATTTCTAGTGCATTCTAGTGTAGATTTCTCACTTTGCTATTTTCTTTAAAAAAAATTGTTAAATCTCAGCCTTTCCACCATCTTGTCTTTCTACAACTGAATGAACTGATCGGCAGTTCTCTCTATGTTCTCTGCATAATTTTTTACAATCAGGATTTTGCAGAAAATGCTGCAGAATGACAAACAGTGACGACAACTCTATTACACGTTTATTTTTATCCTTCGGTTCTAGGTTTCACAGAAGGTTTTGTTTGCAGGGATCTAGTATGTGCATGGACCTATTGAGCTGTGCACAGATTGATCCACATTTCAGAAAAACTGACTCATAGGAACAGGGTCTACAGTGTAATGTTTCCATGGGCTTTTATTTCGCCCCTGTAGCATTTATTTATATCATTTCTATAATGTGTCATGTGATTTGGTGCTATAATTATTTGCTAAGTCAATTCTTCAGAGATTTGTATGAGCACAGCATTTAAGGCATACAATGGCATAAGATACAATATGGCCTTTAAATAGTCTAAATCTTCTCTCTCTTTAGATTGTTTTTAAATTACTAATTTAACTAACAAATGTTCATTAATTAATTGCTTTGAACATCATTGCAGCACAGAAGATATAATTACTATACACCATGGGTATTGAAAACCATAAGTGAGAACTCTTAAGAAGCGATATGCACTATATGTATCAGTAGTGTTATGTTGCATTTTATTTCCTAATATGCAGTTTGTAAGAACGTAAGTCACTAATATTAATTAAACTAAGAGAGTTTCAAAAAACTTCTTATGATTTTTTGTTCCAGTGGAGGGAGATATGCTGTATTTTCTTCATCCTTCCTCTTTGGTCTACTGGTCTATATTTTGCTACATTTTCCTCTGTTTTCTTGTGGAAGCTAGGCAGGCGGGTTGTTGTACAGTAGGTAGGTCTTTTGAAGTATCTGAGCTGTGGTTTCAGCACTGAAAAGCAAACAGATATAACAATATGTTAAGATATCAGATCTACAGGGTTGATTAGAATTTCTTGTTTAAGAATATAGTTTATGATCCGATGGAACAATAAGATACCAATGTGCATCAAGAAGTCTGAATGTGTGACAAGTATTATTAGTACTAGGAAACTGAAGCCGATCAAATAGAATCTAATAACTGACTAATTAGGACATGTTTCCACATTCAATTTTAAGCAGTTCCTCAAAGCTTCAAAAACTCCATCTCAAAATAGCTTTTTGAAAACCTAGCCTTCTTAAAACTTGCATTGTAGTTTCATAATTTGCGCTGAAATCATGGAATGCACTGCACAGATCATTTGGGAACTATATTGGTGCACATTTACTTACCCTGTCCAGTCCCATCTCCAATGCTGATTCGGGTCCGGCCAGGATTCACTAAAGCAGTGCGCCCGATGTCCACCAGGTGTCGCTGCTGCGCTGAAGTCCACTGGAGTTCACTATCCTATCCTGGGTGCAGGTAAGCGCGTGTCAAGCGACACTTTTTTAAAAAAAAATATGGTGGTTTTTCCGAATCCGTCGGATTTTCCGTCAGCCACGCCCCCGATTTCCATCACCAATGTGCCACAATCCGATTGCGTGCGCCAAAACCCCGGGACTATTCAGGTAATATTCGGTAACCCGACGGAGAAACGTGATTCGGCCCCTAGTAAATGACCCCCATTGGGTCATTTTGTATCATATGTGATTCATACCTATCACAGGGGCCCTGCATGTGAACTGACCCCTCTCACGTCAGAGACATTTTAAGTAGTTGTGTTTAATTTTGATGAAATATCTGTTTATTGAAATACATCGTTATTTGCACTTTTATAAAAGGTTTTAGCCAGTATTTGGGAACTTTAGGAACCCGACCATAAAGCATTTATGGTTTTATGTGGAAAGAAGTGTGGCTTATGTTTAAGCAAAAAATATGTAGATGCACCAAATTTTTGGTGCATTTTTTCCCACAAAAGTTAGACTAGTCAGTTCTAAACTAGGTCGGATATTTAACTTTCACATTGATAAATCTGACTGGTTCAACACTGTTTAACTTTGTTCTAATAGTCTTTGCTTTATTCATTTTTATTCTTCGCAGCTCCCCCTAACAAATTGTTAAAATGATGGTCGAATCGGCAATACTCTGTGTGCGTTATTATTATATAGGCTAATATGAGTGTGCTGTGACATGGTGGTCAGGTGGAAGAAGAGAAAATTGACTTCTTCAATTAAGGAGGTCATCTGTGAATTAACAGATTCACAGAAATACTGGTATTAAGCTCATAATTCTACACCATCTGTGCACTGTGACTCCGTATGATCTTCTATTATTAGGAAGGCCTCCATGGAAACAGGTCAATTTCCAGTGGCCAAATATGATTTTGTGCGGCCGGCCTAAAAGAAAAAAATAATCCTAGGATTTACTAAGGGTTCGCAGACCGCACTATCGACGGATATTCTGACGTTTTCCGATGCGCCACATATAGCCGGGGATTTTGGTGCACTCGATCAGATTTTGGCCATCGGTGTCATGTGACACAAATCGGGAGGGCGGGCTGTCGGATGATCCGACTGATTCGGACTAAGCGCGGGATTTAGCATATAAATTGTGTCACAAGACATGCACTTACATACACCGGGAAGAAGATGGTGAACTCCGGGGGACCTGAGCAGGGAGCGACGCATGCAGGATATCGGGCGCATGATGTAACTATGCCAGAATCAATGGAGTCATACATAGTAATATGCATAAGAGTTGGTCAAAATCGGGAAACATCCTGTTACACACACTACATAAATGAAACACTTACCAGGCAGTTTTAGCAGATATGGAGAGTCAACAGTGCAGGAGGAATCATTAACTTTATAGTTCGTTACTATGGAAAAAAAGACATAAAAAACCTGTTATGTATGTTAAAATTTAATCTTCTAACCACTCAACTCTAATTTTGTAATAGTACCTGAGTGTTGAATCCAGTTTTGAATCCATTTTTATAAAATTGTACTCTCCTACTACCTGAGTGCCCACAGACTAGATGTTCTGTGGAATAGGCATAATCATTTTATGGAGTCAAGGTTTTCCTTGCCCAGGGGTGTAGTGGAAGGTGTTCTTTCTTATGTGTCTATTCCCCTCAAACAGGGTAAGTTTAATTCATTTTATAGTTCTCTTATCGCACTTTTTTTCAATTTTTTTAATTAATGGAAACTATAAACCACGCTTATGTTTCAACAACAATTGTATTGTTTTACTGGGAATAAGTTACACAGAACAAATTAAAAAAACATTCACCACTAAGAAACTTTATAGTATCAAATGTTATTTGCGAAAAAATTCTAAGACAACTTTACTATACTGAAAAAACTGCATCATATGTTAGAATTTCTGCAAATCCCAGCTTCTAAATACAAAATGTAAATGGGGATATTATCTGAGTTACATATATAATTAATGTGTTAATGTGTTCCCAACTGAATGAAATTGTTCCATCCTAAAAAAAAATTGGAATAATAAAAAAGGAAGTAAAAATTTGATGCAGAAATTTATAAACACAGCTCAATACATTTGTCCATGATTTATGTTAAAGGGAACCTGTGACCACATTTTTCACAAATCCCATAGAGCCATATTAACTAAATGCCACTTTTCTTTTAGCTAAAAATGGTTTCCCTCACATCATAAAATCAAATTTGTAATCTTACCTCCCATACAGCCAGATCCAGCAGCTTCATGTCATGTGACCTGGGTGATGTGATCTAAGGTCCTTTACTCACGAACATTAGCAAAACCTACCCCATGTATGCATCTGATCTCATGAAATTACAGCATGCCTCTATGGAGGCATGGGGATGAATAGAAGTCCATGCTGTATTTATATGTGATCACATACATACATATGGTAGATATTGCAAATGACAGTGGATAGTGGAAAGGGCCTTAGATTACATCACCTTGGTCATGACATGACGTGCTAAATGGTAAGAAGGAGGCATGAGGAGGAGTAGAAGAGCGTGAGAAAGGGAGGGGGCACTGGAACTAAGCCAAGCAAGACATGTCCCCATCAGTCTCACAGCTGTATCTGCCTGTACGCCAGGTAAGAAAATGGGGATGAGAGGGGGAACAATTTTTTGCTAAAGAATGGTGTCATTTAGTTAATAGGGAACCTATTACTAGCTGTATTTGTGAAAAATGTGGTGACAGGTTTCCTGTAATGTAGTGCTGCAAAATTATATACAGGTCATAAACCAATAGGATAGATACTAGTAGAATGATCACTAAATCCATAATCGTTCCATCTATTAACCTGCATTAGCCTTCAGAGGGCAGACTTATCAAGCAAATATGCTAGTTTCTCCAGACCCATTTATTATAGGTACTGTAGGAAGACAGAGATGCTGTCCTATATCATTTATCATTACTTTAGGACAGTAGGCATGAATCATGTCAGTCTTCATGTGCTGCACACTGATGTCATTAGCATAATAAAAAGATGTGTAGTTTTGACTTAAACAGAGTTCTGATATGTTCTTCTTCTCCTCTGATACATTTCCTTTTGTCTTTATATACATGCTTTTGTGCTTGCTTGAACTATCCATATTCAATACACCACCTTATACTGTATATAGAATATTGTACAAAATAAAATTCCCATTTTAAAAAATGTATTATGGAAGTCTAGGTTAAAGCAACTCAGGCTACAAAACAAAAAGTGACTTCACAATAGGCATGAATAGCCAACCTACCTGATATACCTAGTTCTGCTTTGAGTGTCGCTGCTATTGCCTTTTATAGGGAAGTCTGCATTTTCCCAGTGAAAGGCAGAGAGAAACTTACCAGCAGCAATAACTCTGAAGAACTCAGTGGCCATCAACAGTAATTTATATCCACATTTACCATATGGTTAAGGGAGCCATTAAACATGAATAAACATTCTGCGTCATGTTTCTCTCTAAAAAAAACTTTTATTTTTATCTATAAACAGATAAACATTATGTGAGCCTGGAGTACATCACTATATTTGACTTTTGTGTTTTTTCGATAGTTGTAGACTTGATTGCCACATTATTATAAATAGATTTAGCTCAGGCAGCCAGCTAGAAAAATATGCATTTACTTGTGTATGATCAGTGTAGTCATTGCTGACACTCAGTGGAGCCGTACATGGAAATGTGCAAATGGTCCTTGAAATTAAATATTGAGACACATGCAGGAATTCTTTTATCTATTGTTGTTACCTAGGTGGTGATATTTCGAGTTATAAACTTAATAGTTAGTTCACACTGGGTTTTTCACATAAATTTACCATAAATTAACAACTTAGCCCCAGTTAACATTACATTTTACCAAGCTGATGATGTTTGTAGCAATAAAAATCTGATGGAGCCCAACCTAAGTCAATGGTATTGTCCGGATTCCATTGATACAAAATGTATACAACATACAGTTCATGGCTTCCCGTAGTTATTGTGAAGGGAGTTATAGTGATACTTAGCATGTACACAAACATACAAATAAATGGACTGGAAAATGATTGGGCATACTTTTAAGTAGGAAAAAATCTAAATACCTAAAGTTAGCCTGTAAATGTAAGAATGACCAGCTAAATCTCTTAAGTATGTCTGAATACAAGAATGATATCTATTTTGTAACCATCAATCTATGAGCTTTGTAGCCATATATGAATGGAGAAGTTGATCGAACATGCACTGAAGTATCATTCACTTCAGTTTGACCACAAGAACTGTTATAAATCTCTCCTATAGAACTAAGCGCTAATGCATTGTGCGCTTGATGTTCCTCCCGCCCATTTGGTTGCGCTGGAAATACTAAGAGGCTGGCTGGTCTAGAATTGCTCAGGCTCTAGCTAGTACACTCATAGATAATGGAAGATGGCACTCAAATTTGAATAATAATTGCTTTTTATTTTTGTACAAATCCACAGAATAGCATGACATTTCGGTCAAAATGACCTTCTTCAGATGCGGATTGTACCTGTAAAAGGTGCTGGACCTCAGCTGTATGGCAGCCACGTTCTGGTCTCAGTGTTTAGCTAGTACACTGGCATGGCCCTTTTCATGTCCATTTTCTGCCCACTTGGTGTGGAGGTGGCATAAAAGAGAGATATTCGCAATTCCTGCTCGTGTAACCAAGCCAGTACAAGCCCTGATTAATCCCCACTTATGTGTTTGGAACAGAGAACATAATTATAAAAAAAGAAATTATTTATATAAATATTAAATCTATATTAATTATTGGGTCACTAAATTAACCTGCCATGTTGACTATATATTCTGAACTGCAAGAAGCATGTTCTAGAGCAGAAGGATCCTAGAAAATTGATAGATTTTGAAAGAAAAGATTCAGTATAACATAATCCATTTGTTAAAATTACTGCTAATACTAAACATTATCAGTTATGGACAACCTTAGAGACATCTCTGAACCACTGGATAATACCAGCATGTTGTCATATCAGACTGCAGTTTCCCTTTTAGTAATATTTTCCTGTCTAAATACAGTGGTGAAATGTTTGCTTGCACTAAAGTGTATTAGACAGATTTCTGGTGCAAATTACTACAGAATTTTGATGTAAATAGATAACAGATAAATCTACCCCTATTGGTCCACTGTCTGATACCGAGCCTCATCAAGCTTCCGCATGGTTTCTAAAAGCTCAACAGGAAGATATTATTCCAAATAGATTATCCACAAATTCTACTGAGCTACCCTTGTGTTCCTCCTATCGCAGTGATGGCTAACCTATGGCACAGGTGCCAGAGGTGGCACTCAGAGCCCTTTCTGTGGGCACTCAGGCCATCACCAGAGATGACTCCAGGTATCTTCCTGCAGTCCCAGACAGCCCAGGACTTGCTGTGCACAGAGCTATTTTAAAGTGACAGCTCTACCTGGGGCTATTTTCTGCTTTATTGATGTCCTCAGGGGCTGGTATCAATGAAAACTGTAACAGAGAAGGGAGTATAAATCACAAATTACATTTCTGTGTTGGCACTTTGCGATAAATAAGTGGGTCTTTGTTGAAGTTTGGGCACTCGATCTCTAAAAGGTTTGCCATCACTGTCCTATCGTGAGAGTGAAGTTACTGTGGAAACCTCTACAAAAATTTTTAGAAAATTTGTGATGAAAGATAAATAATTCACAATTGTCTACTCTTTATTGTTTATAACATTTGTTTTACTTTAAGGCCCCTTTCACACTGTCGTTATGGTCAAGTTTGCTGCTGGACATACGTCCACATAGATAAGGCTATGGAGCTTGACGGCGAAACGGTGAGCACACATATGTGGCCCCTTACCATACTGTACACAGGGAAGAGATAGAACATGCTCTATCTTTCCCCGTAAGTACATTATTATGGAGAGAAGAGGGATGAGCAACACTCACCCCTCCGCCTCTCCAGTGCACTGCCATAGCCTGGCCGAGTATATAGCAGTGTGTAAGTAGCCTAACAGGTATCATAACATGTTTGTATCAATGTCTGTTATCTTGATTCCTTGCAGACTTGTATGTGGCTATAATGTGACATATAGAGCAACAACACATCCTACAGCTGAAGCAGGTTGCAGCCCAGATTGTCTACCTAGCATTCTAAAAAAGTACAGTAAAGTTTTTGAATGTTTAAATCCACCTTTGTATATGCCATTCTACATTAGCAAAGCTTGCTCAGAGCTGTAACCAAGTAATAGCAGAAGAGCTAGACATTGCCTATGCCCACCATCAATCATGGTGACCGGTCATCAGCACTATTTACCAGAAAGGCCCCACTGAAGGTCAAGAAGAGCAACAGCGGTAGTACATGCAGCAATGTCACTGTTTTGTCACTAATTGATAAATATTCAAAGCATACGCAATTCTCTTTAGTCACTATTATTGTGCAATAAGGGCTACCCTCTTGTAATAATTTCAAATAAAATAAATCTCATTCTCTGTAGAGAAGTGGCACAGCAAAGTTTGGTAAATATAAGAAGAAATATATATATATATATATATATATATATATATATATATATATATATATATATATAACAAGCGCTAAAGCTAAGAACAGGTATAGTCCATGTTGTCCATTTGATACAGTTTTTTTCTTCTTGCCAAATTGACAGTGCAGTGGCAAAGTATAAAGATGAGATGCAGGAAACAGCTGTTTTCCCAGCATGCTGTGCCCCAAGAAACCAATATTATGGAAGACCTTGAAATGTTTTATGTAAATGAGATTTTCCCACATGAAATGAGACATTACATGAGCTGTTGTTCTGTCTTTTTTTTTTTTACTAAACACATATTATGAAAAAATAATAAATATAAGCCATTGGTGAGAAAAGTAACTGTAACATATTTCTTGCACATTACAAAAAAATTACACTCAAAAAGACAGTGTTGACCCCTGTGAAGCACGTGTGAAGCCGTGGTGCAGAGCATTGGATCTGTGAAGTTCTGCTGTAAGTGCAGGATGAATTTCCTTCCATTTGGCTTACACATGCACATGCGCAAACACATTTTAGACGTTTAGGACGCATGAAATCACATTTCCAAAATGAGTATAGTAGTGCAGGTTTCAACATGATCTCCATGTGTTCATTGAGTCTACTGAAGTGTTCCTAAGCCCCAATATAATGTTGTAATGACCAATGCTTAAGAGTTCCCCTGCTAATTTTACCTATTGTGTAAAAAGCCAAGTCAGTTTTATATTTGATTCAAGAAAAAAGGAGAGCGTTAAAAAAAATACACAAAAAACTAGTCTTTAACTGTAAAGGAGCCAGTGGATGCCTTGCTTATAAAGCTAATGCCTTGTATTTCCAAGAGACTTGTCTTTGTGGAAGAAGGAACAGAATGAAGAAGCACAGCTAAAATGATTCATTTTATTGGCATTCTCTTTTACTCTTCTTTATCTGGAAAATAAGAAGAAAAAAAGGAGAGTCACTTTTGATTCCTTTCCTCAATGTTCTTCCATCAGAGAGAAAGCTAGAATAGAAACCATGAATATCAGAAAGCATGTGTAATACTGTTCATGATGATGATGATGATGATGAGATTTGTTCACTTCAAGTCTCCTTGCATAAGGCGGGAACAAACGCTCTTGTTGTCCAAATCAGAGATAAGAGTCCATTGTGGGGGGGACAATGCTTTATGATCCATGAGTTACCCAGTATTAGTAAAATGAAAGTTGTATCTGTGCATGCAAGTTTCATATGTACAAATGTCTCTTCTCAGTGTCCATATTTGTAACGTTGTAGATGATTATTAGTTACAATTTTTATTTTATTTTAATTGTCCATTAATCTCCACAGAAGGGGCAGTTTGACAATCAGGTTGTTTTATTACAGTTCTTATTATTGTGAGGTATACGGGAAAAACATTTAATGGTAGAGAGAAACAAAGACACAAATACATCAGCATTGTGTCTTATTATGTAGAAGTAAATAAACATACATGCTGTGCACCCCACTAATTGCCGTATGTGTTTTGCCTCATACAGCAGGAAGGTATAGCTTAGCTGAAAAGGGTGTGGCTAGAGGAGAAGGGGTGTGGTCACACATACAACGCAAAATGCCTGGTTCAGGGTAAATCATAAGTAACATTAAATTAGACTGTATAAAATGATCATCCAGCATTAGTGCCAGTGATAAGAGTGACACTTGTTTCGACAGTGCACTTCACATAATTTATATTTTAGATTATTCCTATACAGGGAAGGTGGAACTCTGTGTTGTACAAATTATAGATCTTAATAAGCAGGATGGCACAGGACTGGCAACACTAGAGCTGCAAAATATGATGGAGCTGTATAAATAAAGAATAATTATTATTCCTCCTGTCACTACTTATGACAGACGAGTTCCCCTACTCATCACTCCCTTACATAGCCTTCACCTTTCATTTGCCACTGGCCCTTCTGGTAAGGGAGAGTTTTATAATGACTGGGAGAATTGTGCGCCAGTCACGATTTACCCCACTGATGCACCATGCACACATTGCCGGGATCTGGCATAGAAATGTGCTCTGGCCTGCACAAGGACCACAGTGTAGGCTTTAGTACTTGAGCTAGGACTGGGCTTGGTGAAAAAGAAGAAGTTAGAGCCAAAAGTTACTTTTATCCCTCCCCACCCCCTTCCTCTTAATAACCAATTAAAAGGCCTCAAAATTACTGAACATTAACCCTGAGCTTAGTCTTACTTGGCTGTTATCTTATGAATTGATATACTAACAGCCAGTGATACCTTGAGTCTGTTCGAAAACGATGGCTGTAAAAACAATAAACCTCTTATACTTACCTCTCTGCGCTCCTGTGCAGTGTCACCCAACACTGCTGGGTCTTTGTTTGTATACAAAGGCTAGCTGTGCCTACCTGACCTCTGCAGTGTACATGCTGCTGACTGAAAGACATCTTGTAGGCACATGGCTGTGGCAGGACCATATTACAAGCAATGTATACAAGCATACATCTGGCAGGGATGGGCGGCGCCATGGGTGAACGGGAGCATTAGTGGAGATGAGCAGAAGTGATTGTTTTATAGTGCTACCATCACTCCAGCCATATATAACATTTTTTAAATTCCTGGACAACCCTTTTACCCCTAGAACGCATACTGGGGGGCCTTTTAGGCCCCATGCTTACATTTTTGCTATTATCTGCAAAATTACTTTAGTTAGAATTTTGAAATTCCAGGTATTCCTCAAGTATGTCATTGTTGATAATATCTAGTTGTTCATGTAATTTTTTTTTATAGGCATTATGGTGTAACAATGCTTATTTGGTGAAAACTACAACTGTACGAATTGGGGCCTATTAGGCCCCCGCTGTTTTTATCATGTTCTCAGAAGTGTTTGTGTCTGAAGTTACTTTATTTGTACTTAGTAAAGCTGGTGGAGGGGCCAGGGTGTGGATAATAACATGTGAGGATGTCATGTAATTTTTGGAGGGAGTGATAAGGCCATTACCTCAAGTCCTCTGAACACAGTAATGAGCTGTGAATAAAGTACTGAGGACAGTATACACTGGATCCACAGTATACACTGAATATACGGTATACACTGACAGTATACACTGAATACATAGTATACACAGAAGGATCTGGGGTCTGAAATAGTCAAAACTCTTGCTGTTCCAATATTCAATTCAAGTAGAAACATCACCATGGACAATTATTTCACCAATGTTGAACTAGGCAATTTTCTGCTTGCAAAAGCTATTACACTTGTTGGTACTGTAATGCCTCACATGATAGAGCGAAGCGACTTATAATGCTTGCCAAAGTAAACTAAAGAAGCAATAAAACGGTGTGGCGCACATTTTCAGATTATTCCAGAGCCAGGAGAAAGAAAACAAAAGCGTTGTTTCATATGTCCAAGAAACATAGAGAGGAAAACTGAGCGAATAAATATGTAGCTGCAGCTAGTTTGCTATAGATTTCTATGCATTTTTGTGTGTTTTCATGTCTGCTTGAAATTTGGAGGAAAAAAAAGAATTTTTGGCATTTTCTGTGAAAAATTATAATTAAAATGTTGTCCATATTTTATTGAGCAATTTTGAAATAAACTTGTGAAAGTTATTTAAGTGTGTTTTTCTACATTATGTGCATGGGGGCCCTAGGGTTAAAAGGCAAAGCACATGTTGGTCTCTACAAATAAATTGCTCATAAAAAGACTTTTTTTGATGCAAAACATAATGCAATGTGAGAGCAGCCATCAGTTGTTTTGCAGAATGGCATTTGGAAGGAAGGGTCTGTGGGACCCCAATTTGCTAAAGAGTTGAGGGCCTACTTTCTACTTAAAATGTAAAATTATATCTAGTGTAAAATAAGATTTCCAGGCCTGAATGCCTTCAGGAGTAATGTGAAGACTATTCTAGTCCATTATAATACCTAAATGTTTAAATGAAACAATCTGACAGTCTAAGGGGTTCATGGAGCTTAACCAGAGTTGTCTCTGTTTGCAAACTCTGCTGCTGGGTCTATGCTGTGCATAAAGAAGTTAAAGGCTAAAGATTGTATCTCATGTATTAATGCAGGTGACCACATAACCAGACCCAGAACATCTCTGTAAACCTCGACTTTGAATTATTTTTTTAAATAAAACTTTTTGCTATACTGTTAGGACTCTTTACACTTGCATTGCAGATTATGGTAAGTCAGAGTGCAATGCATGACAAACTGCCATTTTTTCGTACATTTTTGGTCAGTTGTTGCTATGAGTCAGTATCATTTATGTTTTTTTCACACACTTTTTTTTCAATTCATTTTCAGACATGCGTGTGAAAAAGACTCAAGACTGTGGTGTATCTTTTCTGTGGCAATTGATCACGCATTGGACTTGCAAGTGTCTCAGAGTGCAATGCGTTTTTGATGTGTCTCCATAGACTTGTATGGGGCGTTTGCCATGCGCATGACTGACAAAAGTAGAGCATGCTGAGATTTTCAAGCATGTTATAATACATGCGTGTCTACGTGACAAAAATGCAAGTCTGACAAAACCCATTGAATACAATTGGACAGTGCAATGCAAGTTGTGCATGCAGAAAACACACATAGAAATTGCATGTGAAAGACCGTAGTGGCGTATAATGTCTGTATGTGGCTCTATTATCACTACAGTTTCAGTTCCAGCTATAGATATAGCAAAGTAAAACTTGACTTTGTACATCTTGATATATTTCTTTGCAGTCTGAAATTTTAACTAAAACATATTGAAAAGCCCTTAAAAGACAAGTTAGGTTTCCATGCCATTTTATGTTTTTCTAAACCAGCTTCCCATTTTATAAATACACAATAGACAATGACCAGTATTTCTTCTGCTACTTTAAACACCCTGAAAATATGTCTAGCACATTCTATCACATTTGTATAATCAAATTCGTTTGTATAATCCACCATCCGTCCTATTACTTGCATGGTACTTGGAAACCATTCTAATCAATTCTCAACTTTCAATGCTCAGTCCAACTTTATCAATACTTTTCATATATTTGCCTGCAGTGGCTCAACCTGGACTATAAATAATATATTATGCATTCGGAAAGTTGTAAGATCCTTTTAATTTTACTATATTCTGTTACAGTGGGCACATTTACTAAGGGCCGTACAGCAGTTTTCTGTTGGACTTTGCATGTTCTTTTAGATGCAAACTACTTGCACATGTATTAAAGAAGTGTCTGCACCACAATTGTGTCACACGCGACCCATTTGTGGTGCAGCTGCAATAAGTATCATGCAACATAAATTAGGGGATGTTGCAGTGCTCATTCGGACCATGCGACAGATTTATCATGCGGTCCACCAGAAGTCCACAAGAATTGTGTTGCACGCCCTAAGTTAAAGGTGCAACAGAAAAAAGTTGATGCACTCTGTCTGGGCAGCGCAGAATCCTGGAATGATTTCCACCTGAAATGTCATGCACCACATTAATTGTGCATTTAGAACATTTTAAAGCAGTTTGTATGTGTGTCCTTGGGAAAGGGGGCATGGTCTAGCCCGGGCACCAGGAAATTCCGTCTGTGCACCAAAAACTTTTTTCACTTTCTTAAGTACAGCTCCAGTTATATACTACCCAAAATACATTATCTAGCATGATTTACCTGGTGCGGAATAACACTGTGGAGTCTAACTGTGCACTGGTATATTTACTGACAGTTTTTATCTCCTTCAATAACTGGAGAAAGGTTCTAGATGTACTGATTTATGGATCAAAATTTATAGCTGAAATGTGGCATTGATGCAACTCCCGCACATGTATGCTGCTCTGGAATTGCTAAGATTCACCTGAAACAGGTGTACAATGTGCCAATCTTAATAAATTCCCCCCATTGTGTGTTAACCATGTGGATCTTGTAGTAAGGCCTAGTGCAAAGACAGTTGGATCCAACAGGTGTTCTGATTTATTATACCTAGTTACTCCCTTTTGTAATTTCACTGTTAAAGGAAATCTACCATTTGATTTCATGCATTATGAACGAAACATAGCTTGAGAATGCTGTAGCGACACTGATGCAGAAACATATCTTGTTTAATCCCTGAGCTGAGTCGTTTTGCTGAAAAAAAACTATTGTAAAATTGTGGGAAGGCTGGGTTGCATTCTGCTTGCTATTCATAAACCCATTGGGGCTTATTTACTTCGCATTTCCGTCAGACTGTTCATGGTTTTTAGGATTTGCGCCATTGGGACAGGTATTTAGCAGGGGATTGCGGCGCCAACTTTCATGCGACAGAAATCGGGGGGACGGGTCGTCGGATGATTCAACTGATTCCAACTGAGCCCGGGATTTAGCATTCAATTTGTGTCACAAGACAATGCACTTATATACACAAGGAAGAAGAAGATGAACTCCGGTGGACCTGAGCAAAGAAGTGACAGATGCAGGATATCAGGTGCATGATCTTCATAAATTGCGGCATATGTGCATTCCGGTCAGACAATGCACTTTCGGGGATCACACAGGACAGGTAAGTAAATGTGTCCCATTACATGGAGCTTACTGAACTGCCCAGACAGGACTAATGAACCTGAGCTGGTTGACTTATACACAGCAGTTGGTGGATGGTGCAGCGATTGATTGCTTCTGCCTGTCAGGCACAGCACAGTGATTACATGAGGCGACAGAGCCTCATTATCTTGAATTTTATAATAGTTTTTTCAGCAAAACCACTCAACTCAGGGATTAAACAAGATATGTGTCTGCATCAGTGTAGCTACATTCACAAAGTTTGTTTGGTTCATAGTGCATGAAATCAAATGGTAGATTTTCTTTAAGGAAATGTCATTCTTTGGTTAAGTACTTCAGCAGGAATAGGTGGGTTGGAAAACAATTATCCTGATTTCAAAGCTGCATTGGAAAGTTTGGTGTTCAGATGAATGTCATATTCTCTAAGCATCATCCTCCTTTTTCAAACAATGTCAAAGTGTTAGAAAAAGAGGCATGGCTCTAGCATTTTGCACTGTTCTGTTCAGAAAAGTGGTGGTGAGCGTCAATCAATAATACCTTATTATAGGATTGGGAAACCTGTACCACCACCTGAAGAAGCACCTTTTCTTTCATGAAGGAGAGTGTTTTGAGCTACCAGGGAGTAGTTGTGTTTCTGGATTTGTACATTTTTAAAAGTTGCACATCATAGGTCTGCTTGTCATATCTGGGACCACATAATATACTGTAAGATGGTTAAAAAAAATCTACTATTAACCAGTAACACTGCTAGGTATATACCAGCAGGCTGAATAATTTCATATATTTATTAGGAGCTTTTCTCTCCAAATATATATTTTTTTCTGCTCAGGATTTCGCCAGACAATGGAAGGAGGGGAGCTCTTGTGCTTCGTTTAAATAATTGTAAACATTTAGTTTACAACTGTATTAGCAGAACAAAGTCCCTATTAAACAAATGAATGTAATCACGTTGACAGGATTTACCGCTATTGTTAAAATAAGTCAAACATTTTTGCGTAAATTTACAGATGTAGCAATTTTAGGGCGAAAATCTAACTTAAACTACTTATACTTCTCCAAGTAGATTTGAAAGAGGGAGAATTTGTTAATAAAATTAATGCATTTAAAAAAAAGATAGTGTGGCATATAGTGTGAGAAAATTCTTTCATTGACAGCAGGTAAGGGTATAGGTTTTTGATAAAGCTTACTGTAATACTATTACCTGAAAGATAGAAGAGGCTACTGCTTCTAATCCTGTCTGACCAAAAATAACTTCATTGGAGCACATTAAAAAATTTAGAGACCTTTGGGGGTATTTATCAGGGCTTGTGCGCCACACCAGTGGCTTATAGCTAGCTTACACTTGTATTATAGCTAGCACTTGCAATTATTTGCCCTTTTCCTCCAACTCCACATCAGGGGGCGTGTAAGTGGCAGAAAGGGTAAACATGTGAAAAGTCCCCGGCTGTATTTATCCCTGCGCAGGCCCCTAACAGATACTTCAGGAGGCTGGAGCCTCTTGAGGTATCCAGCTGCGCCAGAGCAGCGGCGGACTATCATATGCCAATGCGCGGGCACCGGTGTACGATAAATAGCATCCTTGTGGCAGGGAAAGCCTTCACAGTGGTAGAAATACCATATACAGACAGGTGATGGGATTCTCCAGATGGAGTTGGTCCCTGTTCACCCGACACATCTCCTCATAAGATTCCTTTGCTCCCCTCTACCCTACAAGAAACATAAGCTGCTGCTGTGAAGGAAAAAAGAGAAGCCGCTTGAAAGGGAACCCATTCGTAACAAGGGGTCATTCGCAAGTTGGAACAACGTATTTTGGGAACTGCTTGCTTTTTTATTATCTCTGAGGATATATTAACAACTTTAGTTAATTTGTTCTGTAAATATAAAACAATGGTTAAAACCTGAAATATTTCATGTTCTGGCCCTGAAAAGAATTGGAACAATAATACTGCAATGGAATAATACTGAATGGTCTTGATTCAGCAGACAAATCTGAGAAAAAAAATTAATTTGGTATCATCATTTTTGGCATTAGCCTTTAGTCACTGTATTTATTATATATAACAAGGAAGACAGAAATAAAACCACTTAACACCCCAGTGAAAGTATGGAAAAAGACTGATAAGTTTCATGGACTGCAGGCCTGTCGTCTTTGCCATGGTAGCCTACCAATAATTTAAGAGAGTATATGCATCATACACTTGGGCCCGGATCCTCCTTCTTTTCACTGGCTATAAGCTATTATTATTGAGAGGCCTGAAAGGTAAATGTCTAATTTGACAAGATCCCCATATATCAAGGAGCTAATACATAAAATAGCATTTGTATTTAACCTTAGTGTGTGTCTGCATGGAAGTCAGCGATACAATCTACACAGGAATACCAGACTTGTAAAACTAAACGCTCCCCCATAGCACTGACCTCAGACTGGAACCACAGCCAATCCTACTAAGTTACATGCCAAGAGAACGACAAGAAATAGACCTTGCACTGCCTCCCCCATATACAGTATGAACAGTTTATATGCCAGGACCAGGGCAGTTTCTAGCTACAGGCGGCCCCCTACTTAAGACCCGATTTACAGACCGCCGATAATGACAAACGGACCTCTGGTAATTTACTGTACTGTAGCCTTGGGCTACAATAAGCAGCTATAACAATTATCAAATGTGTCTGCAATGAAGCTTTATTGTAAATCCTGATTCTTATGACAATCCAACATTTTTAAAATCCAATTGTCACAGGGACCCAAAAGAATTTGGCTGTGGTTACAATTACAAAATATACAGTTACGACTTACATGCAAATTAAACTTAAGGACAAACCTACAGAACCCTGGGACTGCCTGTACTTTGTTGTGCAAGGGGAATTTCAACAATTCACACACCTCCGTGGTCATTAAAATGTATACATTGAGCCCTGATTTTAGCATAAACAGCCCCAACAAAATTAAAAACATTAGAGAGAAATTCTGTTTCAATTATAGTGTATATAGCCTTATCCAACTAAGTTACTTTACACGTTGCTTCCTTTGGATTAATTCTAACATATACAGTGTCCTCCCTATTATTAAAATGTACAGTGTTGTTCAATTTATAACATTGTGCCTATCATGAATTATTATTATGTATATGTATACTTCACCAGAACAAAGCTTTACAATACACAAGTATAGTATAGTAAGTATAGTACTAGAACTGAGCTTCATACTGAAACAAATATATATATATATACACACTCACCGGCCAATTTATTAGGTACACCATGCTAGTAACGGGTTGGACCCCCTTTTGCCTTCAGAACTGCCTCAATTCTTCGTGGCATAGATTCAACAAGGTGCTGGAAGCATTCCTCAGAGATTTTGGTCCATATTGACATGATGGCATCACACAGTTGCCGCAGATTTGTCAGCTGCACATCCATGATGCGAATCTCCCATTCTACCACATCCCAAAGATGCTCTATTGGATTGAGATCTGGTGACTGTGGAGGCCATTTGAGTACAGTGAACTCATTGTCATGTTCAAAAAACCAGCCTGAGATAATTCCAGCTTTATGACATGGCGCATTATCCTGCTGAAAGTAGCCATCAGATGTTGGGTACATTGTGGTCATAAACGGATGGACATGGTCAGCAACAATACTCAGGTAGGCTGTGGCGTTGCAACGATGCTCAATTGGTACCAAGGGGCCCAAAGAGTGCCAAGAAAATATTCCCCACACCATGACACCACCACCACCAGCCTGAACCGTTGATACAAGGCAGGATGAATCCATGCTTTCATGTTGTTGACGCCAAATTCTGACCCTACCATCCGAATGTTGCAGCAGAAATCGAGACTCATCAGACCAGGCAACGTTTTTCCAATCTTCTACTGTCCAATTTAGATGAGCTTGTGCAAATTGTAGCCTCAGTTTCCTGTTCTTAGCTGAAAGGAGTGGCACCCGGTGTGGTCTTCTGCTGCTGTAGCCCATCTGCCTCAAAGTTCGACGTACTGTGCGTTCAGAGATGCTCTTCTGCCTACCTTGGTTGTAACGGGTGGCGATTTGAGTCACTGTTACCTTTCTATCAGCTCGAACCAGTCTGCCCATTCTCCTCTGACCTCTGGCATCAACAAGGCATTTCCGCCCACAGAACTGCCGCTCACTGGATGTTTTTTCTTTTTCGGACCATTCTCTGTAAACCCTAGAGATGGTTGTGCATGAAAATCCCAGTAGATCAGCAGTTTCTGAAATACTCAGACCAGCCCTTCTGGCACCAACAACCATGTCACGTTCAAAGGCACTTAAATCACCTTTCTTCCCCATACTGATGCTCGGTTTGAACTGCAGGAGATTGTCTTGACCATGTCGACATGCCTAAATGCACTGAGTTGCCGCCATGTGATTGGCTGATTAGAAATTAAGTGTTAACGAGCAGTTGGACAGGTGTACCTAATAAAGTGTCCGGCGAGTGTATATATATATATATATATATATATATATACATATATATATATATATATATATATATATATATGCACACACATATATGGTAGCCCAAATGATTTTACATATGTACAGAGCCCTCTAATTTACCTGTATAGAGTACCCCGTAATGAATTAATACAAACAGTCCCCCCTTTTAATTCATACCGTGCACCCTGTAAGAAATATAAATAGATACTCAGCCACCTGTATTAGTTAGATACTGTGGCCCCTCTATTAAATACTATTTTACACACATACACACATATATATATATATATATATATATATATATATATATATATATATATATAAATATATATAAATATACTGTGTCCCTCTCTATTAAATACCAAACTCCCTTTTATCCTTGCCCAATTAAAACAGCAGCTTAATATGCATAATATCTAATCATTATTCAGTGAAATAAGTAAACATGTGCCCCTTCTATTAGCTATCTAAATTGTGAATTGTGCCCCATCTATTAGCTATATACTTTGCCCCACTCTATTAGCTGTATATTGTGCCCCCTCTATTAAATACCATCCTCCCTTTATTAGATGTATTGTGCCCATCTCTATTAAATGTATATACTGTGCCCCCTATATTAGATTTATATACTGCCCCCAGGGGCGCACCTGCCATGAGGCGAGTTGAGATTCTCGCCTCAGGCGGCGCGCCTCCTGTTAGACAAGGGGGCGGCGTCGGGGTCCCGCCTGCCGGCATGTTCTCCGGGCGCCACGTCCCCCAAATCCCCCCTCAGCCGGCGCATGGACCTGTCCTTCACATCAACCCGCCCGCTGGCACTTCCCTACGCGGCCCACCCATCACATGAACACGCCCGCTGGCCGGCACACTCCCCCGCGTCCCGCCCATCACAGCCACCCGCTCACCGGCATTTCCCCTCGCAGCCCGCCCATCACACGAACATGCCCGCTGGCCGTCACACTCCCCAGCGGACCGCCCATCACATCAACCAAGCGGCACTTCCTCTCGCGGCCCGCCCTTCACATCCACCATCCCGCCAGCCGGCACTTTCCCACGTGGTCCGCTCATCATATCCACCGGCCGCCCGGCACTTCCCCTCGCGGCAAGCCGGCCGGCACATCCACCCGCAAAGGTACCTGCCCCGGCCAAAGTCCACACCGGTTCCCCACCCCCCGCTCGGATCCCCTCCCCCGGCTCGCTTCCCTCCCCCTCCCCCCCCGGCTCCGATCACCCTCCCCCCCCCCCCCCGCTCCGTTTCCCCCCTTTCCCCCGGGACTGATTTCCACCTCCCTGGCAAAGCCCACCCCCCCCACTGGAGAACAAGGCCAACGATGGAAGAAGAAAAAAGGTAAGGTAACTTCTTTGTATGTATGTATATGTAAGTATGGATGTATATATATATTTGTATATTCTGTATGTGGTATATGTATGTGTGTGTGTGTATATTTGGTGTATATACTGTTTATAAATGTATCTGCTGTATGTGTAGTCAGTATGCATGTGTGTACAGTCAGCATGCCACCATGTACAATATAACATATGGTGGCACGCTGTATGTATTATATGGTATATGGCGGCACGCTGTATGTATTATATGGTATATGGCGGCACGCTGTATGTATTATATGGTATATGGCGGCACACTGTATGTATTGTATGGTATATGGCGGCACGCTGTATGTATTATATGGTATATGGCGGCACGCTGTATGTATTATATGGTATATGGCGGCACGCTGTATGTATTATATGGTATATGGCGGCACACTGTATGTATTATATGGTATATGGCGGCACGCTGTATGTATTATATGGTATATGGCGGCACGCTGTATGTATTATATGGTATATGGCGGCACACTGTATGTATTGTATGGTATATGGCGGCACGCTGTATGTATTATATGGTATATGGCGGCACTCTGCATGTATTATATGGTATATGGCGGCACGCTGTATGTATTATATGGTATATGGCGGCACACTGTATGTATTATATGGTATATGGCTGCACAGTGTATGTATTATATGGTATATGGCGGCACGCTGTATGTATTATATGGTATATGGCGGCACGCTGTATGTATTATATGGTATATGGCAGCACACTGTATGTATTATATGGTATATGGGGGCACGCTGTATGTATTATATGGTATATGGCGGCACGCTGTATGTATTATATGGTATATGGCGGCACACTGTATGTATTATATGGTATATGGCGGCACACTGTATGTATTGTATGGTATATGGCGGCACACTGTATGTATTGTATGGTATATGGCGGCACACTGTATGTATTATATGGTATATGGCGGCACAGTGTATGTATTATATGGTATATGGCGGCACGCTGTATGTATTATATGGTATATGGCTGCACGCTGTATGTATTATATCGTATATGGGGGCATGCTGTATGTATTATATGGTATATGGCGGCACGCTGTATGTATTATATGGTATATGGCGGCACGCTGTATGTATTATATGGTATATGGCGGCACACTGTATATATTATATGGTATATGGCGGCACGCTGTATGTATTATATGGTATATGGCGGCACGCTGTATGTATTATGTGGTATATGGGGGCACGCTGTATGTATTATATGGTATATGGCGGCACGCTGTATTTATTATATGGTATATGGCGGCACACTGTATTGATTTTATATTATATGGTATATGGCGGCACTCTGCATGTATTATATGGTATATGGCGGCACTCTGCATGTATTATATGGTATATGGCGGCACGCTGCATGTATTATATGGTATATGGCGGCACGCTGCATGTATTATATGGTATATGGCGGCACGCTGTATTGATTTTATATTATATGGCGGATTGTTGTATTTATTTTGTTCTTTGTGGTAGCTCACTCTGTTTATAATATAGTACAATGGGATGCTCTATGTATTTTGCATTGCTTTATTTTCACATTAAACCAATATGATTGGGTCTGGTCCTGACACTCCTTTATATATTACATATATGGAGTGGGGGGGGGGGCGTCTTTTTATAGCTCGCCTCAGGCAGCAGAAAGGCTAGGTGCACCCCTGACTGCCCCCTGTATTAGCTATATATTCTACACCCTATATTATATACTATGCTCCCTTTCTTAGAAAGATATGATACCCCTCTCCATTACATATTCCTTGTGCACCCAGTGCACGCTTCATTGTAATGCATAAAAGTCCAGCTCCTGGAAGTGCTCCTATCACATACCACATGACTGATTCATACCACAAGGGGATAGGTCTAATTTTAATGAGTTCTGATCCCATCACTGGAAAGTTGGAGGCATTCCACTTTCCACTGAATCTTTGATCATTTTCAATCACAAAAGCGGGTATCCCTCTCCCTACACAGAATTCCTTAGCTCCATTTTTCAATTTAAAAGGAAAGAGAAACACTGCTCCCTAGAAAGACACCCCGGCCTTAATCCAGAACACTAGTGAATGTCTTAACATCACCCCCTTCATCCTGTTTAATATGCAGGGTAACAGCATGGTCAATTATGTTTTCTTGGCTATATTTGATTATTTGCATTATTTGTCTCCAGCTCTAACTGCACATGTCAGAGCATAAGAGCTAACCACGCAGGCAGCGGGAATGCTTGCTGCGGTGAGCTGACGTCATAGAGGGGCAGCGTGTGGGCGGCATGTAGGCGGCTTGTGGGCTGAGAATTTAAATTACAGCCCACCATGACTCGGCGTGGGTGCTTGGCAGGGAGCCAGGTAACCTACTGTAATCAATGGTAGATCTTCATATAGGCGGGAACTATATGAAGATCTGCCATCAGTCTTAAAAAAAATAATCTATATATATCATCTTCTGGCTTCTTCCCGGAATCGCTTCTCCGACATCTCCTTTTCTGGCCTGGGTGCATTACGATGATGCGGTGGTGTCGTGGCTGTATGACGGCATAGTGTATGTGCCGCGTGGCCCTAACACTGTGGAGTCACGCGGCAGTGTCATAATGATGCGCCCGGGCAGGATGGAGAAGACGGAGCAGCAGGGCAGGGGGGAAGAATCCGAAAGGGCTCTGTTGTGGACATTACATTAATGATGGGGAGGGGGGAATTTTTGTAAAGGGGGGCATCTGGGGTGGACATTTTATTTAAAGGGGGCATCTGGGGTGGATATTTCATTAAAAGGGAGATATGGGGTGGACATTTCATTAATGGGTGGCATCTGGGGTGGACATTTCATTAAAGGGGGCAAAATTGTATATATTTCTACATACTGTGCTACTAACTTAGACAACAAAATGTGGATGTGTGTCCATTTGTGCAAGTTTTTTTTTATTATTATTTTTTAGCTGTGTTTTTTTTTCACTGGAGATAAAGGGGCTATTGTTTTCTCAGATGTGCTCCATTTGATAACTTTCCATGCTATAACTTGTTCTATTATACACAAGTACTTGACCATAAACTACAGTAAGACACCAAAACTTACCATTTTGCACTTGTTCTTTTCCACCACTATCACCAGACTTCTCTTGCTTACTTTGACTTTGCCCTGAGGAATCATCGCATCTGTTTACATTTGGTAATCGAGTCCCATTAATATTTCCCTGACTAGATTCAGTGTGTTTGCCATCACTTGAGTTTGTTTCTTTATTTGCCTCATGTTTGGATAGTAAAGATTTTTCATTTTCACTTCTTTCTTCTCTGTCGTCATTCTTTTTATCATCCTTGTCTTGGAACTTTATTTCCTCTGCATCTCTTTTTGCCCTTTCTTCTGCATCTACAGGATTGATACAAGTAATGCAATCATTTGGCATGTGTATTAGATTAAAAGCAAAAATAATCAATTCAATTATATTTCATGCCACAAAGATAAAGTGGGCAGTCCTAATAAGTTACCGTATTTTTCAGACTATAAGGCACCCAAAAGATCCTATGATTTTCTTAGAAATCAAAAGTGTGCCTTATAGTCCAGTGCGCCTTATATATGAAACAGTTGCTTTAACAAGAGCTCTGGGTCATGCCAGCAATATCCTGCCAACATCCTGCACACACAACCCCACACCGGCTCCTGAAGTGCCCTTGCACCACGATGCCAACATCGTGCCCCTCCGTGCCCCTCCGCAGGGGAGTAGCGTTGAGAGCCGCGGCCGCGACCATGCACGACCGGCAGTACAAGAGGGGGACTCGGCAGGGACTGGAGGAGGAAAGGAGGCAAGTCGGAGAAGCGGACTCTACTTATGTGGGTCCCCACTACCGCTCACAGCAAATCTCCAACGGGAACTGAAGACCACACGGGGTGCGAACCACAGACGCCGCATGGAAACTGCCTGTGCCTTACATTCTTATATATGCACCTAGTCATCTTCGTAGGCCTTTATTCATAATGCACCTTATAGTTTGGTGCGCATTATTGTCAGAAAAATACGGTACTGTAATTGTATATATTCTTACATGAGGAGTCACTTTGCCCACTAGAATCCTATGCCTAGTAAAAGCAGAGTTTTCAATACATTCATTTCAAATTCAATACAAAATTTAACATTTTTATAGAAACTAATCATCAATCTGCTCAGCTCCTCTAGCTCTATAACATTATGGCAGTAGTTCGGAAGAACAATAGAATATTTTCAGGGTGTCAGCAAACCGTGAAATCCTTCCCCTTCAGGTCGGCTATTTTGGAGGCCACAATAATAGTCCTTGGGGCATATGTATCATAAGTCTGGCTTTGTCCGTCTGTTGGTCAGATGCATCTGAGCACTTGAGCCATGAAAAGTCTCAAAAAATAAAGAAAAAGACAAGCAAAGAGTTGGATACTTGTGCCCTGTTGTCTAAAGAGACATAGCACTTTCCCTTTACTAGAGAACTATAAAACTATTGGGGACATTTATCATATGCCAGGAATGCCCTTCAATGGTCCACTCTGCCTTCATGCCCCTCCATGCACACTGGGCGAGGAGGTAACATCAAATAACAGGAATTACTGGCGTAGAAACCCTGATACATCTTCCCATATTCCTAATTCCCTGTTATGTACATCCTCTTGGAGTCTTGATGTCTTGACATAGTGGGGCAGTCCCCGGCGTGATGCGGTGCAAAACGGAAATCGTCGGGAAACCCGACGAAAATGACCTCCATGGACCCTTAGTAAATGAGCCCCAGTATCTTACCATCAGGTAATCAAAAGGAAAAGGATCACATTTTTGATTTGTCCTTGCCTTAATTTACGACTTTTCAAGGTGCATGCAGGGTTGCATGTACCATGAGGCGGGGTGAAGTTCAGCTGCACCGTCAGACGTCAGCGAACGCAGCTCCGGAGTGTGCAGCAACGTCTTCAGAAGACCGGGTCTCCAGTGTCTCTGACCGCTTCTCCCTTCTCTGCTCCTCACAGCATCGCGCTAAAGTAACGTGATGTACATAAGAGCAAGTTCAGCCCTGCCACCGGCTCTATAGACTTGCCGATCACAAGACCTCTGGGTCTAAAGTGGTTAATCAGAGCTGCTGGGTCTAATTAGACCGAGTACAGCTCTGACCAGCATCACCAGTGACAGGTGATTGTTTTCCCCTGTTAACTGGGCCATCTATTCTGCCAAGCTCTTTTAATACTTGTAAAAGATAAAAAAAAGCCTGATCTTAGAGCTGATAGACTTCCATTAATAATTCACACAAATCCATTTATTGTTCCTAATCACCTTTGGCTGCTTGTGCTTTCCACTTTTCTCGGTTCTGTTGCACCACTTCATACCAGGTATTTTTAAAACTTTTGAAGTCCACAGTGAGGATTGAACAGTTCAAAGAGGCACTTCCTTCTGATCCAGTGCTCTTCACACTCGATCTTTTAACTTCTGAGGGGGTTATGCTGTTTAAACTGAGATGGAAATACAGAGAGGCATTTGATATATGTATACACAAATAAATGCATTATAAATAAAAGTTAATACTCCATTATATATGTACGAGAACTGAACACAAAATATCTAGCTGCCTCCCTGTAGTACATCCGCAGAGAAGTTCTAGTACCAAGTTATGTTTATAGAATATCCTCCTATAGTATAAGCCCATAAATGTTCTGTAATATATGTATTATAGAATTCTAGATCCATTCTAATAAAAGTGTAGGAAAGTTTATCTTGACTTTCATTTGGTATCAGGCTACAGCCTGTTATAAAATCTATTTTAACATTACATTTAACATTACATCTGTCCATGTATTGAGAATAATCCATTAGGAGCCTAAGGGTGGACTCACATTGGCGTTTTTGTTTTTTTTCACATCAGTGATTTTTCACTGAACCCATGGACACAAACAGATTAGTTTTCTCTTCCCTGGTTCAGTGATTTTTTACTGATGTCTTACTGAACCTTACTTTTCCATTGGCCTTTTCACACTTCAGTTTTTTTCACTGATCAGTGGTCATTTTAGAACTAGTTCTGTTTGTGTTCACCGACAACATTGGATCAGTGGGAAAAAAACTGAAGTGTGAAAAATCATTGAGGCCAAGAAGAGAAAAACAATCTGTATGTGTCAAAATTGGTTCAGTGAAAAATCAATGATACAAAAAAAAAAACGCTAGGCCAGGTTCCCAGATTTTCTTCTGGATTAGCTTTCATGGTGGTCATTCCCCCCAAAAAAACCCATAGGCCTCTTGGGAGTTTGATGCGTCCAACTTGCATTGTGTGTTTGAGTGAACAGCCCACCGCTGAGAAACCAGAGATGACCTGACATGCTGAGTTCAGTTCCGGTTTCTGAGTGCAGGACGTTCCAGTAAGCTCACTATACGAGATTGATGCATCAAACTTGCCTGTGGGGAAGGATTTAGACAGGGATGCACTGGCGAAGGCCTAAGGTCCACAAGTGAAATTGATACTGGGAGCCCACAAAATGCTTGGTTGCATTCATACAAAGTGTTTTCATTGCGTTATAAAATGCATTGCAAATGCATCATGCAAAATACATCACAAAACAAATCAGTATTAATGATGGTAAAAACGCTGATGTATTTTAAGTAGCATTTTTCCATTTTGTTTAAGATGTGTTTTAAAATGCAATGCAAACACATAAAGTAAAAGCAGCCTAAAACCATGTTCACAAGATGCAATTGTGACCCATCATCTCCCCCTTAATTTGGTCCCCCCCTCTCATATTCTGGATTTCTAATATTATGGCCCCCATCTCTTCCTCATATTGTGGCCCCTCAACTCCCTCTCATATTGTAGCCCCCTTTATCTCACCCTCATAATGCACCACCCTATACCCCCCATATTATGCCACCTCACCCCCCATATTGTGGCCCCTCATCTCCTTTCATCTTGGGTGCCCTTCTCTCCACCTCCTTTCCTTCTTTTAATATAATATAATAAACCACAGGCACTCGCCTTTCCCCATTCCCAGCACCTCTCCTCTTCTCTTCTTACTCTCTTGCTGCTGTGTGCAGTGATGTCGGCAGACATGATGACATCATCACATCCTGCCTGCCGTCCTCTACACACAGCTGCAGCAGGGGAACATTGATGATGCAGAGAGCTGATAGCTCTCTTCACCATCATTTTATTGAACTCTATATGTATCCAGAGGATGCAGATAGAGTTGAAGTCCCAACACAGTGGTGGTGTAAGCTGTGGCAGGGGCAGAGCCAAAAGGTTCAGGGCCCACTGATGTTTTCACTGGAATATCGGTGGGCCAGTCTGACCCTGTCCTTAGATTTGCTGCAGAAAGCTATGTATGTGTGTATCAAGAATTTCCCTAGATCAAAGTTTCAGATTTAGGTCGACAAATATCAAACAGGGATTGGAAAAATGGCACTTTAAATGGCAATATGCTAGAGGTACATTATAAAATCATTACCAGATGGTATCTTACTCCTTCCAGACTAACAAAATTACATCCGGAATATTCAGACAAATGGAGAAGTCGTTCACAAAATGGTTAATTTTTTTTAAAATTTTTGGGGTTGTCCCAACATTACCCTCTTTTAGAAAGAAGTATTCCGCTTATGCTTCCAAATTACATCACTTATCAAGGCAAACCCAGGGTTAGTAATATGAGAAATAGATATCTAGATAATGCCCAGCAAATATAGGAAACTTGCAGGAGACATACTCAGTTGTGCACTAAATTATCGATTACCAGAAAATGGAAAATGTGTTTTCCCCCGATTATGAGTTCCTTCTTGCAGAACATTGATTACTTCCCCTCCCAATAACTCCCTGTCCTCCTTTCACACAACATGGGACCCCTGGATTACCATACATCCTGCTCCTTCTCCCCTGATGGACAGATAGCATGATTCTAGCATGGAAGCTACTCCTTGCCTCTTATATCATAAGTGGTGATGGATCCCTGCTCTATATACTGTATAACAATATAATCTATAGTCTACCCCTGTATGTCAAGTCACTTTTGTTACCTATTAGGAAGTCTTATCCACTCAATAACTACATATTGTATTACACAATTCCTGTGTGTCTTATGAACATGGATTACTGTATAAAAATACATAAGTAACTTACCTCGATCTCCTAAATCCAGTAAGCCCAGACCGTGATGCCTCATCTACGAGTGGGATTACAATCTTTTCTGTCATGTCTGTTAACACGGTGAATGTAGGCTCCACAATGAAGTCAATAAAACCTAAGTAACACATTTTTATTCTTAATATATCTTATACTGTAACAAATTATTCATGGAGACTATTTTAATGGAAAAATCTACCAACAAATGCTATTACTAAACTATAAGGGACATTCTCATTAAGAATCCGGAAACCTGTGTGCATGTATATATAGCCTCCACAAGGTGGCGCCATTAGATAAGAAAAGGGTGGTCTCAGAGCTTTAGTATTCCAGGACAACAAAAAAGGCAAAGTTACTTCCATTGATGGTAAAATATAAAAATGCATTTGTTGGTTACTCTTCCTGAACCCATTTCCGAAGCTTCAATAGACAAATACACTAAAGTGATTCAAAGTAATTCTAAAGTATGGTTCAACAATTTTGTAAATGAACCATTACATTATTCAGTGAAGGTAAAATAAAGAAGTTCAGGTCTTGGGGATAAAATGGACATTGATAATAAATTGTAAGTTTTAGGTCACTAAGCCATTGAAATCAATACTCCTTTGTATCCTTCAATGCTATGTACACAGTAATAGCCACAATGGGGGACATTTATCATATGCTAGCGCTCGTGCGCCAGCGTATGATAGACCCGCCACTGCTTATTCGCAGCGGGAGACATCAAGAGGCAGGAGGCTTAAAAGTCGCCGGCTGCACCCTCCGCTAGCCCCCCCGCTACCCCTCCCCCTCATGCCCTTTCACGCCCCTATGGCGGATTGGTGCAAATAGTCGCTTATGCTAGCAATAGACTAGCATTTGCGATAGTTATACCCCAATAAGTAAAAGTTACTCTCAGTAAAAGTTCATTATAGGCCATGCTTTGTGAAATAACATGCACTTGTGTGAAAAGGCACAAAGTTATGCTTACTCAGCTTCAACAGCCACAGGGAAGAAGGACAGAAAGAAGACACAAAACCCCTGGATTGTAATAAAAAATTGTACCTGAAAAACCTGAGATGTCTGACTGGGATTTCTATACCTTCACTTACAATTACCATTCAGGTGCCAGAGGCAAAGGATGATATAAAATAATGCTTTGGTCTCTCACAAATAACAATTGGCCTACAGTTATGATTCTTCAGTGGCAGAAATCTCTACACTCTGAGAACCTAATAGTAGATTGTGCATCCAGTCCTAGAATTCAGGGACTATTCCTCTGTATTGGGTAATGAGAGATAAGTCCTTAATTTCAATTACAATCTACGAAGGTGAATCAGGAAGCCTTTAACTTCCTGCTCCACCATTCTGCCTATTGCACTGATGTAAGCCACTAAGAGGCCAGAAGCAGCAGCAGTGGTAGTGCATGGAGTAGAATTGCTGTGCAGAAACTTAGAGAAGTAGTATAAGGTTTTATTTTATGTATCTTTTTAAAAAATAAGAGGAGGTGGAATGAAAGGCCAAATAAGAGGGCTACAAGGGTCATGGATGGCCAAATGTGGTGGGGGATTATAGATTTTGGGGGTCACATTGCAGGAGCACAATAGGGAGGATTTTAAGTTTGTGGTCACAATAAGGGGGAAGGGGATAATTATGGCTAGAGTTGCCGTTGTAAGTGACCACAGAAACAGGGATGGACATAAGTCAAGTGCTGCAGAATAGGGGACATTACAAGATGAGGAGGATGCAGTGGTGAATTATCATTTACCACTATATACTGTATTTACCATTAAAGGAAGTATAAACAGGCTATGTGGGGTGTCATAATTTGTGTTTGTGTCCCATTGGAGAGGAAAATATGGTGTGGGGGCCCCAGTTGGGAGTCAGGGGCAAAGGCAAGCAGTGTGGCCTCATAAAAAAATGGCCATGGCTTACATATTGTTTTGCTATTTTAACCCCCTTTTTGTCTCCAAGAACTTGGGAGGTACAAAATTGGGTACCAAATAAAATTCACACTGGTGAACCTCCACTTACCTTCTACTGTATCTGTCTATTCATTATCTATCAAGGCTTGACAATGGCCTTAGACTAAGTTGAAATGTTGCTACGTGGTATTTTACACATGTACAAAAATAATTTTCAAACCTACCTATTTGGGATTGAGCAACCATTGTTGAATTGCGATCGCACAGTGGAGAAAATGGAAGGCCAAGTTCTGCTTCTTTGTCACCCTGTAAATAGTTCTTAGTGAGTTGTATATTTCTGAACAGCAAGAATTTAGAACATGAAGTTACAAATACATGAACTGTAGAATATGTGACAAAATAGGCAGCAGTCTGAGACAAGTCCATGGGACTAGATCTATTAAAATGGAAATGATTTCTGGTTCCTTGATGGCATCTAGCTGTACTTTGTCTTAATCGGACGGCTGGATTAGCATTTGCACAATAAAATCAATGCTGAACGGCGCAGAGAATTCTCAGTGTGATATGAAGTCTTATGTAAATTAAATGGACTGAATAATAAAGTGATCAGAATCTGGACCCAATTTATTCCTATGTCGGCAGGTGTCAGGTCATTGACATTGTGTACATCTACATGAGTATTATTTATTTATTACTTTATTTTAAAATTTCATTTAAATTGTCTAAAGAGAATATCTCTCTCAAATATTTGAGGCTTGTGATGCCTTAATTCTGCACCCTTTTCCATCTATAGTCTGATGTACACACAGAAATGAACAGAGCATAGGTGGCTCGTGAATGCCCACATCTGTGATGGGGTAGGATAGTGAAAGGATTGTAAAGCATTATGGTCTGTTGAAAGATTAGACCTGAATTTATCATGACTTGCACGCTACCTTTTATCCTCCTACACTATCCTCATGCCAATTGGGTAGGGAGGGGGCATGGAGGGGTATTGATGGTCTAGGGATGCCTGGCGTAGAATTTATCCTGGCACCAAGCGGTATAGCCAGCACACTATGTAGCAGCAGGGGGAGTATCACAGCTGACACATGATGCGACCAGTTGTTAGACATTTCCCCCATAGATTTCATTTTTTATTGCTCGTGAGGTTTAATTATCATTTACTTAACTATTTGGCATTTCTGCCACCTTCTTAATTGGAAATATATGTGCTGGAACCAATAAGTGGCAGTGCCTATGTAAAGAGTATTTTGTACAATTTATTTTATTAGATATATGCACTGGAGGATGTTTATGTTTAGTGCTACTTGTTGTGATGTGTCTTCAATATTTTTATGTTATGGCTGGTCCTAGGAGACCTAGTGCTATCGATTGATAACTGACTGGTACAAATAGGTACATAAAACTATGTTTGCGTTAGAACATTATGACACAGTGAAAAGCATTTGCATTGATATCTTAGGGTACATATCAGCTCTGATTTATTGCACTGCGTCATGTACTATTCGCAGGTGAAATTACTTTTTTCACTTTATGTTTTTCTGTACTGTATAACAATGTAAATCTGTCAGAATAGGCTCTGTTGGTAAAACTCATATTGTAAGTCAAGTCATGGAGTGGGATTTCCACAGTATCAATTACAATGATGTATGGAGAAAGCTAAACTTGTAGTTAATACAATATAACACGCTTTCTTATGATATACTGTACTTGTTTGAGTCATTTGACCTTGAAGGTAACCAGTCTATTTACACCTTGTTTTCTTCTGCATATGTCATCATTCAATGCAGAAAGACAAATTTCACTGCCTGCACCAATGTAGTGTACCCTTCTCTTTAAAACACCCTGGGGACCTGGTGAAAAGTCATCCACATCTCCTGGAGGATCCGGCAGCTGTGGATTTACTTTTCTTTGACGAATTAGATTTTTTTTATGCATTTAAGAACCAAATCCAAATGACCGTTTTGCATTTTATTTTTTAACAAAATATCCAAAAACATGACTTGAGTTTAAATGTTAAATCAATATATTAACATATACAACATGGTGAAGATATAAGAAAGCTTAATTATCACACATTGTACTGCTGTATTGACAACAAACAACATTTACACTAAACAACATATTTATTAACCTTTACTAAACTCTTTAGTCATATGTGAGCTATAAAAATGGACATTGACTTTTCTGTTCAGGCTTCATTTTTCTCAATATGCATGCCCAAAGCCATATTTAAACAGTTTGATCAACTATGTGACTTTGTTAAGAGAAACATGTTCGGTTTCTGGGTGTTGTAAGCTTTAGGAAGCTGTCATCAGGATGATAGGTCAAAACCTGATGACAGGTTCCTTTTAAAATCTGGTTGATTCCCCTCTATATGTGGAGAAATTACCTAATGATCTTTATCTCTTACTGGCATTTTTGGGGGGTAATTCATATAATCATTCTTCTCTTGTTGTAATGGAAATAAGCTCTCCATGTACTGGCTTGTATGGTAGCTCTTCTGGGGAGGCAGAGTCATCTTATGAAGAGGCAGTCTGGGCCACTAATGTGACAATGGGTATTTCTTAGACTACAACAGATTCCCTCTGGGCACCATAGATAACCCTAATGGAGCTGGGGTAGAAAGCAGCAGCCAAGTGACAAGATGGGATGATATGAGAAAGTTTCCTTTGTCAGTTTCCACAGATGTTAATAAAAAAAAATTATTATTATTATTATTCAAATAATTTAAAATATTGTCCTACCTGTCTGAAGAATTCTTCTAGTAGTGACATGGTCCACCGATGATGGAGGTCCCAGTTTTTAGCTGGATGGCTTATGTCTGCTGTATGCAATAGCAAGGATAAGGCTTTTGGCTTGTCAATCCTGCAAATTAAAGTATCAAATTATTTTCCTTCTACACAAGGCCTTATATGTCACAGTACAGATTAAGCCTGACACATCCTCTCAAGGCCACCTTTGCAGTAAATGAAAACTGTTATAGTTGTTCTGTACAGTAACTCATGATTCAGGGAGATCAGGGTCTTGCTAAAAGACTACTGTATAAAGCTACATTGTTTACTTGTTTTTATCCAGAATTATTCCATTCTTCTTTATGTTGCAGTGAATCAAGTTCCTGCTGCAAAATCAGTTTTATAGATCACGCAATGTTTTGCATTTGCAAAGATATTGTGAAATATCTTAGTAAACGCAATGTTAATGCATGTGTTAACATCTTGTTTATATTGCATTTTGTACACGCAAATGCACCCTCAGAAGTAACCAATACACTTAAAAAAAGTAAATGCAAAAATTTCAGAACTTTCATAAAATGGGTCACTGTGCAAAATGTTAAACATTTAAGCATGTAAAATAATTCCAATTTACATGTTAAAATAGGGTCCATGAAAAAAAATCCTTCCTCTTCACCTGTCTTGGACCAGGTGCAGATTTGCACCTGAAAAGTCGCAAAAATAAGCAAAAAAGTGATACATAAGTGAAAAGTTGCACAGAACATCTGGAAAACAAAGATACATAAGAAACACTGCATAAGGTGCAGACCAAGGTGTACTTGAAAAACAACAGCTAAAGTCGGAGTGAAAAGTCGCAAAAAAGTCACAAATACAACAAAAGTCGCAACAATGTGACAATTTGAATAGCAGAAATAATGATACATGTCTCCCAATGTATATTCACTTAATTATTTTAGAAATAATGAAATCTTCATTGATCAACATTTGATGGATTTTTTAAGCAGTACACCATGCCACAGTGTTTTATAAAATGACCAAAGCATATCAAAAAAACTTTATTTTAAAAAAATGATGATAAGATCTATATCTGTAACATAGAGAAAGATCATAATAACATTTTCTGAATGTTAAAAATGTCACCAGTCAGTAGGAAATACAGGCCTTTGCTGTGAATGACTGCAGCAGATCTGTGGCCACACAGCATCACTAGTCTCTCTGGAGTGATTTTGGTTCACTCTTATACCAGTCTCTTTCACAGTTCTGTGACTGTTGTGGGTTTCTTAGCCATAACTTTGAGGTTTTAGATCAAGATTCTTGGCTGGCCATTTCATTGTTTCAATGCTTTCTGTTTCAAGGAATTGCTTTAGCCATTTTGCTGTGTGACAGGTGGCATTATCCTGCATAAAGTATCCAAAAGGCAGGGGTTGTGGTTGCATCTCTTAACCATTGGGGCACATTAGTATTTGTATCGCCTATTGCTTTGTGTTGCTTTATTTGGCTGGGAGCCAAAATGTTCTTAAGGGTAAGTGATTCTAGGCTTGGGAAGAAGAACAGTATTAACAATTTTATCTTTTTGTAAAATGGGCCAGTGTTTGTTTAGTATTTTCGTGATCTCCCTAAACGTATCATTATAACGAGTCACGAAGTTAAGGGAATGGTCATTTGTTTGAGCCTCTGAACGGTATGTTCTTTTTCCACTTGCTAAAATGTAAACTATTGTAATTCAAATAGCTATTTGTATCTACTTTTTTTTTTTTAAAGTAGACGTATAGATGGATTGATCTTTAATATACAGGCGGTCCCCTACTTAAGGACACCCGACTTACAGACAACTCATAATTACAGACGGACCCCTATGCCCACTGTGACCTCTGGTGAAGCTCTCTGGATGCTTTACTATAGTCCCAGACTGCAATGATCAGCTGTAAGGTGTCTGTAATGAAGCTTTATTGATAATCCTTGGTCCCATTACACCAAAAATTTTGAAACTCCAATTGTCACTGGGGCAAAAGAAAAAAAATTGTCTAGAACTTCCATTATAAAATATACAGTTTCGACTTACATACAAATTCAACTTAAGAACAAACCTCCAGACCCTATCTTGTATGTAACCCGGGGACTGCCTGTATAGATTAAGATCTAAAAATTAAAGATCAACCCATCTATACATCTACTTTAAAAAAAAAAAAAGTAGATACAAATAGCTATTTGAATTACGATAGTTTATATTTTAGTAAGTGGAAAAAGAACATACCGTTCAGTCAGTACAAGAGAGTCAGAAAAATTGGTTTTGGTACTGTATTCCTGAATGCAGCAGGGTTCAGGTGCTATATTTCTGAAAAGAGCCCAGTTCTGGTACTGCATTTCTGTACTGAGCTCAGTTCTGGTTCCTTACATCTAAATGGTTTAGTACATATGTATTGAGCTAATATCTGGCATTATATTCCTGTACAAATCCCTGTTATGGTTTCTGTCTTGAGCATGTTTCTGGTCCTGTGTCATATAGTGAGCTCAGCTCTGGTTCTGTAATTATGAAGGCCACAGTAGTGACCACTGTATATGCAAAATATAATTTCAGGGATGCATTGTGTATGTTGATTTAGAGGGAAGGTGCTGCCTATGCATAAATGAATAAAGAAGCACTATATTTAATGTAATAATTTTTGGGGTGTTTTCATTATAATTGATTGTTATTGATTATTATTTGTACATATAAGATTGACCTTGTGGAGTTGGAGCAAGGGACTTTTCTGAGACTAGCCCTTTTGTACACATTAACTAGAAGCTGTCCCATTTTTCTATACAGTTTATCACCATACAAACTATTTAAAATTACAAATTAAATATCTTTCTACCTATAGTACAACTAAAATTATTTCTTGAATTGCATTAGATTCACTGCCTTCAGCACACTGCCTTGTGATCGCTATACCATACACCACTGTGTCATACCACTGTCTTAGTCCTAGTTCACAGCAGGCAGTCAGATGGCGGATTAAGGAAACCCTTGATGACGGAGGCAAGCCTCTAGAAATGTGTCGAGATTATACCTGATTTAGAGAGGGACCTTAGTGTCCCTGCTCTTATAGTGACAGGGTCAGTAGTGCACCTGACAGGGTGAGGACAAGAGCTATTGGAGTGATAGGGCTCATCTGTGCAGTATAGGGCGTACTAGGCCTTCTGATCATGCGTCCGTGTGCTCCTATTCTGAGAGGAGCCCTGCTACCTGTTCATTTCATGTAAACATATGAGCTGGTAAGATCTAACAATTTATTTACTAACTGCAAGGTCTTTTTCTACAGCCAGTATTATTTAGTGTTGGTGGCATTCTAGATTTGGCTATTTTTAGCGGTCTTTTATTACTTATCTATGTTTAGTTATCTTTTACATTTATTTCCACACCAAATGTTGCAATGTGCTCTTTATTTTAAAAGAGCATAAGACATTTTAAGAAAGTCACACACTGAAGAACCCATAATATAATACATTTGAAGTGCAAAACCAGCCTACTAGTATTTGCTTTAACCTTTTACCATAGGACATAACAACGTTACTCACCCTTCCGGCTGCTGCAAAGCATTCTTCATTGCTTTGATTTGTTGGAAGTGACAGGACATATCCGTGGCTAACACCATCTCAATCACCAAAGCCCGGAATTCCCTTTAAGGTTGCCATAAGGCAGAATGAAAAAGTATGTGTAAGACATTAGTTTTCTTGTGCATTTGCTAATTGTAATTGACATTTCTTCTCTAGACCATATGTGTCACAAACTGCTTTTAGATATCTTTATTCTGTGGGAGTTAAACTCATATATCTTAAGTAGCAAATCCAGATTAATAACTTTATTTTTTTCAATTCTTTCTGATTATGATTTTTTTTCTATATTCAGATCTGTTTTAATGATAGTGTAGATTACATATTTTTATTAAATAATTCACTTTGAAAAGAACACACCTGTAAAACTGATATTTAAAGAGGACCTGTCACCAGATTGTGACCCCCCCCCCCACACTGACTTACAATGTCTGCTGATAAAGGTTTAAAAGTCCTCCTTACATCACCTAAAATTAGCTGCCAGTGGGGCCCTGTACCTTACTTACAGATGTTTTTCTGATGTTCAGATGTTTTTTAGCCTCTTATCACCTGGCTCTGACTTAGGGACTGTCTGCTAATATTCAACTACTGGCATATAAAGCTCTATTTATTGATGGGAATATAATATAATATTGTGTCAATTTTTTTATATGGTGCCTTGTGTTACATTCATGACATTGTGACCAGTGACATCATAGCAGTTCTCACAGCCTTCTAAAAATAGCAAACTGTACACCATGTATGTGATTACATAAAATCACAGCAGTCTCCATGGATAATGGAGAGGATAAGAAGTCCATGGAGGCTGCTGTGACCTCATGTGGTCAGATACATTCAAGGGGTACAGTTTGCTATTGCTAAGAGGCTAAAGGACCTGAGATGATGTCACTCTGGTCACATGACATGAACTGTGACCAGTAAGGAGGCATAAGGCATGGGGAGGATTAGATGGGGGGCCAGCTGAGCAGGACATGCCCCCTCTGATGCCATGTAATACAAGATAAAAGGTGATTTATGTGGATGTAAGCAAAACAATTTTTAGCTAAAAGAAGGATGTCAGTTAGTTAATAGGGCTCTAAAGGAACCTGTCACTGGCTGTATATGTGAAAATGTGGTGACAGGTTCCCTTTAAACCTTTTAACTATGGCTGCTAACCCTCCCTGTCTTCAGCTTGCTATCAGTCAGTTGCCTTTGCAGCCAGGAGCCTTCTAGGTCTGATATTTCACCACCCCTAATGCATTAGAAAATGAACAATTTTACAATAGTGTGTATTGGATGAATGAATAGACCATATAAGGGGGGAAGCATAAAATAAAAAAGTGAAATAAAAGTTTTAAAGATTAAAAAATAGGAAAGAATTTAAAAAATACAGACTTTTTTCTAGAACATATGCGAAGTACTACTGTATGATTACTACTGTATGATTAATAACAATGCTTTTATTTTGCATGCTTGCTAAATGCAGGAGCTAAGATGATGCCTGTCTATGAACCCCCAGTACGTACCATGTACTGGCAGCACACTTCCTGGAATAGATGGATGTCTTGTATACAATGAGGTAGATGCCCTGCACTACCCCTTGAGGACACTCATCCCTTTTCGCCTTGCTCCAATAGGAATCGAGGCTGCACTAAGGTGGTGCTCAGCTGATGAAAAGTTGAGAAGGCAAAATCACATAATAGAGAAAGCAAAAAGCGGCACTCACCGGATTCGTGCAGAGAGTTTTATTTGGACACATAGAGTGTAGACGTGGACATAGTGCAGACCGCGGCAAGCGACGGGCCGTTTCGCGCCTATATGGCGCTTTTTCAAGCCTATGGCCTATGGCTTGAAAAAGCGCCATATAGGCGCGAAACGGCCCGTCGCTTGCCGCGGTCTGCACTATGTCCACGTCTACACTCTGTGTGTCCAAATAAAACTCTCTGCACGAATCCGGTGAGTGCCGCTTTTTGCTTTCTCTATTATGGATGTCTTGTACCCAGCCAGTTCATGGAAATCACAGGGAAGTTCTGCTACCAACGTCACAGAGCCACTGAACATGACTGGAACTATCACAGCCATATATGGACTATGGGCAAATGATGTTCTTGTGCTACATGGCTTTGCGATGATCAAGTGATAATCAGACAAACAACTATCTATGTATTCACTGTGAATTCCTCCTCCCCAAAGTAGTTTGGATATAATGTTGCGTGTTGGCAATAAAGAACAGAACTACTTCCTCTTTTGGTTGGTACCACTTCCTGCTGAGGAAGATCTTTATACCATACTCCAGTTTTGGTGTGGTTTATTTGAGCTCACTCAGCAGGCTATGTAAAATATTAGAATACCTGAGGTCGTGTAAGAAAGGGAAACCTGACACACATATGGAAATTAATAAATAACAAATAAAATCCTTCTGCTCCTCTTTAGCTCCCTAAAACAGCTTTTATTTTAACAACTAGTTCGGGTGGATTTGCCTCCCCCGACTGTGTGGGACCACCCTGTTCTCCATGGACACAGGCAGTTGCATGGTATGGGGAAATCCAAGTCCTTTAGTAGTTTGTAGAACACAGGACAAAAAACCCTTTGAAAACCACCTAAAATAGATGGGAGTAAATGCATGCAGTACAGTAACATGTATAAATGGAAGTTACCCATAAACACGTATTCAAAGGGGTATTCCCATTTCAAAAAGTAATAGATATTGTTCGAATAATGAAAAGTTATACAAATTTTTAATACACTTTCAGTATCAATTCCTCACAGTTTTCTAGATCTCTGCTTGCTGTCCTTCTATAGAAAGCTTCTATATTTACATCCAGCAGACAGAAATCTGACCAGGGTCACACAGGTGCACAGATCGTTAGTAACAGTAATCAGAGCTGTGGGATATAACGATCTGTGCACCTGTGTGACCGTGGTCAGATTTTTGTCCACTGGAAGTAAACATAGAAGCTTTCTATAGAAGGACAGCAACCGGAGATCTCAAAAACCACAAGGAATTGACACAGAAAAAGTATATTGGAAAATTGTATTATTTTTCATTATACAAACAATAACATTAATTTGCCAAAGTGGGAATACACCTTAAATGGAATTAAAGACACACAAAAAAGCTTCTGATAAAATTAATGAACTTACTAATATATTGCTTACATATCTCACCTCCAGTCATCCTTGGAAAGGTTATATAATATATTCATCTCCTCATCATCCTGTAGCAGGCGATACGCTGCACTTACATGGTGATTTTCAAGAACAGATCGGTCATTGTATAAAATAGCTGGATCTGATCTGAAAAGGAACAAAAATTATTATTAATCTCTGAATATCTCCTAAGAAGATCAAACATCTATTATAGTACAACACTGGTTATCATTCATTTATAAAACAGGATTTGATATACAAATGTAGAATCAATTGAAGATACTGTACAGGGTAATTATCACTTTTTGCCATACAAAAAAGTTACCAGACATAGCAGTTGGCATGGGTCTCATTTACTTAGGATGCTCATCCATTCCAGTTCTCTCGATAGAAGAATCAGCATTTCCAACAATGCCTGGGTGTGGCCAAAGTAGTTACAATTATGTAAAAATTGACACTACCTATCTAGGAACATATTGAGTAATTTCAGTGATGTTAAAAATAGATTGTTTATTAAATACACTTAAAAATGGACCATTAAACAGATATGGGAGGTGTCATGGCAAAAACATATAAGTGCCGGGCAGTGAATACATCAAATAACATGTAATACATTGTTTAAAAAGTGCATAGGGCAAAGTCTATAGTGCCAGGAATAAAAATGTATCAGAAACAGTGACTTCGACAAAGTCCTGTAGGGAACGAAACACGTGTCGGGAGGTGCTGGGCAGTGTTCCTTCCAAAGCGCCTTATTACTTCCTGATTCCAGGTATATACTATTATCCATTATTAAATGTGCGCATCCGATCTTGTGCAACACAATCCCAGCGCAGACACCTGTTAAATACCTGTCAAAGCCGTGTAAACCCCCGAAACCGGCGAACTGTCCAACGAAAGTGCAGTGAGCGACCCTTAGTAAATAAGCCCCAATGTATTACATGTGTTTGCTAACCGCCATATGTTTTTGCTACAAAACCACCCAAGTCGTTTTAATGCTCTATTTTATAAACAATCAATTTTTCACATCACTGATATTAAAATGTATTCTGAGTAACTGGTTTTATTCTGATTTGTGTCCTATCTCACTGCAGATGCACAAACATTTTTTGGTACACCTTTAACGTAGAGCGTGCAACACAATTCTGTCGGAGTCTGCATGATAAATGTGTTGCATGGTCCGACTGTGCTTTGGAACCCCCCTTCAGTCCAGAATTTTGTGTTGTGTCATGTATAGGGCAGCACAAATGTGCAACACATGTGCAAGCAGTTTGCACTGAAAAGAAGTCATACAGAAAACTGGCATAGGAACTATTGTGAATGTGCGCCATTGTGTTTATTGTGTCTATGTTTTCAAAAGGAGAGGCTTAGCTCTGCAATGTGCCCTGCTACCGTACAATGCTGCTGACTTTTCACATAGAATTTTGTCTTCTTCTTCACCTTCCATTCCTCATAGTGTTGCATGAATTGAAGGCATCCCACTGTGGGATGTGGGATGCAGCAATATTTTTATCTTTAAATAATGGAAGGGCATGACTGAAAGTCCCTAACAGTGTGAAAACTTAGCCTTACACAAATGCAAGCTATTTTTCACAGTCTGCTGTATGTGGTCATTGTGTCATCGACATGTAGAGAATTACTGCTTGCACACATTCATGGAAACTACAATCCGATGTATGAGACCAGAGAAATGAATTTATCAATGTGATTTCCATTGATTTAACATCAAGCACACACACAATGCAGGGAGCCCTATACAGAGAAATAATAGCATATCTACACTTGCTTTTGGCTTCTCCAAACTGCATTTGAATGTGTGGATGGACCATTACATGCTGATTTTATTTCATATTTCATATAGCTCCTATCTCGTTTTTTAAATTATTTTTACAAATTTTCCCACACCGTTCCCCTCGCCCTAAACTCTAGGATGATTGGCAGCAATAGAAAATTATGTCAGAGTGACATTGACACACAATGCTCCAAATAAAGGCATGTTTCAAGGTATTAAAAACAACACAAAAGTAAAGTTGAAAAAGACAAAGTGCTTTCAATAATTGTTCCTTATCGTAGGCAGATAGATTTTAAACACACACTTGTGATGTGACCTTAATAAAGGGTAGCCTATTGGGAGACAGAGCCTCAAAAACATATGGAAAGAAGCAGTGTTATTCAGGTTGGGGTCTTGGCTTGGCTTTCCCAATTCCTCAGCAGAGACAGCAGGTCCTCTTTCTTTTTAGAACTTACAAACAAAAGACCCAAATTCCACTGGAAGAGCTATATCACATGTCCATTACTCTCATTGTGGCCTTTAGTAGTCAATAAACTGCTCCTTCCTTTTCTCAATAGTCCTGACAAGACTCTACAAATTACTCTACATGCCATAGTCAGAATATTCCTCCAAATTACATAAGATCTTTAATACTGAGCTTTATATAAAAAATGCACTGTGACTAAAAACATGTGAGTGAAAATACATATGGGGTATGAACTTGCAAAACAATAATTATGATGATGACATAATAATTCCACTTCAGATTCATTTTAGCTCATGAAGATGGTGATGACAGTAGACATATCTCACCGGATGGCTAGTTTCATCCACACTGGAAATTGCTTACTGACATTTAGAGATTGCATGTAAAATGGTAACATTCAGGACACCATCTGTAACACTATTGAGCCAACAATCTTGCAGACATATTTAGGATTTGTAACAATGCAATAAAATATTTTTTTTCTATACATTAAATGTTAACCCCTTCCCAACAAAGGACATAATAGTGTGGCACAGGCCGTGGTAACTTCCCAACCCATGGTGTACTATTATGTCCCTCTTCCAGAGCCGATGCCAGAAGCTGCGGGTTTTAACCCCGTACACAGTCAAGAAGGGGTCCGATTCCCCGATGGCAGCATGCTGAGTAGGTTAAATAACACACTGCAATACATTTGTATCGCAGTCTGTTAGCTCAATAAGACACAGTTTTTTAAAAATAAAAAAAAATAATTCAAAGTTAAAGTCGCCTAAACACCATGATTTTATACACGCATTTTATAATGAACAAAAATGTAAATTTTCCACTAAAAAGTGATCACAAAAAGTTATTTGCGCCAAAATGCGCCTGTCTCTATCCGTCCTGCTGTAAACAATTTCAGTTGCCCCTAGAAACGACCCTGTAACTTCTGAATTAGGGTCATGGCCGCCATCTTTGATTTGTATGTGACAGCATGGAGTTTTCTGTGTCTCTCTGCTGTGTGTCTGTAGCCATGCCCCCTGCACGGAGCTGACACTGATGCACACTGAGACACTGATGACACTTCCTGCCAGGAGATAGTGAGCAGAGAGAGGCTGAAAACAACAACCTATAATCATCTCTGATCTGTGTGTCAGTGTGTTAGTACAATGTCAGAAGCCACATGAAAGTGCATATACACCTGTACCCTAATAATTGAACCACATTGACAGCTCAAAGAACTAGAGAGATCTTAATGGGGCTTACTTACTAAGGTTCGCGGATTGCACTTTCCTCGGACTGTGTGCTGTTTTCGGGGATTTTCACGGCTTTGACAGATATTTAACAGGTGTCTGCACTGGGATTGTGTCACATGCGATAGATTTTTTGCGCAGCTGCGCTGGCTTCCATGTGACACAAATTGATTCGACTGACTCAAACTGAGCAGCGTATTTCACTTTCAAATTGTGTCGCAAGGCAATGCACGTACATGCACCAGGATGAAGAAGGTGAACTCCACAGATCTGAGTGGGGAAGGTGACACATGCACGATATTGGGCATTATTATTATATTATCGTTGGACAATGCACTTTTGGTGAACTCTGCAGACCGGGAAAGTAAATGTGCTCCAATGTGTCTGCTTAGAGAGTACCCGTCCATACCCTAGGATTTTGCAGTGAGCAGCCTGGGGAATGATAGGAGCTAAAACAGCAATAAAACTGAGGAAATTGTAAAGTAAGGGGTTAAAATGATCTTTATTTTGTTATCACCACTAGGGGATTGAAATGTGAGAATTTTATTTTGTTTTGGGAAACCCCCTTTAATACATTCAAGAGTTAATGAAATCTTGTCAACATGCTAAAGACCCACTAAATGGAATATTTTTAAAGTCCATCTAATCCTTCAGAAAATAAGCCATTACATTTTTACATTTCATTTAAAAAAATTGCGTAGCCTTAAAAAAGTGACAATATAAATATGTTCTGAATGGTACACCTTCCCTTCAATGCCATAGTGTTCACGCATACAGCCGTTTACCACTACATATTAGGTATTGCATACTAGGGAGAAATTGGGCATGAAACTTTGTGAAGCATTTTGATATTTTCTCACTGAGAATGTGTAAATGTTTTAAAAAATACATTAATTTAGCCAAAAAAATAAACATTTTAAAATTGCACCTGATTTTGTTTTGATCTTAACAGCCATGAATGGGTTAAGCATAACCGAAAAATGAGAACATTTCCATCTCAACAGTTGTTTCCTTGCTATATTGTTGCAGCTATTTATATTTCTAAGTGCTTTAAATCTAGAAGCACCAAATAACTGTTATTACTGCTATATCATCAGCATGGAAGCTCTAATGAAAATACAAATCAATCAAGGGGAATGCGTGTTGTAAATCTGTGTAAAAGGATTAAATTATAGATCCAGAATAAAGGCAGTCCTTTGGAAATCAATCAAATTAAAGTGTTGCCCGTCCCAGGTTTTTTTGATAAATTATTGATGTGTTTGTATGTAGTTTCTGTGTACTCATGTGAAAGAACATTCAACCTAAATAGAACCTACTAGAAGGAATATATGCTTTTTCTCATGTCCACTTGGGGTAAAGGTCTATTTATGTCCTTGTAGAGAGTAATGACAGATATGTAATTTGTAAGATAATTATTAAATCACAGTTACCAGATAGACACTATTGGCCTAGAGTTTGGCACAAGTGACGCTATTTTAATTCAATATTTACATGGATGACATATCATATAAGATACAGTGTTGCTAGAAAGTTTGTGAAACCCTGAGAGTCATTTCTGGAGATCATTTTATTCTAAAAATATGTTGAGTTTTATATTTAAGGAAAAGCAGCAACCAGGAATGTCATTTTTAGCTGATGACAGGTTCCAATAATCTATGCTATGCTGATTTTAAAAATGCTTTTGTCAGTACAGGCGGTCCCCTACTTAAGGACACCCGACTTACAGACAACCCATAGTTACAGACAGACCCCTCTGACTTCTGGTGAAGCTTTCTGAATGCTTTACTATAGTCCCAGATTGAAATAATCAGCTGTAAAGTGTCTGTAATGAAGCTTTATTGATAATTATTGGTCCCATTGCAGCAAAAATTGTTTAAACTCCAATTGTCACTGGGGCCAAAATTTTTTTGTCTACAATGATAAAATATACAGTTTCGACTTACATACAAATTCAACTTAAGAACAAACCTCCAGACCCTATCTTGTACGTAACCCGGGGACTGCCTGTATTCTAATAAATTACACTTCATTTTAAAATTTTATTTCAGATTACCTGGCTCCCTGCCAGAAACATGTGGTGAGCCCCGAGCAGTTGCAGCAGGCCCGGCGCCAGCACCCGGCTAACCCGGGAAAGTGCCGGGGCCCGGGGTACTGGAGGGGCCCACTCGGGTCCCCGGATCTCCCCGGGTCAGCAGGACATCTGCCCCGCTGCCCGAGAGGTTCCTTCCCTCTCTCATCACGATCTGTGTCCTCCGGACACAGATCGCGATGAGAACGTGTGCAGTCACTCACTGCTTTCCCCGGCAGGAGCTGCAGCATGAGAGGTTGAAGGACCTGTGATGACGTCATGGTCACATGACCTGCCGGGGAAAGCAATGACCACACAGAGAGACCTGCATCAGTGAGGTGAGGGGGAGACTTACAGGGGCCAGGGAATATACAGGAAGAGGGGGGGGGGGCAGAGTGTATACAGGAGGAGGGGGGGGGCAGTGTGTATACAGGAGGAGGGGGGGGCAGTGTGTATACAGGAGGAGGGGGCAGTGTGTATACAGGAGGATAAGGGGGGCAGTGTGTATACAGGAGGAGGGGGGCAGTGTGTATATAGGGGGAGGAGGGGGCAGTGTGTATAAAGGAGGAGGGGGGTAGTGTATATTTAGGGGGAGGGGGGCAGAGTGTATACAGGAGGAGGGGGGCAGTGTGTATATAGGGGGAGGGGGGCAGTGTGTATACAGTGGTGGGGGGGTCAATGTGTATACAGGAGGAGGGGGCAGTGTGTATACAGGAGGAGGGGGGCAGTGTGTATACAGACAGAGGGGGGCAGTGTGTATACAGGAGGAGGGGGGAGTGTGTATACAGGGGTGGGGGGGTCAGTGTGTATACAGGAGGAGGGGGGGCAGTGTGCATACAGGAGGAGGGGGCAGTGTGTATACAGGAGGAGGGGGGCAGTGTGTATACAGGAGGAGGGGGGCAGTGTGTATACAGGAGGAGGGGGGCAGTGTGTATACAGGAGGAGGGGGCAGTGTGTATACAGGAGGAGGGGGGCAGTGTGTATACAGGAGGAGGGGGGCAGTGTGTATACAGGAGGAGGGGGGGCACTGTGTAAACAGGAGGAGGGGGGGCACTGTGTATACAGGAGGAGGGGGGCAGTGTGTATACAGGAGGGGGCAGTGTGTATACAGGAGGAGGGGGGCAGTGTGTATACAGGGGGGCAGTGTGTATACAGGGGTGGGGGGGTCAGTGTGTATACAGTGGTGGGGGGGTCAATGTGTATAGAGGAGGAGGGGGGCAGTGTGTATACAGGAGGAGGGGCGCAGTGTGTATACGGGAGGGGGGGGCAAGGTGACTACTGGAGGGCGGCCCATAAAGGGGCCCACTAGAGCTCTGTCGCCCAGGGGCCCACTAAAGCCAGGAGCCGGCCCTGAGTTGCAGCCTGTGTGTGCCTTGGTCAGTCTCCTCTTCTCGACACTCATCCAAATCCCTCCCCACTTCCTGTCATGTGTGTTTAAAGAAAAATTTACAAATACTCCCTATAACACCTAAAATCAGCTGTCAGTGAGGCACTGTACCTTAATTACAGTCATTTTTCGGATATGCAAATTAGCTTTTCTGACTCTTTCTGACTAGCTTTTCTGCTGACTCTTTTCTCTCCTGGGCTGCCAGTGAACCAAACCCCATTATTTTGACTGACAGCTTTGCCTTATGATATGTTACATTCATATCATGTGACCAGAGTGACATTAAATCAGGTCATTTAACCTCCTAAGAGTAGCAAACTGTACCCGTACTGTATGTTTGTGATGATATGAAGTCATAGCAGCCTCAACGCAGGATAGAGAAGATTAGAAGTGCATGGAAGCTGCTGTGATTTCATGTCATCAGATACATACATGGGGGAACATTTTGCAAATGTGAAGGTCACAGGATCTTTGATGACATCACCCTGGTCCTATGACATAAACTACTGAATAGTAAGGAGGCAAAATCCATGGGGAGGAGTAGATGGGAGGGGTCGACCGGGCAAGATACACCGCCTTGGATTCCATGTAATATAAATTAAAATTGATTTCTGGGAATGTGAAGGAAACACTTTTTAGATAAAGAAGGCTGTCAGTTAGTTATTAGGGCTCTATAGGAACCTGTCACAAGGTGTATATGTGCAAATGTGGCCCCTTTAACAGACAGGGGATGGTATGGAGGAGATGAAAAATGCATAAGGAGACATAGGCACACACAGGCTGCTGCTGACCAAACACCAACCCACCCCGGGACTCACCACATACTGCTGGCACACTCACATGCTACTTAAATGATTCAGAATGCTGACAAATGCATTTTTAAAATTAGCATAGCATAGGTAATTAGAACCTGTCAAAACTTACATTCCCGGTGACAGGTTTGCCCTATAATATATGGTTATAGAAAAAATGAAATAGAGATAACATATCATGAAGAAAGTATTCAATAAAAGCCTTTTATTAACATACTACTTAGATTATTAGCATAAAATTATCATGTATCAAAACATTGTATTGTGTATGAAAACTTACAGTCATGGCCATGAGTTTTGAGAATGAGACAAATATTATATTTATACCATTGAGAACCACAAGTTCTCAAGATATAAATTTATTTTTAGCATCATCGTCTTTCATATGCATAACTTTTATAATTTTCACCTCACAAATCTGGTTAAGGGCTTATTTTTTCAAGAAGGATTGTTCTTTTTAGTATTCTTATTTTAGAGTGCATAACATTTTTTAAATTACGTGCCAGAAGCGGGACGTTATAGCACGTCCCGGTGTGGAAAGTATCTACTTGCACGGACGTACTATAATGTCCTGGTGCACCTAGAGGTTAAGAGGTATAGTAGTTTTGAAAGTGTTGCTATTACAGTGGTTAAAAGTATGGCACTTTGTACATTAAATTAAGGCACAAAAATGTTGTCCCCTGGTAGATCTATACTTCTGAAGAACATCTGGTTAGTATGAATCATACGTAGAGGAAAACGGTTGCTACTCCCCGTAGCAGTAGGCATCCTGACAAGGTCAATCATAGAGGACAATGGTCAATCTTTAGAAAAAAGGAAGACTAAGGCCCCTTTCACACTTGCGTTTTTGAAGCGCGTTTTCTGCGCGTGCTTTTGACGCACAGAACTTGCATTGCACTCTGACCCATTGTAACCAATGGGTCTTTTCAGACTTGCATTTTTTTTCACGCACACACGCGCGTTTTTTTTAACGCGCATTTAAATCTCGACATGCTCTACTTTTGCAAGTTACGCGCGTGAAAAACGCACCATACAAGTCTATGGAGATGCATCAAAAACGCATTGCACTCTGAGACACTTGCAAGTGCAATGCAAGTGCAATGCGTTTTTCACGCATCATTTCATTTTCTGCGCGTGAAAAACGCATTGAAATTGCATTGAAATTGCATCAAAAATGCACGTGAAAAACTGAGGCACTGAATAAACTCTGACTGAAAACTGATTGCACTCTGATGCAAAATGTGCGTTTTTCACTGACCAAAAACTGATCGCACCCTGATCAGACTCTGACGAGATCTGCAACGCAAGTGTGGAAGGGGCCTAAATTTACTCTTTATGTAATCATTGAAGGAAGCTATTGCTGTGCACAAAAATTTGCCTGAAACCATCTGTTTGCAACCCAAATGAAAATCAAAATCTACGAGACAAAAGTGTTTAGAGGAAAAATAAAACTTCAAACCACTAAAGGCCACCCCAACTGTGAAGTATAGTTAAGACCAGATTTTTGGGAGAGCACCACAGGCATTTGTCCCAGGACCCCCACCAGTGAGCAGGAGGAGGTGGCTCCCACCATTCTGCCTGCCTCCAATCCTGCCACCTGAGCAGCAATAATGGTGTCCTGAGGACACCAATACTGCTGAGTGCTATGCTATTCAGGTAGTTATAAACTCCCTGAAGATCATTGCTCCTGGTCACCCTGCCTGTGTGGCCAAAGGAGTTGGAGCTTTGCTGATGAGTAGGTGGAACCTTGCAGATGAGTGGGCATATCTTACACCATGTAATTTCGGGACACTGGATGAGCAGTTCATTGATGTGTAAAGTGAAAGAATCAGGGTTGTAAAGGGCATATTATGAGGTTTTGCAGCAGCTGAACAGTGTATTATGAGGTTCTGCAGCAACTGAAATGTTTATTATGAGGTTCTGCAGCAGCTGAGGTGAGTATTATTATGTTCTGCAGCAGCAGACGAGTGTATAATGAAGTTCTGAGGATGCATTATTATGTCCTACATCGGCTAAGGAGTGCATCATGAGGTTCTGCAACAGCTGCGGTATGCATTATGATGTTTTGCAAAAGCTGAGGTGTGTGTTATAATGTTCCATAGCAGGTGAGGTTTGTATTATGAGGTCCTGCAGCAGCTGAGGTCGGTATATTGCGGTTGTGTAGCAGCTAAGGTTTGCATTATAAAGTTGTGCAGCACTTTTGGGGTGCGTTATGATGTTCTACAACAGCTGTGGTGTGTATTATGAGGTTGCACAGCAGGTGAGGTTTGTGTTATGATGTTCCGCAGCACCTGAGGTGTGTATTATGAGATTCTGCAGCAGCCGAGGTTTGTATTATGAGGTAATGTGGTAACTGTGGCAAATATTATGTGGTTCTACGAAAGCAGAAGAGATGTGTATTCGGTAGCAGCTGTGGTGTGTACCGAGAGGCTCTGCAGCAGCTGCGCTGTGTATTATGAGTTTCTCAATAAGTTGGCGTTTGATGGAGCTATAGAAAAAAATATTATTATTTATTTATGTATTCAGTATTCAGTTTTCAGGCAATACTGTTACTCTGAATTAAATGTTTTGTTTTTTTTTAACCAGCCTCCACCAGCCTTAATCTGGCCCTGAGTATTTCAGGAGCATCATGGTTTGGGCTGCTGACTGCCATTTAATAACTGAGGAAACAATGAATTCTAAGATGTATAAAAACATATACATCTGTTTGCAGGGGGGGAGGGTCACAATTTTTTCTTAAACTTATTCAAACTTGTCTATCTGCTGCTACAGAATTTTGGTGAAGGTGCACTGCTTGTTCAATGAATTCATAGTTCACTTGGTAATTTAATAAACTTCAGCCCCAGGCTGTAGTGATCAACATAAGAGTTATAAAAGGTGCCTGCAATGAAACTTTATTGGTAATCTTTATTCCCATGACAGCCCAAAATGATGAAAATGATATTTGTCATGGAAAGTCTTTATCTGGAATTACCCTTATAAAATATAACAGGTCTTGTAACAGTTCTGACTTACACACAAATTCAACTTAAGAACAGAACCTATCATGTACATCATGTACTGATGGATGTAATAAAGCAAGGAAATTGTGCCATGTGATCAAAAAGATTTTTTTTGTTTGCTTTGTCTTTTAAACTTTTCTGTGCTGTAAAATGTATTCATCTGTAATAGACTTCAGCATTCACATTAGCAAACACCAGATACTGAGAGCTAAACACATATTAAGTTTAGATGGATACTGTAATAATATGCCTCTTCCCTAGAGTATATGGTGAACGGTGTATAATATGCTGACACCACTGGCAATAGCACATTACTCTGCTGAATACAAAGCATGTTACTGACACTTCAATTACTGAAACAATGGCTTTCATAAGTAAGGAATATTCAATACCATGGTGTTGTCATTTCTTTCTTTTATGTCAAAACCTAAACAGGAATTTGTATAAGATATAAGATAGTTACAAAACTGCAACTTGAGACAGAATAATATCCAAATAAAGGTGGAATGAGTACCGTACATACTTGAGTATAAGCGGACCAGAGTATAAGCCGAGGCAACTAAATTTACCACCAAAAAACTGGTAAAACCTATTGACTTCAGTATAAGCCTAGGGTGGGAAAGGAATGGGTCACAGCCCCCCAGTATTGAGCCAGCAAAGTCCCAGTAGCATATAGCCAGCCAGCTCCCAGTGGTATATAGCCAGCCAGCCCCCAATAGTATATAGCCAGCCAGCCCCAGTAGTATATAGCAAGGCCCATAGTACATAGCCAGCCCCCAGTACTATATACCCAGCCAGCCAGCATCCAGTGGTATATAGCCAGACAGAAATCCCCCAGTGATAATTATAGCCAGCCAGCCCCCGGTAGTATATAGCCAGCCCCCTGTAGTATATAGCCAGCCTGCCCTCTTTAGTATATAGTCAGCCAGCCTCCAGTAGTATGTAGCCAGCCCCTTTAGTATATAGCAGCCAGCCCCGTGAAGTATATAGTCAGCCATGTGGAGAACATAGCCTGCCTGTGTAGTATATAGCCTGCCAGCCCCCAGTATGCCCAGCACATAAAAAATGAAAATACTCACCTTTCCGACGCCCCAGGCAGCTCCTCTTCTTACTTCATGTGTGACAGGTTCGTCTGTGTCAGGTCCGTCTGTGTGGCCCAGCGGGTGCACAAACTATGAAGTCAGCATCCCCTGCCTGGGGCATCGGAAAGCTGAGTACGGAAACCTTTTTTTTCTAATACACCCGAGTATAATTTGGGTGGGGAATTTTAAGCAGAAAAATTGTTTTGACAAACTCGGCTTATGCTGGAGTATATATGGTAATACTATGAATAAATCCTGCCTACCCCAGTATAACTGAATTCTATACTTTATTATAATGCAGTAGTATAATAAATAATATCTAGTGTCCTAAAGCTTCTCTGCTGTAAGACAGAATGGGAAAATCCAGACTTCTCAATCATACAGTGGAAGTGAAACATGCATAATAAAACAGGAAGTAACAAACAGCTCTAGGAGAAATCCCTTATTTTAACTCATAAAATGTCAGTGTCTGGCAAGATTTAGGAAACTAGTTTTAAAATTCTCACTCACTGATATTGGACCTCTGTCTGTTTAAATCGAATGTTCCCCTCCGTTTCCCCAATCTGTTGGAGATGCCTGTAAGTTTCAGATTCTATGCTTCCCATCTTGTGGTACTGCAAAGTAGTCGTCTCCATCTGGACTGCTATCTGGGACCTCTATAGAGATATATGTGGAGCTATTGCACTACTATCCATGTTCCCACGCCACTTAGAGATATCAAGAAAGGTCTGCATCGACATTGCTATGAGGCTGACGATCCCTAGGCTTTGGAAAACCACAACCCCTCCCATGAAGTTAATGTGGGTAGAGGATGTTGACCACATTCACCATATGGAGGAACTTAGAGCTCTAGATAGTAATCTGCTGGATGCCTACCACAATACTTGGACACTTCCTTCTCTATCAGGCTCCAAGCAGTCCCTTTTTCCCCAGCCCTGAACTTGGTCCTCTACCATTACTTTTTGTTCCAGTTTCTTTGCCCATGCTCCTTCCCCTTTTCTTCCTTTCCCCTTTCCCCGTTACTATCCCCAATGCTTACTGTTTTTGTTTATTTCGTCATGTATTGTTAAAATGAGCTGGTTGACTGCTTGAGTATATTTTGTCTTTCACTCATGCTTCATGGGATTCCTGCTCTCTTTGTTCTATTATGTGTTTTTTCAATAAACCATCAAAGGAGAAGTAACAAGTAACTAGTTAGTTAATTATAATTACTCATAATTGGTTAGTTAGTGTCCTCCTACTGTACAGCCGTTTTTTTTTTCCAAATCAGTTATCTTTTTCTTATGCCATTTTCTCTCTGTTGCAATGCTTAGTACAGTGCGTGCAGCAGGAAGAGAGATCAGCTGAGAGTCTATTCCTTTAAGAAAAGATATATTGGTTTGACTAATATGTCACTAGACTTCTTGTAAGTTATGTATTTTTGCATAAGGAGCTGCCTTTCAAGTTAACATTGAGGTAACGTTTACCCTTATCAAAACCTAAAGAATGAATTTGCATATTAAATATCCTTTTTTTAACTCATTTTTTAATTCAAATCCATTCTAACTTACATTCCATTAACCTTCAGGACTATTTTTCAAATCTGTCCTGTGTCACTTATAAGTGGTTAGAGCTGTAGACGCTTTATCATATCCAGGGGATTTTGATTGTGTTTTCGAGTGAAAAACAATCGATGATGATATATTTCGTGTTTAGTTATTAAAAAAACTGAAATTTGCTAAACATTTCGAAAGATTCTCCATTTTCAAAGTTCTACATTCTTTTGAAGTAGATAGTCAAACCCAACTAAATTCATAACTAACATTTCCCAAATGTCTGTTTTATGCTTTCAATTGACTGTGAGACGTCTAAATAATAGCAAGACTTGTTAATTACCCCATTATAGAAACTGCAACCCTGAACAGTTTCAAAGGGGTTAAAACAAAACGGAGGTGTGGTCTAGAAATTGCAATTTGTTTGGAGAATACATTCATTTTGGGCGGAAAATGAAACATTCACAATGGATTAAATGAAAAAAGGTGCACAAGTTTGATACCCAATTTCTTGTTAGTTTGCCAATACCCCATATGTGGTGGTAAACTGCTGTTAGGGGACACGGCCGGGCATGGAAGGGAAGCTGCGCCATTCAGAGCAGATTCGCATTGTCACATTGTACAGGCTATAATTTTTTTCTTTTTTAATGTTTATATATGAGTTATAGGTTTATTTATAGATGTAGTTCTCTGGTACATAATTTTGGGGCATCTATAACAAAATGATGAGATTATATTGACTCTTTGTTGGTAGATGAAATTAAAATCATCAATTTTTGGTAAGCTTTTTTTGTTATGTTTATGTTATGTTATTCTTATTCTATGGTCAACTAATATTACAATAATATTCAATGTACATGACTTTTTAATTTTACAGAATAAAAACTAATTTGGAGAAAATCTTGTTAATTTTAGCATCACCATCTTTTCAGAGGCATTACTGGTTCAAGACGAAGTATACTGTCTGGTATGCAGACTTATTTTCAGACAGTTTACATTCAGGCCCAGAATGGGTCTGGCTGCAGAAGACATCAGTCAGGCCCAGGACACTCTGCAGACCTCGGGGCTGCCGTTAGGAGGATTGGATCCCCTGGTAAGGGGCACGGAGGTCCGATCCCTAGGGGAAAGCCCCTTACAAGCTGTCGTCATTGGAGACATCTCTGATGGCGGGTGTTAAAATGCGGTGACATCTTTTATATACACCAGCTGCTACTGGAACCAGCTCCGCACTTGAGCCCGTGACAGAAACAGGACAAATTAGCACGTCTATGTGGGTTAAGTAGCTTGCAATACGGATGTACTATTACATCCGGGTATGGGAAGGGGTTAATTTCCATACAAGGCACACAGAGAAGAATGAATTTTCCTCCTCGAATCTCCTATCTTAATTGCAGAAAAGTGGAAGAAGAAGCAGCATGCAGCAAGTTGTAGGCCTCCTAATGTTTCTCCTTAGCGGCCACACTGCAGGGCACAAATCTGCCATGTCCGACCTGGTGTAATTTTGTGTAAAAACCTGTGAATGAATGTGCTGTGCTGAATCCCTATCTATGCCTATGACATGTATTGTCAACATACAACTTTTACTGACTGCTTCCCAAATATTTAGTTACATAATAGAACTGAGGGTGGATTGATAAAATGGCATCTATTGGTATAAAAGTAAAAGTGATTGGATGCACTTCATCAACATTCCTTTTCAATAAAGTGTTCTTTATTTCTAAGAATGAATCTGTGAATAAAACCCCTTCCTCCGGATACATGGAGATTGGATTTGAATCTTTCCTTCCAAGAGGAAATAATTAAGAAACAACATAGAGATTGCAATTAGCTATAATAAAAGGCTTAGTTGTCCTCGTACAATTGGCCACATTTATTAAAGCGTTTGCACCAGTTTTCTGTCTGACTTTGCAATGAAAAGAAAGTGCAAACTGCTTGCACATACATTTATAATGTTCCTGTGCCAGTATTGTGTCGCAGCTGCACTATGTCCATTCTGCACCTATAGGGGCGTTCCTGTGCAGAGTTGGACCATGCACCATATTTATTATAGCAACTCGACAGAATTGTGTTGCACACTCTGGGGCAGATTTACTTACCTGGCCCATTCGCGATCCAGCGGCGCGTACTGTGCGGTGGATTCGGGTCTTCCGGCGATTCACTAAGGCAGTTCCTCCGACGTCCACCAGATGTCGCTGCTGCGCTGAAGTTCCCCGAGGTCCGCCGGAATGCACGATCCTATACCTGGTGAAGGTAGGCGTGTGTCCCGCAACACTTTTTTGTTAAAAATGGGGAGGTTTTTCCAAATCCGTCGGGTTATCGTTCGGCCATGCCCCCCGATTTCCCCCGATGCGCCACAATCCGATCGCGTGCGCCAAAAACCAGGGGCAATACAGGGAAAATCGGCGCAAACCGGAAATATATTCGGGTAACACGTCGGGAATACGCGAATCGGGCCCTTAGTAAATGACCCCCTCTATGTTAAGGATGCATCTAAAAAATGGTACACACTTCCCAAGCAGTGCAGGGTGCGCCATTCTTATGAAGGCCGCGAGCCAGCATTCAATCATCTGCTGCACTCGGCAGATTAGTGAGGAAAAATGCACATAGTACAGTTTGCACCACTTTTTATAAATGTGGGCCATTGAGGCACATTTTCTTAGGACCTTGTGCCAGTTTTCTGGCAGACTTTGCACGTTCATTCATGTGCACAGGTATATAAGAGTGCATAGTGCAGTTTGCACTGTTTTTAGTAAATATGCCCCCGTATGTTTCACCAACTTTCTTCTTGTTCCTAGCCATTGTTCTGGGGGAAAATATATTCTGCAATAACACAGCATATTATTATTCAGTTTAATATAATGGCTTGATGAGAAGGAGGTGTGTTATCAGCTAGGATATTATAAGCATATTCATTTTATCCTGTGAAAGTAAAATAAAGTATGGAAGTTAATCAGATACAGACTTCTGGGGATTTTATTACCTTCAGGTTTCATGTATGTAGAAAAAAATAAAGAGCAGTTTTTTTTAAAATTATTAATAATCTTTGTGAGAAAAATAGATCAATGAAGTTTTGAAATAGAACACGGTGCTCCACACAGCTTCTTAATACAGAACTTAATGCACTGTGGGGCACTGAGTAATGCTACATTGGATACAATATTTGGGATATATACTCCAGTAGGTGTCATTCTTTTATGAGTGAAAAGAGTCATTAAAATTTATGCTACAGTTTAATTCAGATTTGTATAAAACAAATAATTTTAAATGTGTCTCCTACTAATGGTAACAGTACCCCAATAAGACTTCATGAACTGCTAAAAGAGACCTCCATATGGCTTTGCTCATTGTGGTAAAACTTTTCACCTCTATGGGCTCAAGGTAGTCTTGAATGACCCTGCAACACCCATAGATTGACATGTGACATAAGGGGAGAAAGGCTGAGAAAAGACTCCAGAAAGAGAAGAAGTAAACCTTTTCTTTGCTACCTTGTCTGGATGTGGAAGTTGTTTGTTGTGCCAGTGTGCTCATAGTCATGGACTGCAGCAGCAAAGATCATTGCAAATATCTCCAGTTCTGTTAGCCAGTGCTAAAATTCAAGGAGAGATGGATACGTAATTAGTATGGATTAGTAAAGAACGAACTGACAATAAATCAAATTATACTGTACAACCAATTCTTCATATATCTGAAGTTTCAGTAAAAAATACACAGATGAAGAATGGTTAAACCAGTTGTGCATACTCTTAGATCCAGGCACAGTACCCTAGCCCCTTTACAGAGTGTTTCACTGTCTGATCCATCCCTGCTCCCTCAGCACTAATGCAGTGAACACTTCCTGCTCACTGCACAAGTCCTGACGGAGCAGGGTGAATGGTGAGACAGTGGAACAGCCTATGAAGCTAGTGAGGAGGGGCACCATCAGAGCTCTTTGGGCTCATTAGCATAATTGTAAAAGTTGATGTTAGACGGAAGGAGGCCATGAATAACAAATATAAGAAGATTAGTACAGTCTGAGCCTGGATCTATAAGTAAGTATCCTCATTTATCCGGATGGATTTTGATTCTAGATTTCTTTTAAGTTGTACTTGCAAATTCTATATTTACTATTTACTACTAAGTGGTGCAAACATGATGTGATTTGTAGAATAATAAGATTATCTTTAACATTATACCAGAAACTGTTCGAGTTCTTTTTCTGTTTTTAAAATAAAAGTAAAAAAGTGTTTAGGTTAGGCTACATGCACATGATGTGGATTGTCATGAGCAAAATCAGCATCCAATACGTACGTTTTTAATGCAGATTTTCCACACAGTTTTTTTTTTCTTTTTTTCCCCATCTGTTTTAGATGAGGGAATTCTGCATAAAAACTGCAGATTTGATGCAGATTTCCACTCCCCCATAGACTTTAATGTAAAAAATAGCATGCAAAAATTAGTGAGGAAGCACAAGAAAAGTATCCTGATCATTATTTTATTTTCCGCACTGAACAATGATTTCCTCAAAGATTGTCAAAATTTCAAAAACCTTTGTTTCGAAATTGAAAACAATTGTTTAATAAACTTTTTTTGTTAAAAGCATACAGTTGTTCTTTATGTTTTTTAATAATTTTTCATTTAAATTGATGCTATTAAGCAGAAAAAAAAATATGATAGCTTAACAATATAAAGTATCATAATAACCCCTCCCCTCCCGCCTGAACACATATGTCCCTCAAAAGGAGGGAGGTCCCCAGTGATTTCAGTCTCCATATAAGGGCACTGACTTCACTAGGAAACCACCAAATACATTGGCAACAGCCAATCACTATCCTCTGCTGTGGTTGAGTCCTCCCCCTGCATTCAGGTAGCAGGATCAGGAAGCAGCGATTGTATAGTCCTCTATATGTACCCATTTATACTTCAGTGACATTACACTTTTTGACTTACAGACGACCCATAGTTAAAGATGGACCCCTCTGCCCACTGTGACCTCTGGTGAAGCTCTCTGGAAGCTTTACTTTAGTCCTAGGCTGCAATAATCAGCTGTAAGGTGTCTGTAATGAAGCTTTATTGATAATCTTTGGTCCCATTTCAGCAAAAATTTTGAAAATCCAATTGTCACTGGGGCAAAAAAAATGTTTTTTTGGAACTACAATTATAAAAAACAGTTTTGACTAACATACAAATTCAACTTAAGAACAAACTGACGGACCCTATCTTGTACGTAACCCGGGGACCGCCTGTAGAGACATTTTAGGTGCAAAACAAAAACACAAAATAGAAAAAAATTTAGATAAATCTGCTCCATTGTATTATACTGTACATTGTCCATAATTCTGACGAGCAACCTATTAGAGCTGGGTATGAAACATTGTGGGGGGGGGGGGGGGGGGTAGATTTATCACCACTTTGTTATATTTCTTCTACTACTTTTTGATACATTTTCATCTCAGATAAGGCATATTTGTCTAAGTTGGGATATTTTTTTTCTCATTTGAATTATTCTCAACTGAGACAAAGGGGGTTATTTTTCTTTAGTCTATTTTTGTTTGTTTTTTACCTGGGTTTTGGACTTGTTTGATGTATCTTAGAGGGTGATATATTTGCCATGATTTCAATGATTCTTGCAGAAACAAAAGTCCAGATGTATCACTCGTTTTTTCCATTGTTTTAGCGCCTTTTTTTAGTGTCACACTGTTTTTGTGCCAGTTTTGCGACTAAACACCAAACTAGCCGTGTAGCAAAAATAAACATGTTTCCCTTATTTATCCTACCAATTCCTACCAATCCAGATGTTATGCTGCACCTAATAATATTCATAATTAGCGACTTTTCATTCAGGTGCAAAAACACTCCAGCCTGAAGGTGGCGTACACTAAGAAGCAACACAGTGTGATAAATGTCCCCCACTGAGCTCTTGGGCAGAGCAGCAGCAGAGCAGCAGCAGCAGAGCTCAGAAAACACTACTTGCAGCCTTTGTTTACACCTCTTGATATTCTATTTACAAAACAAACTGCAAAAGCAGCAGCTTAGACCAGGAGAGAAGAGAAGTGAGTGGGAGCTGCAGATAGTACAGAGAAGTGTCTCATGTAGCAGAATGACCACACTGGTGTCTGAGGAGAAATACTTGCCAGAATTACAGAGGGGCAGCAGAAGATCCGCACCAGAGGATCCCCACCAGGAGAAGCCACTGCTGAGGAGCTCACTGGATGCAGGGTGTCACACACCTGGCCTCTGCTGTGAGTGTTATTGTCATGCTGGGGTGTGGGAGAGAAGCGGATAGAAGCTTATGGGAGGATCACACTGTGGGGATCCACACTGGAGGATGTAACTGCCCCAATCTAACAGTGCGCCTAAAGTGCACCTAAAGTGCACCTAAAATGTACCTAAAGTAAACTTATTAATAAGAGGCAGGAACTCAATTCATCGCAGATGGTTGTAACTTGTGATAATTTAGGCACAGCAATGCCCCAGAATAAAGGCTGAACAACTATACTTAAGTGCAGAAAAGTGCTGCATCTGGCCCAATTTGCCCTGGAGAACATATCTTTCTTTTATTGGTAAGGTCAATAAAGTTCTCTTTTTTGCTCATGTACACTCTGCAACCCTAATATACACTCTGCATCCCATCTTGACAGCAAAAAAAAAAAAAAGAAATGTACATATTTTTGCTAATTTATTAAACAAAAAAACCCAGAAATATCATGTGGTCATTGTGTTCATAGTAATCAGCCACTTTGCTCAGTATTGTGTAGGAGCACCTTCTGAGCTAGTACAGCCATGAGTCTTCTTGGGAATGATGCAACAAGTTTTCACATCTGGATTTTGGGATCCTCTGCCATTCTACCTTGCAGATCCTATCCAGTTCCCTCAGGTTGGATGGTGAACGTTGGTGGACAGACATTTTGAAGTCTTTCCAGAGATGTTCAATTGGGTTTGGGTCAGGGCTCTGTCTGGGCCTGTCAAGAATGGTCCCACAGATGTTCTGAAGCCACTGCTTTGTTATTCGAGCTGTGTGCTTGAAGGAAATCTACCAATTTAAAACAATAAAAAATGCTATATATACTCACCTAGGCTCCTCATGATGTTCATCCTGGTGCTCGTCTTCTCTAAGCTTGACATGCCGGGATCACCTAGAAAAGAAAGTTATAAAAAGCAGCATGGAGTAAAGGGACAAGATGTCTGGCACTCAGGGTTGCTAATTATGCACACCCTCACCACCACTCTCTCATGTGACGTCACCTAAGAGAGGGAGGTGGCAAGGTCATGCATAATAACCAGCCTGGAGCGCCGGACATCTTGTCCTGTTTTTACAACTTTCTTTTGTAGGTGATACTGGTGAGAAAAGACGAGCGCTGGGATCAACTTCAAGAGCAGTGTAGGTGAGTATATATGCTGCTTTTTTTACTGTTTAAGGCTACATTCCCACTGCTGTGAGCCCGCCGCACCATAGCACGGCGGGCACACGGCAGCGCAGGGAGAGGAGGAGGAGGTGAGCGCAGCTCACCCCGCCCCTCTCCATAGCGATGGGTGGCCGCAGCGCCATAATACGGGAAAAGATAGGACATGTCCTATCTTTTCCTGGGCTACGGAGCAGTACGGTGCCGCACGTGTGCTGCACCGTACCGCTCCCGCAGGGCGCCGCAAGCTCATAGAAGTGTATGGGGGACGTATATCGGCCACATATACGTCGGCCGTATATACGCCCCCCCCCATACTGTAGTGGGAATGTAGCCTAAAACTGTATGATTTCCTTTTAGGTCATTGTCTTGTTGGCAGGGGAACCTTTGGCCCAGATATCTCTGTACATAGCTGCATTCATCTTTCCTTTGATTGCAACCAGTCTTCTTGCCCCAGCAGCTGAAAAGCACCCCAATAGCATGATCATGCCACCACCATGTTTCACGGTTAAGATTGTATTTGGCAGGTGATGAGCAGTACCTGGTTTTCTACCACACATACCACTTAGTATTTACACCCAAAAAAGTTCAAACTTTATCTCATCAGACTAGAGAATCTTATTTATCATAGTCTGGGAGTCCTTCGTGTGTTTTTTGGAAACCGTATGCAGGCTTTCATTTGTCCTGTACTGAGGAGAGGTTTCCATCAGCAGACTCTGCCATAAAGCCCCAACTGGTGGAGGGCTGCAGTGATAGTGTCACGATACTAGTGGGACGGGAGCAGGAGCCCAGTAGTCAGGTAAGGCAGAGGAGGCTGGAGGCAGTACATGGATAGCACGCAGGGGGCTGCAATAGCAGTCTTGAACAGGAACGTAGAGACCAGAGTAATAGTCTGTCGTATCTCAGGAGCTGAAGGTGCAGTATAGACAACTTGCAGTCAGCAAAGGTGGTGTTCCAAGGAACTAGAAGAAGATCTCCTGCAAGGAGGTCTCCTGGGTGCACAGGCTGTACTCAATAAACTGAACACAATCCTAACACAAAGCAGGAAGTGTCAGAGACACATATATATAGGTAGACCAATCAAGGTAAACTCAGGGAGGTTCTAATCAGGAGAAACAGGTGGTGGGTTTTTCAAGTAGGTTCAACAAAATAGTCCAAACGGACAACTATTCAACTAGCTGAGTGACTCAGCAAACAAGGACACACAGTACCAGACATCAGAACACATGTTCGAATCCTGACAGTTGACTTTGTGGAACTATATCCCATCCATCTACTGCATCTTTGGAGCTCAGCCACAGTGATGTAGGGGTTATCCATTACATTTCTCACCAAGGCTTTTCCCCCACGATTGCTTAGTTTGTCTGGACAGCCAGGTCGAGGAAGAGTTGTGGTCTTCGCAAACTTCTTCCATTTAAGGATTATGGAGGCCACTGTGCTCTTATGAACCTTGACTGCTGCAGAAATTATTTTGTAACCTTGGCCACAATTCTGCCTCTGAGGTGCTTGGGCAGTTCCTTAGAACTTATAATTCTTATGTGCTCTGACATGCACTGTGAGCTGACAGTCCTTCTAAACACAGCTGGACTCAAGGAGGATCAGAAGGAAATGAAAAGCATTTGAGTTAAATATGAGTATCACAGAAAATGGTCTAAATACTTGAACATGTAATATTTAGTTTGTCTTCTTTAATAAATTATCAAACATATCTACATTTCTGTTTTTTTCTGACCAGATGGCATGCAGAGTGTACATTATTGAGCAAAAAAGGAACTTTAACCCCTTAAGGACCAGGCCCTTTTTCGTTTTTGCGTTTTTATTTTTCACTCCCCACCTTCAAAAATCTATAACTTTTTTATTTTTCAGTGTACAGAGCTATGTGATGGCTTATTTTCTGCGTAACAAATTGCACTTCGTAGTGATGGTATTAAATATTCCATGCCGTGTACTGGGAAGCGGGAAAAAAATTCTAAATGCAGTGAAAATGATGAAAAAACACATTTGCGCCATTTCTTGTGGGCTTGGTTTTTACAGGTCTATTTCATTCATTGGGTCGGTACGATCACGATGATACTAAATTTGGATAGGTTTTATAATGTTTTCATACATTTACAAAAATTAAAACCTCCTGTACAGAAAAAAAATTCTTCATTTTGCCGTGTTCTTGCGCTAATAACTTTTTCATACTTTGGTGTATGGAGCTGTGAGTGGTGTCATTTTTTGCGACTTCTGATGACGTTTTCAATGCTTCTATTTTTAGGACTGTGCGACCTTTTGATCACTTTTTATAGAATTTTTTCTATTTTTCAAAATGGCAAAAAAATGCCATTTGCGACTTCGGGCGCTATTTTCCGCTACGGGGTTAAACGCAGTGAAAAACGGTTATTATATTTTGATAGATCGGCCATTTTCGGACACGGCGATACCTAATGTGTTTATGATTTTTACGGTTTATTTATATTTATATCAGTTCTAGGGAAAGGGGGGTGATTTGAATTTTTATGTTTTTTTAATATGATTTTTTTTTTTTTTACTTTTTTTTATTTAGTTTTTTTACTATTTTTCAGACTCCCTAGGGTACTTTAACCCTAGGTTGTCTGATTGATCCTACCATATACTGCCATACTACAGTATGGCAATATATGGGGATTTTGCATACCATCTATTACAATGTACAATGTGCAAGCACCGATCGCGGGTGTTAGCGACGGGCGTTTGCTTCATTATGAAGCAAATGCCCGGTGACTATGAAGAGGGCTCAGCCCGTGAGCCCTCTTCATACTCCCCCATGCGCAGTAAGACGTAAGGGTACGTCTTATTGCGCTATGGGGTTAAAGGTATCTGCAACACCCTCGCCGATGCAATGGCGAGGTAGTGCTTGCGAATACGTCCCACCTGTAGGTAACACCACATTACACTACATGGTCCTTATAGGATCAAGGGGAAATTGCAGTGGTTAATCCTGCCTGGCAAGGCAGATGTTAATCTGAGATGTAATTATGTCAACCAATGTCTGTGTTACATCCTGTCTTTGTGCACTGAGAGGTAATTGGAGGAGCAGCCACCACCTGACCAAAGGGAGGTAATAAAACCTCTGGCCAGGAACGTTCTAGGGGTCTTAGAGAGAAGTCTCTCTCAGGAGAGAGAGGAGAGCAGTCTCTCCCAGAAGGGAGAAGAGACCGGTCCTAGTCAGGCCCTCTGGGTCTGCAGGACGCAAGCAGAGAGTAGTTAGCTGAGCAGTAGCTCAGAGTCTCTAGCACACCAGACCAGTGCAGGAAGAGCCTAGCCCCTGCCTGAAGTGGAGCAATAAGACTAGAGTTAGTGTAGTGAGGAAAGGGGTATCATCCTACCTTCAAGGGTGATACCTGAAGAGATCCAGGACCGAGCTGAAGCCTCCTCTAAAGACCCAGCTGCCTCCCAGCCTGCCCTATACATCCAGGCTGGTGACCTACATCCTGTGGCTCCCTCCAAATACCTCTCCAGTACTCCACCATCTTGTTAAAGGCACGTTTGCTGATGTTCCTGCGGTTCCAATAAAGAACTGTAAGTTGTTTTCTTCAACTGCTGCCTCCGTCTGGTCCCTGCTACTACCCCTGCCTTTATCACCGGCACCCTGTCCATCACCCAGAGACTCACACTCGGGACATTAAGGGGTTGCCCCAGGGAGATCCGCTATAGCAGCCGCTCCCTCATCATTTCTTGCCAACACCACCCTGCTGGAGACCTGCCAGGCTGTAGGACAGCCCTCCGGTTCCCCCCGTACCAAGCACCGTGACAATAGCGTGCTTAGGCCGCAACCGCCAGCCACTCCGGTACCGCGGGCCCCGGCTGACTCCAGGCCTCACCGCAAAGGGCTAGGCCCCGGTGGGGGATGTTGCAAGTGGCGTCACGAACAGGATTGATACTTCTGTGCCTTATTACGGCATTAAAGACTTTCCTTTACTGGAAAAAGACTGTGCTGCCTAACCCTGCTGCCATCCGGGTTTAGGCCCAAGGACTTGTGTGTTTCTGGAATGAATTGTGTTATACTGCTGCCACGTGCGGTCGAGCGCCGCTCCCGCACTCCAGAGGTTAATCCTGGCAAGAACTGTACCAGCTCTGCTACATCCGGCGCTGCCGTGCCCGAAGATTTTTACCTCAGAAACTGTGGCGCAGCAAATAATTCAAGCCCGCCAAAACCTTCACTGGCGGGAAACCCAGATGACGCATCAAGCTCCACCCACGCGCGAATGGCGCGAACCCCGCCTCCTGTGGCGCAGGAAAAATTAGAGCCCGCCACAGCTCTTGGCGGGAAGGACTTGGACTCCTCCCACTGGCTAGAGGCGGACTTCCTGCCCCGCCTCAGAGAAACGCCAGAACTTGAGTGGATTTTGGACAGTGAGGACAGCACCATGTGGGGTCCTCCGCCCTTCCCTCCTGTGGAGCGTCCGGACTTTTACGAGGTCCTAGAGACTATGGTGGTGGTCTCTGCGCAGCCCGTCCGAAGACCCTCCGCTGGACATCGGCTGCACCGAGGATGGACTCGGGCCTTCGTCACCAGGACATGTTACCAAACGGTGACGCAGTACCAAATCCCACCCGGGCGGATCCTCGTCCCTATCCCGGCTACCATCCCGGTACCGCGGGCCCACGTGGAGGCGCCACGTGGGGAGGCCCCGACTCCTGTCGAGCCAACGCCTGGGCCTAGTGTTGCCGCTCCCCCTGCTCCGAGGCCTACTACTCCTGCTGCGCGGCCTGCTAGCCCCGCTGTGGTGATTCCTGATCCTCCGGTGGTTCCTGCTCCTGTTCCGGCACCTACCTGTTGCCCAAGGAGATCCGAGCCTGAACCGGAGCCACGAGCCCCAGCACCGAAACCTCCGCAGCCTCAAGGCCGAGGTGAGGCCGCCCGCCGGCGACTCCGAGACGCTGTCTCAGACCAGCGACGCCGAGAGAAGGAGGCCCAGCGGTATATGGCCGGCAGATCCACAGCGGGAGCCTGGGTCGAGAAGAACCGCACCACCGGCATGGTCCGGTTCTTCGACAAGCGGAAGGGCTATGGCTTCGTCACCCAGGACTACACCGGACGGGAAGTATTTATACCCCGCCGGTCCGTCAAGAGGCCTGATCTGCCGGAGAGCCAGCACAACCTGAAGCCAGGCGAGTGCATTGAGTTCTCCCTGCAAGAGGGGCCCCGAGGACCTTGGGCGGCTGGTGTGATCCGGATCCCCGACTCCGATGAGGACCGCTACTACCCGCACGATGACTGGTATGAGGACGACGAGTGGCCGGAATCTCCGAACACCTCTTCTTCCTCGGCTGCGAGTCCCCGGGCGGTGACCCACGTGAATGCCCCATCCACGGTAATCGTGAGTACGGGTCCCATTGCCATCCATGGGCCGGGCATGATCCAGGGCGCCACCCCCACCGTCTCCCCTGCTGGGAGCATTGCCAGGTCCCGCGGCTCTTCTGTGGGAGAAGACATCCCGGCTAGCGAACCTTGTCCGGAGGTTCCATCTAGGCCCACATCTCCCCTTGCCGGTTACCAATGGGGTGATGACCCGGCCCCGGAAGAACCGGAGCTGGAAGGAGCCGCGGCGCGGCCGCCGGGCTCTGTCTATTTCTTCCTGGACCCCTCCGTGGTCCCTGGCTCAGTTGAGCCCCCGGCTGGAACAGCCGACACTCCGGGCGACAGCGCTCCTCCCCCTGAAAGTCTGGAGGATGTTGCTGCACCTGCAGTATCCACTGCTGCCACCGGGTGTCTCCAGCCGGCACCTACTCCCGCTGAGGATGCACAGGATTCCCTGCAGGAGCTGGATCCTGTCTTTGCTGAACCCAGCAATACTGACTAATCCCTGAAGGGCTGTAGCCCTCTTCAGGTACTATGTACAGATTGTGTATACTTCTCCACTTTCCCTACAGAGCCAGAAACTGTCCTGAGACTCTTACCCTTATTTATCTCAGTCAAGAGATTATACATTGTCTTGTGCTATGATAGCACCCCTTCCTCTGCCACAGCAGAGATTTCTTCAAAGGACTCTGTCCCTCTCCAAATAGAGGAGACCCTTTGCTTCTTCATTGCACTTTTCCCCCACATCAAGGGCTGTACCCAGAAGATGGACTTTGTCAGTAGAGACCTTCTGAGAGACTTTTGCCAGAGACTACCAGGGAAAAGTTGTTGTGTCTATTGACTTATTATTTTGCACTTAATGCCTTCCTTTTTAGGTATGGACATTCTGATTGCACTTTTATGCCTTTCCTTTGCAGGAAAAGAGACATTTGCTACCGTGCTACTCTGAGTAGCCTATCTATCTGTAACGTTATGTTATAAGATGTGTACCCATTGGGCTGCTAATCCAATGTGAGTTTACAAAAATGTTTGCACACTGTCATACCTGCCAGTAGTCTGCATTAACCCTTTTTATAGGCTTTTCAGGTTGTAGTGTGGCTGTGTCGGACCGTCTTTTTGTGTAAAACACTGACCGCTACCTGATCCCTCAAACTGAGGTTTGCACATGGGGGTAGTCCGTAAACTGCGGGTCTTTAGGGGACCGGGGGTGTTACACAGATAGCACCTGGATGCCACTCATACATGGGTAAGGTTGTCAGTCAGGAGGTACTCGTGTCGCATATGCTCATGCAATGCAGATAGACACCATATAATTGCCGCCAGGGAAGAAGCGTTGATCAAACAAATATACAGGCCTTGGTGCAAGGAGTGGATTACAGGACATGACACCACACCTTTCCTACTGTACAGTTCGGTTTAATGGCGTCAGCGACCAACTGTCATACAGCTATATTTTTGTCTTAGTCCGACACCAACCCAGGTGCCTGTCTCCAGGACCATGGGCGGTTTGTCCCTACACCTCACATAGCCTGCACTTCCTAGAAGTGCCCTTAGCCCCCTCTGTGTCCCAAACCATCTGTAGTCGAGCCGAGGGCGGCTCTTTCAATTGCCCCCGGGGTATGCAACACCCTCGCCGATGCAATGGCGAGGTAGTGCTTGCGAATACGTCCCACCTGTAGGTAACACCACATTACACTACATGGTCCTTATAGGATCAAGGGGAAATTGCAGTGGTTAATCCTGCCTGGCAAGGCAGATGTTAATCTGAGATGTAATTATGTCAACCAATGTCTGTGTTACTGAGAGGTAATTGGAGGAGCAGCCACCACCTGACCAAAGGGAGGTAATAAAACCTCTGGCCAGGAACGTTCTAGGGGTCTTAGAGAGAAGTCTCTCTCAGGAGAGAGAGGAGAGCAGTCTCTCCCAGAAGGGAGAAGAGACCGGTCCTAGTCAGGCCCTCTGGGTCTGCAGGACGCAAGCAGAGAGTAGTTAGCTGAGCAGTAGCTCAGAGTCTCTAGCACACCAGACCAGTGCAGGAAGAGCCTAGCCCCTGCCTGAAGTGGAGCAATAAGACTAGAGTTAGTGTAGTGAGGAAAGGGGTATCATCCTACCTTCAAGGGTGATACCTGAAGAGATCCAGGACCGAGCTGAAGCCTCCTCTAAGGACCCAGCTGCCTCCCAGCCTGCCCTATACATCCAGGCTGGTGACCTACATCCTGTGGCTCCCTCCAAATACCTCTCCAGTACTCCACCATCTTGTTAAAGGCACGTTTGCTGATGTTCCTGCGGTTCCAATAAAGAACTGTAAGTTGTTTTCTTCAACTGCTGCCTCCGTCTGGTCCCTGCTACTACCCCTGCCTTCATCACCGGCACCCTGTCCATCACCCAGAGACTCACACTCGGGACATTAAGGGGTTGCCCCAGGGAGATCCGCTATAGCAGCCGCTCCCTCATCATTTCTTGCCAACACCACCCTGCTGGAGACCTGCCAGGCTGTAGGACAGCCCTCCGGTTCCCCCCGTACCAAGCACCGTGACAATAGCGTGCTTAGGCCGCAACCGCCAGCCACTCCGGTACCGCGGGCCCCGGCTGACTCCAGGCCTCACCGCAAAGGGCTAAGCCCCGGTGGGGGATGTTGCATATCTAAATATTTTCTGTACCCACTGTAAATGGAAACATAAAAAGAAGTAAAAAAATTGATTGTGAATGGACCCTTAATATTAATGGCTAATACTAATACTATAATTATGGATGATAATTACTGAGTGAAAGAATGTACTTCATGTACAGTAATACAATAGTATTCTAAAGTGCTATTATTCCTATGCTAATTCTCAATTTTTTTCATTTTTGGATCCATACAGAAACGGATGAATGCTAACTCACAATGTGATCTATTATGAATTATTTTCCAGCAGGAGTCGCCAGTACATTATGTAAATTTATTACAGACATCACATAACACTCAGCGTCAAAAAAGAGGGAATTTGCTAAATGGCTGTTTACACTGGTGAACTTTTAGATTATTAATGTATTTAGAGAACTCTCCTGAGTGCTAGAGAAGAGAAGCAATTCTTACAGTCGGGCCTCTGGGTCCCAGGGTTTCTGTACATTTAATTAAGAAGTACTAATCTCACAAGAGCTTCATTAACAAGGAAGAAGCTGATAATAATTTACAGTGCTTACTATGAAAATGCCTCAATTTATATTAAATAATATTATATGGAAAGTAAGGTCTACTTTTAAAAAAAAAATTATTTTGGCTAATTCTGGAGATTTCTAGTAGTAAAACCCTTCAAGATAAAATTTAACAGATTATTCAAGTCATAAATTATATCGTAAAATTTTGGCATTGGGAAAATAAGTGTAAAAAAAAATCTATGGGGCATATTTATGCAAAACAGTACAAACAGCCTTAGACATCAAGCACACAAACATATGGTCACCCAGGCAATAGCCAAAGCGAGCATACAACTGAAGGGAGGAGAGGTGAGTGCTCCACAACCCTCTCCATTGAATGTCAAGTAGCTGCCTGGCATGGTTGTGGTGAGATGAAACATTGGGGCTTATTTACTAAGGGTCCATGGATCGCATTTCCGTCGGACTGCAAGACGTTAACGGGATTAGCGTCGCTGCGACAGGGATTTAGAAGGGAGTTGTGTCGCATGCGATCGGATTTTGGCACAGCAGCATCGGCTTTCATGCAACAGAAATCAGGGGGGGAAGGGGGCGTCGGATGATCCGACTGATTCTGACTGAGTGCGGGATTTAAGATTAAAATTGTGTCACAATCAATGCACTTAGACACACCAGGAAGAAGAAGGTGAACTCTGGCGGACCTGAGCGGGGAAGCAACACATGCAGGATATCGAGCACACGATCTTAGTGAATCGCGGTACGGTGCATTGTCGTTGGACAATGAACTTTCGGGAACTTCTCCGGCGGGTAAGTAAATGTGAATCGCGGCACAGTGTATTGTTGTCGGACAATGCAATTTCGGGAACTCCCCCGGACGAGTAAGTAAATTTGCCCCACTGTGTGCTCACTTCTATTGGGGCAGTGATGCGACGGCAAATTCTGCAACCTTATCACTGGCCCCATGAGGTTGTGTGCATAGGGCCTTATAGTGCACCATATTTATCAAAGTATTGAATGTAGATGGACACCACCTTAGGGATTAAAAATAAATGATTGACAGTTCCTTATTTTTATCAAAATATATACCAAAATCCTGATATAATGCAATATGGTGGTATAATCATAAAATACAATAGACCTAAAAATTCTCTTAAAATAACATTAAAAAATGTGATTGAAATTATGAGTGGAGTATCCTTATTCTACATCTCCCTGCCACTTCTATGGATTATTGCCGATATATTATTTTAAATGTACTTTTACAGGTCTAATGTATATATTTTGATATTTTAATAACAATAAAGACGTTAATAAGGCATTGTATAATAAGGAATAATACAGAATTTTGATAAAAACTGATTGAGAATATGCTATTAATTGCCTTTCGGGACTTAGTGGAGGCTAAAATAGGGTCTCTTGTGACAAATTCCCTTTAAAAGGATATTCTCAAGTCAGGTATTTAAGACAAATTCAACACTATGAAAAGTCCAAAAATAACAGAGGCTGTTTGCTCCCCCACAACTGTTTTTATAGTTATTTCCCTGTTAAAATCAATAAGGGCAGAGTCAAAATTCTCACTGTTAGTAATCTCTAAAGTGAAGCCTATTTCCCTAAAAATAATCTTTTAGTTATGAAGTCATGAAGTCTGAGCCAAAGTGAGTGCTACTGTGGCTTGTCAAAGCAACTGCACACACCATCTGTTTATTTTGGAGTGAGTTAAGCAGACTTGAGATTCTCATTAAAGTCATTTCATTTTTTATGTGTAGGTTTGACAATGCCAAATAAATTAATGTTTGGAGCTGTATGATTTTATACCAACACACTAAGATCTTAATTGAAAAAGTTGGCGGCTACTTTAATTGTTAAAAAAATGAACACTGTTTTTAAATTTATTGAGAACTCATTAAATGGATGTTTTCAGCTACAGTGCAATCCTTCTAGTTTATGAAGAAGACTACTCCAGTTTTATCTATTCACATTTCAAAAAAGTTTACACATTTGAACTTTAAATAAACTCTGGCTGATGTCATCGGGGATAGCGATCAGTTGCTGTGACAGGCAGGAGTCTATGGTAGACTCTATGGCCTGTCATCAAGCCTGCCTAGCAAAATGTGACTACAAAAACTGCCATATACTGCAATTCTGCAGTATTGCAGTATATTGTAGAAATGATCAAACCCCCAGGGCCTAAAGTACCCGTGGGATCGTAGAAGATAGTAAAAAAAAGTTCAAAAAATAATAAAAACCAAAAAGTTTAAATCACTCCCCTTTATTTATAACTGGTATTAACAAAAAAAAAATCTTAAACATGTTAGGTATCCTGTGTCCCAAAAGTACCAATCTATCAAAATATAAAAACAGTCATTTATAGCACCGAAACCGCCACTTTTTCTCCATTTTACAACTCAAAATAATTTTAATTAAAAGTGACCTAAGGTAGATCTCATCCCAACAAAAATAAGACCATTCACATGTCTATATGCTGTGGTATGAAAAAGTTATTGCTGTCAGAACATGGCAAAATCAAGAAATGTTTTTTTTTTACATAAAAGGTTTAATTTTTTAAATTGGTTTTTACAAAAAAAGGCTTTTAAAATTATACATTGGAGCCTGAAAGGCTTCAGGCTTCAATAACTTCTATGGAGCCTGGAGCCCCCCAGGCTCATTGCATAATTTTTAAAGCCTTTGTTTTCTTAAAAACCAGGGCATAAGAAGCTTAAATAAGAGCAGATCCTGCCAGAGGGTGCACACACCATTATGGCAGTGTGCTAGGTTTACAATCATTCATCCTGTTGTTAGATGTCCTTTAAATATATTGTCACAAACCCCTTTCTTGCTAACTTCCACCTTTTTTCTTATGCTGAACCATATTGACCTTCTTGTTACCTTATCCAAGACGGTTAATACAGTGGGGATTGCTTGTATTATATCATAGTTTTCTTTGAGCCAGCCATTAATGTGTGATAATCAGATCCGATCCGATTTTTTTCTCCCATAAAAATGTGTAAAAATTGTGTTCAAAGGGTTGTGTATGTCTTACAATGGTATCAATTGAAATGTAAGCATGTTCTGCAAAAAGTATTACATCTTATGTAACTCTGCATGATGAAAACGTGTCAGAAAACGATAATACGAAGGATTTTTTTTGTAAATTTCTTGTTGTTATTAAGACATAACATAACTATATAGATTTGGAGTCCCTTTAATTGTACTAACCCATAGGATTAAAGGGTTTGGGGAGATTTATCAGAAGTCTCTTAGAGCAGAACTGTTCTAGTTGCCCACATTTAAAACTTTTTAAAACTTCCCAGTACACTTCACAGAATGAAGTAAAAAATATGGTTTATCCTACACAAACCAAACCCTTCTTTGAGTAAGGCTCTTGGCGTAGTGGACCCAAGTGGCACCCGATTTTCACCAGAGCCCGCCGCAAAGCTGATTGGACTTGTTGCGCAGCGGTACCACCAGATTGTTCCACAGGTGCGACTTTGTCCGTGGTGTGAGCCAAGGCGAGGTACACAGACCTTCAGCAGAATCTCAGTCGGGGACAGGCAGGAGGTCAGGACGGGTAGCAACAGGTCAAGGCAGGCAGCAGAGGAGCATAGTCAGGAACGGAACTGGGGTCACAATGGGAAATCACAATAACAGCGCAGGGCGTAGGAACAAAGCTTTCTCTAGATCACAAGGTATGAAGAGCCGGCAGGGTGTGCAGGGAGAGGACTGCTTTATATGGAATTCTGGGAAATGGCCAGCGCCAATTAACAATGTACTGGCCTCTTAAATCTCCTGAAGCTGGAGCGCACGCCCTAGGAGATGAGGAAGCCCCATTATGGCCGGAGAACCGGGGACAGGTAAGAGGCGTGGGTGCCACGCTTGCGAATGGAAAGGGGCACGGGTGAGCCCGCGACCCGAGATATGGGCTGTGGGAGCATCCGTGACACTTTGTATGCCATTTTTTACAAAAAAAAATTTAAAAAGATGGCTTTTTAAATGAATGAAGCGAAAAAGGGAATGCAAAAACAGAAAAATGTCCTGCTCCTGATGGGGTCAAACAAAAAAAGAATCACATGACCTGATATGGATAAATATAAGGGAAATAGAAAGATTGAGGGTCAGGGAAAGCAGGGCAGACATGTTGAAATGAAAATGAAAATTGGCTTTGCCTTTAAGGGTTTTACAAACTTGTTGCCAAACAAGCTTTCTAATGCTATAGTTTATGTATTTTTAATGGTGTGCCCTACTCTTTCTGTAATCTCACTAGGGTACAGTATAGTAAGTGGCAGTGAGCACACTGTAAATGTAAGAATCTTTTTAACACATTGAATAAGGAGCAAAAGCAGCATGTTCTAAAAGACAAAAGTTTGCACCTTTATAATAAATTTGCTTGGCAAAATCTCAACTGTGTACTTTTCATCTGTAGCCCCAATGCTGTGGAATAACAGTATGTCATATTAAAATGTGCATTGGGATCTAGGGATGAGAGACTTGGAAGTGAACATGTGTGGTAAAGCATCCTATTTTATTTATGCTGGATAAAAGCATCTCCAATCCTGACATTTATATATTGTAAATTGATGAAGTAGTCCCCCCAGATAGAGAAATAGGACACTGCACAAGCCAGCGGTAGCTTCCAAATTGCATTTGAAAGGTATATTCGCTGGGTCATTTGAAGCCATGGAATTTAAAGTCAAATCTATCGAAGCTTAGATGAATGCAGACAGATAAGTGCACTAGATGTGACAGAGGGGACATTCTTTCATATGACAAAGGCAAGCCCTGTTATTCAGTAATACTAGGTCAAAATACATGCCGTAAATTTGGATATTTGGGTAGGTACACACCTCAGGTTAAATACTCAAATATACCCTTTAAAAATTAACAAGTACTGTTGTGTTTATTGATGATGTTAATGTTTTATCCCACTCCACCCGAGTGGTGTAGAGGGGGAATTACCATAGTTGCATTTCCCAGGCCTGTGCCAGGAATTGTAACAGCTTATATTCTTGTATTCAGATGTACAAGCCTGGATAAATCCCTCCCAATGTGTGTTTTTTCATCTTCTAATTCTTTTGTTTTTGTTTTAAGCTTTTACACTATTTACTCTGTAGTAGAAGTGACATGCTGACCTTGCAGCATCAACACTGACATGCTTGTAAGAAGAAAATTAGCTGCATTAGTTGTATGTATATTATTTTATTTGCCTTTTAATTTCTTGCAGTATAACAAATACATATACAAAACTTTTAAAGAGGCCACAATGTGGTGGTCAGTTTTACCCACAGGGCACACAGCATTAATCAAATTTTAGGGTGCAAAATAACATACCACAATGTGGTCATTTTGAGAATAAAATGTATGTAGTTGAACATACTGGGGCAGATTTACTTACCCGGCCCATTCGCGATCCCATTCGCGGCCCATTCTCTGCGCTGGATTCGGGTCCGGCCGGGATTTATGATGGTAGTTCCTCCGCCGTCCACGCTGAAGTCCGCTGGAATGCCTCAAAATACACCGGCCTAACTTGGATGAAGGTGAGTGAAATTTTCGCGCCACAATTTTTTTTTTAAATGCGGCAGTTTTTCAGAATCCGACGGGTTTACGCTCGGCCACGCCCCCCGATTTCCGTTGCGCGCATGCCGGCGCCGATGGGCCACAATCCGATCGCGTGCACCAAAATCCCGGGGCAATTCAGGTACAATCGGTGCAAATCGGAAATATTCGGGTAACACGTCGGGAAAACGCGAATCGCGCCCTTAGTAAATGACCCCCATTGTTTTCTATGAAGCCAAAATATCTGATAAAGTAAACCTTTTGGAGCAAGGAGTTGCATCAGACTCATCAACACCTATGTGGCATTTCAGTGAAAGGAGGAGTAATCTCTGGCTTCACTACACGTGCCTCACTGAAAGTAAGCCCCATTCACATTGCCTGTAAGGATGCACTACCCTATTATTTTTGAAACACCAGATATATCAGGTACTGGGAGCCCAGTTAGTCCAATGATGTTCACTAGACTCAACCTTAGGTAGTGAAAGCTGTGCTGTGGCTGCTGAAGTAGCTCCATCAAACACAGTTTACATATGAAGCAGCACACAAGTAAATTAATAGAATGTCAGTAATTTTTACCCCACTAAATTAACAGCTTCTTCAGGTGGGCTATGATATATGCTTTTGTAGAATTGCCACTTATGTTAAATCCTACCCATTTGATCTCAAAGCCATATGAAAATGAGCTGAAGAGAGCCGAGATGAGTCACAGTGAGAGGCTTAAAAAAGAAATGTCACTTTACATGCCCATATCTATTTAGTACCTTAACAATGCTTTGCAAGTGATGTCAGGCTTGTGATTCTGTGAGCTACAGTACCAGAGATACATGCAGTTAAATATGCCTATCTTTAACTGCCTAAATCACTTGCTCTGTAGCTCACAGATCCACAATCCTGGTGTGACTTGAAACATGAGATTCTAATCTTTAATATGGCACCATGCTAAAAAGCATGGTTCTAGCTATGGTAGAGACCAAGATATGGGCATCTGATGCTATGCTCCCCCTGCAGTATCTAAAAGTGACTCATAATTGAGGGAAGATTTCATCATAGTATCATAGTATACAAGGCTGGAAAAAGACGCAAGTCCATCAAGTCCAACCTTTAATAATTAAATAAATGTTTTATCCCCATAACCCGAGATATTTATTCTCTCCAGAAAGGCATCCAGGCCCCTCTTGAACATGTACATAGAGTCCGCCATAACAACCTCCTGCAGCAGAGAGTTCCATAGTCTCACTGCTCGTACAGTAAAGAACCTTTGTCTATGTTGATGGTAAAATCGGCTCTCCTCTAGGCGTAGAGGATGCCCCCTTGTCCTGGTCACAGGCCTAGGTACAGGCGGTCCCCTATGTAAGAACACTTGACTTACATACGACCCATAGTTACAAACGGACCTCTGGATATTGGTAATGTATTGTACTTTAGTCCTAGGCTACAATGATCAGCTGTAACAGTTATAAAAAGTGTCTGTAATGAAGCTATAGTGTTAATATTGATTCTTATAACAACCCAACATTTTTAAAATCCAATTGTCACAGAGACCAAAAAAGTTCTGGCTGGGATTACAATGATAAATTATACAGTTCCGACTTACATACAAACTCAACTTAAGAACAAACATACAGACCCTATCTTGTATGTAACCCGGGGACTGCCTGTATAAAAAGATCTTTGGAGAGATCCTTGTACTGTCCGTTCAGGTATTTGTACATTGTAATGAGGTCTCCCCTCAGTTGTCTTTTTTCTAAATTGAATAATCTTTTTGTAATCTGTCAGTGTATTCTAATCCCCCCATTCCCTTAATAATCCTGGTTGCTCTCCTCTGCACCCGTTCCAGCTCTACTATATCCTTTTTATACACTGGTGCCCAAAACTGTACACAATATTCCATGTGTGGTCTGACCAGGGATTTGTATAAGGGCAAAACTATGTCTTTATCATGAGAATCTATTCCTCTCTTGATACATCCCATAATTTGATTTGCTTTAGCAGCAGCCGCCTGGCTCTGGTCACTAAAATTAAGTTTACCATCCACCAATACCCCCAAGTCCTTTTCAGCTCCAGTTTTACTAAGTAATTGACCATTTAAAACATAATTATACTTTTTGTTTCCGTGGCCCAAGTGCATAACTTTACATTTATCTACATTAAACCTCATCAACCATTTCTCTGCCCACTCCTCAAGCTTCCAAAAAAACCCCTCTGTAATGCTAAACTATCGACCCCAGTATTTATTACTTTACACAGCTTAGTATCATCTGCAAATGTTGAAACTTGACTGTGTAAACCCACTACAAGGTCATTAATAAAAATATTAAAAAGATGTGGCCCCAATACTGACCCATGTGGCACTCCACTGGTAACGTCATCCCAATCTGAGAATGTGCCATTAATGACCACCCTCTGTTTTCTATCACTAAGCCAATTACTTACCCAAATAAACAGATTTTCTCCTATTCCCTGCAGTCTTATTTTATATACCAACCTTTTACGTGGCACGGTGTCAAATGCCTTTGAAAAGTCCAGATATACAACATCCACAGCGTCCCCCAGATCCAGTCTTGAACTTACCTCCTCGTAGAAACCAATCAGATTAGTCTGACAGGACCGATCTCTCGTAAACCTATGCTGACACTGGGTTATAAGGTTGTGCACAGTGAGATAATCGAGGATAGCATCTATAACAAACCCCTCAAATATTTTCCCCACCACAGCAGTTAGACTCACTGGTCTGTAGTTTCCAGGATCGCTATTTGATCCTTTTTTGTATATTGGTACCACATTTGCTATGCGCCAGTCCTGTGGAACCATAACCATAATCTTCAAATATTAAAAATAACGGTCTGTCTATCACCATACATAGTTCATGCAGAACCCGGGGGTGTATGCCATCTGGCCCTGGTGATTTATCTATCTTAGTGGTTGCGAGGCAGCGCCGTAGCTCTTCCTGGGTAAAGACAGTTGAGAAGTCAACATTCAGTAGATTGGCCCTTTCCTCATCTCCTTCCACCATGACCCCCATGTTATTTCTAAGGGGACCCCCACTCTCTGTTTTTAGTTTCTTATCATTTATATACTTGAAAAATAATTTGGGATTATTTTTGCTCTCCCTGGCAATATTTCTCTCAGTCTCTATTTTTGCAGCCTTTATCTGCTTTTTACAGGATTTATTTTTCTCTCTATAATCCTCTTTGACATAAAAGAGGCAATTCTAGAAGGAATACAGCATACCCTACCTGTGGGTGCTACTATTTTAGTGGTGTAAAAGCTAAGTTGCTACAGGCTTGCTGACATGGTTACCACTGCAGTCAATTACAGAAGCAGTTACTAGTTGGAAGCAACAAAACATGTCATTTACATATAATAGTGATAGAATATATTCCCAAAGTCGCTCAGATAAAGTAAAAACCATCTACAATCCACCAATCAATTTTCAATTATCTTCCAATTTTTAAAAGGCATGACTGGTAAAAAAGGCATCCATTATATGAGAATGCTCAAGTCCATTATACAGAGACCCCCTTCATGGCAAGTGAGACATAGAGTAAAGAATAAGAGCTGAACTATGTATGTTATTTAGGCACATGAAGAATGAAGGAGCTTCTACTGGATAATATCGGTCATGTCATTAAGCTCAGTAATGTTGAAGCCATTGGTGCAATATTGTCTTTTTTAGAATTTGTGAATAATGGTTGGTCCTAGAGAGCTGAATACTGTCCCAAATATTAGAAGTGTGTCATTAATAAGTGTGCAAAGATTGGTCTAATAGTTTCAGACAAGAGACACCAGGTAACAGAAATTCATTTGTACATATAAAAAGAGAGAGAAAGATATCTGGTTTCTTTATTTTATGAGCTTGTGAGAATCCAAGAATAGACAAAAAAAGACTCAACAAAGAGCAGCAAAGATCTTCTGCAGGCTCTAATGTTAAAGCCAAGATGCTACCCATGGGTCCCCCCTAAACTTTGCTGGGACTGGATAATATACTGTCAAGTTTTCAGTTTAATTAGAAAGTCCTATTTGTTCACCTTTTTATCTTTTATTTTAACATATTATTCCTTACAACAAAATGTCACATTTAAAACAGTTCATTTATTTAAAATTCCGGAAGAAGACGTCTAGACAAAGTTCACAAAGAAATTGACATTATCAAAGTTGTTTTATTAAAATAGTTTACCTCAAATCAAGTGTCGATTTTAACTCATTTTAGGGCTCAAATATCACTATATTTCACTGTGAGACCGTTATTTTATTTTCTTATAAATCTTTAGACTCAGAGGTAAAATATCATTGAAAACTCAAACAGGATTTGAGCAAAATGGTTACTAAAATGAACCAATTAAGGCAAAGTGCAGCCATCTGTGTAGCTGAATACTGAAGAATTATTTAGAAGCATACAGAAAAAAATGGTGTATATGGCGTGTACTAAATGTATGCACTGTCTTCTAAAGACTTTTTACACCTCATTTGACAAAAATATGGGGGGTATCTTTTCTCTTTCTAGTTTTCTACTTGTCTAGTTCCTTTTTTGTCTAGTTTCTTTGTCTGTCTTAGTCTAATTTGTCTTAGGTGGATTCAGGGTGTGTCCACACGTTTGCTTTTTCAGATGCAGTTTTTGGAGCCAAAAGAAGGTGTGGATCATAATGATTGAGACACATCTTGAGAGAAGCTGCTCCTCTTTTTACTCTACTCCTGGTTTTCTGCATCTGAAAAATTGAATGTGTGAACACACCCTCTTCTTGTGTTATATTGCACCTTAGCCAGTTAGTCTAACACTACTCTCTGGTGTGGGAAATTATTGCGCAAAAACGTCTCACAGTTGGCTTTCCGATAAATCTTCCCCCTTCTTTGTATAATGCTCTTGGTTATATTGTCTGCATATTGCTCTGAAAGACAGTTTACCGGCAGGGTTTTTCGTTGCTAAACTTTTAATGTGTCTAAAAAAAATAATCCAAAATAAATCCATTTAATGTTTTTTTTTTTAACCCGAAAGGTGGTGAAGAAAGACAGGACTAAAAAGTCCCAGTTGGCGAATACATCTAACTTTAGTCAGCTGGATTTGTTAGATAAATACAACACGGAAATTTATCATTAGACCGGCTGACTGTCACAATTCTTTTGTGGGGGATGTAACCATGTATCTCATGTTCCGCCAGTCTCTAGCTGAAAAACACTTGTGTTTTGCTGCACAGATTTATTACTGTGATAAAGAATTATGGTGTGGTATAAGACTGTCGGTTACTACTTTAGACCTACTTTAAGTTGGTCTAAACTGTGAACCAGAATTTTGGCCGCATGGACAATTTCCTGCAAGCCACACCCCTGTCTCACAAGGTCACACCCATATCTTGAAGGCCATGCCCCCTTAATCAATCATGACTAGAAAGTGCTTAAAAAAGGTCTAAAAGCCTTGATAACTGTGGTGCAAGGCATTTTAGACAGTGTTTTTGGCACCAAACCAGCAGAATTATGGCGCAAGTGCGTTTATAAATCCCCCCCATGTCTGTCTTTGGAGCTCTGCTGCAATTAGATTTATTAAAAGTGGCTTTTGCCCTTGATAAATCTGCTGGCAGTGTGTGGGTTGTTTGCGCGGTTGCATGAAAAATCACATCAACCAGAGTAGGGACTGGTGTAAATTTGCACCAAAACTTGCACCTTAATGGTAATTTGTGCCAACTTACAAATCATGAATTCAGTTCAGTATTGTGAAAACTAGTTTATGCAAATAATGAATTTGGCGCAAGCAGGGTCTATTTTAAAGTGACTTTCCACCATCCTATGTTCATTTGGCGCAATGGAAAGTCATAAAACAGCATTTGTACAACAAATGCACCAAAACAATGGCAAATATAGAGAAAAAAAAGACAATGATAAATTTTCCCAAACAAATCCATTGAAAAACAGCGTTTTCAAAGTTCTAAATTTTCTGCTTTTCGGGCAGACAGTCACAGCACCCAAACACCTTAATAACTAACATTAACTAAATGTCTCTTCTTTATATTGGCATGGCTTTTTATGCATACTTTCTTTTTTGACTGTTTTATTTTGTCCCAGAGTGGGACATTAAAGAGGGATAATTTGATCACTTGTTCAGTGTAATGTGATGCAATAGTAATGCATTTCAGCATATTACTTATGCAAAGATGTGTGCCACTTCCATCACAATTTTATTTTTAAAATTTAAATGACCACCATAGTGGGATTCCATGGCAGCTGTTTAAAGTACTTATTCTGATGACCCACCTTTCCACAGCAAGATTTATCAGAAGTGTATGAAAGCTCATGGCAACCAATCAGAGCTCACCTTTCATTTTCCCACAGCTGTTTCTAAAATTGTAGCTGACCTCTGATTGGTTTTCATGGGCAGCTAGGACAGTCAGGGAGGGAGCTCCCTCCATCTTCATTGCCACCAAGCAGAGACTACATGTCTGCCTGCAGAATCTCTCTATAAGGGAATGCCAGAGACAGCCTAATCGAATACCTTTCAGTTCTGACATTATAATACTATACTATAGAAAACATAATTAGCACAGTGTTTAAGTCTTCACATGTCTGTGTACCCTTGTGGGTTGTATGTTAAAAGAACATTGTATAAAAGAAAACAAACAATAAAGTATGTAAGAGAGTAAGATAAAAACAGCAACACACACACAAAAAAAACTTAATAGCACACCAAAAAGCTATATGAACTTAAAGGTTGTCCAAAAAAAAATTACAGGTTTTTACCACAAAAAAGATGCAGAAGAGTTTTTTGTTTTTTATTTCATACCGAAAGCATTTCTTTTTGCAAGTGTAATAAATAAGTTTTTATGTTGCATGATAAATGCAGCAAATTTAGTAAAACAGATCTTCATCATTTTTTATTATACTGTACTGTTTATCAGTTAGATATCTGAAGCCTAACATTTTGTTCTGAATAAAACAAGACCCCATATAGCCTTAGTGAAAAAGCATTATAGCTTGTAGAAAGTATTAAGGTCATTGATGTGCAAAATAGATGCAAGGATAAGTGGGCTAATGTATTTCTAGCACAATTGTGCCTATATTAGCAATATTCATAAAGGGAATCTATTATCAAAAAATCAAGCATGATAAACCGGGGACACTTACTCATAGATTCAGGCACTTTGACCGAGGTAATCTTCTTATATTATTTTATCTGTGGCCTCCTTTCTTCCTGCTAATGAATCAGAGGGACTCGGAGGGGTGTTATCAGAGCCCATCCGTACTGTAAGTACACAGGCTGGTACATTGTGCAGCAGCATATCCCACTCCCTCAGAACACTTCCCTCCCTCTGCTCCCTCAGCACTTCTCCCTCCCTCAGCACTCCTCCCTCTGCTCCCTCAGCACATCCACCTCCCTCTACTTCCTCAGCACTTCTCCCTCCCTCTGCTTGATGGAATCTCATGGCAGTCTCTTGGCATATGATGCATGATTTTGATGGTAGATTTGTTGCCCATTGTTAAAGTCACATTAGAAAATATAGTCTTAAATAATTGTCTCATAAAATGCTGGAATAGCAGTGTTTGTTTTGATATATATATTTTACAAAATGTAAAACCTATTCAAAAACTCAACATGGCCGTACTTCCTGTTCCTTTATTGCTTTCACAGCAAAACAAAAATATTGCAATATCTCTATAAGGAAAACCAATTAAAACAAAGACAATATCTAAAAAGCATTCCTAATATAAGTCAGTACTTACCGCTAACCCTGACTTAAAGAGAAAGTAATGTACAGTTTGGGTCACATCAGCTGCATGAATCAGGTTGTGATATGGATTTTTATGTTTGGTATATCCAACTTCCAGTGCCTCCACAAAAGATACAAGTGCAGAGATTGGGATCTAAAATAGAAAGCAGTAGAATTATAAAGTGTCCTGGAATTATTATTATCAGGAGGCAACCCGATTCTTTAATAATGACTGGCAGTGTACATAATAGAACTTGAGACCATAGAGTTTAGGGTAAACAGGACAGCGAAGGTCATATACTGTATACATATGATGAATATGTCACATGTACGGAATGATTGAAAACGTTACCAGATCCTGTTGAATAATTGTATCATTATCAATGTGACAGCGGAAATGCTTACAGTGGTGATTGCCTCTGCAAAGAGAAATCTAGGCTTCAGGTTGCATAGCTATATGGTCTGGGTGAATACATTTCCATATCATATAGTTATTTGTTTTTGTCCAAATGCGATTACTAGAAGAACAGAAAGGAAGAGAGTAGAAATCGAAAAGGCCTGAAATAGTTCAATGAATATATCATTAGGATTATGACATTATATTATATTGTAATATACAGATGAATTATTTAATACATACATGTGTTATGTACAGTATAAACATTTGAACAGTATTTCATGAACACAAGCTCCAGCAAAATCCCCTTAAGCAGGGCCGGCTCCAGGTTTTAGTGGGCCCCTGGGCGACAGAGCCCTAGTGGGCCCCTTTATGGGCTGCCCCCCCCCCATCCCCGTGTACACATTCCTCCCCTCCCCCTGTATACACACTGAGCCCCTCCTGTATACACACTGCCCCCCTTCCTGTATACACACTGCCCCCCTCCTGTATACACACTGCCCTCTCCTGTATACACACTGCCCCCTCCTGTATACACACTGCCCCCCTCCTGTATACACACTGCCCCCCTCCTGTATACACACTGCCCCCCTCCTGTATACACACTGCCCTCTCTTGTATACACACTGTCCCCTCCTGTATACACACTGCCCCCCTCCTGTATACACACTGTCCCCTCCTGTATACACACTACCTCCCCTCCTCCTGTATACACACTACCTCCCCTCCTCCTGTATACACACTGCCTCCCCCCTCCTGTATACACACTGCCTCCCCTCCTGTATACACTGACCCCCTCCTGTATACACACTGACCCCCTCCTGTATACACACTACCTCCCCTCCTCCTGTATACACACTGCCCCCCTCCTCCTGTATACACACTACCTCCCCTCCTCCTGTATACACACTGCCTCCCCTCCTGTATACACTGACCCCCTCCTGTATACACACTGACCCCCTCTTGTATACACACACTGCCCCCCCCTCCTGTATACACACTGCCTCCCCTCCTGTATACACACTGACCCCCTCCTGTATATACACTGACCCCCTCCTGTACATACACTGACCCCCTCATGTATACACACTGACCCCCTCATGTATACACACTGACCCCCTCCTGTATATACACTGACCCCCTCCTGTATATACACTGACCCCCTCCTGTATATACACTGACCCCCTCCTGTATACACACTGCCCCCCCTCCTCCTGTATATACACTGACCCCCTCCTGTATACACACTGACCCCCTCCCTGGCCCCTGTCATATCCCCCCTCACCTGTTGCAGCTCTCTCCGTGTTGTTACTGCTTTCCCCGGCATGTCATGTGACCATGACATCATCAAAGGTCCTTCAGCCTTCAGCCTGTGGGAAAGCAGTGAGTGCAAATGCTCTCATCGCGATCTGTGTCCGGAGGACACAGATCGCAATGAGAGAGGAAAGGAATCTCCCGGGCAGCGGGGCAGATGTCCTGCTGACCCGGGGAGATCCGTGGGCCCCTCCAGTACCCCGGGGCCCCGGCACTTGCCCGGGTTAGCCGGGTGCTGGCGCCGGGCCTGCCCTTAAGCCCTTAGAATGGGATGAAATACAAGAACAGCAAATTTTAAAGGGGTTTTCCGAGAAATATAAAATACAGATGTGGCCGAGGAAGGGGAGGGGAACTGCCTAAAAAAATAAACTTGTACGTCCGCTGTCCCACCAGTTATCCCGGTGCCATTTGGGCAGAGGTAAGTACAAGTTTTTATTTTTTTTGGCAGCCCCCCCTCTCGGCCACATAACTGTATTTTATATTTAGACAATGTTATTAATTTTTTATTTTAAACCAATGTTACTCCATTTGTCCTTTAACTTGATACAAAACCCCTTTTGTCCTCTAAAGACAGATTTTTCATAAAAAACTAATAACTTTGATTTTTTACACATTTTTTCATTTACAACATTCAAAGTTACAAGATTCAGATTTGATTTGGTGACAGATTTTTTTCGGTTTGTACCAAATCTATCAACAAATTGATTTGCTCATCTCTTCTTGTTATCTTAGTATTTCAGCTTCTACACATATATAATAAGGGGAATAATAATTGAAAACATGAATATTCACAAATTTGTAAAATTTAAAGGGAACCTACCACCACAAATCTACCTATAAAGGTAGATCGGGTGGTAGGTGGATCAATGGGACGTGAGGATAGCGCTTTTAAGGGCTAATCCTCACGTCCCTGCACTTTTTTAGTAACTTTTATCAAACTTTTATGCTAATTTTATTATGCGGCTACTAGGGCGTGGAGTAGCCGCTTCTGAGGTTACACGAGGCGGCTACTCCATGCCCCGGTAGCCTCTTTTCTCCTCCTACTCACCATCTTCGGCGCGCAGGTGCTCGTAGCTGCGCGCCCTCGTCCGACGATCCTGCAGTCTGCGCATGCGCAGAACAGCAGGCCCGTGCCTGCGCGGTCACTGCTCCGAAGCCGGGGCTCCACAGGCGCGGTCCTGCTGTTCTGCGCATGTGCAGACTGCAGGATCGTCGGATGAGGGCACGCAGCTACGAGCAGCTGCGCGCCGAAGATGGTGAGTAGGAGGAGAAAAGAGGCTACCGGGGCGTGGAGTAGCCGCCTCGTGTAACCTCAGATGCGGCTACTCCACGCCCCAGTAGCCGCATAATAAAATTAGCATAAAAGTTTGATAAAAGTTACTAAAAAAGTGCGGGGACGTGAGGATTAGCCCTTAAAAGGGCTATCCTCACATCCCATTGATCCACCTACCACCCGATCTACCTTTATAGGTAGATTTGTGGTGGTAGGTTCCCTTTAATTCTTTCTTAACCACAGAGATTTCATAGTGATCATTGTTATTGTGATCATTGTCTTATTCTGTAACTGTCATTTTTCTCAATGATTGTGTTAGTACAGGTGGTCCGCGACATAAGGACACCTAATTTATAGACAACCCCTACTTACAGATGGACCTCTCTGGTGAAGCTCTCTGAATGCTTTGCTTTAGTCCCAGGCTGTAATGATCAGCTGTAAGGTGTCTATAATAAAGCTTTAAAGATAATTTTTGTTCACAGGGACAAAAAACATTTGTTTGGAGCTACAAATATAAAATATACAATGGGCATGGAAAGTATTCAGATCTCTTAATGTACACTCTGCACCCCATCTTGACAGAAAAAAACCTATGTAGATAGGAATACTTTCAGTAACAACAGTACAAGTGGGGGTATTCCCATGAAGACAAGTTTCTTAAATATATTGAGGATAACAAAATAACACATACTCTAATTCAATGTTTTTAACAAAAACAACAGATATAATTCCAACTTGTCTCTATTCAGTTGCCCCTGGTTTCCGACCTCTTATCGTTTGACTTTTGGATTGGCAGCCATCTTGCCTGACACTGTGGAGCTAAGCTGTTCTCTATTCTCTGCTCCTTGCAGCGCCCCCTTTCCCCCTGGCTTCCAGGACGAGCTCACCTGACTTCCTGCCGGCACACAACAGTAGCAGCGAGAGGAGAGCTACAAGCTACAGGTAAGCAGATAAGTTCTTTATCCGGGGGAGGGAGGCACATCAGATCTGTCTGTGGCAGAACAGAGATGCAGCAGAGCTGAGCATGTAATATACATCTCATGGATCTCATTATCTCATTTTTAATCATTCTCATATCTCTTTTTATGTGTCAGATAGTTGTACAATGTACAGAAGGTAAAAGAAAGTGTATATAAACCTGTACCCTGATAATTTAAGCACACTGTCAGCAAACAGCATCTCATAGCACAAAGGGATCATGACATGTCTGGTTAGAGAGTCCCCACCCATATTTTGGGATTTTACACTGCCCATCACTGAGTAAAATTGTAAAATAAAGGGTTAAAAATTATATTTATTGTGTAAACATCACTAGGGGATTGAAATTTGCATTTTCTTTTGTGGGCAAACCCATTTAAGTACAAACATATCTTGTATGTAACACAGGGACTGCCTGTATAAAGTTCTGACCAATTTACTACTGAAAATTTGTAATAATTACTTATGTGCTTTACACCCTCCTTATAGGATAACACTTGGGGCTTAGTAGACACATTTTGACCGCTCGGCGGTTTGCTAGGCACCAGAATAATTTCACTTATATAAACAGAAGAGAAGGTTGGGGAATATGTATTACACCATGCATAAAATCCTGGAGAACCACAGGGAGCAAAGCTTGCAAGGCACTTAAACCTTCTCAACCCAATGTTCAAAGGAAGTGGTCAGAGCACCATTAGTGGGGGATCAGTGGTTTAGCAGCTAATAACAAATAGAAGGATACATATTTGTAGGGAGACTATGGATTACCAGTAGGCAGAACTTTCAAAAAGAGAAGAGTGGGAGCGAGGGGAGGGGCCCTAGGGAGGAGACAACTTATTGCTTGCTCCATCTTTACCCAGGCAGGGCCAATCAACAAGCAATCCCACCAAATGTACTTGCAAGTGCCCCTTTGGGAGTGGCAGGTTGCAAAATATCTTGTTACCAAGGACATTTCCAACTTAAAGGGGTATTCCAGGAATTAGCATAATGCATATACAAATAAGTCCTGAAAATATAAGCTAATATGTAATTAGTTGCTATTTAAAATTTTGCTCCCCTTAGCAGAAAAATGCTGGTGACATAAACTGCAATAAAGAATTAAAATGCTACTGGCCCTTTAATCAGTCCATTAATTTCCATAATGTGCAGAGAAGACACAGGACAGAAGCTGGCCGCTGGTCACTTGTCCACATCACATGTCCTGCACCTGCCTGGGCAGGTCATGTGATCACCACTATATTTGCCGTAGTTGGTTGTTTGCAGTGCATCCAGTATGGCCAGTGTTTTGGTGATGGCAGTTACACATCATTACTATGGTAACAGAGCAGGATGGTCTCTTACATCATCACTGGGTGCAGAGCATAAGAGGTAGTAGGAGTTACTAAGAACTAAAGGATCTTGGGACTTGCAGTTTCGAGTGGCGTCCATCTTGGTGGTAACTCCACATACTTAAGAGAGGCCATAAAATTTTGTAAATCATAAAATTAAACTATTTAAGCTCAATTTTGTGACTAATGACATTGAGTTTTGTTACATTCACTTATTTATAACATTGTGGGTTTTTCTATAAGATGTTCATATTCCTAGAATACCCCTTTAAATATATTACAGTAGCAGCCATAGCACAGTTAAAGGACATCTACCACCAGGATGAAGGATTGTAAAACCAAGCACCCTTACCTACTGATGTGTGCCCCTACTGGCAGGATCCACTCTTCTTGTAGTTTCATATAGGAAATTGTATGCAAATAAGCCTGAGAGGCTCAGGGCTCCACTGGCATATATGGAGCCCAGAGCCTCTCGGGTTCATTTGGATCATTTATAAAAACTTTCTTTTGTAAAACAAGGTCCTAAGAAGCTAAAAAAAAAAAAAGATCTGCCAGAGGAGGCACACACCAGTATATCAGTGTGCTTGGTTAACAATCCTTATCCAGGTGTTAAATGTCCTTTAAAGGAGCGAAGGAGAGAATACTGCATCACATAGCACCTGAGATATAGTACAAAAGGAGAAATACACTTACAAAAGTCAAATTCATTATCCAATGTCATGTGCTTAGATCAAAAACAAATTGTGCCCCTCCCCCCAATAAAATCAATTCTTAAAGGGGTATTCCGGGAATATGAATTTCTGGTACAAAAACCCACAATGCTATAAATAAATGAACATGACAAAACTCAATGTCATTAGTCACAAAATGGAACTTAAATTGTTTCATTTTATGGCCTCTCTAAGGGATGCAGAGTTATCACCAAGATGGCCGCCACTGATCCGGTAGTTCCCAGTATGCTCTGCTCCTAGTGATGATATAACACTCTCTAGCTTTGCACACAGGGGAGTACTATGGTTCGCTTGCATCATCAAAAAATCATTAATGGCTTTTCTTTGTTCATACAGGCGGTCTAACATATGGAGGCTGGAATTCCAATGGGTGGAAACATCGCATATCAGACTATGTTGGGGTAGGCCGTTCTGGCGCTCCAACTCGAAGAGGGTGTGCATGGCTTTGTAAGAATGGTTGAAGTGCGTGCAAAGTGACCTGGCAATTTTTAGAATGTCTTGCAGATGGGTGTAAGTCTTCAGGAACTTGTTGACTACCAGATTGAACACGTGCGCCATGCAAGGCGCATGGACCAACCCTCCTCTGTTTAGTGCGGACACCATGTTCCTCCCATTGTCTGTCACCATGGTTTCCGATTTTTAGTTGTCGCGGAGAAAGCCACACATTGATTTCTTCTTGCATGACGTGGAGCAGTTCCTCCCCTGTGTGACTTTGTTCGCCCAGGCAAAGCAGGTGTAGAACTGCGTGACACCGCTGTGCCCTGCACATGTGGTATGATGGAGCAGCACCTGTGGAGGCTAAGGTGGTGGTGGAGAAGGAGGGGGCGGACACTGGCGCAGGAGCAGCAGTTTGACAACGTGGAGGAAAAAGCGCTGTCTCTTGTGGAAGTTGTTGGTGTGGCTGGGTGGGAAGCACATTCACCCAGTGGGCTGTAAAGGACATATACTGGCCCAGACCATAATTACAGCTCCACGCGTCTGCGCTGCCGTGCACCTTGGAAGAAACTGATAAGCTCAAGGACTGGTCAACCTTCTGTTGTACATATTGGTGAAGGGCTGGCACAGCCTTTTTGGAAATAAAATTGCGGCTTGGAACTCTCCACCTCGATTCGGCACAAGCCATTAGTTCTCTGAAGGGCGCAGAGTCCACGACTTGGAAAGGGAGAGACTGCAAAACCAACAACTTCGACAAGAGAACGGTCAGCTTCTGCACCTTAGGATGGCTGGACGCATAGAGTTCTCTTTTTGTAATCGCCTTGCTCAACGACTGCTGGCGCCATGCGTAGCGAGGAGCAGGAGCATCTGGACCGGGCGATGATGTCAAAGACAAACAGCTCCCTTTGGAAGAGGTGCTGGAGCCTTGACTTGCTGAAACAGCATGTGTGCCACTAGGTGCTGCTGCTGTTGCTGCTCCTGCAGGTTGGACCGCATCTGACACCCGTTTCTCCCAGGTGATTGGATGGTGAGGCTGCATGTGTTGGCGCAGGGCCGTGGTGCCAATGGTAGCTCCCTGGCCACGCTTCACTTTCTGCCTGCAGATACGACATATACCCACGCACGGCTCCTCTGGTGTCTTTACAAAAATCTGCCACACCGCTGAGGTGGTAATTTTACCGCCAACACTCTGCACTGAGCGACTACTACTGCCTCGCTGAGCCCCTGTGCCACTGCTTATTTAGGCCTGCGAATTGGGATTTGTACCCAGCGGACGTTTGGCTCCCGTTCTCGCACTGCTGCCACCCTGCTGACTCACAGCCACAGTAGCGACTTGTTGCCTGCTCCGAAAGCTGACACTCTCTTCGCCCGACGATGATGAATCCCCTGCTACACCCGGCTGCCAAGTGCGATCGGCTACATCATTGTCAATTTGCATTTCCCGATCACTGCTACCCTCCTCACCGGTGTCAGTATGCACAGTCTGCCTACTGCAGGAATCAGCGGAAGTCTGCCCCACCTCTCCACTGCAAAGCAGCTGCTGACTGTCCACAAACACTTCGTCCTCGCTGAATAGTGGCGCTGAGCCCAGACCACCTAGTACCTCTCTGGCTGCGGGAAAGGAACAGGACAGAGCCTGGTTGAGGACAGGTGAGGGCCGCAGACCTGCTCCTGGGCCATGCCAACTAATTGTTGTATCAGAGGAACCTACGGACTATTGGCTGGGGTTGTCAGATGTTATATTTGAGGAATTGGATGACCTAGTCAACCATTCAACAACCTTTGGGTTGTTGATCAACACACTGCCACTAGATGACAACAGCAGTTCTGGCCTCACAGATTCACCCCTGCTGTGACATCCCCTTACTGTGCTGCCACCTCTGCCTGCTCCCCCTGCCACCTTTCTGTCTGACATAGTGGTTTATAAACTACGTGGATTTGACCCGTAAATCTGGCTGTAAACTAGAGCCCCCAAAAGGTATTGCAATGTGCGTTGTACAGATACCCCACAACTGACAGTGTAATTTCAGCAAAAATCACTGTATAAACTACGTGGATTTGATCCGTAAATCTGGCTGTAAACTAGAGCCCCCAAAAGGTATTGCAATGTGTGTTATACAGATACCCCACAACTGACAGTGTAATTTCAGCGAAAATCACTGTATAAACTATGTGGATTTGACCCGTAAATCTGGCTGTAAACTAGAGCCCCCAAAAGGTATTGCAATGTGAGTTATACAGATACCCAACAACTGACAGTGTAATTTCAGCGAAAATCACTGTATAAACTACGTAGATTTGACGCGTAAATCTGGATGTAAACTAGAGCCCCCAAAAGGTATTGCAATGTGCGTTATACAGATACCCCACATCTGACAGCTCACTACTGCAGATTTCTTCCTATTCGATTTTGTCACTAAATAGAACTGCTATTTGGGGTATACAGATCCCCCTTAAAGAACAACCAGAGATTAGTCCACCAATCGCTACTGCAGATGCATGAAAGTCAAACAGATTTCTTCCTATTTGATTTTGTCACTAAATAGAACTGCTATTTGGGGTATATAGAACCCCCTTAGAGAACAGCGAGGGATTGCAGCAAGAATCGCACAGCACAATAGCAGCAGCTGGACGCTACAACATGAAGTGTGAAATACTGAGATAGAAAATGGCTGTGTTTTATAGAGCGCCCATTTAGCAGAAACATGAGGGGGAAAAAAAACAACTTCAGCATAAACTTCGGCTTCGTGGCGAATCGAATTTTTCCTGAAATTCTAACCGAAGTTAGAATCATTAGAATCAATTCGCCCATCTCTAGTCCAAATGTCAGAATCTCAACACAATAAAACTTGAATAAAAAGTAACTAAGAGGTTAAACATTGGTAGCAATAAAAATGTCAACTTACTAAGGTCCCGACAGATTTAAAAGTACAACTTTTTTTTGTACAGAGGATTACATTTTTTGAAATGTATAAAAACACAATAAAACCTGTATAAGGAGAGGTGTTATTTGGAACACACAGGGAAATTCATTAACACAAAGCACTGCGCCACCTTATGAATTTTTCCAGCTTCCCAGTACAGTGCATGGAATATTACATACAGACATTTGGAAGCACAAGTTGCCCTATATATTAAAGGCCTTAATACAGTTTGTAAACAGAAAAATAAATAAAAATTATGGCTCTTGAAAGGTGGGGAGTAACTGAACCATTTCTCCACCACTGACAGTGTATGTTTATGTTTAGTTTGACATTTCTTCCCAACACACAAATAAATTCTGCACATAAAAATCAGTTCCGAACATTTAACTGAGCTTTTATCAGCAGCAGGTGCATGTATTTCAGCAATCCATTGAATCTTTTGTTATGAATTTGTACAGTCAAACAGTTAATTTGTCAAGTCTTATTTGTGCAATGAAATGGAAACCTTCGGGCTGTATTTTGCGGCAACTTAATGTTGTATACAGCTTAGTTGTCATGTCCTTAAAATGAACTCCTAGTGACCAGATGGTAAAATACATTCGCTGCCCCTAATAAGGGCAAATCCAAGAATAAATCCCAGAAGAAATGAGAGCACAAAGCCTTTTTCTTAAATCTTGAGAACTGATATTATTTGTGTTTTTAAAACTAAATTTCAATATCATCATACAAAGACATGAAGGTAAAGATTGTCATATACTATGCTTAAAAGGATGAAAGGTTCTCCACGGAAGAAAATCATGTTCTTCATGATAAAATCAAAAATCTATTAGGTGGGGAGCTTTCTTCTAGTAATTGGATTATAATCTGTACTTTTCATTTATTTCATATATCATTCAGTATAGCTGTTATTGTTTACTCATTTCCCTTCCTTAATGGTGTATATTCTATTTGTAGACTGACCCTTAGGCCCCTTCCACACTTGCGTTGTAGATCACGTCAGAGTCTGATCAGGGTGCGATCAGTGTTTGGTCAATCAGTTTTCAGTCAGAGTTTGTTCAGTGTCTCAGATTTTCACACGCTATTTCAAAGCAATTTCAATGCAATTTCAATGCGTTTTCCACACGCAAGTAATGTGCGTGAAAGAACTCAGGACTGAGCTCTATCTTTTCTATGGCAATCGCTGCATGAAAAACGCATTGCACTTGCATTGCACTTGCAAGTGTCTCAGACTCCAATGCGTTTTTGATGCATCTCCATAGACTTGCATGGTGCGTTTTTCACGCGCGTGACTTGCAAAAGTAGAGCATGCTGAGATTTAAACGTGCGTTAAAAACTGTGCGTATGTGCGTGAAAAAAATGTCTGATTACAATGGGTCAGAGTGCAATGCAAGTTCTGCGCGTCAAAAGCACGTGCAGAAAATGCGCGTGAAAAACGCAAGTGTGAAAGGGGCATTAGGTGTTATTGACCTTTGTCTACTGTATTTATTTCATATATTTAACCCCTTCATGACTGATGGTCATTGGTGCCTGAATGTCCAGGTCAATTTTTGACGTTCTGCTATGCGTTTTCTTAACCACTTGGCCATTTTGCTACTTCCTGACACGGCCTTTTTTTAAAATCTGCCCTGTGTCACTTTAAGTGCTCATAACTTTGGAATGCTTTAACATACCCAGGTGATTTTGAGAATGTTTTTTCGTGACACATTGTACACTTGTTGGTTAAGAAATTTAAGCAATATGTTTAGTATTTATTTATGAAATAAATGGAAATTTGTTGAAAATTTTGAAAATAACTGTGTTTTTTTTTATAGTCATATCGCCAAAATAACTTGATAACTAACATTCTTCATATGTGTGCTTTAACATGGCATCATTTTTCAAACATCTTTTCCTTTTTTTAGGATGTTAGGAGGCTTATAACTTTAGGTACGATTTTTCTGATTTTCATGAAAGTCATCAAAAACTATTTTTGGAGGGTCAATTTAGTTAGAAGTGACTTTATAAGGCCTACATGACAGAAAAACCCCACAAATTACACCATTTTGAAAACTGCACCCCTCAAAATATTCAAAACAACTTTTGGAAAATAAATGGAAGTGAAATTACAGAAATATATCTAACAATATATTCATTGAACACTAGAATTTGCACCTTCACAATGAGTTAAAAAGGAAAATGCATTTTACCATGTTTAGTGCAATTCCCCCCGAGTATGCCAATACCAATTTTGGCACTGTACCCTGCTGTACGGGCACAGGGGTCACTTGGAAGGGAAAGAGTGTTGTTTAGTTTGGAGGACAAAAATGTGGCTGAAAAAGTTTTCATGTGTCAGGATGCATTTAGAGAGCCCTAGTGGAACCAAAACAAAGGAAAGCCCCAAGAAGAGACACCATTTTGGAAAGTACACGCCTTGGAGAATTAAGTAAGGTGTAATTTGTTAAATTCAAATAGGCTCCAAAAATAAAAAGTTGAAAATGTACTTAAAAAAAGGCACTTTTACCCCAAATTTTTGTAAGCCACAAGGGATAAAAAAGATATAACCCCCAAAAATGTGTAAAACTATTTCTCTTAAGCATAGAATTGCCCCACATGTGCATATAAAATGTTGTGTGGGTATGCTGTAGGGCTCAGAAAGAAAAGAGGGATGTTTGCATTTTAGAAGCCAAATTTGACAGAAATTCTGTAGACGTGTCAAGATGCATTTAGAGAGCCCGAGTAGTACCAAAACAGAGGGGAACCCCAATAAGTGAAGTGAATTAAAGAACTTGGAGAATTACAAAGTATCTGCTAAAAAATCCAGAGGCTTGGAGGGGAAATAGTGACCAACAGGTGACCCCAGTTTGCGTACTACATCCGTCAAGGAAATAATAGAGGGGTATAGTGATCAAGGTTGGACGTAAATTGTGAATTGTGACTCTTTTCTGAGTCTTTCCTTTAGAAGTGATGGCATTCACTGGGTAAATGCTGTCCTGGCAAAACACGAGGGAAATCTAATCCAAAGGTACTGGGGCCCTGTCCTTCTTGTCCAAATATTAGTCTCACACCTTATCAGATGGATCAAACCCACCCATAAATTTATTGTAAGCCAGGATGCCGCCTAGCTTGGGGGCAGCGGGGGTGGTACCCCGTACAGGGGTGAGGGTGCTGGAGTCCCCTATGAATTTTGGTTAGAACAAGGACATCGCTTTTGTTCTTATACTTGACCAACACCATTTTCTGCTTGCAGAGTTCCTTTATATCCCCCCTTTCTTAGTAGCTGCCTAACAAGGGTTCCAGGGGACCTCTGGTAACCCTAATCCAGCATTGGGTGCACAGATCAGTCACTCAGAGCTCTCTGGGAGATGGCATGATGCCACTAGACATGGCCCCTTCCACCGCTGATTGGTGCTGTCCTAGACAGCAACAATTGTCGCTGTGTGTTGCTCTCATTCACCCCAGCGATGCCCATTGTGACAAATATTGCTGCTATTGGCTGGTCATGATCGACCAGCCAATAGTGGCGAACATGAACAGAGAACAGCAGACATCTGGGGTGAATGCAGCAGCGATAAGTCACAGACAGGAGAAGTCACCATGTTCTGTACCCAAAGGAGAAGCTCATCACCTGTAAGTTACTAGATGCCACTTTACCTGTGTCTTATTTATACCTTAGTAACTAAGTAACCTCCTAATGTGCATTAGTATTTTTTATGCTGCACACTGGTAATTTCTAATGTGCGCTGTGATATAGCGGGGGGAAGGACACTGTATACATCTTCACTTTTGGTTATCATTATTCTCTTCCACTATGGAGGAGAATAATGGAAATCAAATACTTATGGTAAGTGGAAGAACTTCCATTCACCACCATTTATAATAGACATAAATGCATTGAGGGTTCTCTTTTGTCATTATTTCAATAGTGTAGGGTAAAAAATAACAGACTACAGCATTATTTTTTTTATTACAGCTGAATCATGACAAAAGGTAGTTTTTCATGCATGCAAGTCTGTTGTAAATGGTGGGGGGCCCTGTAAGAAATATTGCCTGTGGCCGAGAGGACTCTTGTTATGCCACTGTGTATTTATATTCTTATATATCCTAACAAGTTGCCCCATGATAATAATAAAGCTAAAACCATCACATCTATCACATCAGTAAGCACATCAGTAAGTTCAATGTATGTGGAAATATTTTGCTAAAAACAGTATACAACAATAATTCTGAAAGAATAATATCACATGCTGTCAATTTGATCTTAAGTACTGTTATATAATTGATCAATTGTGTAGTAAGATCCAAGAACAATTTGACCACAACAATCTGTAAGTATCCAGTAATACAATTTAATCACATTATGTATTGTCCAGATGCTCTATAACTGTTAATTTGTTAAATGGTAAAACTTTGATGCCTCCCTCTAGTTTCTGGACTAGTTATCTCACATAATTATTGTGGATCATCTGCCATGTGGATATTTTGATAAATTTTGATATCAATGTAACACAAATTCCGCTTTCCTAGCAAACTTAAAGCTTATTGGTGATCATTTATCATATGTTAAAGTTATGCCTCTAAAAAGATGGTTATGCTAAAATTAACAAGATTTTTATTCAGTAAAATTGGGGAAAAAAAGCTAAATAATTAAAGTATTGCTGTAATCATGGTGAACCACAGAATAAAAATAGCATATTATTTTTATGGTACAGTGAACAGACAAAAAAAAAATCTCAAATTTCATCAATTAGCTGTTGCTGATACAAAAATAAATACCTATAAAGCGCATCTCATCTGGCAAAAAATAAGCCCCCATATATCCACATAAAAAATGTATGGCCTATATAGTGCAATAATACAAATCTGCTCTGAATGGCGCTCCTTTTAATCTATGCCCGGCCGTGTGCCCATACGTCAGTTCACCACCACACTGGGGTATCAAAGTTTGTGGAGCCTTTTTATTATTTAATTCATTGTGAGTGTTTAATGTTTCAGCCAAAATGAATGTCTTGTCCAAAAGTATTACAAATTGTTTAACCCCTATAAAACACGTTAACAAACTTCTTAAAAGCGGTAATTCATATGTTGATGGGTGCAATTTCCATAGTCACTATAAGAAGAAAAGTCCAGCTCACCACTACAGTCAAGAATCCATAGGTGCATGGAGAAAACTTTGACACCTCTACGACTCCGCATACAATGGAAAGGATACTTCATAATGTCCACAGGATTCATAAAAATACTTCTCGATTTATTGGTTCTATTTTAAAATCCACATATAACATCACTTCATGGGTATGGACGAAACACGTTGGTTTGCTGTGTCCATACACATGAAGTGAATTGAAAGTTCAGTAGGTGCCTCTAAATACAGGTTTTGTCGATTTTCCAAAAGAATTTGAATAATCGCACCCGAATTCTAAGCCTCATAACATTACAAAAAAAAACGAGATGCTTAAAAAACCATGGCAATATAAAACAGACATTTGGGAAATGTTAGATTTGTTTCATAACTAAACACAAAAGATACCATCCAAATTTTCAAACTAACATGAAGTACAATGTCTCATGCTAAAACAAATATATATATCGCATATCTTTTCTACATTGAACTGTTTCATATTTATTCTAATCATCCATCATGCTAGTTGGTGCATACAATATGTACTGTGTATGCTGTAATGTAGCGTATTGGGCATGACAAAGTTCTCCATGTAATGAAATCCAAGCAACTATCACTTTGTAGTCACTCCAGGCTATAACTGGTTTGAGTTCTAAAAATGGGGGTTAACGTAAGTTCTAAGAGGGTATTTAGAGAAAATATGTAATTCTTGTCTTATATTCATTTATTTAGAGAAATGTAGCAGGGGAAGAAGACCTTCTGTTAGTCTCTAGGCTTACTTCATTAAAATAACTAATTAATTATGACCGACAACCATTTCCTGCAAGTATTGATGTGGCAGTCTGGCAATGTCACCTTCTGTGTTCATTATCTGCCCCAAACAAAGGCCCTGAAAAAATGATATATATGTATACTTATATTTATACAGTTGAAACTGGAAATTTACATACACTATATAAAAAGACACATATGCATGTTTTTCTGCAAAGTCATAAAATTTACATGCATTAGCATTTGGTATTTGGTACCATTGCCCTAAACTGTATAACTTCTATAAAACATTTTGGATATCTTTCCTTTCCTTATCCTTTCCTTAGTCTTCTCACAATTGTTCCTTCTGATAGAACCAGTGTATCTGAGCTATGTATGTGGGCTGCCTTGCTCGTACCTGCCTTTTCAGTTTCGTCAAAAATCAGGGCTTTGTGATGACCACTTAAAAAAAATAAGGGCATTGGGAGGTGCTATACCGCGGGACACCCGGAGCGCTGGTCATATTTATGCCGCTCATCCCAAGTCATCTTATTTTTCTTTCTCGCGGACAACCCCTTTAAGCCACTTTGTAACCAGTTTGTCAGTATACTTTAGGTCAAAGCCCATTTGGAAGACCCACATGCACCAAAACTTTAACTTCCTGGATGATGTCTTTAGACATGGCTCCAGTATTGCCACATAATAAACTTTCCTCAAGATGCTATCTATTCTGTAAACAAAGATATATATATATATATATATATATATATATATATATATATATATATATATATATACACCTGTGCTAATCTGAAACAAACACTGAAATGTGCAGCAATAGTAACTTTTACTCTATACCAGTAGCTGTCAATCTAAAACAATACCATAATCATCAAGGCAAGAGGTTGGTGTTTGTTACCCTATGTGATGGATACAGACAATAGGCATATGTAGGTAAAAAATATCCAAAGGAAAAAAAAACAGCACAAGCCGATGATATCTAGCAATATTACACAGAGCAACCAAAAACGTGTGCATTATGCAGTTGAAACAGTTTTCTTTTACACTGTTAAGAGATAAAACTGATTGGACATTGACCTATATAGGCGGTCCCCTACTTAAGAACACTAGACTTACATACGACTCCTAGTTACAAACGGACCTCTGGATATTAGTAATTTACTGTACTTTACTCCTAGGCTACAATGATCAGCTGTAACAGTTATCACAGGTGTCTGTAATGAAGCTTTAGTGTTAATATTGATTCTTATGACAACCCAACATTTTTAAAATCCAATTGTCACTGAGACCAAAAAAGTTCTGGCTGGGATTACAATGATAAAATATACAGTTCTGACTTACATACAAATTCAACTTAAGAACAAACCTACAGACCCTATCTTGTCTGTAACCCGGGGACTGTCTGTATACATCATTTTATCCAAACAACTGGAGGATAATAATATAATTTACAGGCTAATGTTTTCTATATGGAGAGACACTCATTCACCTGTGATCCGATTAGTTTAATTATGCCATTGGAACTTGGACTCCCTCCCTGTTTACCATTTTAGCGTATTTGTGTTATATCTTTTAGGGGGAATACATAATATATATCATTTGAAATGTTGGGCTGGTAGCACTTTTGTTTAAATAAATTGTATTTATATACAGATTTTAACTGTAAACTACTTATCTATAACCACATGTATACATAGTATCAGAAAACTGTAACAGAAAACCTGGCAAGGAATGCAGGATTTGGAGCACAGAAACTCATATTGTGTATAAATGTAGGAAGCCTCATGATTTATAAAGGTGGTACATCTCCCTGGTTTTCTACCACACAAGCATCATTCTTTGCGATGTACAATGTACTGAAAGGCTTTTTTTAGTTAGTATATAATCTTAGTAAGGCATCTGAGCAGTACAGATTAGAGATTACCTAGAAGTGCAAGGAGCATTTTAGGGCAGAATATGCTTCATTCTTAAAATAAATTTCAGATAAATGTAAGAGATGTTCTTCAGTAGTTTAACATACAGAATCAATTACTGTTAATAAAGGCAACATAGAGCAGTCTATAAATCTATATATCTAGTGTTCTTATAAAATGAATGTAATAATCCTGTACTCAGTTCTAAAGCTATTTAAAAAAAAAATAAAGAAATTAAACAAAGTCAGAAATTCGGGTTCAACTGGTACTGATTATGAGCATTATACATGTGGCCCAAAGTGTGTTATTAGATAGTTCTGCATAGAGAAGGGTTAAAAACATGAATATTAGTTGATATTATCCCTTCTCAAAATGTAGTAACATATAAAGTGAATATTTCCATAATCTGTGAGGTGCAGCAGCTCCAGTGTGCAGCAAATGCTCCCGCAGCCTGATGGCTAAGAATCTGGATTGGGGGGGGGGGTTAATTTCAGGGGGCTGTATCTCTGGTTCTGTGACACATAGAACCTTACTTCTTTTTTTCCTATGAAAGAAGAGAGTCTCCTCTTTTATATGAATCTAAATTTGTGTTTCTAAAATGTAGGAAAACGGAGATATTAACTGTTAAACTGCCGTTGGGAGTAATTTTTATATATAAAAATGGCACCTGATGGTCTCACTTTAAACCTGAATATCTCTGGATCCATGGCACCTTGAAACAAAATTCAAGATTCATTTGAAAGAAGAGATTCTCCCCTTTCTCCCAGGGGCCCTGGGCAATTGCCACCTTTGCCTACCCATAGCGCCGGCCCTGGATACAACTTCAAAGTACAATATCTGTTTTTATTTTATTTCTATAGAAGCCTGAAGCTCCACCAAAATCACTGGGCCGTGAATATCATTTTAAGCTTTTGTTGACAATCTTTTTTTTTCTCAGAGATGGCATCCTGCTGCGTATATCACCTCTAGCAAACATTATGACATGGCTTGTAATGCAAAATCCAAGACATTTAAATATCTTTCATATGTTTATCACACATTTTGAAGGGTAATGTTAAATTAAGCCAAAGGTGATAAAAATAAAGGGGCATATTTATCAGGCCCTGAAATAGCCCTCTTCGCCACCTTCCCACAAGTGGGGCCTGAAGTGGCGTGTGGGGGATAGTGACCGGCTGAGCGGAGGGCACGGTACCCGCGCCGGCGCACTCGCTGCTTCCGGCAACTTTTAAGCCACCGGTCACGTTTATTTCTACGCCAGGTCCTGCCCTTGCAAATGCAGCGGCGTTGCAATCATACACATGAGCGCCAGTGTATGATAATTGTCCCCCAAAGAGTCTGTTTTTACTGCAATTTGTAGGATATGTCTACATCTTTAAAGGATACATTTAAATATTTTTCTGTATATTCATACTATTAATTATACTTATTCACAGATATATTTACAGAAATATCAACTCAAATGAGACTGTAAAGCCAGACAGATACAGATGTTTAGACTAAGCCTCTGCTCATCATTTATTTTAATGTGTTCCATGGGAGGTATGGTATTATATGTTGTCCTTGGGAGGTTTGGTATTATATGTTCTTCATGGTTGATATGGTATTATATGTTTTTCTTGGGAGTTATGGTATTATATGTTCTCCATGGTTGGTATGGTATTATATGTTTTCCAAGGGAGGTATGGTATTATATGTTCTCCATGGTTGGTATGGTATTATATGTTTTCCATGGGAGGTATGGTATTATATGTTCTCCATGGGAGGTATGGTATTATATTTTCTCCATGGGAGGTATGGTATTATATGTTCTCAATCGGAGGTATGGTATTAAATTTGTTCCATGGGAGGTATTATATGTTCCCCATGGATGGTATGATATAATATGTTCTCCATGGGAGGTAAGGTATCATATGTTCTCGATAGGAGGTGCGATATTATATGTTCTCCATGGAAGGTATGGTATTATATGTTCTCTGTGGGAGGTAGGTATTATTATTTGTTCTCCATGGGAGGTATAGTATTATATGAATTCCATGGGCGATATGGTCTTCTATAACATGTGTGAATACCCCAGTTGTTCCTTTCCTTGGTGTTTCTATTTTTATATATCACATATGTTTCTATATCTATTTGCAGTCTGAATCTATCTCCAGGTTTCAAAACTTTCCATACTTGAGACTATGATAAACATGTCATCCTCACAGACATGTGATGTTCATGTATTTTAAAAATTTCCTGGACTGTCCTATTCAGGCTCTTTATTGTGCTCCCATAGCATAGCTTTAAATATGAAACTCCCACCTATTGGAGATGCCCCCCCCCCACCTCACTTCCCTACTGGAATTACATGAGTCATTTTGAGTCAAATTTTGATTGTTTTTCATTTTTAATTATTCTCTAAGCTCCATGTGAACTGGGATAAATTAGTACTTTTTTTCTCTCATGGTTAATTATATCCCTTGACCTGACCTTCTTGTCCCGGTGGTCTAGCAAATTAAACATTTGGGGATCTGGGTTTCCCGGGATTACTACCCTCTTAATATAGATTGCATAAGATTACAAGAGTCTTACCTTCTTTTTATATGGGAAATATGCAAATACATTTTCCCGGAAGAATAAGGAAAACTATGCATCTTTTTGATACCTTGTAAGGCAACCTCCCATCACGCATGACTTTTAATAATCCAGATGAAGTGATGTGGAATTAAAGCCAAACCACTATATCCATTCCAGAAAATACAGATTTCCAACTGTAGACAGCACTGTTTCGACGTGGGTGCGTATCTTTGGTACAACATATGGAACTGGGTAAGAGGCTATTAACTAGGGTGAGGAAGTAAGAGTTCTCGTTACAGAGATTTTGCCAATTAAGGCCGCATTGTACACATGTGAAGACTAATAGCCATTGATGCTAGGAGATCTGCAGAATCAGCTAATTTAAAATCATACACTAACCTTAAGTCTTTATTTATTTCATGCTTGCCAGAGTCTACTCCCTAAATCTTTATTTAAGCTGTTAGATGGGCTCCTTAACTTCTTATATCGGCAGGGTGTGCACCTCGATTTTGCCTCCTGCTCTTTCAGTCTCCCAAATAGCAGGGCTGGTAATTTTATTTTGCATCCCAAATGACTGAGTGACAGAGTGACAAAGTGAAAGACCAAAAATGTCATATTTTAACAAGTGAGGTGCAAAAGGAGTTTATATAAATAAAACTCAGAAAATCATCAGATAATATTAGCAACTGAGCCCAAAGTTTACTAAAATTTTGAATACTAGTTTACAAACTACACAAATTCCTATATTATGGAAGACTACAACTATAGTCACGTTTAGTAACGTTAGACGATCTACAAATTTAGATGACAAAAGACCTGTTGCTTTAACACCATTAATCATGAAGGCTTTGGAACGTCTTGTCTTAAAGATTTGTGTGATTGTGTCTCCGCTTCTAGATCCTCTCCAATTTGCTTATCCGCCAAGGTTGGGTATTGAGGCTGTGCTGATATATTTACTTGACAGGGCATATGCCCATTTGGATTTGTTGAACAATTTCGTATGATAAACATTCCTTGATTTTAGTAGTGCTTTCAATTGTGTCTTTCCAGTGTTATTGACGGATAAATTAAGCAGTTTATTGGTGGATCAGAGAATGATTGACTGGATTGTAAATAATTTTAAGGACAGACCACAAAGGGTGAGAATCTGTAGTCACATGAAGTTTGGTCCAGTGTAGGACTCCCACAGGGGACTCTACTTTTACCTTTCTTGTGTACTGTATACACTGCAGATTTGAAGAGGGACAACAAGGAGTGCTTTTTACAAAAATACTTGGATGGTACTATTTTAATTGGATTGATAATAGATGGTGCTAACATAGAGTATAGGCACTCTGTGGATGAATTTTCTCACTGGTGTTCAATGAACAGCTTAAAGCTTAACCTCTCAAAAACAAAGGAAATGGCAAGTGATTTCTCTAGGAACAAGCGCAATTCAATTGAACCGCTGGTTATAGATGGGGTGTAAATTTATTGAGTAAAAGAGTACAAATATCTTGGAGTAATATTGGAAGATAAATTTCAACTGTTATTACTGGTCATTGCATTCCTTTGAAGTTAATATTAAGCTCTTGATCACTTTTTATCAGTCGGTAGTAATGAGTATGTAATTTTATGGGGTTGGTGCCTGGGGTCCTTGTTTGTCTGCTGGTGAATCAAGTAAGTGTAAGAAGATAGTAAAAAGGTAACAAATATAACTGATTCGGATACTGAAAGATGGGACATTGTGCTACTCAAAAAATTTCATCGGACGTTGACAAATCCATCCCATCCACCATATAGCCTACTACAGTCTTAAAGAAGTAACTTTGATGATTCATTCATTGAAATCAAATGTTGAGTTGACAGGTACAAAAATCTTTTGTGCTGAGCACTCTCCATCTTAAATAACCGTAACTGTGGTCAAAGGGGCTTAGGTGCTACATGTACTAAGCATGTACTAGCAATAAATAGCTATTCACTATTTTCAAATGTGCCTCAGTTCCACATATGGGCTTCTCCAAATTGGAGGCTCTATTGGCTGCTGTGGCGCTCTCTAAAACTCTGACACAGGCCCACAGTACTCTTCAGATCATTAGATAAAGAATTTACTAGCTGGGGATATCTATGATACGATTCTGACTCTAAGGAGGCAGAATTATCCTTCTTTGATCCCATGGTGCAAGGGATGTGGTTATGCAATCTAAATTTCTAATATTTAGTTAATTTTACTCCTGCCAGCTCCATAAGATGCGGGTCATCCGAGATGATACTTGCTTCAGATGTCAGGCTTCCAAAGATATATACTTACCATTGTATTTAGGGGTGCCAAAGGGTACTTCCCTTTTGGTTTGAGGTACTAGAATTTTTGCACAAACACTTTGGGGGAGATTTATGCTTATATTTATAAGTTTTCTGGCAGAGAAGCCCTGAAATAATCACAATTTCTTTAGTGCAGGCATCAGGCATCAAAACAATGAATTAACACATGTGGAATTATAAACTTAACAAAAAAGTGTGAAACAACTGACAATGGGGAAGATTTATCAAGCTGTCTGAAAGTCAGAATATTTCTAGTTGCCCATGGCAACCTATCACAGCTCCCCTTTAAAATATTTATGAGCACAGGTAAAATGAAAGCTGAGCTGTGATTGGTTGCCATGGGCAACTAGAAATATTCTGACTTTCAGACACTTGATAAATCTGCCCCAATATGTCTTCTAGGTTGTTTAAAGTAGCCACCTTTTGCTTTGATTACTGCATTGCACACTCATGGCATTCTCTTGATGAGATCTAGTCATCTAAAATGGTCTTCCAATAGTCTTAAAGGAGTTCCTAGAGATGCTTAGCAATTTTTGGCCCTTTTGCCTTTTCTCTGCAGTCCAGCTCACCCATAACCATCTCAATTGAGTTCAGGTCTGGCGACTGTGTAGGCCAGGTCATCAGGTGTAGCACCCTCCTTCTTGGTCAAAGAGTCATTACACATCCAGGAGGTATATTTGGGGTCACTATCCTGTTGTCTAACTAAACACAAATGTGATAGAATAGCATACCGCTGCAAGATGCTGTGATAACCATGCTGGTTCAGTATACCTTCAATTTTGAATAAATTCCCAACAGTGTCACCAGCAATGCACCCCCAAACCATTACACCTCCTCCTCCATGCTTCATGGTGGGAACCAGGCAAGTAGAGTCCATTTATTCACCTTTTTCTTCATTAAACAAAGACACGGTGGTTAATACCAAAGACATTGACTCATTAGACTAAAGCACAGATTTCCACTGGTCTAATGTCCATTCCTTGACCCGGTCTCTAATCTGAGCTGCTGTTAACCTGTGATTTCTGAGGCTGCTGACCCAGATGATACTTATCCTCCGCAGCAGAGGTGACACTTGGTCTTCCTTTCCTGGGGCAGTTCTCATGTGAGCCAGTTTCTTTGTAGCGCTTGATGGTTTTTGCAACTGCAGTTGGGGGCACTTTCAAGGTTTTTCCAATTTTTCAGACTGACTGACCTTCATTTCTAAAAGTAATAATGGCCACTCGTTATTCTTTACTTAGCTGCTTTTTTCAGCCTTAATAACAATTTTAACAGTCTATTCAGTAGGACTATCAGCTGTATATCCACCGTACTTCTGCACAAGACAACTGATGGTCTCAACCCCATTTACAAGGCCAGAAATCCCACTTATTAAATCTGACAAGGCACACCTGTGATTTGAAAACCTCTTGAAGCTCATCAAGAGAATTCCAGGAGCGTGCAAAGCAAAACTCGTAGTTTTGATGCCTTGTCACGGTTGCTCCCGCGATCCATCCTCTGCGTTGCTACCATTGCTGTTACCTGCTGTGCCTTCCAGGGTTCCTGTCCTGCTGTACCTTCCAGGGTTAATGTCCAGCGGAATCTATTGTCTGTGCCATCATCACCAGTGCTCCTCTGTGTGCCAGCGTTACCGGTATTCCTCCGTGTTTCCTGCTGTCATCTCAGGTTTGAACTGTTTCCTGCTGTATTACCTTGGCTGCCACCGCGGGTCTCATACCACCTCCCGCGGTGGTCCAGAGGGTCCACAGACTCTTCCAAGAGACTTTTACACACTTTCCCTCCTCAAGTGTGACAGCAAGATCCGGCCATGGACCCCGCCAAGGCTATGGATCCTGTCAAGGACATGGACTGTTCTAATGACTCAGACCAATTGCTGGCAGAGGTCCTCACCCAGCAGTCTCAACTGATTTTTTCTTGGAGAAAGGATCTGAGCAGGGTTACTACCCTGCTCCGACAGTTGCTAGACTCCGCAGACTCTACTTCCGCAGCTTCCCAGTGCTGCTCCAGCTTTCCAAGATCCACTCCAGCCTGCCTCCATGCCTCTGCAGCTGTTTGATTGCCAGCAACCTCAAGTCCGGCTTCCATGTCGGCCTCGCTTGGCTCCGGTGTTCCAAAAGCCAGCCGCCGTGCTTCCTCAGCTTCCAAGCTCTAATCTGGTTTTCCAAGAACCACTCCAGCCGGCCGCCATGCTTCCACCGCTTCCAAGTTCTCCTCCGGCCTTCCCAGAGGTTCCTCCAGTGACTCCACCGGCCTTCCCAGAGGTCGCTCCAGTGTCTCCACCGGCCTTCCCAGAGGTCGCTCCAGTGTCTCCACCGGCCTTCCCAGAGGTCGCTCCAGTGTCTCCACCGGCCTTCCCAGAGGTCGCTCCAGTGTCTCCACCGGCCTTCCCAGAGGTCGCTCCAGTGTCTCCACCGGCCTTCCCAGAGGTCGCTCCAGTGTCTCCACCGGCCTTCCCAGAGGTCGCTCCAGTGTCTCCACCGGCCTTCCCAGAGGTCGCTCCAGTGTCTCCACCGGCCTTCCCAGAGGTCGCTCCAGTCTCTCCACCGGCCTTCCCAGAGGTCGCTCCAGTGTCTCCACCGGTCTTCCCAGTGACCTCTCCAGATTCTCCGGCTTTCCTAGAAGCCACTCCGGCCTCCGGCTACCAAGAGCCGCTCCAGCCTCCGCAGCTTCCTAAAGCTGTTCCAGCTTTCCAAGAGCCGCTCCTGCCTCGACAGCTTCCCAGTGCTGCTCCGGCCTCCCAAGAGCTACTTCAGCCTCTGGTTGTACAGCTTGCAGAGGAGTCTATGCAAGATTGTCCTGTCTCTGCTTTTCTCCTTAGGTGTTCCATCACCAAGATGAATTGGAGGAGGCGAAAGAAGAGGCTGAAGAAGAAGAGAAGAGGGGTCCTAAAGGGGGTACTGTCACGGTTGCTCCCGCGATCCATGTCGCGGATCGCGGGTACACCCGTGCTCCGCTGCCTGCCGGTCCCCGTCTCCCTACCCTCACTTACCTCTGCTGGCTCCTGTCTGTGCTCCGGCTCCCGGCGTGTAGGCCGCAGGCCTCCTTGCCTGCAGTCGCACGCTCTCACCACTAAAGGGCGCATGCGGACTTCTCAAGCCTTAAAGGGCCAGCGTCCTCCTGATTGGCCCACGCTAATCGGCTCACGCTTATAATCCGGCACCTCCCTTCATATGAAGTTAACCCCTTATAATGAAGGTATCCAGAGCTTTGGGCCCAATTTCTGGTTCTTATGAACCAATAAGGGAAATAAGTCAATTTATTCCTAAGGTTGTTGATTTTTTTTTTAATTTTATTTTACTACACTTTACAAAACTATTTAACTTTTTTATTGTCCCATTAGGACTTACATTTGCAATACCATGATCACTTCTGTACTCAAAAGCTTCCAAAGTTGGGGGACCTAGAGGCATGGATCAGGCCTCCAGCTGCCATGACATTCCTCCGAAATCCCACAATCATGTTGCAGGGGGCTGTAAGGAAAACAGAGGGAACCCCCATTGCTCTGCCTGCCTCATTAGCAGCCATCATCACCAATAATCAAGGCAGTTAAAGGGAACCTGTCATCAGAAATTGGCCTAATAAATCACTACCAGTATGTTGTCAAGTCATGTTTCTTTCATGACCCAGCTTGATGGCATCATCCAGAAAATCAACTTTAAAGTGAGATGTAAGTTAGATCTAATAAATCAGGGAGGCGGAGAGTTAATCACTAAAAAATAAAATAAACACTATCCCTTGGACTATTAATACATGTAGGAAACATATTAACCATTAAATCATTTTACAGAAATTAAAATAAAGTGGAGTTTTTCTTTAGAATTTTCAAATATTATTATTAATACATTCTTTTTGCCCTAATAAAAGGAGAAAATGCTTGGAAGGAGCACCATTGAGCTTTTGTAGGGTATATTTTGATGGAATAGTTTTCAGGTGCCATGATATGTTTGCAGTGGCCCTTAGAAACCCACTCCCCCCCCCAAAAAAAAATACTCTTTTGGAAACTATGTTCAATAAGCATTTCAACTCACAGTGGTTTCCCAGAAATGATTAGCTTTGGCCCTATGCAAATGAAAAATTATTTTGTAGGCAAAAGAACACACATGGAGATTAGAAGGAAAGCAGCTTCATTGGGCTTTTGCTAGACTAGATTTCAGGTCTATGGCCCACATTTATAAAAACTAGTGCAATCTGCAGTTTGCCCGTGGAGTGTGCAGAGTGCGCCAGATTCATCAAAACTGGCGCATGGTCTTCATTAGTCTGGCGTCCCCTGCATTGCTCAGGCAGTGTGCAGCATTTTTTTGGTGCACTTTGTTCATGCTGCAGAATTGTGGCGCACATTAGTAATAAATGTGATGCCAAATCCGACCAAGCACTAAAGCACCCCTTTAGGTGCACATGTTTTCTGTATTGCCAGACACAGTGCAGCCTCGACACAAAACTGGCTTATTTGCTATAGTTTCTGACAGTTTTTCAATGGAGGCTACAATAAATCTAAGGGCCCCGGGCTCTCAGGCCCTTGCCCACCCACTGCTTGCCCCTGCCCAATTCTACATGTTTACAGTGGTATGCAGGTCAGGGAAACAGCAATTCTCTCGAAAAGGGGGAGATTTGTGTGTATAATGAATCTCCCCCATTATCTGGTGGAAATTGCTGAAGGGCAAAACAGCAGGGTTCAGGGTGGCAGATTTTACTGTAATTGAGTTCAGGGGCTATCTCACTAAGGATAGTTGAAACCCCCAAAAAGTGACCCCACTTTTACCCCCTTCAATGTATTTCCCAAGTGGTGTAGTAAGCATGTTGACCTCATAGGTGCTTTCCAAAAAGTATTGCAGCATAACTAATGCAAAGTAAAAATTGCCATTTTTAACCCAAAACACCAAATTAGTTCACAATGGGGCATTTATTAAGGGCTTTGCGCCATTACTGTTGTCGGACTGTGTACATTCTTCTAGGCCAGTGGTGGCGAACCTATGGCACGCGTGCCAGACAGGGCACGCAGAGCCCTCTCTGCTGGCACGCATGCCATGGTCCTCCACTGTGTGTGCTTCATTAATGGAGCTCCGGCCAATCCACAAGCTGCTGCTGTGTGCCGGAGCTCCAGTGATTCTCTGTGCATCGGAGAGGCAGAGCAGAGAGTAACACACTCTCTGCTCTGCTACACACCTCAGATGACGGACTGTAAGCTTCCCAGTGCAGGCTGCAGCTGACCTGTTCTGCCATCACTTGAGGAGCAGCAGCGGGTCACTGGCTCCCTCTTTGCTCCCTCCCCCTCCTCCTCCTCACTGAACCTGAGCCCGGGAAGACAGAAGCCGGCAGCCAGGAGTGCAGAGCAGCAACGAAGATAAGATAAGGAAGTCCCTCACTACAGGCAGGGGAAGCCAGGTACTCCATTGTCTGCTGTTAAGTGTTAAATAATTGATTTCAGTGTTTTGTGCCCTCCACCCCACAACACCCACTTTGCCCCAGTGAGGAGATCTTGCTAAATAGGTTTCCCCATCCCCCTCAGTGCCTGCTAGTTTGTTTTTATTTAACCAGGTTGGATTTGGACCTCATTTAGTCACTTTTCCTGGCACATTCAGTCCCTGCCCCTGTTTCCCTCTCCCACAGCGCTGCTTTCACCTTCTAAATTTTGACAGATTAAGACCCCTTTCACACTTGCGAGTGTGATGCGCTGAACTTGCATGCGCTGGATTGCCCAGGCCGAATGCTGCAAACCAGAGCTGCACTGACCTGCTGAATTCAGGTCCAGTTTGCAGCATTCGTGCCGGGAGATCCAGGCAGCACATGCTGCGAGTTCAGCGCATCACACTCACAGGCGTGAAAGGGGCCTTAAACCTAAATTCTTGTGATTGAGATAGAGACACAGGGTGCTAGTTGACGATTTAATGCACTTGCATAGAAATGCATATCTACTGGTGTAGCAGTAGCATTGGTGTTTCCTTTTACATGATGCCATATCTTCACTGTATGGCGGGGATAATTATCACTATATGGCACCAATGTTCATCACTGGCATTAAAAGCAATTACTGTATGACGGTAATATTAAGCATGATTCCATTTATGTTGTTGTAATAGTGATGCTCATCATGTGCCAGTATTATTTGGCATTTAAATAGTGTTATTGTGGGTATTATTGGTCTAAATTACCATGCTGGCACTTTGCGATAGATAAGTGGGTGTAGGCTTGCAGTTTGGGCACTCGAGTTCTAAAAGGTTCGCCATCGCTGTTCTAGGCTAAAACGGCTTGCACAGGTATTTAAGAAGCATTGAATTTAACATGTAAATTGTGTGACAAGCCATATATAAAAAGTTGCAATACAAAAAAGATGGTGAACTCTGTCGGCCCAGTGTGGGGAAGCGACAGATTCATGATTTCTGGTGCACGATCTTAGTGGATTGCCGCACCCACCATTATACACGGAAATAGCACTTTTAGTGCAGTTTCTGACTTTCTAAGTAAATGTGCCCCAAAATATTGTATCCATATTGGCCCCAGTATGAAAAGTTATCTCTCTACTTATTATGACATGTTTCCTATTTTTATAACACACTACACGTGGCCCTAGACCAGGGGTGGCGAACCTATGGCACTGGTGCCAGAGGCGGCACTCGGAGCCCTCTCTGTGGGCACCCAGGCCATCACCCCAGAATGAAGTTCACCAGACAGAACTCAAAGAATCTGCCTGCAGAAGCTTCCTACAATGATAGGCGAATTTGCCCTCCTTTCAACTGCGTTGGTGTCTTTAGGAGGCTGAACGATTGAAAATTGTCAAAGAACAAGGAGAAATATTACTGCTTAAATTGCTGTGCTGGCACTTTGCAATAAATAAGTGGCTTTTGGTTGAAGTTTGGGCACTAAGGCTCTAAAAGGTTCGCCATCACTGCCCTAGACTTTCATCTGGAAATACTACAGGGTATACTTGAGGCCTAATTCATTGAATTACACAGCACTGGCTGACAACTGTGCAGAAAACTCAGAATTGAAATAAAAAATGATCGCCAAACCAGTGACCCTGTTTTTTAACTACACTTTTCAAGTTATTTAGCTATAGATGTAGTGAGTATTTAATGTAAAAGTTAATGTAAAATATGTGCAAATTAATGTCAAACAGCAGGTCTAAGGGAAAAATTATTGTTTTTCCACAAATATGTCATGTAAGTGCCCAGTATGTTGTTCCCACAGAGATTTAGCCCCATTTATAGCTTGGTGTGTAGGCACAATTCAATGTGTAGGCGCAATTCCTGGTGCATGGCTTTATCCACCTCCATGCAAAGTGGGCATGGACTGGTAAAGGGGGCTAAGTGGGAAAGACCTGCACCTGCAGTCGATGCCCCGCCGGCAAAAAAAAATGTTGGCTTGCAAGGGCCAGGTGCAACATCATTCGCTGGTACACTTAGCATATGATAAATGTACCCTATGTGTCCATTCTGACACAAGTTGGGTATAACATATTGGGCACTGAATTGGCATAGTTCTGTAAAAATTGCATGACCTATGATTCAAAGTGCCCATTATACCCCTGCGTATACTCTAAAAGGGTGCAATGTCCAAAATTAGGTAACTACCAGGATATTTCATTGTACTGGCAACTCCAAAGTATTATATATGTGACCATGACCTTCTGTTTGGGCACTAAACAAGGCACAGAAGGTAGGGAGTGTGATTTAGTCAGGCGATTGTACAATACTAGTAGAGTGCCTGAAAAGTATTCAGACTGTGGGACCTTTCTTGGCACATTTGGGACAGGTTTCTTATGAACTCTTATGAACTCTTCACCATTCCCTCCTAGTTAAACCCACTCTCATTAAATTGGTTGTACTGAGGTGGTTTTTTGAGCTGATAGGAACATCATTATACTTTGTATTGATTAAATACCTTAGAAATAATATCTAATGGAGCAAATATCTATATTTGCTAACAAAAGATGTGACATGTATGTATTTAAAAAAAAACTTTTATGTAGCCATATGACCCCCTGTTGACCAAAGTAAACATCATTATTTGCAACAAATACATTCATGGTTTAAAACATGAAATATACATTCAAGTATTCATATCAATAAAATAATATGTAATTAAAATAAAAGCAGAATGACAATAACATGACAATGACATGTAGGCATATTATCATACTGTACATCAGTATGTAAGAAACAGATGTTACCAATACTAATCTGTACTAGAAACTATTAAGTAATGTTGCCATCTGCCTCTGTAGTAAATGAGCACAACTAAGACAAGGAACCTATCATTAAATATCTGTATGTCATTCTTCAGTAAACAGGATTTCTGAATCTTAGGGGTTTTCTGTGTTGAGAGTTGCGCTGTCCAGGGTTCTGATCTGAACTACTGTAAAAGGGTTACATGGGTAGCCGGGTCATAAGAGCAGGCTACACAGATAGCCTCAATTAAGTAATTCAGGCTTTCAGAGACGCAGACTGGAAGAAGGGTGGTTCATCTTTATTTCTTCTAGTCAAATGAAGGAATGGACATGTGCATCTCTCCTGCCAGTACTAACAGTCTATATCTAAAAATATCATATAAATATAGAATTATCACTAATTGTTTGCAAAATGGGAGACCTTTTAATGAAACAAAAGGACCCAGATGATGCTGCACACAGATTTCCAGGACCACACTGCCTAAATCCCTGTCAGCCATATGTGCAGCTGCATCCGTGCAGTTTGTGTTTTGATCCAGTAAAAGGTATCACTTCTTGCAAGCAATACAGTTTCAGATGAAACATAAATGTATTCACAGTAACATTATGCAAAAATCACTAATACACATGATACTGATATCAGGTACATACCTTTCTTTAAATTGTTCTTCATGGTTCCTGCTCATTAAGCTTACAATCTAATTCATGATTAAGACAGCAAGTGTGAAGTCATAAATGTAACATCTTGCAAGAAAAGGAAATACAGTTGAATGCATTTCTCAGATAATATTAAAGGGAACCTGTCACAACAGTAACCGCACCCCTTCCCCAAGCCCACTAACAGTACCTTCTTCTGTAATATGTATGTTCCCTGGGGGTCTTTTTAGCATAATCCTAGGTGGCAACATTAATTTAAAAATCATATTTTATTCTTTTGTAGGAAGCAATCAGGCAGTCATAAACATTCCCTGCCCATGTTCATTTTCAATGATGATGGCTGCCATGTAGACTGCCAGATACTGTCACTTGTAAGAGGGTTGGAGGCTAGGAATATCTACTCTCATAAAAAATAAAAAGCAGGTTTGGGTTACCAAATGTTGGGTTTACAATTACAGTAAAAATCTCATATTAATAAAGCACATCTTTATTTAATTTTCTCTTTTTTTTTTGCTCTCCAGTAGAATTCTACAATGATGCGGGTAGGAAATCCATTTTAACAAACACAAATAGCTAATTATCATACTGTTTTTACAGCAACGTACACTTCTTATAAATATGTAACTGCTCCACTGATAAAGTAGTAACTGCTGAATTAATATTTAATTAGCTACTCGATGTGTTGGAAAATCTACCATCACTGTACAATAACAATATCTTTAACATATAAAAGACAGCCCTCCAGGTATCTTACTGCATGTTACATTTTCATAAAAGCTTTAGGAATTCAGGATCTTTTCATATCCAGTATTAAATCCATAACTCTTCTTATATCAAAACTTTCAGACTTTATTATTTTATTTTGCATATACTGAGAATAATAGTTTCTTATTTATAATGTTTACCAAGTATTTGCGTCACAAAAGGAAACTATATTGAGACCTTGCCATAGTCATGCTATGGCAATTTTACACAGATGGAAAATGGAAATAATATTCCCCTCTCAACTTAATTTAAATTTTTCTGACCACTTCATGATAGAACCATGTAGATTAAGGACTACATTGCAAGTTTGATAGCATTACAGTGACATTGGCACCCTCGCACTGCCATACAGAAAATCCCAACTTTAACAATAAACTGCAAAAGGAAAACTAGAATTGTAACTGATGTTCTCGACAATTTTAAATCATTAGAAATTACCACATATGTTGTACAGAATAAATAAATGAAAAAATTGGGGTAGACAAAGAAACAAAAACAAATTTCACCTGTAAAATGCACTAAACACACTGGTACATGAAAGGGTTACCATATAAACTTGAGTTTAAGCCGAGTTTTTCAGCACAATTTTTGTGCTGGAAAAGCCCCACTCAGCTTATACTCAAGTAAATTAAAAAATAATAATCACCTTCGGCGCTGTTCTCTGGTGTCCTCTTTTCCCCGACTTGTTTTCTGCACTCAGGTCTGACCCCTGGGGAATGCGGGCAGAGACATGTCCATGCTCTTTGCCCACCCGCACACACACACACAGTGTGACATCATCAGGCTTCGAGACGCCGAGTCGTAATATGTGCGTGACGTGCAGGGAAGCCAGTGCCAAGCTATTAAAGAGAGATGGGGGAGAAGAGGACGCCAGGGGGCAGCGCCAGAGGTGAGTACTAAGTTTATTATTTTATCAGGGGAAATGCTGGATATTATATTTAAGGGGCGCAGTGTTGAACATTACCTTAAAGGAGGGCTCTGCTGGACATTTCCTTAAAGGAGGGCTCTGCTGGAATTTTATTTTTAAAGGGGGCTCTGCTGGAGATTTTATTTAAAGAGGAAGCTGCTATAGGATATTTTATTAGAGAGTAGTTGCTGCATTTTTTCCCCTAGGCTTATACTCATATTAATAAGTTTCCCCCAGTTTTTGGTGGCAAAAATAGGTACCTTGGCTTATACTAGGGTCAGCTTATACTTCAGTATATATGGTAAGTAATCCAAAATGGAATCATACCAACAAAACTCTGTAGTGGACATTGATCAAGCCCTCGCTGCATAATTCTGGCAGTTGTAACAATTTCGTCTCAGTTGTGTTAATAATTTCATTTATTCAATCTAGTTTTTTTTTTTATTAAACCTTTTTATTGTTTTTTTCTCAACATACAAACTGCAGCATTGTTCAGTAAAATACAAGATAATCACATAAGACATTAGTGGTATTTGTCTAATACAATTTAGAACGTTTATGTTCTGAGAGATTGAGATTAGGTGGGGGGATGTGGTGGGGATTAGGGGGAGAAGAGTCAAGTCCAGTCAATCAAATTTTTAAAAGTGGATGGGAAGGTGGTGGTGGTTGGTCAGTTAAGCCTAATTTATCAACTTTGGTATTTATGACACTCCAGTAAAGGGTAGCGGGGTTATAAAGTTAAGTAACATCTTAGAACAAACTAAAATAGAGCAGAGCTTGATAAAGTTCTCTATTTTATCTACCGGGATGTGCAATGTAGTAGTATCTAAAATATTTATTTTCTTGAAGCAAAGGAAAATGATCATTAGAAGTATATTATCTTTAATTACTATATGAACAAACATACTCAACAGTTTTCTTCATATGAACTTTTTTGATGACTTAAAACAATGTTTTGGGACTTTAATAATAATTTCACTAGATTTTCAATTCAGTATCAACATGGATTGAGAGATAAAAGTATATTTGATGGCACTCACCTTGAAGCGGTTGATCAAATCATAACGTGTGAGCAATTCATAAAAGATGAATTTAAGTGCATGATCGCCACTAGCATCATTTAGTGCAAATACATCAAAGGACCACTTGTCAACATTCTGCAAGAGAGCATCATACAGTTATTAATATTCTCTGTCCCACACACATACAACAACATTAACATACAGATGAAAGTTTTCATCCTGCCAGCATGAAATCTGTAAGAGAATGTATTATACATTCATTTCTGAACCTTTGATTTAGGGTCTATGATGATCATCAGCAAGTCCTTGTGCATTGAGCTAAATTTTCTTATAAAAAAAACAATAATTCAGTGTATATATTTGTGGAAGACATGAGACTAATGTTAAAAGATGCAGGAAATACTCATTCACTTGTAAGCACTTCATTTAAATATACTTTCCAAAATTTGAAGGCATCAAAAGTAGTGCAATGCTACACATGTGCAAATATACATCTATAGGATGAGATGCCAACACTTTGAAGCCAACCCATTAATAGGGCTGAGATATATCTATGAAATCCATGAATTTATTAAGTGTCGGCACCACAATATTCTTGTTTTCCAACACACTCGATGTTCTATTTTGGGGCACAAAATTTTGTGTCTGCTTGTGAACCCATCAGTTTTCTGGTGCTTCTATTTTTGAGACATGTTTTGGGGGCTTATTGTGGCACAATAATAGCCCAGCTAAAAGCCGGTTCTAAACCTTCTCAGTCCATGCACCAATTTATTAATCCCTTGTGCCACAAAGTTATATCCTACTGAACAGTATAGAACTATTCTAGCACCACCCTGCGCCCAAATGGGCATGACCTCAAGAGAAAGGAACTTGGCCTGTAGGGAAATCAGCCATGCGACAGTTTACATCGACCTAAACTGGGTCTAAAGTAGGAACTGACAGTCTTATACTGCACCAGAGTTTATAATCTCAGTGATAAATCTGGCTCAGCAAAAGACTAGTGTTTTCTAGTTAGAAACTGACAGAACCTGAAACAAATTGTTAAATTCCCCGCATTGTGCACCTGGCTCAGTTCTATGCCAGTTCCATCCAAGTGTGGAACTGCGCTATAACCTGTGCCTGAACATGACGCAGGCTATTGCTAGTGTGCAGGCCCAGGAGTGCCCCATGAGGGTGGAGTAGTTACAATTCCCATCTCTGCACTGAGCATTGTGACTAAGTCAAAGCTTGTACATCAGTATTAAGGTGTGATGGCCATGATAAATCCAAAGGCAAAAGAAGTTGATCAGCACTCACAGGCTCTGTTAAAAATGTTGTGCAGCTTTATTTATCCAAAATGGTTACAATACAGATAAAAGGCAGGTGCAAGGATAGGATGCTATTCACATCTACACAGATATCGCTATGAGCTGGACGCGGGCTGATATACCGAGCACTCCGGAAGTAGAAGCGTTCTCACATGTCTTGGCAATCAGCCTTATCTTAGTGGTTTAGATTTTTTGATAAATCTGACGTATGAGAAGTTGTGGTCTATAGTGGATTTAAAGATTTTTTTTCTTGAAAAGTCACACAGGCACAACACGACCTATACTATTTCCTACACTAGGAGGGAACATGAGTGAATTTGCACTGAAATTTGTAACTTTTTAAAGAGTTGCACATTATAAATCTGACTGCATCTGAATTGACCTAATAAATCTGACGTAAGTAGGAAGAAATGTAAAGTGAAGAAGGCAGACAATATCAGACAAAGAATCAGGTGTGGAGCAGCACCGTGCAAGGGGTAAAGTTGGGTGCAAAAATCTTCCAAACGGGTTTAGACACAACCCACCACGGTAATGAAAACAGCGATGAAGCAGCACTCCATATAGTGAAAAAAATCTTGAGTTTTTATTCCACCATAGTGACCATGCAACGTTTCACCTTATCAATAAAGGCATTTTCAAGCATGCTTGAAAATGCCTTTATTGATAAGGTGAAACGTTGCATGGTCACTATGGTGGAATAAAAACTCAAGATTTTTTTCACTATATGGAGTGCTGCTTCATCGCTGTTTTCATTACCGAAGGCAGACAATAGTCACAGAAAAGGCTAAAGTATTTAGCAAAAACTAATGCAATAATTATATGACAATCAAACATCTGAAAACTGGCATAATTACAAAGATTCATTTCCCGCTATAGATTCCCCTTAAAGGGGTTTGCCCATGAAAGAAAGTTATCAAATTTGAATTCCTTTGTGATGCTAATATACCAAAAATAACTTTTAAACCTGCAATTTTACAGTTGTATTGCTGCTTTTTCTCTAGATTAGTTGCTCAGTGTAGGCTTCAACTCTGTGGACGGGCACTAGCTGAGCAGATATTTCCCGATTCATCTGTTCTATACTTGTGCAGGAGATGATGTGTGCTGACAATGTGCTTAGATTAACAAGGTTCAGGGTTTAGCTACACTTCAATTTAGCTTCTGATTATTTCGAGTATCTAACACAAAGAAAAAGAGATGAGACAGATCAGTCATAAGATGCATATTATACAAGATGATACTCAGGTCTGCTATTTAACCTAACCAATGAAACACACTTAACACTGCTGTGTCCCCCTCCCCTTGGATCAAGAGCTTATCTTATTTGTAGAGCTGGTCTATTCTGCACACTGCTGGAGCCTCTGGCTCTAATGATCTCTTCCTATTATTCCTTCCCCACCCTCCACATGTTCATATGAGAGGAATCTGAGAGGATAGGAATATAAGTCCGATCATAGTTAGGAGTGCATTTATGGTCATATCCAAGAACAACCAAAATATAAAACAATAATAGATAATAATAGAAACAGTTTACAATTACATCTGTGAAATTCTGTATTTTTGTTAATAACATTGAATTTAAATGTGTTATTTTGCGATCCTGAGTACGTTTTAGAATTTTGTCAACGTGGGATTACCCCTTTTAACTGCAATCTTCTCAACTGGGACATGTTACGCCAATTTGTATATAACAGATAGGAAAGCTAAAAATATAGTAATAGCAAACCGGACAGTGCTGTAGGTTATTTGGTGAAAAACCTGCAGGCAGGTTCCTTTTAAATAGCAATTTACTGTAAAATATAATCTCAGGTACAATTGGATAGGTATTTGTTCATAAAGGAGAACAGCTACAGGGAATCCTAGCTGAGGACAGGCTGCAGTGTAAATAATAAATAATAATAATTCTTTATTTATATAGCGCACACAGATTACACAGTGCTGCACCAAGCATGTCAAATTGGTCCCTGTCCCCATGGGGCTCACAATCTAAACAACCTAACAGTATGTTTTGGAGTGTGGGAGGAAACAGGAGGAAACCCACGCAAACACAGAGAGAACATACAAACTCTTTGCAGATGTTGACCTGGGTGGGATTAGAACCCAGGACCCCAGTGCTGCAAGGAAGAGGCGCTAACCACTAAGCCACCGTGCCACCCAAAAATCAAGGGACTGTTATATCTTAATTTTATTTAAGGAGTTGTAAGAGTTAGATCTATATGTAAGCCATGGCTGAAATTCACAATGTAAGAATGTGGTTTTTCATAAAGAATTAAAGCTAATAGGTGATTGAATGTGACCTGCAGATATTATACATTACAACGAGAGCTGGACCCAGGACATCCTTTCTGCACAGCAAAGAGTCCATTCATCCAATGCATACTTAAGTAACAAGAGTGTCCACTAGATATGGGGAGGTCTGCTGCACAATCCAAATAAACAGATGGAAATGAAGTGCATATTAGATCATATATGTAAATGTATTCAGCGGGTAGTGGAATTCTCCAGCTTTGTTGAATTGAAAAATAGCCATAAGTTTTTCCATTTTTTGAGTAAATTTAATTATGAGCCCATATTGTCTTTAGCTCATATCTAATGCAATTTATTAGAAGCAGTGATGTCTCTTTTCTACAAAGACTCAATAGGAGTCTCTGGTGAATGGAATAAGGATGTGTATGACTGACACATATAAATGTATGGCTACTGAGGCATATGATCCCTGCTATTAAGAGCGTTATAGCAATAGCCAGGCCATTTCAGTCCATGTTCAGAGAATCTGTGCAGCCAGTTCTGTCAGTATTTGGTTCTCATCTCTTTGAGACTGGTACGTGACCGATGTATAATAAGGCTGGGCAACATTGTGATCATTAAAGAACAAATTATTAAAGAATTATTGCTGTCTCCATAGATAACAAAAGGTGCAAAAAAACACATTGCATAGATTCTCAGGAGGCAGCATCAGGCCCTATACAATTCAGTGCTTTTTAATTATAAATCTCCCAGTCTTTTTAACTCCCCCCCCCCACACACACACACACACATCTAGAGCGTCTTCTGCTCTAGAAGCACATGACCTATAAATAACTAAAATGTGGTGAAATTGACAAAAATGCATTCCTCTAAATTTTCTTGTGGGCTTTGTTTCTACAGATTTCCCTGCAGGTTCAAAATGACACCTCTCCTTTATTCTTTGGGTTGGTATGATCACAAGGATACCAAACTTATATAGATAAAAAAAAAAAATTAAAACCTTTTTCATAAAAAAAAAAAATATCCCGCGGTTAGTCCAAATCAGTCAGGTTGTCCGACGGCCACTCCCCCGATTTGTGTCGCATGGAAGTTGGCACAAAATGTGTGTTATCGAAAACCTGAATAAAAGCAGGCATTATGGGCAAATTATTCATTAGCTACTGAGGAAGGAGCCGATGAATGGCTCGGAAACGCATCTAGCAGCTCTCTCATTTGTTCCGTGTATCTACGCTCATTTTTATGGTTCTGGACTGTCATCATTTATCAGTTTTTATGCTGCACCTAATCTAATCTAGCTATGAGCCATCAGACGGACACTTACTAACAGTCCAACGGCAGCGGCTTCCCCACCCACCCGTGTGAGCTGCGCTCCTACACACCTGTGCGATTCCCTCTCTGACCGCGCTGAATGGAGTGACATGCATGCACAGAAAAATCGGAAAGAAGCTGATTGACACAGATCTGACTGCTTTGTTTGTGGAGGTAAATGCTGATTAACCGTCCGAGGAGTGGACTGTATTGTAAATATACACTTTCACTGTTAAACAACTGAGGGTAAGCACAACATCCAAATAAAGGTTAACCTTGCCAGTATATCTGATGAAAGAGATATTTATCGCATCCAGCTACTTATTCAAACAAATGGCTGGCCACCTAATTTGGAGCCCACACCCAGTGTAAAATCATCCTGTGTGGACTGCAGCTTAAAAGATCCAATTGTGGAAACAACTGAACCATATGCGCATGTGACTGGCCATACATTTTAATCGAATATATGGACTTTGATACGCTTATACGGAACAAGAACAACATGAGACCTTTTTTATCTTTTTTACATTTTAAACATATTTTTGAGGTATAGGTAAAGCACGTGGGCCCCTTTGAGTGCCACCTTACCTTTTTGCCCTGCCTGAGATCACACCGTGATACCTTTTTATGTCCTAATTGGGTATAAACATTACGTTTATTTTTTTGCAGCTTTATATTGCTGCCTACTTATATAGGACTGATTTTTTATAATTGTTTGATATTCAGTACTGTTATGTATTTTATCTATTGTTGCTTATGTATAACATTAAAATTTAATATGTGAGAATAAGGATGTGTATTTTTATTTATTTATTTATTTTGATGTATCGAGACCACAACTCGATTAAAACTTCTATATTAACTGTCTTACGAAATCAGTGTGAATTGGTGCTTGGTGTATTTTCTCTTCTCTTTTTAGTTTTTGTTTGATACAGAGAGACACTTGGATCACACCGACAGCACTTCCACTGCTTAGTTATCCTATTCTCTAACAATCAATGTCTGGGTAGTGCAGAGGTTTTATCTATTTTTATTTAAACTGAGATTGTGCTTTAAAAAAATTGACGAATAATGCAGTTAATGCTAATTGTTAGAGATGGGCAAATTTTTTAAAAATTCCAATCGCCCAGTTCGACGAATTTTCCAAAAAAAATTTGACCCGAATTGGATCATGGCGAATCACATTAACCCCTTAACGCCGAAGCCACTTTTCACCTTCCTGACATGGCCCATTTTTTCAAATCTGCCCTGTGTCACTATAAGTGGTTATAACTTTGGAACGCTTTAACATATCCAAGTGATTTTGAAATTTTTTTCTCGTGACACATTGTACTTCATGTTAATTAAAACATTTTGGTGGTATGTTTAGTATTTATTTATGAGAAAATCAGATATTTGGTGAAAACTTGGAAAAAGTCTCAATTTTTGAAATTCAAAAATTCTACTTTTACCACACATGAGTCATAACACCAAAAAACGTAATAACTAGCATTCACTGAATGTCTACTTTATACCTCCGTGGTTTTTTATACATACTCTTATTTTTGTAAGATGTTATGGGGCTTTGAATGTCAGGTGCAATTTTTCACATTTTCATAAAAAAAAGCAAAATCCTGCTATTGAGGGACCTGCTCAGGTTTCAGGTCACTTTGAGAGGCGTAAATAAAAGTAAAACCCCATAAATTACCCCATTATAGAAACTACACCCCTCAACGCATGTAAAACAACTTTTATGAAGTTTGTTAACCCTTTAATTGTTTTACAGGGGTTAATTTTGAAATTAAAAAGAGAGAAATGGAAGAATAAGACTTGTGAAAAATATTTTTGTGTTGTGTGGGGTATATTGTGATCCAATTCCTTGTAACATCATAATGCAGACAATAAGTAGACCACAAAATCCTCACAAAAACAATGTTTCAATTTTTAAAAGAAGATGTGTAAAATGATAATAGATTTTAATACGTTTTTAGTATCTGCTGATACTTTTAAAATAGGATATATTATCACTTTCCTTGTAACTCTGCAAGTAAGCATGTCATGTGCATACCTGATTTCCCATACCTGTCATATCCAGCAATACGTGTCAAATCACATGTCATCTACTGAGTTAGATTTTTGCACAGAAATTAGGATAACATAAAAATGCTATTGATTTTGTCATAAGGTTTTGACTCATGAAAGACAATTTAAGCGGAATCAAAACTGTTCTAAAACTGGTTCTATCTGTAAACACAAATAGGGAAGCTGTCACTTACTTTTACTCCCCTAAACTAGAAGCCCCTTCAGGTAGGGTATGATATCTTCTTTCTAGAATTAACTCTTTTATTTGAAAACATCTGGAACCATAGTTAAAGTATTGTATTAAAGAAGATAATCTCATCTTTCAAGCCAAATCAGGGTTGTGGTTTTTTGTGCTACAGAAAAGGAGATATTTTTCAGAGGTAAATTCATATTTAGAAATGCGAGCTGCAGATACAGATACAATTCCATACTGTGTCTTTTATCAGGTTCAGTAGGAAACAGAACAACAGGCCTGATATGATTTGAAAGATTATATTATTTTATTAATCTGACACAAGGTTCAAAACTATAAAGCCCAATATTTGGACATTTGAATTAATGCCACCCCTCCAGCATTTCAGTTTCGCAGATTTGTATAGCAGATACAATCAGGCCTTTAGTGCCATGACCTATAGAGTCAGAGATACTGGTGTTCAAGTGTTTGAGAACAGAACTGTTCTAGTTAGCCATAGCAACCAATTAGAGTTTTAATTTTATAAACAACTGTGGGAAAATGAAAGCTGGCCTATGATTGGTTGTCATGAGCACCTACAACAGTTCTGTTCTCAGACACTTCTGCTATATTTCCCCCTGTTACATTATTGCCCATATGACCATTTCTGTAGAACACACATACCACAAACCATAAGGGTTTCTCCTTTTCACATTGCCGTTGTGGTGACGTATATATACGGCCGCAAGCTTGCTGACGTAGTTACTGCCCCATAGACCGCAATAGGCTCCCTGCGGCATTAGGGTGCTGTGCACGATAGATGTTCTATCTTACCCCGCTGATACACTTTTGCGCTGTGCATCCCTATGGAGAGGGGAGGGATGAGAAGTGCTCATCCCTCCTCCTCTCAGACAAGTGTCTGAATGTAAGCTTAAATCTGATACTAGAACCATGGTCATATCTACGATCTACTATATAAAATAAAAGAAGATTGGAGCGCTTAACCCGTTAACGCTCAGCGTCCGATATATCGGACGCTGAGCTCAATGACTTAGCGCTCAGCGTCCGATATATCGGACGCTGAGCCCATGCCGGTTCAGCTCAAGATCTGAGCCGAACCGGCATCGGAAAAAACGGGGTGCCGGCTGTGACTGATAGCCGGCACCCCAGTGTAACACCCGCGATCGGAGTTGACTCCGATCGCGGGTGCTTAACCCGTTAAATGCCGCGGTCAGCGCGACCGCGGCATCTAACATGCCTCTGGGGGGGTCTTTCCTCCACGATCGGCCCCTCCGAACCATTTTCGGGGGGCGCCGATCGTTGCCATAGCAACTCTGGGGTCCGATCTGGACCCCAGAGTTACCTGCAAGAATTGCCGGTAAGATGGCGTCTGTGACGTCATCTTACTGGCACAGTGCCAGCCTATGCAAGTGTATAGGCTGACACTGATAATACTCTGCAATACATGAGTATTGCAGAATATTATCATGAACAAGCAATCAGAGGATTGCTTGTTCATATCCCATGGTATAAAAGTGAAAAAGTAAAAAAAAAAAGCTATTCAATAAAAAAATAAAGTCATAAATCACTAAAAATGCCCAAAACCCCCAAAACATATAAAGAGACATATAACTAAAAAAAAAGTCTAAATCATAACACAAACCCCACATATATAGTATCACCGCGTCCGTAACAACCCGTAGAATAAAAGTAAATCATTATTGAACCCCCACGATAAACGCCGTAAAAAAAAACTGCTATAAACCTTCCAAAAATTATGATTTTTAGCTATTCAATCCCACAAAAAATGCTATAAAATGCGATCAAAAAACCATGTGTACTCCGACATGATACTGGTGCAAAGTACAACATGTCCCGCAAAAAATAAGCCATCAACCAGCTCCGTAGCCAAAAAAGTAACAATGTTCTGCCACTTGGAAGACGGCAATACATAAATGATAGATTTTTCCCCACATTAGGGTTTTGTTTGACAAATTTAGTAAAACGTAAGAAAATATATTCAAGTCTGGTATCCCCGTAATCGTATCGACCCATAGAATGAAGATAATATGATTATTAGGCTATACGGTGAACACCAAAAAAAAAAGAGTAAAAAAACCAGTAGAGAATTGATGCTTTTCTACTCCTGCCCTCAAAAAAAGTTCCTAAATTTTCAACAATAGGTGATACCAACCCCAAAATGGTAACAATGGAAAAAGCATCTCATCGCGCAAAAAAAATGGCATCACATGGCCCCAATAGCGCAAAAGCGAAAATTTTATAGCCTTCAAAAGGGGCCAATGAGGAAACTAAAATCCTGGCAGCTGCAGGGCGCTCCTTCCCTTCTGCGTCTCGCTGTGTGCCCATAAAACAAGTAACGGCCACATGTGGGGGGTCTTTGTACTCAGGAGAAATTGCAGAACAAATTGTATGGTGAGTTTTCTCTTTTTATATTTTGGAAATGTGTAAATGTTAGGGCTAAATGAACGTATAAGGGAACAATTTGACCATTCTAAATTTCACCTCCATATTGATTCAATTACTATGAAGATCTCAAGGGGTTAACAATCTTCGTAAAAGCGGTTTCTGATAGCTTGAGGGGTGCAGATTTGAAAATGGGTTGGTTATATAGGGGGGTTTTGATGCTAAATATGTAAAATTTCATTCAAAACTGTATTTATCCCCAAAATAGTCAATTCTGAAAATCCGGAAAAGCGATATTCTTTTTGTAAGCCGCGTGACATCAAAATAAATTATCCAGACATTTCAGAAATTATGAAAATGTAAAGTAGACAAATGGGAAATGTTATTCAGCAACTTATTTAGGTGGTAAATCTATCTGCCTGGAAACGCAATGATTTTGAATTTCGAAAATGGCAAATTTTTCAAAAAATGTATCATATTTTCTTTTTTTTTGTAAATAAACGCAAAACTTATCAGCCAAAATTTACCACTAAAATGAAGCACAACATGTGGGGAAAAAACAATCTCAGAATCGTTTTGATAAGTAACAGTGTTCAAAAGTTATAACTATATAAAGCGACGCAGGTCAGAATCCAAAAAATCGGGCTGAGCCTTAACCTGCAAAATGGCTGCGTCCTTAAGGGGTTAATAAAGGGCTGTTTGTAATCAGCTTGTCAAGCTTATCAAGCAGGGGCAGTCTAAAGCAAACAACCTTTCAGATTTTCAGCTGTTTAATAATAATAATTTTTAAGTTATTAGAAGCACATTATATTGCACTACACTTACATAGAGGATACATTATTGTGTCCGTAAGCTGAAGGGGTTAAAATGAAGTTTTCCTTTAGAAAAGAAGTGAGCCAAAGTTTAGGCCTATGGCCTGTGGCCAGACTTAATTCATCCTTAAGTAAAAATGATGGTGTATTTTCAGTCTGTATAAATTCATGCATAGCTAAGTCTTATTGCTCTAGCAATGCATTAAAGATTCAAATCTTTAAATTGGAACTTTCATTTTATGCTCAATATCTGTCAAGGGTTATTTCCCAATCCTTTCTTTTCACTACAATAAACGAGGAGAAAATGCTATGGTTTTCTTGTATATGTTGGTGCGTGACTCACAACTGACAAATGACTTATGGAAAAAGGCTCAGGCGTTATGATGGCTGTCATAAAAGTTTCATAAAGAATAATTGCATAGTCTCAGATCAGACCCTGACATTTAACCCAAGCGTATAAAAACTTCACTATTCAACTTTATAAGTGAAGAACTATCAGATTTATTCACTAATGTTATGGACCATGCAACATAGCGTTCCAAAAAATGTTACACTGGCCTTTTTTCATATGACTCTCAGACTTATTCAGACTTATAGTAGAATCTTTTCATATGCCATTTATAAGAACAAAAACAAAGAAATAAATCATATGTAGTAAACAGAAGAGAACCAGGCCCTACTCAGTGGCACACTCTTGCATTTTTAGCATATTGTAGAAATTCTGATGAAAACACAATAAAGAGGCTCTACATTCAGTGGGACGGGGTCGACCAAAGAGTGGGTCATAAAGAGATTGTGCTGTAAGTGTTGATTTGTGAAGCGGGTCTGAATGCTGGGACTTTCAGAGGCACAGAGACTTTTTTGCACATTTTTTGCCACTTTTTCACATTTGCAACACAACTCAAGGTGCACTATTTTTCAATGGATCCATTGTTTATATCTGGGACTGTTTTAAAAAGTCACAAAAAGTCGCAAATGCTAGACAAGACTGACCTGTCTAACTCCACAACCTTGAAAAAAATTTAAGGTTGCAAAAAATTCAAAAGTTTATTTTCGACAGCATTTTCGAAGGCATTTTTAAAAAACCATTTGGGATCTAAAATGCTTTATTTAGACACATCCAAAGTTGTGCAAATGGACAAAACTGATTGCAATTTCTTTTCTATTTTTGGAAAGACAGTTGTTTTATTTTTTAACCAAAAAAAGCTGTCTTTCAGCTGCAATATGCAGACAATATAACCAAATGCACGGTATAAGGAAAGGGGGATATTTATTGGACAGCCAACTGCAAGACTTTTTAATGCAAATATGTGCAACTTATGTAATAAATGTCTCAAAAAGAGATCTGAAAAAACCCATTAAACACAAGTAAAGTGAGATTGATAAATTACCAAAGAAGCAGACAGAAAAACGACAAAACAAGGCAAAACAAATAGAGTTAAGAAAAATGATCCCCTTCGTTTTAGTGTTAGAGGACGCTTTTATGGTGCAAATTACAGCACAATTCTGCCACAAACAGATAATCTCCCTCATTATGTACATCAAAATGCAAGCATTGACCTTAGGTTGAGGACTGGAGCCAGTGATGTGATGGGGTAAAATTCTCTGGTTTTGAAGACAAATATGAGCTGATCAATTTAGTAAAAAAAGGGAAAAAATGGGTAAATATGAGCTAATGCACAATGATGAGTGAGTCTTAATGGGGTCACCTGTCTGCTAGTAGCTAGTGCTACACTACTACAGTATTGTGCAGATGCAGCAGTTCTTGTTCTTTCTTTCTCAACTTTGGCCTTCTTTCTACAATTGGCAACTGGATGTACCCAGTTGAGTATGTGTGTCACACACAAACGGATACCGTCCAATCAGTTCTGTAGTGATGGACTAACTAAATAAGCATTTGACAGGAGGCTAGTAATTCCGAGTTCTCATTTTTGGTAATATTTATGAGTATATATATACATATAGATCTGAGGTTAGGAAGACTCTACTCTGACTAAGGTGTTATAGCTTAGGGCAACATCATTCCAGAAGATTGGGGCCAGAGATACGGGCATGGTTATGTGTGTTACTACTTAAAGCGTAACTGTAAAGCTATGGTGATTTTACCAAATTATTAAATGTGATTCCCCCTTTGAAAGCAAACAGAACGATGCCTACTTTGTGCTACTCGTCATTTTCTTTCCAAAGCTATGGCAGTTTGTGTTCTGAAAGTGTTTGACAAAAATATTTCCCACCAGAGGTGAAGTGGGCGGAGACTAATATCTGTCAGTCTATGCCCTCAAGCTGAGGCAAGTTAGCTTGCCACAGACCCCATGATGCCCTGTGTTCTCTCTCAAAGTAATTTAGCATTAAATCCATATAGTTTCCCACAAGTAAATCTACTGAACACTGCACAGCATATTTTCAGGATGTATGTGGTGACTAGCCTACCAGTTTTCATCACATGGAGGAGCAGGGAACATGTAATAAGTGGTAGAAATCATTAGTAAACCAATTACATGCAGTCTATGCCTGTGCTGTGTGAGCAGTAAGAGTTGATAGCTTATCTACACAAAGTTGATACTGCCAATGACAAGGTGGGGCAAGGGAGCAGTGAGAAGGGCAGAGACAGACAGAGAAACTTCTGTAGAATCACAGCCTTGGATGGAGGGACTGATAGGGAATAGGGAAGATCTTGTACCTCACTATTCTGTGCAGGAGACTTCTAAATTCACTGTTCTGAAAACTTCTAGCTCTGCTACATTTACTGAAACATGACCTCTTCCACTGTGAGCAGGGAGCAGCATCTCCTTCCCTCCCATGAATCCATGGTGTTAACAATGCACGGATTCATAGGGCTTATTAGCACATGGAGAGGAGGCAGCCATTGCAATAATGAGGTAATTTGAGGGCTATAGCAAAGAAACTACTGCATATAGGTAATAAAGATAAAAGGGAAAGTTACTTTACACCCCAAGAGCTATTGATTTGTGAAAATAAAAGAACCTTTAGAACCTAAAGTTACTCTTTAAGGGCTACCGCTTGAATTTATGTCTTTTATTGCTGTAAGCTATCACATATTGAGCTCTTGTCTCTACTTAGGATAATTTGATTGTGGACTTCTGATTTGTTAAAGGCTATAACTTTATTGAATGTATTGAATTCCTATACTCCTATTCTTATTACATTGGCCTATATATGTTTTTGGTTTACAGTTTTTTCACCCTCCCCTCCGGGCTGAGCTCTTCTCCTCTATGTCATTAACTTGTTTTTAATACCATTATCATGTCATTTCATAGTTTCATTAACAATCTCATAAAAGTTATTTCTATTTTTTATGTCAAATGACTTATTTATTGGTTCTTTAGAAATGTTTTGTATAAACAAGGGAAAGAGTTATACCATTGGAGATGCCATCATTTCCTAAAACAAACATGTCAGGAGAGATGAATTCGGTTCATTAGCATAACAATTGATAGAATTGCAATCAAATACACCTCAGGGTGGATTGTCAGCCCAATCATGATACTATATCGATCTGGATTTATGATTATTATTTAGCCAGTCTGAGTCATTGTTCAATGGGTACAGATATTGGCTGTAAACTTCTTTAAGATTTTAATGTATTGTTGAACCAGTGCTATTATGCAGGAAAAGACAGCTCCTAAGTGAATTCACATTTTTCCAAATAAATGACTGAATTGATCAATGATTTCTGACAGTAATGTTCTTTTACAGACTACAAATTGTGTAAAACAAAGGTTTCAAAGGTTAATCTCAACACAAGACATTTGCCTTTCTCAAATATTGATTTCATCTCAATTACTATTATGTAAAGACTGCCACTGATTGCATTGCATTGCATGTGCTCAGATTTCACTATATGACTATAGGGTGGAAATCAATGCTATTTCTAAGGGTTACCCATGTACACCCTCCAAGCTCAACTTTACTAAGGCCATTTCCCCTAAATATATATTTGGAAGTGTCCCACAATTTTTCCTTTACTTACTGGTGATTTATTAATCTGTACTTTACAAGCATCCTATACTTGAAGCTTACACTAACCATGCACTAACTGCCTGGTGAGCCTGTGATATACACAGAGGCAGAGCTGCAGGGAAGAGGGAGAGGAGCAACATCCCTTGCTGGTGATAACACAGGAATGTTAGAGAATACCAGACACAGCTCCTGGCTGAAGACATTGGGGCAGGTTTATTAATCTGAATATAGAAAACTGTCTTTGCCTCATTTATGAGGGTTTTAGAGTTTTCAGGCTCTCCTACGACTAGTATAACAAATGTGCGTGGCATATGAAAAGGGGCATGGCCTCACAGTAAAAATTCCAGTGCCAAAAATACCGCTGACCTGACAGAATTTTGGCTGTAACATAAGCCAGCTAATAGGAGGTGCAGAGTACGACTAGACAGTCTTGTACTAGCACGGATTTATTATTCTGCATCAGACTATTATATGAATCTTGTGTAGCATAAGACTATCAACTCTAACTCGGCACTGTGTTACCTTATGACACTTTTGATAAATCCACCCCAGTGGATTTAAAACTGGGGTGGAATTAAAACTTTTGAGGTAATGATTAGAAGAAATAAATTGAACAGAAACTAAACTCAGTATTGTAACAGATAATGCAATATAAAAATAATGTTATATGTGATTATATTTTTCTATTTTTTGACATGGTAAACTAGGCCATACAGTCTAAAATTGTACCAAATATAACATGATGGCTGATGAGGCTGTAATATATTTGCACCACCCTTTGATGTCACATTTTAATCATATCCCTCTTCCTACTTATTCATACACTCTTGTTTACTGGGGCACAAAATTACGTACATAACATGGGGTCAGGATTTAGCTAATAAGAAATATCTCAGCAGAAATTGACCCAATAAACTACTACCAGTATCTTTTCATGCAGATGAACTACTTCTAGTTCATGTCTCATCCCTATTTCTGGATGATATTGTGGTAGTATCATCCAGAAAATCAACTTGGAAGTGAGAGTTAAATGTAAAATCATTGTCTAATGTCACTGAGCTAAGCATTAAATTCACCTTACTTATTCTTTAAATCCGAATATAGAAAATTCATAAACAGTATTACATTTCTTTTAAAATAGTCTCAGAAGATTTGACTGTATATGTAATATAAGTGGTACTTACCTTTAAAACAGCAATGACAGCTGGGGGATAACTCAGCCCAACCATGTTTGACGTTCGTCTGTACATCCTAAAGAAAGAAATCATTGCTTTATTATTTTGTTCCACATTTAATCACACAGTTAATAAACTGAACTATTGTACATATACATACATGCATTATACCAGTAATAACAAATCTAGAACAAGAATCTGAAGTCCATAATAAAAAAGGGTCCTACAAACAACAGAAACTTGATAATCAGATACCACCTGATGTGTAATTTAGGCCTCAACAGTTTTTGATTGTTTTTGTCAACCGTGAACTGGAGGACAAACTGTGGCCAGCTCATGGCCACCACTGACACAACCACGGTGTCAGAAGCACCCCTCTGTGTCACCTATGTGGGTCCTATTCTTGCCCAAATTTGTGGCACAGATGCCAGGCTCCTATGGAGCTCACACCTCACATCTCCAGCTGGCCCGAACCTTCCATGGGTTGCATTTCCAGTTGTGTGCATTTAGCCCTGGTATCAGGTTTTCAGTTGCTAATCATTGTCACTTAACGTTGTATTGAATTTACTAAAAAGGTTTAACTTTAAGGCATATCATATATTTTTATCTGTGAAATTTATATTTTTATTACATATAGAAATTCCTGCAGTGAGAAACTCAGACCTGTGGTACCTGGAATGTAGGCTAAGCACAAGAAGACAAAGAAAGGAAATTCACTTTCCAGTTATTTTCTTCTTTTTGGGCAATTCCTATTTATGAAAGTTTCCTGCAGCTTATCTCTTTTGCATTCCTACCTCAGTACATCAGTTCATTTAGCAAATCAATTTTTAAATGTTTAATTAGACTGTGACTCAATATATCCTCTTTGCTACTATTTTAATGCACACCTCCTTACATAAATGCACTTTACTTGTATTCTTGTATTCTGAACTCCAGGCTCTTTCTGGTACACACAGCCATTTTGTGGGAGACTTATCCTGTCCAGATTTCACATAGTGGAGTTTCATGCTGTTTCTCATGTTCTTCTTTTAGCCAAAAAGTAGGGAACTGGTTTGGCTGGGTGAGAGGCTTAGACTAGGGTCGGAACTAAGAGTTCTCCTTATGGAGACTGCAATGGACCTTTGGGAGGTATGCTTACACAGTCTTAAGATACAAGTTACATACAAGTTTAACTAGAAAAAACACATTAGATTCCACCACTACATAAATTATTTAGCAAAAGATTAAGCCAAAATGTAAAAAAACATGGATTTGCGTAAGTGGTTGTGCCATATGGTTTACTTTTGTTTACTTTTGTATCAACTGTTCAAAGGGCATAGTTTCACATAATTTACACAATTTTATTTTATGAGTATTTGTGTGTAATAGGGAAAAATAAGCTGTTACATTTCTCCAGGGATATGGCTCCAGCCTGTGTTGTCATTTATAGTACATACTGTATATTTCATAGTATAAATCTGAAAGGAAAATATACAATCTCAATTCTGAATTAATGTTAAATATCTGAACATTTGCAACTTTTTCTTACCTTTCCACAAATATCCCAGCCTGTACTGCATGTACAATGCTTCTAAACCTTGGCTTCTCCTCTGTTCTCTTTAACATCATCCCCATTTGCCTGGTAAATGTAGAAGCGAGCCAGTCTCGGACTTCTGAGGGAACTGAATCTGACCGGATGTCACTGAGTTCATCTTCTGTATCCAGTAGACGTCTGGAAAAGACAATATACATTGTTATGTTGTAGAAGGTTTCAACTGACTTAAAGGGGTAATCCCATTTCAGCAATTTGATAGTAATGTTTGTATGCTGAAAAGTTATACAATTTTCCAAAATACTTTCTGTATCAATTCCTCATGGTTTTCCAAATCTCCGCTTGCTGTCATTCCATAGAAAGCTTCTATGTTTATTTCCAGTGGATACACAGGTGCGCGGCTCATTATAACACACAGCTCTGATTACTCTCTGTGATATAACGAGCCGTGCACCTGTGTGACCATGGTCACATTTCTGTCCACTGGAGGTAAACATAGAAGCTTTCTATAGATTGACAGCAAGCAGAGATCTGGAAATCTGTGAAGAATTGATACACAAAGGATATTGGAAAATGATATAACTTTTTATCATACAAACAATAACGTTAATTTACTCAAATGGGAACACCCCTTTAAGTACTGCCCCCTTTAGTGGTTTTAGTGGTAGCAATGTGAACACAACCTTGCTCATTACATTATTTCAGAATGTGTTTGTAACATTGATCTAACATTTTTCTGATACATACCTTTATTTACTTTATAATAATGGTATTAATTGTGGTACTTAGTAATTTTAAAAGGGTAGTCCAGGAATTACTATTTGCTTATATGCTGGCCTCGGATTTGTTACAGAGGCCGGTGATGCAATCCTAATTACAGCAGCGCACCTGCTATAGCTTTAATCTAATGCTGTAGGAGAAGCGCGGCAGTGATCATATAGCAACGCCTGCCTCTGTATACAAGACCCCCAGCCATAAATAAAAAGATTCCTGGAAAACCCTATTAACATAGAATTAGACTATAGAAGCATAAAAGAACATATGGAAACAACAGTGGTGAAAATCAAGAGAGCTGCAGCTTGAAAGCAAGTCCAACCTACACAAAAAGTTACAAGAAAATGTATCAAATATCAAGCTTCTACCTCAAGAGTTACAAAAGATCCAGATTCTCTGTAAGTAGGTCAGTAGGTTGTAAGTAGTACTTTTAAAGAGCTATTTTTGACCAGACTCCTTTCTTTCCTCCATCTCTACTGTTGGACAGCATACACACCCTCTCAGGAAAACAGTTGCAGCACCCTGGTTCACTGATCCAGTTTTATCCCTTTCGGAGACTTTAACAAGGAGAACAGATCCATAGTATAATCTCCGAAAGGGCCTAAACTGGATCTGCAAACCAGGGAACTGCAACTGAAACGAGACAGTGTGTACGGTGACCAACAGGAGTGACAGAAAAAAGAAAAGAGTTGGGCCAAAAATACCAAACTTTATTGTTTATTTAAAGTACTTAAAGTACTGTTGATCTACTTACCTTTGCAAAGAAACTGGATCTATAGAAACTCTCAAGGTAGAAGCTTGGTATTTGAGAATTCTTTATAAGAACATCTGAGCCTTACTCACCTTGTCTCATCAATATAAACTGACTCCAGGACAGTTGCTGCATATTCCAGATTCTTTTTCAGGTCTACCACAGAAGCTTCCCCTCTTTCCAGCTGTTTGACCAGACATCGTAACCTGCAGGTCATATAAAAGGAAACACATCAGACTCTCTATAGATGTAAAAGCTTATTAGATTTTAATTATTAAAACTCTGCTCTACATCTACATTTATTGAATGGCAAATGAACTGCATTAAGAATATTCTCAGAAAAGTGTTATAATTATGTGTGAGTGAATTATTGGTATAATTAAAATATTGGGCTTTAAATGTAATTACTACATAATGTTATTACAAATGACTGCACATTGCCTGTAATATAAGCAAAAATATCTGTTCCCACTTCATTGTAGATCAATAGACCATTTTAAAAGGGAATGTGTCATGAGTTTTAAGGTCCCTACACCATCACCACGGTGTTATACTGACAGTATTCAAAAAATGAATTGTATAATTTTCTTGAACATAGCACTGTGCTGAAGAGAAATGTACCCCAGGGCCTTCCTTGCTTGACTACAGTCTATGGCTCATATACATCATTACACCCCAGGTCTAGCTAAAGAAAGTCTGACCAGAAGTGGTATATTTAGGGATCGGTTCTTCTAGCATCATGACCAGATAACTTTTCACAAGTCATTTACAGCATGTGCACCTTTTTGTTTTCATACTCCATCAAGACTTTGTCTGGGATCTGCTAAGAGAAGAAACCTCAGCACTTAGATAAACACAGCAGTCTCTTAGCATCCAACAAAGCACTCAGATTGACTGCCATGAGTGGAATAACTGTGACTTCATTATTCTGTCAAGTGAAATGGCACCTGCCTAAGTTTCAGGCAACCAATGGGTCAGAATCCGACTAATCTCTAACATTGATCACCTTTCCTAAAGATTATTGATAAAGGCAGATGTGGGGTTCTGTTGAAAAATGTAAGATTAAAGGTATTTATGTAGTGTGATATATTGTAATTTTATGTGTAACCAAGTTTGTATGTATGTTTATATTTTTGATACAATAAAGATTTATTTATAAAAATATCTAGCACAAGGCAGAAAAAAATGCATCTTCACACTTTTAAAGGGAAACCGTCACCAGAGACCTCATTTTCACTGAAGACATGTTGCAAAAGCCCATTACACTTGCAGTGCAAAGATGCCTTTACCCTTTTTTGAGCATTGTGATTACAGTATAATTGTGGGTTTAACTTACCTGGCTCCCTGCCAGAATCCTGTGCTGAGTCCCAGGGAATGAAATCCTGTGCTGAGTTCTGGGGGATGAAAAAATCACTTGTCTTGTATGTGCTACTCACTCCTCAACTATCAGCCCCCACCTCTCTGCTTGCGTACAACTCCTCCCTCCTGCTCCTTCACTCACACAGGGTCATGAGTAGGTTGTACACAAGCAGAAGGTTGGGACTGAGAGCTGAGGAGTGATTGAGCATTACAGACAAGTTGGGTTTTTTTCAAATGCATCCACACCAAAGCAAACCCCAGGACTCAGCACATAATACTGGCCAGGAGACAGGTAAGTTAAAACTTATAATTATATTGCAAACAAAATGCTTACAAAATGTACAAAGGCATGTTTGCACTGCAGCTGTAATTTGCTTTAGGAACCTGTCTTTAGTGAAGATGAGCCTCTACAATGGTATATATCTGTTATTTACCTTTGTATTGCAGGTGTCTGATTCTTTCTCTAACATTTGACCCTTTTCTGTCCTAACTGAGGCAGCAGACCCACTGTCTTTTGCATTGACCTCTCCTTTGCATCACATATTTAATCTCTTGCTCACTGTTGCTGCATGCATATCAGAAACATATCTACGGAATCTGCCCATTTCTTACAATTGATACCTCTAAAATGCCAATTGTTGCTCTAATTCACGCTCAACTAGACTGTTGTAACTCCTAACTAATTGATCTTCCACTCATTTAACTATTTCTATCCAATCTATTCTTAATGCAGCATCCAGGCTTGTCTTTCAGACCTAACGCTACACGGATACTTCCAGTTTGTGCCAGTCACTGCACTGGTTGCCCGTCTTCCTCTGTATACAGTTTAAAATAATTACCTAATCCAAAAAGCCCAACCTATGCTTTTCGATCTGCTAGTAATGTCAGAATAATCTCTACCTTCATTCAAACTTCTCGCGCACGTCTCCAGGACTTCTTCGGAGCTGCACCAGTTCTCTGGAATGCCCTTCCCTTAGACTAATACCCAACCTCCAAAGTTATAAATGTGCTCTTAAAATCCAACTCTTTAAACAAGCCTATTAGACTCACTAACTGCATGAAATTTCAACTCTCTCTTTACTAAGCCATCCTGTGTCCTCCTTCTATCCTGCAAACCTCAGATATATACCAAGCTCCAGCCGTCTCTGCAGTCCCATAAATTTTGGATTTTGTATACAAGATGGCGGCTGAGCAGCATTTTGTTTATTAGTTTACTCTGATCCCTTTTAAAAATTGGCTGGACCCTGGTGACAATAAGGAAGGTGTCAATATGATGGTTAAGTGGACTGAAAGCTCATGGAAAGTTGAAAAACAAGTATACTAAAGGTTCCTACAGTTTTATGGTTGATTTTGCTATAAATATTCACAAGCCATTTCAAGCAGGATGTTTCATATATTCCATTTGTATACTAGAAATATTGTGCAGTCAAAGTTTTGAGATAATTGAAAACTAGAAGGTTTTTGTTTATTCCGTTTTTGAAAGCAATTTTAGGAGTGGATTTAAGAAACAAATTAATTTAACTCCTTCTCGACTGCTAAACGGCTATGTACATCCTAATTACATCCTGCACATACCCCTTGCAGATTGCTTGTATATAGAAGTCATGAGAATGGCCCACTTCAAATGTCTATATCTTCTGAACCATGGCACCTAGAAACAAAGTTCTGGTGCCATATTTCCTCACTGGATTGCTTTGTGTTTCAGAAACTGAGATATCCACAGTTAAAGTCATAAAAAAGCTATTTTTATATACACCTTTCCATTCCTGTAACAGTAAACATCTCAGGTTCAGTTTCTCCTAGAAACACAATCCTGATGCAATATTAAAGGGGAGAATCTCCTCTTTAATATTACTCCAGAACTATGCAATGGTTCAGGAGATATTTACATTTACTAAGGGCCGTATGTCAGTTTTCTGTCAGACTTTGCACGTTTGGACGCTATTTCTAGTGCAAACTCCTTGCACAAATTAGGGAGCGTTTCAGTTGGACCGTGCTCCAAATTTAACATTCAAAGTCCAACAGAAATGTGCTGCATGCCCCATGTTAAAGGGGCATCAAAAAAGTGGGCACTTTGTAGGAGCTGTGCAGGGATTGCCAGATTCAGGCAGAACGTGTGACAGAAATCCTGAATCTGGCACACTCTGCACACTACACAAACTGCATATAGTGCAGTATGCACTGTTGTTAGTAAATGTGCCCCATAGTGTTCCCCCTCCAGTATGTCAGTTGAAGTCAGAATGCAGAAGGAGCTGCAGGGAGACAGTAGGGGAGTTTTTAAATGTACTTGCACACAATGGAAAAAATTACAAAAAACGTCATATTTTTTGCATTGTAGTTATGTTAATTATATAAAGAAACAATATTAATAAAACTATCAACTTTCAGTCTCCTATTGCATAAAAATAAACAAAGTAAAAGTTTTTATGTTATATACAGTTGTTCCAAAGTTATCATTTAGCGAAAAGCATATATCCAATGAAGATTTGAGCGTATAGATCACAAAAATACCATTCAGCGCATGTCCGCAGATTAAATAGTTTATTTGTATAAAAAAGAGGAAAGTTGGTTGTGACTTTAATACTACCAAAAAAATTGAGCGCGCTATGAAAATTTACAACATTCCCTCTACAGTCCAACACATTAGTTGTTGGATATAACCACTCTAATACACTTTAATATATATATATATATATATATATATATATATATATATATATATATATATATTCATGCAAAATGTGGGGAAATTACATTCTGTTTATAATAATTCTAATTGACTAGTTTTCTAAATTTACCACAGGTACAATCTATTATTATTATTATTATTATTATTATTATTGGGATGTCACTAGTATTTAGTTTATTACCATATAATTACAGTACAACAATTGTAAAGTTCCTATTTCTGATATCTCCATGAACAATTTTCAATGAACCACAGTGCACAAGATGAAGTATATATGAAGCACCATCTACTGGAAAGATAAAGTCGAACACAACCAATAAAGAGAGTCTCACCCTTAAGGCAATCATTTCATATTGCTGTGTTAGGAACCAACAAGAGTGTCAGACATACATTAAACTGAAAATTGTTCTTTTAGAAAAATACAGCAATGGACTGTTGGATCTATCAAATGTTTTACTCGACAATAATTTGCAAATCATAAATATCATGTTCTGTATTCTACAGCATTTCTATACATTCATATAAAATAACCCAAGGTTGATATGAAGCATAGCAAAATTGTATATCAGTACAATTATAGGGGCCAAAAAGAGAATTAATAATTTCATATATGCAATAGGCATATTCCATTTAGGGCCAGTACCCAGGGCCCAAGTTTAACGGACACCTGTCATCATGTCTCCGGAACTAATTCTGTCACCACTACCTGTTGGAGGAGCTCAGTAATTTTCCACCCCAGCCTTTATCTAGTCAATTAATTCATTAATCATTGTAAAATCATATTTTCTTTATTATGTAAATTATTCTGAGCACATAGAGAGAGAAAGTGATGTCACCCCTGTTACCCTCCCTTCTCCTCCCCCTGCTCATGCCTGTGTGTAATGTATAGTGAAGCATTGCTAGTGTCTGTGCTTTATAAGCTGACATGCTCTCTCCTCCTATACGCATGTGTGAGACACAGACATCAGCTATACAAGTGACTGACATGGTCTGCTATACACATGTGAGAGACACAGACATTAGCTAGACAAGTACCTGACATGTTCTTCTATTCACATGTGTGAGACACAGACATCAGCTACACAAGTGACTGACATGTTCTGCTATAACATGCCTGTATCCTGGAGCAGTTGTATCTCTCATACACACATAGACTGCAGGGGACGTGGTCACCAGTACCAGGAGTACAAGTACTGGGGGTGTGGCTGTGCTTCCCACTCATGAATAAGCTGGAGGTCATTTTTATAGGCATGTAGATGGACAATGAAGGGATAGGGGCAATGCTTTATAAAGAGAGTTTATGAAAATGTATTTACTTTGGGGGGTTAATTTGCCTTACAGGTTCTATTTAACTGCTATGTAAGAGCAAATTTTGTTCTAGTTTCTATACAAACTGTTATAAGCAGAATCTGTACTTGCTATTATTTTAAAGAGCAGGTGTTATGACAATGGGATTATTATCAAAGTGGATTGCTCTAATACCTCTGTTTCTAGCTCAGACCAGTTCCATACAGTAATTTCTCCCAAAAAATTCATTTCTGGTCTGTTAATAATTTAGGTAGCTGCTACATTGTTTCTAAGCATATAAGGCAAACGTACTGATGACATGTCCAGAGTTACCGTAGCAGAGAGAGGACATGACCAATGGTGACTACTTCACCATCAATCTGGCCTCCTGCAAGGGACCTGCTCACCCCTCTGCTTCTGACCAATAAAGTTATGTAAGCAAAAGTAGTATATTAGTGTAATGTTTACAATGTACGTGGATGGGGCAGTATTTGTAAGGTAAAGGCACATGTAGTGTAATGCTGCTATAAAGGTCATATAAATGTTGTGAATATTTTCTGCAAAGAAATGTATGTGTCAACATGCAGCTCCACAGCATATTTTCACCTGGATTCTATGGATTCTCATGTGTATACACATAGGAAGAGGATAAATTTGCAGCAGAGCCAAAGCAGCAGATAAACATAGCACATTGCATGCCAATTTCTATGTGATATCATTCAGCATAGTGTACATAGCAGTTTTGACATCTGAACCATTTAAAGCTAGTATAATACACATCAGATTTTTGTATGGAAAGCTAGGTAAAAAATCTGCTGCATTTCTCCATGCAAGGACCTTAAGGTAGTTGAAATATAGGTGTGTAACCATGATGAGCAAAACCTCAAATGATATGATATGAAAATCTCATACGATAGATAAACTTTACTTTCTTTCCTAATTAGATAAACTGGCAGTTTTTATAAAAATTTATTAAATTAATTAAAAGGTATTGGTTTGTGAAATAAGACCATATTTCATGGACTGATGCTGTCCCAGGAGCAAGAGTCCCAGAATCATAGTTACCTACTACAAGTCCATGCAAACCCTGCGGGGCTCCTGTAATGATGTTTTCCATGCAGAGCTGACCCACTATGTTTCACTACATAACCCCTAACCCCATGACTTATGTATGAGGCAGATTCAGTATGGTTTCAAACAAAGCTATGTACCATTCTGCTTGAAATGCCAGAGAAGAGAGCCTACTTCTCTGTGCTGGTTTACCCTAGAGTGTGTTGGGGTCCTCTCAATGCTGATCCAGTTTAAATTATAGGGTTAGGATGCAGGTTAGTATTCTGCTTTTCAACAACGATTCTGGAAGAACCGCCTGCAACTGTGAGCAGCCCCCTCGGTATTTCAGTCCATAATCAATTGTATAGGTTTCCTATGTCTCACACAATATAGATAAAAGGACAACACATCATTCCAAATTCAATCTATAATTTCATTAATTACAAAATTAAAAAAAATCTCTAATGATGATATTTGGTCCAGAGAAAACAGCAGATGTTCAATAAGAGTTACAGAGTCATAACTGTTCGGATCTGCAAACCCAGAGATGCCACCTGATTTATCTATTCTGTTTGTTTCACACTATAAGAATCCTTTGTTTCAATTAAGCAAAGTGTTCCCTGTCCCACCTGTTACTGTTTATATAGGAATGATCACTAAGTAAATGAAAACTCCATCTTCTAGTACCCAGGAGAAATTACAACTTGCTAATATAAGCCTTTGTGTGACAAGCAATTGTTACAACAGTGATTGATTCCATTTCTTAAATAGTATTTTAAGAGCAGCGGGCGGCTGGAAGAGTCAATATCCACAGCTTGAGCACCGCTTCATAGAAATATTACTCACGTCATTGGGAGCTTTTCCTTTCCAGCATTAATTTTTGCTGTTTCATTTCAAGCCCAGACAACACAGATTATTATAACAACAAGTCCATAATAATCAAAGTGAGACGTCTTATGAAGCCAGAAAAACATGTATATTACAGAGTTCACCACTCATTAGGAAACTATACCAAACTAAAGTTTTTGGGATGTAAGCCAGAGGGCTAAAGGCATGTGAAAATAAATTCAGAGCGAGAAGTTTTTATAGAATGCAGCATTCATGGTTTAAGGTAGTGAATGTGCTCGAATCTGCCCAGACATACGCTCGGGGCTGTAAACAGGAATCTATCTTTTCTTTTGTTCTTCAAGCATGTATTTTTCATTTTCATGCCACTTGTATTACATAAAAGACACCAGAGGGACACAAAGGAGCCTTATTAAATGTGACAAGCTAAATAAAGTCATTGCAGCCCAAAAACTCAATCACAACTATTCAACCAATACAGCTTCTTAAACTCATTCACATTAAAAGAAATATTGTACATGGTAACATTCTAAGCAATTATTATTCTAAAAAGGAAATAATGTATTCTTGTCTGGGCTGGAAGTGATGGCTGTCATGTGATCACTACAGTCTATCGGTGGCCTCATCTCACCTCACTTCATTTAACTGGCATGAGCATCATCTGAGCGCATTAAATGTGCTACTCATCACAGAGAAATCAAGAGGAACAAAGCCTAGAATTTATAAAAGAATTTACCTCTGCATTTCCTGGTAACATCCTAATATGGGTATATAACTACTGTAGCCCATCAGTGTCCACTACCCCAAGACATAAGGTGGGATTTATCACCATTTTGTCTGGTTTCTTAAACTACTTTCTTTCTCAGTTAAAGGGAACCTGTCACCACATTTTCACATATACAGTCAGTGACAGGTTCCTTTAGAGCTCTAACTGACTGTCCCCCTATTTTAGTTAAAAATAGTTTCGCTTACATCCACACAAATCACCTTTCATCTTGTATTACCTGTCATCAGAGAGGGGCGTGTCCTGCTCAGCCAGCCCCTCCCATCTACTCCTCCCTATGCCTTATGCATCCTTACTGTTCACAGTTCATGTCAGGTGACCAGAGTGACATCATCTCATGCCTCTTAATAATAACAAATTGTACCCCATACATGTATCTGACCACATGAAGTCACAGCCACTTCCATGGACTTTTACTCCTCTCCATCCTCCATGGAGGCTGTTGTGATTTCATGTCATCACATACATGGTGTACAGTTTACTATTCTTAGAAGGCTGAGAGACCTGCAATGATGTCACTGGTCACATGTCATAATTGTGACACAAGGCACCGTGTAAAAAGATTGACACAATATTTCCCATCTGTACATAGAGCTTTATATGTCTGTAGTTAAATATTAGCAGACAATCCCTAAGTACAAGGAGGCAGAGCAGGGATTTGAAGAGACAATAATGGGGCGTGGCTCATTGGTATCTCCAAATCTTCTCCTCTCTCAGGGTGCCAGACATGGGTCAGAAAAGCTAATTTGCATATCAGAAAAATGGCTGTAATTAAGGTACAGGGCCCCACTGGAAGCTAAATTTAGGTGAAATAGGAAGGACTTGTAACCTTTTATCAGCAGACATTGTTAGCCAGGTGGGGGCAAATGACTAACCCCCTTCCCCCATAAAGAGACCAAGAAACATTCAATGGAAATGGTAGAGACAGGACTGGCGCCAGCACTGGGCAAACCTGGACAAGTGCCAGGGCCCAGAGCTGCTAGGGGGGGCCCACATAAGGCTGTACATATGGAATCCATGGAGGTGAGGGGGGCCGCATCTTATGAATTCATAAGGTGTAAGGGGCGCTTTATATAAAATAATCATGAGGTGGCTGTTTTATATGATGGGAATATTTTAGGAAACAGGACACTTTTTTAGTGAATTTTTAGTGCCGCCACATAAGTTCACTGCCAATGGGTCTGTCGCCCAGGGGCCTACTGTAACCTGGAACTGACCCTGGGTAGAGGATTGCTACACAAAAAGTGTGCAATCACTTCTAAATTAATAAAACAAGAACTACAAAAAAGAAACATAGCCTTATTTGTACTGCAACTACTTATTCTATATTGTGATTTTTTTTTTTTGAACTGCAATCATTGTTCCCTGGAATAGGTTAAAAAGTTCTAAAAGCAGTTTAAAACTTGTACCATTTCTGATTCTTCCTGCTAATTTGCCAGGGGGTCTTTAGGTACCCTAGACACTACGGTAAAGGTAACTGCTAATGGCGCACACCCTATAACCGCACCCATAAGAAGATTTTAGCAACACTTGCAAGATTTGTTTGCTATAATAATAAAGTACATATTTATTTTGCATACATATATTATATTTTTACAGAACAATGTGACATTCACTAACTATAATCTGTTCAAGGCACTTCTAGCCCATGTATTCGGTGGTATTATGAGTCAATTCTGGTAATGCTGTGATGACCAAAAGTAATATTCAGTAAATTTCCTGCATACTGTGATTTTATGATGTATGCTCCAGAAAGCCAAAATGACTTGTAGCCGAATGACATGGGAGAATTATGCATTACAATTATGCACAATTATGCAGATTTCATCTTCAGTCATTTTTTTGACCGGTGGTATGGTAACTGGTTCATTAAAATCACATTAAATTATGTGTCACTTGAAAAGTTTAATTAAATCATCACTGCATATGGCAGAATATAATAAAAAGAGGCTATGTAATTTCCCCATCTAATTAAGCAAATGTCATTATTGTTTCTTTATATAAGATACACAGCTATCACACGTGACAATAACAAGAAAAAAATATGATTCATACACTACGAGGGTAAGAAAATAAGTGACGTTAAAGAAAACTTTAGAGTTACTATAAGAGCTGCAAAAAAATTAGATATAAATTCCATTAATCCTGAGCCTGACAAGTTTCCTAGTACAGGCAGTCCCCGGGTTACATACAAGATAGGGTCTGGTGGTTTGTTCTTAAGTTGAATTTGTATGTAAGTCGAAACTGTATATTTTATAATTGAAGTTCTAGACAATTTTTTTTCTTTTGCCCCAGTGACAATTGGAGTTTAAAATTTTTTGCTGTAATTGGACCAAGAATTATCAATAAAGCTTCATTACAGACACCTTACATCTGATCATTACAGTCTGGGACTATAGTAAAGCATCCAGAGAGCTTTACAAGAAGTCACAGTGGGCAGTGGGGTCTGTCTGTAACTATGGGTTGTCTGTAAGTTGGGTGTCCTTAAGTAGGGGACCGCCTGTACTATATAATTGAGCAGTATTGTCATCTGTAGAACCAAGAACCTGAGATGCAACCAAAATATTGTAAATTAAAATGAAAGAGTTACGAAACATTTGCTTGTATCTTCTAATAATCGTCTCAGTAATAGCCCAATAATACTATTATTTATGATCAATTTATATCAGTATAATACATGAATAGGCTATTGTTGATCAGGGGCAATATGCACTTTTTGAATTTAATTTTTTGCCTGGAGCTGTGAAATAAAACAAGGTGGGCCTTGTACACACATGATCGGAGTCCTTACGCTGCCTCCTGTGCACAAAGGCTCTTTGTTTATCTGTCTCTATAACAACGCCAAGTGTGACATCTCCTGCGTACACTGCGCTATGCTGTTTGTTTAACTGATCCTACGTAAATTTTACTCTTATATAAGTTGTAGTCATTTTTTTACATTTTTTATTTTATTATTGCTGATTCCTGTCACAGTGAAATCACATCCTGCTTGCTAAGAACTTGACTGCCTTGATTATAATTATAGATCTAATTCATAGAAGTGTTTAATTTAATCATTAAGCTGAGAAGCACACATTGGGGGTGCTTAGCAATACACTAAGGCTGGGTTCACACTAGGTTTTCTGTAAATGCTCGGTATATATGTTGTATAAGCTGAGTGCACCCATTCACATATGCTGGCAGTTAGCAGCATAGTTGTTGCCTCTGTCTGACCAGCATGCTCTGCGTCTGGAGATAAAGACAGGTTGAAAAAAGTACATCTTTCTATCCTGCTCCCTCTTGCTGAGCGACGTATACGCTCAGCGGGCAATAGATGCCTACTAGAAATGTAACATATCAGGTGGGGGGACCTGGTGATGTCACTGTACATTTAAGGACAGTGACATCAATGTGAAAACACCCTGTACATCTGCAGCAGCCAATGGCTGCCCTTGTCCACTCCTCTTCCCGCATTCAGGGGGAGGAGTGATGGTAGATTTCCTTTGAACTCTCAGTTTTTGACTGAAGTTTAGCGATTAGAGGAAATGTATGGCATTTCCTTCTATTATATTTATATTTAACAGTTGAATAAAATATATTACAAGTGTATCTAGGACAATAAAGGGTACATGTATGTATCAATTATTACAACATTTAACCACTTCACTACTGAAGACTTTATGTCATTTTTAGTGTTTATAAGAGAGGCATTGGAGGAAAATTGTATTCTCAAATGGCTGCTAAAGAGCTTTAATCTGTACAGTGTAATAGGTTGGAATGAATGCTCTGTCAAGTTACAAGAGAGCAATTTTATTACTGAATGTCTAAATTGGATCAAAAGCTGAATACGTTAAAAAAGACAATTTGCAGTGTTTGATTTCAGGTTCACTGCCAAATTAAGCTTTTTAGTGTTGGTTCTGGCTCCCAGTGAACTGGCTAAAGGGATGTTTTTGCTTAATGAGATTGTCTGCTTGGATCAGTTACCTTCTGATCCTTTAATTAAATAAAAATCAAGGGAGCTTAACATAACGAAGCACTAAGTCATTTCCTCTGTCTCCATCACAAGCCTATTAAACTCATATACTGTGCCTTATATGTCTAGTATGCACTAATCCATTTAAGGAGAACTGCAGCATCTATTATATTCTTGTAATTCATTGTGATAATGAAATAATAGTAGCCCGTGTTTAAAATCAACCACTTATGTAATGCATGTTGCTAAGCTCAGTTACTGTTTGGCGTGTTCTTACGGATAATGGTGGTACTTTTCTTTTTACAGGAAACAATCTTTTTGCTGAGGAAAAAAAGAGTTTTAAAATCGGCTTGGGCACGCCAGGCAGTCTCGGGCGCTCCTGTGTGCATAAGCATCTACTACACCAATCCATCTGCTGTTCCACTGATGGATTGTCCTCAAACTGCTGGTTCTTTTATCTATGAATTCAAGCCACTCCTAACCCCTCCAATCTTCCATTCTATCTAACCAGAATCCAACTACGGCATTGATTGAAAGCAGAGAGGTAGAGCTGTTCTGTGAGATCTCATACAGGAGTGCACCCCAGTGCTCCATGTCCAGCTACAATCCTAGAATGTATATCCACATTTTTCACAGTCCTGCTGCTTCTAAAAACAAACACAAGGATATTGTTACACAAACTCCAGGGCCAATAACTAAAAATGTATGTATCTTTGTACAGTCAAACATGGAGTCAAAAAGCTCCTGTGCTCCAGTACAAAATCTGTAACAGACCTCTAACTACTGGTTGATTTTATAATACTAATGTTTCCTATGTTGTAATTGACCCTTTGGGCACCTCATACTCCTGCATCTAGTTGCAGCTGCTCCCACAATGCACCTGTATTGAATTGAACACACATAAAACAAGAACACATCGGCAACTATTTTTACCAGATTTTGGACACATTTTCAAGTTCTGGAATTGCAAGAATGATAACCACAAATAAGTTGCATTATTGGAAACATTAAATGTGGTACATATATGTTAGTAGAAGTATGCTGGCTTTCAATATACTGTACAAGGTACAATACATTTTCAATATACTGTACAATGAGTATGCAACTCATATCATAACTATACTAAGGTTTTTATTAGCAGTATAGTGAATGCAAATTTATGAAGCTTTGACTGAAGCAAAAAATGTCTGAAGCAAAACATTGCCTAGAAAACCAAGGTCCATAGGTTAGGCAACGAATCTGTAAGGGCTTGTGTCACCAGCTGAGAACACAGCTGTTAGTGTTAGATGCAAGGAGTCATGGGTAATATGACACACTTCTGCTTCTGAACGAAGGATGACAAATGTCCCCTCTCACCATTTAAATGATGCACATGCTAAAAATAAATCATGATATTATTCACTGTGAAGTAGCAAGATAAAGAATTAAGCAACATATACTGTAAGAAACATTATCAATAACTCAAAATACAATATACAATCTATTATCCATTTAGCTCTTGTTACAATATGAACACATAGGTTAACAAGAGGCAGATCTATGCACTAGTCTGATTAATACTGTAGATGTTATAGAAGATGGACTATGACTACTGGAACATCACAGCAACTGCTCTAGTCTTTATATTTGGAGACAGCAGGTACTCTAAACATGTCAGCTCTGCTGGCAAAAGGGCACATTTACTAATGTGCCCCATAATACAATGGTCGATTTACCCATGAAGCAACCCATGCAATTGCTTGGGTCCCTGGAGATCAGGGGAGGTTCACATATTAGAAGGATGCAGTGGATTCTAGTAGAAGAGTTGTTAAAATTAGAGTGGTCTCTCCTGGCATTCTCCCTCGATAGCACTCCAACACAATTTAAAGCCATTGCATACTACCTACTCTGTTATTCAGATCAAAACTATGGATTACAGGCTCTCAAGAACTACATTAATTACAAGGCGGCATCCACTTTATTCTTCAAGATGGTGCTTGTGTCCATATATTTTATTGCATTGGTACTTCTGCTACAGTGTTTCTACTGCCATGAACAGTGCATTAAGTTACATGGAAAAAACTACAATGACTTTTGACTTGATGACTCATACACAAAGAGGATAATCCTAGTTATGCATGAATGCTCCTTAAAACATCCTAAGCAAAAATGTGTCACAGCAGAGGTTGTTATCTGGTACAAGGTAAGAAATAAAGTCCTGCATTTTTCATCTGTAAAGTTGCATATTCTATAAAGCAACATACAGTATCCAGTATTTACAACAAGGACATGCAGTATATCGGTATTTGCACTATTTTGTGATCTCTTTTTTCCCATGTATCCTGCTGGATTTCTTTGTGTTTGAAAAGAAGATGACATATTAATATGAAATCAATGATCTGGATCACATGACTACCTTTGGTCAAGTGCTGTGATATATTTAATCTGAAAGATTGTATCTACTGGATATGAAAAAAGGACATTCACTATGTTTAGAGAAAAGCTACTTTCACACAAACATGTTAGTGATGCCTGGCGCCCGTCCGTACTTACAGGGAAAGATAGATATCTATTTCACTGTGATGGTACTGTGTCACACGTCTGCTCAACGTACCACGGCCGGGCACCATAGAAGTCTATGGGGACGTACATCTGCAGCTGAATATACTTGGCTAGAACATCTGTGTGAAAGGGGCCTAAGAGCAGTAAGAACATGAATTTTTTTTTTCTAACATTATATTTTGTGGTCAAATACACCAGGGCAAAACAGATAGCAATAAATAGACACAACTTTACTAACAAGGAAGACCTGAACAAGAAGATCGAAATTCTTACTATTTAACTGTAATTTAATATCAATGGAAATTTGTTTGCCCGTATACAATCTTCAAATGTGAAGCTACACAGCCCCGAACTGGTCCCTCAGTCCATGTATTCCCAAAATTGAAGATTAAAAAATAACTGGTGCTCTATGCTTACAATCTTAGCTCTTCTTTGAACCAATTGTAGCAGGATATATCCTCGAGGTATAGCGTCAGGACTTCATCCAGGAATAGGTTCACGTTCCGACATTCAGCTAGCGGTGCTTTTCTTCTCTCCTGTGTACATACAAACACTTCCCTCCAGTGTACACACAAACTTTTAAAATCACATTGATGTGTAAGCCAGCCATCCACGGCCGACCCTGGTTTTCTCCAGTATGGCTTCTTCTCCTATAATGAAGACACTGATAAGTGTTTGTGTATACACTGGATGGAAGAAAAGCACAGGTATTTCAAAATCTGAATGTAAGCCTATTCCTGGATGAAGTCTTGATGCTCGTGAAGATACATGCTGCCACAATTGGTTCAGAAAAGAGCTAAGTTCATAAGGTTAGAGCTGCTGTCGTTTTTAATCTTCAATCAACAGTAATCTGTAGGCAATGGCAGGTGGAAAGAAGCATTACACTATGGAGCTAATTTACTAACGGTCTGCGTGCACACTTTAGTCAAACTTTCCGACGTTTTCCGGTTTTGCGCAGCTGTGACACATATTTAACAGGGGTTTGCGCTGGGATTTTTTCGCACGCAATCGAATTTTGCCACAGCTGCGCTGGCTTTCATGCGGCAGAAATTGGGGGGCGTGCCATTCAGACTGAGCATAGGATTTAACTTTCAAATTGTGTTGCAAGACAATGCACTTACATGCACCAGGAAGAAGAAGGTGAACTCCTTATGCCCTGTAAATGGGCCCCTGTGTGTAATGAAATCCAAGGCCTATTGCGGTATGACGATATATTAAAATGAAAAGTTGGTTTTCCTATGCAGAAATCTCCTCAAATGGTTAAAGTCTGTGAACATCTGCAATAAAATATGTGAATCTCATGATGGAAGAACCATAAATACCTGTTATTTACCAAAGACTAGTCTGCAAAGACCGGTAGCTGCATGAATTCTCAATGAGCACTGAAAAGTCATTAAATGTTGGTCAGGACACTAAAGATCATGTAGAATGTATTATCTGATGGAAAGTGGTGCAGCTTCTAAATCTGTAGTGACCATCTTTTGGTGTCACTGGAGTTACTTTGCTGTGCCAAAGAACCTGAGACGAAGACAGAATAAGTTTATTACTGCTTCCCATTTTGAAGTGACATAAGGGGGGACATGTATCATTATTTCTGCTAGTCGAATTGTCTCATTTTTACAACTTTTTTGCAACTTTTCACTGCGACTTTTGCTGTTGTTTTTCAAGTACACCTTGGTCTGGACCTTGTGCGGTGTGCCTTATGTACCTATGTTTTCTAGATTTTCTGTGCAACTTTTTACTTATGTATCACTCTTTTTGCTTATTTTTTTCAGGTGCAAAGGAAGGATTTTTTAATGGATCCTATTTAACATGTAAATTGGAATTTTTTCACATGCTTTAAATGTTTAACATTTTGCACAGTGACCTTTTTTTAAAAAAAAAAATCAGAAATATTTTCATTTTAATTATTTCTAAAAATGTATTGGTTACTTCTAAGGGAATGGCCACATGTTGTGTTTAAATTACATTTTAATTGGGTTTAGACACACATTACAACAGCGAGGTGATTTACCTAATTACATTACTGTTAACAAATGTGTTTACAAAACACAATATAAACACAATGTTAACACATGTAAATACTAAAGTAAGCAGCTCCTGGTGCTACAACAGATGCAGCAGTGTTACACTGATAGCGTTATCGGATTAGGGGAGGTGACTGCCGCATGATGCTCAGCAGTCACCACCGCCTATGGTGTGGGTGGGGTGGTCTGGGGAAGAGGAAGCACCTCGGACCGCCCCTCATGATTATGCCGGACCACTTTGAGAGCGGTCCGGTGTTTCTAGTGTACATTACAGCAGTATCTGCTAGTGTTATCGGAGGTTTCTGGTAACCCTAGCAGTGTAACACTGCTGCCTCTGTGGTAGCACTAGGAGCTGATTACTTTAGTAAGCAGCTCCTAGTGCCATTTTTACAAGTGACACGTCCTATTTAAGGGGAGATTTATCATATGATTAAACCCTGCCCCTCCCAACGCACCAGATCTATTTTGTGCTGGCACCCCACAATTCGTAAATTATTTTTATGTGACCTATTTTCAAGATCACCTTGTCTATTGTTGATTGTTTTGACTTAAGCAAGCTCATCTTCCACCAGATTAAGCTCTTGCTCCAAGTCAATGGGACACATTAACTTACCCGTCCCATCGCGATCCCCGCTGTGCGTTGTCCGACAAGGATTCCGGTCTTCTGCGAATCACTAAGATTGTGCGTCCAATTTCCTGCATGTGTCGGTTCCCCGCTGAGGTTTGCCGGAGTTCACCATCTTCTTCCCGGTGCATGTAAGTGCTTGATCTTGCGACACAATTTAGACTTTAAATTCTGCGGTTTGTCCGAATCAGTTGGGTTGTCCGACGGCACCCCCCCCCCCCGATTTGTGTCGCATGCAAGCCGTTGTCAATGCGCAACAATCCAATCATGTGCACCAAAAACCCGGTGCAATTCGGCGCAAAAAAGCAAATATTCAAGAGACGCAACAGAATCGAGGTCCACGGACCCTTAGTAAATGTGCCCCAATGAGTTGCTTGTCATGGTGGGAACACTGCGTGCACTTGCTGACGTACTTAGGAAACTGTAATCTCCAAACAGTCCGTAATACCAGGAGCTAATAGCTTCACTACTTCTAATGCCAGTGTCTTACAGGTCACGTTCAGGCCCTGTATCACATCCTCCATGTCTCCTTTCCTTTAGTAGTGTTCCTGGAGGTTGTGAGGAACGTTGTAGCTCTGACTTGCCTGTTGAATTCCAGTGCAAAAGCTACACAAGGCAGGAGTGGGCACAGCTGTGGCTCTCCTGGGGCCCCAAGTTTTTCAAGAAGCCACTCAATGAAGTGTAGCAGTTCCCTACTGTTAAAATATGCACAATATTTGCCCCTAGGAACAAATTAGCATAGATTGGAGCCTGATTCTTCCTTTCTAAAAGTATAAATGTTTTTTGCTTGTTTCTTTGTGCATTTTTGTTTGTTTATAGGTTTTGTATAAAATGTTAAGAAAAACCATGAAAGAACACATCCGCATTAATGTACACTTTCATTTACAAAAAAATTAACTTTTTTCTCGGCACCCTGGTACTGCTCGATAGACGCTAGCACTAACATATTTTAGTAGTGACTTTGCTAATGAAAATCAATGCCAGCCTTGGGCTTGATAAATTTAGTAAAGTGCTTCACACACGACACAACATGAATATGAGTTTCTACAATGCCGCGTCCCAGCTTCTATGATTTCCATTCACAGCTATGTTTTAAAAATGCATCAAGAGGTGACATTTCACAGTATGGACCTCCCTCCTTCCATAAAGCACAAGTAACTAAAATATAGTTTAGGCAGAAATACATCACAACATACTACATTGTGCTGTAAGTACAGATCAAAGTCAAGATAAATAGAGATTGTATATGTAAGAAATTTTTATATTTCCTTCAATGTAATCCCGAGCTCTTCGAGACCCTCTGGTCCCCATCCTACTGTTCTCAAGCTTCATATTGCTTTGAGTGGAAAGCAGCAATGCGGATAATGACTCTCATTGGACCATGAGCATGCCTATTCATTGATGTGTTATATGGACAGCATAATGCTCTAAATTATGTTATGCTTCCTTTCTCCTGCCCTTTCTTGGCGCTGCAAGGAAACTGTTGGCTCCACAACAGGGGACAGATGTGATGCCCATCTAAGAAAACCTCATTGTCAAATGCAGATCAAACCCTTAAAGGTGTATTCTCGTCTGGGCATTCACATTCAGTTTCATTAATATTCCATATATAAACATTTCTTCAATTGGATGCTATAAAAAAATGGTCTTGTGTGAAGATAATTTCTTATAAACATAGCCATGCTGACCCTTAGAAATGAGATAGCTTCCTCGGTTAAGACCACCCCACACCCCACGCTACTGGGGTCCTGCCTGACCTCTTGGATTCAGTGATCATTACCACAGGATGGCTGTGAGACCTGCAGTAACTCCCGAACATTTCATATACAAAAACTTTTTGTTTATTTGTGCAATCCCTCCAGCAGAGGTGGCCGTATCCGAGGAACCTATCTCGTTTCTAAGGGACTATATCACTACATTTGTGATAAATTATCTTCACACAGTTAATTTTTTTAATAACATCTAATTGAAGAAATGTTTAATGTATGGCAGATTAATGAAACTGAATGTGAATGTCCAGACGAGAATGCTACTTTAATATCTTCATTGATCAAAGCAAATTTCAGATTTTTATCATAAATATGACACAAAGGGGCAGATTTATCAAGCTGTCTGAAAGTCAGAATATTTCTAGTTGCCCATGGCAACCAATCACAGCTCAGCTTTCAATTTGCCAGTGCTCATGAATATTTTAAAGGGAAGCTTTGATTGGTTGCCATGGGCAACTAGAAATATTCTGACTTTCAGACAGTTTGATAAATCTGCCCCAAAGTGTTTAAGAAAAGTTCTGTTGAAACTAAATAGATAGTAGTGGGTTAATTGTGCATGTTAGGACATGTTTCTGCAACATGAAGTGTAAGCAATATATTTTGACAAACTATCTATATATAACTTTGAATTTCTAGAAATAGAAATAATTCATGGACTGTATGCGTCTTGTTATTCATTACAATATACAGGCGGTCCCTACTTAAGAACACCCAACTTACAGACGACCCCTAGTTACAAACAGACCTCTGAATGTTGGTAATTTACTGTACTTTAGCCTTAGACTACAATAAACAGCTATAACAGTTATCACAGGTGTCTGTAATGAAGCGTTATTGTAAATCCTGGTTCTTATGACAACCCAACATTTTTTAAATCCCGTTGTCAAAGAGACCAAAAAAATTCTGTCTGGGGTTACAATTATAAATATACAGTTCCGACTTACAAACAAGTTCAACTTAAGAACAAACCTACAGAACCTATCTTGTACGTAACCCGAGGACTGCCTGCATAATAATTTCGGTTTGAATGACCATGAATCCTTTAAAGGTAGTAAGTCCGTAATGCAGTGAGAAAACTGTTAGGATGGCCTGGAAGGAAACTGGAAGGAAACTGTTAAACCTTTTCATCACTTTTTGTAAAAAAATGTCTTTGTGACAAAATTGCAAAAAGCAGTGAATCAAACTTTTTATGGGATCCACCTGATATGATAATTATTATGATTTATTCATCCCTTAAAGGACATCTACCACCAGGATAAAGGTCTGTAAACCAAGCACACTGACATGCTGGTGTGATCCCTCTGTCAGGATCTGCTCTTCTTTAAAATTCCTATGGCCTTGTTTTTAAGAAAAAAAATGATTTTCTGGTTATTTTCTATATGCATTCTAGGGAGAGAGAACGATTTTTCATTTTAAGTTTGCATCTACTTTTTCAGGCCTGTTAGGGCAGTCATGATAGGTAATTGCTGTATAATATAGCAGACACCTTTCATGTAAGGAGAAGGCTTAGCTTGTGTGCCTTTACCATACACACTTAAAAACATCATGCTGTACAAGTATATCATGGTGTTTAAACGGGGTTACTATATTAGGTGTTTTGTTGACTGCAGAAATACCTAAAAAATAAGGATGTAATAGTGATTCTAATATAACATGCCAGACTGGCATTTCAACTGATAGTTTCCCCGTCATCATGCCCATGTGAGTTGCCATTTAGAAGCATGGCACCTAATGGTTAACAGCCGCTGCTAGAGCCAGTACTGATCGCAGCTGTTAATGGCGGGTGTCTACTGCATAATAACATCATCGCTCTGCCCCTTAATAACGTTGACATAATTGTGTGTTGAATGTCATGAAGAGGTTAAGAGGTTGTCTAGCAAAATAAGCAGTGTTTCATAAGCTGTCAATTAAATATGGCTTAGTATAATAACATATACAGCTAAAAGGCAAAAGTGGTACTTTCTAGAAATCATTAAATATCATTAAACTCCTTACATCTAGGTGCTGTACATGTTTTGCTGTCCTTGACAAATGGAAAACACTATTTTAATCAAGGCTAGAATAGACATCCAGAATACCTTTAGAGCCTCCAGTATTGTGAGTCATAATATATGGCAAGGCTCAAACATAGTAACTTGCTTTTCGCTTTTATAAACGGGATTTTATAAATGCACTTGCGCCACAATTCTGGTGTTTTTGCACCAAAAACACTGTCTAAAATGCCTTACACTACAGTTATGAAGGCTTTTAGACCCTTTTTTGGCACTTTCCCTTCTTGTCCAATGGGGCGTGGCATTGTGGAAAGGGGCATGGTCTCATGAGAAAGGGCGTGCGCCCAAAATTCTGGCACACAGTTTAAACCAACTAAAAATAGGTCTAAAGTAGGAACCGACAGTCTTATCCTGCACCAGAATTCATCATCACAGTGATAAATCTGGTGCAGCAAAAGACTAGTGTTTTCCAGCTAGAACAACCCAAGACACATTGTTAAATCCCCCCCAATGTAGGGTACACCTGGCACCCACTGCTAAACACATGGGGGCATATTTATCAGGACCTCTGTGCACCGCCAGTGGCGCAGAGGCCCTGAAATAATCGCAAATGCTAGCTTATTGATAGCTTTTGCGATCATTTGCCCCGATCCGCCACCTTCATGCCAGTGGGGTGTGAAGGGACGTGAAGGGGGGGGGGCGCGGCCGGCCGAGCGGAGGGCCCGGCCGGACGGGAGTGGGCCGGCGTGGGCGTTATTGTCCCCGCGCCTGCGCACTTGCTGCTGCTGGCGACTTTTCATACAGCCCTGCCTGGCGTGGGATAACCACTTCGCAGCCTCCCACCCCGATACATCAAGAGGCAGAAGCCTCTTGATGTACCGGGCTGCGAATTTGCAGCGGCAAATTTGCACGAGCGCCAGCGTATGATAAATATCCCCCCATGTGCCAATTACTAGACATAGTTGAATGTCCTTTTGGGGACAAATACACAACAATTTGCAACTTCATCAATCTGGTCTTCATTAATCTGGTGCCCCCTGCACTGCTCTGGAAGTGTGCACAGTTGTTTACTGTCTGAGACATACTGTAATATAGAAGCAGTATATCTACAATAAACTGCAATACATTAGTATTGAAGTATATCGTATAAGTGATGAGACTCCCCAGTGTTCAAGTACTCTCAGGAGTCTAAAAAAATAGTAAAACATTTTTTCAAAAGTTTAAAAAAATATATATAAAAAATTAATTAAAATTCCCCCTTTCCCTAGAACACATATAAAAAAAAGCAAGTAAAAATTTATAAATATAATAGGTATCTCCGCATCCCAAAATGTCTGAAGTATTGAAATATAAAAACAATTATTCCCAGTGGGAAATAGCATCCAAATGTCTGAATCGTCACTTTTTGCCACTTTGTCTTTAATAAAAATTTGAATAAAAAGTGATCAAAGGGTTATACAGTTTTCAAAATGGTATAAATGACAATGTAATCCCATCAATCGAAAGACATTTTTTATAATGTAAGGATTTTGATTTTTTTTTTAAACATATTGAGACATAACTAAACTATATCAATTTGGTATCAATGCAATCATAATGATCCAAATAATAACAGAAAGGTGTCATCCTGACCACACATTGGAAGCCGTACAAATAAAGCAATATGGTGCAACTGTGTTTTTTTTGCCAATTCCACCACCTTTGGATTTTTTTTCAGCTTCCCAGTAAATGGCACAGAATATTAAATGGTGCCATTAGAAAATAAAATTTTCCTGCATTTATCAAAGCCAAAAAATAGCTTTGTAAACATAAAAAAACCAAATAGTTATGCCCCATAGAAGGAGAGGAGTTAAAAACAGAAACACAAAAAAAGAAAATACTTTGTCTTGAGGGGTTAAGAAGACCACAGTCTCAGACTTCCCAATACAAAGCATTTGTTAAAAGTCTACCACATGTCATCTTTCCACTACCCTCACAGGGACCAGTGAGACAGATGAGGCACATTTTAATCACATTACTTAACCATGTGTTCACATATTGCAGTTAAAACTCCACCCATGAAGTACTGAATTACTGAATAGTTGGATGACATTTAAGTTGGAGCGAGGGGCTGCGGGGAGCGAGGTGCTCGCGATATGGGTCTAGGGACCACCCGTGACAGTACCCCCCATCCCCCCCCCCGCCTCCCCCTCTTCTTGGGCTGGAGGAATTTCTGTAGGAGATCACGGTCCAGGATATTGTCCTCCGGCTCCCACGACCTTTCTTGCGGCCCGAACTCCTTCCAGTCGACCAAGAAGAACTGCTTCCCCCTTACCGTCTTCATGTCAAGGATCTCCTTTACATCATAGGTGTTTATGGAGTCAGCCACAGGAGTGGGAGGAGGTACTTGCCAGGAGAAGCAGTTTAGGATGACAGCTTTCAGCAGGGAGACATGGAAAGAATTCGGGATGCGCATGGTCGGAGGAAGACGCAACTTGTAAGCCATAAGATTAATGTGTTTGCGATGGCATGGGTTCTATGTGCAGACAGCACTGGGTTATAAAGCCCATGCACAACTTGGGATCCCCGTCATACTAGTCAGGCACTGAGAGACATAGCCTGGGCTCAGCTGCAGGAAGACAAGCCAGGGTAGCAGGAGTCGCAGAAGCAGCCTCAGTGACCTGTTGCTGATGCTGAATAGCTAGCAGCTGTTGCAGCATGGCGTTGACTTGCTCCAGCTGATTGCGCTGTGCGGTAATCTGCCGGGATTGGTGGATCACAATGGTGGAAAAATCGGGCCGACTGGGAAGCGGAACCTCAGCGGGATTAATGGCCGGATCTTACTGTCAGGCTCAGAGGTTGTGGATCCTCTGAACCATTGCGGACGATGACACAAGCCACTTCCTGGGACCGGAGTCTAAGTGGTACCCGGTTTTCACCATAGCCCACCACAAAGCGGGTTGGACTTGCTGCGGTGTGGTACCACCAGGTCGTTCCACAGGCGTTACTTGTCCGCAGTGGCAGCCAAGGTCAAGGTACAGAAACGGTAGGCAATCTCGTTGTTGGGGACAAGCAGGCGTTCAGGATGGGCAGAACATGTTCGAACTCGGAGACATAGCAACAGGTTAGGACAGGCGGCAAAGGAAGTCAGAAACGGAACCAGGGTCACAGAAATCACAGAAATAGCACAAGGCATCAAACTCAAGCTTTCTCTAAGGCTCGAGGCACGAAGATCCGGCAGGGTGTGATGGGAGACGCAGGTTTAAATAGCCTTAGGAGAAAATGACCAGTGCCATTTAATGGTGCGCTGGCCCTTTAAATTCCCCAAGGCCGGCATGCGCGCGTCCTAGGATAAGGGGATGCGCACGCACGGAGCAAGGCTGGGACTTGGGAACAGGGAACAGGTGAGAGGCACTGGTGCTGCGCCTGCGGGTAGTGAGGGGCACGGGTGAGCCCACCACCCGTAACAATTGGTAGGTCTACTTTTTTTCTTTTTTTTTCAGATAGTTACATAAATCTCCTGTTTCAGATGGTATACAAAAAGTGTTGAAAGACTTAAGATTTATACCTGTCAGTAACAATTGATGATTGAAGAGAGTAAATCTTCTGCTTTTAGTTCATGGTACTATTGTGTCTACTGAAAACCAACCATAAACAATTCCTTTAGGGCTGTGTAATCTAACATAAACATGTTCTAAGGGAAATCCGCTGTTAATCTTCTGTTTTCTATGCTTTGTGAGGATTGATTCACTGGAATGAAATGCAAAACTAGGGCAATGACATTTTACACAGCTTTACGGCTTACGGTTCTTAGTTTGGTCAATTTGTAATTTGCTTTTTTGTGTGATTGATTTATTAATATTAAATATAGAATGACAATGACAGATAAGTATCGATAGAGTATGTAATCAAATCTGTAAACATTTGTATCACTATACATTGCTATGTCATTGATTGCTTCTCACTTAGCATCAATGGAATGCATAGGGGTCCTATAAAATTAATAGCAGCCATCTGATCCATTCTTCTCCAAGCATGTCTGCTTTGCTACTGCTCATCAGACCTAAGTGACAACAGCCATTAATACAGAAACAAGAACAATTTTAGACAATTTCCTCCAGTGCAATACAAAAGTCACCAAATAACATGAATGGCGCATGACTTCTTGAGTACCAAAGAAAATGGTTTCCTCTCTGGAGGAACACTCTGGTCATTGCTATAAACAGTGTTCAAGCCTTCAAGTCCAAGCCAGAGGCCTCCATTTAATAAAAATAGTGCAATTTCCAATGTGCCTATGTAGTGTGCAGAGGATGCCCATTGCATCGCCCCAACAGGGCATTCCACTTTCTTTTTGGTGCACTTTTAACATGGGCCGTGCAACACACTTCTGTCGGACTTGTTAAATGTGGCGCATGGTCCAACTGTGCCTCGAACACCTATTTCAGTGCAGTATAGTGTAGCTGCAGCACAAATGTGTCTTGGATACTTCTAAAATACATGTGCAAGCAGTTATCACTAAAAAATGTGCTAAGTCCAACAGAAAACTGGAGCATGGCCCTGTTGCAGGTCAGAGGCTGTCAGCGTGACATTAATGCTCAGCCTCTGTATACAGAAAAGCCTGATAGATGTCAACCACACTGAATTGGACCACCAAACTGGTAAGTATATAGATGTAGCACTGAATAACAAGATAGGCTTAACCACACGCAATAACTCAGTCTTAAGTGCATGTGAATAGGACGCCCATTTTCTGTAACAAATGAGTTAATTAACTCACTTTTAATCACGTAAGCCAGAGGGAAACAATCCTCCTCACAGACAATTGCTAGTCAGTGGTAGTGTTAGAAAATCAGGAAACAAGCAGTGTATAGAGCCTACATTTAATTAGTCTCCCTGAGTGTAATTCCTCACAGTTACCACTAGAAGTCTTCAGCTATCTGTTCCTGCATCACTTCCCAAAAGATAGATGCCTAGAAAAAGAGGAAATGCACAACTACATTACAGGTTTTCTGTCAGTTCTTCTTGTGACTCCAATTATTTCCTTTGCTCAATAAAAAGGGAGAAGTAGTTCTTTAAATATTCTCATTGAGTTTTCCCTCCTGCCTCATAATAGTCTGCAGACAGATTTGTGTTCTGGTACAGCCGGAGAATGTTCTCTCTATACACCCAGAGCTAAAATGGAAAATAATTTTCTTCTAATTTTGAATACTTCGAGTTATTTAACTGCCTTTTATATCTGACTGGATATGTTAAAACAATTGGACTGAAAAGGTTCAACAGAGTGTTAAGTCTCTAAGGGTACAAGCAACGTTTCATTACTTCTCCATCTCCATCAATTTGTGCATTTAGTTGAAAATAATGGTAGATAATAACAGTTAAATCATGAATGAGGAAAGAGTCAGAATGTACATTTCCAGAACGTAGCCTTCTGCCCTCTCCCCGTTTAGTTCACAACATACAGTATTTCATAAGACATGCACTTATTAGTGTCAAACATCTCCAGCGATGTACTGAGAACATGTAATAGACTAGCAGTGGGTACAACAAATTGCTTAGATTCTACAGGAAAAAATATCACAGCAAGCAGCTCCAGCCCCATAACAAAAATCATGTTTGATGTACTGTCAATCACTGCTACCATTAACCCCTTAATGCACTATGACAAAGCTGTACTTCTTGGTGTCATTAAGAGTGTGTGGAGAGGGCTCCGGGCTGAATCCTCTCCCTACTGGCCTAATCTGTTTGGCGCTGATTGGTTGCTGATCAGAAAAATTAGAAATCATTTAATGAAAATATAAAAACATTTTGCCACCCATAAAATTTGGAATACAAAGTAATAAGGCCATACAGAGCAGCTGCCTGTAAGCCTATGCTTATGTGTAGGATGACACTTCTAAGGAGCTGTAATAAATGGAACCTCATAACGGAAAAATACGCACAAATGTCCAAATCTAATAAAAAGTGATCTAAAGGTCGCACAGTCCCAAAAATGGTAGCAATATGAACTTTTGCTCATCCCGGAAATACATTACACTCCTAAGTATGAAAAAGTTATTGGAGTCAGAATATGGTAAAAGTAATATTTTTTTGCGGGTACAAAAAGTTTAAATTTTTGGTAAAATCTATTAACACCTAATAAAATCTATATAAATTTGGTATCCCTGTGATCGTACCGAACCAAAGAATATATTAGTGGCAATCTCTGAGGTAAAGAGAAAAGATCTGAGAATATTTCTTAGCGTGGTCGGGACCTATATTCAAAATCGTATTCTCATATTTCTTGCATTTCTGCAAGGAAAAAGAGGTCCTTGGACCATTGTTTAAAACTTAACTTTTATTGTTCCTTGTTATTATGAACAAATTAATATTTTTCTTAATGTTTGTTCAAAGAATTGGGTGCTAGCCTACATTGGAAGTGAGTTAAAATTGTGTCGTGGTGAGAGTGGGTACTGGATTCTAATGTAGTTAGGAGATGGGAATTTGGGTACTGGCCAGAGTATATATATATACGCCCTGGTGTATTTTTTGTAGGGAGTATAATCTAAGTATCCCCTCAGAAAAGGTAGTAGGTACTTTTAAATGAAAGGCTCCTTGAGAACCCTCTTGGACTGAGGTGTGGATTGCCCTGTTGTGATGCGGCTAGTGTAGTGGCCGCTATTTCTAAACTACTCCGCTAAGCCAGAATTCCCATAGACTCTCTCCTTATTTTGTCCCTAGTTGCAGTGTGTCGCTGCAGATCGGCACACTGCTATGATAGGATTTGTCCCACTTCTTTTCACCACTTGTTAAAAATATAGGCGCTCATACAGCCCCCCCAAAGAATATATTAGAGATGCCATTTGGAATGTACAGTGAAAGACGTAAAAACAGAGCTCACAAGGAAATGGCGCAAATGTGGTTTCTTGCCAATTTTACTGCATTTTGAATTGTATTTCTAATTCCCACTATACGACATAGACTATAAAATACAGTCACTAGGAAGTATAATTTGTTACACAGAAAAAAGCCCTCAAACAGCTCTGTACATGGATAAATAAAAAAGTTATTGATTTTTGAAAGTAGGGAGCGAACAGAAAGAAAATGGAAAATCAGTGGCAAGGGGTTAAAATTCCACCTATACCACATGATTAAAGCAAATGCAATCTTACCTCAACGTGGGATTGCAGGTGGAGCCTTTGGATTGAGTTTCAAAATGCAACCAAAATGCCTTGTGTGAACGTGGCCCCAGGGGCTCTACAAACACGTCATGGCACCTGAAAACTATTTTGCTCCTACAAAAACCTCAATGGTTCCTTCCCTTCCGCGCCCCGCTATGTGACCTGACAGTGGGTTATTTCCAACAGTGGGTTATGTCCTCTTACTCTGGAAAAACTGCCTAATATATTCCTAAATGCATTTCCTACTTTTATTCAGTTAATGTGAGTAAAGTTTGCAGCTAAATGAATGTATTAATGATAAATATTATTGGATTCCAAATCAAACCTTCATTTTGTTTGAATTCCTGTAAATAAAGGGTTAACCTGTGGTTTTGAATATTTAAAGGGGTGAAGTTAATAGAACGGTGTGATATGTGGTGGGTTTCTATTAACAGAGTTTCCAAAAACCCTAAAGAAATAAAATGGTCCCTGAAATAATTGATTCTAAAATTTTCTTAAAAATTTGAGAGAATGCTGTTCTGATTTGTGATCATTCTAGCGTTGTAATAAAGCAAAAGGACACTTATAAAATGATGCCAACACAAAGCTGAGATATAGTAAATGTTAGTTAGTAACTAATTTGGGTAGTAAAATTATCAGTTTGAAAAACTGAATATTTAGAATTTTGAAAATAGCTATTTTTTTCAAAATATTTACCAAAATCCCCTTTTTTCATAAATAAATATTAAATATATCAACCAAAATTTGCCTCTAACTTGAAGTACAAAATTTCATGGAAAAACAAACTCAAAAACACTTGGGTTAAAGCCTTCTAAAGTTATAACCAGATAAAGTGACACATGCTGGTTTTGAAAAATAGGCCTTGGTCATCATAATGCAAATGAGGTTGGTCACTTAGGGGTTAAATGTGGCGCAAACTCCACATAAGCACTAACACGCCACTTTAGGTGAATATTTTTTCTGTCTTGTTGGACACAGTGGTGCGGCAACACAAAACTGGCGCAGACACTTAATAAATACATGTGCAAGCAGTTTGCATGTTCTATCCAGTGCAAAGTCAGACAGAAAACTGGGGCAAACACTTTAGTAAATGTGGGCCATTAAGGCCAGCTGTACACAAGTGCAGCTCGTGGACCTTGATATAGTACAAGTGCTATCATTTGGCCGGCAGACAGGGACTCCTTGCATTGTGGGATAGGCCAAACATATGGGTCTGTTTTTAAGGAGTGACCTGTTTGTGTAGGCAGCCTAATTCTTCCATTTTATTTAGATTTTTTGATCACTTGTTTTGTGATAAAAAACTGAAATAAATTTTTTTAGGGATTGTTTTTTTTACGATGATCGTTGTGCAGGTACAACCATTTATAACATTTATAGATTGGTTTGTTATGAGCTCCATACTACACAAGAAACATTTTTTTTTCAACTCTTTATTTTTTAACATAAAGTAGTAGATTTACATCTTTGACTCTGGTCAAAGATTAATACACTTTAACTGGTTCAACTCTTAAAGGGATCCTGTCACTACATTTTCACAAATACAGTTAGTGACAGGTTTCCATGAAGCCCTATTAACTAACTGACATCATTCTTTTAGCTAAAATTGTTTCTTACATCATTATAAATCAACTTCATGTTTTATTACCTGGCATCAGAGAAGGTGTGTCTTGCTCAAACGGTCCCTCCCATGTACATCTCATGTCCCATGCCTCTTCTCAGCATGTCATGTGACCATGGTGACATCATGTAAGGATCTGTTACATTTGCAACATCTACCCCATGTGTGTATCTGACCACATAAAATCACAGCGGCTTCCATGGATTTCTTCTCTTCCCCATCCTCCAGTGAATTCTACTTCTTTCATGCGATCAGATACATCATACATACATGAACCTTGATTAAATCATCATGTTGCATGACTTTAAGTGCTCAATGATGTAACAAAGCTCTCTCTGAATGTTCCATACAGTAAAATATAATAAGCATGACTCTCTTGGTGTATGACCCAGGTGAGTTGCATATAAGTTTACAAACTGATTTTTTTAACATGGCAGCCATGGAAAGGAACAATTTAAGGAAAAGGGATATGTTTTTAATCATAATTTTTTAATAAAGTCTTTGCCAATTTGCCACATTTTCAATGCACAAAAACCCTGTAGGAAAATATAAATGTGAACCAGGCATAGTTACCATATGGTTAAAAAACACTACTACTTCTATCTATTATTATTATTCTTTTTTCTTGCTGTAAGATTGAACAGTGCATTCTGTTTCATATCTTCCTTGTGGAGCTCAATTTAATAGACTTTAATGTGCTTTCTAATCTCATCAACAATGCAACCAACTGAGCTACAAACAAGATGACCCCAGAAGACTGCTCGTAAAGATACGTGAGCACTCAGTCTGGTAATGGGTGCTCTCTATTCTATGCAGTGACAGTAGCTGACAGCGGCCCATGATTCTCCACCGTACTGTCATCTAGAATACACTGCCCCAGGCGTCGCTTTTCATGAGTTAAATATCTGCACATGTAATAAACTCTGTAATAAACTATTTTAAGCTCTTATATTTGAAGATAAATCATAATTTAGTGACCTATGATTTAAGTCATATCTATACATCTCTACTGTAAAGCCCTGAAACTTTTAGCACAAATGTGTGACTGATTGATAAGCTAGAGCTATATTATTCTGAATGTAAGAATAAATAGTGTGATTTATATCAGAATGGTCCTGACTCTAAGCTAAATTACAAATACCACTCGCTGACCATAAGGCAGAAAGACTCCATCTTTCTTACTGGTTAAAATTGATGTCTATAATATCATTATGTTGGAGATCAGAAAGATCAGACTAATAACAATGGACTGAGCACAAAGAAACCCAAGCCATAAAGACCACCAAGTCTGAGCATTCACTTCCAATTACCGAAAATATTATCCCTCGCTGCCCTAAGGATTCATTCATAAATTCCTGGCTTGTACTATGAAATATAGAGCATCCACAATAAGTAGGTATATCACCATATTTATTTTACACTTTGCAAATCAAAAAAGTAATAAAACAAATGAGTAGTAATAAGGAGTCAGAAATTGGAAACTGTCAATGTTTATTGTACGTAAATAAGTGAATTTGCAATTGTAGCCCGCCTCTGCAGGCATGTAGACACTTACAGACATTGATGGGATACTGAGTAAATAAATATGGAAACACATTTTCTAGGATGGGATTAAGAAAACACGCTACCTTGCATGACGGCTCAGGATATACCAGTATATGTATATACGGCTCCCAACTGTGGACTGGGCTGTTTAATTGCTGTGTTTATAATTATCATACTGTGACATCACTACCTCTGTTCTGTGACATCACTGTGTGTACTGTGACATCACTTTGTACAATATCCTTATACTGTGTCATCATTGTTCACAGGGATATCGTTATGGCATCCAGGGTTGGCTCCAGATCTCAGTAGGCCCCTGGGCGCCAGAGGCTCAGTAGGCCCCTTTGCAGTGAACTCACATTGGGATATAAAAAATTAAGAAACTAAAACAGTCTGCTGTTCTCATGGTTATTTTATATACAGTCCCCTCATGGTTATTTATATAAGCACCCCTCACCACCATAAATTGGTGGGTCCTGACACTCACCCAGGTATGCCCAGTGCTGGCACCAGTCCTAATGGCATCAATATGCATATCAGCTCTGAACTGTGCCACCTTTTTGTACATTATTTTCCTTGCAGTGTGCTTTATCCCTGTAATGAGACATCACCTGAGACTATTATCTCTGTACTGTGTGTATTATCCATGTACTGTGACATGACTATGTATATTATCCTTGTACGTTCATATTGCTGTCTACATTGTCCTTGTATTGTGACATTACTGTGTGTATTATTCCTGTACCGTGATATCACTGTGTATATTATCACTGTAATGTGATATATTTTTTTAAATTCTCCCTTTACTGTGACATGACTTGGTACATTATCCCTAGGGCCTAGCAATATACAATGTGACAAAACAGAATGTAATGGGTTTTTAACAGGGCAACTGTATACTTTTCAATGTGTGGATCATAGATCTTCCTATGTTCATGCATTTGATTGACTGTTTTTTTTAGCATTTTCTATAATCTAGTAGAGGATTTATAGATGTCTTAGATGACTGGCTTAACCAATTAACAAGATGTGATAAAATATATTTATGTGTGTGCCTCTGTATTCTTTCTCCCCTGTTAATAGATCCTATAAAATTAGAAACCAGTGTATGATGTGCATGACCATTCTGAGGTCTAAATAAATTCTGAGGTCGATATAATAGAATATGAACCGTGTTTGTGAATGAACATAGAAAATATAACGTTGTTACTGTATCAGAGATTAGGAACTCTGTACCATACATCTATATTTTCCCTAATTCCCAACATTTCACTTCTACATACAACCGTGTACAGTGATGAGAAGTGAATCGCTGAACTCAAGAGCTCTAGGGCCTAAGTGCTCTTGTAAACCACGGTGACTCATTCTCTAGTACAATCCTCAAGAAACCAATGTTAAAAAATAATATGGCAAGGAATGGGAATTGAAATAGCACAGCATTAAAATATCTTTAGTGGGACTTGCAGAGATGATAATTATATTTGGCAGCACTGTAGAGAATTCGAATCACACAGGATAATAAAGTAAATAATTCCGTAACTTGGACATTCTTATAATTTCTATGACAATTATTTAGTCAGAACTTGTTGGAACCAGCTGAGAATGACATAAATCATAATTCAGACATTTGATTTACACTTATTTCCTATCGATCAAATGGACTCCTCTATTATGCATGTTTTTGTAATGTGTGTGCAAGTGTGTGTGGGGGTGGTGCATTGGCAAGGCGATTGTTCATGGACAGAGATCACATGACCCTCCATCTCCATGACCCCTTTAAAGCTAACTTTATGATCGCTATGTAAATTATATACTAAAAAAACTAAAGCATGTCTAGTATGCACAGTCCTTTATTTTTTATTTTCATGGCAAAGTATCATTTTGCTATAGAGAATCATTCACCATACCAGCACTGAGTGACAACAAGGCGTCCTTCCACAGTCCCAGGTTGCTTGTAGAATCTTTGGTGAAGATATCATTTTATCTTTCAATGCTCTGTTATTCTTTTTTAAGTGATATCAGTGATCTCAATATAGGCATATTCAGTTATATACTTTAAAGCATATTTGATGAAAATTTTGCCCACAGCAAACATTTTTGCAATTTGTCTGACTAACACAATTCTACAGGTATATAACCCAAAGTTTAACAAACAAAGCCTTGTTAACTCATGTACATATATAGTGTAATGTCCACGAGTTGGGATCATTACTTAATTTTGTGTCCGGTTACCTTGTTGTAGTGGACCTTTTGAATTTGGAGTGCTGCCTCATTTTTTGGCAGATATATGAATGTGAGTTTCATACCACGACTCCTGAGTAGAGATGGGCGAATCGATTTGAACAAAGTGGAATTCGATACCAATTTCACGGAAAATTTGATTTGTCACGAATCCGAAGTTTTTTTCCTTCTTTTCTAGCTAAATGGGCACAAGTACATTGTGTTACATGGGGCAGAGGAATCTGGGAAGGAGAAAGGAACACCCTTGATGACATCTGCAGACCTGTAAGCCAATCAGCGACCGGCAGGCTTATGTGATGTCACACAGCCCTATAAAAACTGTCAGCCATTTGCAATCTCTGCATTTCACACTGCATGTGCTATCTATAGCTTCCAGTTGCTTCTACTGCACTGTGCTGATCTGCTCCAATCCCAGGGTGTGAGTAAGGGGGATCTGTATACCCCAAATAGCAGTTCTTTTTTGTTACTGAAGCGACAAGGAAGAAATCTGTTTCATATCCACACAGCTGCTGTATAGATTTCTGGACCTCTGTCAGTATGTGCGTTTTGGGGGATCTGTATACCCCAAATAGCAGTTCTTTTTTGTTACTGAAGAAACTAGGAAGAAATATGTTACATATCCATATGTAGTGATTTCTGGACCTGTCCCAGGGTGTGCGTTTTGGGGCATAACTCAAATATCCATACTTTTTTGTTGCTAAATTTGAGAGCAAGAAATACATGTCAAATATACATAGTTTATACAGTGATTTTCGCTCCAATTACAGGGTGTCTGTTGTGGGGTATATGTATAAGGCAAATTTCCATACTTTTTTATTGCTAAAGTTGAGAGCAAGAAGTACGTGTAAAATCCACGTAGTTTATACAGTGATTTTCGTTTCAATTACAGTGTCCGTTGTGGGGTATCTGTATAACACGAATTTCCATACTCTTTTGTTGCTAAAGTTGAGAGCAAGAAATAAGTGTTGAATTCACATAGTTTATAGAGTGATTTTTGCTCCAAATACAGGGTGTCTGCTGTGGGGTATCTGTATAACTCAAATACCAATACTTTTTTGTTGCTAAAGTTGAGAGCAAGAAATATGCGTAAAATCCACATAGTTTATAAAGTGATTTTCACTCCAATTACAGGGTGTCCGTTGTGGGGTATCTGTATAACGCAAATTTCCATACTTTTTTGTTTCTAAAGTTGATAGCAAGAAATATGTTTCAAATCCACGTAGGTTATAGAGTGATTTTCGCTCCAATTACAGGGTGTCCATTGTGGGATATCTGTATAACACAAATTCCAATACTTTTTGGTTGCTAAAGTTGAGAGCAAGATATACGTGTCAAATCCACATAGTTGATTAACCACTATGTCAGACAGAAAGGTGGCAGGTGGAGCAGGCAGAGCTCGCAGCACAGTAAGGGGACGTCGCAGCAGGGGTAACTCTGTGAGGCCAGAACTGCCATTGTCATCTAGCAGCAGTGTGTAGATCTACAACCCAAAGGTTGTTGATTGGTTGATTAGGTCATCCAATTCCTCAAATATAACATCTGACAACCCCAGCCAAGAGTCAGTGGGTTCGTCAGATACAACAATTAGTTGTCATGGCCCAGGAGCAGGTCAGCGGCCCTCACCTGTCCTCAACCAGACTCTGTCCCGTTCATTTCCCTCAACCAGAGAGCTACTAGGTGGTCTGGGCTCAACACCACTATTCAGCGAGGACGAAGTATTTGAGGACAGTCAGCAGCTGCTTGGCAATAAAGAGGTGGGGTAGAAATCTGCTGCTTCATGCAGTGGGCAGGCTGTGCATGCTGACATCGTTGAGGTGAATAGCAGTGACAGGGAAATGAAAATTCATGATGATGTAGCTGATCGCACTTTGGAGCCAGTTGTAGCAAGGGATTCATCATCATCATCAGACGAAGAGAGTGTCAGCTTGCCTAACCAGTGACTAGCTGAATAGTCAACATCCGGCATGGGGATAACTTTTGGCTCTCCACCCTCTTAGACCGTCGCTATTAGTCGAAAATGGGTGCCTTTTTTCCAGCTGCCGAAAGGGAGGAACAACTGGCATACTATAGAGATATACTGTGCAGATAGTTGGCCGCTGTCTATGTGCGCCATTGTCCATCCTCTGACAGGTCTTACCAGGGGATTCCTGGCAGTCATCGCTCACGTACTACTGCCACGACAGCTGTTGGGAGATTGGGGGGGGAGGAGCAGTAGCAGCTCCATCAGCAGTAGCTTAAGTCTGGAGTCCTTAATGAGCAGCTTCCTTCACCCATCTAGTTAGGAGGGCGGCCGCCACCAGCAGCAGCAGGACATGGAGCAGACCCTGCGCCAGCAAGTGGTGGCCTACTTGGACAGCACTATACCACCCCAGGTAGAGGATTCACTAGATTACTGGGCAGTCAAACTTGATGTGTGGCTTCAACTTGCGGAGTTTGCATTAGAGAAGACGTCCTGCCCAGCCAGTAGTGTGGAATCAGAGCAGGTGTTCAGTGCAGAGGGGGCCATCGTTACCCCAAGGAGAACTCACTTGTCCAGAGACTGACCTTTGTCAAGATGAATCAGGTGTCGATCGGCCAGGATTTCAACACACCGATGCCTTGTGCATCAGATTAGATCAGCCATGACTCCACCCTCAAACATTGAGAAATCAGTCTGAATTCTAACTACCTGCCTCAGCCACTATTCTGATGCTGCCACCTGCCTGATGCCACACATCTGCTGCCAGCTTCTCCATCTGCCTCCCACCATCTTTACCAGGGACTGGAATTGACACCCACCTCCACACTCTGTCATTGTACCACTTTCTGACCTCCTGCTACTGCTGGCACCTCCACGCTCTATCATTGAGCCACAAGGTGGCCTACCATGTTGCTGCCACCTCCTGAATTTTTCATTGTGCCACTCTGTGGCCTACCATGTTGCTGCCACCTCCCAAATTTTTCATTGTGCCACTCTCTGACCTCATGATGCTGCTGGTGCCACTGCCACCTCCACACTCTAACATTATGCCAAGCTGTGGCCTACCATGTTGCTACCACCTCCCGAATTTTTCATTGTGCCATTCTCTGACCTCATGCTGCTGCTGCTGCTGCCACTGCTGCCTTTATGCTCTAACATTGTGCCACACTGTGGCCTACCATGTTGCTGCCACCTCCCGACTTTTTCATTGTGCCACTTGCTAAACTCATGCCACTGCTGCTGCTGCTGCCAATTCCACCTTTGAAGTTCTTTTTTGGCAAATACATAATATTTTCAGGGAAATTTTAATAGATGATGCTTGTGGCATCTCTAATCTTCAAATTTAAATTAAAAACTTCAAATTCATTTCAAGCTTCAAATTCATTTCAAACTTCAAATTCTTTGTGGCCTACTATGTTGCTGCCACCGCCATAATTTATCAATGTGTCACATTGCGGCCTACTCATGCTGCTGCCAACTGCCAACTGTCTCCCTGGAACACCCTGTGATTTCCATAATGCTGTTTTCACCCTCCACCGCTCTATGACGTTGCCATTATGTTTGGTTTTCCCCTTCATTTCATCTGTCAGAAGGAATGATAAGCTTCAATATTGAAAACCAAAAGCAGGAGTGGACACAGAACACAGTGGACATTCAAATATCCCATTTTGTGGTCATCTCTGTTTTGGATCCACTCCTGTTTGTTTTTGGCTTTAGCAATACTGATGGATTAATGACCGAAAGAGGACATTGATGGATGAAACAAAGGGCAAAATGATCAGTGATGTCAGTGTAAAATTACTGTCTACACCCTCTCCCCTCTTTTGGTCAGTGTAAAAAGAGTGCACTCTTTGATGTTATAGTGGGATCTTGGCCCACAGCTCAGTCCTTTCGATGCTTGAACAGACGTTATCTTGTCAGGCTGCGTTCCAGCTTAACTTAATTGGTGAAGTCGGCCCCTGTAAGTGCCCATGGAATTTAGCAGTGAAGTGATTCTAAGAGCGGCGTCTGTCATGTGCATGTCATACTAAAACACAGCATTGTTTGAAGACCAAACCACGCTCTCTATGCATATTTGAGCATGGCACAACGTTCTACAACACCCTATAGGCTCTCTGCAGCCAGGAAATACCTGTGTTTTAACGTGATTCATCATGATTCGATTTGGGTCGAATCAAATTTTTCCGAAAATTTGGTGAATCGGGTCGAATCGAATTTCAACAAATTCGCCCATCTCTACTCCTGAGTCTCTCCCCCCCCCCTCCTTATTAGGGTTATTGTAACACTATGCTGCTGTGGAATTTTTCTTTATACATAATTTGTTAAGCTATTTATTTAACTTTTCTGTTTCAGGGGTTGATACATTTCTCCAAATCATAGTTCTGTTCTTTTTTTCTTTGGTGAAGCCGTGACACATGTCTCCAAATCATTGTTCCATTCCCCATATTTAATTGGAAAGAGGAAAATTTCAACCATTACACCCCTGTAGAAATTGGGGTTTCTAGTTGTTCAGAAAAGGTATAAAAGGTTATTTAATATTACCGTATGTTATGCTGGAAAATGCCTTACACAAACAAAGGTCATATTTGATGATTTGTGGCTTGAAGATTCAACAGCATCTAGCAGAACATATTCATTTAGGGCCAAAAGTCAGTACGATTAGTGGGTTATTATTGAGGATGAACCTTTGCCTGACAAACCTTAGAATCAAATGTTGCAGATCTCACTGTGAGTCCCAGCTAAAGCATAAGAACTAATTTCCATTACTGTTCTAATCAGACAACATCCATGATTTCCTTATTAACTATGACTTTGTCAACTTGATTTACATGGTTTTCTTTGGCATGCTGACAGCCGGCCTGAATCATTTAGTGTTATTGCAGAGGCAAGAATTGTCCCTGTGTTGCTTATAGTGAGTTCAGGTAAAGGGCAAGCTAATTCAAGCTTTAGTTTATGAACTGAATAATATACTTCAAATGTTTTACACAAAATATTCTACCTTCATTTCACTTTCCATAGATTTTTTTAAGGAAAATTTAACAAGTAGACATCGAATAACCCATCAGTAAATTTCTAAGGAATTCCTATGAAAAATAACAGAAGAAACGTATTCTCCTCTCCAGAAATGGTGTTGAGTTTGTAGGTAAGTGATTTTTTTTCAAGGTAAGGTGCATTATGAAAGCAAATTGATTTCTAATTGTAATAAACATAGTTGAACACAAGTATTGCTCTGTCAAAGCTACAAAATTTTTCAATGCACTCACTGGGGGAGATTTATGAGGACTTGTATGCCAAAAAACTGGAAATAATTGCAATTACTTGTGAACTAATAAGTATTGTGAAGGGGGGCACAGCCTGCACTTGTGCACTCTCTGTAGACTGCAAACAATCAGGATCAGGATTGAATGTTAACAGGTAATAGTTAAATTCTACATCAGGCAGGGCGTGGCATAAACTGGCCACTCTGCCAGTACCTCCTGGTGTATCCAGCATTATATACCAGGGGCACAGGATAAATTCCCCCCACTGTATCAATTCCTCATGGGTTTCAAGATCACTGCCTGCTGTGCTTCTATAGGAAGCTTTATTGTTTACCATCAGTGGATAAAAACCAGTCGACGTGTTGTGCAGACTATGAACGGACAGGTTAAATAGTATCATAGTTTATACGTTTGAAAAAAGACACATGTCCATCAAGTTTAACCAAGAAAGGGAAGGGACTGGATGATTGGATTTAGGGAAAACAATTCTATATAACATAACCGTCAATGTTATTTAGATGTAGACCCTTCTTGAAGCTCTCTGCTGTCTCTGCTGTGACCAGCGCCTGAGGCGCTAACTACGTAACTATCATATAATGTTAGTGAATCTTTCTGGCATAACACAAATTGATAAACAGAGATAAACTGTGCTACTAAGTTTTTATTTAAAAAAAACTTCTTATACAGGAGGTCCCCTACTTAAGAACACCTGAGTTACAGACGACCCCTAGTTATAAACGGACCTCTGGTAATTTATTGTACTTTAGTCCCAGGGTACAATAAAAAGCTATAACAGTTATAACACGTGTATGCAATGAAGCTTTATTGTTACTCCTACTTCTGATGACAATCCAACATTTTCAAAATCCAATTGTCACATAGACCAAAAAAAATGTGTCTAGAGCTACAATTATAAAATATACAGTTCCGACTTACATACAAATTCAACTTAAGAAGAAACCTATGGAACCTATCTTGTACGTAACCCAGTGTAGTTGTCTTTGAATGCCATGATCAGCATAAATACATGAAAAATTATAATTTGTCTGTGACCCCAGAAAATGCCATTTTATAGCAAACAAGTTTTTCCCTAATAAGATGTTTACCAAGCTTTTTTGTAACTCCCCTCTATTATGTACTATGTTTTCATTTATTTTTTATTACATGAAAATAAAATAGAAAAGTAATGTAGCGTGCAGGTAGAAATGTCAGTAAGGCAGCTTTATTTCTCAGTCTACACTACAATGCACTGTTATGCGTTTTAGACCTAATATTTTTATATTTATTATGGTTGTATATTCTAACTGTAGAATGTGAAGCCTTTATATGCACTGTAAATAATCTTGTCTAAAAATGAGTAAAAATTATTTAACGTGACAAATATAAAAATGTTATTTCCTTTGCTCTGATTGGTGGGGGTTCCAGCAGTGGCACCAGGGATCAAGAGTTCATTATATACCAAAATGAAAACGATGCTTTAGCACAGCTGTGGGGAACCCATGGGAATGGAGCCATCTCTGTGGGCACCCAGGCCATCACCCCAGCACAGAGTTTGGGAGACAGGACTCAAGCCTTCCTCCTGCAGTGCCAGACAGCCCGGGATGTTTAATGTTCAACACTATTTTAAAGCAACACTTCCTGGGCTTTCTGGGACTGCAGGAGGAGCAAGGTGACGTGAACAGGATTAGATTAGTATTGGAGATTCTGCCCGTGATTCTTCCTGTTCAAGGTGACCCTGGAGGGAAGCTATAATAATAATAATCTTTATTTAAAAATCATAGGGGACATATAGAAATATAATATAACATTACAGAGTATAAACAGTCATATGGAACAATAGGAGTGAGGGCCCTGCTTGTAAGAGCTTACAGACTATGAGGGTGAAGGGGGTGACACAAGAGTTTGTAGAATGGTCCAGCCATTCTTTAGACGAGAACAATATAAAATAATTAAGCTACATTGATAATCCAAATTTACCCTCCTTATTTAAGCACCAATGTGATTGAAAGCATGGAGCAATAAGTTGCTGATTCAATTTCTGTTTTGGCATTGTGTGATAAATAAATGGGTTTTTGGCTGTATTTTTGGTACTCAGCATCTAAAGGGTTCACCATTACTAGAAAGTGATATTTTATTTACACAGAAGTGATCAAAAGGTGTGACGTTTCGACCTACACTCAGGTCTTTGTCAAACACTAGAAAACATAATAAACAATTGTACATAAATATATTAATATCTTAATATATTAATAAGCTAACAAGATACTAACGTGTCATCACAGACAGTATGACAGTATGCAACACCACTCCTAACACAACTCCCCCTCACCCCAGAGTACCATTTGTCCATACGTACCACCCAGTCTCTAACAAAGTACTTCACATTCTCAGAAGACATTGGTCGATCCTGACCAGGGCCCTACCAGAAATTCCAGAATTTCAACAACCTCTCCTACCATGTAGGAAACGTCCCAAAAATCTCAGAGACTCTCTCATTCGAGCAGACATAGGCTCCAATACACTTTTGACACGTCAACAATTCCTCCGTACACCTAAGAAGGGCACATTCCCATGTCTATCCTGCTCACAATGCACAAACGTTCTCAAAGGCAATACATTCTCCCATCCCCACACTGGTCAATCGTACCCCATTAAAGACTATTTCACTTGCGACACAAATTTTGTCGTGTACCTCATCAAGTGCCCTTGTGGCCTAATCTACATAGGTGAAACTACCCAAAGAGTCGGCGACCGGATAGGTAAACACAAGTCCACCATCAGGACCAACAATTTATTGCTACCAGTTCCAGCCCATTTCCAGAGTAGACGCCACAATGTATCTCAACTACGGTTCCAAGTCCTGGAACATGTACCAAGACCAAGGAGAGGAGGAAACCGTATACAACTGTTAAAAAAACGTGAATCTTATTGGATTCACACCCTGCAGAGTCTAGAACCACGAGGGATGAATCGAGACTATGAAATTTCTAGTTTTATTTGATTGAATAAGCAGGCTGTTGTTTCATGATGATTCTAACATGTTTGTTATCTTTCCTTCCCAGAGACCTTAGAAACAACACTTCTCTACAGTGGTAAGACCTCCCACACATAACTTGCATTTATTTCTTAAAAACTCATTTACCCCACTTCTCCTAGCCCCATACACTCCCCTTTACATCCATATCACCTACCATGCTCCTCAGTACATTTTCCATATCATACCCCTTCTACCATTTTTCATCGCATTATCTATATCTCATTCTATTTACTATTGCCCATCGGTGCGCACACTCGCCCAGCCCATTTCCAGCGTCACCATCACCATGGCAATGTTTTACACATACCGCCCCGCTCCTTCAGAGACGGACCAATGTGCTTTAGACACACACCTAATCATCCCCTCCCCTCCACGCCTCCTCCATACTTACCTAATGATTCATCCAGGCCCCTCCTCCATTCACCGCTGCTTCAGCGCGAACCGTCACGTGACTGGCGACTCACGTGATCGTCACGTGACTCGCACGTGACCGTCACGTGACCGCCACGTCACACCAGGGGGCGTTCCTAGGGCTTTTAAACCCTGACACAGCGACACACAACAGCAGACTGCCTACAGACACATAGGGGAAGATTTATCAAGCTGTCTGAAAGTCAGAATATTTCTAGTTGCCCATGGCAACCAATCACAGCTCTCCATTAAAATATTCATGAGCACTGGTACAATGAAAGCTGAGCTGTGATTGGTTGACATGGGCAACTAGAAATATTCTGACTTTCAGACAGCTTGATAAATCTGCCCCATACTGTCAATACCTGATGCCCGCTAGCACAGCCAGCCAAGCCCTGACCTCCATCCTGATCGGTAATCTATCATGTTTTCCTTATATTTTCAGGCCTTTCAATACTATGCTTGTTATCACGCTACTGCTGCCTTCTATCTTATGTCACAAGACGCCTTACCCTGTACCTAGTTTTTGGAGTCTACAATTTATGGTCAAGATGATGATGATTTATGTAATTATTTATTATTTATTCTTTATTCTGTATCCGCTGGATAATTGTATTGTTCTGGCATTCTATTTACCTGATGCAGTAGTACTCTGCTATTCAGGAATTCTGTTTTGTTGCATAATTTCACACCTGGTATCCCAGTAAACCAACATAATGCCGTTCTGGGACTTCTCTTGCTCCACATACCATATACCATCATGGTCATTTAGTATCTTGTTAGCTTATTAATATATTAAGATATTAATATATTTATGTACAATTGTTTATTATGTTTTCTAGTGTTTGACAAAGACCTGAGTGTAGGTCGAAACGTCACACCTTTTGATCACGTAAATAAAATATCACTTTCTGGCATCAAAAAAACCCACACGGAGTGCTTGGATTTACTTTTATTTGGATATTATCGGGGTGGGAACCCTAATCCTAAACAGCACCCAACATTGATGTGTGACCGCACAAATTAGAAGGGTTCACCATTACTGCTCTAGCATATGTACTGTTGCTCCCTTCACTAAGTATAGCACTCAGCTTTCTCAGTCTTTGCCATAGAGATGAACAAAGCAAACAAAGGGTGCAACCAGGAGCTATATTCATTTGGGGTTTCAAAGGACCCTCGTTCCTAGATCCATTGGGATCCCTACCAATCAACCAATGGATAGAGGATACCTTAACTCAATTATCTGGGAATATGTTGTTCTGTACATTTTTTGAGCATCCCCTTCTTTGCATGTGTTTTATATGGATTTTTTTTATGAGTAGCCAATCTCCCATTTGATGTGTAATACCCTGTCCCCAGAATGGAGGATGACAGTCTGATTGGTGGGGGTCACTGCAGGGAAACTCACTTCACTGATAATGGGAATTGACCCCCATGATTCACAAGAACGAGGGGCCCGTTCACACTAATTGTATAAAGCCACATTCAAGCATGTATCCTGCCATTCCATTTAAAATAGTCATCTGTGACACTTATGTATATTGGCAGTAAATGCGAGTATATAAGATTTGTCAATGTATATGATGCTGAATAATAATTCTGGCCAAGTTTAATACAGTTTTCTGTGAAAAGTAAGGCACCTTCCTGTCCTTTACATATTGATTAATATGCCCTACATGTTAAGGTGTATTTGGGCATTGCTGGCATACTGGTACTTCCTAATAGTCCTGAAAAAGTCCAGTGTCAGATTACATAATTAGTTACTTTGTAAATCTGTACAAAGTAAATATGTGTCTCTTTTATTTCATGCATTTATTTAACAAATGATCCATTCTAGTGTTAGCTTTGGGTTGCCTATAACTTTACTTTCTCATGCTAACGGTACGTTTTCAAGTGGATGACGATAGACACATAAAATATCATTTCATTATACAATATTGCAAAAAGTGAATCATCTGTTGACATATCTAGACATGTCCAACTGCAAGGGAATTGGGGGGTGCTACATGAATAGGCATATATTCCCCTCTGCTAGAAGAATTATTTATTTTCAAGCTATATGCACAATATTTGTCTGATCATGATTTACATCTTTTGTTCTAATCCTATGAGTCACATATCCCAATGGAATGCCACAGCATCATAATGACATTCAAGCTATAGAAGACTCGCAGTGAAACCATACACAATTCTTCCAAAAGTAATTTGACTACCAGCAGAGGTGAGCAAGCTCACAAGGATTAGTCAAGCCTCATGCCTGCATGCCAACTTCAAACTCATCTAAACACCCTATAAATATTTTCATTACTGAGAGAAAGGATTTAGTTGATTAAAAAAGTCATCAGAGTTTGGCAAAAGACGCAATGTGTTAAGAATGTGTAAGCACTTATCAGACAGCCCTAGAAGGATATTATTGATGTTTTGCCCAAGTACATTAAAGCATTGATTAATCTTTCATGAGTTAAGTATCGGAATAGGTTTTTTACACATAACAAAACATGATTACTTATCAGGCTCCTATTCAGTGTAATACACACACCCTGAGATGGATATACATTTATACACCAGTCAATCCTGACTATACAAATACTTCTAATATGAGCCACAAAGACTGGTCACTAAAACCCTTTAAGGGTATATGGACATCATGGTGACTCAAAGCCACCCCTTGACGAAGGCAGTGCGCCAAAAAGCGCGTTGGGGTGTCAATCATCTGGGTAGACGCAGCAATCTTGATGCCAGGTAACTAATACTTTATTTTGCCTATTTGCTATGTCTAATTGGTGCTGTATTTTGGGTATTATACTTATATATGCAATAATGCATTAATGAATGGAGCAACATCCCTTTTCTATACAGCATGGGATTTTGATTGGACGCCTATCTATACTGTGGCAGCCTGGTATTGTCTATTTATCTCTAGTGTTGTTACTTAATCATATCTATGTCCCCCAGATGTTTTTTGTTATCCCTCCAGCATAATGCTGGTATTTCAGTTTATGTCTGTTCTATATACAAGTTTGTTTTATATATGTATCTATAAAATTACAATTTTTTTTGTTAAAAAAAATCTTAAACCGCTGAATCCTGGCCTTTTCTTAATAGGTTTTACATATATGAAGGTACTGGAAAGGGATTAACTGATCTCTTAGTGGTTTCTACACCAGATGTGTTCCTCTCTGACCATTGTGGGGTTCTCCCTGGCCATCCACACTATGCTCCAGTCTTTGCAATTCCTGGCCCTTTAAGAATCTAAAAACGTTGCATTCCATTTTCAGGCAATGTTATGGGCTCTATAATGCTCTGTAATGCAGTTAGTAATGCAGACGCTCTATGAGTAAAGAATTCTAACTTGCTAGATCCAGTGAAGGTAGTCTCCTACTGGTCCATATCTCTGTTCCTATATTTGAATCTTTGGGGGACATGTATCTTGTTGTGCGTTTGAAACGCGTTTCTTATTTAAAGCTGTCGCAGTTTGGATGTCACAAGTATATGGTCCATTAAAAAAGCATGAAGCATTGTTCGTAACAGTATTGGTGAGGTTGTCCTGTCCCTGGATCAAAACAAAGTGTACTGCTGAAAAACAGAAGACAAATTTGATAATATTCCTAACATTAGCCCCAAGTTAAACTAATTTGAATAACTTTGGTCAAACAAGCTTTCATTGATAAGAAGACTTATTTAAAAAAGAGTCTGCTTTGGAGCTATTTAAAGGGGTATTCCCTCAAAGCAAAATTCCTAAATATACTCAGAATAACAAAATCACACATTCTCTCATTTACTGTAATTAACAAAAATACAGCATTTAACAGATATAATTACAGCCTATTTCTATCAGTCATGATGTAGAGCACTAGAGACAGCGCACTTCCTGTGCAGCATTGTTTAGAGGAGACACCAGCTCTACAAACTCAGACAAGATAAGGGGAGGAGGCATAGCACTGCTGACTGTGTATTTTATTGATTTGGTGAGATAGAAGAGAATAGAGTGTCATTGTCTCTTATATCCATCTCATTACTCTGATCTGTCTTATCTCTCTTTTTCAATGTGTTAGATAGTAGAATAATCTTCAGAAGCTAAATGAAAGTGTAGGTAAACCCTGTACCCTGATAATCTAAGCCCATTATCAGCAGACAGAATCTCATAGCACAGAGGAATCATGAAGTGTCTGCACAGCTAGTGCACACACTGAAAAGTAAGGGGTTAAAAATTATCTTTATTGTGGAAACATCACTAGGGGCTTAAATTTTGAAAATTTTCTTTCATGGGCAAACCCCTTTAAAGCATGACAGTGCACAGCAGTTGACAGACTTGCCTGGGCCTGCATGAGTTTGGAAAGTAACACAAACACATGTATAATACTGATAATAACTGTGAAGCATAAGAAGAACATTGCTTAAATTCTGGTGAAGGAAATACTAACACTACCATGTTAACCTGCATTACCCAAAGAAGAACATGAGGAACAATTATTGACAGACATGTAGTGTGTGAATCCAAACTCAATTTAAAGAGATCATTCTAGCTGGTAACTTTCAACCAATAATGATATTTCCATGTAATAACCATTCAATTCAGAAAAATGGTTGTTCATGTACTATATGACTTGAGTCTGTGAGTGCTCCTGTTTGCATGTATGCTGTTTATAGGTTCATGTCAAACATGTATATTTCTTCATATCCATACTCACTAATCACATTATTGACCATAAGGTATACAGATTTGGACACCAACTTTACAGTTACAAGACTTAATCCAATATATTGATGCATGCTAAATCATGCAAGCCACTACTGTATTATGCGTTCTATTACTTTAATTAATGGTAATGCCACTAATTGATATTCAATGAAATGTAATCAGCCCCTAGGACAAAACTCAATCCCTAATTTAACAACTGTAAAAAAAACAACTTCAATTTAATAAAACTGCAATTTTGTCAAGTGAAACATAAGGAATAAACAAAATGTTGTCTTGTTGCCTTATTTTAAATAAAGGATGTTCTTAAGAGCATCCAGTGCTTTAGAGTGAAGGGTTGGTAACTTATACCCTTGGTCTCTTAAACCCTTAGGGCATAAGGACAGGATTTAGTGTTTTTTCTCAAAGGGGGATTCTGAGAATATTAAATTCTGATACAAAAAACATGATTCTATAAATAAATGAATATAACAAAACTGTTATATAGAGCTTATATAGTTTGTTTTTTGATTCACAAAATTTTATGGCTTCTCTAAAGTGGGCAGTGATGGCCACCACTGGAAACTACAAGTCCCATGATCCTTGAGTTCTTATTAACTCCTCCTTCCTGCTCTGCTCCCAGTGCTGATGTAACAGACTGTTCCGCTCTATTACCCTAGTAATAATGTGTAACTGCCATCACTGCACATTACCTCACTGAGATGACACCTCACCAAAAAATGGCCATACTGGAGGCACTGCAACCAACTGACTACAGCCAAATATAGTAGTGATCACTTGTGACCAGCGACCACCTTCGGCCCTGTGTCTGCTCTGCGAAGAGAAAATCAACGGACTGATTAAAGGGCCAGTAGCATTTTAATTCTCCATTACAGTCTATGTCCACAGCATTTTTCTGCTGAGGGGAGCAGCATGTTAAATAACAACTAATTACATATTAGCCCTTTAATGGTTAATACCCCTATAAAGGTTTTCCATTCTACTTTTCATGATATTGAATATTATTTAAAGGAAACCAATACTATGAGTAATCTATTATCAGTAGATATGATGGTAGATGCCTTCTGCCAGCCTCTGTCCTAATATGTAATTTAATAATACTGGAACCTAACCCTACTTGTTAAAAACTTTATTTAAGTAATATGTAAATGAACTGCTGAGGCTACTGGGGTGTGGAGTAGCCAAACTCGCAGTCCCCGGTCAGGCTTGTACATGCCCCAGTAGCCTCGGCAGTTAATTTACATATTACGGAATAAAGGCTCCAGGATTATTACTATTACTAAAATTAGGTTAGGCTCCACGGATTATTAAGCCTACTCCACATAATGGGGGTCATTTACTAAGGGCCCGATTCGCGTTTTCCCGATGTGTTACCCGAATATTTCCGATTTGCGCCGATTTCCCCTGAATTGGCCCGGGATTTTGGCGCACGCGATCGGATTGTGGCGCATCGGCGCTGGCATGCATGTGACGGAAATCGGGGGGCGTGGCCGAACGAAAACCCAACGGATTCTGAAAAACCGCCACATTTTGAAAAAATTATCTGTCGCGGAGCTTGCACTTAACTTCACTCAGCCCGGCTCGGTGAACTCCAGGGTGTTCCGATGCTTTTCAGCGCAGCATCGCCACCTGGTGGACGGCGGAGGAACTACCTCAATGAATCCCGGCCGGACCCGAATCCAGCGCAGAGAACTTGCTGCTGGATCAGGAATGGACCGGGTAAGTAAATCTGCCCCAATGAGTAGCTCTGCAGATCTGCCTCCCTGCATGACTATGCTGCCAATGAACAATGCGGCATAGCCCGCATAGATGCAGTGGCTTTTGGCATGTCACCGGCCAGAGCGGAGCTATGCGCGTTTACCAAAGCTTCCTGACAATATAGCTGGTTAAGTATCGAGTTAAATGTGGCTTTATCTGTAATAGAGGGCATTTCAAACAGCTTAGCATTAAAAAAAAAAATGGGTATATTTTAATTTATTCAACTCCCAGCAAAACATATGTGCCGGTTACTGATTCCTTGCCGACCAATGTGAAGTTGCCTGTAGATGGCAGTTTGCTCTCCATGAATAAAAAAATATTAACCTTTCCTTTACTTATTTCTAAAATAAAAAAATGATGTTATTGTGTTGAACTCTTTCACCGTAGAATGAAAGACAGACAAGCCTGCAAAATGAATTTTTAATACAAAAGTAAATGATTGCAACCCACCAGGGATATAATAAGAACTGAAGAGCAAACATTTAATTGTGAAACATGAAACTGTCCTTTCATCTAAGGTACTTGCTATAAAAATATGAACATTTTATCAAACTTCTGCTTAAAGGAATATAAAATGCGAAACTTCAAACAAACATGGCTAAAAAACATGAGAGCAACTTTTTCATGGGGAACAACAGCATTTACAAGTACCTACTTAGTGGGCCGTGGATCCACCCACCTAATAGCTACTGCCTTGCGTGCCATAAACAGCACGTTATGAAGAAAGATCCTTGTGTAGTATAGCCAGAGTTTTTCATCCAATAAGCTGAACAGGCATATTTCAGAGAAACAATGAATAGGGGACTCCTGTACATCTGACAGTGCTCATAATTACCTCCAGAATACTTGGAGCTGATGGCAGGCTCAAATCATGTGCCAAAAGGAGGCAGGAGAAAAACGACATCTATGGCAGCTGGAAGATGGAAAATGGCACATTCTATGCAGTGGTGTAAGATAACTCTGAGTATATAGAGCTGGATAAGTTTATTGTTCACAGATGGTGACAAAAAAATGACCTCTGTGAAGATAATTTTGCATTACATGTAGCCATGTTGTTCCTTAAAAAATTAGATAGCTGTCCTTAGATATGATCACCCATGCACTCTGAAATTAGTGGCTATACATCCACTATTCAGCCCTGCCTAGCCACCTGGATTCAGCATCTATTACCACAGCATGTTGTGGGACATGCAATAACTACCAGACATTTCATACAAGAAAATGATTTGTTTCCGTGAACAATCACTCCAGCAGAGGTGGTCATATCCAAAGACATCTCATTTCGAAGAACCATATGACTACATCTATAGAAAATTATTTTCACACAGGTACTTTATTTTAAGCAACATTGATTTGAATAAACGTGTGTTTATGGCAAATGAGTTAAATTAAAGGCCAATGTACAGATGAACATACCCCTTTTAGCACAGGTAGTCATATCCAAAGACAACTATCTCATTTCTAAGGAACCATATGACTACATCTATAGAAAATTATTTTTACACAGGTACTTTATTTTAAGCAACATCCATTTGAAGAAACGTTTGTATATGGCAAATGAATTAAAATAAAGGCCAATGTCCAGATGAAAATACCCCTTTTAGCACAGTAGTTTATAAAAATTCTACATATAAGCTCTTGGGAAAGACATGTTTTAAATGGGTATTCCCAAGAAGACAAGTTGTACTAAGGATAACAAAATAACACATTCTCTAATTTACTGTTATTAACAAAAATACAGCATTTCACACATATAATTCCAACCTGTCTCTATCAGTCCTGGTGTACACAATTTCAGTTTCCCCTGGATCTTCTGACTTTAGGGTTGGCAGCCATCTTACCTAAGGTTTTACAGACCTTCTCTCTCTCTCTCTCTCTCTCTCTCTCTCTCTCTCTCTCTCTCTGCCTCTAGCCTCTCTCCTTACATTGCAGGACAGAACTCTCACTCATTGACTTCCTGCCAGCATGTACACAGCATGAGGAGCTACAAGCTACAGGCAGATAAGTTCTGTATCTGGGGAGGGGGAGGCTCATATCTGATGTTTGTGTGTGTAGCTGAGCTAGAGAGTGTCATTGTGTGTAATATGTATCTCATGGATCTCATAATCTCCCATCTCTGATCTGTCTTATTCTCTTTCTGTTTCAGATACTGGTACAATGTTCAGAAGGAAAATGAAAGTGTATATAAACCTATACCCTGATAATATGGAATTTTACCATCACTGTGAGCTAAAACAGCAATAAAACTGAGTAAAGGGTTAAAATGATCTTTATTGAGTTAACATCACTAGGGAATTGAAATTTGAGAATTTTCTTTAAAGGACAAACACATGTAAAAAGAACAAATCTATTGTATGTGCATATGAGCCAAGAAAAGCAGTTTTAAACTATATCTTGCTACAGAAGGCCAGGTGTTCTCTTTCTTTGTCACTGTTGCAAGAGCTAACATTAAATTCATACAGTAATTTTGGTTTAATGAATAACATGTTAACAAATAATAGGATATTATTAACCTTAAGCATAGAGAAAAGGTACACTTAGTAAGGACTAAGAATAGGTTTGTTCTTCTATTACACATTACAGATTATAATCTGCTTTATGGCTAAACCTATCATGTATAATTAAGAGACCTTCATGTCTATCTTAGATTATGAGTTTTCTTAAAGGGAGTCATTAGCTCGGCATGGAGCAGTTATGTTACACAAGGTATGCTGCTCCAAAGGGAACGATTTCTTACAATCTATTCTGATATTCCAACAATAAACCATTCTAAAATGACATAATAATCATAGTGTCTGTCAGTAGGGGAGATAGTGTATCTAAAGAGGTGCATATAATGACGGAGGACAGAAATGAACCAATGGGAACAGTAAGAAACATATTTAATGTATAATCATTTGCTGCGTTGTATGTTTTCACTGTTTGACTGTGTGGAGGATAGTAAGGTTAACCTTCATTTCTTGATCAGCGGTTACTGCTCTGCTCCCTCTGAACCCTGAACACTAACTGCTTTATATCTGTGGAAAGCCATTTAGGTCACTTTAAAACACTTGCTGATAACATTTTTTAGTTACATTAGAAAAGAGATAACTGTCTGATATGTGGTCGTCGTGCTGTAAATATAGTCAAGTGTCCCAAATGAATTGACAGTTCATACTTTGAGCATCATTTTACTGTAAATTCACAGGACTTAGTCAATGTGCTATGATGATAGGATGGTGTTATCATCTGAGGAGAAAACTCAGGATTATTCATCCGGTTGACGTCATTAACATGTATAAGTACCTCTTGTCAGGATCAGTGGATCCTCTGGACCACAGCGGGAGGTGGTACTAGCCGACACCTGGGACCGGAATCCAAGTGGCACCTGGTTTTCACCAGAGCCCGCCGCAAAGCGGGTTGGACTTGCTGCAGCAGGATACCACCAGGTCGTTCCCAGGTGTGACCAGCCCGCGGTGGCAGCCAAGGTCGCGGTACCGATGAGACCGGTGAGACCGGGCAGCAGTGGGGGCACACGGAGGAGCACGGATGCGCCCGCGATCCGAGACAGGGATCGCGGGAGCACCCGTGACACCTCTTAATATTATTTCTGTGATTGATACTTGTTTCTAGAATTAATTTAGACCCAAAACTTAGAATTGCTTTGTTAACTATTAAATCTACCAAACAGGATAGTATTTCATGACCACTGGAAATCATTGACAAACATTACTGTGAATTCCATGGGTGTTATTGGAACTTGTTAACTACTATCACAGGAGTATGTTTACTGCTAATGAACAGAATCTCCCTCTCTTTTAGTACAATAATATAGTGCAACACTGTTGTTTCATTTTTATGATACAGATCTGTGGTTCCCTGAAAAGGTTGATATTAATTGTTCTTGAGCCACAGCTGGGGGAGTATGGAAGTCATATATATATAATTCTATCACCAGTAAATCAGTATGCAGTAAGCTCTTAAGACAAGTTTCTTAAATGTACACATGATAACAAAATAATACATTCTCAAATTCACTGTTATTAACAAATATACAGCATTTCACAGATATAATTCCAACCTTTCTCTTCCAGTCCTGGTGTACACAATTTCAGTTGCAACGGGTTCTGACCGTTAATCTTCTGCATCCCACCCTTGCATTCCAAGACGAGCTCACACACACACACTGACTTCCTGCCAGCAACACCACGAGAAGATTAAAACTACAAGCTATAGACAGATAAGTCTTTATCCAGTGGGGGGGGGGGATCTGTATGTTGTGGCTGAGATGTATCAGAGCTGAGAATATAATAGTATGAGAATAGAATTGTGTGATATATACTTGTAATAGATCTCATCATCTCTCTTTTTCTATGTGACAGATACTAGTGAATGACCACAAGCTAAATGTGTATATAAAGGTGTATATAAACATGTAAATAGTAAGTCAGTACAAATTAAAGTTGCCCACATATATTATCAGTCTGAAGCATTTTCTGCACAATTTCAATAAGTAGTCTTTTTAGAATTCCTCCAGCAAACCCAATTGTGTTAAAGTGGCAGTTATTTGCACCATCTTTAGTGGGGTACTGACTAATGCGGTGGAACGTATTCAAGATGTGGGAGCTAAACTGATGGGTAATAGAGTAGGAGGATCCTGCTCCAGAAAGTTGTCCTGGTACAAGAAAGTTAAATGGAGGTCTATGGCTAAGCTCAGGCGACACAGAAAGATATGTTTTAATATATTTCTAAGTTTTGAGTTAAATATTACAATTACATCATTTACGAGTTGTGAATGATAGATTAAAGGAATTGGTAAGATTTTGATGTGCTTCAGTGTTTAATTTTTCTAATTCTATGTCTGTACAAAAGTTTTTTCTATCAGAAAAGCTGAGAAATTAATCAGTGGTGTACTTAAAAATTACATGGCACTAAAATTCATGAGTGGAGAATAGTCACAGAGAGAATTGATTCTGGCATCTGTCAAACTGCGAGCAGAAGTTAAGGGAGAACTTTATTCTAATCTATGACAAATTAGTTCCCCAGAATAAAATTGTCAGGTTTACCATATAAAACGGTTGAACTGGGTGGAAATAGGTCTTTCGACAGAACACTTGCCCACTTTTGTCAAAAACAGTGCAAATTGCAGTTTGCCACTGCAATGTGCAGGGTGCGCCAAATTCGGGAATTGTGGCACCCGTTTTTCATGAATCCGGTGCCCCCTGTACTGCTCCAAAAGAGTGCATTAAGTTTTTTTGGTGCACCTTTAACCTAGAGTGTGCAACACAATTCTGTTGGACTAAGCATGATAAATGTGTTGCATGGTCTGACAGAACGTCCCTTTCGTGCAGAATTTTATGTCGCATTGTGTATACTGCAGCTGTGACACAAATGTGTCGTGGACACTTTATAAATATATGTGCAAGCAGTTTGCACTGAAAAGAACATGTAAAGTCATTCAAAAAGTAGTGCAGGGGGTTTAATAAATGTGGACCCATAGCTTTGTAACTATTTGCTATATCAATGTTCTCTTAAATACCAGATACTTCTAGAATTGAGCATCTTGATCTCTCAAAAAATACTTTAAGGGGTTACCTAGGATTGTTAAAAAGGTGGCAGCAGTAAACAGTGGAACACAGTGTTCCCTGGATTTCCTACCAAGCACACATCCATCCAAAGTACAGTGCTTTGCTTGGTATTGCAGTTCAGCCCCATTTACTTAAATGGGACTGAGCTACACACAGGCCTAGTATTAGTCGATGTTCCATTTATTCAAAGCAGATGCTTTGCTTCTGGCAGCCAATGGGTGGAAGTATTGGACCCATCCAATCTGAAATTAAACGGCTCTGAAATGTTAAAGGAACACTCCAGATATAGCTGATTGAATTATACCTTGCTCCTCCCTACTGGCATGCACCATGCACAATCCCCTGTACCATGCATTATTCAATGAATTAGCTTTGATTGGAGTGTTATTTTAAGTTCCATTAATTATGTGAGAAAACAGAGTTTGCACATTCGTCCATGCCCTGTTACCTGAAGGAGAACCTGTCATAATTGGTATATATGGAATATGATAAATGACGGCCCGTTCACAAAAAACTGTTGCTTTTACAGTTGTTTCACTAAGTGTAAATTCAGCATGTCAGAAACTGCCCAAAAAGAATAGATCTAATATATAAATCTGAGTGTATATGTAGGTATGTATGTATGACCGCTAAAGGAATCTGTGCGGTTGCATTTACAATCAACAAATTTTGCACAGCGGCTCTCTGTATTTCAGGGAACGTCATAGACTAGGTTTTAAGCCGAAATTTTCACCCTGTGCTTTCCAAAAATCCATGTATTACCCACCACATACAGGAGCCATTGTCTGCTGCTGCTGCTGTGGCAGTTAGAAGCTGAGCCATGATTGGTTGCTCTTCTTCCACAGGTAATTAATATGACTGGAATGAGAGTGTCAGAGACAATCACTGGAATGAGAGTGCCAGAGACAATCACTGGAATGAGAGTGCCAGAGACAGGCAGTCACTGGAATGAGAGTGCCAGAGACAGGCATTCACTGGAATGAGAGTGCCAGAGACAGACAGTCACTGGAATGAGAGAGCCAGAGACAGTCACTGGAATGAGAGTACCAGAGACAGACAGTCACTGGAATGAGAATTCCAGAGACGGACAGTCACTGGAATGAGAGTGTCAGAGACAATCACTGGTATGAGAGTGTCAGAGACAATCACTGGAATGAGAGTGCCAGAGACAGGCAGTCACTGGAATGAGAGTGCCAGAGACAGGCAGTCACTGGAATGAGAGTGCCAGAGACAGGCAGTCACTGTAATGAGGGTGCCAGAGACAGGCAGTCACTGGAATGAAAGTGCCAGAGACAGACAGACACTGGAATGAGAATTCCAGAGACGGACAGTCACTGGAATGAGAAAGAGACTGCCAGTGGTGGAAGCGGTCACTAAAAGAGACTACCAGTGAGAGTGCCAGACTGACAGTCACTGGAAAGAGACTGCCAGTGATGGAGGTCACTGCCAGTGGAGGAGGTCACTGTCAGTGACAGTCTGAGATAGTCTATAGATACATGTAAAATATTTTTCTGTTAACCCATTCTATTTTGTTGTAGCTAAGAGCAGTTATTTACTATGCCGGGCAATGCCGGGAGCTACAGCTAGTTTACTATAAACAATAAAAACTCAGACAGGGAAATTAATGCACTGACTCCTTCGAGTCTGAATCAGAATTCTTGCAATGAAATTATCTTTTTGATGCAATATTGTCAATGCATTTATTATATACTTAGTGAATGGATACAATGGTTACTTGTCATAGTTCTGTGATAAGAAAGAAACATCGATGATTCTATTACTAATGGACTCATGGGATTAGGCTTAATTATTGTTGACATTTTTATGCATCTGTAACATAAAGAATCATCCAGGGCTGCAGATATAGGGGGTTGTAGAGTTAGCCGATTCTACCAGACCATTAATCATAAGTGATCATAAAGGTTACTCTTCCAGATAAGCGTAAATATTTATATATATTATAAAGTACATGTGATTTCTGGGGGCTTCTTTATAGATTTTTAATGTTCAATTTACATTTCTGAGTTCCTCATATGATATTATAAGTACTTTGTATATAGATGAAAATACATTAACTAGGACATATTCACGTTTGACGTTTGGACATTTATCAATTCTTTCACTAAGAAGGCCCTGAAATATTACCAGTTAACGGTCTCAGAGATGGTGAGACACATTGGGTCACACTTATCTCTGGGACTATTTATAAAGGGGTGGAAAAGATGGTGTGGTCGGCGATGGAGTGGGCCGGCATGGACTTGGCATAGAAGTACCCCTCTGGCGCAGCACATCTCAGCTGCCCACCAGGATTTATCAAAGATCCGGCGGGTGCCGGGGGCCATCTCATACACTTAGCAGCAGTATATGATAAATGTGCTCCATTGACAGAAATTCCACAAACAATATTTATCACCTATCCATAGAACAGGGAATAAGCAATCACAGCAGATTCCTCTCATGTGAGAATGGGGAAGGGGGGTCGTCCATATGTGTGCTGCTCCATTCATCTGTGAAGCGGCTTCCAGAGATTGTAAAACGATACTTATATGTGTAAACATTGCTGCCTTCAAATTGCTGTACATAGGACCATAGAACCCCTGATCTTGTCACTGGTAGAGGTCTCAGTTGAGAGACGCTGCAGTCATTCTTTAGTTTTGTTTTATGGTAAAAAAAAAACCCTTTGAAGATTGTACACAGTGTTTTTAAGGGGTTAACACATTTCTTTAGTGCTGGCACTCATCATGGGTGTTATCCATTTTAATAACCCTGGCAAAGGCAACTTGGACTAGATCAACAATCCACGTGATGTCATCAGGGGGGAATGTTCTGTTACTGGGTCAGCCAGGAGTCTATATGAAAAAATCTCCTCCTAATTCATTTAAATTTAGCAGAGTCAGGCCAGAAGCTGGTGGGTGAGTGTGAATTCATATGCCTACATCTTGGGTTATATATCAACTAGAACCATGGTACCATATTAAAGAAGACAATTATATATTTTTGATCTACAGAACCATACATATGGGCAGGTAAATTCATCATTGAACAAATGAATTGCAAATAAAGATACAGTGCCTACTCTCATCTGCAATTGGACAGATAGAAGATTCTCACTAGAGATGAGCGAACATGCTCGTCCGAGCTTGATGCTCGGTCGAGACCTAAGTGAAGTTGGCCCCCCCACCTTGTTCAAATCAAACAAAATTGGTGTCAAACGTTTGTGCTCCGTTTGTGCTGGTTTGTGCAGCAGAAATTTTCGTTTGTGCCGCTATCGTTTTTAAGATTTTAATGAAAGTTTCCAGAGGTCATCAGAGGTCAACCAGCCCCCCCACATTGCCCAAATCAAACAAAACTGGTTCCAAATAATTCTGCTACGTTTGTGCTGGTTTGTGCTGCGCAAATTTTTGTTTGTGCTGCTTTTGTTTTGAATTTAAGAACAAAAAATGAAAGTTCAAAAGTTCAAGCAGCCCCCCCACATTAACGGAATCAAACAAAACTGGTGTCAAACGTTAGTGCTACGTTTGTGCTGGTTTGTGCAGCAAAAATTTTCGTTTGTGCCGCTATCATTTTTAATATATTCATACTTTTTTGCAGAGGTCATCAGAGTTCATTTCTTCCAAAGTACAATGTGTTTGCTAGCTCCCCCTGGTGATCAAACCAGGGAAGTGTCACTAGGTTTGTTTTTTACCAGTTCATCCAAAACACCTCAAACACCTGAACATACCTTAAAAATTATAACGGCACAAACAAAAATTTTTGCTGCACAAACCAGCACAAACGTAGCACTAACGTTTGACACCAGTTTTGTTTGATTCCGTAAATGTGGGGGGGCTGCTTGAACTTTTGAACTTTCATTTTTTGTTCATAAATTCAAAACAAAAGCAGCACAAACAAAAATTTGCGCAGCACAAACCAGCACAAACGTAGCAGAATTATTTGGAACCAGTTTTGTTTGATTTGGGCAATGTGGGGGGGCTGGTTGACCTCTGATGACCTCTGGAAACTTTCATTAAAATCTTAAAAACGATAGCGGCACAAACGAAAATTTCTGCTGCACAAACCAGCACAAACGTAGCACAAACGTTTGACACCAATTTTGTTTGATTTGAACAAGGTGGGGGGGCCAACTTCACTCAGGTTCGGTCGAGCATTAGGGTACTCGAAACTGCTCGTTGCTCGGACGAATACTTCGCCCGCTCGAGAAAATGGCAGCTCCCGCCGTTTTGCTTTTTGGCGGCCAGAAACAGAGCCAATCACAAGCCAGGAGACTCTGCACTCCATCCAGCATGACGTGGTACCCTTACACGTCGATAGCAGTGGTTGGCTGGCCAGATCAGGTGACCCTGGGATAGACTAGCCGCTGCCCGCGCTGCTCGGATCATTCTGTGTCTGGATGCCGCTAGGGAGAGAGCTGCTGCTGGTCAGGGAAAGCGTTAGGGTGTTCTATTAGCTTACTGTTAGGCAGGAGTGATTCTCAAAGAACCCAACAGCCCTTCTTAGGGCTACAATAACGTTCTACTTTTTTTATTTTAATTTGCATCTAGTACCATTTTGTGAGGAATTAGCAGGGGGACTTGCTACCGTTGTGTTTAGCTCTTAGTGGCACACATATCCATAGCAAAGACCGAAGTGGGAAAATTTAGTAGGGGTTGGATTTCAATTAGGCACTAACTCAGTGTCATCTCATCTGGCATAGTAGTGTGCTTTGATACTTGGCTAGAAAATAGCCATAGGAGAATACAAAGAGCTTACTTACGCATACAGTAGCGTTCTATATATTTGATTTCTGGTTGATCTGCTGGTGGCTGTACTTTCTGCAGTGCATGTACTAGCCAATTCTGAGCAATTTGTAGTGAGACTTGCGACCGCTGTGTTCTGCGCTTAGTGACGCACATATCCATAGCAAAGACCGAAGTGAGAAAATTTAGTAGGGGTTGGATTTCAATTAGGCACTAACTCAGTGTCATCTCATCTGGCATAGTAATGTGCTTTGATACTTGGCTAGAAAATAGCCATAGGAGAATACAAAGAGCTTACTTACGCATACAGTAGCGTTCTATATATTTGATTTCTGGTTGATCTGCTGGTGGCTGTACTTTCTGCAGTGCATGTACTAGCCAATTCTGAGCAATTTGTAGTGAGACTTGCGACCGCTGTGTTCTGCGCTTAGTGACGCACATATCCATAGCAAAGACCGAAGTGGGAAAATTTAGTAGGGGTTGGATTTCAATTAGGCATTAACTCAGTGTCATCTCATCTGGCATAGTAGTGTGCTTTGATACTTGGCTAGAAAATAGCCATAGGAGAATACAAAGAGCTTACTTACGCATACAGTAGCGTTCTATATATTTGATTTCTGGTTGATCTGCTGGTGGCTGTACTTTCTGCAGTGCATGTACTAGCCAATTCTGAGCAATTTGTAGTGAGACTTGCGACCGCTGTGTTCTGCGCTTAGTGACGCACATATCCATAGCAAAGACCGAAGTGGGAAAATTTAGTAGGGGTTGGATTTCAATTAGGCACTAACTCAGTGTCATCTCATCTGGCATAGTAGTGTGCTTTGATACTTGGCTAGAAAATAGCCATAGCAATAGGATAGCATTGTTTGGTTTTAAAAACTCAAAAAAAAACAAAAAACACAAAAAAAAAAAAAAACACAAAAAAAAAAAAAAAAAGTAAAAAAAAAAATAAAGTTATAACTCTCATTTTAAAAATGTTTAACCCGAGGGCTAGGGGTAGAGGACGAGGGCGGGGACGTGGGCGTCCAACTACTTCAGGGGTCAGAGGCCGTGGTCCTGGGCGGGGTGAGACACCACCTGCTGATGAGGGAGCAGGGGAACGCCGCAGAGCTACACTCCCTAGGTTCATGTCTGAAGTTACTGGGACTCGTGGTAGAGCACTGTTGAGGCCAGAACAGTGCGAACAGGTGATGTCGTGGATTGCTGACAATGCTTCGAGCAATTTGTCCACCACCAGTCAGTCTTCCACGCAGTCCACCCATGTCACCGAAATCGCCACTCCTCCAGCTCCTGCACCTCAGCCTCCTCCCCCCCAGTCTGCCCCCTCCCAGGAAAATTTGGCATTTGAACCGGCATACTCTGAGGAACTGTTTTCTGGACCCTTCCCACAGTCACAAACCACTTGTCCGGTTGCTGCTGAGCAATTTTCCGATGCCCAGGTTTTCCAACAGTCACAGTCTGTGGGTGATGATGACCTTCTTGACGTAGTGGAAGTGTGTAAAGAGGTGTCCGACGATGAGGAGACACGGTTGTCAGACAGTGGGGAAGTTGTTGTCAGGGCAGGAAGTCCGAGGGGGGAGCAGACTGAGGGATCGGAGGATGATGAGGTGACAGACCCAAGCTGGGTTGAGAGGCCGGGTGAACACAGTGCTTCTGAGACGGAGGAGAGTCCTCGACCAGAACAGGTTGGAAGAGGCAGTGGTGGGGCCAGACGGAGAGGCAGGGCCAGAGCTGGTGCATCAGCGCCAAATGTGTCAACTAGTGAAGCTCCCGTGGCGAGGGCTCCTGCGGCGAGGGCTAGATCTTCAGAAGTCTGGAGGTTCTTTAAGGAAACACCGGATGACCGACGGACTGTGGTGTGCAACATTTGCCAAACCAGGCTCAGCAGGGGTTCCACCACTACTAGCTTAACTACCACCAGTATGCGCAGGCATATGAATGCTAAACACCCCACTCAGTGGCAACAAGCCCGTTCACCTCCGGCCGTGCACACCACTGCTCCTTCCCCTGTGTCAGCTGCTAGTCAGCCCCCTGCCCAGGACCCTGCCACAAAAACCCCATCGTCGCCTCCACGATCCTCCACAGCATCCACCAGCGTTCAGCTCTCCATACCCCAGACGCTGGAGCGGAAACGCAAATATAGTGCAACCCACCCGCACGCCCAAGCCCTTAATGTGCACATCTCCAGATTGCTTAGCCTGGAGATGCTGCCCTATAGGCTAGTAGAGACCGAGGCCTTTCGCAACCTCATGGCGGCGGCCGCCCCTCGGTATTCGGTCCCCAGCCGCCACTACTTTTCCCGATGTGCCGTCCCAGCCCTGCACCAGCACGTGTCAGACAACATCATCCGTGCCCTGACCAACGCCGTTTCTGACAAGGTCCACCTGACCACGGACACGTGGACGAGTGCTGCCGGGCAGGGCCACTATATATCGCTGACGGCACATTGGGTTAACTTGGTGGAGGCTGGGACCGAGCCTGACACTGGGGCTGCTCATATACTGCCGACGCCGAGGATTGCGGGGCCTACCTCGGTCCAGGTGTTTCAGGCCTACTATGCCTCCTCCTCCTCCCACCCCTCCTCCACCTCCTCCTCCGAACTACCATCCGTGGGCACGGCGCCATCAGTCGGTAGCTCTAGGCACAGCAGCAGTGCCGTCGCTAAGCGACAGCAGGCGGTGCTCAAACTGCTGAGCCTAGGCGACAAAAGGCACACCGCCCAAGAGCTATTACAGGGCATCACGGCGCAGACTGATCTGTGGCTGGCACCGCTGAACCTCAAGCCGGGAATGGTTGTGTGTGACAACGGCCGTAACCTGGTGGCGGCTCTGCAACTCGGCAGACTGACACATGTGCCATGCCTGGCCCATGTGTTAAATCTGATAGTTCAGCGTTTCCTCAAGACATACCCCAATCTGTCTGATTTGCTCACGAAGGTGCGCCGCATCTGTGCGCATTTCAGGAAGTCCAGCCCAGATGCTGCCACTCTCAGGGCAGCGCAGCGCCGCCTCCAACTGCCCGCTCACCGACTGTTGTGCGACGTGCCCACGAGGTGGAATTCAACACTGACCATGTTATCCAGAGTTTACCAGCAGCGCAGAGCGATTGTAGACTGCCAGATGTCAACTTCCACCAGAACTGGTAGTCAGGTCAGTCAGCTTCCTCAAGTCTACAATGAGGAGTGGACGTGGATGTCTGATATCTGTCAGGTGCTGAGTAACTTTGAGGAGTCAACACAGATGGTCAGTGGCGATGCCGCCATCATCAGCCTCACCATCCCGCTGCTTGGCCTGTTGAAAAACTCTCTGGTCAGCATGAAGTCGGAAGCTTTGCGCTCGTCACAAGAGACAGGGGAAGAATATTCCCTTGTTGATAGCCAAAGCACCCTCAGGTCTGTTTCTCAGCGCATATCGGAGGAGGTGGAGGTGGAGGAGGATGAGGAGGAAGAGGAGGAGAATGTTGGTGAGACACAAGAGGGGACCATTGTTGAGTCCTTTACTGTTCAGCGTGTATGGGCAGAAGAAGAGGAGTTGGAGGAGTTGGAGGAGGAGGAAATGGACAGTCAGGCCAGTGAGGGGAGTGAATTCTTACGCGTTGGTACTCTGGCGCATATGGCAGATTTCATGCTAGGCTGCCTATCCCGTGACCCTCGCGTTCAAAGAATTTATTCCAGCACCGATTACTGGGTGTTCACTCTCCTGGACCCACGGTACAAGCAAAATCTTTCCACTCTCATCCCTGCAGAGGAAAGGAGTGTGAGAATGCATGAATACCAGCAGGCCCTGGTGCACAAGCTGAAACAGTATTTCCCTTCTGACAGCGCTAGCGGCAGAGTGCGTAGTTCTGCGGGACAAGTAGCGAGGGAGAGTAGGCGAGCAGGCAGCTTGTCCAGCACTGGCAAGGGTACGCTTTACAAGGCTTTTGCCAGCTTTATGTCACCCCAGCAAGACACTGTCACCTGTCCCCAGTCTCGGCAGAGTAGGGCTGATCTTTACAGAAAGATGGTGAGGGAGTACGTAGCTGACCATACCATCGTCCTAAATGATCACACAGCTCCCTACAACTACTGGGTTTCAAAGCTGGACATGTGGCACGAACTGGCGCTGTACGCCTTGGAGGTTCTTGCCTGCCCTGCCGCTAGCGTCTTGTCCGAGCGGGTTTTCAGTGCAGCTGGTGGCATCATCACCGATAAGCGTACACGCCTGTCGACTGACAGCGCTGACAGGCTGACGCTTATTAAAATGAATAAAGGCTGGATTTCTCAGAATTTCCAATCTCCACCAGGTGAAGGAAGCTCAACCTGAATAATTGATCCACTCCTCCTCCTCCTCATTTTCCTCCTTCTCCTCCTCTTTGTACAGTAAAGCAGAGGAAAATGGCTATTTTTTGACAGGGCCCACTGGCTCTTGCTATAGTACTTCATGCATTTAATTTTTCTGGAGGGCCACCTACCCGGTCCTCTGTTTGAAACAATTTTTGTGAGTGCCACATACAGGCACTCAATCTATTCCATTTTACTGCAGGGCCACCTACCTGCTCCTCTGGTTTGAAACATTTTTGGGACTGCCACATACAGGCACTCAATCTATTCCATTTTACTGGAGGGCCACCTACCTGCTCCTCTGGTTTGAAAAATTTTTGGGACTGCCACATACAGGCACTCAATCTATTCCATTTTACTGCAGGGCCACCTACCTGCTCCTCTGGTTTGAAACATTTTTGGGACTGCCACATACAGGCACTCAATCTATTCCATTTTACTGGAGGGCCACCTACCTGCTCCTCTGGTTTGAAAAATGTTTGGGACTGCCACATACAGGCACTATCCAAATTAAATTGTCTCCATAGCAGCCTCCACACGTTGTCTCCATTGCTACCTCCAAAAGTCGTCCATATAGCTGCCTCCATACATCGTCCCTTTATCAAACGAGGTGTGTCAGGCAGAAATTTGGGTTGTTTTCATGGATTCCACATCAAAGTTGTTAACTTTGTTGCCACCCTGCTGTGTTATCCACAAAATATACTGGCAAACTTTTACCATTTAGGGATATTATTTCAGCGCTTCTTGCGCATCTGTTTACATTCCCCTCACCCGGCATATCCTAAACTTATAAGAACGCTACTACACTTGATCTTATACAAAAGGTTCTTAGAAGTGCTGTTTGGGGAGTAGCCTAGAGACAGGGGCTTGAATTGGCGAAAGCTCGCCTGGCAGCGGAGCGCCAGCTCCATGCGCATCATGCGCTTCTTGCGCATCTGTTTACATTCCCCTCACCCGGCATATCCTAAACTTATAAGAACGCTACTACACTTGATCTTATACAAAAGGTTCTTAGAAGTGCTGTTTGGGGAGTAGCCTAGAGACAGGGGCTTGAATTGGCGAAAGCTCGCCTGGCAGCGGAGCGCCAGCTCCATGCGCATCATGCGCTTCTTGCGCATCTGTTTACATTCCCCTCACCCGGCATATCCTAAACTTATAAGAACGCTACTACACTTGATCTTATACAAAAGGTTCTTAGAAGTGCTGTTTGGGGAGTAGCCTAGAGACAGGGGCTTGAATTGGCGAAAGCTCGCCTGGCAGCGGAGCGCCAGCTCCATGCGCATCATGCGCTTCTTGCGCATCTGTTTACATTCCCCTCACCCGCCATATCCCAAACTTATAAGAACGCTACTACACTTAACTTGGTGCAGGCTGGGACCGAGTCTGACCCTGGGGCTGGTCATATACTGCCGACGCAGAGAATTGCGGGGCCTACCTCGGTCCAGGTCTCAAAGGCCTACTATACCTCCTCCCACCCCTCCTCCACCTCCTCCTCCTCCGAATTACCATCCGTGGGCATGGCGCCATCAGTCGGTAGCTCTAGGCACAGCAGCAGTGCCGTCGCTAAGCGACAGCAGGCGGTGCTGAAACTGCTGAGCCTAGGCGATAAAAGGCACACCGCCCAAGAGCTATTACAGGGCATTCCACATCAAAGTTGTTAACTTTGTCGCCACCCTGCTGTGTAATCCACAAAATATACTTGCAAACTTTTACCATTTAGGGATATTATTTCAGCGCTTCTTGCGCATCTGTTTACATTCCCCTCACCCGCCATATCCTAAACTTATAAGAACGCTACTACACTTGATCTTATACAAAAGGTTCTTAGAAGTGCTGTTTGGGGAGTAGCCTAGAGACAGGGGCTTGGATTGGCAAAAGCTCGCCTGGCTGCAGAGCGCCAGCTCCATCCCAAGATCCAACTAACATAGTTGCAGCACCTTTAATCTACTACTAGTTCACTGCCTCCATAATAATAATAATAATAATCTTTATTTATATAGCGTCATCATATTCTGTAGCGCTTTACAAATCATAGGAAACAAATACAAATGTAATGTAACAGAGCACAACATTTGTATGGAACAACAGGAGTGAGGTCCCTGCTCGCCAGAGCTTACGGTTTATGAAGATGATGGGGTAACACGAGGTAAAAGAATATTTAATGGTCAAGCCATTCTTCTTAGGGAATAGAAAAAAATATAATAAATGGAATTGCTGTCGCTTGAACCACTCAGCCGTCATCTTATATACCAGGTCCAGGGTGAATGGGATTGCAGAGAAGTCTGGTGCCTGTTGGTTGCTGGATAACAGATGGGAGGACGACACAGGACGGGTTAGTAGAAGAGTTAAAACTTCATGCAGTTAATGAGTGTTATAGGCTTGCCTAAAGAAATGGGTTTTAAGAGCACGTTTGAAACTTTGGAGGTTAGGTATTAGTCTGATAGTCCAGGGCAGAGCATTCCATAGAATTGGTGCAGCTCTAGAGAAGTCTTGGAGACGCGAGTGGGAGGTCCGCACTAGGGTAGAGGTTAATCTAAGATCACTGGCGGATCTAAGAGCACGGGTTGGGCGATAGACTGAGATAAGAGAGGAGAGGTAGGGGGGTGCAGCATTATACAGAGCTTTATGGATGAGGGTTATTATTATTTTAAACTGTATTCGAAAGGAGACTGGCAGCCAGTGCAGCGACTGGCATGAACTGTAAGCATACATGGTCCCCTTATCAAACGAGCTGTGTCAGGCAGAATTTTGGGTTGTTTTCATGGCTTCCATGTTAACTTTGTCGCCACCCTGCTGTGTAATCCACAAAATATACTGGCAAACTTTTATCATGTACCGATATTATTTGAGCGCTTCTTGCTCACCTCCTTTGGTTCCTCTCTGACACCCATTGGTTTGAAGCCTGAGTCCAATTAGGGTATGTCGCCATGCCACTCTCTAGCCTGCTGCCGCTGCCTCTGCCTCTGCATGCCGTCCCCTATAGTGTCAGGGTCAATTATTGGATGTTTTACATGCTATCTAGCTTCATTCTGTCACTCTGTCATGGCCATGCTGTTGCCCATAATTTCGGCATAATGGTGCGATTAAGCAGCCTCAGAGGCATCCATGCATGCTGCCCCTGCTGTTTCCTGTCCATTTCCGTGGTGTTTCCATCCTTTTCTGAGGTTCCCAGGAGTTTGGCCAAGCTTCCCTGTGCAGAGCCTTGGTCCCCTTGAAAAATGCTCGAGTCTCCCATTGACTTCAATGGGGTTCGTTATTCGAGACGAGCACTCGAGCATCGGGAAAAGTTCGTCTCGAATAACGAGTACCCGAGCATTTTAGTGTTCGCTCATCTCTAATTCTCACCTTTATACTGATACCTAAACATGGTTCTAAATATTATGAAATGATTACCTCTCCAGACTATCAGTCTGACCCATCTCAGACAAAGATGAGTCAGGCTCAGAGCCTGCAAGAGAGAGGCAGGAGAGTCACATCACATTGAATTAATCTAAATTAATGCTCTAATGCCAGCTTTTGAGCCTGACTAATCTGAGGCAAAAAAAAAAGTTTTCTACCTATGTTCACGAGTTTGGAGGAGATTTTCATAGGTAAAAGGGTGATATTTCACATGAAAGAGGGAATTCTTGAAGGCATATATCATAGTCTACCTTTTGGTGCAGCTAGTTTAGTGGGGAAAATGTAGCTGACAGGTTCCCTTTCAATCCTTTTAGTTAGGTCGGTACAAATGAGCATTGGTGGTCTCTGAGGTGTATCCATAAACTCACTGCTTCATAAATCATACAGTAGATATGACTGCTTACTTTTATGAAGTAACTTCAGTGCCCTAATATGTATTGTTAAATGCATGTCCAATCTGCCGAAGACATCTTCAACTTGAGGCCCCTATCATACCATGGAAAATATATCTAAAAATTAATAATTCCATTCTCACCTTTAAAGGCCTGTGGTTGCATTTACAATTCCTAAGAGTTAAAGCTCCTGACTGAGGGAGTACAGGCGGTCCCCTACTTAAGGACACCTGACTTACAGACAACCCATAGTTACAGACAGACCCCTGTGTCCTCTGGTGAAGCTCTCTGGATGCTTTACTATATTCCTGGACTGCAATAATCAGCTGTAAGGTGTCTGTAATGAAGCTTTATTGATAACCCTTGGTCCCATTACAGCAAAAAATGTTTAAACTCCAAATGTCACTGGGGCCAAAATTTTTTTTGTCTGGATCTACAATTATAAAATATACAGTTTCGACTTACATACAAATTCAACTTAAGAACAAACCTCCAGACCCTATCTTGTACGTAACCCGGGGACTGCCTGTAATGTGGTAATAAGAATAATAATTCCTTTATTTATGTAGCGCACACCGATTATGCAGCGCTGAACAGAGCTATGTAACTATTAACGTATAAATTTCACTAGCACTAAAGACTGCATTGGTTTCTCTAGGACATGTCATAGGTGCACACAGGGTCATCTATGACAGTGCGTTGTGGGTCATTACTACAGAATCCTGGTTATACTATTAAGCCCCTCATAACCAGCTGAAATTCCTTGTGTGCCAATACTACCTCAATTTACGCCCTCAGTTGTCTGCCTTCTTTTTCTCATTAGATAGAAATGGCTTTCTGCCAGTGCTGAAATGTGTTATGTGTCTTATTATCTATTACTAAAAGCAGAGCAAAGCTTTATATGGGAAAATGAGAGTACAAATGAATGTTTCCAGATGATTTATAGGCACTTTCTTTTCCAAATAGTCTCATCTATAGGCCGCCTCCCATCAAGTAATATGTAATGTGCTAATATGTTCAGATTATTAACCCTTTTGTTGTAGCCTAGACAGATCCAACAATAGGATTTTCATAGAATACTATCAGCTTTGTTCATTCTGGGCAGATAATAAGTCTTTGTATGCCTTTTTACTAAATTATGCCCCCAGGTGAATAGCACTTTAAAAGGATATTTTAGTGTGAAATGTATAAGCCTTTTCCTCTAGACGACTGGTAGAATGGATGACTTCCAAATGGGACCACCACCTTGGACCATGTGTAGGAGTTTGTTTTAAATGACGTCTGCTCCCACTTTGGGATCAGATATATGACAGCAGCTTGGTTTTATTAGTCTACTAATTTGGAGACATACATTCCCTCTCCTACAACCATGCTCAACAGAGCCAGCACCAGCACTGGGCATACCTGGGCAAATCCAGGAACTAGAGCTGCTGGGGGGCCCACATAAGGCTGTACGTAGGGAATCCATGGGTATGAGGGGGGCTGTATCTAATTAATCCATAGGATTTAGATGGGTCTGTTTGGTATCATAAACTAGGGATATATTTATGGAACAGGAGACTGTTTTCGTTTCTGAATTTTCTGAATTTTTAATGCCTCCATATGAGTTCACTGCAAAGGACTACTGAGGCACAGTCGCCCAGGGGCCTTCTAAAGCTAAAGCTGCAGTTGACCCTGATGCTCAACTAAAACCATTAACCTATGTATATATACATACATATAATGATAACCAATGACAGTAGTTTTGACAGCTACAATTTTCTAACATGGGTCAGTGACTGTGATAACATATATTTTACGGGACTTTATCAAATCCGTCAGCAGAATGGGTTAAAAAAGATGAAAGGTTCAAATATGGAGCAACACATAGAAATACTTTACACCAGTCGTGTCCAATGCTTCCCTGTATACTTTTGTTGGAGACTTTTTTAAGCTTATTATGAGTGTCTGGCTTTTATACATGGCTTTCAGCAATCTAAGCACAGCAAATTATTCCTATGACCTTCACCACCACACTACTGATCTTATATATCCCACAGCAGCAGTAATTACAAGGACAGCAGCTGCTTTGCTGTGAGCCTGACCATGAGGAAACTCGAATGTACATACTTTATTAAAAAAGTAAAGTCTAACTCTAGGCAAAAACATACAAATCTGCTTCTGGATATAGATATGCTCTAAAAGTCCAAAGAAATGCACTTTGTGTTATTGAGGTCAATCATCGATCTAATTGGTTTTCATGCCATTCAGGCATCCACCAGTGATGAGGCCAGTGATTGGTCAGAAGCAGTCACAAGCTGGCATGTCATCAATGTAGGACATTTCAATGATTCCACTGTATTGCTAAAGTGCTGGGGATTAGCCAGATAAAGGTAGGTTAAGGATCAGTAACATCATCAAACAGTTTTATGCTGTGGACTGATTGATGTGTCCATTAATAAAATTAAGCTAAAAAAATTGGATAAATCTGAAAGATTCCTCTATGCAAAACCTGGACCTACAGTGAGTGTAATAAGAAAAGCATCTACAGAAGAGAAACTAACTAAGCTACATTATTAAGAGTGAATAGAATGCACAGTTGTATGCAGAATAGCCACTTCTTAAATTGGTTGTCCAAGATCAATGATTTTTGAGGATTGGCTCTGGCTGTACAAACAAGAAAGTGCAGCACCTTTCATCACCTCCAGCCAAAGGCACAGGAGTGACATCATAGTCTGTGTAAGGGTGCATGCACACAAACGTGTGCCCCTAGCTACAGCTGGGTGGGCACACATACAGTGCCATGGAGAGGAGGAGGGGTGACCCCTCCCCTCTCCATTGAGATACACGGCGCACAGCGCTGTAACACGGGGACATGTCCTATCTTTTGCTGTGCTGCCATTGCTGTCTATGGGTGACGTATGTACGGCCACAAGCATGCGGCATACAAGTGGGAGGAAAAAGCAGGGATAAAGGCTCCCCACGCGTATCATCGTCTTAGACGACTTCCTCAGGGGTAACTTTTTCCTCCCACCCTTACTTAGGACGCCGACATCAGGGAAGTATTCGCACCCTGGGGGTGACTATGATTCGCTTTAAGGCACTTGCACTTTGGATACATGTGATGTTATTTGGGATAACATGGTACATCCTTTGGTATACTCCTTGGCACCTTTTAGGATTTTTTTGCACATATAGGTATTACTTACTATCTAACTGCTTGTCGTGCCGTCAAATGCTGCCCCCGTGACATCATTGAAAGGTGCTGATCAGTTGTCTTGCAGCCTGGAGTCTCATAGAGACTCCTAGGCCCATCATGAGGCCTTGAACAACTTTATAGATCAGCAATATATACACAATATACTGCAATTTAGTAGTATTCCAGTAGAATGCATGAGTGATCAGACCCCCTTCAGTTAAAGTAACCTTGGGGGCCTTAAATAACAGTAAAAAAGAAAAATAAAAGAATGTAAAAGTTTAAACCATACCTCCTTTCCCTATCAAACATATAAAATATGATAAATATGTTAGGTATCCCCACATCCCAAATACCACATCTATCAAAATATAAAAATGATTTTCAACTCTCATGAACTTTGTAATGAAAAACAAAATAACAATATCATTTGAATTATTAGTGATCAAAAGTTCATATAGGTTTGAAATAGATATAAATCAGCATGCTGGCTTGTCTCGCACCTTATACATCATATACATTAAATCTACACAAACAAAATAAAATCTGTATAAATTTAGTATCTAAGTGATCATACAAACCAAAAGAATAAAGGGGAGCTGTCATTAGTAGCACACATTGAAAGCTGTAAAGACTGAGCCCAAAGGAATTTCGGGCAAAGTCAGTTTTTGCTAATTTCATCACATTTGGAATTTTTTCAGCTTTCCAGTATAGTGCATGGAATATTAAATGGTGCCACTAACAATTTTTCCTGCAGGTAAAAAACTGAAACAAAAAAATTAAAAGAGTTCTGTTAGCGTTAAAGCGCAACTGTAATTTTTTTACAAATCCAATAGCTCTTGGGATGAAGAACAACTTGATGAAGAACAGCTTTATTATCTTTATTATTTATCTATATCCATCAGTTTCTTTCTATCCTCCTCAGTTTAGCCCGGCTCTATACTAGCTGAGCAACCTGCTATCTCTGGTTACTCTTATGAACAGTACATTAGTAAACAAGGAAAGAGGGGAAGGTCATGTGCCAGTGCTCTGTGTGTGTGTGAGTAGCAAAGTTGAGAGTGTTCAGTACCATGGATACAGATGTCTCCAACACAAAATGGTGTGATACAAAATTTCCCCTGTTCCCTATGAGTACCTACATCCCAGCCTGTGATTCAGAGTTACAATTTAAATTATGGGGCTGAAAATGCAAATGTAACTGGGGTACTGGGGCACTGGGGCAGACTTCAAACATCCCAGTTTTACAGAATCCAAAAGTAAACATCAACTTTATGTAAAGTATTCAAAAAACTGCACCAAAAATATCTTTATTTACAAGATTTGCAATCAAAGGCTCAGGCATTTGATCACTCCATTACTGCTTTATTTCTCTGTATGCCAACATCGGTACTTGTTCTAAACTCATAGTCCCATCAGCCCAATCACTTACTCAGTGACATGAGGGCTATGATGAGCCTATACAGTGTGCCCTCTTTGACACACTCCAATCTCATTAACAACCATGACATATGACCTACTTCACCATAGACTCATCCCGGTCTGTGGAACACCGGGTGTTGGTCAATGTTTCTTGCATGCCTTGCCCTCACTCTTTAGACCAGTCTACAGTAGCTGCTTCTCCCTTCAGCAGTCTCACCTGAAGTTGCTCTCTTCACTAGTAAAGCACACAAACGCATTCCATAAACTTGCATTTATACAATGTGCCTGTCACGGTTACACCCGCAATCCTCGGTATGGATTGAGGGTGTACCCTTGCCTGCTGCCGCGGTCCCCGCTCCCCCAGCTCTCACTTACCTCTCCTGGCTCCGGCCTGCACTCTTGCTCCCAGCTTGTAGGCCGCATGCTCCTTCCATGCAGTCGCGTGCTCCTGCCACTAGAGGGGGCGCGCGCGGACTTCTCCCAGCCTTAAAGGGCCAGCGTCCTCCTTATTGGCTCTGGCATTCCTGGCTCGGCTATATAGCCTGGCGACTCCCAGCATCCCCTGCCGGATCTTCATGTCCTATTACTGAAGAGAAAGCCCTCTGTGTTCCCGAGCGTTTCCAGACGCCTCTGTGATTTACGTGTTCCGTGGTGTTTCCGTGTTCCTGATTTCCTGTGTTATTCCTGTGGCGGTCCTAGATTCCTGTGGCGGTCCTAGATTCCTGTGGCGGTCCTAGATTCCTGTGGCGGTCCTGCAATCCTGTGGCGGTCCTGCAATCCTGTGGCGGTCCTGCCAGCCGTCCTTCAGAGGTCCTGCCAGCCGTCCTTCAGAGGTCCTGCCAGCCGTCCTTCAGAGGTCCTGCCAGCCGTCCTTCAGAGGTCCTGCCAGCCGTCCTTCAGAGGTCCTGCCAGCCGTCCTTCAGAGGTCCTGCCTTCCCGTGGTCCTGCCTTCCCGTGGTCCTGCCTTCCCGTGGTCCTGCCTTCCCGTGGTCCTGCCTTCCCGTGGTCCTGCCTTCCCGTGGTCCTGCCTTCCCGTGGTCCTGCCTGCCTGCCTTCCCGTGGTCCTGCCTTCCCGTGGTCCTGCCTGCCTGTCTGCCTTCCCGTGGTCCTGCCTGCCTGCCTGCCTTCCCGTGGTCCTGCCTGCCTGCCTGCCTTCCCGTGGTCCTGCCTGCCTGCCTGCCTTCCCGTGGTCCTGCCTGCCTGCCTGCCTTCCCGTGGTCCTGCCTGCCTGCCTGCCTTCCCGTGGTCCTGCCTGCCTTCCCATGGTCCCCGTGTCCCTACCTTGGCTGCCACCGTGGGCCTAGTCGCACCCGCGGAGCGACCTGGCGACTCCCCGCCGCAGCAAGACCATCCCGCTTTGCGGCGGGCTCTGGCGAAGACCAGGAGTTCACTTAGACTCCGCTCCCGGGTGCGGCTAAGGTTGTTGCGACCCGCGGTGGTCCAGGGAGTCCACTCACTTAGTCCTAAGGGACTATTCCCCATAGACTGTGACAGTAAGATCCGGCCATGGACTCCGCCAAGGTCTTGTATCCTGCAAAAGCCATGGACTGTGTCGAGGATCCTTACCTGCTACTGGGTGACCTCCCTAGCACCATCGCCCGGCAGTCCCAAGAGATTGCTGTCCAAAAGGAACTCTTGGACAGACTTGCTGCCACTCTTCGGATGATTGCCTCCCAGCAGCAGGCTCCCTTGACTCCTCCCGTTGCTCCAGTCACCCCGCAATGTTTTTTGGCAGTAGAGACTGGACCCGAAAATTTTTTACCGGACAAATTCGATGGCAACCCCAAATTGTGCCGGAGATTTATTTCCCAGTGCTCGCAGCACCTTGAACTGTTATCTTCCCAGTACCCCACCGAACGCTCTAAGGTGGCGTTCATCTACTGTCTGCTCTCTGGAGAGGCCCTGGCCTGGGCTACCCCCCTATTGGATAGTGGTGACCCGGACATGGTCTCCCATACCAAGTTCCTGGCTAAAATCCGGTCCAGGTTTTTACCACCTCAAGTCCGGCTACCTCGCCTGTCCAGCTTGGTCCCAGTGTCTCCACTGCCTCCCAGAGCTGCTCCAGCAGCGCCCAAGCCTCCGCAGCTTCCCAGAGCTGTTGCAGCGGCGCCCAAGCCTCCGCAGCTTCCCAGAGCTGCTCCAGCGGCGTCCAAGCCTCCGCAGCTTCCCAGAGCTGCTCTAGTGGCTCCGCAGCTTCCCAGAGCTGCTCCAGTGGCTCCGCAGCTTCCCAGAGCTGCTCCAGTGGCTCCGCAGCTTCCCAGAGCTGCTCCAGTGGCTCTGCAGCTCCCCGCAGCTGCTCCAGTGGCTCTGCAGCTCCCCGCAGCTGCTCCAGTGGCTCCGCAGCTCCCCGCAGCTGCTCCAGTGGCTCCGCAGCTCCCCGCAGCTGCTCCAGTGGCTCCGCAGCTCCCCGCAGCTGCTCCAGTGGCTCCGCAGCTCCCCGCAGCTGCTCCAGTGGCTCCGCAGCTCCCCGCAGCTGCTCCAGTGGCTCCGCAGTTCCCCGCAGCTGCTCCAGTGGCTCCGCAGCTCCCCGCAGCTGCTCCAGTGGCTCCGCAGCTCCCCGCAGCTGCTCCAGTGGCTCCGCAGCTCCCCGCAGCTGCTCCAGTGGCTCCGCAGCTCCCCGCAGCTGCTCCAGTGGCTCCGCAGCTCCCCGCAGCTGCTCCAGTGGCTCCGCAGCTCCCCGCAGCTGCTCCAGTGGCTCCGCAGCTCCCCGCAGCTGCTCCAGAGACTCTCCAGCCTCCGCAGCTCCCCACAGCTGCTCCAGAGACTCTCCAGCCTCCGCAGCTCCCCACAGCTGCTTCAGAGACTCTCCAGCCTCCGCAGCTCCCCGCAGCTGCTCCAGTGGCTCCGCAGCTCCCCGCAGCTGCTCCAGAGACTCTCCAGCCTCCGCAGCTCCCCGCAGCTGCTCCAGAGACTCTCCAGCCTCCGCAGCTCCCCGCAGCTGCTCCAGTGGTTCCTCAGCTCCCCGCAGCTGCTCCAGTGGCGTCCCAGTCTCCGCAGCTTGCCACGGCTGCTCCAGTGGCGCCCCAGTCTCCGCAGCTTGCCACGGCTGCTCCAGTGGCGCCCCACACTCCGCAGCTTGCCACGGCTGCTCCAGTGGCGCCCCAGACTCCGCAGCTTGCCACGGCTGCTCCAGTGGCGCCCCAGACTCCGCAGCTTGCCACGGCTGCTCCAGTGGTGCCCCAGACTCCGCAGCTTGCCACGGCTGCTCCAGTGGTGCCCCAGACTCGGCAGCTTGCCACGGCTGCTCCAGAGACTACGCCGCTTGCCAGTGCTGCTCCAGTAGCGCTCCAGACTCCACAGCTTGCCACGGCTGCTCTGGCCTCCCCTGAGGCTGCTTCGGTGTGCCTAGAGCCGACCCAGCCTGCGGCTTCCCAAGTCTTCCCGGTGCCTTCTCTGCTCCTAAGGTGTCTCATCACCAAGAAGAATTGGAGGAGGCGAAGAAAGAAAAACAGCGGGCTGAAGAAGAAGAGAAGAGGGGCCCTAAGGGGGGGGGGTACTGTCACGGTTACACCCGCAATCCTCGGTATGGATTGAGGGTGTACCCTTGCCTGCTGCCGCGGTCCCCGCTCCCCCAGCTCTGACTTACCTCTCCTGGCTCCGGCCTGCACTCTTGCTCCCAGCTTGTAGGCCGCATGCTCCTTCCATGCAGTCGCGTGCTCCTGCCACTAGAGGGGGCGCGCGCGGACTTCTCCCAGCCTTAAAGGGCCAGCGTCCTCCTTATTGGCTCTGGCATTCCTGGCTCGGCTATATAGCCTGGCGACTCCCAGCATCCCCTGCCGGATCTTCATGTCCTATTACTGAAGAGAAAGCCCTCTGTGTTCCCGAGCGTTTCCAGACGCCTCTGTGATTTCCGTGTTCCGTGGTGTTTCCGTGTTCCTGATTTCCTGTGTTATTCCTGTGGCGGTCCTAGATTCCTGTGGCGGTCCTAGATTCCTGTGGCGGTCCTGCAATCCTGTGGCGGTCCTGCAATCCTGTGGCGGTCCTGCAATCCTGTGGCGGTCCTGCAATCCTGTGGCGGTCCTGCAATCCTGTGGCGGTCCTGCCAGCCGTCCTTCAGAGGTCCTGCCAGCCGTCCTTCAGAGGTCCTGCCAGCCGTCCTTCAGAGGTCCTGCCAGCCGTCCTTCAGAGGTCCTGCCAGCCGTCCTTCAGAGGTCCTGCCAGCCGTCCTTCAGAGGTCCTGCCTTCCCGTGGTCCTGCCTTCCCGTGGTCCTGCCTTCCCGTGGTCCTGCCTTCCCGTGGTCCTGCCTTCCCGTGGTCCTGCCTGCCTGCCTGCCTTCCCGTGGTCCTGCCTGCCTGCCTTCCCGTGGTCCTGCCTGCCTGCCTGCCTTCCCGTGGTCCTGCCTGCCTGCCTTCCCGTGGTCCTGCCTGCCTGCCTTCCCGTGGTCCTGCCTGCCTGCCTGCCTTCCCGTGGTCCTGCCTGCCTGCCTGCCTTCCCGTGGTCCTGCCTGCCTTCCCATGGTCCCCGTGTCCCTACCTTGGCTGCCACCGTGGGCCTAGTCGCACCCGCGGAGCGACCTGGTGACTCCCCGCCGCAGCAAGACCATCCCGCTTTGCGGCGGGCTCTGGCGAAGACCAGGAGTTCACTTAGACTCCGCTCCCGGGTGCGGCTAAGGTTGTTATCTCCCGCGGTGGTCCAGGGAGTCCACTCACTTAGTCCTAAGGGACTATTCCCCATAGACTGTGACAGTGCCACAGACCATTTTGGCCCTCCAAGCTTTAAAGACCATCATCAGATGCCACCCTCAGGCCATTCACCACATAAAGCCTTTAAACTGCCATTGAATCTTCCATCTTAAAAGCACCTCCTACCAAGAAACATAATTTTCGGTACATTTAACAAATATAAACCTTTTCAAACAGCAATAAATCCGCCTCTACATCCCAAAGGATAGGACTTCTTCTATAAACATGGGTTAATCCTTTTAACCCATTTTATAACCATCATAATTAACCTGTTAAAAAAGAAATTCTTTCCATCAATCCTTTTCTAATGTCCTTCAGATCTTCTGTGGTTTACATAACTATACAATAAGTAATACAGTTGTGGAAGTTTTTCCCTTTTTTCTGGGGTTATATAAATATGGAATTACATCATACCCTAACAAACAATAATTCGTGTAATACTTTTAATTTCTTAACTTATCACTGCATACAATTCTGGAAACTTTTGGCCATGATAACACTTATTACAATATGAACTGTTATTCTCAGTGAAAATGAAGTGCGATCAGTGGTTGGAATTTGTCTCCGTTGGGATACAGAACCATGTGTCCTTTTCCCACATGCACTGTCTAGCAGGGAGGAATAAATGTGTGAAATATCATTACAAGAATATTGAGAATAGATCTCTTAAAATGATAACTTTAATATGCACAGCAGTAAATCAGAATGCTGTATTCATGCAATACTCACTTTTTAAAGGGTTTTACTTTTCATAAAAATTAGATAAAATTGTTGATAGAAAACAAACAGCATCTGCTTTTTCAGTGCTGCATTGACAGTCACTGAGATATACTAACAAGGGCCCACATTTATCAAAAACAGAGCAAACTGCACTAGGTGCTCTTCATGAATCTGGCGCCCCCTGCACTGCTCTGACAAATTTCACTAACTTTTTTTTGTGACAGATTAGTCTGACAGGACCGATCTCTCATAAACCCATGCTGACGCTGGGTTATAAGGTTGTGCACAGTGAGATACTCCAGGATAGCATCTCTAACAAACCCCTCAAATATTTTCCCCACCACAGCAGTTAGACTCACGGGTCTGTATTTTCCAAGATCGCTATTTGATCCTTTTTTGTATATTGGTACCACATTTGCTATGCGCCAGTCATGTGGAACATAACCAGTCCTCAGTGAATCTTCAAATATTAAAAATAACGGTCTGTCTATCACCGTACATAATTCATGCAGAACCCGGGGGTGTATGCCATCTGGCCCCGGTGATTTATCTATCTTAGTGGTTGCGAGGTGGCGCCGTACCTCTTCCTGGGTTAAACTGTTGACATTCCAAAAATAATTTACATTATTCCTCATTGTGTCTTCCACCAGGGGATTTTCCTGGGTAAAGACAGTTGAGAAGGCGACATTCAGTAGATTGGCCCTTTCCTAATCTCCTTCCACCATGACCCCCATGTTATTTCTAAGGGGACCCACACTCTCTGTTTTTAGTTTCTTATCATTTATATACTTGAAAAATAATTTTTTTTGCTCTCCCTGGCAATATTTCTCTCAGTCTCTATTTTTGCGGCCTTTATCTGCTTTTTACAGGATTTCTTTTTCTCTCTATAATCCTGTAATGCCTCATCGCTACCTTCATGTTTTAGCACCTTAAACGCCTTATCTTTCTCGCTTATTGCTTTCCTTACAAGACTGGTTAGCCACATAGGCTTTTTCTTGTTCCTCTTATGCTTTTTCCCATAAGGTATGTGTTACTCACAGGACTTTTTCAGAATATATGAGACCAAATCCCATTTTTTGGGGGGGCTTTTGTCTTTGAGAACATTCTCCCAGTCTATGCCTTTAAGGTCTTCCCTTAGTTGCTGAAAGTTTGCCCTCCTGAAGTTTAGAGTGTTGATTGCCCCTTCCGTAACGTTCTTAGTAAAGAGTAATACAAAATCAATGATATTATGATCACTGTTCCCCAGGTTCCCCCCAACCTGTAGTTTTGATACCCTATCAGGTCTGTTGGTTAGGATAAGGTCCAGCAGTGCCCCCCCTCTTGTTGGCTCCAGGACTAGCTGCGACAGGTAATTGTCTTTTGTTGTTGACAAGAACCTGCTACCTTTGAAGGACCTGCATGTTTCTGCCCCCCAGTCAATATCTGGGTAATTGAAGTCCCCCATGATAAGTACTTCACCATGCTTTGAAGCCGCATCCATTTCACTTATCAGCATTTCCTCTGCTGCCTCCATTATATTTGGAGCCTTATAACAAACCCCTAGTAATATTTTATTATTCTTTTTCCCTCCCTTATCTCCATCCATAGGGACTCCACATTTGCATTTGCATTACTGATGTCATCTCGTAGGATGGGCTTGAGGCAAGAATTCACATATAAACAAACCCCTCCCCCTTATTTATGGTCTTTGTGACAGCTTGCCCTGTGTGGTCCCCATATAATCGAATCTCCCACTACCAGCACCTGTCTGATCTTGCCTGTGCTCCGATTACCCTTCTTACTGGAGCAGACAGTCCCCTGGTTGCTAGAGGCCATGTCTTGCTGCAGTATTGCTACCCCAGAGCTTATATACCCCTCATCCGCCAGCCTGTCAAACTTATTGGGGGGCACCAGATCAGGACTAGACTCCCTACAACTCTTCCCTCTACCCCGCCTTCTACATGTTACCCAACTAGCTGCCCCCTCACTCTGCACCTCCATACTTCCCTCCCCACACCCATCTTCCCCAGAGAGTTTGTGCTCCAGGAGCAGCAAACTTCGTTCCATATTATCAATTGCCCGCAGCCTTGAAACTTGCTCATTTAGATCCAGAATCTGGGCTTCCAGGTGAGCAATTTTCACACACCCCACACAGCAGTATTCCCCCTTGAACGGCTGTTCAAGGAAAGCATACATGGCACAGGATGTACACTGTGTAGCAATACCACTTATGGAGTCCATTGTTCTAATGGGGATTACAATAGAAATATGCACAGAAAGAAGAATTTACTGTCAAAGTAACAAAAAATACAGCAGTTACCTGCTAAAGCCCCTCAAACTTAAGTCCCTTAAGTGTAAGTCACACTTAAGACACTGCACACACTTCGGATCAATGCACACTCGCCACCAAGCTCCCACACTCGCTTTTCTGATGCTTTTTTTAAAGGTTATGTGCCACAAAAATCTGCTGAGCTCACTGCAACAAGATCTGGCTGCAAACCCAAATACATGTGCAAGCAATTTTCACTAAAAAGTGTGCAAGGGGTAAAAACTGTTTAAGCTTAGTTAAATGTTGGCCAATGTCTTTTAGCTTCTGCTTATCCTATGTTAGAATACTGAGTATGATCATACAAATCACTTTGTTGTAGGCCAGTGATGGCGAACCTATGACACGCGTGTCAGCACTGACACGCATAGCCATTTCCAGTGACACGTGGCCGCCGTACGCTTGGCAATTATTTCCTGTAGCGCACAGGCTTGAGCATTCTGGTGCGCGCTGCAAAGAAGGGGAATGTCAGTAGCAGGATCGCAACGCGTGTCAGATCGCTCAGCAGGACACGTGATACAGCAATCCGTGTCAGCGCTGGAGAGACCCAAAGTTTGGGCTACGTGACTAATCATTGAATGCTAGAGGACAGCAAGATAGTTTGGTAGAAGTTCACGGGGAGACACTTTTGGATTTTTTTCCCCACTGACTTGTGAGGCATTGAGGCTGAAGTTTTCCTACCAGGGAAGAAGGTGCATTTCATCGCCGACCTGCCGGCTAGTAGTAACAGTAGTGCTGTCCGCTGGAGCGGGCTCAGGCAGCGACGAAGACGAGGTGTCTGAAGTGAGTGCTGCCTCTGTGCTGTGCCGCTTCTTCTTGGCCTGTACTGATCTGTCCTATTTTGGGAACTCCCATTCCTTCTGGCAGAGAGTATGTGGGAGCCCCCGTATAACCTCTTCTTTTGGGATCTGGCTTACTCGCAGTACTTACTCGCAGTACTTAGGCTTGTCTGCCTGGTGGCCTGTCCAGCTACTGGGAAAGTGAAAACATCACCTGAAAGGACTATTAAACACTTTTATCATAGTCTTTACCTCACTTACTGTAAAAAGAAGTGACATTGGCAAGAAGAAGTCCTTGAACCGACCTCTTCTGCCAAGTTAAATTTTGTGTTTCTTAAAGGGATTGTCCAGTAGGCTAAGACATTTTAGGAAAGGTGACACACCACCCGAGTTATGCTTGTTTTTTTGGGCAAATTTTGACACACCAAGCTCGAAAGGTTGCCCATCACTGTTGTAGGCAGTGGCACACATGAACACAGGCTATTCCTTCACCATTGACATTATAATCTTTTACCACTGAAGACAGTAATGACAGGGAATTTTGTATCATTGGGTTTACATCTGATGATGGTAGCATCAGGAATATACAGTAGAGTCTCTTTGTGGTAGTATCTGCTAATAATTTTTCAGGACACAACATCTTTAAAAAAATAGGTTTAGGGTGTTCAAGGTATAAAAAGAAAATTTACCAACCATCTAATACTGCCATGGTTACCACTGATCCTTAGAGTCCAGTGTTTCTTAAAAAACATATGTATTGTAGATGCCTCCTCAGCCAATCATTGTCCTCTTGGGCTACCTGTCTTAACAAGTGCCTGTTTGAACAACATTTCCAGTGTTGCACAAAGACAGCACAAAGACTAGCAGGGACTTTTTTTTTCTTATGCCTTCATGAACCTTTTTAAAGCGCAAAGTACCTTTCACTTCATGATGGACCACTGCACAAGGTACCATTTCCACTTGGTGTCAGGGGAGGAGATGGCTCTCCAGGTTTACATTATACATTTATCCTGGTAGTAGTAAAATTGTACTTACTGAAAAAGTAGTTGGGCAGAGAAAATTAATTTCTGGAAATGTTTACTGCGCTCATTAAAACTTATGTGCAGATAGGGTGAAGCTGAGAGGTATAGAGACCATACTTTAACACTAATGTTCTTTTTAGGATGTGAGAACATTCATATTGTGTCCCTTAACTAATGCTTAGCTACATATGCTTACGACTAAGTCCCGATATGCTAAATGTAATCTGTTGAGGAATTTGAAGGAATTTCTGAACAGATTAGTGTGCGATACAGTAGAAACAGGTTGTACAAGGAATTTAGATTCTTCTTCAGATGCTGAGGGATAGGTGGTTTGTGGGGACAAGATTGGATAACTGTTATTTACACTAACTTTGTTACGCAAACTTATGTTTATCTTTTATTATTATATTCACCCTGATGGTATATGTGCAATTGGAAATTGTTCTTGTGGCTTTATTACTAATTCTCTGTAATTACATTTGTACAACCCCTTTAATATGAAGAATGTAGCAATAAGTAACAGCCTTATAATTCCTATACAGAAAATTTCTGCTTGCTAATATAGAAGCCTTCCATGTATTGTTATAGTGGAAGTAATGTGGGATTTAATTTCCAATAAAAACATTACTGCCACTGTCACTGCCAGATGATTGAGGCAATGAGTCGTGGTATCATGTATGTAATGGTTGTGTTTGGCTGGTATACTGCATAACTGTTGTAATAAAAGCTGAATAAGATCTACATATGTCCTTGCTGATGCCAGACAGAAAATGTAAATGTCCTGCAGTGATGCCCAGCAGGGAACCTGCCAGCCTGCCAGTCTATTAAAGAGAAGACCTTCAGACTGTATCACGTGTTAGACATAGAGGGCTTGCTGGTTTGCTGCAATTTATTGGAATTTGAATATGTTTCAGAAGGAAGAAATGAATATGAAGAAGGAAATCTGTTTACCCTCTCAACTTCAAGAACACGCTTCCTCTGAAATTGACTGCATAAAGACTGATATCTATAAGACACATGAACGTTCATTTATCTTATTTTCTTAACTTTTTGGCTTAGAAAATTGCAAGGGCCTTTTCTTGCCACTGAGAAATAGTGGCTTAAACGTAGAATCATTGCTAGTACAACGCTGTGTAAAGCCAGATTAATGACGTTTTTTTAATGCAAGTTCTCTCAACTTCCCCCCTCATGTATGTGCTTGTGATTATTTTACTTATCTTGCGATTATTTAGCGATTAAAAAAAAATTGCAGACCATTATGATAAATTTGCAGACCATTATGATAAATTTATTATGAAGAAGCCTGCCCAATGATAAATACCCCATGGACTCAATGCACAGGCAGCACCATGGAATATGTTAGCACTATGGAAATATTATAAAATAATGAATAATTGCTCAGAGTCTTATTGAGTCTGACTAATGTAAAGTTCACAGAGACATGTAGACATGCCCTGGCATATATTTTCTGACTCCCTCACATTAAGACTGCTGCTAGAGCTGGTTTTAATATGGAGTTTGTTATGCTTCAGAAAGCATTAAAGCACATTACAATTTGAATAAAAAATAAACCTCATTTACTGCCAACCAGAAAATTATAATTTGACATCTTTGTCCTAGAGGAATTCATACCCATATGTATGTTGCTGTCAGTTAGCTCCCCTTCTATTTTTACTTTGATTTAATTTGGAAATGTACTTCAAGCTTGGCTAAGTTGGCTGTGTCAAAATCACCTGGCTTCTAGTCCAGCTGACCAAAAAGTCCAATGGAAATAATGCCCATCAATCACATTGTCATTGAGGTTATTTATAGTAGCATATAATTATACCTCCAAGTATATGTAAAGCATCCCAAGTCACTCATAATCAGGCAGAACTTGTTTGCTAAAAGATCTGATCTTTGTAATGACTGTTATGTTGGTTGTAACTTAGATAACAGTTAGAATGAGAAGTGGGTACGAGTTCTTACTATGGCTCAACAAAGAATGTATCAGTACTCCTAAATCTTTCTATGGTCATTATTTCATATGTGACGTTTGGCCCAGTGAGAAAGACAGTTGGGCCAAAATACTGCATGGAAAGGCTGCCTTTTTGCTTTTGGGTGTTTTTCTGCCCTATAGTATGGTTCTTATTTGAAGGAATATAATGTATAACATATAAAATAGGTAAGCCTCCCACTAAAATACATAGGTAATAGTTCAGCATCACACTATTTATATCCGATACAGTCCTCATGCAGACAAATCTGTGCATTTAGAGGACCACAAGCATTGGGTCTTGCACCATTGCAAGACCATTTTTGAAGTGGGCAGCACATTTCCTTTCCGTTATAGGGACGGTGTTGCACCACACTGTGAACAAGAGTACAGTTTTTTTTACATGAGGCCTTAAAGTAAGTGAACTTGCACTTTGTTTCAGTTATTTTATTCAAAAACAAATGATATTGTATTATTAGCTATCTACAATAGCTTGAACTGCACTTATCAAAATTAGATTTTATGGGAAATGTAGTAAACCAGTATTTGATACAAAAGTTATGTGTGCAAGTTTTCTCAATCTAGTTTTCATAAAATTATACTTTATATGTAGTCCATGCTGCTAAATGACAGCTTCCACCCTTTGAGCAACAACAGGGAGGCTATAAATCGCCAATGTAGAGCATTGGTGCCAACTGATAATGCCAGGACTCCATGCTTGACTCACCTCACCTGATGAAGTTGGAGTTTATTGAGACAATAACAGTAAATGTCATCAGGCACGGATCTTTGTGCCTCACAGCCTGAGAGAAAGCTTGTTGGTGATTATTCCTGCGTTCCTGTGTATTCCTGCGTTCCTGTGTATTTATGTGTTCCTGTGTGTTACCCAAGTTCCTCAGTGTTGCTGTGTCCCGTGTCCCTGTGTTCCCGTTCCCATCTGCTTGGTCCTCCCGTTGCTGACCCTGGATTTGGACTTGACCTTGCATCTCTGCCACCTGCCTTGACCCTGAGCCTGGACTTGACCACGAGACCACAGGGCCAGTCACACCTGTGGAACAACCTAGTGGTATCCTGCCGCAGCAAGTCCAACCCACTTTGCGGTAGGCTCTGGTGAAGATCAGGTGCCACTTAGACTCCGGTCCCAGGTGTCGGCTAGTTCCATCTCCCGCGGTGGTCCAGAGGATCCACTGATCCTGACACTGCTATGGCCCCAAGTTGTAGTTAACTTCCAACTACCCCATTTAGTAAATCATAAAACCATTAGTGTCTAAGGTAAATAAAAATAACATATAACAAAAAGTGAAATCTCTTCTGAACAGAATCATTTAATATAGATAATAAATGTGAAATTCATCTGATTATTACATTATTACATCTGATTTTTATGTAGTGTCTGAGGGCAGAACTGTTCTAGTTGCCTACGGCAGCTAATCAGGGCGCAGCTTTCATTTTCCCATAGCTGAGCTCTGATGTGCAACTATAACGGTTTGACCTCAGACACAGCTGGTAAATCCCCCCTATATAGTTATTAAATGCAGCTATAGTTTAATAGCAATCTTCTATATCATGTCACAGAAGTACAGTCAGCTATAATATGCTTATCCATTTATTCATTCCTTTACTGAGAAAAATGTGTAGCTGATGTAGCTAGCGATTAGATGCCAACTGTCTGTCAGCTGCATTGACATGAAATCAGTCGTTTTTCCTGCATGACTTGACATAAAAAGACTGGAAATTGTCATCCAAATGTAATACTATAACATCAGCAAAGACATAAAATGAGTAGCAGCAATTTAGCACGCAGTACAAAAAACTCTCACTGTTCGCTTAAGACTTAAGAGTTTTAAAAAGCTTAAAGTGAATCCGTATGTAAGTTGGAACAGGTATATTTTATAATTGTATCTTCAGACAAAAAAATAATTTGTCTCTGTGACAATTGGATTTTCTAATTGTTGTGCTGTCATAGGACCAAGGATTATCAATAAAGCTCCATTACAAACACCCTCCAGCTGATTATTTCAGCCTGGGAGTAAAGTAAATCATCCAGAAAGCTTCACCAGGGGTCACAGTAGGCAGAGAGGTCAGTCTATTACTAGGGGTCGTCTGTAAGTTGGGTGTCCTTAGGTCAGGGACCACCTGTAATATAATTTTACAAACATTAATTCCTTATATGTCTCCATGCATAATGGACTGGTGAGGAAGACAAATCATAACAAAAATGTTGCTATATTATGGAGGCCTTTAACTACAGTACCCTAAAGCTCATTTTATCAGCCGATAAAAGATCTATGGGCATTATAAGTGTCTTTAAAAATAGAAAAACACAATCTAAATGGGACAATCTTAAAGAGGTCATATGAAAGTTATATAAATTGTAGAAAAAAAAGAAAACCTGTATTATAAAACAATATAAAACAATACATTGTGGGGCCTTAGATATGATACATTGAGATAAAATAAAGCAGTTTAGCAAAGCCATAGCCAAAAGAACAAAAGTATACATTCTCTAAAGAATTTAAAAATAGAAAAAAAAATTCCGCTGTATAGGTAACAAGAAACAACATGAAGATTGTGAAGGTGGATGTGGAAAAGGCTCATCTAAAATTATCTTCTTCTTTACATTGTTTGCCCTGGAGTGTCCATTGTCAATCACTGGTTCATCAAAGTTTATATCCTTGAGTTCTGGAATTAAGAACTGAGACAGAAAATCTTTATAGTTTGTTTCAACATCCAACTAATCATATGTATCTGGAACCTTACCTTTCTACCCCTTTCCTCATGTTCTACTAGGATATGTGGATATGGCCATCCCTTTTCTATATATCACTGCATGCTGGCACCTTGATTTATATTTGATATTTACTAGCAATACAGGGAGAGTTAACTCATTACCACTGGTGACAACCATTATGGACCACTCAAATCAATATTAAACTGTGAAAATAGAAATCCATATCAAGATAAAGATATCCGTCTATTGAATATAGATTTCCAGCATGATGAGCACGGTGGGTTTTCTCATTGTACCGTATGATAATCAAGACTTGAGATTATTAGCAATCATTAGGAATCAGTACTTACATTATTGAGATTGGCTTGGAAAATTGAAGGACCGCCTTTAAGTTACACAAGGTTATTGATCATTGGGTCTTTTGTCTATGTTTGACTTTGTTTTGGCACAGTTGTGGTACAAGTGCAACTTTCCATTGCACCAAATGAACATAGGACAGCGCAAACTCACTATAGACCCTGGTTGTACAAATTCATTATTTGCTTAGACTTCTTTTTCACAATGATGAACTGAATGCATGACTTGCGATTTGGCACAAATTTTCATTTAGGCTCCAGTTTTGGTGCAAAATGACTCCAGTCACCCCCTGGTGTCCAAATAGTACAAAAACCACTACCAAATTTTTCAAGACCACTTGTTCCTTAGAAGAACATGTGCACCAAAAAAAAGAACATTTTGCGACAAACGGCCGCTCCAGCTGTTTGCTGTTACACGGAACAACATTACCCATAGTGTGTAACCTTATTACAATTGTACATGAAGAAGGATTTTTTAACCTGGAAGTATCTTTACTTTTTTGGAAATAAATGATCATTTTATACTACTCTGCAACTGTCGAGTGTAAAGAGCATCACCGTACCAGCCCCCCTCTCCTTTACCTTTGGGGTTTTTACCTCACCTCTTCTTTGCTTCACCGGGGATGAACTATATACTGTATATATATATATATACAGCATGAATATAATTATAGTGTCTGCCATCTTACCTGACCTCTATTATTTGTTTTAAGGTTAGTTCTATGCATGTTCTGTGCAGATAGATGTGAATGAGGTGTCACATCATCTACAGTTAGTAGTAGATGCAATGATGGTGTTTTCTATTAAGCTGTTGTCTTCTATTCTGATCCTAAATTCTTCATGATGTAAATGAGGTGACTGTTGCGCAGAAAACTCTTACAGAATCAGTAATAGTTCATTAGTAAGCTTATTGGCCTTAGTGAAATGGTACCTTACAGGAAACCTATCATGAGGAATCTACCATCTGTAGAGTAGATCTGATGTTAGATCCTCCTGCCTGTCTGCCTCTGCCCTAATCTGTAATTTAATAATCCTGGAACCTAACTAATTTGTTAAAAATTGTATTTTAATAATATTTAAAGTAACTGCAGAGGCTACTGGGGTATGTTCTAGCTAGTAGGTTTGGCTCCCAGTGGCCGGCCAGGCAAGTCCATGCCCCAGTAGTTTCTGCAGTTAATTTACATATTACTAAAATAAAGTTTTTAACAGGCTAAATTAGGTTCCAGGATTATTAAGTTACAGATTAGGGCAGAGGCAGGCAGGAGGAATCTACCATCAAATCTCATGGTAGGTTTCCTTTAACAAAATCCTAAAATATATGTTTAACTTAATTTTTTTTTTTGAAGAGGTCTTTCTCTTGTGACATATTCCCTTTTGGTTTTGCTACTGTAAAATGTACAAGACTACATTTGCTTGAAATGTTGTTTTTCCTGCAAAAAAGCTTATAACTAGCAGGCAAACTAAGAGTTGACGGTTCACTGAATAATGATGTGGGGTCTATAATTTTCTTCAATTCACAAAACATATAACTTTTTTACAATAAATTGAAGAGAGGGCAGAGCATGCCTTAATGAAAAAAATAATTTCATCGCAACGTCATAAATATTATGATTGCGGTCAGTGTGTGTGCTAATAATTTGCATGATTAAAAGAGCAATATCTTGCCATGACTAAGGGTGCATTGTGCACCAGAAACGCGTAGGCTTATGTGACCTCATATGCACTTAAGGGGATTATGCTTGCTATACTTTTAATGGATTTACCCGAAATAAAGAGTTCTTCGATGGAAGACAAACATTTTTAACCAAGCACTGTTGCGGAGTCTCGTGTTTTCCTTGGACTTATGTGCGGCACCAACACAGGTGTGGATCTCCAGCACGTGCGCAATCAAAAAGTTACGGTGAGCTGTATATTTTCCTTTTTTCTTTTTGACTCAATATCTAATTTAACTTGATGTTCTCCCACTCAGTCATTTATCCTTCTTGCTAAGTTATCATTGGTACCTATATAAAGCATTAAAATCCAAGCTTTTTAACACAATGATCTCATAAATCCAGTCAGGTCTAGTAGTAGGGCAATATGAACTGAAAAGGACCTAGTTAAGTATACTAATTGTCACAAAATAACATTTGACATATTACAATGCAATAAATTTAAAGCTGACTATACATACTACAAAATGCATGTTCATTGAATCACCAGGTACTAAACAGAAGCATGTCATTGGCCGCAATCTCTGAACCTGGGGCTTGTTGGTCTGATGCATGGGCCCCAGTGGCACCAAGGACAACATTGCTAAAAGATACATTATAATATACCTCTAAATATAAAACAGTAATAACTTTCCAAGTAGCAAATACCGTTACCAGTACCTTTACAGTATTACTGTACATAATCCTGTATACCATAGCAAATATTAACAATAATACCACAAATAATATATCCTGACTATATCCACATGATACTTATATACGCTCTCATTTTTTGTTGTACCATTTATTTATTTCTTCTCGATACAGCCCAGATCACCATGATTTTTTGGTCAAACAATTACACATCCAATAATGAAGTTTCATTGTTAATCCTGGTTCTTATGACAATCCAACATTTTCAAAATCCAATTGTCACATAGACCAAAAGAATTTTGTCTGGGGTAACAATTATAAACTATACAGTTCCGACTTACATACAAATTTAACTGAAGAACAAACCTAAAGAACCTATCTTGCCTGTATACTTAAGACCATATAACCTTTATCTCTAATACAAAAAAAAATATTTTAATATCCTTAAACGCCAAATAGGCAAATAGAAGTGTGTGGAGAATAACTTGTTACAAACATAACAGGCTCTATAGATAACCTTCATGTATCATCAAGGGATTTCATACCCTCTAAGCATGTATTCTTAGGTGTTAATAATACTGAGATTGCTTATGATAAAATTCACTCTTCTGGGATAACCAGGGCATTATGTATTAGCTACAATCTTGTCCTGATAATGATTCTATACCATGAACTTAAATAAAATGAATAGTAAAATCCAGTGACAGTGTTATGTCTTACCACAGAATGTAGAAAATTCCTTTTATAAGAGGATCTAATATATGTCATTAAATTCTGCAGGCTTACATACTGTATATTTATTCTATAACTGGCTGTAATGCTAGTATTTTCGTTTTTTACACCCCCTTTGTGCTTCACACAGGCTGCAGGGGGTGGGACCGCCAGCACCAGGAATAATACTAATGTATTGCAGCATAGGCTGACATAAGCACTGTTAGATTGTGCAGTAAGCACGATCTGATCTAGCAGGCATTTACTGCTGGCAGCCCTGGGGTCCTTCATTGGACCTCACGGGTTGCCATGGCAATGATTGCAGGGCAAAGAGGGTCACTGCGGCAAGGCACTTTAGACGCCGCAGTCACTATAAACTATAGGGTCAAACAGGCGGGTTTGCGATAGTCGTGATCCCCGCTGTTATGCAGAATCCCAGCTATTGAGCACTGCCAGAATCCCATAGTGATTGCTAAGGCTCAGCTTTTGAGCCTGAGCAATCACCCTGACATAACTCTACATCAAGGTGAGGGAACTACCCAAATCCTATGACGTAGAGTTACGTGAGGGTGCGGGAAGGGGTTAATGCCCATTGACTTTCCAGAGAGGTCTTAAATATGCTCTGTAATTGGTGCAGTGATTCCCTAAACCGCATACTGATTTCTATGGTACTATTGAAGTGTTTGTAAAACATGTGGGATAATTGTGTGCACTCTAGTCTGCACTGACTAATTTATGGGATCACATATGTGTTTAGCATGTGTAGAGTAGATGATGCTGCTTCAATTTGTGCACCTCCTCAAGTATTACATTACTTCATCCAATATAAACTAACTGTAAGAATGCTATTGCCTCCCAAAAGTACAAATCCATTTACGTGCTATTAATTAATCAACAATCGCCATCTACTCTCATGGTGACAGATAAGAACTTTAAGTATATTCTCAATGAGCCATTTTTGTGCAATTCTGTGTCTTGCTTGAGTTACTGAATGTATTTATTGGCACAGGCTCCTTTTACATTGGTGGCTGTGCTAATCGGTTTCTTTAACCAGATGAGAACTTTAATCATAATATACACAAAATACCTAAAATAACTTTAATACCTAAACACAAAAAGAGAGCAGGAAAAATATACTCTAATCAGAATGTCCCACACAATACGACAAAAGTGTACAATGCGCCTATCCAACCGGGCAGAAGGAAATAAGGCTAGCCTGCACGTCATGTATATGTTCTACAATAACGCTCTATTTGCATTTAGGCTTCATATGTACTGTCAATGACTCCCTGTATTCCTTTTGTATTCCTTTCTGCTCTGCTCTTTGTATTTCTACCCATTGTTGTCTGAGGACAAAAAAGTGCAAAACAATAAAGTATATGCCTTTAGAATCACAGTCCTGTGAAGAAGAGGTTTCATTATATTCCCTATTCCCCCTACTCAAGGAATAATGATACATTTTATAAGTCAAGTAATTATCAACTATATATGTATTAAGCCCTCATACCGCAACCTCATATCTAAACTCTTATTGCCTAATTCACCATGTTTTTTTAATTTCATGTTTGTGCCTTAAAGGGGTTATTCGAGAGCAGCAATAAATTAGGGGCAGGCTTTGTAAAAAAAAATCAAATGTGTACTCACTTCCTCCGTCACTCCCGAAGTCCACGGTCCGTTTGATCTGTGCCCCTGTTTGTTTACAGGGGCACAGAAGCTGCGGTCAAGAAGCTTACGGCCAGCAGAAGTAGCCAACCACTCCCGGCCGGAAGCTTCCATGCCCCTATAAACAAACAGGGGCACGGATCAAACAGACAGTGGACATCGGGAGTGGCGGAGGAGGTGAGTAGATGATTAATTTTTTAAAAAGACCGCCCCAGACGGCTACTAGTTTATTGCTACTCTCGGATAACCCCTTAAAAGGGGTTGGCCACTTTACCTAATGTTTTTTGTAATGTGTGTGTAATATATAATACTAGAATAAAAATCCTGTTTTCAAGACTTTGTTTTGAGAAAAAATAAAAAGAAATTTATGAAATCTAACCCAGAGCAGATGTGAACATAGCTTTAATTAACAAAGATTTATTATCTATTTAGTTAATGCGTCATTCCACTGAGAAATTATTCGGGGAGTTTAATGAAAAGTGTTGCAGACTAGAAAGTCTTATGCTTCACCTGATTTAATACATTGGGGCACCTTTACTAAGAATGTAGGAAACTGTACTAGAAGTGCTATTCCTGTGTAAAATGCATGGTGCACCAGATTCATTAAGAACGTGCGTCAGAAATAATGAATCTGTCACTTCCCTGCAGTATCCCAAAAGAGTTAACCAACTTTTTTGTGGTGCACCTTTAACCCCTTAACGCTGAAGCCACTTTTTACCTTCCTGACACGGCCCATTTTTTCAAATCTGCCCTGTGTCACTATAAGTGGTTATAACTTCGGAACGCTTTAACATATCCAAGTGATTTTAAAATTGTTTTCTCGTGACACATCGTACTTCAGGTTATTTGAAAAATTTTGGTGGTATGTTTTGCATTTATTTATGAGAAAATCAGATATTTGGTGAAAATTTGGAAAAATTTTTGATTTTTGAACTTCAAAATGTTCTACTTTTTCCATACATAGTCATAACCGCAAAAAAACGTAATAACTAACATTCACTAAATGTCTAATTTATGTGGACATGGTTTTTTATGCATACTCTTATTTTTGTAGGATGTTATTGGCCTTTGAAGGTTAGGTGCGATTTTTCACATTTTCATAAAAAACGCAAAATCCTGCTATTGAGGGACCTGCTCAGGTTTCAAATCACTTTGAGAGACCTAAATAAAAGTAAAACCCCATAAATTACCCCATTATAGAAACTACGCCCCTCAACGTACGTGAAACAACTTTTATGAAGTTTGTTAACCCTTTAATTGTTTTACAGGGGTTAAAACAAAATCGGATGCAATTTTGAAAGTAAAATTTTTTTGGCTAAATTAATATGTTTTTCAAAAAATGTACAAATTCTCAGTGGATAAAATACCAAAACGCTCCACAAAATTTGATACCCAATCTCTTCCGTATATAATAATACCCCATATGTGGTGGTAACCTGCTGTATGGGCACACGCCAGGGCATCGAAGGGAAGCTGCGCCATTCAGAGCAGATTATGCATTGTCAATTTTTATTGGCTATACAATCTTTATTTTTTTGACAATTTGGACATATAAGGGCTTATTTTCTGCGACATGAGATGCACTTTACAAATACTTCATTTTAGTGGGTCATTAGCTTATTGATGAGATTTTATTAACTCTTGAATGTATGGGTGAAAAGAAAATTGTCAATTTTGGTTTACTTTCTTTTCGTATTTTTTGGGGGTTGTACACCGTACACTAAAAATATTATATTATCTTCATTCTATAGGTCACTACGATTACGGTGATACCTCATGTATATAGTTTTTCATTTATTTTTACAATTTTACTGGATAAAAACTAATATAGAGGAAATCTCATTTGTTTTTGCATCGCCATCTTTTCGGAGACGTAACTTTAATATTTTTTGGTTGACAGAGCTAGTTTAGGGCTTATTTTTTACGTGTTGAGTTGTTCTTTTCAGTGGTACCATTTTTGCGCACATAACTTTTTTTGATCACTTTTTAGAACATTTTTGTGTAGAGATTTTATGAAAAATGTACATTTTTGGCGTGTTTTTCAGGTTTTGTTTTTACGGCGTTCACCGAGCGGGTCCAATAATGTTTCTGAGTTATTGTACGGATTGTTACGGACGCGGCGATACCAAATATGTGGGTTTTTTGGTGATTTTGTGTTTTTTTCACTTTATTGCATGTGTATAGGGAATATTTGTGTTTAGGGGACTCTAACTTTATTTAATTAATTATGTTTATTAAAAAATTATTTTATGTAGTGTTTTTAACATTTTTATTAACTTTTACAGGTTAGCTTGAACAAGTGATCCACTGATCTCTTGTTCAAGCTCTTCTTCACATTACACAGTGTAATACACTGCGCATGCTCAGTGTGTTACAGCCGGGTCCTGTCAGGAGGCAGGGACCCGGCTACTGGAAGGAGTATCGCGCAGCCCCGGGCACCGGCAGTCCCGGGGCTGCGATCGGAGCAGCGGATTCTTCTGCAATGCCCCTTGCACGCCGCGGTCAGTGCGACCGCGGCGTGTCAGGGGTTAACACCCGCGGTCGGAGAAATCTCCGATCGCTGGTGTTAGAGGCAGGTGTCGGCTATAATATATAGCTGACACCTGCAGCTTCTGGCGCCGGCTCCGTTCAGGAGCCGGTGCCAGAAGCATGACGTAATAGTACTGCATTTTGCGGGAACGCACCTCCCGCGATGCAGTACTATTACGTCAAATGTCGGGAAGGGGTTAACATAGGGTGTGCAACAGACTTTGCATGTTAAATCTGGCACACGGCCCGATTGAGCACTGGAACGCCCCCCAAATTTGCATCGCAAGGTGCCTAGTGCAGCTCTGCCCTAAAATGGTCGCGTCGTGACACAAATGTGGCACAGGCACTTCTTAAATATCTGTGCAAGTTTCCACTAGAAAGAACATGCAAAGTCTGACAGGAAACTGGCGCTAAGCCCTTAGTCAATGTGCCTCTGTGTTTGATGCTCATTGGTAAATCTGGTGTAGTAAATCTGGTCATTTATCTTTATTTGTCAGACTTTTGTGGCGCATTGAAATTTTTGCCCTTTTGAGGACATTTTGAAATGTCCACTGAAGTCTGTCGGACATTAGTTTATTGTCAGTAAGACACATTTATCTTCTATTCAAGATGTTCTAAATGTTGTAAATGATATTTATCTTTTAAAATTTTCTTAAATTTGCTATTGATATTTTTTGGCGCAAAAAACTCCAGACGAAACCATACTCAAGAAAATGCAATGAAGTGATTTGAGACATTTTTGCAACATTTTTAAGACATTTGTAACAAATGTTGCAAAAACGGATCTGGAAAAAAGACATTTAACACAAGGAAGAAGAGAGATTGCTAAATTAGCAAAGTAGCAGATGGAAAAAAGACAGGCAAAAACAAGCCAAAACAAACAGAGATAAGAGATGAGACCCCCACAGATCACAAGAACAAAGGGTCCAATGGGGTCCGAGGTACCTCCTTCAATCTCCGTCAAGCTCTCCAATCTCCGTCAGCTCCATTGAGATGACTGGAGCAGAACTAGATGCAAGGCCGTCTGCTTCATTCATCTTGGGAGCGACAAGGTGTACGCCGGAGGTCGCTTGGATCCAATCATACCCCTTGTACCGGTGATTTGTGGGGGTCTCATCACTGAGACCTCTGCTGATCAGCAAGTTAGACTTATCCTGTGGATAGGGCCTAACTTGTTCAGTGGGAAAGCCCCTTTAAGGTTATATGAAGACAGCCGATGGGCTGAGCCCCCTTGGTACATACTGCGCAATTGTTGAATTATGCGGCAAATACCCACCACTAACACCCACGATTGGCGCTGGCAGAGCAGCCTATGGACTTAAATACCATATTGGCTTTGATTGAGGACCCCAATGGGGCACAGGTAGGGAATCCATTAACAGTCGAAACTCTCAGAGAATCCCAGACCTGCCATACAGCAATCTGAAAATGACCATGATGAGTATTACAATACATTGTATGTGGGATCAGACTCCGTTGGAGTCAAGTACCATGGGTGGCCTAAAAAAAAAAAATACTAAAAGTCAAATCCCCCCCCCTTTATTACATTTGATATTTCATTTTGGTATGTCAGTGATCATACTGACCCAAAGAATAAAGTACAGGTGTCATTTGGTGCGCAAAGTGAAAACAGAGCCGACAAGAAAATGACGGCAATAATGAATATACTATAACCCTTGAAGGATATTTGTAGTCTACTTAGTTTTGAAAATGTAATACATTATTTATAACCTAATTTACATACACGATTGAATGATATCTCATCTCACACCCACATCTTCTTACTTTGTAATGTCAATGAAGTCAGGAAAGATCAGAATAGGCTGAATTATATGATATCATTGGCGGTTCTATTTGCAATTTAATTACCAGTATGTGTCATAAACATACTACATTTATAGACTGGGAAGTGCTACAATAAAAAGGGGAGTAAAAAAAAACCAAGTGTCACAGATGAAGTGACTGTTAGATCCAGCACAGAGATTAACACCTGTATTTATAAGTGCTATTCCTTACATTCTAAGGGATGTGTAAATCCTTTCATGATTATTCTAAACCAACTTTATACTGGCAGTTTTCTTTCTGTAATGAGCATCTGGAGCTTTATGTTAAAAGAAACTCGTGTTCTGCTGGCAATATGATAGCATGCTTTAAATTAAAATTGCTTTCTTCATGCAGCCAAAACATGTGTTCTGTTGGAACTGTTTTACATGGCAGCACAATTATTTCTGCATTCAGCTCTACTCATCCCATTATTTTTTTGTTGTTAAAATGTTTTCTATTGTATACAGGGACACAACAGTAGATGTGCAGCAGTGCCTAGGCACATGGGGGTCCCAAATGTCCCTTTGCCTTTAAAGACGACACCAGTGTTAGAAATATTACACTGAACATGAGGGCCACTTGGCATCCTAGATAGAACCATGGTGTATATGTATCCGTGTTTCTTTGTTTCCAAATAAGATGATGTAGAAACTTTCCGCATTAAACATGTAAGGATGATAAAAATAGATGAAATCCTGTCACTGCTGCAATGAGAATTGCAGTGTTATGAATTGCTATACTTACTGGGTACTATATGGTACACACCATTGGTTGAAGGCATGAATAGAAAGTACTATGCAGAGCAGTAACCAACCTATGAATGGCCATGTCAATTGATTACTAATTTTTGTATTAAAGTGAACCTGTCACCGGGAATGTAATTTTTCGCTGGTGACAGGTTCCAATATCCTATGCTATGTTGATTTAAAAAAAAATTCTTTGTCAGCATTCTGAATAATTTCAGAAGTTTAACTAAAGGAGTATTCCCAAAAAATTCTTATAGGTACTCAGGATAACTTCTCTAATTCACTGTTATTAACAAAAATGCAGCATTTCACAGATATAAATTCAACATGTCCTGCCAGGAGATCATGAGCAGAGAGAGATAGAGGATGCAAACTACAAGGAGAGAAGTGATCCAGGGGAAGGGGGAGGCAGGCACATATCTGTGAGATGTAGCACAGCTCACAGTGTAACAGTGTAAAAGTCTGTCAGCCTCTGTCTGCCCTGCTTCTGTGAAATCTCTGATCTGTCTCATCTCTTTAAAATTGTAAAGTAAGGGGTTAAAATAATCTTTGTTGTATTAACATCACTACGGGATTGGAATGTGAGAATTTTCTTTTGTGGGAAAACCCCTTTAACATTGCCTGTCGCAGCATGTGGTTAGTTCCCGGGGAGAGGGCAGCCGTAGCCTGTGTCAGTCTCCTGTCTTTCAAACTCCAAACATGCAGCCCCCCAACCCAACTAACTTCCTGTCATGTGTATAGAGCAGGCAGGGGAGGGATGGGGATGGAGTGGAGGAGCGGAAAAATACATCTTGCACTAATCCATCTGTAATGCTATACTATTGGTCTTAGTATTAATTACTTTACATGGCTTATTATCATCTAGAAATATTAAAACTTGACTGTGTAAACCCTCTACAAGGTCATTAATATAAATATTAATATTATATTATTTTTATATTAATATAAAAATTATAAAAGAAGGGCCTCAGTACCAATCCCTGTGTCACTCCATTGGTAACGTCAACCCAATCTGAGAATGTGTCAGCACCTGTCTAGCAAACGCGCTACCTCAACCAGGCTTGGAACTAGCTGTCAAACTAGGTAAGTGGTGGCGAACTCACCCTGCAACGTCCCTGCAGATAAACCACCCCGATAAGGGTGAACCCACTATCAGGAAGCTAACTGACGGTCCCTGAGCGACCCTACAAGATGATAGGAAGACTTACTTCGTCTGGCAGCTGCTGGATGGTGGAGTGGACAGGTAACTGGAATACAGAAATAGACCAGTGTTCACACTGGTGCACTGAATACTAACACAGGACTGAGACAGGGAAAGCGGAATAACACTGGGAGGTAAATGATACTGAGGGACAAACAACAGATACAGGACTTCAGGCGGGTTATACACAGGTCAGGTCAAGATCAAACGGGTTATATACAGGTCAGGTCAAGATCATGCGGGTATATACAGGTCAGGTCCAGATACAGGCAGATAAGTGGAGACAAACAAACCAGGTAAAAACCAAGATGGCTGCAAAGGTACAGAATCGGATACAAAACACAGAATAAAAAACAAGAAAGCAAGAGCACTAGATACACAGGTAAGACAAGACTAAAAATAACCAGCCAAGTATGATGGGAGAAGCAGGTATATATGGCCCTTCCCAGACACACCTCCAGCAACACACTGGGGAAAAAGTCCATCAGGCTAGTAGCCCTTAGTGGGCAGGGCTGAAATGCAAGAAGCAGAGTGTGGCTCAGTTAATCCAAACACAAGCAGTAAGCCACAGTTCACACACAAATAAACGCCATCTATTCTGCCAACTACGGATAGAGTGAAGTTTAGGCACGGACCTTACAGTGCCATTAATGACGACCCTCTGTTTTCTATCACTTAGCCACTTGCTTACCCAAATACACAGATTTTCCCTAGTCCCAGCAGTTTCATTTTATGTACCAACCTTTTATGCGCCACTGTATCAAATCCTTGGAAAAGTCCAGATATGCTACATCCACAGTGTCCCCCAGGTCCAGTCTAGAACTTACTTATCAGATTAGTCTGACAGGACCAAAACCCAGGTCCACTTTAAAGTCGTACAAATAATATATTCAAACAACTTGTATTTGTAATTTAAAAAAAAACCCTTTAGCCAAGTATTTCAACCTAAAATAAAGTTGGGTCAGTTAAGTTTTTAACAGTTTCTTTATTACCACTGTTGACTATAATGGTGCCACTAATAGTGCAAGGAATGCCCAGTAGATTTAAATATAGACCAGTACATCCAATATGAAATCAAATTAATCTCAGACTTGTTTACTACATGTTCCTGTTTAATATAATATTTATGTATTGTAATTTTGTTTTCCTTTTTTAATTGTAATTAGGCAAATCAAGACAAATAATTACTTATCCAATTAGATTATTAGTGTTATAGTTCATAATTTCCTGAAAACATGACTTACAGTATTTTACAGTAACATAACCCATCATTTTTTAAATAAGGCTATTTTTAAATGTTTACAAATTGTGTATTCTATAAAGAGATGCCATTTACATATAAATCATCTTGATTTAAAATAGAATTTTTAAATGAAATTCCTTCAGGTTTGCATGAGAAATGATGCTTGCTAATATCTAGTGCATGGCTTGTAGCTGAAAATTGTCCTATTTTATGGGTTTTGTAAAAGAAATTGAAAGCTGCTCTGAAATAAAGTGAGGGCATTGATAGTTTGTGTGTTCTCAAAATATTTTGGTAAATTTAATCAAGAAACTGAGCTGAAAATATTATACAATTTGGTACAAAATGATCTGTTTACTATGCAGAGACATGTAAATGTAATATAATTAGAATTATCATAATCAGAATATGTAATTCATTATTAATTTTGCATAATGTGGATATAAATTTATATAATTAAGCATTTTTCTCTATCAGAGATCAAGACATTAGCTCAAGATATTAGGTTTTCTTAATATTTATGCAGCTCAGGATCAAGAAATAGAAAGCAATGGATGGTCTCTCATGTGCCAAACATGAGACAACCGTTGGTTGAATGTTCATTCACAATTTACATGAAGAATTGAAGATGTACATCTGACCCAATCAAAGTGGACCAACCATTAAAAGCCAACGTGACCACTTTAACATCCACTGAAGAAAGAGGTTTAAAGGCAAAGACATTATGTAGATACAACCCACTCAGACTTGTCATATCCTTCTTCTTAATTGAGGTTATAAACCAAATGACAATGTGCTCTGTATAAGGATTGAAGGCTGTATGACAAAAAAGATGGAAAACAGTCACTAGCCTCATACACTCAAATGTGTGCACTTTGCTGGTCACAAATAAAGGAATTTGATTTCTTGTTTGCAGCCCATATGACATTGGTGGGTGAGCGCTCCGCCAATGTAACAAAAAAATGTAAATGAACAATTACTGCAGTCGCCCTGCCCAAGGCATACATTCACTGGCCATGGGCAAGACGACACATACAAAGTAATAAGGCATTATGTAAGCTGCCAAAAAAGGCTAGCCCCATTGCCCCATTACATGTTTGTGCACAGGCCTAAGAGTCTTGACAACCAAGACAGGTTATCTGTATTCTGAGCCTTGAATAGGAATATTATGTAAATAATGGCGTTCAAAAAAGTCTGTAATTCAATGCAACATGCACCGTTAAATTAGTGAAATGTCCTTTGCTACCCTGGTCTAAAAAACATCAATCAGTCAGATGGAGGCCCAAAGAAAGTAGTACAACTTTCTTGTTATAGGAGCAGATAGGACAGATAAAAGTTCCTGCCGTAGGAGATTGTGCATAAACCTGAAAGAGCAGGGCAGCAGGGTATCCTTTTATGAAGGTAATTTTAAAGAGAGACTTAAACTTGTAAAATATGCAATAACAATCCAGGAGGTCAAGATTTTCGGGGAAATTCATCAAAAATTTATCAGCATCAGAGCTCAGCTTTTATTTTATAAACTGCAGTGGGAGAACTTGTTGTCCCATTGTCTTTAAGAGTTAAGCATCTTATATCATACACATGTCCAGCCAAAAAAAAGCTTCACAATATAACTAGATTTAAGTTTGAAAAACAAGAAAAAAGGCTTATTAGATATTAACAGAAATTGATATATTTATGCTTATGAATTATACATCTAATATTTCCTAAAAAATAACCTGCATTCATGTTGGAATGAAGATAGTAATGTCAGTCCGTTAAGTATAATTAGCAGCTGCTACATTCCATAATTGGGAGCCATAACTCAGCCATAATTTACTTTATCATTACACACAAATGACATATCCAATTCATTATCATGGCCTCTTTTAGATTATACTGTGATTTATAATGTAACAAGAAAGCAAAATGACAAACCGTAATTATGTCTAGTGCACATGAAGTCAATAGATACCACAAAACCATTACTGAGATAGAAGCACAACAGTGGCTTGTTCCATCTAATCCTTGTCTGAAAGAGCTTACATTCTAAGATTAACCCCATTAAGTCACATGTTGTTATGGTGAACAAATTATTTCTATTATAAACAATTTATTTTAAATTTACCTGAATATTTTAATTTAATATTTTGATTCTGAAAATGAATTTGTAAACTTCAGATATCCTATAGGGGAGTTTTGCATTCAGGACCTGGCACATTTTTGTATTACTAATATAGTTTCCTCTGGGTCCTCCGGTTTCCTCCCACACTCCAAAACATACTGGTAGGTTGATTATATTGCGAGCCCCACTGGGGACAGTGACCAATTTGGCAAGCTCTGTGCAGTACTGCGTAATCTGTGTGCACTAGAAATGAGCGAGCACTAAAATGCTCGGGTACTCGTTATTCGAGACGAACTTTTCCAGATGCTCGCGTGCTCGTCTCGAATAACGAGCCCCATTGAAGGTTCGGGAATAAAATGTGTTAATTAATTGAAAAAGAATGTCTTCTGATAAGTTAGCAGATGTATGCAAACATCTGCAATCTATTCTTCCCTGTTCCGCGCGTATATTATCTCCCGACAAGTTAGCAGATGTGAAGAACAGTGAAGAATAGAATAAAAACAGTGAACACAGTGAACACATGATCATTTAAGTGAAAAACACAGTGAAGAATAGATTGCAGATGTTCGGCACATCTGCTTACTTGTCGGGAGATACGCTGTCCCGGGATCCGCTGCTCTTCTTCCACTGAAGTCTCCCCGATGTCTCCGTGCCGCTGCCCGATGTCTCCGTGCCGCTGCCCGATGTCACCGTGCCCCGATGTCTCCGTGCCCCGATGTCTCCGTGCCCCGATGTCTCCGTGCCCCGATGTCTCCGTGCCCCGATGTCTCCGTGCCCCGATGTCTCCGTGCCCCTATGTCTCCGTGCCCCTATGTCTCCGTGCCCCTATGTCTCCGTGCCGCTCCGTGCCGCTGCCCAATGTCTCCGTGCCACTGCCCGATGTCTCCGTGCCGCTCCCCGGTGTCTCTGTGCTGCTCCCCGGTGTCTCTGTGCTGCTCCCCGGTGTCTCTGTCCTGCTCACCGTGTTCTTCAATGTGTTCTTCACACATATATATTGTTCTTCACATACTATTTTGTTTGCACCGTTCCGCGCGTATCTTCCGACAAGTAAGCAGATGTGCCGAACATCTGTAATCTATTCTTCACTGTGTTCTTTACTGTGTTTTTCCCTTAAATGATCCTGTGTTCACTGTTTTTATTCTATTTTTCATTGTTCTTCACTGTGTTTTTTTAATTAAATGCTCAATCTCGAGCAGGGGAAATACTCGTCCTAGCAACGAGCCGCTTCGAGTACCTTAATACTCGAACGAGCATCAAGCTCGGACGAGTATACTCGCTCATCTCTAGTGTGCACCATATAAATAAGGAATTATTATTATTATAGTACAAAGTATTTGGACCCACCAAGGGTAACAGCTTCAGGACTTCAGGATTAATATAAGAACAAAGGCCATTAAGATGGATTTGGTGCATTTTCAGATTGACGGTTCTGTTTATACTGTGTAAATATTAATCACTATACACACCACAATGTTATAGTATGTTGTGGTGTGGTAGGGGCTATATGGAGAGAGCTCACCGGCTGTGCTCTCTACATACAGGGCTGGTGCCAGATGTATTACATAGCTGAACCCTGCCTTTTTAACTGCCCTGATCAGTGCTGGTACGAATCCCGGCACTTAATCTGTAAAGTGTCTTGGTCGAACGAAGGCTGATGGTGGGTGTTGCCATCTTGGATGGGAGATCAATGCAACAGGCTGACATCATCAGAGAGCACCGTCTGGTTGGATGATTTTGTGGAATCTCAGAGAGACTCCAAGGGCTTTTTTTCCATCCATAAATATTAAAATGAATTAAAAGTAATCAAAAGGTCTTATAGCTCCCAAACTGATAGAAATGCAAATGCTGGCTCATCCTTCAAAAAACGATGCCATACACAGATCCGTACATTAAAGAATGAAAATGTTATTGGTGTCAGAATATGGTGAATCTTAAATGTTATTTTTTTGTACAAAAGGTATGTACCAAAACATAAACTAACCTATATAAATGTAGTATGTCAGTTATTGTACTGACTGAAAGAATAAGGAGGAGGTGTCATTTGGATTGAACAATGTAAGTCGTAAAAACTGAGCATTTTTTTGTCAAACAAGCCCTCATACAGCTTTATAAATGGAAAAATAAAAAGTTATGACGTTTAGAAGGCAAAAATGCAAAAGGTTAAGAGTAAGGATTAAGCAAGCTATGATGTGATAGTATTGTCAATCACCGCTCTACAGAGCAAAACCTTATTTTGCATATGATTATAGCTACATTAAAGAATTGTATTCTCCTGTCATTTGCCTTTTCCAACTTTGAATTTAAACCCTTATTTGGTAACAAAGATCCCACTTTATTTGGTAATAATTGCCTTTGAAATTGGAGCCACATTATGTTATGATGGAGGATACACAGGACTACAGAATACACAGGACACAGTTCTATAGAGGGCTGGATCCTTTTTTTTGTATAATGGGAACTGGAATTTGACTGATGTTGGTGAATAACATCCAATAGGGTTTTCTGCCATTCTTGGAATAGATTGTATTCCAATATAGTGATAGCCTGCTTTGTAAAGAAGAACACCTACCGGGTAGGATTGCAGAAATTAATTGTGAATTGGAAGAGAGAGGGGAAGATGCACAGCTAAAATGTGACCTTTATGATTATAGTTTAAAACCATTTAGACTAACATTAACAGACAATTTGTGTTTAGAATGGGTTTATAGTTTATTGTATGGCATAATACAAAGAAAGATACAATCCAGTGCTTGTAAGAAGAAATCCTTGCTTCTTTTATTGGCTCCAAGTATGAGAACAAACAATCAAATAGTACAGGGCTCTGTGCCTATGAAGCAAATTACGGATTCCAGCCTACGCGTTTCAAGCGTATTCACACACTCTTAGTCATGGCTAACACATATCTGAGAGGCAGGTGGCTAAATTGTAAAGGAAAACACGTCAGGAGAAACCGGTAATCACACCTCTATTACTGACGTGTGCAAGGTAGAATGCCTCAACGCTAATCAGGAATGTCATATAACATTTCTTTAAAAAGCATTTTATTAAACATTTCTGTACAGATTAAAAACTTTAAAAGCATCTATTTACAGTTAAAAGAAAAAGAGTAATCCCCTGAAAGTGAAAGAACATTGGGGCAGATTTATCAAGCTGTCTGAAAGTCAGAATATTTCTAGTTGCCCATGGCAACCAATCACAGCTCAGCTTTCATTTTACCAGTGCTCATGAATATTTTAAAGGGGAGCTGTGATTGGTTGCCATCGGCAACTAGAAATATTCTGACTTTCAGACAGCTTGATAAATCTGCCCCATTGTGTTTAAATTATCGTAAAGGGAAAAGAGCTGCAATCACTGGCATATGAAGGAAAAAAAGAACCACACGGTTAAGGATAAATAGTAAACAATAATGCTATTTGTACGTATAACTTAGGATGTTATAACTACACATGCACGATCCTCTGACCACCACTGTGTTTTGCGAATTCTACCTACGGAAAAACATTTTTCCTGCTCATTGGGACAATATCCTCAGGTATACATACAAATATCAATATTGTTTACTATTTATTGTTAACCCTGTAGTTAGGACAGAGTCAAGGGGAGGGACCGAGAAAAAGTTTTGGAAAGAGTATGCAGAAGAGCTGTTTGTATGCACATGTGAGTGAATGGATGTAGCAAAGACTCTGTTTGTGTGAGTGAAATTATGTAGCAGACCTGTGTGAGTGAATGAAGCAAGAGCTGTTTGAATAGATCGATGTGGCAGCACTGTGAGTGTGCATGGATGTAGCAAAGCTGTGTGTGTATGGATTTAGCAGAGCTCTGTGTGTTAATGAGTGGATGTAGCAGTGCTCTACTTGTGTGTGAAATTTTAATTGGTGTCAAATATATTGTTTTTGCTTCTTTTAGATTAATAAATCTGGGGTACATCTTAAAGTAAGGTCCTTCTTATAAGATACTCATAAGAAGGACCTGTCATCAGAAATTGACCTAATAAATTACCTGTTTGGTGTGAAGCAGCTGAGCAGCTTCTACGTCATGTTTCTTTCATGACCCAGTGTGGTGGTATCATCCAGAAAATCTACTTTGAAGCGAGATATAAATGGTTTTATGAAGTCAAGGAGGCGGAGAACACAACCTTTACTGTGATTAGGGTTTTGCATCCAAGAACATTATTAACCAGATCTCCTGAAGTTTGGCACATATTGTCAATAACATGGGATGAGGTGTCAAGAGGCAGGGAAAGCTTGACTTTAATGTTAAAATCTCTGCCTCCCAGACTTGTTACAACCAGTTAACAACTCATTTTAAAGTTGATTTTCTGGATGATACTATGCTGGGCCGTGAAACATGATCTAGAAGCTATTAAACTGCTTGACAAAATAGTGGCATTGGTTTTATAAGGCCAAGTTCTAATGAAATTTTCCCTTGAATTTACAGTTTTTCCCATGTGGCGTATATAACATACAGACATTCCCTGACCTAAGAACACCCAACTTACAGATGACTCCTCGGTGTTGCTATTTTACTGAACAATAGCCCCAGGCTGCAATGATCAACTGTTAAAAGTTTCCTGTATTTGAAAATTTTAATTACGGTTCAGTACAAATCTGGTGATACTAAATGTGAACATAGATATATTATATATATATATATATATAAAAAGTAAAAAAGTTATAGCAGCACTCAAAAAAGGGGGGGTATTACTCAGGTGCACGCTCCCAGAACCGGGATCACAGTTCCTCCAACTCATAAAATACGAAAAAATGGCAGCACTCCGAGATTTCAATGTGATCAAAAATATACTATTTTATTCCAGCATGTGCCATGCAACGTTTCAGCTCCCAAAGCCTGGAGCCTTTTTCAAGCCTGAAAAGGCTCCAGGCTTTGGGAGCTGAAACGTTGCATGGCACATGCTGGAATAAAATAGTATATTTTTGATCACATTGAAATCTCGGAGTGCTGCCATTTTTTCGTATTTTATATATATATATATATATATATATATATATATATATATATATATATATATATATATTCCATACATCCGCAATGTGTTCTTCACACATATTGTTCTTCACATACTATTGTGAAGAACACTGTTCGGCACGCGTGTCTGATAAGTTAGCAGATGTACGGAACATCTGCAATGTGTTATTCACTGTGTTCTTTCAATGTGTTCTTCACTTAAAAGATCCTGTGTTCACTGTTTTCATTGTATTCTTCACTGTTCTTCACTGTGTTTCGTTAACTAAATGTTCGATCTCGAGCCGGCGAGCTACTCGTCCAAGCAACGAGCCGTTTCGAGTACACTAATACTCGAACGAACATCAAACTCGGACAAGTATACTCGCTCATCTCTAGTCAAAACCCATTAGGGACAATATAGTAAGACCAATACTTTACATTTAAGCTGTTCTGCTTGCGCCAAAAGTGTCAGATTATTAAGAAGTTCTGAAGCTTAATAATTCTTGTGCATCACTTAACAGTGGCTGGCATATAATACTTATCTCTGCCATTACTAGCCTCTTACTTGTAGCTAGTATGGAGCTGACTAGGGGAGGATTCACCCCAGTATAGTAATCTGTAAGATAAATCCTACACTAATTTTCTGTATTCTAATCACCTTCTGGATGGCTAATAAGGATGTGACAAGGAAACCAAATGGTTAAAATGCAGAGTTTCCTCTAGTGAAAAAAAATATTTTTATTTTGACTAGTCATATGTATTCCAATGGACCTGGCCTTCTTCTCTTCTGTGGTCGTAGTGCAGGGAAACTAAACCGCAGATTATTTATTGAACCCCCTGTAGATTTATAGGGAGGTGTACAACAGTAGGAAAAGCTATTGAAGTTGCTTGCAAGTGTTAAATAGTTGATTTCATACACAAATAATCATGACTTTCAAACAAAGCTTTATCTTTTTGATTTGTTCCAAAATAGAGAATACTACTTTGCAACGCTGACACTGAATTGATTTAGTAATTACAGGTTGTGATAAAGCCATTCCAAAACCAAGCAAATATTAAGACTTTTTTATAGGCACACAGTGAAATATTATTCCATAATGTTCTGTACAATATGATTCAATCACAAAAACACATTGCAAAGTCAAAACCTATAATGTAGGCAAGCCAACAGAAATGTGCATGCCCTTTGAACTGAGTGCACCAGAAGACCGGATCTAGTCAACATGAATGTGTTGCCCGCTGCACCATAATAAGGCAAATTGTGCTGTAAGTAAATGTGGGCCTTTGTATTATCATAGGTTGATCTATGATAAATTTGAAGAAATCTAATTGAAATATTTTTATGTTGTATTATTTTCTACAAACTATGACTAAATAAGTATACAGAAATATTGGAGACAGTAATATGGAAGAATAAAATAGAGAGGAAATCCTAGGTTATCTACATCTCTTTTATAGTATGTTATTACTATTGTTACTGTACAAGTAGCAGTTGTTCATGAACATATAGTGGAATAACAATTTAGGAGGCTCTTGCAGGGCTGGGAGGAGGGGAAGGGAGATGTAGGCAGTTGCCTAGGGTATCATCTCTGTTCATTCTAAGAGGAGTTCAGGTTTGAATGTCATTCACATTTTGAAGGCTGTGTGTGTATGATTATCCATGGTTTGTAAAACACTACAGAATATGATGGAGCTACATAAATAAAGATTATTATTATAAGGGATTATTACCCTTTATTTAGGGGTATATTAATAGTTAAATGAAAGTATTGAGGACAGAGTGGTGGACAATAACAATTTATTCCCCTAGACCATGTTTTTGGAGCTGTATGCATGTATGTATACATGCATGTTTGCCTTTCAATTAGTTTGAGCCTGGTTCTGTTACCATATCTATACATTAAGCTTGATTCTGTTATTATCTTTCTACATTAAGCTTGGTTCATTTTTTGTATCTATTACATGAGCTAGGTTCTATTACCATCTTTATATAGTAAGCTATATTCTGGTATCTACATAGTAGGGGATGGGGTCTCCAGAATGGCAGAGTGAAAGAGCCCTATTTCCAGTAGCGGCATGCTCCACCACTCTTCTTGCATAGTGCTACTCGTACATACATGAATTCACAGACCTATAAGAATTCAAATAATGCATTTGAACATATATAATATGTCATGTGTCAGAAAATGTCCACCCAAAATGAATATGACATAAATGTAGTTACATGAGTTATGGAAACAACCTTTCCCAGAGGAAAAACTATTGCTTAGAACCATTAAACTGAGTTTGTGGGCCTTATAGCATAAAAATGTTGCACACATCCTGCAAGGTAGCTGAAGCATGAGTGATACTATACTCCAAATAGTGGATGCAGGACTGTAAATTTAGGCAAAAATCTAAAAAAACGGTGTCCTTGACAAGTGTTTTATGAAGCTGCTACCGGAGACACTAAGTGCTTACACAGACCCAAATGCATGTGGGTTCCTACTACAACTACTGAAGTTAAACAGAATCTCTATATACGATTATGAGGGCTACAAGCTAATACTGTGACTAAATAATGGATCAAAATGAAGCATTTTTCTGCTTGGCTTGGCCTCTGAACACCATTGGCTTTGAAGCATACAGTGACCACTGTTGAGAACACTGAAGGGACGTTAGTCATATACATACGATCAATAATTCACTAGAAATACAACCAAGTTTCGAAAATGTACTTTGGAAAATAGAGATGGAAGCACTCTTTAATTTCACGAGAAAGAATTGGCTCAAACTGGACATCTTCCTGAAAATGTGTCCTACCTTTGTGATGTTTTCTTGTATTTTCTCCTGGAAAAAAAAACATCAAAACATGAAGTCTGGTAGAATGTCTAAGAATAAATGTTGTCTCTCACACTCATGAAAAAAGTGATTGCTCTCAGGGTGGAGGATGGGTAGTGATTAACAACCAGCAATGAAATCAGCTGGATTTACAGCTACAAAACTGTGAACAGGTAAAGATTGATGCATTCCAAATAACATGAGTACATTGTGCTGCTGCGGCAGGAGATGAAAGCAATTAACACATTAGAATGAGATGAATGAGTTATTGAGTGAGGGGTAGGAACTTGTTGTGAAGAGCTGATAGAGCCTTGTGAAGAAAGATTTGCTTAACTAGATCTCAGCTACATAAACACAAATAAATCATCCTGAACTACTACTGAATTTTTTACCATTGGTTTATAATTGCATTTCATTGCATTGGCATATTGTGGACATAAAATGTTACAATGATGTAATGCAATGGCTGCTGCAAATGTAAGGATTGTTGCAGATTTTCATGGTAATGACTGCTGGACTGCCATCGGCTTCTTGGGTTTTTTGTTGCACACAGTATATTGAATGAAACCTTCATGTAATATTCCCAGAAAAAATCCATTAACATAAGATTAGTTTGTTCCAAATCCAGGCATTAAAACCCCATGCACATGACAGTATCACAGACGGCAAAGAGGTCTATGCCACCCGGACACAGTGCAGCGAGCACACAGTCTCTTATCACACTTTGATCCGGATGGATGCTCAGCCTTCAAAAGAGAGGGGAGGGTCGAGGAGTGCTCTCTCCCCCATCCCTACTTCCCCTGGGCGAGTGCTGTGTCCATGATTTGGTCAGGGTGAGCCTAACTGTTTGAAGGGCCTTAATAATAAACTCATGTTGATCCAGATACCAGAAAATGTAGACTGAAAAAAAAGATAAAAAAACAACACTTGTGATATTTATTTATTCCAAGTGCCATGGGTGTGACCAGTATGCCTCTTTCCTAGGCATTGACAAATCGCTTCTCATTTTTCTTCTCCACCTTTGGCAGTTTGTGTATAAAATTAAGCAAAAAGTCATTCCTTCACTGATCTGATAATCTATCCCACAGGTGCCAAGATTTAAACCCAGGAACTCCCCAGAATTAAATTTATGTAATCGCTCAAAAATCTTCACTTAATTATATTGGCTACGCACCTAGATTCCTGGGTATCCATTTAATCCTTCAACAAATGGAAATGTCAACACTGTGTGGCACCATATCATGTAATGTATATCAGCATATTATACAGAAATGGGGGACCAAGCTCTTTAGTATTGCATATGAAATTTCATACCATCTCCATGGAAAACCCCCAGGGTTCCAGAGCCAGCGCCTGGTTCCCACATCATGGTTCCCATGGGGGGGGGGGGGGGGTTGGGGTCACAATCACTTCCTCCAATGCCTAGCCTTCTTGGACACAGGATTTTCCAGGGGACTTCCTATCTTGTGTTGTCCCCTGGTCAGAGTAGGCCAGTCATTGGATGAAGTATTTCAACTATAACAACACATCTTCAGAAGCACATGACATTTAAATATTGATGCAAAGAACTTCCTGTACAGGAAAAAGGGGGAATTACTTAGAAGTGCCTCAGCCACAATAATAAATCTAGTGTATTTTCCAAATAGCTAGGTTGAAGAGGACCTGTAATGAGGAGAAACATTTGGAGGTATCTCTGCATGCTTAAATGGTTACCACTCTCTTGGCTAGTATGTGTTATCTAACATATAAATTTCGGGGGGGGGGGGGGGAGATTTTTTAAGAAGTGGACAGATTTAAAAAAGCAAAAAAAAAAAACCAAACATTAACTTGATCTGGGGAACAGCAGCAATAATATCAGATGTCATCCAGCATTTTGTACAAGGTGACCAGCCCTATTTAATGCTCTGGAAATAAACCACACAATAAGTGAATCTGTCCTTTTTTTACAACATTTGAAACAGTATTGAGTATGAGAATTGCTTTGGTCATCCTCTCTTGAAGAATAACTTGTAGAAGTTACAATATTGCACACATATCAAATGTCCTTGTTATGCCCTCCTTATTATCGGTTGGTGCTTCTGAAAGGCATCCTACCCCATTGCATGTATAAAGAAAAGTTGAAGTCAATGAACAAAGTTTTATTGCGGTAATCCAAAGTATAACGTTTCGATTAAAATAAGCCTTTGTCATATACGTCTACCGCTGTAAGAAGGAAGTAAAAGGAATTCACTTATGTGTCTGTAGCGCTGCACGGTATTACACGTCTGTGCTTGTGGATGGCACCATGGTGCAATACCACACAGCGCTACAGACACATAAATGACGGAATTCTTTCTTACTTCCTTCTTACAGCGGTAGACGTATTTGACAAAGGCTTATTTTAGTCGAAATGTTATACTTTGGATTACCGCAATAAAACTTTGTTCAATAACTTCAATTTAAACTTTGTGTGCCTGGATATTCTTAATATTGAACAAAAGTAAACACTTTAGACATGTAGAATTCCATTAAACTATCAGGTATTTTTTTAAGACTAGCACATGATAAGAATCAGAATAACACAGTCTACGGCGACGCTCACACAACATTAAAGGGGAATTCCCATTTCAGCAAATTAATGCTATTATATGCATTATAAAAAGTTATACAATTTTCCAATATAGTTTCTGCATCAATTCCTCACTGTTTTTTAGATCTCTACTTGCTGTCATTCTGCAGAAAGCATCATTGTTTACTTTGAGTGGACAGAAATCTGACCATGGCTACACAGGTGCACAGATCGTTAGTATCACAGACAGTAATCAGAGCTGTGTGATATAACGAGTCGTGCGCCTTTGTGATCATGGCCAGATTTCTAAACAATGAAGCTTCTATAGAATGACAGCAAGTAGAGATCTAGAAAATCGTGAGGAATTGATACAGAAAGTATATTGGAGAGTTGTACAACTTTTTATAATACATACATTAACATTAATTTGCTGAAATGGGAATACCCCTTTAAACAAGGGCAGCCTAACAGACCTAACTTCAAAAATGTCTGTGCCAGTTCTTACTGTATCTCTTTGAAGCCATAGGAAAATGCATGATACACATGATAACCATAGGATGTAAGTGTGAACAGGGGCTTAGATATTGAATAAATTGCCAACATATAAAATGTTTGTTTAGTTCAACAGCAACTGTTACTTTTCAATGCAGTGATGATTTATATGTTTTCTTGTATAAAATACACTATACTGGTAACAATATAATAATGTAATAGTCTCATTACGTTCCTCTAGAACACAGTGTTGTGTCATTAATGTGTCTGAATGACTTACTGTAATATCAGTTTATCACTTGGCTTCTATTATTATGAAAGGTTCAGTAAATTTACTCTTTTTGGGATTAAGAACATTATCTATTGACCAGTCTTATGTTTCAGATTTTTACCAAATCCTGGATCTGAATCAGAAATAAGTTATTTTCACAAAGATGTATATTTAAAGGAATATTCTACTAAGGGTGAATCCTGAAGCTACCTCAGTTCCTGCTGGTCTCCGTTATTAATTGCCTGGACAATTGCTGAAATAGAGACCTGATGTGTGATATCTCTGACCATTTCTTCCCCATTATCTTAATGCAGTTTCACTGAAACACTTAAAAACTAAATCTTACTATTACTTAACTTAAGTCCCTTAAACATTCTACAGACTTTTACATAAAAAGTGAAAGCTTACAAAATTGCATTGAAAAGTTAATCCTACGGAGAGGTCTTCTTAAAGAATGAAGCTAGTTAATATAGTATTTAAAAAATTGGCACAGAAAATGTGGATAAGGAGGTGATCTTCTCCAATAAATGCTTTCCTGGAAAGGTTAGCTATCCAGTATATACACTCACCGGCCACTTTATTAAGTACACCTGTCCAACTGCTTGTTAACACTTAATTTCTAATCAGCCAATTACATGGCGGCAACTCAGTGCATTTAGGCATGTAGACATGGTCAAGACAATCTCCTGCAGTTCAAACCGAGCATCAGTATGGGGAAGAAAGGTGATTTGAGTGCCTTTGAAAGTGGCATGGTTGTTGGTGCCAGAAGGGCTGGTCTGAGTATTTCAGAAACTGCTGATCTACTGGGATTTTCACGCACAACCATCTCTAGGGTTTACAGAGAATGGTCCGAAAAAGAAAAAACATCCAGTAAGCGGCAGTTCTGTGGGCGGAAATGCCTTGTTGATGCCAGAGGTCAGAGGAGAATGGGCAGACTGGTTCGAGCTGATAGAAAGGCAACAGTGACTCAAATCGCCACCCGTTACAACCAAGGTAGGCAGAAGAGCATCTCTGAACGCACAGTACGTCGAACTTTGAGGCAGATGGGCTACAGCAGCAGAAGACCACACCGGGTGCCACTCCTTTCAGCTAAGAACAGGAAACTGAGGCTACAATTTGCACAAGCTCATCGAAATTGGACAATAGAAGATTGGAAAAACATTGCCTGGTCTGATGAGTCTCGATTTCTGCTGCAACGTTCAGATGGTAGGGTCAGAATTTGGCATCAACAACATGAAAGCATGGATCCATCCTGCCTTGTATCAACGGTTCAGGCTGGTGGTGGGGGTGTCATGGTGTGGGGAATATTTTCTTGGCACTCTTTGGGCCCCTTGGTACCAATTGAGCATCGTTGCAACGCCACAGCCTACCCGAGTATTGTTGCTGACCATGTCCATCCCTTTATGACCACAATGTACCCAACATCTGATGGCTACTTTCAGCAGGATAATGCGCCATGTCATAAAGCTGGAATCATCTGATACTGTTTTCTTAAACATGACAATGAGTTCACTGTACTCAAAGGGCCTCCACAGTCACCAGATCTCAATCCAATAGAGCAACTTTGGGATGTGGTGGAATGGGAGATTCGCATCATGGATGTGCAGCCGACAAATCTGCGGCAACTGTGTGATGCCATCATGTCAATATGAAAGAGTACAACTCGTGATTAGTAAATGTACATTACTACATTTACTAATCACGAGTTGTACTCTTTCTTTGATTAACTTTGACGTGATTATTGTAGGGCTTTCTCAGTAGACCACCTGAGAAACCCAAGACACAATATTTATTTTACATCATGTCAATATGGACCAAAATCTCTGAGGAATGCTTCCAGCACCTTGTTGAATCTATGCCATGAAGAATTGAGGCAGTTCTGAAGGCAAAAGGGGGTCCAACCCATTACTAGCATGGTTTACCTAATAAAGTGGCCGGTGAGTGTAAATATGGAGGAAGCCTGTTCACTAAATGGGGGTAAATCAGGCAGGTATTTTATATGGGAATGATATTATATACCGTAGCTTTTGCTAAGATTTAATTTCATAAAGCTCTTAATTTAGCTGCACTTGCCGAAACCATCACTAAATTGACAGTTTAGAAAAAGCCGTCTTCACATCCACATAAATGTACTTCTATTGATTTAGGGTCATAATGAAGTAAATGATGTAAATAGACCATGGGAAATTGCTTGGCAGATGAATTCCCCGGAATCCAATGTGTTATTGGTGTCATTATTCCTACACCTGCGGTTTCTTTATATGGAAGCTGATGATATGCAAACCACATTACTAATTCTTTCTATGGTTTTGCCTACTTTAACCCTCTGGTTATGGTATAGAAAGTAAACAATCACAGCTGCTATGAATTATACTTCATTGTACATGCCTACAGATAGTAGCTCCAATTCTCTATGGGTATCCGGAAGAATAAAAAAAAAAAATCTCATTTGTAGAAAAAAAATCATTTCTTTTCTTCCTGCAATCGCTTTCTCATTTTGAGCAGAGACACGTGATATGAAATGTTCAAGACACTTTAAAGCTCAGCTGTCTCAATGCAAAGCTCAATCTCTTTTTCTACAAGGTAACCTGCCTGTCTCTACATAAACCATGACACAAGAGACTAAGCTATGAAGCTATGAATTTTAGCTATGGGTATGAAAAGATTAGTAGTTCTCTGTAGGTTTGATGGCCAGCACTGTAATATATTGTATGTCTTGTGTATATAATAAAGTACTAAGCAACAGAAACTGTTGCCACTTTATAAATGAAATGTGCAGAAAAATGGTGGGGACTCTCTAAGCAAACACTTCATGATTCCTCTTTGCTATGAGATGTTGTATACTGACAATATACTTAAATTGTCGTAAAACAGGGTTTATCTACACTTTTATTTAGCTTCTGAACATTTTACTAGTATCTAACACATAGAAGGTAAGGGATAAGAGATAATGAGATCCATAAAATGAAAATAAAACACAATGATACTCTTATCTATGCTCTCTCATCTGATTAATAAAACACACAGTTGTGCTATAAAGAACTTATCTGCCTGTAGCTTGTAGAGTAAGTCTCTGCACAATGCTTGCTGGCAGGAAGTGTGTAATGCTGGGAGGAGGGGCAGGAGACACAGAGCACTGCAATGTGAGAAGAATTGAGAAGTATCCTGGGACAACCAAAATTGAAAAAACCAGAGAACAGTTGGAATTACAGGCAGTCCCCGGGTTACGTACAAGATAGGGTCCGGAGGTTTGTTCTTAAGTTGAATTTGTATGTAGGTCGAAACTGTATACTTTATAATTGTAGATCCAGACAAAAAAAGTTTTGTCCCCAGTGACAATTGGAGTTTAAACATTTTTTGCTGCAATGGGACCAAGGATTATCAATAAAGCTTCATTACAGACACCTTACAGCTGATTATTGCAGTCTGTGACTATAGTAAAGCATTTATAAAGCTTCACTAGAGGTCAGAGGGGTCTGTCTGTAACTATTGGTTGTCTGTAAGTCGGGTGTCCTTAAGTAGGGGACCGCTTGTATATCTGTGGAATACTGTATTTTTTGTTAATAACAGTGAATTAGAGAATGTGTTATTATGTTACCCTAAGTACATTTAAGAATCTTGTCTTCATGGGAAGACCTCTTTAATAGACCCCCATCAAATACTTAGTATTATAATATAAATCTAGAACCAGTCTGCTGAGCTACATTACTTAACATGCTAGAAATTAAGATTATACTACTTTCACTGGATGATAAATATAGTCTATGGGAAAATCTGGACATACAGGATATGAAGATAGACCATACAACTGTAAAAGAACCTATAAAGATAGTGGGCTAAAGGTTGATACCTGATTCATCTCACTTTCCTATGGGAACTGCATAAATGTTAAATAAGAATTTGGGGAATATTCCCAAGGAAAATTTTAAAATCTGAGCATTTTACATTGCATATTAAATAATCCTTCATAACACATTTAATCCTTAAAGGGGTATTCTCGTCTGGGCATTAACATTCAGTTTGATTAATCTGCCATTAATAAACATTTCTTCAATTAGATGTTATTTAAAAAAAATGATCCTGTGTGAAGATAATTTCTCATAAATGTAGCCATGTTGTCCCTTAGAAACGAGATAGCTTCCTCGGATACGGCCACCTCTGCTGGAGGGATTGCACAAAGAACAAAAGGTTATTGTATATAAAATGTCCGGGAGTTACTACATGTCGCACAGCCACCCTGTGGTAATGATTGCTGAATCCTGGTGCTCCGGCAGGACCCTATAGCGCAAGTCTGGCCACCGCTGCCAGAGTGCGACGTGGTCGTATCCGAGGAAGCTATCTGGTTTCTAAGGGACAACATGGCTACATTTATGAGAAATTATCTTCACACAGGATCATTTTTTTTAATAACATCCAATTGAAGAAATGTTTATATATGGCAGATTAATGAAACTGAATGTGAATGCCGAGACGAGAATACCCCTTTAAGAATTACATTTAATAAAATCTTCTGCCATAGACATAGGGGAGATTAGCCAGAAAACTAGTGTAGAAGCCCTGAAATAATCACAATTGCTAGCAAACCACCACATCAAGGGTAAGTGAAAGAGAGGCATGAAGGGGGGCACAGCCGGTGGGGAGTGCGCTGCATGTGCCATTTGTGCCCTGTGTCTGCACACTCACTGCAGCAGGCAAACTTTTATAAGTTAAAGTTTGCCTGCTGTGCATATTTCTACGCCTACGATATAGACACTGTGCAGCCCGGCCCACAGATACATCAAAAGGCCGTAGCCTCCTGATGTATCCGGCGGTGCCGAAGGGGCAGGAATTTTATTATAGGCCGGCCCATGATAAATCTTCCTCATTGTGTGAGAGCATAGGAATGTTCAAAATTGATAAATCTTAAGATGTTCCTAAGATCTATGTTGAAGCAACTTCTAATTGCCCCCATTCATTTCTTTTGAAACAATAGGAATAAATGCTTAAACACAGTCACAAGAAGCACTGCTTTAGAAACTGATGCCTTTTCTGCAGTAATTCAGCTCATCTTCTGTGATAAGTGAAGATGCACTGAAAGCAATAACTGTGATTAACATTCATGCTTGAGACAGCCTTTCATTTGCTCATGCTCTTGTCGAGTGATCATTTCATTGTGGAATGAGATACTGAGACAGGTACACTGATGAGATCTAAGACTGATTCCCTCCTGCACGCATAAGAAACACAGATTTTTACACCTTTTAAAGCCAAGGACCTTAAGGACATTTTTGGGAAATAATTTTGAATGTGACCTTAACAAAGATCAGAAAAAGTATATAAACAGTGTCTAATAAAAAAACCTCAAGAATTGTATTTGTTAGACTTTTTTTTACCTATTAACAAAACCTGTAGCTTATCTACAGGATAGATGATGAATGACTAGGTACTATTGTTTAGAATTCTGTGACTCATAGTTATCTGAAAACTGAGGTCCCTGAGCGCCTCATGTGACAAGATTTTTGTTTCGTTATTAAATGATTCTTGCGTCCAAAAAAAGTAAATAAAATGGCGGCCATGATGTTATAGTTCAATGCTCAGCAATCACTTATTTTCAAATATTTCCTGTGTATGAGTAGAAAAAACCTTTAAGTTGGGAAATGCAGTCCCCCAAGGCTTTAAAGACATGAATAGTCCCTATTCTAATCTTCCTTACTTATCTCCTTCATTGCATCTTCTTTTATATATAAAGTTAATTTAAAGTTGCATAAGATGACTGGATTATGACTAAAACATAAAAAAAAAAATTCAAGACCTCTTCTCATGATAGTGGTCAATGCAATTCCAAAGATGTTATTCCAGTGAGAAATTTAGACACATAGGATAGATCTTTTCATTTTGAAGCTGTGTCTGACTGTGTCTGAAGTGATAATTGTGAGATTTTATTCCTCTTCCTGATGGGAATTACTTGCAAATGTTTTCACAGGGAATAAAATTATAATACATCGCAGTATGCAATCCTCTCCACCCTTCCAAGACTAAAACAGTAATAGACGTGAGGCCACAAGAGACTTCTGGTTTCCTTAAACATGGAAATAAGTGGTATATCTTTACACAATGATTACAGATGATCTACCTGGTATGTATGTTGTGTCTTTGTCAGCTGCCTTCTCAGAAGCATGGGGGCAGCTGACAAGATGGCGTCACTGTCAGAAGGCAAAATGTATCCCTCTGAGATAGAATTAGAAATCTGAAGTAATATGTCATATTTCATGTAAGCAGATGAAATAAAATACTAAAATGTGCTTTAGACTACAGATGGGTCATTATAACATTGGCAACATAAACTGAAGATTTAAGGAATTTGCTGGGAAAGAAGTAGGTTGTATCTTTATAATCAGCTATTTAGTTATGTGAATGTACAAGAAAAGAAATGTATTTAGCTTGTGCGTATCAAAGAGTAACTCCACCAAAACCTGAACATTCCAAAAGGAATAACCAGTGGTCACCTGAAGCATGATAACTACTGAGTAGCAGCCCTGGAGAGCTGTGTAACCCCACTTACACTCACCGGCCACTTTATTAGGTACACCTGTCCAACTGCTCATTAACACTTAATTTCTAATCAGCCAATCACATGGCGGCAACTCAGTGCATTTAGGCATGTAGACATGGTCAAGACAATCTCCTGCAGTTCAAACCGAGCATCAGTATTGGGAAGAAAGGTGATTTGAGTGCCTTTGAACGTGGCATGGTTGTTGGTGCCAGAAGGGCTGGTCTGAGTATTTCAGAAACTGCTGACCTACTGGGATTTTCACGCACAACCATCTCTAGGGTTTACAGAGAATGGTACGAAAAAGAAAAAACATCCAGTGAGCGGCAGTTCTGTGGGCGGAAATGCCTTGCTGATGCCAAAGGTCAGAGGAGAATGGGCAGACTGGTTCGAGCTGATAGAAAGGCAACAGTGACTCAAATCGCCACCCGTTACAACCAAAGTAGGCAGAAGAGCATCGCTGAACACACAGTATGTCGAACTTTGAGGCAGATGGGCCACACCAGCAGAAGACCACACCGGGTGCCACTCCTTTCAGCTGAGAACAGGAAACTGAGGCTGCAATTTGCACAAGCTCATCAAAATTGGACAGTAGAAGATTGGAAAAATGTTGCTTGGTCTGATGAGTCTCAATTTCTGCTGCGACATTCGGATGGTAGGGTCAGAATTTGGCGTCAACAACATGAAAGCATGGATCCATCCTGCCTTGTATCAACGGTTCAGGCTGGTGGTGGTGGTGTCATGGTGTGGGGAATATTTTCTTGGCACTCTTTGGGCCCCTTGGTACCAATTGAGCATCGTTGCAACGCCACAGCCTACCCGAGTATTGTTGCTGACCATGTCCATCCCTTTATGACCACAATGTACCCAACATCTGATGGCTACTTTCAGCAGGATAATGCACCATGTCATAAAGCTGGAATCATCTCAGACTGGTTTCTTGAACATGACAATGAGTTCACTGTACTCAAATGGCCTCCACAGTCACCAGATCTCAATCCAATAGAGCATCTTTGGGATGTGGTGGAACAGGAGATTCGCATCATGGATGTACAGTCGACACATCTGCGGCAACTGTGTGATGGCATCATGTCAATATGGACCAAAATCTCTGAGGAATGCTTCCAGCACCTTGTTGAATCTATGCCACGAAGAATTGAGGCAGTTCTGAAGGCAAAAGGGGGTCCAACCCGTTACTAGCATGGTGTACCTAATAAAGTGGCCGGTGAGTGTATATATGTGTTGTTAGCATCAGGACAGTGAAAACGGATTTATATTATAAGATTGTAAATTTTCCAAATACACTCTGGTTGTATCCTCACACTGATGGGCTCTTTGATGGGTTAAAGGGGTTGGCCATTTTACTTCATGTTTTTGTAATGTGTGTGTAAGTTTGGGGGGCAGGATATTAGGTAAATTACCAATATACATCTATTAAAAGTTCTGCTCTGCTTTCTTGATATGGAAAGTGAAGCCTCCTGTCTTTGACCTCATCAGCCAGACATTCCTGTCCAGAAAATGGTGGCAGATGGAGGGTCATGGGACGACATTCTCCTCCTGGCAGACAGACTTTGGTGACAATATTTATAGCATGTATACTTCTGATTTCATGTTATTATCGTCTTATTGTTGACATGTGGCCAGAGCACTTGGCGCTTTATCTGTACTTTGTCCATGCTGTTATTTAGTCTTATTTTCAGAGAATAGTGAGGAGTGTACTCTGTGTTATTTCCACAGTGTTACAGAGAGGCACAAGAGGATGTGCAACTCTTTTATGTTTTTTTTAATATATACCAATAAACCTTTGGATTTTATCGATATGATTTGATTGCATTTCGTATATGACACTGGTCTGGTTGTACCTTGTTTAGTAGATAGTTTTTTCCAGTGGACCCACCACACATATATATGGCAATGATTGAGATGCTATGGTTTGGTGTAAACATATACTAAGGTCCTTGTACCAGTTTTCTGGTGGGCTTTGTCACTTATTTTATTTTTTTCTCCTACTGGTCATGATGTTTTTATCTTTAAAAATAATTTAGCACTAAAACATATGTAATGTGTTATAGCATACCTAACCTCTCAACAAATCTCGAATAATTTTTTTTTTAGGGATTTAGACCTGTCACCCAATTCCCTCCTTAGTGCTGCCCTTATCTTTACATCTTCCACTCCCACCTCCTTTATATTATCCTTCTCTTTTATTACTATCCCTCTCTCTTTTCTTTTTCTGTTCTTCCATCTCTCCTAACAGTTTACTACCTTACTATCCCCTCTACCTTTCTCATCCCTTTTCTCTCTTTTTGTGATTATAAGCAATAGAATGGATTTGAAAGTTGCTTCATTTAACATGAAAGGTCTCAATGCATTTTCCCACACAGTGCTCAATATTAAATACACCATGCAGAGAGAGGGACAGCATTATGGTAGGGATAGGAAGTGGACAGGAAAAGGACTTCCTGTCATCTCAGGCTGAGATTTGAAGAGACACTGAGCTGTCAAACAAAAGAAGGAGACATGTTTACTGGCAGCCTGGAGAAAGTGTGACTCTTCTTTTCAAGATTAGTTTTTTTTAGATTACATGTATCAAACTATTGGCTTGCCCTTTTCTTAAATTTTTCATGGTGTTTGTGCTCCTTTGCAAATTTTTTTTTTTTGCACATAAACTGTCTCCTTTCGCCAATGTCTAGTTTTCTGAAATCTTGAATCCAGATGTCAAAGTTTTTGGCGCAAATCTAAGGCTGCCCCTGACCAGGCGTAGAAATTAGATTGCGACTTTTGGAGACTTTTAGCAACTTTTAGCAACGTTTGTTAAAGAAATAGGCATATTAGAGGGACAGATGGGCACATACCAATGGATAGGGTACCGTATGGTAGGTGAAAATTATTAGCCAAAGGCAATTTATTAAACATAGAAGAAGGGACCACAATGTGTTTCAGGGATTGAAAAATACCCCTTTCTCAAGTGGAATTTTTTTGACTCCTTCTTTTTTCCTAAGTGTCTCAGGAGCTAGACTCCTGAGATATGCATGACAAAAGCAGGAGCCAGCAGAAAAGCCAAGAAAAGTCTCAAAAAACAGATAGTCAAAGCCAGACTTATGATGCATGTGCCCCTTTGTCTACTCATTTGCATATCATGGAAATGGTTGTAATTCAGGTACAGTGCCTCCGTGGCAGATCATTTTAGATGATATGGGACTTTAACCCTTTACCAACAGGTGTTACTGGTGTGAGGGGTAAAATTCTGGTGACAGGTCTTCTTTAAGTCATACAGAAAATTGACCACTTACGTTATAGAGACAACACATTAAGGAGTCTTAGTGTGCATCTTGAATTCTCTGCTTATTTTTCTGAATTCTCTGTTTGGTTTACAAATCAACCATATATTATATGTTTGTTTATAATTTATTTTTTCGATTATATATTCATTTTTCCATTCTTCTAAGTGGAGTGTATTTTTTGTTATTATTCATAACTCTTTTTAAAATCCACTTTGACCCTAACAAGGCTATGAGAGATGTTGACCCTAATCATACTTCATTGACCTTTGCATATAACTGTCCAGTATAAGGCTATATGTCTTATATATCAACAGACACCTTTGCATTTCCCATTGAGGGATGAAATCTAGCCTGGCAGATAAGCTTTCTTCAGCTCCAATGTAATAGCAAGGATGAAAAGGGTTCACATTGGAATCTCTGAACCAAGACATAGGAAATGAAATGTGAAATGCATTTAGTGTGTCATCTGACCCTTGAGAGTCAGAATCTGAACATCGTCTTTACATCTGAATTCTTCCTTGTAATATCAAAAGGGCATCACAGAAATCTCTGTATTCTTACTCAATACCTAGCAACAAAAACACATGACATTTGAAAGATTATATGACTCAATGTAGGGTTTCTCTGATGACTAATTTCAAGGTTGTTCAGCACAGTATAAAATCAAAGTGAAATCCAAGTCCCTAACAAAAATGCCTTAGGGTCCTACAAGACATCAACATTCATATATCATCAGTAAATGTTCAAAATTATGTTAGACAAGAGTGTTAAAGGAAAAAAAAAATAATAATCCAGGGTCAAAAAGGAAGAAGCAAAAGGTAAAAAATTTAACAACCCTGTCCTGTCTAGGCTAAGTTTGGAGAATCTATTTTAAGGAAATCACAAGGTCAGAGATGTCCTTGATGAAAACAAATATAGTATACTCTGTGTACAGACACTATATCAAAGGTCATTCTTGTTATAGTGGAGTTCCTAATTATCAAACTGTTGTTACATAAGGTTAAATGGGTAAGAAAAGTACATTTTTGGTAGCTCTACTGGAAACAATAGACAAGCTTTGAAAAGGAGGGGGTAGTGTATATAGAATACTGTTTCAGGAATAGGGTATTATGCACATATGATTAATTTATAGCTTAAAATATATTTAAGATTAGTGATAGATTAGGATACTATTTAGATAAGATACTATTTATGTATTTATTTATATACATGAACTTGTTTAGATAAAAACTTAAAAAAAAGATAATTTTGGAATTCTAATATTAAAGAAGACCTGTCATTCATATAATAGGTAAAAGTAAGCATGTACAACAGTAGCTACAACAGATATAGCAGTGCTACACTGCTAGCGTTATCGGAAACCTCTGATAATGCTAGCAGACACTGCCGCGCTGTACAACAGAAATGATGGACAGAGCTGTTAGCGGTGGGGCATATTCATGAGGGGGCAGGATTAGGGTTGGTGACTGCTGCATGAAGCCTGGCAGTCGCCGCCAGCCTATGGAATGGGAGGGGCGGTCCGGGGGAGAAGCAGTGCCTCTGACCGCCGGCTCATGAATACACCTTACCACTTACAGCGCAGTCCAGCGTTTCTATTGTACAGCGTGGCAGTGTCTGCTAGCGTTATTGGAGGTTTCCGATGATGCTAGCAGTGTAACATTACTAGTGCCTTTTTATGGGTGACCAGTCCTCTTTAAAGAAGAAGGAAATATTGGAGGCTGCTATAAAAATAGGTTGTAGAGCCCCCCATTTGCTGCTTGATACAGTCTCCAGCCTTCTGATGTGTTCGGAGAGGCAGCTGGGCAAGATTCCACGTATGATCCCGCCACCGGATATAGCAATTGTGTGAGTGCCACCAGCTGCACTCCCTTGGTGTGGAGGTGGTGTAAAGGCTGAAATATTTCCAAATACTGGTGCTGTGCCAGTAATTGTGTTTATTTCAGGGCTTGTAGTCAGAAAACTGGAGTACAAGTCCTGATAAATGTCCTTACTGGTGCTTGAGCAAAGAAAGTGTTTTTACATATGAAATGGCCAGGATTTACTACATTGTTCTCTGCTGTCCTGTGGTAATGAACAATGAACTGAGGTCCGGCGCCTCATTAGCACAAACATGGTCAGAGTATGAGAGCGGCCATATCCAAGAACAGCTATCTTGTTTCGTGGGAACAACATGGCTACGTTTATGGGAAATTATCTTCACACAGGTAGATTTTTTAAGTAAAATGCAGTTGAAGAGTGTATGTATATGGCTGATGAATGAAATTAAATGTGAATACTCAGGTGGAATACTCCTTTTTGGGAGAAATCTGCATGTGAGCATATTTTAAGGAATTACTTCCTGATGATCAGTAGATTTATGCAGCAATTAATTTTTAATTGGTCAATACATGTCCTGAAAGTGTTTTCCTTTATTAACAATAACTAAACAGTATCCAACATATTTCTGCAAGCAAATAGGCTTAGGCGCAGTAAAAGCTGAAATCTTTGAGGTTCTGAGACGATATTCTAACCTTAGCACAGCTCAATTACAATTAAAATCCTATGTTGATAGCAGGACTGAGAAGATCTCAAATTATGTTTTGTAACTTTAAATTCACTGCCTGGTATTTCTTGCTCTAGCTTCTTTACAAGCCTCCTTATTTTCTCCTGGAAAATCCATGTGCTGCTGTCAATATCATACAGTGGTTGACTACAGACAGATATATTGGTATTGAACTCCTGCAAAGATGCATCTTATCATACTTCACCAGTTCCCAGGACAATGATTAGTTCTCAGATAATCATAATATTTCACTCTGATGTGATCGGAGATGTAGCCACAGTTTTAAGTCAGGACTTTTTTGTGAACTTTAGACTTTTTTGCTGCATCTTTTAAAGATATGACACATGAAATATACAAGCGGCTTCAGAACTATCTACTCCGATTTGGGACAGCTAATTATATGTTCAGGGTCTATTGTCAGCTATTAACTGGGATTTTATAGGTCACTCTGCCGGATGATAATTTATATGCTACCTGCATATAAGTTCTTCATGTTCCTAGTTTACTCTAAAACAACAAAACGGAAATAAAAACCTCAGTGGACAAAATATATCAGTACTGTCACTGGTAATGGGTTAAGTCCAAGGATTTCTGCTAGATTAGTGGGGTAAAAGTAGGTGACAGGATGATTTACCCACCTGAAATAACTGCTATGTTTTGCCTGCCATGTCCTGCCATGCTTTGTTTTCCAGCTCTTTCCATGCCAAACCTTTAGCTTAGAAATATGCAATGCTTTGGGGGCTTACGCAGATATCTTCATGACTTCGGATCCACATCACAAGAGGAGTGATGTAGCTGAAGTGGGAAGGCTGAGAGAAGGCACTGGGTGGTGGAAGTGTTAATGGGAACTCTATAATTATGACGAGCTGTGGCACTGAGGTGCTCTGCTAACACCTCCAAAAGCACTTCAGCCCCATTTGCTTATTTTGAAGTGACATTTTGATATAGAAGGAGCAGCTGTACAATAAAAACAAAGGCATGGGTGATAAGTGTGAGCACAGTCCTACATAACATAGTAGTTAGTGTGGGTAGGTAAATCGTGGTGACAGATGCCCTTTAATGAAAACATATGAGCTCTTCCTTACATTTTCCCATTGGCTGGACAAGTCCAGATACAAGTACCATAAGGTGACCACCTTTTATTCAATATCACTTAACTGTACATGTTGGAATAAGTTGTTGTTATAATTACTTATTATTATTAATACTAATGCTAATATATGAGATTTTATGTAACTATTCATATTAAAATCCTAAAGCTTCTATTTCAGTTTCTTGGCTGTGCGCAACTCTGTCATTTACATCTGTAGGATTCTGAAGTGAATAGCATTACAGAGCTTTTATGGGGACAAATTTATTTTGCTTCTCCTACATATACAACAATATCTGTGCTTCTAAGAAAATGAATGTGGTAATATAAGGAATAATAATCAACCGAAAGAGAATAAGCACAAAACAAAGTTGAAATATTTAACAATTATATCAAATGTTTAATGCATGAGAGTATGTACAACACATTAAATATTCAGCTTTGTTCTTTTATTTAAAATATAGAGTAATCATATTTTTCTAACCCTTCCTTTTGTAGAAACAAATTGTCAAAGAGGTTGGCCAGCTATTCAGCCTGCATAAGGATGGTTTCACATTAACGTGTGTGTTCCGCTTCCGTTGCGTTTTGCTACCCTTTGGCCTTTGCGTCCGCAAAAAAACCTGAAAGTTTGACAATGCTTTGAAAACATAACAAATGGTTTCTCAGCCTCACCAGGGAAAAAATGGTCCCGTCATCAGTTTTTTTGCAGACGCATAGACTTCTATTGCTTTCTGTGATTGGCATAAGCCAATGAGAAAACAGGCCCAGGCCCTCCTGTTCAATGGAGCCATGGCTGCATGGACAGCACCTGGCTGGACAGAGACATAAGGCCAACGTAATCCAGATCTGTGTATTCTGGTAAACAGTTGCTCCTCACTATTTAAAAGGAACCTTTCATCAGGGGCTCTTTTTCTGGCTCCCCCATGTTCCCATAGAAAAAAGTGTACACATTGCCAAATAGTTTTTTATAGTAAAAGTGGCTTTTTCCAAAAAAAAGATAAGTTAGTTTAACTTTCTTTAGGCAGAGATGTGTCCCTAGTCCCATCGGAGTGGCCAGTGAGGAGTGGTTCCCCCCATCCTCAGGAAATAGCTCCATCATGCATCTATTTGAAATTTTAAAAAAGACTCTCATGTCCCTATATCTCCTCCCCCCATGTTTCCCCCATCAATATGTTATACATGTCTGCCCAACTCCTCACTGGCCATTCCCATGGGACTAGGGACACAGCTCTGAATACAGAAAGGTAAGCTTTGATCTTTCATCTTTTATTTTGGAAAAATACAGATTTACTATAAAATCTCTTTGGCAATGTTTAAACTATTCTCTTTGGGGACACGGGGCAGCCAGAAAAAGGGTTCCTGATGACAGTTTCCCTTTGAGACCTCACCCTAGGATAGTTATCAAGGCCAACCCTTTTAATAGGTAATTGGTTTAAACTATTTATATGCCTTAAGTATTTGGGCTAAAAGCAGTTGGTGACCTATATAAATTGTCACTAGTGCTTCCCTATAGGACAGCATTGGCAAACCAATAACACAGGTGCCAAAGGTGGCACTGAAAGCCCCTGTTTCCCCAATACAAAATTTACCAGACAAACACATCCTCCTGTAGTCCCATGAGCCACATTACGTTCCCCAGTATGCTCATTATTATAACAATGAATCCTGTATTGCCAGGGGCTATAGGAGGCGCGAGAAGGTGTAGACAGAGCTGGTATTATCATTAAAGCTATTGCTTCAGGCCCCAAGATTTTTGCTGTTAGGAAAGCAATATCATTGAAACCTTTGGCAGAGCAGGAAGCAACAAGCTACTGCTTAATTAGGCATGTTGGCAATTTGTAATAAAAAAGTGGCAATGTTTACAACTGGATAGGTCATTCCTATTGGCCATTTCATGCCAGGTCCTGCCATTCATAATATTACATCTGTTCAGGCCTGAATGGGCAAGGATGTAGCTAGTACACAGGTGAGGCAGGAACCACAATGTACCCAACATCTGATGGCTACTTTCAGCAGGATAATGCGCCATGTCATAAAGCTGGAATCATCTCAGACTGGTTTCTTGAACATGACAATGAGTTCACTGTACTCAAGTGGCCTCCACAGTCACCAGATCTCAATCCAATAGAGCATCTTTGGGATGTGGTGGAACGGGAGATTCGCATCATGGATGTGCAGCGACAAATCTGCGGCAACTGTGTGATGCCATCATGTCAATATGGACCAAAATCTCTGAGGAATGCTTCCAGCACCTTGTTGAATCTATGCCACGAAAAATTGAGGCAGTTCTGAAGGCAAAAGGGGGTCCAACCTGTTACTAGCATGGTGTACCTATTAAGGTGGCCGGTGACTGTACAATGAAACACATCCAATATGTCAATTCATGAAGTGCTTGTTAAAAAGTCCATAGAGCAATTTTTAACAATCACTTGAATTTGCACATATAGGTGCTGAGGTTTGTTATTATTAGAGTTGAGCGAGCATACTCGGCCGAGCTTGATACTAGTTCGAGTATTAGCGTACTCGAAGCGGCTCGTTGCTCGAAAGAGTATTTCGCCTGCTCGAGAACAAGCTTTCACTTAACACAGGATCATTTAAGGATCATTAAGGATCATTTAACTGAAGAACACAGTGAAGAACACAGTGAAGAACACATTGCAGATGTTTCCGTACATCTGCTAACTTATCAGAAGACATGAGTGCAGAACGGTGTTCTTCACAATAGTATGTGAAGAACAATATGTGTGAAGAGCACATTGCAGATGTTTAACACGGGTCATTCTCCTTTTTGAAGTTCCACAAATATTCCATTGAATAAAAAAAATGAAGAAACAGGACTGACTTCCTTATTTCTCAATAAAATGACCCATTCCAGTTCTACTATGTCCTTTATATACACTGGTGCCCCAAACTGTACACAATATTCCATGTGCGGTCTGACCAGGGATTTGTATAAGGGTAAAACTATGTCCTTATCATGAGAATCTATTCCTCTTTTTATTCAACCCATAATCGTATTGGCACTGGGCCCTAAAATTAAGTTTATTATCCACCAATACCCACATTAGTTTTATCAAGAAATGTACTATTTAAAACATAATTATAATTTTCATTTCCTGGACGCAAGTGCAATTCCTTATATTTATCCACATTTAACGTCATCTGCCACTTGTTAGCCCAGGAATCGTTCTGTAACATTATACTATCCTACTCTGTATAAATTACTTTACAGAGTTTAGTATCATCTGCAAATATTGACACTCTACTGTGTAAACCTTCTTTGAGGTCATTAATAAAGATATTAAAAAGATGTGGCCCCAATATTGACATCTGTGGCGTTCCACAGCTAACTTCAATCTCAATAAGTGCCATTTATGATGATTAGAGATGAGCGAACACTAAAATGCTCGGGTACTCGTTATTCGAGACGAACTTTTCCCGATGCTCGAGTGCTCGTCTCGAATAACGAACCCCATTGAAGTCAATGGGAGACTCGAGCATTTTTCAAGGGGACCAAGGCTCTGCACAGGGAAGCTTGGCCAAACACCTGGGAACCTCAGAAAAGGATGGAAACACCACGGAAATGGACAGGAAACAGCAGGGGCAGCATGCATGGATGCCTCTGAGGCTGCTTAATCGCACCATTATGCCGAAATTATGGGCAACAGCATGGCCATGACAGAGTGACAGAATGAAGCTAGATAGCATGTAAAACATCCAATAATTGACCCTGACACTATAGGGGACGGCATGCAGAGGCAGAGGCAGCGGCAGCAGGCTAGAGAGTGGCATGGCGACATACCCTAATTGGACTCAGGCTTCAAACCAATGGGTGTCAGAGAGGAACCAAAGGAGGTGAGCAAGAAGCGCTCAAATAATATCGGTACATGATAAAAGTTTGCCAGTATATTTTGTGGATTACACAGCAGGGTGGCGACAAAGTTAACATGGAAGCCATGAAAACAACCCAAAATTCTGCCTGACACAGCTCGTTTGATAAGGGGACCATGTATGCTTACAGTTCATGCCAGTCGCTGCACTGGCTGCCAGTCTCCTTTCGAATACAGTTTAAAATAATAATAACCCTCATCCATAAAGCTCTGTATAATGCTGCACCCCCCTACCTCTCCTCTCTTATCTCAGTCTATCGCCCAACCCGTGCTCTTAGATCCGCCAGTGATCTTAGATTAACCTCTACCCTAGTGCGGACCTCCCACTCGCGTCTCCAAGACTTCTCTAGAGCTGCACCAATTCTATGGAATGCTCTGCCCTGGACTATCAGACTAATACCTAACCTCCAAAGTTTCAAACGTGCTCTTAAAACCCATTTCTTTAGGCAAGCCTATAACACTCATTAACTGCATGAAGTTTTAACTCTTCTACTAACCCGTCCTGTGTCGTCCTCCCATCTGTTATCCAGCAACCAACAGGCACCAGACTTCTCTGCAGTCCCATTCACCCTGGACCTGGTATATAAGATGACGGCTGAGTGGTTCAAGCGACAGCAATTCCATTTATTATATTTTTTTCTATTCCCTAAGAAGAATGGCTTGACCATTAAATATTCTTTTACCTCGTGTTACCCCATCATCTTCATAAACCGTAAGCTCTGGCGAGCAGGGACCTCACTCCTGTTGTTCCATACAAATGTTGTGCTCTGTTACATTACATTTGTATTTGTTTCCTATGATTTGTAAAGCGCTACAGAATATGATGACGCTATATAAATAAAGATTATTATTATTATTATTATGGAGGCAGTGAACTAGTAGTAGATTAAAGGTGCTGCAACTATGTTAGTTGGATCTTGGGATGGAGCTGGCGCTCTGCAGCCAGGCGAGCTTTTGCCAATCCAAGCCCCTGTCTCTAGGCTACTCCCCAAACAGCACTTCTAAGAACCTTTTGTATAAGATCAAGTGTAGTAGCGTTCTTATAAGTTTAGGATATGGCGGGTGAGGGGAATGTAAACAGATGCGCAAGAAGCGCTGAAATAATATCCCTAAATGGTAAAAGTTTGCAAGTATATTTTGTGGATTACACAGCAGGGTGGCGACAAAGTTAACAACTTTGATGTGGAATGCCCTGTAATAGCTCTTGGGCGGTGTGCCTTTTATCGCCTAGGCTCAGCAGTTTCAGCACCGCCTGCTGTCGCTTAGCGACGGCACTGCTGCTGTGCCTAGAGCTACCGACTGATGGCGCCATGCCCACGGATGGTAATTCGGAGGAGGAGGAGGTGGAGGAGGGGTGGGAGGAGGTATAGTAGGCCTTTGAGACCTGGACCGAGGTAGGCCCCGCAATTCTCTGCGTCGGCAGTATATGACCAGCCCCAGGGTCAGACTCGGTCCCAGCCTGCACCAAGTTAAGTGTAGTAGCGTTCTTATAAGTTTGGGATATGGCGGGTGAGGGGAATGTAAACAGATGCGCAAGAAGCGCATGATGCGCATGGAGCTGGCGCTCCGCTGCCAGGCGAGCTTTCGCCAATTCAAGCCCCTGTCTCTAGGCTACTCCCCAAACAGCACTTCTAAGAACCTTTTGTATAAGATCAAGTGTAGTAGCGTTCTTATAAGTTTAGGATATGCCGGGTGAGGGGAATGTAAACAGATGCGCAAGAAGCGCATGATGCGCATGGAGCTGGCGCTCCGCTGCCAGGCGAGCTTTCGCCAATTCAAGCCCCTGTCTCTAGGCTACTCCCCAAACAGCACTTCTAAGAACCTTTTGTATAAGATCAAGTGTAGTAGCGTTCTTATAAGTTTAGGATATGCCGGGTGAGGGGAATGTAAACAGATGCGCAAGAAGCGCATGATGCGCATGGAGCTGGCGCTCCGCTGCCAGGCGAGCTTTCGCCAATTCAAGCCCCTGTCTCTAGGCTACTCCCCAAACAGCACTTCTAAGAACCTTTTGTATAAGATCAAGTGTAGTAGCGTTCTTATAAGTTTAGGATATGCCGGGTGAGGGGAATGTAAACAGATGCGCAAGAAGCGCTGAAATAATATCCCTAAATGGTAAAAGTTTGCCAGTATATTTTGTGGATAACACAGCAGGGTGGCGACAAAGTTAACAACTTTGATGTGGAATCCATGAAAACAACCCAAATTTCTGCCTGACACACCTCGTTTGATAAAGGGACGATGTATGGAGGCAGCTATATGGACGACTTTTGGAGGTAGCAATGGAGACAACGTGTGGAGGCTGCTATGGAGACAATTTAATTTGGATAGTGCCTGTATGTGGCAGTCCCAAACATTTTTCAAACCAGAGGAGCAGGTAGGTGGCCCTCCAGTAAAATGGAATAGATTGAGTGCCTGTATGTGGCAGTCCCAAAAATGTTTCAAACCAGAGGAGCAGGTAGGTGGCCCTGCAGTAAAATGGAATAGATTGAGTGCCTGTATGTGGCAGTCCCAAAAATTTTTCAAACCAGAGGAGCAGGTAGGTGGCCCTCCAGTAAAATGGAATAGATTGAGTGCCTGTATGTGGCAGTCCCAAAAATGTTTCAAACCAGAGGAGCAGGTAGGTGGCCCTGCAGTAAAATGGAATAGATTGAGTGCCTGTATGTGGCACTCACAAAAATTGTTTCAAACAGAGGACCGGGTAGGTGGCCCTCCAGAAAAATTAAATGCATGAAGTACTATAGCAAGAGCCAGTGGGCCCTGTCAAAAAATAGCCATTTTCCTCTGCTTTACTGTACAAAGAGGAGGAGAAGGAGGAAAATGAGGAGGAGGAGGAGTGGATCAATTATTCAGGTTGAGCTTCCTTCACCTGGTGGAGATTGGAAATTCTGAGAAATCCAGCCTTTATTCATTTTAATAAGCGTCAGCCTGTCAGCGCTGTCAGTCGACAGGCGTGTACGCTTATCGGTGATGATGCCACCAGCTGCACTGAAAACCCGCTCGGACAAGACGCTAGCGGCAGGGCAGGCAAGAACCTCCAAGGCGTACAGCGCCAGTTCGTGCCACATGTCCAGCTTTGAAACCCAGTAGTTGTAGGGAGCTGTGTGATCATTTAGGACGATGGTATGGTCAGCTACGTACTCCCTCACCATCTTTCTGTAAAGATCAGCCCTACTCTGCCGAGACTGGGGACAGGTGACAGTGTCTTGCTGGGGTGACATAAAGCTGGCAAAAGCCTTGTAAAGCGTACCCTTGCCAGTGCTGGACAAGCTGCCTGCTCGCCTACTCTCCCTCGCTACTTGTCCCGCAGAACTACGCACTCTGCCGCTAGCGCTGTCAGAAGGGAAATACTGTTTCAGCTTGTGCACCAGGGCCTGCTGGTATTCATGCATTCTCACACTCCTTTCCTCTGCAGGGATGAGAGTGGAAAGATTTTGCTTGTACCGTGGGTCCAGGAGAGTGAACACCCAGTAATCGCTGCTGGAATAAATTCTTTGAACGCGAGGGTCACGGGATAGGCAGCCTAGCATGAAATCTGCCATATGCGCCAGAGTACCAACGCGTAAGAATTCACTCCCCTCACTGGCCTGACTGTCCATTTCCTCCTCCTCCAACTCCTCCAACTCCTCTTCTTCTGCCCATACACGCTGAACAGTAAAGGACTCAACAATGGTCCCCTCTTGTGTCTCACCAACATTCTCCTCCTCTTCCTCCTCATCCTCCTCCACCTCCACCTCCTCCGATATGCGCTGAGAAACAGACCTGAGGGTGCTTTGGCTATCAACAAGGGAATATTCTTCCCCTGTCTCTTGTGACGAGCGCAAAGCTTCCGACTTCATGCTGACCAGAGAGTTTTTCAACAGGCCAAGCAGCGGGATGGTGAGGCTGATGATGGCGGCATCGCCACTGACCATCTGTGTTGACTCCTCAAAGTTACTCAGCACCTGACAGATATCAGACATCCACGTCCACTCCTCATTGTAGACTTGAGGAAGCTGACTGACCTGACTACCAGTTCTGGTGGAAGTTGACATCTGGCAGTCTACAATCGCTCTGCGCTGCTGGTAAACTCTGGATAACATGGTCAGTGTTGAATTCCACCTCGTGGGCACGTCGCACAACAGTCGGTGAGCGGGCAGTTGGAGGCGGCGCTGCGCTGCCCTGAGAGTGGCAGCATCTGGGCTGGACTTCCTGAAATGCGCACAGATGCGGCGCACCTTCGTGAGCAAATCAGACAGATTGGGGTATGTCTTGAGGAAACGCTGAACTATCAGATTTAACACATGGGCCAGGCATGGCACATGTGTCAGTCTGCCGAGTTGCAGAGCCGCCACCAGGTTACGGCCGTTGTCACACACAACCATTCCCGGCTTGAGGTTCAGCGGTGCCAGCCACAGATCAGTCTGCGCCGTGATGCCCTGTAATAGCTCTTGGGCGGTGTGCCTTTTGTCGCCTAGGCTCAGCAGTTTGAGCACCGCCTGCTGTCGCTTAGCGACGGCACTGCTGCTGTGCCTAGAGCTACCGACTGATGGCGCCGTGCCCACGGATGGTAGTTCGGAGGAGGAGGTGGAGGAGGGGTGGGAGGAGGAGGAGGCATAGTAGGCCTGAAACACCTGGACCGAGGTAGGCCCCGCAATCCTCGGCGTCGGCAGTATATGAGCAGCCCCAGTGTCAGACTCGGTCCCAGCCTCCACCAAGTTAACCCAATGTGCCGTCAGCGATATATAGTGGCCCTGCCCGGCAGCACTCGTCCACGTGTCCGTGGTCAGGTGGACCTTGTCAGAAACGGCGTTGGTCAGGGCACGGATGATGTTGTCTGACACGTGCTGGTGCAGGGCTGGGACGGCACATCGGGAAAAGTAGTGGCGGCTGGGGACCGAATACCGAGGGGCGGCCGCCGCCATGAGGTTGCGAAAGGCCTCGGTCTCTACTAGCCTATAGGGCAGCATCTCCAGGCTAAGCAATCTGGAGATGTGCACATTAAGGGCTTGGGCGTGCGGGTGGGTTGCACTATATTTGCGTTTCCGCTCCAGCGTCTGGGGTATGGAGAGCTGAACGCTGGTGGATGCTGTGGAGGATCGTGGAGGCGACGATGGGGTTTTTGTGGCAGGGTCCTGGGCAGGGGGCTGACTAGCAGCTGACACAGGGGAAGGAGCAGTGGTGTGCACGGCCGGAGGTGAACGGGCTTGTTGCCACTGAGTGGGGTGTTTAGCATTCATATGCCTGCGCATACTGGTGGTAGTTAAGCTAGTAGTGGTGGAACCCCTGCTGAGCCTGGTTTGGCAAATGTTGCACACCACAGTCCGTCGGTCATCCGGTGTTTCCTTAAAGAACCTCCAGACTTCTGAAGATCTAGCCCTCGCCGCAGGAGCCCTCGCCACGGGAGCTTCACTAGTTGACACATTTGGCGCTGATGCACCAGCTCTGGCCCTGCCTCTCCGTCTGGCCCCACCACTGCCTCTTCCAACCTGTTCTGGTCGAGGACTCTCCTCCGTCTCAGAAGCACTGTGTTCACCCGGCCTCTCAACCCAGCTTGGGTCTGTCACCTCATCATCCTCCGATCCCTCAGTCTGCTCCCCCCTCGGACTTCCTGCCCTGACAACAACTTCCCCACTGTCTGACAACCGTGTCTCCTCATCGTCGGACACCTCTTTACACACTTCCACTACGTCAAGAAGGTCATCATCACCCACAGACTGTGACTGTTGGAAAACCTGGGCATCGGAAAATTGCTCAGCAGCAACCGGACAAGTGGTTTGTGACTGTGGGAAGGGTCCAGAAAACAGTTCCTCAGAGTATGCCGGTTCAAATGCCAAATTTTCCTGGGAGGGGGCAGACTGGGGGGGAGGAGGCTGAGGTGCAGGAGCTGGAGGAGTGGCGATTTCGGTGACATGGGTGGACTGCGTGGAAGACTGACTGGTGGTGGACAAATTGCTCGAAGCATTGTCAGCAATCCACGACATCACCTGTTCGCACTGTTCTGGCCTCAACAGTGCTCTACCACGAGTCCCAGTAACTTCAGACATGAACCTAGGGAGTGTAGCTCTGCGGCGTTCCCCTGCTCCCTCATCAGCAGGTGGTGTCTCACCCCGCCCAGGACCACGGCCTCTGACCCCTGCAGTAGTTGGACGCCCACGTCCCCGCCCTCGTCCTCTACCCCTAGCCCTCGGGTTAAACATTTTTAAAATGAGAGTTATAACTTTATTTTTTTTTTTACTTTTTTTTGTTTTTTTTTGTGTTTTTTTTTTTTTTTTGTGTTTTTTGTTTTTTTTTGAGTTTTTAAAACCAAACAATGCTATCCTATTGCTATGGCTATTTTCTAGCCAAGTATCAAAGCACACTACTATGCCAGATGAGATGACACTGAGTTAGTGCCTAATTGAAATCCAACCCCTACTAAATTTTCCCACTTCGGTCTTTGCTATGGATATGTGCGTCACTAAGCGCAGAACACAGCGGTCGCAAGTCTCACTACAAATTGCTCAGAATTGGCTAGTACATGCACTGCAGAAAGTACAGCCACCAGCAGATCAACCAGAAATCAAATATATAGAACGCTACTGTATGCGTAAGTAAGCTCTTTGTATTCTCCTATGGCTATTTTCTAGCCAAGTATCAAAGCACACTACTATGCCAGATGAGATGACACTGAGTTAGTGCCTAATTGAAATCCAACCCCTACTAAATTTTCCCACTTCGGTCTTTGCTATGGATATGTGCGTCACTAAGCGCAGAACACAGCGGTCGCAAGTCTCACTACAAATTGCTCAGAATTGGCTAGTACATGCACTGCAGAAAGTACAGCCACCAGCAGATCAACCAGAAATCAAATATATAGAACGCTACTGTATGCGTAAGTAAGCTCTTTGTATTCTCCTATGGCTATTTTCTAGCCAAGTATCAAAGCACACTACTATGCCAGATGAGATGACACTGAGTTAGTGCCTAATTGAAATCCAACCCCTACTAAATTTTCCCACTTCGGTCTTTGCTATGGATATGTGCGTCACTAAGCGCAGAACACAGCGGTCGCAAGTCTCACTACAAATTGCTCAGAATTGGCTAGTACATGCACTGCAGAAAGTACAGCCACCAGCAGATCAACCAGAAATCAAATATATAGAACGCTACTGTATGCGTAAGTAAGCTCTTTGTATTCTCCTATGGCTATTTTCTAGCCAAGTATCAAAGCACACTACTATGCCAGATGAGATGACACTGAGTTAGTGCCTAATTGAAATCCAACCCCTACTAAATTTTCCCACTTCGGTCTTTGCTATGGATATGTGCGTCACTAAGCGCAGAACACAGCGGTCGCAAGTCTCACTACAAATTGCTCAGAATTGGCTAGTACATGCACTGCAGAAAGTACAGCCACCAGCAGATCAACCAGAAATCAAATATATAGAACGCTACTGTATGCGTAAGTAAGCTCTTTGTATTCTCCTATGGCTATTTTCTAGCCAAGTATCAAAGCACACTACTATGCCAGATGAGATGACACTGAGTTAGTGCCTAATTGAAATCCAACCCCTACTAAATTTTCCCACTTCGGTCTTTGCTATGGATATGTGCGTCACTAAGCGCAGAACACAGCGGTCGCAAGTCTCACTACAAATTGCTCAGAATTGGCTAGTACATGCACTGCAGAAAGTACAGCCACCAGCAGATCAACCAGAAATCAAATATATAGAACGCTACTGTATGCGTAAGTAAGCTCTTTGTATTCTCCTATGGCTATTTTCTAGCCAAGTATCAAAGCACACTACTATGCCAGATGAGATGACACTGAGTTAGTGCCTAATTGAAATCCAACCCCTACTAAATTTTCCCACTTCGGTCTTTGCTATGGATATGTGCGTCACTAAGCGCAGAACACAGCGGTCGCAAGTCTCACTACAAATTGCTCAGAATTGGCTAGTACATGCACTGCAGAAAGTACAGCCACCAGCAGATCAACCAGAAATCAAATATATAGAACGCTACTGTATGCGTAAGTAAGCTCTTTGTATTCTCCTATGGCTATTTTCTAGCCAAGTATCAAAGCACACTACTATGCCAGATGAGATGACACTGAGTTAGTGCCTAATTGAAATCCAACCCCTACTAAATTTTCCCACTTCGGTCTTTGCTATGGATATGTGCGTCACTAAGCGCAGAACACAGCGGTCGCAAGTCTCACTACAAATTGCTCAGAATTGGCTAGTACATGCACTGCAGAAAGTACAGCCACCAGCAGATCAACCAGAAATCAAATATATAGAACGCTACTGTATGCGTAAGTAAGCTCTTTGTATTCTCCTATGGCTATTTTCTAGCCAAGTATCAAAGCACACTACTATGCCAGATGAGATGACACTGAGTTAGTGCCTAATTGAAATCCAACCCCTACTAAATTTTCCCACTTCGGTCTTTGCTATGGATATGTGCGTCACTAAGCGCAGAACACAGCGGTCGCAAGTCTCACTACAAATTGCTCAGAATTGGCTAGTACATGCACTGCAGAAAGTACAGCCACCAGCAGATCAACCAGAAATCAAATATATAGAACGCTACTGTATGCGTAAGTAAGCTCTTTGTATTCTCCTATGGCTATTTTCTAGCCAAGTATCAAAGCACACTACTATGCCAGATGAGATGACACTGAGTTAGTGCCTAATTGAAATCCAACCCCTACTAAATTTTCCCACTTCGGTCTTTGCTATGGATATGTGCGTCACTAAGCGCAGAACACAGCGGTCGCAAGTCTCACTACAAATTGCTCAGAATTGGCTAGTACATGCACTGCAGAAAGTACAGCCACCAGCAGATCAACCAGAAATCAAATATATAGAACGCTACTGTATGCGTAAGTAAGCTCTTTGTATTCTCCTATGGCTATTTTCTAGCCAAGTATCAAAGCACACTACTATGCCAGATGAGATGACACTGAGTTAGTGCCTAATTGAAATCCAACCCCTACTAAATTTTCCCACTTCGGTCTTTGCTATGGATATGTGCGTCACTAAGCGCAGAACACAGCGGTCGCAAGTCTCACTACAAATTGCTCAGAATTGGCTAGTACATGCACTGCAGAAAGTACAGCCACCAGCAGATCAACCAGAAATCAAATATATAGAACGCTACTGTATGCGTAAGTAAGCTCTTTGTATTCTCCTATGGCTATTTTCTAGCCAAGTATCAAAGCACACTACTATGCCAGATGAGATGACACTGAGTTAGTGCCTAATTGAAATCCAACCCCTACTAAATTTTCCCACTTCGGTCTTTGCTATGGATATGTGCGTCACTAAGCGCAGAACACAGCGGTCGCAAGTCTCACTACAAATTGCTCAGAATTGGCTAGTACATGCACTGCAGAAAGTACAGCCACCAGCAGATCAACCAGAAATCAAATATATAGACCGCTACTGTATGCGTAAGTAAGCTCTTTGTATTCTCCTATGGCTATTTTCTAGCCAAGTATCAAAGCACACTACTATGCCAGATGAGATGACACTGAGTCAGTGCCTAATTGAAATCCAACCCCTACTAAATTTTCCCACTTCGGTCTTTGCTATGGATATGTGCGTCACTAAGCGCAGAACACAGCGGTCGCAAGTCTCACTACAAATTGCTCAGAATTGGCTAGTACATGCACTGCAGAAAGTACAGCCACCAGCAGATCAACCAGAAATCAAATATATAGAACGCTACTGTATGCGTAAGTAAGCTCTTTGTATTCTCCTATGGCTATTTTCTAGCCAAGTATCAAAGCACACTACTATGCCAGATGAGATGACACTGAGTTAGTGCCTAATTGAAATCCAACCCCTACTAAATTTTCCCACTTCGGTCTTTGCTATGGATATGTGCGTCACTAAGCGCAGAACACAGCGGTCGCAAGTCTCACTACAAATTGCTCAGAATTGGCTAGTACATGCACTGCAGAAAGTACAGCCACCAGCAGATCAACCAGAAATCAAATATATAGAACGCTACTGTATGCGTAAGTAAGCTCTTTGTATTCTCCTATGGCTATTTTCTAGCCAAGTATCAAAGCACACTACTATGCCAGATGAGATGACACTGAGTTAGTGCCTAATTGAAATCCAACCCCTACTAAATTTTCCCACTTCGGTCTTTGCTATGGATATGTGCGTCACTAAGCGCAGAACACAGCGGTCGCAAGTCTCACTACAAATTGCTCAGAATTGGCTAGTACATGCACTGCAGAAAGTACAGCCACCAGCAGATCAACCAGAAATCAAATATATAGAACGCTACTGTATGCGTAAGTAAGCTCTTTGTATTCTCCTATGGCTATTTTCTAGCCAAGTATCAAAGCACACTACTATGCCAGATGAGATGACACTGAGTTAGTGCCTAATTGAAATCCAACCCCTACTAAATTTTCCCACTTCGGTCTTTGCTATGGATATGTGCGTCACTAAGCGCAGAACACAGCGGTCGCAAGTCTCACTACAAATTGCTCAGAATTGGCTAGTACATGCACTGCAGAAAGTACAGCCACCAGCAGATCAACCAGAAATCAAATATATAGAACGCTACTGTATGCGTAAGTAAGCTCTTTGTATTCTCCTATGGCTATTTTCTAGCCAAGTATCAAAGCACACTACTATGCCAGATGAGATGACACTGAGTTAGTGCCTAATTGAAATCCAACCCCTACTAAATTTTCCCACTTCGGTCTTTGCTATGGATATGTGCGTCACTAAGCGCAGAACACAGCGGTCGCAAGTCTCACTACAAATTGCTCAGAATTGGCTAGTACATGCACTGCAGAAAGTACAGCCACCAGCAGATCAACCAGAAATCAAATATATAGAACGCTACTGTATGCGTAAGTAAGCTCTTTGTATTCTCCTATGGCTATTTTCTAGCCAAGTATCAAAGCACACTACTATGCCAGATGAGATGACACTGAGTTAGTGCCTAATTGAAATCCAACCCCTACTAAATTTTCCCACTTCGGTCTTTGCTATGGATATGTGCGTCACTAAGCGCAGAACACAGCGGTCGCAAGTCTCACTACAAATTGCTCAGAATTGGCTAGTACATGCACTGCAGAAAGTACAGCCACCAGCAGATCAACCAGAAATCAAATATATAGAACGCTACTGTATGCGTAAGTAAGCTCTTTGTATTCTCCTATGGCTATTTTCTAGCCAAGTATCAAAGCACACTACTATGCCAGATGAGATGACACTGAGTTAGTGCCTAATTGAAATCCAACCCCTACTAAATTTTCCCACTTCGGTCTTTGCTATGGATATGTGTGCCACTAAGAGCTAAACACAACGGTAGCAAGTCCCCCTGCTAATTCCTCACAAAATGGTACTAGATGCAAATTAAAATAAAAAAAGTAGAACGTTATTGTAGCCCTAAGAAGGGCTGTTGGGTTCTTTGAGAATCACTCCTGCCTAACAGTAAGCTAATAGAACACCCTAACGCTTTCCCTGACCAGCAGCAGCTCTCTCCCTAGCGGCATCCAGACACAGAATGATCCGAGCAGCGCGGGCAGCGGCTAGTCTATCCCAGGGTCACCTGATCTGGCCAGCCAACCACTGCTATCGACGTGTAAGGGTACCACGTCATGCTGGGTGGAGTGCAGAGTCTCCTGGCTTGTGATTGGCTCTGTTTCTGGCCGCCAAAAAGCAAAACGGCGGGAGCTGCCATTTTCTCGAGCGGGCGAAGTATTCGTCCGAGCAACGAGCAGTTTCGAGTACCCTAATGCTCGACCGAGCATCAAGCTCGGACGAGCATGTTCGCTCATCTCTAATGATGATGATTAAATGAATAAAGGTCATCTGCTGTACCCATATTCAGAGTAATAAATTTTGTTTTTTCTTCTCTGTTTCTCCATATCCTATGACGAAAGACTGATAACCAGTCCTAAATGATATAAAAGGAAATATTTTTATGTTTGTTATATGTGTACATGTTTATTACATGATACTATTAGTGTTTTTAATGCTGTTCCCATCAACGCCAATAAATGCTCTTATTTTTATGATTCATCTGAGTGCTCCAGCATTTTCTCTGAAACAAGTTATTCAGTGTTTATTTGGTATTTATCTGTCTTGTTCTTTTACACATATTATCCCCAAGATCTAAAATTATTGAAACTAAAAAGTTACATATAAAAGGTGACTAGTGAAAAACACAACCTAATGACAAATAGTTATCTAAACTATAAGTGATTTTTCCCTCCAAATGTCAGAATCTGTCAACCTCAAATGTCCCCATAGAGATAATTAATAAATGCAGTCTGGAGACAAATTAAAAAAACAGCTTCTTGTCCTAATTATTGGTCGCTCAGTTTTGCTCAGTACTTTTCCATACACTATATATTCCAAGATGGTAAACTGAGAGTCTGAAGATTAATAGCATTTAGTTAGAACTAAGCCATACAAATGTATTAAACAACTTATAATTGCTGTGTAATTGGTGTTAGGATGCACATGTGGCCAAGTTTGTGGTACTTGGATTACCACTAGTTTCTATTCTGCTCCTATTCTTGCAATTTAAACACATGACTACTGCCTTTCCAAGTATATTTATAGTGGCTTGGCTAAATGGTTTAAAGGGGTTGTCCAGCCACTTAAGTGAAAAATCAAGTTTTCCATTATCCACAATAAAGGGAATAATTTGCTGATTAGCAGCGGTGCCCTAGGAAGGATTCCCATGGATTATCAGGGAACGTCATATACAAGATTTTGAGCTGAAATTTTCACCCTATGCTTACCAAAATACAGTACACTTATTAACCACATATACATGAGTCATTGTCTGCTGCTGCCACAGGTTATGGCGGCCATTGCGGCACATCGGGTCCTGCTGGTATCGTGGCTAAGCTGTGTCATCACAGCCCAGACCCGGCACTAACACCTGGGATCGGAAAAACTCTGGGTTTAACCTCTTACACGCCAGGCTCATGCATGCTTACCGGGAGATCCGATCCTTCCTGCTGCAGCCACGGGATCTGGCGTGTGCCGGCTGCCGGCTTCTCTTCATGCCAGGTTCCACCTCCAGACAGGACATGGCTTTAACTAACTGAGCATGCGCAGCAAGTCACTTGAAAGCTGAGTTGTCCCTCAAACTGTGAGTTAGGGCGACATGAAAATGTGAAAAATGCACCTAAAGTTCTAAGCCTCATAACATCCTAGAAAAATGAGAGAATGCATAAAATATCATTCTGACATAAAGCTAACATTCCGGAAATGTTAGTTATCTAGCTTTGTGGGTAGTTTAACTATGTGCCTGGAAAGCAGGACATTTCAAACTTTGAAAATGAAGAATTTTTCCAGACTTTTGCAAAAACAAATTTTTTTCAGAACTCAAAGCAAAACTTATCACTTAAATTTTGCAACTAACATGAAGTACATGTGTCACGAGAAAATAATCTCAAAATCACCTGGATATGTTAAAGCATTCAAGCATAACCAATTACTGTGACACATGCCGGATTCTAAAAATCTATTCTGGTCATTAAGCTGAAAACAAGCATTGGTGATAATGGGTTAATATGAGCTTTGAGTTTTGATTGGTTACTATAGGCAATGAGTACAAAACAGCTTATGTGTGAGATAACATAGATGGAGATATAGAGAATTATCAAAAATGTCTGAGGTAAAACTGTTCCAGTTGCCCAAGGAAACCAATCAGAGATCAGCTGTAATTTTATAAACAGCTGTGCAAAAATGAAACCTGAGCTCTGATTGGTTGCCATGGGCAACTAGAGTTCTGCTCTCAGACACTTCTGATACATCTCCCCATATAAAAAGTGACAGAGAAAGTTACTGAAAGAGATGGTTAGAGACAGTCACTGAAAGAGACGGTCAGAGACAAAGACAGTCAATGACAGTCACTGAAAAAGCCGGTCAGAGACAGCCACTGAAAGGGACAGTCAAAAACAGTCACTGAAAGAGACGGTCAGTGACAGTCACGGGAAAATAAAAAAAAAATGTAAAATGCTAATATTACCTGAACTTTATGAATTTTATGGACTTCAAACATGTGTCACCCAAATCATGCCTCCATAGGGTATCCGTAGATTAAACGTACAATTGGCTACAATCAAAACATAAAATGCTGTATCTTGCAAAAAAAAAACAGTGAGAACTGTTTTAAAAGGCAGAGGGTGATTTGAAAGACTCCCCCCGGACATATATAGGATAGGTGGGGAGGCGTATAAAGTTCTTTGTAGATGCAAAGACTACAGTATTCTCCTAGAACATGTCTGTATGAAAGAGACTATAGAGCGAGACTGTGTACAAGTTTTTCTTCTGTTCTTTGAGGGAAAAACAGTGATCAGTAGTGGTGGCTTCATATGTTTATGGAAAACCTCCAGGTTCTGACCAGGACAGACAACACAGACCCAGCTGTTTCTGTAATCTTTGTTTATGACGAACAAATAGAGCTGATCAATAGGAAGATAGTGCTATGGACAGGGCAATTTTTATTATTTATGGTTAGCCCCTTTAAATACATATACATATTTAAATATTTATATACATAAATACAAAGAGAACCCCTATAATGTGAAAGCTACTGCAAATAGTTATATCAAGTTGTATCATATCAAAAAACTACTGCAACCATTAGAAGAAAGGGGCAAGACTCCATACAGCAGTTGGAACTGGTACCTTCCAAGTGCTGCATCTATTATATACAATGCATCTGCAACTGGGCATTTATTCACTTTCAAGTTCAATCATTCTACTGATTTGATATTTTGTAAATCTTCTGCAAGTACACAATGTGAACATGACTTTAAGTCTCTTAATCGGTGCCTTAACCTTGAAACTAATGGGCCCCAGTGCAAAGTCTGTGTAGTGGACGCCTTTCACATCTGAAATCAGGTGATAACTTAGGGAAACACTAGAGAAAACTTAAACATGCTCCCTACCTATAGATGGTAATAGACAGTTTTTCAGAAGGAGCATCGATTTACATAGTTTGCAACTTCTCTCCAAGGAAAACCAGTGCATTTCACAAATTATATGCATTCAATAAAATATTAAACTGCAAGTGGTTTTCCTTGCATAGATGGCTCAGAGAAGAACCTTTTGTATGAAAGTAAGAGAAAAATTATTATTAAATTACTCACAAACTCAAAAAAATACTAAGCAGAAGACCATTTTAAGGAGTTGAGATTTTAATGTACAATGCAACTTTAAAGTAAAAAACAAAGAACATTGCAAAAGCGTGGGCAGAAATGAAGTATGTAGTGTAGATACATTATAACTGTGGGAGGATATGCAAATGTAGAGGTGCTGCGTTGACGTCCTACAACTCATAAGAGCATATCATCATCTGCTGTATTACTTTAAGGTATAATCATAATTTGCTCGCTGGAAATAAATTTGAGCTTTTTCATTTTTTTTTACACAGATGATTTTATTTCAGTTGACAAAAAGTAATTTCTACCTAGAACATTCATATAATCTCCTCTTATAATGACAAGGAGGAGAGCATGTTTAACAGAGAGAACATTTTGTTTATTCTTCTATAGATCTGTAAGAAAATACATACCAAGCTTTTCTTGTGGCTAAAATACTATGTGGCACTGTATTTGTGCGAAATATGCGATACCGGTGGTCACACAAAGTGCAATAAGCCTGAACATGAAAAATCTACATGTTGAAATGTATTAGCAATTAATTAAAATTGCAATAAAAGCAATTTTAAACTGCACACATGTAGAAATGTCTCATTGTCCCGGATGTCCTAATTTCAAAGATCCAATACTATAGGTTAGCTAGTAAATGACATTTTCACTGGCTGAAATATCTGTGATGATGGGGGGCAAGTGCTACAGCAGAGATGGTCCATAGAAAAGTCCATAGAAGCATCGATGCCAGTGGCATTAAGCCAAAGTGGTCAAACAATTATTGATAAGTATAAACTGAATGTCACGTAATCTTGTGCTGGTGAGCAAGGATGCATCAGTGTGAGGTCCTGCTTCTGAAGACCCAGCCCTTTAACCTGTCCCATGAAATATCACCCATATCTGTAAAAAATATCCCCCAAAGTTATGCAAATATGACAATTTTCAAAAGAGATGAGTTTGCAGTTAGAGTGACACTCCAGAAGCCCCTATCTGTGGTTCTATAACACCTAGAAACAAGCTTTTTGTGTCATATTAAAGATATGAATCTCAACTTTCAGCTCCCAATGGTCCTGTGATCTACAGAACTGGGCATTCAGACACTTAAAAAATAGGCAGGAACTGGATCTTTATCTCCTGCTTGATATTTTCAACTATGTCTTAAGTTGCCTGTATCTCTGGTTCTGGAGCTTACAGCGATATACATCTGCAAGACGAGATTATTATCTTTAATATGACGCAAAAGCATGTTTATAGGTATTATAGATCAGAAGACTGGGGCTTCTGAAGTGACTGAAGTGACTAAATTTGACTCATCTAATGTGAAAATGAGGTGAGAAAATGAGGTGAGTAATACTTGCCCGACTATGGGGGAGAATTTTTATTTTTAGGTGAACAGGTGAGATTTGGCAGAATAGATGGAATTTTAGAATATTCATTTCATACCATACCTGAGGGTGCTAGTATTTTAGTGGGGTGAAAACCAGTTGGTAAACAGATATTTACTGTGCAACAATTTGTAAATGTGATGGCAGCCTGATATGGAATATGGAAGTTATATATAAAATCTTAATCTTGTAATTTATAAAACATCAATATGTTATTTGTGACTGTATTTAATTTCTTTCATTTGTTAAGATTCAAACAAAATGATTTCATTAAATGTGAACCTAAAAGACGTCGGTCAGACATAAAGAACAACTCGAGACATGTCTTTCACGGCAATGCACGATAAATTGAAAAGCAGCTGTACTTTACGTGTGTATTGTGCCTGCTCTGTACTATATTTATCGTCAACCCAGTTATGAAGATCTGTGCATGTCTTTGTTCCAATGTAATATCATCATAACCTTTTAAAGGTTTAAGTTCTTTTATAAAAGAAAATGAGTTATGTATCCTTGGGGTCTGACATACTTATATAATGCATCCAGTCTCCTGTGCAGCTGAAATTGAGGACATACAGTGACGTGGGCACAGCCATGCAGCTTCAGTAAGATGTGCACTGGAGCAGAACAGACTATGCTCCAAAAAAAGCTTTTTGGCTTTATTCTATCAAAAGCTTAAACCCATCATCACAGAACTGAGGCTAATAAAAAGTTATCGCGGATGAGGCAAGAGGCAGAGAGGCTGATGACAGTGATTTTTATTCATTGAGACTAACTGTATTGATTTGCAATTCATATCATATGATTCTTTATTCCGGAGTTTTCAAGATCTCTTATTGCGGTCATAGATTTGAAACCTCCATTTCTTCCAGTAGCAGAACATCTGTCTCATTCATGTTATGATCACCTCATTAAAAGACAGCTCTGAGAGAATTAATGGTGCAACCATGCATGAGATGAATGCTGCAGATGTCTGCATTAAGATAAAATCCAAGGGGAACACATCTACAGTGTGTAAATATATGTAGCAGAACATGCAACAAAAACATGCTTAAAATCATGCAACAAAAAATTCTGGTTTCAAATGCTCCTCTCTTGTATAATATGATCAAAACTTACAATGAAGGTTCTTATTATCTGACTACATGTAAAATGAAAATAAGAAACACTGATACAGAAAGAACATTGGAAAAATCCCACATTGTTAGTTCTACAAAGAATATACAGGCGTTCCCCTTCTTAAGAACAACCAACTTATAGACGACCGCTAGTTACAAACGGACCTCTGGATATTGATAATTTATTGTACTTTAGTCCTAGGCTACAATAAAGAGCTGTAACATTTATCAAAGGTCTGTAATGAAGCTTTAGTGTTAATCCTGATTCTTATGACAACCTAACATCTTTAAAATCCAATTGTCAGAGAGGCCAAAAAAAATTTGGCTGGGGTTACAATGATAAAATATACAGTTCCGACTTCCATACAAATTCAGCTTAAGAACAAACCTACAGAACCTATCCTGTACGTAACCTGTATGTAGCTTGTATATTGTTTCTAATGTATCATTTGCATTCTTGGCAGGAGTAGCACTGAGCTACAGGCAGTCCCCGGGTTACGTACAAGATAGGGTCTGGAGGTTTGTTCTTAAGTTGAATTTGTATGTAAGTCGAAACTGTATATTTTATCATTGTAGATCCAGACAAAAAAAATTTGGCCCCAGTGACAATTGGAGTTTAAACAATTTTTGCTGCAATGGGACCAAGAATTATCAATATAGCTTCATTACAGACACATTACAGCTGATTATTTCAATCTGGGACTATAGTAAAGCATTCAGAAAGCTTCACCAGAAGTCAGAGGGGTCTGTCTGTAACTATGGGTTGTCTGTAAGTCGGGTGTCCTTAAGTAGGGGACCGCCTGTATAAGAAACCCATGGCTCTCTATTGAAATGTACATAAATATTAACACATACAGTAATCTGTGTGGCTATTGAATTTACCAGAAGATTAGTTTTTCAACAAGTAGCTGTAAAGTTATACATTGATATGAGAAAATGGTATAGGTCAATTATATCTATGATTAATACACAGTAGTTTTGTTGAATTGCACATCTGTTTGTCTCTTACACTTTTCTCTGTCTGTATTCTTTTTTCCCTTTGTTTTGAGGAATTGCATTAACTGAAGATTAATGCATAAGCAATTAACTAATGCATTTCCCTGATGAAAGAGGTCATGAATGTTTCATTACTAGCGATTTTATTCTTAATGCAATAAAAAAATGGTTTAACAAGTAGATACATCAATTGCCTTGTGCTTTAATTGTACATTCTGTCTTCAGTAAAAACGGAGTCTAAATACAAAACACAGAAAAAGGTTAGAATTCCAACAAATGTTAGATTCATCCAAATGGATCTCTTCATTCCTAAATTTGCTCAAAGCTGTTTTATTTAATACTAACGTTAAAATAAAACTTCCAGGCCAGAAGGACTTAGGTGTAAAATATCTCCGTTAGCATTTTCTTACATAAAATAATAGAATAATTAATATACTTAAATGGATATTCCAAGAGGAAAACTGTTATCTTTGGTATGTGCATTATAATGGCACAAGGATGTAATAAAAGTAGGGGCCCCTATGTGGAACTATGAGGTTGGCTAACAATCAGTGGCTGCCATTATGGCAAGGAGAGCTGCCCACTGTATGTTTTACATGGTTGGCAATTCATTTAACTCCCCACCATGTAAAAGTAGGCTCCCCTACATGGGACTTCTGAGAGCGATGAACAACTTAGTGGCTGCCATCATGACAAAGGAGAACTGACTCCTGTATATTTAATGTGGATGGGTATTGGTTTTAAGGGCTACCTAGTGATGCTACATCTCCACAGCTGTCAGCCACATCATCCACTACTAAAATGAGGGAACTTGGAAACATATTAATTGTTTTGACAGTGAAATAATGACTAATTTATAGTCATCTAAGTGCCCGGTATAAATGTTTTTTTTACTAAACAACTGTATACAGTGGTACTACACCTTGTATATAAAGATATAAAGATGCATATTATTACATGCAGTTCATTTATTGCTCCTATTTTTAATGGTCTGTGATGAGATCAGTGATCTGGGACAGAAAATTAGAACAGGATGCTTTGTTATGTTACTACAAGTACAGAATGCTACAATGTGTACACCCAAAGAATTTCAATATTGAAGTGCCATGAATTCTATTCTTATCAGCTACAGTATGATGATGTCCAGCCACGACAGCCAGAAAAAATCCCATCACATCCTGACAGTACTTATTGAGATATCATGCGGACCGTCATAAAACTTTTTTTTCTGACTTTCTGTATTGAGCAGTAAGTATTTACTGATAACAATTGGAAATTGTGCTCTTAAAGCGTAACTGCAGTGTAATAATGATTTTTACCAAATCATCATATGTGATTCCCCCTTTTAAAACAAATAGAATGATGCCCATATTGTGCACCTCACCCTTTTCTTCCTCGAGTTTTGAAATTTTCTTTACTGAAGACACGTGTCAAAAATCTTTCTGAGCAACATGGACTGAGTGGAGTAAAATTAAGTTTGCTCCCAGTTCCCATGATTCCTTGGTTTAAAGCAATTTAGCAATAAATACAGTGAGATTCATACAAGTAAATCCACTGAACACTGCATAGTATACATAGAGGATGTATATGGTGACTAACTTGGTAGCATTTATCGCATAGAGGAGCATACAGCATATAATAACTAGTAGAAACCAGCATTGAAAAAATTACATGAAGTTTATAGTCTACGCTGTGTCAGCATTAAACACTCATAACTTCTCTGTTGTGCAGAAAGTGTCCAGAAAGCAGAAAAGTGGGGAAGGGGCTGCAAAGGAGTGCATAACACAACATGAGATGCAGAGAGAGAGACTTCTGCATTTACAGCACATCCTTAGCTACACACAGAGAGCACTGTCACATGAACTCCCACCTTACCTGTGAGTCCATAAAATTGTTTACAAGACGGTTTCATAAGGCTTTTCAGCAGAGTCAGGATAAGCAGCAACTCAAAGTGCAGCTACTCTGAAGTTAACTGGCCAAAAATATTTTTAGCACAGCTGGGGACAACTTTTGACCACCATTCTAAAGAAAGCTATATCATGCTGCTGGATTCTTCCTAGCCTGAGATCCAGCCTGGTATATCTATTAGACATTCTTATAAAATCATCTTCAGATCCCCCTGAAGTGGGGTCACTTCCTGGTTATGACATCAGCTAAAGGCGCTTGGGCTAGAGAAGCTTCCTGCACTTCCTATAATGCTGAGCTCTCTGCTGTAGCACTAGAAGTATTAGCACACAGATTATTACACACTCATATACGCCTACCATACGTTACCACAAATATACCTATAAACTAATACAGCCTTATGACTACTTTACACACTACCTGCTAAGACGGATATGTCAGTCAGGCTGTTCAGCAGATGCCACACTCTCCCGTTATCCCAGGACAGTCCTTCATGTAAGAGATCTAGCACAGTGCACAGCCCAACCATCCCACCCTTCTTCTGTAGACTACATATCCTGTGCCCTCCTCTTTCACTCTAAAGATGGTTCTTAACAACCAGAATGCCAAAATAAGGTAATGAATATATATTGGAAAATTTAAAGTTTAGCTATTGCATCTATAGAACTAATTTTATATAATTAACAACTATGCTTTAAGTTATAGGCCAAGCAGAGGAACTGCTGGACATAGATAATCAAGATAATATATAGTATATAATAATTTGGTACCTTCATTTACAAATAATTTATGTAACATATAAACCTCACACATTAAATAATCTTTTATCAACAAGTAGGGCAACTGGTTACTGTCTAAAAGAAATAATGTAGTTATCATTTATAACTCGGTAGCTTTGTCAGCTACCTAGACTTGACTATTAAATAATTGATATTTATGTGCCTCAAGTGTGTTTGCAGGATCACAAGAATGAAAACAACTCAATACCTATACATAATCAAAGACAAAAGGCAGTGGAATTCTGGAAATTCTACAGGGACAGAGATTATATTCAGTGAATATATAAGTTTGTACAGTGCAAGGGAATATTTCAGTACCCCACACTCCCTTTAATCTATAATATATAAATAAGTTAATACATAGAAATCTACAATCCAGGACTGGGAAGTAACTATATAGGCATAGGTAAAGGGTTGAGATTTGTAGGGACATTTCATTCCTTATCTGATGGGGCTAGTAGTTTAATGGTGTCCCTTTCATTTATTTGTCATTTGTACTGCGATTCCTCAAATTAATTTTTGTGGTCAATTAAATGAAAGGAATAAGCAGATAGGTCACAAGTAAGCTTGGTTAAGTAAGGACTTTAGCTGGTAGTAACTAAAGGCTCCGAGAAGTTTTATGTGAGTCTTTCTGAACTGGTGCAGAGCGGCATAGTACTAGGTGTGGCACAATTCAATAAACACAGCCACCAAACATAAACCATTGTTCACCAGGGAAGTCAGAGTGAAACATAAAGAGAAAACCAACGCATCCTAAGCTGCATTCTACTGGCAGAGGATGATGTCTGTACGGATGTTACATACCGTCTACTTAACAGGGTTAACAAGGAAAATCCTGCAAAAAACGCTCATCAACTAGGAATTTTTCTCAAAATACAACATAAGAAAGCATAAAAATGTACATGTATCAAAAAAAGAGAAAGGGAGGGGGAAATTTGGGAGAGAGAAAGTTGTAAGTGTAATAAAAATGAACTTTTATTAATTTTCTAAAATGGTGAGTATATTCTCACACAATAAAGTAAAGTGTAAATTAAGCAACTAGTATGGCAATATTGTTCTTTGCCATACTATGTCCTTGCCACATAGGTTATAATTTAGCACCAAGGGATATAGACTCAGGTGGGGGTTACCTTGTATTTTATTACATCCCTCCTGTGACTTAACTTAAACCCACCAATAATTTCTTGTGGGAATCAGAGACAGTGTAGAATAATAATCTTGAATTGAGAAGATCGCAGAGAATGCCTTTTTACACAGCACAGCACTGTGCTTTTGCCGGCTGCTATTGTGCAGGGAGATTGCGGTAAGATGGATTGTGCACCACGTCTCCTATTACTGCAGTAGCGTAATAACAGTGTGGTCCGCTGTGCGATCGCCTGCAGGTGAGTACCGCAACTACAGCTGCCCCTATAAAATTTTATCCCTGAGCTGTGGCTACGGACAAGTCCCGACAGCTATAGTTGCGGTATAGGGGCAGCTATAGTTGCGGTACTCACCTGCAGGCGATCGCAGAGCGGACCACCCTGGCACAAGTGACTGTGCATGAACGCACGATCCGACATAGTATGGCAAAGAGCAATATTGCCATACTAGTTGTTTAACTTACACTTTACTTTATTGTGTGAGAATATACTCACAATTTTAGAAAATTAATAAAAGTTAATTTTTATTACACTCACAACTTTCTTTCTCCCAAATTTCCCCCTCCCTTTCTCTTTTTTTGATATATGTCCCATTAGGTGGTGCACACAGTGAGTGTCTTGCAATTTGAACACGTTACGTGCTTTCATAAAAATGAACATGATATTAATGTAATAATATTGTGTCTTTAATCTTCTTATGCCCTTGTTTTTAAGAATAAAAGACTTTAAAAATCAGGCAAATGAGCCTGAGGAACTACAGGCTCCATTAAAACCTATGAAGCCCGGAGCCCCTCAGGCTCATTTGCATCATTTTAAAATCCTTTTTTTGTAAAAACCAGGGAATAACAAGCTTTCAGAAGAGCAGATCTTACCAGGGGGGGGGGGGGGGGGGGGACACACACCAGTATGTCAGTGTGCTTGGTATACAATTCTTGATCCTGCTGGTAGATTGTTTTTCAACCACTATCTTGCTGGGACAGAAACAATTCTGCAGAAATAAATGGCTGTGAATTTAAAAAACTGTGATTGTATTCATCCACTATTTTGGTACTGTAAACTGCAGCGATTTAGAAGCAGAACCATAGAACCTTGAGACCCTGGCCTAAAAAATACAACTTGTACAGGAACAGACAGGAATTCTCGCAAATTACCAAAAAAAAATAACAAGGGTTCAGGCACTTTTAATTATAGTGTATAAAATACTCAATATCGATTTTTCATGACCATTAACTAATTGGAAATTATGGTAAATACAGTAATTAATTTACAGATGTTACCAGGCTCCCTATAACCAATCTATAGTTGTTGCCACAGTCTCATAATGTGTTGCTATATTATAAACTGCTGTAAAATCTACTGTAAGTCTACAGCTCTAGAGAGTTTCAGTTAATTAACCGCAGCGTTATCACATTGTAAACATTTTATTGTATATCCTTCAGTTCAGATCCTTTAATTTTACACTTAAACATGTTTTAAGAACAGGGTTTCTTTTATTACAGTTTGAACATGACCATCGACATACACTATAATATTTGGAACAATGAAAAGACAGCTGTACAGTTGGTATTGGGGATTACAGCGGTGTACTGGGAATTTAGAGGAAGAAGGATTTATCACTACCAGCTGTAGCAGGGAGAAGAGATTAGAATCACATCAAACTGGTCAGCACTTTATTAAGAGAAACAGAATAAATCAACATCTAGCCCCAAGCTAAAGCAAATCTTTTGGACTGTGTCTTGGATTTTCTGATGTTTTTTTACTCTCGGAAAGAACATTTGTGATGATGTAAACTATTGGTATCCCTAAATTACAGAATCCTAACTATGAGCAACATCCCACAATTTAGGCTCATCCACAGAAACAATGGAAATAAATCATTTAGATCTTTCTTTTATGGGAGTTCCAAGTGTTATAAATATCTATGTACTGTAAATAATGTAAAAGTGGTATAAAGTACAAAAGAACCTACTCCACAACTACTAGCAACTTAAAAAGTTTTTCCCATTAAAGAAAGTTTTCAAATCTTAATCCCCTACTAATGTTTACACAATAAAGATAATTTTAACCCCCTTTCTTTACAATTTACTTAGTTTTATTGATGTTATTAGTCCTATCACTCCCTAGAAAGGTCAGTGTAAGAATCCAGAGTGTGGGTGGGGACTCTCTAAGCAGACACTACATGATTCCTCTGTGCTATGTAATGCTGTGTGCTGAGAATGTGTTTAGGCTTTATATATACTTTTATTTACCTTCTGAACATTCTGACACATTGAAAAAGAGAGATGAGACAGGTCAGAGATAAGAGATGATGAGATCCATGAGAAGGATTTAAAACACAATGACATTCTCAGCTCTGCTCCCTCACCTAATCAATAAAACACACAGTCATCTCTGCTATAAAGACCTTATCTTTCTGTAGAGTAAGTCTCTGTACACTGCTTGTCGGCAGGAAGTTCCTGTATCTGAGCTGGTCATGTAATGAGGGGAATGGGAGGCAAGAAGGCACAGAACACAGCAGTGTGCAGATAAGAGAAGCTATTCATGAGAAGAATCCAACCACATTAATATTTACGGTAGAATCCAGGGACAACCAAAATTGTAAACAGCAGGACTCATAGAGACAGGTTGGAATTTTATCTGTGAAATGCTGTATTTTTGTTAATAACATTGAATTAGAGAATGTGTTATTTTGTATCCTGAGTACATTTAAGCATCTTGTCTTTGTGGGAATACACCTTTTATACCACATATCATATATAACATTGTATAGACTATGAGATACAGTAGTTAGGAAGAACCAACCTTTTAACAACCAATCCTTATAAAAGATAAAAGATGCTAACTACCCCCTTTATACGGACATCCAATTCCAGCTATTGTAATCCATACAGTAAGACAGGTTAACACTCAGGAACCAACACAGTCTGCGTCGTGGCCCTTGCTCAGGGGAACTCGATCCTCACAGAAAATAATTTGCAGTGTGCAAAAGTAAAAGAACAGGAGAGCACTCACCAAAGCAAGCCAGAAGAAGTGCACACTGCGCAAAACGGCTGTCGCTGTTTTTGCTGCGCACTGCATGCATCACTCCCTCTCCCCTGGTATGTATCCCTATGATATGCAATAAAGAAAAATGTGCCCGAAGAAAACCTAATGACTGCATTTTACTATTGCACACTTTTAACAACTAATGTCTCACATTGTGTGTAACAATGCTTTTCCTGTGTAATTCTTTACTATGGTTGCATAGTACAATCGGTGCAGGGTTAGTCAATCCTAAGTACTTTTGCTTTGCACTACTGAGATACTGAGTTTGAATCTAAACAAGAGGAACTTTTATTACATAGTAGATTTCCTCTAATGCTCCAAATACATGCTGATACACTCACTGACATTGATCGCATTGATCCTCACATATGTGTATAAGAAATGAGATTGTAAGTCTTACTGTAGATAGAGGTGGATGTGAGTAATAACAATCTTTGTTCAAAGCTTATAAATACTGTAAATATCCATATTTATACTACTATATTTCCCAATTAATATTGATGCAATTGACCTCTATAATACTTCTAATTAACTGCTTTAAGACAGCTTACTTTATATAAACGTTTGCTCTATCTGAGCTTTGTACAGTGCCGCTTGTATACAGTCAGCTGTAGGATGCGATTTGGCAATTGTGTTATACACAGTGAGTGTCAGCTGCATATTACAGCAACATGGGCTGGTGATCCAATCACTGTCATGGCAGCCTCAGGATCCCCATGAGTGTCCAATATCGCATTATGACACATCCTGCCTCCAGCAGCCCATGTGTGTGCACAAAAAAAACAGGAAAAAAACATATTCGGTATGACTGCATGTGTAACAACATGTGAACGACATAAAATAAATAATAAACACTTGCCAAAAATGATATTATAAAAATTTTAAAAATAGGTACTTGTTCCAAAATAGTATTGGTAACGTCTCACACAAAATGAGGCCTCAGTCAGCTCCATCACGAGAAAAATAAAATATTTTGGTGCAGCAAAGACAAATTGAGTTTAGTTTTATTCAGAAAAAATTGTACTTTAACTATTACTGTTATGGTTTGGTGAAAACCTCAAAAAAAAAAATTGAAAAGCAAAATTGATAAATTTTATTTTCTTCCAACGAGAAAGAGTTGGGTTCACACCTCACTTGTTTCCATGCGTTGTAAGGACAGGTCGATTCCAACATGCCCTTACAAATATGGCACAGACTCACCCACTGTATGTGTTAGGGTTGGGTAACACAGAAGACAGGGGATAGTGTGCCCTGAGCTTGCCCCAACCTCTGTCCCTTCCTATAGCCCCCCCACGCTAAACCGTGGGGCAACTACTTGAAGACTCAAAATACACTGGATAAGTGTGGGAATGGAAACACAAACAGACTGACAAACATAAAACACAAAGGAATGGTAAACTAGCCGGAGTCACAATGAGAGGGTACGTCAAGAGCAAAATCAGTAAGCAAAGAGTCAATGTCAAAAACTAGCCAAGGTCACAACAATACAGATACAAATACAGAGTAATACAACCTAATGCAGCAAGCAAGTGATGAAGGGATTTCAAACACTGGCACAGGTGACTAGTGAGGCTGCAATTTATGCAGCCAGAACTCCACCTCCAGAATCTGATAGGAGCTGGACAGCTTCTGGGAATTAACCCCTCATGGTGCAGAACAACCAGGCAGCATGCAGAAGTACCACAAGTCCCAGCAGTTCCGAACCCAACTCCTAGACAGCACAAGATCTTAGCAGCCGCTGCCCGGGACGAGAGGCGGAGTTTGCACAGATACGCGCCGGGGGTCGGAGAATGCTGCTGGCACCAGCAGAACGTAGCGAACCTGACAGTATGCCTACACAGTTGGATATGTTGCCCGGAGACCCCCTCTCCCCCCTAATGGTGATTGGCTATATGCAATGGCAGATCTACATCAGAGAAGCCAGCAGAACTATCTGTCACTGTGGAGGAGGGCTGTCGGGGCTTTCCTCAGAGGTGTCTCTGTGCTGGGAAGCACCTACATGTGTTATACTGTGACCTCTCCACTCCTCCACATTACATCCGGATCTTCCTGTTATCGGAGGGAAGGGGGGAGCTTGTTACACTGTAGAATGTGTGTGTGTGTGTAACCTGTAAGTGCTTTGTATGTTTGTGTAGGTAGAGTATATATGAATGTGAATATAGATATATGTGTGTGTCTTATGTGTGTTACATATTAGTATATGTTTTCCCCACCGAACAGCAGAGATAAAGTATCATCATAATAACAGTTTGGTGCTGCTATTTTATCGGAAAATATGGATTCCTTGCATCATATATCACTATATCCCTTGTAGTCCCGTCCCCACATTAGGCATCATGCACCCAGCTTTATTTTTGGTGGTATATGATCCAGTGTAAATCCATTGCACAAAAAAGAACACGAGAGGAATGACTTACACTAGAATGTGGAAAATGAATAAACAGGCTTTATTAATCACAAATCATGATAAAACAAATGTGTTAAAAAGTATGGCTACAGGAGAGACCAAAATTTACATAAGCAGCAACCATAGTACATGAGATCAGTAGTGATAAAAGGCATAATAAGGTAACCAACCATTATTAAGTATGCCCATCCGGACCACAAGTAATGTTAACCATATGAAATGCAATAAAGTAAAAGCGTAAGTACATTAGTATAGAATAATGGTCCGGATCCCTATGACCATGGTTACCTGGCTTGCGAAATCCCCCAACGCACGTTTCAACCCGCCAGTCTTTCTCAAGGGGTAAAGTGACATACGCATGACCGGACATATAAACCGGACCTGACCAATGAGTGATCGAGAGCTGTCAATTACGGTGATCCACCTGTGTGGTCGGCGCATGCTCAGTTGGCCCGCATCTCCGTCATCAAGCGGGCCGGGCAGTGACATCACAGTGGCGGTGTGACCACCGAGTCATGTAATTGCCAATGTCACGAGGCCCGAGGACCGCAGGACGGGAAAAGCCGAGCATGCACATGTGATGCTCGGAGCGGAATAACAGGTAATGTATGGAACCATCAAAGGATCGCCAAAAATATATGACCGCTCCAAATAATCATATCATGGGCAAGATTTTCAGAATGTAAGGTCATATGCTAAAACATGGTAGAAATCATTGAAGTTATTAAATAAATCCAAACCCTTTCATGTATAACAGAGCGCAGTTTAAATTGGTATTCGGGAAATAAACACTTAATAAACTATAATATGCATGTAGAAACCTTATCGCATGATCCAGTGTATCAGAAGTAAATCCTCCATAAACACACATTTGTTTACACCAAAACGCTTGTGATCGGGAACCAGCACCACAAGTTCTGCATTGCTTACATACAAAAATTATAATTGAATAGCCTGTAGAGTGTGAAACCTGAAATTGCTACTTCCTGAACACCAGCTGACCCCAAGGTTACTGTCAAAATGGTGTGGGATTTGCCTTTTCCAATGCATTCTGCACCGCTTGTACAGTATTTTCCATTTTTGTTCAATGGGCATGATACACTCAGTACATCCCTTGGTGAATTGTATGGCTTTCCACTGTTTTGGTACCTCAGGGCATCTCCAAATGTGACATGACTGTGTGGACATACACTAATTTACATGCACATGTTGGGTATTAACCTACAGTACTTGGGAGAAATTGCCTAAAAATTGAAATTACTTAATTGATGCACAAACAAAAACTTTGGCCCATTTCTATCATATATTTATCTAATATATAAAGCTGAGTGTATGTGTGTGTGTGTATATATATATATGAACTGAACTGATGCCTCAAAAAGAAGATTTTAACATTATTAGTCTCCTAACATCCTAAAAAAAGGATGTTTAAAAAAGGTTCCATTGGAAAGAAAACATATAGTAAATGTTAGTTATTCGTTTTGTCTATCTGTCTCAAAATTAGGGCATTTGGGTTGGCGTGTCCTATATAGTGCATGGACTTATAGCTGCAAATAGCAGCCATTTCAGGGTCACTACTCTTGTCTGGTCTGGTGAGCGTTTACAACCGCAAAGCAAACATCTGGGGGGTGGGGTTCGGCAATTGCGCTGCCATTGAAACACATGCCATTGGTAACCAGCACCTAGTGTTTTGCATTGTTTTGCACTCATATGCAATCAGTTTGGTGTCTGCCTCTGTGAACTTGTATTTCTTTTCTAAATGTAATGATCAGTAGGTTGGAGAAAGGGCATTCTCACGCGCAAAACGGTCCGTCGCCTTGGCCCTGTCCTGACCCCTTTGAAATAAAGATGTTTGTTTGAACATTGCCTCAGTGAGTGGCATGCTTCATTTCTTCTACCCTGCAAGCAGAACATGTGACCGGATCCTCAGTCCGCAGTCTAGAGCAATCACCACCCAGTGTGAGTCCACAGTCTAATGTAATAGCTACCACCTGCCAGTCTGCAGTCTAGTGTAATTACTACCACCCATGCAGTCTCACTAATGTTATCACAATCCCCTGTCATTCCGCAGTGCATATGAGTTTAAACAATGCAAAAAATAGGTGATGGTTACTGATTGCATGTGTTTCGATGGAAGCAAATATGGAATCGGGCCGTGCCTCGGCCCAAGGTACGAATGGGGGAGGTCCCTAGGAGGGGTTGGCAATAGCAAACCAGTTGAGATCATGGGCCAAATCACTCTAGACATGACATGTTTCATCTTTTATTAGGCTCATTAGGGGAAAATAATAAAATGTGACCAGTGGTGACCTCATCCCTCCCTCCCTCAGGAATTCTCTTCAGGAATTCTCTTCAGAGGGAGGCGGATATTGAGAGAGATGACTTGGACGAATAGGATACACCTCTTGTGTCTAAGTCTGCTGGCAAGGTGCCAGCATTTTTAAAAAAGGTGCCATTGCTGAAACTATTTGTTTAAATGGGCTATACGACATTTGGCGCATTAGACATCCTACTGGGCATGATTTTACATTTTATTCTAACCCTCAGAAAAATTTGATACGTCACCAGTGATTTACGGATACTACCTAATCCAGGGAAGGCGACAGCTTTTACTTATGCAATGCCTATGTGATAATTTACTAAACAACAAACTATGGACATTACTACTTCTTTCCTAACTAACCAAGCCAGCCCCATTAGAAGTTTCTTTATAATCCTTTGTGACCCAAATAAATGATCTCACAACTACCTCACCTTGCATGGCATCAGGTCTCAACAGAGAGAGCTCTTATACCATACTTCTGTCTTGGTGTGATTTCTTTGAGCTCACTCAGTGGATTGTATTAACCATTAGAGAACCTGAAGTGTAAACAGGGGCAGAACCTGACACTACATTCGTGTCTTTATTATCCCTTTACTATGACATCACTATGTTTATAATCATGGTGCATTATCACTTTACTGTGAAATCAATGGGGCAGATTTACTTACCCGGTCCCATCGCGATCCCACGATGCATTGTCCAACGTGGATTCAAGTCCGGCGCAATTCACTAAGATTGTGCGTCCGAGTTCCTTCCAGTGTCGCTGCTGCGCCGAGGTCCGCCGGAGTTCACCTGCTTCTTCCTGGTGCATGTGAGTGCTTGATCTTGCGACACAAAACCTTTTTTAAATTCCGTGGTTTGTCCGAAACCGTTGGGTTGTCCGATGGCCACGCCCCGCCATTTCTGTTGCGTGCAAGCTGGCGCCAATGCACCAAAATCCCGGGGAAAATCAGCTTAAAACGGAAATATACGGAAACCCAGCGAAAGTGCGGCGTTCGGACCCTGAGTAAATGAACCCCAATGTGTTTATTTTCCAAATACATCACTGTATTATTTGTACTGTAACATAACCGCATGAATTATCTATGTACTGTGACATCCAAGTTTTGCTATTGGGCCCCAATATTCATAGTTACACTGCGGATAAATACATAGGATGGGCAAGCCACTTGATGTAAACTATAAGCCAAGGTACAATATGTCTTATTATATTGTGAAGTCCACAGAAGTAGAGGACTCTCCGTACAGGTCCTCTGAGATTGCAGGACCTGAGGCATGCTTCTGGTAAACCTTTCTATTCTCTGATCGTTGTTCACATAACAAGGAATGTGATATGTCTAGTTCATTGCAGACAGAGGTATTAAAGAATAAGGGACCATAAGAATTTCTGATATTTCTGTATAACACTAGTTTTTCTTTTCCTATGCAGGATAATTTATTTGCATGTTCCTTTCCGAGTATGACCATATTTTTATGTACTGTTTGGCCAAAGACACTAAATGACAGGATTATCTGAGTATTATGTTAATATTCTTGAAAACTGAGGTTTCTTTAAGAATACCTTTCTTTGATTATTTTCAAACCCCTTTTGGGCAATGTGTCCCTGTTATGATGGCAAACATAGTATAATCGATGTAAAATAGTATATAATAAATAATGTGTATATGTTATGATGCACAGACTAGAATTATTTGACTAGGTTACTGAAAGAAAATAAGGCTAGCATCATCTTTTTCACCTAAAGTCAATTAGCATATTCATATTTCTCAACTGAAATCTAATTTACACTTTTGCCACTAATGTGTTACTTTTGGGGAGTGCAAGAATAACTAATAATAGAGATAGATAAATCAAAGCTTTTGTTTAAAGGCCATAAAAGTTTTTTTCTGGAAATAACAGAAAAGGTGACCTATGATGAGGTGAGAGTGCATTCTGTTCAGCAAGTGACATTCTTATTCAATGGATTCTGCAGAAATCCTCTGCCTTTGGCTGACATGTAGAGGCCATCACATCAAGAGTATTTGTGAAATCGCTGCTGCATCAAGTGATCTTAAGTGTTCTTTTATTTGTCATATCAAAGTATTATATATTTTTTTACTATTTTGCCGTATGACATTGGTCAGCATTTTTTTTTTGTAAATTCAGTAAGGAAATTAAAATAGAAGTAAACATAAGCAAAACCTACGTTTCCATTAATGTCTATAACATGCACTATAGTGTATGTGCGGACTTGCCCAAAACCTCAGCAATTTTTGTTAAACAACACTGTTCTTGACCTCGGGCTGTTTACGATATTGTATCTGACCTTCATTTACATGACTAAGGATATACCAGATAGTTCGTTTATTACAAAAGCATAACCTTTTTGTTTAATCTTCCTCCCATCCCATTTAAAACCTGCTTTCTTGTAAGAACAGTGCCACACGTAGCCACAGAGTATCGCAGCTCCACTTCATTTCCATAAATAAAGCTAAGCTGCAATACCAGACATAAACCAATGAGGGTTGTGGCACTATTCCTGGAAAAAAAAACACCCATCTGGTTCTAGTTCTGTCACCAATGGTTATTCCATCAATGGTAATCTCAAATCCATCTGATGCAATAGAAGCATATGGGGTAAACATAATGGGGCTCATTTACTAAGGGCCCCGCGGCCGCACTTTCGTCGGGTTTTACGACTTTTTCTGGGATTTTGGCGCACGCAATCGGATTTCGGCACAATCGCGACAGCTTTCACGCAACAGAAATCGGGGGCGGGGCCAACGGAACAGGGAACGGGGCAGCACTGGTTATCATCATTAAAAATTAACCAGTTAACTAGTAAAAAATGGGCAGTTCGCTGTGTTACCTAACACTATAGACTTAGTTATAAGGTACAGTGCTGCACATGTCAGCCGTGTGGATTATCAGATAATTTTATTCAAAGTTGATTGATGAGTTTATTCAAGTTGATGGATGAGTGGAATAAACAATAAAATAACTCCTGATGAATTCAGCCTGGAATGAAATACCAGTCGATTTATTTAGCGGTTCCCCGCTGACCTCTGGCCCCCTCTCTAGATTATTTCCTACCATGCACATTTGAAAGTGACTATTGGTCAATTTTGCCCCCTTGAGGTATCCTGGTTTATTTTTTGCACTACCTTGCATCACAGTGGCATTTATCTGTTCCCTACCTATGCACTAAGATTACTTTTCTTCATTATGATCTATATTATATTTACTATCTATGATTTGGTTCTTCACAGTTTTTTAGTATCTATTTTTGTCAGTTTTTGACATCTTATACTGACATCTTCTGATAGTTTACCGTACAGTAAATTACCGTAGTATTTTTATATACTAAATTCTGTACAAACTAAGATATGGACATAATTTTTTTTAAAGGGTAAAAAGAACCCTTTCTCTTGTTCTAATTCTAGTGTGGTTCTGCGTGCTGGACATTTATGTTTTGAGGCAATTTTGGTCTTATTGTAATCCCAGCCCAAGAAAGAAAAATAAAGGTAGATCTACAAACATGCAGAGTTTTTACAATCACTGATAATTTTAGGTGTCTGTAAAATAACAACGGCTGAGAACCTTGCCTGCAGTGAAGACATCTGTTCCAGTCAACCTAAAGACGATGTATTATGTAGTGTGTAGCAGTGTAAAGACTTGTTTTCACTTAATTAACACATCAGAAAACCCTGAGAATTACCCTGCCATGACAACCTGATCAGTTTTTAGCATATGAAAATTCACCTGCCTGTTTCGACTGGGACAGCAAAGACCCAGCTAAACTCCACAAGAAATACAACCAAGGATAGAAAAAAACAACCCTACCTTCTATGTGACCAGGTCTTACTCTCGTGGTGAAAAGGGCAGGACAAACTCTCATGGTGAAAAGAACAGGAGTGACAAATTGTCCAATAGATGTCTCTACCCTTGCTGGTATTATTTGCTTTCCTCTTTTATCATATTTCTTTTTACAGGAACCAAGAGCAAATGCCTATTGCTTATCTTCCCTACCCTGTGAAGAATCAGTACACAATAATTGCCTATTATCACATTGACATCACAAGTATTCTTTTATTGTGTTTGATTTTTATTACAGATGGTAAAAGTGTTTTTTACAATATTTTTTTTAAAATGTTTTTACTACTACTGATTACCAGATGTAACCTGGTGGAACTTATCCAACCTATTATCCAGGACTGTAAAAGGATCACAATGATGTCGGTCTATATTCTGAAAAAACAGGTTTACAATGACAGGTTCACGATGACTTGTGAGCCACAATCTTCATCACAAATTTCATTTCAGAGGAAGGCAGCCCTAAAAGCCAAAGGATGCTGTAAAAGCGAAATGACACCTTTCAATCTCAGTTGTGGAGGTTAAGCGGAGGCTATTAGAGACCCTCTTCCTCTGATTGAGATATAAGATGCAATGGTCACTACTAACCACCACATCTCCTAAGATGAATGTCAGCAAAAAGTAAACAAAAGAAGACTTAAAGGAAATTTACCATTTGCTTTTATGCATTATGAAACAAACATACTTTGAGAATGCTGTAGCATCCGATTGGTTTTGCTGAAAAAACAATTATAAAATAATGATAATGAGGCTCTGTTGCTCCTGTGGCTACTCCGGTGCTTCTCCTCCCCCTAATTATGCAGTGCTTCAGCCTTGCCCAACCCAACATAAGCTGAGAAAACGTCATCACTGTGTTGTCCCTGACAGGCAGAACTAATGAATTGCTGCACCATCACCTCGCTGCTGTGTGTGAGTCATCCAGCTCAGGTTCATTAGTCCTGTCTGGACAGTTCAGGAAGGTCTGTGTAATGTGTTTATATATAGCAGCCAGCAGCACCCAGCTTTCCCAAGGTCCTGAATGTTATAATTGTTTTTTTGAGCAATACCAAGTTCAGAGAGTAAACAAGATATGTTTCTGCATCAGGGTAACTACAGACTTCTCAAGGTATGTTTGGTTTACAATGTATCAAAACAAATGGTACATTTCCTTTAACTTTTATGGATTAGCTAACAAGACAATAGCAAATATTGCTAAAGCAGGTAATGTACAAACATTTAAATCAATTCTTGCTTGGATATTGCTGCAAGCAACAAACTCCCTGTATTTACTCAACAGGCCAACATATGCAATTGCTTTCTCACCAGTACTCAAGCTCTAAGCTGAATGAGACCCAAGACTTGGGAGGTTAAAGCCATTAACTGTGTAGAGGGATTACTATTCTTGTCAATATGCTCCTAATGGGAATTTTACTTAAACACATGTATCATATAATTGATTACAATACATTAAGAGAGCATCAGTCTAGAATTAGCAATGTGCACAGGAAGCAAAGAAAATGTGTAGAGCCGCCGTCACCCAGAAAGCGCAGAACATGAAGTCTGTGTTCTGTCAACTACAGCTGTTAAACAACAGTAAACAGTCAAAGGCTTGGAGATTTGCACATTGTTGAAGTCTTATGTAATTTCATGCAGGCACTCAATGCAGGTTGCATACAATTGAGGAAATGAGAGGCTTTTTTATCCTGATGCTGGGAAAGAAATAACACAGCACTTATTGTCAATTAAACATTCAAGGAGCAAATGGAGCTGCTACACTTCAGCTTTACACACTGCCATATGGATGGAGGGGGGTTCTCAGAAATACGGCTCTGTTTTCTGCACCATACACAATGGATTCTATGATTTCTAGTACAATACCTGTGTTTTTCCACAAGTGATCTAAGTCCTTACTCTATATGTAAAATTAATATTGCATCCCAATATTGTAAAACATATGGATATGTGTATGGACAAAGCTTCATGCAACAACTGTTACAATTCTCAAAAGCGAGAAGCATTAAATTAAATTATACATTCATTGACACAAAGCAGGAGGCTAAAGACAATATGGATTCCATGGGGGAGATTTATCACAATCACAAAGTCTTGTGCAGTGCAAGAATTTACCATGTGGTCGTGGGGTTGAATAGAGGCTGCAGTGGCCAGTGGAGTGGTCATGAATGGAGCGTTCCACCCTGTACCTGTGTAATCTTGAAAAACCTGTGAACTCTTGTCCCAACGGATACATCGGAGGACTATGCCTCTTCCTCTTGATGTATGTGGCAGGACGTGGGGGAGTGTGGCTGCTATTATAAGCTGGCGCAGGAGCACCGCCCCTTTTTTTAAAATCAGTTTTAGGCTAACTGCACCGGCCTGTATATTGACCCAGACCTTGCACAGGATGGAAGTCTTTGCTTTATACAGAAATACAACACAAGGACTTCTTATCTGCGAGACAACCTGCATAAGTTCTTGTATCATTTTTCTGTATAAGGTGGTGACGTCTGTGCAGGAGTGGAGTCTGTATTATAGGGCCAGAATTAATCCAGTCATTGAATATCAAGCTGCTCACTATATGCAAGCGAAAGTTATAGGGGTTGTTCCACTTATGCAAGCTCTCACTTATTGATTCCTATTTTAAGCTAATCATTTTACTAACAAATTGTAATTCCTATGGTTGACATGATGGAAAGACAGTAGGAGGCTCCCATGTCCCCCATGTAAGAGAAGTGGAGGTTATGCATTTGCTCTACTGCTCCATTTAAAGGCTTTTGCATTCTATTTTGTCTTTTTCATTATCGGCCCTTATACAGAATAACTAGAGTGGCAGTGTGCATGCGTGACTATTAATCCATTCAAATGAGGGACACAGGATCCCTATTCTCATAATCTGTGGTTGTGTTCCTGGGGCCAACCCATGTTATGATAAAGGGGGAGCGCTATATTCATTATAACTGCACACTCCACATTTCATGTAATATATTGTGCATTGTGGGTAGGAGTCATAAAAAATAATGCTCAGAATTCTCTTGTTCTCATGTAACTATCTGGGAACTTCATATTTAATCCAGATTTTTATTTGCTTGGCTGTTACTTTCCTGCTATGTGAAAAATGTGTCATTAATGTTTTGTGGGATTTTAATCTATTTCCTTTTTAATCCTCCAGTTTGAGGTCCTTAGAGACTATGTGTACAGCTTCATCAAGCTCTCATGTGTGTTTACACATCTAATCTTCTTCCTACTCTCCCCAAGACAAGGAAGGTTCATTCCATGGGATTATGATATTAACAGGCTGAGTGACTTGGTCACTTTGTAATCTCCGGCTTGGTTAACAACCTCCACAGAAGAATGTAGAAATTAATAGTCACATATTCTAACAGTTGGTTTATAAAGGATTGCTTAAAGGGGTTTGACAGGATCAGGATATTGATGGCCTGTTCTTCCACACTCTGAAACTGGGTCAATCAGTTTCCAAAGGTGAACAGGACAAAGCTGCAATATTCTGTACCATATAGTTATTACAACAGATAAAATATAAATGACCTACATTAGAAAAACCCCTTTTGGGGTTTCATGTATTTAGGAGTGAGAATGATGTATGCAGATTAGCAAATACATAATATTTGTAGACAGACTTCACCCTATGCATTGTATTGGTAAAATGTAGAATGTACAAAAAGAATTTTCATGGTATCAATCCTAAAATCTGCATTGTAGGTTTATTAATATGGAGGCAATTCACTGATTTTGTTCATTTGTCACAAAATACAAACTGCTCTACCCCATTCAAAATCCCCTTCCTATATGGGGAAGATATAGTTTATGGGCCCTTTATGTTATGTTCAAAAATGCATGGCTCTATTTGCCATGCTTTCTGGTTGCCATGGGAAACTGTATTGTACAACTAGAGACAGGAGGCTTGTTGAGAGGAGCTGAAGGACCTGTAGTGATGTCACAAGCATGTGGCTCATCGAATGCTTCAGGTGGGCTAATTACATATAAGCTGTCCTGCATCATTTGAAAGTACTTAGTTGGATGTAAAAGACCTTCAATAATGTCATAAGATTGTCATATGCTTCAGATCGGCCAATTACAAACAAGCCGTCCTGTTTGGCTTCAGTGGGGTGAGTTGATGTCACAACCTGGAAGTGCCCACCCACTTCAGGAATAGCTGAATCTGATTCTTATGTTACATATATCAGATATGTCTCAGGTTAGGAAGAAGCCAGCAGCATGATACGGGTATCATTGACATTGTTATCAAAGGCTCTTTTCAGTTGTGCTACACTATTTTTTGTCAGTAACTTTACAGTTATGCTTTAATGCTGTATCTTTCTGAATGAATGGCGTGTAATGCTGTACTGAATGCTATCGCCCTAATAAAAAAGGTTTAATACTTCCAGATATTTAAATAAGAACATTAGAATTTGTGGATACTTAATAGGAAGTGATGACTGACTGATGACCATCATTTCATAGAGGAACATGGTGGTCATTTTTGTTGGATCATACAATATCAGATAACACTATCCTATGCTATATAACACAGGTATTTCCACCAGAAACTTGCAAGCACTATGCTACCATATTGAGTCCCCATATGGTGGCACATGCAGTACCTATGGCTCTGCAGCATGCTGGTACTCTCCAGGCCCTATACAGGGTACTATTAAACAATGTTTATCTAATACATCAGCACAAATTAAATTTTGTTTGTCGATTCAAGTAAACAATAAAATCACAAATGTGTTGTGTAGAAGTGAAAGGGTTAAACCATGACAGATCTAGTTATATTATTGTAGCATTAAAAAGAATAAAGGTTGATCCATCCTTGCTGTGTGTCATAAGCTGACAGCACATAACACATAACATGACTCCCCTCCATCTGACACACAATGAATTTGGTGGTACACCCCAGTGTGGCCTGGACCGGGCTGCCATATGAAGCCGTGAGTTTAATACAAGCTGGCATCCTCTTGTAACAGTGCGTACCTTGGAGTTTCTGTCTGCAGATGGCACTTGTTTTGGAATTAAGGCTCCACTCTGCAGTACATTCCTTAACAAACAAGTCGGACACTACTTCATAGTCTAAGTAAACTATACTGTGTTTGGATACAATTGCAGATTGTAACCATTTTATTTATCTTTCATAAATCCAGATGCTACAATCTTCTACAGGTGTCGCCATTCAGTGTATAGACTACTTCTAGTAACTAGGAGATTTAATGGACACTTATTATCCTGCACTTGCTGGGAAGGATGCCTGGACTATTCATTCCATACCTTCTGCACTCTACTATTAGAGTACATAACATAGGTGTACAGGAAAGTTATATTAGTCACTTGGGTAACAGTATATGCTGGACCAATAAACTGACCTTCCAACTGTCCATAATGGGGAGGGCCATAGGTAGTAGCTATGACCAAAATAGATACTAGATTGTTATATGTAATAATATATGAGTGATAGATAGATAGATAGATAGATAGATAGATAGATAGATAGATAGATAGATAGATAGATATGGGATAGACAGATAGATAGATAGATAGATAAAGTAAGGGAAAATTCGGAGCAGCACAGCAACCTCTGTGGGTGCAAACCGTAGGTCCCCAGGCCAGGGGACTGAAATATATGAACAGGAAAAGGCAGCACTCCGTATATAGTGTCAAATCAAGATGGGTGTCTTTATTCCATAAGCGACGTTTCAGCTCCTTGCGAGCCTTTATCAAGCATGATGCTTGATAAAGGCTCGCAAGGAGCTGAAACGTCGCTTATGGAATAAAGACACCCATCTTGATTTGACACTATATACGGAGTGCTGCCTTTTCCTGTTCATAGATAGATAGATAGATAGATAGATAGATAGATGTAATAGTGTAGATGGAAAAACAAATCCCGGACCCTTCAATCCATGTGCAATATTTCCAATCCACATAGGATCATTCTGAAAAGTTGCACATGGGTAAAAGAACTCAAGACTTATTTTTCCCCTGGATTGTAATGTTTCCTGTTCTTTGGTCTGCTTTGAGGAGTGCATCCACACATTCATTTGGGCAATGCATTTCTCACTGTGTTGCTTTTTTATCTCCTTTGATGCATAATAGGTATATATGAGATAGATAGATAGATAGATAGATAGATAGATAGATAGATAGATAGATGATAGATAGATAGATAGATAGATAGATAGATAAATAGATAGCAGGGAGCTAGTAAGATTCCCTACATATATAATGTATAATGTATAAGACATGGGTAGATAGGGAACAGACCGCACTGATCATTTGAAATGTACCAAAGTAGTATCTTTCAAACAATGGGATCTGCTGAAGTACCAACTTCTGGATATCCCAAGCCTTTAGAAGAAGTGGAAGCATTTTCCTCCTTCCTTCAGAGTTTATCTGAAGCATAAAATAAGAGATATAAACTACTTTGATCCTAGTATTAAATCTAGTATTGATCACATGAGCACTACCCCTGTGCGATCAAGTACAATATCTAGCACAGCCACAAAAGTGTGGTTTCCACTGTAAATCACCTTCCTCATATAAATAATTATTGAGTGTATTACATTATATTTTTCCATGCTTTCCATCTACTTGAAATTTTTTGATCTCCAAGTGAACGCTTTAGCCAGCATGAACAATAATAACAACAAATACCAGCAAGAAACAAAAGCTAGCAGTTATTACTATAACCCTAACCTTGCACATTGTGCAGAGCAGGGCATGCTGGGATCTGTAGTGATAAACCAGAAGGGCTAATGCCCCAGGCATCTGTCAAAGCAACAGGTAGAAAAAGGTAGAAATTACTATGTAGGAGCTCTGACATATTGTTTACAGATAGTATATCTATCACTAACACACACACACATATATATATACATACACCTAATGGACCAATCAAAGGTCAATGAGGGTAAAAGATTCTATAGAACGTAAACAATAACAACAATGTGAATACAGCATATAATTTTGTATGCAGTTAGTCAGCTGACACTAACATCTGAAAAGAATGTAACATAAAAAGGGGTTAAATATTGATCAGTGAATATCATATACCCTTTAATATGCACATACATAATGCTTAGTGCCATATATATATATATATATATATATATATATATATATATATATATATATATATATATATGTGTGTGTGTATATAATCTGCTGGCATATCCTACACCAGTTAACCCTATCCTATCATCTTAGTTTATATGTCATAACTTGAGCATAAGTGTAATATACATATAATCATCACTGCACAAGAAATGTATCATGAAAATGACATCAATGACCTTTGGTAAAGCTTATCACATCCTCATGGTCTTTTCTTATTTAAAACTAATATTTCACATGTTGGCCAATTCATGCAAAATGGATAGTGATATGTGTGGGATAAGAGATAAAGTTGACAGGAAAGAGGGAAGATGCAGCACTAAATGAATATATATACAGTAGAAAAGACTAGTACTTACAGTCCTCTGAGACGCAGCCAGATTTTCTCAATCTGTTCCGGCTGCAGATACTTGAGCGAATTGCTTTCAAATTCTTCGATTTCCTTAGTAGGTGACTCCATGGCTATAGGTTTGTGACTTTGGTTGAAGCTCATAAAGGATGGTTACTCCGAACAAACAAATACATGCACAGACAGACACTACAAACTTTGCCTTTAACAAAGACAGGGAGAATCAAACATTTTCTAATGGTGTCTTCTTCTTTTTTCTTTATTGTTTCCTTTTACAGAAATTCCAGATTATTAGAAAAAGTGTCTGCCATCAATAGGAGCTCCAGGTGTATACTGGAAGTAGCTGTGGCAGAATGCCATGATCCTGAGTCTGATGTTAGGGATTAGGCTGATCTCTAGATTGAAATCACTACAGATTTTTGTTTGTTTAAAACGATAAGCCAGACATACAATCGGTAATACCAGCTGAAGACTCTTTATCATTGGAAAAAAAGCCAGTGACAACAAGCTGGGGCGTACAGGGCAGAGGCATCTGCACAGCTTCTAATGTGTCTATTCTTCCCATTTGATGGACCTTGCGTGTTCTTTACTTCAGGATGCTCTGAATGCCAGCCCTTGTCCCCTCCAGCTCCTCTTCTCCCTCCCCTTATTCCTTGCCTCTCTCCTCCCTTATATCCCTCTTTCCACTACCAGTAGCTCCGCTGACAGGCAAGGGAATTGACAAGTGAAGAAAAAGTCATCCCATAGCCAGCCAGGGATATGCCTCTAACACATGCACACACACATCCACTCTTCTCTTCTCATGCACAGATGCACTAAGCAGGCTGCAGGAAAAATTGGCTGCTGCTAGAAATAAATGGGGGTGGGTTGAAGGAAAGTAAGAATAAAACTGGCTTATTAGCACAGTGATACATGGGAGGAGATACTGGCAAGGTGCTGCTCAGAGCACATGCACAACAACCACTCAGCTTGGAAGGTTTAGAGTTGGCTGCGAGAAGAATATCAGTAGTATCCTACATTGATACACTAAAGAAAATACAGAAGCCACAGATAAGACATAACATTCCACTGAGACAAACTGTCCTATGTCGCCTGCAAGAGATACAGATGCCAGAAATGAACAGTGAAGCAAGAGAAAAAGCCATATAACATGAAGTATGAATAAGGGAGAAGAAAAAGAAAGTCACACTCTCGATTCATTCTCTCCTATAAACCTAAGGCACCAGGGTTTCTCTTTCAGTTGAACTTTTTTATTCAAATGTTGGCAAATCTGAGAATCTATTATTTTGTCAGATCCAATACAATATATATATGCTTTTAAATTGTCTGCTTACATCACAACACAGCACCTATAAGTGGTGCTATTGAAGGTATAGACAGGTGTGGCACTTAAAGGGAACCTGTCACCAGTATACCCGGATTTTAGCCCTCCACACTTCCCCATAGAGCATTGCATGTACACTACTAAGCGCCACACTACCTGGGGCGCATGCGCAGATGAATGCGGGGACCTTGCGGCCGGCACTGCTTCATCTGCGCATGTCTGTGCGCACGGCACAAGCGATGCTGACAGCGCAGGCGCGAGAATGCCAGACGCGGTCAGCGAGAGTTGCGGCAAGCAGGCGGGACGCGAGTAGGTGACGTGAACAGTAGGGTCGAGCCAGGGGGCGGTAATATTGATTTGAAAATGAGGCACTGAGGAGACGTTTCCCGAGGGTGGGGGGAATATACTCCTCTTCAACCCCGCCCATTTGGCGACTGGAGTAGTCAAACTGCACAGGTCTTTCAAAGGTAAAATATAAGTTATCTTTTTCTCTGTAAAGCCAATTTTTTCAACAAAAGATGTTTAGTAGTGTACATGCAATGCTCTATGGGGAAGTGTGGAGGGCTAAAATCGGGGTATACTGGTGACAGGTTCCCTTTAAGAAAGCATGATTCTGCAAAACCCATTTGAAGGAGATTTTTCATAATTTATGACCTGTCTATAGGAACCTGAGAAATGGCTCCAAGGAGGATGTTCTCATGAAGTGGATGAAGTGGCCAGTGAATTTAAAGTGTCATGGACTGACATCAGCAGGTTGTAACAGAGAGACAAAGAGACTGGAAGAGTCACACAAAGGCTTAGAAGTGGACTTTTTTTGGCCACATCCCACATAAATGGCCACTTCATTTTGAACATTGCCTTGTGGAACTGGTTGATAAATGGCAAACAGCTCCAGGCACATTTAAGGGGGACGAGGGGCACCCAATAAGGGTACATGAACATGCCACAGGGAGCAGACATTGGGGCTTATTTACTAAGGGTCTCAAATCACACATTTGTCGGACTGTTTGCTGTTTTCAGGGATTGCACAGCTGTGACAGGTATTTAGCAGGGGACTGTGTCGTACTCGTGCACATTTTGGTGCAGCTGGCTTTCATGCGTCAAAAATTGGGGGAACTGATTCGAACTGAGCGCGGGATTGTCGCAAGACATACACTTACATACACAGGGAAGAAGATGGTGAACTCCAGCGGACCTGAGCCGGGAAGCAACACATGCAGGATATCAAGCGCACGATCTTAGTGAATCGCGGCACAGTGCATTATACGTGGAAAATGCACTTTCAGGGAATTCATTGGACCAGGTAAGTAAATGTGCCCCATCATGTTCCTTCATGGGTCGGAGAGCATCTCTCCAGGATGAGGGACCAGTGGGCCGATGTGCTGTTTGCAGATGTTGATTCCTGCTGAGCAGAAATTAATACTACCAATGAGGTTTAAGACATCAAGAAGTGCTGTCACCAGGCAAGCCTTTGGTGGTGGTGATGTTATAGTGTGGGCAAGTGTGTATAGTCACTACAGAACTACCCTATGGTAAAGTGACAAGCCCTTACTACTTAAATAGCATCATTAATCCAGTCATTGTGCCTCTGTATGAACAACACAGGCTTAAATTCATTTTCATGGATAACAATACACAAGCTTATTGAGAGCACATCATCAGGGAATGGCTTCTGGACACTCGGGTACCTCAAATGGAGTGGCCTGCATTTTCTCCAGACCTGTGTCCCAGTAAAATCCAATGGGATTAGCCAAGTCATTGTGTGTAGGCTCTTAACTCTCAGCCCTCAATAACCTTGAGTGTTGAATGCCTCAGCAGACAATTGGACAACTTGCAAACAGCATTAAGATGTCACTGTCAAACCTAAATTGTTGCTGAAGGCCACATGAAGGTTATTGAGACATTGACATTGTTTTGTAGGGTATACACCAAAGTTGTTGGCATTTGTTTAAAAAAAAATTTGAGAAGAGGAGATCTTTACTGCATGCGTCCACTCAAATTCCCTACTTTCATGGTATAATATCATTTTTATGTTCTCAATAAATCTTACCTGAAAACCAAGCATCCCTAAGTTTTTGTGAGTAGTGTATTACAAAGTTTTCTCTGCTCACTACAGATCTATTAAAAGTTTGTAGAAAGTAAATGACCATTGAAATGTCAGACCAAAATCACAAAATCAAAATGGTTTGTTCTACATAAACAGTATACACTCACCGGCCACTTTATTAGGTACACCTGTCCGACTGCTCGTTAACACTTAATTTCTAATCAGCCAATCACATGGCGGCAACTCAGTGCATTTAGGCATGTAGACATGATCAAGACAATCTCCTGCAGTTCAAACCGAGCATCAGTATGGGGAAGAAAGGTGATTTGAGTGCCTTTGAACGTGGCATGGTTGTTGGTGCCAGAAGAGCTGGTCTGAGTATTTCAGAAACTGCTGATCTACTGGGATTTTCACGCACAACCATCTCTAGGGTTTACAGAGAATGGTCCAAAAAAGAAAAAACATCCAGTGAGCGGCAGTTCTGTGGACAGAAATGCCTTGTTGATGCCAGAGGTCAGAGGAAAATGGGCAGACTGGTTCGAGCTGATAGAAAGGCAACAGTGACTCAAATCGCCACCTGTTACAACCAAGGTAGGCAGAAGAGCATCTCTGAACGCACAGTACATCGAACTTTGAGGCAGATGGGCTACAGCAGCAGAAGACCACACCGGGTGCCACTCCTTTCAGCTAAGAACAGGAAACTGAGGCTACAATTTGCACAAGCTCATCGAATTGGACAGTAGAAGATTGGAAAAACGTTGCCTGGTCTGATGAGTCTCGATTTCTGCTGCGACATTCGGATGGTAGGTTCAGAATTTGGCGTCAACAACATGAAAGCATGGATCCATCCTGCCTTGTATCAACGGTTCAGGCTGGTGGTGGTGGTGTCATGGTGTGGGGAATATTTTCTTGGCACTCTTTGGGCCCCTTGGTACCAATTGAGCATCGTTGCAACGCCACAGCCTACCTGAGTATTGTTGCTGACCATGTCCATCCCTTTATGACCACAATGTACCCAACATCTGATGGCTACTTTCAGCAGGATAATGCGCCATGTCATGGAATCATCTCAGACTGGTTTCTTGAACATGACAATGAGTTCACTGTACTCAAATGGCCTCCACAGTCAACAGATCTCAATCCAATTGAGCATCTTTGGGATGTGGTGGAACGGGAGATTCGCATCATGGATGTGCAGCCGACAAATCTGCGGCAACTGTGTGATGCCATCATGTCAATATGGACCAAAATCTCTGAGAAATGCTTCCAGCACCTTGTTGAATCTGTGCCACGAAGAATTGAGGCAGTTCTGAAGGCAAAAGGGGGTCCAACCCATTACTAGCATGGTGTACCTAATAAAGTGGCCGGTGAGTGTATATAACTACATATTCACACCCTATAGGGAACATAATAAGTTTGTTATATTGCAATCTAGCAGATTGTTTTTTTTCACCAAAAATATGAATTACCATATATACTTTAGTATAAGCCAACCCAAGTATAAGCCGAGATCCCTAATTTTACCACCAAAAACTGAGAAAACCTATTGACTCGAGTATAAGCCATGGGGGGGAAATGCATTGGTCACAGCCCACCCCCCAGTATATAACTAGCCAGCCCCTGTAGTATACAGCCAGCCCCCAGGATTATACAGCCTGCCCACCCCCAGGTTTATACAGCCAGCCAGCCCCCAGGAGTACACAGCCAGCCATCCCCCAGGAGTATACAGCCAGCCATCCCCCAGGAGTTTACTGCCAGGCAGCCCCCAGGAGTATACAGCCAGCCCACCCCCTGGAGTATTCAGCCAGCCCGCCCCATGGAGTATACAGCCAGCTCGCCTTATGGAGCATACAGCCAGCCCACTCCATGGAGTATACAGCCAGCCCGCCCCATGGAGTATACAGCAAGCCCGCCCCATATAGTATACAGCCGAGCACATTAAAAAAAACTTTGATAATCACCAGTCTTGATGTCCGGCGCAGCTCCCAGATGTTCCGGTCCCCACTGTTCCTCTTCTTTCTTCTCTATGAAACAGCCCACAGAGACACGTCCACGTGATCTGCCGGCCATCACACTCTATGACGTCATCAGTGCTGACACAATATAGCCACATCATAGTGTGCACCAGCAGATCGCATGGACGCGACTCTGGTGGCTAAGTACAGCACAGAGAAGAAAGAAGAGAACCTGCCACGTGCTGCGACCAGCATCTGGAGCCGCAACAAGGATCCGGAGCCGAGGTGAGCATCGTTGACACCGGAGGGTGAGTATGTAAGTTTTCTTTTTTTAATTGATTGGTGTATAACCCGAGGTGAGGTTTTTCAGCACTGCTGGAAAATTGATGTCTCCATTAATGCTTCTAACTAAAAACTCACTGGTCCCCAGGGTAAAAGTTTAGCCTGGAAACCCCCATGCAAATTTTTCATCATTTCAATATTTCAGCACCCCAATTCATGCAGGGCTGGCTACCTTGCTTATTTGAAAAGAAATCCACCACTTTTTTCCACCGCTTTTTAAGCCACCCATACCTCTTGCTAGCTTTAGGCATGCTGATTAAGGATATTAGCTCCTTTAGCCATAAAATCCAGGGATTTCACTAAAAACCTGCTTTTAGAATTATAGTAATAACTATCACAGGCTCCTGGCACATCACGTGGAGCTGCTGGGGTGCTCTCCTCTGCTCCTAATTATGTATGCCTCCAGCCCCTATTGTGTAAGCAGCTGGACAGTGGACTTTTTTTTTTTAAGCTGCTTTTCCTGCTCTTGTGTGTCACTCATGTTATCTAATGCATACTGTAGGTTGGAGGTGTGCAAAATTAGGAGAGACCCAGCATCTCTGTGTGACGTGGCAGGAACCTCTGATGTAGGGGCATAACTACAGTGGAAGGAGCCACAGAAGTCATTAGGGGGCCTACAGTATCAGGGGGCCCTGTCATCCAACTTGATACGCTAAAGATTAGAGGATGTGCACCAATATATACATATTATGCTGCACATTGTACAACATAATATGCATATAACGTATATGCATGTGTATAGAGTGTATGATGTCTGTATATACTGTATGTGTGTATACATGCTTTATGTTTGTACAGCAAACTTTTATAGCACTGTATGTGTGTCTATCTGCTCTATATTTGTGCACATAAGTGTATAAATGAGTCACTTGTGACTTGTATGCGTGAGTATACAAATATGTATAATTTTTAATTAGGAAGGGGGCCCCATGCAGAAGTCTGTTATGGGCCCTGCCTCTCCTAGTTACTCTACTTCTCTGATGATAATTAGCATGAACCTAAAACAGTTTTTTAGCAAAATCCCTGGGTTTTATGGCTAAAGAAACTAATATCCTTCCTCGGCACTCCTGCAGCTAGATAAAGTTATGTGTGGTTTAAAAAGAAGTTTTGTAAGTGATAGAAATCCTTTTAGGTTTATGGTAAATTAAGGACACTTTTCACCGAGGAAAAGTTTTTTATGACATGGTAAATTTCGATACATAGGCGGAATGTGTTGTTCAGCAGCTTTTGGGCCACGACAATAGTGACCACTGATCACTACAACCTTATAATAGCTTCTATTATGAACACTGCAATTAGCAAAGATTTGCCAAAACTTATTTTCCTGGACTTTGAGCTACAGGAGCAACACAATAGGGCACATTTACCAAAAACAGTGCAGTCTGCACAATGTGTATAGTGCAGGGTGCGCCAGCCAAATTCAGAATTTCTGGCGCACGTTCTGCATGAATCTGGCGCCCCCTGCACTCTTTTTTTGGTACCCCTTTAACATGGGGCGTGCAACACACTTCTGTTGGACTTTGCATGTTAAATCTGGCACACGGTCCGACTGAGCACCGGAAGGCCCCCTTCAGTGCAGAAATGTGTGTAGCATGAAGCATAGTGCAGCCGCAACACAAAACTGTTGTGTGGGGCACAAATGTGGACACTTCTTAAATACCTATGAAAGCAGTTTGAACCTAAAAGTAAATGTGCCCCAATTAATAAGTTTCACAAGCTGCAAATAAACCTGACTGCAGAAGGTGACCTGCATGCTGTGGGAGACCTGCAGCAGTTCATGCAGATGAGTAAAAGTTAATGATACTCAAACATTTCTACATAATCAAACTTTTGTGACCTTTAGTATGCAGCTAGAAATAATCCAGCATCAAGACAGTAGTGTGTATTGGATTCACCTAGGAATCCATGTTCACCGTGAGGGTTAATTACAACTGTACAACTAGTGATTTATTTGTTTAAATTAAGGTATATATTTATTTACAAAGGACACGTAAATGAAATTCTTTACTGTCAAGATGTGGGAGTCCACGGCATGGATGGCCAATCTACGGGTAAAGGAGATATAAAAAAGGGGAGTCAGAGGGTAAGCCTGCGGTGTCCTCGGGTATGTGAGTAGCTTAATAAGTAATAAAGCATAACAGGGCTCACCTCAGGAATAGAATACTGCTCGGAGCTCCCTAAAGGAGGCATTAGTGTAGATCCTGAGAAGATGGCGTCACAAGTGCTGATGCTCCAATATGTAGTTTAGGGACGTCAAAAGAGTACGGGAAGAACCCGTAAGGAGTACACATAGAAATGCACGGAAATAAGCAGAGTAGTGAAGAGAGTCCAGTAGGGTTTAGGGTGTGTAAGACTCAGAGGTCGTGCAGTGTTACCCTATACAAAACCCTATTGCGGACTAACGGTCTATCACTCCCTGAAAGCCTAGCCTCGGAACTGGGATCCTTAATGACCCCAGTCCCGACTGGAACCTGACCCTGCAATTACTGGCCCTGTTATTGGCCTATTCTAGCAGGTAACGTCAGATAACGCGTCAGGGGAGAGTCAGTATAGTGTTAATTCTGACCCCCTGTGGGTAATGTAAAACATGTCATGGCTGAGATCTGAATCCCATGTCCCGACAAGACTTGTTTCGCCCTATGGGCTCATCAGGGGATTGTTGGGTTCATGCAGAGGATACAGCCTTGTCCCTGGTGGGGGCAAGTGCGTGGTAGCCAGGCAGTGGGTGGCTGGTGAGGTATATAACCTCTCGGTAGAAGCCAAGGAACCCACTGGCCTCTGAGTCTTACACACCCTAAACCCTACTGGACTCTCTTCACTACTCTGCTTATTTCCGTGCATAGGGAACTCCGAGCAGTATTCTATTCCTGAGATGAGCCCTGTTATGCTTTATTACTTATTAAGCTACTCACATACCCGAGGACACCCCAGGCTTACCCTCTGACTCCCCTTTTTTATATCTCCTTTACCCGTAGATTGGCCATCCATGCCGTGGAACTCCACATCTTGACAGTAAAGAATTTCATTTACGTGTCCTTTGTAAATAAATATATACCTTAATTTAAACAAATAAATCACTAGTTGTACTTTTTTCTTTATTCACCTGAGTGATTCACCAGGGATTTCTAAGTAGCCTTTTTGAGCTCTCCCACCCACAATTTCCCATTAATTACAACTGGCAAACTATTAACAATAGATTCCATAAATCTCACAGCCTTCACTGTGAATAAGGATTCCTAGTCTTTCCTATATCTGCAGCGATATATAGTACTCATTTACAGGGCTGTGTGGAATATTGTGAACAATAGTTTCCATGAATCCTATGATTTTTTTCATGCATTTTTCACTTGTTTATGCATTGGATTTGACAAGTGCCATTTTTGTCTCTTTAATACTGTTAGCTTAAATTCTTATTACAGAATAGATGATAGCTATTTCCTGCATTTGATGATGCTTTACAAATGTAGTTGACACATCATTTACTAAGGGTCCGCGGAGCGCATTTTCGGCGGGTTTCCTGCCGATCTCTGTTTTGCGCTGCATTTAACAGGGGATTTTGGCGTACTCAATCAGATTTTGGCGCATCAGCGCCGGCTTGCACGCGACTCAAATCAGTGTGCGGGCCGTCGGACAACCCCGACAGATTTAACATTTAGAATTGTGTTACAAGACACGCATCGAGATGAAGAAGGTGATTTCCAGCGGACCTTGGTGGGGAAGTGACGGATGCAGGAACTCAGGCGCACGATCTTTGTGAATCGTGCCGGACTTCATCTTCGACGGAATGTCTGAATTGGGTATCGCGACAGGACCAGTTAACCCCTACGGGACACAGCATCTTTTGGCCTAAAGGACGCGGACCCATTTTTCAAATCTGCCCTGTGTCACTATAAGTGGTTATAGCGTGGGAATGCTATGAGATATCCAGGGGATTTTGAGATTGTTTTCTCGTGACACATTGTACTTCAAATAAGTTTAAAAATTTGGATGAAATCTTTTGCGTTTAGTTATGAAAAAAAACAAAATTTGGCAAAAAATTGGAAAAATTCTATATTTTCAACGTTCTAAATTCTCTACTTTTGATGCAGATAGTCATAGCACCCAAATAAATTCATAACTTACATTTCCCAAATGTCTGCTTTATGTTGGCATGGTTTTTTTAAGATTCCACATATTTTACTAGAATGTTCTGAGGCTCAGAATTTAGGTATCATTTTTCACATTTTTTGTAAAATCACCAAAACCCGTATTTAGATGGACCTGCTCAACTTCTAATTGACACTGAGAGGCCTAAATAATAGCTAGACTCATAAATTACCCCATTGTGGAAACTACACCCCTCAACGTATGAAAAACCACTTTTAAGAAGTTTGTTAACCCTTTAGGTGTTTTATAGGGGTTAAAACAAAACGGAGGTGCAGTCTGAAAATTGTAATATTTTTTCACAATACACTCATTTTGGGTGGAAAATTAAACATATACAATGGATTAAATGAAAAAAGGCTCCACAAAGTTTGATACCCAATTTCTCCCGAGTACACCGATACCCTATATGTGGTGGTAACCTGCTGTATGGGTGCACGGCTGGGCATAGGAGGGAAGGAGGCGTCATCCAGATCCAATTTGCTATGTCACATTGTACAGGCTATAATTTTTTTCTTTTTTTATTGAGGACCTATAGGGGCTTATTTCTTTTGCCACATGAGATGCACTTTTCTGGTACATAATTTTGGGGCATCTATAGCTAATTGGTGAGATTTAATTAAAGCTTTGTTGGTCGAGGAAATGAAAATCGTCAATTTTTAGGAACATTTTTATGTGTTTTTTTTTTGGCCGTTAACCATACCATAAAAATAGTATATTATTTTTATTCTATGGGTCGCCACGATTACAAAAATACTTCATTTATATATATTTTTTATTTTTTTCCATTTTTACTGAATAAAAAGTAATTTGGCAAAATTGTTGTTAATTTTAGCATCACCGTCTTTCATATGCATAACTTTTTTATTTTTCACCTCACAAATCTGTTTAAGGGCTTATTTTTTGCGAGAAGGATTGTTCTTTTTAGTGGTCTTATTTTAGATTGCGTAACTTTTTTAAATCACTTTTTAGAGCATTTTTAAAGGGCATTAATAAAAAATCATCTTTTTTTCAGAGAGAGTTTTTTGAGGTTGTTTTTTACGGGGTTCACTCTGCGGGTCTAATAACGATTTTGTTTTATTATGCAGATTGTTACGGACGCAGGGATACCAAATATGTGGGGGTTTTGTGTATTTTATTCAATTGTACTGAATAAAAACTAATTTGGAGAAAATCGTATTCATTTTAGCATCACCATCTTTTCATATGCATAACTTTTTTATTTTTTGGCAGATAAATCTTGTTAGGGGCTTATTTTTTGCGAGAACAGTTGTTCTTTTTAGTGGGCTTATTTTAGAGTGCATAAAATTTTTTAAATCACTTTTTAGAGCATTTTTTATAGGGTATTAAAAATTATCTTTTTTTCGGAACGTTTTTTGCGTTTTTTTCCTCCGGCGTTTACCGTGCGGGTCCAGTAATGATTCTGTTTTATTATGCAGATTGTTACGGACGCGGCAATACCAAACATGCGGGGGTTTTTTGTGTTTTTATGTTTTTTATACTTTATTAAGTGTTTTTATGGGAAAGTGACATTTTAGGGGCTTATATTTTTATGTATTTATTTTTTATTTATTATAATGTGTAGTGTTAAGTGTTTTTGCATAATTTTACTTCTACATACTTGAACTTAAACCAGTGATACTCTGATCACTGGTTTAAGTTCAATACACTGCTCTACAATACTATTTTATTGTAGAGCAGTGTAAACTGTCTGAGCAAGCTTGCGCATGCTCAGACAGTTTACAGCCAGACCCGGAAGGGTTCTGGCTGCCATGGAAACCGGGCAGCTCCGGGGCACATGCCAGTCCTCGGAGCTGCCCAGGAGAGGATCGGATCCCCCGGTAAGCGGCACGGGGGATCCGATCCATAGGGGGAAGACCCTTACACGCCGCGGTCATGCTTGACCGCGGCGTGTAAGGGGTTAACACCCGCGATCGGAGTCGGCTCCGATCGCGGGTGTTAGCGCAGGCTGTCAGCTGTACTAGACAGCTGACAGCCGCTGCTTCTGGTACCGGCTCCGTTCGTGAGCCGGTGCCAGAAGCAGGACGTTATAGTGCGTCCTGGTGCGCTAAGTATCTAGCCACCGGGACGTACTATAACGTCCTGGTGCGCCTAGGGGTTAAGTAAATTTGCCCCATTGGATCAAATTAGGACTTAAAAAATATGAATGTGCTTAGATTAAAGGGATATACTCTGAAGTGAAGATAAACACAGTGGGTACGGAAAGTATTCAGACCCCTTTATATTTTTCACTCTTTGTTTTATTGCAGCCAATCGGTAAGATCAAGAAAGTTCCTATTTTGCTCATTAATGCTCACTCTGCACCCCTTTTTGACACTCTGGAACTTAGTCATAGTGATCTTGTGGTTTTTCTCTCATGATTGCTTAGTTTGGCTGAACAGCCAGGTCAAGAAAGAGTTTTGGTCTCCCCAAACTTATTCCATTTAAGAATTATGGAGGCCACTGTTCTCTTAGGAAGCTTGAGTGCTGCAGAAATTCTTTTTTAACCTTAGCCAGCGTGCCGCCACATTTCTGATGGACTTGCCATAAATGTGACGGCCAGAGCGAGCCCACCCCTAGAACTGAAAAATCTGGTGCACACAGTGTCTGCACTTCAGGTGAGTGCAATGCATGCCACATTCATGAAGATCACGAGATCATCAGATCTGGTTTTCATGAATGTGTTGCCTACTGCACATAGTGCAGTTGGCCTTACAAGAAGTAAATGTGGGCCAGTGTGTTGGTATTTTTGCGATGGTTACACTTCTACAAACCTGATTTAATATTCCTTCTTGTCTGATACAGCTATGTTTATTGTGTTTGTGTTGTGTTAAAGTTCTGATTATCCTTGTGATATAACCTTACTGTTATGTAGCCTTACTATGGAAGTTACCACATATAATTTCAGGGTTTCCTGTGATATAAACGTGATTTACTGTATATAATGTAGAGATATCAATATCAAATATGTATTTCTGTGCTATGTTATTACCATAGTTATTATATGTTGTTGATATCACAGTGTTTCTTATCTGTTTTTTGTGATTTTGTTCTTTCTACAGAAACAATGAATTTAGTACTACTACTACTACTACTACTACTACTACTACTACTACTACTACTAAGGATATTTAGAATATATTGTTTTAATAGCTAATTCATATCTGATTGGTCGGGGTCTGATCTATTACCCTCGCCAATAAGCTGCTTAAAGCAGTTAATACACAGAGAATGGAACAAGAAGTAGACAACTCTATTATCAGTGTAGCAGTTAGGCAGAGCAATTCTAGCTCAGACCTAGTCAACTAAATGGGAGTTTATCTGCAGTAACCAGATTTGCGAGTACACAGATAACAGATAACATAGCTATGTCCATATTCTAAGCAATGGGGGGCTCAGGTGTCAAATCCACCAACCTGATGTATATACTGGCCATCAAACTATTTGCCCTGCAAGATCCCTTAAAAGGGATTCTAACAGAGGAAATCTACACCCTGAGCTCCCCACCCCCCCCCCCCATTATGAGAGTTTAGGTACTATGCCACTGTTTTAATGCATCTTTGACATTGCTACAGCCATCTTGTGCTGCAGTGACTTGTATCTTTATTCTAAATGGTGCATAAGGAAGTTCTTACACATATGTGGCTGTGGTGCTACTGTGCAGGAAAATTCAGTGTTACATAAGCAACCTTTTAAGATTAACTTTAACAGGACTCCCAGAGGGTAGACCTCATGGATAATAAAGTAAATGTAAATCCTAGTAATAACGCTATTAATTTACAAGATGATAAGCTGCTATTCAAAGTAATGTCCTAGATACACAAAGAGTTAATATCTGTTTTTTCATCTCAAGCCTCCATAATGCTCTCCTTCTCCTCATACCACATCCAAGGATACACATCATAACTTCTTCTATTGCAGTTCTTTAGTAATGCAGTTATAGTGTATCCATATATGTAGTCATTTCATATATATATATATTTATAACCCCTTGAAAGAATAATCGACATCTGCAAATTTAAAAAGACATTTGCCACTGGACACATGGGGCTTTCCTGTAAAGCCTGCATAATTCATAGTCAAATGAACTGCCACAGGTCATTGTGTAACAGAGATAACATGAAGACTGGAAATACACAACTATTCTTCATCCTGGGCCTCATGCTGCTCTATAGAATGCAGAGAAAAAAGGCAACATAAATTAGTAACAGATTAGTTACAGCAAGCAGACATTTCCTGTATACTCCATAGGTATACAATGGAGTGAGAGCAAAGCAGAAGAAGAATTCATTGTTTTATAAACAGTTTAAAAACCTAAATATTTTCTGTCATCACAACTTGCAATGGATACAAGAACATTTTTGAAATGTAAGATAAAACACTTGTAGCATGTACAGATCCTGCTCCAAGGACATTATCAGGTTGCATACTTCTAAGGGAAGGAGAGTGACATTTACCACCAGTAATGAATAATTGTTTACTGACCGGTATTTAATAACTAAAGTGATTGGTCATTGATAAGCAGGTAATTAATGTGTTTACCTCACTGTAACATAGCAGTTAGTATTGTAGAGGTCAGAAGTTACAGTATTCTGAATGAATCTACATCATTTTCTCTATGAAACCACACCAAGGGGAATGGTATGTTGATTGTAAAATAGCTTCAATCACACTAAAAGCCAATAAAAACTTTTAGAGTGTATGCTTTTTTTTACATTTTTTTTCCAAGAAAACTCGTTTGTTTCTATGAAAAAATATTATGTAAATATCTGTGAATAAGCTGTATGAAAACTCAGCTGAATATCGAGGGTATGTCAAGTGGTTACAAGGACTCTTCTCTTTATCTTACATCTTACCTGGATCCCATGTGGAATTGTTTCTTAATTAAAAAAAATTATGTTCAGCAGTTCCTAGAAAACATGCAATATGAATAGCAGACCAAAGATCCTTGAAAATAGTTCTCATAGTGCTTTCTTGTCTAGTTGCTGATACAGACATGTCCTTCTTACCTTAGTTTGAATTCAGTTAAGAACTTATATTTCCCATGAAAATAATTCAATCTAATATTATGAATATCAAAGGTGCGCAATGTCCTTAACAGGATTCAAATCACATACTCTGACGCTGTGGACCACACATCTGCATGTGTATCATAGTATCTTAGTATATAAGGAAAGGAAAAGACGCAAGTCCATCAAGTCTAACCTGAGAATTAAACAAATGTTTATTCCCCATAACTCGTAATATTTTTCTCTCCAGAAAGTCATCCAGGCCTCTCTTGAACATGTACATAGAGTCCGCCATAACAACCTCCTGCGGCAGCGAGTTCCATAGTCTTAAGCCTAGGTATAAAAAGATCTTTGGAGAGATCCTTGTACTGCCCATTCAGGTATTTGAGGTCTCCCCTCAACTATCTTTTTTCTAAACTGAATAATCCCAAATTTTTCATCAAGAAGGAGGCATATGAGGGGCACTGAACCAAAATGGCTTCATGGGACGAATATCAAAATTCAATTACCCAAATGAGGTGGAGGGTGCGCAAAAGTATGAAACAGGAGGTTTTCTAGCTCATACAGTCCATTAGGTGCATTTGTCAATCCATAAGAAAGAAAAAAAAGAGCTGGCACTTACCAATAAAAAATGTAGACTTTATTCTAAAACATAGCAGCGGGAGGGAAGGATAAAGCAGGAACCCACTGAAGGTGACGGCCTGTTTCGCGCTTCACGAGCGCTTAATTCTGCAGGCCATCGCCTTCAGTGGGCTCCTGCTTTATCCTTCCCTCCCGCAGCTATGTTATTTTCCAAGAAGTTAATTCAAAATAATGACCGTTCTTCATATTTTTTGGTCCTGTTAAGCATTGTCTCCATTTTGGGAAGGCCATAATCCAGTAAATCTTAGGAATTTCTGAACCATTCGATCCTGCCCTAATTTTCCTTCAGCATTGTGAGACTTCCATTGGGGTATATAAGGGTTCATTGTTGCGCTTTCTGACAATGGCTTTTTGTTATATCCTGGTGGGCACCACAATCATACATACCTACTGTGTCCCTCTGGTTATCTAAGGTAAATGACATTGTGTATATGGAAGAATTGACATCATCTGTCTTACACTCTTGCAATACATTTTACTCTACATAGAGCCCAAGGCTCATGTTCAGACAATCCAAGTCATACAGGGTACAAGTATCATCTGGAAACTGGTCTTGATTATGTTTTATAATGTTGAAGGACAAATTTGATGACTGATAGATATGCAGTGGATGGTAGATGATTATTTGCTGATGTTTCTTCTTCATTCTTAAGTATATGTGTGTATATTTATAATGTGTCTTTTTTCCCTTTTCCTTTTGTTTTCTTTTTTTGTTGTTTATTTTTATGATGTACAGGAAAATATTAAATCAAATTTTTTATAAAAAAAATAGACTTGTTTGCACTAAATACATAACTTTGATAAGCAAGTATGTGAATATTGGGGGTATTTATTAGGGCTTCTGTGCTCTTAAATAATCGCAAATGCTAACTTATTGCTAGGACTTGCAATTATTTTCCACTTTCCGCCACCTCCTCGCCAGAGGGGCATTGAGGGGCATGAAGGGGGCTGCTGCCGGCAGAGAAGTGGGTGCGGCCAGCGGGGAGTGGGCCGGCTCAGGGTATTCCTGTCTCGGTGCCTACGTACTTGCTGCAGCCAGTGAATTTTCATAGTTGCACAGACCCCTTCTGGATACATCAAGAGCGCCAGATGCACGAGCGCCAGCGTATAATTAAAAACTCAATATTGTAGGCCCTGGGTAATGGACCATTTTCTCCATTTGAGGTTTGTCCCCTGTTAACTCATGAAGTGACAATTTAGTGACATATGATGTATAAAGAGACTGCAATGCACCACATGGCTGCACATAGACATATGGGGGGGGGTTATTTATCCTTAGTCCTATGTAGCTTCTTGGCTTATAACTGTCGCTAAATTTTTGCGCAAACATAATTTCTGCTGGATTTTTTAGCAAGAAAAAAACTCAACTCTAAAATCACGCAGTGGCGGAAAAAAATACACCACAGAGTGTCGAACACCACATTTATCAACAGAGAATCTTCAAAAGAACGCAAATTTAATTGCAAAACTACATCACATAGGAGGTGGTGTATGTGGATCCATTGCTACTAAAGGGGGGATTTTTCTCAAACTAGCACAATGTTAACGTTTTTGATAAATTTTTTAATTCTTGCTCAATTTTAATGTTTTTTTCTCAATTTTATGTTTGAGGTATCTGAGAATTTACTGTGCAAAAACATCGCAAAAAGGCAGAAATTGAGCAGATGTTAAACATACATGCAACTGTTGAAAACCTGCCAGTCTAACACATAGACAACTGCTCAAAATCCTGCCTAATGATAAATCTCAGAATTTTTCTAGCTTTTGCTACATTTCAGGCTTCAAACATAAAGATAAGAAATTGTAATTTTTGGTGCAGAATCAACAACAAGTGGGACACAATTGTGAACTGGAACAAAATTTATTGGATAATTTAAACTTTTGTAGAAAATAATGAACTGAAAAGTGGAGTGTGCAATATAATTCAGCTCCTTAAATTATATAAATACCTTGTAGCGCCACCTTTTGCTGCGATTATAGCTGCAAGTCGCTTGGGGTATGTCTATCAGTTTTGCACATTGGGAGAGTGAAATTCTTGCCCATTCTTCCTTGGAGAACAGCAAAAGCTCAGTGAGGTTGGATGGAGAGCTTCTGTGAACAGCAGTTTTCAGCTCTTTCCACAGATTCTCCATTGGATTCAAGTCTGGACCTTGACTTCATTCAAACACCTGAATACATTTATTTGTGAACCATTTTATATTTGGATTTATGTTTGGGATCATTGTTTTGTTGGAAGATAAATTTCCGTCCCAGTCTCAGGTCTTCTGTGGACTCTGTATTTGGCTCCATCCATCTTCCCATCAATTTTAACCATTTTTCCTGTCCCTGCTGAAGAAAAACAGGTCAAAACCATGATGCTGGCACCACCATGTGTACCAGTGGGGATGGTGTGTTCAGGGTGATGAGTTGTGTTGCTTTCACGCCAAACATATCATTTGCCATTGTGGCCAAAATGTCTTATTTTGGTTTCATCTGACCAGAGCACCTTCTTCCACGTTAGCAGTCTTACACAAGGTGACTTGTGGCAAACTTTAAACAAGAAATTTTATGGATATCTTTGAGAAATTGCTTTATTCTTGCCATTCTTCCATACAGCCCAGATTTGTGCAGTGTACTCTCTCACCTCAGCTGTAGATCTCTACAGTTCATCCATGGAGTCATCATGGGACTCTTGGCTTGATTTACACGGAGACAGGTTGATTATATTTCTCATCATCAGTCATTTAGGACAATTTTGGATCATTCAGAGATCCTCACTAAACTTCTGGAGTTTACTTGTGCTGCACTGGAAGAAAATAATATTGCAAGTCCACTTTTCAGTTTATAATTTTTTTACAAAAGTTTAAAATATCCAATAAATGTTGTTCCACTTCAGAATTGTGTCTCAGCTTCCTAACACAGATCTACTGCACCTTGCTACAGCCACTATTAGGGAGTACCAAGACTAGGAGAGATTTGAGGTTTCAATTAAAGAGAGTCTTTCATTAGCTCCTTTAAGTCCAACTCTTTTTCATCATTAATAGATGGCACACTACTGGCTGGAATGTTTTCTTTAGCTTCCACTGTTTTTGAGCAATCATTATTTTAGGACCTCACTGAGAGATGGGCTGAGAAAAGCTGTCTTCTCCAGCCCAAGACCATCCATCTAAAACTAGAGAGCCTTATTAGCATAGTTTTAGTACCCAATATATTAAAAAGACTCTCTGATGTTGAGTGGTCCTGGACTGGAGAACACCCTAAACATTAGATTGTAGAGTTTCAAAAATGAATGATGTTGATTGATCTGAAACATCAAGAAAATTCCAACTATCCCAAAATAACACTAATGTAAAGAGGTAGAGTTAATAGAGATGGTGAAAGGTATTACCTAAACCCCATCATTGATATGTAAATCCCATTGCACTGTGCTCCCCCTAGTGGTGGCGGCCAGCAACAATTTTTATGTTTGCTTAGAGGCAATATGATATTTTTGATTTGTTATGGTTATTGAAAAGCTAATCACAGAACAAGTTATGCCAAGTCAAGATGAAAGAAAAGGAAGGGCTCAAGTACCTTGACCCCATTTTTCCACAAACCTTGCTAAAAGAAGAACAGTTCTATAACACAGGATATGCACTTTCAGTCAATTTTCATATCAATATAAAATGTGAAAAAACCAATAGCTGGAACAACAGTTAGCATGAAAACATTATTTATACTTGATAGTTGTGGTGATTCAGTGCTGTGCTTGGATTGCAATAGCTACTTGTATTGGCATTAAAGCTACTTGATGGTATTGACAAAATGCAGATTATTATTCCGACACTCATCAGTATTTTATTTACTCCAGGCTTAAATGACTGTGTGTACAGAATGAGTGTTCAACAATCATCATTTCTTACATGGAGATACAGTTATTACCATACAATATTGATTACTGCAGCTGAAAAATGCTGAGGATAATTTACTGAGAAGCACAGAGAGGTACTGAGGCATTCACATACAACATAAGTGATAAATTGTGTATTCATTGAACGCTTTTTCTTTTTTAAAATGTTTACAGTACTTGCCATTTTGTATGAGATCTTTAATCACAGTTTGTAAACTGCGAAGAAAAGTTTTAATCATGAATTTCATTGTTATGTTAGATGATGGATGTAACACAATGCTTTGGAATTTGGGTGTTAAATTAAATCTACCGTCAAAATGAAACATGATAAACCTGGGCCACTTATAGTTATTATCTACAGGGTCGGACTGGCCTACTGTTGTGACGCCTTTTAGCTCCTTGCCGGGTGCTGACCCTGCCCCCTGCCACCGCTGACTCTGCCCCTGATGTCCATGTCGAACTTCAACTCTATCTGTGTCCGGAGAGTTGGGTAACAGGATGCTGCAAAGAGCGCACGCGATTTGGCGCACGCGATCGGATTGTGGCACATTGGCGCCGGCTTTTACACGACAGAAATGGGGGAATAGCACTCACATACACCGGGACGAAGCAGGTGAACTCCGGTGGACTTCAGCGCAGCAGCAACACCTAGTGGATATTGGGCGCACGACCTTAGTGAATCCCGGCAAGCTCCGAATCAACATCGGACAATGCGCCACGGGATCGCGATTGGACCAGGTAAGTAAATGTGCCCCAATGTAAACTTATTGGGAAAAACACACCTCAAAATACATCTGTTATGTATTTTTACTGTCACGTATACTGCAATGTATCGTTTACATTAGCAGAATCTAGGTCCCAGATGTAAATTTGCAGTTCCCCAGGAGCATAATTTTACATAATTAACATAACTTTACAAGTTGATTTTAGAAGGAAGGATGCTATGAATAACAAATATAAGAAGATTACCACTGTCCATGAGTAAGCGTCCCAGGTTAAGTGTCTTACCACTGGAATCCAAATAATTGAAAGAGCAAGGCTTTGTATGAATTTGTAAAAATATCATGGAAATTTTTAACAAAACTACATATCAATTTACTTCCTCCTCCAGTGCTCCCATTGTCCTGTTGATGCCATGCCCTGTTTAGTGCCTGATATAGCATAGTATTAGGCATGGCAGCAGGGGATGGGTTGGAGTGCCAGGTGGGCGGAAGTTTCGGAGAGCATAATACCTGCCCCTTTAAACAAACAGGGTCATGGCACCGATGGGCAGCAATGTCGGCAACGGAAGTTCCAAGGGGGTCGGTATAAGTTTATTTTTTTTACAGTCTCCCTCCACCTCCCAGGCCAGCTGTATATTTTCTGAAAATCTCGGACAACCCCTTTAATATACCATGTCATCATAACAAAAATTTCATTACAAATACATCTGCTGAAGCTCTGAAAGTTTTTTTCATGCAAACATGAACAAAACTCTGGCACAGACACAATAATATATATATAGGCCATTGTATCAAGAAGACTTGATACAATGAATGAGACATGAGTGAATAGGGAGAGAGCCATGTAAGCAAAGGCTGAGAGACCCCTACTCTCAAGACAGATTGGGACTATTTCTTTCACAGCTATGAGAATAGTTCAGTTCAACAGCTTGGTTTGGAAAAGTACATTTCACTCCTGGGGCAAAATTGTGCATGATAGACTTTAGTCATAAAGTAGAAATTTTAGAGAAGCCAGTGACAGATTTAGCTAAAAGCAATGGTTCACATACCTAAGTCCTTTTAGAGCATCATAATGAATTCATCATTATATTGCCAATTATTCGGCAACAACAGTCATTTCACTGCCAAGCATAAAAGCATAACCAATAATCTACACAGAGAGCAGATATGATATTGTCAGTGCAAAAGACTATCTATCAACTGTGCCATAATATGATGTGCTTTCTTTGGTTTTTCGAAAGATCATGAGGGTCTGGGGATTACATTTGGCAAAACAAATAATCCATGTTACATACAGCCAAATATATTAAACTACATGATACTGTAAATCTGCCTTTACAAACATGATTTAAATGCATTTTATCCATGCACGTGTGTCATATGCAATTTTTCAGTTCTATTAAAAAGTGTAGTTGATGCCATGTTGTGTACATGGTAAGCTTTGGGATCCCACTCCAAGGGAATCTACCATCAGTATAAACAATTTTCAATCTGAGTACACTTATATGTAGCCATGTGCTGCCTGATCCCGGAGCTTATCTTCATTAGCCCTGAAATCACTTGTATTTTGTGTAATTTGAGTTTTAATAATAATAATTAATCTTAGGGGCTACTGCTTACGTCACAGTATTCCGTTCTTGTTCCTCATTCCAGTATTCCCTCCTAGTTTCACTAATTATTCACCACACCTGCCACACCACAATTCACCACAATTATTCACCACACTAGACTTTCTCCTTCCTAATCGTCCCCTGCCCAAAATTATGTTACGTAAAACGACTCTTGAGAATTCCCACATTTACTATCTGCAAAGCCTGAGAGCCTTGTAGGTTCAAAATACCTGCAATTTCATGGTTAATCAAGATAAGCTCTCAGCAGGCACAAAGCTACATGTAAGTGTGCTTATGTTATAATTGTTTATTTTGGTGGTAGATTCCCTTTAACACATTAGCAAATCTATCACAGTGGTTAATGATATGTGCTAAAGCAATTGCATTTTTATAAACTCTAGTCTCAATTTTTTACTACCTTTAGGCTGGCATAGGTTGCACTTGTTGTTTAATTGTTAAATTTTACATAAAGTTTTAATCTCTCAACATACAGAGCTAAATAACATTAAAAAAACAAATATATATACCATAAGTTCAGGTTTTGAGTTATTTTATCGTTTGTATTTAAAGCCTTCCTGATTTTTAAGCCTTACTTAATATTTCAAAATAAATTTTAGTGCAATGGGGAGGAGTTAGTCCCGAACACTGTTTTTACGTGTCCTTTTAAATGTATTGTAGTCACCTTGTAACTTGCAGTCAACTATAGTCTTTAGGTATTGTAGATGTTTATAATGGATTAACATTTTTGATATAGATATGTTTTGATCTGGAATTTTTTTTTGTTGCTCTATATATACATACTGTACATGACATTTTTTCTGTTATACCTCATTTTTCTCATCCATTTGTTGCCTTTCTGCTTTCTCTAAACTCGTTTATGGGCAATCACCCCCAAACATTACATAAGTTTGCAGCCTGGTTGTTTTACTGAACTGCTAAAATTCTGATTTACTGGGCAATTGAACAATGAATAAAGAGTACAGTATTTTGTGTGGTCCTTTTCAAATTCAAGAGTACTGGTGACTGTAAAAACACAAGCACTGAATGCACCATAACATAAATGTGCCTTTTTTAGTGAGACAGAACTTCAGTCACTTAACAGTTAATGTGACATTCATGAAGAGATACTTTGTTGGCTCAGAAAATGAGCTCAGAAAAAAAACAAATCAATAGCACTTACCTTAATGGAATATCTTTAGTTAAATTAAAAAAGGCGTATTTAATACTGATCTCAAACAAAATCCCAAAAGCGACAAAAACATTTTACAATTAAAGCGCCAAAAATGTAAACAGTAATTGGATGATTATTAATGAAGTGTTGCCTGGTAAATGATGACTTTTAAATAATCATCGCTCTGAATGCAATTTACTCAATGAAATAAATGCTATAATTATCACTTGGGGATTGATACATTTTAACTAATCCCAAAGCAAATGCAGGAGGCAGATGTACAGTCATTCTTTAAGTTTCACAATAAATTACTACAAATTGCTCATTGTTAAGCATTTATTGATAAAACCACTGCAGGAGACAGCAGTGTTCCAAACTGTGAATAGAACAGTGTTTATAGGGATTGTTTATGGCAAAATCTATTAATGACCTAACCATAAAATAGGTCATTAATTTGTAATCAATGGGGGTATTACAGTCGCCACACACACCTACCAACACTAAAAATGGAGCTGAAAGCATGGGACAGCCACATCCTACCTGATCTTATAGAGAACCTGTCAACCCCACCAAAAGACCCCCACCAAATATGTCTCCAATAATCCTCTCCCCAGCCCCTTTCTAGCAATTACATTTTTTTTTTAATTTAGATTGGCAAAGTTAGTTTTAATTAATCCGACCTCTTACCAAGTAAGAGGTTGGATCCTTGTATCCTGTCCCCTGGCAGTCGGCCGTATTCATGAGGGGGCTGGCCCACACACCCCCTCCATGCCCCTGTCAGTCAGGGACCTGTAAGAATAGCCGGCAGCAGTGCATATATTGTGCAATCGCTGCCTGCTCTCTGTGATGCGGCCGCAGTGACAGCAGCCTTGCCGTACCTTTTGACAGTGCCGGACGAATATTTATAACATTTGCATCGCATAGAGTTGGCAGCGATTTCGCAATACATGCGCTGCTGCCGGCTAGTTTTACAGGTCCCCGCTGACTGGAACAAAATACATTCCCAGGGCTCAGCTCACTCAGTGCGGGTTATACTTTCTCTCTGAACCTCAGCCTGCTCCGCTACTACTATGACCTGTTTTTCTTCTGCCTGTTACTCATGCCTGTCCTTGAATCCCATGACCTGATTCAGAACCCTGTATCCTGACCTGATCTGGTACCCTGAAACCCAATGTGAACTGTGGTCTGTATTTAGGCCCCTGTAACCCCAGCCTGAGCCAGAGATCTGTGTACCCCCTAGCCTTGGTCAAAACTCTGTGTACCCTAAACCTATGTGTACCCTGTCTGGAGAGTGGATGAATATACTTTTATTATTGATATGCTTTGTGAGCATTATAATTACTTAGCAATTATCAGATCATAATTGTTGCATTTAAATGAGCCTTTTATGTGGTTGTATTCATGCTTATTACAGCTGCAAATACAGCAATATGTCTAAGACCAGCTTTATTACCATACTTATCCACTTTGAGAAACAATACTCATTATTTAACCCTATATATGTCTGATTACATGAAATGTGGAGGCCAAAACAGTTCCTGCTCTGCACTAATAACTATAGTTATTTTTGTCACAACAATATGATTGTAACCAGCCCCTGGGATTTGTTTTGCCACAGTAATTCCCTGCTGATTAAATGTTTCCAATTACTATTCTCATTCTCAAATAAATGGTTCGATTGTAGAGCGCCACATGGAATATTATATTTTGACCTTAGAATTGGTAATAATTATACTTTAGCTGCGTAGGGAGAGTCACAATAATATTCTTAATTATATATAATGATGATATTAATACAGTTTGTACAGGATAAAGCCTCGTTGGAGCTATTCATTATTTTGCAAACGCTTGTTCTTAGAGATGCGCAAATCTTGCAAGAACCATGATTGGTTCTTGGAATTGTCCTGGAAATTCGGATATTAGCCACTCTATTTTTCTCAACTACATATTTTACATAAAAATCTTGTTTGGTTAATTTTTTTCTGCATGATTTAAAACATTTTTTTCTATTTTCACTCATCCACCCCCCCTCTCCCTCTGCTTTGGGATGAGTGAGAGACACCATTTTAAAGATTTGTCCAATATTGTAAAAGATTTAAAAAGTGGAAGATGTGTACCAGATCGACAAATCAATTCACTTATCTTTAGCTATGAGTAAATGTATCCATTGCTTTGTTTTTGCATCTTTTTATCAAAACTAATCCTGCAGGCATAAATTACATTATTCTTTCTATCCCATACTCCCAAGTTGTATTGAGGACAGCAGTATTTGGAAAGCAGTTTCACCATAAGATGAGATTAGACTGGGTTTGTTTGTAGAATATGACCATGGAGACAAATAGGTCAACATTAGAGATGAGCGAACACTAAAATGCTCGGGTACTCGTTATTCGAGACGAACTTTTCCCGATGCTCGAGTGCTCGTCTCGAATAACGAACCCCATTGAAGTCAATGGGAGACTCGAGCATTTTTCAAGGGGACCAAGGCTCTGCACAGGGAAGCTTGGCCAAACACCTGGGAACCTCAGAAAAGGATGGAAACACCACGGAAATGGACAGGAAACAGCAGGGGCAGCATGCATGGATGCCTCTGAGGCTGCATAATCGCACCATTATGCCAAAATTATGGCCAACAGCATGGCCATGACAGAGTGACAGAATGAAGCTAGATAGCATCTAAAACATCCAATAATTGACCCTGACACTATAGGGGACGGCATGCAGAGGCAGCGGCAGCAGCGGCAGGCTAGAGAGTGGCATGGCGACATACCCTAAATGGACTCAGGCTTCAAACCAATGGGTGGCAGAGAGGAACCAAAGGAGGTGAGCAAGAAGCGCTCAAATAATATCGGTACATGATAAAAGTTTGCCAGTATATTTTGTGGATTACACAGCAGGGTGGCGACAAAGTTAACATGGAAGCCATGAAAACAACCCAAAATTCTGCCTGACACAGCTCGTTTGATAAGGGGACCATGTATGGAGGCAGTGAACTAGTAGTAGATTAAAGGTGCTGCAGTTAAAACTATGTTAGTTGGATCTTGGCATGGAGCTGGCGCTCCGCTGCCAGGCGAGCTTTCGCCAATCCAAGCCCCTGTCTATAGGCTACTCCCCAAACAGCACTTCTAAGAACCTTTTGTATAAGATCAAGTGTAGTAGCGTTCTTATAAGTTTAGGATATGGCGGGTGAGGGGAATGTAAACAGATGCGCAAGAAGCGCTGAAATAATATCCCTAAATGGTAAAAGTTTGCAAGTATATTTTGGGGATTACACAGCAGGGTGGCGACAAAGTTAACAACTTTGATGTGGAATGCCCTGTAATAGCTCTTGGGCGGTGTGCCTTTTATCGCCTAGGCTCAGCAGTTTCAGCACCGCCTGCTGTCGCTTAGCGACGGCACTGCTGCTGTGCCTAGAGCTACCGACTGATGGCGCCATGCCCACGGATGGTAATTCGGAGGAGGAGGAGGTGGAGGAGGGGTGGGAGGAGGTATAGTAGGCCTTTGAGACCTGGACCGAGGTAGGCCCCGCAATTCTCTGCGTCGGCAGTATATGACCAGCCCCAGGGTCAGACTCGGTCCCAGCCTGCACCAAGTTAAGTGTAGTAGCGTTCTTATAAGTTTGGGATATGGCGGGTGAGGGGAATGTAAACAGATGCGCAAGAAGCGCTGAAATAATATCCCTAAATGGTAAAAGTTTGCCAGTATATTTTGTGGATAACACAGCAGGGTGGCGACAAAGTTAACAACTTTGATGTGGAATCCATGAAAACAACCCAAATTTCTGCCTGACACACCTCGTTTGATAAAGGGACGATGTATGGAGGCAGCTATATGGACGACTTTTGGAGGTAGCAATGGAGACAACGTGTGGAGGCTGCTATGGAGACAATTTAATTTGGATAGTGCCTGTATGTGGCAGTCCCAAACATTTTTCAAACCAGAGGAGCAGGTAGGTGGCCCTCCAGTAAAATGGGATAGATTGAGTGCCTGTATGTGGCAGTCCCAAAAATGTTTCAAACCAGAGGAGCAGGTAGGTGGCCCTCCAGTAAAATGGAATAGATTGAGTGCCTGTATGTGGCAGTCCCAAAAATTGTTCAAACCAGAGGAGCAGGTAGGTGGCCCTGCAGTAAAATGGAATAGATTGAGTGCCTGTATGTGGCAGTCCCAAAAATTGTTCAAACCAGAGGAGCAGGTAGGTGGCCCTGCAGTAAAATGGAATAGATTGAGTACCTGTATGTGGCAGTCCCAAAAATGTTTCAAACCAGAGGAGCAGGTAGGTGGCCCTCCAGTAAAATGGAATAGATTGAGTGCCTGTATGTGGCAGTCCCAAAAATTGTTCAAACCAGAGGAGCAGGTAGGTGGCCCTGCAGTAAAATGGAATAGATTGAGTGCCTGTATGTGGCAGTCCCAAAAATGTTTCAAACCAGAGGAGCAGGTAGGTGGCCCTCCAGTAAAATGGAATAGATTGAGTGCCTGTATGTGGCAGTCCCAAAAATTTTTTAAAACAGAGGACCGGGTAGGTGGCCCTCCAGAAAAATGGAATAGATTGAGTGCCTGTATGTGGCACTCACAAAAATTGTTTCAAACAGAGGACCGGGTAGGTGGCCCTCCAGAAAAATTAAATGCATGAAGTACTATAGCAAGAGCCAGTGGGCCCTGTCAAAAAATAGCCATTTTCCTCTGCTTTACTGTACAAAGAGGAGGAGAAGGAGGAAAATGAGGAGGAGGAGGAGGAGTGGATCAATTATTCAGGTTGAGCTTCCTTCACCTGGTGGAGATTGGAAATTCTGAGAAATCCAGCCTTTATTCATTTTAATAAGCGTCAGCCTGTCAGCGCTGTCAGTCGACAGGCGTGTACGCTTATCGGTGATGATGCCACCAGCTGCACTGAAAACCCGCTCGGACAAGACGCTAGCGGCAGGGCAGGCAAGAACCTCCAAGGCGTACAGCGCCAGTTCGTGCCACATGTCCAGCTTTGAAACCCAGTAGTTGTAGGGAGCTGTGTGATCATTTAGGACGATGGTATGGTCAGCTACGTACTCCCTCACCATCTTTCTGTAAAGATCAGCCCTACTCTGCCGAGACTGGGGACAGGTGACAGTGTCTTGCTGGGGTGACATAAAGCTGGCAAAAGCCTTGTAAAGCGTACCCTTGCCAGTGCTGGACAAGCTGCCTGCTCGCCTACTCTCCCTCGCTACTTGTCCCGCAGAACTACGCACTCTGCCGCTAGCGCTGTCAGAAGGGAAATACTGTTTCAGCTTGTGCACCAGGGCCTGCTGGTATTCATGCATTCTCACACTCCTTTCCTCTCCAGGGATGAGAGTGGGAAGATTTTGCTTGTACCGTGGGTCCAGGAGAGTGAACACCCAGTAATCGGTGCTGGAATAAATTCTTTGAACGCGAGGGTCACGGGATAGGCAGCCTAGCATGAAATCTGCCATATGCGCCAGAGTACCAACGCGTAAGAATTCACTCCCCTCACTGGCCTGACTGTCCATTTCCTCCTCCTCCAACTCCTCCAACTCCTCTTCTTCTGCCCATACACGCTGAACAGTGAAGGACTCAACAATGGTCCCCTCTTGTGTCTCGCCAACATTCTCCTCCTCTTCCTCCTCATCCTCCTCCACCTCCACCTCCTCCGATATGCGCTGAGAAACAGACCTCAGGGTGCTTTGGCTATCAACAAGGGAATATTCTTCCCCCGTCTCTTGTGACGAGCGCAAAGCTTCCGACTTCATGCTGACCAGAGAGTTTTTCAACAGGCCAAGCAGCGGGATGGTGAGGCTGATGATGGCGGCATCGCCACTGACCATCTGTGTTGACTCCTCAAAGTTACTCAGCACCTGACAGATATCAGACATCCACGTCCACTCCTCATTGTAGACTTGAGGAAGCTGACTGACCTGACTACCAGTTCTGGTGGAAGTTGACATCTGGCAGTCTACAATCGCTCTGCGCTGCTGGTAAACTCTGGATAACATGGTCAGTGTTGAATTCCACCTCGTGGGCACGTCGCACAACAGTCGGTGAGCGGGCAGTTGGAGGCGGCGCTGCGCTGCCCTGAGAGTGGCAGCATCTGGGCTGGACTTCCTGAAATGCGCACAGATGCGGCGCACCTTCGTGAGCAAATCAGACAGATTGGGGTATGTCTTGAGGAAACGCTGCACTATCAGATTTAACACATGGGCCAGGCATGGCACATGTGTCAGTCTGCCGAGTTGCAGAGCCGCCACCAGGTTACGGCCGTTGTCACACACAACCATTCCCGGCTTGAGGTTCAGCGGTGCCAGCCACAGATCAGTCTGCGCCGTGATGCCCTGTAATAGCTCTTGGGCGGTGTGCCTTTTGTCGCCTAGGCTCAGCAGTTTGAGCACCGCCTGCTGTCGCTTAGCGACGGCACTGCTGCTGTGCCTAGAGCTACCGACTGATGGCGCCGTGCCCACGGATGGTAGTTCGGAGGAGGAGGTGGAGGAGGGGTGGGAGGAGGAGGAGGCATAGTAGGCCTGAAACACCTGGACCGAGGTAGGCCCCGCAATCCTCGGCGTCGGCAGTATATGAGCAGCCCCAGGGTCAGACTCGGTCCCAGCCTCCACCAAGTTAACCCAATGTGCCGTCAGCGATATATAGTGGCCCTGCCCGGCAGCACTCGTCCACGTGTCCGTGGTCAGGTGGACCTTGTCAGAAACGGCGTTGGTCAGGGCACGGATGATGTTGTCTGACACGTGCTGGTGCAGGGCTGGGACGGCACATCGGGAAAAGTAGTGGCGGCTGGGGACCGAATACCGAGGGGCGGCCGCCGCCATGAGGTTGCGAAAGGCCTCGGTCTCTACTAGCCTATAGGGCAGCATCTCCAGGCTAAGCAATCTGGAGATGTGCACATTAAGGGCTTGGGCGTGCGGGTGGGTTGCACTATATTTGCGTTTCCGCTCCAGCGTCTGGGGTATGGAGAGCTGAACGCTGGTGGATGCTGTGGAGGATCGTGGAGGCGACGATGGGGTTTTTGTGCCAGGGTCCTGGGCAGGGGGCTGACTAGCAGCTGACACAGGGGAAGGAGCAGTGGTGTGCACGGCCGGAGGTGAACGGGCTTGTTGCCACTGAGTGGGGTGCTTAGCATTCATATGCCTGCGCATACTGGTGGTAGTTAAGCTAGTAGTGGTGGAACCCCTGCTGAGCCTGGTTTGGCAAATGTTGCACACCACAGTCCGTCGGTCATCCGGTGTTTCCTTAAAGAACCTCCACACTTCTGAAGATCTAGCCCTCGCCGCAAGAGCCCTCACCACAGGAGCTTCACTAGTTGACAGTGGCGCTGATGCACCAGCTCTGGCCCTGCCTCTCCGTCTGGCCCCACCACTGCCTCTTCCAACCTGTTCAGGTCGAGGACTCTCCTCCGTCTCAGAAGCACTGTGTTCACCCGGCCTCTCAACCCAGCTTGGGTCTGTCACCTCATCATCCTCCGATCCCTCAGTCTGCTCCCCCCTCGGACTTCCTGCCCTGACAACAACTTCCCCACTGTCTGACAACCGTGTCTCCTCATCGTCGGACACCTCTTTACACACTTCCACTACGTCAAGAAGGTCATCATCACCCACAGACTGTGACTGGTGGAAAACCTGGGCATCGGAAAATTGCTCAGCAGCAACCGGACAAGTGGTTTGTGACTGTGGGAAGAGTCCAGAAAACAGTTCCTCAGAGTATGCCGGTTCAAATGCCAAATTTTCCTGGGAGGGGGCAGACTGGGGGGGAGGAGGCTGAGGTGCAGGAGCTGGAGGAGTGGGGATTTCGGTGACATGGGTGGACTGCGTGGAAGACTGACTGGTGGTGGACAAATTGCTCGAAGCATTGTCAGCAATCCACGACATCACCTGTTCGCACTGTTCTGGCCTCAACAGTGCTCTACCACGAGTCCCAGTAACTTCAGACATGAACCTAGGGAGTGTAGCTCTGCGGCGTTCCCCTGCTCCCTCATCAGCAGGTGGTGTCTCACCCCGCCCAGGACCACGGCCTCTGACCCCTGCAGTAGTTGGACGCCCACGTCCCCGCCCTCGTCCTCTACCCCTAGCCCTCGGGTTAAACATTTTTAAAATGAGAGTTATAACTTTTTTTTTTTTTTATTTCTTTTTGTTTTTTTTGGTGTTTTTTTGTGTGTTTTTTTTTTTGTGTGTTTTTTGTTTTTTTTTGAGTTTTTAAAACCAAACAATCCTATCCTATTGCTATGGCTATTTTCTAGCCAAGTATCAAAGGAAGCACACTACTATGCCAGATGAGATGACACTGAGTTATTGCCTAATAGAAATCCAACCCCTACTGAATTTTGCCACTTCGGCCTTTGCTATGGATATGTGCGCCACTAAGCGCAGAACACAGCGGTCGCAAGTCTCACTACAAATTGCTCAGAATTGGCAAGTACATGCACTGCAGAAACTACAGCCACCAGCAGATCAACCAGAAATCAAATATATAGAACGCTACTGTAGGCTTCAAGAAGCTGTTTGTATTCTCCTATGGCTATTTTCTAGCCAAGTATCAAAGGAAGCACACTACTATGCCAGATGAGATGACACTGAGTTATTGCCTAATAGAAATCCAACCCCTACTGAATTTTGCCACTTCGGCCTTTGCTATGGATATGTGCGCCACTAAGCGCAGAACACAGCGGTCGCAAGTCTCACTACAAATTGCTCAGAATTGGCAAGTACATGCACTGCAGAAACTACAGCCACCAGCAGATCAACCAGAAATCAAATATATAGAACGCTACTGTAGGCTTCAAGAAGCTGTTTGTATTCTCCTATGGCTATTTTCTAGCCAAGTATCAAAGGAAGCACACTACTATGCCAGATGAGATGACACTGAGTTATTGCCTAATAGAAATCCAACCCCTACTGAATTTTGCCACTTCGGCCTTTGCTATGGATATGTGCGCCACTAAGCGCAGAACACAGCGGTCGCAAGTCTCACTACAAATTGCTCAGAATTGGCAAGTACATGCACTGCAGAAACTACAGCCACCAGCAGATCAACCAGAAATCAAATATATAGAACGCTACTGTAGGCTTCAAGAAGCTGTTTGTATTCTCCTATGGCTATTTTCTAGCCAAGTATCAAAGGAAGCACACTACTATGCCAGATGAGATGACACTGAGTTATTGCCTAATAGAAATCCAACCCCTACTGAATTTTGCCACTTCGGCCTTTGCTATGGATATGTGCGCCACTAAGCGCAGAACACAGCGGTCGCAAGTCTCACTACAAATTGCTCAGAATTGGCAAGTACATGCACTGCAGAAACTACAGCCACCAGCAGATCAACCAGAAATCAAATATATAGAACGCTACTGTAGGCTTCAAGAAGCTGTTTGTATTCTCCTATGGCTATTTTCTAGCCAAGTATCAAAGGAAGCACACTACTATGCCAGATGAGATGACACTGAGTTATTGCCTAATAGAAATCCAACCCCTACTGAATTTTGCCACTTCGGCCTTTGCTATGGATATGTGCGCCACTAAGCGCAGAACACAGCGGTCGCAAGTCTCACTACAAATTGCTCAGAATTGGCAAGTACATGCACTGCAGAAACTACAGCCACCAGCAGATCAACCAGAAATCAAATATATAGAACGCTACTGTAGGCTTCAAGAAGCTGTTTGTATTCTCCTATGGCTATTTTCTAGCCAAGTATCAAAGGAAGCACACTACTATGCCAGATGAGATGACACTGAGTTATTGCCTAATAGAAATCCAACCCCTACTGAATTTTCCCACTTCGGTCTTTGCTATGGATATGTGTGCCACTAAGAGCTAAACACAACGGTAGCAAGTCCCCCTGCTAATTCCTCACAAAATGGTAAAAGATGCAAATTAAAATAAAAAAAGTAGAACGTTATTGTAGCCCTAAGAAGGGCTGTTGGGTTCTTTGAGAATCACTCCTGCCTAACAGTAAGCTAATAGAACACCCTAACGCTTTCCCTGACCAGCAGCAGCTCTCTCCCTAGCGGCATCCAGAGACAGAATGATCCGAGCAGCGCGGCCAGCGGCTAGTCTATCCCAGGGTCACCTGATCTGGCCAGCCAACCACTGCTATCGACGTGTAAGGGTACCACGTCATGCTGGGTGGAGTGCAGAGTCTCCTGGCTTGTGATTGGCTCTGTTTCTGGCCGCCAAAAAGCAAAACGGCGGGAGCTGCCATTTTCTCGAGCGGGCGAAGTATTCGTCCGAGTAACGAGCAGTTTCGAGTACCCTAATGCTCGACCGAGCATCAAGCTCGGACGAGCATGTTCGCTCATCTCTAGTCAACATCAAAAAGGGAATGTAAAAAGTGCACAACTCTCAACTCATGCATAGTCTAAAAGAACACATAACATTTACCATGTAAACTGTAAACTAGAGACTTGGGATGGGACATTTCCATATTTTTTCCCCATAATAAGATAATTTGATTAGGTGAATGCACATGACTGCACTTATACCATATTTTTTAATAGATCTGTTTTCACTGTAGATTTTGGGCACTTTAGTGTGCAGATAACCTTCTGATATGTTTTTTTTCTTTTTGCTTTCATCTGAATGTTGTAGGATTATGTGTTGGCTGTGAAAGACTTGCATCTTAATTCAACCTAATCTTCTATGATACTATAATACATACAAGAGAAAAAAATAAAATAAATATGCGTGCGGGATTGTGTAATCAGTTCATAAATAGCACATTGCTAATGTATAGAATATTTTTTTAATGACACTTAAAGTCTTTTCCATGATAAAGATTTTAATACGCATCACAAGGGCATTTTGCATCTTTTCCTCCTATAGTGGTATAGTTTAATCTGTAAGATGACTAAAGCCTGTTATTACTCTCTACGACATCTATGATGACATTGAAGTCATCTGATAAGGAAAATAGGCCAATCTGAATAGAAAGTAATTTGGTCTTAATCATTCTTTAAATGTATCAATATACTGATAGCGGAATTTCAGATCATACTTTCCTTTTATTTTTCTTCATGCATTATTTCCTTTTTAACTTAAAGAACTGTTACTCACAAGACTTTTTCTGAAGTGACCTTGAATTCAGTGCAATAAATAATTAAAATCAATTTAGAAGTCATAGTAAAACAAAAGTAAAATAATTATTATTTGTAAATTAATTGTTTTTCCATAATAGCTATTATTATTATTATTATTATTATTATTATTACTATTATTATTACTAGTAAATTAGATTTTTAGGATCTGGAAATTTACAAAAATGGCCTATTGATAGGATAGGCCATTGATACCAGTTTGTTGGGGATCCTTATCTTGGAGGACAGTGGGCTGATGCAGTGTATTCTTCATTTTTAATTGAATAAAACTAAATTTTAATACCCTGTGCAGCCTCTATTATGAGTAAAGTATTGGGGTAGAGGGATTAGGTTTAACAATGTATGTGAGTGTGTTACCTACTTCAGCATCATGGTTCTAAAAAGTTATAACCCATTAACTGATAGTAACAGGCAATGCTATGAATAGGTGATATCCTATCACATCTAACTTTAAAGAGGACCTGTCACCCTGAAAAACGGCACAAGGAGCTGATTATTAAAGTAAGCAGCTCCTTGTGCTTAAACAGATGTTACACTGCTAGCGTTATCAGAAACCTCCCATAACACTAACTAACACTGCTGCGCTGTACACTACAAACTCTCAAAGCGGTCTGGCGTATTCATGAGGGGGTGGGTTTGGGGGAGGGAGTAGGGGCGGTGACTGCCGCAAACTGAGTAACTAGAGAAGCCTTAGGGTCAAGAGTTAGTTTGTGAGCTAAGCCATTAGGCAGTGCAACATTTCAGGGACCACCATCTCCCTTAAGCAATTGTGAAGTTGATTCCCTAGATCAGTGGTTCTCAACCTTTGTAATGCTGTGACCCCGCAATACAGTTACTCATGTTGCGGTGACCCCAAACCATGTGATTTGCAGTTAAAACACAATAAAATCGCGTCTCAAAAGGCTTTAGGGGACCCCTGTGTTTTGGTCGTTCGACCCCTGCTGGGGTCACGACCCACAGGTTGAGAACCACTGCCCTAGATGCTGATGCCTTGTCCACCACCTGCTGCATATTGTCCACTCTCAGCAAATAATTGATATTGTTTTTGTAATGAAGAGTTACAAAGTTTTCCAATATAATTTCTGTATCAATTCCACAAGGATTTATAGATCTCTACTTGCTGTCAGTCTATGGGGAGCATCACGGTTTACTTCCAGTGGATAGAAATCTGTCCACGGTCATTGATGCCACACAGGTCTACGAGCCATGATACTAAGACTTCCTGTAGACTGTCAGCAAGCAGAGATCTAGAAAACTGCGAGAAATTGATATATGAGGTATAATGGAAAATTGTATAACTTTTCCTTACATAAACAATATTAATTATTTGATGAAACTTGAAACTTTAACTATCAAGTTTAACTATCTTGAAGTACAAAAATATATATATATCGAAACCCCTGACTGATTTGAGGTTTTATTTCTAAGGGTTTAATGCTGTACAAAAATACTGTATGTCTTGTGGGCCCTACTGACTCTACTAAACAGCTTAATACTTCCCAGATTCCCCAATGGAACATGCATGACCTTTAAGTCACTGTACATGCCTTTATGGGAAATTCTCATGAGGAGAACTCTTTTGTCCCTGCCTAACAACACAGAAATGGCTTCTTAAGAAATATTTTAAGTTATGTGTGTATATGTGGTGCTTTTTCTCACCTACATAAACTTGAAATGTTTGCCCCTAAAATATGTTGAATTAAGATACTATATATAAACTACGCAGTGTAGATTTTAATTTCTGTTTCTTAGGTTCTTCCGGTAAATCCTTCCTCGTGTGTCTAAAGTTATCCTCCTTAGTGTCCAATACACAAGACTATTGCGTCAACTGTATTGTTACTTTACAAATATGACATGAAGAGATTTATCAGTAATCAATGGATATGTGAAATGCCTGTCTTAAAAAAGCTTCTTTTAGAATAAACTAGATTAAACGCTTCATTGATTTTAAAGGCTACTTTTATGTCTTTCGAGCACATATGGCACCTGGCTGCTTATGAATCCAGCCTTCTTTTATTGATCTTGTTTGTGTGTCTGTGACCTTTCTTATAACCAAAAGTCAAAGCGACATAAAAGGGAGTGTATATATGCTATTCTGTAGCTCTTTATATTGCACCGCTTCTATTGCTATTGTTTTAATTAGCTGTCTCCGTGGTTTAACTTAATATGAGGAACAGTTGAAGCATATTTTACTGTAGCGCAGAAATCTTATTTTGATTTTAATGCAATGCCGTCTGTACCTTGCATAGCCTAAAGAGATAAACCAAGTGTATTACCTCCACATAAAATTGTCTAATTTTTCCGCAAATGTGAAAATCTATGAGACAATTCATCAAAATGTCTAAAGAATTCTCAGCTTAATAAATCAGGGCAGCAAAAGAACATAATATGGAAAAAGACTTCCTCAGTGAAACAAAATTACAAATTTACAAATCTAGGCCATTGTGTTCAGGCATTGCAGAACAAAGAATTCCTGTGATACATTAAATGGGAATATGTATTCAACCAACAATTTACATTTTATACCCCTAGGGTGTTTATATGGGCAGGCCGCAACTATGTAACTTTCTCTGGAGACCACATTATAACATTTCAAGGACATCTACCACCAAATTACTGGTGGTAAAGTGTCCTAAATAGGCTGATCGTTATATCTAGGGCGTATTTCGGCATATTTATTGCCGAAATAATAACTTTGTAAAAGTGCCCGGCAGACGTCGCCCAAGCTTCCCCGGACTTTAATTTATGCACGCCCCCCCACCCCCACCCCCGCTACAAGCGGGGGGGAATGCATAAATTAAAGTCCGGGCAAGCCGAGAGGCGCTCAGCACAATCTGTCTGAGCACCTCTGCCATTTTTGCAAAATGATTTCGGCAATCGAAACGCCCAAATACATGTAAAAGACAGTCCCCCTATCCCATAGACATAACAAGCAGCCTATTTAGGACACTCTACCACCAGTAGTCTAGTAGAGGTCCTTTAATGTGCCTACCATTAACTACCCTTAACTAACAGTTTGGGGATTGAGTTATGAGGCTATTTTCAAGTAAAGATTTGTGGGGGTCCTACAACCAGCACCTGCACTACCCTGCTGATATCAACTAAATGGGAGCTAGGAGGCACAGCCACTACATGGGGTGCAGGGCTATCTGCTTCTGAATCCATACAATGTTCAGTTCCAGGGGTCATTGCTGCTGTTTCTAGCTGTGAGTACTAAGTGTCTTGCCCTTACCAATCTGATTTTGACCGTGGCTTATTTCACGTATACCTAAACCTCTCAGCATGCCCTGATTGAGGCATTCATAGTGAAGCAACAAAACCCCTGGACAGGGAGGAGCAAAAGGTCTTAGGCCTGAGCCTTGCTTCTGAGCACATGCTCTCACCACATGAGCATCTCTTAGGCCCCAGCTCTCCTAGAGAGCAGATCATCCAGAACACACCCTGAGAAAAAGAGAGACTGTCTGTGCACAACTAGCACAGACACACAGCTAAACCCAGGACAAGGGCTGCAGCATCCACATCTGGACACACATCTGGTGAATCTACTCCTGAGGATCACTCTCCATGACTACTCCAGTAATCCGGAATCTCCAACAATCCACTATCTGTTTTGAGATTGTTTCGGCCCGTTGCCTACAGTTGTTCTAATAAAGAACCGTGAGTTATTTTGCACAACTTTGCCTTCGTTTGATCCCTGGTTATGGCTGTATCACCACCACGGGCTCCCCAACCATTACCCAGGGACATATATTTCAGATACTAAGGGGTTGCCCCAGGGAGAACCAGTACATCAGCCTCTCCCTCCATATTTATTTCAAACACCACCTGCTGGAGACCTGCCAGGCTGTAGAAAAGCCCTCCGGTCCCCATACCAAGCACCATGACATCAGCATGTATAGGCTGCAACCGCCAACCACTCCGGTATTCTTGGCCCCGGCTGCCTCCAGGCCCCAAGAAAAGGCTAGGCCAGGTGGGGGATGTTGCATATCTATTTTACTTTTTCCATTTTTAACTCTATATATCTCTGTCTATCTATCTATTTATCCATCCCTATCACCTCACATATTACCTCACATCACATATGAAGTGTATTTTGGAAAGCAGGGGGTGGGGAGACTTTGACTCAAAACCCAGTCTATGACATTCCCTAAGTAACAGGGAGTGGCTGTGCAAAATTACATAAATGCAACTGTGCATAATCCTTTAGCGACATACACACACATACACACATATACACACATATATATACACACAAATACACACATCTTTATATATTAGATTACCAATGACTGCCTGAGTGACCAATATTCTATTGCATCACAAGAAAAGTTAAAAAACATACAAAGTTAGTTGATATTAATATATACAGAGAGCAATATAAAGGAATATTTAGGAATACTGTGTGAGTTTTTTGTAGACACAATCCACAACATGAGGCTATATATTGTTTGTCTGTCTTGAGTAGGATTTTTCGTTTTATACAACACTAGCGACCAAGTACAGTTTCTTTAAACATACATGAAAGAAAAAATGTACATTGCACACTAGGTATACAGGCATCCCAACAGCTTGTCCTGGTACATGTCAAAAATACCTAAATAATGTGTGTACCTAAATAAATGTGTGTAAAAGCAGAATCTCTCACAAACTAATCTGTTTTGGCATCATTGTTGTGATTATCTACAATCAAAAGCAAAGTGGGCCCCAACGGAATTAGAAGCGACTATTGTTTCTGTTGATTTATATTCACTCTTTAGATAAACATACATCTGTAAAGCTAGAAACATAATGCTGGATGTACTTGTGATGGAGGCTATGCATTACAATTAGGTATCTAACAATAATTCATTAAACACAATTATTACAATACATGGGGATTTTAGGCATGATTGATGAGCCTCACAAAATTAGCTATCATATTTTTAATTACATTACATTACAGAACTTTATTTAACTTTTCTAACAGGCACTATAAATGTATTGCTGCTTCTAGAAATTTGAATATTTATGTATGTTCATATTTGGAGATAAAACATTGTCCCGCATTTATCAAAAGTAGTACAAACTGCACTATGTGCAGTTTGCCTGTAGAGTGTGCAGAGTGCGCCAGATTGCGCCAGATGAAATGTGGTCTTCATTTATCTGGTGCACCCTGCACTGCTCCTGCAAAGTGCACCATTTTTTTTGGTTGCACTTTCAACATAGAGCGTGCAACACAATTCTGACTCTGCACCGAAACACCCCTCTAGGTGCAGAAATTTGTGTCGCGGCAGGGATAGTGCAATACATGTGCAAGCAGTTTGCACGTTCATTTTAGTGTAAAGTCCGCCAGAAAACACAGATTTAACTGCTTAACGACGTGCTGTATTAGTACGGTGCATGTCGGGTTCCAGTACATGGAGAAGGTTCATAGGCTGAGCCCTCTCCATAGCCAGTAAGTCTTTGCTGTATATTGCAACAAAGACTTATTGGTAACCGGGTGTTATCCCGCCAATCGCATGGGCGCCGCCATCTTGCCGAGGATTGTCACTCCCCGTAACTTCATTGGGCAGCGGCTATCTGTTACCATGACAGCCTCGGTTCTTCCGAAGACCCAAGGCTGTCTCGTTTTAACCCCTTCAATACAATGTGCTATCAGTACAAAGTCACAAGTTCATATACACTAAAATTTCTATTCATTTTAACAATGATGAGGTCATGCCTTTGGAAGCTTCTGATATTGGAAACATTTGAGTTAATTAGAGAGACATCTGTGAATGTATTTTAAAGCACACCTGAAACACACTGCTTGTAAGCCTGAAGCTGGTAAGAGTGTATCATTATACACAGAGAAATGACTACTGTATAGACATTGGAAGAAACGCCACTCTGCCATGAAGAAACCATTACTCCAAAAGAAACATAAAAAGAACAAATTAATGTTTCCAATGCACACTGGAACACAGACCTTAATTTTTGGAGGCATGACAAAATTGACACAATTGAACTGTTAGGACATGATGACCATTGTTACATTTAGATGAAAAAGGGAGAAGCTTTCAAACTTGAGAACACCATCCCAACTGTGAAACATGGTGGCAGCCATCAAGTTATGGAGTGTTTTGCTGCAGGAGGGACTAGCGAACTTTACAAAATAGATGGCACCATGAGGAAAGAACAATATGTGGCAATACTGAAATAACATCTCAAGACATCAGCCAGGAAGTTAGAGCTTGGATGCAAATGGCTCTTCCACATGGACAAGGACCTGAAGCATACTGCCAAACTGGTCACAAAGTGGCCTAAGGATAACAAAGTCAATGTTTTTGAGTGGCCATCACAAATTCCTGTTCTCAATCCTATTGAAAATTTCTGGCCAAAGCTGAAAAGGCAGTCGCACGGAAGCCTACAAACATGGCTCAGTAACACTAGTTCCGTAATGAGGAATGGGGCCGAATTCCTACCAACTATTGTAAGTAGCTTGTGGAAGGATATCCAAAATGTTTTAAAAAGCCTCTTTTGCTCCTCCTTTAGATCTCTGATATCTCATGAGAACTATCTAGGAGCAAAACCTTTCTGGTCACTAAAGGGCACTGTAAATAGTCCGTTAGATGTGAGATGGTCAAATTATCATTAATAACTGTGATTGCAGATAACCAAATGTTACCATTTTTTTCCCAATAATTACTTCACTCTTAAGGTATTTCTCTTTCTGTCCATTCTTGTTTTTTACTTCCCATTGTCTAGGGCTCTTAGGCCCATGATCTAACAGTAATTTACAAATTTGCATAGTTCCCCATTCTCCATGATGTAGGGGTAACCATGACAGTAAGATCCATGTTACTACAATCACATAATTTCCCCAACTTGCCAACTCTATCTATTACATCATCTGTGGATCTTGTACGTAACCCGGGGACTGCCTATATAGTCTTTGAAGTAGAATAAACTGCTGACAGATCTGGGGGATTGTCAGGGAATGAAATTGTGGCATCAACTTGGAAACAAAACAAGGACTTGTTAGTATGCATAAAGAAAAGGTGTTGGATACAATCGAGGTAGAGAATTTTTAATTTGAAGGGATGAATAATAAAAAATAAAACTTGTTTATGGGACCTCTTACAAGTCAGTCTGTATAGGACAGGTTTGGGAGATTTTTAGTCCGCTATTCTGATGATTACTTGCGGAGGGGGTGAACCCTCCACAATCAGACATTTACCTACATGATGACAGAAAACATTCGGGGAAAAAATGGAATATAAAAACAAATTTTAGACCTGTCAAAGATGGCAGAGCACATGTAACTATGATGAGGGAAGAGCTCTGAGCTATATGGCTGTCATACACTTAAAAATTCTTAAATTCCATAACTAATTAGCTTCCAGCTATAGAAAACAACATAAACAGTGAATGTATCAGGACAAACTGTTTTAACTATCCATCATATGCAAGTGCTCATTTAGACGTGAATATTCATGAAATGCTGAGAACCCATTTAGAGAGATTTACATTTCGATGTCACTTTCCTTTCAGCGATAGGTTTATTGTTTAAATAAATAAGTCTAATCAATGAAAACAGTGGTAAGATGATGAGATGTGCGGTGCCCAGCTTTATTTTCATTCTGGGGCTGATTGCAACCTTTATATTCAAGCTGCACAAAATGCATGATATTGCTTACTTATAGGCATGCTACAGTACATAAGTGTGTCAATGAGGTACACCATTTATTTATGTTTAAAAACATTTGGATCCAAGGTCTGGATTGACAAACTGCTCAATTTCAAGGGACCGTCCTAGTGTCAGCACCCTAAAAGGCACCAACAAACAAAAACACTACCTCAGTACAGCATCCCAGGAACCCCTGAAACCAAATAATGTATTCAGACAATTAATAATAAATACCCCAGAGCAGAAACTTAATAACATTGCAGACTCCAGGGCAGCCAATAGAAATGGAGACCCCATATCATTATTGCAAAAGAGACCCCTAGAGCATATTATAATGGAGTTCCCAGAGCAGACAATAATGATGGAGAGACTCCAGAGCAGGCAATAGTAATACTGCAGTTGCCAGAGCAGACAAGATTAATACTGTAGACCCTCAGAAAAGACAATACTAAGCCACACCTCAAAGAGCACACAATAATGCTGGGGCCCCAGAGCAGACTAATAATACTACACACCCACTGACCAGACCTATGCCATAGACCACATACAAGATTCAAAACCAGCCTATTAATATTAGAGACAAAACCAATAAAAATACTCAAGACTCCAGAGCACACTAATAGTACTGAAGACCCACAGATCAGACAATATTGATACTCGAGACCCCAGAGCAAGTAAATACTGGAGTCCCCCAGAACACACAATAATACTAAATACTAATACTGGAGACCCCGGACAAGATCCATAACAATGGAGACCTCAGACCAGACTACTTGTACTTGAGTCCCTAAAGCACATAAAAAATTAAGAGAATACTCAGCACTCCTTGCTCCCCTTCTGCTCCCTACGCTCACAACAGAGCTCCTGCTTTGCTCCATGTGCCACTCTGCGTCCTTGAGCTGGCATCGGGACCAAGAGTGGGACCTGGCTCAGGAGAGAACCTTGGAGTAGTTTGTAGTAGTAGTTTGATTAATTGTCATCTCTTGTGTACTTCTGAGATCCTCTCCTGTTTTGGGGAGGACCTGGGAGGGGTGAGCACGTGTGTCATATACCCCTTGAACTAAAGTTATACCATTTTACTGAGGGGTGCTTTTTTATGGCCGTGGGAAGAATGTCAGCACTGAAATAAATATACAGTAGCTGTGCCCACAGAATTACTGCTGAGACTAATGTTACCTGACATCCAAGCTCCTGACACAGGGATAAAGGATCACCATAAGCTCTACACCAGAAAACAAGAATGGAAATGGAAGGCAACAATACCCAAACCTAAACTGGAGGGCACAGTTTTTGAAGTCCTAGCGCTCATTTCATCTGGAAGAGAAGGACAATATTATCCTCTGGGTAACAGATGAACTTCAATATAATGCAATTTCTAGTGTGCTCTTCCCATAATTTGTATACTGTATTGCAAGTAAAGGAGATTATAACAGTGTTTGTTATTGGTTCACTCTTTCTTCATTATATTAATTATTCTATTATTAACTCATTTTTGTAGCTTTAAATTATCTGATAAATTAATATTTGCATAAATACATGAAATGTGATGCTGACATTCCTCTTTAGCATCAAACTAACATGATGCAAATGTTTTGCCTCCCCCTCAGCCTCAAAGGTGTATTACCACAACAAGACCCCCTCCTCCCCTGGTAACTGAGTCACGCTGGATATTGCAGAATACATTTCTGTCATAACAGCTCCACAGTCTGAATTTCAAATACAGCGAGATAATCTCTTTGCAAACAACTTTTGAAGCTGAATGTGAACCTGAGCATCAGAAACAAAGCAACCATTTACATATATATATTGTGGGGTATTGCTCAGGTATAAGCTAGGTAGCGGTCGCAGACAGAGGGAAAGAGACAGTTCTCAGTTCAGTTCAGTGTTTATTCACACCACAAAACAAATGGAACAAAAATCCAGCATTGTCTTCATGCTTGTTTAAAACATAAACATACAGACCAGGCTTGGCCTTCTCACCCAGTAGCAGGGTCTTCACAAATAGTCCAAATTGTTGGTGTATGTTCACACCTTGCAGAAGCTGCTGCATAGCACTTAGTCCATTTAAAGTCCAAAACAGCCAACCTGTCCTCCTAGACAGGACACGTGTTTGCTCTTGGAACAAGCTTCTCCCTCTGAGACTAGAGCTCACTCCACTCTCTTGTGCACACTTCCAGCTCAGCTTTGTTAGCTGGAACACCCTGAAAACCCGGTTTGGACCGGTGCTTGAAGTTTGGTCCGGTGCTTGATTTCAGCTTGCTGCATTACTCTGAGCAACACAAGCTGAGAGGATAATACCTCCCATCCAGCAACAAACCCCTGACTGTGTCACATACCCCCTCCCTTTGTTCAACCTTGAGGGGATGAACACTCGCCAGACAGTGCACCCGGGACAGGGCATCTGCATTCCCCTGTAGCCGGCCTGCTCTGTGTTCCACTGTGAATTTGAAGTTCTGTAGAGACAAGAACCATCTGGTGACCCGAGCATTCCTCTCCTTGGCCTGGCTCATCCACTTGAGAGGTGAATGGTCAGTCACCAGTCGGAACTTCCTCCCCAACAGATAATAGCGGAGAGACTCGAGTGCCCACTTGATGGCTAGGCACTCCCTCTCCACTATACTGTACCTGGTTTCGGCTGGGGTGAGCTTGCGACTCAGGAACCCAACAGGATGCTCTTCCCCATTAATTTCCTGAGATAGTACAGCACCGAGGCCCACTTCAGAGGCATCGGTCTGTACTACAAACTCCCTCTTGAAGTCGGGTGTCACCAGGACTGGTGACCCGCACAAGGCCGACTTCAAAGCGGAAAAAGCCTTCTCCGCTTGGTCATTCCAGCGAACCATCACTGTCTTACGTCCCTTCAGGAGCCCTGTCAATGGAGCCGCTACAGTAGCAAAATGGGGAATAAATCTCATATAATACCCCACCATCCCCAGGAATGACTTTATTTGCCTGGTGGTGACAGGCCGTGGCCAACTCCGTATTGCCTCTACCTTATTCATCTGGGGTTTGATGACTCCACGCCCAATGATATAGCCTAAGTACCGTGCCTCCTCTAGCCCTATGGCACATTTCTTTGGGTTAGCAGTTAGCCCGGCCCTACGGAGGGAGTCTAGTACAGCCTGCACTTTTGCCAGATGACTCTCCCAGTCAGCACTGAAAATGACAATATCATCGAGGTACGCTGACGCGTAACGCCGATGTGGACGAAGCACAATGTCCATTAAACGCTGGAACGTGGCCGGGGCGCCATGCAGGCCAAAGGGTAACACTTTATACTGAAATAGTCCCTCAGGTGTGATAAAGGCAGTTTTCTCCTTGGCAGCCTCCGTCAAGGGCACTTGCCAGTACCCTTTAGTGAGGTCCAAGGTAGAAAAATACCTGGCCTGTCCTAAGCGCTCAATTAGCTCGTCCACCCGGGGCATGGGATAAGCATCAAATTTGGACACTTCGTTCAGTTTACGAAAATCGTTACAGAAACGTAGCGTCCCATCTGGTTTGGGTATCAAAACTATTGGGCTTGCCCACTCACTTCTTGACTCTTCAATTACGTCCAGCCGCAGCATCAACTGTACTTCCTCCGTGATGGCTTGTCGCCGAGCTTCGGGCACCCGGTACGGCTTTAGCCGGACTTTTGCCTGGGGCTCCGTGACAATGTCATGTTGGATTACGGAAGTACGTCCAGGGAGGTCAGAGAACACGTCCGTGTTCCGACTAATGAACTCCTTGGCCTCTTGAGCCTGTTTAGGGGAAAGGCTGTCAGCAATGCGCACTGTGGCAGCCGCTTCCCCGGGAACAGTTGGAGGTACTGGTTTCCCTTCCCCTAAACATACCGGCTGCGGGGTGCTCCCAACGCAGGTCTCCCTATCTCTCCAAGGCTTTAGCAAATTGACATGGTAGACCTGCTCTGGCTTCCGCCGCCCTGGCTGATGTACCTTGTAATTTACATTGCTTACTTTTTCCAGAATTTCGTAAGGGCCTTGCCACCTTGCGAGGAACTTACTGTCTACCGTTGGTACTAAAACCAAGACTCTGTCTCCTGGGTTAAAGCTCCGTACCTTAGCTACTCTATTGTAGACCTGACTCTGGGCTCGCTGAGCCGCCTCCATATGTTCCCTGACAAGGGGCAACACTGTCTCCATCCGCTCCTGCATCTTAGTGACATATTCAATGACACTCTTATGCGGAGTGGGCTGTTGCTCCCATGCCTCTTTGGCCACGTCCAGCAAACCTCGGGGATGTCTGCCATATAGTAATTCAAAGGGCGAGAACCCAGTAGAGGCCTGGGGCACCTCTCGCACTGCGAACATAAGATAGGGCAGAAGCAGATCCCAGTCCCTTCCATCCTTGGACACTGCTCTTTTCAGCATATTTTTCAAAGTTTGATTAAATCTCTCCACCAGGCCGTCTGTTTGGGGGTGGTAAACTGAAGTCCTTAATTGTTTAATCCCCAGCAACTTGCAGAGTTCCTTCATGACCTTCGACATGAAGGGAGTCCCCTGGTCTGTCAGAATCTCCTTAGGTATCCCAACCCTTGAAAACATCTCCATTAACTCCTTAGCTATAAGTTTGGCAGAGGTATGACGCAGTGGCACTGCTTCTGGATACCGGGTTGCGTAGTCAAGGACAACTAAAATATGTTGGTGACCCCTAGCAGATTTAGGTACTGGACCCACAAGGTCCATGGCAATTCTCTCAAAAGGTACCTCGATAATTGGGAGGGGTACTAGGGGACTGCGGAAGTGCTGCTGGGGGCTAGTTATTTGACAGGTCGGACAGGACTTACAAAACTCTTCCACCTCTTTGAACACACTGGGCCAGTAAAATCGCTGCAGTATACGGTCCTGGGTTTTCTGCGGCCCAAGGTGTCCACCTAAAACATGTTGGTGAGCAAGATCCAGTACCATCCTACGATATGCCTGAGGCACTATTAATTGTTCAACATTCTCACCCCGTAGTTGGGTGACCCGATACAGTAAATTATGGTGAACCACAAAACGAGGAAAAACTGCCTCAGCTCCTGGTTGTTGTGGCTCACCTTCAACCATTAACACATTCCCCCAGGCTCGGGACAGAGTCTGGTCCCGGAGTTGCGCCGTACCAAAATTGTCACCAGAGACGTTTAAGTCTGACAATTCAGGGCCTGGCGGCAAGTCCTCTACTTCCCCAACCATTACATTCATTGGTAGTGTCTCCCCATCATCCACCGAAGTGGCGGTCACCCCTACCGCTGGCCCTTCCGCCTCGGGTTCCCAAGGTTCTGGTTCTAGGTCTGGAACATGACCTTCAGCTATTGCTCTCCCTGACCCCTGGGGACTGACATGCAGTAACGATGGCCATAGTGCAGAGAATAATGGAAAGTCTCTTCCTATAATTAGGTCATAGGGCAGATTTGATGCTACTGCCACCTCGTGGACTTTCCTCCCAGCAGGTGTTTTTATGACCACCAGTGCGGTTGGATAATCTTTTAAGTCTCCATGAATACACAATACTCGAACCTTGCGACTAGTGAACTGAGAGGGTAGCGCCAGGGTATCCCGTACTATGGTCACTAGGCTCCCTGAGTCAAGTAGGGCATTAGCCCTGCACCCATCAACGGACACTGGGCACATGGGAGGTGCCCTATCTGCATCCAGGACGTCAGCGGTACATACAGGCCGTGCATAGAAGGAAGTACGGCGAGCGTACCCACAGTCCATAGGTTCGGAGGCCAAGGGGCAATTTGCAGCCACATGTCCCAGGACATGACAGCGCCAACAGCGGAGTGTGGGGACCTCACGAATCTTTGTGGAACGTTGTTTGGACATCGTTGGGGAGCTACTCCCAGCAGAAGGTCGGGGCTTTTCCTCAGTCACTGCAAGTGGGGGTGAGGGACGGGGTGGCTTACGTGTAGGGGTACAGTCCCGCACAAAGTCCTGGGTGGCTATGTAACGTTCCACCAGACCAACCAGCTGGTCTAAATTACCTGGGTCACCTTGACCTACCCAGCGCTGAATGGCAACCGGCAGAGTGCGCACAAAACGGTCTACCACCACCCTCTCCACTATTTGGGCTGGGGTTAAAGTCTCAGGCTGAAGCCACCTTTTTACCAGGTGCAGTAGGTCATAAGCTTGAGACCTGGCAGCTCGGGATTCCACAAACCCCCACTGATATACACGTTGGGCCCGCACATAAACATTGACCCCCATGCGTGCCAGGATCTCACCTTTCAACTTCTTGTAGTCCAGGGCATCCTCCTGAGTGAGGTCAAAATATGCCTTTAACGCATCGCCAGTCAGGAACGGGGCCACCACTTCAGCCCACTGGTCAGGCTGCAGCCCCTCACGCTCTGCCGTTCTCTCGAACACCGCCAGGAAGGCCTCTACGTCATCCTCCGCTGTCAGCTTTCTCAGCGCAGTTCGGACTCTCTCTCTGGCCGCAGGCTGTAGCTGGGTCACCACTGTTGGAGTCTCACGCAGCGCCTTTATTTGTTGTAGCAGTAAGTCGTTAGTCTGTTGCTGGGCCTGCATAGCCTCAGAGTGTGCCATCTGCTGTTGAACATTAGCTTGCACAAGTTGTTTAATCAGCTCCTCCATCTTGTCCGGTGATACTAGCTGAAACTTTGCAGGTTTAATCCACGACATGCAATGGTGCCCAGAAAAAAAAAAAAAAAAAAAAGAACTCCGGTTTTGCACCACCCTCACTGCGTTTTGCCCGCTCCAAGCCACCAATTGTGGGGTATTGCTCAGGTATAAGCTAGGTAGCGGTCGCAGACAGAGGGAAAGAGACAGTTCTCAGTTCAGTTCAGTGTTTATTCACACCACAAAACAAATGGAACAAAAATCCAGCATTGTCTTCATGCTTGTTTAAAACATAAACATACAGACCAGGCTTGGCCTTCTCACCCAGTAGCAGGGTCTTCACAAATAGTCCAAATTGTTGGTGTATGTTCACACCTTGCAGAAGCTGCTGCATAGCACTTAGTCCATTTAAAGTCCAAAACAGCCAACCTGTCCTCCTAGACAGGACACGTGTTTGCTCTTGGAACAAGCTTCTCCCTCTGAGACTAGAGCTCACTCCACTCTCTTGTGCACACTTCCAGCTCAGCTTTGTTAGCTGGAACACCCTGAAAACCCGGTTTGGACCGGTGCTTGAAGTTTGGTCCGGTGCTTGATTTCAGCTTGCTGCATTACTCTGAGCAACACAAGCTGAGAGGATAATACCTCCCATCCAGCAACAAACCCCTGACTGTGTCACAATATATATATTATATGTATGTAAGTGTATGTGGATGGATGTGTTATGGACGTATGCTTTTGCTCTTCTCTATGCTTTATTACAACCTACTAAAAGAACTACTGATATTTGTATCCATGCATATAGACAGGATGTAAATCCTTGCAATATTAATTCTTCTGAATGATCAACGCCCTTGATAGAAGTTGGCATCAGACCAAAGCAGCTGGTATTAAACAAGTTGGTCACTTCATGTTTTCTGTAAAGTATAGAGGCAGGATTTATTATTGAACCACTTTCCATGAAACGATATGAATTAAAGCTCCCTAAGTTTAGCCATGCCTTTTACTCAATGAGCTGAAATTCCTTAAAATGGCAACAGATGAAGGGTCACATGATCCTAACTGTCCATGATCAATATTCTTTCCAGGACCTTAGTGTTGTATTCATGAATAATATCATAAGGTAGAGCATGGACAAATTGGTCATGGACAGTTCACATCACCTTCCATTTTATGGACAGGGATGGATGACGTATGAAATAAAAGACATTTCTTAAACGAGGGGGCTTTATTCTAGATATCAAGAAATCGCTGCAGAACTTCTAATATACGTATATTGGTAAAGAAAAGTTGAAGTAAAATGGTCCTCCTTTAACATTGGAGAACCAGTGCCAGTAAACAGTCCTAACTGGTGTAAAATTGAAGCTATACACACTGCATTTCTACCTGAATAAATAGCTCTTACGTCCTACATTATAATACTGTACTTGAAATTAAATTATGAGAAACACAGATCATTATATTCTTTCCTGCCTTAAGGAGAGAGAAGCAGGATAATTTATACTAACAGCAGTTTATTACAGAATAGATTTATATTCCTCCCTGTAAACAATAGAAATACCATGAGAGTTGTCAAAATAAAGAATATGCATTAAAATATTCATAGTATTGGGTGTTAATAGAAATATCCTAGAGGTACAGTGCTGTAACACGATGAAGAATACATGTCTATGGGTACATAGTGTTCCATCACAAATTCTATAAATGTATCATTCATGAATGAATGTTGAGCACTGTAGTTAGACAGCAGGATTTATAACACTGCTTTGATTCTCAGTCAAATGATCTCTTGTGCCGTTGTGCAGTGCACAGGTTTATTGCTGAAAAAAATTCATCGGCTTTGTACTTTATGCTGTTGTGCTGCCTTTTGTGAGTGCTCTTTAGAGAATGATCATATGATGAAAATGTCCTGTTTGGCAGCATTGTTGTTCTTTGTGGGAAGGCATCGGTAATGAGCTAATTCAAGGAGAAAGCTCCTCATTACAGCTATTCGGGAAGAGAGAGTAACATACAGTACACCCCCATTTGTGTGCACGTCTGGTCTATCTTCCTTATATCATGTACTGTAGTTATGATTCCCCCTGCACTTAATGCAAATGTTTGCACCTTACATTACCTTATGAGGGCTCCTTTCTTTCTGCAGGCGCCGTACACTATCCAGCAAATTAAAAACATTCATGGAGTGTGTGGAGAATCGTGTAATGCATGACACAGAGCTGTGCTAATAATGACGCACTTGTCTAGCAGACACCTTCAGGGTTTAATAAAAAAAGCTTCAGTTCTGCAATATGTATTTCTCCACTGTTATTTATTAGGCCTGAATTCTGGAAAGTATTTAGCGAGTGTGGAGAAACTGTATTTACTTTATTTAGGAGTTATTCTTCCCAGCGAGCAATGTTATTTTTAAAACAACCAGACAAGACTAAAGTTTATTTTTTAAGTGTAACTTTGGTTTCATAACCATTGTAACCAAATTGTTTTTCTTTCAAGATTTCTCTTTCCTGGCTTATGGCATTCTTTTCTGTTCTGGAGCTACTTGTCAGAAATCTTCCTGAGGAGTGGAGTCTAAAGTCTATCTCTCTTTGTCCTAGAACTAAGTCTACTGTATACTGCTCTCACTTCCTATGATGCCTTATGTTCACTTTTTAAGATGCTGAGTAGCAAAGTCACTGACAATTAACAAGTCCGCTGAGCCCCACATAATCTGCACTGACAGTATCTAGTCTGGTGGCTGTCACCAAGTAGGAAGCTTCAAGAGGAGAAAGCTCCAGAGAGTGAAGGAGTCTGTGGTGCAGCCTGAAGTGCAGATAGAAGGACACAGAAAGTTGTGCAGGCTGACAGACTGGGATGGAGGGACTAATAGGGCATGATGTAGATAGCAACCTGATATTTCCACAATCACGCAGACTCGAGCGCTCAAGGATCTTCTGGACACCCGATATTTTGATATCAGTAAATATTTATTATATAAAATAATAAAATGCACTGTTGCGACGCGTTTCGGTCCGGTACCCGGACCTTCTTCAGGCAGTGTATAAAAAATTACATGATCCAGTGTTACATATATAGCAAGTTGCCGGAAATAGGGACTCTCGGTAGCTGCATGTGCTTCCGGTTCAGGGTTTAACCGGGGCCGGTAAAAAACATAAACATCTGTTTTACAAATAAAAACTAATGTTATCTTATATATATAATAAACATTAAAAACATTGCATCTCTATAATAAAATAGATTCCATTAAATTTAATTGATTCCATTAAAAAAGTTTTTTTGTTGTTCCATTCATATCGGGTGATGGGTTGATTGTCTGGAACTATGTACTATAGAATAAAAAGATATTGCCTTAAGGGGCCTTATATTAATAGAGAGATAACCCCAAATGAAGATGTTATTCAAATGAATTCTGTCTCCGGGAGTCTAAGTATCAGTTTGGTATGTAGTCATGGCGATATATAGCGCTGTTAGTGAGTTCGCGTCGGCTACGGAAGCCGAGAGGGATCAAAAAGCCGATCGCGGTATCCAGGCTGATGCTGTAATACTGAGCTAATGATCGGATGTCAGGGGTTCCATGTACCGCCAGCGGATGGACAATGATGCTATGAGGTAGGTATATTTCCCTATGATGATGGTGTGCTCGTTTATTACGCTATTAGACCGATTCGATCACCTCATTTAGACCTATGGGGTGAAGAGTGCTGAGCTTGAATATCCAATAGGACTCTCTCCTATTTAGGGTTTTTACTCTATTTTTCACATCGATCGAAATTTGTTCAATCGGGGTTACTGTAATGGTTCCGAAATTTTTCTCATGTTCTAGAAGTAAATGTTTCGACAGACTCTGTTTTAAATATCCTATTTTCGTTTTATGTCTATGACCGTTCATCCGAACTCTAAGTGTCTGAACGGTGCGCCCCACATACTGCAGACCACAACTACAATTTATGAGGTATATAACGAAGTCGGAGGCACATGATAGATTTTGCTTTATATTAAAGACTTCTCCTGTAGTATTCGATGAAAAGGTAGTGATCCCGTCTTGAATTATGTCACAGCACATGCATTTTTTGTGCCTACATTTTTTAATGCCAGGTGTTATTTGTTTTTTAGTGTTTTCTATTCTGACTTTCCGTAATTTACTGGGGGCAATTATATTTTTTCCAGTTGTTGCCTTTCTGAATGTTATCATCATAGGGAAATATACCTTCCTCATAGCATCATTGTCCATCCGCTGGCGGTACATGGAACCCCTGACATCCGATCATTAGCTCAGTATTACAGCATCAGCCTGGATACCGCGATCGGCTTTTTGATCCCTCTCGGCTTCCGTAGCCGACGCGAACTCACTAACAGCGCTATATATCGCCATGACTACATACCAAACTGATACTTAGACTCCCGGAGACAGAATTCATTTGAATAACATCTTCATTTGGGGTTATCTCTCTATTAATATAAGGCCCCTTAAGGCAATATCTTTTTATTCTATAGTACATAGTTCCAGACAATCAACCCATCACCCGATATGAATGGAACAACAAAAAAACTTTTTTAATGGAATCAATTAAATTTAATGGAATCTATTTTATTATAGAGATGCAATGTTTTTAATGTTTATTATATATATAAGATAACATTAGTTTTTATTTGTAAAACAGATGTTTATGTTTTTTACCGGCCCCGGTTAAACCCTGAACCGGAAGCACATGCAGCTACCGAGAGTCCCTATTTCCGGCAACTTGCTATATATGTAACACTGGATCATGTAATTTTTTATACACTGCCTGAAGAAGGTCCGGGTACCGGACCGAAACGCGTCGCAACAGTGCATTTTATTATTTTATATAATAAATATTTACTGATATCAAAATATCGGGTGTCCAGAAGATCCTTGAGCGCTCGAGTCTGCGTGATTGTGGAAATATCAGGTTGCTATCTACATTGGAAATACCATCCCCGGTGACCCTGGAACACGGAGGACGGGCTTCAATCCACTATCGAGCTGCCAGGACACACAGGACCATAAGGATGACATGCTATTATTGATCACGAAATAGGTGAGAGTCCATTCGGACAAACTTTTTATTCACACGTGCTTGCCGATGATAATACACTAGGAGAGCGCTCCTGTCTTCTTCTCTCTTGTTCTCTCTCCTATTCTCTTGGAGGGAAATTGCATTGAGTGCATGATCCACTCTACTCCCAGGTTTTTACATATATTACGTGTCATCAAGGAAACTGACCCTGATTGTACACGGACAAAGAGATAAGACTGAGCAGCCCCAATTGACAAACTTGATATGGAATATTTCAAGAAACGCCTAGATAACAGAAGAGACCTCCTGAATAGACTAATAAAAGAAAACAAAATAGAGTCAACATCGACATTAGATGATGGGAATACCAGAGAAATGACTGGTCTCTTTAAAATCCTTGAAGACCTCATGAGGAAAGAACTGTACCATAGCTTAGATATCATGTTCTTAGAACTATATATGAAAAAGGGTGTGCTACCAAGGGGACTAACTATCAATATCCCATCTGCATTTCCCGATGATAAAGGCTATACCGCGGAATGGAATGAATACATCCATTCATGTTCGGCGGGCCTTATAAGTCGCATCATTAATAAAAGAAATAGAGAATGCGACTTTATAACAAATCAAATTGTCAAGACAGGGGAAAAATTATCCTCTTTTAATACACATCCTGACTTTACTAACATTGAGAATAATATACATCAAAGACTAAAAACGTTAGAGATAGAAATTGCCACTAAAAAAACAAGAAAGCTATCGGCTCTCTGCAATCCGAGGAAACCGATCTCAACCCTCTCCCCCCTAGAAAAATCAAAAAAACAAGAGTCAACACCTACATATAATATGAACAAAAGAACAAATAGTGTAAATAGGAAATATGCACATCCGGAACAAAGGAAAAAAATAGACTACCAACATAATAAAAAAAGAGAAAACAACCAACATGAACATATCCCCCGCACCATCCTAAACACTGCATTTAGAAGAAATGAAAATGGGATTAAAAATAAAAACAAAAACAAAAATCAAACAGTGAGACAATCGAGTCCTAGACAAAAGAATAGTGCCCAAGAGAAACCTAGACAACAGAACAATATCCAAGAGAGTCCCAGACAACAGAAGAATACCCAAGAGATCGATATTGACCTTAATGAGATCTCTATTCATGACACATTTTCACAGAGCCAGGATACAGTGATCCATATCGAATTACATAATAATCAACAAGATATCCGTTTAGAAGAACTTCCATCCATCTCCCCAGTGAGCCTTAACTTACAATCATCTTTTTTAGAGATTGGCCCGACCAGACCCCTCACTCCTCTAAGACCCCCAATAGATCCCAGTACTCCCCAAAGCAAAAACATGACAAAATCGAGGTTTCTGAACTATTTTATACCTCTAAATACCCCAAAAGCAGAAAAAAGAAAAAAACACATAGAGGAAGAAGAGGAGGTAAAAATAGAACGGGGGGGAAAAAAATCGAGACAGGAAAGACATAAAATAAACAGTCAGCTCTCGACTCCTCAAAAAACGGGGATGGAGGGACAGTAAAAATTTTTAATCTTTCCACCTATATTTTGACTAAGGAAGAAGAGAGCCTTTTAACTAAAGGCTTGAACTTCTGTCCAGATAAAAATACTGACGACTTCGAACTCTTTGTAGATCTAAACCTCTACATAAAAAAACTAACACAAAAAAGATACTTTAAAATTAAAGAGAAACAGAGCATCGGAGGAATGGAGCCGGCTCAACAAGCAGACCAATTCCTACATCAGAATGTAAAGGGAAAGTCTAACTTTAATCCTATCCAACATCGAGGTCACTATATAGATACTTTCTATAGTCTTGTTTCGGAAGACTTTAAAAAGATCCGGAGCCTACAGAAGAAAAATGATAAAAAAAACCTAACCAAGGCTGAAGAACTGGCTCTAAAAAATCTGAAACAAAATACTAATATAGTTATAAGATCGGCGGATAAAGGTGGAGGAATAGTGGTACAAGATCGGGAAACTTACGTAACGGAAGCCCTGAGGATCCTTGACGACCCGGTGTACTATGCACAACTACAAACAGATCCCACAAAAAACTATATAGAGGAGTACTCAAATTTGATAGATAGAGCACATAAAAGTAACCTGCTAAACACCAAAGAAAAACAGTTCCTGAAAGTTAACCATCCTGCGTTGGCCACCTTCTATCACTTACCAAAAGTACATAAGGATGCAATCAACCCGCCAGGACGCCCCATCACTTCAGGAATAGATTCGTTGACATGCAATCTGTCACACTACATCGATCTATTCCTGCAACCGTTAGTAAAGGAGCTTCCATCCTACCTGCGAGACTCTACCAGCCTTATAGCAGATCTAGAAGACTTCCAATGGAAAAAAGAATACGGCTTCCTTACTCTAGACATTACATCACTTTACTCCAATATAAAACATAACCTTGGATTGGAAGCATCCCGCTGGTACTTGGGGGAAACTAAAGATATACCACCAGCACAAGTCGACTTCTTGATAGAAAGTTTACAATTTGTACTCGAGCACAATTACTTTCAATTTGAAAATCAACTGTATTTACAAAAATGTGGTACGGCTATGGGAACTCGAGCCGCCCCAAGCTATGCAAATTTGTTTATGGGGCGGTTTGAGGACCAATATATTTATTGCACGACCCAATGGACAAGGAACATCGTCTATTATAAAAGATATAAAGACGATTTGTTCCTTGTATGGAATGGAACAAAAGAGGAAGCCAGATCTTTTACAAACCAGTTAAATGCTAATCCATGGGGTATCACATTTACAGAAAATTTCAATAAAAACACTACAATCTTTTTGGATCTGGAAATTACTCACAACAAGGAAAGCATTATAACTAGAACCCACTTCAAGAAAGTTGATAGTAATGGCTTTTTGGATTATAAGAGTAGCCACTACCATAAATGGCTAAAAAATATTCCATTCAGCCAGTTTCACCGCATAAGAAAAAACTGTACCCACACTGCAGATTACACAAAACAATCAAAAAATCTAAAAGAGAAATTCAAAGAAAAAAGTTATCCGACACCTATAATAAACGAAGCATATACCAGGAATCTGAATCGTACACAAAAAGATTGTCTGATACCTAAATTGAAAAATAAAGAAACATCACAATCATTTTCAGCCAATTTTCTTACAACCTTTGATAAAGGGAGCAACCAAATAAGGAAAATCCTGAACAAACACTGGGGGATACTCTTAAAAGACCCCTACTTAAAAGATCTAATACCCCAACAAGCCAAAATAACATTCAGAAAGGCAACAACTGTAAAAAATATAATTGCCCCCAGTAAATTACGGAAAGTCAGAATAGAAAACACTAAAAAACAAATAACACCTGGCATTAAAAAATGTAGGCACAAAAAATGCATGTGCTGTGACATAATTCAAGACGGGATCACTACCTTTTCATCGAATACTACAGGAGAAGTCTTTAATATAAAGCAAAATCTATCATGTGCCTTCGTTATATACCTCATAAATTGTAGTTGTGGTCTGCAGTATGTGGGGCGCACCGTTCAGACACTTAGAGTTCGGATGAACGGTCATAGACATAAAACGAAAATAGGATATTTAAAACAGAGTCTGTCGAAACATTTACTTCTAGAACATGAGAAAAATTTCGGAACCATTACAGTAACCCGATTGAACAAATTTCGATCGATGTGAAAAATAGAGTAAAAACCCTAAATAGGAGAGAGTCCTATTGGATATTCAAGCTCAGCACTCTTCGCCCCCTAGGTCTAAATGAGGTGATCGAATCGGTCTAATAGCGTAATAAATGAGCACACCATCATCATAGGGAAATATACCTACCTCATAACATCATTGTCCATCCGCTGGCGGTACATGGAACCCCTGACATCCGATCATTAGCTCAGTATTACAGCATCAGCCTGGATACCGCGATCGGCTTTTTGATCCCTCTCGGCTTCCGTAGCCGACGCGAACTCACTAACAGCGCTATATATCGCCATGACTACATACCAAACTGATACTTAGACTCCCGGAGACAGAATTCATTTGAATAACATCTTCATTTGGGGTTATCTCTCTATTAATATAAGGCCCCTTAAGGCAATATCTTTTTATTCTATAGTACATAGTTCCAGACAATCAACCCATCACCCGATATGAATGGAACAACAAAAAAACTTTTTTAATGGAATCAATTAAATTTAATGGAATCTATTTTATTATAGAGATGCAATGTTTTTAATGTTTATTATATATATAAGATAACATTAGTTTTTATTTGTAAAACAGATGTTTATGTTTTTTACCGGCCCCGGTTAAACCCTGAACCGGAAGCACATGCAGCTACCGAGAGTCCCTATTTCCGGCAACTTGCTATATATGTAACACTGGATCATGTAATTTTTTATACACTGCCTGAAGAAGGTCCGGGTACCGGACCAAAACGCGTCGCAACAGTGCATTTTATTATTTTATATAATAAATATTTACTGATATCAAAATATCGGGTGTCCAGAAGATCCTTGAGCGCTCGAGTCTGCGTGATTGTGGAAATATCAGGTTGCTATCTACATTGGAAATACCATCCCCGGTGACCCTGGAACACGGAGGACGGGCTTCAATCCACTATCGAGCTGCCAGGACACACAGGACCATAAGGATGACATGCTATTATTGATCACGAAATAGGTGAGAGTCCATTCGGACAAACTTTTTATTCACACGTGCTTGCCGATGATAATACACTAGGAGAGCGCTCCTGTCTTCTTCTCTCTTGTTCTCTCTCCTATTCTCTTGGAGGGAAATTGCATTGAGTGCATGATCCACTCTACTCCCGGGTTTTCTACTAATAGGGCATGAGAGAGGGCCCATTTTCAATATTTCCAAAATTCTGCAAATTTATGAATTTAAAATGCAGACATAAGGCCCAAAGCTACACATACACAAATCTTAAGCCCCACACAATTGAACAACCCCTTTTCAAGTTCTGGCTTTGTTGTGCACATTGTAAAAGTGGCTAATTTTAAGCAAATTATGCCATATTCGTTTCTGTGAGACATATTTGTGTTGCATGCGTCTGTTTTGAGGAGCAGCTGCACTATTCTTAATGCGACACAAATGTCTGCACTGAAGAGGGCGTTTTGGTGCTCAGTTGGACCATGTGGCAAATTTAACATGCAAAGTCCAACAGAAATGTGTTGCATGCCCTATGTTAAAGGTAGCAGTGCAGGTGGTGCCAGATTCATGAAGAATATGCACCAGAAATCCTGAATCTGCCGCTCTCTGAACTATACACAGGCAAACTGTATATAGTGCGGTTTGCACTGATCTTAGTGAATGTGCCCCATTGTCTTTAGTTGCTATCAGTGGCATAACTAGGAAAGGCTGGACCCAAAGCTAAATTGTAGTTGACCCATTGCAGTTAACATGAACATCAAAGGCTAAAATGTACGATGTTGTGTGTCTGTGGACTAAGGGTTTCCAGTGTCCCAGTCTGAGTTTCAACAATATCAAGTGCAAATGCAGTCTGAAAATGAGTGACATTGAGGCATCATTTAAAGGCAATTTAATGTAATAAAGGGAACATACAACTGTGTATGCTTTACCACCCTAACACATGTGTATAGCATATGTAGAGCATTGTGGCATTACAATAGGCCATATCAATAGAACTGAAGTATATGAAATTGTCACATTAGTTGTCAAATAGCATGTATACATGATTTTGTGATCAGAATAGCTCTCTATCCTATAGTCACTATTATGTATGCCATTGACTGTACTGAGCTTTATGTCTAAGAAAGAACAATGGTCTGTCATAGTGTGAAAAGAGGTACTGTATATATATGCCTGTTGGCCTTTTTGATGGGCACCAATAATACATACTAAAGTGTCATTCTAATCAGATGAAAGTTAAGTCGAACAGAAAATCTATTTAGTTGGTGCCAAGATCTCTTAAGTTAGTCTTGGAACACACATATTACAACCTTATTTGGCAGAAAAAAATTCAGATCAAGTTACAGTCATCCTAAAACAGTGATCGACATTAACTTTATTCTTGGAAACAATGTGGATGTACAACACAGCATACAATATTGGTCTTACAGTTACTATACTACTCTATACTTAGGCCTGAATTTTCATTGTTTGAGTCCCTAAGCCATACTACTGTATTGTTTGTGTATCATACTGTATAAATGGATGTAAATAAATACAAGAATCAAGGCCCATGCCAATCCTGTTTCATATGTATATCTAGCAGAACCATTAAACAATTTATTTAGTAAAAAATAAAGCATACAAATGTAGCCAACACATGCATTAGTTTCTGATCTTGGAAACAAATCCATTAAACAGAAATTCATCCATTTTCATAAACACAGTGATTCTTGAAATACATTTAAAACTTCTTATAAACAGTAATATATTGGTGACAGAATAATAATATAATGGATGCAGTAGACTTTCTATTTCAAGATACAGATGGTCCCCGACTTAGGGACACCGACTTACAGATGACCTCTAGTTAGAGACAAACCTTGTTTGGAGTTACAATTATAAAATATACCTGTTCCAACACATACAAATTCAACTTAAGAACATACTGTCTGAAATGAGTTTTAATTTATTATTCATCATCTTTTGCATAGAGTTTGAAATTTTCCATGTAAATATGTAAGTTTACCATAGAGGTCCCAAGCCAACCCTCTCCCACCTTAATGCCACATCCTAGTTTGCTTACAAGTATATCCTTTCCTCCATTTTTGTCACCTCACTATAAAATGTTCCCTTAAGTGGCTTTAATACAGTATTATCCTTACTTCCAGTGACCCACTGACCTGACACTGTACAATATCCCCTTCCTGTGCCTGCCCGCACTATATACTGCCCTCTGTGGTCCCCTTCTAAAACCCCCTAAAGTGACCCATTTACTAATGAACAGGGGCGTAACTTGAGTGGGTGCAGAGGGAGTGGTCGCAACCGGGGCCAAGAGGCTTATGGGGCCCATTAGGTGTCACTTTCTTATTTGAGAATACTTGTACAAAAATTCATACATTATAGACGGGGGCCTGGGACAAACTTTGCACTGGGGCCCATCAGCTTCAAGTTACGCCACTGCTAATGAAGTCTCTCTTCCTGTAGCCCCATATGTCTAAAGCCTCCCTTCCTTTACACTCATAATGATTCCTCTTTCAATAGCCCATGACATTGTTCTCTGTTGACCCCCATTTAAATGCCCCTCCCCATAATGCTCATTTTCTGCATCCCCCACTTATGATATCATATGCTCTGTAGCCACCCACTTATGCCAGCTTTCCTCACATATGAAACATGCTCCTCTCCTATTCCCATGCTGTGTGCAGCTCCCACCCCACTGGGCATGATCATCACGTCATGCCTGCCAGCTTCTGCTACACTCAGCAGCTGCTTAGGCACAATGAGGTAAAGTTAAAGGTGTATTCTCGTCTGGACATTCACATTCAGTTTTATTAATCTGCCATAGATAAACATTTCTTCAATTACATGTTATTAAAAAAATGTGTGAAGATAATTTCTCATAAATGTAGTGATTTGGTCCCCTAGAAACAAGACTGTGTCCCTGGATACGGCCACCTCTGCTGGAGAGATTGCACAAATAAACAAAAAGTTTTTGTATATAAAATGTCCGGGAGTTACTGCAGGTCCCGCAGCCGTCCTGTGATAATGAACGCTGAATCCAGGAGGTCAGGCAGGACACAATAGCGCATGTCTGGCCACCGCTGCCAGAGTGTGGGTTGGTCGTAACTGAGGAAGCTATCTCATTTCTAAGGGACAACATGACTACATTTATGAGAAATTATCTTCACACAGGAACATTTTTTTTAAATAACATCCAATTGAAGAAATGTTTATATATGGAAGATTAGTGAAACTGAATTTGAATGCTCAGATGAGAATACTCCTTTAAGTTTGCTAACAGTTCCCTACATCCCCATTACATTTAATTCTGTTGAAGCCCATGAAACACCCCACTAACAGTATGGACACACCCTGAAATGTGTGACAATGCTATTCTGTCTAGAACAGATTAGAAGCATGACATTTCACAATCAAAAAATCAGGAAATCATCAATATGCTCAGATCAAAAAAGGTGTCATGTCACATTCCAAAGGTAAAACGGTTCATGAAAAGGCATGGCCTTTCCCAAAAAGACATTTTTTTTAACTTGCATATTGAAAAGACAAACAAAAAATGGGTACACAAACCCCTACACAGAAAAAACACACATGTGCAATATAAAGTATTACAAATGCTTTTCATAGCCATCATAACATGAAGAAAAACATCAGCAGTTTAAAATGTTTCTAATCAGCCACCATGTGACCAGCACTGGGCTCAAGATGTACCTGGACAATGTAGCTTCAGTGGGAAAGCTCCATATAACCAATTATGACATATACGGTAACCCTTTCCATGAATACGTATTCATTCTATAGCACCTCAGAATACCCCAAGTGTCTTGAAGTGCCGCTGAGTTGCTCTCTCAAGTAGCACTGTGTCGTTGTAAAGGGGCACAAAATGTCTATCCGCTCCTGGTAAGAGAAGTGGCATGAAATAAAACGCTGCCACTTCCTGAAGAGTTTCCCTGTCAATTTGGATTTTCTTTGTTCTGCATCCAATCTCTCTAAAAGAAATAGCTTCTTCATTCGATCAAATACTTTCCCCTTCGGTGGTACATTTGGCTGCAACATGTGCTGCAGGGAAGAGCTTGGTGAATAGGCTCAGTGGGGCACATTTACTTAGCCGTCCGCTGTAGTTCACCAAAAGTGCATTGTCCGACGATAAAGCACTGTGCCACTATTCACTAACATCGTCCACCCAATATCCTGCATGTGTCACGTCCCTACTCGGGTCGAACAGAGTTCACCATCTTTTTGTGGTGCATTTTAGGGCTTGCGACTGTTTGAAAGTTAAATCCCACGCTCAGTCCAAATCAGTTGGATTGTCCGACGGCATGCCCCCTAATTTGTGTTCCATGGAAGCCCGTGCCGCTGTGCCACAAAAGGGCCGTGTGCGCCACAATCCCAGTGCACACACTTCTTAAATACCTGTTCAAGCCATGTAACCTCACGAAAATGGTGCACAGTTCAACTAAAGTGAGCAGCACGAATCCTAGTAAATGTACCCTAGTATGTCTGGGAGGTCCCATAGAGTTGGGATTACTGTCTTCCTCCTGTGGCACGTCATAATGGAACAGGTACATCACAAGGGCCCTGGGGATCTCCATCCCGCACATTAAATCTCCTAGCTGTTTCAGGGACTCACACAGTCCAGGAAATAGGTTAGTCCAAGGTTCCTGACATCTTCAAAAAGATATTTTGCTGGGTTTTTTCACATTGTCCTCCTAGCAATAAATGTTAACATTACCTCTCTTCAAAATCTTTTAGAGAATGGATAACAAAAAAGGGTTCCAGTACCCAAGCAGTTTGAACTGTTTTTGATAATTGTGGGTCATTATGCTGCACATTGTACACCATAATATGTATGTAACAGTGCATATCATCCAGCTCAGATAAGAAAGTCAGATGAGAGTGGGGGGCAGCAGAATGACTGGGCTAGGAATTTTTCATCTTCTTCCCCCACGTGGTCTGCAGCTACTGATACATAATTGTATAAATGTTTATATCAATGAATAAATCTGTGCTCATTAATGCGTGTAAAGTATATAAATATATGTGTATGTATATTTTTTTAAAGGAAAATGGGGCCCCATTCAGAAGTCTGCTATGGGGCCCGTGCCTCTCCTAGTTACGCCCCTACCTAAATTGATGCCCAGTCGAGGTTGTAAGAGATCAGCACACCTAAGATGTATATTTATTACAAATTTATTCATATCCATGCTAATAGGTAAATTATTATGGGCAGCATAATTTATAGTAAATCTACAGAAACATTTTTTTAACTAATTATTATCATATAAATGTTCCTATTGCTTCAAAGCATTATGACAAAAATGAGGGAAAGAACACTCTATTATGAGCATCTGTCAGGTTTTCTAAAGGCTTGAAAAACATTTTTATTTTATGAAGGTTCCCGCAGTGAAAATAGGCGTTGAGTATGTTGAGCTCAGAAGCCTCATTGCGGGACACCTAATATTAGAAACCTATGAGGACTTTTTATGATGCACAAATTATTCTTGTTGGGTTTTTTTGGCCAAGTGCAGCATATGCAGCACAACTCAAAGTACATCCTTATTTCTTAGTCTATGGTGGGCTACTGTCACGTATTTCTTTTCATCATGTACAGATCACTGAAACTAGCAGCACTTCTTAGTAGTCCAGGTCTGTACCACTTCATGTTCCTAAAAATCCTAAAAAGGAAATTTATTGTCTTCAAGTAAGTGCATCATTCCAACATAAGACACGTGATAGTCTTAAAATCTCTTAATCTGAAACCTTGTTTTTAAAAACTATACTGGAGTTTTCGCCTTCTAACCTGTCTAAGGCATGCAACACAGGGAAAACTGCCTCAATGTCACATTGTTACGTATCTATTTTGCTTGTGTATTTCATCCTGAGATTAAAATTTCTTTTTGCTGTGTATTTTTTTTACACAACCTATGGATATGATTTGTATAGATTATAGCCACTATTGAATGACTAAATCCCTGGGTGTTTTCACTGGAACAGAGCTGGAAAAGTGTAGCATTTAGTTATCTATTCTCAGAAATACATTACAGATGAACTCTAGTTATAATTTGTTATTTTATCAAATGCATATCCCACCAAAATTAGTTTATTTCTAAACTAATCTCACAGCGACCCTCTAATAATCACCTCCCTTCCTGTTATCTCACTGGGGTACCATCCCCTGGAATGATGCAATTCTGTCAAGTGTATTACACAGACTCTCCACTGGGGGAACAAATCCCCATCATAGCTTCTACTGATAAGTGCACAGTTCTGATGAATCATATGACAGTCACTTCTGCAACTGTATAATTATGGCTTCTTAGCTTTGTAGAAGTTATAAAGAGATGAATAATCAAACTGTTGCAGTCTACTTATGGTGCAGTCTATTGCTGCCCATGTGATGCTGCGTTGAAGCATCATGGGATTGCTCAAGTGTAGAGAAATGAGTGAAGAGAGTGTCTGATAAGAGCAGACATGATGATTTCAAGTCTCTTATATCCAGGGCAATAGATTTTCAGATAGAAATTATAAATAGCATCACTTGTCAGTGTACCATAATCTTTCGAATTTCATTTGTATATGCATATAATAATAATCTTTATTTATATAGGGCCATCAAATTCTGCAGAGCTTTATGCATGTACTGTGTTTTTATGTTTACAGCAGTATGAATGAGCAATCTGAATTATGATTTAGTCATAAAGTGAACATTTCAGCTTGTAGAATGTGGTTTTTTAACAAATGTATAATCTAAAATCAAGATGAACGTCAGAACAATGTAGCAGCTGGATATAATAACTTTCATAACCTTGATATTTGACCTTGTCCTTTTCAGCCCAAGAACCCTGTTACAAGACAGGTGACTTTTGCTATTACACATCTATTCCCTTTGATGACATATACAATGTTGAAGGCTACCTAAGATTGACCTATTGACTTGCAAAATATCAGATAACCAAAGTCAATTAGGACATGCACAGTAGGTCTGAAATATCCCCATGGACAAGTCAAGCATCCCCTCATTGACATGTAAAAGTCAATGACTATAGCGGTCACAAAGATACATTTCGCATTTCATTACCCTGCAAAGCTATCTACAAGTGCAGTATTTTGGTTCTCTCCATAGATGTATACATTTGTACAGATATTCCATTGATTCCATATGTAATACATGCCAATATGGTGTATAATAATGGCTATGCAGCAAATGCTATTTCCTATATTAGAGTTGGGTGTAACTTTACCACGGTAGCAGGAAAAAGATAAATGCATTCATCTGCTTGTTTCATGAGTTACTGGAAGTGGCATAGCTAGAATTTCAGCACAGGGGGGGGGGGGGCAACACATATGAGTGGGCCCTCAACCAAATGTTTTTAACTGCAAAGAAAAATTTTCCTATTTGAGTGCTGCTAGCAGTCTGCAGGTCCTTGGCTAAAGCAGAAGAACGCTATGTGTGCTGTGAACTCTGCCCTTTACACTGCATCATTGTGTCACACCCATCACCTGCTTACTTAGAGCTCCCAGCGCACACAGTGTTCTTCTGCTTCAGTCCTGGACCTAGCAGCACCAGAGCACACATCCTACGATTCTTTTATAAAAGGTCACTAGAGTTTCGCAGTAGCCCGAGCAGGGCCAGGATGAGCTCATTATGGTGCCTAAGGCAGAGGAACAAAATTGTGCCCCCCCCCCTCCACAGCAATACATAGTAACCCCCACACATGCCCAGCAGTACATAGTAACCCCCACACATGCCCAGCAGTATATAGTACAGCATAAAAGGTAAAGATATGTAGAGGCATTAGACAAAAACTGGTCTAGGCTCTGCTATAGGCTTAAGTCGGGGCATGCCCCATGTCCACTGGGTACGGCCCCGTCAGCCTGGACCCAAATACACAGTGGGCGATTCAGGCGGTCATGCGACCTCTCAAATCACCCACATTTGGTGGGGGCCCCTTTAAGGGCAAAGCGGTGGGGACCTGGGGTCTGCGCCCTGGGTGTCCCCCCTAATAATCTGGCCCGGCTTATTAGGTAGATTTTTGATGGTAGGTTTCCTTTAATGAATCTTCAAATATTAGAGATAATGGTCTATCTATCACAGTACATAATTCATAGAGTAGCAGGGGTGTATGCCATCTTGGCCCGGGTATTTTTCTATTTTAGTGGTGTTGAGGTGGCGCTGTACCACTTCCTGGGTTAAGCAGATCAGATTTAGTGGCGGATTTACATTAGTCATCATCAAGTCATTTCCCATGGGACTTTTCTGGGTAAAGACAGTTTCCACCATAATCCCCAAGTTATTCCTAAGAGGGAACACACTCTCCCTTTTAAGTTTTTTAATATTTATATCTGTTTTTTACATGATTTACTTTTCTCTCTATAATCCTCCCTATCATCGCTACCTTTGTGTTTTAGTAAAATGCCTTAAATGCCTTATCTTTCTCATTCATTGCCTTCCTTACAGTATGAGTTAATTACATGGGTTTTGGGTCACACTGGTTTCAATTATGCTTATTCCCATATGGTATATGTCTTTCACAGGAACTTTTTGGAGTATTTTTAAAAACATTCCATTTATTTTCAGAGCTTTTATTTTTTAAAAGCATTGTCCCAGCGTATACTCTTAAGGTGCTCTCTTAGCTTTTGAAATTGTGCCCTTCTAAAGTTAAAAGTTCCTGTTCCCCCTCTTTTGAAAGTCATATTGAAGAATAATTCAAAGTGAATGCTGTTGTGCTCACTACTTAGGTGACCCTCAACTTGTAATTTTGATACCCTATCAGGTCTGTTGGTCAATATAAGGTTCAGGAGTGTCCCACCTCTTTTTGGGTCTTGTACCAGTTGTGACCGGTAATTGTCGTTTGTTATTGCCAAAAAACCTTGTGCATTTGTAGGACCTACAAGTTTCTGGCCCCAGTCTATATCAGGGTAGTTAAAGGTTCACTCTGTTTTGAGGTCGCATCTATTTGACTTTGATCAGCAGTTCAGCTGTCTCCATTATATTTGTAGCCTAATAAACTCATATTTATATTTTATTATTAATTATATAAGGACTTTTTACAAAAAACAAACCCCACCCCCTTTTTTATTTTTAGGATAATTTCTAAAAGGACTATAACCATTTATATCAACAGCCCAGTCATAGCTATTGTCCAGTCATGTTTCACTGAAACCCACTATATCACATTTGCTCTCTAACTTTAAGACTTTTAGTTCCTTCATCTTCTACTTTGCTTGTTAACGTCAACCCCCACTAAATAACACTTCCCCGCTGTTTCATCCCTCTCTTTGTCTTCTTTATCTGTACAGTCATCCCCCTCCTGGTTTAAAAGCTTCTCCAGCCGTCTTTTCCCCCAGCATAGCCACACCGACCCCATTAAGGTGCCTGTAGCCGACAGAGAACTTTTCCAACCAGAAATATTTATTTTCCATTCTATACAGAATTCCAAACCTTACAATATTTCTGTAGAACACCATGTTAATATATAAGAATAGTAACAGAAAAGACACCATCTTACATTACGTATACAGATAAAAACAAGAATTTGATAAAATACCAGTTAATCCCCTCAACTCTCCAGCATTAATTACATCCCATCTGTTTGACAGCAATTAACAAAGCTTACTATAATTGGGTTGTACTCACGTCCGTCTTGCATTTCTTCATTATTCAAAATTGATACTGTGATGGTTGATTTAAAAAAAAAATTGTTATGTGTGTGGTGGAGGAATACAAGGTAATGTAAGAACTGTTACAGTGTAAACTTTGCAGTAGAGTGGAGTCCTAGCATCATATTTTTGTCTGATTCAAGGACTCCCGTCCTGTGCAATTTGTGCAGTTTGTGAGGTCAGACTAACAAACGACCTGTTTCCACAGGCTGCACATGTCCTTTTCATAAAACTTTGCATCAATCTGCACAGTAACTACTGCGTCATAATTCTTTACCTGATCCTATAAATGTACCTTTCTGGTGTTTAAAAATCTTTCTAAAATAGCGAGCGGTATTATGTTATGCAGAGTTTGTATACATGGCCTTGATTTAATGCTTTAATCTCCCTGTACTGGTTTGTGGTGATTTCTGCATCACACTTTTCCTACAAAAATTCCCATATGGATAAATATTTTTGGAAATAAGTTTTTTTCTAGACTGCATGAGAAAAATTTGTCAATGAGCAAAAACATTTACTGTACAAATGAAAGGCATATAGTGACACAAATTTTAATCTAAGGATGCTGTTGTTGAGATCCATACACTTGAGTGTCATTATAGGTCAAACTATTTTTTTTAAAAATATTCCAGAACTGAAAAACACCATAGAAGTAAGTAGAATTTTCATATCATACGTAACTATTACTGAAAAACTATACTGTCACAGGACATCACAATGAAAAGCTCCAAACCTGGGGAGATGAAATATGAAGGAAAAGGATTTGTTGGTATTGCATAATTGTTTTCAGAAATTTTGTTGCGTTATTTGTCAGAGTATTTTTACCATTTTGACATGTACAAATAAAACAGAAATTTTTAAAATAGAAACAAACCATATATTTTCTGAGAGGAGACACTTGCCCCATTTTCAAGTTTTGATTTAAAGTGTAGCATTTTATTTAAGAAATGCATAAAAATTGACTTTGATGGTAAAAAAATGTGCCCCAAACAGAAATTATTTTGCTACATATCTCCTAAATGTAATAGAGGAACACATGCATCCTTCATAGATACCTCATAGTCACGTAATATGTATGCAACTGCATGTGTGCAACAGAACCTTCCACCATTCAAAGGAATTTGAGTAAGAACTCCAATGTAGGTATAAATAAGGTAAAAACTTTATTCAAGGAATGTGTGTTTTTCATGTTACATGCAACTCTTTGACAAATTTTGGGTCATGGTGTTAATATGTAGCCACATTAGGCTAAGAAGATTGAATGTTCATCCTCTCCCTACATTATGTTAAAAAAGAATTGCTCAATATATGACAATCAGAGAGCAAGTGTGGTCTATGATCAGTCTGGGTAGGATCCAGATTCCAGGAAGAATCTCATAAGTCCTTGGCCATATAGGTGCCACCCTGTGAGGACTGAGAAGATATGCCCGTGGCAGGAAAAGGTAAAATGCAACCACTCTTACAAAATGCTGTGTAATCTGCAGGTACCATGTTATAGAGCAGCAGGAGCTGAGTAATTGAAATGTATATTTTTCTGGGGGAAAGATCAGTATAATTTGTATTTAATACTTAATGGACAACCCTCTATGTACAGTATGGCAGTGAGCAGTACTGCCTTTCTGAATATAAAGCACAAATATGTTAACACTTACAGAATTCTTCACCCTTTTTCCTTTTCATGTTTAAGTTTTTTATTCCCCTCCTTTCAGAAGCCATAATATGTTTATTTTTTCATCTACAGAGATATATGAAAGCTTGTTACCTCTAGGACAAATTGTACTTTTTATTGGCACAATTTAATATTTCATCCTGTTTGCAGCATTTTCATGCAGCCATCATTGTGCTCTCCAAATGCTTTATTTTTTTGGCCGGTACGGTCATTGAGGTACAGTATTTAAATATATGTTCTATTATGTTTTTGTAGATTTACAAATATTTACATATTTTAAAAACATTCTAACCCCAATAACTTTTTCATACTTTGGTGCGTGGACATGATTTGTTATTAATTCGTAATATTTTGATTACTTTTAATTCAAATATTTATGGATGGAAAAATAGCAAATAAGCAACAATTTGGACATTTGGATGCTATTTTCTGTCAAAGCATTCCCAGCATGGGTTTATCTGATTTACATTTTTATAGACTGGAAAAATCAAACCTAAAATGGTTATGATTTTTTTTTGTTTATTTTTATGTTTTCTAGGGAAAGGAAGAGGACAAGGCGAGCTTTTGCAAATCATAGATCGTCAATATGAGTAACATACACCAAAACATCTGGATAAAAAGATAAATGAAGCAAGTCCCACTTGGCTTGTGCCCAACAAGTTGAGGTACATATATACAGGAGTAATACAATAGTAAATGATATCCATATTAGTATACTTAGGTGAACAGCTCTTTTAGGGAGAAGATAAGTTTTCTCTGCTTTGAACATCAACATGTTTAAATTCTAATAATTCTAATAAGTATTGGATTGGTGGCCTTTGAAAGAATGTTACAAGCAAAATCAACCACAAAATGAAAAACATTTACCTTGAAAAATTTTCTCATTGCATTTAGCAGAATTACACAATAAGCAAAGATACAAGTGTGGTATACAGCAAACCTGATTGACGCTTTTGGGATTGCATCTGGGCTGTCAACCTGTGGCAATTCATCTGCTAGAATCTCTTCAGGGCTGCGAGGATCGGGGGAAATTGCAGGCTTCTGTTTCTCTTTAAGATTCAGCCCACTGATAATGCTGTTCCATAAGCTGTTCTGAGACTTGGACCCTAGAACGGATATTAAGTAATTTTACAATTTTAATTTAGAGCATTTTAGTAAAGAACATCTGAATGTGACTATAACTTACAAGTAAAATCTGATGAAACAGTTACCCATATAAACCAGCAAAGAAAAAAATAACGATATGGGATTTGAATTATTACCACAAATGAGCACTATTCTTATAAAGAATCTGTCAACTTTCCCAAAATTTCTATTTTAGCGATTTAACTACTTATTGTAGTTTTGCAAGAATTCCCCATAAACTAACAATTTTGGAGACTTTTTTGGTTCATGTTCCTCCCTAGGATATTACAGGATTTTACATACTTGGTATCCGGCAAATGCCAGATACCTACAGGGTTCTCTGCAGTTCCATTAACCTTGTACTTTGTATATTAGATAGTGACTGACATCTGGCTCAAGCAGTAGTATATTTATTTATTAAATTATTTTTATTCCATTCCTTTATAAAGACTGTCTGGACCATTATACAAGCTCTTATACCTCTAGTATCACCCCTTCATCCTCATAGACAGTAAGCTCTCACGAGCAGGGCCCTCACTCCTATTGATTCATATGACTGTTAATACTCAGTAATGCCTTATTCTATTAGTATATGTTCCTCATAATCTGTAAAGGGCTACGGAATTTGATAGCGCTATATTAATAAAGATTATTTTTATTACAGGAAACAGCACAAGTCAAAGATGTAACATCTCTTTATTTATAGAGAGATGTAAGTAAAGGTTACATGTCTACAATAAACCACAATTACAATACTACATTTTTTTATCAGGGCAATTCAGGAAACAAAACCCCCCACAGGTTCTTATGGACCTGTTGTTTAGTGTCCCGAATCGCCCTGTATGAGTTCCAAGGTGGGAGCAGTAAAAAAAACAATACCGTACTTGCTTCGGAACTCTCGGGACCTGTACAATACAGCAATGAAGCTGGAGTAGTACACCCCAGCTTCACTGCGTATGCGTTCTTGGTTTAACACATGCTGAATGAAGACAGGGTCGTCTCCCCCCACATTGTAAGAGGAGGTGCGTGTTGCAGCGAGAGCTTCAGATATGAGTCCTATGTGCCCTATCAGACTCGCATCTAAGTAAGTATATACGTTTATTTTTTAAATTGCCCCCCCCCCCCCCCCCGAGAGCTCATAAAGCCTGTTTTGAGACCCTAAACCACAGGTGCATACGGACCTGTAGTTGGTTTATGGTCCCAAAACTGGTGACAGGTCCTCTTTAAGCCAAAGAAAAGCAATATTTTTTCTGCACTACTGCAATGTGAAAATGTATTTAGCAGGCTAGGCTGTGAATATGGGTTTACCTGGCCAAGCTGTTTGGATTGTTTAGAAACATATCCATCTCTTTCCTGCAGAATTTGCTCTGGTTCATAGTTAGTGAAGCCATTGTGATTGACAGCTCCTCACACTAGTCACCTGCTGTCTGGATTTCTGGACAAATAACTATTGAGGTTGGGGCTCTCTCTGTTTGTATTGTTTTGCCCTTGTCTATATGTTTTGCATTATGGCGCCGGGAGGGACTACGAGTTACTGGCCATTGTTTAGGGTGGTTTTGAGCAAGAAGATAGGGTTAAATTGGTGGGTTCAGATTTAGGACTCAATGGGGCAGATTTATCAAGCTGTCTGAAAGTCAGAATATTTCTAGTTGCCCATGGCAACCAATCCCAGCTCAGCTTTCATTTCACCAGTGCTCATGAATATTTTAAACGGGAGCTGTGATTGGTTGCCATGGGCAACTAGAAATATTCTGACTTTCAGACAGCTTGATAAATCTGCCCCAATGTCTTGTCTTATACCTGGGCCCTTCATCAGAGCTCATGTACAACAGAGAACTATACTTGAAAGTTACATGAAGTAAAAGATATGTTTTGGTCACATTCCTCAAATGGAAGTTGGTGTCATCAGATAGGATTCCTAACCCAATTCATACCACATTTAATAATTTTGGCACACCTGTGGCTGTTTGCTCGAAGTAGTTATTATTTTTTGTTTTGTGGCATGTGTAACATTTTGACCTCAATGAGGCCTTGTCAAACACTGCAACAAATCATATTTACAATATGTACAGAATATACAACAACATACAACAAGTATCTGCCTTGTGACAAAGAAGGTTGACACATTATTTAAATCAACAAAATAAACAAAACAAATTTAATGATAGGATATGACATGAATATGTAAACTAGATCTAAGATATATGACTTAAGCTCTGTAGTTTTGCTTATTTTGTTGATTTAAAGGGGTTGTCCAAGACACATAAAAAACAGCTATGTGGCCATGTACTTACCTCTTCAGCCCCTACAGGTGTCCGGTAGGCACGGAAGCTGCGCTCAGACTAGCTTTCGGCCTGCCAAAGCAGCTGGCCACTTTCACCCGTCCCCATTCCCAGCGCTGCATCAGGGTGAGGAAGCTGGTCAGAGCGCGGCTTCCATGCCCCATAAATCAACATCTCTGGTGCTTCAGGTGCCTGCGAGATGCTTCAATGAAGCTAGCATAGTACACCCCACTATATGCACATGCTCAGTGGCAAAAACACGATAATACATGTGTAAAGTAAGCAGATAGTATTGTGCTGTGAGATCTTGAAATACATCCTACAGGGTCCCACTGCACGTGCACAGGACTCTACAGCAGATATATATCTATTCAGCAATATAGTAGTGTAGCCTGCTAGGTAAAGGATCTGGGATGATGTCATCATCACATAATCCACCAGATGGCTTCTACAATGTGCAGTTGCCAGGTTACAGGGCTGCTGGCTATCAGTATGGGGGACCAGACCAGGGGGGGTTTCTTGTGTACAGAGGGGGGTCCAGTCCTGAAGGAGGGAGGTGGGGAAAACCTGATTATATGTGAAGAGGAGAGGGGGAGACCTGAATGGGGCTGGTCCTGTGTGTGGAGGAGAAGGGTACCAGACCTGAATGGAGGGCAGTCCTGTGTGAGGAGGGGGGACCAGACCTGTGTGTGTGTAGGTGTGGAAGGGCTTTCTTTGTGAAGAGGGGGTACCCGACCTCGAGGTGTTCTGTGTGGGGATGGGGGCCAGACCTGGGGGAGTTTGCTTTGTGAGACCTGGGGAGCTTACTGTGTGAGGAGGGGGACAGATTTGTATGGGTTGTTGTTGTGAGGAGAGAGTTGCAGACATAAGGGGTGCTACCTGAGTGAGGAGGGAAACAAAACCTGCAGACTAGATGTCTTTAGAGGGGTAGTATTGTAGTCATTATTGTACATAGGAGGCAGTATTGTAGTAGTTATATTCTTGTACATAGTGGGCAGTATTGTAGTAGTTCTATTCTTGTACACAGGGGGCAGTATTATAGTAGTTCTATTCTTGTACATAGGGGGCAGTATTATAGTAGTTATATTCTTGTACATAGGGGGCAGTATTATAGTAGTTATATTCTTGTATATAGGGGGCAGTATTATTGTAGTTATATTCCTATACATAGGGGCAGTATTATAGTAGTTATATTCTTGTACATAGGGGGCAGTATTATAGTAGTTATATTCTTGTACATAGGGGGCAGTATTATAGTAGTTATATTCTTGTACATGGGGGGCAGTATTATAATAGTTATATTCTTGTACATAGGGGGCAGTATTATAGTAGTTATATTCCTGTACATAGGGGGCAGTATTATAGTAGTTATATTCCTGTACATAGGGGGCAGTATTATAATAGTTATACTCTTGTACATAGGGGGCAGTATTATAGTAGTTATATTCCTGTACATAGGGGGCAGTATTATAGTAGTTATATTCTTGTACATAGTGGGCAGTATTATAGTAGTTATATTCTTGTACATAGGGGGCAGTATTATAGTAGTTATATTCTTGTACATAGGGGGCAGTATTATAGTAGTTATATCCCTGTACATAGGGGCAGTATTATAGTAGTTATATTCCTGTACATAGGGGGCAGTATTATAGTAGTTATATTCTTGTACATAGGGGGCAGTATTATAGTAGTTATATTCTTGTACATAGGAGGCAGTATTGTAGTAGTTATATTCTTGTACATAGTGGGCAATATTGTAGTAGTTGTATTCTTGTACACAGGGGGCAGTATTATAGTAGTTATATTCTTGTACATAGGGGGCAGTATTATAGTAGTTATATTCTTGTACATAGAGGGCAGTATTATAGTAGTTATATTCTTGTACATATGGGGGCAGTATTATAGTAGTTATATTCTTGTACATAGGGGGCAGTATTATAGTAGTTATATTCTTGTACATAAGAGGCAGTATTATATGAGTTATATTCTTGTACATTAGGGGCAGTATTATAGTAGTTATATTCTTGTACATAGGAGGCAGTATTGTAGTAGTTATATTCTTGTACATAGTGGGCAATATTGTAGTAGTTGTATTCTTGTACACAGGGGGCAGTATTATAGTAGTTATATTCTTGTACATAGGGGGCAGTATTATAGTAGTTATATTCTTGTACATAGAGGGCAGTATTATAGTAGTTATATTCTTGTACATATGGGGGCAGTATTATAGTAGTTATATTCTTGTACATAGGGGGCAGTATTATAGTAGTTATATTCTTGTACATAAGAGGCAGTATTATATGAGTTATATTCTTGTACATTAGGGGCAGTATTATAGTAGTTATATTCTTGTACATAGGGGGCAGTATTATAGTAGTTATATTCTTGTATACAGGTGGCAGTATTATAGTAGTTAAATTCTTGTACATAGGGGCAGTATTATAGTAGTATTTTAGTTGTAGATGCATCATGTAGCCATTGCTAAGGCTAGTTACTTGAATTTTGTACTTATGATTAGGCAAATGGGGTGGCATTTCAATGGTAACCACATGCAGCAAAAAGGCTAGAATGGGCCCTGTTCAGCAGATAATAAGTATAACTAATAACCGGCTGCAGGGCACAGTGCTAGGGTCTATCAGAGCCCCTGCTTGCAGCCAGACAGTTATTCACAATTATCACTGGGCTCTTTGCCGAAGCTGCACTGCACACTGAAAGCCTCCTCCTCCCTTCTGTGAAATGCTGTTGGAGACCTCTGCTGTAGTTCCAAAAGGGGGGGAGACAGAGGAAGGACCTCTGGCCTCTGTCCCCAAATATATATTTCTTTCATGTTTCCCTGGATGGTGTGAGGTCTCCGGTACTATATGTAAGCTTTAGAGGGGGGTCTCCTGTTTTAAATTCAGGTCTCCAGTAATATTGTCTGCTTTGGGGGTCTCCATTATAACAAACATCTGCCCAGAGGTCTCCATTATTATACATTTGCTCTGGGGTCTCCAGTATTATAAGTGCGTTCTTCTTAGTTGGGGGAAGGTCTGCATTTTTATTTTCCTCATTATTTTTGTCTGGTTTGTGCACTATATTTGTGGTCTGCCCTGGGGTCTGTATTAGTTATTGTACAAATGAAATATTTGGTTTCTGGGGTGGTATTTGTGCTGTACTGTGTTTTTTAGCAAAAACAAAATAGTATCCAGCTCACCCACAAAGCTCTTGGTTTCCCAGTGCATGGAGATGTAATCCGAAGTCCCTCAGTTCAACAGCATACAAAAGGAAAAAAACTCCAAGGTTTTGCAAAAGCATGACTAAGTCCGGTAGGACAAAACACTTCAGTTTTTTGCTCTGTCCATGATCGTGATGTCTTGATTTTTATGTGGATGAAATAAAGCTACTATTTTATACGGATTTCCATGGATGTGCTGGAGTTTTTTCCTTTTGTAGCCTACTGTGTTTTTTAGCAAATCAATGTGGCTGGTTCCTAGTGCAACCCCTGAAGTTCAGTGGTGTGACAATGCAGAACTTGGACCTGACTTATACAAATAAAAAGGCTAATACTTTAAACATTCTTATTCCTTTAAACGACAAGGACATCGGTATTACAGCGGTTAACTGCACTCTGCTATAACAGTGAGCTGGGCATTTTTAAATGAAGTCTTCTACTGACACCTGGTGGTCACTTTTGGTAAGTATGTTGTAAGCTAAAAGAAACTATAAACCTCAGTAAAACTTTATGTACCGTATTTTCCGGACTATAAGGCGCACTTAAAAGCCTTGGATTTCCGTAAAAATCCTAAGTGCGCCTTATAGTCCGGTGCGCCCTATGTATGGCGCTGGGCACAGGGCAGCGGACCATACTTACATAGGTCCCCGAGACCGGAGATCTCCAGCGGGAACTGCAGACCACGCGGCATGAACAACTTCTGCCGCGTGGCCTGCAGTTCCCGCTGGAGATCTGCGGTCTCCGGTAGCGGGGACCTATGTAAGTATGGTCCGCTGCCGTCCGCTGCCCTCCTCCACCTTCCCCGCACCTTCCCCGCGTTCCCCGTCGCGTCTCGGCGTCGCGTCTCAGCGTCGTGTCCCGTCGGGTCTCCGTCACGCCCCCGGACCTCTGCCACGCCCCCGAACCCCGCGCCTTATAGTCCAATGCGCCTTATATATGTAATTATTACATATATAAGGCGCATCGGACTAGTGCGCCTTATAGTCCGGTGCGGCTTATAAGCCGCAAAATACGGTAGTTCCAAATTAAAACATTTATACAGCAGTTATATTATCCAGTAAAACTTTTCACATCATTATTTAACATAAGTAAGGTTGTAGTAAAGCACCTAGGATGACCTATGATGGCCTAGTTCTTGGTCATATGGATCAATATCACATCCAGTACACAATCGATCAAAACAAAGAACTAAAGAAAGACCAATGAAGTTAACCAAAGGCTCCACAGAGCAGTTTCCATTCCAATTTTTCTATAATACTGTCAGTATAGGGGGGCAAGACAACCAGACAGTGAGCCCTAAGGCTGAACCCCCCCCACTGTCCCTACCTACTTGCCTCAAGACAGCTCTAGCAACTGCGGACAACCTCGGTGGCGGTCCCTATACTATGTAAGTGACACACGTAACAGGACAAGACAGACAACACAATAAGGGGTAGTCGACAAGCCAGAATCAAAACCAGAAGAATCGCAGTACAAATTCAGTGGGCAAAAAACGGTAGTCAAAAGTCAGGCAGAGGTTCGGCAACGATAACAGAAGGTACAAAGAGGTCACAGGGAAATATGGGGAGCTGGGATATCCAGGTAAGAACAAGACAATAGCCAGCACGCAATTTAGCCACTAGCTGCCTTATAAGTAAAGCTGGAGAGACAGACAAGAAGCTGATAGGACTAGTGCTGATTGGAGCTGAAATCACCTGCATCAGTCCAGCAAAGACCAGGTAACTCATTAACTGCTGGACCAAAGTCATCGGGTGTGTCCAGACTCCAAAGGCACAATTCACATTGCACATTACTGTCAGAACTTGCTGCACCACCGCAATCGGGCGTGTCAAAACCCCTGAGACACAATTCACACTGAACGGTTCTGACAGTACCCCCCCTCTTATGAGGGGCCTCAGGACCCTTAATCATTGGACCAGGCTTAGAAGGATTATGTAAATGGTACCGCCGGACCAGACGGGGCGCATGCATGTCCTTAGCAGAGACCCACGTGCGCTCCTCTGGTCCGAAACCCTTCCAGTGGACCAGATACTGTAAGGAGTCCTGTACCCAGCGGGAATTCAAAATTTTCTCCACCTCATACTCCAATTCCCCCTGGACGATGAGTGGAGCCGGAGGAGGTGAAGGCAACACCGGTGGCACATATCTTTTAAGAAGAGACTTATGAAACACAGGATGGATACGAAGAGCATTGGGTAGTTTCAACCTAAAGGTTACCGGATTAATGATTTCCACAATGGTATAAGGTCCAATATATTTGGGTGCCAGTTTCCCTGACTGCACCCTAAGTTTCAGATTTTTAGCTGAAAGCCAGACCTTCTCACCTAGTACATATTGCTGGCCAGATATACGTCTTTTATTAGCATGTCTTTGATAAGACTCTTGGGCTTTTACCAAGTTCTGATGAGCTTGGGCCCAAACTGTGCACAGTTTAGAGAAAATGGCCTCGGCTGAGGGATTAATAGATTCTGCAGAATGAACAGACGAGTACCTGGGGTTAAAACCATAATTACAGAAGAATGGTGACATCTTAATAGCACGTTGTTCATGATTGTTTATAGCAAACTCTGCTAGAGAAATGAAGTCTTTCCACTTATTCTGAGTATCAGCCACAAAACATCTTAGAAATTGCTCTAACGATTGATTGGTCCTCTCTGTCTGTCCATTTGTCTGAGGATGGAATGCAGACGAGAAGGACAGAGAGATACCTAATTTGCCACAGAACTCTCTCCAAAACCTAGCCACAAACTGGACACCCCTGTCGGAAACAACATTCTCAGGCACCCCATGAAGACGTAGAATATGATTAATAAAAAGTGTGGCGAGTGTGCGAGCGTTAGGCAGTTTACGTAGTGGAATGAGATGACACATCTTAGAAAATCTATCCACCACTACCCAAATGACTGTCTTACCCTTAGATAGTGGCAAGTCGGTAATAAAATCCATAGAAAGATGCGTCCAAGGTCTCGTAGGGACCGGTAGAGGATGTAACAGACCCTCGGGTGGCCTACGAGGGACCTTGGACCTAGCACAAACCTCACAAGCTTCGACAAAAGCCTTGACATCTCGAGCCCAAGATGGCCACCAGTAATGGCGTGAGAGCAGATACTTAGTACCTGCCACACCTGGATGACCAGACAAAACAGAACTATGAATCTCTTCAAGAACTCGGAGTCGAAGGTTAGGCGGTACATACAACAAAGAGTCTGGAGTGTTATGAGGTGCTTGACCCTGAGATTCTGCAATCAGGGTCACCAAGTCAGGTTGCAAAATAGACACTACTACCCCGGGTCTTAAAACAGTATCAGATTGAGTTCTGGGGGAACTTTCTAAATCAAAGCTACGAGACAAGGCGTCAGCCTTGATATTACGGGAACCAGGTCGGTAAGTGACTTCAAAATCGAATCTGGTAAAAAACAAAGCCCATCGGGCTTGACGTGGCGAGAGACGTTTAGCATTGTCTAGGTAAACCAGATTCTTATGATCAGTGAGTACCACCACCTTATGTTTGGCACCTTCAAGGAAATGCCTCCATTCATCAAATGCCAACTTGATGGCCAATAGTTCCCTATTACCGATATCATAGTTACATTCAGCTTGAGAGAACTTCTTTGAGAAGAACGCAATAGGTCGCAGGTTAGTGAGAGTGTCCGATCCTTGGGACAACACCGCTCCTACCCCTACCTCTGATGCGTCCACCTCCACAATAAATGGACGTTCAAAATTAGGTTGAGTCAGTACTGGGGCCTCTGAAAAACACTTACGGAGCTTGTCAAATGCTCGGATAGCCTCATGAGACCAGTTGACAAGATCTGCCCCCTTCCTGGTGAGATCAGTAAGTGGTTTGGCTATAACAGAAAACCCCTTAATAAATTTCCTATAATAATTAGCGAACCCCAGAAATCTTTGTAAGGCCTTCAAATTATTGGGACGTTCCCACTTTTCGATGGCCACCACCTTAAGGGGATCCATACGGAAGGAATTAGGGGTGACGTAGTAACCCAAAAAAGAGACCTCCTGGATACCAAACTGACATTTAGACAACTTAGCAAACAGACTGTTTTGTCTAAGCAGTTCCATCACTACCCGAACATGTTTTATGTGTGAAGCCCAGTCGGGAGAAAAAATCAAAATGTCATCTAAGTAGACCACAAGAAAACGACCTAGATGCTGACGAAATATATCATTCACAAAATGTTGAAAGACCGCCGGGGCATTGCATAAACCGAAAGGCATCACTAGATATTCAAAATGACCCTCTGGTGTATTGAAAGCGGTCTTCCATTCATCACCCTCTCTGATTCTAATCAAATTGTAAGCCCCTCGCAAGTCTATCTTGGAAAACCATTTGGCCCCCACAATTTGGTTAAATAAGTCAGGAATCAGGGGTAGAGGGTGTTGATTCTTAACAGTGATTCTGTTAAGTTGTCGATAATCTATACAGGGTCGTAATCCCCCATCCTTCTTTCCCACAAAAAAGAACCCTGCTCCCAATGGGGAGGAAGATGGGCGAATGTGACCCTTCTGGAGACTTTCCTTAATGTACTCCCGCATAGCCTCCCTTTCTGGACAAGACAAGTTAAAAATACGACCTCGAGGAAACTTGGCACCGGGAATTAATTCAATGGTACAGTCGTATGGTCTGTGTGGCGGCAATCCGTCCACAGCTTTTTCATCAAATACATCCGCATAATCGGACAAAAAACTCGGAATACCCTCTTCCATGGAAGAGCACTCAGCAAAAGAAACCACCTCACAATGGGAGTCACATTCAGTACCCCATTTTACCAGTTCCCGGTTTGCCCAATCAAAAACAGGATTGTGCTTCTCCAACCAAGGCAAACCTAAGATCACATCAGACGACAGGTTATGCAGACACAAAAACTTCATACGTTCCACATGAACTGCCCCCACCTTAACCTCAAGGCAGGGAGTGATGTAACGTATATCCCCCTGAGCAAAGGGGGCTGAGTCTGCTCCTGTGACATTAACAGGAGATTGGAGCAGAAGGGGACACACCTCTAGACCGGAAAAGAACATAGGGTTAACAAAATTAGCAGAAGACCCCGAGTCAATCTGAGCATAACCAGAGATGTTTCTCCCTCCCAAAGACAATGAAATAGGCAATAATAACTTATTCTTATTGGTGAAGGTTACCTGTTCGCCTGAGTGACCCCCTCGATAGTCACTCAGGCGTAGAAGTTTTCCGGCGGTGGTCCAGGAAGGGATGGACATTGCCGGACTCGATGTCCTGCTTTCCCACAGTAGAAACATAAGTTGTTCAACACACGATATGCACGTCTGGTCTTGGCATCAGTAGAATCCACTTGCATAGGTTCCTCTGATGGGGGTATAGCAGAAGGGGAAGGACTAGGGTTGGTAACACGAATAGGTGAAGGTCTAAAAGCGTCTGATGTACCTCTCTCCTTTAGCCTGTCTCTCAAGCGTCTGTCAACTCGGATAGCTAATGTCATGCTATCCTCAAGGGAACTAGGAGTGGGATAAGCTACCAACAGATCCTTCAACCGATCATTCAGTCCGACACGAAACTGAAATCGGAGTGCCGAGTCATTCCAAGTGGAGGGACCACTCCACTGCCTAAACTCCGAGCAATATTCCTCCACAGGACGTCTACCCTGCCTCAGACCTGTCAAGTGACGTTCAGCATTAGCTGCACTATCCGGGTCATCATACAGTAGCCCTAGGGCCTGAAAAAACCCATCCACCGTCTGCAACTCAGGAGAACTAGGAGGTAACGAGAAAGCCCATTCCTGTGGTGACCCCTGGAGTAGAGACATAACTATGCCCACCTTCTGGACCTCATCCCCAGAAGAGCGGGGGCGCAATCTAAAAAACAATTTACACCCCTCCCGAAATGCACAGAATCTCTTTCTATCCCCACTGAACTTATCTGGGAGTTGTACAGGTGGCTCAGGTGGTGCTGGGGAAGCCATGGTAAACTGACGTGGGGCCGTCTCCTGCTCATGAAGCCGAACAGCTAGTTCCTGCACCATGGTGTTGATTTGCTGCATCTGTTCCACAATATTTGTCAACGCAGTTCTGCTGTCCATGACAGCGACAGTATATTGGGCTGGCTATTCTGTCAGTATAGGGGGGCAAGACAACCAGACAGTGAGCCCTAAGGCTGAACCCCCCCCCACTGTCCCTACCTACTTGCCTCAAGACAGCTCTAGCAACTGCGGACAACCTCGGTGGCGGTCCCTATACTATGTAAGTGACACACGTAACAGGACAAGACAGACAACACAATAAGGGGTAGTCGACAAGCCAGAATCAAAACCAGAAGAATCGCAGTACAAATTCAGTGGGCAAAAAACGGTAGTCAAAAGTCAGGCAGAGGTTCGGCAACGATAACAGAAGGTACAAAGAGGTCACAGGGAAATATGGGGAGCTGGGATATCCAGGTAAGAACAAGACAATAGCCAGCACGCAATTGAGCCACTAGCTGCCTTATAAGTAAAGCTGGAGAGACAGACAAGAAGCTGATAGGACTAGTGCTGATTGGAGCTGAAATCACCTGCATCAGTCCAGCAAAGACCAGGTAACTCATTAACTGCTGGACCAAAGTCATCGGGTGTGTCCAGACTCCAAAGGCACAATTCACATTGCACATTACTGTCAGAACTTGCTGCACCACCGCAATCGGGCGTGTCAAAACCCCTGAGACACAATTCACACTGAACGGTTCTGACAAATACGAGGCCGGTTTAATAAGTACCTGTGTTAGAAATGAAGACGCCACTTTTTAAAAAAAAAAATGTTTTATATTTTTCATCATAGTCCCCTTTTATAAAGATGTACTTCTCCCAACGTTCCTGCCATTTTTTTAACCCCTCCAAAAATAGGATTTGTTGAACTCTCCAAAATACGCCCCTGTCTGCGATGACTTCCTCATTTGAGCTAAATTTTTTTCCCACAAGCCATTACTTCCTGTTAGGGAACAAGAAAAAGTTGCAGGGAGCCATCCAAAAACAAAAAGCGAATTACTGAACAATGCTGCTCTTTTTCCATCTTAGAGAATATCACGAAACACGTCTTACTCAAATGGCTGCCAAATCCAAACTAACCTATCAATCAGTCTGAAATGTGTTATGCCATCATTTGATAGATGGCAGCACACGATGATAACACCAATTTCCCTCAGGAACGCCCTCTGTTTTCAAACACGGGTACTTATTGAACCACCTTCGTAACTTTTAGATGCAAGTTTGCACCTTCCATATAAAAAATGCAAGTCTTCCTAAAAAAAAAGTCAACCAGGACTTCAGGGTTTGGCATTTACCCTTATAGCAAAAATGTAAATAAAATAGCCAATAATTCCTGATAGCACAAAATCTGCTCAGGGCTTCAACATAGGAATAAACTAAAGCAAGAAGCATGGCTGCTTTACATTCTTGACTTACTTGCAAATCGCGCCAAAGGTCTTGCATTTTTGTCACCAGCTTCATTTGCAACTAAAGACAAGACAGAAAACAGAATTATTACAGGAAATAGGCATGAGAACAAATATAAATATAAATAAACAGTCACTGACAATTAGTCTATTATTTATTGTCAAAATTCATTGGTTGGTCTATTCAAAAATTAAGTTCAATATTTCTTAATGTGTATTTATATAAACATATAAATTCATGATACAATTTTAGGTACTTAAACATACAAATAGTTGCAAAAAATAAATAATTACCAATAAAAAATTAAAATTCAATAAAAAGGCAATATATAGATATGAAAAAATGTATACATTTTTAAAACATTTTTGGATCCAGGAGTTTATTTACATGGAATAGTAGGGCCCCTTCTCATCCCTTGTACATGAGGTTTTTTTCAATCGAGGTTACACTTGTATAGGACACTATTTGCACTTGTAGTCCCTCTTTTTTCTCTCATGCACTACTAGCGGAATTAAGGATTCTACACTATCCTTGTAGCATGGATACAGCAGGGTGGCCATCCAGTAATCATAACTGGTGATTATCTGGCCAACTGGAACATATGTGGCTCATGTTGGCCAAGCTACCAAGAAGCAAGGGCAAGCTGTCCATGGTGGCAGGTTTCTCCTCCTCCTCTGCACCACCCCAGCCACAAAGTAGCAGGCAGTAATGTGGCTATGGGCTAACGACTGTGCTTTGGCACCCTTTCTTTGTTCTGCTAGCAATTTAGGCCTCCCTGACCACTTCTTAATCCAAACTATCACTGCCTTCCACCCACTTTGGGTCTAGAACCTCAACGTCCCCACCCTCTACCACCGAACCTTCACCGCTGCCCTCCTTATCCATCTGCACATCACAGAAAGCCACAGCGGTTGGATTTAATCATCATTGTAGATCTCTTCTGATGGTCCATCCGTTGTCTACACCCTTATCCCCTAACACAAGGTATTGGGAATCTTGCAGCACTATGTCTGGGGCAGAGGTAGATAAATGGGCCGCAGAACCCTAGATAGGAAAGTCATCATTCAGCATGACTGACTGCTCCATGACTTTTGTCTGAGATGGCTTCGCTGTCTTGAAGGAGGCTAAAGAGTAGGATTCTGCACATTCAACAAAATTTGAGCATGGCAAAGATAATGTAATTGACAAATGCCTCAACTTCATGTGGCCTATTGGGGCCTACCAGAATACACTACACACTGTGGTGCATGCTTGCACTAGAGGAACTTGAAGTAAGCAGAGACAGAACACGTCCTCTCCCTGCAGTACCAGCTTCATCAAGATTGCTCTTTAAAGATTTTGCTGTAACTGCAAACTTTACTGAGAACGCACATTTAAGATTTTGATGAGACGAAATCAACTTTCCCCTAGCTCTGTCTCCTGTCTGTAATACAGTAGCATCTGGACATGTGACCCTGCTCTTTTACAGCATATGTTTTGTCTGGGCAATCACAGCAATGTCCACAGAGTGTCTATGGCTTCAAAGCTGCTACAAGCTAGTTGATTGGTTGCTCAGAAGTCAACCAACCAGCTTGTCGCTTTTTCCCCAAACACAAACCCTAAAGGGGTGTCTGGCTTCAGGGGTTGTGGTTGCGAATCCATCAAATTCGGTATGGACCTTGAGTTTGGACCCGCTTATCACTAGTGTTAATTGACGTAATTTACACTAATCTGTGGCACACACATAAGATATGTGGGTGTCATACATACAAAATGTGGTCAATTTCAAGGTTCCACAACATTTGTAGTAAGGGGAACAATACAAGTAATAACAAAGAACTCACTAACTCAACCATGATTTTTTTCAACTCTCAGCCTGTATAACCTTTAAAACGTGGGGTAGATTTATCAAACTGTTATTGACAGAATTCTGCCTTAACATGCACAAAAAACTTAACTTAAACTTAAATGCTTTGGGGCACATTAACATAACTGGCCGCTGGAGTTCACTAGAAGAGTATTACTAGAAGATTGATATATTCCTGATAAGTAACATATAGTCAGATGGCACCGCAATGTACGAGCACATCTACGCAGTGTTATTCAGTGGATAACATTTCTTCAGAGGTGATCTGGTATAAATGTTACTCTGCATTTCAGATTGCATTGGTGCTGAATGGTTTTACAAGATAGAGTATGATAACATTAACATTGAAAATAATAGCATAGAAGAACTGATTATACCCCATCGTATTTCTTGACATAAATGTATATATGGTGGAGGCAAATTTCACTGGGGGTAATATAACATTGGGCCAGCTCGTGGCAACAGTTCTATGTCTGTCTTTGGAGCTCCACTTCCCTCAGATTCATTAAAGAAGTTTTCGGTCCTCAATTCATCTGTTGGCAGTGTTTTATGTTATGGGGAAGTTTTGTGACGGTTGCATAAAACCACCGAAAGTCGAAGCACATAGACCAGGGGGATTTGGTTCAAGCAGGGTCTATGTCAAAGTGACTTTCCCTTGTCCTATGTTCATTTGGCACAAAATAGCACCACATTGCACCTCAATTGCCCCAAAACAATGCCACACATAAACAAAAAAGAAATATACATCCCTTTGCCAAATGCTGTCTTATTTCAGCATAGTAAAAAAACGTTTGAACATGCCTTGCACTCCATTTCTTAAGTATTTTAGACATTGGTAGAAAAAGAAGCATTGCTTTCAGGGAAAGAGGTAGGAGATCATTCTCCAAAATGCACCAAACTGGTCCAACTAATAGGAGAAGTAGTTATAATAGACATCCCAATAATGCAACTGGTCCTCCAGCATCAGGCACTGCAATAAATCTGGAGAATTTCAAAGCTGTCGAGTCCAACTTTATTCTATTTAATTTGTAGATTGTATTCACATCATAAATGCGCTTTAATAAATGTGGAGTGACAGCGATCTATACAAAAGGGACTTTGTGATGTCAGTCCCCAACTTAATTGCTAATAGTCCAATGTAGCTTTTAAATGACAAAAAAGGGGCACAAGAAGAATGATAAATCCCCCCTACGGGTTGTATATGTAGATGTGTACCAGCACAACTCGATAATCAGTATCAAGATACTATAGAAGTAACCACATTTGACAACAGTGAATGATATTAGGGTGTACAGCATCAGATTCTCAAATAAAAGGTAGTGAAGCCAATGGAAGAAAACTATTGACAAGGCGTGCTGCCATGTGTAGATCAATGACATGTGGAATTGGTTTTGGAGAAAAAAGTTCTTTATACACTAGATGCTATGTATTTCAATCCCGCTCCAGGGTTTTCATTGGGGGTACCACCAGGATTATTAGGTGTCAGGTATTTTGATTATTGCTTCCATTTTTGAATATTCTCCTGAATCTTTCACTCTGTGCTGTGACCTGGATTGTTTATGATTCTTCTGTGTTGTTTTGTTTGTCTTGTGTTTTCATTTTGGTGCAGGAAGGGATCAAAACCCAGTTACTGGGCACTGTTTGTGGTGAACCCAGTATTTAGGCACGAACACTTTGGGGGGCTGAGGTTAAGCCCTCTTTCACACGAGTGTATGAATACAGCCGTATGCCACCCATTTCCATATATGTAGCATATGGCCACATTCATTTCAATGGACATTACGGCCATCTATTTACATGGCCGTTCACTGTACCATTCTGTACCGTGAGCAACTCATAAACAAATATAGAGCATGTCCTATTTTCTCCAGTATTTCCATTCCAAATGCCCCTTAGAAGTCTATGGGAACATATAAAATATGTGTTACATAGGCGCTGAATATGGTTGTGCACCAAATGCTGCCGCATATATGCAGTATCCAGGGAGACCAAGCCGGGGGTCGGTGCATTCTATCAGCCAGTCAATAGTCAGCCAGCCATTATTTGTCAGCCCACCATTTTATATACTGATACTGTAAGGATACAGTGACAGACGTGCACATATGGATGAAAAACATCATGTATATATGGATTCATACAGCACAGGAGAAATCATACATTTACGTAAAAGGAGTCTTAGGGCTCACTGTCCTTGTCTGTGTCCTGTCATTTATACTGTCATTCAATAAAAAGTTTACTTTCCAGTAGATAAAAATCTGTCAATAGTGATGTGATGGACACACAGGGGTGATCTATCATTTGCAGGATTTTGAGCAGTTGTCTGTGTGTGAGACTGGCAGGTTTCGGATTGTCGGATTTATAGTCCAGTGTATGTGCAGTGTTAAATGCCTTCTGACGTGACTCAGCTGTGTGTGCTCTGTGCTAATAGGCTGCACCAGCCACACAAATATATAACATCTGCTCAATTTCTGCCTCTTTGCAATGTTTTTGCACAGGAAATTTGCAGATACCTCAAAACACAAAATTGAGCAAAAACAAAAAAATTTGCAATTTCTGTTCTGTGAGCTTGGTTTCCTCAATTGTGCTGCATCTATCTTACCGTCTGTTGTTTTTTCCATGAGTTTGTCTGATTTATTTTCAAAGTTTTTTTAAACTTGAGCTTATACTGGTGCTAAAATAAACTTACTCTAAGCAGGCTTACAGAGCACGGGCTGGCTGTCTGAGACCCACAATTCTACCTGTGTCTTGTTTTTGTTTGGATAGTACTGTGTGTTGCGGGGGATGTACAGGACAAGTCTGGAGACCTGTGCACATATTGACATGCTCATTGTCTAGGTAATATTTGCGGCAAGCAAGGGGCACTGTTCTTAGTAAATGTGCCCCAATGTGTGCACAGGTTTCCAGACTACACATCCCCTACTACACAGTTAGAATTTCTGGCCTCGGACAGTCAGTCTGTGCTCTGTAAGCTGCTTAGAGTAGGTGTATTTTAGCAACAGCATAAGCACAAGTTTAAAAAACACTTAAAATAAATCAGACAAACACAAGGAAAAAACAACAGACGGTAAGATAGATGCAGCGCAATGGGGGAAACAAAACTCACGGCATTGAAGCTCAAAAATTGCTCAGTTTTAAAGTTTTTGCTCACTTTAAATTTTATGTTTTGAGGTATCTGAGAATTTCCTGTGGAAAAACATCTCAAAAAGGCAGAAACTGAGCAGATGTTAAACATACATGTGACTAGTGCAGTCTATTCCCACACAGCACACACAGCTGATACTCACATCAGAAGGCATTTAACAATGCACATATGGACTCAGAGATGCGCGGAGAGTACAGGTAGAAGACTTCATGGAGGGCAGGTGAGGGGACAAGAAGAAGAAGATAACAGAGACAGGTAATGAAAAACACGGAAACACTTCACAACAACAGCTGCCCAAAGATTCATGCAGAACGTGCACCAGAAATCCTGAATCTGGTGCCCCCTGCACACTACACAGGTAAACTGCACATAGTGCACACTGCACTGTTCTTGGTAAACGTGCCACAATGTATGCACAGGTCTCCAACACATCCCTCGCAACCCACAACATCATCCAAACAAAAACAACATGTAGTTAGAACTCCTGGCCTCGGATAGCCGGCCTTGCTCTGTAAGTTGCTTAGAGTAGGTATATTTTAGCGGTAGCATAAGCGCAAGTTTAAAAAAATGCTGAAAATAAATCAGGCGAACACAAGGAAAAAAACAGCCAACGGGAAGATAGATCCAGTGCAATGGAGAAACCACGCTTGCGGGGGGAAAAAACAAGAGCACCAAAAAAAACCCTGCAAAAATATAAGCAAGTAAAAAATGTGCAAGAAAAATAAATCGCAAAAAAAAAACCCACCGACCCACCTAAAATAAATTATGATAAATATGGTGTTGCACACTCAAGTTGATATATGCCTCTGTGGTGTATTTTTTGCCATTTTCTTGTGCAAACATTTGCGACAATTATACGCCCAGAAGCTACATAGGACTAATGATAAATCTCCCCTACAGACTCAAATAACACGCAGCTCTGATCACTGTAGTGAACCTCTAACACTATACCTTTAAAGGAGTGGCCACTTTACTTCATGTTTTTTGTAATGTGTTTGTAAGTGGGGGGGGGGGGCAGGATATTAGGTAATATACCAATACACATTTATTAAAAGTTCTCCTCTGCTTTCTTGATATGTAATGTGATTGGCCAGACATTCCTGTCCATAAAAAGACCACAGATGGTGGGTCATGGGATCTGTCCATGAACAATTGGCAGTTAAAGATCACATGACCCTCCGTCTGCGGCCATCATAGCTTCCAGAACATTTATATTTACCTGCCATTGCGTTGTTAATACAAATTTTATTTATCACAGCTTTTTTTCTACTTTATCAAATAAGCAGAAGATGAAGGCTCCCCTGAGAAGTATTTCCATGCCTACTGCTTGTCCCCATGACGGCCCTGTCTCTTCATGAACTCCAGCAGCTCAGTGTTTTCATATGAACGCCACTATGTATCATAGCAACCAATCACATAGTTCATTTATTATATTTTTTACTTAGTTTTTAGTGTGTGCTAAAAAGAAATGTGCATCTTAACCAGATGTTTATGTGGACATGTAAAGCTTGCAAGAGGCCTGTAACTTTAATGCTGATAGCTTCATATAAGATCAACAACCATCTAGTTTTCAGATACTATGCTGGGTTCAACATTGCTGTTTTCCATTAAGAAAAACAATGGAAACTAAATACTGATGCCAAACAGAAGCTTTTCTGTGTAAGCTACAATTGACTTGCAAATACAGTACGGTCTCCTGTGCCATGCTCCTCCTCATAATGGAAAGGAAGGCTACTAACAACCAGTAAAAATGTTATGTACTCCAAAATATACAAGCCCTCACAAAATTAAAAAAGTTATGGGACTTGGAATGTGCATAACATTCATTTGGGCCAAAGCAGTAAAATATTTTACCATGTTAAGACCCACAATCAATTGATAATGTTATTCATACCATTCAGAGTATGCTAAAGAAGTACAAAACCAAAAAAACTATGATAGTGTTCTGATTTTTACCATATCCCATTACTTTAATGCAAAAATTATCTGCACAACAGTTTGCAGAAACTGGGCGCAAACAGGAGTGCTCCATTCTCCATAGGTTTCAAAAGCTTCTACTATATATAAAAGACTTTCCTAAGCAATTACCTTTTATCAGTATAAAAAAAAATCAAAGCTTAGAGGAAAATGGAAACAACTCTTTAACTATTACAACATGAGATGTGCTGTACTTCTTTTCTGACAGTAAAGATGGTAGAAGCATCTGAAGATCACCAGGCTGTGGACCACTGCTTTATTGTATAGAAAAGAATATGGGACATATTTATCAAGCTGTCTGAATATTATTAGTTGCCCATGGCAACTAATTACAGTTCAGCTTTACATTTTACCAGTGCTCGTAAATATTTTAAAGGGGAGCTGTGATTGGTTGCCATGGCCGACTAAGAATATTCTGACTTTCAGACAGCTTGATACATGTGTATCATAATGGTGATTTGTGCATCATAAACCTTATTAGAATTGCTTTTATGGCTTTTATTTTTTTTATTTTATCTTACATTTTTTGCTTTATAGCATTTTTATATTTTATTATATTATATTTTTTTAATTTAACTTCTAACTGCAGGCCTTTTCCATTATTGATTCATAGAAAAATAGAAAAAAAGAACGGCTCAATCCAGCTCACAAGTGATGAGAGTCTCCCAATCAGAGATGTTTCCCACAGCATGGAGGTATAGATGAGTTGTGCTGCTCCGGGATAACATAAATAGCATAAGCAATGTTTGCTCCAGCATAGGAAAAAAAAAAGTTTAAAAACAAAATTTATTTAGTCTACAGTATATTAAAAATTTTCAGATGCCCATGAAGGTTTTTAACATGGACTAAATAAATTTAGTTTTTAAACTTTTTTCTTTTTCCCACATTGGAGCAACCATTGCTTATACTTTTCCATTATTGCATTTCCTTTTCATACACCCAACAAAAGCCATATCTTTTTTATTTTTCTATTTGAAGAATAAACATGTAGGGCCTGTTTTCTCAGTAAGAAATTGAACTTTCTAGTGGTAACATTTAAAACCTTGTGCAATGTACTTGGAAGCTTTGAATTCTAAATGCAGTGAAATTGAAAAAAAATAATTGCCCTATTTTTTATTAAGCTTAGTTTTTACAGATTTCTTTGTAAAGTTTAAATGACACATTCCCTTTATTCTTGGGGTCAGTATTAAAATGGACCCACCAAATTTATATAGTTTTATTTTTTAATACCTTACTTTGGTTTATGGCACTGGTAAGGTGTCGGCTAGATTTTCAGTTATATCGATTTGGTAACTGTACAGCCTTTTTCTGCTGTCCCTGCCTGACTGCCTGGTCTACCCTAAATGGTATTTCTAGTAGAGCTATAAGTAGTGGTAGAGGTAGTCAATTTTCCCTTCCTGTGTCAAAGTGCAAAACATGGAGATGAAGACAAGATTGTACAAACATGGAGGAATCTTCACCAGAACCAAGCGGACAAATGCTGTACAAAATCACAAGACAAATGAAAAGTCTGAATACAAGCAAATAGTCAAGATACCAGAATACATAATAAGAGGATACACAGCAAGCTTACTAAGTACTAATACTACAGCAGACACACCTCTTATGTGAGTCCTGGTCCAGGAGGTTAAGAACTCTGAAATCGCATGAGTAATGTGAGTGGAGGGAGATTATCAGCAACAATGGGTTAATTATTGATGACCCTTAACAGATCCCTGTTAAGAGTGAAAACCTACAAACCCAAAGACCATGCAAGATCTTTAATGTGGTTAAAGATTAGTTTAGCTAGTCAAAGTACTCTTTAAGACGGCCATTACCTTTACAAATATTATAGAAATGAAGAAACTATGAAATGATGTTTCATTCATTCTACGACACAGATTTAAAAATGTATAAATGAATAAATGTGAACAAATAACACAAAGGGAACAATATCGTATTTGAAGTGAAACTGTTGAAAAGATTCATTAAGAACTGATGGTTGCTTTAACATTTCTTTTCATGTATTTTTCATTATAATTGCAAACATCCGTTAGATTTTTTTAAAGCTATGTTTACATTCATTTAAAAGTTTATTTATGAATATGCAAAGTAACCACAGGCTATTTTAAATATTTCAAAGATATTGGCAAGATTATAGAACTCACTCAGTCTCAGTCTCAGTCTAATGAAGACTTTCTACAGTCATCTGCAGGAGGAAAGTGCCTCTTTCACTTGTTAACCAAAGACATTTATAAACTATACCTCATCTATAACTCATTGGGGGGAATTCATTAAGACTTGAGTTATATAAACAGCAGTCTTAAAATTAATCCCTCCGGTTCTACAATACTCAAGCCTTTTAGTAGATTGGGTGCAAACTAAGATGCCTGCATGGAAAGATATCATCATACAACGATTTTTGAGGCATAAAGGTGTTTTAAAAGGACATTAACATACAGTTAGCCTTCTTCATGTCAACACAAGCAGGGGGGCTAAGGGGTGGATTTTGGAATCTTTCTTAGCCAGAAATTTTCCTTTAGAAAATTGTCATTCTTTGGGGATCCCTCATGGATAGATTGATATTTCTGCTTTCCCAGGCACCATACTTTCGCAGGTCACATTTACTTACAAGATCACTTGAGTTCAGTAAAAGTGCATTGTTTGTCTATAAAACAATTTGAAAGTTAAATACAGCGCTCGGTCCGAATAAGTCAGAGCGTCCGACGGCACACCCCCTAATTTGTGTTGCATGGAAGCCAGCACAGCTGTGCCACAAAAGGGTCACATGCAACACAATCGTAGTGCAGACACTACTTAAATATTGTGCAAGCCGTTTTAGCCATGAAGAATGCACACAGTCTGACAAGAGTGCACAGCGCGACCATTAGTAAATGAGCCCCATAATGACACATAATGGGGCTTATTTACTAAGGGTCGCAGATCACACTTTTGTCGGACTGTTCGCCGTTTTTGATGTAGCTGCATTGGCTCCCATGCGAAAGAAATGGTGGGGGTACGTGCCATCGGACAATCTGACTGATTTGGACTGAGCGCAAGGTTTAAGTTTCAAATTGTGTCACATGACAATGCACTTTCATGCACCAGGAGGAAGATGGTGAACTCTGTCGGACCTGAGCGGGAAAGCAACACATACAGGATGTCACAGTCTATGGGGATTAGTCCCTTGGGACTAAGTAAGTGGACTCCCTGGACCACAGCGGGAGATAACAACCTTAACCGCACCCGGGAGCGGAGTCTAAGTGAACTCCTGGTCTTCGCCAGAGCCCGCCGCAAAGCGGGATGTTCTTGCTGCGGCGGGAGTCACCAGGTCGCTCCGCGGGTGCGACTAGGCCCGCGGTGGCAGCCAAGGTAGAGACACGGGGACCACGGGAAGGCAGGCAGGCAGGACCACGGGAAGGCAGGCAGGACTACGGGAAGGCAGGCAGGACCACGGGAAGGCAGGCAGGACCACAGGAAGGCAGGCAGGACCACGGGAAGGCAGGCAGGACCACGGGAAGGCAGGCAGGACCACGGGAAGGCAGGCAGGACCACGGGAAGGCAGGCAGGCAGGACCACGGGAAGGCAGGCAGGACCACGGGAAGGCAGGCACAACCACGGGAAGGCAGGCACAACCACGGGAAGGCAGGCACAACCACGGGAAGGCAGGCAGGACCACGGGAAGGCAGGAAGGCAGGACCGCCACAGGATTGCAGGACCGCCACAGGATTGCAGGCCCCCCACAGGATTTCAGGACCGCCACAGGAATGCAGGACCACAATAGGATACCACGTAACAAGGGAACACAGGAAACCAGGAACACGGAAACACCACAGAACACGAGAATCACAGAATCCACAGAGGCGTTTGGAAACACTCAGGAACACAGAGGGCTTTCTCTTCAGTAACAGGACATGAAGATCCGGCAGGGGATGCTGGGAGTCGCCAGGCTATATAGCCGAGCCAGGAATGCCAGAACCAATAAGGAGGACACTGGCCCTTTAAGGCTGGGAGAAGTCCGAGTGCGCCCCCTCTAGTGGCAGGAGCACGCGACTGCTTGGAAGAAGCATGCGGCCTACAAGCTGGGAGCAAGAGTGCAGGCTGGAGCCAGGAGAGGTAAGTGAGAGCTGGGGGAGCGGGGACCACGGCAACCGGCACGGGCACACCCTCAATCCGTATCGAGGATTGCGGGTGTAACCGTGACAGTACCCCCCCCCTTAGGGCCCCTCTTCTCTTCTTCTTCAGCCCGCTGTTCTTCTTTCTTTGCCTCCTCCAATTCTTCTTGGTGATGAGACACCTTAGGAGGAGAGAAGGCACAGGGAAGACTTGGGAAGCCGCAGGCTGGGTCGGCTCTAGGCACACCGGAGCAGCCTCAGGGGAGGCAGGAGCAGCCGTGGCAACCTGCGGAGTCTGGAGCGCCACTGGAGCAGCACTGGCAAGCTGCGTAGTCTCTGGAGCAGCCGTGGCAAGCTGCGGAGTCTGGAGCACCATTGCGTAGCCACGGGAGCAGCTGCGGAGGCTGGAGAGTCTCTGGAGCAGCTGCGGGAAGCTGCGGAGGCTGGAGAGTCCCTGGAGCAGCTGCGGGAATCTGCGGAGGCTGGAGAGCCACTGGAGCAGCAGCGGGGAGCCGCGGAGCCACTGGAGCAGCTGCAGGGAGCTGCGGAGCCACTGGAGCAGCTGCAGGGAGCTGCGGAGCCACTGGAGCAGCTGCAGGGAGCTGCGGAGCCACTGGAGCAGCTGCAGGGAGCTGCGGAGCCACTGGAGCAGCTGCGGGGAGCAGCGGAGCCACTAGAGCAGCTGCGGGGAGCTGCGGAGCCACTGGAGCTGCTGCCGGGAGCTGCGGAGCCACTGGAGCAGCTGCGGGGAGCTGCGGAGCCACTGGAGAAGCTTCGGGAAGATGCGGAGCCACTGGAGCAGCTTTGGGAAGCTGCGGAGTCACGGGAGCAGCTCTTGGAAGCTGCGCAGGCTTGGGCGCCGCTGGAGCAGCTCTGGGAAACTGCTAAGGCTTGGGCGCCACTGGTGCAGCTCTGGGAAGCTACTGAGGCTTGGGCGCCACTGGTGCAGCTCTGGGAAGCTGCTGAGGCTTGGGCGCCACTGGTGCAGCTCTGGGAAGCTGCTGAGGCTTGGGCACCACTGGTGCAGCTCTGGGAAGCTGCTGAGGCTTGGGCACTACTGGTGCAGCTCTGGGAAGCTGCAGAGACAGTGGAGCCACCGGAACCATGCAGGACAGATGAGGTGGTCGAACTTGAGGTGGTTCAAATCTGGACTGGATTTTTGCAAGGAACTTGGTATGGGTAACCATGTCCGGGTCACCACTATCCCATAGAGGAGTAGCCCAGTCCAGCGCCTCTCCAGTGAGCAAAGAAAAAACGCATGCCAACTTAGAGCGTTCGGGGGTGGACTGGGAGGACGTCAATTTGATGTACAACGAGCACTGGACAACAAAACTCCAGCAAAAATTTGGGTTGCCATCAAATTTGTTTGGCATCAAAATATCTGTTCCAGAGTTTGCTGCCGAAAAACATGGCTGGGGGACAGAAGCAACAGGAGGAGTCACAGGAGCCTGCTGCTGGAAGGCAATAAACCGCAGGGTGGCAGCGAGTTTGTCCAAGAGTTCTTTTTGCGCAGCAATCTCTTGGGACTGCTGGGCAATAGTGCTGGGAAGGTCACCCAGAAGCAGGTATGGATCCTTGACACAATGTCCATGGCTTTGGCAGTGATCATGACCTCGGCGGAGTCCATGGCCGGATCTTACTGTCACAGTCTATGGGGATTACTCCCTTGGGACTAAGTAAGTGGACTCCCTGGACCACCGTGGGAGATAACAACATTAGCCACACCCGGGAGCAGAGTCTAAGTGAACTCCTGGTCTTCGCCAGAGCCCGCCGCAAAGCGGGATGGTCTTGCTGTGGCGGGAGTCACCAGGTCGCTCCGCGGGTGCGACTAGGCCTGCGGTGGCAGCCAAGGTAGAGACACGGGGACCACGGGAAGGCAGGCAGGACCACGGGAAGGCAGGCAGGACCACAAGAAGGCAGGCAGGCAGGACCACGGGAAGGCAGGCAGGACCACGGGAAGGCAGGCAGGACCACGGGAAGGCAGGCAGGACCACGGGAAGGCAGGCAGGACCACGGGAAGGCAGGCAGGCAGGACCACGGGAAGGCAGGCAGGCAGGACCACGGGAAGGCAGGCAGGCAGGACCGCCACAGGATTGCAGGACCGCCACAGGATTGCAGGACCGCACAGGACTGCGGGAAGCTGCGGAGGCTGGAGAGTCCCTGGAGCAGCTGCGGGAATCTGCGGAGGCTGGAGAGCCACTGGAGCAGCAGCGGGGAGCCGCGGAGCCACTGGAGCAGCTGCAGGGAGCTGCGGAGCCACTGGAGCAGCTGCAGGGAGCTGCGGAGCCACTGGAGCAGCTGCAGGGAGCTGCGGAGCCACTGGAGCAGCTGCAGGGAGCTGCGGAGCCACTGGAGCAGCTGCAGGGAGCTGCAGAGCCACTGGAGCAGCTGCGGGGAGCAGCGGAGCCACTAGAGCAGCTGCGGGGAGCTGCGGAGCCACTGGAGCTGCTGCCGGGAGCTGCGGAGCCACTGGAGCAGCTGCGGGGAGCTGCGGAGCCACTGGAGAAGCTTCGGGAAGATGCGGAGCCACTGGAGCAGCTTTGGGAAGCTGCGGAGTCACGGGAGCAGCTCTTGGAAGCTGCGCAGGCTTGGGCGCCGCTGGAGCAGCTCTGGGAAACTGCTAAGGCTTGGGCGCCACTGGTGCAGCTCTGGGAAGCTACTGAGGCTTGGGCGCCACTGGTGCAGCTCTGGGAAGCTGCTGAGGCTTGGGCGCCACTGGTGCAGCTCTGGGAAGCTGCTGAGGCTTGGGCACCACTGGTGCAGCTCTGGGAAGCTGCTGAGGCTTGGGCACTACTGGTGCAGCTCTGGGAAGCTGCAGAGACAGTGGAGCCACCGGAACCATGCAGGACAGATGAGGTGGTCGAACTTGAGGTGGTTCAAATCTGGACTGGATTTTTGCAAGGAACTTGGTATGGGTAACCATGTCCGGGTCACCACTATCCCATAGAGGAGTAGCCCAGTCCAGCGCCTCTCCAGTGAGCAAAGAAAAAACGCATGCCAACTTAGAGCGTTCGGGGGTGGACTGGGAGGACGTCAATTTGATGTACAACGAGCACTGGACAACAAAACTCCAGCAAAAATTTGGGTTGCCATCAAATTTGTTTGGCATCAAAATATCTGTTCCAGAGTTTGCTGCCGAAAAACATGGCTGGGGGACAGAAGCAACAGGAGGAGTCACAGGAGCCTGCTGCTGGAAGGCAATAAACCGCAGGGTGGCAGCGAGTTTGTCCAAGAGTTCTTTTTGCGCAGCAATCTCTTGGGACTGCTGGGCAATAGTGCTGGGAAGGTCACCCAGAAGCAGGTATGGATCCTTGACACAATGTCCATGGCTTTGGCAGTGATCATGACCTCGGCGGAGTCCATGGCCGGATCTTACTGTCACAGTCTATGGGGATTACTCCCTTGGGACTAAGTAAGTGGACTCCCTGGACCACCGTGGGAGATAACAACATTAGCCGCACCCGGGAGCAGAGTCTAAGTGAACTCCTGGTCTTCGCCAGAGCCCGCCGCAAAGCGGGATGGTCTTGCTGTGGCGGGAGTCACCAGGTCGCTCCGCGGGTGCGACTAGGCCTGCGGTGGCAGCCAAGGTAGAGACACGGGGACCACGGGAAGGCAGGCAGGACCACGGGAAGGCAGGCAGGACCACAAGAAGGCAGGCAGGCAGGACCACGGGAAGGCAGGCAGGACCACGGGAAGGCAGGCAGGACCACGGGAAGGCAGGCAGGACCACGGGAAGGCAGGCAGGACCACGGGAAGGCAGGCAGGCAGGACCACGGGAAGGCAGGCAGGCAGGACCACGGGAAGGCAGGCAGGCAGGACCGCCACAGGATTGCAGGACCGCCACAGGATTGCAGGACCGCACAGGATTGCAGGACCACCACAGGAATGCAGGACCACAATAGGATACCACGTAACAAGGGAACACAGGAAACCAGGAACACGGAAACACCACGGAACACGGGAATAACAGAATCCACAGAGGCGTTTGGAAACGCTCGGGAACAGGACAGTAACTCTCTCTTTCTCTTCAGTAACAGGACATGAAGATCCGGCAGGAGATGCTGGGAGTCGTCAGGCTAAATAGCCGAGCCAGGAATGCCAGAGCCAATAAGGAGGACACTGGCCCTTTAAGGCTGGGAGAAGTCCGAGTGCGCCCCCTCTAGTGGCAGGAGCACGCGACTGCTTGGAAGAAGCATGCGGCCTACAAGCTGGGAGCAAGAGTGCAGGCTGGAGCCAGGAGAGGTAAGTGAGAGCTGGGGGAGCGGGGACCACGGCAACCGGCACGGGCACACCCTCAATCCGTATCGAGGATTGCGGGTGTAACCGTGACAGAAACCCCCCCCCCCTTAGGGCCCCTCTTCTCTTCTTCTTCAGCCCGCTGTTCTTCTTTCTTTGCCTCCTCCAATTCTTCTTGGTGATGAGACACCTTAGGAGGAGAGAAGGCACAGGGAAGACTTGGGAAGCCGCAGGCTGGGTTGGCTCTAGGCACACCGGAGCAGCCTCAGGGGAGGCCGGAGCAGCCGTGGCAACCTGCGGAGTCTGGAGCGCCACTGGAGCAGCACTGGCAAGCTGCGTAGTCTCTGGAGCAGCCGTGGCAAGCTACGGAGTCTGGAGCACCATTGCGTAGCCTCGGGAGCAGCTGCGGAGGCTGGAGAGTCTCTGGAGCAGCTGCGGGAAGCTGCGGAGGCTGGAGAGTCCCTGGAGCAGCTGCGGGAATCTGCGGAGGCTGGAGAGCCACTGGAGCAGCAGCGGGGAGCCGCGGAGCCACTGGAGCAGCTGCAGGGAGCTGCGGAGCCACTGGAGCAGCTGCAGGGAGCTGCGGAGCCACTGGAGCAGCTGCAGGGAGCTGCGGAGCCACTGGAGCAGCTGCGGGGAGCTGCAGGGAGCTGCGGAGCCACTGGAGCAGCTGCGGGGAGCAGCGGAGCCACTAGAGCAGCTGCGGGGAGCTGCGGAGCCACTGGAGCTGCTGCGGGGAGCTGCGGAGCCACTGGAGCAGCTGCGGGGAGCTGCGGAGCCACTGGAGAAGCTTCGGGAAGATGCGGAGCCACTGGAGCAGCTTTGGGAAGCTGCGGAGTCACGGGAGCAGCTCTTGGAAGCTGCGCAGGCTTGGGCGCCGCTGGAGCAGCTCTGGGAAACTGCTAAGGCTTGGGCGCCACTGGTGCAGCTCTGGGAAGCTACTGAGGCTTGGGCGCCACTGGTGCAGCTCTGGGAAGCTGCTGAGGCTTGGGCGCCACTGGTGCAGCTCTGGGAAGCTGCTGAGGCTTGGGCACCACTGGTGCAGCTCTGGGAAGCTGCTGAGGCTTGGGCACTACTGGTGCAGCTCTGGGAAGCTGCAGAGACAGTGGAGCCACCGGAACCATGCAGGACAGATGAGGTGGTCGAACTTGAGGTGGTTCAAATCTGGACTGGATTTTTGCAAGGAACTTGGTATGGGTAACCATGTCCGGGTCACCACTATCCCATAGAGGAGTAGCCCAGTCCAGCGCCTCTCCAGTGAGCAAAGAAAAAACGCATGCCAACTTAGAGCGTTCGGGGGTGGACTGGGAGGACGTCAATTTGATGTACAACGAGCACTGGACAACAAAACTCCAGCAAAAATTTGGGTTGCCATCAAATTTGTTTGGCATCAAAATATCTGTTCCAGAGTTTGCTGCCGAAAAACATGGCTGGGGGACAGAAGCAACAGGAGGAGTCACAGGAGCCTGCAATAAACCGCAGGGTGGCAGCGAGTTTGTCCAAGAGTTCTTTTTGCGCAGCAATCTCTTGGGACTGCTGGGCAATAGTGCTGGGAAGGTCACCCAGAAGCAGATATGGATCCTTGACACTGTCCATGGCTTTGGCAGTGATCATGACCTCGGCGGAGTCCATGGCCGGATCTTACTGTCACAGTCTATGGGGATTACTCCCTTGGGACTAAGTAAGTGGACTCCCTGGACCACCGTGGGAGATAACAACATTAGCCGCACCCGGGAGCAGAGTCTAAGTGAACTCCTGGTCTTCGCCAGAGCCCGCCGCAAAGCGGGATGGTCTTGCTGTGGCGGGAGTCACCAGGTCGCTAATCGGGTGCGACTAGGCCTGCGGTGGCAGCCAAGGTAGAGACACGGGGACCACGGGAAGGCAGGCAGGACCACGGGAAGGCAGGCAGGACCACGAGAAGGCAGGCAGGCAGGACCACGGGAAGGCAGGCAGGACCACGGGAAGGCAGGCAGGACCACGGGAAGGAAGGCAGGCAGGACCACGGGAAGGCAGGCAGGACCACGGGAAGGCAGGCAGGACCACGGGAAGGCAGGCAGGCAGGACCACGGGAAGGCAGGCAGGCAGGACCGCCACAGGATTGCAGGACCGCCACAGGATTGCAGGACCGCACAGGATTGCAGGACCACCACAGGAATGCAGGACCACAATAGGATACCACGTAACAAGGGAACACAGGAAACCAGGAACACGGAAACACCACGGAACACGGGAATAACAGAATCCACAGAGGCGTTTGGAAACGCTCGGGAACAGGACAGTAACTCTCTCTTTCTCTTCAGTAACAGGACATGAAGATCCGGCAGGAGATGCTGGGAGTCGTCAGGCTAAATAGCCGAGCCAGGAATGCCAGAGCCAATAAGGAGGACACAGGCCCTTTAAGGCTGGGAGAAGTCCGCGCGCGCCCCCTCTAGTGGCAGGAGCACGCGACTGCATGGAAGAAGCATGCGGCCTACAAGCTGGGAGCAAGAGTGCAGGCCGGAGCCAGGGGAGGTAAGTGAGAGCTGGGGGAGCGGGGACCGCGGCAGCAGGCACGCGTACACCCTCAATCCGTACCGAGGATTGCGGGTGTAACCGTGACACAGGATATCAGGTGCACAATCTTAGTGCGGCACAGACAATGCACTTTCGGTGAATTCTGCACACTGGGGAAGTAAATGTTCCCCAATGTCTTAAGTTTACTCCTTTTATTTTACCAAGCTGTTTATTTTATGTATGCATATGTCTGTTTATTTTATGTTACCTTTTTGTAAGATAAGCCCTTTGTTTGTAAGCACTGTCCTTTTTGAATAAGAATCTTCTTGTGTTCTAGCAGAATTGGAGGTTAGCTGTAGGATAGATTAATTTATCTATTGGTATAATAAATTATTCCTCACATTTGAGGGCTGGTTCTCTTAAAGAAGAGTATCTCAGTCTACAGAAAAACTCTCAGTGCATACAATTGGTTATTCAGACATATATACGTGGAAACAGTTTTTCCCTTTCCCATCTCTGTTTTTCTTTTATATCTTTTATTTGGTAAGCACCTGCTAAGATTGCATGAAGAGGGGGTCAGTAGCAACTAGTGTGTACCAGAGGTCAGACTGGAAGGTGTTTTATTAGCCTACTTTGACACAGACTGGACAAGGTTCCAGACTGCACTACAGACAGATGAGACCTCACAAAAGCTGTAAAAGCTACAGGAAATTGAATATGATCACCATGTTTGATACATACCCGATGCACCCAATGCCCCACATTGATGAGTTACTGGATTAGCTCTCCAGTTCCCAGTACATCACGATTAAGGACTTGAGTAAGGGATACTGAAAGTTTCCATGTCCAAAGTGGCTCAGGGTATCTCAGCCTTTTCCATCCATTTGGGCTCAACAAATACATAGTGATGCCCTATGATGTGAAAAATGACCCTGCCATTTTTCAGTTCTTGGATAATTTGGGTTCTTGGGGAGTTTGAAGGGTTTGCCATACCTTTTCCCTGTCTTAAGTCATACTTGGGAGGATCATCTGACCAACGTCTCACAGGTGATTTAGTGAATCCAAACTGCAGGTCTGACAATCAGGCTTGGGAAGTGCCGGATAGCAATGACAGAAGAACAGTACCAGAATGTACCCAGTCTCTCACAGCATCGAAAACGGCACTAGCAAGCAATTTGTGGTACATACAGATGCCAGCATGTATGGCTTATGTGCAGTGCTCAGCCAGATGAAAACAAGGGGAAGGAGCGAAGTAATACTTGACTATTGTGTCTGTCTTTCATAAGCTCCAGGATTACCTATATGAGTGCAGATTCACAGCAGTGACTGATGAACCCTCCTGTTAGCTTGTTACACTGGGTGGCAGGTGATAATAGGAAGTTGCTGAGGTTCAGTTTGTCATTACAGCAATATTCACAAGACAGCACATAAAAGGGAGTGGTAATGCCAATTTCTTATCCCATCAGGAAAAAAATTTGAGACTAGTGTGACATATTGATAAATGTATCCATAACCCCTGGCCATATCTAAACGGTGGAGGTGTCATAATAAAGAAACATTAAAATTAAATAAAAATTAAACAGTAAAAGTAAGCGCACCCTCTGTTGAAATTCCCGTATAACAGAGGTCACATGTTGAAACCCCAATCTTGCTATACACATCAAAGAATTCATATTTTGGCCATGTGCTCTTTCCTAGTAATTTTCCAGGACTGACCGAAACAGGTTGGAATTATATCTGTGAAATGCTGTATTTCTGTTAACACTGAATTAGAAAATGTGTTATTTTGTTATCTTCAGTATATTTAAGAATCTTTTCTTCGTGGGAATACTCCTTTAAATAATTCCCAAATTATTACTACTGGTAGCATTATGTTTAGTATGTATGTGTGCGAGACATTATGAACTAAAAGATTAAGACCATCCTTGTGCTTATGGATGGATTTGGAGTCCTTCTTAGGTGGAAGTTTCAATATCCAAGCAGATTGATCACGTAATCTGCTTCCCCAGGAACCAGACTTCTAATATCACATAATGCATTTGTCATGTTACTACAGTTCTGTTAGACTTTGTAATATGATTTGGCTACATGGCGTCTACAGAGATGTTTTCAAAGTGTTTATTAAGGCCATATTTCCAAAAACATGTTGGTCTCATTCTAATACCTTATACTGTTCTCTTACAACATGTAATTGAATACTTTAAAATAAAAGTCTATGCTCCCCAAAAAATGCACCGTTGAAAAGATAATTTCCCATAAATGTAGCCATATGGTCCCTTAGAAATTAGATACCTGTACTTGGATATGAACAGCACCGCACTCTGGCAAAGATAGCCACTCATGCACTATTGAGCATTGGGATTCAGTATTCATTATTACAGGTCAGCTGTGCAACATGCAGTATCTTCCAACCATTTCATATGCAAATAAATTTTCATATGCAAAAAAATATTTATCAGGACCTGAAATAATCGCAAATGTTAGCTTATTGCCGGGAGTGGGCAGGGAGTGGGCCGGAGGGGGGCGTTACTATCCTTGCGCAGGTGAACCCACTGCTGCCACAACTTTTCACATGAATAAATGGTAAACGTTGCGCAGCAGCCTACCTGATATATCAAGAGGCGGATTTTCCTGCTGTGAAAATACTCACGAGTGCAGACGTATGATAAATATCCCCCTTCGTTTCTATGTGTAATTAAACAAGCAGCGGTTGTCCTCCATTTCTAAGGGTGCATATGACTACAGTTATTGGAAATGTATGATTATGGCAGATGAATTAAATTACATGTCTAGTTGGTGATACCCCTTTAATTCTAATTTAGATGTAGCAGGGAATGTGGTATTTAAGGGCCCTCTGGGAAATCTACTAGAGGCCAATTAAGCCCTTGTAAAGATCTAGTCCAAGTCCACATATAAAATACAATTATATACTGTAACTGAGAAGCAATTACTGGATTGTCTTATGCAATTATGTTACCATAACATGTTACCACTTATAACTTTCTGGACTAAAACAGAAAGGCTGCTTCAAGAAACTATGTGAAGACAAGGCATGGAATGTAGTGTCTGACTAGGTGTTCACTTACAGTAGATCTATCCTGGATTAATGAGCAGAGTGTTTAGTGCAAATGTTACCACTGAACAGTGACATGTGGTGAAGCAAGGGGACATTTAGCTATAATGAAGCAGAAAGCACACTGGAGTCGGCATTGTTTAATGAGCAAAAGCCTGTTTAATCATGGAATTTATTCATGTCACATTTTTGTTAGTAAATACTAACTTAAAATAGTCAAATAAAGTGGAATATTTTTATGATGTTGGTAAGAATATAATTGAATGCCCATAGCAACCAATGTATTTGCAGCTTTTGTCAGAGACAGTCAGAGACAGACAGAGACACAAATGGTATGACATAGTCAGAGACATAGTGCATCGCTAGTCTTGACATGCCGGCATCGCCTAGAAAAGAAAGATGTCCGGCACACCGGGCTGCTAATTGCGCATGCCCTCGCCATGCTGACGTCACCTCATTCGCCCATGTTCCAAGCATGGTGGAGGGAGGTGGGGTGGTCATGCATAACTTGCAGCCCGGAACGCCAGACATCTTGTCACTGCATTGCTAATTATAGCTTTCTTTTTTATGTGATCCCAGTCAAAACAAGTGATGGACAGCTCCGGGATGAAGAGGAGATGGGTTGAGTATTTGAAGGGTTTTTTTTTGTTTTTTGACTGGTGGTCTAGTCCATTATTTCAAAGAATGCTGTTAGGGCTCTGGTCATGGCTACAGTTCATTTGTGCATTGTTTTTGACACAGTTGGCATTCTCTTGAACAGCTGAATAAAAAAAGTAGTTAAATAATCACAAAAATCAAGGTGTGGGTTGCAAATGTACTTTAACTTTTCCTCAGAATATAAATTCTTAACCAAATTTGTAAGTCTACATCAATTGTATAATTAACATCATACAAAACAAAATTTAATTATTTTTAACTGTGAAAATCTCTAGATGTGAGCTTTATCCATAATAAATGACTCTGAACACTGTACAACATTGCTAAATTTAGAATTCTCTGCCCATGAGAATATGTTTAGAAGAAAATAACAACTGAAAAGAAAATCCATTTCATGCAGCACAGTGTGGAGCATGCAGGTTATATTATCACAATAGTAAAATTATTTGGTTGATGTGCAGATTTTATCAGGACTGTGCCTGCTAAGAGGTTGTAGAAACCATTTTCCATAGTTGCAGTTCTCATTACATTTCCAGATTTCAAGATATATTTAGAACTACATTTTGGCAGGAGATTTTGATGGACATTCTGTAATTTACTATATAATATGATAAGGTAGAAGGATGGAAAAATGGAAAAATATTCCTTTTTATAACAGAGCCATATTAGGTAATATTACAGCACATTGTGGTTGTAAGTACAAAATCATCAGGTAAAGTTAATGTGCTGGGGAATACATCAAGGGCTGCATGCCTGAATGTTGGCATCTATAATTTGCAAAAAAAAAGGACTTGCACATTTATGGAGTTTAGTTACATAAAATGTTGCAACATTTACAGTGTTCACTACACTTTGGAAAAATATTTCAGAAATACATCACGTTATTCATTTATACTAGTGTCAGTATCTGTCCAGCAACCGCGCAACCACAACCAGGCTTGGCACTAGCTGTCAGACTAGGTAGGTGTGACAAACTCACCCTGTGATGTCCCTGTGGGCTAAGGCCCTGCCTAAAGAAGATAAACCGCCCTGAAAAGGGGTGAACCCACTATCAGGAAACTAACTGATGCTCCCTGAGTGACCCTACAAAGTGACAGCAAAACCTATTTCATCTGGCAGCTGCTTGATGGTGGAGCGGACAGGTAACCGAAATACAGGTATAGACCAGTGTTCACACTGGTAACAGAAACTGACACAAGACAGACAGGAAGGTGGGGTCACACTAGGAGATAAACGATACTTAGGGATAACAACAGATACAGACAGACAAGCGGAGTCAAACAAACCGGGTCAGAACCAAGATGGCGGCAAAGGTACAGATTTCGTATAGCAAATAGAATGGTCAGTAGGTCAATACACAGAATAGCAAGAAACACAATGGCAAGAGCACTAGATACACAGATAGACTGCAATAATCAGCCCATAATGAAGGGCTGACCACACTATAAGGCAGAAATGGACACTGCCAAAATTTGCGCCTGCCAGGATAGGAAAAGCTGAACTTGTATCACAAGTAAAAAGACAGGATCATACATAAGGTGCAAAAAAGAGCCGCCAAATGTCTCAAAAATTCACCTCAGAGAGACAAAAGTATGATACATGTTCCCCTATGTGTGTCATTGAGACACACATAGAATTGATTTAGAGACACAGTTGTATGATGCTGTGATGACATCATCACCGTACCACATCATAAATTGGGAAACATTTACTTACCCGTCCGGAGGAGCTCCCGAAAGTGCATTTTCCAATGACAATGCACTCTGCCACGATTCATTAACATTGCGCGCCCAATATCCTGCATGCGTCGCTTCCCTGCTCAGGTCCACTGGAGTTCACCTTCTTCCTGGTGCATGTAAGGCCGTTTGAAAACGCAGACAAAGCCGCGCCTACCGGAGCGGGCTACGGTTCTATGGAAATGCCTGTGATCGGGAACGAGCCGCCGTTGTTTTGTGTTAATTTTAATTTGTCTGCGTTTGCATTTTCAAACGCAGACAAAGCGGTGAGTGTGGACACTGCTGACTACATATGGATTGCTGAGGGGGTGCTGCTCTGCTAATTTAATTAATGACATATACCATGCAGGGTAACATATAAATTAATAAGGGTTCTGCTTTGCTAAATATCATTGAATGGCAGTAAACATAAATTAATAAGAGGATGGAATTGCTGTATAACAATTAGGCCGTATTTAATTTAGGAGATAGTTTTTATCTATGTGACATACTATAGGTGATTGAGGTGTTTTTAGTGACACAGTTTCCAAATGTGCTGCACAGAGCTGAAGACATCTGCTGGTGAATACTACAGCTATAAGTCACAGCTGGAGAAGTTATCAAAGTTCTGTAACTGACGGAGAAGTGTAGTCATATATGAGGAGCCACCAAGATAAAGAACAGGAAAGATCAAATGTAGGAGGTTAGAACTATGACTTATGAGTTATACAGTAAGTGATGTCTATATCTGCCTTATGGCAGCCTCGGAGTGGCAATTTTTTCCTAAATAATAATGTGCTGTGTATTCCCAGCTGGTAAATATGCATGTATGTGGTGTATTTATAACAGCAGTATTATAAGTATTGTATGTAGGTATTGCTATGAGTATATTTATTTACCGTATTTTTCGGACTATAAGACGCACTGGACCATAAGACGCACATAGGTTTTAGAGGAGGAGAAATAAGAAAAAAATGTTTTTTCCCCAAATAGTATGCTAAAATATTTAATAAAGTAACTGGGCGGTGCAGTGCAGCCATGTTTCTCTTTGGAGAGGGGCAGGGGCAAGCAGTGGTCACCCCCTCCTCCTCTCCCGGGCACCGCCATCTATCTTTAGATAGAATTATGTTGGCATGTATTCAGGGGGTCTCAAGAGTTACCAGGGCTGCATAGGTATGAGTATATGTGACAATGGTTACAAGAGCTTACAATCTATGGGGAGGGGACACAGGAGATGACAGTGCTTGTACAATGGCCACAGGAGCTTACAATCTATGAGGAGGGGACACAGGAGATGACAGTGCTTGTACAATGATCACAAGAGCTTACAATCTATGAGGAGGAGGGTATACAGGAGGTGACAATGCTTGTACAATGGTCACAGGAGCTTACAATCTATGAGGAGGAGGGGACACCGGAGATGACAGTGCTTGTACAATGGCCACAAGAGCTTACAATCTATGAGGAGGGGACACAGGAGATGACAGCACTTGTACAATGGCCACAAGAGCTTACAATCTATGAGAAGGAGGGGACACAGGAGATGACAGTCCTTGTACAATGGCCACAAGAGCTTGGTCTGTGGGATAAAGTACCTTTACAAGTCAGCAGCCACTACATACCAGGCAACAAGGGGTTAAGAGTGTGAGAGCAGAGACCGGGGGAAGGGAGCACTAATCGCTTATCTGATCCTGTGAGAAGTTACAGGTCAGACACAGCACACAGCTCTGTATAGGCTCCTCTTCTCAAGTTGCCAGCAGCCTTCATGTTCTCTCTTCCCTCTGAGCCTCCCGGGCAGCCGAGTGGGGATTGGCCACAGAGTCCGTGCCTCTCTCCTCCCCCTCTCTCTCCACTGCTGCGCTCCTGCTCTGCCACAAAGCTCCTGTATATTGGTGCCCTGTGGACGGCAGAGCGCATGGGTGCTGCCATCCATTCCCTCCAGCAGTGGAGGGCTGAGGAGAGGAGAGGAGCGCAGCGGCACTGAGTACAGCCGCTGCGCTTCACTGTGAAGGGCTGCGCTTACTGCCAGCATTAGCTGGCAGAGCGCAGCCGGGTGCCCTCCATTCCCTCCTGCAGCTACATCCGGACTATAAGACGCACCACTGTTTTTTCCCCATCTTCTGGGGAAAAAAAGTGCGTCTTATAGTCCAGAAAATACGGTATGTAGACCTCTATTTGAGTGTTTCCTATGTATGTTATGTGTGTATTTGTATGTGTTGCGCATATATAATGTGTGTAGAGTGTTAATGGTGTTGTGTTAATATATGTAGTGTATATGTGCATATGTCTGTGGAGTGTATATATGGTATATGTGTATTCTAAAATACACACCAGGGCCCACTGGGGTCTTGTTACACCGTTGCAGATAAAATTATATTACAGATAATATTTTTTGTCCACAAGTTTTTTGAAATAATGAAATTGCAACCATTTAATTTGTATTGTATTTGTCCAATCTTTGGCTCCTTTAGGCTACATACTTTTTATGTCTGACAGAATAAAAAGTCCAAAATGGTATTGATGAAATGCCAGCTTGTTCCACAAAATAGAACAACTTGCATATCTCCAAAGGATTAATGGGTGTCAGAATATAGCAAAACAAAGACTTTCATTATTTTTGGAATATTTATTTTTTCCTTAAAGCTAATAAGACACATCACAAGTATATACATTTGGTATCTCCATATCTGTACTAACCTAAAGAATAAATGAGATGTGTCATTTGGACCACACAGTGAAAGCTGTTAAAACAGAGCACTCAAACATATTGTGCCTTTTGTCAATTTCAGGGCAACTGGAATTTTTTTGAGGTTGCCAGTAGCTTGCACAGATATTTAAATAGCACCACCAGGAATTGAAAATTGCACTAAAGATAATAAGCCTTCATGCAACTCTGCAAGCTGAAAAAGTTAAAGAGAACCCGTCAGGCAAAATAACCCCCCTAAACTAAATATATTTTCATAACCTGCCATTAGAGAGCATTGCCTCTATCCCTTCATTGTCCCTCTACATGCCTGTAAACCAAAGCAATGAGGTCCTAAAGCTGTATTCAAATGACCTGTGAAATGTCCAATGAGTCATTAGCATATTCAAGCTGTCCAGGTTATTTATGAGTGGGAGGTACAGCCACACCCCCTGTGCTTGACTGACAGCCTGTATAATGGTGTGAGGCTGTATAATGGTGTGCTTCCAGGTGCTGCGGCTACACCCCCTGCAGCCTGTGTGTGTATAGGAGAGATACAACAGCTCCAGCCAGCCATATTATAGCAGAACATGTCAGGTACTTGTGTAACTGATGTCTGTGTCTCTTACCTGTATATTAGGAGGATGCAGTATGTCAGCAGATGCAGCACACACACTAGCAATGCTTTACTATACATTACACACAGACCTGAGCAGGGGGAGGAGAGGGAAGGGGGAACAGGGGTGACATAACTGCCTCTGACCATGTTGCCTTCTCAATTGTGAATGTCGCCTTCTCAACTGTCTTTACCCAGGAAAATCCCCTGGTGGAAGACACAATGAGGAATAATGTAAATTCTTTTTGGAATGTCAACAGTTTAACCCAGGAAGAGGTACGGGGCCACCTCACAACCACTAAGATAGATAAATCACCGGGGCCAGATGGCATACACCCCCGGGTTCTGCATGAACTATGTACCGTGATAAACAGAGTTATTTTTAATATTTGAAGATTCACTGAGGACTGGTTATGTTCCACAGGACTGGAGCATAGCAAATGTGGTACCAATATACAAAAAAGGATCCAATAGCGATCCTGGAAACTACAGACCCGTGAGTCTAACTTCTGTGGTGGGGAAAATATTTGAGGGGTTTGTTAGAGATGCTGTCCTCGAGTATCTCACTGTGCACAACCTTATAACCCAGCGTCAGCATGGGTTTATGAGAGATCGGTCCTGTCAGACTAATCTGATTGGTTTCTACGAGGAGGTAAGTTCAATACTGGATCTGGGGGATCGCTGTGGATGTTGTATATCTGGACTTTTCAAAGGCATTTGACACTGTGCCACATAAAAGGTTGGTATATAAAATGAGACTGCTGGGAATAGGAGCAAATCTGTGTATTTGGGTAAGTAATTGGCTTAGTGATAGAAAACAGAGGGTCTTCATTAATGGCACATTCTCAGATTGGGTTGACGTTACCAGTGGAGTGCCACAGGGGTCGGTATTGGGCCACTTCTTTTTAATATTTTATTAATGAACTTGTAGTGGGTTTACACAGTCAAGTTTCAATATTTGCAGATGATACTAAGCTGTGTAAAGTAATAAATACTGAGGTCGATAGTTTAGCAGAGAGTGGGCAGAGAAATGGTTGATGAGGTTTAATGTAGATAAATGTAAAGTTATGCACTTGGGCCATGGAAACAAAAAGTATAATTATGTTCTAAACGGTCAATTACTTGGTAAAACTGGAGCTGAAAAGGACTTGGGGGTATTGGTGGATGGTAAACTTAATTTTAGTGACCAGAGCCAGGCGGCTGCTGCTAAAGCAAATAAAATTATGGGATGTATCAAGAGAGGAATAGATTCTCATGATAAAGACATAGTTTTGCCCTTATACAAATCCCTGGTCAGACCACACATGGAATATTGTGTACAGTTTTGGGCACCAGTGTATAAAAAGGATATAGTAGAGCTGGAACGGGTGCAGAGGAAAGCAACCAGGATTATTAGGGGAATGGGGGATTAGAATACAATGTCAGATTACAAAATTTGGGATTATTCAGTTTAGAAAAAAGACGACTGAGGGGAGACCTTATTACAATGTACAAATACCTGAATGGACAGTACAAGGATCTCTCCAAAGATCTTTTTATACCTAGGCCAGTGACCAGGACAAGGGGGCATCCTCTGCGCCTAGAGGAGAGGTGATTTTACCATCACCATAGACAAAGGTTCTTTACTGTAAGAGCAGTGAGACTATGGAACTCTCTGCCGCAGGAGGTTGTTATGGCGGACTCTATGTACATGTTCAAGAGAGGCCTGGATGCCTTTCTGGAGAGAATAAATACCACGGGTTATGGGGATAAAACATTTATTTAATTATTAAAGGTTGAACTTGATGGACTTGCATCTTTTTCCAGCCTTATATACTATAATACTATGATACTATGACCGCTTCATTTGCATAATAAAGAAATGATGTTTTTGCAATGATTAATGTATGAATTGACTAGATAAAGGCTGGGATGGAATCCTTGTAAGCTGTTCCCACAGGTAGTAGTGACAGGACTAGTGACACAGACCTGATGACAGGTGTACGTTAAGGCTTTTTTATTGCTGGAAGTAAACAACTGAACAGAGAAGGAAAAAGGTGAGGTTCATAAAGGGAACCTGTCATGAGGTTTATCTACCTAATGACGGGTTTCCACAGAAGTCTTTACTCCGTACCCTATTCATAGCTTAAAATGTTGCTGACACCTTGTCAGAAAACTCACTAAGTCACAGGGTTGTGTTTTATTGTCAGCTGAGTGATAAAGCTTAGTTCCTTCATTCCCCCTTCCCTCAGGAATTCTCTTCAGCATGTCACATATAGCCAATGCTTATATCAAATCTCTCATTCCCCTCTCAGGAATTGAGATTCATTAATAAAAGAAAAATTAGATGGCCCTTTCTATATAAAATGGCACTTTTAGTCCTCGTACATACAAATATTTTTGCAGGACGTATAGTATAGTCTGCTAGCCTCTGTTTGCAACTAGCATATGTTTTCATGTTGTTAAATGAGCTCAGACGGCTGACAGCTGAAGATGAAAAACTCAGAAAAGGTCCTATTCCGACTCGCGTTTGCAGCTTTGGCAGTCTCTTCTCCTGTCTTTGAATAGCATTTCAAAACACTATTCAAATGCAACGTGTGAATGCAGCCCTGGGGCATGTCCACATGAAACAATCATATAGAATAGGACATGTATGCAATTGTGTAAACATTTATTTATTTCCCATAACAACCCATCAGAGAAGCAGAGTGCAGAATACTACAATGAGCACAGTGATTGGCTGCCAAGAGCAATTCATTTTATCACATGCTCCAGAGAAGCTGCTGTGATTGGGGGACTATGTAGCTGACGACACTGCTGTAGTTAAGATGGAGATAGGGGCATGTGGGGAGGCTGTAGCTGTGCATGAGGGATGAAATCATGAAAATGTAGTTCTAGTTTGTTAATGTTGAACAGAGAATGTGTGGGACAGAGGATAGTGGGGGGTAGTTGTCACCATGGGTTGGACGTGATGGTGCTCATGAGAAGAAGGGTAGTAGTTGCATGAAACAATTGTACATTTTAAATAGCTGAATTTCTTTGGGGGCACTGTAAATATACTGAGGGTATGGGGTGGAGTAATAGGCTATATGGACATGGATGACAAGATAAGCTCTCACCATGCAAGGCAGGTGTCTGTGTATTATACAGCAGACACCAGCCGTTAATACCTATACATGTTTACCTTTTAAGTGCCACATTGGAGTGCAACCCTACCACCTAAGGGAACCCTTCAGCAGGCTTTCACATGCTGCTGCAGATCCCATTATACACACAAACATGGTATCTGGGGGTTCGTTTTTTAGGAAAAAAAATCAATTTACGATATCTATCTCTATTCCACTTCTTTAGCACAAATCATGTGGGTATGTTTCCAACTGTGACTCCATGACTTGGGTTGCTGCTTGAGATGCTCACATGATTTGTGCCCAGAGTTGAATAGAGATAGGTACCTTTTCTTAAACTTATTTTTCAAAAATAAACCAGCAGGTATCTTGGACAAATATGTGTCTTTGTTGTATATACTAAGACCTGCAACAGCAGGTAAAATCCTGCTGACAAGATCCCTTTAAATGCTGATGTGCACTGTCATATTAGATGTCATATTCGATATTTAATGGTGAAACTAGAGAGTACAATTTGTCCTGTAAATACAACAATAAAAAAAGTAACTGCACGAGTGAAAAATGGAAACGCAAAAAGGAAGGACTGTGGCACCAAGAAGTTGACATTTAGAAGTTGGCATTTTAGAAGTTCACTACCTCATATTGTATTTAGAGAATAGGAAGGCAAACAAGGGAAGACCAGACAGCGCTCATAGAGTAGTATTGTTTGAATAAACAGTTGATATTTGAATAAGGTGGTTGGAGAGAGGCTCACCGGATATGGTTGTGCTAGATTAGGCACAACACTATTTGATGTTTTGGACCGGTGAGGAATATCAAAGGTGCTGCCTCTAGACAGTAGTTATCCGGACGCGGTTGCCAGGACGGTCGGGATCTTGATATGGAGAGGTGAATAGGGTACTGTCAAATGTGGCGCACACAATGATTCAGGATGACTCGTCGGGTAAAGTTAAGAGGATCGTTTATTACTGGTCTCGGAACACAACGCGTTTCGGAGTATTAGGAACTCCTTTCTCAAGTGATAAGAGACTAAAAGACAGGGTATATAAAAAGGCTACGTATAAATAGATAGATAAAAAAATTTTTTTGGAGGGAATGATAAAAGCAGGAGTAGTAAGAATCAAGAAGATAATGCTAATCAGCGAGAAGTAGTAATAGTGTTTTAGAGATGAAAACACATATATCAGCAGTAGCTGAGAGGTAGACAAAATAACATGAAATAAATATGAAATAAATATGTACAAACAAAACAAACAAATTATGTTAGACAATAATGTTACAGAATACAGATGGTATGTATAATAATTCATGAATACATGGATAGACAATAAAAGTTGATTAGGTAAAGTAGATATGATCGAAAAGAATAAATAAATAGATGAATACACAAATAATTAATTAATTGGACAATCAGCATTTCGTCAGAAAGAATGAAGCGCTTCAGATATTTAAATATGAATGGTCCACATGAATAGTTCATGGATAGAAAGAAATCACAAATATATATATATATAAAATACATAAAATACACAAGGCTGGCAGAATAAAGTGCAGTTACTAAAAAAAATTTTTTGCAGTACTAGCAGAGTACAGCGAGGTTAGTTTAAACTATTAAGAGTAGGATATGGTTAATTCTTACCTGCCGTGCAGGGGGTGGGACACTTGTTGCAGCGGCTATACTGGGCGATCTAGTGAATGGGGTTATGTAAGGGAGTAGAGGGGACGGATTCGCGCCAGAGTGTGCGGGTGGCGCATGCGCCTTGTGTTTAGTAACCAATGTAATGTCTGCCGGGGTGAGCGGCGACATAAAAGGGTGGCGCATGCGCGTGAGGTCTGGATGCCGCTGAGAGTGGCGACAGACTTGTCTGGCGCACGCGTGGTGCGCCAGAAACATTGGATAAGACGCTGATCTGAAGAAGTGTAAAATGATGTATTAGAAATGGGGTGTGATCTATGAATATAGGGAGGGGATATGTGCTGGGAAGGAGAGGAGGGGGGGGGGAAGTATTTGAGTTGAAGAGAACTGAATTGTGGTATATCAATAATAAATGCAGTAGGAGGGGGAGGGGATGTAATACAAGGGGGGTGGAAGGAATTATCCAGATAAAATGAGACGTTAAAATTCAATTGCATAAAGAGAGTTAAAGAAGTCTAGAAGGGGTTCTCTAGAGTTTCATTGAGGCCATGAGGGGTCATGCAGTTCATTTTAAAAATCCAGAACATCTCTCTTTGACAGAGTTTCTTGTAGCGATCATTTCCTTCTGGGACGTGTTCAATGGGTGTTATAGAGTATGCGGTGAAGTCCTTTTGGTGGTGAGTGAGCCCGTGTCTCGAGATGCTGTGTTTAGTGTAGCCATTTACAGTGTTGCTTCTATGGCTATTCATGCGTGATTTGAGTTGTTGGATGGTTCGACCGACATATTGGAGGCCGCATGGGCACTCCAATAGATAAATTACGTATGTTGAGGAGCAGTTCATGAAGCTTTTTATTGCGAAGCTCTCATTGGTGGTGTTGCTTTTGAATGACCTTAGTTTGTTGGTGATGTTAAGGCAGCATTTGCATCCTGTTTGTCCGCATCTGAAGCTGCCGGCGAGTTCGGGGAGTATAGAATTCCTGTTTGAGCTGGATAGCGGGTTTCTTAATTTAGAGGGAGCCAGATGGTTCTTGAGTGTTTGGGCTCGCCTGTAGATTACACTCGGTTTTTTAGATAGGTTTTGGGATAGATATGGATCGTTCAGTAAGATAGGCCAGTGCTTCTCAAGGATACTCTTGATGGTATTGTGGCCGCTATTGTAGGTTGTGATGAAATTGATATTGTATTCTGTTTTGGGTGGGTTCGTTGGATGTTGTGAATTGGTGGTAATGGAAGATGGGAGGCACTCGTATTGCGTCAATTTCTTGGAGCGTTCGAGTGCTGAGTTTATAACCTCTCTGGGGAAGCCCTTCTCATGGAATCTCTTCGAGAGAACCTTGCTTTGTTCCAGAAACGTCTTGGTTTGGGAACAATTTTTACGGATGCGAAGAAATTGACTGTATGGAATGTTCTTTTTCCACTTGGTGTGGTGATTGCTCTTATAATGTAAAAAACTGTTAGTGTCCACTTTTTTGAAAAATGTTTTAGTTTGGATTTGCCCTTCTTTGATATGCAGATGTAGATCCAAAAATTCGATTTCGGAGTCGGATGAGTTTAGGGTGAAGGAGAGACCCCAATCGTTCGTATTGATGGTCTCGACGAATGTTTGGATGCTTTCTGTTGTGCCATCCCAGATAAAGAGGAGGTCGTCGATGTAACGACGATAAATCACAATGTTTCGTTCCCACTTGGGGTTGTTCTGGATAAAGGTTCTCTCAAATTCGCCCATATACAGGTTGGCGAAGCTGGGAGCAAACCTTGTCCCCATGGCTGTTCCTCGGACTTGTTTGTAGATATTATTTAGTAAGGTGAAAACGTTATGGGTTAATATTGTATTTGGGACTGCAATGTCTTGTTTGCCTACAGACATTTAGATGCAACATGGACAGATTTAACCTGGCCCACAAGAGTACCAGGGGATCCTCCTGTAGGCTCAGGGTCTTAACAAATACTTAACACAATAGTTCTAGCAGTAGACTACCCAATTTGGGAGCTACTAGTGTTGGTTTAAGGGTTGAACCCCCCCAAAACTGAAAAAAACTGAATGGATAGTAACAAGAAATTATCAGTTTTTGAATATATATATTTTATTGGTCTCTCTTTCCTCAACTTTTCTGTCTTTTTTCCCTACAGTGATTAATATATCTGAAAACAGGCAAGTATTTACATAGAGAGCAGCCAAACTAAAGCTTCTAAGAAGTCCTTAATGGCCTAGATAATATTTCACTTTAATATTTAGCTATGTTGTGATAAGTCTATCAAAGAACGTACTATACAGGTCTGTAATTAGTCATAACTTTAGCAACTTTACTTATCTGTCTGCTTTATGTGTAAGGAGAATTGTAAACTGTACTAATTATTTAGCAAAAATATTATAAGAAACGTTCGAAGTTAGCATTAGGTCAGCCTTACAAGCCTTTTCATTTTTCATGTATTATTGATATATAACAGTGAATATTTTGTTGTGACATTTAATTCTATAAATCTTATCTCCAATGTACAGTATTATAATAAAACACATATTAGAGACACATAAGAAAAACAGGCTGTTCTTCTAGTTAGTTTTTATTATATCCGTGGTAATTAGGTTTCACTCGCAGCCCCCAGGGAAGTGAGACTCAGGCTTGATATTTCACAAATAGCTGTTTGCACATGTCAGTCTCAAAGGAGGGTAATCCTGGTAAATACACATCTCATTATCAAGTTGCACAGAGCTCAACCATGTAGTAGCAGTTGGTAACAGTATGTACTGTACTAGATGCTGGAACCAGTACAGATGTCATTCTATATGCTTCATTGCGTTTTTTAAATAAAAGATCAAATATTCAGACGCTAGCACAAAAGTCAACTTAAACCTCCATTTTTTTTTCTTTACAATATATCCATAATGTACATTTCCACTTAATTTATAGACAGTGTATAGTATCTTTTTTTTATCACTGCTGTTGTATATGATTCAGATTATTTTTTTTTTTATTTTAAAACAAAGATTAGTACAATATATATTCTTTTAGAATATTTTTTTAAAACAAAGTTTATGACAGTAAAAAAAAAATTTTAAGTGTAAAAAAACAATCAAGTTAATTTTTATAAACTGATAGTACTGCACTTGATGAAAACAATTACTTTGTAATACAATCATTTGAATTTTTTACTTTTCTAGGATTAAGTATGACGACACTAAGAAAGTACATTTGGCCTTAAGGGATAACTACCATCAAAATCAGGCACCTACGCATAGATCCAGGACTGTGGCAATATTCTTATATTTGTTATCCATGGCATCCTTCCTTTTAAAATGAACTTTAAAAATGATGTTAAAGAGCCACAAGGGCTCCTAGGGGTCAGAGCCCCTTCCCCCCCAACCTCCCCCCACCCCCCGTCCTGCAGATTCACAGGCGGTTACAGTGTACAGGGAGCACTTCCCCCTCTCTCTGTGTGCAGAAACTTCCTGTGCTACAGTGACATTACATCAGGCAGAGGGAGGGGGAATTGCAGAACAGGAGCACAGGAGCAGGTTGAGACAGTCTGACAGCCTGTGAATCTGCTGCAGTCAGTTATATTGCTATATTTTGGCTACAGATCCGGTAGGCAAATTGCAAGAAGAGGGAGAAGCTGCGGTATGGTGGATGTAGTTCTCTATGGGTTACTCCCAGTGTATCTGTGTGTAAAGGTATCCTAGTATAGATAGTAGATAGCTGGTTGCATAAGGTCTGACAAAGGATGCTCACAGCCTAGTTTAGGGAACTTTGGGCTATAGAAGTTAGGAGCTGCTTGAGCTGAAGAAGGCCTGAAGTTTGCAGGCCTTGCATAGAGTTGGGTGCTGTTCCTCAGCACTCACAGGGAGACCTAGTCTGGAAGAAGTCTCAGAAAGAACTGGAACTTTCCAGCCACTGGGAATTTTATAAATTTCACCTGGGGGGAGAGGGGGTGTTACGTTCAAGATCCAACCAGGGACCTAGTGACAGGATTAGATTGACATAAATCACACATCACATATCATTGTCAATGTAAACTTTCTCTCTTCAGGTAGAAATTATACAGCTGCATTAACAGTTATAGACAGTAGGTGCACAGGGGTGATCAGGCTCTATGGGACACCTGCAATCTAATAGGAGCAATATTTCGTAATAGATGCTACGGCAGCCAGTCTGCAACTAGCTTTCTCAATTTTATAATTGTTTTTGAGCAAAACCACTCAGATCAGGAATTAAAGATATTAAGATATGTTTCTGCATCAGCATTCTCAAGGTATGTTTGCTTCACAATGCATGAAAACAAATGGTAGATTTCCTTTAAGATTTTATCAGACAGGTAGATTAAGATTACTATATAAATAACAATATAAATCCTCTTATTCTAATCTTCATTGTTCTGTGGAAATATAATTGACACCACTTTTCCATGTTGTCCAGTTCTACAATTCCCTTGGCGCTTATAAGTATAAAGGTAGCACATATAGATTAAAAGCACTTCCTTCAGAAACCATTTCTCTGAGAGCCCCAGAGGTAATTCCACACCTGCACCTTCAACTGTGGTTTCAACAGAATAAATTCACAAGACACAAGCTTAGTGACAAAACCCTTCTAAAGGTCAAGCCTTAAGTAAATAATAATACTAGAGCAGAATATTTTTAAGGCCAGATTTGTATTTTTTTTTATTTGAGGCTTCCAACAAATGTAGAAATAGATGAATTCTAACAATGCTACTGAACACTAAATACGACAGAAACACTCTCATCAGTACAAATAATTCTAAGGGCTTTGCGCACTTTGAGACGCACTTTAGTCGGACTGTTTACATTCTTCATGGCTAAGACGGCTCGCACAGGTATTTAAGAAGTGTGTGCGCTTTTGAACTTTATTCGCAAATATATGAATATTACTCAATCAATTTGTTCTTTCAATGAATCAAAATCTGCTCTTTAACTGTTATTTTCCATAAAGGTCAATGATCTTAATGTCCATGAAATCTTTCCCTATCATCTCTCCCGAGTACACAGAAAGAAAGCCAAGCAGAATAAGTATGATGTGTTTTATAGAGTAGTAGTCAAATGAATGAGAGGTTAAAGAGAACCTACCACCACGAATCTACCTATAAAGGTAGATCGGGTGGTAGGTGGATGTAAGGGACGTGAGGATAGCTCTTTTTAGAGCTAATCCTCACGTCCCCGCTAACTTTTGGGAAACTTTATTGACCTAATATGTAAATTTCGTTATGCGGCTACTGAGGCATGGAGTAGCCGACACGAGGCTACACAGCGCGGCTACTTCACGCCCCAGTAGCCACATTACTCCTCCTACCCTGTTGCGTGCAGCGCGCAACTCCTCGTAGCTGCGCGCTCTCGTCCGTCATGATGGCGGTCTGCGCATGCGCAGAACGCCGGCTGAGCAGTCCCAGCTCCGAGGCCGGAGCTACTGCGCATGCGCAGTAGCCGGCTTGTCAGACGAGGGCGTGCAGCTACGAGGAACTATGCACTGCACGCAACAGGGTAGGAGGAGTAATGTGGCTACTGGGGCGTGGAGTAGCCGCGCTGTGTAGCCTCGTGTCGGCTACTCCACGCCCCAGTAGCCGCATAACGAAATTTACATATTAGGTCAATAAAGTTTCCCAAAAGTTAGCAGGGACGTGAGGATTAGCTCTAAAAAGAGCTATCCTCACGTCCCTTACATCCACCTACCACCCGATCTACCTTTATAGGTAGATTCGTGGTGGTAGGTTCACTTTAAGCAGAACATTTAATTAATAAAATATAAAGAAATTATATAGTTTACATTTACCAAAGACAAATTGATATTATTGTGGATGTTCGGGTTTCCACCAACATCTAATAATAATATCCTGCTGGATTATCTGCCTGTCAACTGAATATAAACTTCTGGTAATACAGCATCTTTTATTCTGTGAATGGAAAGCAGTGAACCTCCAACTAAAAGGTACAATTCCACTGAACCTAAGGCATATATTCTGGGAAAAGGGATGCTTTAAAAATATCACAGCAGAGCTGTGCCCATGGAAGAAAGTTCTCAAATTTAACCACCTAGTGATTTATACAATACAGATCATTTTTAACCCCCATACTTGACTATTTTACTCAGTTTTATTGCTGTTTAGCTCCTATAAGTCAGTGATGGTCAGTGTAAAACTCCAGAGTGTGGACATGAACTCTCTGAGCAGAATCTTTATGATCCCTCTAGTGCAGGGATTTTTAGCTTCTTTCACATAGAAAAAGAGAGATGATGAGATCCATGAGAAGATATAACACACAATGACACACACTGTCAGCTATACTATATCTCAGCTATAACAAACACAGGGTCAGCTCTGCTATATGCCTTCATCCCCTGCTATAAAGATTTTATCTTGTTTTTAGATTGTAAGTCTCGTCACACTGCTGCTTGCCGCCAGGAAGTGTCTGTGTATGAGCTCATCTTGTAATGGAGGGGAGAGGGGCAGAGATTACACTGCATCTTGCAGACAGGAGAAGTTATTCACAATAAGAATCTGTCATGCCTGACCATAATCAGAAGATTTACAGTTGCAGCCAAAATTGTAATAACAGTGAATGAGAAAATGTGTCATTTTGTTATTCTAAGTATATTTAAGAATCTTGTCTTCATGGGAATACCCATTTAAAGGAGCTGTTAAAGAGGTAATCCAGGAATATAAACATCTGCAACAAAAACCCATAATGCTATAAATAAGTGAATAAAACAAAACTCAATGCCATTAATCATAAAATCAAGCTTTTATGGGTTTACCAAAGTAGGCAGAGTTATCTCCAAGATGGCTGCCACTGGAAACTACAAGTCTAAAGATCCTTCAGTTCTCATTAAGCGCTCCTCCCGCTCAGGCTCATGTAACAGACTGTCCTGCTCTGTCACCATAATAATGATGTGTAACTGCCATCACTGCACATCACCTCACTGAGATGGGTCTCAATACAACACTGGCCTTACTGGTTATACTGCAACCAACCAACTACAACCAAACTTGTCTTACTTACAAATAACACAATGATGCACCAATTTACTTACAAAGAACAGGATGATGCACCAACTGGATTTTCTGCCACTTGAGCAAGGTCATGCCCCTTTTTCTGACAAACCTGCCTATAAAATGGTCTAAAACCCAGAATAAATGTGGCGCATGGTGGTGGAAATTACTCCAGAATTAGAGCAAAGGTGGATAGATCTCCTTCATTGCATTTCTATTGTGGCATTCTTAAGATTTTGCTTAATTTCTACCCCAAGCGTATGTCCTTGCATGCTTTTGTCCATCACTTATGATTAAGGCCACTGCCATAGTCTAGTATAATTGATGTGCAGCACTCAAACTTCATTTTGCTTAAAGGGGTTGTCCACTTCAAGCATATTATGGCAAATAATTAATATTGTTTGTGTAACGAAAAGTTATTGAATTTCCTAAAATACTTTCTGTATGAATTCCTCACTGTTTGAGTGCTGCATTTCATTTATTCTATTCCTTACCTGCTGTGCAAGATCCACTACCCCAAACTGAGTGCCCTGATTATTATTTTGAATGCTAGTATCAATGTCCACACTTGCAATGTTCTACTGAGAATTTAACATTCAGTATGATTCTCAGCTGTCGGTGCAGTACTTGGACAGAAAGGTAATTTATACACACGGCTTAAAGGAAATCTACTATTAACATCAAGCATGATAAACCATGGACACTTGTAAATTTCAAAGAAATAGAGAATGAGACAATAAACAATAATCCTTTATTTAAACCAAACAACAACACGTATTTCATCCAACACAGGGATGGTAGACTAAAAAATTAAAATGTACTGAGTATGTGTAGTATATCACTAGTTGGTTCAACCGTGTAAGATGACCAACAACACACCTTCTTCACTAAGATTTAAGGTATCTGAATCACCCCCAATAGAAAATGAACAAAATGAGCATCGAGTAGAAAGCAATACACTACACAGCATCTACAACAAGTATATGAATCGATACCTGAGCAGAATAAAATCACAAATGAATAATTTAAAAACAAAAAAAGATAACAGCAAAAGAAGCATCTACGTTAAGAGTCAGTACAAGGCATTAGGTATATAGGTCAATGCGTCATGCTGTATAGCTTCAGGGTGGTTCAATAATAGTAGAAGGGATGGAGGGCTCCCCACAGGTTCTGTCTCCTACTGGAGACATCCTCAGGGGTAGAAGTGCCCCCTTAGATGCCATGCTCCCATAAATACCCCCCATCCAACTCACCAACAGGTGTGTATCTGGTGCGCTAGTCAAGATTAGAGGTATTTAATAAGATAAACATAGTTTGCTCCATAAAATCGTGTTGATTCAGGTATATACAAGAATAAAGATGATACCAATAGTCCCTAAATACCACAAAATTTCCTATATATCAAATACATACTATCTAGGAAGCTATATGAATATACCTTTAGGCGTCACATATCACATGATCAACGGTGTTGCATATATCATGCATGGTGTCAAAGACGCAAGAATAACTTGAATACAACGACAAAACTACTCAGAATAGAAGAATCAATAAGTATGTTATTCAGGGAGTCACATGCTAACGATATAAGGATAAAAAGATACAAAGTAAGATGTCCAAAGATAGATACTTGTGCAAGAATTGTACTTCGATAAGCGGGACCCATGTGTGAATACAAATAGGTGAGTTAAGAATGAATTTCTTTAATATTTTTTTATTGACATCAGAAAATATTCATAAAAGAATCCCATATGGGAGATCTGAGGAATAGACATTCATGTGACAATTCTGAATATTCAATAAGTGGAGCCCTTATATAAATATAGACAAATCATACAAACCATGGACAGTTACTCATAGATCCAGGCACCACGACTGTGCTAGTCTTTTTATCTTTGTTATTCATGGCCCTCTTTGAAAACTAACGTTTAAAAATATGCTAATGAGACAGAAGAGCTCTGTGCGGCATTTCCAGAGCCGATCTGTGCTGCAGCTGTACACTGTGTTCTAAAACTTCATCTTCTTACATCAGGCAGAGGGTTGGGGAAGTGGTAATGGAGCAGCGGGGAAAGAGAGACGTTGTAACAGCTTATGAAGCTAAGGCATGGAGTGGCACTGGTAATGCCCCCTAGAACACTTTGGGTTCATTAGTATAACTTTAAAAGTTGACTTTAGAGGGAATGAAGCCATAGATTACATAAGATTACCACAGTCGACGCCTGGATTTTTGAGTAAGTTCCCCTGGTTTTTCATGCTTAGGCCACTTTCACACACGTATACTACACCTGGGCTGGGACCTTGATGTAGCATACTTGGAGAGGTGGAGCGCCCCTCACTCTTTCTCTCTCCATAGGGATTCATGCAGCTGAGCCATACATATGGCAAAAGATATAGCATGCTCTGAAATCAATCTCATAATTGTCTTTTTAAATACAGAAGTGCCAGTCAAAGGTTACATACTAGGTGGGTATCATACAAGTAATTGTTCCAGTGTGACTAAGACGTAAGACTTATTGCAGTATTAAAGGTGGCCTATGGTCTCTTCTTATATATCTTCCTCATACAACATATGTTACGGCCCTATTGTGATTAAAACGGCACTTTTTAAGATCTTGTAAATTAATGAAATGGTCTGAAATAGTTTAAATACAAAGATTAAAAGGTCTGATCTCTATAGTATCTAGTGAATTTTTGTTCTACTTGCTATAATAAAACCGCTGAACTTTCCCTTAACAAGGATATGGCTGTGGAGCTTCACAGCATGTTTAACACTGTCTATTTATTTTCGGTTATTTCAGGTCATTTCGCTTTTGTTACATTTACAAAAAGAGCTAGCATGCTCCCTCGGGTTGTTTTTGCTCTCACACTTTAATAACTTGTTTTATTTAATGTCATTGCTGTTCAGCTTTGGTTCTTATTCTGTCAAACACCAAATACAGCTATTGTATGTCACAAACAAAGATATCCTGGAAGAAGGTAACATCATAAACAGTTGACCCTTTGTGGCTTGCCCTTGACGTGTGGCCTTATACTCATTTGTCTTTATTCTGTGCTTACATAAAACAATGTCCAATTGTCAAATTTTGTTTTATTGTTATGTTTACACCTTTTCTGAATGGTTCCTTATTTTATCTAAATAGTTTTCTGAGCTAATTTTTCTGGAAATCTCCTTATTTTTATGGCGGTAGTATGGCAGTCATAATAATTTCAAACAAAGGAGCAGCACTTCTATATTTATTGGTACACAATGGCTTTGTCCACACATATCTAATGACTTTACATAGTACAAGAAACCTTTACTAGATCTTGAGTCTTTTCTTAGCTTAAGTGGGTACTTAATTAGGTACGTTGAGTTGGACTTCCACTGATGTGATATTGATGACCTGTCCGAAATGTTCATGTCCTGAAAATCTCTATTAGAAAAGGTTCAGCAGGTAAGTCTATATTGCTGCATGGTTAAAGTCCTATAAGACCAACAACAAACAGTTTGAGAAAGTAAATTACAAATTGAGAAAAGTTACTGGGACACATTTACTAAGGGCTTTGCGCCAGTTTTCTGTCGGACTTTGCACTTTCTTTCTAGTGGAAACTGCTTGCACATGTACAATATCACTGCTAATGTGCATGGCAGAGGAGTACTTGCGAATAAGCCCCTTGTACCATTCAGTACACCAAGAGGTAATATGCAGATGTAGATACTGCCTGGATAGGCAAGGGTTAACTTGTTTACTGATATCATCCAATGATGTTCCATCTTTGAAACTGGCCAGTGACATCACCTGACCAGGGATTAACAAAACCCTTGTTCAAGGGAGCAGTTAGAGTTGTAGGCCAGAGCCTTGCTAATGAACACAAGGTCTAGGAATCCAGCTCCTGTCAGAGGAGCACATCAACTCCAAACTAAATGATTAGAGACAGCGTGTGCCTCACGCCTCTAGTGAGCTCACACAGAACAACCAGGATTAGAGCTGCAGCTTCCAGCATTGGACACAGCTACATCCCAGCCTGCATCTACAGCCAGGCTGGTGACCAAACTCCTGAGGTTCACTAGCATGCCTAGTCCGCAACTGCCAGCCACTCTGGTATTCTGGGCCCCGGCTACCTCCAGGCTCCAAGAAAAGGCTAGGCCCCGGTGGGGGATGTTGCACATATTTTAAAGAAGTGTCCGCACCACAAATGTATTGCATGCAACCCTTTTGTGGCACAAGTACATTAGGCACCATGCAACATAAATTAGGGGCGTTCTAGTGCGCCACATTTAACATGCCTTTAACAGTCTTTCACATGCCCTTTGTGAAAGATGCATCACAAAAAAGTTGATGAACTCTGTGGGACCAGTGCAGGGAAGCGCCAGATTCATGATTTCTGGCGCAGGTTCTACCGAGCGTTATACATGGGAAGAGCACTTTTAGTGCAGTTTCCTACATTCTTAGTAAATGTTCCCCACTGTCTTAATCTCTTGACTTATGGCGTGGAGCTGTTAATGCTGTATGAAGAGGGGTGAGCCCTTGTCATACAGAGGTGCAATTTGCTGCATATTGTATACAGTCGCAAACAACCCACAGGGCGTAAGCAGATTTATCAAGGGCCAAAGCCACTTTCATGAATCTGACTGCAGCAGAACTCCAAAGACTGGCACAGTAAGCCAGTCTAATAATAAATTACCCCCATTTTTTACGTAGAAAATAAGCCTTCACACAGCTCTTTAAGGGGAAAAATGAAGAAGATTTTTGAAGCTGGGGAGCGAGAAATGAACGAAAAAAGTCTGCAACTAGAAGGGGTTAGGCCCCATACACACAACCGTTGGGGGGGACATATGTACAGGCGCAAGCTTGTACATATGTCCCCCATAGACGGCAATAGCTGCACGGAGCGATACGGTGCCGCACGTATGTACCATTCTTGGGAAAAAGGAAGGACATGTCCAATCTTTCCAGATGTTACGGCGCCGTGCACCATGGCGCCAGACATGTGCCTGCTTGGCTACGGCCGTGTGCATGTAGCCTTAATCTGTAATGTATTTATAAAATGTAAGTATGCACACTGCCACTTTATTGCCCACAGTACCTTATCAGGCTGCTTGGCTTCCTATGGAGAAGGAATGGGTAAGGAGCGCTCACCCCCTCCCTCCTGCACCTGGCGGCTATGTAGTCTATTAGGTGAATCTTCACAGCTCCAGATAAACAACATCTCCTCCAGTTCACTCCTGTTACAAAACCAGAAGAGGACTGATAACGGTAGAGATATGAGGGAGCTATGTCTTTTCTTTAGCTATGTTTTCAGGTGAAAAAAACTCACCAAACTGGTGACCCCCCTCCGCTTTCTGGGACTCATCAGATGACATTATGTTCATGATTCATGTATCTGTTGAGCCAAATAGTACATTTCTTACAAATCTTAATTTGTATCAAGTAAATGAATGTTCTATGTAATAAATAAAGTAACTGATCCAATTCTAAACATTATATATATATATATATATATTTATATATATATATATATATATATATATATATATATATATATATACATAAAACAATGAGAATGCTTAGGGGTTTCCACAAAGTAACACTAGCTCTTAAAACTGAAAAAGGCAACAGATACAGTGTTGCTAGGAGACAGAATGCTCTTTGAGCCTCCGACAACAGAGCTTGGCGTTGCTAGGCAATAGTTCTGAGTTTTTGAACACCCTATGCTTCATTTTACAGACCTAGCATAAGTGGGAGATACAAAGGCTTTTGATGCAGTAGGGTTAGAGGTGATGATATCTTTAGCAAGCTTTGTCATTTTTATCATACTGGGAGTTATTTAGCGCTAACTAGAAAGAAAATGGTGAGACTAGATTACATAAGGCTAACCTGCATGATGGATTGCTAAACCATTTCATCCAATTCCAGAAATCAGAAATTTGATACTCACAGCTGGACTTTCTTTAGTGTAATATTAGTTTAATAATATAATACAAAGATAACATATCATAAATCAACAATTTCCAGATAAAAGTTAAACATAACGGTAGAGAGATAAGTCACCCCTTCTAGTCAAAGCTGGATCACAGTTATTATCCATATCTGTATCCTTTTGCCCAGTTTTGCTCCAAACCTAGTTCCTTATTATCGAGTTTTAAGAAGACTTTTAGGGGAAATAATTTTCCAGGCTTTTTTGGAAATATTGCATCATTGTACGACAATAGAAAACCTATTAACTACTTTTAATGAATGGCTTATTTTCAATAAATGCTCATTGGCATTAATAGCACAAGGAAAACATATTGAAAAAAAAATGCAGCGATTAATAAAATATGATATAAATGATACATAGTATAAAATAGAAAAAAGAAAGCGGCCCCTGATCTGATCATATAATACAAATTTTGGTGATTTTTCAGGTGCTGCTGGTGGAAAGTGCTCGTCTATTTTTGGTACTTAAAGAGGACCTGTCACCCGAATATTGCCTCTAGGAGCTGCTAACTAAAGTACGCAGTTCCCTACCCCAGTAAAAGCAGTGTTACGGACTGATTTGGTAAGCTCTGTGTAGCGCTGAGTATTCTGTGCACGCTATATAAATAAAGGAATTATTATTATTAAATCGCTAGCTTTATCGGAACATACCATTAAAGCTAAGAAACACTGCACTACATAGTTGTCAGAATGCCAGACCAAGCTTACAGCCCGCCTGGTAGCTTACGGTGACTACCAGGCGTCATTCGCCGCCTTCTAGGACCACCCCCCTCATGAATGTGCTGGACAGCTATAAGCTTGCTCTGGTGTTATGAGGGCTGTGTAGTGCAGTGTTTGCTAACTTTATCGGTATGCAGTGGCGTAACTAGAGTCCACTGGGCCCCAGGATAAAATTCCTAATGGGGCCCCCCACCCAATTATACCTAAAAAAACCCCATCAAAACCCTTTCTGCTAACCGATATTTCAGTGATTATTACATATTCTCTCCCCCCACAATTAATTATTTCCTATTCTGTCCCCCCCCCCCACAATGAATTATTTAATATTCTGTTCCCCCCCACAATGAATAATTACATATTCTGCCCCCCCACAATTAATTATTTAATATTCTGCCCCCCCCACAATTAATTATTTAATATTCTGCCCCCCCAATGAATTATTACATATTATCTCCCCCCACAATGAATTATTAAATATTCTGCCCCCCCACACAATGAATTATTAAATATTCTGCCCCCCCCACAATGAATTATTACATATTATCTCCCCCCACAGTGAATTATTACATATTCTGCCCCCCCACAATGAATTATTACATATCCCCCCCCCCCACAATGAATTATTGCATATTCTTCCCCCCCACAATGAATTATTACATATTCTGCCCCCGCCACAATGAATTATTACATATCCCCCCCCACAATTAATTACATATTCTCCCCCCACACAATTAATTATTACATATTCTGCCCCCCCACAATTAATTATTACATATTCTCCCCTCCCCACAATGAATTATTACATATTCACCACCACAATGAATTATTACATATTCTGCCCCCCCCACAATTAATTACTACATATTCCCCCCCCACAATTAATTATTACATATTTCCCCCCACAATTAATTACATATTCTTGCCCAACACCCCCCCCCCCACACACACACACACAATGAGTTATCAGATCAAATTAATGATTTTATACAATAAGCCCCTTTAAAAAAAACCCACTATACTCACCTCTGGCAGCGTATCCCGCGTCTTCTATCTTATTGCCGCGGGCGGGCAGGAAGGGGTGCGCGGCAGCGTGATGACGTCATCACGCGGCCGCGCATCCTAGTTCCTGGAGCGATGTGCGCCGGGGTTGTCTTCCGGCCACATCGCTCCAGTTATAGTGCTCGAGCGGCCGGAAACTCGACCGCGGTCGCCATTGAGAGGTCGGTACGCCACTGTCGGTAGGTTCTGATAAAGCTAGCGGTTTTACACTGCTATTGCTAGGGTAGGGCTAGGGAGCTGCTTACTTTAGTCAATATTCGGGTGACAGCTCCTCTTTAAACTAGCAAGTTATACGAAGAAGTAAAGACCTTTGTGTTTGCTGCAACCTTTCTTGCGTGGGTGACGTGGAGTCTTCTGAAAGATGAAAAGGATAATGGTGGAGAAAAAAAGAAGAATATGGTCATACTAAACAATCTGGGACATCAGTGGTTCACATTGATCAATCAAAGTGAGGAATCAATCCAGCGATGTAACTGGAATGTTTATTAATAAATAGGCGCTGTGTTTTGGTAAAACGGCTATGTGTTTGCAAAACCGTCTTTTGTTTTCAATCTTTTACTTTTTCTATAATGAGATTTATAGAAACATAAAACATGTAACATATAGAAATGGGTGGCACGGTGGCTGAGTGGGTAGTTTGTATGTTCTCCTCGTGTTTGCATGGGTTTCCTCTGGGTACACCAGTTTCCTTCCACACTCCTAAAACATACTGTTAGATTGTGGGCCCCATGGGGACAGGGACCAATTTGACATTCTTTGTGCAGTGCTGCGTAATCTGTGTGCGCTATATAAATAAAGAATTATTATTATAAACATGCTGTGCTTGAAAAAGTGCCAAAGAATCAAAAAATTGCAGCGCACTGTAAATAAGGCAATTTATCTTTTCTCAATTAATAAAAATGTACATGATTTGTGAGCATTTTCAAGGGAAAAAACACCTAAAATAACAAAAACACACTAGTTTGTTAGCTGGTGAAATGCTATTTAAAATTTGCATATAACACACACACTTTGGAAACCACATATAAGCTCCTTCAAGCACATGGTCAAACTCCTGGAATGTTTGGTCTATTCTCAACTAACCCATTATCTCTCAGTTAACTCACTCCCTGACCCCCTACAATCTGGTTTTCGTACTATGCACTCCACTGAAACTGCTCTTACTAAAGTTTCCAATGATCTCCTCACTGCTAAATCCAAAGGTGACTATTCACTCCTCATTATTTTTCTGGATCTATCGGCAGCGTTTGATACTGTACACCACCAGCTTCTCTTCAGGATGCTTTGCTCCATTGACCTAAAGGACACTGCACTCTCTTGGTTTTCTTCCTATCTCTCTGACCACTCTTTCAGTGTCTCCTTTTCTGAAACTTTCGCTTCCAATCTTCTTCTCACTGTCGGGGTTCCTCAGGGCTCAGTCCTTGGTCCTCTTCTCATTTCCCTATGAACTGCCTCCATCGGACAAACCATCAACAGATTTGGTTTCCAGTATCATCTCTATGGTGATGATATCCTGCCTTAATCCAGAACAATAGTGACTGTCTCTCTGCTGTCTCTAACATCATGTCCTCTCTCTTCTTGAAACGTAATCTTTCTATGACTGTACTCCTTATCTTTCCACCATCTACTAACCGATCCAACCATGTCTTCTTCATCTTTGTCTGTGGGATCACTGTAGCAGGCCCACCGTCTTGGGGTTATGCTGGACTCCGACCTCTCCTTTGCACCGTATATTCAATCTCTTGCTCATTCTTGCCGGATGCATCTCAGAAACAGCTCCAGAATCCAACCATTTCTGACAATTGAAACATCTAAAATGCTAATTGTTGCGCTGATTTACTCTCGACCAAACTACAGTAACTCCCAACTAATTGGTCTTACACTCACTAAACTTTCTCCTCTTAAATCTATTCTTAATGCAGCAGCCAGGCTTGTCTTTCAGACCAAACACTACACGGACGCCTCCAGTTTGTGCCAATGACTGCACTGGCGGCCCTTCTCCTTACAAATTCAGTTTAAAATAATAACAAAGCTCTGTATAATGCTGCACCTCTCTATCTCTCTTCTCTTATCTCAGTCTGTCACTCAACCCCTGCTCTGCGATCTTCCAGTGATATTAGATTAATCTCTACCTTAATTCGAACCTCTCATGCTTGTCTCCAGGACTTCTCCCGAGTCACACCAATTCTCTGGAATGCCCCTCCCTGGACTACCAGACTGATACCCACCCTCCAAAGTTTCAAAGGCTTTTAAAACCCATCTTATTAGAGAGGCCTATCATACCCGCTTAGTGCATAAAATGTCAACTCTCCCGTTACTAACCCACCCTATGTCTTCCTCCCATCTGTTATGGGGCAAACACCAGATATATACCAAGCTCCAGGCTTCTCTGCAGTCACTTTCACCTTGGACCTTGTATATGATGGCTGGTGCAAGCAGCAGAATTTTTTATTTGTTAAATTATTTTATACTGTTCCCTTACAAAGAATGGCTGGCCTATTATAGTTCTTATACATCTTGTGTCCCCCTACCGCCCTCGTCCTCATAGACTGTAAGCTCTTGCGAGCAGGGCCCTCACGCTATAGAAATAAAGATTATTATTTTTATTATTATTATTAAAAGGTCCCACTTGGTAGCAAAATTTACCCTGCAGATAAGAAGCCCTCAAATGGCTCTGTGAATAAAAAAAATAAAAAAAGATATGGATATGGAAATGAGGGGAGAGCACAACATTACTGCAATTTATAACAAAGAAAGGTGTTCATGTAACAAAGAAAGGTGTTCATGGGTTCTTGAAGCCGGCGGCAGCTTTGCTGCCACCAATCGTGGGTGTTACCGTTAAGTATTTGCTGCAATATGCATACACCCGCAGCTGATGCTGTGGTTGTTAAGAGGTTAAATCGGCATATGCTGGTTTTAACTTTTGTTCAAAAGTGTTTACTATGTAAAAAAATATGTGCTGACTAGAGATGAACGAGCACTAAAATGCTCGAGTGCTCGTTATTCGAGACAAACTTTTCCGGGTGCTCGAGTGCTCGTCTCGAATAACAAGCCCCATTGAAGTCAATGGGAGACTCGAGCATTTTTCACTGAAAGAACACATTGAAAGAACACTAAAGAAAAACACATTACAGATGTTTGCAGATGTTTTCACTGAAAGAACACAGTGAAGAGCACATTGCAGAATGATGTTCTTCACAATAGTATATGAAAAACAATATGTGTGAAGAACACATTGCAGATGTTTCCATACATCTGAAATGTGTTTTTCACACATAATGTTCTTCACATACTATTGTGAAGAACACCGTTTGGAGCGCGTGTCTTCCGATAGGTTAGCAGATGTTCGGAACATCTGCAATGTGTTCTTCACTGTGTTCTTTCTGTGCTGTTGGTTCTGCTCCAACCCGCTCCGCTCCAGCCTCCACTTCAGCCCCCGCTCCACTCCTCCATGCCCGCTCCAGCCCCCGCTCCCTGATGCCCGCTCCTCCATGCCCGCTCCGATCCTCCATGTCCGCTCCAGCCCCGCTCTGCTCCTCCATGCCCGCTCCAGCCCCGCCGCTCTGCTCCTCCATGCCCGCTCCAGCCCCGCTCCATGATGCCCGCTCCGATCCTCCATGCCCGCTCCACCCCCGCTCTGTGATGCCCGCTCCTCCATGCCTGCTCCGGTCCTCCATGCCCGCTTCAGCCCCGCTCCGCTCCTCCATGCCTGCTCTGACACCCGCCCCATGATGCCGGCTCCTCCAAGCCTGCTCCAATCCTCCATGCCTGCTCAAGCCGCGCTCCGATCCTCCATGCCTACTCTAGGCCTGCTCCACTCCTCCATGCCCGCTCCAGCCCCGCTCCGTGATGCTTGATCCTCCACGCCTGCTCCAATCCTCCATGCCCGCTCCAGCCCCGCTCCACTCCTCCATGCCTGCTCCAACCCCCGCTCTGCTCCGTAATGCCCGCTCACTACCCCTAATAAATACCCCCAAAAGTGCTCCCCCCATGAAATGCCCCCAGCAGTGCTTCCCACCCCTATTTAATGCACTCAGCAGCGCTGCTCCCATGAAGCACCCCCAGCAGTATACCCCACCCCTAATAATTGCCCCCAGTAGTGCTACCCCCTAATAAATGCTCCCAGCAATGCTCCCCCTATGAATTGCCCTCAGTAGTACTCCCCACCCTAATAAATGCCACCAGCAGTGTCTCCCCCCCCCCCATGAAATGTCCACAGCTCTTTGCTTGCACACACCCACTATGACATGCCTCTGCCTGAACTTGAGAAGAGATGTGTCAGAGCGGCAGGGTGGGGGAAAGGAGCGTCGGAGGTAAATACTGATTTTTTTCGCCTAAGTTTTTGGTGGCGGCCCAGGACAGGGTGTTGCATGATCTAGTCTTGGGCCACGGCCCGACGATTTGTGACCACTGCCTTACAATGTGGAACCTATTTTACTGTACATTCTATACTATCATACATTAATGTACAAAGGGTACTGAAATATACTATACAAAGCATATCACTCTATAATGTACTATGCTTTAGCATACTATGCTGGACTTTCTGTTCTATACGGAAATCCACTACATTCTGAGTCATTAGGTATCGTTATATGTCATTATCTGTTACTACAGTACTGTGTAGCTTGCACAAATCTACAGGTAGGGTTTACCCTCAGCTACAGTACCTGATAAAACTTTCCCTTGATTAACATTCACAGGTTTAGTAGTTCGATGACTGATGCAGTTTTAAATACATTGGAACTCTTTATAACACGGCTCGCTATAATTATCGATACATTAGCCCCCATTTATTAAAGCCCCAGCATCAGTTTTTTGTCTGACTTTGCACATTCTTTTCACTACAAACTGCTTGCACATGTATTTATAAAGTGTCTGCGACACATTTGTTTAGTGGCTGTGCTATACCCGACGCAACACAAAATTCTGCACTGACAGGGGTGTTCCTGTGCACAGTAGGACCGTGCACCACATTTATCATGCAGAGTCCAACAGAATTGTGTCACACGCCCCATGTTAAAAGTACACCAAAAAAAAGTGGCTACACTTTTGAAAGAACTATTCATGAATCTGGTGCACTCTTCACATTCCACAGGTAAACTGCACATAGTGCCATTGTCGCCAATGTATTATTCCATTGTGTTTTTTGTCTTCTAAGTACTAGATTTACATTCTATTGACAATAAATCACCAAAAAATGTTACACTGGTTTCTAATGTTTGACTAAATACATAGGAAAAAGTAGTGAATACCGATGTAAAGGTTTTTATTTTCTAGAGGTAATTCAAGGGATAAGTCAGGTCATCCTTGGGTGTTTTTAGCTTGTGTTTGATTTCGGTTCAGGCCCGTTTCATGAGTTTTATTCTGATGAAGCATGGTTAAAAATTATTATCATTTGTTAATTTCCATAGAAATTTATTTATTTTCACTTTTGTCAAGTTATTTCTGTGACCATCGTGGGTTTTTCTTTCATTAAAAAATACATCAATTTTGTCCATGTGTGTATTTTCCTCTGCTTAACATTAACCTTGATTCTACGTCATAGTATGCGGGTAGTTCCCGCACCTTCAGCCCGTGCCCGGTTGTAGTGACCATGGCGTCTTTAGTGCATCTCCGCCACGATCGGGACCCTCTGTGCAGGAGATGCCAATTGAGGCAATCCTAAGGTACGATAAGGACCCCAGGGCTGCCTTCAGTAGAAGCCTGTTAGGATTGTACTGACTATGTAATATGCTGCAATACATTAGTGCTGCAGTACATTACAATGCACAAGGGATCAAATGATCACTTATTCATGTCCCACCCTGTGACAAAATAAAACAGACATGATAACACATTGAGGCTCATTTACTAAGGGCCCCGCGGACCGCACTTTTGTCGGACATCCCGGTGATTTCCGTTTTGCGCCACTGGGACAGGGATTTAAAAGGGGTTTTTGGTGCACCCGATCCGATTTTTGGCGCAATCACGCCAGCATTCATGCGACACAAATTGGGGGGCGGGCCGTCGGATGATCCGACGGATTTGGACAAATCGTGGTATTTAACTTAAAAATTGTGTCGCAAACCATGCACTTACATACACCGGGAAGAAGAAGGTGAACTCTGGTGGACCTGATCAGGGAAGCGACACATGCAGGATATCGGCTGCACGATCTTCATGAATCGCGGCAGAGTTCATCCTCGTCGGACAGTCCGGATTGGGATCGCGCAGGGACCAGGTAAGTTAATGTGCCCCATTGTTTTTTATGGTACGGTAAAGGTCCGGGAAAAGGAATGCTAAAAACCATAAACAAGAATTAATGATTTTTTTAACCACCCCCAAGAAAGAGTTAATAAAATCTGATAATTAGCTACTGAATCCCCCCGGAAATTATGTTCATTTAAAGTGGATCTCATCCACAAAAAATAATCCCTCATATGCCCAAATTTTTTAAAAATAAAATGTGACAATGCAGATCTGAATGGCGCTCCTTCTGTTCTGTGCCCGACCGTGCGCCCATACAGCAGTTTGCCAATTAATATGGGGCATCCTCATACTCATGAGAAACTTTTTGGAGATTTCCGTCATTTAACCCCTTAAGGACGCAGGGTATTTTCGCTAATTTCTCGCTCTCCATCTTCAAAAATCCATAACTTTTTCATTTTTCTGTGTACAGACCTGTGTGAGGGCTTATTTTGTGCGTAACAAGTTTTACTTTCCCATGATGTTATTTATTATTCCATGCCATGTAGTGGGAAGCCGCAAAAAAATTCCAAATGTGGAAAAATTGAAAAAAACTGCATGTGCGTTATTTTCTTGTGGGCTCAGTTTTTACGACTTTCACTCTGTGCTCCAAATAACACCTCTACTTTATTCTTTGGTTCGGTACGATCGCGGTGATACCAAATTTATACAGGTTTTATTGTGTTTTAATACATTTTCAAAAATTAAACGAATGTGTACAAAAAAAAAAAAAAACTTTTGCCATCTTCTGACGCGAATAACTTTTTCATACTTTGGCGCATGGAGCTGTGTGAGGTGTCATTTTTTGCGAAATGAGCCGACGTTCTCATTGCTACCATTTTGAGGACTGTGCAACATTTTGATCATTTTTTATTACATTTTTTATGTCATCTAAAAAGGTGTAAAAGTTGCGTTTTGGACATTTGGGCGCCATTTGCCGTTCCGGTGGTCACCGCCGTCAATAACCGTTTTTATATTTTGATAGATCGGGCATTTTGGGACGCGGCGATACCTAATGTGTCTGTGATTTTTACTATTTATTATATTTTATATCAGTTCTAGGGAAAGGGGGGTGATTTGAACTTTTAATATTTTATTATTTTTTTACATTTTTTAAACTTTTTTTTTCTTTTTTTTCCCACTATTTCTTAGACCCTCTAGGGTGGGGGAATTACGTGACTTGAGGAGATGGATAAGCATACTGGTATGAACTGATACCGATGTAAGAGTATAAAGACACAGGTAAGTGAATGCCTAATTACGTTGAAGTACAATGTGTGACGAAAAAAAAATCTCAAAATTGCCTGGACATGTTTAAGCGTTAGAAAGATATAACCTCCTATAATAATACAGGGCAAATTTTAAAAATCAGGTCTGGTTCTAAGGCCCTAAAATAGCTTAGACCTGACGGGGTTAATCAATCCAGTTCAGCCATCTAGTGTGCTATAGCATGATTTTCCTGAATAGCTGTCTATTGAACTCAGCAGTGTATGTTTGAGTAAAGGATTATAACATTGTTCTGACCGGGGCTGCCTGCCCATGATGCCTACTTCCTGGATAAAAGAATGGATTAATCGTATGGCCTGTAGCAATGCTCTTGCTAGCGTCCTAGCACAGTCATCATCTATTTCACTTTGTATTTCAATGAATGTAATGTTTCTGCTGTCATTTTAAGTGTCCACTTAAACAACCTTAAGAATTACATCAGATGCAGCAATGAAAGTTCACACCTGTTTACAGTCTATATAAAAGCTTTTTGGTGCTTTGTTGCTATTGAAAGACAAGTGCCTACATTATTTCTATAGCATATGATCAATACATCTCCTTCTAGGGACCTACAGAAGCCTTGCTTTCTGTGCAGCTTACAGTTCATAAGATGTAAGTTTTGAAGGTATCAGCCTACAGTAATCACAGCTCTAAACCTATACAAACACTCACCGGCCACTTTATTAGGTACACCATGCTAGTAACGGGTTGGACCCCTTTTGCCTTCAGAACTGCCTCAATTCTTCGTGGCATAGATTCAACAAGGTGCTGGAAGCATTCCTCAGAGATTTTGGTCCATATTGACATGATGGCATCACACAGTTGCCGCAAATTTGTCGGCTGCACATCCATGATGCGAATCTCCCATTCCACCACATCCCAAAGATTCTCTATTGGATTGAGATCTGGTGACTGTGGAGGCCATTTGAGTACAGTGAACTCATTGTCATGTTCAAGAAACCAGTCTGAGATGATTCCAGCTTTATGACATGGCGCATTATCCTGCTGAAAGTAGCCATCAGATGTTGGGTACATTGTGGTCATAAAGGGATGGACATGGTCAGCAACAATACTCAGGTAGGCTGTGGCGTTGCAACTGTTAAGGAGGTCGCACTGGTTTCGGGCGCCATCTTGACTACTGTCCGCCATCTTAGATACAGCGGCCACCTTGGGGGGGGGGGGTAAGCTTCCCTTTTAGAAGCTATAGAGTTAAATGTTTTAATTCAGCTATTTTTCTCATTTAAACTGTTGTTTGCCTTTTCACAATATCCTTGGCATTTCTTACCGTCCTTCGGGCCTCTGTATTCTTGTTATTTATTTTGGTTATGAAGAAGCTTCTAGGAGCCATTGTGTAGATAAGCATGGCTGTAAACAAGGCCTAGTCATTTTTCCCAGAATGTGCTGGTACAAAAACATAATGGCCAATAGAATCTAAGTGTCTTATCTCCATTCATACAACACCCCAAATGCTGATCTCTATGTGTTAAAATATAGCTGTATCTGTTTGAAATAAACAGTTTGATTTGAGTGCATCGGAAGACCGACTGTGTCTTGCATTTACTCTGTCAGCTCGCTGACGGCAGCTATCTCATCCTCCCTCAAAGGGTTAATTAGGACTCACCTTACAAAAGTCAAGAGGGCTGTTGGGGCCCTGCATAAAAATCCCTAACAATATTTGGCGTCCTTTCCTGGGTGGGCTTAGGGGTGAGCAACAACAACACCGAGACAGCCTCCGTGAAGGGTCCCCGCCGGCTTGGTGAACAGAACTGACCAGAGCGCTCTCAGGGTAAGAGATTAATTTTTGTTGTCTACCTTGATATGTCACTTCTGGTTCACTGGTAGGACGGACCGGGTAAGACTGTCTCTGTGTTATGTATTTGCCACTGTTGTTCACTGTAACCTAAGCTCAGAGATTTTGGCAAAGAACCATTTTGTAAGGTGATGGACAGAGACTGAACAGAGATTGGACAATGACGGATGGTCAGACAGTCTGTGATGTTAGCTGAAGCAGTGAGATGGGAAGTAGTAACCCTTAGATGTCTGCAATGCTAGAGTGGGAGAGTGGGAGATATTCTGTTGTGATTATCATAGTGTCTATAGTACTGTTTGACTGGTGCCAATAGGGTTACCCATAGAGGTATAGAGCTCAATTTGTGCACGTGCAGCGGAGACCCGCTCTGATCAAGTGTGTGTTTAGCTTTCTTTTTTTTGGAAGTCTGAACAGCCTCGTGGGACTGTAAGAACTAGTAGTGACTTAGTAAAGAGTCGGTAAGAGAGTGGACTTGGTGTAGTCGGTGAAAGAGTAGTGACAGGTCAGAGTTGACTTGGTGTAGAGTCCTCTGTGGAAGTCTGGTATCTAGTTTCTTTGGGGTCAGTAAATCGAGGTGTTGGCATTCGCTGTGTCTGTGGGGACAAGTTTGGTTGTGTTGCAGTAGTAGGCATTTATGATGAGTTGTGAATTGGAATTGAGCCAAGTGCATTGCAGACAAAAAGATGGAGCTGCGTTTTGTTTTGTGAAGAACTGACATGTGCTGTGTCTGTCTTATCTACGAGAGAGACGATAGTGACCTTGATGTTCACGGAAAACTGAATTTCTCCATATTGAGTTGCTTGGAATCTGTGTTCTGTTATCTCGTGGTTTACAGGCTAGTGAGAACATTCACATTTGGGAGGGGTAGATCGCTGCGTTTAGACTTCTCCCTGACAATCTAGAAAAGACTCAGAAAGAACAGCCGGATACATGTAGCATGGTCCATGACCTCCAAGCTGCCAATGAGTGTACTGAAGCCCAGTGGTCCCTAGCCCAAACTGGCAGCAGTCCCTGAGAGTGACATTTTATTCACTGTTATTGATTTGGCAAATGTTTTCCTCTCTGTGCCCTTACATGAAGATTGCCAGTATCTATTTGCCTTTACCAGTTCAGTATTCCAGTACACCTGATGTAGATTCCCACAAGGGGGGTAAAACTCACCCAGCCAATACCCCACGGCCCTACAGGGAGTAGACTGGCAGACTGGCCCCTTACTGGATGTTCTCCTTTTCAGTATGCGGATGACCTACTGTTTTTGTTTGCCAGGATGCATTTATTGACCTTATGTGTTTTCTGTTCCAGAAGGGTTGCAAAGTTTCCTAAAACAAACTCCAGTACCGCCAGGAGAAGGTGGTCTTCCTAGGTCACTGCTTCTCAGCCACAGGCAGATACCTGACAGAGGGAAGAAAGCTGGCAGTCCAGAATGTGCCCCTGTCCTGAGGCCCTAAGCCTCTTTACATGTTTCTAGGACTGGCCAGCTCCTGCAGCCTGGGATAAGGTCTGCTGCCTCCAGCCCAATGCTGCCCCTTTCTGACTGCATTGCCTATTCCCCATTTGCCCTTAGTCAGGAGGCAGTTGATGCATTCCATAGCCTTAAGCTGGCAAATCCTGTCTGCCCCGGCCTTAGGCACATGCCACTGAACCAGACCTTTTATTTTATTTTGCACTGAGTATATAAGCCACAGGTGTCCTAGCCCAGGAACATGGTGGCCTCCCCAGTGGCCCACTATTAGGCCCGGTTAGACTCAGTTGTGCGGGGAGTCCCGCATGTGTCAGTAGCTGCAGCCAGCAATCTGCTCAGCAAGGCCAGTGAGCTGATCCTAGACCCTAGATCACTCAGTTACAGTGCAAACCCCACATACCTTGCACAGTGTCCTCACCCAAGTACAGCCCAAGCACCTGAGCAAAGGCCAGACAGCTCAGACTCCAGTGTGCACTCCTGATGCCTCAGGATACACTCATAAGGTGCACAGCTCTGAATCCTTCGTTCTATCGCCAGTCTTCCAGGATTCAGAGGGGGGGAGAGAAGGGTGAGTAATGCAGATGTTGAGTTTTTTCTCATAGATGGCTCCAGGTCTGCAGGAGAAGACAGGCGGTTCTGCACTGGATATACAGTGGTCAGTGGCGCACATGAGGTAGTACAAGCAGAACCACTCCCTCCACACAGGTCAGTGCAGGAGGTGAAGTGATGGCACTCAGGGAAGCGCTACAGCTGGTGGAAGGTAAAAAGGCGAACATCTATACTCAAGGTATAGTTCTGGGGTCTAAACACGACTATGAACCCATATGGAAGGCTAGAGATTTCCTCACCTCTCCAGGGACCCCCTCTAAGCATGGCACGCTGGTTAAAGAGCTCATGGATGCTCTCTTACTTCCATAAGAGGTGAGGATAATAAAAGTTAAACCACACACAATTTGGTAACTCCACAAGCCAAGGGCAAGTATGTGGCTGATGGGATGGCGAAGGCAGCTGCACAGATGGAGCCCAGAGACTGTCCTGAAGTCTCAGCTGTGAGTTCTGAGCTAAAAGTTTGATCCACAGGTGTTCCAGTCCCTGGTGGCCCGAGTGTCATCAGAAGTGAAGGAAGAGTGGAGAAAAGCTGGAGCCCAGATGCCGATGGGACCTGGATGCTGGGAGAGAGGGTGTGCCTGCCCAGAGCCCTGCACCCGACAGTAAGTCAAGTAGCCTACAGACACATACACATCCAAAATGGCCATGCTAGTGCTCATAAACCACCAGTGGGTTGCCCCGGCATTACTACCCCTGTCACTAGACTAGTGAAAGCCTGTATAGTCTGTGCCCGCCACAACCCGGGTAAGGTGGAAAAGACCCCACAGAAGGTGACACCCAAGCTGCTGTATCCCTTCCAAAGACCGCAGATGGATTTTATCCAGCTACCAAAAAGTGGTACGTAGGAGTACGTGCCTGTGTGCATTGATCTCTTTCCAGGGTGGCCAGAAGCTTCTCCCATGACCAAGGCTACTGCCAGAGCTGCAGCCAAGAAGTTGGTGAGTGAGATTTTTCTGCAGGTTTGGACTTCCAGAGACCATAGAGTCCGGTCGCAGAACCCACTTCACTGGACAGGTAAAGACTGAAACCTTGTCCCTCCTGGGTGTAGAACAGGCCCTGAACACCCCTTGCCCTCCCCAAGTTAGTGGTGGGATTGAAAGACTAAACAGCACTCCTAAGTTAGAGATCCAGGGGGCCATGGAAGAAACAGGGAAACCATGGTGCGAGTGCTTTCCTGCTGACCATCATTCAGTTAGGACCACACCCAACAGAAATATGGGATTGTCCCCCTTTGAAGTACTTTTTGGCTGTGCACCCAGACTAAGCCCCTACTTCCCACAGATCCTATAGCTGATGGCAGGAAACCAGGTGGAATATGCCACACAGTTGAGCCAGGCCTTGGAAAAGCTCTGCAAAAGTGTTTCTGATTCCTTTTTCAGATCCAGACAGAGACCTCAGGACGCATAACCTGAAGCCTGGAGACTACGGGTGGTGAAGACACACCAGAGAGAGAGTCTGGAGCCTCGCTATGATGGTCCTTTCCAAGTCCTGCTGACCAGTGCCACACCTGTGAAGCTAGAGGGAAGTCAGCATGCTTCCATGCTTTCTATTGTAAACTTACTTCTTGCTAGCTGGTCTCTTCTGACTGACTGTAAGCTCAGGGACACCCCAACCATGACTATCACTGTATCTATAGGGGTGACCAGGATGCCCCTAGGGTAGGAGACTTTACCTACGGTTGGTGCAACAAGACAATGACCTTCTATAACACTGACAGCACAGGTAACCCTGTCTTAGCAGTGTCTGATGTGTACTGGATTTGTGGGGATAGGAGAGTCAGGTCAGGCCTAGAGGCTGGGAAGGTGAGTGTACGGTGATAAGATTTGTGCATTCCTTCCTCGTGATCCCCAGGGATAAGGTTGATCAGACACATAAGAAAAGGTAGAGAATCCCAAAGGATTCTGGAGGTCTGAGAGAGAAGCACCTAGATGACAACGTTTATATAGATACAGTGGGAGCACCAAGGGGGGTCCCAGATGAGTTCAAGGCCCACAATCAGATATGGGCAGGACTAGAGTCCATTATTCCCCAGAGAGCTATGAGCAAAGATGTTGGTTGGGTAACTGTTTTTTTATTGTAATCAACAGAGATTTGTGAATTATATCGGAGATGCTTCCCAGAACTGCATGGCTTTGGACATGACCCTTGCTGAGAAGGGAGGAGTCTGTAAGATGGTGGGAGTGGCTTGTCGCATATACATCCCAGATGACTACCCCTATGGATCCGTTACCCATGCTCGTGAAAAGATTGAAGGACTGTCCAGGGAACTCAAGAGAAACTCTGGGGTGGACACTTTGTCCTTCATTTTGTGGTTGGGAGATTGGAAGGGTTTCCTTTAAGTGGGGGTGATATTGGGGATTGTGATTTTGCTCTTGTCACTTATGGCGTGCTGTGTGGTCCCCCTCATCAAGTCCACCATGTCCCAGATGGCCGTCCAAGCGGTAAGAACCACGACAGGAGAAGTGCCCGGAGCGGAGGATGATGCTGCCTGTTTACAAACCTATGGACTATGGGTACTCAGTGATGTGATTTGAGTGTGCGGGCCTGTAACCCCTGAGTGACCAGCCTCCAGGGGATCTGGTGAAGAGTTAACAAGTCCAGCAGGTATGGGCTCAGCCTACCTGTGGGTACCTGGAGCTTGAGGAGGTCGCTCAGGATGGAGTTACAGGCCAGCAAAGCTCAAAGGGGGGAATTGTTAAGGACGTCGCACTGGTTTCGGGCGCCATCTTGACTACTGTCCGCCATCTTAGATACAGCGGCCACCTTGGGGGGGGGGGTATGCTTTCCTTTTAGAAGCTATAGAGTTAAATGTTTTAATTCAGCTATTTTTCTCATTTAAACTGTTGTTTGCCTTTTCACAATATCCTTGGCATTTCTTACCGTCCTTCGGGCCTCTGTATTCTTGTTATTTATTTTGGTTATGAAGAAGCTTCTAGGAGCCATTGTGTAGATAACCATGGCTGTAAACAAGGCCTAGTCATTTTTCCCAGAATGTGCTGGTACAAAAACATAATGGCCAATAGAATCTAAGTGCCTTATCTCCATTCATACAACACCCCAAATGCTGATCTCTATGTGTTAAAAAGCTGTATCTGTGTGAAATAAACAGTTTGATTTGAGTGCATCGGAAGACCGACTGTGTCTTGCATTTACTCTGTCAGCTCGCTACCGGTAGCTATCTCATCCTCCCTCAAAGGGTTAATTAGGACTCACCTTACAAAAGTCAAGAGGGCTGTTGAGGCCCTGCATAAAAATCCCTAACACAACGATGCTCAATTGGTACCAAGGGGCCCAAAGAGTGCCAAGAAAATATTCCCCACACCATGACAACACCACCACCAGCCTGAACCGTTGATACAAGGCAGGATGGATCCATGCTTTCATGTTGTTGACGCCAAATTCTGACTCTACCATCCGAATGTCGCAGCAGAAATCGAGACTCATCAGACCAGGCAACGTTTTTCCAATCTTCTACTGTCCAATTTCGATGAGCTTGTGCAAATTGTAGCCTCAGTTTCCTGTTCTTAGCTGAAAGGAGTGGCACCCGGTGTGGTCTTCTGCTGCTGTAGCCCATCTGCCTCAAAGTTCGACGTACTGTGCATTCAGAGATGCTCTTCTGCCTACCTTGGTTGTAACGGGTGGCGATTTGAGTCACTGTTGCCTTTCTATCAGCTCGAACCAGTCTGCCCATTCTCCTCTGACCTCTGGCATCAACAAGGCATTTCCGCCCGCAGAACTGCCGCTCACTGGATGTTTTTTCTTTTTCGGAACATTCTCTGTAAACCCTAGAGATGGTTGTGCGTGAAAATCCCAGTAGATCAGCAGTGTCTGAAATACTCAGACCAGCCCTTCTGGCACCAACAACCATGCCACGTTCAAAGGCACTCACATCACCTTTCTTCATGTGATTGGCTGATTAGAAATTAAGTGTTAACGAGCAGTTGGACAGGTGTACCTAATAAAGTGGCCGGTGAGTGTAATAGGCAGCAGCCATTGATTTCAGATGCAATTTTGATTTTGATGAGGAAAAAATCTCAAAGTAGCCATGGGCGAAGGAAGTGTAGTTGAAACATGCGTTGGGGAGTCCAGGGCAGTCACTTTATATCCACATGTGTTTATTGGTTACTTTTGATACTTGAGATGGTAGGATCTATATGAGATCCAACTGCTGTCATAAGAACACTCTAACTGTGGATATACCTTGTATATTTTGGATGGGATATAGCCTTACTGGACTGTCTACACTGGTTCTTCTAGATCTGTTTTGTGTTTTAACAAATGTAATAAATTTATATGTATGTTATACATTTTTATGAAAAGAATGGTGTAGCTCCTTCATTTTTGGTAGCAATATTATTGTTTGGATTAGTTCTCTTGTGTAACATGGGAGGTATTTACCTAGTTCTGTATTGTTCCTGGAATCACCGAATACCTAGGCAGGAGTAAGCAAAAGAAAAAAAGAAATTGAAATGTACGTTCGTCCCCCAAGACCATGGAGGTCCCTAGGTAAAAAAAACAGTTTTAGGCTTCTCAAAAATTAACTTGTTGTGCCAAGGGAAAATTTTTGGTTAATGGGCCCTCCAACACTTCTGCAGAAACTCACGATACACACCTCACTGACTGCAGGAGAATATCATACTACACAACCAAGTAGCTGCAGAACATCTTATTAAACTCTTCAGCTGCAAAAATTTGTAATACAATAGAACCTTACTATACACACCTCAGCTTTTGCAGAACATCATAACATACACCTTACCTGCTGCAGAACCTCATAATACACAGATCAGCTGCTGCATAAGCCAATAATGCACACCTCTGCTGCTGCAGAGCATCCAAATATACGCTTCAGCTGCTTTAAAACTGCATAAGACACACCTCAGCTGCTGCAGAGCATCATAAAACAGACGGTCCCCTACTTAAGAACACCCAACTTTCAGACGACCCCTAGTTACAAATGATCCTCTGGATTTTGGTAATTTACTGTACTTTAGCCCTAGGCTACAATAAACAGCTATAACAGTTATCAGAGGTGCCTGCAATTAAGATTTATTGTTACTGCTGGTTCTTATGACAACCCAACATTTTTAAAACCCAATAGTCATAGAGACCAAAACATTTTTTGCCTCGGGTTATAATTATAAAGTATACAGTTCTGACTTACATACAAATTCAACTTAAGAACAAACCAGGAGAACCTATCTTGTACGTAACCCGGGGACTGCTTGTACACATCTCATCTGCTGCAGAGCATCAAAACACAAAACTCATCTGCTGAAGAACATCAAAACACAAACATCAATTGCCACATTACATCATTTTACACACCTCACCTGTTGCAGAATATCATAATACACACCTTTACACACCTTAGCTGTTGAAAAACATTTTAATACACACCTCAGCTGCTGCAGAACCTCATAAAACATTTAAACTGTGGAAATGCATTATGTTGTTTTACACACTGGTAGCCAATGCATTTGGCTAAGTGATTCATAAAAAAAGTTTTTTTTCAATTAATTTCTCCACTTTATTATTGAATATGTTGCACATGGTAGATGAGGATTAACATGCAGTGTCGGACTGGTGTACCTTGGGCCCACCAGAGAAAATTTGGGGAGGGGGCCCACCGCAGTGTGAATGCACACTAACTGTGTCCAATCATCGCTGGGAAAACATCTTATTAAATTACAGTGTACTGCGGCTGTAGCTCCATGTATGGCTGTGTACTGTGGCTGTAGCTCCGTGTATGGCTGTGTACTGCGGCTGTAGCTCCATGTATGGCTGTGTACTGCGGCTGTAGCTCCATGTATGGCTGTGTACTGTGGCTGTAGCTCCATGTATGGCTGTGTACTGCGGCTGTAGCTCCATGTATGGCTGTGTACTGCGGCTGTAGCTCCATGTATGGCTGTGTGCTGCGGCTGTAGCTCCATGTATGGCTGTGTGCTGCGGCTGTAGCTCCATGTATGGCTGTGTACTGCGGCTGTAGCTCCATGTATGGCTGTGTACTGCGGCTGTAGCTCCATGTATGGCTGTGTACTGCGGCTGTAGCTCCATGTATGGCTGTGTACTGCGGCTGTAGCTCCGTGTATGGCTGTGTACTGCGGCTGTAGCTCCGTGTATGGCTGTGTACTGCGGCTGTAGCTCCGTGTATGGCTGTGTACTGTGGCTGTAGCTCCATGTATGGCTGTGTACTGCTGCTGTAGCTCCATGTATGGCTGTGTACTGTGGCTGTAGCTCCATGTATGGCTGTGTACTGTGCCTGTAGCTCTATGTATGGCTGTGTACTGAGGTTGAAGCTCCGTGTATGGCTGTGTACTATGGCTGTAGCTCCATGTATGGCTGTGTACTGTGCCTGTAGCTCCATGTATGGCTGTGTACTGCTGCTGTAGCTCCATGTATGGCTGTGTACTGCGGCTGTAGCTCCGTGTATGGCTGTGTACTGGGGCTGTAGCTCCGTGTATGGCTGTGTACTGTGGCTGTAGCTCCATGTATGGCTGTGTACTGCGGCTGTAGTACCATGTATGGCTGTGTACTGCGGCTGTAGCTCCATGTATGGCTGTGTACTGCGCCTGTAGCTCCATGTATGGCTGTGTACTGTGCCTGTAGCTCCATGTATGGCTGTGTACTGTGGCTGTAGCTCCATGTATGGCTGTGTACTGTGGCTGTAGCTCCATGTATGGCTGTGTACTGTGGCTGTAGCTCCATGCATGGCTGTGTACTGCGGCTGTAGCTCCGTGTATGGCTGTGTACTGTGGCTGTAGCTCCGTGTATGGCTGTGTACTGCGGCTGTAGCTCCGTGTATGGCTGTGTACTGTGGCTGTAGCTCCATGTATGGCTGTGTACTGTGGCTGTAGCTCCATGTATGGCTGTGTACTGTGGCTGTAGCTCCATGTATGGCTGTGTACTGCGGCTGTAGCTCCGTGTATGGCTGTGTACTGCGGCTGTGGCTCCGTGTATGGCTGTGTACTGCTCCTGTAGCTCCATGTATGGCTGTGTACTGCCCCTGTAGCTCCATGTCTGGCTCTGTGCTGCAGCTGTAGCTCCATGTATGTATGTGTGTGTACTGCGGCTGTAGCTCCATGTTTGTATGTATGTGTACTGCGGCTGTAGCTCCATGTATGTATGTATGTGTACTGCGGCTGTAGCTCCATGTATGTATGTATGTGTACTGCGGCTGTAGCTCCATGTATGTATGTATGTGTACTGCGGCTGTAGCTCCATGTATGTATGTATGTGTACTGCGGCTGTAGCTCCATGCATGTATGTATGTGTACTGCGGCTGTAGCTCCATGTATGTATGTATGTGTACTGCGGCTGTAGCTCCATGTATGTATGTATGTGTACTGCGGCTGTAGCTCCATGTATGTATGTATGTGTACTGCGGCTGTAGCTCCATGTATGTATGTATGTGTACTGCGGCTGTAGCTCCATGTATGGCTGTGTGCTGCGGCTGTAGCTCCATGTATGGCTGTGTACTGCGGCTGTAGCTCCATGTATGGCTGTGTACTGCGGCTGTAGCTCCATGTATGGCTGTGTACTGCGGCTGTAGCTCCATGTATGGCTGTGTACTGCGGCTGTAGCTCCATGTATGGCTGTGTACTGCGGCTGTAGCTCCGTGTATGGCTGTGTACTGCGGCTGTAGCTCCGTGTATGGCTGTGTACTGTGGCTGTAGCTCCATGTATGGCTGTGTACTGCTGCTGTAGCTCCATGTATGGCTGTGTACTGTGGCTGTAGCTCCATGTATGGCTGTGTACTGTGCCTGTAGCTCCATGTATGGCCGTGTACTGAGGTTGAAGCTCCGTGTATGGCTGTGTACTATGGCTGTAGCTCCATGTATGGCTGTGTACTGTGCCTGTAGCTCCATGTATGGCTGTGTACTGCTGCTGTAGCTCCATGTATGGCTGTGTACTGCGGCTGTAGCTCCGTGTATGGCTGTGTACTGGGGCTGTAGCTCCATGTATGGCTGTGTACTGTGGCTGTAGCTCCATGTATGGCTGTGTACTGCGGCTGTAGTACCATGTATGGCTGTGTACTGCGGCTGTAGCTCCATGTATGGCTGTGTACTGCGCCTGTAGCTCCATGTATGGCTGTGTACTGTGCCTGTAGCTCCATGTATGGCTGTGTACTGCGCCTGTAGCTCCATGTATGGCTGTGTACTGTGCCTGTAGCTCCATGTATGGCTGTGTACTGTGGCTGTAGCTCCATGTATGGCTGTGTACTGTGGCTGTAGCTCCATGTATGGCTGTGTACTGTGGCTGTAGCTCCATGCATGGCTGTGTACTGCGGCTGTAGCTCCGTGTATGGCTGTGTACTGTGGCTGTAGCTCCGTGTATGGCTGTGTACTGCGGCTGTAGCTCCATGTATGGCTGTGTACTGTGGCTGTAGCTCCATGTATGGCTGTGTACTGTGGCTGTAGCTCCATGTATGGCTGTGTACTGTGGCTGTAGCTCCATGTATGGCTGTGTACTGCGGCTGTAGCTCCATGTATGGCTGTGTACTGCGGCTGTGGCTCCGTGTATGGCTGTGTACTGCTCCTGTAGCTCCATGTATGGCTGTGTACTGCCCCTGTAGCTCCATGTCTGGCTCTGTGCTGCAGCTGTAGCTCCATGTATGTATGTGTGTGTACTGCGGCTGTAGCTCCATGTTTGTATGTATGTGTACTGCGGCTGTAGCTCCATGTATGTATGTATGTGTACTGCGGCTGTAGCTCCATGTATGTATGTATGTGTACTGCGGCTGTAGCTCCATGTATGTATGTATGTGTACTGCGGCTGTAGCTCCATGTATGTATGTATGTGTACTGCGGCTGTAGCTCCATGTATGTATGTATGTGTACTGCGGCTGTAGCTCCATGTATGTATGTATGTGTACTGCGGCTGTAGCTCCATGTATGTATGTATGTGTACTGCGGCTGTAGCTCCATGTATGTATGTATGTGTACTGCGGCTGTAGCTCCATGTATGTATGTATGTGTACTGCGGCTGTAGCTCCATGTATGTATGTATGTGTACTGCGGCTGTAGCTCCATGTATGTATGTATGTGTACTGCGGCTGTAGCTCCATGTATGTATTTATGTGTACTGCGGCTGTAGCTCCATGTATGTATGTATGTGTACTGCGGCTGTAGCTCCATGTATGTATGTATGTGTACTGCGGCTGTAGCTCTTTAAGTAAAAGTTTTATTTTCTCCTCAGGACAGTCACAGCACAGGAGAAATGCTGCAGCATTGTGAGTTTAGGGGTAATACCCAGTCCCTCCAGTAGCCAGTATAGAGACAGGGCCTCCCCCCATCCCAGGATAGAAATAGGGCCAAACCCCCCACCCCAGGATAGAAATAGGGCCAAACCCCCACCCCAGGATAGAAATAGGGCCAAACCCCCACCCCAGGATAGAAATAGGGCCTTCCCCCCACCCCAGGATAGAAATAGGGCCTCACCCCCCCACCCCAGGATAGAAATAGGGCCTCACCCCCCACCCCAGGATAGAAATAGGGCCTCACCCCCCACCCGAGGATAGAAATAGGGCCAAACCCCCCACCCCAGGATAGAAATAGGGCCAAACCCCCCACCACCCCACCCCAGGATAGACAGACACACACAGAGGGCCTTACCATGCAGCAGCTGCGGGAACTCGCCTTCTCAATTAGACACAGGCCGCACTGAGTGTCGGCGCGGATGCGGTGACGTCACCGCCGAAACACAGGATGCCGGGACCCACCAGACCAGCAGCAGACATCGGGCGCGCGGGGCCGCGCTGTCGTAGAAGCGCCGGGGCCGCGCTGTCATAGAAGCGCCGGGGCCGCGCTGTCATAGAAGCGCCGGGGCCGCGCTGTCATAGAAGCGCCGGGGCCGCGCTGTCATCGGAGCGACGTGGCCGCGCTGTCATCGGAGCGACCTGGCCGCGCTGTCATCGGAGCGACCTGGCCGCGCTGTCATCGGAGCGACGTGGCCGCGCTGTCATCGGAGCGCCGGGGCCGCGCTGTCATCGGAGCGCCGGGGCCGCGCTGTCATCGGAGCGCCGGGGCCGCGCTGTCATCGGAGCGTCGCGACCCACAGGCGTCGGGGCCTACCGGAGGATTCTCCGGTACTCCGGTGGGCCAGTCCGACGCTGTTAACATGGATATTACATATGTATAAGAGAATATCAATATTTGCATATGTGGTTTTATATAGTATACATTACTTCTAATATCCAATGAGTGAAAAGGAAACATGCTAAGAATAAAAATGACACATACAAGTCGAAGTATAACATATTCAAATAATGATTTTGTATATATTTTATGACCTTTCAATCTTATTATATCTTCCATAGTAAAACATAGAAATTATTCAGCAATTTAGGGTTGTATTGTTTCAGACCAGTAATCTAATTTTAAATATATTTGAAATGATATTTCATGAAGATACATATGCATTAAAAGCAAATAAATGACACATAAATAATCGGAGTGCTTAAAATGGATTTTATAGTTTTGGAGGCTTATATGAAGCCTACACATTAAATCTCTACATCATGATTCAAGCCTTCACCAGACATCAGCCTACACCAATCTAAACAACTGAAACACCCATTTCTGGAATATATTATCCACATTGCTGAAATAATACTGTTCAGTATAATATTTAAGTTATGAAGACATCACTTAATTTTTGACATAGAAGTGCAAGGAATTTAACTTCTTTACCATACATAGTATAATTAAATATACCTTTTTACCTGTATACCCATACACAGTTACAATTGCAATGACAAGGGTTATTAAACCCTTATTGCAAACTTAGATTTATAATCAAAATTAACAAGCAGTTTGCAAAAAAAGAATCAAACAAGAACAACTTAAATGACTAAAATGAATATAAAAAGTGCTTTTCCAAATTCATCATAAAATGGCACTTTTCATGCCTTAGTGCCTACAGGGTTGGCTCCAGGTTTCATTAGGCCCCTGGGCGGCAGAGCCTCTGTGGATCCCTTTGTAGTGAACTCATGTGGCAGCATTATAAATACAGAAACTAAAACTGTCTCCTGTTCCCTAAAATATTCCCTAGTTTATCATAGCAAGCAACCCACCTAAATGAGTATAAATCCCACCTCATACAGCTCCAGCACTCCCAATCCGCTGCCATCAGCTGCCACCAGCATTTATACCGGGACCAATAAGTATCCCACTCTAAACCCACTCTTGCTTCTCTAGCAGTCACCTTGTCACACCATTAGGCATGCACACCCAGCACTCTAGCAGTCAAACAGCTAACCACACTCTACAAGGACACGAGTTCACAGAGAATACAGGCACCAAAATGAAAGTAAAAATCTTTAATTACAAAAAGTTATTCAATGCAGAATAAAAGATGTTTAAAACAAAAGAATTACAAAATAAAAAGACACACAACACGGAAAAACAGTTATAAAATAAAAAGGGAGAAAAATAAAAGCAACTTACAAATTTAAGAAATTTCTGAAGTGGGAGAAATATGGAATACCCAGATTTTCAAGCAGCCTCCATACAGTGAACACTATTTCCTGTATCTCATATTGTTTTATAAGATCTCTGTTTAGTTCAGGTTTCAGAACCCATTGATTAATTAGTCCACAGGGTCATACATGATTGGATAAAATGTTAATGAGGGAAAGAGTCCAGGAATATTTAAACAGTTCTTTGTTTCCAAGTCCTGATGCAGGAGGGGGGGGGTGACCACATGTCCTTTGGGGTCTGCACAGACCAGTCTTCAGTCCTACCTCTCTTCTCTCATCTCAGTTTATTGTCCAACCCGTGCTCTTCGATCTGCCAGTGATATTAGATTATTCTCTTCCCTTGTTTGAACTTCCCACTCACATCTCTAGGACTTTTTCCAATTCTCCTACACCTGTGTATCAGACTCATAACAAACCTTCAAAGCATCAAACATACTCTTAAAACCTCTTTAGATAGGCCTATCACATTCCTAACTGCATTCAATTTTAACTCTCTTTTTATTAACCCATTCCGTGTACTCCTCCCATCTGATATCCAGCATACACCAGATACCAAGCTAGAGGCTTCTCTGCAGTCCCACTGACTTTGGACTTTGTAGTATAAGATGTCAGCTGAAGGATGGTTTAAGCAACAACATTTTAATTTATTAAATTATTACTATACCTCTTGTGTCAACTCTTCATCCTCATAGATTGTAAGCTCTTGCGACCTGTCCTCATTCCTATTATTTCATGTGACATTGTTATTACTCTGTAACCTCTTATTTTTATATGTTCCCCATAATCTGTTAATTGCTATGAAATTTGATGCTGCTATATTGATAAAGATTATTATTATAATCACTTTGTGCTATATAAAACTTCTCCCTGTCGCCCACAGATCTGGTTCTACAAATTTTATTTTTAACCAAATTCGCAAATGCGTCTCTAGCAATATTATAATAGCATGATGCTGCCTCTGTATTTTTGCATTATTATGTTTCCACTCTGAGTTGGGAACTCAGCACTGACATATTGCCCGGCATCCTATGTGCCTGCTCAAATGCAAAATTAGAAGTAAAGTTTTCCACATCAATTTTCAGATCTTTTAGCAAACCGAACAGCATTAGAACCTTCCAACTTTTCTGGTATACCAATAATCCCAAGATAATTCATCCTTCACTGATAGTTCAGATCAACCAACTTCAATTTGAACTATGCTCCTGAGATATTTTATCCAACACAATTTTTAAAACAGTATAACTTTTCTCCAGATTGTTTAATCAAACTTCCATACTTTCCTGTTTCTCTCTAACTTTGTTCAAATCTTCCCTCAGCAAAGAAAATTAATTGCTCCTATTTGCCCTGCCAGTTCCTCATATGTTCCTCCAAGTTCAATGTCACCTCCTTCTGTTTATTCTTTTGTCCTTTCCTTTTTTTTGAGTTTTCCCTTTTACCAAATCCCCCAAAGTGACATGTCTTTGCCAAGTATGTCCTGCTCTGGTCTTTAATGTAGGAGTTTTCCAAATTTTATCTAATTGAGCTTTTGAGTGATTTGTAGGAATGTTGGTCTAAAAAAGAGAGAGCAGGTGGAGTTTCACTTGATAGAAGAAGAAAGAGACGACTGGGCTTTCACAGGACGCGGTGGAGCCCCAGTCAAAGGAAGCAAGAGTGTCCCTTACAGATGTCAGACAAATTGGCACTTATATGAACTAAAACATAGTAATGGAATGGAATCCCCTCAAAAGAGACCTTCTCAAAAGCAGTACTCTCCTCCAGTCCAGTCTTTTGAGTCCAAAAACCAATGTTCAGTAAGATCCCAAGAACAAAGAAGACAAATACTTTGTTACAGCTAAAATGTAGAGTCAGAAATATCCTGGTCAACCATTATTTCTATCTCTCAATGTAGCTGAATTCTAACCACCAGCTTCCCATTTACCAACACTGATGGGATGTGACATCTTACTGAAACAAGTAAACCCAACTTTAAAAAAATACTGTCCCAAACAGCTGCTGTCTCCAATAATCGCTCCAGCTGTCCACCAACAGTATATTCTCCACCAAGTGTGAACTTACCTGAGGCTGCTAAAGTGGAAAAACCCATAGGGGAGGGGGAGTAATAAATGCTTGGCTTGCCTCTAGAATGTTAAGTGTCAGGGACGGCACATGAAAACGCCAAGGGAAAGTGTAAGGGGTGAGACTGTCACTTTACATAATATAGATAAAGGTGTGCATCATAATTTATCATCCAGGTATTAGGACCCAAGAGACCAATGAGATATTTGTGCTCAGCTCTGATTGACTGGGTGTAACGTCCGTGCCTATGTCAGTTAGGTTCCTGATAGTGGGTTTGGCCTTATCAGGGCAGTTTATCTTCTTTAGGCAGGACCTTAGCCCGTAGGGACATCACAGGGTGAGATCGCCACCACTTACCTAGTCTGACAGCTTGCGCCAAGCCTGGTTGTGGTTGTGCGTTTGCTGGACAGGTGCTGACACTGGGACTTGGAGAATAGAGATGAGGTACAGTTTCCATGGAGAGAGGTATAGTTTAGGCCAGTGAGGAGACATTATTAGTTGGTGGGGAGTGAATTACTGGGGCTACAGTAGATATCTGAGTCCCATGTCTAGAATTGGCTATAAGTGAATGATCTTATGAACATGACAAGAGATCACAAGCTGCAAGGAATGTGTGGGTTTTTGATCTTTTACACCTCACCCATTGTTACAACATTATGTGAGGCACCAGAGGCAACATGTCAAAACATCAGCCAGGAGATTAAAGCTTGGGTGCAAAAGAGTCTACCACATCGACAATGAACCAAGGCATACTGCGAAACTGGTTACAAAGTGGCTTAACGATAACAAAGTAAATGTTTTTTAGAGGCTATCGCAAAGCTCTGATCTCAATCCTAATGAAAATCTATGGGAAAAACTGCAAAGGCAGGTGCAAGCAAGGAGTCCTACAAACATGTCTCAGTTATACTGGCTCTGATAGGAGGAATGGGTCCAAGTTCCAACTGGATATTGTGAGAAGCTTACGGAAAGTTATCCAAAACGTTTGACCCAAGTCATACAAGAGCAATGGTACCATAGACTGACAAAATGTATGTAATCTCTGATGAAAGTGAGAAAAACATGCATTTGTGTCTTTCAATATAGTGTATGTAAACTTCTGGTTTCAACTGCGTCTGTACCATGATTTTATACCATTAAAGGGGTTTTCCCACAAAGCAAAGTTAGGCCCTATCCATGGATAGGGCCTAATTTGCTGATCAGTGGGGGTCTCAGCGAGAACGAAGGATCCGTCTGACCCCTCGTCACTCCGTCAGATTAATGGAGCAGATGGCCGTGCATGACCGTTCAGCTCCATTAATCTCTATCATTCTCAGCACTGAGACCTCCATTGATCAGCAAGTTAGGCCCTATCCCGTGTATAGGGCCTAGCTTTGCTTCGTGGGAAAACCTCTTTAATATTTAAGGAAAACATTTTTATACCGTACAGTAAAGGAAAATAACTTTTTGTCTAAACTGTCTTAAGGTTTGACCAACATTTTGCCCAATTTTAGGCCTCTCCTAAACCAGGACTGCTCACTGTTATGTAATCCTAATATAATGCTACACACACTGCAAATATTTTAATGTAGGAATAAAGTAACCCATATCAAAGGAATAATGATATACTTCTCACCTGTAAAATTACCATACAGTGCAGTTAGTGCTATATACAGTACTCCCATAAGTTATCCTTACTGATCAGGTGCTGTCTGACCACTAGGAACCTGAAGCATTCATTCACCATGGTTGACACCTGAATGAAAGTAGCAGTTGGTTCATTCTCTGCAGGAGTACTGTATACAGCTAATTGATATAGTTGGTTATCTTTAGCAGTCCCACAAAAGAGAATGGAGTGACTGCTATTCAGGGATGTAGGGTACCAATCATTTGGTGATCAGCAAGTTAATTGAACTAACCTGGAAAAAACTTTACTTGTCCATTGGGCCAGACTGTAGGCTGTGATCTGTATCATAAAAGCCCAGATAAGCTTTAGAGTCATATAATGAGCAGCAAGGCAATAAGTCTAAGACCCCTTGTCACTAGCCAAAGAAACCATTGCTTAGTTCCAGACAACAAATTGTGTCTGTATTTGTTTGATCAGTTCTTTAATCCCTTAAATACAACAATTCTGTTGGTTTCTGACAAATCTACATATCATTTACAGTTTCCATTACCTAAGTAGACAAGATGTTTCACAACTGAGCTTAAAAGTGCTTCCTACAATGCAATATTTATTGATTTATTTAGAAACCAATCTCGGAAAGCACAAAACTAACCATATGTTGGTAATAGTTTCAATCTCTCAGTCAATCATTTTTCTTAATGCAATAATTGATGTTTCCATAACAACCTGAAAAACTATTCAAGCTCCATAATGATTCTACTGCATTTAATCATATTGTCTCCTTACACAGGCAATGCTGCTGTGCCGGATACCCAGCAGATATGCCATTAATGTCCCTTACAGTATGGGGAATAATGATGTCAACCTTTCTCTCAACATGATCTCATCTTATTTCAATGTAATTTCTACAAACATCCTGCTCTCATTACAGATAATGAATCATGCAAGTTCTATGACTTAGGAGATTTCCCTTACATTTCTAATGGTTCACACATTTTTTGAAATTGAAAGAGCAATCACTTTGATATTAAGCATTCATTTATATGCATCTGTTACTATCTAACCAGAGCTTCCATGAATATTTCAAATGAAATAATGCTTAATATACTGTAGAGATGTTTTTGGACTGCTTATCTATTAGTATTTAATCCATCCCCCCTATAATGTGGCATTGATGGGTTGATTTCAACAATGGACCCAGGGGCAGCCATCTTCATGCACCTGCACACCCACATGACATGGAGGTGGGGTAAAAGGGGAGATATTTGCAGTTCCTGGTCAAACTTTGGTAAATCCTCTCCATCGAATGAGGTGAAAACCCCTAAAAAATGGAAATATTTAGATACGACTGTATTGGGACCTAAAACAAATGTTCATCAGAGGTGGCGTGCCCTGCTTGTCCGGCCCCTCCCATCTACACCGCCACATGTCCTCAACATGTCAGGTGACCAGGGTGATGTCATCTGTGGTCCTTTGCCCAGTTATGTTTGCAATGTCTACCCAATGTATTTATCTTATCACATGGCAGTATTATGGCATGATGACAACAGCCTCCATGGACTTCTAGTCCTCTCTATACCTCCAAGCAGGCTGCTGTGATATCATGTGATCAGATACATATATGAGGAAGACTGTGCAAATGTAACAGGGCTTTAGAGAACGTCACCCTGGTCATGTGACATGAAGTGGCCAATGATGTATCAGAGCTCTATCTCAATGTTCCACATAGAGAAGTTCTGTAACACTGATACCTGTCAATCAGGAACTAGGAGGCATGGCAGTGCAAGTAGCTCATGAATATGCAGGGATTCATTGGGCACAAGTAGTGACATTGGACTCACATCAGGTGAGTTGCATATAAGTTTACAAACTGATTTTTTAACCACTGCAGCCATGGAAAGGAACCAATAAGGGATAAAGATAATGCTTTCTAATCATAGTTTTTAATGAAGTATTTATTTTGGGTGGGTTAATTTGCATGACAGGTTCTCTTTAACCCCTTAAGGACGCAGGGTTTTTCGGCTCATTTCTCGCTCTCCAACTTCAAAAATCCATAACTTTTTCATTTTTCCGTGTACAGACCTGTGTGAGGGCTTATTTTGTGCGTAACAAATTTTACTTTCCCGTAATGTTATTTATTTTAACACGCCGTCTACTGCGAAGCTGAAAAAAAATTCCAAATGTGGAAAAAGTGCGTCGCGTTCTTGTGCGCTCAGTTTTTACGACTTTCACTCTTCGCTCCAAATAACATGCCTACTTTATTCTTTGGTTCGGTGCGATCGCGGTGATACTAAATTTATATAGGTTTTATTGTGTTTTAATACATTTTCAAAAATTAAACAAATGTGTACAAAAAAGAAAAAAAAATTTTGCCATCTTCTGACGCTAATAACTTTTTCATACTTTGGCGCACGGAGATGTGTGAGGGGTCATTTTTTGCGAAATGAGGCGACGTTTTCATTGTTACCATTTTGAGGTCTGTGCGACATTTTGATCATTTTTATTTCATTTTTTATGTTATGTAAAAAGGTGTAAAAGTCGCATTTCGGACATTTGGGCGCCATTTCCCGCCTCAGAGGTCATTTTTATTTTTTTTTTCACTATTTTTTTGAGCATCTAGGGTACATTAACCCTAGATAGTCAGATCGCTCCTACCATATACTGCAATACCACAGTATTGCAATATATGGCATTTTTGCACACTATACATTACAATGAGCCACAGGCTCATTGTAATGCATATGCTGAAGCCATGTATCCTTGGGTCAAACGAAGACCCGAGGCTACCATGGGAACCGATCGCCGCCCCCCCCGATGAAGTTCGGGAGCGCGGCGATCAAAACAAAGATGGTGGCGCCCGCGCGCCGGCGGCAGCAACGGAGGGGTTAATAGCCGCGATCGGTGCAAGCACCGACCGCGGTTATTAGCGGTGGGGGTTTTATGCAATATGCAAAAACCCCCACCTTTGTATGAAAAGGACTCAGCCCGTGAGCCCTCTTCATACATCCCTTATACCTCTGCGCCGTAGAGCTACAGCGCAGAGCGTTAAGGGGTTAAGAGCCAGTCAATAGAACTAGTGGTACATGTGGTGTGACTATAGTTAGCTAATGAATAGAGATGGGCGAATTATTCAAAATTCTATTCGACCAGGTTTGCCGAATTTTTCGAAAAATTTGATTTCACTCGAATCGAATCATGTTACAAAAACAGGTATTTTCTGGCTGCAGAGAGTCTGTAGGGTGTTGTAGAACGTTGTGTCGTGCTCAAATATGCATAGGGAGTGTGGTTTGGTCTTCAAACAATGCTGTGTTTTAGTATGACACGCACATGATAGCCGCCGCTCTTAGAATAGCTTCACTCTTCAATTCCGTGGGCACTTGGAGGCCAACTTCACCAAATAAGCAAAGCAGGAACGCATCCTGACAAGATAACATCTGTGCCAGCTCGAAAGGACCGACTATAACATCAAAGAGTGCACTCCTTTTACACTGACATCAGATGATTCCATAGATGACGACAGAACCTGTTCTGTTAAATACGAATACATATAGAAACCCCCAAAAGAGTGGAGAGGGTGTCAGCAGTAATTTTGCACTGATGTCACTGATCATTTTGCCCTTCTTTTCATCCATCAGTATCCGCTTTTAATCGGTCATTAATCCATTAGTACTGCTAAAGCCAAAAACAAACAGGAGTGGATCCAGAACAGAGATGACAGTAAATGCGATATTTGCATGTCTTCTTGCACGTCTGTGTTCTGTATCCACTCCTGCTTTTGGCTATCAGTCCTGAAGCTTTTCATTTCTTCTGACAGGTGAAATGAAGGGGAAAACCAAACATAGTGGCAATGTCATAGAGTGGTGGAGGGTCAAAACAGCATTATGGAAATCACAGGGTGTTCCAGGAAGACAGCAGTCAGTTGGCAGCAGCATGAGTAGGCCGCAGAGTGGCACAATGACAAATTCTGGAGCTGCCAGCAACATGGTAGGCCACAGAATGGAACAATGACAAAGTGTGGAGGTGGCAGCAGCATAAGGTCAGAAAGTGGCACAATGACAAATTCTGGAGCTGGCAGCAGCATGAGGTTAGAGAGTGGTATAATGACCAAGTCTGCCATAATGAGCTGGCATAAAACATGGTAGGCCACAGAGTGGCACAATGACAAAGTGTGGAGGTGGCAGCAGCAGCAGCACGAGGTCAGAGAGTGGCACAATGACAAATTCTGAAGATGGCAGCAGCATGAGGTCAGAGAGTGGCACAATGCCAAATTCTGGAGCTGGCAGCAACATGGTAGGCCACAGAGTGGCACTATAACAAAGTGTGGAGGTGACAGCAGCAGCATGAGGTCAGAGATTGGCACAATGACAAATTCTGGAGCTGGCAGCAGCATGAGGTCAGAGAGTGGCACAATGACACATTCTGGGGCTGGCAGCAACATGGTAGGCCACAATGAGTGGCACAATGACAAAGTGTGGAGGTGGCAGCAGCAGCAGCATGAGATCAGCGACTAGCACAATGACAAATTCAGGAGCTGGCAGCCGCACCAAGAGGTCAGAGAGTGCCGCAATGACAAATTATGGAGATGGCAACAGCAATAGCATGAGTTCAGAAAGTGGCACAATGACAATTCCTGTAGGTGGCAGCAACATGGAGTTTGAAATTTGAAGTTTGAAATGAATTTAAAGTTGGAAAAGAATTTGAAGGTTTAAATGAAATTAAAGTTTGAAATGAATTGGAAGTTTGAAATGAATTTGAAGTTGAAATTTTTAATTTAAATTTGAAGATTAGAGACATGCATCATTCATTATAATTTAATATAAAATATTATGTCTTTGCCAAAAAAGAACTGCAATTTGGGGTATACAGATCCCCCAAAACGGACACCCTGGGATTGGAACAAAAATCACTTCAGAAACTATGTGGATTTTACACAGAGTTCTTACTAGTAACTTCAGCAACAAAAAAGAACTGCAATTTTGGATAAACAGATCCCCCAAAACTGACACCCTGGAATTGGAGCAAAAATCACTCCAGAGTTTTACACAGAGTTCTTCCTATTCACTTCAGCAATAAAAAAAAAACCCTGCAATTTGTGGTATACAGATCCCCCAAAACGGACACCCTGGAATTGGAGAAAAAATCAGTCCAGAAACTATGTAGATTTTACACAGAATTCTTGCTAGTCACTTCAGCAACTAAAAAGAACTGCAATTCGGGGCCTACAGATCCCCCAAAACAGACACCCTGGGATTGGAGCAGAAATCGCTACAGCACAGTAGAGTACAAGCAGCTAGACACTGGAGACAACACATGCAGTGTGAAATGCCAAGATTGGAAATGGACATCTGTTTTTATAGGGCTGTGACATCACATACGCCTGACAGTCGCTGATTGGCTTACAGGTCTACACATGTCATCGAGGGTGTTCCTTTCTTCTTCCCAGAGTTCTCTGCCTCATGTAACACGTTGTGTTCCCACAAATCACCGTAAACTTCGGAACAAGTCTTGAAATTCGGAACAAATTCCACTTTGTTTGAATCGATTTGCCCATCTCTACTAATGAACTATAGTCTTTCATTTTCATTAATGGTTACAGATTTGCTATAAAAGTTAAAACCTGATATAAATGATATTTATGTTTTTTCTTTAACTGGTACATCCGGGTTTCTGAATGCCAGGTCCCTATGTAAAACAAATGTAAAACAATATTTACGACATAAAGTGGATAAAACCCTTTACCTGAACCTCTCCAATTTTGCAACTAGAAACAATATTTTTTTATAGACTTTCAGTAATTACTCATAAATATTGATCCTTCTTGGGACAAGAATCAGCTGATAAAGTTTTGCCAGCAGGGTACATTGTGCTTATTTTACCAGTCATTGAAAAGACTGCAGGGAGTATGAAAAACATCTATACTTGTTGTGTTCAATATGGATAACTAGAGAGCTTAATATCTTCCAGCCTGGTCTTAGCCAAAGTTAATCGAACATTTCCTTCTCATCCCTCAGACATAACACTTACCCACTGTCAGGAGTTTTTAATTATTTCTGAGACAAAGAGAGGCTACGCATGTTTTCCGATAAAACTTCTTAGCACAATTTACCAAAAAGGTTTCTGAAATAATGGAGTAATTGCACTTAAATGAACCATTAATGCCTATAACTGATCACACAATTGTTTAGGTGCTCAGTCGGACCATGCGCCAGATTTAGCATGCAAAGTCTGTCGCACACCCTATGTTAAAGGTGAACCACAAAAAAGTTTGTGAACTCTGTTGGACGAGTGCAGGGAAGTGACAGGTTCATGATTTCTGGCACACATATTAATGAATCTGGAGCACAAAGCATTATACATGGGCAGAGCACTTTTAGTCCAGTTTCCTAGATTCTTAGTAAATGTGCCCCATTGTGCTTGTGTGAATAAATAGCTTTCAAAAATAACCCTAAATGTTTAATTGGTAGTAGTATTCTTTAAAAAATGACTCTAAAATGGCAAGTACATTCAGAAGTACAAATACATTTCTGAGAGTCATAGAGGTAGAGAAGCTATACTAGAACTCTTTTTGGCACTTTTTTTTGTGCTTATTTAGAACAGGTCTACAATCTTTCACACCCCTTAATGGATTTGTTTTTTCACATTGCAGCCAATTACTAATGGGCATGCGTCACAATATAACATCGTACTACCAAAACATACTAAAGTTGAATGCTAGAAAACAGTTCTCGCTCAAAAAAATTAATACATCCCCCCTACAGTGTTAAAAGTACCATGTATACTCAAGCATAAACCAAGTTTTTCAGCACATTTTTGCTTCCAAGAAACCCCCACTCGGCTTATACTCGGGTATAAAAAATGTAATATCATATTTATCGGAAATGTCAGGAGGATCAAGAGCTGCCAGACCTCTTGACAGCTTTAATGGAGATCAGGTAAAGCACTGATAAAGCATTCCACCCGATCTCCATAAGAGAAGTACCTGTGCACTGCTCTCCTCTTCCTACCATCCCAGCACGTAAGAAACAAGACCTTCAACAATGTCATCAGGTCATGTGACATTCTCAAGTCACATGACCTGGAAGAATAGGCTGTATATACAGTATAAGATTCCTGCAGGCTGTGAGTAGCCGTGGGGCAGCAGGGGAAGGTGATGGGGGTATTATTTAAATTATGTTGTAAGCTTAATGCTATGTGTGTAGGGGGTAAACTAAAAGGATAGGGTGAAAATTTAGGTAAGAGCTTAAGGGTATTTAGCGGGTTAAATCCTCATAAGAATGTATGTGTGACCAACAGGGGATATTAAATTGGTTTCAAATATATTTTTCCCTTTATGGTGTCCATATGTGTGGTGCATCTTATAGTAAGGTGTATCATATAGTCCTATTCTACCCGCGGCTCATCTTCTACCCTCAGCCTCGACTGGGCGTGGGCACATCTATTTTGCTCTACGTGTATTGTCTGTACAGGCTTCCTCAGGGGTGGTGGTAGATATATTAAATTCTATTTTTAAAGAGAAATATGATTAAAAAAAGTGTTTTGTTGTTATTTTATTCCTTTGCTAATTTTATAAACAAAAAAACATGTAATTAATAAAACTATCCTGTCAAGCTAAAGTTTGTCATGTTTGCACACCCTAGAATTATGGCTGTGGGATTTACCCCAGTGGTAATCCCACAAGCATTTGAAACCATTCACAATCAAATGAGACAAAAAAATAGACTAGCCAAAAATTAACACACCAGAAAAGTGGTTTAAAAAAGTCCCCTGGTGATATATTGTGCCAAATGTGCTTGAGACAGATAAGACCAAATATTGGTATTTGCAAGCACCCCAACACATCGTAACAGCATAAACACATCAAACTAACTGTCGTACAAAATGACAATATTAAAAGTTAAGCCTATTATAGTCATGTAGGTAGGTTTTCAAATCTCATCCATTACATTGTTCCAGTAAACCTCAGCTGCCCATCGACTTTGCCATTGGCTTACCTGCATATTATATACCCTATGTGCTTTTATGTAAGGATGTAATTTACAGATTTGCTGATTTATAATTTAAATTGCAAGGAACTTTTGAATGCAGAAAATATGCGACTTGTGCAGATTATTATGAAAAATATCAGTACATTTATTCTCAATAACCTTTATTGCTCCTATAATTATCAGAGTGATAACTAAATTAACCAAAATATATAGCTTTGAGACATTTTCTGCTTTTCCTTTACTAACCCTTCCAATGAATCGTGTTATACAACAGCAAATTCCATTTGTGCTATGTTTTCACTTAGTTTATTCCGTTTCTAGAAAACATTGTTAAATGAAGGTCGTTAGTTCTAAGTTCTCTCCTGTTCTTCATGTATTCAAACCAAAATGATATTTTTTAAATCATTAGAGCCATGATGTGTTAAACACTTCTGTGAAAAGCTTTGAATCTTACTGTGCAGAGTTTTCTACAAACATACGGTATTGTTTTTTTGTGAATGTGTGATACAATATGTTACTATGGAGATGTGACTTGCTTCTTCCACACTTCCCAAAGGCCAACTTTACTCTCCAAGGCGGACAGAGATAGACCTTGTACTTAATGACTTATCAACTATTCCCAATGGTAACACCTGCTTCTGAGGTGCTCTACATGTGCGATAAGGAGGTCAATATGTACACAAGATATATTGTGGTTAAACATGATTGAATGCGTGTAGAAAGTTGTTTTTTTAGAAATTAATAAAATGTCTATTTACATAGCATTTTCCCCAGTAGTTGCAGCATTAATCCACAACATGACTACTGCAGGTAAATATACTTTGACCAGCGTGCCTGGCTTCACATTAAATAACTACTACATTAAATAACTACAATATTTGTTTCACCTTGAAAAAAGTACAGGAATAATTATTTTATAATTGTTCAATATGGATTCCTAACATAATTAGTAGCATTTATAAAAAGGTTTTCCCACTACTGACAATTATAAATGTGTGATCACTTGGGTTATACCTCCATTCATCAGACATTTATCCCCTTTCTTGTCTAAAAACCCATGTAAACACATAGAAACAAGCCCTGACTATTGAAAATATTGTGTATTAACTATTTCTCATGATGGAGACATCTACAGATGGACAACTAATGTAAAGGGGAAACCCAGTTTTCAGGTGTACAAGACATGAAAATGTCTCAATTCCTTGGCACACAAACAGGAAATTAAGACTTTCCCATTTTCAACCAGCATACATGGCTTTACATTAGATAACTACTACAACTGGCCGAAGAAATTTTCAGTAGCTGTTTCATCAAGGAAAAAATTACAGGAATAACTATTTTAATAGTTTTTAATATGAATTCTTGACATATGGTTATTGTTTATGGTCTTTGCATTGAAAGTAATGATCATGATGCAAACTGCCCTGATAGAACGTAATATACATTGTTAATGTCCTCTGTTGCACCGATCAGTTGCTGCTACTCCATACTTATCTACCTATAGCCACGGATATGTCAAATGTCAGCACTACCCCACTTTAAGTCGTTCTGTTCTATAATGTTATTTTATAGCCCACCTTCAAGAGGAGTTTTACAATAAACTTGATTAAAACCTAAAAAAAGGTATTAATTAGAATGTAATAGCCATGGCGTAGTCACACCACCGCTTATTACATTTTCGTGTATTAAAAAACCAAGTATTTATACCAACCAAGTAACTTAATAATAAACATTTACCAAATGCATGCTTTATGTGTGCAGGAATTTTTAAGCATCCTCCCATTTCTCTAGAATATTTTGAGGTTTAGAATTTAAGTTAGTTTTGAGGGACCTGCTCATCTTTCAAATGTCCTTGGGAGGCCTCAATAAAAGTATACTCCCATAAATCACCATAGAAAAAACACCTCTCGATATATATAAATTCACTTTTAAGACATGTGTGAGCCCTTAAGGTGTTCAAGAGGGGTAAAAAGAAAATGAAGGTGAAATCGATCTATTAATTCTACATCTTTTTTGGCAACTTAGACATACAGTTTTTCTTTGATTAATTATCTACAAATATGATTCAATATTTTGTTTCAGCTAGTAGATTTTATAGTATATTTTACATAATAATTAATAATGTTCAATTTCCAGGAAAAGTATGCATTTATACCAAAGATAATACTAGCCAATTGTTTGAATTTCAACATTTACGTTTGTAGCACGTACATACACGTTTTGGATATCCTTCCACAAGTTACTCAAAATAGTTGGTAGGAATTTGGGCCCTTTCCTCCTGGCAGAACTTCTGCAACGAAGCAATGTTTGTAGTCTGTTTTTCTTGCACCTGCCTTTTCAGCTTTGTCCATAAATTTTCAATAGCACTGAGATCAGGGCATTGTTATGACCACTATAAAACATTGACTTTGTTTTCCTAAAAGGAGTATTCCCACAAAGACAAGATTTAAAAATATACTAAGGATAACAAAATAACACCTTCTCTAATTCACTGTTATTAACACACTCCAGTGCTCTTTGCCTCCTGCCTCTCTCCCTGCCTTACAAGACTAGCTCAGACACAGGCACTTCCTACCAGCAGGAGACTTACTCTACACGCTACAAGCAGATAAGGTCTTTATCCAGGGGAGGAGAGGAGGCATATAGCAGGGCTGAATGCAGGGGCAGAAGTGCACAACGGCATCTGCTGGTGATTGGCTACTTCCAATGTATAGGATGTTTCCCCACTTATATGGACAATGACATCACCAGGTCCCCCCTCCTGCTGAGTGACGCATCCGATCAGCTAGCCTAGAGGAGGGATGCAATACGATGCAATTTGCCACTATTGCCTTGCTATCCTGCGTATTATGTCGTAGGATAGCATGCTACTTCTTTCCATCCTGCCTCTTTTAGCGGATACAACGTATACTATGCCTCCATCTGCCAGTATATGTCGATGTGTTTGTTCAGCATATACATTGGGAGCTTTCCCAATTAGATTAGAGAAGTAACAATAAACTGCATTTTTGCAGAGATTTCTGGGATATATTTTCATTAGCTGGTTATTATAGATTACACTGCTCCACTTCCTGCCGTCTGCATTATTACAGCATTTCTGCCAGGGAATTTATTGTGGCAACAAGTGGTTCACTTTTCTTGAGTATAATATAAAAGCACCAGCCTTGTGACTTGTAAACATTCAATAAATATTTGCCAGGAAAATCATAGCTTTGACTTTGTGATTAAGAGCAATAAAACACATTGTTAAACGGCTCCATTTTTCTTAGAGATGATGTAGAGCAAGGAAAAGGGCTCTGTCTGTCATTATTGTTACTTAGCATTAAGGATGATGTCTTCTGTGCCCTCTGGCACTGCTACAGCATCTTGCTTGGAGATAACATTTAATTCGTAGGTCTATTTTATCTTTCACCTGTCACATAGAGACAGCAGTAACACAAAGTACATGGAGCACATAAAGCTCAAAGAGCTCAAAGAGACTTACACACAAGTCATCCTGTATCTTTCCAAGGCATGCTTATAAAAGACATTTAATACTAAGTTGTCATAACAAAATTCCACATTCTTCTAATGATCTTTCTCTATTCCTATAAGTGGCTACAAAACACAGAGCATGAAACCTCATTAAATAGGAGCATAAAAGAGCTGTAGTCAGTCCAGATCTAACTACAGCCAAATTACTCTGAACATTACACAATGCATGCTTCTATTAACTGAATCTATACAGTATAACCAATGTACTATACACCAAGGAACTTAAATCTTTCACAATAATGCTTTATTTGATGATGATCTGTATACAACATAGTGAATGTCTATCTGCTTTCAAAGCAATCATACAGCAAAGGAAGCAGCCAGCAGCTGTGCCATGAGTAGTCAGGGTGCCACCTCTACAAGAGTGTAATGAGACCTTAGAAATCAGAACAAACTGGCAAATTAAACAGAGATTTGACAGTAGATGCCAACACCCTAATTAATCCAACATGAATAGCTCAGTGGCGGCACGGCAGGTGGAAGCGTGTGGCTGATAGAAGCAAACTTTAGCTTATCCCAAAAAGTGTTTAATCCAAGAGTGCCTGCCTGTCAACATGGGAACAGGAGCAATTATGTGTTTACCTAATGGTAGAAATACGTATTAATAGCCCCGAAAATCCTTTAAGCACAAGTTCAAATTAACTAGGATCAAGCACAAGATATGGTGGGTGCCTAAACTAAACATATTGTGAATAGTAGTGTGCGTGTGTATATAATATATATCCAGAACTATTTGTAGATAGATGGAGGATACTGATATCTAAACTGACAGATGACATTCATAATTCATATTGATACACATCACAGAAATTATGCTTAATGGGGGCACTAAAGATCAATTTCTCAACTACCCTCATTTGATAGCTATAAATCAAATTATGACTAACACGCAAGCACCTTTTTAGGGAAACTTTACAAACTTTAACATCATATTTTGGGACTACGCACCTATGGTAAGGTATTGTTTGCAATGCAAACTTATTTTTTTCTCTGGTTTCTGGTCCCTCTAGTGATGCTTGTGGCAGGACAGATATGGAAGGGTTAACAGAAATATTCTACGCTCGGTACTGTGAAGCATGCATACAAAGAAGTGCACATTAGTCACAAAAAATCAAAGGTAGAAGATGATAAAGGCAATAATGAAACTCTTACCTATAGTAAAGCTAAAGCCATCGATGCTAAAAGTGGCGCTCCTGCATTTTTTAAATCCATCTTTCCTGCTGCTGGGCTCAGTCATTGTCCCCACTTACTAATTAGTTACAGGTGCTCTTCCTTTTATATCGGCAGAGATTCAATGCTGGTTATAAGTAGTCCTGCCCGGATATCTGCCTGTGGCAGCACTTACACCCCACTTCACACATCTCCTAATGCAGAGACAGCAGTGACTGTGAGAAAAGCACCCAACACTATCTCCTCCCACTGAGACTGTCACTGCTCTACTACTGACATGTAGCATTGACTTAAACAAGTGCTGTGGGACCCACAGTGCAATGTAGTAATCACACCTAATGAGTCCACAGTCGCCGTATGTACTGTGACATTTGTTGTGTCTACTGCCGCACTAACAGCCATTTTTAGGCGAACTACTGCTGCCAGCAAAGTTACAGCTGCATGTGATATTACAGATGTTAGATCAACTACATCTATTATTTATCTGCTGGTTGTCATGGGTACATGAATTAAAGAAAAGATATTGGTTAACACAGGGCATCACATAAAATGTTTACTGTAAAACAGCTACAAACAGAAGCGCCTTGCCTGAAGTAAATCCCAATCTTTAGTCCGAGACACCTCTGGACAAAGGGGAAGATGCACAAAAGACTAACTACGAGGTAGAAGAATAGAAGGGTGGATGAGAATTCAAGCACTGCATTAGTTAAAAAAACACTTTGAAAATATACACCTGTAAGATCACATGGAGATCTAGATCCTGTGATTTTAATACCATTGAAGTTTTCACAGCAAAATTATGTTTTGGTGCATGATTTAAGCTAATGATAATATCATATTACAACTTATAGCAACTCATGCCTCACTCATATCTTTAAGAGAGATTAGGAAAAGGACAAAAAGAAGGACCCAAAATAATATTGTGTTATAAAGAGCTGTTTTAGATGTGACGATCAGATGATCACTATACTGGCCTTTAAAGCAAAGTTGACTTCATGAGAAAAAAACCCTTTAACCCCTTCGCACACCACAACGGACTATAATATATTATAATCTTGTGGTGCTGTTGAGAAGGAGGGGTATGGCGACAGCTCACGGGTAGAGCTCTCTCCATACACAGCGATGTCAGCTGTATAACATAGCTGACACCCACCTCTAATTGCCACAATCGGTCCTGGCACTGATTTCAGCAGTTAACCTGTTAAGTGCTGTGGTCAACCCAATAGCGGCACGTAACAGCTCTGCCGGTGGGTGCCGCCATCTTGGATGGCCGATCAGTTCTCCCTGTGATGTCATCTGAGTGCACCAAACGGATGCCTTTGCAGCCTACAGGCTCATAGAGATTCATAGGTCTGCAATAAAATTACTATATACTGCTATACAGTAGTATTGCAGTATATAATATGAGTGATCCAAGGGGGTATGAAATAATAGTAACACCATAACAGAAAATAGCACCCAAATGTCAGAATCACCACTTTTTTGCCATTTTCCATCCATAAATATTTAAATAAAACATCAGTCATATAGGTTCCAAATTGATATAAGTTAAAACCCCAGTACAAAAGATGACACCTGACATAGCACTGTACAACAAAGTTTTTGGCCTCAGAATTTGGTAAAATGGCAAAAGATTTACATTTTTTTAAATCTGTTAAAACTTAATAAAAATTTATAAAATTTGATATCCATGTGATTTTACTGGCCAAAACAATAAAGGAGAGGTGTCATTTGGAGAATAGGAGAAAGACATTAAGAAAGACAAGAAAATGCTGCAAATGCGTTTTTTTGGTCAATTTCACCATACTTTCCAGTACGTTGTATGGAATAATAAATGGCGCCACTAAAATGTACAATTTGACCCACAGATAGCAGAAATGAAAAAGATCAATCTTGAAAGAGTTAATTTATTAATGAATTTTGGGCCCAAACAAAAACAAGTATGGCAGGTCCCTTGAGAATTTCCTTAGCTCTGTCTCCAACTGTATTTTCTGTTTCTGGGTTTCAGGCAGTTTAAGGTTATCATAGGTATCAACTGCCTTCATGGCAACCTCTCAGAATCTAGCTTTACATCTCTAGCGCAGAATTGAGATACAGCATCCCTGTCATCATACTACACTGCCAGGGCAATAGGAATACAGAAATAAACTGAGAGATGCTTTTCATACACTTCTTTCTACCACTAATCCAATATTATCAACTTCGCATGGACCGTCCACTGACTTTAGATGTCAGCAGATGCAGGTCCGGAGTCTGCAGCAAAGAAATCCGCTAAAAATTCCCTGTCACTAGAGCCTTTTCAGGCTGTGTCACTAAGGGGTTAAGAAATAAGATTTAACGCTGGGAATGGGAAGTCTATGAATATGAATTCTACAGTTTAGTCACTGTAGACCCCTTTGGGGCAGATTTACTTACCCGGTCCGGTCGAGAACCCGTGGTGCATTGTCCAACAAGGATTTGGGCCCGGCGTGATTCACTAACATTGTGTGTCGAAGTTCCTACATGTGTCGCTGCAGCACCGAGGTCTGCCGGAGTTCACCTGCTTCTTCCCAGTGCATGTGAGTGCTTGATCTTGCCACACAGATAATTTTTTCCGATTCTTCGGTTTGTCTGAATCCGTTGGGTTGTCCCCCGATTTCTGTCGTGTGCAAGTCGGCGTCGATGGGCCAAAATCTGATCGCATGCGGCAAAATCCAGGGGCAATTCGCCGCAAAATGGAAATAATATTTGGGAGACCCGACAAAAGTGCAGCGAGGGGGCCCTTAGTAAATGAGCCCCATTATCTTGCTGCAGAAACAGCCTAGTGAATGAGATTACCCCAAATCTTTTCAGCATATCACAAAAAACAAATTGCCTTTCTGTGTAGATTTTTTTATTTTAACTATCAGGGAAAATCAGCAACTTTTTATATAAAAAGATTAAGGCCCCTTTCACACTTGCATTGTAAACGCGCGTTTTCTGCGCGTGCTTTTGACGTGCAGAACTTGCATTGCACTCTGACCCATTGTAACCAATGGGTCTTTTCAGACTTGCATTTTTTTTCACGCACACACGCAGGTCTTTTTTTAACGTGCATTTAAATCTCGACATGCTCTACTTTTGCAAGTCACGCGCGTGAAAAACGCACCATACAAGTCTATGGAGATGCATCAAAAACGCACTGCACTCTGAGACACTTGCAAGTGCAATGCGTTTTTCACGCATCAATTGCAATAGAAAAGATAGAGCTCAATCCTGAGTCCATCTCACGCGCATTTTCTGCGCGATTACAATGGATCAGACTGCAATGCAAGTTCTGTGCGTCAAAAGCAAGCACAGAAAACACGCATGAAAAACGCAAGTGTGAAAGGGGCCTAAGGGCGCGGTCCCACGTTGCGTTTGCAAACGCAGACGCAGACCAAACCGCGCCCACCGGGCGGTCCGCGGTCCAATCGCATCGGCGTTTCTCTATGTTTCTATTGAAAACGCCGATGCGATTGGACCGCGGACCGCCCGGTGGGCGCGGTTTGGTCTGCGTCTGCGTTTGCAAACGCAACGTGGGACCGCGCCCTAACAGGCATACATGGCAGGTGACTGAATTATAAGCAGACACCTGCCATACACGCCTGCAATTGTGCCTGCTACCTATTACAGGTGTTCTCCATTTAATTGACTCCGTTGAACACAACCCCAGCATTTCCATGGAAGCAGTGCATGCAGGATGCCATATTGAATGAGATTGTTAAGCCCCTTTCACACTTACGTTTTTCACGCACGTTTTCTGCGCGTGCTTTTGATGCGCAGAACTTGCATTGCACTCTGACCCATTGTAACCAATGGGTCTTTTCCGACTGGCATTTTTTTTCACACACACACGCGCGTTTTTTTTAACGCGCGTTTAAATCTCGACATGCTTTACTTTTGCAAGTCACGCGCGTGAAAAACGCACCATACAAGTCTATGGAGATGCATAAAAACGCATTGCACTCTGAGACACTTGCAAGTGCAATGCGTTTTTCACGCATCAATTGCCATAGAAAAAATAGAGCTCAGTCCTGAGTCCATTTCACGCATTGAAATTGCATCAAAAACGCGCATGAAAAACTGAGACACTGAACAAACTCTGACTGAAAACTGATTGCACTCTGATGCAAAATGTGCGTTCTTCACTAACCAAACCCTGATCGCACCCTGATCAAACTCTGACGTGATCTGCAACGCAAGTGTGGAAGGGGCCTTACCCTTGTGTTATCATAGGGGGAAACTCAGTTGCTCTGAGGGGCTCCCAAGGCTGTCAATCAAGAACAACTAAAATAGACTGTCAAAGGTGAATAATCAAATCTTTTCTTTAAGTTTATAAAACACAGAGTTAAATCACTTATTGAAACTCATATTTAATAAATAAAATCATACACAAGTTGAGTACTCCATGTCCCAAAATGTGTGGTTATCAAAATATGGTGAACACTGTAACAGAAAAAGAAAATGTCCTAATGTCCGAATTTCTCTGGGTTTTGCCATTTTACCACCCATAACATTTTATAAGAAGAGACCAAAATGTTGTGCAGTTGTAAAGTTAAGGTGGTCTCAAAGGAAAAGGCAGATGGTCTCAATGAAAAACACAGCTGACACAGCTCTGTATATTAAAGTATAAAAGAGTGGCAGAAATATGGAGAAATATGGTGAAATTCAACATCTTTTTTTAAGGTATTAAAACATAATAAACTTATATGCATTTGACCGAATCCATATAAATTTGACACCGTATACATTTGGAAGAAAATTGCACAATCTACCATATTTGGATTTGCAATGTACCGGCTTCCTGGTACATTGCACAGAATATTGAATGATACAACAGTACAATTTATTTGGCAGAAAACATTCCTCATACATCTCTGTAAGTGGAAAAATGAAAACGTCATTGCTTTTGAAAGCTGAGAAAAAAAAATCCGAACACAAAAAAGGGCTGCTGCGCTAAAAAGTTAAATACAATTAAAATAAATACCATTCAATGTAAAATGAACCACACAGATCACCGGTTCTTTGGCAATTATAGGTACTTGCCGAAAGCATGCCAAAAAAGTATATTGCTAAAAACATAGATGTTTGGTATTGCTGTAAGAGTGAGGGAATTAATGCTCTTTCACATTGCCGTTGGTGCTTAGCTTCAGTTGCGCATCCGTTGTGTTTTGTCTTCATTGTGTCTCAGTTTTTCTTCTGTTTGTCTCTTTAGAGGGTTGTAACCTGCTCTACATTATAATACATCATTATAATATTAAACCATATTTTTTCACAATCCTTCATATGCACAAAATTTCTAGCTTCCCAGTTGTAATTATGGCTTAACCAAGACATTACCACAATGTACTGTATAAATAAAACTTTAGGAAGAGATTCATGTCACTGACTATGCTTTAGCAGTACCATGAAAAAGTTGAACAGATATTGAAAAATATGAATGTTTATTTTTAATATAATTTTCTTTTGTCTATTTCAGTCCAGTTGATATTGGTATTTTATCACAATAGCCCTCCAATCCTGCCAGCTGCAGTAATTGCCTAATGAGGTCATGGACAAAGGAATAAACAAGAAGCAAGAAATAACTGAGATGATTAGGAAACAATTACAAGTCATAAAGCATGGGATTGAAAGACCGGTATTATAAACATATGGAGGTCTGGATAAGTCATATGCTTTAGTTTCTCCAAATGTAATATACTGAAAAAGTTTCACCCTCCCATAAACCATTCTGCTTGGTAAGAGACCTGCATTGAATGACATTTTTTATTATTATTGATTTTAATAAAAATACTAAATGTTAAGCAACAGACTGTATTTTATTGAAAGTAATGTTTACAGGTTGATTTAATATTTGATGTAACCTGGACGGTCTACTCCAAGTTCTATCCTTAGTGTCATACATCAGATTGATGGGATTGGAAAGTTGGTCATTAAAAGTATAAGTCTTGAAAACAATTTTAAGAATTATATAAAAAGGGAATACTGGTCCTTATTTATTAAGAGTATTTGGCCATTTTGGGTGGCCACCTTAGTCCGGGGCTCCCAGCCAATGGTATGACTGCCACTTGCAAAGACGTTAAGTGAGGCAGCAAGACTACAACTCTGTCAATTAGTGGAAATTGGACCCCCCATTTTCTTGATTGTTCCAACCGGACATGGGACAATGCCTTTAAGGACACAATCAGTTTGTTCTTATGACTTTTATTTTTAGCCTGTGAATGGTAGTAAACTACAGAACCTTCTGAATCCTCATATAATACAGTGAAGTATTTTCTGTCCTTTCTGTCATTTCTGTTGACAACACATAGCAGGCAGCTAATATGGTACTAATACTGAAGGCAACATGGCAAACCTAGGAACCATCATGAGGCCCCAGAATGTCATAGCAAGACATCTGCTACCAACTCACAAGCTAGACAACAATGGCTTTTGCAAATATTGCTATGACAGGGATTGTAAAACACGCCCATATGGATATGGTGGTTTTGTACACACAAGTAAAAGATTGTTATTGTCCAAACAAACAAAATTTTTAAATGAAAGGATGCAAAGAATTCTAGATGCTTGAAGTCTCCTTGAAAACTCCTATTTTCAAATCCAATTTGTATTTACATGTTTTTTAATTTATTGGTTACCTCTAATGATGAGGTCACACGTGGTGTTTTGGTGGTGTTGTGAAATGCATTACATCAGCTGATGAGAGGTGATTTTCCTTATTACATTACTGTTAACATTTGCTTTGTGTATGCAATGTTAATGCATGTGTTAACACATTTGCTAACAATATGTTAACATGTGTGTTTTGTAAAAAATGAAGGACACTGTCTCAAATCCAATATTAACAGTAATGTCCACTCCTGTACATAACCCTCTCACATAGCTTGTGTCCATGTGAGGGGGTCCATGTGAGGGGGTTATTGCTAACACACATGTTAACAATAATGTAATTAGTAAAATAAGCTCTCCTCAGCTGTTGTAATGTGTTTTAAAATGCAACTAAAATGCCATGTGTGACCTCACCCATTGAAGTAACCAATAAATTAAAAAAATGTAAATGAAAAAAATTATGAATTTAAAAAGAACAGGTTAATGTGCAAAATTTTAAACATCTAAAGCATGTGAAATAATTCCAATTTACATGCTAAAACGGGTCTATGAAAAAAAATTCTTCCTTTGCACCTGCCCTGGACCAGATGCAAATTTGTGCCTAAAAAGTCGCAAAAATCAGCAAAAAAAAGTGATACATAAGTTAAAAGTCGGAACATCTGGAAAAAAAAAGATACCTAAGTCACACTGCACAAGTTGTAAAGTCGCAGTGAAAAGTCGCCAAAACTAGAAAATTTAACTGGCAGAAATAAAGATATATGTCCCCCAATGTGTTCAGTTGGTAAGACCATTGGTTGCTGTCCAAGACACAAGTGCAGAAATTGTATAATATTGGTTCAAGTATCAAGAGCTATTTGTACATGAAGCCTCATGGCCTTCAAAAATAGCAGCAATGTTTGCGATAGGTATTTTTGGAAGTAACACGTGTTTTACTAACAAAAAAAAACTGTGAAGGATGGAGCACAGAGTCAATTATTTTAATAACACTGTAAGTTGCCTTTCAGTTTATGTATGACATTTACAAGAGCCTAGCTGTCATCAGATAGCTTTACTTTTGCATGTCATTAATTAAGAAATAAATAAAATGTTGTTGCAGAATGAATGTTCTGGTTCATTTCATCCAAGATGTAGTGCCTTTTTCCACTCTTCAAATCCTCAGACAGGATCTAAGACATAGGGAATCAGTACACAGATACACTAATTGGTGTCAAGGGAGTACAATGGTATAGAAACAGATAGAAAAACAGAACAAAACACACTCACTTCCTTCACTGTGTTCCTTCTGAGGGTAATTAACCTTCATCATATAAAAAGCAGTTCTCGGCCATTACTGATTAAGGTTATCAGTATTTAAATTCGACCTCCCATTAAAAAAAACTTTTTTTATCCAGATAGAACCATGAGCAATGAGAGAAAAAATTGTTCCTATCCTCTACTACATATGGCCTCGGAAGAACCTCAAGCTGTCCAGCGGTGTATCTTGGCAATTCTTTTTACATCCGCTTCTGGTTGTGGTCAAGTGGCTTTCTGATGCAAATTCTTAATAAATTGAAGAATAGAAATGAGCAATAAATGGGAAAGAAGTAAACATAGTCCCCCCCCATCCCCCCCCCCCCTCTTATATGTCCTCGCCATTGAATTATAATATATATGTGTTCAGCAAAACCTGCCAACCATGGATCCTCCTCCAACAATCTGCTGAGTACAGACAATTTATATAAGGACCTGAAGTGGTTTCCTCCCCAGTTTGCTTCAATTGTCCCCGTGCCACCCGTCCTGGACGCCCCCACCCTCTTGTCTACCCTGGCGCCTTATCTTTCTCCCTCACTCCACTCATCTTGTTACTTCCTCTTGCTCTCCACTTTATGTTTCTTTAGGAAGCCCCTTTTGGGCACTTTATTGAGTCTAAGGACTCCCTAATAGTTCTGCTTCTTAATTCCATAAAAATGGTCAGAGTGCAAAGGGGCCGGAGCGTATACATGAAGAAGTATACCAAAGGTTATTCAACTGCAAATTTTGTCATTAATTTGGTTTATACTTTGGTTTACAAGGACTGCGTTCCTGTTCTTTATTTGTACTCTTACTACCAATAAAAACAAATAAAAAAAAAATATATATATATATATATATATATATATATATATATATATATATGTATATATATAAATATATATACACTCACCGGCCACTTTATTAGGTACAACTGTCCAACTGCTCGTTAACACTTAATTTCTAATCAGCCAATCACATGGCGGCAACTCAGTGCATTTAGGCATGTAGACATGGTCAAGACAATCTCCTGCAGTTCAAACCGAGCATCAGTATGGGGAAGAAAAGTGATTTGAGTGCCTTTGAACGTGGCATGGTTGTTGGTGCCAGAAGGGCTGGTCTGAGTATTTCAGAAACTGCTGATCTACTGGGATTTTCACGCACAACCATCTCTAGGGTTTACATAGAATGGTCCGAAAAAGAAAAAACATCCAGTAAGCGGCAGTTCAAATGCCTTGTTGATGCCAAAGGTCAGAGGAAAATGGGCAGACTGGTTCGAGCTGATAGAAAGGCAACAGTGACTCAAATCGCCACCTGTTACAACCAAGGTAGGCATAAGAGCATCTCTGAATGCACAGTACGTCAAACTTTGAGGCAGATGGGCTACAGCAGCAGAAGACCACACCGGGTGCCACTCCTTTCAGCTAAGAACAGGAAACTGAGGCTACAATTTGCACAAGCTCATCGAAATTGGACAGTAGAAGATTGGAAAAACGTTGCCTGGTCTGATGAGTCTCGATTTCTGCTGCGACATTCAGATGGTAGGGTCAGAATTTGGCGTTAACAACATGAAAGCATGGATCCATCCTGCCTTGTATCAACGGTTCAGGCTGGTGGTGGTGGTGTCATGGTGTGGGGAATATTTTCTTGGCACTCTTTGGGCCCCTTGGTACCAATTGAGCATTGTTGCAACGCCACAGCCTACCTGAGTATTGTTGCTGACCATCTCCATCCCTTTATGACCACAATGTACCCAACATCTGATGGCTACTTTCAGCAGGATAATGCGTCATGTCATAAAGCTGGAATCATCTCAGACTGGTTTCTTGAACATGACAATGAGTTCACTGTACTCAAATGGCCTCCACAGTCACAGATCTCAATCCAATAGAGCATCTTTGGGATGTGGTGGAACGGGAGATTCGCATCATGGATGTGCAGCCGACAAATCTGCGGCAACTGTGTGATGCCATCATGTCAATATGGACCAAAATCTCCAGCACCTTGTTGAATCTATGCCACGAAGAATTGAGGCAGTTCTGAAGGCAAAAGGGGGTCCAACCCGTTACTAGCATGGTGTACCTAATAAAGTGGCCGGTGAGTGTATATACAGTATATATATATTTGAGATCAGAATTAGAAGAGAACAATTTTCCTAATTGTCAAGGTCATTGTGCAGTCCTATGAGAATATATCATAAACTTAGTAAAATAGCAGTATTTTAAGCTTATTGCATAATGTGTCTATACTGTAAAGCACCGAGTGCAGGGTGCGCCAGATTCAGGATTTCTGGCACATGTTCTTCATGATCTGGCGCCCCCTGCACTGCCCTGACAGACTGCGTGTGACACAATTATGCCAGACTTTGCATGTTAAATCCAGTGCACTGTCTGACTGAGCGCCTCAACACCCCCTAATTTGTGTTGCATGATGCATAGTGCAGCTGCGCCACAAAGGGGTCACGTGTGATACAAATGTGGAGAAGGCACTTCTTAAATACACATGCAAGCAGTTTGCACTAAAAAGAACACGCAAAGTATGACAGAAAACTGTCGCACAGCCCTTATTAAATGTGCCCCATTACGTCTGTCAACAAAATGGGGAAAAACAGATCCAAATTGTGTAAAGAAGTCAGTGAAAGGTGGTGGATGAAGGTTGGAGAATGTCTTCTGCTGCAGGAGTAGGACCTCTCATACAGCTACATGGCAGAATGAAAGGAATTCATTAGATCCTTCTTCAACAACACGTGGTTCCGTCCTTGCGTTCATCAATCAGCAATTTTGATGCAGGACAATGCCCCCGTTACACAGAAAAACAGGTAAAATAGTTCCTTGAAACAATGAATGGCCAGCTCCAGTCCTGATCTAAACCTGATAGAAAACCTCTGGAATATCATTGGTGACAAAGTTATGAACAAGAAATCCACAACTGCCACAAAACTGTAGAGGAGACTGGAATAAGAGTGGACCAAAATCTCTCCAGAGCCTTGTGAGAGACTAATGATGTTCTTTGGCAGCACAATGTAATTCATTGTCACATTAAGAAAAAGTAATTTTAATCTTTGTTTGTGCTACAGTCATTGTTGTTCTCTAACTATGTTGTTCTCTAACCTTGTTTGCAACATAAAGGTTTCATGTCGATATACTTTGGTAAATTTTTAAAACACTCTTCTAGTGGCATGGTGTTCACCTTTCAAAAAAATCCATCAATAGTTTATCAATGGAGATTACTTTATTTCTGAAAAGTTATCATACATTGTTCTCTAATTTTGATATTGAATGTATATGTTCCCATAATTTATATAGTGATATAAAGAACTATAATAAAGAGTCCAACCCATAATGAATTATGTACAGTGACCTCCTTAAAAGGAACCTGTCACTACATTTGCACATATACAGCTAGTGACAGGTCCCCATAGAGAACTATTAAATAACTGACATCATTCTTTTAGCTAAAAATTATCTCCCTCACATCCCCATAAATCAACTTTATCTTATATTAGCTTCCATCAGAGGGGGCATGTCCTGCTTGGCCAGCTCCTCCTATTTACACCTCCATGTCCCATGCTTCTTCTCAGCATGTCATATGACCAGGGTGACATCATCATAGGTCATTTAGTCTCCTAACATTAGCAAACTGTACCTCACGAATATATGTGATCACATGGCAGTATTATGGCATGATTACAGTATGCCCCTGTGGACTTCTACTCCTTCCCATCCTCCATGGAGGCTACTGTGATATCATGTGATCAGATACATGCATAAGTAACAGGATCTTAGTTAATGTCACCCTGGTCAGATGACATGAAGGGGCCAATGATGTTCCACAGCTCTAACTAAATGTTCCACATATGCAGTTCTGTAACACAGAGACTTGTTAATCGGGAACAAGGAGGCAGGTAACTCATGAAAATGCAGGGCTTCATTGGACTCATTGCAGCCAAGGAAAGGAATAGTTTAGGGATAAGGGCAATGCTTTTTAATCATTTTTTCTAATAATGTATTTATTTTGGGTGAGCTAATTTGCGCGACAGGTTATCTTTAATGAATTATAATAATACCCAAAAACAGAGGCTGACCATGTCTCTTTAGATATGCACATTGTCTACTGAAACACGCCAAGACAATGGGGATGCACAGTCCAAAATACCGTAAAATCACCTTGAAGAGAATGAAGCAGTTGAACATTGAGATTGTTCATCACTCCTGTTTTACATGGCTTTAATAAAGTAACCAAAATGGAGAAGGGTAAGGGCAATTTGCTTAATTCTCTTTGACAATAATCAAAATATACATTAGGCCATCGTAAAATATATCGTAAAAAATACTTATCATGACCACAACAATGATTAATGATATGCCTAAAGGGAAACACATAATGAATTTATAAAATATAATACTTATCACACGTATAATGAATTATAATATAAATAGTGATCCATGAAACAAATATTAATATAAATACTAACCCCTCCCCCAATAATTTATTAAACATAGGTTTCCTTCCATGATAACATAAAGTAGTAATCATAATATTAATGGATTTTTATTTATTATGTATCATGTTTAAGATATTTAATGTATTTATTAATAAAATTAACAATTGTATTGTCCATAATAATTTTTTTATTAGAATTAGTTTATTATAAACAGTGAACACCGTAATAAATAAATTGACCCCCCCATATAATCAAGATATGTACTGTATGCCTGTGTGAATTTATATATGAATATGTACAGTAACCCCAATAAAAAATTTTTAGATATCCACTTAAGAATTTAAAAAAATCAAAAAATGGTGGCACTCCAAGTTCAGTGAAAAAGGAATTCTTTTATTCCAAAAGTGCTACGTTTCAGCTCCCATATCTGGAGCCTTTCTCAAGCCTTGAGAAAGGCTCCAGATATGGGAGCTGAAACGTAGCACTTTTGGAATAAAAGAATTCCTTTTTCACTGAACTTGGAGTGCCACCATTTTTTGATTTTTATATGTAGAAGGATTTAACAAACCTGAAGGTTGAGCACCCGATTTTTCTTAACTGGTGCAGCTGAATTGTTTTATTTTTTTCTGCACTTAAGAATTTAGTGATATACAGTACCTATTAATTAAAATAATACACAACTCACTTATCCCTTCCTCCTTCTGTTTCTCAGGCTCCTCCTGGATACCCTTGCAACATCCCCCACCAGACCCCAGCCTTTCTTCGGTGGTTGTAGACAGCCGGGGTCCAGAATACCGGAATGGCTGTCTTATGCTGCCCGGGCACGCTATGGTCACGGTGCTTGGTATTGGGACCGGAGGATGGGTCTACAGTCTGGCAGGTCTCAAGGGTATGTGCAAGAAAAGTGGAGGGAGAGGCTGATGCAATAGGTTTCTCCCTGGGGACACCCCTGAGGTATACGTAGGAGTCCCTGGATGATGGAGGATGGGGAGCCCGTGATGATGATGCAGCCAGAGATTAACAGTAGCATCAGATTCAACATGGTGGAAAGCTGGTGAGAGATAGCTGGTCTACAGGAAGGGTTGCACACAGCTTGGTAGTAACTTCAGGCTGGGTTGGTAAAGATGGAGCCAAGTACAGATGGTGTACCTCTGCTCTGGGGCTTTATCTCCTGATTTGCCCTGGGTACCCCTGCTTCCTGGCATTAGGACAGTGGAGAGCTGCACTCTCCTCTGCTTGCTTTGCTGACTAAACTGCAGGACCACGTGCTCCCGCCCACCATGCTCCCCTGGTCAGGTGGTAGCACCCTCAAACCAGCCTCAAGCTTGCTTTACAATGGTACAAGGAATATTATTGGTTATTAACATTTCACCTGTTGACTCTTGCCTGACCAGGCAGTGGCTTCAAGCAGCAATTACTAAGTTTACCTAGCAGTAGTTTCTGAATGAGCTCACCAGATAGATCTTGACAAGGAGAGGGCACTATTCCCAACAACCACCTAGCCTATGCATTGTCAGGGGTGTTGTACCCATATGGCACAAAAACATTGGGGCTCATTTAGTAAGGGTCCGTGGAGTGCATTTTTGTGACTATTTCCGTTTTGCGGTGCATCACGCCGCGGATTGTGTCGCACACGATAGGATTTTGGCGCAGCGGCGGCGGCTTGCACGTGACAGAAATCGGGGGGGGGGGCAGCCACTGGACAACCTGACGGATTCGGACAACGCGCAAGATTTAACAATTAGAATTGTGTTGCAAGACACGCACTTACAAGCACCGAGAAGAAGAAGGTGAACTCCGGCGGACCTGGTTCATGAATCGCGCCGGACTTCATGCTCGTCGGACCGTCGGAATCGGGGATCGTGACTGGACCAGGTAACTAGATTTGCCTCATTATGTCACAGTGAGGGTGCCACAAAATGTTTTACAGAAAAACACTGCTGCACTGCCCTAAGTCAACAATATTATCCTCATCTTAAAGCATAACTAAAACTTTTGACAAAACTGTATCAATTAACAGTGCAGATAATAGTAGTAAACCTCTTTAATGTGTCCTTCTTTCATCCTGGTACTTCCTTCCTTTTTTTAAGAAGTTTGTGTAAATAGGATTTCTGTCCTGTACTCCACTTTTTGCCAATACTTTTCTGCACACAAAAAAAGCTTCAAAGGTTTAAGTAAACTTTTAATACTATAGACATTTAAGAGGCAAAGACTACCCCTACTTGCTCCTCCTGGCCGGCACCCTGGTTGGTGGCTCACAACAAATGGTAGAAAAGATCCTGGATAAGCAAGGAGAATATTTTCTTTAATTGTAGCATTTTCTATACATTTTCTCGTTATTAATTTATGGAACGATTCGCAATATGGACATTATAGTATCTCCTTCGTTTTAATGTGTTTTTTATTCTTTGCACTCCAATGTGCAGTCTCCTTAGGACACCTCATAAATCTTGCCATAGGGATAGTCATAAGGTTCTAGATAGGGACTGTTTATTAACTATGAAAAACACTATCATTTCTTAGTAGGGTCCATGGCGCAATCTTTAATGCATACTAAAAAGTTTTCAGTGTGGTTTGAAACTCTTTGGTGGACCAAATAAATATTGTTTCTCATTGTGCATAAGAAGGAACATGGAAGGCTGCTGTTACAGCTTTTCCCCTTATCACAACGTGGCAACTTCTGCTATAACAGTGCCACTGCTAATTCCTCTTGAATCAGATTAAGTTATATACCATAGCCTCTACAGCAGGAATCATTCTCCTGTCTGTGTTCAGCTGCTTTTGACAGCCAGTCAAACATAACCATTAAAAGGCAAATAGGACATTAATGCTAAAAAATGTACTTTAGTAAAGTGTGGTAATCCAACCCCCTTACTTCTTACATAACAAGGTTTTAAGCAATGAAAGTAAACAACAATTGCCGGTGCTGGTTGCGCTAACAATAAACAGGATAGAAGAGAAAACAGCTGTGGACCTAAGCTGGCTATTTGTGTAGAATGAAAAACAATTGTAATCTCGGAAGAGCACAGATTCCCCCGCCACACTGTTTGCATTCATATCTATTGCGTTCATTGCGGTAATTACTTTGTAACCTAGTGTTAATATTGTAAATCACAATATACAACCATCTCCAATCTGGTGCTAGTAACACTGACACTGATGTATACCACAAACTTTGTCAAGGTGTAAAAAAATATTTGTTCTAACAAATAAGAAGTTCCAGTTATCAGTGCACTAACTTGCCCTGTAGTTATGAATAGCGGCTTTATAGCAAACTCACACAGTGACTGGTTCACTAGGGTTTACTCTTTCCCCATGGCAATGTTCATCAATGAAAATAAATGTAATAAGTGTGAGTAAAAAATTCACAACTCTTTTATATTATATATTACTGAAGATACCCTTGGAAGTATATACCGGTAGTAGCTTTGAGTGTTTGGATGAGGGTGAATAATATGTAGAAGAGTGCAAAGAACTAACTTTGTTGTGAGTACTGACAGGGTTCAGGTTTCTAAAAACAGCACCTGGATCTGTGAATTACAACAATTACAATGGGACACATTCCTGTGCAGCGATAACATGGTCAGGTACCTGCAGCACAGGAATGCAGAGCCAGGGTCATTTCTACCACTGGACGAGACAAGCAACCACCCAGGGGACCAACCATGCGGAGCAGGTGGTGGGCACCAGCCTCCGTCCTCCACCTTCTCCATATTGCCCAAGAATCAATAGCATCAGAGTCTTTGAGAGGCTGATGCTATTGATAATGAGTGCGCTGCATCGGGCTCCGTCTATGAGCTTCTGTGTAGTGCCAGCGGCTCTGTGACTCTGCATGTATCTTGCCAGCGGCTCTGGGAATCTGCATGTATCCTGCCAGTGGCTCTGGGACTTTGCATGTATCCTGCCAGCAGCTCCAGGACTCTGCATGTATCCTGCCAGCGGCTCTGGGACTCTGCATGTATCCTGCCAGCGGCTCTGGGACTCTGCATGTATCCTGCCAGTGGCTCTGGGACTCTGTATGTATCCTGCCAGCGGCTCCGGGACTCTGAATGTATCCTGCCAGCGGCTCTGGGACATTGCATGTATCTTGCCAGCAGCTCCAGGACTCTGCATGTATCCTGCCAGTGCCTCCAGGACTCTGCATGTATCTTGCCAGTGGCCCTGGGACTCTGCATGTATCCTGCCAGTGGCTTTGGGACTTTGCATGTATCCTGCCAGCGGCTCCGGGACTCTGCATGTATCCTGCCAGCGGCTCCAGGACTCTGCATATATCCCGCCAGTGGCTCTGGGACTCTGCATGTATCCTGCCAGTGGCTCTGGGACTCTGCATGCATCTTGCCAGCGGCTCTGGGACTTTGCATGTATCTTGCCAGCGGCTCCATGAATCTGCATGTATCCTGCCAGCGGCTCCAGGACTTTTCATGTATCCTGCCAGCGGCTTCAGGACTCTGCATGTATCCTGCCAGCGGCTCCAGGACTCTGCATGTATCTTGCCAGTGGCTCCAGGACTCTGCCTCTATCTTGCCAGTGGCTCCAGGACTCTGCATGTATCTTGCCAGTGGCTTTGGGAATCTTCATGTTTCCTGCCAGCGGCTCTGGGACTCTGGATGTATCCTGTCAGCGGCTCTGGGACATTGCATGTATCTTGTCAGCGGCTCCAGGACTCTGCATGTATCCTGCCAGTGGCTCTGGGACTCTGCATGTATCCTGCCAGCGGCTCCAGGACTCTGCATGTATCCTGCCAGTGGCCCTGGGACTCTGCATGTATCCTGCCAGTGGCTTTGGGACTTTGCATGTATCCTGCCAGCGGCTCCGGGACTCTGCGTGTATCCTGCCAGCGGCTCCAGGACTCTGCATGTATCCTGCCAGTGGCTCTGGGACTCTGCATGTATCCTGCCAGCGGCTCTGGGACTATGCATGTATCCTGCCAGCGGCTCCAGGACTCTGCATGTATCTTGCCAGCGGCTCCGGGACTCTGCATGTATCTTGCCAGTGCCTCTGGGAATCTGCATGTATCCTCCCAGCGGCTCCGGGACTCTGCATGTATCCTGCCAGCGGCTCTGGGACTCTGCAGATATCTTGCCAGCGGCTCTGGGATTCTGCTTGTATCCTGCCAGTGGCTCCGGGACTCTGCATATATCCTGCCAGCGGCTCCAGGACTCTGCATGTATCTTGCCAGTGGCTCCAGGACTCTGCATGTATCTTGCCAGTGGCTCTGGGAATCGCATGTATCCTCCCAGCGGCTCCAGGACTCTGCATGTATCTTGCCAGAGTGCCTCTGGGAATCTGCATGTATCCTCCCAGCGGCTCCGGGACTCTGCATGTATCTTGCCAGTGGCTCTGGGACTCTGCATGTATCTTGCCAGCAGCTCCAGGGCTCTGCATATATCTTGCCAGTGGCTCTGGGACTCTGCATGTATCTTGCCAGTGGCTCCAGGACTCTGCATGTATCTTGCCAGTGGCTTTGGGACTTTGCATGTATCTTGCCAGTGGCTCCAGGACTCTGCATATATCTTGCCAGTGGCTTTGGGACTTTGCATGTATCTTGCCAGTGGCTCCAGGACTCTGCATGTATCTTGCCAGCAGCTCCAGGACTCTGCATGTATCTTGCCAGTGGCTCTGGGACTCTGCATGTATCTTGCCAGTGGCTCTGGGACTCTGCATGTATCTTGCCAGCAGCTCCAGGACTCTGCATGTATCCTGCCAGTGGCTCTGGGACTCTGCATGTATCTTGCCAGCAGCACCAGGACTCTGCATGTATCCTGCCAGTGGCTCTGGGACTCTGCATGTATCTTGCCAGTGGCTCTGGGACTCTGCATGTATCTTGCCAGCGGCTCTGGGATTCTGCTTGTATCCTGCCAGTGGCTCCGGGACTCTGCATATATCCTGCCAGCGGCTCCAGGACTCTGCATGTATCTTGCCAGTGGCTCCAGGACTCTGCATGTATCTTGCCAGTGGCTCTGGGAATCGCATGTATCCTCCCAGCGGCTCCAGGACTCTGCATGTATCTTGCCAGAGTGCCTCTGGGAATCTGCATGTATCCTCCCAGCGGCTCCGGGACTCTGCATGTATCTTGCCAGTGGCTCTGGGACTCTGCATGTATCTTGCCAGCAGCTCCAGGGCTCTGCATATATCTTGCCAGTGGCTCTGGGACTCTGCATGTATCTTGCCAGTGGCTCCAGGACTCTGCATGTATCTTGCCAGTGGCTTTGGGACTTTGCATGTATCTTGCCAGTGGCTCCAGGACTCTGCATATATCTTGCCAGTGGCTTTGGGACTTTGCATGTATCTTGCCAGTGGCTCCAGGACTCTGCATGTATCTTGCCAGCAGCTCCAGGACTCTGCATGTATCTTGCCAGTGGCTCTGGGACTCTGCATGTATCTTGCCAGTGGCTCTGGGACTCTGCATGTATCTTGCCAGCAGCTCCAGGACTCTGCATGTATCCTGCCAGTGGCTCTGGGACTCTGCATGTATCTTGCCAGCAGCACCAGGACTCTGCATGTATCCTGCCAGTGGCTCTGGGACTCTGCATGTATCTTGCCAGTGGCTCTGGGACTCTGCATGTATCTTGCCAGTGGCTCTGGGACTCTGCATGTATCTTGCCAGCAGCTCCAGGACTCTGCATGTATCTCGCCAGTAGCTCTGGGCAGGGCCGGCGCTATGGGTAGGCAAAATTGCCCAGGGCCCCTTGAAAGGGGAGAATCTCTTCTTTCAAATGAATCTTGAATTTTGTTTCTAGGTGCTATGGATCCAGAGATATTCAGGTTTAAAGTGAGAATATCAGGTGCCATTTTTATATATAAAAATCACTCCCGACGGCAGTTTAACAGTTATTATCTCCATTTTCCTAAAACTTAGTAACACAAATTTAGATTCAGGAGACTCTCTTCTTCCATAAGAAAAAAGAAGTAAGGTTCTATGTGTCACAGAGCCAGAGATACAGCCCTCTGAAATGTAGCCCCCTCCAGATTCTTAGCTATCAGGCTACATCAGGAGCATTTGGTGGACACAGGAGCTGCTGCTCCTCACAGATAATGGAAATATTCACTTTATATGTTACTACATTTTGAGAAGGAATAATATCAACTAATGTTTATGTTTTTAACCCTTCTCCATCCAGAACTATCTGAGAACACACTTTCTCTCTTATTCCCTTTTACTTTGTGATGGGGTCTGTATGATCTCCTCACATCTTACTGATTTAGGAAAGTATATTTTCTTTATATAAGTATCTGGATTTGTACATATTTTAGAGGAAATTTTGAATGTTAATTGCCAAATGCATCGCCTGGTTCTCTGCTTTCAAAATTCTATAGGTTTTATGGCGCCTTTACTTTTTATTCTGTTTTATTAATATATTTTGCAGGTTGTGACTGTAAAAATTTCTAGCTGAAAAAAAGATATCTAGTTATTACAGTTTTAGTGATATTATGTGGATTTACAGGCAGTCCCCGGGTTACATACAAGATAGGGTCTGGAGGTTTGTTCTTAAGTTGAATTTGTATGTAAGTCGAAACTGTATATTTTATAATGGAAGTTCTAGACAATTTTTTTTCTTTTGCCCCAGTGACAATTGGAGTTTCAAAATTTTTGGTGTAATTGGACCAAGAATTATCAATAAAGCTTCATTACAGGCATCTTACAGCTGATCATTGCAGTCTGGGACTATAATAAAGCATCCAGAGAGCTTCACCAGAGGTCACAGTGGGCAGAGGGGTCCGTTTGTAACTATGGGTTGTCTGTAAGTCGGGTGTCCTTAAGTAGGGGACCGCCTGTATTTATGTGAACAGATCAATGTGGGACATTTGTGAACTCTACACATGTCCATCTATTACATTTAGGAGATGTGAAGGTAAATATTTTCTGTTTGGAGCACATTTGTTGCCATCAAAGTCAAATTTTAAGTATTTTTTTGTAAAATGTTTCAGTTCGAATCAAATGCAATTTTGAAAATGGGGCAAGTGTCTGCTTTCAGAAAATATCAGTCCCTCTCCCCAATGGGCCTCACACTTCTAATCAACCTACCAGTAATTTTTTGAAGTGTGGGAGGAAACCCACGCAGACACAGAGAGAACATAAAAACTCTTTGCAGATGTTGACCAGTGCTGCAAGGCTGTAGTGCTAACCACTGAGCCACCATGCTGCCCATCAATCTCCTTATCATCTATCTATCTCCTAGTAGCTCTGGGAATCTGCATGTATCTTGCCAGTGACTCTGAGAATCTGCATGTATCCAGTCAGCAACTCATCTGCATCCTTTCAGCAGCCCTGTGTTTCTGCATCCTGCCATCGGTCCTGGGATTCTGCCAGTGGTCCCTGTATTCTGCCAGAATTGGTAACCTTGTCTGAACTGTGACCTGTGTACCCCTTTTAGCGTGATTTTGTTTTATGCACATTGTTCTTTTTTTGTCATTACAACTCTGGTGTCCAGAGAATGAGGGTACTGTGGCCCCTCTTTTAAGAGGGTTTACTGTCATGATCCTTTGGATTGACTCTTGTTGTAAGCCACATTCAGCTGCCTCTCAGTAGCTCCGGAAGTCTGGGTGACCAGTTAGCTGCTGGGGGCAGCATCCTGGGGTTGTATATTTGGCTGCTTCTCAGGTGTCTCGGGGAAGATTGTACTGGCCCTCAACATGACTTCTGCTTCCTGCCAGTGGCCCTGGGACTTTGCATCTTGCCATCCTGACAGAGGCCCTGAAGTCTTACCAGCATCTGGAAACCTGAATTCTGTCTGATTCTGTTTTATGTACACTGTTCACTGCTTTTGTTCAATGTTATGTACACTGTTCAATGTCTTGTTAATAAAATGTTTTTTTTTCTTTAAAAAAACATGGCACTCTCTTATTTTATGTCACAAATAACCTGCAAAATATTTGGCAGGGATAGAGGAATAACCTTTTTTTCCAATCATGTGTGAGACATATTACACAATATAAAGGAACCAGAATTTTTTTTTAATTAATATAAATGGAAAGTTTATGAAAACTTGTATATTATAAAGTTTTTAAGAAAAAGTGAACCCTTTGTAATTGGTTACAAATCTACATGGAATCCTGAAAAATGTGGTAGGATGCATTTATTTATTATCATTATTTATGACACTAATTAACAAGTTTGGGACGCAAATACTTTAGGACTTAAAGGGGTATTCCAGAAATATGAACTTGTGATACAAAAAACCATAATGCTATAAATAAATGAATACAACAAAATGCAATGTCATTAATCAAAAAGTGAAGCTTAAATAGTTTGCTTTTATGATTCACAAAATGTTATGGGCTTTCTAAAGTAGGCGGAGGTATCTCTAAGATGGCCGCCATCTACAACTACAACTCCCATGATCCCTCAGTTCTCAGTAATAGCCCCTCCCTCTCATGCTCTGCTCATGATGATGTAAAAGACACTCCTGCGCTGTTGCCATAGTAATGATGTGTAAATGCCATCACTGCACATTGCCCCACTGAAATGACCTCTAACCACAACACTGGCCATACTGGATGCACTGCAACCAACCGACTACAACCAAACATAGTGATGATCATGATCAAGACCTGTCCTGGAAGGTCCAGAACAAATTCTGTCCTTGCTGATTAAAGGGCCAGGAGTATTTTAAAGGGAACCTGTCACCAGGACCTCATTTTCACCAAAGACAGATTGTAAAAGCCCATGACACCTGCAGTACAAAAATGCCTCTTTGCCTTTTCTAAGCATTTGAATTACAATATAATTGTGTGTTATAACTTACTCTTGCATCCTGACAAAATCCTGGTGTAGTCACAGGGGTTGGGCTTTGGTTTGGATGCATTCAAAAAACAACATGTGACTTGACTGAGCTGCAGGCTGCCTCCATCTTTCTGCTCCTGTACAGCTTGTCCCTCCCCACTGATGTCAGGTTGACCATGCTGTGACCTCTGAGAAGGAGCAGAAGGAGGAGCAATACAGGAGCACAGAGGTGGGGGCCAAGCTCTGAGGAGTGAGTAACACAAACAAGGCACATGTTTTTTTTTAAATGCATCCAAACCAAAGCTCAACCTCTGGGACTACCCCATGATTTTGTCACAATGCAAGGTAAGTTATAACACACACTTATATTATAATGCAAATGCTTAGAAAAGGCAGAGAGGCATATTTGCACTGCAGGTGTGATGGGCTTCTGCAACCTGTCTTTAGTGAAAATGTGGTCCCTGGTGACAGGTTCCCTATAATTTACCCTCATAGTGTATGAGCAAAACATTTTACAGCTAAGAGGAGAACATTTTTAAATAAAAACTAATTATAAATTAGCTTATATTTTAATGACCCATTTTAATATGAATTATGCTTATTCCTGGTATACCCCTTAAAGGCTCAGGCCCCTCAGTCTGAAGCCGCTGCCTTATTATTTTAGCTGTGTGCTTAGGGATATTGTCTTATTGGAAGGAGAACCTTCAGTCCAGTCAGGGCCGTCGTTCAGGGGTGGCAATCTGAGTATTTGCCGAGGGCCCTCTGTCCTAAATGGGCCCCCCATGTGGACTTTTGTGGGCAGAGGATGTATTGCTTCTTTAATAACCCCTTGGTTGAATGCCGGGTGAAGATGCTTATCATCTATCTCCTGTCTATATATCTATAATCTATCTGCCTCCTTATCTTTCTCATATCATTTGTCTATTTCCTACTCTCTTTGCTTCCTATCTATCAATAATCTACTTTATATTTATGCATCTTTAACCCCTTCACGCTCCGCGGCGGATATATCCGCCACGGAGCGCAGTGACTTAGCGCTCAGTGGCGGATATATCCGCCACGGCGCCTATGCCGGCTCGGCTCTGGATCAGAGCCGAACCGGCATCGGGAAACACGGGGTGCCGGCTGTAACTAATAGCCGGCACCCCAGTGTAACACCCGCGATCGGAGTTGTTTCCGATCGCGGGTGCTTAACCCTTTAGATGCCGCGGTCAGCGCGACCGCGGCATCTAACAAGCATCTGGGGTGTCTTTCCCCCACGATCGGCCCCCCCGAACCGTTTTCGGGGGGCGCCGATCGTTGCTATAGTAACTCTGGGGTCCGATCTGGACCCCAGAGTTACTAGCAAGAATTGCCAGTAAGATGGCGTCTGTGACGTCATCTTACTGGCAAAGTGCCAGCCTATGCAAGTGCATAGGCTGACACTGATAATACTCTGCAATACATGAGTATTGCAGAATATTATCATGAACAAGCAATCAGAGGATTGCTTGTTCATATCCCATGGTATAAAAGTAAAAAAGTAAAAAAAAAAGTTATTCAATAAAAAAATAAAGTCATAAATCACTAAAAATGCCCCAAACCCCCAAAACATATAAAGAGACATATAACTCAAAAAAAAAGTCTAAATCATAACACAAACCCCACATATATAGTATCACCGCGTCCGTAACAACCCGTAGAATAAAAGTAAATCATTATTGAACCCCCACGATAAACGCCGTAAAAAAAAACTGTTATAAACCCTCCAAAAATTATGATTTTTACCTTTTCAATCCCACAAAAAATGCTATAAAATGCGACCAAAAAACCATATGTACTCCGACATGATACTGGTGCAAAGTACAACATGTCCCGCAAAAAACAAGCCATCAACCAGCTCCGTAGCCAAAAACGTAACAAAGTTATGCCACTTGGAAGATGGCAATACAAAAATTATAGATTTTTCCCCACATTAGGGTTTTGTTTGACAAATTTAGTAAAACGTAAGAAAATATATTCATGTCTGGTATCCCCGTAATCGTATCAACCCATAGAATAAAGCTAACATGATTATTAGTCTATACGGTGAACACCAAAAAAAAAAAAAGTCAAAAATCCAGTACAGAATTGATGCTTTTCTACTCCTGCCCTCAAAAAAAGTTCCTAAATTTTCAACAATAGGTGATACCAACCCCAAAATGGTAACAATGGAAAAAGCATCTCATCCCGCAAAAAAAATGCCGTCACATGGCCCCAATAACGAAAAAGCGAAAATTTTATAGCCTTCAAAAGGGGCCAATGAGGAAACTAAAATCCTGGCAGCTGCAGGGCTCTCCTTCCCTTCTGCGTCTCGCTGTGCGCCCATAAAACAAGTCACGGCCACATGTGGGGGGTCTTTGTACTCAGGAGAAATTGCAGAACAAATTGTATGGTGGGTTTTCTCTTTTTATATTTTGGAAATGTGTAAATTTTAGTGCTAAATGAACGTATAAGGGAACAGTATGACCATTCTAAATTTCACCTCCATTTTGATTCAATTACTATGAAGATCTCAAGGGGTTAACAATCTTCGTAAAAGCTGTTTCTGATAGCTTGAGGGGTGCAGATTTGAAAATGGGTAGATTATATAGGGGGGTTTTGATGCTAAATATGTAAAATTTCATTCAAAACTGTATTTATCCCCAAAATAGTCAATTCTGAAAATCCGGAAAAGCGATATTCTATTTGTAAGCCGCGTGACATCAAAATAAATTATCCAGACATTTCAGAAATTATGAAAATGTAAAGTAGACAAATGGGAAATGTTATTCAGCAACTTATTTAGGTGGTAAATCTATCTGCCTGAAAACGCAATGATTTAGAATTTCGAAAATGGCAAATTTTTCAAAAAATTTATCATATTTTCTTTTTTTTGTAAATAAACGCAAAACTTATCTGCCAAAATTTACCACTAAAATGAAGTACAACATGTGGGGAAAAAACAATCTCAGAATCGTTTTGATAAGTAACAGTGTTCAAAAGTTATAACCATATAAAGCGAAGCAAGTCAGAATCCAAAAAATCGGGCTGAGCCTTAAGCTGTAAAATGGCTGCGTCCTTAAGGGGTTAAATCTATCATCTATCTATAAATCTAAATCATCTTTCATATTTATATCTATTTTTATATATGCATTATATTCTATCAACAATCTACCTATCATCTGCCTATATGCTATACAATTCTACTACAGTCCCATATTACAGATTGTAGTTTCAAACAGTAGTATGGTAAGGAAAATGTATTATTGTTCAGGGCTAAAAGTAGCAACCATACCGTATGTGACAGTTTATAAAAATAGCTTTTTTTTTGGATACCCACTTTTAGTTTTGCCAAGGCCCCCACTTTGTCTAAAACTTTCCCTGGTCCCAGTTTAAGGTCCAGAGTACCCTGGAAGAGGTTTTCATCCAGGATATCTCTGTACTTGGCCGCATTCATCTTTCCAGTTTCAGGGTTGGGATTGTATTTGGCAGGTGATGAGAAGTGTCTGGTTTACTCCTCTTATAATTTACTATAATCTTTGTGTAATAAGACCAGAGAATCTTATTTCTCATAGTCTGGGAGTATGTCATGTGTTTTTTTGTAAACTGTATGTGGCTTAAATATTTTGCACTGAGGATAGGCTTCTGTCAGCGCACTCTGCCATAAATCCCAGATTGCTGGAGGCTGCAGTGATAGTTGACTTCGTGGAACTTTCTCCCATCTCCCTACTGCATCTCTGGAACTCAGCCACAGTGATCTTGAGTTCTTCCCTACCTCTTTCACCAAGACACTTCTCCCATAATTGTTTAGTTTGGCTGGACGACCATGTTAAGCTGGACTCCAATGATGGTGTAGAACCATTTAAAGGAGGATCAGAAGGAAATGGACAGCACGTGAGATAAATATGAGTTTGACAGCAAAGGGTCTGAATACTCAAAACCATGTGATATTTCAGTTTTTCTTGTAGATATTTTTGCTAATTAATTAAACATTTTTCTTTTCTTCTGTCAATATGGGGTGCAGAATGTACATTAATGAGCAAAAACAAACTTTTTTGATATTAACAATTGGCTGCAATGAAACAAAGAGTTAAACATTTAAAGGGGTCTCAATACTTTCCATACCCACTGTACATCTAACTTTGCTATAACTTGTTTTCATCACTCCCATTATTTTGACTTACCCCTAGAGTAGAGGTTTATAGTTTTACTGTGATCAAGTTTCACAGTACAATAGAATACTTTCTGTTGATTTCTATATGAAATTAAATATTCTTCAGCTTTAGACAAGTGTGAAAACATTTGCAGAAAGAGATCCAGGCACTGTGACTGTGGTAATCTTCTTATGTTTGCTATCCATGGCATCATTGCTTCTAAAATAAATGTATAAAATTATGTTAATGAGGGCTCTGGGAGGAGTTTCCAGAGCCCCTCAGTGATGTCTTTTCACTGGTTGTTACAATGCGCAGAGCAGGTCTCCCCTCCCCCTGGACTCCCTGCTGCTGCTAGATTACACTACAGGGAGAGAGCAGGAGGAGGGAGACATATGTGTTGCTCAGCCTGTAAAAATACATCACTGTGGGCCTCTGGAAACACCCAACAGAGCGCCTCAGACTCATTAGCATAATTTGAAAGGTTTGTTTTAGAAGAAAAAAAGACCATAAATAACAAATATAAGATGACAACTATCACGGTACCTGGATCTATGAGTATGTTCTCTTGGCTTATCCATGCTTAATTTCGATGGTAGATTTCCTTTAAGACATGGGGGCACAGTGACAGCATCACAACACTGCCTAAAAAATTACTAAGGAGGGACTTCACCTAATGGATTACTGAGGGAGGATACTGCATAATGGATTACTAAGGGGCCAGACCTGCCTAAGTGAATACTAATGGGGGACCTTGTCTGATGGATTACTGAGGGGATACCCTGCTTAATGGATTACTAAGGGAGGCCCTGCCTGATGGATTACTGACTAAGGGGTACCTTACCAAATGGATTATTGATGGGTTGGGGGGTGTATATTACATGGATTACTGGCAGAGGAGGGCTGTATACTACATGAATTACTGACTAAGGGGGGAGCTGTATATTACATGGATTACTGACTGAAGGGAGGCTGTATATTACATGGATTACTGATTGAAGGGGGCTATATAACAATTATTACTGATTAAGAGATGGCTGTATATAACATGGATTACTGACAGAGGGGGGCTGAATATTACATGGATTACTGCCTGAAGAGGCGGCATATTACATAAATTACTTACTGAAGGTGATCTCTATTTTACATAAATTTCTGATTAAGGGGGATGGCAGTATACTTCATGGATAATTGACTGAGGTGCCTATATATAACATAGATTACTAAGATGTGGGCTGTATATTATATGGATTAATGACCAAGGGGGAGCCCTGTCTTATGGATTACTGAGGGAGGACCCTGTGTTAGGGATTACTAAGAGGGAACTCTGCCTAATAGATTACCAAGGAGGGACCCAAGCTTTTTATGGGGCCCTTGGCCACCCAAACCAATCACCAAATTTTATACTGAGAAGGGCCTTCACCCAAGAAATCCTTGTCGACCTGCTCCTGCTTTCAATACAAATGTACACAAGAGCCATTTCAGGACCTGCTATCCCCTACAACACAACTGACCACACTTTGTCGCTCACATGTATCAAACACACCCCCCCCCCAATAACAAAACCATGTTCTGCTCGTGCATATTTCGAAAATTACACTTAACCCCCTAAATATATTTCAGCATATACTATAGCCACTGAATAAATAAAAATGGGGGACACAATATGATTCACCATACAAAAAATGTTATATAAAGACCTCTCAATTTAATTACTGTGCCTATATAAAAAAAAACCTCTAATTATTGCACTTATTAATGAACAGTTTGATATGCAACCCCTCCAGATCCCTGTTCCAGATCTTTCTGTCCTCCTCCAGACCCCTCTGTCCTCCACATCCATATTTATCTGTCCTCCTCCTCCAGACTCTTGTGTCTTCCTCCCTCAGACACTTTTGTCCTCCCTCTTTAGAACCCTCTATTCTTCTCCAGGCCCTCTGTCCTCCTCCTATGACTCCTCTGTTTTCCCTCCTCCGAACCCTTTGTTCCAGTCCTACCAGCCCCTCTACCCTCCTCTTCCTGACTCCTTTGTCCTCCCCCTCCAGACCCTCTGTCCCCCTCCTCTTTAGTGCTCTGTCCACTCCTCCTGACTCCTCTGTTCCCCCTTATCTGGACACTCCTGTCAACCTCCTCCCGACCTCTTTGTCCTCCTCCTCCCAACCCCTCCATCCTCCTCCTCCTGATCCCCTTCAGGCACCTCTGTCGTCCTCCTCTAGATCCCTTCATCTTCCTTCTCCAGACCCCTCAGTCTTCTTCCTCCTGGCCCTTCATTATTCTTCTCCTTGTCCTATCTTTGGCCCTTCAGTTTGCTCTTTCAGGCCCCTCAGTCCTGTACTCTTCTTGTCTGTTCCCTCCCCCTACACTCTCTGCATGGCTGCAAATTGGGACATAATGCATGGCCACGTGATGCCATCATCAAGCTGCCGCCCATCCAGGGTCAAAGTGCGAAATGTGCCTGGGAAGTCTCCCAGGTGCGTTGCACTGTGACAGTTAATGTATTCTGCATCTTAAGATGCCAATGGCATTGATCACTATTTCTTCAGTCATAGTACACGAGTGTCTAGTGCTGCATTAGGTACTATTACTAGAACTGGAAAGGGCCTCCTATGGTGACACACTCTGCAGGTGACAACTAGAACACTATCTCTAACTGCACAGAATTTTATTGCAGAAAACGCCCACCGGTAACACCCGCGATCAGTGCTAGGTACATTCACAGGTATTAAGCTTTCAATCGCCGCTGGCAAAGCTTCCAACAGTATTTAAAAGCCAGCGGATGATTGCGTATTGGCTTAGATCGTCGCTCTTCGTGACATCATCGGGGAGCGAAGATCTGTTACCATGGCAATCTCGGATCATATGAAGACCCATTTGCACATTTTATTAGATGATGTGAAAAATCCCCATAGATAGATGGTTAAAAAAAAAATTTAAGTTAAAAAAAAAAATAACTACAAATTAAAACTCAGATAACCCCTTTTCCCTTGAACTGATTAAAAATCATAAAATTGTCTATCAAAAAATAATAATGGTTATTCAAAAGTTATAGATTTTTGAATGTGGGGATTAAAAAATGAAACCACAAAAACTAAAAAGGACCTTTGCATTAAGGGGCTAACATTAATAACTGTCAGGCTCAGGGGTAGTGGATCCTCTGAACCACCGCGGATGATGACACAAGCCGACACAAGTCTAAGTGGTACCTGGTTTTCACCAGAGCCCGCTGCAAAGCGGGTTGGACTTGCTGAAGCGTAATACCACCAGGTTGCTCCACAGGCACGGCTTGTCCATGGTGGCAGCCAAGGTCGAGGTACAGAAACAGCAGACAATCTTGTAGTCGGGGACAGGCAGGAGTTCAAGACGGGCGGCACAGGGTCAGAGTCGGGAACGTAGCAACAGGTCAGGGCAGGCAGCGGAGGAGTGTAGTCAGGAACGCAACCGGGGTCACAACGGGAATTCTCAAAAACGGGACAAAGCATCAGACACAGCTTTCTCTAAGGCACGAGGCACAAAGATCTGGCAGGGTGTGCAAGAGGAGGCAGGCTTATATGGAATTCTGAAAATACAGTAATGGCACGCTGGCCATTTAAATCTAGAGAAAATCTAGAGAATAGCACTGCTATTAAAGGGGTTGTCCACTTTCAGAAATTAATTGATATGGTTTGTGCAAGGAAAAGTTACACATTTTTCCAATATACTTTCTGTATCAATTCCCCGCGGTTTTATAGATCTCTGATTGTCGTCCTACTATAGAAAGCTTTTATGTTTACTTCTGCTGGATAAAAATCTGTCCATGGTCATGTGATGTCACAAAGGTGCACGACGTCACACCGTGTAATCAGAACCGTGTGATATAACGAGCCATACAATAGTGTTTCCATTGACAGATTTCTTTCCACTTGTGGATTTGGAGAATGGGATCGGCACCACTGGAGTAATATAAAGTAAAAAGCATACAATAACGGCCAAAGCTGTACCAAAAACTACCAAAATTGTAAATGAAAACATATGTACGCTATGAGACCAAAAACACACAATTTTATTAGTAATACAAAAAAAGCACAGCAAGAACAAACCACAATAAAAACCATTAAAAAGTGTGCAGAGCACACTTAACCATATCAATTATTTGCCGAAAGTGGACAACCCCTTTAAACTGTAAACATAGAGACAAAAAGATCCACAAAAAGGAGCTGTAGAAACAGTATTGTAGACTTGCATGTAGAAGGATGGCATATAGAACTGCTTTATTATTTTTACACTACATGGGGGAATTTGCACAGCCCCTCTGAGGATATTCCAATAACCTACCTTGATGGAACATTGCTGATTGAACAGATAATTGTACAGGAATTAGTTGTTTGTTTTAATATGTAGGGGGATAGGAATTATCTTACAAAGAGATGAATACTATGGAAACGTTTAAGGGGTAATTTGTGTTTAAAAATGCTAGGGATATGTATGTACAGTAATATATATTTGAGTGACAGTATCCCTAATAGCAGACACTATGCCCCATTAATGAAGGTTGGGCCCCAGAATATTTTCCCTGGTGGGCCAAACCCCAGTCTCACACTGAGTTGTAAGTTGTAAGTCAGCCAGCTGTAAAATATTTTGTAGTATAGTGATCGGTGCAAATAAATCTTTCCATTAAATGTCCTTTAAGGTGTATTATTTTGCATATTTCACAAGTAAATTGTGGTAATATGGTTCATCAACATATTATGAAAGGAAAAGAACGTATGAATGGTTTGGAATAAAGCAGCAAGTGCAGTGGAATGTGTCTATTTTTAGTTAAATCCCATTAGAAGTTTTATCCATTTTTAATAAACTTCCTTTTGTCAGTGTCACAAATCCAGAAAGTATTCATTTAACTAGAAAGCTGAGTAAAATGAAAAGGATTGAATATGTGGACAGGATTGCTCATTGCTGGTCCAGAAGTATAAATGTTAACCTCTTGTCTCTTCAACTACCTAATGTCAGTGCACCTCTTTATGTATATTATTACTGATCAGCCATGACATTAAAGGGAACATGTCACCACATTTTTCAAACATACAGCTAGTGAAAACTTCTCATAGAACCCTATTAACTTACTGACACCCTTCTTTTAGCTATAAATTGTTTCCCTCGCATCCCCATAAAATCGACTTTATCTTATGTTACCTGGTATCAGAGGGGGCTTGGCAGAGCCCTCCCATCTACTCTTCCCCATGCCATATGCCTCCTCACCATTCAGCACTTTATGTCAATATATAAATTACCTAATATCCTGCCCCCCACACTTATACACACATCACAAAAACATGAGGTAAAGTGGCCAACCCCTTTAATTTATATGCATTCTAGTGAAAGAAAGGTGATAAGAATATTGACATTTTCAGTTTTTTATATTTATTTACTTTTTACAAATTATTTCCTATTTTTACAGGCCCCTTAGCATGTTTCAACTCTAGGGTGGTCTGCTCATACTCCATACAAATGTAGGGTTTGAACACATTTAAAAAGGAGCTAAAACCACTAAGTGATATATATGATATAGTTTGGGTGTTAGGTGGAAATGTATACAGTCATTTCACATCTGGGTTGAGTTGTATTGCCGACGGCCACATCCAAATAATTCATTTTGCCAATAATAGAATATTATTATTTAGTTACTGTTTCCTGTTAACATTACATGAAACAGTCACTAAATAATAATTGTTTAATGAATTATCTGCAAAAAGCATTCAGTAGATGCTGCCAGCTGCAAGACAACTGCATCCCAGCCGCATCAATTTATAGTGGCAAGATGATAGGGTGAAAGTATCTCTAAACTTGCATCTTTTAGGCCCCTTCCACACTTGCGTTGCAGATCACGTCAGAGTTTGATCAGGGTGCGATCAGGGTTTGGTCAGTGAAAAACTGACATTTTGGATCAGAGGTCAATCAGTTTTCAGTCAGAGTTTGTTCAGTGTCTCAGTTTTTCACGCGCGTTTTCAATGCAATTTCAATGCGTTTTTCACGTGCAGAAAATGCGTGTGAAATGGACTCAGGGCTGAGGTCTATCTTTTCTATGGCAATTGATGCGTGAAAAACGCATTGCACTTGCACTGCACTTGCAAGTGTCTTAGAGTGCAATGCGTTTTTGATGCGTCTCCATAGACTTGCAAAAGTAGAGCATGTCGAGATTTAAACGCGCGTTAAAAAAAGACCTGCGTGTGTGCGTGAAAAAAAATGCAAGTCTGAAAAGACCCATTGGTTACAATGGGTCAGAGTGCAATGCAAGTTCTGCACGTCAAAAGCACGTGCGTTTTCTGCGCAAAGTGTGAAAGGGGCCTCAGGGTCTTTCCACTATTCCATGGCTGCAGTGACAGCAGTGGCTACAACTGCTTCTGGCTCCATGTCACTGGGTTTACAGGGCCCTAAACAGCTGAGCACATGGTAGTAATTGTCAGGAATAGCAGGGTTGAAGGCTACTGTTGGGAGAGTAGCCTGGAGTTTGTGGACCCTCTGGACCACCACGAGAGTTGATGCTAGCCGCAACCTGCGACCGGTGTCTAAGTGGCACCTGGTCTTCGCCAGAGCCCGCCACAAAGTACAGCCGTGATAGTAATATGTATACAACATGTAAATGACCTCTCGCTGCTGCATGAAGCAGTGGTCAACTCTAAAAAGATGTCCATATGTGGGAACTAAACACATTTTAATGCCTATTCTTTGTTTACTGTGGCAATGTTTCCATGACACATAATGAGAAATTACATAAATTGCACAGTACATTTTTACGCTTCAATGTATATTGCTAATTCAGGAATCACTTCAATAGTAGACAGCAATGTCAAATGAAGGAAAGAAAAATATTTCATGGTGGATTCTAGAGTATATGGTTTGACAAAGTATAGTATGAGGTTGACAAAAATAGCATGGAACAAGAGCAAAATATAAATGTAATGGAAAAAGACAGAGAGCATAAGGTAGAAGGTGGTGGATGTGGCTTTGGTTAGAAAGTTTCTGATACAATATGAATCATACACAAAAACATTTATATTCAAAGATGCTTTATTCCAACACAGTCTACATCAAGAAGTCTTACCATTTATATTATTCTGTTGCACAATATTCAAAAAGTTAGAAAATTTTCATGTATTTGACGTATTTTAGCTAAAAATCACTGATTTAATCAGTCCTGCCAACAACTCTTACAGTCATTAGAGTTTAATTACCCATCAAGTAACAAAATCATTTTCTTAAAGAAAAGCTGCGTAGAAATCATACACTATACTTATGCTGTTTCCAAAGACTAGTAGTGTTTAAAGAACTGAGCTACATAAATATATACAGGAAATACATCAGAACTTTTTCCATTTCCCCAATGAGCCTATTGATAAAAATATAAAAAATAAATATAGTTTAGAAGAATTGGTTGCTGTTATTTAAGAAAACATAGACTTAAGAATTGTGAGATTGCAGGGTATGAAAAAATGAAGCTGTGCTCACTGTAAAGAAATAAATTGTTCTTATTTTCGTCACGTACCCCACATCACAAACTTGCCAGTGTTTCCTGAAAGACAATAGAACTCTGAAAAGTCCATAGCTACATCACTAGCAACCACTAGGTGTTTAATATACAAACTTTAGAGCAAACTAGCCTGGATAACTTATTGACATCATTTAGTTCTCATTGTATTGTGGAGAGGATGTAAAAAAAGCATGTTACATTTATTCTGTTGGCCGATGCAATTCCAACAATGCTGAATTCTATTTTATTGTTTAGCTAATAGTATACAATAAAAACAAACTTCATTTTTCCATTTGTGTTTCAGTTTTTTGCTCCAATCCTCCTGGTTTTAAAAGCCATAACAAATTCTACTTCCTAGTGGCATTATGTAAAATAACATGCATGTACTGGGAAGCTGGAAAAAATACAAATAAAGTGAAAACTGCATTTGTGCCATTTTCTTGTTGGCTCTGTTTTTACAGTTTTCACTGTATGGTCCAAATAACACCTGTGTTGGATTCTTTGGATCAGTATTATGAGGGGGATACCAATTAATATAGGTTTTATTATATTTTAATAGGTTATACAATCTCCAAAATGGTAGCATTGTTAGAGAGAATAAATTGAAACTGATCAAAGAGAATATTGAATGTACATCTATGTTAACGGTGACTTGAAACCATCAGATAATTATTATCATTTTTCACAGGCTTCATCCCTAATGTGTTCATTGTATGGAAAAAGAAAATTTGAGTGTTACCTGTAAACGCTCTGTGCCTGAGGTAATTTGGAGTTTAAAGGAAATCAATCATATGAAACAACAAAAAAAACTTGATATATTCACCACTGCTCCTCTTGATGTTGATCCTAGCGCTGTCCTCCGCTATGGAGAGCATGAATTCAAGCCAAGCACGTGCATAATTAGCAGCCCGAAGTGACGGACATCTTTTCCCGCGTTCCGGGCTTTTAATTCTAACTTTCTTTCCTAGGTGAGTATTTCTAGGTTTTTTTTTCAAATGGTTGATTTAAAACACCATCAAATTAATGATTTTCTTACAAGCATTATTGGTGTTTTTTTTATTTTTTACAATTTTTTTCAAGTGCAGTCATGACAAACCCTTTGGCCGAGTACCCAAACTATAACCCAAAGCCAATTATTGTATTTAACCTGAATACTGAGGTTTTAGTATAGAAAACATACATTGGACATAATGGTCCACATTTATTAAAGCATTTGCGCCAGTTTTCTGTCTGACTTTGCACTGAAAAGAATGTGCAAACTTCTTGCACATGTATTTTTAAAGTGTTTTAGTCTGTTTTGTATTGTCCAAAACAAATGTTTGCACCACACTTATTACTGATGTGCGTCATAATTCTGCAGCATTGTTCACGAGTTTGTAACTGACATGGGAAATAAATACACATCCCATATTAATAGATAACAAATAAAATTTTATATTTACTTTTCCTCTCTTATCTCCTTTCTAACTAGCAATCTGTTGGTGGTGTTCACCAATGAGTGTGTCCTGTACCAGTTAAAACTTTGCAATACATTATTATGCTACTCAACCATCATTTATCTTATCAAACACTAGATGGAGCTGTAACTGTATGGATCCTAAAGCATGTTGCCTGTACTTCACAACCCTTAGTGTTTCCGCAAGGAAACTCTGAGAATGACATATTATGTGCTTTATGTACCTTCAGCTTCTGATATAAGTATAAGAACCTATGCCATTACCAGATGCCTGTGATACTTTGGTAGGAACAAAGACAAAACATTCTAAATATAACTTGCATTTTATGCAACATTAAGATAATTTATTGATTTGTTTGCTCATTGATGGGTTACAATATTATGGGTACACTTTTCCAGCATACCATGTGCCAATAATAATTATTTTCCAGACCATGTTGGCACCCTAGACTTTTAATCTTGTGCTTCAGATTCAATCACCAGTACTTTTAGTGCACAGAAGCACTAGGGGGCGATAGCTACTACTGCAGAGGCACAAAAAAGGACCAAGCAGGCATAAAAGCACGTACATCTGTGTGGCTTATGAATACAACACCATAGAGACATATAGAAAGACATATAGGAGCACATGTACAATAAGACTGGCTTTGTGCACCTGCCTTTTTTACAGATTCAAATACTTTGACCACCATGGAAAACACATTTTAAACTGCAGTATGACAGAGAAATACTCTCCCCTGCTGTCCTCTACACTGCAGGCCAATGTGACTGGTGGAGAAGAAGCTCAATAAAACACAATTGTTATTATTTATCCCAAGTCTTCCCAAGTGATACATGGGGCGTGTATTAGAGATCTTCTTTTGATCCAATGTTTAGCTTCAGGTAACACTTATTAGAACAGTGAATCACTGTCACTGCTAGGAGTCATATATCATGTGAACAGCTCTAGATAAGGAATGTAAAAGTCATTATACATGAGAGTATGTGTATGATTGTGTGTATATATAGCGTGTGTGCATAATTGTGTATGTTTACTGTACTTGCATGAATGTCTGTGTATTGGTGCATATGTTTGCATGACTGCATAAGTGTGCATGTATGCATGCCGTAGTGAGTGGATGTTTACTTGCATGAGTGTGTATGCATACCGTGTGTGCATGTATAGTTGCGTGATGAGGGTGTGTTACATGCATATGAGCGCAAAAGTAGTATTTCCATGATGCATATGGTTTTTAAATTGTGGTGCAATGTATATGCTAGGATATTCAAAAAAATGTATTCATGGTCTTTACACATTTAATGCTTTTGCAGAATTTTGGGCACATTTTCATCTCCAATAGAGGTTCTGAAGGTGTCATTTTTTGCAATTTTTAATGACGTTTTCAATGCTACCATTTTTAGGACTGTATGGTCATTTGAAGACTCTTTATTGATTTTTTTATTTTGATAGATTGGACATTTTGGGACATTGCATTACCTAACATGTTTCTGTTTTTTTCTGTTTATTTATATCAGTTCAAGGGAAAGGGAAAGGGGGGGGTTGAATTTTTTTTTTAATTTAATCTTTTTTTTTTTTTTTTTAATATTTTTTTCTATTTTTAAGATATTTAAGGATACTTTAACCCTAGGTTATCTGATTGATCCTACAATATACTGCCATACTACAGTATGGCAGTATGTGCAGATTTTACACGTATTACAATCACATATTACAATGTGCAAATTGCACATGAGGAGCGACAATGTCAGCCAACATGGCAGCACCCACACGCATCCGTCGATCGAAAAGTTAACACCCACAATCGGTATTACCACGGATCCTGGATGTTACCGGTGGATGTTTGCTGCATATTGCCGGCTATGGAGAGGGCACAGCCCGTGAGCCCTCTCCAATCACCCCTAGCCGACGTGTGGCGTACACCTAAGTCACGCATCGGTAAGGGGTTAATTTGAGCTTGGTTCTGTCATTCTATATACAGGTGGTCCCCTACTTATGGACACCCGACTTACAGACTCATAGTTAAAGACAGACCCCTCTGTTCACTGTGACCTCTGGTGAAGCTCTCTGGATGCTTTATTTTAGTCCTAGGCTGCAATGATCAGCTGTAAGGTGTCTGTAATGAAGCTTTATTGATAATCCTTGGTCCCATTACAGCAAAAACATTTTAAACTTCAATTGTCACTGGGGCAAATAACATTTTTGTCTGGATCTACAATTATAAAATATACAGTTTCAACTTACATACAAATTCAATTTAAAGGAAACCTACCACTTGAAGTGGCAGGTATAAGGGGGAACTACCGAGCACCAGCTCAGGGTGAGCTGGTGCCGGAGCTTAGTTTTGTTAGTGTTTTAAACCGCAGTATCTCGGTTTAAAACACTTTTTAAACTTTATGGCCCGAAGCTGCTTCGGCGCAGGGAGGTACGCGCTCGACCCACCATGCGCGTGACCGTGCGCACGGCTCTGCTTCACTTCCTATGTAGCCGCGTGCACGGTCACGCGCATGGTGCACCGAGCGCGTACCTCCCTGGGCCGAAGCAGCTTCGGCCATAAAGTTTAAAAAGTGTTTTAAACCGCGATACTGCGGTTTAAAACACTAACAAAACTAAGCTCCGGCACCAGCTCACCCTGAGCTGGTGCTCGGTAGTTCCCCCTTATACCTACCACTTCAAGTGGTAGGTTTCCTTTAAGTAAGTTTGGTTCTTTCATCATATCTATCAAGCAAGCTCAGCTCTGTTATCATATAAATGCTTGGTTCCCTTACTATATCTATACAGTATGTATACTGCTGGTCAGTTTGGGGAAGTACACAATATACCCTCTGAATGACCACCAGCAAAGCAGTTGGGATTGTTGGCGTACATACTTCGCTGGCATTTAAAAGCTTGTATCGTCGGCATAAAAAGGCTTTGTATGCTGCGGTTATTTAAAGGGTAACACCCCCAATCAACTAGTGGGGGTGAGCGTTCAGGTTCAGTACCCAAACAGAACTTTCGGGTTGAACTCGATCTGGACCAGTCCACTCATCACTAATGGTGATACAAAATATGGATAGTTTTTTTTTACAATTTTCATTTATGACTTTTGGAGCCATTGATGTCATGGTGATACCATACATGTATGCTTATTTATTTTTCCACTTTTACTAAATGAAACCTTTTTTTTTTTTTTTTAAACCTTTTAAAACACTTTCATTCTTTTTTTTTAGCACCCCCAGGTGTGTCTCATATTGCAATCTTTGGAACTTTTGGTCCAGAACTTCCTGTTACAAACCTCCTTTATGCAGAGGTTGAGTGGTGACATTGCGTCGACAGCATGTACCTACTATAGGCTGTGGTCTATATAAGGCTGTAGGGGCTACAAGTTTTTGACATGTCACCACTGCGCTGGACCTAATATAAAAACCTAAGGAAAGTATGAGTACTTTGGGAAGTTTTATACCAATAGTGATTTTTGAAGAAGAAATTCCTATCAGGAAATGAAGGCAACGCAATTCACTAAATATGCCTTTTTGAGGCTGGCCTAAGTGATTTATAGCTTTTTACAAAGTGGTAATCTTGGTATAAAAGAATGCTGCATAACATCTTAACAGTAATCTAGTAAACATTCCATAATGATAAACATAGAAGCATACACATGGTATAATAGCAAATATGTTACTTTTGTTTCCATGTAGATTTCACTTTTAATAATGTGGAGCTGACATGTATTTTTCTGCCACCTGCATAATCTGTGCCTAATAACAGAGCCAACAAAGTCCCCTGCAGATCTGCATTCTCCCCTCAGAAGAATAATACCATACCAAGTAATTGTAGTTCACAAAGCTGGCAACTGTTTGTAATGATTGTGCTTATTCCTAGAAGATATTTAGACCTAGGATGTTGCTGGTAATTTTATGAACCCTCGTATCCGAATTTACAAAAAGATAAACAAGCGCGTCTTCCTCCAATTTATTCCCCATCAAAAATAGAGGTCTATCTACACTGCTTCATTCCATAAGTTTTTTTACACCGTGAACAATTATTTTTGTTGAAAAATAAAGCTTTAAAGGACATCTACTATCAATTTAGGAGTGAGCGCACGCCATGCTCTGACGGCACCGGCTGGCTCCTAGCTCCCTGGCTTATTGCAGTAGTAGGCTTACAGCAAGGGGGGTGGAAAAAATTAAAACCCAGAAAAGCCAAGAGGCGATCAGGCAACATCATCTTGAGTGCCCCCGGCTCATTTACATCATTTTTAAAAGTTATTTTCTGAGCTAATATGCCCTATATGCCTTATATGCTAATATGCTTATACACTAAAAACTGTTCCAATTAGTGCATAAAGGAACAGGCGTCTAATGCTGGACATCAACCATAGGTCAAACTAGTGGGAGATGTCCTTTAAAGGTACATTCTCTCTGCAGCTACAAAATTCTCTAAAAAGATATGATTTCTAGTTGTACCCACATCTATTGTATATTAATGGCATATCCTGTGAATATGCCATAAACGGCCTGATTAGAATAGCCTTTTTCAGTTTTTATGGGGTTAATGGTAGTGCGGGCCCTGGGGATAACAGCATTGTCAGGGGTTCCATTATAGTGATGAGATAAAGATTCACTGGGGCACAAGTATCACAATTCTGGCTTTGTCCATCACTTTTTTCGTTGGCTTTTCTGCTGATTAGATGTATCTTAGTGGTTTTTCCTTATTGATACATGTGGCATTTGGTCTTTAGTGAATTTTTACACCTGGTCAGAGGCAGTCTTTGAACATGTGCCATGAAAAGTCTCAAGAATTACTACTGTAATACATAGTAAACAACAAGTAATGTTTGGTAAGAAAACATAAGGAGGTCTTAAAAAAAGGGATCCATGATTTTAAAAAAAACAATAGACTTTTACTTGTGGCTCTGTATGGAAAAGCAGCCTATTAAGAGGAAAATGCTGAAATCTTAGTGGACAACCCAATAATGGAGGTTGAGCAAAAAGTCTTTAGGCTCAATAATGCAATCCTTTAGCGACATTTAACATATCAGTGTTACCTGTGTCATCTTGTTCGCACTGTGTTTTTCAATCAAGGTCGGTTCACTACCTACTGATTAAGCTTATTACTGAAGTACTAAACATAGTGCTGTGATGGAATATGTAAAGTGATCTCCATAGATTTCTCTATTTTTGTTTATTATTGTTTGTTGTGTGCCTACAGTGATTTTCTGTATAACTATTCCTGACATATAATCATGTCTTGGCCCCGTGATAGAAGTGAGAGATGGCTCTAAGTAGTAATTAAACATATGCTCCCATCTGTAAAACACTAAGCCTCATGCCTCTCTTTCTGGTTTGTGTCAGCCCATCTGTAATAACATGCCCCCAGGGCAATCTTACTGTGTGCAAGATGATTTCAGTCATATAATTGGTAATGTATAAATGGACGATAAAGGAAGTCATCAGTCACCAGGTACAATGACATACACACTTCGTTACACTACATTACTAATAAAATAGTATGTGTTGTATTTGTAAGTAACAAAGTCAACAGGAAAGAGTCATGAGAACCCAAAGCTCATTGCCCACAGTAGGGCTACTGTTACTAATTGCTAAGACACACACTGTGTCACATCTTGCCCCAGACTAGTCATTTTATATCCACCTATAATGGACATCCAAAATGGCGGTCAACTTCTTGGCTCAAGAACATATCAGAAGAAAAGAAAAACTTTACTTGGTAAAAAAATCATGTACATTAACATGTTTTGGGTCAAAAAACATTTATCAAAATACACAGAAGGCTTCTATGCTTCTGTGTATTTGAATACAGGGTCCTTGACAGAGTTTTTAACCAAGTAAAATTCCCAAGTAAAACCAATAATCCGTGATATTGCTGATAGAGATATCTGTGTCTTCCATTAGAATTTAGACGTTTACAAACTCCAATGCTAGATTGGTGTGTTAATATTTATTTAATATGAGAGTCATCCTACAATAAATAACCCCTGTGTTATGTTATAGCTCCAGTCACCTCTAAATAAGTTTTTCTTCTTTTGGATATTGTGGTAGCGTTATGTGCCGAAGCATGATCCAACCAGAAAATCCTCTCTGGAGGGCCAGTCCAACCTCCCTGCCATGCCATGAATCTATAATGCTTAGCTTGGGCAATAACAATAATAATATTATTTTAAAATAAATGAAGACAATGGGGGTCATTTACTAAGGGCCCGATTCGCGTTTTCCCGACGTGTTACCCGAATATTTCCGATTTGCGTCGATTTTCCCTGAATTGCCCCGGGATTTTGCCGCACACGATCGGATTGTGGCGCATCGGCGCTGGCATGCAAGCAACGGAAATCGGGGGGCGTGGCCGAACGGTAACCCAACGGATTCGGAAAAAACGCCGCATTTAAAAAAAAAATTGGTCGCACGGGCCATACTCACATGCACCACGATGAAGACGATGAACTCCGGGGCACCTCGGCGGACTTCGGCGCAGCAGTGCCACCTGGTGGACATCGGGCGCAGGACCTTCATGAATCGCCGGAAGACCGGAACGCTCGTCAGAGAAGCCACCGCTGGAACGTGAATGGACCGGGTAAGTAAATGAGCCCCATTGGCTTTGTCCTGAGACACCTTTGCTCCTCTATTTCATGCTACCAGTCTGCTAATTGCCAGCTGTGTGGCATTGTTCCTATAATGACATGACCACACTGCACCTACTGTGGCAGAGGCACATTTTGACATTTTCTTTTCATCCCTGATAACCTTTAAATGCTTAAACCTACCTTTGACATTATAGCCTTGCCCAAGCAATAGACTCCCTAGGTTCCTTTGATTGTGTAAAGGTCTAATGGTTTGCTCATTTTATATAGTCTATATTGTCTCATTACTGTCTGCCATTACCTGTAGCTGTGTTTCTGTTTTTCATGACATTTTTCAACCCTGTCGATGTATTCACTGTCCATGTAGTGTCATCTCTCTATAATTTTGTGCTATGAACATCATATGCAGATCACCAGCTATTGCTATTTGAGGGGTAAAAATAATATGAAACCTGGGGACTCATTTCCATAATGATATATACTGTATCTTTAAGTTATAGTGAATAATGTAATCAATACTAAATATAATATATATATATATATATATATATATATATATATATATACCGTAATTAGGAAAAAAACATTTAAACAAGAAAAATCTAGAAGGCCTTAAAAATTGACAGGTTTAAGGATGTTGGATTTTTTATACTATTTTACATCATTGATGATTCTCACAGTGCAAACTATTCCTCTATGGAATAAGCCGTACAATGACTGGTGATGTAAAAGACAGCTTGTCTTGTTTATTCTCTTGTGTGTGTATGGCAGTGTACAGTAGTACAGTACACTGCTAAAGATAGCTAAACTTTAACCACAGATTCAGTCGTTACTTCCACCACTATAAGGTAGGTCAAGTAACATGTTTTGGGGGCAAAGAATCACTCATCTCGGCCTCCTATTGAAATAAATAGGAGGAAGATTTTCAGAGAAGAATCTTCTATATAAATGCTTTGTGAGCATACTCTTATGGGGACATTTATCAGGGCTTCTAAGCAAATAAGACTGGAAGGACTAAAATAATTGGAATTGCAATGAGAACTGCCAGGCTTTGAGACTGCTAGCCCATTTAAGCCAGTTCCTTGCCAAGGGGGTGTGAAGGAGAGTAAACAGGGGTGTGGCCAGCCGTGGTTCATCATAAATGTTCAGTTGGAATATTTGCATGCTACGCCAGCTGCCGATACAACCACCTGTCGGATACATCACAAGAGCTAAGCCTCTAGATATATCCAGTGGTACGCAGCAAAGCCTTCATTATACTTCGGCTACCTGATGGAGGCCTCTAAATTTCTCCCTCTAAATTTATCACTGCTGATATGCCAGTTTTTTGGCATAGAAGCAGTGAAATAATCGCAAATTCTTGTGCATTGCAAGAATTCACAATTAAAGTAGCAAATACGCCACATGGTATGGAGGAGCGTAGAGGGGCACAGCCTCCAGTGGAGGGGGCATTCTTTTGTCAAGTTTGCCTAAGTTTTGTTCACCAACCGTTCCACCCACCAGATACATCAAGCGTCCTAAGCCCCTTTATGTATCTGGCATGACACAGGGGGCTTGGCCGCTATCATGCATCGGCGTGAAATTAAGTATTTATAATTATGTTGAATGTATTGGCTTCCAGTATAATATTACAGCTGTAAATTCATAATCCTAGTAGGTTAAAAAAAATACAATGGGGCAGATTTATCAAGCTGCCTGAAAGTCAGAATATTTCCAGTTGCCCATGGCAACCAGTCAAAGCTCAGCTTTCATCTTACCAGTGCTCATGAATATTTTAAAGGGGAGGTGATTGGTTGCCATGGGGAACTGGAAATATTCTTTATTTTTTAGACAGCTTGATAAATCTGCTTCATTGTGTTGTTTGCGTAACATATGGGCAGTATTGATGGGCTTCCTATACAATTAGCGTGCATCTCTACATACCTGTGTGCCGTTTCCAAGCATAGATGTATGCAGGGGCCTTTAAAGGACCTTTACAGGTGTTAAGACTTTTGCAAGAATCCATGAAGACAAGACTGCTGGAGAACATTGAGCACTGCACAGTACCACTTCTCTAATGTATATATAGGTATTGCATAGTACAATTCTTCCTATCTACAATTTTCCAAATGACAATATGAAACGTGGGGGGGAGAGACCATAAATTCTCTAAAAGTAGGACAAGTGCAACATCCCCCACCTACAGTCCAGCCTTTTTGGACTTGGGGCTGCCGGATTCCCTTTAGTACCTGAGTGGCTGGCTGAGCATTGCCTAGCGCTCGTCTGGGTCATGGTCGCCTGGTACCAGAGGAACAAGCCTCGTCCACGCCGGGCAGGTAGATTTGCAAGAAAAGAGGGAGATGCTGTGGATGGATGATAGTTCCCCCTAGGGCACTCCCGATGTAGGGCTAGGGATCGCTGGGTGATGGTATATATGGGGTGCCCTTTTTGGGGTTCAGATTTTTGCATGCATTTTTTTACATTGGGAGAGTAAAAATGTGCATCAAATTCGCACCATAATGCAGATTTTTTTTCTGGATCAGGTGAAAGGAGGCGGAGTCAGCGTCTAGCCTGCCAATGTATTCATTTTTGGATCAGCTGATCCTACTTTCTTGAAAAATTTGATTTCTGACACCACTATGCACATACCACTATACTTGCATTGGAATATTTGTGACAAAAGTCTCCCAGAAACATTGGACATAAACTGCCGATACTTGTTTATCCATTTATTCTGTGCTGGAATAACTTGAAAACTGAGGTATGTTATCAGTGCATGACATTTTCTGTGTCTGGTACAATTATTACATACAACACATCTAATGCACAGCATGCCCCGTGCTGGGATTATCTCCCCTAACACACCATATGATCATCTGACACCAAAACCTGTAGTGAGCCAACCAGACTAGTGCACGTGTGCAATATCACACAAGTGAAGTTACTGTAACGCACTAGCCTGCACAATCTCTGGGATTTCAGGGAAGTAGGAGGCTGCATAAGGCGGCCTGTTTTTTTTTTATGGTCATAGCTTTCGATTCTAGGAACTATTCCATGTGTTGATATTCGGAACTATTAGATACTAAGACTAAGTATCTTTGAGTAGCCAATCTCCAGATTTTTACCTAGAAGAGGTTAATGTTTTAGCAACTTCATTGGCTATATATATGTGCTTTCTTTCTGTTGAATAGATATGTGTTTTTATGTTTTAATAAACTTGTCTCATTATTGTATTGCTACTTTAAATGTCAATACCTCTAATTTATAAATATTTTTATGAGAATTAAATTTGTAGTTGCCATATTCGGGTTACATATATGCTATGGGGCACATTAACTAAGAATAGTGCAAACTACACTATGTGCGGTTTGCGTTGATAGTGCGCAGAGGGCGCACATTCTTCATGAATCTGGCGCCCTCTGCACTGCCCCGACAGAGTGTAGCACTTTTTTTTTTTGGTGACCTTTATCATAGGATGTGCAGCATATTTCTGTCAGACTTTGCCTGATAAAACTGGCGCACTGTCCGAAATCTGAAATTTGTGTCGCTTGAAAAATAGTGCAGAAGAGCCACAAAATGGCCGCATGTGACACAAATACGGCACTGAGACTTCTGAAATACCTGTGCAAGCACTTAAAAGAACGTGCAAAGTCCTACAGAAACTGGAGCATGGCCCTTAGTAAATGTGCTCTTATCTCTGCAAATATAGACCAAACAAGTGCAGATATTACTTTGATACTATTTCTTGTTTACTTTATCCTGTAATACCCAGTAGCACTTTCATTTGTTGCTATTGTGATGCCCCCTATGTTTTAAATTATACTATGTGTAACATATCAATAATTCATTTTATCCATTTTAATACAGAACAAACACAATCATGTATATAAAGGCCATTAGACTGACATATTTACTACATAAGGAAAAACACTTAGCACAGTTGACGTGATTAATACAACACAAAATAAGAAAAGAGAATTACCTGCTGCCAATACTCCCGATATCAAGGCATCCCTTGACTTCTTAGTTGCCATTGTAATAATTGCTATAGAATCCCTTTGTGCTGCCGCGTTCTGTACTTTCAAATTATCTCTAGAAGCAGGCGTAAATTAGTATGTCCAAAGCAACAAAAGAGCATCAAGCCAGTCTGATCAAGAAAGGATGAAAGTTTTCTAAATATAGTAGTCTGACTTCTACAAAACAATGTTAGGAAGGCAGAGTGTTGCTTTTATTCCATAAATGTGATGTCCTCTAAGGAACATGGAAAGTCTGACAATGCAACAGCACAGCTTGGGAAGAGATCAGCAAGATGTTGTGGGTCTGCTACTCCCAATGGGAAGGCTTAAAAGTCACATGGAATGGGATCATTGTCATCTGAAATTGCTACCGTTTGCATGTGGATAATATAAACCTAAACATAAAAACACTTCAAAACTGCTAAATATAATGGAATTATTTAGTGATATTTCTTAATTCATCAGAATAAATTCCTACATTCAGGATTTATTTGTCTGTTCATTGAAATCTGTCATTTCAAATGATGTATTTATTGTTCTACAAAATGTCTATAGGAGCCCCGAGGCCCCAAACAATTTAGAAATAGGACTGGTTGTAGGTTTGGCATAGTAATCCTACCGAACCTGCAGTGGCAGGGACCTGGGTCTGAAATAGAGATTACAGTCTGCTCCGTTCTACTGTACAGATGATCCAGAGGAGGAAGCTGCAGCTGTTGGAACACTACATAAATATCTCCCGTTTTGGAGGAGATATAATTATTCTGCCCAGTAGGTGGCAGCATCCTTCATTGATGCTACTTTCTGCTTGAACTGGAGAGCGCCACCATGACATGAGGGTGAAGAGGGAGATCAGTAACATTCTTCCAGTTGGCTGAAAAATATAGAAGATCTGCTCCTCATCACATCAGTTCATGTGGAGCATCTTGTCTCTGGGTATGTGGGCTTGGAATTCTAAGGCATCCATTTTAATCCCCTGCAACCGGTAACTTCCAAATAGCCTCCCAGCCCCTCAACTCCATGCCTCCCACATCGCATCTAACCTCCTGCTATACAACTGCCAAATAAAATGTGCCTTGAGGCTACGTTCACATGTGTAAATTAAAATACAACAGAGAGGCCTTAGCCCAGTAGTATATGCACTTCCACTAAAATGCATGCAACAACACAACACACTCAGATCTGCTACTTAGAACGCCACTAGGAATTTTGGGGCCCCTGACTGGAAGATTTTTGAGGGCCCTCCCCCAATCAGTGTCCATTCCCACATTGATACATAACATTGCATGCAGAATTTTTTTTTTTTTTACCAAAACATTTTTAAGCTATGACAAATTAGACAGGACCCTACTCTACTGCACATGCCCACTAATTATACAGATAGGCCCTGCACATGCCCACTCATTATATAGATAGCCCCTGCACATGCCCACTCAGTATATAGATAACCCCTGCACTTGCCCAGTCAGTATATAGATAACCCCTGCACGTGCCCACTCAGTATATAGATAACCCCTGCACGTGCCCACTCAGTATATAGATAGCTCCTGCACATGCCCACTCAGTATATAGATAGCCCCCAAACATGCCCACTCAGTATATAGTTAGCACCTTCATGTGCCCATTCAGTTCATACATAGCCCCAGCACATGCCCCCTCAGTATATAGATACCCCCAGCACGTGTCTCCTCAGTATATAGATAGCCCTCCCTGTACATGCAGCCTCAGTCCACAGTCAGCCCCCCTACAGTCCATGGTTAGCCCTTACAGTCCATGTTCAGCCCCCCTACAGACCACGGTCAGCCCCCCCAGTCCACAGCCAGCTCTCCCCCAGTCCACAGTCGCCCCCCCCCCCCAGTCCACAGTCAGCTCCCCACAGTCCACGGTCAGCCCCTACAGTCCACGGTCAGCCCCCCTACAGACCACAGTCAGCTCTCCCCCAGTCCAGAGTCAGCTCTCCCCCAGTCCAGAGTCAGCTCTCCCCCAGTCCAGAGTCAGCTCGCCCCCAGTCCACAGTCAGCTCGCCCACCCCCTCCAGTCCACAGTCAGCTCCCCACAGTCCACAATCAGCTCCCCACAGTCCACAGTCAGCCCCTTCAGTCCACAGTCAGCCCTTCCTGTCCACAGTCACCCCCCCCCCAGTCCACGGTCAGCCCGCCTACAGACCACGGTCACCCCCACCCAGTCACCCCCCCAGTCAGCTCTCCCCCAGTCCACAGTCAGCTCCTCCCCCCAGTCCACAGTGAGCTCCCCCACAGTCAGCCCCCCCAGTTTATAGCAGATGCACCCCATTAATGAAATGACCATCGCAGATGACCCCTTTTAATGAAATATCCACCCCAGATGCCTCCTTCAATCAAATGTCCACCCCAAATGCCTCTTTTAATGAAATGTCCACCCCAGATGCTCCCCTTTAATGAAATGTCCACCCCAGATCCCTCCTTTTTAATGAAATGTCCACCCAGACCCCCCTTTTCATGAAATATCCACCCCAGATGCCCACTTTTAAAGGAAACCTACCACTTGTAGTGGCAGGTTTCTGATGGAAATATCGGGCACCAGCTCAGGGTGAGCTGGTGCCGGAGCTTATTTTCGTTAGTGTTTTAAACCGCGGTATCGCGGTTTAAAACACTTTTTAAACTTTATAGCCGGCGCAGGGAGGTACGCGCTCGGCGCTTACCATGCGCGCGGCTCTCCTTCACTTCCTATGTAGCCGCGTGCATGGTAAGCGCCAAGCGCGTACCTGCCTGCGCCGGCTATAAAGTTTAAAAAGTGTTTTAAACACTAACGAAAATAAGCTCCGGCACCAGCTCACCCTGAGCTGGTGCCCGGGATTTCCATCAGAAACCTGCCACTACAAGTGGTAGGTTTCCTTTAATGAATGTGCACCCCAGATACCCCCCTTTACATAAATCCCCCCATCATTAATGTAATGTTCAAAGCAGAACCCCCTTGAAAAAGCAGTAAAACTGAATAAAGTTTTACCAAAATATGTTATAAATATGTACAGAATCATTCGATCACATCATTCATCAAGTTCAGCTACAAATGCAGAAGGTGCATGCACTTCTACAATTCTAAAAGCTGCAAGCTGATTCTTTCCTGCAGTTTCTTCTACATTATCTCTTCAGCTGAGAGGCTGGATGGGGGCACATTTCAAACACCTATATCTCCTGAACCCCCGGAACCGAGAAATACAATTTGTGTATTTTATAAAAGAGGAGAATCTCCCCTTTAATATTCACAGAACTGGAGATAATCATTATTAAAGTTACAAATAAGTCAGGAATAGAAAAAAAACTGTATATACAAATAAGACATTTTTACTACAACTTTAAAAATGGATATCTCTGGTTCTGTGAAGCACACATACACAATTAAAGGGGATATTCTCCTGTTTAATATGACACTATAAATGTGTTTCTAGGTGCCAGGGTTCAGGAGATATACCCATTTGAAATTAGCCACTGTCATAATGTTTATAAACGTAATTTCTGCATGGAGCATGTGCACATAGGATGTATATAGCCGCATGGCTGTCATGAAGGGATTAACATAAAATAAAGAGTATATATTTTATATTTATGCGTGTGTATATAGCTTGATGATAGTGTTCACAATAGATTAAGGTCTGACTGGTGGCAGGGATTGTATTAGAATGAGGACTGATTGGTGGCAGGGATTAGACTAGCCTAAGGATGGACTGGTGGCAGTGATTATACTAGACTGAGAACTGATTGGTGGCAGTGATTACATTGGGCTGCAAAGTGAATGCAGTGTTTATGGTAAAGAATATATGTCGAAAATTTAATATTTTCACTTTTTATTTTGGGCTATATTATAATTTCTTATTTATTTACTTAATTTAGTAGTTGTAGACAAGCATGCAGTTTATGGAGGCTCCCAACTTTAATCCAGTCCTGTATGTCACATCCAGCAGGAACCACTAAAATTAAAATCCGCAGCAGGTTGCGTTTTTACATTCTGCCTCCTGCTGGAGAGCACAGTAGAAGCCTGTGGGGTATAGACACAACTGTATTAGTGCACTTTTTTCCCTAGTGATGTTACTATCCATATAACCTCCAAACCTATTCTTACCATGGAGGTAAAAAATGTAATGTGAATCTAGTCTACGAGATCTAGTGAATGTAGAAGTGCACGCACATTATACATAACTCCATTAAATTCTTTAGAAGTGCCGTACTGAATCTAGAAGCAGTTTTGACCTTACAAAGTGATATGTGTAATGTTACTGTACATTTCTGTGTGTTTTTATAGCAGCAACAGGACAAGAAAAAAAAAAATGCATTTATACTCAGGGAGGAGTAACTGGACATGGGGTACTGGAGGAGCTCCTGAAATTGCTTTATCCTTAGAACTCTCTACTCTCTATCTATACATTATATCATCTTATACTGTATATTTAACCAGAAGGCTGCTACCTCTCTCCCTCAGAGCAGTGAGGAGGGGCAACTCATATAAGAGTGCAACTCATTGTACCAAGTCCAGCTATATTTCTGGAATATAAATCAATTTTTCACATATCACCATTCTGAAAACTGCTGGTAGAAAGCTAGTAGGGCACATAATAGGACTTATTTACTAAGGGTCCGCGGACACACTTTAATTGGACTGTCTGACGTTTCCTGCTTTTGCGCGGGTGTGACAGGTATTTAACAGGATTGTGTCGCACACGATCGGATTGTGGTGTAGCTGCGCTGTCTTTCATGCGTCAGAAATCAGAGATTCGGACTGATTTAACTTTCAAATTGTGTCGTAAGATCAAGCACTCACATGCACGAGGAAGAAGAAGGTGAACTCTGGCGGACCTGAGCTGGGAAGCGTCACATGCAGGATATCGGGCGCACGATCTTAGTGAATCGTGGCACAGTCGATGACGCCACTCCTATATGTTTAAAGCAGCAAACTGTCTAGTATGTCAAGGACATGTTTCAACTAATTAGGTCTTTGTTTCTCACCATTCTCAGGGTCTTTAGGCCTCATTACTCTCTGTAACAGGGAGTAGGTCTATGGGAAGACAGACAGGACAGTGAGCCCCCAAAACTGTCACTTGCCTACTTGCTTCTGCGTTTCCTAAGCGATACGGGTCAACCACAAACACAATCCGTCCCTAGCTCACTGTGCAAACATCAAACAAGACTTACAAACACAAAAGCGGGATCAGAAGTCTGGGTCACGACAAAGATATAGAAAGGGATCATAAAAAGTATGTAAGCCAAGATCAGAAAACCAGAAAAATAGCAAGTTAATAACACACAAGTGAGCTAGCTAGAAATTTTACCAGCAGCAATACTAGCTGAAGAAGATACAGGCACGGATGTTAAACTCTCTCCATCATTCAAGGGCTGGCTTCATTAGATCTCAAGGAACACTAATCATTTTCACTTACATTATCGCAAACAAGATCAACTAAGAAATATGCTCAATGCTCTCCACATAGTGAAAACTTTAAACTTGATGCAAGAAAATGTAGGTTATAAACTTCACATAAATTATTGACTTTATGATAAAATAAAGACTAAGTGTATCCTTAGTATCGGCCTCATACATATATAAGAATCCCTGACATTACTGTTCTGTATTATACAGTCCATAGAATGTCATGGAAAATATACTGCAAAATCCATGCCAGCATCTTTATCTGTTTGCAGGATGCGGCTTAAGATGCATTGATTTTCCCTTTTTGTTTACACTAGTTATTTCTAGTGTGAACTGTTTATGTTGCTGGTTGTGTTGAGTCTAATTGCCCCAGCTAATTTATTGCTGGTAATATTTTCTGGCTAGCTCTTTTGGATTGTGCTATTCTTGCTATACTTCTCTAATTCTGGTTATCTGACCTTGGCTTACATTTTTTGACTGTTCCTTTGGACTCTGATTTGGTGCTGTATTTTCTATCTCTATGAGCTGGACCTCTGACCCTTCTTTTGTGTTATTTGTTCATGAGTCTTGTTTCATGTCCTCATTATAGCTTGAGGAGGGATCATCACCCAGTTATCGGTCACTGGTTCAGACCCAGTAAGCAGGCAGGTGAGTTTGGGGGGTCAGTTTTATGTCTCGCTGTCCTGTCCTCATTAAATATACCTAGGGACTCAAATAAGTGTTTATGCCACAAGTGTTCAGGATGTAAACAGTGCAGAATTTCTGCAGAATAATCCTACAGCTTCTTTTACACATAATTGAAACAAATTATGAAATCCAGAGACAACATGCACAGCAATAATTAGAATTATGCAGGTCAAACTGCAAAAAATATAAATTTTAATGCAGCATAATGATAAGACTTACCTAAATCCCATCCATTTTGCTACGGCAGGATGGTCACCACCAAACTTGCAGCAGCTAATCTGCAGAAATTTTCCCTAGTATGTCAGGAAAAATAACATAGTAATAGGACTATCTAACCTTGACTTATTTCCAGGTTTATTAAATACTATTTCCTATAACTGAGATGTTCAAGTAATGTTAATTCTTAATATATTCTGTGTTAAGAAGTGCTAGACAAGTAACATTCACATTTACTCTTAGATATGTCTGTAGAACTGACAACTATACATGTTATGTGCTTTCTACATGCCTCTAGTGACTTTTATGTTTGTCAGCTCTGACATTCTAGAAGTACCGGCTATACTGGATACCGTGGGAATTGTATACAAAGAAATATGTCAGAAAAGTGAAAAACAAGAAAGTTCAAGTGCCTAAAACACATCCCTTCCATAGAAATACATAATAAAGTAGAAAAAACACCATATAACAATGGAACAATCGGTACTATAAATTTGTAACATAATTGGAGCTTTATGGTGATCGCTGTAAAATAAACTTGCCGAAAAAGTGCGTTTCCATCAAATTCTTTCACAAAAAATGTTCTAAAAAGTGATAAAAAATATGGTCAGAAATGATAGAATTCTTGCAAAAAAAATAAACCATCAACCAGCACTGTCCACAGAAAAGTATAGAAATTATACCTGTGGCAATGAAAATGGCGATGCAAATAAGCTTTTTCCCCATTTTTGTTTTTATTTAGTAAAATTGGGCAGATAAAAAAAAATACTACAGCCGGTCCCCGACTTAAGAACACCTGACTTACAGATGACCCCTAGTTACAAATGGACCTCTGGAGTTTGGTCATTTACTGTACTTTACTCCAGCCCTAGGCTACAATAAACGGCTATAACAGTTATTAAAGGCTTCTATAATTAAGCTTTATTGTTAATCCTGGTTCTTATGACAACCCAACATTTTTTAAATCCAATAGTCATAGAGCCCCAATAAATTTTGCCTGGACCTAAAATTATAAAGTAAACAGTTCCGACTTACATACAAATTCAACTTAAGAACAAACCTGCAGGACCTATCTTTTGTATGTAACCCGGGGACTGCCTGTATATACCTGAGGTAATGCCATACTCGTAGTGACCCATAGAATAAAGATAACAACATATTATTTGCTTGAGTCAAAACACAAATAACAAAATGACAAACACTGGTTTAAAAAATGATTCTACCCCAAGGGGGACACAAGAAAAAGTTGCACTCCAAATGACAGGATCATCAGAAAAATTATGTGTAGGTTGAAGGCACCAATGGCCTTCATCTAGTGTGAATGGGAGATAAGGCACAATTGTCAATTGGATCAAACCTAATAGTGGGCAAAATGTATGAACATATATGGTCCGTAGGTGCAACGTATCTTACCCATGTTTAAAGATGATCGATGTCCGGAGTGACAACGCCCCGACGCGCGTTTCGGCTGACTCGCAGCCTTCGTCTGGGGGTGGAGTCGTCAGAACAACGAGCCGTGTTAAATTTATATGTGTGCCCAATAAGCGTGCCCGGAGATGATCAGGTGATCCAGTACCCGTCACGTGACGTCACGTCACTATGTCAAACTATCGCGAGACCACGCTAAGAGTGAAGACAGACGGGAAGGCGCCTGCGCAGTGGAAATAGCGAGCGCCATAAGGGAAGGTAAGTCTATCGAGCCAGTCATCTGGTCAACGCATGCGCAAAAGTAGTGCGGAATCTGTCGGCAGTCAGGGGATGATAACGAATATAGTCGGCACTATAGGGTTCATAAATTCATAAAGAGGATATCACAAGTGTAATCAGCAATATGAACACCCATTAGTAAAAACATTTACAAACTTGCTGTAGCAAATAAACACTTGTGAATCGAAAGAAATATAATTAGATATTCCTAAATGGTTACCATTTATGATCGGCACTGTAAAAATTCATGAATAATAACAGTTACAAAATTTACTGTGACGAATAAGCTCTTGTGAATCCATAAAATATCAATATACAAATTCAAATATACATAGTGAATAAAATTGCAAAATATACACTGTGACTAATTCATAAGGAAAACAAACGTGCTGTGTTACAATTTGCAGACAATACAGAACTATATAATGAACAATAAAGAATTTGGAATAAAATGTTCTTGAGAATCTACAATGTGCAGTTAAACTTTTAGAATTTTAGTTAAAATGTTCGACTTTTCGCATCATCTGAGTTCTTCATATTCTATACGTAAACGTTTGGTTTTTATGCATCTATTTGCACCCCCGCTCACTGTTCCCTCACTCCTGCACTCTTCACTACCCTTCCTCCACTTCTTCCCTTGCACCATGCACTTTAATGAATTTATGCATTTGTATAGAATTGGTTGAGTTCATGTTTACATAATTCTATAACATCAGGTATTATAAAAATACAGGTTTCTTATTTAACTGCACATTGTAGATTCTCAAGAACATTTTATTCCAAATTCTTTATTGTTCATTTGTTATGTAAAATTGATGGGTTACACATAGAAGATAATATGTACTTGGTAACATGCGACGTGGAGTCGTTATATACCTGTATCAAGCACGATGATGGTGTACGGGCAGCACGGTTTTTTCTCTCCTTTGAAAATCTTTCTCCAAATTTTTCCAACTTCTTGATACAGCTTTTGGAGTTCATCCTTTCTCACAACTTTTTTACATTCAATGGGTCCTTCTTCCTACAGCTCCAGGGTACAGCTATGGGGGCAGCTTGCGCTCCCTCATATGCAAATCTGTTCCTGGGGCTGTGGGAGAGGGACCTCCTATCGGGCGATCGGATGCCGTTGATGGACCGGGTCATCTTTTGGGCCTGGTACATCGACGACATCTTGATCGTCTGGAAGGGCAGTTTGGACGAGCTGAGGGATTTCTTTTCCCAGCTCAATCAGAATCCTTACAATATTAAACTCACTTACGAGGCAAATAAGTCCTCTGTGACTTTTCTGGATGTGAAATTAACAAAGGATACTAACGGTTATTTACAGACGAACGTGTTCCGTAAAGAGACGGCAGTCAATGCACTTTTGCACGCCTCATCATCTCATCCTCCGCAGACGATTCGCGCTATACCAGTCGGACAATTTCTTTGTGTGCGCAGAATCTGTTCCACAGATGCTGAATTCGAAGCTCAAGCAAAGGAATTAAAAACACGCTTTCAACAACGAGGCTATAGTAATAGAGCCATCAAAAAGGCATATTCTAGAGCCAAATCTACTCCTCGCCAGTCTCTACTACATCCATCACCCAGAATGCCAAGTCAAAACAAGGTAAGATTTATTACAGATTATCATTCACAATGGCAGAGTATGAGAGAGATTCTATCAAAATATTGGCCGATTTTACAATCGGACTCCACTATATCACAGTACATCAACTCTCAGCCCAGCGTGACTGCACGACGCTCTAAGAACCTTCGTGACCTGCTAGTTCGAAGCCATTACGAAACAGTAAAACCAAGAACTATCTTTAATTCAAAACTACCCGAGTGGGGTTGCAAACCCTGTGGCAGATGTATTGCCTGCCCCAATATAGCACGCGCCACGAATTTCTGTGACTCTACGGGGTCAAAAGAATTCAAAATTACCCATACTATCAATTGCAATACCAGGGCAGTCGTGTACTATGCCACGTGCCCATGCAATATGATTTATGTAGGTCTTACAACACGCAAATTAAAAATTAGGGTACGCGAGCACATGAGGGATATTACATCCGCCAAAAAATATGACTACAACACGGAGGGTAGACCGATTGCACAACATTTCAAAACACATCACAATGCGGATCCTCGGGGGTTCATTGTCTGTGGCATTGACAGAATTGAGACTAACATCAGGGGGGGCCCGATCCAAAAACAGCTGGCACAACGTGAAGCCCGATGGATATGGACATTAAATACACTTCAACCAAAAGGGTTGAATGAAACACTCAGCTTTGCTCCATTCTTATAGGACCGCTTTCAGCTCTGCTCTGCAGCCCACATCTCTGCCCACACTGGCCTGAGTCGTCTTTCAGGTTTTTAATGAGGTTCCCTTTTTTGGGGGGGGGTTTTTCCTCTTTTAACGTGTATTATATGTTCTTATTTTTATGTCATTAACAATTTCCTTTTTTCGTTATAGTTATTGTATTATACTTACCTCGAGCCACAGGATTCGTACGTTTAATGCATTGTTGCCGGAGACACGATTCATTCCCCCCTTTTCCTACCAGACCCATTCAGGAAATGCTCTGCCGCCGATTTATGCAGTCATGACATCAACGGCACAGTCGTTCTGTTTACATATGGCACTAGTTGCACTTTATTATGGGATGTTAGACTTTTCGCATCATCTGAGTTCTTCATATTCTATACGTAAACGTTTGGTTTTTATGCATCTATTTGCACCCCCGCTCACTGTTCCCTCACTCCTGCACTCTTCACTACCCTTCCTCCACTTCTTCCCTTGCACCATGCACTTTAATGAATTTATGCATTTGTATAGAATTGGTTGAGTTCATGTTTACATAATTCTATAACATCAGGTATTATAAAAATACAGGTTTCTTATTTAACTGCACATTGTAGATTCTCAAGAACATTTTATTCCAAATTCTTTATTGTTCATTATATAGTTCTGTATTGTCTGCAAATTGTAACACAGCACGTTTGTTTTCCTTATGAATTAGTCACAGTGTATATTTTGCAATTTTATTCACTATGTATATTTGAATTTGTATATTGATATTTTATGGATTCACAAGAGCTTATTCGTCACAGTAAATTTTGTAACTGTTATTATTCATGAATTTTTACAGTGCCGATCATAAATGGTAACCATTTAGGAATATCTAATTATATTTCTTTCGATTCACAAGTGTTTATTTGCTACAGCAAGTTTGTAAATGTTTTTACTAATGGGTGTTCATATTGCTGATTACACTTGTGATATCCTCTTTATGAATTTATGAACCCTATAGTGCCGACTATATTCGTTATCATCCCCTGACTGCCGACAGATTCCGCACTACTTTTGCGCATGCGTTGACCAGATGACTGGCTCGATAGACTTACCTTCCCTTATGGCGCTCGCTATTTCCACTGCGCAGGCGCCTTCCCGTCTGTCTTCACTCTTAGCGTGGTCTCGCGATAGTTTGACATAGTGACGTCACGTGACACGTGACGGGTACTGGATCACCTGATCATCTCCGGGCACGCTTATTGGGCACACATATAAATTTAACACGGCTCGTTGTTCTGACGACTCCACCCCCAGACGAAGGCTGCGAGTCAGCCGAAACGCGCGTCGGGGCGTTGTCACTCCGGACATCGATCATCTTTAAACATGGGTAAGATACGTTGCACCTACGGACCATATATGTTCATACATTTTGCCCACTATTAGGTTTGATCCAATTGACAATTGTGCCTTATCTCCCATTCACACTAGATGAAGGCCATTGGTGCCTTCAACCTACACATAATTTTTCTGATGATCCTGTCATTTGGAGTGCAACTTTTTCTTGTGTCCCCCTTGGGGTAGAATCATTTTTTAAACCAGTGTTTGTCATTTTGTTATTTGTGTTTTGACTTGAATAAAATATTTCTTATCATTACTATTACTGTTTGTCTCTAATGGTGCTATAGTGTTGGTTTTTCTCTTCCACTTTGTCGAGAGGAAGAACAATTGGTTTTGGATTAGTGCTTCCAACAAGCTACATGGTATCACGCCGAGTGGGGAGAGGGACAGGCTTTATTGCATCACTACATTTTATGCTTCCCTCCCTATTTTCGGCTTGTTTAAATTTTTGTATATTATTTGCTTGGTATGAGTTAATAAAATCTGATCAATAAGATATACATACGGCCCAAAATGAAGTACGGTATCTGTAAAGTGCATATCTCATCTCACAAAAAATAAACCCTCATATCCACACTTTCAAAAAAATAAAAATTTTCTAGCATGTACAATGTGACAAAGATAAACTGCTTTGAATGGAACCATAAATGGGAATCAGCACACTCAGGAGAAATTGGGTATACAATGTTATAGTGCATTTTGGAATTTTATTATTTGAGAATGTATATCATTTTTGAAAAATACATTCATTTAACTAAAAAAATAAAATTTTTAAAATTTCACCTCCATTTTGTTTCAACCCCCTATGAAACACTAAAAGGGTTAACAAACTTTTTAAAACTAGTTTTACGTACGTTGAGGGGTTTAGTTTCTATAATTGGGTAATTTATGGGGTTTTACTATTTAGGCCTCTCAGTTGAAAGTTGAACTGGTCCCTCAAAAGTGACCGAATTTCATGAAAATGTGAAAATGCAATGAGAAAACTATCTCAAAATCACCTGGTTATGTTAAAGTGTTACAAACTTATGATTACATAAAGTGACACATGTCAAATTTGAAAAGATGGGTGGTGTCAGCAGACCCATTTCTAGAACCGAGTGAGGTATGCCACTGCCCTGAGTGCATAGTCAGGTGGAGGGCGCTAGGTCATCTCCTTCTCTTCAACAGGAAATATATTATATAATTGTAAGGCTGCTGCCCGGTAACTGAGGCTGTTAAAAAATCTACTGCAGATCAGGGCCATGACAAACACCTCTGCTCGTAAATGGGGAAGGGGGGCAAGTTATGATCTGGAAATAAATCATTGACCTCAGCATGATGCCCCTATTTCTTCAAAGTTGTCAGTGTGTCCGTGCTGCAAGTTTTCTCGGTAGGAGTGCGGTTAGTTCCCAACCTTCCCAGACACCGGACACTCACGGTTTTTGGAGCTGTCCCGCCTCCAGTAGTTGGAAATCTTTCCGAAGACCCGAGGCTGTCTGGTTTTAACCTACTCATTACAATGTGCAATTCACACATTGTAATGAATAAGGAGAAAAATCCCCATATACTGCCATACTATAGTATGGCAATACATGGTAGGAGCAATCAGACAACCTAGGGTTAAAGTACCCTAGGGCAGTGATGGCAAACCTTTTAGACACAGAGTGCCCAAAACTACAACCAAAACCCACATATTTTTTGCAAAGTGCCAATGCGACAATTTAGGCAGTAACTTATTACTCCCTGCTCTGTCACAGGTTTAAACTGTATCGGCACCTGAAGACACCAATACAGTAGAAAGAAGTTTGGTATTATCATTTTAGCTTCCTTTCAGGGTCCTGGGACTGCAGGAGGCCTTGAGTCCTGTTTGGCAAACTCTGTGCTGGTGTGATGGCAAGGGTGCCCATAGAGAGGGCTCAGAGTGCCACAGGTTAGCCACCACTGCCCTAGGGGATATGAAAAATAGTAAAAATTAAAAAATGTTTCAAAAGTTTAAAAAATGATATTAAACAAACCTAAAAATTCTAATCCCCCCTTTCCCTAGAAGTCATATAAATATAAATAAACAGTAAAAATAATAAACAAGTTAGGTATCGCCGTGCCCAGAAAATGCTCGATCTATCAAAATATAATAATACTTTTTAATTGTGTTTACCACCGTAATCGAAAAGCACCCAAAGTAAAAAAAAAATGGCACTTTTTTGCCATTTTGAAAAATATAAAAAAATTCAATAAAAAGAGATGAAAAGACCATACAATCTTAAATATAAAAGCATTGAAAACATCATCAAAAGTCTAAAAAAATGACACCACCCACAGCTCCGTACACCGAAGTATGAAAAAGTTATTAGCGCCAGAAGATGGCAAATTATATTTTATTTTTGTGAAGGAGGTTTTAATTTTTGTAAATGTATGAAAACATTATAAGACCTATACAAATTTATATCCGTGTGATCACACCAACCCAAAGAATGAAGTAGACATGTCATTTTGGGTGCACAGGGAAAGCCGTAAAATCCAATCCCACAAGAAAACAGTGCAAATGCGTTTTTTCACCAATTTCACTGCATTTGGATTTTTTTTCCGGCTTCCCAGTACACAACGTGGCATATTAAATACAGTCACTATGAATTGCAATTTGTTACGCAGAAAACAAGCCCTCATACAGCTATTTACATGGAAAAATATTAAAGAGTTATAGATTTTTGAAGGTAAGGAGTGAAAAATTGAAATGCAAAAAACAAAAAAGGGTCTGGTCATTAAGGGGTTAACCTATTTGATGAGCAGCTCACTTATAGCTTCTACAGCCAGGAACAGGTCAGACACCACAAAGGTCCTGCTGAAGTTTGGAACATTATCATTTTGAAGCCTTGACATGCTATATTTGGATCTGACAGATGGGACCATCAAGATAAAATATATCACTTGCTCATGTGGCTCTCAATATGAGCGACAGCCAAAAGTGTAAACACTCTATTATATATAATATTATAATGCAGATAAAAACAGGTAATCATGGAAACCAGATACTTAGGAAGTTGCTATGTAGATAAACACTCAATGTTGCTATGTAGATAAACACTATAAACACTTAATGTTATGATACAGTAACGCTGTAAGGGTATCTTCAGGAGTCCCGCTGGTGACACATAGGATAGACTTACTGCAGGATTTACGTCATGGATTATTCCCCTGCAGGAATGCCCAACTACATTTAACTTTTGCAAGAGGTCACTTTGCACTCCAGCATTTAGTTGTATGAAGAGGATGAGATTTTATGAAACCCCTTCACTATGCTGCTACTGTAGACCACAGTAAGTTAGGTTTGGGCAACATTTCTAGGGATAACCGTGTGCCCCACCACTCTTTGTCCAGCCAAATGCACAACTTTTAGATGAGAGCAAGAGTAGCATCTTTACTCTAATCAATGTTACTAAATTTGATTTTCTACAGACATCTAAGATATTATATTAGAGTGCCACCGTATGCACATTTAATATGTAGAGCATTGATCCTAATTAAACAATTAATAATTACACATAACTTAAACATATATTATTTAACTACCATAAAGCAATTCTATAATATGATTTACTTCAATGTTTAGCTATTTATCATTTTTAGGAATTCGTCATTTGAAAATTAAATAATGTTGAATATTCCTCGATACTAACGAACACCACAACCTAATGAATTTTAACATGAGTGCAAAGTTTTTCTGTTTTTTTTAATACAAAAAGTTAATGCCCATATATCTGAGATAATAAGGTTGATAAAAACAGAGAAATGGTAATGAAATGACTGTTGGTTGAATGCATTAAACTTATAAAAGTAAAGTTTAAATACAGTTAGTACTAATAAACCAAGGTAAAGGTGTAACAAATGATAACAGTAGAGAGGTGACTTACAGTGTGAGCTGCTGCTGCTGCTGAACGGTGGAGAGTTGCTAGGAGCTAATTCCCCATTTGCATTGGCTATATTCAGCACCACGGACAGTTCTCCAGGTTCCACCACGCCCGGATCAGCTCTCTCCCAAGCCGGGTGAGGATGTCCTTGTACCGAGCAGTTGGATGCCCTGTGCTTCTTTGCCTTCATAGGTCTCCGCTCATTGCCTGTTCCAGGTTCTTTGCTCAGCTGAACCACTGTGTTTTTTGATCTGGTCAGAGCTGATGTTACTGAGCCCATGACTATGTGTTGCTGATGGTGATATTGTTCTCTGAATGAGTAGGTAGCAATTTAGGTGTAGAAATTGATATTTGTCTTCTTTACAGCTTTTTATATAAAAACAGCTGAGCTTTTCTCAAATGACCATTTTCATATTAGTTTACCTAATACCTTGAAACGTCATAGATATTTGGCATTTCACTTAGTCTTGCTCAGTCGTATTCATCGCAGATGCTCTTGTGTTGCCTTCTTTCAAGTTTGTAAAGTAAGGATGCTGCTGTATCTCCTCCACAGGTACTGGCTGCTTGTTAATGCTCTTGCCGTTTCAGACTTCCTCTGGAGATCTAATGAATGAAACCAAGTCCCTCCTCCTGTCTGTCTCCTGTGTACTACTCTATACTCTCTGCTGAAGCCCTTTGCCTACTATATCCAGCATTCAAAATAGTGTTGTGCATAAGCATTAATATTGCTTACCTTTAACTCTATAATTAAATATTTAACATGAAGAGAATTTATAAAGCCCTAAAAATAGAATTCTAGAATCAAAAGCTTGCAAAATAAGCTTGACTGAAAATAGTAAAAAAAAAAAAACCTAAAAGTTCAAATCTAAACATGTTAGGCATCACTGCATCCCACAATACTTGATCGCTAAAATTATAAAAATGGTTATTCTGGTGTTGAAAATAGCGCCCAAATCGCCACTTCTTGGCCATTTTGCAATGGTTGTACAGTAATCAAAACGTCATCTCCTCCGGCAAAAAAAGTGATCATACAACTATCTGTACACAGTAGTTTGCAAAAGTTATTAGCAGCAGAAAATGACAAATTTAAGACATTTTTTTGAAATCTATTAAAACATAATTAAAACCTCTATAAATTTGATATCCCCATGATCGTACCAACCCAAGGAATGAAGTGAAGGTGTCAATTGGAATGAACAGAGAAAGACATAAATACAGATCCTACAAAAAAGTAGTGCAAACATGTTTTTCGCCAATTTCACCAGATTTGGAATTTTTTTTCGCTTCCCAGTGTATGGCATGGAATATTAAATAGCATCACTGGAAAGAACAATTTGTTACACAGAAAACAAGCCCTCATACAGCTCTGTACATGAAAAAATAAAAAAGTTCTAGATTTTTGAAGGTGGGGAGCAAAAAATGGAAACACAAAAACGTTGTTAGGGGGTTAACAGACAGGAATATTCTTTTCCGGGTGTACTAATATCTATCTAATGAAAACTGTGTGGTCATACAGGTATATGGAAAGTGGTGCAATCTTCATTAGTGCACTTTGCACCACATTGTTTAATAGTGTGCATGCTTTTAATGGCCCGCAGACAGGAATGTGCACCATCCTGAACTGCTCGGGAAGTGTGCACCATCTTTTGTAGGTGCACCTTTAATATACAGCGTGCAACACAATTCTGTGGAATTATTGTATTAAATGTGTTGCAAACTCCGACTAATACACATTTTTTGGTGCACGTTTTTCTGTCTTGTGGGACACAAAGCAGCCGCAACACAAACTGGTGCAGACACTTTATAAGTACATATTAATATATCTGGGTCAACGATTTTTTTTTTTCCGGATGTGCACACAATTGTACCTTTTTTTTTGTTAGTGCACTTTAAAACTACACAGTGTGACATAATTGTTTTGGATTCTAAACATAAATGTGTCCCAAACTACGAATATGCACTACCACTCCTCTGTGGACAGACACAATAACATATCAAGGCCATTGAGTAGAACAAATGTATCAGATTTATCAAAAGTGGTGCAAACTCCCTTTGTGTGGTTTGCCTCACTCATGTGCAGGTTGTACCTGATAATTCAATAGTATTAGCCCGACCCCTGATGAAGCCAATTCACTGGCGAACATGTCGGGGGGCTAATGTTAGCAGTCCAGAGATAGTTTTTTGTGGACAGTTTGGCTGTAGTTAATCCAGTGTGTTATTTTGAGCATAGGGGTAGATGTAAATTGGTGCAACGATTTATGCCTATATAAGGGCTACTGTAACATTATTAATACATCTAAAAAGAAAGTGAGTGACAGTCTTCTGTATAGAATTGAGATCCAATATGATCTCATGTTACAGAATTTGATGCATGGATTTAGATGATATTAATCCATTGCATAAATCATCACAATATTAAAACTGCTAATTCTGAAAATTCGAGGTAGCACCCCTAGCCCTTTGCCCCCTTAGCCCCATGCTATATATGCTATCACAGTTTGGATTTAATGCAATGGCTTAACAAGAGTAACTGAACTATTTTAGAGTTAGTGAGCCTAGGCCATCTGTGTTTTTAACCCCTTCCCGACTTTTGCCGTACTAGCCCTCTCCATAGCCGGTAAGTCTTTGCTGCATATCGGCGTCATCGGTGATGGGCGATCCGTCGCCGTGACAGCCTTGGGTCTTCTGAAGACCTGAGGCTGTCTCGTTTTAACCCATTCATTACAATGTGCTATGAGCACATTGTAATGTATGAGGAGTAAAATCCCCATATACTGCCATACTGTGGTATGGCAGTATATGGTAGGATCGTTCGGACAACCTAGGCTTAAAATATCCTAGGTAGTCAGAAAAATAGTAAAAGTAAAAATAAAAAAAAGTAAAAAAAAAAAATTATAATAAAAAAACCTAAAAATTCAAATCACCCTCCCTTTGTACTACTTTGTACTACTCAGTGAGACACCGTAAACCAATCAGTTCCTTCCAGATCAATGTTTGGTCTGAGGAAGTGGAGTGTGAATTACAGTCATGCTTTTCAACAACGGATTGGGACCTGTTCTTATGTGAGTCTGGAGGGGACATTAACATGTGTGTGGACACGGTGACTGATTTTATTAATTTTTGTGTGGGTTCTATAGTGCCGGTCAAGACTATTAGGAAATACCCTAATTCTAAACCATGGGTTACTAAAGAGCTTCAAGTTCTTTTGAAGAGGAAACATAAAGCATTCCAGGTAAAGGATGGGGACCTGTATAGGGAATTACTGAAGGAGGTTAAAGTTATGATCCGTGAATGTAAAAACAGATATAAGGAGAAACTGGAAGGCAAATTGGCTGCCAACCAGGTCAGTGAGGTCTGGAAGGGTATGAAATTAATAACAGGGATGCAAGCAAAGATGGATGGTTTTTCAGGGGATAGAGATAATGCGAATGCCTTGAACTCCTTCTTTAATCGGTTTAGTACAGGGGAAGGGAACCCATGTACTGCTTGGGATGGGGACACTAACGAGGAGGATGCTATATTGGGAAGTATGGCCAATAATGATGTTGGTTTCTCAATTTTGGCAGAGGATGTAATATGTGAACTAAAGAAATTAAAGGTTAGGAAGTCGACAGGTCCGGACTACATAAGTGCGAAGATCCTTCGAATGTGCTCTGGGGAACTTGGCCCTGTTTTCTGTGAACTGTTTAATCGTAGTATTTCAGCTGCAGTGGTTCCGTCGCTATGGAAGACGTCGTGCATTATTCCGGTCCAAAAGGTCAGGGCTCCGAGAGATCCAAATGATTACCGCCCGATAGCGTTAACACCAATAATCATGAAGGTTTTTGAGCGTTTTGTTTTGAGACATCTTGCTGAAGTAGTTGAACCGTATCTTGACCCTTTACAATTTGCATACCAACCACGTCTGGGTGTGGAGGATGCGATTCTTTATTTGCTCCACAGGGTATACATGCATCTGGACGAGCCGGGGTCGGAGATCAGGATAATGTTCTTCGACTTTGGGAGTGCTTTTAATAGGATTATCCCGAAACGTTTATGTCAGAAATTGGGTAAAATGGGGGTTGGTTCTGGCCTAATTCAGTGGATCTTTAATTATCTGATATTAAGACCGCAGAAGGTGAAAATTGGAAACACGGTGTCGGACGTGGTTGTGAGTAATATTGGAGCCCCACAGGGGACTGTTCTTGCCCCGTTTTTATTTACCATCTACACCGCAGATTTTCAAAAAAATAGAAATCAGTGTTTCTTGCAGAAGTATTCGGATGACACTGCGATAATAGGGTGCATAAAAGGGGGAGATCTGTCTGAATACTGGTCGACCATTGATGTGTTCTCGGAGTGGTGCGACACAAATGGTTTGGAATTGAATCTATCTAAGACCAAGGAAATGGTAATTAGTTTCCGGAAAGAACGTGATACTGATGGTGAGCCTACGAAGATTAGGGGTGTCGCAGTGGAACGCGTCACAAACTATAAGTATCTGGGTGTTTATCTGGATGATAAGTTATTGTGGCATATAAATTCAGAGAAATTGTACAAAAAGGCGACCGGGAGACTGTACTTTTTAAGATCGCTCAGGTCCTTTGATGTGGACCGTAGGATGTTGCTGTCCTTTTACCAGTCTGTAATTGGAAGTGTTTTATTCTATGCGGTGGTATGTTGGGGAAATAATGCTCGCACGACTGACCTGAACAAATTTAAGAAATTGGTCAGGAAGGTGAACTCAATTGTTGGTATTAAGACAGAGGATTGGGAGTCAGTCTTGTGTGCACGTATGCTCTCCAAATTTAAATCCATTGTATGTAATGAGAAGAACCCATTACATAACACACTGATGGGTCAACGTAGCACATTTAGTGATCGGTTTTTGCACATGAAATGTAGAACGAATCGTTTTAAAAATTCTTTTATACCGAGGGCAATTGCATTAGTTAACCCCTACGGGACACAGCATCTTTTGGCCTAAAGGACGCGGACCCATTTTTCAAATCTGCCCTGTGTCACTATAAGTGGTTATAGCGTGGGAATGCTATGAGATATCCAGGGGATTTTGAGATTGTTTTCTCGTGACACATTGTACTTCAAATTAGTTTAAAAATTTGGATGAAATCTTTTGCGTTTAGTTATGAAAAAAAACAAAATTTGGCAAAAAATTGGAAAAATTCTATATTTTCAACGTTCTAAATTCTCTACTTTTGATGCAGATAGTCATAGCACCCAAATAAATTCATAACTTACATTTCCCAAATGTCTGCTTTATGTTGGCATGGTTTTTTAAGATTCCACATATTTTACTAGAATGTTCTGAGGCTCAGAATTTAGGTATCATTTTTCACATTTTTTGTAAAATCACCAAAACCTGTATTAGATGGACCTGCTCAACTTCTAATTGACACTGAGAGGCCTAAATAATAGCTAGACTCATAAATACTTCATTTATATATATTTTTTATTTTTTTCCATTTTTACTGAATAAAAAGTAATTTGGCAAAATTGTTGTTAATTTTAGCATCACCGTCTTTCATATGCATAACTTTTTTATTTTTCACCTCACAAATCTGTTTAAGGGCTTATTTTTTGCGAGAAGGATTGTTCCTTTTAGTGGTCTTATTTTAGATTGCGTAACTTTTTTAAATCACTTTTTAGAGCATTTTTAAAGGGCATTAATAAAAAATCATCTTTTTTTCAGAGAGAGTTTTTTGAGGTTGTTTTTTACGGGGTTCACTCTGCGGGTCTAATAACGATTTTGTTTTATTATGCAGATTGTTACGGACGCAGGGATACCAAATATGTGGGGGTTTTGTGTATTTTATTCAATTGTACTGAATAAAAACTAATTTGGAGAAAATCGTATTCATTTTAGCATCACCATCTTTTCATATGCATAACTTTTTTATTTTTTGGCAGATAAATCTTGTTAGGGGCTTATTTTTTTGCGAGAACAGTTGTTCTTTTTAGTGGGCTTATTTTAGAGTGCATAAAATTTTTTAAATCACTTTTTAGAGCATTTTTTATAGGGTATTAATTAAAAATTATCTTTTTTTCGGAACGTTTTTTGCGTTTTTTTCCTCCGGCGTTTACCGTGCGGGTCCAGTAATGATTCTGTTTTATTATGCAGATTGTTACGGACGCGGCAATACCAAACATGCGGGGGTTTTTTGTGTTTTTATGTTTTTTATACTTTATTAAGTGTTTTTATGGGAAAGTGACATTTTAGGGGCTTATATTTTTATGTATTTATTTTTTATTTATTATAATGTGTAGTGTTAAGTGTTTTTGCATAATTTTACTTCTACATACTTGAACTTAAACCAGTGATACTCTGATCACTGGTTTAAGTTCAATACACTGCTCTACAATACTATTTTATTGTAGAGCAGTGTAAACTGTCTGAGCATGCTTGCGCATGCTCAGACAGTTTACAGCCAGACCCGGAAGGGTTCTGGCTGCCATGGAAACCGGGCAGCTCCGGGGCACATGCCAGTCCTCGGAGCTGCCCAGGAGAGGATCGGATCCCCCGGTAAGCGGCACGGGGGATCCGATCCATAGGGGGAAGACCCTTACACGCCGCGGTCATGCTTGACCGCGGCGTGTAAGGGGTTAACACCCGCGATCGGAGTCGGCTCCGATCGCGGGTGTTAGCGCAGGCTGTCAGCTGTACTAGACAGCTGACAGCCGCTGCTTCTGGTACCGGCTCCGTTCGTGAGCCGGTGCCAGAAGCAGGACGTTATAGTGCGTCCTGGTGCGCTAAGTATCTAGCCACCGGGACGTACTATAACGTCCTGGTGCGCCTAGGGGTTAACATGGGCAAGTAATTAATATGTAACCACGGTGTTATTCTTCTTTTTATATTTTTTATTGATTCTTTTTAAATAATTGTTATATTTATATGTAAAGTATTTTGTATCTTACTCTGTCTGTATATGTATATCTGTGATTATGAATGGAGGTGTTGCTGCTGTCGTTGTGACAAAGTCAATTTCCCCTACGGGGACAATAAAGCATTCTATTCTATTCTATTCTTTCCCTAGAACTGAAATAAATATTAATAAACAGTAAAAATTATAAACACACTAGGTATCGCCACATCTGAAAATGCCCAATCTATCAAAATATAATACTGTAATGTTTTTTTCACTGCATTCTACCCCGTAACGGAAAATAGTGCCCAAAGTCGAAAAATGTCACTTTTTTGCCATTTTGAAAAATATTTAAAAATCTATAAAAAGTGATCAAAAGGTTGCACAGTTCTAAAAATTATAGCAATGAAAACGCCATCAAAAATCACATCACAGTTCCGTTTTAATTTTTGTAAATGTATGAAAACATAAAACCTATACAAATTTGGTATCCCTATGATTGCACCGACCCAAAGTAGACAATAAATAAAGAAGACATGTCATTTGGGGCGTACAGTGAAAATCCAAGCCCACAAGAAAACGTCGCAAATGCGCTTTTTCACCATTTTCACTGCATTTGGAATTTGTTTCCCGCTTACCAGTACACGGCGTGGAATATTTAAATACCGTCACTATGAAGTGCAATTTGTTATGCAAAAAATAAACCATCACACAGCTCTTTATGTGGAAAAATAAAGAAGTTATAGATTTTTGAAGTTGGTAAGTGAAAAATGGAAGTGAAAAAACTAAAAAGGTCGTGAAGGGGTTAAACACACTTCTCTGTTGAGCACCCAGTAGCAATGCTTTTTTTTAAAATAATAAAAGTGATATTATAAACAATTCCATTTTTGTCCGGAAATGGGTAACTTCTCTCTGCCAATGGCAGTTTTGTGTCAAATTTTGATAATTCAATAGTGGCACATAGTGTTCAATTATCTGGCGCAATCAGAGCTGCTATGGAAATTATGCACAAAGTTGCACCTTTTTCTTTTAGGTTCCCTTTTATTATACAGAACGTGCAGTAATAAATGTTGCGCAAACTAAGAACACACACCAACATGTCCTTTTACGTACACAGATTTCTCAAATATCGGACATAGTGCAGCTGTGACAGTGGCGCAAACATTTAACAAATACATTTGCAATCTCCAAAGATGTTCTTTTTAGTGCAAAGACAGACATAAAACTGTAGCAGACACAATAATATATTTGGGCCATAATGTTGAACTGGGCTCACATGTGAAAGTCACAAGAAAACTGGGATGCTGCTAGCCAGCGAATGGTTATTACTAGTCTCCTGAGAAGTAGGCAGCGAAGATACAGATAGATATTTCTGATAATAATAATAAACAATTCGATTGAAAAGTAATTCTGATTCTTATTAATTGAGAAGCTGTAAAGTAGATATTATAATTGTTTTAGCTTTTTATAAATTCAGTAAATAATTTGAACACTTCTAAAGTGGTAGCTTTAGCTGTTGCAATGCATTTATTTGCATGAAGCCCTGGAGCTCTCCTGGAACTAGTATTCCTATAAAATTGAAAAATTCTGGATCATTAATCTAGTGTATTTGTAAATGTATGAATAAATCGACAAGTGCCAATTTATCAATTCTTTGTCAATACGATGTTCCCTTACACTGCCAGCACTGGTTGATTTGTATAATAAGGTATAATAAGGCTAGAGACACATGACTGTGTGCAGTCCATGAATACTGGATTGTGCCCTGAGCAGATTTCATGGACTTAATACAGTTATGAGGATAGGATGCTGAGTATCATTGTTATATATTATGTAAGAAGATGCTTCTTTCCCACAGAACAGCAGCATTGAAATATAATCGTGATGCTCAATAAGGATTTAGATTACATAAAAGCTTTAAAGCGTAAGTAAACTTTCTACAAAAGATCAATAGTGAAGATGATAATTGTATACTTGTTATATAATCTCTTAACGATCAGGCCCTTTTATGTTTTTGCATTTCTATTTTTCACTCCCCATCTTCCAAAAATATTATTTTTTTTTTCATGCAAAGAGGAGTGTGTGGGTTTGTGCGAGGCACATTTGCTCTTCACAGTGACTGTATTTAATATTCCATGTCGTGTACTGGGAAAGGAGAAAAAAATGCAGTAAAATTGGTTAAAAAATGCATTTGTGCCATTTTCTTATGGCCTTGGTTTTTACAGCTTTCACTTTGCGCCCCAAATGACATGTCTACTTTATTCTTTGGGTTGGTACGATCACAGGGATACCAACTATATTTTAGCCATTTTACTTTTTAGCCATTGTTTTAATACATTTAAAAAATTAATTAAACAATTTTACTTTGTTTTAATACATTTAAAAAATTAAATCCTTCTGTAAAAAGAAAAATCTCCTTATGTCCCCATCTTTTGGTGCCAATATATTTTTCATACTTCATGTACAAAGCTGTGTGACATGTTATTTTTTGTGGGAAGAGCTGACATTTTTTGATCACATTTTATAATATTTTTTATATGTTGCAAAATTGTATAGTGATGTTTTGAACTATTGGGAGCTATTTTCCATTTTGGGCGCACAACGCTGGGAATAACTGTTATGATATTTTGATAGATAGGACATTTTGGGAAGTGGCAATACCTAATATGGTAGTTTATGATTTTTACCGTTTATTTTTATATATGTTCTAGGGGTATAGTTTTTTTTAAATGTATTACCTTTTTTTTAATTCAAATCACAATGTGTGTTTTATCACAATGTGCCACTGCACTGCTGTTAAACTGCACAGCCTTGATCTTACAAAGATATGAAGTTGTCATGGCGGCAGATTGTTGCAACGATTATATCATGGGAAGTGATAATCTCAGGCAAGATGGCTGCGCCCACACCTGTGACGATCGAAGAATTTACTCCTGCTATCGGTGCGAGAACCCATCACGGGTGTTACCGGTGGTTGTTTTCTGCAATATACAGCAAACACATACTTTGTATGGAGGACTCGGCCTCATGCGCTGCCATCTTTTTGAAGCCGCCGGCTGTTAATCGATGGGATAACACCCGCGTCGGTGCTAGCACCATCCGCGGGTGTTACCGGTAAGTCTTTGTTGCAATATGCAGCAAAAACTTACCTGCTATGGAAAGTGCTCAGCCCTAGAGCCCTAGTGCATGCACCCGCACCCAACGTGTCCCACTATATTACGGGGCGCGTCAGGAAGGGGTTGATGAAGTATGTTACAAAGTTTACTATAATTGCCTTCACTAATCATTTCTGAAACAAAAAAATTGGTCACAGTTTTAGTTACTCTTAAAGCAGCGGAGTAGTGAGTCATAAAAGCAAAGTCTCCACCCAGAAGCTATGAGAACAGCAAAAGCATAGAAAGACACTGCATGTGTTAGAAGATGTTAGAAAACAAAAAGTTCAAATAACACAATAACTAAAACCAGAGTAATTCCTTGTCTAGAAACACTTGACTTCTAGCAAAGATTGTTGAAAGGTGAAGTTTACTTTAAAGAGAACCCGTCATGCAAAATAACCCCCTAAACTAAATATATTTTCATAAACTGCCATTAGAGAGCATTGCCTCTATCCCTTCATTGTCCCTCGACATGCCTGTAAACCTAAGCAATGAGGTCCTAAAGCTGTATGCAAATGACCTGTGAAATGTCCAATGAAGCATTAGCATATTCAAGATGTCCACTCTATTCATGAGTGGGAGGCACAGCCACACCCCCAGTGCTTGACTGACAGCCTGTATAATGATGTGAGGCTGTATAATGATGTGCTTGCTGGTGCTGGTGGCCACGCCCCCTGCACCTGTGTGTGTATAGGAGAGATACAGCAGCTCCAGGCAGCCATGTTATAGCAGAACATGTCAGATTCATGTGTAGCTGATGTCTGTGTCTCTCACCTGTATATTAGGAGGATGCAGCATGTCAGCAGATGCAGCACACACACTAGCCATGCTTTACTATACATTACACACAGACATGAGCAGGGGGAGGAGAGGGGAGGGGGACAGGGGTGACATCACTGCCTCTGACCATGTGACCAGCCTCATTTACATAATAAAGAAAAGATGATTTTACAATGATTAATGTATGAAATAACTTGATAAAGGCTGGGATGGATCCTTGTGAGCTGCTCCAACAGGTAGTAGTGACAGGACAAGTGACACAGACCTGATGACAGGTGTCCTTTAACATCATTGGAACATTTCCTCCTGTTTGTTAGATTGTGAAGCACTGAGTTTACATTGAATGAGATATAAGTGTGAGATTTTGTAAATAGCTATGAGAAAGATTATTCAGTTAGCATCCAATTAGATCCGGAGAGCAGCTCTAGGGACCACATAGTACACTTGCACTGTTCTGCTGTCTATATCCCTCCCTAGGATCCTGCACTACAAATATATTTTCAATTAGACTTAATGAGCATTATAATTTACAAAGAGGAGCACATGTCATTTTAATGTCAACATCAAAAAGAGAAGTTGAAAAGACAAAGCATAAAACTGACATGCTGAAGCTTTGTAGTTGTCCATAATTTCATTTAAATTAGACGTCAGACTTTTATCAATTCTATAATTCTACAAAGCTCTTAGAATCTAATTTTTAAAATAACAGTTTTAATTACTTCAAACAATCAGTTGAAATATATTTGTTTAACCCCTTAAGGACGTAGCCATTTTTTGTATTCTGACTTGCATCGCTTTATATGGTTATAACTTTTGAACACTGTTACCTTTCTAAGCAATAAGAGATTGTTTTTTCCTCACATGTTGTACTTAATTTTAGTAGTAAATTTTGGCGGATAAGTTTTGAGTTTATTTACAAAAAAAATTAGAAATCATCGGGCTTTCAGACAGATAGATTTGCCACCTAAATAAGTTGTTGAATAACATTCCCATTTCTACTGTCAGGATTCAGAGGTTGTGGATCTTCTGTACCACTGCGGACAATGGCGTAAGCCTATACCTGGGACCGGAGTCTAAGTGGTACCCGGTTTTCACCAGAGCCCGCTGCAAATCAGGTTGGACTTGTTGCGGCGTGGTACCACCAGGTTGTTCCACAGGCGCGACTTCGTTCACGGTGGCAGCCAAGGCGAAGTAGAGAATTGTAAGGCAAACTTGTGTAACAGGCAGGAGGTCAAGACAGGCAGCACAGGATCGGAGTCAGGGATGCAGTGGAAGGACAGGCAGCACGGGATCAGAGTCAATAACGGAACCGGGGTAACAACGGGGATTCAGAAACACAGTAAATCACATGGAACAGCTTTCTGTGAGGCACTAGGCACAAAGATCCAGTGGGGCCTGCTAGGAGATGCCGGCTTTTAATAAATTTACTGGGAGTGGCCAGCTCCCATTAGCAGTGCGCTGGCAACACGTGTCGGGGTGTCGGAGCAGACCCGTCAATAGGTAAGACAGGGAGGAATCTGGGGACCACGGGGAGGCAATGTTGACGCCAACATTTTCATATCTGTATGGGGTTTTTCTATACCCTACATGTGCATGTATACTGGTATATGGCCCCTTGGTAGGGCAGAGAAGGGAAAGAGTGCTTTTTTTCTTTTTTTACAGAGCAGATTGGGGTAGATACGTTTTCAGCTGCCATGACGCAAATTGGAGAGACGCTCAGGTGCCAAAACAGTAGAAAACCCCAAGTGAACCCATTAGAAAAAACTACACCCCTCATAGAATTCACCAAGTGGTATGCTGAGCATATTATAACCATTAATCTTGTATTATTTTTAAAAATTAAGGCGTGAAAATTAAAAATATAAGCTGTGCAGAATTGGCACATCTAACACCACTTCTGTAATAACACTGGGGTCACCGGGTGTTCAGAGTGGACAGTTTTGATGCCTTTGGCATTGGTAATGTTCTTATACTTTGGGTGTACCCTGATGTTGTCTTGCCCAGCGAATATAGAATATATTCCCTATACATTCCCCTCTATTCGGCAGCCAGTCGCACATTGTAATAAATAAGTTAAAATAAGACAGCCTTGGGTCTATATGTGACCCAAGTCTGTCATGTTAACCAATCGCTGCCCTCCATCACTTCACAGGGGGCGGTGATCGAATACAAGATGGCAGCACCCGCTAGAGCCAGCACAAGCAATATGAGGTAAACGTCCACCTTGTATGGAGAGGGCTCAACCTGTTATCCCTCTCTATAAACCCGCAGCCAACATGTGATGTACAGATACGTCACTTGTTGGAAAGGGGTTAAGAATATGTTCCATTATGTTTAAAACAAAGGCACCATTCTATGGTAATAGCACATTAAGGCTACATTTACATCACATTTTCATTTCTCCTTTGTAAGGATACATCAGGGGGATTATGAGCATATAGTGGGTTACATCCTCCTGTTCCTATCCCCTATAAATATGAGGATAAAAGATTGGCTGCTGTCAATGTTCAGATTGTGATGTAACTGTCCTTATTTGGACAGTTTAATAACTGGAGAAACTCCCAGAGAGGCCAGTAATTGATTTAATACAGTCTAAGCCATGGAACCGGGACCCAAAGGAAGGTCAGTACAGTTTCCTGTTCCATCTTCCCCCTGCCCTATTCTCAGCTACCCCAAAGGATAATTTACACCTGTCTTTATGGATTGGAGTGTTGCCTTTGCAAACCTGAGATTGCTGTCAGTGACATTCAGACAACACAAATATGGCAGTTACCTTCCCTGCTTTCCTGATTGATGTAAATTGTTCATAATATACATAGGTGCTAGGGTTGAAACAAACACACAAGTCCATCATGTCTAACCTATAATTTTACCTTTTAGATCCAGAGAAAGGCAAAAAAAACAAGTAGGATAATTGTTGTCCACATCCTACACACAGTGGAATTGGTACAGAATTTCCTCAAAAGTATCTTGTAAAATAGGACAGGAAACTCTACATTGAAGAAGGTACCAGATAATTGTGTTTCTTGCTTTTAATTCTGTTTGTCTATGTTTGGCTGATTAAAGCCATCTAATTACATGTGAATGCCCTATGACATAGTTGCATATTTGCATAAATAAGAATGTGTGGTTCTCATGGGATGAGGAAACAGAATACCACATGAGAATCAACAAACCTGATGGTGCTGACTGCCATTGTCAGGCTTATGCAAGTTAATCCATGTGGACATTATGAGCTGTGGGTCAGTAATGATTCCTAATAGCTAAGTCCTTCGTTTAATCACAATTAAACATATTGGGGCACATTTCCGCCGCATTTAACAGGGGATTTTGGTGCACACGATCGGATTTTGGCGCCGGCTTTCATGCAACACAAATCGGGGGCATGGCAGTCGGACGATCTGACTGATTCGGACAAACCGCGGAATTTAATATTTAAATTGTGTTGCAAGCAATTAACTTACATGCACCAGGAAGAAGAAGGTGAATTCCAGCAGAACTGCGCGGAGAAGCGACAGATGCAGGATATTGGTCTCACACTGTAAGTGAATCACGCCAGTTGTTCATCCTCGTCGGACAACACACCTCGGGAATCGCACAGAGACGGGTAAGTAAATCTGCCCCATTATTATTATCTACCTTCTTTACTTAATGTTTTTGTTTAATGCATGAAAAATACAAATGATATCATCACTTTAAAATCAGCACTACAAATATATAGCACTAATTTTAGCTGTTACTCAATGTCAGGCAACAGACAGATCCATGTTCTTCATCCAATGGGGATGGAAACATAAAGAGCAGAGGGCACTAGTTCAGTATTATTCTGCAACTTACAGTGGCTACCTCTAATATAACTGTAATTATTCATCATTAGAAAGCATAACTAAACCTTTGAAACCATTTTTTTGCTTTTCAGAAATGAATAGATCACTGTAATCTTCTTAATTTGCTTCAGTAAAGAAAATGTACTACATAGATGCAGTATTTTATACCAAGAACACTTACACACAGGTGTGTTTCCCCTGATATATGATCCGTTCTTCCTTTATCTTCTAATGGCCTTATTTTGGGGAAAATTGTCTTTTAAAATGATGCAAATGAGCCTCTGGCCATGTGGTCTACTAATGTTTTTTTTCTCAAAAACCAGTCCACTAGAAGATTAAGCAAAAAACTGATCTTCTTTCAGGGGACAATAACATGTGTGTATATGTGCTTGGTGTAAAATACTAAATCTGTTTGGTAGATTTCCTTTAAAGCAGCTCACAAGGATTCCATCCCAGCCTTTATCTAGTCAATTCATACATGCTGACATGTTGTCTACTGCTATATATATGTGTGAGACATAGAAATCAGATACACAAGTACCTGACATGTTCTGCTATACACATGTGTGACACACAGACATCAGTTACACAAGTACCTGACATGTTCTGCTATAACATGGCTGCATCCTGGAGCTGGTGTATCTCATATACACACAGACTGCAAGGGGCGCGGCCACCAGAACCAGGAAGTTTAGAGATTCAGCCTGCACCAGGAGTGTCACACCATTATACAGGCTGTCAGTCAAGCACTGGGGGGTGTGGCTGTGCCTCCCACTCAAGAATGAGCTGGACAGCTGAATATGATAATGACTCATTGGACATCTCTCAAGTCATTTTCAGCTTTTCTAGTTAGCTTGCCCATAGATACCATGATGCCTTGTGTTCTCTCTCAAAGTAATTTCTCAAAGTAATTGAGAACATGTAATAAGTGGTGGAAATTATTAGTACATGAAGTCTATGCCTATGCTGTGTGAGCACTTAGGGGTAATAGCTTATCTGTGCAGAGCTGATACTGCTGCTGACAAGGTGGGGGAAGAGGGGGAGCAGGATAAGGCTGAGAGACAGAAAGTTCTGTAGAATCACAGACTGGGATGATGGGACTAATAGGGAACAGGGGAAAACCTTTACCTCAGTATTCTGTGCAGGAGACAACTGCATGCACACATCCAGCGCTGCTACATTCACTGTCACATGACGTCATCCCCTGTGAGCAGGGAACAGCAACTCCTCCCCTCCCATGAATCTGTCTGATAAACATCAGTTAAACAAATCTACGGACTCTAGGGTTTGTCAGCAGAGGGAGAGGGGGCAGCTATTGCAGCTCCAAGGTAAGAGGGATAGCAAATAAACTACTGAATGTAGGTGATAAAGATAATAGTCAAAGTTCTTTTACATCCCAAGAGCTATTGATTTGTGAAAAATAAAAAACCTTTATTTTTAGGAATATAATCAGGTTTGTTTATCTATGACTTGTCAGTGGAGAACAGGAAGAGAATGTTAAAATAAAGAAATGTATTTTTATAGAGGAAATACAAAAATGCTAGAGATCTAAAGGAGTACTTTTAGCTTAATTGAGATGTGGCGGAGAGGAAGGGTACCTCTGTTCTTTAAGGCTGGGGGGTGTAACTATAAGCTGCTGCGGAGATGAATCCTGGTTATGTTCAAAGTTAGAAGTGGAGTGTGGATTACCAGATTGGGTATCACGCTGCTTATTAAAACCAATGGTATCGAAACATAAAAAATACAGAAATCTCTGTGGCTCCGTCTCCCCTCCCTGCCTTACCTATCCGCGAGTGCCCCCCTCCTAGGGCACACGCGCCCAGGCCAGCGCACCGCTAATTGGTGCTGACCATTCCCGGAAAATTTATAAAAGCCGGCCTCTCCCAGCATTCCCCGCCGGATCTTTGGGCCTACTGCCTCAGAGAAAGCTGTTCAATGTGATTAACTGTGTTTCTGAGTTCCCGTAGTGACCTGGTTTCGTTATTGACTCTGATCCTGTGCTGCCTGTCATTCCACTACTTCCCCAACTCCGATCCTGTGCTGCCTGTTTTGACCTCCTGCCTGTTCCTGGCCACGAGTTTACCTTACGATTCTGTACTGCCATGGCCGCCACCACGGACAAAGGCACGCCTGAGGAACAACCGGACAAGTACCACAACAAGTCCAACCTGCTTTGCGGTGAGCTCTGGTGAAAAGCGGGTACCACTTAGACTCCGGTCCCATGTGTCGGCTTACGTCATCATCTGCAGTGGTACATAGGATCCACTACCTCCAAATCCTGGCATACAGAGAAAGTTTCTGTATAAAAAGACATTAAGAGTAAGGGTTAGTTCACATAAATTTTAGTTTTTAGTTAAAAAAGACAATAATAGATAATAAAACTTTTAACAAATCCCTAAAATTTCCAATAACTTTGTATGTATGCAACTGACTTGGAAAGGACATTTAAAGGTTTCAACTTCATACCCATTTATTATACTTAAATAATTTTGAAGGAAATAGTAATGGAGGTTGCCACATCATTTTTTTTTCGCTAAAGGACATCTGCCAAAAGGATCAAGGATTGTAAACCAAGCACACTGACATACAGGTATGTGCCCCCTCTTGCAGGGTCCACTCTTCTTTAACCCCTTAAGGACGCAACCATTTTACAGCTTAAGGCTCAGCCCCATATTTTGGATTCTGACTTGCGTCGCTTTATATGGTTATAACTTTTGAACACTGTTACTTATCAAAGCGATTCTGAGCGATTGTTTTTTCCCCACATGTTGTACTTCATTATAGTGGTAAATGTTGGCTGATAAGTTTTGCGTTTATTTTCCAAAAAAAAGAAAAAATGATGAATTTTTGGAAAAATTTTACTTTTGAAATTCAAAATCATTACATTTTTAGGTAGATAGATTTACCACCTAAATAAGTTGCTGAATAAGATTTCCCATATGTCTACTTTACATTTTCATAATTTTTGAAATGTCTGGATAATTTATTTTGATGTCGCGCGGCTTACAAATCGAATAGCAATTTTCCGTATTTTCAGAATTTACTCTTTTGCGGATAAATACTGTTTTGAATGAAATTTTAGCATCAAATTTAGCATCAAAACCCCTCTATGTATCAACCCATTTTCAAATCTGCACCCCTCAAACTATCAGAAACAGCTTTAACGAAGATTGTTAACCCCTTGAGATCTTCATAATAATTGAATCAAAATGAAGGTGAAATTTAGAATGGTAAAATTTTGTCGATTATACGTTCATTTAGCCCTAAACATTTCCAAAAGATAAAAATACAAAACTCAACTTATAATTTGTTCTGCAGTTTCTCCCGAGTAAAGAGACTCCCCACATGTGGCCGTTACTTGTGTTATGGGGGCACAGCGAGGCTCAGAAGGCAAGGAGGGACCTGCAGCTGCCAGGATTTTAGTTTCCTCATTCCCTCATTTCCTCAGTCCCTTTTGTAGGGTATAAAATTTTAGCATTTTCGTTATTGGGGCCATGTAAGGGCATTTTTTTTGCGAGATGAGATGCTTTTTCCAATGTTACCATTTTGGGGTTGGTATCCCCTATTGTTGAAAATTTAGGAACTTTTTTTTAGGACAGGAGTAGAAAAGCTTCAATTCTGTACTGGATTTTTTACTTTTCTTTTGGGTGTTCACTATATAGCCTAATAATCATGTTATCTTTATTCTATGGGTCAGTACAATTACGGGAATACCAAACATGAATATTTTTTTCTTACGTTTTACTAAATTTGTTAAATAAAACCCTAATGTGGGAAAAATCTATCATTTTTGCATTGCCGTCTTCCAAGTGGCACAACATTTTTAATTTTTTGGCTACGGAGCTGGTTGATGGCTTGGTTTTTTGCGGGACATGTTGTACTTTTCAACTATATCATTCTGAAGTACATTTGTTTTTTGGATCCTTTTTTATTGCATTTTTTGTGGGATTAAATAGGTAAAAATCATAATTTTTGGAGGGATTTTAGCAGTTTTTTTACGCCGTTCATCATACGGGTTCAATAATGATCTACTTTTATTCTACGGGTTGTTACGGACGCGGTGATACTATATATGTGGGGTTTGTGTTATGATTTAGACTTTTTTGTGTTATACGTCTCTTTATATGTTATGGGGCTTATGGGGATTTTTATTGATTACTTTATTTTTTAGTGAAAAACATTTTTTTTAAACTTTTTTACTTGTTCCACCATGCAACATGAACAAGCAATCATCTGATTGCTTGTTCATGATAATATCCTGCAATACTAATGTATTGCAAGGTATTAGCAGTGTCAGCCTATGCACTTGCACAGGCAGTTCTAACGTAAGAGAGGGCATTCCAACTCAGTACATAAAGTGTAACACACATTCATCTCAACTAAGAGCCTGGAAAATGGGTGCACAACCCGTGACCAACGAGCCACATGTCAAGACTCGAGTTGCATCATACATCCTGCTGACAATCACTCTCCAAACTTTATCGGGATTGGACCGGACATATAAAAGAAAATGTCATATTATTTATTATATATTTGAGGAGTCAAGAGTCGGTCCATTTTATCCGACTCCACCAAAATGGTCAACAACTCCAAATGAATATTTAAAAAAAAAGACATTTTTATTGTTAGTACCTTCATAAAGGAAAAGAAACGTTGCCTGTTTTGCTATATTGTGGAATAAAATAAATTGATATTTCAGTGCTGCTTCACTGCTTTTTTTTAAAGATTTTCCCTGGTGTGGTAGGCTATTAGAGACTGTGCTGCTCCACTCCCTTGGCATTCGGGTCAGTCATTCCTTCAAGAACACACAGTGGGGGGATTTATCAATGTGTTTGGCTCTCTTTTTGTTTTTTATTGTGACTGATTTGTCGCTCTTGGGTTTTGCGCTATTTGAGTAAAGTACACTCCACCTCCTGCTACTAATTTGTCACAGTAATGGCTAGACCCCAAATGTTGCAAAATGAAACTTTTGACTTTGCGAGTGTTTGGGCGCATTTTGCTGTGAAATCTGCAACTTTTTGCAGAAAGTCACAAGTCAGGCTCAAAAAGTTTTACTGTAGATCCAGTCATATAATAAATTGGATGCAAAAGCAACCAAGTGCAAAAAAAAGAATTGAACAAGTCGAAAATAGTGATAAATTCCCCACACTGAGGTTGACTGACCAAACTCGCTTGTGTGAACCTGGTCTTATTCCCCATGCAAACAAACATAATGGGGACCAATATCCAGCTACACCATTTGCGGCTCATAGACGTCTTTGCGATCAGAATGTGGCGCATCGGCGCCGGCTTGCATGTGACAGAAATTGGGGGCGTGGCCGTCGGACAACCCGACGGATTCGGACAAACCGCAAAATTTCATAACGGAATTGTGTCGCGAGATCAAGCACTCACATGCACCAGGAAGAAGAAGGTGAACTCCGGTGGATCTCAGCACAGAAGCGACACATGCAGGAAATTGGACGCACAGACCTTAGTGAGTTGTGGCAGACCCGATTGCTCGTCGGAAAACACATCGCAGGATTGCGACAGGACCGGGTAAGTAAATCTGCCACGTTGTCTCACCACACCATGACCATGCATGGAAAAATATAGAAATATGTCCTATACTTTGGCATATTAAGATTGAAGCCACTTCTCTATCAAGGAGTGAGCAGCGCAAGGAGCCTTAGTGTCAGTAATAAACAAACAGCTCATGTTGGGAATGTGTTAAAGCGTAACAAAAATTTTACCAAAATTGCACAAATCAATAGGGCAGATGATAATAGTAAACTTTGTTATATACTTTATTAGGCAAATATGTCCCTGTGTTCTATTATCCCCCCTATATTTTACTCCTTATTTAAAGAGAACCCGTCATGCAAAATAACCCCCCTAAACTAAATATATTTTCATAAACTGCCATTAGAGAGCATTGCCTCTATCCCTTCATTATCCCTCTACATGCCTGTAAAGCTAAGCAATGAGGTCCTAAAGCTGTATGCAAATGACCTGTGAAATGTCCAATGAAGCATTAGCATATTCAAGCTGTCCACTCTATTCATGAGTGGGAGGCACAGCCACACCCCCAGTGCATGACTGACAGCCTGTATAATGATGTGAGGCTGTATAATGATGTGCTTCCTGGTGCTGGCGCCCCCTGCAGCCTGTGTGTGCATGTGTGTGTGTTTAGGAGAGATACAGCAGCTCCAGGCAGCCATGTTACAGCAGAACATGTCAGATTCATGTGTAGCTGATGTCTGTGTCTCTCACATGTGTATTAGGAGGATGCAGCATGTCAGCAGATGCAGCACACACACTAGCCATGCTTTACTATACATTACACACAGACATGAGCAGGGGGAGGAGAGGGGAGGGGTAACAGGGGTGACATCACTGCCTCTGACCATGTGACCAGCCTCATTTACATGATAAAAAATAGATGATTTTACAATGAATAATGTATGAAATAACTAGATAAAGGCTGGGATGGGATCCTTGTGATCTGCTCCAACAGGTAGAGGTGACAGCACAAGTGACACAGACCTAATGACAGGTGTCCTTTAAGCAGTTTGTCTAAATCAGATTTGTCCCCATACTCCAGTAAAAGCTAAGAGATAAGGGAACGTGAGAGTAAGTGTAATGAATTAACAATTTACAGTCTAAAGTTAATCTTCAGCCTCCGTTCATAACTCTATACAGTTTTGGGAGCTTCAGAAACAGAAGATCAGAAATTAGGCAAAAAGAAACATTAAATGAAGTATGAAGTTAATGAAGTATGTTACAAAGTTTACTAGTACTATTTATTTCTGCAACACATTTTTGGAATGCTTCAGCCTATATGTTATAGAGATTTACACTGCTCCATTACAATTACATTTGGTTTTGTGTTTCGCCTGATGCATTTGCACTAGGTTTCAAAACACAATAAAAAAGTATCATGTGAACTCGGCCTTAGACGAGTTCTGTATTAGTTAATTAGTGGCAGTTTATTGTAGTATATATATATATGGGGTGCTGTATGTCATTTATTCAGGGGACTACATCGGATGTTTTATATGAGGGTCACTGTGTGGCCAGTTGTGTTGTGAAGGGTATAAGTTACTTAGGAGCACAGTGTTGTTATCCCAGTCATATTATACTGTAAGTGACTGGTATTTTTGTGGGTGCAGTGTGGATATATAAGTCACAATGAAGTTGTTTTCCTGATCAAATTGTTGCCTGTAAAGTACTAAAAGCCACTAATACTTGTGTCACTCAGTGATAAAGCGGTTGGGGATGGGTTATTTTTCCCCAGTTCCTAGGAGTTCCCTTAGTTCTAGTCCAACCCCTTAGTCTGTGCTATTTTCCATAAGCACCCACTCCAGTCCTTCATACATCACATGAGTAACAATACAACCCTCGCAGATACTTATATATAAAGACTTTACTAACAACATACATGTGACAAAGTAACTACATAAAATACAATACAAAATACATAGAGAACACACCTACACACAGTGGCCATCTTTCCTGCTCCCTCCTGGACCCCCAGTAATGTGTATGCATATACAATATATTCTAACACTACAGCATCTCCTGGATATATACATACACAGAAAGCACACACAATATAACCTGGTTCCTTGAGGCGAGTGCTTCTCCAGGAAGGGTCAGGAAACAAAGATAAGGTTTTCTGGTTACACCAGCCTAAATATACTTGTGGGCACCCCTGCCCTTCCCATAACTCCACCCAAAGTCCTCTCAGGATAGACCCCAGTGTGTGAGAGAATCTCACACCTGGTTCATGATGGCTTCTTCATGCTGAACGTTTTTGTTATGCTAATGATCAAATGGCCTCTGTACACACTGACATCTCACTATTGAATATCAGTGACTGCTGTCAGTATATACTATATCCATTTACCCTATATGCAATATATATAATCATAGAGCAGAGTGTCCAGTTAGGAACAAGTCAGTAAGCCAGTGGGGCTGTGTGGAGACATTATCAGGGTTTTCTGATCAGGTTGTAGTTGCTTTTCTGACGCATATAAAGGGGATCTGGCTTCAGAAGGTTGGGGAGGTAATTTACATTTTTGCATCAGGAAGCAAAAAAGGCTAGAATCACCCCTGATTAATATGATGATGTACCTGCAATGCTTTTACAGCCTGCACAGAATCAGACAGCCTTGCTTCTGCTCACTTCAGTAGGTGTTGAGACTGTAGTAATCCCTCACTACCACTTTACTGAGGACAAAGCTGTCTACTTCCCTCTCCTTTCAGTGTTTATCAGCTGATGGGTAGCCCATGAATACTGTATACAGGAACTGGATCACCAAGCTTGCTTACTTCCAAAAACCTCTTTCTTGTCTGACAATGTGAATTTTATTGGCCAATTGAAAGAAATGCTCTAATGTTAGTGATTAGTAACCAGAGCATCACTTTTGAGCTGTCTCGCAGTTTCATGCCAGTAAGTAAAGCTCTATTATCTAGGTTATTATTAATTTGTCAAGATCCTTTTACTACACTATTTAAAAAATATTAATGAGTCCTTTCTCGCTGAATTGTGCAAGTCCCATAGTATCTAGCATCATTTATAACTCATAAAATAGTTGGTAAATATATTTGATTCATTCCAATGAGCCTGGAAGGCTCATCCCTCTGCGGTCCCCTGAGATCATTACCATAGTGAAAAGCTTTTTTTAGACACTCATCTGACAAAGAACACTGCAATTATTTGGATTTAAATTAACTGTATTGTGCTCAGATCTTGCTGTGCCATAAAACCCTCATGGGAATCATTACAGGGTGGAGAATACCAGGATGTATAATAAAGGACATCATGGTATTTGGCAAAAAATGGCTAAAACATAGATTTACATATTTCAATGAAGAATGACCATTATACCTTTATATTGTCATGAATGGAAAAAAAGATTAGAATGCTAAAATAGTGGATTTGAAATTATTTTTTTCTTCTGTCAATAACTAAATATAAGGTACTGTGTCAATAGTAACAGGTATTGCTACTGTTGTTACTTGTAAATGTTGAACCTCTTCCTTCCATCTGCCACATACATAGTACATACAAAGTTTGTAAGGAAAACTATGGCTCGGGAGCTGAGCCTACATTATACAGGGTATATGTTGCTTGTACCACACAGCTAACATGTGCCAAATGTGTCAGTGATTTGTGATCTAGTGACAACTGACCACTCGTGAAACACAGTCAAATACTTCACATCTATGCTATGTTTTGATTAGGATTAATGTATCTGTATAGACTAGTAGAAAGAGTTAAGTAACATTTCTGACTGTGTATCTCTCAGAAGCCAGTAACTTTCCACAGCTTGTTTTGCAGAAAAGGACAGCTTGATCTTTAGAAAGACAGAGGCTGTCTGGAAAATTGTTTACACTTTAGAACCCTGCAATATTATGGGGACTAGGGCCTATGGGAAAAACGCTTTATCAATGTGTTTGTGCTAAAATGTAACCACTCCTCCCCTGGTAGAAAGTATATACGGAGAATAGTCCTAGTCCTCAGTGTCTTGCAGTTAGGGAACAGACCTTGAAGGAGAAGACTGCAAGTCTATCTGAGCAACCAAAGATCATGGGCTCTTAAACCTTCTAAGAAAGAAAGGGGCAGCTAGCCTTGGCCTTTCCTCGGCATTAAACCTTCTTCTGCCAGGGAGGAGATCGGAGAAATCAGCTCTTGGATTTGCTTGTATTGCTAACTCGATTTCTTCAGTAAAGATGGAAACGTACATACCCCGACTCTCTCGCTTATTTCCCATTATTGTGCACCATGCCTTACCATCCCTGGTGGATCCAGCATATGCATAGGGCCACCCTAAGCCCGGGCACTGCACAGGGCATCCAGAGCATATCTATCATAAGATCATTTCAGTCACATACAGAGCTGCAAGCATCTATCAATTGTTATACAATTTCTGATAACCCAGTCACAACCAAAGCTGCAACTATCTATCTACAGTTATATCATTTCAGATTACTTCAGCTCTGGATGTGACTGGAGTATCAATCTGGTATTATTTCATATCTGATACTCCAGTCACATTCAAAACTGCAGTCTTATCCTTGCAATTGTAATATAATTTGTGATACTCCAGTCACATCCAGAGCAGCAGTCTTGCATCTGCCATTAGATCATCTCTGATACTCCAGTATATCCAGAGCTGCAATGATCTGTCTACTGTTATAGCATCTCAAAGTATTGCATTTCTGACTGGAATTTAAATCTGAGTTTAACTTGAAGCTGATGGACTCCAGTGCAAAGCCTTTGACAGGCCCTGACTATAATGTATGGTTTATACTACTAGTATTCTTATATGGGAAACTGACACTTTATAGGCCCTATAAGCCTCTTGGGCTTGGTTGAGACTGCACCATTTGCACCGACAATAATAAATCTAGGGGGCTGATAGTTGGTCACAATTTGGAATACATAACACACCACTCCTGGGTCTCCTTCTAATGACCCCAATAGCTATAGAAACAGCCTGGCTACAGGAAAAGGGAAAGGTAGTGTGAACATGGGAAGATACAAGAGCAGAGCAAATTTCTGTCTTTGGTTTATATGCAAAATATTTTTTATTAGCCCATTCTATTTTTTTATAGCAAAAAACAGTTATTTAATAACCCTGAAAAATAGGACATGGGCAATATTTTGCGTTATAGGGTTCACTGGTAGGTATAATAATTTCTTATTTACAAATATTGGTCATTTTGGGACACTGGGATTCTGCACTTGAAATATTTTTCTAGAATGTCAGATTATATACAGAATATTAAATGATGCCACTAGGAAGTACAATTTTTACCACAGACACCAAGTCTTCATAGAGCTCCGTACATTTGTGTGAAGTTCCAGCTCACACTTCTGCCATTTGTTCTTTTAGCTCTCCTGTCATAGAAACTAAATACAGTTTCCACTAATAACAGCAAAAAAGACTAGGGCTGCTAGGCAGTCACAAGTGAATTTTATTCCAGAGTATCCTTGACTGCCTGTTATAGAGGGACAGATGAGCCGACACTTGCCTAACAACTGGGACTTGGCAAGTGGAAAAAGTAACCAGGTTGTGAGTCATGTGGGACCATGGTTAAGAGTGATTCACGTGCCCACAAGAGTAAGGAAGCTATCTAGATATTATATGATCATATTCTATGATCTCCGTACCACAGAACATATAGCAATTATTTTCCATATTTGTAGTTATATTTACTTACTTCTAAAAAAAGTGCTAAGCATTTCAATAATAAGGTATATGTCTACAACCAGTATATGCCAGTGATAATCATATTGGACCATAAAGACCTTATACATCATTAAAATGTTAGTTATTTTTATACTCCCAGAAGAACAATTATATCTCATGAATTGTATTATGTAAACAAAGAGCCACAGAGTTTTCAGAACCTAAATAAAAAATGTAAAAACTTACTTAAAGGGAACCTGCCAGTTGATTTGGTTCCACTAATCCACTAGTTATGCAGTTGTTCAGCTGGAAGTTTAGAGACCCACTAGTAGTCCATTCAAGCAGATAAATATAGCTTGTATGGAGAAAGGGAAAGACAGATGTAATTGCAAAATATATAATCTTTATTGAAGTGAACAAAACATGATAAAATTACTTAAAACACCCTCAAAAGCGGGTGGGAAGCTCAAATCCCCCAGGCATGAACTCAAATAGAAATAGTGTATATGCAGTAAATGGTTCGGCACTCAGCTCCTTTCCCTCGTGCACGTGGATACATTTTAACAGTATAAAAATGAAAAAATCCCGGCACCTCGAGGTGAAAGCAAAATTCCTCCTTTTATTTTCGGAGCATATAACAAATCAAGTATACACAAGTCACGCAGTAAAACGTGTTTTTTCGGCTCTCCTGAGCCTTCATCAAATAGAAATAGTACCATAATTCATGTAAATACACCATAAAATATCATGATTACAAAAGCTGACAAACCATAATTCATGGGTTGGCTAGATTCTACGGGCGCTGACCACCGACTGAGAGTATCAGCGAATGTATCACTGGTTACAAATCCAAATAATTTATTGATAAAACCAGAATGGTAAAACAAAAGTACAGGAATGTATAGTATATCCTCCTAACGCGTTTCGGGTCGGACGACCCTTTCTCAAAGATAGGAATGCTGTAATGGTAAGTATACAGGTATTTAAACAGGAAATCACATGTCTAGGACAGCTGGACAATTAGTGACATCACTTACAGGTAACCAATCAATGGTGTGCGGGTCATAATTAGCATATGTAAACAGGAAACAGGAAATCACATGTCTAAGACAGCTGGACAATTAGTGACATCACTTACAGGCAACCAATCAATGGTGTGCGGGTCATAATTAGCATATGTAAACAGGAAACAGGAAATCACATGTCTAAGACAGCTGGACAATTAGTGACATCACTTACATGCAACCAATCAATGTGTACTGGTCATAATTAGCATATGTAAACAGGAAATCACATGTCTAGGACAGCTGGACAATTAGTGACATCACTTACAGGCAACCAATCAATGGTGTGCGGGTCATAATTAGCATATGTAAACAGGAAACAGGAAATCACATGTCTAAGACAGCTGGACAATTAGTGACATCACTTACATGCAACCAATCAATGTGTACTGGTCATAATTAGCATATGTAAACAGGAAATCACATGTCTAGGACAGCTGGACAATTAGTGACATCACTTACAGGCAACCAATCAATGGTATACTGGGCATAATTAGCATATGTAAACATCTCTACATTGGTACATAAACAGGTCTTATACCTACACGTATAAACAATCAAAGCACATTATTGCTTTTACAGCATAGTATAGGGTTCCGGCGGTATGTGCAGATGTTTCAGTTTGGAAGAGCAGAAATAAAGATTTTGGTGCTTACCGCTCCTGTTACTGTTCTAGACCAAAGCTGGGAGACCTCCGCGCAGGACCGGAAGTAGATCATAGCGTAGGCAGCTCGATATAATTAGGGTAGGCGCCCGCCCGGGTGTACGAGGCGGCGCATGCGAAGGCCATGATCGCTAGTGCGCCTGCGCAGATCGTATTGGTGTTGGCGCATGCGTGCACCGCAGCAAGGGCCATAGTCACTGGTGCGCCTGTGCGAACAAGAATGTCAGTTGTGCTGGTGATGATGCACATGATAATGTGTAGAGAACGGCAATAATTATGTCGTTTTTTTATAATAATATATAAAATAGGTGTATGGCCTATGAGGGTGACAAGGGATCAAATCGTATGATTATATATATAAAAAAGGATATAAAAAGTGTATTAAAATATAATATATTGTGATTATAAACAGGGTCGATTATATCTCTGAGGCTCTACGTCTTCTTTCAGATACCGAATTTTATGTCAAACTAGACAAAAATCCTACTGTTGAATTTGAAACTGCTCTTTACAGACTCCTGGAGAAGGGACACAAAATAGGAATTCTGGATAAGAAAGAGTTCCAGTATCTAAGGATAGACGAACCATCAACTCCCTTGTTCTATTACCTTCCGAAGGTACATAAGGACCCTTACCATCCTCCGGGACGTCCCATCATCTCAGGGATCAATTCCCTAACCTCAAATTTATCGCACTATGTAGACATTTTTCTACAAAAATATGTGCGTAATCTTGATTCCTTTATACTGGACACTGCTGACCTGATTAGAAAAATTATTCCTATTCCCTGGTCATCAGAATACATATTTATCACAATGGATATCTCTTCCCTATATACTAATATTGCTCATGATTTGGGAACCCAAGCGGTTGCAAACTACCTATCAAAAGACCCTAACATTTCTACTGTCCAGCAATCATTTATAGTTGAGTCTATCATGTTCATACTTCAACATAATTATTTTTCATTTTTGGACAACATCTATCTGCAACGCAAAGGGACAGCAATGGGTAGCAAGTTTGCCCCTAGCTTCGCTAACCTGTTTGTGGGCCATTTTGAAGAGACCTGTATCTACCAACATCCGTTATTCACCAATTGTGTTGTTTATAAGAGGTTCATTGATGATATTTTTATTATATGGAAAGGGGACCTTGAGAGCGCTAGAACCTTCATCCGTAACATCAATGACAATGAGTGGGGGTTAAGCTTTACAGACAGTATCACATATGATAATGCAGAGTTTCTGGATATTACTATTTTCCACACGCCAGACAATAAGATCAATACAAGGACTTTTTTCAAAAAAGTAGACAGTAATAGCTACTTAGACTTTAGGAGCAGCCACTATAAGAAATGGTTATTGAACATCCCATTTGGCCAATACAAACGCATTAGGCGTAATTGTACATCAGATAAAGACTATGCCGATCAGAGCACCATTCTTACTGATAGGTTCAAAGCAAAAGGTTACCCACATTCCCTGATTTCGGCCGCTCATCAAAGAGCAGGCACACTCAGCCAACAAGAATGCTTAAAACCAAAAATCTCCCCTGAATCCCCTAAGGACTACCCACTCAATTTTATTACCACTTATTCCCAAGAAGGTAAGACCATAAAAAAGATTTTGCAAAAACACTGGAGCATTCTGAAACATGATCCTTATCTTAAGGACCTGCTACCACAGAACCCAATACTCACGTATAGGAGGTCCAGATCGCTGAAAAATATCTTAGCCCCCAGTCGGCTTAAAAACCAAAAAACTAATCCTACCCTATCCCTTTTTCCCAAAACCATAGGGAGTTTCAAATGTGGACACTCCCGTTGTAAATGCTGTGATAATATACAGCATAGGAGGAGTACATTCAGATCCGAAGTGACAGGAGAAAATCACACAATTAAAGAATTCCTAAATTGTGGCTCCAATTACGTAATATATCTATTGGAATGCTCTTGTAAGCTTCAATACATAGGAAGAACCATTATGCCGCTGAGGGAGAGATTTAATAAGCATAGGAACAATATAGAACACGGCTTCCTAATGCACAGTGTTTCGAGGCATGCTGCTATGTTCCATGATAAAAACTGCAAAGACTTTGCACTAACACCCATTGAGTATATCAAACCCAGTGTGCCTCATAGGTTTAAGACTCTTAAACAAAGGGAGATGTTTTGGATCTTCAAAATGCAAACTTTAACACCCATGGGTCTTAACGAAAGTTTGGAGAGTATTTGACCAAGGAGAGACACCAGCGTCCCGATCCTCCATCATTACATTCCTCCCGTCCTCTTTCCCAATAACCTTCTTTTCCCCCTTCTGAAATATTACACATACGCATATATGTATACCATCTCCACAAAAACATTCTCATTTTCTGGTTTTATATTTTCTGTATGTCAATTTATGGTGTAATTTATTATATGCATTTTATTCTATTTATTTAATTATTTATATATGTTTACAGGGATTTAATATGCAAAGTATTTGTGCACATATGCTTATATTATATTTTAATACACTTTTTATATCCTTTTTTATATATATAATCATACGATTTGATCCCTTGTCACCCTCATAGGCCATACACCTATTTTATATATTATTATAAAAAAACGACATAATTATTGCCGTTCCCTACACATTATCATGTGCATCATCACCAGCACAACTGACATTCTTGTTCGCACAGGCGCACCAGTGACTATGGCCCTTGCTGCGGTGCACGCATGCGCCAACACCAATACGATCTGCGCAGGCGCACTAGCGATCATGGCCCTCGCATGCGCCGCCTCGTACACCCGGGCGGGCGCCTACCCTAATTATATCGAGCTGCCTACGCTATGATCTACTTCCGGTCCTGCGCGGAGGTCTCCCAGCTTTGGTCTAGAACAGTAACAGGAGCGGTAAGCACCAAAATCTTTATTTCTGCTCTTCCAAACTGAAACATCTGCACATACCGCCGGAACCCTATACTATGCTGTAAAAGCAATAATGTGATTTGATTGTTTATACGTGTAGGTATAAGACCTGTTTATGTACCAATGTAGAGATGTTTACATATGCTAATTATGCCCAGTATACCATTGATTGGTTGCCTGTAAGTGATGTCACTAATTGTCCAGCTGTCCTAGACATGTGATTTACTGTTTACATATGCTAATTATGACCAGTACACATTGATTGGTTGCATGTAAGTGATGTTACTAATTGTCCAGCTGTCTTAGACATGTGATTTCCTGTTTCCTGTTTACATATGCTAATTATGACCCGCACACCATTGATTGGTTGCCTGTAAGTGATGTCACTAATTGTCCAGCTGTCCTAGACATGTGATTTCCTGTTTACATATGCTAATTATGACCAGTACACATTGATTGGTTGCATGTAAGTGATGTCACTAATTGTCCAGCTGTCTTAGACATGTGATTTCCTGTTTCCTGTTTACATATGCTAATTATGACCCGCACACCATTGATTGGTTGCCTGTAAGTGATGTCACTAATTGTCCAGCTGTCTTAGACATGTGATTTCCTGTTTCCTGTTTACATATGCTAATTATGACCCGCACACCATTGATTGGTTACCTGTAAGTGATGTCACTAATTGTCCAGCTGTCCTAGACATGTGATTTCCTGTTTAAATACCTGTATACTTACCATTACAGCATTCCTATCTTTGAGAAAGGGTCGTCCGACCCGAAACGCGTTAGGAGGATATACTATACATTCCTGTACTTTTGTTTTACCATTCTGGTTTTATCAATAAATTATTTGGATTTGTAACCAGTGATACATTCGCTGATACTCTCAGTCGGTGGTCAGCGCCCGTAGAATCTAGCCAACCCATCCTTATATATTGTATACCGCTGACTCCGCTTCTTGGAATTGGCGTCTTCGTTTTTGGGCTAGAGGAGCAGCAGACTGGGACCGCGTCCATTCCCTTGCTACCCTGTTTAAGGGCTTGATGCATACTAGCCAAGGTGGCTAATGGTGAGCACCCAATTTGGGACTTTCTTTACATTCACTAATTGCCTTACGATATCACCCGAGGCGCCGCCCTCCGTTGTCTCTGTTTTTTGTCTTTATCTCACCTTTTGTCTCACCTTCCTGAGCCTTCACCCTCATCCCACACTCTCTGGTAACACTTAGGTATTGGTTGTCCATGGGTGGCATGTGATTAGTGGGTTCATTCTCCACATTCACGACACAGCAAGACACCTCTGCACTATCAGTGCACAGATTTTTACTACTCCCTGCTGTGTCCCCTGCGTGTGGCTACCCCACCGCAGGGTATACACACACACACTCAGCCACCTTGCATTTGTTATTTCAGCCAGTGTGTTTGTGGGATGCCATTGTGGGGGGCTCAGGCCTGGAGGACCGGACAAAACCAGGTGTCAGGCTCCAGGTGATTTTTCATTGATGGGTGCAACTCTTTTCACCCTTTTTAAATGTTTTTATCTCTTGCTCTTTGGATGTTTTGTGCCATGTTTATGTTGGTAATTTGAATAAAATTGTGTTTTTTTGGCTACATGACACATGCTTCTTCTTCATTATATAGGCTCTTTTGCGTGTGTTCAGCCCTAGATAGGGTTTCCGTATTGCATCTAGATCCCAAATCTCTGCATACGGTATTAATTTCTAGGAGGCATTGCTGTGTACAGCGTGACTCTTTGATCCTAAGGGAACAAAAAACAAAAAAAACAGTTAGTGAACAAAAACTTAAAAACTGTGGTAAGGGCCCAATATACAAATAAGGGGTCCAGGTATGAAGCAAAAAAAGTGCAGAGTAAAGAGTCAAAGTGTAAAAGAAAGACAGGGCGGCAGCCGACTACATATGTTGTGAAAATACAATGCATGAAGAAAAGACGATGTAGGATGATAAGCATGCAATACAGTGAAGGGTAAAAAAAGATAATGTGCGTACAGTAAATGAAGGAAAATCCAGACCAAAAGCAATTGATATTTATTGTTTATAATGACCTGTGAAAAGTAGCTCCTCATTAAGACCCCTTGGTGCAATTGTATCCAATACATAAATCCATCTGGATTCCTTGCGGAGTAGGTGGGGAAATAAGTTTCCCCCTCTGATATTCTGTGATACTTTTTCCAAACAAACGATACGCAGGTCTCGAGCTCGGCCACCATGGTACTGAAGAAAATGTGAGGCCACAGAAGTGAGTGTCTTTCCTTTCTGCAGGTCCGACCTTGCTGTGTTGATTGTCAAATGGTGTTGTTGGTATCTTTTTTGTAATTCCTGAGTAGTTTGTCCAATATAGAGTTTTGGATATGGACATATGAGAACATATATAACGCCCTTCATTCTGAAATGGATGTGGATGTTTTGTACTTGCCCTGTCGGACTGGATCTAGAAACTCATTTGTCTGATTTATGTAGGGATACACTGAGCATTCTCCACAAGGAAAGGAACCTTGTAATCGGACACCTCGTCCCAGAGTTAGGCAAGCTCGTTGAAAATGGCTTGTAGTGAGAAGATCCTTAAGATTCCTCAAGCGTCGTGCTGTCATAAGAGGTCTCTCTGTAAGAAATGGTGTAAGTCTGGAATCGCTTTGCAGTATTGCCCAATTCTTTCTTTGTAGCAGGTTTTTGCAATCACTGTTTTTTGTCCGTATGAACGATCTGGAGACCTTTTGTGGGTAACCCCTATCCTTGAATCGAGATGTCAAATCCCTGGCATGATTTTTGAAGTCTAATTTGGTACTGCAATTATGTTTTATTCTGTAAAATTGTCCGGTTTGGATTCCACTCTTGAGGTGGTGTGGGTGAAAGCTGGAATAATGAAGAAGATTATTGGTAGCTGTCTCTTTCCTGTGGAGTGTGGTAGTTAAAGTGGGATGTGTATTCAAGATTTTAATATCCAAAAAATCTACAGACCTGTTTGATAAATGCGAGGTAAGTTTGATGTGCCATGGATTGACATTCAAGCTCGTAGTGAAATCCTGGCATTCCTCCATCGGACAAAGGATGTCGTCTATAAAACAAAATCAACCTTATCCTTGAAAATACTTGAACAAAACACCACATTCTCCTCCAACCACCCCAAAAACAAGTTTGCGTAGGAGGGTGCGCACTTGGACCCCATAGCGGTACCTGAGACCTGTTTGTAGTAGACACGATCAAAAACAAAATAATTTTGATGTAAGATCAGGGATAGAAGGTCCAATAAAAATGAATCGTGTCTCCTATCAATGGACCATTGGTTATCCAAAAAGTAAGATACTGCCTCAATGCCTACCTTGTGTTCGATTATCGGGTACAATGCTTCCACATCCAAGGTCACCAGGATAATGGGAGTGGAAACCTGGAGGTTGTCAATCTTCTGTATAAGGTGCGTGGTATCCCTTATATATGAAGCCAATCTGTTGACCAAGGGTTGTAAGTAAAAATCAAGATATGTACACAGCTTCTCATTCAGTCCACCAATGCCCGAGACTATCGGGCACCCTGGTGGTTTTTCCAGGGATTTATGGATTTTCGGCAGCATATAAAACATAGGGATTATAGGTTTTTCGGTAGTGAGGAATTTTAATTCCCCCTTATTAAGAATCCATACATGAAATGCTGCTGCCAAAAGTCGATCGATCTTGTCCTTGAAAATTAGTGTGGGGTCCGAGGGTAGAGTCATATAGAAATCAGAATTGTTTAATTGTCTTTTTGCCTCTGCTAGATACATATATGTGGGCTAGATTAGTATATTTCCCCCCTTATCAGCTTCAATTAGGAAGTTTGTCCATTTTTTTAAGGCCATACAGGGCTGTACGTTCAGGTCCCGAAAGGTTCTCCATCTTGTTTTTATCTATTCAAAGGGCTCGGATGTCCCATACAGTAAGTTCATAAAAAATTTCTAGTGTAGGGAACAATCTAAAACCTAGTGTACTTTGTGATGGATTACGCAAATTGAATTTCCTCTTACCTGTTGTATCTGAGTTTTCGTTGAGTAAATCCAAAAGGTCACACAAAGGTTTCTCTGTCTTCAGCAATCATGTCCAAGAGGTCCAGTCGATGGTACATTAGTTTGAAGGCTAGTTGCCTACAAAACAAATATATGTCTTTGGTTAGTTCGAACTTATCAAGCCTATTCATAGAAGAAAAGGAGAGACCTCTTTTTAAGACAGACAGTTCAGTAATGGAAAGGTGATAGGAGGATAGGTTAATAACCTGAAGGTTGGTTGTATTAACATCGTTCTTGGTCTTCCTTCCCCGAGTTGTTTTATCACTTTTGAGTTTGGGGACCAATTCCGATGCTTTGGGCCCCTTTTTCTAATATTCTGTGTGTATTTGTGGGTTGTTCATCCTGTGATGTTTCTGACTCAGTTTGTTCAGAGTATTGTGAGTCTTCTATCCGCCCCCCCCCCTGTGGGATGTTTGTGTACAGTTTTTGAATGAAACCGTCGCCTTTTGCCCCTGTGGGTCCAATGATAGGCTCTGCCCTTTTCGTAATCTCTCTTATCACGTTGTAATTTATTTTGTTTACTCTGGATTATGTTTTTTTCATAACCCTCAATAGTTTCCATCAATTATTTGGAGAACGGTTCCACCAAGGTATTTAAGTCGAAGGTCGCTAGGCGTGATTCCAACCTTTTGATGTCCTCACGATGTTGATTGAGTAACTCTCTGTCTTGATTTAACAGCATGTTGACTATAATCAGGGAGCATTGGGATAAACCCTTTTCCCAGTTAGTTTTTTCTTCGCTATCTACCTCCCAAGACGGAAATATTTGCACCCGCAGACCTCGGAGTAAATGCTGTTTTTCTTCTGTGTGAACTGGGTGTTAGAGGAAGTTGAGCCCAGACCAAGTTGTATATTGTTTGAAAAACTTTTGTATTTAATTCACAATGACGTCAGTGTTAAACTCTCCAAGGGATGGGGGGAGGCGTGTAGTAGGAAGTGTCTGGGTGAGCTCCTTGCGACGAGCCTTGTGCAGTACTAAGCGGCTAAAAGCAGAGGAGGAAAACAAACCCGCAGTCTCTGGACCTGCAAGTACTTACCTACAAGCAACATAGTAAAGGCGAAAAAAAAGATAGGACCAACTAAACTCGGGGAGTTCTATCCGTCCATGCGGTCACAAATTGGCGTCGTCAGAGCAGGAGATGCGGCTCCAGCAGCGACGACATTGCCTGTTCCACCCTCATGTTTTTCATAAAGAAATTGAAGCAATAGGAGTCCGCACGGACCATGTAGAGTCCAAAATGGTGGAGCTAAATAGGGCCCACAACAAACTAGTGGATGTTAACAACTCCCTAGAAGAGCAAGTACGAGAACTAAAATTAAAAGTGGCAGACACGGAGGACTGATCTCGCCGCAATAATGTACGATTCAGAGGCATCCCAGAAACTGTGAAAACAGACCAGTTAGGGAAATACCTCACCAATTTCTTTGTGGCAGTTTTACTGGATGTGTCCCAATCTGACCTGTTAATAGACAGGGTGCATAGGCTCCCCAAAGCCTAGAGGTGTCAATGCGAGACTGCATTTCTACCATTTTAAGGAACAGCTAATGCAATAGTATGGAAGAAATGTGACTGGTATGCCAGGCCGCTTCAGAGGGCTCACATTATACACGGACTTATCCGCTGCTACTCTGGCACACAGCAGGGAATTTCAAGAATCAGCACAAATTTTGAGGATGCATAAAATACCCTACAAGTGTGAAAACAATCATTTCCAAATATGGACGACAGATTTTGGTGTCAGAATTGGAAAAGTTACATCAGTTACTACTGGAATGGAAATTGCAAGACGTGGAAAGTAACCTCATTTCAAAGAGGATGCACACAGTGACGCAACTGGAGGAAGAATGGGAGAAAGTGAGTAAAAAATTATTTACCTGGTATAGTCCTACAGGAAGATGCAGGACGATATACACTCACTGGCCACTTTATTAGGTACACCATGCTAGTAACGGGTTGGACCCCCTTTTGACTTCAGAACTGCCTCAATTCTTCGTGGCATAGATTCAACAAGGTGCTGGAAGCATTCCTCAGAGATTTTGGTCCATATTGACATGATGGCATCACACAGTTGCCGCAGATTTGTCGGCTGCACATCCATGATGCAAATCTCCCATTCCACCACATCCCAAAGATGCTCTATTGGATTGAGATCTGGTGACTGTGGAGGCCATTTGAGTACAGTGAACTCATTGTCATGTTCAAGAAACCAGTCTGAGATGATTCCAGCTTTATGACATGGCGCATTATCCTGCTGAAAGTAGCCATCAGATGTAGGGTACATTGTGGTCATAAAGGGATGGACATGGTCAGCAACAATACACAGGTAGGCTGTGGCGTTGCAACAATGCTCAATTGGTACCAAGGGGCCCAAAGAGTGCCAAGAAAATATTCCCCACACCATGACACCACCAGCCTGAACCGTTGATACAAGGCAGGATGGATCCATGCTTTCATGTTGTTGACGCCAAATTCTGACCCTACCATCCGAATGTCGCAGCAGAAATCGAGGCAACGTTTTTCAAATCTTCTACTGTCCAATTTCGATGAGCTTGTGCAAATTGTAGCCTCAGTTTCCTGTTCTTAGCTGAAAGGAGTGGCACCCGGTGTGGTCTTCTGTTGCTGTAGCCCATCTGCCTCAAAGTTCCATGTACTGTGTATTCAGAGATGCTCTTCTGCCTACCTTGCTTTTAACGGGTGGCGATTTGAGTCATGTTGCCTTTCTATCAGCTCGAACCAGTCTGTCCATTCTCCTCTGACCTCAACAAGGCATTTCCGCCCACAGAACTGCTGCTCACTGGATGCTTTTTCTTTTTCGGACCATTCTCTGTAAACCCTAGAGATGGTTGTGTGTGAAAATCCCAGTAGATCAGCAGTTTCTGAAATACTCAGACCAGCCCTTCTGGCACCAACAACCATGCCACGTTCAAAGGCACTCAAATCACCTTTCTTCCCCATACTGATGCTCGGATTGAACTGCAGGAGATTGTCTTGACCATGTCTACATGCCTAAATGCACTGAGTTGCCGCCATGTGATTGGCTGATTAGAAATTAAGTGTTAATGAGCGGTTGGAGAGGTGTACCTAATAAAGTGGCTGGTGAGTGTAGGTCTCAAGTAGAAATAGTTTCTATAGAGAGACTAGTTGGTTAACCCCTTAACGCTCTGCGCCGTAGCTCTACGGCGCAGAGGTATAAGGGATGTATGAAGAGGGCTCACGGGCTGAGTCCTCTTCATACAGAGGTGGGGGTTTTTGCATTTTGCACAAAACCCCCACCGCTAATAACCGCTATTAACCCTCTAAACGCCGCCCGCAAAGTCGCGGGCGGCGTTTAAAAGACGGCGGCGCGCGGGCGCCGCCATCTTTTTTTCGATCGCCACGCCCCCGAACGTCATCGGGGGGCGGCGATCGGTTACCATGGTAGCCTCGGGTCTTCTCTTGACACGAGGCTACATGGTTTATGCAGGTTCGTTACAATGAGCCAGTGGCTCATTGTAATGTAAGACCTGCAAAAACGCCATATATTGCAATACTGTAGTATTGCAGTATATGGTAGAAGCGATCTGATCATCTAGGGTTAATGTACCCTAGATGGTCTAAAAAATAGTGGAAAAAAAAAGAAAAAAAAAAGTTTAAAAAATAAAAAAAATTAATAAAATATTAAAAGTTCAAATCACCCCCCTTTCCCTAGAACGGATATAAAACATAACAAACAGTAAAAATCACAGACATATTAGGTATCGCCGCGTCCCAAAATGCCCGATCTATCAAAATAAAGAAACGGTTACGGCCGGCGGTGACCTCCGAGGCGGGAAATGGCGCCCAAATGTCCGAAATGCGACTTTTACACCTTTTTACATAACATAAAAAATGAAATAAAAAATGATCAAAATGTCGCACAGACCTCAAAATGGTAGCAGTGAAAACGTCGCCTCATTTCGCAAAAAATGACACCTCACACATTTCCGTGCGCCAAAGTATGAAAAAGTTATTAGCGTCAGAAGATGGCAAAAAATTTTTTTTCTTTTTTGTACACATTCGTTTAATTTTTGAAAATGTATTAAAACACAATAAAACCTATATAAATTTGGTATCACCGCGATCGCACCGAACCAAAGAATAAAGTAGGCATGTTATTTGGAGCGAAGAGTGAAAGTCGTAAAAACTGAGCCCACAAGAACGTGACGCACGTGCGGTTTTTTTTCAATTTTTCCACATTTGGAATTTTTTTTCAGCTTCGCAGTACACGGCATGTTAAAATAAATAACATTACGGGAAAGTAAAATTTGTTACGCACAAAATAAGCCCTCACACAGGTCTGTACACGTAAAAATGAAAAAGTTATGGATTTTTGAAGTTGGAGAGCGAGAAATTAGCCGAAAAACCCTCCGTCCTTAAGGGGTTAATATTCATCAGGAGTAACAGTGTCCTAATGTATGGTATATGGTTGTTTTACACCCCCCAAGCTTCTTTGTTAGGGAAACCATCATACATAATGAGATATGTTTTATTTGTTCAGTTTATGTTTATTATGTTTTTAGGGTACCTGCAGGTAATCTTAATAGTCCTTTTAAAAGATCAAGATTGTGGAGAGAAGCTCAGACCGCAAATGCGGGTGTGTTTTTGGTGCAGGAAACACATTTGAATGCGGAAGATATCTCTTGCCTACATCATAAAAGATTCCCACATATTTTTGCCACACCAGCAATTCAAAAGGAAGGAGGTGCATGCATAGCAATTAGGAACATGTTAGCCGTGTCAATCATAGACACAAAAACTGACACACAGGGGCGCTATGTAACAGTAGTATGTCAACTAAACAATATTGTTTATACACTGGTCTCAGTATATGCCCCCAATATTAAGCAAAGGAAGTTTTTTAAGAAAATATTTGCAGTTATAGCATCAGTCAAACAGGGGTCAGTACTAATTGCTGGAGATTTTAATAGAACAATAAGGCCAGCAATGGACACAAGAGGCAGAAGGTCCATCAGAACTGTATCAATCAACACAAAGAGAGGCCTATTTGGATGTTTGCCGTCTGCATCATCCTATGGACAGAAACTTTTCGTTTTTATCCAATCCACATAAAACATTCTCGAGAATTGATATGCTGCTAACTGGCCATTTGCTGTACCAGAGAATATTAAAGTCGAGCATTGACATAATAAGTCAGATCACGCTCCAGTCCATATGGTGATTGCAGAACAATTTATCAAACCAAGAGGGGACACTTGGTGTTCAAACAGTTTTCTGTTGAATACACCAAAACATAGAGAATGGGCAAAAGAAGAACTTTCTATTTTAGCAGCAACATGACTAGTGATGTCAATCCAATGTCGGTGTGGCATCTTCACAAAGGGTATATGAAAGGACATTTCATAGGCATTGCTGCAGCAGAGAAGAAAAAGAGAGAGGAGGCTAGGTTGCATATAGTAGCATGCTTGGCTCATTTAAATGCCCTGAAAAAAAGGGAATTTTGTTCATTCAGGCATGATATGATACTTAATTTGCAAAGTCAATAACAGCAACTTGATCCACATAAATATGAACAGGCACTAAGGAAATTGAAAGCGACACACTATGACTTAGGAAATAAAGCAGGTAGAGTACTGGCCTCCCAACTAAAACATAGAACAGCTTAAGGAAGATTTAGATACACACCAAGCATCTAAAATAGAAATTGATAACTTCCTCACTTGAGTAAAACTTCCTATATTAACTCCTGAACACTCAATAAAATTGGCAAACCCAATAGAAGACAAAGAAATCAAGGAAGCTATAAAGACATTAAAATTAAATAAAGCCCCAGGTTCAGATGGACTAGGACATTATTATTATAAAATGTTTTCTGATACTTTAATCCCACAACTACGTAATATATTTAGAAAAATCCAAGCAGAGGGAGTTATCCCAACTAATATGATGCAAACAACAATTGTTACACTTCCTAAGCCAGGGAAAGCAGCATACAGGCCAGAAAACTTTAGGCCTATCTCACTTTTAAATACAGATCTGAAGATATATTCAAAATTACTAGCAGAGCGGCTGGCTATCATACACATCCGCTATTAGTGGGCCAAGACCAAGTTGGTTTTGCTTGACTTCTTATGGAAATAGGCAGTTTATAAATCTAATTCAAGTGGTGGAACAACGTCAGGCGCCTTCGTTCCTCCTCTCTTTGGATGCGGAGAAGGCATTTGACAGTGTTCATTGGAGATACTTGGAAGTGGTGTTGTGAAAGTTTGGTTTCTCTGCGAATGCGGCAAGGGGTATTATGGTCCTATATGCAAGCCCAAACGCAAGATTGTTGACATCCGAGTACATCATGAAAAATGGCACAAGTCAGGGCTGTACACTATCCCCACTTATATCTACATTGGTGTTGGAGCCCCTAGCCTCGGCCATTAAAATGTCAAAAGCAATATCAGGAATAAAAGTGGGCGAGACGGAGCATAAAATAGGTCTATTTTCAGACGACGTGATCATAGCCATAACGAACCCCTCAATGTCCCCAGCAGCAATATCCTTAATTCTAGAACAATTCCGCAAAATATCATGCTATGAATTTAACACCTCAAAGTCACTCATACTAGGTATGAATATTCCCAAAGACATAACACAACATCTGCAACATACATATCCTTTCTTGTGGGCAGAAAAGTCTATTACATATCTAGGGATTTAGTTAGTATACCCATTCTCACAATTATTCCAGCTAAATTACACCCCATTTTTAACACAAGTAGACAAAGAATTACAAAAATATACAAACATCTTGTGGTTGGGAAAAATTGCAACAGTCAAAATGATGGTGCTGCCGAAAAATCATTTACTTATTTTGCAAAGTTCCTATTCTAGTTTCAAAAAAATGCTTACTAAGGCTGCATGCACACTGCCGTGAGCACGCCGGACCGTAGCATGGCAGGCACACGGCACCGCGGGGAGAGGAGGTGAGTGCAGCCCCTCTCCATAGCGATGTATGGCCACGGCGCCGTAATACGGGAAAAGATAGGACATGTCCTATCTTTTCCCCGGCTACGGAGCGGTACGGTGCCGCGAGCCCATAGAAGTGTATGGGGGACGTATATACTGTAGTGTGAATGTAGCCTAAAACTGTAAATAAATACATATGGTCATATAAAAGGCATAGAGTAGCAGCTGATACACTATACATCCCAATCGGGAAAGGGGGGATGGGGCTTCCACACATAAGGTACTAATACTACGCTGCAATAATGGATCAAACTAAGATGTGGTTGTTGCCCCAGCCGGCTAAGCATTGGGTTAAAATAGAGTCAGATTCCAGCAGAGGATAACCCCCGCGAGACAACTGTGGTCCATAACTCTGGGACAACAACCACAAAGCATAAACCTCTTCACCACCAAAGCTGCGATTAGGACATGGGAAATATTCTTCACTCTGTTACCAATGTTCTCTCTGAAACTAGGAGATATGCCTATTCAAAAATTACAAGAACACATTCTAGGTTTAGATGTGTCTTCCTGGAACAAAGCAGGAATCAACACATATGATATGACATATGTCAGGTGGGACATTTAGTGGTGTTCATAGATATTTGTGAAAACGTCAAAATCCCGAAACAGGATTTTTATAAGTATCTACAAATAAGACATTTCATAGCAAGTGTGCCAACTAGATGTACAGCAGCTGAAACGGCCTTTGAAATGACCTTTTTTAATACACAAAAACTTGTGAAGGGGGTAGCAATGGTTTATAAAAACTTTACAACAAGAGAACAAACAGAACCTTTGTCATGTATGCCCCGATGGGAAAAGGACTTGCTAAAAACTCTTAAAAGTTCTTTATTTTTCAAATTAAAAATGTAATTGATAACTAACATTTCCTGAATGCCTGCTTTATGTTGGTATGGTTAATTATGCATTTTCTCATTTTTGTAGGATGTTAGGAGTCTCAGAAAATTGCTAAGACTCACATTTTGCAGGACCAGTTAAGATTTCAAGTGACTTTGAGAGGCCTAAATATTAGTAAAATCCCATAAATTACCCCATTATGGAAACTTAAGCCCACAATATACAAATAACTACTTTTATAAAGTTTGTTGACCTTTTAAGTCTTTCAGAGAAGTTAAAACAAAATGTATTTTTGGCTAATTGAATGTATTTATCAAAATAATACATTCACAAAGAATAAAATGCCCCATAAAGTTTGAAGCCCAATTTCTCTGCAGTATGCCGATACCCCATACGTGATGGTTACCTGCTGTGTGGGAGCATGACAGGGCATTAAAGGGAAGCAGCACCATTCAAAGCAGATTTTACAGGCTATAAAAATAAACATTTTTTGGTAGTGTGGACATATGAGGGTTTATTTTTTGCGGGATGATTCAGATACTTCATTTTAGGCCTTCTATGTATTTTGATCCTGTTTCTACTTTTTAGAGCTCTTTTGAGAATGTTCACTGTACCGTGAAAATCTTATCTTTATTCTATGGGTCACTACTATTATGGCGATACCCTATATATATAGAATTTTTTTGATTTGCCCAAATTTACTAAATAAAAACAAAAATAGAGAAAATCTCATTTGTTTTTGCATCACCATTTTTTTTTTTAGAGGTATTCGACTGAAGGGGGGAATGACTGCGTTCCCCTTGCACACCGCAGTCAGACTTGACTGTGCCTTGCAAGGGGTTACACCCACAATTGGAATTATCTCTGATCATGGCTGTTACATGAGCTTGTGAGCAGATGCCAGAAGCATGAAGTACTACATGGGTCAGCAAGTCACTTCTGCCCATGCAGTATTATTATATTGCAGTTCAGGAAGGGGTTAAAGAAAAAAGATACAAATCTATGATTGGTCAAGCCACTCCCTCACAGCTTTTGCATTGCGTTTCAAAATGCAACACAAACGCTGCATGAGACTTTTGTTTAAAGTCCACAAAATGGATAGGTTATTTGAAAACAGCATAAACCACAAAATAAATATAATATACAGCAAGTAGGACAGTATTGGAGCATAATAAAGTCTGGTACATTTTTCCTAGTAATCTGTTTCAATGTAGCATAAAAAGACATCCTTGTTATCCTTTACATACTGGGATATAATTTAGGGGTTTTTTTTGGTGATAGCTGATTGTCAAATGATGACGTCAAATCATGTGCAGTATGCTCCCTCTTGTGGCTGCAATCTGTCATTGTAGTTTAAGGGAAGTATGCAAATAAGTTTTCCAAGGTGTTAAAATTGTAGTTTAATGTAAGAGTACAACTCATTGGGCCACATGAACTGTATCTATCATGGTACATGTGCAATTTGAAAATAACAGAGCAATTGCGACTTTTAGGAGACTTTTTGCAATAAAGTTGAATAAAGCGCTTAAGGCTCTAATCAGGATCATAACTAAGAGAGGCAAGACCCCCTACCCCCTCAGAAAAGCTATGGCATTCCCAGATGTGTATGGCCAGAGGTTTCTCATCTTTCCATGAATTGTTACCAAAACACTGGAGATTGAAGTTAGAGAACAATGTATGATCGCTTGTGATCACTTGATTTTTCTCAGAAATAATAAATCTCCATTAATCAAAATTAATTTTTTTGTTTTTAAAACAGTGTTTCACAAAATTACCAAAGTATAGTACAGACCAAAAGTTTGGACACACCTCATTCAAAGAGTTTTTTGTATTTTCATTACTATAAAAATTGTAGATTCACACTGAAGGCATCAAAACTATGAATTAATACATGTGGGATTATATACTGAACAAAAAGTGTGAGACAACTGAAAATATGCCTTATATTCTAGGTTCTTCAAAGTAGCCTTTTGCTTTGATTACTGCTTTGCACACTCTTTCTCTTGATAAGCTTCAAGAAGCAGTCACCTGAAATGGTCTTCCAACAGTCTTCAAGGAGTTCCTAGAGATGCTTAGCACTTGTTGGACCATTTGCTGTCACTCTGTGGCCCAGCTCACCCCAAACCTGGGTTCAGGTCTGTGGCTGTGGAGGCCAGGTCATCTGGCGTAGCACCATCACTCTCCTTCTATGTCAAATAGCCCTTACACAACCTGGGGTGTGCTTGGGGTCATTTTCCAGTGGAAAAATAAATGAAGGTCTAACTCAGTGATGGCGAACCTTTTAGTGGCCGAGTGCCCAAACTGCAACCCAAAACCCCCCTTATGTATCGCGAGGTGCCAACCAAAAATTAAAGCAGTAACTTATTGCTCCCTGTTCGACAACTTTCAATCATACTGGCCTCCTGAGGACAGCAACACAATAGAAAAATGGAAAAGTTTCATCATTTTAGCTTCTTTCCAGTGTCCCTCTGTACAGAGAAAATTGTGGTCCATCAGGAGGTCCTCCAAAGATAATTTGGCCCTGTCTACTCATTCTGCCTCTTCCTACAGTCCCAGGTAGCAAAGTAAATATCAAAATATGACTGAAAGCAGCCTCTTTTAAGTTGCTTGGAACTGCAGGAAGATTCTTTGAGTCCTGTCTGGTGTGCTGGGTGATGGCCTGGGTGTCCACAGAAAGTGCTCTGAGTGACGCCTCTGGCACCCGTGCCATAGGTTCGCCATCACTGGTCTAACTAAATGCAAACCAGATGAAATAGCATGCCGCTGCAAGATGCTGTGGTAACCATGCTGGTTAATTTTAAATAAATCCCCAACAGTGTCAACAGCGAAACACCCCCTCACCATCACACCTCCTCCTCCATGCTTCACAGTGGGAATCAGGCCATTTATTCACCTTTTCTGCGTCACAGAAATACACGGTGGTTGGAACCAAAGATCTCAAATTTGGACTCATCAGACCAAAGTACAGATTTCCACTGGTCTAATGTGCATTCATTGTGTTCTTTAGCCCAAACAAGTCTCTTCTGCTTGTTGCCTGTCCTTATCAGTGGTTTCCTGGAAGGCTGCTGCACACAGTCTCCTCTTAACAGTTGTTGTAAACATGTGTCTGCTGCTAGAAGTGTGGTGGCATTGACCTGGTCTCTAATCTGAGCTGCTGTTAACCTGTGATTTCTGAGCCTGGAGACTCAAATGAACTTATCCTCCGCAGCAGAGGTGACACTTGGTCTTCCTTTTCTGGGGCGGTCCTCATGTGAGCCAGTTTCTTTATAGCACTTGATGGTTTTTGCAACTGCACTTGGGGACACTTTCAAAGTTTTCCAAATTTTTAGGACTGACTGACCTTCATTTTTTTAAAGTAATGATGGCCACTCATTTTTCTTTCATTAGAATTTGTATTATGGCTAGAAAAAAAGCAGCTAACAGTCTATTCAATAGGACCATCAGCGGTGTATCCACCTTCTGCACAACACAACTGATGGTCCCAACCCCATTTATAAGGCAAAAAATTCCACTTATTAAACCTGACATGACACCTGTGATGTGAAAACCTTTTCTGGTAACTACCTCTTGAAGCTCATCAAGAGAATGCAAAGAGTGTGTAAAGCAGTAATCAAAGCAAAAGGTGTCTACTTTGAAAAACCTAGAATATAAGATGCATTTTCAGTTGTTTCACACTTTTTTTAAGTATATAATTCCACATGTATTAATTCATAGTTTTGATGCCTTCAGTGTCAATCTACAATTTTTATAGTCATGAAAATACAGAAAAACTCTTTGAATGAGAAGGTGTGTCCACACTTTTGCTCTGTACTATATATCAACATAAAACCTTTAATTTGCAAAAACATGATGATCACAATTAGAGAACAGCACTGATTACAATGATCAATATGAAGAAAGTGTACAGGCTTTTACTTTAAATTACACAGGATATCAACAGTCCCTCACACGGCCAGTGTCGGACTGGCCCACCGGAGGACCGGTGGATCCTCCGGTGGGCCCTTGATACCTCTGCCGTGGCAGGGGCCGCCATCCCCATCGGGGGGCCCAGCCAGCAAGGTCGCGCTGGCCCACAATGGGCCCCCGATATCTCCGCTGCGGTAGGGGCCTCCATCCCCTGTTGAGGCCACTGCCAGGGAGTAACAGCAGTGGTACTCGATGCGGCCATAAGCGGCCACTCGAGTACCACCTTTGATGTAATGCGCGGCCATTGCTGTGCCTGCGCGACGCGGCCTCTTCTTTTACCCGGCCCGCGTCGCACTATGACCTCCGATGCGCGGCAGCGTGATGATGCAATCACGCTGCCGCGCGCCTTGTTCTTGACAGTTCCTCTGCTGCAGGGAGAAGAGGCGCGGAGGACGCGGGAGCGCTGCGACAGGTAAGTGAATTTAATTACTGTATTTTCATCTACTAAACTAAACATATTATAGGGGGCCACAATAGTTAGGGAAACGTATAATAAGGGACTCCAAGGGGCCACTAGAAAACTAAATACATTAATGGGACTGGTTATATAATTAATGGCCACTAGAGGAAATATACAGTGTAGTAAGGGGGGTGGGGTTATTTTACATAAATACAGGATAGGAGTAGTAGTACTGTGCTGTGCCCATATATATAGGATAGGAGTGGTAGTACTGTGCTGTGCTCATATATACAGGATAGGAGTAGTAGTACTGTGCTGTGCCCATATATACAGGATAGGAGTAGTAGTACTGTGCTGTGCCTATATATAGAGGATAGGAGTAGTAGTACTGTGCTGTGCTCATATATACAGGATAGGAGTAGTAGTACTGTGCTGTGCCCATATATACAGGATAGGAGTAGTAGTACTGTGCTGTGCTCATATATACAGGATAGGAGTAGTAGTACTGTGCTGTGTCCATATATACATGATAGGAGTAGTAGTACTGTGCTGTGCCCATATATACAGGATAGGAGTAGTAGTACTGTGCTGTGCCCATATATACAGGATAGGAGTAGTAGTACGGTGCTGTGCCCATATATACAAGATAGGAGTAGTAGTACTGTGCTGTGCCCATATATACAGGATAGGAGTAGTAGTACTGTGCTGTGCTCATATATACGGGATAGGAGCAGTAGTACTGTGCCCATATATACAGGATAGGAGTAGTAGTACTGTGCTGTGCCCATATATACAGGATAGGAGCAGTAGTTCTGTGCTTTGCCCATATATACATGATATGAGTAGTAGTACTGTGATGTGCCCATATATACAGGATAGGAGTAGTAGTACTGTGATGTGCCCATATATACAGGATAGGAGAAGTAGTACTGTGATGTGCCCCTATATACAGGATAGGAGTAGTAGTACTGTGCTGTTTCCATACATACAGGATAGGAGTAGTAGTACTGTGCTGTGCCCATATATACAGGATAGGAGTAGTAGTACTGTGCCCATATATACAGGATAGGAGTAGTAGTACTGTGCTGTGCCCATACATACAGGATAGGAGTAGTAGTACTGTGCTGTGCCCATATATACAGGGTAGGAGCAGTAGTTCTGTGCTTTGCCCATATATATACATGATAGGAGTAGTAGTACTGTGATGTGCCCATATATACAGGATAGGAGTAGTAGTACTGTGATGTGCCCATATATACAGGTTAGGAGTAGTAGTACTGTGCTGTGTCCATACATACAGGATAGGAGTAGTAGTACTGTGCTGTGCCCATATATACAGGATAGGAGTAGTAGTACTGTGCTGTGTCCATACATACGGGATAGGAGTAGTAGTACTGTGCTGTGCCCATATATACAGGATAGGAGCAGTAGTTCTGTGCTTTGCCCATATATATACATGATAGGAGTAGTAGTACTGTGATGTGCCCATATATACAGGATAGGAGTAGTAGTACTGTGATGTGCCCATATATACAGGATAGGAGTAGTAGTACTGTGCTGTGTCCATACATACAGGATAGGAGTAGTAGTACTGTGCTGTGCCCATATATACAGGATAGGAGTAGTAGTACTGTGCTGTGTCCATACATACAGGATAGGAGTAGTAGTACTGTGCCAATATATACAAAATAGAAGTAGTAGTTACTGTGGTGTGCCCATATATACAGGATAGGAGTAGTAGTACTGTGCTGTGCCCATATATACAGGATAGGAGTAGTAGTACTGTGATGTGCTCATATATACATGGTAGGAGTAGTTGTGCTGTGTCCATATATACAGGATAGGAGTAGTAGTACTGTACTGTGCCCATATATACAGGATAGGAGTAGTAGTAATGTGCTGTGCCCATATATTCAGGATAGGAGTAGTAGTACGGTGCTGTACCAATATATACACGATAGGAGTAGTAGTACTGTGCTGTGCCCATATATACAGTATAGGAGTAGTAGTACGGTGCTGTGCCCATATATTCAGGATAGGAGTAGTAGTACGGTGCTGTGCCCATATATACAGGATAGGAGTAGTAGTACTGTACCCATATATACAGGATAGAAGTAGTAGTACTGTACTGTGCCCACATATTCAGGATAGGAGTAGTAGTACTGTGCTCTACCCATATATACAGGATAGGAGTAGTAGTACGGTGCTGTGCCCATATATTCAGGATAGGAGTAGTAGTACGGTGCTGTGCCCATATATTCAGGATAGGAGTAGTAGTACGGTGCTGTACCAATATATACACGATAGGAGTAGTAGTACTGTGCCAATATATGTGGAATAGGAGTATTTATTAGGACTTTTATATAAAATATTTGATAAGAGGGGCACTAAATATAAGAATAATAATTAATAAAATATAATTAATAAGTAGGAGCACTGTAAGACTGTATAAATGAAAAGATTAATCGGAAATGATATATTATGAAAGGGAATGAAGTCCAATTTAATTTATTAGGTGTATCATATTATTTACTCAGGGGTGTGCATGTAATATACAGTACTGAGGAGTCGCAATGTAATATTTGATTTATACAGAGGGCACAGTGTGGCTTTTGTTATGGGAGGCACAGTGTGGTCAGTTGTGTTGTGAGTGGTAAATATTATTTAGGAGCACAGAGTGGGACAGTGTTATCCAGGTGACATTGTGCTGTAGTGACGGTGATATTTTTAGTTCCACAGTGTGGAGATATGCCACACACAGATGAAGATATCTGGTGGAAAATTCACCATTGATAAGAAAAATAAAAAGGGAGAAGTCGTCCTGCAATTCAGTACCCAAAGGAGAAGACGTGTGACATGTGAGGTACTGAATCCCACTTCTGAGTCTGGTAACTGTAATTACTGACTATTTTTATGCGGTGCAGAGAACATATGGAGAAGGTGAAGGGCTATAGGTAGTTATTCTTATTGGTAAGTTAGTGCTAAGCATAATGCAGCCACTGTGAACTCCTGTTAAATAACGAATATTTCTAGGCAGCGGTATGGTGGGCCCCCAGAATCAATTTCTCTGGTGGGCCCCAGGCGCCCCAGTCCGACCCTGCACACGGCTATGGTGTGATCTTATTTTCCTCCTCATCCATTCTCTTATACAGTTCTGCGACTGCTGTGGGCTACTTCGCCATAACTATATCACCAAGGATTTTCCAGAGGTTTTTTTTTATTGGGTTCACATAAAGCCTTTGGGATGGTCATTTCATCAATTCAATGTTTTCTGTTTTAAGGAACTGTTTTGCCTGTTTTGCTGTGTAACAGGGGGCATTGTCCTGCATGACAATTGCTGGATGTGTGAGTGCTGAATGCAAGGAAGGGACCATGTGTTGTTGAAGAAGGTTCTAATACACACTTGAATTTACTCTGCTATGTAGCTGTATGAGAAGTCCTGCTCTTTCGACGAACATAGGGAGCCACATTTACTAAGCAGTCTGCACTCGTATTGTGGCGTAGGCTGCACACAAATACATGTGCAAACTGCTTGCACAAGTATTTATGAAGTTTTTCAACAAGAATTGTGTTGCAGCTGCACTATGCAGGTAAGAATGTTAAGGTACGCATTCACACCACATTTATGTCGGAAGTCAGACATAATTGTGGTTCACGCCCATTTTTAAAACATGGTGCACTTAGTTTTTGCAGGGTACAATCTGCATGTAGTGTAGTTTGCCTCACTATTTTTTTTTTTATATAATTGTATTTTTATTATTATTTTTCAAAAAAATATAACAGACAAGTTATCACGTACATATTTCACATGAAAGTTTTTCAATAGTAAAACAACTGTAAGACAAAAAAGAAATCTGTTTCCCCAAAGAATATCAGCAGTTTAAATCTTCCGTTTGCGTATCAAAGTGTAAAATCCAACAGTACAATATGTTTACAATATGTTTACAAATACCAAAGATGGCATCCACCCAATGCCTAACCATTCTAGAGGGGTTGGGAAAAAGGGTACAAACAAAGACAGTCATGCATACTCACTATGACAACAATTAACACTTGGGTAGACACTAAAGGGATGGCCATGTCACTCTCCTCCTCCTGCTCGTTCTTCTATCCAGTAGCGGTCCCAACGTTCCCAGGTTTTGTCAAACAGTGGGATACGATTATTCAGGGAGGCAGTCAGATATTCCATACTGCGAGTTTCCCTTACCCTAGAGAGAAGGTCTATTCGGGAGGGGGGGCTTGCCTCTTCCAGAATTGTGCTATCAGGCACCTCGCAGCTGTGAGTATGTGCAAGCTCAGTTTTGTGGTCGTCTTGGCCATGGGGTGCGGAGAGACATTCAGCAAGTGAAATAATGGGGAGAGTGGGATATCCAACGAAGAAGAAGAAAAAGCTAGTATGCATTAGCATAAAGTGCGTACAAATTTTATTGAGGAGTCATGGTCCAAATAACATACATCAAGAAAGTTTAAAAACCATTAAAAAGTGTGAAAACACACATTCAAGAACAACAAGTGGATCAAGGCAAGGTGAGCCGATCCACATTCAGCCATAAGAATCTGTAAACAATTCCCACAACAAGTACAAATGTCTAATAACAGTAAAGCCCTAGAAAAAAGAAAGGGACTCCTGTAGTAGTCCCTGTGCAAGCCACCAACAGCGTCTCTATGGTTTAAAAACCAAAACAGGCAAACAATGAAGTGGTCAAACCCTGCATGTGGATCAAGCCTGAGTGTATGTAAAAGCGATCAACAAAGGAAGGTGACCTGAACCTAGGGAGAGTACGGTTACCGTATTACATATGGCTGGAGGCACCCAGAGAGTGGGATATCCACCGCTACGACCTCCCGAAGGAGAGTCTTTACTTCCTGCCAAAAAGGCTGCAACAATGGGCCACGCCCAGAAGATATGTTGAAGAGTACCTCCAACCGAGCCACATCGCCAGCAAGTATCTGGCGTATCTGGAAATAGTCTGTGCAGCAAAGATGGGGTATGGTACCACTGCATCATCAGTTTGTACTGGTTCTCCTTATGTGTGGCACACAAGGAGGTCTTAGCCGCCCTATGCCAGATCAGCCGCCAAGTGTCTTGAGATATCGGCCCCCCTACTATGCTCTCCCACTTGGCCATGTACGGGTGTGCCATGGGTTCGTCTGGGCTGGGATGGAGTAGTATCATGTATATATCTGATATGAAGCCAGAAGTCTGGGTAGCAGTTTTGCAAATGTGCTCGAATGCAGTGGGTGCCGAGACTGTCTCAGCACTGTCCAGGGATTGTAAAAAGTGCCTAATTCGGATGTAGTGAAAATTGGCCGCATGCGGGAGATTGAATTTATCCTGCAGGGCAGCAAAGGGCAAAATCTTCCTATCTCGGTAATCCACAATATCTGCAAATCTAAATAAACCCTTCTCGTGCCAGAGTTTAATTTCCTGCCCAGCCATGCTTGTTGCATGAGGGGAGTGTGTAAGAAAGATTGCATAGGAGAACACTTAGACACCAGTGGGAACCTGGCCAGACAGGCCCTCCATAACTTAATCGTGAATGAGATAGGGCCTAGTTGGGGATCAGGCAGCGCAGGCGCCTCTTTAGGCCAAAGGTAAGAGTTAGGATGGAAAGGGGCCAACCACAGTTTCTCTATCTCCATCCACTTAGAGAATGCCAGTAGGGTGGACCATGCAGGGATACGCCTCAAATGTGTTGCCCAGTAGTATCTGGTTATGTCCAGCACCGATAGGCCGCCACCTAGATTTATGAGAGAGTAGAACAGACCTGGAGACTCTGTGTCTCTTTTTCGCCCAGATAACGTATAATATTGATGCTTGCAGGGATCTCAGAGAACCCAGCGGCACTGTCACTGGCAGGGTTTCAAAAAGATAAAGCAGCTTAGGTAGAATAGTCATTTTGACCGCTGCTATCCTGCCAAAAAGAGAGAGGGGGAGACTGTTCCAATTATCAAGCAGAGTCCTTATTTCCTGGAAACTGCCAGGAAAATTCTGCCCATACAGTGTATTGTAAGAGGGGGTCAGGAGTATCCCCAGGTACTTAATAGCGTCTGCTTTCCAATTATATCTGAATGTGGCTTTCAATTGGTCTACCAGCGGTTGGGTACTATTGAGAGGCAAGGCCTCAGTCTTTGAGGTGTTCACTTTATAGCCAGAGAGACGACCATACTGCTGTAACCTCGCTTGTAGGTTGGGTAGGGAGATTAGAGGTTGAGTGATGGTGAGTAAGATATCATCTGCGAACAACGACAATTTAAATTCCTTGTCTCTAACCATAACTCCATGGATATTAGGGTTAATGGAGGCCAAGGGTTCAATGCAGAGTATAAACAGGAGAGGAGAAAGTGGGCAACCCTGACGTGTGCCATTCTTGATCCGCAGAGGTGGGGAGGACACATGTGGAAGCTTAATTTCTGCTGTAGGATTTGAATACAACCCCCTCAGAGCCTGAAGAAAGGGGCCTTTTATTTCAATGTGTTCTAGCACTTGAAACATAAAGGGCCAGCTGAGGCGATCAAACACCCTCTCAGCGTCTAAACTGAGAATTAGGGCCTGATCATTTTGTTTATTAATTACATCAATGAGATCAATTGTTCTCCTCGTGTTGTCACCACCTTGCCGTCCAGGTACAAAGCCTACCTGGTCCTTATGGATTACCTGAGGGATCCACTGAATCAGGCGATTGGCCAGTAGTTTTGTGAATATTTTCAAATCTGCATTCAAAAGTGCAATCGGTCTGTAATTAGCACAATCCGTTGCATCTTGGGGATGGGGATAAGGGTGATATAGGAATGAGTGAAAGTTGTAGGCATGGGTTCACCTTGTAAGAACGCGTTAAACACTTTTGTCATATGTGGCAACAACACAGGGGAGAAGGTTTAATAGTAAAGATATGTGAGCCCATCTGGGCCCGGGGATTTCCCATTAGGCTTTCCTTTAATCACCTCCTCTATCTCATCCGACGTTAACTCTGAGCTGAGCGTCTCGATGGCCTCCGAGGGGAGTCCAGGAAGGGAGCAGGAGTTCAAAAAATCCAGTAGCAGCGTTTTTCTAAGGCCCTCATCAAGGGGTAGAGTATTTGGCAGGGAATACAGTTTAGCGTAAAATTCTTGGAAGCGAGAGGCAATTGCTCTCGGGTCATGTATTAGACTCCCCCCGGAATCCCGTATGATGTGGGGAGTTTGGTGTTCTCTCTTCTCCCTCAGTTGTCTCGCTAGGAGAGAATGGTGCTTGTTCGCTTGCTCATAATATCGTTGCCTAGTAAACACCAGTAATTTGAGTCTGAAGTCTGAACCTCTCGCAACTGCTCCCTAACCTCAATTAGCTGTTGGAGTCTCCTCCTAGTTGGTTTAGCTAACAGAGCTGCCTCTTGCTTACCAATCTCCTTTCTCAGTTCCTTTTCCAGATGGACCCTATTTCTTTTCAATCTGGTTCCGCCTTATGAGCTTCCCATATCATAGGGATAGAAGGAATTGAATCCTCATTAAGCTGGAAATATTCCCGTAGTGCTCCATTTAACTCCTCCTTGATCAGGGGCTTCTTAAGAAGGGATTCATTTAAGCGCCAATGACATGCCCTAGTTGTGGAGGGACCCTCTCTAAGCTGTAGAAAAACTGGCGCATGGTCTGACCACGATATGTCTCCCACCACTGCGGTATGCATCATTCGCAAGAATTGGATATCTCCTAACCAGTAATCTATACGGGTATGGGTGCCATGTGGTGCAGAGTAAAAGGTAAATGAACGATCGCCCGGGTTGCCCACTCTCCATAAATCATACAAAGCAAACCTCCTAATGACTCTACGGAAAGCCGCTGAAATAGTGCTCTGCGATCTAGTGGTGGAATTGGGGTCGATTGCCAGTCGATCCATATTTTCTGAAAAGATTACATTGAAGTCTCCTCCTATCAGTAAAGGTGCCGGTGGGAGTCTGGCTATTTTATTCAGAACTTTGGTAATGAAGCGGACCTGTGATGAATTGGGGGCATAAATATTGCATAAGAGCACAGGCGAACCGAACATTTTACCCTGAACAATGATAAAGCGACCCATAGGGTCCGAAGTCACTGTCTCAGGCACTATGGGGCACGAGGTTGAGAACAGGATCGCCACTCCTGCTTTTTTGTTCTCTGTGGATGCCATATAACAGTGATGGCGAACCTTCTAGAGACCGAGTGCCCAAACTACAATCAAAATCCACGTATTTACCATGAAGTGCCAACATGGCATTTTAAGCAGTAACTTATTGCTACTCATCTTTCAATCGTATCGACCCCCCAGAGGCCACCCATACAGTTTAAAGAAGGAGGGCAAATTCAGACTCAGCAGCATCTCTTAAGTTGCCTGGGAGTGCAGGTGGATTTGGTCCTATTTGGTGAACTCTGTCCTGGAGTGATGGTCTGAGTGCCCACAGAAATGGCTCTGAGTGCCACCTCTGGCACCCGTGCCATAGGTTCGCCACCACTGCCATATAAGATACCGGGTAGAGGTGCTTAGCAAAATTAAAATTCCCCGTAGCATCATAATGTGTCTCCTGCAAAAACACCACATCTGCTCTACTTCTCTTCAGCTCATTAAGCGTAAGTCGTCGCTTGCGAGCTGAGTTAAGCCCCTTTACATTAAGTGTCAAAAGCTGAACCATGGTGAGTTAGTTAACCTATACTCCTGGGCAAGATACGTTGGCGCCCCTGAATAGGACGCAACTGGACAAGCTCTGGGGGACGGGGGGGGGGGGGTAGGAGAGGCTATGTATAGCTTTTTTCGTAAGGCTCTAGTGTGGGGGTAAGGGAGGGTGTCGGTGTATAGAGGCCTAGGGCGTCAGGGAGACTAGGAAAGGCGACAGGGAGGGTGACGGGGGAAGGGACAAAACTTGCACACCACAAGACAAACAGTCAAGACAGATAAAAAAAGTAATAAGAAAACAAGGATAAATTCCTAATACTATAACCAGGGAGAGGAGAACCTCCTGATCCTAGTGCAGGTCTACTCAGCCGGTCTGCCCCTAAGATGGGGGAGTATAGTCAGCTGAACCGGATTCACCACCTCCTGTATCAGCCCTATATCAGGGTCAGAGGGCGGGATCCGGAAAAGACCCACCTAATGGGGGAAAAACGTGGCAATAGAACCTTATAAAGGAAAACGTCAAGTGTAGTACTACACAAGAGTAGGAACTGAGATATATCACTAACTATCCAGACACTAACCCCGGTGCCGTTATGCACATTACTTCCAAAATTACTAAGGAGGGGAAGGGTACCCCGAATCTAAGCAAACATGACCATACAAAAGACCCCTTTCCATCAAATACAATAACTATAAAGGATATATATGCAGCAGGTGTTCTCCTCTAATCGTAAGAGTCCTGAGATGGAGCTCTGGTTCGCAGCCTTTGTCTCTTCTGTTGTAGTTGGGTCTTATTCTGCATTTGGCGCAACTGAGGGGGGAGGTCCCCCCAGTCGTCCAGTCGTGGAGTCGGGATGTTCCAAATGTCGCAGAATTCCTGCAGCTCCTCCATCACTGAGAGCGTCGCCGTTATTCCATCTTTGGTGGCCGACAGGGCAAAAGGAAAGTTCCAGCGATAGGAAATGTCATGCTCACGTAAAATGTCCAGCAGCGGTCGCAAGACCCGTCTCTTCTGAAGGGTGATCCCAGAGAGATCCTGATAAAGTTGTATGGTGTCCCCATTGAAGACAAAATTCTTTTTCTTCCTCGTCGCAAACATGAGGCGCTCCTTTAATTCAAAGTCATGCACACAACAGATCACATCTTGCGGGTTTCCTCCCATTACTTTAGACCTCAATGCTCTATGAACTCTATCAAGCTTTACTTGTGTTTCCGGTTCCCCCAGCAGTGTCAAGAAAAGTGCTTGAAGTGTGGCACGAACATCTTTACAACTTCTTTACCCTCCACCTCCGATAGGCCCCTCACCCTAATATTATTCCTCTATTGTCGAGGTCTTCCAGGTGCCTGGCCATGTCTTGTAGTGTGACAGATTGAGAATGCAAGGCATGTTGCGTATGTGTAATCTGACGCCTTGAGTCCGCCTGTTCAGCTTCTAGGTGGTCAATTTTCTGCGTCATGCACTGTATGTCACGCCGTACCTCCGAAATTTCAGATCTGAACGCCTCTTTAACTTCGGCAATTAGAGATTTAAAGTCCTCTTTAGTAGGCAGGTTCTGGAGGTGAGTGTGCCAGAGCTGTTCTGATACCGATGGTCTCTTATTTGCCATATCGTCTGTACTGAAGTGCTCAGGCGATGATGCCCACTCTGGGGAAGGTGCAGCATAGCGGGCAAGAGTGGGGGTTGCACCCAGCTCATCTTCCGTAGCTTGTGACCTGAGGACAAACGGGGTTCCAGGAACAAATTCCCCTGGCTGTGGGAGTTGGGGGGATCTCAGTGGGAGGCTCCCAAGATGTCGCCCCTGCCCTTCGTTTTCAACCTGACCCTCTTCCATAGGGTCATGTTCTTCTTCTGGAGTCTGCAGATGTTGCAGGGTAGGCTTTACTAGGTGGAGGGATGACCCCCCCCCAATGTGTCGCAGGCTGCCTCCCTGGTCAGAGATCTGCGGAAGCGCCACTTTATTCTGGCGCTGCTGCGTTGCTTCATTCTGGCGCTGCTGCGTTACTTCATTCTGGTGCTGCTGCGCTACTTCATTCTGGCGCTGCTGCGCCACTTTATTCTGGCGCTGCTGCGCCTCGGGAGAACCGCGCTGTCTGTCTGGCTGTGAGCCAAGATGGCGGCTTGGCGCGGCCTGAGGAGCCCTGGCCGAATCGCCGCGGGCCACATGCGGAGGCGGCGCGGCGGTGGATACCGCGGTTCCCCGCTTACCCGCTGCGGGCGTGGGTGCCATGGTGAGGGCGTCTACAGGCGAGTCTCCAGGCAGCACGCGGTCCTGTGCTGGCTGCTGTAGAAGAGCGGAGGAAAAAGCGGGTAAGTGGTATTTCGCCCACCCGTCCCGCGTTCTGGGGTCCCGAGGACTTCACTCCCCTTCTGGGGGTCTTTTTAACTTTAGGGGCCAGGGTAAATCCCCTCCTTAAGGGCAAAATAGGCACCGGGGCTGCAGAGGTGTCTCAATGTGCGTCCATCAGGCTCAGGGTCTAGCTCAGGGTCTCACTATTAATAAATATAGGCTAATGTTTTCCATCAGATCCAAGTAAATGAAACTTGTTTTCATCACTAGAGTGACCTGTGGAGCACTTCTCCTCTGTCCACACAACATTGATTCTTTCTGCTAATGAGAAGTGTGGTCACTGCAGAGTTATCTTTAAGTTGAAATGCACTTAAAGGGTATTCTGGGAACATGAACATCTAATACAAAAACTCATACGGATTTAATTAAATGAATACAAGACTCAATGTCATTAATCACCGAACCTTAAATAGTTTTCTTTATGATTCAAAATATATTATGGGCTTTCTACAGTGGGCGGATTTATCTCCAAGACAGCCAACCAAGGACATTACAACTCCCATGAGCCCTCAGTTCTCAGTAACATCTTCTCCCTCTCATGCCCTGCTCCCAGATGATCTGTCCTGCTCTGTTGCCATAGTAACGATGTGTGTGTAACTGCAATCATTGCACATTACCTCAGCCCCACTGAGATTGCATCTCACCTGAACACTGGCCATACTGTATGTATCATTACATAATCATCCAGTCCCATGTAAAGCAAACTCTCCCTTAAAAGGTTCTGTGTGGCATTTGAAATGGCAGATTTCTTCCATAAACAGAGCTACACCTGACTACAGTTTGTGGTGGTATTGATGCTGTGGAAAACCAGAGACAACCTATTTAAATCAACCAACAAACAAAGTTAAAAAACAAAACAGTGCTATGTACAAAGGACTCCCTGAATACTTCCAACTGTGTTCCAAATGCATGGTTCATGTCCCCCCAGCCTCCAGCACCATGTAGATGCATCTCTTGTGCTCCTCCCCCCAGCTTTCCAATACTCAGTTCCATAGAAATAAATGCCTCAAATCCCTCCTTGGCATTGTGCAGTTGCATGTAACAACATCCCTCCAGCACCAACATGCAGCCTCATGTGAATACACACCTCTTTTCCCTCCAGCTCAAATAAATGACATCACTATTGGCCCTTCCCCCTGCATATGCAGTCCTGTCCTGCTCAACACAACATTACGTCTCTCCTCCATGTATCCTCCTCTATGACTTTTTGGGTGTAGTGCTGCACTCTTAACTTTAACCCTCTCAGAGCTAAAACAACGGTCCAGGACTGATCCAGAAGTCCCAATGTTAAAAGAGATAGAAATAAAAATATATAGATTCCTTATCTGACCGGAGCTCCAGACGTTCACAGAGGTTTTCACTCCAAACATTCACAATAATTGTTCTCGTTTGTCCTCCGTTCTGCTCACAGCACAAATCCACAGATTTTCCAGATAAGAGTAGCCCACTGTTCAGACCCACGTGGATGCAGTTTTCGTTCCTCCTATTCATCCCTCCCGTTCACCACAGCGGACCACTAGAAGAAACATGCACTCCAATCGTGTAGAATGTCTTCATAAAATGTTTTAGTAAAATTAAATACTACTCACAAACGTTTAGTAAAAATGCGCATATCTATAGAAAGGACACCAGCCTCACACGACCGCCCCGAGGCTGGTGTCCTTTCTATAGATATGCACATTTTTACTAAACGTTTGTGAGTAGTATTTAATTTTATTAAAACATTTTATGAAGACATTCTACACAATTGGAGTGCATGTTTCTTCTAGTGGTCCTCTATGACTTGTCACAGATATCTGATGCCTATCTTTCTTCTGGATGATGGCCTTGCCTGCCCCCTTTGCGACATCAAACCCAACGCAAGCAACCAAACATAGCCAAACATAGTGATGATCACATGACCAGCCCGGGCAATTGCAGGACATGTAATCAGAAGCCATCTTCAGTTCTATGACTCTTAGGGTGGATTCACATTGGTATGTGTATTGCACGTCCGTTGTGTTTTGTCTCCGTTTTGCTTTTGATCCGCAAAAACAAAAAAAAAAGAAAAAGAAAGTTCAACATTGGTTAGAACCCGTTTCCCAGCCTCATGAGTGAAAAAAATGGACCCGTCCCTTTTTTTTGCGGATCCATAGACTTCTATTTCCTTCCTTGACCCGCATCAGTGAAAGAAAGACAAGTTTAAAAAGAAATAAATATAAAACACATAGAAAACAATGTGTCAGTAAGGCAACTTGTTGTATATTAGCTTACATTTCAATGAACCATTTCAAAATTATGTTTATTCCTGTACAACATTAAAGGACATCTACCACCAGGATCAAGGATAGTAAATCAAGTACACTGATATACTGCTGTGTGCCCTCTCTGGCAGGATTCGCTCTTTTAGAATAAAAACAGTCTTTAAAAATTATGCAAATGAGCCAAGGGGTTCCATTAACACCTATGGAACCCCTCAGGCTTATTAACATAATTTTAAAAGATTAAAAAAAAAAAATAAACAGAGCATAACAAGCTAAGAGTGGATATCTCTGTTTCTGTGAAGCATCCATATAGATATAGTAAAGAGGAGATTATCCTGTTTAACCCCTTAAGGATGCAACCATTTTGTAACTTAAGGCTTAGCCCCATCTTTTGGATTCTGACTTGCGTCGCTATATATGGTTATAACTTTTGAACACTGTTACTTAGCAAAAAAAAAAAAAAGAGAAAAAATGATGAATCTTTTGAAAAATTCGTCATTTTCTAAATTATTGCGTTTTTAGGCAGATAGATTTACAACCTAAATAAGTTGCTCAATAACATTTCCCCTATGTCTACTTTACATTTTCATAATTTTTAAAATGTCTGGATAATTTATTTTGATGTCACTCGGCTGACAAATCGAAGATCGTTTTTTCAGAATAGTCAGAATTGACTATTTTGGGGATAAATACAGTCTTAAATGAAATTTTACATATTTAACATCCAAACTCCCTATACAAATCAACCCATTTTCAAATCTGCACCCCTCAAACTATCAGAAACAGCTTTGTGGAAGATTTTCTTCACGTTCGAAATCCATCAGGAGACAATCTCCTTTTTGGATTTATCGATTAGCAAAACCTCATCTGTAAGACTGACCACACACATCTATAGAAAAACTACTGCTACCAATTCCCTGCTTGTGTGGAATAGCTGGCACCCAAAGCCACTAAAGAAGGGGATTCCCAAGGGGCAGTATCTCCGTGTGAGGAGGAACTGCTCTGACATGGCTCAATATCTGGCTGCAGCATCTGATTTGAGATCCAGGTTTCATGAAAGAGGGTATCTGGATGAGGTTCTTAAGGAAGCACATCATCACGCTATTGAGAGCAACAGGGATACTCTCCTCACTCCTAAAATGATAAGTAAGGAGGTGACCGAAATGCAGATCATAGGGACGTATGATTCCCATTTTAAACAAGTAAGGGAAATCTTAGCTCATTGGAGGATTCTTAAATTGGACCCTGATATGGGGGACCAAGTTGGGGACTACCCATAGGTCACATACAGGCGAGGTCAGAATATCTGGGACAAGCTGGTTCGTAGCCACCTGACACCAGCTACACAGGAAACATGGCTCCCAAAACCCCCACCAGGAATGCATAAACGCGGTTCCTGCAAGGCATGTAAGTTTATTACACTGGGAAGTTCAGTGACGAGTTGTGTGACTCATCATTCTTTTAAGAGCAAACAGTTTATTAATTGTAGATGCACCGGAGTGGTCTACCTTGTGACATGCCTATGTGGGGTTCAATACGTGGGGAAAACATTCAGGGAGTTTCATATACGCATTCGCGAACACATCAGGGACATCAAAAATGAGAAGGACACCACGATTGCCCGAAATGTCTGGGACAAACATGGGGGGGACCCCCTCAGTATTGGTTTTCAGGGTGTGGAACTGGTTATGCCTCCAATACGCGGAAGTGACTGGGTTCGCACCCTGCTCCAACGTGAGGCTAGATGGATCTGTACGCTGTTCACAGAGAAACCGCAAGGTCTAAATGACCTGATTAGCTATGCTTGTTTTCTCTAAACTCACGTATATAGTCCTTCCTGTATTAATATGTGTTCGTGTATCAACATCTGACCCATGTAATACCCAACTTCTATTCTAATTTTTCTTTCCAGAGATATACCTTATTTTGGCAGATATTCTTTCCTACTTATTGTTAAGCCGTTCAGTTCTAATGGTAATGCCGCAACACTAACCCTTTGTTTGTACATGCAATATGACAGGAGGACGTCGGGACAATATATCAAATGTCCGAACCCAAGCCAGACGACTGTGGCACCGGTACGGTAGGGGACAATGTTCTTGACACGATGGATCCTCTTCTCGGCACACTGGACATGTCACGATGTACAGTATATGCCTTATTTGGTACCTCTAAGTAGCGTGATTGGCTGCTGAGGTACAAGCCCTCTTCTCAGTTCTGGCTGTGAAGTTGATAGTTAATAGTGCCGAGAATGTCCAGGCGACTGCACATAAGAAAATAATGCGATGTGCAGCCGCGCTATTATTTACACCCTTTCATGTATTCACATGCCTCTGATGACACGATTGTAGAAACGCGTCAGGTGTAGAATGTGTAAGGCAGATTAGGATCACTGACCAATCAAGGCATAGTCAGTATCCAATGTACAATCAATACTCGGCAGAGTGCTAAGGTCTAAAACGGGAGTGATATGTAGCACTGCTTTCACTTTATATTAGCACTTTAGTTCATTGTGTGTATGGGCACCTAAGAGGAGCGTGATCTTACAAGCTACCTTTATTAGGATCTCGCTGGCTGCCGCACATGATGAATAAGTTAACACTACAACAATAGCACTTTAATTCAGTGTGAAGATATTGATTTCAGACAAAGCAACTTTTGTTCTGATATACACACTGAAAGCCTGAAATTATCAGTCTATGGCTGAAGAGTGGTCTTTATTTTAATATTTGTAATAAAAGCTAAATTTTAAGAGTTCTTACTTCAGGCAGATAAAATTTCTAATTACCTTATATACTCGAGTATAAGCCTAGTTTTTCAGCACAAAAAATGTCCTGAAAATCCCAAACTCGGCTTATACTCGAGTCAAAAAACTAAATCTAAAATAAATCTAATCTAAACTCACCTTACCGGCGACCCCTGTATATCTTTTGAGCGATCTGTCCGGCAGCGGCGGCAGGCTATATACACTGGGGCAGGGTCTGGCAGGCTATATACACTGGGGCAGGGTCTGGCAGGCTATATACACTGGGGCAGGGTCTGGCAGGCTATATACACTGGGGCAGGGTCTGGCAGGCTATATACACTGGGGTAGGGTCTGGCAGGCTATATACACTGGGGCAGGGTCTGGCAGGCTATATACACTGGGGCAGGGTCTGGCAGGCTATATACACTGGGGCAGGGTCTGGCAGGCTATATACACTGGGGCAGGGTCTGGCAGGCTATATACACTGGGGCAGGGTCTGGCAGGCTATATACACTGGGGCAGCTATGACCAATGCATTTCCCACCCTCGGCTTATACTCGAGTCAATAGGTTTTCCCAGTATTTTGTGGTAAAATTAGGGGCCTCGGCTTATACTCGGGTCGGCTTATACTCGAGTATATACGGTAATTATTTGAACACAAATTTTTGCATTGAGATTAATTTTGAATATACGTTCATTTAGCCCTACAATTTCGCCAAAGTACAGAGACCCCCCCTCATGTGGGAGTTACTTGTTTTATGGGCGCACTGCGAGGTGCAGAAGGAAAGGAGCGCCCTGCAGCTGCCAGGATTTTAGTTTCCTCGTTGGCCCCTTTTGCAGGCTATAAAACTTTACCTTTTTCGTTATTGGGGCCATGTGACGGCATATTTTTGCGGGATGAGATGCTTTTTCCAGTGTTACCATTTTGGGGTTGGTATCCCCTATTGTTGAAAATTCAGGAACTTTTTTTGAGGGCAGAAGTAGTAAAGCAAAAATTCTCTGCTGGATTTTTTACTTTTTTTTTTGTTGTTCACAGTATAGCCTAATAATAATGTTATCTATATGCTATGGGTCGATACAATTACGGAGATACCAGACATAAATATTTTTTATTACGTTTTTCTAAATTTGTTAAATAAAACCCTAATATGGGAAAAGTCTATAATTTTTGCATTGCCATCTTCCAAGTGGCATAACATTGTTACTTTTTTGGCTACAGAGCTGGTTTTTTGCGGGACATGTACTTTGCACCGGTATCATTCAGGAGTACATATGTTTTTTTGATCACTTTTTATTGCATTTTTTGTGGGATTGAATACGTAAAAATCATAATTTTTGGTGGGTTTAGAACAGTTTTTTTTTTAACAGCGATCATCGCGTGGGTTCAATAATTATTTACTTTTATTCTACGGGTTGTTACGGACACGGTGAGACTATATATGTGGGGTTTCTGTTATGATTTAGGCTTTTTTGCGTTATATGTCTCTTTATATGTTATGAAGCTTATGGGCATTTTTATTGATTTCTTACTTTATTCTTTATTGAAAAACTTTTTTTTTTAACTTTTTTACTGTTTCCACCATGGGACATAAACAAGCAATCATCCGATTGCTTTTTCATTATTACATTCTGCAAGAATCTGTAAGATGACAGGCAGTTCTTACAGGCAACTCAGGTCCTGACCCCGAAAATGGTTTGGGGGGGGGGGGATGGCAGAGAGGCATCATGAGGGAAAGCCCCCCTGCAAAGGCATGTTAAATGCTGCGGTCGCACGGACCGCGGCATTTAACGGGTTAAACACGCAGCGATCAGAGCCCACTGCGACCGCGGTGTTACACTGGGGTGTTTCCCGATGCCGGTTCGGCTCAGATCTTGAGATGAAATGGCATTGGCTCTGTGTCCGATAGATTGTGTTCTTAGGTGCCAGGGTTAAAGGAGATATAGACGTTTGAAGTCATAGATCATATATAATATGTCATATATAGCCGTATGGTAGCCATGAAGGGGTTAAACACCAATAAGGACTCTTTCCCACTGGAGTTGTTTTTCACATTCATGGTTCAGTTACTTTTCACAGATATTTTACTGAGCCATTGTCTTCAATGGGGTTTTCACAATTTAGTTGTTGTCCCCTGGGAAACTAGGCGTAGAGTTTTCTATTTCAAGTTAACCCTTCAGTTTTTTTGTGGACAAAAAAAAAAAAACAGACAAAAATGAAACATGAAATGGACCATTGAAATCCACACCAACATTCAGGTATCTGAAAGTGTTCTCTTATGTTGATCATTATCTTTTACAATTATTGCTTTAACTTTTTTATTCTGTGCTTGAAAACATAATTTACAAATAGGCTTAAAATACTGCTGTTTTACTCATGTTAGGATATATTCACGTTGAACAACCCAATGACATTTAGGAAGTTTTGTGTTCTCAAATTCTTATCTCCTGTATATATGTTCCAGGTATATCTTCCTGGGTTCACAAATATCCTTTTTACTGTATTGTTCTTATGACATGGACACATAGCCATGTGGAAGATCCCAGAGGTTCAACTAACCTCTTGCCAAACACACCTGGAAATGCCATAAGCAGCTTAAATGCTTACATTTTCAAAGCATTTAGAGTCTACTTAGACTCCAGAATTCTTCATATGGAATCCATTTCATGTACACTATTTATCTGATGATAGTCATCAGTCCTATTGTAGGAATTTAAGTCATTTGCCAACATCCCCCTGGAAGATGGAGAAAATGTCATGGGAAGCGCTGTTTATATGCAAGATGTGTAATCCACTTGGTAGCTCTTTTGAATGGACGCGGTCCATTCAAGACGTGATGCTGAGGAGACATACTCCTAACGATATTACTTACACACTCATATTTAATAGAGATGGAGGCCAATCACAGAGGTTGTTCTGGAAATGGCCAAACTTGCTTGGATCTTTATACATTCCCTCCAATAAGTTTTCAGAATAGGGATGGAAGTCATGAAATGGGTATTCTTTATCTTGGCATTGTGAATGAATCATCAGGGATTCTAATTATCATTAAATGACTCTTCTCCTAAGGCCATCAATATTTAATCATGCAGAAAGTGAGGTACATGGGCTACATATCCCCGAGACTGTATATGCAACTCAAAAATATTGTGGTTTTTTGAGCAAGTTTTCTTGGGCAGAAAACATAATATATGGTGGACACAACCTCTTGGGGGGGGGGGGGGGGTGTTATTCTGCAAACCAGCGGCCTCTTGAAAAGCTTCCCTGTAAAGGGAGCAGTCACACGTCGCATTTAAGGCATGCATTTAAAAACGCACTGCAACAGCTGAAGAGAGATTTGCCTAATTAACCAGCTGTTAAAACTTGCATTTACGCAAATGTTAACACTTGCATTAACACATGCTTTTGGTAAATGCAAGTGTTAACAGATGTTAAATTAGGCAAATCTTTCTTCAGCTTTTAAACACGTGTTAAACGCAATGTGTGACCGCACCCTTAACCTAAAAGAATTCCACATTATGATTCCAGCCTTTGTAATAATTAACAAGTAGCTATAAATATACTTTGCATTTGCACCAACTCTGCAGGCCTGATTGTTCTTACATTTTATTGTACAAATTTCTATAAATGTTTTGCAATTTTACATAATAGAAGGAAATACATCTTTCATAGCAAATCAAACCTTTTAATTGAGAAATATAGTACTGAATAATACAAATTGTGTAAAAAAAAAAAATCTATATTTTCCTACAAGAACACCTACTTGAAGGTATGGAAAAGAAAGTCTCTTAAGCCTACTTTTTCCCAGGTAAAAAGACCAAAAGAAAAATGTGATAAATAAAAGGATTTAGCTGGCAATTCTGCTTCCATTTATACTTCAGGGCCTTCTCCTCCAGGTACAAGCTGTAGAGGAATACACAGAGCATAGCTATATTAGTAGAGAACTTTTGTACAAAAGATGGCGCTTAAAGGGAAACAGTCACCAGGATTTATCTGCCCAAATTAAACTGCTCTGTTACATAGGGCCATGCCCATATATGCCTTTCATGCATTTTTATTGTGCAGCTGCTTGTGCCATGGCAAAAAAATCTCTTAAAAAAAATATGCAAAATGAGGCTGAAGTCCTTTGGTAGAATACTTTGCTGGATCTTGGAGTGACATAGCTGATGGAGGAAGGATAGGACAAGACACTGAGCAGTGGATGTGTAGTAGGGTTCATTGAGCCTCATTTGTAAATTTCTGAATTGAAGTGTTAGCACGAAAGTAGCAGCCGAAAAAAAAAAACAAATAAAAACATGAGTGGCACGTGTGGATATATTCCCATGTAACATTCCAGTTAGTTTGGGTAGGCAAATGGTGGTGACAGATTCCCTCTTAGGGATTACTTGCCGATCCAGTGAATGGGGCACTTGTCACACATGCACTAAAACTCCATTCACAATGGGACTTGAGTGCCTTGGCAACGCAGTACTTGGGAAACAAATGGAGCAACAGTACACATACGCAACCAGAAGCTGCATCTTTCAGGGGTCCTCCTGCCCGCCTATTAAAGGACATCTACTATCAGTTTCACAGATGGTAGATGTGTAGAACTTTCTTGTACATTCCATTATGCACTAAGTGGAAATGTTCTTAGTGATTAAAGAAACAATTTGCATGAAAAGGAGTTTTAAGAGACATGCAGATTAGCTAGAGGCCTTTAGGCTGACATAGCCCAAGAGCCTCTCGGCATCACAGTCATGCTTGGTGTGCATAAATTAGAGGACCGCGAAGCCGAATCATGCTCATGTGATATGAGGCTGAGCAGCTCCAGCTAATCTGCATATTTAAAACTCACAAATTGTGCCGTTTCATTATTCACCAAGAACAGTTCCACTTAGTGCATAAAGAAACGTTGCAAACAGTGGAGTTTGTCTACCGGATTATCGACCAGAACCTAGAATAGCTGAAAAGAAGTGACATGTTCAGTTCAGGTTGGCAAATTCTTGTGTGAAATTGTCAGTTTTTTTTTTTTTTTTTTTAAAGGTTGCCCTTATAAGCAAGTTTACCAAAATACCCTTATAGGGTGATCCTTGTTGTACTTACTGTTGTGAACTTTCTCTTCTGCCCAAGCGCTGTGAGCCACATGATCAGCCCACAGCAGATGTGATGTAATTTAATTTGTGGTGTTGACTTCAACAGATCGGTGGAACATACGCTCATTACTGAATGAGACAAGTTAGAGGGGGGATGCCAACAGAGGTCACATTAACACACGTACTGATGACCGCACTGCCAGTTTTACTAGAAAAAAGCCTGGCGTTTCTAGAAACTCTTAGACTTTAACCTGTGCCAAGGGAACGTGGAGGATGGCACTGCATTGTAGAACTTCTGGTACATTTCTTGACATCTCACACACAGCTACTGATCAATGCATAGACAGCTCCTCACTGACTTCTCCCGGGCAGGAAGCTTTCAGGTCAAGGTAGGCAGAGCTGCACAAAGACTCTGCCAGCCAATGTCTCTGACCTGTACAGTCTGTAGAACCAGAAGGATGAGGAGGTGCCATACAAGTGTGGACACAAAGTCACCTGAACTGAGGAGCAATGAGCCAGAGACTAGGGGCATGTGCTGAAAAACTAGAGCGACATAAGATTTGTAAGAGGCTGCTGGCCAGACTGGTCTATGTGTGGAAATACACACAAGCTGCACATTAGAATACTGGGGCTGTCCCAGAAGTTGATGTGGCCACATGAGATAAACCAGGAGACTGGGGGCATAACGGCTATGTGTAAAACATTACAGCGCGTAGTCAATGACAGATGTGTAACAGGCTGCTGGTCAGACATGGTTATTTATGATATGTATTTTTCCTCTGGCAGAAAAAAAATTTGTGAAACCGCTATCTGCCAAGGACATCAGAGGGGCATGTATTTAATAATGGAGCATATGGCCCCCTGATCTGACATGAGACATAACAGGAAGTCCTTAAATCGGGTCATATGACCTACAGCTTCTCTGGGCACAAGGGTAAAGTTTACCATGGCGAGTAAAATATTGTTTAAGTAATTGTACTTGCCCTGGTTTCCAACCCCTTTAAGGAGGAACACTTTTCACCAGACTTACGTGGTAAATACATAGTTTGAAGATGCACCGGAATCATCTAGTATCAGCTATTTGTGATAATTTTAATTCATTGTTTGTTTTTTTAAGACCATCAAGTGCAATTTTACCTGGTCTAAAAATTAAAGGAAACCTACCACTTGGGATAGGGCTTATAAGCCGGATATGCCGTGCACCAGCTCAGGGTGAGCTGGTGCCGGCACTTATCTCCGTTATGTTTTTAAATAGTTTTAAAGTGATTAATAAACTGTTAAATGTTTATATCCTTACTGGCTTTCCCGCACCGGGGTCCGCGCACCATGCGCGCTACCACTTCCTGTTCAGATGCACGCACGGTCGCGCGCATGGTGCGCCGAGCGCGGACCCCGGTGCGGGAAAGCCAGTAAGGATATAAACATTAATAAACTTAAAACACTTTAAAACTATTTAAAAACATAATGGAGATAAGCGCCGGCACCAGCTCACCCTGAGCTGGTGCACGGCATGTCCAGTTTATAAGCCCTATCCCAAGTGGTAGGCTTCCTTTAAACAGTGAACTGTGGATAAACATATCTGGCCCAAAACGTAACATGATCTTACCATTGTTATATTGTTTCCATTCAACAAAATTTGATCAAGCTTTGTAATTCGTCTTCCTTCAGGAGTGATCTCACTAAAGTTAAAAACAGATAATCAGGTTACAAATATATCATTTGCTCAATTACTAAAGGTATATTGCAGCTATTGTCAAATATTTAGTCACATTTTTATCTAGTAGGTGTGCCATGTAAGGCAACCTATAAGATTTCAAAAAATATAGATTGAAAAACAAACTTATTCTATATGAAATCAAGGCACATTGTGCACAAAGACTGTGCTAAAGCTCCCTAGTACATCAGTTTGCAGTTCTTAATGCTTTCCCTCTGAAACTGCCTACTCAACCATCACCTCCCCGAGGTGGAGGTAATGTAACAGCTTTCATGAGACCTGTTACTTATTCGCCAAATATGCTTGAGAAGTGTATTAGCCAACTTTCCAATGGTTTATTGTACAAGGCCTGTGTATTTGCTCAATGGGGGACATTTGTCAGGCTTCATAAACCAATTTACTGGTGCATAAGCCCTGAAAAAAATCGTAATGCCCAGGCAAAACAATCATTCTACCTTTCATGCCAAACTCCCCACCAAGTCCTCTAGCCTGAAAATGGGCATCTGAAACACCACCAAGTCTCTAGTGACGGAAGAAGCCTGGGTTACTAAAACACAAGTAAAATCTGTACAGCAATCTGCAGTGAATCTACATATAAATGAAAATTCAACAGATTTCCATATCAAATTAGCTACAGAATACTATGTGTATGTATCCCCTCCCATTGACAAATTAGAGATCTACTGCCAAACTGCTCAAAAATTGCCATGTATACAACTTGAACAGAACTAAAAGAATAAACATGTACTTACAATTCTGTGACATCTTCTAACACCATATCTGGATAGTGTTGTCAAGGAAACACAGTAATACAAAGATGCACTTCATGAGAACTCCATAGTCAGCTGCAGTTGAATTGGATACCCTGTAGGCTTCCGGGGGATCATTAGTGTACCCATGAGCTTTACTCTATAAAGATGTGCTGAGGGTGCATTCAAATGGTCAGCTTTTCAGATGCCATTTTTGAAGCCAAAAGCAGGTCTGGATCATAATTGGTGAGGTCTCATTATTAAGAAGTGCTACTCCTCCTCTATTTTCACTCAACTCCTGGTTTGGATATCAAAAACTGCACCTGAAAAACTGAACGTGTGAACGTAGCCTTAGAGCTCTGACCAATCAGTTATCCCGAGACCATTTGGTTCTCAGTCCCAGAAAGGGACTCAGTCACTAGATTTACTTCATTAAAACTACTACCCCTCACAGGTAAGGTACAAAATGAAACAATTGGTAATCTACCTGCGCTAATCCTCAGGGTGCGGTCACACGTCGAGTTTACTGCATGCGTTTAAAACGCATTGCTACAGCTCAAGGAAGATATGTCTAATTAAACAGCTGTTAACACCTGCGTTTACAAAATGTATGTGTTAACCGCGATGTTAACGCATGCGTTAACTCTTGCATTTTGTAAACGCAAGCGTTAACAGCTGTTTAATTAGGCATATCTCCCTTCAGCTGTGGCAATGCGGTTTTAAACGCACGCAGTAAACGCAACGTGTGACCGAACCCTCATTCACACATTGCAATCAAAACTGCATTGCATTGCAGGTGGTTTTAGGTGCAGTTTTGTTAAATTAACAGGCGAAAAGCTAAATGAGTGAATTTGATTTTGAAGGGAAATCCTGTTCAAATGTCTTCACCTGTTAAAATAAACTGCACCTAAACCACATCAAAACTGATTGTGATGCAATTTAACTGCATGGTGCTATATAAACATTATTATTTTAATTTAAATGAAGTAATCCACTAACTACATACAGACCTATTCATTTTATGGATATTTCAGCAGTGGTTGGTCAATTTGCCACATTAGTGCAAAGTTTGATAAAACAGATGTGTATCACAGTGACAACTGGCAATGGACACCAGCTCTTCAACCCCATTTATATGGGCAGCCCTATCACACTCGCTTAACGGCATGCAACTATAAAGTTGCTGCCATTCGGGGTGTTCTTGGACCGTTTTTGAAAGGACTGAAAAGTTTAAAAACATATGTGCTTTGTACGTTTACCATGCAATTGGCTGGTTTGAACCTGTTTATCTCAATTTCTAGAAGCGCAGGCAGCTGTGAAATTGATTAAAAACAACCGCATGGTAGAGTTACAAAAACGTGTGCGTTTTCAGTCCGTTTAAAAACAGCCCAAAGACGGGCCAAGAACCAATTCTGGTTACTCTCTCCGTCTGCTTTCCGGAAAATGAAAAGTGCCAAGTCCCAGGCTTCTTTGCAGTCACTTTCCCCTTGGATATGTATACAAGTTTGGGGCTGATGACTGGTTCAAGCAGTAGCACTTTTATTTAGTAAATTTTATTTCATTTCCTTATAAAGAATGGCAGGACCATTATACAAGCTCTTTTTCCTCTTGTGTCTCCCCTTCTTCCTTATAGAATATAAGCTCTTGGGAGCAGAACCCTCACTCCTATTATTCCATATGACTGATTGTACTCTGTAATGTAATATTATATTTGTATATGTCACCCAGAATCTGTAACGCTCTACAGAATTTGATGGCGCTAATTCATATGAAGCACAAGTGCTTTCCACCCACTACCTCCAGATCTTTTAGTTTTATGGATCTCTCAGCAGTGGTTGGTAAGTTTTCCACATCAGTGCTGAGTTTGGTAAAACACAGGTGTATCACAGTGACAATGGGCACCAGCCATCCCCATTACATGGAGTCTGTCCGGAGCTGCTTGTGGCGGTCACAGCTTCAGCTCCTGCAGTCATTAGTTCTGGTCATCCTGAGGCACCTACACAGGACTGAAGGATACTGACAAAATCATCGAAGCCCAGCAGCGTGCCCACTATCTCCTTATCACTCTTCATGACGATGTGGATGCGAGATCCTATACACTTATCCACGAGCTCTGTGGAGATACACGAAGGGAATTGGTGAGACACTACAGGCGTTACACTCAGCAACGTGGATGGATGGGAGTTACAGTTCCTCATCGGGACCGAGAGCAGCACACTGTATGACGCATGGTATACATACCGAGCGGAAGTAACTGGGAAGGGTTGGTGGCGACGTTAGCCGCCATCTCCGTTGCTATTCCCGTATTTTCAAGATACTGCCGTTTTCGTAATAGTCCGCCTAAAGCAACCTGAGCAATCGATCGCCGACGTCTTGGGCTGCGCATGCGCAGTATACAACCTCCCAGACTCGACTAATCAATAGATCGGAGTCTATCGTCAACAATTCGACGCAGGCCAGTGGGCGTGACCTGTTTATCGAACGTCAGTTGCGAAGTTGTTAAATAGGAGCGTGTAGCTTGTGTGTGATAGTTAGTTACACTGCTGTGCACCTGAGGCGGCCTTATAACTTGTACAATATATAATGGGTAAACAGGTCTGCATGAGGTGCAGCTGCCATGTTCTCTCACATGGTAAAGGGGTCCTTGCTCGTTTGCTTTTACCTGCCCTGAGCGCTCTCAGAAATGGCGGCACACGATTTATAAGATACCTCCAGATAAGGGAAACCAATTCCATGTAGAGTGCAGTGGCTGACAGTGTCAATAGCTCTAAACTAAAACTAAGTGGCTACTGTAATGTGTGCCCCCTTCAGTGTATTGTTCACTTCTGTACAACATTACAATTAGAATAAGGTTATTGATGTAAATGTAGCACTTCTACAAGGGCACAAAGGTTATCGGTGATGAACCACAAAACAATAGTGGTGGTCTTTAAAGGGGTTTTTACACTTGTCAATTAGGTCCTATGGACCTATAGGTCGTATCTAGCTGATTGGTGGGGGTCTCGGTGATGAGACCCCACAGATCACAAGAACGGGGGTCCCAGGTACCTCCGTCAGACCCCTCGTTGTTACTGGAGATGAATGGAGCAGACAGACATGCACAGCCATCTGCTCCATTTATTTGGGGAGGCTTAAAGCGTTCCAACGGAGGTAACTGAGACCGTGGATCCCCCATCATTACACAAGGTTGCATTTTCTTGCATTTTTCTGAAAAGGTCCATCCAACATAAATATTAAAGGAAATCTGCCATAAAAATCAAGGGACACTTACTCAGGCACTGTGACTGTGGTAATCTTTTTATATGTTATCTATGGACTCCTAACTGGTTGCTTCAGTGCCATACTCTCCAATTTACATCTCACTTCAAATTAGATATTTTGGATAATGTCAACAATGGACCATGAAAGAAACATATACTTGAGAATATAATGGTAGTGCTTGTTAGAGATTTTTCCCCTTCACAACGACGGCACCAACCAGAGAGAGGGATCCGCCCCCAGGGACAGGAAACCTGAGCATAAAAACATGCTCCTCCTATTCTGCCTCAGTGGTTTCCTGTACCTGGAAGGGACCTGAGCGTGGGCTGAGGGAACCTCTGGTTGGTTCCGTCGGGTGCCCACAGTTTCTGACTTACCGGGGGGCGCGTCGCGTCTCTCTGGAGAAGGCCGGCTCCACGTGGTCCTTCTCCTCCTGTATTGCGCCTCGCTGTGGTGTCGGATGCGCGCGACCGGAAGTGCTCGCTCTTCACTTCCGGGTCGCATCGGCGCTGCCCGGAACGGAGTGGGCAGCGTGAAGACAGGAGGAAAAGAAGAAAAAACACCGGTGAGATAACCACCGGGGTATTTGTGGAGCTGGCTGGGCTCGTTCTGTGCATATGTGTATATGCAATAGAAGAACGAGCCGGCAAAGCTGGAACCGGAAGGGGGCGTGGCCTGGCTGGATTTTCTTCACATTTAAGCGCCATGCAAGAGTAAGCATTTGGTGCTTTGCAGCTCAGGCCAGGAGAATGGCGGATAAGCGTGAGCTCCCTGAACCCCTGAAGAACCCAACTCCGGTAATGAAGGTGTGGTGAGTTACCCGATGGGGCATTTTTACTTACACACACTAATGTTCTGATTCTTAATGGTTTTAGGGAGAAGATACTCCCAAGAAAGCCACTAGGAAAACACACCACAGGGAATGTAGGATGTGCGGTAGGAAGTTGCCGTCTGGTTATGAAAAAAATACGTGTTCTTCCTGTATTGGAAAGATTATCTCAGAGGAATCCTCCTCATGGCTGGAGACCCTTCGTTCGGTAATTAGAGAAGAGGTCCAATTGACAGTAAAAGAAACGATTAATCCGGCACCTATATTACCGGATAAAAATCTTCCGGGTCCTTCCACTGTAACAGCCCCGGAAGACCCTTCAAACTCTGAAGAAGAGGGTATTATTCAGGATGAAACAACCTCTTCGCTCTCTGAGGAGGAATTGACGGGGCGTCCTTTATTCCTAACGGAGGACACTGATCAATTGTTAAAAATGATTAGAGCCACTATGGACATTGAGGAAAAGAGAGAGCCAAAGTCAGTCCAGGACATTATGTTTGAAAGTTTAGCGGAAAAGAAAAAACGCACTTTTCCCATTCATAACACTATTTCCACATTAATTTCAAAGGAGTGGGAAAACCCTGACAAGAAATCTTTTATTTCCAGAGCAATTAAAAGGAAATACCCCTTTGATTTGGATAATACTTCATCCTGGGGCCCTCCACCTAAAGTGGATGCTTCGATCATAAAAATGGGCCGTGGGGCTTTCCTACCCTTTGAAGATATTAGTTCCCTAAAGGATCCTTTAGATAGGAAAGCGGATGGATACCTTAAAAAAACTTGGGAATCTTCGACAAATGCGTTTAAACCAGCTGTGGCAGCCGCTTGCACGGCCCGAGCAGTATTGATGTGGTTAGGCCAATTGGGGAATGATATACAAAATAAAGTCCCTAGAGAAAGTCTGCAGTCCTCTATTGCAAATATACAGAAAGGAGCAGCTCTTTTAGCAGATGCCTCGATTGATAGTCTGAGACTATCAGCAAGATCTGCGGCACTATCAAACTCTGCAAGAAGAGCCCTCTGGCTAAAAGACTGGTCGGGTGATTTGGCCTCTAGGAGCAGACTGTGTAATATACCCTGTAATGGAGATTTTTTATTCGGTCCCATCCTGGATGATTTACTAGAAAAAGCGGGGGATAAGAGGAAAGGATTCCCTTCCCCTTATGTTCCCTATAAATCAAGATCCTTTCGGTCCTTTCGTAGGGCAAGGTTTGAAAGGAGAGAGAAAGACTCCAGACCAAATTCCTCCAGACCACAGAGGAATAGAGGGTTCTTATTTAACCAGTCTAGGAATCAGTCCAAACTGGCCCGTTCCCATCCACAATGACATGAGGCCCCAGGTAGGAGGAAGACTCTCCTTTTTCCTCCCGGCCTGGAAAACAATATCAGACAGCAACTGGATCCTAAGTACCATCTCACAAGGGATAACCTGGGACTTTACAACTCTCCCTCCTCAGAGATTCAGAATCACAAAAGTCCCGTCCGGAAAAGGTGGACTAGCAATGATGTCAGAAATTGCTACTCTTCTTTCCAAAAAGGTACTGTGTCAGGTACCGTCGGGGGAAAAGGGTCAAGGATTTTATTCAACTCTTTTCTGGGTGAAAAAACCCAACGGGTCATTAAGAGCTGTAATAAACTTAAAAGGTTTAAATTCACATCTTCAGATCCCAAGTTTCAAAATGGAAACTTTAAAGTCTGCGGTAAATCTGCTATTCCCAGGATGTTTCATGGCGTCAATAGACCTGGCAGACGCTTATTACCATATTCCAATTCATCCGGAATACCAGAAGTACCTAAGACTTGCGGTTCAAGTAGATCAAAGGATCTTGCATTTCCAATTCAGAGCACTTCCCTTTGGCATAGCCATCGCACCAAGGGTTTTTACAAAGGTTATTTCAGAAATGGCAACCTTTATAAGAAAAGAGCCAGGTCTGTTCATCCCGTACTTAGACGATTTCCTACTAGTTGGTGCCTCAGAACATGCAGTAAGGAACCAGGTAGACAGGGTATGCAAAATCCTAGATTTCTTGGGTTGGGTCAGAAACCTAGAAAAGTCTTGTATAACCCCGTCAACACAAAAAAGTTTCCTGGGGGTGCTGCTGGATTCCCAGTGTCAAAAAACTTTCCTTCCTCTAGAAAAGCAAGAGAAAATTACAAAAGGAGTAACCGACCTAATCTCCACTCCCGAAATCTCCATCAGAGGAGCCATGTCTCTTCTGGGTTGTTTAGTGGCAAGCATTCAGGCGGTCCCCTGGGCTCAGTATCATACAAGGGAACTCCAAAATTTTCTCCTCAGCACATGGGACAAGCGTCCAACATCCCTAGACAAGAAAATAAGAATTCCCGACATAGTACTAAAATCTCTAGACTGGTGGTTAGTTCCCCAAAACTTAACACAAGGTCTCCCATGGGTGTTAGACTGGGAAGGAATAATTACTACAGATGCCAGCCCCTGGGGATGGGGGGCTCAAGTAGTAGATCAGTCTTTTCAGGGCAACTGGGAACCACAAGAAGACGGCCTATCTTCCAATGCAAAAGAGTTATTGGCAGTACTAAAAGGGCTAAAAGCAGCACTTCCACTCTTACGGGAACAGAGGGTGTTAGTAAGGTCAGACAACACCACTACTGTAGCCTACATAAACAAACAGGGAGGCACAAAAGGGTTACACCTAATGCAAATTACTTCCCAGATCTTTCAGTTGGCAGAAGTTCACTTCAAATCCCTAAGTGCAGTACATATAAGGGGTACAGAAAATGTCCAGGCAGACTTTCTGAGCCGAAATTTCATCTCCCAGGGAGATTGGGCTCTGAACGAAAAAATTTTCCACATGATAACAAAATTGTGGGGGTATCCAGAAGTAGACCTCTTCGCCAACAAAGGGAATCGAAAAGTAAAAAACTTCTTTTCCCTAAATCGCAGAGACCATCCCCTGGCCATAGGTGCATTCTCCCAAAATTGGGGACACTACCATCTACTCTATGCCTTCCCTCCCATGGTGTTAATACCAAGAACGGTGGGGAAGATAAAGCGGGACAAAGCAAGAGTGATTCTCATTGCCCCATTTTGGCCACGCCGTGCTTGGTTCTCAAGTCTCAGGGATATGTCAATCGCAGACCCGTGGATACTGCCCGACAGGAAAGACTTGTTATTCCAGGGTCCTATCTGTCATCCTCAAGTGAAAGGGCTTCATTTAACGGCATGGCTCTTGAAAGGTTAATCCTACAAAATAGGGGACTTTCTTCTCGGGTAATATCCACTCTGCAGAATAGCAGGAAGCCTATCACCTACAAAATTTATTTTAGAACATGGAAGGCTTTCTTTTCATTTGTAGGAAATCATGACATACACATAGATAACCCAGACTTTAAGCTTATTCTAGACTTCTTACAGTTGGGACTTGAGAAAGGGTTAAAACCAGCAACTTTGAAGGTTCAGGTGTCAGCCCTAGCAGCTCTTTATGACCAGGATATAGCTAGTCATCCCTGGATATCTAGATTTATTAAGGCCTCAGTGAAACTTCGTCCTTCTATTAGATCTAGACTCCCCCCTTGGGACCTGTCATTGGTCCTGAAATCATTATCTGGTCCCCCATTTGAGCCTTTAGAAAGTATCCCAATTAAGCTTCTTACATTAAAATCAGTATTTTTAACAGCCATCACCTCGGCAAAGAGAGTAGGTGAAGTAGCGGCATTGTCATGTAGACCCCCCTACTTTTCTGTCCTACATGATAGGATTATTCTAAGACCCGACCCTGAGTTTCTTCCAAAAGTGGTCTCTAATTTTCATAGGTCCCAAGAGGTAATACTTCCATCATTTTGCACAAATCCTAGATCAGAAGGTGAAAAATCTTTTCATAACCTTGATGTTAGACGCAGTATTCTCCAATACTTAGAGGTTTCAAAATCCTGGAGAAAATCAGATTTTATTTGTTCTCTTTTCAGGAAGAAACAAAGGCTCCAAGGCTTCATCTGCAACCATCGCCAGATGGATTAGAGTCACTATACAATTGGCTTACGAACTGGCTGAGAAATCTGCCCCAGAGAATATTCACGCCCATTCTGTCCGGGCACTAGCCACCTCTTGGGCAGAATTCAGACATGCCTCCTTGGACCAAATTTGTCAGGCTGCATGTTGGACTACCCCCCACACCTTCTTCAAACATTATCGGGTGAATGTGGCGGGGTCATCTGAACTTTCTTTTGGGAGGAAGGTTCTCTCCTCTGTTATCCCTCCCTAATACTTTTCTCTGAAAATCTCTCTGGTTGGTGCCGTCGTGGTGAAGGGGAAAACAGTAGTTACTCACCGGTAATGATGTTTCCTCGAACCACGACGGCACCTGGTATATTCCCACCCAGGGTGTTCTTTCCTAAAATCTATGTTTCTATAGGATAATTCACGGGTGTTGCAAACAAAAAAAAAAAAAAAAAGACATATATATATTATATATATATAAATTACGCATACATGGAAAACGATATATAGATTTATATGTTTCTGATGTACTAATGATATGGCTCTTCCAAGTCTCTGTAAACACTGAGGCAGAATAGGAGGAGCATGTTTTTATGCTCAGGTTTCCTGTCCCTGGGGGCGGATCCCTCTCTCTGGTTGGTGCCGTCGTGGTTCGAGGAAACATCATTACCGGTGAGTAACTACTGTTTTTTTTATCTGGGGCTCAAACCCCCCATTGCATTTGACTTTCAAATGAACTCTTTCATGGCTCCCGGTACCAGGAGGAGAGAACAAACTCAAGACATAGACACGGTCTACAGCTGCACTCAAATCACACTGTTTACTTCAAAACCGTTGTGTATATAAAAACAGAAAAAGCAGCATTGGGCGTGATAAAGGAGATAAGATACTGTAATACTATTGGCCATAATAAATCTTACCAGGACATTCTCTAAGACATTCTCCCAAATGGTTAATGAACCATAAACTATTTCTTTTCAGACATGTTTATCTACAGAATGTATACAGAATGGCTCCAGAACCAAAACATGATAAGAAGGAGAACATACCAAAGGTCAATCATCTCTCACATGTGCAAAGGAAAAACTTTTCCAGGCTGGTTACACAAAAATGGCTGAATCATGACATTAGCTGGACAGTGGTCAGCAAAGATGTCCGCTGTATCTAAAATGGCTGACAGTACGCAAGATGGCATCTTAAACCAGTGCGATCTCCTTAACAATTCCCCCCTTTTGAGTCTTGCTGGCCTGTAACTCCATCCTGAGCGACCTCCTCAAGCTCCAGGTACTTACAGGTAGGCTAAGCCCTTACCTGCTGGACATGTTAACACTTCACCAGATCCCCTGGAGGCTAGTCACTCAGGGGTTACAGGTCTTTACATTCAAATCACATCACTGAGTTGCTATAGTTCACAGGTTTGTAAACAGGCTGGTTCTCCAACAGGCCGCATCATCCTCCACTCTGGGCACTTCTCCTGTTGTGGTGCTTACCTGGACAGCCATCTGGGACATGGTGGACTTGATGAGGGGGCCCACACACCACACAATAAGTGACAAGAGAAAAATCACTATCCCCAATATCACCCCTACTTAAAGGAATCCCCCCAACCACAAAGTGAAGGACAAAGTGTCCACTCCAGAGTTTCTCTTGAGGTTCTCTGGACAGTCCTTCAATCTTTTCAAGAGCATGGGTAATGGATCCATAGGGGGCGATGTCATCTGGGATGTACATGCAACAAGCCTCTCCCACCCATCCTCCCTTCTCGACAAGGATCATGTCAAAAGCCATGCGGTTCTGGAAAGCATCTCGGATATCATTCACAAATCTCTGTTGATTACAATGAAAACAGTTAACCCAATCAACATCTTTGCTCATAGCTATCTGGGGAATAATGAACTCTAGATCTGCCCATATCTGATTGTGGGCCTTGAACTCATCTAGAACCCCCCTTGGTACTCCTACTGTATTTCTCTAAACGTTGTCATCTAGGGGCTTCTCTCCCAGACCTTCAAAATCCCTTGGGATTCTCTACCTTTTCTTTATGTGTCTGATCAAACTTATCCCTGGGGATGACAAGGAAAAAATGCACAAATTTTATCACAGTACACTCACCTTCCCAGCCTCTAGGCAGGCTTGACCTGACTCTTTTATCTCCACAAATCCTGTACACATCTGACACTGCTAATACAGGGTTACCTGTGCTGTCAATGTTAAAGAAGGTCATTGCCTTGTTGCACCAAGCATAGGTAAAGTCTCCTATCCTGGGGGTATCCTGGTCAGCCCTATAGATACAGTGATAGTGATGGTTGGGGTGTCCCTGAACATACAGTCAATCAGAAGAGACCAGCTAACAAGAAGAATAAGTAAGTTTGCAATAGAAAGCGTGGAAGCATGCTGGCTTCCCCTCAGCTTCACAGATGTGGTGCTAGTCAGCAGGACTTGGAAAGGACTGTCGTAACGAGGCTCCAGACTCTCTCTGGTATCTCTTTACTACCACGTAGTCTCCAAGCTTCAGGGTATGCGTCCTGAGGTCTCTGTCTGGATCTGAAAAAGGAATCAGAAACACTTTTGCGGACCTTTTCCAAGGCCTGGCTCAACTGTATGGCATATTCTGCCTGGTTTCCTGGCATCAGCTATAGGGTCTGTGGAAAGTAGAAGCCTAGTCCGGGTGCACTTCAAAAGGGGCAATCCCGTCTTTCTGTTGAGGGTCGTCATAACTCAATAAAGGGCAGCAGGAAGTCACATGGGCCATGGTTTCCCTGTTACTTCTATGGCCTTCCGGATCTCTAACTTAAGAGTGCTGTTTAGTTTTTCAATCCAACCACTAGCTTGGGGTTGGTAAGGGGTGTGCAGGGCCTGTTGTACACCCAGGAGGGACAAGGTTTCAGGTCTTTACCAGTGAAGTGGGTTCTGCGACCGGACTCTATGGTCTCTGGAAGTCCAAACCTGCAGAAAAATTTCACTCATCAACTTCTTGGCTGTAGCTCTTGTAGTCGCCTTGGTCATGGGAAAAGCTTCTAGCCACCCTGGAAAGAGATAAATGCACACAAGCACATATTCCTACGTACCACTTTTTGGTAGCTGGATAAAATCCATTTGCAGTCTCTGAAAGGGGTAGAGCGGCTTGGGTGTCACCTTCTGTGGGTTCTTTAGCACCTTACCTGGGTTGTGGCGGGCACAGACTATACAGGCTTTCACTAGTCTAGTGACAGGGCTAGTAATGCCCGGGGCAAACTGCTGGCAGTTTATGAGCACTAGCATGGCCATTTTGGATGTGTGTGTGTCCGTGGGCTACTTGACTTACTGTCAGGTGCAGGGCTCCGGGCAGGCACACTCTCTCCCAGCATCCAGGTCCCATCGGCATCTGGGCTCCAGCTTTCCTCCACACTTATGACGCTCGGGCCACCAGGGACTGGAACACGTGTGGATCAAACATTTTAGCTCAGATCCCACCGCTGTGACTTTAGGGCAGTCTCTGGGTTCCATCTGTGAAGCTGCCTTTGCCACCCTATCGACCACATACTTGCCCTTGGCTTTTGGAGTTACCAAATTGTGTGTGCTTTTACTTTTACCATCCCCACCTCTTGTGGAAGAGAGCATCCATGAGCTCTTTAATCAGTGTGCCATGCTTAAAGGGGTCCCTGCAGAGTTGAGGAAATCTCTAGCCTTCTATATGGGTTCATAGTCGTGTTTACACCCCAGAACTACAACTTGAGTATAGATGTTTCCCCTTTTACCTTCCACCAGCTGTAGCGCTTCCCTGAGTGCCGTCACTGCACCTCCTGCGCTGACTTGTGTGGAGGGAGTGATTCTGCTTTTACTACCTCATGTGCGCCACTGACCACTGCATTTCCAGTGTAGAACCGTCTGTCTTCTCCTGCAGACCTGGAGCCATGTATGAGAAAAAACTCAACATCTGGGTTAAACACCCTTCTCTTCCCCCCTCTCTGAATCCTGTAAGACTGGCGATAGAATGTCAGGATTCAGGGCTGTGCACCTTTTCAGTGTGTCCTGGGGCATTAGGAGTGCACACTGGAGTCTGAGCTACCTGGCCTTTGCTCAGATGCTTGGTCTGTACTTGGGTGAGGACACTGTGCAAGTCATGTGGGGTTTACACAGTAACTGAGTGATCTGGGTTCTGGGATCAGCTCACTGGTCTTGCTGAGTAGATTGCTGGCTGCAGCTACTGACACATGAGGGGCTCCCCTCACGACTGAGTCTAACCAGGCCTAATAGTTGGCTACTGGGGAGGCCACCACGTTCCTGGGCTAGGATGCCTGTGGCATAAACTGGATACTTAGTGCAAAATAAAATAAAAGGTCTGGTTCAGTGGGGTGTGCCTATGACCGGGGCAGACAGGATTTCCCAGCTTAATGCTGTAGAATGCATCAATTGCCTCCTGACTAAGGGCAAATGGGGAAGAGGCAATACAGTCAGAAAGGAGCAGCATCAGGCTAGAGGCAGCAGACCTTATCCCGGGCCTGCAGTAGCTGGCCAGTCCTAGAAACATGTGAAGAGGCTTAGGGCCTCAGGGCAGGGGCATATTCTGGACTTCCAGCTTTCTTTCCTCTGTCAGGTGTCTGCCTGTAGCTAAGAAGCAGTGGCCTAGGAAGACCACCTTCTCCTGGCAATACTGGAGTTTGTCTCCGGAAGCTTTGCAACCCTTCTGGAACAGAAAACACATAAGGTCAATAGATGCGTTCTGGCAAACCTGTAAAATGGAGACACAAAAACAGTAGGTCATCCAGTAAGCAGCTAGTCTGCAAGTCTACTTCCTGTAGGGCCGTGGAGTACTGGTTGTACTGGGGGGTTTTACCCCTCACTTCCCCCCCTTGTGGGAATCTGCACCAGGTATACTGAAATACTAAACTGGTAAAGGCAAATAGATACTGGTAATCTTTATGTAGGGGCACAGATAGGAAAACATTTGCCAAATCAGTAACAGTGAATAATATGTCAATCTCGGGGACTGCTGCCAGTGTGGGACACTCATTTGCAGCGTGGAGGTCATAGACCATCCTACATGTAGCCGGCTTTTCTTTCTGGGGCTTTTTTTTTACTGGGAATGGGTTAAATCTTCATCGGGCTAGCAGGGGAGAGTTCTACAATGAAAGGAGCTAACTCGGGGAGGATGTTGCTGACGTCATTGTCCGTTACCACCCCCCTTGTCCCGCCCTGTTGGGGCCGTGTCCGTTTCCTAGAATTTGGCCACTCACTTCAGTCACTTTGGCAATGTCCCACCTGGGTCTGTTGGCTGAGACTTCTGGGACTGTTGTCAGTCTCACTTTGGTGTGGTCTGTGAAATTAGCCTCTGTGTTCCTTACAGTCTTATCAGTCCCTCTGTATGCAAGTCTGGCAGAGATGTCTCTAGTCCTTTAACTTCTTTGGTAACAACCCATTACAAAACAGATGTACACTACACAGTCAGGTCATCCCTCATGTGTCTTAAAGCTGTAAACAGTTCCCGTGGAACTCCTCCATGACCGTTTATGTCTCTGCTTTATCTCATCTAGACATATAGGATTCTCCCTTCACCATCTCCAGCCCAGTGTTCTGTGCTTTCTATAAAATTCTGGCCAGACTCCAACGTCTTAATATGGAGAAATTCTGCCTTATCTACAATTGAAGGCCACTTGCATTTCATTTCTGAACATAAAACGCAGATTCATGCCACCTCTCTGCCTCGTAACCCTTTAAATGACAGAAAGCAAGTACCAGAGACATTGCAACACTTTTTATAGTAATTTTTTTAGTAATCGTCAGGATCAAATAAGTTTTAACTGGACTATAATAAACCAAAACAGCGTCCCACTTCCAAGAATAATCCGAGCAGAGATCTGGAATCTAGATGAAATCATCTTCAGCCAGCATTTATTCCAGACATCTGTCAAGACCCTTCTAGGGTGCTCAGCTGCTAAACTACAACAAAGTAGAGTCAACAGAGTCAAAGTAGAGTCAACAGAGTAGAGTCATAGGCAATTGACTTGAAGGGAATATAAACTGTCCTAAGATGGCCACCACTGAAAAATAAACTGTCCTAAGATGGCCGCCACTGAAGGATGGTAGGGCGTGTCATCTTCTCTAACCACCAGATACAGGGGTGGTGTCTGCATTCCAGACGTCATCTCTCCCTCCCGAGGAAAATATAATAAAATCTCTTTTTTCTCAAATTCTCTCCACATCAAAAAGTTTAAAATGTCCCTTATCATCTGTCTCTTTCTTCAATGGGCACTCTGAAGGATTCCTGTCACTCTGTTCCATCCATCAAAGTCAGGGGCTCTAAGTGTCTGTGTCAGGTTCGCTGGAGAGAATGCTGGTGCTTCTGGTTCTTCTGGTGGTACCAGCAGTGTTCTCCAACCTCCAGCGCGTGTCCGCGCAAACTCCTCCTCTCGTCCCGGGCAGCGGCTGCTAAGATCTCGCGCTGTCTAGGAGTTGTGTTCTGAACTGCTGACTTGTGGTACCTCTGCATGGTGCCTGCTATTGTGCTTGGTTATTCTGCACCATGAGGGGTTAATTCTCAGTAGTTGTCCAGCTCCTATCAGGTTCTGGAGGTGGGGTTCTGGCTGCATAAATTGTAGCCTCACTAGTCACCTGTGCCAGTGTCTGAAATCCCTTCTCCACTCGCTCAGCATTAGGTTTGACTTGCTCTGTATCTGTATCTGTATCGTTGTTGACCTCAGCTCGTTTTTGACATTGACTCTTTGCCTACTGATTTTGCTATTGACGTACCCTCTCGTTGTGACTCCGGCTAGTTAACCATTCTTTTGTGTTTTATGTTTGTCAGTCTGTGTGTGTTTCCCTTCCCACACTTGGCAGTGTATTTCGAGTCTTCAAGTAGTCGCCCCACGGTTTATCGTGGGGGGGCTATAGGAAGGGACAGGGGTTGGGGCAAGCTCAGGGCACACTATCCCCTGTCCTTTGTGTAACCCAATCCTAACAGTCTGTTTGCAAATCTTATCAAGTTTTCTCACTTGTACAAACATCAGATCATCTGACACATCCCAAAACCTTCAAACCTTCACTAATACTTTTGTTTTCACCACAGTGCTACCAGCCCTTATGTTCCTTTAGGTAAATTTTTGCACTTTTCCAACAGTTCTACTTAACTCAACAACCAACCTTCTATCTCTTCATCTTTTCTCTTCATGTAAAAAACAATCTCAGTCCCTTGCACTCGAAATCAATTCACAACTCATCATAAATGTCCACAACCACAATACTGTCAAAGGAACCTGTCCCCACAGACTCAAGAGGGTTTCACAATGGATGCCGACACCTCGATTTACTGGACACCTCCTGACTGGACTTGCCCTACACCAAGTCACTGCCCTCAGACTGACCCTCCAAGTCTACAAGGGACTCTACACTGGATCACTGCTTGACTGGACTGACTCTGAAGTCACTGCCATCAGACTAACTCTCCAAGTCGCTTTCCTTCGGACTCGACTAGTTCTTACAGTCATACGAGCCCGCTCAGACTCCCAAAGGGAGTGGAATGCACACCTGGCCAGGGCAGGTCTCCGCAAATCTCTGAGACTCATTTATGTGGGCAACCCTTAATGACAAAACTGTATCACTGACACTATGACAATCAAAACAAAATATCTCCCATTCTAGCATTGCAGACATCTAAGGGTTAATTCTTCCCCTCTCACAGCTTCAGCTAACATCACAGATTGTCTGACCATCCGTCACTGTCCTATCTCTGTCAGTCACCTTACAAGTGATTCTTTGCCACAATTATAATGAGTATACTGTTATATATGGACATTTAAAGGCAAAGTACATAATATCACACAAGAACATGACCTTACCCAATCCATTCAGCCAGTGAAACAGAAGTGACATTCTAGGTAGACAATAATGTCGACTTACCCCAAGCGCTCATTGTCAGTTCTGGTCACTGGCCGCCGGGACCTTTGCGGAGGTCACCTCGATGGTCAGATGTCCATTCTAATATGCTCAACCCAGTAGACACCAATTAATGTTAGATATTTTTATCTGGGGCTCAAACACCCATTGCAAGGTGACTTTCAAATAAAATCTTTCATGGCTCCCGGTACCAGGAGGAGAGAACAAACCCAAGACACAGACACGGTCTTCAGCTGAACTCAAATCACACAGTTTATTTCAAAACCGTTGTGTATATAAAAACAGAAAAAGCAGCATTGGGTGTGAAAAAGGAGATAAGATACTGTAATGCTATTGGCCATAATAAATTTTACCAGGACATTCTCTAAGACATGTTTATCTACAGAATGTACAGAGAATGGCTCCATAACCAAAACATGATAAGAAGAAGAACATACCGAAGGTCAATTATCTCTAACATGTGCCAAGGAAAAACTTTTCCAGGCAGGTTACACAAAAATGGCTGAATCATGATATTAGCTGCACAGTGGTCAGCGAAGATGTCCGCTGTATCTAAAATGGCTGACAGTACGCAAGATGGCGTCCGAAATCAGTGCGATCTCCTTAACATGCTTTATAAGATCAAATGTTGCTGACAGATTCTCTTTAAGAGGAGAGTGTAATGGGAACCAGTGATGCATTTGTGAAATGGGACTTACACATTACATGACTAGGAAACTTATACTCTGGTTTCACATGACTGTTCAGTGGGGGGAATACATCATATAAACACTTTTCATTTCTTTGTCTTTTATGTTTCTGGTGTTTCTGGAGGGATTTTTATATAATTTTTTTTACTTCTTTATGATGAAAACGCTTAAACCTCATTTTCATTAAAGACAGGTTGCAAAAGCCCATTACAGCCAATTGCAAATATGCCTCTCTTTTTTGTTTAAGCATTTGCATTACAATAGAATGTGTGTTATAACTTATCTTGCACCCTGACAGAATCATCTGTGTTGTCCCAGGGATTGGGCTTTGGTTTGGATGCATTTAAAAAAACAACATATGACTTGTCTCGGCTGCACACTCAGCTCATGGCCCCCACCTTTGTGCTCCTGTACAGATCCTCCCTTCTGCTCCTTCACTTAGCTCATAGGGTGGTGAGATGACATCAGTGGGGGAAACAGGAGCTGTACGGGAGCACAAAGGTGGGGGCTGAATGAAAACCTATCGCACCTGATGCAGCTACAGGATGGGGGATGATGGTTCCGGTTCCGGTTCTGGCGCGTGCCTGATGAGAAGTGAGTGAGGAGAGCTCCTTCTGCCCGACACACATCGCATGGTCCTAAGCTGACATAACGGGAGCTGTGACTTCCCCAGCCCCCAACAAATGTGTGGAGAACCTCCCCGTTATATAGAGAGGTTCTTGATCCGAATCGGGACCCTGCAGCAGGTGCAATCTGCTCAGCTACTGCATCACTCCCCGAGTGCATTTAAGATGGCACCAGGGCCCAGCAAGAACAGCAGGAAAACATGCTCTTCCTCCCAAACCCCGGTGACAGCAGAAAGAGAGGCAGAAGCTGCAATGGAGGAGGTAATACAGGGACTTAATATATCATGCCGCATGCTAGCGGTGGAAGTTGCTAAGCTTTTGGCGCCAGACATATCAGCATCTATAGAAGCCACAATTTAAGACGCATTACAAAAATTGCAAACGGATGTTGCGTGCCATGACTCTCATATTACAGAATTGGAGCAGAGAATGAGTAACATGGAGGATGAGATGGGGGCACGCAAACTATTCTGCAGCAAGTCCTGAAAGGTGATGACCTGGAAAACCGGTCCATGCACAACAATCAGAGGAGATAGCCCAAATGGGACTGGCGAAATTGTGCGCAGTGGATATCACTTAACTCAGAACCCCTGTGCGGGGGAACGGGCTCACAGGATAGGCCCTCCGAGGGAACAACCGCAAAATGGCGCAACAGGCCAACCACGCCAGGTCATAGTGAGATGCATAGTGCGACTATGGGGCTTATTTACTAAGGTCCCACACGCCGCATTTTCGTGGGGTTTTCCGATGTTTTCACCGATCGCGCCGGGGATTGCGTCGCAATCTCGCCGGCTTTCATGCAACACAAATGGGGGGTGGGCTGATGGATGATCTGACGGATTCGGGCACTGCGCTGGATTTAACAAGTCAAATTGTGTTGCAAGACATGCACTCACATATACCGGGAAGAAGAAGGTGAACTCCGGCGGACCTGAGCGGGGAAGCGACACATGCAGGATCTTGGGCGCACAATCTTGGTGAATTGCAGAAGACTTCATCCTCATCGGACAATGCACCTCGGGGATCGCGCAGGGACCAGGTAAGTAAATGTGCCCTTATGTCGACAAAACAGCAGTGATAGTGGCCTACAGAAAGAGAAATTACCCCCTTATTTTTCAGAGGAAGAAGATTTTGATATTTGGGGACTTTTCGGCAGATGTATCGAAAAAAAAGCGGGCTTTTAGCCAAAGATGCACCACTTTGATAAAGAATCGCGATTTGCATTGGATTATCCGGCAGTCCTTAAAATTTTTCTTTCAGAAGGGGGCGCTGAACATTTGACACGCTTGGTGACGCATCCCACTTTGTGGAAACACTGGAGACTAAAGGGACCTACAAGCGACATGGAGACCAGGAGTCGGGATGGCGTACAAGCTCGCAGTAGCAGATCCCATTCTTTTTCACCCGATTAAGAATGCAGATTCTTTTTCTGGATAAAGAAGGAGGAGATACGGGAGAGGAAGGAAAGAAAAGAAAGGACAAAAATGGGACATTTCTAATCATATGAGGGAATGACGTTCTTTTGACAAACTATGGTCGGCTATGAGTATGATTATGCACCTGTTGTTATTACACATTGCACTTACTGTTCATGAGTAGTGGGGCTGGGAGAAGGACAGGCACATGGAGTTAGGGGAGGTCTCAAGAGGGTCAAGGGGAAGACCAGACACCCCGAGATGCTCAGTGTAAAAGAAGGGTAGTCCACAAAATAGATATGGTCTGAGGGAAAAATCATTGCAGTTTGAAATAGCGGAAAGCTCATCAAAATTTAAGTGGTTGGGGGATCTTGTTAATTATGTTACTTTTAAAAGGTGTTCCAGGTGATCTCTGCTGCCCCTATAACTTCGGGGGAACCCCAAAGATGAACCCAAAATGGGAATCTGTTTTATGAGAGTTGTTTCATTGAACGTGAAGGGACTTCGTTTCCAGCATAAAAGGATTATGGTTTTGAGGCATCTCCAAAAACTAAAGACGGATTTGGCGCTTCTACAGGAGACCCATCTAGGGAAGAGGATTTGCAACGGCTGAACAAGCTCTGGATAGGACAAGTTATGGGTTCCCCGGCAGTGAATTGGAGAGTAGTGGCTTTGATATTGGGATTGTTACATCGAAGTTTAAATTGCACAGTGATGTCTCAAGAAGCTGATAATCAGGGGAGACTTGCACGGGTAGACTTGGGGTTCCCAGTGGGAAAAGTTAGCCAATATATATTTATGCCCCTAATTAAAACAGCACTGCATTCTTCTCGAATCTAGAGTCATGGTTGCTGCAGGATAGGGAATACCATTGTGGTAGAGGGGACATGAACAATTATTCCCATGCCAGAAAAACATGGTCATGGATTGATTATATTTTGGGATCTCATGCGATCCTTAATGGCACAGACCAAATAGACATTGGAGATTCTATCTCAAACCACGTTCCAGTGTTATTGGATCTGAGAAACACTTTTAAAGGGGGGACGGATATTTTATGTCGCTTTCCTTCTTTCTTATACATAGATGAGACGTTTTTAAATGGGTGGGCGAGGTTCTGCGGAATCCATGTGAGCCACGAGGAGGAGACTTTCTTATATTGGGACTCAGCGAAAATGACCATTAGAGGGCGGATCAGGTCCAACATAGCATTACTAAAAAGGAAAACCACCATGACCTATCAAGTAGCGAGTGATCGCCTACACACAATTCCTGGCAGATCCCACTACAGAATGTAAAGAAAGATGGGTAGGGAGAAGTGAAGGGAGAGTATGATCTCTGGATCGATAGACAGGAGAATTTTAAAAGAGACAGTATCATAGTTTATATGGTTGAAAAAAGACACTTGTCCATCAAGTTCAACCAAGGAAGGGATTGCAAGAGGAAGGGATTTAGGGGAAACAATTCAATGTAACAACCGATTTCTTTAGATATGGTAACAAGGCAGGACCCATACTGGCAAAGATGGCGAAGGGTAGGCAGATGGGAATGTATATAAAAAGTCTTAAAAATCGGGAAGATTTTTATTCACAAAATCCAGTAAATGAGGAAGCAGGTAGTGAGTTTTTTTAGGGCGTTGGATCTTCAGAAGAGAAGAAGGCAACTTTAAATGCACCCATTACGGACTAGGAGGTGACTACAGTGATTAAAGGGCTAGCAAACTGCACTATTTGTGTGTTTTTTTGTTTTATGCTATACTTGTTGCCGGTCCAAAATGTATTTTTGGTTGATGGTGAGCATCTACCATAACTATCACTAAGCCTGGCTTATTCCATACTGTACTTGACATAATCCACTTGGATGTTCTTGTATGCGTCGCTAAGCCATCTGTACAGCATGCTGCATAACAGGTGATATTTTTGCCACAACTACATTATATTATTGATACTCGACCAACAGCCAGAAATATCTGGAGGTGTTGCTACTCCTGAACCCACTCATCATGTTCGACCTGCTTTAGCTGGAATTCGTATTCAAAATCCTTTTGCAGATTATTTTTTGTCTACTGTGGGTGATTTGGATGTGTAACAATATGTCTATGTAATTTTGTAAAACTATTTAAACGTTTTTACTTTTCTGTTATAGTAAGTATGTATCTGAAAAATGTTTCCTTATTAATACACCAACAGAATCAGCATATTTTCGGATTATGAAATGAATGCTGAAGATCCAAGTAGTTAATCTTAAATTTGTAAAAATAAAAACATTGCAAAGGCCCACTTTTGGACAATAAAATATGAACACAAGAAACCATGGCAAAATAGCCAGAAAACACACAAATCACAAATATTCCAAATCACAAATTCATAAAGTGCTGTGAGGGGGAATCTGTCCTCTCAGCTGTTGCAGCAGGAAAATGTGTTGCAGGGGAAGGTGGGGGAACTACCCCAGAGGATGGGCGGGTTTGATACACGTGGCTGGCACTAGCATAGTGCTGGTGTGGTTGGTACATAGGAGCACCAGAACCAAAAAACATTTAGCTGCATGAATGGCTGTAATCTGGGGCAGGGTATGTACCAAAATAAAAACTTGGGTGGGAAGGTGGTGGTGGTGGCAGAGGCTGGGTCCAGGGGGCTATATGTCCATACAAACGCCTTAAATACCTGTGTGGGATCGTTTGGGGGGGATGCAGCAGGCATCCAGAACAATAGAAAAAGCACCCTGACACCGGAGGAGGTGTTCTTGCGGCACCTGGCGCATGTGGTCGGCAAGAGTATGCAAGTATGTTACAATTGTGTCCTCCTGTACCCTGCGCCCCCAAAAATTTAAGACTGTCTCGTCCACCACTCACCCAGGGACAGCCCTTCTTGCTCGACATCCTCGGGGAAAAGGTGATGTACGTCGCCTTCCCCTTGTTCCTCCACCTGCAGTGGTTCAGATAGAGCCGTCAATGGTCCTGCAGTGTCGTCCTCAACAGCAGAAGGCGTTTCCCTCTCCACACTCGGCAAATCAGATGTAGGTGCCAGAGGGGGGAGATTGCCTGCATCCTCTGCACGAATGTTTTGTGTCCTACAAAGAAAAAATATACATGTGCAATTGCTCAAAACTATATATACTGCAGAAACTATTAAAAGGTACATGTATAGACAGACAAGATCCCTTTAAAGCAGAAAAAATGGTAAACTTACGGGCCCATGTTGCTCCCGATAGCAGTAGGGGCGCTTTCGGGAGCAGGAAGAGCCACTGTGGCCTTTTTCGGGCACGAAGATCTTTTATCAATTGGTCGCGACAACTCCACCAACTCTGCTGCACATCCTTGGCTAGACAAAACAGAGGCAAAGTCAGTATCTCTAAATAGGAACATACTGTTAAAATACACACTTTTAAATAGAACATTTAAAATAACACAAAAGTATGATAAAACTTACATGCAAGCTCGCGCTCATCAGTTGACATTTTAGCCCACTTTTGCCCCAACAGCTCCTTGCTGATATCCAGCCATATAGACTCCTTCTTGTACCGATCATGGTAATCGTTCCTCCGATTATCCCACAATGTTGGACGGTCATGAAACAAAGATATACGTTTTTCGACATCTTGGGTTCTGTGCATCTTGCAAAGTAGAAGAAAAGCAGCACTGCTACTGATAAATATCCCAGGCCTACACATGCACACTACTTCCTGTCTACTTCCTGACTTTTTTTTACATCACCTAGCAACCCATACATTTAAAATGCGTTGCTCGCGAGTGCAATGCGTTTTTGATGCGTCTCCATAGACTTGAATGGGGTGTGAAAAACGTGCGTGAAATGCAAAAGTAGAGTATGCTGCGATTTTGATGTGCATGAAAAAAACGCAAATAAGGACAATTCCAATGGAAACAATGGGACAGAGTGCAATGCAAGTTCTGCGCGTCAAAAGCAAAAAAAAGCTTAATTGCAATCTTGGCCACTTAAGCATTTTTGCGGCATTGATAATCTTAAACAGTATTTAATTAATTTGAAAAAAAGAGAAACATTTTTTTCTCCTGACGTCATGTGACTTAGATTTGAGTACCAGTCCAGCAGGTTCACACAGTAAATGTAATTAAGAAGGTTCAAGAATCAGACACATCATCAGGCTCCTTACAAGATTTCAAAATTCTGATGATTTGGATCAATTTCACCCATTTGTTTGCTTGCAGTGGCCTATAAGCTTCTGCTCATCTTTAGCAGCCTCCATATTCTTTTTGTTAAATAGGAAAATCATTATTCTTAGAAACCTTGCTTCAATCGGGTAAAAAGAGCCTTTAACTTTTTCTCTGAGGTGCTTGTTTCATCATCTAGATGTTCAGAATAATTTTGCTTTTTTGGTTTGCTTTTATCTAATGCAGTGGTTACCAACCTTTCTAATGCCGTGACCCCGCAATACAGTTCCTCATGTTACGGTGACCCCAGTCCAAAAAATAATTTTGGTGGCTACTTCAAAACTGTAATTTTGCTATTTATGGTTCAGAATGTAAATACCTAATCTGCATTATGTATTCTCATTTCTACCAATCAAACATAATTTAAATATAGTGATTCATCACAAAAACAATATTTAATTATATGTAAGATATATGTATATATTACTTATTCCAATAAATAACATTTGAATTGTGTCAGTGGCATCTTAGAGAAATCTGTTCTCTCTGCATTATTGTTAATTAGGTCGATGAACTCTTGCGCTGTCTCCAGAACAGCTTCAACTTTCTGTGAAATGGGGTGTCAGTGCAAATGGGGTGTCAGGTAGATAGGAAAGTATGATGAAATTTCATCTGCAAGCATGTGCAAATGTTCTTTCACAGAAGTTATCATCATAATTCTTTTGTCTGGTTCAATGCCGTGTTCCTCAAAGAAGGCAGATAATGTAGGAAACATGTAAATGTTATTTTTATCCAATTTATTTTTCCAAAGCGGAAGTTTCATTTGGAATGATCTAATTTTTTAGGACAAATCAAGGCACGTTGCATTTGGTCCTTGCAGTGATAAATTTAAGCCATTCAAGATCACAAAGATGTCCACCAAGTAAGTTATTTTCTGCAGCTCAGTTTTATCACTAAAAAAGTGCTTCAAATTGCGGTTTTCCTTTGTTTAAAAAATGTTTTCAGTTCATCATGAAGTTCCAAGTCATGTTTTAAAACTTTTCCTCTTGACAACCATCTGACTTCAGTGTGAAATAACTGAGCATTGTTCACGCATCTAACTCATTGCACTGTTGCCAAAATAGCCGACTGTTTAAGGCGCTTGACTTGACACATGTTATGACGCTTTTCATTACTTGTTATAAATCTTGCGGCAGTGTCTTAGTCGCTAATATTTGCCGATGTATCATACAGTGTGTTCCATTTGCTTTTGGCAATTCATTTTGTACCAAACATTGAAATCTTGAGTGACATCCTAGAATAGCAGAACCACTATCTGTGGAGATAAGGAAATTGCATTCCATTTCTGAACATATTCATTTCCAATCATCACTCAAACTATGTCTTTTGCAGCACACTAAATCCTCAGCAATGGTGTGAGGTTTCATAGCTCTGGCAATTCTGAGTGCCACCAAATATGAGTCTTCAACAGCTGCTACATTGTGTTTGTGGTACTGGACACCAGTGTCAAATCTAGATTTCTTGAGTCCATCAGCTTTGCTTCTAAAATAGTCGATATTCTTGACAGCAAAGCTATCAAAATGGCTTTTTAGTTTGTTCGGCTTCATAGATTCAGTTGAGAGAACTTCACAACAAATTGTGGTTTCACATTGTGGTTTCTCAATTTCTGCTGTAATTATTCAGGTAAAGCCATATTGCAAGAAATCCTAAGTGTATTTTCTTTTCCTAATATTCTTGTCTACACGATCCATTGTCATGAGACAGTTTTCTAAAGAAAAAATAAAAGATGGTCACGTCTGAAGAGTTTGTTTAAGTTTCCTATTATTTACTATTCCCTTGGGGACATGTATCGTTCCTTTTGCCTTTTTTTTTCTTTGTTTTAAGAGACTTTTTGTGCGACTTTTGGCAGTTTGCGACATTTTAGGTGCAGAATAAATCAGCGTACCAAAGTTAGCCGTCTCAAGGATTTAATGAAGTAGCCGCATTTATCTTTGTAGCCCAGATGTTTGTTAAACTTGTGTGACTTTTGGGCTCTGATTTGTCCCATTCTTGTTCCTAATAAATCGCAAAACAGAGCATGCTAGACCCAGACTTACTTTTGGTAAACTATTGTTTGGGACTAAAAAGTCGCACACCACAAAAAGTCGCAAAAGTGAGACTAAATAGGCAACTCATGACATGTTTTACAGAGGGAAAAAACTTAAGATACATTGCAATGATTAAGTAGGCCAACTTCAGGAAACTTGAAAAAGTGGCAGCCGAAAAACTATGAAACGTGGGCACATTTATCATGCGTTGTGTTGTTTTCTATTACACACATGTTACAATAAATAGTGTGTACTGCGTCATAGGATAAATTGCAGTTCCTGCATAGCATGGCATCTTTCAGGGATCTTTCACACTATGAAGTAGAGATTTCTGTGGGGGAATCCACATTTCATTTACTTCAACGGGAGACCCGTGAATTCCGCAGAAATGAGATCCCCAGTACGGCAGAAATGCAGTTCTGGCAGATGTCTCTAACTCCTATTTAAGTCAATGCGAGGCCGCAGCAGATTCCGCTCTAGATTTTTCCGCACTGGGAAAAACCCTAGTATGGGAAATTAAGCAACATGTTTTATATTTGACCGGAATCCACAGCAGCCTCCCATTGACTGAAATTAGAGAGGAATTCTTATTGAATTCCATAGGAGGCTGTGGCGGATTGTGTGGTAACCTGGGATTCTCGGGAGCTCTCTTCCACAAAATCCGTCACACTCACAATAAAATCAATAGGAGGCGGGTTCAACAACGAAACCGTTGATTTCAGCAGTTTCCTCATTTAGAATATGGGAAAATAGTGTTAGATATTTGAGATTATACATTGGGGAACAGTGTGAACTACATTTTATAGTGGTCTCTTATAGTATAAGACCGATGTAGTTCACACTGTGTAAATGTATGGTGCTTTGTGTAGGTCTAAGCTGTTTTGTGTACGGTGTAATGATTACAAACAAAGCACCTTACACTTAGGCCCCATGCATACGGCCATAGGGGGATGTATGTACGGCCGCAAGTTTGCACGTGTGTACACAGGAAAAAGATAGGACAACTCCTATCTTTCCCTGTGTTACGGCGCTGTGCATTCCTATAGAGAGGGGAGGGGGTCACCTCTCCATGGAGTCAAACGTTTGCCTGCCCGGCTACGGCCTGGCGGGTATACGTTTGCTGTGATGGAGAGAAGGAGTGGTGACCCCTCTCCATTACAATGCGCTGCGCTGTAACACAGGGAAAGATAGGACATATCCTATCTTTTCCCCGTGCACGGAGCGGTAGCCCATTGCCGGCATATGGGGGGTGTATGTACAGCCGCAAGCTTGCAGCGTATATATACGTCCCCCTATGGTCGTGTGAATATAGCCTTACAAAGTATTGTGTGTATTTTTTTTACATTATTAACCTTTTTTATAATAGCAGGCTGTCTCGCCTGCTCTGTCCTCTGGTGCTTGCTGCGTCCGTCCACTGATGATGTCAGCAAGCGCCGGACACACATAATGCGCAGCTATTGACTGTGGTGTGTGGCGCGGACAGATGATGGAATCCCCTCTGCTCATGCGCTCAGGCATTCACTTTGGAATTTACATCCATACTTCTCGATGGCTAAAGCCATCGGAAGCTCTCCTTCTTCAACTATGCCTTTTGTAATAGAACAGGCTGATTCAAATCCATGGAGCACTGATCCCATTTTTCCTTGAATGTGTCTATGTCGACCTTTGGATTTTGAAAAAGCTTGATTGCTTATCATACCAGACAACAATGTAAATAATAAATTTATTTTGGTCTGTGAATTTTTTTTACATGCATGGCAAAATTCATACCATCGCTCCTTGATTTCATGCACGGTACGTAATTTACTTTCTGAATTTATTTTAATTAGTAAGTTTCTCCAAATTATTATTTTTTTTTTCAAAAGAATTCTGTCAGTCATACATTTTAATTTGCCAGGACCTATACACATATATAAGTATAAGCCTAGGATGGGAAACACAGCAGCTACTCTCTAATAAAATGTCCAGTAGCCTCCCCTCATGAATTAAATGTGCCCTCCTACTAATAAAAATGTCCAGCAGAGTGCCCCCACCAATTATGTATCCAGCAATGTGCCCCCATTAAAAATGAGTTTGGCAGAGAGCCCCCTTAAAAAAATTAAGTTAGTACTCACCCTCCAAAGCTGTCCACCAGCGCCCTCTTCTCCCAGCCATGCTGGCAGAGAAACTATGACTTCAGCAGGCAGCGTCACTGCTGTGTCATAGCTCTGTGCCGCAGGACCCATAGATGTGCATCTTCTGGCCCGGCAGTGGACACGAGGACATTCTGTGCGGAGAAGAGGACACTAGTGGATGAGTCCTAAATTTGAGTACTTTAAATTTAAAATTTTATAGTGTGCCCTAATTGTAACAATGCAAATATTGGAAGTCTATTGGTCCTGAAAAAAAAAAAACTAACCAAAAACATATTTAGCATATTTTTTTTATTATGATACTGAGGGATGAGAGTTTATTCTTTATAATCATGTAAAAAAAAATGAATTCAAAAGTGAAAAGCAATGATGCTCCCTTTCAATTGGTTTGGTGCGGACCCATTTGCACTCAAATGAACCCTGAAAACCAACCAAATTTAACCCCTTGCCACAAATCGATGTAATAATAAGTCGTCGAGCAGCAAGGGTGTGTATTGTAGCAAATACCACGTGTAAAAGGGACTGGTCACTTTTCAATAAATCGGTATCATTAGACATGTCTCTATATGTATACGTACCTATGTCTTTGCCTCCTTTGAGAGCTTCTGCTTTTCCCTGCTCTTACCATGTTGCCCTCTACATATATACTCAACACAGGAAGAGGATAGGGGGAGAGCAGCATGAGTCATTAATCTCCTGTTGCATCCCCTCCTATTCATGAGTTCTCAGACTTGTAAACAAAGAAGTGGTAGGAATGCTGCATGACTTGATCAACTTTCAGGAATTATTATTTAGGAAGTAAAGGCACATTGAACAACTTATATAAAAGAGCGACCAGCTCCTAAAATACACGGGCCAGCATCTTGGCTGTGAACAGTAAAAATCATAAACTTGTTAGGTATCACCACGTCCCAAAAGGTATTGCTGGAATTAAAAAGAAACTTGCTGTAAAAACCCCTGCCTCAAGTAAATAGCCCCCAAATGTGTATCACTCTGCTGAGGATCTCTCCAGTAGGATATTTCTACTTCAGTTTGCTGAATGTTGGCATAGTTAACGGATGTGCTCACGTATGCCAATCCTGCTTGCACTGCACATGTGCAAGTGAGTGTTCATGTTCTTTTAAAAGGCTGTGGAAATTCTTAAACTTGGTAAAGTCGTCCTTGGAGATTTCAATATCCTATTTGCCAAATAAAGTGCAGCAGAAAGTGCGTAGAATTTTGTTTCAATTTCCTACTTGAATGAAAAAATTATCAGTCAAAAATGCACTTGTCTTTTTGCCTTATCTTTTAAAAATATGATCTCTATAATTTTCTTGGGTCCCCCTCTTCTCTAGTTCACATCTTTTATCATCAGAAATTGTGACGAGCGGATTTGTCAAAATTTGGGTTCAACAGGTTTGGCCAGACATCATGAAAAAATTTGCCCCATTGAAATCAGGTAACATGAATGGAGGTAGTATGGGGTAGAGGGCAGAAAAATGGTGGTAATATGGAAACACTATATGCTGCTGTAAATGCAAATAGTAAAGACTGGTCTTTTAAGGTAGTACTAAGATTGGTAGTGTAACAGAACACTATATGATTCTGTAAGTGCAAATAGTACTAAAACTTGTATTGTAACAGCAATATATGATTCTGTAATTCCAAATTCTACTACTATGGATCCTTTAACGCATTATGACATACATTGTGACATTCCATTCACAGAGCTGTATGGGGGGCCAGTTATCTGTCGGATAAATAGTGTAATCACAGGGATACAAAATGTATACTGTTTTTGTTGGGTTTTAACCGTTTAACAACCGTTTTTGTTTTTGAGTTTCCATTTTCACTCCCCACCTTCAAAGATTCATAGCTTTTTTTATTTTTCTGTGTACAAACCTGCACTAGGGCATTTTTTTGCATATCAAATTGTACTTTCTAGTGTCAATATTTAATGTTCATGCTGCATAAGAATACTTTACAGTACTTTACATACTGTTCTGTTTGAATACAGCTTTTACTGTCCTCCCAAGTAAAACCTCCAAGTGATCACAGGAATACCAAATTTACATAGGTTTTATTATTTTATATTTATTTTTATTATGTTTTAATTGATTTTAAACAATTATAATCTTTTGTAAAGGAAAAAAATATTTTTGACACATTCTGAAGCTGAGTACATTTTCATACTTTGGTGTACAGAACTGGCCAAGGTGTCTTTTCTTTTTGCAGGACAAAATGACATTTCCATTGTTACTATTTTTGGAACTGTACTATTATTCTAATTTTATTAAGTTGCAAAATAATGAAAAGGTGGGCGCTATTTTCTGTCATGGTGCTCATCAAGGTTTTTATATTTTGACAGGCCATACCATGCATTTTGGGATGCAGCCTTACCTTATATTACATCCAAAGGAAGTGACATCATTACACAATTCATAAAATACTGTATCAATAATTCATATTGGTGATCACATAATATAATTAATACAATATAATTAATAAATACATATAGAGTGATACAGTGTATATACAAAGCTGTACATAAGGATCAATCGCTCAGCATAGGATCAGCTCAGGTAAGTGTATGTGACTCGGTGTCCGGCATAGTCAACTGCGCATGCGCCAAATCGCCTGACTGTGCTTAGTACTAAGGATTGTGGGTGTATTAGGGTGTCACGTGATCGCACCGGAGTTCGCGCCTGCGCACTCAGAACACTGATGTCAGCGCCGCCATATTGAGTTAGGGAAACCTAGCAATACCCTTATGGGTATTAAGAGTATATCTGCTATACCCGAAAAAGGGAACAATCTGTCTAATAGCAGTGCAATGTTCTCTAAGGACCGCAGGCACAGGTACCAAGCAAAGGACCTCCATAAACGGAGGCCGCATGCAAGGAAATATGCTGACTATCGGGTACCTATTACTGGACTAGTTCAGCAGGTCCCCTCCCAGTCAGTACCCTGTTCCTATTGCGGACCCATAACTTGAACACTATGCACCATAACAATATAACTGTACAGGATCCCTGCATGGCAAAGGCAATAACTATATATGATCCCATAATGAGAAGCCCATCTATAATGACATAGTGCTGATCCTTATGGTGGTGATGTGATGATCAATTTTTCCACGAAAACATGAATGCGTGCGGTGAGTGTGTTATCTATAGGAGAAAGAGAAAGACATATAACAATTAATTGGCTTGAAATATAATATATACATAAAAATAAGTTTTACACCCCTATTTCCCAGATAGAGGTAGGTAATCGGATACCTATCACTTTCAAAGGTACGCCCATTCCTATATTAAATCTGAGGTTCTGAACTCAATGGGGCAGATTAATCAAGCTGTCTGAAAGTCAGAATATTTCTAGTTGCCTGTGGCAACCAATCACAGCTCAGCTTTCATTTTACCAGTGCTCATGAATATTTTAAAGGGGAGCTGTGATTGGTTGCCATGGGCAACTAGAAATATTCTGACTTTCAGACAGCTTGATAAATCTGCCCCAATGTTCAGACCGTTAGGTTTTAATGTCTGAAGTCTGTGCATCCATTCTAATTCTTTGCGATGTAACCTGCGGATTCTGTCCCCTCCCAATCTGTGTGGTGGGACATGGTCAATTATCCGTACCCTGAGCTGGAATTCCTTATGTTTAGCTTCCATGAAATGCTTTGACACCGGTAAATCAACCCTTTTGTCCCTGATGGACTGTCTGTGGTTATTGAGTCTCACTTTGAGCTCCATACTTGTTTCTCCTACAGGCCACAGGGACATTCCAGTAGGTATACGACAAAGCAGGAACTACACGTTAGGTAATGTCTGATACTGTATTCCTTGCCTGTACGTCTGTCCATAAACGTGTCTCCCTTGGCAACTATCTTACAGTTCACACAGTTAAGACACAGAAAACAACCTTTCTTTTTAAAGGACAGGAATGTCCGTATTTGCTTCTTTTCTGGCCCGATGTCGGACCTCGCTAGCTCATCTTTTAAGTTCCTTACCCTCCTGTATGCAAATAGGGGAGGGATCTGAAACGGTGTTGACTGTTTGAGTCCACTCTGCAAAATGGACCAATGTCTTCTAATGATATTAGAGATGGCATTACTGGACTCAGTGTAAGTGGAAATAAACGTAAGTCTGTCTTCGGTTTTATCTGTAAATTTACCACATAGCATGTCGTTCCTGTTTTTACATAAAACCTTTTCCCTATGCGATTTCAAAATAGAGGAGGGGTATCCCCTATTCAGAAATTTAGTCTCCATGTCATCCAGTCTCTTCTGTAGAAGAGGTTCCCCATCAACTATTCTCCTGACTCTCAACATCTGACTGTACGGGAGAGATTTGATCTTACGTCTGGGATGACAGCTCTCAATTCTCAACAGATTATTCCTGTCCGTGGGCTTCACAAACAGGTCAGTAGTCATGTTACCGTCCACCATTTGGACTTTCACATCTAGGAACTGCATTTCAGTCCTAGACCATACATACGTAAATTTTACAGAGGCATCAATATAATTCAAAAAATCAAAGAAGGACCGTAGTTCATTGTCCTTCCCTGTCCAAATTGCGAACACATTATCTATGTATCGCCACTACCTCAGAACATGTCCAAAGTAGTGCGATACATAGATGTGTTGCTCCTTCAAAAAATGCATGTAAATATGCAGATACGTGGGTGCAACGTTTGAGCCCATGGCCGTCCCCTACGTCTGGATATAGAAACGGTCTCTAAATAGGAAGTAATTACATGTTAGTATCACCTGTAACAAATTGAGGATGAACAGCTTGCTCTCAGGGGAGAGATCGGAACAGCCAGTCAAATAATGTTGGACAGCGTTAATATCTCAATTGTGTTCAATCGACGTGTAAAGACTGACAACATCGAAGGACACCAATATACACTCAATGTTATAGGGTAACTCAACCTCCTTAAGTTTAGATAGGAAGTCCGACGTATCCTTAATAAAAGATGAGGCATTGACAGCAAAATCTTGTAATATTTTATCTAGTAAGATAGCAATGTTGCAAAAAATGGACCCCGACCCCGACACAATAGGTCGACCGGGTGGGTCATTCAAACACTTGTGGATTTTAGTCAGCGTATAGAGTACGGGTGTTCTAGGGGACTCTATTAGAAGGAATTATTTTGTATCCTCATCAATTATGCCCCCCATTGGGGCTTCATCAATCATATTTTTCAACCTCCTTTGAATAGAAAATTTTGGATCAGTAGGTGTAAATTGGTATATCTGCGTATCCAGCAACTGCTTCTCAATCTCTACAAAAGGAAGAAAAAAGAGGGGCACAGCGCTAACAAAACATCCCACAGCAGATTTTTTGGGAGCATTAGCTTGAAATCAATCAGTCCAGGCAATGAGGATCTGGAAACAAACTGTGTGCAGGGATGCTCTAGCTCACATAGTTCACAATGCTTAGAAAACAATGCATTCAAGAGGAAAAAAAGAGCTGGCACTCACCGCTGTTGAAGTAAAATCAGTCTTTTATTGGTTATAGCTTTAAAAACTTCGCTACAGGAGAGAGGAATAAAGCAGGAGCCCACACGAGGCGACGGCCCGTTTTGTTCTACAAGCGCGAAAATCCTGCCTAATGGGAAGGCATCCTCAGCTGTTTCTTAACTGAGTGGCCCCAACCCGTAACTTAGCAACCATAAACATTTCATTTCATTGGTCTGGAGAGAAAGGAGGAGGTGCTAGCATCATGAACACAAAAACCAGGCATTACAATCCACAATATCATAGGGTCAGAAAGACGCAAGTAAGATATATTATCTTTTTTTGTTTTTTATATAAAAAATGTTTAGATAGTTGGTAAAGATGTAAAAAGATAAGGAATCACTAATATATCATAGTTACAAATGAGCTAAGGGTGCCAGCACTTTCTTTACAAAGAGGGGCAAGTAAACTTTGCAGCAGAAACGTTACAATATAACTTTACAGCTTTTTTCACTATAAAAACACACTCATATCATTTTTATTGTTGAGACCTAATGGTCCCAACGCATTTGTTATCGTAGTTACAAATGGGCTCAGGGTGCCAGCACCTTCTTTACAAAGAGGAGCAAGTAAACTGTACAGCAGAAACTTTACAATATAACTTTACAATATAACTTTACAGCGTTTTTCACTATAAAAACACACTCATATCATTTTTATCGTTGAGACCTAATGCTCCCAAAGCATTTGTTTTAATAATCCAAGAAGCTTCTCTCCTGAGGAGGGTTTTTTGCCTGTCGCCTCCATTAGGGGGTACAGGAACAATTTCTAAGTCTGCAAAGAAGATTGAATTAGGATTACTGGCATGTGTTTCTCTAATATGCTGAATTAGTCGAGGTGCCCCCTCACCTGTTTTGATAGAATAGCTGTGCTCGCGGTAACGTACAATTTCCTGATAGTTTGGCCTATGTAAAATCTGCCACAAGGGCAGATCAACACGTAGACCAAAAAGGAGGATTTGCAAGAAATAAACTGTCTGAGTATATGGGTGAGACCTCCAATGCCCAGACATATACCTTTTATGAAGAAGGGGCAAAAGTTACAGTTACCACAACAAAAATTTCCCAAAGGTATACATCTCTCCAACCGATTTTTTTCTCTGATGAGGGACAAACGACTTCGAACAAGGTGGTCTACTCCGTCTAAAAGTGATATGGGGACCTGACTCGACTACATTTTTAGTCAGTTGCTGGTCAGTTTTAAGAAGGAACCAATTATTCAAAATCACTGATCTAATTTTTGATGCCATAGGGGTATAGTCGAAAGAAAAAACGAATTTCTCTCTGTTCTCTTTTCTATTACTACCTCTCAGCAAATGAGTGGGATAGCGCTTTTTCATAGGCCTGTGTAAGTAAGGGCATAGGGTAACCTATGTAATTTTGTAGTAAGTTGTTTAGCCTGTTCAATAGATCCGTGTGTCTCACTGTTAATCCGCCTAAGGCAGAGATACTGTCCGTAGGGGACAGCTTTTTTAACTGGTTCAGGATGGTAGCTCGTATAATGTAAGTAGGAGTTGACAGCAGTAGGTTTATTTTACACTGTAGTTTTTAAAGTATTATCTTTCACCTGTATAAGTACATCAAGAAATTCAATCTGACTGGTGTTAAATTTGTAAGTGAAGAACATGTTCACCGCATTATCATTAAGGTAGGCAATGAATTGTAATAATTCTTCTTCTGTGCCTGACCACACGATGAACACATCATCCACATACCGGTGGTAGAAGTGTATCTTGCTTACATAAGGATTTTTGACAGTATAGACGTTCCTATCTTCAAAATGGGCAAGAAAAATGTTTGCATAGGAACAGGCTACAGGGGTGCCCATGGCCGTTCCGTCAATTTGCTTATACCAAGTATTACGAAACTTAAAAGGGTTGTTTGATAGGAAAAAGTCAAGGGCCTCACATATAAAATTAAGGGTCTGTACATCCCTACCGGTATTAAATACTGTAAGTCTCACAGCCTCTATTCCTGCCACCTGAGGAATCCTGGTGTACAGGCTCTCTACATCAATCGTAGCAAGTTTAAAGTCTTCTTGCCAAGGGAAATCTCTAATTGTTTTAAGGAATTCATTAGTATCTTTGAGGTATGAAGGTATAAATGGGAGAACAGGTCGAAGCATCCAGTCTACATATTTAGAAAGTGGCTCTGTAACAGAGCCAATTCCTGCCACAATTGGACGGCCGGGAGGATTAACTGTAGATTTATGTATTTTGGGAAGATAATACCATTCAGGTTTCATGGGGAAGGCTGGTATAAGTTTTTCTGCAGTTTTTTTGGAAATAACGCCCTGTTTAACATAAGATCTAAGGAATGAAATCAATTTAGTTTTTATTTTTTCAGTGGGGTCTCTGCTGAGTTTAGTATAGACTAATGTATTCTTGAGTTGTCTTTTGGCTTTTATATAAGCTATTCGGAACAACACCACTGTACAACCCCCTTATCCGCTTTTTTTTATAATTAGTGACTTGTTTTCTTTCAACCATTTCAAAGCTCTCCTCTCTCCAGGGGAAAGGTTATCTGGATCTTTGTCATAAATTAGTGCTTTTACTTCTTGTAATAACTTCTGTTGAAAAATATCCAGAGGGGTACCCGGAGAGAGGGGGGGGATTTAAGGTAGACAGGTTACCTCCCTTGAACACGGATGGTGGGGGGTGTACGCTCTTTGACTCTGCTACAGTTAGGAGGCAAGAAGCCTCTTCATCTGAAGGAGGATCCTGTAAAAAAAAGCCTAATGGGCCTATTTCAAATGGACTTTCTTCACCACTTTTTTATCCTTTATATCTGTTTCGTTATGTTGGACTATTTCAGCCTGCCTTGAAAACCATTTTTTGAGGTTGATCTTCAGCAAGCTTTTAAAAAGGTCAACCTCAAAACTGACTATATCGAAAGGTTGTGTGATCCCAAACCCTAACCCTTTAGCCAACAATGAAATACAATCTTTGTCTGGTGGGGTGTCTGTAAGATTTAGAATCGTAGAACTTCTATTGTCTTCTATTGTCTTTCTCTTCTATTGTCTCCCGGAGACTCGCTTCCTTTTAGTTCCTTCTTTTCTTCCTCCCCCTTCGAATCGATCTCCTAAAGGGGGGACTTCTGAACTTGTTGTTGCAGAGTCCGAAGGTTGTCTGATGGATGTCTTGATAATATTCTGATCATCAGATTGGCTGGAATCTGAATCTGTGGGCCAATAGTCCCTCTATTAATGTTAGGTTTCTTTTTCCTTTGTAGTTGTCTATGGTTACCCCAATCAAATATCTTTCCTTGCTCGAAGTCCTGTTTGTCACGGATAAACTTGTCTCTTTTTCTCTCTTTAATATCTGCCTGTATGGGAATCAGACGTTTTTCAAGCTTTTTTAAAAAATTCTGCATCTGTGTGTCTGACACTCGAGTCCTTAGTTCGACTTTCGCTTTACAAAGGTCACTTGTAACTCGCTCATATTCTGCTTCATTTCTTTTTAATACTAATTTTGTTATTATAAGGGAGTGTTCTAAATGCGCCTGCTTCCATTCTGCTGCAAAGGACGGGTCACCAGAAAACTGTGACATCTCTTTATATATTCTCAGTCCTCTTGGCACACGGCCACTTGCAACATATGACCGGAGTGAGTTGAGTGTCCAAAGTAGCCTAAGTTCCCATTCAGCCAGATTAGTAACTCTTTGTTCTAGGCACTTGGAACTCAGGACTTGCAATTCGTCCTTTAGGTTGCATGAATCAAAAAAGGCTCCTGCATCCTCTCTCCCTGATAGTAGCATATTTTCCTGCGATAAATCCATGCCTTCTGTTTGTGTGCTAGACTCCATTCTATCTCAGCAGAAAAAAGAGGGGCACAGCGCTAACAAAACATCCCACAGCAGATTTTTTTTGAGCATTAGCTTGAAATCAATCAGTCCAGGCAATGAGGATCTGGAAACAAACTCTGTGCGGGGGTGCTCTAGCTCACATAGTTCACAATGCTTGGAAAACAAAGTATTCAAGATGAAAGAAAGAGCTGGCACTCACCGCTGTTGAAGTGAAATCAGTTTTTTATTCCATATCGCTTTAAAAGCTTCTCTACATGAGACAGGGATAAAACAGGAGCCCACAAGAGGCGATGGCCCGTTTCGCGCTACAAGCACTAAATCCTGCCTAATGGGAAGGCGTCCTCAGCTGTTTCTTAACTGAGCAGCCCCAACCCGTAACTTAGCAACCATAAACATTTCATTGGTCTGGAGAGAAAGGAGGAGGTGCTAGCATCTTGAACACAAAAAAGGCACTACAATCCACAATATCGTAGGGTCAGAAAGACGCAAGCAAGATATATTATCTTTTTTGTTTTTTATATAAAAAATGTTTAGATAGTTGGTAAAGATGTAAAAAGATAAGGAATCAGTAATATATCATAGTTACAAATGAGCTAAGGGTGCCAGCACTTTCTTTACAAAGAGGAGCAAGTAAACTTTACAGCAGAAACGTTACAATATAACTTTACAGCGTTTTTCACTATAAAAACACACTTATATAATTTTTATCGTTGAGACCTAATGGTCCCAATGCATTTGTTTTTATATAAAAAACAAAAAAAGATAATATATTTCACTTGCGTCTTTCTGACCCTATGATATTGTGGATTGTAATGCCTTTTTTTGTGTTCAAGATGCTAGCACCTCCTCCTTTCTCTCCAGACCAATGAAATGAAATGTTTATGGTTGCTAAGTTACGGGTTGGGGTCGCTCAGTTAAGAAACAGCTGAGGATGCCTTCCCATTAGGCAGGATTAAGCGCTTGTAGCGTGAAACGCGCCGTCGCCTCTTGTGGGCTCCTGCTTTATTCCTCTCTCCTGTAGCGAAGTTTTTAAAGCGATATGGAATAAAAGAATGATTTTACTTCAACAGCGGTGAGTGCCAGCTCTTTCTTTCCTTTTGAATGCATTGCTTCTCAATCTCTGCTACATATTTAGTCTTGTCCAAATATGTAGCAGAGGGTCCTCAGTGCTTCCATCTCATCCTTCCTCATGTTGGGGTGTTTAAACATCATACCACATTCAGACTTTAAAGATTCCAAATCCCGTCTAATGGCAATCAAAAAGATCAGGTATAAGTGACCACAGGGACAAATTTACTTTTAAGGGATAAATCTACATCTTTCACAGACAATTCAGATGACCTCATTGATGGTCTTGATACAATTTTGTTGTCAGAGAAAAAAACTTTAAGCTTAATAGATCTAATAAATGCTTGTAAATCCAATTCTAATTGGAACCAATCAAAATGTTGCTTAGGACAAAATGTTAGCCCTTTGCTATGGGCCCTAGTTTCTACCTCATTAAGTGTCCTCGAGGAGATGTTAACCACTAGGTTTTCCTCTTCATGGTACGGCTCCTTTTTGAGGTCACAGGGATTTTTGCTTGTGGCGATTTTCCTCCTCTGGTGGCGTTTTCCCCCTCTTCTCGTTGGTTTTCTCCAGGATCCGGTGTCTGCGGGACCTCCTTTAAAAAAGAAGCATTTTCACTGGGCGATTTTGGTTTACTGTTTTGTCGCTTACGTTTCTTCGTATTCCCTTTTGGAAGTCTTTGGAAGATTGGTAGTCTTCCATGTCACAATACCATTTTGTCTCCTCCTGCTCATTCTGGAATTTTGAAAGCATATTATAGTAATGACTTATGTTTGGTCAGTTCATCCTCAGTGATTAAGGATTTCAATGAATCCTCAATATTCCTCATACTTTCTGAAACACATTGTATCTCTTGGTGTAAAAAATCTATATTTAGTAGCATCATATCTCTTGCATACTGATTTGATAATTGCATAAAATGTGTGCAAAATAAGTCATTATTTGAAAATAAATTAGGTCTCATGGTAGATCTCATACCTCTCGGTATCCGGTTAGATTTGTAATATTCGCCCAGGGTGGCTTTGTGCAATTTAAGGGTCACCAACCTTCTGGATTCACCTTCATGTTCCCTTTTCAGATCTTTCACAGACGGTGTACTAAGGAAAGCTGCATCCTCTTCCACATTAAGTATGATCCGATCCCTATCTTCATCTGAGAAACTAAAGACACTGGGAATAGAAATACTGGAAAAATCCATTGTTAAAAATGAAAAAAAAAATACTGAAAAAATGCAAAAATTAGCAAAAAATATTACGGTGGTGCCAGCAACTAAGTCACAACAATATAAAAATCAAAAAAGCAGTAGCAGCACTCTTACGGCTCTGTATGGAGAAAAATGGTAGTCGGGTGCACATCCCAGAATTTGGAGTATTCAATCATTCCAAGATACAAAATGCAAAAAAATGGCAGCACTCCAAAGTATGTGTGAAAAAACAGGTACTTGTTTATTCCAACATGTGCCAAAACAGCTACGTTTCGGCTCCTATGGCCTGGAGCCTTTCTCAAGCAAGGTGTACATACAAATGTGAAACATTTATATTACATCCAAAGGAAGTGACATCATTACACAATTCATAAAATTCTGTGTCAATAATTCATATTGGTGATCACCAATATGAATTATTGACACAGTAATATATATAAAAAAAATATATAGGAGAATTACAATCGGGGAGGGTAACAAGTCATACCATATTATGTGGGAAGACTAGAACCCATACAAGCACCCTTTATATCCCTGTGGCCAATTGTTGGCCCATAAGGGATTACGATTTTGGTGCCTAAAGTCCCCCCAAAAAACACAACCTATGTACATATGAATAAAAGCCACTCCCATGGCACATAATACGATCACCTAATAAGATATGTGATAAACATGATGTTCAATATGCAGAAAAATATAAAGCGTTCCAGACAAACACAATGGTGGTGCAAATGGATAGAAAAAATTTTTTTGGAAGAAATGAGCGCAACAAATAGTGGAGAGATGGTGAGAGTAATCCCGATGCGACATTTAGATGAAATCTGCAACATAGAAGAAACAATCATTAATGATTATGTTATTATCAGAATGTTAAAAATGTTAAATAGGTTTTTTTCACTCAATACCCATACTTTGTGATGAAAGTACCCCAGATCAGGATATGGAAGTATACAATATATATTATATTAGTCAGATATTACTTAATTTAAAGTCAACATTTAACCCTTTTGGTTTTAAGGTATCCAGAGTATGTATACACTGTAATTCTCTCTTTTTTAGGATACGTTCCCTGTCTCCACTCCTACGTATATGATCAATTAATTGAAATCTTAAGTCCCTTTCTGAATGTCAAGCCTCAACAAAATGTTTCGATACAGGCAAGTCCCTTCTACCGCTGCGGTGTTGGTTAAATCTTACCTTCAATTCAAGGGTGGTCTCCTCAATGTGCAAAAGACCACATGGTCAATTTAGCATATAAATAACATAACAGCTATCACAAGTAAGATAATGTTTCTCTCTATAGTCGATACCATTATGGGAGAAAGATGCTCCCTTATTCATCTGTTTACAATTAATGCAGTTCCCTAACCCTAACTTTGATAGATCGCTATAGTAATATAGTGCATACTTTGTATATCTTTTTTTTTTTTCAACTATAGATATATACTCATATACATGCATACTTTTGTGCTCGGTAACTCATAATCTGTAACCTAAGTTATTCGTTATCTGGATAAATATCCAAATCCTTGCATATATAATCCTGATCTTTCATGTGACTTGGTGCTCATTGATTTGTTTGCTGCGCCTATTATGCTCATTCTGGCATCTAACGATCATGGTTACTGTTGCGATGCGAGCTACATCACATCTTAATGAGCCACATGGTTACCTTGGTTACCTGTGCAACAATTCAACCCCGGCCAGGGCTGCGCATGCGTGTGTTGTGTACATCACTTCCGGTATACTCATACTCACTTCCGGTCCTGCGCCGTCACCCCAGTAGTACGCCGTCTGGGTTGGTCAATGATATGGGGACTGTATGTCAGGTGAGTCGCATTTGTCTAGGGCTATACACCCCTGAGGAAGTCGTTTTTATGTGACAAAACGCGCGGGGAATCTGCCGCCCCTGTCCATTTGTGCTCTCTCTGACTATATGCCGGTCCACTAGCGGAGCCATACTGGTTGTATACCTTTTCCTTCCTCTGCATATGTTTCATTGGTTTTGTCATGCTTATCCTGCAATATTACTGATTGACTTATGACTTGCTTTGGGGTTGGATCAACCTACCTCACATGCTCACATATCTAGGGGCCCTTTCACCCTTGTGCATTTAGCACTACAGTACTTACCAAGTGATTTTCTATCCTAGGGTTAGGCAGTCAGGGAGGCCTTGCATCACTATTTAGTGATCGACAGAGGGTTGTTTACAGTTCGCTAAAACCAGGTCCCTGTATGAATTGGATGTATATTGTATATTTTATATGTTTTTAAATGTGTGTCTTTGGATTGTCTGTCATGAATTTTTTGAAATAAACTTGGATATACTTTTTTTGTGCTTTTTCATGAGCCCATAAATGCATTCTTTATTCTCTTGTGGTGCTTCAATGTTGTAATTTGTGCATTGGCTCAGTTACCATTTGGCTGTTCTACACCCCGCTTTGTTGTTGTCAATTAATGCAGTTCCGACAAGGGAATGAGCCCTTGTTTAACTGTCCGAAGATCCCAGTCTGTCTGCTAGTACGAATGGGACCTACATCTGATTTAACCACACAATCTCTTATGGATTGTGACAAAAATCTCTTATGGATTGTGCAATAAGAAAAAACTGGAGGGTTATGAAATTCTGGGCCAGGGACAGGACTACCCTACAATTTTGACCAATGTTTGCGGATGAGGTTCGAAACAGCATTAGTCTGCTTATTGTATGTAGATACAAAAGGTATTCTATTAAAGTTAAGATTTTTCGGCGTGGGAAATAATAAACTGGCCCTGTCAATGTGTCGTGTTTTTTCTAAGTTGTTTTGTATGATTCTACGGGGATAACCCCTCTGTGAAAATTTTTTTGCCATTGTCTGTAAATTGATAGTGGCCTTCTCTGGGTCACTGGTGATCCGTTTAGCTCTTAACAATTGACTATAGGTAGGGTTCTTAACATGGCTGGAGAGTGATGGCTCTCAAACCTCAGTAAGGTATTTCTGTCAGTTGGCTTTACGTAAAGATCCATTTCAAGAATTCCCTCATTCAAAGTGACCTGAACGTCAAGAAATTGAATCTTATTTTTGGAATATGACAAAGTGAATTTTATCGAGTCATCGATGGTGTTATGGTAAGAATGAAACCCAAGAAGTTCCTCCTCTGTGCCACACCACAGGAGGAAGACGTCATCTGTGTACCTCCACCACCGCAGGCAATGACATAGATGACGTCCTCCTCCAGTACCCTCATGACTATATTGGCATATGTGGGTGCCATGTTGCAAATAAAAAACATTGCCAAATAAAAAATAATTATTCGTCAATACCAACTCAAGTAAGTCTAGAATGAAACGTTTGTCCTGGATGTATATTCTGTAGTAGCTAATTTACGTTTAATGGTATTGATGCCTCTCTGGTGATCGATCGACGTGTAAAGTGACACTACATCAAAAGATGCCAGAAGGGTATCACTTGTGATGTTAGTCTCCACCTCTTTGAGTCTATTGATGAAGTCAGTCGTGTCTTATATGTTTCTCTCCATTTTCTCATATTTGACTCTGCTCCGTGTCTCATTTCAAATTGTTTTGCCATCTTTCTCCTAATTTTTGCTGATTTCCCCGGTTTATTATTACCTTGCCTTCCTAGCCTTCCCCTTTGTCCTGGCGATCCCACCATACCTATACTCGGCCAGCATCTCCATATACTTACCTTATTTTCACATCACATTGCCACAGTGATGTCTTCATCTCCGCCCCCATCCGTCACGGCCCGATTCCCAAATGCGCATGCGCGCACATGCGTTCCAGCCGTGGAACGCATAAACTACAACTTCCGGTTGGCAACCGGAAGTACTCCAGTCTGAAACCGGAAGTACCCTCCCATCACCTCTACAGAGGATTTTTAACACGCCAGCACCATGGGGACAACAGCACCTTCTCTCCAGAGCGGCTACGACCGCCATTCCTGCTCCACGGTGCCCCCATTGCTATATGCAATACCTCAAGCCCCATACGATTTACAAACTGGTAAGCTGCCTTTTATCTTTCAGATCACGCTATCCTGACTATATGAATCATGTGTACCCCAGGGCTGGAGGTCTTCAGCATATGCTTTTGGCTCTCATGATGCTATATTACTCCATGACAAGACTGGGCCCATCCACCTTCTGTGCGACACCATATTTCCTTTAATATGCACATATACCATGTTATTTTGTTCTGTATCTTGCGATTCTGCATTGAAACAATGGCTTTATAACGATGTTAACTTCAAAAATATGATTATGCATTGAGATGTTGTGAATATCAGTATTTTCTGAACAAGTTGTACATATGTAAATATTTGTATATTTTGATATTTTGGACACACTATAATACGCACTTATTGTACCCACAGAGTCTGATGAAGGTCTAATATAGACCGAAACGTCACATTTGAAGTTTGACTGGAGTCCTATATTTTTTATATGATTCGGGGTTGGGACCCTCTCCAGAGCACCTGGATCCTCTAATTAAATCAGTGTGCAACAGAAATCCGATTTTTACTTGTATGTAAGATTGTCCAGAGATTGATAAGTCACGTAAGGATTTATCCAAAAACTTAGTTATGTTAGAGAAAATAGAATCACTGCCCGAGACTATTGGTCTACCCGGAGGGGATGTTAGGCTTTTGCAGTGAATCTTTGGCAGTGCATATAGCACCAGTGTAGAGGGATGTTGTATCACTAGGAACTTGTACATGTCTCCATCAATAACGTTCTCAGATCTAACAACACCTAGTAGACATTTAATTTTTTTAGTAGACATTTAACAAATTCTGGATCAGATGATATTTTTGGTAAACCATGTGTTCTGATAATTGCCTGCGGATTTCCGCTAGGTAGGAGCTGGTATCCATGACGACCAACTCCTCCAATGCACAAATTTCTGCTCGTGTGAGATTGGGGCGGGAAAGACCTCCAGCAGAAGTTGTCCTGCGTACATTTTGAATTGCAGCTGTCAAGGCCTCAATGAGGCGCATCCACATCAGGGGTGAAGGTGCTCACATTGCGTAAATGAAATTGTTTAAGTTCAGTATCACATGAAACATCAGCCCTAGTATTCAAAATTTGGTTACAGAAATAATGTTTCAACTTAATAGTTCTAAAAAAAAACTCTGTAAATCAACCTCCATTTGAAACAAGGCCGGTTTAGACACAATGCAAAAAGAATCCCTTAGAGAGTACAGAGATTTGTTGGTCAGTATTTTAGATTAAATATTTACCACTGATGGTTTGGATTCCTCCTTCTGAGTGCCATGATCGGTGTGGTTTATTTCTGTGTTAGTCGTGAGGTGTTTCTATCCACCTCTCCGGGTTTTGGATCGTTGTTTGGAGGTGTTGTCACTTGTGTTCCTAAAAAAACAGATGTATTCGAAGCTCTTTAGAGCCATTTTTTCTTGTACTATGCAGACGCCCCTTCTGTTTCTCCTTTTGGTTTGTTGGAGCATGATCCCCCTGCCATCCATAAATTAAACCAGTCCTATAATCTTCCATTTTTACGTTTAGTTTCTTCCTGTTCCCGTTTTGAATTCAAAATCCTGGTATTCATTAGATCATTATGTTTGGTGAAATCCTCTTCCGATATTGAAGTCTTTAGCAAAGTTACTGTGGTCTGTATCTTACATTTCAATGTGCCAATCTCTTTCTTCAAAAATTCTATGTTAAGTAATATTAAGTCCATTGAATATTTGTTTGAAATTGTGCGAATTTCTCACTGAATTCAGGATCTTAGAGATTTTTATCTGGGGCTCAAACCCCTCCTCATTGTCTGAAGATTAGCTCAAGACTGCTTTATTCTCTTTGGCACTGAAACTCTTATCTGGAAAGTCATAACACACTCTCCAAGGGGCGTGCAAGTACACAAGCAGGCAATACTATTGGGTGGTTTGACACTATTGGATGTAAGCACACAAAGGAATGTAGAACCATTGGCTGTCTTAACATAAACAAAATGCCCAGCGAGCAATAAGTCTTTGTGTGCTGAGGGACGAACCCCACCCAAACTTTAGTTTTCACTACACAAAGTTATGTGAAATGAATGCTGAGTCTTTAAAATGTCTGACAGTATGTAAGATGGCATTCAAGACCAGTGTGATATCCTTAACAGGGATCATGTTGAAAAAAAAGTGGGTGCAATCCTTGAACGCATTCCTCTTGGTATAAAGTGAGACTTGAAATAGTCACTTAAGGTGGCCAAGTGTAGCTGCAGAGTTACCAACCTTCTTGAATCATTTTCTAGTTTACGTTTTTGTTCTGATGAGGCTGGAGTGGTAAGGAATGTAACATCGATATCCAAATCTTGAAGAATCCGTTCACCATCCTCTAAACTTTTGGCGAAAACATGGGTAGAGTCTGTTTGTAGTGTGGTGTCCATGATGAAGGTAATAAGAAAAAGGTGTGCACCTTCAAAGATTCATAGTTTTTTTTTATTTTTCTGTGTACATAGCTGCCATGGTCGGTGTGGGGCATGTAGGGCATTTTTTTGCATATCAAATTGTACTTTCTAGTGTCAATATTTAATGCTCATGCTGTGGTGGAATTGAGGAAATAGAAAAGGCATTTACATACTGTTCTGTTTGTATACAGCTTTTACTGTCCTCCCAAGTAAAACCTCCAAGTGATCACAGGAATACCAAATTTACATAGGTTTTATTATTTTATATTTATTTTTTATTATGTTTTAATTGATTTTAAACACTTATAATCTTTTGTAAAGGAAAAAAAATATTTTTGTCACATTCTGAGGCTGAGTACATTTTCATACTTCGGTGTACAGAACTGGCCAAGGTGTCTTTTCTTTTTGCAGGACAAGATGACATTTCCATTGTTACGATTTTTGGAACTGTACTGTTATTCTAATTTTATTGAGTTGCAAAATAATGAAAAGGTGGGCGCTGTCATGGTGCTCATCAACGTTTTAATATTTTGATAGACCATGCATTTTGGGATGCTGCCTTACCTAATATATATATGTGTATATATACACTCACTGGCCACTTTATTAGGTACACCTGTCCAACTGCTCGTTAACACTTAATTTCTAATCAGCCAATCACATGGCGGCAACTCAGTGCATTTAGGCATGTAGACATGGTCAAGACAATCTCCTGCAGTTCAAACCGAGCATCAGTATGGGGAAGAAAGGTGATTTGAGTGCCTTTGAACGTGGCATGGTTGTTGGTGCCAGAAGGGCTGGTCTGAGTATTTCAGAAACTGCTGATCTACTGGGATTTTCACACACAACCATCTGTAGGGTTTACAGAGAATGGTCCGAAAAAGAAAAAACATCCAGAGAGCGGCAGTTCTGTGGGCGGAAATGCCTTGTTGATGCCAGAGGTCAGAGGAGAATGGACAGACTGGTTCGAGCTGATAGAAAGGCAACAGTGACTCAAATCGCCACCCGTTACAACCAAGGTAGGTAGAAGAGCATCTCTGAATGCACAGTACGTCGAACTTTGAGGCAGATGGGCTACAGCAGCAGAAGACCACACCGGGTACCACTCCTTTCAACTAAGAACAGGAAATTGAGGCTACAATTTGCACAAGCTCATCGAAATTGGACAGTAGAAGATTGGAAAAATGTTGCCTGGTCTGATGAGTCTCGATTTCTGCTGCGACATTCGGATGGTAGGGTCAGAATTTGGCGTCAACAACATGAAAGCATGGATCCATCCTGCCTTGTATCAACGGTTCAGGCTGGTGGTGGTGGTGTCATGGTGTGGGGAATATTTTCTTGGCACTCTTTGGGCCCCTTGGTACCAATTGAGCATTGTTGCAATGCCACAGCCTACCTGAGTATTGTTGCTGACCATGTCCATCCCTTTATGACCACAATGTACCCAACATCTGATGGCTACTTTCAGCAGGATAATGCGCCATGTCATAAAGCTGGAATCATCTCAGACTGGTTTCTTGAACATGACAATGAGGGCACTGTACTCAAATGGCCTCCACAGTCACCAGATCTCAATCCAATAGAGCATCTTTGGGATGTGGTGGAACGGGAGATTCGCATCATGGATGTGCAGCCGACAAATCTGCGGCAACTGTGTGATGCCATCATGTCAATATGGACCAAAATCTCTGAGGAATGCTTCCAGCACCTTGTTGAATCTATGCCACGAAGAATTGAGGCAGTTCTGAAGGCAAAAGGAGGTGCAACCCGTTACTAGCATGGCGTACCTAATAAAGTGGCCGGTGAGTGTATATACACAGTTTTTTTATGCCCCTAGAATTTCTGTCCTAATACCCATCTGAATTGCAGTATATTGCAAATAAACCGATTCTGTATAATCTGTAATACATTTTTACTACTATTGAGCATTACTTTAGTCGTTGAACAATACTGAGAAGACTTACCCTCCGACAAGTAACATAATGACTAGAACAGTGTTACTTCTCATGTACACACCCTGGACCACTCATTTCTGCAAAATTTCTATGGTTAGATATACCTAACTAGGCAACTACAGGTACCAAGGATTTTTTAAATATCCATGCCAATTTCTCCTAACACCAGATCCCCTTGCCATTGTGGGTTTTTCTAGCAAACCCAGTTAAAAAAAAAATGTAAAAACAAAAACCATACAAAAAAACAGTAACAAGATTTTTAAAATTATTACTAGAGTGGACATAGTATTTTAAAGTTGCTGTAAAAAGAAGCATAAGGACACTGACACCACTTCCTAGAAACAACAAGGTTGTAATGTCACAGTCTGAGGTTGGTGGTTGTGATTTCAACTCAAGTGAAGTTATCTCGATGGTGTTTACCGCAAAGTCACTGATATCTGATACGGTTGTGGTACATAAGAGCCACGGTTAGGGACAGGTGATATATCAATGTCTTCAGGTTCCTTGTCACATTTGAGGTCAAACTTTTGTAGAAGGTATGTAAGGAACAAGAAAATTTCCATACGTGCAAGTCCTTCACCCGGACAGGCACGTTTGCCTATAAAAAGATGACATAATATTTTTTAGTCGTTTTTACATTAAAAATTAATTTTCAATCATAAACCCCAAAAAGGCCCAATAAACATGGCAATGTTTGTACAGTGGTATGCATAAGCTGTCTGTACAGCACTGCGTTATGGAGATATTTTTTCTTACAATCTTTAAAAGGGTATTCCCAGCAGGAAATCCAATTTCTTAATTAATTAATTCATCTACCATATACCATATATACTCAAGTATAAGCCTGGTTTTTCAGCACAAAAAAAATATGCTGAAACTCGGCTTATACTCGAGTAAAAAAAATATAGGCTTTACTAGGTTTTTGTGGTAAAATTAGGAGCCTCGGCTTATACTTGGGTCGGCTTATACTCGAGTATATACGGTATATATTTATTCCTTTGGATTTTATTAAAAATGTACCTGTGTAAAGATAATGTGGGCATGTTTTCCCTTAGAAACTAGATAGTTTTCTATGGATACAACTACTGGCACACTCTGGCAGTGTGAAACCGGACCACTTGATTCAGCGATCATTACCACAGATTGGGAGTTACTGTATGTCCCACAGCCAGACATTTCATATGCAAAAACAATTTCTTTGAGCAATGACTTGAGCATAGGTGGTAGTATCCAAAGACAGCTTTCCTTCAATTGTAAGGGACCATATGAGTACACAGGTACATTTTTTAATAAGATCCAACAGAAGAAATGTATGTACATGGCAGATGAATTAAATGTGAAAGTTTAGTTGGGAATACCCCTTCAAGTCCAGGCGATAATACCTCCATTATATGTCATATGATGAACCAGGTACTAAAGTATGAACTATATACTTTTGTGGGTGCTTTACTATAGCGTAATACAACCTAGAATTTTTGTACTGAGCCATTATATAATCTTGAATAGCAAATTATAAAAGAGTTGATGCACTCAATATTACCTATTGAGAAAGGAATAAAAGCTTCAATCTTCTTAAAGTTCCCATGCTCATCTAAGAAATGTGCTGGATCAAATATCTTAGGATCCTTGAAATATTTTGAATCCTTTAAAACAGAGGTTATCATGGGAAACACTGTCGCACCCTATGGAACAAAAGTAAATATTTTAACTCCAAGAACCTGGTCTTCTCAAGAACACAACAACTTTGTAGTTATCACAAAAATAACTGTGTGTTCACATTGACAGTTATGTCCTGGAGGTTGTCCAGAACCTGTGCCGATTAGATCACCGCAGGAGCCCAGCAGTGTCTGACTCCTGCCAAACTCTTGTTCTAGCAGCCCAAGTCAGTGTTTACACTGATTGCAGCCATTTAACCTTTTAGATGCTACTGTCAACATTGAATGCTTAGATGGATGGGACATACCAATACTGCAATAAATATGTGGAGTTAAACTGCTGTTTTGTCACACAGCTGGTCACAGAATTAAAGAGGTACCATTGGGTTTTTGGGGTTAAAAGACAGACATTTTTATTGAAACTCAATGCAAGAAACTCACAATTGCGGAGGCAATTTGTCTCTCGCTTTTTCAGTTTATGGCTGACAAGTGTTTGTTTGAACACAGTCCTTATATGTGTATAATAGAGCTGTGTGTGTATTCATGTGTAGAGTAGTTCCCAGTGTGTTCCTTATATGTGTATAGTACAGCTGTGTATGTATTTATGCGTAGAGTAGTTCCTACTGTGTTCCTTATTTGTGTTTAGCAGAGCTGTGTGTGTATTCATGTGTGTAGTACTTCCCAGAGCTTTCCTTATAGGTGTATAGTAGAGCTGTGTGTGTATTCATGTGTGTAGTACTTCCCAGAGCTTTCCCTATATGTGTATAGTAGAGCTGTGTGTCTATTCATGTGTAGAGTAGTTCCCAGTGTGTTCCTTATATGTGATTAGTACAGCTGTGTATGTATTTATGCGTAGAGTAGTTCCTACTGTGTTCCTTATTTGTGTTTAGCAGTGCTATGTGTGTATTAATGTGTGTAGTACTTCCCAGTGTGTTCCTTATATATGTATAGTAGGGCTGTGTGTGTATTCATGTTTGTAGTAGTTCCCAGAGTGTTCCCTATATGTGTATAGTAGAGCTGTGTGTGTATTCATGTGTGTAGTACTTCCCAGAGCTTTCCTTATAGGTGTATAGTAGAGCTGTGTGGGTATTCATGTGTGTAGTACTTCCCAGAGCTTTCCTTATATGTGTATAGTAGAGCTGTGTGTGTATTCATGTTTGTAGTAGTTTCCAGAGTGTTCCCTATATGTGTATAGTAGAGCTGGGTGTTTATTCATGTGTGTAGTACTTCCCAGAGCTTTCCTTATAGGTGTATAGTAGAGCTGTGTGTGTATTCATGTGTGTAGTACTTCCCAGAGCTTTCCCTATATGTGTATAGTAGAGCTGTGTGTGTATTCATGTGTAGAGTAGTTCCCAGTGTGTTCCTTATATGTGATTAGTACAGCTGTGTATGTATTTATGCGTAGAGTAGTTCCTACTGTGTTCCTTATTTGTGTTTAGCAGAGCTATGTGTGTATTAATGTGTGTAGTACTTCCCAGTGTGTTCCTTATATGTGTATAGTAGGGCTGTGTGTGTATTCATGTTTGTAGTAGTTCCCAGAGTGTTCCCTATATGTGTATAGTAGAGCTGTGTGTGTATTCATGTGTGTAGTACTTCCCAGAGCTTTCCTTATAGGTGTATAGTAGAGCTCTGTGTGTATTCATGTGTGTAGTACTTCCCAGAGCTTTCCTTATATGTGTATAGTAGAGCTGCGTGTGTATTCATGTTTGTAGTAGTTCCCAGAGTGTTCCCTATATGTGTATAGTAGAGCTGTCTGTGTATTCATGTGTGTAGTACTTCCCAGAGCTTTCCTTATAGGTGTATAGTAGAGCTGTGTGTATTCATGTGTACATTAGATCCCAGAGTGTTCTGTGTGTGTGTGTATTCATGTGTAGAGTAGTTCCCAGTGTATTCCTTATATGTGTATAGTAGAGCAGTGCCCACTGTGTATAGTAGTGCATAGTATATGCAGCACTGGTGAGTGTGTTCCTATTTCTGTTTGTGTTTATAGCTGTGTGTAAATGTAATGATGAAGTAGTGCTGTGTGTGTAAATGTATGGATGAAGCAGAGCTGTGTGTGCTGTGCTTTAGTGCGACCAACAGGGATATTTTAATTGGTTTAAAATATATTTTTCCTATTTTGGAAGCCTAAATCTGGGGTGCATCTTATAGTTAGGAGTAATACGGGTAGTTAAAATTTAGAAAATGTTTGCATTTACAATACTACCAATAAGCCCATGGTATGGCTGTAGGCTTGAATGGTGTTGGGGTTTTGAAATGTATATTTAGCAGGAATACTTTTTATGTGTTTTGATACATTTACAGAGACCCTCAGCATTTAAAACTATACTCCTCAGGAACGTTATCAAGGGGTGTAGTAAACATTTTATCTAACAGATGTTTTCCATGAAAATTAAAATTGCTATTCTGGAAATACATCATTTCAGTGCTTAGAATATAGTGGAAATTATCAAGGGGGCTGCTGAGCATTTTGACCACACAGTTGTTGTATTAATTGTTTTCACATGAATGAATGCACAATGGATGTTGAAAGAAAAAGCTGTGGAGGGGAGTCTAAGGTGAATATATAAAATACTTCTGTATGTATCATATCATTTGAAACCATCTTTAATGTGGAGGGCAGGTGAAACACGCATAGGGGATTATTTATCAATAGGCAGGTTGTTTGGGACAGTTCTAGGTTTGTCTTTGGAGCTCCACTGCCCATTAGATTCATTAAACTGGCTTTGGCCTTTTAATAAATGTTCTTGTGCTCTACTTGCTGTCTGTGATTTTATATGTTATATTAAGTCACAAAATGCATAATTTTTTTTTTAAAGTTGCAACTCATGAATCTGGCTTTACGTGGCGTAGCTCTTTGTTTATGCCAGAATAGCTAAGTGGCAAACTACTACGCAGACACACTACCAGAGGCCACCACCCAGACACACTACAAGGAAGCAGAGGTCCACAATCTGGACCCGGCTCCATCTTTACAAGCACAGCCTGAAGCTATTACCAGGCTGTAAGCAATTCTTCCTGCGGACCAGCTATGTCTCACCAGCTTTCCAGCTCTGTTGAATCTGATGCTACTGTTAAGGCCGTTGCCTACCGTTTGGAGTTAAATAAAGAACTGTAAGTTGATTTGCACAATGTGCCTCTGTGTAATCTCTGGATCAGGCCGCATCACCATCACGTGCTCCCCATCTTTCATCATCCAGGGACTAATACATATACCTCAGGGGTTCTCCCAGGGAGAAATCTATTGCATCAACCGCTCCCTCAATATTTCTTGCACACACCATCTGCTGGAGACCTGCCATGCTGTAGGCCTGTACTCTGGTACCAAGCACCGTGACCATAGTGTACCAAAAAGCCGCATAAGCCAGCCACTCCGGTATTTTGGGCCCTGGCTGTTTACAGCCACCGAAGAAAAAGGTTATCCCTCGATGGGGGATGTTGCAACAGCATTGCGCTGAAGTTGCGTGATGCAGAGAGGATGAAAGCGGGCACTGCCAAGTGAACACCGACTCTGTAGGCGGTTAATCAGACATTTCCCGCTGTAACTGAGGCTCTCATAAACGCCCCAGTTACAGGTGATAACAAGAAAGTAGACTTTATGACTTTATGGGGGACATATAAAGTTAACACAAATTACATATTAATAAATATATAAAAATACACATTAATATTCCCCAATAAAATAAAAAAAATCCCCCACTACACTATAAAATACATTGCCATAGTCACCCCGTTTGCCCAAGATTATACATATATATTAAAATGAGTGTCACACACTAGGAAATTAATTTACAATGGTCATTATAAGTTAAAGGCAGTCCCCTACTTAAGGATACCCCACTTACAGACAACCACTAGTTACTGACGGACCCCTCTGCCCATTGTGACCTCTGGTGAAGCTCTCTGAATGCTTTCCTTTAGTCCCAGACTGCAATGATCAGCTGTAAGGTGTCTGTAATGAAGCTTTATTGATCATCCTTGCTTCCATTACAACAAAAAAATTTGTCACTGGGACAAAAAAAATTTTTTGTCTCGAGCTACAATTATAAAATATACAGTTCCGACTGTAAAACTGAAAAAAATATAGACTATACATTAAAAAAGAAAACATTTTTGCTCCAGTTTTTGTAGCTTTAACCCCCTCAAAAAACTAAAAATGGAAAAAAAAACTCCCTTAACTTTTTTATTTTTAACTATCCCTATGTGTCACAAAAAATGCAGAAAACATTTTTTTATGGTATTGCCAAAAAATTTTGGCCTTTAAACCAATAAGTATGAAAATTTGTTAAAAATGGTGCGCTAATTTAAGCCTTTTAAGGCCGGGTCACAAAGGGGTTAATGTCCCACAGCTTCTGAGGTAATGAATGCTCAGTCCAGGTGGTTGGAGGGTCTCAATAGCACATGGGTAGCGGTCATATCCAAGGACAGTTTTCTTGTTTCTAAGAAACAACATTGCTACATTTATGGGAAATTATCTTCACACAGGTATTTTTTTAATAAGATGCATTTTCAAGAAAGACAAATTGTCTGGCAGATTATTTAAATTAAATGTGCATACCCAGATGGGAGGAGTGGTGATGAAGGAGTGGCCTTGTATATAGGCCACTCCATTGAGGACTGGCCTCATTTGACTGTAAAATGATGTGTCATTTGAGTTGCTCATGTTATAGAAAACATCCACTCTCCAATACTCTGTTTTTGTTTTGTTGTTTTATCAATGTTATATGTAGGGCAAAATCCTAAACCTTCATCATCACTACTGAATCTACTGAAAATGCCACCGGAAAAAAAAATGGGGGGGATTTACAATGTATCTCAGTTTCTACCAGTATCTTGCTAGAAAACACTATTCTATTGCTGTGGCAGATTTTTCACTGAAGACTGCCGGGTTATACTTTAGGACAACTTTCTACCTGAAGACACCCTGTTTTCCCAGAGACTGCACCCCCTTTCCAGACGCCATGTACCCTTAGTTGCACTAGTTGGAAAAGTGTCAAAACAGGTCTAAAGAACTTCATGTGGTTCAAGTCCTTTTTGACAGTTTTTGGCACATATATGCCAGAATTATGGTGAAAGTACAGTGCAAGTTTTGTGCAAAAAAGATAAGTAGACATTCACATTGGTTTGGAACACCAATAAATTGACAAAATTCAGTGTCTGTGTGGCCAGCAAAATTGACCTGCCCACAAAATCAGAAATTGGGGTCTAATTTTAGGGGATGGGTTCCATCTTAGGACAATAGACTGTCCTTAAGGGTTGGAGCTGGGGAAATACAGGCATTGGACATCCTCAATGGCCTGCCCTTCTGAATCATTGTCAACAGCAACTGAATATAATCTTTTGGCCGAGTGGGACATTTTATAAGGATGTGTGATTCAATAAATGTAAAATATGTGAAAACTTTATGTGTTCAAAGAGGTGTGTATGTTCTGCATCAAAATCTTGTATGGGAATGTTAAGTATAAAAAAATCCTTCTCTAAAACAGAGGCTTGGTGTTGTAATTTGACACAGGGAAGGGGGAGAAGAACCATGGTATATTAAGGACCAGAGGAAACTGGAAAAAGCAGCCTGCTTCCCCCAATCACTGTGTCTATAGACATGGTGATAGCTATCTTTAGTGCCGTTATAGTACTGCAGCTTGCTTAAATCACTTCTTACTGTGCCACACAGCTCTGGTTGTTAAAGAGTTAAGGACTTCCTGTGTATATATATATACACACACACATACAAATTACATATATTGACCTCCTCCTTAAAGAAATAAATGCTTACTGGTAAATAAAAGACATCAACAAATGTTAACCCTATTTACACACCAACCTCTTACCTTTGGTATATAGTATCCTCTAAAAACGGTATCCTGGCTGGTTGCTCGCGGTACTCCTAATGGTGCAATATCTGTAAATCTGTGGATTTCATGAATCACTGCATCTGTAAATGGCATTTTTATCCGATCTTCTAGTGAAGGACATCGTGAGTTACCAATGATATGATCTATCTCATCTTGCATTTTCTCTGTGAAGCATTAATCACAATAATAATAATATATTTATAATAAAGCTTATATAAATGTGTAGCTAATTAGTTTATAGGAAAGAGCAGCAGTGGAGCATTTATAATACAGGATACACACCTTCTTTATAGGACAGATGGTTTAACAGGACTTTGCCATTTGATTAATGACCTATACTGGAGATATTGATGTCTTATGAACTGCAGTTGAATTTCAAAGGAGTATAACCCCGAAGACAAGATTCTTAAAGGGATATTCTCGTCTGGGCATTCACATTCTGTTTCATTAATCTGCCATATGTAAACATTTCTTCAGTTAGATGTTATAAAAAAATGTTCCTGTGTGAAGATAATTTCTCATAAATGTAGTCATATGGTCTCTTAGAAACAAGACTGTGTCCTTGGATATGACCACCTCTGCTGGAGGGATTGCACAAATGTCTATGAAATGTCTGGGAGTTACTGTATGTCCTACAGTCGTCCTGTGATAATGATTGGCGAAGCCAGGAGGTCAGGCAGGGCTCAATAGCGCATGTCTGGCCACTGCTGCCAAAATGTGTAGTGGTCGTATCCGAGGAAACTATCTAGTTTCTAAGGGACAGCATGTCAACATTTATGAGAAATTATCTTCACACAGGAACATTTTTTTTATATATTATATCCAATTGAAGAAATGTTTACATATAGCAAATGAATTAAATTAAATGTGAATGCCCAGATGGGAATACCCCTTTAAATATACTCTGTATACCAAAATCACACATTCTCTAATTCACTGTTATTAGCAAAAAATACAGAATTTCACAGATATAAGTCCAACCTGTCTCTATCAGTCCTGGTGTTTACAATTTTGGTTGCCGCTGGATCCGACCGTAAATCTTCTGACTATGGTCGGATTCTGCTCATGAATAGTTTCTCCTATCTGCACAACGCAGTGCTGTCTGCCTCCTGCCACTGCAGTACAAGACCAGCTGAAACACAGGCACTTCCTTCCAGCAAGATACAGACAGTTAAAGTATTTATAGCACAGCTGACTATGTGTTTTATTGAATAGGTAATTTAGCTGAGCTGAGAGCCATTGAGTTTTATATCCCTCTCAGGGATCTCATCATCTTTCATCTGTCTTATCTCTCTTTTTCTATGTGTCAGCTACAAGTATAATGTTTAGAAGCTAAACAAAAGTTTATGTAAAGCTACTCTAAGCACATTGCCAGAACAGAGGAATCATGAAGTGTCTGTTCAGCTAGTGACCGCTCACACTCTGGAATTTTACAATGACCATTACTGAGTTATAAGAGCAATAAAACAGCAATAAAACAGAGTAAAGTTCTAAAGTAAGGGGGTTAAAATTATCTTTATTGTGTAAACATCACTAGGAAATTAAAATTTGAGAACTTTTTTTTCATGGGCAAACCCCTTTAATCCTTTAACGACCTGGCCCTTTTATGTTTTTTCATTTCCATTTTTCACTCCCTACCTTCAAAAATCTCTAATTTTTTTATTTTCACACCTAGAGAGCTCTGTGACGGCTTGTTTTCAGTGTTACAAATTGCACTTCATAGTGACGGTATTTATTATTCCATGTTCTGTGAACTGGGAAAAAAACTCGTTACCGAGTTAAACGCAGTGAAAAACCATTGTTATATTTTGATAGATCAGGCATTTTTGGACGCGTTTATGATTTTTACTGTTTATTTATATCAGTTCTAGAGAAAGGGGGTGATTTGAAGTTTTAGTTTTTTTTTATTATGTTTTTTTAAAAAAAAAATATATATATTTTTACTTTCACTATTTTTCAGACCCCCTAGGGTACTTTAACCCTAGGTTGTCTGATTGATCCTACCATATACTGCCATACTATAGTAAGGCAGTACAGGCGGTCCCCTACTTAGGAACACCCGACTTACAGATGACTCCTAATTACAAACGGACCCCTGGAAGTTGGTAATTTACTATACTTTAGCCTTAGGCTATAATAAACAGCTATAACAGTTATCACAGGTTATCACAGATTTATTATTAATCCTGATTCTTATGACCATCCAACAATTTCAAAATCCAATTGTCACAGAGACCAAAAACAATTTGACTGGGGCTACAATTATAAAATATACCGTTCTGACTTACATACAAACTCAATTTAAGAACAAATCTACAGAACCTGTCTTGTATGTAACCTGGGCACATCGCACAAATTACAAATCGCACATTGTAATCAAATGGTTAAAACAAGACAGCCTTGGGTCTTTGGAAGATTGGGGCTATCATGGCGACCGATTGCCAGTTCCCAAATGACGTCACGGGTAGCGATGATTGTCACCATCATCATTGTGAAGCCACCGGCAGCTTTGCCAACGGTGCTAGCAGCCTGTGAGCCCTCTCTAGCACCTGTGCTCAACGTGCGCTGTATTATTATGTGTGCAATGTGTGGCTGCACCCTGAAATGATCAGAGTTGCAGAAATATCTGACTCCAATAAAGGTAAACAAGTTACAAAAAATGGCTTAGTGCAATGACCTATGTTGTTACCATATCTCCTGAAATACATGTTTGGCCGATATTGCAACTCTTACCACCTTAAAGTGACATAGACTGGGAAATTATCATGTTGGCAGTGAGCAACTGAGCCTGGACTAAGACTGTAAAGGGATTCTGTTAGCAAATTTTACCCCATTAAACTACTATCATCCTCAGGTTGTGTATGAATTGTCCTTTGTATCAAATAACGATTGTGGATATAGTATATGACTGGGTCCATATATATTTACATACTATTTACAAAAAAAAGTCCGTAAGGACCTCATTGAAACCTATTGGTCTAAAAATTAACCTTTATTTATAAAAGTATATATATGATCACATCTAATCCTATAAAAACTACAAATCAATGGTTTTGTTTGCTAGTTCATGATTAGTCACCATGTACGGACAGGAGAAGCGTTTTAGTATACTTGAAGCACACTACCAGGGAGAGCCTGTAGATGTCACTAGTATTTTGTTTGTGAATCAATCAATCACTTTATTATATTTGCAACACTGTAGCGATGTCAGTATAGCCAAATGAAAAGTAACAGATGCACTAAGATGCCGTGCCATGGAGATACAAACACACTAGTACCTATCTGGATTGTCCACATTGGTAAACCTGTTCCTATGTTTTGCGTGTGCTCATGCTACATCTCCTATTGCCCTCACACATTCCAAAGGTGACTGAACTCTCATTTCAATGCTAAATAAATTTCACACTATAGCCCCCTCAACGTGTTTCGCCAAAACAATGGGGTCCTCAGGGGCCATCCAAAACCTGTCCCCCTTTCCCTCTTCATATAAATCTGAACTAATCAGCCAATACTGTCCCACACAAAATCTGTAATCTTCACAAGATCTTCTGCTTCACACTCTTTCCATTGTTCTTACAACCATCACCAGGGCGTCCCACGTGCAGGTCCCATATACCCTCCCATATAGATTGTGAGCATTCAGGAGCTGAGTGCTCCTGGTTCTCATTGTAATATATGTGAACCCCTTACTGAATGTGTCATGTAATGAAAGGAGTTATCCGTTTGTTAAAAATTACTGAGGGCCGAGATGGGGTGGGCTATTTAAACATAGTAAACATCTACTTACCTCGTCCGGTGCATGCTGCTGATGTCCGGCGCTGGGACGGAAGCTCCCATCCGACACCATCTCCCAGCGCTTACAACGCTGACAGATAGGGATGGATGGAAGGAGCCAGACACATCACGGACCGGAAGTTCCCTGTGCGTGGCTTCTGTGCCCCTGTAAACAAACGGGCAACGGATCAAACTGACGTCGGCGCAGGACGTCGGCGCTGCCGGAGGAGGCAGGTACAAGTTAATTATTTTTAAATAGCCCACCACAGCCCGGCCATAAGTAATTTTTAACACTCGGATAACCCCTTTAACAGTGCTCTATAAATAATTAATAATAATCCATACATAATGTACCATTCACTTACTTGTAATTTTTGGATATTTTAGCAGGATGATTATAGCATATGACAGGGTGGTACTGGTGGTCTCAGTGGCAGCCAAAAACAGGTCCATCAAATTGACAACTAAATTTTCGTACTTAAACTCTGTGTTTGGATTGTTTTTTTCCTTGGTATGAAATAGAAAGATTAATAATTGGTTTAATAGGGTGCATAGATTGATGAAAATATTTCACATGGTATGATAATTATTGAAAAAAGACCTGTTGCATTGCTTCATAACTTAATTGTATGTAAATTATTACATATGTGGTCTCATCGTGGAGTGCAAGAAATGTTTCTACAACAATAATAAAAAAATGTTGCCCTGTTTACTTTGACTTTGAGAGGGGGCACTTCATAGGACTAAGAGAAACAATTTGGTTGTTTTGACAAATTGGACACAATCTAGGTTGTTTTGAATCTAGCTGATAAGGTATCTGCAAACAGGGATGTACCGAATCATATGTTTTCTGTTGCATATAAAGCTCCCTGCACACAGCTGCAAAAAGCGGCCACGAGCTAGATGCAAAAGTAGCAGCAGTAACGGCCACTGTAAACTTGCATTGTGCACAGGTTGCTATACTGTAAAAGGTAGGGCAGTTCCCATTCCAGCACAGCCGCTCAGCTCCCTATGCACTCACCCCCTCCCTCTTAAGCCAGCTTGCGGCACTCATCTGCTCATGCGATCGTGTCCATGGAACCAAAGCGCTCTTTCACATTGGCTTTGTTTTTTGCGTCCGTGGTTCAGCGATTTCCACTTTTTCACTCATGTGAATCATGGAAGGCAATAGAAGTCTATGGGTGCCCAAAAAAACTGATGAAACATCGTTTTTTCACTGAAGAGACTGAAAAACCAGGGTCCATGTTTTCAAAGCAATGTTTAAGAGTAAATGTAAAGGGTTTTTTTCACAAATCAATAGCTCTTGGGATGTAAAACAACTTTGCCTATTATCTTTGTTACCTATATTCAGTAGTTTCTTTGCTATAGCCCTCAGATTATCTCATTGCTGCAATAGCTGCTTCCTCTCCACGTGCTGTTAAGCCTTATGAGACCGTATCTTGTTTACACTACGTATTCATGGGGGGGTAGGAGCTGCTGCTCACAGAGAAGGAGGTCATGTAACAGTGAATGTAGCCAAGCTGGAAGTGTAAAGAACAGGGAATGCAAATGTTTCCTGCACAGAATAGTGAGGTACAAGATCTCCCTGTTCCTTTCAGTCCCTCCATCCCAGTCTGTGATTCTACAGAACTTTATCTGTCTCTGCTCTTCTCGCTGCTCACTTCCCCCATCTTGTCATCAGCGTATCAGCTCTGTCCAGATAAGCCTTACTTATTTAACTCACTTATTACATGTTCCCTGCTCCGAGTTTTTAGAATTTATTTATACTACAGGCTCCAGGCCTTGTCAGCTAGTGATGGGAACTATGGCTCTTCTTAGTGAGCTGGCTCATTAAGCTCAGCTCAATATGAAGAGCCGGCTCTTCTGGCTCCTGAACGGCTCCCTATTACATGTATAATAGGGAGCCGCAGTCCAGCCAGTACCCCCCGCTCCACACCACTTTTAACCCGATTATATCGGGATAAAAGAGGTGTCTTGAGGTGGTTAGGGGTGGGGTTAAGCGAGCCATCGGCTCACTGAGGGGAATTGGCTCCCGTCGTTCGCGAACGACACATCACTATTGTCGGCACAGGCAGAGGAAGGAGACTTTGCAGCATTAAGATAATCTGAAAAGTATATCAAAGAAACTGCTGGATATATGTAATAAAAGTAATAGGCAAAGTTGTTTTACATTCCAAGAGCTATTGATTTGTGGGGAAAAAAAAACATTAAAGTTAATCTTAAAGTCTGGAAACATATGTCTAGCTTTCGGTTTTTTATGCAAGGTTTGGGGCTTGCCTGATTTATCTTAGTGGTTTTAAAAGTGGCACCAAAGTCTCAAATGTTTATAAAAGAAATAAACCATTTGCTTTTGTGCATTATGAACCAAACATACCTCGAGGAAGCGAGCAAAAGAGGAAAAAAGTTTGATAAATGACCTCCATTAGAACTGCAGCACTAACAGCAAGGTGCGGCAATTAAGGACACGGCTATTGTGTGTAATTTAACAGCTCAGCTCAATGTAAAAAAGCTAATTAGTGTATTGGTACATGTTTTAGTAGTTTCACTGAATGCAAAACTTACCTGATTTCTTTTTATGAGAAAGCAATCAATGTAATCTCTTGGACAATTCTCATCCAGTGTTTGCTCATGTTCTTTTATTTTCTCCATAACATATTCTTTTAGTTTGTCAAAGTTTTTGAAAAGTCTGTCTTGGGGGCCGGGAAAGTGCTTCAACAAGTTTGGAGCTAAATCAAATATCTAAGAAAAACATGAGGATATGGTTTGTACTTAATTAATGAAAAAAAATTAAATTCAAGGAAAAATTTGGAAAACATTTCTTTTTTTCAGACATATAGCCTAATCAACCAAACTAGTTACTTATTTACATTTACCATATTCTTCTTTATGTTGGCATTTCTTTATTAAATTAATCAAAATAATTAAATTATTTTAGAGAACAATTTATAAAGGGACTTTAAGGCCTATTAATTAGAGCTGCTCCCTTATAATTAACCACATTTAAAAAATGCACCCCACAATTTAAACAATGTTAAAGAAGCTTGTTAACCCATTAAAGATTTTTTTTTTAAAATGTACAGATTTTGTGGGCAGATTTTGATTAAATCAGTTTTAGAACTCAATCACAAATTTGCAAAGTATCAATATCCAAACTATTCAAATTAAGTATAGGCAACTCAAAGTGCCACACATCCCCAACAGATTAATGTATCAAAGAACAGATAGGATGTGCAAAAACCAATTAATTGACAAAAAATAGAAATTTTATTGAATACACTAAGCACTAACATTTAAAAACATTTAAAATCAGCACACAAGAATGTTGTGCTGTGAACAGTGCATGACAATAACATGCTCTTTTGTAATCTCCCCCCTCTAGATCATGGTGGACCTCTACTTGGCGTCTATTCAGATAGAGAATGATGTAAACAATGACTGACTGTGCATTTGTAACCCTCAATAGAAAAGGTGCAACAGATGTCCTGAAATCAATGAATGATACCTATATCCAAGGAAAAAATGCAACAATATACAATGTAAAGGAAATGATCTCACCAAGCATTTGTGGAGGAGATGCAGCGCCCCACGCGATCCGCCTCTGATGTGGCTTCCTCAGGGGTATAGCTGTATCCAAACTACACACCTTAAAGGGAACCTGCCACCACAAATCTACCTATAAAGGTAGATCGGGTGGTAGGTGGATCAATGGGACGTGAGGATAGCCCTTTTAAGGGCTAATCCTCACGTCCCTACACTTTTTTGTTAACTTTTACTAAACTTGTATGCAAATTTACTTATGCGGCTACTGGGGCGTGGAGTAGCCGCATCTGAGGTTACACGAGGCGGCTACTCCACGCCCCGGTAGCCTCTTTTCCCCTCCTACTCACCATCTTCGGCGATCCTGCTACGCGGAGCTGCGCGCCGAAGATGGTGAGTAGGAGGGGAAAAGAGGCTACCGGGGCATGGAGTAGCCACCTCGTGTAACCTCAGATGCGGCTACCCCACGCTCCAGTAGCCGCATAAGTAAATTTGCATACAAGTTTAATAAAAGTTAACAAAAAAGTGTGGGGACGTGAGGATTAGCCCTTAAAAGGGCTATCCTCACGTCCCATTGATCCACCTACCACCCGATCTACCTTTATAGGTAGATTTGTGGTGGTAGGTTCCCTTTAAAGGGGTATTCCCATCTGGACATTTACATTTAATGGAATTAATTTGTAAACATTTCTTCAATTGGATGTTATTAAAAAAAATGTTCCTGTGTGAAGGTAATTTTTCATAAATGTAGTCATGTTGTCCCTTAGAAACGAGATAGCTTCCTTGGATACCACCACCTCACATTTTGACAGCGGTGGCCAGACATGCACTATTGAACCCTGTCTGACAAGTTGGGTGCAGCATTCATTACCACAGGACGGCTGCGGGACATACAGTAACTCCCGGACATTTCATATACAAAAACCTTTTGTGTCTTCGGGCAATGCCTCCAGCGGAGGTGGCCGTTCCTAAAGACACAGTCTTGTTTCTAAGGGACCACATCACTACATTTATGAGAAATTATCTTCACACAGAAACATTTTTTTTAATAACATCTAATTGAAGAAATGTTTATAATAAAATTATAATAAAGCTGAATGTGAATGCCCAGACAAGAATACCCCTTTAAAGTGTTTATCAAGCTATATATTTGGCATTTTAACCCAGTTGTTTCATATAATTTACAGCAAAAATGAAATGTATGTTCTGATAAAATTTAGCTTTGCTTCTCAGCAATACATCAATCATCAGTTTTTTCACTTAACATTGTAGTAAAGAATTGTAGTAAATTGTAGTAAAGATACTTTTGGATCCTTTTTTTTTGTAGTGGACAAAAGCAGTTGAACCTATGCAGAGATAAAGGGTTTTATATTTCTAGAAATAACCTTCTGCAATATGGAGGAGCAATGTGATTCACTAGAAACTGGTTATCCATGTTTAGGGGCGCATACATACATTAAACTCTATAAAGAAGAATTTTATAAAATATCACATTACATTACCATGATATAAAGCCACTGTAAGCTCACAATAAGGGTCCGTGTGCAGCAGAATAGACTACTTAACATGGATCATTCCACGTTATATAGCATTCGCTTTCACTGACCTGAGACCATGGTGAGGTTACAAGGTAGAAAGTCTCCTTCATAAGGGCAAGCATGTTTAAAAAATCCTTATCTTCATAATCATAACGATCCTCAAAGACCACGGAGCAAACAACATTGGACACAGCCAAACTGAATAAGAAGGTAGGATCGAAGAATGCATCTGTAAAAGTAGAAAGATGTTTACAATATGAGAAAATATAATAAAAATAACATTGTTAAAGAAATAAAAGAGCAATACCGCGTCTCTTGAGGAGTTCTTCTCCCAAACACTGTGCCTCCTCTTGTACACGTTCCTCCAAACTTCTCTTTCCCATGCCAAAATTTCTTAAAGTACTTAAAGTAAACCTTCTCATTTGTTTCCACCGCTCTCCATTTGTGAAGATCATACCTGTGTCATAAAAAAACCACTAAGTATATAGTTCACATTTGGGAATATACAGTTTTGTGTAATCATTCATGCTTACCGTAACCACTGAAAACCATCTTTGGAATGGCAAGACTTGGTCGATCACTAAACACTTCACTTTTCTCCAGAAAAGCTTCTCTCACCACATCATAGCCATTCAATATCACAACCTTCTTAGGCCCCAAGTGTGCCATAGAGACTGGACCATACTTTGAACCAAACTAGAAAAAAAAATGTTTAGTTAGTTTTACACTGTCCACAAAGGAATTTATGTTGCCACTTTTATATTTTATGCCAAGGTCTCACACATGCAGGGGTTTCCTCTGCGCTGAATGGGAGACACTAGGGGAATTTATTGAAGGGGGTAGTCTTAAAAACTGTAAAAATCTTATACTCACCTCCCCAGCGCACTTGTTCTTGGTGCTGTCCATCACTGCCAGCCTCTGTTTGTTTACAGAGGACAGTGTTACTGTCCCAACTACTGCCATGTACCTGCTAAACATTGAAACTGATGCTGTAGCTAGAACACTGTAGTGGTCTGGACAGGAGCGCCAGTCTCTGTAAATGAACAGACACCAGCAATAATGGGCGGCCTCATGGGAATGGGAGCTACAGAGGAGCTGAGAGTTTTATTGTTTTTATACCTCCCAAGCTTTATATAATAAAAAAAACAACCAGGCAAGGTCCTTAACCCCATAGCGCAATAAGACGTGCCCTTACGTCCTGATGCGCATGAGGGAGTATGTAGAGGCCTCACAGGCTGAGCCCTCTTCATACTCACCGGGCGTTTGCTTCACAATGAAGCAAACGCCCGTCGCTAACACCCGCGATTGGTGACAGGGGGCTGCTGGCTGTATACTGGGGACAGGGGGCTGCAGACTGTGTACTGGGGGGCGGGGGTTGCAGATATATATATATATTCAGGGGGGCAAGGGATGCAGACTATATACTGGGGAAGGGACTGGCTATCTATATACTGGGGCTGGCACCAATGCATTTCCCACCCTAGGCTTATACTCAAGTCAATGGGGGACATTTACTTAAAGTGTCAGTGTCTGCACTGGCTTTGTTACCGACCTGCTCTGGGAAAGAAGATACACATTTAATATTGTAGAGCTGTGCAGAGACATTTCTGGCGCCGAGGCTATTTTCTGTCCCTGGGACCAAAATCTGTCCCGAGCACCAGAAATGTGTCCCAACAGTCCCTGCTAGACCAGTTTTCTTTTGGTCTACTTTCCGCCAGTTTACAGCGGAAGTTTGAGTTTCCACTCCGCCAAAGCCACGCTCCTTTTCGGAGAAGAGTCGGAGCAGGCGGAAAAAGTCATTTTTTCTGGCGCCGGCAGCTAATAAATAGGTCTAAGAGCAGAACATGTGGTGAGAGCGCCACAAAACTGGCGGAAACGCCATAGTAAATGTCCCCCAATAGGTTTTCTCAGTTTCTGTGTTAAAATGAGGTAACTGTTTCAAAAAAAGGATGTTATGCTGCTCCCATCCCTGCATCCTTTCCAGCATATACACTTCACCCAGATGGGGGTTTTCCCATAAGTGGGTATATTTCATCCACTCGCCTATGACCAAAAGCCTCTTGTACCTTCCCCAAGTTTTCTGAATGGTATCCCTGGTTTAATGAAACAAAAATACACAACGGTAACAAAATTAACTAAATAATACATTTGACAAAAGTAAAAATAAATTACATTTCTCTTAAAATGAACAAACGAAAGGCAGACATTGCTTTTCAACCATACTTCAACAGAATTTTTAAGCGGACTTGTTAAATCGAGGTGTGTCCACTAATTAGCATCACAGGTCCTAATATATAGTATTAGCAATCAGACTCTCCATAGTTACCCTGGAAGGTCTGAAATAATGATAAAAAAATGTGAAAGATTATTTAAAAATTGGGAAAAAAAGTACAATTTTAAATCACCCCCCATTCCCTAGATCATATGTAAAAGTAAATAAACAGTAAGAATCATAAACATGTTCCAATCTATCAAAATATAATAACAATTATTCCCGGTGTTTAACCCCGTAACAGGAAATAGGCCTAAAGTCAAAAATTGCACTTTTTTGACATTTTGAAAAATAAAAAATTCTATAAAAAGTCATACAATCCTCAAAATGGTAGCATTAAAAATGTCATCAAAAGTCGCAAAAAATGACACCACTCACAGCTCCATACACCGAAGTATGAAAAAGTTGCCATGCCAGAACATGGCAAAATGAAGATTTTTTTTTTTTGTACAGGAGGTTTTAATTTTTGTAAATGTATAAAAACATTATAAAACCTTATAACATTATAAATTTGGTATCCCAATGATTGCACCGACCCACAGAATAAAGTTGACATATTATTTGGGGTACACATTGAAAGACGTAAAATCCAAACCTACGATAAAAAGGCGCAAATGCATTTTTTCTGAAACTTTCCTGCATTTGAATTTTTTTTTTTCCGCTTCCCAGTACATGGCATGGAATATTTAATCCCGTCACTATGAAGTGTAATTTGTTAAGCAGAAAACAAGCCTTCATACAGATCTTTACATGGAAATATAAAAAAAGTATGGATTTTTGAATGTGAGGAGTGAAAAATGAAAAACAAAAATGAAAAAGGGCCTAGTCGTTAAGGGGATAAAGGTGAACTTCAAGCTCAACAAACATCAGCTCACACCATCCGTCGTCGTAAGAGCCAAAGTGGACCAAATGGGAGACTACCAAGGAGGAAACCTTTGTTGAAAACAAATCATAAAAAAGCAAGACTGGAATTTGCAAATCTACATGTTGACAAGCCACAAAGCTTCTGGGAAAATGTCCTATGGACAGGTGAGACTAAAATTTAACTTTTTGGCAAGGCACATCAGCTCTATGTTCACAGGCAGAAAAGTGTAGCATATCTTGAAAAGTATACTGTTCCTACAGTGAAACACAGAGAAGACTCTTTTATGTTCTGTGCTGCTCTGCTGCATCTGGCACATGGTGTCTTGAACTTGTGCAGGATACAATGACATCTCAAGACAATAAAGGGATTCTTAAGAGAAATGTGCTGCTCACTGTCAGTAAGCTTGGTCTCAGTCCCAGGTCATGGGTCTTGCAACAGGATAATGACCCAAAACAAACAGCTAAAAACACCCAAGAATGGATAAGAGGAAAACATTGGACTATTCTGGAGTGGCCTTCTATGAGCCCTTACCTAAATTCTAATGAGCATCTTTGGAAGGAGCTGAAATATGCCGTCAGGAAAATGCAGACAACTAGGGCAGTTTGCTCATGAGGAGTGGCCAAAATATCTGTTGAGAGGTGCAGAAGTCTTTTTGACAGTTACAGATATAGTTTGATTGCAGTGATTGCAACAAAATATTAATATAAGGGAACCGTCATTTCTGTCCAGGCCCGTTTCTTGAGTTTTATATGAATTTTTAAATTCTGTTGAATCATGGTTGAAAAGCAATGTCTGCCATTAGTTTACATTTTTTTTTTTTTTTTAACTTTTGTCAGATTAACCCCTTAATGACCGCCGTATCGGCTTTTTACGGCGATCATTAAGGGTACTTCTTCTGACGCGTACGCCTTTCTACGGCGGCGCGTCAGAAGAAGATTTCGGGAAACCGGGTCTCGCTGGTGCCGGTGCCGTTGTCAGGCTGTGATATCACAGCCCAGACCCGGCACTAACCCCCGTGGATCGGACCCCCTCGGTGAGCTTACCTGGGAATCCGATCCCTCCTGCCTCAGCCCCGGGTTCCGACGAGTGACCCGGGGCTGTCGGCTCCTCTCTGTGCCGGGTTCAGCCTCCTGCTTAGCATGCTCAGTTACTTACACTATACACTGCAATACAAGTGTATTGCAGTGTAAAGGCTTGAATAAGACCTGCTGCGATTGAAACGCGCGTCGGGGTGCACGCCAGGTAATATGTCCTCCTCTTGGTCACACTAGCTTCCACTCATTTTGCACTATTTGTATGTGTTTATCCGTGTTTATCATTTGGCGTCTGTGACCTCTGTTATTATTACAGTATACCTGCTAGCTATATAAGGGCTCTACGTCATTATTACTTTACACCCATTGTCGTTCATTACATGTTTGGGTCCCTTATATTGTACATTTTACATTTGTTCATGTATTTTAGGACATATTACCTGGCGTGCTTTTTTGTATCTTTTCTGAGATGCTTCTCAGTCTATTTTATGCATTCCCATTGTTGTTTACTAAATAAAGATTTTCCCTTTTATGTTGTTGCATTGAAGCCTTGTCCTTTCCTCTTGTTTTTATTTATTTGGTATTTGCTGTATAAAAGTCCCATAATCTCCCCAGTAACACATAAAATGCAAATAAAGTAAATAAAACACAAAAACACGTATATATTTGGTATCACCTCGTCCGTATTGATTTGTACAATAAATCTAAATCAATATTGAACCCGCTCGGTGAACTACGTAAAAAAAAACTCGAAAAACTTCCCGTAATATACAATTTTCCATCAAACACCATCACAAAAAATGTTCTAAAAAGTGATCAAAAAAAGTTACGTTCCCTAATATGATACGACTGAAAAGAACAACTGTTTTCGCAAAAAATAAGCCCTCAACCAGATCTGACAACAGAAAAATACAGAAGTTATGGCCCTGAAAATTTGTCAATAGTAAAAACAATGCGATTTTCTCCAATATCGGTTTTGCTCAGGAAAATTGAGCAAAAATAAGAAAAACTATATAAATGAGGTAACACCGCAATCGTAGTGAACCAGAGAATAAAGATAAAATATTATTTTTATGTTACGGTGAGCGGGGGAAAAAAAATGCTAACAATCCAAAATAAAAATTGATGATTTTGTTTGTGTCCCCCTTGACATAGTTAATAAAATCTCATGAATAAGCTATAGACCCCCAAAATGAATTATCTATACATTGTATCTCATCCCATACATAATAAGCCCTCATATGTTCGCATTACCAAAAAAAAAACAAAAAACAATTTTTAGATCATACAATGTGACAATACAAATCTGCTGTGAATGGCGCCTCCATTCATTCTATACTCGGCCGTGCGCCCGTACAGCAGTTTACCACCACATATGTGGTATCAGTAAACTCGGGAGGAATTGGGCATCAAACGTTGCAGTGCGTTTCATCATTTAATTTATTCTGAAACTGTCAGTTCGGCCTAAATGAATGTATTTTCCAAAAAAATTCTATAGTTTCTAAATCGCAGGTCCATATTTTTTAACCCATGTGAAACACTTAAAGGGTTAATAGACTTAATAGAAGTTGTTTTACATATGTTGAGGGGTGAACTTTCTATAGTGGGGTAATTTATGGGGTTTTACTATTATTTAGGCCTCTCAAAGTCACTTGAAAGCTGAGTTGTCCCTCAAAATGTGAGTTTTGGTAATTTTCATGAAAATAAGAAAAATCGCACCTATAGTTCTGCACCTCATAACATCCTAGAAAAATGACACGATGCATAAAATATCATCCCAACATAAAGCATATATTCTGTAAATGTTAATTATCAAACTTTAAAACTTTTAGTTTTACATCTTGTCTGGAAACAAGAACATTTCAAACTTGGAAAATGAAGAATTTTTACAAACTTTTGCCAAATTTTCACTTTTTTTCAGAACGAAACGCAAAACTTATCACTTAAATTTTATAACTAACATGAAGTACAATGTGTCATGAGAAAACATTCTCAAAATCACCTGGATATGTTAAAGCATTCCGAAGTTATAACCAATTATCGTGAGACATGTCAGATTTGAAAAATCGGGTCTGGTCATTGAGCTGAAAACTAGTGTCGGTGATAAGGGGTTAAAGTAATGTCTATGACCATTGTGAGTTTTTCTATCATTAAACAAGGGGTACGAAAATTTTGTCTGTATGTAGATACAAAACTGTATGGCATGCTTGATGTACAATGCATTGTGTTGCAAAAAAAAAAGAAAAACTATAGTATTACATGTAATGACATGTCATAGATCAGGCACATTTTTTTATTTTCACGCTTCTGTTCCTGTAAGACAGGAGAAAAATGAGAATAATGAAACCAGTCACAGCCCGTCACAGAATAGGTATGTATATATTTTTTTATTGTTAATTTTTACCTCGGGTACCAGTGAGCAGGGAGCACATAATATATGTGTCTCCAGTTGTTCTTACATAAAGATTACATATAACGGTGATCTAATGGTAAAAGCCCATTAGAGGAATGTTAATGCAGGCGACCCCTAGTTACAAACAAACCTCTGGATGATGCTAATTTTCTGTACTTTTGTCTTAGCCTACAACAAACAGCTGTAACAGTTATCACAGGTGTCTGTAATGAAGCTTTAGTGTTAATCCTGGTTCTTATGACAACCCAACATTTTTAAAATCCAATTGTCACAGAGAGCAAAAAAATTCTGTCTGGGGTTACAATTATAAAATATACAGTTCCGACTTACATACAAATTCAACTTAAGAACAAACCTACAGAAGCTATCTTTTACATAACCCGGGGACTGCCAGTAATGACCTGTACACAGGGGAATAGTTGTCAAAGTGGTAAATCCCGGTATGAAGAGAACAGCGCTTTAGCCTTCACCAGGAACTATGCCAGCAGACCCCATCTGAGTCTTCCCTGCATGTCTCTCACCTCCTTCCCTTTGCTCCAGGAGTCCCTGTGATATCATCAATGAACTGACCTTCAGTTGTGCATTAGAGGGAGTCATTGTGTTAGGGGGCTGATTAACCCCTTAACGCTGAAGCCACTTTTCACCTTCCTGACACGGCCCATTTTTTTCAAATCTGACGTGTCTATTTAAGTGGTTATAACTTTGGAACGCTTTAACATATCCAGTTGATTTTGAGATTGTTTATTCGTGACACATTGTACTTCATGCTGGTTGAGAAATTTAATCAATATATTTAGTATTTATTTATGAAATAAATGGAAATTTTGAAAAAATTTTGAAAAAAACAATGTTTTCCAAATTCAAAATTTTCTACTTTTTGGAAAGTTGGTCATATCACTAAAATAACTTGATAACTAACATTTTCCATATGTCTGCTTTAACTTGGCATCATTTTTCAAACCTCTTTTCCTTTATTTTGGATGTTAGGAGGCTTATAACTTTAGGTGCAATTTTTCAGATTTTCACAAAAATCATCAAAACCTACTTTTGGAGGGTCAATTTAGTTAGAAGTGACTTTATAAGGCCCACATGACAGAAAACCCCCACAAATGACACCATTTTAGAAACTACACCACTCAAAATATTCAAAACAACCTTTGGGAATTTTGTTAACCCTATGAGCGTTTCATGAGGGTGAAAGATAAATGAAAGTGAAATTAGAGAAATGTAATTTTATCTTACTATAGATTCATTGAACACTAAAATTTGCACCTTCACAATGGGTTAAAAAGGAAAATGCATTTTACAATGTTGAGGGCAATTCCTCCTGAGTATGCCAATAACCATTTTGTCACTGTACCCTGCTGTACAGGCACATGGGGGCACTTGGAATGGAAAGAGCGTTGTTTTGTTTTTGCAGGGCAAATATGGCTGAAAAAGTTTTCATGTGTCAGGATGCATTTGGAGAGCCCTAATGGTACCAAAACAGAGGAAAGCCCCAACAAGAGACACCATTTTGGAAAGTACACCCCTTGGAGAGTTTAGCAACGTGTAATTTGTGTATTTTCCCCAACAGGTGTTTGATTCAATTAGGCCCCAAAAGGGAAAAAAGGTGAAAATTTTCTAAAAAAAAAAGTCACTTTTACCCCAAATTTTTGTAAGCCACAAGGGATAAAAGATTAAAAGATGAAACAACCCCATAAATGTGTAAAACTATTTCTCCTAAGCACAGAACTGCACCACTTTTGCATATAAAGTGTTGTATGGGTACACAGAAGGGCTCAGAAGGGAAAGAGGGGCTTTGGCCTTTTAGAAGCCAGATTTGACAATCATCCTTTACATGTGTCAGGATGCATTTGGAGAGCCCTAGTGGTACCAAAACAGAGGGGAACCCCAACAAGTGTCACCATTTTGGAAAGTGCACCCTTTGGAGAATTTAGCAAGGTGTAATATGTGTATTTTCCCCTACAGGTGTTTGCTTCAATTAGGTCCCTAAAAGGAAAAAGGTGAACATTTTCCCAAAAAAGTCAATTTTACGGCTAATTTTTGTATCCCATAAGGCATTAAAGATGAAACAACCCCAAAAAATGTGTACTAGCATTTCTCCCGAGTATAAAATTGCCCCACACATGCAAATAAAATGTTGTATGAGTACGCAGTGAAGCTCAGAAGGGAAAGAGGGGCGTTGGCCTTTTAGAAGCCAAATTTGACAGACATCCTTTACATATGTCAGGATGCATTAAGAGAGCCGTAGTGGTATCAAAACAGAGCGGAACCCCAACAAGTATCACCATTTTGGAAAGCACACCCCCTAGAGAATTTAGCACGGTGTAGTATGTGTATTTGTCCATAAAGGTGTTTGATTTAATTAGGACTTAAATAGATAAAAGGTGAACATTTTCTTATAAAGGTCATTTTACTCCTGTGTGTAAACCTATTTCTCTCAAGTGTAGAAGTACCCCACATGTGTATATAAAATGTTGTATGGGCGCACAGTAAAAGGAAAGGGGAATGTTTGCCTTTTAGAAGCCAAATTTGACAGAAATGTTTGACATGCATTTGGAGAATCCTAGTGGTATAAAACAGATAATAATCCGAAAAGTGACCCTAATTTTTGAATGTACACCCCTTAGAGAATTTTGCAATGTGTAATATATGTATTTGCCCCTACAGGTGAATGATCTAATTAGGCCCTAAATATTAAAAAGGTGAAAATTTTCCTATAAATGTTACTTTACCCCTAATTTATGTAAGCCACAAGGGATAATATATTAAATAATCCCAAAAAAGGTGTAAAACTATTTCTCCCGAGTGTAGAAGTACCCCATATGTGCATATAAAATGCTTTATGGGCGCACAGTAGAGGAAAAGAGGAATGTTTGTCTTTTAGAGGCCAAATTTGACAGAAATCCTTCACATGTGTTAGGATACATTTGGAGAGCCGTAGGGGTACCAAAACAGAGGAAAACCCGAAAAGTGACCCTAATTGTTGAATGTACACCCCTTGGGGAATATAGCAAGGTGTAATATGTGGTGTAGTGTAATACACGTGGTGAAATGAGCATTTTGAACATACAGGTGGTTTCCAAATATGATGTGCAATGGAGTCCAAGATGGAAATTTCAATTATTTCTGGAAAGTTCAGTGCCCGTTATGTGGCGCCCCTTATGAAATAATGGAGGGGTATAGGGAGCAACGGGACATAATAGTTGTTATTATTCATTTTACCGAAATTAATTCACAACAGGTTGGGCGTGAATTGTGAATGTGTTGCGTATAAGGAGGTAGAATATACCAGGGGACCAACTAAACTTTTGTCACTCTGGAGTTGTCGCAGGTCTCTTAGTAGTATATAGTGTCCATCCTAACTTCTCTTTTGGAACAGACTCTTTATTGAGTCTTACCTTTAGAAGCAGCAGAATTCACCGGGAAAATGCTGTCCTGGCAAAACACAGGAACATCTAAACCAGAGGTACTGGGGCCCTGTCCTTCTTGTCCCAATATTAGTTTCCTAATATCTTCCTCTTGAAAACGGAGAAATGATACGGCAGGACATGCACATTGGAACAGCTCGTAAGAGTTGTACAGCATAATCTGTACAATGTACATGGCCAGCGCTTTTGTACCATATCTTCGTTTTTCGTAGGGAAATTATCGCCAAGTGTTGCTCTTATTCACCCTAGAGATGCCCTTTGTGACGAATGTTGCTGCTTTTGGCTGGACCAAATCGACCAGCCAATAGCGGCAAACATGGACAGAGGGGGGCAACAAAACCTTTCTGGACCGCAAGGCAAAATTGGTGGCTGTCAGGAACAGCCGCCACCCTACCCCGATCACCGTGTCTACAGACATAGTGACCGGTATTACTGACGTCATAAGTAAATTCGCTGCTATTGGCTCGTCTGAATTGATGAGCCAATAGCAGCGATAATAAACTGGGGGTGTGTGGGGGGGACGTAAACCTTCTGGTCCATGGGGCAGGATGGATGGCTGTCAGGAACAGCCGCCGTCTTACCCCGATCAGTGAACAGCCGCCGTCTTACCCTGACCGGTGTTGGCAAGTCACTACCCGCCGCACCGTTCTATAACAACGCTCGTTGGGAATAGGCTATACAATCTTTATTTATTTTTTAAGCAATTTAGACAAATAAGGGCTTATTTTTTGCGAGACGGGATGCACTGTAAAAAAAACCTTAATTTTAGTGGGTTTTTAGCTTATTGAAGCAATTTTATTAACTTTTTACGTGTGGAGGAAAATAAAATCATCAATTCTTGTTTTGGATTTTTAGCATTTTTTTGGGGGGGGTGTTCACTGTAGCATAACAATAATATATTATCTTTATTCTATGGATCACTACGATTACTGTGATACCTCATTTATATAGTTTATTTTATATTTGTCCAATTTTATTGAAGGAAAACTAGAATAGAAAAAAATTGCATTTGTTTTAGTATTGCCATTTTTATAGTGGCATAATTATAGTATTTTTTGGTTTAGCTGGTTGTAAGCTTATTTTTTGTGTGACAAGTTGCTCTTTTTATTGGTATCATTTTGGTGCTTGTAACTTTTTCGGATCACTTTTTAGAACATTTTTTGTAAAGCAATTTGATAAAAAGTTTTAATTTTTGGCAAGTTTTTTTTTTTTTTCTTTTTACCACGTTCACCGAGCGGGTCCAATTATGATTAGGATTTATTGTACAGATTGTTACGGACGCAGCGATACCAAATAAGTTTTGGGGGTTTTTCGCGATTTAGTATTTTTTATACTTTATTGCTTGTGTAAAGGGAAATGTGGTGTTTGGGGGGACTTTCACTTTCTTTTGTTATTTATTTTTATTGTAAAAAACTTTTATTTATTTATTTTTACTTTTTTTACTGTTACTGACATCTAAGCTTGAACAAGTGATCTTCTGATCACTTGTTCAAGCTTTTTTACAGGTTACACAGTGCAATACAGAAGTATTGCACTGTGTAATGTAAGACACTGAGCATGCTGCGCATGCCCAGTGTCTTACAGCCGGGTCCTGCCAGAAGGCAGGGACCCGGCTTCCGGAGGAAGATCTCACAGCACCGGCAGTCCCGGGGCTGCGATCGGAGCAGCGGACCCCCAGGTAAGCGCCGCGGGGGGGTCCGATTCAACTTTAACTTTAAATGCCTCTAACACGCCGCGGTCAGCGATCGCGGGTGTTAGAGGCGGGTGTCAGCTATAACATATAGCCGACACCCGCAGCTTCTGGCGCTGGCTCCGTTCAGGAGCCGGCGCAAGAAGCTTGACGTAATAGTACTGCATTTTGCGGGAACGCACCTCCCGCGATGCAGTACTATTACGTCAAATGTCGGGAAGGGGTTAAACTAGCTACCTGTCATAGTACAAGTTCCTGACAATGACACTGTGTGCATCATATACACAATGTAAATGAACAAGCTGCAGATTCAGGCCGGCGGCACACGTGGCTTTTTGAACCTGCCTTTTTGGGCTGTTTTTTAACAGTCCGTTATGAAATCATGCATTTTTGAACAATGCATCTGTTTTTGACCTGTTTTATCAATTATCTTAATTAAAACAGGTCAAAAACGGATGCTTTTTTTAAGGCATGTATTTTTTAACGGACTGCTTTAAAACGGCCCAAAAAGGGGTTCAAAACGCCACATGTGCCACTGGCCGCAAGGAACAGCTATTGGGTCATTTATTTACGTGGCCCACAGAAGAAGTTGACATGACCAGAGCATCAGCTGCATATACTGAATAAATGAGCTGGAGTTATATGGCCTTCTATTGGGGCTGTGAGCTGCAGTAGAAATTAATCTTGTATTAGCTGCAGATCGTGACTCTGAGTGACAGTAAGGAGAGAAAAGTGTAATCCCTATTTATATAAATAGGGTAAAGAGGTTTTCAGAGAATACAATTTTTTCTATGTGGCTGGGGGTGCTATAAAAATAATAAAGAGCTCACCTCTTCTGGTGCTCCTGTTTACTCGTGTTGCCCTCCCAACCACAGCCACACCTACTATAAACTGAAAAAACTTTTTTTATGCAGCCCTCACCTGGCCGCATAAAAAATTTTTTTACCGTCTCGGACAACCCCTTTAAGAAATCATGAGGAGACACAGGCTGCAGCTGCCCCTCCCCCAGAACATAACAATAATAATAATAACAGGGATGAATTGGCGCATGTCTCTCCCCAGTGCTGTAATTTTGAGAGAAAAGCTGTTGGTAAATAAAGATTACAAGTTATGTAATATTCTGAAACTTATTGAACAGCTTCAGTAACTTAAGAGTTATTAAGCCATTAAGTAGAACTACATTGTAAGGTCTGAAAATAAGTCAATAACCATGCTTCGTCATTTTAAGGTAGATGATGACAGAATAATGTAAGTGAATAAAACTCTATAAACCTGAAGTATATTTGACAATATAATGTTTATCTTTTGAAAATCAAAAATCAAGATTAAAAATCAAGATTAGACTTTGATTTTAAAGCAATAAACACAATGTAATATGCAGAATCTGCCCAAATGCAGTTAAGTAACTACCCCCGCCCCTTAGCACACTTACATAAGCTTACAGGCACACAACATGACAACATACAGTTGATGGCAAGAATCTGCTGAAAGCTGCATCTGTTGTTCAGAGAACCAAACATCCCTTCAAACTGACCTTGACAAACTCATCTACCATGTTCCTGAAATCAATCTGCAGAACATTCCCCAGGAGAGGTAATGGAGTCGGTCCTGGAGGATACTTCAATTGTTGTCCTTTCCTTCTGATCCACTTGGTCACCAGGAATGTGAGCATGAAAACCAGTAAGAGTGATCCATAGCCTGGAAGCTCCATATCTGCTGCATTAGCTGTGGTTCTAGAGAACAGTCGGGCTCATGTGAAATGCTATACACACAGCAGGGCGTTTCTGTGTGGGTACTTGTGTAAGTATAGCCACACCTCACTATATGAATGGAAAAACCCTTCCCCCATGTAGCTGCGCCTTATATGTCACAAAGAAGGGATTTCAAGGATTTCAGAGATTCATAGAAACATCATAGAAAAGAGAGGAACATAAAGCTGTAGTTTAGGTCTGTTCTTGTCTTTCTAAAGTTCCTGCAGGCACAAAGCATTTAAGAGTAAGGATAGGAGTCTGCATGTCCCCCCTTCCCAGTCTCTATCAATCCTCTCCCTATACATCTATTTCACAGCTTTCTCAGGCACATGAGAAGTACACATTTAAAACCATTAGAAATTAGAATGTTTTTAGGCAAATATGTGCGGTCTGACAATTTTTCGCTATATTAAAGGGGCTTACAGACGAGTAGTTTCCAAGTACCAGTTTTGGACGGGCTCACATCCCTTATAGTTAATGAGTTACATCACACATGTTTTTTTTTTTTTTTTAACATAAGTCGGCGCTGCTGCACGAAAATAGTAGTCTTCCATAGTGGAGTGCAGTTCATTTTTCTCTGATCCATTGCTATAGAAAACATACGCCACTTACAGATTTTTTTGGTAAAAGCTTTTCACATGCCAAAAGATGAATGTGGTCAATATTTTTTATAAAAAAGAATAATTGAAAAATGCATTGTATTTGCATAGTGTCAAAGTGCAACGCTTTTTTTTGATGCATGCCCAAAGATTTCAATTGGGCGTTTTCAAGTGCGATTGCGCATTTAAAAAATCATGCCTAAATAAACCTTTTCAATATAATGAGTTAATCAAATTTTGTCCAATTGCACACCAGTTTTGCATCAAAGTTTTTCCTTTTAAATATCTTTTTATAGGTTTTTTAATATAATTATATAACAACAAATAAACAATTGCTCCGATAAGTACTACAATAGCGTTGAGAAATAGAAGTAAAACACATTAGAGAACATGTTAACAAGGAAATAATTAAGACACAAAAAATGTTGTGGACTTCAATGGTAAAGTCCATTATCTATATGGAAAAATTGTGATAGTGGCTGGGGAGCGAAAGTGAGTAAGGGATAAATTAAGAGAAAGATAAGGGAGGTTAGACATTCTCAGGGGTATCTTTATCTAGTATGGGTAGACATAATTGCAAGGCAGAACTAGTTCAGGTTAGGCGATCTTCCAGTGCTTTAAAGACGTTGTATCCAGTAAGGCTGTGGGCCCTAACCTTTCTGTATTCAGGGAAAAGCTGCACCCAAATTGTTTTTATTAAAATTGTGTACCCAGCAAATACCCAATATCTAACCAAAACCCATATACAGTATGTGCCATTGCCTACAGTCCCCTTTTCTAGTGCTCTCTTTTATGTAACCCCCTCCCGTTACTGTAGCCCCTTAATAGTGCCCCATTTTTGTAGACCCCCTTTATAGTGCCTTTTTATATAGCCCTCTTTTTATACCACAAGTATACCATTAAGTATTAGACAATGTGAGTAAAAGCCTAGGTACCTAATTTTACCAGAAAATACACTGGGAAAATGACTTGAGTATAAGCCTAGTGTGGGAAATGCAGCCACTACTCACTAATAAAATTTCCAGAGTACAACTCCCTCAAAAACATATAGCCCCCATAGTAATGTCCCCTGCCCCCTTAAAATTAAAAACTGTATACCTACTGCCAATGCGTCTCTTCTCCCTGCAGCTTCCCAGCAGACGGCCAGAGGCATGTGTATGCGTTCAAAACGTACGCACACACTATGGCACGGCAGATTACATCATGGTGCTTGCACACGGGCAGAGCGCATAGACACGCCTCTGGCCGTCTCCGGGTAAACCACATGGAGAAGAGGAACGTTGGAGGTAAGTATTTTCTTTCTAAGTTCCTTTGGCCGCGGCCCGGGATCAAGTGTTCCATGGTCCGGTGGTTGTGGACTGCTGCATTAGGGGAAAAATTATTGCAATTAAATTGTACTGAATGAGATTAATGCTGTGTTGAGGGATTATAAGGAGACCTCAAGTAATGTAACTATAGGGATCAGATCTTTAGAAACTTTTGGTGTTTACATAAATGCAGATTTCAGAGGCTTTATTTTTTAAATTTATTTTACCAATGAAGGAAGAAGTGGGTTTTTCCAATCACAGTGGAGGGGGATTTTGGTTTTAATGGGGAGAATCCAGAGCTGTCTGCTGAAACAAGTGTTGTGGAGGGGTTGAACTTCCCACTTCTTCATATTCTTGTTATTTCTCAGGGACGGATATATCCGTTGCTACGTTGATACTAGCTTGTCATCGGAGTTAAGCTGGCATCAGTATATAGTGTAACATCCAATTTCAGAGTGAGCTCCGATCACGGGTGTCTATTCTATTAAATGCCATGGCAAGCGTGACCGCTGCATTTATATAGCCTTCTGGGATCTCTCCCCTACAATCAACTGTCAACCAACCCCGCTTGTGAGATCCTGTTAGAACCAATAAAAAAAAGTTTTTAAAAAAAGTTTTTAACAAAAAAAAATGTATAAAGATGCCTGTAAGCCCTACTAGCAAATAAAACGACAAAGCGTGAAAAAAAGGTCATTGTAACCAATGTAAAAAAAAACACAATGTGACCAGTATAGTATCTGTAACAACCTGCTGCATGGCACTCACACACAACAAGTATGAGGTGTCTGAAATTGCATTAAAAAATGTAAGATTTATTTTAAACTTTTGTGAATGTGTAAATCTTAAGGCTAATTGAATGTATTACCAACAAAAATTAAACCATTCTAAACTTCACCATCATTTTGTTTTAATTACTATGCAGAGCTCAAAGGTTGAACATTTTCTTAAAATAAGAATAATATTCTTTATTTATATAGCACCATCAAATTCTGCAGCGCTTTAGGAATCATAGAAGACATATAGAAAAATAATAATGTTACAGGGCACAACCCGTTATTTAGAAAAATAGGAATGCTTAATCAGTTAATAGTTTGAGGGGTGGTGTAATTTTTAAAATTGAGTGATTCGTAGGGGGATTCTAAAAATGTTTATTTCAAAGTCATAAAAAAAAAATCCCCAAATTTTCAATTTAACCACTTATCTCTCCGTATCTATGCGCCACTGATGCCAGCTCGGCTCTGGATCGGAGCTGAACCGTCATCAGGAACCACGGGGTGCCAGCGGCATCTAACATGTCTCTGGGGGTCTTTTCCCCCATGATGGCCCCCCCGAACCGTTTTTGGGGGCGCCGATCATTGCTATGGCATTTCTGGGGTCCGATCAGGACCCCAGAAATGCCTGAAGGCAGTGCTTGAAAGATGCCTTTCAGGCACAGTGCCAGCCTATGCATGTGCATAGGCTGACACTGCTAGTACCCTGCAATACATCAGTATTGCAGAGTATTATCATAAACAAGCAATCAGATGATTGCTTGCTCATGTCCCATGGTGGAAAAACTATTTTTTATTGAATAACATTTTTTTTTTAATTTTTCCACAATGGGACATGAGCAAGCAATCATCTGATTGCTTGTTTATGATAATACTCTGCAATACTGATGTATTGCAGGGTACTAGCAGTGTCAGCCTATGCATAATAAATCAATAAAAATGCCCATAAGCCCCATAACATATAAAGAGACATATAACCCCAAAAAAAGTCTAAATCATAACAAAAACCCCACAGATATAGTATCACCGCGTCCTTAACAACCCGTAGAATAAAAGTAAATCATTATTGAACCTGTACGATGAACTCTGTTTGAAAACCCACCAAAAATTATCATTTTTACCTATTCAATCTTAAAAAAATGCAATAAAAAGTGATCAAAAAACATATGTACTCCAGAATGATACTGGTGCAAAGTACAACATGTCCCGCAAAAAATAAGCCATCAACCAGCTCCGTAGCCAAAAAAGTAAAAATGTTATGCCACTTGGAAAACGGCAATGCAAAAATGATAGATTTTTCCCATATTAGGGTTTTATTTGACAAATTTAGTAAAACGTAAAAAAAATCTACTCTTTTCTACTCCTGCCCTCAAAAACGAGTTCCTAAATTTTCAACAATAGGTGATACCAACCCCAAAATGGCAACACTGGAAAAAGCATCTCATCCCACAAAAAAAAAAATGCGGTCATGGCCCCAATAACGAAAAAGTGAAAATTTTATAGCCTACAAAAGGAGAAAACTAAAATCCTGGCAGCTGCAGGGTGCTCCTTCCCTTCTGCGCCCCGCTGTGCACCCATAAAACAAGTAACGTCCACATGTGGGGGGTCTCTGTACTTGGGAGAAATTGCAGAACAAATTGTATGGTGGGTTTTCTTTTTTTATCTTTTGGAAATGTGTAGATTTTAGGGCTAAATGAACGTATAACTGGCACAATTTGACCATTCTAAATTTCACCTCCATTTTGATTCAATTACTATGAAGATCTCAAGGGCTTAATGATCTTCCTTAAAGCTGTTTTTGATAGTTTGAGGGGTGCAGATTTGAAAATGGGTTAATTATATAGGGGATTTTGATGCTAAATATGTAAAATTTCATTCAAAACAGTATTTATCACCAAAAGAGTAAATTCTGAAAATACGGAAAATCGCTATTCGATTTGTAAGCTGCGCGACATCAAAATATATTATCCAGACATTTCAAAAATTCTGAAAATGTAAAGTAGACATACGGGAAATGTTATTCAGCAACTTACCGTATATACTCGAGTATAAGCCGAGACCCCTCATTTTACCACCAAAAACTGGGAAAACCTATTGACTCGAGTATAAGCAGAGTGTAGTATACAGCTAGCCAGCCCCCTGTAGTATACAGCCAGCCCCCATGTAGTATACAGCCAGCCCTCATGTAGTATACAGCCTGCCCCCATAAAGTATACAGCCTGCCCCCTGCCAAGCGTATAAAAAAATAAAAAACTTAATACTCACCCTCCGGTGTCCGGATCGTTGGCGCGGGTCCCGATCTTCAGCGCGAGGCTCCTGATCCTTGGCACGGTACCAGGCGGCGGCTCCTCTTCTCTCTTCTGTAGCCGTCAGATCACTTCCATGCGATCTGCTGGCAGTCGCGCACTATGATACCGCGGTTCGCGGCTGATGACGTCATAAGCTGCGACACCGCTGCATCTTATTGTGCGGCCACCGGCAGATCGCATGGACGTGATCTGCTGGCTACAGAAGAAAAAAGAGGAGCCGCCGCCTGGTACCGTGCCGAGGATCGGGAGCCTCGCGCTGAAGATCGGGACCCGCGCCAACGATCCGGACACCGGAGGGTGAGTATTACGTTTTTTATTTGACACGTGTATAAGCCGAGGTGAGGTTTTTCAGCACATTTTTTGTGCTGAAAAACTCGGCTTATACACAAGTATATACGGTATTTAGGTGGTAAATCTATCTACTTGAAAATGTAATGATTTCGAATTTCAAAAAAGTTAAATTTTTCAAAAAAATTCATCATTTTTTTATTTTTTTTTTAAATAAACGCAAAACTTATCAGCCAACATTTACCACTAAAATGAAGTACAACATGTGGGGAAAAAACAATCTCAGAATCGCTTTGATAAGTAACAGTGTTCAAAGGTTATAACCATATACGCAAGTCAGAATCCAAAAAATGGGGGCTGAGCCTTAAGCTGTAAAATGGCTATATCCTTAAAGGGTTAAAAATTTTGGGGAAAAAATGAAAATCTCTGTTCGATTTGTAAGCAAACAATCTCAAAATCATTTTGGTAAGTTAAAGTGTTGAAAAGTTATAACCATATAAAGCGACACATCAGATTCTGAAGTTAACGTACAAACTGGATAAGTCCTGTGGGAGTAGTCCTTAAACAGAAGTTCTGTCTATTTTTAACCACTTTTATGATAGAGATATCGATTTTATGAATATAATTTCATAAGGAAGATTCTCCTGGGTTAAATAAGAGTCTATTTTTACATTCTTTTGGTAATACCTAACATTTTTCTGAATCCTTCCACTCCTCTTTAATGAGGTCTTTCAGATTTTCACTTACTAATAAATGGTCTTCTGTTTATCTCTTATACCCACATACAGTTCATCCTGAAACTATGTTCCACAGTATCTTCACTCTCTAGGGTGTCCCTGATCAAGCACATAATTAGAAAACATAATTGCAGAAAAAAGGATTTCAGCATCCAAGGTTGAATAAAATTAATCTTCTTTATTTAGTAGAAAAGCATTAAAAAGTCCATACAAGCAAGAACCTACGCGTTTGACTAAGGGTGTATCCCAAAACAGGTAGATACTTGCTTGTATGGACTTTTTAATGCTTTTCTAATGTATAAAGAAGATTTATTTAATTCAAGCTAGGAAATCCTTTTCTACAATATCATGGGCATTCACCTAGCCAGCGGGTTATTTCCTCTGCATCCACCTGATATGGAATTAGCTTGAATGGACTATTACTCGAGGTGAAAGACTGCTGTGCATCCTGCCTTGCTTTCTTGTGTGCATTAGAAAACATATATTTGGGGTCGAATATTTAAATTCTGATTAATATTTGAGCCAGAGGCCGCTGTCACACATGCCGCTTGCGTTGCGTTTTATAACTCAACGCTAGTGCACAAGTGGCGGGACTTGCCCATATCGCATAAGTGCTTGCAGTGAAACGCATGCAATAGTTAAAAAGCCCCCAGAGTCTTGCATTTAAACAATAAACCAGGGAATGCATATGAGATTGGGCCAAGGTCCACCACTGTGCATTAGGAACACAACACTAGCGGCACATGTGACCGCTGCCAGAAGGTGATTCTGAAGCAGCTTTTGAGCCAAATATAACTACAGATTGGAACTTTTTTAAAGCAGGTTCTTGATCTGAGGTCCTAATTTCCTCTTTAAATAAGCTTCTTAATTCCTCTAGAAAAAAAAAGTTTTCCTCTCATTCAGAACCTTTTTAAAGCAATTTTTACATAAAGCTTTGTGATATGCCTAAGGGTGATGCCAAACATGGCGTTTTGAAACCGTTTTTGGTCCGTTTTTAAGCAGTCCGTTAAAAAACGCAACTGTTTTTTAAAAACGCATATGTTTTTTGGAAGTGCATCCGTTTTTGTCCGTTTTTAATTGCGCAAATTTGGAAAACCTGTAAAAAACCGCATGCGGTTTTTTTTAACGGATTGCTTAAAAAACGGACCAAAAACGGTTTCAAAACGCCATGTGTGGCATCACCTTTAGGTAGTTTTGAATAACATTTTTTAGTAGGAGACAATTAAGGTTTATCTTTCTCATTCTATTTCCCTTTCTCTTTAGGTAGATCTTTCTCCTGCACAGAGGAAATATGTATAAGAGATACAGTACACAGATGATTGCCCCAGGTGTGGGTACCAAAACAAATGGTGAGTAAAAACAATGGTCACATAAAGAGCCCAGGTATAGAGGGGAGAGGTCCAAGTCATTAGCCAAATCCATCAAGCAAAGTGCCTCTGCAGACTTACACACTAGATGTATGAGACCTCAGAGCATGACTGCCGAACCTACAGGCTGATATTTATACTTACCTTCCTGTGTTCCTTGCGTCTGACCAGCACTCCGGTATTCTCTTCAGACTTCCCCACTTCCGCACTCCCACCCAGCTATGCCAATAGTGGGGCATTTTTTACTGCACAGATGCCAGGAGTAGACAGAATACATACTGGCCACCGCAAAACCCCAGAAGCTATGGTGACTGGAGGAGATCCTTAAAGGACCTCTGGATCCAGGAACCAGAAAGGAGCCCCCAGGGACTCAATCAAGATCAGTGGGTACAGGTGCCTGCTGTAGTCACGAGGCACCATCCAGATGAGTGAGAGAAACTTTCTCTCAATACTGACCCTATAGTGACAGGAAAAAACTGAGGGAGTTTGTGGGACGCGCCAAATGAAACTCTCTCAATTTCCTGTCCAAGGATTCCATCCAGAGAATAATAGAAAGATTTGTACCTCTTCTGTATTCTAGGCCCACGTCTGCTTTTGGTTTCCAAACAATGATGTAATAATTTCTATGTTGAAATTGATTTTGGACAGCTTCACAGCGCCATGTTTTGTATAATAAGATACATGTCCTGGCTTCAATTCCCCAATCTATGGGCTATTGACATATTCTTAGGAATAGTTTTGGGTGCCATAGCATGTTTGTACCATAATAGCAGGAACCCCCGACAAATGAATATTCCCCTCAAACACTTTACCAAGGGCTACAATGAGCATTTTAGTCCCACATGCATTTATAAACATTTGCCTGAAATAAAATTAAAAAAAAGGCAAAAGAATAAACAATTTGACCCCCAAATTTATTTTGCAAATAGTTTAAGGAGTAAATGTATCCTACTGTTTGTTTCCTGTCGTGAAGATGAGCTTGTAAGAAACAGGGCACCATAGGGCCTTTTGCTGGACTAGAGTCATTTTTACCTCCCAGGTGCTTTCCAAAAGTAATTTGCAATGCATCCAGATTTTCTACAAATGTACTATTTAGTGCCCAGATTGTGTCACTATGAGAAGTTCATATGCCATGTTTCTTGATTTTATAAATATCAATAATAATATGTCACGTGACACTTATATGAAAACGCTATAGGATTCAAGAGGAAAAGAGCATGATGGGCATTTGAGGCCTAATTTGTTGACTTCCACAGCACTGCCTCTGAATTTAAATTAAAAAAAATAAATAAATCCAAGTGATCCTATTTTGAAAACTACACCCCTCATGTTATTTAGCAAGTGATGTAGTGAGTGTTTTGACTCGTCTGGACCTTTCAAAATTGTATGTGAAATGACTGGTATGAAGTTAAAATTGCACAGTGGTATATTCCTACAAATATGGTACTGTGAGATGTTAGCTATCTTGTTATTATCATGGGTTTTAGGATTTTAGTATCGCTCGACAATTGGCCTTAATCCTTTTTCTAAAAATATCACAGGGTTCAGAAGTGAATGACCACCACACCCATGACAGCCCAAGTCATTTAGACAGTAACGGTATATGATATGAGTGAAGAGACCCCCTAGCATTCAATTAGACAATACTTCTCCTGACATCTAAACAAAGAAACACGCTTTCTTTCTCTGATTTAAGATAGCTACAAAAAGAGGGGATGGTTATATCCTAAGACCTATGGGAATTGAAAACTACCTTAGGTAGAAAACCTGGATCTGGCCTAAGGATAACTTGTCTTTTAGTATCCTACAATACCGAGTTATGCAAGATAGGGCAGCTAATTCTCCTACCCTCCTGTTAAGGTAAACCTAGCTGATAGATCCTTGTTGAGAAGGGAGGAGTCTGTAAGATGGTGGGAGTGGTTTGTTGCATGTACATCCCAGATGACATCACCCCTGTGGATCCCTTGAAAATATTGGAGGACTGTCCAGAGAACTCAAGAGAAACTCAGAAGTGGACTCTATATCCTTCACTTTATGGTTGGGGGATTGGATCAGTTTGCTTTAAGTGGGGGGGATATTGGGGATTGTGATTTTGCTCTTGTCATTTATTGCATGTTATGTGGTCCCCCAAGTCCACCAAGTATCATGGTTATCAGGAGTTAGACAAACCAAAGACCCCTTACTCAAGTTACCTAAAATTGCATAATGAAGATATCTCTCTGAGATCAACCACCCCTGAAACATATCAAACAGCCCCCTGGAGTAGGGAAAGGTAGGGTAGAGATTTGATTCCCATATGTGAAAGTCCATTAATTGAGAGCACACCCAACAGGGGTCTGCTGTCATCCAACAGGTGAAGAGGAGAATGAAGTGCATATGGGCAGATCTGTAGGTCCTTCTAGACTAAGAGTAGCTGACAGAAATTCCAGGATTTAGGGGGGGGGCTGTTAAGGTAAACCTAGCTGATCAAATCCTGTAATTTTTTACTTGTCTTATTTTTCTAAAAAGTACTGTAATAGAAACAATGAACTCAAGATGGCGATTAGACAGAAAAGTTTTGAAGCTAAGGAATGCGGACCTGACGTCAATGTGCAACAGCATGGAAGTTCTCCAATCGAGACTTCATAAGCTGGGAACGACGGTGGTGCCGTCGTGTTGAAGGGGAAATATAAAAATGATTATGTCGATCAAGTCCATAACATAGAAAAATGGCTTAATGTCTGAATTATCACTTTTTCACCATTTTTCAACACATAAAGAATTTAATAACAATTAGTAGAGATTAGCAAAACCCTTCTTCAAGGCATGTAGGTTAGGCCGTCTGACCCGAATAATAGCCGAAATGCTGGCCAAACGGCCAAACAGCCAGTCTGGCAGGTGGATGCCTATTTAAATGTGGATACCTATTTAAATTATGTATTACTCTAATCATACCAACCCAAAGAATAAAGGGAATGTGTTATCTGGAACGCACAGTGTAAGCCATAAAATCAGTGCCCACCAGAAAATAAAGCAAATGCATTTATTTTGTCAATTTCACTACAAGCCACACAAATATTTTAACAAAATTCCTTAGTTACGCGCACTACAATGCTTTGCTTGAGAAAATTTTGAGTCATCAGCTTTGATACACAAAGCCACAGTACAGGAATGACTTCAGATTAGTGCCTTGGACAGCCCCGTAAACTGAGATTCATAACTTTTCGTCATCGGACATCACTTCCTGTAGGCTGAAAGTTGGAAGTTCTATTCACAAGTTGGTTCTATATATTAATATACACCAGAACATCCTCTTGTGCATTTACTCTACATACTTCTCATTTGACCAACATTTCAGTTTAAAAAAAAAAAAAAAAATTACAGTTGGTCTTATATAGTATTCTATTTTATTTTGAGATAATGACTTTAATCATCAACATTACCATAAATAAACACTTGAAAAATATATCCTGCCAGCCCCCCTGTAGTATATAGCCTGACAGTCCCCTCTAGTATATAGAAAAGAGATAACTTGGCACTCCTTTTAGGTCAAAAATTGAGGACAATTTATTTTGTCCAGAATAAACAGTATAGCAATTCAACAAAAATTATTATTTTACAACGTTTCGGTCTTATAAATTCAGAACTTCATCAGGCACGTATTGCAAGGTATAAATGAAAATGGACGGAAAGGAGGAAAAGCAGGTACCGTATATACTTGAGTATAAGCCGACCCGAGTATAAGCCAAGACCCCTAATTTTACCACCAAAAACTGGGAAAACCTATTGACTTGAGTATAAGCCGAGGGTGTAGTATACAGCCAGCCAGCCCCCATGTAGTATACAGCCAGCCAGCCCCCTGTAGTATACAGCCTGCCCTGCCCCAAGTAGTATACAGCCTGCCCTGCCCCAAGTAGTATACAGCCTGCCCTGCCCCAAGTGGTATACAGCCAGCCCCAAGTGGTATACAGCCAGCCCTGCCCCAAGTAGTATACAGCCTGCCCTGCCCCAAGTGGTATACAGCCTGCCCTGCCCCAAGTGGTATACAGCCTGCCCTGCCCCAAGTGGTATACAGCCAGCCCCAAGTGGTATACAGCCAACCCCAAGTGATATACAGCCTGTCCCAAGTAGTATACAGCCTGCCCCTAGTGGTATACAGCATGCCCCTAGTGGTATACAGCCTGCCCCAATTAGTATACAGCCTGCCCCAAGTGGTATACAGCGTGCCCTGCCCCAAGTGGTATACAGCGTGCCCTGCCCCAAGTGGTATACAGCGTGCCCTGCCCCAAGTGGTATACAGCGTGCCCTGCCCCAAGTGGTATACAGCGTGCCCTGCCCAAGTGGTATACAGCGTGCCCTGCCCAAGTGGTATACAGCGTGCCCTGCCCAAGTGGTATACAGCCTGCCCCAAGTGGTGTACAGCCTGCCCCAAGTGGTGTACAGCCTGCCCCAAGTGGTATACAGCGTGCCCCAAGTGGTATACAGCGTGCCCCAAGTCGTATACAGTGTGCCCCCAGTATACCAAGCTAATAAAAAAAAAATAAACTTAATACTCACGTTTGATACTCGGCACGGCTCCCGGTCCCCGGTGGCGGCTCCCGGTACTTTTCTTTCTTCACTAGCCGTTGCGTCCGTGCGAGCTGCCGGCGGGCGCGCACTATGATGTGGCAGTGTCGCCGCCGATTACGTCATCAGCGGCGACACCGCCGCATGGACGCGACTGCCGGCTAGTGAAGAAAGCAGAGAGAAGCGGAAAAACCTATTGACTCGAGTATAAGCCAAGGGTGTAGTACACAGTCAGCCAGCCCCCATGTAGTATACAGCCAGCCAGTCCCCATGTAGTTTACAGCCAGCCAGCCCCCTGTAGTATACAGCCAGCCCAAAGTAGTATACAGCCAGCCCCAAGTAGTATACAGCCAGCCCCAAGTAGAATACAGCCTGCCTTGCTCCAAGTAGTTTACAGCCTGCCCTGCCCCAAGAGGTATACAGCCAGCCCCAAGTAGTATACAGCCTGCCCCTAGTGGTATACAGGGTGCCCCTAGTGGTATACAGGGTGCCCCTAGTGGTATACAGCCTGCCCTGCCCCAATTAGTATACAGCCTGCCCCAAGTGGTATACAGCGTGCCCTGCCCCAAGTGGTATACAGCCTGCCCTGCCCCAAGTGGTATACAGCCTGCCCTGCCCCAAGTGGTATACAGCGTGCCCTGCCCCAAGTGGTATACAGCGTGCCCTGCCCCAAGTGGTATACAGCGTGCCCTGCCCCAAGTGGTATACAGCCTGCCCCAAGTGGTGTACAGCCTGCCCCAAGTGGTATACAGTGTGCCCCCAGTATGTCAAGCTAATAAAAAAAAATAAACTTAATACTCATGTTTGATACTTGGCGCGGCTCCCGGTCCTCCGTGGCGGCTCCCGGTACTTTTCTTTCGTCACTAGCCGGCAGTCGCGTCCGTGCGAGCTGCTGGCGGGCATGCACTATGATGTGGCGGTGTCGCCGCCGATGACGTCATCAGCGGTGACACCGCCGCATGGACGCGACTGCCGGCTAGTGAGGAAAGCAGAGAGAAGCGGGAGCCACCGCCGAGGATCCGGGTGCCGGAGGGTGAGTATTAATTTTTTTTTTTTTTTTAAATTGACTCGTGTATAAGCTGAGGTGAGGTTTTTCAGCACATTTTTTGTGCTGAAAAACTCGGCTTATACACGAGTATATACGGTACTTCCGCTGGAGAGAAGAGAGCTCAGATGCAATAGGCTGACTTGCACAGTGGCAGATCTTGCTAGAGACAGGATCTGTCAGGCAGCAGAGTAAGAGTAAGCCCCATAAATGCAGAGAAGGGCTAACCAGCCGTGATTGTGACTAGCCTAAGTCTCCATAAGGGCCATGACTGTCCATGTGTGTACACTGCATGTTTATTTTTACAACCTCAATAAAGATGAAGTCTGGAGTTGCTGTCCCTGCCAGGACTTTGATCTTATAGTCATGAAAACAATCATAAGGTCCTGACAGGGAGATTGTTCATGTACAGATCACATAACTTTCCATCTGCAGCCATTTTAGTCAGGAATGTCTAGGAGGCCGCACTTTACATATCAAGAGAAGCAGTGCAGAACTTTTAACCGCTTAATGACCGCTGCATTGTCTTTTTATGGTTTTCATTAAAGGTACTTCTTCTGGTGTGCCACCTTTCTACGACAGCATGTAAGAAGTGTATTGTATTGGGTTTTGCAAGTCCCGGGCACAGTTATCACAGCCCCTGGCAATAATACCCAGGATTGGAAAAGCTCCAATCCCGGGTATTTAACCCCAATGACCGTGGTGTCTAAGCAGCTGCAGGGTGCCAATGGTGTTGCACAGCAGCCCAGGATCGATTAGGACAAATGTAATGTATACATTACAATACATAAGTAGTGGAGTGAATTATGTATGAGATCAAATGATCTCATGTAAATGTGTTTCATTATGTAAAAGGGGATTTAAAAAATAACCCTATAAATTTGGTATCACTGGATGCATATTGACCCAGTGAAAAAGGTAATTATGTTATTTTGTATCAACAATATAGGCAGAACATTTTATTGTTAAAGCCAACCTCTCACCAGGAATGTCATTTTTAGCTGGTGACAGATTCCAGTAGCCTATGCTATGTTGATTTAAAAAATGCCTTGGTCAACATTCTGGATCATTGCAGTAGTTTATTATAGTATATTTTACCTTACCTGGCTCCCTGCCAGCAGTATGTGGTGAGTCCTAGAAGGGGGGGTGGGGCGCTGCAGCTTGTGTCTCCTCCTGCATTCTTCCTCTCCTCCACACCATCCCTCTCCCTCCCCTGCCTGCTCTTCGCATAAGACAGGATGTAGAGAGGGGGCAGCTTTGCCTTCCCTCACCACATGCTACTGGCAGAGAGCCAGGTAAATGTGAATTAAATTTATATAAAGTACTGAATTGATTCAGAATGCTGATAAAGGCATTTTTAAAATCAGTATAGTAGAGGCTAATGTCATTAGCTAAAAATGATATTCCTGGTGAAAGGTTCACTTTAATAAACGTTCACCAGTAGGGCATATGAGTTCTAAATTGTGCTATTAAAAACAAGACTCTATACAACTACAGTGACCAAAAAATAAAAAAGTTATAGCTTGATGAAGGAATTGACAAAAAAAACAAAAAAACACAAAAATGCCCTGGGCATTAATTTGGAAAACAGATGCGGAGATAAGGGGTTCATAGATGTATATTGGTAACTTACCTGAAATTCTGCAAGTGGCCAACCCGTTTAACTAAACTATATAAAGTGAATGGGTTATCTCTGTGTTCAGACTGACCCAAAGAGTAAAGGAAAGATGTCACCTCTACCGAATATTAAAGGACACCTGTCATCAGGTCTCTGTAACTATTTCTGTCAACACTACCTGTTAGAGCAGCTAACAGGGATTCCATCCCAGTCTTTATCGAGTTCATTTATACATTAGTCATACTAAAATCATATTTTCTTTATTATGCAAATGAAGCTGGGCACATGGACAAAGTGATGTCACCCCTGTTACCTGCTCATGTCTGTGTGTAAAGCAATGCTAGTGCTTTATCTGCTGCCTGTGAGACACCAACATCAGCAAGTTGGTAGGTAGAGACACAGACACAAGCACCTGCCATATTCTCTTCTCCCAAACACATGGCTGCATCCTGTAGCAGTTGCATCTCTTATATACACAGGGGCATATTTACTAAAAACAGTGCCAGATTCATGAATTGGGGCGCCCTGCACAGCTCCAACACTTTTTCTTTGGTGCACCTTTAACATGGGCGTGCAACACATCTTCTGTCGGACTGTGCATGTTAAATGTGTACACGGTCTGACTGAGCAACAGAGCACTAATTTCAGAGATGAAATTTGTGTTGCATGAAGAATAGTGCAGCCGCAACATGAAGTCACGTGAGGCACCTATGTGGCGCAGGCACTTCTTAAATACATGTGCAAGCAGTTTGCACCTAAAAGAATGTACAAAATCCCCCAGAAAACTGCCATACGGACCATAGTAAATGTGTCCCACTGGCTGCAGGGGGCACCAGCACCAGGAAGCACATAGAGGAGCCAGCACCAGGAGTGTCACATCATTAAACAGGCTGTCAGTCATGTGTATAGGAGTATCTCATACACATAGGCTGCAAGGGGCACCAGCACAAGGAAGCACATAGAGGAGCCAGCACCAGGAGTGTCACATCACTATGCAGGTTGTCAATCATGTGTATAGGAGTATCTCATACACACACGCTGCAGGGGGCATGGCAGCCAGAACCAGGAAGCACATAGAGGAGCCAGCACCAGGAGTGTCACATTATTATGCAGGTTGTCAGTCATGTGTATAGGAGTATCTCATACACACACGCTGCAGGGGGCATGGCAGCCAGAACCAGGAAGCACATAGAGCAGCCAGCACCAGGAGTGTCACATGATTATACAGGCTGTCACTCATGTGTATAGGAGTATCTCATACACACAGGCTTCAGGGGGTGTGGCAGCGAGCACCAGGAAGCACATAGAGGAGCCAGCACCAGGAATGTACATCATTACACAGGCTGTCACTCATGTGTATTGGCAGGGGCAGGGCCGGATTATAGGCGGGGCTCCCGGGGCTCGAGCCCCGGGGCCCCCACCATCTTGCCCCCCCAGGGGGCCCCCACCAGATGCCACCCCCGCGCCTCCCCTCCTGAGCCGTCATGAAGCCTGGCCGCATCCCCGGCACAGGAGACTGCCAGTGCCACATGCCCGCCCCCCGGCACAGGTCACAGCCTCCCTACCCGCTTGCATGGTCAAGCTTACCGCCCCACGCCCGCCCTCCGCCTATTCCCCTGCAAGGCTGAGCCACACGCCCCCCGGCAAAGCTGACCGCCTCCAATCCCGCCCACACCCCGCATGGCCGCCCCGCAGCCCCGCTAGTACTCCCGCCACCCCCGCCGGAAAAAGCACCTCCCGCAGCCCCCCGCTGGAAAAAGCACCCACCCTCAGTAACTCCACCCTCCGCAACACGGTCCCCCCGCCACCTCCTCCCCCGCCAAACAAGCGAACCCCCCCCCCCCCCCGCGCCCGTACAAGCAACAGTCCGACCGTCGCCCCACCCCCCCGGCCGAACAAGCACCCGCAAGACCCCCACCCGCTCGAACACCCGCCACGGACGGTCAACCGGAAATGTAAGTATATAAAAATGTTTTTGTGTGTATATATGTATTTGCGTGTGTATATATGTATATATATGCATCTACTGTGTATATATGTGTAATATATGTGTATATATGCATCCACTGTGTATATACTGTGTATATATGCATCTACTGTGTATATACTGTGTATATATGTGTATATATGCATCTATTGTGTATATACTGTGTATATATGCATCTACTGTGGATATACTGTGTATATATGTGTATATATGCATCTACTGTGTATATACTGTGTATATATGTGTATATATGCATCTACTGTGTATATATGTGTATATATGCATCTACTGTGTATATACTGTGTATATATGTGTATATATGCATCTACTGTGTATATACTGTGTATATTCTGTGTATATATGTATATATATGCATCTACTGTGTATATACTGTGTATATATGTGTATATATGCATCTACTGTGTATATGCTGTGGATATATGCGGGCTGTGGTGTATGTTACATGGGACTGCATATCTGGTAGGGGTGAAGGTAGATATAAAGATGTTTTACTGGGGATGAGGCGGCTGTATGTAGCTGTGTTACTGGGGATGAGGCGACTGTATGTAGCTGTGTTACTGGGGGCGAGGCGGCTGTATGTAGTTGTGTTACTGGGGGCGAGGCGGCTGTATGTAGCTGTGTTACTGGGGGCGAGGCGGCTGTATGTAGCTGTGTTACTGGGGGCGAGGCGGCTGTATGTAGCTGTGTTACTGGGGCGAGGCGGCTGTATGTAGCTGTGTTACTGGGGGCAAGGCGGCTGTATGTAGCTGTGTTGCTGGGGATGAGGCGGCTGTGTTACTGGGGATGAGGCGGCTGTGTGTAGCTGTGTTACTCTGGATGAGGCGGCTGTATGTAGCTGTGTTACTGGGGATGAGGCAGCTGTATGTAGCTGTGTTACTGGGAGCAAGGCGGCTGTATGTAGCTGTGTTACTGGGGATGAGGCGGCTGTATGTAGCTGTGTTACTGGGAGCGAGGCGGCTGTATGTAGCTGTGTTACTGGGGATGAGGCGGCTGAATGTAGCTGTGTTACTGGGGGCCAGGCGGCTGTATGTAGCTGTGTTACTGGGGGCCAGGCGGCTGTATGTAGCTGTGTTACTGGGGATGAGGCGGCTGTATTTAGCTGTGTTACTGGGGGCGAGGCGGCTGTATGTAGCTGTGTTACTGGGGGTGAGGTGGCTGTATTTAGCTGTGTTACTGGGGGCGAGGCGGCTGTATTTAGCTGTGTTACTGGGAGCGAGGCGGCTGTATGTAGCTGTGTTACTGGGGGCGAGGCGGCTGTATGTAGCTGTGTTACTGGGGGCTGTGATGACTCCAAGGACCAGATGCTTCAAGATAATTAAACACTGTACGTCTTACATCCAACAGATGGCATTTCTCCTCCATAGGACTTCTTGGATGCTGGCAAAATGTTGGTAAGACAATCTCTTGGTTCCTATGGAAATTAGAGACAACCTTAGGCAAGAAATTTCTGTCAAGCTTAAGCGTAATCCTATCCTCAGATATAGACAAATAGGGTTCACAGATAGACAAGGCTTGCAACTCACTTAACCTTCTAGCCGATGTGATGGCTATAAGGAAAGCAGTCTTTAAAGTCAAGAGACGCATGTTGTAAGAGTCATTTGGTTCAAAAGGGCTCTCAGTTAGGGTGTCTAAGACTAAAGATAGATCCCACTGAGGGGATGACTCTTTAACAGTAGGACGTAGACGTATACAGGCCTGGAAAAATCTTTTAACCCACCTGTGTTCTGCAAGTGCGGTGTCATAGAATGCACTCAGGGCCGAGACCTGGACTTTCAAGGTGCTAGGTCGAAGCCCCTTTTCAAACCCGTCCTGTAGAAAATCAAAGATTTGACATACAGTTAGGGCCAGAAATATTTGAACAGTGACACAATTTTCACGAGTTGGGCTCTGCATGCCACCACATTGGATTTGAAATGAAACCTGTACAACAGAATTCAAATGCAGATTGTAACGTTTAATTTAAAGGGTTGAACAAAAATATCTGATAGAAAATGTAGTAATTGTACACATTTCTTTACAAACACTCCACATTTTAGGAGCTCAAAAGTAATTGGACAAATAAACATAACCTAAACAAAATATTTTTATTTTTAATATTTTGTTGCGAATCCTTTGGAGGCAATCACTGCCTTAAGTCTGGAACCCATGGACATCACCAAACGCTGAGTTTCCTCCTTCTTAATGCTTTGCCAGGCCTTTACAGCCGCAGCCTTCAGGTCTTGCTTGTTTGTGGGTCTTTCCGTCTTAGGTCTGGATTTGAGCAAGTGAAATGCATGCTCAATTGGGTTAAGATCTGGTGATTGACTTGGCCATTGCAGAATGTTCCACTTTTTTGCACTCATGAACTCCTGGGTAGCTTTGGCTCTATGCTTGGGGTCATTGTCCATCTGTACTATGAAGCGCCATCCGATCAACTTTGCAGCATTTGGCTGAATCTGGGCTCAAAGTATATCGCGGTACACTTCAGAATTCATCCGGCTACACTTGTCTGCTGTTATGTCATCAATAAACACAAGTGACCCAGTGCCATTGAAAGCCATGCATGCCCATGCCATCATGTTGCCTCCACCATGTTTTACAGAGGATGTGCTGTGCCTTGGATCATTTGCCGTTCCCTTTCTTCTCCAAACTTTTTTCTTCCCATCATTCTGGTACAGGTTGATCTTTGTCTCATCTGTCCATAGAATACTTTTCCAGAACTGAGTTGGCTTCTTGAGGTGTTTTTCGGCAAATTTAACTCTGGCCTGTCTATTTTTGGAATTGATGAATGGTTTGCATCTAAATGTGAACCCTTTGTATTTACTTTCATGGAGTCTTCTCTTTACTGTTGACTTAGAGACAGATACACCTACTTCACTGAGAGTGTTCTGGACTTCAGTTGATGTTGTGAACGGGTTCTTCTTCACCAAAGAAAGTATGCGGCGATCATCCACCACTGTTGTCATCCGTGGACGCCCAGGCGTTTTTGAGTTCCCAAGCTCACCAGTCAATTCCTTTTTTCTCAAAATGTACCCGACTGTTGATTTTGCTACTCCAAGCATGTCTGCTATCTCTCTGATGGATTTTTTTCTTTTATTTCAGCCTCAGGATGTTCTGCTTCACCTCAATTGAGAGTTCCTTTGACCGTATGTTGTATGGTCACAGCAACAGCTTCCAAATGCAAAACCACACACCTGGAATCAACCCCAGACCTTTTAACTACTTCATTGATTACAGGTTAATGAGGGAGACGCCTTCAGAGTTAATTGCAGCCCTTAGAGTCCATTGTCCAATTACTTTTGGTCCCTTGAAAAAGAGGAGGCAATGCATTACAGAGCTATGATTCCTAAACCCTTTCTCCGATTTGGATGTGGAAACTCTGATATTGCAGCTACTGTGTATATACTGTGTATATATGTGTATATATGCATCTATTGTGTATATACTGTGTATATATGCATCTACTGTGGATATACTGTGTATATATGTGTATATATGCATCTACTGTGTATATACTGTGTATATATGTGTATATATGCATCTACTGTGTATATATGTGTATATATGCATCTACTGTGTATATACTGTGTATATATGTGTATATATGCATCTACTGTGTATATACTGTGTATATTCTGTGTATATATGTATATATATGCATCTACTGTGTATATACTGTGTATATATGTGTATATATGCATCTACTGTGTATATGCTGTGGATATATGCGGGCTGTGGTGTATGTTACATGGGACTGCATATCTGGTAGGGGTGAAGGTAGATATAAAGATGTTTTACTGGGGATGAGGCGGCTGTATGTAGCTGTGTTACTGGGGATGAGGCGACTGTATGTAGCTGTGTTACTGGGGGCGAGGCGGCTGTATGTAGCTGTGTTACTGGGGGCGAGGCGGCTGTATGTAGCTGTGTTACTGGGGGCGAGGCGGCTGTATGTAGCTGTGTTACTGGGGGCGAGGCGGCTGTATGTAGCTGTGTTACTGGGGGCGAGGCGGCTGTATGTAGCTGTGTTACTGGGGGCGAGGCGGCTGTATGTAGCTGTGTTACTGGGGCGAGGCGGCTGTATGTAGCTGTGTTACTGGGGGCAAGGCGGCTGTATGTAGCTGTGTTGCTGGGGATGAGGCGGCTGTGTTACTGGGGATGAGGCGGCTGTGTGTAGCTGTGTTACTCTGGATGAGGCGGCTGTATGTAGCTGTGTTACTGGGGATGAGGCAGCTGTATGTAGCTGTGTTACTGGGAGCAAGGCGGCTGTATGTAGCTGTGTTACTGGGAGCGAGGCGGCTGTATGTAGCTGTGTTACTGGGGATGAGGCGGCTGAATGTAGCTGTGTTACTGGGGGCCAGGCGGCTGTATGTAGCTGTGTTACTGGGGGCCAGGCGGCTGTATGTAGCTGTGTTACTGGGGGCCAGGCGGCTGTATGTAGCTGTGTTACTGGGGATGAGGCGGCTGTATTTAGCTGTGTTACTGGGGGCGAGGCGGCTGTATGTAGCTGTGTTACTGGGGGTGAGGTGGCTGTATTTAGCTGTGTTACTGGGGGCGAGGCGGCTGTATTTAGCTGTGTTACTGGGAGCGAGGCGGCTGTATGTAGCTGTGTTACTGGGGGCGAGGCGGCTGTATGTAGCTGTGTTACTGGGGTCGAGGCGGCTGTATGTAGCTGTGTTACTGGGGGCGAGGCGGCTGTATGTAGCTGTGTTACAGCTGGGATAGTGGAAAGTGAGCAGGAGGACGTGTATGCGTGCTACACTCAGTGGGGGCCTCCACCAGATTTTGCGCCCAGGGGCCCCCACCAACCTTAATCCGGGGCTGGGCAGGGGCGTCGCTAGGTCAAAAGATCCGTGGCTGTGTGAGGACATTACTTACTGGGGGGGCTGTGTGGGCACATTACTTACTGGGGGGCTGTGTAGACTAATTACTAGGGGCTGTGTGGGCACATTACTTACTGGGGGGGCTGTGTGGGCACACTACTTACTGGGGGGGCTGTGTGAGACATTACTTACTGGGGGGGCTGTGTCAGGACATTACTTACTGGGGGGGCTGTGTGAGGACATTACTTACTGGGGGGCTGTGTGGGCACACTACTTACTGGAGGGGGGCTGTGTGAGGACATTACTTACTGGGTGGCTGTGTTGGCACATTACTTACTGGGGGGGGGGCTGTGTGGGCACATTTCTTACTGGGGGGGCTGTGTGGGCACATTTCTTACTGGGGGGCTGTGTGGGCACATTTCTTACTGGGGGGGCTGTGTGGGCACATTGCTTACTTGGTGTGTGTGTGAGGACATTACTTACTGGGAGGGCTGTGTGGGCACATTACTTACTTGGTGTGTGTGAGGACATTACTTACTGGGAGGGCTGTGTGGGCACATTACTTACTTGGGGCTGTGTAGGCACATTACTTACTGGGGGCTGCTGTGTGGGCATATTACTTACTGTGTGCTGTGGAAGGACTTTACTTACTGGGGGCTGTGTGAGGACATTACTTCTTTTTGGGGGCTTTGTGGGCACATTACTTACTGGGGGGCTGTGTAAGGACATTACTTACTGGGAGGGCTGTGTGGGCACATTACTTACTGGGTGGGCACTATGTGGGCACATTACTTACTCCGGGGCGGCTGTGTGGGAACATTACTTACTCCGGAGCGGCTGTGTGAGGACATTACTTACTGGGGGGCTGTGTGGGCACATTACTTACTGGGGGGGCTGTGGGGGACATTACTTACTGGGGGCTGTGTGGGGGGACATTTCTTGGTTTGTGTTCATACGTGGCACTAGGACAGGCTTGATCTCATTTGCGTTTCCAGTCCCCCCCCCCCCCCATGTGATCGGTAAGGAGCTGTTTAAATGCAAGACAAACGTGTGAACACAGACTTACAGTATTTGGGGGAGATTGTTAGGGGCAGCAGCAGGATAACACTGCCAGGGAACCAAGATTTAGGGACAATGAGAAACATATGATGTGGAGAAGATGGAGGACGTGTCACCTTCAGTCACTGGATGTAACAAGTAGGGATTTCTCCTGCGTTTCTCCAACTAAAAATTATGTAAATGAACCTGGGAGGCTCCAGGCTCAATGGATGTCAATGAAGCCTGGAACCCCTAAAGCTTATTTGCATACATTTTTAAACCTTTTTTTCCTTAAATCAAGGGCCAAAAAGAAGAGCAGGTACATACAGATAGGTCACACACCAGTATGTCAATGTGCTTGATCTACAATCCTTTATCCAGGTATTAGATGTCCTTTAAAAGCCATAAAGATAAAGCCCTTCAAAATGGCTCATGGCTCCACTGTGCATTTTTGGCCATTCCACCACACTTGAAATTGTTTTCCAGGTTTACAGTACATGGCACAGTATATTAAATAATGCCAATAAAAAGTACAACTTGTCTTGCAGATAACAAGCCCTCATATAGCTCTATATAAAGAGAAAGCAAAAAAAAGGAATTAGTCTCACTGGTAATTCAGTTTCCATAAGTCCACCATGACGGCCCCCTGGAGGTTGCTTCCCCTTCCTCTGTAGGGACAGGAAATTGTGAGTATTAAAAAGCCCCACCCTCAACCTCCCACCAGTGTTTATCAAATAACTACACCGGTATAGGATCCAACTCAAATTTATTCAGTACGTTAATTTCACATACATAGATAAAACATAAAACTTCTTATACAAGTGGGAGGGAAAAAAATAGGGCCGTCATGGTGGACTTATAGAAACTGAATTACCGGTGAGACTAATTCCTTTTTTCCATATTGTCCCCCATGACGGCCCCCTGGAGACATACCAAATTATGCCCAGTCAGGGAGGGACCACAGCCTGAAGTACTTTCTGGCCGATGGCCAGATCTCTGGAAGTTAGAACATTAAGTCTATAGTGCTTAACAAAGGTAGTATTTGAGCTCCATGTGGCAGCTTTACAAATCTCTTCAATAGAGGCTCCCCCTCGCTCCGCCCAATATGTAGACATAGCCCTAGTAGAATGCGCTTTGACTGAAAGCGGTAGGGGAACACCTTTGACCTTGTAGCATTCTTTAATGGCTTCAGTAATCCATCGTCCAATTGTGGTTTTTGAAGCCTTCTTGCCTATATGTTTTCCTGGAAATTGAATTAACAGATTTAAATCCTTTCTCCAAGGACCAGATGCTTCAAGATAATTAAACACTGTACGTCTTACATCCAACAGATGGCATTTCTCCTCCATAGGACTTCTTGGATGCTGGCAAAATGTTGGTAAGACAATCTCTTGGTTCCTATGGAAATTAGAGACAACCTTAGGCAAGAAATTTCTGTCAAGCTTAAGCGTAATCCTATCCTCAGATATAGACAAATAGGGTTCACAGATAGACAAGGCTTGCAACTCACTTAACCTTCTAGCCGATGTGATGGCTATAAGGAAAGCAGTCTTTAAAGTCAAGAGACGCATGTTGTAAGAGTCATTTGGTTCAAAAGGGCTCTCAGTTAGGGTGTCTAAGACTAAAGATAGATCCCACTGAGGGGATGACTCTTTAACAGTAGGACGTAGACGTATACAGGCCTGGAAAAATCTTTTAACCCACCTGTGTTCTGCAAGTGCGGTGTCATAGAATGCACTCAGGGCCGAGACCTGGACTTTCAAGGTGCTAGGTCGAAGCCCCTTTTCAAACCCGTCCTGTAGAAAATCAAAGATTTGACATACAGTTAGGGCCAGAAATATTTGAACAGTGACACAATTTTCACGAGTTGGGCTCTGCATGCCACCACATTGGATTTGAAATGAAACCTGTACAACAGAATTCAAATGCAGATTGTAACGTTTAATTTAAAGGGTTGAACAAAAATATCTGATAGAAAATGTAGTAATTGTACACATTTCTTTACAAACACTCCACATTTTAGGAGCTCAAAAGTAATTGGACAAATAAACATAACCTAAACAAAATATTTTTATTTTTAATATTTTGTTGCGAATCCTTTGGAGGCAATCACTGCCTTAAGTCTGGAACCCATGGACATCACCAAACGCTGAGTTTCCTCCTTCTTAATGCTTTGCCAGGCCTTTACAGCCGCAGCCTTCAGGTCTTGCTTGTTTGTGGGTCTTTCCGTCTTAGGTCTGGATTTGAGCAAGTGAAATGCATGCTCAATTGGGTTAAGATCTGGTGATTGACTTGGCCATTGCAGAATGTTCCACTTTTTTGCACTCATGAACTCCTGGGTAGCTTTGGCTCTATGCTTGGGGTCATTGTCCATCTGTACTATGAAGCGCCATCCGATCAACTTTGCAGCATTTGGCTGAATCTGGGCTCAAAGTATATCGCGGTACACTTCAGAATTCATCCGGCTACACTTGTCTGCTGTTATGTCATCAATAAACACAAGTGACCCAGTGCCATTGAAAGCCATGCATGCCCATGCCATCATGTTGCCTCCACCATGTTTTACAGAGGATGTGCTGTGCCTTGGATCATTTGCCGTTCCCTTTCTTCTCCAAACTTTTTTCTTCCCATCATTCTGGTACAGGTTGATCTTTGTCTCATCTGTCCATAGAATACTTTTCCAGAACTGAGTTGGCTTCTTGAGGTGTTTTTCGGCAAATTTAACTCTGGCCTGTCTATTTTTGGAATTGATGAATGGTTTGCATCTAAATGTGAACCCTTTGTATTTACTTTCATGGAGTCTTCTCTTTACTGTTGACTTAGAGACAGATACACCTACTTCACTGAGAGTGTTCTGGACTTCAGTTGATGTTGTGAACGGGTTCTTCTTCACCAAAGAAAGTATGCGGCGATCATCCACCACTGTTGTCATCCGTGGACGCCCAGGCGTTTTTGAGTTCCCAAGCTCACCAGTCAATTCCTTTTTTCTCAAAATGTACCCGACTGTTGATTTTGCTACTCCAAGCATGTCTGCTATCTCTCTGATGGATTTTTTTCTTTTATTTCAGCCTCAGGATGTTCTGCTTCACCTCAATTGAGAGTTCCTTTGACCGTATGTTGTATGGTCACAGCAACAGCTTCCAAATGCAAAACCACACACCTGGAATCAACCCCAGACCTTTTAACTACTTCATTGATTACAGGTTAATGAGGGAGACGCCTTCAGAGTTAATTGCAGCCCTTAGAGTCCATTGTCCAATTACTTTTGGTCCCTTGAAAAAGAGGAGGCAATGCATTACAGAGCTATGATTCCTAAACCCTTTCTCCGATTTGGATGTGGAAACTCTGATATTGCAGCTGGGATTGTGCACTTTCAGCCCATATTATATATATAATTGTATTTCTGAACATGTTTTTGTAAACAGTTAAAATAACAAAACTTGTGTCACTGTCCAAATATTTCTGGCCCTAACTGTACATTAGGAGAATGCTGATTAGGCATATCCTTAGACCAGGAACAAAACTTTTTCCATATTTTAAGATATATGGCATGAGTTACTGGTTTCCTACTATTTTTTAAGGTCTTAATTACCTTATATTATAGTCCCTTCGTTTTCAAGAAGGCGCTTTCAGGATCCAGGCTGCCAATTTTAGAAACCCTGGGTTCTGATGCAGGACTGGTCCCTGATGTACACTCACCGGCCACTTTATTAGGTACACCTGTCCAACTGCTCGTTAACACTTAATTTCTAATCAGCCAATCACATGGCGGCAACTCAGTGCATTTAGGCATGTAGACATGGTCAAGACAATCTCCTGCAGTTCAAACCGAGCATCAGTATGGGGAAGAAAGGTGATTTGAGTGCCTTTGAACGTGGCATGGTTGCTGGTGCCAGAAGGGATGGTCTGAGTATTTCAGAAACTGCTGATCTACTGGGATTTTCACGCACAACCATCTCTATGGTTTACAGAGTGAGCGGCAGTTCTGTGGGCGGAAATGCCTTGTTGATGCCAGAGGTCAGAGGAGAATGGGAAGACTGGTTTGAGCTGATAGAAAGGCAACAGTGATTCAAATCGCCACCCGTTACAACCAAGGTAGGCAGAAGAGCATCTCAGAATGCACAGTACGTCGAACTTTGAGGCAGATGGGCTACAGCAGCAGAAGACCACACCGGGTGCCACTCCTTTCAGCTAAGAACAGGAAACTGAGGCTACAATTTGCACAAGCTCATCGAAATTGGACAGTAGAAGATTGGAAAAACGTTGCCTGGTCTGATGAGTCTCGATTTCTGCTGCGACATTCGGATGGTAGGGTCAGAATTTGGCGTCAACAACATGAAAGCATGGATCCATCCTGCCTTGTATCAATGGTTCAGGCTGGTGGTGTCATGGTGTGGGGAATATTTTCTTGGCACTCTTTGGGCCCCTTGGTACCAATTGAGCATCGTTGCAACGCCACAGCCTACCTGAGTATTGTTGCTGACCATGTCCATCCCTTTATGACCACAATGTACCCCAACATCTGATGGCTACTTTCAGCAGGATAATGCGCCATGTCATAAAGCTGGAATCATCTCAGACTGGTTTCTTGAACATGACAAGGAGTTCACTGTACTCAAATGGCCTCCACAGTCACCAGATCTCAATCCAATAGAGCATCTTTGGGATGTGGTGGAACAGGAGATTCGCATCATGGATGTGCAGCCGACAAATCTGCGGCAACTGTGTGATGCCATCATGTCAATATGGACCAAAATCTCTGAGGAATGCTTCCAGCACCTTGTTGAATCTATGCCACAAAGAATTGAGGCAGTTTTGAAGGCAAAAGGGGGTCCAACCCGTTACTAGCATGGTGTACCTAATAAAGTGGCCAGTGAGTGTAGAAGGTCTGGCCTCTCGGGAAGAAGGAATGGAAGGTCCACTGCTAACTTCTGAAGAATTGGGAACCAACTTTTCTTCGGCCAGAAGGGTGCGATCAGGATAAGACTGGCTGGACTGATCAACAGCTTCTGCAGCATCCTGCTTACCAACGGGATTGGGGGAAAGGCATATACCAGATCTTGGCTCCAGACCTGTGAGAACGCATCCAGCCCCCAAGGGGCCTCTCTTGGATTCAGTGAGTATAACTTCTCTACCTTGCAGTTCTTCCTTGAGGCAAACAGATCGATGTCTGGTAATCCCCATCTTGAAATGATCTCCTGAAAGACCTCCTCGTTCAGACTCCACTCGTGTGGAAGGATCTGAGATCTGCTGAGATAATCCGCCACTACATTTTCTGAGCCCTTCAGATGGATGGCTGAGATTGAGCGAAGATTTTCTTCCGCCCATGAGAATATTTCCTGGGATATCTTTAGCAGTTCCCTGGATCTGGTTCCGCCCTGCCTTTTTAGATAGGCAACCGTAGTGGTATTGTCTGACATTATTTTTATGTTATGCCCTTTCAAGTCGTCGGTGCAAGCTTCCAGTGTCTCCAGGACTGCTCTCAATTCTCTTTCGTTTGAAGAGACTTGTTTTCTCTCCCAGGACCAACGACCCTGAACATATTTTCCTGGCAGGACAGCTCCCCAACCGGAACTGCTGGCATCCACCTGAATCTGGATCAATGGCCACTGTATTCATTCCACTCCTCTTTGAAGGTTCCTGGGATTCTTCCACCAATCTGAATTTTTCACTTTTGGAGGAATTACCAGTGACCAGTGCAAACGGTGATGGTTTCGCTCCCCTTTGAAAGGATCCAGGATTTTAAGGTCCTTGAGTGGTTTTGGCACCAGGCCACACACTGGATACAAGATGTCATAGTCCCCAGCAGACTCATCGATGTCCGAACTGACACTGACTTCCTCTTCTGGAAATTTCTGATCTTCCCAAGAAGCTTGTCCGCTTTCTCCTGTGGAAGATAGGAGGTTTGTGTTACAGAGTTCAGGGATACCCCTAAAAATTCTTTTATGCGACTTGGGGTCAAGTCCGATTTTTCTAGATTTATGACCCATCCCAGGGATTGGCATATCTCTATTGTTGTCTTCTTCTGACTCTCCATGTGACTTACCGAGTCTCCAATCAGCAGGAAGTCGTCTAGGTAAGGTACCACGAAGATCTCCTCTCCTCTGAAAATGAAACTCCTCCCCTGAGGGTGACAACACTGCAAACCGTAAGTATTTCTGTGACTCCGGATGAATGGGTACATGGTAGTATGCATCCTTGAGGTCCAAGGTGCATAAAACCGCGTTGTGAAATATTAAAGGGGTGGCAGACTTCACCGACTGCATTTTGAATTTGGTGTATGCTACCCATTTGTTCAAAAATTTCAGGTTTGTGATTAATCTGAAGGTTCCATTTGTTTTTTTTTTATCAGGAATAAGGGAGAATAATGACCCATACCTTTTTCTTCTTGGAGGACTGGACTGATCACGTTCAGCTTCAGCAGACCGGAAACTTCTTCCCAAAGGAGACCTGTTAGTTTGTCTGAGGATTACCTGGATAGAACAAATCGGTGAGGGGGTGGTGACACAAACTCTATAAAATAACCCTTAACAGTAATTGGAAAAGGGATTCAACACAATTGCCTACTAGATAACGGCGCAAAGAGGAAAAGGAAAGGAATGGCTGTCCAATATTCCTTGTAGTCAAAGAAGTCTATGGGTTTTTCCTCTGCATTTACGTCATTTAGATACCTGCACGGATGCGGAGCTATAACCAATGGACAGTACCTTAAGTTAAATGAAGACAAGGTAAGATAAGGTCATCACGTTCTGCAGATATTCTTCCGTGCGATGTATTCGTCGGTCCCGATAATCCACGTGCAGCGTGCGGCTGTGTAGGTCTCTTTTCCTTCCGACTCGGAAACTGAGTCACAGCTCTTTTCGTTCCGCCTTGGTCCACAGTGGTGCGTGTAAAAAGAAATACGGGACAATAGTGTAGCACAGCTTCTATTTGAAAAGGTATTCTTTATTCTTATACTCACAAAGATTTGTGTTTAAAAAGGCCTTAAGTAAAAAACTCTCATGCACGTTCGGCGCTATCCACCCGACTCGAGTTTCGCCAATAGCGGCTTCTTACAGGGCTGCTATTGGCGAAGCCGCTTTGGCGAAACTTGAGTCGGGTGGATAGCGCCGAACGTGCATGAGAGTTTTTTACTTTTTAAACACTAATCTTTGTGAGTATAAGAATAAAGAATACCTTTTCAAATAGAAAGAATACTGTTTTTCTTGCTTATTTGTGGAACTGAAGAGGAACTGTTTGCTTTTTCCTCCTCTGGATGTACTCCCAAATCCTTGTGTCCATGCTTGTCTGCCCTTAAATCTCTGCTGATCTCTGGTTGAGCGAAAGCCACGAAAAAACTGTTTCTTTGTCTGTTGCTTCGCTTCCAGAAACCCTTTCTTACTGTCAGCTGCTTTATCCAGGATATCATCCAGCTCTGCGCCAAACAAAAACTCCCCAGAAAAAGGAAGGCTACACAACTTAGCCTTAGAACGCACATCTCCTGACCACTGCTTAAGCCAAAGTGCTCTTCTGGTTGCTTTAGACAATGCGGCTTCCCTTGCGGAAAAACGAATAGTCTCTGCCGATGCGTCTGCTAAAAAGGCTGCTGCTGACTTCAGTAGCGGGATGGAATCTAGAATCTCTTCCCTAGACGTACCTTCTCTAAGGTGATCTTCAAGCTGTCTTAACCAAAAGAAAAGAGTGCAAGAAACTGAGGTAGTTGCAACATTAGTTTTAAGAGTCGCCATAGAGGCCTCCCATGCTTTCTTAAGCAGACAGTCTGACTTCCGATCCATAGCATCCTTTAACTGGGTAGAATCCTCAAAGGGTAAATCAGTTTTTTTGACAACTTTGGAAATGGGAACATCAACTCTGGGCACATTATCCCAAATTTTTGTCTCCTCAGGGTCAAATAATAAATGGTTCCTAAATTCTTTGGGGATTGTTAAACGTCTTTCTGGGTCTTTCCACTCATCCAAAACAAGATATTTCAGATTTTCAATGATTGGAAAAATTCGCACTTTCTTCCTTCTCAAACCTCCAAACAATTCAACTACTGACCTTTCTTCTACTGTGTCCTCAATATTAAGGGTGTCTCTTAATGCTTTAATAAGCCCATCCATATCTTCATTTGGAAAAAGATATTTCGGGTCATTAGGTACGGATTGTTGCATGAAATCAGACTCCTCAATATCCATTTCATATGAACATGAAGGTTGCTCATCGTCAGTATCTACACATACAGGATTTCCTCTGACTTTCTTATGCGGTGGACTTCTAGAAGCTTTAATCTCCTCACGCATCACAACCCTTAATTCATCCATAAATGAAGATTTCTCTTTTATTAATATCTTGTCCAAACAATCCTTGCATAAGCTCTTTTTATATGACACATCAAGCTTTGTATTACATATCTGGCAGCGTTTAGACGGTGGTCTCTCCTTATCACATTCCTTAATTTTCTCCTTGACAAACATGTCCTTCTCCTAATTATAAAAACACAAAACACAGGAGTGATGCTTAACTAAAAAGCCGACTCCCAAACACAGCATATAGTGCCAGTAACATTGGCGTTTAGCCAGACGTCCTTCTCACAGAACCCAGGGATATGGAACGATTTTCAGCCTCCTCAGCCGTCTTGTTCCCATAGACCTCAGCAGACAGTGACTACACCGCGGTCTTATACATGCTGCCGGCGTCTGACGTCACCTTCCGCGGCCCGTCCCCTAGGCCATGGCGCTGAGGCCTCTGACGTTAGTTCCGGCAAAACTCAGCATTTCACAGATATAATTCCAACCTGTCTCTATTAGTCCTGGTGTAGAAAGCTGCCGCTGGTTCTTGAACCTGTAACTTCTGACTTTAGGGCTGGAGGCCATCTTGGTTTACTGTCTGACGGCTGTGGAGCAGAGATCTTCTCTGCTCTCTGCCTCTAGCCCCATCCCTTTACATTCCAGGATGGAGCTCTTACTGATACACAGACACCAACTGCAAGCTGGTGACAGCAGCAGAGAACTACAAGCTACAGAAAGTTCTTTATCTGGGGAGGTATGCACATGAGATATAGTGTGTTGTGGAATGGCAGAGATGTAGGAGACCTGACTGTGTCATTGTGTGTAATAGGCATCTCATGGATCTCCTCATCTCTCTTTCAATGTGCCAGATACTAGTATAATTTTCAGAGGCTAAATGAAAGCGTATATAAACCTTGATCCTGATAATCTAACCATATTTTCAGCACACAGAACTAGATGTATAATAAAGTGTCTGCTTAGAGAGTCTCAGCCTTCACCCTAGGATTTTGCACTGAGCAGCCTAGGGAGTGATAGGAGCTAAACAGCAATAAAACTAAGTTTAATCAAATTATAAAGTAAAGAGTTAAAAAATGATCTTTACTGTGTTAACATCAATAGGGATTGAAATTTGCTAATTTTCTTTCATGGGCAACCCCCTTTAATGACAGCCCAGTTTGTGTCACTAGAACTGATACCGATATACTGCATATAAATAAACATTAAAAATCATAGACATGTTAGGTATCACCGCATCCCCAAATATCTGTCTGATCAATCAAAATATAATAACGGTTATTCCGGCGTTTAACTCTGTATGCGAAAATAGAGCCCAAAGTCGAAAATGTTTGCCATTGTGCAAGGAATAAAAAATGTAATAAAAATGATCAAAAGGAAATACAGCCTTTACAATAGTAGCATTGAAGACGTCATCTCATCTCGCAAAAAATGACACCACACAGAACTCCACTAAAGTATGAGAAAGTTATTCGCGCCAAAGGATGGCCCTCACACAGCTCTTTACACGGAAAAACAAAAAAGTTATAGATTTTTGACGTGGGTAATGAAAATGCAAAAAATAAAAATGGCCTCGGCAGGAACAGGTTAATCAAACATCAAAAACAGTTTGACATACACTCACCGGCCACTTTAACACTTAATTTCTAATCAGCCAATCACATGGCGGCAACTCAGTGCATTTAGGCATGTAGACATGGTCAAGACAATCTCCTGCAGTTCAAACCGAGCATCAGTATGGGGAAGAAAGGTGATTTGAGTGCCTTTGAACGTGGCATGGTTGTTGGTGCCAGAAGGGATGGTCTGAGTATTTCAGAAACTGCTGATCTACTGGGATTTTCACGCACAACCATCTCTAGGGTTTACAGAGAATGGTCCGAAAAAGAAAAAACATCCAGTGAGCGGCAGTTCTGTGGGCGGAAATGCCTTGTTGATGCCAGAGGTCAGAGGAGAATGGGCAGACTGGTTCAAGCTGATAGAAAGGCAACAGTGACTCAAATCGCCACCCGTTACAACCAAGGTAGGCAGAAGAGCATCTCTGAATGCACAGTACGTCGAACTTTGAGGCAGATGGGCTACAGCAGCAGAAGACCACACCGGGTGCCACTCCTTTCAGCTAAGAACAGGAAACTGAGGCTACAATTTGCACAAGTTCATCGAAATTGGACAGTAGAAGATTGGAAAAACGTTGCCTGGCCTGATGAGTCTCGATTTCTGCTGCGACATTCGGATGGTAGGGTCAGAATTTGGCGACAACAACATGAAAGCATGGATCCATCCTGCCTTGTATCTACGGTTCAGGCTGGTAGTGGTGGTATCATGGTGTGGGGAATATTTTCTTGGCACTCTTTGGGCCCCTTGGTACCAATTGAGCATCGTTGCAATGCCACAGCCTACCTGAGTATTGTTGCTAACCATGTCCATCCGTTTATGACCACAATGTACCCAACATCTGATGGCTACTTTCAGCAGGATAATGCGCCATGTCATAAAGCTGGAATCATCTCAGACTGGTTTCTTGAACATGACAATGAGTTCACTGTACTCAAATGGCCTCCACAGTCACCAGATCTCAATCCAATAGAGCATCTTTGGGATGTGGTGGAACGGGAGATTTGCATCATGGATGTGCAGCCGACAAATCTGTGGCAACTGTGTGATGCCATCATGTCAATATGGACCAAAATCTCTGAGGAATGCTTCCAGCACCTTGTTGAATCTATCCCACGAAAAATTGAGGCAGTTCTGAAGGCAAAAGAGGGTTCAACCCGTTACTAGCATGGTGTACCTAATAAAGTGGCCGGTGAGTGTACATCTTGCACGTTTTTGCGCCCCGCCAGGCATTACTAATGGTTATTAGCGTGGGATTGTGGGTCCCCTGCAGGTGACTCAGGAATACTAAGCACCACGGCATTCTTGTTTGCATCCCGTGCGCAGGTAGCCTTACACAACAGCCTCGCTACCATACATGACACACGCATGAGCAGAGAGCATATGTTATGTGTACATCTGGAGCCTCCGCCATGTGTCCGCATCATCAGCCATTGGTCTTTTTCACAACACTGTGTCATCGCTCAACTTCCTACCCGCCCACTGCGTCTGGCCAATCACTTCACAAACAAGCGGTCACGTGATACACGGTGTATGGGCGGGCAGAGGCGTGGCAGGCGCTGTGACGTAACTCTGAGCCTGTCACTGACATGTGACTGCAGGCTGAACAGTAGGAAGAGGGGAGGCAGCAGCCTGACAGGGCAGAGGCGTGTACTGGACATTGGGCATTACATGCAGTGACTGGCGTACACCAGTACTAGTGCGACCATACGGACTCTCACGGCTCACGTCAGTTGAGGGGTAAACACTAAACGTGTCAGGTCTCCCCCTGCCTGCAGCGGCGTGTGCCTCGGTGACGTCACGCATGGATGCCCAGGATGGGCAAGAGAACCCTGGAGGCAGCGGCAGAACGGGGCCTGTGCTGCACATTGTGGTGGTGGGCTTCCATCACAAGAAGGGCTGCCAGGTGAGACAACTTCAGGATGATGTCACCTGCTGTCACTCTGGTAGAACATGGTTATAGGCTCGTGCCATGTCCTGTGTGTGGTGTAATATTATACAGCTAGAACATGGTTATAGGCTCGTGCCCTGTCCTATGTGTGTGGTGTAATATTATTATACAGCTAGAACATGGTTATAGGCTCGTGCCCTGTCCTATGTGTGTGGTGTAATATTATTATACAGCTAGAACAGGGATGGTGAACCTTTTAGAGATCGAGTGCCCAAAGTGAGACTCAAAAACAACTAGCTTTCCCAAAAGTGCCAACACAGCAATTTAGGCAGTAACAAACTTATTGCTACCAGAATCTTTGAGCTCCAATTCGACACCTTTTCACTCTTTGGACAGGACCAAGCAGCACAGGATTGGTCACTTTACAATAGCAGGGCACTACTTGGACTACCTGAGACTGCAGGAAGATGCCATGTCTGGCAAACTCTGCCTGGGAGACAACCTGTGTGCCCACAGAGATGCCTCCAAGTGCCATCTCTGGCACCAGTGCCATAGGTTCGCCACCACTGAGCTAGAACATGGTTATAGGCTCGTGCCCTGTCCTATGTGTGTGGTGTAATATTATTATACAGCTAGAACATGGTTATAGGCTCGTGCCCTGTCCTATGTGTGTGGTGTAATATTATACAGCTAGAACATGGTTATAGGCTCGTGCCCTGTCCTATGTGTGTGGTGTAATATTATACAGCTAGAACATGGTTATAGGTTCGTGCCCTGTCCTGTGTGTGGTGTAATATTATACAGCTAGAACATGGTTGTAGGCTCGTGCACTGTCCTATGTGTGTGGTGTAATATACAGCTAGAAGATGGTTATAGGCTCGTGTCCTGTCCTATGTGTGTGGTGTAATGTTATTATACAGCTAGAACATGGTTAGAGGCTCGTGCCCTGTCCTATGTGTGTGGTGTAATATTATACAGCTAGAACATGGTTATAGGTTCGTGCCCTGTCCTGTGTGTGGTGTAATATTATACAGCTAGAAGATGGTTATAGGCTCGTGCCCTGTCCTATGTGTGTGGTGTAATGTTATTATACAGCTAGAACATGGTTATAGGCTCGTGCCCTGTCCTATGTGTGTGGTGTAAAATTATACAGCTAGAACATGGTTATAGGCTCGTGCCCTGTCCTGTGTGTGGTGTAATATTATACAGCTAGAACATGGTTATAGGCTCGTGCCCTGTCCTATGTGTGTGGTGTAATGTTATTATACAGCTAGAACATGATTATAGGCTCTTGCCCTGTCCTATGTGTGTGGTGTAATGTTATTATACAGCTAGAACATGATTATAGGCTCTTGCCCTGTCCTATGTGTGTGGTGTAATGTTATTATACAGCTAGAACATGGTTATAGGCTCGTGCCCTGTCCTATGTGTGTGGTGTAATATTATTATACAGCTAGAACATGGTTATAGGCTCGTGCCCTGTCCTATGTGTTGTGTAATATTATACGGCTAGAACATGGTTATTGGCTCGTGCCCTTTCCTATGTGTGTGGTGTGATATTATACTTTGTGGTGATTATTTACAGTCACCGTAAGGACTCCTGTATAGCGCTATAAAATGTGCTCTGTGTTTGGGTATGTGCCCTGTTCTGGTGCGTATAGCATTGCTTTACATCATTGTACATACAATCACCTCATGCACCCTTACATAACGCTATAATGTGCGCAGTGATTGTGCCCCATGCTTTGTATTTCTGAGTATATAATTGCCATATATAATATATATTGCCTGGAATATATACAGTCTTCTATACTGCGCTCTATGTTTGTGCCTGTTTATATTCCTGGTTTTATTCTCATACGTACTCATGATTGTAATGGGTTCTAAATCTTTCATCTAGTGTAGCTGGTTTCTTCCCATTTCCTAATAAAATGAATTCCGGAGTGAATTTGGAGCCTGGAAATGAGATGTAGTTTTAGCAGACATTCTGTATTTGTTCCTAGCTTTATCCTGTACACATCAGTTTGCTGCTCTAGTGCTCTGTACATCAGGTTGATGCTATAAAGATATCCTGAATGAATTTTACACACGGCCCAGTGCAGAAAGGATCGGGGCAGTGCTCCTTACCCCTCATCTCTGCATCGAAAACTGAGCGACTGGAATCCAGTGAAAGATCCAGTGTCCTAACTTTTGTGGCTCAGCCGCCCATCCAGGTCACAGTTTGGTGAGACACCTAGTAGTCCTCACACCCTGATCAGGTGCCATAGACCTCTATTGTGGCTGTGATCTGGTGCAGCCACAATAACAGTTGTGTTCATGTAGCCTAAGTCAAGGGACAACTGCTGACTACAGAAGAGCACTGAACTTCAATCAGCTGCAAGTATCCTCTTTTCTGTAGATTAATTTTAATATTTAAAGGAGTTGTCCTGCTCCAATATTAAGCCTCTTTAAATTAAGATGCAGTAAAACTATTTAAGGTGTTGCCTTGAATGAATACATTTGTATCCATTACTAGGGCGGGTGGTAAAAAAATGAAAGGATCTCATACTGTCCTCTGTTGTCAGTTTCATTTCAGAACCACAGCTCCTTTACTGCTAATACACAGAAATGGAAGTGGTGATGTCACGTCGTGTCTACAAAGCTGAACACCACTGAGGCTAGTGAAGGGCTGCAGGGGGTTGCATGTATTCAAAATGGCGACACTGATGCATCTGTATTACAAATCAATGGACATTTTAAAGCATCAGTTAGACTTTACTTTTTTAGTGGTAGATAAGAGATCTAAATGCTAATGTGAATTGGGTCCAGGTTATTTCAACACAAAGTTTTGTGTTTACACCAGAGAACCCCTTTAAAATGGAAAATTCATACTAGCATAAATATTCTATTTTTCAGAATGGCACATATGATGTGGTGCCCTCCTCACAGATCCCCGCTGCTGTATTAACCTACCTGAGGCTGAGCATTCACTTCCAGTTTGTTGAGATTGACCAGGTAGAGACCATTTAGGTATAAGGAAGTCTCCTTACAGAGAACACGGATCAGTGAGTTGGGTATCCAATATTTTTAACTAGCTGGACATCACCACAGAGACTAAAAGTTCAAACTGAGTATCCCCAAGGAAGTGATCAGTTATGTTATGTTAGTATGAAACCGTCTCTCAGTAGAATACTAAAATTGTCTGAAATTGTCTCTCAAATCAAAACTGAGTGCTGATTGGATGCCATGAACAACTGGAACAATTTTGTTTTTAGACAATTGTGATAAAACTCCCCCTGTTATAGTGTCAATGGGGGAAATATATCTGAATTGTCTGAGGTGAAACTGCTGTAGGAAGGATGGGAGTTGGTTCATGTCTGCAGAGCTACAGTATGCTGCCTTTTCACTAAACCTAATGGTTACAGCCTGGTGTGGATTAGATGTAATGTGTGCCAACTAGAGACTGATACTCACTGATCTGCTTCAAACATGCCAAATAGGTAGGAAGTAATATGTACTACTGGCAGCAGTTTCTATAGTAGATGGACATATAGGGGGCGGCTATATTGATGATATTGCTTATGGATGAAGCATTGTTATTTATTTATTTATTTTTTTTTTATTTTTTTTTCGTGAGATCTACCTGTTTTTGATATATAGCCATGAGGTAAAAATACCACGTGTTAAAAACTTCTGCAGCAGGTGATTGAGAAAAGCAGATGTATAACCTGTCATTTACATGTTCTCTTCCTTTATTATCTGATCATGTTTATTCCAGTAACTTACACCTGAATTTGTAAAACTAAATGGGTATTCCCACAAAGACAAGTTTCTTAAATGTAGTAAGGAGAATACATTGTAGCCTTGTATTGACGTTCTTTTCCTCATACCCTCTGGCATACTTTTGCCCCGGGTATATTTTCTTTGTTTCCTGTTGGTCTAGTCTTGTAGCAGTCTTGTGTAATGAGTGTAGAGCTCTTCCCAGGTCATGTATAACATGGTGTTCTTATTCAAGTGCAGGTTTTATTTCATAACTTCACGTTTTTGCACAGTCTATTGTCTATATTGCACTTGGAATAGAAGAATTATAAATGAGTGGAAGACCTCATCTCACCACGCACAGTACAAATAACCTCCAGAAACAGTCTTGAAGGTGTAAAATGCTGCGGCCGCTTTGCTGAAATCAGCTTTGGGTCCAAGCTCATAGAAAGTTTGTCAGGCTGCATTCACACGTGGCGTTCACAGAGCACTTTGAAACTCTGTACAACAGCGGAGAGGATATTTGCCTAATTACATTGCTGGTAATGTTTGCATTTACAAAATGCAATGTTAACACATGTGTCAACCTTTCCATTGTGTTAACACACTGTTGACATGTTGATGTTGAGTTAACTAATGCATTTTGTAAACGCAATTGTTGACAGAAATGTAATTGGGCAAATCTTCTTTCTTCAGCTGTTGTTTTGCCTTTCAAAACACATTGTAAAGGCCGCGTGTGATTGCAGCCTCTAACTTTTACTGCTAACTTCAATGTCTCCCACCATATCATCTGTACAAGGTCACCACTAGTGGGACAGTGACCACTCATTCACACTCAATTCAGGCCTTCGAATAGGAAGACTTGCATGCGCAGCATAAGTCCCTTGTTTATTGTGGTATTCAGTTATTGTACCACTGCGATTTCTGGCAAACTACACACATTATTAAAGATGGCAATCATTTAATGAACCTATTATTATGACAGGTGTCACAGGAATGAGACTATAAATAGCAGGCCTATATTATCTATATGAAAATTAAGGTACACAGTTGCATAATATAAATGTATAAGGTCACACAAGAATAATACTAAGGCCTCATTCACAAGAACTGGTGTGTATAGTGGCACACTTACAACAGCCGTGTGACATTGGCATATGTATTCCACTAACACGCTGATAGTCGCAATAAAGACCTGAAGACTAAGAGCCGTTTCTAATCCTGTTTGTTTGCAGCTTAAAGGAAATCTACCATCAAAACTAGCCCCTTTCTTATCTGGCTTTAGAAGCTGTTACTCTCTCAACCTTCCCCTCCCCCGCCCCCCTGCTCCCTCAGCACTCCCTACTTGCTGCACAAGTGCTGACGAAGCAGGAGGAAGGATGAGACAGAGTAACAGTCTCTAAGGTCAGATCACAGCATTTAGATGAGCTGAATGTGACTGTACATGCATTGTAGTGAGGCTCCTCCTCTACAGATCAGAAGGGAAGGAATGACTGCACTTGTTCCTGACCCCTGCTCTAGAAGATGTTTTTGGCTGAGAGAGCCATGAACGTCACATATTTTAAAATGTTATTCTGTAAGAGCCGTACAATATGCACATGCCCCCCAGTAGATAGGTAGTCCCAGTGTTACGGGTGCACACCGCTGATTGGTCCCAGGTTTCTGCTTACATCATCATTCATGGTGGTCCAGGGGGTGCATTACTCCAAATCCTGACACCCACCACATGCCTCCCAGTAGATAGGTAGCCACAGCACATGCTCCCCGGTAGATAGGTAGTCCAAGCACATGCTTCCCAGTAGATAGCTAGCCCTAGCACATACCCCGAGTAGATAGTTAGCCACAGCACATGCTTCCCGGTAGATAGATAACCACAGCACATGCTCCCCGGTAGATAGGTAGCCTTAGCACATGCCCCACAGTAGATAGCCACAGCACATGCTCCCCGGTAGATAAGTAGCCACAGCACATGCTCCCCGGTAGATAAGTAGCCACAGCACATGCTCCCCGGTAGATAAGTAGCCACAGCACATGCCCCACAGTAGATAGCCACAGCACATGCTCCCCGGTAGATAGGTAGCCACATCACATACCCCCAGTAGATAAGTAGCCACAGCACATGCTCCCTGGTAGATAGGTAGTCACAGCACATGCCCACAGTTGATAGCCACAGCACATGCTCCCCGGTAGATAAGTAGCCACAGCACATACCCCCAGTAGATAAGTAGCCACAGCACATGCTGACCGGTAGTCACAGCGGAAAAAAAAAAAAAGAATATTCACTTACCAGCGCTCCCTGCAGCCAGCTCCTCATTGCTCCCACGCTCTTCTCTTTGACTCAGGTTTAGACGATGGCTGCAATAGCACCTGGGTCATACAAAGGATGTAGGCTGCGGTAACATTACTGCCTGTGTCCGGTGATCAGTCTAACAGACACACAGCAGCCGTCACTAGTTATTACAGATCTGCCTGAGAGCCGGATGCAGCCAACAAAAGAGCCACATCTGGCTCCCGAGCCACAGGTTCCCTACCCCTGTTCTAGAGTGATCAATAAAACTGTATTAAGGCAGGTTTGTCCAGTGTATATTCTCTGTATACTGCTTTGCATTTTTTTTCCTTAGCTAAAGTTTGTATGCATTTAATTGAGGTGAATATGGCTGCACATTATGTACATTCATTGCAGTGGAGGGGAATAAATCTTATAACGGCTAGAGTGATCAGGAACAATGACCATTTTAATTGATTACAATTTATTAAAATTATAGTTCTAAGTTTATATTTCAGTAACTATATATTTGTTATGTTCTACCTAAATAATAATGAACTAGTGTCATCCACATCTGGAAGCAAGGTGAACCTATTATGCATACACAGATAGCATAAACATATGATCACTAGAACACATTAGATAAGGTCATAGGACATGTTAAGATCTCGCCTATCCAGCAGAGGTCCAGCAGGGAGTGAAGAGGAGGGCCATTAGTGGTGTAGTCATAGGCACATCTAGGTCAGGAGAGAGATGAATGCACTGCCCCTATTGTGCCCTATACTGTACTCGCCCTCATATCCTGAAAAAATGCTCCTTACAAGGACGGTCCCAAATTGTCCCTAAGGGTAGGACTGCCCTAATAGGCCCTATACATCCAAAGACAACAGGGTTCCCGACGCGTTTCTGGTACCACACACAGTGTAACCTTCATCAGGGGAAACTGAGACATAAAGTTGTGCTGCAAGGGAACTAACAGTAGTTAGTAATATGGATCAGCAGTGGCATGGCCCATTCCTGTAGCAGCCACATAGTCCTACAAATCGCTTTATAAAGGGTATTCATGACTAGGTATACTCCCACCCAGTCCATGTACCTCATCCCTTATTGGTCAAAATGTCACTATGGGATGTAGGCATCACAGAACACATAAGCCAATCATTAACAGGTTTAAAATACACTTATTGTGATGGTATAGCGGGGGCGGTTCCTTATGCAAACATAGCAATTGTTCACTCGCCCCCCTATGATGATTCCCGTCATTACATAAACCTCTCCACGTGCTGTGCGATGCCGGCGCCCCACTTCGGGTATCGCCAGCATGGTGTGACGTCACTTCCGGTATCGCCATAGTGGCGAGACGTCACTTCCGGTGTCTAGGTAGGACCGCTTGATCCTACAGAGGGAAGCCAAATGGATCTTCTGGTGTGACACAGTGTCCTCTAAGGGCCTCAATGAGAACGTATCCTATGCATCATTTATTTGATCTTACTTTATGTTAGTGAAGATTACCATCTCTGATACTTAACAGTAATCTCTTCACTAATAATCCGATCTTCGTATCAAAGTATCCTCTCCTTGAAATACCCAGACTGTGGGATATATCTATTTTATTAGTATAGTCTTGTTTTGGATATGTCTTTGCTTCAAACCATCCAAAATAACAACGTTAAATGTGAGTGTCTCCTTTTTCCTTATGATTAAGAGGTCCCACTGGCTAGATGTGTTAAAGCCATTGCTCTTGGTAATATATACTGGGTGGTATAAGGACTCGGGTGATGGACAACCAGGATCCTCCCCTGTGAGTAGAATACTCCCCATGTAAATATCGGGAGCATAGGATATGAATCCGGTGGAAATACCTCTTAGGGACAGAATCCATGTAGTGGATACGAAATAATGTTTTTTCTACACCCTCTGTCTCCTCCGGTATCCACGGTCTGAATTTATATCTACTTATCATACTTGCATACAGTGGATACAGGGCGACAAGTAGATGGGTACTTGGTCGCACCTCTACCCCACCCCATACATCTCCATGACAACTGGAGACTGATGACTCGGCGCCCCTAGACACCGGAAGTGAAGTCTCGCCACTATGGCGATACCGTAAGTGACGTTACGGCGATGCTGGCGATACTGGAAGTGGGGCGCCGGCGTCGCACAGCACGTGGAGAGGTTTATGTAATGACGGGAATCATCGTAGTGAGGTGAGTGAACAATTGCTATGTTTGCATAAGGAACCGTCCCCGCTATACCATCACAATAAGTGTATTTTAAACCTGTTAATGATTGGCTTATGTGTTCTGTGATGCCTACATCCCATAGTGACATTTTGACCAATAAGGGATGAGGTACATGGACTGGGTGGGAGTATACCTAGTCATGAATACCCTTTATAAAGCGATTTGTAGGACTATGTGGCTGCTACAGGAATGGGCCATGCCACTGCTGATCCATATTACTAACTACTGTTAGTTCCCTTGCAGCACAACTTTATGTCTCAGTTTCCCCTGATGAAGGTTACACTGTGTGTGGTACCAGAAACGCGTCGGGAACCCTGTTGTCTTTGGATGTATAGGGCCTATTAGGGCAGTCCTACCCTTAGGGACAACTTGGGACCGTCCTTTTAAGGACGGGAGCATTTTTCGGGATATGAGGGCGAGTACAGTATAGGGCACAATAGGGGCAGTGCATTCATCTCTCTCCTGACCTAGATGTGCCTATGACTACACCACTAATGGCCCTCCTCTTCACTCCCTGCTGGACCTCTGCTGGATGGGTGAGATCTTAACATGTCCTATGACCTTATCTAATGTGTTCTAGTGATCATATGTTTATGCTATCTGTGTATGCATAATAGGTTCACCTTGCTTCCAGATGTGGATGACACTAGTTCATTATTCATTTGAGTTCATGTACTTGGTGCTGTTTGTGTTTGCCTAGATACATACAGCATCCATTGATTTTTATTATGTGATGTTTCTTTTTGTTGTTTTTTAATAGAATTATTAAAAGCTATGTTTTAATGCCCTTACCTATATATTATTGCTCTTGATTGGGTTGGTGAATTTGTTGGCCTTCCATAACGCGTTTTGCACTGTATGTGAACTAGGCTCAGTATTTTCTGTACTGTTTCTATAAGTGGTAGATGATGGTGTACCCCTGGAAAACTTTCATATTTGGATTGATGGTATTGATGAAAGGTAACACTATCATCCCATATACTTGATGTCCTCATATGCCGGTCACCGATCGAGTGGTCCATAAGCATATTGAAAAATAGATCCTTTAACGTGGCTTTCCAGGATTTCCTGTGAGGCATGGATGTAGCGAGACAGCTTTCTACAGTCACTTTGCTTCACTGTGTTTACACTGGTGTGGTTGATGTGCATGAATTAGTAGGAAATGTTTGTACTTTGGCACCTTCTGTAGAGAAGTGTTGATTGTATCTGCTCCTCTATTTATTTTATTACAGATATACTCTATAGTTTATGTTAAAAAAAATTCTAATGGCTAATAAGTGCCTTTAATCCTCAGCCTGAAGAATATATTCTACTGACAGAGATTAAATGTATATGCAAATTCTTCTAATAATATCTATACCACCTTTTATTGACCTGCTGGTTTCCTATTTATGAAGATTCAGAGTTTTCTTGAATGACAAATGACAGGTGGCAAAAACTGGGACACATCTGAAACAGTTTTTTTACATTGTGAAGCATCCACACAGATTGATGCAGAATGAATTCTGGCAGATTTTTTAGTACCTTCATTGATGTAATAAATGTTCTGATCCTGCTAAGAAAATTGCCTGAGCAGTTTTCCCTCAGACACTGGTGATAAATCTCCCCCATTGACTCCGGTACTTTTCATAGACAGTCATACGTGTTATCTAGTGATGAATCATCTCCATCAGTTGAGAACTTCTCCTGACCATGACTTGTCTTTATAGGATTTAACACCCCTTTGTCTTGGGCTCCTTATTTTTTCAGCTGATCTCCACATTGCACTCCTGAAAATAAGTCTTTATAGTGTCCTGGGTAAAACTATGCCCCACACTGTGCCACTAAATAAATGTGCTCCCTTCCAATTAATAGTGCTTTGCTTTTCACATATATCAAAGAATACACATTGACCCCTTACTGCATTGTAACATCTAATATGAATAAGTAATATAGGATACCCACTAATTTCATATTATATGTAGTCCCATTCCCTTCTAAATAACTATATAATATACAGGTTCTGTTCCAAATGTATTATATACTATACAGCACCTCCGAAATGTATAGTTTACACTACACCTCTGAATAATATTGTATACAGTACCTAATCTATACCCTCATCCAACCACACTGGCTTATTTGGAAAATATTACACAGCCCTTAAAAAGTTGCATGCAGTTCAATTACATGTTCTTATTTCCCTGTATTGATGCTATGAATAATTACAGTTCTCTAATCTTAATCTTGCCATAGTTTATTTTTTCTTCTGATATTAACAGGTTATTCCAGGTATCTATTTTAGTTGCTGAAATAAATATATATATATATATATATTAGTCCCCGGGTTACGTACAAGATAGGGTCAATAAGTACAATTTGTATGCAAGTCGAAACTGTATATTTTATCATAGTAGTTCTAGAAAAAAATTTTATTTTTTTTTTTTTTGCCCCAGTGTTTCGGAGTTTCAAATTTTATTTTTTTTTTTTGCTGTAATGGGACCAAGAATTATCTATATCTCAATAAAGCTTCATTAGACACCATACAGCTGATTATTCCTATTTAGGACCATAGTAAAGCATCCAGAGAGCTTCACCAGAGTTCATAGGGGGCAGAGGGGGTCGTCTGTAAGTCTGATGTCTACATATGTGACATTAGTCTGTATGTAATAGCAATCCTCATGTATTTTATATATCTTCCATCTGTCATGAAGATGGTAAACCCTGGGTACCATAAATAAAGAGGTTTCTCTTCAGTCTTCAGTTACCTAAGTAACAGGTGGAAAGGCTGTAGAAGTCTCGTTCCATAATCGCCACCTGTCATGACATTGGATTCCTTGTCCTTTTTGTTTTTGTTTCAGACTATTCGTTTTCCCTCTGCTCTGCATTGAGCTATTTGGTAGGTAATCATAGGTTTTCCTGTTACATATTGTTTCTGTCAATTTGAAACATGTGAGCTGTAGGACTTCTTTGTATTCTAAAAGCCACAACCCTCAGGCATATCTTAATGGATGCTATTAATAAACTTGTGTTGCATAGGCCCAGGAAAAGCAAATGGAATAGAAGTAGCATGGTGGTGAAGTAATGACAGGCTTACTTTATTCTCTTAACTACTGTAAAATCACAAGGAAAAAGATTGATTTCTAAGGGTTATTTCCTAATAGTTTACATAGCTGTACTTTCTCTAGATTTATACTATTACCAGATCCCAGCATCCTTGTCCATGTGACCTGGAACTCCATTGACTTCTGTAGCACTTCTGATGTCCTGGTGCCATGGAATGGATTGGGGCACTTGTGGTCCCCCCATTCTGTGCATCACAGGGGTCTTCACAGTTGGATCATACATTATTCTTCTATGCTGTGAATAAGGGGTCACAGGAGAACTTGATACAACTCCTTTTAAAAAAATTGAGATATAGATGTGTATATATAATATATGTTAAAGGCGTGGCCACTAATCGAAAACATTAAGGTTAAGGTAAGACCCTAATAAGGTTGCCCATATTTTAATGACCCTCTGGAAGTAGGATTCAGGATTCTTGTGACATTGCTTTACTGAATATTGACCTTGGCATCTAATGGGTTAAAGGGCCCCAATCAGTGTTTTGATGACCTCAGCCTTTACCTGTGTATCATGGTTCCAGAATGAATGGTAGTTAAGTCATGGGGCCACGTTAGGTTTCTAAAAAGTTTTATTTGTGTTTGTTCTAGTTACACAAATGGTGTAAGGCCGAATTGCGGCCGTACGTTCGTCCCACATAGACAGCAATGGCCGCAGGGAGCAATACAGTGCTACACGCTCTGTACATAGGGAAAAGATAAGATATGTCCTATCTTTCCTCGTATGCACGGCCTTGCGTTGTGCATCTCTATGGACAGGGGTCACCTCTCCTGTGCTCCATCGTGCTGGACATATACCCGCCCGGCTACGGCCCAGTGGGCATGCATTAGTGTAAATCCGGCCTATCTGTTATATTTATTTTGTGGACCTTTTTTCTACAAAGGTGTTTGATATGTGGTGTACAGAAAAAAATAAAACGGGTTCTCTGTAGCTGACATGGCCAGTGACAAGCTCTTGAAAGTAAAATCATGTAGAAGCTGGAATGGGATGTGGGGGAAACGTATTAAATATTCCACAGAATGCTTTGATTCTGTGTTAAGTGGTAAGCAATCGGGTAGATTCAACACAAAATAAGTAATGGATAGAGTTTTTAATGGATAGATTAATTAAATTGAAATTAAACATTGCAACTTTTTTTTTTTTACTTTTTAAGGTGGAATTTTCTTACCCTCCTTTAATACCTGAAGAAGGACACGACAGCAATGTCTTACCAGAGGAATGGAAGTACCTACCATTTCTTGCATTGCCAGATGGTGCACATAACTTCCAAGAAGGTATAAATATGCCCAGTTGAATTATGTTTATGTTTTGTTTGGCTGTTGAATCGCTTATCCATGTATATGCACTTGCTGGCTTACAAATTGCCCAAGTCTGTGGACTGCTATAATACAGTCAATGTTGATATTGATGTATAATGGTCTATTTCTAACAGTGGTGATGCGGTATAGATCAAGTTATCGGTTTATTTAACACAGTGCTTTGTTCATACCTTTTTCTTTCAACTGACTTTCTTAAGTTCTGTAGCTCACAGAATCATAAGCCTGATGTAATTTGAAAGATGAGATTATTATCTTTAAAGGACATCTACCACCAGGATGAAGGATTGTAAACCAAGCACGCTGACATGCTTGTGTGTGCTCCCTCTAGTAGGATCTGCTCTTCTTTTAGCTTCTTAAGCCCTTTTTTGTTAAAAAAAAAAAATGTTTACACCGTAACTGTAGCGTTAAAATAATTTGGTAAAATCATTATATGTGATTTCCCCCTTTAAAAACAAACAGAACAATACCTACGTTGTGCTGCTTTTCTTTCATTTTCTGTACTGAAAATGGTTGACAAAAATTTTTTTCATCAAAGGTAAGTAACGGAGACTAGACAGTCCGTTTGTGCCCTCAAGCTGAGGCCAGTTAGCTTGCCTACAGATCCTTGTGTTCTCTCTAAAAGTAGTATGGCAGCTTTCATCACATGGAGGAGCAGGGAACATCTAATAAGGGTTAGAAATCATTAGCACATGCAGTCTATGCCTGTGCTGTTTAAGTACTAAGGGTAAATATCTTATCTACACAGAGCTGATAATGCCGATGACCAAGTGGGGGAAGGGAGCAGCATGAGCTGCAGAGAAAGACAGTGAAAGTTCTGTAGAATCACAGACTGGGAGGGACTGATAAGTAACAGGGAAGATCTTGAACCTCAATATTGTGTAGGAGTCATTTGTATCCAGTCTTGGGCACATCCAGCTCTGCTTCATACTCGGCGAGCACTGTCACGTGACCTCCTCCTCTGCGAGCAGGGATTAGCAGCTCCTCCCCACCCAGGAGTCCAAAGAGTTTATAGAAATTGTTTATAAAATGGACTCCAGGGCTTGTCAGCAAAGGGAGAGGAAGTAGCTACTGCAGCTCACAGATAATCAGAGGGCTATAGCAAAGAAACTTCTGAATTTAGGTAACAAAGATAATTGGCAAAGTTGTTTTGCATCCCAAGAGCTATTGATATGTGGAAAAAAAAAAACCTTTACAGTTGCTCTTTAAAAAGTATCAAATGAGCCTGAGGTGCTCCATTGAGATCTATGGAGCCCGGGACCATCAGGATTATTTAGCATCATTTTAAAATCATTTTTTGGAATAAAATGAGGGCATAAGAAACTAAAAGAAGTATATATCTTGACAGAGGGGACACACACCTGAATATGAGTGTGCTTGGTTTACAATACTTCATCTTGGTCGTAGATGTCCTTTAATATGATACCAAAGCATGTGTTTATATTGTAAAGAACCCAAATATGGTCATCTGACATGAAGTTTACCCTTAAACTTGACTTATTTCAGGCAAAAGTGACTTTTCAGCTCATTATGGACTGCTATTTTTATAGGTAAATAGGTGATCTTTAACATAAGAGGGAATTCTAGAAAAGTATTTCATACCCTACCTGACAAGGCTGGTAGTAGAGGGGGGTTAAACTGGCATTTTTTTTTTTTAACTCACCTTTTGGCTATAAGAAAAAGAAATCTGTATTTCTGATAACTTTATTTTTATTCTACATAGACACTGTATTTTTTCACCTCCCACCAAGAAGCGGGGAGCGGAGGACTGTTTATGGAGTTTCTTGTTACCGACAAATTGAAGCAAAGGTATGAGGGGGTTTAGTGTGACAGTTCTGTGTTCCAATACATACAAGCTTTCCACTTCCACAGACTTGAATCCTTCCCCAGAGAAGACATCTCAGGCTTTATACATATTTAGTTGACAAGTGATAATAATATGAGATGATACATCAGCTAGTGTTAGAACTACCCATGTGCCTGAGCTTCAACCAACTAAATTAAGATTTTTAATTTTTGTATTTTTTATCTGTTTTTCATCTAAAATTGGTACCTGGTAGATGATGCTGTGTATTGCCAATTTAAATCTTTTGAAGCCTTTTTTTCTGTTGCCACTTCTTAGAATCAATTGTGTGTCTTACAGACCTTGAAAGTGCGTCAAGCTGATGTTACCCGGGAAACTGTACAGAAAAGTGTCTGCGTGTTGAGTCAGCTGGTAAGATTCTGGTTTTGTAGCATACCCAGGAAATTAAGGAAGTGATTAAGCCACATTAGAGCATCAACAACATGGACAAATATGCTACCCAGGGCAGTAAAAGACTGCAGTATATAGAATACTTATTGGACATGCATGGTATTGGATTGATAGAATAGTTTTGAATCTTAAGGACTAAGCCCATTTTGACCTTATGGACATTTTTCAAATTTCACATGTGTCAATTTAAATTGTAATAACTTTGGAACACCTTATTATTTTTTGGGACACATTTGTACTTCATGTTAGTTAACAAGTATGTTTTTAATGCCTGAAGAAGATCCTAGTATAGGATCGAAACACGTCACAAACAATAAAGACATTGCTTTTTAAATCCATGTGAACTGTATGTAGCTCCATTATCCAAGAAAACTTCCTTGTACTTTATTTAATTGTCTAAATTATGTAAAAAGTGCCTAACATCTGCCATACACATATGTTCCATGGATCAAAATAGAAATAAATTTTGATGGAGTACAGTGACCTTTTTAGCTTAACGGATTAACCTTGAAACTGAGTGTGGCCCAACATGTATTGTGCTTGACCGTTAAAGAGATCCTGTCCCCAGACAGTTTCTATTTATGCCATTTTGAAAAAAAATTGTTTGGAAAGTATGTTTTAATATATCCGACCTCTTATTAATGAGGGGGCTGGCTGACACTCCCCCCCCCCCCCCCCGCCCCCCCCCTCTACGGTCCTTTCAGCGGGGACCTGTAAGAATAGCCGGCAGTAGCGCATATATTGTGCAATGGATGTCGGCTTTCTTCGATGCGACCGCATTTATTCATAGCGCCTGCCGAATTTATATAACATTTGGGTGTTGCTGTGAATAAGCACGACGTGGCTGCAGTCACTGTTCCCGACTGACCCTGTCAAAAAGCATGCCCACTGTCAGTGCAGCCGGACCGGAGAGCCGGCAGCGATTGCGCAATATATGCGCTGCTGCTGGCTATCCTTACAGGTCCCCGCTGACAGGACCGTAGAGGGGGAGTGTCGGCCGGCCCCCTCATGAATAAGGCCGACTGCGGCACACAGGATCTGAGGATCCGACCTCTTATTTGGTAAGAGGTCGGATCTATTAAAATATACTTTCCCATCATAATTTTTTTTTTTAAATGGCATAAATAGAAACTGGCTGGGGAGAGGATTATGGGGGCATATTTGGTGGGGCTATTTTGGGGGGATGACAGGTCCTCTTTAACCCTGAAAAAATAATTGGCATACATTTTCAATTCATTATATGGCTTTGTTGTTTGACTTTTTACAATATTTGTATACATTTTAGATTAATTGGTTTTACATTTATATTCTTTAGCCTCTGTATGGATTGCTTCAAGCTAAACTTCAGCTGATTACTCATGCATATTTTGAAGAAAAGGATTTCTCACAAATATCTATTCTTAAGGTATGTGATACCTATTAATGCTGGATATAAAGCTAACCGAAACATAGCATATTTCACTTGGTGAGGGGCACAAATTGCAAAGCATTACGTATTCACATGGTTCTCTCTTGTACTTTTCCATACTAAGGCATGAATACTCTGCATAGGTGCATATTTGTTTGTTGATACCTGGTACAGCGTTCACTTGCATTACAGCACCATACAGAATAGCAGAAAGAGTTTGAGCCATAAATTTCTCTATAGAAAATGTTCTCTTATTAAAGGAAAACTGTTAAAGGAATCCTACCATTTGATTTGATGCATTATGAACCAAACATACCTTGAGAATGCTGTAGCTACACTGATGCAGGATCATATCTTTGTTAATCCCTGAGTTGAGTTCTTTTGCTGAAAAAACAATTATTCAGAACCTTGGGAAAGCTGGGTTAGGCTGGCTGCCTACATAAACACATTACACACGGAGCTTGTGTGATAACTAATCAACCTGGCAAGACATGACTAATCAACCTGAGTTGGATCACTCATACACAGCAGCTGGGGGATGGTGCAACAATTGATTATTCTGCCTTCAGCCACAACCCAGGGATTACATCATCCTGTGCAGCAGTGAATAACTAATGTGGTAGGAGAAGTGCTGAGCCAGCCATAGTAGCAGGACCAGCTTTATTATCATAATTTTGTATTTGTTTTATCAGCAAAACCGCTCGGCACAGGGATTAACCAAGATATGATCCTGCATCAGTGTAGCTACAGCATTCTCAAGATATGTTTGAGTCATAATGCATCAAGTCAAATGGTAGGTTTCCTTTAAACTCTTTCATAGTTAATGTGCAGTTATGTTTATTCATGCTCATGGTGGATAAACACATGGTCTATGGCAGAGATGGCGAACCTATGGCACTGGTGCCAGAGGTAGCACTTGGTGCCCTTTCTGTGGGCACTCAGGCCGTCAGCCCAGGACAGAGTTCTCCAAAGTGGTTAAAATCCATTGACTGTTTGAAACTGCTTGAAAAGTGAGAAGGTGTTGAAAGAAGTGCATTATCTTTGGAGGTCCTCCTGCTGGACCCACCATTCTTTCTAAACAGAGCTACCCCGAAGGGAAGCTACAATGATAGACTCAATTTGCCCACTTTGTTTCAACTGTATCTCGCACATGTCTATGGGAGGACACAGCATGTCAGCAGATAAAGCACAGACACTAGCAATGCTTTACTATAAATTACTCACAGACCTGAGCAGGGAGAGGGGAGGGGTAACAGGGGTGACATCACTGCCCAACTCCATGTGCCCAGACTCATTTACATAATAAAATAAAGATGATTTTACAATGATTAATGTATGAATTGACTAGATAAAGGCTGGGATGGATCCTTGTGAGCTGCTCCAACAGGTAAAGGTGACAGAAATAGGGACAGAGACCTGATGTCAGGTGTCTTTTAATGTGACATGTTTTTACTTTCTTTATCCTTTTATCCTTTCTTATCCTCTTATTACCTTTCCCTTCCCTTTTTCTTGGTGTGCTTTCTTCTTTGTTATACTTTTTCCGATACTAGTGGCACCAATATACCCCAGTAGGCAACTGTGGAAATATATGGAAGCTATAGAGAAACACTTCTGACATTGTAAATGCTTTGTTAAGACGAGATGTGTCTTTCAATTTCTTGTTGGAATGTAATAAATATAAAAATGGAAGCATCTTTTTGCACCTCCTTTATATCCTAATTTCAGTCCTCAATGCATCTTATTAAATCTTGGAAATGGTGCCCTTCTGCTGTGAAACTGGGCAAGAGAGGTTGCATTGTACCTCACAATCACACCCATGGCGCATGGTAAAATGTATTTGCACGTTAAAAATCGACAAAACCTGGGAATAGTGGGAGTAAGACCACACTCCAACCTCCAAAAGTATATAGAAGGTGCAAAAGACAAAAGGATTGCTCTCCTTGTGTGTTAACTGCTAACCAGGGTACCCTTCCTATAGAAGAAAGACTCTCGCCGGGTTCGGCTGGCAAACAAATGCATAGAATACAAAAGCCTGGCAGCTGTTCCAGTGTTTTAGCTCTCCTCCATATTACAGGATAACCAAACGTAAAAGATCCGACAGATATTAAACACATATAGGATCAGCGCTCACGGCAATGATTTGATCCAAAGTCGTGAATTGCACAAGATAACTCATTTATTGATTGTTGCAAAATTGTCTTTAGACCATGGATGTTTGTAAGAATGCTAAGCTTATGATGCAGCACGCTTAATTAAAAATGCCTTTTCCAGTATTCTGAATGGTCTCAGTACTTTACTAACGTACGGAAATGATTCCGAATGCCGACAAAGCCATTTTTGAACCCATCATTGCAGAGGCTATTGGAATCTGTCACCAGCTAAAATTAACTTTTTTTTTTGTTTGTTTTTTTCCCCGTTTGGTTTCAAGTGGCGCTTGGCTTATTCATGTTTAGTGTAGTGAGTTGTGTGTAAGCTTTTCTAGCACACTTCTCAGCTTAATTCTCAACATATTGTATTTTACAGTGAAGTAGGACCTTGGCAATATATTTGATTTCTGAGGATATGAATGAAAAATATAATCTTTGTGATCACTTATACGTGTCTATTTCATACAGGAACTCTATGAACATATGAATGGGTCATTAGGTGGAAGTTCATTAGAGGGATCGCAATTATTTCTTGGTAAATAAATGTTTCTGCCCTTTCTTTAAAAAAAAAAAATGTCAACTTGTATTTGATCATTCACAATGAAGATATTTATTCCACATGACTCAAATGCCAGGATATGTCACATCTTAAAGTGCTTTGCCTTTCAGGCATTTATAGAAATATTAAAGAAAATCTACCAGTTGATTTCATGCATTATGAACCAAAAATAAATTGAGAATGCGGTAGCTACACTGATGCAAAAACATATCTCGTTTAATCCCTGAACTAAGTGGTTTTGCTGAAAAAATCATTTCAAAATTCAGGATAATGAAGCTCTGTCACTGCTGTGGCTGCTTCGTGCACTTACTCTCACATTAACTGCTGGAGAGGATGATGTAATCACCGTTTTTGTGCCTGACAGGCAGAAAACCACTCAGCTCAGGGATTAAACAAGATATGTGCCTGCATCAATGTAGCTACGCCATTCTCAAGGTATGTTTGGATCATAATGCATGAAATCAAATGGTAGATTTCCTTTAACTATAGCATATAGAAAATCCAACATTTAATTCTTGCACTCTTTTAAATTGAAGCATTTAAAAATTCTCCTTTTTTAATATTTGTCTATAATAATAAATGGTGGCCAAATAACTAGTAAAAGAAAATAATAATCATAATCTCATCCCACAATATATCTATGGTTTGTAATATACATCTGGTTATGAAATCTTTGGATTTTTTTTTTTTTTTTAAACCGGAATGAAGTTTTTGCTTTCAGTAGATGTGTGGAGAGATATTGCTAATTTACTGGTTTTATATCCTATTCCTCAAATTCTATGTTTTACTCTTTAGTCCATTACTTCGGTAGTAATCACAAGCAGAAGATCACCAGAAATGGACTTTAATTTTAAAAAAAATTGTGGACAGTGTCCTACTAATATCTCTGCTTTTATGTCCTTCAGAGTTAGCAGTGGGATTGTCTTTTCTCTAAATAGAACTCTGTGTTCTGTAGACAGCGGGGATCCAGAGATCAGTCAGCGTGGTGTCCTCGGAAAAAAGAGAGAGAACAGAGTTTTCTGACATACCACAACTATGGGGTTATAAAAGGATGACACTCGCTTTGTGGCACCAGGGGATGGGGGAAGGGTTGAGGGTGCTTGGTTTGCTAGCACTGTAAAAAATAAAAAAACAAAAATAGTCTATTCATGCTATGATCTAGTTATGTTGTAAGTTAAATGCCTCGCCCTGTGACTTGCCTATGATCGAGCATAAATAAATAAGCTTATGTTACTTCGCTAGTCAGTGTATGTATACTGGTAGCTAAAACAAGGAAGTGTCCTCATAGTAGCCACGCAGTTCCAAAGGTTAAAAGATAAAGCATTACATATCTGAACACAAGTGAATATATCTTTTTCTAATAACTTTTCAGGTCTTTCTCCACGTGATCTGGTTCTCCAATTTAGACATAAGGTATGTTGTTTCTTTGTCCCCATTGTTATCTTTTTATTTCATTTATTGCATTTTTTAACAAAAGGTTAGCAAAAGTTCATCAATACATTCTATATTCTCCAAAATGGTGCTAGTAACCAAGAGCCACAGGCCAGGCAGTTTACACTGCTCTACAATGAATTAGTATTGTAGTGCATATATTGGACTTGAACCAGCGAACCGAGCAAGTTTGTATAAATTAAAAAAAAAAAGGTAAAGTTTCAACAATCTGAATAATAAAATAAAGTAATTACTGGACCCTCAGGTAAACGCCGGAAAGAAACTCCCGCTAAAATCGTTCCTAAAAAAGATTAAAAATTTATCAGTACCTTTTTTTAAAAAAAATGCTCTAAAAGGGGATTTTAAAAATGTTACGCACTCTAAAATTAGACCACTAAAAATAACAACTCACAAAAAATAAGCTTCGTCAGCTGAAAAATAAAAAATTTTGCTTTTAAAAAGACTGATGCTAAATTTAGCAACATTTTCGCCAAATTACTTTTTATTCAGTAAAATTTGGAAGAAAATCTATATTAATGAGGTATCTTTGTAATTGTGGAAACCCTAGAATAAAAATAATATACTATTTTTATGGTATGGTAAATGGACAAAAAAAAATCTTCCCAAAAATTGTTGATTTTCATTTCCTCTACCAACAAAGAGTTAATTAAATATCACCAATTAGCTATAGATGCCCTAAAATTATGTACCAGAAAAGTGCATCTCGTGGTAAAAAATAAGCCCCTATAGGTCCACATAAAAAAAAAAAAAAAATTATAGCATGTACAATTTGACAATACAAATCTGCTCTGGATGGCGCCTCCTTCCCTTCTATGCCCGGCCGTGCGCCCATACAGCAGGATACCACCACATATAGGGTATCCGTGTACTCAGGAGACATTGAGTATCAAACTTGTGGAGCCTTTTTTTTCATTTAATTAATTGCAAATATTTAATTGTCCACTCAAAATGAATGTATTGTCAAAAAATATTACAAATTGTAGACTGTACATCCATTTTGCTTTAACCCTTATAAAACCCCTAAAGGGTTAACAAACTTCTTAAAAGTGCTTTTTCATACGTTGAGGGGTGTAGATTTCATAATGGGGTGATTTACTATTATTTAGACCTTTAACAGTCAATTAAAAGTTGAGCAAGTCCATCTAAATACGGGTTTTGGTGATTTAAAAAAAAAAAAAAATTGTGAAAAATGATACCCAAATTCTGAGCCTCATAACATTCTAGTAAAATATGTGGGATCTTAAAAAAACAGATATTACGGAAATATAAGTTATGAATTTATTTTGGGTGCTATGTCTATCTGCATCAAAAGTAGAGAATTTAGAACTTTGAAAATAAAGAATTTCTCCAAATTTTGGGCATTTTCTTTTGTGTTTAGTTTAAAAATGAGGATGATATATTTTTCTTTTTTAACTAATTTGACATACAATGTGTCACGAGAAAACAATCTCAAAATCCCCTGGATATCTCTGGATACCTGATAGCGTTCCAAAGCTATAAGCACTTATAGTGACACAGGGCGGATTAGAAAAATCGGGCCATAATAACCAAAAGGAGGCGGTGAAAAAAACTTGTTTCGGCATCTTGGCCAAAAATAGGCTGGTTGATAAGGGATTAACATTAGAAACTGATTAGGATGTAGTGTGAATTGGTGAACGTGGCAGGGAATTTACTAGAAGAGAATAACATGAGCGCTTTAACCCCTATGAAGGGGTACTTGAGGGAAATGGTAGGAGTGCCGCTCTAAATGGGAGCCGAGCTGAAAGCTGTTGTTCTGACTCCATTTTCCATGGGATATATACAGTAAAAACTGCTTTTGTATCTCTCACAGAAGTGCACCTTATTTTTAAGGTGTAATGAGCTACAAAGAAGTGCACATTTTTATCTTTTGTTTTTTTCCATTTCTTAACAGGTGTTAATTTTGTTTAAGCTCATTCTGCTTGAGAAAAAGGTTAGTGTCATTCACAATATAGATTATATATGCTGTAGCGGTTTCACATCCAACAAAATGCAGATTCTGAGTTCGTTGGGATTCCCATGCAGATTCTGCCAAGAGAGCAAGGGAAATCGCCAACAGACTCATTGAAATGAATAGGCGGCAGATTTTTCTCTGTATCAATGTATGTTTTCTGGAAGGGAGTTTGAGGAAACAATTTCAAGAATTATCATTAGTTCAACCCCTTTCTAGTATTTTTTAAAATGTAAATTAATGTATGCTCATAAGGTTGCACAATGCATCAATTTTCTTTTTTTACATCTCTTGTTTTAAAACTGTTTGATACCAGTTTGATTTCCAGTATTTCAATACTTGCAGAAGGAATAGAACACCAGTGACAAGGGGAGAGGGAAGAGGCATAAGGGTGAGCAGCACAGTGAGGCATCAGTACGGCAGTAGTATAAGAGTAAGCAGCACAGTGAGGCATCACAACACTGGTAGCATGAGGGTGAGCAGCACAGTAAAGCATCAGTATGTCAGTGGTACACGGGTGAGCTGCGCAGACAGCATCAGGACACTTGTATCACCAGGGTGAACAGCCAAGTAGGCATCAGGACGCTGGTAGTGTGAAGGTAAGCAGCACAGTAAGGCATCAGTATGGTAGTGGTATAAGGGTGAGCAGCACTGTAAGGCATCAGTATGGTAGTGGTATAAGGGTAAGCAGCACTGAACGGCATCAGTATGGTAGTGGTATAAGGGTGAGCAGCACAGTAAGGCATCAGTATGGCTGTGCTATAAGGGTGAGCAGCACAGTAAGGCATCGGTATGGCTGTGCTATAAGGGTGAGCAGCACTGTACGGCATCAGTATGGTAGTAGTATAAGGGTGAGCAGAACAGTATGGCAGTGGTATAAGGGTGAGAAGCACAGTAAGGCATCAGTATGGTAGTGGTATAAGGGTGAGCAACACAGTAAGGCATCAGTATGGTAGTGGTATAAGGGTGAGCAGCACAGTAAGGCATCAGTATGGCAGTGGTATAAGGGTGAGCAGCACAGTAAGGCATCAGTATGGTAGTGGTATAAGGGTGAGCAGCACAGTAAGGCATCAGTATGGTAGTGGTATAAGGGTGAGCAGCACAGTAAGGCATCGGTATGGCTGTGCTATAAGGGTGAGCAGCACTGTACGGCATCAGTATGGTAGTGGTATAAGGGTGAGCAGCACAGTAAGGCATCAGTATGGTAGTGGTATAAGGGTGAGCAGCACAGTAAGGCATCGGTATGGCTGTGCTATAAGGGTAAGCAGCACTGTAAGGCATCAGTATGGTAGTGGTATAAGGGTGAGCAGCACTGTAAGGCATCAGTATGGCAGTGGTATAAGGGTGAGCAGCACTGTACGGCATCAGTATGGTAGTGGTATAAGGGTGAGCAGCACTGTAAGGCATCAGTATGGTAGTGGTATAAGGGTAAGCAGCACTGAACGGCATCAGAATGGTAGTGGTATAAGGGTGAGCAGCACAGTAAGGCATCAGTATGGTAGTGGTATAAGGGTGAGCAGCACAGTAAGGCATCAGTATGGTAGTGGTATAAGGGTGAGCAGCACAGTAAGGCATCGGTATGGCTGTGCTATAAGGGTGAGCAGCACAGTAAGGCATCAGTATGGCTGTGCTATAAGGGTGAGCAGCACAGTAAGGCATCGGTATGGCTGCGCTATAAGGGTGCGCAGCACTGTACGGCATCAGTATGGCAGTGGTATAAGGGTGAGCAGCACAGTAAGGCATCGGTATGGCTGTGCTATAAGGGTGAGCAGCACTGTACGGCATCAGTATGGTAGTGGTATAAGGGTGAGCAGCACAGTAAGGCATCAGTATGGTAGTGGTATAAGGGTGAGCAGCACAGTAAGGCATCGGTATGGCTGTGCTATAAGGGTAAGCAGCACTGTAAGGCATCAGTATGGTAGTGGTATAAGGGTGAGCAGCACTGTAAGGCATCAGTATGGCAGTGGTATAAGGGTGAGCAGCACTGTACGGCATCAGTATGGTAGTGGTATAAGGGTGAGCAGCACTGTAAGGCATCAGTATGGTAGTGGTATAAGGGTAAGCAGCACTGAACGGCATCAGAATGGTAGTGGTATAAGGGTGAGCAGCACAGTAAGGTATCAGTATGGTAGTGGTATAAGGGTGAGCAGCACAGTAAGGCATCAGTATGGTAGTGGTATAAGGGTGAGCAGCACAGTAAGGCATCGGTATGGCTGTGCTATAAGGGTGAGCAGCACAGTAAGGCATCAGTATGGCTGTGCTATAAGGGTGAGCAGCACAGTAAGGCATCGGTATGGCTGCGCTATAAGGGTGCGCAGCACTGTACGGCATCAGTATGGCAGTGGTATAAGGGTGAGCAGCACAGTAAGGCATCGGTATGGCTGTGCTATAAGGGTGAGCAGCACAGTAAGGCATCAGTATGGCAGTGGTATAAGGGTGAGCAGCACTGTACGGCATCAGTATGGCAGTGGTATAAGGGTGAGCAGCACTGTACGGCATCAGTATGGCAGTGGTATAAGGGTGAACAGCACAGTAAGGCATCAGTATGACAGTGGTATAAGGGTGAGCAGCCTAGTACGGCATCAGTATGGCAGTAGTATAAGGGTGAGCTGTGCAGGAAGCATGGAGACACTGGTAGCACCCAGGTGAGCAGCATTAGAGGCGTCAGAGGGGCAGAGGCATTAGGATGCTGGCAGCACTATTGTGTTACCTTCCCTGGAGGGCACGGACTGTTTGCACCTTGAGCACACACTGGCTTGGGATTGATCATTTATACATTAGTATACTTTATTTGCATTCTTTTTCAGGAGAGAAGTCTGTCTATAACAACATAGGTTTGTTAGAATGTACAGTGTGCAATTCCCTTACATGATGCAGTTATTGGTTTTAAGGACTTGAAAGGCCTCTTTTAAAATCTTAAACATTAAATAGGTTTCTAGATATTCTGCAACCACTCCTGGGCAGGGGTAGGGGAAAAAGTGCTTACCCTTCTGTGACTTGTGGGTTTCCAAGACCTTCATGAAAAGGGGCAGAAAAGGGCAAGTACATTTTTTTTTTGTTCTTTTCCCTGCCCTGAGCCCAATGGAGTTTTCCAAAATTTCTGGAATACCTTTTATAATGATATTGGCTAATCTGTAATCATATCTTCTACAGGTCTTGTTTTACGTATCTCCTGTTAACAGACTAGTGGGTGCATTGATGACTGTCTTGTCTCTGTTTCCAGGTTAGATATTACTATAATTAATATTCCTTCTTTAACCATGTTTTCCCACTGATGCCTAAAATCACTTGGACATGTGCATAAAGTTTGTGAGCATAAGTGTTCATCTGAGTTGTGTGCAAACCGTCTGTTTATGCAGGACCCAACCTTAAGTCAGGGGACTAGGGCAGAAGTTTTTGGACCTAAGTCCTAGACCTTTTACCTGGTTCCCCGAATATCTCCCAGCTTTTATAGAACAGTAAATAGTTGTGAGGGCAGATGTTAGGTGTGCCATTTCTTCGTCCTTCTAATCTTAGCTGCCACTAAGAATGACTTTGCTGCTTGATCGGCCTGTATGAAGGCTCCCGATGCTGAGCTCCATCTCCGCTTTTTTTTTTTTTTTTTTTTCTTTAAACCACATACAGCAGTCAATGGTAAGAGATGGGGTGGTTCATGGCAGAGATCAAGCCGCACAGGAAGAAGAAACTTTCTGTAGTGCAGACTGTGCTTTGTCCTCCTGCCCTTCTCTGGTCCATGCTCCTCTATTATCATTGGAAGGAGGTAGTGTGAGCTTTCCCAGGAGAACACTGTAGTATATGTCGGGCAAGCACAGGAAAGTGTATTTGTGACTTGCTGCCTGTGCGTATGCAAAAATGTCATTCTAGATCCATGTGTAAAAGTCCATGCTGCTGTATGTGTCTACATGTGTTAATGTCTTTCTGCCTATAAATGGGTGTGTATGTTTTTGTGGATGTGTGATCCTGTTATAGGATTGAGTAGGTGATTTATTTGTGTGAAAGTTTATAAGGACTTTGTTTTTATTACAGCAGTGTATACAGGAGTTCCCCTACTTAAGAACACCCAACTTACAGACGTCCCCTAGTTACAAACAGCTATTGCAGTTATTAGAGGTGTCTGTAATGAAGCTTTATTGTTAATCCTTGTTCTTATGACAATCCAACATTTTTAAAATTCAATTGTCACAGAGACAAAAATTTGTGTGGAGCTACAATTATAAAATATACAGTTCCGACTTGCATACAAATTCAATTTAAGAACAAACCTACACAACCTATCTTGTACATAACCCGGGGACTGCCTGTAATTCTATTTTTATTTCATTTGTTCTTTGCTATTGTATATTATATGTACATAGAAATTCATAGCATGTTTTGAATGTGAGGTTTGCAATCTTTTTTTTTTTGATTGCTTGTACACAGGTATGATCGAGCATGGACTCACGGACAGTTCACATTATAGGTCTCGGCAAAGCATTGCAGAAGGAGGAGAAGCTCCTGTAGTTTTTTCGTCACATGACAGTAGTCCAGCATCTTCTCAGATTTCTAGTCCTAAAGATAATGAAACTGAGATCGGACAGGACTCTTTTGTAGAACCCAGAAAACCAGAGGTTTCCACTACTGATCATGAGGATACTAATGGCAGTATAGAGCATCTTAGGCCTCCATCTCACACATCTCCAGAATCTGTTGAGAGTGACTGGGAGACACTAGATCCAAGCATACTGGAGGAGTGTATCACAGCAGAGGAAGAAGATGTGTGGAATGTGGGACCAGGCCCTTGTGAGCTTCTTACTACGGACACAATTTCTTCAGGAAGTGTTCCCATAACAGTTCAACCGCAATCTAAAACGGGACAGACGGTGTTTACTCCTGGACTTGTATCTGGTCTGGAAGAAGACAAGTATGGAATGCCACTGGCGATTTTTACAAAGGTAATACAAACAACAAGTGCAAGAAATTAAGTTTTGTGACAAAACCTCTTTCTAAGACAAGTATCATAGTATATAAGGCTGGAATGAGACTCAAGTCCATCAAGTCCAACCTTCAAGAATTAAATAAATGTTTTATCCCCATAACCCGTGATATTTTTTCGCTCCAGAAAGGCATCCAGGCCTCTCTTGAACATGTACATAGAGTCCGCCATAACAACCTCCTGCGGCAGAGAGTTCCATAGTCTCACTGCTCTTACAGTAAAGAACCTTTGTCTATGGCAATGGTAGAATCGCCTCTCCTCTAGGCGTAGAGGATGCCCCCTTGTCCTGGTCACAGGCCTAGGTATAAAAAGATCTTTGGAGAGATCCTTGTACTGTCCGTTCAGGTATTTGTACATTGTAATGAGGTCTCCCCTCAGTCGTCTTTTTTCTAAACTGAATAATCCCAAATTTTGTAATTTGTCATTGTATTCTAGTCCCCCCATTCCCCTAATAATCCTGGTTGCTTTCCTCTGCACCCATTCCAGCTCTACTATATCCTTTTTATACACTGGTGCCCAAAACTGTACACAATATTCCATGTGTGGTCTGACCAGGGATTTGTATAAGGGCAGAATTATGTCTTTATCATGAGAATCTATTCCTCTCTTGATACATCCCATTATTTTATTTGCTTTAGCAGCAACCGCCTGGCTCTGGTCACTAAAATTAAGTTTACCATCCACCAATACGCCCAAGTCCTTTTCAGCTTCAGTTTTACTAAGTAATTGACCATTTAGAACATAATTATACTTTTTGTTTCCATGGCCCAAGTGCATAACTTTACATTTATCTACATTAAACCTCATCAACCATTTCTCTGCCCATCCCTCAAGCTTCCACAAATCCCTCTGTAATGCTAAACTATCGACCTCAGTATTTATTACTTTACACAGCTTAGTATCATCTGCAAATATTGAAACTTGACTGTGTAAACCCACTACAAGGTCATTAATAAAAATATTAAAAAGTGGCCCCAATACTAACCCCTGTGGCACTCCACTGGTAACATCAGCCCAATCTGAGAATGTGCCATTAATGACTACCCTCTGTTTTCTATCACTAAGCCAATTACTTACCCAAATACACAGATTTTCCCCTATTCCCAGCAGTCTCATTTTATATACCAACCTTTTATGTGGCACGGTGTCAAATGCCTTTGAAAAGTCCAGATATACAACATCCATAACATTTTGTGTAGTCATAACAAGTCATAGTGTGTATAGTGTTCATTTGCACATACTATACAAACTATCTAACATATTAAAGATTTTTGATACAGACCATACAAATTATTGACAGCTATAAAACAGATATTGGGTTAGATTTATCATCAAGTTTCTGAGGTAAAACTGTTCTAGTTGCTCATGGAAACCAATCAGAGCTGAGCTTTAATTTTATAAATAGCTATGGGGAATTGAAAGCTGAGCTCTCTGATTGGTTGCCATGGTCAACTAGAACAGTTCTGTTCTTAGAAACTTAAAGGAAATCTACTATATGGATGCATATTGTACTCCAAGTACACATAGGCCTTAAACAGGCTGAGCTTTGTTACAAAGTTTCTAACGTTGACTTGTTCTATTTCATTATAAAAGGAAAAGCTTATTAAAAATCACAGAGCTGAACTGAGACAATTGCTATGTATTTATTTAAATGTTCTAACTTGTATACTGTTACACCAGGGCTACCTGTGTTTACCATACATGGCTCTGCAACAGCATCACCTACTTTCCGATGTCAGTATCCGTGGTTTTGTAGCTGGAGCCACCAACATTCTCTTTCGGCAACAGAAGCATTTAAGTGATGCTATTGTTGAGGTGAGTACAATAATGAAGAACTTAGTTGGGGTGTATGCAGGGCCGGATTATAGGCTCCCCGAGTGGCCCCCACCAGATGACAACGTCTGACTGACACTGTCAGTCAGACATTTGTATGCTTAAAGCGCGCGTGCTGCAGCACATCTATCTGAGGGAGTTGGGACGGTATTGCAGTGAGCTCCCTGGGTGCGCAGCGCTGGCCGCTATCCTGCGAGTCCCATACAGTCAGCTGTAAGCTGAATCTCTGACTGGAGCAATTTGCAGCAGCGCTGCACGAAAAGCAGGAATTAAAGAAGCTGCCATGTGTGACTACAGGAGAAGAGAAAACTCACAGAAAGTTATTCATCTGTATGGAGATGAGGGGGTCCGACAGGAAAGAGTAATATAATGATTGCTTAATGTCAAGGGATCTGAACTGGAACAAGATTTGTATATTTCATGGGGCTGCATGGTTGGTGAGGGCTGTGGTGAATGGGGCTGTGTGTTTGGGGGGCTGAGGTGTATGTTACATGGGACTGTATGTCTGGTGCGGTCTAGGGTGTATGTTACATGGGACTGTGCGTCTGTTGCAGGCTGGGGTGTATATTATATGTGGCTACATATTATATGGGGCTGCGTGTCTGGTGTGGACTGAGGTGTTTGTTACATGGGACTGTGTCTGGTGCCGGCTGAGCTGTATGTTACATGCGGCTGCGTTTCTAGTGTAGGCTGAGCTGTATGTCACATGGGGCTGCGTGTCTGGTGTGGGCTGAAGGTGTATGTTACATCGGGCTGCTTGTCTGTTGCGGGCTGAGATGTATGTCACATAGGGCTGCATGTCTGGTGCGGGCTGAGGGGTATGTTACATGGGACTGCGTGTCTGGTGCTGGCTGAGGCGTATGTTACATGGGACTGCGTGGTTGGTGACTGAGGTGTATGTAGATTTATTACTGGGAGGCTGGTGGCTGTATGTAGATTTATTACTGAGGGGTTGGCGGTTGTATGTAGATGTAACACCGGGGGGTTGGCGGCTGTATGCGGATCCATTGCTGGGGGGTTGGCGGCCGTATGCGGATGCATTACTGGGGGGTTGCGGCCCTATGCGGATGCATTACTGGGGGGTTGGCGGCTGTATGCGGATGCATTACAGGGGGGGTTGGTGGCTGTATGCGGATGCATTACTGGGGAGTTGGCGGCTGCATGCGGATGCATTACTGGGGAGTTGGCGGCTGTATGCGAATGCATTACTGGGGGGTTGGCGGCTGTATGCGAATGCATTACTGGGGAGTTGGCGGCTGTATGCGGATGCATTACTGGGGAGTTGGCGGCTGTGTGCGGATGCATTACTGGGGAGTTGGCGGCTGTGTGCGGATGCATTACTGGGGAGTTGGCGGCTGTGTGCGGATGCATTACTGGGGAGTTGGCGGCTGTATGCGGATGCATTACTGGGGAGTTGGCGGCTGTATGCGGATGCGTTACTGGGGGGATTGGCGGCTGTATGTAGATGTAACACTGGGGCATTCAGTGGGGGCCCCCACCAACCTTAACCTGGCCCTGGGTCTATTAAAGGAAACCTACCACTTGAAGTGGTAGGTGTAAGATTCATAAACCGAGCACCAGCTCAGGGTGAGCTGGTGCCGGTGTTTACTTTCATTAGTGTCCTAAACCGCTGTATCGCGGTTTAAACACTTTAATTTTTACAGAAGGAGCTTCGGCGTGACCGTGCGCGCGCCTACATAGGAAGGAGAGTCGGTGACACCATGGCATTTGGTGCGCCGAAGCTCCTTTGACTGTAAAGAATAAAAAAAAGTGTTTAAACCCCGATACAGCGGTTTAGGACACTAATGAAAGTAAGCACCGGCACCAGCTCACCTTGAGCTGGTGCTCGATATATGCATCTTACACCTACCACTTCAAGTGGTAGTTTTCCTTTAAAGGATGTACAGTATCAGATTCTCATAGTTACAATGACACCAGAACCACTTCTATAAAGTGTAAGATAGGGTTATCTGAAGTGATGCTCCCTTTCCAGCCTCTAGAAGTGACTCATCTTTGGCAAAAAGTTCACCTATTTTATTTAATAGATGAATGAGTGAAATTTTGCTAGGAGTAGGAATGCTAGAAAGAATATTTCATACACCCCCCTTTTTAATGGTGTAAATGCTGGTGACAGAATCCCTGGTAAAGGATTACAACAATATTTCTGATTTTTCAGGTGGAAGATGCTCGAATCAGCATTCATGACCCTGAGCTAAGGAAGATCCTGAATCCTACAACAGCTGACCTCAGATTTATTGACCACTTAGTAAAGCATGTCACCGAAAACAGGGATGATGTCTTCCTTGATGGAACAGGCTGGGAGGGCGGAGATGAATGGATCAGGGCACAGTTTGCACTTTACCTGCATTCTTTGCTTTCTGCCTCTGCCCAGCCAGGTAGTGGCTCCTTTTGTATTGTCCAGCATATAGTTGCATTTTTCTTTCCAATATATATTTTTTTTTATCATAACGTTTATTTACTAGCAACTATGAAAACCACATATTCTCTTTCATTAAGTTGCTAAAAGAAGTTGTTGGAAATATATGTAAATCAATCTGAAGTAATGTTGGGGATTTCCAGAATTACACCTATAGGTGAACTGTGCAGGAGCAGCAACAGAGAAAAACAAGTGACATTTGCAAGAGCAAATGCCTGAGCTTCCTGTACTCCTATCCTCCACCTGACATTGTGGCGCCTCTCCTCGCACATTTTAGCACTGCTCCACCTTCCCCTCACATTTTGCCCCCTCTACTCCACCCCCTCACACATTTTGACACTTCTCCTTTTCATATTGAGGCACCTCTCCTCTTCCCCCTCACATTGAGGCCCCTCTCCTCCTCTTCCTCCTGACATTGAGGCCCCTCTCTTCCTCTTCCCCTCACATTGAGGCCCCTCGCCTCCTCTTTCCCCTCACATTGAGGCCCCTCGCCTCCTCTTTCCCCTCACATTGAGGCCCCTCGCCTCCTCTGGCCCCTCGCCTCCTCTTTCCCCTCACATTGAGGCCCCTCGCCTCCTCTTTCCCCTCACATTGAGGCCCCTCGCCTCCTCTTTCCCCTCACATTGAGGCCCCTCGCCTCCTCTTTCCCCTCACATTGAGGCCCCTCGCCTCCTCTTTCCCCTCACATTGAGGCCCCTCGCCTCCTCTTTCCCCTCACATTGAGGCCCCTCGCCTCCTCTTTCCCCTCACATTGAGGCCCCTCGCCTCCTCTTTCCCCTCACATTGAGGCCCCTCGCCTCCTCTTTCCCCTCACATTGAGGCCCCTCGCCTCCTCTTTCCCCTCACATTGAGGCCCCTCGCCTCCTCTTTCCCCTCACATTGAGGCCCCTCGCCTCCTCTTTCCCCTCACATTGAGGCCCCTCGCCTCCTCTTTCCCCTCACATTGAGGCCCCTCGCCTCCTCTTTCCCCTCACATTGAGGCCCCTCGCCTCCTCTTTCCCCTCACATTGAGGCCCCTCGCCTCCTCTTTCCCCTCACATTGAGGCCCCTCGCCTCCTCTTTCCCCTCACATTGAGGCCCCTCGCCTCCTCTTTCCCCTCACATTGAGGCCCCTCGCCTCCTCTTTCCCCTCACATTGAGGCCCCTCGCCTCCTCTTTCCCCTCACATTGAGGCCCCTCGCCTCCTCTTTCCCCTCACATTGAGGCCCCTCGCCTCCTCTTTCCCCTCACATTGAGGCCCCTCGCCTCCTCTTTCCCCTCACATTGAGGCCCCTCGCCTCCTCTTTCCCCTCACATTGAGGCCCCTCGCCTCCTCTTTCCCCTCACATTGAGGCCCCTCGCCTCCTCTTTCCCCTCACATTGAGGCCCCTCGCCTCCTCTTTCCCCTCACATTGAGGCCCCTCGCCTCCTCTTTCCCCTCACATTGAGGCCCCTCGCCTCCTCTTTCCCCTCACATTGAGGCCCCTCGCCTCCTCTTTCCCCTCACATTGAGGCCCCTCGCCTCCTCTTTCCCCTCACATTGAGGCCCCTCGCCTCCTCTTTCCCCTCACATTGAGGCCCCTCGCCTCCTCTTTCCCCTCACATTGAGGCCCCTCGCCTCCTCTTTCCCCTCACATTGAGGCCCCTCGCCTCCTCTTTCCCCTCACATTGAGCCCCCTCGCCTCCTCTTTCCCCTCACATTGAGGCCCCTCGCCTCCTCTTTCCCCTCACATTGAGCCCCCTCGCCTCCTCTTTCCCCTCACATTGAGGCCCCTCGCCTCCTCTTTCCGATCACATTGAGGCCCCTCGCCTCCTCTTTCCGATCACATTGAGGCCCCTCGCCTCCTCTTTCCGATCACATTGAGGCCCCTCGCCTCCTCTTTCCCCTCGCATTGAGCCCCCTCGCCTCCTCTTTCCCCTCGCATTGAGCCCCCTCGCCTCCTCTTTCCCCTCGCATTGAGCCCCCTCGCCTCCTCTTTCCCCTCGCATTGAGCCCCCTCGCCGCCTCTTTCCCCTCGCATTGAGCCCCCTCGCCTCCTCTTTCCCCTCGCATTGAGGCCCCTCGCCTCCTCTTTCCCCTCGCATTGAGGCCCCTCGCCTCCTCTTTCCCCTCGCATTGAGGCCCCTCGCCTCCTCTTTCCCCTCGCATTGAGCCCCCTCGCCTCCTCTTTCCCCTCACATTGAGGCCCCTCGCCGCCTCTTCCCCCTCGCACTGTGGCCCCCTCCTTCTCCGGTTCTATATAACTGACGGCCCTCTGTATCATATTTTTATCAATGAACTCATAGAAGGTGTACACGGTAGAGTTTCAATATTTGCAGATGATACTTTAAAAATATTTATACTGAGGCCGATGGTATAACATTGTGAATGTATGGAGGAAAAAAAATATTGTATATTCTGGTTTCCTTTCTCTTTGTATTTTTTGGGCCCTGCAGTGTACCATAAAAATTATGTAGACTGTGTTACAGGACCCGGCTCGCGGAGAACTTTGCGGGGGCTTCTGGAGCAACAACCCTAACAACAACTTTAAATCCCCCCTCCCCACCATAGTACTACGTCAAATGTCAGGAAGGGGTTAAAAAAAAAAGCGCATAGCAGAGCACCAAAAATTGACCTTGATATTCAGGCACCAATGATCATTGATCACGAAGGGGTTAAAGGAAATCTACCAGTGCTATACAGTCGTTATGAGGAGCGCTCATTTACACACTGCTGGGGTGCTACAGGTGAAGGAACTGTAACACTGAAGCCCAGGAACGAGCTGCCAAAAAGCCACCTTAACATTAAAGAGATTTTCTCCATTGACTAAGAAAATTGTGGAGTTAGCAGTTTAAGATGAATCCAAAGAATTTGCTGTGGTTTCTTGGTTTGATTTGATGCAAGATTATGCTCCGCTAATCAGACCCGTGTAGACTTGGCCAAAGAATAGCAGCCGAACAGTACTAATTCCTGCCACCTTGCACAATTATAGTTAAAAAACAAATGGATAGGTTATGAGTGTTATATCTTGTATTAGATGATTTTATGAATCTTGTTTACATTTTACATATCTTCTATTGAATTGTACTTTTTTTTGCAGAGAATGAGAAGGTGTTAGCAGATTATGGATCTGCCTTTATTGCAATGTGGAAGATAACACACAACTATAGAGTATGGAACAGCAATAAACATCCTGCTCTAGCAGAAGTGCATCCTAGGTAGGCACACAATTGGCAGTTTGCATCAACATCATCTTGTTTCAAAGATAGATTAGGGGAACAGTGTCAGACTGGGTTTCCTTAGGTCCACCAGAGAAAATCAATCTGGGGGCCCACTCTTTATTATCCCCCAGGAAATATACTCTAGCAGCCTTCTGGCTGATGGACCTCTGGGGTTCAGTATTGGGTTGAGCCATGGCCTACCGCAGGATCCTCTGGTACTCTGGTGGGCCAGTCCAACACTGGATCTGAAGGAAATGGTCAGGATGTGAGATAAATGTGAGTGTCACAGCAAAGGGTCTGAATACTTATGACCATGTGATATTTCAGTTTTTATTGTTTAATAAATTAGCAGAAATATCTACGTTTCTGTTGTGTGTTTTTTCCGTCAAGATGTGTGACGAGTGTACATTAATGAGCAAAAAACCTAGACATGTCACCCTTCCTCTATATTTCTTGATTATGTCCATTTACCAGGTCTCCAATTTTATTTACTTTATTTTGTCTTGCAGCCATCCATTCCAGGGAAACTATAGTGTAACGGATGTGAAGCTGAGGCTTTCACAGTAAGTATTGACTTTCTGCCTTTAAATCACTAGTACTAAAAGGTTCCAAAGGCTAACATAGATGTCGTTTTAAAGTTCGGTTCAGAACAGTGAAAGAGGAAAGAAGATCGGCAATGCTGTTGTCACCACAAGTCGAAACATGGTTCAGACTGGAAAAGCAGTAGGTAAGAATATATTGTTGCTCATTTGCTTCCATACAAAATACTTTAACTCCTTAAGGCCCCTTTCACACTTGCGTTTTTCACGTGTGTTTTCTGCGCGTGCTTTTGACACGCAGAACTTGCATTGCACTCTGACCTATTGTAACCAATGGGTCTTTTCAGACTTGCATTTTTTTTCACGCACACACGGGCGTTTTTTTAACGCGCGTTTAAATCTCGACATGCTCTACTACTGCAAGTCACGCGCGTGAAAAACGCACCATACAAGTCTATGGAGATGCATCAAAAATGCATTGCACTCTGAGACACTTGCAAGTGCAATGCAAGTGCAATGCGTTTTTCACGTATCAATTGCCATAGAAAAGATAGAGCTCAGTCCTGAGTCCATTTCACGCGCGTCAGCTGTAGCTCTTAGTGACTGTCTCTGGCAGTCTCATTTGATTGTTACTTTATCTATGAGGATAACGGTTTCCATGGGCAACAGATTTACCTTGGACATTTCTGATAAATCTCCCCCTAACTCTGTATCCCTATGCATCTTACCTCACACATAAGCATCTTATACTCATTGCCTAGAGTAACCAATCAAAGCTCAGAGCTCATATTAATGACCTGTGGCAGAACAGCAACCAATCATGGCTCAGCTTCCAACTGCCACAGCAACAGTAGCGGATAATGGCTCCAGTATGTGGTGGTTAATAAGTGTATTTTGGAAAGCGTGGGGTAAAAGAGAGTTGCTGTGCAAAAATTTTGTGATTGTAAACCCGACGGTACATTCCTTTAGTGGATGTACACACACTTGTATATTAGATGTACAATATACCGGCTAACTAATATACTGTCTACTAGTTACTAGGGGGCTGTATATTATATATTCGGGGTATACTGTATACAACCACCAGTGTACAATATACAGCCCTCTAGTAACTAATATATAGCCCCCAGTAAAATAATAAATGTATACTCTCCTTCTCCTGTTCCCCCAAAACAGCCACCTCAGCAATTAATAAATATACAGCCCCCAGGAACAAATATAAATCCCCCTGTAATATACAGTCCCCAGCAACTAATAAATGTACAGCGCTCCAGCAATTAATATGCAGTCCCCAGCAATTTATATCTACAGCAAGCAGTAATTAATATATACAGCCCCGCAGTAATAAATAAATTACTTGAGGGGTGTATATTTCTGTGCAGCCCCCCCAGCAATTTCTATGTGCAATGTGTACAATATACAGCCCCCATAATGAATAACAAGCCCCCAGTAAAATAATAAATCTGTATTCACTATCTCCCATTCCCCCAATGCACAGTGACCCCCTTTTAGTTCAGGATGTCTGTATCCTGACGCACAAGTGTACTGCCTACCACCTGCGTCACCGAGCGGGGCGGTTAGCTGAACCTCTACCCTAACACCTTGGCACCCACGCTTGGTGCGGTCCCATTTAAGGGCAAAGTTATGGAAGTGCTCATTGGACAAGGTGCAGACCTCAACTTGTGGCTTGGCAGGCTGCACGTGGCCTGTCTGCACAGATTGTGCTACTCTTTATGTACATACTCAGGAGTGAAGCTCCTCTGCTATAGATGGAGGAATAAGGCACTGGGAAAGAATTGCCGCATTTCTTTCAAGCACTGCTACAGTAACCAGGAAAACTGTGTACTGTGTCTGAGTGGTTACCATTTTGGTGGAGCTAAAGTCTGAGTCAAAGTTCAGGAAATTAACAAGTCGAGTAGGAGTTAGAGGTTTGGCTTATTGACTCCACAGCCCTGGTTCACCATGTAGATAAAGAGGTCAGCGAGATAGGGAGATTCAGTTAAAGTGAGTGTGGCATTTCTACAAAGATTTACTTTCCAACTCCGATAAGGTAGGTGCATATTTTATTAACATAGGGCAAAAGTTGCTGGCAGGTTCCCTTTAAGTAGATAAACTAAAAAAATTACCTTGTTATTATGGCCATTGACCCATTTTCCTTTGTTTCTGCAGGTCAGTCAGTTGGAGGAGCTCTGATCAGTGCAAAATCTGCAATGTCCTCTTGGCTTTCTACTTTTTCTCAGCCATCAACCCAGGAACATCAGGAAGAAAAGCACTGATCAAATCATCCAGGATGAATGGATTTTGTATCCATTCTCTATAGTTACAGCAGATTTTTATGCATTTGTCACCTGTATGCTCTCGTAAAGGCCTCTTTGACTTCTGTTGCCTTTATGAGGATTGTATATTTCTAATTTGTCTCCGTTTTCTTTAGGTAGAAATAACCTCCTGCCTAAAAAAAGGTGTCATCAAAAATGTGAACACAACCTTGGACTGTAGTGATTGTTCCGTTTACTGAAATCACATGAAACGGTTAATGAAGTGTTTACATTGTGTTTAGTTGATGGTAAATCAACTTTATTTCCGTACCTTCCTGTTGTCGAGTTTTGAGTTTTACCTCTTTTATCTTAGGGAAGTATAACCAGGTGTTAAAGCTAGAAGTGTATGCAGTCATCCATGATATCACTTGTATCCTGCACAGAGACCACACTTGGGCTTATGCATAATTTTACACTACTGAGAACAAATTTTACTTTTTATTTTGTTGGCTTAAAGGAGGCTTTCAGTTTTAGGCAAATATGGTTTATATGTCCTATAATGGGATATTGAAAATTTCTACTATGTCTTTTTGTATAACACAGTTTTAAAGATTTGGATGTAAATAAGACCATTCAACAAAAGCAGAGACCCTGAAAATATTCTGTTTGCAGCTTATCATCAGAGATCTCTCTTAAAAGCGGCATACTTATATCACCTGGGTAAAATGAAGAGCTGCAAATATTTAAAAGTGGTATTTTCATCAATGCATTCACATTTATTTAATACATCTGCATTTTTCTTCAATTGGAGGTTATTAAAAAAAAATGTTCTGTATTTCCCATAAATGTATCCATGTTGTCCCTTGGAAACGAGATGGTTGTTTTTGGATAAAACCACCACTGCACTTTGGCCACTCATTCACTATTAAGCCCTGCCTGACCACCTAGATATAGCATTCATTGCCACAGGACATTCACTAACTCCCCGCCATTTCATATGCAAAAACAATTTGTATCTTTGTGCATCCAATTGGTCATATCCAAGGATCCTGTTACATTTATGGGACATTTTGTTATTGCAGGTACATAATTTTAATAACCCCTTGAGACAAGCAGGAAATTAAAAGAATGAAGAATCCTTATTTTAGGCAGCTTAAAAGACGACCATGTAGGGCTTGCTAGACATGTTATAATATTGGTCAGATGAAATGGGAGTGCAAGGGAGAAAAGTGTTTATAGGCCACACAGCTTTCCCAGATGCTTTTCAAAACTCAATTGCAGAGTATGTCTCTAAAAATGGGTAATAAATTGTATTTGTGAGTTTTTGACACGACAGTATGTCACTAAAATCAACTTGCACAACATAAAAAAAGCATTTTGCTAATTAAAGGGGTTATCCGGGTTTAAATTTTTTTTATGTCCGGGCTGGGGAGGGCTAGTTAAACATAATAAACATGTACTTACCTCCTCCGGTGCTGCCGATGTCCCGCACCGCGGCCCGTCTTCTCTGTGCGCCGGTTTCATTACACCGGCGCACAGGGAGCTTCCGGCCGGCCGGAAGCTCCCATGCTCACCATCTCTCAGCGCTTACAACGCTGAGAGATAGGGACACATGGGAGGAGCCGTCCACATCGTGGACCGGAAGCTCCCTGTGCGCGGCTTCCGTGCCCCTGTAAACAAACAGGGGCACGGATCGAAGGGACGGCGGCGCCGGAGGAGGTAAGTACATGTTTATTATGTTTAACTAGCCCTCCCCAGCCCGGCCATAAAAAAAAAAATTAAACCCGGATAACCCCTTTAAAACAACTCTCAAAGGAAATTGCAAGGATCCTGCATTGTAGGTAGTTACAATAGCTAAATATTTGCAGTTCTTCTCATTACCACTTACCAACTCAATTAGTACTGCCAGCTTCACCCTCTAAGTCCAGTTCTTCATATAAATCTGCTGTTGTCCATTTATCCTCTTTATGCCTCATGATTATCAAAAGGACATGCCTAAAATATTAAGATTACCAAGATTAACTAGCTACCAAGGTTAGGATTTTGAGGCAAACACATAGTGAATATGGATAGGGAACAGTCTGCATCTTTTGTATCTATCTATCCATCCTTCTTGAATATGTGGGTAGAGCTGATCACTACTCAGGTAGATGATAATTCACATGTTTGATTTTATAATGTTATGACATTTTTGTTGTTCTATGTATCCAACCACCTGTTATATTGACTGCAAAATGTGATAATTTCAAGATGGTGTCTGGATTTTATTTATGTTTTCTAATTAATGTAGAATGTAAAAAAAGAATTGAATTCCCTAAGGCACCCACTCAATTAAGCTTGTATGAAAATATTGCAGTAGGGGTCAGATCCGTATTTGTCATCCCGTTGTCTGTGAAACGTGCAAATGACTTCACTACAGTTGTATCCTAAAATGTTTAATATCCTCATGTCACTGCACAGTTGCAGATTTAGGTGCATATTGTAGCTACAATGTTTAGTGTGGTATATAGGGAATATTTAATTTTTTTTAAACACTCAAAGGGTTTTCTGACAATATAATAAAATCTCGATGTGGCTGGTCCCCTGCACCAGCGCCTGTTACAGCAAGGACACAAGGAGCGCCAGAAAAGCCAAGTACAGCCTTGTTTCTTTGTAGTTAGTCTGTAGTATACAGATTTGGGCTACATGCTCACAAGAATTGGTCTGTGTGCTCTGTGGCTTCCATAAACCCATTCACTTCAACGGGAGAATCTGTTTGTTAAAAAAAAAAGACTACCTTATATACTCGAGTATAAGCCTAGTTTTTCAGCACAAAAAAATGTGCTGAAAACCCAAACTCGGCTTATACTCGAGTAAAATATATATAAGTTTTACCAGGTTTTTGTGGTAAAATTAGGGGCCTCGGCTTATACTTGGGTCAGCTTATACTCGAGTATATACGGTATTTTTCTTTTAACCACCAAGCACATGGGGCAATATAATACAGTCATGTGCATGTAGCCATAAATTGCTGCCATGAGAAAGAACATCAGATACAGGTACCCTTAATAAAAAGAAACGAACATGTAAAGAAGGTTTTGTGATCATTTACCCTTTTATGTTTGTGCAGCGGGGTTTTTTTTTTTTCTTCCCCTCAATTGTTGTGACCTGATATTCCTTTACTGTAACACGTACAGTAGAAGAATGTGCTTTTTTTGAGGCATTCAGAGTTTGCTGCTATATGAATAAATTTCATCTATTCTATATAAAAGGGTTTTCTGGCCCCTGAAGTAATAATGACCTATCCTCAGGCCAGTAGTGGGTGATCGGCAGTGTGAAGCCCAGTCCCCCATTGATGTGGGATCTTTCCCTGTGGATGGAGTAGAATATCAGTAGTTGTAGTGTAACAGCTGTGCTGCTCACTGGATGCCACTCGTATTCACTTCTACACCCACAACATTATGGACAGAGCCATTTGTGGATAGGTCAATAATGCCTATTAAATTACTTTTTTTTTTTTTTTAAATCGTTTCTGCTATTTTTCTTTTAAATGTTGAACGTCCTGATTCTTTGTTTGCTCCGGAATTTAGCTCAATTTTTATTACATTCCGTTTCACATTATATAAGACTAAGAGGACTTATGGAAGGCAAGTTTGCTTAACGCCCCAAAGCGCCATGCAGGTTGTGTATTATACATGCCTTGTTTCACACGTGAGGCATGGTTTCTATGATCTGGCCAGGCACATGTTTGGGGCTTCACAGTAAGTGGTGTCATCGATTCTAATCCTGAAACACAAGAGATGTAAGCAATGTCCTGAGCATGTTGCACCTTGCATTCTTTTGCATGTATAGTATGTCCATGATGAAACAGGTCTGATATATAATGTTGTATTGGCTGATATTTAGTGACTGGTTCACTTTTTCATTCCAAAATATACCTGGGGCTGTACCTTTTTTTTTTTTCTTAAGTAATATATTTTGTTTTAGTTTGTATATGTGTGGAATTGTCTGTAAATAGAAAAATATGGAAACATTGTGAGCTGCAAAATGATTATTTGATAACCGAGCCAATCTCTGAGCTGTATCTCCACTGTGGTTTCTGATGTCTGTTGTATGCAACAAATATATGAAGAGTAGAAGAGTTCAATGTGCTTCCTTTTCAATTTTTTATGCAGTCCTGTGAATGACAAATATATTTTACTTACAAATTACAAATTGAATTTGACTGAAAAGTGTTCATTTTATCTATGGTGTGTAGATTCATTTTACATAGACAGAATGTTTAGTTTTCATTAGAAATTACAGGTCATTGTGTCCATCACCAAATTACAGAGTTTTAACAATTAGGTGATGTGTTATCACATTTTACTGAAGCTATAGAATTTACATCCCAGAACTAAACACATATACATAAGATAAAACCCACAAATCCATCTTTTGCCTTCTATAAAACACTGTTCTTTTGCAATATAGAAAGTAAATGAGTTCACATCACCGCTAAGTCCATTTACTTAGCAAAGCTTTTTTTGCATGATGGCATTTTGACTTTTTATATTAAAAAAAAAATTATATATATATAGTCAAAAGACAAGTTTTTTTTTTTTAAATGTACTCACATATAACTCAATGACACATTCTCTAATTTATTGTTATTAACAAAAATACAGCAGTTCACAGATATAATTCCAACCTCTATCAGTCCTGGTGTACCCAATTTCGGTTGCCCCTGGTTTCCGACCCTGGATCTTCTGACTTTAGGGTTGGCAGCCATCTTATTCTTCTGTCTGATGCTGTGGAGAGCTGAGCTTATCTCTCCCTCTGCTCCCTGCAGCAGCCACTCAACAACAGCAGCAGCAAGAGAGGCGCTACAAGCTACAGGCATAAATAAGTTCTTTATCCAGGGAGGGGGATAGTGTGATAGAGCAGAGATGTAGCAGAGTTGACTGTCATTGTGTGTAATATGCATCGCCTAATCTCTGATGTGTCTCCTCTCTTTCTGTGTGTCGGATACCTTGTACCCTGATAATCTAATCACATTGTCCGCACATTGTATCTCATAGCAATGGAGGGATCATAATGTGTCTGCTTAGAGTGCTAAAACAACAATAAAACTGAGTTAAATTTTAAAGTAAGGGTTAAAAATTATTTTTGCGTAAGCATCACTAGGGTTTATTTTTATTATGTAAATATCACTAAGGGATTGCAATTTTATCAAATTCTTTTGTGGGCAAACCCCTTTAAGCTGCTATTACAAATAAAAGGGGTTATGAGAAGTGTTGTTACCTTTTATATCAATCGGCAATTCTCAAACGCTTTCTACTCATGCCTCTGGTGATGTCAAGAACTAGCAAATATGAACAGCTCTAATCTGATCCAACATGCAGCTCAACACAGTAATCTAACAACACCAGATACCAGCCATCATGAACAATGGGGCAGATTTCTTAAGTGTCACATTCTGCATATGCTGGGTATGCTCTGGCATTGTAACTTAATATTTAAAGTGTCGCACATAAAAACTTTGAAGACTAGGGTACTTTAGATGGTGAGAGAATTTGTTCTCTGAGACCCCAATAAAATTCTGCAAGATGGCCATTATGTCCAGGTGCTTTATTATAGCTTAACATTTTGATGGCTGTAGAAACTTTATCATCTGTCATATTTGAACTGTGTAGAAAATTGTTCCTATGAAATTGTGGGCAGAAAAGCTTTAACAAATAAAATTTACCACTTCATATATAATATTGCCAGAAACTCTCAAGGATCTCCTCTTGTACACCTGGATTACACCTTGGGAGCCAACTAATCTAGTATGTTCAGCATCAAATATGAAACTATGGAACTTTTCCTTCTGCTCAATAAGGCATGTGTGGTGGCTGCGATCCAGGCCTCCAGTTGGGCTAGGGTGGGTTTGAATAATTAAACTGTGTAAGACTCTCTAAGGGTCCAGCTACCGGCCTCCCAGTAATTAGCTGGGTTGTCTTGACAGGATTTATTATAATATTCACACACTGACCACCATCCTCTAAGCAATTGGTAAAGGGGTGTTCTCATTTTGGCAAATGTATGTTATTGTTTGCATAATGAAAAATTTTACATTCGTGCACCTGTGTGACCATGGTCAGATTTCTGTCTATTGGAAATAAACAATGAAGCTTTCTATAGAGCTAGAAAATCATGAGGAATTTATACAGAAAGTAATTATTTGAAAATTAGCAACTGAAGCTGAACATCAATGCCAATATGAAAGAGCCCTAAATAAAGCAATTGTAGCATATGTAAAAATATCACAGAAGTGCTTCCTGATGTATAGATTATAGTGTGCGCAGTGGTCTAGGCATTGCCTCCCCAGAATTAATTTCAGCATTAACAGCGACTCCTCCTTTAATTTAAACCAAACTTGCAGTGTCTTTCCAATGACAATATAGTGCCTGTTATGAATGATTGTAGTAGTGCAGTACATAAATACAACACCAGATCTACCCTACCACCATACAGAAATACAGCACATGGACAGAGCTCAGCACTTAAAGGGCTATTCCTATTTCAGCAAATAAACTTTCTGTATCAATCACGTGTGACGGCTTCAGAACCGAGGCACATGGAAGCAAGAAGATCGCTGTTGCAATGTTTTGGAGGACGAGTAAAGGAGAGTATTGGAACCTGTGTCTATGCTGTTTTCCTCACGCCCCGAATTTGGCCACGTGCCTTGTGTTTGATGCCCGTGCCCCAAGGCTTCAAGAAGACTTAGGGAGGTTTATACAATTACGTGAACATACAGTTGTTATACAAGTGAAATACTGTGACTGGTATTTTTATCAAGGGAAGTAATATGCTTAAATGAATAGGTCAATATAAAATTGGTTCTTTATATGTGTGGCTATAACACTGCACATGCATGAAGAATGCTTCTAAAATGCCTAGTTAGAGGAATATATGAGTTAACAATAAGCACTTAACTAATTACATTTTTCTGAACTCCATTAGTGTAAAACAGTACCTAAAAATTTGCTGCCACCTAGTGGAAGAGTTTACAACCATGGACACTCAAAAAAAACAAAAATGGCCAAACTAACAGCTTCATAGAGATGCATACTACTTTGTTAATCCTCTGGCCCAATTATGAATCTAAATGATCTATCCTGATAAGTGATTATTAAGGTTAATTGTTTTCTAAGATCGTTGCGTAGCAAGAATAAAAGAGATAAGTTAACTAAACTTGAAAAAAAGCTTATTGAAAGTTTAATTAAGCTTTAACGCTTTATGGCAAATTTTGTCTTGGCCCTACAGAGTACCTGGTACTTTTTTTTGTAAATTAATAGTTTAGATGAATATAAAGTCATCTGGAGTCAATAAGAAGGGATACAGAAATGCAGCACCAAGGTATTTTTTGGGGCGCAGTATGGAGATGTGTTGCATCCATAGCAAAATAGTTGATAGATGGCCCAAATCAAACCATCCGGTGTCTTACATTAGTTTTTGCTCCTAAAGAGGCAGTAGGTCTTATTTTTAGGGGATGTCTTTTTTAAAATGAAAAATAATTCACATTTATTGTTGAACAAAAAATTAACAACTTCTTGACCCAGTAGCTGCTTGTAGCGCACCTGCAGTGCAACAGTCAGTGATTTTATCCCATGAATTCTTCACCCATGTCACAACCTCTTGAAGTATCTAAATTATCTACTAATACTCATATATGGCATGGGTCATGTAGTAATGACTGCCGCTGTCTTACTTTCAGGGGAGGCCTTATACTTCTAAGATTGGACAAAATTGTACTACTACTCTTATTTTTGAGAAGTGTCTTATTTTTTGGAAAACAGGGTATAACTACTATAATTCTCCTACTATGTAAAGGAATATAACCACTATTGTACCTACCCCTAGTAATTAGAGGTACATATTCTCACATCCCCACAGAATACAACTACCATAATGCTGGCCTCCATACACAAGAATACTACCGTATTTTCCGGGCCATTAGGCGCACCGGAATATAAGGCGCAACAGTCCGATGCGCCTTATATATGTAATAATTCCATATATAAGGCGCATCGGACTATAAGGCGCAGGGTCCGGGGGCGGAGCGGATACCCGACGAGAAGAGACGCGACCCGGAGACGAGACGCGGCGACGCGGAGAGGTGAGCGGGTAAGGTGAGGGGGAGGTGGAGGATGGCAGCGGACCATACTTACATAGGTCCCCGCTACCGGAGACAGCAGATCTCCAGCGGGAACTGCAGACCACGCGGCAGAAGTTGTTCGTGCCGCATGGTCTGCAGTTCCCGCTGGAGATCTGCTGTCTCCGGTAGCGGGGACCTATGTAAGTAGGGTCCGCTGCCCTCGTATAGGGCGCACCGGACTATAAGGCGCACTTTGGATTTCCAAGGAAATCCAAGGCTTTTAAGTGCGCCTTATAGTCCGGAAAATACGGTACTACTATAATACTGTTCCTACTAGCCATAAAATAAAGTGATGTAATATTATACTGCTTAGTAGAGAAAACAATAGTTTCTGCAGCAGTACTGTGTAGGGCAATAGTCACAATGCCATTTTCTTATTTCCATTTTTCTGCTTCATTTAAAACCAGAAAGACAAAAAGTTCAATGGAAGAGAGAAGATAACAAATGCCAACTAAGAACCAATATTTTCTCTAAACTTAATAGGGCTTTTTTGTCTTTTGAAGTATAGTCATGAGTGCAGGTCTTAGTAATGAAAGGGGTGTCAGACATCTGCAGTTCAGTGTAAAATATGGATCTATGGGATGCTGTACTTCTGTGCAAAGTGTGATACTATATATACATAACACCTATACATATTTTGCAGCCTTGTACAGAAATACAGAGCCAGATCCATGAGCGTACCATAACTAGACTAGACGGACTGGGAATTTAAAGTGGCCCTGGAAAAAACTGTAAAACTGGCCATGCCTTCAGGCGGGGTCCAAACAAGTAGGCGTGGCCATGTGATGTGGGTGGAGTTACTAAACTCTAAACATACTGTTTATAGATGGTCTAAATCAACATGTACAGCGAAGAGAAAGAGACTCAAACTGCCTCCTTTGTACAGGAATAAAAGAACACAACTTAATACTGCCTTATATATACAAAAAAAAAATACAAACAAAATCCAGCTCACCAGTCGTATGGTCTGATTCCAGCGCACGGACACAAGGAAATCCCCCACAGACTCAGGGCAACGGCAAATTTGAAGAAAGACCAGCGCTTCAGGAAACAGTTGTGATGTAAAAATACGAAAATTTTCTTTATTCGATCCTCTTTAAAAACATAAGTCACGGCAGTGTGCACAAAACAAAGGATACACGGGGTAGGTCCAACGCGTTTCGCTCAGGTGAGCTTAGTCATGGATACACATACAAGAAGTTCTTACCTCTATTTAAACTCCGCGCTGCTCCTGGGCGTGTGACGTCACGACCACGTGTTCGGGACACATGACCTAACAGTGGTCACGTGTCCGGACCACACGATCAGGACAGCCACACCCCCTAACAGGAGAAAAACCGCAGTGAGTTAGAAACATATTCTCATTGTTAAAAACAATCTAGAAAGGATTATATGGGAGGGAACAATAAAGTGCAATTACGTCTAAACAGCAATCATGGCTAAATATAATCATTAATTGTGTCTGAATCATCAAAAAGATATAAGTACAAAGCACTTTAACCCTTAGAGTATGGTAACCAAGATACGAGAGTGGTAAGTATGAAAGTATGCAGTTGGCCCTCTAGAACCAATGTCTTATTGCTGGGAAAACTGCATACGGGGGACATTTGTAGATATGGTCCAACAGTGCTTTGTACCAAATGGTCTGAATGACCCACAGAAACACCCACATGAAACACACCCCCAGTGGGGAATATATATTAGTAAATAGCGATGTGTTTCAGTAACGATCTCACATCTAAAGTGTGACAATATATGTCAAGACAAAAAACTCTTAATGCCTCACTCTAGGTACTTTACTACACAGAACATAATAATTTGTGGATAGTAGTGTGTTTATAGACTATCATAAATAATCTAGGGTAAACATCAGTACAAAAATTATAATTCATATATTTCCTAGACTCTTAATAGCACAGGATTAGATCCTGTCTAAGATTCAAGCCAAATGGTTGTGTAGTTTTTAAGGTAAACATCCAATAGGTTTCCCTATTCATCAGTTTTTTCTTGTGGTCGCCACCCCTGGTTGGTTTTTTTACTTTTTCTATTCCTATCCATTTGAAGGAACTGGTATCTCCATGGTGAGTTTCCCGAAAATGTTTAGAAGCCGCAGATAAATTTGTAAGGTTGATGTTCCTAATGTCTGAAAGATGTTTTCTGATCCTTACTTTGAGTGGGTTTGTGGTGCATCCTACATATTGTTTATTACAAAGGGTGCATGTGATGAGGTATACAACATAAGCGGTGTTACAGTTGATATATGTTTGTATCTTATAGCTTATGTTTGTTGTACATGATGAAAAAGTATTCGTTGTTGATAGGAAACTACATGTTAGACATCTTGTATGGCCACATTTGTGGTTGCCCACGTGATGCAGCCAAGAATAATTGTTAGTGTCTTTCTCAGTGTATGTAAAAAGACTAGGGGACACCATAGACCCTATAGTCGGGGCTTTCCTGGAGATGAAACGTACACCTCGCTTAAGGCAAGTTTTCAAATCATTGTCCTGCTCTAAAATAGGCAGGTATTTATTTACAATCTTTTTGATCTGGTGAAATTGGTTACTATAGGTCGTAACAAAGGAGATGGGAGTCAGATCATCTCCTCCTGTTTGTGGGGTGTTATGTTGTTTATCAACCAAGAGAGTGGACCTCTGTATATTGCTCATTCTCTTTTTAGCTGAAGACAAAATCTTAGGTCTGTACCTCCTCTCTTTTAGCCTTTGTTCCCAATCTGTTAGATGTTGGTTAAATACATTATCTGTGGAGCTGTTTCTGCGGATACGAATCAGTTCCCCAAAGGGGATGTTATCCACAACGTGTTTTGGATGACACGATGTGGACAGCAAAATGGTATTCCCCGATGTTTGTTTCCGGAAAGGGGACACTAAAATCGTGTTATCTTTCCCTTTTAGGGTGACGTCTAAGAAATCTATGCTTGTACCTCCAAAATGATGCGTGAACTTTAAGTTCATGTCATTTGAGTTGAAGTAGAACATGAACTTCTCAAATTCTAGTGGGGTGTCATTCCAAATCCATAACAGGTCGTCTATATAGCGGCCAAACCACCCTATAGACGACCTGTATGGATTTCCATCAGAGAAGATGTAGTGTTTCTCCCATTGTATCATGTAAATGTTCGCAAGGGAGGGGGAAAATTTCGCCCCCATAGGAGCCCCCTCCACTTGCAAATAGTAATGGGAGTTGAACATGAAAAAATTGTTTACCAGGAGGAACTCCTCCATCGTCCTTATGAATGCATCTTTATATAAAAAGATAAATGAGGAGCTCCTGAATGACCCTACAACATATCGTAGACTTTCCTCCAATCCAACAAAAAGTTGTCAGATTAGCATGATGAAACATCTAGAGGAAGGTGTAGCACTTGGGGTGTTGAATGAAAAACTTAAGGATTTCCTATTTGTCAGGTTCCCGGTCATGCCTATCTTCCACTCTCTCCCCAAGGTCCACAAAGGGGTCTTTCCCCCGCCATGTCGACCTATTGTCGCTGGCATTGGGGGCCTTGGGGAGAGACTGGGGGATTGGCTTGACCATTATTTGCAACCACTAACCTGGGTTACACCCAGCTACCTTCGGGACACTAAGCACCTACTCCAAAAAATTGAGACGTTTAAGTGGAAGAGCTCTTATGGTTGGACGTCGTGTGACGTATGTGCTTTATATTCATCAATTCCCCACAAAAAAGCCCTTATTTATTTGGCTAAACATTTAAACGAATTCAGCACATATTCTCCAGAACTAAAGGAATATATCCTAATGACAACGGAGTTCCTCCTGGTAAACAATTTTTTCATGTTCAACTCCCATTACTATTTGCAAGTGGAGGGGGCTCCTATGGGGGCGAAATTTTCCCCCTCCCTTGCGAACATTTACATGATACAATGGGAGAAACACTACATCTTCTCTGATGGAAATCCATACAGGTCGTCTATAGGGTGGTTTGGCCGCTATATAGACGACCTGTTATGGATTTGGAATGACACCCCACTAGAATTTGAGAAGTTCATGTTCTACTTCAACTCAAATGACATGAACTTAAAGTTCACGCATCATTTTGGAGGTACAAGCATAGATTTCTTAGACGTCACCCTAAAAGGGAAAGATAACACGATTTTAGTGTCCCCTTTCCGGAAACAAACATCGGGGAATACCATTTTGCTGTCCACATCGTGTCATCCAAAACACGTTGTGGATAACATCCCCTTTGGGGAACTGATTCGTATCCGCAGAAACAGCTCCACAGATAATGTATTTAACCAACATCTAACAGATTGGGAACAAAGGCTAAAAGAGAGGAGGTACAGACCTAAGATTTTGTCTTCAGCTAAAAAGAGAATGAGCAATATACAGAGGTCCACTCTCTTGGTTGATAAACAACATAACACCCCACAAACAGGAGGAGATGATCTGACTCCCATCTCCTTTGTTACGACCTATAGTAACCAATTTCACCAGATCAAAAAGATTGTAAATAAATACCTGCCTATTTTAGAGCAGGACAATGATTTGAAAACTTGCCTTAAGCGAGGTGTACGTTTCATCTCCAGGAAAGCCCCGACTATAGGGTCTATGGTGTCCCCTAGTCTTTTTACATACACTGAGAAAGACACTAACAATTATTCTTGGCTGCATCACGTGGGCAACCACAAATGTGGCCATACAAGATGTCTAACATGTAGTTTCCTATCAACAACGAATACTTTTTCATCATGTACAACAAACATAAGCTATAAGATACAAACATATATCAACTGTAACACCGCTTATGTTGTATACCTCATCACATGCACCCTTTGTAATAAACAATATGTAGGATGCACCACAAACCCACTCAAAGTAAGGATCAGAAAACATCTTTCAGACATTAGGAACATCAACCTTACAAATTTATCTGCGGCTTCTAAACATTTTCGGGAAACTCACCATGGAGATACCAGTTCCTTCAAATGGATAGGAATAGAAAAAGTAAAAAAACCAACCAGGGGTGGCGACCACAAGAAAAAACTGATGAATAGGGAAACCTATTGGATGTTTACCTTAAAAACTACACAACCATTTGGCTTGAATCTTAGACAGGATCTAATCCTGTGCTATTAAGAGTCTAGGAAATATATGAATTATAATTTTTGTACTGATGTTTACCCTAGATTATTTATGATAGTCTATAAACACACTACTATCCACAAATTATTATGTTCTGTGTAGTAAAGTACCTAGAGTGAGGCATTAAGAGTTTTTTGTCTTGACATATATTGTCACACTTTAGATGTGAGATCGTTACTGAAACACATCGCTATTTACTAATATATATTCCCCACTGGGGGTGTGTTTCATGTGGGTGTTTCTGTGGGTCATTCAGACCATTTGGTACAAAGCACTGTTGGACCATATCTACAAATGTCCCCCGTATGCAGTTTTCCCAGCAATAAGACATTGGTTCTAGAGGGCCAACTGCATACTTTCATACTTACCACTCTCGTATCTTGGTTACCATACTCTAAGGGTTAAAGTGCTTTGTACTTATATCTTTTTGATGATTCAGACACAATTAATGATTATATTTAGCCATGATTGCTGTTTAGACGTAATTGCACTTTATTGTTCCCTCCCATATAATCCTTTCTAGATTGTTTTTAACAATGAGAATATGTTTCTAACTCACTGCGGTTTTTCTCCTGTTAGGGGGTGTGGCTGTCCTGATCGTGTGGTCCGGACACGTGACCACTGTTAGGTCATGTGTCCCGAACACGTGGTCGTGACGTCACACGCCCAGGAGCAGCGCGGAGTTTAAATAGAGGTAAGAACTTCTTGTATGTGTATCCATGACTAAGCTCACCTGAGCGAAACGCGTTGGACCTACCCCGTGTATCCTTTGTTTTGTGCACACTGCCGTGACTTATGTTTTTAACCCCTTAAGGACGGAGGGTTTTTCGCCTCATTTCTCGCTCTCCAACTTCAAAAATCCATAACTTTTTCATTTTTCCGTGTACAGACCTGTGTGAGGGCTTATTTTGTGCGTAACAAATTTTACTTTCCCGTAATGTTATTTATTTTAACAGGCCATGTACTGCAAAGCTGAAAAAAAATTCCAAATGTGGAAAAATTGAAAAAAAACCGCACGTGCGTCACGTTCTTGTGGGCTCAGTTTTTACGACTTTCACTCTTCGCTCCAAATAACACGCCTACTTTATTCTTTGGTTTGGTGCGATCGCGGTGATACCAAATTTATATAGGTTTTATTGTGTTTTAATACATTTTCAAAAATTAAACGAATGTGTACAAAAAAGAAAAAAATTTTTTTGCCATCTTCTGACGCTAATAACTTTTTCATACTTTGGCACACGGAGATGTGTGAGGGGTCATTTTTTGCGAAATGAGGCGACGTTTTCATTGCTACCATTTTGAGGTCTGTGCGACATTTTGATCATTTTTTATTTCATTTTTTATGTTATGTAAAAAGGTGTAAAAGTCGCATTTCGGACATTTGGGCGCCATTTCCCGCCTCGGAGGTCACCGCCGGCCGTAACCGTTTTTATATTTTGATAGATCGGGCATTTTGGGACGCGGCGATACCTAATATGTCTGTGATTTTTACTGTTTGTTATGTTTTATATCCGTTCTAGGGAAAGGGGGGTGATTTGAACTTTTAATATTTTATTAATTTTTTTTATTTTTTAAACTTTTTTTTTTCTTTTTTTTTTCACTATCTTTTAGACCATCTAGGGTACATTAACCCTAGATAGTCAGATCGCTGCTACCATATACTGCAATACTTCTGTATTGCAATATATGGCATTTTTGCAGCACATTCATTACAATGAGCCACTGGCTCATTGTAACGAATATGCAGCTGCCAGATAGCCTCGTGTCAAAAGAAGACACGAGGCTACCATGGCAACTGATCGCCGCCCCCCGATGACGTTCGGGGGCGTGGCGATCGAAAAAAAGATGGCGGCGCCCACGCGCCGCCGTCTTTTAAACGCCGCCGGCGACTTTGCCGGCGGCGTTTAGGGGGTTAATAGCCGCGATCGGTGCAAGCACCGACCGCGGTTATTAGCGGTGGGGGTTTTGTGCAAAATGCAAAAACCCCCACCTTTGTATGAAGAGGACTCAGCCCGTGAGCCCTCTTCATACATCCCTTATACCTCTGCGCCGTAGAGCTACGGCGCAGAGCGTTAAGGGGTTAAAGAGGATCGAATAAAGAAAATTTTCGTATTTTTACATCACAACTGTTTCCTGAAGCGCTGGTCTTTCTTCAAATTTACAAAAAAAAAATACTACAATATGTTCTCCAATAAACAACTATTATAATACTGTCCCCTATGTACAAGAATATAACTAATATAAACTGCCCCTTAGGTACGGTAATATAGTTACTATAATACTGCCCCCTATGTACAGGAATATAACTACTATTACTATGCCATAAAACACTGCCAGTCGGTCCCCTGTATATAGCCAGCCAGACCCTTCCAGTAAACAGCAACTTGCTGAGGTCATTGGCTGTCACTGCATTAAGTAGCGGAGCTGTAGGGGAGCGGCAGAAAGGTGGGTACATGTTTTTTAGTACATTGTCCTAGTACAGTGAGGAAGTTCAAACAGTCATATCTCCTGATCCCTGGCACATAAATACATAATTTTTATGACATTTTAAACAGGAGAATCTCCCCTGACCTTTTGACTTTTACAATTTTGTAAATAACTTCAAAACAAAAGCAGCACACGCTAAATTTTAGTAGCACAGTTGATGTTTGGCACCAGTTTTGTTTCAGTTGGGTAATGGGGGGGGGCTGCTTGACCTCTGATGACCTCTGGAAACTTTTATTAATATCTTAAAAACGACAAGCAAAAACGTCTGACACTAATTTTGTTAGATTTGAACAAGGTACAGGGGCCAACTTCACTTAGGTGGTAGATTTTATAGACATAAATTGGTTCTTCTGCTGTATTGATGGTACAAGCATGGTTCTGGTACATTGGGGCACATTTACTTACCCGTTCCCTGGGCGATCCCAATCTGGAATGTCCGACGAGGATGAAGTCTGCCGCAATTCACTACGAGCGTGCGCTCGATATCCTGCATGTGTTGCTTCCCCGATCAGGTCCGCCTGTTGCATGTAAGCGCATTGTCCGTGTATAATGCCCCGTGCGGCGAGTCATTAACCCCTTAACGCCGAAGCCAATTTTCACCTTCCTGACACGGCCCATTTTTTCAAATCTGCCCTGTGTTATAAGTGGTTATAACTTCGGAGTGCTTTAACATATCCAAATGATTTTGAAATTGTTTTCTCATGACACTGAAATTGAAAATTTCCTACTTTTTCCATACGTAGTCATAACAGCAAAAAATCTTGATAACTAACATTAACCGAATGTCTGCTTTATGTATCCAAGGTTTTGTATGCATTCTCTCATTTTTGTAAGATGCTATGGGGCTTTGAACTTTAACTACAATTACTCAAATTTTCATAAAAAAAACACTAAATCACGCTTTTGCAGGACCTGCTTAGATTTCAAGTCACTTTAAAAGGCCTAAATAAAAGTAAAACCCCATAAATTACCCCATTATAAAAACTACACCCCTTAATGTATGTAAAACAACTTTCAGGAAGGTTGTTAACCCTTAAATTATTTTACAGGGGATAAAAGAAGATCGGATGCAATTTTGAAATTTAAATTTTTTGGCTAAATGAATGTGTTTTTCAAAAAATGTACAAATTCTCAGTGGATAAAATACCAAAACTGTCCACCAAGTTTGATACCCAATCTCTCCCAAGTATAACAATAACCCATATGTGGTGGTAACCTGCTATATCTGCACACGCCAGGACATTGAAGGGAATCTGCGCCATTCAGAGACGATTATGCCTTGTCCCTTTTTATTGGCTATACAATCTTCATTTTTTGGGGAATTTGGACAAATAAGGGCTTATTTTTTGCGACATTAGATGCACTTTACAAATACTACATTTAAGTGGGTCATTAGCTCATCGATGAGATTTTATTAACTCTTAAGTGTGTGTAGGAAAAAAAAATGTAAATTTTGGTTTCCTTTCTTCTTGTATTTTTTTGGAGTCATTCACCGTACCTTAAAAATAACATAATATCTTTATTCTGTGGATCACTACGGTTATGGTGATACCTCATTTATATAGTTTTTTATATATTTTTTCAATTTTACTGAATTAAAACTAATACAGAGAAAATCTCATTTATTTTTGTATCGCCATCTTTACAGAGATATAAGACTAATATTTTTCGGTTGACAGAGCTGGTTTAGGGCTTACTTTTTGCGTGTTGAGTTGTTCTTTTCAGTGATACTATTTTGGCGCACATAACTTTTTTTTATCACTTTTTAGAAAAGTTTTGTGAAGCGATTTAATAAAAAATTTACATTTTTGGCGAGTTTTTCGGGTTTCGTTTTTACGGCGCTCAACAAGCAGGTCCAGTAATGTTACTGAGTTATTGTACAGATTGTTATGGACGCTGCGATACCAAATATGTGGGTTTTTTCTGGTGATTTTGTGTTTTTTACTTTATCAGATATGTATAGGGAATGTTTGTGTTTAGGGGACTTTAACTTTATTTTTTAATTAATTATTTTTTATTAATAAATCTTTATATCAAGTGTTTTTAACAATTTTTTTTTACTTTAACAGGTTGGCTTGAACAAGCGATCCTTCACCTAATACAGTGTAATACAGGTGTATTACACTGTATTATGTGACACACTGCGCATGCTCAGTGTGTCACAGCCCTCCCGGAAGAAGCTGCATATCCCCGGGGCACTGGCAGACTCTGGGGATGACAGCGGAGGATTGAACCCCCCTGGTAAGCGCCGCGGAGGGGTCATATTTAGCGCACCAGACCCTTGCACGCTGCTGTCACACGAGACCGTGGTGTGAAAGGGGTTAATGCCCTCGATCGGAGGAAACTCCGATCACGGGTACTAGAGACGGGTGCCAGCTGTAACATACAGCTGGCACCCCATGCTTCTGGTACCGGCTCCATTCAGGAGCTGGTACCAGAAGCATGACGTAATAAATTGCGGGAACGCACCTCCCGCCATGCAGTATTATTACATCAAATGTCTGGAAGGGGTTAAGATTGTGCATACGATATCCTGCATGTGTTGCTTCCCTGATCAGGTCCACCAGAGTTCACCTTATTCTTCCTGTTGCATGTAAGTGCATTGTCCGTGTATAATGCCCTGTGTGGCGAGTCATTAAGATCGTGCGTGCGATATCCTGCATGTGTTGCTTCCCTGATCAGGTCCACCAGAGTTCACCTTCTTCTTCCTGGTGCATGTAAGTGCTTGGCTTGCGTCACAATTTTAAATGTTAAATCACGATCGTCTGATGGCCAGCCCCCCAATTTGTATTGCGTGAAAACCGTCGCAATTGCGGCACAATCCGATCGCATGCAGCATAATCCCCATCGCGATCCTCGAAAAGTCAGGAAACCCAACGAAAATGCGGCCGCGGGACCCTTAGTAAATAAGCCACGTTGTGTTTCTTGCAAATGACCTTTAAATCCTTGGTGCCTTTACAGTCAATACTGAAATATAATGCAAAGTACACAGAGGCAACTTTCTGTTATAACCTTTTAATGCTGCAGCCCTTTTTTGCTTTTGAGTTCACATTTTTGCTCCCCAACTTCCAAAAGCCATAACTTTTTCATTTTTCAGTTTACAGAGACTTCTTGGCTTTTTTGCTTTGGCAACAATATCCGATGCAATGTAATAGGAAACAGAAAAAATGCAAATGCATTGAAACGGACAAAAAAAATAAGTTGCTATATTTCCCCTTTTGGAGCCAGGGGGTTAGTAAATCTGACGTTTTCCAGGCCAAAATTGCTGTAGGTACGGAAAGTATTTGCCCATTAATGCAGACTCTGTACCCCATCTTGACAGAAAAAAACTAAAAAACTTTGCTCCATATTGAGTAGAAGCATCTTGTGAGCTGGTCCAGCATGCAACAAGTTTTTCAGACCTAATTTTGAGGATCCTCTGCCTCTTCCTTGGAGATTCTGAGGCAGATTCTGGATGCTGAACGTTGGTGCACAGACATTTTCAAGTCTCTACAAAGATGCTCAATTTGGTTTAGGTTGGGGCTCTGGCTGGGCCAGTCAAGAATGGTCACAGAGTTGTTCTGTTACCTTTTTGGGTCCTGCAGTTCCTGGTGGCACAATGCACTTGTGAAGCTGGGATTTCTCATCTTTAAAATGACTTTAGAATACCTGAGGGTGCTGTTAATTTAGTAGTGAAAATGCTGGAGACAGTTTCCTTTTTTTTTTTGCTATTAATCCAGCTGTACTTTAATTTTGATAAATCGTATGCTTTTATCAGAATGTTTTTATTGCTTAAGGATGGAAAGGTTTACATATGTAGATGTTTAAGCTCCCAGCAGGAAATATCACATGATTTATAGAGCATTCTCAATTCTTTTAAAATACAAGAGGCCATCCAAAAGCAATGTGATGTGAATAAAGAGAAGGGTCCACATTCAGCTATTTTTGAAGTCTGTTCACTGTCAGAAAATAAGACAGCAGTCAAGAGCAACTATAAACTGGATAAAACTTTTGTGGTCAGAAATTCTTAAAATTCTCTTGTAGCCAAATGCAGGTCTCAATCTCTTGTCTCAGATTGGAAATATCCAGACAATTTTTTTTTTTATTATTTGTTATAGGTCAATAATGTACCCCATTTCCCCTATAACAACATATCAATGTATCAGTACCAGTATTAACCCCGTAATGACCGCCCTATCGACTTTTTACGGCGGTCATTAAGAGTACTTCTTCCGATGCCATGCCTTTCTACGGCGGCGCGTCAGAAGAATATTTATGGACATCGGGTCAGTCTGGTGCCAGTATCAGGCTGTGGTCCCCGGGTGTTTAAACCCTTACACGCCGCGGTCAAGCATGACCACGTTGTGTAAGTGTCCCCACCGTGTGTGCTTACTGGAGGATCCAATCGATTCTGCTGCAGCCCCTGGGTCTGGTATGTGACCCGAGACTGTCGGCTTTTTTCCCCACCGGGTTCTGCCTCCTGGCAGGACTCGGCTGTATGTAACTGAGCATGCGCAGCATGCTTAGTTACTTACACTTTTCACTGCAATACAAGTGTTGCTTAAACAAGAGATCGGATGAACGCTTGTTCAAGCCAAGAAGTGAAAATGTAATAAAGTGAAAAAAAAAGATTAAGTCATTTTATAATATGATTAAATAAATAAAATAAAAGTCCCATAATCTCCCTAGTTACACATAAAAGGCAAATAAAGTATATAAAACACAAAAACACAAAATAATTTACATATTTGGTATCACCGCGTCCGTATTAATCTGTACAATAAATCTAAATCAATATTGAACCCGCTCGGTGAGCGACGTAAAAAAAACTCGAAAAACTTCCCATAATATACAATTTTTCATCGAACACCATCACAAAAAATGTTCTAAAAAGTGATCAAAAAAAGTTACATTCCCTAATATGATACGTCTCCAGGCCCCAAGAGAAAAAGGCTAGGCCCCGGTGGGGGAAGTCTCTGGGTATGCATCAGGGCCTGCTGAAAAGGAGAACTCTGGATCCTATCACCTATGACTGACTGTACCAGATTGTGATTCCCTGGAGGGATGCCAAGATAGTGCTGGATATGTACCACGACCAGTCCGGACACTTTGGCACTCAGAAGACTGAAGCTACCCTCCGAAAGCACTTCTACTGGGTGAACATGAAGCCCGACATCGAGACCTGGTGCTGGGAATGCCCAGCCTGCCCCATTGCTCGAGGGGAGCAACACAATCAAAGGGCTCCTCTACATCCCATTGTGAGCCAACGGCCTTTGGAGATTCTGGCTCTGGATCACGTGAAATTGGAGCCCAGCAGATCCGGTCACACTTGACATTAATGGACCATTACACCAAGTTTGTGGTCGCAGTACCAATTAGAGACTTCCTGTGGAAGAGCTTCATCCTCCCTTATGGCTGTCCGGATAAAATCCTTACGGACCAGGGAACTGCATTTGAGTCGCAAGTGTTCTGGGAACTGTGTACCCTCTACGGCTGCAAGAAGCTGAGGACCACAGCCTACCATTCTCAGGGCAATGGGCTCTGTGAGAAAATGAATCAGACTCTCATCAACATGCTGAGAACCCTGACCCCTTCAAAAAGGACTGACTGGCCAAAGTTACTACCGGAGCTAGTATACCTGTGTAATTATACCACCAATTGCTCCACAGGATACACTCCCTACTACTTGATGTTCAGGAGACATGGCCATCTCCCTGCACATATGGCCTTGGACATGGAAAACCCGATTCCCAATCTCTACTCTCTCAGACTGAATGGGTTCAGGAGCATCAGAGGCACCTGGCGGATGCCAGAGAAATTGTGGATCTTCGGGTAAAAGAAGCCCGAGACAAACAAAAGAGAGACTTTGACCGCAATGCCTGTGCTGAGCCCCTTGCCCCCGGAGAACGAGTGTGGCTGAAAAACAACCATCCCACTAGTAAGTTAGATGGGCGATGGGAGTGTGAGCCATAACTAGTTAGGGACAGTCTCTCCCCTGAAGTCTATGAGATTTCAAGAGGAGACCGTCCATCAATTCGGGTACACAGGAACCGGCTGAAGAGATGTCTACGATCCTTCACCCCTGTGTCAAGTCCTATGACCCCCAACATCCAGTCCAAGAGCCCCATTGTGTTCATCTACCCCCAGTTTCCTTGAACTTGTGATTGTGCCTCAACTTTGTGTGATTGACTCTACTCCAGTGAGAGTTACTCCAGAGAGGTCTCCATCCACGCCGCAGTCTCCAGTGCTGCTGCCTGTGGAGGATGACCCGGTCCCAGAACCTGTTGCCCCTGATGGGCTGTAGCCCTAACAGGTACTGTGTATATTGTAAATAATGTTCCTGTAACGTTTGTAACGTTCAAGCTATGTACCCATTGGGCTGCTAAAGCCAATGTGAGTTATTTAATGTTTGCACAACTGCCAATGTTTGTCAGTAGTTTGCAGTAACCTTTTCATAGGCTTTTCAGACTGTATTGTGGCTGCGTCAGACCGTTTTTATGTAAACCCTGACCGCAATCTTATGCCTCAAACCGAAGCTTCGTAAGTGAGGGTAGTCCGTAAACTGCGGGTCCTTAGGGGACCGGGGGTGCTAAATTTGTAGCACCTGGATGCCAATCACACAGGGGTAAGAATGTCAGTCAGCAGATAAATTGTACAATGTCTTATTGTATCACATATGCCAATGTAATGCATATATGCTATATATTTGTCGCCATGGAAGAAGTGTTCATCAACAAATATACAAGCCTTGGTGCAAGGAGTGGATTACAGTACATGACACCACGCCTTTCCTACTGTACAGTTTGGTTTAACAGCATCCGCAACCAACTGTCGTACTTAGAATACACATGTCCTTGTCTTAGTCCGACACCAACCCAGGTGCCTGTCTCCAGGACCATGGGCGGCCTGTCCCTACAGATCACTTAGCCTGCACTTCACCGAAGTGTCTCTTTTGTATTTACCTCTACCTCTACTGCTGGTCAGCGGTAGGTCCTCTGTACCCTAGCCAGTCCATAGTCGAACCGAGGGCGGCTCTTTCAACTGCCCCGGGGGTATGCAACACCCATGCCAATACAAGGCAGAGGGGTTGTTGAGAATACATCCCAATATGTAGTTTGCAACCTGTGTGGAGTCTGACCAACCACACAGCAGGTCACTACAAACACGGGGAACACCGCAGCGGTAGATCCTGCCTTGTAAGGCAGGAGTTAATTGTTTAATGTGATGTCATTCCATCAGCCAATCACAGCTGTTATCATATAGTATTGTAAGCGGAGATGTAATTGGAGGAGTAACCTCCACCTTACCAGGAGCTGAGGAGAAGTTGGAGAGTGCAAACGGTCAGTTCAGTCAGTCTAGTCAGGAAAGACAGAGAGACCAGTCTGACAGGAGTCAGTCAGAGATCAGGAGACTGACAAGTGTCAGTCAGACAGTGAGTTCAGCTAGTTTAGTGAGGAGAGACAGAGAGTGCAGTCAGTCAGGAGTCCAGTCAGACAAGAGTCAGTCAGAAAGACTAGTCAATCAGACCAAGCAGTGAGACAGTATAGCTCTGAGGAGTTAGTGAGAGAAAAGGGGTATCATCCTACCTTCAAGGGTGATATCTGAACTAACCCAGGACAAGCTGAAACATCCTACTAGGACACAGCTATCTCCCAGCCTGCCCTTGCTTCCAGGCTGGTGATCAATCCCTGTGGTTCCCTCTTCAAGTGCATCCCCAGACTGTTACCATTGTTAATATTGGTTGGACACGATATCCACTGTTCCTGTTGGTTCCAATAAAGAACTGTAAGTTGCTTTTAGACAACGACTGCCTCCGTCTGATCCCTGCTACTACGGCTGTCACCATCATGGGCACCCTATCCACTACACAGGACCTCAAGACCTCCAAGGGTTGCCCCAGGGAGAACCACTATCACAGCCTCTCCCTCATCATTTCTTGCCAACACCACCCTGCTGGAGACCTGCCAGGCTGTAGGACAGCCCTCGCGTCCCCATACAAAGCATCATGACACTAGCGTGCCTAGGCCGCAACTAGCGTTATTCCGGGTCCCGGCTGTCTCCAGGCCCCAAGAGAAAAAGGCTAGGCCCCGGTGGGGGATGTTGCACATTTTTATTTGTTTTTATTTAAGAACACTGGATCCGAGCCTTCGTCAGGCATAAATACATAATAAAAAGGCTTTTCATAAATACTTTTAAAACAGGAAGGAGTCACCAATTCAGGTGATCCTGATTACTCTCCAGATGTGACTACAAATACATATTGGGGCAGATTTATCAAGCAGTCTGAAAGTCAGAATATTTCCAATTGCCCATGGCAACCAATCACAGCTCCCCTTTAAAATATTCATGAGCACTGGTGAAATGAAAGCTGAGCTGTGATTGGTTGCCATGGGCAACTGGAAATATTCTGACTTTCAGACTGCTTGATAAATCTGCCCCATTGTGTCTAACAAATTTATTCCACATATACATATATGCAGGCTATAACTTCATTTAAATACACAAAATTGTTCAATTTAAATGTTATTAAAAACTTTTTCCGGAAGTAAAATCAGCGTGTGTGGTAAGGGGTTAGCGTGCGGTAACATAGTGGGAGCGTAACACCTTAACCCTTTCTGTCCGTAGTCCTCGGATCGGAAGTTACGTGTTAGGAGTGATGTGACGTCAAAGCGTCACAAGGGTCACTAGGCAACCCCGAAGACCATGACACAACTCTGTGTATAATTCCGGATCTATGGTTGCAACTGGAACTTAGTAGTCGGAGGGTTATGTGAAACACATCTCTCCGAACTCATCACCTGCACGATTGAATAGTATGTGAGGGATCATCAGTAGTGGAGTCCGTTGTGGATCAAGTCCTAGTGGTACCTTCAGACCGTGGTAGCGTGATTAACAGATAAGTTAGAAATCTAATTTATATCAATTGCATTTCATATAATAGAAACGAATCAATATTCTCAAAGAGGAGAATATGTCTCTTGTCGATAATCCTGCCTTCAATTTAAGTTTTGTTAAAAAAGACCTATGGTGCATGCCATTCTAGAAAAAGGTTGTATGATTACAATGTAAAGTTGTCTTTTTTATATATAAATAATTATCTTATTTGTATTAACCTCTTAACGCTCAGCGTCCGATATATCGGACGCTGAGCTCAGTGACTTAGCGCTCAGCGTCCGATATATCGGACGCTGAGCCGATGCCGGTTCAGCTCAAGATTTGAGCCGAACCGGCATCGGGAAATACGGGGTGCCGGCTGTGACTGATAGCCGGCACCCCAGTGTAACACCCGCGATCGGAGTTGTCTCTGATCGCGGGTGATTAACCCGTTAAATGCCGCGGTCATCGCGACCGCGGCATCTAACATGCATCTGGGGTGTCTTTCCCCCACGATCGGCTCCCCCGAATCATTTTCGGGGGCACCGATCATTGCTACGGTATCACTGGGGTCCGATCTGGACCCCAGTGTTACCTGCAGGAACTGCCGGTAAGATGGCGTCTGTGACGTCATCTTACTGGCAGAGTGCCACCCTATGCAAGTGCATAGGTTGACACTGATAATGCCCTGCAATACATAAGTATTGCAGGGTATTATTATGAACAAGCAATCAGATGATTGCTTGTTCATTTCCCATGGTGGAAAAAGTGAAAAAGTAAAAAAAAAAATTATTCAATAAAAAAATAAAGTAATAAATCACCAAAAATGCCCAAAACATATAAAGAGCCATATAACTAAAAAAAAAGTCTAAATCATAACACAAACCCCACATATATAGTATCACCGCGTCCGTAACAACCCGTAGAATAAAAATAAATAATTATTGAACCCGCACGATGAACGCCGTAAAAGAAAACTGTTATAAACCCTCCAAAAATTATGATTTTTACCTATTCAATCCCACAAAAAATGCTATAAAAAGTGATCAAAAAAACATATGTACTCAAGAATGATACTGGTGCAAAGTACAACGTGTCCCGCAAAAAATAAGCCATCAACCAGCTCTGTAGCCAAAAACGTAACAAAGTTATGCCACTTCGGAGATGGCAATACAAAACTGATAGATTTTTCCCCACAATAGGGTTTTATTTTACAAATTTAGTAAAACGCAAGAAAATATATTCGTGTCTGGTATCCCCGTTATCGTATCGACCCATAGAATGAAGATAATATGATTATTAGTCTATACGGTGAACACCACAAAAAAAAAAGTAAAAAAAACTGTAGAGAATTGATGCTTTTCTACTCCTGCTCTCAAAAAGAAGTTCCTCAATTTTCAACAATAGGTGATACCAACCCCAAAATGGTAACATTTGAAAAAGCATCTCATCCCGCAAAAAAAATGCCGTCACATGGCCCCAATAACGCAAAAGCGAAAATTTTATAGCCTTCAAAAGAGGCCAATGAGGAAAGTAAAATCCTGGCAGCTGCAGGGTGCTCCTTCCCTTCTGCGCCTCACTGTGTGCCCATAAAACAAGTCACGGCCACATGTGGGGGGTCTCTGTACTCGGGAGAAATTGTAGAACAAATTGTATGGTGGGTTTTGTATTTTTATCTTTTGGAAATGTGTAAATTGTAGGGCTAAATGAACGTTTAACCGGCACAATTTGACTATTCTAAATTTCGCCTCCATTTTGATGTAATTACTATGAAGATCTCAAGGGGTTAACAATCTTCGTAAAATCTGTTTCTGATAGCTTGAGGGGTGCAGATTTGAAATTGGGTTGGTTATATGGGGGGGTTTTGATGCTAAATATGTAAATTTTCATTCAAAACTGTATTTATCCCCAAAATAGTCAATTCTGAAAATCCGGAAAAGCGCTATTCGATTTGTAAGCCGCGTGACATCAAAATAAATTATCCAGACATTTCAAAAATGGTGAAAATGTAAAGTAGACATATGGGAAATGTTATTCAGCAATTTATTTAGGTGGTACATCTATCTGCCTGAAAACGCAATGATTTCAAATTTCAAAAATGGCTAATTTTTCAGAAAATTCATCATATTTTCTTTTTTTTTGTAAATAAACGCAAAACTTATCAGCCAAAATTTACCACTAAAATGAAGTACAACATGTGGGTAAAAAACAATCTCAGAATCGTTTTGATAAGTAACAGTGTTCAAAAGTTATAACCATATAAAGCGACGCATGTCAGAATCCAAAAAATGGGACTGAGCCTTAAGCTACAAAATGGCTGCGTCCTTAAGGGGTTTATCTACACATCAGGCGTGATAGTACAGCTATCTGTTTAGTGTTTTTGTTGTTTTTATTTTGTTATGTGATGTTATATGGACTCCAATTTTTCATTTAGTCCATTGGGATATAGGGTATTTAATTTATAAATCCAGAAAGACTCCCTTCTATTTAAGGTTTTTATCCTATTTTGAGTAATTAAAATTTGTTCTATAGGGAGTCGAAAGTGCACTTTTTTTTCCATGTATAGGTGTTTGGAAGGCTGTGTTTTTGAAAGCCAGTTTTTGCCATTTAAATGCCAATCTATGACCATTTTGCCATTTAAATGCCAGTCTATGGCCATTTAAACGGACTCGAAGAGTCTGTACCGTTCTTCCCACATACTGGAGACCACTTGCACAGTTTATCACATAGATAACAAAGTCTGAGCCACATGACAGACCATGTTTGATTGTGAAGTTTTCTCCTGTGGAGGTTAATGTTTTTGCCCCCACATTAATGTTTTCACAACAGAGGCATTTTGTATGCCCACATTTTCTTACACCCTGCTTTCTATTCCTTGATTCTGTTTTATTTTCTATTTTCCTTAGTTTACTTGGAGCTAGGACGTTTTTATAGTGGTGGATCTGCGGAATGTGATCTGCGGTCTATCTGGGATCACATCTTTTAAGAAGGGGTCTTTGAGGAGGATTCCCCAATGCTTATTCAGAATCCTGCTTATTTCCTTACTCCCTTTATCAAAAGTAGTGATGAAATTGAGGGTGTGGTTCTTTTTTGGGGGTGAGCTTCCCATCTTTTCTTTTCTTGTTCTTATTAGGTCTTCTTGATATCGATCCAGGTTTATTTGGTATGCTTCTTTGATTAGTTTCTTCGGGTGGTTCTTTTGTGTGAACTTATATTTTAGAATAGAAGATTGTTCCTTGCAGTCTTCTATGTTCGTACAATTTTTCCGAATCCGGTGGAATTGACTAAAAGGTATGTTCTTCAACCACTTTGGGTAGTGGGATTTCCTTGTCTAAGTTCATGGTAAATTTTAAACCCCAATTATTGTTGTTGAGGAAGAGAGTTGGGATGTTGTGCTTGTGGGAGATATTATTGGAAGCTGTTCCGTAGATATATTCAGGGGATCAATGTCCTGCAAAGTTATAATTGTCTCTTGGGTGTGGGAGAAGAACGTGTCATGTGTGGTGAGGTTGGATAGACTAGAACTGTGAAGATCAAATGCGATGGGGCTTGAGGGATTCTTATTTTCCTCTTTTGAATTTGTGTGCTCTAGTATTTTATTATTATTTTGATTATTTCCAGAATATTTACCAGGATGATAATTAGAATTATGTTTGATCCTTGGATTATTGGGTTCATTAATCTTTCTGTTTGCATTGTTTGAATGTGTAGTGTCTATCTTTTGCTTCTACCATTGTTAGACCTCACTGTTAGTATGCTCTGTCTGTTTTCTATTTTTTCCTTTATCCATTAGTGGCAGCTGACGCCCAGTGTATTCCAATGCCAGCCCAGCTCCGATCTAGAGCTGAGCCGGCTTTAGCTCTGCAGCTTATATATTGGACGCTGAGCGCTCATTGATGCCTTCAGTGTGAATCTACAATTTTTATACTCATGAAAATACACAAAACTCTGAATGCGAAGATGTGTCCAAACTTTTGGTCTGTACTGTACATACACCCATATAAAGATTTGCCCACTTTTCCCCAAAATGTTGGCGGCAGCAGGCTCCACCAGGCTCTTCTTCTTGCAATGTCGGGTCACATGGGTTATGTAACCAGAAGGTCAAAGCAGGCAAAGGAGAATGAAGAGGGCGGATGGCTCTGTACAACATAAAATTAATATAGCAGGCATTTTCCTCCTCTACAGAGGGAGGGCAATTGGAGGATGTGCAATGGAAGTGCGCTGCACATTACATTGCGTGTGTCCCCCTTTCCCCTGATTGTGTTCTGTGAGAAAGAGCGCTGCATGTATCACAGTCGGGCACAGCACATCATTATAGATAAGCGCTGCATGTATCACAGTCGGGCACAGCTGTGCAGTGCGGGCCCTATAGTTATGGCTACACTCCTGCCCCTGAGATATGCCATTACTCTGTGGGGCACATGTATAATAGTTTTTCGGCTGCCACTTTTTCATGTTTCCTGAAGTTGGCCTACTTAATCATTGCAATGTATCTTAAGTTTTACCCTTTGTGACACATGTGAAGAGTTGCCTGTTTAGTCTCACTTTTGCAACTTTTTAGTCCCAAATAGTAACTGCAAAAGTAAGTCTGGGTCCAGCATGCTCTGTTTTGGGACTTACTAGGTGCAAGAATGGGACAATTTCAGAGCCCAAAAGTCTCACAAGTTGAACCACTGCATTAAATCCTGGAGGCAGCTCACTTTGTTACGCTGCTTTATACTGCACCTAAAAAGTCTCAAACTGCAAAAAGTCTCACAAAAAGTTGCACAAAAAAAGAAAGCAAAAGGAATGATACATGTTCTCTGCAACTTCAGTGCATTGTGATCCGTGTCTTACTAACAAAATCCTTATGAAGACGTGGGAACATTTTTCTTGTTTTTATCCAGACATGCCACATAGTACAATTCACAGTGGAAAGATTCAATAGTCTGTTTTAACATATTGTATCAATTTTATTTCTGGGCTGCACAGACCATAGGAAGGGAGTGTAGTACATGATAATATATTTGATCAAGTACATAAAAAGAGCACATTCAATCAGTAAATCAAAGCAGAACATTGCCAAGGATGCTTTTAATCACTGTTTTACTTTATTAGATAGGAACATGTTGTTGGCTCAGGAAATATAATGATGTAATAGAAGACAATGAATTAGAGAAGAGAGGCACATACAAATATTTTACTTCTCTGTTTGCTTATAGAATATGACACTTCTGTATGAATGTTTTGGAATATTGATTCTCATATTTAATGAAGCAGATATGAAATATCCTGAAGATTAATCACTATGGGAAACAAAGCAAAAACACTGTCAATTTGAAATAGAAGCAATCTATTAAAGAGAAGCTGAGCCCTCTACATACAATGCAGGGATGACAAGTCCTCATACGTCTCTCCACAAACTAAAAAATGGAATTATATATTGGTTGTTCCATTAAAGTCAATGGTATGATTCAATCATTTGAATCATCAGGAGCTCTTTAATATTCTTTGTCTGCTCTTATAATGGTGCAGAACAACATGAGCAGAAGTGAACCTTGCTTCCTTAGGTCAATAGTGCATGATTATGTTATGTAAACTGGGCTGCATTGGTATTAGTATCTCACTGGCATAGTGAGATTATGCCTACTGTTAAAGGGCATCCAGGAATATGAACGTCTGCTACATAATGCTATAAATAAGTGAATACAACAAAACTCAATGTCATTAATCACAAAATAGCCAATGTTTGCCTACAGTAGCCACAATGCTGCCTCCAGTAGCCAATGGAAAAAATATAGTTACCTGCAAGTCTCACACACACATCCTACACACCCAAATTACATCCATGTCACACTGCACCCCCACATTACATCCCTGTCGCACACAGCCTGCACTACCACGTTACATCCATGTCACACATACCCTGCACCTGCACATATAGCTGATCGCTACTGGAGGCTGATGCCCTAGGCATTCGTCTACCCTCACCTACCCCTAGTTTCACATATTCGTCAATATATTAAAGGGAACCTAGCACCTCGATTCTACCTATAAAGGTAGAACGAGTGGTAGGTGCATGTATAGGACGTGAGGGTAGCGCTTTTTAGAGCTAATCCTCAGGTCCCCGCTATCTTTTTGGGCCTACTTTCTTCATTCTCAGACGAGGGCACGCAGCTACTAGGAGCTGAGCGTCAAAGCTCTCAGGGTAGAAGAAGCAAACCTCATTTCACACACCTCTAATCAGGTAATTTGGATTAAAGGCATAACTAAACTTTTAACTAAACTGCATAAATCAATAGTGCAACATTAAATTTTGTAATATCATTTATGAAAGAATATTGTTAATCTGTCCTTTTATTATTCTTTTAAATTTGGTGGCAGAGGCTCTTGTAAAAGATCCTACAATTTCCACACTTTATCTTCTCCAAGCTAATTTTACGGATAACATCTGCAAATATGTGGATGCACTGTTATGACCATGGCTGTATTTAGTGTTGATGCTGCCCTAGGCACCCCCAGTGCTTATGCCCCTATTGGAGCTGTCAAGCTAACGCATCTGCCCATAACCCCCAGCATGTTACTAGAAGACATCAATGCTGGACCCAGGAGGAGTCTCTCCAATGATCACTACTGACATTAGATTGAAAACCTGCTTCAGGCTGCGTTCACACAATGCGTTTGTATTTTCTTAGTAACAACATGTGTGTAGTGTTAGGCCCCTTCTCCACTGGCGTTTTTCACGCGCGAGTTCTGCGCGTGCATTTGACGCTCAGAACTCGCATTGCACTCTGTCCCATTGTATTCAATGGGTCTTTCTCCATTTGCGTGGTTTTCAACGCGCGTGCTTGCGTTCGTTTGCACGCGCGTCAAAATCGCAGCATGCTCTATTTTTGCGAGTCACGCGCAATTTTCACGCCCCATTCAAGTCTATGGAGATGCATCAAGAACGCATTGCACTCGCAATCATTGCAAGTGCAATGCGAGTGCAATGCGTTTTAAACGTAAGGGTTGCTAGGTGACCAGTATAACAGTATTTCCCCTGCTCGCGAACGATCATTTAATTAAAAAAACACAATGAAGAACAGTGAAGAATAGAATAAAACCAGTGAACACAGTGAAAACAGTGACCACAGGATCATTTAAGATAAAAACACAGTGCAGAACACAGTGCAGAATAGATTACAGATGTTCGGCACATCTGCTTACTTGTCGGGAGATACGCGCGGAGCGCTGCGAACAAAATAGCATGTGAAGAACAATATATATGTGTGTAAAGAACACATTGCAGATGTTTCCATACATCTGCAATGTCTTCTTCACACATATATATTGTTCTTCACATGCTATTTTGTTCGCAGCGCTCCGCGCGTATCTCCCGACAAGTAAGCAGATGTGCCGAACATCTGTAATCTATTCTGCACTGTGTTCTGCACTGTGTTTTTATCTTAAATGATCCTGTGGTCACTGTTTTCACTGGTTTTATTCTATTCTTCACTGTTCTTCACATCTGCTAACTTGTCGGGAGATAATATACGCGCGCGGAACAGTGAAGAATAGATCGCAGATGTTTGCAACTGATCAGAAGACATTATTTTTCAATTAAATAAAACATTTTATTCCCGAACCTTGGTCCCTTTGAAAAAGTCCCATGGACTTAAAAAAACGCGCGTGAAAAACGCACCGAAAACGCAAAAAAACGCGAACAAAAATGAAACAAAAACGCAGCAAAAACGTCAGTTTTTCACGCATTGCACCCTGACGTGAAACGCAACGCTAGTGTGCAAGAGGCCTTAGTAATCACTATTTATGTTAAAAGACAAAACACATGTTGCTACACATATGTGTTTGATGCATTTTGTCCAATTCATTTGAATTGCAAATGCAGCATCAGCAGTAGTGGATTATAGTATAGGCGTTTTGGGTGGTAGCCCAGGGACCAAGCTTTCTAGGGGCCCACAGCCACCCACCCTATTTTACTCCAGGTCCTTCAAAGGTCCTGACACCACAGATTAAAAGGAGATGGAGGCTTGCATCCTAAAGTCCCTGTCACAGCCTGTCTGTCAGCCACTCCCTGTCACAGCCTGTCAGTCCCTGTCACAGCCTGTCAGTCCCTGTCACAGTCTGTCTGTCAGTCAGTCTTTGTCACAGCCTGTCTGTCAATCAGTCCCTGTCACAGCCTGTCTGAAAGTTCCTGTCACAGCCTGTCTGACATCCCTGTCACAACCTGTCAATCCCTGTCACAGCCTGACAGTCCCTGTCACAACCTGTCTCACAGTCCCTGTCACAGCCTGTCTCACAGTCCCTGTCACAGCCTGTCTCACAGTCCCTGTCACAGCCTGTCTCACAGTCCCTGTCACAGCCTGTCTGTCTCTCTGTCTCTATCCATCTTACCTCACACATAAGCTGTCTTAAACTCATTGCCTGTAGAAACCAATCACAGCTCAGAGCTCATATTAATGACCTGTGGCAGAATAGCAACCAATCACGGCTCCTGTATATGGTGGTTAATAAGTGGATTTTGGAAAGCACAAAGTGAAAATTTCGGCTCAAAACCTAGTCTATGACAATACCTAAGTCACAGAGAGCGGCTGTGCAAAATTTGGTGACTGTAAACGTGACGGTGCAGATTCCTTTAGCGGACACGCATACATACACACACACGGGGCCGTATCTGCCATGAGGCAAGATGAAAAACTCATCTAAGGCGGCAGAATGTGGAGCCCTTTGGAGAGCGGCAAAATTTGCCAATCTATTTTGGACGGAAATCGTCCACCAGTTAAATAAATCACCCCTGTCGCACACAGGTGCAATTTATATGCGGAGCGACGCAGCGACTTTCGGGCTGCTGGCATTAGTCCGTTCTATGCAGTGACACACACGGCGGATGATAATGTCACAGTTATAGGGGGCTGGAATCCGTTGATACTGGTGGGAGGGGTTCTATATTTATTGAAATTGAGCTGGATACTGTATATACTGGGGGGGGGGGGGGTCTGCATTTATTTATATGGGCCTAGATCCTGTTTATACTGGGGTGTCTGTATATATGGGTCTGTATATATTAATATGGAGTCAGATTCTGTATATACTGAGGGGGGGTTTATATACATTTATATGGGGCCAGATACTGGGGGGGGGGTCTATATATATATATATATATATATATATGGGACCAGATACTGTATATACTTGGGGGGGTCTGTACACATTTATATGGGACCAGATACTGTATGTACTGGGAGGGGGGGGGCTCTGTTTATATCTATATGGGACCAGATTCTGTTTATACTGGGGGGGGGGGGGGGGGTTATGAACATTTATATAGAACCAGATACTGTTTATACTGTGGGGGTGGGTGAAGATATCTGGCCGTGAATTCAACATTGATATGTCATGAATGGAAGTACCCGGAATAAAGTCCTACTCATGGAAGAGATTGTCATCTATAAGGTACTAGAGGCCACTAATGACTCTCAGAACCTTTAGTCATAGGGACACATACTTACCCGGCCAACGGAGTTCACGACAATGCACTAAGCCGCGATTCACAAAGATTGTGTGCCCGATTTCCTGCATCCGCCGCTTTCCCGCTCAGGTCTGCCGGTGTTCCGCATCTTCTTCCCAATGCATGTAAGTGCATTGGTTGTGACACAATCCCATGCTCAGTCCAAATCAGTCGTCCCGCCCCCGGATTTCTGTCACATGAATGCCGTCGCAATGCACCAAAACACCGGAAATTTCCAAAATCCGGCGAAAGTGCATTCCACGGACCTTTAGTAAGTAAGCCCCACAGTGTCAGTGAGCCTGCCTGTGGGGATGTTCATTTTTAGTAAAATTTTCAGCATTTACTGGGTGTGGGTGTGGGCACTGTAATAGGAGTGGGGGGGCAGCATTTTAATATTCGCCTCAGGCAGCAAATATGCTGATATCCGCCCTGCACACACACACATACATCCAGCATTATATATTAGATATTAGATCAGCTTCATATATTAAAGGGGGAGATTTATCATAAGTCTCTTAGAGTAGAACTATTCTAGTTGGCCGTGGCAACCAATCAGAGCTCAGCTTTCATTTCCCCACAGCTGTTTATAAAATTAAAGCTGAGCTCTGATTGGTTTCCATGAGCAACTAGAACAGTTTTACCCCAGAAACTTGATGATAAAGCTGATAAAGCTAATACAGTTAGGTATAACAAATAGAAATTGAATGGTTTCACCAGGGCAGCAGTATATCAGAGACTCTGAGGGAGCCTCCTCCCACAGCACATGGAGGACACAAGCTTCATCTAACACACACACACACACACAGTTCCACTCAAATGAGGAGCCACTGCTGCCTTTTGATAAGTGACAAAATCTGGGGTGGAGTATGGGTGCGACCTTCCCACTTAGACTCTTTGGTCGCTCCATAAAAACCCGGACCCGAACTACCACAGGAAAAACTGCTCAGTAACATAACATTACTGGCAACAGCTACTGGGTTTTTACATCACCAAGGCCAGGTACCTTCGTGATATATACATTGAAGAGTGGCAAGAAGAAAGCATTTATCAAAGATATCCATAAAAAGTCTTGTTTAAAGTTTGCCACAAGCCACTTGGGAGACACACCAAACATGTGGAAGAAGCTCTGGTCAGATGAAACCAAAATCAAACTTTTTGGCCACAATGCTTAACGATATGTTTGGCGTAAAAGCAACACAGCTCATCACCCTGAACACACTATCCCCACTGTCAAACTTGGTGGTGGCAGCAACATGGTTTGGGCCTGCATTTCTTCAGCAGGGACAGGAAATATAGTTAAAATTGATGGGAAGATGGATGGATCCACATACAGGACCATTCTGGAAGAAAACCTGTTGGAGTCCGCAGAAGATCTGAGACTGGTATGGATATTTATCTTCTATCAAGACAATGATCCCAAACATAAAACAAAATCTACAATTGAAGGTTCACAAATAAATGTATCCACGTGTTATAAAGGCCTAGTCACAGCCCAGACCTGAATTGAGAATCTGTGGAAAAACTGAGCTGTTTTCTAAGGAAGAATAGGCAACAAATTCAGTTTCTCGATGTGCAAAACTGATAGAGACATATCCCAAGCGACTTGCAGCTGTAATCACAGCAAACGGTGGCGCTACAAAGTTTTAACTTAAAGCATAACTGTAAAGTTACTGACAAAAAATAGAGTTAGCACAGCTGGAGAGAGCCTTTAGTAACAATTCCAACGATACCTGTATCATGCTGCTGGCTTCTTCCTAGCGCAAGATATATCTGGTATATAGAAAATTAGATTCAAATTCAGCTTATTCTGAAATGGGTGGGCACTTCCTGGTTGTGACATCAGCTCACCCCACTAAAACCAGAAGAGGAGAGCATGTTTATAATTGGCTGTTCTGAATCATGTGATGAGTTACATGCTTGTGACATCACTACAGGTCCTTTGCATTAAACTAAGTACTTTCAAATGATGCAGGACAGCTTGTTTGTAATTGGCCGGCCTGAAGCATGTGATGAGTCACATGCTCGTGAAATTACTATAAACCCTACAGAGCATCTCAACAAGCCTCCTTCCGTCTCTAGCTGTACTATATGGTTTCCTGTGGCAACCAGAAAGCATAGCAAATGGAGAATAGCCTGGGGGGAAAGGTAGAATCTCTGCTGGAAGCGAAACATCTGCAGATAGCTAATGATAGTAAATTCGAAAATTATGTTTGAAGCCTGAAATGTGGCAAAAGGTACACAATAGAACTTAATTTCCCTGGGGGAACAAATAAAAGTATCAAATTTACATACACAACAGATAAATAATACACAGATTCAAAAAGACATAAAACATCCAATATATGCATTACATCGTGAGTGTAGCCTTATTGAGCTGAGTAACTCCCTCTTAATGCTTATGTTCATTAAACTCCATTAACCATGATGAGAGCTGAGGGAACAAATGATCTTCTATATCTCTCAGTATGACATCTCATTATTAAAAACCTCGTACTAAAGTCACTTTGCTGAGACCGAATTACCTCATGTAGTGGGTGATCACTTATCAATAATTCTTACCAATAATTTATTTAACTTTCTCTAAGATTTTACGCTGTACTATACTATCGCCCTCCTCTAACGTTATACCTATAATTGAGGCCAACTTTTTGGACTATTCTATTCAATCTTTTACAATCCCTAACCGGGATACAGTTTCCACGGGTAGCTACGGCGAATAGTAATGCATTCATAACCACTGTATGATAAAAAGAGTAAAGCATCAACTCAAGTACGCAATTTGCGTACAAAAAATTTGCTCTGCCCCCGCCTATATTGTTTTTCTACTTGCTGATGCCAATTTCGTTTATCATCAATTATGATGCCTAAATATTTATAGCAGTGGACTATTTGCACCTCTGTGTTACCAATATACAACGGTTCACTGGAACCTGTAACTTTCCTAGAAAAAAAGGAATTTCTAATTCCTTTGTCTTACTAACATTCAGTTGCAGGCCATTATAGGCACACCAGCTTGTAAAATCCCCTACCGCTTCCTTATAGATTATGTCTACGCAATCCTTTATGCACACCACTTAATATTTTTGTAAAAAACATTCAGATTTGTTTTTTCAGAGCTGTAGATAATATATAAAAAGGGCAACAAAACTGTCCCCGGCAGGGCACCTATGCTACACACAGCCTCGTCCGACCATGTTTCCCCCATTCAAACTTTTTGTGGACGAGCTGTCAAATAGTTCATCAGCCAGTTAACCAACTACTGAAGTCAGTTACACTGAGGTCTTTGGGGGGTCCAGGTGGGAATATATACTATTCATCAATTGTATTAGAGTGTCTTCTACACTAAGATTTCATTGGTAGGCAAATTACAAGGAATCTAAAATTGGTTTAACAATTTTCTCTAAATGCCTAATTTCTTAAAAGTTTTCAAAATTAGTGATGTTAGAATGATTGGTCTGTAATCATTCAGACACTGTGGTCATGAAAACAGAACCAATTCCAAGCTCAGTGTTGGCCACAGAAGCTCATGCCCACATAACATCCATGTCATAATGTACTCCGACATTAGATACATGTCACACTGCACCCCACATTCTCCCTCCCTGCACAGGCTACCCCTGCATAACTTCCCATACCTTGTCTGAGCAGCACATGGCAGCAGACTCTACAGGATCCTGTGCTGCTCCTCCCACACAATACATTGTTATGACTTTATCAAAGGTCCTTTAGACCATATCTATTGCAGCTAATACGAGGTTAGTGTGTGGAGCAGGCCCGGCGCCTGCTCCAACAGCAGCTGCCATGGACCAGACTACCCCCCCCCCCGCCCCAGTCACTGTTCCCCTGATGACCAAGCTACCTGCATGACTCTACCGACCTGCTGCAGAAGTTGGAGGCAATACATTTGGTTTCCGACTACCTTTGTATGGCTTGTGTTATGAAGTTATTTTAAACATAAATTAGATATGAGGGTATATGACCTCCGCTCCCGCACCGACCTCGTGGTGAAGCCTGCCGACAAGGGGGGCAATGTGGTCTTAATGACAAGGTTGGCTTATGAAAAAGAGGCCATGCGCCAGTTACTAGATACAGAAACCTATGCTAGACTAGATGCGAACCCAACCTGCAAATACCAGGATAGGCTTCAGTCCTATATGCGCTGGGGTGTAGAACAGAAAATTATTTCAGAGAAGACGACATCCAGGTTACTTCCCCTCAACCCCCGGCACCCTAACTGGTATTTTCTCCCCAAGGTGCACAAGACCTTGGTAGACCCCTGTCACAGTATCTGGATTGGTTCCTTCGCCCCCTCCTTAGGGACATACCATCCTATCTCAAGGACACGAATGGTTTTTTGGTGGTGTTGGAGGATTTGCACTGCCGGGAAACGTATAGCCTACCATCAATAGATGTATATGAGGATCCCACAAGAACTGGGGGTGGAATGCATTAAGGAGGTATTAACCAATGCTGGTCAGGAAGAGAAATACATCGACTTTGTCTGTGAGGGCCTGAGGCTGGTGTTATCCCACAATGCCTTCATGTTTGGCGTTTTTCCCTGGGCAATCGCTACGCGTCAAACGTGAGGGCATACTATCGTTATGTAGACGATGTGTTTATGGTGTGGGAAGGGTCCGAGTCCGCCTTTCAGTCGTTTGTGCATTACCGCAACACTGTAAATACAATGAGCATGCGGTTCACATCAGTCTTTGGGAACAAGAGCTTGGAGTTCCTCGATGTGCGGATTGTAGAATCTGAGGGCAAGCTTGTTACCACAGCATTTCGTAAACCCACAGCCACTAATTCCCTCCTGCACTATGGGAGCTTCCATCCGGAACACACGAAAACCAGCTTACCTTACAACCAGTTCCTCCGTTTGAGGAGAATTAATAGTGATGAGGACGGTTTTCTCTTTCAGGCTCAGGAGTTAAAGGATAGGCTGAGGGACTGGGGTTACCCAACAGGTCTGCTGGAAAAGGCAAAGAGGAAAGCGATGGATGTTCCTTGCAGAGAATTGCTCAGGGGCAGGAATAAGGGTACAAGGGAGGATGTGGCAGCTGGAGGGGAGAATAGGTTCACCTTCTCCTTTAGATACTCCCCCTGTGAGAGGGCTATACGATCAGCCATACAGAAGAACTGGCACATCCTTAACCAGGATCTCGATCTGGCCAGCATTTCATCCTCTAGACCCCTAGTTGCCTTTAGAACAGGGGTCTCAAACTCGCGGCCCGCGGGCCAACTGCGGCCCGCGGGACAACATTTTGCGGCCCCCACCTGGAAAAGCACCGCCCGCCGTGTATTCACGGCGGCGGTCGGGTCGCGCTGCATGGAGAGGGCTCACGGGCTGAGCCCTCTCCATAGCCGGTAAGTCTTTGCTGCATATTGCAGCAAAGGCTTACCGGTAACACCCGCGATCGGTGCTAGCACCGATCGCGGGTGCTTTCACAGCGATGGCTGCCGGCAAAGCTGCCGGCAGCCTCAAAAAGATAGCGGCGCATGGGCGCCGCCATCTTACCTGGGATCGCCGCTCCCCCGGGGACAGCGATCCGTCTCCATAGTAGCCTCGGGTCTTCCGTAGACCCGAGGCTATTTCGTTTTAACCCCTTCATTACAATGTGCTGATAGCACATTGTAATGAATGAGGAGGAAAATCCCCATATACTGCCATACTGTAGTATGGCAATATATGATAGGATCGATCAGACAACCTAGGGTTAAAGTACCCTAGGGAGTCTGAAAAATAGTATAAATAAAAATAAAAAAAAGTTTTTAAAAAAAAAATTATAATAAAAAAACATTAAATTTCAAATCACCCCCCTTTCCCTAGAACTGACATAAATATAAATAAACAGTAAAAATCATAAACACATCAGGTATCGACGCGTCCGAAAATGCCCGATCTATCAAAATATGATAACGTTTTTTACAATGCGTTTAACCCCGTTACGGAAAATAGCGCCCAAAGTCGAAAATGGCACTTTTTTGCCATTTTGAAAAATATAAAAAAATCTATAAAAAGTGATCAAAAGGTCGTACAGTCCTAAAAATGATATAATTGAAAACATTGTCATATTTCGCAAAAAATGACACCACCCACAGCTCCGTACACCAAAGTATAAAAAAGTTATTAGCGCCAGAAGTTGGCAAAATCAAAAAAATAATTTTTGTACAGGTTTTAATTTTTGTAAATGTATGAAAACATTATAAAACCTATACAAATTTGGTATCCCCTTAATCGTACCGACCCAAAGAATAAAGTAGACATGTCATTTGGGGCGCTCAGTGAAAGACGTAATATCCAAGCCCACAAGAAAATGGCGCAAATGCATTTTCATTGCATTTGGAATTTTTTTCCCGCTTCCGAGTACATGGCATGGAATATTTAATACCATCACTATGAAGTGCAATTTGTTACGCAGAAAACAAGCCGTCACACAGCTCTTTACGTGTAAAAATAAAAAAGTTATAGATTTTTGAAGGTGGGGAGTGAAAAATGGACATGAAAAAACAGGAAAGGGCCCGTAACCGGTTAATCCCCTTCCCTCCGGTACTTGAAAAAGATGAAGTCGCCGCTCTGAACGCACTTGGTGCAAGTCAGAGCGGCGACTTCATCTTCTTCGATGGGAGGGACACGGGGAGGCAAGTACCGGGGGGGAGGGGGGATGGAGTGTCCCTGACTGGGCTCAGTGCGGTAGGAGCTTGGGACCCCTCGGTGCACAGGACGCGTTCATAGAGAAAACACGTCTCCCCGCTCGGGGCTTTCCTTGCGCTGGGAGACGCCATGACATTTGAATCTGAATAATGATATTTTGTAAGGCCCAGCCTTACCCAGAATCTACCTCCAGCGGCCCCCAGGTAAATTGAGTTTGAGACCCCTGCTTTAGAAGGAGTACCACAATCCGTGACAAACTGGTCCACAGCAGACTTCCATCAGTGGGAGGGACATGGTTATCTAAGGATTTACCTATTGGGAATCACAGATGTGGGCACTGCAACTATTGCAACGCAAATGGCCAACTAAAGGTGGTAGAGTTGGGAGGAGTGAGACAGGCAGTGAGGTCTTTGATAACCTGCCGTTCGGACTTTGTGGTATATGTGGTATACTGCCCATGTGGTCGCTTCTATTTTGGGAAAACCATTAGGAAGCCCTTTACCCGTTTTCGGGAACATAAAAGGTCCATCTTAAAAGGTAATGGCAGTCCCCGTTTGGTCGAGCATGTACTACGGGACCATGGGGGTGACCCAGGAGTTCTTAGGTTCTCAGGCATTGAGAGGATCGAATACAAGAACTCAGGAGGGGATCGCGCAAAACTCCTCCTACAGCGGGAGAGTAGGTGCATCAGTAAATTTGGGGCTGTGGCCCCCTAGGGCTTAATGATCGGAATGAGTTCAATGTGTTTTCGTAAAGAAACATCGGTACCCGTTATCCCTTCACCCCTTTTCCTCTCCCTCCCCGCTATCCCTCTGCTTTCTTTCTCTCCCCTCCTCTTCCCCCCTTCGAGGGTTAAATAATATGGTAATTCCGTTACCGCTAAACAGTATAGCCACCACTAGGGGGCACGAACTTCTATCGTGCCGTATGTTCCCTATACCTTGGAGACGTCAGGGTGGTAGGGTGTATCCGTATCATGTGCCGCTATGTATAGTCAGACGATTGGATCATCTTTTTCGGAATGTCCTTCTGTTTTTAGTTTTAGTAGCGGGCATGGACCCCTGGTCCCGGGTGTGAGAAAGATTTCTGTCCCGGACCCGGTGACTCGTGGTCCTTCCGCTCAGATGACTAATTTTAACAATCACTTGTTTGCACACGCACTTTGTATCTTTATGCATCTACAAGGTAATTGATGTATATCACTTTTTGTATGTCGTGTTTACCACAGGTTTTATTGTTACATTGCTTGTTATCAGATGTGGCCCCGCCCACCCTCGTTCACGTGTATTTTAGCAATGACGCGGGTGGGCGGGACCATCGGCTTGAGAAAGCGCCATAGCGCGCGAAACGGCCCCGTTGCCGAAGTCTGTCTGTATACCCCCCTGCATGCTTACCCATCAATAAAGGACGTTATTTCTACTTTTGGAACCGGTGAGTGCCGTCATCTTCTTCTGTTATTGTATATGGACTCTTTCTCTCACATATCGACAGAGCACCGTCAGAAGGACCTATTGTGATCATATTTGCCCTAGCACACCATCCTAAATTGCGGATCTAACTGTCAGTGATAGTATTGGGACTGTGCCCGCCAGATACACTCTCCTATTCATACTAGATATGAGGGTAGCCTTAATGCACTGTCATGTTTTTTTACACACAGTGACATTTGAACAGGAAGTGCCACTCATTTTGGGCTTGCTGGAATTTGTGCATACGCACATTTTTGTTTTCTTTTGATAGATCCTTATACCTGCAGCTCCAGGGCATGGCTACGGGGGCAGCATGTGTGCTTTCATGTGTTAATATGTTCATGGGGATGTGGGAGATGGACCTTTTCTTGTCAGATGGTCTCAATTCATCATATGGCAACAGCTTATGTAACTGCCTTCCGGACAGGCTAGGTTACAAACTTTATACGCTTCCCATGCCCTCCAGATGTAGGTGAAGTATGGCCAGCTAATCCTGCAATCTGTGGATAAGTAACTTCTATCTATTCTCTATATTTGGTATTTCAGCTGCATTACATCTGCCTGGGAAGGAAATGTTTACATTGTTCATTCCATATTGTAAGAAGGTCCCTGGTTGGATAATGGAACTTGCCATCTCCTAAGGGGAGTTCACAAAACCCCTTTTGGCTGAGCATTAACATGCTTAAGACGCTCTACGTCGAAACACATTGATCACCTGCACAAAAGTTGTTCAGTTCCTGAGACGATAATAAAGAAAAACTGCTTTTTATCCATCATGGTGGCTTCTTATGAGTTTTGTACACGCTTGTTCTGTTTGGATCCTACAGCTTGGATATCGCTAGGTGCACCGGGCTAAGACCACTGGATTTGGAATTACATCCATTTAGGTAAACTGGACATTTCACCTGAGGGTGTGATTTCTATTTTCATAATCCACCACACAATAGGGTTCAAGTACCCATTGGGGTCTGAAATAATAGTAAAAATAAAAAAAATTATAAATACAAATCACGCCTCTTTCCCTAGAATACAAAATAAAATAAGCAAATAGAATAAAGAAATGTCCAAATAGCTACTCTTTAATTTTTCCAAATTCTAGATCAAAAGGTTGCACAGTTCTCCAAATGTTGCACAGCACTGTATACCAAAGTATGAAAAAGTTCCAGGTGACAAAATATGGCGATTGAGATTGTTTTCTCGTGACACATTGTACTTCACGTTAGTTGTAAAATTTAAGTGATATGTTTTGAGTTTCGTTCTAAAAAAAATTGAAAATTTGGCAAAAGTTTGTAAAAATTCTTCATTTTCCAAGTTTGAAATGTTCTGCTTTCCAGACAGAAAACTACCTAAAAAGCTTGTTAATTAACATTTACAGAATGTCTGCTTTATGTTGAGATGATATTTTATCCATCCTTTCCTTTTTCTAGGTTGTTATGAGGCGCAGAACTTTAGGTGTGATTTTTCTAATTTTCATGAAAATCGCCCAAACTCACATTTTGGGGGACAACTCAGCTTCCAAGTGACTTTGAAAGGCCTAAATAATAGTAAAACCCCATAAATTACCCCACTATAGAAACTTCACCCCTCGCCGTATGTAAAACAACTTCTATTTAGTCTATTAACCCTTTAAGTGTTTTGCGTGGGTTATAACAATATGGACCTGCGATTTTGAAACTTTCTAATTTTTTGGGAAAATACAATAATTTAGGCCAAAACTGACAGTTTAATTATAAGTTAAATGATGAAACGCTCTGCAAAGTTTGATGCCCAATTTCTACCGAGTGTAGCAATACCCCATTTGTGGTGGTAAACCTCTGTACGGGTGCACGGCAGGGTATAGAATGAAAGCAGCGCCATTCACAGCAGATTTGTATTGTCACAATGCATAGGCTATATCAGTGGTGGCGAACCTATGGCACGGGTGCCAGAGGTGGCACTCAGAGCCCTCTACATGGGCACCCTTGCCATCACCCCAGGGTAGAGTTTGCCAGACAGGACAAGGACTCTTGCAATCACAGGCAGCCCAGGACCCTAGAAGGAGGCTACAATAATTATACAAACTTCTTCTCCTTCTTTCTACTGTATTGGTGTCCTCAGGTGCCTATACAATTTAAATCTGTGACAGAGCAGGGAGTAATAAGTTACTTCTTAAATTGTTGCATCGGCACTTTGCGAAAAATATGTCGGTTTTGGTTGTAGTTTGGGCACTCGGTGTCTAAAAGGTTTGCCGCCACTGGGCTATACATTTACATTTTTTTTTGGTAATACAAACATATGAAGGCTTATTATTTGCGGGATGAGATACAATGTATACATAATTAATTTTGGGGGTCTGTAGCTTATTCATGAGATTTTATTAACTATTTCAAGGGGGACGCAAACAAAATCTTCAATTTTTATTTTGGATTTTTAGCACTTTTTTTCCCCCGCTTTTCCCCATAAACTATCATATCTTTATTCTCTGGTTCACTACGTTTACAATGATACCTCATTTATATAGTTTTTCTTATCTTTGCTCAATTTTCCAGAGCAAAACCAATATTGGAGAAAATCACATTTTTTTTTTACTATCGACAACTTTTCAGGGCCATAACTTCTGTATTTTTCTGTTGTCAGATCTGGTTGAGGGCTTATTTTAATATATTAGGGAATGTAACTTTTTTGATAATTTTTTAGAACATTTTTTGTGATGGTGTTTGATGAAAAATTACGGAAAGTTTTTCATGTTTTTTTCTTTACATCGTTCACCGGGCGTGTTCAATATTGATTTAGATTTATTGTACAGATGAATACGGACGCTGTGATACCAAATATGTACCTTTTTGTGTTTTATATACTTTTTTGAATTTTATGTGTAACTGGGGAGATTATGGGACTTTAATTTTATTTATTTAATTATTATTATTATTTTTTTAAAAATCATGAAATCATTTTACTTTTTTTTTTTTTTACATTTTCCATCCTTTGCACCAATACACTTGTATTGCAGTGTAGAGTGTAAGTAACTTAGCATGCGCATGCTCAGTTGCATACAACCGGGTCCTGCCAGGAGGCGAAACCCGGCGTGAAGAGAAGCCGGCAGCCTCGGGGCACTCGCCGGACCCCGGGGCTATGGCAGAATGGATCGGATGCCCCGGTAAGCACACCGGGGGAGTTCGATCCACAAGGGACACACTTACATGTGTAAACGGTTAAACACCCGGGCTCTGAGTTTTTCCAATCCCAGGTGTTAGTGCCGGGTCTGGGCTGTGATATCACAGCCCGACAACGGCACCAGTCTGACCCGATGTCCTTAAATCTTCAGCGGTACCCTTAATGACCACCATAAAAAGCTGATAGGGTGGTCATTAGGGGGTTAAGGAAGTATATAAATTTGACATCTCTACGATCGTACTGATCTAAAGTAGAAAGGGAGGTGGAAGCGGTAACAACAAGCATGCTAGGGAATAGCCCTACAGTATTTTTTCATCAATGGCACAACATTTTTCCAGCTTCCCAGTAAACTGAAGTACCATTTGTCTCGTGGACTTCATACGACTTTTTAAATGGAAAAATAAAAAATATGTTTTTTAGAAGGTGGTGGGTAAAAAATGGAAACAAGAAAACTAAAAAGGATGCTGCTTTAAGGAGTTAAAAAAAACTACTCACATATTCTGCAAAAAAAAAAGGAAAAAAAAAGAAAAGAAAATGTCTACCATTTTCTTCAGTACCACATTATAGTAAAAGATACCATCAAAATCAAACATGATAAACCAGGGACACTTCTTACATTTGTTATCCATGGCCTCCTTCCTTCTAAAATAAGCCTATAAAAATATGCTAATGAGACTGAAGGGCTCCTGTTACCAGAGGCTCTCCATGTTCTGGCTTTACAGGCTGTTACACTGTGCAGGAGCACCCCCCCCCCCCCCAGGAATGAGGCCATGGATAACAACTATAAGAAGTTTACCACAGTCATATTGCCTGGATCTAAGACTAAGTGTCCCCGTTTTTTCATGCAGGGTTTTGATGGTGGATTTCCTTTAATGTATTCCCATTTTTCGACTTGTTATGACTGCATTATTGTTAAACAGATCATGAGTCACAAGTGTTTTGTACCGTTGCTCAATGAACACTATAAAAGAGAGTTTATACCAGGGGGTATCCAGGCTAAAAGATTTGGGGCCCTTTCCCCAATAAATACGATCCTGAGAGTGCAATAGGATGATGTCATAACATCTCGTTCCGCATACTGGCAAGAAGGGTAGAAGCAGGAAGGGAGGGAGGCGAGTATTCGATTTTTTTTTATTTACAGTGTATGAAGTTGCTGGGGGACATCAAATGATTGGGGGTGGGGGCATCAATTGATGGGAAGTTTGAGTTACATTCATTTTTAAAGGGGAGTGTGATGAACATCCATTACTTGGGAGGGCTGAGGGAAAATCAATTACTGTGGAGCTAATGGGAACATTAATTTCTGAGGGGCTGTGGAGACATCCATTGCTCAGGAGAAGGGTGGGGGGAAATCAATTGCTGGGGAGCTTTTGAGAACATTAAGTTATGGGGGGCTGTAAGGGATAACAATTGCTGGGGTGTTAATGGGAACATTAAGTTCTGAAGGGCTGTGGGGGACATCTATTGTTGGATCTGTGGACGGCAACTGCTGGGAACATCAACTGGTGGGTCTGGGTGGGACATCAATTACTGTGGTGAGAAATTTATTCAGTGGGGAAGCATTATTTTGTGTCCTTTCAAACGCTGCAAATGTGTTTTTTCACCAGTTTCACTGCATTTTGATTTTTTTTTCCCGCTTACCAGTACACAGCATGGAATTATAAATACCATCACTATGAATTGCAATTTTCTACGCAAAAACAAGCCATCACACAGCTCTTTACGTGTAAAGAAAAATTATAGATTTTTGATTGGGGGGAGTGAAAAATGGAAATGAAAAAACAAAAAAGGGCAAGGTCCTTAAAGCTGTTAAGAGTTTGATGTATGTAGACTCTTCATTATTTTACACTAGACTTCAACAATTTTCCTACTAATGTCTCAAATTTTATCTCCAGACTTTGCAAAAGCCGTAAGTTTCCTAATTTTTTGTTCTGATCCCTAATGGGCTTTATCTTAATGTGGAAGAATTGACAAAAAATGCAGTTTTAGCAGTTTTAGCTATAGCCTGCAGGGACATTGCAGGGTGAGTTAGCCACCACTTCCCAGTCTGAAAGCTTGCGGCAAGTCTGGTTGTGGTGGAGCTGTTTGCTATCTGACATACCCTTTATGACATCGCCTTTATCTTTGGGGTCAGTAACATCACAGAAATAAATTTAAATCCTTCAAGAAAAAATTCTCTGTATTGCCATATTGTAGCACCGGCAACCTTTTTTTCACTTTGGTGTGTAGCGCTCTGTATTGTATAATTTTTGGTGTGTAGGACCAGTTTTACTTATTTTGTTATTTTATGTGTAAACTAGGGTTTGCCTCTTTTTTTTTTTTTTTTTTTTTACAATTTTAAGCTTTCTAGGGTGTTTGAACCCATGGGGGGCCTGGTCACACATACAATGAATTTCAATTTCATAGGCTATAGTTTATGAGGACCCATGAAAGTCATATATCAGCCTGGCATACGGCTTTCATGGGTTCTCATAAAACCAGTGTAAATGAAAAACAGAGAATATACAAAATACATGTAAATGAAAAAGAAATTACTATTTTCAGAAGAATATTAAGATATTTGTATTTCCTAAAACTTATATCACTGGAAATGTTTCTGGTAAATTACCGCTGCATTTAGACCATTAACACCAGTGCATTCATTTTTCTCACTTCCAAGGGATCTGAGCCAAGTAAGACTTAGCTAGGAAAGTAACCCACTGCCGCAGAGTCATAAAGAAACCAGAGCAGCAGTTGTAACTCCCAAACACACCTCTATGGCTGGCTCCTATCCTCAAATAACCCTTTGTAGGATTTTCTCTCACAGCCTCTGGTAATGCAATCACAGCTAATCAAACAATTTTATCGGGAGCTCTAGTCATGCACTTGGATGTCTCATTTTCTTCCATGGCTCTTGGCTTCAGGCAGAACATTTGTAAAACATATAGATTGTATTTTCCCTTGGCTTCAGTCCAAGCATTCACTTTGTCATTGTGGGCTGTTTCTTCAAGCTAAAAGCGCCAAATGGTAACATTAACTACTAGAGTTCCGAGGACAATGGAGTTCAGATGACTGAAATATTAAGTATTGATTTTGTTATGAACATTAGTGAATTAATATATTTTTGTAAGGTAAATCTGTAATCTGTGGCTAGTGATGGGTCTGCATAATAACATTCTACAGTTGGAAGGCTATTTGTTTTATAGAGACTTGCTGTTGTGGCTATGATCTCATGTCATGTCACAAAGCTTCCTGAAAGCCGAGCAATAACCCCTTAGCGCTCTGCGCCGTACCATGCTGAGCCGATGCCACTTCAGCTACTGCTGGACTCTGATCGCGGGTGTTTAACTTGTTAAATGGCACGGTCAGCGCAACCGCGGCATTTAACTTACCTTTAGGGGGGGTCTTTTCCCTATGATCAGCACCGCTGGGCCGTTTTTTTCGGGAGCGCCGATCATTGCTATGGCAGCCCTGGGGTCCTGCTGGCACTGCCTGAAAGATGGCGTCTATGATGTCATCTTAAAGGCACAGTGTCAGCCTATCCATGTGCAAAGGCTGACACTGCTAATACCCTGCAATACATGAGTATTGCAGAGTATTATCATGAACAAGCAATCAGATTATTGCTTGTTCATGACCCATGGTGGAAATAATAAAAAAATAACTAGAATCATTAGAAATTAAGAATTTTCTTTTGTGGAAAAACCCCTTTAAGAGGTTATGGCTGGGTCATAGTTTTCCACCCTGGAAAACTTATATGCAATCTCTTACTCGGAATCCTCAGCAGAGCAAAGATGGCCTTTAAGACTCAATACCTCTAAAAAGTGGCCTGCAAAGGGTATCTCCATAAGGTTAGCAATTCCTTTTCTTTTTTGGTGTTAAAACTTAATTGCATACAAAATATAAAAATACAATCTGGAAAATACTTTACATGGGAAGATAATCAAAATAAAAAAGGAGGAATTAGGACCAACTAATACAACTACAGCAAAAAAAACCATCTTATTAGGCATTAGAACACATTTTAAAAAAATACTGTTACTTTGCCGTTAAAGGGAACCTACCACCACAAATCTACCTATAAAGGTAGATTGGGTGGTAGGTGGATTAATGGGACGTGAGGAGAGCCCTTTTAAGGGCTAATCCTCACGTCCCTGCACTTTTTTAATAACTTTAATTTGGTGTTTATTCAAATTTACTTATGTGGCTACCGGGGCGTGGAGTAGCCGCATATGAGATTACAGGAGGCGGCTACTCCACGCCCCGGTAGCCATTTTACCACTCCTACTCACCCATCTTCGGCGCGCAGCTCCGTGTAGCTGCGCGCCCTCGTCCGGCGATCCTGCCGTCTGCGCATGCGCAGAAGAGCAGGCCCGCGCCTGTTTCGGAGTTGTGACCGCGCAGGCGCGGGCCTGCTCTTCTGCGCATGCGCAGACGGCAGGATCGCCGGACGAGGGCGCGCAGCTACACGGAGCTGCGCGCCGAAGATGGGTGAGTAGGAGTGGTAAAATGGCTACCGGGGCGTGGAGTAGCCGCCTCGTGTAATCTCATATGCGGCTACTCCACGCCCCGGTAGCCGCATAAGTAAATTTGAATAAACACCAAATTAAAGTTATTAAAAAAGTGCAGGGACGTGAGGATTAGCCCTTAAAAGGGCTATCCTCACGTCCCATTAATCCACCTACCACCCAATCTACCTTTATAGGTAGATTTGTGGTGGTAGGTGCCCTTTAAGGCCAGTCTACAGAGATTAATTTGATATTTATTTGAGTGGATGGAATGATTGGTATTAAGGAAAGAATTCAGTATAAACATATTTGCAGAGAGTTTCAAAGATATTTGAAGTCTACTTTACATGAACCCTAGCCCAAAAGGAGTTTACCATCAGGCGGCAGATGCCCGATCCCTGATGAGAGCGGCAGCCCAGGTGACTGTAATGTGAGTGATTCGGGCGACCATTACCACCCGAATAACCCACCATAAAATTAATTGCGTCTGTTTCTTTAAGAAGACAGACCCAATTAATATGCAGGCCTGTCTTGTTGTGCCGCTCTGTTGTTCTGGAGGACCCAGGCGTCATGTGATAACGTCCCTGCACAGATCATCGGTGGGAGGAGAGAAGATGAGGACGGCAGCGGCTGCGTGGGAGCGTGACTGGTGGTGAGTAGCAAATTTATTATTTTTATTTCTGGGGATTAAAGAGGACCTGTCACCCATAATCGGGCACTAGGAGCTGCTTACTAAAGTAAGCAGCTCCTAGTTCTTAAACAAACGCAGCAGTGTTAGAAGGATAGCGTTACCAGAAACCTCTGGTAACGCGATCTAACACTGCGGCGAAGTACAATGCAAATGTCGGACCGCTCGCCAAGCAGTCCGATGTATTCATGAGTGGGCGGGGTTGGGGCATGGTTATGGGGCGCTGACGGCCGAATGACGCGCGGAAGTCATCACCGGCCTATGGAGCAGGCGGGGTGGTCCGGGGAAGAGGCAGAACCTCGGACCACACCCCTCATGAATACGTCAGACAGCTTTGCGAGTGGTTCGACGATTACATTGTACTCCGCAAACCAAGTTAGGTCCTATCCACAGGATAGGGTCTCAGGTACCTCAGTCGAACCCCTCATCTCTCCCGGAGATTAATGGAGTGGCACTTGGCAATTTTCGTCAGCTCGATTTATCTGAATAGAGCATAACGGTCACGCGTGGCCGTCTGCTCCATTAAGGAGAGACAAGGGGTCCGATTAAGGTATATGAGACCCAATCGGGTCTCTTACATAGGTCCGTACACCAAAGTCTGAATAAGTTATTGGCTACAGAATATTTAAAATGTTTTTAAAATGTACTGGAACTTATATTTATTCCTATTTAAATCATCCCTGTGATTGCACCCACCCTGAGAATAAAGTACAGCTGTCATTTTGAGTGTATAGTAAAAGTTGTAAAAACAAGAAAATGCTGCAAATGTGTTTTTTTTCCTTAGAATTGCTACTTAGAATTTTTTTTCCAGCTTTCCAGTACACAGAATGGAATATTAAATGGCGTCACTCAAAAGTACAATTTGTCCCACAGATCACAAGCCCAAACACATCTCTGTAAACGGAAAAATATGGCTTTTGAAATGAGGGCAGTAAATGAATAATCTAGTTGGCACATAATATTTATTCTAGGGGCACTGTGTGGTCAGTTGTGGTGTGAGGGGTATATTATATTATTTAGTAGCATATTGTTATTATCCAGGTGATATTATAATATAAGTGACTGTGGTATTTTTAGGTGACCACAATGTAAAAGTGGCCCCATTCCAGTATACAGCCAACCAGTCCCCCTGTATATTGCCAGCCAGTACCCCCTGTATATAGCCAAACAGTCCCCCCAGTATACAGCCAGCCCCCCCCCCCCCCGTGTATAGCCAGAAAGCCCCCTCCCCCCCGCAGTATATGGCCAGCCAGCCCCCCAGTATACAGTCAACCAGTCCCCCTGTATTTCATAAACAGGACTTCCTCTCCCACCCACATTTAAGTTATTTACTTCTTTAAATAAAGAGGCAGCAGTCATATGCTAGGAGGGAAGACTGCAGCAGCCTCGCAACAATGGCATAGTTCTTGTTATATTCCTGTACATAGGGAGCAGTATTATAGTAGTTATATTCTTGTACATAGGGTCAGTATTATAGTAGTTATATTGTTGTACATAGGGGCAGTATTATAGTAGTTATATTCTTGTACATAGGGGGCAGTATTATAGTAGTCATAGTCTTGTACATAGGGGCAGTATTATAGTAGTTATATTGTTGTACATAGGGGGCAGTATTGAAGGTTCACCTTCAAACAAGACAATGGGGCAGATTTACTTACCCGGTCCATTTGCGATCCAGCAGCACGTTCTCTGCGCTGGATTCGGGTCCGGCCGGGATTTATTAAGGTAGTTCCTCCGACGTGCACCAGGTGGCGCTGCTGCGCTGAAGTTCCCCGGAACGGACTGGAATACACCGAACTGGGCCGAGTGAAGTGCAAGCTCCGCGACACTTTTTTTTTTAAAATGCGGCGGTTTTTCCGAATCCGTCGGGTTTTTGTTTGGCCAAGCCCCCCGATTTCCATCGCGTGCATGCCAGCGCCGTTGCGCCGATCGTGTGCGCCAAAATCCTGGGGCCATTCAGGGGAAATCGGCGCAAATCAGAAATATTCGGGTAACACGCCGGGAAAACGCGAATCGGGCCCTTAGTAAATGACCCCCAATGACTCTAATCACACAGGTGAAATACCAAAGCAGTGGCCTCAGTTAGTGAACAACATTCTTAGCTGGCCCAGGCAGAGCTCTGACCTACACCACCTTGGGCATGTCTGGAGAGACTTGAAAAGGGCTGTGGATTACCATGAATCAACTCTGCAATCAGAGAGTCGGCAGCCCCGATCAACCAAAGGAGACCCATCACCAGCACAATTGTCAACCAAAAAGCCCAGCAGCAGACTTCCTTTGTGGCTTTAATGTCGGGCTATCAGCATACTGAGGTCCTCACACAGGTGGGAAGGCAAGGCGGAAAGAGCAGTGGGTTCCGAATATACTTCCTGCCACATATGATCGCTGTAATTCCCTTCCTGAAATACTCAAAAGCAACATGCACTGTAAATGCTCTGCATTCTATGAATGAGAGGCAGGAATTTACAATACCTGGAACTAATTAGCTGGTGTGGCTATATATAGCTCATTTCTGCAGCAGAAATCTGAAAAATTTTACATGCTGAATTTTACTTGCCCAAAACATGTTTGTGAGCAAGACTCTGTTATAAAAAAAGAAAGAAAAAAGGACTATTTGTCAGAAAACAAGATTTCGAGGATGTAGGGAAACACTTTATTATTATTATTATTATTATTGCATGAGCAGACCTCACGAGTCCATTGTTTGCGTCTCGATATTGCACAAATTTCATGTGCATGTAACTGTATAAATGGCGGGTGTTGGACGCTTATAGACACTCATATTGCAAAGCTACCGGCAGCAGGGAAATGTGCGGGCGCTGCTTTCTTGGACTAGGTTGTCGCTCTCCGTGACAGCCTGGTGTCTGTATGAGACTCTAGGATCTGTCATTCAGCAGGATCTATAACTGTATGTCAGAGGCACACTGTTATCAAGGTACCAAAAGTCCCGATCTATCAAAATATAAAGACGGTTATTCCCAGCAGTGAGCCCCATACTGCAAAATGGCAAAAAAGGTGGCGTTTCGGATATTTAAGCACTATTTATCAAATATAAATGGTAGCAATGAAAATGTAATGGGGCCAATTACATGCCTTCTCTTCCAGAAAACTGGTGAAGAAGGCATAGTATATCTGCCCCTGTACATTTTAAGTCAGTCACTTTAGCCTGACATGGCAAATGCAAGAAGAGCATAGTGTGTGCACCAGATTGGTGCTGGATGGGGCAGAGGTATTAAGAAGCTTGCGCACCTCCTATGTAAGCTTTCCCACATAGATATAGATACAGCGGAGATGGATACAATTGCAATAACTATATGATGTTATATATAATTATATCCACGGAGACAGAGCCAACATACTGTACATTAAAAAACACAAGGATTTATACATTTTAAAGGATATTTACTATTAGTCTAGTATGCCCCCAGAGCCCTTCTGGCTCTGGAGCATAATTTTAAAAGTTGATTTTAAAAGAAAGAAGGCAATGGCTTAGAAATTTGAGAAGATTACTATATTCACTGTGCCTGGATCTATAAGTAAGTGTCCCTGGTTTATCTATGTGTGAGTTTGATGGTAGATTTCCTTTAAAAATCTGTTTCTGTTTAAAGTTTAATTTCCCAGAATACTACAGGAAATCAGCCTCGTTCATGAAAATATAAAACTGTTACAGAGTTGTTAACAATGAAGGCAACATGGTGCTCACCTGAGTATTCTAATAATTTCAATCTGCTAAGGGATGGTGGTGCCGAGGTGTTACCTACTGGATCCCTGCAAAATAATAGCTATGTTCTAACCCAGAAATAAGCCATCAGTAATAAAGTTCCAGATATTACTTTAAGGTGAACTTGTGCATAGAACAGTATTGTGCATCTGTAATCAGAAGCCAAAAGAACGCCCCCCCAATGCACGATGACTGTATCTGCAGTAAGGAAGAAAGTGTCCTTTGTCCTTGAATTTGATGGTAGATTTCCTTAAAGTGTTCACAATCTTATTTGAGATTTTTTGCAAGAAAGGGTTGAACCACTCTACAGGCGCATCTTCCAAGAGTATAAAGGATTTTTATTCTTGTTCATAATACAGGTCTGCAAACAACGCGTTTCGGCATTGAGCCAATGCCTTCATCAGGTAAAACCCTGTATAACACATAATGGAAACAGGGGCACATTTATAGTCACAGACTGGCCTCATTATGATAATGGGAGGTAAGTCAGAGCCTCCCTATCATGAGGTCAGGCTCTCATAGGGTGAATTATCTGTCCATCTCCCTATTTGACAAGATCCCCAGTATCATGAGATCAGGCTGTCATAGGGTGAATTATCTGTCCATCTTATCTCCCTGTTTAAAAAGATCCCCAGTGAGTGGATCCACATGTCATTCATCAGATATAACATAAAATACGTAAAAAACAATGCTATATAATCTATAATACACATAAGACTCTATTGACAGGATAAAACATGAAATGAAAATAAAATTGAGAAGATTTTATCTGTGTGGGAATGTATCGGCAGGAGTGTAAATGATAAAATCTTAAGGTGAGGTAGTATTTCGGCGGTCTCATAGTGTTAGTATAAATTACCGTATTTAATGTGTTTCTTGCCGTTTTTGTGAAAGAAACAATGAACTTACATCTGTCATTCTGGCTCCGTTGGCTGGTGTCCAAAAAAGTACGGAAGCCGGAGAGGGACAAAGCGAGGAGATGAGGATGACGCCAATAGCTTTGTACAGCACCTCAACCAAAATACCTGGGGACTCCAATTCACGTCCCATTTTGACTCCAATTCAATTATCTTCTTGGACCTGGAAATTTTTAGAGGGGAAAATGACCGTATAAACACAAGGACACACTTCAAGAAAGTTGATGGGAATAGTTATTTGTGCTATAAGAGTGCCCACTACAAAAAATGGGTCAAAAATATTCCCAACAGCCAATTCCGTCGTACCAGAAGAAACTGTACATCCTTAATAGACTATGAAAAACAAGCCAAAATCATCCAGGAAAGATTCATTGCAAAGAACTACCCAAAAAGTCTAGTAAAATAGGCACTCGAAAAAAAAACAAAGGGCAACACAGGACGAATGCCTAGCACCAAAAAAACCTTCTATAAAGGACAATTCGAAAAAATTTACTCAAAATTTCATTACCACCTATGATAGAGGTAATCATGCCATCAGAAGAGCTCTAAAAAAGAATTGGAAAATTCTCAGCAATGACCCTTATCTTTCTGAAATCCTATGGCAATCCAAGCATCACCTATAGAAAATCACGGACTATAAAAAATATTATAGCACCAAGCAAATAAAAAATACAAGGAGAACATAATAAAGAAAAGCAACCCCCAAAAGGAGCATTTAAATGCAAACAGCAAATGCCTATGCTGTGACACCATTACCAATCAATGCACTCATTTTTCATCGAACATTACAAAGGAAACTTTTCATATAAAACAACGTATGACTTGCGATTCCTCTTTTGTTATCTACTTAATCAATTGAATTGTGGCTTACAATACGTTGGCCAAACCACAAAATCTTTAAGATCAAGACTCAATGGTCACAGGCATAAGGCAAAAATTGGCTGTTTAAACCAAAGTGTATCAAAACACTTACTTTTAGCGCTTGATAGAGATTTTAACAGCATTTCAATCACTCCTATTGAGCAGATCCAAGCAGAAGTAACAGACCGAGTAGGGATGCTTAATAGAAAGAAATCCTATTGGATCTACAAACTCCACACATTGACCCCTGAAGGTCTCAATGAAGCTATAGATATTATCTAATATAAAAAAAAAACAACTTGAGCTACATACCTACTCTGCGCCTCCACACGAGACCTCCTGCACTCCATGATAACTTCCATTATACTCTGATGCCAGTCCGCAGACACATAATGGGCTGAAGTTTGTCCCTCTCCGGCTTCCATACTTTTTTGGACACCAGCCAACGGAGCCGGAATGACAGATGTAAGTTAATTGTTTCTTTCACAAAAACGGCAAGAAACACATTAAATACAGTAATTTATACTAACACTATGATATCTGATGAATGACATGTGTATCCACTCACTGGGGATCTTTTCAAACAGGGAGATAAGATGGACAGATAATTCACCCTATGAGAGCCTGACCTCATGATAGGGAGGCTATGACATACCTCCCATTATCATAATGAGGCCAGTCTGTGACTATAAATGCACCCCTGTTTCCATTATGTGTTATACATACATTGGTTTTACCTGATGAAGGCATTGGCTCAATGCCGAAACGCGTTGTTTGCCGACCTGTATTATGAACAAGAATAAAAATCCTTTATACTCTTGGAAAATGCGCCTGTAGAGTGGTTTAACCCTTTCTTGCAAAAAAAACCTCTGATCTCCAAATGGACTAAAGCTGTGGACTACTTCTTTCCCGTAACTCCAAATCCACTGTGAGCTGCACTTCCTACCGCAAAAAAAGGTTGTGGGGTATCTGTGTAACGCACATTGCAATACCTTTTGGGGGCTCTAGTTTACAGCCAGATTTACATGTGAAATCCACGTAGTTTATACAATGATTTTCGCTGAAATTACACTGTCGGTTGTGGGGTATCTGTATAACGCACATTGCAATACCTTTTGGGGGCTCTAGTTTACAGCCAGATTTACGTGTGAAATCCACATACCGTATATACTCCAGTATAAGCCGACCCGAGTATAAGCCGAGACCCCTAATTTTACCACCGAAAACTGGGAAAACCTATTGACTCGAGTATAAGCCGAGGGTGTAGTATACAGCCAGCCCCCATGTAGTATACAGCCAACCAGCCCCCATGTAGTATACAGCTTGCCCCCAGTAGTATACAGCTTGCCCCCCAGGAGTATACAGCCTGCCCCCAGTAGTATACAGCTTGTCCCCTTGCAGTATACAGCCTGCCCCTAGTAGTATACAGCTTGCCCCCAGTAGTATACAGCTTGCCCCCCGTAGTATACAGCCTGCCCCCAGTAGTATACAGCCTGCCCCCAGTAGTATACAGCTTGCCCCCAGTAGTATACAGCCTGCCCCCAGTAGTACACAGCACAGCCCCCAGTAGTACACAGCACAGCCCCCAGTAGTATACAGCCTGCCCCCATCAGTATACACTCTGCCCTCAGTAGTATACAGCAGCCCCTATACAGATAAAGAAATAAACTTAATACTCACCCTCCGTTGACCCGATGTTCGTCGCGGCTCCCGGACGGTTCCGATCCCCATCATCCGCGGCGACAGCGTCGCATCACAGTGTGCGACGGCCAGCGCGATCTCCCGGCCAGTGAAGAGTGAAGAAGCCGCCGGGAGCCGCGACAGGGATCGGGAGCCGCCGGGAGCCGCGAGGAACATTGGGGACACCGGAGAGTGAGTATTAATGTATTTATTTTTATCATTGACTCGTGTATAAGCCGAGGCGAGGTTTTTCAGCACATTTTTTGTGCTGAAAATCTCGGCTTATACACGAGTATATACGGTAGTTTATACAGTGATTTTTGCAGAAATTAAACTGTCAGTTGTGGGGTATCTGTATAACGCACATTGCAATACCTTTTGGGGGCTCAAGTTTACAGCCAGATTTACGTGTCAAATCCATGTAGTTTATAAACCACTATGTCAGACAGAAAGGTGGCAGGTGGAGCAGGCAGAGGTGGCAGCAGAGTAAGGGGATGTCGAAGCAGGGGTGACTCTTTGAGGCCAGAACTGCCGTTGTCATCTAGTGGCAGTGTGTTGATCAACAACCCAAAGCTTGTTGAATGGTTGACTAGGTCATCCAATTCCTCAAATATAACATCTGACAACCCCAGCCAAGAGTACGTAGGTTCCTCTGATACAACAATTAGTTGGCATGGCCCAGGAGCAGGTCAGCGGCCCTCACCTGTCCTCAACCAGGCTCTGTCCTGTTCCTTTCCTGCAGCCAGAGAGCTACTAGGTGATCTGGGCTCCATGCCACTATTCAGCGAGGACGAAGTGTTTGAGGACAGTCAGCAGCTGCTTTGCAGTGAAGAGGTCGGACAGACTTCGCTGCTTCCTGCAGTAGGCAGGCTGTGCATACTGACATTGGTGAGGAGAGTAGCAGTGACCGGGAAACGCAAATTGACGATGATGTAGCCCATCGCACTTGGGAGCTGGGTGTAGCAGGGGATTCATCATCGTCGGGCGAAGAGAGTGTCAGCTTGCGGAGCAGGCAGCAAGTCGCTACTGTGGCTGTGAGTCAGCAGGGTGGCAGCAGTGCGAGGACAGGAGCCAAACGTCCGCGGGGTACAAATCCCGATTCGCAGGCCCAAATAAGCAGTGGCACAGGGTCTAAGCGAGGCAGCAGCGGTAGTAGACGCTCAGTTCAGAGTGTTGGTGGTAAAATTACCACCTCAGCGGTGTGGCAGTTTTTTTGTAAAGACACCAGAGGAGCCGAGCGTGGATATATGTCGTATCTGCGGGCAGAAAGTGAAGCGTGGCCAGGGAGCTAACCTTGGCACCATGGCCCTGCGCCAACACATGCAGCGTCACCATCCAATGGCCTGGGAGAAACGGGTGTCAGATGCGGTCCATCCTGCAGGCGCAGCAACAGCAGCAGCACCTAGTGGCACACATGCTGTTTCAGCAAGTCAAGGCTCCAGCACCTCTGCCGAAGGGAGCTGTTTGTCTTTGACATCATCTCCCGGCCCAGATACTCCTGCTCCTCGCTACTCATGGCGCCAGCAGTCGTTGAGCAGGGCGATTACAAAAAGACAATTCTATGCGTCCAGCCATCCTAAGGTGCAGAAGCTGACCGTGCTCTTGTCGAAGTTGTTGGTACTGCAGTCTCTCCCTTACCAAGTCGTGGACTCTGCACCCTACAGAGAACTAATGGCTTGTCCGAACAGAGGTGGAGAGTTCCAAGCCGTAATTTTTTTTTCCAAAAAGGCTGTGCCAGCCCTTCACCAATATGTACAACAGAAGGTGGGCCAGTCCATGAGCTTATCAGTTTCTTCCAAGGTGCACGGCAGCGTGGATGTGTGAAGCTGTAATTATGGTCAGGGCCAGTATATGTCCTTTACGGCCCACTGGGTGAATGTGCTTCCCGCCCAGCCACACCAACAACTTCAACAACAGATGGCGCTTTTTCCTCCTCGTTGTCAAACTGCTGCTCCTGAGCCAGTGTCCGCCTCCTCCTTCTCCACCACCACCTCAGCCTCCACAAGTGCTGCTCCATCATACCACATGTGCAGGGCACAGCGGTGTCACGCAGTTCTACACCTGGTTTGCCTGGGCGAACGAAGTCACACAGAAGAGGAACTGCTCCAAGTCATGCAAGAAGAAATCAATGTGTGGCTTTCTCTGCGACAACTAAAAATCGGAACCATGGTGACAGACAATGGGAGGAACATAGTGTCCGCGCTGCACTGAGGAGGGATGGTCCATGCGCCCTGCATGGCGCACGTGTTTAATCTGGTAGTCAACAAGTTCCTGAAGTCTTACACCCATCTGCAAGACATTCTAAAAATGGCCAGGACACTGTGCACGCACTTCAGCCATTATTACGAAGCCAAGCACACCCTCCTCGAGTTTCAGCGCCAGAACGGCCTACCCCAACATAGTCTGATATGCGATGTTTCCACCCGTTGGAATTCCAGCCTCCATATGTTAGACCGCCTGTATGAACAGAGAAAAGCCATTAATGATTTTTTGATGATGCAAGCGGACCGTAGTACTCCCCTGTGTAACTTTGATGTCAGCCACTGGCAGCTCATGCGTGCCACCTGCCGTTTGCTCAGGCCTTTTGAAGAGGCCACGTGTTTTGTCAGTCACCAGGACTGCGAGATGAATAACATCATTCCACTGCTTCATGTCCTGGAACTCATGCTGCAAAATCTGTCTGGTCAGGGCACTGGAGAAGTGGAGACTACATCTCATGGCCACATGAGTCCGCTGGGGGCTGAACTGGAGGACATTGGAGCACAAGCAGAGTCTGGTGCAATTTGTGGTTTTTCTACTCAGGTGACAGGAGAGGAGGAGCAGGAGCATCCGGAGGAGGTAGAAGACGAGGCAGATGACCCAGAAGCACCCTGGCAGTATACTCTGTCCCTCAGAGTCACTTGCGCAGATGGCCCGCAGCATGCTGCTTTGCCTAACTAGTGACAGCCGAATAGTCAACATCCGGCATAGGGATGACTTTTGGCTCTCCACCCTCTTGGACCCTCGCTACCGGTCCAAAATGGGTGACTTTTTTCCTGCTGCTGAGAGGAAGGAAAAACTGGCATACTATAGAGAAATACTGAGCACACAGTTGGCCGCTGCCTATATGCGCCATTGTCCATCCTCTGTCAGGTCTGACCGGGGGATTCCTGGCAGTCATTGCCCACGTACTACTACCACGGCTGCTGTGGGGAGCTGGGGGGTAGGAGCAGTAGCAGTTCCATCAACAGTCGCTTAAGTCTGGATTCCTTAATGAGCAATTTCCTTCACCCGCCTAGTGAGGATGGTAGCCGCCACTGGCAGCAGCAGCAGGACATGAAGCAGACCCTGCACCAGCAGGTGGTGGCCTACTTGGACAGCACTTTACCACCTGAGGTAGAGGATCCTTGATGCATGGCCGCAACTTGCGGAGTTTGCAGTAGAGAAGCTGTCCTGCCCGGCCAGTAGTGTGGCATCAGAGCGGGTGTTCAGTGCGGCGGGGGCCATCGTTACCCCCAGGAGAACCCGCTTGTCCACCCGTAATATGGAGAGACCGACCTTTGTCTAGATGAATCAGGCTTGGATCGGCAAGGATTTCAACTCACCAATGCCTAATGCATCAGATTAGATAAGCCATGACGCCTCCTCCAAACGTTGAGAAATGAGTCGGGGTTCTAACTACCTGCCTCAGCTACTATTCTGATGCTGCCACCCGCCTGATGCAACACATCTGCTTCTTGTTGCACCATCTGCCTCCTACCATCTTTACCAGGGACTGGAATTGTCTGCCACCTCCACACTATATCATGGTGCCACTCTGCAGGCTCCTGCTGCTTCTGATGCCACCTTCACACTATATCATTGTGCCACTCTGCGGGCTCCTGCTGCTGCTGCTTCTGATGCCGCCTTCACACTATATCATTTTGCCACTCTGCGGGCTCCTGCTGCTACTGATGCCAACAACACACTATATCATTGTGCCACTTTGCGGGCTCCTGCTGCTTTTGATGCCAACAACACACTATATCTTGTGCCAATCTGTGGGCTCCTCCTGCTACTTATGCCACCTTCACACTATATGATTGTGCCACTCTGCGGGCTCCTGCTGCTTCTGATGCCAACTTCACACTATATCATTGTGCCACTTTGCGGGCTCCTGCTGCTTCTGATGCCAACAACACACTATATCTTGTGCCACTCTGTGGGCTCCTCCTGCTGCTGCTGCTACTGATGCCACCTTCACACTATATCATTGTGCCACTCTGCGGGCTCCTGCTGCTTCTGATGCCGCCTTCACACTATATCATTGTGCCACTCTGCGGGCTCCTGCTGCTACTGATGCCACCTTCACACTATATCATTGTGCCACTCTGTGGGCTCCTCCTGCTGCTGCTGCTTCTGATGCAACCTTCACACTATATCATTGTGCCACTCTGCGGGCTCCTGCTGCTACTGATGCCACCTTCACACTATATCAGCGATGGCGAACCTTTTAGAGGCCGAGTGCCCAAACTACAACAAAGACCCACTAATTTATCGCAAAGTGCCAACACAGAAATTTAATTTGTGGTTTATACTCCCTTCTCTGTCACAGTTTTCATTGATACCAGCACCTGAGGCACAGATAAAGCAGAAAATAGTCCCTGGTAGAGCTGTCACTTTAAAATAGCTCTGTGCACAGCAAGTCCTGGGCTGTCTGGGACTGCAGGAAGATACCTGGAGTCATCTCTGGTGATGGCCTGAGTGCCCACAGAAAGGGCTCTGAGTGCCACCTCTGGCACCAGTGCCATAGGTTAGCCATCACTGCACTATATCATTGTGCCACTCTGTGGGCTCCTCCTGCTGCCGCAGCTACTGATGCCACCTTCACACTATATCATTGTGCCACTCTGCGGGCTCCTGCTGCTACTGATGCCACCTTGACACTATATCATTGTGCCACTCTGCGGGCTCCTGCTGCTACTGATGCCACCTTGAAACTATATCATTGTGCCACTCTGCGGGCTCCTGCTGCTTCTGATGCCACCTTCACACTATATCATTGTGCCACTCTGCGGGCTCCTGCTGCTACTGATGCTACCTTGACACTATATCATTGTGCCACTCTGTGGGCTCCTCCTGCTGCCGCTGCTACTGATGCCACCTTGACACTATATCATTGTGCCACTCTGCGGGCTCCTGCTGCTACTGATGCCACCTTGACACTATATCATTGTGCCACTCTGCGGGCTCCTGCTGCTTCTGATGCCAAAAACACACTATATCATTGTGCCACTCTGTGGGCTCCTGCTAATGCTGCTACTGATGCCACCTTGACACTATATCATTGTGCCACTCTGTGGGCTCCTGCTGCCACCTTGACACTATATCATTGTGCCACTCTGCGGGCTCCTGCTGCTACTGATGCCACCTTGACACTATATCATTGTGCCACTCTGCGGGCTCCTGCTGCTGCTACTGATGCCACCAACGCACTTTATCATTGTGCCACTCTGCAGGCTCCTGCTGCTTCTGATGCCACCTTCAAACTATATCAGTGTGCCACTCTGCGGGCTCCTGCTGCTTCTGATGCCGCCTTCACACTATATCATTGTGCTACTCTACGGGCTCCTGCTGCTCCTGATGCCACCTTCACACTATATCATTGTGCCACTCTGCGGGCTCCTTCTGATACTGATGCCACCTTCACACTATATCATTTTGCCACTCTGTGGGCTCCTCCTGCTGCCACCTTCACACTATATCATTGTGCCACTCTGCGGGCTCCTGCTGCCACCAACGCACTATATCATTGTGCCACTCTGCAAGCTCCTGCTGCTTCTGATGCCACCTTCACACAATATCATTGTGCCACTCTGCGGGCTCCTGCTGCTTCTGATGCCACCTTCACACTATATCATTGTGCCACTCTGCGGGCTCCTGCTGCTGCTTCTGATGCCACCTTCACATTATATCATTGTGCCACTCTGCGGGCTCCTGCTGCTACTGATGCCACCTTCACACTATATCATTGTGCCACTCTGCGGGCTCCTGCTGCTGATGCCACCTTTACACTATATCATTGTGCCACTCTGTGGACTCCTGCTGCTGATGCCACCTTCACACTACATCATTGTGCCACTCTGCAGGCTCCTGCTGCTGATGCCACCTTCACACTATATCATTGTGCCACTCTGTGGGCTCCTGCTGCTGCTACTGATGCCACCTTCACACTATATCATTGTGCCACTCTGCAGGCTCCTGCTGCTGCTACTGATGCCACCAATGCACTATATCATTGTGCCACTCTGCAGGCTCCTGCTGCTTCTGATGCCGCCTTCACACTATATCATTGTGCCACTCTGCGGGCTCCTGCTGCTACTGATGCCACCTACACACTATATCATTGTGCCACTCTGTGGGCTCCTCCTGCTGCTGCTTCTGATGCCACCTTCACACGATATCATTGTGCCACTCTGCGGGCTCCTGCAGCTACTGATGCCACCCTCACACTATATCATTGTGCCACTCTGTGGGCTCCTCCTGCTGCTTCTGATGCCACCTTCCACTATATCATTGTGCCACTCTGTGGGCTCCTGCTGCTTTTGATGCCACCAACACACTATATCATTGTGCCATTCTGCCTGCTTCTGATACCACCTTCACACTATATCATTGTGCCACTCTGCGGGCTCCTGCTGCTACTGATGCCACCTTGACACTATATCATTGTGCCACTCTGCGGGCTCCTGCTGCTGCTACTGATGCCACCAACGCACTTTATCATTGTGCCACTCTGCAGGCTCCTGCTGCTTCTGATGCCACCTTCAAACTATATCAGTGTGCCACCCTGTGGGCTCCTGCTGCTTCTGATGCCGCCTTCACACTATATCATTGTGCTACTCTACGGGCTCCTGCTGCTCCTGATGCCACCTTCACACTATATCATTGTGCCACTCTGCGGGCTCCTGCTGATACTGATGCCACCTTCACACTATATCATTTTGCCACTCTGTGGGCTCCTCCTGCTGCCGCTGCTACTGATGCCACCTTCACACTATATCATTGTGCCACTCTGCGGGCTCCTGCTGCTACTGATGCCACCTTGACACTATATCATTGTGCCACTCTGCGGGCTCCTGCTGCTACTGATGCCACCTTGACACTATATCATTGTGCCACTCTGCGGGCTCCTGCTGATACTGATGCCACCTTCACACTATGTCATTTTGCCACTCTGTGGGCTCCTCCTGCTGCCACCTTCACACTATATCATTGTGCCACTCTGCGGGATCCTGCTCCTGCTGCCACCAACGCACTATATCATTGTGCCACTCTGCAGGCTCCTGCTGCTTCTGATGCCACCTTCACACAATATCATTGTGCCACTCTGCGGGCTCCTGCTGCTTCTGATGCCACCTTCACACTATATCATTGTGCCACTCTGCGGGCTCCTGCTGCTGCTACCTTCACATTATATCATTGTGCCACTCTGCGGGCTCCTGCTGCTACTGATGCCACCTTCACACTATATCATTGTGCCACTCTGTGGGCTCCTCCTGCTGCTGCCGCTTCTGATGCCACCTTCACACTATATCATTGTGCCACTCTGCGGGCTCCTGCTGCTGATGCCACCTTTACACTATATCATTGTGCCACTGTGTGGACTCCTGCTGCTGATGCCACCTTCACACTATATCATTGTGCCACTCTGCAGGCTCCTGCTGCTGATGCCACCTTCACACTATATCATTGTGCCACTCTGTGGGCTCCTGCTGCTGCTACTGATGCCACCTTCACACTATATCATTGTGCCACTCTGCAGGCTCCTGCTGCTGCTACTGATGCCACCAATGCACTATATCATTGTGCCACTCTGCAGGCTCCTGCTGCTTCTGATGCCGCCTTCACACTATATCATTGTGCCACTCTGCGGGCTCCTGCTGCTACTGATGCCACCTTCACACTATATCATTGTGCCACTCTGTGGGCTCCTCCTGCTGCTGCTGCTACTGATGCCACCTTCACACTATATCATTGTGCCACTCTGCGGGCTCCTGCAGCTACTGATGCCACCCTCACACTATATCATTGTGCCACTCTGTGGGCTCCTCCTGCTGCTTCTGATGCCACCTTCCACTATATCATTGTGCCACTCTGTGGGCTCCTGCTGCTTTTGATGCCACCAACACACTATATCATTGTGCCATTCTGCCTGCTTCTGATGCCACCTTCACACTATATCATTGTGCCACTCTGCGGGCTCCTGCTGCTACTGATGGTACCTTCACAGTATATCATTGTGCCACTCTGCGGGCTCCTGCTGCTGCTGCTTTTGATGCCACCAACACACTATATCATTGTGCCACTCTGCCGCTCTTGCTGCTTCTGATGCCACCTTCACACTATATCATTGTGCCACTCTGCGGGCTCCTGCTGCTTCTACTACTGATGCCACCAACGCACTATATCATTGTGCCATTCTGCGGGCTCCTGCTGCTTTTGATGCCACCAACACACTATATCATTGTGCCACTCAGTGTAAAAAGAGTGCACTCTTTGATGTTATAGTGGGATCTTGGCTCTCAGCTCAGTCCTTTCGAGCTGGCACATTCGTTACCTTGTCAGGCTGCGTTCCCGATTCGCTTATTTGGGGAAGTTGGCCTCTGTAAGTGCACATGGAAGTGAAGAGTGAAGCGATTCTAAGAGCTGTGGCTTTCATGTGCGTGTCATACTAAAACATAGCATTGTTTGAAGACCAAACCACACTCCCTATGCATATTTAAGCATGGCACAACGTTCTACAACACCCTACAGGCTTTCTGCAGCCAGGAAATACCTGTTTTTTAACGTGACTCGTTTTGATTCGATTCAGGTCGAATCAAATTTTTTCGAAAAATTCGTCGAATCGGCTCGAAACGAATTTTAACAAATTCGCCCATCTCTAGTCGGAATCATATATATTTTTTCAAATGCTGGATCAACCTTTTTGCTTTGCATCAATAGAATTTTCTATCCTATGTGGATTATTATGCCTTTCTTATGTCTGCAGTGAAAATAAAAATGTCATGTTAAAAGAAGACTGTCCTTAGGCTACTTACACACAAATATGCATTCTAGTCTGTTTTCAGCGTGTGTGTCATAAAAGAGTTAAGGTCCTATGGTACAAACTCTGGCAGGAAAAGGTCCTGCTCAAATTCAACCAGGGTCCACCAGCGAAATTGATTCATGGGGCCCATGAATACACCAAATATTACCCACATTACAGGAGTCAGGGATCAGTGAATCACTGGGGAAGGTGTGTGTGGGTGGGGGGGAATCAATACCTTTGTCCTTACCTCTTGTACTGTGCATGGCTCTTGGTTTGTAAACTGAGGCTACAGTGATGTTATGCTGAGGATGGTGTAATAATTAACCCTGGTTTTCAGCTGGTGGCTGGGCTGTGGTTAGGGATGTAATTGTCAACACAAATATAACTAATTACTACGTTTACAGTAACTGTAGACTATAACTCCACTCCCCTGGCATGCCTTGGCATCACTTACAGAAGATAGAATTGAATCTCTGATATTATGAATAAAACATTGTATGTGCTGTCCTACGATCTTGATGGTTAGTCAGAAAGTATGGATCACAGACACAGGCAGAAGTGGGGTTAAGTACCTTACAGGCGACAGGTCTTCTTCTTTGGTCAAGAACATCATTAAGACTTCTTATTGTCACTTGTGACTACATAAGTCTTCAGCTCTGAGCAGCACATCTAAACAATGGGCAACTAAAAATACCACAGTTGCAGTGTTGTGTCACCTGGATAACAATGTCATGAATTATGCTACTAAATTGCTTCTTCAGACAATTCTTTCCTCCTCCAGACCTCTCTGTACTCCTCCACCATGACCCCCTGTCCAGCTCCTCCAGACTCAACTGTTCTTCTCCAGACTCCCTCTACCCTCCTCCTGGCCCCTGCGTTCTGGTATACTGTCTTCGGCTGGGCCGGACTGAGACAGGATGCCAAGACGTATGATGTCATCATCAAGCTGCCGCGCATCCTGAATTAAAATGCGTTGTGCACTGGGGAGGTCTCCCAGCCGCGTCGCACTGTGACTGTTAATGGCATTGGTATGTTACAGATGTCGACACCATTTACTGCTTTCTCTTTAGAAATAGTACACAAGTGCATCATGTTCTATTACTATAGCAGGCAGGGCACGGGTCTCCTATGGGGACACAGGCCTCTGCCATAAAGCCAGGTGTCTGGGCCCACCGGTGGGCCAGTCTGACCCTATCTGACACTTCGGGCTGTGGATACCATTGCACATGAATTCTATGGTGGATAAAGTAGCACCTAACTGTCAGAAATCCTTTCCTACTTAGCCACACTCTCAACCGCCCTACCCTTGGAAGCTTGTAAAACATTGCATTTCTTTTAATCTGGAGATATATGCCAGGAAAATTCCCCCTGGACTGTTATACTTCTGGACTGCCAACACTGTCCCTACTAGGGTATTTCCAAACAGGTCTCCTGGTAATGTACGGTCCACTGTCTAAGAATGCAATGTATGATTCTTTGTTTGCATGTATTATTAAATCAAATAAAAAATACTTGACTTAAAATCTATAATAAAAACCATTGTGTGAATGGTGCCGGCTAGATAATTTCACAGCAACAACTTTCCTGAATTACGGCCTGCATTTCCCAGCCTTATACACGCAATTCAAGGTCTGTTTTCTGACCTCAGCTGACATCCTCTGACATGCACGTTTGTGAATCTTGTGTAGCGGGTCTTTGAAACCTGTCAGAATGAGCTTTACCTGAGGATAAGCCCTGCTGCAATTAGGACTTTGGATTAATGTAACATATAATCAATGTTTCCAGTATTCAATTACTATTTTCTCAGACAACATTCAGGCGCCACCAATAGCTATTGCTAGGTAGCCATTTCCCAAAGAGAAAAGACTGGAACACTGTTAAGTTGACACAAGAAAAATGATTCTATGTAAGCACTGCACATGAACTCATCCCATTATGAGACACTTAGAGGACCTTTCGCCACCTTACACATGTGGAGATGAATACCAAGCTGTAGGATCAACTACACAGATTCAGGGGCACTTTGAATTTTCTTTCCAGTCCCACACAGTTGCAGAGATATCAGTCTCGGTATCTGACCATTGTAATTTGTGTTGGGGCTGGAGGCGTGTGTTGAGCTAATCTTCTCTCATTTTGTCCAATCAGTGGCAGACAATGTAAGAGAAGCTGCTATGAACAGTAATGAGCTGTGATTTTTTTTTCTCTATGTTGATCAAAAGGTTATGTTCCCAAATAATCCGCTAATATTCTGTTGACATTGCATTTACATAACCACAATGTTACGAAACTGTGTTCACATTGCCTGTACATTCCATTTTCATTACAAACGAGTTGTGAAACCAAATGCGATGTTACCACAAACGCAAGATGTAAACATGATGTGAACACGGATGCAATGTATCCTGAAACATAATGTTACCACAAAAGCAATGTGAACATAAAACGGAATGTAAAAGTATCTACATTACATTTACGTAAACATGGCGTTTACATGGTGTTTGCACTAACATCGCATTTACATATGCCGCTCATTTATAAGTGACAAGTTGGTAAGTGGCATTTGCGTTGGCACTTGCACAGTGTTTCTTCAGCGGTTGCATTTACATTGCTTGCATGCATGTTTACAATATACTTGCGTTTACACTGTGCTCACAACTCCATCGCATTTGCAACCGGGTCGCATTGCAATTTGTAACAGGGCATTTTTGTGACCAAAAAAAAATTGTGTGAGGATTTATTGTTTTGCAAAAACATTGACAAAAACTTCAACTGTTAGACAGAAAGCTAGGAAAGTCATTTAAAAAAATAAAACACTGTATTTTAAGAGAAAAATTTTACAAAGGCTATACATTGTAGAAGGTATTAATGAAAATACTGAGAAATAGCCTGATCATTAGAGTGGAAAAACAGATTAAGGGAAAGGGGGTTATATATATTTTTAATTGAATAGTTCAGGTAGCAAAAAATTAAAAAAAAAAAAAATTGAGGGAAATTCCTTGATCGCCTGTTATCACTTCCTATTGAAGCAGATAAGTCATACAGATAAAAAAAAAAAAAAGACAGAGGTATTGGATCAGGGAACAGTAAAAATGTGAAACTTCAGTGCTTTCTTCACATCTATTCCGTTCTTTTCTGTTAAAACCTGCTAGATTTATAAAACAGCATTAAGAAATCAGCTTAATAAGTCTTCGATGCATCACAAGTTGGTTTTGTGTTTCTTGTATTCAGCTCCACCTTCTTCACCACCTCCTCCATTGAAATGACTTCACTGAAATCAGATCTGAGCAGACCTTACAAAGTTTCTTATACGTTTTAGGCCTCATACACACCACTGTGAACTGTCTGTGCAAACTACAGCTAGCTCAAGGCCTACATAAAGGTTTATTACACCACTTCATTGTCACCATGTCTCACCACCCGAGCCTGCAGCCACACCATCAAAAACAGTGTGTACCCCATATTAGTGCAGCTTCCTATGGAGCTCCCAGCAGTCTACATGAGGTCTTATTTGAACTTCTTGCCTTACTCTTATCACTTCAAGCCCCAATATGTTATAAAAAGTATTTGCTGGTTCCTAGTTTTAAAAGGAAAAAAAAAAAAAATCAAATATTGTGCAAAAAAAAAAAAAAAACTTTACAGAGATGCCCAAACAAAAATATGGAAATATTTGTAAGACTTATTTTTTGATTTAAGGAAAGGGAAAAAAAAAAAAAAAAAAAAGAATCGGACTTTTTTTGTTCAGAAACAATGAAATATAAACTACAAAAGACAAACATGTTCTGCAAGTCTATAGCCAAAAAGTATAACAAAAGGGTATATGCAAATCATCTGTCTACCAAGAACGAACGGTCATAAAAACTAGTATAGCCACAGTTTGTAACCCACCTTTCATGTTTTACAAGCATAGAAAACATTGCTCACTCAATCACAACACAATGTTCATTTTAATATTTTTTAATAAATTAAGGTCATTCAAAATACAGTGCCAGAACATGATGCAGCTGAACATGCTAGTAGGGTTTGTCATGAAGCACCTGTGCCCATGTTGAGTTGGCGACGGTGCCCCTCTACTGCTAGTGGTTCCTGGGATTGATAGTAATGCCGGAGCAGCACAAGGGCATCAGCTCTCTTGTGCATCTAGTTATTCCTGAACAGTTTGTTTCCCTTCCCTTGAAAATTAAACAAAATATAAAAAAAAAAAAAAAAAAATCTAGGGTATACCAATACACAATCACACTACAGTAAATGCTTGTTAAGTTAAAAATGATATAAGACCTGGTAATCCAACACTAAATGTACAAATGTGGGAAGGGAAAGAAAGACAGCAGCAGTTTTTTGAATGAGTGAGCTCCCATCACTTTATCAGAGGATGAGAGCTCCATTTGTTTAATCCCCTTTCTGCAAAGAAAGGTTAAAAGCTCCACAGGGACCCGTACTATGAGGGGCTGGCATATAGGTTGGACGCCCGGTTACGCCAGAAAGAACGTTACAAGGCCATATTGGAAGACCTGTATTCTACAACAGAAAGGTACAGGTTACTGACAACAGAAGCACATGCTCCTCGCACAGCCTGACTGAGCCTGCAGTCATTTTATTGACCTGTGTTACCAAGTGAAACACTACATTTCCCCAGCAGGAAAGTCTCAATTTAGCAAAAAAATATATTTATATATATATATTTATATATAATATAGGTTACGTGTTAAAGTGGGACTTTGGTGATAAATCACATTGTAAAAAATAAAAGTTTGCAGGTTATCTGCATATTTCATTGACTACTTCCAAGTCGCTCTGGGTCTAGGGTACATCGCACACTTTAGGTTTGTTACATAGCACTGAGAGAAAACAAAGCTTGAGAGATGTTCTTTCTGGAGATGAGATCAGGCCACTAGAGTTCTGGTTCTTGAAGGAGTAAATATTAAGGAAAGGAAAAGCTAGTAATACAGTAGTAAGTGTACTGAGGAGGCAATCTTGAGGTTTTGAGAACATAAGGATTTTTTGTAGTTTGTGTGTTTTAAGCACATCTATCCCCAGAGAGATAGTTATATAGATACTTAGTAGATCGGGTCACACTGCACATATACATATATATATATGTGAATATTCCAGCATGCAAACTGGATCGCTAACTAAAAAAGGAATATGATTACATGGAAGATTTCGTAGAAAGCATTTAGACTTACAATGCCATTCATAGTCTGTGGATCTAAAAAACTTGCACCTGTTTTTTTGCGGTAAAGGACGGGGAAGAGGAAGAAATACATCACAGGGATACAATTTAAATGCTTGTTGTAAACTGAACGCTAAGGCTGGATTATATAAAGTTTTCTTTTCCCATTAGCTGGTCAAATTTTTTTCGGATACTGGAAGCATATCTCCCTATATAAATGCATTAAAGATTACAAACAATATGCAGGGAATAAAAATAAGGACTGAGTAGTAAGCAACGCAAACTTATTTCTCCAAGCCCACTTTATGTAATTTGAAGGAATTCTCCTTGCGGAAAAATAGCCATGCATACACGCAGTCTCTTGCTTGTAGAAAGCTATACTGGGGGTAATGTAACCATGTTTCCATCAAGTTCAAAGTCATCTGCACCATCTTGTGAGAAAACATGAGTTAGAGGTTTCCATGGAGATACTTCTAGACATGACGGGTAGAGCTTTCCTACAGTGCATCGGAACTCTTTTCCCAAATCCCAAAGCACACGCTCCGATATCTGCTGACGCAGAAACCACTGGTCAAGGTCCATGTTATATTGATAAATGGCATATTTTGCTTTTTCATTCATGTGTGTCTCTCTGATAAAAACACACAAAGAATTTGAGATGACCACTGCCCGAACACAGGGATCGGCAAATCGTTTGGCAGGAATATTGGCTGCCATGTACCATTCATTCTTATGAACATCATACACCTCAACAGCAACAGAAGAGCCATCTAAAGTACTTGATGGTAGCCTTACACCAGAGTTGTTATCAGTTTGCAGGCCTCCGAGGTAGAAGATTTTGCCATCAAAGGCTGCAGCAGATGCAAAACATCTACTGCTCTGCCTTTTTGCCATTTCTACCCATATACCGGACCGTGGAATGAAGCAATAAGTCAAATTATAAGCCATTACATAAATGCAATCGTGGACTACAACAGCAACACTCCACTGAAATGCACTTGGAAGAGGGCTCACCAATGTCCACTCATCTTTCTCACAGTCATATCTTTCCACAGTCCTTCGATTGAGTTCACCACCTACACTATCTCCTCCTATTGCATAGATGTATCCATCACACCATACCAAAGAAGGTTTTACACGAACGCATAACATGGGGGTCTTTGGAATCCAAGTATTCTGCTGGGCATCAAACCAGTAAAAACTATTCACAGTCCTAAACGTAGCCTGAAATTTGCCCGGCTTATTGTGATTGCTTTTGGCGTTCTTTAAGGGCACTTGCCCTCCAGCAATATAAATATCATTGTCGGGAGACACGACAGCCCCCACTTTAAGTAGCTCAGAGGGTGGGTTGCAAAGCTTGTAAACCTTCTCTGCCTGAGGACTGTAACAGATTGTGGAGTAACTCCCTGGGTTTTCCAGAGCAGCTTCTATTATTATGATCATTTCCTCTTTTGTCATGCCAAGCCTTGGTTTAAAGAATCTAGGCATTGATTTGTAAAGTCCTTGAACTACTACAGACTTATCATTTGGTGGTAATCCTTGGAACCACTCCCGCTGAATTACTTCCGACAGAGCATCAATACGTAGGTGGCTTAGCACAGTTGACAAGTATTGTGAGCGTGACACTGTGTTGTAATCCAGCCATGACATTGCGGCCTCTCTTACAGTCTCTTCTTTTTCCACATTCAGATTGTCACTGCTTACAAGATCTATCAAAAGCTCACTTGATAGCTGCATAAACGCATCCTGTCGGTACACACTCGTAAACTTGTGCTCTACCATTCTTTTGGCGCTCTGTTTCAACTCCTCACAGCTGAACAGGTCCGCAAAACTCATCAGCCGAACACAGTTCTTGGCATTGATTTTCTTAATTAAATATTCTCTACAGAGTTGCAACACATCATCCACCTGCAAAACAAAAGGTCCATTAGGTGAAGTATTTCACAGTATTTACCATTAAAAATGAACATATAATTGTTCTAAATTTCTCAAGCCTTGTACATATGGTAACCAGCTTTAATTTCTGAAGGAGGAGTCTGCAAAATGGATAAAAGGTAACAAATCATGTGAACTAAAAACAAAACTCACCTTAAATAATACCTATCACCAGGTTTTCCCACTCTCCCATTCTCAGTACATCACCTTTATAACTTTTCCAACCAGCTATTTGTTTTATCCTGTTGCCATCTCACCACTGCAAGAATCGTTATTTTGGTTGCGGGATTCAGTTGCAAATTAGGCAGTTGACATCATCAATCGTTCCGATGCATGCAATACTGAGGGAACAGCCCGGCTTATTCATGAGCATGCAGTCAGAGCACTCCCCTCTGCTACCCCCTAGAGCAGTGATGGCGAACCTTTTAGAGACAGAGTGCCCAATCTACAACCAAAACCTATTTTTATGTCTCAAAGTGCCAACATGACAATTTATACAGTAACGTATTGATCCCAGCTGTATCAATCGTATTGGCATCCTGAGTTCACCAATACAATAGAAAGATGATGGAGAAATTTGGATTATAGCTTCGTTCCAGGGTCTCCTGAAGAGGAAGAATCAGGGGACCTAGATCTGGAGCTTCAATGATCATCCATCTCTGTCCACATCTTCTCGCTTCTCGTGTAGTCCTGACAGTCAAGGAGATGTCGCTTTAAAATAGCGCTGAGCATTGCTTGTCCATGGCTTGGACCACAGGAGGAAGCCTTGAGTCACATCTAGCAAATTTTGTGCTCGGGTGAAGGCCTGGGTGCCCACAGAAAGGGCTCTGAGTGCCACCTCTGGCACCCGTGCCATAGGTTCGCCACCACTGCCCTAGAGCCACACCTTTAGCATTCTTCGAGTCCCGTTCATGTGCATTTGAAGACACTTATAACGGCATAGCAAGGGGTTTCCCACTTCTCCTGGGCATGCACAGGGTTTGAAAATTTACTTGAAGGATAGGAGGGTGTAATTGCGTCCGAAAAGTCTGGGGTTGTCTGGTGACAGTTGTCCTTTAAATGTCCTACACTACAGCAAAGGCAGTCAGATGTATACCTTTCTCGACATTGTTAAATGGCCAAATTTGCCAACATTGGCATCTACATGAATCTCACAGGATCATAGATGATCATTATAGATGTGCGGCATAGGGCTCAGGAACTGGGCAGTCTGCTGTAATATATTGTCAGACCCAAGTTTTTCTACAGCAAGGAAAAAAAAAAAAAAACCACACGCACACAACCCCTTCCCGACGTGTGTGCATGGAGAGGACTCAAGGGCTAAGCCCTCTACACTGGCGGGTGTGAGAGAGCGGGTGTGAGAGCGGGTGTGAGAGCGAGAGAGGGTGTGAGAGCGGGTGTGAGAGCGAGAGAGAGCGAGAGAGCGGGTGTGAGAGCGAGAGAGAGGGTGTGAGAGCGAGAGAGAGCGAGAGAGCGGGTGTGAGAGCGAGAGAGAGCGAGAGAGCGGGTGTGAGAGCGAGAGAGAGCGAGAGAGCGGGTGTGAGAGCGAGAGAGAGCGAGAGAGCGGGTGTGAGAGCGAGAGAGAGCGAGAGAGCGGGTGTGAGAGCGAGAGAGCGGGTGTGAGAGCGAGAGAGCGGGTGTGAGAGCGAGAGAGCGGGTGTGAGAGCGAGAGAGCGGGTGTGAGAGCGAGAGAGCGGGTGTGAGAGCGAGAGAGCGGGTGTGAGAGCGAGAGAGAGCGAGAGAGCGGGTGTGAGAGCGAGAGAGAGCGAGAGAGCGGGTGTGAGAGCGAGAGAGAGCGAGAGAGAGCGAGAGAGCGGGTGAGAGCGAGAGAGAGCGGGTGTGAGAGCGAGAGAGAGCGAGAGAGCGGGTGTGAGAGCGAGCGAGAGCGAGAGAGCGGGTGTGAGAGCGAGAGAGAGCGAGAGAGCGGGTGTGAGAGCGAGAGAGAGCGAGAGAGCGGGTGTGAGAGCGAGAGAGAGCGAGAGAGCGGGTGTGAGAGCGAGCGAGAGCGAGAGAGCGGGTGTGAGAGCGAGAGAGAGCGAGAGAGCGGGTGTGAGAGCGAGAGAGAGCGAGAGAGCGGGTGTGAGAGCGAGAGAGAGCGAGAGAGCGGGTGTGAGAGCGAGAGAGAGCGAGAGAGCGGGTGTGAGAGCGAGAGAGAGCGAGAGAGCGGGTGTGAGAGCGAGAGAGAGCGAGAGAGCGGGTGTGAGAGCGAGAGAGAGCGAGAGAGCGGGTGTGAGAGCGAGAGAGAGCGAGAGAGCGGGTGTGAGAGCGAGAGAGAGCGAGAGAGCGGGTGTGAGAGCGAGAGAGAGCGAGAGAGCGGGTGTGAGAGCGAGAGAGAGCGAGAGAGCGGGTGTGAGAGCGAGAGAGAGCGAGAGAGCGGGTGTGAGAGCGAGAGAGAGCGAGAGAGCGGGTGTGAGAGCGAGAGAGAGCGAGAGAGCGGGTGTGAGAGCGAGAGCGGGTGTGAGAGCGGGTGTGAGAGCGAGAGAGAGCGAGAGAGCGGGTGTGAGAGCGAGAGAGAGCGAGAGAGCGGGTGTGAGAGCGAGAGAGAGAGCGGGTGTGAGAGCGAGCGAGAGAGCGGGTGTGAGAGCGAGAGAGAGCGAGAGAGCGGGTGTGAGAGCGAGAGAGAGCGAGAGAGCGGGTGTGAGAGCGAGAGAGAGCGAGAGAGCGGGTGTGAGAGTGAGAGAGTGAGAGAGCGGGTGTGAGAGTGAGAGAGAGTGAGAGTGTGAGAGTGAGAGTGTGTGTGTGTGAGAGTGAGAGTGGGTGTGAGAGTGAGAGTGAGAGTGGGTGTGAGTGAGAGTGTGTGTGTGTGAGAGTGAGAGTGAGAGTGTGTGTGTGTGAGAGTGAGAGTGAGTGTGTGTGAGAGTGAGTGTGTGTGAGAGTGAGAGTGAGTGTGTGTGAGAGTGAGAGTGTGTGTGTGTGAGAGTGAGAGTGTGTGTGTGTGAGAGTGAGAGTGAGAGTGTGTGTGTGTGAGAGTGGGTGTGAGAGTGAGAGTGTGTGTGTGTGAGAGTGAGAGTGTGTGTGTGTGAGAGTGAGAGTGGGTGTGTGTGTGTGAGAGTGAGAGTGGGTGTGTGTGTGTGAGAGTGAGAGTGGGTGTGTGTGTGTGAGAGTGAGAGTGTGTGTGTGTGTGTGTGTGTGAGAGTGAGAGTGTGTGTGTGTGAGAGTGAGAGTGAGAGTGTGTGTGTGTGAGAGTGAGAGTGTGTGAGAGTGAGAGTGAGAGTGTGTGTGTGTGAGAGTGAGAGTGGGTGTGTGTGTGTGAGAGTGAGAGTGGGTGTGTGTGTGTGAGAGTGAGAGTGGGTGTGTGTGTGTGAGAGTGAGAGTGGGTGTGTGTGTGTGAGAGTGAGAGTGGGTGTGTGTGTGTGTGAGTGAGAGTGGGTGTGTGTGTGTGTGAGTGAGAGTGGGTGTGTGTGTGTGTGAGTGAGAGTGGGTGTGTGTGTGTGTGAGTGAGAGTGGGTGTGTGTGTGTGTGAGTGAGAGTGGGTGTGTGTGTGTGTGAGTGAGAGTGGGTGTGTGTGTGTGAGTGAGAGTGGGTGTGTGTGTGTGAGAGTGAGAGTGGGTGTGAGAGTGAGAGTGAGAGTGTGTGTGTGTGAGAGTGAGAGTGGGTGTGTGTGTGTGAGAGTGAGAGTGGGTGTGTGTGTGTGAGAGTGAGAGTGAGAGTGTGTGTGTGTGAGAGTGAGAGTGAGAGTGTGTGTGTGTGAGTGAGAGTGGGTGTGTGTGTGTGTGAGTGAGAGTGGGTGTGTGTGTGTGTGAGTGAGAGTGGGTGTGTGTGTGTGTGAGTGAGAGTGGGTGTGTGTGTGTGAGAGTGAGAGTGGGTGTGAGAGTGAGAGTGAGTGAGAGTGGGTGTGAGAGTGAGAGTGAGAGTGTGTGTGTGTGAGAGTGAGAGTGGGTGTGTGTGTGTGAGTGAGAGTGGGTGTGTGTGTGTGAGAGTGAGAGTGTGTGTGTGTGTGAGAGTGAGAGTGTGTGTGTGTGAGAGTGAGAGTGTGTGTGTGTGAGAGTGGGTGTGTGTGTGTGAGAGTGAGAGTGGGTGTGTGTGTGTGTGAGTGAGTGAGAGTGGGTGTGTGTGTGTGAGAGTGAGAGTGGGTGTGTGTGTGTGAGAGTGAGAGTGTGTGTGTGTGAGAGTGAGAGTGTGTGTGTGTGAGAGTGAGAGTGTGTGTGTGAGAGTGAGAGTGTGTGTGTGTGTGTGTGTGTGAGAGAGTGAGAGTGGGTGTGTGTGAGTGAGAGTGAGAGTGGGTGTGTGTGTGTGAGTGAGAGTGGGTGTGTGTGTGTGAGAGTGAGAGTGGGTGTGTGTGTGTGAGAGTGAGAGTGGGTGTGTGTGTGTGAGAGTGAGAGTGGGTGTGTGTGTGTGAGAGTGAGAGTGGGTGTGTGTGTGTGAGAGTGAGAGTGGGTGTGTGTGTGTGAGAGTGAGAGTGGGTGTGTGTGTGTGTGAGTGAGAGTGGGTGTGTGTGTGAGTGAGAGTGGGTGTGTGTGTGTGTGTGAGTGAGAGTGGGTGTGTGTGTGTGAGTGAGAGTGGGTGTGTGTGTGTGAGAGTGGGTGTGTGTGTGTGAGAGTGGGTGTGTGTGTGTGAGAGTGTGTTCTTTTGCCCATGCTCGTTTTATCCTATTCATTACAATGTGCGAGAAATGAGAAGGAAAATCCCCATATACTACCATACTGTAGTACTGTATAGGATCAGACAACCTAGTAGGTTTGAAAAATAGTATAAAAAAAACCCCTAAAAAAAATTCAAAATCGCCCCCCTTTCCCTAGAAGTCATATAAAAATAATCTGTAAAAATCATAAACACTCTAGGTATAGCTGCGTCCAAAAATGCCCAATCAAAATATAATAACGTTTTTTCACTGCGTTTAACCCCGTAACTAAATATAGTGCACAAAGTCGAAAATGGCACTTTTTTGCCATTTTGAAAGATCCAATAAAAAGTGATCAAAAGGTCATACAGTCCAATAATTGTCATCTCCGTACACTGAAGTATAAAAAAAAGTTATTAGCACCAGAAGATGGCATAATCAAAAAAACAAAAAAAATTGTACAGGAGGTTTTCATTTTTGGAAATGTATGAAAACATTATGAAACCTATACAAATTTTTTTCCCTGTGATCGCACCGACCCAAAGAATAAAGTAGACATGTCATTTGGGGCGCACAGTGAAAACCGTAAAATCCATGCCCCAAGAAAACAGGGCAAATGCCTTTTTTCACCATTTTCACTGTATTTGGCATTTTTTTTTCCCCGCTTCCCAGTATCCGGCATGGAATATTAAATACCATCACTATGAAGTGCATTTTCTTACGCAGAAAACAAGGAGTCACAGAGCACTTTACGTGTAAAAATAAAAAAGTTGGGGAGTGAAAAATGGAAATGAAAAAACTAAAAAAGGGCCAGGTCATTGGGTTAATACCCAAAGAGTCAAGCAGACCGGTCTTTTGAACCATACATTAAAAGCCATTAAAAAATTTTTTGAAAAACAATAGATTATTAAATGAAAGTATAATTTTCCCACAAAATAAAAATAGAAACATTAAAATTAGAAAAGTGTTAAAAAACAAAAACTTAAAATCGGGAAACTGCTTTGGTAATTAATAACTTCACAATTAGAATATGAAAAATCAATATTTACCTGTAAGAAGCATGCGGTCTCGTATAGCTGTTCTACAGTGCTTTCATTTATTGCCAAATTACCCGTGTATGCATATGTTATAATGATCTGCAAAGACGCTGCATCCACATTTCTCAAATGTACATGTGTTTGCTTACTTTCACTGAGTCCACTCATAAACATTGCTCTGTCAAAGGAAAATAAATAATAATAAAATAAACAGGTTGAGGTGAAATATGAGCAGATCATTGACTTTCTGAAATATAACAACCTGAACATGTCGAAGTACTCAACATGCAGAAGAAGATTGCATGGCTTGATGATAATGTAATATAACTCAGCACAGGCCAAGCACAAGGTACAGAACAAGAAAGGAAAGAAAAGTTCTAAGACACTTGGACAAATTCTAGAACTGCAGGTCATCTGTATAGATCTCTTTTACTCTTCAAAGCCTACTGTTGCAGTGAGGGTGCAGTCACACATGGGGGGGCGGGAATTTATCATACGCTGGCGCATGATAGCGACCACGTAGGTTTTTAAAAGTATGCAAACACTGGGCACGCCCCATGCCTGCCCAGTCGACCCTTGGTCACACCCTTCCACATGGTGTGGGGGTTGTGTAATCGCTATTATAATTATTGCAAATTCTTGCGCACTCCAAGTATTGTGATATCAGCCCCTCTACGCCAAAAACTGACATTGATAAATCTAACTCGGGTGCTGGTTACCAATTGTATTTGCTTCCATGAAAACTCAAATGTGATCAGGCAGAAACCCATCCCCGGACTTGTTTGTAAACGTAACACAAGTGCCACATGTCACCACACCATCAAGGTGTATGCAGGTGCCATTTACAAACAGGAGACAATCTTGACAACAGTTCAACATTTTTGGACTGGTGGGGGTCTGACATCTACCATCCATTCCAATCAGGAAACAGGCTGTTAAAATTACTAGATCTAGTTACTTCAGATGCAAATATATCCCCATATATCCTGTGGTAACCTTCTTACATTTGTTATCTATGGCCTCCTTCCTTCTAAAATAAACTTATAATTTATAGCCCGTGTTGAAGCTTCACAGGCTATTACACTGTCTCACCCTTGTCATTGTCCTGATGTAATCTCACTGCAGCAGAGGAAGTTTCAGCACACAGTGGAAGGGGGAAGCGGTCTTTGCACACTGTAAAAGCCTGTGAATCTGAAGCACAGAAGCCCTTCAAGGTTCATTAGCATAATTTTAAAAGTTGATTTTTAGAAGGAAGGAGGCCATGGATAACAAATATAAGAAGATTGCCACAGTCACAGTGTCTGGATCTAGGAGTAAGTGCCTCATTTTCCATGACTGATGGTACATTTCCTTTAAAGGAGTTGATGATTGGAGAGAACCTTTTTCAATTATAACAGATGACAAAGTAGCAAGTGATGCTTATATTACATACCTGAAATATGAGCTGCATGTAGCAAGAACCATTTTGTGACATGGAAATTCAGTGCCCTCAACAATTAACACTATATCCGTAAGTAGCCGCTGTTCATAGAACAACTTCAGCTGTTCCAGTAAGGAGACCGCATATTCAGTATTGATCTGCCTTTCGTCCTGGGTGGACATGACTGCATTCCATTAATAGTTACAAGGATCTAAAATCAAAATAATGACTATATGTAGTCAAAATACAAAAGAGGAAAAAAAAGATCAATACTACAGAGGTGTTGGCTCTTAATAAGCAAAAATTGTTCTTAGCAGCCTGAATCAGAAGTGTGCTGTACAACACAGCTGAAAAAAATTGATCCAAAGTATTTCAGACTTCATGATGGTCGTAAGAAGTGAAGGCCCAGTGATAACTCCAGGGGAGCTCCTCTAGAGAGTGAACAGCATGAAAGTGCCCAGCTGCAAACCAAACAGCAACATTCTTCACACCTAGAAAAGAGGAAAAGGTTAATATAGAAAACTAGAAGTCAAACTTAAAAGGAGGTCATTTAATAACCTAGCACATCACTTGTCATTATGCAGAACATAGACCCTCCATCTCTCACAATTGTCATCACCAGGTCATGCAAATGTTGGAGGATCCGATCGGGACACCAGAAAGCTTTACAAAAAGCAGAGCGCTTTCTTCTAAAGGTCAAGAAAAAATATTTTAATATTTCATGCAGCATTTCATAGAGCAAGGGGTGCTGAGCAAATGGATAGAACAGTTTGTGGGAAAAGCGTAAGGCTAAATGCATTCATTTCAATGAACAGATTTTTTAGGGAACCTGTAGAAAACGCAGAGCAGGTCCAATTCCTGGCCATGTTTGCAGCTCTGAACTTCCCATAGACCAGTGATGGCGAACCTATGGCACGGGTGCCAGAGGTGGCAATCGGAGCCCTTTCTGCGGGCACTCAGGAAATTGTCCAAGTCCATTTTAAAGTGACACTTTATTGGGTGTTTGGACAGCAGGGAAAGTAAGAAGGTGTTGACAGAACTGCATTATCTTTGGAGGTCATCCTGCTAGACCCACCATTTCTTCTTGTACACCCTGGAAAGAAGCTACAATGATAGTTTGAATTTGCCTTCCTTCTGTCAACTATATTGGTGGCCTCAGGCGGTCGATACAATTGAAAGATGTGGAAGAACAGGTAGCAGTAAGGTACTGTATAAAATTCCATGCTGGCACTTCACGGTAAATAAGTGGATTTTGGATGTAGTTTGGGCACTCTGTCTGTAAAAAGTTTGCCATTACTGCCATAGACCCTTCAAGGGTTTTTTTTTTTGCAGATCTGTAAAAACAGATGACATAAGAAAATAGCACTGCTTTTTGGCGGACATAAAGCTTGACTATGAATAACAAATAACAGGGATAACAAATGTCCCAGGGATCCGTCATGTTCAGCCTGAGAACAGCACAAGTTCGTGAACAGGTAGCCGAACCATTCCTTGCCATCATTTTCTGCTTAGCAATGAAGTGGGCCATTCTGTAATCTTGCCGGAAAGGCTGGCACTCATGAAGACCACATGACCACTACAAAACTACATCTGCTCAGAACCTAGTTCTCCAATGTTTTCAGATTACCACATAGATAAAGTAATTCAGCTTCACTTTGAATGAACTTTTCCCATTTATGATAATGAAGAGAACAAGTTAAAGGGATATTCCCATTTCAGGAAATTAATGTTAATGTCTTTATGATAAAAACTTATACAATTTACAATAAGGTTTCTGTATCAATTCCTCACAGTTTTCTAGATCTCTGCTTGCTGTCCTTCTATAGAAAGCTTCTATATTTACATCCAGCAGACAGAAATCTGACCAGGGTCACACAGGTGCACAGATCGTTAGTAACAGTAATCAGAGCTGTGGGATATAACGATCTGTGCACCTGTGTGACCTTGGTCAGATTTCTGTCCACTGGAATTATACAATGGAGCTTTCCATAGAATGACAGCAACCGGAGATCTCGAAAACCGTCAGAAATTGATACAGAAAGTACATTGAAAAATTGTATAATTTTTCATCATACAAACCATTACATTAATTTGCTGTAATGGCAATACACCTTTAAACTTTGTGTTCAGGGTTTCTAAAAATGGAACAAAATGTGCAGTATGTTTTCATAATAACAAAAATAATTTTTGCAAATGGAAATTAGTTACATTAATTTGCCGTCATTTTTCCCTATTTACTTCAATGTAAAAATAATTGATCCTTTCACCATCCATCAGGCTTCATTTTCTTTCCCGGTGGACAGTGAAAGGATTACTCAATTTAAATCAATCAAGCGACAATTACTCATAGTTCCAGGCACTGTGACTGTGGTATTCTGCTTATATTTGTTATGGTTGACCGCTTTCCTTCTAAAATAAAATGATGCTTGAATAATAAACTTTAAATGCTGCAGATTCACTAACTGTTACACTGTCTCCCTCTCTCCCTGCTCCCTCAGCACTGCCCCCTCCCTCTACCTGATATTACCTCACAGCAGCAGATGAAGTTTCTGCCACAGAGGGAGGGGGAAGGGCTCATACACTTTGTAAAATCCTGTGAATCTCAAGCAGATAGGGGCTGTGGTAACATAATAAAGTTGGGTTTAAAAGAAAGGAAATATAACAAATATAAGGTCACAGATCCAGAAATGGTGACTCTGGTAATCTTCTAAGTGTTTATCCTGCTTGATTTTGATAGATTGCCACTAACATTGAGGTAAAGTGGGAAACCAACAAAGAAATATCATGTATGCATGTATGTATGTATGTATGTATGTATATATATCTATCAAAGGGGAAGGGGGGGTCATAACGGATCAGTTTATTTTTAGTATTTTAACTAACGGAAAAGAACAGCTGAAAGGACAATGTAAACATGAACATTATCAGAGTACGGTCTTTATTATTAGCAATAAATGGGAAGGGTGATACGGACATAGCAAACGCCTCATGCACATGACAGCAGAAAATGATCCCGTTTGCGGCTGGATGAAAATAGGAAATGAGCGGCTATGTCACAATACGTAGGGCTGTGGAGTAGGAGGCCATTTTGGTGGAGTCGGAATTAAATGGACCGACTCCAAAAATATGACAAATTGTTACAATCAGTTCTCGGCAGTACGTGCTGAATAAGTTTTTTTTTTTTACAAATTTGGGGAAATTATGGAATGTCCTATAAATGTCTGTTCTATTTCTGATCTAAGGATGTAGGTTTTTAGTTTAGATGAACGTGGATGCACTTTGAAGGAGCTTCACTACTGATTTTGAGCACAAACAGATCAGAGGGGAAGGCATGTCTGCACTTATCTTAGAACGGCTAGAGTGATCAGGAAAACAGGATTGTGCTGTGTTTGCGTTTTCTGTATACTGCTTTAGGTTTTAGTTTGATATTCCTCAGAGTTCATGTTTGTAGAGGTTACCTGCTCTGATGGATTCTATAAACTGTACATAGAAAACAGTTTTCCTCTCATATTCTAACATCTCAAATTCAGAAACACACATGTAATCTAGCACTGCTAGACTGTAATAAATTCTGAAAAAATTTGAAACACTTAGTGAGCTGTGCTCAGAAAAAAAAAAAAAAAAAATTCTGGTATTGAAAGTTCAACCGTTCATCAAAACTGACTGTTCACAAAATCTCTAAGTTGTTAGAGATGTTGCCTGTGTTAACTGCATTGTCTCTAACCTAAGTCAGTGTAGGGAGGTTGTTCTATAGCCTAAAATAATAAGGTTAGACTTAAGATCATCTATGAAGGAGAATCTGATGGCGGCAATAATTTTTCTAATATGAAATTCATAGTCAATGGTTTTTCCCCACAGTGTATTACACAATTACAATTTATTGAAGTTATAGTTATAAGATAAACAACTTGGTTACTGTGCCATAATGGCGATAAAAAGCCTTATTACTGTAAATGTAACACATAAACATGCCCCACGTATGTGGGATTTGGAGTTAGGGAAACAGAGGTTAGGTTTACTGACTCCACCTCCCTGGATAAAACAGAAGTAGTAGCATTTGAGATTCCAAAATGTCTACAAAATTAAGAGTTTCATTTTACATCTTAAGTTAAATTTATTTTTTTCATTAAATGAAGGTATACATAAAATAAACCCTGACAGTATGTCCACTTGTGATATGACAACATGTGTGGAATGTCATCAGCATTCATGGTATCACATGCATCAATGACTGTAACAAGATCCTACAGGGATTTGTGCACCCTGGAATTCTCCACTGCCAAAAGAGGAGGGGATAATCTCTAGGTAACATGACTCTTGTAAGAGGAAACATCAAGAAAAGTTAAAATAAATACAGTTGTTCCCAGATATATCACATGAATTCGTTGTGTGGGAAGCAGTACAAGGAACACAGAATTGTGCTAACTTTTAACCCTTAACAACTTGGCCCTTTTTTGTTTCTTCATTTCCATTTTACACTCTCCACCTTATAACTTGTTTATTTTTCTGTGTACAGAGCTATGTGAGGGCTTGTTTTCTTAGTAACAAATTATAGTTCTTCGCTATAGTATTTATTATTCCATTCCAGAGAAATGACTGTGAAATTTATGAAAAACAAACTTTCATTCTTATTTCTTATTTTTTTTTAGTCTGATTGCTCCTGCCATTTACGGCAATAGTACTGTATTACAGTATATGGAGAATTTTCCATAGATCTGTTAGTGTGGCATGGTTTCAGATCTTCAGCAATGACAGTTCCTGGAGTCTCAGACTCCAGGCTGTCATGGCAACTGATCGTTTCTCCCCGATGACAGGGAGCGACAATCAAAGCCAATAGGGCTGCTACCTCTCTATTTATTGCCTTCTATGGTCCAAAAGGATGGTAGACTTCCTCTAAAATCTAATGTATTACAATAAAGCCTTTCAACAGATGTATACATTGGTGGCATTGCTGTATTTGTTATACTGAAGAGAAATATACATGTAGACCACCTCTGCACGGAATAGCATTGTCAACAATTCAATAACCAATAGCTGCAATGTGCAGGCCACAAAGGAGGCCATAACATGGGCAATATATTTTGGTACCGAATTTTTGTCAGTAGAGTCCTATAGATAGTGTATATATACTTAGCACATTGCTCTAAAGTTAAGCAAGTAGGGCCTACAGAAAGGATAGTATAAAAACTGTCTGCACTTGCCATATCCTATTTCGTACATTTCAAGAATTTCCTGAAATACGGATTTATACATTTACATTTCTACAAAAAAACAAAAATGGTGAATTAGTACTCACCGGTAATTCGGTTTCCATCTAGTCCTCCATGACGGCCCACTTGGAGGATGCCCCTTGACCTCTGTAGGGACAGGAAGCAGAGAGGTTAAAAGCCTCCCCCCCGCATCCTCCCGCCAGTGTCTACCAAATAACTACACTGGTGGAAGATAAAGAAAAAAATTTTATTTGTATGTTAAATATTCACATACATTTACAGTATAGCAGAAAACATAGGGAGGGAAAATATATAGGCCGTCATGGAGGACTAGATGGAAACCAAATTACCGGTGAGTACTAATTCACCATTTCCAAAACGTCCTCCATGATGGCCCACTTGGAGATCTACCAAATAAGTAGAAACTCTAGGGTGGGATGACCGCCTGTAGAACCTTCCTTCCAAAGGAGAGGTCCCGAGAACTTGGCAAGTCCAGACAGTAATGCTTTATGAATGTAGATGGTGAGGCCCAAGTGGCCGCTTTGCAGATCTGCTCGAGTGATGCGCCTCTTCTTTCGGCCCAGGAGGCCGACATAGCCCTGGTGGAATGAGCCTTTAGATTAGTAGGAACCTCCTTCCCTTGTAACGTATAGCAGGTGGAAATAGCCGACTTTAGCCATCTTGCTATCGAAATCTTGGAGGCTTTTCTCCCCTTATTTTTCCCCTGGAATTGAATAAACAGGTTATGATCAATGCGCCAGGGTTCTGTAGCCTGCAGATAAGCTAGCACCACACGTCTTACATCCAGAAGATGCCACGAGGCTTCGTCACTAGAAGAAGGATTCTCGTAGAAGGACGGGAGGGTGATCTCTTGGCTCCTGTGGAATTTTGCTACCACCTTGGGAATGAACCCAGGGTCTAGAGTAAGAATAATACAGTCAGGAAGAATGTGCATATAGGGTTCTCTGATGGAAATAGCCTGAAGCTCCCCCAATCTCTTGGCTGTAGTAACAGCAATCAGTAGAGTAGTTTTTAGCGTTAAGTTTTTAATGCTAGCACTGTCCAGAGGTTCGAAGGGAGGTCTGGAAAGTGCGTCTAATACTAAAGTGAGATCCCACATAGGGGTCCTCCTGAGAATCTGAGGTCTGAGTTGAGATGGAGGATTATCCCCACAAAAAGACAAATTTCTTCCAAATTTTGTGATAAATGGTGAAATTAACTTTTTTCCTACTTGCCTTAAGTGTGGTTACCACCGCTCTGGAAAGGCCCTGCGATCTTAAAAAGTCGGACTCAGGATCCAAGCCGCTAACTGAAGCTTCTCCGGGTCTGGATGCAGAATAGGACCCTGATGCAGAAGATCCTTCCTCGGAGGCAATATCACCGGTTGCTGGATGGCCAGGGATGTCAGCAGGGGGTACCAGCCCTTCTTTGGCCAGTTTGGGCAGATGAGTATTACCCTTGCCTGGTCCATAAGGATCTTTCTGAGGACCCTTGCGACCAAGGGAATAGGGGGAAAGGCGTAGGAGAGAGGTTCGGTCCATGGATGACTGAAGGCGCCTAGTCGATCCTTCGGCTCCCTTGCCTCCAGAGAGAAGTATAGATGACACATTGAGTTCTCCCTTGTGGTGAATAAGTTGATTCATGGAGTGCCCCAAAGATCTGTCAACTGGCAGAAGATTTCCCGATTTATGCACCATTCGTTGGGAGAGACCACTCTCCTGCTGAGGAAGTCTGCCTCCGTATTCAGAACTCCTTTTAGGTGAGTTGCAGAAAGAGAGAGTATGTTCTCTTCTGCCCAGGAAAAGATGGTGCGAGTCAGGGAGGAAAGAGCTACTGACCTTGTACCTCCTTGTCGTCTTAGGTAAGACACCGCCGTGGTGTTGTCTGTCAGTATGTGGATATGCCGATTCTTCACTAGAAGAGGGTTGGACCTTAAGGCTTCCCAGACGGCTCGTAGTTCCCGATAAATTGATGGTTTCTTTGCTAGTGAAGGGGTCCAAGATCCCTGGGCGTAGTGCGAGGGGAAGACTGCTCCCCAGCCCAGACTGCTTGCATCGGTCGTGATGGTAAGACACGGAAGGCAGTGCCAAGGAACCCCTTTCTCCAGATGCTTTAACTCCAACCACCATCGCAGGTCTCTCTTTACCGAGGATGGAATGGCGACCTTTTTGTCCAACCCCAAGGTTCTCCGGTTCTAAGACCGGAGGATCCAACTCTGCAGAGTGCGACAATGGCTCTGGCTCCAGGCTACAGATGGGAGGCAGGCCGTAAGGAGACCCAGGACCTTCATTGCTCCTCTGATTGTAATGGAGGTTTTTCTTCTGAAGGAGCGGATCTGAAGTCCTAAACCGTCGGCTTTTTCCTGAGGGAGAAAGGACATCATAAGAGTAGAGTTCAACATTACTCCTAGGAATTTCTTGTGAGTGGAGGGAGACAGATCTGATTTTTGGGTGTTGATTAACCACCCCAGATCTGAGAGTTTCCTCATGGTAAAATCTCTTGCTGTAACAATATCTGATCAGTTTTTTCCTATAATCAGAAGGTCGTCTAAATATGGAACAATAGACACCTTCTGTAGCCTCAGGAAGGCAACAACCTCCATGATTTTTGTAAAAACTCTCGGAGCTGAGGAAATACCAAAGGGGAGAGCCCGAAACTGAAAGTGGAGGATATAACCCTCTGGAGAAAGGACTGAAAATCTGAGGAACCTTTGAGAAGAGTGGTGAATAGGAACATGGTAGTAAGCGTCCCGAAGGTCTATCATGCACATATAGTAGTCGGTATAAATAAGCTGAGTAGCGGATCTTACCGATTCCATGTGAAATCTCCTGTAGGTGATGAAGCTGTTTAGGGATTTTAAATTTATGATCAGCCGATTCGACCCATTGGGTTTCTTGAAAAGGAACAGTGGAGAGTAGAAGCCCGACTTTTCTTGGTCTTGAGGAACTGGAACAATCACTCCTTAATGAATGAGGGATGAAACTTCCTGCCAAATAAGAAAATGGGTAGAAGAAGAAGTAGAGGGTGATGGAGAAATAAATCTTGAAGGGGGGTAGGTGCTGAATTCTATTCTGTAACCAGAACTGACAATGTTCAAGACCCAAGGATTTGAGGTAATATCTGTCCATTGAGTGATGAACTGTAGAAGACGCCCCCCCCCCCCACTCTGGCATCACTGCTTCCCCTCCCCCGAGTTGTCTGGAGGATTGGAGAACAGAAACCCCCTACCTCTGCCTCCCTTAGAGTAGCTCCAGCGCCCCGGTTTACCTTTCCCGTGAAAGGAATCTTTAGGGTTCTTGAAGGGGCGAAAGGAAGGTTTTCTGGAGGGTGTTTTGCTTTCAGGAAACCCCTTCTTCTTGTCTGAAGCTTTTTCTAAGATGTCCAATTCTGGACCGAACACGAAATCACCTGTGAATGGTATGCTGCAGAGTTTTGACTTCGAGCGTATATCGCCGCCCCAATGTTTGAGCCATAAGGCTCTTCTTGCTGCGTTTGTTAATGCCCCCTCTTTTGCAGCGAAGCGAACGCCCTCGGCGGAGGCATCCGCCAAGAATGCCGTGGCAGATCTTAAAAGTGGAATGCTGTCCAGTAGAGACGCTCTGGTAGTACCTTCTCCAATATGCGATTCCAGTTCATTCAGCCAGGAGTTTTTTTTTTTTTTTTTTTTTAAGAAGAGCGTCGGACTTTCGGTCCATGGGATCCCTGAGCTGTGCGGAGTCCTCAAAGGGAAGGTCTGTTCTTTTGACCACTTTCGTCACCTGCACATCTACTTTCGGGACAGAGTCTCAAACCTTAGAGACTTCATGATCGAAGACGAGGCGTCTCTTAAAGCTTTTAGAAATTAGGATCTTCTTTTCTGGGTCCTTCCATTCCTCCGTGATTAACCCTTTCAAGGTTACGTTAACCGGGAAGACACGTTGTTTTTTAGCCCTTAGGCCCCCGAACAATTCGTCCTCCCGAGACATACAGGGAACTTCCTCTTCAATATTTAGCGTCTCACGGATCGCCTTCAAGAGGTTATCCAGATCATCTATTTGAAACAGGTGACGAGAATCCAATCTCTGACTAATGTCCTGGGAATCTTGCTCCTCAGTATCCGCTAGGGAACAGGATGGACCCTCTGAATCATAGTTTTATTCATCAGAAGAAGAGATATCCGCCAGTCTAGGTTTTTTAGGAGGAGGATCTTTTTGTGTCGCTGACGCCACTGATGCTACCACTTTATCTTCGATAAAGGATTTTAACTTATCCATGAATTATACTTTCTCCCCCCGCATAAATTCGTCAATACAGGGCCTGCATATGGGTTTTGTGTATGATTCGGGCAAAACCTGGAGACACAAATTACATTTCCTAGCAGAGGTCCTACTCTTCATAGAACGGTCGGACTTGCTGGGTTTCTCAGACCTTTCAGGTCTGTCCTCTTTGCCTTTCCCCTTAGACCCTTGATCCTTATCCTAAGGGGGAAAGGTGAGGAAAATAACTAACTTGGGGGTCAATATGTATCATAGATACTATAAGAACATGCCATACAGCACCACGTGACCAGAAGGGTGGAGTAGGCCCAAGTCTGCCTCATCAGCCATAGCAAAAAGTCTGGGACGGCAACCAACCAACAGCACACAGTCCAATCACAAACGGACGCCGATACAGACAACCGGATGTTTAAAATACCTTATCGGGGAGCCCATCCCCCATGCAGGTGGCAGAATGCTGATTTTCAGCGGTCTCCGTGACGTTGCGGCCCTACTTCCGGAAGTCGTCATGGAGCGCAAAGAACGCCTGGGAACGGAACCTCCCCCAGGCGCCGCGCGTCCTCTCGTGAGCCCGATGTCAGCCGCGGGTGAAGGACGGATGCCGCATCCACCAGGACCAGGGAGGAGATATCCAGCCGCGGCCCCGATCTGGAGGGGAACTACGACCTGCAATAGGCCGGCGTAACCCCAGGTAAGTGCCCTTTTTTGGCAGAAAAAAAACGTCCCTCCCCCCCCACTTGGAGGAGAGAAAAACCCTCTCTTGCCTGCCCTCTGTAGGGACAGGAAGACACTGGCGGGGGGGGGGGGGGGGGGGAGGCTTTTAACCTCTCTGCTTCCTGTCCCTACAGAGGTCAAGGGGCATCCTCCAAGTGGGCCGTCATGGAGGACGTTTTGGAAAATACAAATGTCTAAAATCAGGCGATTTCTTTAGACACACATGCACAGACGCTCAATGTGCAAGTCTTAATAGCTCTTCCCCCATTGAGCTCTGTACATTTAAGGAAAATAAGAGTAGTATTAAAAAAAAATTATTGTAAAATAATATTGTATGTCAGAACACACACACAATTGTATTCATGACTTGTGAATGCTTACAAGCCTTCAAAACAATAGAAGATAATCCGGTGTTAGCATTGTTCAAAAACAGGCGGGCCCTGGGTTACGTACAGGATAGGTTCATTAGGTTTGTTCTCAAGTTTAGGCTGCATTCACACCAACACAAGGGGGACGTATATACGGCTGATATACGTCGCCCATAGACGTCAATGGGTGTGCAGCACCGTACTGCTCCGTACCCCGTGTAAAAATAGGACATGTCCTATTTTTTCACGGCATATGGCGCCGTGCACCATACATCCCTATGGAGAGGGGCAGAGGTGAGCAGCGCTCTCCCCCTCCTCCTCTCCCCGCGAGCTAACGGCGGGCAACGTTAGTGTGAATGCAGCCTTAAAGGACACCTGTCACCAGGTCTGTGTCACTAGTCTTGTCACTACTACCTGTTGGAGCAGCTCACAAGGATCCCATCCCAGCCTTTATCTAGTCATTTCATACATTCATTGTAAAATCATCTATTTTTTATCATGTAAATGAGGCTGGTCACATGGTCAGAGGCAGTGATGTCACCCCTGTTACCCATCCCCTCTCCTCCCCCTGCTCATGTCCGTGTGTAATGTATAGTAAAGCATTGCTAGTGTGTGTGCTGCATCTGCTGACATGCTGCATCCTCCTAATATACAGGTGAGAGACACAGACCTCAGCTACACATGTACCTGACATGTTCTGCTGTAACATGGTTGCCTGGAGCTGCTGTATCTCTCCTAAACACACACACACACATGCACACACAGGCTGCAGGGGGTGTGGCCACCAGCACCAGGAAGCACATCATTATACAGCCTCACATCATTATACAGGCCGTCAGTCATGCACTGGGGGTGTGGTTGTGCCTCCCACTCAGCTTGAATATGCTAATGCTTCATTGGACATTTCACAGGTCATTTGCATACAGCTTTAGGACCTCATTGCTTAGGTTTACAGGCATGTAGAGGGACAATGAAGGGATAGAGGCAATGCTTTCTAATGGCAGTTTATGAAAATATATTTAGTTTAGGGGGTTATTTTGCATGACAGGTTCTCTTTAATTTGTATTTAAGTCGGTATTGTATATTTTATAATTGTTACCACCCCCAAAACAGGACAACTGGATTCTAAAACTTTTGGGCTCAAATAAGAACCAGGATTAACAATAAAGCGCAATTGCAGACACCTGTGAGAACTCTTACAGCTGATTATTGTAGCCTGGGACTAAAGTACAGTAAATTACCAACATCCAGAGGTTCGTTTGTAACTAGGGGGTCACCTATAAGTCGGGTGTTCTTAAGTCGGGAACCAAGCCAAGTTAGCAAAGGCTCACTCTGTAAGCTCCAGGGAACACATGACTTCTTTCTCTGTATCTACAAACAAGGAGCCAATGATCACAACTTCATCCCCTACATTCTTTATAGAACAACTTGTTGCCAGGAATTCATGAGAAGGAAAAATGAACAGGCTGCTTCCTGCAACCAAACACCAAGGTCCTGATGGTTGACACTAATGAAGGACTCTCACAGAAGTGGAAAGAGAACTTAGCTGACAGATATGAACTAGATTATGGTCAGATGATAGCACTGCAAGTCCTAGGAGAGTTACACTACCATTGTACTTGAAATTGGTCCTGTATATTTCTGATAACATATTCCATATTCTACTTTAACTTGTGAAATACATCTATCCTTTCAATTAAAGGAAAGGATTCATTCACTTTATTATGGGAACTCATTACACACTGAAAACATAAGGAACCAGTACAACAAATTCAGTAGCCAATTTAATGAATTAATTAATTAGTAACAACTGAACACAACATTTTGGTCAAAATGCAAAAAACATTTGGGGAAGATTTTCTACTTAAGCACTTAGAATGCGTTTTGGAACTAATTGCAAGTGTGAACGCAGCCTGTACCATCTGTCTGCCAGGAAGATGGTGGTGCAAATGCCCTTCCCTATATTCCCCTACAGTAAGGGTGTCAAACTAATTTTCATCAGGGGTCACATCAGCCTTCTGGTTGCTTAAGAAGGACCGAATGTCATATTTATTACTGTATAAATGTATCTACTTGAGCTGTTAAGTAGTAACATTTACACAGCATTACAAATACAATTAGCCGTATGAGTGAAACCACAAAGCTGAACATATTGTTAAAGGGAACCTGTCACCACATTTTCACAAATACAGCTAGTGACAGGTTCCTATGGAGCCCTATTTACTAACTTATACCCTTCTTTTAGCTAAAAATTGTTTCCTTCACATTCCTATAAATCAATTGTTATCTTGTATATTACCTGGAATCAGAAGGTGTGCGTCTTGCTCAGCTGGCCAATCCCATCTACACCTCCCCATGCCTTATGCAGTTCATGTCATGTGACCAGGCTGTCAAAGGTCCTGTACATTTTACATTTGAAAAATGTACCCCCTGTATGTATCTGATGACATGAAATCATAGCAGCCTCCAACTACCTAAAATTTCATGTGATTACATACATACAGTACAGGTACAGATTGCTAATGTTAGAAGGCTAAAGGACCTGAAATGATGTGACTCTGGTCACATGACATGAGTTTAATGCAAGGCAGAGCTGTCAGTCAAAATAAGGGGGTGTGGTTCACTGGTAGCCCAGGAGAGAGAAGAGTCAAAGCCAGAGGACAGGAGTCAGAAAAGCTAATTTGGATATCAGAAAACTTACATGTTAAGGTACAGTGCCTCACTGGCAGCTAATATGGGAATACCTGTAACCCTTTATCAGCAGGCATTGTTAGTCAGGGTGGTAAAATTCTGGTGACAGGTCTTCTTTAAGTAACCAGAGACACTGGCATGGCCAAAATTACAATAAGAAAAAGGCATGCCTACCTTCTCCCAGTTTCAAATCATCTATAGGAAATATGCCTGGATGCACAGTCTCCTTGAAGCAGTCAGTTGATCACCAGAATATAGACACACAAAAACCAGAAGATAGGAAGCCAACATCTGGTCTTTATTTTTTTTTTACTCTCCATTAAAGGGGTATTCCCACAAAGACAAGTTTTTTTTATATGTACTCAGCACATCAAAATAACATTCTCTAATTCACGGTTATTAACAGTGAATACAGTTTCACAGTCCAACCTGTATCAGACAGTGTTGGGTAGCCGCCATCTTGATTTTTGTGCGAGTTCGTACTGAGATTTCTGTGTCTTGTGCCTGTAGCCACGCCCCCTGCAGCATCGGACACAGACAGATTCACTTCCTGGCAGGAGATTGTGAGAAGAGACAACCTGCAAACTATAAGCTACAAGGAGATAAGTGATCTGGGGAAATGGAATGCAGGCACAGATCTGTGAGACTCAGAACAGAGATGTAGCAGAGCTGACTCTAATAGGTATCTAATGGATCTCATGCATCTCTGATCTGTCTCATCTCTTTCGATGTGTCAGTGTGTTAGTATAATCTCACAAGCCAGATGAAAGGGCATATACACCTGTACCCTGATAATCTAACCACATTGTCACCCCACAGAACTAGATGGATGATAATGTTTCTGCTTAGAGAGGCCCCCACCCACACCCTGGAATTTTGCACTGAGCACCATAGAGAGTGATAGGAGCTTAAAACAACAATAAAACTGTAAAGTAAGGGGTTAAAATGATCTTTATTGTGTTAACATCACTAGGGGATTGAAATTAAGAATTTTCTTTTGTGGTAAAACCCTTTAAGACTAGTTACTGTGACTTTGGATGTCAAGATTTTAAATGGATTTAAAATAAAATTAGGGCTGCTAGGTAAATAAAGCTATGCTGAGGATACAAACTCTACTCTCATGGAGTTAATAAGGGGCAAGTAAATTCTAAACATGGCCTTGTAAGAACCATGAAACAATTCAGAAAAATAGGGCTCTAAACAGTGACCCTGACATCCGACACTTTCTATGCACATGGTACATCATGCTTAAAAGAACGCATGGATCACACCACCCTTCTATAGAACAGACATAGCCGTGTCCTTACATGGCCCCTCGTGTCATGCTGCAAATGAGAGATGAAGCTTTTAAACAGAATAAAACAATCCATTGAAATGTCAAAGAGGAGACGTAATGCAGGATCTGCTCTCCCACACACACAGTTCCGCTCACTTTCTGGATATATAAAAAGGCAAGTATGTAACTACATGTGCCCCACGCTGCCCCCACCTCCCCAAGGTTTAGTCAGGCTGTTCTCTTTCATACAACTCTAGAGTTTCTACAATGATGTCAGTGAGAAGATATAAATCTGAAAATAATAAAGTTTTCCTGCACAAATCATTCATTACCTACACATGTATGTATAAAAACCTTAGATATTAATTGTTGGCAGTGTATTAATGTCAGTGCTACATACTTTGAGTGAAGCAGCTCCTGAATACATAGTTTCCTCATGGATCATTTGTTGCTCTATCCTGGAAGTTACCTCCCCCCCATCACTATACACCTCAGCAATCACTGAATGTAGCATGTCAGTTACAGTTATGAACCAGGAGGTCAGGGCGCCAGTGTGGTGCAGGAGGTAGCCCATTTTAACCAGTTTACTGCACTGTTCTGCATATTTATGTTCTTATCAGCTCTTAGAACATCCCTGTTTCACCCCAGGGAGCCAGGTAGTGCCCTATGTTGCTCTATCTTTTTGCGGTGCGTGGATCAGTGCCACACGTGTGGCTCCTTACCACCGCCGGGCCGCCATTGCCATCTATGGGAACGTATATGCGGCAGCATGTACGTCCCCATGAACGGCCGTGTCAATGAGCCCTAACACTGCAAATGTTGCAAAAAAGTAAATCCACTTGTTATAAGGGTGCAACCACTGCCCCAATGAGCTCTTCAGTACGAAATAAACAGAACACCCTGTATTAGGGTGGTTTCACATTAGCATTTTTGTTTCACATCAGTGACTTTTCACTGCATAATGCAGCACACACCCACCGGCAACAACCGCAATCGGGTCTTAACACTTCTGTTGCCATGACAGACTCGGGTCATACAAAGACCCAAGGCTGTCTTCTAGCCACTCTATTACAATGTGCAATTTGCACAATGTGATAGATGAGGTGGAAAATCCCCATATACTGCCATATATACATATACAGTATGTATAAACAGATATAAAAACAAACAGTAAAAATTACTTGTTAGGTATTAGCGCGTCCCCGCACCCCTTTTTCAGCATATAACAAATGTAGTAAAAAGTGATCAAAAGGCTGTACAGTCTTTAAAATTGGAGCATTGAAAACGTCATCTCGCAAAAAAAATTACACCACACACAGCTTCGTAGATTGAAGTATGAAAAAGTTATTAGCGCCAGAAGATGGCAAAGTGAAGATTACACATCATGGAATATTAAATACCATCACTATGAAGTGCAAAATGTTACACAGAAAACAAGCCCTCACACAGCTCTTTACATGGAGAAAAATAAAAGTTAGATCTTGCCTGGTCGTTAAGAACTACTTTGTTACTCAGTTCACCGACAAGAATAACAGTTGTTACACTTCGCCATCAACAATTGACCTAATAAACCGACAAGAATAACAGTTGTGACACTCCGCCATCAGCAATTGGCCTAATAAACTACTACCAGTATATTATCAAATAGTGTAATACCTTCTAGTTTGTTTCTTTCATAGCACAATATGATGGCCTCATCTAGAATATAAATTCTAGGAGGTGGAGAGTTTAACACTAAAGTCAAGGCGCAGAGCTCTGAACACCGCCTCTGTGACTGACATTATGCATTGGACTTCAGGAGATCTGGTTAGTGATGCAGAACCATCAATTACAGTGAAGGGGGCTTTCAGAGGAAGAGAGTGCACGACTTCAGTAATAGAATCTCTGCCTCCTTGACTTTATACAACCATCAACTTCAAAGTTGATCTTCTGGATAATCCCACCATACTGGACCATGAAAGAAACAATACCAAGAAGCGACAATACCGGACATGTTTATGATTTGTTTTGCTTGTATATTTTTATATCAGCTCTAGCACTTTTTAGCCCCCTTGGGTACTTGAACCCTAAGGGGTCATATCACTTCTGCCATACAATGCAATTTTACTGTATTGCAGTATACAGAAGTTTTGATAGTGATCTCTAAGCGTCTGCCTCTGGCAGAGACTTGGAGAATGACAGAGACTCCAGACTGTCATGGTAACTGAGATAATCAAAGATGTTGTCGCGGCAGCTTTGTCGGAGGCATTTAAATAGTTAACACCCACAAATGGTGCAAGCAATATGCAGCATACACCCATATTGAATGGAGGGGGCTCAGTTGTGAGCCCTCTCCATACATCCAGCTCCATGCTGAACCACAATATTACAGCGCTCCTTGGGAAGGGCTTAATGGGTTTTTTCCCATGAAAGAAAATTAGCAAATTACAATCCACTATTGATGTTTACAAAATAGAGATAATTTTTAACCCTTTACTTCACAATTTTACTCAGTTTTATACCCGTTTTAGCTCCTTTCACTCCCTAGGAAGACACATTATGATCCATCTAGTTAAGAGAGCTGACCATATGGTTAGATTATCAAGGTACAGGGTTTATATACACTTATCTGGCTTCTGATTATTCACTAGTAACTGACACATAGAAAGAGAAAAATGAGACATCAGATAAAATGAGATCTGTGAGATGCATATTGCACATAATGACAGTCAGCTCTCCTACATCTCTGCTATGTCACGACACACAAGATCTCTTGTGCCTTCCTGCTGTGCCTCCCCAAATAAAGAACTTATCTGTTTTTAGCTTTTAGTTCTCCCCATGCTGCTGCTGGCAGGAAGTCAGTGTCTGTATATCAGTGTGCATCACTGAGTGAGCTCAGTCCTGGACTGCAAGGGGGTGGGGCTAGAGTGGAAGGAGCAGAAGAGAGAGAGACTCAGCTCCATGACTGTCATGCAGAAATCCAAGTCAGTAGTTACAGGGATGTGTCTAAGGGCAACTGAAGTTGTGTACACCAGGACTGATAGAGACTGATAGTGAATTAGAAAATGTGTTATTTTATCTAAAACACTGAAAAATAACATGTCTGCACTAGTCTATTTTTTTAAAAAACAGTCTAGAACAGACTGCTATAGACTTTTTTTCTTTGTGACAAATGATGGATTGATAGAAAATACATAGACTTTCCATGAATCAAACAAAAGTAGTAAACATAAGCCAGAGAGGCCGAGCTTCATAGGTACTTCATGGGAACACTTCAGAAGAAAATACCTTTAAAAGGGAACCAGCCACAGTGAACTGACTGAATAAACCCCTACAGTTTGTCAAGCAGCCGAGCACCTACTAGTTTAGGTTTCTTTCATGATCCAGCATGGTGGCATCATCCAGAAAAATTAACTTTAAAGTAAGGTGTCAATTGGTTGCATAAAGTCACAGAAGCAGAGAGTTCAGCACTGAAGTCAAGTTCGGTCCCACATCTACACTATGTGTCTCTCTGTCTCCATGAATTTTTACAACTGATTTATAGGTCACTTAAAAGTTGGATTACTTTATGGTGTCACCACACTGGGCCATGACAAAAATATGAACTGTTTAAAATAACAAAATGATCTCTGCTGACAGAATAGCTCCACAACAGATTCTCTGTCTACGTCAAATATCAGTTGCAATTTTACACCAAAAAGCTAAATGCTTTTTAGCACAATTATCAAGGTTTTTCGACAGTCTTACACAGGGCCGGATTAAAGGAGGGGATCCTTGGGCTCTAGCACCAGGGCCCCCACCACTTTCACTTCTTAAGGAGCCCCGACCAGTTTCTGAGTTTCTCAACTGAGTCTCTGACTGTCTGTGTGCGATGCGCAGCGGCCTGGGGCCGCCTGCATCACACATAGGGGTCTAGGATGTCAGCTGTGTCAGTGAGACACAGCTGCCATCGCTGAGGGAGTTCGCCGATGCACTGTTTTGGCAGCAGCAGGTCGGTGCCGGTGTCGCTGTCCAATCACTAAATGCTGCTGCCCAAACATTTGCGCATCTGCGTTCTCCCCCTAGCGATGGCAGCTGTGTCTTCAGTGACCGGCAGCTGCTTGAAGAGCGAGGAAGAGCCTGCAGTGTTGCAGGGGGCTGGCAGGCTACATACTACAGGGGGCTGGCAGGCTACATACTTCCAAAAACAGAGAGAGTGTAACAGAAGCCCAATCACAGATGTGAACTGTGCCCAACTCTTAAAGCATTTGCCTTTATCCAATACAAAGAATATACTCTTTCCATTATGCCGTCAGATGTCTGACACTAGTTCCCAAAATTTAAATCTGCAGTTACAGGCCTTGTTCGTCACAGGAGAAGAGACGTTTCATCTATGCCAGTACTTGACCACCACTGGCATAGGAATATAGGGTTGCGGGCGAGTTGTTTGAATTATTTTAACAAAAAACTGCATTTCAAGGAGATTTCTTGGATAGCCAAAAAAAATGATACTGCAGGTTTTCCCTGCAGCTTTAAACCACAAAAATGTAGAAATCAGCAGAAAACCCTCTGCAATGCCACCGCCACCTTCATCTGGTTATGTCTGATGATGGCTGCTATCAGAACACAGGATTCAGACTACTTCAACTTGGATGATCCTTTATGACGTCTGATTCCATTTCACATGTGACAAGAGGGGGACAATTATTAACCTTTTGATAGTGATCATTAATAAGAAGAAGACATGGGGCACCATGTCCCAGAAATAAAGGGCGTGGGGGGGATGCCATCTCCAGGTCCCCTAGGATCTGACTTATGACAAGTCACTAATGTCTGTAAGAGAGGGTCGAAGGAAAACACAAGTATACAAAAGGTCAATTACTTCTCCATCTCCCCTCCCCCACATCAGAGTATCATTACACTACAGTAGAATTACATCAGAGCCACAAGAGCTGACAACCTAGGTGCTGCATGTAACTGACCCCCGGAGATGGCAGAGCAATCCCCCGGCTGCCGGCAGCTATTGTAGAATAGCTTCACTACAACAGGCGGCCATGGCCGGTTACATTACGATCGTCGGTAGTCATGTCATGCACCAGGGCAGGCGCCGCCGCTGCTACTCACTGGGTGTTTGTGGCACTGTCCGCAACCGTTCCTAGACGTCCCCTGTGTCTGTACCCACCGTCTACTCTCCAGCCCTTTCCTCTTCCTTCCGGGTGTGACCTCGCCGTTGTTGCCACCGCCGCCCCCTTCCACCAACCAGCGGTGCGTGAGAGAGGAAGAGAAGAGACAAACACCGAGGCGGAGAATGCAGGAAGGCGGTGGTGCAATTTTAGGACTATTTTGTGAATTTTCAATAAAGTTTTATTTAATTAAATAAATAAATAATGAGAAGTGGCTTTCGGAAGTACGCAACAGCGTCTCCAACCAGTGATTGATGATCGCCCGCCAGGGTGGCCACGCCCACCCGATGGCTGTTTGTGGCAGATTCCATTTCAAATAAAGCTGCATTGCTGAGGCGGACATATTTGATAAGGGGAAAACCCCACGGCTAATGTAATGGAGTGGGTCACATTGTCAGGCACTAGTTTTATAATGAACCACCAGGCATATACAATTATATAACTACCCGCAGCAGCCACATAAGAATTGTATAATGTCCGTCACCAGAGCGCTTATCGCTTGAATGGCGCCAATGTAACCTGGAGGGCGGGACTTATCTCGCGTCACCTCCAGTGTTTTAGCTGCTCCGTGCAGTGAAGCGCTCAGCCATGATGCTAATGACGTCACGACATTCCTAGCAGCCTTTCCTTACCTCCTCTGGGCCTCCTCTTTACGTCATCTCGCGAGCACGTGATCGCGGCTGTGCTCCCGCGTTTTGATTGTTCTAGACTCGTTACGCCGCAGATGAGTCACCAGTTGCTGAGAGGAGATGATGTGTGAGACTCCTGAGCGATCTGATAAAGCGGAATAAACACGTTTAACCTATTAATACGCTGCAATAATCATTTTGTTGTAAACTCTAGAGCCTTAGTAACATAAATATTAAAACACTGCAATTGCATAGCTCCCAACCGTCCCGATTTTGACGGGACTTTCCCGTTTTTCGTACCTCTGCCCCGCGTCACGGGCAGCTATGAGATTGTCACGGATTCTCCCCCCAGGTCCCGCTGTGTCCCGGAGCTGTGTCCCCATAGTAAATACTTTGAAAGCCTGAACTCACAGTACAGAATGGCTTCTACAGACATCGGGAGGGAATCCTTTTCAGAGAAGTGTCGGGCTTAGCGGAGAGAGCAGGGACCACGTCATCAGGTCAGATCAGTATCTGTCCATATATGGTCACTGCATCTCCTAGGGTTCCCCAGAGCAGACATCGGGAGGGAATCCTTTTCAGAGAAGTGTCGGGCTTAGCGGAGAGCAGGGACCACGTCATCAGCTTCAGATCAGCATCTGTCCATATATGGTCACTGCATCTCCTAGGGTTCCCCAGAGCAGGCAGGGAATCCTTTTCAGAGAAGTGTCGGGCTTAGCGGAGAGCAGGGACCACGTCATCAGCTTCAGATCAGTATCTGTCCATATATGGTCACTGCATCTCCTAGGGTTCCCCAGAGCAGACATCGGGCAGGGAATCCTTTTCAGAGAAGTGTTGGCTTAGCAGAGAGAGCAGGGACCACGTCATCAGGTCAGATCAGTATCTGTCCATATATGGTCTCCAGGGCTTCCCCAGACACAAGCTCTTTATATAATTAAATTAAATAAAGTTTTGTGCACCATAGACAGAAGCTTAACTAACTGAGCTATAAGCCCAGTGATACAGAGCTGAGGATTTCTGGTAACTAAGACATGTTATCAGCCAGTGTTACATTGTGATACAGACTAATGCACTGATATATAGAGAGGGATCTTCTCAGAGAATATTATTGTAATTATTGAGACTATTATTATTATTATTATAAATTTTATTATTATGGAGATGATTATTAATAATGGTAAAAATAATAATAATTATCTTAATAATAATAATAATCTCCATAATAATAATAATAATAGTCTCAATAATTACAATAATCTGAGAAGATCCCTCCCTATATACCATTGCAGTATATAGTCATAGTTCTTAGTTACCAAAATTCTCCACCTTGTTAATCACTGAGGCTATAGCTCAGTTGGTTGAGGCGCTGTGTCATTATTGTACATGGACACTGCAGGTTCTGGGTTCAAATCCCAATGAGGATAATTTTTTTTTTTTTTTATTGAGATGATTTTTATTATTTTAATATGGCTAAAATTTGGGGCGTGGCCAGTGAGTGATTGGGGGTGTGGCTTAGGGGGATCGCCGCGGCACGCTACACGTGCCGCCATTTTGTCCCTCTTTCCTTTTCACAAATGTTGGGAGGTATGCAATTGGTTCCACCATAAATTGTGTTTTAAATGACATGACTGAAGCACATCACTTATGTGCAGAGATATTCACGATGCAGTCCCTGAAGAGTACACAACTTCCTTGGGGGCTGAGGGAGCCGTAGAGAAAACATGCTTCTTGTGACAGCTAATTTTTAAAAATCGATTGAATAAAAAATATGAAATATGGATTTGTATAATAAAAACTGAATGGGAAAACGTAAGGCCGCGGACACATGTACCGCTAGGCGTCTGTCATAACGCGACGCTAGCGCACAGGGGGAGGTCCTCGGCCCGAACGCACATGCGTTTCCAGGGAAACGCATGCGATTGTTAAGCCGATTGCATGCGTTTCTCAGGAAACGCATGTGTGTTCAAGCCGAGGACCTCCCCCTGTGCGCTAGCATCGCGTTATGAACGGACGTCTAGCGGTACGTGTGACCACGGCCTAAGAAGACGTCTGTGGGAACCTATTATTAGGTTTAATGGTGAAAAAATTATAATAGGTTCCCTTTAAGATTGATTAAAATATTATATTAAAGGGAACCTACCACCACGAATCTACCTATAAGGTAGATCGGGTGGTAGGTGGATCAATAGGACGTGAGGACAGCCCTTTTGCATGCGCAGACGGCAGGGTCGTCGGACGAGGGCGCACAGCTACGAGGAGGAGTAGGAGGAGTAAAGAGGCTACTGGGGCGTGGAGTAGCCGCATAACAAAATTTGCATATAAAGCTAATAAAATGTAATCAAAAAGTGCGGGAACGTGAGGATTAGCTTTTAAAAGCGCTATCCTCACGTCCTATTGATCCACCTACCACCTGATCTACCTTTATAGGTAGATTCGTGGTGGTAAGTTCCCTTTAACCTTTATACTTTTATGTCACTATAACCATATGAGGTCTGGTTTTTAATGGGCCTCCTTCCTTCTACTTTTAAATTTATGCAAATGAACCTGAATGGCTCCCAGGAATGTTACCAGAGACTCTTCATGCTGTAGCTTTCCAGGCATTTGTCCCATGTTGATGCAGGGACTCCATGCGTCCTAGACAAGTTATGCCAGAGTTATAGAAAATTGGGGTGGGGGTCTGACAATATAAACTATAATCATGCATTTAAAGTTACCCAATGCATAGATCCTATAGGTTGCATGAATTAGAATAAGCAGAAGTCAAAAAGTAAATGGGAGAAATGGGGAGGTATAGAGGTTGAAAACAGTAGAGCATAGTTGAGAAAATAGTCTGTAGGGGTAGACAGGATCAGTATATGTACTTTATAGGACAGAATGTGGGGATGTGGTGGACAGCGCGTGTCAGCTGCCGGAACCCAGCTTTAAATTGAGATGGTTTGCACATGGCCAGAAGTTTGATCAAACGGTAGCTATAGTAACTAAACGAGATCACATTGTGGTGCCGGAAGTAATGTTTGCCACGATGTATTGTAATAGTATGCATCCTGTGTAGTTTTGGGAACTAGCCCTACCCCTATAGACTATATTCTCAACTATGCGCTATTGTTTTCAACCGCTATACGTACTTCTCTATTTCTCCCATTACCTTTTGACTTCTGCTTATTCTAATTCATGCAACCTATAGGAACTATCCATTGAGTAACTTTTTAATATTGTCAGCCTCCCCCCCCCCCATTTTCTATAACCTGACTGTTATAATATATAACATATAGTCATTTCTATACCTGGTGCATAATGCACAGATTTTGTAAATAGCACCTTTTTGTATCTTCTCATTATGTGGTTTGTTTTAGCCTGATCTTTACCCTAGATCCTTCTATTTTCAATCCATATCTGACTTGAAAAAGGTTGAGATGACCGAAACGTCGTAAACTAGTTTTGATCTGTATAACATATACCTTGTGTCTATATACTACGCCGAAGGCTACGCTGTGTGAAATATTCACTGAAATAAAATCATAAAAATTCATTTTGGTGTGTGCCATGTTCTCTATATGGATTAAGGCGGATTGAGAATCCCACCACCTTCCAACAGCGTGCGGTCACCATTGTTCTACGTGGTCTGTTTTTTGAGCAGATAGTTGGACGTGAACTGCAGCAACGGATGGCAAATGGAAGCCTTTTTTCCATTATATTTACATTGCTTTCTATGTATGGCGAATGGTCTTGTTTTGTATCCGTTTGTACCATCAGTTAATCCATCTTTTATTTTATACTGAGCACGCTCAGCAAAAGAAAGATCCATTTTTATGGAGACCTCTAGTGGCCAAAGTAGTGATAATACACAGACATGTCATCCCACAGTAGCTTGCATTAACTTACTGTACTTGGCTCTGATGCATGTCAATTTTATCCAACACAAATGACATGTCTACTTTATTCTTTGGGTCGGTGCGATCATGGGGATACCAAATTTGTACAGGTTTTATGTTTTCATACATTTACAAAATTTAAAACCTCCTGTACAAAATTTTGTTAGATTTTGCCATCTTCTGGCGCTAATTAATTTTACATACTTTGGTGTAGGAGCTGTGAGTGGTGTCATCTTTTGCCACTTTTGATTAAGTTTTCAATGCTACTATTTTTAGGACTGTACGACCTTCTGATCACTTTTTATAGAGTTTTTAATATTTTTCAAAATGGCAATAAAGTGCCATTTTCAAATTCGGGCGCTATTGAAATTAAGCGCAGTGAAAAATGTTATTATATTTTGATAGATCGGGGATTTTCGGACGCAGCGATACCTAATGTGTTTATGATTTTTACTGTTTATTTATATGACTTCTAGGGAAATGGGGTGATTTGAATTTTTAGGGTTTTTTTATTATAATTTTATTTTTAACTTTTATTTTATTTTGACTATTTTTCAGACCCCCTAGAGCACTTTAACCCTAAGTGGCCTGATTGATCCTACCATATACTGCCATATTACAGTATGGCAGTATATGGGTATTTTCCTCCTCATTCATTACAATGTGCAAATCTCCAAGATAGTGGCGCCGAAGTGCAATATGCAGCAAAGACTAAGGCGTTTTTAGGCCGTTTTTAGTAGTGCGTTTTCAGATCGGAAAAAAATGCATGCGTGAAAAAAACACATGTGGTTATTGAAAACGCATGCGGTTTTTGACCAGTTTGAATTAAGATAATTGGTCAAACTGGTCAAAAATGCATGCGTTTTCAAAAAATGCACGTGTTTTATAACACATACATTTTTTTACCATCTGAAAACGAGCTAAGGCTGCATTCACACTGCCGCAAGGGGGACGTATATACGGCCGATGTATACACAGCCGATATACTTCCCCCATAGGCGGCATATGTTCCTATGGAGAGGGGTCGGGGGTGAGCTGCGCTCACCTCCTCCTCCTCTCCCCGAACGCTGGCATTGCCCACTGTGCTACAGTACGGTGGGCAACGGCAGTATGAATGTAGCCTAGGGCTACATTTACATGAACGTATGATTTCTCCAGTCCCGTATTTACAGGCCGTATGAGCCCGTATATACGTGACGTTTTTTCATCCATATGCAGCACGTATGTAACCCGTATTTTATACGTCCCCATAGACTTCTAGGGCATACGGAACTGAAATACGGGAGAAAATAGGACGTGCTCTATATTTTTATACGGCAAGTATATGGTACGGTACAGTGTCAAAAACGGCAATATAAATGGTTGGACATATCGCTTTCATACGTCCGTGTGAATGTAGCCTAACTAAAAACGTCACGTGTGTCACCACCCTAAGGCCGGCGCCACACGTGGCGCTTTGTCTGCGCTTGCATGTTTTGCGTTAATTTAATGCAAAACACTGGCGGCTCGTTCCCGATCGCAGGCGTTTTTATAGAAACGCCGATGCAATCGGGCCGCAGCCCGCCCCGGTGGGTGCGGCTTTGTCTGCGTTTGAAAACGCATTTACGTGTGGCACCAGCCTAAGGCTGGCGCCACACGTAGCGCTTTGTCTGCGTTTGCGACATTTACTATGGCGTTTCCGCCAGTTTTGTAGCGCTCTCACCACATGTTCTGCTCTCAGACCTATTTATTAGCTGGCGGCGCCAGAAAAAATGACTTTTTCCGTCTGCTCTGACTCTTCTCCAAAAAGGGGCGTGGCTTTGGCGGAGTGGAAACTCAGACACAATTAATATGTGTCGCAGCCCTTTTTGGGCGCTGTAAACTGGTGGAAAGTAGACCAAAAGAAAACTGGTCTAGCAGGGACTGTTGGGACACATTTCTGGTGCTCGGGACAGATTTTGGTCCCAGGGACAGAAAATAGTCTCGGCACCAGAAATGTCTCTGCACAGCTCTAAAATATTAAATGTGTATCTTCTTTCCAAGAGCAGGTCGGTAACAAAGCCAATGCAGGGCGCGTTCACATGTTGCGTTTTGACCTGCGTTTTCATTGCGTTTGAAACGCATATACAACAGCTGAGGAGAGGTGATTTGCCTAATTACATCACTGTTAACGCTTCCGTTTACAAAACGCATGTTAACAAATCGTTAACATATGCGTTTTGTTAACGCATGCGTTAACATTGCATTTACAAACGTAAGCGGTAATGTAATTAGGCAAATTACCTCACATCAGCTGTTGTATATGCGTTTCAAACGCAATGAAAACGCAACCAAAACGCAACGTGTGAACGCGCCCTGAAGGTTGCAAAAACACAATGATAAAAAGGCAACAAAACCGCCAAGTATGTCACCAGCCTTTGGTATTTTCTATCCCCCATCCACTACAACCAAAGCATTTCTTTCTTCTAAGGCCACGGTCACACGTACCGCTAGGCGACCGTCATAACGCGACCTTAGCGCACAGGGGGAGGTCCTCGGCCCAAACGGACATGCGTTTCCAGGGAAACGCATGCGATTGTTAAGCCGATCGCATGCGTTCGGGCCGAGGACCTCCCCCTGTGCGCTAACGTCGTGTTATGAACGGACGTCTAGCGGTACGTGTGACCGCGGCCTAAGCAGGCTGAACTTCTAGTCCATTATCCTCATTTGTCAACTAATTGGTCTTCAGGAAGAGCGGGATAATTTATAAATGTGTATCAGGTGCTGAGGAAGTGGTGGAAAGTTAGTTGTGCTTTTGAATGTAGCCAGGTAAGGTTTTTGATGAGAAACGCTAATGTGTAGTGGTCCACATTATGATGGTTATACAGCAGTTTCCGTATTTTATACACATTTGTTGGTAGAAAGTTATTTAGTGGAGTCTGATAAACAGAAGTTATGGTGGAATTTTATTTTGTAGTTATTATTTTTATATTCCTGTCACCTGCTGAGAATGCATGAGATGTAAAAGTACATAATCCTTATTGTTTGTCCCCATTTGCTTCTAAATGGAATGAAAGCTGTAAATGTGACCACATCTTAATCCTGTAGTCTCAGGCCGCCTTCATGTGTGGTATCTGAGGGGTTTTTGTGTCTACATTGCTTTTAAAGTGCATTATGGAAAAATGCTTGCATTTTGGTGAAAACTCAAGCTTTTATAAAATGTTTTACCTTTTGTGTTTTTATGTGCGCTTTTTAAAATGAACAAAATTGCTGTGTGAATGTGGCCTGAACATTTGTGTGAATGTGGTTGTGACTTTTTTTTCTAAATTCTGTACTTTATTAAGAAATTCTACTTAATTTGTAAAGAAACCAGCTGAAAAGTGCCCCTCAGTAATGGCTTTACTTTTATGTTATCAAGGGCTGCCTACAAACGCAAAGAACTCCTCCTCCTTTTTTTTTTTTTTTTTTTTGAGACGCATAGAGCTAGTTAAAAAGGTAGTAATTTTTTTTAACACTGTTTTAAAAGAAACCTTTTATTTGGGGTTAAGTGGGGAAAAGTCTGGGGTTTAAAATTAACATTATTAATAAATTCCCTATTTAGTTCCGGTTGTTTTGATGTATAATATGTATAGCCTTGGGCAAACAGGGCGACTATGGCACTGTTTTTTGTAGTGTAGAGGGGGATTTTTAATTATGTCAATGTTTGTGAATATTTATTATTTTGTGGTTTTTACTTCATATGGCCCCCACGAGGTCATAAGACCCCTGGGGGGTAAGCGGTTGTAAACAGACACTCGGTCCTGCTATCGCAGGAGAAGTAGAAAACTTCAGCGACTCGGGACCTGCAACTTCAATAACTCGTCTGGGAGCGCCTGCTGACGTCTAAAGTCATTGAGCGGTCCCAGATGAGTTATTAACCCCTTAGGGTGAAGACACATGTGGTGTTTTTAGGCCATTTTTAGTGCGTTTTCAGATAGTTAAAAAACGCATCCGTTTTTAAAAACTTGTGCGTTTTTTGAAAGCTCATGCGTTTTTGTCCAGTTGTCCGAATTTGCGCAATAAAAAAAAAAAACGACAAACGCATGCGCTTTAGAAAAACTGATGCGTTTTTTATGATCTGAAAACTCACTTGGTAAAAAACGGCCCAAAAACTGCCTAAAAACGCCACGTCTTCACCCTTGGGGTGAAGACACACATGGCGTTTTTGGGCCGTTTTTACTAAGTGCGTTTTCAGATAGTTAAAAAATGCATCCGTTTTTTAAAAACGCATGCGTTTTTTGGAAACGCATGAGTTTTTGTCCGTTTTTTCGGAATTGCGCAATGAAAAACTGACAAAAACGCATGCGTTTTCAAAAAACGCATGCGTTTTTAAAAAACGGATGCGTTTTTTAACGATCTGAAAACGCACTTAGTAAAAAGGCCCAAAAACAGCCCAAAAACGCCATGTGTGTCTTCACCCTTAGGGACGCAGGGTTTTTTTTTGTTTTTTTGTTTGTTAAGCCAATTTCTTGCCCATAACTTTTTCTTCCGTGTTGTTTTGTGTGTAACAAATTTGACTTCTTCGTCACATGGTTGATTATTCCATGCCATGTACTGGGAAGCTGTAAAAATAAAATATCCAAATATGAAAAAAAAATCAAGTTTGCGTCATGTTTTCGTCAGCTCAGTTTTCACAACTTTCACCGTGCGCTCCAAATGTCACGATCACGGTGATACCAAATTTATACAGGTTTTATTGCGTTTTGACACTTCTTTTTTTTTTTTTTTTTTTTTTTTTTTTTTTGTATTTTATACAAACATTCACTATACATAGATACGGCTCGCAGACCATTAGTTACATATAACACAAAAGATCCATCTGCTGGGTATCTGACTTGCAGATCTTAAAACAAACAGGTATAACTTCCATACACAAACAGAAAATTTGTACACGGTATTCCTTCTTTGGTCTGGGATCTTCCCAGAGCCCCCTCTGGCCACGTTTTGACACATTTATAAAAGTTAAACCTATTGTGTACGAAAAAGAGAAACATTTTCGCCATCTTCTTGCGCCCATGACTTTTTCATACTTTGGTGTACGGAGCTGTGTTCGGTGTCAATTTTTGCAAAATGAGCCACAGTTTTCATTGCTGCCATTATGAGGTTTGTGCGACATTTTGGTCACTTTTTGTTTTTTTTATTTATTTTTTTAATCTGATGTAAAATGGTGTAAAAGCCGCGTTTTGGGCGCTATTTCCAATTATGTCGTTCACCGCCGGACATACCCGTTTTTAGATTTTGATAGGTCCAGCATTTTGGGATGCAGCGATACCTATTGTGTCTGTGGTTTTTACTGTTTGTTACGTTTTATATCAGTTCTAGGGAAAGGGGGAGATTTGAACTTTTTTGTAAAAAAAAAAAAAAAGTTTTAAAATACTGTTAGACCCTCTAGATCAGGGGTAGGGAACCTACGGCTCGGGAGCCACATGTGGCTCTTTTAATGGTAGCAACTGGCTCTCAGACAAATCATTGATTAATATCGATCGCCAGTATATCTAAGACACACAGCGATGATCACTGGATGCAGGCCGGGATGTTACCACTGCCTGCTTCCTTTGTGTGACCAAGGTGCCATCACCGCACTGTTGCTTTGGTGACAGTGCCTGTGTCATAGAGTAGAGCAGCATCCACTCCTTAGGCAATGCTGCCTGGGTCATAGAGAAGAGCGTGGGAGTGATGAGAAGCCACTGAAGGGAGAGCAGGTAGGTGAGTATGCCTCGGGGCATGTGATGGGCCTACCTATCTACTGGGGAGAGGGGGGTTATATGATGTGACTACCTATCTACTGGAAGGCATGTGCATATTGTATGGCTCTCACAGAATTACATTTTAAAAAATGTAGTGTTCATGGCTCTCAGCCAAAAAGGTTCCTGACCCCCTACTCTAGATTAACCCTAGATGGACTGATTGTTCCTACCAAATACTGCAATACTACTGTATTACAGTACATGGCATTTCTGCACAGTATACGTTACAATGAGCCACTGGCTCATTGTAACAAAATTGCAGAAACCATGCAGCCCCAGGTCTGATGAAGACCGAGGCTGTCATGGCAACCGATGACATTTAGGGTGCGTTCACACGTTGTGCTTTGGTTGCGTTTTGGTTGCTCACAGCTGTGTAAACAAACACGGGAAGATTTACAATAGTTAATAAAAAACTTGTATGAATTTACACACCTGAATTTGTATGGAAGTCGGAACTGTATATTTTATAATTGTAGCTCCAGCCAACTTTTTAGTCCCTGTGACAATTGGATTTTAGAAATGTTAGATTGTTATAAGAGCCAGAATTGGAAATAAAGCTTTATTACAGACACCATTGATAACTGTTACAACTGCTTTTGTAGCCTAAGGCTAAAGTCCCTAGGGGTTGTCTGTATGTGAATTGCTATTTTGATATACTTTTCAATAAAAAAAAAGATGTTTTACTTGATTGGGTGTATGGATTTTCCTCCACTTGTAAAAGCCAGCTAATACAGAATTACAATAGTTAACAATGTGACCTTTTATTGTTTTCTAGTTAAAAAAATGAACACTGCAGCACCTCCTACAGAAAATGGGCAGTATCCTACGACCCAACAGAGGCCCTTCTTTTATGCACAGCCAACAGCACAACTACCTTTCCCAAATCCTTGGTATCTGAGCCAGCTGTACAACCCATATTGCATCCCTGGACCAGGTAAGATTACTAACAAATATACACTGCCTTTTTTTGTATGGCATTAAACCCCTTATCACCAATGCTTGTTTTCAGCTTAATGACCAGTTTCTATTTTTAGATTCTTGATTGAGTCTTGATAATTGGTTATAACTTCAGAACACTTTAACATATCATGGTGATTTTCAGACTGTTTTCTCGTGACACATTGTACTTCATGTTGTAAAATTTAACCTCTTTCCCGACATTTGCCGTAATAATACTGCATGGCGGGAGGTGCGTTCCCGCATTTTGCAGTATTATTACATCATGCTTCTGGCACCGGCTCCTGAACGGAGCCAATACCAGAAGCATGGGGTGCCAGCTGGCACCTGTCTCTAGTACCCGCGATTGGAGTTTCCTCCAATCGCGGGCATTAACCCTTAAGTGCAAGGGTCTGGTGCACCAAATTTGAACACCAATCGCTTACCAGGGGGAGGGCTCTGATCCTCCGCTGGCATCCCGGGGGCTGCCATTTTCTCCCAAGTGTACCTATACCTTATGTATACCTGTGCAGGTGATAACTTTTTTGGTAATGCGAACATATGAGGGTTTATTTGCGGTATGAGATGCTGTATAGAATTCATTTTTATGAGTCTATAGCTTATTCACAAGATTTTAACAGTTTCAAGGTAGACAAACAAAATCAATTTTGCCATTACATAAAAATATTGTATCTGAATTCTCTTGTTCCCTAAGATTATGGTGATATATATATTTTTTTTTTTTTGTATTTTTGATCAATTGTACTGAGCAAAACCAATATTGGAGAAAATCACTTGGTTTTATATACTTTATTTGGGGTTTTATGTTACTGTGGTGACTGGGAGACTTATCTTTTATTATAAAACAATTTTTTTTTTTTTTCCTGACCTGTTTCCAGAATTGTTCAAGCCCTCACACTTGTATTACAGTGCATAATATAAGTAACTGAGCATGCTTGATTACAGCCGGGTACTGCCAGGAAGGAGAACCCGGCGTAATGAGGACTTGGCAGTGTCGAGGCACACCCTGGACCTTGGGGCTGCTGCAGGAAGGATCCATGGGGGACACACCCAGGATCTGAGTTTTCCCGATCCTGGGTGTTAGTGAAGGGTCTGGGCTGTGATGACACAGCCAGACACCAGCACTTGTAGGACTCAATGTCCTGCAATCATCTTCTGAGACACTGACGTAGAAAAGCGGTGCATCAGAAGTACCTTTAATGCCTGCTGTAAAGATCTTCACATGTAATTTTTGCCCTCTGTAAGGATATGTTGGGTGGATTCTAGGCCCATCAATACGCATACTTTGGTGTATCAAATTGTATGCTCACACCATCCAGTGTTTTCTGCCAGATGTGACTTCTACTGTGCAGATGGAGGTTAAAAGGATGCCTCCACTTGCCATTATGTCTATAGATATGACAAGTATATACATTGTGAGCTTTCCTGGCGTATATGCTAAACATATCCAAAAAACGAGATGTGAAGGGGTGTAAGACTGTCTTGTGCACATTAGCACAGGGGCTAATACTGGATGAAAAATCTTTATGGGTTTAGTCATTTACTAGTCCACTACACATGAAAACCCTACAGCCTTTTTCCATTTTATAAAATCTATATAAATTTACTATCCCTGCAATTGTAACGACCCCAAAGAATATAGGATATGTCAGTTGGGGTGCACAGCGAAATCCGTAAAAGCGTCTCTTCACAAATTTCACTCCATTTGCAATTTTTTTCCCACTTTCCAGTACAGGGTATTGAATATTAAATACTGGCGTTATGAAGTGCAATTTGTTACGCAGAAAACAAACCCTCACACAGCTCTTTAGAAGTAGATTTTTAAAGTTCGAGTAGATTGAAATGCAAAAAACAAAAAGGGCCTGGTCGTTAAGGGGTTAAAGTCCACAAAATGACTTTGTATGGTAGATTTTTTTTTTTTTTTTTAGATTTGTCACCTATACTTACCAGCTTTATGTGAATGCCAAACCTCTATTTTTGTACTATAAGTTACATTTTTTTTTTTTTCCTTCTCTTCCAGGCTTTAGAGGAGGGAACCCTTATTTTCCCTACTACTCTGTTGCACTCCATGAGTACCCTGGGTTTTATGTTCCCCAGCATCAAATGAACATGAGAATGAGTAGAAGACCTCATTTTAATCCTCATCCACCCTCCCCTATGTTTTACCATGCCACACGATTTAGGCATTACAGCAGTCCAGGAAGAAAAACGGAAACTAAAGAAACTCAAACGGATCCAAGACAACCAGAATATGTAGCCAAAAAGCACCAGGTTACAAATGGTAAAGACTGTGATGCAGGAAACTTGGTATCCCATTCTTCTGGTATTAGCACCGAGACTGAAAATAACTTGGAGACTGTTGAAATGAACATGTCACCAGCTCCTATACTGTCGGAAAGGGAATTTCACAAAAATTCTTGCAATCCATCGCAGTACCGCAACATGCCTCCAGGAAGTTATGCTTATGAAAAGGAGGAGGTAAGAATAGAGTATGGAAGTGGTTCTCCTGCTGCCATACAGATGTGGAAGTCTTATAAAGAAACCATTCCAATATATGATGTGGCAGTTGTTAAAGACATACCAGAAAATGTTGTTCAGCGTGATCTATTTTGTGAGGGTGTACTGTATAGCCCTCGTGCAGAAGAAGACATTGCTGTACAAAGTGTGTGTTTCTCAAACAAAGAGGAGAGTAAGCCGTCTACTTCTCCTAAATTCCTAAGCCTTGATGCTGTACAAGAAACTGAAACTCAGACCATCCTCTCACAATCCAGGGAGTCAAGTAAACAGACCAAACACAATGTAAAAGTACAGCCCTCTCTAGAGTGTGAACCACAACCTGTTTTGGTGGGACAGGTTGAAGTGGTATGCCCAGTTTATGATCAGCAAGTTGATGACCATGAAAAGTCTGAGGGAAATGATGCTTCTGAAGAAACTGCCAATGAAGAAAAGTTAATAGGTCCTGAGAAACTAATTTCCAACCAGTCCTTATACAATGGTGATGTCAAAGTAACAAATACCAGTGTGTGGGCAGAAGATTCTGTACAGAAGTTTATTCCTTCACCAGCATGGCTGGCTTGTTTTGATAATCTAGAAACCAATTATGATTATGACTTGTATATGTCTCATAGAAAACAAAAGCGACCAAGCATACTAAGTATAACGTCTGAAGAGCTCTCGTCCAGGGATGAAAGCTCATCAATGGATAATGCCTCTGTTTCTTATTTTGTTCCAGATTATATGCTTAGGAAAGGTTTGTATGCTTTCCGAAAACATGCAGAGAGCGCTGAAAGGGAAAGAATTCAAAGCAGTGGCTCTTTAAAAGAGGATGATGTGCAACTGAAGAATGCTAGCAGTCAATATGAGAAGAGCTGTGGCTCTTCTGGATTAAAGGTTAGAGATGTTTCGCGCAGAAATCGCAAAATTAGTGTACCTGTAAGAGATTTAAGCAAAAGGAAGCTATATTCCGTAAAAAAGAAGCCACGGAAGAGTCAATCCTTGTCTGAACCTGAAGATTCTGAAGAATATTGGGTGTTAGAAGAAGAGAACTTTCCAGATTATGATCAAAGCGATGATGATGAAGAATATTACTATCAGGAACGCTTGCCACATGAGCAGCTAGAGCTCTGTAAAGGCAACTACTTTAAACAGATTGCTCAGAAGAGAATTTTATGGAAGCCTCCAAAAGGTGTATTTCCCGCCCAGCTTGTTGGGTTTCCTGTCCGAGAAAAGCTGAGGGTAAAGAAAAAAGGAGCAAACGACTCTTCAGGGCAGATGCATCGACTGAAACAGGGAGATTATATCGACTATGAAAAACCTGAGAGGGGGTTCAAAGAGGTGACTGACCAGAAGAAGTCTCTGCAAAAGCCAATGGGTGGTAAGTTAATTAATGAAGAGTCTCTGCATTTGGTCTTCCCCTTCACAGCTCGGTTCATAAAGACTGCTGATTTGGAGGAAAAATATTCGTAAACCACTTTTTCATCACCTGACTGAAACCTTTTTGGTTTGTATAAAGCAAGTGCAAGCAAAGTTCTGCAAGAACACTCCAAGCTGCAAATCCGTTAAGGCAATAAGACTGAAATATAAAATGCTCCCCTCTAAATTCCTGTATCCATGTTAGTGCTGTCAATCGTAGATCTGTAGTACCTGTATGCATTAGATGACTCCTTGCTTGAACTTGTAGGCTAAAGGAATAGTTGCCCCAATTTCCTTGCATCTGACATTCAATGACTGTCCTGTTAATCATATGGTGGATAGGGGATGTTATGTCTGTAATATGGTAAAATGAAGTGCTAAAAACTGAAAATCCCTTCAAAATTCCATGTGTAAATCTCTACCAAACAGATTTTTATATTTAAATGTTTTGTATAGTTTAAATATTTCTGCTTCAATCAGGAAAATCACAAAAGAAAACCTCTGGGGCAACTGTTGAAGAGTACTGGGTTGGAAGAGGTGCTAAACCCAAATTCTCCGAACCTACATATTATCTACAAGATCCAGCCAAAATCAAAGAACAAGGTAACTTGGTATTATATTAAGTCGGTGTTAAGTGGGCCGGTGTGCCTCTAGATTCATAGCTCATATTATACATTGGCAAATCCGCATTAAACATGCAAATCCACTGGGATGAAGGTATTTTCGGGGTACGGTCACAAGTTGTTTACCGCATGTGTTTAAAATAGCATTAGAATAGCTGAAGATTGATTTGCCTAATTAAACAGCTGCTAACACTTGTGCTTACAAAACGCAAATCTTAACGCTTGCATTAACATTGCGTTAACAAGCGCATGCGTTAACCACGATGTTAACACATGCATTAACAATGTGTTACGGTTGCATTTTGTAAACACATGTGTTAACAGCTGTTCAACCGGGCAAACCACTCTTCAGCTATCGCAATGCGTTTTTTAAATGCATGCGTTTAACGCGACGTGTGACTGCACACTCTGGGGGGGCTTCCAATTTAAAAGTTACAAGACGTGTAGACAAATCTCTGGAAAACCAGTTAATCTGCTAAATACTCATAGTGCAAGACTACTAGAAATCCATTCATAGGACTTCCTTTCATGGAATTATTGAAGCTCTGGGATGTCTCTATGCCACATAATAAAGGATTTATCCAAAGGGGAAAGGTGTATATCAAGCAGCTGACTGTATAAATGTGAAACTGCCCATCTGGTCCTTGGCAATAGGAAAGCATTAGTGTCACCTTCTGATACTCTTAAGGCATGTCTAAGCTGATAATGGAGATTTATGAAGGTGGGGGCAAGATAAACTCCTGTAGCTTTGGGCATGTATGTGGTACACACTCGGTATGTAATTTCCTAACTGGACCAGAACTTGGTCCACAAGGTGAAATCAACAACTTGTATTTTTTTTAAATCGGCAAAACTGCCCATGCATGACCTGGGATCTTGTTGACTATGGCCTGAAATCTGCAAGTATCAAATGTGGATTCACTGCAGGTTTTACACCAGATTTCAAATGCAATGAATAGTGCTGCATGGGTTGACACTTGCTACCTCCTGTGCTGTACTTTCACAGGCTGTGAAGTGCTCTCCCAACCAATGTGTGTTGAAACTTCTCTGATGCAGTGCGATTACATAAAGCGGTGGGTGGGGGAGGAGTGCTAATGGGGTAGGAGGAAAGACTGCCAGCCTATGAAGACTTTGCAAATGAGCCGGACATTACCCAACCATATTTATGCTCGAAAACTTGATTTTAGAACAAAGGAGGCCATGGATAAACTGTTTGGGCTTTAATTTTTTAAATTTTTTTTCTTTCTTATAGACAGGCCTCCAAAAAAGAAAGGAACGCTCAAGTCTTCTAAAAGAAAACAAAATAGAACTGATACGGAAGAAATAGAAGCATGGGAGATACCCAGATCCCTTGTGTACAGAGGTATACTAATTGAAATTTGATGAAGCAGTTTCACTTTTTTGGCTAACGGACAAATCCATATTTGGGGCAGTTTCACAGTACTGTGGTCAGACCGCCACACTGCTGGAGATGGGATTCCTTGCTTCGTAACAATATAATGCAGGGAAGATGATTCCTTGCATCATAGCAATACATGATGCAGACCCAAGTCCAGTAGTGTGGTTCATGGATCCAACATGCTATTGTGAAACTGCCCTAAAGTATGTTATATTCCAACACAAGTTCCTGCACAAACAAGCTTCTTAACACTTTGCTGCAAAATCACACATCTGTACTGTACATCTATGAACACAGAATATTGTGTGTGCAAAAGCTGTGTTTAGTAGTGACTACTTCACTGTTTGCGGGCTGACAATGATTGTCCAGGCAACTATGCGCTTTAAATGCCCCAGTTTTGTGACTATTGAACGCATAATTACCACTGAGTTTATAATGCGTTGCTATACTGGGAATACCAATGCATTACAGAATCAAAGGATCACTAGTTTAACTAAGAAAAAGAACTTAAAGGCTTTTAAAAAGGAAAAACCATGAGTAGCAGAATTTGCCTAAAAGTACCAGTTTGCGTATGACTGCCACAACCTGAAAAGTAACGTGTCACTTAAGTTGTATTATTTTTTTTTTTCCCTAGACATAGAAGGAAACATTTTTTTAAGAGTATTCTAATCTATTTAAAAGTAGTATAAACAAACTCCTCATGCACAAAATAAGCTACAATATGGTTACATTAACAAAATTGACAAATTGTAAAAGTATCTATATTCTATACATATCTATTTCTTATGTGCATATTCTTAAACATATGTGAATGGCACAATGTTTAAAACACAAAACAAGGCAAGAATTGCAGTGGTGTGTTTTATTTATTTTTTCTCCTCCCACAGTGTTAGTAGTTAATGTGCAAATCATAGACACAACTGTTCCAAATACAACCCCTCATACAATGATGGTAATTGATGAATTGGCTTGGGAAAAGAACAAAAAAAAAAAAAAACTTGGTCAAGGTGAAAAAAATTTTGTTTAGCTGGCTTAAATTGGATAAAAACATACTTTTGCTATATAGGATGTGTACCTTTTTTCTGAAATACACATATTTTAGCGTGTAAAGTAAGCTATGTGAAAGTATGCTTCGGGCTGCAAATCCTGTGTGTGGTTTTTTTTTTTTTTTTTTTTTTTTTGTTTTTTTTTTTTTTTTTTCAATCTACGTATCTTGAACTGCTGAACTTGCTAGTTTAGGTCACCTGTGTTTGGGATTTAATGCTATAATAAATCACTGGATCTGTCAAATGATATTTTTGAAGCTCAGGTAGTTTATTTTATTGTTGGAAACCCTCAACTAACATTCTTTATATTTTTTTTTTTATTCTTTATATCATTCTAGGGCGCAGCCTAAAAAAAAATGGCACCAAGAAGAAGTAGCACAACTGCTTATTATGTGTATTTAATATATTTATTTCTTAATGTATCTGTGTGAGTGAGTTTGCATGAAACATGTTTACTTCCATAAGGAAGTCCTACCTACTAGTCCACTAACTTGTGATTTATTATGCACCGAAAGGGAAAATGAGGCTAAGAATCTGAGTACCCGGCACTATGAAGACATAAACTAAAGAGAATTAAAAATGATTATTGAAAAAGTAGCACATATTTGAAAGCACCTATGTAAATAGCACAGATCACGTGTAATGCATCAAATAAAAGCGAAAAAACTGGCAACTATTCTAAATTTCTAGCTTTACTGTTTTGGGAAATGTAAAGGTTTTTTTTTTTTTTTTTATTTAAGCACCAAAAGGATTACATGAACAATGGAGCAGTGGTGCTCTTTGTGGTGGAGCATCGTATGGTGTATCATATATCACTATGTAGTTACTACAGGACTCTGATGCAAAGAGTCCCATTTTTGGCACTGTGGTTGGTACCTAATTCAAGGGCTAACTATGGTAGTCTGAAGCAGCCTTACCTTCTAGTTGTCCGGGGTCTGTCCATCCATGTAGGTAGGTCTGGCCAACAGGTGAACCAAACGTGCTTGTTACTTTACAGATTTGTCCCTTGCTGACCTAAGCTTGATTTGACTAAATTATGGGCTTCATCCAGACTGCAGCTCCCCAAACCTCAAGAAACCCCAAAGTTCAGGACACAAGTGTCTTTTTGAGCAACAGATTGCCAGGAAAGACCTTTTGGTGTCCTAGGCAAATGAGAAATGGTCACGCTCATAATTCCAGCTTGTTTCTATCAGTCCTTATGTACACAATTTCAATTGCCCCTGGCAACAACCACTCCCTCCCCCTGCTGGCAAACAGCAGCAGCAAGAGGCAAGCTAGAGGCAGATTTTTTTTATTTATTTTTAAATCCAGGGAGGGGGAGGAGATTTGATCACCTGTTCGATCTGATGGTGTGGTAGGGCTGACCCTGGTCTCATCTTATCTAATAAGCATCTTGTGGATCTCATCTTAGATTTGTCTTATCTCTTTCTGTTTCAGGTACTAGTACAATGTTCAGACGGTAAATGAACATTTTAAAGGGGCCCCCACCAAATGCAGGCAATTCGGGCGGTCGCATGACCGCCCAAATCGCCAACAGTTTATTCGGCTCCGGGCCGAATCCTGTCAATGTGCCTGACTTTTTAGTCTATGGCAGAGTGAGGGAACAATAAGTTCCCTGCTCTGCCATAGACTATTGGGTTTAAACAAAGATGGTGGGGTCCTGGCGCTGGCGGAGCATAGTGTGACGTGGCAGCGTGTGATGTCACGCCTGTAGCAGGGTGCTGCCATCTTTGTTTATACCCACTATCCACTTGACACCAGCAAGGAAGATCAGGATGGCGCGCATTGGGGAAACAATGGAAGGTGAGTACAATTTTATTATTTTACTTAGGACTGGGATGGGGGATTGTATGTAGTTATAGGGGGTGTATATAGCGATTGCTGTTCCCTATCTGGACTACATTCAATGGGGTCCCCCACCAACCTTTATCCGGCCCTGAAAGTGTATATAAGCCCTGTACACTGATCTAACCCCATTGTCAGCTCAAAGCACAGAGGGATCATAATGTGTCTTGGAGCTAAAACGGCAATAAAACCAAATAAAATGGTAAAGGAAGGGGTTAAAAATAATCGTGTAAACTTCACTAGGGGATTTAAATTTGAGAAATTTCTTTCATGTGCAAACCCCTTTTTAAAGATGCCATCATTGGTATAGTCTGTTTAATAACTTTTTTCACAGGACTCTACATGGACAACATAAATTCCAGTTTGGCATATTGTAGCTAGCCCTGAGTTGTTGCTATATTTCTGCAGGCATCAAACTTTTGTAAATAAAGTTGTGCAATTTCTCCCGAGTACAGACACTCACCCCCACCCCCACCCACGTGACTGTTACTTGTTTTATGGGTGCGAGGCACAGAAGGAAAGGAGCGACCTGCAGCTGCCAGGATTTTAGTTTTCTCATTAGCCCCTTTTTTCAATATTGGGGCCATGTGACTTTTTTTCTTTTTTTTTTTTTTTTTTTTTTTTTTTTGCTAGATGAGAAGCTTTTTCCAATGTTACCATTTTGTAGTTGGTATCCCCTATTGTTGAAAATGTAACTTTTGGTCATGTGTAGAAAAGCATCAATTCTGTACTGTATTTTGTACTTGTTTTTGTTTTTTTGTTTTTTTGGTGTTAATGTTATCTTTAGTCTATGGGTCAATACGATTATGGGGATAAGATACATGAATATTTGTGCTTATGTTTTACTAATTTGCCAAATAAAACCCTGATGTAGGGAAAAATCTATCATTGTTGCAAGCAGTCTTCCAAGTGGCCTGACATTTTTTTAACTTTTTTGGCTACAGGGCTGGTTCATGGCTTGCTTTTTTGCGGGGCATGTTGTACTTTGCAACGTGTGTGTGTGTGTGCCCATGGGAATTGAACAAGCAATCATCTGATTGCTTGTTCATGATAATACCCTGCCATACTGATGTATTGCAGGGTATTAGCAGTGTCAGCCTATGCATAGGCTGGAACTGTGCCTTTAAGATGACGTCACAGATGCCATCTTTCAGGCACCACCAGTCGGCAGTCCCCCTAATCGGGCCTCGGGCTGCCATTGCAACGATTGCCACCCCCTCAAACGGCTTGGGAGAACACCCCCCCCCCCCCCCCACAGGCATGTTAAATGCAGCGATGGCGGGTTTTAACGGGTTAAACACCCGCGATCGGAGCCCACTCCGACCGTGGGTATTACGCAGAGATGTCAGTGATAGATTACCGCTGACATCTCGCCACTCCCAATTCTGACTTGGCTCCAGTGCAGAGCTGAACCGGCATCGGCTCTGCGCCGTACGAGTACTGTGCGCTAATAGTGGGAGCCTGCGCAGTACTGGTGCGGTGCTAAGGGGTTAATCCCTTCACGCCGCACACAGATGCGTGGGGTGTATGAAGCTCTCATATTAAAGCAAACACCCACTCTAATACCTACAATCGGTGGTATTAACCCTTCCAATGTTGCCAGCGGCATTTAAAACACCATCCCAGTTGTGAACATAAATGTCGCACAGCCCTCAAAATGGTACCAATGCAAATGTCATCTCATTTAGCAAAAAATGACGCCTCATAGAGCTCCGTATACAATAGTATGAAAAAGTTATTAGCATTGGAAGATGGAATTTTTTTTTTGTACATATTTTTTACATTTTTGAAAATTGTATTAAAACCTATATAAACTTGGCATCACCGTGATCGTACCAAACCAAAGAATACAGCAGTGGTGTTACTTGGAGCACACAGGGAACTTTGGAAAAACTGAGCCCACAAGAAAGGGATGCAAATGTGTGTTGTTTTTTGGCCAATTTTGCCACATTTGGAATATTTTTCCAGCTTCCCAGTACACAGCATGGAATAATAAATAACGTCACTGCAAAGTAAAATTTGTTATGAAAAAAAGAAATAAGTCCTCCCAGTGAAAAATGAGCAAAAAACCTCTGTCCTTAAGGGGTTAATAAACTCCTAGTGGCCTCCTCCAATTCTGAGTGTGTTATTGGAATTTCCAAACTCTCTTGCCTGTGCTAAAGCAGATCAACTCTGCACAGGGGGTTGTTTTCACCCACATATTCCATTTTCTGCAGGGACTTTGTTTTTTTTTTCTTCATAAGTTTTACTTTATTTCAACAACAAATCTTATACAAAATGCATAGACATGAAATTCATAGTTACCATAACAGCAATAAACACAGCGACTATGTATACAATTCCATTACAAAGTCACTACATAATTTGGTTTTCCTTAACAATTCAAAAGCTGTTGTGATACCGATTAGTATAAAATATTTCCCCTCTTTTCCCCAAAACCCTTCCCTCCCCTCAGTGGCTGGTGATCATGCACGCCATAAAAATGGATTCAGCAGTTGCTAACAAGGGCTCTGGAGTTATCAAATCACATTTTATGCAATCTGTCTCTAGACCCCCTCTTGTTTCGTCTTATAGCATTCTCCCATAATCATACTATCCATCTTACTCTTCCATAACTGGACGTTGGGCTCTGTCACATTTTTCCAATTGTACAGTATGACCTTTCTTGCCATCAAAAGACCCTTCATGGAATAAATAATCATTTTGACTGACCCCTTGACTCCAATCCTAATGCCCAAAATACAGATCTTAGAGTCATATAGAATGGTGCAATCAAACGAATGTTATAAACATTCAATTACTCCCCCCAATATCTGGTCAATTTTGGACATCTCTCGATCATATGGACTTGACCAGTGTCCACCAGATTACATCTGGGACACTTCTTCTGTTTCTTCATTTTACAGAACTTATTTAATACTCTAGGGGTGTAGAACACTCTGGAGCAAAAAGTTTTGGGATTCTACATATGAAAAATTGCTTGTTGTTTGTTTGATCATTTTTGATGCATCCATCCATCCAAAGATAAAACTACTATTTCCCTCTTCCATTTTTCATAAGAGTATAATGCTGGGGGAGGCTTTTCATCACATAAAGCCTTGTATATTTTTGCCATTAGTCCCTTTGGTTCCAACTTGGAATTAAGAATTTTTAGGAGGGGATGCTGCTCTTCCCTATACTCTCCACTAGCTACGATAGATCCGTAAGCATATCTCAGTTGGGCATATGGTAGCCAATCCTTACTACTCCATTCAAAATTCAGTGACAACTCCTCCAAAGGTTTCAACCCATTTACCCCCATTATCTGGTGCACATAAAAGATACCTTTCTCATGCCAAAATTTATAACCATCGATAGGTGCTAAGGTCCAATCCCCATCTCCCCATAAAGGAGTTACGTGTAAAAAATGTTTCCACTCCAATTCTATTTTTGCCTTATCCCACACCATTTGCATCAATTTAAATAAAGTAAAGTTAATTTTAAATTCCTCCCTAACCAATACCTTTGATTCAAGCAACTCCATACCCCAAGCCCTTTCAAATAATTCTATCTTTCCCCCAACGTGAAGTAAATATTCTCTATATTACAATCCCTTATATTTAGCAGTTGTGTTGCCAAGAGATATTTCCTAAAATCAGGGAGGCCTAGACCTCCTCCTTCCACCGGTGCATTCAATTTCTTTAAACTTATCCGTGCCCTTTTTCCTCCCCATACTAATTCTCTTATTATAACATCAGGTAATTTAAAACAAGCACTGGACAATTTTGAAAAAGAATTTGTGGCAAAAATATCATCTTACATAATACTACTCTTGCGGCTACGGACAAATTAAATTTCTTCCAGATATCAACTTTTAATCGCAACTTACGCAGTAGAGGTATGACATTCAAAGCTATATAATCCTGCAGATCTTTACTAATACAGACACCCAAATATTTCATCACTGACACCCTTTGGTGCTGGCCAAGAGCCTGAACATCCTCTGACAGTGGATCCAATGGGATAAAAGAGGATTTACTCCAGTTAATTTTTATGCCGGACATCCTGCCATGATGTTCTATAATATCAATTATTGCTTGGATCATATTCCCTGAGTTGTCTAGATAAAACAGCATGTCATCTGCAAAGAGCTGCAATCTATCTTCTCTGACCCCGCTAATAAAGCCCCTCAACAAGCTACTATCTCTCAAAAGGCAAGATAAAGGCTCCAGTGAAATTAGAAATCACAAGGTGGACAATGGGCATCCTTGCCTTGTGCCCCTAAAAAGTTGCACTGCCACTGAGGCCTTCCCATTTATACTTACCCTTGCATTTGGACTGGGCTTCTTCTATAGAGATTTTAGGGGTATGGATTCCTTCCAGCATTTCTGCAATTGCATCCTTACTCACACCTAGCTCAGATGAATAAACCTTTTTAAAATAGTCCACCAATTATTTTCTAATTCCTTCTTGAAAATACCATTTTTGGCTCTTATCCCTCCAATATAATTTTTGGATCTTTGGTTTTTAACCAGAGAAGCTAGTTTTTTCCATTGAGGTGAACTGTCCCATTATATTTTTCTGGGTCTGCCTTTTAGCAGAAAGAACACTCTCTCCATGCACACTGAGCATCAACCCATAATTTATTGTTTTCCTCCGTAGGGTTGAGCAGGAAAGATTTTTCCAATTCAACCACTTTCTTTTTAACCTCTTGTAATTGTGCATTACCTCTTCTCTTATAACGTGCCATGCTTCCTTGCACTGCCCCTCTAAGATAGGCCTTAAATGCATCCCATACAACTTAACATATCCTCCTCTTTTATCAAATTAAACATTAATTTTATAGAAGGTTATTCCCGAGTCCACTCTGGAATGTAGAGTTAGACACATTGGGATATGATCAGATAATCCTCTTGCACCCAAAAAGATTTTTTGAATTATGCAGCATCCCCTCCTATTAGCCAGGATTAGATCTATTCTAGAAAAAATGTTGTATGATTTGGAGTAACAGGTTTAACCTGGCCTGGAGGGAAACTTCATTCTCCACACATCTTGTAGCCCAATTTCTTCCAACAGTCTCCCAAACGTTGTTGCTCCTTATTTTCTGCAGGGACTTAAAGGTGTATTCCCATTTCGTTAGTATCAAAGAGTAATCAGAGCTGTGTGATATAATAAGCTGTGCACCTGTGTGACCATGGTCAGATTTCTGTCCATTGGAAGTAAACATAGAAACTTTCTATAGGAGGACAGCAAGCAGAGATCTAGAAAACAGTGATGAATTGACACAGACAGTATATTGGAAAATTGCATAACTTTTCATAATACAAACAATAAAATGTATATACTGAAATGGGCACAGCATTTTGAACCCCTGCCGGTAACATAGGAAATCAAAGGTTTTTTTTTCTTTTTTGACCCATTAGTCCAAAGATAAAAGGACTACATTTTCAAACAACATATCGTAGAAAACGCATGCGTTTTTGACCAGTTTCAATTAAGACAATTGGTCAAACCTGTCAAAAACGGACTGCTTAAAAACGGGCCAAAAACGCGTTCAAAACGCCATGTGTAACATCACCCTAATGGTGTTCAGAATTAATTTCATGTTCCATCTGAAAAAAAAATGTTTAACAGAAAAGCAGGAACCTCAAAAGTATTAAAACTTTGATTTCCCTGTTACCTGCTGGGATATAAATCCCTGCAGTTCATGGAATATGGGGGCTTTTGGTGAAAACAGCCCCGTGTATCATGCAACAGTTGATCTTTTTTCCATGCAGTATACAAATACTGGGGCTAAATGGACCTTCATGATCTGTAGTATCCCTGGAATAATTATTTAGCTAACTTATGGAATTGCCGTTTATTTTGGCTGTTGCCTATATGTGTCATGTCCCAGGACTTGTTTCTATTCATTGACATGTATATGTGTTATACTGCTTTGCCTTTTGACCCTCCTGTCTTCCTGTCCTCTAGCTTCAGTATTGTAACTCCTCCCCTCTCCCTCATGTATGCAGCCATCTTTGTCAGGAAAAGTGTATATCTGAATGTCTCTGCTACCCTGGCAAATTATATCCTTTTCACACCGTTGTAACCAGCATTTCTTCAAGATTTCTGCACTAAATAAAGCTGGAATCTTCCCACATGCTTCTTTCGATGGAGTTGACACTATCTGACGAGTGATTTCGGTGTAAGTACTGGTTAAAACAAAGATATAAGACTATCTATAAACACCTGCTTACAGCCAGGTTATTGAGTCAGAATAGTGAAAAGGATCATAGACTGCCAGTCCCAGCCGTGGAGACAGAGACTCAGCTACAGCTACAGTCATAGCATCCATCCCTCCTCAGTGTAATCCATCCTGTGTGTATTCCATCATCATGGCTGAGGGACACTCAGTACAGGGAGGCATGGATCCCAGTCTGCTGTCCAGCGATAAGGACAAACGCTCTGTTAAGCCTACATGGAAGGTTAGAGAGAACCTTGAAAGCCTGCAGCATGAACTTTCATCAGACATTATGAATCTGTGGAAAAATTTACAGGCACATGTCTTCACCATTTCCTTGCCTGAACATAATGTATTGCCTCTAGAGGGAGCCCTAGAGACGCTGTCCACTATGCATGAGCATTACACACTCAAGTGTCAAGAATATGAAAGCATTCTGAAAAGAATCAATACACAAGATAGTCTAGAAGAACTGCAAAACTTCCAGCATCTTAATGGTGAACGAGACGGCTTAATATATGAAGCTTTGTCAAAAACAAGGGCAAGAATTGTGCAACTTCAAGAAACAACATCTTGTAATTCTGAGTCCACAAGACGTTCTAAACACAAGTCTAGGTCGCAATCTTCAAAATATTCAACACTCAGTGAGCAGCTTATAAAGGCGCGTGCAGAAGCCGAGGCGACTAAGGTTCAGGCCGCCTTTGCGCAAAAGAAAGCTGAAATGGAAGCAGAGGCAGCAGCCAGAGAAGCAGATGCAGCAAGAAGAAAGGCAGAAATAGAAGCTCTTCAGAAACAATGTGAGCATGCCACAGCCATGGCAAGGGTGAAAGTTCTGGAAGAAGCAGCAAGTGGGAGTGAAAGAGACAGTGTTGCCTTGAGCGGCATGGATGCAGAGGATCCTCTCAAGCGTACTAGAGACTATGTGTTAAGCCAAAGCAGTGAACCCCAGATTGCTATTACTGTTCCTGACAAAGCTAATATGTCTTCACAGCGACAACACATAATTCCTCCTGCAATATCCCAAAGTCAAGGTCAGTACAGCACTCTGCCTGTTCATCATCCTTATTCTTCACTCTACATGAATCACCACGGCCCTACACCTCAGCACGCTCAACAAGCTAAAACGCCAAACCCTAACAATGGCCTTGCATCATACCATACTATGGACTGTAAGCCACCTCCTGGGCTAAACGCCTATGCAGCCTCATTTACACCAGTGTTTCTTAACCAGAACGCCGAGAACAACGTGACCAACGTTACTCAGCCAGCATTTCCTTGTCCAAGATCAGAACGAACAGACATGTCAGAGTTTGCAAGATACATGTTACGCCGTGAACTTACTAAGACCGGACTCACAAGGTTTGATGACCAGCCTGAGAACTACAGAGGCTGGAAATGTGCCTTCAAATCTGCAATTAGTGACCTCGGCATCACTGCTGCTGAAGAGCTAGATCTGTTGATCCGATGGCTAGGCCCACAGTCCACAGAACGTATTAAGAGACTCAGGTCTGTTCACATTGGTAATCCTGCAGCAGGTCTTACAGCTGCCTGGGAGAGATTACAGCGAACCTATGGCAGTCCTGAAGCAATTGAGAGTGCTCTCTTCAAACGGTTGCAAAGTTTCCCAAGGCTATCTGGCAAGGACAACCAAAAATTTCAAGAGCTTAGTGACCTACTTTCAGAGCTCCAACTAGCCAAGACAGACCCTCACCTACCTGGTCTCAGCTACCTGGATACTTCTCGTGGGGTAAACCAAATAGTTGCCAAACTGCCACTTAACATTCAAGAAAAATGGGCTACAGTTGGGTCAAGATACAAAAGAGAGAATGAAGTCTGTTTTCCTCCATTTGACTACTTCTGTCAGTTTGTGAGCAACATTGCAGAGTCCAAGAATGACCCAAGCTTTTTCTACGGTGAGTCCAGCGGCCTCAGTTCACCACCTTCTAAATATGACAGCCCACACTCCGAGTACAGAAAACACAGAGGTCCAGTGTCAGTAAAAAAGACTGATGTTCTTCCCACTACCTCATCAGCTTCTGAGGAGCTCAGCTGTAAGATCAACCAAGGGGAAAAGATTGAGAACCCCAATCGCCTATGCCCTATTCATAAGAAGCCGCATCCTCTCAAGAAGTGTATTGGCTTCAGAAAGAAGCCACTTCAAGAGCGCAAGGAGCTGTTAAAGAAGTTTGGAATATGTTACCGATGTTGTGCTTCCACTGAACATGTTGCTAAGGACTGTAAAACCACTATAAAGTGCATAGAATGTGACAGTGAGAACCACGTACAAGCTCTTCACCCCTCTCAGTCCAGCCCTACACCATCTACAGATCTCCCTCCTCCGGCAAAGCATGGCGGGGAGAACACAGATCAAGCAGCAAGGTCTATTACAGTATCCTCTTCATGTACAGAAGTCTGCGGAGAGGATCTTTGTGACAAGTCCTGCGCAAGGATATGCCTTGTCAAGGTGTACCCTAATGGTCAGCCAGAAAAGACTTTGAAGGTGTATGCCATCCTGGACGACCAGATCAACCGATCACTTGCAAGGTCAGAACTTTTTGATCTGTTTAACCTAAAGGGAGATGATTACCCATATACCTTGGGCACTTGTAGTGGCATTACAGAGGTTTCAGGGAGAAGAGCCAGTGGACTTGTAGTAGCTTCTCTATTGGGAAATCTAGAGGTACCTTTGCCCACACTTGTTGAATGCAACCAGATACCATCAAACAGACAGGAGATCCCTACACCAGAAGCTGCTCTCCATCATCCTCATCTAAGGACCATAGCCAGTGAAATACCAGCTCTGGACAAAAATGCAGAGATCCTGCTTTTACTGGGAAGGGACATTCTCAGAGTGCACAAAATACGTCAGCAAATCAATGGTCCACATGATGCACCATTTGCCCAGCGCCTTGACTTAGGCTGGGTTATTATAGGCAACGTCTGCATTGACCGAATGAAAAGGCCTACCAAGATATCTTCATTTAAGACTCATATATTGCCAAATGGTCGCAGCACTTATTTTCAGCCATGCCCATGTCATTACCAGGTGAAAGAAAAGATGAGTAACTGTAAGGGGCAGCATGACCAGCAAGATGACATGGATATTTGCCTTCCATGGGATGATAGCCTTGGATCTACAGTGTTCAACACCACAAGTGATGACAACAAGTTGGCACCTGCTAGAGAAGATAAAGAATTTCTCAAAGTAATGGATAAGGAATTCACTCAAAATGATTCCAACAGCTGGGTAGCACCTTTACCCTTCCGTACTCCAAGAACAAAACTACCAAACAATCTGCAGCAAGCAGCCTCAAGATTTTCATCTTTAAAGCGTACCTTAAAGAGGAAGCCAGAGATGGAAAAACACTTTGTAGACTTTATGCAGAAGGTGTTTGATAGAGACCATGCAGAACCTGCACCGCCACTAAAGGAAGGAGAAGAATGTTGGTACCTGCCATCATTTGGTGTGTATCACCCTCGGAAACCAGACCAAATCAGAGTGGTGTTTGATTCTAGCGCACAGTTTGAGGGAGTGTCTCCCAACAATATGCTCCTCACTGGTCCTAACCTCAACAACAGTCTTCTAGGGGTCCTAATGCGCTTCAGACAAGAACCTGTTGCAATAATGGCCGACATTCAACAGATGTTCCATTGCTTCATTGTTAAAGAAGACAACAGAAACTATCTTCGGTTTCTTTGGCACAAGGACAACGACGTCAACAAGGAAGTCATAGATTATCGAATGAAGGTGCATGTCTTCGGCAACAGCCCATCTCCTGCTGTAGCAATCTATGGACTGAGAAGGACAGCCCAACAAGGTGAGAAGGAGTATGGTTCTGATGCTCGTCAGTTTGTTGAGAGAAATTTCTATGTTGATGATGGACTTAAGTCTTTACCCACAAGTGAAGAGGCAGTTGATCTTCTTACCAGAACACAAGAGATGCTGTCTGCAGCAAATCTCAGACTTCACAAGATCATCTCCACTAACCATGAGGTAATGAAAGCATTTCCCTCAGAAGATCATGCCATCAACTTGAAGAGTCTTGATCTTGGTTCTGACGCTCCTCCTGTGCGCAGCCTAGGGTTGCTCTGGAACATTGAACAAGATACTTTTACTTTCCAAGTGTCTGCTTGTGATAAACCTTTCACCAAGCGAGGAGTTTTATTTGTTGTGAACAGTATTTACGATCCTCTTGGGTTCATTGCGCCCATCACCATCCAAGGCAAGATACTGCTAAGACAGCTTACCACTGAAAATACGGACTGGGACTCTCCGCTACCTATTGAGAAACAACTAAAGTGGGAAAAATGGAAAAGGTCTCTGGAAGTGTTAGAGCAACTCCAAGTTCCACGTTGTTATTCAACCAGCTCCCTTTCAACAGCCATCAGAAGGGAAGTCCACATCTTCTCTGATGCATCAGTGGAAGCCATAGCTGCAGTAGCCTATCTGAAGACCACAGGAGCCAGCAATGAGACACATTGCGGATTCGTCTTAGGTAAGGCAAAACTTACTCCAAAACCCGCACACTCTATACCAAGACTTGAGCTTTGCGCAGCCGTGCTAGCAGTTGAAATTGCTGAAGTAATACGAGACGAAATAGACATTTCAATTGATTCATTTACATTTTACACTGATAGCAAAGTCGTGCTCGGTTATATACATAACCAGACTAAACAGTTTAACATGTATGTCAGCAACCGAGTAGAACGCATCAGGAGCTTTTCTATGCCTGAACAGTGGCAGTATATCTCCACAGAACTTAACCCTGCTGATCGAGGAACAAGACCTGCACCAATTGCACGTCTTTTAGATCACATGTGGTTATCTCCTCCAAAGTTTCTGTGTGAGGAAACTTGTCTGACTCCATCCAATGATGTCTTTGAGCTAATTGATCCTGAGTCTGATAAGGAAATCAGGCCCACAGCCTCCACGTTGTACACTTCTGTAACTTCAAAGGTCAAGCTGAAGTCACATCGCTTCGAGCGTTTCTCAACTTGGTCATCCATTGTGCGAGCTATTGCCAGATTGGTTCACATCTCTCGCTGCTTTGCTAAGGACACACCATCACAGTGTCATGGGTGGCATATGTGTAAGGAACACCCTACTGCTTCAGACCTTGAACATGCTGAACAAGTCATCATCTGTTGTGTTCAACAAGAAGTGTATCATCAGGAGATAAATTTTATCTCAAAAAACATCAGTTTGTCCAAGAGTAGTGCACTCTACAAACTCAATCCGATGCTCGATCACCACCAGTTAATGAGAGTGGGCGGCCGGATAGAGAGATCTGACCTGTGCAACAAGGAACAAAATCCTATTATCATACCAGGTGGACATTACATTGCTACATTGCTGATCAGACACCATCATGAGCTAGTACAGCACCAAGGCAGGCAGTTTACTGAAGGTGTCATCAGGTCAGCTGGTTTCTGGATTGTGGGCATGAAGAGATGTATTTCTTCTGTACTCCACAAATGTGTTAAGTGTCATAAGTTAAGAGGAAGACCGCAACAGCAGCAAATGGCAAACCTACCAGCAGACCGTCTAAGTACTGATCCACCATTTACTTATGTTGGGGTCGATGTCTTTGGTCCATGGCCAGTAGTTACTCGTAGAACCCGTGGCGGAGCTGCAAATAGCAAACGATGGGCAGTTCTGTTTACTTGTCTCAGCTTTCGAGCAGTACACATTGAAGTAATTGAATGCATGGATGCCTCTTGCTTCATCAATGCCCTTAGAAGATTCTTCTCCATTCGTGGACCCGTCAAACAGTTAAGGTCCGACTGCGGTTCCAACTTTGTGGGAGCTTGCAAGGAACTACAATTGGAAAACTTCTTGACCAACAATAGATGTACTTGGGTGTTTAACCCTCCACATTCATCCCATATGGGAGGATCCTGGGAACGCATGATTGGAATTGCACGCAGAATACTTGAATCAATGCTAATGGACAAGTCTTCTTTGCTTACTCATGAGACATTGGTCACTTTCCTTGCTGAAGTATCAGCCATAATCAATGCAAGGCCTTTAGTTCCAGTTTCCTCAGACCCTGATTCTCCAATCATTCTTACTCCTGCAACACTTCTTACTCAGAAGATCGGAACTGCTGATATTCCTCCAGGCACCTTGGACCACAGTGACATCTACAGACGCCAGTGGAAACAGGTCCAACATCTGTCTAATGTGTTTTGGCATAGGTGGAAGAGAGAGTATCTACATATGCTTCAAAGCCGTCAAAAGTGGCAGACTTCAAAACCTAACCTCCAAGAAGGTGATCTTGTTCTATTGAAGGATAAAGAAGCCCATCGTAATGAATGGCCCATGGGTCTCATCACCAAAGTTATGCCTAGCGACGACGGAAAGATTCGCAAAGTGGAAGTCAAGGTAACAAAGGGAGGTTCCGCAAAGGTCTTCTTCCGTCCTATCCATGAGCTAGTGCTCCTGCTACCAAAAGAAGAAGCTACATGAGTAACTTGGATACCCACTCAGCTTATGGCGGGGAGCATACCGCCATAGACTATGATATCACCTGTGGATTACAGTGTCGGTTGGTGGAAGTTTTGCTGATTGCGTCTTCCCCAATCTGAAGATGGGTTTACTTGAACTTCTTCACAGTTTCGCATCAGGATTTCAAATCTTCAACCTCAAGATTTGGACTTATTGTTATTGTTTGCATGTTGTTTTTTCTCTTGTTTACAGGTTTTAAGAACTACCTTTGGACTCATACTACATTCTTTCAATTTTGGTATATTATGAAATCTTAAGATTTCAGACGGGGAGTGTCATGTCCCAGGACTTGTTTCTATTCATTGACATGTATATGTGTTATACTGCTTTGCCTTTTGACCCTCCTGTCTTCCTGTCCTCTAGCTTCAGTATTGCAACTCCTCCCCTCTCCCTCATGTATGCAGCCATCTTTGTCAGGAAAAGTGTATATCTGAATGTCTCTGCTACCCTGGCAAATTATATCCTTTTCACACCGTTGTAACCAGCATTTCTTCAAGATTTCTGCACTAAATAAAGCTGGAATCTTCCTACATGCTTCTTTCGATGGAGTTGACACTATCTGACGAGTGATTTCGGTGTAAGTACTGGTTAAAACAAAGATATAAGACTATCTATAAACACCTGCTTATAGCCAGGTTATTGAGTCAGAATAATATGTATAAATGAAAAATGCAGTGCTTGGGCTTTAGGGTACGTTCACACAGCCATATGTGCGCCTTTTGTTTGTGGGAAAACCCCTTTAAGGCCCCTTCCACACTAGCGAGTGTGATGCGATGAACTCGCATCACACTCGCAACGCAAGCTGCCGGGAACGCACGGCCCGAACGCTGCACCGCGGGAGTGAACTCAGCATGTCAGTTCACTCCCGCGGTGCAGGGCTCGGGCCGTGCGTTCCCGGCAGCTTGCGTTGCGAGTGTGATGCGAGTTCATCGCATCACACTCGCTAGTGTAGAAGGGGCCTAAAGCTCAGTCTTTTTTTTTTTCTCAAATTTGACCAGTGTCTCTTCTTGTGGTAAGAACTTTTCAAAATTTAAAAATATCCCTGTGATTCTGAGATTTTTTTCTCGTGAGACATTGTAGTTTATGTTAGTAGTATCATTTTGTTGACCAGTTACTTTTTTGGTGGGTAAAAATTAAAAAAAATTCAAAGTTTCAAATGCTATACTTTTCAGACAAAAAGTCATACCACAAATATTTTTTGTAGAGACATTTTGCCATTTGTCTTCTTTATATTTCCATAATTTGTTTTATGTTCCCTTTTTTACGGATGTTAGGTTTATAGTTTTAGTAGCAAGTTCTTAAATTTTCAAGAGATTTGAAAAACGCAAAATTTTTGGTGACCAATTTAGTTTGGAAGTGCCCTTTAAAGGCACTTTATAAGCAACACCATTTTATAAACCCAACATCTCAAGCTATTCGAAACAGTACAATAGAGACCCCCAAGAAGTGACACCATTTTGAAAACTACACCCCTCAAAGAATTTATCTGGGGTTGTGGTGAGAATTTTACCCCCCATCATGCTGGTCAAAATGTAATACAAAGTAAATGGTGCAGAGTAAAAATTGCATTTTTTCTCTAATATGCCATTTTAGTGCCATTTATATTGTGCCCAACTCATGCCACTTTAGACAAACACCCCCAAATATCATTCTTCTGGTTTTCCCGAGTACGGCAATACCCCACATTTGGCAATAATTACTAGGCTGGGCACACGGCAGGGCTTAGAAGGTAAGGAGCAAAAGCTCAGTTTTCGCAAGTTTGGATTTGGAGTGTGATTTTGAAAACTACATCCCTCAAAGACTTTATCTGGGGTTGTGGTGAGCGTTTTAACCCTGAACATGCTGGTCAAAATGCAATACAAAGGGAATGGTGCAGAGCAAAAATTGCATTGCAATTTATCAAATATGCCATTGTAGTGAAAAATGTATTTTGCCCAACTCATGCCACAAACACGTTAAAAATCATTCTGCGAGTTATCCCGGTTAGGTCAATATATATGGCACATGTGGCAATAAACTACAGGATAAGCACACTGCAGGGCTGAGGGTGATGCCACACATGGCGTTTTGAAACCATTTTTGGTCCGTTTTTAAGCAGTCCCTCCAAAAACATCAGTTTTTGACCAGTTTTAATTAAGATAATCAGTAAAACCTGTCAAAAATGGATGCGTTTTCAAAAACGCATGTATTTTTTAACAGACTGCTTAAAAACGGACCAAAAACAGGTTAAAAACACCATGTGTGGCATCACCCTCAGGAGGAGGGGACCGAAATTTAGCTTATGGAGCTCCGTTTTCACTAGATTGGTGTTGGGGTGCCCCTGAGGTACCAGTACAATAGAAACCCCCAAGAAGTGACCCCATTTTTGAAAGGGCGCCCTTCAAAGGGTTGTATGAATGTTTTAACCACTAGAATGCTGACTCAAATGTAAAACAAATTCAATGGTGCAGAGTGAAAATTGCATTGTTTTCTCAAATGAGCTATTAAAGTGAAAAATGAAATCAGCCCAACTCATGCCACTGGGGGCAAACACCCCAAAAATCTTTCTGCACCTTGTTCCGGGTGTGGCAATATCCCATATGTGGCAATAAGCTCCAGGATGGAGACACAGAAGCTCAAAAGGGAATAATTGGCATTTGGAGCAGAGACATTTTACATATTTTTTTTCTTGCCATTAGGGACCATTACAGTAGAAACCCCTAAGAACTGACCCTATTTTGGAAACTACACCCCTCCATAAATTCATTTTGGGGTATAGTTAGCGTTTGAACCCCCCAGGTGGGCCCCACATAAAATGCATAATGCATAGTAAAAATAAATATCCATTATGTCGTATTGTGCCCAGCTCCTGCCACAGGAGACACACACCCCAAACACCGTATGCGTATTCACCCGGGTACGGCAATACCCCATATGGGGCAATAATCTACGGCTGAACACACAGCAGGGCTCAGAAGAGAAGGTGCGGCATGGGGCATGATGTATAAGCTGTGCATAGTACATCGGCGTAAAATCTACATCCAAAGGTCCGGGGATGTGTGATAAATACAGAAGCACATAGTCCTGTTTTTTCTGGGCATGTTTCACAATGGTAAATGGAGTCCTTCCAAATGCATTTTTGGAGCACACCCTGCACCTTTTTGTGTCCTTCCCTTCTTGGCAGTTTGAGGAACTTCTCAGGGTAAGTGCTGCCCTGGTACAATACGTGATGTGGCCTCGCTTCCAGAAGTTCTGGCACCCTCCCCCCCTTCCTGGTCTACAAAAAGAAAATACTTAATAACCACCTCTTGAAATCCCAGGAAAGTTTCCCTTTGGCCTGCACATCAATGTAGCACATAAGCATTATGTGCTACATTATACAGTGCCATCTGCATGATATGCACGACCAGCTTCTTATACAATACCCTTGATTTCCGCATGGTGTTGTATGGCTGAAGCACCTGGGCAGACAAGTCAACCCCTCCTATGTACTTGTTGTAATCCAGTATGAAATCAGGTTTGGGGGCTTCTGTACTGGTACTCTTGTTAACCCCTAGGTGCACCAGGACGTTATAGTACGTCCCCGGGGCTAGATGCTTAGCGCACAGGGACGTTCTATAACGTCCTGCTTCTGGCACCGGCTCACGAACGGAGCCGGTACCAGAAGCAGCGGCTGTCGGCTGTCTAGTACAGCTGACAGCCTGCGCTAACACCCGCGATCGGAGCCGGCTCCGATCGCGGGTGTTAACCCCTTACACGCCGCGGTCAAACATGACCGCGGCGTGTAAGTGTGTTTGCGCTGTGGATCGGATCCCCCGTGCCGCTTACCGGGGGATCCGATCCACTTCTGGGCAGCTCCGAGGACTGGCATGTGCCCCGGAGCTGCCCGGTCTCCATGGCAGTCAGACCCCTTCCGGGTCTGACTGTAAACTGTCTGAGCATGCGCAAGCTTGCTCAGACAGTTTACACTGCTCTACAATAAAATAGTATTGTAGAGCAGTGTATTGAACTTAAACCAGTGATCAGAGAATCACTGGTTCAAGTTCAAGTATGTATAAGTAAAAATATGCAAAAACACTTAACACTACACATTATAATAAATAAAAAATAAATACATAAAAATATAAGCCCCTAAAATGTCACTTTCCCATAAAAACACTTAATAAAGTATAAAAAACACAAAAACACAAAAAACCCCGCATATTTGGTATTGCCGCGTCCGTAACAATCTGTCTAATAAAACAGAATCGTTACTGGACCCGCACGGTACACGCCGTAGAAATAAAAACGCAAAAACGTTCCGAAAAAAGATAATTTTTAATTAATACCCTATAAAAAATGCTCTAAAAAGTAATTTAAATGCACTCCAAAATAAGCACACTAAAAAGAACAACTCTTCTCGCAAAAAATAAGCCCCTAACCAGATTTGTCAGCCGAAAAATAAAAAAGTTATGCATATGAAAAGATGGTGATGCTAAAATGAACAAGATTTTCTCCAAATTGGTTTTTATTCAGTACAATTGAATAAAATACACAAAACCCCCACATATTTGGTATCCCTGCGTCCGTAACAATCTGCATAATAAAACAGAATCGTTATTAGATCCGCAAAGTGAACCCCGTAAAAAACAAAACAAAAAAAAGCTCCAGAAAAAAGATCATTTTCAATTAATACCCTATAAAAATGCTCTAAAAAGGGATTTAAAAAAATGTTATGCACTCTAAAATAAGACCACTAAAAAGAACAATCCTTCTCGCAAAAAATAAGCCCTTAAACAGATTTGTGAGGCGAAAAATAAAAAAGTTATGCATATGAAAGACGGTGATGCTAAAATTAACAACATTTTTGCCAAATTACTTTTTATGCAGTAAAAATGGGAAAAAAATAAAAAATCTATATAAATGAGGTCTTTTTGTAATCGTGGCGACCCATAGAATAAAAACAATATACTATTTTTATGGTATGGTAAACAGCCAAAAAAAAAACCCATAAAAATCTTCCTGAAAAGTGATGATTTTCATTTCCTCCACCAACAAAGAGTTAATAAAATCTCACCAATTAGCCTATAGATTCCCCCAAATTACGTACCAGAAAAGTGCATCTCATGTGGCAAAAGAAATAAGCCCCTATAGGTCCACATTAAAAAAAAGAAAAAAATTATAGCCTGTACAATGTGACATAGCAAATCTAATCTGGATGGCGCCTCCTTCCCTTCTATGCCCGGCCGTGCGCCCATACAGCAGGTTACCACCACATATGGGGTATCCGTGTACTCGGGAGAAATTGGGTAACAAACTTTGTGGAGCCTTTATTCATTTAATCCATTGTAAATGTTTAATTTTCCACCCAAAATGAGTGTATTGTGAAAAAATATTACAATTTGCAGACCTCCATTTTGTTTTAACCCCTATAAAACACGTAAAGCGTTAACAAACTTCTTAAAAGTGGTTTTTCATACGTTGAAGGGTGTAGTTTCCATAATGGGGTAATTTATGAGTCTCGCTATTATTTAGGCCTCTCAGTGTCAATTAGAAGTTGAGCAGGTCCATCTAAATACAGGTTTTGGTGATTTTACAAAAAATGTGAAAAATGATACCTAAATTCTGAGCCTCATAACATTCTAGTAAAATATGTGGAATCTTAAAAAACCATCCAACATAAAGCAGACATTTGGGAAATGTAAGTTATGAATTTATTTGGGAGCTATGACCATCTGCATCAAAAGTAGAGAATTTAGAACGTTGAAAATAAAGAATTTTTCCAAATTTTTTCCAAATTTTGTTTTTTTTCATAACTAAACACAAAATATTTCATCCAAATTTTTAAACTAATTTGAGGTACAATGTGTCACGAGAAAACAATCTCAAAATCCCCTGGATATCTCATAGTGTTCCAAAACTATAACCACTTATAGTGACACAGGTCAGATTTGAAGAATGGGGCCGCGTCCTTAAGGCCAAAAGAGGCTGAGTCCCCTAGGGGTTAATACAAGGACCTCTCTATTGTCCGTGTACAAACCAGACAATACAGAGTTGCTGCATAGTGCCCTGCTCTCGTGCCTTCTAGTTTTTTGCCCAAGGAGCGACTTAGGGAGACCTCACCAATTTCTGCGTACAGTGCCGCATGGCGCAGTATTTCTGGGAGTGAGGCACTTGAATAGTGTAGTGCTTGTGTAAAAATTGTCCAGGTAGAGGTGGTAGCCCTGGTCCAGCAGTGGGTGCACCAAAACCCCACACTACCTTCCCTGTAACACCCAGGAAGGGGGGCATACACCCCAATGTACTTTCGCACAGCTTATACATCTTCACTCCATACCTTGACCCAGGGGCGTTGCTAGGGTGGTAAAAGATTCGGGGCACGGGCCCCAATGCATGTGTATTGCACTTTCAGTAATGCCCCCTCCTGTACATAACCCCCTCACATGTGGCTGTGCCAATAACAAGGTTACTTCTGGTATATACAGCTACAGAAACACAGGAGAAATCCCCATCACCACATCTTATGTTCCTCATTGTCCCTACATCTTGGTTCCCGGGCAGTGTTATCCTGCTGCCGCCCCCAACAATCTCCCCAAATACTGTAAGGCTGCGCTCACACGTTTGTCTTGCATTTAAACAAAACCAGGTGCGTGTTACCCATCACTTGTGTATTACTGGAAAATATATGTGATCAAACCAAGGCCTGTTCTAGTGCCATGTGTGAACACACTCCAAGAAATGTGCCCCACACAGCCCCCCCATAAGTAATGTGCCTCACACACAGCCCCCCCATAAGTAATGTGCCTCACATAGTCCCCCCATAAGTAATGTCCTCACACAGCCCCCCAGTAAGTAATGTGCCCACACAGACCCCCAGTAAGTAATGTGCCTCACACAGCCCCCCCCCATAAGTAATGTCCTCACACAGCCCCCCAGTAAGTAATGTGCCCACACAGCCCCCCAGTAAGTAATGTGCCTCACACAGCCCCCCCCATAAGTAATGTGCCTCACACAGTCCCCCAGTAAGTAATGTGCCTCACACACAGCCCCCCAGTAAGTAATGTGCCTCACACAGCCCCCACTAAGTAATGTGCCTCACACAGCCCCCACTAAGTAATGTGCCTCACACAGCCCCCCCAGTAAGTAATGTGCCTCACACAGCCCCCCACTAAGTAATGTGCCTCACACAGCCCCCCACTAAGTAATGTGCCTCACACAGCCCCCCACTAAGTAATGTGCCTCACACAGCCCCCCACTAAGTAATGTGCCTCACACAGCCCTCCACTAAGTAATGTGCCTCACACAGCCCCCACTAAGTAATGTGCCTCACACAGCCCCCACTAAGTAATGTGCCTCACACAGCCCCCACTAAGTAATGTGCCTCACACAGCCCCCACTAAGTAATGTGCCTCACACAGCCCCCACTAAGTAATGTGCCTCACACAGCCCCCCCAGTAAGTAATGTGCCTCACACACAGCCCCCAGTAAGTAATGTGCCTCACACAGTCCCCCAGTAAATAATGTGCCTCACACACAGCCCCCCAGTAAATAATGTGCCTCACACAGCCCCCCACTAAGTAATGTGCCTCACACAGCCCCCCACTAAGTAATGTGCCTCACACAGCCCCCCACTAAGTAATGTGCCTCACACAGCCCCCCACTAAGTAATGTGCCTCACACAGCCCCCCACTAAGTAATGTGCCTCACACAGCCCTCCACTAAGTAATGTGCCTCACACAGCCCCCACTAAGTAATGTGCCTCACACAGCCCCCACTAAGTAATGTGCCTCACACAGCCCCCACTAAGTAATGTGCCTCACACAGCCCCCCCAGTAAGTAATGTGCCTCACACACAGCCCCCCAGTAAATAATGTGCCTCACACAGTCCCCCAGTAAATAATGTGCCTCACAAAGCCCCCCAGTAAATAATGTGCCTCACACACAGCCCCCCAGTAAATAATGTGCCTCACACAGTCTCCCCAGTAAGTAATGTGCCTCACACAGCCCCCCAGTAAGTAATGTGCCTCACACAGCCCCCCAGTAAATAATGTGCCTCACACAGTCCCCCCAGTAAGTAATGTGACCACACAGCCCCCCAGTAAGTAATGTGCCTCACACAGCCCCCCAGTAAGTAATGTGCCTCACAAAGCCCCCCAGTAAGTAATGTGCCTCACACAGTCCCCCAGTAAGTAATGTGCCTCACACAGCCCCCCAGTAAGTAATGTGCCCCACACAGCCCCCCAGGAAATAATGTGCCTCACACACAGCCCCCCAGTAAATAATGTGCCTCACAAAGCCCCCCAGTAAATAATGTGCCTCACACAGCCCCCAAATCAAAAATCAAATATGGGGCTGACCTTAAACTATCATAACTGGGGTCATCTCAGAAAATGGCGCTCCCTCATACCTCCCTCCATCTCTGACTGGGCCCTAGAATTGCTACATCTCCATCGTATGGAAGAGATAATGGCCGATGTTTCTGGTACCTCAGAGAAATTCTTAAAATTGTGGCAGCCGTGGTTAGTTCTCTGAGACTCCCTGCGCTTCCCTTTGCCTACTTACTCCATTTCTACCAGTATGAATGTTCTTCCCTGTCTCCCCCCCCCCTCCTCACATATTAGGTTGTTGCTGACCTTCCTCCTTCAAAAATGAACAGGGTTCCAGGAATGCCACTTTTCCCAAAGACATAGACTACCCTCCTATTGAAACTTAGCATCAGATATACCCTCCTTATTGGCAAAGGCCTACTGACTGTGTAAACATAACATCTCCTCTTTCATGCTTATAGGGACGGGTACAGACACCCCATCGAATACCCTCACTGATACTCCCCCTGTATTTTCCTTTTGATGCCATTATTTGTTACTGTTGTAAGTAATGTAAAAAATATTCATGTTGAATAAGTTGATTGAACATATCTGGGTCACCTCTGGGTGGGCACTGTGTGTTGTTGGTGTAATGCAAAAACTTAAGGATGGCTTCAAAGTGCATCCTGCTCATCACCATGCGGAACATTGGGTGTGGTATAGTATATCTGTGCTCCAGTAGTTACTGAATGCGGGCTTCTTTATAATCCCCATAAGGAGTATTATGCCCCAATACTTCTCCATCTCTGCTGCAGTGACAGGGGTCCACCTGTAGGGTTGTGCATAAATTGAAAAGGGGTTTTAGGTAATATGCTGTGCAGCGTACAATTAAATTCAACAGCTCCTCATAAACAAAAAAAAAAAAACCTAAAAAAAAAGGCAACAGCTCTGAGCCCTGCTGTGTCAAATTTAATTCCAGGTTGACCCAAAAAGTCTGGGACCTTAGGGATATAATTATCTGGGGCTACCAATGTGGGATCAGTGGAAGTCCCAGGCACTTCTCCAGCATAAACCCTACGGCGCCTCCTCAGGGGTTCTTCCAGGCAACTGGAAGATGAGGAAAAGGAGAGGTAGAAGGGGACATCATTCGCACTAGCTGACTGTGTCAGAGACCAGCATTTTGGTGTAACAGTAATGCTCAGCTCCTCTCTCCAGCGATACCAAACCAAATTGGTGCCGCTGGAAGGAGGAGGAAGGAACTAAAACCTGACTGGCCAATGGCAGCGTTTTGGAGCTAAAAAAACGTGGGTTTAGTTCCTTCCTCCTCTCTCCAGCGATACCAAACCAAATTGGTGCCGCTGGAGGGAGGAGGTAGGAACTAAACCCACGTTTTTCGGCTCCAAAATGCTGCCATTGGCCAGTCAGTTTTAACTGGCCAATCGCAACGATCGGTGGGCGGGACCGATCTGATTGGCCGGGTAACTTCGGTAGGTTCTCCTGCCTTTGTTACCCGAGTCCCAGTCATGCAACATGGAGAAACACAATTTACGAGTATGGCACTGAGTGTGAATCGAAGGAGGTGGCACAGCGCCAAAGGATACCTGTCATGAGGAGCCCTTTTTTGGGCTCCCCCGTGTCCCCATAGAGAATAGTGTACACATTGCCAAACTTTTTTTCTTCTTTGAAATCAACGCATGACAGTGCAGTTTCCCTGATAGTGGTGAGGGGGCTCTTCACTGGCCATTCCCATGGGACAAGAGAAACAGCTCTGCATTCCCTTTAATATATAAAATAAATAGGGCAGGTGATAACAGTAAACTAATACATTTTGTAATATACTTCAGTAAAGTAGATTATCTGTGCCTTTTCTCTGCTTATTTTTCCTGTAGAGAGCAGTGCATTTGAAAGCATTCTTAGGTCCATCCATTCAGACTAATAAGCAGTGTAACTCTATCCATAGAGACTATTTCCCCTGAAGATTCAACTATCCAATGTGATAAGTGCCTACAGAAAGCCCCTGGATAGTTATCCCTGAGCTGTCAATGGTGTGCAAAAAAGGAAAACATTTACACAAACTGCTTACATAACGAAGAAAGGCAGAGGAAAAAGAAGGGCGCAGGAACATATTTTACTATAATTATTGCACTATTCATTTATGCAACTTTGTCAAAATTTATTTACACTTCAGACTTTTAATTTTTAGCCTGATTTTAGATAACCTGCAATACTTGTATTCTGGAATATATTGTAGCTGACAGTTTTACAGGTAGCCATTGTTAGGCCACTAGCTGCCATGGGAACTGTGATCAGCCAGTTGCTTTATAAGCAACAGTCAGCATTGAATGTGGCATATAAAAGGTTCCACTGCTGTGCAGCATAGTCCAGCTGTTGGTCACAGTGGTAATTGCTGGAAAAGGCCTCTGCAATCATACTGATTTAAATGCACACTATATATATGAAACAGTCACCAACGATCTGAATAGGTACTTAAGGGGGTATTCTCCTCTCGACATTCACATTTTAATTACCGTATATACTCAAGTATAAGCCGACCCGAGTATAAGCCGAGACCCCTAATTTTACCACCAAAAACTGGGAACAACTACTGACTCGAGTATAAGCCGAGTGTGGGAAATGCATTGATCAAACCCCCCCAGTAGTATACAGCCTGCCAGCCCCCATGTAGTATACAGCAAGCCCCAGGTAGTATACAGCAGCCCGCCCCCACAGCCCTTAAAAAATAAACATAATAGTCACCCTCCGATGTCAGCGTGTTCCGTCTTCTTTCTTCTCCGCGGCTCCTCTTCTTTCTTCTGGCATGGACGCGGCCATGTTTTCGTCTAGCAGGCGCATACTATGACGCGGCCGCTGCTGATGTCATAGTATGCGTGGCCACGAAGAAAACATGGCCGCCTCCATGCCGGGAGAAAGAAGAAGAGCCGCGGAGAAGAAAGAAGACGGAACACGCTGACATTGGGGAGCCGCGCTGACATCGGAAGCCGAGTATATACGTTTATTTTTTTAATGTGGGTAAATGTTTTTTGTAATAGACTCGTGTATAAGCCGATGTTTTTCAGCACATTTTTTATAGACGAGTGTATACAGTACTGTATATACTCGAATATAAGCAGAGTTTTTCAGCAGAAATAAAAATTATTGAAGAAATGTATTATATACATGGCAGATTAATTAAATTAGATGTTTATATCCAGGTGAGAATTTCCCTTAAAAACATTAGATTAGCAGCAATTTCCCAAATTCCCTACTTTTTTTAATAACAGAAACAAATAATGAAGAATGTATAACTAAAATATAACCACAAACCAATGAACACATTATAAATTGATTCCCGTATAAAATTGACACACCTGCAGAAAGTGGACAAAAAAGGCCAGCTCATGAGAGGGTAAAACAGGTTTAATTAAATAACTGCACATTATATGGACCACTAGTCCATTATATTGATAATTTGCAGACTTTATTTTACACACAATGTAAATGTGAAGTCTTCTTCTTACACCATGGAGATGTAAATATCACCATGTATCGATACTATTCTTCAGAAAGAATATATGCAAACTGTGTGCTTCAGTCACACGTTTAGTCTGAATCTGAGTTCCTATGAGAAGATTTACGCTTTTTCTTTTTCTTCTTTTTATCTTTTTTCTTCTTTTTCTTCTTGCTTTTTTCTCTGGAGTCATTTGAGCTGTCACTGCTGTCTTCAGATGTTGAATCTTCAAGCAGTTTTTTGAGCTGCTGAATCCTGTAATGTGAAGTACACTTGGTGAACAAACCTATGTTTTACACTATATTCCCCAATATACCTTTCTTATAGCAGCTTCTCTATTGGCCCCTAGTGAGGTTTACACAATTAAGATAATTTTTGACCCATTACTTTACAATTGTGCTCTGTTTTATTTCCATTTTAGCCCCTATAACTCAGTGATGGTGAGTGTAAGAGTCCAGACTGTGAGTGGGGACTAGACACTTCATGATTCCTCTGTGCTGGGAGATGCTGTGTACTGACAATGTGCTTATCTAAAGCTAATTAACACTTTTATTTAGCTTCTGAACATTCTACTGATATCACACAGAAAAAGAGAGGAGACAGATCAGAGATGAGAGATAAGATCTATGTAACACGCAATGACATTCTCAGCTCTGCTATATCTTAGCCATAACATACAGTGTGAGCTCTATACACATACACCACATAAAACACAATACTCAAAAGAAAGCACACTAAATAGTAAATAACGCAGACCTATTGCTGATTGGTGTGAGTAGAATGGCTGGGTTCATATAAGTGATATGTCCTGGGGTGTATAGAGTGTGCTCCAGTGCGAGACGAGACCATTCAGGTCCCAAACAGAGGATATTATCTACCAAGGATCCTCTAAAGATCTTTATGATCGGTACTCATAAGGGGATATATCAAATTAGCAGAAAGTAGGTATAGGGAGAAGGAAAGAAAAATCACAGGGGATATAAGTTAAGCTATAAAAACACCATTTATGTTAAAATCAAGTCTCCAGAGTTCTACCTCCTTCTCTAAACCTACATCTGTATTGATCTCTTATTACAAATGTGGGGGTGCTCCAAAATATCCAGACACACCACTTGCTAGGCTGTTTAGATAAAACAAGCATATTGCCATTGCTCATTTAGGCCATTTGGTGCCACCAACCTATGGTTCACTGTTCCAATCCCATCCCATCTCTGGGTATAGCACCATGGTAATCCCCACAAATCTTAACATACCAAATTCACCACCATGATGTTGATGCATATGTCTGTACATTACCCCTTAGGACAAACAGTTTATGAAGTCTTTAACCCCTTAACGCTCTGCGCCGTAGCTCTACGGCGCAGAGGTATAAGGGCTGTATGAAGAGGGCTCACGGGCTGAGTCCTCTTCATACAGAGGTGGGGGTTTTTGCATATTGCACAAAACCCCCACCGCTAATAACCGCGGTCGGTGCTTGCACCGATCGCGGCTATTAACCCTCTAAACGCCGCCCGCAAAGTCGCGGGCGGCGTTTAAAAGACGGCGGCGCGTGGGCGCCGCCATCTTTTTTTCGATCGCCACGCCCCCGAACGTCATCGGGGGGCGGCGATCGGTTGCTATGGTAGCCTCGTGTCTTCTTTTGACACGAGGCTATCTGGCAGCTGCAGATTCGTTACAATGAGCCAGTGGCTCATTGTAATGAATGTGCTGCAAAAATGCCATATATTGCAATACAGAAGTATTGCAGTATATGGTAGGAGCGATCTGACTATCTAGGGTTAATGTACCCTAGATGGTCTAAAAGATAGTGAAAAAAAAAATAAAAAAAAAAGTTTAAAAAATAAAAAAAATTAATAAAATATTAAAAGTTCAAATCACCCCCCTTCCCCTAGAACGGATATAAAACATAATAAACAGTAAAAATCACAAACATATTAGGTATCACCGCGTCCCAAAATGCCCGATCTATCAAAATATAAAAACGGTTACGGCCGGCGGTGACCTCCGAGGCGGGAAATGGCGCCCAAATGTCCGAAATGCGACTTTTACACCTTTTTACATAACATAAAAAAATGAAATAAAAAATGATCAAAATGTCGCACAGACCTCAAAATGGTAGCAATGAAAACGTCGCCTCATTTCGCAAAAAATGACCCCTCCCCCAGCTCAGTGCGCCAAAGTATGAAAAAGTTATTAGCGTCAGAAGATGGCAAAAAAATTTTTTTCTTTTTTGTACACATTCGTTTAATTTTTTAAAATGTATTAAAACACAATAAAACCTATATAAATTTGGTATCACCGCGATCGCACCGAACCAAAGAATAAAGTAGGCGTATTATTTGGAGCGAAGAGTGAAAGTCGTAAAAACTGAGCCCACAAGAACGTGACGCACGTGCGGTTTTTTTTCAATTTTTCCACATTTGGAATTTTTTTTCAGCTTCGCAGTACACGGCATGTTAAAATAAATAACATTACGGGAAAGTAAAATTTGTTACGCACAAAATAAGCCCTCACACAGGTCTGTACACGGAAAAATGAAAAAGTTATGGATTTTTGAAGTTGGAGAGCGAGAAATGAGCCGGAAAACCCTCCGTCCTTAAGGGGTTAATAACAAAGACCTCAACTGATACATTACTCGTGAATGTTTTGAAGACAGATATAAAACGGAAAGGAGATGCAGTCACCCCCACATTTGAAGCAACCCCATGGTTTTCGATCCAACTATCTGATAACTTGGGCAGTACAAAATGACCATGTACTAGCCTGATCGGCCACGTCTGAATATAATGAAGGGGCGGGGCCCAACCAAGTTTTTGATAACCTCATCCATCAGCACAAAGAAGCAGTGTTGTTCTTACCGGCTCTGCCCCCTTGTTATAGGTGGCTATCAATCGGCACAGGCCCTCATCTCGTTTCCCTTGTTGGTACTAGTAAATAATACACTCTGATTAAACTGTCATGCATTTTTTAATGCTCATCTCGGGACATTGGTTGGGATATCCTTGCTGTTGGAACCGGACCCCAAGGTCGTCCACCTGAGTCTTATATTCTTGTGGGGTATTACAATTCCTCCTAACTCTCAGGTTATTGCCCTTTGTTGTGTCCCTAATGTACGTAGGTAGAGACTCCACAAGAGGTCTGAGGATCCTAGCTACAAAAATGTGTGTTTTGACATAGGGAGTTGAAACCCCTGAAACTATTGACCATGTGCCGCTGGTGGTTGCTGAGGCAACCCGTTTCATTCACCACCTCCCCGAAATGTGCCCACCCTCCTATCCCACGCCATGACAGGAGCACCACTGCATCATCATCACGTGTTGATCACAAGTTATGTATTTTTCAACAGCAAAAAGTAGGGGAAAAAAAATGCGTAAAAAAACTATACAAAATTGGCAAATCCAGAATTGTACTGATCTGGAGGATAAAAGTTAAAGGATTTATTACCTGTGTCGTAGGACACAATTGTGGCTTCTACAATGTACAATGTATTATTGGCGCATGGCAATAACAAATGAGGCAGAAGTTCTGCATTGTCGTTATTTACATCAGAATGGGGTCGATACACCACATTAACTACCCCTCATTATGTAAAAGGACATAATATTTTTTTTTTGTTTTTTTTATGGCATTCACGATGCAGTGTAAAAGGGCATTCACCATCATAATCGTAAACCAAGCTTCTTATGCCCTGGTTTTTACAAATTAATTTGTGCAAATGAGTCTGAGGGGCTCCAGATTCCATGGGTGTTAATGCAGCCTGGGGCACTTTAGGCTCATATGCATACATTTTAAAAGGGCATGGGAAGCTTAAAAAAGTGGATCCTGCCAGATGGGGCACACACCAGTATTTCAGTGTTCTTGGTTTACAATCCTTGTTCCTGGTGGTGAATGCCCTTTAACCCCTTTGTGTCCAAGCCATTTTGACCTTTAGGACCAGGCCTGATTTTTAAAATTTGCCCTGTGTCATTATAGGAGGTTATAACTTCGTGGTGCTTTAACTTAACCAGGGGATTTTGAGATTGAAGTACAATGTGTGACAGTAAAACAAAGTAATCGAAAAATTGATGATATCTTTTGTGTTTAGTTATGAAAAAAATTGAAATTTCTTAAAATTATTCATTTTCAAAGTTCAAAATTTTCAGCTTTCCAGGCAGATAATGATAAAGTTACTTGGGTGCTATGACTAACATTTCCGGAATGTCTGTTTTATATCGGCATAGAGTTTTATGCATCCTCTCTCTTTTCTAGGTTGTTAGGAGGTTCAGAATTTTGGGTGCAATTTTTCTCATTTTTATGAAAAGTGCCAAAACCCTTATTTAGAGGCACCTGCTCAGTTTTAACTGACTTTGAGAGGCCTAAACAGCAGGGCTCAATAGCTAATAATCAGATTTTATTAACGCTTTCTTGGTGGTTAAAAAATCATTAATTCTTGTTTATGGTTTTTAGCATTTTTTTTCACCGGATGTTCACCATACCATAAAAATGTATGTGTTATATTTATTCTATGGGTTATCACAATTACAGTGATAACCCATTTATATGGCTTTTTTATGGTTAACTTGTTATGCAGAATATAGAACTCATTTTGTGAGAAATTTGCTTGTTTTTGTATCGCCATATAACAATGGGCAGAACGTTTATATTTTTTTGTTTACAAAGCCGGTTTATAGCTTATTTTTTGCGGGAGAAACTATACTTTTTAGTATCATGTCGGGGTAAATGTTACTTTTTGATTACTTTTTATGAGGTCAGATGTGAAAATTTCATAATTTTTGCAAGTTTTTTTTTTACGCCGTTCACCGTACGGGTTCAGTGACAATTTTATTTTATTGTACGGGTTGTAACGGACGTTGTGATGCCCAATATGTTGTGTTTTTTGGGTGATTTTCACTTTATTTTTTATTGGATTATTGCATGGGATGGGACTTCAAGGGACTTTTATTCTTATTTTTTTTAACTGCATTTTTTTTTTTTTTTTTGTCCCAGCGTGGGACATGAACAAGTGTTCATTGTAATATACTGCAATACTAATGTATTGCAGCATATTACATAGTAAGCCTATGCATTCGGCACAGGCTGACATCAGCAATGTTAGATCGTGCTGTAAGCATGATCCTAACAGGCTTCTAGTGAAGGCAACCCTGGGGTCCTTATCGGGCTCTAAGAGTTGCCATGGCAACGGCACGGCGATTCACCATAGACACTGCGGTCACAATGACCGCGGCATCTATAGGGTTAAACAGCCGGGATTGCTATAGTCGTGATCCTGGCTGTTACTGCGGGATTCCGGCTACCGGGTAATCACCATGACGTGATACTACGTCAAGGTGCGAGAACGACCTGCTTGCTATGACGTAGGTGCAGAAAGGGGTTAAGTACACTGCATGGTGAACACCATCAAAAACAAAACAAAAATAAACACACTTATCAAACAGATCACATGAACCTCCTTCTGTTGGCTTCTTATGGGTAGAAAGGTCTGGCTGATGAGGTAAAAGACGGAAGGCTTCACTTCACATATCAAAGCGGTGCCAAACTTTATTAGATGCTCATTGGTAAATTACTTAATATCCTGCCCTCACACTTAAACATACATTACAAAAGACATGAGATAACGTGGTCAACCCCCTTAATCATTGCAGAATAATTACCTCATTTGTTTTTCTTCATTTGCTTTCTCCTTCAGTAATCCATACATTGGGTCTTCATGAGCCTATAGAAAAACAAAACAAACAAACGATAAAATAAACAAACAAACAAACAAACTCTTCTAACCCTGGACGAGCATGGCAGTTATGGCCCTTTTTCGTTTTTGCATTTTCACTTTTCACTCCCCACCTTCAAAAAAATAAAGAGCTGTTTGGGCTTGTTTTCTGCGTAACAACTGGATTTTTATAGTGATGGTATTTATTATTCCATGCCGTGTACTGGAAAGCGGGGAAAAAAATTCAGAATGCAGCGAAAATGATGAAAAAATGCATTTGCGCCGTTTTCTTGTGGGCTTGGATTTTACAGCTTTCACTAAGCGCCCCAAATCACATGTCTAGTTTATTCTTTGGTTCGGTCCGATCACGAGGATACCAAATTTGTACAGGTTTTATAATGTTTTCATACATTTAAAAAAATTTAAACCTTCTGTACAAAATAAAAATTAAAAAAAAAAAAAATTTCATTTTGCCATGTTCTGGCACTAATAACTTTTACATACTTCAGTGCACGGAGCTGTGTGTGGTGTAATTTTTTGCGACATTTGATGAAGTTTTTAATGCTTTCTTTTTGAGGACTGTATGGGCTTTTGAGCACTTTTTATAGAATTCTTTATATTTTTCAAAATGGCAAAAAAAAAGTGGCATTTTCGACTTTGGGCGGCAATTTCCATTACGGGGTTAAACGCTTGGAAAAATCGCTAATATATTTTGATAGATCGGACATTTTGGGACGCGTCGATACCTAATGTGTTTATGTCTATTTTTTCATATTTTTTTTTACCATTATTTTAGATCCTCCAGGGTAATTTAACCCTGCAGGGTCCGATTGCTAATACTATATACTGCAATACTACTGTATTGCAGTATATACCTATTTTACAATTATTTTTAATAGCCTGCCCTCTGCTTGCTATTATAAATCATTGCACCTTGCAAGCCTACGAGTCTCAATGAGACTCTAGGCTGCCATAGCAACCGATCGCCGCCCACTGATGACGTTCCAGGGGGCGGCGATCGGGCATCCAAGATGACGGCCGGCATTTAACAGCACCGACCGCAGCAGTGACAGGCGGGTGTTGGCCGTTTTCCGCTGTGTATGTAGAGAGCTCAGCTCGTGAGCTCTCTCAATACACCCCTTGCCGCGCGAGGACGATATAGCTCGTCCCCGGTCGGCAAGGTGTTAAAATGCAGTAATTTACAATATTTAAAATCCACATACTTTATTCACATTGCTATAAAACAAGATTTCTCTTCTTTTTGGTTTGTATACACTTGAGTATAACTTGACCTAAATAAAAGCCTAGGTACCTCCTTTTAGCACAAAAACTGGGAAAACCTATTGACTCTAGTATAAGCCAGTGTGGGAAATACATTGGCCACAATCACCCCAGTAATGTAATGCCCAGCAGCCTCCCACTCATGGCCCCTTGTTATATAAAAATAAATATAAATCTGTTTATATAAAAAATCTGTTGCTTGCTCAGTTACTTTTGTGTTGATGTATTTTAAGAAATAACAGTGCTGGCACAATTACTATGGGCTGGTAGATAATGCAGCATTGCTGGTCATGACATTCAATTGCTCAAAACACATTAGAAGACTATCAAATAAACAGCTTCTAAACCCTTCCATACAGGCTTACTACATCACTTAAAGGAAATCTACCATTTGATTTCATGCATTATGAAGCAAACATACCTTAAGCGGCTGTAGATACACTGATGCAGAAGCATATCTTGTTTAATCCCTGAGCTGAAAGTTATTTACAAATTTATTGCACTGGTCTAAAGAACTATGTAATCACCATGTTGTGCCTGCAGAAGTAATCAATCGCAAGCTGCTGTGTATGAGTGATCCAGCTCAGGTTGATTAGTCCTGTCTGAACAGTTCAGGAAGCTCCGTGTAATGTGTTTATGAAGGGCAGGTGGAATCAAATTCAGCTTTCCCAAGAGCCTGAATGTTTTTATAGTTTTTTTCAGCATAACCACACAGCTCAGGGATTGAACAAGATATGCGTCTGCATCAGTATAGATACAGCATTCTCAAGGTATGTTTGGTCCATAATGCATGAAATCAAATGATTGCTACAGTTCAGTTTTTTTTAGAAGTTATTGTACAGATATAACAGTACTTGTATGCACACATAGGAGCAAAGACAGCCAGAGTGTCAGGACTTTAACTCGTGTTTTAACAAACGCATGCATTAACACAATGTTAACATTTGCGTTCTGTAAATGCAAATGTTAACAGGTGTTTAAAATCTTTCTTCAGCTTTTACAATGTGTTTTGAAAACGCATGCATTAAACGTGACCGCACCCCAAGAGTTGGTTAAGTTGTTAGTAATTAAGAGACACTTCGGGTACCTGCAGAACCAGCTCCACTGCTGTAATTGTCTTTTGGCTTCACACACACACAGCTGCTTTAGCGCGGACTGTTCTTCCAACCTTGCAGACACAGTACTCCTGTGTTTACACTGCACTTGACCTGTCGTTTCTGCTTGATGCTCCGTATGCATTCCTTCTTTGGATGCCAAAAAGTTACTGTTTCTCCTCTGTTTACACGCAGACACTTGCACGTGCTTAACCCCTTAACGCTCTGCGTCGTAGCCGCTGACACTTGCGGCGATCGGTTGCCATGACAGCCTCGGGTCTTAGTCAGACCCAAGGCTGCATGGTTTCTGAAGATTCGTTACAATGAGCCATTGTGTCATTGTAATGAATCCTATGCAAAAACGCCATATACTGCAATACAGTAGTATAATATTGCAGTAAATAGTAGGAACAATCTGACCATCTAGGGTTAAAGTACCCTACATGGTCTAAGAAATAGTGGGGAAAAAAACCCCAAAAAACCCAAAAAAAACAACAACATTCCAGGGGAGGGGGCCGGCCGGCGGCTATAACGCTCCAGGGAAGGGGGCCTTGGCTTATACTTAATAGGTTTTCCCAGTTTTTGGTGCCTTGCCTTATACTCGAGTATATACGGTACCTTACACCAGTCCCTGGTTCCTGCAGTGCACAACTCCATCTGTCTGTTCACACCGCTGGCTAGGCTGGAAGTGTTGTGTTCCTATCTAGTGGCTTCAGTAGTCAGAGGAGGGTTAATGGTGGTGGCACTGGTTACATTTTCAGCCAAGCGGAAAGTGCAAATGGAAAGCCGCTCTCCCTCGATAAAATCTGTTGTCCCTGAGCAGAACAAGTTTACAGACAATGCAACTTTTTTTGTTAATGAATAGAAAGATTTTTTGAAGGAACACAGGTATCATGTTAAGCAGAGAAATTAGTTATATTTCATGTGAAGTTAGTTACTATGGCCACTTACCACTCTGAACTGCTCAATCTTTTGATTTCCTTTGATGAAATAGGGACATTCGCGATCGCCGGTTCTGTGACCATACTGCTTACATCTCCAACCTAAAAAAAAAATAAAAAAAAATATATACACACACACCCCACTTTATTAGGTACACCATGCTAGTAATGGGTTGGACCCCCTTTTGCCTTCAGAACTGCCTCAATTCTTCGTGGCATAGATTCAACAAGGTGCTGGAAGCATTCCTCAGAGATTTTGGTCCATATTGACATGATGGCATCACACAGTTACTGCAGATTTGTTGGCTGCACAACCATGATGCGAATCTCCCGTTCCACCACATCCCAAAGATGCTCTATTAGGTTGAGATCTGGTGACTGTGGAGGCCATTTGAGTACAGTGAACTCATTGTCATGTTCAAGAAACCAGTCTGAGATGATTCCAGCTTTATGACATGGCGCATTATCCTGCTGAAAGTAGCCATCAGATGTTGGGTACATTGTGGTCATAAAGGGATGGACATGGTCAGCAACAATACTCAGGTAGGCTGTGGCGTTGCAACAATGCTCAATTGGTACCAAGGGGCCCAAAGAGTGCCAAGAAAATATTCCCCACACCATGATACCACCACCACCAGCCTCAACCGTTGATACAAGGCAGGATGGATCCATGCTTTTATGTTGTTGACGCCAAATTCTGACCCTACCATCCGAATGTCGCAGCAGAAATCGAGACGCATCAGACCAGGCAACGTTTTTCCAATCTTCTACTGTCCCATTTCGATGAGTTTGTGCAAATTGTAGCCTCAGTTTCCTGTTCTTAGCTGAAAGGAGTGGCACCCGGTGTGGTCTTCTGTTGCTGTAGCCCATCTGCCTCAAAGTTCGACGTAGTGTGCGGTTAGAGATGCTCTTCTGCCTACATTGTTTGTAACGGGTGGCGATTTGAGTCACTGTTGCCTTTCTATCAGCTCGAACCAGTCTGCCCATTCTCCTCTGACCTCTGGCATCAACAAGGCATTTCCGCCCACAGAACTGTCGCTCACTGGATGTTTTTTCTTTTTCGGACCATTCTCTGTAAACCCTAGAGATGGTTGTGCGTGAAAATCCCAGTAGATCAGCAGTTTCTGAAATACTCAGACCAGCCCTTCTGGCACCAACAACAATGCCACGTTCAAAGGCACTCAAATCACCTTTCTTCCCCATACTGATGCTCGGTTTGAACTGCAGGATATTGTCTTGACCATGTCTACATGCCTAAATGCACTGAGTTGCCGCCATGTCATTGGCTGATTAGAAATAAAGTGTTAACGAGCAGTTGGACAGGTGTACCTAATAAAGTGGCCGGTGAGTGTGTATATATATACACATATATATTTAATACTTAAAAAATTGTAGCCATATGGCACTACTGGTAGATCATATGTGTAGGTGCAATAGAGGCTGGACAGCGTAAGGCTTCCAGCAAGCACAACAATAGAGTAGGGGCCAGCCAGTTCAAGTCTCAGTAAATTTTTTGCATCCTATGTGGAGACTTCACAGAGAGATCAGGTAAAATGGAAAAAGATTTGCACTTTTGCACAGTTTGAGGTTTGGGTCCCAACAACTGATGCAAACAAGGTGTCAAGTGGCCCATTGTCACATTGGAAAAATAGCCCTGATTAACTTACACTGCATAACCTTCACTTCTTTGCCCAAAGGCATCCATAAACCTCTGGTAGGAGCATGGGCAAGGAAATCTCTGGCATGTTCATTGCCAGGTAAATCAGGAATACAGTCTTCAGGCTTTGGTTCATCTTCCTGAAAAAGAAAGAGCAGGATAAAAAAAAACATCTGCACATCCATACTTCGATGTTATATCTTTACACTATGGGGGTCATTTACTAAGGGCCCGATTCGCGTTTTCCCGACGTGTTACCCGAATATTTCCGATTTGCGCCGCTTGTACATGAATTGCCCCGGGTTTTTGGCGCACGCGATCGGATTGTGGCGCATCGGGGCCGGCATGCGCGCGACAGAAATCGGGGGGCGTGGCCGAACGAAAACCCGACGTATTCGGAAAAACCGCCGCATTTAAAAACCGAAAATGTGTCGCTTGGGGAGCGCTCACCTTCACCTTCTATGGGATGGTGCATTCCGGGGCGTTAAGATTATTTTCGGCGCTGCAGCGCCACCTGGTGGACGGCGGAGGAACTACCATCTTAAATCCCAGCCGGACCCGAATCCTGTGCAGAGAACGCGCCGCTGGATCGCGAATGGGCCGGGTAAGTAAATGTGCCCCTATATATCCACAATTAGATGTGTAAGGCAATTACGGTAAGTTAGATTTCCAAAGCAAAAAATGCCTTGGACCAGATTTATCAAGTGTTTTAGGCACTTATAAGGGACTTGGCTTAAGAAAGTGAACATGGTTTAAATAGCAACAACATACTTAAAAAATGTGCAACTATTTTGGTGCATTTTCTTGCATAAACTAACTAATTATACAAAACATCTAATAATGTGGCAGATTTATCATCAGCATCTACCACTGTAATAAACCTGGTGCAGTTTAAAGCAAACCTGTCACCAGGAATGTAATTTTTGGCTAGTGACAGGTTCGTACCCTATGCATTCATTTTAAACATGCCTTTGTCAGCATGTGGGGAATCCCGGTGGAGGGGCAGCTGCAGCCTGCATGTACGAATGTCTACTCACCCCCCTCCCTCCTCTATGCACATGACATGAAGCGGGCGGGACGAGGAAGCTGTATAAGTGTGGAGGAGAGGAGTCACAGGCAAACACAGGCTGCAGCTGCCCCTTACCAGGGACTCACCACATGCTGCTGGCAGGGAATCAGGTAATGTGAATTAAACATATATAAATTACAGAAATCAGAAAGGCCTAGGCTATTGGCACTGTCACCAGCTAAAAATACCATTCCTTGTGACAGGTGCGCTTTGAAGGGGTTGTCCGATGAAGCAAGTTAGACCCCCACCAATAAGCAAGTAAAGCGCTATACATTAGATAGGGCCCAACTTGCTTTGTTGGAAAAGCCCTTTAAGGCCGTCTAGGCAAACAGTAAATCTACATAACTTCTCCTAGCACATGATGTAGAAGAGGCAATTCATACCTTTATTAGTCCGGGTGGCGGTTTTTCATAACTAAATAAAAAAAAAAAAAATCAAGAATGATGAATAACTACAGGTAAAAAGTATAACGTACAAATCACAAGAGTATCCATTACATTTAAACATGTTTGAGATATATTAGAAAATGTCTAGAAAATATGGTTACTGCACATAGCTGATGCAAAGGATTTAACATAAAGGACCCATCTCTCATACCAATATTAATATACAGAATAACCTCAAACTAATTCCTACATGTCCCTGTAGGTAGCCAAAAACAATGGTAGAGGTTTACTGCAACAACATAGAACAGAAAAGTTATGCTAGGTCTGCGACCATCGTTCACTGCAGGAAATAAGAAAACAGAATAACTGCTTCACAAGTTGCATTTAAATTGTTTACATTACAAAAAAAAATTGACATCACATTTACGTAATGCTAATGTAACCAAAAATGTTAATACATTGTAAACTCCATGCCCCTGGGCTTTGGGGGGGACCAACACCATTCAAAAATTAAAGCAGAACTGTCTCTATAATGGTTTTCCTGCCTTTATTCTGTGATATTCCTATATTCTGCCTCTTCTCTGCATAATGCAGAATGCCAGCCCTATGGTGTCTTGTCCCCTGAGCTCCAGCATAAAGCATTGATTATTAAAACAACCACATGGATTTAGTGGTTTTAACCCTAGCATACTTACACAATACAGAATCCCCTTCTGGCTCTGTCCGCTGTCACTGGCTCTGTGGCAGGTTAAGGGCAGGAGAAGGGAGGAATAAGCGCAGAAGGAAGGCATGAGTAATTAGCAGCCGATGGAGAGAGAAGGGGAGTCGCACATACCAGTGTGCAAGTATGCTTGGGTTAAAACCTTTTTACATGACATGTGTGACTTTAACCTGATAGGATAGTTTTATTAATTACATTTTTTTCAGTTGCCAATAATTGACTACAAATGTGAAAAAAATAAGCTTGCCATTTTTATTTTTTTTTAAATTAAGTAGTAACTTTTTCCAAAATGTTATAAATATGTACAGCATTATTCCATCACTATTTCCCGGGTTGAGCTACAGATGCATAGGGTGCATGTACTTCTGCAAAGTAAAAGTGAAAAAGTCTCCTGCAGCTTCTTGTATATTCTGAATTCAGGTGACAGGCTGGAGGGGGGCCTATATCTCCATGCACGGGGCATGTGCAAACAGGATGTATATAGCCATATGTCGTCAACGGGTTGAGATGTGAGTGGCAGCTGTAAGATGGGTTGGTACAATTGTATGAAAGGAGTTTTCTTATTTCACCGTTTGTTCTTTAACTAAAAATAACATCTGGCAGTAGGTGCCATGAACTTACAAGATCTCAACATGCTTGATCTTTTGTATCTCCTGTGAAGTATGGCTGCTACCACTGCTGCTTCTCCTCCTTTTACTATCACTATGATGGCTGCTACTACTTCTCCCTGGTGTCACAGGCCCATCATCTTCGCTCCTGCGCCTTTTTTCTTCTTTCCTTCTATGGGACATTTTGTAGTTGCTGTAATGTAATGTAATCGCATCAGAAACATACATGCAACAAATGCAGTCTCCATAAGTATTGGCAAGATGTTATATAAAGCCACAAAGCTAATTGCTTAACATTGTTTGCACTGTGGAGGAATACATCTCTAAAAGGAATACTATTATTAGATTAGAGCTATGGAGCGAGCGGGGCGGTCCGGGGAAGAGGCAGCGCCTCGGGCCGCCCCCTCATGAATACATTGGACCACTTTGCAAGAGGTCCGGTGATTACATTGTACTCCGCCGCAGTGTTAGATAGCATTATCGGAGGTTTCCGGTAACGCCATCACTCTAACAATGCAACGTTTGATCAAGCACTAGGAGCTGCTTACTTTAGAAAACAGCTGCTAGTGCCGAAAATTTAGGTGACAGGTCCTCTTTAAGAGGGGAAGGTTTATGTCTGCAAAAAGAAAAAGCTTTAATATAAATGTTTTGATTAAAAAATAAATAAATGTGGACTCAAAATTTACAGAATTTATGTGCACAAAATCTGCTGTAGTTTATGGTTGTAGTAGTAGTAAACTAGACACCATTTCTACCACACATGCTTACTACACCTCAGCTACAGTATGATCTGCCAAAGGAATTGTTACATTGGAGACCGGAAAGCTTTTAATTATGATGAGTAACTTCCATTGTGCTTTCCACTAGCGAATAAAGGCCCCCAACACACACTGAATAAAGATCCTCTGAAATGCACACACCGTCTAATACAGTGATGGCGAACCTTTTAGAGCCTGAGTGCCCAAACTTCAACCAAAAGCCACTTATTTATTGCAAAGTGCCAGCACAGTAACTTAAGCAGTAAATTGCTCTTGTTCTTTGACAATTTTCAATCGTTCAGCCTCCTAAAGACACCAACGCAATTGAAAGGAGGAGGGCAAATTCGCCTATCATTGTAGGAAGGTTCTGCAGGCAGATTCTTTGAGTCCTGTCTGGTGAACTTCATGCTGGGGTGATGGCCTAGGTGCCCATAGAGAAGGCTCCGAGTGCCGCCTCTGGCACCAGTGCCATAGGTTCGCCACCACTGGTCTAATGTTACCTACAATCAAACATGGGCAGTTCTTGGGCAGCAAACAATGGTGTAGTGGTTCAGTTTCACTAGTCTGTGTGCCATCAGTGTGTAATCAGTTGCCCAGTAGCAAGTACACAAAAAAGAACTCCAAGATACACAAAAAAAGGGAAGCCGGGCAAGTGATGCTCTTACCTAGTCCTAATTTCTTGAAGGGTGAACTGATCCGTATATATGTACGGCACACGGATGGCTTATTTCACATTCCCAGAGACTTCTAAAGAAAGGGCCATGAAAATCACACAGATTTTGGTGGCGTTGGGTTAAAATGGACCAAAATTTGGGGAACTAAATCCTATAAATGTCTGTCCTATTTCTGATCCAAGGATGTAAGCTTTTAGCCAAGATGAATGTGGATGCACTTTTTTGCTCAAGCTCAGTTGTGAAGCACCTCCCCTAGAGGACACACTGTATTATTTTATCATAATGGTGATAAACAGCATTATTACTGTAAATTTATCACTTAAACATGTATGTGGGAGTCAGGGAAATGAAGGAATTTATAAAAATATTCAAATAAGCTGGAGACCCTCTGGGATATGTCACCCGAGCACCTCTTGGCTCTGCCACCTGCTAATATATGCACGTCCCCCGTGTTCAGTGCAGCCTGGTCCTGCCCACCGATCGCGACATCATGAACACGTAGGGGGGAGTGCATATATATTAGCAGGTGGCAGAGCCAAGAGGCGCTCTGGGCTGTGTCACCCTTGTGTCTCTGGCTCATTTGAATATTTTTATAAGGATTATTATTTTTTTTTTTTTTTACAAGAATGCAGATTTGTCAGGAGATAACAAAAGTGAGGTCCTCCCCTTATAGAAGTAAGGAGCAAGTACATTTGGTACATCTTCCTTCAGTAAATCTGCTGCTGGATGTCTTATAATGTGCAGACACAACGTTTGTGGGCATAGATCTCCATAGCAGACAAGTGATGGGCTGCAAACATTCCTCTTGGACAGAGCCAGGGCCTGCGGCATGGTACTAGCTACCCCGACTCCCTGCACATAAGACTTAGCGCGATCCCTCATTGTATATACATATATCTCTGCGGACACATCTTCCACACATTACTCACCCGGATGTTGTGATCCTTATGGAACATGTCCCACCACCACACACCTTCTCTTACATTTATCATAAGAGGTCGCACTCATAAGTTACATGAGACTCAGCGGCCGCCATGATGCTGAACACCGCACCTTATGTCTGAAACTAGTGCTACACCAAGATGGCCGCCGCCACGGACAGGGAGAAAGAGCTCGTTTACACCAAGTTCAGAAGTACAGAAGAGCGGACAAGGAAGTTAGTGGAAGGAAGTCAAAAGAGCGTCACTTAGTGGTAACATCAGGAACTGCTTGGTCCTTCACAGTGCAGTTTCTTTATGATATGAAACATGGGTGGAAAATCTTTGTAACCATTTTCTGTCATTAAAAACTTTAATCTGAAATGAAAACGTGGATTTTTATGTGAAACTTATTTCCAGAACTCGTTGTCATATGTCTGTAACAGACTAGGAAGTTGTTTCCTAAAGCCTCCCAATTCAGTGACATCCACACCATGAACTAAAAACGTGCGCATGTGGATATGTTTATACAACACATACCTGCCATGTGTCTGTTAGTGAATCCAATGCAGCACTCGTGCACTGGAATATTGGAATATCTAGTCCAGATCCAGGTAAATTTCAGTCATAACTTGCCCCAGGGTCACATCTGCCATGAAGCAGGATGAAAATCCCGCCCCAGGAAGCAGGTGTCAGACCCCAAAAGTCGGGTTGAATCATCGGTTTTACACACTTGTCAAGTGCAGGCAAGTCCGTAATATTACATTGATGCCTTGGGAGGTGAGGGGTGTGCATAATCAGCAGCCCGGAGCGCCGGACATCTCGGACCCACGCTGCACACTGTTAATTATAAGTCTCTTTTCTAAGTGATCCCGCCGTGTCAAGACTGACAGAGAAAAGCCAGGATCAAGATGAAGAGGAGCGGAGGTGAATCTTTCAAGGTATATTTATGGTTTTACAACTGGTTGATTTACTTTAAAGGGAACCTACCACCACAAATCTACCTATAAAGGTAGATTGGGTGGTAGGTGGATCAATGGGACGTGAGGATAGCCCTTTTAAGGGCTAATCCTCACGTCCCCACACTTTTTTATTAACTTTTATTAGACATTTATGCAAATTTACTTATGCGGCTACTGGGGTGTGGAGTAGCCGCATCTGAGGTTACACGAGGCGGCTACTCCACGCCCCGGTAGCCTCTTTTCCCCTCCTACTCACCCATCTTCGGCGCGCAGCTCCGCATAGCTGCGCGCCCTCGTCCGGCGATCCTGCCGTCTGCGCATGCGCAGAAGAGCAGGCCCGCGCCTGTTTCGGAGCAGTGACCGCGCAGGTGCGGGCCTGCTCTTCTGCGCAGACGGCAGGATCGCCGGACGAGGGCGCGCAGATACGCGGAGCTGCGCGACGAAGATGGGTGAGTAGGAGGGGAAAAGAGGCTACCGGGGCGTGGAGTAGCTGCCTCGTGTAACCTCAGATGCGGCTACTCCACGCCCCAGTTAACAAAAAAGTGTGGGACGTGAGGATTAGCCCTTAAAAGGCTATCCTCACGTCCCATTGATCCACCTACCACCCGATCTACCTTTATAGGTAGATTTGTGGTGGTAGGTTCCCTTTAAGTTACCGATTTAATTGACAGGCAGAGCGCTGCAGCACAGAGGCGCCTGTGTGTTTTGCTCTGTGCACAGGCTGGGGTGACATCATTACGTGTGGCAGAAAAGAGTAGAGGGAGAAGAGACAGCATTGGCAGTGGAGAGCTGGGGCTGGAGCCTGGAGGTATTATAGTATATACTATAAATGTGGGGTCCAGCCTGTATATACTTCTATGGGGTTGGGGGCTTACCTGTATATACTATCTACTGGAGTCCAGCCTGTACATACACTCTATGGGGGGTTCCTGCCTGTATATACTCTATATGGGGGTTATGCTTGTAAATACTATCTATGGGGGGGGTCTGGCTGTATATACTATTTATGACAGGGTATGGCTGTATATAAGTTATATATGTTAATTAGGATTGTTTTGTATGTATAGTAAATTGTGGGTGCTGTAAGCACTTTACTTTATTTATGAGACTATACAGGTGATATTATACTGTAAGTGACTGGGATATTTCTAGGTGCACAGCAGGGTCGTTGCTAGGGTGGTAAAACATCCGGGGCACGGGCCCCAACGTATATACATAACACTTTCAGTAATGCCCACCCCTGTACACAACACATACAGCTACATAAAACACAGGAGAAATCCCTACCTGTTACATCCAGTGCCAGGAGGTGCTTCCTAATATAAAATGTTATAAAGCCATAAAACCTATACACAGGCGGTCCCCCTACTTAAAAACACCCGACTTACAGACGACCCCTAGTTACAAAAAGACCTGGATGTTGGTAATTTACTGTACTTTATCGTTAGGCTACAATGATCAGCTGTAACAGTTATCACAGGTGTCTGTAATGAAGCGTTAGTGTTAATCCTAGTTCTTATGACAACCCAACATTTTTAAAATCCAATTGTCACAGAGACCAAAAAAATTCTGTCTGGGGTTACAATTATAAAAAATACAGTTCCGACTTACATACAAATTCAACTTAAGAACAATCCTACAGAACCTATCCTGTACATCACCCTGTGTATATACATACATTCTGGTTTACACACAATGAAGCTGACAATTACTGCCCCACCACGGTCCCATAATTTACATTACTCCCCCTCAGTGTGCCACCCACCTAATAATGTTCTCTAATCTTGACAAGTAAGAATGCAATTTACAATTAATAACTATAGCCCCCCACTAATTAGCTCTCAATGTGACTCTAAACTAAACGATTCCCTGCCTAATCATGCCCACACAAAGAATCCCCTCACCTAATACCTACTCCAAGTAATGTCTGCAAAACCCACAGTAATGTCCATCACAGCCCCCAATAAGATGTTCCCCAGAGCCCCCTGTAATGTTACCCACAGCCCTCACTAAGAAATGTCCCCCATGCCCCCTCATTTTCATACAGCCCCCTTGTAATGTTCCCAAAGCCCCCTGTAATGTTATCCACAGCCCCCAATGTCATCACAGTCCCCTGTAATGACCCCCACAGCTCCACTAAGAAGTCCCCCACAGCACCCAGTAATGTCTCCAAAAGCCCCCCCTGTGTCTTCGCAGCCCCCCAGTAAAGTTCCCAAAGCCCTCTGTAATGTCCTCCACAGTCCCCCAATGTCTTCACAGCCCCCCAGTAAAGTTCCCAAAGTCCTCTGTAATGTTCTCAACAAAGCCCCCTAATGTCCAGTCAGCCCCCTGCAATGTCCCCCACAGCCCCACTAAGAAGCTCCCCAGAGCCCCCAGTAATCTCTCCAATATCTCCCCCTATGTCTTCACCCCCCCCCCAATAATGTTCCCGAAGCCCTCTGTAATGTTACCCACAGCCTTCCCAATGTCTTCACAGCCCCCCTACAGCTTCCAGTAATGTCCCTAACAGCCCCCACACCCCAAAGTCTTGACAGCTCCCAATAATGTCCCCAAAGCCCCCTGTAATGTCCCCCACATCCCCCTCAATGTCTTTGCAAACCCTGTATTGTCTCCAAAGTCTCCTGTAATGTCCCCCACATCCCCCCCCCAAAGTCTTCACAGCCCCCAGTAATGTCCCTCACAGCCCCCCCCCCAAAGTCTTCACAGCCCTTAGTAATTTCTCCAAAACCCGCTGTAATGTCATCCACAGCACCCCTCCGCAATGTCTTGACAGTGGCTTTACTGTCCCCAAATTGCCGGTAATGTAATGTTCCCTATAGACACCATAAAGTCCCCAATGTGCCCCCTCCCCCTTGCATAATTAAAAAAAAAGACTGATACACACCTCTGTGTCTCCCCCGGCTTCTCTCCATTCACTCCAGCACTGAGGCGCGGTGACGTCATCACCAGGCGCCTTCTGCTCCCGGCAGCTGTAGTGAGCTGCTTGAAGCAGGAGACGCTGTGTGATCGCGTCTCCTGCTCTCTGTAGTGAAGAACGGAGCCGGCAGCACCTTCACCACTACTGTGCTCATCGCTATCTATGTCCTGAGGACGTAGATAGCCATGAGAGTAGGGAAATTTCCCCGGACATTTGGGGCATCGGTCAAAAGATCCGGGGCACGGGCCCCGGATCTTTTGACCTAGCAACGCCCTTGGTGCACAGTGTGGGTAATTTGCTGCATGGAGGTGAAGACATCTGGGGGCAAATTAAGCAGAGATAAGTAGAGCAGATCTTCATCTGTAAGGTACTAGATCCAACCAATATCTGTGTCTGAGTGACTGCTAGTGTGTGAGATCGCAACAGCGTGTGTAGTGTCAGTCACAATGGGGCACATTTACTAAGGGTCCGAACACCTCATTTTCATCAGGTTTTGCAATTTTTTTTCCGTTTTGAGCTGAATTGCCCCAGGTTTTTGCCGCACGCGATCAGATTGTGGGCATCAGCGCCGTCTTGCATCCGACACAAATTGGGGGGCGTGGACATCGGACAAACCCACTGATTCGGACAAACCGCGGAATTTAAAAAGCAAATTGTGTCGCAAGATCAGCACTCACATACACCGGGAAGAAGAAGGTGAACTCCAGTGGACCTCAGCGGGGGAAGCGACACATGCAGGAAATTGGACGCACAATCTTAGTGAATCGCGGCAGCTCCGAATCCTCGTCGGACATTCCAGATCGGCGGCGTCAATGGGACGGATAAGTAAATGTACCCCCGTGTGTCAGTGATCTGGTGGCACAGTGTGCATATGTTCTCAATTGTTAGTAATTTTCTAAGCATTTTCTGATCAGGTTGTAGTTACTTTTCATAGATTTGCCTGCAAAATCGTCAGGCAGCAAAAAGGCTAGAACTGTATAGTAAATTTGACAGACCAAGGCAGGCTGGCAGCCTTATGTCCATCCCAACCACTCCCAATTTTCAAAAATTGGCCATGCACCAGAAATTTTTTTTTTCTTTAAGCCTTGTATGCCATAAAAACAAGGCATAATAAATGCCTCACAATGAGATCTAAATTATATTTTATGATGGATTTATCCAGCATCAAGTGCTACAAAGTAATAAGTAATTAGTAATAGTAATATCATTTGGATAAGCAGATTTCTTTGCTGGGAAAATTATAATGTTGCGATGAACCACAACTGTAACCCAAGCCATAGAAAGCCATGCATGTCCCATATTTTGCACAATTAACCCCCAGCCAGGTCATGGTGCTTACCTCACCGTAATCAGGTGCCATATATCACTATGGGGGCCCTCATCTAGCCACAAATGGTCTGTACAGCTTCTAGGTTGATTTTCTAGAATTTACCACTACACAGGTCCATAAAAGAAACATGATCTGGAAGGTGGCCACTATTTTACATTAGTTGCCCATGTGCCTTCACTGTCTTGTGGATAATCCCTGAATATTCATTAAGTGATTCAGTATTCCTGCTCCTTACTTTTGTGCTGTGTGCAGACTCTCTGTGGCTTTTTGTTTACATGTCTAAGCTCTGATGAATAGGAGGTTGCTGCAGCAGGAGATTATGACTCTCCTGGTCCCTCCCCACCCCTTTTCCCGTCTCTGTTAGTGGGGACTGGTGTTGGGCAGTCATGCTTTTCTTAGTGAGCTGGATCATTAGACTCAGCTATCGAAAAAGAGCTGTCTCTTTTGGCTCCTGAACGTCCCTCTATTAAATATATTACAGGGAGTCTCCGTTCAGGGGCGGAGTCGGTGCTTAAGGTACATCCAGGAGCCGACTAGTTAATTGTGATTTTATTCGAAATAGAGAGAGTGAGGGGTCAGGGCCGTATTTATGCCTTGGCCCCGGGAATACTGTGCCTAGGGCAGCCGGGCCGGGGTGCGGTCCTGGGGAAGGGGGGAGTGTAAAAATTTTTTTTTTACATTTATTTTTAAGGAGGAGAATGTGTGGTGCAGTGTGACATAGATGTAATGTGGTGGTGGAGGGGGCAGAATGTGGGTGCAGGGGGAGAATGTGGGTGCAGTGACATATTAATGTAATATTGGGATGCAGGGGGGATAATGTGTGGTGCAGGAGGAGAATGTGGGGTGCAGTGTGACATGGATGTAATGTGGGGGTGCAGGGGATGTGGGGGCGCAGTGTGACATGGATGTAAGGTAGGGGTGCAGGGGGAGAATGTGGGGTGCAGTGTGACATTGATGTACCCCCACCGGTACAGGGGAGAGAATATGGGGTGCAGTGTGACATGGATGTAATGTGGGGTGCAGCTGAGCGCTGTACTTGCCAGATACAAAGTGGGACAACCCCTGTAACCCCTTAACGCTCTGCGCCGTAGCTGCAGAGGTGCAGGGAATGTATGAAGAGGGCTCACGGGCTGAGTTCTCTTCATACAAGGGTGGAGGTTGTTGTATATTGCAGCAAAACCCCACCGCTAATAACCGCGGTCGGTGCTTGCACCAATCGTGGCTATTAAAATTTCCGTTGCCGCCAGCAAAGTCGCCGGCGGCATTTAAAAGACGTTGGCGAGATGGTAGCTACAGTGGTGTATAGTTAGTTGTAACTTAAAGAGTCCAAGTTGGATCAGTATTAGTGTTAGAAGCCACTGAGCCCCTACTCCTATTATCAGTACATATGATAATATGACATATTATATGATCCACTTAACCCTTAACTGTTAACACTATCTCCCACATTTGATATTACCCCATTGTGTTACATCATGAAAGGAAACCTACTATTTGATTTGATACAGTATGAAGCAAACATACCTTGAAAATGCTGAAGCTACACTGGTGCAGGATCATATCTTGGTGCTGAGTGGTTTTGCTGATAAAACAGATATAAGATTATGATAATTAAGCTCCGTCGCTTCTATGGCTCCTTCAGCGCTTGCTTCTGTGCTTCTCTTAGCATGTGAGTCTTTCTCTGCAGGAGAAGATGATGAATTCCCCATTTGTTGTGTATGGGTGATCCAGCTCAGGTTGATTAGTCATGCTTGACTAACCTCCATTTGTAATTACAAGCTCATTGTTGATCCAGCTTTCCCAAAGGTCCTGAATGTTATATTTATTTTTTCAGCAAAATCACTCAGCTCAGGGATTAACCAAGATATGATCCTGCACCAGTGTAGCTACAGCATTCTCAAGGTATGTTTGCTTCATAATCCATTAAATCAAATGGTAGCTTTCTTTGAAGGAGTAACTCTTGCGTATTGAACCACTACTCCTGCTACATAATTTTAATCACTTTTATATATATATATTTCCTCTCTATAAACTGTTATAATTGATTATTAATTAAAGTTAATTTGACCAAAGGGTACTAGTGGATACCACAAGGTGGCCTTTGGATTTTAATTAAATAAATAATTTTGTCAGACAAAGTGATACTATGCTTTTTGTTGAACATGATTTCAAAAGACTTCAAGGAAATCTACCACCAGGATAACGAATTGTAAACCAAGCACACTGACCTACTGGTTAGTGTCCCCTCTGGCAGGTTCTGCTTTTCTTTTAGCAAACCCACTGATTCGGACAAACCGCGGAATTTAAAAAGCAAATTGTGTCGCAAGATCAGCACTCACATACACCGGGAAGAAGAAGGTGAACCCTCAGCGGGGGAAGCGACACATGCAGGAAATTGGACGCACAATCTTAGTGAATCGCGGCAGCTCCGAATCCTCGTCGGACATTCCAGATCGGCGGCGTCAATGGGACGGATAAGTAAATGTACCCCCGTGTGTCAGTGATCTGGTGGCACAGTGTGCATATGTTCTCAATTGTTAGTAATTTTCTAAGCATTTTCTGATCAGGTTGTAGTTACTTTTCATAGATTTGCCTGCAAAATCGTCAGGCAGCAAAAAGGCTAGAACTGTATAGTAAATTTGACAGACCAAGGCAGGCTGGCAGCCTTATGTCCATCCCAACCACTCCCAATTTTCAAAAATTGGCCATGCACCAGAATTTTTTTTTTTCTTTAAGCCTTGTATGCCATAAAAACAAGGCATAATAAATGCCTCACAATGAGATCTAAATTATATTTTATGATGGATTTATCCAGTTACTTGACATTTATTAAAGTAAGCTGTTAGGAACATCAGCATCAAGTGCTACAAAGTAATAAGTAATTAGTAATAGTAATATCATTTGGATAAGCAGATTTCTTTGCTGGGAAAATTATAATGTTGCGATGAACCACAACTGTAACCCAAGCCATAGAAAGCCATGCATGTCCCATATTTTGCACAATTAACCCCCAGCCAGGTCATGGTGCTTACCTCACCGTAATCAGGTGCCATATATCACTATGGGGGCCCTCATCTAGCCACAAATGGTCTGTACAGCTTCTAGGTTGATTTTCTAGAATTTACCACTACACAGGTCCATAAAAGAAACATGATCTGGAAGGTGGCCACTATTTTACATTAGTTGCCCATGTGCCTTCACTGTCTTGTGGATAATCCCTGAATATTCATTAAGTGATTCAGTATTCCTGCTCCTTACTTTTGTGCTGTGTGCAGACTCTCTGTGGCTTTTTGTTTACATGTCTAAGCTCTGATGAATAGGAGGTTGCTGCAGCAGGAGATTATGACTCTCCTGGTCCCTCCCCACCCCTTTTCCCGTCTCTGTTAGTGGGGACTGGTGTTGGGCAGTCATGCTTTTCTTAGTGAGCTGGATCATTAGACTCAGCTATCGAAAAAGAGCTGTCTCTTTTGGCTCCTGAACGTCCCTCTATTAAATATATTACAGGGAGTCTCCGTTCAGGGGCGGAGTCGGTGCTAAAGGTACATCCAGGAGCCGACTAGTTAATTGTGATTTTATTCGAAATAGAGAGAGTGAGGGGTCAGGGCCGTATTTATGCCTTGGCCCCGGGAATACTGTGCCTAGGGCAGCCGGGCCGGGGTGCGGTCCTGGGGAAGGGGGGAGTGTAAAAATTTTTTTTTTACATTTATTTTTAAGGAGGAGAATGTGTGGTGCAGTGTGACATAGATGTAATGTGGTGGTGGAGGGGGCAGAATGTGGGTGCAGGGGGAGAATGTGGGTGCAGTGACATATTAATGTAATATTGGGATGCAGGGGGGATAATGTGTGGTGCAGGAGGAGAATGTGGGGTGCAGTGTGACATGGATGTAATGTGGGGGTGCAGGGGATGTGGGGGCGCAGTGTGACATGGATGTAAGGTAGGGGTGCAGGGGGAGAATGTGGGGTGCAGTGTGACATTGATGTACCCCCACCGGTACAGGGGAGAGAATATGGGGTGCAGTGTGACATGGATGTAATGTGGGGTGCAGCTGAGCGCTGTACTTGCCAGATACAAAGTGGGACAACCCCTGTAACCCCTTAACGCTCTGCGCCGTAGCTGCAGAGGTGCAGGGAATGTATGAAGAGGGCTCACGGGCTGAGTTCTCTTCATACAAGGGTGGAGGTTGTTGTATATTGCAGCAAAACCCCACCGCTAATAACCGCGGTCGGTGCTTGCACCAATCGTGGCTATTAAAATTTCCGTTGCCGCCAGCAAAGTCGCCGGCGGCATTTAAAAGACGTTGGCGAGATGGTAGCTACAGTGGTGTATAGTTAGTTGTAACTTAAAGAGTCCAAGTTGGATCAGTATTAGTGTTAGAAGCCACTGAGCCCCTACTCCTATTATCAGTACATATGATAATATGACATATTATATGATCCACTTAACCCTTAACTGTTAACACTATCTCCCACATTTGATATTACCCCATTGTGTTACATCATGAAAGGAAACCTACTATTTGATTTGATACAGTATGAAGCAAACATACCTTGAAAATGCTGAAGCTACACTGGTGCAGGATCATATCTTGGTGCTGAGTGGTTTTGCTGATAAAACAGATATAAGATTATGATAATTAAGCTCCGTCGCTTCTATGGCTCCTTCAGCGCTTGCTTCTGTGCTTCTCTTAGCATGTGAGTCTTTCTCTGCAGGAGAAGATGATGAATTCCCCATTTGTTGTGTATGGGTGATCCAGCTCAGGTTGATTAGTCATGCTTGACTAACCTCCATTTGTAATTACAAGCTCATTGTTGATCCAGCTTTCCCAAAGGTCCTGAATGTTATATTTATTTTTTCAGCAAAATCACTCAGCTCAGGGATTAACCAAGATATGATCCTGCACCAGTGTAGCTACAGCATTCTCAAGGTATGTTTGCTTCATAATCCATTAAATCAAATGGTAGCTTTCTTTGAAGGAGTAACTCTTGCGTATTGAACCACTACTCCTGCTACATAATTTTAATCACTTTTATATATATATATTTCCTCTCTATAAACTGTTATAATTGATTATTAATTAAAGTTAATTTGACCAAAGGGTACTAGTGGATACCACAAGGTGGCCTTTGGATTTTAATTAAATAAATAATTTTGTCAGACAAAGTGATACTATGCTTTTTGTTGAACATGATTTCAAAAGACTTCAAGGAAATCTACCACCAGGATAACGAATTGTAAACCAAGCACACTGTCCTACTGGTTAGTGTCCCCTCTGGCAGGTTCTGCTTTTCTTTTAGCTTCTCATGACTTTGTATTTACAATAAAAAGGTTCCACGGATTATGCAAATGAGCCTCAGGGGCTCCAGACTCTATAGATGTAAATGGAGCTTGGACCCCCGAAGGCTCATCTGCATAATTTTTAAAACCTGTTCTTCAAAAAAAAAAAACGAAGGCATACGAAGCTACAAAAAGGGCAGATCCTGCCAGAGGAGGCACACGCGAGTATGTCAGTGTGCTTGGTTTACAATCCTTCATCCAGGTGGTAGATTTCCTTTAAGGAAAGCCTGAGCAGTGCGTAGAAAGTTTGTCCATTTACACCTCTCCAGAACACATGTCCTGTACATATGATCAAACGGATGATTTAATCAGTTGGTCTGGGGAAGTTTGCTGTTGTTTTTTTCCCGCCTAGATTACAACTACACAAAGACTTGAAGAAAGAAATTACTTGGAAATCATATTCAATCAAATAATCAATCAATTTGTAGTTATGAGGCCCCACTAACAGTATAGAGGTAACGGGGTTTACTTTACATGCCTCTTAAATTTCAGAACTCTAACTGTTCAGGAACATGGTCAGATGATATAACAATCCTGATTGTAAGCTTATCCACCACAAATTTGGTATGGGGTGAAGGAGGGTGAGGTACACAGTCAATTAAAAATGGTTGTCTCATTGTAGCTATTTACTGAAAAGATTTATGAGTTTTAATAAAAACTCACTTAAAATGAGCCTTACTGAGGTGGCTGGGATAGTTCACATTTAGCATATGAACATATAAACCACTCATGCCTTCCTGCTACCACACCTGCTGACTTCTTTCATCAATGGGCGGATGTGGACGGAATAAACAATTTGTTGCAGCTTATTTGATGATGCCATGTTTTTGAAGGCTTCTTTAATGAGGACAGTGGACTCAGGCATGAGAGTGCACCCTAAAGCTCCAGCCCCCAATAACTCTGCCTGCTTGCCTTTGCGTATCCTAGGCGATATGGGACAACTACAAAGATGGTCCCTCCCCATTGTCACAGGTGCCCCTGCGACCTATATCCTGTGTCGCAGGCGCACCCATGCATCTCCGTGTGCCCCAGCGTCTCACGTACCTGCCCTGGCTCCAGCAGCAGTCCCCGCGATGTTCGCGCTCCGGAGTGCGCGCTCCCGTGTTCTAGGGCACGCACACGTCACCCTAAAAAGTTAGGGCCAGCGCGCCGCTAATGGCTTTGGCCAGCTGCCAGCCCTGATAAATTCCAGCCCCTTCCTATGTCCCCCGACATATCTTTGTGCTTCCGAGAGAAAGCTATATTCCAAGCCCTCTGTGATTATCCTGATTTCCCGTTGTGACCTCGATTCTGTTCCTAACTCCGATCCAGTGCTGCCTGTCCTTACCTACCGCTACGTTCCTGAATCTAATCCTGTGCTGCCAGTCTCGACCTCCTGCCTGTCCCCGACCATGAGTTTGCCGTAGGTTCCTGTACTACGCCTTGGTCGCCACCAAGACGGCCTTGAAAAGCCTTGCGCTCTGCCAGCCAGCGCATACTATGACATCATCAGTGGCCGTGTCATAATGTGCGCCGGGTGCCAGAGTGCATGGCCACGTCTCTGCCGGCTGTTACAGCAGACAAAGGAGCCGCGGGGACCATAGCAGTGCAGAGAAGATCGACGAGAAGCCAAGCATCGGGGAGCTGTGCCCAGCATCGGGACCACCCGAAGGTGAGTATATAAGTTTATTATTTTTTTAAGTACTGGCTTATGGCTAATAAAGGGAGCTGGCTACTAAAATGAGCGGGCTGGCTAAATGTGGCTGTGAGTATGTAAGTTTATTTTTTTTAAGTACTGGGCAAACTGGGGACTGGCTGTATACTAAAGGGGGCTGGCTGGCTAGTAAAAGGGGCTGGCTACAAAAGGAGGCTGGCTACTAAAGGGTCTGGCTGGCTTATAAGACACGGCCATGCGCTCTGCCGGCTGGCGAATACTTTGACGCCATCAGCGGCGACACCGCCGCATCATAGTGTGCGTCCGCCGGCAGTTCGCATGGACGCGACTCTGCCAGCTAGAGAAGAAAGAAGACAGAAGCTGCCGTGGATTGGGAGCAGTCGCCGGGGATCCGGGCACCGGACGGTGAGTATTACGTTTTTTTTTTAAAGTTGACTCATGTATAAGCCGAGGTAAGGTTATTTCAGCACATTTTTGTGCAGAAAAACTCGGCTTATACACGAGTATATAGAGTAATCAGATAGCCAAAAAGCTAAATAGATAAATGGTTAGATAGACAGATATATAGATAGGAAAAAGTCAAATTATAGGAGTTAGGTAACTAGACAGATAGATGATAGATATATAGACAGGAGATAGATGATTAGCATCTTCAAACAGCATTCAACCAATGGGTGTTAAAAGCGCAATACATCCTCTTCCCACAAAAGTCCAAATGCAGGGGGGGGGGCCTTTAGGACCGGGGGCCCTGTGCAAATGACCAGTTTGCCGCCCCTGATTGAACTCCATGCTGGTGCTGTATTTATGTGCTAAGCTTTGTTTTTGTAAAGTATATATGTAAATCATTATTATGATAATTCATGACAGACACAGTATTATAATTTGGAAGACACTGTCCATTTTAATTGAAGGGGCGACACTGTATATGTTAGAAATAATTCGGTAGAGAAAATATCTAAGGTGGCCTAGTGGGATGGTACTGCATACACTACAATCCATACATAAATGCATCTCTGTAATATTTGTCATTTGTGGGGGGATGTTTATGCTAAAAATCGAACCACATTGTACACATTTTAATAATCGGGGGGGGGGGTAAATTTTTTTGAGATTCGCCCTGTACAGCAAACTACCTAGAAACTGCCCTGGTTACTGCCAACACACCAGCCACGTATAATAAGAGGGGGCAGGGAGACAACCCCTCAGTGTAGTATTTCTGTGTGACCAGTGGCGTAACTAGAGTCCACTGGGCCCCGGGACAAAATTCCTAATGGGGCCCCCCCCCCCAATTATACCTAAAAAAAAACCCTCAAAACCCTTTCTGCTAACCGATATTTCAGTGATTATTACATATTCTGCCCCCCACAATGAATTATTAAATATACTCTCCCCCCATAATGAATTATTAAATATTCTCTCCCACCCCCACAAATATTTCATATTCTGCCCCCCCAATGAATAATTACATATTCTGCCCCCCCACAATGAATTATTACATATTCTCTCCCCCCACAATGAATTATTACATATTCTACCCCCCCACAATGAATTATTACATATTCTGTCCCCCCCCCACAATGAATTATTACATATTCTGCCCCCCCCACAATGAATTATTACATATTCTGCCCCCCCACAATGAATTATTACATATTCTCTCCCCCCACAATAAATTATTAAATATACTCTCCCCCCATAATGAATTATTACATATTCTGTCCCCCCCCCCACAATGAATTATTACATATTCTGCCCCCCCCACAATGAATTATTACATATTCTGCCCCCCCACAATGAATTATTACATATTCTCTCCCCCCACAATAAATTATTAAATATACTCTCCCCCCACAATGAATTATTACATATTCTCTCCCCCCACAATAAATTATTAAATATACTCTCCCCCCACAATGAATTACATATTCTGCCCCCCCACAATGAATTATTACATATCCCCCCCACAATGAATTATTACAATCTCTCTCTCCCCCCCCCACAATTAATTATTACAATCTCTCCCCCCACACACAATGAATTATTACATATTCCCCCCCCCCCCACAATTAATTATTACATATTCTGCCCCCCCCCCCCCACACACACACACTTAGTTAATTATACAATAAGCCCCATTTTAAAAAAAACCTATACTCACCTCTGGCAGCGGGTCCCGCGTCTTCTATCTTCTTGCCGCGGGCGGGCAGGAAGGGGTGCGCGGCCGCGTGATGACGTCATCACGCGGCCGCGCATCCCAGTTCATGGAGCGATGTGCGCCGGGGTTGTCTTCCGGCCACATCGCTCCAGTAATAGTGCTCGAGCGGCCGCTTACTGCCGCATCGAGCACTATTCAGTGACGGGCAGGAGCTTCCTGTCCGGACGGACGGAGGCCCCTGCCCGACTGCCAGTGGTGTACCGACCGTGGTCGCCATTGAGACGGTCGCCCGGGCCCCCCCGTCCGATGGGCCCGGTCTCAATGGCGACCGCTGCGACCGCGGTCGGTACGCCACTGTGTGTGACCCTCTCTAGTCGGCTCCCTGGCTGTGACCTGCATCCTGTCCTAACTACAATCTGTCCGGGAGAAGTTATGGAGAGGCTCACTCCTACTACACCCCCTCCTTCCCCACTAGATGGTCTCCTCCCCACATAATGGGTGTATGAGGGGCTTGTTCAACGTGGAGAAGGAGGGGTGTAGGTGTCCACGTTTACATATATCATTAATGGCCGCCACACAGCAGTACATAATAAAAGTTTTATTGCTCTTTACACCCCTGAGGGGTTCAGTGAGGCTGCACATGTAACGGGGTGTCCCGCAGTCAGAGCCCTCCGTGCCCACACACGCCCGCATACTTTGCTACCATTCCTCCACCCGCGGGCGCTGTGCCTGCAGGAGGTACACACTGAGAGTTAGTGGAGTAGTCCTGGTACCTCCCTCTCCTTGTACTCCCACCATCACTAGGGGCTCACCTCCTTCTCTCCACTATTCTGACCCCTGCGAGTACCGCTCCGTGACATCATGGGTGTACGGCACAGGACCAACCCGGCCGCCGCTCTCCCGGGCACGCCCGTCACTCGGTGGCCGGTGCTGGCCTTGCAGGCTATCTTCCTAGTAAGTTTTGTGGCTTGTAACGACGCCCCGCCAGTGCCAGGGGATCAGCTGTACATAGAAAGGACCTCGGTGCCCGAGCTGTGCCCACGCAGCGTCCAGGAGGGAGACTTTGTGCGGTACCACTATCATGGCACTTTCCCGGATGGCAAAAAGTTCGATTCCAGGTAGGTGCCAGTAATATTACATTGCCCGATGTTTTCCTTTATCACAGTTATGACAATTAAGACGTGGGTAGTGATGGCAAGTATAGGACATTACTAAAGTACCCCTTTCATCCTTCATTCACAGCAAGTACTGCACCATCCATTCATCATAACAAGAACTTATCATCTATCCATCCTAACAAGAACTTATCATCTATACATCCTAACAAGTACTTATCACCTATACATCCTAAAAAGGACCCCATAATTCATTCATCATAACAAGTACTTATCATCTATACATCCTAACAAGTACTTATCATCTATACATCCTAACAAGGACTTATCATCTATCCATCCTAACAAGAACTTATCATCTATACATCCTAACAAGTACTTATCATCTATACATCCTAACAAGTACTTATCATCTATACATCCTAACAAGTACTTATCATCTATACATCCTAACAAATACTTATCATCTATACATCCTAACAAGAACTTATCATCTATACATCCTAACAAGTACTTATCATCTATACATCCTAACAAGTACTTATCATCTATACATCCTACCAAGTACTTATCATCTATACATCCTACCAAGTACTTATCATCTATACATCCTAACAAATACTTATCATCTATACATCCTAACAAGGACTCCATAATTCATCAATTGTAGCAAGTACTCCTTCATCCTTCCATCATACCAAGTACTGCACAATCCATTCATCCTTCCATCCATCCATCATAGCACATACTCTATCATCCCTACATCCTAGCAAGTACTCCATCCTTCCAAAAAAATATGCATTCATCCAGTCAAACTGCAAGCTACTTTATCATTTATTTATCTATTCATCTATCCATTCATTATCTCATTCATTCATCCAGCCATTCAACAACTCATATCCTTCTGTGCATAAATCCTTGCATCCAACTATTCAACTATCTGTACACATTCATTCATTATAGAGCTTAATTAAACACCCTGTAATGCCTGCCATTTATGCACCCTTAGTTGTTTCAGTATTCATATAAACATTAAAGCATTGTAAAATTGAGCCTTTATTATGGAGTTTTAGAAATGAATGGTATGTACCTTATTTATGTGCTTATCGTGGGTCTGAGCACTGGAACCACAAATGAAGATGATTGCGGTGGACCCTTCATAGTGCCACTATAATCTGTACAATTGGTTTCTGCAGCAGCCAAACCTTGCTTTTTGGCTGAATGGTAATACCAGGCTCAGGTCAGAGTGGCGCTGTTTCAGATAGTTCACTTTTATTCTCTACATCAGTAATCCCAATGTAATCCCAATAGGAAGGGTCTCCAATTAATATTTGAAACTACAAAATTGACCCCATGCTGACTTATAGGCAAAGAAAAGATTTTTTCCAGTGACATTGTGAAAGTACAGATGCTTTCCCTACAGAGGCCCTTAAAAGCATGGGTAGTGTGTGAAGGATGTTGTATTATATGACAATTCTATAAATCAAAATTGGAGATACAACACTTACTTGCAAAGGCCATTCAGTACTCATGAGATGTTACACTCGTTCTCCCATACATATACACACTTGGCTGGTATGAGCAGTGGAAGAAAGAAAGCATCCAGAAACCTTATATTGTTCCTCTAGTAAAAAAAAATGGACCACACAATGAAATCCAAATAATCCGAATTTGCTGGATATCTGTGATCAGGGGAGGATATGTATAGAGGACACTATACATATTAGATGCTGAAAACGGTTTGCCTGTTTATACACTTAGCCCTGGGCCATTCATTCCTCCCTTTCTTTGGAAAGGTGTAAGCAGTCGTGTCTTGAAGTGCATTCCTGAGTTATCCATAGTCACCCATATGTTGTGGGGGGTTGTAGAGGTTGTAGATACTGTGAAAAAGCTGCTGCACCTGGGGGGCCTGCAGGCCCTTTACCAAATCGGCTAACAGTGGAGAAGGAGGTAAAATAAAATATTGTGCTGATGTGTTCATTACATGAACACATCTGGAATGGTGTTCACACTCCATAAGTGTTATACTAGATCAGGGGCAGATTTGCAATTTCTGTGGCCTCCACAAAAGTTATTTATGGAGCCCCCTAATGTAAAGGTTCCATCCAAACTCCAGAGCACGGAGTCTTCCAAAGCTTCACTTAACCTGTTGAAAACAAGCAAAGCTTCCCAATTATGGTAACAAATGGTCATTGGTCATTGGCTGATCCCTTCGCCATGTGGGGCCCCAACAATTGCTTTGGTTGCTGAATGGATAAATCCTCTGTACACCTGATGAGTGGTATACTATGTGCTTCATCTGTAATTCTGTAATCATTAGACAGACTAATGAACATGCATAAACCGCATATGTTACCCATATTTGTCTGCTACATTTGTATGTGTTTCTCTTATATGACACTTCAATTAGAAGTGTAGTTGTATGTGTTAAAAAGTAAAAAATGCTTACAGTCTATGCAACATTTCTATGAAAGCAAACTGCACACGAGTTGTTCACCATAGTGTCTGTGCAGTAGAGTAACTAGCAGATTCTTGAGCGTCTATGGAAAAAACACCATCAGTTTGTTACTTTTTTTGTCATCAGAAATCTGTCAGCAAATGTATACTTTTTTTTATAAATGTGTAATACAGAATTCTAGAGCCCGAGCTGCAGATTAGCAGCAGCGTTTTTTCTCTGGTCTCAATTAGTGGCAAGCTGAAACATGATTCCCAAGGATTGTCCACGTCCTCACATTTGCCTGGGAGTCTTACATAGAGTAACCGTCTGTTATGAGAGAATGGCTTTCGCAGAGGCAGCCTGGAGCATCAGTAAGGCCTTTCATGCCCAAAATTTTATAGAGTTGGTCGGCAGAAAGTTGTTAACACATAGTTAAGAATTCTCACATGACAGAAGTCCCAATTCTCTTCTACTGTTACTTTACACGTTGGTGAGTCTGCGTTACCATAATTCACTTCACCTATTTTGAAACAAGGTTTCAAGGTTGGTATTTTCCATCAGTGTTTGTAGATTCACTTGCAGTTTAATAAATAGATTAAATACTCCCCATGTTCAAAAACAATTCATCCGGAACATGTTAACGCAGCATATTTATGATATGTTTACAGCTTTGATTTGCACCGAGGGTTTTATAGTATGAAACGGTATCCAGGCAGTTAGAATTGCACTTCTAAGCACAATCCATCCAGAACAGGGAGGGGCTTGGCACATTGTTTACATGCAAAACATGAAGGGCTTGTTACGGATACATTTCACTTGAAACATATATGCAACACATGAATTATAGTAATGTGCTGCATACATTTATCTAGGAGCTACAAACAGCCAAGGACCGATCCAACACAAAATCCAAAATTTAAAACATAAAAAGTTACTCTGACCGGAGCTCCAAGTCTTCTTACTGTTTCCTTTCACTTCCAATAAGCAGTTCGGCAAGTTCTCATCAAAACTTTTTCCACAATGTAAGCACAATTTCACAGATCCTCTGATTAGAATAAGCCACTATTCAGACAACCTCCGCTACGTTTTTATCCTCCTTCGTTCACATTACTGGTCATAGCAGATTGCTGGAAGAAATTTACACATAGATAACGTAGTACGTTCTTGACAGTTAAGATTTATTGGTTATAAAATATACTCACAAACATAGTTTAAAATGCGCATATAAAAATCACAATTGGGACGCCAGCTTCACATAAAGCCATTTGTAAGCCATCTGTTTGTATTGTGTGGCTTTTAGTGTAAAACACACTGACCCACATTTATCAAAAACAGTGCAAACTGCCCTGTGTGCAGTGTGTGCCAGATTCATGAATTGTGGTGCACGTTCATCATGAATCTGGTACCCCATGCACTACTCAGGATCCTTTACTGTGACAGGGTGCCGATGTTATCAGTCCCCTGTCTCCCTGCCCCTCTATACAGTGAGAGGCTGCATGGAGAATGCTATATGCAACCTCTCTGCAGGTCTCTCTATACAGATCGCTGATAACAGTCATCCAATGGGCTGTTAGCATTAGATCACTGGTATCTGTGATCTATATAAAAGAAAAGCAGGGAACACATATAAAAATAATAAAAATAAAAAACCTTGAAAATATAAATCACCCCCCTTTCCCTAGAACTGATATAAAACTTAATAAGCCTTAAAAATCACAAACACGTTAGGTATCACTATATCCCAAAATTCCCAGGTCTATCAAAATATAAAAACAGTTATTCCCGGGGGTCAACCTCATAACGGATATTAGCGCACAAATGTGTGAAACACCACTTTTACACCATTTTATGGGCAAGGATTGGCGTCCTCGTGGAGTTATTTGTGATATGCACATTTTTTATCTACATATGTGAGTAGAACTGGAAATAAAAGTTTGAAACTGTCTACACTATGTCTGGATATGTCTCTTATATACAGTGAGTGGAGGAGACTAGGACAGGAGTGAAAATATTTATGGTTTCTGGTCTGAATGGTGACTTATCCCTGAAAGTGATTCCTTGTGTTTGGTGCACAAATAAGGAGGAAACCTGCATGGATCGTCTTTTTAGTTTTTGAGCTCTGGTCACAAAAGAGTTTTTTCTACTGGATTATTGAATAGTGGGTGTTTGCTGGATCCATCTAGGACCGTTAAGGACAGCTCATAAGAGGGAAGGTGCAGCATCACGCAATTTTTGTTGGTGTTTACACATAGTGCAGTTTGCACAGTTTTTAGTTAATGGGGGCCATTGGTGTTAGATGCAGCTGTATGGAGGTTCCCAGAGATGTCACTCTCCATATAAGGACAGTGATGTCACTCATCGGCAGTATGCTCCATTGAATTCATTACTACAGGTTATCCATACAGCATGGCATTTTACCAAATCCATCCATATTCTGCAAAAAAGGGTCATGTTATGCAGGGGATCTCACAATGCTTACAGCCTCTGCAGTGTACAGAGTATTTTTGGAAAACTTCTTCAGAACCATAAAGGATGCCTCTGAATAAACACACCATCTCAGCCAGGGCATTTTTCTCTCTCTGTATGTGGGAGAAGGGTGAGCACAGGGGTAACACCTTCCAGATGTAAAAAGGAGCAACAGGTTCCTTTTGTTAAAAATTGTGTAAAGATTCCCTCAGTGCTGTGGTTCTTTATATTACTGATAATTCACAGAACACACTATGAGGCTGTGAGATGTATTTGTACCCCCCTCTACCATCATGTTCTTACAGCTGCTGCAGACCGGAAGTAGGTCTGTGGGAATAAAATGTTTATCCAGCTGAGCCTCTGAAACATTCACACGTTATTTTTTTTATCTATTTTTGCACTTCTCATATGGGTGGCATTCATCACTTGTGGCGCAAGGTCTGTGTTTTTGGTGCTCAAATTGTGTGCTAATTTACACTGGGATGTTAGATTGTGGCACAAGGGGTTAATGAATTGGTGCATGGTTATAGAAGGTTCTGAACTGTTTCCACATTCAAAAAATGCACCATAAAAAATGTTGGGAACCTAGAAGTGCAATGAAAGTGTTGTACTTCTAAGGTGCGCCCATATTAAGTGACCAAAAGAAAAAAGGCGTGAGGCGGAAAAGAAGAAATTTTGTGGCGCCGACACTTCATAAATTTGGGACCAAAAAAAATCTGCCAAATAATTGTCGGAAAGTGAATAATGAATGCCCCCACCCAGTGTCTACATTTAGTACACATAAGAAACAATGGGGCACATTTACTTACCCGTCCTGCGCGGGAACCTTGATCCGGACTGTCCAACGATCCTGCGTTCACATAGCTTGTGCGCCCGATTTCCTGCATTTTTCACTTCTTCGCTCAGGTCTGCCGGAGTTCACCACCTTCTTCCAGGTGCTTGTTAGTGCATGTCTTACGACACAATTTGACTTGTTAAATCCTGTGCATAGTCCGAATCCGTCGGATTGTCCGTTGACCCGCCCCCCTGATTTGTGTCGCGTGAAGGCTGGCACGATTGTGGCACAATCCGATCGCGTGCGACGCAATCCCTGAAAATGTCAGAAAACCTGACGGAAATGCGGCTGTGGGACCTTAGTAAATAAGCCCCAATTTGTTCTGCCGTGTTATTCATGACTATTCTAGTGAATGAGATTTTAATAGAAAAAGTGCAGAAATCGACATTCAGACGGAGATGTATTAATGTGTCGTGTCGGTCTTTAGACCAGTGCAGAGTAGAACTAGTCAGCTCTCTGCTGCACCAGATTTATCACTGTGTCAATGCTGGTAATCAATGTGTTAATCTGGTGCAGTATAAAACTGGCAAGTCATACTTTGTACCTCCTATAAGTTGGACTAGTTTGCTGTGCCAGAATATAGAATTTTCTGGCACACGAGCTGTTTCCTGTGAGGCCCGCCCCCTTTTACAGAGGGCACACCCTTTATTTGGACGAGTTTGAAAACAGACTAAAAATGGTCTAAAACCTTCAATAAATGTGGTGCACAGAATTCCAGGTGGAAAAAAACCCAGTATTCTGGCGTAGACAGATTAATACATTTCCCCTGTAGTGTTTTTTCACAGCTTGTCAATACAGTGGATATGATCTGGTTTTTCATTGAGTCACTTTAAAATCATTGTTTAAAAAATATGAAAAAAATGTTAATATACTCTGGATTATGGAGTGGCCAGAGTAAAAATGCATCATAAAACCCCTCTTGTCTACTTTCTGTTGCACGCGGAATGGTTCGAATTACCTAAGGATAAATTCTGTTGGCATTACGCATCCTTTGCAGATAACCAAAATACATTTTTCTCTGTGATACTTACTGAGACTGCTTAAAGGGGTGGGTCAAACACAACACCCTAATAGGGTCACCCATATTATACTTATCCTGTGGAATTCTTATTTTTTGTAGTTATGACCGGGGTACCACCTATAATGTCTTTGTGGGAAAAGGACAGATCATTGCAGGAATGGACAAAGCACTTGTTGGAATGTGTGTGAACGAGAGGCGATTAGTGAAGATCCCTCCTAGTCTTGCCTATGGAAGTGAAGGAGTGGGTAAGTGATCTGCCTGCATGCCCTCTATGGAAAGAAACTTTAAGGCTGCATTTACACACATGTATGGGGGACGTATATACTTCTATGGGCTCACGGCATGGTACGGTGCAGCACACTTGCGGCACCGTACCGCTCCGTAGCCCGGGAAAAGATAGGACATGTCCCGTATTACGGCGCCATGGCCCATATGTTCCTATGCAGAGGGGGCGGGGGTGAGCGGCGCTCACCTCCTCCTCCTCTCCCCGCGCTTCCGTGTGCCCGTCGTGCTATGGTGCGGCGGGCACACAGCAGTGTGCATGTAGCCTTATTTGAAGGAAATCTACCACATGGCTACACACGATGTAAACAAATTACGCTTATTTGTGGTGCTGATGTCTTGGATTTCGGGAGATATCTTTCTTAATCCTGATGATTCATTTTTATTCCACACAAAAAGTCGACTTTTTAAAATATGCAAGTTAGTGCTGGGCGCCCTGTGGACGTCACACAGATGGCCCGGCATTCTTTCAACTGCTAATTATGCACGCCTACTGCATGCTACAAAACAAAACCACCTGCTCCCACCCAACTGCTCGAGAGCCAGTAGGGCCCGGCATAGAAATATATACGCAGCCGCCGGATGCAGCGATTGCGCTGGCACGGGGACAGTAACGTGCCAGCGCAATCCCCCCTTCCCGCCCCTTCATCCCCCCTTCATGCCCCACTGCCGTTAGGAGGTGGTTTAAGGCAAATAATTGCATGTGCTAGCAATTAGTGACGTGGTGCAGAGGCCTTAATAAGTATGCCCCAAAATATAGCCTATATTAACCGGTTCGCGACCGCCCGCCGTGTATTCACGGCGGCGGTCGCGTCGCGCTGCATGGAGAGGGCTCACGGGCTGAGCCCTCTCCATAGCCGGTAAGTCTTTGCTGCATATTGCAGCAAAGGCTTACCGGTAACATCCGCGATCGGTGCTAGCACCGATCGCGGGTGTTTTCACAGCATGGGCTGCCGGCAAAGCTGCCGGCAGCCTCAAACAGATAGCGGGCGCATGGGCGCCGCCATCTTACCTGGGATCGCCGCTCCCCGTGACGTCATCGGGGGGGCGGCGATCCGTCTCCATGGTAGCCTCGGGTCTTCCGAAGACCCGAGGCTATTTCGTTTTAACCCCTTCATTACAATGTGCTGATAGCACATTGTAATGAATGAGGAAGAAAATCCCCTGTAGTATGGCAGTATATGATAGGATCGATCAGACAACCTAGGGTTAAAGTACCCTAGGGAGTCTGAAAAATAGTATAAATAAAAATAAAAAAAAAGTTAAAAAAAAAAATTATAATAAAAAAACCTAAAATTTCAAATCACCCCCCTTTCCCTAGAACTGACATAAATATAAATAAACAGTAAAAATCATAAACACATCAGGTATCGACGCGTCCAAAAATTCCCGATCTATCAAAATATGATAACGGTTTTTCAAAGCGTTTAACCCCGTAACGGAAAATAGCGCCCAAAGTCGAAAATGGCACTTTTTTGCCATTTTGAAAAATCTAAAAAATCTATAAAAAGTGATCAAAAGGTCGTACAGTCCTAAAAATGATATCATTGAACATATTATCAAATTTCGCAAAAAATGACACCACCCAAAGCTCCGTACACCATAGTATAAAAAAGTTATTAGCGCCAGAAGTTGGCAAAATCAAAAAAAATATTTTTGTACAGGAGGTTTTAAATTTTGTAAATGTATGAAAACATTATAAAACCTATACAAATTTGGTATCCCCTTAATCGTACCGACCCAAAGAATAAAGTAGACATGTCATTTGGGGCGCTCAGTGAAAGACGTAATATCCAAGCCCACGAGAAAATGGCGCAAATGCGTTTTTTCACCATTTTCATTGCATTTGGAATTTTTTTCCCGCTTCCGAGTACACGGCATGGAATATTTAATACCATCATTATGAAGTGCAATTTGTTACGCAGAAAACAAGCCGTCACACAGCTCTTTACGTGTAAAAATAAAAAAGTTATAGATTTTTGAAGGTGGGGAGTGAAAAATGGACATGATAAAACAGGAAAGGGCCCGGTCCTTAACCGGTTAATTCGCAGATTCTCTTTTCCTTTGTTATCCCATGTGTATAGTAAGTCATGTCTGGTACAAAGGAAGGTCTTCAGTTGCCAAGATATTAGACATTTTAATATAAAGGCTCCTCTAACAGAAAGCCGGCCTATATATGAGTCCTCTAAAGTCGCCCAGACATTTTTATATTTTTTCCCCGTAGGCTCTTGATCGAGGTTCAGTAGTTGTTGCCTATAACAGGATATATACACCGTTATTTACTTATATATTTATTGTATATATAAAAAAAAGCTAAGTAGGTCACACATCATTATGGTACCGGTGGTCACACACGACTAAGTGCTATAATGCTGCTCTTTTGATCTAAAATTAAAAAAAGCTAGAACCTTCATTATAATCCACAAGGCTTAAAACATATACTATAACATACAAGTATAACTATATACTTCTAGTTTAAAAGTAATGTTGCTGACCACCAAAAGAATGTTTGTGATTTATTTATACATTATGATGAGCTGCAGAACAATATTAATTTTAAAAACTGCAGTTTTATATCACCAGTCTACACACAAGCTAGAGTTAATTTATTATATAAAAATTGTGCCATTGAAAAATACATCAGTTTAACAAATAAAAGCCTAAAAATTCAAAATCTTGTTGAAGATAAGCATGGAACAACAAAAAAAATCTTTGACCTTTAAAGCCCAAAGAGGCCAACTTCCTTTGGCTTCCTGCGTGCGTATGTGTGCAATATTGGGCCATAAAATTGAACTGTTGGGTGCTTTGTCCGCTCGCACACGCAACAACTACAGGAGAAGGAACTGCATGTGCCGCAAACTCATTTAGGAATAGAACCTGCTCTATAATTGGCAGAGTGAAGTTGGCCCCCCCACCTTGTCCAAATCAAACAAAATTGGTGATAAACGTTTGTGCTGCGTTTGTGCTGGTTTGTGCAGCAGAAATTTTCGTTTGTGCCGCTATCGTTTTTAAGATATTCATGAAAGTTTCCAGAGGTCATCAGAGGTCAACCAGCCCCCCCACATTGCCCAAACCAAACCAAACTGGTGCCGAACAATTCTGCTACGTTTGTGCTGGTTTGTGCTGCTCAATTTTTTGTATGTGCTGCTTTTGTTTTGAATAAATGAACAAAAAATTAAAGTTCAAAAGTTTAACTAGCCCCCCCACATTAACCGAATCAAACAAAACTGGTGTCAAACGTTAGTGCTACGTTTGTGCTGGTTTGTGCACCTATCATTTTTAAGGTATGTTCAGGTGTTTACAATGTACTTTGGAAGAAATGAACTCTGATGACCTCTGGAAAAAAGTATGAATATATTAAAAATGATAACGGCACAAACGAAAATTTTTGCTGCACAAACCAGCACAAACGTAGCACTAACGTTTGACACCAGTTTTGTTCAATTCGGTTAATGTGGGGGGGGGTCTTGAACTTTTGACCTTTCATTTTTTGTTCACATATTCAAAACAAAAGCAGCACAAACAAAAATTTGAGCAGCACAAACCAGCACAAACGTAGCAGAATTGATTGGCACCAGCTTTGTTTGGTTTGGGCAATGTGGGGGGGCTGGTTGACCTCTGATGACCTCTGGAAACTTTCATTAAAATCTTAAAAACGATAGCGGCACAAACGAAAATTTTTGCTGCACAAACCAGCACAAACGTAGCACAAACGTTTGACACCAATTTTGTTTGATTTGAACAAGGTGGGGGCCAACTTCACTCAGGTCATAGGAATACATGGGGCTGTGTGCTTGCTACTAAAACAACAGCTAGCACATGTCCAAAAACAATATTTGTGTACACAAGCCCTTAAAGAAGACCTGTCACGAGAATTTTACCCAGGTCTCACTGCAAAGACATGCTGCTGTATGGAACTAGTATTAGGAACTATTTGTCAATATTCAACTTCAGACATATAAAGCTCTGTTAACCTATAGGATATATTGTGTCAAATTTTTTACATGGTGCCTTGTGTTACATTCATGTCTTGTGACCATGGTGATGTCATCTAAGGTCCTTTTCCCCCTAAAATTTGCTATATCTACCCCATGTATGTAACTGATCACATTAAATCACAGCATGCCTCCGTGGAGGCATTGGGAGGAGTAGAAGTCCATGAAGGCATGGGGAGGAGTAAAAGTCCATGAAGGCATGCTTTGATTTCATGTGATTAGATCCAAACACGTGGTAGATGTGACAAAGTATAAGGGGAAAAGGACCTTAGATGACATCACCCTGGTCACATGACATGAAGGAAGCATGGGGAGGAGTAGATGGGAGTGTCCAGCCGAGCAGAACATGCCCACTCTGATGCTAAGTAATATAAATAAGTACATAAAGTTGATTTTACGGGGATGTGAGGGAGACAATTTTTAGCTAAAAGAAGGGTGTCATTTAGTTAATAGGGCTCTATGGAAACCTGTCACTAGCTGTATATGTGCAAATGTGGTGAGAGGTTCCCTGTGAAAAGAAAATAAAGGGGAGTGGAGTAACTAATACGACAACAAATGTTTTATATCTTAAATTTTTATTACCGTATAAACTTAAGTATAAACCAGCCTGTATATAACCACATGCACCTAATTTTACCACAAAATACTGGGAAAACTTATTGACTCTAATATAAACCAAAGGTGGGAAAGGGATTGGTCACAACCTCCCCTCACTAATAAAATGCCCAGCAGTCCCCCCTAGTAATTAAATGCCCAGCAGCCTCTCCCACTATTGAAATGCCCAGCAGCCTCTCCCAGTAATGAAATAACCAGGAGCAGCCCTGTGTGGGATGTCATAAGTGTGTGCACAGACAGAGTCGATGGACCCATCTCTACCGCACTGTTATACAAGAAACCGATAGGGAAGAAGAGCTGCAGAGAATGCCAGTAATAACTGAGTTCATTTATTTTTTTATTTACTCAGGTCCTAGCTGAGTGGGGCTTTTCACCACAAATATTTTACTGAAAAGTTAAGCTTCCACTTGAGTATATAGGGACGTTTTTAACAATAGTGTAAGGATTTATATACATATACATATATTTATATACATAATACATATATTAAATCACAATAGATACTGAGCTATATAAATGACATGCTGAATTTATTTAGAGGGGAGTAACTGTTATACCGATATCATATATTTTAAAGTTTTTATAATGTTTTTCTACTTTAAAATTACATTTAGTATGCTTTTTGAATATGCCATGCTATTAGTAAAAAAATGTAAAACAAATCTAGACAAAAATCTATGTAATAGCTGACAACCCATTTGAGATTAATGGAATTGATTTTATTTGCTGAAATCTGCAACAAATCTGATAGATTTGATACTTCTACGTTCCCACACAAGTACTTGAAAATAGGAGTAAAGCCTGATATCTCCTGATGACCATGTGCCGAAATGGGCCACAAACAGGGAAAGTTTGGCCTTCCGTTTCTGCAGGGTGGAGATAGTGGGGGGTGAGTGCAGCTCTGCCGTAGAGAAGTAATACATGACGGCTGCACCATGACCAGGCATAACATAAGTCAATGGCTACAATATACATGCATGAGGTCTAGGAGATTTTTTTTTTATTTTTTACAGGTGATGTCATTCCCCCAGACGCAATACTTCACTTTGATGTCCTTTTAATGGATATATGGAATCCAGAAGATACAGTTAAAATGGAGACATACTACAAACCTGAAAATTGTGCAAGAACAGTACAAGTGTCTGACTTCATTCGCTACCACTACAATGGAACCTTGCTTGATGGGACACTTTTTGACTCCAGGTATGTATAAAATGCTGTTTAAGGACATGATTATTATATATTGATTTACAGTACAGTTTTCACATGAAAGATGAGATGTCAAAGTAAGTAAGTAAGGCTTTTATGCGCATAAAATCACAGTGACAATGCACATTATGGATTGTATTGTGGTCAGTACTGTTCCATATTGTGTGCAGAACATCATACTATAGTTCCTACTATAAGATTAATGTATGTTTTAGGAGACGTCTAATGAAAAATTATCAAGACGTGTGACAGATGTATCTGAGGAAAGAAGTGCAGTAGCAGTAACCGACGTTTTTTTTCATCTGTCTTCTGTGTGTCTGACACTGACTGCCCAATATATACACAAGCAGCACAGCAATGTAAGAAAAGATTGTGGGTACTTTATTTGACCAAGTGCTATGTTTCAGATCCTATTCAGGATCCTTCCTCATGTCACTCTCAAGGGTTTGAGAAAAGATTATGAATAGGATCCGAAACGTGGCACTTGGTCGAATAAAGTACCGACAGTGTTTTTTTATGTTGGCGTGCTGCTTTTTTTGGTGCTGTATTGATAAGTGGAGAGTCAAACCACTTAAAAGAGCAAGCACCTGCTTTATATACACTCACCGGCCACTTTATTAGGTACACCATGCTAGTAACGGGTTGGACCCCCTTTTGCCTTCAGAACTGCCTCAATTCTTCATGGCATAGATTCAACAAGGTGCTGGAAGCATTCCTCAGAGATTTTGGTCCATATTGACATGATGGCATCACACAGTTGCCGCAGATTTGTCGGCTGCACGTCCATGATGCGAATCTCCCGTTCCACCACATCCCAAAGATGCTCTATTGGATTGAGATCTGGTGACTGTGGAGGCCATTTGAGTACAGTGACCTCATTGTCATGTTCAAGAAACCAGTCTGAGATAATTCCAGCTTTATGACATGGCGCCTTATCCTGCTGAAAGTAGCCATCAGATGTTGGGTACATTGTGGTCATAAAGGGATGGACATGGTCAGCAACAATACTCAGGTAGGCTGTGGCATTGCAACGATGCTCAATTGGTACCAAGGGGCCCAAAGAGTGCCAAGAAAATTTTCTCCACACCATGACACCACCACCACCAGCCTGAACCGTTGATACAAGGCAGGATGGATCCATGCTTTCATGTTGTTGACGCCAAATTCTGACCCTACCATCCGAATGTCGCAGCAGAAATCGAGACTCATCAGACCAGGCAACGTTTTTCCAATCTTCTACTGTCCAATTTCGATGAGCTTGTGCAAATTGTAGCCTCAGTTTCCTGTTCTTAGCTGAAAGGAGTGGCACCCGGTGTGGTCTTCTGCTGCTGTAGCCCATCTGCCTCAAAGTTCGACGTACTGTGCATTCAGAGATGCTCTTCTGCTTACCTTGGTTGTAACGGGTGGCGATCTGAGTCACTGTTGCCTTTCTATCAGCTCGAACCAGTCTGCCCATTCTCCTCTGACCTCTGGCATCAACAAGGCATTTCCGCCCACAGAACTGCCGGCCACTGGATGTTTTTTCTTTTTTGGACCATTCTCTGTAAACCCTAGAGATGGTTGTGCGTGAAAATCCCAGTAGATCAGCAGTTTCTGAAATACTCAGACCAGCCCTTCTGGCACAAACAACCATGCCACATTCAAAGGCACTCAAATCACCTTTCTTCCCCATACTGATGCTCGGTTGAACTGCAGGAGATTGTCTTGACCATGTCTACATGCCTAAATGCACTGAGTTGCCGCAATGTGAATGGCTGATTAGAAATTAAGTGTTAACGAGCAGTTGGACAGGTGTACCTAATAAAGTGGCCGGTGAGTGTATATCAAGTGGGGCAGCTGAGTATTTTTTATATATATATATGTGTGTATAGAATTTAATTCTAGGAGAACTCTGCCCGTATTTCACTATGATAGACTAAAAAGCACTAATATAAATGTACTTACATCTGTATTCTTCCAAACAAGCCACAATCGCATGAAAACGTACGACACCTATGTGGGTATCGGTTGGTTGATCCCTGGAATGGATACTGGACTACTTGGAATGTGTGTGGGTGAAAGACGTACCATCACAGTCCCCCCATTTCTCGCATATGGAGAAGATGGTGATGGTAAGGTGGTTAGCAGATTTCAATAATTTTTGTACTGCATACATATGTAGTTATATTTAATCAGCTTATACGGGTGTGTTAGCCTAGTCAAACTAATGAAATGGGACAAATGCCAGTGGGATATACTTGTAGAGAAAAGCGCATTGATGGTGAGAAAGAAGTTAATCAATTACTTTCCCCTGTTATTCTCACAATCAATAGAGTTTAATGGGTTGTACCAAGTTTGCATCTTATATCCTATCTACAGGATAGTGTCACATGTGGATCACTGGGGTTCGGACCACTGAGACATCCACCGGTCAAAAGAATAGGGTTTGATGGCAGAGCAAACACAAGTATGCATAAAGAAACCTAAAGTGCAGGAATGTGATATTTTTTCTTTGACTGGAAGGCTTTCTCAGGGTATATGCACATAGGTGTAAATCTGGACGGAAATCAATGGTCAGGGTCACCTAACCGGACAGTGGGGCACCACCTGGAATCTAAGACTATCCCACTTTTTTCTGGGATGGGTGGAGTTATGCTACACATTAAAGAATAACTACATCTTTGAAGCAGTTTTATTTTTATTTCAGAAATAAATAGAGCCAGGGATGATAGTAAACCCTGTTACCCTTCATTAAAGAATACAGCTTCTCTTTGCTTTTTTTCTGCTCTCTCTCCTGCAGTGAGCTGTGTATCTGAAAGCATTCAGAGTTCTGTCCACTGCAGACAGATAAGAATAATGATTAACTATTTCCATAAACTAGCGAATATTCCCATTGATGCTTCAGCTCGCAGAGGAAGTTAGGCTACACAGGCACTGCCATTTCTGTACTATATTTAGTATAAATGTAACAGAATGCTTCTATCTACAAGCATAGAATGTTTAAACTATACTTGTTACTATATGCCGTTACAGGTAAAGATATTCCTTCTCAGGCAACTCTGGTCTTCGATGTAGTCTTATTGGACTTGCACAACCCAAAAGATGGAATTACTGTAGAAGTTCAGTATGTTCCAGAAGACTGTGAGAGGAAAACCCAGGCTGGTGACTATGTCCGTTACCATTACAATGGAACACTACTGGATGGCACATTCTTCGACTCCAGGTTTAAAGATTGCTCCTTTTCATTTACATAAAAAGAGATACATATTATACTGATTGCATTCTTTAGCCCTAGAATTATTATCATTTTACAAAAAAACAGAAATGCATACCACTGCCTCGTGCTTTTATGTAATCTGAGACCTGAGTGTACTTTTAACTACATTTGACATCAGGTTAAAATGTAAATAAGTTGTCTTTTCATTTACTCTACATGTAAAATTTTATAGTTATACTATTTTCTGTGAAAGTGATCTAGTATTTTGTTCCATTTATTAAACTCTAGTTACTCCCGAAATCACACTTATGACACATATATTGGAAAGGGCTACGTGATTGCTGGTATGGATGAAGGTTTACTGGGCGTGTGCCATGGAGAGAAGAGACGAGTCATAATCCCACCACATCTTGCTTATGGTGAAGAAGGCACAGGTACACAGATACCTTGTATATTGATTACTGTACAGCTGAAGAAATCGAAAGATGATTCAACATTTTGATTCTCCATTTTGCTTCCAAAGGAAAGATTCCAGGATCAGCAGTGCTTGTGTTTGATATCCTCATAGTTGATTTCCACAACCCAGATGATTCTGTCAACATTGAATCAAATTATAAGCCAACTAACTGCACCGTCCTGAGCAAAAAAGGAGACTATTTAAAGTACCACTATAATGCAACACTAATGGATGGCACCATGTTAGATTCAACGTAAGTTCACTTAAAAGTGTGGATGTAACTATTATAGAAATGTACAAAAGCTAAATGATATTGCAAATTTACAGTTTTCCCATAAGCACCATGTATCACCTACTCACGATATTTGTTGTATAAATCCGGGCTCACTGGGGTCACTAGATCAGTGGGAGTCTCAGAAGTAGACCACCAACAATCAGACATACATCACCTACTTGGGTGAACAACCTCTTTACCCTCAGTCAGTGTAATAACTTTTGGTATTAGTCGTTCCAAGGTTTGTTCTTACTGCTCCAGCAATAATTCGGTAGTCTAACATGTGACCATACTACAACTTTTCTTAGTTTGCACAATTGTAAGGAGTTTTTAAAATCTTTTTATTTTTTCAAGATAAGGTTGCTCAGGGTGGATGTTTTTTTTATATAGGTATGAAGTATAAAAATAACAAACATGCTTTACTCCTCTGCTCCCGTTCAGTGTGTTGTCTCCTATCACTAGCGGCCTTTGTTAGTATACAGAAGCTCATCTGTGATGCAATGCAAACAGCCGCACACTAAAGCAACAGTTGCAGTCTGTCATGTGACAACACTGCTGAGCCCCTATATAAAAACATGAGAAGGAAAGAAACACCAACTGTCAGCTCTGTCGGCCTGGGATCCACATTCAACAATCTTTAAAACGTCTGAATGTCTATGTTGACAAGCGTACACATACTGCTTTTTAACAGCTTACTGATACTTGTGACACAAAGGGCTCAAGTATCAATATTGGCTTTCCACCAGTTTTTTGTTGTTTCTTTTTTTTTTCCTTGCTGCACCTTCTGCGCCATATTTCTGCAGTCACATTATTGGTCCTTTTCTAACACTTTTTTACGCTTTTAGATTCCTGAAAGATAATTTCCTATTTCAATGGCAGCAGACCATTACCTTGGTATCTCTATACCCACTGACCTATCTAAACTGTTTGCTCTTAATTACGTGCCCCTAATGGAATGCACTCTGAGAGATTTGCAGCAATAAGATTAGAAACAGCTGTCCTGGTTTGAAAAAAATCAATGCTTTTAAAATGGACATCCTACCTCAATTTCTATATGTCTTTCAGGGGGTGCCTATCCTTCCCCCGGCCAGATTCCTCCGCACTGTACACGCTCATATGGAGTACTATTCGCCCCAGGGTGAGCTGGAGAGTCTCGGCCCGAGCCAAATGCATAGAAGGAGCTGGACTCCCAGACCTCAAGCTCTATTATCAAGCCTCGGTACTGTTGCGGCTCTTTGATTGCCATTTTCACTCTGCCTGGAATCAATGGGTGGCACTGGAACAGTCACTCTCCCCAGTTCTTCTCAAAATTCTTCCATAGATCCCCCCCAGCATCTCCCCCCGCCCTTCCCTGCCCAGGTGCTTCTCTTGCAGGATGCAATGGACGTCTGGAGGTCTATGCTTTCCCGAAGAGTTCTGTTGAGGCAGTGCAGTCCTTTAACACCCATATTTCGGAAACCAGGCTTTCCCCCGGAGATGTCAAAACTGTCTTTTCTGGTGTTGGAGATCATGGAAGACCCACGCCTTTACTATATCCTGCAGTGATTTTCGGCCACGCCCCCAGAGGCTAATCCCCCTGCTTCGAATATACACCGATTAGATCGCTTGTGGCTGGTGCAGGCGTTGCCACAACGTATGCAGATTCTCTCCCGACCTTCAAGGGATACTTTCGGCTATCCTCTCCCCCCTTTCACATCATCTCACAGGCCTATTCTCTCCTGTCACAAGACCCCAAGAAATTTGAGCTCCCTTTTGTGAGGAGCTGGGAAAGGGAATTGGGGGCTCCCTTGTCAGAAGACAAATGGCATGCTTCCTTTCTTTTTTCTCACAAACTGCTCAGGAAAAGGGGTATAAAGTTGTGCCAAGGTGGTACAGAGTCCCGATGGTGCTACATTTGGCCTTCCTTTCTGTACCAGATTATTGTTGGCGATGTGGAACTGAGAAAGGAGACATGCTACACACCTGGTGATCTTGCCGAAAATTGAAAAAGTTCCGGGCCAAGTGTTTACTACCTACCATCAAATAATGGCTAAACAAGTGAACACATCTCCTGAATTGGCACTCCTGTCAATGCTTCCAGGCCCCCAAAAAAAGAGTCCTGCTCAGATTTTGCTTAGTAGCAGCTAGAGCGATTAATTCCCTGCCACTGGCGCTCTCCCATCAGCCCCACCATATTGGGTGATATCTTAGAGGCTCATATATCAGCCATGTGTGTCTTAAACTTTTCCCTTTCTAAACTTTTGCCTACGCCTGCTTGGGACTGGAGTTGACTTGCACCTAAATTGCACCATTTTACTGTACCATTTTTATACATCCACACCTGAAGTTTAAAGATATATCAGGTGCAACACTGAAAGATTCTTGTGCAGCTAACTTTGCTAACCAAGTGGAAAAGTTTCAAAAATATGCAAATGTGACAAAATGAAATGAGAAAAGTCTAAGAAAAGTGACCCCCAATAGGTCCATGAAAAACACTTTTTTACCAACTGTTGCTCTGAAGTTTGCATTTAGAAAGTCATGTAACCTTTTCTGTGTTTTAGACCTGCTTCTGTTTTTTAAACATGTGCTAAACATATGTGATAAACAGAAGCCAGAGTCAGGGGGAGATGTATCATTCGCTGGTGCACACAAGAGCTGGCATATGATGAATTCCCCACCCCTACATTCTTGATGTATACAGGGGGCTGGACTGCATAGCATTTATTTCACTGCAGAGCTGTGTGTGCTGGGCCAGGAAGGAGAAGTACATGGGGAGTTACGGTGTATATGAGAGGCAGAGAAAAGAGGGGTGGAGAGTGAGTGGGTAGTGAAGAGTTACAGACATCTCCTCAGTGTGCACCCCTGTGTGACATTTCAACATAAACATGGCAGGTAAATAATGAAGGCTAAGGGTTACCAGGACTAGTGGGGCAAAACTAGTCACAGAGATCCGGCTTTTTTAATGCAGGCCATTCACCGACCACCACATTTATTTTTAGTTTGTCTTGGACAACCCCTTTAAGGCAATAATGAAAATTGTGTCTTTTCGAAGGGTTTTGTTTATTATATATGAAATCATAGGGGGCAGAGGACTTTTATCACTTCCAAAACCCTTTTTCCCCCATTTATAGAAACATATTAGGGCTTGTTATGTGTGAAACAATTTGTACTTCTTAGTTGCACCATTTTATATTATGCGTCATGTATTGGGAATCTGGAAAGAATATAGCAAAATTGAAAAACACCCACAATTTTAAAAATAATAATAATAATAATAATAATATACTTGAGCATAAGCCGACCCGAGTATATGCCGAGGTACCTAGTTTTACCACCAAAAACTGGTCAGGTACTAGATGGGACCTGGTCTTCCTGCACCCCTGGTGGGTACCAGGGTAAGGATAAGTGGGAGAGATAAGAGTGCTAGCCTTTTTTTACTGGCCAATACTAGGCCTGCTCCCAGTAATGGATGCTGTCTATTAGACAGCACCATTACTAAGACAGTTAAGACATTACTAAGACAGTTAAAAAAAGAAAAAAAAACACAATTTTTTAAGGAAATATATTTTATTAAAATAAACACTCTGATACACCCTTGTTAATCATTTTATTAAAAAAAGGTCATCAATGTAGTCCACCAAACCAGGCGAAGTATGAATCAGCATATCTACATGCACAGACACTGTAGTTACGCCTCTGTCTGATTTTTATTTCTTCTTTAAGACACCAATATGGAAAAACATACAACATTGTTCTCGGATCGGGACAAGTGATAATGGGAATGGATATAGGACTGCGGGACATGTGTGTCGGAGAGAAACGTACGGTTGTCATTCCTCCACATTTTGGATATGGAGAAGCTGGAGTAGGTGAGTTGTTAAAAAGCATTCCAGTGAGTGAAACATAGGACCATAACTGCTCAAAACCAATTATATTGCCAAATACCATATTACCACAGATCACTAATGCATTAATATTTTTGGTATTATGATTAGTGTTATTTACACTGTTTTATAGTCTTAAAGGACATCTACCACCGTGATCAAAGATTGTAAACCAAGCACACGGACATACTGGTGTGTCCTCCCTCATGAAGCATCTGCTCTGTTTTAAGCTTCTTATGTCCTGGTTTTTAAGAAAAAAAGGTTTTAAAAATTATGCAAATAAGCCTGAAGGTCCCCAGGCTCCATTAACACCCATGGAGCCCAAAGCCCCTCAGACTCATTTGCATAATTTTAAAAGCCTTAAAAAAGGGCATAAGAAGCTAAACGAAGAAGATCCTGCCAGAGGGGGCACACACCAGTATGTCTGTGTGCTTGGTGTACAATTCTAGATCCTGGTGGTGGAGGACCATAATCTGTGATCCACTGGTATCAGATGTGACAAAATTATGACAAAGACTCGGGCCTCTTAATGATTGTGCCGTATCTTGGGAAGTTCATTCACCAGAACTGACATGTCCTCCAGTTTTCTGACACAAGTTATGTTAAATGTATCTGGCTGTGAAGAAGTGTTGTGAATGCTGAGTAATTAAAGCCAAGAAACTCCATTGAAATCAATGGACATTTTAACAAACTACCATTATTCTTGTTACTGAATGAGGTTACTATTGGAGGCCTGATGACAGGCGTGAACTGGGCCTATGTAGATATCTGTTTAAAAATAGATCAGACACATATCTGTTATTATTGTGTCTATAAACTATGATGTGAAATAAGCCGCATCTGTAATTAGACCAATGCACATGATAATCAATAAAAACATATTTTTTGTTCATTTTACCTCCTGACAGAAGGAGAAGTACCGGGAAGTGCAGTTTTGATATTCAACATTGAACTGCTAGAATTGATACCAGGTCTTCCTGATGGTTATATGTTTATATGGAATGGAGAAGTCTCACCAAACCTATTTGAAGATATTGACAAAGACGAAAATGGGGAGATATTTTTGGAAGAGGTAGGTTTTAGATCTTTATTTAGAGCCTGCATTTAAAAGAAATCTTTCTTTCTTTCTGATAGATTCCCCATAGTATAGTAGTTTGATCGCCCGGGCAGCAGCTACATCTTGTTTTTCACTTATTCAGGGATGCAGCTGCTGCAGAAATAAAGTTTAAAGTGTAACCGTCATTCTGAGCAAAAAAAAAACTAAAACATGACTCTGCTCCAGGTGTCCCTGGGAATCATTCCTCAAAGTATGTTGGTCCTCATTTAGTACCTGTTTCGGCCCATAGCACCCATGGTTTCCAGGTCTCAAAAAAATTGCAATCAGCAAGGAGGGTTGGTACTTGCCTCCTGTCACCTCATCACAAGCACGTCCTGATGACCAATGACACCATATTTATCTATCTATCTATCCCATATCTATCTATCTATCTATCCATCTCATATCTATCCATCTCTCTATATACCTACTTACCTACCTACCTAAGTAAGTAAAACTCCAGAACAGCATATGATGGGACAGCTTGAAGACTTGGAGAGTCTCTCCTACTATTTCCTGCTGTGGAGTGTGAGGTGAAGGGGGAGGGGGAATGTGATCGATCTGCAGTCTGTGTCTGTGTGGATTATTTGCTTATATACAGCTGAGGGAGAGATAAGTGTAGTTGTTTGGTTACTACATTAGTTAGGGCTCCCAGCAGCACATGCCTGAGTGCTGGAGCACTGAGCTATGAGGTAAACAGCTGAGAGTAGGGAGAGGGGGTGTGTCTCATTCTCCCTCCATAGTCAGCAGCTCAGTAAAGAATGTGCCCAGCAACAGCTATCTGAGGAGTCACTGACAACAGGGGGAAGTCCACAGAATAAAAGAGGAAGGAGCAAGATTCGGGGGGTAACTAATCCAATTACAAAAGGGCTTAAAATCAGCTGCTCTACAACATATCAAAAGTCTCCTTAATGCTTAAATATGCAAATTAATTTCTAAGGTTACGGGGGGCGTGGAGTAGCCTCAGACAGCCTCAGGGGCGAAGGCTACTCCAAACTCCCAGTAGCCTTTACAGACACAACATTACCCCCTCCAGCTTATTCATTTGGTGCATCCCTGACAGCAATTGAGCTGCTGCAGTCGAAGCGCATGACACTGGGGAGCTCTGCGCTTGCGCAGTCACTCCGGTTGCTGTGCTTGTGCAGAGCTCAAATGCTCCCGAAGGTGGGCTGGAGCGGGTAGAGGCAGGTTTGTAAGTGGCCTCAGAAATTATTTTGCATATGTATGCATTAAACTTTAGTTTTCTAGCAGCTACATCCTTGAATTAGTCAAAACAGGATGCAGCAGATGTTCGGACAGGGAATCTACCATGGGGAACCTCTCAGAAAGTAGATTCCCCATGGAAGATTTCCTTTAAAGATAAGCTCCAGTGCAACCCAGAGATTTGTAGACTGTGACAAAATAGCAAAAAAAGCAAAGTTGATCACAATAAGTCTACATTGGTTTTAGTACATTCAACTTAGTCACTTTAAAGTGTAACTCTATTTTTTTCCCCCACAAATCAATAGCTCTTGGGATGTAGAACAACTTTGCCTATTATTTTGATTACCAGTGTGCAGCAGTTTCCATGCTATCCTTCTGAATTTAGACTACTCCTCAAGTAGCTGTGTCTCCTGAACTGTGGCGATTTCTCCTGTGATTCCTACAGTTGCATAGAGGGGAGGGGTTTCTGCTCCCTGCTTACTCTGGGGGGGAAGCCATGGGACAATGCTCTCTCAGGGTTAGCAGTGTGTGTTCAGCACTGTTGATGCCGAAATCCCCTACACAGAATAGTAGGGCACAAGATCCCTCTTCAGTAACCTCTATCTCAGTCTGTGATTTTGCAGAACTTTTTCTGTCTCTGTCTTTCTGTACCTCAAGCTGTGTCATACACTCCTCTACAGCCCCTCCCCCACCCTCTGCTCTCCCAATACATGCACATCCAAAAACCAATTAACTTTTAGTGCTCACAAGGAACAGACTATAAACTTCATGTAACTATCCCCCTTTTGTTTTCTACTACTTATTACATGCTGTGTGCTCCTTCATGTGATGAAAGGCTAGTTACTATATAGATCCTGTTTGTACACTATGTAGTGTTCAGTGGATTTAATTGTAGGAATCTCACTGGATTTACCTCTAAATTAAGGAGAAAACACAAGGCATCATGGGAAGTGTGGGCAGTCTAAATTTGACTCAGCTTCAGAGCAGATACAGGAACAGGTTAGTTTCCACCCACTTCACTGCTGCTGTGGACGGTTTTTGATAAACAGCTTCAGAACAGAAAATACCATAACTCTGGGAAGAAAAGGGCGAGCAACACAACATGGACATTGTTCTGTTTGTTTTTGAAGGGGAAATCACATGATGGTTTGTTAAAAAATAATTGTTTATGAGTGTTATAGGCATAATTTTAAGCTAATAGTAGTACAGGGAACCTGTCAGCAGGTTTGGGGGCCATAAACTAAAAATGTACATAAGCTGTCTCACTGTTTAACATGTAAGGGGAGAAGCTTTACAAAAATTGACTGTACTGCACATATACATGTCCTGCATTTTCTACCTACACCTCACTACAGAACAATAGATTATTGCTCCACAGGCTCACTCCGTAGTGCCATTACCAATTTACCATGCTAAATTAATATTGTGTGTCTGACGAGAGAAAGATACTCATAACCTTTACTCTTCTAGTTTTCAGAATATATTAATGCCCAGGTAGAAATGGGCAAAGGAAAACTAGCTCCAGGATTTGATGCCTCGAACATTATAGAGAACATGTTTAAAAACCAGGATCGAAATGAAGATGGCAAAATAACAGAAGCAGAGTTTAAATTAAAAGACCAAGAGGACAAAGAAAGACACGACGAACTGTAATATACATCAGGGCCAAAATGCACTGTGAAAGCTTTATAAGACAGTGAAAAGATACAGAACTTGAAATGACTGAATGGATGGCACCACATACAACATTCCATATGGAGGATCTGTTACTACAGTCATTTTATCTCAGGTTCAAATCTGAAATCTATGGGAAAAAAAACATGTTTAGTAACCAGTTTGCCAACTTACCAGGAACAGAGACGTTGTGCACGTTAGGCTTTTCACAAGCTGCAGTTAAAAAAGCCCCCCCCCCCCCCCCAAAAAAAAAAAAGCCTCTAGAAGCCACATTAATTTTAATGTGGTTGTGGTTTTTACAAGTTTCACTTGTAAAAACAAAAATCTCACTGTAAACTAGATGAATATTTTTTTTTTTACAAGGAGCAAAGTGTCATGTTTATCTCAGACTTCTATAGCCGCTTTCTTGAACAGATGCAACGGAGTTGTAAAGATGTGATTTAGTGGGTCTGTAGTGTCATTTTAGGTCGTACACCTGTAGTCAGGGCACACTATGGATTGGAAGTTGATGGATTTGGGTTATATAGGAGGCTTGAAATTACATCTTATTCTTTCGGTTGTTTCCTGGGTGGGGAGGGTTGGTTGAGGGAATCCATATGTGCTGTAGATTTCTGAGATTACTTTCCTCATGGGGTACAATATAGTTCACGTAAGTCACTTAGAATGGAGTCGTCTGCCCGAGAACAAACGATCTGTGTTGGACTCCTTTTGATATCAAGGATATTTTTAGCTTGGGAGACCTGTCTAATTAGCTTTTCAGAGGTATCTTTACACTTGTCAGTGGCATCAGTTTTTTTATCCTCAAATTAAAAATGGTGAAACTGATGCAAAGATTCTGATTTGTGGATGAACAATGGTAAAACTGTTAGGAATCCTAACAATGTTGCCTAGCAGATTTACTTTTGCATAAGGTCTATATGTTCTCCACCTGTTTTAGTGGGACTCCCACAACAAAGACACGCTGGTATGGAATTTTTACATTGTGAGCCTTACTGGAGACTGTGAGTGATGACAATGCTGCGGAATATGTTGGCACTGTATAAATAAAGAGAATAAATAAAAAGTCCTAAGCCTATTGTGACTGTCCCTTATACTGGTCATAAAGATGTTTTCTTCACAGCACCTATGATACAATCAGTATTTGGTCAAGTATATTTGAATTTTGTAACAGATTAGAGTTGATTTGCGTGCAGCTCACCTGGTTCCATGTTGGCGGTTGCTTGATATATTGGAAATACAATTTTCACGTGCATTAGGCACGCTGGGAGTGCATCCGTGTTGCCTGCTAGGACCGCAGGTGTAGTATAAGGATAATCAGGAGAAGGACCGCGGCACTTCCGGATAAAACTTCAGTCTATATTAAATTATTGGATAAAACATGGTAGATTACATACACAAATCGCCTATGCGTTTCAAGCTATTGAAGCTCTTAGTCATGGCTGAAAAATGTTAGAATCACTTAAAAATTTAAAGGAAAGATCTACCAATAGGATTTGGGGGTGTGTGAGGATCACGTGATGCAACACGTCAGAAAAAGAGGCGCGTGCAAACCACGTGATCAGCCCCGTCACGAGAGGTGTGTCTCAGTCATGTGATGCAGGACGTCTATGAGGAAGTGAACGAGCGGTATTGTTAGTTCTGATCCCTGTCTCATTACCTGTGCTGCATACGTCGTTTATTTATACCGATGTGATGTTTTCATCATACATTTTATACTTACCCTCATAGACGTCCTGCATCACATGACTGAGACACACCTCTCGTGACGGGGCTGATCACGTTGTTTGCACGCGCCTCTTTTTCTGACGTGTTGCATCACGTGATCCTCACACACCCCCAAATCCTATTGGTAGATCTTTCCTTTAAATTTTTACGTGATTCTAACATTTTTCAGCCATGACCAAGAGCTTCAATAGCTCGAAAAGCGTAGGCGATTTGTGTATGTAATCTACCATGTTTTATCCAAGAATTTAATATAGACTGAAGTTTTATCCGGAAGGGCCGCGGTCCTTCTCCTGATTATCTTTATATTTGAATTTTGCCTGGAAGCTGGACAACACTTTTTTTTTGTAACATATCTGAAACTGTTTGCTATGATCCAAGCAATCACTATATACACAATACCCATCTATTCCTACCACTGATCGATATTAACCTGCACACTTAGCATACTATTTGTGGATTTGCTGCTAGCCCCCCAGAATATGGCCAGCCAGCACCAGCCCCCTGTATATAGCCAGCCAAGCCCCCGTATATAACTAGCCAGCCCCCCAGTATATAGACACCTCCTGTATATAGACAGCCCCCTGCAGAGCATATAAAAATAACAAGCTCTGCACTCACCTTTCCAATGCCCCTCCGCAGGTGCACTGCTTGATCCAGTCCTGGCGGTAGTGACAGGTCCATGCGCGCTGGCAGCGTACAAGCTATGGCGTCAGCTGCTTGCCGACATCATAGTCTGTGGACTTAATGCTGCCGGGGAAGGGTGTGTGTGTGTGAATATGGAATAGTATTTCTGAAACATGGATCCATGAATCCATGGCCAGGTGGAAGACCCTATAGAAATTAATGGGGAAGTGTGTTAGTTGTTTAGACACACGTTCACATTTCATGTTTACTTGCAGGAAGCCTGAAGCTGCAGCACAGATTTTCCCACAGAATGTGGATTGGATTTGCATGGAAAAGAACAACTTCACACTATAAAGTATAAATACAGTTCAGCACATAAATTCAATGAATAAAGTGGATAATTTAATACATAAAAAGATTGTACAAACAGCATTTTTAAACATGCGCATATTTGGCCTTCAAAAACATATGCTTATACAAAATACACTGACTTATAGGGCATATGAAAATAAAGATACATCTCAAACTCTTTACATTCGGTCCGCAGAATGGTTTCCATTCCATCTGCTGGTTAGATTCACTTCTCATGGAGGCTGAAGGTGATTGCCGTACTGCAGAAACACAGGAACACTCAGAGGTATAACAAAGCAGTACAGTGCTAAAAGGTAAGGTGCTTCAAAAGTCAAAAATAGTTCTATTAAATATCTTTACATAAAATAAAATTAAAACTTAAATCACAATATGAGAATTAATAAAAAAAGCAGCTAATTTGTGTCCTCCCAGTTGGCAAGTGAAGGGTGTAGATATGTGTGCATCAAAGAATCTTTTGTAGAATGGAATTAGCCACATCCAGGGTTTCATCTTTGACTAAAACTATATCATAAGAGTCCATGTATTTTTCTAGCAACTCTTCTACCTGTAAAAAGGGAGAACAAATAAGAGTTATCTTCTCTTATGTTATCTTATCTTACTATACCAGTACAGTTACATTGTACACCCATATATCCTTATATTTCCAGGACAAATGGGGAAAACAAAAATGTACAGTTCCAAGGAAAGATACAGGACACGCCAGTTGACCACAAAATTGAAAGGGCAGTCTGTTATAGAGACTTAACCGGCCCCATTGACTTGAAGTGTCAATTGCATGAATCAATTGTGTAGATGATAACTGTGAACTCTAATATTTGATCTTTTCTTCTGTCATTCTTCCTTATTAGTTGTTACAGTGTTGGCATTGCAGTTCAGCTGGCAGGCAGGGAGTCTGTGCATCATTTCTGTATGATGCAAGGACTCCCATCGAGTGCACTATACTTGGTCCGTGGGTTATGACCAGAACATGGTTCCGTTTTAACTCCCTGAACAAGTTAATGCGCTAAGTTAATGGGCCTAACATTTAGTCATTTATATAAAGCGGCACAGACGCATAGACTGAAGACTTTGGATCACTGATAGGATGATAAGAATTTAATGAAAAGAGATGTGAATGGATACAAGTTACAGTGAATTCTGCTCAGCTCTTCCTTCTCTATAAAATGCTGCCTGCTCTAAGGCTCCATGCACACTGGCGTAGTACCATACATCTGCTGTGAGCCACAAGCCAGGAGGAGAGGGAAAGAATGAGCTCCCGCACGGTGTCTGACCTCCATTGATTACAATGGTGGCTGCGATCTGGCGCAAGTCATGTGGTCTGCAGATTACATTGCATTTCATGGTGACAGGTTCACTTTAAAGAGGTTTTCTATGACTACTAGCACCCATGCTGATACACTTAAGTAGCACAGTCCCATTATTTAGCTGGGTAGCAGTCCATTTCCTTACCTTATCATTAAGGTATCCTATTTTGAGTACATTTTCCACATTTGGCACTCCATCCGCCATAGTCAGATCTCCTAAAGAATCCCCCAGAAGTATAATGTTACTGTTTTCTTTCAAATGGTTAAAATACTCTGTCCTCCTTAAGGCACCGTCATGCTTGTTGTAAACATGGATCAATTCTCCTTTAAATCCCTTTATCACGCCCTGGAAGAGATGACATAAAGCCTTGTTATGAAATAGGCTCCACCATCAATTCTTCATATGTTATGGGGGACACCTTGTCAGATGAAAAACTGGAGCAGACAATTGTGATCCTAGTGAAGTATTTACAAAGTATGAGGAGGACTATGTCCAATTCTTCTACACATAGGTAAGAAGCAATGGAAGAACACCCAACCCACTACCACTGACATATCAGAAATTTGGAGTAAACTCGAACTCACCCCAGCCAGTGAAATATTAAAGAAATCACATAGTAAAGAGGAATTAATGGAACTCATGAATAACATCTTTCCTGACATCCACTTCATACATAAGATTGAATTGAACAACTTTGTGAGACGCATAACATCTAAAACACATGGGCCTACAGAAAATACATGGATAGAGGATTTGATGAGTAAACCGTTGAGACCAAAAGGTCTAATTTCTGAGATATATAATAAACTACTGGAGGACACGCTGGGGAAGGGGAAGCCTGACTATATTGCTAATTGGGAAAAAGATCTAGGTCTCAACTTCAAGGAAATAGAGATTGCCAAAATTCATAAAAACTCTCATGGCTTCTCAAGATGTGTGAAGGTCCAGGAGAGCTCATATAAATTAACGACCAGATGGTATAGAACCCAGATGGGTCTAGCTTCACACAACAAATGTTGGAGATGTGATGGCGCAATTGGTTCTCATGCTCATATATTCTGGTCCTGTCCAGGGATCCAGAAATTCTGGAAAGAAGTAGCTAAAATAACTAATCAGATAACATCCCAGGCAATACTCTTAACTCCAGCAAGTGTCCTCCTGTGGCTACCTAACAAAACTTGGACCCCTAACAAACAGAATCTAGCAACTGCGCTAGTACAGGCAGCGAAGTTACTGATACCTTTATATTGGCTGAACAAAACGCCCCCTACAATACCTGAGTGGCTCAATAAAGTTGATCAAATGTGTAGATTAGAGGAATTAACAAGTTGGTCAGATAGAAAACATGACACATTTATTAAAATGTGGGCTCCCTGGCACAAGTATAGGCAATAGTGAGGATAATATATCAAGTGTTTTCACTCCTCGATCCTGGAAATATAAAAATTTTGTGGACACTCCTTGGGGGTACGTTTAATGCCACTAAAAAACCCTTGAAGTATAACTTAATGGAAACAATTCGAACTGCGAATTCAACTAATTATGGTAAAATGACATCTGTATCCCCTCTACCCCATTACCTTTCCCCACCTCCCTCTTATTATTGTTTTTACAAGTTAGAAATATTTATAAATGTATACTAACTTTGCTACAAGCAATGGAAGGATAACATGTCTACCCACAAGGGGTTTAATTCACCCAACTCAACTGAATGCAATAAGACTATCTAGCGCCTCCTCAGTGGTTGCTCTAAGTTACTACATTAAGAAAGTAAAAAGATATATCAATCACCATTTGGCATACCCACATAGCATGTGGCTGATGGATATGGGTCCCACGTTTGGGACCTCCACCTACATGTAAAAAGGCAATATTACAGGGCAGCCATTCACATTACTTCATTTTGCTACCAGGAAAGTCTATAAATGCAAACTATAAATACAACACACAAATCCAAACCTACATTTTCATCAAAATCCATAAAGTTGGAGATGACTTTAACATTAGGATAGTATACACCAGACTGGCGTATTGTTTCCTCCAGAACATCACCAAGCCCTGCTGAAAAGATGAAGACTGGAGTATTGTGTTCATTCAGCTTATCGAAGAACGTTTCATATCCTTCCCTGCAAAACAGAACAAGAAAATAGATACATACTACATACTTCTGAAACTATGGAAAACGCTCAGAAAGGGTTGTAGAAATTATTTTCTGAAAGATACTTTTTCAATAGAAGACGACATTTCATGTAGTCTATGAAAAGGAATGGCGCCAAGTAGTGGGGAAAAGTGCTACTGCAAGTGACAACATACGGTAGATGTTCCTATGTATTTTCTAGACAAAGCCAATCAGTCATTAAACTAGAACAGAAATGGACACATTTATATTGTACAAAACTAAATAGCAACTTAGTAATAGAAACTTACTTGAGCATAATGTCAGAGTCCCTTATTACTTCCACAAGTTTATCTTTCTGAATCCGCTGTTCGATCAACAGTGCATGCGACTTAGTGTACCTTAAAAAAAACAAACACGAGTCTGGGTTTTGGATTCTGGAATGTGGGGAGGAGCATGTCACTTATATAATGTCAATTATTTAAGGGTAGTGGAGACCACATTCAGCTCTTCACCAATTAGATGTGGGAAGTTTATTCTACCGATACTATCAATGAAGGAGATTCAATGGGCAGAAAGGTTTTGCTGAAAATTATGTTGTCTTTACTGCTTCAATGTTATCAATTGTTGCAAAGTTTAAGAAATTTGATGCAATCTAATTTTAATTCTTCTTCTGTAAAATATTACACTACTTTCTAGAAGAAACTCAAATGCTATCCACATCCATTTTTCCAAGTGAAAGGAAATCTACCATGAAAATCAAAGCATGATAAACCAGGGTCATCTACTCATAGATGCAGGCACTGTGACTGGAGAAATATTCTTATATTTCTTATCCATTTCTTATCATATTGTACTAAAGAGCATGAAGGGCTCTACAGGGTGTTACCAGAGCACCCCTGACTGCTACACTGTCTCCCCTCTGCTCTTTAAGCATTTCAAGGATGAACAACAAATATAAGAATATTACCACAGTCACGGTGCCTGGATTTCTGAGCAAGTGCCCCTGGTTTATCAATGCTTGATTTTCATGGTAAATATCCGTTAAACAGGAAAATATTTAAAAATCTTTGTACAAACAAAATGATGCAAAATCCAGTATTGCAACTTAGACAACAGAACTCTGGAGTACAGGTCTTGAGTAAGAAAATGTCTTTATACTTTGAAACATTTAAAAATATTTTTTACATTAAAAGGGCTATTCATACACCCATATTTTGTCACATTAAAAAAATGAGCAAATTTTTTTTTCTATTTTGCACAACATTAGACTGGATTCTACCACAGAAAATATCCTCTTATTAATGGGTGTTTCATTGAGAAATCTTAAGAAAAAAGATAAAAAATTCAAAAAAGTGGCCTCACAAATATATTGGAGGTGGATTTGAGGAGGAAATTGACATTGATTTTTTCTGTTACAAACTTCACCATGTGAAAACCCCCCAGGACTTGAACACCAGTCTCCCGATGTACATGCTATGAAAATGAAACACATTCCTGGAACAAGTCAGGAATAGGGACAACCAAATGGGCAGGGAGGAGGTGTACAGAGACAGGGAGTGGGCTGGGCCATGGGCATCTCCCCAAACATGGCATCTATTAGCATTTCTGACTTACCATTCAATCATGTAGGGATATTTCTCTTTGATTGTAAGGTCTGGATCTATTTCAATTGCATAATATTTTTCCTTCAGTTCATATAACTAGGCAAAACAAAAAGGACAAAGTTTGAGAAAAAAAGACTGTATACACCAGCCCAGAAAGTATCCTCAGGATTTATGGAAAATGACAAAAATCTTTATAGCATGGCGGGCGCACGGGAGAGAAGGAGGGGGTGAGTGCTGCTTGCCCCCGCCTCTCTCCATAGAGATACATGGCGAATGGCGCCATAATACAGGGAAAGATAAGACATGTCCTATCTTTTCCCCGGGTACAGAGTGGTCCGGTGCCGCACATGTGCTCCTATTGCCGGTCTATGGGGGACGTATATATACTGCCACAAGGTTATGGCTGTATACACGACCCCAAATGGTCGTGTGAATGTAGCCTAAGGCAGTGACACAGAGGTGCTCTTCATACAAGCAACGTCACTCCCTTAACCTGGAATAAAGAATCAATTATATGAAATTGCTGGATAGGTGAGTGCCATCATTTCCCTCTTATGCTTTGGGTCCTTGAGTTATAAAGAATATTTTATGTTTTGGTATAGAGCACCCCTTCAACAGCATGTATACAAATATCTCTCCCCATATGTGTCTCCCAGCGTTTAAAGGACACCTGTCATCAGGTCTTTGTCACTATTTCTGTCACCTCTACCTGTTGGAGCAGCTCACAAGGATCCCATCCCTGCCTTTAGCTAGTAAATTCATACATTTATCATTATAAAATCATCTTTTGTAATTGAGGCTGGTCACATAGTCAGAGGCAGCGATGTCACCCCTGTTACCCCTCCCCTCTCCTCCCGCTGCTCATGTTTGTGTGTAATGTATAGTAAAGCATTGCTGGTGTGTGTTCTGCATCTGCTGACATGCTGCATCCTCCTAATACACAGAGACACAGACATCACCTACACAAGTACCTGACATGTTCTGCTATAACATGGCTGCCTGGAGCTGTTGTATCTCTCCTATACACACATAGGCTGCAGTGGGCACCAGCACCAGGAAGACACGGAGGAACCATTACACCATTATACCTCACATCATACAGGCTGTCAGTCAAGCACTGGGGGTGTGGCTGTGCCTCCCACTCATGAATAAGCTGGACAGCTTGAATATGACGATGACTCATTGGTAATTTCACAGGTCATTTGCATAGAGATTTAGGACCTCATTGCTTAGGTTTGTAGGTATTTTTCGGCCTATAAGGCGCACCGGACTATAAGGCGCACCTCTAATAAATGCCTGCTAAGACATCTAGGTTCATATATAAGGCGCACTGGAGTATAAGGCGCAGGATCAAATGCAGTACCTAAAAATGACCAGCAGGTGGCAGACCTGTGCACAGTTCAAGCCAGCTACACTTCCCGGGAAACTTGTCTTCAGCGTGTCAGAGAGCTCCGTTCTCAGAGGTATGGGCTGCTGGGGGTTAATGCAGGGTGATGCAGCAGGGGTTAAGCGGTCTCCCTCTGCCCCTTCTCCTTCCCTCCTCAGCCAGGGTTTTATTCCTGTGGGGTTCCCTGTGGCTCCTTCTCTTTCCCCTGTTACAGGGCTGTCAGGTATGGGGGATTGTTACTGATGATGATGATTGCCTCGTGGTCGGCACTATGGCGGCTCCGGTCTCTCTGTGCTAGGGGAGGGCAGGATGGGCACAATGTTAGTTGTGGTGCCAGGGCACTTCAGGAGCTAGGGACCCTGTATACTGTGTGGGAAGGTGCAGGAGATTTCTGGGGATGGAGCTATTAAACACTGGTAAATGTACAGTACATCTTGTCTGTAGTACATTTCTGTATAAGTTCATATATAAGGCGCACCGGCCTATAAGGCGCACCTTTGATTTCTGAGAAAATTGAAGGATTTTTGGTGCGCCTTATAGGCCGAAAAATACGGTAGGTTGTTATTTTGCATGACGGGTTCTCTAACTCCCTCACGGAGTCAAAAATGTCAAAACTTTTTTGCCATGTCGCAACAAACATTTTTTTTTTTAATAGAAAGTGATCGAAAGGCCATAAAGTCCTCAAAATGGCAGCATTGAAAACATCATAATTATTAACTAAAAATTACATCACACACAGCTCCATACACTGAAGTATGAAAAAGTTATTAGTTCCAGAAGATGGCAAAATAAAGAATTTTTTCTTACAGGAGGTTTTAATTTTTGTAAATGTATGAAAACATTATAAAACCTATATAAATTCGGTATTCCTGTGATAGTACTGACTGAAAAAATAAAGGAGACATGTCATTTGGGGCACTTAGTCACGAAAAACACCATAAAAATGCAAATGCAGCACACAGACAAAAAATATATATATATATATTAAGCAACAGGCCTTAAATGTGCTCAAGCACCTATTAAGGATACAGGAGGAGCGTGGTACATACCTTTTTTCTACATTCATCACTTACATATTTGCAGTTATCGATTACATCTGTAAATGGAGATTAAAAGATGAAGTTAACATCCTAACACATGTATATAAAGCAGAATTGTAGTCGGACTTTTGGAAACAGACTTACTATGGCAAGTGGGACATCGCTTTCCATTGTGGGAAAATCTACTTAGAGTCATATCAAAATCTGTTATTACCTGCAATACAAAAACAAACCAAAAACATGGATCTTAGGAGCAGCAAAAGGCAACAAGCATTCATCTCATTATTATTCGTAATACGGGGAATAAACTTTACTGCTCCTAAGCTGTAAATTCACATGTATTTTTAACCCCTTAGTGACCGGCCTGCTTTGGGCCTAAAGGTCCAAATACATGTCATTTTCTTACCCTCACCTTCCAAAAGCCATACATTTTTGTCATCACAGCCATTCGAGGATTTCATTATTTTCATGGCATTATTTCGGGGTACATAGAGTCTGTTGCTGATCTCTTATATACCCTTTTTACAAAAACAACTGCACCTTTGGGCCATTTTTTGTTGAATATAACTAGGACAGAAAAAGACTACTGGGGGGGGGGGGGTCCATGTTAAAAGAAGATATTCCACATTATTCCATAAAACTAACAAGATATTGACATATGTAAGTAACTTGGATTTCAGTGCCTGGTAAAAACGTAAAAGACAAAACCTGGTAGGATGAGAGCTCAGGATTATTTTACTGTTGTGCAATGGAATAATCTTGTAAGTTTTATAGAGTAAAGTAGGATATATTGTTTTTTTACATGGACCCTACCTAGCAGGCCCTTTTCTCCCCTGCCCTAATGGTCTCCCGTCTTCCGTCTGTTACATTACAGCCAATGTGCACAAGACCAGCCGCAGTGTAATTCATATGGGGAAAGATAATTTAGGGTAGTGGATTTTAGGCTACCTCAGACTCCCCTTATACAATGAGGTTAAGTAAGAGACACTAAATGTACAACAACTGGACTTTTGCAGCAAGATCATAAATTTCAATAGGTTTTACAAATTATGTAAAGCTGCTTCATAAAACGCCCCCATCAGTTCCTGCTCCAACGGGGTGGAGTGTGACCTGGTAAAACCCGCAGGTTATAGGATTCTGAAGCCGTAGACTCAGCACAAGATGTGGTGATCAAGTTGAGAAGTAATTCCAGGGGCACACGTTACCTGAAGCTTAGCAGCACCTCCTTTTATTAATCCACATATTATCTCCTCGACTCTCGCCGGGTCCTTTATGTGGACAGTTTTCTTCTGAAATTCTGGCATCTACAACAATAAGATATAAACTTAACATAAATATACAAGATTTACCTGTGGAAATGTATAGCATTCACAGCAGGATATCAGAGCGATTGCTTTTTTTATACACAATGACAAGCCCCTAGGTCAAGGTGTCATCTCTGGGGAGGGAAATGTAGAGATACTTTCGGGTAACTGTAGACGATGCACAAAAGATCTGCTGCATAACATCTGTTGTAGACGCCAATTTATTTAGCATTTACAATGTTTCATCCTCAGCATGTCCATTTTCTGCAGCATTTTGAATCGGATTTTCACTCAATGATGAAAATCCACATCAACTTGTTGCCCGATTTCTGATGCATCATATAAAGATTTCCTTTTACATCCTGTTTGAAGATAGTTTTACGCTATATTAGTTATACCCTATATTTTGTACGATTGCCATAATTACTCCTAAAAACCATGAGGATCAAGGTTAATCTAAATGCACACAAACCTGTGCTTCATACAGGCTGCAAACCAAGTGAAGTTTGCAGACCATTAGAGATGGGAGGGGCGAGTACTCCTCACCACTCCCACCTCCACAGGGAGCAAGGAGGCCCTGCCAAGATGAGGGCAGGAACAGGACCCGCCCTATCATCAACTTGGTCATGACCTGGAGAGACATGGTGTGCTCACTGAACCGTGACTGTGTATAATGCAAGTCAATGGCGACCATAAGCTGGCTGCAGTTTGTGCGGCCATTTCACAGACTACAAAAGCAGTCGTGTGCATGGAGCCCTCAGTGTTTATACAATGTAATATAATGTAGCTGCAGAGGAGGACAATTCCGAAATAGGTAGCAACAGACAGGTTTTTCTAAACAGAACAAAACCAGATTTAAAGCCCAAAGTAACAGAAATCTGAGCAGGGTGTACAGGGACACTGTTTACTGGAAACACTTAGTTCTTTTTGGAAGGCATTGGAGCATGCAAGAACAACCTGTGCATTTTGCATCAAACTGGAATGGCATAAATAAGAGTACAAAGGATGCACTAGCCTATTAGGTAATAGGTCTACCTATGACCTTGACACTAAGTATAGACCCGTTGGTACTCCGGACGTATATCTTAGTAATTGTATTCTTCATTAAGTATAGAATAATTTGTTAGAATTCTGAATAGTAAATTATAATATGAGGAACACAAGTATATACGTTACACACATACAGTGCCAGAATAAAGAAATGCCAGCATTATTGGCTAGAATATTTTCTATACACAGCAGAATCATTAGAAAAGCAGAGAGAAGAGTTAAATGTGCTGCTGCTCCCTTCTCCCATCACTAGTGTCCTTGAAGGACCTTAAGCAGGGTTATGAAATATGTGGCTGGCGTAAGGAGTAAACAGAAACAAAGCCATTTTTAGAAACTTGCAGAGGACAGCTTCTCAGAAGATTTTGCGGAATTATTTCCTAAAACAAAGTTGTTCTTGGCACCCAAATGGGCAGATAAAAATCAATGATTTCCACTTAAAGTGCGTAAAATATCTGTAGCAATTTCTGAATTCTTTTAGGCAAAGCCAAAAGAGATGACCTAGTGCAGAGGGTCATATTTGTGACTGTCACATAAGTAAATATATCAAACATTAGTTCTAGTAATAACTGGTGACCTTTACACAAGGTTGGCCAGAAAGTGTGTGACAGCATCCAGGAATCAGTCTGATCCTACATATATTCTAGTGGTGGTCATATCAAGGCAAACATTTCAAAGAAAGACACTTGATACATCTCTCAGGCCAGGCGACCAATGCACCTAGAACCGAGCCAACACTCTCCAACATTTTGTGTGGTTTCACTGATGCTGGCTCAACTAAGGTCAGATCAAAAATGGAAAAAAAAAAAAAAAAACTGCCCCACACATCCCGACCTACTACTCACTATGTAGCTGCATAGTTAAATGTTTTTGCTTAAAGGCACTTTCCCACAAATCAAGTTAGGCCCTGTCTACAGGATAGGGGTAACTAGCTGATCAGTTGGGTTCTCAGTAATGAGACCGCCACTGATCACAAGAACGAGGGGGTAACTTAGTCAGACCCCCTCGTTGCTCCACGAGATTAATTGAGAAGACGGCCAGCCATGACCGTTCCGTTCCAATCATCTCTATGGAGCTGACAAAGATCTCCGAACGCCATACTTAAATTATTTACCACACTTGTTTTCTTGTTTGTCTCTTCTGGCCATAAGATTTGTAATTATTACCGTATATACTCGGGTATAAGCACAGCCAGGCCAGCACACAACTGTGATGTCAGCATCTGCTACAGGGGGCTTGCTATATACCACTGGGAGTTGGCTTGCTATATACCACTGGGGGGCAGAGCTGACTATATACTGGGGCGACTTTGACCAACGAATTTCCCACCCTATTTTTATACTTGAGTCAATAGGTTTTTCCCAGTTTTTGGTGGTAAAATTAGGTACCTCAGCTAATACTCGGGTCGGCTTATATTCGAGAATATATACAGTACTATTAAAAGTTAAGTTTGATTTAGTGTTCAGTGAATAAGGTGGGGACATTTGACCTTTGGTTATTATAACAGTCTTCAGGACTGAGGCTTTATTGCTTGGTATATAAAACAAATGTTTACAATCACATAATGCCCCATATATGAGAAAGCCCCAATTAAATATTGGTGAATGACCAACACAACTTGTACTACCTGCTTGCTCATAAAGAGGCACGCCTGTGGCCTAACCCTCCATAGCAAAACACTGCATGAATACTCTTATGACTCATAGTTGACCAATGTTTTTAAAAAACATACCTGCTTGTATTTGGCACGTGGCAACGGGATTTGGATGCATATGGAAACCATCATCAGCGGATGATTTAAAGATTGTTCATACATAACACAAGTTCAAGAATAGTGCACGCGCTTACAAAGTCTACTAAATACAATGACATGGAATAGTAACACTTTGGGGATAAGAACAGATACTTATGAGCCTGTTAGTTATGGTATTTACAGCAGAAAGAAAATTTAATGTTCAAGTCAAGTCCAATGTAGTACACCAAAATGTCAACTTACAGGACCTCCATGATGCATAGATGCTGTAGATGTCACATGCAGAAAACACGATAAGGCTATGTATTCAGTTTCAGGTAAGAAACAAAGTCTGAAATAGTTCCTGACCATACAATTGTAAAGTACCCTTTAGAGACTTTGATAATGATGATAGTGTTTAAAGTTTGACTTCCACTTGATATTAATAACTTACAGTCAACTGTTGAAGGGGTTGTGGCTTTTCAGAAAGTGATGTAAGCTCCACTTTTTACAGGGCAGTGTACCTTATAATGTACAAGACAGTGGCTAACACAGAATTTGCTGGTTATTCTATTCATCTCTATGACGCTGACGGACATTGCCGAGTATGGCCCTCTGCTATCTCTGTCATTGCCACAGGGATGAATGCTGCTCTCTTTATCTTGAGGTTCTCGTGATCCATGCGAGTCCCCATCACAGAGACCCTTGCCGATCTGAATCATTTCAGTACTTCATACAAGTTTAATTCACATTATCTGGCTCCCTTCCAGCACAAGTGGCGAGTCCATGGGGAGAAGGCAGCTGCCATCTGTGTCAGTCTCCTTTTCTCATCCAGCTCCCCACTTCATGTCATGTGCATTCAGCAGGCAGGGGAGTGAGGGGCATGGTGTGGATAAGAGAAGGTATTGAGCAAGCGTGAGGAGACACAGGCGCACACAGTGCCCCGGGACTCACCACATGCTACTAGCATTGAGCCAGGTGATGTGAATTAAACTTCTATAAACTACTGAAATGATTCAGAATGAAAAATATTTTTAAACTCAGCATAGCATAGGATATTGGAACCTGTTACCAGATAAAAATGACATTCCTGGTTCCCCCTGCATCTTAATTCACTATGATACAAGGACTCCTGTCCCTGGACCTTTGCTCAGTCCATGGAATCTGACAAGCACACAGCTCTGTTTCCATGGGCAGAGCACAGTCGTGTTCCAATTGCTTTAGAGCAAAAGCAGAGCAGCAGAAAAGTCTGGTCATTAAGAAAGAATAAAAAAATCAAAGTGTTAGACAGATTATAGCATTTGGTATACTCTCTTGTATTTTTCATTAATGAAACATTTAAATAAAGTTCAGGTTGCACTTTAAATGAATAAACCAAATGGATGACTGTATAATGGCAAAAATAGTGCTGCAGCCCCGTAACCGAAAAGCATATCGGAAAAACATTGGAAGTGGGAATTATACTGAAACTTAAAAAAAAAAAATAAAACAGTAGATATGTATCCATCTCACAATCAATAAGCTCGGCTCCCATACTCCATAACATTTTTTACATTTTTTTCCTTTACAAAGCCACTTGATTTAGAACAACTTAAAAAAAGAAGGATCAAACTCCCTGTCAACCTGAACATGGGCTATTTACATTTCTTAAATATTAGAACCAAAGTCTTAATCTTTATAGGGAATAAAGATAATAAAATGTTCTTTTTCTAAGCAGTTTCCCCATCCAATGTGTCTATTTGCTTGTTAAAGATCTACAACTCCAAACATTACAGATCATCAACATCACTTGCAAAAAACAAACTGTAAAAGTTAAAAGGCATAAAACACAATCATTACGAAATGTTTAAACATAAAGACACTTACACAGAATGGCCTAAGTATAGCTACATATGGTGAGATGAGTACATACTATAGTTATTAGACATCAGCAGTGATTAGTGACCCTGCCGGGCAGGTATGGCCGCACAGATAATACTACCGAGTCATGGGAGGCAGCCTGCTTGTTTACATAGGCAGAAAATTCTTACCACGGGATTCTCTGTAGCAGCTGACAAGAGAAAAGAAAATTCTATTTGTCTGCACAGCGCTTATATAGCTCAAGGTGTAGATAAGGGCGTTACTAGAAATAGAAGCTCTAATCCAGCCCAGCAGGCTGCAGCTCTCTGACGTACGGCGGCATAGCTGGGCACCGTGCCATAGCTGGAATCCTGACAGAAGGGGTCAGGGGGCACAAACTATGTACAACCTTTGGCTCCATCACAACTTCTGTTTTTCAGAATACTAGAAAAGGATTTTAGCCTTTTTTGCAGAGGCAGGAAAATCCCCAGTGCAATGCTCCTTACCGCATTCATGTTGCCACAAAGAAATTCTCTCTGTATCAAACAGTTACAGGAAAACACTTCCTAGCTCTGAACACCAGCTCTGGGAAATCGAAACTGAATGAATTTCTTAATAATAGGGCACACTGTATACCGAATATAACTAAGAATAATTAGCAAGATAATGTGTTAGAATGGAGCAATTTAGGGAGCACAGTTTGGGACATTGTTATCCAGGTAACACTACACTGTCCGAGTGACTGGATTATTTTTAGCTGTACAGTGTGGAGATTTGTTGCTCGGAGCTGAAGACTTCTGGTGAAAAATTATGCAGCTGTAAGGGACAACAAGGAGAAGTCTTAATGCACCTCTGGACCAAAGAAGAAGACCTGTCGCCTTTAAGATACTTGATCCCACTTTTGCCTGTGTGTGATCACTATTGTAGTCATTGACTAACAATCATGATTATGAGATGACTCTCAGCACGTGTAGTTTTTTATTCATAAGGTCAGTGAATCAAGTCTGTCTTATGTATGTGAAGCTGTAGCTCCAGGGGTTATTCTCATCAGTTATTAATTAGAAATATTGGTGCATACAATTAGATCCCAACATCAGCCAAGCCACCAGCAAGAAACCAGGGGTAATTATTATATCATGCTCAACACAACATCACTGTAGCCTCAATTTACAACCCAAGAGCTGTGTAACATGTTTTTTTTCTGAAAAAAGCACTAGCTAAAGGAATTGTTCAGGATTAGAAAAAAAAAAAAAATAGATGCATGGGGGTGAATAGTTAGAATGGAGTATGAGAGGTTTATTGTTTTATTACATCTCCGCTCACATTCAGCCCCTGTGCAGCCCATTACTGCCAGTCTTTGTTTACAGTGGATGGCCTTGTCATCTAGACCACTTTCTAGAGCCAGCTAAAGCCGGAAACTAATGCTGTGGCAGACACATGGCAGTAACGGGCTGAACCATGGGTAAATGGGCGTGAGGAGACAGGCAAGTATAAGAGGTTCATTGTTTTAATGCTCCCACCAGCCATATTTCAACTTTTTCTAATCAGGGACATTACTCATTAAAATGAAACTTGGTACGTAAAAAAGGCAAATTAGTCCAAGTATTTGTTTTTAAGATCTTTCTTAGTGCTGGATTATTGAAGCAAGCGGCTGTACTCCCAGATAAAACCTGCATGACCGCCCACTATGAAGGCAGACACAAATAAACAGTGTCTTCTGTCCTGGTTTGGTTTCTGCCAGACACAACAGTCTCTCTTCTCCTGTCAGGGAATCAGACAGCACAATTTACCTACCTAAACGAACTGTGATGTAAGGTAGGGCTATGGCCACTCTGTCCACCCATATCTTTGTATTTATTTCCTAGAACAGTGATGACAAACCTTTTACAGGCCGAGTGCCCAAAATACAACAAAGTAGTAGCAAAGTGCCAACACAGAAATTTAATTTGTGATTTATACTCGCTTCTCTGTCACAGTTTTCATTGATACCAGCACCTGAGGACACCAATAAAGCAGAAAATAGTCCCAGGCAGAGCTGTCACTTTAAAATATCTCTGTGCAAAGAAAGTCCTGGGCTTCTGGGACTGCAGGACGATACCTGGAGTCATCTCTGGTGATGGCCTGAGTGCCCACGGAAAGGGCTCCGAGTGCCACAGGTTAGCCATCACTGTCCTAGAAGCTCCTTTTATGCCTAACATTGGTGGGAGATGTATTGATCTGCCCATGTCAGAAAACTGGAGCATCTTGCACCTGAAATGCCCTGTGACACATTTACTGGAGGTTTTAGACCATTTTTGGGCTGTTCGGCTTCCAACTCCTCAAAAAAGGGGCATGTCCTTCTGTGCACCAGAAAATTAAATAGTGTGGTGTAGAAAACTAGTCCAACTGAGAGGAGGTACAAAGCACAACTCAACAGTCTTATACTGCACCAAATAAACCATCCAGCATCAGACAGGGATTAATCTGACACAACTGTCTAGTTCAGTGATGGTGAACCTTTTAGAGACCCAAACTACTACCAAAATCCACTTATTTACCAGGAAGTGCCAACGTGGCATTTCCAGCAGCAACTTATTGCTACCTGTTCTTCAACATCATTCAATAGGATCAGTCCACTGAAGCCACCAATATAGTTGAAAGAAGGTGGGCAAATTCAGACAATCATAGTAGCATCTTTCCAGGAAGAGTGGTGGGTCCAGCAGTAGGATCTCCAAAGATAATGTAGCCCCGTCCACACCTTCTCACTTTTGCCACAGTTTCAAACGAAGTGTCGCTTTAAAATAGCTCCGAGAGCAGCATCCCTTAAGTTGCTTGGGACTGCAAGAAGATTTGGTGGATTTGGTCCTGTTTGGTGAAATTGGGGAGATGGCCTGAGTGCCCAAAAAAAGGGCTCTGAGTGCCACCTCTGGCACCCGTGCCATAGGTCCACCAACACTGGTCTAAAGACTGACATCTTATTACATCTCCCCCATTAACTTTACAAATATGAAAATTAGGCTGAAGTGCTTTGGGGGTCAGTAGCAAAGCAACTCCAGAAATAACAACTTTCACCTTCCAGCATCTTCTGTCATTCTGCCCCCCTTTAGCTACATTGCTCCTGGGTCCAGCAAGATAAGGAGCTCCAGTTCCAATTTTTTTTCACATCTAGAATATACATTTTGCCACTCCAGCCACCTCAATAAAAAGAAGTGTGACATAGGGGCTGCCTTCTCATAAGTCACGCACATACTTCTGCCAGCTTAGGGGTATTACAATAAATGTTCTACAATAACTAATCAACTACTTTAAACTAAAAATTTTAAAAAATTATCCTAACAACAAACAATATACAGTATGTGAAATGTCTGTAGCATGTAGAAGTCATCATTCTTTGCTGTACTGACTGGGTCTATATTTAGGGGCAAGTTTTAAATACTACACCAACAATATCTGGTAAACAAGAATAATGACTAAAACAGAGCTGCTGCTGTGCTGTATAATGAGATCTTGGCTTCTGCCCCAAGGTTGTGGATCGGAAAAACTTCCAATTGACAATTTAACCCTTTGATAACATGGTCATAGACTAGACTCCACACCATGAAGTGACAAGAGCACGAGGTTATGATTGTTTTTGGTGCAACAATGGCTTCTGGATCTACTGTGTATGCTAGCTTATTAGACCCTGCCTTAAAAGCGGCTGTCCGACTATAAAAAAAATATTTAGCAGGCATGCTGCGCAGGGGGGTGGGGAACTTTACTCACCTACCCCCCGCAGTCTGTCAAGCCCGTGCCCTTGTTTGTTTACAGGGGCATGACTGCTCTGCTCCGGCAACTTGGCACACGCTGTATTAGGGGCTCTATCAGGCGCTAGGACAGGAGACGGTTGGGCGTGTCGGATGTTACTGGAGCGGCCGTACCCCTGTAAACAAATAGGGGCATGGCTCCCATGGACCGCAGCACAGGACACAACAAGCACCTGGGGAGGTGAGTAAAGCTTTATTTTTTTAACCCCTTACTGACATGTAACAGGACTTTAACCCCGCAACGGAAAATAGTGCCCAAGTCAAAAATGGCACTTTTTTGCCGTTTTGCTAAAAATTTAAAATTCAATAAAAAGCGATCAAAAGGCCTTTGAGTCCTCAAAATGTAAGCATTGCAAACGTTATCAGGTAGCAAAAATTGACACCACACAAATGTAGAATTCTTTTGTACATGAGGTTTTAATTTTTGTAAATGTATGAAAACATTAAAAAAACCTATATAAAATTTGGTATCACCGTGATCGCACTGACCCAAAGAATATGTCATTGCCCTCCCCAGCTCACATCCTAGACGCGTATGCAGGCAGTTTTACTTCAACAAAAGGTTTTCTGCTCCTGTCGGCTAGGCTGTGAGCTGGCCGATCTCTGCTGCAGCCTTGTTGCCCGATTTAAGGTCATGTGATCGCAGCAGTGTTCCAGTCACATGACATAACACAGCGACGGCCGGGAGGAGTCAATACTGTGACCACGGCATTGTGCACATCGGCATGATGTCATCAGTCCCCTGTCACAGTGGCCGCTGTATACAGGGCTCATAGGGACATAGGGAAAGCTTGGGGGGGGGGGGGGGGAGAGAGGCATGTAGGGAGGATGTGCACATCATCTCTGTATGTCTCTGTAGACAGGAGGTTACCATTAGATCACTGTTCTATGTAATCTGTACATAAGAAAAGCAGAGAACACATTTATAATGTGCTGCTTGCTAAACATCCACCTGTTGTAAAAATTGCAATTAAAAAAAAAAAAAAAAAAAAATTTATAGTTATGCCCCCAACCCCCAAAAAGTAAATGAAATAAAATTTAACTGCACCATACCAATCTAGGCTTGGGGCCGGTGTCAACCATAGTCCACTCTGTAGGTTGAAATTTCTGAGGAGACTGAAAAAAGATTGTGCCCTTTTATTTAAAGGGGTTTGCCCAAGAAAGTAAGTTCTCAAATTTTAATTCCCTAGTGTTGTTTAAATTAAATCCCCTAGTGTTGTTAAATTAAACATAATTTAACACCTTACTTTACAATTTTACTCAAGACTCTCTAAGCAGATACTTCATGATCTCTCTGTGCTATGAGATGCTGTGCACTAACAATATGCTTAGAGTATCAGGGTACAGGTTTATATATATGTTGAGTGAACTGCAGTGCACAGACAAGAGCAGCAATTAATGAGAAGATTTACAGTCGGGTCCAAGAGTAACCAAAATTTGGAAAACCAGGACTGATGAGACAGGTTGGAATTCTATTTGTGAAATATTTAAGAATCTTGTCTTCATGGGAATAGCCCTTTAACGCACAATGTAAAATTACTAGAATTGTCTCAATTGTCTATTAAAGCACAGAAAAATGTATTGCTCCTTGGCTAAGAATACTCCTCAAACAGGAGTATCATTACCTTTCTAGAAAAACGTTAGTGCAACCTCTGAGTGATTGCAAATTGGATACATTTTCAGTGTGTTACAAAACAAGTGTGTAATTGGTAAGCATGCGTTTCCATTTTAGGCAACAAACAAATGTTTGCATTGCCGGAAAAAACGCCAGCGTTCTTTTTAGAAGAATATATTCCAAAATCGCTTGAAAACACTATTCAAAACACATTGCACTTAAAACGTGATCCAGTTGCACATTATCAAGAAGATAATTAACCCCATAAAACTATTAAAATGTGTTTTTGATAAATAAAATAGTGAAGACGGTGATGCCACCGTTTTCACTATTTTTTGCAATACAGAGCTGTACTTTTCATAAGTACTATATGGATCACTTTTTATTAAAAAAAAAAAACAACAACTAACAAACAATTTTTTTTTATGATGTTTAGAATATTATTTTCATACATATTATATAAAAAGGGGATGTGAGGGAAGTGGGCTATGATATTCTGACACTAATATACTGTTTAATCACACAGCAATACTAATGTAATCTCCAATTTATTTACTGTCTATAGTGTGTAAACATATCATTCCTTGTGGTTATTAACCCCTTAAGGACGCAGCCATTTTGCAGGTTAAGGCTCAGCCCGATTTTTTGGATTCTGACCTGCGTCGCTTTATATGGTTATAACTTTTGAACACTGTTACTTATCAAAACGATTCTGAGATTGTTTTTTCCCCACATGTTGTACTTCATTTTAGAGGTAAATTTTGGCTGATAAGTTTTGCGTTTATTTACAAAAAAAAAGAAAATATGATACATTTTTTGAAAAATTTGCCATTTTCGAAATTCAAAATCATTGCGTTTCCAGGCAGATAGATTTACCACCTAAATAAGTTGCTGAATAACATTTCCCATTTGTCTACTTTACATTTTCATAATTTTTGATATGTCTGGATAATTTATTTTGGTGTCACGCGGCTTACAAAAAGAATATCGCTTTTCCGGATTTTCAGAATTGACTATTTTGGGGATAAATACAGTTTGGAATGAAATTTTACATATTTAGCATCAAAACCCCCTATATAACCAACCCATTTTCAAATCTGCACCCCTCAAGCTATCAGAAACCGCTTTTCCGAAGATTGTTAACCCCTTGAGATCTTCATAGTAATTGAATCAAAATGGAGGTGAAATTTAGAATGGTCAAATTGTTCCCTTATACGTTCATTTAGCACTAAAATTTACACATTTCCAAAATATAAAAAGAGAAAACCCACCATACAATTTGTTCTGCAATTTCTCCTGAGTACAAAGACCCCCCACATGTGGCCGTTACTTGTTTTATGGGCGCACAGCGAGACGCAGAAGGGAAGGAGCGCCCTGCAGCTGCCAGGATTTTAGTTTCCTCATTGGCCCCTTTTGAAGGCTATAAAATTTTCGCTTTTGCGTTATTGGGGCCATGTGATGCCATTTTTTTTGCGGGATGAGATGCTTTTTCCATTGTTACCATTTTGGGGTTGGTATCACCTATTGTTGAAAATTTAGGAACTTTTTTTGAGGGCAGGAGTAGAAAAGCATCAATTCGGTACTGGATTTTTTACTCTTTTTTTTTTTGGTGTTCACCGTATAGACTAATAATCATGTTATCTTTATTCTATGGGACGATACGATTACGGGGATACCAGACTTGAATATATTTTCTTACGTTTTACTAAATTTGTCAAACAAAACCCTAATGTGGGGAAAAATCTATCATTTATGTATTGCCGTCTTCCAAGTGGCATAACATTGTTACTTTTTTGGCTACGGAGCTGGTTGATGGCTTGTTTTTTGCGGGACATGTTGTACTTTGCACCAGTATCATGTCGGAGTACACATGGTTTTTTGATCGCATTTTATAGCATTTTTTGTGGGATTGAATAGCTAAAAATCATAATTTTTGGAAGGTTTATAGCAGTTTTTTTTTACGGCGTTTATCGTGGGGGTTCAATAATGATTTACTTTTATTCTACGGGTTGTTACGGACGCGGTGATACTATATATGTGGGGTTTGTGTTATGATTTAGACTTTTTTTTGAGTTATATGTCTCTTTATATGTTTTGGGAGTTTGGGGCATTTTTAGTGATTTATGACTTTATTTTTTTATTGAATAACATTTTTTTTTTTACTTTTTCACTTTTATACCATGGGACATGAACAAGCAATCTTCTGATTGCTTCTTCATGATAATATTCTGCAATACTCATGTATTGCAGAGTATTATCAGTGTCAGCCTATGCACTTGCATAGGCTGGCACTGTGCCAGTAAGATGACGTCACAGACGCCATCTTACTGGCAATTCTTGCAGGTAACTCTGGGGTCCAGATCGGACCCCAGAGTTACTATAGCAACGATCGGCGCACCCCGAAAACGGTTCGGGGGGGCCGATCGTGGGGGAAAGACCCCCCAGATACATGTTAGATGCCGCGGTCGCGCTGACCGCGGCATTTAACGGGTTAAGCACCCGCGATCGGAGTCAACTCCGATCGCGGGTGTTACACTGGGGTGCCGGCTATCAGTCACAGCCGGCACCCCGTGTTTCCCGATGCCGGTTCGGCTCAGATCTTGAGCCAAACCGGCATCAGCTCAGCGTCCGATATATCGGACGGTGAGCGCTAAGTCACTGAGCTCAGCGTCCGATATATCGGACGCTGAGCGTTAAGAGGTTAATATATGTCAGTATTGTGCAGATTGTGCCAGCTGCTTCTTCTGGAATGTCAAGTGCGAGTGACTTCACAGCAGACATGGTATCACCGCATGTATATATAGCGCAGAAACTGTTTACATGTCTCATAACATCGCCTGCTGTTACAGCATCACTGGAACGTACTGTCCACAGTCAGGAAAATAAATGTACACTACTGGTTATACATGAATATAGAACCTGAGGCAAGGATCACAAAAACTGAATGTAACTGACCATCAGCTTGAGCTTAAAATGAAACAGTCACCAGTGAAATCCTGGTTTTTGATGAAGTATTTATCTATATTAAATGGCAGGTTCCCTTTAAATATCTAAACTACTGTATACACAACATCAAAAGGTATATACATTACTCAGTATTTCGTGTAAATGTTATTTGGTAAATTTACCAGGAGTTTTTTTGGCGGCCTATTCAAACACATGCATGATTTCGTTGTGAAATTACCAGTGAAACTTATTTTGTGCCTTATTTCACCTACTAAAAGGTTGTTGATGATGATGGAGAGGATACTAGTTTAATTATTGGATTGCACTATAAAATAAAATTGCAAAAAAATGGATGAAAATACAGCAGTTACCTTGACACGTAGGAAACTCATTAGTAAGGGTTGTTCAAAACTCTCCCCCCCCGATTGCCTAACCCTCTCCCCACTGCGCTGATCATATCCATGACAGCCCTGATGTCTGTCCAGGACCACATGGCTGTCTTTAGGCAATGCCTGTAAGATCCCATGTGTCAGGGGAGCTTAAAGGGGTATTCTCGTCTGGGCACTCACATTCAGTTTCATTAATCTGCCATATGTAAACATTTCTTTAATTGGATGTTATTAAAAAAAAATGTTCCTGTGTGAAGATAATTTCTCATAAATGTAGCCATGTGGTCCCTTAGAAACGAGATAGCTTCCTCGGATACGGCCACCTCTGATGGATTGAGTGCACAAAGAAACAAAAGGTTATTGTATATAAAATATCCGGGAGTTACTACATGTCGCACAGCCGTCCTGTGGTAATGAATCCTGGTGGTCCGGCAGGACTCTATAGCGCAAGTCTGGCCACCGCTGCCAGAGTGTGAAGGGGTCGTATCCGAGGAAGCTATCTCGTTTCTAAGGGACAACATGACTACATTTATGAGAAATTATCTTCACATAGGAACATTTTTTTAATTAACATCCAATTGAAGAAATGTTTATATATGGCAAATGAATTTAATTAAATGTAAATGCCCTGATGGGAATACCCCTTTAACCCCTTAAGGACGGAGGGTTTTTCGGCTAATTTCTCGCTCTCCAACTTCAAAAATCCATAACTTTTTCATTTTTACGTGTACAGACCTGTGTGAGGGCTTATTTTGTGCGTAACAAATTTTACTTTCCCGTAATGTTATTTATTTTAACATGCCGTGTACTGCGAAGCTGAAAAAAAATTTCAAATGTGGAAAAATTGAAAAAAAACCGCACGTGCGTCACGTTCTTGTGGGCTCAGTTTTTACGACTTTCACTCTTCGCTCCAAATAACACACCTACTTTATTCTTTGGTTCCGTGCGATCGTGGTGATACCAAATTTATATAGGTTTTATTGTGTTTTAATACATTTTCAAAAATTAAACGAATGTGTACAAAAAAGAAAAAAATTTTTTTGCCATCTTCTGACGCTAATAACTTTTTCATACTTTGGCGCACGGAAATGTGTGAGGGGTCATTTTTTGCGAAATGAGGCGACGTTTTCATTGCTACCATTTTGAGGTCTGTGCGACATTTTGATCATTTTTTATGTTATGTAAAAAGGTGTAAAAGTCGCATTTCGGACATTTGGGCGCCATTTCCCGCCTCGGAGGTCACCGCCGGCCGTAACCGTTTTTATATTTTGATAGATCGGGCATTTTGGGACGCGGCGATACCTAATATGTCTGTGATTTTTACTGTTTGTTATGTTTTATATCCGTTCTAGGGAAAGGGGGGTGATTTGAACTTTTAATATTTTATTAATTTTTTTTATTTTTTAAACTTTTTTTTTTCTTTTTTTTTTCACTATTTTTTAGACCATCTAGGGTACATTAACCCTAGATGATCAGATCGCTCCTACCATATACTGCAATACTACAGTATTGCAATATATGGCGTTTTTGCAGGTCTTACATTACAATGAGCCACTGGCTCATTGTAACGAACCTGCATAAACCATGTAGCCTAGTGTCAAGAGAAGACCCGAGGCTACCATGGTAACCGATCGCCGCCCCCCGATGACGTTCGGGGGCGTGGCGATCGAAAAAAAGATGGCGGCGCCCGCGCGCCGCCGTCTTTTAAACGCCGCCCGCGACTTTGCGGGCGGCGTTTAGAGGGTTAATAGCCGCGATCGGTGCAAGCACCGACCGCGGTTATTAGCGGTGGGGGTTTTGTGCAAAATGCAAAAACCCCCACCTCTGTATGAAGAGGACTCAGCCCGTGAGCCCTCTTCATACATCCCTTATACCTCTGCGCCGTAGAGCTACGGCGCAGAGCGTTAAGGGGTTAAAGTTACAGTGTAAGCCTATACAAGTGCATAGGCTGAATGAGCCAATACCCTTCAATACTTCAGATCACTGCTTGTTTATGTCCCATGGTGGAACTAATAAAGTTAAAAAACAAAAAAAAGTTCTATAATAGAAAAATAAAATAATAAAAATGCCCAAAGTTGCAAAAATTATAGATTTTCCCCCTCATATTCTAATTGAACCATAGAATAAAGATAACATGATTATTAAGCTATACGGTGAACACAAAAAAAAAAAAGAAGTAAAAAATGTATTATAGAATTGATACTTTTCTACTCCTCAGCCCCCTCCCCCCCTAAAAAAAAAAAGAATACATTTTCAACAATAGGGCATAGCAAAACCAAAACGCTATCACTGGGGGGGGAAATCGCAATAGTATATAGGGTGCTACTAGGGTGTCTGCGCTACAGAGGTGGTTGAAACTACCTCAACTCTGACGGGGGGGGGGGGGGGGGGGTGATCACCCAGATGAAGAAATTATTTCATTTAGAGAGGCTGGAAGTGGTGAAAGAAAATAAATAAATACATAAAAAAACACAAGGCTGACGACCAAGCTGTTCAAAAAGAGGATGGGTTTTGAAAAGGGGCGCATATTTCATCCGTTCACTGTGACTTACTGGAACAGTTGAAAGGGTCTCCAAGTAGATGGGGTAAAAGGGAGAACTTTGGTGGTTCAATGTACGTGTATGAGCCTGTACCATGCATATGCTAATTGCTGGTTGTTTCACTGGATTATGATAATGTGTCCTAACGTGGTTGAGACATATATTCTATGTCTTAAGCTCCTGTGAGCCTATTTTGTTGGGTCTGTATATAGAAAAATGTATAGCCTACTAAAGGGCACCAATGAGGAAACTAAAATCCACCAAGTTCTATAGGACAAAACTGGCACCTTTCCTTTTGAGCCTCACGGTGTGCCCTTAAAACAAGTAAGGTCCACATGTGGGGGGTCTCTGTACTCGGGAGAAATTACAAAACAAATTTAAGATGGGGTTTCTCTTTTTTATACTGTGTAATTTTTAGGGATAAATGTTCTAAAGTTCAGCTCCATTTTGTTTTAAATACTAGGAAGTTAAAATAAAAAAAGGTCTCAAAATGATTTTGGCAAGTTAAAATGTTCAAAAGTTATAACCATATAAACACATGCCAGAATACAAAACAAAAAAAAAAAAAAAAAACGAACCCCAACGTACAAACTGGCTGCATCCTGAAGGGGTTAATCCTTGTACGACTTACAAACGTAAATATATGTCAGTCAGTGGTGAGGTTGTGTATTAAGAGGACTCGCAAACTCCAAATGCTGGCACCGATTGCAGCAGTTAACCTGTTAGGTGCCATGGTCAAACCTTTTGTGGCACCTTACAGTGCTGCATGTGGGCAATGCCATCTTGTATGGCTGATCGGTGATCCCAATGACGCCATTGGATGCCATGACAGCTGGGAGCCTCTTGGAGGCAGACAACAATACTGTACAGCAGTGTTGCAGTTTATTGTATAAATGATCAGACCCCCCCGAGTGATTAAGATTTATTTCATAGGAGTCTAACAGTCCCATGTAAAAAGACAGCAACTAGATTTTCCTGCCTCATGAGCTTATTATGATGGCAAACTCTGAACTAGACAAAATATTGCTGAGCCAGTGCAACCAGCGTCTTATCACATACACACAGCACCAGACAGATTAGCACTCCCAATTCAGACACGGCAAATATAAAAGTTCCCAATTTACCTTGTAGACCGGATGCTTGGAGCATAGATGCTTCCTTCATATTCATAAGCTGGCATTTATATACTGTAATATCCTGTGTTAGTACATAGCGATTACTTAGACGAAAGACCTGCTGCTCAAGTACAACCAGAATCGTAACTTCAGCTTATTTACAGCAGTGCAATAGGCCACGATAATACATGTATTCATTCATTTAAAGGAAGTACAGTAAGAATAGAAAAATAACAGTCAGTCAGTCTCATGCTGACAGTAACAAATGTGGACAAATTAAAGTATGACATCACATTTAATTACAGTTACAAGAAGGACCGGTTACACTTTTTTGTTTTTACTATTATGCAATGTATAATAGAGGGAAAAAACATGTTCAACTACATCATTAACACAACATCCGGTACTCTATCAAGCTGACACCATGATAGTCATAAACAAACAAAGGCCGGAAAGGTAGCATTTCTGAGTACTGTATATACTTGAGTATAAGTCGACCCAAGTATAAGCTGAGGCCCCTAATTTTAACACAAAAATTGGAAAAACCTATTGACTTGAGAAGTCGAAGGTGGGAAATGCACTGTCACAGCCTCCCACCAGTATATTGCCTGCCCCTCCTCTCAGTACATAGCCAGTGCCTGCCCCCCCGTACATAGCCAGTGCCTGCCCCCCCCGTACATAGCCAGTGCCAGCCGTCCCCCGTACATAGCCAGTGCCTGCCCCCCCCAAAGTATATAGCCAGTGCCTGCCCCCCCCAAGTATATAGCCAGTGCCTGCCCCCCCCAAGTATATAGCCAGTGCCTGCCCCCCCAAGTATATAGCCAGTGCCTGCCCCCCCAAGTATATAGCCAGTGCCTGCCCCCCCAAGTATATAGCCAGTGCCTGCCCCCCCCAAGCCAGCCGTCCCCCGTACATAGCCAGTGCCTGCCCCCCCCAAGTATATAGCCAGTGCCTGCCCCCCCCAAGTATATAGCCAGTGCCTGCCCCCCCAAGCCAGCCGTCCCCCGTACATAGCCAGTGCCTGCCCCCCCCAAGTATATAGCCAGTGCCTGCCCCCCCCAAGTATATAGCCAGTGCCTGCCCCCCCCAAGTATATAGCCAGTGCCTGCCCCCCCCCAAGTATATAGCCAGTGCCTGCCCCCCCCCCCAAGTATATAGCCAGTGCCTGCCCCCCCCCCAGTATATAGCCAGTGCCTGCCCCCCCCCCCAAGTATATAGCCAGTGCCTGCCCCCCCAAGTATATAGCCAGTGCCTGCCCCCCCCCCCAAGTATATAGCCAGTGCCTGCCCCCCCCCCCCAAGTATATAGCCAGTGCCTGCCCCCCCCCCCAAGTATATAGCCAGTGCCTGCCCCCCCCCCAAGTATATAGCCAGTGCCTGCCCCCCCCCCCCAAGTATATAGCCAGTGCCTGCCCCCCCCCAAGTATATAGCCAGTGCCTGCCCCCCCCCAAGTATATAGCCAGTGCCTGCCCCCCCCCCAAGTATATAGCCAGTGCCTGCCCCCCAAGTATATAGCCAGTGCCTGCCCCCCCCCAAGTATATAGCCAGTGCCTGCCCCCCCCAAGTATATAGCCAGTGCCTGCCCCCCCCAAGTATATAGCCAGTGCCTGCCCCCCCCCCCAAGTATATAGCCAGAGCCTGCCCCCCCCAAGTATATAGCCAGAGCCTGCCCCCCCCCCAAGTATATAGCCAGAGCCTGCCCCCCCCCAAGTATATAGCCAGAGCCTGCCCCCCCCCCCAAGTATATAGCCAGAGCCTGCCCCCCCAAGTATATAGCCAGTGCCTGCCCCCCCCCCAAGTATATAGCCAGTGCCTGCCCCCCCCCCAAGTATATAGCCAGTGCCTGCCCCCCCCCCAAGTATATAGCCAGTGCCTGCCCCCCCCCCAAGTATATAGCCAGTGCCTGCCCCCCCCCAAGTATATAGCCAGTGCCTGCCCCCCCCAAGTATATAGCCAGTGCCTGCCCCCCCCCCAAGTATATAGCCAGTGCCTGCCCCCCCCCCAAGTATATAGCCAGTGCCTGCCCCCCCCAAGTATATAGCCAGTGCCTGCCCCCCCCAAGTATATAGCCAGTGCCTGCCCCCCCCCAAGTATATAGCCAGTGCCTGCCCCCCCCCCCCAAGTATATAGCCAGAGCCTGCCCCCCCCAAGTATATAGCCAGAGCCTGCCCCCCCCCAAGTATATAGCCAGAGCCTGCCCCCCCCCAAGTATATAGCCAGAGCCTGCCCCCCCCCAAGTATATAGCCAGAGCCTGCCCCCCCCCCAAGTATATAGCCAGAGCCCCCCCCCAAGTATATAGCCAGTGCCTGCCCCCCCCCCAAGTATATAGCCAGTGCCTGCCCCCCCCCAAGTATATAGCCAGTGCCTGCCCCCCCCCAAGTATATAGCCAGTGCCTGCCCCCCCCCAAGTATATAGCCAGTGCCTGCCCCCCCCCCAAGTATATAGCCAGTGCCTGCCCCCCCCCAAGTATATAGCCAGTGCCTGACCCCCCCCCCAAGTATATAGCCAGTGCCTGACCCCCGGGTCATATAGCCAGTGCCTGACCCCTCCCCCTCACAGTATAGGACCACTGCCTGCCCCCAGTATATAGCCAGTCCCCCCCAAAGTATATAGCCAGTGTCTGCCCCCCCTCCCAGTATAGAACCAGTACCTGCCCCCAGTATATAGCCAGTGCCAGCGCCCCCGTCCAGCCTAAAAAAGAAAACTAAAAAAAAAAAAAAAAAAACCCCTCTGTACTCACCTTTCCGACGCCCCTGCTGGTCCTTTTCTGTCTTCAGCTCCGGCTCCGTCTTTGGCTCCCAGCGTGGTTCCGTCACACAAACCGTGACGTAAGCTACTTGCTTACAAACTATCATGTCGGTAAGTGGCTGACTTCATGGTTTGTGCGACGGGACCATGTGGGGAGCCGAAGACGGAGCCGGAGTCTAGGTTGGTTTTCACAAATTTTCTTATCAACCCTGCCTTCAGTACCTGGTTGTGACTACACTCTAGTGTTCAGCACTTGCCCCCAAATACCCTGGCTGATCTCATGTGACCACACATTCCTCACGGACAGCCCCAGCCACCTAGCTGTGCCTCGACAGCAGAGGAGGCATGGACTTTGGTAGGCCCTCCCACCTTACCGACGTGCGCCATAATAGTACGGCTCACTGGCTGAGCCCTCTTCATAGCCGTTAAGTCTGATGCATATTGCCAGCACTGATAGCGGGTGTTATCTCTTCAATTGCATGGCCACTGCCATCTTGACGAAGATCATTGTTCCCCGTAACGTCATCAAATGTGTTATCCCCGTGACCGACCCAAATAATAAAGTAGACATATAATTTGGGGGCACAGTGAAAGGCATAGATCCAAGGCCATAAGAAAACGGGCTGAGCTCTCTCCATACACGGTAGGTGTCAGCTGTATAATACTCGTAGTATTGCCATGTGTAATGATATTCAATAGCCTGCAGATGCCAGGCTAATAGACATCATCATCAAAATTGCTATGTACTGCAATACAGCATGCAAAACACCGGGGGCTCGTTCCCGATCACATGCGTTACAAACGCCGATGCTTTCGGGCCGCGGCCCGCCCCGGTGGGTTCGGTTTGGTCTGCGTTTGCAAACGCAGCCCGAACCGCACGTTTGCCACCACCCTAAAGAGTTCAAACAGGTGTAAGTATTACAAGTAATGAGTGCAGAGTAGCATGAGCTTCTTCTAGAAACACTCAGGCCGGCGGCACACGTGGCGTTTTGAACCCGTTTTTGGGTCGTTTTTAAGCAGTACATTAAAAACCGCATCCGTTTTTGACCGGTTTTACCAATTATCTTAATTAACCCCTACGGGACTCAGCATCTTTTGGCCTAAAGGACGCGGCCCCATTTTTCAAATCTGGCCTGTGTCACTAGAAGTGGTTATAGCGTGGGAACGCTATGAGATATCCAGGGGATTTTGAGATTGTTTTCTCGTGACACATTGTACTTCAAATTAGTTTAAAAATTTGGATGAAATCTTTTGCGTTTAGTTATGAAAAAAAACTAAATTTGGCAAAAATTTGGAAAAATTCTTTATTTTCAACGTTCTAAATTCTCTACTTTTGATGCAGATAGTCAAAGCACCCAAATAAATTCATAACTTACATTTCCCAAATGTCTGCTTTATGTTGCCATGATTTTTTAAGATTCCACATATTTTACTAGAATGTTATGAGGCTCAGAATTTGGGTGCCATTTTCCACATTTTTTGTAAAATCGCCAAAACCCGTATTTAGATGGACCTGCTCAACTTCTAATTGACTGAGAGGCCTAAATAATAGCGAGACTCATAAATTACCTCATTATGGAAACTACACCCCTCAACGTATGAAAAACCACTTTTAAGAAGTTTTTTAACCCTTTACGTGTTTTATAGGGGTTAAAACAAAATGGAGGTGCAGTCTGCAAATTGTAATATTTTTTCACAATACACTCATTTTGGGTGGAAAATTAAACATTTACAATGGATTAAATGAAAAAAGGCTCCACAAAGTTTGATACCCAATTTCTCCCGAGTACACCGATACTCTATATGTGGTGGTAACCTGCTGTATGGGCGGACGGCCGGGCATAGAAGGGAATGTCACATTGTACAGGCTATAATTTTTTTCTTTTTTTTATTGAGGACCTATAGGGACTTATTTCTTTTGCCACATGAGATGCACTTTTCTGGTACATAATTTTGGGGCATCTATAGCTAATTGGTGAGATTTTATTAACTCATTGTTGGTGGAGGAAATTAAAATCATCAATTTTTAGGAAAATTTTTATGTGTTTTTTTTTTTGGCCGTTAACCATACCATGAAAATAGTATATTATTTTTATTCTATGGGTCGCCACGATTACGAAAATACTTCATTTATATATATTTTTTATTTTTTCCCATTTTTACTGAATAAAAAGTAATTTGGCAAAGTTGTTGTTAATTTTAGCATCACCGTCTTTCATATGCATAACTTTTTTATTTTTCACCTCACAAATCTGTTTAAGGGCTTATTTTTTGCAAGAATGATAGCTCTTTTTAGTGGTCTTATTTTAGATTGCGTAACTTTTTAAAATCACTTTTTAGAGCATTTTTAAAGGGCATTAATAAAAAATCATCTTTTTTTCAGAGAGAGTTTTTTAGGTTGTTTTTTACGGGGTTCACTCTGCGGATCTAATAACGATTCTGTTTTATTATACAGATTGTTACGGACGCAGGGATACCAAATATGTGGGGGTTTGGTGTATTTTATTCAATTTTACTGAATAAAAACTAATTTGGAGAAAATCTTATTCATTTTAGCATCACCATCTTTTTATATGCATAACTTTTTTATTTTTTGGCTGACAAATCTGGTTAGGGGCTTATTTTTTGCGAAAACAGTTGTTCTTTTTAGTGGGCTTATTTTAGAGTGCATAAAAATTTTTTAAATCACTTTTTAGAGCATTTTTTATGGGGTAATAATTACAAATTATCTTTTTTCGGAACGTTTTTTGCGTTTTTTTCCTCCGGCGTTTACCGTGCGGGTCCAGTAACAATTCTGTTTTATTATGCAGATTGTTACGGACGCGGCAATACCAAATATGCAGGGTTTTTTTGCATTTTTATGTTTTTTATACTTTATTAAGTTTTTTTATGGGAAAGTGACATTTTAGGGGCTTATATTTTTATGTATTTATTTTTTATTTATTATAATGTGTAGTGTTGCATATTTTTACTTATACATACTTGAACTTAAACCAGTGATGCTCTGATCACTGGTTTAAATTCAATACACTGCTCTACAATACTATTTTATTGTAGAGCAGTGTAAACCCCTGCCATGGAGACCGGGCAGCTCCGGGGCACATGCCAGTCCTCGGAGCTGCCCAGAAGAGGATCGGATCCCCCGGTAAGCGGCACGGGGGATCCGATCCACAGCAGGAACACCCTTACACGCCGCGGTCATGCTTGGTGTCAGCTGTGATAGACAGCTGACAGCCGCTGCTTCTGGTACCGACTCCGTTCGTGAGCCGGTCCCAGAAGCTGGACGTTATACTACGTCCCGATGCGCTAAGCATCTAGCCCCGGGGACGTAGTATAACGTCGTGGTGCGCCTAGGGATTAAAACAAGGGCTAAAACAGATGCGTTTTCAAAAACAAACTGCTTACAAACGGTCCAAAAAACTGGTTCAAAACGCCACGTGTGCAGCTGGCCTAATAGCTCTGAGAGAGACAAAATCCTTGCTGGATAGTAGGTGATCATATACTTATTCCATGCAATAAAATACTAATAATTACCGTATATAGCTGAGTTTTAAAACAAAAAAACTGGGAAAACCTATTGACTCGAGTATAAGCTGAGGGTGGAAAATGCATTGGTCACAGCCCCCTCCAGCGTGTACAGCCGGCCAGCCCCCTCCAGCGTGTACAGCCGGCCAGCCCCCTCTACCTTTCTCACGTTTCTGACACCCCACGTAGGTCAACTCCTTGCTTCGGATCCTCTTCAGGTCTTTGCGCTCGACTGGCACACACGATGGCGTCAGCCACTTTCCGACGTCATTGTTTGTGTGCCGCCGGCATTGCAAGGGGACCCGAAGAGACACCAGAGCATCGGAAGCAAGAAGAGAACCGGCTGCTCTGTGGGCGGGACAAAGGAGGACAGCAACAGTGGAGGAGAGGGTGTAAATATATTATAAGGCGGGTCCAGCCGACACGCCACCTCATTAACATATTTGTTGTTTTTTGCGGATTACACACATTCAAGCCGAAAAAATATATCATCCTTTAGATAAGGAAACAAGCATTGAGTTAAGGTCATCTGCCATCAGTAAATCCCAGACGTTTTGGGTAGATTTTTACCATGCCCAAATATGGACATTCTGTGGTGGTTGCTTTGAATGGATCTGTCATAATAGATTATATAGATCCAACCTATGGTAGTCTACTAGAGAAGCGGTTCTCAACCTGTGGGTTGTGACCCCGGTGTGGGTCCAACGACCAAAGCACAGTGGTCGCCTAAAGCCATGGGAGCCACGGTTTTATCATGTTTTTGACGCTAATTGCAGTAAGATCTGGGTAGGGGATTCTTTGTAGTGGGGGGGTAGATTTTGGAGGGGTTTGTTCTGTGAGGGGGGGGGGGGGGAGATCTGGGAGAGGATTTTGTGTTGTGGAAAAGAGAAAGGGTGACAAGACCAGGGGGTGGGATACTGTTTAAGGAGGGAGGCGATACCTGAGGGGAGTTATGTGTGAAGAGGGAGTAGCAGACGTGGGGGGATACCTGAGTGAGGTGAGGAGGAGGATAAGACCTGGGGGGGGGCAGTGTTATAGTAATTACATTGTTTACATATGGGGGCAATGGTATAGTAGTTATATTCAAGGACATAGGGGGCACTATTATAGTAGTTATATTCCAGGACATAGGGGCAGTATTATAGTAGTTATATTCTTGTACATAGGGGGCAGTATTATCGTAGTTATATTCTTGTACATAGGGGGCAGTATTATAGTAGTCATATTCTTGTACATAGGGGGCAGTATTATAGTAGTTATATTCTTGTACATTGGGGGCAGTATTATAGTAGTTATATTCTTGTACATAGGGGGCAGTATTATAGTAGTTATATTCTTGTACATAGGGGGCAGTATTATAGTAGTTATATTCTTGTACATAGGGGGCAGTATTATAGTAGTTATATTCTTGTACATAGGGGGCAGTATTATAGTAGTTATATTCTTGTACATAGGGGGCAGTATTATAGTAGTTATATTCTTGTACATAGGGGGCAGTATTATAGTAGTTATATTCCTGTACATAGGGGGCAGTATTGTAGTAGTTACATTCTTGTACTTGGTTTGGGGTCACCACAACATGAGGAACTATATTGCGGGGTCATAGCATTAGAAAGGTTGAGAACCACAGTACTAGAGGATAAATGCACCTCCTTCAGTGACAGCCACTCTCAGTCTGTATCCTGCAGCATCTCCTGGTGCGGACAAGAAGTCACTCTCTGTACTTATAAGAGACAAAGTTTCATGGTCTTAAATAGACTGTACCACAGATACCTTCTATAGACTTAGAGTAGACACTTGTACAACAATGGACTATACAAATCGAGCAATCCATGAACACATTTCCCATCAGACTAAAACTAGAGATAACATGTGCTAAAGGGTCACAGGGGTCAGTGCCATCCTCTGCTGAAGATATTAGACAATGCATGGAGCCCACAGGTAGCAGCCAGATCCCTAGACAGATCACCATAGTACTCACCATTTCTATAATTTTTGTTTTCCTTCCTGTTCTCTTCTTGGCTGTGAAGATGTACTGTGCCAGCACCACCCCAGCTACTAGGGCACACATACTGGCACTGGCCACTGCCCCCACTTTGGCCACAGAAGATCTGTCCATGACCAGTGAGTGATGGGTCAGTATTCTATAGCTATGTAGAAAGTTCTGCTATAGGGCACACTGTGGGCACATGGAGCTAGGCGCATGGATCACACATGATGTATGGAGCGGCGCTGCACTCTCCTGCCGGCTAACACGCTTCTAGAAGTGACAGTTATTACTCTTCCGCTTCCGTTCTCCATGCGTTTCGACTCTCGCTGTGACTTTCGGCCCCTCCCACTTCATGCTAATACTGTCTTCCTATTGGCTGAGAGGCGTGATGTCACAGCGGGAGCCGGTGTAGTTTAGAACCTGTAGCTCTAGCGTCCAGAATAGTTACTAGGGTAACAATGGCGGAGAGGAAGCTGTGAGGAGACAGGACCCGTCATACTGTGTATTGGATGACTCTGCCTGCAGATTCCTGGAATACTGGAGAATCCAGGGCGTGCTCCTGTGTGACGGCTCAGCCATAAGCTGTGTTATAATGCCATGTAATGCGGGTTTTATTGAAGGCACGTAATCTTCAAACATCTCTAACTTTCCCATTTTTCTGTGTACAGGGCTGTGTGAGTGCTTACTTTCTGCATAACAAACGTTACTTCTCAGTGATGTTATTATTTCCTGCAGTGTACTGAGAAGGGGGCAAAAAATGCAAATGTGGTTAAATTAGTAAAAAAAACAAAACGCATTTACGTCTTTTTCTTAACTGTACGACTTTCACTGTGCGCTCCAAATGATGCATCTACTTTATTCTTTGGTTCGGTCCAATCACGGGGATACTAAATTTATGTAGGTTTTAATACATTTTCACAAATTTAAAAATGTACATAAAAAAAAAAAATGTTTTGCAATCTTCTGACGCTAATAACTTTTTCATATTTTGGTGTACGTGGCTGTCAGGCGTCATTTTTTGCAAGATGAGCCGACGTTTTCATTGCTACTTTTTTGAGGACTTAGATCGTGCATTTTGGAACGCGGTGCTACTTAAGATGTTTGTAGGGAAAAGGAGGTGATTTGAATTTTTATATATAAATATATATATATTTCTTTACTATTTCTTAGACCCTCTGGGGTACTTTAACCCTAGATGCAGTGTATGGCATTTTTACATAGGATTCATTACAATGAGCCAATGGCTCATTTTGACAAATCTTCAGAAACCGTGCAGCCACCCAAGGTTGCCCCCCCTTCTGCCCCCCCCACTGCCCCCCCTTCCCCGATGACAATAGGGGGAGTGGCCAGGGGTGTACCAAGCCTGTCTGCTGCCTGAGGCGAGCCATAGAAAGACGCCCCCCGCCCATATATGATATATTGCAGGGAATGTCAGGACCAGATCCATCATATTGGTTTGATGTAAAAATAAAGCAATGCAAAATGCATACAGCGTGCCGTCATGTAGTATAAGATAGATAAAGCATATCGTACCGCCATATAGTATAAAATGCATACAGTATACCGCCTGTAGTATAAAATGCATACAGCATATCGCCTGTAGTATAAAATGCATACAGCATATCGCCTGTAGTATAAAATGCATACAGAATATCGCCATGTAGAATAAAATGCATACAGCGTATCGCCATGTAGTATAAAATGCATACAGCGTACCACCATGTAGTATAAAATGCATACGGAATATCGCCATGTAGTATAAAATGCATACAGCGTGCCACCATCTAGTAGAAAATGCATACAGCGTATAGCCATGTAGTATAAAATGCATAGTTTCCCCCCATGTAGTATAAAATGCATACAGCGTGCCACCATGAAGTACAAAATAGAAGTCCTGATAAATATCACAAATACTCCATATACATACAGCATATATATACATATACAAATAGTAGATACAGCATATACACACACTGCACATGTATACACACACACACGCATATACATATATACACACATACATACACACGCATATACATATATACATACACACGCATATACATATATACACACACATACGCATATACATATATACACACACATACGCATATACATATATACACACACATACGCATATACATATATACACACACACATACGCATATACATATATACACACACATACGCATATACATATATACACACATACACACGCATATACATATATACACACACACATACGCATATACATATATACACACACACACACATATATATATATACATATATATTTATATATGCAAAGATAAATACCTTTACCTTTCTTTTACGGTTTTGGGGTCTTTTCTGCCTTGTCCTGCAGCACAGCGGGCGGTTTCAGGCCGGGAGTGAGGGTTGGAGGGGGGAGTCGGGACCGTGAGCGGGGGAGGGGTCGGAGCCAGATGCGAGGGTTTGGGGGGGGAGGGGTGTTGAGAGCCGGGACCAAGGGAGCGTGGTCGGAACTGGGAGCTTGGGGGGAGTGCAGCCGGCTACGGGGTCGGAGCTGAGAGCGGACCGGGGGGTGGGGGGCGCTGGTGTCGGTCGGCGTCGAGACCAGCGGGGGGAGCGGTGGAGTGTGTGGGGCAGGAGAAGAGGTATGCGGAAGCGTAATTATGCGGGGGCGGGAGTGTCTGCCAGCGGCCGGAAGCACGGAGCTGGACAGAGCACTGGAGTGCCAGAAGCACGGTGTCAGCGCCAGCAGGGAGCGGGCGCATGGTGGCAGCGGGGAACATGGTACCGGACGGTGGGCTGCAACGTGGCAGCGGGGGTCAGGCGCACAGTGCCGGCGGCGGGCAACTTGGTGCCTGCCGGTGAGGAGTGGGAGCACGGTGCCGCCCCCTCGTCGAGCAGGATGGCGCGCCGCCTGAGGCGAGATGCTCAACTCGCCTCATGGCAGGTGCGCCCCTGGGAGTGGCGATCTCAGCAAAGATGACGCTGCCCACGCCCCACCGTCTTTTAAATGCCGTTGGCGTCAATCAAGTGGTTAACACCCGGGGGTTAACAATGGCTGTTTGCTGCAATATGCAGCAAAGCCTATCTCAGTCAGTGAGCCTGAAGGGGTTAAAAAGTTATTTCCTAAAAGATGAGTAAAACCTCTGTCTGTAATGGACCACTCAGTAGGGCATTACATACCTAAACACTTTATATGACCTCTAGTCAATTCATGGAGTCTGGACCATTCTGTTGTACAGGGATAAATGGTTTCAGGTTAAAGGGAACTTGTCATCAGGGACCCTTTTCCTTGCTCCCCCATGTCCCCATAGAGAATAGTGTACACATTGCCAAAATGTTTTTATAATAAAACTGGCCATTTCATATTTTTTAGAAAAAAGTTAGATTAAAGTTTAACTTTCTCTCTGCAGAGCAGTGTCCCGTAGCCAATTAGAAGCGGTTCTCCCACCCCTGGGAAACCGCTCTGTCATGCATCTATTTCAGATTAAAAAAACACCCATATCCCTCATATCTGAAATAGACACATGACGGAACGGTTTCCAAAGGGGGGAGGGGCACCAATCCTCAGTGGCCACTACTATGGGACACTGCTAAGCAGAGAGAAAGGTAAACTTTTATCTAACTTTTCTCTTTATCATAAAAAGACAGTTTTATTATAAAAACACTTTGGCAACGTGCACATTATTCTTTCTGGGGACTTCTGGGAGTTGCCAGAAAAAGGGCACATGATTATAGATTCCCTTTAAGTCCATCATATTTGCCATCTAGTGCTCATTGTGGGTATTGCAGCTGTAATACTCTATTTGCCTGGAAAGAAGGGTTAAAGTATTAGCCAATTGTAATCAATGTTTTATTATTGTTATTCCTGATGCAGCGAGCTCAGGGATAGGTTGGATGCCTGGAACCTCTCAGAAGAGTCTGAGACAAGACAAGACACAAGGCCTGCAGAGATTATCAGCCTGCTGCTGCTGTCTCCCACCTGAGGCCAGGCCTCCCAATCACCGCTAAAGGACAATTTATTATTGAGTGGAGGCTGCTGTTGCTACTTTATTCAGTGGAGGCGGCTGCTGTGATTTTATTGAGTGGAGGCTGCAATTTTATTGAGTGGAGGCTGCTGCTACTTTATTCAGTGGAGGCTGCTGCTACAATTTTATTGTGGGGAGGCTGTTGCTGCTTCATTGAGTGGAGGCTGCTGCTGTAATTTTATTGAGCGTAGGCTGCTGCTACTTTATTGAGCGTAGGCTGCTGCTGCTACTTTATTGAGCGTAGGCTGCTGCTGCTACTTTATTGAGCGTAGGCTGCTGCTGCAATTTTATTGGGCGTAGGCTGCTGTTGCTACTTTATTGAGCGTAGGCTGCTGCTACTTTACTCAGCGTAGGCTGCTGCTGTGATATTATTCAGCGGAGGCTGCTGCTGCTACTTTATTCAGCGGAGGCTGCTGCTGCTACTTTATTCAGCGGAGGCTGCTGCTGCTACTTTATTCAGCGTAGGCTGCTGCTGCTACTTTATTGAGCGTAGGCTGCTGCTGCTACTTTATTGAGCGTAGGCTGCTGCTGCTACTTTATTGAGCGTAGGCTGCTGCTGCTACTTTATTGAGCGTAGGCTGCTGCTGCTACTTTATTGAGCGTAGGCAGTTGCTGCTACTTTATTGAGCGTAGGCAGTTGCTGCTACTTTATTGAGCGTAGGCAGTAGTCGGAAACTGTGATGAGATCTATAACAAGCAAAGATTTATCAGGAATTTTACATTGCTGATGTATTTGCTGTAACTAAAAACTGTGCTTCAGTAAACACACAAGCTTATGACTTGTTACAGTTGTTGTATCTCCCACTGCCAAGGTCATAGACCATCATTCCTGTGCACAAGGAGCCCACCACTAGACCCCCTGCTTTTCACCCATTCTCCCAGTTTTGGCACATTGATTTTGAAAAACCAAAACAAACCAATACTCAAAACACACAACACTAAAAAGAACTAATTATACAAATGTTCAAAATAAGTAATGGTCATTGAGGAATAAAAAGTCTATAAAAATTGTTGTGTAATACTTGTAATTGTTGGGTAATACTTGTTGTGTAATAAGTTTAGAGTCGCAATAATGTTCACATATTTGTTATGTAGGTGTTGTAACTAACAGTTTAATATTTAATGTAGTAGAATCTATGGTTGTACTGTATAAAATAATTAATAAAATGCATTCTTTACAAAAAAAAATATTCAAAACACTAAAAAGAACTAATTATACAAATAAGTAATGGTCATTGAGGAAAAAAATAGATTAACGTTTGGTCATGTGGCTCTATAGATGCTGACAGGTTATGTGAGATTCCATATACCGTATATACCGGCGTATAAGACGACTTTTGAAGACTGAAAAATCTTCAGTCTGGTCTGGGGTCGTCTTATACGCCGGTAATGTTTCTTCTCACCTTTTCCGCGATCCACCGAAGCTCCGCTGCTACGCTCCAGCCGCCGGTGACAGCTACGTGGGTGCCGGCGTCGCAGAGAATATGACGTCGGCACACGGCTGACGTCATATTCTGTGAGCCGCCAGCACTCAATGAGCTGTCACCGCTGGCCGGAGTGTAGCAGCAGAGCTTCGGTGGATCGCGGGAAAGGTGAGAAGCTGTTTTTTTATTAGTGTGCCAAGCAGGCTGGCTGTATAGAGGGGGAGGCGGCAGGATGCAAACTGGGGGGGGCGGCGTTCTGCACAATTGGGGGCCGCCAGGCTGTATAATAGCTGGCTGTATACTGGGGGTACAGGCTGGCAGTATACTAGGGGGGGGCAGTTTGGCTATATACAGGGGGGCTGGCTGTATACTGGGGGTACAGGCTGGCAATATACAGGGGGAGCTGGCTGTTGGAAAAGGGGTAGTCTTATACGGCGAATATATCTTAAACTCTATATTTTTAACAGGAAAGTAGGGGGGTCGTCTTATACACCAGATCGTCTTATACGCCGGAATATACGGTACCTCAGACATGTAAACAGTTTCTGTACTATACAAAGTCTTTAGGCAGCGATACCCTAGCTGCTGTTGTATCACTCAGGCATTTGACGTGCAGGGAATATCACCATGCACCTGTTACCGGTTAGTAGTCTGACATTTATCCATCTATATTTAGACATTCCATGCTGATATAAGTTTACAGACTATGGTCTTACAAATGCAATATACAATATGTGTATGTAAATACAGTACTTATAGCTCTGAAAATAACATGTTAAAAATGTGACTCAAAATCACTAAACATCCCAAAAATAATAGCCTATGTAAAGCAAAAATAGAAAAAAAGTAGTGCCACGGGTACTCCTGCGACCCATATCTCAGGTCGCAGGTGCACCCGTGTACCTCTGGGTGCCCCAGTGTATGCTAACTCCCATCCTGGCTCCAGTAGCAATCCCCGCGATGTCCACACTGCGCCACGTGCGGGTGATACCAAGTTACCAATGGTGACAGCCCCCACTCAATATTTTTTTCTATTTATCATCTGCTGATAATAAAGGTAGGTATTTTTTCGTATTGGCTACAATTTTCGTATTATCTTTGCTGTATGTTGCAGAAAACCTAACCCCTTTCATTTCAGTGTTGGGTTCTGTGTTTTTGCATAAGCGTGAATCCTATTTGCTATTAGCTATATATTCTTCTGTTGAGGATATGTTTGAAATACCCCCGTTGTCGCATCCTTTCCTAAACCTCGTTAGGGAAAAGAGAGAGATGAGGAAAGGGAAAAGTTGTGAGTGTGTACGCTAAAATATAACTTTTATTAATTCTTATAAAATAGTTTATATAATCATTTGTGAAATATATCCAAAAAAAATAGTATAGCTTCACTAGTATCACCAAACTTTATAATAGCCAGAGAGGCTGTCAGGTGCCAGCCCAGGACAACTATACAAGAGTATAGTTCTTCCTGTTACTTCTCCTGTAAAGATATATAACGAGACAGAGTATTATCACTGTATGTGCAGCAGCGAGATGCCACTGCGCAATCTGCCCTCACGTGGTAGTAAATACGATCAGGTGCTGCTATTGTATATACACCGAAACACCTTAGCAAGCAGTACAATAATTTACTTGTGCAGCAGCGTGGTTTCACTAAATAGTTCAAAATCGCTGCCTCAGACACAATAGGGCACTGCTCTTATGTGTATACAATATCACCGTTACTCCCCCTGCACTACACACTACCACTCAGTCTGAATACGTAGTAATAAGAGTATAGAGATGCCGTGCTCCCAGCTTGTAACCAGCAGCTGGACACGGCAGTCACTGCAGCTAATGCTGTGGCGTGGTATAGAGCAGTTCACACTATGTGGATGAATTTATATGCTCTCATTGTTCCGCATTGTATCGCAGAACTTCTGCCATTAATTGATCGGCGTCCTGCAGCGTGCTGGCATGCGCTTCTAATGGCTGATAGGGCAGGAGTATAGAAGTTTTTCTCAAAAGAAAATAAATTGTTAGTGAGTAGAAAATGGGTCACTATATTGTTGTAAATCTTGAGTATACTCAGTGTATTTTGCATATGGTGTTGTAATGCTATTACAGCTTTGTCATGGGGTATGTTCGTTTATAGTGACATAATGTCACACGTTATCCACAAGAAATTATCTTTCCATTGTAATTTGGACATGGTCAGTAATACTTGTTTGGTACCCTGTAGATACCCCGGTATATCAGTTGTAGAAATGTATCCAACCAAAGCTCAATTGTTCTAGAATAGAATTTACTCCTGAAATAATGAGCTGTAGGGTTGGTGAAAATGCCCCTTTATCAGTTTTCAGAAAGGCATGAAATATGGGGCACAACGGAAATCCAGATATAAGATAATTAGCTTCTTTTTTCTGTATGCCCAAAGTGATGCCCCATTTATGGTGTTATTTAACCCCATAAGGACGTAACCATTTTATAGCTCAAGGCTCATACCCATTTTTTTGTATTCTGACTTGCGTCACTTTTATATGGTTATAACTTTTTTAACACTGTTACCTATCAAAGGAACCCAGATCGGAACCCAGGGCTGCTATAGCAATGATTAGCGCCCCCGAAGATGGTGCGGGGTTCGATCGCGGGGGGGGGGGAAGACCCTCCGCCCGCGGGTGTTACTCGAGGATGTCAAAGGTAGATTACCTCTGACACCCCGCGACTCCTGATGCCGGCCCGTCTCCGGTGCAGAGCCAAACCGGCATTGGCTCAGCACTGTACTACTACGGCGCTGAACGCTAATCGCGGGAGCAGTACCATGGAGCACTAAGGTGTTAAGACCTGTCTAACATTTTCTGTTGGATTGTAAGATAATATTTTATACACATTACTATCACCAATCATATCCATAATACATTTCTTATGGAGACCTTTGTCCAAAACCACAATAGATCCCCTTGTTTCCTCAATAAATTTGATTGTTGATGATTTTGTACACTGTTCCAGTAAATCTCATTCCATAAGTGCTTGAAACATATCCATCTCTGGAGAGCGGGAGGCAGTGGGGTAAAACTTGGGATTTTTGATTGTGATGTATGGTATATACGTTGTGACCATCATATTATATTCATTAATATGCTTTTATCCTTTGCTCAGTACTTGTGTTTGTGCATCGGTTAATATACAAGTCGACATGCTAAGAACCATAATTTCTTTTTTTGTTGTAAATATTTGTTGCTCTTGTATTGTACTGAATGTTTGTGTCTTTTTCCTGCTCATCTTGTTTATTTTTTTTGGGAGGAGGTATTGGATTTCTTTTGAGATTTGTAGTTTTTTCTTTGATTGTTCTTTTGGGCTTGTCCAGTAGAAGTAGATGCACCTGCACCATCGCTGTCTAAATCCTCCGTAATTACATCTGTTGATTCATGTTTGGACGTTGTATACCATTTTAGTGGGTCCGGTTCTTATTTGGATTTTTCAATACTGAAAATAAGGAATGATTATATCTTTTGTTCAAATGCCATATACCATATACAGGCGGTCCCCTACTTAAGAACACTCGACTTACATACGACCCCTAGTTACAAACGGACCTCTGGATGTTGGTTATTTACTGCACTTTTGTCCTAGGCTACAATGATCAGCTGTAACAGGTAACACAGGTGTCTGTAATGAAACTTTATTGTTAATCCTGTTTCTTATGACAATCCAACATTTTTAACCGGTTCGCGACCGCCCGCCGTGTATTCACGGCGGCGGTCGCATTCCGATGCATGGAGAGGGCTCGCGGGCCGAGCCCTCTCCATAGCCGGTAAGTCTCTGCTGCATATTGCAGCAAAGGCTTACCGGTAACCGGTAACAGAGGGCGCCGCCATCTTTCCGAGGATCGCCGCTCCCCGTGACGTCATCGGGGAGCGGCGATCCGTTGCCATGGTAGCTTCGGGTCTCACGAAGACCCGAAGCTACTTCGGGTTAACCCATTCATTACAATGTGCTATCAGCACATTGTAATGTATGAGGAGTAAAATCCCCATATACTGCCTTGTAGTATGGCAGTATATGGTAGGATCGATCAGACAACCTAGGGTTAAAGTACCCTAGGGAGTCTGAAAAATAGTAAAGATAAAAATTAAAAAAAAGTTCAAAAAAAAAATTATAATAAAAAAACCTAAAAATTCAAATCACCCCCCTTTCCCTAGAACTGATATAAATATAAATAAACAGTAAAAATCATAAACACATTGGGTATCGCCGCGTCCGAAAATGCCCGATCTATCAAAATATGATAACGGTTTTTCACTGCGTTTAACCCCGTAACGTAAAATCGCGTCCAAAGTCAAAACTGGCACTTTTTTGCCATTTAAAAAAAAATTAAAAATTCTATAAAAAGTGATCAAAAGGTCGTACAGTCCTAAAAATAATATCATTGAAAACATCATCAAAAGTCGCAAAAGATGACACCACCATCAACTCCATACACCAAAGTATGAAAAAGTTATAAGCACAAGAAGACGGCAAAATAAAAAAAAAAATTTTGTTCATGAGGTTTTAATTTTTGTAAATGTATGAAAACATTATAAAACCTATAAAATTTGGTATCCCTGTAATCGTACTGACCCAAAGAATAAATTAGATGCGTCATTTGTGGCATGAAGTGAAAGCCGTAATAACCAAGCCCACAAGAATACGACACAAATGCGTTTTTTCACCATTTTCACTGCATTTGGAATTTTTTTCCCGCTTCCCAGTACATGGCATGGAATATATAATACCATCACTATGAAGTGCAATTTGTTACGCAAAAAACGAGCCGTCACATAGCTTTTTACGTGTAAAAATAAAAAAGTTATAGATTTTTGAAGGTGGGGAGTGAAAAATGGAAATGAAAAAACGGGCCCGGTCCTTAACCGGTTAAAATCCAATTGTCATAGAGACCAAAAAAGTTCTGGCTGGGATTACAATGATAAAATATACAGTTCTGACTTACATACAAATTCAACTTAAGAACAAACCTACAGACCCTATCTTGTCTGTAACCCGGGGACTGCCTGTATACTCATGTATAAGCAGAGTTTTTCAGCACAAAAAATGCTCGGCTTATACACGAGTCATACAGTCATAAAAAATCTTTAAAAAATAATAAACTTATATACTCACCCTCCGGTGGCCCTGACCTGCAGCGCTGCTCCCCCGATGTCCGCACGGCTCCTCTTCTGGCTCCCGCGGCCGTCTTCTGTCTTCACTAACATCGTGACGGGCGCCGCCATGTTTTTCCTCCAGGCGGCGCCTGGTATGACGTCAGCAGCAGCGCGTCATACTAGGCGCCGTCCAGGGGAGAACAATGGCGGCGCCCGGCACGAAGTTAGTGAAGAAAGAAGACGGGCGCCGAAGCCAGAAGAGGACCCGCGCGGACATCGGGGGAGCAGCGCTGCAGGTCGGGGCCACCGGAGGGTGAGTATATAAGTTTATTATTTTCTTTTAATGCTGGGCTGGCTGTATATTACTTTGGGCAGTGCTGTATACTACTTTGGGCAGTGCTGTATACTACTGGGGGCTGTGCTGTATACTACTGGGGGCTGTGCTGTATACTACTGGGGACTGGCTGTATACTACTGGGGACTGGCTGTATACTACTGGGGACTGGCTGTATACTACTGGGGGCAAGCTGTATACTACTGGGGGCGGGCTGTATACTACTGGGGGCAGGCTGTATACTACTGGGGGCAGGCTGTATACTACTGGGGGCAAGCTGTATACATATTGGGGGGGTCCGGAAATTAATGCATTTGCCACCCTCGGCTTATACTCGAGTCAATAGGTTTTCCCAGTTTTTGATGGTAAAATTAGGGGTCTCAGCTTATACTCGGGTCGGCTTATACTCGAGTATATACGGAATATATGCAGTCCTTCTCATGTAAATATCGATTACATTTAGTTTTGTTTAATTTGTGTTATTTTCCATATCCGCTATGTTGGTCTTAAGTTTAATGTCCAAATCTCTGAATTCTGGTTTATCCACATGTATAATAAGTCTCATTAATTTGAGTGAACATTCTGATAGGATCTGATTCCACTGCTTGCTAAATTCATTGTTGTATACTGTTGTTGGGAGTCTTTTGATTCTTAACCCCCTGAGGATCATTGCTCTCTTCAGATATGATCGAACCTCATGTACCTTTTTTGATGTACAGTGTATGTATGTCTAGTTCAGACTATGAGTAAGAACTGAATTGTTAAGTACGAAATGCGTTGGTCCACAGTACTATGCAATACTCTACATTTTTAATTATGATTTAAATAAAAGCATGTTTTTATTCAGCCTAGTGTGCCGGATACAAACTTTTTCTCCAGTAGCCTATGTAAGCTTGTTTTTGCATGATGAGTTGTATTTTTCAATGAAGCCATTTTGGTGTACCTAAAGCATATTAATTACATGTTTCTGACTCCTTATGCGGGGCAATGGAAAAATAGCAGATGGCAGGCTATTAGAGATCACCAGCAATATTGCTATATACAGTAGTATTGACGGCATACTTGAGTGCTTTAATTGAAAAATAGATCGTACAGCGTTCTCTGGGGGCGGGGGTGGCGCTGCAGGCGTAGGACACCAATTCCATTGCCGGTGTCTATCACTGTGCAGGACACTTCCTGGAACCCGATGATGACTTCTTGGCGCATGCGTCTGTGCTGGACGCTGCACTGAAGATGAAAGCGGGATGGAGCTTTGGACATGCATTCTTGAGGTAAGTTAGAGTTTATTATTTTTTTACTGGCCACAAGATGCTTTCCGCAGTTATAAGGTCTGGAAGCACGATGACTTTGGAGCCGTGTATGTAATATCTTTAAGCTCCCTAGCTCGGCTGAGAATCTCCTCCTTTTCCTTGAAGAAGTGGATGCGACATAGGATGTCTCTAGGGCGCTCTGTGGATGCAGGCTTAGGACCTAGGGTGCGGTGGATGCGATGTAATTTGATAGGAAAGGCAGAAGGTTGGTTAAGAATTTCAGCGAAAAAACGCCTGGGCCCATTCTTCAAGCTTCGATGGTTCCACTTCTTCAGGTTATTACGGCAATGCTGATTTTCAATATCCTCCAGGTGAGTCAAGATGTCGGAAATATGAGTTGCATGCTCCTGCAGGACTTGAGAGTTCACATCCAATTGATCTAGAATTTTCTCCTGAGCAGCTTCAGATTCTGCCACCCTGTGGCCAATATGATGTATTTCCTTTTGCAAACCAACCAGATCTCTTTTGTGGGATTCCTCCAGCCTTGAAAATAAACCATCTATCTCCTGTCTGGTGGGCATAGCCCTGATATGAGCTTTCCAGTCCCAGTGTTCTGGGGGAACTGCTGACATGGGAGCTGCTGATGTCCCCTGAGTAGTTGTAGGGGTTAGGTGGCAAGTCCCTGTGTGGTATAGATGGCCATGCCGGTGGAGGAAATGCCACCTCCTGAAAAGGATCCTTGTCGCACCCCTATAGTGATAGGAAGTCCTCACTTTGCCTCCCAGGGGAGGTACTCACAGCGGAGCCAGGGGAATGCTGGACTGCCTCATCTGATGTCGGCTGCGGAGGCCAGGCAGCGACCTGGGAGGAGGGGTGGAGCAGGGACATGCTGGTCGCCATCTTGGGCACCACGTGTGCTGAATCCTCAGTCTGATCCACAGACCGGAGGAATTTGGTGATGGCGCCGGGAGTCTTCTCCGTTGCCGCAGTGGTCTTCCTAGACTCTCTCCTGTGGACCATGCCCAAGTTGAGCATGGTATGTGCCCGCAAAGTGGCGTTACAGCGGGGATGGCTGGGAGCTCGCAATCTGTGCGACTTACTCTGCTACGCCTTCTCTCTCTCGGCCAGGGAGGTGGGGGCGGGTCAGGGGGGATTTACAAGGGTGAAGATTTGTAGTGGGGCCATACTTTGTTGATTGTAAAGGGAGGGAATTTCATCAGATGACAATGCAAAATAGTGATGGAAAAAGGGAGTAAGGATCCTGAGGTTAATCGTAGGAGGAAAAAAACACTCCAACATGTTTCTCTTGAGGAATCATATGGTTTTTTTATCTCCTAAATTTAATTTTTTAATATTTCATTTATTATTATTTTTCTCTTTTTTTTTCTTCTCCTTCCCTTCTCCTTGTCACTCTTTTTTCTTTTAGCCCATGTGTGTTGGTAATGCGATATGGCAGGAAAGGGGGAGTGGAAAAAGAATATAACATTTTGTCAGAGAGGAGTTACAGTAAAAAAAGAATATAATGCAATTATAAAGAGGATCTGTGGGGAAATAGAGCAACAGGCATATAATATACACTGCTCAAAAAAAGGGAACACTCAAATAACACATCCTAGATCTGAATGAATGAAATATTCTTATTGAATACTTTGTTCTGTACAAAGTTGAATGTGATGACAACAAAAACACAAAAAATGAAACAATGGAGGCCTGGATTTGGAGTCAGCGACAAAAATTAAAGTAAAAAAAACACATGAAATGTCAAAATGAGGCTCAGTATTGTGTGTGGCCTACATGTGCCTGTATGATCTCCCTACAATGGCTCAGCATTCTGATGAGGTTGTGGATGGTCTCCTGAGGGAGACCTAGACTAAAGCATCTGCCAGCTCTTGGACAGTCTGTGGTGCAACGTGACATTGTCACCAGTCATGCTGAATGATGTTACAGGCCGCAGATCACTCTCCATGGCGTCACCAGACTCATATGTCACATGTGCTTAGTGTGAACCTGCTTTCATCTGCCAACAGCACAGGACACTCGTGACGAATTTGCTAATCCTGTCGTCCCCTGGCAAATGCCAAGCGTCCTGCACAGTGTTCGGCTGTAATCACAACTCTCATCTGAGATCGTAGGGCCTTCATAGCATCCTCATGGAGTCAGTTTCTAATCATTTGTGCCGACACATGAACATTTGTGGACTGCTAGAGGTCATTTTACAGGGCTCTGGCAGTGCTCCTCCTGTTCCTCCTTGCACAAAGAGGAGGTAGCAGTGCTGTTGCTGGGTTGTTGCCTTCCTATAACCCCCTCTCCTGGTGTCCTAGCCTATCTCCTGGTAGCGCCTACAGCCTCTGGACACTATGCTGATAGACACAGCAAACCTTCTGGCCACAGCGCGTATAGATGTGGCATTCTGGATGAGCTCCACTATCTGAGACACTTGTGTAAGTTGTAGAGTCCGTCTCATGCTAAAACGAGTGTGAAAGCACCACCAACATTCAAAGTTGACTAAAACATCAGCCAGAAAGCATATGTACTGAGAAGTTGTCTGTGGACCCCACCTGCAGAACCACTCCTTTATTGAGTGTGTCTTGCTAAGTGGCAACATTTTCCACCTGTTGTCTATTCCATTTGTACAACAGCATGTGAAATTGATTGTCAATCAGTGTGGCTTCCTAAGTGGATTAGTTTGATTTCACACAAGTTTGATTTATGTGAAGTTATATTGTGTTGTTTACGTGTTCCCTTTATTTTTTTTGAACAGTGTAGACGAAGTGGGGCCCTGGCCAAACTAAAAGTGTGGCCTCAAAATAAAACTATTTCTTGACCAGTCAGTCGGTAAGAGGCTCCCTTTAGTATGGTAAAACAAACTGTAATATGGGAGAACTTTATAGGAGATAGATAGATGATAGGGAGATTGATGAGCAGCATGGTGGCTCAGTGGTTAGCACTACAGCCTTGCAGCGCTGGTCAACATCTGCAAAGAGTTTGTATGTTCTCTCTTTGTTTGTGTGGGTTTCCTCCAGGTCCTCCGGTTTCCTACCACACTCCCAAAAATTACTGGTAGGTTGAATAGATTGCACTGTGGTATCTGTGTGCGCTATATAAATACAGGAATCATTAATTATAATTATTATGATAGAAGATACATATGTAAGATGATAGAGATTTCTAGATGCAGAATATAAAGTAGATGATATATACAGTAGATAGATATGAGAGATAAATATAGTAGAAAAGAAAAAGATTGAAAAATAGATAAAGAAAAAGAAAGATATATAAATGGTCAGATTATAGGAGATAGATAACTAGACAGATAGATATATAGACAGGAGATAGATGATAGGCATCTTCACCTGGGAATTCAACCAAGGGGTATTACCCTTTCACCGCCAGGCATTTCGGGATATTTTGTCACGTTATTGGCCAGAGCAATTTTTACAATTTTAAAATTTACAGCAAATTGAAATTACAGCAAATAGAATTAAAGTACCGTATTTTCCGGACTATAAGGCGCACTTAAAAGCATTGGATTTCCGTGGAAATCCAAAGTGCGCCTTATAGTCCGGTGCGCCCTATGTATGGCGCTGGGCACAGGGCAGCGGACCATACTTACATAGGTCCCCGCTACCGGTGACAGCAGATCTCCAGCGGGAGATCTGCTGTCTCCGGTAGCGGGGACCTATGTAAGTATGGTCCGCTGCCGTCCTTCACCTTCCCCGCTCACCTTCCCCGCGTTCCCCGTCGCGTCTCGGCGTCGCGTCCCGTCGCCGCGTCCCGTCGCCGCGTCACGTCGGGTCTCCGCCACGCCCCCGGACCTCCGCCACGCCCCCGGCCCCCGCGCCTTATAGTCCGATGCGCCTTATATATGTAATTATTACATATATAAGGCGCATCGGACTAATGCGCCTTATAGTCCGGTGCGCCCTATAGGGCAAAAAATACGGTAAACTCAACAAACCACATATTTTCTGAAAGCAGACACTTGCCCCATTTTCAAAATTGCATTAAATAGTTTATAGACATAGGTGTCCTTCATGCAATTTTGATTCAAACTGAAACATTTTATAAAAAATACTTAAAATTTGAAATTTGATGGCAAAAAATGTGCTCCAAACAGAAAATATTTACCTTCACATTGTCATGGTCACACCCGCAATCCTCGGTATGGATTGAGGGTGTACCCGTGCCTGCTGCCGCGGTCCCCACTCCCCCAGCTCTCCCTTACCTCTCTTGGCTCCGGCCTACACTCTTGCTCCCAGCATGTAGGCCGCATGCTTCTTCCATGCAGTCGCGTGCTCCTGCCACTAGAGGGGGCGCGCGCTGACTTCTCCCAGCCTTAAAGGGCCAGCGTCCTCCTTATTGGCTCTGGCATTCCTGGCTTGGCTATATAGCCTGGCGACTCCCAGCATCCCCTGCCGGATCTTCAGGTCATTCTACTGGAGTGAAAGCCTTCCTGACTGTTTCCATACGCCTCTGTGTTCCTGTGGCGGTCCTGCAATCCTGTGGCGGTCCAGTATCCTAGCTGTCCTTCAGAGGTCCTGCCTGCCTTCCCGTGGTCCCCGTGTCCCTACCTTGGCTGCTGCGACCTGGTGACTCCCGCCGCAGCAAGACCATCCCGCTTTGTGGCGGGCTCTGGCAAAGACCAGGAGTTCACTTAGACTCCGCTTCCAGGTGCGGCTAAGGTTGTTATCTCCCGCGGTGGTCCAGGGAGTCCACTTACTTAGTCCTAAGGGACTAATCCCCATAGACTGTGACACACAACTCCTAAATGTAATAGATGGACATGTGTAGAGTTCAGAAATGGCTCATATTGATATGTTCACATGAATAAATCATCATAATATCACTAAAACTGTAATAACTAGATATCTGCTTTTCATCTAGAAATTTTAAGACAGTCACAACCTGCAAAATATATCAATAAAACAGAATAAAAAGTAAAGGCGCCATAAAACCTATAGAATTTTGAAAGCAGACAACCAGACGATGCATTTTTCAATTAACATTCAAAATTTCCTCTAAAATATGTACAAATCCAGAATACTTATATAAAGAAAATATACTTTCCTAAAACAGCAAGATGTTGGTAAATACTTAGCGTATACAAAGTTTAAATAAACTGTGCATACATCAATTGTCCAGTGTATATTCTTTCTGTATACTGCTTTACATTTTAGTTTTCTTTTTCACTGAGCTTGTGTTTGTATGCTTTTAGTTGAGAAAATTATTCGGTTCAGACTTAAAGGGGTATTCCAGGAATATGAACGTCTATCACAAAAACCCATGATAATATAAATAAATGAATACAAGAATACTAGTCACAAAATGGAGCTTAAATAGTTTGATTATGTGATTTGCAAAATTTATGTCCTCTCTAAAGTATGTGGAGTTATCACTAAGATGGCCAAGTCCCATGATCCTTCAGTTCTCGGTAACTCCTCCTCCCTCTTATGCTTTGCTCCCGGTGATGATGTAACAGACCTTCTTGCTCTGTTACCATAGTAATGATGTGTAACTGCCATCACCACAACACTGGCTATACTGGATGCACTTCAACCAACCGACTACACCCAAACGTAGTGGTGATCACATGACCTGCCCAGGCAGGTGCAGGACATGTGATGTGGACATGTGACCAGCGGACATTTTCTGTCCTGTTTCTGCTCTGCAACGGAACGCGCAGCGGAAATTAACAAACTGATTAAAGAACCAGTAGCATTTTAATTCTCCATTACAGTCTATGTCACCAGCATTTTCTGCTAAGGGGAGCAAAATTTTAAATAACAACTAATTACACATTAGCTTATATTTTGAGTACCCATTTGTATATGAATTATGCTGATTCCTAGAATACCCCTTTAAGGTCATCTATGAAGGATGATCTGATGGAGACAATACTGTTTCTAAGAACAAATTCATAGACTCACTAAGCAAATTTATTCAGTACATTTTTGTTGAAAACTGTTTTTTTTTCCACATTTGTTGCGTTTTGCATAATTACAATTTATTAAAGTTATAGTTCCAAGGTTGTATTCCCATACATATTATTTATGTTCTACCTAAATAACTTGGTTATGGTATCATAATGGTGATAAAAAGTAAATTTAAGTGGGAGTAAGGGCAATTGAGGAGCGGACCCTTTGTGGTATAACCTCAGTGTCATGGTGGAGGGAGATGTGGAAAGGGCCAATCTAGTGAAAACTGCCTTCTCAACTGGGGTACTGATGGAATTTGTATATTTATCATATTTATATATATCAGTTACAATACCAAATAAATACCATTGCAATAACATTAAACTCACTCTTCTATTACTCAATCTACACCAGCATAATATACAAACATATTCATTGAGTTTGATCATTTGGTATTGCCCATCTAATTATTTGTTGTGTCGGGTATAGTGCAGCTGCGACGGAAATGTGTAGCGGACACTTTATAAATACAAGTGGAAGCAGTTTAATAAATAAATGTGGGACAATCTCTGAGATCTCTACTAATTACTGTAACGAAATATTCAACATTATCTGACACGATTGTGTCCACCATTATACAGGATGACTTTGACCAGTTTATTTTTAGGCCTGAAAATCGGCCATGTACTTCAAACAAATGAACAACTACCTCAACCATATTTTCTGTCAGGTCAAGAAAGAGAAACAGATCATCAGCATACAGCATAACATTATCCACTGTGAGACCTTTGACAAATCCCCTAAGCTGGCTACATGATCTGACAGCCCAACAGTGACACATGGTATTGGCAGCATCATGCTATGTTTTTCTGCTGCAGAGACCGGAAGACTGGTTGCAATTAAAGGAAAGATGAATGCGGCCAGGGTACTCTGGATCTCAGACTGGGCAGAAGGTTCACCTTCCTAAAAGACAATAACCCTAAGCACACAGCTAAAATAACAAAGCAGTGGCTTGAGAACATCTCTATGACCATTCTTGACTGGCCCAGCCAGATCCCTGACCGAAACCAAATTGAGCATCTCTGGAGAGACTTGGAAATGGCTTTGCACCAACTTGACTTGTGGAAGTTATGCTGGAATGAATACTGACAGGGAAAGGTAAATATATTAGATCAGTGATGGCAAACCTTTGAGACATCGAGTGCCCAAACTACAACCAAACCCCACATATTTTTCGCAAAGTGCCAATGCAACAATTTAAGCAGTAACTTATTACTCCCTGCTCTTTCACAGGTTTAAATTGTATAGGCATCTGAGGACATCAATACAGTAGAAAGAAGGAGAACAAGTTTGGGTTATGATTGTAGCTTCTTTCTAGGGTCCAGGGCTGTCTGGGACTGCAAGAGGCCTTGAGTCCTGTCTGGCGAACCCTGCCCTGGGGTGATGGCAAGGGTGCCCATATAGAGGGCTCCGAATGCCACCTCTGGCACCCGTGCCATAGGTTCGCCACCACTGTACTAGATTGTAGACAAACCATGAATTTACACTGGAATGGTGGTATACAAAATTTCAAAATAGCAGAAGTTCTGGGAGCTATGGGCCTTGTGCCTTTTTCTGATATGTAGGCCACAAGCTACTTTAGACCCTTTGTCTAAAGGATGCCAGAACCACAGATTGGGAACATGCTTCCCGGTATAGGTGATGCTATAACAATTCTGCATCACACTTCTGACATCGAGATTCATTTCAGTGGCTCTAACATCTTGTAACTTGAGGGACTAAGGCTACATATCAAGGAATGTAATAGGCTACAGTTTTTTTGGTGGGGAATAGGTTCATATTTTTTTCTTGCACACTTGGGATGACATAAAGGGGGACACTTACGAGGGGCTACTATGGTGGACTCTATGACTTGGTTATGGTGTGGGGGACACTGTCATTTGGTGCTGCTGTGGCAACACTGATTTGGGTACTGTGGGAGTGACACTATGACTTGGCTACTGTGTAGGGGACACTGTAACTTGGACTACTCTGAGAGGGAAACTATGACTTGGGTTAAAAGTGTGGTACACTGACTTGGCTACTGTGTTGAAATCACTGTGATTTGGTTACTGTTTGGAGACACTTTAAATTTCGGCTACTGTGGGGAACACTATGACTTGGCTACTGTAAGGTAAATATTGCGACTTGCCTGCTGTATGGGGGACATTAGCTACTTTGTGGCAATGTGACTATTGGCTACAGTGGGGACACGATAACTATATTGGCTACTGTGGGGGCACAATGACTATAGGGGCTAATGTGGGGGCATTGTTACAATATTGAATACAGTAATTGGCCCTGTGGGGAATAATAGTGATCTCTACAAAAACAACAGAATAATACGTTTCTGTTAAGAAGGTGTTTATTTTTGTTGTTGGACTTCAGAGATGAATTATAGCTGGAAGAAGCTGATATGGCAGCCAGGTAGAAGAAAAAAGATGAAATCCTTTAGATTTACAGTAATTGCTGATATTACCCATGATCTCACTATTCTGCAGCAACTCTCTGGTATCTTCTCCTATGAAGGGGGGGCTATATAGAGAAAGTATGCTACATCAGATTTATCATTCAGAATCAGATACTGTGATAAATCTGGTGGAGTATACGACTGTCTGTTTCAGTCTGCTTGGTTCTGGACCTGTATCTATGTAATAGTTTTGGTTCTTTTCTTATATTTATTTAAAGGTATGGTTCTGGCAACATTCTATTGAGTAACCATGGTTTTGGTAACATATTTTTGAAACAACCTTGGTTCTGCTCCTGCTGTAGCTATATAGCTTGTTGGTTCTGCTGTTGCATCTATACAGAAAAATTGGAGCTGTCTGAAATTCAGAATATTCCTAGTTGCCCATGGCAACCAATCACAGCTCCCCTTTAACATATTCATGAGCACTGGTAAAATGAAAGCTGAGCTGTAATTGGTTGCCATGGACAACTACGAATATTCTGACTTTCAGACAGCTTGATAAATCTGCCCCAATATGTTTAGTTATGTTATAGTTTCCGTACAACATGTTTTCTTATATAGGAAAGGATCCCCTTTTGCTGTCAACTTTCCTTGGAAGTGAATCAAATATAGCACAAAACTTTACAATAAAACTAACAGAAGGGTAGGAATTGTCAATCTTCTCTGTTCAGCATGGAGAAACACTACCCACTCAGGTGTGCTTGTCTGTGGATTCCTCCCCAAAGCGAAGACCCACGGAAAAAAGGATCCATTAGTTAGATGTTCAGTGCACACTTGCAGCTTGAGTGCATTCACCTCTAAATTCCTCCAATGGCAAATCTCTGGCCTTATGCAATTGAAGGAGGAAATTCTTATTTCCATTACGTCCCCCATGACGGCACCTGGAGGTTGCACCTTGACCTTTGGTAGGGACAGGAAGTTGCGAAAGATATAAGGCCCCTCCTCTGCCGCTGTTCCCCAGTGTATTCCTGTCCCTACCAAGGGTCAGGGTTGCGAGACCTCGTCTCTCCCCTTGGGGGGGGGGGAGGGATGAAATTAGAAACCCCCCAGGATGGGCCGTGAGCGGGGGCTGTACCTCCCTTCCTGGCTGGACGTCTTGCGGGACGTGTCCTGGCTCCCCTCCTCCTGCGGCCTGGAGCTGAAGCCGAGGGGAGCATGGGTCTCCGGACCCTGGATGAGGTGCCCCCCGGCTTCCGGGCGCTACCTCCCACAGCTACTGCCTCCTGTACGCCGGTGCGTACTGCGCGACGGCCGTGTATCGCCGGCCGATTCGCGCATGCGCAGTACGCCCGACTTCCGGGTTGGGTCACGTGACTCTTAAAGAAGCCATCTGATTGGCTTAGAAGGTGGCGGGAAGTTTAAAAGTGCTTCCTGCTTTGTGTCAGCCTCTATACCACCAACGAGTTCACTACTGAAGCTGTGGAAAATATCCTTTACTATGGCGGACGACCTTGGTTCTTCCCCCATTGTCCCGGGTACCGTGAGTACAACCAAAAAACTTGGCTTAAAGGGGATAAAAATTTGATGTGCATTATTGTTTAGATTCTAATATAGTCTGTCTCCTTGTCCTAGGACGACTCTTCTAGACCTAAGGACAAGGAGAAGAAAGACAAAGACCCCAAAAAAGGAAAATGTGTTACTAAATCAAAAAGATGTCTTTCCTGTAACATAAGATTATCAGAATTGTATCCAAAATCACTATGCTCTGAATGCCTAGCCAGGGCCCTACAACAGGAAAAGGAGTCAATGTTAAATGAGCTTAAAGCGGCCATGCGGGAGGAATTCCAATCCTCTCTTATGATGTTTACCAATTTAAACCGACCGGTACCGGGACTGGGTCCTGAGCCAAATCCCGAACCTGAACTTGTCCAGGATCCGGATTTATATCAAGAGCCAGCTCCTAAAAAACTTAGATCCCAGGATACTGATTCGGACTATGATAAATACTCTGCGGCTCCTACCTATTCTTGGAAGGACTCGCTTGATGATGTCTCCTCGGTGTCCGAGGATAAAGGAACCTCAAAATACCTCTTTTCTAATGAGGAACTTGATAACCTCCTTAAAGCTGTACGTAATACGCTTAACGTGGAAGAGGTGGTAGAGCCAAAATCCATCCAAGACGAATTGTTTGGAGGGTTAAAATCCAAAAGGAAAAGGGTTTTCCCCATAAATCAGACCCTAAAAGATATTGTCCAAGAGGAATGGAAGAATCCTGAGGGGCGGGCAAACATCACTAAAGAGTTCAGGAACAGGTTACTCTTTGACCCCAAAGAGACAGAAACCTGGGACAGCCCCCCCAAGGTAGACATCCAAGTGTCTAAGGTGGTGAAAAAAACGGACCTACCATTTGAGGACTCTTCCCAACTAAGAGACCCCATGGACAGAAAGGCTGATGCCCTACTCCGTAGAGTTTGGGAATCTTCCATGCTCAGCCTCAAGTCTAACATAGCTGCTACCTCGGTAGCGAGAACTCTGTTCTTTTGGTTAGGAGAATTGGAAGACCACCTTAAAACAGATGCGGACAAGGATCTCCTTCTACAAACAATACCGCTGCTGCGTTCAGCGACAGGTTTTCTTGCTGATGCTTCAGCTGAAAACATCAGACTGTCAGCAAAAGAAGGGGCTCTATCTAATTCAGTCCGTAGGGCTATTTGGCTTAGACAGTGGGGAGGGGATGTAAAATCCAAGACAAAGCTCTGCAACATCCCATTCACAGGAGACTTCATGTTCGGCGCTGAACTGGATACTCTTCTGGAAAAAGCCTCTGATAAAAAGAAAGGTTTTCCGGAAATTAAGAAACCCCAGAAAAACTATTCCTTTCGGAATCCCAAGGATCCTAAAGACTCCAGAGGCAGAGGAAAACAGGGCCGCTGGTCCTTCAACAAAGGTGGAAGAGGCCGAGGATATCTATTCTCCAACCTTCCACATCAATCAAAAAAACAGTGACTACCAGGTAGGGGGGCGTCTTCTTTTCTTTTTCCACAGATGGGAAACGATCACATCAAACAAGTGGATCCTGAGTATCATCAAATCAGGTTACCAGATAGAATTCAGCTCCCCTCCACAACAAAAATTTCTTGTCTCCAACCTAACATCTCGGAGAATGACAATACAGCTATGGAAGAATCTTCAAGAATTGTTAACAATGAAGGTAATTGTTACAGTTCCCAAAGAAGAAGAAAAGAAGGGCTTCTACTCCCCCTTATTTCTTGTGAAAAAGCCAAATGGGACCCTTCGACTTATTATAAACCTCAGGCGGCTAAACAAGAACATAAAATACAAATATTTCAAGATGGAATCAGTAAGGACAGCCACCCCACTAATTCCTCCAGGCGCACAAATGTGCACCATCGACCTAAAGGACGCCTACTATCACGTCCCCATACACAAGAATCATCAGAAATTCCTAAGATTCGCAGTGGAATCACCTCAAGGGAAGGTCTGCCACTTCCAATTCAGAGCCTTGCCCTTCGGAATTTCATCAGCCCCCAGGACCTTCACAAAGGTCATGGTAGAAGTGACGGCATTCTTGAGGAAAGAAGGAATCTCAATTATTCCATATCTGGACGACCTCCTCATAGTGGCAGACTCGACCCCGACTCTTCTCAATCACAGAGATCGGACAATACGAACCCTGCAGAATCTGGGCTGGATTATAAATTTCCAGAAGTCCCATCTAGACCCCCAGAGGGAGACAAGATTTTTAGGAGTAATGTTAGATTCCAGACGCCAAGCTTCTTTTCTTCTACAAGACAAGAGAGAATCCCTTACCTCCTTCATAGACAAATTCCAGGGGAAAAAATCATGCAGCGTCCGTTCAGCCATGAGACTGCTAGGTCTCCTAACAGCTTGCATAAATTGTGTATCATGGAGCCAGTTCCATGTAAGAACACTACAGGCGTGGACATTAAAAATTTGGGACAAGAACTTGGATCATTTAGACTTCAAGAAGGTCATTCCCCTGGAAGTCAAAAATTCTCTAAACTGGTGGAAATACCAACAGCATCTAGAAAAGGGAATACCATGGAATCCGACTCCAGTCCTGATCATCCAAACAGACGCCAGTTCCTCAGGATGGGGAGCCGTTCTTCCAGACCGTTACCTTCAGGGGTCATGGTCCCCTTGGATGAGAAGACAATCCTCAAACCTAAGGGAATTATCGGCAGTATGGGAAACACTAAAAAGGCTACCCAAAACCCAGGTAAAGAATATCAGGATCCTGTCAGACAATGTGACCACTGTGGCCTATCTACGTCGTCAAGGGGGCACAAGATCCTCGGACCTGATGGAGGTCACCAAGAAGATCTTCTCCTGGGCAGAAAATCACCTAGATTCCTTAACAGCGGTATTCCTAAAAGGGTCAGAGAATTAGTCAGCGGACTTCTTGAGCAGAGAAAAGATGGACCCACACGAATGGTCCCTGAACAGGGAAGTTTTTCTTTCTCTAACCCAGAAATGGGGCTCTCCGTCGGTAGATCTGTTTGCCTCAAAAAAGAATACTCAAACAGAGGTATTTTTTTCCATCTCACCCAAGGACAACCCTCTGGGACTGGATGCCCTAAGCCAATCATGGGGGACAAATCTAGCATATGCTTTTCCTCCATTTCCTCTAATCTCCAGAACCTTACAAAAAATTCTATCGAGTCGGACAACAGTGATCCTAGTAGCACCATTCTGGCCGAAGAAACCTTGGTTCCCACTTCTCTTAAAACTAGCAATCTCAGGACCCATCTTCCTTCCCTACAGAAGGGACCTGCTACACCAGGGCCCTCTTCTTTACCCAAACCCGAAGTTTCTGAACCTGGCGGCCTGGCTCCTGAAAGGGAATTGCTCCTAGCTAAGGGAATTTCTCACCAGGTCATACAGACCCTAATAGCAAGCAGGAAACCAATCACCAACAAAATATACTACAAGATCTGGAAAAAGTATATATCCTGGTGCGGGGACCTTTCCCCGATTCCGGGCAAACCTGATATCATTAAAATTCTGGATTTTTTACAGGATGGGTTTTCTAAAGGGTTAAGACCTAACACCCTTAAGGTCCAAATTTCGGCCTTAAGCGCCTGTTTTGACTTCCCATTAGCAGAGCACAAGTGGGTGAAGATGTTCATGAAAGCAGTCTTAAGACTGCGACCTACATTCCGATCAGATATACCAAAATGGGACTTATCACTAGTCCTAGACTCCCTTATGAAGCCTCCGTTCGAACCACTCTCGGAATTCAGCCTGAAAGACCTATCTCTCAAAACCTCCTTCCTTGTGGCCATAACATCCGCCAGGAGAATTGGAGAACTGCAGGCCCTATCCTCCAAGGAACCCTTCCTGATCATCTCGGAAGACAAGATAGTACTAAAATTAGATACGTCTTTCCTCCCAAAAGTAGTCTCAGACTTCCATAGAAGTCAGGAAATCGTTTTACCATCTTTCTGTAACAACCCAAAGAATGAGAAGGAAGCACTCTGGCATACCCTTGATGTCAGAAGAGCTGTCATAATCTATCTAGACAGAACCAAATCCTTCAGAAAATGCAGAAACCTTTTTATTCAGTTTGGGGGAAAAAATAAAGGAGAGAAATCATCAAGTTCCACCATTGCTAGGTGGATAAAACAGACCATCTCTAAATCCTACCAGCTACAAGATGTGAGTCTCTCAAAAAACATAACAGCCCACTCTACCAGAGCTATGGCTACTTCCTGGGCAGAGAAACGGGGAGCATCCATCTCCCAGATCTGCAAGGCAGCTACGTGGTCAAGTACATCGACATTCCCAAAACATTACCGCCTGGATCTACCTTCTAGCCATGATTTGAGTTTTGGACGGAAAGTTCTCCAGGCTGTGGTCCCTCCCTAATCTATTTATCTGGTAAGTCTCCAGGTGCCGTCATGGGGGACGTAATGGAAAAAGTGAATTAGTCTCACCGGTAATTCTGTTTCCATAAGTCCACCATGACGGCTATATTTACCCTGCCCTGTGTTATTAATGATGTCTGGCTAATATCTTCTAGCTCTCTACTGGAACCCCGGTGGTTATTTGGAAGACACTGGGGAACAGCGGCAGAGGAGGGGCCTTATATCTTTCGCAACTTCCTGTCCCTACCAAAGGTCAAGGTGCAACCTCCAGGTGCCGTCATGGTGGACTTATGGAAACAGAATTACCGGTGAGACTAATTCACTTTTTTTAATATTATATGATATACCTTATATACTCGAGTATACAATTTTTGTGCTGAAAATTCCCCACTCAGCTTATATTCGGGTATACAAAAAAATAAACTTGCTACTCACCATTCCGACAGCCCGGGCAGCTCCTCCCCATCTTCATGCCACAGGTCCGCGACACCTTCGTGCAAATGGCCCGGCCGCCACACAACTGTGATGTCAGACCTGCGTCATGTAGCTGGCAGAATACATACTTTAGGGGACTAGCAGGCTACATACTTTAAGGGGCTGGCAGGCTACATACATTAAGGGGCTGACAGGCTACATACTTTAAGGGGCTGGCAGGCAAATACTACAGGGGCTGGAAGGCTATATACTACAGGGGCTGGAAGGCTATATACTACAGGGGCTGGAACGATATATTCTAAAGGGGCTGGCAGGCTATATACTACAGGGGTCTGGCTATATACTACAGGGGGCTTGCTGGCTTACTGGGAGGCTGTGACCAATGCATTTCCCCCTCGGCTTACACTTGAGTCAATAGGTTTTCCCAGTTTTTGGTGGTAAAACTAGGTACCTCGGCTTAAACTTGGGTCGGCTTATACTCGAGTATACTTGATGTTAATAAAAGTATGGTTCTAGGCTTCCAGGACCATTTTCAGACACTTGGGCTCCATGTACACATCTGCAAATAGTGGCCGCCAGGTAGCCGCAAAAATGGCAGCTAGCTCCCAACGACAATAAAGATCAATTGTGCATGTCTGAGAGGGGGCGGCCATACCGTAAGAGGTCCTATTCCTGCCTGAATTTGCGTTGCGGCCGCTCAGCTTCTTGTGGAGAGGGGAGGGGTGGGCAATACTTCTCTACCTGACTTGCGGCTCACAGAACACATCTGCTCACACAGACTTGTGCATGGAGCCACTTTGGCCTTTGTTAATAGTGGTATACCATACTTTTATTGCTAAGGACTGTGAACTATATCATTTGTAGAGACATATTCAGGTTCTGTTTGGACTGTGACAAATCTGAGTATGGAGGACTTGAGGTGAATGCAGGATCTTTACGTCCATCTTCAATATCTGTGGGCAGTGTTCTTCAGGATACTACAGAGAACCTGTGTGCTGCCAAACCCAGCCGACGGGCGATCTGACTGATTCGGACTAAGGGTGGGATTTAACTTTGAAATTGTGTTGCAAGACAATGCACTTACATCACCGGGAAGAACATGGTGAACTCTGGCGACCTGAGCGGGGACAGGACACATGCAGGATATCGGACACACGATCGTAGTGAATTGCGGCAGAGTTCATCCTCGTAGGACATTCTGGATTGGGGATCATGCAGGGACCGGGTAAGTAAATGTGCCCCATTATCTTCAGCAGCCTGTATGCCCCACAAGTGAAAACACTGTCGATGCTGTCAGAAGGATTTTGGCCCTGCGTTAACAAAATAAGTTTGAAATGAGCCCACAAATACCTATTGACTGACTCAAGATTTACGATTACTTGTGCTCACATATATGTATTTGTTTTCCTGAATACCACAGGTACCATACCATACTTTAGTGAATAGTATATTGTCCACCTTCAGCTGTATACAGGCTCACAGCCATATGTTATATAGTTATACTAAACTTACTTTAAATTAGTACCGGGTGACATCTAGTGGCCACCTTTAGAAATTACAGTGTTTATGACTCTCCTCAAAACACTTATGGCACTATCCAGCTATTTTGTGACTGTCAAATTTCCTAAGAAAACTCTGTATTAAATTATATGGTCACTTTTGGTCGATGAAACAAAATCAGATGCATCTCTCCTCATGGTAATTGTATAAGTGATAATAAACTGTATAATCTTTCAGGATCTTTTTCCCCTTGTTTAGTAGTGGCAAACCTTTGGAAAGGGTGCCTGAACCCTCTCTGTTAGCACCCAGGGTGTCATATCCCAGTACAGAGTTTGCCAGACAGGACTCAAGGTATCCTCCTGCTGAGGAGAGAGAAGGTGTGGACAGAACAAGATTTTCATTTAAGCTCCTGCTGTGGGCCTCACAATTCCTCCTCTTCAGGCGACACTGGAGGGAGCTGATTTTTTCCCACTTTCTTTTTACTGTATTAGTGTCCTCAGGAAAGCTGTGACAGAGTAGGGACCAGTATGTTACTGCTTAACCCTTGCAAGCCTTTTTTAAAAAGCCTGTTTTTACTACCATCCAAAAGCCATTTTTCCATTTACAGAGCTCTATGAGGGCTTGTTATCTGTGAAACAAATTGTACTTTTTATCTAATATCCTGTGCAATGTACTGAAAAGCTGGAAAAAAGTTCAGTGAAATTGACAGCATTTTCTTGTGGGATCTATTTCTACAGCTTTAATTGTGCGCTCCAAATGACACCTCCCCTTTATTCTTTGGGTCTGTGATCGCAGGGATAACAAATTTATATAGGTTTTATTATGTTCTAATACAGAAAAATGCCATTTTGCCAAATAACTTTTTCTAGGTGTCATTTTTTGCAGGACATGCTTACGTTTTCATTTATATCAGTTTGGGACCTATATGACCATTTGATCATTTTTGTTTCAAATATTTAAGGATGAAAAAATGGAGAAAATGTGGCGATTTGGACATTGTGCCGCTATTTTCTATGTAGTGTTCAAGATTTTTATATATTTTGATAGAACTGGTATTTTGGAATGTGGTAATACCTATGATTTTTATTGTTTATTTTTATATGTATTGTAGGGAAAGGGGTGATATAAACCTTTAACCATGTAAAAAAATTTTACCATTATTTCGTCCCCCCTCGAACATTGGTCCCTAACCTTTTTTGCCCAGAGACCGGCTCTGAGCAATAATTTTCTCCAAGGAACGGTGGTATGGGGGTCTCATGTCTAGCCCAAAATGTATGTTGCCACTCCCCACCTTAACTCGCTGTGTACCTAGCTTATAATGTCAAATTTCCTGTAGTTCCCCCTCCCTGCTTCCATTGTCTTCTTTTCTGTATCAGCCCCCCTGCTTCCAATGTGCCCTTTTCCTGTAGCTGCCCCCCTCCAGTGTCCCCTTTTCTGTATCAGCCCCCCCTGCTTACAATGTGCCCTTTTCCTGTGGCTGCCCCCTCCAGTGCTTTCTCCTGTAGCATTCCCCCATCCTCCAATGTCCCCCTTTACTGTAGCATGCCTCTACTCCCATGCCTCCTTTCCTGTAGCTACGCCCCTCATGTCCCCTTTCTAGTAGGTGCCTCCACCCCCTGCTTCCTATGTCCCCTTTCCTGTAGCTGTCCCCTCTCATGTCCCCTTTGCTGTAGGGCACACTCGTGCCAGCGCAACTTTGCGTGCGAAGCCGGTGACGTCACCGGCTCTCCGGCACTTCCTATTCAGGCACGCGCACGGTTGAAGGGGGGTTGAAATCTAATGAATAAAACAGTTGTACAAGCCATACATCGGTTTCTGAAAATAATGAAGATATGCTCCGGCACCAGTTCACCCTGAGCTGGTGCAAGGTATTTGAGAGTTATAACTACCATTATAAAGTGGTAGGTTTCCTTTAACTACACTTGTAAATCTAAGCACAGTAAAGGCAGCAGCAATACACAATGCTGCCACCTACTGTTAACAATTTAGGAAAAATGTGTTAAACAAAAAATCATATGATAAATTAATAGAAAACTTTTGCCTTCTTTAACTTTCAATTTGGTTATTTTTTAAAGATGTTAGAAGGTTGATAGTTTTAGTAACAAGTTCTCAGATTTTCAAGAGAGAAAAAGCTGTATTTTTGGTTTAGTTTTAATTTAGTTTGGAAGAGCCTTTTAGAGGCTTATGTGCTTTAAACCCCCACATTTTATGAACTTAATATTTCAAACTATTTAAATTGAACTTTTGGGAAGTCTGTTAACCTTGTTTTTCAGAAATCAAACAAAATTGAGTGGAACTTTTTACATTTACATTTTTAATAAGAATATTCTCATTTAGCCCTAAAATGAACACATAAGGTAAAAATAGCCAAAAAAATTGGGGGTGTATCTCTCCCAAGTACGGCAATACCTCACATATGCATGTAAACTGCTGTTTCGGGGGAAAACCAAATCCAGAAGGGAATTAGTGCAATGGGGGTTATGGCACCCCAATTTGGATTCAAATGTTTTCAAGTGCCACAAAGTACTTGCGGAGTCCCTAAAGAAGTGTCAGCATTTTGAAAACTACACCCCTCAACTAATTCATCTAGGTTATTGTGGGCATTTTAACACCCCCCCCCCCCTCTGCGAGGTGCAAGCCCGAATTTAATGCAAAGTGAATGGTGCAAATATGACATTTTAATGGCAAATATATTTTGCCCATCTCCTGCCACTGGAGACAAACACAACAAAATTTGTTTTGTGGGTTCTCTTGGGTGTGGCAATAATTTACAGGTTCGGCACAAAGGACCGAAGGAAGTAAAGGACCGAATTTTAGATTTTGGAGCTCCGTTTTCACAAGATTGGTTTTGGGGTTCCATGTCATGTTAGCACAGCCATTGAGATGCCAGTACGATAGAAGCTCACGAAAAATGACACCATTTTGGAAACCACACCCCTCAAAGAAATTATCTAGGGGTGTTTTAAGCATTTTAACTGCCAAGAATCTGGCCAAAATTTAATACAAAGTGAATGGTGCGGAGTAAAAATTGCATTTTTTTTCTCAAATATGCCATTTTATTGCCAAATATATTTTGCCCTACTCATGCCATTGGGGGCAAACTCATCCAAAAACCATGATGGCAATACCCCATATGTGGCAATATGTGCAGGCTTGGCACACGGCAGGGCTCAGAAGGGAAGGAGCAAATTTTTGCATTTGAAGCATTGTCTTCGGTTTGGGGTGCACCTGAGTTACCACTACAATAGAAACCCCCAAGAAGTGACCATTTTGGAAACGGCACCCCTTAAAGAATTTACCGAGGTTGTAATGAGCTTTATAACCCCTGAGATGCTGGCCCATATGTAATACAAAGTGAATGGTGTTTTTTTTTCTTAAATGTACCATTTTAGTAACAAATGTATTTGCCCAACTTATGCCACTTCTAACACACCAAAAATCATTATGGAGGTTCTCCCAGGCAATTCTGGGCTGAGAACAGAAGAACTGCCATTTGAAGCAGAGACATTTTACCTTTTTTTGCATCATGAAGTATTTGTAGATGCCCTTAGGGACAGTAGAAATCCCTGAGAACTGCTCCTATTTTGCAAACTACACCCCTCTATGAATTAATCTCAGGGTGAGGTGCAGTGAGCATTTTAACCCCAGAGGCGAACCCCTAAGATAATGCAAAAGAAAAAACATCCATTATGGCACCTTGTACACAAGATCAGACAGATGGAAAGACAGATGTTATGTTGAAACAATAAACTTTATTTTAATGCAGTCAAACAGAATCATAAAACCAATTAAAATTCCCACGATTAGGGAAAGAACAATTGAGCCCCCAGTGTTCAGCCCCAGTACAGAGTACATAAAAGGTGTGACAAAAAGTGGTACATAAATATTGGCATAAATATAAAGTGCTTAGTAAGGATAATATGTCACATTACCAAATAACGGATGCCGGGCTGGAGAGACCGGGGGGTCACAGGTGCCCCACGCGTATTGTCCGTCATATGCCACTGGAGACAAACACCCCAAAAAACATTATATGGGTTCTCCCGGGTATGTGGCAATAATCTACATGCTGAGCACATGGGAGCATTCAGAAGGGCAGGTGCGGCATTATGTATAAGCTGTGCAGAATACATAAGGGTAAATATCTAAATATCCACCTCTTTCTACCTCAGCCCCACCAGACATACAGTTACATATCACTTCCCATCTTAGCCCAAATGGACACATAGGAGCGTGTTTACTAAGGGACTTGCACAGGTATTTAACCCCTACGGGACTCAGTCTATTTTGGCCTTAAGGACGCAGCCCCATTTTTCAAATCTGACATGTGTCAGTTTATATAGTTATAAAATTGGAACACTTCAACTTATCTATGTGATTTTGATATTGTTTTTTTGTGACATATTGTACATCATGTTAGTGGTGTTTGTCTGCCAATATGTATTGTAGTTTTTGTAAAAAAAAATACAAAATTTGGCAAAAATTTTGAAAAATTTACAATTTTCATAGTTTGAAATTTTTTTCTTGTCAGATAAATCATTTTACTTCACAAAAAGTTTATATCCAACATTTACCATATCTCTAATTTATGTTTTCATCATTTTGACTTTTACTTTTTTAGGATTTGAGAAGGCTTAAAAATATAACAGCAATTTTCCAAAATAAGAGAAAATTTCCAAAACCAAGTTTTTTTGGGACCAGTACATATCTAAAGTGTTTTTTTTAAAGGCATATACATTAGAAACCCATATAATTCACCCCATTTATAAACTTCCCCTCTTCAACAACTCAAATCAGGTATAAGGGTGTCTGTTAACCCTTTAAGCATCTCACAGTAATTCAAATAAAAAAAGGTAAAGTTAAGAAATTATAATTTTTTTTCTATAACAGGTTTAATTAGTTAAAAAAAATTTAAAATTACAAGAGTAAAAGAGTAAATGCATCCTAAATTGTGTTATGTGATTTCTCCTGAGTAAGAAAATATCCCACATGTAGATGTGAACTGGTTTTTGGGCACATGACAGGGCACAAAGAAGAAGGAGGGCCATTGGGCTTTTGAAGAGCAGCATTTTATGAAAAAGCATTCAGGTGTCATGTTGCTTTTGTAGATCCCCTGAGGTGTCAGAACAGTAGAAACCCCTGACAAAATGACCCATTTTGGAAACGACACCCCTCAAGGAATATATCAAGGGGTAAAGTGGAAGGTTTGACCCTACAGGTGTTTCACAGAATTTATTAACATAGGACTGTGAAAATGAAAATTTACAATTTTTTCAAGAAAATCTCATTTTAGCCCCCAAAATGTCATTTTTAAAAGCAGTTTCAGGTAGAAAAGCACCCCAAATTTTATCACACAATATCTTCTGAATACGGCAATACCCCATATGTGGTTGTAAGTTGCTGTAGTGGTATATGGCAGGAGTTGGAAAGAGAACAAGGCTTTAGGGCCTTTGGAGAGCAGATTTTGAGGAAATCATTTTCATGCCCCTTGTCATGTTTGAATAGCTCCTGGAGTACTGTAACAGGGATATACCCCCAAAAGTGACCCCATTTTGGAAACTACAACCCTCAACAAATATATCAAAGGGTAAAGTGAATGGTTTGACCCTACAGGCTTTTCACAGAATTTATAAACATAGAACTGTGAAAATGAAAATTTACAATTTTTTCAAGAAAATCTCATTTTAACCCCCAAAATGTCATTTTTAAAAGCAGTTTGAGGTAGAAAAGCACCCCAAATTTTGTCACACAATTTCTTCTGAATACGGCAATACCCCATATGTGGTTGTAAATAGCTGTAGTGGTATATGGCAGGAGTTGGAAAGAGAACAAGGCTTTTGGAGAGCAGATTTTGATGAAATCATTTTCATGCCCCATGTCCTGTTCGAATAGCTCCTGAGGTACTGTAACAGTGATAAACCCCCAAAAGTGACCCCTTTTTGGAAACTACACCCCTCAAGGAATATATCAAGGAGTAAAGTTAATGGTTTGACTCTACAGGTCAAGTTTTACAGTATTCATTAGCATATGACTGTGGAAATGAAGAATTAGAATTTGTTCAAGCAAATGTCACTTTAGCTCCTGAAATTCCATTTTTACAAGGGGTGAAGTAGCTAAATGTCATTTTTAAAAGCAGTTAAAGGTAGAAAAGCACCCTGAATTATGCCACACAATTTCTCCTGAGTATGGCAATACTCCAAATGTGGTTGTAAATTGCTTTTTTAGTGAAATAGCAAGGTTCAGAATGGAGGGAATGCTATTTTTGAAGTTTAGTTTTGGCTGAAATATCTCGGGGTCATGTTATTTTTGCACAAACCCAAAGGTACAGTGAAAGCCCCCAACATGTGATCCCTTTTTGAAAGTGATAAAATTTGATCTTAGTCACTTATGTAGAATTTAGTGAAAAGCCAAAGTTAAATTTTAGTTTTTAATTTTTCCACAAATGTTTCATTTATAAGACACTTTTTCAGACACTGACCTGAGCATAAAAATGAAACAATACTTTGTAATATTTATCAGGCTGCATCTTATGTGAGGCATCGGATTTGTAATTTTTGGGCAGCACTGGCATAGGCCTATAAATGTGCAGATAACATCATTAGGTATTCATCTAGGGGTATAATGATGTTTTTAGTTTTGTTGTAAAAATAAAAAAAATGGGCAAATATCAGAATGGCACTGATGGGATTTTTCCAAATTACACTTCCAGGGCTGTGTGGTAGATACGGAAGCAATCCTTCATACACAGCCCAGGTTTGGAAGGACATGTGTCACATTGGTATATGGCAGTGATGGCGAACCATTTAGAGACCAAGTGCCCAAACTACAACCCAAACCCATTCATTTTTCACAAAGTGCCAACATGGCAATTTAATCACTAACTTATTGCTCCCTACTCTATTGTAGCTTTCAAATGTATCAGTGTCCTAAAGGAAAAAAATACAGAAGCTAGAAGGAGGAGAAATTCTGTCCATACATTCCCACTCCTCCTGTAGTCCCAGGCAGCGCTGTTGCTTAATAATAGCATTGAGCGTGGAAAATCCTGGGCTGTCTGGGAGTGCAAGTAGATACCTTAAGTCCTCTTTGGTGAGGGCCTGGGAGCCCACAGAGAGGGCTCTGAGTGCCACCTGTGGCACTCGTGCCATAGGTTCGCCATCACTGGTATATGGTATCCTTGCGGATACCATTCTTTGTGCACACACGGCATCTTTTTTGGGGTTTTTGCTTTTTCTCCGTTGGTGGCACCACAGATGGAAAATGTTGCCCTGGTACTATTCGGGGGAACATTTATAGATGAGGCAGAGCTTTCCCCTTCCCCTTCACCCAGGAGGAGTGATTTGATGACATTCTCCTGGTACTCTAAGTATGTACTCTGGTGGCCGGCCTGTCTGAAAAGGACAAAGGAGTTGTACATTGTCATCTGTACAAGGTGGATTGCTAGTTTTTTGTACCAGATTCTGTTTCTTCTAGTCGCTGTGTAGGGCTTCAAAATCTGGTCATTTAAATCAACACCCCCCCCATAAATTTATTATACTCCTGTATACATACAGGCTTCTGGATGGTGGTGGAAGTGCCACGCTGGATGACAGGGGTACAGCTGGCGTCATGCATTGTTGTCAGCATCATCACCTCTTTTTTATCTTTAAATTTTAAGCACAGCACCCCCTCATTTTGCACTGCTCTGCTTTCGCCAGCTCTCAGCGTTTGACTAACAAAAGTTTTGGGAAGGGGTTTATGATTTTTTCGCACTGTCCCACAGGCCATTGTACTTTTGTCCATGAGGCATTTAAACAGGGGAACGCTTGAATACCAATTGTCAGTGTATAAGTGGTACCCCTGATTAAGTAGTGGGAATATAAGGTCCCACACAATTTTTCCATTTGTGCCAATGTGTGGTGGACATTCTAGAGGCTGTATTGACCTGTCTTTGCCCTCATACACACGGAATGAAAATATGTATCCTGTCTCTGCCTCACACAATTTATATAATTTTATTCCGTATCTGGCTCGCTTATTAGGCAGATACTGTCGGAATTTAACTCTCCCCTTGAAGCTCATTAGGGACTCATCTACTGAGATTTCCCTTTGAGGGGTGTAGACAGCTGAAAATTTTTCTTCTAAAAATGTTAGAACGGGGCGTATTTTAAAAAGTCGGTCATAGTTTGGGTCATCCTGGGGGAGGCATAAGGCATTATCCGCAAAATGAAGAAATTTTTGTATAGCTTCGAATCGGGGCCTGGACATTATTGTGTGGTACAGCGGGCAGTAGTACAGAACATCCGTGGACCAATAGGATTTTATTTTAGGCTTTTTTGTAAGGCCCATATTTAAAACAAGGCCCCAGTACTTTAACATTTGCCCACAGTTTGTAGGGTGCCACCTATAAGGTCTGGCATAAAAAGAAGATGGATTTGCCCGTATAAATTCTTCAGCATATTTGTTGGTTTGTTCTACCATTAATTGGACCAAATTGTCCGTAAAAATTAACTTGAAAAAACCGAGGGCAGAGAGCCCTTCAGTAGGGACCTTAATCCCTGCTACTGCAGTAAATGCCGGAATTTGGGTGTAATCTGTTAGGGGTGCCCAATCTAAATCCTCAGGCAGAACCTGAGCACTAACTCTCCTACGACTCTGAGGGGGTTCTCCTGAATCACTGGAGGAGGAGGAGGAATCACGAAAAAACTCAGGTTCTCCCTCACTGGCACTTTCAGTATCTGAGGCGAGCATGGCGTACGCTTCCTCAGCGGAGTACATCCTCACTGCCATTTTATAAACTACGAAACACGACACAACAATTTTTTTTTATTTTTTAATACTAACACTGACTAACTAATGGACTGACAGGGACGGAATGACAAATGACAATGACAGACGGTGACTGACACTAATGAACGAACAACTTTTAAAAAAAAAATTTTTGTTTTTTTTTACACTTACAGACACTGACTAACCCACTAAACCACTGACAAACTGACGGTAACTAACAAATAATACAGCTAAATGACAATGACTATCACTGTCAGTAACAGAAATAATCTACCTAAAGCGACACTAAGTAACTAATGTGACGGACTGACAGCGCACTGACACTAAGTAACTAACGCGACGGACTGACGGCACACTGACACTAAGTAACTAATGTGACGGACTGACAGCGCACTGAAACTAAGTAACTAACGCAACAAATTCACGGCACACTGACACTAAGTAACGCGACAAATTCACGGCGCACTGACACTAAGTAACTAATGCGACGGACTGACGGCGCACTGACACTAAGTAACTAACGCGATGGACTGACGGCGCACTGACACTAAGTAACTAATGCGACGGACTGACGGCGCACTGACACTAAGTAACTAACGCGACGATTTCACGGCGCACTGACACTAAGTAACTAACGCGACGAATTGACGATGACGCACTAACTAACACCTAAGCTACCTAAAACTTTTTTTTTAGATTTTGAAAAAAAAAAAGAAAGAAAGAAAGAGAACTCTCCCTTATGAATGGGAGGTGAAGGGGTCAGGTGCTGGGGGCACAAAGAGGGGCGATCAAAAGGGTTTATGGGGTGATTTCACTTTGTGAGGGGCAGACAATTCTCTGACAGGCTCTGATCTCTCCAAATTCTCTCAACCAACAGAGAGATCAGAGCCTGTCAGCACAGATACTGTGCCCGACTGTGACCCTGCTTCACTGTGATTGGTGGATCAGTTCAAACCCACCAATCACAGTGATAGCCAGCAATGGACCACATCTATTGGTCCATCGCTGGTCACATGTCTGGGGTCAATAATCTCCGGTGCCCGGTCGCTGTCTATGCAGACAGCGATCCTAGGCACCGGCAATCTGCATGTAACAGTGCTGTGACCGGTGGTTCTGTGCAGAACCGCCTGTCACATCGATCGTCGGCAATGGACCCACAGCAGCGGTCCATTGCCGGTGACAGGGGAGTGCAGGCTGTCCGTGACAGACAGTGTCCGGGAACCTCCGATGCCGGCTTCGATGCTGTGACAGCCGGTTCTGAATAGAACCGACTGTCACAGCGATTGTGGACAATGGACCAATAGGAGCGGTCCATTGTCGGCAAGCCTGGGAGGTCAGCTATACGTCCCAGCTGACCTCCCAGGTCCCGGGCACTGTGTGTAGCTACAGTGCGCTCCGGGAGAGAGGACGTTATAGTGCGTCCTGGTGCACTAATGAAGCTCTCACCAGGACGTACTATAATGTCTAGGTGCCTCTAGGGGTTAAAAAAAAGTGTCTGCACTGCGATTGTGATGTACGCAACCCTTTAGTGGCGCAGCTGCACTGCCTTACATGCCATACAAATTAGGGGGCGTGTCGTCAGACAGTCCGACTGATTCGGAACGAGCGCCGTATTTAACTTTCAAATTGTGTCACACGCCCTTTGGTAAAGGTGCACCACAAAAAAGATGGTGAACTCTGTCAGACCAATGTGGAGAAGCGCCAGATTAATGATTTCTGGTGCAGAATCTTAGTGAATCGCCGCACACAGCATTATAGACGGACAATGCACTTTCAGTGAACTCTAGTGACCTTGTAAGTAAATGTGCCCCATAGTCTCATGTGACATCAGCCCCCACAAAACATTCAGTCCCAATGTAACATACATTTTATGCTACCTCAGCCCCCACCAGACATACAGTCCCATGTAAAATAAACCTCAGCCCACCAGATATGCAGTCCCATGTGTAATACATCTCCTACCTCCACAGTGCACAACAGACATGCAGTCCCATGTAACATAAATCCCATGCCACCTCAGCCCCACCAAACATACAGTTCCATATAACCCATCTCCTCCCACTTCATCAGACAGTCCCAGGTAACACATCTCTTCCCACCTCCACCAGACATACAGTCCCATGTAACATATGCCACCTCAACCCCCCTCAGACATGCAGTCCTAAATAATACAGGCGGTCCCCTACTTAAGAACACCTGACTTACAGACGACCCCTAGTTACAAACGTTCCTCTGGATGTTGCTTCTTATGACAACCCAACATTTTTAAAATCCAATTGTCACAGAGACCAAAAAATTTTTCAAATTCTATTTAAAGGAAACCTACCATTTGAAATGGCAGGTTTAAGAAGAAAACACCGAGCACCAGCTCAGGGTGAGCTGGTGCCGGAGCTTATTTTTGTTAGTGTTTTAAACCGCTGTATCGCGGTTTAAAACACGTTTTAAACTGTACAACCGGCACAGGGAGGTACGCGCTTGGCTCTTACCATGCGCGCGGCTCTCCTTCACTTCCTATGTAGCCGCGCGCATGGTAAGCACCGAGCACGTACCTGCCTGCGCCGGCTATAAAGTTTAAAAAGTGTTTTAAACCGCGATACAGCGGTTTAAAACACTAACAAAAATAAGCTCCGGCACCAGCTCACCCTGAGCTGGTGCTCGGTGTTTTCTTCTTAAACCTGCCACTTCAAGTGGTTGGTTTCCTTTAAGAACGAACCTATCTTGTACGTCACTGCCTGTATAAACTTCACCCCCACCAGACATGCAGCCACATGTGACATCCACCTTTTGCTTCCTCATCCTCTAGCAGACATGAAGTCCCAATGTAACACTTCTTCTGCCACTACAGCCCCCACAGGACGAGCAGTCCTATTACATCTCTAACCACCTCATCCCCCCTCCCCCATATATTTGCGGACATTTGCCCCGTGCACCCTGTATCCTCCACCTCACGCCTGCGTGTAATCAGCCTCCACAGCTTCTCTGCTTCCAGCAATGTGATCAATGCGCCGTGTGGACAGCTACACCCCTTTCCAGAACCCATGCCCCTTCACGTGACATCACTGCTACAAGGAGCAGCTCCTTTCTAGACACGACCCTGACGTCACAGCACGAGATCACACATGAGCCAGTGGAGGCGTCACAGAAAGACTACATTTCCCACAAGCCCCCGCGGCCCCGGCCCTGTGATTGTTCCAGTTGCCAGGGTAACAGAGGGAAGATGGCGGTGTGCGGCTGATCTGCTGAGAGTGAGGAGAGCGGCAGCGGAATGGCACATCGGAGCCGGGGCTTGTAACGCGGTCAGAGAGAGGCCCAGCAGGTACGTGACGTCACAGGTGTCGGTTCTGTTGTTGTGCTGCTGTCTCCTGTGTGTGATGTGGTGCTGAGCAGTTCTGATGGAGATGAGGATCCGGCCTCTGTCCGCTGTCATGGTTATCTTTATATAGAAAGTAAAATATTTATCTGGTGACAGCCTGGGAGTTGTGCATGTTGTGTGCTGCTATATAGTGGTGAGAGAAGCACTTACCTGCTTCACAGCCAGTCGTTCCATCTCACACTTTCCCACTAATATGACATGAGAGTAATATGTTTGTTCCTATAATTCTGTTCCTAGGAGCCATGACATCTGTATGAAGCATTGCTTATGCCTCTAGCTGTCCCTCCACAACTTTATTGTTTGCCATAGTATAAGGTAAGTTGTTCTATAATGCAGACATGTTAACCCAGCAGCAATAAATATCTATACAGGCGGTCCCCTACTTAAGAACACCCGACTTACATACGACCCCTAGTTACAAACGGACCTCTGGATATTGGTAATTTATTGTACTTTAGTCCTAGGCTACAATCATTAGCTATACCAGTTATCATATGTTTCTGTAATGAAGCTTTAGTGTTAATATTGATTCTTATGACAACCCAACATTTTTAAAATCCAATTGTCACAGAGACCAAAAAAGTTCTGGCTGGGACTACAATGATAAAATATACAGTTCCGACTTACATACAAACTCAACTTAAGAACAAACCTACAGACCCTATCTTGTATGTAACTGCCTATAATTATAAAAAAAATCATCAGGATGCAGCAGTCATTCCCCTGGCGATAAGTGCTGGTGTTCCGGCGGTCCTCACCACTTATCTGATTGCAGCAGCCAATAGAAATTGTCAAGAATGCAGCACGTTTTGGCTGTGGCCACTGATTGGCGCATTTTGCTGATTTTATTGATTATTTTTTTCCTTTTTTATGGCATCTCCTTGTATTTTTTTTCTTCAAATGTTTGAGAATCTATTTAAGATGTTAAATGCCCAGAGAAGGATTAGAGTGATAAACTCACAGCAGTATACAGAAATGTTCTAGTCTTGGTCATGTCTGTTATCCAAAAGCTTCTTTGATAATGATAGCTTATCAAGGAAGTGGAAGGGGCTACAATTAAACATGACTCTGCCTTAACAAGCGGCTCTGGGCATGACAATTTACCACTATAGATCTTCTTGAGGTATACTTCTCCTTCCTATCTCTTTAGTATACACCACGTGATTGTTAGGTACAAGAGAAATCCTCTGACAGGTTTGTAATGTTTAGTATTTTGCTGGTCTCTACCTTCATCTCTCCTTTATCAGGCAGAAGGTAATTGGAGTAAAGAGGATTGCAGCCCCACCAGTGGCTGGCATGTTGAGCAGTCTTAAGGAGATTATTGTTCTGCTGCTTCTAGGAGTATACAAATCTGACAGATGCTTGCAAAGACATTTCAATACTGCTTTATCACCATCCTGAACTTAAATGGTATCATCTCCCAACAATAGTCACAAAAGTGTCCGACTAGTCACAGCACTGCAACTATTCCTCTCAAGTTACAGTTGTGCCTTCCCTCTGTGGTGACAGCAAATGCATCAGTCTCTCATAATACAGACAATCGGGGGCAGATGAGGGCCCTGGGCTATATGAATATTATTCACTTCCTACATATGGTACTAGAATTGTGCAGCTTGGCATATGGCAGGTGCTTCCCTTCTGACTGTCTTCACTCTGAGGTTTCAGGACCTTTGGATGATTGTCAAAGGTCCTGAAATTGCTCTTGTGTACATTGGTGTTGAGAGCAGTAGCAAATGCACAAAGATTTCATGGTTGAAGGTTTCTTAGTATAAAATTTGGTGAGTAATTTGGTGGCCAAACCAGATATATTATGATCCACTACTGCAGAAAACCATGCCACCCCTTCCTGTAGTAATGAAAGCAGGACCCGCATGTCTGTACACTGGTGACAGTCATGCCCCCATGTCACCAATAGAAACAGGACTAGTAGCCACTTCTAAAAGGCCCATTCTTTTGCTAGGTATAGGCTTAACACACTGGCTGTTTCATATGTATGAAATAATGTGTGAGCACCATTGTGTGGACAAAAGGAAAGGGCTACTAGGGCTGTCTAATAAATATATATATATATATATATATATATATGTATGTATATATATATATATATATATATATATATGTATGTGTAATCACAAGACTACAAAAGAATTACAGTTTGTTGGGATACATTCAAATGTGTCATAAAAACCAGTACAAGGACCTGAATTACATCAGATGTCAAAGATACCATATTTTTAAATCTATCAATTTTAAATTTTATGAAGTCTTGTTTTTAGGTAAAGACCATAGCATATTCACTACAGAATCAATGCAAAAATCCAAGGTTGACCCTTGGGTATCTGCTTTGGTTAAGGTTAAGCCCGATTAAGTGGCTTTTCTAAGTTCAGTCATTGTGAATAAGCAGCCTATTATTCTGGATGTTTTATTCTTGCTGCATGAAGCGTCAAGCACACGACCATGTGTTCACTGGGGGCTGTAAACCCGGTGTATCACACAGCTAGGTGAGGAAGAGGGGAGGGATGCATTCTTAACCTCCCCCCTCCATGGGAGCCAGGCAGTATCAAAAATAAGCCATGTCCTATCTTTTCCAGCACAGCCTCCTGGTCAGGTCAAAGTGCAGGGAGACAAGTGGTGCTCACTGCTCCATAAACATGTGCCATAGACCACAATTATGACCGTTATCTGGTGCGGCCAGATCACGGCCACCATTATGGTTGTGTGCATGGAGCATGGCTTTGCTCACATCTCGTTATATGCACACATTCAGTGTATAGACCAGAAATTATGTACACTCTGAACTTGTCCCTGCCCATTTTGGCCTTTCACACAGGTAGGATCAAAACTGTTAAAATCGGTAAACGTAAAGAAGTGGAGATTAGAGGCTATGGGGACAAATACCACTGAATTGCATCCATTCCCTGCCTCTGCTGAAGGTACATTGAAGGTGTTTCCATATTGTGTATATATGGAGACACCTTGAAGCTGAACAGGATGACGTATGTGAGCAAGCATTGCGATATGATGCTGCCCTCTGTTGTAAGCATAAGACAGGAAACCTGACTTATCCTAACAATGTAGGGCAAAAGGAGACATGTACAGAACCCCAGGTAAATTTTTCTGGTGCAAAAAAAAAAAAAATTGCCTGTATTGCTTGTGAATAGACTTTGGATTTTGTCAGATTCTGGGCGTGTGGCCTGTCCAACACAAAAATGTAATTGTATACAAAAGGTTGTATGATATATTGCTAACTATTTCTCTATTGTTTAATGATATATTGTCTGATAAATAATATTTCACTTATAGAATTTAGGCAATAACAGCTATCGGTTTATTCTGTCACTCGTAAAGTTTACAGGTATGTCACTTTTCAAAGCCCGTGATTGGTGGTCCACCACACTAGGAGAGAATGAAGAATATGACCAAGGATGTTTGTCTGTTGCCGATGTTGACAATAGTGGTTCAGGACAAGGTAATCATTTTTATCCATTTAAAGGGAACCTGTCACCAGAGGGTTATTTTTCACTGGTGACAGGTTCCTATAGACACTATACAGTAGATAGCAATGATGTTTTTATGAAATGTGTGGCTTACTTTGTTGGCGAAATATGCATTATCCAACTTTTGCATAATAGATTCACTCGGTGCTTAGCTCTACATGGTGCACCCGCCCCCTAATGATTTTGGCTCAACACACAACTCGGTACGCAAACTCCGTAGCTAAGCCTCAAACAATAAAATAACTCCTCCCTTTCACTTCTGACCTATTCTTACTATACTCGCTGACCACAGCAAGCACCTACTTCTGCACAGTGCAGATAGTGGAGACACGACCTGATAGTCTTCACTGCTACCTGCACACGAGCCATATTGACACTTTTCCTAGCAATCAGGTGATGCGACACATGTGTAGGTAGCAGTGACCGCGGTTTGGAGGTGCCTCATGTCAATAGGTCATATTTCCTGAACCCTGACACCTAAAAACATAATTGGGTGTCCTATTAAAGTGGAGAAACTGTGAAGCAGAACTGGTGATATTCAATCTTAAAGTTACAGTAGGTGATCAAGTTCTGTATTTAAAGATCACAATTTTACTGTAACTTTAAAGAGAAACCGTCAGGCAAATTAACACACTAAACTAAATATATTTTCATAAACTGCATTAGAAAGCATTACCTCTATCCCTTCATTGTCCCTCTACATGCCTGTAAACCAAAGCAATGAGGTCCTAAAGCTGTATGCAAATGACCTGGGAAATGTCCAATGAGTCATTAGCATATTCAAACTGTCCAGCTTATTCATGAGTGGGAGGCACAGCCACACCCCCAGTGCTTGACTGACAGACTGTATAATGGTGTGAGGCATAATGGTGTAATGGCTCCTCCATGTGCTTCCTGGTGCTGGTGCCCCCCTGCAGCTTGTGTGTATAGGAGAGATACAACAGCTCCAGGCAGCCATGTTATAGCAGAACATGTCAGGTACTTGTGTAGCTGATGTCTGTGTCTTACACATGTCAGCAGGTAAAGCACAGACACTAGCAATGATTTACTATACATTACACACAAACATGAGTAGGGGAGTAGAGGGGAGGGTTAACAGGGGTGACATCACTGCCTCTGACCATGTGACCAGCCTGATTTACATAATAAAGAAAAGATGATTTTACAATGATTAATGTATGACTTGACTTGATAAAGGCTGAGATGGGATCCTTGTGAGCTGCTCCAGGTAGTAGTGACAGAAATGGTTACAGAGATCTGATGACAGGTGTCCTTTAACAGTGGATATCTTCTGTCTTAGACCGGTATTGTTTTTCTAGCTATGACACAAGAATTGTGTTTCTAGGTGCCACAATTCTGGAGGTATGAACGTTTAAAGTTTGACAGTTTCATAGTGTTTGTGTTCATGCTATCTGCACTGGGCATGTGCAAATAAGACGTATATAACCGTATTGTGGTCGCAAAGGGGATTATTTCAATTCTATGAGTGAAGTTGGGCCCCCCCCACCTTCTTCAAATCAAACAAAATTGATGTCAAACGTTTGTGCTATGTTTGTGCTGGTTTGTGCAGCAGAAATTTTCGTTTGTGCCACTATCGCTTTTAAGATTTTAATGAAAGTATCCAGAGGTCATCAGAGGTCAACCAGCCCCCCCACATTGCCCAAATCAAACAAAACTGGGATCAAACAATTCTGCTATGTTTGTGCTGGTTTGTGCTGCTTTTGTTTTGAATATATGAACAAAAAATTAAAGGTCAAAAATTCAAACAGCCCCCCCACATTAACCGAATCAAACAAAACTGGTGTCAAACATTAGTGCTGGAAACTTTCATTAAAATCTTTAAAAACGATAGCGGCACAAATGAAAATTTCTGCTGCACAAACCAGCTTAAACGTAGCACGAACGTTTGACACCAATTTTGTTTGATTTGAACAAGGTGGAGGGGGCCAACTTCACTCAGGTTATTTCTATTCAGTGTCAACTCATTGTTTCTGTTTTGTTTCCTCAGATAAAATCATTGTTGGTAGTTACAGCGGATTCCTCCGCATAATCTCTCCTCATCCTGCGAAGGCTGGGGATGGCGTTCAGGCTGAAGATTTGTTGCTTGAGGTTCAGCTACGTGATCCAGTTCTTCAAGTCGAAGTGGGAAAGTTTGTTTCGTAAGTATATTTAAAACTGACCCTGTCACCAGGGGCGTGACTACAGTGTTAAGGGGGCACCGGGACAGATATGTGTGTTTCAATGTATATATCACTGCATAAATGTGTGGGCATACAAATATGTATATTTTCTGAAGGGGAAGCGGTGCCCAATTCAGAATTCTGCTATGGGACTCTGCCTCTCCTATTTACGCCCCTGCCTGTCACCTTTAATTCTGCTACCGTATGTCGGTATCTGGTTCATGATGACATCAGATAACTTGGCGACGGTTTCATAGCAATATACTTTAGCTCCCATGATACTTCAGGGGCATTAGGGAGTTTTTAGTATTTGGAAATAGTCACTGTATTTATTGTTTGACATGTTTGTACTTGGTAGATGCTGGGTTATTGGATGTTTTCAATTATAAAATGAGATAGTATTTTTCTATTTCTAAGGATTTGTTTGATAATCATAAAACCATCATTACACATTACAGGAATTGATTTATTTATTTATTTATTTCATGGATTTTCTGTGGCCTGGTGACTAATGTGGCATTAACGGCTGGAGCAAGAATGTTTATGAGGGACATTCTTAAATCTCGAATATGTGGCTTCAGGGCGCATTATCCAAAAATCACAGTAATGTCTTTACCAGTCTCTGTGCAGGAATAGACACCTGCCTGTGACGGATACACAATACAGACGGATACACAATACTGGTATGAGGGATCTGTGGCGGACACACTGGTATGAGGGATCTGTGGATCATTTCTAACTGACAGCCCTTGTTTTTCCCTCTTTAAACCTTGGACCCAGGGCTCAGGCTATCACCTTTGGAATCTTGGAAAAATCATGTTTTAGAGAACTGGAAATTGCCTGGCTCAGCAGCAGGTCAGAGGAGGTAGAACTATGCATAAAGAGTAATACTTGCTGGACCATAAGAGCATTACAGCAGAATAAAATGATACAGTAAGTATTGCCCTTTAAGAAATTTGGTGGTGACGGCAGTAATCATTCATGCTTTCACAGTAAAGGTAAATGGCTATACTATAGGATAGGTTGATAAGTACTGCTGTCAATCACTGACTATGGTATAAAGCGCCTGAATTGCCATTGCTTGCTGTACGCTGCATTTCTAGTAAGGGGGGGGGGGGAGGTGTTCACTGATGCTAGGTACTGTTGTCACTAACAGCAGTACATGGCACCAGTAAAGCATTACCAATAGTGCATGGTTCTTCTGCTGTGCACCCAGACAATCCTACAGGTCAACCTGTGATGTGGGGCCAGAACAAAGTGCTCCATGGCAGTGTCCTTGTCGTTGGGGATCACTGCCTTTCATAGTGGCTGAATATTCATCCACATTTAGAACCTAAATTAAAAAAAACTATTTAAAATGTAATAGAATTGTAACATGTTTTTTATACTGTTTACCTGGAGACACCAACCTATCAATAGCTCTCATCAAACAATTTATATAAAATGGATCAAATTTCTTTGATGTAAGAAATAATTCACAAATAAGAAATAATTCATAAATATTGCAAATAATTCATAGAAAGTATTATTCATAGGTTCATTTAAAAAATACATAAATTGTAGGTAAAATGGTAGGTATGAAAAGCATTCAGACCCCTTTTACATTTTTCAGAAATGTAGATATTTTTGCTAATTTATTAAATGTGGTCATAAGTATTCAGACCCTTTGCTCAGTAGTGAGTAGAAGCATCTGCATTTCACACCTGGATTTGGGGATCCTCTGCCATTCTTCCCTGCAGATCCTCTCCAGTTCCCTCAGGTTGGAAAGTGAACCAACGGCCCAGTCTGAGGTCCAGAGCACACTGTAAGAGGTTTTCATCCAGGATATATCTGTATGTGGCCGCATTCATCTTTCCTTCAATTGCAATCAGTTGTCCTGTCCCTGCAGCTGAAAAACACCCCCATAGCATGATGCTGCCACCACCATGTTTCACTGTTGGAATTGTATTCAGCAAGTGATGAGTGGTGCCTGGTTTTCTCCACTTCTGCTTAATGTGAATTGTATACAAGGAAAACATTATGGAGGCACATTGATATAAAATGGTCAAAAATCTAAAATTTTTAAAAAATAAATATATGTGAATTTTCAGCGGGTACGGAAGGTATTTAGACGCTTTGTTTCATTGCAGCCAAGTGGTAAGTTCTTTTTTTATGCTCATTAATGTACACTGCACCCCATCTTGACAAAAAAAGTGATATATTTGCTAATTTACAAAACATGAAAAACTGAAATATCACATGGTCAAGTATGCTGTCCATTTCCTTCTGATCCTCATTGAAATGGTTCTACTCCTTCCAGCTGTGCTATTGGACTTGATTGGGACAGGTCTTGTCTATATAAGACCTCACGGCTCACAGTGCATGTCAGAGCACATGAGAATCCCTGCAGCTCTCCACCAGTTGGGGCTTTATGGCAGTATGTCCCGACAGAAGCCTCTCCTCCGTGCAAGACATATGAAAGACACATACAGTTTGCAAAAAACACATGAAGGACTCTCAGACTATAAGAAATAAGATTCTCTGGTTTGATGAGACAAAGATTGAACATTTTCTGGTGTTAATTCTCAGCAGTGAATTAACTTATCTTTACTATAATTTTTGACCATTTTTTAGCAATGTGCCTTCATTGTGTTTTCCTTGTATGTGAATCACATTAAGCAGATTCAGTCCTAAGCTTCTCATATCTTAAGCAGATAATTTAGAAGACTATTGCTTCAGACATGTCAGGATTAATTGGAGGTAGAATCATGGAAAATGCATTTTCAATTTTGCTGAACAATTTAACATCTGGCCACCGATTGACTAGTTATTTACTATCTGATTTGGATAAAATTTTTGGTGTATTATGGATAGTGAAGTTATATTTTCCAACTACACGTAGATGTATTAATGCATCATTTACTTGTACACAAGCCATTTATTTTATAGATTGCTTCCGACCAGACTACTACTAGAATCTTTTCTAGTTGTACAAATTATAAAGAGAGAAGAAAAAAATCATCTGTAATCGCCATAGAATTGGTTTTGTGTAATTGTTATTGTTCTGGCATCATGCATCCAAAGTTCTTTCATGCAATGGTGTCCCCTCAAATAGCTGTATACCACCCACAACAGTGGTCCTTGTATCAAACATAAAAGCCAAATTCAAAATTTAATATACAGGTTTACTAAGGGCCCCGCGGACCGCACTTTCGTCGGACATCCCGACAATTTCCATTTTGCACCACTGGGACAGGGATCTAAAAGGGGTTTTTGGCGCACGCGAACGGATTGCGCCGGCTTTCATGTGACAGAAATTGGGGGGGAGGGAGGGGGGCGCGTCGGACGATCTGACGGATTCTGACAAACCACGGGAGTTAACTTCAAAATTGTGTCGCAAGCCAAGCACTTACATGCACCGGGAGGAAGATGTTGAACTCCGGCGGACCTGAGCGGGGAAGGGACAGATGCAGGAAAACGGACGCACGATCTAAGTGAATCGCGGCACAGTGCATTCCGGACGAACGATGCACTTTCGTGAACTCCGAGGGATCGGTTAAGTAAATGTGCCCCAGTGTCTTCAATTGGTTGTATTACTGGTTTTGTCAAAACTAAAACTTCAATCTATTCATCAAGCACCTACAGTTTCATTCTTTAATACTTTCCCTGCCAAGGACGTTTCTCATACGCCATCACAGGGTGGCATTTCTTTAACCAAGGACGTATGTAATGCGTCCTCAGTTTAGAGGGCTATAACACAGGCTCTGGATGCGACACAAACTGATTTGTTAAATCCCGCGTGTTGACCGAATCTGTCAGATCGTCCGTCGGCCCGCCCACCGATTTGTGTCGCGTGAAAGCTGCTGCGATTGCGACACAATCCGATTGCGTGTGACGCAATCCCCGGTGCGATCCCCGAAAATTCGCCGCGGGACCTTAGTAAAGAAGCACCATTGTCTCAGTTTTTCATGCACCTTTTTTGGTGTGTTCAGTACATTTTCAATGCGTTTTTTTCACGTGCAAATAACAAAGACTGGGGTCTATCTTTTCTATGGCAATTGATCAGTGAAAAACGCATTGCACTTGAAAAACGAGTGCAATGCGTTTTTGATTCATCTCCATAGACTTATAAGGTGCATTTTTCATGAGCGTGACTTGCAAAAGTAGAGCATTTAAAAGCGTGTTAAAAATGCATGCATGTGTGCGTGAAAAAAAAAATGCAAATCTGAAAAAAATGCAAAGAGTAAAATGCAAGTTCTGCACATCAAAAGCATGCCCAGAACCAGGGTCAGACTGGGGTGCCTGGGGCCCACCAGTGAAATTGACCTACTACTACATACAAATATTCTGGGATAAGGGAATTTCTAATCACTAGTGGGCGCAGGGAAGTAAAGGATAAACTAATACCTTTCTCCCTCCCTCTCTACTAGTGCTCGGCTCTTGGTTTGTGTACAGGAGCTGCAGTGGTGACATTACCTCATGGCATTAATGTTAGGGATAGTATAAGAGTTACCCCTGGTTTCCCAGGATTTCTGCTGCTGGCTGGTGTTCGAGTGTTCGACTGTACATCAACCTTCCAATAAGGAAACCTTTTTAAGAACTGATGATAATAACCCTACTCTGGCGTCCCCGCACCACATAGACAAGTCACACCCGGCTCTCTGCCCCTGTAGATATAACATAATTTACAGTTACAATTTACAGAGGAAAAATTAGGATCTAGTACCTCATAGGTGACATGTCTTCTCTTTCACGTCTAGAATTGTTGCAGAATTTTCTGGCAGATGTGTTCATCTTTGGGAAGCAGATCCCCCTCACTGCACCCCTAAAAATACTACAGTTACTTACAGTATAATGTCACCTGGATAAAACAATTCCCCACACTGTACTTCTAAAGAATCTACATGAGAAAACCCTCTATGCCCCCAGAATATATAAAAAATTACAGTGTTACCCCCAAATATATTACTATATTACAGTTCCTGAATAAATAATAATCATGTGCCCCCCCCCCATTTATTACTTTATATATGGTTCCCCTGTGAATTATTTTAATGAATTCATTTATCTATTTAATGTCCCTTCTAATTATTTTTATACATTACCCCTACTAAAGATGTGTTACATAACAATGCTGCATAATCAATTATTGTATACAAAATGTACTAATATGTTTTTATATCACGTCCTAATTATTATTATACATATAATCACCTCCAAATTATTAGTGCGCATAGCACAAACCTGCAATTATACATTTATACAACTTGGCTCCTATGTATTCATTTACACATAGTTTCCGCACATTATTTAATTCAATTATTATATGAAGTGGATGACTTGCTGCACATGGCACTGGTTTACTGGGAAACTACCTGCTGACACGTTCCCTCTACATATAAATAGTTTTATTGCTGTATATTGCCCCCAAACATCTTATATGTTGTCACCTTTATGCATTTTCCAAAGTAGGTCATGAATTGTAGTACTGGGCCCCCTGGAATAATACACACTGAGCCCCCTGATGAATTTTATACACCGATTCCCTCATGACTTTTACACACTGAGCCCCCTCATGTATTCAATATACTGGACCCATCATATACATTACTATATACTGGACACCCCTCAATGAATTTTACATAGAGCCCTCTCATCATACACTGAGACCCCCATGAATTTAACATTGGCACCCTTCATACACACTGCTCCTTCTAATTATACATTCCCCCCCCCCCCCCCAAGAATTTTACATTGGGCTCCCTCATACAGACTGCCCCCCTGCCCCTCACTATACACATGGGAGAGAATTTGTCCTTATTCCTAGTTACCTAGTGGAGGGTGGGTTTTAGTGTTCCTGCTTCATGGCTGTAAGATTCACCTGGAACTGTAAGTGCTGGTCATCTGATTTCTGTATTTCAGATTCATCATGGATAATGCAGGATAGAGCAGCTAAGTTGGATAGTTTAATTTTGGAGTGTTATTCTACCATTTGGCCTTGGTTGATGAAGTAAAATTTCTTCCTTTTTTTGCCCCAAGTGAGAGTCAGTTGGCATTGTATGTAAAAATACAACACTCCAGCACCATCCGTGTATTTTTCAAAAAAGCCTATAGCTCGTCCTTATGATATCACGTCAAATATCATAAAATGGAGATATGGAACAACGTTCAGTACTGAAAACCAACACTTTTCTAACACATTACATGCAGTCCCTGGGTTCTGTAGGTTTGTTCTTAAGTTGAATTTGTATGTAAGTCAGAACTGTATATTTTATCATTGTAATCCCGGACAGAATTTTTTTGGTCTCTGTGACAATTGGATTTTAAAAATGTTGGGTTTTCATAAGAACCAGGATTAATAATAAAGCTTCATTACAGACACCTGTGATAAATGTTACAGCTGTTTATTGCAGCCTGGGACTAAAGAACAGTAAATTACCAACATCCAGAGGTCCGTTTGTAACTAGGGGTCGTCCGTAAGGCGGGTGTTCTTAAGTAGGGGATCGGTGTGGTTATATTCTAGAACATTTTCCAAATGTATTTACATAATGTGGTGTGAACAGAGCCCTTATGTATACATATATAATACATATTATCCAACCATCAGATACCAGTTTAACCCCTTATCACCGACACTAGTTTTCAGCTTAATGACCAGACTCGATTTTTCAAATCTGACATGTCTCATGATAATTGGTTATAACTTCGGAACGCTTTAACATATCCGGGTGATTTTGAGAATGTTTTCTCGTGATACATTGTACTTCATGTTAGTTATAAAATTTAAGTGATAAGTTTTGCGATTCGTTCTGAAAAAAAGTGAAAATTTGGCAGAAGTTTGTAAAAATTCTTCATTTTCCAAGTTTGAAATGTTCTGCTTTCCAGACAGGAAGTAAAACTACCCAAAAAGCTTGATAATTAACATTTACAGAATATCTGCTTTATGTTGGGATGATATTTTATGCATCCTCTCACTTTTCTAGGATGTTATGAGGCGCAGAACTTTAGGTGCGATTTTTCAAATTTTCATGAAAATTGGCAAAACTCACATTTTGAGGGACAACTCAGCTTTCAAGTGACTTTGTAAGGCCTATATGATAATAAAACCCCATAAATTACCCCACTATAGAAACTTCACCCCTCAACGTGTGTAAAACAACTTCTATTAAGTCCATTAACCCTTTAAGTGTTTCACATGGGTTAAAACAATATGGACCTGCGATTTAGAAACTATAGAATTTTTTTGGAAAATACATTCATTTAGGCCAAACTGACAGTTTCGGAATAAATTAAATGATGAAACGCACTGCAACGTTTGATGCCCAATTCCTCCAGAGTGTACTGATACCCCATATGTGGTGGTAAACTTCTGTACGGGCGCACGGCCGAGTATAGAATGAATGGAGGCGCCATTCACAGCAGATTTGTATTGTCACATTGTACAACCTATGAATTTTTTTTTTTTTTTGGTAATGCAAACATATGAGGGCTTATTTTTTACGGGATGAGATACAATGTATAGATAATTCATTTTGGGGGTCTATAGCTTATTCATGAGATTTTATTAACTATGTCAAGGGGGACACAAACAAAATCATCAATTTTTATTTTGGATTTTTAGCATTTTTTTTCCCCCCACTCACCGTAACATAAAAATAATATTTTATCTTTATTCTCTGGTTCACTACGATTGCGGTGTTACCTCATTTATATAGTTTTTCTTATCTTTTCTCAATTTTCCTGAGCAAAACCAATATTGGAGAAAATCGCATTGTTTTTACTATTGACAACTTTTTAGGGCCATAACTTCTATATTTTTCTGTTGTCAGACCTCGTTGAGGGCTTATTTTTTGCGAAAAGAGTTGTTCTTTTCAGTCATATCATATTAGGGAACGAAACTTTTTTTGATCACTTTTTAGAACATTTTTTGTGATGGTGTTTGATGAAAAATTGTATATTACGGGAAGTTTTCCGAGTTTTTTTTTACGTCGTTCACCGAGCGGGTTCAAGATTGATTTAGATTTATTGTACAGATTGATATGGACGTGGTGATACCAAATATTTACGAGTTTTTGTGTTTTATATACTTTATTTGCATTTTATGTGTAACTGGGGAGATTATGGGATTTTATTTATTTAATTATATAATATGATTTCATCTTTTTTTTTTTTTTTTTACTTTTTCTACTTCTTGGCTTGAACAAGCGATCGTTCGATCGCTTATTCAAGCCTTTACACTGCAATACACTTGTATTGCAGTGTATAGTGAAAGTAACTGAGCATGCTGCGCAGGAAGGCAGAACCCGGCGAGAAGAGGAGCTGGAAGCCCCGGGTCACTCGTCGGAACCCGGGGCTGCGGCAGGAGGGATCGGATCCCCCCGGTAAGCACACCGGGGGGGTCCGATCCACGCGGGACACGCTTACACGCCGCGGTCATGCTTGACTGCGGCGTGTAAGGGGTTAAACACCCGGGATCGGAGTTTTTCCCGATCCCGGGTGTTAGTGCCGGGCCTGGGCTGTAAGATCACCGTAGAAAGGCGTACGCGTCAGAAGAAGTACCCTTAATGACCGCCGTAAAAAGCCGATAGGGCGGTCATCAAGGGGTTAATGTTATAACAGGTACATGTAGAAGAAAAGAAACGGCACTCACTAGTTCGCGCGAAATGGCCCTGTTGCGGAGGCTTGCAGAGTTACTGCATGGTTATTGCACAATAAAGGACGTCTTTTTCTTTCGTCCAAATGTGTAGTTTTGGAAATCCATCGGGGTGAAGATGGTGCCTGCCAGGTGTACCTCCCTCCCAGTTTAATGTTATGTTTTTCTTAGTGTACTCTTCAAGTTTTTAGCATTAATGTAACTTTCTACTTTTGTTCATTCTAGTGGTACAGAACTTCTTCATCTTGCTGTTTTACATCCAAAAAAGCTTTGTGTTTATTCAGTCTCAGGTAGGTAAAGAACCATGTTTAGAGTCAGTAATTACTGATAGTTCTTAATGACATATAATGGGTTCCATCACAGTATCCATTCGTTTTACCTGAAGAATAACTCTTCATGCAATTCTGTTCTTCTGCTCATAAATGGACTCCATAAAAATGCTCTTAAACATCGAGACACTGTATGACGTGACAGATCCTTACCTTGTTCAGTGCTGCACTGGCCTTCCCCAGGTGCTAGCATTTAACCGGTTAAGGACCGGGCCCTTTCCTGTTTTTTCATGTCCATTTTTCACTCCTCACCTTCAAAAAACTATAACTTTTTTATTTTTACACGTAAAGAGCTGTGTGACGGCTTGTTTTCTGCGTAACAAATTGCACTTCATAGTGATGGTATTAAATATTCCATGCCATGTACTCGGAAGCGGGAAAAAAATTCCAAATGCAATGAAAATGGTGAAAAAACGCATTTGCGCCATTTTCTTGTGGGCTTGGATATTACGTCTTTCACTGAGCGCCCCAAATGACATGTCTACTTTATTCTTTGGGTCGGTACGGTTAAGGGGATACCAAATTTGTATAGGTTTTATAATGTTTTCATACATTTACAAAAATTAAAACCTCCTGTACAAAAATAATTTTTTTGATTTTGCCAACTTCTGGCGCTAATAACTTTTTCACACTTTGGGGTACGGAGCTGTGTGATATGTAATTTTTTTTTGCGAAATGAGCCGACGTTTTCATTGCTACCATTCTGAGGACTGTGCGACATTTTGATAATTTTTTATTCCATTTTTTTATGTCTTGTAAAAAACGTGTAAAAGTCGCATTTCGTACATTTGGGCGCCATTTCCCGTCTCGGAGGGCACCGCCGGTTGTAAACGTTTTTGTTTACATATCAGTTCTAGGGAAAGTGGGGTGATTTGAAATTTTTTCATATTTTATTAATTTTTTTTCTTTTTTTTTTTTTCACTATTTCTTCGACCAGGTACATTAACCCTAGATGGTCAGATCGTTCCTACCATATACTGCAATACTTCTGTATTGCAATATATGGCATTTTTGCAATGAGCCATTTAGCCTAGGGTCAAACGAAGACCTGAGGCTACCATGGCAACCGATCGCCCGTGAGCCCTCTTCATACATTTCCTGCACCTCTGTGCCGTAGAGCTACGGCGCAGAGCATTAAGGGGTTAAAATACTGTTATGTTACATGTTGGGATATCTTCACGTAAGACTACACATTTAGGAAGTTGATTGTTGTTCTCTAGTTTTGGTCTGCAGTTTAAGTTATAAGTACACATGTTACACATGTACCTTACACGGTCACACGTACCGCTAGTGCTGGGTTTACAATGCTAGCATACGGGGGAGGTCCTCCGCCCTATCACAATATGCGTTTCCATAGAAACTAATATGACTGGTATCCAGAACCCCATGTCTTGCGTTGTTTTAATGCAAGACACCGGGTTCTGGTTACTTATCGCATGCGTTTCCATAGCTAACCATATATGTTTGGTCCCAGGCCCTCCCCGTACGCTAGCATTGCATTTGTAAATGTGGCAGTAGCAGTATGTGTGACCGCATCCTCAAACTAGCAGCCAGCCCCCCACAATACATACATGTGTTTTGTAAGTAGCAACTTGTTTTAACTGTTAAATGCTAAATAAATGTTACTACTTACAAAATGCATGTGTTTCAAAACGCAATGCAAATGCACAGTGTGAACACAGCCTTTTAAAGGGTTTTCTGGAATGGGAAATTTATGTGTTCCTGGCCCCAGGTGGAGTAAAGAACTTTAACTTACCTCTAACTTTACCTCCAGTCCCTTGTGGCAACAGTAAGGACAGAGGTAAGCATAATTTCTTTCTTTCAGACCTTTCTTCCTTTTTTTTTTTTTTTTTTTTTCAATTTCCGACAACTCCGTTAATAATGCTCCTTCTTGGGACCCCACAATTAACAGTGACCCCTACTTTTAATGCCCTCTTGTTTTAATAATGTACCCTTTTGTGACCCCCAAGCTATTTATTATGTCCTCACTTCTAGGCCCCAGCACTGTATAGAAAAGTAGGAAAATTGTCCCTCTAACCCAGGTAAATACGGGGCCCAAACTAAAAGATCCGGGGCACGGTCCCCGCCTCGTTTAACCTAGTGACGTCCCTGGAAGTGGCACTACTTTCTTCAATGCCTCCAGTGCTGACCAGACCAGGAGTCCTAATCCTGTGTGAATTGTACATGACTTTCATGTGTTATGACATGAATGGGATGTTATTTTCTTGAAACGCATTTTGTAGGTTAGTAATGTTCTTTGTTTTGTCATTTTTAGAGGGACCCCTTTAGGGTTTTTGAATTTTGCATCCATCTGGTTAGAATAATTCTCTTTTCAACGCATTTCATGCAGGTACTTTAGGAAATGTGGAACATGGAAACCAGTATCAGATTAAATTGATGTATGAACATAATCTGCAACGGACAGCTTGCAACATGACTCATGGCCCATTTGGAGGAGTAAAAGGTATGCTGTGAAGTGCAAATAAAATGTCTGAATGTTCTTCTGTAGTAGTGCAGCCTCATAAATTTACTGCAATATATACCAAAATATATCCTGTTTAAGTTAAGCACATAAATTGTTTTTAGAGGATTCATTTTTACTGCATATTTGTCTGAAAGGGGTGAAATGAAATGTTAAAATATGGTGTCTTTATATTATTTATATCATTGTAGATTTGGCAGAAATTCAGAGGAGTATACAAAATACTGTATATCAAATGAATAGTGCTCATCAAGAATTGTAGTAGGTCAGCACAAGAACACATATCCCCACCTCTATAGCACCGAGCCCAGGTCATAATATGATTCTTACAAACCTGGCATCCAGCTGCCAACATAATGTAATATGTATTGTGTGTTATTCAGCATCTACCCCTCTTACTTCATTTTTTAGTAATATAAGGAGAAGCAGAATGTGACAGATCAATAATAAAGGCAGTGAAATTGCCCTTAACCTATTTGTCAAGTGTGTAAATGCATTGGATGAGTATGGATTTCTCTAATAAAAATATAAGACTCCACATATGCTTCAAAATAGGGGGCAGTATTATTGTTGTTATATTCTTGTACATAGGGGCAGCATTACAGTGGGTGCGGAAAGTATTCAGACCCCTTTGAAATTTTTTGCTCTTTGTTTCATTGCATCCAATTGGTGAGGCCAAAAAAGTTGTTTTTCTTTTTTGCTCATTAATGTACACTCTGCACCCCCTCTTGATAGAAAGAAAACAGAAATGTAAATATTTTTTGCGAATTTATAAAAACTGAAATATTACATGGTCATAAGTATTCAGACCCAGAGGTCACATTAACGCCTCACCATGCGTCATAGACGCATGATGAGGCGACATTGGCCCCCAAAATAATTGCCATTCATAAAGTTATGCTTGGCAATTCTTCCCTGTAGCGCGCAGGCTGAGCGGGATGCAGCGATCTGTGGGAGCTACATGAACGCCAGCCCCAGGGGAGACATGTGGGCCGCAAAGCTGCTGCTCCTCGTCCTGCTCCAGCTCTCCCTGCCCGCAGCGGCCAGCGTTTATGTGATCCTGATGGGACCTGAGAGCAGTACCGGGTAAGTGTGTGCTGTGTGAGTGTGCAGTGTTCTGTGTGAGTGTGTGCTGTGAGCGGTGAGATGTGTGCAGTGTTTTGTGTGCAGTGTTGTATAAATAGCGTCTATTAACATTACATACAGCTATGAGTTATATAATATGTATGTGTATGACCGAAATTTTCATACTCCTCTTCGGCTAAAAATACTCCTCAAAAATGGTGAGAGGAGTATTTTTACCCTTCTGTAAAAATGTTAGTGCGACCTCTGTTCAGACCCTTTTCTCAGTATTGAGTAGAAGCACTTGTTGAGCTAGTACAGCCATGAGTTGTCTTGGGAATGATGCAACAAGTTTTCACACCTGGATTTTATTCTTTCTTACAGATCACATGGTGGACAGACATTTTCAAGTCTCTCCAGAATTATAATTATTATTACTATTAGAGGTTCTCAATTGGGTTTAGGTCAGGGCTCTGGCTGGGCCAGTCAAGAATAATCACTGAGTTGTTCAGGAGCCATGGCTTCGTTATTTTATCTATGTGCTTAGAATTATTGTCTTGTTGCAAGGTGAACCTTCCACCCAGTCTGAGGTCCAGAGCCTCTAGAACAGGTTTTCATCCAGGATACTTTTGTACTTGGTCACATTTATCTTTCCTTCAATTGTAATTAATCATCCTGTCCCTGCTCCCATACCATGATGCTGCCACCACCATGTTTCCCTGACAGCTGAAGAGCAGTGCCTGGTTTCTTTTTTCTCAAAGTCTATATGCAGGCTTTCATATGTCTTGCACTGAGGAGAGGCATCCATCTGAACAGTCTGCCATAAGGCCCCAATTGATGGAGGGTTACAGTAATAGTTGACTTTATGGAACTTTCTCCTAATTCCCTACTGCATCTCCGGAGCTCAGCCTAAGTGATCTTGGGGCTCTTTTTACTTCTCTAACCCAGGCTTTTCTCCCACGATTGCTTAGTTTGGCTGGACAGCCAGGTCAAGGAAGAATTGTGGTTGTCCCAAAATTCTTCCATTTAAGGATTCAGGAGGCCACTGTGCTTTCAGGAACCAGAAGTGCTGCAGAAATTCTTTTGTAACCTTGGCCAGATCTGTGCCTTGCCACAATTCTGTCTCTGAGCTCTTTGGGCAGTTCCTTTAGACCTCATGATTCTCATGTGGTCTGACATGCACTGTGAGGTATTATATAGAGAAGCATTTGCATTTCCCCAATCAAGTCCAATCAGTTTAATTAGACACAGCTGGACTCCAGTGAAGGAGTAGAACCATCTCGGGGATCAGAAGGAAATGGACAGCATGTGAGTTAAATACCACAAAGGGTCTGAATACTTATTGACCATGTGATATTTCAGTTTTTCTTGTTTGATAAATTAGCAAAAATATCTGCAATATCTGTAATAATACAAAGAGTGAAAAATAACTTAATGGGTTCCTGGATCTATGAATAAATGTCTCTGGTTTATCAAGTTTGATTTTGATGGGTCCTCTACTTAAGAAAACCCAACTTACAGACAACCCCTAGTTACAAACGGACCTCTGGATGTTGGTAATTTACTATACTTTAGCCTTCGGCTACAATAAAGAGCTACAATATTTATTAAAAGTGTCTGCAATTAAGCTTTATTGTTAATCTTGGTTCTTATGACATCACAACATTTTTAAAATCCAATTGTCACAAAGATCAAAAAAAAATTGTCTGGAGTTAAAATTATAAAATGTACAGTTTCGACTTATTACAAATTCAACTTAAGAACAAACCTACAGAACCCGAGGACCACCTGTACATCCTTGTAATTTGGGGACAGTATCAAACTCTTATCCCTTTGCATTTATAATGTATCAAAGATAATTAAAACTTAAGTTTTTTTTTTTTGTGCTTGACCCATTTTACCAATACCATTTTCTGCTTACGTGGAGGATAGACTTTCTACTGCTTTTCGTTGGGGCATCTACCAGCATGTTGGTTTGTGAATGGTTTAACCCAGCCTACATTCGCTGACCATGTCTTCAATATGAGCTTTTTTTTTAACCCCCCCAAGACTACTTTATGTTCTTAGTTCACACCTTTCAGTGCGATGAATTAATCAATTCTGTTTTTTGAAGAACACAAGAATTAAACTGACATACAGTTTCCAGAAATTCGTACAAGTATTTGTTGAAGTTCTCACATCTAGACAGAATACAGTAGTTGACCTTAACTTCTTATCGCAACACAAGTCTGAAAACCATATAAACCTCATTTATATAACCATGAAAAACAGGAACATATGGGAAGAGAGGGGATGGTTGGTCGGGGGTTGCATGTGGTGGCATATTCGAAAGGCTAGGATGTTCATTGTATGGCTTTTAGAACATATGGCATCTCCATACGGACGTTATGGCTGGCTGGGGTGATTTCAAACTACACCATTGGAGGAAAGTAAGACCAGTGATATGTACCATTTACAGGCAGTGCCCGGGTTACCTACAAGATAGGGTCCGGAGGTTTGTTCTTAAGTTGAATTTGTATGTAAGTCGAAACTGTATATTTTATAATTGTAGATCCAGACGAAAAAAATGTTGGCCCCAGTGACAATTGGAGTTTAAACATTTTTTGCTGTAATGGGTCCAAGGATTATCAATAAAGCTTCATTACAGACACCTTACAGCTGATTATTGCAATCTGGGACTATAGTAAAGCATTCAGAGAGCTTCACCAGAGGTCAGAGGGGTCTGTCTGTAACTATGGGTTGTCTGTAAGTCGAGTGCCCTTAAGTAGGGGACCGCCTGTACTGTACTAGTAATATGCGCAATGTGCGATGCACATGGGGCCACAGCTTTACAAATTGTTCATGTGTGTGGGAGGACCAGCTCGAGAGCTCTGCCATTCTATATTTTTGCGTAACTTTTTCTCCCCACATCTAGTTTGATGTCACTTTCAATCAGGCAGGTCCCATTGAATATTCTAAAGCAAATCGCTGGTTGCACCAGCTTCATCCTATTGTCATAGCTTATAGACATTTTGTCCTGTGCTGGCTATAGATTTGATCATTAATTCCACCTTAATATTGCCTTCTGACCATGAAGGATTTCACAACATAAGAATATTTAGAGAAGAAGGGCTTCTAGCATTTACCCAGTGAGCTTGGTGTGTCAAAAATCGCCAAAAAACTGAGCATAACTCGTGTGCTGTGTCAAAAAAAAAAAAATTGGGATATTTATAGCTTAAATAACAAATATGTATATTTATATAGCTTACCTGCTTAGTGTCTTCTTTGTTAATCTGTAAGTTGGTTTCTTTTTGTTGCTGTTATTTAACTTGTGTGGGGTGCCATGAACTAAGATAAGTGATGGGGAATTCTTCCAGTGACGGCGAACCTTTGGCAGTCCAGCAACAGCTGGACTGCCACAGATTCGCCAACAGAAGTCTAAATGCAGCTATTCTATACGTATAATGAGCTCCTCCTTGTGACTCCCAGGCCTAGTCGCTCTGTGCCGGAGCTCTGCTGTTCTGGCATACAGACCTCTGGCACCGAGTCACACTACAGCAATTTTTTGCTGCACCTGGCCGTGTAGGAGCCGAGCATGAAACGTAACTCTCCGGCGTCTGCGTGTCCCTGAAAATGGCTAAGTGTGTCAGTGCTGACACGCGTGTCATAGGTTCGCCATCCCTGGGCTATGGTCATTGTACATTGTAGATTTGTTTTGGAAACAAAATGATCTAAAATATTCTTACTAGAGGTTTTGTGTGAAACATTGCAAATCAGATACAAAGAGATGTCAGTTTAGTGATTTGGGTCCTGATTCTTAGTTGGCATGCCCTTTGTTTGCCGACATATTATTTTTTACTACTTTGAGTATACTGCTTGCAGCATCCTGAATGTTATCCACTGTTGGCTGCTAAAATATTAATACATTTAAGCTAAGGGGAAACACCCTGTCTTTTTGTGGAAGACTTTATTATAGCCTACAATAAAACAGTACAGAAATAGATTAGACTTGGCCAGTGGTTTAATGTCCTTCTCTCTAAGGAAACTAGTACTTAAGTTTCTACTTATGTACAAAAGCTTAGACATTATATTTGTGACATGAAATATACTTTTTATTGGGCTAATTTGTTACAAATACCAATTGGAAACTCCAAAAAAATTGTTAATACAAAATTAAAAGTGTCTTCTCATCTTATAAAGGGATGGCTTTTCACCAAGATATAACTTTTAGAGAACCTTAAGCTGGTACTGTTAAAAAGGAAATTCAAGGAATCCTGTCCCCACTTATAAAGCCAGTGGCAGGTTCATATTGAGCCCTATTAACTAACAGACATCCTTGGTTTAGCTAAAATTGTTTCCCTTACATGCCCATAAATCAACTTTATCTTGTATTACCTGGCATGAGAGGGGGCTCGTCCTGCTCCACTCACCCCTCCTATGTGCCATGCCTCTTCTCACTATGGAATGCAGCGTTATGTCTTCTAAGTTCCTTTAAATTTGAAATGTCAACTCCATGTAGATATCTGAACATCAAGACCTTGCGTGGCTCAACAATACACAATCATTATCCATCTACCTCAAAAGCTAGTCAGCCAAAAACAATGTAGCCTCCTCAGTCACAAAGATGGCATTGGGCTGTTTCAAGCTACAGAAATTTGAACAATGGTAGATTGTAATTGCCCATTGCTTTCTTTGTGACATTTATGGACTTTTCTACTGTTACTTACCATAACCGCAGCCTACTACTCTGTTACTAAGCCCCTGCCATCTAGGGCTAATTCTTTAACCCTGGTAATATCGATCTGCACGTCACTACACTTAAAGGACACCTGTCATCAGGTCTGTGTCACTAGTCTTGTCACTACTACCTGTTGGAGCAGCTCACAAGGATCCCATCCCAGCCTTCATCTAGTTATTTCATACATTATTCATTGTAAAATCATCTATTTTTTATCATGTAAATGAGGCTGGTCACATGGTCAGAGGCAGTGATGTCACCCCTGTTACCCCTCCCCTCTCCTCCCCCTGCTCATGTCTGTGTGTAATGTATAGTAAAGCATGGCTAGTGTGTGTATGTCATCTGCTGACATGCTGCATCCTCCTAATATACAGGTGAGAGGCACAGATATCAGCTACACATGTACCTGACATGTTCTGCTGTAACATGGCTGCAGCCTGGAGCTGCTGTATCTCTCCTAAACACACACACACATGCACACACAGGCTGCAGGGGGCGTGGCCACCAGCACCAGGAAGCACATCATTATACAGCCTCACATCATTATTCAGGCTGTCAGTCATGCACTGGGGGTGTGTCTGTGCCTCCCACTCATGAATAAGGTGGACAGCTTGAATATGCTAATGCTTCATTGGACATTTCACAGGTCATTTGCATACAGCTTTAGGACCTCATTGCTTAGGTTTACAGGCAGTTTATGAAAATATATTTAGTTTAGGGGGGTTATTTTGCATGACGGGTTCTCTTTAAAGTAGGTAGGGTGCTCAAGTAGGAAAGAATGATGAATTGCAATCCAAAAACGTGTAACGTTTCAGTCTATACATAGACCTTCTTCAGACACTAAAATAAAAAAAAACTGAATAGCTAAGCAAGTAAAATAAATAACTATGCAAAAACCTACAGAAATATAAATGGCTAAAATAATGTCAGTAAATAGTGGCAACAAGGTAGGAAATGGAGCCAAAATAGAATTGTAGACAAATGGTATTACATCATGTTACAGTACCGGATGTTTCATAATCAAGTATATGTGGCACATATAGTCAACGTTAATCATATTTAAATTATGGTGAATACATAGAGACTCATGAAGGGAAGATGATATGAGAAAATTTAAGGGATAACAAAAGACTGCAGCTCTGGGTAGAAAGGTAGCAAGGAGAAAGGTATCGGGGGATAAGTAAAGATATAAGACAGTATATCACATATAAGGATCTACCAAAAGACCTGGGTGAGCATAGAGTATATCAGATAGGTGGCAGGAAATAGGTAAACTAGAGAACAGCAATTAGTTCAAGTAAAAACATACTGATAAACAGAATAAGTAACCATATACAGGCGGTCCCCTACTTAAGGACATCCGACTTACAGACAACCCATAGTTACAGACATACCAGTCTGACTTCTGGTGAAGTCTCTGAATGCTTTACTATAGTCCCAGATTGCAATAATCAACTGTAAAGTGTCTGTAATGAAGCTTTATTGATAATCCTTGGTTCCATTACAGCAAAAAATGTTGAAACTCCAATTGTCACTCGGGCCAAAATTTTTTTTGTCTGGATCTACAATTATAAAATATACGGTTTCGACTTACATACAAATTCAACTTAAGAACAAACCTCCAGACCCTATCTTGTACGTAACCCGGGGACTGCCTGTATATGTGTACGTAGTGGTACGGTGCCACATGTCTATGCCATCTATGGGGGACGTATGTAAGGCCGCAAGCTTGTTTGCTTTCGGCCTCAGAGATTCGGTGCCTTACTTGTGGGATTGTCTTCCAGACATCCATGAGACTGCACAGATGTGGATTCACATGTAAAATATCCCTATATGTTGTATGTTGCCATTTTTTTTTTCAATGGACCAGTGATTTCAAATACATTTATGTAATCCGTAAATGGAACAGTGATTGTGATGGACAAAAGTGACCCATGGGGTATCATTTTTAAAGTATCATTTTTTCTTATTGGTAAGGGGAGATTCGGTCTTAAGTACTGTATTCCGGTAACCACGACTTTGAAATTTTTCTTGCACCTGGGATAACTATAACTGTGGTTTTGGGAAGGATCTATGACTATTCTCCATTTATGTTGAGCTTTGGTTAATGACTGTTTACAGGGTGATGGGTGACAAGTAAAGACTGTTACAGTCAGTGGGTATAGTTTATAGATTGGTCAAGAGGTTACCCATAGAGTCTTTCATTGGGGGAGGGGGGGGGTGTTGAGGAAGTGTGGGGGGCTCTTCTTAAGACCTTCTTCAACTCTGTAGTGGCATCAGCCATCTTCTTTGGTGTAGTCTGTTGGGGTAGCAGCATCTCAGCGAGGGAGAGGAGCAGACTGGACAAACTGATTAGGAAAGCCAGTTCTGTCCTGGGGGGTCCTCTTGACACAGTGCAGGTGGTAGCTGAGAGGAGGACACTGTGTAAGTTGAAGTCTATTCTGGAGAATAGCTCCCATCCCTTGGATGAGACTGTGGTGGCATTGGGGAGCACCTTCAGTGACCAACTGCGTCACCCCAAATGTGAGAGGGAGCGTTATCGTAAGTCCTTCCTCCCCGCTGCCATCAGGTTGTTCAACAAACAAGGCCCAAACAGAAGTAACCTGCGCCCCCCACCTAACCAGTCCCTGCAGGTCCCATCCACAGACTAAACATCAAACTGCCGATCATTGCTTGTCTCTTTTTTGTTTTTTATTCCCCTTTTCTTTTTGTTCATTTATCCCTAATATTATTGTTGTCATAGTTTGTACTTCACTCTCTGTACCCTCTCTGCTGCTGCAACGCTGTGAATTTCCCCACTGTGGGACTAATAAAGGATTATCTTATCTTATTTTTCTCTAAACTCTAGTTAATGGTGAATTATAACTCAGGCCAGGTTTGATTGAGACAAGTGTATTGTGAAATCAGGGAGTTCAGCACTCCCGACATAAAGAAATTATATTTAATGTATCTTTTTCACAGCATGGCTTGGGTATGAAGTAGGTCATTAGTATAGACAAAATGATCATCAAAATCTGCAATGTAACAATTTACACATGAGGAGGCCACATTGGACCCCATTGCTGTACCCCAAATTTTTAGTTGGTAGTTTAGAGATGGCATATACTCATTTCATGTTGAATGCCGGTGTTGAGGCTCGAAACATTCCTAGTGACAAGGTATGTGTCTATGGGAATTTTTTGGATATGGCCAATTTAGTCTGAGCTGTGGGCCATGTCACGCTTTCTATTAAATAAGTTTCCTGAAAAGACTTACAAAAATGATTGTGGCAATTCGTTTCCATGTTTGCATTGCTGAGACCTTAGCCCTATTCCCTATAACAGTTCTGCTCCGGTATGTCTGTTTATGTATCGCTTGCCAGGACTTCTGAGTGGGAATCTTCAGTCCATCCAATAGATCTACCTTGATTAATGAAATCTAAATGCCTACAAATCCTGCCTCATTAGACTTGGAAGAGATTCAGTCTACCCAATGATTTAACATGCTCTTCCAGATCCAGTGCTGTTATCAACTGCTCTCTGTGGAGCAAATTTACTGGGCCCAAGTAATGAGAGGGATAAAAAAAAAATCATCTTATTAAGAATGAGGAATTTTGAGATGAGAAAACCAGAGTGACAGGATGTAAATCCACTCAGACTAAAACAGCCACATGAAAATTCATCATAAATTGGAATTGTTCGAATAAAAGTGATAATCCCTGCTGGGTTTTATTGCAAGGATATTGGCATTGACTTTTGTCGTGGGATATATAAATTTGTCAGCAGAAAATCCTGCATTGATCGCAGTGAGTATTGCATAGATATTTCTTGTTTGATGAATTGGATGCCTTTTATTTTACCAAGTAATGCGGTCCAGATATTAACCCCACATTCTCTTTGCTTCTTTTGTCAGTATACATTAAATAGTTGGGATAATTTTAGCTGATTTAGTCTGCATTCACAGCGATTTCTGATTCCGTAAAAAAAAAAATGAGGCTCCTCAGGTGTCCGTCACATAAAAGATCTGTCTTCAGCTTGTGATTCATTTCTCAAGAACAAAAGGCTGGCAGAAAGGCAAAGCTAGACATTTATATACCTTAGGACATGTGTCAGTATAAGAGCTTTCTTATGTTTATTATAGGTAACACGGTGATCAGCTCATCTTCCCGTTACAAAACCTATGACAAACTCTCCAACTCCTTATGTACACATTTGCAAAGAATGATGGTTAGCTCCTATAAAAAAACTATGCTTTAGCTATGTTCTCATAGTCGGAAAATGCACATGATACAATAGATAATAGGATATTGTGTGACGCGTTTCAGGCCTGACTAGTCTTTATCGTAGATGATAGAAAGAAGTGTGTAAACATATGAAATACAGTTGGAGCCAGAAGTGAACCTCCGCTTCATACCAATGTACTACAGGTGAACACCACTTAATACATACAACAAAGAGGACTGGTGGGTCTGCAGTGCAGCGTCAGCCATAGTTTGGTCTGGGAAGGGGGTGTGTTTGTGTCATAGTCTGGTGTGGAGGATTGAGGGATCTAACCATAGTCTGGTCTGGTGGTTCTGTGTTGTCAATCATAGTCTGCTCTGTCGGGCCTGTGGCGTCAGCCATAGTCTGATCTGGGTGGTCTGCAGCATCAGCCATAGTCTGGTGTGGGAGGGGAGGGCTCTGTAGCGTCAGCCACAGTCTAATCTTGGTGGGGGGGCTCTGTGGTGTCAGCCATAGGCTGGTCTTGGGGGGGGGGGGCTGTGGTGTTAGCCATATATAATCTGAGGGGTCTGCAACCTCGGCCATAGTCTGGTCTGGGAGGGGGTCTGTAGCGTCAGCCATAGTCTGGTCTTGGAGGGGGGGGGGGTCTGTGGTGTTAGCTGTAATCTAATCTGAGGGGTCTGCAACCTCGGCCATAGTCTGTTTGTGTGGGTCTGCAGTGTCCGCTATGGTCTTGTGTGCAGAGTTGGCCATAGTCTGCTTGGATGGATGCAGCACCGGCCATTGTATGCTTGGGTGGGTCTGCTCTGCTGGCTCTGCTGCGTCGGTTGCAGTCTGCTCTGGTGGGTCTGCTGCATCAATTGCAGTCTACTCGGTTGGGTCTGCAGTGTCGGTCGTAGTCTGCTCAGGTGGGTCTGCTGCGTCAGCCGTAAACTGCTCGGGTGCGTCTGCAGCATAGTCTGGAGACAAAAAAAAAACCTGCACCACTTGTACATGATACAAGATAACTAGAATTTCCTCAATTTGCTATTTAAGCACAGAAAACATGAGCAGTTCAGCAGTTCATGTCATGTAACAAAGGTGACATCATCTTAGGCCTCTTAACAATAGCAAACTGTACCCCATGCATGTATCTCACCACATGAAGTCACAGCAGCCTCCAGGACACCCTCTTCCTGACTAGTTTGTCTTTAACAGAATACTGTCCCTCTCACTGCATGGTGAATTTAGTAGTGAACACTGTATGGGAAACTGCAGATCTCACCATTTAATGTACCCCGACATAAACAACAAAGACAAAGGCAGAAAAAGTTTGGGGAACGATTATTTGGCAAGACAGTCCCGTTTTTTTGTCACTCTCCCGCCGCCCCAGGCAGTTTGGAGAATGTCCCGCTATGTCCTGCCTTCTGGTCCCCACCTTGTTGCACCAAAGTACAGAGCTGAGACCAGGAGGCGGGATCAGGTGAGATTTACGCAGGTGCTCCAGCACTGCCCTACATAGGCACAGTGTGGGAAGGAAGGGGGGGGGGGAGTGAGGTCTGTTGTGGCTGTTTAAAGGTTCCCTTTAAATCCATTATGGTCGCTTTTATCTTTTGTTTTAATGGCAGAAACACACCTTTCGTCTACCTATGTAGAGGGAAAATATTTCAACAGAAATGTAAATGTTTTTCTCTCAGCAGTTTGAACCAGTTACATTTTAAGGAAATTGTGTTCATTGGCCATTTATTTAAAAGAGTTTGACCAGGAATTTTAAATTAAAATTTCTCAGTTTTAACACACAGCACAGATCCATTAGCCGTTCAGCCATGTCCTTGTAGTGGCCAAAGCCACAACAGCATGCGTACTTCTCACTCACTTTAAAGGATGAAGGATTGTAAACCAAGCACACTTACATGCTGGTGTGTGCCCCCAATGGCAGGATCCACTCTTCTTTAACCCCTTCACACCGAAGGCACTTTTTTTGTTTTTGCGTTCTCATTTTGGGTTAAAACCAGACCAGCTTAGGCTCTTTGGAAGACCTGAGGCTGTCATGGCGAGGGATAGCCATCACGGGGAACGGCAAACTGTGATGACAACACGGGGAACGGCAATCCTCACCAAGAGGAATTTTTTTTGAAGCAGTCAGCAGCTTTGCCGGCGGTGATCAGTGGGTTAACATCCGCGATCGCTGCTAGCACCGTTTGCTGGTGTTACCGGTAAGCCTTTGCTGCAATATGCAGTAAAGATTTACTGGCTATTGAGAGGGCTCAGCCCGTGAGCCCTCTCAATGCACCCGCACCTGGCATGTGGCGTACTATTACTACACATGTCAGTAAGGGGTTAAGCTTCCTCTGCCGTTGTTTTTAAGAAAAAAAAAGGCTTTCAGAACTTTGCAAATGAACCTGAGGGGCTTCAAGCTCCATTAACACCTATGGAACCTGAAGCTCCTCAGGCTCATATGCATAATATTAAAAGACTTTTTTTTTTTTAAAAACCAGTGCATAAGAAGCTAAAAGAAGAACATATCCTGGGGTGCACACCAGCAAGTAAGTGGTTTACATTCCTGGTGGTAGATGTCAGTGGTGACTTCTGGCTGCTACAGGAACATTGTCAGCCTGTCCCCGATCAACTATATAGTCTAACCTCTCCACTCAGTTTGTTGCCCAACTTCATAGGAAACACCAGCCAATCAGTGAGCTGCTACAACCTGGTCTTCATGAGAATCGGACTGGAGTGACTCTGATTAAACCAATATTAACTATAATTGTGCACTTCTAGAAAATACTTTTTAGGAATATGAGCCGCCATGTTCAAAATTCTGAATGTCATAATTCATTTCATTACTGCTGTGCTTTTTTTTTCATTATTTTTTAGTGAGCTGTGATCTGCTATAGAGCAGCAGTGGTAGCTGTTTTTAGTATGTTTTTTTAGATGTTTTGCTATTTACTCTCACTGTTGATGTGTCTCTGTGTGCAGCATGAATATAAAGATCACTACCTTATGCCCAGTATGAGATTTACATGTAACATGTGTGGCTATACCTATTCATAATAGACATAATTGAGATATTGATCATATAGTTATTGGTGAAAGTTAGTTGCAATTTAGAATCTTACAAATGCTTCAACGATCCTTATCGAAAGAAGTTAACAAATTTGACACACTGGACAATTGAAGAGTCAGCCTTTTAATTGTCATGCAACAAAAATGCAGAAACATAGGAGCACATTTATCAATCTGTTTACGGCACAATTCTGTCCAAAAATCACTGCGCCACATCTATCAGGGGTGTAAGATGGTATTCAAGAACTTTTTTGATTAGTAGTGGCCTTGACAGGAAAAAGTCAGTAAACCAAAAATTATGCTATTGCGCCCGAACATTGGCATGGTTTTCTGTTGTAAACTAAGGCAACTAATAGGAGATGCAAAGAAAAAAATAGACAGTCTTGCATTATTATTACCATCACACACTTTGATAAATCCAGTGCAGTGATAACTCTCCATCACATTCATATTCCTTAAAGGTTGTGCTGTAAATGTGTGGTTGTAGAACTATTTAAAAAAAGTAATTTCAAAATAAAAAGTTGTTATTTTAGTTATACTCTTAATGTCCACTATTTTGAGAGATTGATCTTGTTGTGCTTGGTTTGTTTCAATACCAGTAGGTGGCTCTGCAGCTTTAATTTGTCGACTTTTCAGAATTAACAGTATTTCTAGAAGCCAGGATTATTTCCTTTCTCTGAGGAAATTTGTCTGAATGCATCTATTCATAGTAAAAGTGTGTGAATCTGAAATAGGATGATTGAGACCAAACCCGTCCTAAAATCAGATTAGCAGCAAACCCCCAATTGTCCAGTGATGTCAGGGTGAAAATGTGTAAAAGCAAAAAAAAAAACCTTAAAGGGAACCTGTTACCAGGAGACCCATTTTTAGCACTCCCCCAGTCCCCACAGAGCATAGTACATACACTGCCAAAGTGTTTTTGTATAAAAAAAATTGGTTTTACAGAAAAAAGGATATGTTATATTGTACCTTTCATTAGCATCTGCTGTGTGACTAAGCAGTTGCCAAATGGGAGGGGCTGGAAAGGAGCAGTTTCCCCCCACCTTTGGGAAACATGTGAACTTTTCAAATATATGAAAAACTCCCAACCCTCGTGATTGGCTGTAGAGGAGTAGGGGGCATCGCTAAGATGGGTGTTTTCATATATTTGAAAAGGTCACATGGAGAAGCTGAATCCCAAGGGTGGGGGGCAACTGCTCCTTTCCAGCTCCTCCCAAAAGGCAACTGCCTAGGCACACAGCAGATGCTAATGAAAGGTACAATATAACAATATCTTTTTTCTGTCAAACCAATTATTTATACAAAAACACTTTGGCAGTGTATGTACTATGCTCTGTGGGGACTGGGGGAGTGCTCAAAATGGGTCTCCTGGTGACAGGTTCCCTTTAATCAAAAACATTAAAATTATAAGCCTTATGTTGTTGGTACAAGTTATTCTAGTAAAGCAATAGGTAGACTATCTATAAATTAGGAATGGGTTTAACGCTCAGGGATGTATACAGTATATCTGTTGCTGAGCTCATTCATGCTAGTTCAACTCTTCCAGAAGCTGTACCGTTATCTGGAAGCACGGATTGTCTGCTTTAACTGAGAATTAAAAAGTAAAGGAGAACGTTCATTAAGGCAACATGTGCCTCCACGCCCGGCTCTCACCCAAGCAGGATCTTCAACGGCCTCTATTGGTGCCTACGGACAGGTCCGAGCTCGACCCAAAGTTAATACTTGCATGGAATAAATCCATTTGTCCAGCACGACACAGATAGGCTTAAAAATTCTTCAGTTTATTCTCCATATAAAGTAACACACATAGTAACACACAGCTGGGCGTCACAGACCAACGCGGTTTGACACATCATGTCTTTATCAAGGTCTGAATAGAATACAACTGGACACAAGTTTTAAATTACCCAAGTCCAAGAAACCCCACCTTCCCTCAGCTGGAAGCTTGATCATGTGATTGAAGGTGATTACAAAGGGATCATATGTTTAACTTACAAATACTATGTAAAAGCACATATATATATTCTATTGTTAGCATAATAAAAACCATTGGCAACACAGAAAAGGGGAAAAGAATCACATAGCATCATGTAAAAACAATTTGGAACCCAACATGAAAAATGTTCAAAAGATGCATCTCCAAAAGCAAGGCACCAAAAAGCCAGCAAAAAGCCCCGGCAACGGTGCCTATAGTGCTGGAGGAGATGAGCATCCCGCACACTAAAGTACACATGGGAAACAAATATAAAATAGCATATCTAGTGCACCATACATGAAGATATTAATGAGAAACATTAAACAAGAATATAGGAAAAGATGTTCCATAAATATTGGGAACCGCTATGACATATTCCTTCAATAGAGGTATACAATACACATATGCACATATATGAAAGAGGATCATTATGTCTCGTATAGGACAAAATTATGCGCAAACTCATGTATTATTACAGACCTCATACACGACAGAGTGATGCGCAATTTATACAGCTAAAGTCCTAATAGCATAAAATGATATCTTGTTGTGCATTGAGACCTTTTTTGTATTCTTGTGTCTAAAGTGAAAATACAGAAAGACTCCTTGTCAAGGAGCTTTCTGTGATGATCACCACCCCTTGCTGGCCGGCTAACCTTCTCTACGGCCTGCCATGAGAAACCGGAGCTGTTCTTGTTATGAACATTCCTAAAATGGTGTAAAACCGCAGACACATTGGGGCACATTTACTTACCCGGTCCATTCGCGATCCAGCGGTGCGTTCTCTGCGGTGGATTCGGGTCTTCCGGCAATTCACTAAGGCAGTTCCTCCGACGTTCACCAGGTGTCGCAGCTGCGCTGAATGCACTGGAGTTTACCAAGCCGGGCTGAGTGAAGGTAAGTGCGTGTCCCGCAGGAGATAACATACACCACATACGCAGTGTTGCAATTAATATAAGACTTGATAACATGTTTCTTTCCTGTGGAGTATGAAACAACTGTTTTTCACAGTTTGCGCGGCTGACACCCGTCTCTAACACCCGTGATCAAAGATCCGGCATGCAGGGAGCTTCTTACAAGTATTAGACCCCCCCCCCCTGCGCGCGGGGGTCCGTTGCTCCGATGGCAGCCCCAGTGTCTGCCAGTTCCCTGGGCTACGCAAAGCATTCTGGAAGCCGCATCCTGCCTCATGTGCAGCATGCTCAGTGTATTACATAGCACAGTGTAATACAGTTGTATTACACTGTGTTAAGTGAATAACAGCTTGAACAAGCAATCAGAGCATCACATAACCTGCGTGAAAAAAAGAAAAACAGTTAATAAACACTTAATAAAGTTTCTTTTCAATTAAAATAATTAATTAAATAAATTGAAAGTCCCCTAAATGCCAACAATCACAAAAAAACCCAGCATATTTGGTATTGCCACGTCCGTAACAATCTGTACAATTACCGTATATACTCAAGTATAAGCCGACCCGAGTATAAGCCGAGGTACCTAATTTAAAAAAAAAAAAATATATTTAGTTAAGTATAAGCCTAGTATATAGCATGCCAACTCATACCTTCAGTATATAGCCAGAAGCCCCTTGCTCCCAGTATATAGACAGACAGCTCAAACCCCCAGTACACAGCCAGCCCTGTGCCCATAGTGTATAGACTACAGACACTGCCCGCCACTATATAGCCTGCAGCCCCTGCCCCCCCAGTATCTAGCCTGCAGCTCCTGCCCCCCCAGTATATAGCCTGCAGCCCCTGCTCCCCAGTATAGAACATGCAGCCCCTGACCCCTTTTTTATAGCATGCGGCCCACATCCCCCAGTATATAGCCTGCGGTCCCTGCCCCCCCCCCCCAGTATGTAGCCTGTAGTCTCTGCCCTCCCACGTAAATAGCCTATAAGAAAATAAAAAGTTAACTCCCCTTCCGACGCCTCCTCTTCTTTTTATCAATGTTCGGCATTGGCTCCATGTCAGCATGCTGTCCTTTGCACGCACCATGATGTCCGCCGCTCGCTGACAGAGTGTATGCCGATGGCGGCACACACTCTAGAATGTCAGTGTATAAAATAGACTCGAGTATATGCCGAGTTAGGGTTTTTCAGCACTTTTTTGTGCTTAAAAACTCTACTTATACTAGAGTATTTACGATAGTAATCAAGTTTTTTTTGCTATTTATGACTGTGTTAAAAAAATGTTTCACCAAAACATTGCAAAAACACCAAAAATGCAAAACATACCACCAAAATATTTCAACTAACATAAGGTACAAAGTGTCACATGAAAAGCAGCTTCGGTGGCAAGGGGTTAAAACTTTGAGCTGACTAGCATATTTTTGTTATTTCAGTTTTAGTGATGGTATGATTAGTTATTCTTGTGAACATATGACTATTAGGCATCTGTGAAATCTACACAGATTTCATTACATTTAGGAGGTTTGAAGCTGAATATTTTCTGTTTGGGGCAAATTTTCTTTGCCATCAAAGTAAATTTTTATGCATACCCTGGTGATTTTGGCCTGATAACATGCACAGAAGTTGAAGCAAATGGATGACCTGTGTGCTTGTAGTTAGGGGGGGGGGGGGCATTTACTAAGGGCTTTGCCCCAGTTTTCTTTGCACGTTCTTTCTAGTAGAAACTGCTAGGCACAGGTATTTAAAGAGTGTCTGAACCACAAATGTGTCAGTTGAGACCGTTTTGTGGCGCAGCTGCACTAGGCACCACAAAAAAGTTGGTGAACTCTGTCGGGTCAGTTCAGGGAGGCGCCAGATTCATGATTTCTGGCGCACCTTCTTCTGGAGCACCGAACATTATACACGGGCAGAGTACATTTAATGCAGTTTCCTACATTCTTAGTAAATGTGCCCCAGTGTGCAAAAAGCTGAGTGAGTTTCTGGGATCCCGGCAGATCTTTCATCCAGCCACTGAGGTTTCTGGACTGTGAGTCATGGGGAAAGCAAAAGAATTATCATCGGATCTTCGGGAAAAGGTAGTTGAACTCTATAAAACAGGAAAGGGATACAAAAAGATCCAAGGAATTGATCATGCAAGGCAGCAGTGTTCAAAATGATTAACAAATGGAAAATTGGGGCCTATGTATGTCAGGTAGATCAACTAAAATTTGAGCCACAACTGGCAGAAAAATTTAGGGGATGCAAGGGAAAACCCATGTGCAATACAGGACTATCTGGAAACTAGCAATGTGGCTGTTTCAAAATGCACAGTAAGGAGACACTTGAAGAAAAATTGGGCTGCATGGTCGAGTGGCCAGAAGAAAGCCATTACTGAAAAATGGCCATGACAGCCAAAATTCTGTAGGGGTATACTGCAGTTTTGTCATACTGATCACATGAGTTTAGAAATTGACCCAGTTTTATCACCGTGTGTGAATGACAACCAGGGTTCTACTGCTTCGACCACAGTAATGATGCGTAGCTCTTAATTTCCTAAGTTTGATAACCCTACTCTTCCTAACAGAAACATTATAATGACTAATAAGTTTAATTCTAAAACTTGAATAAATATAATTCAAAACTGGTGAACATTAGTCATTTAGTGGTTGGCACAGGGGAAGGCGGTCTGTAACAGAGCCCAGGTAATGCTCCTCAGAGTTGTTTCTTCCTAAAGTTTTGACTCAGAGGGTGAGTTGTACCAATTTCCATTGAAAGTAAAAGTGTTAAAAGATTCAATTTATGCCCTGAATTTGAAAATCTTTTTTGATGATGTTCATATTGGAAGTGGGGAGTTTCCACTATGATTTAAACAGTTGAAGGAAATTATTACAAAACCTATAACCTTAATGTCAAATTCAGAGTCAATCCTAGTCATAGTATGTCATGGATCTTGTTATAATAAATAAGACAAATATATTTTTACCAATATTCAAACTAAATTCAACTGTTTTGTGTTTTAATTTTGATAAAATACACGCTCATCTCTTTGCTTTGATGAAGTGCACAGGAGCACTTTCTAATACTGTGAGAGGGCAAAGAGGTGTCATGGTGGTTAATCTTAGCATATTTTTCCATGGGTCATTTCCATGTAGGAATTACAGAGTAAGAGGGTCTCATTTGTCTGATCGGATTAGACGCTATGTCTTTGAAGTGTGATGGTTTAGAACCAGACATGTGAGTGAGAAGGTGTTTCCATTGAAATGTCAGAAATTTGAGATCCATGTCTCTTGAGCTCATTGTTTCCAATTTGTCCGTCAAAAGAAACTGTTTATTATATAGTTTAAATGCCTCCTCGTTCTCCAAAGGAAAGGGAACCAGCATAGAAGGTCAGAATAGGAAGTTAGGAGGTGAAAACGAGAGGAAGTAGAAAACTGAGTCATTACAAAAGTACAGGAAAGAGGATAGAAAACTGGATTCCTTTTTTTTTTTGCTTTCATTGATGCTTTTGCCGAGAGGGAAAAAGTGGGGAGCACGGCAACAAAGAGTGTGTTATATGGAGAGCTTTTTACGTTTACAATGAAACATAACATATGTGTAAACCATATAGTCTTGTAACAGGAAACCTTATAATAAGACAGGACTGTACTTAACTTTTCCACAATTCTGCAAGAAACTGTTTTATTAGGTGCTAGGAAGAAAAAAAATTATCAGCTGGGTCGTATGCTTGAAGGTTAAATACTTCTTATTGCCATGTTTTAAAGTCAGTCCTCTTACAAATCTTGGCTGCAGTTTATCAATGGCTTCCAATAAAGCATGATGTTTAACTATTGCTTTGCAGTGGGCCATAAAGTGACCATTTAGTTATGTTTTCTTTTGCCTTTACAAAACTACAAATCTATTACTTAGGTCATCTGGTTTCAGGAAACGTTAAACAAGGCAATTCAATGTAAAGAGCTTAAAATGTCAATGAAAACCTGGAGCTCTAATACAACATTAAGGAGAATTTATTTGAAAAGATCATTAACTTCTATTGACTGGTTGTCATTCATTGATTTGCTGTGCCTTTATTGTACTGATGTTTGTTTGATTACATCAATTTCCTTCTTAGGAAATAAAAAAAATCAACCTGTTTAGTTTTTAATTGTTTCTGTCTGGCTATTATTTTGTATAATAGTCAGCGTTTTATTGGATGGTATTAATGAATGTTACATATCTCAAAGTGCAGTAATAAAAAAAAGTGATATGACTTGAGACAACGGAAGACAAAGCATTTGACTAGCTAAAAGTCTTTAAGACAGCAGAGAAGCATATACTTTTGCATTTACTTTAAATATCTATGTTATTTTTATAGTAGGAGTACAAATTGATAGATATGAGGTCTACTTGTAATGTTGAGGTTTTCCAACAGTCTGGACACTTGGGTCTTTCAGGACTGTGTTTAGCTGATGTTGCTTGTAGATGTTGATGTTCATGGTCTTGATCACCATGGTCTTGGTGGTCTTTTTATTTTGATCAGTTCTAGAGTAAAATGCTTTTATAGTGCTGGAAATACATTAATTTCAGTCATTGGTATTGGTGGGTGCCTTGGGCAGCCTATAAATAGAGAATGGTCAGAAGGCAAAATGATCAGTTTTATTAAGTGGTCCAACAAGGTTGTTGCAGGTGAGTTTCTATTCGTTGCAATGGGAGCTAAGTTGCAGTATTTTGGTTAAGCCGCACTAGTGATGATCGGTAGGGGTGGTGGCTTATGCTTATTCTGTACTCTTTGTAAATCTATGTAAACAGTCTCGTGAACCTGATTTCAAAGCTGATTTTAAAAAGCAACTGTTTTGGGCACATTCCAACTTACATACATTAGCACAGTGATTTGAGCTTGGGGCGTAGAAACGTGTTGCGAAAATCAAGCATAACTTGGGTGGTGTCTCACTTTTAGGAAAAATCCAGAGTAAACTGTCACAAATGGGGTTTTAACCTCCAGTATTGCTGAGAAGTAGCAGGGTGAGATTTTGGTAGCTGCTTTAACCCTTTCACTGCCAGGTGTTTTTGCTAATTTTGTTGTGTTATTGGCCAGAGAAACATTTAGAATTTTGACATTTACGAATAAAACTGAAATTACAGTAAAAAGGATTATAGTCAACCCCAACAAACCCTATATTTTCTGATAGAATACACTTGCCCCATTTTTAAATAGCATTAAAGAGTTTATAGATATAGGCACCTTTATGCAATCTTGATTCAAAATGTAAAATTTTCTAAAAAAATACATAAAATTTTACTTTGATGGCAAAAAATGTGCTACAAACAGAAAATATCTACTTTAAAATCTCCTAAATGTAATGGATGAACATGTGTAGAGTTCCCAGATACCTCATAGTCATATGTTCACATGAATAAATCATCATAATATTACAAAAACTGAAATAACTAAATATCTGCTTTTTGGCTAGAAATTTTAAGACTGTCATGATCTGGAAAATATAGCAATAAACAAGTTAAAAAGTAGAAGCAGCCCTAAAACATATATATTTTTGAAAGCAGACAACCAGGCGATTGCAGTTGCCTTGATTAACAGTTGACAGCCTGTACCACCCTCATGTAACTGCGACAAACAGAAGTAAAATGAAAAAGTTATATAAGAAAATTCAAAATGTCATCTAAAATATGTACAAATCCAGAAAATTTACTTTCCTAAAAACAGCAAGATGTGAGGAGCTTATACATAACCCACATGTGTATATTCACCAAATTATGCAGCAATGGGACCGTTAAATCCACAGGGGCGCCAAACAATTTTTGCAGAAAATTGCACCGAGCTTCACATGGATATATTATTGTATGCTGCCTTACACAACAGTAACCCAAATAAAAACCTGTATCGCCTATATATAAATCAAGCTAATAAGATAACAAAAGTCACTTTTAGATGTGCGCCATTCTATTAGCCACACAATTACAGAACCCTCTGTGGTTCATAAGAATTTGAGTGAGAACGTCATTACATAGGTATAAATAATGGAGGATGGTGCAAAATAGAAACTTTATTCAGGAATGTGTTTTTCGTGTTACATATAACTTTATGGACATGTTCTTAGTCGCGGTGTTAATATGTAGCCACATTAAGAGAAGAGGATTGTATATTCATCATTTTGCTCAATTTTCGGAAAAAAAAGATTGCAAAATATAAAGCAATCAGGGAGCAGTTGTTGTTCTGGATAGGAGAGGGTTAAAATGAACATTAGTTGATATTATCCCTTATCAAAATTTGTAACAAACAAAGTCAATATTTACATTACCCTTGAGATGCAGGCAGCTCATGTGTACAGCATCATCCAAATTCTCCCTGCAGCCTGATGGCTAAGAAACTCACTTCTTTTATCCCATGAAAAAGGAGAATCACATTGGATTTAAAAACTATAAATAAATGTGCAACATCCCGCCGAATGGGTTATGTTATGAAATTTGGAACCTTTAATGTCTTCTAGGTGAAGGAGAAGTATGGCCAACTAATCCTGCAATCTGTATAGGCTGCATAGGACAGACACCAAGAGTATTTTACCTAATGTAAAATGTCCTTTCCTTAGCAATCCCATCTACTGGTCCCATTTGGTACTGCAGCTGCTTAAATATCCGCCTAAAGGAATGTCATTTATATGTGACCATTCACATGCACTGTCTTTATTGTACAGGGTTGCTGATTGGAAGAACTTAATGATCTTAAATGCTAACCCCCATTTTTATTACAGACTTGGCATTGATTTGACCAATGTCTTTTTAATTTTTAGTGACAGATTCCGCAGTAATCGCCAAAAATTGAAAGATGTTGAAAGAGGGGATATTATGATAAATACACATAAGATCCAAACTTAGATGTATGCAATATTTTTCTAAAAGTTATCCCCTGTTACCAAATTGGATAACATAAAGGACAACTACCACCAGGATGAAGGATGGTAAACCAACCACACTTGCGTACTGATGTGTGCCACCTCTGGTAGCATCTACTCTTATTTTAGCTTCTCTTTAGTATCCTGCTCTTATTTTAGCTGGTTTAAAAAAAAATGCTTTTTAAATTACGCAAATAAACCTGATGGGCTCTGGGCCCCTCAGGCTCATTTGCATAATTCAAAGACCTTTTTTTCTTAAAAACGACAGAAAATTCATGTGCATATAAAATGAACAACTCTTGAGCTTTTCCATGCCAAACACGCGTTGTCCAACTCAGGTATTGCTTATGACAACATGATGCCCTGGAAAAAGCTGTCATAGGCAAAACATGGGTCAGGCAATATGTGTTTGGCATGGAGAAGCTCAAGAGTTGAGCATTTTCTATGCACTTGAATTTTATTGGAATGGGAGTAGAGATACATAAACAATGGGGCACCTATCCGACGAAGCTCTCCGAAAGTGCATTGTCTGTCGATAATGCACTATGCCGGGAATTAAGATCATGAGCCCGATATCCTGCATGTGTCGCTTCCCCACTCAGGTCCGATGGAGTTCACCTTTTTCTTCATGGTGCATGTAAGTGCATTGTCTAGCAACACAATTTGAAAGTTAAATACAGGACCAACTTTAGTGTCATTGGATAGAATTTTTTTTTGCAATCTAATGTTTTTTTTGTTTTTTTTTCCCTTAAGATTTCCCCATTTTTTAACAATTTTTTTTACGCATTTTGCATAAAAATGGCAATTCTTATTTAAGATTTCAAAGTGGGGTGGGGGTAGAAGGCAGAGTTTAGTATCATTGAATAGATTTTTTTTAAAAGTATTTGATAGATACAGGCCCTACTTAAGAACACCCAACTTACAGATGACCCCTAGTTACAAACGGACCTCTGGTAATTGGTAACTTACTGTACTTTATCCTGAGGCTGCAATTAACAGCTATAACAGTTATTTAAGTTGTCTGCAATGAAGCTTTATTGTTAATCCTGGTTCTTATGAGAATGCAACATTTTTAAAATTCAATTGTCACAGAGACCAAAAAAAAAATTGGCTGGAGTTTATTTATAAATTATTATAAAATAAACCGTTCCGACTTGCATACAAATTCAACTTAAGAATCCTGTATGTAACCCCGGGACTGCCTGTATATTTTTGTGTATTATATTTTGTGTATTTCAGGAGATATTCCACCGTTCTGACCTTTTTGTTACACCCTCTATGATTATTGAATGGGTTTTTGGAATAATTTCTTGCAAGGTGTGGTGACCGATTTAAACATATTGGGAGAGATTTATTAATCTGTGTAAGGCAGAATTATCTTGTAGTTTGCACTAAATTGTCAGCACCACAATTATAAAGGGTTTTAGTTTTCTGGCTCTCCTACGACTAGCTCGACAAAAGAGGCGTGGCCTGTGAACGTAGTCTCGCGCCAAAACACTGCTGACTCGACAGAAATTTGTTCTAATTTTCTGCTGTAAAGTAAGCCAACTAATAGGAGGTGCAGAGTACGACTAGACAGTCTTATACTAGGACAGATTTATCATCCAGCATTTGAAACTTGTATGAATCTGGTGCAGAATAAGACTGTCCAGTCTAACTGTGCACTGTCTAACCTTAGGACACTTTTTACAAATCTGCCCCGTTGTATGTTGATAGTATGATTCTTATATGTACCATTGTACCACTGTGAACTGTGGAGAATTCTTTTAGTTACCAACATGGCCTCCTTTTTTAAGCTTTACTGGTTAAGCAGATGTTCTTTGACAGATGTTAGAAGAAACATTACGAGAATAATGTGCTGAGTAAGATAATATATACAGCCAGTATAACATGTTTTTATTATGGTTGTTTTGGAAAGCCTACAAAAATGAACGCTTGTGGGTTATGTGGCCATATTCCCAGTCTATGTTCCAAAATTATATTTAGAAGTATAATTGGTCCATAAACCAGTTGTAGACAAGTGGTTTTGTTAAAAGGTATTTGTAAAGCAATATTTACGAAATCAGCTTTTTACTGGGACCGGGTAGTTCCATTTCAACTAATAAATGTTATTGTGATGAAAAATTTTATACAATTTTCCAATATTTTCTGTTTCCTAACAGTTTTCTAGATTTCTGCTTACTGTCATTCTATAGGAAGCTTCTGTCTTTACTCCCATGGTCACACAGGTGCACGGCTCGATATAGCAAACAGCTATGATTACTTTCTGTGAAACTAAAGAGCCATGCACCTATGTGATGTCACATGACCATGGACAAATTTATGTCACTTTAAGTTAACATAGAAGCGTACTATAGAATGATAGCAACATCGAACAGTAACATTTATATGTTGAAATGGAAAACTTCTCCACTGTGAAAAAAAAAATCATGGAGATTTTTCATACCTTGGTGCACGAAGCGCCAGCGTATGATAAAGCCCTCGACGCTACGGCAGATAGATCATGAGGCTTAGACCTCATGATGTATCCACCGGTTAAGCTGGCTGGTGTACAAAACTGGTGTAGTTTTGAGTAAACATCTGCAGTCATTCAGCAGTGAATGTTTGCAGATTTTAAGAAAGTACGACGGTAGGGTATAGGAAGGTCACGTGCCCTCCCACTCTGTGGACAGCTGCACCCCCTTCAATCCTACTCAGAGAGAAGGTGGCGTATCTGACAGTATAATTGCAATTTCTCGCAGTGCACAAGAAATTGTGATTATTTTAGTGCTTGTACGCCAGAAAACTGGTGTCTATACACACTATGAATATACAATTAAGACATTTTATTTGTATAAAAGTACTAGAGTTATGGAAGACACTGAATTTATCATTATTTCAAAAACCAGCGGTGAAGTAGAGTTCAGCAGTGGTCATACCTCATGAGTAACTGGCTGCTGCATTCTGCAACATCTGTTTAAGTATGTGAGTTTGATTTTCCTATCACTATTAAAAAAAAAAAAAAAGCCATTGTCCAAGACTATATTAAGGCCACAGACCAACAGTAGCTAGTAGAAGGGTAACACTCTGCTGAATGGCAAGTCTCCTGAGCTATCGGCTGCTGAAACTGTACAAAGTGAAGTAAGTGATTCCATCTGATCTGCTGAAAATCAAAACAGGTTATATTTTCACTATATAAATATGTCAGATGTCAGTGACAAATCCAGCTGGCCGCAAGGCATAGTTCTGAAGTGGACACATCTGGCTGTGAAATACTCTGTTTTTTTTTCACACATAAAAATGTTACTGTATGAAAATAGAATTATTTTACTTGATTTTAGCTATTTTTAGAAGATGTGCTGCATTCTGTGATTGGTTAATTCATTCTAAATAAAGTTGAACATAGCTGGTTAGGTCCCTGAAGAAACACCTATATCTATTGATCTATGTATACACCAATAAAATTGTATACCCAAGAGGTTCTGAATTCCCTACGGTGTTTGCTTTGTGTTAGTGAGTTGCAGTGGTGTAAGGATGGCAAGTACAGATGAGTGAACCCGAACTCTCCATTAGACACCAGAGAAGACAGAATGACTGGCACCACCTGATCACAGGCAAAGAGCAAAGTCCAGGTCCGACAGTAACAGCCACACCTTGGGACCGGCAAACATAATAATACTGCTGCGGGGTGCACTTCCCAGCTTCACAGCAGACGACTAATCCAGCATCCATAAAAAGAAAAAGCGGCACTCGCCGATCACAAGCAGGAGAACTTTATTGTGGAAGGAGTCAGGACAGGGGTGATGCACGCCATTGGAAGACGACGGGCCATTTCTCACTGAAAGCACTTTCTCAAGCCTCGGACCAAACCTTGGCCGAGGCTTGAGAAAGCGCTTTCAGCGCGAAACGTCCCGTCACCTTCCGTGGCCTGCTCCTGCTTGTGATCGGTGAGTGCTGCTTTTTCTTTTTATGGAACCTGAACTTTCCGTTCCGGTTTGGAAGAAACCTGGACATAGACCACAAGTGTCCTCTGGATAATCTCCGCTATGGCTAGCTGGCCAGGCGCGTCAATTTGCCCGATTGGCTGTCCTGATAGGAATGTATCCCATCCCGGTTCAGGTCCGTTATCTCTAATGGCAAGTACATTGTCATGGTATGCCTTTTAATAGGGCTTTGTTAACTGACACATGTATTTCAAAGTGATTGCTGTTCCAAATTTACTGGAAAACATATTTAGCTTCATATTCTAATGATACTACAAACCATGAAAAAACTGTTTTACCATTAGACCCGCAGAAAATTTTGAAAAAAGTAATAAAATACACTCACCGGCCACTTTATTTGGTACACCTGTCCAACTGCTTGTTAACACTTAATTTCTAATCAGCCAATCACATGGCAACAACTACGGCAACTACTGCATTTAGGCATGTAGACATGGTCAAGACAATCTCCTGCAGTTCAAACCAAGCATCTGTATAGGGAAGAAAGGTGATTTGAGTGCCTTTGAACGTGGCATGGTTGTTGGTGCCAGAAGGGCTGGTCTGAGTATTTCAGAAACTGCTGATCTAATGGGATTTTCACGCAGAACCATCTCTAGGGTTTACAGAGAATGGTCCGAAAAAGAAAAAAGATCCAGTGAGTGGCAGTTCTGTGGGCAGAAATGCCTTGTTGATGCCAGAGGTCAGAGGAGAATGGGCAGACTGGTTCGAGCTGATAGAAAGGCAACATTGGCTCAAATCGCCACCCGTTACAACCAAGGTAGGCAGAAGAGCATCTCTGAACGCACAGTACGTCGAACTTTGAGGCAGATGGGCTACAGCAGCAGAAGACCACACCGGGTGCCACTCCTTTCAGCTAAGAACAGGAAACTGAGGCTACAATTTGCACAAGCTCATCGAAATTGGACAGTAGAAGATTGGAAAAACGCCTGGTCTAATGAGTCTCGATTTCTGCTGCGACATTCGGATGGTAGGGTCAGAATTTGGCGTCAACAACATGAAAGCATGGATCCATCCTGCCTTGTATCAACGGTTGAGGCTGGTGGTGGGGGTGTCATGGTGTGGGGAATATTTTCTTGGCACTCTTTGGGCCCCTTGGTACCAATTGAGCATCGTTGCAACGCCACAGCCTACCTGAGTATTGTTGCTGACCATGTTAATCCCTCTATGACCACAATGTACCCAACATCTGATGGCTACTTTCAGCAGGATAATGCGCCATGTCATAAAGCTGGAATCATCTCAGACTGGTTTCTTGAACATGACAATGAGTTCACTGTACTCAAATGGCCTCCACAGTCACCAGATCTCAATCCAATAGAGCATCTTTGGGATGTGGTGGAACGGGAGATTCGCATCATGGATGTGCAGCCGACAAATCTGCGGCAACTGTGTGATGCCATCATGTCAATATGGACCCAAATCTCTGAGGAATGCTTCCAGCACCTTGTTGAATCTATGCCACGAAGAATTGAGGCAGTTCTGAAGGCAAAAGGGGGTCCAACCCGTTACTAGCATGGTGTACCTAATAAAGTGGCCGGTGAGTGTATGATGACACAATAATAAGTTTAAGTATGTTCAAGTGTTAAGTCAAGTGTTAAGTATGTTCACTGTCAAACATACCTTAGCATAAAAAATTTACATTGCATTATTCGTACTGATCCTTAGAATAACTTTTTTTAACGTGTCAGACAGAAGACAAAATACAATGACAACATTAATAAATCTTTAAATAAATAAATCAATAAATAGAAAGCTGCCCAACAATGTTTTGGGCTGCGTGCTGTCTGTTGTGGCAGTGGATTGCACATGGTTCCAGGGATTTCATCCCTAAGGTTGCTCCTGCTGTGCACCTCCTCTCCCCAGTACTTGTCGCTTATTCTTTTAGGAAGATGAAATAAAGAATGAGATTTTACAGAAATATTGCGGTGAGTGCCAACTTTTTCTTCTTCCTTAAATTGGAATATTGGATAAAGACGTTACCTGTTTTTGAGTTAGAGGACCACCGATTAGAAAAATATATATACACCAGAATTTAGAGCCATAGTCCAAATATAAAGTCTGCATGGGTATAATCCTCGGAAAAAATGTGTATTATAGTGCCCCTTACAGAACTTTTATGTAATTTTTTTCCCTGGCTTTAACAACGGATTACATGTCTGTTGTTTGCAGCCCAAGAATGTAGGTTGTCTTATTCTTTACCTCTGTACCCTTAGGCCTCATGAGCGCTGTGAGCTAGCTACAAAAATAGAAGCTAAAAATTTGTATGCGCTATATAAATAAAGGAATTATTATTAATATTAGTCAAAACATCAGATTGGTAGCAAAAAAAATACAAGAGGAATACAAGAGCTACATCTTCATAAACACAGAATAGTTATGACTTTCAGAATGCAATAATTTAAATAAAAACATTGCTGTGACCAAAGTAGTCCCTACTTAAACCAAAAAACCTTTGTGAACTACTCTGCACTACCTATATTTGTTCATTTTTAGCAGTTTTTTTCCCTTATGGTCCATAACTTACAGATGCGCGAGTTTGCAAATGCTGGTAATTTCAAAAGCAATGTGCTACAAAGTGTTTGATCCTGTCATGTTGAATTTCCTTCAATTCCTTATATTATTTGAGCCCTACCACTTGTAAATATAATAGTATGCTAGTGGATTTCTGTTCTCCCGAATTTCAGTTTTGAAAGTCCCTGCCATGCTAGTAAGGGTTCACTAAAGGTGAACATGCACTTGAATTGGTTGGTTATTAACCATATGGGATCATTTGTAAAGAATAATAGGAATATGCGGTTTTCATTAAACAGTTCTACGGTTCGATTTTTAAGGTCATATTTGCTTGAGTAATTGCTATTGGCTCAAAGATCTCTTCATAAAATAATCCATAATAACAATATGGAAAATTTTTACTTTCCTATTGAGATTACTGTGTTAAATCAAGACATCAGACATTATTGTTAAAAGATGAATTTTGTGTATTTTGTTTATTTTTTAATAAGTATAAAATGTGATACACGTGATAAAAATGACTTTGGTATTCATAGCTACCTTAATTCACAATATGTTAGTGTATCAAGTAGAAAGGCCATACTAGATCCAGTTCCTTTTTTAGTATGTGGCCATTCGATCCACCAGCCTTATGGTTTTCAGTAAGTTACATGTTCGAGTTAACTTGATTATTCTATCTGATGTCTGAACTATTTATTTAAATATTTCTTTAGCTTAATGGAGTGGTTTGGGTGGAGGACCCTGTCATTGTGCCAGATTTAAATAGGGTTTACATCTATTACTCACGGTCTGGCTTTTATGGTCAATGAGTCATGTTGCCAAAGGCTGAGGTGGTCGTTGCCATAAAAAAAAAATTATACTGTAGGTTGTACTTGATGAAAAGCAAAGAAGTCATTTCTGTGTTTGACTGTGGTTGCTTGGAGAGTTGCCATTGTTCCTGATAAGCTTCTATTTGGTTGACTTCCAGGTATCTACTATTCCTTTTCTTAGTTTCTTATTTCGCAATGGGACAGAGCATTCAGACACTGTTCTCTTTCAGCAGATTCAAGATTTAGCCCAGCTAATTTGTGACACATTCATGGAAAACATTGTTCAGGGGTTTCCAATGTGTGTTGTCACCGTTACCAAGTGACCATTCTGGACCATGAGTTTGAACTTGGCAGCCACATTTCTGCCACAGGAATTTTATGCGAAATATTCATCATCTGCTGAGCTATTGAGCCGTCAATCACGTTCCAGGCTCAGTTTAATTTATTACGCTCCTGTAACCAAAACAGGACATGGCCTTTCTTCTTCACCTAGAAGTGACACCTCCAGTCTATGTTCAGATTTAAAAATGGAAGGAATTTGATCACTGCTTATAGAAGAAACACGTTGGAAGGCCTGGAAATGATTACGAAGGATAGAGATGATGTTACTTAAATATATCAGAATGGGCCTAGAACGAACGGTTATATTATTAATATTGCATTTTTATTTGTGTGTTGCTGCTACAGCTTGGAATGCCACTTAGTTCCATTTCGTGTGGCCATTTATTGTGGTTTTGGCGCATTTGAGTATACTAAATTGTGTCAACATCACACAGGACTCTTCTTTTTAAAGTGTTTATCATGAACCCCTATTAGAAAGAAGTGAGCGTATTTCACACATATTTTGGAACAGAAAGAATGCCAAAACAGCAAATATTTGTTGTATTGTCACAAATGTTATGATCCACAGAGCGCTGCAAACTCCATAGAACTGAAAAAAAACTGTGTCAGAATTGGTTATGTTCCAAAATTCCCCCAAGAATTTGCTTACAGTTTAGCCGTTCTTGCAATGGAACATTAAATTGTTTGCCATTCGAAAATGCAAATATGACATGAAGGTTAAAGGCTATAATCATGAAGAAAAATTGACATAACATGTACAGTATGTAAGAATAAGCAGTCTGCAGAAGACAATTGAGCCGATTTTCAAAATATACATAGTAAAGGGATTTATAAAAAAAAAAAACTTTTCCTAGACTTTGAAGCTGTAATTGTTTAAAGGGGTTGGTCACTTTACCTCACGTCTTTTTGTAATATGTAAGTATGGGGGGCAGGATTTTAGGTAATTTACTAGTATACATCTATTAATAGTACTGCACCACCTTTTTTAAATGTAAAGTAAAGCCTCTTGGTTCAAACATGTCTTTCATCTCAGGGCGATTGCTAATGGACAATTAGAGATCACATGACCCTCCATCGGTGACCATTTTATGGACAGGAATGTCTGGCTGATGAGGTAAAAGACAGGAGGCTTCACTTTACATATCAGGAAAGCAGTGCAGAACTTTTAATGGATGTATGTTTGTAAATCACCTAATATTATGCCCCACACACACATTACAAAAAACATTAGGTAAAGTGGCCATCCCCTTCAATATATGAGATATTTCCTTATTGTTGGTATATCACTTTTATTTCATCAGTTGGGAAACTATGCATTTAAGCATTAAGAAATTATTATAATTTTTTTTTGACAGGTCGTGATTTGATTTGCATTCAGTCAATGGATGGGATGCTTATGTTCTTTGAGCAGGAAAGCTATGCATTTGGACGGTACCTGCCAGGGTTTTTATTGCCAGGCCCCTTGAGATACAGTCCTAAAACGGATTCCTTTGTCACTGTCTCTTCTTGTCGACAAGTTGAAAGTTACAAGTGAGTATAAATTTCCTTTATATACTCTGTATGTACCTTTAAAAAAAACCAAAAACAAATCGTATATATATTATCTGTTAGAAAAATTGTACTTCCAAGTGACTGTTTAATAACACAATGTTTTTGGATGCTGGAAAAAACACAAAAATATAAAACAAGATTTTGGAAACTAAAGATCAGGCTAGTTGTTCAGAAATGACGGCGCAATGAGAGAAGGGAAGGAATGGGAGTCCAGTATTCCTTATAGTCACAAATTGTCTAAGAAGCTTTTCCCTCTGCATCAACGTCTTTCAGGTATTCAATGTAGATGTGGGACAGTACCTTAAATCTGGTAAGCGATGCAATAAAAAGGTAAGATCATCAGGTTCTCCATGTGTCGCTGGCTCTGCGATGTTCACGTGGATCCCATGTTTCCACTTGCGGTATGCAGCAGGCGGCTGTGTGAGTTACTATTTCCTCCAGATGGAAACTCGATCGCAGCCCTTTTGGTTCCACTTTACTCCGTAGTGGTCCGTATAGGAAAGAAAGGGATACGGAAAAAATAGTGCAGCAGAGCTTCTATTTAGTGAAGAAAATGTTTTAATATTATACTCACAAAAGTAGATTAAAAAACAGGCCTTAAAAATAGATTGTGGTGCACGTTCGGCGTCAATACCCGACTCGAGTTTCGCCAGTAGCGGCTTCTTCCGGGGTGGCCGTCGTGCACAAGTTAGGATTTTTTATAGTTACCTATACCACACCCTTCCTTAAAGGGGAAGAGACATATATTACTATATACTCTGTGTGGTTACCTATACCACACCCTTCCTTAAAGGGGAAGAGACATATATTACTATATACTCTGTGTAAACCATTTTCGGAATTTCTATACCATTATGTGTAAAGTGTCAAATGCAAAATATATACCAAAATATAAAGTGTCAAATGCAAAATATATACCACACCCTTCCTTAAAGAGGAAGAGACATATATTACTATATACTCTGTGTAGTTACCTATACCACACCCTTCCTTAAAGGGGAAGAGACATATATTACTATATACTCTGTGTAAACCATTTTCGGAATTTCTATACCATTATGTGTAAAGTGTCAAATGCAAAATATATTAATAAAGTGTCAGTGCAGAATATATTGATATAATAGCGCAACAGACAAAAAAATAAAATATATAAAAATGTAGAAACAACAATGAAAAACCTTATTTAGTTAAAGGAAACACTTAATTTCAAAGTCGGCATTAAGACCATATGGAGATAGTGTTTTTAGTTGGAAAATCCAGAAAGATTCTCGCTGATTTATCTTTTTTTCTATATCCTCTCCTCTCCAATGAGGAGATATGTGTTCTATAGCCATAAATGCCATCCCTTTGGGATTCTTACCATGGACTTTTGCAAAGTGTGCGGATAGAGAATGGTCAGTTTTTCCTTTTTTAATATTTCTGAGATGTTCTCCTATTCGAGTTTTAAGCTTTCTTGCTGTCCTGCCAATATATTTCAAGCCGCACGGGCATATGATCATATAGATAACCCTAGAGGAATCACAGTTGGTAAGATGTTTGATGTTGAACACTCTTTTGTTATCAGAGGTTGTAAATTGATGAATGCCTCCTGTTTTTAATTTGCCTATACTTCTACAGGCTTTACATTTTGTGCAGTGATAAAAACCCGTGTGGGACATTTCTGATCCCAGTGCATGATAATTAAGACTACTATGAACTATGTGATCTTTTAGATTTTTTGTCCTACGGTGAACTATTTTTGGTTCATCTAACAAATGTCCTACAATCGGATCATGTTGTAGGATGTGCCAGTGTTTTTTAATGATCCTCCTTATTTTATGTGAATCATAAGTGTGATTAGTGATAAATGGAATGGTCAGTTTGTTCTGTTTTTCCTCATTGCTCTTCCCATGGGTATCATTTTTTTCTCCCTGAGGTGTGATAGTCTCTAATTCTATTTCCCTCCGTGCTTTTTCAATGTCCTTACTGCTATAGTTACGTTCTAAAAATCTCTCCCTCAGTAATGTCGCTTGTGTCTCGTAGTCTTTTTCTTTAGTGCAATTTCTTTTAATTCTTTTGAATTGTCCTTTTGGAATATTTTTCAACCAGGGGGTAAAGTGGCAACTATTAAAATCTATGTAACTGTTACAGTCAGTCTCTTTAAAATAGGTTTTTGTATAGATTTCATTTCCTTCTTTAATCAATTCCAAGTCTAAAAAACAAATATTTGTCTGACTAAAATTATGAGTAAAAGAGAGGTTAAAATCATTATTATTTATATATAGTATGAATTCTTCTAACAACTCTGGAGGGCCCTGCCATAAAATTACAATATCATCTATGTACCTTTTGTACAGCTTTAAAAATTTTTTATAGGGATTATTATTAAAACTCGAATAGGAGAACATCTCAGAAATATTAAAAAAGGAAAAACTGACCATTCTCTATCCGCACACTTTGCAAAAGTCCATGGTAAGAATCCCAAAGGGATGGCATTTATGGCTATAGAACACATATCTCCTCATTGGAGAGGAGAGGATATAGAAAAAAAGATAAATCAGCGAGAATCTTTCTGGATTTTCCAACTAAAAACACTATCTCCATATGGTCTTAATGCCGACTTTGAAATTAAGTGTTTCCTTTAACTAAATAAGGTTTTTCATTGTTGTTTCTACATTTTTATATATTTTATTTTTTTGTCTGTTGCGCTATTATATCAATATATTCTGCACTGACACTTTATTAATATATTTTGCATTTGACACTTTACACATAATGGTATAGAAATTCCGAAAATGGTTTACACAGAGTATATAGTAATATATGTCTCTTCCCCTTTAAGGAAGGGTGTGGTATAGGTAACTACACAGAGTATATAGTAATATATGTCTCTTCCTCTTTAAGGAAGGGTGTGGTATATATTTTGCATTTGACACTTTATATTTTGGTATATATTTTGCATTTGACACTTTACACATAATGGTATAGAAATTCCGAAAATGGTTTACACAGAGTATATAGTAATATATGTCTCTTCCCCATTAAGGAAGGGTGTGGTATAGGTAACCACACAGAGTATATAGTAATATATGTCTCTTCCCCATTAAGGAAGGGTGTGGTATAGGTAACTACACAGAGTATATAGTAATATATGTCTCTTCCCCTTTAAGGAAGGGTGTGGTATATATTTTGCATTTGACACTTTATATTTTGGTATATATTTTGCATTTGACACTTTACACATAATGGTATAGAAATTCCGAAAATGGTTTACACAGAGTATATAGTAATATATGTCTCTTCCCCTTTAAGGAAGGGTGTGGTATAGGTAACCACACAGAGTATATAGTAATATATGTCTCTTCCCCTTTAAGGAAGGGTGTGGTATAGGTAACTATAAAAAATCCTAACTTGTGCACGACGGCCACCCCGGAAGAAGCCGCTACTGGCGAAACTCGAGTCGGGTATTGACGCCGAACGTGCACCACAATCTATTTTTAAGGCCTGTTTTTTAATCTACTTTTGTGAGTATAATATTAAAACATTTTCTTCACTAAATAGAAGCTCTGCTGCACTATTTTTTCCGTATCCCTTTCTTTCCTATACGGACCACTACGGAGTAAAGTGGAACCAAAAGCGCTGCGATCGAGTTTCCATCTGGAGGAAATAGTAACTCACACAGCCGCCTGCTGCATACCGCAAGTGGAAACATGGGATCCACGTGAACATCGCAGAGCCAGCGACACATGGAGAACCTGATGATCTTACCTTTTTATTGCATCGCTTACCAGATTTAAGGTACTGTCCCACATCTACATTGAATACCTGAAAGACGTTGATGCAGAGGGAAAAGCTTCTTAGACAATTTGGAAAAAACACAGTTGCACATTTTTTTTAGGGGATCTCTTTGTACGGCTTTCATTGTATGCACGGAAGGCTGCGCATCGTCCTGTGTAGCCAGAGTAAACTAGTCCTCTTGGGGTTTTGTCAGGAATTACACAAAATTCCTGCCCCGAATAGTATATTATCACTGCCGTATGCTGCTGTCAAACAATGTTGCAGGAATCAGCTGACTACTTCACTTAAAGCTTATCGTTTCCCATGAAACAGATTTGAGTCAGCACTGTCATGCAAATTTATTATATCTATAGAATGCTTATACAGTCAAAAAGTCCTGCAGTCAAAATAAAGTCTATCTCTTGCCTCCTGATATATGTGGTGGCGACCAAAACTACAGCTAGCATCGTTATTCTAGGTGAACATTCGCATGGTGTAGGTAGGGTGCCCCCTCCAAAGCCAGTAGTGTCCCCCTTTACACCCCTTCCCCTTGCGGTTCCCTAGGCATTGCAATTATTTCAGGGCTTCTACGGCAGTTTTTTGGCATAGAAGCACTGATAAATGCCCCCCTCTGTTCTCTCCACCTCTTCACTCTCCTTGTAAATCTTATGCTGAGGAATTGAGTTAAAAGAAAATAGTCAAATCTTCTGGTGGTAGATTCTGGGTCACATCTCCGAGTTTGATTTAGATACTGTTTAATCGTATTGCAACTTTGATCAGATGTTTTGCTCTCCATGAACAGATACCAGGTGCTTGCTGTTGCAACAGATGCAGATACTAAAAAGGAGATAGAGCAGCAAAAAATTGGCTCAGGCAAGAAACTCCTGGTAAGTGCTTAAGTGTGATCACCATTTACACGTGTTGGAAGACTTCTATAAAAGCAGCAGTGTAACGATTGTGGTTGCAGATGTTGTGGCTGTAGGGTAGTTGTTAAAAGGAAACTGTCACCAGGGACCTCATCTTCACTAAAAACAGGTTATAGAAGCCCTTCACACCGCATTGCAAATATGCCTTTCTGCCTTCTCTAAGCATTTGCATTACAATATAAGGCTGCATTCACACTGCCATATGGGGGATGTATATACAGCCTTTATACTTCCCCCACGGCACGGCGCCCTGCGGGAGCGGCACAGTGCAGCACACCTGCGGCACCGTACCGCTCCATAACCTGTGAAAATATAGGACATATCTTATCTTTTCTCGGCATATGGCGCTATGCACCATATTCCTTATGGAGAGGAGCGGGCAACGGCAGTGCGAATGTAGCCTTATTGTGTGTTTTAAGTTATCTGCTTCCTGACAAAATCCTGTTTAGTCCCAGTGGTTGGCTTTGGTTTGGATGCCTTTAAAAAACAACAACTGCAAACAGATTGTGAGCACCATTGGGGAGAGGGACCAATTTGGCAAGCTCTGTGCAGCGCTGCGTAATCTGTATGCGCTATATAAGTAAAGGAATTATTAGTAACACATGACTTGTCCGCGCTGCAGACTGCTCAAGTCTCAGCCCCCACCTTTATGTTCCTTCACAGGAACAGAGCTCAGAGCCTGGTGAGCTGACATCAGTGGGGGAGGGATGAGCTTTACAGAAGCACAAAGGTGGGGGCTGACAGCTGAGTAGTGAGCAGCACAGACAATTCACGTTTTGTTTTTTGAAATGCATCAAAACCAAAGCCAACCCCTGGGACTAAACAGAGGATTCTGTCAGTGTGCAAGGTATGTTAAAACACACAATTATATTGTAATACAAATGATTAGAGAAGGACAAAAGGCATATTTGCAATGCAGCTGCGAGGGGATTCTGCAACTTGTATTTAGGGAGAATGAGGTCCCTGAAATTATGTTAGAGAGTGAAGATTTTAGGTTCAAATCCCATCTGACCAAAAAATAATTAATTGGGATAACATTAAATAATTTAGTCAGGGGAAACTCTCATAGATGTACAGTTCATGATATTTCTTAGTTGACATTACTTCCTACTCTGCAGTCAGCAGACACATGTATTCCCCTCCCTCCCCTCTAACATATCTATTCAAAGTATTCCCTCTATCTCCTCTGCCCAACATCTCTTCAGAGAGGATTCAATTGCAGAAACCAACACAGAGAAGGTTTCCTTGCAGGAACCCACAGTATTGTCTAATGTGTAACCTTACCCGGGTAAAAGCCAAACAATTTGTTAGCACTCAGCTTATTCTTGAGTATACATGGTACACATTTTTTTAAAATATATAGTTATTATTTCTGTCCATTATGGGGTTCCTGAGAATTCCCTTTTACATCCCTATGCTAATGAGGCATTTGGTGCATCCAGGTTGTTTCCTTAGCACCTGGATCATTGCCTTTCTGCCTAGATGAATACTCTCTTCAGACCTTCAGGAGGTTTGTCTTGTGAGAAAAACATATGTGGAACAATAAAAGGAACACTGGCTACAGGAGACAGAAGATCATATGGACCAGGCACTATGGAATACAGAAAGTAGATACTGCAGAGTAAGGAGCATACAAAAGAACATACTGGGTACAAAGCGTTATAGCAATAGGTATGCCTAACAAGTTAGCAGTGGTAGGGTGGAATTGGCATATGCATCGTCAAATGGCTAGACTAGTCATTAGTCCTTAGCAGTTAGCATAGCTGGAAAGTGCCAAAATCTGTATCCATAGTTACCTGGTCACTGGAAATACCCCAACGCGCGTTTCAACCCGCCGGTCTTTCTCAAGGGGTATTGAGAAAGACCGGCGGGTTGAAACGCGCGTTGGGGTATTTCCAGTGACCAGGTAACTATGGATACAGATTTTGGCACTTTCCAGCTATGCTAACTGCTAAGGACTAATGACTAGTCTAGCCATTTGACGATGCATATGCCAATTCCACCCTACCACTGCTAACTTGTTAGGCATACCTATTGCTATAACGCTTTGTACCCAGTATGTTCTTTTGTATGCTCCTTACTCTGCAGTATCTACTTTCTGTATTCCATAGTGCCTGGTCCATATGATCTTCTGTCTCCTGTAGCCAGTGTTCCTTTTATTGTTCCACATATGTTTTTATCTTATACATTGTAACCAATAAACATTTGCACTTTTCATCATTTAATTGTATTTGACTCCTTATTCATTTCCCCTCCCCTTTCTCTTGCTTTTTGATTTATAAATGTTATATACGGGGATTAAGTAAATTTTCCTGGTGTATCATTGCATACAGATATAGGTGTGTTGTCACCTGCTTATACGTGTTTATTTTTATTTCTCTTTTTGAGCTTTACATATTGTTGTCTTGTGAGAAGCCTAGGGGGACCCTGGAAGAGAAGTGATTTTGTTGGGTATAGCAGTGCACTGGATGCTGAGGACATGTTTATGGTGCACCAGCTGCTTCATTAAAATCTTGACTAAACTTGGCAATAGTGGACATGAATAATAAAGATATTTTGTAAAGAACACCACACTTGTCCATGGTCATTTTTTGGTACTGCGTTCGCTTAAATAGGGAAGAACTGCAGTACCAGATGTAGTCCGTGTTCAAGAATGGTGCTGTTTCCAGAGATAAAAGGGACTAAACCACTGTCACCCCACCACCACCACCACCACTGATTCAGCCATCCCTCCTGGATGGTTCAAAATAAACTTTCATTCTTTATTGTGCTCCAGTGAGAGCATGTTTATTTCATCCTTAATACAGCAGACTAAATTACCTGAAAATAAAATGTAACTCGTTGTAGTGTTCTTTGTGTTTTTAGTATTTTACTGTAAAATCTTGAGATGATTTTCTTCCCTGCAATAGTATTCACTTTTAACATATATGTTTGATAGATTCTCAATGGGCTGCACACCAGCTGCAGCTGTTTTACAAACTATACCAGAAATTGTCTCAACGCATATGGCAGAGAATATTTTATCCTAAGTTTTATCACATGTTTATAGAACTCCCTTTGGTCATAAAAGGAACAATTTAGGTTTTGTTCTGTTTTTTGATATAATATTCCCTTGCTCATCATATTTAAGTGAGTATGTATGACTGTCTCCTGCTTCATCACACAGGAGACTCTTTTATGTTCATACTGCTGGCGCTGTGCGGGATTTTCACCTAATCATGATATGGTCTCAACTTTTTATGTCTTGTGTTTGGTCGTTAGGTGATCATTTTATGTTTGTGTGCAGTAAGTACAGCAATGAGATATAAGTTCCCTACTTGTCATCAAAGTCTGATTTCTAGACTGCTTTACTGGGATTTTTGGTCTTGTGTGCCCACTGCAATACAGTGTAACTGTTATAACCCAAGTTACAACTATAACAATATTCTGAATGTTTTTAAATAAAGCAAACTTTTGTTGTAATGTTTACTTAGATTTTTTTCCTAGTTTTTATTGATATTTTAAACTTTGGGGACAATATGGAGCATAACGTATATATTCTGAGACCAGAACTGTTGTGGCTGCTCATGGCATCCAATCATAGCTCAGCTTTCGCTTTTCCACTACTGTTTATAAAAGCTGAGCTCTGATTGATTTCTATGGGGATAAAGAACAGTTTAACCTCTGACACTTCTGATAAATCTCCTATTTTTAGCTTTTTTTTGTCCAGTGCCTTCTCATTGAAGTCAATGGGTCTTGTGTTTTTGTAGTTTGCATTTGGTGCACACACTTTTGCAAACTACAATTGCATTACCTAGGGTAATTCCAGGGTCTGAAAATACTTTCAGGGATACAATGTTCTGTGCATTTTCCCCTTTGGTACACGTGTAGTGATAATAATAATCGTTTTTTATATAGCGCCATCAAACCCTGCCGTTCTCTGTGGGGGAGCAGTATGGCAAATTTAATTAAGAAAAATAAATGGATGTATTGTGCTTCTCCCTTGCTGAGAGTGGCAGTTCATAGGTCATTAGGTGGACATAGGGTCTCTTTTAAATGTGGACCGAGTCACAGTTGACAAGGACCGCTCATTCCGAAATAGGAACTCAAAGTTTCTAAACACTCAACAACAATTCCAAAGTCTCCAGCCCCAACCTATTTGTCTAATTAGACACAATCATCAGTACTTTATGCTTCGGGGGGGGGGGGGGGGGGGAGAGGTATTTGGTCCACTTAAATGCGATTAAAATAAAAAATACACTGAGCTTTATGGCCTAGTGGATATAGGTTCCCTATTTCTATTGCAAAGCCTGTATGTTAAAATCCTGGGCTGGGCATAAATTTATGCCCGGCTAGCTCAGTCGGTAGAGCACGAGACTCTTAATCTCAGGGTCGTGGGTTCGTGCCCCACGTTGAGTGTTGTGTTTTTATGAGGTAGCATGGCCGAACAGTCTAAGGCGCTGAATTAAGACTCCAGTCTCTTCGGGGGTGTGGGTTCGGATCCCACCACTGCCAGGAACTTTTACAACGTAGAATTCATTGACGCCCAAGATTCTTCGTTGGCAGTAGTAAAAGTTCAAAAGGTTGTTCTTCGGTAGAATCTCCATCCCCTCCCCCCATTTCTCCTAATCCCTACTAAAGAGCCTGGTAAGTTTAGACTGATCCATCACCTCTCAGTCCTAAAAGGATCCTCAGTTGTGTTGCTTAGATAACCTCACATTGCTCGTCAATCTCCATCAGCTCCATAGATATAAATAGAGCAGAGCGGTCATGCGCGGCCATCTGCTCCATTACTCTCATGGAGCGCCAAGGGGTCGGTCGAACCCCTCGTTTTCGCGATCAGCACTGAGACCCCTTTAAATGTGGTTTCAAGTTACAACGGCCTAGGACTAACCATTGTGATGAAAATATTGTAACCTGATGAGACCGTTATATTTTAAGGGACCACATTTCCTGGTTTAGGGGATCTGATGGTCATTACAAGTATTTGGATGCAATCTCTTTATAAATCCCTAATATCATTAGAATTCACTGGAGGTTATTTGTAAAACTGTTTTATTTCCCTCATTTCTCATTGGTTCTTAACCTTCCAGCTTTTATGACAGTCTTGTAAAATCTTTAAAGTCTCTGTCTCATCTTTCATATATTTCATGTTTAAGAACAATACCACTTTTGTAATGATGTGTGGCTATGCACAGCTTTCATCTGCTCGTGATGGTCTTTAAATGGGTGGTATCATTATACTCTTCTCATTCACCACCTTTTATAGTCATTTAACATGTCTTCTGATCATTTTCCTTTCAGTGTTATCTGACTGCTTGTTAACTCAGGTAATTATCCGGGATCAAAATGATAACTTTACTCAAGCAAAATACCTCCTTTGTTTTTTCAGTTTTAGGTAAAACTGTTATTTACTCCTGTATATAAAAAAAGTGGTCTGTTCTGAACACCATGGCGGGAATATATTAAGGCTGGTGTTAATACCAGTGATAAAATGGCCTCCTTCCCCCAGGCGCTACAGCGCCCGTACCGACTTCTTGGTAAATAAGGGCGCAAACTCCCCCTGGTCTGTAGACCAGATCAGAACCCGCAGAATGTTTTGCTCTAGTCTCTGCCTGAAGTCCAGCGGAGTCTATATTAAATGTGAACTATTGGTTCTAGTTGTAGAGACCAGAAAAAATGGCATGGACGGGAATATTTAAAGGGTTTTTCCGCCAGAAAACTGGTGAAGAAGCCATAATAAATCTGGTCCATTATGCTGCACTGATATATCCTGAAGATGGTTTGCTATGAATACCATGATGCCTCTGCACTGCATCTCATGTCTAGATAGAGAATGAGTAATATTTTCCTGTTGGGTGAACAATGTGATCATTCTTTTCTTGTTTTATCATCATGATACACTATTATAGAGGCTTTTACCTCCGCCTTCCTCCATGTTAAATCTGGGTGGTATTCTCCATGCAATGTTATAATACAGGAAATTTTGGTCGCTGTGATGTTGCCCCCTTGTGACAGCAGAAGTGCATTCAATTATATACGGTTTAGTATAAAATCATATGGCCCAACTGATGAGAAAGAGCCCATGAATTTTCAGTTAAAATGTATTAAGTGCATTAATAATTATCTGATATATATTCTCTTTATACAGGCAGTCCCCAGGTTACATACAAGATAGGTACCCTAGTATATAAGTCAAAAGTGTTTATTTTATCACAGAGAGAAAGATCTTTGATGGTCTATATCAGTGATGGCGAACCTTTTAAAGACCGAGTGCCCAAGCTACCACCAAAATCCACTTATTTGCTGTGAAGTGCCAACATGGCATTTTAAGCAGTAACGTATTGCTTCTTGTTCTTCCACATATTTCAATCGTATCGGCCCTGCGAGGACACCAATACAGTGGAAAGAAAGAGTGCAAATTCAGACTCTCATTGTAGCTTCTCTCCAGGGTCTCTCTGTAGAGAAATAATGAAGGGTCCAGCAGGGGGACCTCAAAAAAATATTGCAGCCCTGTCCACACCTTCTCACTGTTCCCACAGTTCCAAACAGCCAATGAAGTGTCGCTTAAAAATAGCGCTGAGAGCAGCATCTCTTAAGTTGCCTGGGACTGCAGAAATATTTGGTGGATTTGTTCCTTTCTGGAGAACTCTGTCCTGGGTGATAACCTGAGTGCCCACAGAAATGGCTCTGAGTGCCACCTATGGCACCCGTGCCAAAGGTTCGCCACCACTGGTCTATATAGTAATGGGGTTAATTCAGTAATGTTTACCTGCCTGAAGTCTGGGAGTGATGTGTTACTGTCCCCTGGTGATCTCGCCTAAGTGTACTAGTTGAAGTGTTTGGCAGTAAAGATTTGTTCCATTCCTCTAAATTTAGGGTGGAGCTGGTAAGAGAACATTTTTCTTTGTGGTTGGGATGAATGGGTGCCAACTTTTTATGAAGAGTTTTTAATTGGCTGAAGGTGGCAAATATTTCACAGGGAGGAGCATACCGTTCTGGAGCGTAATGTAAGAGAGGATCAAGGACCAATTTTCAGCCAAACACAATTAAGCGTTAGCTATTCAGGGGGCATGGCCGGCAGCGCATGCAGTAAGTCGCACATCGCTGAGCTTCGTGTGCAGGGACCCAAGAACGGCATACACATCGGGAGAAATCCAGCTCAAACGATCACCCAGTGTAAGCCTAACCCTCGGGCACCATTGGGAAAGCAAGAAAAAGAATAGGGACGGAAAAACGGAATTCTTCCACACTAAGCGCTCCCAAGTTGGGGGCTGTGGCACATGACCGGGCCAGCAGCTTCTCAGCAGGTAAACTCACCAGCCCCTTCCTCATGAACCTCGTGGAGTACTCTCCAACCCTCAGAAACCAAGTCAAGCAGTCCGGGGCCACATGCAGCCTTTCAAGCAGCAGCCACTAATGCCACAGCTTCATTAATGCCTCAGCTTACTAAGCTAACTGTGTTTATCTCTCCAGAGAGAAATACAGTCAGCATTGTCTATTTTTCAAAAGGAGTGCAGTGAATTGGGTGAACACACTGCACATGTGGAAACAAAGATGGCAGAATTTACAGTGGCACATAATGAGCTGGTAGATGCAAACAACGCATTAGAGGAGGAGGTGAGAGACTTGCATCTGAAAATGGGGGATAGGGATGAGGATGATGATCGTGGAACAATGTGAGATTCAGGTGCATTCAGGAATCGGTACAACAAGAGATGCTGGAAGAATTCTTGGCAGACTTTTTTGATTCACCCCAGTCGGACCTACTAAACGACAAAGTACACTGCTTACCCAAAGCAAAGTCTCTTCTGCCATCGGTGCCTAGAGATGTAATTGCCAGGCAGCTTTTCTTTCATTTTAAATAAAAAATAATGAGGAAAGTTTAGAAACCCTGAAGAATTGCCCGATTGATTCAAGCACATTTCTTTGTTTACAGACCTGTCCACTGTTACTCCACTGTTACTCTGGCCAGGAGGCAGGAGTTCCAAGATGCAGTGAAGGTCCTGCGATCACATAATACCTCCCATAGGGACATGGCCTGGCCATGACTGAGACCAGATGTGTGTGAGCTGACCTCCTGTTATCAGCCTGAGGTTTTGGCCACCCTAGCCCACACCTCAGTGTCTTGGAACGGCTTTTCATGGGACCAAAGCGGAGAAAGACCTTAAGATCACCCACCTCTGCTCTCCTGCGTACCTTGGCCTGGAGAATGAGCAAAAATGAGAATGAGCCGCGGCCCAAGATGACGGCATCACATGTGGTGGCCCTGTCCCCAAACGCCACAGGCTCCTGCACTATCCGCAAGCCAACCATATTTGCTGTCCCCGCTACTCCCGTGCCAGCAGCAAGTGCTCCAAGACAAGACGACCCAGGATCTCCAGCAATACCCCTGACGGGGGAGAAGACATCTGCCGAACCAATTCCAAGAGAGGTGGACAGCAACGTACGGCGTGAGCGCAGGCTGCACCGGCAGCTCCCTTTACTGCCGACTTTTCCATTATCACATTCACAGCAGGAGCACGGGCACATCAGCACCTGCCTAGGGGAGTTGGAGCAGGTCAGTGATCGTGATAGGCCATCAGCGAGTCTGTCACCTTTGCTGCTGTGGGAGCTCCGGCCGCGCGCTGCCTACATATCCATCGGGAGCTGCTGCCGTCTCCGCAACGGAGCATCTCGCGATCACACAGGGCCTCCCAGAACATGCCCAGATCCCTGCCGCCTCTTTTAGACCCTCAGTGTCCGCAGCCCTGGACACTTTAGGCCTCCAGCAGGATTAGCATCTCCGTGGCCGACCGCCTTCTTGATGAGGCACCTTGCTATGTCACAAGACTCCCCAGTGCATACCCTGCTCACTGTCGACTCTCTCAAACCCTCAGAGACTAGAAGTCCAGGGTGCTGCAGGACGCCTGAAGAGAAGAGTCCTGTAGAGCCAAGCCCTAACCCGTTGCACTCCTCAGCCAGAGAAGCACATGCTACACAGGGCACTATCCAGCACCCCCCCTCACCTCCTTTGGGGCCAAACCTCGAAACTCCCCTTCCCTGGAAAGACAGGAGGCCTCGGAGTCTTACCTGCTGCTCAAAAAGGGCTCTTGCCTACTACCTCCACATCGTGGGTTACAATTTCGCCAGCTGTCGGCTCACCCTGGAATGCTTCCCCTGATCAGTCCCCAACCTAGCAGAGGCTACTTCCATACTGCTCCCCAGGACAGGAATCAGCATTAAGGCAGGCCTGACCCCTCCAATGTCTATAGTTGACTTTGACTCTAATGACGGTGGACCTTTCTCGACAGACCCTTCTCAAAAGGAGAGCCCTGAAGCCATAGTACCAACCCCAAATCCCGCTCTAGGCTCAATAGCCATTCATTGGCCGCTCCCACGCATGATTCTGGACGCAAAGGTGGATGAGATGGGTAGATATGTTTTTCTAAAAGCCCGGATATTTGGGCAGATTTTAACCTTTGCAGCATTATACATACCCAATTGGTCCCCAAGTCCCACTTGTAGGAAATATCTAGACGAGCTGTCGCACTTTCTGGAGGGCACACTAGTAGGAGGGGAATTGAATTTTATTTTGAATCCTTCCTTAGACTGCTCCGCTCAAAGAGGCTCCATTCCCTTAGAAGAGATCTACATAATCTGCAAATAGTTGAGTTCTGGCATATCCTACATCCCAAAGATAGAAACTACTGTTACTGCTGCCCTGCTGATCACTAATATAGCTGACAACTTATTGAAGGATGCAGTCTGCACTGAGGATCTGCTTCAGACCCTCACCTCCTACATACAGTCAGTAGACATGAACTCTAGTACGCTCCCGATGAAGTGGGAAGCGCTCAAGTGTCTCTTGCAAAGTTAGCTCAATCAACACGGCATGTGTTTGAAAAGGGAAAAGGCGGCAAAGATGACCGCTCTACTCCAACGCCTACACTCTCTAGAAACCCAACACAAACAATTCACCTTGTTGAGGGTCTTTGCAGATTTAGTAGTGGTTAGGGACTCAATACTCTCCCTACTAGACCAGAAATATCTCTCATAAAGCATGATGTTTAGGGGCCATTTGTATGAGCGCTCAAATAAATGTGGAAAACCGCTATCGAGGCTGCTCCACCCGAGATATGGGGTTACCTTCATCCCACGAATTAAAAATTGACACCTATGAGCCCGCGGAAATTAGTGCAGGATTTCATTCTTACTTCTCTCAGTTGTATAATATTAAAGGCTAATTCTCCGATATGAGCCCAAATTCCTGCACCGAACGAGTTGCAGAATACTTAGAGGAGACCAAACTCCCATAACTAAGCCCAGTAGTGAGGGAGAATCTGGTGGAAGAAATAAGAGAGGCAGAGGTTTCGGAGGCTATAAAAAAAATCCCCAGTCAGTAAAAGCACTGGCCCTGATGGGTTTTACTCCCACATTTTACAAAAAATTCATAGTCTCTAACCCCTTTCCTGACCAAGGTGTTTAACACCATATCTATTGAAGTAGCCTTCCATCGCCAATCTCTCCAGACACACATTAGTGTCATTTTAAAACCTGATAAAGATCCTTCATTCCCTCAAGCTATCCAATGACCAGGTTGGTTTCGTAAAGGGGCGTGAGGCCAGAGATAACTCCAATAAAACTTTCTTACTTATGGCCCAGGCTGCTCACAGAGTATTCCAGTATGCCTTCTCCCCATTGACGCGGAGAAGGCCTTTGATAGGGTAGATTGGGGATTTATGGAGGCTGCCCTGAAACAGCTAGGTATTGGCCTCTGAAGAATCATGGCACTGTACTCCCACCCCACGGCTAGGGTTCGTACTAATGGCTACTTATGTAACCCAATTGAGATCAGGAATGGCACACACCAGGGTTGTCCTCTTTCACCCTTATTGTACGTTGTTCTACTGGAGCACTTGGCGACCGCTATACGAAACAACCCCAACATTCATGTGACATGGGAAGCGGCACACTAATATAAAACTGCTTTATACGCGGACGATCTACTCCTGTACATTTCCCAACCCTGCATCTCTTTTCCATTACTCTATAAGGAATTTGAAAAATATTGCCATCTCTGTAATTTAAAGATAAACTACAATAAATCAGAAGCTCTCAATATTTCACAACATCTTAAAGATGTCTTCCCGTTCCAGTGGAAACCCAAAGCAGTTAAGTACCTTGGGGTACAGGTGCCTCTAGACTCCTCCAAGCTCTACTCACTGAATTACCTTTCTCTACTATAATGCACACTGAGAAATTTGTCCACCTATGATAAGAAGCACTTGCCATGGTATGGTCACATAAATGTCATAAAAATGGATGTTCTCCCAAAATTTCTTTGTATCTTTCAGGGGGTCCCCATTATGCCCCTGGCCTCGTTCTTTCGAACCCTGCAATCAGACCTCGTTGCATATTCTGGCTCAACTAGACGACGGGTCAGGGCTGCCAGATTTGAAGCACTGTCATCAGGCCTCAATCTTGCTTCATTTATTGGACTGGCAGCATCACCGCTTTTCCAACTGGAACAGGCTTGCTCCTCGTTACCAGTCCACACTCTCTGGTGGATATCCCACCAGACCTTCTCTATCACTGACCCTACTTCAGCCTTTCTCCGGGACACGCTAAAACTTTGGCAGTCTCTCATAAAGCTTACTATCCTATCACGCAAACATAGCCCACTCACCCAACTTTTTAATAACCCAGACTTCATCCCGGCTGTCCATAGAGACAACTTCCATAACCAGAGCAATACTGGCGAGGCCCGCATGTACGATCTCCTCAAGGGTTACCCGCTGCCATCATAAGAACAATGGGTGTCATCATCAGAGACTTGCCAGATCTCTTTACCTCATTCGAAGGCGTGAACTACTTCAAAAGGCCCCCGGAACACTGTATCTCCATAATTTATTCTTTATTGGTCCAGGAGTCTGCCATCTCAGTTCCACCTTACATAATGGGCTGGGAACAAAATTTGGCTACAACAATACCTGAGGAGAATTGGCAAAAAGACTTCCTTTATAGTCATAAGCTCTCTACTGCCTGCTCAGCACAGGAGTGTAACCTTAAGATTTTATTGAGATGGTACCATGTGCCTAGTCTCATTAATTCCATCTACCCCTCGGTCCTGGGCACGTGCTGGATATGCAAATCTGAACGGGGTGATTATGCTCCACGTGTGGTGGTCGTGTGACAAAATTAAACTGTTCAGGGCATTCCAATCAATAAATTCCAGAAATAGCACTCCTCTCGATTCTACCAGGATCGATAGAAGCTCCGAAAGGTAGCATGCTTAGGTTCGGCCAGATCAGTGATACCACGTAAGTGGCACAACTCAGATCCTCCCACAATGTCAGAGTGGTTACAGGAGTTTATTGAGATCTACCGCATGGAAGAAGCGATTGCGGATATCCATAATTCCTCAGAAACGTTCCTTTAAATATGGCAGTCGTGGTTCTTGTTTCAGGACACCCAGGTCTTCCGAGAGCTGCTAGAGGAGAGGTAGGAGCCAAGACCTAGACCTAGTCCAGTCCCCCACCCTCCTTTGTCTCCTTGTAATGTCATGTCACTTTCACCCACCCTTATCATGCCTAATCTATGTCTTTCTCCCTCCCTTGTCCATTCAGTAACCCCCCTGTGTCCCCCTGCCTGCCGAGTTTGTTGTACAACTGTGAACATGTTCTTATTTACCAGTCTTGATGATTTCCCTTTCATATTCGATTATCAAGATGGCCACAGATGTAACCAGTGACTCATTTTCTCAAAAAGGGTGTAGATAGTAAACTAAACCAGAAGTGCTCTTACAATTCTTCCTTCTGTCCTATGACTGATGAAATATGTCCACACATGAGAGGATATGGAAAAAGCATTTATCCTCGTCTTACACATTTACCTCCTGACCCTCCCCTTACTTATGGATTACAGGAACACAAACACTTATGCTCATAAATTTTAGGCTCACTAGTCTCCCTGGAATTGATAGCGCTCTTTTGTGACTCCTTTTCACTGATTTGCCCCATGACTCTGCTTTCAGATATATTCATTGTTGCACCTTATACTGCTCCTGCTGTGGTTTACTGAACTGGCCCAACATTGATTGGAAAATGTACAACCAATGTTTGTCATTGCTTATTATTGTTCATACTTGTGAACATGTTTTTGTTAAATAAAATTTATTGAACATAATATCGCCTATAAGTGGGGGTTCCCTCTGAATCTTATTATCCAGAAAGATGGAATATGTGTAGTGGCATCTTCACCAGCAAACCTACAAATACAGGATTGTGAGCTTATATCGAAAGAGGACTCATGTGCGTCTAAGTCCAGAGTTGGTACAGTAATGGCCCGTTAGGAGGAAGAATGGGAAACGGTGGCTAGAAAGTGATGCGTTTCTTCTGTAGGTGAGACTGATATAAAAAATGGGTCTTGTACGGTGTTGCTAGATTTAAATGTGTCTGGCAAACATGTTTTGTGCCCTCAATGAGTCCTAGAAAGGGGCTTCGGCTAGTGTTCAGTTGGTGACATACGTCATTTTTTTGTTCTTTTCCCAGTTTTTTTCCCCTTGTTTTTCGCAAGCATGAGATGTAAATAAGTACTCAGATGTGATCCATGGGTATGCATACAATCTCCTAGGCAGCAATCCACACATAAGCATATAAATATCGGTTTAATATGCTATTAAAAGTAACATCAGTAGATGTTAAAGGGCTTAATAAAGGTCAGTAATGTGGAAGAAAGCACACCTGATGTGTTCCTTGACCAGCAATCACATTTATATCAAGAAGATCTATTTAGGCTGCATCACAAGCAGTTCCCGCATGTTTTTGCAGCTCCTCCGGTTGGTAAAAAGCAAGGTACCTTTATTGCAATAAATAACACAGTAGCCTTTTCACCCACAATTGACCCACAGGGAAGATACGTAATTCTAACTTGTACCTAATATTATAGGTATTATACACGTTGGTATCAGTATATGCACCAAATTCAAATTCTTTAAAGCACTTTTTTCTATGGTTACTTCCTGTAAACAAGGTTCTACTTTTTGTGGGATATTTCAATATGACCCTGTGGCCTTCAATGGACACATCTAAAGCCTTGTGGATTGATAGTGCCACTGTCTTATTTAACTTTTCCCATGAGAAATACTATTTAGATGTGTGGCACCTACAGCACTCGACAGCAAGATTACCATATATATATTCGAGTATAAGACGACTGGAGTATAAGCCGAGACCCCTTATTTCAACACAAAAAACTGGGAAATCCTATTGACTCGAGTATAAGCCGAGGGTGGGAAATGCATTGGTCACAGCCTCCGAGTATACAGCCTGCCAGCCCCTGTAGTATACAGCCTGCCAGCCCCTGTAGTATACAGCCTGCCCAGCCCCTGTAGTATACAGCCAGCCCAGCCCCTGTAGTATACAGCCAGCCCAGCCCCTGTAGTATACAGCCTGCCCAGCCCCTGTAGTATACAGCCAGCCCAGCCCCTGTAGTATACAGCCTACCCAGCCCCTGTAGTATACAGCCTACCCAGCCCCTGTAGTATACAGCCTACCCAGCCCCTGTAGTATACAGCCTGCCCAGCCCCTGTAGTATACAGCCTGCCCAGCCCCTGTAGTATACAGCCTGCCCAGCCCCTGTAGTATACAACCTGCCCAGCCCCTGTAGTATACAACCTGCCCAGCCCCTGTAGTATACAACCTGCCCAGCCCCTGTAGTATACAGCCTGCCCAGCCCCTGTAGTATACAGCTTGCCCAGCCCCTGTAGTATACAGCTTGCCCAGCCCCTGTAGTATACAGCCTGCCCAGCCCCTGTAGTATACAGCCTGCCCAGCCCCTGTAGTATACAGCCTGCCCAGCCCCTGTAGTATACAGCCTGCCCAGCCCCTGTAGTATACAGCCTGCCCAGCCCCTGTAGTATACAGCCTGCCCAGCCCCTGTAGTATACAGCCTGCCCAGCCCCTGTAGTATACAGCCTGCCCAGCCCCTGTAGTATACAGCCTGCCCAGCCCCTGTAGTAGGAAAAAAAATAACACTGTACTCCCCTTTCCCACGTCCCCCGTAGGTCCTCCTGTCTCCGATGCACCGGTGCCGCTTCGGGTTTTTAGGTCTTCTAAAAGAGCTACAATATCAGTTAACTCAGCTGGAATCCTATAAATATTTGAGAGCTTTGCAAAAGATGGAGGCTTCACATTGCTCTGTAGCTAATAAAGCTAGTAAAGAGAGGCAAAAAAATAGAACCCCATTTTGGCTTTCAAAAAATGAAAAGGTGCATGATCCCCAGTAAATGACGGAGGAGGTGGTTCTGTTTATTCTGCACTGTATAATCTACAGGATGTCGAGACTACTACACAGCCCACTTTAGATGGGATAAGAACATTTCTAGTGATACTAGCTTACCAACCCTGTCTCAGGAACAATCTTAGTTGCTAGCCAGGCCTGTCTCCGAAGAATAAATCATTAAGGCGATCAGGTCATTTAAAAACAATAAGGCACCAGGGGCAGATGGCCTAACAATATTACTATTACTAAGTACATGCCAACTTTCTAGTACTCCATTTACTGCCAATCAGTCATCAGGCTCAATTCCTAAAGAGATGTTGTTAGCAGCCATATCGGCCCTACCTAAACCTGGGAAAACATGGTCCCCTTCCTGGCGAGGCTCATACACCAAGATGAGGTGGGTTTTGTCAGGGGGAGTGTCTCATCGGATGGTACCAGGAGCTTTATAGATTTGGTGAACTGTGTGGAGCCCATTTGGACGCCTTCACTGCTTCTCACAGTGGATGCTGAGAAGGCGCTCGATCAAGTGAATTGGGGATACTTGCAGGAAACTTTTCAAAAATGTTGGTTCTTGCCAGAGGCATTGCTTTATATACTGTTCCAACTGCATATGTGACTATGTCTTGGTATTCCTCTAGTCCCTTCAATATCACAAATGGAACCCGACAAGGGTGCACATTGTCACCATTGATCTTCACTTTAATGATGGAGCCATTAGCAGAGGCCATTAGAACCTCAACTGAGATAAAGGGTATTAATGGAAACCTACCATCCCGGATCCCGGATTAAGGTAGATCCAGTGGCAGGTTCAACTAATGAATGACATGGGAGCCCTTTTTAGGGATGCATAGCTATTAGGCATGCACAGTAGCTCTGGCTTCGCGGCCAAGTACACGCAGCCACTGGCTCTGCATAGAGAGTCTATGCAGAGCGTGGACGAGTGCGCGCACCTACCAGGAGCTGGGCGCTGAAGATCTCGTAGAAGGAGGATCCAAAAAGGCTATTAGGGCGTGGAGTAGCCGCACCATGTAGCTTCAGCTCCGGATACTCCACGCCCCTATAGCTTCTTTCAGATATTTGCATATTAGGTGATAAAAGATTTATAAAGTTACAGACCACTCAAGGATTAGCCCTAAAAAGGGTTACCATGTCATTCATTAGTTGAACCTGCCACTGGATCTACCTTAATAGGTAGATACGAGGTGGTAGGTTTCCTTTAAGATAGGAGCAGTGGACCATAAAATAGGTCTCTTTGCTGATGTTATAGTGGCACTTAAAAACCCCTTAGAGTCCTTAAAAAAGGTGTTTGCACATCTCCAAGATTTTAGTAACATATCTTACTACAAAGTAATGCTAACAAGTCAGTCAGTTGTAGGAATGAACTTAGATGATGAAGTCCTTGGGAGACTTAAATCGTGTTACACGTTTGCTTGGGCTGATGATCATATGCCATATTTGGGCATTCAACTGGCATATGTTACCCTCAGATTACTCCAGCATAATTATACCCCCCTTCTAGACCTGCTGGGTGGGCAGGGTAGCTGCAGTAAAAATGATGGTTCTCCCAAAAATTAAATATCTCTTCAGAAATGTCCTAATTAAACTCATTAGACTTTCACGTAAAATCCATGGGTTAATAAATACAAATGTGTGGGGGAAAAACAGACCAAGGATAGTTGCTGTGACATTATATAGACCCCAACTGAAACGTGGGCTAGGCCTCCCACGTATCACTAGTTACTACAAGGCAGCTGTCAGGCTTCAGTGGTAGTGGACCCACTGTACCACTATGGACGATGACGTAAGCCGACACCTGGGAGCGGAGTGTAAGTGGCACTCGGTTTTCACCAGAGCCCGCCGCAAAGCGTGTTGGACTTGCTGCGGCGTGGTACCACCAGGTCGCACCACAGGCATGACTTTGTCTGCGGTGGCGGCCAAGGTGAGGTACAGAGTCATGAGGCAGAACTGTGGTTGGGGACAGGTAAGAGGTCAAGGCAGGCAGCACAGGATCAACGTCAAAGGCAAAGCAGATGGTCAGGGGAGGCAGCAAAGGAGCGTAGTCATGGACGGAACCAGGGTCACAATGGGAATTCACAGCACAAGCACATGGCATTAGGAACAAAGCTTTCTCAGAGGCATGAGGCACAAAGATCCGGCTGGTCATTTATAGACCGCCAAGTGGTCCATAGTTTGATGGTCGTTGACTTGGTGTACTTCCTATAATGATCAAGAGCTTGTTGTAGGAACAATGGGCTGGGAGGTTCCAAGGGGGAACCGTTCTATGCCTTTAATTTTGTTGCCTGCAATTTTGACATTTCCTGATTCTCCCTTCATTTCCCTGCTTTTACAAAAGTGTTTAATACTCAATCTGACACTCAAAAACATCCCAGCCCCTCATAGGTAGCATGAGACCATCAGAGGTGTCAATAATAAACAAGCAGTGGTTCTTTGCTTTGGCATTTGTTATTACCCATTGTAGCACAGCGAATGTCGAGGAGGTTTATCTAAAGTATACCATTGCACAGTTTTACTAGGCAGTCTAAGGGTGCTGTCACACAGTGTGTTCTTGGACAGTTTTTTGCTCATTTTTAAACTGACTGAAAAAGTTTTCTTAAATGCATACATTTTTTGTATGTTTACCATGCGTTTTAATCCATTTCACACCTGCCTACACTTCCAGCAATGAAGATAAAACAGTTTCAAACCATCCAAACACATGGTAAACCTACAAAAACGTGTGTTTTCAGGCCGTTTAAAAACGGTCCAAGAACTGTCCAAGAAAGAACTGTGTGACCGCACCCTAAGGGCGCGGTCACACATCGCGTTTTGAGTGCATTACTACAGCTGAGGAGAGGTGATTTGCCGTATTACATTACTTTTAACATTTACATTTACAAAACACAATGTAAACATGCATGCGGATTACGGAAGACAAAAGTCTATAAGTGTGCAAAAAAAAACAACAACTGATGACTGTCAACTAGGTGTTATGTTTTATAATGTGAACAACTACAACAACAGAAGCACCATGAATGTGAAAAAAACCCAGATGAACACAAAAAACGTAAACAAAATGCAATGGACACGCCTGTTTGAATCTGCCATAAGACTGTGTCATACGATTTGTTAGTCTTCATACCATTGAGCTGCACCAAAATTTTTGTGCAAAGCCACACCTCCTAATACAGTTTTTTAAAACGCAAATTACAACTTTATTGCATCGCAGACAGATTAAGAAATTTTCACCATTATGTTGCGGTCACTGATAAGAAAATGTTTCCTGTGGGGCTTGTCCATTTTAGGAATTTTGCTCTAGGGTCCTAGTTCACCTCCCTTTTTTTATATTTATAAAATTGTAAATATGACAACATGGCAATAGTCTTTCTTTGTGCATGTGTGTCTGTGATACCTCCTATCCGGAAAGGATGGAAGCAATTCATCACAGCTAAACAAATCTGTTTTCTGAAAAGGTGTATGCTTTGTTTCTAATAATTTAAATGAATTGAATGGAAAAAAAAGAAAATCCAAGGATAACAAATGGAATTTTCTTTGGGCTGTTTCAGTTAGGTAAGAGCATGCTCTTCATGATCTACAACTGTACGTCTGGATAACATCAAGTATTAATTAGGTGATACGCAGCTGCTAAAAAGCTTCATTTTCTTCCACAGGCCGACTGGATCCTGAACATAGGTGAGCAGGCCTTGGATATCAGCATAGTTTCTTTTAATCACACGGCTTTCTCAATATTTGTACTTGGCGAAAGAAACTTCTTCTGTCTCAAAGAGAACGGACAGATCCGCTTCATGAAAAAGCTTGAGTACAGTCCAAGCTGCTTCCTTCCATATTGTTCAGGTTAGTTGGAGAATAATGAAATGCAATGTTTGGAGCGCCACAGGACCCAGTGTACAAATTTATATATGGATTAATATGCTGTCTGCATAAACTGTTCCTCCTGATAATTTACAGACACCTTTTTTGGCAATTGAGTAAGGTAAATAAGGGCAGAACATTGAATCAGTATATTGTATACGAGGCTGCCATGCATTTACCTGTACTGTGCCAGAATTGTTCTTACGTGTCTAATTGTTTTTGGCCTGTATTGTTATCCGGAATACAAAACTGCAAACTTAAAGCATGTTTGTTAAGTTCGTGAGCTGGCGTCTGCAAGATATGTATGAAAATACTCAAGCACTTTCAGCTTCCTTACTACCAGTCAATATTTTTTTATATATATATATATATATATATATATAATACACACAATAAAAATTTAGAATCAATAAAAAATGTACTACCAATGATTTAATCCTTCCTGAAAAATACTACACTAGTACAATGTCATGCCTCATGGTGGAGATAAAATATAACAAGTGATATTTACAGGATACAACATAAATGCGCACAGAATTAAATATTTATTTAGCACTTGTTTCTTGTTGTTCTACAGTGAGTGAAGGAACAATAAACTCTTTGGTCGGAAACCATAATAACATGTTACTTGTGTACCAGGATATGACACTGAGGTGGGCGGCTCAGCTTCCGCACATTCCTGTTGCAGTAAAAGTTGCCAATTTCCAGTAAGTATCATAAAATTTCTCCTTACTTGGTTTTGCATGTACATGAGAAAGTCTTATCTCTTCAAACAGCTATGTGAGTTTTGTACATTTATAGATTTTTTTTTAGTTTACTGCGGCTACATGAATAATGTGTCCAGTGTGATTGACCTTTTTCCGGGTTTGCTGCACTCTGGTTTTTGCCTTTTTTGGCATACACTTTATTTAATTAGTTACATTGTTTCAGTAGATCTAAAATGAGTACATCTCAGAAAGAGCAAATGCACGCCAGGTAATAGGTCCAAATGAAAAGTATATATAACAATAGTGTGAAGGCAATATAGCCAAATAAAATGTGTCTAGAATGACACTGAAGGAGTTAAATTCAGATGAATATATGAATAAAAGCCAAATTGGTGATACTACCTGCAGTGTAAGTGGCACAAAAAATATATCATAATAATATAGCATGGATAACACTGAAGGAGTGAACCACGCAATGGTAAGGAGATAGACGCCAAAACTGCAAAAGTACAAGCAGTGTGGGAAGCTGGAGGGACAGACTATTACCTGGCCTGCAACCCCAATGCTCGTTTCAACTGGAGCAGGTCTTTGTCAAGGGATGACGCCAGGTAATTAAGCATATATACAAGCAAAACAGGAACCAATAGCTGTCCGGGACCTAATGATCGGGAGCATGTCCGAATTCTTATATCCACATAGGGACCAGAGGGAGGAATGTGACGTCACAAGGGGCGGAGGTTTCTCCATCCCCTATGACAGTGATGGCAAATCTTTTACACACCGTGTGCCCAAACTACATTAGTCCTTAAAACTTCACTTTTATTATTATTTCCTTAAAAAGGGTTGTGTATTACAACCACTTGAATAAATTCTAACTTTTAGCTTGGACAGATGTCTGACTTATATTAAAATTGTGCAAACCATCGTGTAGACTTTATTGTGTGGTACCCATACGGAAAGGGAAGACTGAATTTAAAATGTCATAGGGTCTTATTGTTTTGAGTCTCAAATTCACTCCTTGTCACTTGACTTAATTATCTTGGTGTGTGGTCTTGAGAACCACTAGCCTGCCACAAGTGGTATACAGCCTGCCCCAAGTGGTATACAGCCTGCCCCAAGTGGTATACAGCCTGCCCCAAGTGGTATACAGCCTGCCCTGCCCCAAGTAGTATACAGCCTGCCCTGCCCCAAGTGGTATACAGCCTGCCCTGCCCCAAGTGGTATACAGCCTGCCCTGCCCCAAGTGGTATACAGCCTGCCCTGCCCCAAGTGCTATACAGCCTGCCCTGCCCCAAGTGCTATACAGCCTGCCCTGCCCCAAGTGGTATACAGTCTGCCATGCCCCAAGTGGTATACAGCGTGCCCCCAATATGCCAAGCTAATAAAAAAAAAAATAAACTTAATATTCACCCTCCGACGATACTCACCTTTAATACTCGGCACGGCTCCCGGTCCTTGGCGGCGGCTTCTCTTTTCTTTCTTCACTAGCCGGCAGTCGCGTCCATGCGAGCTGCCGGCGGGCGCGCACTATGATGCGGCGGTTTTGCCGCCGATGACGTCATCAGCGGCGACACCGCCGCATCATAGTGCGCGCCTGCCGGCAGCTCGCATGGACGCGACTGCGGCTTGTGAAGAATGCAGAGAGAAGCCGACGCTGAGGATCCGGGAGCCGCCGCCGAGGATCCGGGTGTCGGAGGGTGAGTATTAATTTTTTTTATTGACTCGTGTATAAGCCGAGGTAAGATTTTTCAGCACATTTTTTGTGCTGAAAAACTCGGCTTATACACAAGTATATACAGCATACCAAAAATAGAGATTAAAAATTGAGGGCACCCCTAAAACCAACAATGGGGAAAAAAATATTTAGCCAGCCACCAAGTGTGCAAGTTCTTTAACTTAATTTGCTTCACTTTCTTGAGGGCTCAGTTTCTACGACTTTCACTGTGCGCTCCTAATGATACATCTACTTTATTCTTTGGGTTCGGTATGATCACGGTAATACCAAATTTATATAGGTTTTATTATATAATTAGCTATGTTATCTGCAATATGCATTAATCCCCGTGGGGCATATTTATCATGGCCTCTGCGTGTAGAGGCCCTGAAATAATCGCAAATGCTAGCTTATTATTATTGTTAGCTATCTTGTGGGGCGTGAAGGGGGATGTGGCCAGCCGGGAGTACCAGCCTGCCTGATACATCAAGAGTCTGAAACCTCTTGTTGTATCGCGCTGTGAAAATGCAGTGGCACTCGTGCGCCGTGTATGATGAATATTCCAACATGTATGAGGCGTGCAGTTCCTGAAATTTAGCAATTTTTAGGGGGATTTTTATATAAGTGTGTAACGTCCATGCCAAAATGTCCCTCTATCTGCAGTTGACAGGTGGTGTTAATTTTGTTTTTTGTTTCCTGTGTGTGTGATCTACGGCTTAGGCCTTTATTGTGTTTGGAATGATTGAGCCAAACCCTGCTCTCTACAGTTTAGCTCTTTCCAGCAAGGGTTACTAGCCTGATGGAAAGCTTCTCCAGTCTGCTGCTGGATGTGTGTCCAGGATCTGATTTATATACCTGGCTAGATATAGTACGACTATCGACTATCCCTTTTGTTCTCCAATTATGTACTATACTTACTATCTCGTTGTGACCCGGACTTCTGACCTTGCTTTCTGTGCTGTTTGTTTGTCAGTCTTGTTTCATGTCTGCACTGTAGCTTAGGGAAGGACAGACGTCCAGTTACTGCCCACCGCTTAGGGTGGTTAGCAGTAAGTAGGAAGTTGACAGCTTAATGGGCTCATTGTAGGGCTCACCATCTTGTCTGTTTATCCTTGTTCTCCAAGCCACCGCCTAGCCCCTCACTCACCAGGGAGTGGTTAATGATATAGCAGAGGCGGCTCACTCATTTCCTCCTCATCCTACCCTCAGGAATTCCTGCAGCCTAGTTAGCATTGTCCGTGCCAGTAAGGGGGTGGGGTAGCTTGACTGTATAATGCAGCTCTCCACCTCCATGACAGGAACAGAGGACAACAATAAAGCCTTTTTTTAGAAGAATGGTGGCTCTAATACCATGGATAGAGGCATCAGTGGAACATATGACATTTAATGGAAACCTGTCATCAACAATTGACCTTATAAACCACTACTACAGCTCAATTCAAACATGATTTTCTGGATGGTGCCACCACAATGGGACATGAAAGAAACATTAACTAGAAGGTATTACACTGCTTGCCAACTTACTGGTAGTTGTTCATTAGTTCAATTTCTGCTGACAAGTTCCATTTAACTGGTGACCAGTTCTCTTTAAGTCCGAAACTGACTGCAACTGTTAATGTTATATTTCTAGTTACTGTATATACTCGTGTATAAGCTGAAAAAACTCACCTCCGGTGTCCGGATTGCTGGCGCGGGTCCTGATCTTCAGCGCGAAGCTCCCGATCTTCGGCGCATCCCTCCGTCATCAGCACCGAAGATCGGGTGTCTGTAAATTACATGGGGGGTGTCTATATACTACATGGAGGCTGGCTGTATACTATATGGGGGCTGGCTGTATACTACATGGGGGCTGGCTGTATACTACATGGGGGCTGGCTGTACGCTACATGGGGGCTGGCTGTACGCTACATGGGGGCTGGCTGTACACTACATGGGGGCTGGCTGTACACTACATGGGGACTGGCTGTATACTACATGGGGGCTGGCTGTATACTACATGGGGGCTGGCTGTATACTACATGGGGTCTGGCAGTATACTACTCGGGGCTGGCTGTATACTACATGGGGGCTGGCTTGCTGTATACTACACCCTCGGCTTATGCTTGAGTCAATAGGTTTTCCCAGTTTTTGGTGGTAAAATTAGGGGTCTCTGCTTATACTCGGGTCAGCTTATACTCAAGTATATACGGTACATTTCTGCATTTTAATGCTGAAATTGGGATAAACACAGTATGCTGTACCTAGGTGGTTGGCACACATGGCAGCTTAAAGCGCCGGCACCACTGGAACACTGGACAATGACCCCAAACAGTTCTATGTATGTATGCATTACATCTGTGGTTGCCACAAACAATGGGATATCTTGATGCTTTGTCAACTTCATAATATCAACCATTTCAGACAAGAGTCTTGCCTATAAATATATAAAATATTTTATGAAATTAGATGTGAAATTCATTGTAGATATAGTGATAAATTATATTTTTAAAAAATCAGTTTATTTTTGTTTTGCTTTTAGTTGTGCCAAGCTCTGTGGCTTATTACTAGTATAACAGCTGGTACATAGTGTATGTTTTTTTTTTTAATGTAATCCAAGTACAGAGCTTGAAGGATTTAGTTTTTAACATTTTCTTGTCACTGTACTGTTTGTTCTAGAATTTAAGAGTTGAATAGTGGTGGATTTGGCAAACCTGTAAAGAGTGCGTGGATGTATGGAACAATGTTAAAGCCAGTTCAGGCAGATACCAGGAAAATAAAAATGTGCATTAACTGCATTAAATAAAAGGGAAAAAAGGCGAGGTGACAAGAGGATTGGCTATTACGCCACTTCATCCAGATGTAGTTTGTTCTCCTCTCCAGACCATCTGCTGTCCTTCATTATATCCACCATCGTAGTCAATAATGCATCTAAAAATAAGCCTGCTAACAGACCATTTTCCAGTGGCGCAGCCTGTAATTTTCAGGCCTCTGTCTATAAATGTGGGCACTTCCTGACCACTGACAAGCACCCTACTACTGCTTGAGTTTCCCTGTATGGCTCTTCAATATGGCTCTACAAAGCCACTCCGAAGAGAATGGAGTAGCCTGATTCCCGTGTGCACAGTTTTTTTTGTGCTGCTACATTATCAGCTATTTTGGCACTGGACTGCACTACACAAGGGGGTGGCAGTGCTTAGTGGATAACAATGGCATGGGTAAAAAAGTGTTTTACTAAGTTAAAGGGGTATTCCCATTTCGGCAAATTTATGTTATTGTTTGTTTGATAAAAAAACAAAATACAAGTTTCCAATATACTTTCTGTATCGATTTCTCATGGTTATCTAGATCTCTGCTTGCTGTACTTCTATAGGAAGCTTCTAGGTTTACTTCCAGTGGACAGAAATCTGACCATGGTCACACAGGTGCATTGATCGTAGAAGTAGAAAACAGGACGTGAATCCGCGCTTCTTAGATTAAATACTTTGTTTCGGAGTTGGACTACGCATTTCGGGGGCGTAACGCTCCCTTCTTCAGGTCCGTACAAATACACAGGGTTCTGGTTAAAAATACATATTTGTAAAATTTTGGTCTCAGTGGTACAGGACAAGTCCATATTAGTATACCTGCATTTTAGCAAATATGAGTGCATGAGAAGATAAAAACTATTATCTTTAAAACATATTGCTAGAGTCATTGTACATTACATCATGTAGTTAATATACATAGCCAAAAATAAAATAAAAAGGATGGTGTGATATTATAAAAATACAGAAAACATATACACTCACCGGCCACTTTATAAGGTACACCTGTCCAACTGCTCGTTAACGCTTAATTTCTAATCAGCTAATCACATTGCGCAACTCAGTGCATTTAGGCATGTAGACATGGTCAAGACAATCTCCTGCAGTTGACTCACAGAGAGTAATCAGGGCTGTGTGATATAACGAGATGTGCACCTGTGTGACTATGGTCATAGTATCATAGTATATAAGGCTGGAAAAAGTCCATCAAGTCTAACCTTTAAGAATTAAATAAATGTTTTATCCCCATAACCCGTGAACATGTACATAGAGTCCGCCATAACAACCTCCTGCGGCAGAGAGTTCCACAGTCTCACTGCTCTTACAGTAAAGAACCTTTGTCTATGGTGATGGTAGAATCGCCTCTCCTCTAGGCGTAGAGGATGCCCCCTTATCCTGGTCACAGGCCTAGGTATAAAAAGATCCTTGGAGATCTCCCCTCAGTGAATAATCCCAAATTTTGTAATCTGTGAGGAATTGATTCAGAAAGTATATTGGAAAATTGTATAACTTTTAATGATTCAAACAATAACATGTATTTGCTGAAAGGGCAACACCCCTTTAACTCCATTCCCACTCCAGTCAGCTGTTTCCATCTGCTGAAACTCCTATTCTACTGTTAGATGATGTCCTGTATTAGGGTAGGACAGAACTAATCGCCCCAGCAGAGACCACAAAAAGTTTTCAGTGCTGAGGTCAGTCATCGACAGGCATCAGTGTAAGGTATGTTTATGTTACTTATTTTGACGCAATAGCCCACATTTATCAGAAGTGCAAAGTGTGTCAGATAATTAAATAGCGGCACACGCTCTACATGAATTTGGCGTGCCCTGCACTGCTCTGGAAGTGTGTACCAACCTTTTTTTATGCACTTTTAACGTAGAGTGTGCAACACAATTCTGTCGAGTACATGTGGTGCACGGTCCACTCTGCACTGGAACGCCCCTTTAATTGCAGAATTTTGTGGTGCGGCTGCCACACAATACTGGCCCAGACACTTTATAAATACATGTGCAAGCAGTTTGCATGTTCTTTTCTGTGCAGTCAGACAGAAAACTGGCAAACACTTTACATGGGCCAATGTTTCCTTAAAGCAGCTCTTACTTTGGTTTGGATAACCCCATTCAATGTCAGAATGAAAGTATTTTACTACAATATTTGACTGAATTAAGTATAAACATTACAGTAGTTTACACTGTCAGTCACTGTCTTGGTTGTACTAAGTTTATGGGAATGTTCATTAGACCTGAATCATTTTTACCACCCCTTCTTTTACAGGAGCTGGGTGCACACAATGTAAGTTGAAATAAAGTGTGCTCTATCAATGATTGTACAGGTATTACATTTAAAGGGATATTCTCATATGGGCATTCACATTTGATTTGGTTCCTCTGCTATATTTATATATAATATATATACAATTCTTTAATTCCAGGTTATTTAAAAAAATGTACCTGGGTGAATATTCATCATAAATGCAGCTATGTTGTTTCAAAGAAACAAGATCGCTGTCCTTGGATACGAACACCCAACACCCTTGCAGCGGAGGCCATGCATGCACTATCGAGGAGTGTTCTAGGCTTCTCTTCAGTCCTAATGATCTTGGACATGTTATATAAGATGGCAGATCATGACTGGTTTAGGCAGCATCATCTTTACTTATTAAATTATTTTATTCTGTTCCCTTATAAAGAATGGATGGACCATTATGCAAGCTCTTTTACCTGAGCCCTCGCCATATAGCAGCAAGCACTTACCGATCGCTACCATCGACCCCGGAAAGTAAACCCGTCCATCGCCACCGGCAAAGCTGCCGGTGGTTTCAAAAAGATGGCGGCACATGGGCGCTGTCATCTTGGTGAAGACTGTCACTCCCCATGACGTCATCGTGGAACCGCGATCGGTTGCCATAACAGCCGTGGGGTTTCGAAAAACTTGAGGGTGTCTCGTTATAACCTATTCATTACAATGTGCAATTCTCAAATCGTAATGAATGAGGAGGAAAATCCCCATTGTAGTATGGCAGTGTATGGTAGGATCAATCAGACAACCTAGGGTTAAAGTAAGGGGGTTTGAAAAATATTAAAAATAAAAATAAGTAAAAAAAATATTAAAAAAAAATTCTAATCACTCCCCCTTTCCCTAGAAGTAAAATAAATATAAATAAACAGCAAAAATATAAACACATTAGGTATTGCCCCGTCCGAAAATGTTCAATCTATCAAAATATCACAATATTTTTTTCACTGTGTTTAACCCGGTAATGGAAAATGGCGCTGGAAGTTGAAAATGACACTTTTTTGCCATTTTGAAAAATATAAAAAATTCAGTGAAAAAGAGATCAAAAGAGTGTACAGTCCTAAAAATAGAAGCATTGAAAACTGCATCAAAAGTTGGACAAAAAATGACACCACCCACAGCTCTGTACACCGAATTATGGAAAAGTTATTAGCGCCAGAAGATGGCAAAATAAAAAAAAATTGTACAGGAGGTTTTTATTTTTATAAATGTATGAAAACATTATAAAACCTATACATGTGTTATCCCCGTGATCGCACTGACCCAAAGAATAAAGTAGACCTGTCATTTGGGGCAAACAGTGAAAGCCGTAATATCCAAGCCCACAAGAATGCGGCACAAATGCGGTTTTCCACCGATTTCACTGCATTTGGAATTTTTTTTCCCAGTACATATTAAATACTGTCATTAAGAAGTACAATTTGTTACACAGAAAACAAGCAGCCACACAGCTCTGTACATGGAAAAACAAAAAAGTTATAGATTTTTGATGGTGGGGAGTGAAAATGGAAATGAAAAATAAAAAATAGGGCCAGGTCGTTAAGGGGTTAAGGATGTAGCATTGCCAAGTCACACACAACCACAGTCTTTCCCACCATTCCCTCTGAATTCTCTTCAGCCACACAGAGGTCTTTCTCTGTCACTCTCTAAAGGTTCTAGCAAGGCATCATGTAGCATTTCATACTCCTTCATACAGCCCGTGCAGGGGAAAGTAAAGGCAGCTTGATGGTAGCAGTACGACCAGTTAATTGGGAACTGGCAGGGCAGGTAACGATGAATATGCAGGACTCGCCTACTGTGATTGTACTCACCTCTGCTCATTTGCATATAAGTATACAAACTGATTTTATAACATTGCAGCCAAGGCAATGAATCATTTAGGTATGAGGGCAATGCATTGTAATAATAGTTATAACAAAGTATTTAATTTGGGAGGGTTAATTTGAATATCAGATTCCCTTTAAGCTTCTCTTGTCTGCTTTGTGTTTAGTAAACTGTGCAGATCGACTTTTACTATACTGTTTAGTTTATTTCACAGATATTTGGAGGGATTCTTCAAAACAGGGAAGTAGTTGAAAGAACCGAAAGCTTATTTAACAACCAGGCCTATTGTTTAGGTCTAAAATATTTTTTATGTTTATTTCTAACAAAAGTTATTATATCAAATGTCACAATACACATGAAAAACCAATAGTACAATTTATCATCATTGCTTATACTGAATAATTACAAGGGAAAGGACTTTTATGGCTGAAATACAAGCTCGCCCCACTTTCCCTGTCCTTTCATACAAAACTCATCCATCTCCTGGCGGAGAGCGAGAAAAACAAAAAAGGAAAGTGAAAGGGCCAAGAAATCATTATACAGGTTTCTGAGACTTTATATCACATTCCAAATCTTACTCAATTAATTTGCTTCCTAACACTCATATAGTGAGTATTATTTTGTATAATAATACTTCTGTGTTTCTTGAAAGCTGTACTAGCATGGAGGTTTTTTTTTAATATTAGGAATGAATTAATCTATAAAAGCTATTTTACTTTTAAACGTAATCAATCGGCAACACTTGTGTTAGTTTTGCCATTAATAAGCTTATTGTCATTGCCAAGACAAATTAGTCATGTGTGTTAGGAAATGCTATTTTCATCCTGTACAACTGGGAAAATGTGAGCAGTATGAGACCTAATACTCCTATAAGTGGTCTAAATGTAGCTACTACTGGACACTTGTATCTGGAAGCAGGGTCTTTAACCACTTATCAGCTTGTTTTCAGCTTAATGACCAGACTCGATTTTTAGAATCTGACATGTGTCACAATAATTAGTTATAACTTTGGAACGCTCTAATATATCCAAGTGATTTTGAGAATGTTTTCTTTTGACACATTGGACTTCATGTTAGATGTAAAATTTAAGTGATAAGTTTTGTGTTTCATTCTGAAAAAGAAATGAAAATTTGGCAATAGTTCATAAAAATTCTTCATTTTTAAAGTTTGAAATCTTCTGCTTTTCAGTCAGGAAGTAAAACTACCCAAAAAGCTTGATAACTAAAATTTCCGGAATGTCTGCTTTATGTTGAGATGATATTTTATGCGTTCCTCTCATTTTTCTAGGACGTTTTGAGGCGCAGAACTTTAGGTGTGATTTTTCACCAAAACTCATATTTTGAGGGAAAACAGCTTCCAAGTGACTTTGAAAGGCCTAAATAATAGTAAAACCCCATAAATTACCCCACTATAGAAACCTCACCCCTTAACATTTGTATAACAACTTCTATTAAGTCAATTTACCCTTTTTTTTTTAAATAAATTCATTTAGACCAAAACTGACCGTTTCATAATGAATAAAATGATGAGATGCTCTACAAAGTTTGATGCCCAATTTCTCCCGAGTGTACTGATACCCCATATGTGGTGGTAAACTGCTGTACGGGAAGACGGCTGGCATAGAATGAAAGCAGCGCCATACACAGCAGATTTTTATTGTCACAATATACAAGTTCTAAAATTTTATTTTTTTCTATGATATGAACAAATGAGGGCTTATTATTTCTGGGGTGAGATAAACTTGTATAGATAATTTATTTTGGGGTTCTATAGCTTATTCATGAAATTTTATTAACTATTTCAAGGGGGACACAAACAATCATAAATTTTTAGTTTGGATTTTTAGCACTTTGTTTCCCCCGCTCACCGTAGCGTAAAGCTACGATTGCAGTGATACCTGATTACCTCATTTATACAGTGTTTCTTATCTTTGCTCAATTTTACTGAGTGAAACCAATATTGGAGAAAATCGCATTGTTTTTACTATCTTTTCAGGGGCATAACTTCTGTATTTTTCTGTTGACAGTTCTGGTTGAGGGCTTATTTTTATGCGAAAAGTGTTTTTCTTTTCAGTAGTAGCATATTTTAGATCACTTTTTACAACAGTTATTGTTATCTTATTTGATGAAAAATTGTATATTACGGGAAGTTTTTTGTGGGTTTTTTTTTCCGTCGTTCACCAAGCGGGTTTTTATTTAGATTTATTGTACAGACAAAATTACACGCTGCTTTTAGGATAGGACCTAACTTGCTGATCCTGGGGGTCTCAGTGATCACACACCCAGAGATCTTTAGAACGGGGAGACCAATGGAGTCTGAGGTACCTTCTTCAGACACATCGTTTCTCCCAGAGATTAGCAGAGCAGCCAACCGTGCATGTCTGTGCTGCCTCCTTCATCTCTATGGAGCAGACAGAGCTCTCTAATAGTAAAAGACTCTATGATACTTTTTCCCAATCCTGTCACTGGCCTTGATGTTGAAGACCTGACCATTTACTTAAAAGAAGAAAATGCTTTTTTATCCAGCAGGAATTTTACAAGCACCAAGTATGATCTCTATACAGATAAGTCCAAAGGTAACTTGTCTTTACTTATTCTTCTGTATCTCTTTGCAGTGTTACTGTGGGCCTCCAGTTCCTCCTCAGGATGCTTCACTCCAATAGCCTTAAAGGACATCTACCACCAGGATGAAGGATTGTAAACCAAGCACACTGACATACTGGTGTGTTCCCCTTCTGGCAGGATCTGCTCTTCTTTAAGCTTCGTATGCCCTTATTCTTAATTAAGAAGGCTTAAAATATTATGAAAATGAGGGGCTCTTCGTTCCATAAATATCAATAGAGCCTGGAGCACCTCCGGCTCATTTGCATAATTTTAAAAGCCTTTAAAAAAACAGGACTTAAGAAATTAAAAGAAGAGCAGATCCTACCAGAGGGGACATACACCTGCATGTAAATGTGCTTGGTTTACAATCCTTGATCCTGGTGGTAGATGCCCTTTAAGGACACTGCTCTCTTTGGTTTATTAATATGGCTAATTAAAATCTGTCTTTTTCTAATTGCTTGCAGCCCAAATGGGGAAAGCCTTATAGTGTGTATATAAATGTTACTTTCAACACTACAGGATTGTACCCACTGGTGCTATAAACAGAGACAGACAGTATATCATTGTCACATTAACTTGTGAAGACATATATATCTTTCAGAAATGGTTGATTGAATAGGATTTGGATGATAAACGTTTTACATTAATGGTCACTTTCTCTGCATCTCATATGACATCTAGGAGCATAATATTTCTTCTGTTTTCTACAATAGGTTTATTCAGATGAGTGAAATGCACTTTAATGGCTCCCACGTTCCTCTCTAGCGTTGCCGAAATCTCATCACCCTCCAAAAGTAGCCTATTTTCTGAAGTATTTTATGCACTTAATGTTCATGGTTCATTTAGCCCTTTTTCTCTGTCCTTCAGTGCACTTTTTATGGTGGTATTATTTGACATTAAAGAGTTGCTCTGTCAACAGCCGTTAAATTAGGTTTTTGTTCCGGCTGAGAGGAGCTCTGGTGCGGATTTTAAGTCTTTGCCAGCTCATCACTTCATGACATCCCCTGTAGAAGTCTGCCACAGATTTTGTCTGACTGTTTTGAGACTGTTCTGTAGGGCAAAATAATTAGGTTTTAAATAAACTAAATATGTATATATATTTTAACAGTTTTAATTGTAACAATTGAAACAATAGAACACAATAAACAATTACAATACATGACCGTATTTCTGGTTTATCTAGGATTATATCCAGACAAAGTTGCGCATAACACATAGAATATCTGTACAATGCAATCATCCTTTTCATACAATTCTGGCTTCTCAAAAGCTGCTATACATATGTGTGTTACGGCATAATATTTGTCTCAAATATTAAATTAAATAAGGAACATACCGTCTGTGTCTGCTATTGAAGACATTGGCTCACATTTATTAAAACATTTGCGCCAGTTTTCTGTCTGAGTTTGCACTGAAAACATGCAAACTGCCTGCTCATGTATTTATGAAGTGTTTGCAGCAGCCGCTCCACAAAATTCTGCACCTAAAGGGGCGTTCCTGTGCAGAGTTGGACCGTGCGCCACATTTTGTTACAGCAACTCAAGAGAATTTTGCTGCTATGTTAAAGCTGCACCAAATAAAATGTGGTGCACACTTCCCGAGCAGGGCAGGGTGCACCAGTATTCAATAATCATTTCAATAATAAATAAAAACTTCACATAGCTATGCCCACATATGCCACATATACCTCTGAGCTTTACATTTATTTTATAAATATGTAAATGAAGGAAGGAGGAAAAAACGCACTGGATCATGGAAGTAAAGGGATGGGAGCTAGAGCCAAGAGGTGCTCTGCTCATTCCCCGAAGCACTTCAGTCTAATTTGCATATTCCTAAAGGTATCTGTTAAGGAGATCGCACTGGTTTCGGAAGCCATCTTGACTACTGTCCGCCATCTTAGATACAGCAGACATGTTCGCTGACCACTGTCCAGTTAAATTCATAATTCAAACTTCAGTTCTTTTTTTATTTAAAGTCTGCCTGTAAGGATTTCTCCTTGACACTTGTTATACATAATTGCTCTCCTTCTTATCTTGTTGTCTAGCATTGTTTATCTTCTAGAGACATTCTCAGTACTTTTTGTAGCTTTTGATAATATAAACAATATCTGTGTACAAGGTCCCTGAGAACTGAGCACAATTAATTAATTGTTTTTTTTTCCAGAATGTGCTGATGTCCAATAGCTTTACAGTATACTTTTCACGCCGTTTTGATTACTCTTCTGTCTGTGATATTATGCATTTTGAGATATTAAACGGGAGAAGATCTTTACATACACTAAGAGATTGACATGTCTTAGTTTTGTGTTGAAGTTCCCGGTACCAGGACAACCATGAAATGGTTAATTAGGACTCACCTTACAAAAGTCAAGAGGGCTGTTGGGGCCCTGCATAAAAATCCCTATCAGTATCTTTTAGCATAAAAGGATCAACTGGAATATAAAAACCAAGAAATAGGTGGCATGCGTGGGCATAGCCTTACATAACATAGCAATAAGTTCAGGCAGGTAAATCATGGTGACTGACACCGTAACAATGCACTGTATGCACAACCTGCTGATTAAATGGCAGCCACTGAATTTCGATATATGCAGATGATCCTAAATTCTGTAAAGTAATGAACGCAGATCAGAATATTATAATATTATGTAGGAGGATAGTCTAATATAAAAGAGGGATTTTTGGAAGCTGGAGACCTGGGCGAAGAAATGGCTAATGAAGTTTAAAGTAGATATCTGTTATACACGTGGGCCATGGATACTTTACTTGCTAAAACTGCAGTAGAAAATGATTTGGGAGTACAGGTGGACGGTAAACTCAATTTTAGTCTCCAGTTAGATAATCATGACAAGGAATCACTCTTTGTTCAGTTCACTAGTCAGGTACAATTTTGGCTTCCGAATATTGAAAAGGACATGGCTGAATTGGAACGGGAGCAGAGTTATTCAGTTTAGAAAAAAGACAATTCAATTTACAAATATCTATATCTGAATAGGCAGTACAGAGATCTTTCTAATTATTATTTATTATTATTAATGATCTTTTTATGCCTAGACCTGTGACCAAGACAAAGGGGTCATCCACTATAAGAGCAGTGAGGCTGTGGAGCTCTGCCAAAGGAAATTGTGATGACTGATAACTTTGTTCATGATCAAGAAGAGCCTATATGCCTTTCTGCAGAGCAAAAATAGTAGTACAATATGTTATAGTTCCTGTTGATCTAGTCAGTTAAGCGGCGTTCACATAAACGTGTGTGATTTCTCCAGTCCTGTATTTCCGTGCTGTATTAATCCATTTATATGTGATGATTCTCATCCGTATGTGCACTTATGTCACCGTATCCGTACCGTATTCTTATAATATATGGATGGATTGATCCAATTGATGGACTGCTGACAGAATGCACCTCCCATTGGTTCTGCATATTGCATGTATATATGGCAGCCTACGGTGCACAACCATATGCAGCATGTATGCAACAAGTATTTTATACGAAGCGGATTTACATGAAAAAATAGGACATGCTCTATATTTTTACTCGGCTTACTTATGGTACAGTACGGTGGACAATACAGACATGTAAATAGATGGCTGTATTACCTGTTGAAATGAATGGGATTGTATGCTATCAGCATATGCGGCCATTTTCCTACGTTCCTATTATTCCTTACTCTGAATACAATATTAGGGTCATAAAGGAATTTTTCCCTACTGTGGGCCAGTTCCTCTGGATCAACAATGTACGGTTTTCTACCATGATACTACTGTATGTATCACGATAGGAAATGTGTCAGCATAAAAAAATAGGTTATATGTTATATGACCATAAATGCTAAACAAGGGACTTTCTTTAGATTTTTGTGTGTGAGGTGAGAGCTCTTATCTCTTTTCTGCATTTTATTGTTACAAGCTACATTTCCACTTTCTCCTCTTTCACAGAAAGGGAACCTTCCAACCTTTGAAAAGGCAAGCTACTGGCGATAATCTGTAATGCAACTCTCTTAGATTCTCTCATGCTTGAATAACAATATAAAAGAACCTGAGCTAACCTATAACCTGTGCAATATGAGCTGCTAACACCTACAAGAATAAGTGTCTTCTTATCATATAACTGTTCAAAAGTGATTCTGCCATTTCTTGGCTACGCTTTAATGCCCATGTAGAGCAAGGATCTTCTGCCTTTACTAATAACAGTGGATGCCAAAGAGTTTTTTTTTTTTCTCCAAATGTCAGGCTAGTTTATTTCTGCCTGTGAGCCCTGAAATAACCCACACCCGCAGCTGAAGTGTGACGAACAGATACGTCACACGTCAGTAAGAGGTTAAATGGGGAATTGGTTGGTAACCCCTTCCCGACATGTGACAAAAAAGTACGTCATACGTCGGGTGAGGGTGCATGTAGAGGGCTCACATGCTTCAAAAAAGATACTGTAGAATGGCAGTATATGGTAGGATCGATAAGACCACCTAGTGTTAAAGTACCCAAAGGAGTCTGAATAATAGTAAAAATTAAAATTAAAAAAAGGAAAAAAAATTATGATAAAAAAACCTAAAAATTCAAATCACCCTAGATTTCCCTAGATGAATTCAATGAAAAGTGATCCCTCGGTCGTACAGTCCTAAAAATGGTAGCATTGATAAAGTCATCAAAAGTCACAAAAATATAACACCACCCACAGCTCCGTAGCATGAAAAAATTATTAGCGCCAGAAGATGGCAAAAGAAAAAAAAAAAATCATTTGTACAGGAGGTTTTCATTTTTGTAACTGTATGAAAAAATTATAAAACTATACAAATTTGGTATCCCTGTAATCGCACCGACCCAAAGAATAAAGTAGACATGTCATTAGGGGTGTACAGTGAAATCTGTAAAATCCAAGCCCACAAGAAAACTTAGCAAATGCGGTTTTTCACTAATTTCACTGCATTTGGAATTTTTTCCCGCTTCCCAGTACATAGCATGGAATATTAAATACCATCACCATGAAGTGCAATTTGTTACACAGAAAACAAGCCCTCACATAGCACTGTACATGGAAAAATAAAAAAAGTTATAGATTTTTTTATGGTGTGGAGTGAAAAATGAAAACGCAAAAACTAAAAAGGGCTGCGGCGGGAAGGGTTGCAGAAGAAAAAGGGTAAACTTAATATTAGTGACCAAGGCATCTGCTAATAAGACAAATAACACTTTGGCTTTATCGAAATCACTGGTAAGGCCACACATGGAATATAGTGTACAGTTTTGGGCACCAGTGTATAAAAAAGATATTCTTGAGCTGGAACGGGTGCAGAGGAGAGCAACCAGGATTATTAGGGAATTGACAGACTAGAATATTGTTATATACTACAAAACTTGTGGTTATTCAGTTTATAAATAAAACGGCTGAAGGGAGACCTCATTACAATGTATAAATACATGAACAGGCAGTACAAGGATCTCTCCAAAGATCTTTTTATACCTAGGCCTGTGACCAGGACAAGGGGGCATCCTCTGCACCGAGAGGAGAGAAGGTTCTACCATCACCATAGATGGGGATTCTTTACTGTAAGTGCAGTGAGACTGTGGAACTCAGATGATTACTATAGCCGATATTTTGTACATGTTCAAGAGGGGCCTGGATTAATTACTTGAGAACATCAATATCAAAGGTTTTGGGTACAATAAATGATGTTCATATTTGATGTTGATCCTGGGAACTATTCTGACTACCACTTTTTGTGGCTGGGAGGAGTTTTTCCCTAACTTGGGCCAACTTGCTTCATCCTTGTAGGATTTGATTGCCTTCCTCTGGATTAACAAGGATTATAGGTTTGACTTGATGTACTGAATACTTTTTTTCAACCTTATCTACTATATAATTGACACAATGTTTTACATTTGAAGTCTGTAACTAATAATACTATAAAAACAAATCTTCTTAGACAATGATTATATGTGATTTTTGCTGATGCACAGTAAATTCTATTTTTCCCACAGGGATATGAAAGGAATTATAGTCACACTAAGTGACTGTGGTCATTTACAGTGCTCTTACTTTGGAACTGATCCGTCTCTATTTCAAGCTCCTAAAGTGGAATCCAGGGACATAAATTATGAAGAACTGGATACAGAAATGAAGGAACTTCAGAGAATTATCAAAGAGGCTACAAAAACGCAAGGTCAGCAAAGTTACTTTGTTATTTGAGCTCAAATGAAATACAGACTATTGGGGCACATTTACTTACCCGGTCCTGTCGCAATCCTGGGGTCCGTTGTCTGACGAGGATTCAGGTCTGCCGGGATTCACTAAGGTTGTGCGCCCGATATCCAGCAGGTGTCGCTTCTGCGCCGAGGTCCGCCGGAGTTCACCTTCTTCTTCCTGGTGCATGTAAGTGCTGATCTTGTGACACAATTCCTTTTTTTAAATTCCGCTGTGTGCCACAATCCGATCGCGTGCGCCAAAACCCTGGGCAATTCAGCGCAAAATGGCACAATTCGGAAATATTCGGGAAAACCCGACGGAATCACGGCCGTAGGACCCTTAGTAAATGTGCCCTAATGAGTTCCAATGAGAACCAATCAGATCATTGCTTGGCTTTTTTTGTAACCCGGGCTAAAAAAAAAAGCAATAACTGGTTGCTCTGGGCAACTATATGAATTTTGAAATCCTTAAATGTTAAAAAAGGGAACACTTAAACAACACAATGTAACTCCAAGGAAATCCTACTTCTGTCAAATCAACATGTCCAGCTATAAATCAACACTTATTGTGAAATTATTTCTCCTGCTGTTGGTTGTCTACAACCCACAGAAGTTACTTGGGTAGTGCGGCTCATCCAAGATGGAACATCAGTGCGAGGTGTTTCAAGAAGGTAAGTTCTGTCTGTCAGCACAGTGTCCAGAGCATGGAGCAGATACTAGGAGACAGGCCAGTAAACCCGCAGATGTTGAGTGGCATGTAAGAGGGCAACAAACCAGCAGCCGGACCACTGCTAGAACCCTACAACATGACATCCAGCAGCCACTTATATCCATGTGCCTGGAGTCTGAAGTCCACAAGTCATTGTTGGGGTTACATTTGTTAATTTGCAAAAAGGTTTTATACAACATCTGAGATGAATAAATAAAAATTAAAAAGACAGAAAGACAGATGTTATAGAGTAAATATGAAATTTATTTTATTTAATGTCAAAAATAAGGTGTAAAAGAAATTTTAAAAATCCCTTAACAGGGAAAACAAGCCAAAAATCCCCCAGAATCCTGCCCAAGTAAAGTATTCATCAAATATACAATGCAACGTCAAATAATGGTATTAAAATGTAGTAATGTTAGTATAAGATGCTACAATACATGAATCCCCTAGTGGGAATGAAAGCAGAAATATAGAAAATTACATTACCAGAAGATCAGTGCAGGGCTGGAGAAACCGGGAGATCACATGTTCCCCACGCGTATCGCCTGTCAAGCAGGCTTCCTCAGGAGTTACATTTGTTCTTACAGTCCAACACCATGCAGGTCGATTCATATCACGAACTGTATTACATTCCTTTTATATCTATATTGTAGGCAAATAAATAAGGAGACATTTAAATAAGGACGTTTAAAACTAGGATGAATTATTACACACAAAAGTAGCAAACCCGTTTGGTATGGGTGCATTGGTTAAATAGAGTAATACCAAATAAGTTCAAAAAACACAAAATAATTTATTATGCATAAGTTCACTTTATTTCAATTAGTGTAAATATTAAAAATAGACATAATACGGCAGAAAAGGACAGACTACTATGGAGAAAAAATTGTGTGTATATCAAATAAAGGTAGTAACCAGCCTATAAAACAATGGCACACTGAATACAAAGTGTGCAGATATAGTCTGACATAGACAGGAGAATAATACAATATCAAAGATAAACTATCTATAAATATACATCAAAACCTGTAAAGCAGAGGCTGTAGTACTATATCAAGGAAAGGACCACACACAGACAATGCCCCGACACGTGTTTCGCATATGGCGCTTTTTCAAGTGGAGTGTGTTGTATGAATTATTGTAAACCAAGCACACTTACATGCCGTTTTGTGCCCCCTCTGTCAGAATCCAATCTTGCAAAAAACAGATTTTAAAATTATGCAAATGAACCTGAGGGGTCTGGCCTCCATAAGTTTTAATGGAGCATGGGGCTTCTTAGATTCATTTGCATAATTTTCAAAGCCTTTTATGAATAAAAAAATAGCATAAAAAGCTTAAAGAAACATATGTCAACAGCATGTCAATGTGCTTGGTTTACAAGATCTTGGTTTCCAGATTTACTTTAACCCCTTACTGACACTCTTCATACTACGGTGCACAAGGGTAGTGGTTGGACTGAAAGGGCTCACGGGCTGAGTCCTCTCCGCATCCTTTGGGTGTTATCCATGTGCACGCGCCCAGCAAAGCTGCCGGAGACATTTAAATCCATATTGGCGACAAGCAGTTACTGTGATGGCAGGGAGTCTATACTAGACTTCCAGAGCTTTCGTTGAGCCAGAGGCACACGCTAAGAGATCACTAGCAAAACTGCACTATTGCTGTATATGGTAGAAGTAATCCGGCACCAAAGGGTTAAAGTACCCTTGGAGGTGTAAAAAATAGTAAAAAAAAATATAAAACCTTAAAAGTTCAAAGCTGTCCCCCTTCCCCTAGAAATGATATAATAATAAATAAACAGACGACACATAAATTAAGAAGATGCGACCCAAATGTCCAATCTATCTAGTCTTATTAAAGAATAAAGAAGACTTGTAGAAGGCATGGAATATGAAATACCGTCCCTATGATGTGCAATATGCTAAGCAGAAACAAGCCCTCACACAGCTCTCTACAGAGGAAAATAAAAAGATTTTTGAAGGTGGGGAGTGAGAAAAACAAAAAAGGGCCTGCTCCTTAAGGGGTTAAAACAGGACGTCTGTTAACAGGAGTTTAAGATGAGACACGGCTAGGACGGCTATTATGCAACTTACATGTAGTTCTTGTACTTCATTAGGTACATAACTGCATGAACAATTCTCTGGCTATAATTAATATTTTTCTACTTGGTGTCTTCAGGTCCTTGCAGCACATCCACCTACCGTATTTTTCGGCCTATAAGGCGCACCAAAAATCCTTTAATTTTCTCAGTAATCAAAGGTGCGCCTTATAGGCCAGTGCGCCTTATATATGAACTTATACAGAAATGTACTATAGACAAGATGTACTGTACATTTACCAGTGTTTAATAGCTCCAACCCCAGAAATTTCCTGCACCTTCCCACACAGTACACAGGGTCCCTAGCTCCTGAAGTGCCCTGGCACCACAACTAACATTGTGCCCACCCTGCCCTCCCCTAGCACGGAGAGACCGGAGCTGCCATAGTGCCGACCACGAGGCAATCATCATCATCAGTAACAATCCCCCATACCTGACAACCCTGTAACAGGGGAAAGAGAAGGGGCCACAGGGACCCCCACAGGAATAACACCCTGGCTGAGGAGGGAAGGAGAAGGGGCAGAGGGAGACCGCTTAACCCCTGCTGCATCACCCTGCATTAACCCCCAGCAGCCCATACCTCTGAGAACGGAGCTCTCTGACACGCTGAAGACAAGTTTCCCGGGAAGTGTAGCTGGTTTGAACTGTGCACAGGTCTGCCACCTGCTCGTCATTTTTAGGTACTGCATTTGATCCTGCGCCTTATACTCCAGTGCGCCTTATATATGAACCTAGATGTCTTAGCAGGCATTTATTAGAGGTGTGCCTTATAGACCGGTGCGCCTTATGGGCCGAAAAATACGGTAATTCAAAACAATAAAGGGAGTCTGCTTCTGGTGCTCCCATGGCCTCCACTTCTGTTTCTGGTGAACTATTTCCTACACAAATACATCATATAGAGTACTCTGTGTAGCTCAGGGGTCTCCACATCAGCGCTCGCCAAATTAATGTTATCGATGTATCTATTGCAATGTAATGCATACTATCAGAAATTGTATCAGTAATAGTAATATCAGTGATAGTTTGGAAGGCTGGAACACCCCGGAAGGGGGCCCCGGGCAATTGCCCTGTTTGCCCACCCCTGACACTAACCCTAGCAAGCATACTATTTTCACAAGAACTGCATGGTCTGTCTATAAGTTATTTTGTTGAAAAGGGCCACATGTTAAAAAGGACCCAAAAGCTATGGAATGACCAAGAAGTGCAGAAGTCAGGTGGATACACAGCTGATAGTCCTACTGAATAGTCCCACAGAATAACGAGTGGCCATCATTACTTTAAAAAATGAAGGTCAATCAGTTTGAAAAATTGGGAAAACTTTGAAAGTGTCCCCAAGTGCAGTTGCAAAAGCCATTAAGTGCTACAAACAAACTGCTTTGCTTGAGGACCGCACCAGCAATGGAAGACCAAGAGTCACCTCTGCTGTAGAGGATAAGTTCATCCAAGTCACCAGGCTCAGAAATCACTGGTTAACAGCAGCTCAGATTAAAGACCAGGTCAATGCCACACATAAATAGCTGCAAGGAAACCACTGCTAAGGACAGGTAAAAAGCAGAAGAGACTTGTTTTTGCTAAAGAACTGGAATATTACACAAGTGGAAATCTGTGCTTTGGTCTGATGAGTCCAAATTTGAGATCTTTGGTTCCATTGGTGACACTGTTCGAAATCTATTCAAGATTGAAGGTATACTGAACCAGCATGGTTACCACAGCATCTTGCAGCAGCATGCTATTCCATCCGGTTTGCATTAAGTTGGACCATAATTTATTTTTCAACAGGCCAATGACCCTAAACACCTCCAGGCCGTGTAAGGGCTAATTGTGCTATGCCAGATGACCTGGCCTCCACAGTCCCCAGACCTGAACGCAATTGAGATGGTTTGGGATGACCCGGAGCTGAAGGCAAAAGAACCAGCAAGTGCTAAGAATCTCTGGGAACTCCTTCAAGACTGCTGGAAGACCATTTCATGTGACTACTTCTTGGAGCTCATCAAGATTGCCAAGAGTGTGCAAAACACTAAACAAAGAAAAAGAGGGCTACTTCGAAGAACCTAGAATATAAGGCATATTTTCAGTTGTTTCCTTTGTTAAGTATATAATTCTACGTGTGTTTGTTCATAGTTTTGATGCCTTCAGTGTGAATCTACAATTTTTATAGTCATGAAAATACTGAAAACTCTTTGAATGAGAAGGTGTGTCCAAACTTTTGGTCTGTACTGTATGTGTCCCATAACTGTGGCATGATTCATAATTATGAATCGTTAGTCACAGGAGAGAGTTGAGGGGTTGAGATACCCTCACGGCCTACGTTTCAAAAGCCTAATGAAGGGATGAGCAATGGCAGGGTTGTGCCATCTTCCGATCAAAAGTTATTGGATTTAATAAAACCCAGACACAGAGGGTACCTCTCTGGAGGGAGGATGAAATGCAGATCTCCCCCCCCCCCCTCTCAGTGACTTCTCAGCCAGGGATTGGGGGTCAAAAACCCGCTGGGTTTAAATTTTTGAAACTGGAAGAAGGCCTTGTTAGTTCTGGGAACTATATCGTTAGAAGGCTGTCCGGAATTCTCAATGCTGTGTTCCTCAGCCATGATTTCTCTCTTTATCTAATAGTAAGGGTATTTTTTTCCATTATCCCATAACTGTTTGTATGTACTGTATGTATATTGTTTTGTAACTTGTTTTTTTCTCTTTTAATCTGGCAAGTTTGTTTTTTTGCAGTGTATTGTACTTTTATGTATATTAAAGTGTTAACCTTAATTAGTCTACGTAGAAAATCTAAGTTTCCTATAGGATTAAGTTGCTAGGTTCTTTAAACCCTTCTTTCCAAGGCCCTTTTTTCGTTTTTGCATTTTCATTTTTGACTCACCTTCAAAATTCTATATATTTTTTATTTTTCCATGTAAAGAGCTGTCCGATGGCTTGTTCTCTGCGAAACAAATTGCACTTCATAGTAATGGTATTTAATATTCCATGCAGTGTACTGGGAAGCGGGAAAAAATTCCAAATGCAGTGAAATTGGTGAAAAAATGCGGGAAAAAACGGGATTAAATGCAGTGAAAAAACGTTATTATATTTTGATAGATCAGCATTTTTGTATGCGATGATACCTGATGTGTTTATGATTTTTACTGTTTATTTATATATCAGTTCTAGGGAAATTGGGGTGATTTAGAACTTTTAGGTTTTTTCAATATAATTATTTTTAACTTTAACTATTTTTAACTTACAGTATGGCAGTATATGGGGATTTTCCTCCTCATTCATTACAATGTGCAAATCGCACATTGTAATGAATGGGTTAAAACGAGACGGCGTCGGGAAGACCTGTGGCTGTCATGGCAATCAATCGACTCAAACCCAAACTCAACCCGTGAGACCTCTCCATTTACCCACAGCTGCTGTGTGACGTACTATTACCTCACACATCAGTAAGGGGCTAACGTGTGGTTGAGGTGCCTACCCCCTTCTTAGTAGGTAGGTGTTTGCATTGAGTTGGTTTGAGTGCTGAGTAGTTTAGAGTAAATTTATTATATGTACACCATTTTGTGTAGGTGGGCGGAGCTTAAGGACTAAATTCTGGGACTCCATAGAGTAGGTGCACCCTGTGATTGACTCAAGAATAGAGGTTCATCATAATGTGTGACACAATTCTGTTGGACACTGCATGACAAATGTGTCGGGGACACTTTATAAATACCATTTGTACTGAAAAGAACTTGCAAAGTCCGACAAAAACTGATGCAGGGGCTTTAATAAATGTGAGTCTATGTGCTATACAGTACTTATAGAGCTTCTATACTGTATATGTATTTGTATTGGCTATTTATGTTATTGATGTAGGTAATAAATATGGATGGGTTCTTGTTAAGAGTAATGGGGATGTTTTATTAATCTTTACTACAGAGTTCTGTCGTAATTTGCACTTTAAAAAAACTGTCTATACCTATGCTAAGCCAGTCGAAGTTTGCTCCAGTTTTCTGGCGTAAAATAATAATAAGGTGCAAAGTACAACTAGACAGTCCTACACTAGATTTATCATCCAGCATCAGACTTTTATATGAATCTTTTGCAGCATAAGACTTTCTACTCTCTAACTCTCTAACCTTACAACATTTAAATCTGCCTCAAAATCTGTAATCATTTGACTTCTTATGACGTTTGCAAAACGCAACACCTCATCCCCGTTTTTTCTGCTGTCTTTTCTCTGTGTCAGTTTACTTTTTGTCCACTTTTATGTCCTTGATTTTAGTATTTGCCTCTTTCTATATTATTACAACCCATACAAATGACATTTTGTTGCATACTTTAAGCTTGATAAGATTATACAGAATTGCCAGACTTCAGCTTTTAATGTTTTATTATGTGAGTTCATTTTTCAGGACAGTTGGTTCTCATATATATTTTGTAATTAGCTGTCCTTGTGTGCAGAAGCCAAAAAAGTGTGAATCATATTCTAGCATTACAGTACATGTCTAAGCTTTCTGTAGCCACTTAAGCTAATTATTAGGGAGACTAAGCTACCACTTCAAAAATAGAGTTCAGGTTACTGGCACAACTAAAGGAATTTTTAAGTCAGAGTAAAACCGGTGCATTACTTCAGTGACTTTTACAAAGCGTTGCTCATGGTTTTGGTTACTCTCTTATTAACACTTTGGCAGCCTATATGTTAGGAGTGCAGCTTGTGTTGAAAAGTCTCTAGAGGAGATTGAAGGAGTCATAATGGCTCATGGTGTCATGTACTGCAATAATGGCAGACCTAGCCTTTGTGTGTATCTGCTGCTTCTAAGAAAAAGGCTTGCTGTAATTATTGTCCTTCTAGACTACATTGGTACTCTGATAAAATAAATGAGAACAGGCAAAGGAAAGTAACTTTTTTAAATGTTACTGGCTTACATCTGAAGCATATCCTTGTTTTTTTTTACCTTAAGGGACAGCTACCATCAGAATTTCTAATAATAGACTGCCCTAACTTACTTGGTGGTTGTTTTCTACGCACTGAAACCTTTTTTTTTTTCTAAAAGGGGTTTTCCAACCTTTAAAAAAAAAAAAATGGGCTGGAGGGGCTGTAAAATAATTATAAATAAGTACTTGGCATCTCCACTCTGACAACTTTTTCCCGCCTGGCACACTCACCCATCACCTGTTCAAATGCCTGATAGAGCACTGGGACAGAGGACGGCTGGGTGTGGGAGACTGTGAGTTGCGGAGATGGCAAGTACACGTTTATATTTGCCCATCTCTAGATTTTTTTATAAAGTCGGGAAACCCCTTTAAGAAAAAAAAGGTTCCAGGATGTAGAAATTGTGTCCGCAGAGGTATCTCTCTCTCCTAATACAGTGGCAGATGGTAATCAAGGTGTCAGAGGTCATCACCTCCCAGATAGCCCAGAGCAAGTCCGTAATTCTGGTGTTCCCTTTTTTTACCAGCCATGGACCCCCTGGGACTCTCGGGGCCCATGCAGCTGCAAGGTTAGCCATACTGTAATCTGCCATTGTTAACATATGTACATAATATTTTACATGAGGAGATATGTCAGAGCAATGCACTCTTTACTGAAAACCTGCTTCAGGATTATTATTTCACAGTTAATATAAGTCCCACCGATGCCATTCGAAATTCCTGGTTCACGTGAACTCTTAAGCACTGCATTTCATATGAAGTATATGATCGCAAAATAGTATATAAAAATATGTTTCCAATATTCTTTTCAAATATTTATTATACTCCCAATATGTGAAGTAAAAGAGGCCTAAAAATATGTAAAATGTTGCAATCATCCAGAAGGCATATGTACACCAAACTCTGGCCTGACCTGAATTTTGCCATGATGGCTTATTCATTAAAAATGGGCATTAGCAAAGGTCTCTTTTCATTAATGTTTGTAACATAACTATTCTCCACCTATAACTATTAATTATATATTATTTTATAATTCTAGTTTGGTGTCAAAATGTGTATGCAATGACTAGACTAGACTAGAATGTCTATTTTAACAACTAGAATTATTCAGGTGAAAGAAAAATACAATTTAAGTAATCATCTAATGGGCAACACTGCTAATTTTCTCATGTTTTATTATTGCATATATTTAACCAAAAACATACTTGGGATTGTGTACAAAACTATAAAAATTTGATTAACTGTGCACATCTGCAGTACTAGTAGTATTAACACAATGTAAACAGTCCAGTTCCATAAGCACTTGTTTTAATTTAGATCTATTAAATATGGCATGGGAAACAAAATGTTAATTATTTTTTTCTTAAATCTGCTTGACTTGTAATGTCTCCAGAGCCAAGTACTTTACAAGGCATCATGGACATTAAATTATACTGATGTTCAAATGCCAAACTTCTATTAAAACAATTCATTAAGTCATTGAATGCTTCTGCTCTTCCCCGTTGCTGCTCAGAGCCAATCCTGTTCTGCCTCGCAGAGCTCATTTTAAAAGCATTTTATGGAATATTGCCTTAAGAGTCTGGTTAATTTTCAGCAGCAATACTTGTCATTTTAATGTTCGTACATTTATTAATGACAGATATGACCCATGGGGCACCTGCTTTGCCAGATTTAGCTGCTTTCCAGCACAGCAGTGCATTGGTGCCATGGAGTTTAACATCACCATGACCTTGGACTTGCTCTATTTTATCTTTTCAATTTATTTGGACACGTTCATATATATATATATATGTGTGTGTGTATATAGTGTAAGGCAGTGGCTGGAAAGGTCATCAATGGCATCTATATTCCAGCTAGGTTTTTCACCTAGGCTTGGTAAATGGATGGCTATTGATGATTAATCCAGGTTCTGGGGCAGTGTTAATGCAGCTTGTTAGCCCGCACCTGGACCAGGGCTTAATAATTCCCAGCTGCACCATAGGAGGGTCTCTCTGATCCGAGCTAGAGGTGATGCTGTGATTGAACAAGCCTGAAGGTTAAGACTGCCATTGCCTTTATTTTGTATTTAGTAGCCAGAGAGGGAAAAGCTACTGTGTTAGCTAGAGCCCAGACGGGCGGGTCTTTTATTTAGTATTCTGTTTTTGTTGGTTATGAGCCTGTACATGTTGGGCCTGTAAATATACCTGAAAATAAAGACTGGCAGTCAAATCAGTTTTTGGAAGTCTGACTCTGCGTCTCTGTGAGCTGTCTTGGCTGTCACCAGTGAGCTGAACCCCTACAAATAAATGTATATTTATAATAAACACATGCAGTAAAGATTATTCTGTATGTACAAATTGAACTTAAGAACAAACCTACAGAACCTTGAATCTTGTATGTAACCCAGGGACTGCCTTTATGTGTATGTGTAAATATATATGCATACACGGTATACAGTACAGACTAAAAGTTTGGACACCTCTTTGGACACAGAGTTTTCTGTATTTTCATGACTATAAAATTGTAGATTCACAATGAAGGCATCAAAACTATGAATTAACAGATGTGGAATTATATACTGAACAAATAAAGTGTGAAACAACTGGAAATATGTCTTATATTCTAGTTTCTTCAAAGTAGCCACCTTTTCCTTTGATTACTGCGGTGCACTCTCTTGGCATTCTCTTGATGAGCTTCAAGAGGTAGTCACCTGAAATGGTCTTCCAACAGTCTAGAAGGAGTTCCCAGAGATGCTTAGCACTTGTTGGCCCCCTTTGCCTTCACTCTGCGATCCAACTTACCCCAAATCATCTTGATTAGGTTCAGGTCTGGTGACTGTGGAGGCCAGGTCATCTGGCGTAGCACCTCATCACTCTCCTATTTGGTCAGATAGCCCTTACACAGGGCTCAAACACCTTAAACAAGTGTGTTTGTGGTCATTGTACTGTTGAAAAATAAATGATGGTCCAACTAAACGCAAACCAGATCGAATAGCAGGCAAGATGCTGTGGTAACAATGCTGGTTCAGTAAACCTTCAATTTTGAATAAATCTCCAACAGTGTCACAGGCAAAGCACCCCCAAACCATCACACCACCTCCTCCTCCATGCTTACAGTTGGGACCAGGCATGTAGAGTTTATTTCTTCACCTTTTCTGCGTTGCAAAAAGACACGGTGGTTGGAACCAAAGATCTTAAATTTGGACTCATCAGACCAAAGCGCAGATTTCCACTGGTATAATCTCCATTCCTTGTGTTATTTAGCCCAAACAAGTCTCTTCTGCTTGTTGCCTGTCCTTATCAGTGGTTTCCTAACAGCTATTTTACCATGAAGGCTGCTGCACACAGTCTCCTCTTAACAGTTGTTGTAGAGATGTGTCGTCTGCCAGAACGCAGTGTGATAGTGACCTGGTCTCTAATCTGAGATGCTGTTAACCTGTGATTTCTGAGGCTGGTGACTCGGATAAACTTATACTCCCCAGCAGAGGTTACTCTTGGTCTTCCTTTTCTGGGGCGGTCTTTATGTGAACCAGTTTCTTTGTAGCGCTTGATGGTTTTTGCAACTGCACTTGGGGACACTTTCAAAGTTTTTCCAATCTTCAAACTGTCTGACCTTAATGATGGCCACTTGTTTTTCTTTACTGAGCTTCTTTTTTTCTAGCCATAATACAAATTCTAATAGTCTGTTCAGTAGGACCATCAGCTGTTTTCTGCACAACACAACTGATGGTCCCTTCACCATTTATAAGGCAAGAAATACCACTTATTAAACCTGACAGGTCAAACCTGTGATGTGAAAACCTTTTCTGGTGACTACCTCTTGAAGCTCATCAAGAGAATGCCAAGAGTGTGTAAAGCAGTAATCAAAGCAAAAGGTAGCTACTTTGAAGAACCTAGAATAGAAGACATATTTTCAGTTGTTTCACACTTTTTTTGTTAATTTTATAATCCCACATGTGTTATTCAATAGTTTTGATTCCTTCCGTGTGAATCTACAATTTTTATAGTCCTGAAAATACAGAAAACTCCAAAGTGTCCAAAGATGTGTCCAAACTTTTGGTCTGTACTGTATACCGTGTATGAATATATAATATTTATTATTGTACATAAATTCACACACACACACAGGCAGTCCCCAGGTTACATACAAGAAAGGTTCTGTAGGTTTGTTCTTAAGATGAATTTGTATGTAAGTCGGAATTGTATATTTTATAATTGTAACCCCAGACAATTTTTTTGGTGTTTTTGAGGATTGATAACTTGCAGCTGATTTCTGTAGCCTGGGACTAAAGTACAGTAAATTACCAATATCCAGAGGGCCGTTTGTAACTAGGGGTTGTCTGTAAGTCAGGTGTTCTTAAGTCAGGGAACACCTGTATATTCACACACATAGATCCAAGAGTGTTGATTACTAAGGGGCGCACAGTCTTCTTGAATGTTCAGCCCACTTGATTTTAAAAACATTTACTTTTTGTACACTTTTTACTATTGTAATACTTTGCCTCTAGAAAATAATAGCTCAGTGAGACCATCTGTAAAGACTTCGCTATACTCTGGGCACCCAAAGTCTATATATTTCTATACAGAATATTCCTATACTCATTGTAATTGTTCTTCTGTGTCTTTATTGTTTTGCTTTCTTTTTCATATGACCATTATTTTTCTTTTAAGATATTTTGCCAAAAATTGAAAAAGAAGATGATCTGACTTTATCTGCCAATGTTTCTCCTGTTCTTGATGCTGTGTCGGTGAGTGTCATGTATTTTTTTAATGCCGTGTATGAACCTGCAGTTTATAGCCATGTAAATGCTGGTGACAACTTAGCACTTACTGGACTTTTAGTTTTGTGTCTCCATTATTCTTTTTTTATTGTATGGTATGTATTTTTTAAAATATCTTTTCTTCACTTTTCCAGCATAGAGTATATTTTACAAAGGACTGGAACCCTTTAACCCTTTAAATATAGCCTCTCCTCAAAACTCACAAGTTTTTGTTTCTAGTACCTCAGAATGGACGGAACCCTTCAGTGCACCGTCGTGAAGAAGTGCAGCTAAAGGGACCTCTTAACCCCTTAAGAACGTTTGAGGATGATTTATATCGTCTTTGGGATTGCGCTGGCACTGCCAGTGTGCCAGCGTGATCCGCAGCAGGAGACCATCTGTTACATACAACCTGGTCCCTGCTGCGTCTGCCTGACATGGAGATCGCTCCGTGCCGGGCAGTTTAATTCCTTAACAGCCGTGATCGAGTACGAGCGTGGCAGCTAAGAAGAGAACATAGGGAACATTGTTTCCTCTGTCACTCCCCTGTCCTCCACAGCGCGATTTGGGGCTGCCGAGGGGTTGCCATGGCAGCTGGAGGTCCGTGTCTGCCATGTACGGTTGCCCATGAGATCCATTTCAAGACTGGATCTAATAGGCGAACTGTCAGTAAATCACTGATAGATACAATACAAGGGATGAAGGTATCCCCAGTGTAAGTCCCCTAGTGGGAGGGAAAAAAAGTAAAATAAAGAAATAAAAAAAGTAAATATATAAATAAAATAATTAAAAAAACACCTCCCATTACCCTATATATACTTATATATAAAATAATTAATATAACCCCCTAAACACAAAATTGGTATTGTCGCGTCCTTGGCCAAGCATCTATTTCATTATCATACACCTATTTTTAGGTGTATAAAAAAATAAAAAAAATAAACTAACTTCCTACCTCCCAAAAACAAGTAATAGAAAGCGATCAAAAAGTTAGATGTACCCTATAATAGTACCAATCTAACAGTTACCTTTTCCCGCAACAAACAAGTTCTAATAACCCTCTTTTGATTGAGGAATAAAAAAATTATAGCTCTCAGAATATGGCAAATGTGGTTTCCATAAATAGGAGTTTTTATTTGCTAAAGTTGTAAAATATAAGAAAACCTGTACATGTTTGGTATCTCCTTAACCGTACTAATCTATAGAATAATTATATCATGTTTATTATACTGAACTGAGTAAATGTTTCATTTAAAAAAAACAGCTGGAAAACAGCAGTTTTATTCTGAACAGTTGCAGGAAAGGGTTTATAAATTTGAATCTTCATGCTATTTTCACCATAAAAATAAACCCATTGGAAAATACAAATCTTCCCCCCAAAAAACAAGCCCTTATATGCCCATGTCACATAAAAAAAATTAAAAAGTTATATCTTTTGGAATTTGAGCAGTAAAAAACGTAAAAAGGTGTGTTTTCCGAAGGCTGTTTTAGGCTGTGTTCTTAAGGTGTTAAGGTATAGGGGTTCCAGGCAACACATGTACTTTCTTTCCACGTACCTCTGGCATGAGTCCTCACACGTAGGCAGCCCACATGGAGGCGTGGCAGCAGGATTTAGCACAAGTATCACACAAAGGGGCTACCCACAGGGTGGGGTGTCTCTGTTTTTCCTCCCCAGCAGTGAGTCTGCTAAGTGAAGAGGACAGTTTTATTTAGTTAACCCTGCTGCCAAACGGTAATTGGAGCATCAGAGAAGGGGGCCTTGCCATCCGGGAGGTGAAGATTTTGGCACCAGATTTTAAAGGTTAAAGCTCCAAGTGAGCTTGCAGCATGTCTGTTCCTGGGAGCTGGTCTTCAGCTAGTGGTGTTTGCCTGTAAAGTGCTATTGCTCCTTCCTCTCTGCTTTGCTGTACTCCGCTCCAGATTGACATCATGTCATTCTGGATCCTGCTGAAACCTTTGGCTCGGTTTCCCTCCTCTGGGAGGTAAAGGGTAAAAATGGTTATGATCCCAATTTTGATTATTTTAATCTTTTTTCTATTGTACCGTATAAGTTTTGTGCAATTTGCAAAAAGTCACAGGGGCACATTTACTTACCCGGTCCAGCGCGATCCCAGCTGTGCGTTGTCCGACTAGTATGAACTTTGTCGCAATTCACAAAGAGTGTGCGCCCGATTTCCTGCATCTGTTGCTTCCCCGCTCAGGTCCGCCGGAGTTCACCTTCTTGTTCGCACTGTATGTAAGTGCATGTCTTGCAACACAATTTAAAGTTGAATCCCACGCTCAGTCAGAATTCGTCGGATCGCCAAAATCTGATCCTGTGCGACATAATCCCATTCTAAATAGCTTTCACAGCGGCGCAAATCTCAAAAAGTGCAATCTGCGGGACCCTTCCTAAATAAGCCCCATTGTCTTCATCCTCTAAAAAGAAGTTAAGCAAAAATGTGCAGACAAAGTGGTTAAAGAAGTCTCCCGGTCCAGCTTTGAGGTCCTGATAAAAAAAAAGCTAACAAATGTGGTTGAGAAAAAGCTAACACCTGCTAATGAGTCCCAGCCATCTACCTCTAGAATGCCAGTAACCCATTCCGCAATCCATTCCGCCACCTATTTCCAAAGAAAAGGTTGAAATCTCTGATGTGGAATCAGACGGTGGTTCCGGAAAGCCATTCTGTACGCCAGAGGATACGGACTCTTTGCTTAGATCCCTTAGAGCAACAATGGGATTAGAAACAAGTAAATGAAACTCTGTCTATCCAGGGCTAGATCTTTCAGGTCCTAAAAAAAAAGTTTTTCCTGTTCACAGAAACAGAAGCATTAATTAAAAAATTATGTAAAGACCTTGAAATACTTATGAGAGTGTCAACATTTTTTAAAAGAAAGTTTCTTCTGAGACACGGTATCGAAGGTGGATGCTCCTATAACAAAAATGTCCAAGAAAACATCTCTACCTTTTGAGGATTTAGGACTACTTGGATCCTTTGGATAAAAAAGTGGCTAGTCTCCTGAAGAAATCTTGGGAAAATTCTATGGGCATGTTACGGCCCAGCATATCGGCTACATCTACTGCACGTACCCTGGAGGTCTGGCTTGGACAGCTAGAACATCACTTGATATCCCGCACACAAACAGAAGAGATCTTTGGTTCAGTACCAATCCTGCGACAGGCTAGAGGCCAAGGAAAAGGTTTCCTCTTCAACCCTAATGTTAATAAAGGATGCACAGACCACTGATGCCAGGCTCCCCATGGGGGGGAGGCTAAGGTGGTTCTATTATGTTCCCCTATGGGTAAATGCCTTACTCGAAGATTCCTGATTATAAAAGACTGACTTAATTAAGTGACATTGGGGCACCAGAGAAAAGAGTAGTACTCCTCTGTTTTTTACTGTTAAGAAAACCACACGGCTTGTTCTGAGCCATTTTCAATATAAAAGATTTTTAAAAAATTTTCCGAAATACACGAAATTCAAGATGGAGACAATACGGTCTACAGTACAGTCTCTGCAGAAGAATCAATTCACGGTGACCATGGACCTGAGCTACGCCTATCTTCATTTCCCGAACCACAGGAACTGCCAAAGGTATCTGAGAGTTGCTCTTTTCTTAACAGAGGTACTTCATCATTTCCAGTTTGAGGACTTACCGTTTGCTTTTTCCGCTGCCCCGAATATATTTACATTTAAAAGGCATCCATATAATCCCATACCTGGACCACTCGCTTATCTCTGCCCCTACACAACAATTACTACAAGGACATTTGGGCGAAGTGGCAACAACACTTTCAAAATTAGGAGGGCTGCTAAATTGGAAAAAATCAAAATTAGTTCCTTCCCAATAAAAAGTATTTTTAGGAGTCTTACTGGACACCCGTGTAGAGTCACTGGACAAGGAAGTGGTGGTTCCATACAAAATCAAAGGTTCCCTCTGCTGGTGGAGAATCCGTAAAAATGTCACTACAGGAGTAGCCTGGAGACCATTCTCTTTGGTGGCCATCACCACAGATGCCAACAGGTATGGCTGGGGGACTCACCTAGAAGACACAGTAGAGCAGGGTGCTTGGGACTCTTCATGGCATACCGGATCCTCAAATGCAAGACAGAAACTTGCAGTGTTTCAGGCATTGTTAAGATATTTCACCTTCATTCAACAAAGAGATGTGAGAATACTATCCGACAACATGGCCACTGTAATGTATTTAAACCAGCAAGGCGGAACAAAAGGCTTGGCCCTGTGCAGAGTAGCCAAATAATTGTTCAGATAGGCAGAGAAAAACCTCAGTTCCACTACAGCAGTAAATTTGGAAGGAAAAGGCAATCTGAAGGAAGGAGAATGGGCATTGAGGAAAGATGTCTTTTTGTCTCTAACAGAGTTTTAGGGAACTTGGGATGTTAACCTGGTATTCTCTGTTTTGACAGGTCCTCCCTTTGAGCCCCTCGAAGAGTCCACTTTTGGTCTTTCTATTGGCTATTAGTACAGTCTGCAGCCTGGATGAAATACAGGCTTTCTCATGTAAACTCCCATATTTTAGAATATTAGAAGACTGTATTGTATTAAAACATCAGCCCTCTGTTTTACCTCGGGTGGTTTCGGCTTTCCATTGTCAACAGGCGATCCGCCTCTCTTTTATTTGACCCAATCCTTCTTCTGAAAATGAGATTTTAATTCCCTGGATGTACAAAGGTGTATCCTCCTTGCGGAATAAGGGAAAAGCGGCTTGTAAGGTGGCAATAGCTCAATGGATCAGAACTGCCATTGATTCCATTCACTTCGGCAGTCTCCACCTTCTGGGCTGAAGAGGCTTTGGCTTCACTAGACCAGTTATGTAGGGCGGCTAACTGGGCTAATCCTACTACCTTTTTTTGACATTATAAATTGGACATTTCCTCTGCTCACAACCTATCCTTTGGTAGAAAGGTGTTGTCTGCTGTTGCCCCCCACTAGGAATTTCTCTCTATTTTCCCCCTGTGGTGCCTGTGGTGGCTTAGGGGAAATGTGAAAATTACACTTACTGGTAATTGGATTTCTCTTTTATCCTCCACCGCGACACAGATATTTCCCTCCCTATGTATTGTTATGGTATGGAAATACAGTGGTGCAATTATGTCAGATAATACAATTTTTTTTTTACAAAAAATTATTGCAATCAGAAATTATTTAGTATTATTATCTTCATTTAATTTGTCTTCAATGGAAAACCACAAAAAGAAAAGTCAAAAAGCCAAATTGGATATAATTCCACACCAAACATAAAAAGGGGGTGGACAAATGTATTGCCACTGTTTGAGAAATCATGTGATGCTTCTCTAATTTGTTTAATTAACAGCACCTGTAACTTACCTGTGGTACCTAACAGGTGGTGGCAATAACTAAATCACACTTGCAGCCAATTGAAATGGATTAAAGTTTACTCAACCTCTGTCCTGTGTCCTTGTGTTTACCACATTGAGCATGGAGAAAAGAAAGAAGGCCAAAGAACTGTCTGAGGACTTGAGAATCCAAATTATGAGGAAGCATCTCAACGCTACAAGTCCATCTCCAAAGACCTGAATGTTCCTGTGTCTACCGTGCGCAGTGTCATCAAGAAGTTTAAAGCCCATGAGGCTAATCTCCCTAGATGTGGATGGATAAGAAAAATTGAAGATTGTGCGGATGGTGGATAAAGAACCTCAACTAACATCCAAACAAGTTCAAGCTGCCCTGCAGTCAGAGAGTGCAACAGTGTCAACCTGTATTATCCGTCGGCGTTTGACTGAAAAGGGACTGTATGGTAGGATACCCAGGAAGGACCCAATTCTTACACAGAAATATAAAAGCCAGGCTGGAGTTTGCCAAAACTTAACTGAGAAAGCCTAAAACTTTTGGGAGAATGTCCTCTGGTCAGATGAGACAAAAGTAGAGCTTTTTGGGAAAAGGCATCAACATAGAGTTTATAGGAAAAAAAGAGGCCTTTAAAGTCAAACATGGCGGAGGATCACACAATGGAGTTTGGAGAAGCCACCTTAAAATCTCAGTGACCTGCAGCATTTTGCCAAAGAAGAATGGTCTAAAATTCCAACAGACCTTGTTTAGTTATGTAAGCAGCCCCAGAAAGTGTCTCCCACTCCTCATTTGATTATGTTGCAGTCCAATTGTAAAGTTTCCCCATCCCCACTTTTACCCTAGTCCACAATCTTATTCTTATTGTTACATAGCCACTGCTAACAGAATGAAGACAGTGGATTACACCACAGTTAGAAAATACTGAGATAAAACTCAGATAAATGACAGTAAGCTAAAACTTACATGGTGCTTTTGTCTTCCCATGCTGCCGCGATCATTTACTTCTCCTCTAGGCTCTTCAGCTGGGGTCGCGGTGACGTCATCATACGCTGCCCACGACATAACTAAAAGTGCCTGGGTCTCCCAGAGCAAAAGAGCGGCGCATTGAAACAGGTCAGTGCCACGCCATGCCAGCGGCAGCTTGGTTCTTTTGTGAGTGATTCAGGCACTTGCCAAATCACCCACATTGCAATTATCTTCCAACAGGGCTCTGTCATCTGCTGCCTGAGGCGGGATTTCCAACCAGCCTCGTGGCAGATGCGACCCTGTTAAGGGGTTAAAGTGTTCCAGTGCTTTTTTAAATCTATCAATCGGCCTCAAGTGTTTCGCAAGATTTTTTTTTGTCTCAAGCTTAGAAGTCATTGTTTGTATTGTGCTTCTGTTTATCACCCATTGATATTAGAGTTATTATGAAGTGGAATTGTGCACATTTATTTATAGTTTCCTTGCTTCAGACAGATTCAGAAATTTTTCAGACATAATTTTGCAGTGATAACCTTTATACTGACATAATGATTTCATGCTGAAATTATTTGTATGATAGATGAAGGTTGTTGCTTGATTGGACTTTAATTATTTTTCTCATTTTGACGCCTTCAATTGTGCAATGCCATCAATGCACATTTTTTTTGGTGTGGAGTGTCAGGAAAATCTAGCAATCCAAAGAAATTGTGGAGAGGTTCAGAGGTGTCAGGAGTTTTAGCTTTACCATAAAAGGATACCACTGGTTGCAAATAAATTCCCCAAAGGATAATTTATCTCAATGGTAACACATAGTGGTCTGTTTTTATACCATAAACTTTTATGCCATAATTGTTTATATAAGTACAATTGCATCTTATATTTAACACTATTAGTACCTCGTATACAGAGGATTTTCTACAAAAAAGACTTTACTTATAATTATGAGATGCTCTAATGGCATTTTCTTGGTTAGGTGAAACAGCGTTACTAAATACCTTTTTAGTTTAGACATTACATGGTTTAAACAGCATTTAAAAAAAAATTGCATTACTCTAACTTTGTTTCTGCATTTAAAGGGATTTTCCACATTTGCAGAAAATCCTTGCAGAAACAGCATTTAGGAGGGAAATGGAGGAAACCGTTATACTTCGAGGGGGGCGTCCCTGGTACCATATCTTTGGGGGGGACACTTGTCACATGTGGAATGAATATGACATCACTGATTCATTCCTTGCACGTGAAATCATTTCTGGACTTTTCTGTAGCCATTAGTAGAACAGTTTCCTCTATCATCTAGCTGCTGCTTCTTTATGGTTTCTCTGCAAATGTGTAAAACCCCCTTAAATAGTATTTTCTTCAATCATTTTGTAATACAATAGAACTTTGTTTCAAAATTACTATTCTAAAACTATTTTGTTATATATTATCTATATATTTCATTAGTATTTTGGTTACTACTTTACTTTACAGTATAATGGCTGCTTCTGGTTTACATATGAATATTTCCTATTTTTTATGTGTTTGTCTATTTAAAATAAGTTACAATTAGTTTTTTTTATTAAAAAATTATATAAATTATTATTTTCAACAGCAAGCTGTAGACAGTGCTGTGGAGTCTGAAGCTGTCCCTTCTGTTACAGTTAAGGTAAGTGTTTATAGTGCACTTTTCATTTTGCCCCTTCTACTTTATTCTAACCCAATTAGTCTATTTTCTTTTTGATAGCCCTTTCAAAACTGTTTACTAATTCAAATCAGCTGTTAAGAATGTCATTTTCAATGCCAAATACTGTGAACTTTTATCAGCTAAACAGCTGACACCTTTGTGTGACTGGACACATTGTCCTCATAAACTAATTTAAGGTTAATAGGGGTGCCCGACTTGTATAGAAATATGCTCAACATTGGCTGCCTGCTCAATGTTGCCGCTGCTCCCTTGTTGTTGTGGACCTCCTGCAAGCCATTGGAAGACAGGTCATCAGCAGTGGCACATGTAGCTTTTGACCGCTTTGACCTACTCTACAGTGGCTAATCAGAGGATGACTACATCATAGCTACATTAATGAGCTGTAACCTCATTGAACAGTATGCTTGCTCTGGAATTAAAATGGTACATCTTATTTACACTTATTGACAAATAACATAAATAGCTGACCAAACTCATGCTAAAATTTACATTTAGATGGATGCCAAAGGTTTTCAGAGACTACTCTTTGATGAGCATGTGTAATTGATGAGCCGCAGGAGCTAGAAGGCACTTTAACCACTAGACATGCCTTAAAGGGAACCTGTCACCAGGGACCTAATTTTCACTAAAGACAGGTTACAGAAGCCCATTACAGCTACATTGTAAATATGCCTTTTCTCTAAGCATTTGTATTACAATATAATTGTGTGTTGTAACTTACTTTGCCCCTTGACCGAATCCTCTGTGTAGTCCCAGGGTTTTGGTTTGGATGCATTTCAAAAAACAATATGTGACTTGTCTTTGCTTCAGACTACTCAGCTCTTGGCCCCCACCTTTGTGCTCACGTACAGCTCCTCCCTCCTACTCTTTCAAAGAGCTCACAGCCTGGTGAGCTGACATCAGTGGGAGAGGGAGGAGATGTACAGGAGCACAAAGGTGGGGGCCAAGAGCTGAACAGTCTGCAGCTCAGATAAGTCACATGTTTGAAATGCATCCAAACCAGCCAACCCCTGGAACTACACAGATGATTCTGTCAGGGTACAACGTAAATTATAACACACAATTATATTGTAAAACAAATGCTTAGAGAAAGCAGAAATGCATATTTGCAGTGCAGCTGTAATGGGCTTCTGCAATCTGTTTTTAGTGAAAATGAGGCCCCTGCTGACAGGTTCCCTTTATCAATGCACTCACTTTGTGAAGCCGATAGACTTTGAAAGAAGGTGCATCATTGGATTGGCAGAAGCATAATGGTCATCTTTCAAGACTGTCCGCCATCTAGGCAGTTCTGAAATAACTGTCAGGAGGAGTTGGTAGATCTGGTTATATGAGGGCACACTGACAAGCCTAACAGACTCCAGGCAACCCAGACAGACTACTACTATCGAGGATTGTTTGATCTGTTGACAAGCACAAGCAGCCCCTAGGTTTCCAGGCACTTAGCCGAAGGAAACTTATTGTCACAATGCCCATTACGTATCCTGCCTTTGACAGCCATCCACCGTCGCCTATGTTTTCTGTGGTGTATTGAAAAATTAACCTTGCCTGGTATACTATACCATCCAATCCTGTGGTCAGAAGTGTATCCACTGCTGATCTGACATGGATCCTCAGGAAAGGCCATCTATATCAACATCTTGGAAAACCCCTTCAAATGTTGTGCTGCTTATTTATAACAGAAGAATAGATACAACAGTATTGGCATTCATATAGGTTTTTAGCTCCAAAACATCAATGAAAGTTAAATTTAAAGCAGTTGAGAAGCTTCCTTATTCCATATGTATCCAAAATCCGGTAGCTTGAAATGGAGAAAATTACTGCAGAAACTAGTTCATAATAAACTATGCTATGAACTGTCTGGGTTTAGAGTTTAATGGGGAGTATGAGGTGACTCTTTGGACTGAGTGAATGGAGATGTTTTGTAATCTCTGGAAATGCAAAAGGTGTTTATTTTCCACAAAATGCCAACAAGAAAGAAAACTATTTTATGAGGGAACTGATTACACTGATAACTGCTGAAGAGAAATCTTACACTCTCTTATTTCCTGTGCAGGCTTTGACTTTTTTATTCCAGTCTGCAAATTGACATAGCCACCTCTACTGTCATTCTGTGTACCTCGAATAGTGCCTGCAGGTACTCAGGAAATAAAATACAGTTGACTTTACCGTTTCCTGTTTGTAGGCTGTCATTTAGACAAATGTGCCAAAATGTCCTGCCAATTCTCTGCCCCTGATAGACATATAAAGACTTAAAGTACTGTGTAAACACACCTTGTCATTTACAGAATGCGGAAAGGTAATGCGATAGACAAGGGTTGTGCTCTGCATGCGGTTCTGTGCTTTAAAGTCTTGGGCTTTCATCCAAGAGTGCACTTCAGGCTTTGAGTATGTTATTTGACATCGGGAGATAAGGCAAAGTTTGTAACTCATTGACTCTGATGGTTATTTGTCAGAAATGGAACATTGGGATACAGGACAATATGTCTAGTTTTTAGGGATCTGTGGAAAATAGCAGTAGTGCTGTTGGAAATGTAGTTAAATTCAAGTTAAAGTTTACAATTTTTAGTAAATGTATAATAATGTAGTGTGCCCTGGAGTTTTTGAAATAGTCATTACTTTAGAGTACCCTTTTAATTCCCTGAAGTTTTTTTGCAACCCAATGGGATCGAGTGCTAGTTGCATGTAGTTAATGATTCACCTCAAGTTTTAAATTAGTTCAAAGGAATCGACAATTAAGTTTAACTACCACCTATTAACTGAAGTAAAGAGCTTCTAGAACACATTTGACAAATCTCTGACCTAACTTAAAGGGGTATTCTCGTCTCGGCATTCACATTCAGTTTCACTAATCTTCCATTTATAAACATTTCTTCAATTGGATGTTATTAAAAAAAATGTTCCTGTGTGAAGATAATTTCTCATAAATGTAGTCATGTTGTCCCTTAGAAACGAGATAGCTTCCTCGGATACGACCACGTCACACTCTGGCAGCGGTGGCCAGACATGCGCTATTGAGCCCTGCCTGACCTCCTGGATTCAGCAATCATTACCACAGGACGGCTGTGCGAAATGTAGTAACTCCCGGACATATTATATACAATAACCTTTTGTTTCTTTGTGCAATCCCTCCAGCAGAGGTGGCCGTATCCGAGGAACCCATCTCGTTTCTAAGGGACAAAATGACTACATTTATGAGAAATTATCTTCACACAGGAACATATTTTTTAATAACATCTAATTGAAGAAATGTTTATATATGGCAGATTTATCAAACTGAATGTAAATGCTCAGACGAGAATACCCCTTTAAGCTTTATACGCATGGCCGAGAGAAGAAGGGAAGAGGGGTGAGTGCTCCTCACCTCTCCATAGAGAGATGAGCCTCCAGCTTTCCATGACCTCTATGGGAGCCATGGGTTTTTATGTGTCCCCATGCAGTCATATGCATGGGACTTTACCAAGTAAATTTATATTGGTCTGATGTTCACACAGTGTTTTGATACTGTTCAGTATCTGCTATATAAATGCAGAGAACCTACCTCTCTTTTATTTTCACCTTATTTTCCCCTCCCAAATGGATAAAAAGGGCATGCCCCATCTAGTTAGTTTCAGTGCTAAATCACTGCTAAAACCATGTCAGGTAGCTGCATATAGGTAAGTCCCATTGCATAGGGCTATTCCTTGTGCAGATAGATGAGATGACACCTCAAAATACATTTCAAAGAATAATGTGTAAACCTGGACTTAGTGGTCCAATACTTACTGTTATTGTGACTTCTAGTCACAGCAACTGCTGTCCCAGCTCAGAACACAGGCCGAAGATAACACAATGTTGACAGCCGTACACCCATTAGATTAGCAATTGCAGGCTGTAGCTGGTGTGCACTTGTCAGTGTAGTGTCACTGCTGAGCCTCTGTATACAAAGGCCTCCGGTGACTGGTTGAGCTGCTTCTGAATCGGAGAGCCATAGAGAGGGAGTTGTATATAGTGTTTCTTTTTGTACAGTACAGTACAGATACCACCCTAGAAACCACATACAGTATCTGTATAATAACTATTACAGATCCCTGTGCAAAATGCAAATATAGTGCACATATCAGACAAAAATAATTCTGGAGATCCCTTCCCCTGGAGCAGACACGAAGACACAGCTTTAGGACACAGGGCAGTGCGACAGCCACAGCAGGAGAGGAGCCGAGCGTTGCTTCAGCCGTTGTACTGCCCTAAACCCTGATGTCAGCACATATAACCATCAGAAGCCAGGACAGATCAGGAGATACCGGGAGTGGTAAGCACTAGTCTTGAGGATTGATGGCGGTGCCTATCGGTTTCAGTGGCGGCAGCATGCAGGCACAGGATGTGCAGACCCAATTTAGGGTGTAATACTTTCATTTAAAGACTTAACTGCTTAAAATGTAAAGGCTTCCTTCAATTTGAATTTTATCATTATTTTCTACTTAGTTCTCAATACGGACCAGGCTGCATGTACAGAAGACAGTGCTCGCTATAAGTGTCCCTCCCTTTTTAGCTCTTACTCAGGATCAATTCATTTTTCATTCCATTGGTGAGTATTAAAACTTCATGCACCGACAATGTGACAGTAGTGAACTCTGTGAGCGTTTGTAATGTATGCAATTGTCAATGTTCACACCTGAGGCTGCTATGACACCTGAGGCTGCTATGACTTTTTACCTTAAGTCACCTACCTAGATATTAGCCCTTTCACTTGTATTTTTGTAATCTATATAGGTGCTTAACTATGTGCTTTTCCTAATACTTCACAGTCTCATCCCATTGAACTTAATATTTGTGCTGACAGAATTAACCTCTCTGTGGGCACTACTGGGAGAGTCAGTGGGGCACATTTACTAAGGCCATTGCACTAGTTTTCTGTTGGACAAACTTCTTGCACCACATTTGTGTCGCACGCGACCCTTTTCTGGAACAGCTGCACTAGGCATCATGTGACACAAATTAGTTCTGGTGCTCAGTCAGACAACGCACCAAATTTAACATGCAAAGTCCGACATAAGTATGTCGCAATCCCTATGTTAAAGGCGCATAAAAAAAAAACTGGTGTACTCTGTTGGGGCAATGCACGGAGCGCCAGATTCATGAAGAACGGGCTCCAGAAATCCTGGCACACACTGCACATGACACAGGCAAACCGCATTTAGTGCAGTTTGTACCGTTCTTAGTAAAGGTGCCCCAGTATATTATAATTTCAAACTTATTGGGCATAGGAAAAAGAATCAACTTTACCCACCAAAAGTGTAATGTTTTTTTTTCCTAAATTAATGAAACACTTGTAGAGGAAGGGACAGTAAAACACACCTTACTACAAGATGCAGCCCAGGTTTGGACACAAAAAGCAAAAAATATATTTAACACATACACATGAACACACTACTCTGCTGCTAGGCTACCCAGATTGGCATTGCAGAGGCAGTGCTCGCTCAGGGATCACTTGTAATGCTTTATCAGCGCTTCACCCAATCTCCCGGAAAGCGTCAGGACAGTCTGGCAGTGCTGAATCCTTCTGACTTGCAAGATACAGTCACTTTTTTCTTAAAAGTACGTTTTGTATTCTGAGAAATATTGTAATTGTACCTTAACATATGGGTAAAAAAAACCCTCCAAACACAACACATATAAAGAGGATCTGTCACCAGATTGTCCAGTGCAAACTGTAGACAATATGACTACATTTCTCAGGGCTAATGAGGCATATTTGCGTATCTGCATGGCTTTGCAGTCTTGTTTGTTTTCTGTAAGTAATTAAAAAGTGAATTGTATGAGCCCAGAAAGCTCAGAGTTCAGGAGTTGTACTGAATGTACATTTTTTTATATCTTATTCTTCAGAACCAGGAGTGGCTAAATCTGTAAGTGTTTCTGTGTTCCTGAAGGGAAACTGTCCCCCATCAGACCTCGAGGGAAGTGCAGTTGTTTCATACAACACTCCAACAGGTGACTATTTTAATAATTGTGTAATAAGGAATTTGTTCTGAAACTTTTAGCCCTTCTTGCTTCCAAGATGAAATGCATCACATTGCTACTAAAACGAGAAGTCTTCTTGACTACTACTTGATTGCATCACCTTTTGAACACCAGATACTCGCATCCACCTCCTTGAGGGTTCATGTAGTGCATAAATAAGAATGACATACCGTATTTTTCGGACTATAAGGCGCACAAAAAATCCTTTGATTTTCTCAGAAATCAAAGGTGTGCCTTATAGTCCAGTGCGCCTTATATACGAACCTTACTTACAGACAACAGCTGCCTTGAACTGTGCCCAAGTCTGCCACCTGCTGGTCATTCATCCTTATAATCAGGTATATATATAAACCTAGACATTTTAGCAGGCATTTATTGATGGTGCGGCTTATATTTTGGTGCGCCTTATAGTCCGAAAAATCTTACAACCGTTGTAGGGAAAGTACTGCTTTAAAATTGTAACCTAATATACAGACTAAGAATAAAAATATAGATGTGTAAAACTGAATGCTCCTGGCAATATAGCTGGCAGTAAGATGGGTTTCCCATGCATAGGCCCCAAGGTTCTCCCCTACCTACACAACACCTGACTGTGCCATTCTGGCCATTCTTTTCCAGTTTATACCCAATTGTAGACAACACTGTTTGGAATCATTTTTGATTGTCAGTACAGTGTAGAGAGCTGCTTTGGCTAGGTAAGAGGCCATAGATGTTGTGCAGTATGGAATGAATTGTCCTTATGAAGGTAGTCTTTCCAGCCACTATTACAGGCGTTGTGACTCTTAAAGGGAACCTATCACCATAGAACAACACTATGAACCCCTAACAGTATCTTCTTGACTGCATCGATGAGACAAACCAGGCTGAATTAAAGTGTTTTTTGGGACGAAACAGAAACATCCACAATATACAAAGGCACCACAGTTATCTAGAAGTTACTGTAAGGGCTTTATAATATTGTTCTGTGGTGACAGGTTCCCTTTAAAGGCCATGCCATGCATGCTTTACTGAAGATTGTGGATAAGGAATATAGTAATAGATTTGGGGGATAGGAATAAGAATAGTACTCTATCTGTAAAGATTTCACTTGTGGACTTTGTGCGTTCAACTCTTTGCTGATGGCTTTGGAGATGACACTAGTCTTTAACCATGCTCATTGCCGGCTACCTCTCCTTTTTGTGGATGCAATAGTGAGTGCTGAAATGGCATAACCACTGCATATTTCTTTTTTTGTATGTATTTAAAACAAAACTTTACTGTCAATGGCTGCAGTGACCTTTGTAATTTGCTAAAGTATACAATATACTTTATTGCTTGCCATATTATCAAAACCGTGTATACTGGCACAGTCAGCTGTTTGTATTTCTGGAAAGCTTATACTACCTTTTAAGAACACAAGGTGCTCCAAGCAATTGTGCCTAGAAGCGTGTGTACCGCAATGTTTAGTGTAATGTAACCTCCTACAGATCTCTCTGCACAAAGGGAGATTCTTGCTGCAAGCAACTGGATTATTTTAGGTTTAAAACAAGGTGAAGTCAATAGCCTTCCCTATCTGTGAAATGAGTGTCCCATTGTATCTGGAGGGAATTCTAAATGTAAATAATAATAATAATCTTTATATATCGCCATCAAATTCCGTAGCGCTAATCCCTTATCACATTATCTATGACTAACCACCACTCATTTTACGTATAATTTATTTACATGTTTAATTTTCTGCTTGAGGTTCCTTTTACATATATTCTGTACCTGTGTCGGTGTGAAGTATAAAGAGGGTTTTCTGTAATCTGTCCCATGTATGGTGAATGGGGGCATCTGGTGCAGAAAGTGTCATCAGTTGTGCTGCACTCCAGCATAAAAGCTACAGGGCAGACACTTGGATCTTCATATCATGACTTACAAATATTTGGTCAATTTTATGAACTAGTTGTTCCCTTTTTTTTTTTATAAATTTCAAGAAAACCACATGTTTCATTGAAAACAGTCCACTGAGAACACAAATAATGCTGATATAACTGTTCATATGCATACGGGTGGAAAATAATATTCTGCTCCATTATCATCACTTCACTGGGCAAATGTACTTTAAGCCATGTAGATTTATCAAGTCATAACCTGGTAAACCAGAACAAATATATTTACTAGAAAAAAAATTCACAAGTAAGCAATATCATGGAACCTCATAGTCTAATAATGGTTAGTGGCCAACTATATTTCACAATGAAAATGTACAACTTACTGCTTGTTCTAATAACACCATTCCTTTCTGTGAATTGGAATAACTGTGCCCTTACCTAAAGGATATAAACATGTAACAGTAACCATCAGTAACAAGAACAGCCCATATAACATCAGTATTACAAATAAATGGGAAGCATGACAATATATAAACCAATAGGCATCATGGCAGTAGTGGGATGAAAACCCCAAAATTGTATTTGGAAGTAGCTATTGAGTGGGCTGCTGACTAACTATCTAACCTTTTGGTGGATGCTGGGGAGATGTTCATTAGATTGAAGCATAGTCTTTTCATGTATCTTTTAAATATACCATATGAAATTTCTATGATCTAAAGATTTCTCATTTGCGAGCAAAGAATATTCTGTTAAATGCTGTTATAGCCTTCAATCTACCAGACTCTCTCCATACTCTATATTACTTATGACACTTTTATGATAAAAATCCAACAGCGAAGCAACACTCCAGAATAAATACAGTAGTGTTTTTTATTTTACCAGTGGAAAAAGATACAACGTTTCAGCTATCTCTATGTAGCCATTTTCAAGTAAGGGCTTTTTCGAGCCAGATTCCCTGAAGCTTGCTCCCACATCGGATTACAATCCAGACTACCACAGTGCCACTCCATCAACTTCTTTTTATTTGGGACTTTTATGATAAAAATAAGCATAAAGCAAAAGGTAGCGTTGTAGTACACAAAGAACAACCAAAAACCCAGAAAAAAGAAAAAAGTTTTATGCATGAAGATAAATTCAAATTTTGTGAGTTTTATGGTTTTTATTTGATATTTGGCTATTAAAAAGATGAATATGAGCTCCATATGTATTAAAAATAAAATGGTCTTCTGCTCTTTCAGAGCCAGAGGACACTAATAAAGAGTTATATGATCCAGCCTACACATTGAGTATTTCAGCTTGCTGCTAACATTATATAATTGCTTTACTAGGGTTACTTCCGCCTGTCAATAAATGCTGCATGTAATCCTGGTTCATGCACGTCTCTATGGCTAGAGGGCCTGAGTTTGAATTGAAGAGAAATGCGCTGCAGATTGCTCTATATGTAAAAGTCTTAAAGTTCTTCGTAGCCTATTTACCTCATCTTTCTGTAGCTTATTAAATTTCCATTTAGTAGCTAATCTTTATTGGATTAACCATTTTCCAATGTTATATGCTATTTTCCAGCTAAAGTGCCCTGAAGTTTGCACAGCTGTTCTTTTATTAAACATTTCTTACCTTTTTGTGATTTTTTTTCCTCCTTTTTGCTGCCTGTGACATTAGAACTGAACCCTGAAGGTAAGAATAATGAACAATGGAGCTTGGCTGTTTATTCAGATTTTGAGCTCTGTAGCTAAAATTGTATGTTATGTATGTATGTATTCAAGAGCATGGTAAATCCTGCAAAGGGAGCCCATTAGCAGCGTACCGGGGAGTGTTACAAATATCCTACAGTCATCTTTATCTTCTGCTTTGTTTTTTCTTGTACTATGAAACTGTTCTTTGAGCAGCAAAGGGAAGGTTACTCCTGTTTGCCAGTGGTTTGAAAATTAGATGTTCTGCTAGAGTATAGGAATGTAATATTCAACCATCCAGATACTTTCTCTGCACTTTTTAACGATATGACCAGTTAAAATATTATTGTGCAATTATATCAATTCAGAAAACAGATTGGAGATTATAAATTAAGAGTTATTCATAGTTAACACATTGATGGAATTGGCCCTTGTTTTTTTGCAGGACGAATGTGTAGCTTTCAATGGCACATATCCTACTGACATTTAAGAAGGCTTTCTGTACAGTATATTCAACAAAGAACGCAAATAATATTATATCTTTATTTCTATAGCGCAATAATAAAATTGCAGTGCTGAACAGATCATGGAGTACATATTCAAAACATTCGGACATAACATATTCTTATGACACATAGGAGCTGAGGGCCCTGCTTGCAGTCTAGGAGGAGAAAGGGGTGACACAGGATGAATAAGAGCTTATACAAGGGTTCAGCTACTCTTTATAAAGGATCAGAATAGTTTCATAGTTTCTACGGTTGAAAAAAGACACTTGTCCATCAAGTTCAACCAAGGAAGGGAAGGGATTGGATGAGGAAGGGATTTAGGGGAAACAATTCTATATAACATAACCATCAATGTTATTTAGGTGTAAAAAGGCATCTAGACCCTTCTTGAAGCTCTCTGCTGTCCCTGCTGTGACCAGCGCCTGAGGCAGGCTATTCCACAGATTGACCGTTCTCATAGTAAAAAAGCCCTGTCGCCTCCGTTGATTAAACCTTGATTTCTCCAAACGGAGACAGAATAGTTAGATAAAATAAATAAATTATAATTAATGCAGCTGCATGAACCAGTTATCAGCCACAACCTTATATACAGGCTCCAAGGTGAATAAGACTGCAAAGTAGCCTGTAGATTGGCATCTACAGCAGCATGATTACATAGATAGGAGATTTGGTTTGTGAAAAGAGAGGAAGTTACATGCAATTGGTGAATGTTATAGGCCTACCTGAACAAGTGGGCTTTAAGAGCATGTTTGATGCTTTGTGTCGTTCGATAATGAGCCAGCTGTAAGAGCTGTTGGTGAACATCGGGAAGCGGCTCCCCTAGGTGATCTGATGGCTCACTTAAACCCGCCCCTAACCAGCTCACAACGCCCCCTTTAAACCAGATACAATCCAGCTAAATGTGGCGTGGAACGGGGTGATTGACTAGCCTGTGGCTGCCGATTATTTATTTAATAGGGAGCCGTTCAGGAGCCAGAAGAGCCGGCTCTTCTTAGTGAGCGGTGCCTAATGATCCAGCTAGCTAAGTGGAGCCGTAATTCCCATCCCTAATGCTTTGGTAGTTCTGCATTGTAGGACTTTCCAGAGAATTAGAGCAGCTTGGGAGAAGTGTTGGAAACGTGTGTAGTAGGAATTAACCCCTTCAGGACCCAGGAAATGAAGAAGGCTCACTTGAGCTTAAAAGCTTAATTTATAGGTTTGATACAAAAAATTATGTGTGTACATAAACAAATATTGCCATATGGGGCCAAGAGGCCAATTTTAACCCTTAGGTGCCTGTTTAAAATTTAACTTTTAATTTTATATCTAAAAGTATCAAGAATTGTGACTCAGTACTTTGTTTTAAAATTATCAGGAGTTTGGGATCAGCCTATTTGTGAATAGCTTTTTCCTCTAGATTTATTCCTATGGGGCTATCTTTTTAGCCCTTTCTTGCTATGGATAGCGTACAAACACATATTCCACACTTTAAGACAGGAGGCTAGTAGGGTTGGGGAGTAATGTAGGATTGGGGTAGGGTAGTTCACATCATACATGCATTCATTCCACCTATCTACCTCTTTCTCCCTTTATTTTAGATGTTCCCTGAGGAGTCAGTTGTCCGATCCTCTGTGTCTCCTGATTATCTCCCTATTTGGCTGGTCTCTTATCCTGGATTAAAACCTAGCGTCGCTAGGTTTTAATCCAGGATAAGAGACCAGCCAAATAGGGAGATAATCAGGAGACACAGAGGATCGGACAACCGACTCCTCAGGGAACATCTAAAATAAAGGGAGAAAGAGGTAGATAGGTGGAATGAATGCATGTATGATGTGAACTACCCTACCCCAATCCTACATTACTCCCCAACCCTACTAGCCTCCTGTCTTAAAGTGTGGAATATGTGTTTGTACGCTATCCATAGCAAGAAAGGGCTAAAAAGATAGCCCCATAGGAATAAATCTAGAGGAAAAAGCTATTCACAAATAGGCTGATCCCGAACTCCTGATAATTTTAAAACAAAGTACTGAGTCACAATTCTTGATACTTTTAGATATAAAATTAAAAGTTAAATTTTAAACAGGCACCTAAGGGTTAAAATTGGCCTCTTGGCCCCATATGGCAATATTCTGAAGATATATTAACCCAGCCAACCACAGGTTCCACAGGAATACATAAACAAATAAACACTTTAAGAAAAAAACCTTAATGCATTGTCTGCTTCAAGTGCCATAATTTTTTGTTTTTTTTTGTGAATTTGGCTGTGTGTCTGCATAAAGATTTGTAGTGTCTTATTTGAATAACCAAAGCTTTTTGATCACTTTTAATATACATTTTTTGTAGGGTGAATGATAAAAAAAATGTGAAATCAACCATTGCTCCCCTTTATTTTCCAAATGTTTTTGTCATATGGGATAAATGCTATTATACTTCTCTAGCCTGGGTTAAAACTGGTGTGGACATACCCAGATGTGTGATACTGACATGCATTTGCTCGATCTCTTATATAATACACTATTAGGCTATTCCTCTGTGGCATCATTAACACGGCTGCTGGTTAATGCCTTCGGCACCCTGCAATAGCTACTGTGGGTTGATGACACATGAGTACGCCCCTCTGTCTGAAACCACTCCATGTTTGACCAAAGTGTCTAAGGGGTTAAACACCCTGATCCTGGGGTCCTGATTCAACAGTCCTTAAGATTTTAATGTGCATGTTACGTTTTGTGATCCACTCATTTTTTTACTAGTCAGCAGAAAAGAATGGGTATGTAAAACAGATGTAATATCAGATATGTGTAGTAAAAAAGCAAACATGCACCCCATTAACACTGAGCATGGATAATAATAAATTGTTAGGGCATTGAGACTATAAACATTTCATATAGTCAGTATTTTCATATAGTGATCTAGGTGTAGTAAGGCCGGTGGTCTATTTATTTTGTCTATTTATTTACAGGGTTGCTCCCTGCCATTATACACTGCAAGGAGCCTTACCCTGTGATCTGTGATGATGCTGTAACAAAAGCTACCTCCACCCTTAGGTGTTTGCCCTGCCTACACACAGAAACTACTCTCCCTCAAAGACACATATAGACCTATCCCTATGCTTTTCCTGCTGGCTTTTCCGGCAAAATTTTGGAAGAATGCCTGGATGTTGTTGTGGCGATGGACTGCTTGAACAGTGTGGGCTTTTATATAGAGTCAATCTGCCCACATAGCCAGGCAAGCCTTCCTCTCCAGCTACCAGTGATTATGGGTTGTTGTTCCTTTCACCCCTTAGAAACCCTTCTCTTTAGGTCCAGATGGTGGGTGGAAGTGATGTTGGTTGCTGGTTTCTTTCCAGCTGTCATGGATGCCTACCGATCGATAGGATTACATTCCTTGGTAGTGCCCTGCATTTTATGAGCTATGTAGGTAATCAATATGTCAATCCTTAAGATTTATGTCAGTGATATATTTAAAGAACAACTGTAAAGTGTAAAAACTTTTGCCGATCTCTGCACTAAGCTAAAATAAGCAATTCCTAAATTTTCTCTCATTAGCTATCTGCAGCCGTTTGCCTGCTAGCAAGGTATTTACCTTGTCCCCCTGGCTGCCTTTATTTGGATTGGTTGACATGGAAATCCATATATAGACACTGGAGAGGAGTAGAGGGTGGTCGAAGCTTGTTGGGAGGGGCACCTTGAGAGGTGATTGCTCCTGAGAATACCAGTCCTGACTAATCCCTGCAGCATGTAAACACTTCAGCACCTTTATATGTATGTATATACAAACAAACAGTGATATTGCCATGGGCATCCTAAAAAGATGGTGCTTTATAGTGAAGGTGGACATGTTTTAATATATATATTTCTTTGTGGTGAAGTAGATACTGTTTTAGACCTCTGTACAAGCAGTAGCTAATTCCGTTGCCTGTGCACATTCACGTGAATGCCCTCAGTACTCTGGCTTCACTGCCCTTAGATGATGTCAGAACCAGGAAGTCCTGCTTACTTTAGAAAAAGATGGGAGAATTTTACAGATTTGATAGATATATCTCAGGTTATTAAGAAGCCAAAAGCATGATATTGGTATAGTTGGAATTGTTGTTAAAGGCTCTCTCCAGCTGTGCTTAAACTATTTTTTTGTCAATTAACTTTTCAGTTACGCTTTAAGGGGGATATTTATAGGGGGGAGATATTTAAAGGGATAGGCCCACCTCTGCATTTTCCCAGCTTGATACCGTGATTTGCGATTATTTCAGGGCCTCTGCGCCACTGATATGGAGCACAGGTCCTGATGAATATGCCCCTAAGTGTCCAGTACTGTATGCAATGCAATTTGTGCAATTGTATGGTGCAGCAATTTTTCATACTGCCCTATATACATGGAAGCTTACTAATTTCTCAATTATTCATTGAATCTTACCCTTATTTGTTGGACTATTGATATACATTGAGGTAATCAGAGTTGGTTGCATCACAAAAAAAGGTCATCTGTTTTTAATGTTTACACCTCTCATTAGTTTTTATTGTAGGGTCCCTTTTTATATTGAGTATATATGGCCTATATACTTATAGGAAGCTCCAACATCTCAGGTTCTCAGGTTTCATGTCCTGCTCAACTGACTGTGTTCAGTCTATGAATCCAGCAACAATCAGTTTGGATAATTATTTTATTCCAGTCTCTGCCTGTATTTGACGGTGGCATTTATTGTATCCCCTTGAATTTCATTGTATCTGGATTGCCATTATGCAACAATATTGGCATATCCTATTATTCAGGTTTGATGTCATTTTAGTGGATAATACTGGACCAATATTACCAGTATTTGAGATCTATTCACTAGAGGGCACTGCTGTTCTATGTGAAGTACAGTGTTTGAACTTAAGTCTATTTTGTTTTTAAGCTATGTGTTGCTTATTAGAATAACACTTATGGTACTGACAAGTGGAGCATACATAGCACCTTAAGTGTATAATACTTTTCTAAATGTCTTACTAAAATGAATTATTGTATGTATAATGTACTTTATTTCGATGTATTAAATGTAAGGAAATTAGATGTAAGTATATTTGGAGGGTGCCTGCTTGTGGGTAACATGGTACAGATCTGAGCAGGAAGATAAACAGTTTGGGTAGAAAAGATGCAGTATACAGACTCAGCCAAGTTTAACTCGACACTTAACTGGTTAATTGGCATATTTTAAAAAAGATCTACCACTAGTTAAATTAAACTACACATACCTACCTATAGATGTCTTCTCCTTGATCCCAAAACTGGTCTTCATTAACCCCTAAAGGGTTTTTTAAAATCTGCCTGTCACTATAAGTGGTTATAACCTTCAAATGCTTAACCCCTTCCCGCCGCAGCCCTTTTTTCGTTTTTTGTGTTTTCATTTTTCACTCCCCACATTCAAAAATATATAACTTTTTAATTTTTCCATGTACAGAGCTGTGTGATGGCCTATTTTCTGCGTAATAAATTACACTTCAAAATGGTGGTATTTAATATTCCATGCCGTGTACTGGGAAGCGGGAAAAAAATTCCAAATGCAGTGAAATTGGTAAAGAAACACATTTGTGCCGTATTCTTGTGGGCTTTGATTTTACGGATTTCACTGTGCGCCCCAAATGACATGTCTACTTTATTCTTTGGGTCGGTACGATTACGGGGATAATTAAAAAAAAATTAAAACCTCCTGTACAAAATTTTTTGGGGGATTTTTTCGATCTTCTGGCGCTAATAACTTTTTCATACTTTGGTGTATGGAGCTGCGGGTGGTGTTGTTTTTTGCGGATTTTGATGACGTTTACAATGTTATCATTTTTAGGAATGTACGACCTTTTGATCACTTTTTATAGAATTTATTTTTTTAAATGGCAAAAAAGTGCCATTTCCGACTTTGGGCGCGATTTTCCATTACGGGGTTAAACACAGTGAAAAAACGTTATTATATTGATCGGGCATTTTCGGACGCGGGGATACGAATGTGTTTATGATTTTTACTGTTTATTTATATTTATATCAGTTCTAGGGAAAGGGGGGTGATTTCAATTTTTAGGTTTTTTTATTATAATTTTTTTTTAACTTTTTTTTTAATTTTTATTTTTACTATTTTTCAGGCGCCCTAGGGTACTTTAATCCTAGGGTGTCTGTACGATCCTATCTTATACTGCCATACTACTGTAAGGCAGTATATGTGTATTTTACTACTCATACATTACAATGTGCTGATAGCACATTGTAATGAATGGGTTAACCTGAAGTAGCTTCGGGTCTTCGTGAGACCCGATGCTACCATGGCGATGTATTGCCGCTCCCCGATGACAACAAGGGGAGCGACGATCCTCAGAAAGATGGCAGCTCCCACGCGCCGCCATCTTTTTGAACCCGCTGGCACCTTTGCTGGTGGCGATCTGCAGGAAAACACCCGGCACCGATCGCGGCCCGCGAACCCTCTCCATGCACCGGGACCCGACATGTGACGTACTATTACGTCACATGTCGGTAAGGGGTTAAACATATCCAGGTAATTTTGAGATTGTTTTCTCGTCACACATTGTACTTCAAATCAGTGGAAATATCTGGATATCTTTTGTGTTAATTTTTGACAAATTTCAATTTTATTCATGACTAAAGAAAAATTCTAAATTCTTTGCTTTTCAAGTACATTAGATAAGCACCCAAATAACTTTACAAGTAACCTTTCCAGAATGTCTGCTTTATGTTGCCATGGCTGTTTATGCATTCTATCACTTTATAGATTGTTATGGGGCTTAGAATTGTGGGTCCAATTTTTCACATTTTTGTGAAAATCTCCAAAACCTGTATTTACAGGCACCGGTTCAGTTTCCAAGCGACTTTGAGAGGCCTAGTAATAGTAAAACCACATAAATGACCCCATTGAAGAAACTACACCCATCAATGTATGAAGTACAGTAGGAAGTTTGTTAACTCTTTAGGGATTTTACAGGGGAAAAATAAAATGGAGGTGAAATTTACCATTTGTAATTTTTTTGGACCGTATATTAATTTTGGCCAAAATTAAAATTTCACAACGGATTAAATGACACAAAGCTCCACAAAGTTTAATACCCAATTTGTCCCAAGTATGCCGATACCCCATGTGTGTTGGTAAACTGCTGTATTGGCACAAGGCCGGGCATAGAATGGAAGGTGCGCCACTCAGATCAGATCTGCATTGTCACATTTTACAGGCTATAAAATGTTTTTTTTTTTTTTTTTTTTTAACATGGACATATGGGTGCTTATTTCTGGGATGAGAACCACTTTTTAGTTTAATTTTTTAGGGGGTTCAATACCTTATTGATGAGATTCTATTCTATGAGAACTCTTTCTTGGTGAGAATAAGAAAATCATTACCGTATATACTCGTGTATAAGCCGAGTTTTTCAGCACAAAAAATGTGCTGAAAAACCTCACCTCGGCTTATACACGAGTCAATGAAAAAAAAAAAATACTCACCCTCCGTCGTCCTCGATGTTCCTCACGGCTCCCGGCGGCATCCGGCGATCTTCTATCTTCTCTTTGCAATAGCTGGCAGAGTCGCGTCCGTGGAATCTGCCAGCCGGCGCACAGTATAATGAAGCGGTGTCGCCGCTGATGACGTCATCAACGGCGACACCGCCATATCATACTGTGCGCCGGATAGCAGATTGCACGGACGTGACTCTGCCAGCTATTGCAAAGAGAAGATAGAGGATCGCCGGGAGCCGCGACGAACATCAGGCTGCGACGGAGGGTGAGTATTAAGTTTATTTGTTTTATCTGTTTGGCAAACTTCGGGGGGCAGGCTGTATACTACATGGGAACTGGCTGTATACTACATGGGGGCTGGCTGTATACTACATGCGGGCAGGCTGTATACTACATGCGGGCAGGCTGTATACTACATGGGGGATGGCTGTATACTACATGGGGGCTTGCTGGCTGTATACTACATGGGGCTGGCTGTATGCTACATGGGGGCTGGCTGGCTGTATACTACTGGCCAATGCATTTCCCACCCTCGGCTTATACTCGAGTCAATAGGTTTTCCCAGTTTTTGGTGGTAAAATTATGGGTCTCGGCTTATACTCAGGTTGAGCTGGTGCCATGTATATGTGTATAAACCTACCACTTTTAAGTGGTAGGTTTCCTTTAACCATGCGCTGGATTATCAGTTGCATGAATGGTATAGCTACATGTCAGAAACAAAGTACTGATAAGAATTATAATCACAAATGCTCTACTCTACTACACCAGTGCCCGTAGCCAGCTGAGTATGTGGTGCTAGCTACTAATACACATTATTTAGCTGGACCTATTATACAATATAATAATATAAACATAGCCCCTAAATAAAAACAATATAACTTAAATACATTCATTCTCCAAAAGGTTAAATACCCAATTCACAAAGAATCTTACTTATTTGTCATAATTGGACATCTGTGATAAGTCCACTTCTCTGTATTACCCTGCTTATTGTCTAAAGATAAGATGAAAGAACTTTAAATGAATGCTTCTGGCTAACATGACTCAGATCAGAATTATGCTTCATATGTAAGAGCAAAGTGTTCTGTCTGGGCAACAGATTCTTCAATGTAGAATGCAAGGTACAAAGGGGAACAGACAGAAGAATCACAGATTTCTAAACTGTGATTGACACCTCAGGCAGGCATAGGGGTGGAAGTGTCCTCCTGTAGCCCCAAAAAATGATTATGAATTCCCAGATATAGCAACCAATAATTATAATGGGGCAGGTAATTTTGTTAATGTCTGTTGTCAACAACAAGCTTTTAATCATTTGAAACAAATGGCCATCACATGAACTATAGATGGGGCTTCAAGGGCTTCATAACAAAGCTTTAACTAGGATTGTATCTAAGCAAACCTGGTACTGAGTTATAAAATAATCATTAGTGTTGTGTGTGTATTGTATTTGTATATAATCTGCTAATAATCTGCTAAATTGCGCTAATGATATTTACTGATAAAACTAGGAGCTGGAATGTTGACAGACATTGGCATAAACTCTATTGAGAGATAAGATTTACAATGAAATTATACAAAAAATCACCTACAAGCCTGTGATGCTCTTGGCCCCACAATTCTTCCTGTTCAATGGATTGTCAAGAGAAACTCCAATGGCAATCCGAATTTTCCCTCCTTCTGTCAACGATATTGGTGTCCTCAGGACCTTCAATGGTCGTGCTGTGGTATAGCATGGAGCAAGTAGATTTTTATAAGTTAATGCTAGAATTGTTGTGTCAGCACTTTGCTATAAATAAGTAAGTCGGGGTTGCAGTTTGGGCACTCTAAAAGATTTGCCATCACTGCTCTAATATGTAATTCTTTTCACTCTTCTGTGGTGAAATCTTGCAGGTAGCGCCCTTTTGTGGTCAGTTTGTAGTGAAATTATGTTCTTTCCACTTCTGGATTATTGCCCCAATAATGCTCTGTGGAATTCTGCAACCATTGCAAACAGTATGTTTTGCAACAATTAGGTTGCGAAGTTCTTGAGCCAGATCACTGGTTTTACTCATCATGAGATGTTTGTTGTGTGGTACGTTGGTAATGAGACACATTTTCATAGGCCAGTGATGGCGAACCTTTTAGAGACTGAGTGCCCAAACTACAACCAAGACCCACTTATTTATCGCAAATTGCCAACACAGAAATGTAATTAGTGATTTATACTCCCTGCTTTGTCACAGCTGTCATTCATATCAGCACCCTGAGGACATCAATAAAGCAGAAAATAGAAGAAACTTGGATGATCATTGTAGCTTCCCTCCAGGGTCCCGTAAACAGGAGGAATTGTCAGGGCTGGAGCAGGAGCTACAATGATAATCCAGATCTGTCCACACCTTCCCACTCCTCCAGTGGTCCCAGATAGCACAGTCACTTTAAAATAGCTCTGTGCACAGCAAGTCCTGGGCTGTCTGAGACTGCAGAAAGATACCTGGAGTCCTCTCTGGTGATGGCCTGGGTGCCCACAGAAAGGGCTCTGAGTGCCACCTCTGGCACCAGTGCCATAGGTTAGCCACCGCTGTCATAGGCCATCGTTTGAACCAGCAGATATAATTTTTTACTATTTGGCAGGATTGCTTTCTAATTACTGATGGCTTTCAGCTGGTATGAAAACTTTCCATGGATATTTTGCACCTCTTTCTTCATGTGTTAAATACTTTTTCCCCTCATTATTACACATGAAGGTTTTTACACCAGGGTTTTTACCAGCATCTGGTGAGGGAAAATCCCTTCAGGAAAGATACAAAATCTGTGCACCCAGCAAAATTGTAATTAATATTATGTGGCATCGGGTTTTAGTATTTAGTTCGCATAAGTCTTAAAAAGCGTATTTGAACAGTAGAATAAACATTCTTTTAAAGTAATTGACCAACTATTATTTTTAATGTATTTACAAACATGGATGTTGTTATTTAATTTAATAGACACAATCTCAGCAAATATCTTTAAATAGCATATAAATTTGGGTTGGATCACATTGAAAAAACATTGAAAAGATCAGTAGGTTGGCAAATGTTGCAAAACCAAGTAGCAATTTTTGGCTCAAATTGACAGTTGAGGTAATTGTGAGACGTTTGTACACTAGAAAACTGATGTGACTATAATAATAGTAATTATACCTAGACATATTGCCTGATTGACGGCTGTGCAGCCAATCAAGCAAATTGACGCCCCTGCATACCATCCCATGGCTTGGATTGGCCAGAGGTCTCCCCATAGTCAATCACAGCATTGGCTAGTGGATAGGGGCATCAATTTTCCAGATTGGCTGCACAGCCGCCAATCCTGCAATTTGTCCGGGATAATCCCCACTTCAGACCTGAATTTACAACACAATCCCGCTCAACTCTCCCATGTCTTTAACATTATACAGGTGTTCCTCGGGTTGCTCAGTGTAAATTTCGGCTTCCATTACGGCTTGTTTGTTTACCTGTACCACCATCAAAAGCTGCAAACCACAAGTTGACTATTGACACTAACAAACCTCCTGTGAATCTGGTTAATCTGTTTCCAGGTGAGAATTCAGTCTTTTTTTGTACTCAAACTTTTTTCCTTCAATTGTTTGTTAATGTAGCTCACCTTTTAGATTTTATAGAACGTGGTGATGATGACCAGGTCAGTGTCTTGGGATTCCAATTGCTTGCTGGACAAAAAGTCACGCTTCTTGCCTCTAAGACTTCACGTAAGTGAAAATAAGTATTTTCTTTTTATATCTGTTCTGCTATTAATGATAAATATGTATGTTCATAATTACTATTTCAGTTAGGAACACAACCATATACATTTTGTATTTTTGGTTGTAATATGACCATAAAAACTGTTGTGTGTTTTCCGTATTTCACCCATATGTCACTACAAGATGTATCTGTTTAAAAAAAATAAAAGTGGGTGGCAAATGATAGCACTAGCTTGGCCCAAGCTCAAATATTGTCCCTTGCCCGCCCCAGAATCCATTTATTCTTTAGTGAGAATGTAGTTGGCTCCATTGCTGTTTCCCGCTGTAGATTCGGGCTTTTGCTTACTCTTGCTGTACCAGTGCAATGAGCTTCTCTATATCCCTTTTCTGACATGTGCAAAAACCTCTGCAAAACCCTGCCAGATAGTTCCTCCCACAAGTGTGAGTCTCCTGGACTACCCAACTGAAAAACGGCACATATGAGATGGACAACAGCATGCCAGCTTATTTTTTATTTTTTGAGGTCCCACAGACTTGCTCGAGTCCCTATGGAGACGGCATGCCATAAAAACGTCCAAAAATCGAACATATTCTCTAGTTTACGTTGCAGTTTGTTTCAAGTCACGTTCACGGTACGCTGAGAAATTCAGTGGTCTAATAGAGCTACATATTTCCCATTAAAGTCAAAGGGGACATTTTTAGGACGTAAAAAAAAAATATTTGTAAAAAGCGGTAATGTGCATGAGACTCAGTTGACACTGCATCATGACTTTTATTTTTATTAGCCATCACAAATATGGCATTAGGGACTTTTATTCTATGCTGTAATGAGCATACCATGAGTGTTTTCCTTACTGGAGGAAGTTACCATCAGATCTACTTCTGATGGTAGATTCCTCATGGTAGTTTTCCTTTAAACGGTGCCACTTGGAAGTATAACTTGTTCCTTCAAAAACATGCCCTTCAAACGTCTCTGCAATCAAGAATATAGATGGTTATGACATTAAGAAGATTGGGTGTAATAAAATGGAAACTAGACCTGGGGCTAGACCTCGTTCTTCTAATTTTTCATACAGGAGATGGAGACGAGACACAGGGCTTTTTGCCCCTGTGCGACTCGATCTGTATGGATTCCTTCTTTTGCTCACTGTGCTCACTGTGTGCTCACCGTACAGTTCCCTAGCATGCTCTATCTTCGGCCATATTCAGTGGAGAGAAGAGGGGTCATCCCACCTCCTCTCCAGCATGGCTCATGTATGGCCAGGTGGGCATACATTAGTGTATATGCAGCCCAAGATGTTATTTCATAAATGGGGTACATAAATCACATCACATATGGATAGAGCAGAAACAGTAGACCTGCTACAACCCTTCCGTCTGACCCAGTGGTATGACCTAAAGGGCACCTAAGGAGCGTTACAATTGTAATGAAACAGGGCCAGCCCACTGACATAGAAAATCTTCTTCCCCTACCTTTTTGTTCTAGAGCAATAACTTTGTACTATGCCTATTAAAGTTTCTCCTTTTGATGGAAACGATAATGTGTCATTGAGCAACATGCCTTTGTTATATCTTCTGAAATGTTATGACAACATGTAAACTATTACTTATATTTTAATTTTGTTTTTGAATACCAAATAAAATGTTTTAAAAAAAAGATTGGAAACATGAAATCAGAAATTGAGGTGGTTAAATTCCCAAATTTCGTGCCCAAAAATGGGTAGCAGTTTGTTGTGTAATACATAACGTCCGGCCACAATCATGTCTTCTTATCATTGATATTTGTAGTATATTCAACATCTGCAGAGGGTTTGTATGTTCTCTACGTGTTTGCATGGGTTTCCTCCGGTTTCCTCCCACACTCCAAAACATGCTGGTAGGTTGATTATATTGTAAGCCCCATTGGGGACGGAGACCTGTCAAGCTCTGTGCAGCGCTGCATAATCTGTGTGCACTATATAAATAAAGGAATTATTATATATGAAACATGTTTTTTATGTTACATCTAATTGTTAAATACATTTGTGTAAATGTATGTTTGTTCCAAATCCTAATTATTTTTTTCTGCCACTTTGCTTTAGAGAGATACAGAATCCAGAGTGAAAAGTTTGAGGACCTTTGGCTTGTTACAAAAGAATTCATCATGCGCTTTGAAGAGTATTTCCTGAAGCAAGGCGTTAAGGATTTTACATGTTCTTTTTCTGGACCAATTCCACTTCAAGAATTCTTTGAGCTAATTGACCAGCACTTTGAGGTACATCATTTCTATAATGATCTGAACAAGGTGTAAATATTTCAAGAATTTTTAACTTGTTGAGAATTCATTTTGTCAAGTTGTCCTTGTGGTACTTGTCTTCCTGTTGATTTCAGCCATACATAGGTTTTCCTATCAGAACTACTCCAACTCTAAATGCATACCTCTTATCATTAAAATAATTGCTGAATGGCCAGCAGTGGCATCCCATAAATGATGATGCTGTATCCTCCTGACTGGTAGTTGACCTACACTCTGACTAATAACAGCACATGAACATGACCAACTAACTGCCCATGACCCATTAGCAGGTCTGTTTGCAGCTGGTGTGTCATCAGCGTGTGAGGTAAAACATTGCTGACCATAGAAAAGGACTGTCTGAGCCACACACACACAGGTGGAATAAGGTCTTGCTCCATAATATGTAGCTTGGGCAGCCGGCTCACACACAGGACCATGGAGCCCACCAAACATGGCACAGTGTGCTAGCCATTGTTTCAAAAACCCATTTGTGTACATGTAGCCAAATATCATGGGGTGCTGAAGGAAGGACTTATTTATGTTACTTGTCTACATTCTTGTGAAATCTATGGGAAATAATCGATTTGATGGAGGAACCCTTTTAATACACTCATACACTCATCTTACACTCATAATATTTTTGGACAATTAACTTCTGAGCCTATGCTGTCTGTTTGCTGTGAAATCAACTAATCGGCTAAGCAGGTACAGATTTTTTATTACTATTACCTGGTGTTCCCACTACCCAATTGATAATATGCCACAAAAAGCTGCCTATATTGAAGCTGCCAGAAAACAAAGCTTGCACTGTGCTATATAATTTCCCATTGATAAATTGAACAACATGGTATCTAAGATGAAACAGCCTATCAATTGTTATCTGGAAGATCTGGTTCAAACTGTGAATGAGCAGACTGTGACATCTATAATACCTATTTATATCTGTGCACATTAAAGTTGTATTTAAATTCCATTTGAACCACTGCCTCTACAGTTTTTCCATCTTACTGAGCAGCAGGATTAAAAAAAAATAAAAGTAAGGAAGATATAAGACCGCCAAGGAGGTGGAAGAAGATGAGGAAGTAAAGGAAAAATAGAGGACAAAAGAGAAAAAGAGGATATAAGATTTGTCATAAAGTGGCAGGGAAGAGGCAATTCGAAAGAAGGTTGATGAAATTAATTTTAACTCATGGAATGTGAAGGGAATTGCAACCCTGGCAAAGACAGAGAAAATTCACCGAAAAATTAAAAACTGATGTTGCCATGCTACAGGAAATCCACCTAAGCCGATGTGAATTAATTAATCCTTTCACGACATAGCACATCATGGGTCGGCTGCGCGTGCATGGAGAGGGCTCACGGGCATATCGCAACAAAGACTTAACGGTAACACCCGCGCTTCCCAGGTTACTTAGACGAAGACAAGTCCTTTGCAGAGCAACTCCTAAATTGGTGGGCTAAATATGAAAATGATCCCACAAATATTACATACAAGGATAATCCAACCTATTTCTGGGAGGCAGGCAACTGCATATTAATAAGTAACATTTAGATTACCGTATATAAAATTTACAAGAGGAGAATCTTTAGTAAAATTCAATCAATATAGCAGAGAGTATAGAAAGGTCTAAACGAAACTCAATTTTTCGGAAGAAAATAGAAATTTGATGGTAGAAACTAAAAGAAAAAGCAAGGAATACTATAATAAACTTTACAAAATAGAATATTTGGATGAACAAAACAATTGGCAGAGATATGGCAATAAAGGGGGTATGATATTAGCAGCTTTAATTAGGCTCCGCCATACAAGCAATCAGATTACAGCAATAAAAAAATAAGACCCAAAACATATATATCAAGGTTGATATAAAGGAAAAATATTTTTGAAGAGGTTAGCATTGCCAAAAACTAGCCAAGATTAGATGAGCAAATTAAATTAATCTATAACAGATAAAGAAAGAGAACAACTAATCCAAAAAACTACAACTGGGAAAGCGCAAGGACCGTACGGATATACCACAGATTTTTATAAAATTCTAAAAGACTATATAAAAATGCTTTTAAAAGGGAAATTAATTAGATGTTGATAACAGGTAATGTCCTCGAAACAGGAAAAATCGCATTCCTCAATCGCATTCAGAAAGAGATCCCCTTTTACACTCCTCATACAGACCTTTGGCTATGATAAATCAGGATTTAAAATATTTAACCAAAATATTAGGTGGTAGATTGGCAGAAATTGAACCAACTCTAATCTCACAGAATCAGACAGGATTTATGAAAGGGAGAAGTGGAGGCATCAATATACATAGATTACTGTCAGTATTAGACTGGGCCAAAGCCAATCCTACCCTAGCTGCAGATTATGAAGTTCTTTCAATTGTTCCCAAAAAGGCTTTTGACAATCTGTAGTGGGAGTGGCTCTGTTGTCCCAAATGAGATTTGGGGTGGCTTTATAAAATTTTTAAAGAACCTATGCCGTGATGCTATAACATTTCTTGTGACTTGGCAGAAAGTTTTAGCATTGGAAGAGGCAATAGGCAATGGTGTCCCCTGTCCCCTCTTCCCCATCTTATTCAGTCTAACGTTGGAACCACTCTCACTATATATCCAGAATATAAAGGTCTTTGAAGTCATTAAGACAGGGACTAAAGGACATCATACAAATATGTTTGCTGTTTACATCTTGATTTTTCTGAATTCCCCCTCTGATTCTCTAGGGAGATTATGGGTCTTATTATCTGTTTGGTGCCGTGTCTGGTTATAAGGTTAACAAAGAAAAAAAGTTAAAATCATAAAAATGAATGAGAAACTATAAAATAAAGTTCAAATAGTAAACTCTTCAATGAAATATTTTATATCTTCATAGTGCAATCACAAAAAGAATTTTACAAATTATACCGCTCAACAACTATTTACAAAGTGAGAGAAGGTAGATTTCCCGCTATCTGTAGCTTGTAAGAAATGAGTATTCTGATAAAACCTTTATGCTCAATGCAAAATCTACCTATCAAAATTAAATGAAAGGATTCAAAATACCTAAATTATAGTATAAGCCAGATCCTGCAGAGGAAAAAAATACCCCGGATATCACTAGCTACGATGCAGAATCCCAAAGAGGAGAGAGGACTGTATGTCCCTGATATTAAACTTACAACTTGGAGTGCATATTTATATACTTGAGAGTATGGAAAATTGGCAGGGATAAGAATTAGACGATAGAACAATGATGGCGAACATTTAAGAGACTGAGTGCCCAAACTGCAAACCAAAGTTGATGTTTTATCGTGAGTTGCACAGCAGTTTAGCCTAATAGTGCCACAATACCACTATACAAAAGACAAATAATGCTGCCATATCATGACGCCACCATTAAAACAACATAAATAGCATAATTCTGGTAATAAAGACCACTATTGAAAGGCCAATGTTACCAATGATATTGCTAAGCTAGGAGCAATTATAGTGATGAATATCATATTACCGCCATTCAGTGATGAATATATGAATATTACCGCCAAATACTGATTAATATTACCCCCATACAGTGGACTATATAACTAATTAGTTAGCCTGCTCATGGACCAACTATTGCCATCTTAACCTCATTTTTGTTTTTGCATTTGCATTTTTCACTTTCCACCTTCAAAAATCTATGACTTTTTTTATTTTTTCATGTAAAGAGCTGTGTGAAGGCTTGTTTTCTGTTTAACAAATCACACTTCCTAGTGATGGTATTTAATATTCAATGCTGCGTACTGGGAAGTGGGGAAAAAAATCCAAATGCAGTGAAATTTGTGAAATGACATGTCTACTTTATTCTTTGGTTCGAAACAATCACGGGGATACTAAATTCATACATTGTGTTTTCATACATTTTTAAAAATTAAAACGCCCTGTACTAATTTTTTTTTATTTTGCCATCTTCTGGCACTAATAACTTTTTCATACTTCAGCTGTGGGTGGTGTCATTTGTTCCAAGATGAGATGATGTTTCAATGATACCATTTTGAGGACTGTGCAACCTTTTTGATCACTTTTATTACATTTTTTATATGTTGCAAAATGGCGAAAGTGGCATTTTTTACTTTGGCTGCTATTTTACAGGGTTAAACAGCGGGAATAACTGTTATTATATTTTGTTATTATATTTTTTCTAAACCGAATAATCCCAAATTTTGCAATCTGTCATTGTATTCTAGTCCCCCCATTCCCCTAATAATCTTGGTTGCTCTCCTCTGCACCCGTTCCAGTCCTTTTTATACACCGGGGCACAAACGTGTACACAGTATTCCATGTGTGGTCTGATCAGGTCTGTATAAGGGCAAAACTATGTCTTTATCATGAGAATCAATTCCTCTCTTGATACATCCCATGATTTTTTTTGCTTTAGCAGCAGCCGCCTGGCTCTGGTCACTAAAATTAAGTATACCATCCACCAATACCCCCAAGTCCTTTGCAGCTCCAGTTTTACTAAGTAATTGACCGTTTAGAACATAATTATACCTTTTGTTTTCATGGCCCAAGTGCATAACTTTACATTTATCTACATTAAACCTCATCAACTATTTCTCTGCCCACTCCTCAAGCTTCCACAAATCCCTCTGTAATGCTAAACTATCGACCTCCGTAATTATTACTTTACACAGCTTAGTATCATCTGCAAATATTGAAACTTGACTGTGTAAACCCACTACATGGTCATTAATAAAAATATTAAAAAGAAGTGGCCCAATACTGACCACTGTGGCACTCCACTGGTAAAGTCAACCCAATCTAAGAATGTGCCATTAATGACGACCCTCTGTTTTCTTTCACTAAGCAATTACTTACCCAAATACACAGATTTTCCCCTATTCCCAGCAGTCTCATTTTATGTACCAACCTTTTATGCGGCACTGTGTCAATTGCCTTAGAAAAGCCCAGATATACAACATCCACAGCGTCCCCTAGATCCAGTCTGGAACTTACTTCCTTGTAGAAGCCAATTAGATTAGTCTGATAGGACCGGTCTCACATAAATCCATGCTGATACTGGGTTATAAGGTTATGTATAGTGAGATATTCCAGGATAGCATCTCTAACAAACCCCTCAAATATTTTCCCCACCACAGAAGTTAGACTTGCAGGTCTGTAGTTTCCACGATCGCTTTTTGATCCTTTTTTGTGTCTTCCACCAGATGATTTTCTTGGGTAAAGACAGTCGAGAAGTAGATTGGCCCTTTCTTCATCTCCTTCCACCATGACCCCCACGTTATTCCTAAGAGGGCCCACACTCTCCGTTTTTAGTTTCTTATCATTTATATACTTGAAAAATAATTTGGAATTATTTTTGCTCTCCCTGGCAATATTTCTCTCAGTCTCTATTTTTGCGGCCTTTATCTGCTTTTTACAAAATTTATTTTTCTCTCTATAATCCTGTAATGCCTCATTGCTACCTTCATGTTTTAGCACCTTAAACGCTTTATCTTTCTCGCTTATTGCTTTCCTTACAAGACTAGTTAGCCACATTGGCTTTTTCTTGTTCCTCTTATGCTTTTTCCCATATGGTATGTGATTCTCACAGGGCTTTTTTAGAATGTTTGTGAAAAAGTCCCTTTTTTTTAAAGTATATATGTGACCACAGACAGCTGTCAAATGGAACACTAAACCACAAGTATCTACGTTGGTTTAGTGTCCCAAAGCCACAATGCAGGTCGTCTTTAAGTATTCACAGCTCTAACACTGAAGTGCTGTTTGTCAAAAACACCTCAGCAGCTCCTGACCTCTTATCTTTATTCTCTGCTGCTGTAGGCTCCGTTGTGTGAACTCTCTTAGTTCTCGTTCTGTTTGGTAGTGATGGGTCATTTATGAACTAGACATCAGAAAGAACCAGCTCTTTTGCATGAACAACGGGAGTCGGCTTCGTTCAGTGAGCCAATTGTGCACTTTACCCCGCCTCTAAACAGCTCAACACGCCTCCTTTAAACTGATAAAATCGGGTTAAAAGTAGACTGGAGAGGGTGACTGGCTTGACTGAGGCTACCTAGTATAAATTTAAAAGCGAGCCGTTCAGGAGCCAGAAGAGCCTGCTCTTCTTAGTGGGCTCACTATGAAGAGCCGGACTTTCCATCACAACTGTCCTTGTTGTTAGAAACCTTAAAGAGTAACTAAACTTTTGATGAAATTTTTTTTATTTATGTTTTTCCTTGATGATAGTCTACTCTCCTCTGGAGCTCAATCTGTAAGGAGTTAGGTTTTTAGGTCTTATCTGGTTAATAGAGTAGATTAAATGTTTTCTATTATCCTCTATTCTATTGAATGCTTTTGAATTATGCAATTCAGTTAAAAGTTTAGTTAGACTTAAATTTCAAACTGTATTTGATATTTGTGTTTTTACTGTGAATTTTTTTGTTTTGCTTTTACTTTATTAAGGGTTATTACTACCTGGTCATTCACATTTAATTTCAAGGCTGTGGAGTTGGTAAGCCAAACTTCTGACTCAGACTCCTCAATTTCCCTGACTCCAACTACACCAAAATGGTCACCAACTCCGATTTTACAGCCTCATTTTCCTGGTTATTCCAGCAGTTCTAAGATAAGTTTGGGCATTCCTTCCCAGTGCCTTATTCCTCTGATATGTAGCGTAGATTACTACTGAAGTTGTACATAAAGTGCAGCACATTCATCTCCACTAAAAGCCTAGAGAAGGGGGGGGGGCAGGCAGATTGTCAAGCCCTGTTGTAGTCCACAACCTGCTGCCATTCAAAGTCAAATGAGTGCAGCAGAAAAGTCTTCACTGCTCCCAGCGTTCTCTCCTGCCCCTCTGCTCTGTATATGAGTAGGTGTCCCTCTTTAATCAATGCTTGATTTTAACCCCTTGCCGACGTGCAACATAGTATTGTGTCACATGCCGGCTGCTTGGGTATGGAGGCGGCTCATATAAGGCGGGCGTTTGCTGCAAATTGCAGCAAACACTTACTGGTAACACCCGCACTCTGTGCTTTCACGGTTGTTTACCCTGTAAATGCCTCGGGCAAAGCTTTTAAATCATCTCATTTAAATCCTGACAGCATGCAAGAGCCGCAATCTTGGATACAATTGCTGCCCCCTCCCCTTGTGAGGTCATCGGGGGGAGGTGATCAGTTTCCATGACCGCCTCGGCTCCTCGACAGACTCAAGGCTTTCTGGTTTCTGCAGATTCGTTACAATGAGCCAGTGGCTTATTTTAATGAACACTGTGCAAAAATGCTATGTAATGAAATACAGTAGTATTGCAGTATATGGTAGGAACGATCAGACCATGTAGTGTTAATGTACCCTAGAGTTTCCAAGAAATAGCAAAATAAAGAATAAAAAGTTATTAGAAAAACCTAAAAATTCAAATCACCCCCTTTCACTAGAACTTATATAAATATAAATAAATAGTAAAAATCATAAACATGTTAGCTATCGCTGCGTCCCAAAATGTCCGATCTATAAATAATGGTTATTCCCGCCGTTTAGCCCCGGAACGGAAAATAGCGCCCAAAGTCAAAAATACCACTTTTTTGCCATTTTAAAAAATAATCAAGTAATCAAAAGGCCGTACAAATCAAGCATTGAAAACATCATCAAAAGTCGCAAAAATGATACCACACACAGCTCTATACACCAAAGTATGAAATAGTTATTGGTGCCAGAAGTTGGCAAAATGAAGAATTTTTTTTTGCACAGGTTTTAATTTTTGTAACTGTATGAAAACATTATAAAACCTATACAAATTTGGTATCGCCGTTATCAGACCGATCCAAATCGCCATGTAATTTCGGCCGCACAGTGACAGTCGTAAAATCCAAGCCCACAAGAATACAGCGCAATTGTGTTTTTTCAACATTTTCACTACATTTGGATTTTTTTTCCAGCTTACCAGTACACAGCATGGAATATTAAATAGCGTCAATATGAAGTGGAATTTGTTTTGCAGAAAACAAGCCCATACACAGCTCTTTACATAGAAAAATAAAAAAGCTATGGATTTTTGAAGATAGGGAATAAAAAATCAAAATGCAAAAACGAAAAACAGCAATTAACCTTAGATATGGGAGAGGTGTGAGTGTTTTATCACTCTCTAATCAGTGGTTTTCTGTTTTATTTGTTCAAAGTCCGACAGACTGGATATTGTCAAATTGTGTGCTCAATTTATACCTTATTTGAAATCTTAAGCCGCTTCTGGTGGAAAATAAGTTTTAAACAAATTAGAGCGTTGCTTGAACTGTGTTTAGAGCTTGTGAAAATGGTCATCAGCTATCCACAAAACATAAATCTTTGTTTTATTCTCGACCATAGGAATGTCATTTAAAAACATTTACTACTTCCTGGCACAAGTTTTCCAGCAGAAATCCAATTGAAATTCTTTGCCCATTAGAAAGTTTTCTGGTTTTCTTTGGGAAATAATTTCTGGATGACTTGCCAACTCCTGTAGAAGTACAGAATTACATTATTTACTAATATGATTATCTTATGTGCAGAGAGGGTTTTTTACCGTTTTTTTTTTGGCGTGCTTTCTGAACATGACCATGTCTTTATGACTTTTGTATAAATATTTATCAAAACCAATGGTTTTCTAAATTAAAATTACCAAGCGAGATACTACCGTATATACCGGCGTATAAGACGACTTTTGAAGACAGAAAAATCTTCTGTCTTCTCTGGGGTCGTCTTATACGCCGGTAATCGTCTTATACGGTGGCGGTCCCTGTGCATGGAGAGGGCTCACGGGCTGAGCCCTCTCCATAGCCGGTAAGTCTTTGCTGCATATTGCTAGTGTTTGCACAGCGATGGCTGCCGGCAGCCTCAAAAAGACATCGGGGGGAAAATACTCACCCTCCGTTGGCCCCGATGTCCGCGCTGTGCTGTCTTCAGTCTTCTGCGCCGTCTTCTTTCTTCTGCTGGGCGCCGCCATGTCTTTCCCCGGGTCGGCGCCTAGTATGACGTCAGCAGCGGCGCGTCATACTAGGCGCCTGCCGGGGAAGATCAATAGCGGCGCCCAGCAGAAGGAAGAAGACGGAGCGGACATCGGGGGAGCAGCGCCGCACATCGGGGCCACCGGAGGGTGAGTATATAAGTTTTTTTTTTTTTTTAATGCTGGGCAGTGCTGTATACTACCGGGGGCAGTGCTGTATACTACCGGGGGCAGTGCTGTATACTACTGGGGGCAGTGCTGTATACTACTGGGGGCTGTGCTGTATACTACTGGGGGCTGTGCTGTATTCTACTGGGGGCTGTGCTGTATACTACTGGGGGCAGTGCTGTATACTACTGGGGGCAGTGCTGTATACTACTGGGGGCTGTGCTGTATACTACTGGGGGCAGTGCTGTATACTACTGGGGGCTGGGCTGTATACTACTGGGGGCTGTGCTGTATACTACTGGGGGCTGTGCTGTATACTACTGGGGGCAGTGCTGTATACTACTGGGGGCAGTGCTGTATACTACTGGGGGCTGTGCTGTATACTACTGGGGGCGGTGCTGTATACTACTGGGGGCTGTGCTGTATACTACTGGGGGCTGTGCTGTATACTACTGGGGGCTGTGCTGTAATGGTAATATTGTTGTATGCCTTATGTTCATGAGCGACAGTTTTCCTGCTATATACCTGCATGTCATAAGAATTGACATTAAAAAAAGGACCATGGTAAATTCAAATGTTTTTATTTTTCATTTTTACCGGTGTTTTGTATGCGTTGGAAAAGGGGTAGTCTTATACGGCGAATATATCTTAAACTCTATATTTTAAACAGGAAAGTAGGGGTTCGTCTTATACACCAGGTCGTCTTATACTCCGGAATATACGGAACCTTTTAGTAGTAGTTATGAGTCAGAGAGCGGCAAACCATTGCCTTGATGACACCTACCTCTCCCATGCTCCGGGATGCTACTTAAAAGTTTCTGGGATCAACATCAAGGGGAGCGAAGGTAAGTATTTGTAGGGTTTTGTTTTTTTTAAACTGGTTAATTTCCTTTAAGCATAGATCTGGAATCTCCATGCTTGGACAGTGTATTGCTCCATGGTAGCATCCAAATCAGCCACAGCAACTTTTGCAGCCAACATTCAACTCTGCAGATTGCACAGTTTATCCACATCTTTGAGTATTTCACAAACTTGTGGTTTATGAATTACTGTATTTTAGTATTATAATGTTCACCAAATATGTCTTTTCTGCCTTTTGCAGTTTTGTAAATATTGTTCAATGTCACCTAGGAAACATTATTGGGCATTTTATTTGTAAATAGAGGTGTATTGATACATTTTATGCAAATACGCCAAATTCTGTGCAGATCAAATACACACTTTTACAGGTAATCAATCATTAATATCCATCATGACAAACCAGGGACACTTACAATGCCTGGATCCTTCTTCCTTCTAAAATCAACTGATAAAATTATGCCAATAAGCCTGGAGGGATCCTGGGGGTATTACCAGAGCCCATTTGTGTTGCAGATTCACAGGCTGTTACACTGAGTAAGATCTTTTCACCCTCCCACAGTGTGTTGAGCTTCCTCTGCTGCAGCGAGATTACATCAGGCAGTGGGAGGAGAAAGTGCTGTGGGAGCAGGGGGAGATCAGCATGTCATGCTGCAGCACCGATGGGCTCTAGTAACACCCGTTCTGAATTAGTACTTTAATTTTAGAAATGACTTTAAGAAGGAAGGCGGCTATGCATAATCAATAAAAGAAGATAACTACAGTCACAGTGCCTGGATCTATGAGTGAGGCTGCATTCATATGGCCGTTGGGGGTCATATGTACGGCTGACGTATGGGCGCTACATGGACTGCGGCACGGTACCGCTCTGTACCCAAGTAAGAGATAGGACGTAAGAGATGTCCTATCCTTCCCCCTAATACGGCGCCGTGCACCATGTTTCTCTATGGAGAGGGACGGGAGTTCGCAGCACTGAGGTGTACCCGCCGTGCTACGGTACGGTGGGCACACGTTCGCGTGAATTTAGCCTAAGTGTGGCTTCTCCTATGATTTGATTTAATTCACTCAATAAAGGCCCTCTCCCAAGGTTCTTCTGATCAGCAGTTGAACATACTTACATGACTTGACCCTGTATAATCATTACTTTTACAAGCTAATTCATGTACTGATCTTTTAATTTTTGCTATGTTTCCAGTTCCGAATGAATACAGAGAAATATGAAAAACTGTTATCCGAACGTGCTGTACAGTTTCGTGCAATTCAAAAACTGCTATTAACAAGGTTCAAAGATAAGACGCCTGCTCCACTTCACAATCTTGACACTCTTCTGGATGGTACATATAGACAGGTAAACAAAATAGTAACAATGCATAATATTGTGATAATGATATTTAGTGTCTTGTCTGAAGGGCCTGACGATTTTTTAAATTTTAGGGCTATAAAAAACAAATGACTTCACTGATCCTAGACTACTACCAGTGAACAGCCAAAGTCATTTTTTGGTTGAGCATGTGAAGTCAAGGACTAGAAATGGGAGGGGTTAAAAATGGCATTAGTGGGGAATTGGTTAGACATGACATTTTTAACGCACTGTGTTCCGTTATAAAAAAAAATCTTTTTAAGTATATTAAAAGTAGGGGTGTACTTTATATGTTCTAGTTACCAGCTGTAAGCTAATATAGTAGAACTACATGTATTATATAAAATAGGTCTACTAAATGAATGGCATGCTCTTTTAAAAGACAGAAATTAAAGGGAGTGTACCACCTTAACAGAGTGTTAAAATCTGCTGGCAGCATACTGTACAATAATGTACCGTATATATATAAACCAACCCAAGTACACAAAAAACTGGGAAAACTTATTGGGGAAGATTTATCATTAGTCCATGTTTGAGGTATCCGAGAATTTCCTGTGAAAAAGCATCACAAAAAGGCAGATATTGAGAAGATGTTAAACATACGTGTGACTGGTGCAGTCTATTCACATAGAGCTGATACACAGCGGATACTCACATCAGAAGGCATTTAACATTGCACATACACCGGAATATAAATCCAACTGTTGGAAACCTGCCAGTCTAACACATAGACAACTGCTCAAAATACTGCCTAGGGTGGGAAATTCATAATGAAATGTCCAACAGCAACCTCCGCCCACTAACAAAATGTTCAGCAGCAGCCTCCCCTTACTGATGAAAAGTCCAGCCATGCTCCCTCATTAATGAAATGTTCAGCAGCAGCCTTCCCTCACTAATGAAATGTCCAGCAGCAGCCTTCCCTAACTCATTAATGAAAAACCAAAAAAAACAACAACAGGCAAAGTTTTTTGAAATGCATCCAAACCAAAGTCCAACCCCTGGGACTACCCCAGGATTTTGTCAGGGTTCAAGAGTAAGTTATAACACACAATTATATTGTAATGCAAATGCTTAGAAAAGGCAGAGAGGCCGATATGCAGTGCAGATGTAATGGGCTTCTGCAATCTGTCTTTAACTGAGGTTCCTGGTGACAGGGTCCCTTAAAATAGTCACATGATGTATTATGTTCTGTTTTTATCCTTTTTATTTTCCTGAACTGTTATTGTATGCACTGTTATTATATTGCATTGTATGTACATATCTGTTTATTTTATTACTTTTTTAAGATAAATCCTTTGTTTGTAAGAACCCTTCTTTCTGGATATTAAATCTTTGAGAGCCGCCTTTTGTTCAAATGATACCCTGAACTCAGAAGGAGCATTACCTGAATTGATGGTTTAACTAATTAATGTTATGGGGTATTTGGGCATTGTTTAATACAAGCTATCTCGTCAGCCTTTAACGAGTGGTGGCAGCTAAAATCGCTTAGGTTTTTTTTAGGAATGAGAACTGTGGACGGTCCAGTGTGACCAGGAGGGCTTCCTTTGTGAACCCGTGAACCGAACACAAGGGTTTTGTTTCACAGCTCCACAGCGATGATCTGTGACTATGACAGCCTCAGGTCTTTGTAAGACCTGAAGCTGTATAGCATCTGATCATTCCTTACACTGTGGTTTTCATTTTTGTAAATACTTGAAATATTATAAAACCTGTATAAATGTGGTATCCCTGTGTTCGTACTGATCCAATAAATAAAAGAAAAATGTCATTTAGGGCGCACAAGCCCAACAGAAAATGGCACAAATATTTTCACCAATTTCACTGCATTCTGATTTTTTTCTCGCTTCCCAGTACATGGCATGGAATATTAAATATTGTCACTATGAATTGCAATTTGTTTCGCCAAATAGAAGCCCTCACACAGCTCTTTACATGAAAAAATAAAAAAGTTGTAGGTTTTTGAAGGTGTGGAGTGAAAAATGAAAACTCAAAAACAAAAAGGGACCTGGTAGTTAAGGGATTTACTTGATGCCTTAAAGCACAACTCTTATTTTTTTCAATAGCTCTTGGGATGTAGTACAACTTTGCATATTATCGATATTAACTATGTGCAGCAGTTTCTTTACTATCCTCCTCAGTTTAGTCTGGCTCTGCAGATTTCTCCTGTAATTCCAAAGTAGCAGTTTAGAGATGCAGTTAGTGTGCTCAGTACTGTGGATGCAGTGTCTTTGCAGCCCCTTACCCTACCTTCTGCTTTCCAGACACTTTGCGAACATCAAATAAACTTTTAGTCACTAGTGCTTACACAGAACATACTATACACTTCATGGAACTGTTTCACTGCTGGTTTCTACTACTTATTGCATGCTGCATGTTCCTCCGTGTGATAAAAGCTGCCATGGTAGTCAACATATAGATCATGTATATATACTATGCAGTGTTCAGTGGATTAACTGCTTAGTTACTTAAAAGAAGCAGCTTCACAGGCAGTTAGACTGTGTCACTCTCGCCCTCTGATCCCTCATCACTTCACTCCTCAGAGGAAGTTTCAGCGCACAGTGGAAGAAAGAATTGCTCTTTGCACATTGTTAAAGACTTTGAATCTGAGACATGGAGGGCCTCTGGTAACACCCTCAGGAGCCCTTCAATGCTCATTAGCATAATTTTAAGTTATTTTTTAGAAGTAGTGCCTGACAAATATAAGATGATTACCACAGTCACAGTGTCTGGATCTTATGAGTAAGTAAGTTTATCATACTTTCTTTTAGTCATGGGAACTGTAGTCTGCCTAAATTCTTTAGGGCAAGACAGAAAGAGTTTAGTCTCTGCCCACTTCACTGCTGCTGAGAAAGTTTTTTGACAAGTCGCTTCATGACAGAAAATTCCATTACTATGGAAAGAAAATGATGTGTAACACAATATGGTCATCATTCTATTTGGTTAAGAGGGGGAATCACCTATGACAATTTGGTAATAATGATTATAAGATCGGAGTTATGTTTTAATGGTGGCACTTAAGATGCCCTAACAAATGCACTGACAGGAAACCTATATATACCTATAAACCAGAAACCCTGTTTATATTTGGAGCCTTCATGATAGACTCCAGATCACACTGTACATGTATTATGTGTTTGCAACACATCAAGTCCCTTAACCTTCGAGACAGATGGCAAAAGGATAGAAGTTGGGCCCCAAGCGATCATGCTATTCTCACCTAGCCCTTATACATGTGATAAACATTTTTTAGGAGATAGCCCCTTTTACGGTTCATGCAAAAAGCAAGATAAGGGCTTTATGCAGACAACAGAAGCAACAGGAGTATAATCAAGTTATGATCTTTGCATTGAGGTACACAGCCAGGGAAATATATTACTGTATGTAAGATTTTTCATACTGAAAGCAATATCTAATTGTTTTCCTATGCTAATGGAATAGGATTAAATGGCCAAGCCTACGATAGTAGCCAGCAATCTCAAGAAATGTCTTGACTTTTTTGTAAGCTGTCTTGGCCAATTCTTTACTGACTCCATTGTTGATTTGGGCTTTATTACTCCTTTATTACTTACTTTTAGACTCCTCAATTACACATAACACAAGCATGCATTTAACATTTTTCTTACTACACCTCCCTAAATGCCTCTGGTATTCTATAGGCTTTGAGATTTAATTTCGGTTTTACTTTTAGGTTCCATCTCTACATGGTGCATTATTAAATGTGTGTGCCCTGGCAGCTCAGAGAAATTACATTGATTTCTCTGCAGGAACTCTTTTCCCTCTTGTGGTTGGGGCACTGACAGGGTCTCATTAATACAAACTGGAGGGATTGGTGACACCCACTTTTGCATTTAAGCCACCAAAGCTTCCCTCTGGTTCCAGGGCTTAATCATTTTACATGGTAGCTTTAAAATCTCTTCCTTCTTTCAGGTTGGTGCACTTTCTTGTTTGCAGGTCCTATTTTTTTCCTCAAGTTCATATGGGCCTTTCCACTTGACTAAGAACTTACTCTCCACCATGGGCACCAAAATAAGGACTCTATCCCCTGGGTTAAATTTTCTGATTCTATCAGAACAATTGTAAATTCTGCTTTGGGCTTCTTGCACTTTGTGATGATGATCTTTTACAAACAGCATAACTGTTGCAATACGGTCTTGCACTTGAGCTACATGCTCTGATGAACCAGTCTAGGACCACCCTCTTCACAATCTGTGCAGGGGAACAGGAGTCTGGTTCCAGCAATTTCTTTACGCGGTGTATAAGGTCGTAGATCTCTAACCTGGCAGGCTTGTCCAAAGAAACTCCAAGAATGACAGTGGTCACCCCCAGCCGAGAAAGAATTTCCGCTTTCAGCATCCTTCTGGCAGAGGTTAGAATATGCTTTATGAGGTTCTCTTTATGAGGTTCTCTTGTTCTCTTGTTGCTGCATCTTGAACTGCACCAGATGCCTCAGTATCTCCTCCATTTTGCGGGTGTGATCTTGTTGTCAGGCTCTTGGGACAGTGGACCCACTGGACCACTGTGGTGGATGACGTAAGCCGATACCTGGGAACAGAATCTAAGTGGCACCCGGTTTTCATGAGCCTGTCGCAAAGCGGGTTGGCGTGGTACCACCAGGTCGTTCCACATGTATGACTTTGTCCGCGGTGGCACACAAGGCGAAGGTGCAAAGACGTTAGGCAGAACCGTGGTCGGGGGCAGGCAGGAGGTCGAGACAGGGAGCACTGGATCAACGTCAGGAAGAAAGCAGGAGGTCAGGACAGGCAGCACTGAGCCAAGGTCATAAATGGAACCGGGGTCACAACGCGTAATCAGCAAACAGGCACTCGTCAACGACACAAGCCTTCTCAGAGGCATTTAGCACAAAGATCCGGCAGGGTGTGCAGGGAGAAAATGGTTTATATAGCATTCTGGGGAAATGGTCAGCGCCAATTAACGGCGCGCTAGCCCTTTAAATCCTCTGAAGCCGGCGCACGCACCCTAGGTGCTGAGAGTGCACTTAGAGCGGAGACAGGAACAGGGGCAGCTAACAGGTGCGGGCACTGCGCTAGGGAGGGGAAAGGGGCACGGGTGAGCCCCCAACCCGAGATATGGGTCGCAGGAGCACCCCTGACACTTGTATGGTGACATCAGACTTCACCCATTGTGTGGACATTGTTTTTGGGGAGAAAACAGGGCTGTACGGTTGTATGCTGAGTCTTAGCATCTCACTGCTGTCATTTTTAAAAAAGTTTTTTCCCATGATACTGTTCCATTGATGAAATCTGTATCCTTATCAATAAAAGATCTCAACGCTACATCCTACTAGATCCACTGCATCTTCTGGTAGAGCTCTAGCCTTTAGCCTCTAGCCATTAGCCTTGTTTTTTTTCCCTTAAGGCACAACTAATTGGCCAACCAGTGTTGCCTTCTGGTGAGTCCCCTTACTAGGGATAGACACTGCAACCCCTGAAAAGAAAGTGTATGAGTAGGGACCTACTCCTCCACACTTTTTTTATCCAGTCATTGGGCCAGATTGGACAGTTCTCTGTCCTACTTTTCTCTGAAAAGAACATCTCTGGAGCTTGCACAGTGTTTAAGAAGTGTTCGTACCAATTTTCTGTTGCGGCTGCACTGTGCCAACAAGACAGAAAAACTACTATCAAATAAGCCACTACTAAATTGCTAAGCTTCAATCTAGCAAAGTTGTTGTCATAATTGTATATTTCTGTCTTCCAACATACTAAGGATGTTGAAAACTGCATTTAGTCAATGCCAATCATTCCAGCTGAAATAATTATCCTGGGTATTATGTTAAATCCCCACAGACAGCAATGACTAATTTTCTCTTTCTTCCTCTTCTTGTATTGGACTGTTGTACAAAAGATCAAACGTCTGACTTCACTTTCAAGGGGGATGGTGTCAGGTTGATATGTACAATGTCAACTGTTCATTCCATCTTTTTAATGAATATGGGCATATTAATTCAGTCCAAATACTTCAGAATTTTTGCTTTATTAATTGAATTTAAAGTATTATTAAATTTAATAATTTTTTTTTCTGATGTTTTGCCACTCAGAATCTATTTTTACCTTACATTGTGTGTATGGTAAAGTAAGTCCAGCCAATAATCACCGCTCTTACATACTGTATATGTTAGACACACCCAGTATTGAGTGGAAGAAATTGTTAGTCTATATTAAACTAAATTTAGTCCATTTCTAAAATAAAAATAGGTACTGTATATACTTTCGTATAAGCAGACCCGAGTATAAGCCGAGATGCTTAATTTTACCACAAAATACTGGGAAACGTCAGCTGAAGGCAGAATGTAGAAGAAGCTGCAGAAGACTTTAACTTTGCAGAAGTACATGCACCCTCTGCATCTGTAGCTGAACATGGGAAAGTGTGATGGAATAATGCTGTACATATTATAACATATTTTGGTAAAATTACTACTTATTTAAAAAACTTTCATTAGAAAAATGGCAAAAAAGCGTATTTTTTCACATTTGTAGGAAAAAAATAAGTAATATGTAATAAAAAAAAATTATGACGTATCAAAGTCTCACATGCCATGAGAAAACTAAGTAAAAATTGTTATGATATGTAAAGCTTTTCCAGAGATATTATTATTTAAAGAAGGGCATAGCAGAACATCAATAATTGACCTGGACATTCAGGCACCAAAGAACATAGGTCATGATGAGGTTAAAGTGCAAGATATGGGTTTGGGTAACACAATATCATGGATGGTGTAGCCAGTGCTCTGAAACAAGTTATTCTACGAGCTTTAAAGCCTTAACTGTTATTCAAAACTTTTAAATCTTTGGAAAGTTCATCGGCCTCCCTTTAGTCTATGTCTATGTAGTATATGTTAAAAAAAAAAAAGATACAAAACAGTACCTATATTAAATCTATGTGCTTGTGGTGCATGCTCTACAAACCCTACAAACATAGGAATGTAGAGAGGAGGCAGCACTCATTGATTCAGTTCACCAATGTTTTGGCTATATCAGCCTTTTATAAGCTTGACATTTTCATATTCTTGCTTTCAGTTCAGTTTTTGTTTACAATGTAACGTTAGATAAAAATGTATGCATGTTGTCTGGAAAAGTATTTTGATGTTTCCTAGAATGTATAAAGCCAGTTTCCAGTCCATAAGAGTGTTTATAATATAAAAGCAACAACAATATAATATAGATAGTTTATTTAAACTTTAACAAAAATGCACTAATGGTCAAAAATGATCTCTGTATAACAGAAGATGTTGCTTTAAAGAGTTAATCCATAGCCTGCTTATCTGTCTGATTTGGACGGACCTCAAAAAGTGCTTCAAAGGTGTAGTATGGTTGTGTAGGAGCAATGTCAGATGCCACAGCCACATTATTATGGTCTTTGCCAATAATATCCACAAGTGACAGAAAGATTTTTAACTCCTTATCACCGACACTAGTTTTCAGCTCAATGACCAGACTCGATTTTTCAAATCTGACATGTCTCACGATAATTGGTTCCAACTTCGGAACGCTTTAACATATCCGGGTGATTTTGAGAATGTTTTCTCGTGACACATTGTACTTCATGTTAGTTATAAAATTTAAATGATAAGTTTTGCGTTTCGTTCTGAAAAAAAGTGAAAATTTGGCAAAAGTTTGTAAAAATTCTTCATTTTCCAAGTTTGAAATGTTCTGGTTTCCAGACAAGATGTAAAACTACCCAAAAAGTTTGATAATTAACATTTACAGAATATCTGATTTATGTTGGGATGATATTTTATGCATCGTGTCATTTTTCTAGGATGTTATGAGGCGCAGAACTTTAGGTGCGATTTTTCTTATTTTCATGAAAATTGCCAAAACTCACATTTTGAGGGACAACTCAGCTTTCAAGTGACTTTGAGAGGCCTAAATAATAGTAAAACCCCATAAATTACCCCACTATAGAAAGTTCATCCCTCAACATATGTAAAACAACTTCTATTAAGTCTGTTAACCCTTTAAGTGTTTCACATGGGTTAAAAAATATGGACCTGCGATTTAGAAATTATAGAATTTTTTTGGAAAATACATTCATTTAGGCCAAAACTGACATTTTCAGAATAAATTAAATGATGAAACGCACTGCAATGCTTGATGCCCAATTCCTCCCGAGTTTACTGATACCCCATATGTGGTGGTAAACTTCTGTACGGGCGCACGGCCGAGTATAGAATGAATGGAGGCGCCATTCACAGAAGATTTATATTGTCACATTGTACGACCTATAAATTTTTATTTTTTTTGGTAATGCGAACATATGAGGGCTTATTATGTACGGGATGAGATACAATGTATAGATAATTTATTTTGGGAGTCTAAAGCTTATTCATGAGATTTTATTAACTATTTCAAGGGGAACACAAATAAAATCAACAATTTTTATTTTGGATTGTTAGCATTTTTTTTCCCCGCTCACCGTAACGTAAAAATAATATTTTATCTTTATTCTCTGGTTCACTACGATTGCGGTGATACCTCATTTATATAGTTTTTCTTAGTTTTGCTCAACTTTCCTGAGCAAAACCAATATTGGAGAAAATAGCATTGTTTTTACTATTGACAACTTTTCAGGGCCATAACTTTTGTATTTTTCTGTTGTCAGATCTGGTTGAGGGCTTATTTTTTGCGAAAACAGTTGTTCTTTTCAGTCGTATCATATTAGGGAACGTAACTTTTTTTGATCACTTTTTAGAACATTTTTTGTGATGGTGTTTGATGGAAAATTGTATGATATGGGAAGTTTTTCGAGTTTTTTTTTATGTAGTTCACCGAGCGGGTTCAATATTGATTTAGATTTATTGTACAGATTAATACGGACGCGGCGATACCAAATATGTACGTGTTTTGTGTTTTATTTACTTTATTTGCATTTTATGTGTTACTGGGGAGATTATGGGACTTTTATTTTATTTATTTATTTAATTATATTATAAAAAGATTAATTTTTTTTTTTTTTTTACTTTTTTTTTACATTTTCTACTTCTTGGCTTGAATAAGCGATCATCCGATCGCTTATTCAAGCCTTTACACTGCAATACACTTGTATTGCAGTGTATAGTGAAAGTAACTGAGCATGCTGACCATGCTCAGTTACATACAGCCGGGTCCTGCCAGGAGGCGGAACCCGGCACAGAGAGGAGCCGACAGCCCCGGGTCACTCGTCGGAACCCGGGGCTGAGGCAGGAGGGATCGGATCCCCCGGTAAGCACACCGGGGGGTCTGATCCACGGGGGACACACTTGCACGCCGCGGTCATGCTTGATTTTCTGGATGATGGCACCACACTAGGCCTTGAAAGAAACATGATCCGGAAGGTGTTAAGCTGCTTGACAAAAACAGTTGTTGATAGGGTCAATTTCTGCAGAGTGGTTATAAATCATAATACACTGCTAAATATCCATGAAGTCCTAACCTTAACAAAAGCCAAGTGTAATACTGAAATGAAAAATATTACATTCAGCTAGAAACACTACAAAAAATACAATAATAAAAACAATGTAGGAGGTAAAATTGAACACTGATATATTTGAATACATCATGTTAAGGAGACTGAACCTTTTTTTATTAAACACTAGCGTGGGAAGCGTGTTAACAGTGAGATGCTTTTGATGTGAGCAGTGGGAACGGATAAATCTTTAGAAAAAGAAAATTTGACCCACCACTACATCAGAGCTATCAAATCTGTAATAAAAAGAGATTTCACAATCGCACCATTCCCACTATTGAACCCCCTTCCCGCAGTAATGAAAGTCTATTCTTTTTTGGTTATTGTTTTCAGAAGATCTCATAAATCTATACACATGGGGATTTCTTTCAGTGCTTGATTGTTCATTTAGTTTGATATGACAAAAGCACTGGCAGGTGCGTATAAATCTTTTGCATTGTACATTTATTAAACAGGTGGTAAGCATAAGAGCAGCAGTGATGGGATTTATTTCAGAGATGAGGGAAATCAAATGGAATCCATATCTTCCTTGTATCCAAATTGTAGATTTTTGGTTGGTGGACTTGTATGCTTTTGTCTTTAGGCATAGAAAACCTTCTCGAGCAAGTTAAGTTTGTATCTGTTGAGAACAATATTTATTTTCAGAACTATCAATAGGTGTTTTCCTCAACTTTCAGCATTTAATTCCAGCAGAAAATAGGAATATGTATTTTCACTGGAAGGTTAGGGATGTGCTGCTCATGGGTAACTGAGACATTCTCTTGTTGTATGGTTTAGAAAAACTTGCATTAGATTTTCTGTTATCAAGAGTTTCAGCCCATGTCAAGAGTAAACTACTGACTGCCACTATTTAATTGGTACCCCTTTGTCCCAGATTTATTTTAATAATTAAATTCACAAAGCACTTGTACACAGTGTTGAAGTAAGGCCAGATTAAAATGTGCAAATCGCACATTGTAATGAATGGGTTAAAACGAGACAGCCTCGGGTATTCGGAAGACCCAAGGCTGTCATAGCGACCCATCGCTACTCCGCGATGACAACACGACAATATGCAGCAAAGACTTACCAGCTATGAAGAGGGCTCAGCCCATGAGCCCTCTCCATGTGCCCACCATTGCGTGCACACATAAATCACACACATTTATACACTTACAAATACACACATCTAAACCTGTACACACATACATACAGGTATATACTTGTACATTTATGTACACTCGTACATGCAGCATATACACACAGTAAATACAGACATACTGCATATACATACACATAAAACATATACACACATATGTACAATGTATACAGCATATACACAAACACCACATACACTTACACAGAACATACACAAGAACCATATACACTCATACAGCACATACAGAAAGTGCACATAAACTCACACTCACACAACACTTACACTCATCTTGCCCCAGCTGTTGTTATGCCCCTGGCCATAGTGAACAGCATATAGAAATGATGTGGTCATAAGATAAATTATGAGAGAGACTCTAAAATTCTTCTGCTATTCTGATATAAACACAGGCCCCTGTGTTTATATCACTTTTAGAGATGAGCAAGCACTAAAATGCTCGAGTGCTCGTTACTCTGGTCGAACTTTTCCCGATGCTCGATTGGTTGTATCGAATAACGAACCCCATTGAAGTCAATGGGAGACTCAAGCATTTTTCACTGAAAGAACACATTGAAAGAACACAGTGAAGAACACATTGCAGATGTTTGCAGATGTTTTCACTGAAAGAACACATTGAAAGAACACAGTGAAGAACACATTGCAGATGTTCGGAACATCTGCTAACTTATCGGAAGAAGAACGTGTTCTTCACAATAGTATATGAAGAACAATATGTGTGAAGAACACATTGCAGATGTTTCCCGCTCCAGCCCCTGCTCCGCTCCTCCATGCCTGCATCGTGATGCCCGCTCATCCATGCCCGCTCCGTGATGCCCGCTCCGCTCCTCCATGCCCGCTCCAGTCCTCGCTCTGCTCCACTTCAGCCTCCGCTCCTGCATGCCTGATCCAGCGTCGGCGCTCGTGTCTTTGGCTAAGTTAGCAGATGTTCGGATGTTCGGAAAATCTGCAATTTGTTCTTCACTGTGTTCTTCACTTAAATGATCCTGTGTTCACTGTTTTAATTGTATTCTTCACTTTTCTTCACAGTCTTTTCTTAATTAAATGCTCGATCTCGAGCAAGGGAAATACGAGCCGTTCCGCGCACTCTAATACTCGAACGAGCATTAAGCTCGGACGAGTATACTCGCTCATCTCTAATCACTTTGTAACCTGCAGGTTTTGATTGAATCAATGTGAGGTGCTTTGATACATTTGCAAAGTTCCAGAGATACTACAGTAGAAACCTTCCACATATACTCACATTTTAGAAACTTCCTCAAAAAAGTTATCGAGACATAGTGTCATTTTGTAATTTCATTTGTTAATTTATTTAGTTCACTATGTACAGGCAGTCCCCGGGTTACGTACAAGATAGGGTCTGGAGGTTTGTTCTTAAGTTGAATTTGTATGTAAGTCGAAACTGTATATTTTATAATTGTAGACCCAGACAAAAAAAAATTTGGACCCAGTGACATATGGAGTTTAAACATTTTTTGCTGTAATGGGACCAAGGATTATCAATAAAGCTTTATTATAGACACTTTACAGCTGATCATTGCTGCCTGGGACTATAGTAAAGCATTCAGAAAGCTCCACCAGAGGTTAGAGGGGTCTGTCTGTAACTATGGGTTGTCTGTAAGTCGAGTGTCCTTAAGTAGGGGACCGCCTGTATATGTAAATAGTGCAAAAAATATTTTAACTTCTTGTGTTATTTTTTGTTGCTTTTTGTTGTTTTCAAGTTACTGTACACTAAATGATGGTATAAAACAAGTTTTAATAAAAAACTTTGCGCACCTCAACTTTGCTCTCAGGCTGTCTCCACACGCGGCAAGTGGAATCTTTATAACACCTTCCTCTTAGAGCCGCGGTCGGTGCTGGCACCGATTATTGCAGTTGACCTGGTAAGTACCATGGTCGAACATGACCGTGGCACATACCAGCGTTTCCGTTGGGCGCTGTCATCTTTGATGGCTTATTGGTCCCTACAGTGACATCATCAGCAATAAAATTACACTATACTGAAAAACAGTAGAATTCAGTATATTGTACGAGCGATCAGACGCCCCAGGGTTACCCAAGTACCCAAAGGGGCCTGAAATAACATTAAAATACAGCCCTGTTTGTAAAATCTGCTTCAGCTTCTCATGAAGTGGGAGGGCACTTTCTGGTTGTGACAACTAAGGGCACCGAGGCCAGAGCAGCTTTTCCTCCCTTCTCATAATGCTGACCTCCCTTGCCATGTATTAGCACTAGCAGCCCAGCGAATCAGGAATCATAATCTCAGCCCAACAACTCCGCTCATTGTTGCTCTCCTCAGTGTTGCTCAGCTGCTTGTACAGACACAGCAGAGAAGACACAGCACTAAGAGCAAACTGATCACTGGATCCTCACATCCTATACTGAACATACAGTAATTTACTTAATAAAGTCTGCTAATTGTGTCCCCAGTACAGATATGAATCTTGCCTAACAGATAAATTCAAGGTCCGTTTTACATCCTCACATGTATAGAAACATGGATTACAGTTACAGTAACCTATACACACGGATTATTACACTCACACATATACACCTATGCAGTGTTTAACAGATAGAGATTGTATTAAGACACAGACATGTCTCCCTATCAGCTATACACACTGCCTGCTAGATTGGTGTGTCAGCCAGGCTGTTCAGTAGATGCCATCACTCTCCCCTCTTTCCAGGAAAGTGGGGCAAGGAGTACAGAGTGTGATAACAGTACTAGATTCTTTATTAAATTGTGTAGCTGCGAGTGAGGAGGTGGATCGTATGTGGGAAAATGAGAGCAGACTGTAAACAGGACAGGACCAAATTAACACACTAGAAAACATCAGTTCACCAACCGGGTGCACATAGCAAAGGGACAGTAATCTCTATGTCCCACCAGAGTAGACTAACAACACCTCAGAAGAAAGGTTGTCACTCCAACGTCTTTGCAAAATAGACATCCAGCTTTTTATGTCATGTGGACAGCATTGAAAGCAGTACATAGCAAGCAATCTGGCTCATTTGGACCTTGATGGCCAGGAGGGTCAGATTACTTGCTGTGTACTACTTTTTATGCTGTCTTTGTGATGAATAAAGCTGGATGCCGATTTTGCAAAAGCTTTGGAGTGATGAGCTTTCTTCATAGGTGCTGTTGACAGGACGAGCAGACAGCCTCAATTCCTGCCTGTTGAAGATGCTGCTTCCTTACTGAGCAGACACAGAAGTGAGGACATTGCATAACCCCTTCGCCTTCACCTGTTGCTTACCCTGGGGACTGTAGCCTGCATCTCCTGTTGCACAAAATGGTTTGGGACTGAGACAATAAGCAGAGGTGACGAATATATATATGAAAAATGTTACTTTTCAACTATTGCAGTTATTGAAAAAACATAGTAAATTTTACAGTTACACTTTAACATATTAGCTATCCCTGTTTCAGGAAATGCTTTTAAAATATAAATATCCCATGCATTGAAAGTTGTAATGGGAAAATGTGCGCTTTTTAACACTTTTTGGGCGTTTTGTCACCCATAACATTTAAAAAAAAAAATAATCCAAAGTTTGCATACCATTGCCCAACTGTTATCAATATAACAGGATCTATGAGTAAGTGTCCCTGGTTTATGATGCTTGGTTTTGATGGTAGATTTCTGCTATCTGAATTGAAAAGGCTACACCTACAGTGTATGTTAGGTTAGAAGATGTATGTGACTACAATCTTCTATTATGATAGATTTAATTTTATTTGAAAGAACAAAAGGTCATATGGCACAAATGGACTTAAAGTGGTTTTATGAACAAATAACCTATTAATTGCCTATCCTTAGGGGCAGATGCACACTGTCAGCCATCAGTCCTTGATCACGGAACATGATACACTGCGTGGGACGGAACTCCATGCATCATATCAAAATATTAAATGATGCCCCCGGCATTTTGGGGAAGTAGGAAGTCTGTGCATCATATATTGAATTCTGTCCATCATATATCGAATTTTGTCCCCGGAAGTGTGGTCAGTCCATGACAAGGCATTATTAATGTTCTGTTATCATGGAGTGATAACTGATAGTGTGAATCTGCCCTTAGGGTAGGTCATTAGTAGTTGAATGCCGGGGATGTGACAGCCAGTACCCCAGGCGATCACCTTTGGGAAGACATCTCTGTTCATAGTGTATGGAAGAATTGCAGGCATAACTCTTAGAGAACTTCTTTTAAGATGGAGGTTTTGGTTAGATGGTTTACAGTAACTTATTTTATCATGAAAAAAAAAAAATATTTCTTAGCATATAAAAAACTGTTTACAGGTTCATCATCTGGGTTCAGGTTGTAACCTGTTTTTTTAGAAAAGTAAATACTTATTTCTTAACGTACATGTTTTTTAAATGTTTTTCTTTTAAGTTCCTTTTTGGCCAAAAGAGCAGTATTTGAAATAGTAGGGAAGAGAAAGCCAAATTGTTAAAATTTCAGAAGTTGCCCTTGCTTAGTCTTCCTGGATAAGTGGAGGCTGGAAGAATGCTTTCGCCATGTGTGGGCCGCAATCATGCCAACTGGCTGGAGGAAAATAAGGGGTATTCTTTATTTTGCTAACTATTTGCTGACGGCTTTATTTAGATTTTATCTGCAGCCACAAAAACCTGAAGTTTCTTTTTGTGTAAATACTTCTAATTTGAGCTGCTGACCACCCAATGATAGTTCCTTCCTGGGCAAGTAGCTGGTTTAAACAGGTGCTGTTCTCTCTATGCTTTCCAATAAAACTGTCAGTGGTATTTTTCCCTTAAAATATATTGCAGTTCTTTATTTTGAGTTATTGTAGCAGTAATTCTTTTTAAAATTCATTCGCCAGCATAAAATTTATGAAGATGTAGTAAAAGTTAGAACATTACATTAATCATTCCAATAAAACCCTCTAAAAACAATTAGTGGGTAGATTTTGTATCTATACCAATCTGAATAGCAGAGGAAACAGTCAGCTGATTGGATATAAGCTTTAGTTCCTGTAACTACAATCTAAAATATTTCATTATACCAAAGCAACAATTTCACTGACATGCCTGTCTAATTTCTCTAAAGCAGTTTATTACATGTAAAATTTTGACAGCATTTGTAAAGTACAGTCATTTATAAATGGAAGGTTAAAGTAGATTTCTAGGAACTCAAAGATTTTTGCCCACCAGCCTGGAGCCTGCAGCAAGTCTCTGTTGATAGACAAAGGCATTGCACTTGGGAGGGGGGGTTGAATCCCCTAGGATGAATGGAGTGGCATTCATGCATCCATGCTGCTCAAGTAACAGTTGACACTTTTCCAAGTTTTGTCACACATGTCAAGGGTGAAGCCTAACAACTACTCAATGGACTCTAGCAGGATGGCTGGTCGAAATCGGAGTTAAAAGCAGTATGGGCAGGTGATAAGGACTGGGACAATCATCCTCATGGACTGTAAGCTCTTGCGGGCGGGGAGCTCAATCTTATTTGTTGCATATGATGTACACTCACCGGCCACTTTATTAGGTACACCTGTCCAACTGCTCGTTAACACTTAATTTCTAATCAGCCAATCACATGGCGGCAACTCCTTCCATTTAGGCATGTAGACATGGTCAAGACAATCTCCTGCAGTTCAAACCGAGCATCAATATGGGGAAGAAAGGTTATTTGAGTGCCTTTGAATGTGGCATGGTTGTTGGTGCCAGAAGGGCTGGTCTGAGTATTTCAGAAACTGCTGATCTACTGGGATTTTCACGCACAACCATCTCTAGGGTTTACAGAGAATGGTCCGAAAAAGAAAAAAACATCCAGTGAGCAGCAGTTCTGTGGGCGGAAATGCCTTGTTGATGCCAGAGGTCAGAGGAGAATGGGCAGACTGGTTTGAGCTCATAGAAAGGCAACAGTGACTCAAATCTCCACCCGTTACAACCAAGGTAGGCAGAAGAGCATCTCTGAACGCACAGTACGTCGAACTTTGAGGCAGATGGGCTACAGCAGCAGAATACCACACCGGGTGCCACTCCTTTCAGCTAAGAACAGGAAACTGATGCTACAATTTGCACAAGCTCATCAAAATTGGACAGTAGAAGATTGGAAAAACGTTGCCTGGTCTGATGAGTCTCGATTTCTGCTGCGACATTCGGATGGTAGGGTCAGAATTTGGGGTCAACAACATGAAAGCATGGATCCATCCTGCCTTGTATCAACGGTTCAGGCTGGTGGTGGTGGTGTCATGTTGTGGGGAATATTTTCTTGGCACTCTTTGGGCCCCTTGGTACCAATTGAGCATCGTTGCAACGCCACAGCCTACCTGAGTATTGTTGCTAACCATGTCCATCCCTTTATGACCGCAATGTACCCAACATCTGATGGCTACTTTCAGCAGGATAATGCGCCATGTCATAAAGCTGGAATCATCTCAGACTGTTTTCTTGAACATGACAATGAGTTCACTGTACTCAAATGGCCTCCACAGTCACCAGATCTCAATCCAATAGAGAATCTTTGGGATGTGGTGGAACGGGAGATTTGCATCATGGATGTGCAGTCGACAAATCTGCGGCAACTGTGTGATGCCATCATGTCAATATGGACCAAAATCTCTGAGGAATGCTTCCAGCACCTTGTTGAATCTATGCCACGAAGAATTGAGGCAGTTCTGAAGGCAAAAGGGGATCCAACCCGTTACTAGCATGGTGTACCTAATAAAGTGGCCGGTGAGTGTATATGCATATGATTTGTTGTATATGACTCCTTTGATTTGTAAAGTACTGCAGAATATGATGGCGCTATATAAATAAAGATTTTTATTATTAGAGTAAGTGCAGAAAGAAGAGATATACAAAGCTTTTTTTTTTTGATCATTTAAATCAATGGCCTTGAGCTTATTGTATACGGCGTTAATAGAGAAACTCTGAAGTATACCTATTGTGTGTGTCAGGATTTCTTGTGTACCAGTATGCTCTGTGTCTTTAGTCACCTTTATTAGGAAAATCACTTCTATAATGTTGATATAGGACCCCTGTATATCTGATTGTTGGGAGGTCACAGAGATTGGATCCACTCTTATATGCTATTCTGGGGATAAGCAATAAACTTATAACTTATTACAACTATTTACTCTAGTGTTTGTCATTTGTTGACAAAATATAATCTAATTATGTGCTATTTGGTGACCCCTATTTCTAGTCTTCCGGCTAAACCAGAAATAGGTATTAGCTAGGGGCCAAATCACTTCACAGAGTGAAGTGTCACAGACACAATTCTTTCCACTCCTAAGCAGCGGTACTTCAACTTAATGTTTCTAGTTATTTTGTCATTCTTGTAACAAGGAAATACAACCTGCCAGTCATACAACTCAAAATAAGGAAACTTTTTTTCTCCTCTATTTACTCCATAGCGGTAATTCCAGTGATGAATATTGGCTTGTACATGTGTCTCAGGCAAATCACTTTTTCCTCTGTAGACTTCAGTACACCTTGTCAGAAGTTCCAATGCATTTGTATTCTATTCACACACTTCACTGCTACTTAGCACATAACTCTCTGCCAACTGGACAAAGTGGCTGCAAGGAAGCTTGCTGTGACCGTCTGTAACAGAGAATTGAATTAGGAACTGATGCACATGTATTTCTCTTTACCAGTACAGACGGTCCCCTACTTAAGACCACCCCCATTTACATACGACCCCTATTTACAAACTGACCTCTGAATGTTGGCAATTTACTGTACTTCAGCCTTAGGCTACAATAAACAGCTATAACAGTTATCAACGGTGCCTGCAGTTATGCTTAATTGTGAATTCTGGTGATGCTGACAACCCAACATTTTTAAAATCCAATTGTCACAAAGACCAAAAAAAGTTTGTCTGGAGTTACAATTATAAAATATACAGTTCCGACTTACATACAAATTCAACTTAAGAACAAACCTACAGAACCTATCTTGTATGTAACTTGGGGACTGCCTGTACTAAGGAACCTCTTGCCTGGGCAATAACTGAAGATTGATAAATCTGTTTAAGGTTTCTGTTGTAATTTGTGCCACTAAAACACCTTGCAACACATTTCTCTTAGACATTTTTGAAACTGGTGAATTAAAAAGGGCATTTTCTAGGAGTGTCATCAATAAAAAGGGGTGTGCCCTAAATTAAATACAAAAAATAATTATTTTGCGCAAAGTATGAGTAGACAGTCTTGATAAAAACCTACCATCAGTAATATACCTTTTAAGGTAGATCTGATGATAGGTTTCTACTAACATGCTAAGCCCTAAACAACCTTTTGCTAATTCTATAACAATTTTAACCTGAACTACATTTTATACAACTAATTTTGGAACAGGCTACTGGTGTGTGGTTTAGACTCCCCAAGCAAAGTCTAGTCCATGCCCAAGTAGCTTCTGCCATCCCACCTACCTGCACGTCATTGGTGTACTCCTTTTGCCACAATATGCATGTGCGCTCTGCCACTGGCATGCACAAAGCTTAAAGAAGCCGGTGCTGAGAAGAAGCGTGTGGAGGATGTGCAGGTAAGTTGGATGGCAGAGGCCACTGGTGCGTAGAGTAGCCTTTGCCCAGAGAGTCTACTCCACGTAGCCTCTGCCAAAAAATAGCATATTAGCTTTGTATAGTATAGTTAGGTATAGGTTAGAAAGTGTTATAGAATTAGCGAAAGATAGTTTAGGGCTTAGCATGGTATTAGAATCCTGCCATCAGGTCCATCATGCTAGGTAGATTCCTGATGGTGGTTTCCCTTTAAACTATGGCAGATTTCTCATTCTCCTTCAGTCACTGATAAATCTAGCAAAGTATGACTTTTCCCTGTCTTACTATGAGACAGTTTTAATAATTCTGCCCCAGTGTGTGTACCTTATACATAGATTGTATGTTTAAAAAGGATCCAATGTTGTTTCAACACAAAACATCCTATCTATATAATGAGTCTCTATTCCATTTTAGAATGTTTGTTTTTTTCTGTTTTTGTTGCTTGGCAATAGTTCATCAATAGAAATTGGTTTCCTAGTTATCTTTAAAAGGAGTCTGCCAGCAGTATTGACGCTTCAGAAAAGATAACAGAAGAAACAAAAGAAGAAAAATAACCATATCAAAAGGATAAAAAGGGACAAATGAGGAAACTGCTATAGATTTACTTATTTAGTTAATGATTTACATATTTAGACCATTGGCTGCAAGAGAAAAAATGGCTTCGAAGTCATTTGTTAGTTTATGTATTATATACATTAAATACTTTCACATACATATAGCACCCATCTTTTAATGTATGTGTAGAATCTTTAAATTACAATTATAAGACAGAGCCAAAAATGAGTATGGAAACTTGTTCAGCATAGGAGATTTATGTGCAACCTGAACCTCTAGTACCCAAATGGATTACTGACTACTTAATGCTTCTTTCAGTATATAATGTTTAATATTTAGTGATGATAGGTAGGAACATTAGTTAATGTGCATGCTAATATTTTCCTGGAAATCAAGAAATATCTTTGCATCAGGGTTTTATATACAGTTAATGGTTGTGGTTTTGGAAACATCATTGAATATTACTTTAGCCTATAATTCTTGAAAGGTTAGTGCCAGAAAAATCTTAAAGCCATAATTTCTTAAGATTCTTTTTTCTTTAAATTCCATGTAGCAAGTGCTATAGGTTTTTCATGTTGTCCCACTGTAATACTGTGTGTTCACTTTTCAATTAAAAGACATCTACCACCAAGATGAAGGATTGTAAACCAAGAACACTGCCATACTGGTGTGTGCTTCCTCTAGCTGGGTTCATTTGCATCATATTAAAAACCTTATTAATATTCATTTTTGTTTCATGTATGTTAATTGTCATCTAAAACAAAATACAGAAGCGGAGACTGCTCTTTGGATTTAGCTGGTTCCATGTATACCTTTATTGCTCCATATAAATCCATATGGACTGCATACTATGGATACCACATGAGAAAAATGAAAGGCATATGAGATCAATCAAACAGGACCTTGGTAAATTATACTTTTGGTGTACCACAGAAATGAAATAACATGGTTTGAGTGTCTTACATCTTGTGAGGTATATGACTGCTGGGTCTGTTATCACATGCATTATTTGAGTAACAGTACAACATTTTCATCCTGAAGTTAACCCCTTTATTGCTTTAAATAAAATATCTAGGTTTGCTGCTTTTGTCAAAATGACTCCATTCTGATCTTGTTTTATTTCCATGTTTTGACGAAGCCGTATAATTTGATTTCACAGTTGGATAATAGAACACTGTCCATTTGTTCTGCATTCCTCCAGAATTTTATTATTTTTGTTTCTGTCAAGTGGGTATGTGATATTGTGCATAAAACCTGTAATTTAAGTTCCACACCAAAGTATATGTCATCGAAAGAAACCTTTTAACCATTACTAACTTGACAGCTGTGGTAAATAAATACAATAAAGTAAACACTAAGCACAAATTGCCATAAAGATGGTAGTGTACAATTCATTTCCCCTATGTAAATTACGAAATACATTATTCATAGAATGCCTCTATTATGTACAACAGAAAATGTATACAATGTATAATTAGTATGTATACAGACCTCTGAAGCAAAATTGACATGTTGCTTTAATGATTCATTTCTTTTGTGCTCAGTTAAAGTTTTGTGGCCCAGAACTTTTATATATTTTAATTCCCCATATATGCAAATTTTCTAAAGAGGCTACCGGGTCATGGAGTAGCTGGAGCGGAGGCTACATGGTGCGGCTACTCCACGGCCTAGTAGCCTCTTGCGTTCCGCCTACCAGTGCATCTTCAGCGCACACTTGTCTGCAAAGCCGGGTTCTGTGCATACGCAGAGAGCAGGACGCGGTCTACTGTGCTGTCTCGGGTTCGAAGATGTGTAGCTACTGTTCTTGCACATAACCCGGCATCGCAGGCGAGTGCGATGTATTAGTAGGCGGAACACAAGAGGCTACTGGGGCGTGGAGTAGCTGCGTTGTGTAGCCTCAGCTCCAGCTACTCCACGCCCCAGTAGCCTCTTCAGAAAATGTGCATATTAATCAAAATGTATAAAAGTTCTGGGCCATACTACTCTACATTAGAGGAACCTGCCACCGGTTTTACCCTAATAGGTAGATCCGTGGTGGTAGGTTTCCTTTAATGTAAGGCTGGGAGGGGTGAATTAAAACTGTCACACTGTCACACACTTGCTACAGTGTCCGTTTCAGGCAGTAGATAGTGGTCGCGATGACACTGTCGTCCCTGCACTGTCAGACTGGCAGGGATGGACTTCTCAGCAGCTGAATGCTAGCGGGGGGGAAGTAAGTATGAGAGTGTATATTCACTTTTTTTTTCTAATTGTGGACAGCCTCTTTAATTGTCACAGCAGCCTTAGTTTTTACAATGTTAACAAGATGAAAACTAATATATAATATTCTGGAAGAATTAAAAATAAATGATTACACAATGCAATAGAGATCTTCAGTATGTTCTATAATATAAAGTTATTTTTTTTTTTTATAATTTGCTAGTAAATAAATAAGTACATAGTGACAAAAATACTCCAAAGGTATTTCAAGTATAAAACCCCAAGGTTTTAGTCAAATGTGACTAATACCGAGTACAACGTGCAGTGTAACATGGCTAGTAAGAATTACATGATCTCTGTTTTAAATATTCAAAACCAAAACCATGTATGTATTAAATGCGTATGAATTTTAAATATCTTAAACCCAAGAGTTAACATATTGTAACTTCCAATGTTGCAAAATAAACAGTCCACACTCCGCCACCACAAACTGCCACCAACTAAAATTTTAAATTAGTAAATAGCTGACAATAATTAAAGGAAAAAATCTTCATAAAGTACATGAATTATGTGGGCATCCAGATAGTTTTGTTTATTTCCAAAATTGTCACCAGGAATATGGAAGATTACATCTGATTTAAGTGAAGTTTGGATTCATGTAAAAGGGAACAGAACCTCTTTTGTTACTTTACGAACATTCATTTTGCTGCCAAATATACATTTGTCCTGACTTTTAACAGGGACGTTTCCCAGCCTGCAGAATTACATTTATTGTTATGAGACAAATCCTGGCATAGATGAGGTGACACTAAGCGCTATGATCTTCTTAGCACATTTCTGAAGATGCCGAGAATATTTCCTGCGCTTGGGAAATGACAATAGCAGAAGCGGAAGGATAACACCAGCACAATAGTTAGCTCTGAGAGTTCTGTTCAAATTATATACTCTGTAAAGCGTCCTTCCAGAAAGAGGCTTTGTGTGAGCAGCAATATTTTATTTCTCACATAATCTAGCATGACGTATTAATCACAGTGGTGTGGATTGTACTTGTGACTTGCAGTCTACCTTTAATCATTGCTGTAGAACCTCATCACATCTGGTGATGTTTTTCTCTGCAAATATTTCATTTTGTTTTCTTCTTTAAACATTGGCATCAACAATTTGTTTTTTCCATTAACAAATACTGTTCTTTAAATGTAATGACAAGAATTAAGCATGGCACATCATGCCCACCCCACATCGGTGCATATCATGCCGGATTTACTAAAAGGTTCCGGCCTCTTATAATATACCAGTGCAGCACTTGTGTGTCAGGACAAAATCTACGCCAAGTTCTCCTTGACCATTTCAGCTATGACCTGTGCTGATTTGCTGGTGCAGGCTATAGTAAACATCAAAAATGGTATGTGTGGGAAGGAAAACAAGAAAACTTGTGCACATGGTATAGTCAGTGCCCCTCAATGTGTTCTCATTTGTGCAAAAAGCTTAGATGAACTAAGTATTACATATGTGGGATATATAACTTTAAGAAGATTCACTGTAATTATAACGGGAGCCAACTATCTTAAAAGAGTTTGCTTATGGAATATACTTATTGAATTTTAATAGAGATGAGCGAACATGCTCGTCCGAGCTTGATGCTCGGTCGAGCATTAGGGTACTCGAAACTGCTCGTTACTCGGACGAATACTTCGCCCGCTCGAGAAAATGGCAGCTCCCGCCGTTTTGCTTTTTGGCGGCCAGAAACAGAGCCAATCACAAGCCAGGAGACTCTGCACTCCACCCAGCATGACGTGGTACCCTTACACGTCGATAGCAGTGGTTGGCTGGCCAGATCAGGTGACCCTGGGATAGACTAGCCGCTGGCCGCGCTGCTCGGATCATTCTGTCTCTGGATGCCGCTAGGGAGAGAGCTGCTGCTGCTCAGGGAAAGCGTTAGGGTGTTCTATTAGCTTACTGTTAGGCAGGAGTGATTCTCAAAGAACCCAACAGCCCTTCTTAGGGCTACAATAACGTTCTACTTTTTTTATTTTAATTTGCATCTTTTACCATTTTGTGAGGAATTAGCAGGGGGACTTGCTACCGTTGTGTTTAGCTCTTAGTGGCACACATATCCATAGCAAAGACCGAAGTGGGAAAATTCAGTAGGGGTTGGATTTCTATTAGGCAATAACTCAGTGTCATCTCATCTGGCATAGTAGTGTGCTTCCTTTGATACTTGGCTAGAAAATAGCCATAGGAGAATACAAACAGCTTCTTGAAGCCTACAGTAGCGTTCTATATATTTGATTTCTGGTTGATCTGCTGGTGGCTGTAGTTTCTGCAGTGCATGTACTTGCCAATTCTGAGCAATTTGTAGTGAGACTTGCGACCGCTGTGTTCTGCGCTTAGTGGCGCACATATCCATAGCAAAGGCCGAAGTGGCAAAATTCAGTAGGGGTTGGATTTCTATTAGGCAATAACTCAGTGTCATCTCATCTGGCATAGTAGTGTGCTTCCTTTGATACTTGGCTAGAAAATAGCCATAGGAGAATACAAACAGCTTCTTGAAGCCTACAGTAGCGTTCTATATATTTGATTTCTGGTTGATCTGCTGGTGGCTGTAGTTTCTGCAGTGCATGTACTTGCCAATTCTGAGCAATTTGTAGTGAGACTTGCGACCGCTGTGTTCTGCGCTTAGTGGCGCACATATCCATAGCAAAGGCCGAAGTGGCAAAATTCAGTAGGGGTTGGATTTCTATTAGGCAATAACTCAGTGTCATCTCATCTGGCATAGTAGTGTGCTTCCTTTGATACTTGGCTAGAAAATAGCCATAGGAGAATACAAACAGCTTCTTGAAGCCTACAGTAGCGTTCTATATATTTGATTTCTGGTTGATCTGCTGGTGGCTGTAGTTTCTGCAGTGCATGTACTTGCCAATTCTGAGCAATTTGTAGTGAGACTTGCGACCGCTGTGTTCTGCGCTTAGTGGCGCACATATCCATAGCAAAGGCCGAAGTGGCAAAATTCAGTAGGGGTTGGATTTCTATTAGGCAATAACTCAGTGTCATCTCATCTGGCATAGTAGTGTGCTTCCTTTGATACTTGGCTAGAAAATAGCCATAGCAATAGGATAGGATTGTTTGGTTTTAAAAACTCAAAAAAAAACAAAAAACACAAAAAAAAAAAAAACACACAAAAAAACACCAAAAAAAACAAAAAGAAGTAAAAAAAAAAAAAAAGTTATAACTCTCATTTTAAAAATGTTTAACCCGAGGGCTAGGGGTAGAGGACGAGGGCGGGGACGTGGGCGTCCAACTACTGCAGGGGTCAGAGGCCGTGGTCCTGGGCGGGGTGAGACACCACCTGCTGATGAGGGAGCAGGGGAACGCCGCAGAGCTACACTCCCTAGGTTCATGTCTGAAGTTACTGGGACTCGTGGTAGAGCACTGTTGAGGCCAGAACAGTGCGAACAGGTGATGTCGTGGATTGCTGACAATGCTTCGAGCAATTTGTCCACCACCAGTCAGTCTTCCACGCAGTCCACCCATGTCACCGAAATCCCCACTCCTCCAGCTCCTGCACCTCAGCCTCCTCCCCCCCAGTCTGCCCCCTCCCAGGAAAATTTGGCATTTGAACCGGCATACTCTGAGGAACTGTTTTCTGGACCCTTCCCACAGTCACAAACCACTTGTCCGGTTGCTGCTGAGCAATTTTCCGATGCCCAGGTTTTCCACCAGTCACAGTCTGTGGGTGATGATGACCTTCTTGACGTAGTGGAAGTGTGTAAAGAGGTGTCCGACGATGAGGAGACACGGTTGTCAGACAGTGGGGAAGTTGTTGTCAGGGCAGGAAGTCCGAGGGGGGAGCAGACTGAGGGATCGGAGGATGATGAGGTGACAGACCCAAGCTGGGTTGAGAGGCCGGGTGAACACAGTGCTTCTGAGACGGAGGAGAGTCCTCGACCTGAACAGGTTGGAAGAGGCAGTGGTGGGGCCAGACGGAGAGGCAGGGCCAGAGCTGGTGCATCAGCGCCACTGTCAACTAGTGAAGCTCCCGTGGTGAGGGCTCTTGCGGCGAGGGCTAGATCTTCAGAAGTGTGGAGGTTCTTTAAGGAAACACCGGATGACCGACGGACTGTGGTGTGCAACATTTGCCAAACCAGGCTCAGCAGGGGTTCCACCACTACTAGCTTAACTACCACCAGTATGCGCAGGCATATGAATGCTAAGCACCCCACTCAGTGGCAACAAGCCCGTTCACCTCCGGCCGTGCACACCACTGCTCCTTCCCCTGTGTCAGCTGCTAGTCAGCCCCCTGCCCAGGACCCTGGCACAAAAACCCCATCGTCGCCTCCACGATCCTCCACAGCATCCACCAGCGTTCAGCTCTCCATACCCCAGACGCTGGAGCGGAAACGCAAATATAGTGCAACCCACCCGCACGCCCAAGCCCTTAATGTGCACATCTCCAGATTGCTTAGCCTGGAGATGCTGCCCTATAGGCTAGTAGAGACCGAGGCCTTTCGCAACCTCATGGCGGCGGCCGCCCCTCGGTATTCGGTCCCCAGCCGCCACTACTTTTCCCGATGTGCCGTCCCAGCCCTGCACCAGCACGTGTCAGACAACATCATCCGTGCCCTGACCAACGCCGTTTCTGACAAGGTCCACCTGACCACGGACACGTGGACGAGTGCTGCCGGGCAGGGCCACTATATATCGCTGACGGCACATTGGGTTAACTTGGTGGAGGCTGGGACCGAGTCTGACCCTGGGGCTGCTCATATACTGCCGACGCCGAGGATTGCGGGGCCTACCTCGGTCCAGGTGTTTCAGGCCTACTATGCCTCCTCCTCCTCCCACCCCTCCTCCACCTCCTCCTCCGAACTACCATCCGTGGGCACGGCGCCATCAGTCGGTAGCTCTAGGCACAGCAGCAGTGCCGTCGCTAAGCGACAGCAGGCGGTGCTCAAACTGCTGAGCCTAGGCGACAAAAGGCACACCGCCCAAGAGCTATTACAGGGCATCACGGCGCAGACTGATCTGTGGCTGGCACCGCTGAACCTCAAGCCGGGAATGGTTGTGTGTGACAACGGCCGTAACCTGGTGGCGGCTCTGCAACTCGGCAGACTGACACATGTGCCATGCCTGGCCCATGTGTTAAATCTGATAGTGCAGCGTTTCCTCAAGACATACCCCAATCTGTCTGATTTGCTCACGAAGGTGCGCCGCATCTGTGCGCATTTCAGGAAGTCCAGCCCAGATGCTGCCACTCTCAGGGCAGCGCATCGCCGCCTCCAACTGCCCGCTCACCGACTGTTGTGCGACGTGCCCACGAGGTGGAATTCAACACTGACCATGTTATCCAGAGTTTACCAGCAGCGCAGAGCGATTGTAGACTGCCAGATGTCAACTTCCACCAGAACTGGTAGTCAGGTCAGTCAGCTTCCTCAAGTCTACAATGAGGAGTGGACGTGGATGTCTGATATCTGTCAGGTGCTGAGTAACTTTGAGGAGTCAACACAGATGGTCAGTGGCGATGCCGCCATCATCAGCCTCACCATCCCGCTGCTTGGCCTGTTGAAAAACTCTCTGGTCAGCATGAAGTCGGAAGCTTTGCGCTCGTCACAAGAGACGGGGGAAGAATATTCCCTTGTTGATAGCCAAAGCACCCTGAGGTCTGTTTCTCAGCGCATATCGGAGGAGGTGGAGGTGGAGGAGGATGAGGAGGAAGAGGAGGAGAATGTTGGCGAGACACAAGAGGGGACCATTGTTGAGTCCTTCACTGTTCAGCGTGTATGGGCAGAAGAAGAGGAGTTGGAGGAGTTGGAGGAGGAGGAAATGGACAGTCAGGCCAGTGAGGGGAGTGAATTCTTACGCGTTGGTACTCTGGCGCATATGGCAGATTTCATGCTAGGCTGCCTATCCCGTGACCCTCGCGTTCAAAGAATTTATTCCAGCACCGATTACTGGGTGTTCACTCTCCTGGACCCACGGTACAAGCAAAATCTTCCCACTCTCATCCCTGGAGAGGAAAGGAGTGTGAGAATGCATGAATACCAGCAGGCCCTGGTGCACAAGCTGAAACAGTATTTCCCTTCTGACAGCGCTAGCGGCAGAGTGCGTAGTTCTGCGGGACAAGTAGCGAGGGAGAGTAGGCGAGCAGGCAGCTTGTCCAGCACTGGCAAGGGTACGCTTTACAAGGCTTTTGCCAGCTTTATGTCACCCCAGCAAGACACTGTCACCTGTCCCCAGTCTCGGCAGAGTAGGGCTGATCTTTACAGAAAGATGGTGAGGGAGTACGTAGCTGACCATACCATCGTCCTAAATGATCACACAGCTCCCTACAACTACTGGGTTTCAAAGCTGGACATGTGGCACGAACTGGCGCTGTACGCCTTGGAGGTTCTTGCCTGCCCTGCCGCTAGCGTCTTGTCCGAGCGGGTTTTCAGTGCAGCTGGTGGCATCATCACCGATAAGCGTACACGCCTGTCGACTGACAGCGCTGACAGGCTGACGCTTATTAAAATGAATAAAGGCTGGATTTCTCAGAATTTCCAATCTCCACCAGGTGAAGGAAGCTCAACCTGAATAATTGATCCACTCCTCCTCCTCCTCCTCATTTTCCTCCTTCTCCTCCTCTTTGTACAGTAAAGCAGAGGAAAATGGCTATTTTTTGACAGGGCCCACTGGCTCTTGCTATAGTACTTCATGCATTTAATTTTTCTGGAGGGCCACCTACCCGGTCCTCTGTTTGAAACAATTTTTGTGAGTGCCACATACAGGCACTCAATCTATTCCATTTTTCTGGAGGGCCACCTACCCGGTCCTCTGTTTTAAAAATTTTTTGGGACTGCCACATACAGGCACTCAATCTATTCCATTTTACTGGAGGGCCACCTACCTGCTCCTCTGGTTTGAAACATTTTTGGGACTGCCACATACAGGCACTCAATCTATCCCATTTTACTGGAGGGCCACCTACCTGCTCCTCTGGTTTGAAACATTTTTGGGACTGCCACATACAGGCACTCAATCTATTCCATTTTACTGCAGGGCCACCTACCTGCTCCTCTGGTTTGAACAATTTTTGGGACTGCCACATACAGGCACTCAATCTATTCCATTTTACTGCAGGGCCACCTACCTGCTCCTCTGGTTTGAACAATTTTTGGGACTGCCACATACAGGCACTCAATCTATTCCATTTTACTGGAGGGCCACCTACCTGCTCCTCTGGTTTGAAACATTTTTGGGACTGCCACATACAGGCACTCAATCTATCCCATTTTACTGGAGGGCCACCTACCTGCTCCTCTGGTTTGAAACATTTTTGGGACTGCCACATACAGGCACTCAATCTATTCCATTTTACTGCAGGGCCACCTACCTGCTCCTCTGGTTTGAACAATTTTTGGGACTGCCACATACAGGCACTCAATCTATTCCATTTTACTGCAGGGCCACCTACCTGCTCCTCTGGTTTGAACAATTTTTGGGACTGCCACATACAGGCACTCAATCTATTCCATTTTACTGGAGGGCCACCTACCTGCTCCTCTGGTTTGAAACATTTTTGGGACTGCCACATACAGGCACTCAATCTATCCCATTTTACTGGAGGGCCACCTACCTGCTCCTCTGGTTTGAAAAATGTTTGGGACTGCCACATACAGGCACTATCCAAATTAAATTGTCTCCATAGCAGCCTCCACACGTTGTCTCCATTGCTACCTCCAAAAGTCGTCCATATAGCTGCCTCCATACATCGTCCCTTTATCAAACGAGGTGTGTCAGGCAGAAATTTGGGTTGTTTTCATGGATTCCACATCAAAGTTGTTAACTTTGTCGCCACCCTGCTGTGTTATCCACAAAATATACTGGCAAACTTTTACCATTTAGGGATATTATTTCAGCGCTTCTTGCGCATCTGTTTACATTCCCCTCACCCGGCATATCCTAAACTTATAAGAACGCTACTACACTTGATCTTATACAAAAGGTTCTTAGAAGTGCTGTTTGGGGAGTAGCCTAGAGACAGGGGCTTGGATTGGCGAAAGCTCGCCTGGCAGCGGAACGCCAGCTCCATGCGCATCATGCGCTTCTTGCGCATCTGTTTACATTCCCCTCACCCGCCATATCCCAAACTTATGAGAACGCTACTACACTTAACTTGGTGCAGGCTGGGACCGAGTCTGACCCTGGGGCTGGTCATATACTGCCGACGCAGAGAATTGCGGGGCCTACCTCGGTCCAGGTCTCAAAGGCCTACTATACCTCCTCCCACCCCTCCTCCACCTCCTCCTCCTCCGAATTACCATCCGTGGGCATGGCGCCATCAGTCGGTAGCTCTAGGCACAGCAGCAGTGCCGTCGCTAAGCGACAGCAGGCGGTGCTGAAACTGCTGAGCCTAGGCGATAAAAGGCACACCGCCCAAGAGCTATTACAGGGCATTCCACATCAAAGTTGTTAACTTTGTCGCCACCCTGCTGTGTAATCCCCAAAATATACTTGCAAACTTTTACCATTTAGGGATATTATTTCAGCGCTTCTTGCGCATCTGTTTACATTCCCCTCACCCGGCATATCCTAAACTTATAAGAACGCTACTACACTTGATCTTATACAAAAGGTTCTTAGAAGTGCTGTTTGGGGAGTAGCCTAGAGACAGGGGCTTGGATTGGCGAAAGCTCGCCTGGCAGCGGAGCGCCAGCTCCATGCCAAGATCCAACTAACATAGTTTTAACTGCAGCACCTTTAATCTACTACTAGTTCACTGCCTCCATACATCGTCCCCTTATCAAACGAGCTGTGTCAGGCAGAATTTTGGGTTGTTTTCATGGCTTCCATGTTAACTTTGTCGCCACCCTGCTGTGTAATCCACAAAATATACTGGCAAACTTTTATCATGTACCGATATTATTTGAGCGCTTCTTGCTCACCTCCTTTGGTTCCTCTCTGCCACCCATTGGTTTGAAGCCTGAGTCCATTTAGGGTATGTCGCCATGACACTCTCTAGCCTGCTGCCGCTGCCTCTGCATGCCGTCCCCTATAGTGTCAGGGTCAATTATTGGATGTTTTAGATGCTATCTAGCTTCATTCTGTCACTCTGTCATGGCCATGCTGTTGCCCATAATTTTGGCATAATGGTGCGATTATGCAGCCTCAGAGGCATCCATGCATGCTGCCCCTGCTGTTTCCTGTCCATTTCCGTGGTGTTTCCATCCTTTTCTGAGGTTCCCAGGTGTTTGGCCAAGCTTCCCTGTGCAGAGCCTTGGTCCCCTTGAAAAATGCTCGAGTCTCCCATTGACTTCAATGGGGTTCGTTATTCGAGACGAGCACTCGAGCATCGGGAAAAGTTCGTCTCGAATAACGAGTACCCGAGCATTTTAGTGTTCGCTCATCTCTAAATTTTAATCCCCTAGTGATGTTTACACAATAAAGATCATTTTTGACCCCTTACCTTCCAATTTTACTCAGTTTTATTGGTGTTTTGAGCTCCTATAGCTCAGTGATGGTAATTGTAAAATTCCACAGTGTGAGCAGGCACTAGCTGAGCAGACACTTAATGATTCCTCTGTGCAATGAGATGCTGTGTGCTGACAATCTGTTTAGATTATTCAGGTACAGGGTTTATCTAAACTTTCATTTAGCTTCTGAAAACATCTACCAGTACCTGACACATAGAAAAAGAGAGATGAGACAGATTCATGAGATGGATATAACACACAATGACACTCTCAGCTCTGCTACCTCACCTAATCAATAAAACAGTCAGCCCTGCTCGTCACCCCCTCATGGCTGAACAAGGTAGTGTCTCTGTCTGTGGTGTGCTGTCTGCCTCCTACTCCTCCTGTGCAAGATAAGCTACAGGGTAATGTCCAACCAGAATATTTACAGTCGGATCAAAGGCCAACCGAAATTGTACAGCAGATTGGAATTATAACTGTTATGCTGAGTAGATTTAAGAATCTTTTATTCTCACATACAAAGCTGTATGAAGGCAAGATAAAAGCCCCCACTCATTTTATTTGCATTTTTTATGCATCTTTTACTCTTTTGATGATCTATGTATTACATAGTTACTGTAAAAAAATTATGATATAGACAGACTCAATGCCATTTAATCCAAGGCATAGTATTTGTTGCGATAGATGTACAATAAAAAAGGCAAGGTGCCACATTTCAGACAGCTATAACTGCTGTACCACAGCATAGTTCCATTGTCATTTTAAATGTCATTTTAATATGACAGAAGGGTTGTGTTACAACTTGCAACAGTCACAGAAATACCCACAATTAAAGTTATAGGAGTAAGAGCTATATATTAAAAGCGACCTCCTGTCTGTACTTTCAATTCTGTCACACCTAGAAACACAATCCCACAATTTAAGGGGATATTGTTTTAAAACTACACCAGAACTGTGTATCTGAGGTGCCACGGTTGAGATGTAGCCCCTGTAACTAGGGATTATATTTCAACACTACTTTGAAAAGGCTGAAAAATCATACTAGGGCTTATTTTCATTGTAGGTCTTATTTTCAGGGAAACATGGGGGCAGATTTATTTTTAGCATATGTAGGAAAAGCAATGGTATGAGTTGCCACAAATTTTTGCCTTTTTTAAATTTCCACCTAATAAGTCTAAAAAATTTTCTGTCTCTCTGATTTTTGGTAATATTCCAACAATAAGAGCACATTGATTCACCACTTAACTTCAGCTTGGAGATAGGGTTCAACACCTCATTGTTACTGTTCACAGAGTGCGACTACAGATAGCCACTGACCATTGTTCATGGCTCTGCCTCTAAAAGTGGGTGTTCCTTGTCAGTTGGTTCAGCAGGGCTTAAAGTTTTGCTAAAACTTAAAAGAAATTTACCACTTGGACAGTAGTCGTTTAACCCTTTCACTGCCAAATATTTCTGGAAATTTTGTTGCGTTATTGGCTAGAGAAATTTTTACAATTTCAACATGTACAAATGAAATTACAGCAAAAAGAATTAAACTAAACCCCAACAAACAATGTGCCCCATTTTTTTTAATTTTTTTAAAAGGGTTTATAGACATAGGTGCCTTCATGCAATTTTCATATAAAGTGTAAAATTGTATAAAAAAATACAGAAAATTTGACTTTGGCAAAAAATGTGCTCCAAACAGAAAATGTTTACCTGCACATCTCCTAAATGTAATAGATGGACATGTGTAGAGTTCACAGACACCTCATAGTCATATGTTCATCTGAATAAATCATCATAATATCACTAAAACTGAAATAACCAAATATCTGCTCTTCAGCTACAAATTTTAAGACAGTCACAACCTGCAAAATATAGCAATAAAACAGTTTAAATTTAAAGGCACCCCTAACTTATATATTTTTAAAAGCAGACAACCAGGAGATGTCATTTGCCGTGATTAACAGTTGACAGCTTGTACCACCCGCATCTTACTTTGTGACAAACACAAATGATTAAACAAAAAATGCATGGAAAATGCCACAAAAACCTAAGTTTTTACATAAAACTCATATCAAAGCGGCGGTGTACGCACAAATAGTGATTTCAAAATAATAACATAAAGTGAGCAGATTTATATATACCACAATACAAAACATCAATAAGAATTTACACTCCCATAAATGCATGCCACATTTGGTTGCAATCCACAAATGTGTTTAAAAATATATTACACACAGCTCGTATTTGGTCAAAATACATTTTTTTGCCAACTTCCATGTATACAAAATTCATACACACTTCCATTTTCATGCAACTTTGCACCAAACAGTGATAAAATGCAAAAATTACATGAAAATTCTAAATATCCTCTAAAATATGTACAAATCCAGAATACTTATATATGAGAAATATATTTTCATACAGTAAGATGTAAGGAGTTCATACATACACCAAAATATGCAGCAAGGGGTACACCAAACTATTGTTGTTGAAAATTTAACTGAAAACTTTATTCAGGAACATGTGTTTTTCGTGTTACATATACCTTTTATGGACATGTTCTGGATCATAGTGTTGATATGTAGCCACATTAGACAAAGGATCGAATGTTTATTGTTTCACTCAATTTAAAACATCTAAAAATTAGGCAATCAGCAAGGGTATTCTCTGGATAGGAGAGGGTTAAAAACATGAACATTATCTATAAAATCACACTCGAAATTCTGACTTTAAATGTGAATATCCTCGGTTCCCTGACACCTAGAAACAAAATTTTTGATGAATTTGAAAGATTTTAGTGTGTTTCTAGGTGCCACAGAGCTGATGTTAGCCCTCTGGCAGGAGGACATATCACATGCGCCCTTGGCTATACAGATGCCATCCTGTGAGGATGTATGACATCTGTCCTTGGCAGGGAAAGGGTAATTCTGAGTTAAAAGGTTATCTGCCCCTTGCTTTTTAGTCATTAAAACTAAATGTACTTACCCGTTGGTGTCTTTATGTAGAACCCGGCACATATCTTCATTAGGCTAAACAGACTTTGATTCCTGTTTAAAAAAAAGACTTTTAAAAAGATGTTACATTGATGTGTACATCACACAGGTGCTCTTGGCTAACAATTATGGATGCCTCCAGCGTAATAGTTACCCCCCCCCCCCCCCGCGCTGCTTGAGAGCCTGGTGACATCACGCAGGAGGCGTGTATAACTGATAGCCGAGAGCGCCTGTGTGACGTGCACAGAGTGGCCAAGGCTAAGTAACATCTTATTAAAAGTCTTTTTTTTAGCAGGAATCTCAGCCTGTCAAGCCTAATGAATATGTGTGCCGACTATTAAGTATATTTACTTTTAATGACTACCTTGCAGTGGGCAGATTGCCTTCATACCCAGAACTGCCGTTCACCACAAGAAGACTTTTGCTTGATTACTCTCCTACAACAACGGTGCACACTCTGGTCTAGTCTACGAGTGATGTTTTCTTATGGCCTACACATTAGATGAGCATTAATGTGCACGTACACAGGAAAGAATTTGATATCACTCAAATATATGTTGTATGTGGAGAGTTTACAAATAATTTAAACAGCTGCTCCTTGATTTTTTTACTTCCCTAAATCTTTATCTTCTAGTACTTGCCTAATATCTATTCATTTTTATAACTTAATTTAACGTAGTGTTTTTTATGTAATGACTCGTGTTCCCCTCTTTAAATAGATTAGATCCTGTTTATATTATTCTGCTCTTCATAGTGGTGAAAGCTTAGAAGCACCAGACTGTGAAATCAAAGGTTTCAAGCAGACTGGTAACGCACACTGCAAATCTATTTTGTGCATTACTTTTACATTTTCCTATGCCGAGTTGTCACTGAGTGGTCTGAATAAGGTTTTGTTTGTAACCTTTTAGCTGTAAAATGTAAGCTGCCTCAGGGACTCCGTTAAAGGCCTTTGATACACATTTCAGCTGGATGAAGTTAACATCCTAGATCCTATCTCGGAAACTGTCTGAACTCTTTCAGAGCTTAAGCCGGCTCTTGCATTTAATGCTGGAGCTGACTCCTTCCTCTTTCTGTCTTATTAATTTAAAGAGACTGTCCTCATATTTATGAAACCTTATACTGCACAATTAATCATCATGACACCAATATATTACTAATGACTCTTTAAAGAGCCCATCACATTGCTTTCAGCTCAAATAAGTCCTAAGATTTTCAATATTTATGACAGAATTCATATAAAATACACAATGACTGATCTGAACATGACACTGTGAATTACTTTGAATGCATTGCTTTTTTTTACCTAGACAGCAAAAAAACCTCTTCTATGTCCCTTTTTTGTAGATTTAAAGGGGTTGTTCGGGAAACAATACACTTCAAAATGAGCTGACATTTTCATAAATACCCTTGAGGCTTTACGAGTTTTTGATCACTTTATTTTCACATTTTTGTGTGTTTCTAAAAAGTATTAGGGTGTTCACTGCGTGGTATAGTTATTTTATATTTAGTTAATCCCAAATTCCAAAATGTCAGATCTTACATGTTTATAAAGATTTCCATTCTAGGGGAAAGAGATTAATTTAAACTATTTTCTTTTACAAAATAATTTCTTAAAGTTTACTTGTTTAAAGAGGATCTGTGACCCATAAAAAAGCAGCAGGAGCTGCTTACTTAAAGGGGTATTCCAGGAATAAGCATAATTCATATACAAATGGGTACTCAAAATATAAGCTAATGTGTAATTAGTTGTTATTTAAAATTTTGCTCCCCTTAGCAGAAAATGCTGGTGACAGAATTCAAATGCTACTGGCCCTTTAATCAGTCCGTTAATTTCCTCCGCGCGGTCTGTTGCAGAGCATACACAGGACAGAAGATGGCCGTTGGTCACATGTCCACATCACATGTTCTGCACCTGCCTGGGCAGGTCATGTGATCACCACTAAGTTTGGCTGTAGTCGGTTGGTTGCAGTGCATCCAGTATGGCCAGTGTTTTGGTGATGGCAGTTACACATCATTACTATGGTAACAGAGCAAGAAAGTCTGTTAAATCATCACCGGGAGGAGTTACTGAGAACTAAAGGATTATGGTTTGCAGTGGCGGCCATCTTAGTGGTAACTCCACCTAAAATCAAACAATTTAACCTCCGTTTTGTGACTAATGACATTGAGTATTATTGTAATCATTTATTTATATCATCATGGGTTTTTGTGGCAGACGTTCATATTCCCGGAATACCCCTTTAAGTAAGCAGCTTTTAGTGCTACAATAGATGTAGCAGTGTTACACTTCTAGAGTTATCGGAAACCTCCGATAACGCTAGCAAACACTGCTGCAGAGTATAATAGAAACGCCGGACCGCACTCAAAGTATTCATGAGGGGGCCGTCCAAAGTGCTGCCTCTTTCCTGGACCGCGCGCCCACTCCATAGACTGGCGGTGACTACTGAGCTTCATGTGGCAGTCACCCCCCCTAACCCCGTCCCCTCATGAATACGCCGGACCGCTTTGAGCGTGGTTCACGGTTTAGTAAGCAGCTCCTAGTGCTTTTTTATGGGTGACAGGTAAAAAAAAAAAGTTTAAAGTAATCTCCTTACTAGAAATTTTTTATGTGTGACGGCTCTTTAAAGAGTTAAAATACAAAGAATGAAGAGATTTAGATTTTTAAATATTTTCTCTAAATTCAGTGAAGTTTAATAGTTTTTTTTATAGACTTGCTAGGATTACATATATAGGTTCATACAAATACCACATATTTTGGCAGTATGTTTGATACTCACTCTTAATAATACCTTGGTGTCACTAGGGGGAGCCATTGGAATAATGAAATATTAGGAATATATGGTTAATTTTTATTTGCTTTGTGGTTTCTTTATTTGCTTTTTTAAGGTTATTAGTTTATAGCTGCTAAGAGTACTCACTGTGATTGTAGAACAAAGATGGCTTTACATGATTCATAATGAATGGTTCAATGAGGCATAAAGGGATTTATCACTCTTGCTGTGCCGTTGATCATCAGGATCTGGTTTCTAAAAATCCTGGTAGATTGCCCCTCTGCTACACATGATGGATACATTTCACACTAGTACCCATAATTGTCATCAGAACAAATCTTTATTATAGGTTCCCCTTATCCTGGGCCATTGTGTGACTGCAATCCCTACAGCCACTCAAGTTATGCCCCCAGCAGGTGTATATGTTTCCTAGATTACTAGTTACTGTGTGAACGGTGCTTAATATACAGTAAATAAAAAAAAGCTGGATATACTTATCTTGAGTAGCATAAGCAACACTTTGGCTGTCCAAAGGAAACATTGTAGAGCGTAGAGCAATGATAGATAAAGTAATGTGAATTAAATAAAAGGAATTAATGTGCAAGATGAGCAGAAACCAACAATTTATGTTGACTTAGAATTCTTAATACTTAAAAACAGCATGAGAAGATCTAAATTTTGCTTACCTGAAAATTTCTTTTCCTCGAAGTCCAAAGGCAGCACTGATGGGTAAGAGTCTGGAGTCCTAATTATGACAGAAGAACACAATAACAATGTTAATTAACAATAAATCAATTAACCGACTGCCCTATAAGTATCCTAGGAGTCAAGGAAGAGGCGTGTTTTATGCAGCAAAAAAAAAAAAAAAAAAATTATTTTATTGGGAGGGAATATAATAGTGCTGCCTTTGGACTTCGAGGAAAAGAAATTTTCAGGTAAGCAAAATTTAGATCTTCCTCTCGTCCTACAGGCAGCACTGATGGGATTTAGGTAGCAAATCAAAGGGGGGGGCAAATTTTCGAAGCCACTGTAGATAGCACCGATACGCCAAAGGCTGAGCCAGCTGAGGAGACATCCAGCCTGTAATGTTTAGCAAAAGTATTAGAAGAAGTCCAAGAAGCTGCTTGACAGATCTGATCTATAGAGAGCATTGCATACTCTGCCCAGGAAGTAGCAGTAGATTTTGTAGAATGAGCCCTAATCTGTAAAGGTGAAGGTTGTCCCAAGGCTCTGTAAGCCATAGAAATACTCTGCTTTATCCATCGAGAGAGAGAGAGGCTGCAGAGGCCTTCATCCCTTTTCTTGGACATTGAAATTGGAGAAACAGAGATTCAGATTTTCTAAAAGATTTTGTCTTCTCTAGATAAGTCAAGACGGATCTTCTAACATCCAGAAGATGCAGAACTTGCTGATGAGCATTAGCAGGAGTTGGACACAAAGCTGGAAGATAATATTCCTGATTTAAATTAGAAACTGAGGCCACTTTAGGAAGAAACGATGGAACGGTTCTTAGTATGATGCAGTCTGGTCTTATCTGTAAGTATGGCTCTTTGCAGGATAAGGCTTGCAGCTCTGAAATTCTTCTAGCAGTGGAAACGGCAACTAAAAAGAAGGTCTTCCACGATAAACATTTGAGAGAAGCTTCCTGTATAGGCTCAAAGGGAGGTTCTGTGAGATGATGTAGGACCAAGGAAAGATCCCACTGTGGACATGGTGGCCTAATAGGAGGTTTGATGTTCCTTAAAGCCTTGAAGAATCTCCGTACTAAATGATTAGATGAGAATCTATTGTTATTTAAAGCATTGATTGCAGCAACCTGAAGCTTCAAGGTAGCAGGTTTTAAACCTTTATCAAGGCCATCCTGTAGAAAAGTAAGAATATCTGAGACTGAAGGTTCAGATACAGAATTGTCAGGACACCAGGATGTGAAGACTTTCCAAACTCTACCATAGGACTTAATGGTCGCTGGTCTTCTAGCTGACAACAATGTCTTTATAACTCTGGATGAAAGACCTAGACCTGTTAGGGTCTTCTTCTCAATCTCCAGGCCGTAAGCTGTAGCTTCTGTGGTGATGGATGGAAAAACCCCATCTGTTCCAAGAGATGTGGAACTGCAGGAAGTTTCCAATATTCGCCCTTGGACAACCTCATTACAAGAGGAAACCATGCTCTGCGTGGCCAAAATGGTAGGATCAGAATTGCATTCGGTTTCTCTTCTTTGATTTTGTAAAGTATCCTTTGAATGAGCGGTATCGGAGGAAATATGTAAATGAACAGGTTGGTCCAGGGAAGAGACAGGGCATCCACTGCATAGGGTTGGTCTGACCTGTAAAGAGAGCAAAACATTGGCAACTTCGAGTTCTGTTTGGTCGCCATCATGTCCATTTGTGGACAACCGAACCGACTGACAATCTGTTGGAAGATAACACTGTTCAGGGACCATTCCCCTGGTCTTAGTTGAGAGCGGCTTAAAATGTCTGCCTGAGTGTTCAGAGACCCTCGATTGTGGACTGCTGACAGACTCTGAAGGTTTTCCTCGGCCCAGGAGATAATCTTTTGACACAGTTTGATGAGGGGTGTGCTCCTGGTACCCCCTTGCTTGTTTATGTAATAAACACATGACAGATTGTCGGTCTGTACCTTCACATGCTGTTTTTTCAGCTGGGTCTGAAAGAATTTCAGGGCTAAATAAATGGCTTTCAATTCTCTTTGATTTGAGGACAGAGTCCTGTCTGTGTAATTCCATTTGTCCTGAACCCAGAGATTGCCAAGGTGGGCCCCCCAACCTGAGGATGAGGCATCGGTTGTCAGGATCTGGGGTTGAACAAAACGTAAAGATCTGCCGGACGCCAAATTCTTCCTCAACCACCAACCGAGGCTGACTCTGGTCTGAGGAGTTAGTACAATCGGTTTGTCGAATCCTGCTGGAGATTTGTTCCAAACAGCCAGAATGTTGAGTTGTAGCTGTCTGAAATGTGCCTTTGCCCAAGGAACTGCTTCTATTATTGAAGTCATCAGACCCAGGACCCTCATGGCTGTTCTGACCGTTGTGCATCTTGTCTTGATAAGGTAGTGCACGGACTGCTTGATTTTCAAGATTCTCTCCTGAGGAAGATGAATAGTCATACTGCACGAGTCGAGAATATACCCCAGGAACTGAATTCTGGTTGTTGGAATAAGAAGGGATTTTTCCCAATTGATTAGGAAACCCAGTTGTTGTAGAAGATCGATTGTCATCTGAAGATGAAGTTTCAAGAGAGATTGATTCTCTGCTATGATCAGCCAGTCGTCCAAATAGGGCACGATCTGTATCCCCCGAAGTCTCAGTGTAGCCGCCAGAACTATGGTGGTCTTGGTGAAGACGCGAGGGGCTGATGTAATGCTGAATGGCAGACAGGTGAACTGGAGTTCTTGAATTGGTCACAATTGCTATTCTCAGATATTTTCTGTGACCTCTCCTGATGGGAATGTGGAGATAAGCATCGGCCAGGTCTATTTTGGCCATGTAGTTGCTTTGCTGTAGAATGGCGGTGGCCGATTTTATGGAGTCCATCTTGATTGCAATTTTGGTCAAGAATCTGTTTAGATAGCGGAGGTCTATAATTAATCTCCACCTGTTGTTTGGCTTTGGTACAGCAAATATGGCGGAGTACACTCCTTTTCCTCTTTCTGACAAAGGGACTTCTTCTAGAGCTCTTTTTTGGATAAATTCGTGCAACAAGGGAAGGATCTGAGATTTCTCGATTTTTGTACTCAAAAATCTTTCTGGCGGAATCTTGTCGAATTCCAAAGCGTATCCGTTTTTTACTGTGGACAGTACCCAAGCATCGGATGTGATGTCTGTCCATAAGTGAGCGAAGTCTGCCACCCTTGCACCTACTGGAGACAGACCTGGCATGGCGTCAGAAGTCAGGCTTCTCGTTTTTTTTACTGTGGAAGACAGTTCTGTCTTTAGACTTCTGAACTCCTCTACGTCGGTTACGAAATGCACGAAAAGGTCTTTCCGGTCTTGCTTTTCTAGGTGGAAAGCTCGGTTTTTTGGAGGTACTGGCTAATTGTGGAAAAGAGTTCCCCTTATCTTCACTAAGATTCTTCAACACCTCCTTCAGGTCTTTCCCAAACAAGGAAGATGGGTGGAAGGGAAGTGAACAGAAGTGATGTTTGGAGGCTACATCCCCTGTCCAGGGCTTTATCCACAGGGCACGACGTGCAGAGTTAGCCGTTAGCATGTTCTTAGATGCAAGTTTTAAAGAGTCAAGAGAAAAATCACACAGAAAATCGCCTGCAAGTTTAACAGAAGACAAATTCTCATAAATTTCTTCTCTAGGGACTCCATCCAAAATGTCCCGACCAATCTGGCTTAGCCATAATCTTAAGGCTCGTGCAACAGGCACAGTAGCAAGAGATGCCTTAGCCATGGCTGCTGAGAGTTGATAGCTTCTGCGGAGCATAGCGTCAGCTTTCCTGTCAAGAGGGTCTTTAAGTAAAGAAGATTCATCTGCAGGAAAAATAGATTTTTTAGATAGTTTAGCCACTGGGATATCAATCTTGGGAGGCAATTCCCATTCTTCAGATTCTTTAGGGTCGATTTTGTATACTGCTCGAAAACGAGACCCCAAATCAAATCTTTTTTCAGGCTTAGACCAACCCTTTTTTTCTGGGAAAATAAAAAGTGCATCTTGGTTAACAGAGTCATTATGAGACTCATCTGTCTCCATTACACTTTTAACCGCCTTGATCAATTTAGAGGTTTTATCTTTGTGAAACAGAAAAAAATCCTCAGATACATCTGGCCCAGAACCTTCCGATTCAGGGCTATCCCCAGAAATTATCTGGGCTTCTGAGCAGCTACTAGAAGGTAAAGATATAGAAGATGATTGCCTATGATGTTTTCTACGTTTATGATGTCTTTTAGACTTCTTTTTCTTTGAACTCATCGCATCAAATACAGCAGACATTTTTTCCTTCATCCACTGAAAAAATACGTCTCCTCCTGAAGTCTGAGCAGGAGCTGCACAAGGGGCACAAACATCATCAGGGCAATCATCCGGTATAGGCTACTCATAGCTAATACAGTCTCTATGATGAGACTTTCTCTTCCTTTTACCAAGGCTGGACATCTGTAACACAAACAACAAGTGTTAGGACATGCCAAATGAAGGAACAAGGGCACTCATGAAAGGAACAAACCTTAAGCTCAGACTGACTCTGCTGCCTGGCAGGTGCAGAGAGCATACCTGAACAGTACAGCCTTAAAACATTCCCAACAGGAAATGCAATGCACCTGGTCAGAGGCGACACCCGGGCTAACAACCAAATCCTTCTAACATAAGAAAAGGATGCAGGGGACGCGCTGAGCCCTAAGGTTAGCAAGAGCTTTGTTCACAACAATATAGAAACCACCTTACGGTACATTGTAGATGGTGGCTTCAGGAAGGGGAAGATGCTGCAAAACAGCAGCTATACCCCAAAGTATTGAGTGCAACACAAATCTGACCTCCACTTCTCTGCTTATTCAAAAGCCGTACCTGAGAATACAGCGGTTCCCGCTTCCAATGGGAGACGCAGTAGGAGGGGAGTTTATCCAGAAACTCCGAAAATACTGGACTTCCGCCACCACGGGGGGAAGGACAGCCTCAGAATATAATTTCACCAAGATTGCCACTGGTAAGACATTTGCTTCTACCCTGCCGGACGTGCACCACAGCCCAGGCCTCAGGGGAGCAAGAGGATACTGGCAGTAAACCTAATTAGGACAGAAGAAAAAAACACGCCTCTTCCTTGACTCCTAGGATACTTATAGGGCAGTCGGTTAATTGATTTATTGTTAATTAACATTGTTATTGTGTTCTTCTGTCATAATTAGGACTCCAGACTCTTACCCATCAGTGCTGCCTGTAGGACGAGAGGAAGTAGCAGTTCTCCTATCTGTAGATCTTTCAAACCTAGGATATAATTTAGAAAATGTGATTGTTAGAAGCAGGGCCGGCTCCAGGTTTTAGTGGGCCCTGGGCGACAGAGCCCTAGTGGGCCCCTTTATGGGCCACCCTCCAGTAGTCACACTGCCCCCCCCCCATCCCCGTGTACACATTCCTCCCCCCCCCCTGTATACACACTGCCCCCTCCTGTATACACACTGCCCCCCTCCTGTATACACACTGCCCCCCTTCCTGTATACACACTGACCCCCTCCTGTATACACACTGCCCCCCTCCTGTATACACACTGCCCCCCCTCCTGTATACACACTGCCCCCCTCCTATATACACACTGCCCCCTCCTGTATACACACTGTCCCCTCCTGTATACACACTGCCCCCCCTCCTGTATATACACTGACCCCCTCCTGTATACACACTGCCCCCCTCCTATATACACACTGTCCCCTCCTGTATACACACTGTCCCCTCCTGTATACACACTGCCCCCCCTCCTGTATACACACTGAACCCCTCCTGTATACACACTGCCCCCCTCCTGTATACACACTGTCCCCTTCCTGTATACACACTGACCCCCTCCTGTATACACACTGACCCCCTCCTGTATACACACTGACCCCCTCTTGTATACACACTGACCCCCTCTTGTATACACACTGCCCCCCCCTCCTGTATACACACTGCCTCTCCCCCTCCTGTATACACACTGCCTCCCCCCCTCCTGTATACACACTGTCCCCCTCCTGTATATACACTGTCCCCCTCCTGTATATACACTGACCCCCTCCTGTATATACACTGCCCCCCCTCCTGTATATACACTGACCCCCTCCTGTATATACACTGACCCCCTCCTGTATACACACTGACCCCCTCCCTGGCCCCTGTCATGTCTCCCCCTCACCTGATGCAGCTCTCTCCGTGTTGTTACTGCTTTCCCCGGCATGTCATGTGACCATGACATCATCAAAGGTCCTTCAGCCTTCAGCCTGTGGGAAAGCAGTGAGTGCAAATGCTCTCATCGCGATCTGTGTCCGGAGGACACAGATCGCAATGAGAGAGGAAAGGAATCTCCCGGGCAGCGGGGCAGATGTCCTGCTGACCCGGGGAGATCCGTGGGCCCCTCCAGTACCCCGGGGCCCCGGCACTTGCCCGGGTTAGCCGGGTGCTGGCGCCGGGCCTGGTTAGAAGATCATGAAATTGGGGAAATATTACCTCAGATTAACAGAAACAGAGAAATTACCTTGTGTTACATTCCTTAATATTATAGCAGCATCTTACCATCTTCATTTTTATGGAAGCAGTAACGGTATACTTAATTTTCTTAAATACTTCTGCATTTTTGGTGCATATTTGTTAAATACAGTAGTGGATACTAATATAATTTTATACTGAGAAGGACCTTCACCCATGAAGATGTACAACTGTTCATAATCTCAATACACATGTGCACAAGCCATCTCAGGACCTTTTGAAGTTCCTCCAATGGTCCCGAAATCACAGATTGAATGCAGAAGGGACCTATTCTCCATTCCCAAGAAGCTTGATTCTAGTACCATATGAGGAAGTAATTTCCAGACTTGTAGAGGCTATAATATTCATACCACCCAGGACCCATGGCAGTCTTAATCTGCCCCAGGTTAATTAAGTGTGACAAGCAGCGGGTTGTGAACCCACTGTGCTGTCTTACTGGTTTGACTTTGGGCCACACACTAAGTGCGTTATCCCTGGACCTCTCCGGTATTCACTCTTTTACCCCTATACAGGGATCTGGACTTCACTGCGGAGAGATTGCAAGCCCGCTAACTCTGGTGGTCCCAGTATAGATAGCAGCTGGCTCAGTGGGCACAGAGACGCCAGTATGTGGTACCAAGGGTCAGGCAAGGTGGGTAGTCAGTAACAGTCTGCAGTTCAGGAAGGCAGTGTTCAATTAGAATCCAAGGACAGACAGGCAGGCAGCGGAGATTAAAACAGAGTCAGGCACAAGCTGGGGGTCACACACTGGTAGCGGACACAAACAGTACCATGCAACAGGACTAGCAAGCTAAGAACCTTTGCTCAGGGCATGCTGGGGTAAATGGCTGGAGATGCCCTGTTCCTTTAAGAAGGCGCGAGAGGCGCCGCCCGTGCCCTAAGGAAGCTGAAATATGGCCAGACACGGAGGCTGAAGCTAAGTCTACCACTGGGACCACGACAAGGGGCGGAACCCATTGCCAGCATTACAATATGAAGTTATGGAATCCATTGTGTCTGTTGTTTTTTTTTTTTTTATTATTTCTAGATCTAAAAAAACATAGAATTCCAAGAGGGTGGTGTACTTTCTTTTTCTCATCCCTATATACGTCTATACCTTTATCGATTCCTGCTTTCCTTTCAGTTATGTCCCTTGTCTGAGCCAGTGGTCATTTTCTTTATTCCTGACTCCAGCATTCCTGCAGAATTGTATCATACAATGCACCTTTTTGACTTCTGGTTTCTGCTTCCTGTTCTTTGGCTTTCTAGCTTCCAGCTTCTGTTTGTTGGCACCAATCTCTGGTCGTGACTTCTGGCTCTGACCTCTATCTTTGGGTTAGTGACACTGTATCCTGATTACATTTATAGTCTCCGATTCTTCGCCTCTGGCTTCTCTTCAAGTATGCAACGTGGCTTATTCCTAACTATGTTGTTTCTCCCATAAGCACTATAGGAAAAATAGAGTACATATGGAGGATTTATGGAGCTTTTCCACACTAATTTGAAAGTGATTTTAGTTTTGGGTAATGCAATAGCACAAAGTTCTACTATGGCTACCTGGATATTGTTTTTGCAAATGTATTTAGTAACATGTTTTGGCTTGATGTACAGTGCTGATCATAATTATTGGCACCCCTTCATTTTTTCATAGACTGCACAATGTCTTTAGAAATAAATGGAAATGCACCAAAGTTATATCCTCAGGATTAGTTGTCCAAAGTAGTACAACAATAAAACATTGATTTTTTTCAACTTATATGTTGCAATTTAAAAAAAATACAGAATTATGTGAAGCAAAAAAGGTCCCCTTGCTGGACATGTCTTGCTGGAAGAACACATGACCTTCAACTCGAACCAAGATTTTTTACACTGGCTTGGGCATTTTGCCCTCCAGTACCAGGCGCAGTAAAGCAATATGGAGCCTCCGCCATGCTTAACTGTTGGTGGGGTATTCTTTTCCTTATAAACTTCATTGCAATTTATCATCTGCCCACAGAACATTTTTCCAAAAGGATTGTGTTTTGTCAAAGATTGGAAAAGATTGTTCCTTTTCATGTCTTATGGTTACTTCCTTGGCCTTGGTCCATAAAGCTCGGCTTAGTTTAGTGTCCAATGTATGTTACTTGCTGAAACCATGACCTTAGACAGTTCCAGGTTGGTCTTCAGATGTTTGATGTGGTGCTTTTTTCCAGCATTCGCACAAACCTTCAAAGACATCTTTTGTCAATTTTCCTTTTTACCCCATGAGCAGGGAGGTTCTTAACCCCTTAACGATCTGGGCCTTTTTAGTTTTTTCACTTCCATTTTTCACTCCCCACCTTCAAAAATCTATAACTTTTTTATTTTTCCACGTAAAGAGCTCTGTGATGGCTTGTTTTCTACGTAACAAATTGCACTTCGTAGTGATGGTATTTAATTTTCCATGCTGTGTACTGGGAAGCGGGAAAAAATTCCAATAACAGTGAAAATGGTGAATAAACGCATTTGCGCCGTTTTCTTGTGGGCTTGGATTTCCCGGCTTTCACTGTGCGCCCCAAATGACATGTCTACTTTATTCTTTGGGTCGGTTCGATCACGGGGAAACCAAATTTTTATAGGTTTTATAATGTTTTCATACATTTAAAAAAACTAAAACCTCCCGTTCTGGCGCTAATAACTTTTTCATACTTCGTTGTACAGAGCTATGGGTGGTGTAATTTTTTGGGACTTTTGATGACGTTTTCATTGCTGCCATTTTTAGGACTGTACAACCTTTCGATCACTTTTTATAGAATTTTTTATATTTTTTTAAATGGCAAAAAAGTGCCATTTTCGATTTTGGGAGCTATTTTCCATTACGGGGTTAAACGCAGTGAAAAATCGTTATTATATTTTGATAGATCGGGCATTTTCAGACACGGCGATACCTAATGTGTTTATGATTTTTACTGTTTATTTATATTTATATCTGTTCTAGGGTGATTTGAATTTTTATTATAATTTTTTTTAAAACTTTTTTTATTTTTACTATTTTTCAGACTCCCTAAGGTAAATTAAGCCTAGGTTTTCTGATCTATCCTATCATATACTGCCATAGTACAGTATGGCAGTACATGGGGATTTTCCTCCTCATTCATTACAATGTGCTAATAGCACATTGTAATGAAAGGTTTGAAACGAGACAGCCTCGGGTCTTCGGAAGATGACGTCACAGGGAGTGACGATCCTCGGCCACATGGCAGGGCCCATGCGCCACCATCTTTTTGAAGCTGTTGCCAGCGTTGCATAAATCCCGGGTGTTTCCGGTTAGTCTTTGCTGCAATATTTAATCCCCCAGACGGCAGTGTGAATATAGCCTTATGGTGCTATGTGTAGTTGAATAGTTTACCATGCTACAATTTATGTTGGAAATATTCTTCCCTAGAAGCCAGTGTTTATAGGGCATATTAAATATTTGAAATTTATTGAACCATTTTGAAGGCTATATTGATGAAACCGTAAAGGAAATCTACCATGAAAATGAAGCATGATATTAGATCCAGACATCATGACTGCGGTAATCTTCTTATATTTGCTATCCGTGGCCTCCTTCCTTCTAAAATCAACTTTTAAAATTATGCTTATGAGCCTGAGTTGCTACCTTAGCCCCTTTGTGATTTGGCTTTAAAGACTGTTATACTGTCTCACCCTCTCCACTGCTCCTATAGCAGGAAGTGCAAACAATATAATAAATAATTTTGATAATCCTTATTGACCTAAAACAGGAAAGGTGTATTCTGATTTCTTGTCCGAAAAGTGTGCATATGTGTATTTTTATATCGTGTATTTAACTTCTGCTTTCAGCTCCATTTAATGTATTAAATGAATTGATCAATTTATGATAATTAATTTGCATAAAGTGCAATGTTAAAATAGGTCAGTTCTCTCTACATAATCGTCATCTCCTGAATATAAACTTCCCCAAACTGTTACAAAACAATGGAAGCATACTATTTGGATACGGAAACATTAGGGGTGAACCTCTTTACCTCATGGTTTTTGTAATATGTGTGTATGTTTGGGGGGCATGATATGAGGTAATTTACTAAAATACATCTCTTTCAACTCTTTCGTGTTATGTAAATTGAAGCCTTCTGTCATGTGATCTCTATCTGTCCATGAACATTTGCGCTACCAAGGCCTTGATCTCACATTCATAAAAATTATCATAAGGTCCTGGCAGGGGACATATAAGATTGCAGCCATTTTATGGTCCGGAATGTCTGGCACAATCATATTTAGTTTTGAGTTGTCCAAGAGCCAATGTCTATCTGTAGAGAGCTACCAAATGACCTGAAGTCAGTAATAACTATTGTTTTCAATAAAACCCATAAGTAATGCATTTAACCTCCATGGCCTGTATGCACGCTCACCATTCAAGACTCATGAAACCAAAATTTAACGCTTTGGATGCCACAATGCACACCCATTTGGAGATTAATAGGCAAAGCTTATTACCCCCAAAACAACCAGATGAGAACAACATGGTGTGGGGCTGCTTTTCAGCGTTTGGTGTTAGTAACCTTCATTAAAGGAACGTTGAATGGATGAATGTACAGAGACAATTATCCCATACACACAGCGGCTATAATGGCCAATCACTTGTCCTGAATCCGATAGAGTCTATGGAAAGAACTAAAGCTTAGAGTTCATAGAAGAAGACCACTGAACCTTCAGGATCTAAAGGGTGTTAGTCTGAATGAATGGGCCAGCATCATACCTGATAAATGCATGCTCCATATAGAAGGCAACCTGAAACTGTCACCACCAACAAAAGCTTTTGTACAAAGTATTAAATACATTTCAGTAAGCGCGTACATTGCTGTATTACATTCATTATTACACATAACTTCATTTATGAACATTTATGGTTTGATTTCTTTGGAAGTCTGGTTTGGTTATAGTAGTCATTTCTAACCTTATGTTCAGTATTCATCTGCATTTTGCTTGTATCTTTCAAGCCAAGTCTTGTAGCATAGTGAATTTATTGAGATACATAATGAATTCTTTCATATACATTGCGTTTTAATCTGATCTAGTTTATAGAGTGAGAAGTGGGGATATAATTTTGACCGTTGGTCCCTTTTTTTTGTTAGAATTGCTTGTTCTTGTGCCATCTCTTCTTTCTATCTATACTACAATACTTTTAAACCAGCCATTCAGAAAGTAAAAGGTTTCAGTTAATTGTCCAGAACATGAGATTAAATTATATCCCCTCTGATATGGTCTGGTAAAACGACTCTCAATTTGGAAGGATTCAGGAGATGAGATGTATTACTTTTTAATGTCATCTGTCCCTTTGTAAACAGGTGTTTGCCCAAGGGGAGCATTGGAACATCACTTTGTACATTTTATGGATGAGTGATTATGGAGGGGATCTGGACATTTCTATCCCTGCGCTGAAGTACTCTTGTTTATATTAAGTCAATCCTTTTAGCACATATTATCTCTACTGGTCTGAAGCTTGCAGTAAAAAGGAATTGGATTCCAAACCTTCTGGAAGCCATTCAGCCTGACTAATGAACCCAAGCGTCTTTAACCTTGAGTGGCAGCTTGTTGTTCAGTTTTAATTAAACTGTTACTTAAATCATTGCGTTCCTTTGTCCCTGACTGCTCGTAATACTTTCTATTGTGTCTTGCTACACTGGAAAGTGCTTACTCAAAACAGCTTACAACAAAGGTTTTGGCTCAGAAACACTCAAACTACTTCTTTAAATGTAACGGCAAAGACAATAAATGTCAAGAGACTGGGAACCTTATGTGGAGGTCTTGTCTTTGCCTTCATATAGTTACCTGTAGGTGATTAATTCTAAAATTCTACATGTACAGCTTCAATCTCTGATATTAAAGTTTTCAGCTTTTTCTTGACAACATTTCTGAATCCACGTTGACTCATTTTGTGGGCATGACTAAAATTACAAAGATGATTTCATACTTCTGCTGGCTCATGCTGGACATCCATATTTATATATTTATAAGAAAATTTTATTTATCATGTGAGACTTCCAGAGAAAACAATTATGGCATGCTCAACAAATACCTTATTGTAGTGTTTACCATCACTATTGATCCTGGAATATTCTTGAGGGACACGGAAGCTCCAAAATTACAATACTGTACTGTGGATCAATATTGTAGTACATTTGTCTCCATAAACTTTTCAGTGTGATGTAAATCTCTGGAGGAAAGAAGTGGCAAAATTGTTACTTTCATGCAGTCTACGCAGTCTAGCAGGAATATAATATGCAATTGTCACGGGTGGTCCCGCGATCCATATCACGGATCGCGGGGTCACCCGTGCCTCTCGCTCCCCGCCTGCGCGCCGCAAGCGCAGCTTACGTGTCCCGGCTCCTGTCCCGGCCCCTCCAGTCCCGGCTGCTGTTGCTCCTCCGTCCTCGGCCGTGCGCGCGCGTCCCCGGCTCCTAGGGCGCGCGCACCAACTTCTTCAGATTTAAAGGGCCAGCGCGCCGCTAATTGGCGCTGGCCATTTCAAGTAAACTATTTATTCCTGCCTCTTCCTGTGATCCCTGCCGGATCTTTGTGCCCTGTGCCTTGGAGAAAGCTTTGTTTATGCCGTGCGCTGTTTATGTGATTTTCCGTTGTGACCCTGGTTCTGTTTTTGACTTTGCTCCTTTGCCGCCTGCCTTGACCTATTGCTACGTCTCTGACTCCGATCCTGTGCTGCCCGTCCTGACCTCCTGCCTGTCCCCGACTATGAGTTTGCCTGCCGTTTCTGTACCCCGACCTTGGCTGCCATTGCGGACAAGTCACGCCTGTGGAACGACCTGCTTTGCGGCGGGCTCTGGTGAAAACCGTGTATCACTTAGACTCCGGTCCCAGGTTGTGGCTTGTGTTAACGTCCGCAGTGGTCCAGAGGATCCACAACCTCGAACCCTGACAGCAATGTACAAACCCCTCTCCAAGAAGCCCCATTTACAAATTGAGGGATAAAAAAAAATATTATTTTCTCCTTTTTCAAAATTTTTACCCTAATAAACTTAAAAAAAATAATAACACCATCCATATATAGAGATATTAATGAGCAAAATGGTTTATCAACTATTTTGTTGGTAGCAAAATATTGAGCACAACATTGCAGTTTGAACCCATCCTTACACCTTATGCACATAACCGTATGGTCTTTTTTTGTTCTATATGTATATGGCTGTATTCTGGACGTATATATGGGACGTATTGCAACAGTATGGCAACGTATTGCAGCGTTTCCGTACCATATCTGTATAAAATACGGTGGGCTGGATGGCTTACAGAATGAACCTGCCACTGGTTCTGGATATATGGCGCACAACCGTATGCAGCACATATTTAGGCTACATTCACATACATCGTGCCGGGGAGAGTAGCACGGCGCCGTATATCATTGAAAGATAGGACATGTCCTGTCTTTCTACGGGCTACGGAACAGTACGGTGCCGCATATGTGCGGCACCGTACTGCTCCCGTAAGGCGCTGTGACGCCATAGAAGTGTATGGCGGACATATATACGCTGTATATACGTCGGCCGTATATATGTTCATACCCCATACGATCGTTTGAATGTAGTCTTTTATACGTTCCCATTGACTTCTATGGGCCATACAGAGCAGAAATACAGTGGAAATTAGGATATGCTCTATATCACTTACGGTACTGTACAGTGGACAATACGCCCATCTACATGAATGGCCTTACAGCCATTTTTATATGTTCGTGTACATGGGGCCTTATATTGATACATTTACTGAAGCAGCATAACATTAACGATTATGAAATTTCTGATTGGAATAACCCATAATTACTCATCATAGTCAAATTAGCAAACTCTGTAAATGACAAAGCTTCAAAAGTCCATAAGTACATTACAGTTAATACATTTTTACTTAAACAGAATGAAAGCAACATTTTCTATTCTTTTGAGAATTTAGTTCTAAAGCAGCTGACGTGTGTTGGTCTATAACATCAGTCAGTCCAGTACTGTTGCTAGGCCTCAGAGTGTTTAATTGTCTGTTAACGGAGTAGTGTTCAGAGGAATTTCTGGCATTAGAGAGCCTGCAATTTTGCTACATGTACTCTTCTGTTGAGTTCCAAAAAAAGGTGCTCAATTGTCTTTATGATCCAAAATCTGTTTTATTTTACTCTAACATAAGACATCTTCCAAACTGGAAGAGAATAGCCAACATCTGTATATTCTCTAATGCTGCTTGTTCTTCAGCCCCCAAAGGATGCAATGACTGGTGTTAAAAGCTCGTCACATTTTCTTGTACATGTTTCATAAAAACTCTCATCAAGGTTCTTTCTACAAGTTATATATTTCCTGGGATTAACACAGTCTTGGGTTTAACTTCACGTTGCTGGAGAATGAAGGGGTTTGTTACTTGAGGGCAGAGTAAATTCCAGTATTAAGTCCTTTTTACTCTTTGCTGCTTTTTCATTTTTTCAAGAATTTAAATCCAAACTTATTTTCTTAAAGTAGGCAGTTGGTAATGAAAATCCCCAAATCTAGTTGTACAACAGGGAACATATGCACTGATGGCAAGAGACTTTTCTTATTTGTTGTTATGATGTAGATGTAAACCTAAAGCTAGGACCACATATTGGGGCACATTTACTAAGAATGGTGCAAACTGCACTAAGTGTGGCTTGCCTGTGTATAATGCAGTGTGCGCCAGATTAATAATTTCTGGCGCCCGTTGTTCATGAATCTTGCGCTCCCTGAACTGGCCCGACAGAGTGCTCCACTTTTTTTCTGGTCTATCTTTAACATGGGGCGGCAACACACTTCTGTCAGAGTTGCATGTTAAATCTGGCGCATGGTCCGACTGAGCACCGGACGCCCCCTAATTTGTGTCACATGGTGCTTAGTGCAGCTGCGCCCAAAAGGGTCGCATTCGACACATTTGTGGTGCAGACACTTCTTAAATACCTGTGCAAGCTGTTTGTACTAGAAAGAAAATGCAAAGTCGTACAGAAAACTGGTGCAAAGCCCTTAGTAAATGTGCCCCTTTGTATTGTGAACATGTTTGCTATGTACATTGGAGAATCTCCCTGAAATTAATCTGTATAGAACATTTTAAGTACTCTCTTGGGACAGTACACATAATTTTAAAAGGAGGCTAAAATGTAATTATTTAATGAAACCGTATTCCTTCATATTTCAATATACTGTAGATTGCTGTATGCTGAGAATTACTGGACTTTGTAATTGTAACATTTATAGGTTAATTCTTGTAAAAGTGGCTTTTACGGCACTTACTGAAACTCTACCGCTCAGTGGTGGGAATTCAATCAAAATGTAATTTTTAAAATGTAAAAAAAAAATTCCTAGTGTATGTGATTTTGTGCTTGTGGAGAATGTGTTGCCTTTGTGTGAGATTCGGGTAAAAGATCTGCATGGCCTTTGTGGAAGTTAATCTGTGGAGCCAGGGCTCTTTTTTCTTTTTAATTTTGCAACTAAGCAAAAGTAGGTTGGTATATACAGTTCAATCAGAAGAGCACTCCAAATTCAGATCATGTTGATAGCTGTAATAGAGTGGAAAAAAACAAAAGTTTATTTAAGTTCACTTAAAATCTCACCAAGAACAGTGGAGTTAATGGGGAAGCCCATCATCAAAACACAAACACAGCACCACTGTGCCACCCAACACTAAGATAACATGAAAATACAGTATGCTGCAGAAGGCCTGGGTCAGGGCTACATCAAGTGACATTATGCACTTTATCAATGGGCAGTGTTTATGTGACATTATGCACTTTATCAATGGGCAGTGTTTATGTGACATTATGCACTTTATCAATGGGCAGTGTTTATGTGACATTATGCACTTTATCAATGGGCATTGTTTATGTGTTCCAAGTGACTGGCCCACAATTTCTAATAACCTCTTATGGTTCAGAGGCTTTGTTCTTGCCCATCTTCAGTAAGGGCAGTATGCTCTAAACCAGGGGTCTCAAACTCGCGGCCCGCGGGCCAACTGCGGCCCGCGGGACAATATTTTGCGCCCCCCCCCTGCATGGAGAGGGCAGGTCGCGCTGCATGGAGAGGGCTCACGGGCCGAGCCCTCTCCATAGCCGGTAAGTCTTTGCTGCATATTGCAGCAAAGGCTTACCGGTAACACCCGCGATCGGTGCTAGCACCGATCGCGGGTGTTTTGACAGCGATGGCTGCCGGCAAAGCTGCCGGCACCTCAAAAAGATAGCGGCGCATGGGCGCCGCCATCTTACCTGGGATCGCCGCTCCCCGTGACGTCATCGGGGGACGGCGATCCGTCTCCATGGTAGCCTCGGGTCTTCCGTAGACCCGAGGCTATTTCGTTTTAACCCCTTCATTACAATGTGCTGATAGCACATTGTAATGAATGAGGAGGAAAATCCCCATATACTGCCATACTGTAGTATGGCAGTATATGATAGGATCGATCAGACAACCTGGGGTTAAAGTACCCTAGGGAGTCTGAAAAATAGTATAAATAAAAATACAAAAAAGTTAAAAAAAAAAAAAAATTATAATAAAAAAACCTAAAATTTCAAATCACCCCCCTTTCCCTAGAACTGACATAAATATAAATAAACAGTAAAAATCATAAACACATCAGGTATCGACGCGTCCGAAAATGCCCAATCTATCAAAATATGATAACGTTTTTTCAATGCTTTTAACCCCGTAACAGAAAATAGCGCCCAAAGTCGAAAATGGCACTTTTTTGCCATTTTGAAAAATATAAAAAAATCTATCAAAAGTGATCAAAAGGTCGTACAGTCCTAAAAATGATATCATTGAAAATATTATCAAATTTTGCAAAAAATGACACCACCCACAGCTCCGTACACCAACGTATAAAAAAGTTATTAGCGCCAGAAGTTGGCAAAATCAAAAAAATAATTGTTGTACAGGAGGTTTTAATTTTTGTAAAAAACATTATAAACCTATAACAAATTTGGTATCCCCTTAATCGTAACGACCCATAGAATAAAGTAGACATGTCATTTGGGGCGCTCAGTGAAAGACGTAATATCCAAGCCCACAAGAAAATGGCGCAAATGCGTTTTTTCACCATTTTCATTGCATTTGGAATTTTTTTCCCGCTTCCGAGTACATGGCATGTAATATTTAATACCATCACTATGAAGTGCAATTTGTTACGCAGAAAACAAGCCGTCACACAGCTCTTTACGTGTAAAAATAAAAAAGTTATAGATTTTTGAAGGTGGGGAGTGAAAAATGGACATGAAAAAACAGGAAAGGACCCGGTTAATCCCCTTCCCTCCGGTACTTGAAGAAGATGAAGTCGCCGCTCTGAACGCACTTGGTGCAGGTCAGAGCGGCGACTTCATCTTCTTTGATGGGAGGCAAGTACCGGGGGGGAGGGGGGGATGGAGTGTCCCTGACTGGGCTCAGTGCGGTAGGAGCTTGGGACCCCTCGGTGCACAGGACGCGTTCATAGAGAAAACACGTCTCCCAGCTCGGGGCTTTCCTTGCGCTGGGAGACGCCTTGACATTTGAATCTGAATAATGATATTTTGTAAGCGCATTTTGTGCGGAAAACTTGATGCGGCCCAGCCTTACCCAGAATCTACCTCCAGCGGCCCCCAGGTAAATTGAGTTTGAGACCCCTGCTCTAAACAGTCCTGTAGGGCTGCTTGGTTTGTTATAGGAAACCTTCATATTTTAACAAATTTGCTAATATTCTGTATGCCTAGTACTCATTTTGTATCTTTAAAGGGAGCTCGAAACATTATAGGAATTAGGAAGGCATGAAGTAATAGTACTATGGGGGTTATACCAATTGAAAAAGTTTGAAAACCAAAAAGAGGAGGAGACTGGTCTCAGAAAATCTGCGCCAGGGAAGCATTCTGGATATTGACTCTAGAAACGAGAACCCCTAGAGCACTGGTGGCAAACTCAGACCATTGGCCATGCTCACCAAATATGACCAAATGCACCAAATCTTCCTGCAGTCCCAGGCAAATTAAGAGATGCTGCTCTCAATGTTATTTTAAAGCGACACTTCATTGGCGGTTTGTAACTGCGGGAAAAGTGAGAAGCTGTTGACAGAACTACAATATCTTTGGAGGTTATCCTGCTGGACCCACCATTCTTCCTCTATAGAGAGACCGTGGAGAGAAGCTATAATGAGAGTCTGAATTTGCCCTCCTTCGTTCAACTGTATTGGTGGTCTCGGGGGCTGATAAGATTAAAAGATGTGGAACAACAGGTAGCAATAAGTTACTGTTTAAAACCCATGTTGGCACTTACCGTTAAATAAGTGGATTTAGTTTGTAGTTTGGGCACTGGGTCTCTAAAAGGTTCACCATCACTGTCCTATAGGCATAAATTGTACAAATATTGACTAACTTACCTGTACTTCTTTCCTAGTATTCTTGTTTAAGTAATTTTGTATTTTCTCGTGAATGTTTTCATGTGACTTCTAGGTGGATGTCTTCAGGATTCATTAGTCACTTTTGGTATAGTTTAGTGAAATTTACTATGTCAGACAATCCTTTATCTATTAATAAGAATCTGTGCTAGATTCGAAACACATCAGAAGCCTTAATAATAATAATTCTGTATTTATATAGCCACTCAGCCATCCTGCCGCCCTTAGTCTGTTATTCTGCCATGGCATTGTGATGTCTATGAAGAAATCGGGCTCATTCTGATTTTTCCCTGACTGTACAGGAATCTGCACCATAGCTCCATTTATTTGAACATGCTGCAGTCCATTTCACAGATGATCAAAGGGGAAAATTTTACAGGGAAAATTGTGAATTCCCTTAATGCTCAATCATGGTTTCTTAGAATTGGTCAGTCTAAAGGAACATGCACCACCATGATCATCAGGACATTTTTGGGATATTTTTCAAATTCTGATTCCCCTGTATTGTCACCATGGAGAAATGAGAGAATTAGTGTCTTTCTACATTTCTGTACTTTCTGTGTTATTTAGAGCTTTTCATTGCCTTCTTTTTTGAAAAACTTTTTCTTAAATATTTTGCTAGGTATTTTTGCCTTATATGTTTAGACCAAAACTAGGAGATTAGCCAACGTAACAAGACTATGATTAAAGAGTTCCACCATTTAAATTTTTATGGACCTATTGTCGGTAAAAGAGGCCTTTAATCTGACTGCCCATTGAGACTATTTAGAAATGGTTGCTTTAAACCAGGTATTCACTTTTACAGTCCACAGAAATGCTATCTTATATCCATAATATATGGGATCCTGAGTTGCTCTGTTTCAATTGGATGGTGGGTGCACATACACAATACGGGCAGCACGGTAGCTTAGTGGTTAGCATTACAGCCTTGCAGTGTAATTAAGTCCCAGAGTCAACATATGGAGAGTTTGAATGTTCTCTCCGTGTTTTCGTGGGTTTCCTCCGGACCCTCCCCTTTCCTTCCACACTCTAAAACAAAGTGGTAGGTTGATTAGATTGTGAGCCCCATTGGGGACATGGACCGATTTGGCAAAACTCTGTGTAGCACTGCCTAATCTGTGTGCACTATGTAAATAAAGGATTTATTATTATTAATGACACTTCATTAATCTGTATAGGACTGCCAATTTGAAGCTGAGTGCAACAGTATGGTTTATTACAGTCCCATAGTAGGCAAAGAGGTAGCAATTATGCATGACTGACGCTCCATGTCAGGTAGACTTGGGGCCCCTGAAGTTTGTTCTCTTTGGGAATTGGTGAGTCAGACCCTATGATCAGAAAGTTATTCCCTATCCTGTGGATTAGGCTATAGCATTAATTTGTTGTACAACACCCTTACGACTGCTTTGTTATCTAACTGTTTTATTTCTTTAAAATCTATTGTAAGTCAGAAGAGGTCAGAAGAAAGCTGTTTCTTATCTGCATCAAAATACAGGCTGTCTATTTTTATGGTTGATGAGGAGACTACCAACCTGGGAGCTTACAGACGCCACATTCTTGTTTGTCCTGATTGACCTTAGGTTTGTCGAAAACATTGTTGGCTCAAAGATCATTATTTTAATATTCCATCTGTTGTCCAGCAGACACAATCTAAGATATAGAGATATGTAGAATTTTAGTGTGCTCTAATGAAAACCACATCTAAATTTTCCTATCTTTTAGTAATTTATTACTAGTGAATGAAATGTAGTTACAATACAATGTACTTACAATAATGGAAATGATTACTCACATTTAATGTACTTATCAAGCAAACCATATGTGTACAAACATCCTCACGTAAGTATCACAGGAACATAGAGTTGTGTCTTCAATCGGGGAATATATTTTTATTACAAGTTGCAGAAGATTTAATTTATCGTCTCTACAAGATTGAGGATAGACATCTGAAGGGTCTCTGTAGTCAGCCCATCACTGATCTTGTGGAAACATAATAGAGTTTTTCACTAAAATATATAAGATATCTACACTATGAAAAATTTAAAAACCAAACCAAAATGGGGCACCATTCTTTTTGTCAGATGGATTATTTTTCTAATTTCCCATAAAGCGTACAATATATTAACTGTTGATATTAGGAAGTCATAGTCATATGTCCTGCACATGCCTGGGCGGGTCATGTGATCATCAATATCTTTGGCTGTAGTCAGTTGTTTGCAATAGGGCCAGTGTTGTGGTGAGACCACAGTGAGATAATGTGCAGTGATAGCAGTGATCATTACTATCGTAACAGAGCAAGACAGTTTGTTAGATCATCACTGGGAGCAGAGACTGAGAGGGAAGAGCTGTTACTGAGAACTGAAGGATCATGGGACTTGTAGTTTCCAGTGGCGGCAATCTTGGAGATAACTACACCTACTTTTGAAAACCCATAAAATTTACTGAATCATAAAAGCAACCTATTTAAGCTCCATTATGTGATTAACATTGAATTTTGTATTCAAAAAGTAAGTTGTGTTTGGTTATTTATAGCATTATATCAATTTGGACATACCATATTTTTCGGACTATAAGACGCTTCTTACTATAGGACGCACCCCAGATTTAGGCTTCCAAAAAAAGGAAAAATATATTTTACACCAATTAAAATATCCCTGTTGGTCGCACTAAAGCACAGTGCACACAGACATAGATTTACACACTTGGCTCTGCATCATCTTTCCACATAAACACACAGCTCTGCATCATCCATCCACATACACACTCAGCTCACCTATACACACAAACACACAGATCACCTATACACACACACAGCTCACCTATACACACTCACTCAGCTCACCTATACACATACACACACACAGAACCACACACATACGCACTCACTCAGCTCACCTATACACACACAGGTCACCTATACACACTCACTCAGCTCACCTGTACACACACACAGACATACTTCCCCCATTACTCTTCTTCTCACCATGTCCCAGCGCAGCATGACAGTATGATACCTGTGGTGATGTAAGAATCATGTGATCAGTCACATGATTCTGACATCACTGCAGGTCCTGTACCAGTAGGACATCGGGGAGAGGTGAGAGCAGTCCAGAGCCTGTCCTCTCTGGGAGATCAGGTGCAGCTCTATATCAGGGCATCACCCGATCTCCCTTACACTGGTCAGGAGGGTCTGGCAGTGCTGGATCCTCCTGTCCTCCGGACTATAAGACGCAGGAACTTTTTAGCAAGATTTTTTTCTTGCTAAAAAGTGCGTCTTATAGTCCAGAAAATACGGTAACTACACCTACTTTTGAAAACCCATAAAAATGTTGTGAATCATAGAAGCAAACTATTTAAGCTCCATTATATGATTAACATTGAATTTTGTATTCAAAAAGTAAGTTGTGTTCACTTATTTATAGCATTATGATCCAGAAATATTAAAGCCCCTGCACTAGTTTTCTGTCTGACTTTGCGCATTCTTTTCAGTGCAAACTGCTTGCACATGTATGTAAGAAGTATCCCAGACACTTGTGTCGCAGCTGCACTATACTGCACTGAAATGGGCGTTCCGGATCACAGTCGGACCATACGCCACGTTTATCATGCAAAGGCTAACAGAAGTGTGTTGCACACCCCGTTTTAAAGGTGCACCAAAAAAAAAGTGGTGCACTCTGTTGTAGCAGTGCAGGGGGTGCCAGGTTCATGAAGAATGTGCACCATATAATTGGAAAAAAGGGGAAAACAAGTGGCCCCTGATGGAAAAGGGGCATCTATAGAGTACCTGACGAGGCATCAGCGAAACGTGCGTCGGGGTGTATTTCCCCCCCCCCCTCCTTCTGGATCGCTCATTGACAGCCTGCTATGATGCTTTCGGGTGAGTGTACTCTTTTTATGTGGATTTGTTGAAGCCGGAAGGTACCTCTGGTCTTCATTCCATACATACAGAATAATAGATATTTTTACCCCGTTTGCTTAACTTTTCTGATAAGACTCTGATTTTGAGCTGTTAAGTATTTGTTAGTCTCTGGGCTTACTGAGGGGGGCTTTTGTACTGTATGGTTTCCCCTTTTCCATCAGGGGCCACTTATATTCCCCTTCTTTCCAATTATGTGGTATACATTGTTTATATTTGAACCGGTCACTAGATTTTTCAATGCCAAACCAATAACATGTCCTTACTTAGCTGTGAATTGGAGCCGACACCTTGTGACCTCAGTCTGGCCTGCGGCCATGTTTTTCAGAATTGAAAAATGTTATGACTAAGCATCTACAGTTGGTCCCGATGTCCAAAGGACAGCACTGTCAGTCTTCAACTTAAACGGCATCTACCACCAGGATGAAGGACTGTATGCAAATGCGTCTGAGGGCCTCCAGGCTCCATAGGTGTTAATGTAGTCTTTCATCCTGGTGGTAGGTGCCCTCTAAGAACACCCAAATTACAGGCAATTCCTAGTTACAAATGGACTTCTGGAAGCACTGTGACCTCAGGCGATTCTCTCTGGATTCTGATAATTCTGATAATTAAACTTTAGGCTCAGGTTGCAATGGGTCAACTGTAAGGGTTATTAACATTTCCAAACTCACAGGGATCAAAACATTTTTTGGCTTTAATTACACTTAAAAAATATACCTGTTCTGCCTTACATACAAATTCAACAAACCTACAGAACCTATCTTGTACGTAACCTGCCTGTAATCCAGAGGTTTTGTGGTTTGGTCAGATGCAACTTTGCAAACTAAACTTGTTCTGCCATTTTCTTTTAAGGCAATTGATCCCACAAAGCCCTCTCCATCAATTTTCAATGTAAAAAAAAAAGTAATAAAAAGTGATCAAAGGGTCATACAGTACCCTAAATTGTAGAAATGAAAATTTGTACCGCAAAAAATTACATAACTCCAAAAGTCACACAACTCCTTAATGTTTTACTAAATAATTTAATAATTAATTTTTTTTAAATATTGCTACAAGTAATATGTGTAGCTTAAAACCATAGAATTAAAGAAACTTAAAATGTCAACCTATTTTCAGTCACCAAAATCTCTTTGAATCTGCTCCACATGTGGTGTATTATTCTTCTATATTCTTCTTATTTTATTGGTATGCTTTTAATGTCTGTATTTTCTTGCCAAGTAAATTTAGCCTGTATAAGGATTTCAGGTTTCAGGGTTACCAGTGTTTTTCTTTCCTATTTCGTGACAAAGGCATGAATGTCGATAAGGTGGCTTTACAATTGTAGTGGTCATTTTGTTTCTACAGAATGATTCAGCCTGGAAGTTAGTAGCTGTACTCTCTTGAGGTTGAAGATACAAAATATAGTAAAACCATTCTTCATATTCATTGCAAGTAACCTTTGAAGTGTTTTTCAGCAAATGTGGTACACATACATTTTAGGTAGACAGTCTGGTTTGAGCGAGAATAGGGAAACATTCATACTCCCCAATTGTTAGGGAAATATTTAATTTGCTACAGACCAGAGTTGTTTAACTTAAGAGTGCACTGTACATGAATCCAAACCCAAATATACAACTAAAAATGCCTCAGAGGAGAATTAAAAACTCATGCGGTTATTTTGGTTTGGATACATTTCTTGGCTGCTGGGATCATGTTAAACAAACTGTTCTTTACTTTTGAAAAGAGGAAGTCATATGGAGCAATGTACCTTAACATGATATATTTAAAAGGCTTCCGTTTCAGCATATTATCTGTGAACTAGGAGATATTAACATCTCTTTAACACAGGTCAATTACTCATTGTTCCCTGGTCTCCCTCCAATTTTTCCCATCAACATGTCCAACTCCAACCTCAGCCGGAGAACAAACATTCACATCATTTTAGAAAACACTGTTTTTAGGCTACTGTTTCAGTCTTGTTTTTACTTTAGTTTTAGCTTGTATTTAGCAATTTTTATATTTAAAATTTTACATTATAAGCTAGTAGGTGATAAGAGCTGTAAAATTGTTCCCCATGTATTCAAAATTGACTAGACTAGGCTTATTGTAAAAAGGGATCACATACCTAATAGAAAATGTAGTAGGTTTTTTATATTCTAAAATGGTAGAATGTGAAATAGAGCAATCATGTAGGTAGTATTTCAATACCTCAAAGTTCTAGAAAAACGCACTAAAATCTCTGCTGTATTCAATCTTGCTAGTACCAGTAAGGCATTGGTAATAAAAGTTCCATATAACAGCTCAGAAATCATAATAAATCTATGAAAAAAGAGGTGAAGTGAGCAGGACTACAGTCACACAGAAGAAATACGTCACAGCTGCACGGCTTTGTATCTTACATCAAGCAAGTTATTGTCATTCTTACAGGGCAGTACTTCTCAATAATTACCCATATGAAGCTGCAAAAAGCCTTTCTGCTGCCCGTGGTAAGAAGTCGATGGCATCTCCTACCCCTTTACACTATACGGGGGTCATTTATCATGCGCCCAGGCTGCCCAGGGACTTTTCGCCTGGCCGCCCCCCCCCCCCTTTACGTCCCACTGCCGTGAAGGTAGTGGATTGGGGAAAATAATCGCAAGTGCTAGCAATCCTGGTGTGAGGAGGCAGGATGGAGTTGCTGGAGACCTTAATGTAGCAGCCCTAGTTATAGAAGCTATAACAGTGCAGGAGATGTTTATTAGCAGTACTTGGTTCAGGTCATGCCCTCTGATTTACTGCACTCTGCCACCCTGAGGCCAGAGACTCAACTTTCCTCATGCTAAATTCAGCATTGGATGCTGCTAAGGCAAAGTTGCACCTGTGCAGCGACCTGGTGGTATCCCACCGCAGCAAGTCCAACTTGCTTTGTGTTGGGCTCTGGCGAAAACCTTGTGCCACTTAGACTCCTCTCCCAGGTGTCGGGATAAGTCATAGCTCGCGGAGGTACTGTGGGTCCACTACCCCTGATCCTGCCATTAAGCTATAGTGCAGATTCTCTTCATATCAGCTGGATGACTAAGAGTTAGGCTACATTCACACTGCCGGGGAGGGGGGGGGGGAGAAAGCGTGCAGCGCGCGTGGAGAGGAGGAGGGGGTGAGCGACATCTTTTTCCCGGGTATGGAGGGGTAAGGTGCCCACGTGTGCAGCACCGTACCACACCCGTAGGGTGCTGTGCACCCATTGCCGTCTATGCCGTATATACGTCCCCCTTACGGCAGTGTGAATGTAGCCTTAGAAAACAACTAAACCGTACCCTGTGGAGACTTGCAAAACACATGCTTAGTTGTGTAAATCTATTAATCAAATTCTAGTGGATCATTTCTACATTCTGGAAGATTTATCTTAAGATCTAGAGAACCTAATTACAGAAATAACAGGGCAGTATTTCTAATATTCTATTAAATTGTAAACTATGAGATAGTACATTCATAGAAAATGTATTTACAGATTACAGTTCTTGATAGAAGAATGCTTTTTTTATTTTGCATAGTTACAATACAAAGCTCTGTCTTAAGACATGCTTCTTAGAATACTTGGCAGCAGTTGCAGCTGGGATTTTCATAAAATTACACTTCTTCAGGGGCATTTTGTAAACCATGTGGAAATAATTTTATACCAGTGATATTAATTTGGTGGAAATGATGGCTTGCAATTTTTTTGAATATTGGAGCCCTATGCAGAAAAGATGGCACCAGCCAATTGTATTATCATCATTAATGGACTTTTTTCTCGTTTTCGATTTATAACCCTCATTAAATCAATATCTATTAAAATAAGCATCAAGGAAATAGAAGAAAAGGAAAACTTTGAAACGGGCATGAAAAGTATTAAACTTTGGTTTTGGAAGGCTGGAAATCAAGCATGATAAACCAGGGACCCTTACTCATAGATCAAGGCACCGTGACTGTAATAATCTTCTTATATATGTTATCCATGGCCTCCTTCCTTCTAAATCCAACTTTTAAAATGATACTTATGACCCAGAAAGGTTCTGGGGGTATTACCAGAGCCCCTCAGCACTAGAGCACAGAAGACCAATTTGACATGCTTTGTGCAGCACTGCATAATCTGTGTGTGCTATATAAATAAAGAATTATTATTATTTACACTGAGCAGGAGCATGTTTCACCCTTCTCCCCACTCACTCCCCGCCTACCTCTGCTTGATGTAATATCACTGGAGCAGAGGATGTTTAAGCACACAGTGGAAGAGGGTAAGTACTTGAACAGTGTAAGCTCTGCCCTTCTGGATCATTAGCATAATTTTAAATGTTGATTTCAGAAGAAAGATATGATTACTACAGTCACAGTGCCTGGATCTATGAGTAATTCCCCCTGGTTTATCATGCTTGATGATAAACTTCTTTTAATATCAAGGCAGATTTTGGTTCATATTCCTTACCGTTATAATGGTTGTCACAACATTTGAGAGCCTCTCAGCGGCCTTCAGTGCTGTTATTTGGCTATGTCTAATATACCGTTATATACTATAAGTAATATAAACTGCAAAAGGGAGCCTGAAAATAATGATATATATAAAATTGTTTTAAATGAGTAAACATTTTAATAACCCTCCTTTTTGAACAATGTGTATATAAATTAACAAATAAAATCATAAACATGTCAGATATCCCAGCATCCAAAAATAACTAACTCTAGCCAATTCTAAAATTATTATCCCATATGGTAAACGCTGTGAAAGGAAAAAAAAAATCCAAATTGCCACTTGCAAAACTGTGCCGTTTTTCCAAGATTAAAAATGTAAATAAAAAATAATTAAAAGGTTGTACAGTTCAAAAAAACAAAAACACACTTTATGCAGTTCCTTACACCCAAAAGTTGCAAGTGTCAGAAAATGCAAATAAGAATTTTTTTTTTAGAAAATATAAAACATTTGATCTGCACAGTGAAAGTCATAAAAATGAAATCTTTAAAAAATTGGGAATCAGTTTTTTTTTTCCGTGAGTTCCATTGAATTTTTAAACTTTTTCAGTACACTGTATTAGAGATTAAATGGTGCGGGAGTACAGATACAAATAACTTTGCCCACAAGGTGGCAGGCATTGCATTAACACTTTCACTAACCTGTTATTTACCTACAGTTTCAGTAAGGTTGCTTAGATCCCCAACCCCAATGATGAAATGCTAATTTACTCATGAGCCTGTAGTAACTATGTACTGGCATCAGTGCTTGGGATGAGCATCTCTGAGACCTGCAGTGAGCTAAAGTAAGCAATCATTTTGTCAGACCTCCCTGCAGCGTTATCTTATGTTATGATTTAGGTTACATTTCAGTAATATTATAATGTTATGTATTTCATTAGATATAGTTTATTGATTTTTAGGGATCATTCAGAAATTCTACATTGGAAGCTCATCTAAAAGACACTGGGTGATATTTATCATACGCCGGCGCTCGTGTGCTGCATATTTGTTGGTGTGAAGGTGGCGGGTTGGGGCAAATAATAATAAGCAATAAGCTAGCATTTGCGATTATTTCAGGGCCTCAACGCCACTGACTTGGCGCAGAGGTCCGGATAAATATGCCCCATTGTCTCTATCTCGGATGTTATTTGTGTCCAAATTAGTGTATATGACAAACTGCTCGGAGAACTGTGTCTCCCAAGATGATTCCACTATTTTGCACTTTTTATGAACTCTCACAGACCTGCACAGTCAGGGCCGATTCTAGCATATTTGCTGCCTGAGGCGAATATTAAAATGCTGCCCCCCCCACTCCCCGTTCAGTAAATGCTGAAAACTTTACTACCAAGTAACATCCCTACAGGCAGCTCCCTGACACTGTGTGACTGACTACAGGTTGTCGGAGTCATTAGTGGCATCTAGTACCTTATAGATGACAATCTCTTCCATCAGGAGGACTTTATTCCGGGTTCTCCAATCCATGACGTATCACTGCTGAGGTCACAGCCGGATATCTTCAGCTCCGTGCAGCATCTCCACCCGGCGTCCCTAAAAATACCACAGTCACTTACAGTATAAAGTCTCCTGGATAACAACACTGTGCTCCTAAATAATATATACCCCTCACAACACAACTAACCACACTCTCCCCACATATAAAACATCCCTTCCTTATTATATATATTCTACTGGAATTATAGCATGCACAGCACATCAATATACAACACCCCCAATTTATTAATACAGACCCCTAACATTTGGTTTACATGATGCAAAGTAATCCTAAGTATGGTATCCTATAACTAATATATCCCACCCTGTTATTATGTTACATGTGAATTTATATAGAGTGCTACCCTGATTAATGTAAATATATAGCATCCCCTAATGAATATATATATATATATTTTATTTTTATAGGCCCCCCCCCCAGTATAAACAGTATCCGGCCCCATATAAATATATACAGCCCCCCAGAATAAACAGAGTACGGTCCCCCATATAGATATATGCAGCCCTCCCCCAGAATAAACAGAGTACGGTCCCCCATATAAATATATGCAGCCCTCCCCCAGAATAAAAAGAATACGCCCCCCCCCATATTAATATATACAGCTCCACAGAATTAACAGAATACGGCCCCCCCATATAAATATATACAGCCCCCCCAGAATAAACAGAATACGGCCCCCCATATAAATATATACAGCCCCCCCCCCAGAATAAACAGCATCTGGCCCCCAATATAAATATATACAGCCCCCCCCCAGTGTAATAAGAATTTGGCCCCTCATAAATATATACAGCCCCCCCCCCCCAGAATAAACGGAATCTGGCCCCCCATATAAATATATACAGCCCCCCCAGAATAAACAGAATCTGGCCCCCCATATAAATATATACAGCAGTCCCCCCCCCCCCAGGAAAAATTGGATCTGGCCCTTTATAAATGTACACTGGCCTCATATAAGCATATACAGAAGATATACTAGTACCACTACAAACCCCAACCCCCCCCCCCCCGCCCCCCGTTACCGGAGTAATCGCCCCCTAATATATATATGGCCACATTTAATTGATTGGACAGTAAAAATAATAAAACTTCTACTTACACCCGGGCAGGGTGGTCCCACGGCGCGCCTCTTCCGGCAGCCGCGGCTCCGCTGAGTGACACAGGCGGCGTTACGACATCATCAGCCGCCTGTGTCACTGCACTGTACGGAGCGACGCCAGCAGCCGGAAAGGCGCCGTGTCGCTCCGCACGTAAATCGCACCTGTTTCTTAAAGAGACAGGTACGATTTACGTGGAGGGCGATTCGGGCGCCGACGGGCGCCCGAATCGTCCGCATTGGAGCGGCAAAATGCCGCTTTTAAAGAGGTCCGCATTCTGCCGCCCGAGGCGAGATTTTCATCTCGCCTCATGGCAGATGCGGCCCTGTGCACAGTGCTACTACTTCTCACGTTTCTTTTATTGAACAGGATGTGTGTGCTAAGACATCTCTGGAATGTGCAGGGGAAGGGTCTATACCCAGATGTCGCATGCAAAATGGATTAACCCCTTCCCGACGCGCGCCGTACTAGTACGGCGCGCGCCGGGTCCCGGTGCATGGAGAGGGCTCGCGGGCCGAGCCCTCTCCATAGCCGGTAAGTCTTTGCTGCATATTGCTGCATATTGCTTTCACCGCGATCACCCCCGGCAATGCTGCCGGAGGCTTCAAAAAGATGGCGCCGCATGGGCGCCGCCATCTTGGCGCGGATCTTCGCTCCCCGATGACGTCACGGGGAGCGGTGATCCGTTGCCATGACAGCATCGGGCCTCACGAAGGCCCGAAGCTGTCTCGTTTTAACCTATTCATTACAATGTGCTATCAGCACATTGTAATGAATGAGGAGTAAAATCCCCATATACTGCCATATTGCAGTATGGCAGTATATGGTAGGATCGATCAGACAACCTAGGGTTAAAGTACCCTAGGGAGTCTGAAAAATAGTTAAAGTAAAAGTTAAAAAAAGTTTAAAAAAAAAAATTATATTAAAAAAACCTAAAAATTCAAATCACCCCCCTTTCCCTAGAACTGATATTAATATTAATAAACAGTAAAAATCATAAACACATTAGGTATCACCGCATCCGAAAATGTCCGATCTATCAAAATATAATAACGGTTTTTCACTGCGTTTAACCCCGTAACGGAAAATAGTGTCCAAAGTCAAAAATGACATTTTTTTGCCATTTTGGAAAATATAAAAAAAATAATAAAAAGTGATCAAAAGGTAGCACAGTCCTAACAATGATAGCAATGAAAACGCCATCAAAAGTCGCAAAAAATGACACCACCCACAGCTTCGTACACCAAAGTATGAAAAAGTTATTAGCGCCAGAAGATGACAAAATCAAAAAAAAAATTTTGTACAGGAGGTTTTAATTTTTTTAAATGTATGAAAACATTATAAAACCTGTACAAATGTGGTATCCCTGTGATCGTAGCAACCCAAAGAATAAAGTAGACCTGTCATTTGGGGCACACAGTGAAAGCTGTAAAATCCAAGCCCACAAGAAAACGTCGCAAATGTGTTTTTTCACCATTTTCACTGCATTTGGATTTTTTTTCCCGCTTCCCAGTACGTGCCATGGAACATTAAATACCGTCACTACGAAGTGCAATTTGTTACGCAGAAAATAAGCCATAACAGAGCTCTTTATGTGGAAAAATAAAAAAGTTATAGATTTTTGAAGGTGGGGTGTGAAAAATGGAAGTGAAAAAACTAAAAAAGGCCAAGTCGTTAAGGGGTTAAGATCTTTAGTACATTGATCTAGCAAGAGGCTTCACTTTATCCCTCCATGTCCTGGCTTGAGGACATCTCCCTTATAGATACCTTAGTAAATTTGGCAGCGACATTAATGATTTCAAGTTCATATGTTTGCAGGTTTTTTTTGGGGGGGGGTCTAGTTTTTTTTTGCTAATCTCAGAAGATTCACAGAGTCTGCACATTTATAACTTCTACACATCAAATCCCACAAATGGAGCCAGCTGGAATTCTTTCTTAATACCTTTTTTATTATTTCAGCACAAATAATAAAAACTGCTTAACTTTTTACTGAGTAAATAAATAGTTTTGCATGATCATACAGTTCTATAAAACATAGTTCTGTGGCAAATTGACATGTGCTTTACATATCCTGACATCTAATGGTGTCCTTGTAGTAGAGAGAAATCTTTCAATTGACTCTTCTATCAATTATCTCAAACTTCTATTTACAGTAATTCCTTGGTTTTATATTATACAATTTACTTAACATTTTAGGGTAACTTGCATAGGTACTGGTTCTGTTAAAACTTTTGTTGAGTTGCCTCCTTTTGTTTTGCTTTTTTCTGAATTCAATTTCCTGTCATATATGTATGTCTTTGGCAGGATGTAGTTCCCTCATTGTGTAATTCATGTATGTCATCATTCAATAAGCAAATTAACAACCATACTAAAGCAAAGAGGTTGGCTGTAAATCATAGAAAACCCCTGATGAACCATAATTGTTGGCCTTAGTAAAAACAAAAAAGAATCTCAATTGTAGGTCCCAAGGTTAGTCTAATATAAGACTCCTCTAATGAACAAAAATACAATTTTAATGGGGGCCAACAATGTCTGCGCTTGGATATGTGTTAACCCCTAGGCGCACCACAACGTTATACTACGTCCCAGCGGCTACATGCTAAGCGCATCGGGAAGTAGTATAACGTCCAGCTTCTGGGACCGGTTCATGAACGGCGTCGGTACCAGAAGCAGCGGCCTTCAGCTGTCTAGCACAGCTTACACCACGCTGTAACACCCGCGATCGGAGCCGACTCCAATCGCGGGTGTTAACCCCTTACACGCCGCGGTCAAGCATGATCCTGCTGTGGATCGGATCCCCCATGCCACTTGCCGAGGGGATCCGATCCTCCTCTGGGCAGCCCCGAAGTCTGCCTAATGCTCCGGGGCTGCCCGATCTCTCTGCCAGTCAGATTCCTTCCGGGTCTGACTGTAAACTGTCTGCGTATGCGCCTGCATGCTCAGACAGTTTACACTGCTCTACAATGAAAAAGTATTGTAGAGCAGTGTATTGAACTTGAACCAGCGATCAGAGCATCGCTGGTTCAAGTTCAGGTATGTATAAGTAAAAACATGTAAAAACACTAAAGTTAACACACTAGAATAAATAGAAATATAAGCCCCTAAAATGACATTTTCCCATAAAAACACTTAATAAACTATAAAAAGAACACAAGCACAGAAAAAAACGCCACATATTTGGTATTGCCGCGTCCGTTCTGCACTCTAAAATAAGACCAGTAAAAAGAACAATCCTTCTCGCAAAAAAAAAGCCCTTAACCAGATTTGTCAGCCGAAACATAAAAAAGTTATGCATGTGAAAAGATAGTGGTGCTAAAATGAACAAAATTGTCTCCAAATTAGTTTTTATTCAGTAAAATTTAATAAAATACACAAAACCCCCACATATTTGGTATTGCTACGTCCGTAACAATATGCATAATAAAACAGAATCGTTATTGGACCTGCAAAATGAACCCCATTAAAAAAAACCTCAAAATTGCTGCGAAAAAAAAGATAATTTTCAATTAATGCTCTAAACAGTGATTTAAAAAAGTTACGCACTCTAAAATAAGACCACTCAAAAGAACAATCCTTCTCACAAAAAATAAACTCCTAACCAGATTTGTAAGCCGAAAAATAAAAAAGTTATGCATATGAAAGTCAGTGATGCTAAAATTTACATTATTGCCTAATTACTTTTTATTCAGTAAAATGGGAATTTTTTTAAAAAAAAACTATATAAATAAGGTCTTTTCGTAATCGTGGAGACCCATAGAATAAAAATAATATACTATTTTTACGGTATGGTAAACAGCCAAAAAAAAATACCAAAAAAGTTCCTAAAAATTGATGATTTTCATTTCCTCCACCAACATAGAGTTAATAAAATCCCACCAATTAGCTATAGATGCCCCCAAATTATGTACCAGAAAAGTGCATCTCATGTGGCAAAAAAATAAGCCCCTATAGGTCCACAATAAAAAAACAAAAGAAATTATAGCCTGTACAATTTGACATAGCAAATCTGATCTGCATGGTGCCTCCTTCCCTTCTATGCCCGTCCGTGCACCCATACAGCAGTCACCACCACATATGGGGTATCAGTGTACTCGGGAGAAATTGGGTATCAAACTTTGTGGAGCCTTTTTTCATTTAATCCATTACAAATTGATTTTGTTTTAACCCCTTTATGACACCAAAAGGGTTAACAAACTTCTTAAAAGTGGTTTTTCATACGTTAAAGGAAACCTACCACTTGTAGTGGCAGGTTTCCGATGGCAATACCGGGCACCAGCTCAGGGTGAGCTGGTGCCGGAGCTTATTTTAGTTAGTGTTTTAAACCGCGGTATCGCGGTTTAAAACACTTTTTAAACTTTATAGCCGGCGCAGGCAGGTACGCGCTCGGCGCTTACCGTGCACGCGGCTACATAGGAAGTGAATGAGAGCCGCGTGCACGGTAAGCGCCGAGCGCGTACCTGCCTGCGCCGGCTATAACGTTTAAAAAGTGTTTTAAACCGCGATACCGTGGTTTAAAACACTAACTAAAATAAGCTCCGGCACCAGCTCACCCTGAGCTGGTGCCCGGTATTGCCATCGGAAACCTGCCACTACAAGTGGTAGGTTTCCTTTAAGGTGTGTAGTTTCTATAATTTACGAGTCTAGCTATTATTTAGGCCTCTCACAGTCAATTAAAAGTTGAGCAGATCCATGTAAATATTAGTTTTTGTGATTTTCCAAAAAATTTGAAAAATGGCAACCAAATTATGATGGTGTTCTTGAGATTGTGATACATTTTATTCGCTAACTGAAATGTAAGATTTTACAAGCAAGCTTTCGTGACGGCTATGGCCCCTTCATCAGGCCGATATAACACGCTTTCTTAAGTGACACAGATGGAACGTTATTCTGGTTGACAAGGAACTGATTTACCTGTTTGTTATAGAGGCTTTTCTGAGCGCTATCCACAATGAATTGCATTCTCCTACCCATAAGTTGTGAGTAATGTTATAAATAAGTAGTACCTTCAGTGGCTACAGCATCACACATCACATACGTATATCTTTGTTGATCTCCCATTTATTCAGATTTTTTATGGCATAAATCCAGTCAGGATAAGTGGAAGGCACAACTAACACTTTCCCAGTGCTCACTTTCCACTAGAGCTGCTTATCTGGTGCTTGGCACATCTCTCTACTAATATAACAGCTTTCTGTTCAAAGCATCTGCAACAGATTCATTTTAATTCACTGGCATATTCCTTTCTGTATAATTTGCAGCAGATGTTAATACAGGCAGATAAGATACATACACACACATACATACATATATATATATATATATATATGGGGGGCGTGGCCTGATGCCGGACTGAGGAGACGTGCGCCGCGGAGCTCCCGGGACCCGATACCCCATCTCCCTCCTAAGGCAGCCATCCCTCACCTATACTTGTCCCCTTCAGCTCCGGGGTGCCCCACAAGCTTGCCGCTGTCCTCCGGTCCCGATTTGGAGGCGGCTACGGACTCTGCGCCGCTCCTCCGTACCTCGCCGCGGCCGACCACGTGACCCGCGCGGCGGTCCGTTCTTAGCTGCCCGGTGCTGCCGCACCGACCGCCGGGGAGATTCTCCTGCCTCTGGCTGCCTGGACGCCGCTCCCACCGCCGAGGGCACTGAGGCAACGCTCCAGCCAGCCCTTCATCCTGCTGGAGGCGCCATCCTGCGGACTCCCCTGCGCTGCCTGAGGCCTAGGCGCGCAGGGTTAACCCTGACACTGCTGGACTGATCCAGGACCAGGTAGGGAAGAAATTCCCCTGCTGTTGCCCACCTCTGCCCTGGGGACCCCAAGATATACAGCCCAGCACTGAGTCCTCCATACTCTCAGTGATCCCCTGCCCGGGTTCTGTTTTATATTAACCCTTGCAGTGCCGCGGCAATACTCCACGTGGGTTTGGACTGTATCTCTGCTAACTACTGGACACTAGGCTCCTTGATTGTTTATCACTGGCCCCCCCCTGCCCAGACGCCATGGGTAACCGGAGGAGGACGGCTAAAATGCTCAAAACAGCGTCCGGGGTGTCTGCGCCTCCATCGGATGATGAATCCGTCCATGAAGATCCTCCATTCCAGTCCCTGGAACCCCTGGATGCGCAGGATTGCTCCACATCCCAAGCCGTTCTAGCACAGATTCAGTCGAACGCTGCCAAAAAGTTAGGGAGATTCTCCCGCACACAACCCGGCTCTCCTCAGGGGTCCCCAAACTCCTCTCCCTCCCTCTTTGAAGGCTCCCAGAGCCCGCCACAGCTTGTAAGCTATGAGGAGGGTGCTGATCTGCCTGACGCGGCTACGGAGTTGGATCGGAAATTTGCAGAGGTGCTGGCGGCCATTAACGGATGCCAATCCAAACTGGTTACCAAGGTGGATGAGCTGCGACAGGACTTTGTTCTTTTAAGACACGATGTCCACAAAGCTAAAGAGCGAATTACTGAAACTGAACGCAGAATATCTGAGGTGGAGGATGTCCAGAGGCCTATGCCGACACAGATCAGAGAGCTTCAGCGCCAAATGTCTGCATCCATCGACAGAGCGGACGACCTCGAAAACCGCCTGAGACGGAACAACGTCAGAGTGGTCGGCCTCCCCGAAAAAGTGGAGGGGTCTGACCCTGTATCCTTTTTTGAAAATTGGCTCAAAAATATGCTTCCTGCAGATACCTTCTCCCCGTTCTTCACAGTAGAAAGGGCCCATCGTGTGCCATCCCGCCCTGGCCCTCCAGGGGGCAATCCAAGACCCTTCCTGGCCCGGCTGCTGCACTTTAGGGACAGGGACTCTATCCTCAGGGCTGTCCGTACCAAGGGAGAAATTCTCTATGCCAACAGCAGAGTGTCCTTCTACCCTGATTTCTCTGCATCCGTCAGGAAACAGCGAGCACAATTCACCGAGGTCCGTGCCCGTCTCCGTGACAAGGGGTATAAATACTCCATGATGTACCCTTCCAAGCTCCGAATTGTGGATGGTCAGAAGACTCGATTCTTCACTTGCCCAACCGAAGCACTTCACTGGGCTGATGCAGCTCCACGGGCTCCAGCTGCAAGGCCCGCACCTCCTGAGTGACTGGACTCACATATCCTTTTATTTGATGAGCTATGACAATGCTGGACTTAGTCCTGAATAGTTATCCAGGGGTCCCAAATCACTGTTACAGTTTTCTAATATTTGCTTATACTTTACGTGCCTCACAAATGTACCCTGTGATTGATTTGTGCTTTCTTCTTGGTCATCTTGACCAGTGCGCCATTTATGGCACTCCATTCTCTCCCCACCTCCCCCCCTCCCCGCCTCCCCCTACCATTACCTCCTTGCGTCTTCCTTCTTCCCCCCCCCCCTCCCCTATTTCCTCTTGGTTCTCTCTAAATATGGCTGCCTAATAACCTCCTGATCATCTATTCATTAAGGGTTGAAGGTCCCGGGACAAATGGTGTAGGTTTGTCTTGAGTTAGGGACCACTGTTCTACTATTTGACTGTTATTGGGTCTAGGTCTACACTACTGCTGTTAGGGTGTTAGACAGGGGGTTTGTATTCTTGGGATTGTTAGTTCAGTTCTGTTATATTTGTTATGCTCACTGTTGTCTGTCTGTCTATGTCTTTGTGGTATGAAAGGATGAATGCTTGGTTGCTCACGTCTCCTTCCCCACACCCCTTTCCCTTCCGCTAATATGTCTTCACTTAAGGTAATGAGCTGGAACGTGAGGGGACTTAACTCCAAATTCAAGAGGGCCCTGATGTTAGACGTCATTAAGCGTCAGGCCCCCCATATTGTATGTATCCAAGAGACACACCTTACGGGTCAGAAGATCCTCTCCCTGAAGCGGGCCTGGGTGGCTAGAGGTTACCACTCCTCCTACTCTGTATACGCTAGGGGAGTATCCATACTCATATCCAAAGCGCTTCCCATAGAGGTCATACAGGTAGCACCGGATCACTTTGGCCGTTATGTGATCATACATTGTGCCTTGTGGGGCTTTACCTTTACTATTGCGTCTATTTATGTCCCCCCTCCCTTTGATCCAGCTGTATTGCACCTAATATCCAGTAAGCTGGCTGCTATGCCTCCAAGTCCGATACTCTGTATTGGTGACTTCAATGCAGTCCCTAACCCCTCCTTGGATCGTACAAGTGGTCTTGACACAGGCTCGGCCCGTCTGAACGAGTGGCTCACCTCTCTAGACCTCGCCGATGTCTGGCGTAGTAAACACCCTCAAGAGAGAGAATATTCATTCTATTCCTCTGTTCATAAGAGCTTCTCTCGGATTGACCTGGCCTTTGTCTCCCCTGATATGATGCAGCACGTTGACCAGGTATCCTATTGCCCGCGCAGTGCGTCAGATCACTCCGCCTTGCTCATCAGTTTCCTTATAGGCCCCCCCAGCGACTCCCGCTTATGGCGCCTGCACCCGGCTTGGCTCCTATCCCCAGCGGTCCAGAGTACTGTTAGGGCAGCGCACAGCGAGTTCTGGAATGTACACTCAACCCATCCTGATCCTCTTCTAGTCTGGGACTCGTACAAGTCCTCGGTGCGGGGGGCATTCATGTCGGGGGTAGCTGGCCATAGGAAGTCCTTAAATGCCCAGGAGGAAAGGCTGACGGCTGTACTGGTGACTGCAGAAAAGGATTATCTAGAGAAACCTACTCCGGGGAATAAAAAGACTTGGGCTCAGGCGCAGAGGAACCATCTAGCTGTAGTGAAGGAGCGCACCAGCAAACGCCTGCTAGCCAGGGAAGCGTCCATCTTTGAATTTGGAGATAAAAACGGGAAGCTGCTTGCGTATTTATCGCGGGCTGAACGCCCCTGTGCTTCCGTTCCCTCTATTATTGATGGTAACGGAGCATTGATCACAGAACCCCGGGCCATTAACATGGTATTTCATGAATACTATTCATCTCTTTACAGCTCCAGATTGTCCGCCTCTTCCGTTGAGATCTCCGGATTCCTTGACAGTCTTCCACTTTGGAGGCTCACACAGGCACAGTCATCGGAGCTTGATGCTCCGCTCTCGGCAGAGGAGGTGGAACTGGCCATCCAATCGTTGCCCCCCGGTAAGACACCTGGACTTGATGGGCTGGGAGGTGAGTGGTATAGGGATAACTGTGAGACTCTGGTCCCCCTTCTCCTCAGCCTGTACTCCGATGCGCTTGATAGCGGTTCCCTCCCTGACTCCATGCGAGAGGCCCTTATTGTAGTTCTTCCTAAGCCTGGCAAGGATCCCCTGCTTCCTGACTCATACCGCCCAATTTCCCTCCTAAATTCAGATGTTAAAATACTAGCAAAAATTCTGGCAACAAGGCTTAACAAAGTAATACTATCATTGGTTCACCCGGACCAGACAGGCTTTATGCCTGGGAGGGGAACTGACATAAATATACAAAGACTACACCTGAACATTGCAGAGGCAGAGCGGTCTCCAGACCCTGGGTTTATATTATCCTTAGACAATTGTAAGGCGTTTGATTCTGTGGAGTGGCCTTATTTGTGGACCCTTTTGCCTAGAATGGGTTTTGGCCCTCGATTTACAGCATTGGTTAAGCTACTGTATAACGATCCCAAGGCTAGGGTGCGGACTAATCTTAACATCTCACCTACTCTCCCTATGGCTAGGGGCACTAGACAGGGTTGCCCACTATCTCCCCTCCTCTTCGCACTTGCCATTGAGCCCCTTGCTGTGGCGATCCGCCACTCTGAGGGCATTAAGGGCATAACTAGAGGTACTATTATTGAAAAGGTATCTCTCTATGCTGATGATACACTTGTATACCTTGGAGACGTGGGCCCCTCTCTGGAATCCCTTCTGTCCCTGATAGAACGTTATGGGGGGTTCTCAGGCCTTCGGGTTAACTGGGACAAATCGGCCCTCTTTCCCTTATCTGATGTAGGGGTACACTCCCTCCCCGTCCCAGTCCGGGTGGTGTCCACCTTTAAATATCTGGGAGTCCAGGTGTCACGCAAGGTCCAGGCATTTACGGAGTTAAACATTACACCCCTGATAGCTGCAACGGAATCGCGCCTAAAAGCCTGGTCCACTCTCCCCTTGTCTTTGTACGGGCGTATTAATATATTTAAAATGATTTTTCTTCCAAAATTTCTATATCTTTTCCATGCCTGCCCTATACTACTTCCTAAGAGTCTGTTTAAACGCTTGGACGGCATTCTCAGGTCCTTCTACTGGCAGAGTAGCGCTCCGCGATTCAGTCTAGCGCTGCTTCAGGCTCCCAAGTCTAGGGGTGGACTGGCTGCCCCGGATCTGTACCTTTATTACCTGGCTTCCCAGCTAGTATATGCCCAGTGGTGGATAGATATAGACATGGGTAATGCAGCTACTGCACTGGCTGGTGCCCTGGTAGGTTCCTACGAGGCCCTTACAAACTTGCTGTACAGGTATAAGTCCCCATCTGATACCCCACTTCCCCTACGTACGGTAGCGGTGTGCTGGCGTAGGGCACAATCCCTGGTAGAACCGAGCTGCTCTCCCCCTCTCTCGCCTAGGACTCCATTGTGGCTCAATCCGTGGCTCTCTCACTTCCTCTCCCTCCCAGGCTGGACAATGTGGGGGGCGGCGGGGGTGAAATTTGTAGGTCAGCTCTTATCCCCGGAAGCAGAATTACTCAGCTTTAACGAGATAAGGGAGAGACATACGGTACCCAATACGGCTAGCTTCCATTACACGCAACTGCGACACGCATTCAAAGCCCAATTCGGCTCCTTCAGCCTGACAGTGAAATTCTCCAAACTAGAGACTCTGATGAGTACCCCGGACCTCCCTAAGCCACTCACTCAGTGCTATGCTCTCCTACAAGAGCAAAAGTCCAGACCGTTTGATAGAGCCTGTGAACGCTGGAGACAGGATATCCCTGACCTGTCAGATGATGACTGGAGGGAGGTCGAACTGTCCTACTTCACATCTGTAGTGAGTGCGAGGGACTTCCTGATCCAATCTAAATTCCTCCATCGAGTATATTTCACCCCTGCTAGACTATTCCATATGGGAGCAATGCCCAACGACCTTTGCTTTCGCTGTCAGGCTGAAGTCGGATCCTTCCTGCACTGTGTCTGGTCCTGCCCTAGGGTTCATGCCTTCTGGTCCGAAGTGCTGGAGTTCCTAAATGTACACTTTGATTTCCCACGCTTACTGTCTCCCTCTGTGTGTCTCCTCGGCATCATAAACGAAGTTGTCAATGGCCACTATGACAAAATTTTCTTTAGGTTTGTCTTATATTACGCCCGAAAAGTGGTGGTGATGACCTGGAAGGACCAGGAGCCCCCTCCATTAAAAAGATGGATACTACTTATTAACAGCGTCATTCCCCACTACCGGTCCCTGTATACCAACAGGAAGTGTCCCCAGAAGTTTGATCGCATCTGGTCCAGATGGTGCGCGACTCCCCATACAGCCTTATAATCACATGTGATTTATATTCCTCTCCATGATGAAGGAGACTGAGCGTGCTGGTGTGTGTGTGTGTGTGTGTGTGACTGATTGTCTATGTGTCAATAGTTATTTGTGTTGTATCAAGATGTCTGGCTGCAGTATCTGCTGTTATCTACTATGTAATATCCCTCAGGTAGTTTTGAAACGCAGTAAGAACCTGACTGTTACCATGGCTGTTGTATAATAATCCTGTATTGGGGGGAAGGAAATATGTGACAGACAATCTTGTTTTCTGGTTTTGTTTATTATGTTTGTATAAAAATTCAAAAAACTGCAAAAATAAATACTTTTAAAAAAAAAATATATATATATATATATATATATATATATATATATATAATTTGTTTTTATCCTTTAACAGATGAGACATATGTTTCAGTTTGCATCTGAGTGTACCTTTGCCAGCTAGCTTTATGAAAATTACAGGTTGCCAGTAAGCAAATAACATGTGTAAAATATTTCTTTCCTGAATGCCTGCTTTATTTTTTGAAGCACAATTATACCTCTAGATTGTTTATTTAAAGGGGTATCCCCATTCTGTAAAGTGATGGCATAATGCTAGTGAATTCTAGCAATTTATAACTGATCCAACTACTGAGCACAAACCTGAATATCATGGACTGCATAGCTAGTAAACTGTGCCATCTTCACTTTTCTTCTCAGACTGGTGACTGGGCCACCCACTGCATAGAAAACTACAAAATGTTCTCTTTCAAGTGAATGGTGTTAGACACAATTTCTTACACTGTTCAGTAGAGGGAAAACTTCCAATAAATTTGTTATGACTTTTTGCTAAACGGTTTCCAGTCAGTGTCAGAAATGTCTTATATGTCATAATTTTGGTATCATGCAATCTTGCATTATGTCCACTTCCAGTCAGTGCCCTATCCTTGTGATAAGAGCCACCTTCCTCAAGTGGGAGGTACTGGAGTGTTTATGTGTCTAGGTTTGTAATATTCAGCAAGTATGTGCTTTTTGCTGTTTAATACATGGATTCATGATCAAAGCTCTGTTTCAGGGTTCTTCTGGTGATATTTTTGGCTTATCTTCTGCCCTTCCCTGACCTCCCCTCTCCCACCCTGCCCTGATTTCTCCCCTCTCTCAGCCTGCCCTGATTTCTCCCCTCTCCCAGCCTGCCCTGACCTCCCCCTCTCCCAGCCTGTCCTGACCTCCCAGCCTTCCCTGACCTCCCCTCTTACAACTAGCAAACCAGTCATATGACGCAATGGTTCCACAATGCTAATTGTTATGGTCATTTGTATAGATATTCACAGTGAAAGTGCCATCTGTAGGCCTCATTCACCCAACCTTCTGCATTTTGCGGTCCCTTTGTTGCATCCGTTTTCTGTCTGCAAATACAGGCCGTGTTAAACTTTTATTTGCACACGAGCTGGAAAAACTGTAACGGGAAACGGCCATTGCTGTTTTTGTTATGTTCTTTCTATGGATTTTTCTGGCTCGAACCTGCATCACAGTTTGTGGATGAGAACACAACCAAAGGTTGGTTGTTAAACTTTTGTTGCCTGTGCATATCATGGACATAAAAGACTATATGGCTGTATAAATGCTGGCCTGGCAGTGCCCACTCTACTTTCTTACAAAATTCACTTTGCCTCAAAATTCCAAGTATTTGCAATGTATTTTCCACTTTGTGAAGTCATGTAAATTATAGTTGCATAAATATATTTAGATTTTTTTTAATAATGATCTTTATGTGTCTTTAAAATTTAAAAGACCGTAGAGAAAATATTATAAACTCTTAAAAACCCTTTGCAATATTAAAGTGTTAACAAATGTCTCAAGATTCTTCAAATCTCTCTAGTCCTATCAGAAAATTATCTGCACCTATCAGTCTCTGGAATTTCATCTGGGAAGAATGAAAAACATTGTAAGAAAAAAGTGTTTACGCTGACATTTCATGCTGCACTGTCGTCCTGGCGCCATTCTATTACTTACAAAACATGGACATATTACGCCGTAGACAGTTCTCTTCCTAACAAAGCCGGGCATTCAGACACAGCCAGGTATAGATCAGATGGTTCCATTCTTACTAGGATCAAAAGCATTTAGTTAGAGGCTACCTGGTGAATACACTTTCCAAGGACCATTGTGACACACTGATTTGGTATCTTGACAAATGCTTTGGAATGTAAAACCCACACATATTGGTTCATTTGTGAAACTACTGACAAACTGCAAAAATGAAACCTACTCATCTCCAGACACCTTCACATTTGAGCTGTTTATTTCGTAAGCTAAATCAGCCAGCAATTCATTGCCATAAATTATCTTGGCTTTCAGTAATGCTGTCAGTAGATGGAAAGTGTTCCTAACAATAAATTGTAATCAGTTTGGGTGTCCTGCATCAAGTGTTCTGATTCCCTGCAGCATCCTAAAATTAATGATTGAAATCAAACCGTTTTGCAAAAAGTGTACCAATGTGCTTATATTATTCTTTCTATAAGATATTGGATCTCTGACAGAAACTGACGTTTCCTTGAGTGTCAATAACTAATCAAACCACCCGCTGGATCTAGATGAAGCCAAGGCTTAAATGAGTAAATGACACGTTACACAAGAGCTTTTTTTTTAAAAATAAAAATAAAACATTAAAGTACTATATTTTTTAGACTAAATGAATGTTTGTGCCCACTGGGTCTAGAGAAGCAGAGGAGTAAATTTATAAATAATAAGTTTACCAGAAAAAAACCTCCTCTATTTTATGGAATTCACAAAGTATCTACCCATTGGGTTCAGATCAAGCAAAGGGTTATGTAAGTAAATGAAAAGTTAACCAAAATATTTTACCTAAAAATCTACTGTATTTTTTTGGATTACAAAGCTCATCTTACTGGTACATGCAACCCATGTTGCAGCAACTCTTCTGCACTTGAATAATTTATCGACTTGACTCCATGTACATTGTACAGATCACATTTATCTTCCAACCTTCTGCCGTGCTCGTGATCTGCTAGATAAAGAGCTTTAAAGAGGCACCAGGACCCTCCTTTTTCATTTCAATGGCAAATGGGTGTTTAGCCACATTTTCCTTACCTTACTGTGAGTGTGAACCTTTGGAATATCAGTCTGCTCAGTTCCATAATATATAACAAGCAGACTGGACCCCATTTTTCACATGATATATTTCCTGTGGATAAAAGTTGATTGTTAAAGGAAATCTACCACATGGGTGCTGTTCTTCTAAACCAATCACACTTGAATCTTGGTGTGTGCTCCCCGAAACAGGATCCATTTTTGCTTGCAAAAGCTTAGTTTATGAGAAAACTGTCATTTAACCCCTTCATATATAACCACTTGTTTTTTAATACATTTTCAAAAATTAAAACAATGTGAATAGGGCCTAACTTTCTCTAGGGTATGGTCTGGCGTTTCTACATGGCATTCTTTACAATGTGCCTTTGCTGAATGTTTGCTGAATCTGCTGTAGCCATACAGCCTCCGGTCTTACAAGCAGTGCATCCATGTGGTAGATTTCCTTCAATCCTTTTTAGAATGGTTTATTATTTGGCATAGAAATGTAGAGCCTTGGAAAGATATGGGGTCCAGTTAAAATTGAAACATGTAAATTTGCTATTATTGCACCTATGTCGGTGGATGTTCTTATAGATTATACTGTATGTAGAGCCAGTTTTATGCTTAGTGATTTGGTGTTGCTAGTAGTACTGTACAACAACTGCAGACTGATTTTCAGTAAAACCTCTGCATAACCTATACAGGCTTTTTATGACAGTATTGTGTTTTACCTTGAGCTGTATGGAGTCTGTAGAGCTTTCAAGATTTATAGCATAGGAAACATTCTTTCATTATATAGAGCTCATCATATCGCACATTTAAGTGCATTGTAAAGTGAAAGGATATGTAAGCAGTTGGATGCCACTTGGGTGTTGTATTTTGTGTCACTTGCCTGCAAAATGTTACTTCTTTCTTGTAACTTGCTTCCTTCTATCTCTCAGTAGACTAGGTAAAAAGGATGTATTACAGGCCCTTGTAACAAATGATTTGCTTTTTGTGACATTTGGCTATTCCTGTCATTGAGCTAATGCTTCTCCTGAAAACGGCATTAAGAGGCCCGGAAAACTCAGTCCTGTTTTGTTTTTTTTAATAGCTTTCTTTGTTCCTTGTGGTGCATGAATACCAAAGTAATTTCATGAAAACCCATAGAGAAGCATGAGCAATGGACATGGTACTTCTAGAAGTTTTGAAGGGGCTGTCCAGGTTTTAATAATATATATCGGGCCAGGGGGGCTATAAAAAAGAGGGAAAAAAACCTATGCTTACCTTCTCCAGCGCTCCTGTTGTTTACACAGGCATTCACTTCCATGCGGCTACTTTCGGTCACTGGATTCAACATTGAATCTAATGCTGTATACCACATGTGGCAGTTGGTGGATTGGGCATGCCTCCTTCTATGTACAAACAGAGGCACAACACGGACAGGCGGCAGTGCTGGACCACAGTGCTGAAGAAGGTGAGCATACTTTTTTTCTTTTTTTGTTTTTATGGCTCCTGGCTGGAGAAACCCGGACAACCCCATTAACAAGTTGTTAAAAAACGGTCTAGTTTGCTAATTTTTGCTGCAGCAGTTTTCAAATTGTCCATGTGCTTGTGCAGGAATTGATCACACAGGATTTTTAAGATTTACTAAACTATATACTTTACTAGTACTATATACTTTGACATTTATGTACAATAACTTCTATTAGTGTTATATATATTTTTGTTTTTTTCAACATAATTACCATGACAAAATGCTATGACAGTTTTACAATTCAATGAAATATGAACATTCTTTATGTACAATGTGGAATTAAAGGGGCATGCCCACGAAGACAAGATTCTTAAATGTACTCAGGATAACAACAACAATTCACTGTTATTAACAAAAATACAGAATTTTACAGATATAATTCCAACCTGTACACTATTTCAGTTGCCCCTGGTTTCCGACCCCCTATCTGCTGACTTTAGGATTGGCAGCCATCTTGCCTTTCTGTCTGACTCTGTGGAGCTGAGCTGCTCTCCGCCTCTAGCCCCTTTACCCCTGCATTCCAGAACAAGCTGACACTGACTGACTTCCTGCCGGAAGTGAGCTACAGGCAGATAAGTTCTTTATCTGGGTGAGGGGAAGGCAGGCACACAGTGTGTCTGTATCTGAGATGTAACAGAGCTGGAGAGTGTCATTTTGTGTAATAGGCATATCATGGATCTCATCATCTCTAATCTCTCATCTGTCTCATCTCTCTTTCTATGTGTCAGATACTAGTACAATGTTCAGAAGGTAAATGAAAGTGTATATAAACCTGTACCCTGATAATCTAGCCACATTTTTAGCTCACAGAACTAAACGGATCATGAAGTGTCTGCTTCCACACTCTGGAATCTTACATTGACCATCACAGAGTATTACGAGCTATAAAACTGAGTAAAATTGTAAAGTAAAGGGTTAAAAATTATCTTTATTGTGTTCAATAACTAGGGGATTGAAATTAGAGAATTTTCTTTTATGGGAAAACCCCTTTAAGGACATATTGGTAGCCATTCATTAAAAACTAGCATGGGTTTTATACTCTTATCCTAGCTTGCACTATAGGAGCAATAATCTCAAGTGGGTGAGGTAGATAAACTCACCGTTCACAAGGGTCAGTATGATGTGCCAAACGTAATTTTTTGGTCTCAGATTCCTTATGAACCTGTGTGTAAATCTGGAGTATGTTTTTTACGTTGTGACTTTCTGCCATTTGAACTTTCTATTTCTCTCATAGGTTTTAGGTATAGCAGATGCTGCTGAAGAACTGCAGAACAACCTTTTCCGGGCATTCATAAAGCTGAAGGCTGCAACCCAACTGATAATTCTTCTCATTGGACTATGGCAGAAACTTAGTAAAGATCAAATCACCTTTTTAGAATCTACCCTTTTACCACTGCAACAGGATGGTCAAGAATTGGTAAGATGATTACTCTTATAGTATCTATTCAATAGGTTTTATATAGTCTAAAACCATATTTTTGGCCATTATTTTACATGGCCACAATATTCTCAATCTAACAAAGGTTTTTGTTGTGGTTTGTATATTGATGAAATATTTGCATATTTTGTGCCCTTGATAACAATTGACCAGCTGTCTCAGTTAGTCTGTAGGTTGGAGATGGTTCTGGACCATCTCTTATATATTGCCCTTGAACCGACTCTTCCTTTTGACCCATAACTAAATATTCACAACTGGCATCCAAGTGAAGGGAATTCACATCAGACTGACTGTGAATTAAACCATAAAAATAATGCAAATGTATTTTACACCACAATATAAAGTCCATTGTAGATCCCTTTCTCATGACATTTATATTTTTATATTTCATTTTATACATATACACTACCAATCAAAAGTATGGGGTCACCCAGACAATTTTGTATTTTCTATGAAAACTCTACTTTTATTTTTCAAATGAGTTGCAAAAGTAATGGAAAATATAATCCAGACATTGACAAGGTTTGAAATATTTTTGTTTCATTTGAAATAATAATATTCTCCTTCAAACTTTGCTTTCTTCAAATAATGTTCCTTTTGCTATGATTACAGCATTTCAGACTTTCGGCATTCTAGCTATTAATTTGCTGAGGTAATTTGCAGAATTTTCATCCTATCCTTTTAGAAGCCCCTCCCACAAGTTGGATTGGCGTGATGGCCACATTTCGCGTACCATACAGTCAAGCTGCTGCCACAACAGCTCAATGGGGGTTGAGATCTGGTGACTGGGCTGGCCATTCCATTACAAATGGATTACCAACTGCCTGCTACTTCCCTAAATAGTCCATGCATACTTTGGAGATGTGCTTTGGGTCATTGTCCTGTTTTAGGATAAAATTAGCTCCAATCAAGCATTGTCCATGGGATCTGGCATGGCGTTACAAAATAGAATGATAGCCTTCCGTATTGGAAATCCATTCGACCTTGTACAAATCTCCCACTTTCCCAGCACCAAAGCAATCCCAGAACATCACATTACCTCCACCATGCTTGACAGATGACGTCAGGCATCTTTTCAGTTGTTATGCGTCTCTAACTTAGATTTGTCTGTCTATAACAAGTTTTTCCAATCTTCCCCAATCTTCTTCTTTCCAATGTCTGTATTCTTTTCTCCATATTAATCTTTTCCTTTTATTAGCCAGTCTCAAATATGGCTTTTTCTTTGCCACTCTGCCCTGAAGGCCAGCATCCTATAGTCGCCTCTACGGGTACTATGTAATGAAGCTGCCAGTGGAGGACCTGTGAGCTGCTGGTTTCCCAAAATAGAGACTCTCATGTACTTGTCTTGTTGCTTAGTTGTGCAGCAGGACCTCCCACTTCTCTTTCTACTCTTGTTAGACCCTGTTTATGCTCTCCTTCCAAAACGAGGGGGTGACAGATTAAAATTATTTTTAGACCGTGAGGCCTTTTGGATTTTCATTTTAAATTCCAGATTCCCCGTAGGAATGAATTACAGAAAGGAATTATTGTTCCATTATTAACTCATTATTAAGGTTGGATGTGTGTAAAGGGAAAATTTATTCGGAAAGTATATATGTATGGGTCATGTGTGTGTCTGTCCCTTTGACACAGGTAACTAAAGAATCTATATATATGACAGTAATTTATTTCAATTAACATGGGAATATTTTACACGGTTAATTTTCCAACAAATGATTTTCCTCCCCGCAGACATCTTTCTGAGGTACCTGTTTGAGTCTGGGTTTCTCCTTTTTTGTTTCTTTCGCTATTATTTGCTGATTGATGCTTCCTTGCCCTTTGGGTGTGAACACGGGCTAGGATTTGCGAATCTTTGAGGGTTCGTACCTGGTTGGAGCATGCGCAGCAGCGCTTCTTGGACCGTTCTCTCTGATATGTCAGTATGTAGGATGACACGTATGTTGCAAATGCAAACGTGTCCCTTATATATGTATTTTTCGCTATTTCCTCATGATGATCTTAAAGTTATTGTAAGAATACATGTATGTGTAACTTTTGTAGTCTTTTTCATAAGATTTGGTATTTTATAATATGGTTTTTACGTCAGTGGCTCCACCTCTTCCTCTCCCCACGTTGGGTGGGAGGGAACGTAATGGCTCTACATATCCATGTTTCAGTCACACACAAACCAGCCATAAGTAAGGGCATTTTATACGCCCGAAATGTGTAGGTTTTTTCACTACATCAAAGCCCAGCAATGTTTAGGATGCACTTCCATGAAACATCATAATGTCAAGAAATTTTGTTTCTTTTTTCACCAACTTTTAATGGATATTTGAATAAAGAAAATATGTTTTAATCCACATCTGGTGCGGAATGCGATCTTCTTCTGTATAGCCTGTAAGCCCCTGTAGTATATAGCCTGTAAGCCCCTGTAGTTTATAGCCTGCCAGCCCCTATAATATATAGCCAGCCAGCCCCCTGTAGTATATAGACAGCATGCCCCCTGTAGTATATAGACAGCCAGCCCCTGCAGCATATAGCCAGCCAGCCCCCTGTAATATATAGCCAGCCAGCCCCCTGTAGTATATAGCCAGCCAGCCCCCTGTAGTATATAGCCTGCCAGACCCTGTAGTATATAGCCTGCCACCCTCCTGTAGTATGTAGCCTGTCAGCCCCTGTAGTATATAGCCTGCCAGCCCCCTGTAGTATACTGCCTTTCAGCCCCATGTAGTAAACTGCCTGCCAGCCCCTGTAGTATATAGCCTGCCAGCCCCCTGTAGTATATAGCCTGCCACCCCCTGTAGTATATAGCCTGCCAGCCCCTGTAGTATATAGCCTGTCAGCCCATGTAGTATAAAGCCTGGCAGCCCCTATAGTGTATAGGGGTGTATAGCCTAGTGTATAGCCTGCCAGCTCCTGTAGTATATAGTCTGCCACCTCCTGTATTATATAGCCTGCCATCTCCCTAGTATATAGCCTGCAGCCCCTGCCCCCAATATAACGCCTGTAGGAAAAAAAGGTATTCACCTTCAGACGTCCCTTGCAGGTCCTCTTCTATACAGCAATGCTCTGGCCCACATAGTAGAAAGTCAGCGAGCGGCTGACGTCACGATTCCAGCGACGGACAGGGCGGGGACACCGAGCCGATGTCAGGGCCGCGATGGATAGAAGAGGGCCTGTCGGAGGGGGCTGTATCGGAAGGTGAGTACACTGTTTGTTTGTTTTTCTCGACTCGAGTATAAGCTGAGGTGAGGTTTTCAGCACATTTTTTTGTGCTGAAAAACTCGGCTTATACTTGAGTTTATACTGTATATCTATGCATATACTGCATTAAAAAAACAGATGTTTGCAGCTAGAATAGTCATTTACCACATTAACAAGGTTTAGGGTGAATTTATGATTTATTTATTGTTAGTTTCATTGAATGAAAATGTGCTTTTCTTTAAAAAATAAGGAAATTTGTAAGTGACCCCTTTTGAGCGTTAGTATATAACTTGCCTAACTTATAGTTGCTATTTCAAATAGTTTTGTGTTTAGGCTTACACTATTAGTACTTTAGAATGTAGATGTAGGTGTCTATATAAAATGTTAAGGGTCAGCATTGGCGTGTAGCAATCACAGAGCTGATTGCTATGGATCTGTATTATATAGATCTATAGTATGGTTGGGTGCTGTATATTGCATGTAATGGCTATGATGAACTTTGTAATACGTGTGCTAATAGAGCTTAAACGAGCAATAAGGACCACTCAAGATGGACAGAATGCGGGTACCTAATATATTTCAATACTGCGGATATGATTTAGCATCATAGTAGGAAAAACATGAGCTGTTGGTTGCAATTGTGAGTTTCTCCAAACATTAACATTCTATGGAAATATCTTGATAGTGACAAACTGAAAAACCAGGGAGGGCTCAGAGGGAGGCTAGCTAAAGTTCACCCTTTATGCTGAAACAACCTGCACATAAAGGTACTTGACGAAACTTTAACTATACTTATAAATACCATTTGTGAAAAATCAGTTTGTTGAGACACAAAATAAATATACTGGCAGACAAAGTAATGAAGTGACAGTAATCAAAAAAGCAGTTGGATATAATCCTAAACACATTAGAATAGTCAATTTTATAAACCTCCCGGCTTGGGTTCTCACAGCCTCGGTGCTCTTTATGCAAGTGTTGGAAAGGTTGCACAGCGGAGATTCCTCTTCTGTGTATACAGTATTCTCTATATCTGCCAGTTCATGCTTTAGCGTTTGTTCTCGACCAAACAACGTGTAAAATCACAATAGTTAAATGTGAGTTTGATTACTCTTCTGTCCCTCTGAGCTTTCAGATAGTAATGTGGTCCAGTGAATATTGTTGTGGACTGTTTTCTTCATTTTGCCTTCATGGAAGTTGGCGTTTTTATAAACTTTAGTTTGAAGCCAAAATAAATGATAAAATAATTTATCTGAAAATCAAAATCAACACTTAGATGATATATTTATATGTATCTGTTATAACAGGGGTCCCCAAACTTTTTACATAGGGGGCCGATCACTGTCCCTCTCAGACCGTTGGAGGGCCGGACTGAAGTTTAAAAATAAAAAAAATATTAATTAATTAATTATTTCCTATACTGCCCCTCATAATTAATTATTTCCTATACTGCCCCTCATAATTAATTATTTCCTATGCTGCCCCTCATAATTAATTATTTCCTATACTGCCCCTCATAATTAATTATTTCCTATGCTGCCCCTCATAATTAATTATTTCCTATGCTGCCCCTCATAATTTATTATTTCCTATGCTGCCCCTTATAATTTATTATTTCCTATGCTGCCCCTTATAATTTATTATTTCCTATGCTACCCCTTATGAGGAAATAATTAATTATGAGGGTCAGAATAGGAAATAATTAATTATGAGGAGCAGGATAGGAAATAATTAATTATGAGGGGCAGCATAGGAAATAATTAATTATTCCCTATGCTGCCCCCTCATAATTAATTATTTCCTATCCTGTTCCTCATAACTATTCCCTATGCTGCCCCTCCATTATTATTTTCTATAATTGCCCCATAATCCATAATTTCATATATTAGGGCAGCCACAATGTTTCTACTGCTGTTTTTAAAAAAATAATAAAAGCCCTGTACTTACCTCTGGCTCCTGCATCTTCTTTCTTCGGGCTGCTGCCGGACAGGAAGCGGTGCGCGGCCGCGTGATGACGTAATCACGCGGCCGCGCATCCAGGTTCAAGGAGCGATGTGCGCCAGGGTTGTCTTCCGGCCACATCGCTCCACCTGCAGTAATAGTGCTCGAGCGGCCGTTTCCGGCCGCATCGAGCACTATTCAGTGACGGGCAGGAGCTTCCTGTCCGGATGGACGGAGGCCCCTGCCTGACTGCCGTACTGGAGCGCCAGCCCGGGGGCCCCGAAATAACAAATCCGGATCCCGGGGCTCGGCGCTGGATGGGACGGGGGCCGGATAGAAACGGTCCGCGGGCCGCAAGTGGCCCGCGGGCCGTAGTTTGGGGACCCCTGTGTTATAACATCAACACTACTAGAGAGAAAATTTGAATACCCCTGGCTCACTTCCATAAGCTGTACATAGATCTACACAGCCAAACGAATGCACACAGTGATGTCTCATTACGGGCATACACATAGTGATATCACAATACAGGAACAATGAACACATGAATGTTAAAGTACAGGTAAAATACACACACTAATGTCACAGTAAAAATACAAATTACAAAAAGGGATGTAGAAACACTGTTTAGTATGAACAGCAGGAATGTAAAACTATCAATACTCTGTCATTTGTCTATATTGTGGAACTAAGAGGCACAAACTGCATGCTTGTTTATGTTTTATGTTGTAAAACAATAAAAAAGTTAAAAAGTGATGTAGTTTCTACAAGGATAATACTCACTGTGATGGCACGGTAAAGGGTTTAGACACTAATGTCACACTGCAGGGGTAATACTCAATGTGCTGTCACAGTAGAGGGTTTAGACACTAATGTCACACTGCAGGGGTAATACTCAATGTGCTGTCACAGTAGAGGGTTTAGACACTAATGCCACATTGCAGGGGTAATACTCAATGTGCTGTCACAGTAGAGGGTTTAGACACTAATGCCACATTGCAGGGGTAATACTCAATGTGCTGTCACAGTAGAGGGTTTAGACACTAATGCCACATTGCAGGGATAATACTCCCTCTGCTGTCACAATAGATGGTTTAGACACTAATGTCACACTGCAGGGGTAATACTGAATGTGCTGTCACAGTAGATGGTTTAGACACTAATGCCACACTGCAGGGGTAATACTCAATGTGCTGTCACAGTAGATGGTTTAGACACTAATGCCACACTGCAGGGGTAATACTGAATGTGCTGTCACAGTAGATGGTTTAGACACTAATGCCACACTGCAGGGGTAATACTCCCTCTGCTGTCACAATAGAGGGTTTAGACACTAATGTCACACTGCAGGGGTAATACTGAATGTGCTGTCACAGTAGAGGGTTTAGACACTAATGCCACACTGCAGGGGTAATACTCAATGTGCTGTCACAGTAGATGGTTTAGACACTAATGCCACACTGCAGGGGTAATACTCAATGTGCTGTCACAGTAGATGGTTTAGACACTAATGCCACACTGCAGGGGTAATACTCAATGTGCTGTCACAGTAGATGGTTTAGACACTAATGCCACACTGCAGGGGTAATACTCAATGTGCTGTCACAGTAGATGGTTTAGACACTAATGCCACACTGCAGGGGTAATACTCCCTCTGCTGTCACAGTAGAGGGTTTATAAGAAATTCTTCCTTCCAACTAGTGGTTACCTTGTGGCTCACCTCAGTTTGTTGTTTCTTTTGACAACTGGACACCAAACCCAATGTGAAACACCAGTAGTTAAATTTACTTGGACGCCGGAAGACTCGAGTTTAAATCCCATCTGAGACTTTTTATTTTATTTGCCTCAAATTTTTGGAGTGGCAGTGTGGGAATCCAGAGTGGTAACCCAAAAATCTTAAAGCAGTACTGGCAGTATAGCAACGTCTACCAAAATCAGTTGTGGTAGAATATCCCTTTAAAAACCATATTTAAAAATGCCTATCCTTGAATGCACCCGTTATGGCACGCCACTAGTCATACTGGAAGTGTTGTATCATAATGTTTATTAAATTTCTACTTCCTAAAATTTCTAGCCAGGTTGTGACAATAACTCTTTCTATTTTTTTGTTTTATCACGGATTGTAATTACAAGTGATTAATGAAGACTTAAATGACTTTCTTTGTGTTTGTTCTATAAATATTTGGCTGAGCTTCATGCAAAAACATCTCCAGGATGTCACATTAAAGGAAAGTATCATTCTAACTGCTATAGAAGACTGAGCCTGGACTGAACTAGTTAGATCTCCAAGTGAGTGTCGCCAGTTTGTGGAATAAACACTTAATCCAAACTTATTAAAAAAGGATGATTTATTACAAGAGATAATATCACTATGATGACCAAATTCATTATTGAGTTAAAGATATTTTGAAACGGCTTGTGAAAATGTAGTATATTGTGAGACTGATAAAATGTGCATGTCTGGCAGTTAATTGTTATATTTTATGTTCATTTGGATATGGCTTTCTTCATTGGGCTCCAGGGACTGTATACGCTTCAGCTAAACATAACTGGTCATTCTCTTCCCAATACCTGCCATTGACATTAGATGGTAACCCAGAAATTTCCCCTCCTGCACGTTTCAGTTGCACGGCTTGACAAAGGCTGTTGTGCAGCTGAAACGTTATATGAGATCACCCTTTTTCAATATTTAATAGAGTGCTGCCTTCTTTGGATTATACTATAAAAGTTGATTAATTTCTCCTTAGAAAATATGTAAAATTAACTGGTTACAACTGTTACATTCTTAGCAACAGGGCGGCACTTTCACACAATTTTTATTTGGGAGTCACCTGCTGCCTTCTGCTACCACAATCAGGGGCGTTTTGAAGTTCTTATCTTTCTTTTGACACCAGAACCATGGTCTAGCTGCTAAAGAGCGCAAAATAGGTGTCAGGTGACATTCCACCTCAAGCCTTTAAAAATGACTTTGTGTCTGCTAATTAGCATATGATTTTAAAGGCAATTTATTTATAGTTAAATGGCACATTTACATGTAAAAGAGGATTAAAGGATATTTCATATCCTAACTGAGGCTGCTGTTTGGTGGTGTCTAGTGGTTTCTATGACCATCTCAGAGTATCATGAAGTTGTATCATAATGATCCTTTTACCTGCATCTGCATTTTGATGTGTGGAGCTAAGAGCTATTATCTTTAATAAATGTTAATACATATATATATACAGTACGGTCTTGTCTCATCCGTTTAAGATACACAAACAGTGCCACACCTGACCATGGTTTGCTGTTGCAGATCATGATGAATGGTCAGGTGCTGGTCCATGCCCTGACCTTGGGTCTCCACAGCAATAATATAGCTCCCTGCTACATTTACATCACTCTGTGCTTTCTCTTCTTTTACCCTTCAGCCATGTCACTCCTTCATCCTTTGAGATGTGTATCCTGGGAATTCAGGTGCTCTGCTATTTGCATATTTATAAAGTGAAGTTTTTGCATGGACGGAGCAGCTGGGCAGGGAAGTTATGATGATTGATTCCCTTTAACACTTATCAGACTAAGGCTCTGTTCATATCATTGTTGTAAACCGTGATACAGTTCAAGATCTGTGACTCCATAGCTTAGTACCCAAATGTCCAGTAGCATAACTAGGAGAGGCAGGGCCTCATAGAGAACTTTTGAATGGGCCCCCACTTACTCCATAAAAAATATACATATAGTGTATACACACCATAAACACAGACATACAGCATATACACGTCACATATGTATATACATTTAGAGCATACACATATCACAAATACACACATACAGCATATTCACATGAAATACCCTAGATGCTGGAGCCCCACAGAAGATGACATGGTTGCTATCACTGTAGTTATGCCCCTGCAAATGTCTCATAATGAAGTCCTTAGTGTACAAACTATGTGTCCATTCACAGGTGTCCAAAAATGGGACTTTTTCACAAATATTCTACAAAAGGCCTGTGAGAAACAAATACAATATGGGAAAAAGCATAAGAAGAACAAGAAAAAGCCAATGTGGCTAACTAGTCTTGTAAGGAAAGCAATAAGCGAGAAAGATAAGGTGTTTAAGGTGCTAAAACGTTCAGGTAGCGTTGAAGCGTTACAGGATTGTAGAGAGAAAAATAAATTTGTCTGTAAAAGCAGATAAAAAGGCTGCAAAAATAGGGACTGAGAGACCTATTGCCAGGGAGAGCAAAAATAATCTTAAATTATTTTCCAGTATATAAATAATAGGAAACTAATAACAGTGTTGGCCCTCTGAGGAATAACATGGGGGTCATGGTGGAAGGAGATGAGGAAAGGGATAATCTATTGAATGTCGCCTTCTGGACTATCTTTACCCAGGAAAATTCCCTGGTGGAAGACACAATGAGGAATAATGTAAATTATCTTTGGAATGTCAAAAGTTTAACCAAGGAAGAGGTACGGCGCCGCCTTGCAACCACTAAGATAGATAAATCACTGGGGCCAGATGGCATACACCCCCGGGTTCTGCATGAACTATGTACTGTGACAGACAGACCATTATTTTTAATATTTGAAGATACCCTGATGACTGTAATGTTCCACAGGACTGGCGCTTAGCAAATGTGGTACCAATATACAAAAAAGGATCAAAAAGTGATCCTGGAAACTACAGACCTGTGAGTCTAACTTCTGTTGTGGGTAAAATATTTGAGGGGTTTGTTAGAGATGCTATCCTGGAGTATCTCATTGTACATAACATTATAACCCAGCATCAGCATGGGTTTATGAGAGATCGGTTCTGTCAGACTTATCTGAAGTAAGTTCCAGACTGGATCTGAGGGATGCTGTGGATGTTGTATAGCTGGACTTTTCCAAGGCATTTGATACAGTGCCGCATAAAAGGTTGGTACATAAAATGAGACTGGTGGAACTAGGGGGAAATCTGTGTATTTGGGTAAGTAATTGGCTTAATGATAGAAAGCAGAGGGTCGTCATTATTGGCACATTCTCAGATTGGGTTGACGTTACAAGTAGTGCGCCACAGGGGTCAGTTTCGGGGCCACTTCTTTTTAATATTTTTATTAATGACCTTGTAGGGGGTTTACACAGTCAAGTTTAAATATTTGCAGATGATACTAAGCTGTGTAAAGTAAATAATACTTACGTTGATAGTTTAGCATTATAGAGAGATTTGTTTGGATTATTGTGTACAGTTTTGGGCACCAGTGTATAAAAAGGACTCTAGTAGAACTGGAATGGGTGCAGAGGAGAGCAACCAAGATTATTATGGGAATGGGGCAATGCAATGACAGATTACAAAATTTGGGGTTATTCAGTTTAGAAAAAAGATGGCTGAGGCAAGACCTCATTACACCTAAGCCTGTGACCAGGACAAGGGGCATCCTCTACGTCTAGAGGAGAGGCGATTCTGCCATCAACATAGACAAAGGTTCTTTACTGTAAGAGCAGTGAGACTATGGAACTCTCTGCCACAGGAGGTTGTTATGGCGGACTCTATGTACATGTACAGGCCTGGATGCCTTTCTGGAGAGAAAAAATATCACGGTTATGGGGAAAAACATTTATTTAATTCTTAAATTTTGGACGTGATGGACTTGCGTCTTTTTCCAGCCTTATATACTATGATACTATGATAAAAGAACAGAAGAAGAAGATGTAATGCATATATGAACAAAGCCAACTTATCTAGCACCCAGAAAGTTGTCCCCACATTCTGCTTGAAGACCTCATTGGAACCCTTTCATTATACAAGAACTCATTGGGGGGGGGGGGTTATTTTTTATTACGTAGCCTCCTTGCAATAGTTCTATAGCTCCACTGCCAATCAGATTTATTAAGTTGCTTTGGCCCTTGGGATTGCTATGGGATAAATCTGGCTTTATACAGCATTGCACTAGCAATGGGTGTATATTTAAACCACTATTTTTGATTAGTGGAAAAAGGCCATTGCAGGTTTTTTTTGCCACTTTTTTGCACCCATTTTTATGGCTAAATATCTGAACTTTGATATCCATGGTTAGAGCAATGCAGTATTAAAAGTTATTCAAATAAGCATCCAACTGCATATTCAGTACCCAGTTAATAATTGGAAAACTGGAGAATAAAGCAGCATCTTTTATACTTTAAGGAGAACCTGTCGCCTGGGAAAAACACCCCCAACAAATTAGCCCCCCTCATACTGTCCCCAGCCCCTTTATATTTATTGAATTTTTATTAAAATTAGTGTTTTTATACTTAGTTTAAAATGATCCGGCCTCAATAAATATAAAGGGGCTGGGAACAGGATGAGGGGGGGCTAATTTGTTGGGGGTGTTTTTCCCAGGTGACATGTCCTCTTTAAAGATTAACTGTAAAGGGTTTTTACAACTTTGCCTATTATCTTTGTTGCCTTAATCCAGCAGTTTCTTTGCTACCCTCCTCAGATTACCTCAGTGCTGCAGTAACTGCTTCCCGTGCCTCTGCTGACAAGCCCTGGATTCTGTAGTATAAACAAACTCTAAGGACTTCTGGGAGGGGCGGGGCTGCTGCTCACAGAGGAGGTGTTCATGGGACAGAGCTCTCTGTGTATTAGTGATGGAAAGTTTGGCTCTTTTCAGTGAGCTGGCTCATTAGGCTCTGATCACTGAAAAGAGCCGGCTCTTCCAGCTCCTGAACGGCTCCCTATTAAACATTATATAGGGAGACTCCGTTCAGGGGCAGAGTCAGCTGTTAAGGGGTGGGGTTTGCTGAGCAGCAGCTTCCTGCCTGGAGCCGGCTTGTATGTAGTGAATTTATTAGAAATATAGAGAGGGACAGGTCAGGGGGAGGAGTAAAGAGCCCCCAATAGACGTCACATGTCCATTCCTCCTGTCTGTCCTGACCCTCTTTTATGCATTTATGCGAGAAGCAGCTCACTGTATCAGGGGCGAGCAGCACAAAGTAGGCATCAATCTGTTTGTTTTAAAGGGGGAATCATATATAATAATTTGGTAAAATCATTATAACTTTACAGTTACATTTTAAGCCTGGGTCAGGAACACTACTATGGTCAAAATCTATAGCAAAATTATACTAAACCTGAAAGATTTATGTAATCATTTCTGTGTAATCCTCAGTCTAATCCATTGTCATTGAGATTAATTAGAACATTAATAAGTGTCACTCTGTGGATGGAAGTTTCCTGTTTTTTTTTAATGTGGCAAGCATATGTTTACTTAGAAAAAGTTGATGCCAGTAGTGCCCCAGAGATTCCATCATGTGTCCCCGCAGACTTTCTGGAGACAGCATTCACTGGCCACATAACAATGTGTTGTTTGTATTGTTTTCAAACTCACAGATCACCTGTCGAGAGATGCCTCACACAATGCAGCCTTTACCCACAGACTTAATCATTACTTCATTCATTTATATTTTGGTTGAGAAGAAAAGATCTGCTGTTATCCTCTCACATCTTCTTTAGCTTGGCATGTACGTGTTTACCTTCTGTTGCATATCTCCCATTGTTATCCATTCTAATATAGATAAGTCAAGGGCACCTTTGATCCTTATAGTTTTGGAAGGCACATGCCTTCTTGGCACAAATAGACTTTTTATTGTAATGAAAACCTAAACTGTGGAAAATTGCATTTTCCAGTATGACATTCACCCTGTAATTAAAGCCATGTTTATGTTGTAGATTACAGAAATGTCTAATTTGCACAAACAATGGCTTGTACTGTGGGACTATTACTGATTGTGGTGTAAATTTACAGAAATGTGTCACCATCAAAGAAAAAGGGCTGGAGAACTGCAAATAATGTTATCAATAGCTTTACGTAATATTGTTTAATCATGTATTATTCTATTCATATTACCTAAATATCATTATCTAAGAGGTTTTCCACAAAATGTTATTAATGGACACATTTTCGAAATGGGCCATCAATATCATAAATCAGTTGTTTCCACTTGCACAACACAGGAGAAAGCTTAAAAAATGACCTTTCTAATGCTATGTGTAGCGGTTACTGTCTTTTTTTTTAACTTGTATACATTTTGATTTTTTCACTGTATGTGAGAGGTCTGCATGTTTGGTAGATAATATATGGTATTTATACCCGTCATTTGGTGAAAATATATATTCTGAGAAATCTCAATCAGTTAATCTTTGTGTAGTATAAGCTGTTGTTCTCTCCATTGAGAAGACCACTTTCTCCTGGGTAGTTCGCCAGTATTATATACTGTGTGTCAGGATCAGTTAGTGGATCCTCTGTACCACCGTGGACGATGACGTAAGCCGCCACCTTGGACCGGAGTCCAAGGGGTACCCTGTTTTCACCAGAGCCCGTCGCAAAGCAGGTTGAACTTGTTGCAGCGTGGTACCACCAGGTCGTTCAACAGGTGTGACTTTGTCTGCGGTGGTGGCCAATTCATAGTACAAAATCGTCAGGCAAACTCGTGGTCGTGGCAGGAGGTCAAGACAGGCAGCATAGAAGCAGAGTCGGGGACGTAGCGGAAGGTAAGGACAGGCAGCACGGGATCGGAGTCAATAACGGAAATGGGGTCACAACGGGAATGTGAAAGCACAGCAAAACGCATGGAACAGCTTTCTCTGAGGCTCTAGGCACAAAGATCCGGCAGGGAATGCTGGGAGAGGCCAGCTTTTATCAGTTTCCTGGAAATGGCGAGCACCAATTAGTGGTGCACTGGCCCTTTAAAACCTCGAGTGCCGACGCGCACCCTAGTAGGCTGGGCTGACGGTACAGGAACACGGACAGGTGAGGCACGGAGGGTAGCCAGAGGCCGCAGGGAGGAACAGGTGTGTCCGCGACACTGTGGTTATTACTGCAAAAATAACTTGTGCTTGTTCATTGTGAGCTGATGGTGCCATCTTTTCTGGCTAAACCTTGTTATCCCTTGCACTCTGCACTTCTGAAACACCAAAAATAGCTTATGCTTTTACTGACTAAACCTTGTTTATAAGTTTCATAGTATGAATATTCTAATTTTGAGTGTTTAATATATGTCAGATGCACATTCAGAGACCTTGGGGTTTAGAGGGCCATCATTTTTAAGAGTTGGGGAATAGGATAGTCATGGTATATAGAAGAGTGAACAAAGAGGCTAGTGGCCTATAGGAGCAAGTGCAGAGAAGTGTTATAATGTATAGGTTTAGAAACATAGTGGTAAGTCAATGGAAGTGGGGGTCACAGGGGTGACTGGATAATCATTTGACATTTATCAGACATCCGTAGTTTTGTGCAGTATCGGAATATTTGTACTCTGGAACTTATAAAATTATATTTAGTCAAAATAGTATACTGTTCAATATACTGTATTAAAGGGCTATTGACATATACAGTACTTATTCATTATTTGGAGATCAACCTCTGGGATCCATACTTATCTTAAGAACAGGGGTCCTTTGGTCTGCATTGAATAATTGTCATCTTAAATGCATCAGTCCATGCATCATTTCTGCTGCAGAGATAAGAAAGCCATTGTAGTAAGGTCGCATTTAAGACCTGTATGCCATTTATTTAGTGTGGATTTGTCGGCATAATATGGTACCCTTTATTAGAACATCAGTTATATGCTGCGTTTTATAGACTGCTTTGTATGCATCTTTCGGTCACCATTCTGAGTTATAGGGTGGGAGGTTACTGTTCAAGAATACAGACTATATGACTAGTCTATTTTTGAGTACTAAACATTTGTATACATCTGAAAGGGGTTGTCTGTATACTGTAGCAAGCTCCTGGATTTGTGTAAATACAGTCTTTCTTTAAAAGCTCATGTATAAGCATGGTTATTATAGCTAGCTACTAGGAATTCTGCATGTACATGACCTGCACTTCAAGTACTAATAACATATGACAGAAGTAACACAATAAAATGTTACACACACACTACAGGCTTTTTTATGTAACACTTCTAGCCGTTGTCCTATAACAAGGCCGAGCTTTACTTTCTAACTTTGAAAGGTCTGGTAATGGAGTCATTACTACACTTTACTTTTCCCTGGTATGCAGTCTACAAACCATGTCTAACAAGCTTTTACTACCAGTCTGATTGCAGAAGAAATTAAAGAGCAGACTTGAAGGCGAATTTCATTGACTTGACATTCCCCATGAATAGAGCTATTCATTGATTGAACCTTAAACTGATCTTTTCACCTCTCTTTTACTTAGTTAATCCTCCCTCAGGCTGCTACACAACAGTTAAATGACCTAGGATAAAAAAGTAGGTGGTCTGAGATGTTCATTTACTTGAGGACAACTAACCACATCATTAGGTCACTTATCATAATCCTCTAAACCTGGGTAATATTGCTGCTAATGTAAATGTGAAAGTCTCCTTTATATGATAGCATTACATTTATAATGGGTATGTCATTGATAATGGTCCAGTTCCTGCCACTGCTCCTTTATTTATGACTCTTTTCACTATAACTTGTCATGGAAGTAATGAAATAACAGTAGGATGATTATAACAATCTAGTGGTAATACTTGCGACAAACTTATCCCAGCTTAATTCCTGTGAAAGTAACAAAAAAACAGTATGGTGCTTTACAATCTTCTGATACATTCTTTACCTGTTTATTTCATTTTTCAAGGAGTCCATCACAGCCTTTATCTAGTCAATTCATACATTAATCATTGTAAAATCATCTTTTCTTTATTATGTAAATGCAGTTGGCCACATGGAAAGAGAGAGCGATGCCACCAGTTCCCCCTCCCCTCTCCTCCCCCTGCTCATGTCTGTGTGTAATGTATAGAAAAGCTTTGCTAGTGTTTGTGTGAGAGACACAGACGTCAGCTACACAAGTGTATAGCCCGTATATAGAATATCTCATACACACTTAGGCTGCAAGGGGCGTGGCAGCCAGAAACAGGAAGCACATAGAGAAGCCAGCACTGGGAGTGTCACATCATTATACAAGCTGTCAATCATGTGTATAGTAGTATCTCATATACACACACATGCTGCAGGGGGCGTGGCTGCCCGAATTCAGGAAGCACATAGAGGAGCCAGCACCAGGAGTGCCAGATAATTATATAGCCTGTCAATCATGTGTATAGGAGTATCTCATACACCCAGACTGCAGAGGGCATGGCAGCCAGAACCAGGAAGTACATAGAGAAGCCAGCACCAGGAGTGTCATACACATGACTGACAGCCTATATAATGATGTAAGTATCTCATACACACACAGGCTGCAGGGAGTGTGGCCACCTGAACCACAAAGTACATAGAGGAGCCAGCACCAGGAATGTCACATCATTTTACAGGTTGTCAGTCATGTGTATAGGAGTAACTCATACACACACAGGCTGCAGGGGGCGCCAGCACCAGGAAGGACATAGAGGAGTCAGCACCACACATTATAGACACAAGCACTGAGGGGTGTCCCACTCATGAACAAGCTGCCCAGCTGAATATGATAATGACTCATGCAGCTTTTGGACCTGATTGTTTGAGTTTACAGGCATGTAGATGGACAATGTAAGGATAGGGGCAATGCTTTCTAATGGCAGTTTATGAAAATATATTTAGTTTTGGGTGTTTGCCTGACATGTTCTCTTTAAGGTATTCTCCATTCATGTTGGCTGACTGTTCCTGTGATCTTGAACTCAGCTTTTTCCTTGACTTCTTCTTTTGTTAATCAAGCTTGACCTGCTCATCTCCATTGCCTCTTATGTGCCTCTAACTATGCCCACTCTGACCTACAGCTTGACTTACAGCCTTGATAGAAGTCTGCCATTTCTGCCATAGGCTTGTATTTAAAGGGAACCTGATATCAGGAGCCCTTTTTTCTGACTCCCCCATGTCCCCATAGAGAATAGTGAACACATTGCCAAAGAGTTATTATAGTGAAACTGACTTTTACTGAAAAAAAGGTAAGGTAGATCAAATGTACCTTTCTGTATGCAGAGCTGTGTCCCTAGTACCATTGGAGTGGCCAGTGAGGAGTGGGGCAGACATATATAACATCCTGCGAGGGGAAGTGACGAGGGGACAAGATATGGAGGTGGGCTTGAATGGGTCCACGAGGTTCTGCATTAAAATATACTTTGAGTCATTTTTGACCATACAATCAGAACCAAACACAATATTTTGGAAGTTTTTTTTAACCCATTAAGCTTTTTACATGGAATAAGACAAAATCAAGGTAAAATGTATAAATAATAATTTGTTTGGGTATAATACATTTACAAAGGGATAAAAAAGAATGCAACTCCACAGTTGGCAGGGTGCAGAAGGGAATAAGTACTGTTAAAATTTGCAAGGCACTTTTTGTAGGAATTACAAATAACATATATGCAAACACCTTTCGGTACCCTAATAGTGGAAATTCCTCACAGATCATCCCATTTTCGGAACTACAGCCCTCAGGTAAATGGAATGGAGCAGATATAGGACTGCGCTAGAAACTGATCAGCACCATCCAAAGGTGGCGTGGGTATGATTAGGGAACCCAGAATGATGTAAGATGTGAGATTCTATGTGATAGCATGTGTGCATGTAGTTATCCCTGATGCAGTGGGGGTTCAACCTTATGTGCAACAGCAAGTTTTCAAGAGTCACTGCAGAGGCTCATGTTGGCTACTAATTGAAGGAGCACCACCAAGTGTGTAAAACTGTTTGTACCAGTTGTACAGTATAATACGTCTAAATTGCAATGATTTAGATGGAGATCCTGGAGAGTTTATTTTTCATGGGAGGCTTGAAAATTTTTTACAGAGAGGATTTTCATATTTTATTGTTAACCACACAAACATGCAGCATAAGTGTGTATCTCTAGAGATGGTCCTCTAAGATAATGGATTGATAAACTGTCATTTAAATAGCATCAGAATGGCTTCTATTTTCTGTTTTTACAAATGTAATGGTATGTGAAAGCGCACAAAAAACGCTTTTAACTGTATACTTTCATGGTACATTTGGAAAGTGTAACCTCATATTGTATTCTCTCTGTCTTTTGTTAGGAGGATTAAGCCAAAGCTCTTTGTAGTGCATATGTTTATACAGAGCAAATACACCTGAAGCATTGCAGAGAGACACTTAGAAAAGTCAAGCCAATCGTCTGCATCCTCAGCACTGTCCCAATTGCATGTCTTCTTAAAGGGGTATTCCCACGAAGACAAGTTTCTTAAATGTACTCAGGATAAAAAAATAACACGTTCTCTAATTCACTGTTATTAACAAAAATACAGAATTTCACATATATAATTCTAACTTGTCTCTATCAGTCCTAGTGTACACAATTTTATTTGCCCTTGTAACTTCTAACTTAGGGTTGGGGAAGCCATCTTGGATTTCTGTGTGACGGCCGTGGAGCTGAGTTTCTCTCTCTCTGATCTCTACACTCTAGACACGCCCCCTTCCATGCAGTCCAGGATGGAGCTCACAGACACTCACTGACATCCTGCTGGCAGCAGCTTGAGGAGTGTAAAGCTACAGACAGATAAGTTCTTTATCTGGGGAGGCAGAACAGGAAGGCACAGCAGATCTAGTGTGTTGTAGGAGAGCTGTCATTGTGCGTAATAGGCATCTCATGGATCTAATTTTCTGTGATCTGTCTCATCTCTCTTTCTCTTTGTCAGATACTAATATTCAGAAGCTAAATGAAAGTGTATATAAATCTTGTACCCGGATAATCTAACCACATTTTCAGCTCATAGAACTAGATCGATCATGAATTGTCTGCTTAGAGAGCCCCGTCCACACCTTCAAATCTTACACTGACTAAAGGAGCTAAAACAGCAATAAAACTGAGTAAAATTGTGAAGTAAAGGGTCAAAAAATTATCTTTCTTGTGTCAACATCACTAGGGGATTTTGAGAATTTTCTTTAATGGGAAAACCCCTTTAAGCATATGTATAGGGCTGCTTAAGGTGTTATGGGCATATGCTAATTTTCATAATGTGTTAGATATCATTTTATGACTATAGTTTCACACTTTCTTTTATTCTCTAATATCTAAGATAATTCAATTCATCCCTAATAGTTAACATATTATAATGTGGTGCTTTGTAAAATATCCCAAAATGACCAAGTACTTATGGGAATCTCTTAATGTGTTTACTTGAAGGGTGGCTAGTGACCCATCACAATGTTTTTTTCTGGATATTATTATTTAACAAGTTTCAAGCCTTTTTAGTGGCTGAAATTACTAAATTCTTCCTAATAAACTCAAGAAGTAAGAGAACCCCATTTTATATTCAGCTACATCTCTCTAAAGGGAAATTTTGGGCTCTAATAAGAAATTATGCAAAATTGCAGGTGTCTATTTTATCTTATAGGCCAGTGATGGCGAACCTTTTAGAGACCAAGTGCCCAAACTGCAAACCAAAGTCCATGTAATCATTGCAGAGTGCCAACCCAGCTATTTAGCCTAAAATTACCGACAATCCCCCTTATAAGGGAAATATAATAAAGTAGTATCATGACCATTACCAGTACAACAAGATAAATACCACCATACTGATAATAAACAGACCAATATCACCAATAATATCACTAAGCAGGAGCAAATACAGCGAGGGACACTACCCCCATACAGCGAGGGACACTACCCCCATACAGCGAGGGACACTACCCCATACAGCGAGGGACACTACCCCCATACAGCGAGGGACACTACCCCCATACAGCGAGGCACACTACCCCCATACAGCGAGGGACACTACCCCCATACAGCGAGGCACACTACCCCCATACAGCGAGGGACACTACCCCCATCCAACGAGGGACACTACCCCCATCCAACGAGGGACATTACCCCCATCCAACGAGGGACACTACCCCCATACAGCGAGGGACACTACCCCCATACAGCGAGGGACACTACACCCATCCAACGAAGGACACTACCCCCATCCAGCGAGGGACACTACACCCATCCAGCTAGGAGCACTACCCCCATCCAGCGGGGAGCACTACCCCCATCCAGCGGGGAGCACTACCCCCATCCAGCGGGGGAGCACTACCCCCATCCAGCGGGGGAGCACTACCCCCATCCAGCGCGGAGCACTACCCCCATCCAGCGAGGAACACTACCCCCATCCAGTGAGAAACAAACACTACCCCCATCCAGTGAGGAACACTACCCCCATCCAGTGAGAAACAAACACTACCGCCATACAGTGAGGGACACTACCCCCATCCAGCGAGGGGCACTACCCCCATCCAGCGAGGAGCACTACCCCCATCCAGCGAGGAGCACTACCCCCATCCAGCGAGGAGCACTACCCCCATCCAGCGAGGAGCACTACCCCCATCCAGTGAGGAACACTACCTCCATACAATGACCAAATAGCAGGGGCAATATGAAGGATTGTTGAATTCAATTCGGAGGGGGGTTTGTAGGGCAAACTGACCTGCTCTGTGTCTAAGGCAGCACTAGTGAGCACAGAGCAGGTCAGATGCAGACTACAGTATGAGAGATCACTGAAGCTCTCGGCAAGCGGCAGATTTTCCTGCATTGCCTGAGCTTCAGTGATTAACAGGGAAATAGAACAGGAAGATGGTACACGTGCCCACAGAGAGGGCTGTGCGTGCCCTCTCTGGCACGCGTGCCATAGGTTCGCCACCACTGTTATAGGCAATGGAAGGCATCAAACATCCAGTGCGTCTGTTGGTTTCAATTTATGTCTAATTTGTTACTAAGCAACATTATTTTGTTTGTATATGTACCCCGTGACCTATTGAATATATCTGCAGAATATGATGATGCTATATATAAATATTTATTATTTTTTATTAAATGTATAGTATGGCTTAAAACACATAAAACTGGTTGGTCAGTGAAGTCATGTTGATATATTATGCAATGAGTCCCTGCAGCAGTGCTCAGGTGTAATCATTAGTTCGTTGCCTCTGTTCCATTGGGAAGAAGGGACTCCTTGCTTCATATATCAGTATGACGCTCAAAATCCTTTTCCCAGCACAGTGTAATCTCTGTGCAACTGTATAAGGATACTGTATGTAGTATACACCAAACATGCTTCTGTCAGAGCCCACTTTGTGAGCAACGACACTTTGTGTGGAGCCCACTTTACTCATCAAGAACCATAATAGGTTTTTTAAACGATACCCCACTATCCATTTGCCATATCCAACTGGGTGTTGTACAGAGTACACCCACAGATTGATAGTAACGTATTTACTGCCTTTTGCTATGAAACCCCATATCACCAGGCTATCTCTACCAACCTTCACGGTTCCTTCTATTTCTAAATCTATTAGCCCATTTTCCCTTCATACTTATAAATCCATTTGCACTCTTAGAGCTCGTTCTATTGACTTTTGTCTCACCTTCCCAAATCACCCATTTTCAGTCTTTTGACTGTCCACTTTTTGTATTGGAATTTTCTAGGCCAAAACACCAGTGTTTTTTTAATATATATATATATATATATATATATATATATATATATATATATATATATAGATTTATTGTTTTAATAATACATTAACAGCGAGGGTTACAAAACATTGTGAAACATTATATCAATATTTATCGAAAACACACAGAAAAAAAACAGAAATTGTAACCCAGATAAGTACCATAAATAGTCCCAATTCCCACCCTCCCACCCCACCAGCCTAACCCTACTGCCGTGAGGAAAAATAAATAAATAAATAAAATTTTGCTAACTTTCTGCCCTCTTTCCTCTTCCTCATCTGTCATTCTCCAACTCTATACACCAAATCTTTTTCCATTTATCAAGATATCCTCCCTTGACCGCCATCCATTTCTCATACTTTTTACACTTCTCCACCTCTCCCAAAAATTCTTCCTGGGCAGTCGGACACCCCCACTTCCGTGCGATGACCAGTCTTGCCAACAGGAGAACCTTGTTAACCACTGACTTTTTTTTCCCTTTCCCCATTATTAAATTGATGAAGACTGAGCAGGGCAACCTGAATAGAGCGGGGCATCTTTACTTTAAATGTTTCTTCCAAGTACAGGAAGACCCTAGACCAGTAGAAATTAACTTTATTACAGACGAATGACACATGAACGAAGTCCGCATTCTCCAAGCTACACCGCAGACACTTGGAAATAAATCCATTATAAATCCATTTGCACTCGTTAGAGCTCGTTCTATTGACTTTTGTCTCATCTTCCCAAATCAGCCATTTTCAGTCTTTTGACTGTCCACTTTTTGTATTGGAATTTTCTAGGCCAAAACACCAGTATTGATGAGCTGTTGTCATGTTGCCATTTCTCTCTCCTTGGGAAATCTTCATAACTGCTCCTCAATTCAAACCAGTGGCCTTTTCCTTTGGAATCAACCTTATAACACACTTAGATATAAGGAAATGTGAGAACAGTTTGGGATTTCCAGTATACTCATAGAAAAATATTGTTCCACCACCACAAGCAAAATTGTAACAATGCCTTTACATGACAAGAATCTGCATATCTAAGCATATGTTAAACAGGTGCTAGCCAGATTTCTGTAAGATATATCCAAGATTTTCTAGAAAATGATGGTGGTCTCATGTTCAAAGAGTGAGTGAGTTATGGAGCTGGAAAGTCAGATGCTTGAAATATTGTAACCCTTTTGCTTATCACTCTAAATGGTTTCGCACCAATGAGAGTGGGTGTATTAGCCAGGTGTCACAGAATTTACAGATGCCACCTGCTACCGTAGGATGCTGTCTCAGCACCGTATATCTACAGGGCTGATATGGAACTACCTTCCGGCCGAGCGGGGTTAATAGGCTCGATTATCACTTTGGCATAGGAGTAAAGTCAAAAAGACAGACACGGCACCTACATGGCACTTCTTTCTCACAGTAAAACATGTAGTTATAGTCCAGTTCACCCTCCAAAACAGGTAGACAGCCATCCCTGTTGAACATATGATAAATGTGGGAACACATCCTTGTACACTGTACTTTGGTTACAGGACAGACTGGTAATCTCTGGGAAGCTGTTATAGACACTATATTACTCAAGCAAAAGAAAACATAAGGCTTGAAATATTGTAACCCTTTTGCTTATCACTCTAAATGGTTTCGCACCAATGAGAGTGGGTGTATTAGCCAGGTGTCACAGAATTTACAGATGCCACCTGCTACCGTAGGATGCTGTCTCAGCACCGTATATCTACAGGGCTGATATGGAACTACCTTCCGGCCGAGCGGGGTTAATAGGCTCGATTATCACTTTGGCATAGGAGTAAAGTCACAACCATTTGTCAATTCAAAATTGATTTACTGCACCAATATGATGCTTTATAATAGTTATTTTACAGGGAATTCAAGTATTTTCTAAATAGCAGCATAAGTGAACATTTACATTACAAACACTTAGACCCCCACAGAAACTTAAAATTGCAGTTGCATTTATATTGAGTTTAGTGAATATCTAGCATTACATTCTGCATGCCCAGGGTTGTAGTGTGTGAAAACTGCTTGTATCATAAAACAAGCACATATAACATTATAGGCAATCCATTTCTGCCGCTATAATGAAAGCATACATGACCTGTTGTAGTTTATATACTCCATAATAATGTGCAGCTGTTTTGTCAGTATATGAAATTAGATTTATTCACACGTTCTTAAGGAAGTCTGAGGTTGTGTTGAAAGCAAAATCATTAGCGCTTACATTTGGAAGTCGAGAAATACATACCTTTACAAATCAAGGCGTCCGTCAGAGAAGATGATTTGTTTACAGAACATGAAATTCCAAGGAAATGAAAGCGCTGACAGACATGGCACCTACATGGCACTTCTTTCTCACAGTAAAACATGTAGTTATAGTCCAGTTCACCCTCCAAAACAGGTAGACAGCCATCCCTGTTGAACATATGATAAATGTGGGAACACATCCTTGTACACTGTACTTTGGTTACAGGACAGACTGGTAATCTCTGGGAAGCTGTTATAGACACTATATTACTCAAGCAAAAGAAAACATAAGGCCATTTTAAGGAAAACAAACTTTTTAGGAGTACATTTTCTATGGCTATGAGGTTACACATGTGTTTTACTGCATATTTATTGCCTATTAAATCACAGTGATTTGCAGGCCATATGTTTAGTTACAATGTTAGAATATGCATGATTGTTGACATTTTCCATGAAAAGTAATAGACTGATGTCTATTGTTATTGCTGATTATTTTGTTGGTAACCCTATAACCATATTGCACATGCTTTGCTAGATTGGCCTGGTATAAATTGTTGGAGGTGTGCCTATCTGCCTTGAAAACGGGTCCTGCTGACTGCTCAAGCCTAGGACTAACCACCTGACAGTAGAAAAACTCATTACTGTCACATGATTGGTACCAAGCTGGAGCAAACATCCTGGCTTCACCTATCTAACAGGAGAGAATGTTGCTAGTGTGGCATAACCAGTGGAACAATGCCTTAAAGACTACAAAGAGTTTGGGTTGGTGAAGGTGATTATTTCTAATGACAATGCAACAACAGTTAAGTGTTGGTAGGAGTGACCAGTTATTTTCTTGCAAGGAAACAAAACCAATGATGTTGACCAACATATTTGATCCTTCACTCTATAAGGTTTCACTTCAGGTGTCTGGCAGCAACTTATTTTACTCCTTCCCACACTTAAACATCCTTATCCTGTGAAGGGTGTATGAAGAAGGCTCGTGGGCTGAGCACTCTCCATGCAGGCAGGCATCTTTATGGAGACTATGTCTGGGGCGCTGCCATATTGGAGGGGGTGGCAATTGGAAATGGTAGTTGGAAGCTTCTTATTCCGTGATTGCGAAAGGCTTCAATAGAAGAGCAGTATGTTGTATGAGCCATCAGATCACCTAGAGTTAAAACAAGGGGGGCCTGAAATAATAAGAATAAACACTATTAAATTCTAGCAATTCATCATGAACTATCTTTAGAGCTTTATATACAGGAATACATTTTTCTATTGCTTTTGTGTGCACTTCTTCAAAGTATCCTATTACATATATTATCAATAAAATTTCCTATTTTTCAGCAAATTGAACACGCTGGGTCAGATGTAGCTTGGCTGGAGACTCAACAGCAATGTTAGAAACATGATTAACTCTAAGTGTATGACCTCAACCTACATAAAATAAAACATCTTGCAGCCTGTCAGGACGTATCAGTAGCATAATGTTCATCTTGCGTTACATTTAATATCAGTTTTGACTGTGATATACATTGGCAACAAAGCATATTCAATAAAAATAAACCATGCAGGAAGACCCTATGAAATATAGTCACCAAAAGGGAATGTGTCATTAGAAAATGACTTATTTTATACAGGTTTTTAAGCTTTTAAAAAATTAAATACAATAAAATGTTCTGTATTCCATATTTTCTATATTTAATAAAAATCATATTATCATTAAAATTCTCACTCGAGGCTTAATGATAGTTTGACAGATTATGTATGGATTTTCAATGCAACAGTCGCAACATTTTTTACAGAAAGGATTACTATAGAAGACAACACCTCTATAGAACTCGCCATCATTACCTCCATTTCTGATGATAATTATCTCCTAGTAATGAGTATGCCTAATAAACTAAACTGAGTCAGTTCTAGACATTACTGCCTATGGCCAGGAGGCTGTATTGAACTGGGCTTTTTTTCCCACCAGATACATATGGTATACTTAATCTGCCACCGGTTTCAAGGGTCCCAAAGCTCAGGTCACAGGGTCAATTACAATTTGCTACCCCTGTTTTTGCCAAAGCATAAATTGACATAAATGACTTTTGGGTTACCCACTATCTCTCATTTCCAGGTAGTGTCTCCTTCTTGTGCTGACAGTGAGCACAGAGGACACTTGTGCAACCAACAGAATCTTTTCACAATACTTGAAAAATGGTTGGCTTGGCAATTATCCTGCCGGGTGCATATTTGCATCTTTCTTTTTTAGAATTTAGACTCTTTCCAGCTATGCCAGGACATGGCATATAATTGATCCGGGAACACAATCTACTAAGAAGCCAGAGCCTATTAGTAGATACAGGGCAACATTTGCTGGCAGGGAAAGCTCAGGACTGGCACAGAATGCGCCAGATCCTGATAAATTCCCCCAATAACCTTGCATATATAGATAATAAGAACAAGAAGAAAAAACACAATGGTGGACATTTACTTACATTCCCCCTCTAGTTCACTGAAAGTGCATTGTCCGATGATAATGCACAGTGCCGTGATTCACTAAGGTTGTGCGCCTGATATCATACATGTGTCACTTCCCTACTCAGGTCCGACAGAGTTCACTATCTTTTAAGTGTTGCATGTAAGTGCATTGTCTTGCAACACAATTTGAAAGTTAAATCCAGCGCTCAGTTTGAATCAGTCGGATTGTCTGACGGCGCGCCCCCAGATTTGTGTCACATGAAAGCCAGTGCAGCTGCGCCAAAAATCAAACATGTGGGACACAATCCCAGCACAGATCCCTGCTGAATACCTGTCCAAGCCGTGCGATCCCCAAAAAAGACACACAGTCCGACGAAAGTGTGATCAAAAAATACATATGAAAACACAAATATGAGATAAGACAACTGCATACATGTGGTGCACTTTGGTAAGGGCATATTGTAATGCGTATCCCAAGCAAACCCCTGCCACAATATAGAAAAAAAATATTCTTCATATTTGGCAAAAGTAGGGCACAAATCAATATGCCAGTAGATTGATAAAGGCAATACACAATTAGAGAACATTCTGAGACACATAATCAAGTAGCACCTAGCAATACAATAATACGCTGAGATGTTAGGTGAGCCTATGAAGGGGAATATCGTGAAAACTCTATGTGCATAGTCACTGCTGATGAGATATGTGGGGTTTTCACTTAGAGGCTCTGACCCCAAAAACCTTTGTTTTTATAACTTCAGATATGCAGTAGCAACACTTGATATCTTACTGTAAATATTTACTGCGTTATAATGTAAATATTACATATTACAAATCACTATAAAACTGCAGGGATACGTTTTCGTGCAGTTATTTTTGAAGAACTAACTAGTCATTTGGTTCAGTGTGTGTCATTTCCTTGTTAAGAATACTGTATCTTGTTCGTTTCATAGAAATAACTAGACTTTGGAGTAAATGCCATGCCTGTCATCATGCTATTGGCTTATACAATATTATGCTAATGAAATAATTACAATGGTAAAAATATCAACCCAGTATACCCTAACTCAATAAGAAAAGTCATAAATGGTTGCATATAGTTTCTTATACTTGCTGTGACCACTCCGAGCTTCTTCTCATGTGGCTTATGATGTCACCCAGAACACCTCCAAAGGAATTTACTGGTTCCTTACTAGCGGTTTGGCATATACAATTCTTCACCTTATTATTGTTATGACAGTGCACACAGAGTTTTATAGCCAGCGTGAAACCAGATAACCTTTCTTTTCATTTTTCTTTTCAATTTTATGGCCTCTACTAAATGAATTTTAGCAGGTCACCCACAAAAAAGGTGCGATTTACCCCTGTTAGTGCCAATGGGGCCTACAATGCATTTCTGGAATTGCACTGCAGGCCCCTCTAGGACTGAAGTGAAAGCCATACTCCTTTTTTGTGTAACTTGTAAAATCGAGTTGTTAAATTAATCCATCTGGCATAGTTTTTAAGTTTGACTTTATAGTTAACGCCTGGTTTTGGACACTCGATGCATGGGTTTAGTTTATAGATCCACATGCTTCTTTCTTTGTTTCCTGTTGGCACATTGTAATACTGAACATTCTTTTTTTTTTTTTTTGCTTCTACCCATATTTCTGTTCTTTGATTTATCTTCATTCTAACAAAGTAACGCCATCAGGATTTTCATTTTCATTCAGAAATAAAGGAAGCCTAGCAAAATACTTTGACGGGTTTAATGTTGCTGCTAGATTTTATGTGTTTTACAGCACTTAATCTGAATTACACATTGCTATGCATATTGGACATAGTAGACAAAGCAGAGTTTTGCATAAGGTTAATATTTTTATAAGAATATATTTGGATTTCATCGAACATCCCTTATAGCTTGGCCAAAATACATGTGAATAGTTAATAATATGATTTTTTACTTTGTATAATTATTTATCTTAACTTCTAATGCTCTATCCCTTAATCAAATAAAAATAGAAATAAAATTACCAGTCACCAAAATGTTTTAATTCCTCTAGAAAAACAAAGGTCTGCAAAGTCTGAAACTGTAATGTTACCCTCCCCTAGGCCAATCCCCTAGTGCAGTGATAGCAAACCTTTTAGAGACTGAGTGCCCAAACTACAACCAAAATCCACTTATTTACCAGGAAGTGCCAACACGGCATTTCAAGCAGTAACTTATTGCTACCAGTTCTTCTACATCATTCAATTGTATTGGCTCTCCTAAGGCCACCAATACAGTTAATAAAAGGTGGGCAAATAAATTCAGACAATCATTGTAGATTCTCTCCAGGAAGAATGGTGGGTCAGCAGCATGACCTCTAAAGACAATGCAGTTCTGTCGACACCTTCTCACTTTTCCCACAGTTTCAAACAGCCAATGAAGTGTCGCTTTAAAATAGCGCTGAGAGCAGCATCCCTTAAGTTGCTTGGGACTGCAAGAAGATTTGGTGGATTTGGTCTTGTTTGGTGAAATTAGGGCAATGGCCTGAGTGCCCACAGAAAGGACTCTGAGTGCCACCTCTGGCACCAGTGGTACATGTAACATAACTTTGGAACGCTTATAAAGTAACCTAATTTTTGTGATTATAGTATGATTTGGGAGCTGTCTGATTTTTAAAGAATTATGGTAGAAAATAAGTATTTGGTCAATAACAAAAGGTCATCTCAAGTATTTGTTATACATCCTTTATTGGCAATGGCAAAGGGAAACATTTTCTGTAAACTTTTACAAGGTTGGCAAATATTGTTTCTGCTATGTTGGCCCATTCTCCCATGCAGGTCTCCTCTAGAGCAGAGATATTTTGGTGCTGTTGCTGGGCAACATAGACTTTCAACTTCCTCCAAAGGTTTTCAATGGGGTTGAGATCTGCAGACTGGCTAGGCCACTCCAGGACCTTGAAATGCCTGTTATGAAGCCACTCCTTTGTTGCCCTGGCGGTGTGCTTGGGATCATTGCCATGCTGAAAGATCCAGTAACATTTCATCTTCAGTGCACTTGCATATGGAAGGAGGTTTGGACTCAGAATCTCCCCATTAATTCTTTCATGTACACGGATCAGTCCTCCTGGTCCCTTTGCAGAGAAACGTTTCCAAAGCATGATGTTGCCACTTCCATGTTTCACAGTATGTATGGTGGGTGTTCTTTGGAAGCAACTCAGCACTCGCTCTTTTCCAAACACAACGAGTTGTGTTTTTACCAAACAGTTCTACTTTTGTTTCATCTGACCATATGACATTCTTCCAATACACAAAATGTTCTCTAGTAAATTTCGTACAGGCTCGAATATGTACAAGTTTAAGCAGAGGACACATCTGAAGCTGCAGGAGTGACTGGTGGCATAGTGTGTTAGTCCCAGCTTTCTGAAGGTCTTTCACTAGGTCCCCCAATGTGGTTCTGAGATTTTTTTTAATGATTTTTGTGATCATTTTGACCCCACCGGATGAGACCCGGCATGGAGCCCCTGATTGAGGGAGTTCAGTGGTCTTGTCTGCCATTTTCTAATTATTGGTACCATGGTTGATTTGCCTATTGCAGATTCTTGCCAGCCTGGTGCAGGTCTACAATTTTGTTTCTGGTGCCATTTAACAGTTATTTGGTCTTCACCATAGTGGAGTTTGGAGTGTGACTTTATTTTCCACCCTAATTTGCACATAAATTCTTTAATAATCAGACAATGTGATTTTCTGGATTTGTTTCCACATTTTGTGACTCATAGTTGAGGTCTACCTATGATGTCAATTACCTCACTCATCTTTTTAAGTGAGAGAACTTGCACAATTGGTGGCTGACTAAATACTCCCCCCCCCCCCCCCGCTGTATAGAGAGACATCAGAGAAAATATGACAAGGGTTAGGGAAAGCCTCCAGCCAAAACTGAACAATATAAGAGCCTCCAATATGGAAATGATTGTTTATGAATACATGACAAGAAAATTTCAGTAAAAAAAACTTGGCGCATCATAATTTATTCCATAACACCATTTGTGGTTATTGAATCCTTGCTCGTAATATATGTCATTCCGTGGTAGCACATTGGCATCTGCAGTTTAGCCAACCTACACTGATGTGATAATATTGTGAACTTCAGTTAAGTGGAACTTAAAACTTTGTCTAAGATAAAGAACCATGCACATCATACAGAAATTCTCATCATTGTGTTTAATATGTGATGGCTAAAAGATGACAAAAACCAAAACTACTCATTGTCTACAAGCAGACTGTTTACAAAACACATTACAGTCAGGAGTCATCTTTCTTGAATGATGTTTACTGGCATTTTATGTTAAAAACCAAAAGGAAAATGCTGAGACTAAACAAGAACAAGAAAAAAAAATATTTTTTTAAATCAAAATTTTGTTAAGTCATCATGAGAAGTAAATTATAGGCTGGCAGGGTTGAGATTTTTTTAGTGACAGTGTTACACTGTATAAAGCGGTAAAGAGGAAGGGCTTTCAGTCCTGTAGATTGATTAGAGTGATAAGTAGTAATTCAGATAAGATTCCTGTCATACTGTCAGACTGAGACCTTTGGACCCCCAGATAAAATAACTCTAGGAACCAGTTCTACATCAATCCATAGTAACCTTCAGAATCGGTTGTCTTGTGATCAACCTTTAAGGCCCCTCATATACTTGAGTGTGTAATGCGCCCAACTCACATCATACACACAGCTTGGAATGTTCAACCCCCCCAAAAAAAGGCTTTAAAAATTAGAACCCGAGGGGCTCCAACTTTCATTAACACCTATCGAGCACAGAGCCCTTCAGGGATATTTGCATAATTTTAAAAGCCTTTTTTTTTTTTTTTTTGCAAAAACCAGGGCATAAGAAAATAAAAGAAGAGCAGATCCTGTCAAAGGGGGGGGGGGGGGACACAACTGCATGTCTGTGTGCTCGGTTTACAATCCTTCATCCTGGTGGTAGGTGTTATTTTCCAGCAAGAATAAACCAAATTAACAGACTTCGTATAGTGTACATCACTTATATTTCGCATGAATCTATTTTTATTCCATGAAGTGAATTCTTTGAGCATATGATATAATAGTAATGTTAGCATTTTCCTTGGGTGATCTGACATCATATGAAATAACAGGCTTTTATAGAGTAGCCTGTGTGCGACCATGCCCTGCTTGTAATTAAAATATATTTTGCGGCATTTATATTGTTCCTTACATTATAGTTATGAAGTCTTTATGTATTTCTAGACTGAACCCTACAATCATTTTATATGTGGGTGGTCCTTTTCTGCTTGCATTGTAGGTTGTATCATTATACGATATATAGTCACCAGGGAATCTACTTCTAAATGTTTTGAGTCATTTTGTTCTATTTTGATCTTTAGATAACCAGCAAATTTACTGCTTCCATTCCAGTAAATACTGTTAATACTACCTTCCTTCCTTCCGTGTCTCTTGCTCTGTGTGCAACACCCTATGGTTGAAGCATTACGATACACTGCAATTGTAGAGATATTTTATATCATTAAAACTACATGATCCGGCAGACACAAGTAATGCAGTAACAAGTGATACATCACCATGTTACTCCTGTATAATCTACACTTCTTGTACAAAATCATTGTTCATCTTGAAGCTGCATTTCTTTTTTTTTTTTACCTTCATTTTTTTTCTAGTTTTAGTTCTATTATCTGTTCATATTTGTCACATAGATATAGTCAAAAATTATTAAGAAGCCTAGCCTAGTATTTATTCTTTTGTGCCTCTTCCTTGTTTCAGGGAGGTTTTTTGCTCCTAACTTATCTGGATATGGTTGTGCAGAATATTCTGGTAGCATCAAATAACTACCATAAGAACATATTGAATAAAAATAAGGAATTTAGTTTTTTTGTGTTTTTTTTTTAGTTTGACAGGAGAATAATCATTGCGTGGCTGCCTCTCAAGGTTTAAGTGGTGCTCCGGTATTGAAACTCTTTAAGATAGAGCTGTATGCTTAAGCTCAGTGAAAAAAGAAAGTACCTGTTACTGAATTCCCTTTCAAAGCAAAGTGTTGGGGGGGGGGATTATTTGGATGTTGCTGGTAAAAACATTACAATTATATTAAAAACAAGATTTTTTGTTCTATTACACTATAAAGTCTCAAAGATGTATTTTATAGATGACACAACTACTAAATTAATATTATATTTGATATTTGAACACTTATAAACTCACAAGTAGTGTAAACTATGAAATGCTATATGGTTTTCTTTCTATTGCGTGGAATGCTGGGCCATGGAATGTCTACACTGCAGATATTTAATTGTTGTACTACTCCTTATTTAATCAGGGCTGGGAAGAATCAGTGGATGCTGCATTGTCTCACCTTTTGAGGACATGTTTATCTAAGAGTTCTAAAGAGCAAGCATTAAACCTCACCAGCCAGCTGACCATTCCAAAAGATACATCCAAGCTGAAGAAACACATCACCTTATTGTGTGATAGACTGGCCAAGGGGGGAAGGTTGTCTTTAAGCGCTGATTCTGCATCTCAACAGTCTAACCTCACCCAAGGTAAATGTTTTTGAGATTTTAAACAACTATATACAAATACAGAATGCATCATTATATCACCTGTATTTACATTTAATGTTTTTTGTTTATACAATGCAAAAACTGATCAATTTTTTGTCCTATAGAAATAATATCACTGAATGCAAATACTGAAGAAACACTGAAAAAATACTGGTCAAATACTAATTAATTCATTTTTGTCCCTATCATGTGGATGTTTCCTCTCAAATTGTGTGCCCTCTACATGCCCTCAATTGGATAAGTGCCCCTCTTAATCCTTTCTCATTCCTGTGCCCCCCCCCTACATATTTAGCCCCCCAAAATATGTTTTATATTTCCCCCATCAATAGTTTTATTGCCCCTCCTCCTGGATGTTGGTACCATTAAAAGACCTTAAAGTGAACATTTGCACATATACAGCCAGTGACAGGTTCCTATAGAGCTCTATTAACTAACTGACATCCTTCTTTTAGCTAAAAATAGTTTCGCTTACATCCACATAAATAACCTTTATCTTATTTTATATGGCATCAGAGGGGGTGTGTCCTGCTCAGCCCGCCCCTCCCATCTAATACTGCCCATGCCTTATGCCTTCTTACTGGTCATGTCATGTGACCAGAGTGACATCATTTCAGGTCCTTTAGCAATAGCAAACTGTACCCCATGCAAGTATCTGACTACATGAAGTCACAACTGCCTCCATGGACTTCTACTCCTCTCCATCCTCCATGGAGGCTGCTGTGATTTCATGTAATCACTTACATGGTGTACAGTTTGCTATTATTAGATGGCTAAACGACCTGCAATGTCACTCTGGTCACATAACATGAATGTAACACAAGGCACTGTGTAAAAAAATTTATACCATATTTTCCATGTGTACATAGAGCTTTATATGTCTGTAGTTGAATATTATCAGACAGTCCCTAAGTACAAGAGCAGTAATTTGAAAAGACACAGAGCTGTCAATCTAAATAATGGGTCGTGGTTCACTGCCAGCCTGACATGAGTCACAAAAGCTCATTTGCATATTAGGTACATTATGGTACAGTGCCTCGCTGGTAGCTAATTTTAGGTGATATGGGGAGGACTTTATCAGCAGGCATTGGTCAAAATCTGGTGACAAGTCCCCTTTAAGAAGAAGCACCAAAGATAGTCTTCACCTCCCCAACCCCCTGCAGTCCGAGTCAATTTTAAATTCCGAGTCAACATACTGTGGTGCTTGGGACTGCAGGAGGATGCAGTCAGTCCATGATGGAGTGACTGCCCTGCAGGCCCACAGAGAGGGCTCTAAGTGCCTTCTCTGTCACCAGACACCTAACTTATATTTTGGAAACTCAAGCCATCATTGTGTACAGTGATGAAGAACAAAATGCAGTTGGATTGTAACCTATAAATACAGGTAATTGAAAAATATTCCACTAGTATAAATGTCTGCATATGCTTATTGCTTGTCATGTACTTTATCATACTATAGGTGGTCCCTACATCACTGTAAAATGCCAGTATATTGACACTAAGCATTTTCCTTTGGAGACATGTTGAATATAAGAACTGATTTTATGGCCTTTTAACTATCTCAACAGCAATGTTGGAATGTTTCCCATTTCTTTGCTATTTGCAAAGTGGCATATGAAAAGTCAAAGGACTTGTAAATAATACCCCCTTCAATATGTTTAAAGAGTAATGACCGTGATGAGAGTCAACATCCTCATGGGATAGAAAAACCCTTTTTTCTCATGTTTACTCACTGAGAGCTTAAACTGGTGACCATTTTTGATGGATGAGTATAGATGCTAATGACAGATATGAGGGAAACTAACTAGTTCACAGCATCCAATAATATTATTTTTGTTTTAATTTTGACAAGTTTATTTGTGAGCGTGAAAAGTATTTAACCCTTCTATAACCAGGGTTCTGTGCCCCTTATTTCCCAAAGCAAAATGTTATACATTCTGCAAACTTTGCATACTGTAAGTGGATAATAGAGTAAAAATGGAGAAAAAAAGCTGCTGATCAGAGGTATCAGACTACTTGTGTCCATAGAAGTCTATGTGGAATAATCATCAGGAGTTGAGTGAAAGACACGAGGAGAGACACAGGCAGCTAATGGGAAGTTTTCTTCCTCACTCCAAGCTCTGTATTCACATAAATGCTTATTTGCCTCTCTTCGTAATGTAAATGTTTTTACAATGTGTAACATAGAAAACAAAGATCATTGTTATCAGTGATGTGTATACTGAGGCAGAGAAACACACATTGGGGGATATTTACCAAGCCAATCGCGCCAGAATTTTGCTTCAATGTGCACCAAAACCGTAACCACATAACAAGAGTTTTAGGCTACATTCACATCACTTCTTTGTTTATATGCTCAGCGTATATTACCAGAAAGCTCCCAACATATGTGTTGAATGTATACTTAGAAATATACTGGCTGAACGAGGCATCCTTTTTGCTTCCATCTGTATACAGGCGGTCCCCTACTTAAGAACATCCGACTCACAGACGACCCCTAGTTACAAAGGGACACTTCAATAATCAGCTGTAACAGTAATAAAAGGTGTCTGCAATTAAGCTTTATTGTTAATCTTGGTTGTTATGACAACCCAACATTTTTAAAATGCAATTGTCACAAAGACCAAAAATATTCTGTCTGGGGTTACAAAAATAAAATATACAGTTCTGACTTGCATACAAATTCAACTCAGGAGCAAACCTACAGAATCTATCTTGTACTGCCTGCACATTGTAAACTGTGTAAAAAAAACAAAGGATTGAAAGATGCAGCAAGCTACAACTTTCTTTTCAGCTCCATATTTCTCTTCTGCTGCATCTTTCTATTCTACGTATATGTCATTCAGCAGAGGCCATTGGATGCAATGGAAGATGGATACAAAGTATTGGCCTCCGCTGAGCGGACACTGAGGGAAATCTCCAGTGATCACATTGTCCATATAAGGACAGTGCCATCACTGGGGGAAACATCCTGAACATCAGCAGTAGCCAATCTCTATCTGCTGTCGATGTTACTCCTCAGACTGTCTAGTCTAAATTTACACTGTCTATTGAGATTTTCTGGATCACTGTTTTGCTGATGTTCCCACCTTCGTTTCATGTGCAACATCCTGGTAGATGGCAGCATATTTCAAGAATGTCTTGGTACATTTGTCTATAAATCCTTTTATAAATGATACGAAGTTTGGCATCACTGTATGCTGAAAAGCAGCCACACACCCATCCCACCATCTCACCAACTTCACTGTTTGCATGGTGTTGTTGGGGTTGATATGCAGTTCCTTTTGGCCTCCATACATGGCATGCATTATAGTATCCAAAGAGTAAAATGTTGGTCTTATCTGACCAGACTACATTCTCCCAGTATTTCACATGCTTGTCTAAATGTTGTTGAGTAAGCTTTTTTAAAGCAAAGGGGTCTTGGGTGGTGAGTATGCATTCAGGCCATGGAGGTTGAGTGAATTACTTTTTGTGACTTTTCCATGGCTTTGTTTTTTTACCAATTTCTTATCATGTTCAATACTTTTACCCTATCATTTCTTATTATTATACATGCCTTAATTTATGGACAATTCTGGTTTAATTTCTTTGATGGTGTGGATTGGTTGGGTTGTTAACAGCATTTGGTGAGAATGTCATATTTATAGCACCTGTAGAAATATATTCATTTAGAAAATTGTTGATGTGTTCAATACTTTTTACACCTACTGTATTCAATTCAATCCCAAGTAGGCTTAGTAGTGCCCAAATGTGGATAAGTAAGTTCTCCATTTCACAACTTAACCAGTTAAGGACCGGGCCCTTTCCTTTTTTTTCATGTCCATTTTTCCCTCCCCACCTTCAAAAATGTATAACTTTTTTATTTTTACACGAAAAGAGCTGTGTGATAGCTTGTTTTCTGCGTAACAAATTGCACTGCATAGTGATGGTATTAAATATTCCATGCCATGTACTCGGAAGCGGGAAAAAAATTCCAGATGCAGTGAAAATGGTGAAAAAACGCATTTGCGCCATTTTCTTGTAGGCTTGGATATTACGTCTTTCACTGAGCGCCCCAAATGACATGTCTACTTTATTCTTTGGGTCGGTACGATTAAGGGGATACCAAATTTGTAAAGGTTTTATAATGTTTTCATACATTTACAAAAATTTAAACCTACTGTACAAAAATTATTTTTTTGATTTTGCCATCTTCTGGCGCTAATAACATTTTTATACTTTGGTGTACGGAGCTGTGGGTGGTGTCATTTTTTGCGAAATTTGATAATATTTTCAATGATATCATTTTTAGGACTGTACGACCTTTTCATCACTTTTTATAGATTTTTTTATATTTTTCAAAATGGCAAAAAAGTGCCATTTTCGACTTTGGGCGCTATTTTCCGTTACGGGGTTAAACACATTGAAAAACCGTTATCATATTTTGATAGATCGTGCATTTTCGGACGCGTCGATACCTAATGTGTTTATGACTTTTACTGTTTATTTATGTCAGTTCTAGGGAAAGGGGGGTGATTTGAAATTTTAGGGTTTTTTATTATAATTTTTTTTTAAAACTTTTTTTTATTTTTCTTTTTACTATTTTTCAGACTCCCTAGGGTACTTTAACCCTAGATTGTCTGATCGATCCTATCATATACTGCCATACTACAGTATGGCAGAATATGGGGATTTTCCTCTTCATTCATTACAATGTGCTATCAGCACATTGTAATGAAGGGGTTAAAACGAAATAGCCTCGGGTCTTCGTGAGACCCGAGGCTACCATGGAGACTGATCGCCGCCCCCCGATGACGTCACGGGGAGCGCCGATCCCAGGTAAGATGGCGGTGCCCATGCGCCGCTATCTTCTTGAGGCTGCCGGCAAAGCCGGCACCGATTGCGGGTGTTGCCGGTAAGCCTTTGCTGCAATATGCAGTAAAGACCTACCGGCTATGGAGAGGGCTCAGCTCGTGAGCCCTCTCCATGCAGCGCAACCCGTCGCGAAGTGGTTAATGCTGTATTCATAGGTTTTGGTAACATGAAACTGAGTGTTTCAGGATTGGGACAGGTAGATGAGTTTTATTCTTTATTAATTTCCTAAATTATAACATCCATAACCCCCTATGACAAATAATAAAAGCTAATGCAAAGTGTACTTTTATTCACTCACATTTTTGACACATTTTAGGCTGGATTGAATATGAAGTTAATTTATTCCTTAAGATGCAAGTCTCAATTGTGCTACATGACTCCATGTGATGAGCTGGTGTGAAAGTTGCTTCACAGACTTCCTGTTCTTTAAGCATTCGGTCCCCACAGAACTCATTACTGAGAGCTATCTGCTCTCCTTGTGGTATTCCCACAAAGACAAGATTCTTAAATATACTCAGTATAACAAAATAACACATTCTCTAATTTACTGTTATTAACAAAAATACAGCATTTCACAGGTACAATTCCAACCTGTCTCTATCAGTCCTGGTTGCCCCTGGTTCCAACCGTGAATCTTCTGACTTCGGGTCAGGAAGACATATTATTCTCCTGTCTGACTCTGCACTGAGCTCCTCTCTTTAGTGCCCCCTTTCCCCTGCATTCCAAGACGAGCTCACACACAGACTTCCTACCAGCAAGCAGCTTGAGGAGAGAAAATCTACAAGCTACAGACAGATAAGGTCTTTATCCACTGCTCTCTTTCTATGTTTCAGATACTAGTGAATGTTCAGAGGCTAAATTAAAATGCATATGAACCTGTACTCTGATAATCTAACCACATTTTCATCACACTGTATAAAACAGAACTAGAGGGATCATGAAGTGTCTGCTTAGAGATTGTCTGCACACAAATTGTAAAGTAATGGGTTCAAAATGATCTTTATTGTGTAAATATCACTGGGGGATTGAAAGTTGAGAATTGTCTTTCATGGGCAAACCCCTTTAAGTATTTTATTCTGCTTTCTGGAACAAACGCAATTGAAAGCAGTTAAAATGGATAACATGCAATAATATTTTTTTTTGTTTAATTATTTTTTGTCATGGACATTGATTTTTTTGTGCTCTATTTTAAACTGCTATTCAATTTTTTTTATTTCTCTTTATAGGGTTCAGTACCTCATCACTATCTCTGGGCACTGCATAGTTTCTTAGTTCAGAACTGCAAGCTGGAGCTCTCATGCGTCCTAACATTATACACTGACATCAATAGGAGAAACCATGGACCCACCATAAGTATACAGAAGCTATAGCTCATGGCAGAAAATTAACATCTGAATTACAGAAAATTGAGATGACAATCCTCGTAAATGCCTCATAACTTAAGGGGAAAACTTTTCATGTTTGCAGAAATTGACCTAACAGAGCTACAAATCAGTGCTGTGAAGCAGCTTAACAACTTCCAGATCACGTTCTTTTATGACACAGAATAAAGGTATCATCCAGAAAATTAGCTTTGAAGTGATGAAGTTTTGTTGTGCAAAGTCACAGAGACAGAGAGTTAAAGGGGTTGTCCACTTGCAGAAAATAATTGATATGATTTGTGTAAGGAAAAGTTATACTATTTTCATCACAATTTCTGTATCAATTCCTCATGGTTTTCTATATCTCTGCTTGCTGTCATTCTATAGGAAGCTTCTTTGTTTACTTCCAGTGAATAGAAATCGGTCCATGGTCATGTGACGGACACACAGGTGCAGGAGCTGTTATTATCACACGGTTCCAATTACCCTGTGTATAATAATGCCTTGTGCGTCTACGTGTCCTTCACAAGACCATGGATAGATTTCTATGCACTGGAAATAAACTTAGAGGCTTTCCATAGAAGAACAACAAACAGAAGTCTAGAAAACCATGAGGAATTGATGCAGAAAGTATATTGGAAAATTGTATAACTTTTATATAATCAATATCAATCATTTGCTGAAAGTGGAGAACCCTCAAACTCTGAAGGAAAGTTCTTCCTACCGCAGAACACCCCTTGGACTGGTTAGTGATACTGCTAAAAATAAACCTTCCATAAGGAATCTATCATCAGAAGTAGATGTGATGGTAGATTCCTCCTGCCTGCCTCTTGCCCTAATCTGTACCTTAATCATTGTGGAACCTAACCTAACTTGTTAAAAACTTTTAGTAATATGTAAATTAACTGCAGATGCTACTGTACTTGCCTGGGCGGGCATTGGGAGCTAAGCCTACTCCACGCCATAGTAGCTTGTGCAGTTATTAAAGTTTTTAACAAGTTAAGTCAGGTTCTAGGATTATTAAATTAGATCTTAGGGTAGAGACAGGCAGGAGGAATCTACCATCAGATCTACTTCTGATGGTAGACTCCTCAAGGTAAGTGTCCTTTTATGCAGTGTCATCAATTACAGTTGAGGGGAATTCTGAAGTCGGGAGAGCTTGCCTTCAGTGCTCAAGTCTCCACCCCTGTGACTTTATACAGCCATTTTACATCTCACTAGTTCATATTATTGACACTGGGTCAGGAGAGAAACATGATCTGCAAGGTGTTCAGCTCTTTGGCACATGTTGTTAGTGGTTTTATGTTCAATTTCTCCAAACTGCTTTCTTTAATACTATGATTACTCATTCTCCCCAACCATTTGCATAAACAAGGTAACAAATTACTGAAAACCATTGGCTACCAAATGTATAAGTTATATTTCTGCTTCTAATCAATAGCTCAAATATTGTATCCTATTTTACCAGCTACCTCCAGATTTAGAGCCATTTATATCTCCTGTGAGTTGTAATAATTAGAAATGTTGCTTTTTTTATTACTGTTATGAATGTAACATTTGTTGATAAATTGTAAACTTCCTATTTACAAATAGAATATGCATCGTTTACATTTTACAATAAAGCCATACTGTGAACATTTCAGCTAAAAAAACAGCTTATAAGATTTTATCTCAGAGTAAACATTAGAGATCCATTTTTCTGTCTCTTCTATATGCTTTCATATAGAATATCATTCTTAGGATAGAATACATATTGGGGCACATGTATCATTTGTTTTCCTTTGCAAAATTTTTGAGTTTCCTTTTAAGACCCTGGCATAGTCGCAAAAATGTGCCTAAAAAGTCTTAAAAATTCAAAAAACCTGCAAAAATAAGAGAGAAAAACAGATCAAAATAAATATACATGTCCCCTATTCTGTTGCAAAACTAACAATAGTTATATGACAGTACATGCTAGGCCTGTATTTAATCTTTTTTATATTAAGGATTTTCCTAGCTGTCTACTAGCTTACACACAGAACACAGTTAAAAGGCAAGGTATGTACCATATAAAACAATATGAGTGAATATAGATTGTTGTAATTGCTATTTCCTTTTATAAACCTTTATGTACACAAAATATTATTTTTATCATTATTTAATTTAATTGCAAGTAATAAATAATTGTTTGCCTAGTATGTGATTTTCATTTTTTTTTTTTTATTCATAATAAGTTTATGCATCATACATTGTAAGGGCACATTCAGCAGCGTGCTGGACAAGAGAATGGATAAGTGCTCTTCACTCCTCCCCTCTCCATAGGTTACAGTGCTGCACAGCCGTTCTTGCAGCCGAAGATAGAACAGCCTCTATCTTTTTTGCAGTGATGGCGCAGTATGGTGAGCACAAGAGGTGTCTGGGTGCCATTGGCCTCGATGGGGACGTATATCCGGGTGCAAACCCCACAATGGTCGAGTGAATGCATCCTAAGGCTGCTTTCGCACAAATATGCCAATACCCCATATGTGGCAGCAAACAACTATTCAGAACAGATCTACATTGTCACATTGTACGGAATATAAAATTACATTTTTTACATTTTAAATGGCTTATTTTTAAAGAAGCTTTATTTTGGAACATCTATAGATTGTTGACAAGATTTAATTAACTCTTTCAAGATAGTGGAATGGAAAATCATTAATTCTTGTATAGGATTTTTGCCCATTCAGTTGTTTTTTTTAAACCGTGTTCACTGTGCAGGTCCAATAATGCTTCCAATTTATTGTACAAATTGTTGCAATACCATTTTTTTGTGCTTTTATACTTTATTAGGTATTTCTATTCAACTTTTACTGTATTTAATCTTATTTATTTTATAAGACATCCCCTAAAAAATTATATAAGACCCTGTATTGTTTTTATCTCTTTCTATTAATTCTCTTTCTGGGACGTCACAGAGATTGTATATGAGCACCATAGAATGTGCTTTTATTTTTTTTTTCCTGTAGATCCCTTTGTCTTTTACTTAGTGATTGTGTGTTATGGACGTCAAGGAGACGAGTTGTAAAGAGCTTGTTTTTCACTTGGCTGCTTGGCTTCTTAAAGTAGCAATTTGCTAAAAGGAAATACTTTACAAATTTTCTACATTACTTATTAAAATCAGATCAGGAAATTAATCACTTTTTGAAAACTGTCCTTATTCCCGATATTTAAAGATATTCTTCATATCAGCCTTATTGGATAGGCAGGAAAGTTTTCCAGGCATGTTCTATGCAATTGATGTATGTAAGGGGTGTAGATAAACTGTGGCATCATCATTTGTCGGTGGATGACAAATAGGAAAGGATAGGATAGTTTTATTTTCTATAGAGGTGTTATATTCAATTTTTTTCCTATTTGTAATGCATATGAGATGACTCCTCCTTAGAAAACCTCTACAAAATTAGCAAGTGTCATCCTACTATTGTATGCAGTATATATTTGCAGATTACACTACTTTTTAATAAAGTATACGGTAGATAGTTGCAGAAGAGATTGTTTCTGTTATTTCAGGATACATATTTATCAACAAATATGAGAATATGAGACAAAATCAAAATTTGGTGCCTATTGCTGTCACAAATTTTTGGACAGATACTTTTATTTCAAAGGGTTTTCCTTCTTTTTTTGTGGGAAAGTATTAAGACTGGTGCTTGGTGCACCAATATAAATGTTCCCCCACCAGCAATCTGGATTTCAGATACTAGAGGCTTCCTAGTAAATCAGGCGATGAGTACAAGGAAAAAATGGTGGGCTGGGTTGTTCTCATCCAAAGTAGGGTGTTAAACTAACAAAAAGGAAGACAATGCATGTGGGCTATGAGTGAGCATGTATTTTGGTTAGGGATAGTAACTTTTATATTGATAAATTGTTATTAATAAGGAGAGTGGTAGAAAAATATGGATTTTGAAATGAAAAATGTAAAAAAAACCTCCATTAAAAAAAATATATATGGTTATCGTAAAAACATTCTCATTTATCCGGACACAAATTCCCTTTCGCATTGGGAACTGTCATGATAGTTATTTATCTCTTTTACTGTGTCACACTATAAGCAGTTACGGGTTGGCACTTGGCAGACATTTTAGCATGTACTTAACATCGCTAGTGTTCTGTCTGGTGACGCCATACAGCTTCATTGCCAGGAGTGTAGAATCCCTTGGAGAATGTTTTGCATTCTCAAGCAGCTGTGTCATGAGAGACAAATTTAAAGCAAACAACATAACGAAAAATAGCTTACATTTACGATTTGTAAATATTCGCTGCTTCCTCTGGGAATAAATAAACCAAGACAGTAAAAGCTATATTTATTTTTGCATTCCTGTCTCAGAAGAACCAATGAGGAAACCCCTAGGATAACACTTGTGTAGAGGCAAGCCCCAAGATAAGCCATAATCGGGCAGCATGCAATGTGCAGGGTAAATAAATGCTCCTGATTTTATTTCATGGCATTTGATTTCACCCTCAATGACCATGTACATCACTGTATTCAGAATTGAAAAAGGTATTAGTTATGTATTCATTTATTAAAGGAAACCAGTCTTCTCTGATCTACCTAATAAGGTAGATCCAATGGTTGGTTACTATATTTTTGTTTATTACCATACTTTTTATGCAAAAGCTAAGATTTAGCAGAAATTGTAAAAATTGTTATCTTAAACATATGCAAATTACTGGTGGAGGCTACTGGGGTGTGGAGTAGCCGTGCCATGGAGCAGGATCAACCGTGAAGCTAGAGTTCAGAAATACAGAAGGCTTACATCACTAGCTTCTAGTATAGGGATTAAAACAGGTAACAATAAGAAAAAAAGAGAAAAATAAGGATACAATACAGGAAACATAAAAACACCTAATACATAAAGACGAGACAAACGGAAAAGGGGTGGCTGAGAAAGGTGAAACAATGGGTAAATGGATGCAGGGACAAAGTGGGTCCTCTCAATATCGGGGGAAACAAGCCTGCAGCAAAGAAAACAAGATAGATTACCATTCTTTAAGAGCCTCCTGTAGTCAGAGAGCACCAAGGGCCCCATTAAGCATCAAACTTGTCTACAGACCCCAATTAAAGGCCACCAACACTATCATTAATCATTATCCAAAAGTGCTTGATTTTCAGATGCATAAAGGGTATATTTGGAGTTTTCCAAAGTAACAAGTACTATGTAAATTTTTATTGCTAAGAATATTTACTGGATAAACTTACACTTAGACTTTGAAATCACCGTCAATTAATCATTTTAGAGTGCTACGAGGGGTTCCCTCGTGCTACGAGGGGTGCATAATGTCCCAAACATTCAACCAAAACTCCTCTAATATCAGGCAGCAGATTTGAAAATGTCTGGTTGGGAATGGTCCCAAACCGACTTTTTAAAATCTGTTGCTTGATAGCACCACATAAGCACCTTGTACCCAGCCTCAACAGGTGAAGTGGTGGATGCTCCAGTTCGGTAGAACGGCTAGTTCAACCACTATTGGTTTTCTTAAACCAGGAGGAAAATCAGGGTAACAACATATCATAGCCATAGGTATATGTGGGGAAATTAAAGATTCCCACAAAGCTTTAATCTTGGACAAAACTAGTGACAGAATTGGAGGTCTAGAGTGTGGTTTCATCCACTATAAAGTTTCAATGGGAGTCGTTTGACAAGCTGTAGCATCCAATCTAATCCATTGCCGATTGTATTGATGAGCATATATTGATGTCATGTCTGCCAAGGGGCTAACCCTTCTGCATCATCCTGATGCTCTATTCCAGTATGTTTATCTCACCAATTAAACTAATTAACCTTGGACTGAAATTAGATCAGAATTCTTATAGGTAGAGATCTAAATAGATAGATCTATAGTGTCATCTTTCTAGCTGCAATGCGTCCTAGCCATGACAGAGGACATTGAGACCATATTTGGATATCACTCTCAAGTTTACAAAGCAATGGTGGATTATTTGTTTTATATAAAGAAGTTGTACAAAATGTCAATTTAATTACAGAGTAAGAAAGAACCCGTGGTTCCCATAGAATGGTAAGCTGTAGTAATTTAACTGTCTGTATAGGAAGCCCTATATTTAATGCAGTGGATTTGTGCTGGTTCACCTCTAAACCCAAGATTTTACCAAACTTGCCCAGAGTATCAAACAAGTTTGAAAGTGAGGTAAGGAGAGATAAGAAAAAAGAAGTATATTACCTGCAAAAATAGCAGATTTGTGCTCATCCCCCCATCTTAATTCCACTAAAATCCACATTTTGATAAGTTGCAATAGCAGGTCAACTGCTAGTGCAATGATGGCAGGAGAAATATGGTGGCCCTGTCTTTTTTTTTTTTTTAATAATAATTTTATTGATAGATGCAAAATTTAATATTACAACAAATACAATATAAAAAGAAGATTTGCAATCTCAGAATTTCATACAGCCTGTAACAGTATAACATTTATCTTGCATTACACTTCAATTCTTAGGTTACCTCTTGCACTTGAGGTCATTGCCACTTAGAATTACATCTTTTTTTTTTCTCCTTGTTCCCTTCAGGTTCCCTACCCACCCCCTTCCCCAAACGACTGGTAAGTCCTAGTAGCCTATGTTATGGACTATCCTCCATTTCAAGCACTATACCTTAAACTAGCATGATCTATTCAGGCAACATAATTTCTATCTCTAACTGCCTAATCATCCATTAGTCTCGTGTAGTTCATCCTGTTCCTCCATTCTTGTAGCTTAGGTGGATCTTTATTTTTCCAATTGAACAGGATCGATTTACGTGCTATCAACAGCCCTTTCATCGCTTCTCCTATTCTTTTTTTTTGTGCCAATTACCCCAATTTTAGTTCCAAGAATACAATTTTTAGCGTTGTACGGTAGATATATCCAGTAGATATTTTTATGCATTCAAGAATGGTTTCTCAATACCGCACCAACTTAGGGCATCGCCACATCATGTGTATTAGGTCAGCATCTATCAATTCACATTTTGGACACTTTACTTTTTCCTGGCGACCAAATTTATTTAAGATTTTTGGGGTATAGTGCACTTTATGGATTAAGAATATTTGAGATATCCTGTATGATAAGTTCTTCGTAGTACATTTGATCATAGATAGTGAATCATTCCATTCCTCTTCTGACAGGTCAATTAAGTCTTTTTTCCATTTCTCATAACAGTATGGGGCCTTACACTTTGATTTTTCAATATCTAAACCTTTACGCAGTTTAGAGGTCAAACCTTTAGAGTCCTTCTGAGATCTGAGTATATTTAGAATGGGGTGTCGTACCTCCCTAAAATCCACCCTCGTTAGTGATGCACCAAAGGCACTCCTGAGTTGGGCATATTGTAGCCAATCCCCGCTCTCCATCCCGGTTTGCTGGGACAACTCTTCAAAGGTTTTAAATCTATTCCCTTCTATGGTCCTGTCTAGTTTTCTTATTAATCCTTTATCTCATTCAATCAACAGCCCTTCAACCAAATCATAGCCGATATTGAAGACCCAAAGCCCATGCAATCAAGATCATATTTTAAACAGTCCTAAATATAGCAAATCAAATGCTTTTTGTAAATCTAAACTCAATAGCATGCCAGATCTCCTACCCCCAATCAAAACCAGATTCCATAACTGAGATTATATCAATATCTATCCCCTTCAGGTCATTAGCTTGCCTATAAAGAATAAAGCCCATCTAATCGCTATGTATATATGCAGCAAGGAAAGTATGGATCCGGGTAGCTTAAATTTTAGTCATAATTTTCAAATCCATATTTATTAGGGAAATGGGCCTTTAGATGGATATTTCTGAGTGGTCTTTTTGTGGTTTAGGAATTCCCTTGATTCCTTTGGCATTGTGGGAACATGCCATGGATATAATGTGGCTGAGAAAAATATGTTTCTTTCGTAAAAATTAGATCAGCTTTTATCAACTTGTAATAGAAATGAAACCCTAAGCATTATGGAACACTACATCATAGTGAGTTACGAGGGGAGTTTGCCATGAGACAGAAGTCAAAAAAGCTCTTCAATTAGAAAGATGAAGTCTGGAAAGATAGGGAAGGGAATGGGTTCAATGGGTACACACATATATACAAACATATAAGACATAACAGTAAACAGCCAACATAGCTAAAATAAGATTTTAATTAGAACTAAGGCAATAAAATACAACATACCGTATTTTCCGGGCCATTAGGCGCACCGGAATATAAGGCGATGCGCCTTAGTCCGATGCGCCTTATATATGTAATAATTCCATATATAAGGCGCATCGGACTATAAGGCGCAGGGTCGGGGGCGTGGCGGAGGTCCGGGGGCGGAGCGGAGACCCGACGGGACGCGACGCCGAGAAGAGACGCGGCGACGCGGGGAAGGTGAGTGGGGAAGGTGAGGGGGAGGTGGAGGAGGGCAGCGGACCATACTTACATAGGTCCCCGCTACCGGAGACAGCAGATCTCCAGCGGGAACTGCAGACCACGCGGCACGAACAACTTCTCCTGCTGGAGATCTGCTGTCTCCGGTCTCCGGTAGCGGGCACCTATGTAAGTATGGTCCACTGCCCTGTGCCATACATAGGGCGCACCGGACTATAAGGCGCACTTTGGATTTCCAAGGAAATTCAAGGCTTTTAAGTGCGCCTTATAGTCCGGAAAATACGGTAATACCAGTCCAAGAACCTAGCAGTCAGTTGTCAATGACTGCAGTACTAGCAGTCCCGTAGGGGGACTTGGGTGTTAATGGAACCTGGAGCCCCTCAGGCTCTTTTGCATAATTTTTTAAACCTTTTTTTTTTTTTTAAACAAAGGCACAAGAAGTTTAAGGAAGGGAGGATCCTGCCAGAGGGGGCACGCACCAGCATGTACATGTGCTTGGTTTACAATCTTTAATCCTGCTGGTAGATGTCCTTTAATGTCAGGGAATAAACCTGTAGTGCTGTTGTAGTTGAATAATGTAGCTTCTTACAAAGGCATAGATCAGAAACCCATAAATCCAATTCAAATGTTTGAGAGTCCTGTACGATGATGCCTAGCAGGATTTTCCAAGGGTCAGGTTTACTTATGCCAAAAGCTAGCAACAAATCCAGTTGAGATGAGAGCTTCTCCCCTTCCTGAAACAAATACAATACTACTGTCTGTTGTTATATTGAAACAAGAGCATCAATGGGAAGGTCCAGCGATGTGTAATAAAGTAATGTTGAAGAACTTGCAAAGTAGGATGCAGTGCACTACACTTATGTATCATGGAAGGGACAATATCTGCAAAAATCCATAAAGAGTCCATAAAGAATAGCTTAGGAATTTTCGTCAACTTTTCCATGACTATCTCTTTGATGGAGTATTAACTGAGCTTGACCATGATGTCCCTTGGTAGTCCATCGGACTGAGTTACCATCAGAGCCCAGTAATCTCTGTCTATTTCCAGGTGCTCCTCATCAGAAATGATCTGTCTTATCAATTTTCTGGTTGCTCTCTAGTTTGGTCTCAATAGTTAAGACATTTTCTCCCACTTTGTATTATTCGTTATGGATGTCCGTTGGCTTGATCCTAGCTTATCGAGTTCTCCTTAGAGTACCTGATTCATTTTGGCCTGAATGAACTTCTCCATGCAGTCATGGGCTGTTGCTGTGATCAGGAGCTTTATGTTGGATGTTGCGGGTGTCATAGAGTCCCAGAAAGGTGATGGGGCAGGCTCTGATGGCTTTGGGGAGCAAAACATCTCCGGTATCTCCTGGGAAAGAGTCTGCAGACCATGCGGGAAGCTACAAGGCGGAAGATGGCACTGGAACATGCGGCGGGAGATTGTATATTGTTATTGCCACATAATTTAGGCTAAATTCATATGTTACACATGCCTTTGCATATTTCCTTTTTGGCATTGATATAGAGAGAAATTCTATTAATAAGCACTTTAGCATATCATCTATACTTTCTTCACAACTTACATATCCCATGTATGCAATGGCGGATCTTCATAAGGCCCTTTTTGAAGAACCGCCATCAGTCTTGAAAAAAAAAAAATTCGGTAATCACCTTCTGCCTTCTTTTCCCCGGCCCCACAGATCCGTCTTCCGGCCCGAGTGACATTTCAATAAAGGGGGCATGTTCTGTGGACATTTTATTAAAGGGGGACTGCTGTGGACATTTCAGTAAAGGGGGCATGTGCTGTGGACATTTCAATAAAGGGGGCATGTGCTGTGGACATTTCAGTAAAGGGGGCATGTGCTGTGGACATTTCAATAAAGGGGGCATGTGTTGTGGACATTTCAGTAAAGGGGGCATGTGCTAAGGACATTTCAGTAAAGGGGGCATGTGCTGTGGACATTTCAGTAAAGGGGGCATGTGCTGAGGACATTTCAGTAAAGGGGGCATGTGTTGTGGACATTTTAATAAAGATGTGCATTTCATGTGGACATTTCAGTAAAGGGGGACCCTGCGGACATTTTAGTAAAGGGGGACCCTCCTAGTAGACATTTCAGTAAAGGGGATCCTGCTGTGGACATTTCAATAAACGGGGGCTTTACTGAAGGATCTTTCAGTAAAGGAGCACTCTGCTGAAGGACCTTTCATTAATGAGGGGCGGCTGCTGCTGGACATTTTATTAGAGTAGCGGCTGCATTTTCCCCTCGGGCTTGTACTCCAGTAAATAACTTTCCCAGGTTTTTTGGGGGGTAAAATTAGGATCTCTGTCTTATACACAATTATTTAAAGTATGAGGGGAGTTCCGCAGCAGAGCACAGAGGCAGGGGCAGCATCCACGTCTGCTGCATTGTCTGGTAGATCTGGTCTGGGCGGCAGTCATGGTGGACGGTTTCATGCAGTTAGGGAATGTTCAACTTTCCTATATAGATGGGTTATAAGAACACAATTCTAGTTCATCATTAAATAACTTTTATGAACAGTACAAGATTAAGGGTATAGAGGATATAGAGTTGCACTTATGTCCTGACATTCGGCCACAGGTTACGTTGGACACTGGGGGGGCGCTAGTTGTGTGAACAGCCCGGGCCCATGGGACACTTAATCCGCCACTGCATGTATGCCAGAGCAAAACCAATTTGGTATACAGCTATCGTATAATGTATAGATTGATATACTGTTATCGTACACACTAACAGTACATAACAAATGTGTGATGGATGTCACAAAAAATTTAAATTTGAGCTTTCTTTTTTTATAGCAAGAGATGCCTAAAACAAATGACTTAAACTTTCACTGAGTGGCTTTGTATTTTAAGGCCAGTGAAGGTTATTTTTAATCTCTGGAAACCCCTTAAACTCTTGTCTTGCTTCTATATCTTATTTCTGTGTTCACTATTCCTGTGGGGCTCGGAAAAATGTGAGGTCATTGTGTCTATCACTACTAATCCTTCTTACCATCTGCTGCGGAGAAGTCAAGACCACTGAGACCATCAAGTTTCCACTAAAATGAATTATGGGAGAACAACGAATGAAGACATGACTAGTGAATGCTTTATTTCCATACATATTATTATCAATATGTGTTTGATAAATGGTAATAAAAAGAGATGCACCTGGTTCTTTGCTAATAAACTTTGCTTATCATTCTTTATTACATGTACTATATAATGGAGCTGATACTTTCTAGTGTTAAGATCTGACATCTACATTTTGTGGTTTTTATACACAAAAAGTGCTGAGGTTTAATTCACGGAGCACATCCAACATGGGGGTTCTTGGAGGCACAGGAAGTGAGTTAGAGTTAGAGTCAACCTGGTAGCGTATTTATAACCATCGGACGGTTCGTGGATAGAGATAAGAGAACAGCGCAGGTTAAATTACTTAATATTAATTGCCTTAAGGGCACACTAGACAAAACAGTACACACAAAAGATTATATATATATATATTATAAACAGATATATATATACACAGATACAGGTGCAGATTACATGTGTAGGACTACATATGGAAGCAATTGCGTTACTTTGTGCAGAACTAATGGGAAAAACATAGTTCACACTTGACGATTCTTCCTGCCTGATCTTGTGATGGTAATATCCCTCAGAAAAAGAACAATGGACAAAAGGGGTGTCCTGGTTGTCTTAGGTTCAGATACACCCATTCACATCCGTGGGAGTGCTCTTGGAACCCTCCTACCTTGGATCAGTTCCAGGACCTTGGAGGAGTACTATCTTCTCCATGAGAAGTCATAGGGTCAGGGTTCTGGTCTCATTGGATCCAGATGAATACCTGGATTACATTGAGACCAGTCATAACCTACGCACTATGATCCCATTGAGAGTTATTTAAATCTCTGTTTCCAAGGTTGCTACACCAAACTGAGACACAGGTATGTATTTCACTCGCTGTCTAGATTCCAAATATGCATTTGTCCCTGGGCTTGGATGAATCATAACTCCATAACTGACAAGCACATGGGATTTTATTATCATTTGTCTGAAAGTGGAGGGAACTGTAAGGACCGCCTGGAGTTGCCAAGACTACTGAAGTGTTAGTTGATGGTGACCTCGGACAGAGCCAGAGACCCTCTTCAGTCTTTGAAGTGGGACTTCCAAAGATTTCATTTTTTATTCAAGATGACAAATGTTATTCAAGATAGATAGGGGGAAACGAGGGATATTTGGGAACAAAACATGTGACCTTGTGCATGTTTATTCCTATATTTCATCAATATTTCTGGCAGCAGGGGGCATTTAACATGGGATTCAGGGGGGCATGTTACAGGGGCTTTGGTTATGCCCTCCCCCCCCCCCCCCCGACACTGCAGTTGCATAAAGTTTAAAGCGAATGTTTCACCCTCAGTATAGAAGCAGTGCTCCTAATAAAAACATTACTGTATTCATACTGCTGCAGGTAGCTACCCAGCAGTGTTAATGCAATGCCATTCAAAATAACTGGTAGAATTTCTTTATATAAGGAAGAAAGGCAAAAAGAAGAAACTGGAACATACTTATTTAAAGAGGACCGTCATGCAAAATAACCCCCCTAAACTAAATATATTTTCATAAACTGCCATTAGAGAGCATTGCCTCTATCCCTTCATTGTCCCTCTACATGCCTGTAAACCTAAGCAATGAGGTCCTAAAGCTGTATGCAAATGACCTGTGAAATGTCCAATGAAGCATTAGCATATTCAAGCTGTCCAGCTTATTCATGAGTGGGAGGCACAGCCACACCCCCAGTGCATGACTGACAGCCTGTATAATGATGTGCTTCCTGGTGCTGCCGGCCACACCCCCTGCAGCCTGTGTGTGCATGTGTGTGTGTATGTGAAAGATACAACAGCTCCAGGATGCAGCCATGTTATAGCAGAACATATCAGGTACATGTGTAGCTGATGTCTGTGTATTAGGAGGATGCAGCATGTCAGCAGATGCAGCACACACACTAGCCATGCTTTACTATACATTACACACAGACATGAGCAGTGGGAGGAGTAACAGGGGTGACATCACTGCCTCTGACCATGTGACCAGCCTCATTTACATAATAAAGAATCGATGATTTTGCAATGATTAATGTATGAAATAACTAGATAAAGGCTGGGATGGGATCCTTGTGAGCTGCTCTTACAGGTAGAGGTGACAGGACAAGTGACACAGACCTGATGACAGGTGTCCTTTAATAAAGTAATTACAAAGTTTACTATTATCATCTGCACTATTGATTTATGCAATTTTGTTGAAAGTTTAGATTCATTCACACTGCGGAAATCTTCTTGTAGATGCCAGGATTCACAGGCTTCTATTAATATTTTATCAGGGAATAACCTACTCACAAGACAGCTCACACATACTAAAGTTAGTATGGAACAGGGTTACTATTCTTTCTTTTTAGTTACTACATGGTCACATGTTTGCATGTCTATAAGCCTGGATGCATCCACTTACACAGTGCTGCGTATTTAGTTATGCTCTATTTAGCTATGGCTTTTCTATCTATCATCTCTCTATCCAAATGTAATATAGTATATTTGCATATTTCTTTTCAATACATTATTGCCTGCAGTCTCCTAATCAGTAGCAGCTGAGGTTACTATAAGGCCCCTTCCACACACGCACGGCCCGAACGCTGCACCGCGGGAGTGAACTCAGCATGTCAGTTCACTCCCGCGGTGCAGCGTTCGGGCCGTGCGTTCCCGGCAGCTTGCGTTGCGAGTGTGATGCGAGCTCATCGCATCACACTCGCTAGTGTGGAAGGGGCCTAATGGTTACTATAACTAAGGTTACTATAATGTTCTAGTTGCAAACAACGACAACATTTTGCCACCTGTATATATTTAATTTGCAATGTTGCCTGTTTTCTAAGTTGTTTTGATAGAGTATCCATATGTATTATAATAAATATTTTTGCATCTTGGTACTCACTAGTTCCACTCACGTTCTAGTTCCATATGGCTTTTCAAAATGTGACCCTACTTCTTAAAAGTTATCTGGCACCATCTTGAAATCCTTGTGAAAATACCATCAAAATTGAAATAAATGGTACTCCAAACGCTCTATGTGTTGGGTTACCTTTATAATCTCTGTGTTTTACCTATTCTATTGTTTGTATATTTGAGTTTTGACATCTTTTCTCGGATATTTATCCGTACAGATATCACAAAAGTCTTCTATTCACACACATAAATGACAACTTTAAGCAGCTCAGTTTCCTTCATCCCACTCAGCTTCTTGTCCATCAAAGCTGTTGATCTTGGCATCTCTGGTTTGACTTCCCATATGGACATTCTTGTTGATGTGATATGTCTTGAGTTTTTCATATCCTAGTGATTACATTTCCTGTGGTTGATGACATTTGTTGCCAAAAAGACACATTTGATATTAAATCATAAATGTTTTTATTAACTTCCTTCAAAAAAATATACTATACCTCAATACTGGTCAATCTCAGAAGCATATCTGGTGGCTTTCTCAACGAGTCACAAAGAATAGCTCAGGCAATTGCTTTAGTGTAACTTAAGCTGTCATGGACAAAAATTAAGTTAGTTAAGATATATATATATATATATAACATATTGGGGGTCATTTACTAAGGGCCCGATTCGCATTTTCCCGATGTGTTACCTGAATATTTCTGATTTGCGCCGATTTCCCCTGAATTGCCCCGGGATTTTGGGGCACGCGATCGGATTGTGGCTCATCGGCGCTGGCATGCACGCGACGGAAATCGGGGGACGTGGCCGAACAAAAACCCGACGGATTCGGAAAAACCGCCGCATTTAAAAAAAAAATGTGTTGCGAAAATTGCACTAACCTTCACTCAGCCCGGCTCGGTGTATTCCAGTGCGTTCCGATGCTCTCCAGCGCAGCAGCGCCACCTGGTGGACGGCGGAGGAACTACCTTAATGAATCCCGGCCGGACCTGAATCCAGCGCAGAGAACGCGCCACTGGATTGCGAATGGACCGGGTAAGTAAATCTGCCCCGTTGTAGCAAATATTGCCCCTTCTTCACCTAGCCATACCAGTGCCCTCCTTTGTGTAGATAAGTAAACGTTTAAAACGCTGCTATCTACAGAGGTATGGGGAAAGGGTCCTGCGTACCATTTATTTTATTACATGTGAAAAGTCGCCGACTGCAGCGAGTGAGCGGGCTTGGCGCCAACCCACTTCCGGCCAGCCACTCTCCCCCTTTACGCCCCACTGGTGTGAAGGTGGCGGAGAGGGCTAAATAATCACAGGTGCTAGCAATAAGCTAGAATTTGCGATTATTTCAGGGCTTCTACGCCACTTACACAGCACAGAGGCCCTGATAAAGATGCCGCTCTGTATGGATGTAAGTACTTGTACCAAAGTAGAGCCTGTGATGCTATAATCCTGAATACATCATCAATATCATCAGCTTCATGATGATCTTTTAGATGCCGAGATCATCGTATAAAATATTTTAGTTTATATAATTGTCTCATCAATATGAGGGCAGGAGGGTAAAATATGAGAAGTGATTAACAGCATAGTATTGCGAAAAATATTAAATTGGAAGGTACAAGTTATTTTATTTATTAAAATTGTGAACTGCATGTTTTCTTTAACTCTGCCATACAGCTATGTACATCTTAATTGCATATACCTTGTGCAGATAGTATATGTATAGACATCATGGCAGGGGGCGAGAGCTAATAATGTTGCAGTCACAAATGCAATTTTTATGTACAGATTCCACTCCCCACTGTGAGTTTTATCTTGGCTCTGTGGCAATTAGAAACTCAATTTTGGAGCAATAAGTGTTTGAAGTCTGCCTCTCTCCAGCCTGTCAGGAATTGGGATAGAGAAGAAGCTGCTACTGAGCTGATGGTTTACAGAAGTACATGCACATTCTACATTTTTAGCTGAACCTGAGGAAGGGTGATGGATTGACCTCATACAATTGGATTTCCTGTTAGTTTACAACTATGGTGCTGGCAAGACTCCCACAACACGGTTAGAACTATAAGTTAATTTGGAGCTCTGATTTACTTTGAACATTTTCTTGATTGTTATGTTAATAAAGCACAAGTTCTTTGGGGAGAGGGGGGGGGCACCGGAACCCCTCCTGGCTCCAGGGGCTCTTACTGTTCTACACCTCCTGAATCACTTGCGACTGCCACTCTGTGCTGCTGTGAGGTTATTGGCAGAATGAGCAGAGAGGCAGTGGTGAAGTGCTCCAGGGGGCGTGTTTTAGCCAGAGCCCCTGGAGCCCAGATGGACTGTGGTGAAGCCCTTTATTTTTATGTTAATGAAGCAAAGTTAATTAACTAAAGTACAGTAGCACAGGTCCTATTAAACATATTGGGGCTTATTTACTATGTGTCCCGCGGCCGCATTTTGGTCGGGTTTTCTGACTTGCGGGGGATTGTGTTGCACGCGATTGGATTTTGCGCAGTGGCGTCGGCTTTCTTGCGATTGGAATCGGGGGACAGGCCGCCGGACGATCCGACGGATTTGGACAAACCGCAGGATTTAACTTTGAATTTGTGTCGAAAGACCAAGCACTTGCATGCACCTGGAAGATTAAGGTGAACTCCAACGGGCCTGATGGGGGAAGTGACACATGCAGGATATTGGACGCATGATCTTAGTGAATCACAGCACAGTGCATTGGAGTCGAGGAACGCACCTCGGGGATTGCACAGGGACGGGTAAGTAAATCTGTCCCATAGTTCTAACCATGGTACCCAGCAATGTTAATTTAATAGACAATGTTAATAGATTTTCTTTAAAGGACACCTGTCATCAGGTCTGTGTCACTAGTCCTGTCACCTCTACCTGTTGGAGCAGCTCACAAGGATCCCATCCCAGCCTTTATCTAGTTATTTCATACATTATTCATTGTAAAATCATCTATTCTTTATCATGTAAATGAGGCTGGTCACATGGTCAGAGGCAGTGATGTCACTCCTGTTACCCCTCCCCTCTCCTCCCCCTGCTCATGTCTGTGTGTAATGTATAGTAAAGCATGGCTAGTGTGTGTGCAGCATCTGCTGACATGCTGCATCCTCCTAATATACAGGTGAGAGACACAGACATCAGCTACACATGAATCTGACATGTTCTGCTGTAACATGGCTGCCTGGAGCTGCTGTATCTCTCCTATACACACACACATGCACACACAGGCTGCAGGGGGTGTGGCCACCAGCACCAGGAAGCACATTATTATACAGCCTCACATCATTATACAGGCTGTCAGTCATGCACTGGGGGTGTGGCTGTGCCTCCCACTCATGAATAGAGTGGACAGCTTGAATATGCTAATGCTTCATTGGACATTTCACAAGTCATTTGCATACAGCTTTAGGACCTCATTGCTTAGGTTTACAGGCATGTAGAGGGACAATGAAGGGATAGAGGCAATGCTCTCTAATGGCAGTTTATGAAAATATATTTAGTTTAGGGGGTTATTTTGCATGACGGGTTCTCTTTAACATATTTTTGTAGAGGTTTATTCAATTTTACAGCTTATTAATAAAATTTGGTATGATACCTAAAGCTGTTTTGAAGAAGCATAACAGTACTGAAAAAAACTTGACATTCAGGTAATTATTTGTACTTCTAATTCCAGGATATGACTCTGCTGTCTCAAAGGACATCTATCATGGGTGGGGGACATGACAAGTTTTCTGGCTTCTTTATTGCAGAAAAAATAACTTAATTTATGCACGCCTCCTGATGGTGGATCTTCATATAAGCGGTATGGGCAGACACTTGGGGCCTTTGGCTTGCGTGGGTCCCAGGCCTTCCGGCTTCTTCTCCCCAACCTTGCGGCTCCGTCTTCTGCTCTTCCTGGGCCAGAAGGAAAAGACGGAGCTGCAGGGCCGGCGGGAAGAAGCCAGAATGTGAGTATATATTTATATTTTTTCTTTCAAGAGGGCCCTGCTTTGGACATTACATTAATAATGGGGGACATCTGCTGTGGACATTTCATTAAAAGGGGGCATCTGGGGTGGACATTTAATTAAAGGGGGCCATCTGGCATGGACATTTTATTAGGGTGGCCATCTGGGGTGGACATTTTATTAAAAGGGGGAATCTGGGGTGGACGTTTCATGAATAGGGGCCATCTGGGGTGGACATTTCATTGAAGGGTGGCATCTCCTTTGGACATTTCATTAAAAGTGGCATCTGGGGTGACCATTTCATTAAAAGTGTCATCTGGGGCGGTCATTTCATTAATAGGGGGCATTTGGGGTGGACATTTCATTAAAAGGGGACATCTGCTGTTGACTTTTCATTAAAGAGGGCACCTTCATTGGACATTTCATTAAAGGGGGGCATCTGCTGTTGACATTTCAGCAACGAGGTGCGGCTACTGCTGGACATTCTATTATAATAGTGGCTGCATTTCCTACCCTAGGGTTAATACTCCTTATACTTTTTCCATTTTTTTTGGTTGTAAAATTAGGAGCCTTAGCTTTTATGCGAGTATTATGAGAGGGGGAGATCAGCTGCAGAGCACAGAGGCCGGGCGAGCTAGGTGTAACAATCCCCTACACTGTCTGGGAGATCTGCTCTGGATGGTAGTCGGGGTGGATGGTTTCATGCAGTTAGGGAATGTGATTGGCTTTCCCAAATAGATGTGTTATAAGAACAAAATTGAAGTTCATCATTAAATTACTTTTATGAACAGTATAAGCATAATTAAGGATATAGAGAATATAGAGTAGTAGTTAAGTCCTAACATCCAGACAGATGATTGTTTGGACACTGTGGGGGCCTAGTTGTGTGAACAGCCCGTGGCCATTGGACACTTAATCCTTATTCGCTGCAAGCCTTCTCCTGTCACCGGTGTGGGAACTATGAGAGAGCACAGTCCCACTCTCTCCACTCCCCGGCCCTCTGACGTCACCAGCAGGATCTTAGGACCCCAGCCGGATCCTAGGTCCCTAGCCAGCAGCAGGAGGAGACTTGCAGTAGGTGGCAAGCATAAATAAAGTCAGTGGAAACTGAGAGGCACTCGTGCACCATCAGCCTGAGCCCCTCCAACACTTTTACAAAGTTATTATTTTGGCAATAAAGAAGCCAGAAAACTTGTAAAACTAGTAGCCTGTTTAGGACACTCTACCACCAGTAATCTGGTGATAGATGTCCTTTAAGGTTCAGATTAAGGTGCACTTTAGAGTAGATGATTAGTTAAAAAAAATCTACAACAATAAAATATATTTCTATAGCTACCCCAAAGATGGCCTTACACACATTCACAATCACATGCAAAGCAGCTCAATCAAACCACATCAAGATTAATATGAACTGGTAAATGTTTAGTCATGAACATAAAAGGCTATACATGAAATATCATACTGAAATGTTCTGTTCTAGCAACCACAAAAAAGGACAAACAAGGTTGAATGGCTTCTACTTCAAACCCTAAATAACATGTGGAAAAGTTACTAGTTTGGCAAAGTCATTTGGACGTCAAGCTCTATTACTAACAATACTAAGTGCTGCCAAGTTACATAGTGAAGGAAAGAACACACTTCAACCTCATTGTACTCATTAAAATCCATGATAATTATATATGTTAACACTCATATAGTGCTAGGTTGCATTAGCTACAAATTATATGTTTTATCTAAAAACCACATTTCTCATGTGATATTTTTCTTTTTGCTTGCTTAGGAAGTGAGGAAATGATTGGGTTTTGAGATAAATTATGTCACCCAAAATAATTTATATGGCTGTTTTTGGCTTGGTGGGGTACTTTATTGGTGTAAAGATTTTGCTTTTCCACACAGTGTCAAGGAATCTTACAATTGTTTTAAACTATTCATGCAATAGTTATCAAAGGCTTCCATGAAAGTTACAACATGTGCATGAGGTTTATGGGGTAAAGACTGGGACTTTTTAGACTGTAGTTCCACATGACAGCAATGGACATGCTGAATTGTCAAGGCCATTACATAGAATAACACATTTCAATTAACATGAACTAACTCCTAAACTTAAAGCGTAACTGTAAAGCTATAGTGATTTTACCAAATTATCATATGTGATTCCCCTTTGAAAACAAACAGAATGATACTTACTTTGGAAAGAAAAGGACGAGCAGTACAAAAGTATGGTATTTTCTCTTCTGAAAGTGTTTGACAAAAATGTCTCTCACTAGAGGTGAAGTGGGCGGAGACTAATATCTGTCAGTCTATGCCCTCAAGTTGAGGCCAGTTAGCTTGCCCACAGATCACATGATGGCTTGTGTTCTCTCTCAAAGTAATTTAGCATTAAATCTATTTTCCCACAAGTAAATCCAGTGAACACATACCGGAAGTATATGGTGACTAGCCTGGCAGCTTCCATCACATGGAGGAGCAGGGAACATGCAATAAGTGGTAGAAATCACAAGTAAACCAGTTACATGCAGTCTATAGCCTGTGTTGTGTGAGCACTAAGGGTTAATAGATTATCTGCACATAGCTGATACTGCCGATGACAAGGGGGAAGGGAACAGCAAGAAGAGCAGAGACAGACTGAGAAAGTTCTGTAGTATCACAAACTGGGATGGAGGAACTGATAGGGAACATGAAGATCTTGAACCTCACTACTCTGTGCAGTAAACATCTGCATTCACTGTGCTGCACACTTCCAGCTCTGCTACATTCACTGAAACATGGCCTCCTCCTCTGTGAGCAGGGAGCTGCAGCTCCTCCCATCCCATGAATCCGACCAGAAACAAAGTGTTAACAAGCTACGGACTCCAGGGCTTATCAGCCCATGGAGAGGAGGCGGCTATAGCATTAATGAGGTAATCTGAGGGGTATAGCAAAGAAACTGCTGCATATGGGTAACAAAGGTAATAGGCAAAGTTGTTTTACATCCCAAGAGATATTGATTTGTGAAAAGAAACCCTTTACAGTTACTCTTTAAAAAGTACTATATGGCAAAGTTTATATATGGCAAGAAGGTAAAGAGAAACCTTAAAGCTTCTAAGGTCCAAATCTTATCAGTTGTTCAAATGTGGTGTAAGTGTTGGTGCCTGTACTGGGCCACCATGTCAGCATGTGCTGGAGTCACTCGCTTACATCAGCTCTAGTTGCCTAAATGTCTTGCTATTTTTCCAAGAGCTTGTGCAACACTATTCCTTACACACTTGTTCTGATAATAAATGAGAGTTTTCGTTTCTCTGACTCCCACAATCAGACACTTATCATTTTTTTTCTGGAAAGATGAGAAAGGTTTCATTATGGCAAAACCCCTATTACTGTCTTACATTTTAATTAAAAAGTAGCAACCTGAAAAGTTTATCTGCAAAAACAGTCATAAAGATAAGAGAGTTACAATGTTAATTGTTTTTGGGATGACATGTATTAGGATAGGTTCACTTCTGTACCTGGAAATCATAACTCTATGGAAAACTGATAACTGCTTCAGATTCCCAAAATATTCAAGATCTTCAAATAACGCAGGGTAGAGACTAATTAAGAAAAATAAGTTGATATGGATTTTCAATGATCCAGGTCCTTTCATAACTGCTGGAAGATGAAGGTCCCTCTCTATGTACAGGACAGGAGCTTCTCTAGGGCATTTATACTTACTTGTATTACTATTACTATTGTATTACTATTACTTATATTTTTTTATTCAGTTTCAAAATGAAAAGAAATTTATTCTGAAAAAAAAAGAATATAAATAACAGATACTGTAAAACAGTCCATACATGATACATACATAATATGTAGGAATCAAACACATACAAAGGATCTGCATAGCTACTCTGCCCATAACCCTGCAAGTTATTTATAAGAGAACAGTTTTTTTCAGAAGCAAAGTACTTTTTTGTGTTCTATGTTTGTACAAGTTGTCTATGACTGCATTGCAGATGTATCCATATTACCTCTTTCCATAGATAAATAATGTAGCCGGTATAATATACAGGACACAGTTCACTTTCCAAATACATCTTGGGGTCTATTTATTAAAAGTTTGTCTTTCCCTAATATAAGACAAATCAGACGCCTTCTGAAGTAATTCTCTTGGGCTTATTCATCAAAGTGTCTTTAGGCTCACATTGAGAAATAAGCTCTGAAGAATAACACAGGGAGGCCCTCTATTTATCTTAAGAAACAGAAAGGAGGGATATGATGGATAGACTCATTTGTATGAGTGTATAATATACTAAATTTAAGAGTGACACAATATAAATTATAATATAATTACCATTTACTGCGCTTAGATTCTCATATTAATGTCTCTCATATCATATGTGATGTTCTGTAGAGTCTGCTTATTCCTGCAGGTTTACGTCATCCAGGATTTCTTTCTGGCATTCTGTGCTTTTATGTACAGTTATTTTATGGTCAAAATATTGGCGTTCTTTATTTCAGTCATTAGCAAAATCCTAAGAAAAATATTTATGCAAACAAATCCCAGATTTCAGTTATGAAAAAGTCACGGCTATCAAATAATCTTTCTTATAAGCTAGTCCACAGAAAGCAGTCTAAGAATATGGATTTGAGGCTTTACTGAAAGTTGTAGGTGCTGCCAAGCTTCTGTTTTCCATTTCTACCCTCAATTTAAGTGATTTTCCCCAGAAAGCTAACTTATCCTCTACTTTTTTGATAGGTTGGGGTCTGTTTACCTAAGTCACCCGAGCCAAGAAATGTGTCTGCAGTGTTCTCCTGCACTGCTGGCTTTTAATGACTTTTTTTGTAAAAAATACACAAAAAGCATAAAAAGTTGCATTACTGCACATATGCCATGGGGGACTGGAGTGCCTTTGTGACTTTTTATGTGACTTTTTAAAAAGTTACCGATCACAAATCTGGTCTAACACAGCATTGCACCATCTGACCTATGGATAATTCTGTTGTTGGTGCTTCTATATATAAGTAGTACGAATTGCCCTGTGTGACTTTATCACTGTAAAAAAAACTAATGATAAATGTTACCCAATCGGTTTATATTGTTTGTGTTTCCCACAAACCTTAAACAGTTTGATATGATTTTTCCAGCATTGGAAAGAAATATGCTACTTGTTTCTCTGGCAAAGGGGAGATCAAGCATCTGATAGACCAATGGGTTGTGGAAAAGCTTTTACTTTCTTTCCATATTGCCACTATATCAAGTGCATACAACTGTTTGCTGTGGAAGGATAAATATTTACAGGGATTAAAGCTCAGTTGTCTCTTGATGAATAATTAATAGGGGAAAGTCATGAATAATAGATAATATAAGTGCCCCTGAGGGGGAGTTAGACTCATTGTTTCTGATGTAGTTGGCTGGCATTAGGAATATTTCGACTTGCATCATCTAAGTGCAATTAGGATCAACACATTAGCACTTTGGTGTGCAAGAGTCATGTCACTGGGTCTGGTGTAAGGCTCATTATATTTTAATGCATCATGCTTTAGCAGAAGTGGTCACAAATGATTTATAAGGCTTATGTAATGTGTTTGGTGGGAATAGCTTGCATATAAAGAATGCTCCCTAGTGACAATATACTTGTCCTTAGGCTTTCCCCTTTCTTCCCTCAACAAGAGCCAACTACACTAAGTTCTCAGAGCAATGTAAAAGAGCCAAAATCATTGATTCAAACCACAGCAAATCATCAGAGTGACTAAAAGAGGCTTTTTTTAACTACTGCTTTTATTGCTGAATTTCCTGGCAGAAGTGACTAAATGTGGATATAAAACGTAGTACAGTTATCTCAGAGCTAAATATAAGGCAATGAGCTCATCCAGAAAAAGTGTGTTACCATTTAACAACTTTGGAATGTTCTTCTAGGTCCTTATCTTCTGTTTAAATGTTTCCACCACCTTCTTGGATGCACGTAGTACAAATAAAGTTATGGTTATTATGGCTTAATATGTTTTTATTTTGCAGTCATTTGTTAAAGTCTTAAAAGAATTAAATAGTTTGGTTTTAAAATTTTTGATTTTTCACCACTCCTGTTCTACTCCAAGTGCAAAGTGGATTCAGCCAGTGATGCTACTTTATAAGGTATGAATTGGATGGTCGATTACAGTAAAAGTGATTTCAAAAGTGAAACCCCAAAGATTTTCTACGGACATTATGAATTAAGTACATAGGAGAATAACCTGATCAGGTAAAGAAGCAATGGTATACCTGATGTGGGATTATTCTCAGTTCTTTCCAAAAATTCTTGTCCTGTCTTACTATAATGTTTAATAACTTATGCACAAAACTGATGAAATAACTGAGGTGTTGGGAATGGTTTCTGAGGATTGAGGACATCAAGCATTAAAAGACGCTTATGGGGGGGCGTGTCCGGATGCCGAGAGGAGAGACGCCTGAACGCTTGTCTCCATTCCCATAGATCCCATAAGCAACATTAAGCTTGCTTAACTCCCCGAAATGGGCAACAGGAGGAAGACTAAATCTCCCGCTACATCCCTGGACCGTTCCCCTTCTCTGGGGAGACTTCCCGGCGCTCCTGGCTTCAGGCTGCCACGGGACACGCTACAGCCTCGCAGCACGCTACAGCCTCGCTGCAGGACTCAATGCCTGGAAGGCAACCGCTGGCAGGTACTTTCCACCCGAGCTCTGCGGTCTCACTGGGGAGGTGGGATAGGCCCTACTCCGAGGACATGCTGCAGCCTGCAGTACAGGCTCTGACCCCTTCGCGGCCATGTGCTTCTCAAAGGGACAGCCAACGCTATGGAACTCCCTCTCAAGAGAATAGGGGCCACCTGACACCAGGGCCTTGGGAGCACAGCGACTCCTAATAGATTTGGTCCCTCCATCTGGGCCTGTGGGCCTACTGCTTCAAACCCACACGGGGACTACCACCTCCCCGAGGCAAACGCCTAGGCCTCTGCCCTCTCCTCAGGGGGATTTTATTTCTCATGTGCAGACATTTGGCAGTCTAGACCCGGAAGCTGCAGAATATGCAGCCACCCCACAAGCCCTGCAGCCATCATCACCCCAGCACTGCTGGTACCCCACCTCAGATTGGTTATTTGCTACAGAACCCCCCTCCCAGCCCCCAGCTGACTGGTGGATGCATGTACAACAACTGCTGACTAAGTTCGATTTTGAATCTCAGATATCGGAAATCAAGGAGACATGCAAATTGGCTATAGCTGAAGTATGCAAAGATATACAAATAGTGGCCAAGCATGTGTATACGTTAGAGGATGACCATGCAGATGCCTGCAAAGCCATTTCATGTGCCAAGATGAGACAATTCAAGTGCTGCGATCTCACATAGAAGATTTAGACAACAGGGGGAGAAGGCATAATATATGTGTGCGAGGAGTACCGGGATCCTCGGGCCCAGAAAATGTGTTTTCCGTTTTACGGGAACTTTTTAATTCCATTGTGCGCAACCCCTCTGATGCTCCCAACAAGTTAGACCGGGCTCACAGAGCACTTCGTCCAAAATTGACTACCAACCGTCATAGAGACATTATTTTCTGCCTCACTGACTTTTCACTTAAGGAGGAAATAATGACAAAGGCAAGGTGTATGCGGTATGTTGATTATCACGGTGCTCAAGTTCACTTATTTCAGGACCTTTCCTGAGTCACGTTGCAAGCCCCTACACCCCCTACTTATGGCCCTAAGAGCGTGCCATCCCATATCGATGGGGTTTTCCTTTCAGCCTTAGTGCCTGTAAAGACGGAACCACCGCAATTCTCCAAAGCATCAAAGATCTCCTGGACTTTTGCAAGACACTGGGTATCCCGACCCCAACGATTGAGCAAACACACCCCACCTCATCGATTCCTCCTCTACAACCAATGTGGCAATGGCTTCCGGCCCATGGAAAGGGGCGGGTCACCCCAACTCTGGATGACTCATCCACTGCTGCTACTAGGGAAAAATCTGTGTATTTTGGTGGCGCAGTGGCTCAGTGATAGAAAACAGAGGGTCGTTATTAATGGCACATTGTTAGATTGGGTTAAAGTTACCAGTGGGGAAAGACAGGAGTCAGTATTGATGTCATTTCTTTTAAATATTTTTATTAATGACCTCATAAATGAGAATAGCGTTTCAATATTTGCAGCTGATACTGAGCTCTGGAAAGTAATTAATACAGAGGAGGATAGTACAAAATTGCAGAGGGATTTGTGGAAACTTGAGGCGTGGGCTGACAAATGGCACATGAGATTTAATGTAGATAAATGTAAGGTTATGCACTTGAGTCGAGGGAATGAAAATTCTAATTATGTGTTGAATGATAAATTTCTTGGTAATACTGATTGAGAAAAATAATTGGGGCTATAGGTGCATAGCAAACTCAATTTTAGTGACCAGTGCCAGGCATCTGCTGCTAAAGAAAATTAAATAGAATTTTAAGAAGGCTAATTTCCTGAAATTCAGGGCTGCACTACAGGATACAGACTGGGATCAGATACTGTCACATGAGGATCCTAATGCTGAATGGGAGACATTCACATTTATCCTGGGTCATTATATTTCTAAATTCACTCCAATAGGTAACAAGTATAGACAGGCTAGGTTATACCGCACGTGACTTGCAGCTACAGTTAAAAGTGCAATTAATGATAAAAAGAGGGCATTCAAAAAATATAAATCTGATGGGTCACCTCAGGCATTCAATAATTACAAAACACTTACTAAAATCTGTAAGAGGGAAATAAAATCAGCCAAAATACAAATTAAAATACAGGTGGCTAAAGATAGCAAATCAAATCCTAAGAATTTTTTTAAGGTATTAATGGAAAAAAATGGGTCAGAGCAGGTTGGACCCCTTTATTCTGAAAATGAGGAATTGGTGACTGGAGACCAAGAGAAAGCGGAGATACTACATTTTTCTAGCTCAATTTATAAAATAGCAGAAAGAACTTGTGACATGGGTAGTGCCAGTGTGGGTGATGCATCCTCTAATATACTAGACTGGTGAATGTAGACATTAACCAATCTAGGCTCAATAAAATAAATGTGTACAAGCTTCCTGGACCAGATGGGCTACACCCCATAGTTCTTAATGAACTCAGTTCTTTTATTTCTGTACCGCTGTCTAAGGGATTCCCTAATGTCTGGTGTGGTGCCAAGTCACTGTCGCAAGGCGAATGCTGTGGCAATATTTAAAAAAGGCTCTAGAATTTTGCCAGGCAATTACAGGCCTGTAAGCTTACCTTCCATTTTGGAGAAAATATTGGAAGGGTTAGTAAAGGACTACATACTGAAGTGTGTGTCATAAAATAGTATAATAAGTGACAGCCAGAATGGGTTTACTAAGGATAGAAGTTGTCAGACAAACCTGATTTGCTTCTAAGAAGAGGTGAACAGATGGCTGGATGGAGGAGCTGCTGTGGATATTGTGTTCTTGGATTTTGAAAAGGAATTTGACACTGTCCCTCAGAGACGGCTGATGGGTAAAATAGGGTCTAGTGGTTTGGCAGGAATCATATGCAATTGGATTGAAAACTGGCTGAAGGATCGTATCCAGAGAGTTGTGGTCAATGATTACTACTCGGAATGGTCACCAGTTATAAGTGGTGTACCCCAGGGTTCTGTGCTTGGCCCACTACTATTTAATATATTTTTTTTAATGATATAGAGGTAGGAATTAATAGCACTGCCTCTAAAGCCAGCAAGATCTTGTATCAAAAGTGGTATGGACTCTCGGGATAGGGATGTAATATTACCACTGTACAAGGCATTGGTACGGCCTCACTTGGAATATGCTGTCCAGTTCTGGGCACCGGTTCATAAAAAGGATGCCCTGGAGCTGGAGAGGGTTCAACGAAGAGCCACAAAAATGATGGGTATGGAGGGTCTCAGTTATGAGGAAAGATTAAAACAACTAGATTTATTTAGCCTGGAAAAGAGACGATTAGGAGGGGACATGATTAATTTATATAAATATATAAATGGTCCATACAAAAAATATGGCGGAAAGTTGTTCCAAATCAATTCAAAAGACAAGGATGCACTGTCTCCATCTGGAGAAAACAAGGTTAAATCAGCAGAGGCAACATAACTTTTTTAGTATGAGAACTGTCAATCTGTGGAATAGCCTGCCTCAGGCACTGGTCACAGCAGGGACAGAAGAGAGCTTCAAGAAGTGGATAGAATTGGATAGAAACCTTTTTACATCTCAATAACATTGATGGTTTTGTTATATAGAATTTCCCCTAAATCCCTTCCTCATCCAATCCCTTTCCTTCCTAGGTTGAATTTGATGGACATGTGTCTTTTTCATCCATATAAACTTTGATACTATGAAAACTATGGGATGTGTCAAGATAAGAATAGATTCTTAGATAAAAAAGATAAGAATATAAGAATAGATAAGAATAGTTTTGCCTTTATACAAATCACTGCACAGACCACACATGGAATATTGTGTACAGTTTTGGGCACCATGTATCAAAAGGACATAGCAGAACCAGAACACATGGAGAGGAGAGCAACCAACATTATATGGGGAATTGGGGGACTAGAATACAATGACAGATGACGGCTAAGGGGAGACCTCATTACAATGTACAATAACTGGAACGGACAGTACCAGGATCTCTACAAAGATCTTTTCATACCTAGACCTGTGGCCAGGACAAGGAGTCATCCTACTGGGGGTCGGGAAAAATGTTTTACCTGCTTTGGGCCAATTGCAGGGATTTGGCTTTTTTTGGATTAATGCAATATAATGTATAGGTTGGTCTTGATGGACTGTTGTCTTTTTCTAGCCTTTTTTACTATGACTATGATACTATAGACTGAGTTATCACATCTGTTTAATGAGTTAAAGTCTTGATAAGCAGTGCTACTGTAGATCTGTTTGTGTAAATTTGTTTTTGAGTAGAACTGATACAAGATTGAAATCTTGTGCATTCTTATTACAAGGGAAAGGTTCATGGTCTAATACTGTATCTTAGGTAATTTGGTCTGGTCTTTCCTAACATGAATTATGTCTGTTTCCAAATAAATCATTTATATGGTGCTGTCCAAGACATGGGTGACATTGTCATCACCTATGTTTTCTGAATGTTGTTCTGCATAGTCTTTTATTCTCATCTGCAGAACTAATTTTACACTTCTAATAACATCAGTCTCTGAAATTAGCTAAGATTTTCCTTTAGTAAAATGAAATCATTGCAGGTGAAATGAAAAAATATAATGAAGTGTCAGAGGCTTTATTTGTTCATTACAGTTGTATTTCACCTTTCATGTAAAGTAACTATTAATCACTGTGTGGAGATCCACACTCCTAGTTGTACTTACTTAATATGACTGCAGTCACCTGCCTGACTTTAAAACAGTGTTAAACAATATACAAATCTTAAAATGAAGCTAAACATTGAACATGATTGCATTAACAAATAGTACAGATAATAGTAAACTTTGTAATACTTTATTAAAGAAAATATTCATGTTTCCCTATTCCCCTGTTTTTAGAAGTTTCTGCAAGTATAAGCTGATTTACACTGACAGCTGACAGATAATGAGAAGCTAAAAAAGTTTCTAATTACTACATGCTTTAAAGAGTGTCTCTGGATAGACTTTTCTACTTACAGAGCAGAATCATCAAGTGATATTTTACAGATATGGGAAGAGTTAATCTTTAGCCTCCTTTCCTTATAGGGGTTTCTTCCATTAAAGAAAGTTCTCAAGTTCCCTAGTGAAGTTTAAACAATAAAGATCACTTTTAATCCCTTACTTTACAATTTTACTCAGTTGTTTTGCTGTTTTTTACTCCCTAGACATGTCAGTGTAAGAATCCAGAGTGTGGGCGGGGACTCTCTAAGCAGACACTTCATGATTCCTCTGTGCTAAAAGAGAGATGAGATAGATCATCATAATGAAATCCATGAGATGGATATAAAACACAATGATACTCTCAGCTCTGCTCTCTCATCTAACCAATAAAAGACCGTCAGCCCTGCTAGTCCTTATCTGTCTATAGCTAGTAAGTAAGTCTCTGCACACTGCTTACCGGCAGGAAGTGCCTGTGTCTGAGCTGTTCTTCTAATGCAGGAGGGAGGGGTAGGAGGCACAGAGCACTGCATTGTGCAGACAAAAGAAGCTATTCAAGAGAAGAATCAGATTTACAATCGTATTCAGGGACAACCAAATTATAAACACCAGGACTCATAGGTTGGGATTATATCCATAAAATGCTGAAATTTTGTTAATAACAGTGAATTAGAGAATGTGTTATTTTGTTATCCTGAGTATATTTAAGAATCGTGTCTTCTTGGGAATACCCCTTTAACGATTTTCTATGTACAAACTTGAGAAGCCATTGAGGAGGATGGAGCTGGAAAAATGGACAAACACGTATTTCTTTAATAAAGTATATTGTAGAGCTCACTATAATTTATACATTTTAAAAATTTGTTTTGAAGGTTTACTTATTGTCAGACATCAAATAGTATATTTCTTGCCTAAAAACATCACATGTCCATGAGATCATACATATTAGACATTTAGTATGTAGGTATACTGCTAACCAAGTCTAATACAGTTAAAGGGATTGGCCACTTTCCGTAAATATATTGATATTATTTGTGTAATGAAAAATATACAATTTTTCAGTATACTTTCTGTACAAATTCCTCTTTTTTTTCTAGATCTCTGCTTGCTGTACTTCTACAGAAAGCTTCTCTATTTACTTCCAGTGGTAAGAATCTGTCCATGTCCATGTGCCATTATTATCACAGAGAGAAATAGGAGTTGTGTGTTAATAATGGCTTGTGCACCTGCATGTCTATCACATCACCATGGACAGATTATATCCACTGGAAGTAAGCTTAAAAGCTTTCTGTAGAAGCAAAACAAGCAGAGATCCAGAAAACGGCGAGTAACTGGTACAGAAAGTATATTGGAAAACTGTATAACTGTTCCTTACACAAACCATATCAATTATTTGCTGAAAATGGACAACCCCATTAAATAAATAAAACAGAAAAGTCCAGCTCACCCGGCACACCAAGCTCAATCCAAACCATCAAAGGTGCACGTATATCACTCTTAAATTGCTGTAAAAATAGAAGACATTAGAAGACATATGTAGAGATGGCCGAAGAAAAAGTAAAAGTCTTTGATGTGTTTAAGATGCAAGAGGATGCGACTCACGCTATTTGGCTGTAAGCCTTATTCATGGTCTAAAGGTGCAAACATCTCGCACCATTTTTAAAATGATCACGTGGTGAAGAAAACTCCTCCCCGATGATTATATGATTGTGCAAGAATGGACTGTTATCAGTCAGGATTTGGTCCAGAAGTTGATTGAGAGCTGCCAGGGAGAATTGCAGAGGTCCTGAAGAAGAAGGGTCAATACTGCAATTGACTTGCTGCATTAACTCATTCTGTCAATAAAAGCTTTTATTACTCATAATATGATTGCACTTGTATTTCTGTATGTGATAAAAACATCTGACAAACACACATAAAAACCAGAGGACAACAGATCATGTGAAAATATTATATTTGTGTCATTCTCAAAACTTATGGCCATGACTGTACAAATAAAAGCAGACATTACAAAGTAAAGCTTTTGTAATTTGAGTAAGGGCCTCGCTTGCAAGAGCTAACAATCTATGCGGGGAGATGACCCAATGGCATCCTCCATCCCTCTGTTTGACTTCTCAGCTGCCACGGTAAAGGGGTTGCAATGAGTTTTTTTTAAGTTCAGGGCAGATGCAGCAGGAGCCAGGCTGTGTGTTATTGCTGGTTTCCTGGTTCACTGACAGTACCCTAGAAATCAGCATGATGATATTTGTCTGTTTTACATTGAAGAGCATTTACCACCAGGGTGAATGATTGTAAATCAAGCACACTGACATACTGGTATAAGCCTCCACTGGCAGGATCCACTCTTTTTTAAACTTTCTATGCCTTCTTTTTTAAAGAAAAAAAGCCTTTAAAATTATGCAAAAGAGCTTGAGGGGCCCAGACTCCATTAACACCTATGGAGCCCCTCAGACTCAGACTGTCAGTGTGCTTGGTTTACAGTCCTTCATCCTTGTGGTAGATGTTCTATAAGTGCTTGCTAATAGGGACCATTGACCTTTAACTAACTGGTTAAAAAGTGTCAATAAAAACTACATCATACACCTGGCAAAAACACAACAAAGAGAAAAATTTGCCAACAAACAAATACATTTTTAGGGAGTTTTTTTGTTGTACAAAAGTCATACAACCACAAACACTTAGTAACTCCATAGCTGGGCTACTATGTCAAATAAAGCTAAAGTGTTTGTGATGCCAAAGGACCATGAGGCATGCACCTCCGTTCTTGAGATATAAAGTGCACTGTGTCTCTGCTCCAAATATGTCCTCTGCCAATCAGCGCACACGCCTGGCTAGGAAAGGCACCTTCTTCCACGCTGTTTTGAACTGGGACTGCCTCTGACTATTCTCTGCCTGACCCTTAGTGCTTCGCCCTGCCACTCCATATCCTTCCAGGGCCAACACTTACATTAATAGAGGTATTGGCCTTGCAGATCCCTACACATAGGTTATTGTATGAAAATTGATGGAAGCACTTGGATAATGCCCTTAGGATGTGAGATGTAGGTTCTTGATACAGTATCATGGAAATGTTTTTGTATCCTTCATGAGATCGTGTTACAGTTTGGGGGAATAGCTTTTATTTGATTTAGTTAAAAATAAACATTGTTATTATTTAGGTCACATAGATTAAAGTTTAAGTTATTGGTTGTCCTCTCGCTTTATCTGCCAAATTTCCATTTAATTTCCCAAAAGAAAAAAAAAACCTTCCTTATCTTCCATTACTTTCCATTCTTTTCCCTTCTCATTGTAATGGAATGCTTTCTAAACAGGAAATATGGGACGTGAAGATTTGTTGAATTCTCTACCACTCCTAAGACATCAGGATATGACACTGGATATAAACAAAATATTTTAATCCTGCTAAGCTCTTTACAGTCAATACTGTGGAAGTAAACATGCATGAAGACAGTTTCCCTTTTAGTCTAAGTGCATTTATTGACCGCTCAGAAAGCATTACACCTAAGACCTGACCTAGCACTGGCTTCCCCTGACATAACAGTATCAAACACTATATGAAAATGAAATTAATTAAAATGTTATATATCAGATTATTGACAAGTAGAAATTAAATTACATTTTGCAAAATGGCCAACAAAAGACTTTTGTTTTTAGGTATTACAGATATTCTTTATTCTGCATATACAGTATAGAAGGGACTTTATAAAGACTCCCATTTCATGTGTTTGTCTTAATGGGAAAAGAACAAATTGGTGCGTCTGTGCTGTCTGCGCGCCACATAATAAAAGCTTTGCGTGCTATGAGCTGGTGAAGATTTGCACTGTAAGAAGTGGATTACAATCCTGAATTTATTTGGTTACATGTTGACCAAACCCCATTTAAGATTTAGTTTTTATGTATGTTAAGATAATAACTAAAGATTTTTCTGCAAAAATCATCTCACCCATGAGCTATGTTTGTTGGATATCATTAACTTGAATGGAAAAAAACTGTAATATTAAGCAGTTTTTGCATACTATGTATGTAGCCTTAAACAACCTCTTAAAGTGTTTAGGCACAAAGCTAATTGTGACTGTTTTGTTTGAGTCCACTATCCAGCCCTGAAATAATCGAAAATAATAGATAATTGCAATTAACTACAATTATTTTCCCCTTTTTCTGCCACTGGCATGGAGGGGCGTGAAGGGGGGACGCGGCTGGCGGGGAGTGGGCCACTGCGAGTCATTCCTGCATGTGGTGAAATATATGTGAAAAGTTGCCGTCTGTGATTATTACCTGGTATAGAAATAAGGCCCCTGCCGGATACATCATGAGGCCGGAGCAAAGGGTCCGCCGGGCCATCATACTTCAGTGCTTTCTCTTGTAGTATTATGAGGGTATGCTGCACTAGAACCTTTGCTTGAAAGTATAGAAAACTGTTCTACACAGAGTGCAGACAGGTCCACAATACAAAATCATAGGAACCCCATGGGCACCCTTTCATTACATGCTCTGTAAACCTGCATTATCCATATTTACAGAGATCCCAAATTACAAAGATGATGGCCTTATATGTTCATATGGAGTAAGATCCTGCTCTCTTGTGACATATATATTCTTTCCAGCTTACTACTAAGCTTATAATTATGGCAATGCAACTTTTCCTAAAGTTGAATGGCTAAAAAATAAAGAAATTGGTACTTAAACAAGAAGATAATGGACCTTAGTAAGCCCTCCACAAAGGTCACACATGCCAACACCTGTGAGCCTGTGGAGATACTGTCACCTTTCAATAACTTTAACAATTGAAAATGCTTACATTTCTTTTTCTATTTAATTTTTCTGTTTTTTTTTTAGAGTAGCAATCCAGACTTCTATGATTTACAGATGTCTAATATAATAGTATGAAACTGAGTGATGATGAATATTACACATGTCCATTTATACTACAGCTAGTAATACTGGAAAAAAAAAAAGTTTAACTACTATATCCAGCGTTCAAGAATATTTTATGCACTCCCAGCTAATTAGTTAGTGCTGTAATTTTATCAACGTCTTTATGTTTTTACTTTTAATAACAATTGATTTAGTGAAAAATAACGTCATTGCTAACTTCATTCCAAGTTATTGAGATTCAGACCAAGATATGTGTTAGAAAAATAAATGATGTATACCAAAGAACCATCCAATTTTTCTTCAGGTTCTTCAGTGGACAAAGTTCAAAAGTTTTAGGGTGCGGTATTTATCCAAATAATTTCCTTCAAGAGCAGATTTTCTATATCCACATAGTCTGCCTGCTGTCTCTTTGTTATCTGATGAGATGGAAAGATACAGTTTAGCTTATAGTAATTGAATGCGGCAGGATCTATAAGGGTGATAATACTGCACTAGATGTAAAGGTGCGTTTATTGCCAACAGTAAATGAGGAAATTCGCCTTATGGAGAATCTGTTTACATTGGGACATCTGGAGAGCCTCAGACGCTGGCCTTTCTCCAGTCCCTGGGATTCATGAGCTACTTTGGACTGCAGTAAATAGCTCACTTTTTTGCATGATACAGTTTGTACCACTAATTATCCAGTGATAGTATAATGCTACCAAGATTGTTAACTGGATCTCATTTTCAATCTGTAAAAAGACAACTTCCAAAGCTAAGGAGTAAAAGCATTATAAATCTTTCTAGAAGACTGTAAGAGAGGATCACATTTTTTGCCTGTTTTTTCCTGATGTTAGGAGGTAATGTTAGGGTGCAATGACCAAAATGTAGTCTTTCTGTTTGTTTTCATCTGTTGTGTGCACATACCAAGAGTAGGGAGTGTCGTCCAGTTGCCACCTGTAGTTCAGCACAGGTTCTGGGTAGAATAAGGGCCTGCAACTCTTTCCTTGTCTAGACATTTCGTCAATGTGTTTCACCAGAAAGTTTTACTTACCCTACTCCTACACTTACCCTATTCTAACACTCACTGTAACACTTGGGTCCAGATATTGTTAGTACAGTGATTGTTTAAAGTTGCATAAATGAAATACTTACAAACTTTTTAGAAAATGTTGTCTTAGTCACTGTCTTGCTAAGAGTAACTAAGGTGTCAGACTACATAGAAGCTCTTTTCAGAAAGGCATGCATCCTATCACAAAAGCAAAGTCTCCTACCATCAGATTTGAGACCTAATTAACATTATAAGTGCGATTAAACAGCAATAAGGAAAAAATTACAAGACCAGTAATGACCTCAAACAGTGTTATACCTCATGTGCACATACTGGACTACCGAATGCTGTAAAGTTGTTGATTGTTAGATTCTAAAATCATACAGTCATTTTATTTCTAAAAAACAGACATAAAATATGATCCATTGTAAGTTGTAATTGGTTTCATTGGGGACTTTTCATTTATCGTTCACTGGCTTATGATGAAACCCTGCCCCGGCATGGAATTGCTCCAGAGCTAGCGACCATTCAAGCTCCCCTTTACGCACCTCTACAATCACTTAATGTGGAAGTGGCATAAAAGGACAAATAATCAATACCTGGTGGTTTGCAAGGCATTGCAATTATTTCTTGGCTTGTACACCAGAAAACTGATAAATGCCCCCATAGTCTGTAAGCTCCTTTGAGCAGGGCCCTCACTCTTATTGTTTTATATGAATGTGTTATTACTCAAAAATGTCTTATTTTGTTTATATACATATCCCACAATCTGTAAGGTGCTACGGAATATGATGGAATAAAGATTTATTATTATTCTGATGCTGCACAAAAGTCTGATCCTATCATATGTTAACAATAATGCAGTCCATAGGATAAAGCAATAGCACAAAAGAGAATTACAATATAAACAATGCATACAGACCATCGAGGCCGATCCCCAACGTGTTTCGCTTTAAAGCGCTGCATTAGGGGTCCAGTCTTACGAATTGTAATTATCATGCAAAATTTGTTTGTGTGTTTGTTTCTGTATGTTGGGTATTGCTTATATGCTTTATTTAGGTTACAGATTGGGAACCTATGTGTTCTTTTAATAGATGTCCTGCTGATTTAATTTGGAAAGTTTGTCTTTCCTATTAATTTTGAACTTTATTTTATATTTGTATTATAGTCTCAGAGATTACCATATGTTTGTAAACTAAAACCATATAATTGTAGGTATTTTCAGGTTTCCAAAGAACAGTCTAGCTATAGATAAGGAAATGCTACTATTTTATGGCAGTTCTTGTGTTTCTGTCACTATTTAATGAAGTACCTTTAAACACATTACTTGCGGAAATCTTTTTTGCATATATGTGAAATGACATACAGATCAGAAGTTCCATATACAATAATATGTAAATGTGATCACTTGATATCCCTAATAATAACTTTCCTTTCTGAAGCTTTAAACAATTAGAAGTTCTGAAGAAAATATGTTAATCCAGTCCATTGGAGACTTCACTTTTTTCCACCATCTACAAATCTCATTTACATTTAGTAGTAGTCAGTAGTTTAAGGGTTGATTGTCTGGCTTCCATTAATTCTCTTTTTACTCTCTGGTCATGTTATATTATAGTAAAGAGGAAATCCTATTTGGGTGTTTTTTATTTTATAAGCAATGCAAATGATAAAAGAATCACTTTTGCTTTTACATGAGTATTCGGAGGATACTCTGACTCCAAAGACATACAGATAGGGAATTCTGATTGTAAACCTTGCTAAATAAAGTGACTGGTGAAGGCTGCAGAATACAATATGTTGGTGCTATAGAAATATAGAGAGGATTAAAATTGTATATTAAACATTGAAGAGACATTTTTCTAAAATACCTGTTCCTCCTTTTCTTTATAATGACCACCAATAATTCACAAAAAGTGTGCCCTCAGAAAAAGCATATCCTTAAAAGCTCAGCCATTGACAATCATAATGTTTTCAGTAATGCTGCTTGTAACATTGGCATTTTATGCCGGATCAACATGTGTGCCCTCTTTCCCCATTGAGGTCTGTCACCTGGATGCTCCTGGGCATAAAGGGGTTGGCCACTTTTCAATAAGTCGGTTCCATTAGACATATCTCTGCATGTATGTGTCTTTACCTTTGTCTCCTTTGAGAACTCCAGCCTTTATCTATTCTCACCATGCTGCCCACAGTACACTATTTCCTATTTCTCACTCCTTCAGTCTGTCCTAATGGCGTCACCCACTGTGCCTCTCTCAGAGTCCATCTCACTGACAGACACAGGGAGAGGGGGCAGGAGGATTAGTTATAATCTCCTGATGCAGGTCCCCCCTATTCATCAGAGACAAACATGCAGAGACAATGGGGCAGATTTATCAAGTGTCTGAAAGTCAGAATATTTCTAGTTGCCCATGGCAACCAATCACAGCTCAACTTTCATTTTGTCAGTGCTCATGAATATTTTAAAGGGAAGCTGTGATTGGTTGCCGTGGGCAACTAGAAATATTCTGCTTTCAGACACTTGATAAATCTGCCCCATTGACTATGTAACAAACATCCACAGACAGTTTACATACAGTAATAAATTAAGTATCAAGGATGTTGAATCTGTTGATGAACATTAAGGGATTGTTATTAAGGCAGTAAAGGCACATAGACAATTTATGTAAAAGAGTGGCCAGCCCCTTTAAGTGCAAAGTGTTAAAGAGCCAATGATCTCCAGTGTATTGCCCCTCCCCAATCAGTACACACTTCTGATGATAAAATACACTTTCCTCCAGTGGGAGATGCCAGAGCATTTATAGTCCTTGAGAAAACATAACACTTTCAAAAGAAAGTAGAAAAAATAAGCCGGCTCACCCAACCATTAGACCGTCCTAGTTGTCCACACTCCGTGGGGGTCCTCTGGTGCTCGGATAACTATTCATAGTCAAGTAGAAAATCCAGGGAAAACGCGAGAATGCCGGCACTTCAGGAAGAACATCACAGGGTGCGGTAACAAAGTGTTGTCTTTATTGTTTAAAACGCCATGACACGAGGACTGATAGGTTGACGCGTTTCGACGGAGACCGTCTTAATCATAACCTGCCAAACGCTATCTGAGCTTGTTCCTTTTAAACTATGCGGTTGTCACGTGGATCGAGTCGCGCCCCCGAGTCACATGACAGAACTCCTCCCACCTTAATCACATGACCGGGGACGCGGCTCGAGAATGCACAGCTCAGATAGGTAAATACATACTTAAAAACTAGTATTACATAAAAACATTTTGGCGAATCCATTGGTATCAGTTGTTTACAATGTTTACCAAATGGGTATCAATAACTTTGTACAGAGGGAACAACCTATGATATAGCGGAATAAAATATAGATATAAATAATTCTTAATTTGGATCTCATGTTACACATATATAATATATCATTCAGAAAAAAACCCCCTTACGCTTATATCATTTGGGTTATCAGAAAGAATATAAAAATAATAATGTGCTATGATCTGCTCTTTAATGACATTCCTAGGGGACTTAAAGGATAAAAGGAATTGGCGTTAGAACGTGATACAGTACACATAGAATGGCATATGAACCCAAATATATATCTCATGTGTTCATTGAGCACTAGGTGTTGTGTTTTTTGCTTATATGCATATCTTACATATCTATGTGCTCAAAAAGCCTGTGATATATAACCATAATGTCAGGGTCTTTTGAACTCATAAAAGTGTGCTGAAGGTTTTTTAGATGGGCCACATCGGGGAGTATGACAGGGAATGTTGCATGAAGTTATCTAGTAAGTCAGAATTATGTCCTGTCTCTTATTCATACCCTGTGGGGTTCTGCTCTCCATTATAAAAATCCAGTAACTTTCCCTGTTTATTAATTTCCTTTTCATATTGCCTCCTCTAATCGGTTGACTGACTTTTTCAAATCCAGTCCATGTGAAAAAATTTGTAGATTTATTATGTGACTCTCTAAAATGCCTAGAGGCTGCTGATATTCCTACTGCTTCGTTGGTAATATCTGATAAATGACGACGTATTCTAACCTTAAGGGGGCCTGAGGTGTGTCCTATGTATTGGATATTGCACTTAGTACATTTAATGGAATATATAGCATTACATGTGTTGCAATTAAGATATGACCGGATAGGGTAACTTTTATTGGTGGTACTTGATGTTATATTTGTATCTGTTGCGATGTAACTACAGGCTTTGCACTGTATGTGTCCACATTTAAAGCAACCTTTGGTGTTTAACCACGATCTACTGGAGTTCTGACTTCTAAATAGACTGGGTGACAAGGACCCACCCAAAGTGGGGGCCCTCTTCGCCACACATTTAATGCCATTATTTAATATGGTATACAGAGTTGGATCCTGTAACAAGATTGGGATAAATTTTTGGATAATCCTGGTTATTTCTTTATACTGTCTGCTGTATGTTGTGGTAAACACTATGGGAGTTCCAAAATTATCTGTGTCTGGAGTATTGCTATTTTTATCTTTATGTTTATGCTCTTTATCTTTCAATAAATCTTCTTGTTTCATGTGTTTAATCTTACATTCCGCTTTCTCTATATTGTCTTTTTTGTAACCTCTTTGGTAAAGCCTGGATTTAAGATTAATTTTTTCTTTTTCAAAGTCATCATTATCTGTACAATTTCTCCTCAGTCTTATTAGTTCTCCGTATGGTATGTTCTGTGTCACATGTGGGTGATGGCAAGATGAGGCTAAGAGAGTAGTATTTCTCGCCATTTCTTTCCTATAGGGTATGCTTCTGACTCTGTTATTCTCCCCTATTAAAGTGACATCTAAAAATGGGATGGATCTACCCCCAAACATGGATGTAAATTTCAAGTTCATGGGGTTATCATTGAGATAACCTACAAAGTCTTTGAAGGATGCTTCTGAATCCCTCCAAACCCACACCAGGTCGTCTATGTAACGGCCAAACCATACTATAGACGCCTGGTGTGGGTTGGATGATGAGAAAACATATGCCTCCTCCCACTGTGACATATAAATGTTAGCAAGGGAGGGGGAAAATTTTGCCCCCATTGGAGCCCCCTCCACTTGCAAATAATATTTCCCATCGAAATAAAAAAAGTTGTTCTGAAGTAGAAAATTAGTTGCCAAAATGATATATTCCTTTAAAGCTGAACTATACGTGCTGTACCTATCCAAGTGTCTCCGTAGGAATATCAGTCCCAACTCATGAGGGATAGATGAATACAGGGCGGTGACATCGCACGTGGCCCAGCTAAAACTTTCATGCCATTCAAAATTTTTCATGATTTGTAATAAATGTTTGGTGTCACGTAAAAAAGACGGAGTGACTCTGGTAATCGGTTGAAGGAAATGGTCAAGCCATTCCCCCAGCCTTTCACCCACTCCCCCGATCCCGGCCACTATAGGTCTCATAGGTGGTGGAAATACATTTTTATGGACCTTGGGGAGTGAGTGGAAGACTGGAGTGACCGGGTCCTCTACATATAGGAAGTCTCTTACCCTCTGTGAAATGATGCCCGATGTTAACCCCTTATCTAAGATGTTAAATAGACGTTTCTGGACTAGGTTAGTGGGGTTAGACTCGAGGATGCGATAGGTGTTCCCATCCCTAAGCATATTTTCATTGAGAAGTTTATATAGGGCGGCATCCATAACTACTATGGCCCCCCCCTTATCTGCCGACCTAACGACAACATCAGGATCCTCTTTGAGTTGTTGTAAAGCTTCCTTCTCGCCTTTACGCAAATTCTGATGTGTGTGGTGTGAATCCCTCTTTTTTACTTTCTTATGTAGTGTGACAAGTTCTCTTTCTACTATGTCCTGGAAATTGTCCAGGACAGGGACACGGGAGTTAATGGGATAAAAGTCTACATTAGAAGTTTGATATCTACTGTTGACTGAATCGTTAACTTCACATTGTTCACATGTTAGTGATCTCAGTGTCAACATGTTTCCTTGTTCTTGGAAGGAACCCACATTCACATCAGACCTCATCAGATCTGCTATATAGTCATTATGTTTATTGTTCGCTTGTTCTGGGCTATCAATTTGACCCGCTACATCAATGTCAGACACTATTACATTGCTAAAATGTTTCTTTAACGTGATGTTTCGTGCTAGTTTGTTGATGTCCAGCAGGGTGTTGAACAAATTAAAGTCCACTGTAGGAGAGAATTTTAGGCCTTTGGCAAGCACTCTTAGTTGGTCTTCAGATAGGATCCTGCCGGATAGGTTCACCACAGACTCTGTCATTTGGGCTTCTTGGCCCGAGTTTTCACTCCCATGTCTCCTGTGTTTCCGTCCCGATCTTCTAACCCGTTTTTTGACGGCGGTTTGTTGTGAGGTCTCAGGTCATCTATTGATTTGGATTTATTCATAATATTTTTATTTGAGTTTTTTGGTCTGGCTCCGCTTAAATCTCCTTCTTTTTGAGTCGACATCTGGTTAGAGGACAAGCTATCCATAGAATCATCCGTATCTGAAAAACTCACTCGAGGATTATAATTTCTCCTCTTTCCTCTCTTGTTACGTTTTTTTAAGATTGATCTTGGTGTGTTCATATTGGTGTGCGTACCCTGCTCATATCGTTTCCAGACATAGACTTCATTGTTGCGATAGTCTATGATATCGCGTTCGAATTTCCTTCTTTTTGTCGTAGTGATGGTATCTTCCAATTCTTTCACTTTCTCCTCTATGGCTGATGTTTGTTGTATAAATATTGATTCTGGTAAGTTTTTTTGAAGTGAATCACGCACTTCATTGATTTCAGTTTTGACTTCCTGCAGGATTGTTCGTTCCTGTTCCACTATAAGGCGCATCAGTTTTATTGAGCATTCGCTCAGAACATCATGCCAACTGTCCAGGAATGATTTGGAGTACTCCGTGGTGGGGAATTTTTTGATTCTCAACCCTCTGGGTATCATATTTTTCTCAATATATGAGCTTAGTGTCTCGGCATCCCACCACACTCGAGCCTCCTTTTCACTCAATTTTAACAGTCTGTCCCATTGTACAAAATCTGTGGACACTGAATCTGATTCTGGGGAGCCTGTATTGAAAATAGCTGCCGCTCTATTTCTTCTGGTGTCATTCGTAGAGGTATTATGGCTCCTCACTTCTGTGTCCACTTCCTCGTGTTGTGACATCTTGTCTTATTATATGTTTATAAAAAACAATGAAAACGCATGTGGTCTGGGAATTACGGGGAGACTGCGGCTTTGGACTATGTTGTGTCACAGAGAAAACATAACACTTTCAAAAGAAAGTAGAAAAAATAAGCCGGCTCACCCAACCATTAGACCGTCCTAGTTGTCCACACTCCGTGGGGGTCCTCTGGTGCTCGGATAACTATTCATAGTCAAGTAGAAAATCCAGGGAAAACGCGAGAATGCCGGCACTTCAGGAAGAACATCACAGGGTGCGGTAACAGAGTGTTGTCTTTATTGTTTAAAACGCCATGACACGAGGACTGATAGGTTGACGCGTTTCGACGGAGACCGTCTTAATCATAACCTGCCAAACGCTATCTGAGCTTGTTCCTTTTAAACTATGCGGTTGTCACGTGGATCGAGTCGCGCCCCCGAGTCACATGACAGAACTCCTCCCACCTTAATCACATGACCGGGGACGCGGCTCGAGAATGCACAGCTCAGATAGGTAAATACATACTTAAAAACTAGTATTACATAAAAACATTTTGGCGAATCCATTGGTATCAGTTGTTTACAATGTTTACCAAATGGGTATCAATAACTTTGTACAGAGGGAACAACCTATGATATAGCGGAATAAAATATAGATATAAATAATTCTTAATTTGGATCTCATGTTACACATATATAATATATCATTCAGAAAAAAAACCCTTACGCTTATATCATTTGGGTTATCAGAAAGAATATAAAAATAATAATGTGCTATGATCTGCTCTTTAATGACATTCCTAGGGGACTTAAAGGATAAAAGGAATTGGCGTTAGAACGTGATACAGTACACATAGAATGGCATATGAACCCAAATATATATCTCATGTGTTCATTGAGCACTAGGTGTTGTGTTTTTTGCTTATATGCATATCTTACATATCTATGTGCTCAAAAAGCCTGTGATATATAACCATAATGTCAGGGTCTTTTGAACTCATAAAAGTGTGCTGAAGGTTTTTTAGATGGGCCACATCGGGGAGTATGACAGGGAATGTTGCATGAAGTTATCTAGTAAGTCAGAATTATGTCCTGTCTCTTATTCATACCCTGTGGGGTTCTGCTCTCCATTATAAAAATCCAGTAACTTTCCCTGTTTATTAATTTCCTTTTCATATTGCCTCCTCTAATCGGTTGACTGACTTTTTCAAATCCAGTCCATGTGAAAAAATTTGTAGATTTATTATGTGACTCTCTAAAATGCCTAGAGGCTGCTGATATTCCTACTGCTTCGTTGGTAATATCTGATATCTTGATCTAGGAGTTTTGTTTTCATCTTGCCCTGACCTGCAGTCTGTGCTAGTTATTATGTCTGCTACCTGGCATGACATACAATGGGGCACATTTACTAAGGGTCCGTCAGACGCATTTCCGTCGGGTTTTGCTAATTTTTCCGTTGTACCCTGAATTACCCCGGGTTTTTGGCGCACGCCATCGGATTGTGACGCATCAGCGCCGGCTTGCATGCGACACAAATCGGTGGCGTGGCTGTCAGACAACCCGACTGATTCGGACAAACCACAGAGTTTAACTTTCAAAATTTTGTCGCAAGATCAGCACTTACATGCACCGGCGGACCTGAACGGGGAAGCGACACATGCAAGAAATTGGATGCACGATCTTAGTGAATCGCGGCAGCTCCGAATCCTCATAGGACATTCCGTATCAGTGGCGTCAACGGGAAGGGTAATTAAAAGTGCCCCAATGTTTTATTCTGTATGACACCATCCTCCCATCAAGTTGACCAGCCTTGGATACCCACCAACCAACTAAACTTGGAGTACCTAGAGATGGTAGAAACCTTGTGTCCTTGTCACAGCAAAGTTCAGATCCCTGTACAGAATTTTTAGAGTGAATACCAATGGGAATATTTGGGCAAGGGCCTTGTATTTGGCACATAGCCAGGTCATGTGACACAATGGGGACATGTATCTTTATTTCTGCTAAGTCCATTGTCTTATTTTTGCAACTTTTGTCTTTTTTGTGACTTTTGTTGTCGTACACCATTGTCTACACCTTGTGCAGTATATCTTTATTTTCCAGATAACTTTCCAGAGGATTTTCCATGTGACTTATCACTTATATATCACTTTTTGCTTATTTTTTATTTAATTATTATTATTATGTTTTAAATGTTGAAAGTTTAGCACATTTTTTAAAAAATTCATACTTTTTTGCATTTACATTTTTTGTTTTTAATTTATTTGTTATTTCTAAGGGTAAGGTCACACATGGCGTTTTGGTTACGTTTTGGAATGCATTACAGCAGCTGAGGAGAGGTGATTTGCCTAATTACATTACTGTTATCACATTTACAATGTGTTTTGTAAATGCTGATGTTAACAGTAATGTAATTAGGCAATTCATCTCTCCTCAGCTGCTCAATTATACACAAAAGTAAAAAGAAACTATGATACAAGTCCCCTAGTGGGTCCACAACCCATTGTTTCTTGAACGGTCCTTAGCTCCTGCATGGAAGAAAGCCACCACTCAGGCTCTTGAGCATGTATAGGATGCCAGAATGGGAAGTGTAGAATGTGTAAATGAAATGTTTCTACTACTGTGTTACTGTGTTATGCAAGGGCTTTGTAAAAGTTAGATATCCAGGAAACTCTTTAAAAGAGTTCCTTTTGGCTTTATGGTGATAAAATTTCAATTAAAATCAACAGTTCCATAGGATGTTGTATAAATGGGTAATGCAATTTTAGCAAAAATGATTATATTATACCTACCATAACATTTATATGCAGTTTAACTGGCAACTGCTACCAAAAAAAGATGGACCAAGGTCCATGGGCCAATGACATCATAATGGAATTGTAAATTAGAAAATATGACAAAACAGATTAGATGGGAAATATAATTTCAAACATGCATGCCTTACAAACAATTCATAAGGAAATCACTACTGATCCAAGCAACAGGGAACACCTTCCAGGTCAAATACTGTACATGGTCAGTGCTATAACTTGATAATTCCTGTAGCAACTGATATCTGTTAGTTAAAACCTGTTTATCCTGCTTTCATATGGTCTTTATGACTTGTGGCAGACTTTAGTCATAATTGTATTATTTGAAATGATTCTTGACTTTTACATATTGTCAATGTTTCTGCTCTTCACCCCGGGGAGGAATACTTTGCCTATTAACTATTATTTTTCTCCCTAGTACATTCTTCTAACTTCTAGCTAAAATATACCTTTGCCTGCTGGTGGTGTAGCTTTTAGTCTTTGGGACTAACATGAATAGTCTGACATTAACTGGAATATGCTACCAAAAACAAAACCTATTACCCTAGTTTTTACGCAAAACATAATTTTTGCGTGACAATATAGAAAATATCAACAGATCATAAAATAATCATTGATCAAATCTACAAAACTCTCCCTTTGCTCTCATCTTGCTCCCGTCTATAACTCTCTACCACCAAGAAGCTGTTGTAAATTATATGATTAAATTCTATTAACGAAGCCAGATGGCAGTCCCCATAATTATGAATACATTATGAAAAATACATTTTAAAAATTTACAGTTCATTGAAAATCTGTAATCTAGATTAGCATAAACATAAAGGGTGAGATTTATCATTAGACAGTTCTATGTTTGTCTTTGCAGCTTTTAAAATTATGCTAATGAGCCAGAAAGACTGTGCAGATTCACAAGCTGTTATATTCTGAACAAGCTTTTCCCCCCTCCCAATCTGTGTTCACTGCTGCTGAGATTAAAATGTAGGGCAGCACGGTGGCTTAGTGGTTAGCATTACAGCCTTGCAGCGCTGGGGAACTGGGTTCAAGTGCCAGGGTCAACATCTGCAAAGAGTTTGCATGTTCTCTCCGTGTTCTCTTGTTTCCTCCCACACTCCAAAAACATACTGGTAGGTTGATTAGGTTGTGAGCCCTATTGGGATAGGGACTGATTTGGCAAGCTCTGTGTAATCTGTGTGGGCTATAGAAATAAAGGAATTATTATTATCATTATTAAGTGCAGTGTAACAACAGCTTGTGAAGCTGTAACATGCACATAGCCTTCAGTCTTATTAGCATCATTTTAAAAATTGACTTTAGAAGGATGGATGCCATGGATAACAAATATAAGAAGATTACCACAGTCACAGCGCCTGGATCTAGGAGTAAGTGTTTATAGAAACCCCACTGAAAGAAATTACAGGCAATTAAGACCTTCACTGCAGCATGAATATTCAGTATATAGTGCGGCAAGAGATCGGGAATCGAAGGCAGTAACACAATAAACACTGCATAGAAATCCAGCAAGTGTACAAAAATATTCAGATTGAAAGAAATGAGATAAAGCCGGTCACTCACCACAAAGTGCAATGCTTTATTCAGGCCAGCAGGAGTTACAGAGAGGTGCCGGGCACACCACAGCGACAAGCTGCTTTGCGCATATATATAGCTTTCTCAAGCCTGTGACACTCAGTAAGTGTCCCTGGTTTACCATGCTTCACTTTGATGCGCTGTAATACTTAATACAACATTATATAACATGAGACCTTGAAACTATACAGGCGGTCCCCTACTTAAGGACACCCGACTTACAGACAACCCATAGTTACAGACGGACCCCTCTGCCCACTGTGACCTCTGGTGAAGCTCTCTGGATGCTTTACTATTGTCCCAGACTGCAATGATCAGCTGTAAGGTGTCTGTAATGAAGCTTTATTGATAATTCTTGGTCCAATTACACCAAAAATTTTGAAACTCCAATTGTCACTGGGGCAAAAGAAAAAAAATTGTCTAGAACTTCCATTATAAAATATACAGTTTCGACTACAAATTCAACTTAAGAACAAACCTCCAGACCCTATCTTGTATGTAACCCGGGGACTGCCTGTATTGAGAAACTGTATTAGGCTTGTAGGAAGAAATTACCAGTCATATCTGGCCGTGTCAAGCCAAAAGAAAAGGTAAGGAATCTGTTTGAAGGATCCACATGGTATCTGCTCCTGATGGAATCTTTTCTTGATGGGTTCATAGCAGTCAGAAATGGTGTATAGGAAAATATTCCTACTTGATGCGGTGGGGGGAATATTTTCTTATACAGTCTCTGTAAGTAATTAATATTACAGCTACATAAACAAAGCGTTAAAGCATAACTAAACCCGGATACCGTAATATATATATTATTCAAGAGTAAATGTCGGGGTAGATGGAATTATACCAAGTGTCGTCACAGTCTGATGGAAAAAACAATATTATATCTGCTATTTTACATTAAAGAGCATTTGAGCCGTGGACTGTGTGAAGGCTTTCATTCCAGGCCTGGAACATACAACTCCAACAATTGCTTTTACATTCGGTGACCTTTTATTTGAAATAAATGTGTGTTAAATATTTGATATGTCCCTCAGATATTCATCTACATAAGAACACTTGAAGTGATCTAAGAAGTATTCACAGCTCAGGAAGTAATGGAAATTGTGATGACAGGATTAATGATTACAGTGAAGAACTTTGCATTTGCAATGTGCTTGATAATAGTCTAGTGCAGTGATGGTGAACCTTTTAAAGCCAGGGTGCCCAAACAACAACCAAAATCCACTCGCCTGTCGCAAAGTGCCAACATGACTATTTAAGCAATAACTTGTTCATAACTGCTGTATCATAGGTTTCAATCATATTTCTGTCCTGAAGACATCAATACAATAGGAAGAAGATGGAGAAATTTAGAATGTACCTTTCTTTCAGGCAGCCAAGGATGTGTCGCTTTAAAATAACACCGAGCATGGCGTGTCCCCACTGTATTAGACCACAGTAGAAAGCCTCGAGTCCTCTCTGGCAAACAAACTGTGCTGGGGTGAAGGTTTGGGTGCCCATAGAAAGGGCTCTGAGTGCCACCTCCGGCACCCGTGCCATAGATTTGCCACCACTGGTCTATTATCTTGTAATGTTGCTTATAATTAATACAGTTCTGGGAAGAATCTGCCCACCTCCAGGTACCCCTCACTACATGTTTGACACTTGTTGTTGGTTTTAGATGTTAAAACGCAAATATAATTTCCAAGAGAATATGTGTTAATAACACAGCATTTTACACCAATAATTATTAATATGGGTTCTCCAGTTTGCAAAAATGTTTGACAAATCGGTCGGACTGCCCTATCTTGGTCTCTGTAACAGTTTTGGTAACATACTAAAGCTAAGAATCTCATCATTCAAATTGCTTCAGGTTTGTGGCTTTTTGAGCTACAGAACCACGGATACAGGAATTGGATTTTTATCCGTAGCTCCCATTTACAACTATGTCTTTAGCGGCCTTTCTTGAAAAGACATAATTGGGAATGATTGTTGCAGCTATAGATGGTACATTACCATAGACCCTCAGTGGCTTTACAGGCTGTTACAATAAGCAGAACATGTCTCACATAACCCCCTGCTCTCTCCCTCTTCCCTCTGCCTGTGTAATCTAGCAGCATCATGATGTGCAGTGGTAGCGGGGACCTGCCCTGCTAATTGTAACAGCACTGAAGGGCTAGTAACATTCATCTACCATTTGATTTTATGATGCAGGCACATATCTTGTTTAATTCCTGTGCTGAGTGGTTTTGCTGAAAAAATAATTATAAAATTATGATAATGAGGCTCTGTCTCTCCTGTGGCTGGCTGGTGCTTCTCCTCTTACCCTAATTATGCACTGCTCAGAGAATGCTATATGCACTGTGTTGTCCCTGTGTTGTAATCAATTGCTGCAACATCAGCCGCTGCTGCGTATAAGTCCTCCAACTGTCTGGACAGTTGAGGAAGTTCTGTGTAATGTGTTTATGTATGGCAGCCAATCTGCACCCAGCTTTCCCAAGGTCCTGAATTTTATAATTGTTTGATGAGTAAAACCACTCAGTTCAGGGGTTAAACAAGATACATTTCTGCATCAGTATCACGACAGCATTCTCAAGGTATATTTGGTTCACAATGCATAAAAGCAAATGGTAGATTCCTTCAACACTTCCACTTGCTACCTTCTTATTCTACCATTCTGTGACTCTGGGAGCTGATGTTTCTTTAGATGTTTTCATGTAGAATACTTTATCCTGTCTGTATTTCTTATCTAGTGCTCTGAATAATAACATCCTGTTTATGGAGATTACTGTAATTTACTCATTGCTTCTTATTTTTATTTTATAAGATTAATAACATTTTCCACATGTATTTTTACATTATAGCTGCTCTGATTTTTAAGGTGCATCACTTTATTTAGTGATAAATATTTCTATCCCGGATCAGCAGCTCTGTAATATAACACATATCTATCAGAGCCACAGTCATTTGCAGATAGTCTTTGTCCCATACAAATGACATAATGTAACTGATTGTACATAGACTGGGATTTAGAAATGTGAGACCCCAGAAGAAATGTTTGAGGACCTCTGTGCTACATCAAGATTAAATAGAATTACTGAAATGTAAAATTTCTGTCTGTGTATATGTTGAGTTTGGTTTAATGTATATTCAATGATTGTTATGAGACTATCAGATATCTTGAGAGTTGAAAATGTATATGAGCTAATGCTTTATACAGTCACACAGGAGGAGAATTTCTACAGTAGTAACTACAAATGGGTTATAAAAGCAAAAAAACTATAAATAAGGTCCATGGTGTTATCTATAGCTGAGTGGTACCTAAAGGCCTAGAGAAAAGGCACTAAAGAGAAGCCCATAGAAGATACAAGGAAAAGATTATAGTCATCTTATTCCTGCTACACAGCCCTGGCTTATAATGGGCTCAGATGGGCAAAAATAGAATAAAATTAAAAAAATTGAAATAAATGTTATATATTTGTCTTTATGTTGCATTTAGTTGCTGTAGTTGCCTGGTTTTATTTGGCATGGTTTCAGAACTTTGCAATATGATACGACACATTAAGAATGAAATGCACAAACCTATGTTCAAAACAGAAAAAGGGAAACATATTTGGTTGAGTCCCTAGTGCAATGTGGTTTTTATGAGCACTGGAGGTGAAATCATTACAGCTTTCAGCGAGCATAAAGAAGAGTCTGGTGCTCAGAATCAATAGCTCAGACAACATCTAATTCTTCTGTGAGCTGGGCCAGGAAGAGGATGTGTGCGAGGACTGTTCCAGCTCACAGACTGCAGGTGCTTGTTGTCACTCCATTTTTTATCTTTATTGCTTATAAACTGCTGTGGGTTATACTCAAGACTCTTAGGCCAATATTATAGCTCATTACTGTAAAGCACGAGTCATGAGCCTTTAACCTCCAAGTGCATCACTATCTATAAGAAGCATGACTCCAAAAACACAGTGGTGAACAGATTGGCATAAGTTACTATCCAACATGTTATATAGATATTTTTCATCATTCTATGGGACAGACATGACTTTTGTTCATTTTCCAATGAGCCAAATTATTTTTATTTGTTTCAGATTTAATGGAAATCTACCATGTGGAATCTACTTACTGAAGTCGATCCAGTGGCAGATTATTTAGGGCAGCATGATTAAGAACTTGCATATTAACTACAGGGGTAGCCTCTGGCTATTACAACCCCCCCCAGTAGCACAGCAGAGGTGCCCCCTTGTGTGTTCGTGATGCCCCAATGTCTGAAGGCAGATGTGTGATGTCGGTGGCACAGCCACATGCTGTGCAGAGCCTCTTGTTGCCCCGCAGGCTGCAGGGATCCCTGACACAACAGGTGCTACTGCATGGATGTCTCTGCAATGCTACTGGGGGTGCATTATAGCCATAGTCCCTGTGGCTTGCAGAGGCTATGACGATGCCCCCCAATTCGCCATATAGTGGACTATAACATACAATTTTTCGATCATGCACTTTGGTAAGTAGATTGTAGACTTCCTTTGAGTTGAGGAAAACTGCCAAAATAGGCAATTTATGAAATAAATACAATATAAATGGTGAAACAAATACAATTATTCCAAAGCCAAATATGTTTATTTTAACATCTATTATTTAGCCCATGAGAACTAGGATTTACAGAAATGTTGCGACAATTCAAAGAGACCATATTGCTTCTTAGTGCCAACATGGAATTTTAAGTAGTAACTTTTTGCTTCCTGTTCTTCCACATCTTTCAATCGTACTGGCCCCTTGAGGCCACCAAGACAGTTGAAAGAAAGAGGGCAAATAGCTTCTCTCCAGTGTCTCTCTGTACAGGAAGTATGGTGGGTCCAGCTGGATGCAGTTCTATCAAAAGCATCTAACTTTTCCCGCAGTTCCAAACAGCCGAAGAAGTGTTGCTTTAAAATAGCGCTGAGAGCAGCATCTCATAAGTTGCCTGGGACTGCAGGAAGATTTAGCATTTGGTGAACTCTGTCCTAGGGAGATGACCTGAGTGCCAGCGGAAAGGGCTCTGAGTGCCACCTTTGGCACCCGTGCCATAGGTTTGCCACCACTGGCATAGACCCTTCATAACTGAGAATTTGAGTTCATGTCTTTGGGATCCTTTCCCATAGCCAACAAGAAAGTACTATATATTCAACAGAGGTGTTGTGATAAGATGTAGAAAATGATGATGATGATGAATCTTCAGTCCACCTTATACCACTCAGGCATAGTCATACCTCCATTCATCTATATTACTTAGTATCTTTTCTGACTATAAATGTTTAAAACTGAAATACACTTTATTATTTCATTAAAATATTTGGAACTTATCACAAAAAATTGTATGACAACATTTTTGTCATGCATTGACCAGTAGAGTAGAGTGTAGTGGTCCTTAGATGAGACAGATAATTTATTGTGGTTATGCACACTGTCCTGGCTTTCAAGTCCTTACACAAAGTCAGTCTAGTGGGACACACATTTGATTTGGACTAGAGGCACTGATGGTATCAGTTATCCTATTTTTGTTTGTTAGTAACACCTAACACGTTTCTGCATCTCTGATGCACCTCAGAGGTGCTACAATATATCTGCACAGTGCAACCTTGTTTCACATTACACCAGTAGCATTTCCCCCACGACATTGTACCGACCGGTACTCCATTCATCTATATTAACATCCAAACAACCTTATCCTCTTTTGCTATTTTCTTTACATTGTCTAACATGCCTACAAGAGGGAGGCATCACTCAAATTAGAGTGATAAAGGCCTTTCAACTTTTCAATATTGGCCCAGGTAGTGTAACTATAACAAAAAAAATGCTTGTGGTCTTCCATTACTGATAGCATTGACATCACTGCTTCAACTTCCACCTACTACATCTGAAGTTGGATGTTGTTGGGAGTGTACGGTGTCAACTCTGGATACTAACAGTGGCCTTTAGAGATGGAAGGAGCCACACTGGACCATAGGAAAGGACCTAGGTAGGTATATGATTTTTATTACTTTAACACCAGCTGGGGCTTAAAAAAAATGTGGATCCCAGAGAACCCCTTTAACATAATTCACCTAGTATTGTGGAAGGGCTATGTTATTTCAAACTGTAGATATGCTATACACTCCAACAGAGAAACATAGCAAAATATTTTATCAGCATTCAAACTTTCTAGGGTGACTAAAACAAAAAATATGCCTTTATGGAGAGGTCTCATGGGCTAAGAACTCTCTATACACACCTGCCCATAACTCCCATGGTTGGTGTTGGCACCAATTGCAGCAGTTATCTTGTTAGGTGCTACAGTCGAACTGCAAAACCTAACTAAACTGAATGATGCAATGATAGCTGGGAGCCTGTTAAAAGCTTCTATAGCTGTCAGTAGTATATCTATACAGGCGGTCCCCTATTTAAAGACACCAGACTTACAGATGACCCCTAGTTAAAGACAAGACTTCTCTGCCCCCTATGACCTCTTGTGAAGCTCTCTGTATGCTTTACAATAGTCCTATATTGCAATAATCAGCTGTAAAGTGTCTGTAATGAAGCTTTATTGATAATCCTTGGTCCCATTACAGAAAAAAAAATTGAAACTCCAATTGTCAATGGTGCAAAAAATTGTCTAAAACTACAATCATAAAATATACAGTTTCGACTTACATCCAAATTCAACTTAAGAACAAACCTATGGACCCCATCTTGTACATAACCCGGGGACTGCCTGTATTACAGTCTGTCTTAGACACAACTTACAATCCCCAAAATGGTAGCAATAAAAATGTCAGTTGTCCCGCAAAACATGACACATCAAACAGCTCTGTACACTAAAATATGAAATAGTTATTGGTGTCAGAATATGGCAAAACTAATTTTAGGACAAAATATAAAATCTTTTAAAAATTAAATACAACCTATATAAATTTGGCATCTCGTGATCACACCAACCTAATGAATAAAGGGAAGGTAAAACCAGGATCCCATAGGAAAAAATGTAAAAACAAAGCCTGTAGGAAAATTGTGCAGCTGTGTCTTTTTGTCAATTCTACCACATTTGGAATTTTTTCCTGCAGCATTCCTGTACATCGTACAAAATATAAAATGGTGCCACTAGAAAGTACAATTTGTACAATGATAATAAGCCCTCAATGTGTCTCTGTAAATGGAAAAATAAAAAAGGCATGGTTTGTGAAAAGAGGGGAGTAAAGAATGGAAAGGGTCTTGGTAGGGAAAATGAATAAGCAAAATAAAAAATGCATGTATTAGGCTTCTATGTGGAAAACAAACCTGCACATGGTTTGTACACACAAAAATAAGATTCCTATGGCCTCCGGAAGGGAGTGGAAAAACAATGCAAAAGCCTAAATAGTTTTTTCATAATTGAATTTGACAGAGAAATATCCCTTCCCAGACCTCTTGGAATTGGGAACCAATAAATATTTGCCTATCCAGTAGTTTATTCATATCTAGAACTACCACCTCTCTCTAGAATATCTCTAGTGGTTTGCTAAAAACTTACTGTTCAGTTACGCCACTCATGTCTATGAGATTTAAATAACAGTTATTAATATGATCTGAGTCTGGCTGGATTTTATGTTATTCTTCAAAATGTTTTCTCTCAGATACATATTGGTACAGTAACTTATTGGGGCAGATTTATCAAGCGGTCTGAAAGTCAGGATATTCTTAGTTGCCCATGGCAACCAATCACAGCTCCCCTTTAAAATATTCATTAGCCGTTGTACAATGAAAGCTGAGCTGTGATTGGTTGCCATGGGCAACTAAGAATATTCTGACTTTCAGACAGCTTGATAAATCTGCCCCATTGTGTGTGTTTTTTTTTCAACACAAGGAGTAACAGGAATCATTTAAACACAGACTAACAATATGTTTGGCATCAAAATGTTTAAACCTTTATTAAATGGTGTATGAAAAGAAATGTAGGCCTTTTACTGTCACTTGCCCCATCCTTCCAAAGCAGCTTCATACATGACCCTCATCTATAAGCAATTTCTTTTGTAACAAATAACTTTTAACCTTTCTTAATAAACCAGAACCACATGTGTCAGTTGAAAAAACAATGACAATTAAAGAATCTGCAATTCATCATAAAAGAATTATTCTGTGATTACACACAACTCTTACGGATATGCACATCTTCCAGACAATCATTTACTCTACAAATAACCATTCCCTCTCAGATTATCACTGGCTGTTCAGTAGTCTGAAGCAGGTGATTGATGATCAGTTTGGAAATATTCCTTTTTGGAAGAATCTTACTTGCATTATGTGATTTCATCTAAACTGTAATCCATTAAAAGCCAAAAAGTATAATTGCCAAATGTAAAAATTCTCTAGGAAGCAGCATGTTTGTACTTAGGTAAACAGCTTACAAATGTACGGAATTGCTTTATCGTAGACTCAAACGTCTAGAAATATTTTTATTAACCATAAGTGGCCAGGCTATATAGTTATAACTTTTGTCAAAGTCATATTCCAAGAGCTGCAATTTTATAGCTTGTTTTTTTTTCTGTATGAATTAGATTTTTCAGTGACCCATGTTTAGGCTGATTTAACTTATTGATTAACTTTTATCCACTCTTTCTCAGTTAAAGTTTTCATGTGTATAATTTTGGCATGCTTCTTATTTTTATTTTATGCTGTTGGTAAGATCTGTCACCAGAATTTTACACCAGTAATTCCTGCTGGGAAATGGTTACAAGTCCTCCCCATATCACCTAAAACTGTCTGTCACTGAGGCACTGTACCCTAATTAAAGCTATTTTTTTTAATATACAAACGAGTAGACAGAGTCAATTCTGAAGAGTCAAGGTTTCTCCTGGCTTCCAGTAAACCTCCTTCTTTTGATTGACAGCTCTGTGTCTCTTCAGATCTCAGCCTGAGCAGACAGGAAGTCCTCTCCCTGGTCACTTCCTGTCCCTACCAGAATGTTGCCCCCCTCACTGAATGGTGAATTTAGCAGTAAGCGCTGTGAAGGAATCTTCTCACCATTTCGTGAACCCAGTAATGGGCAGAGACGAGTCGCGATTGGTAGAGCCAACATAGACAAAGGCAGAAAAAGTTTAGCAAGCTATTTTATTGGTGGGAGGATGAAAATTTAAGCTAGGGTGCCTTCACTGCACTTTCCAAGAAAGGCTTAGTGGAGGGGCACAGAGTAAGGTACATTGACAGGTTTCCTTCAACACACTTTCTGAGCTCTTGTGGGACAAGCAAAAATTAGTTTTGATATTTCTTTCCAGTGTTAACCATGTAGGGTAAATAACATTTGGTATTTTTAATTTTAATGTAAGTTAACAAGGGGTAGTTGAATTTTTTTACACAATTAAGAGGAAATTTTATTTATATTTACTTCTTAACATTTGAAACCATTTTTAATTTTATTATTTTAGCGTCAGTACGGGACCCAAAAATATTTCTAAGGTCAGAAGGGAATGGGGTTACCAGGCATCCATGCAACAGACTTATCTTGATGCCTTGAAATTGGAAACAATTCAATGTAATTGTTATCCTGAAAAGGATTATACAGTAAAGGCTGATGCCTTTAGGCAGGGAGTGCAGAGAGGCCTGTAAATGCACCATTTTATTTATTGGCATTTATAGTTTTTTTTCCCTCAACCTTTTTTATTTTATATAGGTATGAATAGCATAGTGCACTTTACTGTTGACATATTTTAGTTTTCATTGCTCATGATGTCCTAAACATGTCATTTGTGTTTCTATCTTGGTATCTTATGGCAGACTTTGTAATTAAACATAGGTGCATAATAGGCGTGTCAGGACTGAAGAATCATGTGTTTGCCTCTCACTGAGCTCTGTTATGACATCATCAGTTTCAGCCATCACCTCATTTTTCTTGCCAATTTAAATCCTCAGTCATGTTTTTTTCTGATCTTGTTAAACCATTCTCCTAGTAGTTAGAGGTATCTGGCCTCTGACCCTGGCATCTCACAAATCACCTTAAGTTTATTTAAAAGACCAAGAGAGCACCTTGTCATGTAGGTTAGCCTAATGAGCAAAATATATGAGGTGAACAGACCAAGTTACAAATTGACATGTATCTATAAGTTTATACTAATGCTTTAAATCCTATAAAACTGGTGATGTTGGCATTCTGGTGATGCTGGCATTTATGAATTGCTAGTTAAGAAGTTAATAAAATGTCTCTACAATGTTATTGAGACAGTACTATAGCCTGAAATGTGAGTCTTTAACACTGAACAGTTCACTGGCAGCTGAACTATTGCTATGGTTCCTATGGACCTTGCAGTATATGTATATTTATTTGAAGGCGCAGAATATGCTCTACTTGGATGGCACTTGCATGAATTCTACCTCTGGGGTACTGTATGTGTTCTATTTGGCAGCACTGGATGTATTTTATTTGGGGGCACTGCATGTATATATAATTTGAAGGGACTAATTTGGAGGTGCTGCATGTATGTGATTTGGGGGGACTTTATGTATATCCTTTGGAGGAACTCCATGTTGTAAGGCAGAGGTGGATTAAGACTTCCCTGGTCCCTGGGCTGTATGAATATTAAAGGCCCTACAAGTCTGGAATTCACTTCCTATATGGTACAGGAATCAAGCTTCTTTGATTTTAGGACTTTTGGAGCACTTTCAAAGATCTTGAAATGGCTCTGGTGTACATATCTATTTAGAGCAGGAACAGATGGAGAGGATTAGTGGGTGAAAGCCCATAAGTAAAATAATTGGTGAGTGGTTTGGGTGGCCATAGGCCCACTGGAAGACCCAGGCTACTGACCAAACTGTCTGTATTATAATCCACTACTGTTGTGAGGATCACACAAATCACAACCAGTAATAGTCCAGGTAACTGTTTTATTCTCTAGACTCACTGATCTTTGGTGTGTAACACCACCAGCTCTTCATGAAGACTAGCAGACTCCCAGTCTGCAAAACACCACACACAGCTCACCTGAGCTTCCTGGCTTTATCTACTGGCCTGGATATGTAAGAGTAGTCATCCCACCCTTCTCTTTGACTACTCCAATGAAAGCCATCCTGGTTCAATGTATATGCTTTGGAGTTGCTGCATGTACATGTAAAGTATCAAATAGAACTGTCTACTTTTGAGGGATTGGAAGCAGTCATATGTAAGGAAATAATATGTGTGTGAGCCCAGTTAACTAACTAGAACAAAAAGCTCAAATGGGCTTGATCCTGCTGCTTATATGTACTGGTCGTGTAATGAAATGAATTTACTTTTAGTGCTGCAAGATCTCTACAAGGTAGAGATATTTCATATCGACCTTTGAGTGTACAGGCAGTCCTTGACTTAAAGGGTTTGGCCACTCTTTAACATAAATTTCCTATGTGTCTTAATATTATTTCCTTAATGTTCACTTGTTGTTTCATCATCCCTGATATTTCATTTAGTGCTCTGTGAAGACTCTACACTGATAACTAGGAAGGACCTCTAGAAGGAGATTATGACTGGAAGTTGTGTATTTGTGCATATAGCAGTATGGGGAGAACAGGGAACGTCTGAAGCTCTCACAGGAGGCAAAGGTACAGGTACATATACATGCAGAGACATGTCTAATGGAGGAGATTTATTGAAAAGTGGCCAACCCCATTTAAGGACTCTCAACTTACAGACGACTCCTAGTTACAAATGCCCTCTCTGACTCCTTTTGGTAATTTATTGAACTCTGCCCCCAGACTACAATGATTAACATAAGAGTTATTAACAATGTCTCCAATGAAGCTTTTTTGTTAATCCTTGCTCCCATAACAGCCCAAAATTATGAAAATCCTATAGTCAGAGGAATGAAAAAATACTTAGTCTGGAGTTATACTTACAAAATATTGCAATTCTGACTTAAATACAAATTCAAGTTGAGAACAAACCTACAAAACCTATCTTATACTGAACCCTAGGACTGTCGGTCATTGCTAAACTATTGAACTCGCAAATGTTCAATGTCTTTCATTTAAGTTCAATGTCATTTTTGTTCTCTGACGACTCCAATTCTTCTAAGCAAAAGGATCAATGAAATCCTTGGCTTCCGCTGGAGTCTTGCCAATATTGGACCCAAATATTGAAATTATGAACACTTTTAGTCTTGTGGAATGGAGCAATGAGAAACAGTCAACTCCATCAACCAATATTTTTCAATATGTAGTAAATTCTTCTGTCTTTTGTGTCACTATTTCTATATAAAAAAGTGTTTTATCTTTTCAAGAAGTTCTGTTCCTTTTTATGGGTATTCATAATGTGAATCTTGTTCTTAAAGTACTTTTAAAATGACTGGTCCAAATCTAATGGAATATATCTGTTCTGGACCAATTCTATCTACTCTATCAACAACAGCTGAAGCAATTTTTGAATTTGCCTTTTGCAAATCCACAACAAATCAGACCCTTTGGTCCGCTTATTGAAGTTGCATATCATGTGTCAAGAAATAGGCAAATTTTTCACACATTTTCTGAAACAGGAAAGGGTGTACTAAAAAGTCTATTATTTGTATAGATATCTGGATAAATTTTAATAAACATGATATATAAAAAGATATCATTGGTGTTGCTATGTTCTCCTTGACCCTTCCTCATTGCAACTGGACTGTTATGTACTTGTGTTACTGACCCACTGGACATTACATCAATACTTTGAAGGTCCATGTAGACTTGGTTTTTGCAAGGATTTTAACCCTATTGCAAAACAGTACTACGGTATATATTATGCTTTCTATATTTGTCTGTCTATGCCTGCATTACCCATCTTTTCCCAAACATTCCCATAGTATAACTATAGTATATCACCAATTTAATGGTGGGAATGGAGTGTTTTTTGAGATGTGCTTAATTTAGTTTGTCACATATTTTATTGCATTCTCTCACCCTTCCCATAAGTGCATTTAAGGTGGTTGCTCACTTAAAACACTTACCCCCTATTCACAAAGGATGAATGGCTGATCATTGGCCCCACCAATCATTTAAATAGGGCCCCATGTACTTCCAACCTTCACTCTGGAAGCTCTTTTCTACTCTATGGGTCTGCTAAAAACAGGCAACCACTGTACTCCTTTTACATCAGCAGTCCCTAACAGTTGGATATTTATCTCCTCATCCTATGGATGGGGAATAAGTATTGTTTGGGAGAAACCCCTTTATTAGACATATGTATTTTTCCACCATACTAACTATATAAAGATTTACTGGGTTTATAACTTTTAAGGCTACAGTATTATAGCTGATGGAGTGCCAGAAGTAAATGGAAGCCATGCTGTAACATTAGCAGTCATACTGAAACACACAAGTGTTTTATAATGCAGATGCCGTGTACGTAAAGCAAGGCTTAGACTCCTGACTTAGAGATCCTGCATTTGTTTACATTGGCTCTGCTTTTATTATACATTAATAATCAGGAAAAGAAAAGAGACTTATGTGGTGTAACACTGCTTATATTGGAGGGTTCATTTAGTGACAGCAGTGACAGTCTGGTAAGTCTTGAGAAAACAGCCTATGTTTACCTTTCCTGATTGAGTGGTTAAGGATGGTGCTAGGGATTTTTTCTTCTGGCAGAGACATAATAAAAATAGAATACACAAAAATTTTACAAATGTTTTATGTCACAAGGGCTTATTCAAGAAAGCTTTTCTGGTGTTCTTAATCTATTGCCTATATTAGTCATTTGGAAGTAAACTTGGTAAAGGAACTTGCCTATGTACAGTATTGTGTATATAATAAAATCATCAAACAAAAATATAACACATTATTTTAAAATACATCATAATATTCTCTTGTATTTATATCGTAAACACGTTTTTACATATGACATATATTAACCCTTAGAGGACTCAGGCCTCTTTCATTTTTGAGTTTCTGTTTTTTTTCTGTTATTTAAGCAAGTAGCATGAATAAAGCTAGAATGAACCTTGAGAATCTTCCTTATTGTCTAATATTTTAGCACATATTTTTTTTTTGAATTTTTAAAAAAATGTTACATTCTCTATATATGTTTTTCAAAGGGATTTAACATGATATCTGTGGTACTAGATTTCTCCATAAATGATAACAGGTAGTTACCCTTCAGTTTATAATTCTTAAAGTCAGTGGCGTAACTAGAAGCATATGGGCCCCAGTGCAAAGTCTGTGCCAGAACCCCGACTATAATGTATGGTTTATAGTAATAGTCTTCTCATATGTGAAAGTGACACTATAAGGGCCCCCTAAACCTCTTGGGCCATGGTGCGATCGCAACCTCTGCACCTCTAAAGTTACTCCCCTGCTTAAAGTAGCTGTGGATCTGGCTTTAGGAAAATATAGTTCTTCTGTCCGATCTGACCTCCGTTTCTAGTTTGCTGGGGATGTTCCAGTGGTGGGGTGATGTTTCTAAAGCATTGTAAAAATGTCTGAAAGTAGTTCGCAGGAAGTTTATCATGACTGCAATGACAATTCTTATCAGTCTTATGCATTGCGCATTCTCTACTGTTTCACCAATCTCCATGATATGTGAAACCCCTACTTTTACAAGCGGTAAATACCTTTATACAGTCCAAAAGGAAAGTTATTAAGCAAGCTCCTTTCTGTAGATTTGGCACATTTAGTTTCAACAAAACTTTATTGATCAATAAGTGAAAAGATGCCTTAAAATAGGACAGGCGAAACATATGCCGCTCACAGGAGGAACAAATATACAACAGTCTCATTGGATACATTGAGCTATTGTATGAATTGAGCAATAAAGTAAAAGTGGAAGTTGGTGGAGTAGGGGCACACAGGGGGGAAAGCGAGAAAACAACATTTTTATCACAAGATTGCTGTAAATGTAGTGTGTGAGGAGGATGGTAGAGGATGCATCCGAGGCATGAAATTACTGAGAGACCATTAGGGTGATAATACTAAAACCCTCTCAAAAGAAGGGGAGCCCTGTGAGTTACATTTGGCACTTTTAACCACAAACTTCAGTTTTTGACTTGTGCATGAATTGTTAGTCTTAATAAGTCTGCCCAATTGTATCTAACATGTTCCATGTAAGATGGCATTCTGTATAATTTACACTGAAATGCTGCTGGAATATATTGGAGGAGACTCTAATATATCTGTTTTTTAAGGAGGTAAATCTAAGTCTGTTAAACACTGTGTAATTAACCCTGTTTGCACAGCTTTGAGTTAATCACTACAGGCTGATTTCATTAAATAGTCACACTTTAAAATCTGTATTGATGGTGTGGGTTTTGCTTCATTTGTATTTTAGAAGGAAAGATGATGTTAAAACAAGGTTATTTTAAGAACTAAGACGTTTTCATATCTACTTTAATGAACCACACACTGCTGACATATATGAAATAGCTTTTAAAAACAACTAAACAAACTTCCTCAATCAAGGAGTCAAAAATTAGGAAATTCCCAGGTGTAGGTTCATTTAGTCTCATAAATCAGACTTTTCATCAGAAGAAATATGACATCTTGAAAGCCAACACGTTGCCTTCTTTAAATCAACATGGAAGTAGATAATTGATGGTGGTAATGGTGAACCAGTTTACATAAACTTGCACGGTGATATCAAATTTATACTTCATCAAAACAATTTTAGAAAATATGCGGACTAAGACTGCTAATAAAATAACTTTCCCAATATTTACACATCAATACTTCTTCTTTGTATAAAAATCAGTTGAAGGCACAAGGACCTTGAACGACTAAACAAAAAGGAAGCAAAAGTGCATTAAATAATTCCAAAATAAAAATACATAGTAAAAAAAAAAAGAAAGAAAGAAAGAAAGTGAATTGTGGGAAATTAAAATACATTGAATACAAGATGATAAAGACTCTGAATATCAGGACAGGGGTAATTGCTTCAGCCAATTATTTGCCTTAGAAGTGATCGTTATATATGCAGCAAATCCATGGCTGTATTCCCATGGATAGAGTCATCAGTGGAACATGTATAAAGACATCTAAAAGGTAATGTGTGTTGTGATGAACCCCAACTCTCAAGTTCAGTCACGGGGTGCACCTGCACTAGGTTCCCTAGTCATCAGTGGAACATCAGTGGAACATGTATAAAGACATCTAAAAGGTAATGTGTGTTGTGATGAACCCCAACTCTCAAGTTCAGTCACGGGGTGCACCTGCACTAGGTTCCCTAGTCATCAGTGGAACATCAGTGGAACATGTATAAAGACATCTAAAAGGTAATGTGTGTTGTGATGAACCCCAACTCTCAAGTTCAGTCACGGGGTGCACCTGCACTAGGTTCCCTAGTGCAGCTGCACCCCGTGACTGAACTTGAGAGTTGGGGTTCATCACAACACACATTACCTTTTAGATGTCTTTATACATGTTCCACTGATGACTCTATCCATGGGAATACAGCCACCATTCATGTGAAAAATACTTTTATTGATGTACTCTCTTCCTGTCATGGAGATGGAGAGCTGCAGTATACAGTCAAGCTACCACATCCTCTTACTGCCACTGAAACTTCTAACCTGGCTGTAAATTCCTGAGGATGGGGTGAGGAGGGCGTGAACTAGATGGCTAACTGCTATATAATTTACCACTCCCTCAGGAAGGTGGGGTCTAATAGGGAGGTGGCTGTGTAAAGAAAAATCAACTTTCCTCCTCACTGGTCAATGAAGGGAGCTGGGTAAGCAGAGCCACTGAGTGCCTGGGGTAGGTTGACTATATACTTCAGCTGACAGGGACAGAGGACATCAATAAAAGTCCTTTTTACAAGAATAGTGGCTCTAATCACATGGATAGAGGCATCAGTGTAACATGTATAAAGACATCTACATAAAGACATATACTGTGTGTGGTATGTGTGTGTGTGGGGGGGGAGGGATTCCTGTTTTTTTTTTTAATGTCACTTGATGTAAATATATGTCATGGTGCCAATATGGATGTTTGTAAAGGGCTCATGGGCAGAGCCCTTTCCATTCAGGCCATATGTCTGCTGTATTATATAGCAGACACCAGCTGTAACAGCAGATAACCTGTTAGGTGCCATAGTTGAAGCATTATGTTATCAGGGGATGCTGATCAGTTGCTGATCAGTTGGGGAGCTTCTCACAAGTTCCCAAGCCTGTTGGTTGGTGATTCTAATGTCCTGCAAGAGGTAGTGGGTCATGGAATAGCTGTATATTCACAATATACTGCATTGCATAGTATATTATATTGTATAAGAAATTAGAAATATAAAATCCCAAAATGCTCAATCTATCAAAATTATTAAATGAGATATAACTAATTCTGTAACAGAAAAAGGGTTAAAATCAACACTTTTATCCCATTTAAGTACTTCTAAAAATTCTATAACATTGATCAAAAGATTGATGAAAATTGAGTTTTTTCTGCAAAATTGACATCTTACAAAGCTCCATGTGCCGATACCTAAGATATTCTCAGAACATGGCGATACAATATATATATTGTCCAAATTGGCAAAAAAATAAACATTGTATAGCCATTATAAAGTGACAATGAATAATCTGCTCTGAAATGTGTAGCTTCCCTTCAATGCCCCAGCGTGTGCCCATACAGCAGGTTACCACAACATATGGGGTATTGTTATACTCGGGAGAGATTGGGTATCAAACTTTGTGGAGCGTTTTGGGATTTTACCACTGAGAATTTGTACATTTTTATGAAAAACACATTCATTTAGCCAAAAAAATTTTAATTTTGAAATTGCATTCCATTTTGTTTTAACCTCTGTAAAACTATAAAAGGGTTAACAAACTTCATAAAAGTTGTTTTACGTAAGTTGAGGGGTATAGTTTCTATAATGGGGTAATTTATGGGGTTTTTACCATTATTTAGGCCTCTCAGAGTGACTTCAAACCTGAGCAGGTCCCTTAATAGTGTGATTTTGCGTTTTTTATGAAAATGTGAAAAATTGCATCTGACGTTCAAAGCCCCATAACTTCTTAAATCAATGAGAGTATGTATAAAAACTCATTATCATGTTCAAGAAACCAGTCTGAGATGATTCCAGCTTTATGACATGGCATTATCCTGCTGAAAGTAGCCATCAGATGTTGGGTACATTGTGATCATAAAGGGATGGACATGGTCAGCAACAATACTCAGGTAGGCTGTGGCATTGCAACGATGCTCAATTGGTACCAAGGGGCCCAAAGAGTGCCAAGAAAATATTCCCCACACCATGACACCACCACCACCAGCCTGAACCGTTGATACGGCACGATGGATCCATGCTTTCATGTTGTTGACGCCAAATTCCGAATGTCGCAGCAGAAATCGAGACTCATCAGACCAGGCAATGTTTTTCCAATCTTCTACTGTCCAATTTCGATGAGCTTGTGCAAATTGTAGCCTCAGTTTCCTGTTCTTAGCTGAAAGGAGCGGCACCCGGTGTGGTCTTCTGCTGCTGTAGCCCATCTGCCTCAAAGCTCGACATACTGTGCGTTCAGAGATGCTCTTCTGCCTACCTTGGTTGTAACGGGTGGCGATTTGAGTCACTGTTGCTTTTCTATCAGCTCGAACCAGTCTGCCCATTCTCCTCTGACCTCTGGCATCAACAAGGCATTTCCACCCACAGAACTGCCGCTCACTGGATGTTTTTTCTTTTTTGGACCATTCTCTGTAAACCATAGAGATGGTTGTGCGTGAAAATCCCAGTAGATCAGCAGTTTCTGAAATACTCAGACCAGCCCTTCTGGCACCAACAACCATGCCATGTTCAAAGGCACTCAAATCACCCTTCTTCCCCATACTGATGCTCGGTTTGAACTGCAGGAGATTGTCTTGACCATGTCTACATGCCTAAATGCACTGAGTTGCCGCCATGTGATTGGCTGATTAGAAATTAAGTTAACGAGCAGTTGGACAGGTGTACCTAATAAAGTGGCCGGTGAGTGTATATAGTATATAAAATGGTAAACAAAAAAAAAAAGAGATGGGAAATTTCTACTTGGTAGGCTATTTCTAAACTTTACAAGAATATGCCCCCTCTTGTAAAATAAACTGGTAAACATTACATAAATAAAGTCTTGCAAAATATAGTTAAAACTTATTTTATGTGTATTAAACTTAGAAGAAAATAACTAGTTAATAAAAATGTAAATATGAAAAACTAATTACAAGTGTGAACTATTGCTGTACTTTGACAAAATCATAGCATCATATTACTCATAAGCAGCTTTAAAGCATACATTATACCAGTGATGGGCAACCTTTTGAGCTTGGTGTGTCAAAATTCGCCAAAAAAACGAGCATAACTCGGGTGCTGTGTCACCTTTAGAAAAAACCTAATTTTGTAATAACATGTCCAGCAGCGGCCTCCCCTTATTAATAACATGTCCATCAGCGGCCTCCCCTTATTAATAACATGTCCAGCAGCGGCCTCCCCTTATTAATAACATGTCCAGCAGCGGCCTCCCCTTATTAATAACATGTCCAGCAGCGGCCTCCCCTTACTATTAAAATACCCCTAATGGCCTCCCTTTACTATTAAAATACCCCTAGCGGCCTCCCTTTACTACTAAAATACCCCTAGCGGCCTCCCTTTACTACTAAAATACCCCTAGCGGCCTCCCTTTACTACTAAAATACCCCCAGCGGCCTCCCTTTACTACTAAAATACCCCCAGCGGCCTCCCTTTACTACTAAAATACCCCCAGCGGCCTCCCTTTACTACTAAAATACCCCCAGCGGCCTTCCTTTACTACTAAAATACCCCCAGCGGCCTCCCTTTACTACTAAAATACCCCCAGCGGCCTCCCTTTACTACTAAAATACCCCCAGCGGCCTCCCTTTACTACTAAAATACCCCCAGCGGCCTCCCTTTACTACTAAAATACCCCCAGCGGCCTCCCTTTACTACTAAAATACCCCCAGCGGCCTCCCTTTACTACTAAAATACCCCTAGCGGCCTCCCTTTAAATATAAAATAATAATAAACTTATATACTTACCCAGTGATGTCTTCTTCCCTGTAGCTTTACTGCAGGTCTGATGATAATGGCAGCTCGGCTCCTCCAGGTTGCACCGCGCGCCTCGGGTCACGTGACTGACGTGACCTGACGTCAGGTCGCCTCAGTCACGTGACGAGCAGTGCGCATTGCAGCCTGGAGGAGCCGGAGGAGTTGCAGACGGTGGGCGGACCATCGCGGCGCCGGACAGGTAAGCAGGGGGCAGAAACACAGGGACGGGGACGGGACATTAACATAGGGGTAGCAATTACACAGGGGCAGCACATTACACAGAGAGGGGGGCGGACAGCGGGCGCTGGGCGGCCGCGTGTCACCAAAAATGACTACGTGTGTCAGTGCTGACACGCGTGTCATAGGTTCGCCATCACTGCATTATACTATATGTGTTCATATGCAAAAACTAAATCATATATGTATACAAATTTGCCGGCTTGGATTGTACATTTTGCTACCTAGCAGATTATGACTCCCCCCCCCAAAGCCATGAACCCAGGGTTCAAAATGGTACCCAAAATGAACATATTAGAATCTGTTTCTGATATAGCCTTGCAGGTGGAGTGTTTTGAACCATAATCATTTTTTCTTGAGAAAATATGTGGGCGTAATGCAGAAAAGTCTTGAGGTCCGGTTTTTCCTTTTTTGCCCACTTGCATCACCTAATGCCTCTCACTCTACCTTGCTTAACACTCTCATTCTCCCCATGTGTAACCAAACAAGCAAGGGTGCATTAGACTCACACGGTGCCCAAAATGCTCATTTGGATATACTTTCAAATTAAGATTTTTATGCATTCAGAGCTCCGATTTTCTAGCCGGGAAAGCATATGGCAGTGCACTTGAGAGGGGGAGGGGTGAGCACTGCTCCACTCTCCATAGGAAACAGCACTGCAAACATGGGGAAAGATAGAGAATGCCCTAAAGAAGTACCGTCCACGTGTGTGGCACCGTACCACAGTCGGGTCACCATTACGCCACTGGGTACAATTATCTACTATACAGATGGCCCAAGTTTAAAGTGTTTAGAGGGCATATCATTTCCTGAATGACCAATAGGAAAGAAAGGACTATGGCAGAACTAATAATCTGCATTATAATGATTGTGTTGTCTTTATTAATTTACTTTTTCCATTTCTAATCATTCTAGTATTAATTGATAATTATCCCCATGTGCTCACTTTAAACAATACTAAACCTATTTACTAATGTATTACTTGGGGCTAATTTGTGTGCTTGTTGGAGGAATAATCATTCCTGTGATCTCCATATGTCTTATGTAATTACTCACTAATATATGAGATTAAATAAAGCTCAAGCTCAAGATGTTTTGATTGACCATCCCATATTCACATGCCTCGCTAGCACCAGCTGCTTTCCTAGCCTACAAATCTATGCATGGCTGGAGACTTACAAACATGTAACAATAATATACAACCATCTAATCATGGCTTGCCCCACAATCCCCTGATCTACATGGTGCAAAAATATGCCTTATTGTTATTTACTGTTGTGTGGCAACTAAATATTTTCTCTCGTACATGAAATGGAGACCAGGGTAACCTTAAACATATAGGATACATTCTTAAACTGATCTTGTTATGCTATGGATTACAGTTTCCTATGTGTTTTTATTTGAGGAGTCTGTAAAATGTTGTAGCATGTCATATTCAAGACCCAAAGGAGGAAGGGGAGTGCAATATGATAATATGAGGTTCTGATTTTGATAGTATAATGTTTGTCTCAACAAATTAGCTGCAGGAAATATAATTTGTACATGTCAAGTGGTCTATTCTCCTTGTATTCAGTTAGAGCCGAGATCACTACCATGGGAATGGAACTATTCAAATTTCTCCATGCTACATTCATTATCCTAATAATGTATAGCTGAAAGTGACAAAGAATATGAGGATTTGGGAACAGATAAGTTCAAAGATTCAGTCAGAAGACTAAAAATAATTTATCTACCATATATAATTTATCTTTATCTATAATTACATTTTTAGAGCTGATAAGTTTGTGTTATGTAACAAAGGTAAATCTACAACGGGATAGCGAAATGTGTCTGTTACTGTAATTCTAAGCTGGTGTATCATCTGTTCATACTTGCTCTTCAATCTTTGGAATAACTCAATGGTTGTTCAAACAAGAAGACTTTATAACAACAAGCTGACAATATAACTAACTAGAAACAAAGCACAGCTAACCACAAATCTTAATTTTCTTTGTTGAGTTCATAAGAAAGATCCCAGGTTTATGAAGCTGAGCAAATGTTATTTTTTCTTTTATTTTTATGTTATTTAATTTATGCCTACAACCCTATCCTGCTCATTCATCCTTTTACAGTAGGTTAAGGATTTAGAGCATGTATGGATTAGCCATGATTCAATGCTGTTCAAGTTTTGCCATCTGGGCCAAGACTAGGCATTATGGGGGAGATTTATCAAGCTGTGTTCTTAGTTGCCCATGGCAAACAACTACAGCTCCCCTTTAAATTATTCATGAGCACTGGTAAAATGAAAGCCGAGCTGTAATTGGTTGCCATGGGCAACTAAGAACATTCTTACTTTTAGACAACTTGATAAATCTACCCATATGTGTCCTTAGAAAAAAATATTGGGCTACATTTATTGAAGTGCTTGCGCCAGTTTTCTGTCTGACTGCACTGAAAAGAACGTGCAAACTGCATATTTATTAAGTGTCTGTGCCTGTATTGTGTCTAGTACTACACTATGACCAACTTGCCACAAAATTCTGCATCTAAAGGGGCGTTCCGGTTCAGAGTAGGACTGTGCGCCACATTTATTACTGCGACTAGACAGAATTGTTTTGCGCACCACTTTTGATGAATCTGACACACTCTGTAGCCTTCACAAGCTCCTACCTCAAGCAATGAAATCAAATGTGACAATGGCCTATTCTAACTCCCTATTAACAAAACAACTTTAAGACTAAGTATATACCTGCAGTGAATATACTGTACACATAAATATGTATACAAATTTCTTTCAATTTATGAATGATTTATTCACTACTTTGCTTCAAGTATTTACCTACTGTGAAAAGTATTCTGATTATTATTGGATCATAGCGTTTATTTGTTATGTTTTTTGAGCAATGTATCTCTATCTTTCAGCAATTTATTTGCCTTTTATTGCTGCTTTTTATAGAATTTTTGCATGTATTATAAATAAATTTGTGAAGTCTATATACTCATTGCATTTAGTAAACACATACAAATAAATGTCTAGGTCCAGCGCCAGCTGTGGGCATTCCCGCATATGTGCCAGGGCCCAGAGCTTCTGGGGGGCCCACATAAGGCTCTACACAAGGAATCCATGGGGGCAAAGGGGGCTGTATCTAATGAATCCACAGGGGGGGCCTTTATATAAAATGACCATGAGGGGGCTGTTTGGTATGATAAACTAGGGAATATTTTAGGAACAGGAGACTGTTTTAGTTTCTGAATTTTTAATGAGTTCACTGAAAAGGGGCCCACCCTGTCTCTGTCCCCCGGGGGGTACAAAATCCTAGAGCCGACCCAGCTGGTGCTGATATACTTTATACACATAAATATGTATTTTCAGTCAGTAGTGTGGACAAGAAACATATAGCAATTGGGGATAATAACATGGCACTGAACCTATATGTACAAAGGTAATAAAATAAAAAAATTAAAATGAAAGGAAATTTCTACCTTTGTACATATCACTGCCGTGTTATTATCCACCATTACCAAGCCTGTCCACATCATCTGTTAAGTTCTCCATCCTCCAAATCACGGAGAGAAAGCATAAGTTTTACCCATAACACGGACAAGCTCTGGTCCTGAATAGAAGTATTTCCAAATTGCTGGTCTATGATATGTTCCCATTTAGGCTGGTGGAGACAGACAACTTTAAAGATCTGGTGGCAGCGGCTGTCCTACAGCAATTCCTGAGATGCATTTCATAAATGACATGTGAAACAGTAAACATGGCAGAAACATTACATCTCCTTAACTTCCCACTTGGTTAATGTAGTGACGACTGGTCCCGAGGCAGGAGACACTCTGTCTCGCATTCTGCCACCACCCATCACTCCTTGCCTCAAGTCGCCACCTCCTCCTCTTCCCCTGATTCCTCCTCTCCTAGTACCTCATCCAGTCAGCACAGTGCCACACCACCACTTTGATCAAAGCCTTCGGGAAACAGCAGCAGGCCATGTAAAACGCATGTGTCTAGGCAAAAGAGCAGGAGCAGACAATCCAGGAGCACACAAATGAGTGGTTGCTGCTGCTGAACCTCATGCCCAGCAAGGTGGTGTGCGACAATGGCCTTAGGCTTGTAGCTACTTTGGGCTGAGCCATGTTGGAAAACTATACAGAGCTTCTGCTTCAACTGCCATCTATCCGCATTTTCACCATTCCCACCCTGATTCTGCTTGCCTGCACCTCAGAGGAACTTTGCTCTGTTCTGCCCACCCACCGCCTCATGTGAGGTACCAACTAGGTGGAATTCCACTTTACATGTGCCGGAAAGTGAATCAAATGCAGGTGAATCAAAGTAGTGTCCAGCAGCACTTCACCACCAATGACTGGGCCTATTCGGTACTTCACTGCTTCCAATATGCCACCAATTTGGTCAACGCTGATTATGCTATTGTCACCTTTACCATATCACCTTTCGCCTGTTAGAAAAAGCTATTGAGTCCATGATGGAGGATATAATGATGGCAGACAAGGAAGAAGAGGAGTTACAGGTGCCAGACTAAGTAATTTAATAAGTAGTTTGTTCAGCAGCCCCCGTTATAAATATTCAGTCAGCCTCCAATTGTCCAGCAGATTGTATATTATTGGGATTGGGAGGCCCATCCCAATAATATACAATGGCCCCCCACCGTTATAATATGCTGACCAGGAGCCCCTTAATATGCCAGCAAAGAGTGCCCATCCTCCCTCTTACATTATATTGTCCAGGAGTTATTATTCCCTGTCCCTTCCTATAATATACCAGGAGCCATTATCCCCCTTTACCAGTAGTTATTAATATTCCCCTCTCTCCACTTATTACATAACAGTAGCCACTATTTCCTACCTCACTTCTCTTATAACATACCAGGAACCATTATTAAATCCCCCGCCCCCTTATTACTTACCAGAAACCATTATTCTATCCCCTACCCCCTTATTATATACTAGGAGTCATTACTATCGCCCCACCCCCTTATTACATACTAGGAGCCAATACTACCGCCCCACCCCATTAATACATACTAGGAGCCATTTTTATCCCCACCGGCCCCCTTATTGCACAGCAGGAGCCATTATTGTCCCCCACCCCCTTATTACATACGGGGACCATTATTACCCCCCCCCCCCCCATGGCCTTCTTAAATACTTGGAGCTATTATTATCCCCCCCAGCCTCCTTATTAAACCCCAGGATTCTGCCCAACCACAATATTGCATAATAAGAGCAATTATTAATCCTCACATCCCCTTATTACATATTAAGAGCCATTATCAGCCCTTCCGCCCCCTTATTACATATTAAGAGCCATTATTAACCCTCCCACCCCCTTTTTACATACCGAGAGCCATTACTAACCCTCCCACCCCCTTATTACATATTAAGAGCCATTATTAACCCTCCCACCCCTAATTACATTTAAGAGCCATTATCAACCCTTCCGCCCCCTTATTACATATTAAGAGCCATTGTTAACACTCCAACCCCCTTATTACATAATCAGAGACATTATTAACCCTCCCACCCCCTTATTACATATTAAGAGACATTATTAACCACCCCCACCCCTTATTGCATACTTGGAGCAGCTCTCCCCCCTCCCATATTACTTACAAGCAGCGGGATGGAAATAAATATATATACTCACCTCATCTCCTCCTGAAAGCTGTAACGAACTGGCAGCTGCACAGATTTTAATCTGTAACAGCCGCAGTCCCCCACCCCCAATACAGCTATTGGCAGAATATGTATTACAGGAGGACCTGGCCGCAGGCTAGGAAGATATGACATCTGTGTCCTGGGCCCTTCTTTTCCAGTGGCACGGTCGCGGTTGCACCCACTGTGACCACAATCGTTACACCCCTGGTGGGAAGGTTTTATGTGCTAAATTTGAGGCTCTCTAGCATTGGTGTACCCCATGACATAACTCGAGATTGGGGGGTTTGTCACAGGCAGTGTGGCAATAAATAATGTGATTCAAAAGCAAACCAACTGAAGTACAAAAAATATATAAATATGCTTGGAGTACCAATATATCACTCTGATACACTAAATAGTAATAGGCTTTTAATGGCAGAAAGTGTCACAATAATACATTAATAAACATGCACAGTATAACAAACAATAGTTATGATATCACCAGTGTCTGTAGGGAAGTGGTGGCTGGCTTCCCCACTTGTATCGCCGACTCTTCTGTGGCTTCCTCAGGGGTGCACCTTAATCCTATATAGGAAGTGGACATGGAGGGGCAGTTTTCTGTCGGACTTTTTACATTCTTTTTAGTGCAAACTGCTTGCACAGGTATTTAAGAAGTGCATTTGTGTTGCCTGCGACTCTTTTGTGGCGCAGCTGCAGTATGCATCATGCAACACAAATTAGGGGCGTTCCGGTGCTCAGTAGAACCATGCGACAGATTTAACATGCAAAGATGGACAGAATTGTGTTGCACACCCTATGTTAAAGGTGCACCACAAACAAAATGTGTCCAGAAATCCTGAATCTGGCATACTCTGCACTATACACATACAAACCGCACATAGTGCAGCTTGCACTGTTCTTAGTAAATGTGCCCCGGTATCTCACCTGTGTTGGTGAATACTTTCTGAGCAAAGATCTCCTCTCTATGTTGATGATTACTTCCTATGCATTGAGCTCTTATTTTCCTCCTACCCTGGGCCTGTCTGTGTCAATACTGTTAGCACACTGACACGCCGTGCGTCCATGCACTCTGGTCGAGCCTCCTTCTATTTGGATGGGTCATGTGCACCTCCGTATCAAGATACGCCTCAAGCCGATAGACTCCAGTCAGACCCAGGTGGGTGGAAGCAGTGGGTGCTGTACAAAGTAAAATAATGTTCTGCAGGCTGGATACTCCTACCACGATATATTAATAATGCATGTTCCCATGTCCATTATCGCCAGGGGAAATCTGGTAACAGTCCAGGTAACAGTCCAGCAAATGATATCCAATGGATGTATATTTTTCCTTTTGGTCAGATATCTGGATTCTTGTCAAATAGTACATCAAACTCCCTTTGCATATTTATGATATTTATAAACTTTAATACATACACAGTATTCCCCCAAAACGAGAAATTTTTGAAGGATTTACTGGATTTGCTTGATAAAGTATCATAGTACACAGCAAATACATATTTTAAGACTTTGTTATATAGTCTTTCAGGCAGATAACTTGCCATTCATTTATGTCGCAACTGCACTGTACCCGACGCAACACAAATTTCTGCACTGAACTGAATTGTGTCTCAAGCTCTCTGGTAAAGGTGCACCAAAAAAGTTGGTGCACTCTGTCGGAGCAATTCAGGGGGCGCCAGATTCATGAAGAACGTGCACCACAATTCCTGAATCTGGGACGCCCTGCACGCTACACAGGCAAACTGCACATTGCAGTTTGCACTGTTTTTGATAAATTTGACCCATTGGAGCCCACTTACCCGGCGCATTTGCGATCCAGCGGCGCGTTCTCTGCGCTGGGTTCGGGTCCGGCCAGGATTTATTAAGGTAGTTCCTCCGACGTCCACCAGGTGGCGCTGCTGTGCTGAAGAGCATCGGAACGCACTGGAATACACCGAGCCGGGCTGAGTGAAGGTAAGTGCAAGTTTCGCAACACATTTTTTTTAAGAAAATGTGGCGGTTTTACCGAATCCGTTGGGTTTTCGTTCGACCACGCCCCCCGATTTACGTCGCGTGCATGCCGGCGCCGATGCGCCACAATCCGATCGCGTGCGGCAAAATCCCGGGGCAATTCAGGGAAAATCGGCGCAAATCGGAAATATTCGGGTAACACGTCGGGAAAACGCGAATCTGGCCCTTAGTAAATGACCCCCATTGTTTTGTTAATGTACAGTACATATAACACAACATGATATACTCTGACTCTGCTACATCTAGATGTTCAATGAAGGTGAAAATATATGAATTAAGAATAAAAAGGTGACAATAAAAAACTGCCGGATATTGACTTTAAGATGAAACTGCAGCTATTAAACTTTGTTACAGAGTAGAAAATAAAACCATGAAAGCAAACAGAACATTTTATTGTTCAATGACGTTTTCCTAGTGCTGCCATTTATTCTGCGCTTATTCTAAATGGAGTTTTGTGTTTTATGCTGCACTGAAGTCTATAAAAACAACCTGGCACCTTGCCAACAACAGCAGTTTTATATCTGCACTCATAAAAATCTTTGAAGTTCACTCTCTATGGCATGCTCAAGCTTATACTAGTTTATATAACTTTACGGCATTTTTAAGAAGAGGAAATGTCTGCAGTGATGCCTATCATGTAGTTATTTTCCTGCTTTAATTATTATTTTTAAATAAGACATTTTATGGTAATTTCTTGCTCAATATATTTTTAAAATAAGCTAATACACTGAAAATATTTGTGCAATGCTAAAAGTAGTGCATTGCGATTGTCTACAAACCGAGTACATAACATTACCTAAACATTCCACATTAGCGATAAGTGAAAGACTAAAAAAAAATACTCAAAGGATTTATCTAGATTACGACTGCCACTAAAACATCAGTGCAATTTCAAATTAAATTCAACCATATTCTAGTTGACATACTGGGGCAGATTTACCCGGTCCATTCACAATCCAGCGGCGCGTTCTCTGCGGTGGATTCGGGTGCAGCCGGGATTCATTAAGGCAGTTCCTCAACTGCGCTGAAATTCCCCGGAATGCACTCAAGTTCACCGGCCTATTCCTAGTGAAGGTAAGTGCAAGTTCCGCGACACTTTTATTTAAAAAATACAGCGTTTTTTCCGAATCCGTCGGGTTTTCATTCGGCCACGCCCCCCGATTTCCGTCACTTGCATGCCAGCGCCGATGCACCACAATCCGATCACGTGCGCCAAAATCCCGGGGCAATACATGGAAAATCGGCGCAAATCGGAAATATTTGGGTAACACGTCGGGAAAACGCGAATCGGGCCCTTAGTAAATGACCCCCACTGAATCATTTTCAGTGGCTGTGTAGCTCTGTGTCTTCAGTTAAGACATTGCTGCAACAAATATGATGACAATGAAGGTGTCTCACTTCTGGTTAATGACAAAGCTAGGGCTCTTGTTCTGCTAACCCACAGAATGGTGTAGTAAAACTGTGACAAATTATTTACTCTCAAAATATGTTCTCTTTACAAATGTAATCAATAAAATGAGTGTGAATAAATTCAAATAAAATTATTAAAATCAATTATATAGCAAGGGTCAACTAAATAACCAGGACCAGGGAACCAAAAATACTGTTGAAGGATACTTGCATGTAGTGAACTAGTACAATAACCAAAACTAGGCGTGTAACTTTAAATACAATCCCACAACTCTCAAAACCATTTATCAAACTTGAAAGAAAAGAGGGATATCCACTACGGTTTTCAAAAGTATATAAATTGAAATTTTTATTAAGTCACAACAATATATTAAAAGCATTTAAAAAGCACAACTGAGTGCTAAACAGACCCCACTATCCCGGTGGTGGATGAATCCACTAGAGTTACATCAAGAAATACAAATAGCATGGTAGCATGAAATACTTAGAACTAAATCAGAGGTAATCAAACGTAAGGAATTGAGAGTGCTTAGACGTGAAGTAAGTGTATCACCTCCAATAGAGTCATAGTTACCTCAAAATCTCACGTGTCTCAAAACCACTACTATACAGATCACACACAGATCTATATTTCTGGCCAAGATGTCTCCTCTCTTCTTGTCAGAGTGTCTATCAGCCATACCCTCCTTCTTCTCTTCCTGTTTCTAAAATTCAATATGGACAAAACAGAAGTAATAGGAGCTCATTTACTAAGGGTCGCGCACGGACTGTGCTCCGTTTTTCAGGCTTAAAAGGGTTGCACAGGTATTTAAGAAGTGTGTGTGCTGGGATTGTGGTGCGCGTCACCCTTTTTGTGGCGCAGCTGCACTGGCTTTCATGCCACACAAATTAGTGGGCGTGCCGTTGGAAAGTCCGACTGATTCGGACTGAGCGAGGGATTTAACTTTTGAATTGTGTTGCAAACCCTAGCACTTAGATGCTCCACTAAAAGGTGGTGAACTCTGTGAGACCTAAGCGGGGAAGCGACACATGCATGATATCGGGCACACAATCTTAGTGAATCACGGCACAGTGCGTTGGACAATGCACTTTCTATGAACTCTGGTGACACTGTAAGTAAATGTGCCCAATAATCTTTCCTCCACCTAACACATCCCTCCCAGCAGGCCTAACAGTAGGGGCGGCGTGGTGGCTGAGTGAGTAGCACATCTGCCTTGCAGCACTGGAGTCCTGGGTTCGAATCCCACCCAGGTCAACATCTGCAAAGAGTTTGTATGTTCTCTCCGTGCTTGCGTGGGTTTCCTCCGGGTACTCCGGTTATCTCCCACACTTCAAAAACATACTGTTAGGTTGTTTAGATTGTGAGCCCCATGGGGACAGGGACCAATTTGACATGCCTGTGCAGCGCTGCGTAATCTGTGTGCGCTATATAAATAAAGAATTATTATTATTATTATTAATCCATGGCTCCACACTCTCGCCAGTCTCAAAGTCAGGCAGTGGCCTTGAAGTCATCTTTGACATCTTTGTCTTATCCTTTAAAGAGGACCTTTCACCACCTTAAAGTACCATTCTGTAGGGGCTGCTACACAGAATCAAAGGTACTTAGAATTTTAGTTGTTGTCCCCATTATCTGACCATTATAATGCTTGATTATGCTTCATAATGGCTCTATGGATGAGCTGAAATGTTGCACCTTATTTTGCCATCGGTGAACAAAGATCACCTGTATACTTACCGGAGTGCTGCCTCATTGCATTTTTTTGGATATCTGACCTTACAAACCGGTGGATCGGGTTTGTTGGAGGAGTGCACCCACCATTGGACTTGATCCATTATACTCGCTGTGCTGCTCCACAATTGGACTGTTGACCATTCTAATGTTTGTTCTGTCAGAGAGGAGGACCTGTGGCTGGAGCGGGAGGCGTGTGTTATGCTAATCTTCTCTTATGCAGTCCAATCACTGGCAAAGAGTGTATGAACTATCTCTATGCTCATCTAGATGCTGTTTATTGTGTTAACATTCTGCTAATATTCAGTTAACATTACATTTACACAGTGTTTATAAAAACAGAATGCTACAAAGTGTGATGCGAACGGAATGCAAATGCAATGGAAGCACATACACAGTGTAAACGCAAATGCAGTGTAAATACACATGCAATGTAAAAGCCATGTAAATGTAAATGCATATGGAATGTAAATGCCATGTAAACACAAACACCAGGTAGACGTAAACACTCTGCAAACACTGTGTAAGTGCAAACGCCATGATAATGCAATGTAAATGCAGATGCCACGCAAACGGCTTATAAGCATAAACACAAAGCAATCACCATGTAAACGCAATCACCACACTAACGTAAATGCAAAAGTGATGCAAATGCCAAGAAAATGCCACAAACAGTGAGTAAACGCAATTGATATGTAAACACAACACAAATACCACATAAATGCAAACACCATGTGAATGCATATGAAACATAAATGCCACATAAATCCAAATGCCACATGAATGCAAATGCATCGCAAAAGACACATAAATGCAAAATCCATGTAAATGTCTGCGCCACGTGAACACAAATGCAACCCAAACACAATGTAAACGCAAACGCCAAGTGAATGCAAATGTGTCACAAATACAAATGCAACACAATTGCCACGTAAACGTGAATGCAATGTAAGTGCCACGTAAACATGTAAATACAAACACCATGTACATGCAAATGCAATGTAAGCGCAAATGCATAAGTCATGATTGTGCAAATTGTGGCGTTTGCGTTTATTGTGTAATGGAAATACCTTTACATCACGTTTATGTTTACATTACTTTTGCAGTAACATTGCATTTTGCATCTGGACTCCTGGACTTCCATAGTCACTACAATATTTCACTTCTTCATAGCATACGGATCTAAAAGAGCCATAGTAGCCATACAGCCATATAAATCGACTTAACAATTTATCTATATTTTTAAATGTAAAAAGACATATCTAACCACTAAACTTCATTGTTACAGATAAAAATTATCTTAGCAAATAAATGGTTTATTTATATGGATGGAATTCCCTCTAGTTACTGTATAATGGTTTTTTTTTTTAAATATATATAGATATGCAAAAAAACCAGATTGAGCCATACTGTTCATGATTTTCATCTACCGTACATACTAATTTAGTGTAAATGTGTCAATAATATTTTCATATATTGCAAATATTCGCATATTGCAAGTAATACATTTTTGCTTTTCTCAGGATATGTTTCTTACTCGAAATAATTATATTATATTTTTTTTATCTACATAGCACAAAAGGATTGCTGTGCCCAAGCTACAGATATGCCCTTCATTGTCTGTATATAAGAACATAAAGCAAGTTTTGTCCAGTTGTTGAAAACAAGGCCGTTTTAGAGAAGTAATATAATAAAGGATACATGAATATAGATAACATTTGCACAGGAAGGCCTATTTCTTTCCTATTTATTGACAGTACTACATTTTTTTTAATACCCATTGGGTGACTTACAAGATAACAATATTAGGTTTTTATTGCAATTTTCCACTAACATAGTGAATTCCTTTCAAAATACTTTGATTCTTACTGTTACACATAAATATTTTTTACAGTATAATTATATTTTGCTGCTGACCATAATTCTGAAAATTTATTCAACAATGCTAAATCTTACAGCTAAATCCACTCCCTTTCATACCAATAAAAATGCTGCAATTATTATTATTTTTGGTGCCTTTTGTAAAATATCCTTTTAATTGCAGAAATGAAAAACATTTGCAGAATAACACACATCACATGTACAAACAATATAAAATATATGGCAGGATCAATCACATAAAAAATAAAAAATAGAATTTTTTTTCAAGAATTTAAAATCATCTTGCTTTCCCAAGAACATATATAAAAAGTGCTAAACAATAAAATGCAGATATTGCTGCATCCCAAATGTCTTGATGTATTATCATTCCCAGTGGTGAATAACATAACGGAAAATGTCCAAAATTCAAATAAAAATTGATCAAAGTGTCCTAAAGTCCCACATATGGCATCAATGTAAATATCATCATGCAAAAAGTGTCACCTTACACAGCTCCATGCGCCAAAGCATATAAAAGTATTTGCAGAGGGATATTGGTCCCTATTGACGCCTATGGAGCCCACTCATGGAGCCATGAGCACACGTTTGCCCTGATTAATTCTGGCATAGAGTGCACATAAATACACGTACCCCGATTCAATTAATAGGGGGCACATATAAAACGTACTGCCAATAAGTTTAAAAAGACAACATACACAGATAAAGTCCACCAATGGTCAAATAACTAAATATACATAATAAATAGTTCACAATAAGCCTGTATAGAGGTATGGAAGGTCTAGTCCTCAGAACAAGTCAATGAATTTGCTTAAAACAAGTATTTTACATTACCCAGAGAAATAACAGAGGACAAGGGACACATACACAGGTAAATACAGACCAAGGGTGGACACAAGCCGAAATGTGTTTTGCCTGGTTTCCCCCTGACGACGAAAAGTGACTTCTGCGGTCTCTTCACCGGTTGTGCCTGTCTTTGTGTCGGGCCATGCAATGCGTTTCAGACCCACACCTGTGCACTACAATGCAATACACTACTGCAAATATCATTCGCACACATCATTTAACCCCTTAAGGACGCAGCCATTTTACAGCTTAAGGCTCAGTCCCATTTTTTGGATTCTGACCGGCGTCTCTTTATATGGTTATAACTTTTGAACACTTTTACTTATCAAAGCGATTCTGAGATTGTTTTTTCCCTACAAGTTGTACTTCATTTTAGTGGTAAATTTTGGCTGATAAGTTTTGCGTTTATTTACAAAAAAAGGAAAAAAATGATGAATTTTTTGAAAAATTTGCCATTTTCGAAATTCAAAATCACCGCGTTTTCAGGCAGATCGATTTACCACCTAAATAACTGCCGAATAACATTTCCCATTTGTCTACTTTACATTTTCATAATTTTTGAAATGTTTGGATAATTTATTTTGACGTCACGCGGCCTACAAATCGAATAGCGATTTTCCGTATTTTCAGAATTGACTATTTTGGGGATAAATACTGTTTGAAATTAAATTTTACATATTTAGCATCAAAAACCCCCTATATAACCAACCCATTTTCACCACCCCACAAACTATCAGAAACAGCATTTACAAAGATTGTTAACCCCTTGAGATCTTCATAGTAATTGAATCAAAATGGCGGTGAAATTTAGAATGGTCAAATTTTGTCGGTTATATGTTCATTTAGCCCTAAAATTTACACATTTCCAAAAGATCAAAAGAGAAAACCCACCATACAATTTGTTCTACAATTTCTCCTGAGTGCAGCGACCCCCCACATGTGGACATTACTTGTGTTATGGGGGCACAGCGAGGCGCAGAAGGGAAGGAGCACCCTGCAGCTGCCAGGATTTTAGTTTTCTCGTTGCCCCCTTTTGAAGGCTATAAAATTTTCGTTTTTCCGTTATTGGGGCCATGTGATGCTATTTTTTTTGCGCGATGAGATGCTTTTTCCAGTGTTACCATTTTGGGGTTGGTATCACCCATTGTTGAAAATTTAGGAACTTTTTTTGAGGTCATGAGTAGAAAAGCATCAATTCTGTACTGGATCTTTTACTTTTTTTTTTTCTCGTGTTCAGCGTATATCCTAATAATCCTGTTATCTTTATTCTTTGGGTCGATACGATTACGGGGATACCAGACATGAATATTTTTTCTTATGTTTTACTAAATTTGCCAAATAAAACCCTAATGTGGGGAAAAATCTATCATTTTTGCATCGCCGTCTTCCAAGTGGCATAATATTGTTACGTTTTTGGCTACAGAGCTGGTTGATGGCTTGTTTTTGCGGGACATGTTGTTCTTTGCAACAGTATCATTCTGGAGTACATATGTTTTGTTGATCACTTTTATTGCCTTTTTAGTGGGATATAATGGGTAAAAATAATAATTTTGGGCGGGTTTTTAATGTTTTTTTTTACGGCGTTCATCATATGGGTTCAATAGTTATTTAGTTTTATTCTATGGATTGTTACGGACGCGGTGATACTATATATGTGGGGTTTGTGTTATGATTTAGACTTTTTTGAGCGTTATATGTCCCTTTATATGTTTTGGGGCTTATGGGCATTTTTAGTGATTTATAAAGTTATTTTTTATTGAAAAACATTTTTTTTTACATTTTTTACTTGATCCACCATGGGATATGAACAAGCAATCATCTGATTGCTTGTTCATGATAATACTCTGCAATACTGATGTATTGCAGGGTATTAGCAGTGCCAGCCTATGCAGATGCATAGGCTGACACTTTGCCTTTAAGATGACGTCACAGACGCTATCTTAAAGGCACTGCCTTCAGGCTTTTCTGGGGTCCCGGTCGGACCCCAGAGGTGCCATAGCAGCGATCAGCCCCCCCGAAAACGGCGCGGGGGGGGGGGGGGGCGATCGTGGGGCATGTTGACCGCAGCATTTAACGGGTTAAACACCCGCGATCAGAGCCCACTCCGACCGCGGGTGTTAGCCGGGGATGTCAACGGTAGATTACCGTTGAAATCCCGCGGCTAACGATGCCGGTTCGGCTGTTATGCAGCGCTGAACCGGCATCGTCTCTGCACAGTAGCTGTACTGCGCTGAGCGCTATTCGCGGGACTCAGGGCAGTACAGCTACGGCGCAGAGCGCTAAGGGGTTAAGCATGTTTGCTAGGCAGGAGGTGTCAGACTCAGGTATCAGACTCATACTCAGCTGTCAGACTCCGCCTCAGATGTCAGTGTTAGGTATCAAATATGCCATTATATGATCAATTACTCTGACTTCTGACCATGTCCTAAAATGGACACTGTACACCACACCAGGACATGAAAGCAACAGCATATTGAAGCAGCTCGGCTGCTTGACAACATACTGCTAATGGTTTATTAGGCCAATTTCAATGACCTTTAAATGATTGATTGAATTATTGATGAAAAACTCATAAAACCAAGATGGATTTTGTGAATATATTCATATAAATCTATATACTGTACAGATAGCTACAGTAAAACCAAGATGTACCTGGGACTATATAAACTAGTAGAAACATTTAAAGTTAAAAGATTTTATGTGTGAGTCACGTGCAATATACAGCCAAGGATTCAAAGATTTGAGCAGGCATCAGTCTTAAACGTCCTTCTGCGTCACAAACCGTTTTTTTTTTACCTTCATATGTTCCCTCCCATTGTACTATATGTACCAACTGGGACAATTTAGGAATTTGTATTATACAATATAGAAGTTGCCTCTCTGTAAGCTGACCACCCCAATGTAAATAGACTTGGGATAGCAGTAGACTTACAAGTGACATCAGCAATTAACACCTTCCAGCATTGTGTCACGTAAAATGTATAACTGTTGAACATTAGAGACTGCAATTGTAGGAGAACCATGGAGGACTTATCACTGGTGACCATAGTTTCGACTAAATATGCCTGCATGCGGAGAGCTTGAGCCAAACTATGCCTTGAAAACTAGTTGTTATTGTACATTCAAATGGGGCAGATTTATTGCTGAGATTTCTGTGATTGTCCATAAATTATGTCTAGGAAGGAATTCAACTAAACATATTTAATAGTGAAATGATTACTTTTCTGATACTACTGTGCATGCCATAATTTTTAACCCCTACAGGACTATTTTGGCCTTTAGGACGCGGCCTCATTTTTCAAATCTGCCCTGTGTCACTATAAGTGGTTATAGCTTTGGAACGCTGTGGGATTTCCAAGGGCTTTTTGAGATTGTTTTCTCGTGACAAATTGTTTCAAAATTTGGATGATATCTTTTGTGTTTAGTTACGAAAAAAAACAAGGGAAGGAGGCACCATCCAGAGCAGATTTGCTATGTCACATTGTACAGGCTATATTTTTTTTCTTTTTTTTAATGTGGACCTATAGGGGCTTATTTCTCTTGCCACATGAGATGCACTTTTCTGGTACGTAATTTTGAGGCATCTATAGCTAATTGGTGAGATTTTATTAACTCTTTGATTGGTAGAGGAAATGAAAATCATCAATTTTGAGGAAAATTTTTATGTGTTTTTTTTGGCCGTTAACCATACCATAAAAATACTATATTATTTTAATTCTATGGGTCGCCACAATTACAAAAATACCTCATTTATATAGATTTTTTATTTTTTCCCCATTTTTACTGAATAAAAAGTACTATATATACTGGAGTATAAGCCGAACCAAGTATAAGCCGAGGCCCCTCATTTTACCACAAAAACCTGGGAGAACCTATTGACTCAAGTATAAGCCGAGGGTGGGAAATGCATTGGTCACAGCCTCCCCAGTATATAGCCTTCCGCACCCTGCTCCATAGTATATGGCCAGCACCTGCCCCCCAGTATATAGCCTGCCAACCCATATCCCCAGGTAAATAGTCAGCCCCTGCTCCAGTATATAGCCAGTCCCCTGCCCCAGTATATAGCCAGCAGCGGGGGAAGCCAGAAAGGTGAGTTTTGATATATTTTGTTTTACTCGAGTACAAGCCGAGTTTGGGTTTTCAGCAATTTTTTTTGTGCTGCAAAAACTAGGCTTATACTCTAGCATATATGGTAATTTGGCAAAAATGTTGTTGCGCTGCACATCGGGGCCACCGGAGGGTGAGTATATAAGTTTGTTTATTTTTTTTTAATGAGGGAAGACTGTATACTACTGGGGGCAGGCTGTATATTACTGGGGGCAGGCTGTATACTACTGGGGACAAGCTGTATACTACTGGGAGCAAGCTGTATACTACTGGGGGCAGGCTGTATACTACAGGGGGCAGGCTGTATACTACAGGGGGCTGGCTGGCTAAATACTGGGGGGGGCTGTGACCAATGCATTTCCCACCCTTGGCTTATACTCGAGTCAATAGGTTTTCCCAGTTTTTGGTGGTAAAATTAGGGGTCTCGGCTTATACTCGGATTGGCTTCTTATGGGAAAGTGACATTTTAGGGGCTTATATTTTTATTTATTTATTTGTTCTAATGTGTAAACTTTAGTGTTTTTACATGTTCTTACTTCTACATACTTGAACTTAAACCAGCGATGCTCCGATCGCACGCTGTCAGCTGTGCTTCTGGTGCCGGCTCCATTCGTGAGCTGGTGCCAGAAGCAGGACGTTATAGCATGTCCCCGTGTGCTTAGTATCTAGCCGCAGGGACGTACTATAACGTCCTGGTACACCTAGGGGTTAAAGCAAAAATTATATCCATTTAAAAGATTTTGATGCTAATTATCTGGAATAAGGGTTTTTAGGATGCATGTATAATTTGATTATTTCACCAATTGAATACTTTTGGATTTAGTTCTAAATGAGAAATCTGCTTGTTTAAACAAGGTTGCTGTCTAGACCTCCCTTGAAATAAAGCCGTAAGTGTTTACATACATTCTGAATCTGCTTTCCCAATGAATATGTCTATAAGAGCCATAAGAGTGTAAGCATACTTGACCAAAGATTGAACTTGACAAGTAAAACAATGTGTATTTCTAGCCTTAAATCTTAATGACAAATTTACCCACTTTAAAGAGTTTACTATCTACATATGAAACTAACAAAGCAACATGTGGTCTATCAATTTGTAAATCACGATTTCCTTTTTTTTTTTTTTCAAGTAGACTGCTCTATCATTTAATATAGAAATAATACATAATAAAACAATGGGGGGAATTTATTAAGACTGGTCAGTCTTAACCCCCCTTCACCAAGCCAGATGTACTAAGAGGCTCCGACCTGCTCTGATGCTCTCCGCTGGGTTTAATTTCAGCTATGGTCACCATTTATAGTAAAAAGAGTTCTGACCTAACTGTCAGAAAAGGGCCTGTTACATGCCTAGTAAATGATTTAAATATTAAACCAATACTTATATGAATGGAAGATGCAGTGACCTGGCCTGACCACCACTACACTGAGATAAAACTTTTTTTTTTCTATGAAGAGACATTTAACACTTTTATAAGAGAAATTTGTCCGTGATAAAAGGAAATTGAAGTTGCCAAAGGTGGCTGTGTTTGGAACTCAAGGAAAATTACATTTACAATGAATGCATTCATTTCCTGACGTATGCAACACATTTAGTCACAGTCCTCATCAAATTAGGGTGTACTGGAAGATCTAAATTAAAATAATAAGTCTGGTTATCACAACCCAAAATATAAAGGTCATGAGCACATTGGGATCTCCCATATGTAAGACAAACATCAAAATAATGAGTCTTCTAGAAGAACCTAAATGCTAGTTGCTGTAATGTTAGGCTCAGTCTGAATTGAGTGAAAGTTTCCTGCCTACAAGTAATAACATCACTTGTGGAAAAAGGGGATTTCAGAGCAAATTCATCTAAATGTCATTCCCTACTATTTGTCCAACACGTTTGCCTCTATTCTGATGCAGGTAGAAATATATAAAGGATTTGTCATTACATACATCAAGTTAGTTATTTTTCAATTACTGAAGGTTAATAGATTCGGCAGTGAGTTGTGTACTCAATAGTGAGGCTGCCATCAAGCATTTGTTGACACTGCATTAGTAATGAGATCCTATGTACATGAAGGAGACTACGCTGCATATTTATGGGGTGATTTTTCACACACAGCCCCAGGTTATATTACAGAGTAAGTATTGTGTTTGGTACATAAGGATTGAACTAAGAACCACTAATACCCAAATACTTTTTCACAAGGTATGGATTTATCCCTGCATCTTAACATCGAACATCTGTAAAGCTGAAGGCACCACTGAGATCACTAAAAATAATTTAAAATATTTTTAGTTTTCATAGGTTGATAAGACATCTTCAAGTAAAAAGATCTGTTTTTAGAAAAAAAGAAATAGTTATCATTGAAATAGAGTCAGTGACCATGCTATCCCACATCATATATCTTAACATCTTACATACAATTAAAATAGTGGCACCTTTTTTTCCATTCAGAAACATCACTTTGGACTATAAATAAATTGGTACATACCGTATATACTAAAGTAAAAGCCGACCCGAGTATAAGCTGAGGCCCCTGATTTTACCAAAAACGGGGAAAACCTATTGACTTGAGTATAAGCTGAGGGTGGGAAATGGATTGTCACAGCCTCCGTGTTTATAGCCAGCCAGGCCCCAGTGGTATATAGCCAGCACCCAGTATTATATAGCCAGCCAGCCCCATTAATATACAACCAGCCAGCCCCCTGTAGCATACAGCCAGCCCCCTTTAGTATACAGCCAGCCGGCCCCATTTAGTATACAGCCAGCCAGCCCCGTTTAGTATACAGCCAGCCCCGTTTAGTATACAGCCAGCCCCCTTTAGTATACAGCCAGCCCCCTTAAGTATACTGCCAGCCAGCTCCCTTAAATTATACAGCCAGACCTCTTAAGTAGCCAGCCAGCCCCCTTAAGTATACAGCCAGCCAACCCCCTTTAATAGCCAGCAAGCCCACTTTAGTAGCCAGCTACCCAGTCCCCTTTAGTAGCCAGCCAGCCCGCAGTTAGCCAAGCACATAAAAAAAAAACGTACATACTCACCTTCGGGTGGTCCTGATGCTCAGTGCAGCTCCCCGATGCTCCCATCCCTGTGGCTCCTCTTCTTTATTCTCTCTGCTGTAGGAGCTGGCAGAGAAGCGTCCATGACCTCTGCCGGACGGTGCACACTATGACGTCATCAGCACAACATAGTGTGTGTCGGCCAGCAGAGCGCATGGATGCGTCTCTGCCAGCTGTTACAGCAGAGAGAAGATAGAAGAGGAGCCACGTCGAGCATGGCAGGCGCCAGATGGTGAGTATGTAAGTTTATTTTTTTTCATTGACTCGTGCATAAGCTTAGGTGAGGTTTATACACGCCTCATACACGAGTATATACGGTTAATAAATATCTATTAGATCATCTTTCTCTAGTTCAAGTAAGTGTAATTGAACATTTTAGGCCCTGTTTTAACCCATGTAAACCTCTTTCATTCACAAACATTTTTTTGAAGAATTTTAGCCAGTTTGCTTCTTCCTGTCGATACATTTGAAGAATCACCACAGGTTTATCTCCCTTCAAGGACTTTACCTGGTTGCCACCTCAGGCTTATGGTGATTTGTTTTTTGATACGGTGAACTTGTTTTCACTATGTTTTTTTTTATGTTATCTTTAACTTGACATCTTGTTTTTTAGTGATTTTATAGCACACAGCACATGTACAAAATTCCCCTTAAGTCAGTTCCTATAGCCATGTGGTTTCTGAAATGTATATCACTAAGGTGCACTTCTTTGTGCTTATTCACAAAACCATGGATTCCTAACAGCCTTTTATTATTTAATTAATTTGTGCATATACAGGAGGCATCTGAGGAAGTTGCCTTCATACACATGGGGTGCTACCATCTCCTGTCCTGACCTATGCCTATTTTACCCTGACATTTAGTATGACTTGAATCATTTAGCATAGGTGACCCAGCTCCTGGTAATTCTCGCATATTCTTAGTTGTTTATTCAACGCACATTTGACTTCTCCTCATTGCGGGTGCACATTGAAGTGATGACCTGTTATGAGCAGAGGGGCTCTGAGGACTCTCACCAGTGCCCTTCAAGGTAATTGGCATATGTTTTAAAAATGATCATTTTTCGGAAAATGAGACAATGAAAAATATAATGGAAAAGCAGATGCTGAATGAGAATAAAGAAATTAGAAATACATAGTATCCTATTAGTTACAAAATTTTATGTTGAAACCCATTATAAAATGATGTAAATTATTTAACAAAGATTTTTATTATTTTGTGATGCAATAATATAAATGTTTAAATAAAATGTTTACCAGTAAGAGTACCAGTAGACACTCTCGGCTACCTATATCCATCTCATTAAAAAATGAGGCACAGCCTGTTTCAGAGACATGTTGGTTAATATGCTTCCAATGTTAGTGAATTTGCTCCAAAATACACACAAGTTTCATTGGAAGTATCATTTGTCACTTCTATTTTATCGTGTCATTTCAATTTAAGCTTATCCAAAAATAATAGACCAAAATTAATTCCGGTTTCAAAAATGCTTCTATTTTAGTATAACATTCAACTTATTTAAACAGAATTATGTTTTGTCTCATTAGATGTGCATATACCTCAGCATGTAGTCTATGCTACAATGGATTATAAATGCATCCACTTTCAATCTACTATAAGGTTTGATGTATAATAAATTATATTATCTGCAGTTTTCCTAAAAAGCTAATTTTTGGCCATATGCCATAGTTGGGTATATGGATGTCATAGATCAGGTCTCTTGACATCCCTTTTATAACCCTAAATGGACAGTTGGCGTGTGAAAATGAATTAGATGTAATGCTATATTACCCATGCAGCATTTATAATGTATTATGTTATTTTTATAGTACTTTGCACATGGACTTAGGTTAACATTTGACTATTTGTATGTTATAATAGAGGCACCTGACAATAATTTGCTGTTCTGCTTTCAATAGTATAACATTTATACTGAGGGTATGAGCACAGAAGGAAAGTTATCACTGGACCTTTGAAAATATACTGCTGTAATACAGTAAAGTTTAGCTTTATGACATTTTTACACTGGATACATGACTGTAAGAGTCTATTGAAATAGTAGAGGTGCCAAGAATATTAATGTACAAGTTTCACCTTGTTCAGGAAATGTAATATGGTACTGTTGAGGTGTTATGCCTTATACATCAACTGGAACCAGGAAATGGGTTGATATTGATGTAGGAGTTTATTACTGGAATTTTTAATATAACATTTTTTTTTTTTACTTTTGTTCTGTAACCAATCATATTTTTGTATATTTTGTGAAAGCTTTAAGTCGAAGATGATGAGTTTCAGACATATAGGTAGGCTGTACTTGGTTATTTGCATGTACATTATGGGCTTAACCTCAAATGAAATTTAAAAATATAATGGTTAGTTTATTGCATCAAATTTTTAGAACCATTTTGTACTATATGACATAAGATTTGGGCCTTATTTTTAAAACTTACTCATAGTAAGGCTCTGTCCATAGTAGCTTTCATTTAGAGAGATGCTCTGGGAAAATGGAATCTGTTCCTTGAATCTTTGCTCTGGGTAACAAAGACATTTTTTCACATTTATCCTCAATGTTTAACTAGTTGCTGTTTACCAAAATTATCTGAGAGGAAAACTGTCTAATTCCTCCTGACACCCAATCAGAGCTTCCATTTTATAAACTGCTATGAGAAAATGGAAGCTGAGGCTGAGCTCTGATTGGGTGCCATGAGAATTAGAACAGTTTTGCTCTCAGACACTTTTGATAAATCTCTTCCTTTATGGTGTGCTCTTGCACTACCGAACAAATCCTCATGTCCTTACCTCCTTCATTTTTTTAGTCCTACTAGCAAATTATTATTATTATTTTTTTAAATGTTAATACTGTTGCATTTTTGACATGCATTTATGAATGTTAGAAGGTATATAGTTTAAGTAGCAAGTTCTCAAATGTGTGCACTACTACATCCTCCTCACACGGAGTGCACTACTCCTACTATCACAATGCACACGGAAAAACAGACGGTGCTAGGGATAGCACAACGAATAACAGTGGATTGGGGGGGGGGTAATAGTGTTTTTGGCACAGTATCTACAGGACAAATCACAAGTATTGTGCTATCCAACACAATCAAATGCAGAATGGCGGCGTTGGAGAGTGGGGGGTTACTTAGGTCTGTCATGACATGATCTGTAATGATTTAGATGAGTCATGATATGATCTATCATGACATGATATGTCATGACTTAGATCAGTCATGACTTGATCTGTCATGACTTACACACTATCACTTATCACTATCACTTTATTGACTAACCAATGGCAGCGATCGACATAGCAGGACCAAATTCGTCCTATGATGTCATAGGGGGGATGTCCCCTATCGATTCAGTGCATTGTGCCGGGCCGTCACCCTGTTGCCCTGTCACAAGACAGGGTGATGTCAGTGAACAAGAAAGCACCTCAGTATAATATATCTGATAATGAGCACTAAGTCACTGCGCTACGCTTCTGATATATCCTACACAAATAAAATAGACTCCCATTTTATTTTTAAAAATATGTGTTTCTAGATATAGTTTATAGAAATCAAAGCCACAAACATATACATTATGAAATAATGTCCAGGCAACCATAAAATCTGGCTCACAAAGAGTCATCCCAAAGAACTCAGGAGATGAAAAAATCCCAGTGGCGGAAACCTCTAGGGAATGCATGGATGAAGGAATACCCTTCCTCTGGGCTTAAAGGGATAATGCTAAGTTAGTCAATCTTTATCTGCAGTAAAAAGCAACATAACATGGTACAAGGTACACAATGTCAGGATCCAACAAATAATGTAAATAAAGTTTCTTTAATTTTACAAAAAGTTGTTAAATAATTGTAAGTAGTAATGGTACAGGGAGGGACATATTTCTCCATGGTCTTCTGGTGAGAGAAAGAGTGAGACAGTACAGCAGAGGTCAGGAACCTTTTTGGCTGAGAGAGCCACAAGCGCCACAAATTTTAAAATATAATTCTGCGAGAGCCGTACTTCACGACATGTGACGTAATAGTACGTCACATGTCGGGTCCCGGTACATGGAGAGGGCTCGGCCATGTAAGTCTTTGCTGCATATTGCAGCAAAGGCTTACCTGTAACACCCGCGATCGTTGCCGGCACCTTTGCCGGGGGCTCCAAAAAGACGACGGCGCACGGACGCCGCCATCTTTCCGTGGATCGTCGCTCCCCGTGACGTCATCGGGGAGCGGCGATCCGTCGCCATGGTAGCTTCGGGTCTCACGAAGACCCGAAACTACTTTGGGTTGACCCATTCATTACAATGTGCACATTGTAATGTATGAGTAGTGAAATCCCCATATACTGCCATACTGTAGTATGGCAGTATATGGCAGGATCGATCAGACAACCTAGGGTTAAAGTACCCTAGGGAGTCTGAAAAATAGTAAAAATAAAAAAAAGTTAAAATAAAAAAATTATAATAAAAAAACATATGATAACGTTTTTTCACTGCGTTTAACACTGTAACGGAAAATCGCGCCCAAAGTCGAAAATGGCACTTTTTTGCCATTTAAAAAAAAATAAAAAATTCTATAAAAAGTGATCAAAAGGTCATACAGTCCTAAAAATGATAACATTGTAAAAAAAAATGACACCACCCTCAGTTCCGTACACCAAAGTATGAAAAAGTTATTAGCGCCAGAAGATGGCAAAATCCCCCAAAAAATTTTGTACAGGAGGTTTTAATTTTTTTAAATGTATGAAAACATTATAAAACCTATACAAATTTGGTATCCCCGTAATCGTACCGACCCAAAGAATAAAGTAGACATGTTATTTGGGGTGCACAGTGAAATCCGTAAAATCCAAGCCCACAAGAATACGACACAAATGCGTTTTTTTACCAATTTCACTGCATTTGGAATTTTTTTCCCGCTTCCCAGTACTCGGCATGGAATATTAAATACCAACATTTTGAAGTGTAATTTGTTACGCAGAAAATAAGTCATCACACAGCTCTGTACATGGAAAAATAAAAAAGTTACAGATTTTTGAATGTGGGGAGTGAAAAATGAAAACGCAAAATCGAAAAAGGGCCGCGGCGGGAAGGGGTTAAATGGTCACTGACAGAACAATGGCTCCAGCAGTCATTAGTACAGGAAGTAGTGTTCCTCCCCCCCTGTACTAAGCCACCACTCGACCAAAACAATGGTAATTTCCTTTAAAAAAAATAGATAACTTACATTTGAGTATGCGATGCATGACATCTTGTAAAGCACTCTAGCTTCTTCTTTTTAATGTGCATGCCTGAATCTGGCTTCTTCCCACCTAATGATGAGAGATGCAGCATTCAGGCTTGCGCAGAAGAAAACAGCAGCCAGAGTGCTGGCCGAGATGTCCTGCATGCCAAACTCCAATGTAAATTATCTATTTTTTATTTTAAAGGGAATTACAATTGTTTCGGTGCAGTGGTGGCTTCGTACAGGTGGAGGAACACTCCTTGCTGTACTAATGAAAGCAGGAGCGATTGTTCTGTCAGTGTCCCTTTTAAAATGTTGGTCTTATATAAAGTAAACAAAAAAGAGGGTGCAAAGTCCCATAGGGAACTTGTAGCTTCAATTTACTAAAGTCAATGATAAGCAGGAACAGGAGCTGCAGAACCTGCAGAATGCATGCACCAGCCTCTGCAGAACCCCTCAACAAACGCACCATCTCCCGCAGAACCTCCAAATACACATGCCATTCGCTGCTGAACCCCCCAATACACGCGCCAACCTCTACAGAACATCCCAATACACATGCCATACGCTACAGAACATCCCAATACACGCGCCAACCACTATAGGACATCCCAATACATGTGCCAGCTGCTACAGAATCTCCTAATACACGCGCCAGCCACCGAAGAACATCCCAATACACATGCTAACGGCTGCAGAACATCCCAATACATACACCATTTCCCACAGAACCTCCCCAATACATACACCATTTCCCACAGAACCTCCCAATACACGCGACAAACGCTGCAGAACATTTTAATACACATTTATTAAAGTATCTGCGCCAGTTTTCTGGTGACTTTGCACTGGATAGAACATCTTTGGTGCATGTACATGTATTTATAACGTGTTTGCACCAGTTTTGTGTGGTGGCTGCTCTGTGTCCCACAACACAGAAAAATCTGCACCTAAAGGGGCTGTTACTGCTTAGTCTGACCGTGCACCACATTTATTACTGACCACAATTTTGTCTTGGGTCCTAGCTTTTAAGTGTCTCAGCTGCTGCAGAACCTCACATTAATGTAGAAATGCAGTGGTGGGGGAAGATATGTGGGAATGATCAGGGCCGGCTCCAGGTTTCAGTAGGCCCCTGGGCGGCAGTGCCTCATTGGGCCCCTTAGCAGTGGTGACATTAAAAACGCAAAACCGTAAGATACCAATATTAATATTCATCCCCCAGGATCCATTAATAAATATAGCCCCCAGCCAGGCTCCATTAATAAATATATCCCCCAGCCAGGCTCCATTAATAAATATATCCCCCACAGCCAGGCTCCATTAATAAATATACCCCCCAGCAAGGCTCCATTAATAAATATACCCCCCCAGCCAGGCTCCATTAATAAATATAGCCCCCCAGCCAGGCTCCATTAATAAATATAGCCCCCCAGCCAGGCTCCATTAATAAATATAGCCCCCCAGCCAGGCTCCATTAACAAATATAGCCCCCCAGCCAGGCTCCATTAATAAATTTAACCCCTAAGCCAGGCTCCATTAATAAATATAGCCCCCCAGCCAGGCTCCATTAAAAAATATAGCCCCCCAGCCAGGCTCCATTAATAAATATAGCCCCCCAGCCAGGCTCCATTAATAAATATACTCCCCCAGACAGGCTCCATTAATAAATATACCCCCCAGACAGGCTCCATTAATAAATATACTCCCCCAGACAGGCTCCATTAATAAATATACCCTCCAGACAGGCTCCATTAATAAATATACTCCCCCAGACAGGCTCCATTAATAAATATACCCCCCAGACAGGCTCCATTAATAAATATAGCCCCCCAGCCAGGCTCCATTAATAAATATACTCCCCCAGACAGGCTCCATTAATAAATATACCCCCAGACAGGCTCCATTAATAAATATACCCCCCAGACAGGCTCCATTAACTAAATGCTAACTTACCTTCCAGGTGCACGCATCTTCTACATCTTCAGCGTTTTCTGTGCAGCAGCAGGGACTCTGGCGGTGTGAAGTCATCACGTCGGCCAGCGTCCTGCACAGTAATAGACACTCTGCAACAGAAATACATTGGCAGCGCCGCTGCTATTATGTTCTGCGAGTGCCTGCTTGCGGCACCGCCCCCTGTTACCCGCACCACACTGTGAGTGCGGCGCTTCTCTCAATTACATCGGCGATGTATACCGATGTAATTGAGTTTTCCTATCTTGCCAGTGTGTGCTGTGGGCCCCTCTGGGACCTCTGGGGCCCCGGCACTTGCCCAGGTATGCCGGGTGCTGGCGCCGGCCATGGGAATGATGCAGAGGGGTCTCAGGAAAGCTTCATAGCTGCTCCTGCACACAGGACACTAAGGGGTTAGTGCAGAGTGTGAGGAGACACTGGGGGGGAGGGAGGACTTAGCTCTGGCTTATTCCCAACTGCTGACTCCTTCTCCTCAGGTGCTGACTCCTTCTCCTCAGCTCCTGGATGTCGCCTGATTATGCAGCTCTCTCATCTGTATGAATCTCCCGTGCTGCTACATCCAGCCCAGGGATTGGCAGCAGGCAGACAGTCTCTTCCCCTCCCTCTCTCACACACAGAGGAGGCTGCAACAAGGAGGGAGAGAAAGGTGCCACCCCCTGGAATGAGAAACCATATAGATAGTGACCAGATGGAAAAATAATGAATATAATTATGTTTTATGAGACTTTTATAATTATCAATGATATTTAGAAGGCGATGAGCAGTGCTTAGTATCCTCTACAAATTATAAAGTTCAATCTTGATTTCAGTCAGGGGGTCATTTGGGTACTTTTTTTTAAGTCATGAGACGCTTCTTTCCTGCTAATCTACCATAAAACACAGAATATTTCACTGATAGTTGACCTTCTAGTTTGGTGCTGTGTCATGGTGGTTGTTAGTTTCTTGGTCACCTCACCTACCAAAGCCTTTCTGTCCCATTATGAATTTTATTGGCCCAATAGGAAAGTTTAAAAAGCCCAGGTTGTTCCATATTTCTACAGTTTAAAAATTATGATGGCAACAAATCATGTCCAATCAACTAAATTTACCACAGGTGGGCTTCAAACAAAGTGTAGAAAGAACTCAAAGAGGATTTAGAGAAATTGAAGGCTTCAGAGCTAAATGTGTCAGAGCAACATTTTAGTTTTTCCTTTTTTAATAAATTAGCTATTTTTATTCTGGGTTGTGAAGGCAGTGTCACCTGTAAAAAAAGGTGGGTGGGATTGCTTTTTAAGTTGGGGTCTGGGGTTCGGGTGAGTCCTCTATGATACAAACATATTGCCGGATTGGTGGCTATGCAGCCAATCTCAAAAATTAACTCCCCATGGTGAGTAGATAGGAGCATCTATTTGCAGGAATGGCTGCATGGTTGCCAATCCTGCAATATGTCTGGGTCACGCAAGACACACCCTAACCCTGGACCTGAACCTAAAGTTTGGGTCTGCTCATCTCTAGGTGTGGTCCTTTAAATATTTTCAAAACTTTTTCTCCCTGAATTTTTTCTCCCTGAAGCCTTTTTTCCAAAAGTTAGTGAGTGTTAGGTAAATTTTTAATAATTTGTAGGTATGACACTTGCTTATTCTGTAGGGTTTTCTATACAGCGATCTACATAATAGACATAATTACAATAAAAGATATCAGCTCTATAGAAAACACAGTCATTGCCAACACTTCTAATGATAGATAATGTCGCAGTTTATCTAGAACTCCTATCTGTGTAGAGCATGTCTATAAAATAATGAGAATTGGTAATGGTAAATTGGAAAATTGGTAAATATACAATGCTGTATTATATCTCAGAGATCATGAGAAAGATGTGTCTGAAGTTGTGAGATCCAATAAGATACTAGACTGCCTGACGTATTGTGACAGGCATAATAAAAGCCACTTGATGTAAAGATGAACAAATACAAAATCCTTTCCCATGAAGTGCAATAAATCAGGTTGAAGCACTCAGTGCTATAGCATCCACATGAACTGTGAAAGATAGATTCCTGTGGCTTTTTTTTATGACCTTAGAAAGGAGAACTTGGTTTTCTTTTGGTTCCATAAATCATATGTGCTGTTTTTTCATTAACTTCCAAGACCAAAATGACTTCGTGAGTTGAATTCTTTTAGATGTTCAATATACATATGATTAAAAGCATTAAAATCCACCAAAATCTTAAGGCTTGGCACTGTTCATATAAATGATCTAGTCTTGGACAACTTGGATTTTGTCCAATTTTTATGGAATGAGTTTTGAACTGAATTTCTAAAATCAATGAATAAGATAAGATAAAGTTTAGGTAAAGTTATGGTAAACTAACATGGAGTTGCACATACTGTATCAGACGTGTCAGATGATCTGGCTGGTTTAGTCTACAAATCTCCACCATATCGTAGGATGAGATTCAATAGTTGGTCAGAAAAAATGTACCACAACCAGTGGCACCACTGGATGATCTACTTAGGTTGTGAGTTTATCATTTCCCTACATTTCTTCAAAAGTAAGAAATTGAAAAACTCTAATTTCTGAGCACAGAGAATGTAATTGAAGACTGACAAAGAGAAAAAATCATAAAATATTATATAACCTGTTGGTTCATAAAATGTTAAGTAGGATATTTGTTTACTTACTTTTACCTAAACTAAAATTAAAACAAAAAGAATAGTCCTTTTCTATTCTTAAGTTAGAGATAAAATAAATTCAATCAGACCAGAATATTACTGCCGGTATCCATAAATAAGAATGGCTCAACACTGGGGGATTATGAAGCACACCATGAGAATATTACTTTTTATCTTTACTGGTTGGTATTATGCAAAACTCCTTCGCAGATTTTAAATACCACCAGAGTCCTGGAATCAAACAGGCATGTGGAAAACAGAAAGGCCACGGAGACAAAACAAACCCCTAATAGATTTCTGATTTGGAAACGGCACTTGTAGATGGCCTAAGAGCTGAACAGAGGGACTTAGCAGAAACACATCTGTTAAGTGTGCTATGGAATATTAAAAAAAGAATTGTTGGGGGGGATTTTTAAGAACACATTTAAGTATTTTCTTGGGAGATTAGAGATGTGCCTATTTTTGTTCCAAACAGAAAGAACAAGTTGAGCTTTTACATATGATTGCAGCAAAACATTTATGTAAACTTTATTAGTAATATGCTCAAAAACACATCTTATATATTACATTGTACATTATATTTACTATATATATATCTTAAAGATTACAGGGAAGGGATTTATTATGGCTTGTTTGGTAGTTTTCTTGGCATAATGGGCAGATTGTGCACCAATTGGGGGAATATCACAACTGGTGCAGGATTTGACAAGTCATAATAAATTCTCCCATATATATTTTGCCTCATATGCATATCTTTTACAAACTTATGGCTTTTACTAATATTGGACTTTTCCAAAATGTCATTTGCATATTTGCCAAGCCGAAATTTTACAAGATAGACTAAAATTGCTCATACTTGAGTTAGGAAAACGTATAATCAGTGGTGGAATAATGTCATGGTGATATCAATTTGTGGGCTAACTGTGCACAAGCTGTAACCAGGTCTTGATAAATTACCCATAAATAGTCATTACTTTCAAGTGGTATAGTTACATAGTGGACAAACACCACAGTTAAACCTTTTGAACCTACAAAGGCAGGCTAATTCAGTCAATTCTATAAAAAATGAAAAAAGAAAAAGAAAGTCTTTCTATCCCATTTGGCAATCAGACATATCCCTGGACAGATCCAATATGAAAGTGGGTTTCCCAAGCCAAAACACATATATAGAATAATTCTTAAAATTCATTTAGGTTGGGTTGAAAAATCCAGCAACCCCAGGAAATATAATAAAGAAAATGAAACAAGAAGCTGACAATTTTGTTCCATTTGCAATAGACATTTTTCTGCTTGTGCACATGCCCATACACACTTCTAACACAAAACGTAAGAAAAACAAAAGCTTTTCATATCTATATACAGTACAGAAATAATTTAATCTACATTGGTCAACAGTTGAATGAGCAACATAAAACCTTTATTTTGCAAGGAAACATGGTTAGCATAATTAGAGAAAAGCAAAGACTGTAGCAAAGAGAAAGATTATAGCAACTTTTTCAGAAGGTTACAGCAGTCACCAATCAGTAGCATGTGTACAGGCCTTTTCTTTAAATTCAGCACATCTTCATCCGGGACACCACTAGTCTAGGATTCTACCTCTTCTTCCAGTCTCTTCCACAGTTCTATGACTGCTATGGATTTCTTGGCCATAACTTGGTCCCCAAGGAATTTCCAGAGGTTTTCTAATAGGTTTTCTAAAGGTTTATCCAGGTTTATCCAGGACTGGATATGGCCATTTCGATGTTTCAAGGAACTGTTTTACTTGTTTTGCTGCGTGACAGCGGCATTGTTGAACGGATGCTATATGCTATATGTTATAGCCGACACCTGCATCTAACACCCGCAATCGGAGATTTCTCCGATCGCGGGTGTTAACCCCTAACATGGGGCATTTAAAGTTAATCAGACCCCCCCTGCGGCGCTTACCGGGGGAGTCTGCTGTTCCGATCGCAGCCCCAGGACTGCAGTGCCTGGGCCTGCTCGATCCTCCTTCCGGGAGCTGGGTCCGTGCCTTCTGGCAGGACCTGGCTGTAACACACTGAGTAGGCGCAGCGTGCTCAGTGTGGTACATTACACAGTGTAATACATCTGTATTGCACTGTGTAATGTGAAGAACAGCTTGAACAAGCGATCAGTAGATCGCTTGTTCAAGCTTACCTGAAAAAGTAAATAAAAAAAGTTAAAAACATTAAATCAAAACATTTTTTAATAAAAAGAATTAATTAAATAAAGTTAAAGTCCCCTAAACACAAATATTCCCTATACACATGCAATAAAGTGAGAAAAACACAAAATCGCCAAAACCCCCCACATATTTCATATCGTCGCGTCTGTAACAATCCGTACAATAACTCAGAATCATTATTGGACCTGCTCGGTGAACGCCGTAAAAACAAAACCCGAAAAACACGCCGAAAATGTAAATTTTTCATAAAATCTCTGCACAAAAATGTTCTAAAAAGTGATCAAATAAAGTTATGTGCGCCAAAATGGTACCACTGAAAAGAACAACTCAACGCGTAAAAATAAGCCCTAAACAAGCTCTCTCAACCAAAAAATATTAGAGTTACGTCTCCGAAAAGATGGCGATGCAAAAACAAATGAGATTTCCTCTATATTAGTTTTTATCCAGTAAAATTGTAAAAATAATTGAAAAACTATATAAATGAGGTATCAACATAATCGTAGGGATCTGTAGAATAAAGATTATATGACAATTTTCTTTTCACCCATACATTCAAGAGTTAATAAAATCTCATCAATAAGCTAATGACTCACTAAAATGAAGTACCGTATATACTCGAGTATAAGCCGACCCGAGTATAAGCCGAGACCCCTAATTTTACCACAAAAAATGGGAAAACCTATTGACTCGAGTATTAGCCGAGGGTGTAGTATACAGCCTGTCCCAAGTAGTATACAATCAGCCTGCCCCCATGAAGTATACAGCCTGCCCCCATGAAGTATACAGCCTGCCCCCATGAAGTATACAGCCTGCCCCATGAAGTATACAGCCTGCCCCAATGAAGTATACAGCCTGCCCCAATGAAGTATACAGCCTGCCCCCATGAAGTATACAGCCTGCCCCCATGAAGTATACAGCCTGCCCCAATGAAGTATACAGCCTGCCCCCATGAAGTATACAGCCTGCCCCCAAAAAGTATACAGCCTGCCCCCAAAAAGTATACAGCCTGCCCCAAAAAGTATACAGCCTGCCCCAAAAAGTATACAGCCTGCCCTCAGTATAATAAAAAAAATAAACTTAATACTCACCCTCCGATGATACTCACCTTTGATTTGAAGTGGCGGCTCCCGGTCCTCGGCGGTGGCTCCTGGTCCTGGGCGGCGGCTCCCGGTCCTCGGCGGCAGCTCCCGATCCATTGTGGCCGCTTCTCTCTTCGATCTTCATGTGCCGGCAGTCGCGTCCATGCGACTTGCCAGCGGGCGCACAGTGCGATGCGGCGGTGTCGCCGCTGATGACGTCGTCAGCGGCGACACCGCTACATCATATTGTGCGCCCGCCGGCAAGTCGCATAGACGCGACTGCCGGCACGTGAAGATCGAAGAGAGAAGCCGCCGCAGAGGATCAGGAGCCGCCGCCGAGGACCGGGAGCCGGAGGGTGAGTATTAATTTTTTTTTTTTATTAACTCATGTTTTTTTTTTATTAACTCGTGTATAAGCCGAGATTAGGTTTTTCAGCACATTTTTTGTGCTGAAAAACCCGGCTTATACACGAGTATATACGGTATTTGTAAAGTGCATCTCATGTCTCAAAAGATAAGCCCTTATATGTCCGAATTGCCCAAAAAATAAAGATTGTATAGCCAATAAAAAGTGACAATGCATGATCTGCTCTGAATGGCGCAGCTTCCCTTCGATGCCCTGGCGTGTGCCCATACAGCAGGTTACCACCACATATGGAGTATTGTTATACGCGGGAGGGATTGGGTATCAAATTTTGTGGAGTGTTTTGGTATTTTATCCACTAAAAATTTGTACATTTTTTTTTAAACACATTCATTTAGCCAAAAAAATTTCCCTTTCAAAATTGCATCCGATTTTGTTTTAACCCCTGTAAAACAATTAAAGGGTTAATGTCACGGCGAAGGACGCCGCTGCCTCGTCACGTGACGTGGGGTGCAACTGTACGGGTTAATTTAGCCTACTCAAACTTGCGCTCACCTTTCACTCAGGACACAAATTGAGCATAAATCACACCTCATACAGCTCCAGCACCCCAGGACCAGACCCGCTGCCACCACTTATTGCATTTATACTGGGACCAATAAGTATCCCACTCTACATCAATTCTTGCTCTCAAGCAGTCACTTTGTCACACCACTAGACATGCACACTCATACAGAGACCAAAATTAAAGTGAAAAGCTTTAATTACAAAAAGTTGATCAGTGCATAAAAAGATATTAAAAACAAAAGAATTATAAAATGACACACAACACGGCAAAACAGTTATAAAATAAAAAGGGAGAAAAATAACAGAAACTTACAACTTAAAGTAAATCCTGATCCCTGGAGGTGGGAGAAATAGGGAACACACTCAGCTTGTCAAGCAGCCCCCAAAATGTGAACACCAATTCTTGGATTTCATATTGTTTTATATCCTTTCAGTTTGGTTCAGATTTCAGAACCTCCCCTTCATTAATTAGTCCAGAGGGTCATTCACGATTGGGCAAAGTGTTAATGAGGGGGGAGAGTCCAGGAATATTTAAACAGTTCTTTGTTTCCAAATCCTGATGCAGAAGGGGGGGGGGGGGGGTAGGGAGACCAAATGTCCTTTGGGGTCTGAACAGACCAGTCTTCAGTTCAGAGGTTATCAGGCTGTTAAAGCTCCAGGATGTCATAAAAGCTGCCTGGACGCTTCAATAGATGCCAAATATTTAAACAAAGTTTGTAATTACCCCGTTGTTAAACCCATCTTATACATTCACAATTAATATCTCCTTGACAGTTAACAAACTTCATAAAAGTTGTTTTACGTACGTTGAGGGTTGTAGTTTCTAAAATGGGGTAATTTATGGGGTTTTACTTTTATTTAGGCCTCTCAAAGTGACTTGAAACCAGAGCAGGTCCCTCAATAGCAGGATTTTGCATTTTTTATGAAAATGTGAAAAATCGCACCTAACGTTCAACGCCCCAGAACATCCTACAAAAATAAGAGTATGCATTAAAAACCATGTCCACATAAAGAAGACATTCGGTGAATATTAGTTATTAAGTTTTTTTGCGGTTATGACTATGTATGAAAAAAGTAGAACATTTTGAAGTTCGAAAATCAAGAATTTTTCCAAATTTTCACCAAATATCTGATTTTCTCATACCACCAAAATTTTTCAACTAACATGAAGTACAAAGTGTCACGAGAAAACGATTTTAAAATCACTTGGATATGTTAAAGCGTTCTGATGTTATAACCATTTATAGTGACACAGGGCAGATTTGAAAAAATGGGCCGTGTCAGGAAGGTGAAAAGTGGCTTCAGCGTTAAGAGGTTAATTCTTTGTTGGCACCTCACGATAAATAGGGGGGGGGGGGTTTGGGTTGCAGTTTGGGCACTCAGCCACCAAAAGGTTTGCCATCACTGTCCTATGTAGTAACTTCAGAAACATGCAATTGTTTTTGCAGGAGATTATTGATGCCTAGAGAGCATCAACCACTTAGATGTTGATTTCTTCAGCTAATGATCATAATATCAAAGGGTTTAAATACACAGGTAAGAATTGTAATATTTAATATTTTGTATTCATTTAAGTTTACTGTGTTCTATATAGTTATCATGATTTTTAAATTCATTTTAGTTTACCATTCATGCTAATAAGCATTTACAACTAGTTACTGAAAATAGATTCCAGAGAATCCACTAGCACAGCAGTATGGATTAGCGGGCATTAATAAATCCTCCTCTCCACAGTTGTCCAAAACAGAGATTTCCTGCCCTCGCAGTGCTGCCTTTGTTGCATAAATCCTACTTTCCTTCCTACTTTTCTGTTGACTGAAGCAGAATAGTAAATGTGTTGTTATCTAGCCACTACTACAGGTCAGCAAAACCATAAAATCATTTAGAAAATAAGTTAAAATATCACAATTACTTTGCAGACTATTGTAAATTGTATCACTATAAAATTATTTAACAAGGGCCAAAGAGACCTACGTCAAAACTTTTGCAAATAGAAAACACCTCACATTTTTGTCTAATATCTCTTCTGTATTACTTTTCCTCTTCTGTAAAGTAGGAAGTGCTATGCAATGTAAGGCTAGGCATCTTATACTTATCACTATTGCTATCGTCTAGTCTTCTAGGCTTCCTAATCTTCTGAGATATACTGTGATCACATAGCATTCCTGAGCTAGGGTTATTCAAATGCATGACACATGTAAAGCATTTCTGTCAAAATTTGCCACCAAATTTGACTGAGCTAGGGATTGCACATGGGGAAATAGCAAATGTGTTAAAATTAATATAATCTGTAAGTAGACCTCTATTATTGGCTGCAATGGTATATTTCTGCATATTTCTGTCCAGTTTTAGTAAATAAACTTTCTTATTTGTATAAAATTATCCAATTTTATGATATACCTTCTGAATTCAGTTCCCCACAGTTTCCTAGGTCTCTTTCTCATTTAATAGGAATCTCTATAGTTTATGTCTAGTGGTCATAGTTTACTGCCCATGGTCATGAAATGGAAACACATGTGCACAGTGAGTGATAGGAGCTATGTGTCATGACTAGCCGTGCACTTGTGTGACATCTCATGACCAGAGACAGATTTTTAGCCAATGGAAGCAAACAATGACACTTTCTATTGAATAGCAGCAGGTAGATATCTATAAAACCATGGGGAATTCATATAAAAACATAATAAAAACTTGTCTAACTTTGCATAATATTTTTGGCTTTATGGTCAGAAAGCATCTGAGAGATTCCCCGGTAGGGATCACATTAAAGTGGGGATTTTACAATGGGTTCAAGTCTTTATGTCTCCTGTTTCATAGAAAGTCACTGGCTCAGATTTATTAATAGTGTGCAGGGTGCACCAGATTATTGAACAGTGTGCAGGGTGCACCAGATTATTAAACACTATGCAGGGTGCACCATATTATTGAATAATGTGCAGGGTGCACCAGGTTATTGAATAGCGTTCACTGTGCAACATATCATTGAATAATGTGCATGATGCACCAGATCATTGAATAATGTGTGGTGCACCAGATTTTTGAAGAGTATGCATGGTGCACCTGATTATTGAATAGTGTGCAGGGTGCACCATTATTATTGAATAATGTACGGGGCGCACCAGGTTATTGAATAGTATTGAAGGTGCAACAAATTATTGAATAGTGTTCAGGGTGCAACAGATTATTGAAAAATGTGCAAGATGCACCAGATAATTGAATAGTGTGCAGGGTGCACCAAGTTATTGAATAGTGTTCAGGGTGCAACAGACTACAGAATAGTGTGCAGGGAGCACCAGATGATTGAGTAGTGTGTTGGGTGCACCAGATTATTGAATACTTAGTATAAAAGTCCAGATCGGCTCTACTCACTCCCATCACACACACCGGTGCGCTGCAGACACGGAACGCCCAAGGCAGGGGCAAGGTAAACTCCAATAAAGAAAAAAATCATCCAGCGCAGCGTCATCCACGGTTAAAACTTGATTTATTGGTGCATCAGTACATCGGGTGTATTACATAGAAGATAAAATGATCGACGCGTTTCGGCTATGCAGCCTTAGTCATGATCTAATCAAACAAGTAGAATTTAGCACTTTATATAAAACTAACAAAGACGGTCACATGACCGAATTTGTGAAACAATGGAGGAGGGGAAGAGAGGTTTAACCCTTCACAGCTCAGACACATACAGCAGGTGTCTAACATAAGCCAAAACATATAGGCAAAGATACAAAGTAGGGAATATAACAAAACACGATAGGTATTATATGTTTAAATAAGATATATCAGTATGATATGACATATTTCTTTTTAGTAAATAGTTATCAAGTCTTGTCTATAATTCATACCTTTCGGTTGTCTGGTATCGAGAACGAAAATCCAATAGGATTCTCTATTCAGAAGCTTTTTCTGCAGGTCTCCACCTCTTATTGGTTTGGAGACTTTCTCAATGCCCATCCATCTGAAACTCGAGATGTCACCTTTATGGACGTCTCTAAAGTGACGAGTAAGGGAGGAAACATTAAATGAATTGTTGGTGACATCAGAAATATGTCTTCTTATGCGTACTTTGGCCGGACATGTAGTACATCCTACATACTGTACTTTACACATTATGCATGATGCCAAGTAAATGATATTAGAAGTATTACAATTAATATATGATTTTACACGATGTACACACTGTGTTACATATGAACTAAAAGAATCACTTCTTATAGTAAATTCACAAGCTTTACAGCGTTTATGTCCACATTTGTGGCAACCTGGAAAATCTAGCCAAGTTCTTCTTTCTGCCCCCGAATTGTCGCTGATGAAAAGGCTGGGAGACAGAGTAGAGCCTATGGTCTTACCCTTTTTGGCTACAAACCTGACTCCCTCGCTAATGGTTTCGTGATAATCACTGTCACATGAAAGAATAGGTAAGTATTTCTTAATAATTTGTTTAATTTTATGAAATTGGTTACTATATTGAGTGGAAAAGGTAACTTGTTGCATTTTAATATCGGAAGAACAGTTGTCATGTTTTTTATTTAACAATTGTGCTCTAGATTGTTTTTTTACCCTGTTAAAGGCTGTGGAAATAAGATGGTCACTATAGCCTCTTTCCTTTAATCTTTCTGTGACAAGGGCAGCTTCCTTAATAAAAATTACATCGTTTGAACAGTTGCGTTTAAGTCTGATAAACTCACCATAAGGGATGTTATTGGTGACATGTTTGGGATGACAGGATGAGGATAATAAAATAGAATTCCCCGCTGTGGGTTTTCTGAAAGGCGAAACCACTATGTTCCCTTCATCTATGCGCAATTTAACGTCAAGGAAGGTGATGCAAGGATTCCCCACCTCAAACGTAAATTTGAGATTCATGTCATTTTTGTTAATCCAGGATACCATATCTTGGAATGTATCAGAGGGACCTTGCCATAGCCATATAAGGTCGTCTATAAATCTTCCCATCCATCTAATGTTGTCTTTATAAGGATTGGAGGAGGAAAACACAAAAAATTCCTCCCAGGCTGTCATATAGATATTTGCAAGTGAGGGGGAAAATCTGGCTCCCATAGGGGCCCCCCTCACTTGCAAATAAAATTCGCCATCAAACAAAAAATAATTGTTGCTGAGTAGGAATTCTGTAACCATAATAATAAATGCTTTAAGTGGTGTACTATAGGTACTGTATGTCTCTATGTGTCTTTCCAATATCCTAATGCTGAGATGGTGGGGTATTGAAGGATAAAGAGCTATGACATCACTTGTGGCTAAACTGCAGCCTTCCAGATTACTCATATTGTTGAGAATTTGCAAGAGATGTGGTGTGTCCCTGAGGAAACTGGAGGTAATTTTTGTTAAAGGTTGCAAATATGAGTCTAACCATTCTCCTAATTTTTCTCCCAGAGAACCTATTCCCGCTACAATGGGGCGTAGAGGGGGAGGGAAACAGCCCTTATGAATTTTGGGGAGAGAATGAAAGATAGGCACTATTGGGTGTTCTGTACATAATGAATCTCTCAACTTCATACTAATAGCTCCCATCTGAAAGCCTTCCTCCAAAAGTCGTTGCAATGCGATCTTGCAATTGGAGGTAGGATCAATGGTAAGTTTACGATAGGTAAGGGGGTCATTAAGTAGTTCTTGATTGAGTGTTTTGTACAGTGTAGCATTCAAAACTATAATGGAACCCCCTTTATCCGAAGGTCTTATGAGTAAATCTTTCTTCTCTTTTAGAGTGTTAAGTGCTTTCTGTTCTCTGTGAGTTAGATTGGAGTGCCTAGTGGTGTTATGGGCAGAATTCTTTAAACTAGTGAGTTCTTGTTCTACCAACTCCTGAAACCTGTCCAGAACAGTTGTTCTAGATGAGAGTGGATAGTATTCTGAATTCCCTGGCTGAAAAGGCTTAGGGACCTGATTGGAAACTGGTTTGGATTCATTCTCCAGCTGTCTAAGGGTTAACATCAAGTTTTGTTCATAAAAGTTTACACACACATTATCTGCTACAATCGCAGAACCCAAAGACCCTTTTTCCCCATGCGAATTGGCCACAACGACATCACAAACAGGTTCTTTGTCTGCAAAATGTTTTTTTATGGTTAAATTGCGTGCAAACCTGTTAACATCTAGAATGGTATTAAAAAGATTAAAGTCCTGTGAGGGAGCAAATCCTAGCCCCTTACTCAACACCGATATTTCATCTTCATTCAAGATGTAACTGGAAATGTTTATAACAGTCATTTTTTGTTGTTGGTTTTCCCTTCTTGTCGTGTAGTCATTTTCTTGGGTTCTTGCTTGGCTGTGCTTCCTGCCTGCTCGCCTCCCCCGTTTTTTGAACGGAAAGATTTGGGTGGAATAGGTGTAGAGGTAGTTTTTTGTGTGCTAGATGTGGCAGTGTCCTCTGCCCACCCCATAGACGAGCTGTCATCCGTGTCAGAGAAACCAACCCTAGAATTAGATCTTTTTTTCTTGTATCTTTTTTTCAGAATGGATTTAGGTTCAGTAGTACCGGGTAAACCGGTGCGGTCTCTCCAATCATAAACTTTATTATTTTTGTAATCCAAACTGTCCCTTTGAAATTTTCTTTTTTTTGTTTCGGTTATGGTGTTCTCTAGTTTAACCAAATTATTTCTAATATCTGTCATAACATCGTCCATGTTCACAGAGGGTTCCGTTTCCACAATTAGTTTTTTTAGATTTTCAATATCCTTATCAATATCTGTTATGTTCATATTGTATAATCAAATTCATAAGTTTAGTAGAACATTCGCTGAGTAAATCGTTCCACTCACCCAAGAAGTCTTCACTATATATAGTAGTCGGGATTTTCTTGATCCGTAGACCGCGTGGAATCATATGTTTGTCCACATATGTAGTAAGCGTTTCTGAGTCCCACCAGATTCTGAGTTCTCGTTCATGTAATTTCATCAATTCCTCTTTGTAAGCAGTATGGTCTTTAGGCGGAATACACACTCTGGCATCTTCGTTAAATATCGCTGCCGCTTTATTGCGGCGTTCTGAGATGGTAAGTTCATTGAGCTGGCTGGGCTCAGGTGTATCCGACATCTTCACGTAAACCCGAGACAACAGTGAAGGAAACGGTATGTTCGACTGTGCACCAACTACTTGCAGAGTAAGTTGTGGAGAAGGAGCACGACAACGCCTCAGTACATAGTATAAAAGTCCAGATCGGCTCTACTCACTCCCATCACACACACCGGTGCGCTGCAGACACGGAACGCCCAAGGCAGGGGCAAGAGAGAATCTTTGTCACAAAAAGATTAAAGGAAAGAGGCTATAGTGAACATCTTATTTCCACAGCCTTTAACAGGGTAAAAAAAAAAATTTGGGGCACAATTGTTAAATAAAAAACATGACAACTGTTCTTCCGATATTAAAATGCAACAAGTTACCTTTTCCACTCAATATAGTAACCAATTTCATAAAATTAAACAAATTATTAAGAAATACTTACCTATTCTTTCATGTGACAGTGATTATCACGAAACCATTAGCGAGGGAGTCAGGTTTGTAGCCAAAAAGGGTAAGACCATAGGCTCTACTCTGTCTCCCAGCCTTTTCATCAGCGACAATTCGGGGGCAGAAAGAAGAACTTGGCTAGATTTTCCAGGTTGCCACAAATGTGGACATAAACGCTGTAAAGCTTGTGAATTTACTATAAGAAGTGATTCTTTTAGTTCATATGTAACACAGTGTGTACATCGTGTAAAATCATATATTAATTGTAATACTTCTAATATCATTTACTTGGCATCATGCATAATGTGTAAAGTACAGTATGTAGGATGTACAGTATGTAGGATGTACAGTATGTAGGATGCGGCCAAAGTACGCATAAGAAGACATATTTCTGATGTCACCAACAATTCATTTAATGTTTCCTCCCTTACTCGTCACTTTAGAGACGTCCATAAAGGTGACATCTCGAGTTTCAGATGGATGGGCATTGAGAAAGTCTCCAAACCAATAAGAGGTGGAGACCTGCAGAAAAAGCTTCTGAATAGAGAATCCTATTGGATTTTCGTTCTCGATACCAGACAACCGAAAGGTATGAATTATAGACAAGACTTGATAACTATTTACTAAAAAGAAATATGTCATATCATACCGATATATCTTATTTAAACATATAATACCTATCGTGTTTTGTTATATTCCCTACTTTGTATCTTTGCCTATATGTTTTGGCTTATGTTAGACACCTGCAGTATGTGTCTGAGCTGTGAAGGGTTAAACCTCTCTTCCCCTCCTCCATTGTTTCACAAATTCGGTCATGTGACCGTCTTTGTTAGTTTTATATAAAGTGCTAAATTCTACTTGTTTGATTAGATCATGACTAAGGCTGCATAGCCGAAACGCGTCGATCATTTTATCTTCTATGTAATACACCCGATGTACTGATGCACCAATAAATCAAGTTTTAACCGTGGATGACGCTGCGCTGGATGATTTTTTCTTTATTGGAGATTATTGAATACTGGCGCACCAAAAACTTGGAAATCCTATTGACTCAAATATAAGCCAAGGGAGGGAAATGCATTGGTCACAGCATCCCCAGTATATAGCTAGTCCCCAGTAGTATATAGCCTGCCATCCCCTGTAGTATGTAGCCTGCCCCCCCTGTTTAGTATATAGCCTGCCAGCCCTTTGAAGTATATAGTCTGCCATCCCCTTGAAGTATATAGCCAGTCCCCTAGTGCAAAGCATGACAGAAAATTGATCCAACCAGTATACTACATCTGGCCCACTGTGTATTTTATGCCCCCTGGATGCTACACTATGACACCCTTCAGAAATTAAACAACAAAATGTTTTATTTCCTTTTTAACATATTACTGTCAGGATTCGAGATGAGTGGATCCTCTGGACCACCCCGGGAGGTGGTACTAGCCAACACCTGGGACTGGAACCTAAGTGGCACCTGGTTTTCACCAGAGCTCGTCGCAAAGCGGGATGGTCCTGTTGCGGCAGGGTACCACCAGGTCGTTCCTCAGATGCGACTAGCCAGTGGTGGCAGCCGAGGTAGAGGTACCTTAGCAGGAGAAAGGTTCATGGTTAGGTCCAGGCACAGGGTCAGGGTAGGTGGCAGGGATGCAAGGTCAAGTCCAATCCGGGGTCAGCAACTGGAGGTCCAGGCAGATGGGAATGGGAACACAGGCACACAGGACACAGGAACACAGCAACTTGGAGGAACTCTGGTAATAATAAGGAACACAGCAACACGGAGGAACTCTGGTAACACAGAAACGCGGCAACACAGGAACACGGTAACGGAGGACTCGGGAAGGAACATACTGGAATGCAGGAATAGTTAGGAATGTCACAAGGAAGCTTTCTCAATGGCATAAGCACAAAGATCTGGCAAGGGACGCAGGAAGGGGCTTGGATTTAACAGAAAAGGCAATTGGCCAGGCGGCAATTATAGACGCGCTGGCCTTTTAAATTTTACAGAGTCGGCGAGCGCGCCCCCGTCTCCTAGGGCAGACATCGTGGGGACCATCGCTGGAGCTGGGACAGGTGAATTAGCCCCCGGAGCCTGCCTTCCCGCAGAGTACTGCAGACGGGTGCATCCGTGACCCGGGATACGGGTTGCAGGAGCACACGTGGCCGTGACAGTTACCTTCAAGGTGCCTTCCCTTTTATAGAACAAATCCACTGCATCAAATTATGCTCTAAAACTCTGCTTATCAAACCCACATCATTGACTTTTTACTGAAAACTATGAAGTTTCTTAGTTGATAGGGCAAGTAATATAATATTTTACATTTCTCTCCTTTATACTACAGACGGGCCACTTGTAACTGTGAATGGATTTATATTGTTTTATTTCAAATCAGTAAATGAATCATTGAAATTATGACATTGGAATTCCTATTTTCCTGACTTGGGTCACACCCTGCTGTGCAGTCATATGTAAACAATTTGTTGGTGCGCACAGTAACAATGTAGCTGCTGTATAGAGTTACATGGCAGACAAGGATAAAGCTATCTATAAATCAAAGTGGTTTTCTTACTTTGTGGTGGAGACATTTTATTTTTGACATTTTCTATTGAAACATTTTGTTTTTATGTATTTGCTTGAATGTGGTTAAACGAAGCTTATATGCAATGGAGCATTTATAGAGTGCAAATTATTACTTTACATACTATTTGACAGTAGCTTCCATAATCTGGGATCATGAAAACAATTGTTCTGTTATGACTTTTTGTCCTTGCTTACTCATTTGAACCATAAGAATTTGTTAGAGATGCTATCCTTGAGTATCTCACTGTGCAAAACCTTATAACCCAGTGTCAGCATGGGTTTATGAGAGATCGGTCCTGTCAGACTAATCTGACGAGGAGGTAAGTTCAAGACTGGATCTGGGGAACACTGTGGATGTTGTATATCTAGACTTTTCAAAGGCATTTGACACCGTGCCACATAAAAGGTTGGTATATAAAATGAGACTGCTGGGAATAGGAGAAAATCTGTGTATTTGGGTAAGTAATTGGCTTAGTGATAGAAAACAGAGGGTGGTCGTTAATGGCACATTCTCAGATTGGGTTGATGTTACCAGTGGAGTGCCACAGGGGACAGTATTGGGGCCACACTGAAAGATTACAAAATTTGGGATTATTCAGTTTAGAAAAAAGACGACTGAGAGGAGACCTCATTACAATGTACAAATACCTGAACGGACAGTACAAGGATCTCTCCAAAGATCTTTTTATACCTAGGCCTGTGACCAGGACAATGGGGCATCCTCTACGCCTAGAGGAGAGGCGATTTTACCATCAACATAGACAAAGGTTCTTTACTGTACGAGCAGTGAGACTATGGAACTCTCTGCCGCAGGAGGTTGTTATGGCAGACTCTATGTACATGTTCAAGAGAGGCCTGGATGCCTTTCTGGAGAGAAAAAATATCACGGGTTATGGGGATAAAACATTTATTTAATTCTTAAAGGTTGGACTTGATGGACTTGCGTCTTTTTCCAGCTTTATATACTATGATACTATGAATTTATTTTCCCAATTTTTTTTACGATTTCTTATTGGTTTGCACTTAACAAAGGATAAAGTCAAGCACAATGGATGGAGAGTAGAACTATTTTGTAGTGTTTTTCTTTGTAATGTAGTTACATTTATTAAAACCATAAAATGTGTCGGCTGCGAGTGAATGGAGAGGGCTCACGGGCTGGTAAGCTTTCCATAGCTGGTAAGTCTTTGCTGCGTACTGCAGCAAACACTTACCGGTAACACCCACGATTGGGTTGCTGGAGACCTCAAAAGGGGCGCTGCCACCTTAATGTGACATCATTGGGTGGCGGCAATCAGTCTTGTTTTAACCTATTCATTACAATGTGCGATTTGCACATTGTAATGAATGAGGAGGAAAATCCCCATATGCCGCCATACAGTAGTATGGCAATAAATGGTAGGATCAATGCGGTTTGTGCTGTTTTTAATAGATGTGTCCCATTGTGTCTGGTCCTGAAGCTGCTAATTACTCTGGTACTTCACCAGTTAACTGCCCAAGCAATCCTTTCCATCTGTTTAGTCACTTAAGTCCCCCAGTTAATAAAAGTTGCTCCTTAAAAGTACAATATTTAGTTGTGCTTTTAGTTTACAGTAACTACAGATAACAGTGCTTTATGAATTACTTACCTCTACAGGAATTAATATTTGCAATGGAAGTTAGTAACTATGTCAAGTGGGTGTTGAAATCCTCTTAAAGGAAACCTACCATTTCAAATGATAGGGGTAAGCTGTAAATACCGAGCACCAGGTCAGGGTGAGCTGGTGCCGGTGCTTACATTCGTTCCGTGCGCGCGCCTACATAGAAAATGCCGGAGACGTTGCACGTGGATGGTCGCGTGCAGCGCCGAAGCAGCTTCTGCTATAAACTTTAAAAAGTGTTAAAACCGCGATACAGCGGTTAATAACACTAACGAAAGTAAGCACCGGCACCAGCTCAACCTGAGCTGGTGCTCCGTATTTACAGCTTACCCCTACCATTTGAAAAGGTAGATTTCCTTTAAATACTGGTTTCTCTGTCTACTTTTACACATGCATTACAAAATTCCAGGTGTATTTTCTTGATGAACCTTTAAATTGAAGGAACACATTTCTTCAAGTAGTGATGCTTTTTCATGTTCATTATATTTCTCCTGTCTCATAAGTTACTAACTGTTACATGAAAAGAGTAGTTTGCTCAGTGGAACTTTAAACACAAAGAATTCTTGTACACAAAGTAATTATCTTCCACAGGAATATAAATGTAAAGCGCTCCAAGTATTTTCATGACAAGTAAGAAGTCATAAACAGCACAGAATGATTTCCTAAACCTAACAGAGCCACGTAAAAACAAGGTTTCCGTGTGATGAAACATGTTTGTAATAGAGTTGTCATACTCCATATCCTATTCATCTCTGAGTCTCCGGCCACTCCTGAGGTCATGGAGGGCAGCAGACAGTTGTGTGGCACAGGTCATCGGAAAAAACTGCCACACATTGTGAGGAATATTACAAATCGCAAATAATGCTATAGATAGAGCCGTGATAATGTATTAGGGATCCGGAGGCATAATTAAATTAATAAAATGTCACATGTCACATGAGAAAACGTATAAATAGTAGCATTGTTGCTTTTACTACATTAATAATCATCCACTGTTCCTTGGACCCTTCTCCACTTGAAACACTCAATTTATCAATTACTTTTTCCACTCACTATTTATTAAATCTTTACGAAAATAATTGCTATTTCTGAAATGGACATGTGCCATGTAACATGATGGTAAGTTACTTAAGTACATCACTGTTTCCACTAAAATGTAATATTTGTCTGCTTAAATATGGCATTGAGTATACTGACTAACATATTGGCACTGAGTGCAATTCTGAGAGCTTCATTGTTTTTTGCCTGTGAAATCATTCTGCGATATGAGCTTTCCAATCCTGAGTCAATATAGAAATTTCTATGGCTTTTTTTAGATTGAAAACAGTAATCCACTGTGACAGAAAACAAGTTCTGTATAGCACAGTAAACTAGAGTATTTCTATTGTATGATGAAGATTATTATAAGAGAGAGGGGATTATGTGGATGAGTTGCTTGGTGGTGCCTTCTTACCAAAGAGGTTGCAAATGCTTTGAAGTGAAGTATATGGTATAAAACCACCTATTGTGGTGAACAATTCTAAAAATTACTATAGTAAAATATAGAAGAATATAATTATCCATATTTTGTCCACTGTGCAGTAGTTTATTATAAAGCTTACAGTTTATCATTATTTACATATTCATGCAAAATGTGGTAGTCACAGGTGCAACTGCGACCCATGTCTAGGGGGCTGCCCCGCCCCTTAGGACATGCGTGCATTGGCTCTGTGAAATTTAAAGGGCCAGCACACTGCTAATTGGCGCTGGTCGCTTGCCTGCCACTTCCTATGACTTCTGCTGGATCTTTGTGCCCAGTTGTCTTAGAGAAAGCATTGTTATTGAGACTCTTGTGATTTTTCCTTTGTGACCTCGCTTCGTTTCCTGACCTTTGTTCTCTGCCACCTGCCTTGACCTTCTGCTACATTCCCAACTCCTATTCTGTGTCGCCTGTCCTGACCTCCTGTCTGACTTCGACTCTGACTTTGTCTGCCATCCCTGTACCATGCCGTGGCCACTACCGTGAGCAAGTTGCACCTGTGGAGCGACGTGGTGGTATGCTGCTTAGCGGCAGGCTCTGGGGAATACCGGGTTCCCCTTAGACTCAGCTCCCAGTGATAATTAAGTGATAGTATTAGTGATAGTTAAGTTAACAGACTTTTAGAAAATAAGATACACATACTGTAAATAGTTGAAAAACAATATTAAACAAATAATAAAAAGATAAAAAATAAAATACTAGTATCCATTCAAACTTACTACCTTATACAGTCCACAAAGACTGTTAAGTAGCAAAAAGGATTTGTTCAATAATTATTTAGTGATAATTAATGTCCAGTTGTGATTGAAAACTTACTTGGCGACTGGTTTTCTTACAGTCCTCAATTTCTGTGAAAGTTTTTGTACAGATGATTATATAAAATTGTTGATTATGGTGCACAGTAAACTTTTTAGTATTATTTACTCTTCCTTATGCACCTCTTACCACTTTTCAGAAGGGAAAGAAAAGTGAGTGTGGTATAGAAAAATAGGGTCTAACCTCCCAAAGAACAACAGACATGTATAGATTTCTGGTACTGCTACACACTGCTAAAAAAACAGGAGCACATGTAGCATTCTTTCCTTTAAGACCCTTTCAAAATTACTTATAATATGGCAATGTAACTAAGGTCTGTATTAAAGATGTAACACTCTGAAAGGATTTATCATGTTGTCTGTTTTCTTGCACTACAATATTTTGAGACTTTTCTTTGTCTCAGTTGAGACTTTTTGTCAGAAAAAAGTATCAAAAAGTAGTATAAGAAACCAGACAGTGTCATTATAAATCCCCCATTGTCTCCCTGAATTAAAATGAGACCTATGTTTGGTTTAATAGAGATAAGGAACCAGACTAAGGTTCTAAACATTAGCACAATAGCACAACTCTATATATAGGGTTGCTCACCTACCGAGAATGTCTGGAGAATATGTATATAACTGATACAGTAACAAAACGTATATAGAAAATAAAGACTTGTAGTTAACATAATGGTTTGACAAAATGAATAATTCTGCAGCTGCAATAGGGCGAGATCTTGAAACAATTATATGGGCATAACCACTCTTAAGAGGTCTGCCATCCAGAGGAAACAAGCCTTGAATAATCAAGTGGGAAGAACACTAGGACGAAAGAAAGAAATGAATTGTTTTAAATCAAGTAAATCGGTAGTGACAGATATCAAGAACAGGCACATATGTAGTTTTCTGGTTCACATCCAATTCAAACCAATTTGTAACGTTCAATAGCTAAGTATCTTCAAAGACTGCTCACTCCAATTGCCTTCACCCTTGCTTATGTTTTTTTGGGAATCTGTGGTGACAAGAAGATGCTATCATTTCTTGTGGTTCATTTTAAAACACTTTGATATTCACAGCACTTACATAAAAAGTCAGGCTTCTTGTTCTCAAACCAGAGGTTTCCAAAGCAAAAACCAGATGAAAGTCCTTTCATTAAAGTGCCCAATCAACTACCACTAACATAATTTGTATGTGATCCAAAGTGTCACATCGCCAATATTAGGTCACTTTGTATTGAATTGAATTATAACACACAATATATTTCCTTTGGTTTATTCTGTCTTAGGAAGTAATGCTTGACGTACATGTTGTCTACCTGAAAAAAAGCATCACTCATCTTCAAGTCTTAACCTATCAATATCAGCTACAGTGAGAATGCTATTAACCATGTTAACCTCTGGTTACAGTACGATTGATGTATGACAGGTCTTTAGTACATTATTCAGCTGAAACTTTATTGTCTCAATTTAGATTAGTTCAAGAAAATGTGGTGATAAATGCCCCACTATTGGGTTATTTATCAGTAGGAAGGTTCCTTGCAACAGTTTATATCTGCCTTTGGATCTCCACTGCCCTCCAATTTATTGGAGTTCTGTCATCCCCTTAATAAATCTCCTAGCAGTGTTTGTTGTGTTTGTGTCATTGCAAAATGATCACAAGAAGAATAAAATAATTGCAGCAGAAAATACACCAGGGGGGGAGTGGAGTGACCTTAAAATTTTTTTGGGATTATTTTAAAAAAAATGTCAAATCATAAATATCGCTTCACTTGGCATCGCTGTAACAGTGGTTCTATGTTTATGCCACTATTGCTTGCAATTTTTTGGCACTTTTTTACATCAAAAAGTCAATGAAAGTCTAATAAAGTTAAAAAAAACATAAAGTCACCAAAAACCCCCCAATATTTGGTATCACCACGTCTGTAACAATCTGTACAATAACTCAGAAAACGCTGTAAAAACAAAACCCACCAAAAATGTAAATTTTTCACAAAATCCCTTCACAAATATGTTCCAAATAGTGATCAAAAAAAGTTACGTGTGCTAAAATGGTACCACTAAAAAGGACAACTCAACACTTAAAAAATAAGCCCTAAACAAGCTCTGTCATCCAAAGAAATATTAAAGTTATATCTCCGAAAAGATGGCGATATGAAAAGAAATGAGATTTTCTTTATATTAGGTTTTTTCCAGTAAAATATAGTTTTTTAAGTGTACGGTGTATGACCCCCAAGTTGTACAAAAAGAAAGGAAACCAAAATTGATGATTTTCTTTTCCTTCAAACATTCAAGAGTTAATAAAATATCATCAATAAGCTATAGACACACTAAAATAAAGTATTTGTAAAGTGCATCTAATGTCGCAAAAAATAAGCTCTTATATGTCCATATTGCCAAAAAAATAAAGAGTGTATAGCCAATAAAAAGTGACAATGCATAATCTGCTGTGAATGGCGCAGCTTCCCTTCAATGCCCTGGTGTGTGCCCATACAGCAGGTTACTACCACATATGGGGGATTGTTAGCTCGGGCGTTTTGGCATTTTATCCACTAAGAATGTGTCAATTTTATGAAAAACACATTCATTTAGCCAAAAAAAATGTAATTTCAAAATTGCATCCAATTTTGTTTTAACCCCTGTAAAACAATTAAAGAGTTAACAGACTTACGTTTTACTTACGTTAAGGGGTGTAGTTTCTATAATGGGGTAATTTATGAGATTTTTCTTTTATTTAGGCCTTACTTTTATTAAGTCTCAAAGTGACTTGAAACCTGAGCAGGTCCCTCAAAAGCATGATTTTTCGTTTTTTTTATTGAAAATGTGAAAAATCACATCCAACAAAAATGAGAGAATGCGTAAAAAAATCCATGTGCACATAAAGTAGACATTCGGTAAATGTTAGTTATTAATTTTTTTGCTGTTATGACTATGTATGGAAAAAGTAGAAAATTTTGAATTTTTAAAATCGCAAATTTTTCTAAATTTTCACCAAATATCAGATTTTCTCATAAATAAACGCAACACATACCACCAAAATTTTTCAACTAACATAAAGTACAAAGTGTCATGAGAAAACTATTTCAAAATCACTTGGATATGTTAAAGCTTCCAAAGTTATAACCACTTATAGTGACACAGGGCAGATTTGAAAAAATGGGCCATGTCAGGAAGGTGAAAAGTGGCTTCAGCGTTAAGGGGTTAAATTGAAGATTCCATCCGGAGTTTTTTTTCATCTCAATACGATCTAGCATTTAATGAAGAATGGAGTAAAATTCTTACAACATGCTCTTTAAACTTTATGGCATTAATCATGCAAAAAGAAAATCTAGACATTTTGAAGGAGGAAACTCCAATAGTTTGCCTCTGTACAAAACTTTTTACAGGTGTATAAACAAATACAAGACAATCTAAGTACTCTGGAAACACAGTTTATGTAAAATAAAAAAGAAAACTTTAGCCTAGACCTAGAGGATTATTCCACCAATCGAGAGAAACTTTTTCAAAACTGGAACCAAAAGAAAAAAGAATCAATGACAAAATAAAAAATAAAACAGTGACAAAAGTAACACGTTCTCATTCAGATCATGGAACAGATGCCTTCTAGCACTCCTCAGGCCAGTTCAATTTCAAATATCGGCAGAAAGGGGAAGTTCTAAAAATATAGGAGAGCAGGTAGAAAAATGATAATGGAAACAAATAAGAGAAGCTATATCACCAGACAAACCAAAATTTAACACCAATTACCTCTAAAGAAGAAAACTTGGCATCGGCAATAAACAAATTAAAGATAGTTTTCAAGTGTTTTAAATTTATCTGCAACCGTTTTGTCATACTATCAACCCGTGTAAAAGGCCTGAGCTTTGTTCTTACTAACAAAATGGACTTGAACCAAACAATTAAAGATGTGAACAAATTTGTAAGACTTCTTAATGTAAAGAAACTTTCTTTCATTTTGATTCATCTGCCCCTACACAAAGGACTCCGACCAACAATCTGATGAACCACCAAGGGAGTGAAAATTTTGATCTCAAAGCATCTTTCTTGGAACACTCTACTCTTCTCAATATACTTCAATTAGAACCTGATCAAATCAATGTTTTTATTGCAAATACCTCTAATATGATACAAATCAAAAAAACCCTCTTTTTTTCTCAAATACAACGACAATACAAATGGACATGTTTACAGAAGCAGTTGGACTTGAACTGAAATCCATTTCTAACCAAGCTGCAGCTAGTTAAAGAATTGGCAAACTATCTATAAAAAAATCTGGGGCTAAAATAATTGAAAAACAAGCTGCATGTAGTCGTAAGACTGTCAGACAAATGTGGACAGGTGGTTATACTAGATAAGGGACTGTATCAGAAAGAAATATACTGTATACCTAATGATACTAATATATATATATATATATATATATATATATATATATATATATATATATATATATACTCACCGGCCACTTTATTAGGTACACCATGCAAGTAACGGGTCGGACCCCCTTTTGCCTTCAGAACTGCCTCAATTCTTCGTGGCATAGATTCAACAAGGTGCTGGAAGCATTCCTCAGAGATTTTGGTCCATATTGACATGATGGCATCACACAGTTGCCGCAGATTTGTCGGCTGCACATCCATGATGCGCATCTCCCGTTCCACCACATCCCAAAGATGCTCTATTGGATTGAGATCTGGTGACTGTGGAGGCCATTTGAGTACAGTGAACTCATTGTCATGTTCAAGAAACCAGTCTGAGATGATTCCCGCTTTATGACATGGCGCATTATCCTGCTGAAAGTAGCCTTCAGATGTTGGGTACATTGTGGTCATAAAGGGATGGACATGGTCAGCAACAATACTCAGGTAGGCTGTGGCATTGCAACGATGCTCAATTGGTACCAAGGGGCCCAAAGAGTGTCAAGAAAATATTCCCCACACCATGACACCACCAGCCTGAACCGTTGATACAAGGCAGGATGGATCCATGCTTTCATGTTGTTGACGCAAAATTCTGACCCTACCATCCGAATGTCGCAGCAGAAATCGAGACTCATCAGACCAGGCAACGTTTTTCCAATCTTCTACTGTCCAATTTCGATGAGCTTGTGCAAATTGTAGCCTCAGTTTCCTGTTTTTAGCTGAAAGGAGTGGCACCCGGTGTGGTCTTCTGCTGCTGTAGCCCATCTGCCTCAAAGTTCGACGTACTGTGCATTCAGAGATACTCTTCTGCCTACCTTGGTTGTAACGGGTGGCAATTTGAGTCACTGTTGCCTTTCTATCAGCTCGAACCAGTCTGCCCATTCTCCTCTGACCTCTGGCATCAACAAGGCATTTCCGCCCACAGAACAGCCGCTCACTGGATGTTTTTTCTTTTTCGGACCATTCTCTGTAAACCCTAGAGATGGTTGTGCGTGAAAATCCCAGTAGATCAGCAGTTTCTGAAATACTCAGACCAGCCCTTCTGGCATCAACAATCATGCCACGTTCAAAGGCACCAAATCACCTTTCTTCCCCATACTGATGCTCGGTTTGAACTGCAGGAGATTGTCTTGACCATGTCTACATGCCTAAATGCACTGAGTTGCCGCCATGTGATTGGCTGATTAGAAATTAAGTGTTAACGAGCAGTTGGACAGGTGTACCTAATAAAGTGGCCGGTGAGTGTATATATATATATTATAGAGAGAGAGAGAGAGAGAGAGATAATTACCTCATGATCCTATCTCCACTGTTTCATCAGCCCTATTAGCATTGATGGATGAAGGTCTTTACCTGGGCATATTCAATAAAAATGTAGCAGAATATCTTTTACCACCTTATCCAGTTTGTCCTATGTTTTATGCCTTACCTTGGACACAAGAAAACCTCTTCCCTCCCCCTTTCAGACAGAAAGTGTCAAGGGTCAATTCTTTGAATGAGAGATTGGGTATTTGGTTGAACAAAATGCTCCAACTTCTGGTTTATCGTGTCCTAGGTTATATACAGGACACAAAGTCCATATTTAACTTCATGTCTTTTTTACCGTGGTAAAATGGTACATGCAGTCTGCTTACGTATGATGTGTAACAACTGTATACTAGTATCCCTCATGACAAGGCCCAAACTGCCTTGCTTACCATCTATGTAAATTCAGTAATCATAGTGTTGCCCTACGGGACTTTATTATTTCTGTTTTAATGTTCTTGCTTAATAACATTTTTTTCATATTTTGCCCCATTGGAGACAGTATTTTACCTTCATTAGCTAATTTATACATGGGTTTTTGGGAGGAACAACACCTTTACAACACCTTTACACAGTCAGTTTGTACACTACCTCAACGCTAACACATTTAATCTAAAGTTCACACATACAGTAGATTCAACACAAATACCTTTTTTAGATGTCCTATTATATGAGGATGTGGAAGAGGGAGTGTAGCAGACTGCCTTATACTGAAAACCAAATGCAGGCAATACATTATTACATGCAACTAGCTATCGCCCATTTCACACAGTCAAAGAAACCTCCCCATAGGAGACTATATTCAGGCAAAGAGGTCTTGTTTCTTGACACGTAAATTTATGGAAGAATGTGCCAACATTGAAACAAGACTTTAAGCGAGGGGTTATAATAATGGATTATGTAGAAGAGCTTTAAATATTGTGGAGAAGAAATCTAAATGATTATTGCTAGAACCAAAACAGAAAAATATTATTAGGAATGACAATTCCAATATATTAACCTTTAGCACAAAATACATTTCTCAATGTTTGGAAATTGTACAGGTTATTAAAATACCATGACCCCAAATTGAAAAACATTCTTGACAAAGGAGTGTCCTTTGTTTCTACAAAATCCACTTCCCTTGGGAATATACTTTCCTCCAATGTTTTTCTCTCAAATATGGCTCCGGTATAAAGGGAGCTATTGTTGTGGTCACAAACAATGTAATTTATGCCAATTCATGTTTTAAAAAAAACATTTTTCATGTCTATTGTTACTAACATCTCTTACAACATAAAAACATACATGAATTGTGAATCCACCCATGTTGTATACTTAATCCGTACAGTGCGGAAACTTAAAATTGCATCAGCGAACACATTACAGCAGCAAATCTTAATTACTTGTCTAGTGCACAGAATCTTTCTACAGTATGAAAACGCATGCTGGATCTATGCAGGGTATTGGTCGTATAGAAACCTGCACACTTAAAGGGTTAAACTTTAAACAGGATTTGATGTATGTTTACTAATGTTACTTATTAATGTAAGTTTACCCTTTCAGTATATCAGATTATATCAGGCTATTTTCGTCTTTTCTGTCTTAGTGTGTGGTCATGTGATTCACAACCACAACCCACATACCCCATGTCCCACCCTTCCACTGAGAGTTACTTACTATAAAATGCAGTGTTGAGATAGCTAGCAATCTGCTATGAATAAAGACTGATTTCCTACTTTTTCCCTGTCCTCATATTCTATATTTTGTGTTTTTGTCCATTGAGATATTATCGTCTGGATGATCTCCTTTTTATATTGTTTACATTAAAGATGTAGCTTTTAAGGTTCTTTCACACACTTTTGGAGTTCTGTATTCCGCCACTCTTTTAGAGTGCTGTATTCTGCCCTACTATCTTTTTCATTAGAGAAGGACAGGTGGAAATCAGAAATAATTGCCCCCTTTTTAGGGCAACTGCATGTTGCTACTCATAGGCTGCTATAGTGCAGGGCCCTCTTAGTACTATTTGCATTTACAGCATCATACACTATTGCCTTACAGGACCAGTCAAAGTACTATTTTAATCATATAGTGTTACCTTACAGTACCAGTCTTATTATTATTTGCATCCAAATTTTGTTTTCAATGATTTTTATTGAAATTTTTGAAACATATAAAACATGTAACATTGTCTGTCAATTATTTAGCATTCATGAATACACTTTTCATAGATTTACATCCAAATTTTAACTGCATCCATGTATTTTTTATTTGCAATGTCTGTGTTCACTTGATCCACTTATTCCTAAAGTACAGTGCCAGTGACAGAACCAATTACATGTTGTAAGGACAGAACTAGGGAGAGGATGATTCTTAAAATAGGTGCAGTCAGAGATAATTATTAATAGCCCTCTTCAAGGCAGTCTGCCAAACTTTCTGTGTATACTAATTAGCTGCTATAATACAGGGCCAGTGACAGAACTAATTTCATCTATATCCTCATATGGTATTATAGTGCAGTGACAGTACCAGCTTTTCTAATCTCAAACCATCTAATAGAGCAGTGACAGAAGCTGCATTTTGTAATGAAATATTACTTACATCCAAATCAAAACGTAAAAAGCCTCAAATTTTTACTTTCTTTTGAGGCATTTTAGTGACAAAGTCAGTTAAAAACTGCTGCTTTGGCTTCTACATCTTCCTCGTCTGATTGTCCTTCATGATGACCCTGTTTTCCATGGTGCCCATGCTTCCTTCATTGGTGACTTCCTGCTTCTCAGCCTTGTGCTGCCACTGAGAATTCAATGTCAGATGGGAATGGCGCCACTTAGTTATTCTCTTATTCTCTTATTTTTCTCTTATTTCTCTTATTTTTCTATCATGAGCTCTAGTGGTGGAATCAAGGATATTATTTTATCTTTATAGCATGTATCTAACAAGGTAACCACCCACTTATTGGTATTGGTGTCTGAAAAACCAGGCCCTTCTGACATGAGTCGGTTTATATGGTTCTTTTGAACACTATTACTTATCAAAGCGATACTGAGATTGTTTTTTCCCTCACATGTTGTAATTCATTTTAGAGGTACATTTTGGCTGATAAGTTTTGCGTTTATTTCCCAAAAAAAAGAAAAAATGATGAATTTTTCAAAATATTTTCAAAATTCGGAATCGTCGCACTTTCAGGCAGAATGATTTAACAATTCCCATATGTCTACTTTACATTTTCATAATTTTGGAAATGTCTGTTTAATTTATTTTGATGTCACGCGGCTTACATATCGAATATCGATTTTCCGTATTTTCAGAATTGACTATTTTGGTGCTAAATATTGTTTTGAATTAAATTTTAAATATTTAGCAGTAAAAGCCCGCTACATAATCACCCATTTTCAAATGTGCACCCCTCAAACTATCAGAAACAGCTTTTAGGAAGATTGTTAACCCCTTGAGATCTTCATAGTAATTAAATCAAAATGGTGGTGAAATTTAGAATCGTCAAGTTTAGTCGGTTTTACGTTCATTTAGTCCTAAAATTTACACATTTCCAAAAGATAAAAAGAGAAAACCCAAGGAAGGAAGGAGCACCCTGCAGCTGCCAGGATTTTAGTTTCCTTATTGTCCCCTATTGTAGGCTATAAAATTTTAGCTTTTTCGTCATTGGGGCCATGTGATGGCACTTTTTTGGTGGGATGAGATGCTTATTCCAGTGTTACCATTTTGGGATTTTTATCTCCTATTGTTCAAAATTTATGAACTTTTTTTGGAGGAGCAGGAGTTGAAAAGCATCAATTCTGTACTGGATTTTTTCCTTTTTTTTGGTGTTCACCATATAGCCCAATAATCATGTTATATTTATTCTATGGGTCAGTACAATTACGGTGAAACCATACTTGAATAATTTTTCTTATTTTGTACTAAATTTGGCAAATAAAACCCTAATGTGGGAAAAAATCTATAATTTTTGCATCGTCATCTTCCGAGTGGTATAACACTTTTACTTTTTTGGCTACAGAGCTGGTTGATGGCTTGTTTTTTGCAGGGTATGTTGTAATTTGCAACAGTATCATATTGGAGTACATATGTTTTTTTTTATCACTTTTGATTACATTGTTTGTGGTATTAAATAGGTAAAAATCATAATTTTTGGCAGGTTTTTAACATTTCTGTTTTACTACATTCATCATGCGGATTCAAGAATTAATTACTTTTATTCTATGGGTTGTTATGGATGCCATGACACTATATATGTGGGGTTTGTGTTATAATTTAGACTTTTTTGTGCATTATATGTCTCTTTACATGTTATGTTAATTTGTTTTTTTTATTGAATAACATTTTTTTAAACTTTTTTATTTCTTCCACCATGGGACATGAACAAGCAATCATCTGATTACTTGTTCATGATAATACCCATGCATAGGCTGGCACTGTGCTATTAAGATGACATCATAGATGCCACCTTACAGGCACTGCCTGCAGACAGCCCTGGACCTCTTGTCAATGCTGAACACACACTTTGATAGGACACTTTCTGCAGGAAAGTGCAGAAAGTAGTTCTGCAAACTATGGCCACATGTTCAGTATGCCAACCCAGAAATTGAACAGGGAGGACTCCTCATTGATTACCAGGAGAAATGTCATCAGGTACTAATCCACCATGTGAGTCACACCTTCGAATGGCCAGTGACAGATGACTCACAGTCTGCCTCCTGGTACTAAGGGTGGCACTGGGGGATTTTGTGGAGAAATGAACATGTGGCCGAGCTAACCCTCCCTTCCAAGATGGATACAAACTGTGTCAGTAGTGCTTTCACCAGGATGAGTTTGCATTCTCTGCTTTTCTGTCAAGCTTTAGTGGTATAATCATGGATGCTATGTTATCTTTATAGCCAGGATCCAGCAGGGTGGTGAACCTATGAATGACACCATTGACTATGCAGCCAACAAGATGTTTGCTCTTGGGCCAGCAATGAATCCCTCCGCAAGCCGTATGTAGACTGCACTGACACCGCTTCCTCCCCTTCCATCAAACAAAACTTCTTGTAAAAAGTTTCAGTTTTTTTAAAATAAATAGTTTTATTAGATTTAGGTAGATACACTACAGGTCTGGATGGATTTTTTCCCTACATAGAGCAGTGGGTGGTCTTTTGACCAGACAGATGAGTTTCAGCATGGCTTGTTGCCTTTTTACCCATGGCTGTACTAAAACTGGTGGTGCCGGTGGTGCTGACTGGACGATGAGGCAAGTGAAGAGGGAGAGGAGTATGAGGTGGAGGCAAGCGTAGGCAAGGAATGATGGAAGTATATGCACCACCTGCCTCACGCAGGTCAGTTAAATAGATGTAATGTTCCTTCTCATGTCCACATATCAGCTGTGATGTGCACCTTGTGACTAATGGTGTTGCACATTGCACACCCTATTTTATCCACAACCTGTTTGTAAGGGGGGGGGAGTATAATGTGCCATAAGTGGTCACAAACAATGGATCAGTTTGTCATCAAAATGTGACATTGGCTCACACAATAAAGTCAATAGAAAATGACTGACCAAATAGGCAGTAGTAGGACTATGGCACTATAATCTGTGGCTCAAACAATTGCCTCCCACACAGGGAAACAATGGCTAGCATGCAGTCAATAACAATGTTCATGTGCATTCAGCCTTATGCTGATACAATGCTGTAATATGAACTTCCCACTGTCCTATCATTTGGATCATACATATTATAGACTATTACATCCTAGGACTCTTTGTTAATGAGGACTCTTTGTTAACCAAAATATTACAATAGAACAACCTTCCCTTTTATAGCACATTTCTTCTATGCTGCCAAACTCTAAAAGTTTTTCAGTGAAATGTTCTAAAAAAAGGTCTCTGCTGGGTAGAAAAACTATTTCCAGGGTTGTTTTCATTGGACCCAAAGTACGAAGTTAGAAAGAATAGTTGCTCCACCCATGGGCAAATAATTTCCAAATGTCAGTCTTAATGAACTCCCTCCATTGTGCATAGCACCCAAGAAATTCAATAAAAATGTTTTTATCATGTATACTCACGAAATGAGCTAAATGAGTTAAAACTTTATTTACAAATATTTTTTCAAAATCCGTCCTAGTAGCACTAGTTAAAATGGAAAGGGCCCTGTCACATTCAAGGCTTGCAGGCTCTAGTTAGACCCTGTAGCCTCATATAAATGTTCTCTAAAGATCATGGCTGAAAGTGCCAGTGCATTCTGTATATAAAGATACAGAAATGTAAATATACTGTATATAAAGACAGGAATGGAAAAATATCAGACTTTTCTCATGGTTAAACTCCTATAAATGTGAACTTTAATATTCCAACAATGGGGGCAACTGGAATGGCTATTTTATCATTTTATGTGTTTTTCATCAATGTATTTAGTTTTTTTTTGCATAAATTCATACATTTTTTGGGGGAAAATTAATAAAAAAAGCTGATTTTAGTAGATCAACTTTTTTGTACAGAGTCTTGCCTTTGACATTTCAACTGCATGTACATTTTTCTGTAATTGATGTGGGATAGGGTGGTTAGGCTATCTTTCTTTTATGCTGATGAAAAAAATAGGAAAGGTCTCACTCATGCAGAACACATGAAGGTTAGAAAATGAGGATAGACGCCAAAGAGACACTAAATATAGCTTTTCTTTGACTGGTCAGAAAGATAAGTAAGGAGAAAGACTGTGGTTAGTCTATAAATCGTTTGCCAGCAAGTTTATCACTATAGACTAGAGATTATGTTGGTAAAATAATCAGGAGGAAGAAAGGGAGGCTAAAATAACAAAGTGAGAAGGATATTTTGACTTCACAATCAAACTTTCCTTGACTTCTGCCCTTTGAGTGTAGAGTGGTTTTGTTAGAAAACATATAATGCTTGTGTTCCTTCATTATTTGGCTGAGAGAAGGATTAGCGCAAATATGACTTTTTTATACTGTATGCACTTCCACTCCCTTCTCCAGATTAATGAATGGGTTGAAGATCAAGGTTTGCCTTTGAAGCAATCTTATGAAATTGGTGTGGTCAGTTTATACACATGACCGGAGCACATATTTATATTAGGCAGTATTTCATTCTTTAGAACAAACACAAGCATGGGTTTACTTAGCTTTAATGTTCAACGTTATTAATGGCTATGTAACAATTATGTAACATATTAAAAGCTGATTTTTATTCTTGATATGAATTACCAAGTTTACTTATGAATTTTCCTCATGTGAACATAATGAAATTTAGTTAACAATCATCTTAACCTTAAAATAGCTCAGCCAGCTCACTGTTAGATTCAGCGGCAGCTGTGGTATGTATAATGAGGTTCTGCAGCAGCTGAGGTGTGTATATTGAGGTTCTACAGCAGATGAGGTGTGTATTATAAGGTTTTGTAGCAGATGAGATGTGGATGTGGAGATTAAGATCTGCTGCAGCTGTCAAAATAACTTTGTGGGGAGGGGAGTTGACACAAATTTTGAGGTTGAGCATGGGAAATGAATGTATCTGGGAAAATTTGTCGGTCATGAGCCCAGAAATTCCTAGTGGCAGCCATGAGCAACAGCAGGGGCAGCGATCTAATCCCTCTATGATGCCTGTCTTTCCGTAGGATCAGCTGCAAAATTACCATACAAAGCAAGACAGTTGTATTGCTGTATATGGTTTGAGCGATCAGAGTCCCTAGTTTGAGTAACTTAGGGAGTCCGAAAGTATAGTAAAAAGTTTTTTTTTTTTTAAAGAAAAGTTCCGCAGCCAGCCCCCCCTACTGCTGAAATTCCCCCTGCAGGCAGCCCCTCCTACTGATTAAATGGCCCATGCAGCCAGCCCCCCCCCCCTCACTGATGAAATGCACCCTGCAGCCTGCCTCCCACCATCCTGCTGATGAAATGCCCTGCAGCCTCTCAGTGTATAAAAAAATAAACTTATAACATACTGTAACTGTAATAAATTTGTAACATACTCACCTTCCTGCGCTCCCCATTCTCTGCGCGGCTCCTCGTCTTTGTTCTCTTTGTGTGCAACAGCGGGTAGAGGCGTTCCATGCTCTCTGCCCGCCGGCGCACACAATGACGTCATCAGCAGTGACATCGCCGCATCATAGTTTGAGCAGGCGGGCAGAGTGCATGGATGCACCTATGCACGCTGGAACTTTCAAAGAGTAATCATATTAGGCTTCTTAGCATCCCAAAATGCCCGATCTAGCAAAATATAAAAATGCCATTTTTTTCCATTTTGCAACACATGAAAAAAGGTAATGGAAAGTAATGCACAGTCCCCAAAATGGTAGCAAAGTAAAGGTCTGGCAAAAATATATATATTGATCTCTAAATATTAAAAAAAAAACCCTGCAATGTGGAGGTAGATGTATTTCTTTAGAAAGTGGCTTATCTCCCACCTACCTAACAGAAGTTATCTAGAATAAATATAGGACCAGTGTGATTGCTTAGCTGGTTCAGGATTACAAGGTTAATATAATGAAAGTGTGATTTGTACAAGGTAAACGCTAAGCTGTATCTGCGTATCAGAGACAGCTTTACAAATGATGTGAGCAGTAAAGCGATTTCCTGATAAAATACATATATGTAGAGAAGGGTGGATCACCTGCGAGTGAATACAATGATATGTGTAGTGCGTGTTCATAAACACAGAGAGGGACATTTATCATAACTCTGGAACTAACGCTTGTTTGTTTTCTATTGGCTTTCAGCTTGCTTGATTTATCTTAGAGGGTAATACATCTTGCAAATAAGCCTGTTGGTTTTTTGCGACTTTTTTACTAAAAGTCGCAAGTGTCTGAACAACCCCTTCTAAACTACAGTTTATGCCTGCTGGTGACTGCAGTTTATTTGCTGAAAAAATTGCCACTTTTTGCGATGACAGTGCAAAAATTTTTCACATGCCCACACCTGGATTCTAAAGTTGTATCTAGCACCACACTGAAAGACTCTTGTGAGTGCAAAAGTCACACATTTTGACACAATCATGGTACAAATTTGCAATTCAGAGCATGAACTAGCATCGGTATTTGCATGCACCTTTGCAACATATGTGAATGTTAAAGCTATATTATAATAATAAGTACATGTAAAAAATTCCTAATTCTTGTAAGTATAGCTGACATAAGCATTTCTGTTCACTTTCAATGAAAGGTTTGAATGTAGATTATAATGTTGGTGGGTTTCAATTGTTATAAATAGAGCGACATAATGTGGTTTTGACCCCATATTGTTCATTGCTTTATTTGACTTCCGTTGACTTGAGTTGTTTGTTTTAGATGATTTGTGACACATTTTTAATAGTTTGTTCTTTTCCTTTTTTTTGTAGATACTTTTCCAGTGTTGGACAGTGTATTACACTTTGTATTCCCTATGATGTTTACACCACTTATGCACTTCTTCATTGTTATCTTTGATATGAACAAAATATCTTTCTATATGATGTTTTAACGTGTTACTTGAATTTGTATATATGAATTGTTGTGCACAATTAATTGATGCACTTTGTCACTTTATTTGTATTCATATAAAGGGGGTGTGGCTCAATCAGGTCATGTGATCAATTAATTGCCTTTAAATACTCAACCGCTTTTATTACACTATCATGCTTGAAAGACGCTCATTAGCGGAAATGTAGCATTTGGAATAAAACACCATCATTTTTTTCTGGAATTTCTTTTGAAGTACTGCAGGTATCTATCTATATATCCTAAACTGTAGCACAGCACATGGGGCAGATTGGAGAGGCATAGAGCACATTATCAGTGCTCTCCCTCTACTCTCCTGTCTGCCATTTCCTACTGCCAAGTGTGAGGTGAAGGGGGGATTGGAGACTGGTCAAACCTCGGGTAGAAATATTCAGCAGCCTGGGAACTTTCACTTGTGCTCAGGAGCAGCCATTCTGCTTTTGGCCGTGCCCTCTTTTAGACCACCTCCTTGGCGTGGAAGTGGTGTAATGGGGGAATTAATTGCAATTACTACCAGTTTCAGGGCGTGTACGCTAGAAAACTGGCATATTAGCCCTGATAAAGCTCCCCCACTATCCTCTTAAAAAATATTACCAATATCATTGAAATGCAAAAGGTAACTGACCTATTTCATTATGTTTATCTTTTATTTATATGTTCTCTACACATGGTGCATGGAGAGGGATCACGGGCTGAGTCCTCTCCACAGCCAGTAAGTCTTTGCTGCATATTGCAGCAAAGTCTTACCGGTAACACTGGTAACACCCGCACACTGCCACTGGCTTCAAAAAGATGGCAGCGCCCATGTTGGAGATTGTCGCTCCCCGTGAAGTCATTGGGGAGCGGCTATTTGTTGCCATGACAGAAGACCCAAGGCTGTCTGGAGTTTACCCATTCATTACTATGTGCTAATTGCACATTGTAATGTATGAGGATGAAAATGTAGTATGACAGTATATGATTGGATCAATCAGAAAACCTTGGGTTAAAGTACCCTAGGGCAGTGATGGCGAACCTTTTAGATACAGAGTGCCCAAACTACAACCAAAATCCACTTTTAAGTTGCACAGTGCCAACATGACAATTTGAGCAGTAACCTATTGATCTCTGCTGTATCACAAGTTTCAATCGTATTAGCGTCCTGAGGACACCAATACAATAGAATGCAGGATTGTAGCTTCCCTTATGGCTCCCTCCTGGCAGCTAAGTAGGTGTCACTTTAAAATAGCGCAGAGCGTGGGGCGTCTTGGGGTTGTCTTGGACTGCAGGAGGAAGGCTTGAATCCTATCTCATAAATACTGTGCTGGGTGCCCACAGAAAGGGCTCCGAGTGCCACCTCTGGCACCCGTGCCATAGGTTCGCCACCACTGCCCTAGGGAGTCTGAAAAATAGTAAAAGTAAAAATAAAAAAAGTTAAAAAAAATTATAATAAAAAAACCTAAAAATTCAAATCACCACCCTTTCCCTAGAATTGATATAAATAAACAGTAAAAATCATAAACACATCAGGTAGTGTCGCGTCTGAAAATGCCCAATCTATCAAAATATAACAACGTTTTTTTACTGCGTTTAACCCTGTAACAGAAAATAGCGCCCGAATGTGCACTTTTTTGCCATTTTGAAAAATATAAAAAAATCTTTAAAAAGTGATCAGAAGGTCGTACAGCCCTAAAAATGCTAGCATTGAAAACTTCATCAGAAGTCGCAAAAAATGACACCACCCACAGCTCCTACACCAAAATATGAAAAAGTTATTAGCGCCAGAAGATGGCAAAATCTAAAAAAAACTTTTTGTACAGGAGGTTTTAATTTTTGTAAATGTATGAAAACATTATAAAACCTATATAAATTTGGTATCCCTGTAATTGCAATGACCCAAAGAATAAAGTAGACATGTCATTTGTGGTCCACAGTGAAAGCCATAAAATCCAAGACCACAAGAAAACGTTGCAAATGCGTTTTTTTTTACTGATTTCACTGCATTTGGAATTTTTTTCCCGCTTACCAGTACACGGCTTGGAAGAATAAATACCATCACTATGAAGTGCAGTTTGTTACACGGAAAACAAGCCATCACACAGCTCTTTATGTGTAAAAAAAGTTCTAGATTTTTGATTGTGGGGAGTGAAAAATAGAAATGAAAAAAAGAGACAGGTCCTTAAAGGGTTAAGTAAAGGTGGACTGTTTTAAATATTAACAGGATTAACTGACCTGTGCATAAAGCGTGTTTTATGGTCAGTTGCTGATACAGTGACAAGTAAAGACAAGCACTGAGCTGATTTATGTGAATACATATTAAATCAGCACAACTATATTTCCTCTGCAATTAGAGCAGTAAACCGAAGAAAAGATATTACTAGGAAAGTCTATTTCCAGTGATGGTGGACATACCCACAATGGGAAAGCAATAATATAATATACTTTAGTATATTTGGTCACATAATTTTTTGTAATAAACTTGGTTGACTTTGTACCAGTTCAAGTAAAACCAGGGGTACATGGGCCCCATGGCACCATGCTAAATACTGACTGAATCTAGCAGGATTGCAGAAGCAACTTGAAGTACTACCTGAGTTTAGATTTTCTTTTAAGGAAACACTGTACATCAATAATACAGCCTAATCTTCAAGCGATATACACTGTGCAGATTGATATACTGTATAGTTTTTGGAGAAAATATTCTTTATAACTACTAATTCACTTATTGAAAGCTCTGGTCCTTCAGGACATATGAATCCAGTGATTGACAGGTATCTCTGAAGGTCCATCTTCAGGAAAAGAAAGTCAACCAGTGAGTATCCTTGTCTACTACAGGCTACTGGATGTGCAGAGTTTTAAATTACAAAATAAAATAATAAATCTTTTCCCGGAAAGCAGAGTATTAATCTGTACAGCTGCTGCAGCTCGATAAAATGCTCACCATTTCTTCCTTCTCTGTGGCGCCTGGCAGAGGGATGTAGATGTTGTACATAATGTTTAAGGTACAAAGATCCCAAATCCCCCTGAGGTGGCACACCATTTAATGTTATAAATAAAACATATTTTAATATAAATATAAAACTTTGACTCACGGGGAACAGTTACTAAAAATCTGAAATCTGCAGTTTGCCTGTGTAGTGTTCGGAGAGCACCAGATTCACGATTTGTGAATCGCTGCACTGCCCCAACAAAGTGCACCAACTTTTTTTGTTGCACCTTTAACATAGGTCATTACATGTTAAACATGGCGTGCGTTTCGATGGTCTGATGGACACCAAAACGCCCATTTCAATGATAAAATTTAGTAGAGTGAAAAAGGGTTGCATGTGCAGCATATGGGCTTGGACACTTCTTAAATACCTGAGCAATCAGTTTTCCCTAGAAAGAACGTGCAAACGTCCGTCACAAAAGGGACACAAAGACCTTAGTAAATGTATCCCACTGTCTTATTCAGGCGGCTAAACTATTCCTAGGAAAAGCATATCTACCACTCTGCCGTCACTTGAAGGATGGTTCACAGAAGTAGCCCTGATTCAGAGAATGGAAGAGCTCATTGCCCAATCCCCATAGGATTTATAGCAATTCACCACTACTTTCCTCCTGACAGAAGGTATTATCTTCTCCTGAATATAACCTCATTGCAGGATCAGTGCCCATTTCTCGCCCCGAACGGTACTCCTCTGCCACTTTACTCCCCTCTCTGACTCCCTAAGCCTCTTTCCCCCTTTTACCACTTTTCTCCTGGATGTTTCATAGGTCTCACATTAAAAAAAATCTCACATTAAAAAGATCTTCAATTTGTTTGCTCTTTCTCTAAAGCTATAAATAAATTGCTGAAAGAAAAATTACTCTCCACAGAAATTTTGTTTCTACTTACTAATGTGGATTTCTTATGTACTGTTACCTGCATTCTCAAGGATGTGAATAGAGCTCCTCATTTAGAGCCCACCAAATCCACTCAAGCTTCACCTTGAAATGGATATGAACAGTCATCTGTGGTTGAAAAAAGGCCATCAGCAGACCTGACCTTTCCCAAATACTTGGATCCCTATATTATGTGGATGTGCCCTTGTATGTAGACCCTTTTAAAAGCCACATTTTAAATTAATGAACAACTGCTCAAATTAATGAACACATTATCAAATGCTAACCCTAAGTCCTGGATACTGTACTGATACAATTAGCCATCAGGAAATGCACTCTCAGACATGGCAGTTCTTTAGGTAACTATAAATTGTCTGCAGCTGCTTCAGGCAACCAGACCACCCTGCCTGATGCTAGATCTTCCAAAGCCAATTGCAAATTTTGGCAGGAGAGTTTCTCACTTCAAGCTTGATACCTCCCTAAAAAGGCAAAAATTGAGCTAGCTTCAAACAATACTAAATAGTTTCTATAAATGGACATGAGAAATACCTTAATGATGACAAGTAAGGCAACAAATAACCTTTATTATGTAATTATGAACATTTTTTCCTAAGGAAATAATTATTTAGTGCAATAAGTTATAGTGTAATCTATAATTCAGAGTTCCCCAATTTTTTAAAGTACTATTTTCTATCCTCTAAATTATAATGATTTTCTCATAAGCTCAGAATATTTCACAGGACTATTCACTGCAATGGAATGACCAGTGATCTATGAACTTCTACGATCTGTATTCCTGTTTCTTATTGCCAGGCTTCTAGTTCTCTTGTCCAATGCAAGGGAAAAAGCTGTAGGCCAGACATGATTCATCACATGCAGGGCAGCCAATTCACATTCTAAACTTTATAAGCACATGGGATGGAGCAGCTGACTAAAGCTGACCAGTTTAGTAATGGTGTAGACTTAATAAATCGGGTCCGAGAATCCTAAAACAGGTGGTTTTATGACGTAGCAGGTACAACCTAAAGAAGTAATATCAAAGTAAGGAGAAAATTGTGAAACAAAAACCTCCATACCTCAAACATACAAACTCTTTTAATAATTTTCCATAAAGAGGCCAGAATAATAATTAATGTATTAATTTATATAGCACACGCAGATTACGCATCGCTGCACAGAGTTTGCCAAATAGGTCTAAATAAATAGACAGTTCAATCTCTATTGTATATCTCCATCCTGACATACAGACAATGGATTTAAGTGGGTTATCGCCTTTATAATATTCATATGGACAGAATTAGCCATGCACATTACTATACATCATGATACATTTAAAAATCCATGGCTCAAATTTAGCCACTGGGGCTATTTCCGTGTATAATGCTGTGTGCGGCAATTCACTAATATTGTGCGCCAGAAATCACAAATCTGTCATTTCCCCCATTAATCTGTTGTTTCCCTGCTCAAGTCCGACAGAGTTCACCATCTTTTTTGTGGTGCACCTTTAACATAGGGCTTTTGATACAATTTGCAAGTTAAATACATCGCTCGGTCCGACAGCACGCCCCCTAATTTCTGTTGCAGCTGTGCCACAAAAGGTTTGGCCGCAACACAATATCAGCACAGACACTTCTTAAATACCTGTGCAAACTGTTTTAGCCTAGAAGAACATGCACAGTCCGACAAAAGTGTAGCAGAAAGCCCTTAGTAAATGTGCCCCATTATGTTCTCCGATTTTTGTATTTTTGAAATAAAAATATTGTAGGTCTAGATCGTTGTTGTTTCGCCTTGTAGAGTCCACCAGTTGGTATAAAAAATCTTAAAAAACAGACAATACTTTCAGCAAAGAAGTTTGAAAAAAGCTGTCCCTGTAGTGCCACATACAGAGCTCATTTAAATAATTGGATTTTGTATGCCTACTAGAGTATTCACAAGGATCATAAAACTCTCCTAGACCTAGCCATTTTTGTGGGTCTTGGATCTCCAGCTCCAGGGCAGCTTTTTTATGGACTGTGGCCCAGAACTGGAGGGCATATTCCAGGTGAGGTCAAACTAATGCATTCTACAGTGGTAATATTACATCCCTATCCCAAGAGTCCATACCACTTTTGATACATGACAGGATCTTGGTGCTTGACATTGTTATGCTGTTACTTGTGCTCCCAGGTCCTTCTCAACAAGGGACTCTCCCAGTCTTACTCCCCCAAATACATATCTACCCAGGTGCATAACCTTGCATTTATCCACATTGAACCTCATTTGCCAAGTAGATGATCACTCAGTTTGTCCAAGTCACCCTGCAGCCTATGAACATCCCCCATAGACTGTATTACACTACACAGCTTGGTGTCACTTCCATAAATGGACACAGTGCTATTAATTCCTACCTCTATATTTTTAATAAATACATTAAATAGTAGTGGGACAAGCACATAGCCCTGTGGTGCCAGGGTGAGCATTCTGAGTAGGAATCATTGACCACAACTCTCTGGATACGATCCTTCAGCCAGTTTTCAATCCAAATGCAAATTATTCCTGCCAAACCAAAAGGCCTATTTTACCCATTAGGCATCTATGAGGGACAGTGTCAAATGCCTTTGCAATGTCCAAGGACACAATATCCACAGAGGCTCCTCTATCCAGGCATTTGCTCACCTATTCATTCATAGAAGAATGTTAGTCTTACAAATTCTATCCTTAGTATAACTGAACTCTGGGGTGTAACCCATCTGGTCCAGGAGCCTTGTACATATTTGTTTTATTGAGTTTAGATTGGTTCATGTCTACATTCACCCAGTCTAGTATATCGGACGCATTACCCACACTGGCAACACCCACTCCAGAAGTTCTTTCTTCTATTGTATAAATGGAGCTTAAAAAAACCCTGTTTAGTATCTCTGTCTTCTCTTGGTCACTAGTTACCAAACACCCATTTTCAGTAGATAGAGGTCCCACCTGCTTTGACCTATTTTTCACATTTATATACTTACAGAATTGCTTGGGTCATTTTGCTATGTTTGGCCACTTTAATTTCATTTTGTATTATGGCCGATCTAGCCCATCTACACTTGTTACCTATAGGAATACATTTAAAATTATAATGACCCAGTATAGATTAGTATCATCTTGTGACAGTATCTGATCTCAGTCTATATCATGTAGCGCAGCCCTAAATTTTGGGAAATTGGATTTTTTAACCCCTTAACCATTTGGCCATTTTGCACCTTTCTGACACGGCCCTAACTTAGGAATTCTTTAACATATTGAGGTGATTTTGAGATTGATAAGTAACATTTTCCATATATCTTATAAAGTGACTTTATAAGGCTTGTATGATAGAAACCCCCACAAATTACACCATTTTATAAACTGTGCCCCTCAAAACATTAAATACAACCTTTGCAAAGTTTGTTTACCTTATAAGCGCTTCATGAGGGTAAAAAATAAATGGAAGTGAAATTATGAAAATGTAATTTTCTTTAACAATATATTCATTGAACACTAAAATTTGCACCTTAACAAGGGATTAAAAAGGAAAATGCATGCCACAATGTTTGGGGCAATGCCTTCTGAGTATGCAAATACCCATTTTGTCATTGTACACTGCTGTATAAGCACAGGGTGGGACTTCAAAGGGAAAGAGCGTTGTTTAGTTTTTGGAGGACAAATATATCTGAAAAACGTTTTATATGTCAGAAAGCATTTGGAGAGCCCTAGTGCTTCCAAAACAGAGGAGTACCCCAAAAAGTGACACCATTTTGAATGATGGTGAATGATCCAATTTGGCGCAAAAAAGAAAAAAGGTGAACATTTTCCCCAAAAAGTCACTTTTACCCCTAATTTTTGTAATTAGAAAGGTAAGCCACAAGGGATAAAAGATGAAACAACCCCCAAAAGTGTATAAAACTATATCTCCCTAGCATAGATTTTCCCCACATGTGCACATAAAATGTTGTATGTGTACGCAGTAGGGCTCACAAGAGAAAGAGGGATGTTTGCTTTCAAAGCCAAATTTGAAAGAAATCCTTTGTATGCATCATGATGCATTTGGAGAGTCATAGTGGTACAAAACAGAGAACCCAACAAGTGTCAACAGTTTGGAAAGTACACCCCTAAAAGAATTTAACAAGGTGTAATATGTGTATTTAACAGGTATTTAACAGGTGTATGATCCAATTTGGCCCCAAAAAGAAAATTTTCCCCCCAAATTTTCCCACTAACTTTTGCAAGCCACAAGGGTTAAAAAAGTTATGAGTGTATAAATAGCTAACATGTGCATATGAAATGTTGTATGGGTACGCAGTTGAGGAAAAGGAGGATTTCGGCCTTTTCAAAGCCAAATCTGACAGAAATCCTTGTGTCAGGATGCATTTGAAAAGCACTAGCGGTACAAAACAAAAATGAACCCAAAAAGTGACTGCCATTTTGGAAATTTAGCAAGGTGTAATATGTTTATTATCAAGTGGTATAGTGAACATTTAGAACATATAGGTGGTTTCTAAATATGACATGCAATGGATGCCAAAGATAGATCAAACAGAGGCCTGTCCTAGTACCACATGTAAACGCACCCCAAGAAATGTCCCCGCCCAGTAATGTCCCCCATAGCCCCCCAGTAATGTTTTCACACAGCCCCCCAGCAATGTCCTCACACAGCCCCCAGTAATGTTCTTACACAGCCCCCCCCCCCCAGTAATTTCTATATATAGCCCCTGGTAATGTCCCCACAGCCCCCAGTAATGTACCCCGCAGCCCCCAGTAATATCCTCACACAGCCCCTAGTAATGTGCTTACACAGCCCCCTGTAATGTCCTCAGACAGCCCTCAGTAATGTCCTCACACAGCTCTCCCAGTAATATCCTCACACAGCTCTCCCAGTAATGTTCTCACACTTTGCCCCCTATGCCCCCCCTTTCCTTAGGCTCTACCATGTTTCCCCCTCACCTCACTGGTAAGGTAGTGGAGCTATGTGCACTGGCTTCCCCTGCAGATCAAGTGACCACAGCCATGGGCCCAGGAGCTTTTGGCTTAATGACGCCACTGTTTATGTTTATACGGTGTATGGTGACAAATTAGACTAAGAAACAAGACAAAAAAAAAGGAAATAGACTGCCAGATAAATTATAAAGAGAAAAGGTAAATTTCTCCCATTGTATCTATTCATAAAGAAGGGAAATAAGGTTCCCATAATAGGCTGAATTATGTTTCATTCTGTCTAAAACAATGGTAAATGGTGGCAGAAAAGTAAGGAATGTACAATTGTTATTATTTATGCAATGCATTGATAATGAGCCATACCTCCTTAAATCCTGTACATACATAATGTACATATACCATATAAACTCGAGTATAAGTCTACCCCAGTATAAGCCAATGTCCCTGATTTTTCCACAAATAACTGGCAAAATGGATTAACTCAAGTATAAGCCTAGGCACTGGTCGCAGCCTCCCTCAGTTATGAAACGCCCCATGCAGCCAGCCCCCTTACTGAAGAAATGCCTGATGCAGCCAGCGCCCCCTGCTGATTAAATGCCCCCTGCAGCCAGCCCTTCTACTGATGAAATACCCACTGCAGCCAGTCCCCCCAATGATGAAATTCCCCCTGCAGCCAGCCCCCCACTGATGAAATGCCCCCTGCAGTCAGCTCCCCTCCTTGCTGATGAAATGCCCTGCAGCGCTTAGTGTATAGCCATCGGTGTATAAAAAATAAACTTACATACTCACCACCAGGTGCTCCCTGTTGCTCCGAGTGACTCCTCTTCTTCCTTCTCTTTGCATGTAACAGCTAGCAAAGGCCCATCCATGCGCTCTGCCCATCGGCACACACCATAGTGTGAGTCTACAGGCAGAGCGCATGGACGCACCTATGCCCACTGTTACACACAAAGAGAAGAAAGAAGAGGAGCCAGGTGGAGTATCGGGGAGTGTCATGAGGTGAGTATCTAAGTTCATTTTTTGTGCTGGAAAACTTGGCTTATACACAAATATATGTATGGTAATAATGACATCATATTTGGCAATAGCCACTGAATGTCTGCAAACAGTAGTAACTGACTATTTACTTTGCTGAGCACATTGCTGCATGTCTTGGCAGACTTATCATCAAACAGTAACTAAATGTATTCAATAAAAAACTACCCCTCCTAGGACACACAAAAGTCCAAGAGAAGGTTCTCATACACCACTTGAAATTCACATGAGGCTCTATTTGGCAGAACCTAAAATGTAAGACAATGATGATGGTGATATTTCAGTTTAACAAAATGTAACAAATTTATTGATACATTAAAAACAATATTTTTTGATTTATCAAGTAAAGAAAATTGAAAGAAAAACAGGGCACAAAACCAACCTAGAGTAGCATTCCCTGTAATAAGAGAGAGTGCTAAAGAGTGTGATTTACTCATGACATAAACCAGACACCTGTCCCTTTAAGGGCAAGTCTGTATTGCTGGTACCAAAACTGCGGTAGTGCTCTTTACTAATGAAATAGGCGACACTGGGGCAGATTTACTTACCCGGTCCATTCGCGATCCAGCGGCGCGTTCTCTGCGGTGGATTCTGGTCTTCCGGCGATTCACTAAGGTAGTTCTTCCGCCAGTCCCGCTGGAATACCGGCCTATACCTGGTAAAGGTAAGTGCAAGTTTCGCAACACATTTTTTTTTTGTAAATACGGCGGTATTTCCGAATCCGTTGGGTTTTCATTCGGCCACGCCGAATTTTGTGCTAATTGTGTTTTATCTTGCTTCTATTATTGGCATAATTAGTGAGTCATGGCCATTCCCTCTCTCGTGGAATAAACCCTGTTTGTCCTCCCTCCACCTGCACATGTGCCCAACCACCACCTATTTGTGAGTATACCTTGTGTTAAAGAAACACTTTGTAAATGAAGAATTGTACTGGAGAGTGCTCTTCTTCTCTGCTATGACAAGCTTTTGAATAATGTATAATAAACTCCAGGGCAGAAGCAATATAATGAATGTTAATGAATGGGCAGTATAAAAGGTAAATTAAAAAGTGTAAAACTATCCATATTTCGAACACATAACCGAGTCACAATGGATAATGAAAATGACAAATGAAACCCTCACGACAGTAAACAGTATAATTTGCAGTATAAACCAGCAACCTGCATCTTTAGTTAGAATGTAAAAAAACCCATAAACTTTAGCTGAAAATTGTCTAAACTAGTTGGGTCGGGCGATTGCTAATGTTTATGGGTCTCTCGGCTTACTCCACAAGCTGCAGATGATTGGGTCTTGGAAAATGATCAGACCAGTTGTAAGTTAAATGACCAAACCTTTAGCTCTTTTAAAATATGCCAGTGCCAGAGGTGTCTGGTCATGGATCTTTCCATTAATTATAGTATAATTAGTTCGGCCAACAACTCCAACATAAGTGCCTCAGCACTAAGTAAGGACTTCGAAGAAAAAACACCATTTGGTCTAAGTTCAGCATTCTACTAGTATTTACTAGTGCACTAAAAACTATATGTGTACCCGTTACATAAGTTAGATTTATAACTAATTTCTGCAGTTTAGGAACTTGTCTTAAGTGGGGAAAAATTGTGGAGAAAACATAAATTGAAATAAATGAAGTTTTATGTATTACAGAGATGATGCCAGTTTTAGTCCCATAAATCCAAATATTAATCTCACAGTTACATTCTATTTCTTGCATGTTTTTGGAATCGAGTCATAATGACATCATTCGCACACAGTACATGAGCATGCGGTTTATACATCAGATGTAGATTTTGTCCTCCCTGAACTGTTGAACGAATGGCTTAGCTCATATAGAAAGTACAATTACTAGAATAATTGATACTCATGACCTCATTATATGCATTGTAATTCATATAAAATATCTCGGTACAGCATGTTAATATTACTTTGCTTTTCATTAAATGTTCTTTGCAGTTATAAAATATGACTACATTATACTTTATTACTAAATAGATATGAAAAAGTATATACATGTACAGACAGTTCCTGGGTTATACTTGTATATTTACTTTGTATATGTGTATATTTATGCACTTGTTTGTTTTATAATTGTAACTCCAGAAAAAAAAACATTATTTGTCCCTGTAACAGTTGGATTTTCCAAATTTTGTGCTGTCACGGAAACAAGGATTCATTCCTGCACCTTACAGCTGATCATTGCAGTCTGGGACTAAAGTAGAGCAGCCAGAGAGCTTCACAAGAGGTCATACTGAGCACAAAGCTCCGCTTAGGGGTCATCTGTAAATCAAGGACCGCCTGAACTGACTATTTTACTGTTCATTTGGATTATTTTACTGTACATGCATACTGTATTTTGGGCTTTAGAGTGTGTACTGCAATATTTAAAGAGGACATGTCACCCAATTTATCGGCACTAGGAGCTGCTTACTAAGGTAAGCAGCTCCTAGTGCTTGATCAAACGCCGCAGTGTTAGAGTGATAGCATTACCGGAAACCTCCGGTAATGCTATAAAACACTGCGGTGGGTTACAATGTAATTGTCAGACAGCTCGCAAAGCTGTCTGACATATTCATGAGGGGGTGGGGTTGGGGCATGGCTAGGGGCGGTAAATACCGCCTAGCGCGCGGCAGTCACTGCCGGCCTATGGAGCAAGCGGGGCGGTCCGGGGACCGCCCCCTCATGAATACATTGGACAACTTTGCAAGCTGTCCGATGATTACACTGTACCCCGCCGCAGTGTTTGATAGCGTTACCGGAGGTTTCCGGTAACGCTATCACTCTAACACTGCAGCGTTTGATCAAGCACTAGGAGCTGCTTACTTTAGTAAGCAGCTCCTAGTGCCGAAAATTTAAGTGACAGGTCCTCTTTAATGTGTAATATACAGTATGCATATTGCTCTAAAACTGTCACATAATTATTTGATGTGCATAAATTGCATATGGGAGCACACTATAAGCTTCCTTACTAGTGGTATAACTGCAGGACCAAAGGCAGATAAGTTCATTTTTCTGATGAGCCACCATTCAATATAAATTATGGGGGAACTAAATACAAGTTAATTTAAAAGAGAGGATATATTTATATATGAATTCATTAGTGGGAATAATTCATTAAACAAAACTACCACTTGTGTGGTAGTGAATTAAACCCGACGAAACCCGAATTAAACCCGACGAAAGTGCAGCTGCGGAGCCCTTAGTAAATGAGCCCCAGTGTGTTTGGAGATTGGGGAGAAGAACACCAACAGGTAGATATAGTTATCTTAATTCACTACCACACAAGTGGTTGTTTTCCTTTAAAATGGGCACTGTATAGAAATAGTGGGGCATTGTATAGAAGTAGTGGGGCATTGTACATATAAAATTATTAATTGGGGGAACTCTATATATATTTAATATAATTTTTAATATTATTAATTGGGTGCCACAATATATAATAATAATTATAATAATTCCTTTATTTATATAGCATTCACAGATTGCGCAGCTCTGCACAGAGCTTGCCAAATCAGTCCCTGTCCCCATGGCGCTCCCAATCTAATCAACCTGCCAGTATGTTTTGGAATGTGGGAGGAAACCGGAGTACCCAGAGGAAACCCACACAAACACGGATAGAACATACAAACTCTTTGCAGATGTTGACCTGGGTGGGACTTGAACCCAGGACCCCAGCAATATATAAGTTAATTTATTGTGAGTACAGTATATCAAATTATTGAATTTAACGTAATATAATAAGGGGTTACCAGTTGACAGTTGAGTTGTCAGTTATACTCTTAATATTTGTGATCAATTTGACTAGTTGTATTGTTTGGGCTATTAATTTCTCAGAAACCCAGTATGAGACATCATTATTATCCAGGTGACATAATATTATAGGTGACTGCAGTATTTTCTAGGGTACAATCTACAGATGTACCGAAGACAACTGGGTTGCAAATTATCCAGTCATGGCCAGGAGAAGTCTTTATGAGGTTCTGCACCCAACAGATAGGAATGCTCACCTATAGGTTTCTAGATTCTACTTTCACTGACTAACCTTCTAGTGTGAAACAACTCTCAGCAGGTTATATTGCTTTTCACAGAATTATGTGTTTCTGCAACTCCTTGGTGGGCTGGAGGAGCTATTTTTTTCAGTTGTTATCAATGTTGTCAATATTAATGATAGGAGTGTTGCTATTGTTACAAGATTTACCTGGTACTTTAAGAGGACATGATATAGTAAAGGTGTAGATACCCCACGCACCTGAGCACCCACATGTGAAAAGACATGCATGTGCAGAATATTCTTATGACACCACAAGACAATAGGTAAAGTTGTGCATCCTCAGTGTTAATCTTTCTACAGTCAGCGGTGGGAAATGGTCAAAGTTAACCTTAAGTTCCAACAGGTAAAGGTAAAATGAACCCTACACTTGTCATTTCTGATTGACTGTGAATAAATTAGGCATGCTTTCCATTTGGAAACACTCACCAGCTAGGGAACCCCTGTGATTGGTTACATACAATGCCCTAGTTATTTCAAGAACTGAATTGTAGAGCCGTGTTATTGACAAGAATACATTATCAACATATTGCATTATGACAATTTGTAAATTGCAGTAATCTGGTATGTCCACTAAATGGAGGACAGAATTAAAAGTTTGTGGCTTTTTAGATTTTGTAGAAACAATATATATTAATCTTAAAAATATCAATCCCTTTTTCCAAAATCTAAAGGCTTTCATCAGCATTTAATACTGATCTAACATATTTTACTAGCAGGATATTTGGATCTTCTTGAATATTCCCTTAACACATATTATTCCAGGTTTATGGTCTTTTTTGTATAGTCGTTGGTATTTTTTTTAAAAAATCTGCTTAGTCTAACTGTCCTGAGCATGACAACCAGAAGTGAATGATGTCTGTTTGATAGTACAACCATGGAACAATATAGTTAAAAGACAGAGCCAATAAAAATCTGCACAACAAGTTGGACCATTTATCATGCTCCACATTTACCAGGTTATAGTGATTTCATTGTGATAAATAAACAAATGTACTGAACAAACTGTGAACTCCCAGTCCCTGTGTCTGACAATGGGTGTTATTTTTCCACAGGTTGTTTTCCCTAGTTCGAGGACAATCTTCTATTTCAAGTTGAGTATTTTAATTAAATGTTGAAAGATGGCACATTTTCGCAGGATAATTTCAAAATTTTAAATCATGGTCCCCTTAGCAAGAATACTTGTAGACTCTGAGCCAAAAAAACTTAAGATAATCAGTGATCATTTCTAAATGGACTTGTATTTTTATTTTGTAAAAGGAAAATACATGATTAAATATGTTAAGTTCACATTCTAAATTAAAAAAATAAATAAGCCACTCAAATTGTAATGACCATCATCAACTCTTACGTTTCCTGCTAGGATACTAATAGTTCTAGAAGAAAGGTTGATTGCAGAACATCCTTTTTTAACAATGGTTTCTTTATTGGAGGCTTCTTAAAAACTTCACAGGTTAGTAGCAATCAAGCCTATGGGGCTCCTTTACTTACCTGGTCCTGTCCATTGGCGCATTCTCCGATGAGGATTCAGGTCTTCCGGCGATTCACTAAGGTCGTGCACCCGATGTCCACAAGGTGTCGCTGCTGAGCCGAGATCCACCGGAGTTCATCCATCCTATTCCTGGTGCATGTAAGTGTGTGTCGACTAACACATTTTTTTAAAAATACCGCGTTTTTTCCCAATCCGTTGGGTTTTCCGATGGCCACGCCCCCACAATTTCCGTGGCATGCAACCTGGCGCTGATGCGACACAATCCGGTCACGTGCACCAAAAACCCAGGGCAATTCGGCGCAAACCAGTAATTTTCAGGCCCTTAGTAAATGAGCCCCTATGTGTTTTGAGTAACCCAGTGCCCCTAATCATGGCGTGGCAGTCAAATCACAACGCAAAACTTTAAAACAACCACCAACCAATCCTCGGAAAGTTGACTTGTGAGGATATGTCATATGGAAAACTCCCTGGGTTGTGTCACCAAACACAAGAAGATGCTTCTGTGCAAAAGTAATGTAACAATTAAACTACATTGTTTTGCATTTTAGCATTTGATACATACCGTAGAACTTATGGTGATCAACAAAGGAAGATATTAAAGTAGAGACACAAAATCCAACCAATAATAAATTGTAAGCCTATAAAGATTGTATACAATATAGCCAAACCCTATGTCACATGACCGTGAAAGCCATAAAGTCACAGAAAGAAACTATCCATGGCTATATTGTGGCACAGAATCAATTAAAATGTATATTTAAATAATTTCACCGTCATGTGACATAGGAATTGTCTATATTGTATACAATCTTCATAATCTTACGATTTATTATTGGTTGCATTTTGTGTCTCTACTTTATTATCTTACTTTATTGATCACCGTTAATTCTATGAATCAATTGATAAAATGCAATACAATGTAGTTTAATTGTTACATTACCTTTGTTCAAAATGTGTAGGCTCAATTCCTACTAACCTGTGATGTTTTGAAAAAGTCAATAAAGAAGAACCAGGCTGTTTGGTAATAGGCTAGTAATATTGTAATAGGCAGTCTCTTGCTTCTATCTGCAGAATACTAATTCTTTTGCAGAAAATACCTGATAATTAGAATGAACATTCTCGTCCTGCATCCTAAAGTGGTTAAACATATTGCTTAGCATTGACAAATAACTTTAAGTCATAGATAATGACAATGGGAGGGGATTTATCAATATGTCTACTACAGAATTCTGTTGTAGTTTGCACTAAAGAAGTGTCTGCACCACATTTATAAAGGGTTTTAGACAGTTTTCTTGCTCTCCTACGAGGTGCTTGACAAAAAGAGTGTGACCTATGAAAAAGGGTCTCGGGCTGAGAAGGTCCGTGCGCCAACAATGCTCTTGACCGGAATGAATTTTGTCCTAACTTTGTGGCTCAAAGTAAGCCAACTAATAGGAGTTGCAGAGTATGACTAGACTGTCTTATACTGAAACACATTTATCATCCAGCATTAGACTTTAGACATATGAATCTGGTCTAGAATAGTCTTAACTCTGCACTGTCTAAGCTTAGGACACTTTTTATGAATCTGCCCCTATAAATTGAATGAATGAAACGGATAAGCGGCACTCACCTTTTGTAGTCACTTGAAGATAGGTTAATTTAGGATACTGCGTAGCAGAGAGGGTAAACAGAAGACATTTTTGTTGAAAAAAACAGATGTTGCTATGAAGCATTAGAACTCAGTCCCATGCTTGTTTGTTAGGATCCTTAATAAACCTATCTTGAAGTGACTACAAATGACGAGTATTGTTTATCCTTTTCAGTTACTCAACCTGATACCTGGACTCCTGAGCACCACTCCTGGTTACAGAAATGTAATCTCTCAGCGTATCAAGTATGAAACCATACATGTGTTTTGCATGCATTTGAAACAAGTTAATTTTGTAAAGTTCCTTCATATACCTAGTGCCATACCACTCTCAGTCCATAGATAAAACAATTCTGAAATTGATTATATTATTATTGTTTTAATTTTTGAAATGAACAATGAGAACCAGATGAAGTTTTTAAGGTGTTTTGGGATTGTCTTTAGTATCCTGGAGAAGTTTCATTGATTGTGGTTATCCTTATATTGGCATTGTTAACTGTATGTCATGGCAATATTGCAAGAAAACTGAATTCTTGGTTACAGTCCACTCGTGAAATTTGTTCACCACCTGCATTCTGAGTGATACTTATTGTGATTCCTAGTAGGAAATTAACAGTGTTCATTGTTTTGGTCAATGGGAACCAGATGAACTGTTTTCCGAGTGCATTGGGATTGTCTTAAGTACTCAGTAAGGATTCCTGGAGAAACTGGGGTGATTCATGCCAAGCAGAACTGAATCAGCCAGCTGGATCTTAAGACTATCATGGGAGAAACGGACTAATACATTACGTTATAATGGCTGTCAAAGTCTGTGTCTAATTCAGTTGGTACACTGACCATGTCTTTAAGAAACTGCTTAGTGAGTACAAACAAATACAACCAGTTGTTTCCACTATTTAGATTGTATTATGCTTCAAAATAGTTCTCTGAACCTATTAATTTCAAAGAGATTATAGAACTATATTGTGAGTATGGGGAAAGCCCACTGGTCAATGGAAGAAAGGATCAAGCATGATTTGTTTTAAAAGACAGATGCCTTTATTAGCTTCTGGCCAAATGTGTGTTTGCCTGAAAGCTATTCCTTCAGACCTGCCCAAATATGTGCAGGCTCAGTCTGGCAAAGACATTTCTGGCTCAATTGTGTTTGAAAGGGAAAAGAGAAAATATCCATCCTTGATCATTTATCAAGAATAGGGGCAGGCTATAGCCTGTACGGAGGCGTCGGACAGGAATGCCCCACTCCAACCAACTCCATTGCCTGTTGCACCCCCTTCATGCCCACTTGGCATAAAGGTGCCATAAAGGAGGAATAAGGCACAATTTCTGCAATGCCTAGATGAGAAAATCTTCAACATGTGTGATCCTTTATTCCCCATACAGTTGAATTTCCCAAACTTATGATATAGTTGGCTATTTGGAATAAGTGTTTTCACGCAACAATTTTATTGTTTCGTTTAAGCCCTTAAATTGGTTTTATGGGCTAAAAACATTTTGACCTAACCTTACTACAGTTCATTAAGATTATTGGGGTGGGACAGCTGGCACCAATTTCTTTAGCCCAGAAATCCCTGTAAATATAAGATTTTTGAGTTACTAAAAAGAGGTTGGTATTGTTACAGTTTGTAAGGGTTTTACTTATCTTCTTGTCTCAAAATCCTTAATTATAGAGAATAGCTTTTGTTGGAGATAATTTTTAATATTGTGTCTGGGAGTGTGTTGTGAATATTTTCCAAGTATATTTTATTAAGAAGTTTTTCTTAGCTTGTAAAGAAGCAGGCAGAAAATTGCCCCTCATTTACCGCTTTTAACTCTCGGTTACAAAGTTCCATGCTCCAGGCAGGCTGCAAGCTCATTGCTACACTTGCATTTAACCCTTTCTGCTCCCTGCCACACTAAAGTATTTTATAACCAGTATTTTCTAATACAGTTGTTTCTCTCTCTCTGTCTCTTACTTTCACATTCATCTAGATAAGGAAAGATGGCTTGAGCATACAGTTTGTTATAAAATAGTGCTCGCTGTATACTATAACAATGCAGAGAGCAGAATGGGTATTCCTCAGATCCCAGACCTGTATAAACACAATGGGGCACATTCACTTAACCGTCCTGTTGTATTCCAAGAAAGTGCATTGTCCGACCGGAATGCACTAAGATCGTGTATGTAAGTGCATTGTTTTGCGACACAATTTGAATCTTAAATCAGTCCGGATCAGTTGGATCGTCCAACAGCCCGCCCTGATTTCTGTCGCATGAAGTCCAGCAAGTAAAACTAATTCCTTTAACATGTATTTAGGAGTTTAAACAGTGCCTCATTAAATGTTGTGAATGAGGAGTGTAAATTGAAACTAAAGTACATGTCACATTATTTATCTGAAACACTATCTCCCACATGGGTCTGATTTTACTCTGGTAAGGGAGAAATCTAGTGCATGCATTAGTGCAATAAAAGTTCCCCCTTTTTTTCCTTTTGCGGGAGCACCAAATATGGGGGGATATCTTTTATGATGAAGGCAAAATAAGTTCTGATTTATATATCCGCATGAGCAGATTGCGCTTCACACCACATCCGACTATTGAGTCCCTTAACATTTCTATATCTAACGTGGCTGTCATCATTGTGAAATATGTCACATTGAGGAAAACTACATAAAGGGATAATTGACTCTTAGACCCATAGGTAAAACAGTGACAGTAAAAAACATAGTACACAGATAATTTATGACACTAAATTGGGAGTAATCTCACAAGTAGCCTTAGTGGGGGAAAGAATATCAGCCATACCATATACAGTAAAAGAAAAAAGCAGCAGTGTCTCAACCCGCTGTCCTATTACAAGAGTGTCCTCTATCCTGAAGACAAACACCCAGTTCTACAATTGAGGAAGGATAGCAATCTACAGTATGATTTTAGCCTTTTTCTACCTTCTCCCATTCTTCTTCCCTCCAAATGAGGCTGCACAAGCAACTTTTTCAATGCTGATGCCTCTGCATCAGTGATGAAGTTCCAAAAGTTTACTAAAAGCAACACTTCCTGAAATGTTCTGCACCTTGCAAATGTAACAGCAGATAAGTCAGTAACTAAAATTATGTTCTGGAATCTTTCTGGTAATTCTAATATACCAAAAACAGTCTATATGTATACTTAGAAGGAATTGAACTACCGAGGACCAATAATTCAGCTATAAGCATGGTATGACCAATTAAAACTTAACTTTTGGATATGAGCCATGACCTCCTGGGCTGTTGTTAGCAAGTGTAGCTTCCATGAATTGGAATGTCTACAGTAAACTTTGTCATCCCAGTCCGGCAGAGTAACCCATGAATGTTAAGAGGGAGATGGTGAGTGTACTGAAGAGGAATCCACTTCCCACACACAATCTTGGGAGCAAGTAGAGGGGAAGAACTTAATTTAGCTGGTCCTGCTTTATTCTTCGGCTTTCCCTCTGGGTGAATAGATATATACTCAAAACACGGTTTGGCAGCACTTTAGATGCATCCACGTGTTAGCTCCATTAAAATTCTTCTTTATTAGTATAAACGCACATGTTAAGAATGGACAATACAGTGATCTACGCGTTTCGAAGCGGCAGCGACTTGATCATGATCCTATTGTGATAAACACACATACTAAACATATATACAATGATTTCCTCTTCGGGTTTCCTGTGAGTTTTGAGCACCTCTCTCTTACCCGGACAACCTCATTATTGGGAAAGTCAGTGTATATATTTTTAGTATGTGTGTTTATCACAATAGAATCATGACTAAGACGCTGCCGCGTCAAAACGCGTAGATCACTGTATTTTCCTAATATTGATCACGGACTGGGTGGAACGCACGCCAAATCTAGACATCTACTAGACACAGCTGCTAAGCGCCGGACTCTGTGGGTAAGCACCCTTTATATTTCCCAAACTCCCCATTTGCACATTACCCCTGAGGAAGCCTGCACAGACAGGCGGAATGCATGGGGACTGCTTACTGCCGCTTCTATCCCTTAGCTGGATGTTTTAGATACTGGGGATAATTTTGACCATCTTGAAGACTATACACTGATTACCCTTTTAAGTACTTTTTATAGTTATCTGTAATTGTTTCAGTTATAGTCTAAATGATTTATGCTGCTATGTTCCTATTATACCTCTAGCGGGTTCACTCATTATTTGGATAGTGGGGCTTGTTCAGTTGTGCTTTTTAAATGCTTTAAATTACAACTATTTTTGTGATTAAATAAAGATGCAACTTGTATTTTGAAAATATAGTGGACATCCGTCTTTTTCTTTAAACTGGTCTTATTTTTATACTAACCTATTAAAGTTTGAGGTTAGTGGCCAATACTTTAGCTGAGAAGAGTTAAACTTCATAGATTTTTGACCTTTGTTAACATATGTAATTACTTTACATGCAACACAATAGCCATTAACTTCCGCTATACAGACTATCAAATGTCAATGATGTCAGATATTATCAAATTGATAATTCTTTAAACCATTCATGAACTAGTCAACATTTCTACTATTATGAAGGATCCAGACCAAATGCCTGTAGAAAACATTAAAAAGACAAATTTTAAATAGAAATAATTTTAACTTTAGAACCAATGACCTAGAGTAGATAAAATCCTACCTAGGAATGCTGGAGAGGAAGATTGGGTTATGTTACAAAATTTTCAAGACAACCAAGGGGGTAAGTGTGACTACTCCATTTAACCCCTTGTCTGATGTAAGTCCAGTTTAATCCACAGTTTCCATCTTCTCATAAACTTAAAGGACATCTACCACCAGGATGAAGGATTGTAAACCAAGCACACTGACATACTGGTGTGTGCCCCTTCCGGCAGAATCTGCTTCTCTTTTAGCATCTTATGCCCTTTTTTTCTTTAAAAAAATAAGGTTTTGTGAATTATGCAAATGAGCCTGAGTGGCTCCAGGCTCTATAGGTGTTAATTGAACCAGGAGTCCCTCAGGCTTATTTGCATAATTTTTAAATCCTTTTTTTTAAAAAACAAGACATAAGAATCTTAAAGGGGGTGTCCCATTTCAACCAGCAATTGCTATTGTTTAAATAAGGAAAAGTCATACAATTTTCCAATATACTTTCTGTATCAATTCTTCATCTAGTTTTCTAGATCTCTGCTTGCTGTCCTCCTATAGAAATCGTCATTGCTTATTTCCAGTGGACAGAAATGTGACCATAGTCACATAGGTGCACGGCTTGTTATAAAATAGAGCTCTGATTATTCTCTGCTTGCACCTTTGCAACCATGGTCAGATTTCTGTTCAGTCGAAGTAAACAATGAAGCTTTATATAGAATGACAGCAAGCAGAGATCTAGTAAACTGCGAGGAATTGATACAGAAAGTAGATTTTAAAATTATTTTTCATCATACAAACAATAATATTAATTTACCGGAAGTGGGAATACCCCTTTATAGAAGAACATAGATTGGCAGAGGGGGCCCACACCAGTATGTCAGTGTGCTTGGTTTACAATCCATGATCCTGGTGCTAGATTTTCTTTAAGAGAACTTCAACAAGTCTATTATTTGATTATTGATGGTTTTGCCTGCCAATAAACAGAAACAAAGTAGTAGGGTGAGGAAAAAAATAACACGCTGCTCTCGCTCTTCTGGGAAACTGACCGAAACAACTACACAAGGAATGATGTGCAATGACAGCTCTACTAGAGAGCATAAAAATAAGGCTTCTGGCTAAAGTTAATGCAGGCAGAAGTCACGAGCACCAGTTCTTTTATGAATATGTGTTTTATTAGATACATTTCTCACAACAGTAGTTTCAGTAATTACATATACATTAAACAACACAGAAAATCTCTTTGTGAGAAATTGCTTGCATATGATACAATCACAATTTCATTTTAAAAGTGGAATGTTAACTAGACATTACATAATATAAATAATGGGCACTTGACTGGCCCATTAAATAGAATTCACTTCTTAACAAGGGTTCAATTACTTAGACCCATAGAAGAAATAACATCACTGCTTATTTTATCTTGTCTACTTTAAAGTCATTCCTGTGTGTACTGCATGTGTGTGGCCCAAATGTAAAATATCAAAAATAGAGCAGTCATTCATACTGATCTGAAACTTAGGTTTATTTCTTGTCATATTGAACTATTAGGTGCATCTCAGTCATTCCATAGAAACCTGACAGATTAGTACACCTGTACGTATTATTTTTGTACCGCCTCTCTTGCGATTTTCTGATAAATTCTGCTGTGATGCTTTTTGAGTGTCCCTTGATTGTCTTGTATATGTTGTATGCTTGTCTTTCTGAATTGTCCAATTATCCAGTGTAGGGACCATTCCTCTGGGTGTAGCCTGAACTTTACCGCATGACCATCAAATACGCAGGGACAGAGATTCTTGGAAGCTAAGGGCTCACACTGTTTCCCTGTCTTAACAATAATATTTGCTGTCACCACCCTTTTTTTTTCAAAACATCAATTCTTCTAGATACTTGTGATGAACATATATGTATATGGGGGATTCACACCTTTGCACCTTCTTTTATGCCAAATGCCGCAGTGTCTCCTTCAATATTTTGTCAAAGCGGTCCGTTAACTCACTGTAGTATTGTCCAGTGATCGTTCTTCCTGTTTCTAAAAAATCCATGTGGATGACGCCGTTTGCATCCCAAAAAATTGTCGCCATGACCTTTCCGGCCAATGGGACCCTCTTCGCCTTCTTTGAAGCAGATACACCGGGAGAAATCCATTGTTTTGATTGTTGCTTAGTTTCTGGTGTATAATGATGAATCCAGGTTGAATCAACGGTGACAACTCAACTCAAAAACTCCTTTGGATCTTGCTTAAATTGCTCCAAACACTGCTTCAAAGTTAACAGCCCCATCCGCTTGTTGTCCACCATAAGCAATCGTGGCAACTATCGGGCCAACAATTTTTTCATTGCCAACTTATCATGTAAAATATTAATTGCCATTCCGGTCGACACACCACAGCCTCTGCTAGTTTGCGCACTTTCGATCGTCGATTAGAGAGTATCATGTCATGGACTTTTTGAATGATTACCTTGGTAACCACGTCTGGTCGCTCCTCATCAACAATGGATGTTTGCCCACGTTTAAATTTGTTGAACCAATATCTAACTGTGGTCATAGATGGGAAGTGTCCCCATAATCAGCATCCAACTTTGCTTTTATCTACTTGCATTTTTTCCCATCCAAAAACAAAAAGCAAATTACCCAATGATACTGCTCTTTTTCCATATTAGCAAAAATCAAGAAACACGTCTTACTGAAATGGCTGCCAAATCCAAACTAACCAATCAAACAGTCTTCAATTTGTTTTGCCGTTTGATAGATGGCAGCACAGGATTATAACACCAACTTCCCTCAGGAACGCTCTCTCTCGTCAAACACGGGTGCTATTGAACCGCTCTTGTACAAGTAACTGAGTTGGTTCCTCACCCCATATAATCCCGTTATGGATGGGCTTATATTCAAGATAAACTGGTGGCAGCTTATTGGTTTGATAATAAGGGTTTTTATTTACTGGTGTGCCATATCCAGAGGTTGGGTGGACAACTCTAAATCACTTCCTGCGCCTCTCAGATCCCTTGGGTTATAAGAGTGTTTATAAAAAGATAATTAATTGACCTTGGGTCCACCTCCAGAGTCCGAAACATCATGTTTTCCTTCACAATACTTTTGCAAATAAGTTTTATAAAACTTGACAGGGAAGTTTTTCCAAACATCTTGGAGAAGATAGATGTAGGTTTGCTCATATCATTCTCCCTCTTCATGGAATCCCAGAAAGGCTACCTGTTTCTTTGTTTATATTCAAAAAAGCTTGAACAGCACATCTGTGTGATAAATGTGACCATCCCCCAGCCTCAGCTTAATTGGCCTAATTGAGCTAGGCTGTTTATGTTCACATAGCATGCCTCTTTGCTTCAAAAGACATCTTATATCAAAAAGTCAAAACACATTCAGAAAACATATTCAAATACTATATATAGGGAAAATATAGGGGCAGATTTATCAAGCTGTCTGAAAGTCAGAATATTTCTAGTTGCCCATGGCAACCAATCACAGCTCCCCTTTAAAATATTCATGAGCACTGGTAAAATGAAAGCTGAGCTGTGATTGGTTGCCATGGGCAACTAGAAATATTCTGACTTTCAGATGCTTGATAAATCTGCCCCATAGTCTTTATTGAACACACACAAATTTACAAATTTACAAAAATGTAGTGGCACAAAAATGGAAAGAATTGAAAATTAAAGTAATGAAACATGCACTGCACGACCCCGACACATGTTTCGCTTAAGGCTTCTTCACTCCCCTTGAAGAAGCCTTAACCCCTTAACGCTGAAGCCACTTTTCACCTTCCTGACACGGCCCATTTTTTCAAATCTGCCCTGTGTGACTATAAATGGTTATAACTTTGAAATGCTTTAACATAGCCAAGTGATTTTAAAATTGTTTTCTCGTGACACTTTGTACTTCATGTTAGTTGAAAAATTTTGGTGGTATGTTTTGCATTTATTTATGAGAAAATCAGATATTTGGTGAAAATTTGGAAAAATTCTCGATTTTCAAACTTCAAAATGTTCTACTTTTTCCACACATAGTCATAACAGCAAAAAAACTTAATAACTAACATTAACCGAATGTCTTCTTTATGTGGACATGGTTTTTTATGCATACTCTTATTTTTGTAGGATGTTATGGGCCTTTGAACGTTAGGTGCGATTTTTCACATTTTCATAAAAACCGCAAAATCCTGCTATTGAGGGACCTGCTCAGGTTTCAAATCACTTTGAGAGGCCTAAATAAAAGTAAAACCCCTTAAATTACCCCATTATAGAAACTACAGCCCTCAACGTACATAAAACAACTTTTATGAAGTTTATTAACCCTTTAATTGCTTTACAGGGGTTAAAACAAAATCGGATACAATTTTGAAAGTACATTTTTTTTGGCTAAATTAATGTGTTTTTCAAACAATGTACAAATTCTCAGTGGATAAAATACCCAAAAATTTGATACCCAATCCCTCCCATGTATAACAATACCCCATATGTGGTGGTAACCTGCTGTATGAGCACACGCCAGGGCATCGAAGGGAAGCTGCGCCATTCAGAGAAGATTACGCATTGTCACTTTTTATTGGCTATACAATCTTTATTTTTTTGGCAATTTGGACATATTAGGGCTTATTTTTTGCGACATGAGATGCACTTTACAAATACTTCATTTTAGTGGGTCATTAGCTTATTGGTGAGATTTTATTAACTCTTGAATGTATGGGTGAAAAGAAAATTGTCAATTTTGGTTTCCTTTCTTTTTGTTTTTTTTGGGGGTCGTACACCGTACACTAAAAATACTATATCATCTTTATTCTATAGATCACTAGGATTATGGTGATACCTCATTTATATAGTTTTTAATTTATTTTTACAATTTTACTGGAAAAAAAGGAATATAGAGGAAATCTCATTTGTTTTTGCATCGCCATCTTTTCGGGGACATAACTTTAATATTTTTTGGTTGACAGAGCTGGTTTAGGGCTTATTTTTTACGTGTTGAGTTGTCCTTTCAATTGATACCATTTGCCGCACATAACTTTTTTTGATCCTTTTTAGAACATTTTTGTGAAGAGATTTTATGAAAATTTTACATTTTTGGCGAGTTTTTCGGGTTTTTTTTTTACGGAGTTCACCGAGCGGGCCCAATAATGTTTCTGAGTTATTGTAAAGATTGTTACGGACGCGACAATACCAAATATGTGGGGTTTTTGGCGATTTTGTGTTTTTTTCACTTTATTGCATGAATATAGGGAATGTTTGTGTTTAGGGGACTTTAACTGTATTTAATTAATTCTTTTTATTAAAAAATGCTTTTATTTAATGTTTTTAACTGTGTTTTTTCACTTTTACATGTTAGCTTGAACAAGTGATCCACTGATCACTTGTTCAAGCTATTCTTCACCTTACACAGTGTAATACAGATGTATTGCACTGTGTAATGTAACACACTGAGCATTCCGGCTCACGGAAGGAGGATCGCGCAGCCCCGGGCTGCGATCGGAACCACGGGGGGGGGTGGTCGTTGATTCTTGCGAAACGCCCCTGTTAGGGGTTAACACCCGCGATCGGAGAAATCTCCGATCACGGGTGTTAGAGGCGGGTGTCAGCTATAATATATAGCCGACACCCGCAGCTTCTGGCCCTGGCTCCGTTCAGGAGCCGGGGCCAGAAGCATGACATAATAGTACTGCATTTTGCGGGAACGCACCTCCCGCCATGCAGTACTATTACGTCAAATGTCGGGAAGGGGTTAAGCGAAACACGTGTCAGGGTCGTGCAGTGCATGTTTCAAACTGTGGTATGGTAATTATATCTCAGGTCCTACTACCTTTCTGTTTGCATATGTATTGGTGTCTGTAGGCTTACCTACTTTGTATTACCTTTCTTTTCCATGTTAATTTTTGCCCTATTTCATTTTCCACATGCATTGTATTTTAGTTTTTAATTCTTTCCATTTTTGTGCCGATACATTTTTGTAAATTTGTAAATTTGTGTGTGTTCAATAAACTCCAAAACCACTAAGTTGAATAGGGACAGTTATAAAGTTATGGTCCATCTCACCAGAAGAACAAATACATTTTTGGATTTATTACTTTCAAGAGATCATAATAATCCAATTTCTGGCGCTCTAGAATACTCGGTTCCAGAGATATCAATATCTCTGGATAGGACATTAGCAAATGGGTCAAGTTTTTTATCAATGCAATCCATGGATTCACCCGGATCCAATGATACCAGAGCACTGACCCTACGACTTCCCCTTGAGAAGCTATGGCTTCTCCAGGGCTCTGGTTGTAGTACCAGGTAGGAGGGACCCATGACCCCTCCTGTTGGGTTGGCAGAGGTGTGACCCCACCTCATATATTCAGGCATCTCTCAATGTCCCTTGTCTTTTTCTGGGAACCAGTTTACCATCAACAGCAGAGAAGGATCTTAAGGTGTGGACTATCAGGCTCCATTAACCATACACAAGGTAACTAACTTACTGAACTGCTGTTACTTCTAGTGCTACCTTGTATTTTTTACTCTGTGTAACCATATGTATCCCAACTGTATATATTGTTTTGTCTAGTGTGCCCTTAAGACAATTAAATATAAAATTTAACCTGTGTTGCTCTTTTATCTCGATTAACGAATCCCCACGTCCGAGTCTCGCATATATAAATGCTACCGGGTTGGTTCCTCACCCTTTATAATCCCATTATGGACCGGGCTTATATTAAAGGAGAACTGGTGGCAGCTCCTACTGTACAGGGCTCATGATGTTCCCAAATTGCAAGGGGTTAATTCATGGGGTAGCTACCTATATTTTTTCGTAATTAATTTAGGAGAATGCTTGTAATTAATTTAATGGGGGACTGTATAATGTATATTATAATAAATTAAAAGGGGCACTTTATATATTCACTTTGTAGTGGGTGCAGCATATATTTTTTTATTCAGAATGCGATATAAAATTTAATCAGGTTTTCATTACCTATTATGGCAATTAATGTCAGTTTTGAGAGGAATTTTTTCCACTTCACCACAATAGCACCAATGAGAGAGGGTCTGTCGAGGCTTCTGGTGCATGCATGAAAGTACAGGCACAAACCTTTACAGTTCTTGATGGAGGGGAGAGCATGGAGAAGAGCATAGGAGGCACATAGGTTTAAAAACATTGGCAACAGATTTCTATCATTTATCGTGGATATTTATGTGTGAGATTCCTTCAATTCCTCTTGAGGAGAATTTAATAACAGTTATTTGTCTGCAGCACAGAACTTCAGACAACCATCTCCTAAAGTTAATTTGAGCAACTGTGGATATAGAGGAGATCACAAAACCAAAGTCTAAACACGATTTGATGGCTTAGAGGTCAGACAAAAAAGAGTATTTCCAGCGGGAAAAAGCTGGAAAAATGCTTTAATTTCCAGACAGTAGAGTTCATTTACTAATTTAGGGTTCATTTTTGAGTAAATGAACTCTATTGGATATTATTCAAAATTTAAATCTGGATTGTTTAGGATTCTACTCATGTATAATTTATTTATTTAATTTATTTATTTGTCAACTAGGTACTAATGGACACTTGATCATTGTATAGATTTATTTATATATTTATCATTAATTAAATGCTGAATGGCACTCAATCATTCTATTAATACTTAAATTATTTTATATATGTATCAACAATTTTAAACCTTAGCCTATGTCTTTATCTTCCATCAGTTTTTTTATTTTTTCATTTATTTCATTTTCATTTATTTTTTATCACTTTTTACGGTATCACCTGTGAATATTAAAATAATAGAGAATATATAATTGACAACTAAACTTTTTTTCATCCACTTGTTACTAACATTGATGTAAATTTATTTGCTTCAATATTTCTATTTTCTTTATATGTACATGACTTTCTTTCAATTTTTACTTTTTATACACTAATGTAGCACTTGAGAAAGCGGTAATACACCCTGGAACATGTTGTTACTTTATACTCACTGAGGTCAAAGGCACTCTGGGTGATCAGACACTGTTATGCAAATGTGGAATTGAACAATTTTCAGATTTGAAGTTCCATCAATCCGGAATTGAAAAATGTTTGAATTTGAAGCTCTGGGAATGCAGAACTGAAAAAATTGAACTTGTTGTCCTGGGAATATGGACCTAAACATTTGGAAAGTGACATTCTGGGAATGCAAAACTAAAAAATTGAAAAGTGATGTTCTGGGAATGTGGAACATATTCAGACACTGGCAGAACCAAGTTGCGTGGTACCCATGCTTTGTTCATCTTAATAAATGTTAGGATATCCATTTGGTTGTAGAGAGGCGAATCCTCTTGTCAGTGATGACATGTTCTCTGACAGCATAATAGCTGCAGGGAACACGTGCAGGCATAGATGGCAAGCTCTTCCGTACCAGGAGATGTGTGGTCGGATTATCTTCCACAGTGATGCCATGTCCATTGGTGGTGAAGGATGAGTAGAACCGAACTTGGCATTCCACATTGTGGCCTTGCTAACTCTATCTCCCAAGGTTGCACTGGTGCCCCTGCTACGTTGGCAACTTCCTCCTTCTCCTCATACTGCCACTGAGCTCTAAGTGTTAGATGGGAACTCCTCCAGTAGTGCCTGCACTGAATGCGCTTATACACCCTCATTTTAGTCTCACGCTCTAGTATTGGAACAAAGAATGCTACCCTATCCTCGTAGATTGGATCCAGCAGGGTGACCACCAAGTATTTGGCACTGTTGGGTACCCAGGCAACTTTGGTGTTAGTGCACAGGCTCTCGAACATATAATGGCTCATGTGGCCCAGGTTCCCCAGAGGTCAAGACAAGCTTTCCTTGGTGGGAGCTGTCTCCTCCTCCTCCTCCTCTGCATCACCTCAACAAACTCTCCAGTGATACCTGTGAGCTGTTCTGGATGTCACCCAATTCCTCCTCCTTCTCATCGTTCTACTCCAAAATTGTTATCTGTCTGGACAGTGCAGTAGTAGACTACAGGTCTGAGAACCACCCTGCAAGCCTTGTGTGCAGTGGCCAAGCACCTGCTCCTCCTCTTCTTTCTCGATACCATTATATCCTCTGTCGTGGGCTGAAGAGATTTTTTTAGCAGGCAAAAAAGGGGGATAATAGAGCTTACAATGGCTTCATTGGCACCGAACATATTGGTAGCATATTGGAAAATGTCCATTGTTGTGAGGTTCGACTCTCCTGGGCATTCTGGAACTGGAATTCCACAACTCCCTTTTCCAGCTTATGTAAAGTGGAATTCCACCTAGTTGGTACATCACATATGAGGCTGTAGGTGGGCAGGCCAAAGTTCCCCTGAATGGAGATTAGAAAGCAGCAGCACTTGCTGGTATGTTTATAGTTGGCCTGGAACCTTTGCAGCACCCAGTTGAGCACAATATGAAACAAGACTTCCAATCTTTCCTACCTCCTCTAAACAACCCAGATCTTCTTGCTCCCTTCAGAGGCCTTTCCACTCTCAGGGACGATCTAGAGAAAAATGGCTAACCCAGGAAGAAACACTAGGAGGTCTAAGAGTTCCATTCCCCTCCTCCCACAAGGTTCATAGTGACCGGGGCAAACACAGTGGAAAAATGTATGGCTATGTTAACAATTACTCTCTTTCTCAGAAAGAAGGGGTATTAGAACAAGATTTGTGGAATGCAAGGAACCTTCATAAACCTAAAACCACAATTCCTACATATTCCTACTTGTCTTAATATTCAAAATGGAAACCCTGAAATTTACAACCGACCTTCTATTTCCAGGCTATTATATGCCATAATGTCATCACCTTTCCATTCATCTGCATGTTTCTAGGTACTATAGAACCGAAGATAGGGGCATCTGAAATGACATTTTAGCTCATTTTCACAAGATTTTGTGAGGAGAAAGTTTCATACCCTACCTGGGGGTGCTAGTAGTTTTAATTGGGTAAAATCTGTTGACAGGCTGCCTTCAACTAAATTATATACTCTTGGTTTTTCTCTGTAATTTGCAGATCTAGTTTCTATATGGAACAAATATGAATAGTAAATATGTATGCAAAGCTGCAAACATCACTTTATTCAACCATTGCTGGGTCAGGAAGAAATCATTTGCCTTCCATTTCTTGTGCACTTTTAGTGTGAATTGGTTTTAAACTCTATGTAATGTGTATATGCATCTGTAATGTCTGGATTAACAAAACCAATGTGTTGGCTAGGTGTAAAATAATTGGTGGTAACAGAGTGGGACTTCCCTGCACTGGGTCATACTTTCCTGGCTCTGCTTTTCATCATCTGCCAGTATTTCCAGCAGACTGAAAACTACTTATCAGTCTAATGCTTGCTGCTAAAAACTCTCTGAGCTTAGCTTTGGAGTGAATAATTTAACTAGACTGGCAAATAGGAGTGTGGAAAAATATTTTTTTTCATACTACGTAGAGAACAGGTGTCTGAGAAAATACACTATATCAAAGAATGTAAAGTTTTACGAAATACAGTGTTTAAAAACATACAATTCATTCTGCAAAAAAAAGGGTAACTTAAAGAATGCAAGAAAAAGTTTTTTTTTCTTTTAATAGAAGAAGTTTCCATTTAAGAAGTTGTTTACAATTACCCTCGCTACAATTACAGAAACTTACACGATGCCAAGTGACTGGCGGAAGGCGAATGTGGTGTCAATATTCAAAACAGACCCTAAAACTTTGCCAGACAATTATAGGCCTGTAGGCTTAACTGCAATTGTGGGGAAAATATTGGAAGGGTTACTAAAAGACTACATGCTGGAGTATATGACATCACATAGTAAAATAAGTGACAGCCAGAATGGGTTTACTAAGGATAGAAGTTTTCAGACTAACCTGATCTGCTTCTATGAAGAGGTGAGCAGATGCCTGGATGTGGGAGCTGCTGTGGATATTGTGTTCTTCAACTTTGCAAGGCATTTGACACTGAACCTCATAGACGTCTGATGGGTAAAATAAGTTCTAGTGGTTTGGAAGGAATCATTTGCAATTGGATTGAAAACTGGCTGAAGGATCATATTCAGAGAGTTATGGTCATTGATTCCTACTCAGAACCAGTAATAAGTGGTACCACTATTTAATATATTTATTAATCATATAAAGGAAGGAATTAATAGCAAAAATGTCTATTTTTGCAGATGACACCAGGCTGTGTAGTGTAATACAGTCTGTGGATGATTTTCAGAGGCTGCAGGGTGACTTGGAGAGGGTGATTGGACAGGGTGATTGTTTGGTCATCCACTTGGCAAATGAGGTTTAATGTGGATAAATGTAAGGTTATGCACCTGGGGGGCAATAATCCAAAGGCAAAATATGTCCTTGGGGGAGTAAATCTGGGAGAGTCCCTTGTTGAGAAGGACCTGGGGGTACTAGTTGATCATTAATTGAATAACAGCATGCAATGTCAATCAGCTGCCTCTAAAGCCAGTAGGATCTTGTCATGTATCAAAAGTGGTATGGACTCTCGGGATAGGAATGTAATATTACCTTTGTATAAGCCATTGGTTCAGACTCACCTGGAATATGCTGTCCAGTTCTGGGCACGGGTCCATAAAAAGGATTCCCTGGAGCTGGAGAGGGGTCAATGTAGAGCCACAAAAATGATAAGGGGTATTGAGGGTCTCAGTTATGAGCAAAGATTGAAACAACTAGATTTATTTAGTCTGGAAAAGAGACGACTATGAGGGGACATGATTTATCTATTTAGATATATGAATGGTCCATACAAAAAATATGGTGGTAAGTTGTTTCAGATTAAATAAAATCAAAAGACAAGAGGGCACTGTCTCAGTTTGGAGAAATCAAGGTTTAATCACCAGAGGCGACAGGGCTTTTTTACTATGAGAACTATCAATCTGTGGAATAGCCTGCCTCAGGCTCTGGTCACAGCAGGGACAGCAGAGAGCTTCAAGAAGGGTCTAGATGCCTTTTTACACGTAAATAACATTGATGGCTATGTTACATAGAATTGTTTCCCCTAAATCCCTTCCTCATCGAATCCCTTCCATTCCTTGGTTGAACTTGATGGACAAGTGTCTTTTTTCAACTGTATAAACTATGATACTATGAAGGGCAACAGTGCTAAGCACAACAATAAAAGATTATAATATGTCTGTACTATTAGAGTACTCTGTAGAGTTATGTTATCTCCGTCTGCATTTTTTACTTAACAGGGTGTAGTATCATCTGCACAGGGCCGGCTCCAGGCTTTAGTGGACCCTTGGGCGACAGAGCTCTAGTGGGCCCCTTTATGGGCCACCCTCCAGTAGTCACACTGCACCCCCCCCTCCCCGTGTACACATCCCTCCTCCTGTATACACAGTGCCCCCCCTCCCCCTGTATACACAGTGCCCCCCCTCCCCCTGTATACACAGTGCCCCCCTCCTCCTGTATACACAGTGCCCCCCCTCCCCCTGTATACACAGTGCCCCCCTCCCCCTGTATACACAGTGCCCCCCTCCCCCTGTATACACAGTGCCCCCCCTCCTCCTGTATACACAGTGCCCCCCCTCCTCCTGTATACACAGTGCCTCCCCTCCTTCTGTATACACACTGCCCCCCTCCTCCTCCTGTATACACACTGCCCCCCCCTCTTCCTGTATATTCCCTGGCCCCTGTAAGTCTCCCCCTCACCTCACTGATGCAGGTCTCTCTGTGTGGTCACTGCTTTCCCGGGCAGGTCATGTGACCATGACGTCATCAAAGGTCCTTCAACCTCTCATGCTGCAGCTCCTGCCGGGGAAAGCAGTGAGTCCCGGGCAGCGGGGCAGATGTCCTGCTGACCCGGGGAGATCCGGGGACCCGAGTGGGCCCCTCCAGTACCCCAGGGCCCCGGCACTTGCCCGGGTTAGCCGGGTGCTGGCGCCGGGCCTGCATCTGCATATAATGAAACTCTACTGGGTAAACTCTCTATGAGGTTGTTATTAAAAATATTAAAAGGAAGGGGTTGCATAGCAAATGTTACTTTCTGTGAATGGCAGTGTGTTCTCTTTCACAGCTGGTAAGGTAAGCTGGTATAGACACTGCTCATTACAGCAAAGTAACCCTATTCAAAACCCATTTACCACAATTGAGTTTGCCCTAACAAATAAAATAACTGAGCATGTGAGTTTAGTGATTCTAGGAAGAATATCTCGGCACTATGGTTAAAATCCATGCCTTTATTAAAATGTAATATCCACTGCAAAGTACAATCTGACTGAAGCATTTCGGACAGTGTTCCAAAATAAAGACATTGCAGATGTTTATCAGAATTGTCTGAGGTAAAACTGTTCTAGTTGCCCATGGAAACCAATCAGAGATCAGTTGTAATTTTATAAACAACTGTCAGAAAATGAAAGCTAAACTCTGATTGGTTTTCCTTTTGATAAAGCTCCCTCATTGTCCATATCAGCTATTGAACAATTTATTGGCTTATAAATAAATGAGTTTCCACTTCACTATAGAAATACATTGTTGGCAGAAGTAGTTATAGAAGGGATGTCTTATTGTTGTTAAATTAAATCAAAATTGAGTTATGTATCCTGGGAAATAAGCTGACCACTTAACGTGAAATCAAGAACATCTTTCTTCCTATGAGGTTAGATTGAGAAATGAATTATTCTGCCTTCTTCATCAACAATTTAATACTTCTAGAATTAAAAACAGATTTGATTGGTTGGACTTTACAATGTAATTTCACACTGAAACAGTTGCATTCCCAGAATATTGAGCATGCAGCACAAACCCAGGAACAAACAACCTATAAACTGTAAGGTATGCTACTATACCTTAGGGCCTAAAACTGTCAATAAACTGTCAATTAAATTGTTCTGGTTCGGAAAACAGCTTATACCTGCACAAGGTGGATGGTTTAGATACGTTAGATCCTTTTGTTCCCGTTGATCTATTCATTTCAGCTGTGTGGCAATGGGTTATCTGAATGGCAGCTTACATCTATCGTCTCCTTTGGGGGTAGTATATAGAGCCATAATGATGTAAAAATGAAGCAAACTCTTCTGACTATAACACTAAATGGCAAAAAAAGATTCCCAAGGATATGTAATTGTTGTTGTTACAGAGTACTCAATACTTTGTACTGGCTGCCTTTGGGATGCATGAAGCTTCAAGAATGTTTGAGAATGCTGCATCACGTTTTGGGAAGAATAACTAAATATGATAGCCTGCAGATCCAGCACAAGGAGATCATGTGACTCTATAGTGGAAAGCTATAATGCCTTTATGAACAAAGATCTGACAAAGTACATGACAACTTCCAAATCATCCCACAACTAAAACCAACATTATGTCAAAAACTTTTAAAAAACTTTCCAGGCATACACAAATAAGCTTCTAAGTGCACCAGGCAGCAACATCTCTGTAAACTATCTTGACATATATGTGCCCACACATTTATACTTTGATGTATAAAGCTATGTAAGGTGTAAGTTTTTGTGGGACCAGTTCATATTTTTTGATAACCATATATGATAATGAATTTTAAAGATTGAAAGATTGGGTTTACTGTAATACAGGTCCATGTAATGCGTCTCCAATTTTATTCATATATATATATATATATATATATATATATATATATATATATATATACATTCTGGGAATGGGGTATTATTAATATCTACCAGACTACATTTTACTTGCAGTATTTTTTTTTTAATTCTAACATAAAATACTCAATGATTTGATTTTAAAGGAAACCTACCACTTAGAATGGCAGGTGTAAGCTGTAAGTACCGAGCACCAGCTCAGGGTGAGCTGGTGCCGGTACTTACTTTTGTTAGTGTTATAAACCGCGGTATCGCGGTTTTAACACTTTTTAAACTCTAGACCAGAACAGGCTTCGGCGCTGCGTGTGCACGATCGTGCACGAGTCTACATAGGAAATAGCGGAGAAGTTGCGCGCGCACGGTCGCACGCAGCACCAAAGCCTCTCCTGCTCTAAAGTTTAAAAAGTGTTAAAACCGCGATACCGCGGTTTATAACACTAACAAAAGTAAGTACCGGCATCAGCTCACCCTGAGATGGTGCTCGGTACTTACAGCTTACCCCTGCCATTCTAAATGTTAGGTTTCCTTTAAGTAATAAAATTGAATCGTACTTTATGGGAATTCTATACAATGTAACCTGTCCTGCTTTCTTTCATGTAAATATCTAAACACATAACATTTTTATGAGTCTATTTAGACCATTTTCCTGGAAAATATTGATAAGTATTAAAACAGCCTTCATTAGTCAATGTATTGTAGTTATACTGTAGATTTGGCAAAATGTAAATAAATATTGTTTATATATTGGTCTAACGAGGAAAGTGTCATTGAAAGTTGTCATTTATTATACATTAGAAGTTGTTAATGTAGGGTGTATAAGACACAATTATAAGCAAATAAGAGTCATTTAATACATGAGTGGAGATATTTAAGAAATGACTTTGCATTACTAAGTATCATTAAGCCTTTGATGAAGAATCATAGTTACGGAAACAATAAAGAATTCATGCCTAAATGAATGCCTGCAAGTTCTGGCCATTTGATTTGGCTTTCTGATACAAGTAGGAGTGTTTGAGCTGTTTCAGAGTCTTCTGCAATGTGTACAGTTGCTAAGAAGACGTTGACTTCTGATTCACTTCAGTTGGCAGTCTGAACAGTGCTCAAGTGACTGAGCTGCTTCTTGAATCCATCACGCAGGCTCTCTGCAAGTTTTGCCCTGGTCCAGCAAGGGTTAACAAGCTCGGATTCTCAGAGCTCTGCCCCTTTCACCTGGGCCAGACGTCTGACTCTTTGAAATAATCTGTGTATGCTATACTCTTTGCTGTTTATATTCTCTAGATAGCTTTATTGTCCATACTTTGTTGTTTTACTGCTGGTCTCCTTCTAGACTATTTTTTCTGTATGCAATTGTGTACCTTATATACTATCTCACTCTTGACCCATATAGTTGGCCACTCTTATTTATGTGTGTTTGTTAGTTTGTATTGTTTTGTGTCTTCACTCTGGAGGGAAGGGAGGGACAGTCTACGTGGATATGCATAGTCAAGCAGGCATGGCTTGAGTCCAGTGTCCTTATTGCAAGGAGGTTATAAATTTTACTCTTTACTCTTAATATATATATCATACTCTTGACCAAGAAAGTTTGATCCCCCAAACCCTTTCATCATTACTAACCTTGTTCATTTGCTGACCTTGCTTATAGGCATTTTTTGGGAATATGAATTATTTTATATGTGGCTCGGGGAAGCTGGCTTCTGTTTGTGTATAGAGGCCGGCGATGGTGCATGTCTACAGCTGCTGTTTGTCCAGCGATGATGTGGGTCTACAACTGCTCTCCTACAACTGCACTGAAACTTATGCACTAGCAATCTTTATACAAAGAGAAGCCGGTAGTGATGGGCAGCGCAGCAGCAGAATGCGAGCAGGGGCAGATAAAATTATTTGATATAAAGTTCTTTTTATTTTAAAGCTCTCCCAGCCATCTGTGAAATAATACACAATACAGTACTGGACTCCTTTAATTGTACTTTGTTAATATATTTGCGCCTCCTATTCTTGCTATCCTAATCATTTGCTGATATGACCACAATCACAATCACTTACTCATCCATGGTTTTAAAGTATCAGAACCACTTGCAGAATATGACTTTCAAGTATCAGAGCCCCTTGTAACACTATGCTTTTAAAGTACCAGCCCCACTTGCTCTACAATGGCTTAAGCAGGGTCAAAACTGAGATTGCTCTACAAATGGAATGTGCATTTCATATTTATTTCTTTTATTGTTGTCATGGTACAAGGCAGCTTCTATTGTGAGTACATTACAGTTACTGATTTGTGCAGGCATTGACTCCCAATAGCAAAGCAGAATATTTTAACCTTACCATATATTTTTAACCAAAAAGATTTTGTGATATTGTGGTCACTGCTGGCTTTAAAATATAATGGGACAAACAACCATATTCTTAAAGTTATCTGGTTGTCAGTCAGTCTAAGGCACCTGAAGACATAGTTCCTTTAACTATGCAATCATCATTTATGTCATAAAGGATCAAAGTATGCTGATCGATGATTGTCTAGACTTCAAAAAAGCTATATATCCGGCCTGAGGAGGGCTGTAAAAACAAAAAACTTTATGCTTACCTCTTCCAGCACTCCTGTTGTCCCACACTGCTGCCTGTCAGGACTGTGCAACCCTTTGTTTACTGAGACAGGTGCTCAGGTCTGACTACTTTTGCTTGCCTGATACTGTATTAAATCTAATGGTGTATCAGATGCGTAGCAGTGGAAAAATGTGTGTGCCTGCCTCTGTAAACAAACAGGGGCACGTCACCAATGGGCAGCGGACAGTTTTATGTTGTTTTTACAGCCCGCCCAAGGCCGGTGTATAGCTTTTTTCAAAGATGGATAACCCCTTTAAATTTATTTTGTGGTGTCTGAAAGAGGACCTTTTCCAATCTGCACCAACTCCATCCATTAATATGTGTCACTAAAAAATTCTATACACAACTTTTTCTCTAATCCCCACCATTCCAGAACAATCATTGCTATTAGTTTCTGCACTCAAATTGTTCCCTAGGCTCTCTAGTCCAGGTGAACAATAATGAACTGAAGCATAAAATCTTGCACTGCCCTCCAGATAGTAGAGAGCATTAGCATATTTGGTAATGAAATTAACAAAAATAACTGCACAAGAATGTTATCAACAGGGTAGAAGATAACTTCCTAGCCTGGGAAGCACCTTTAAGGATGAAAAGAGTCTGTGGAGTTGGTGACATGCATTTTAAGTGGTTTATATAATAATATTGAGCATGAATCCTATCTAATATATTGTGTGAGTTGCTATTTTTTTTAAGAATCCTGATTAAAAAGGTGTGTAAACCACATTGTGTTTATTAAATCTGTTGCACTAAGTATGACTTAGCAAGAAACATGTTTTACCTTAGAATTTTTTGTCTACCTCATTTCTTTCTTGGATGGATATTACTTGGTTAAACAACTTGTAGTTTTGGTTTGGACAAAGATGTTACTTACTGCCTATACACTCCCAGAACAAAAGGACTCGGCCTTCACTATTTTGCAAATATTGTGATTCGTGAGAGATTCCTTTTCTGCTGACAAAGAATAAAATGATATGTTTTTGAAGATAAGAAGCAGAGATATAATTTTATGTGACTTGAAAATAGCAAAGACCAAATTTAAAGACTGATTCTGATGTAAATATTTTTATGGAAATATAAGCCAGGCCACATGGTGAGATTCTATAGAGGTTTCATTATTTGTGTATAAAGTTTCCCAGGCTCTGCAATACTCATGAAGCAGCTCTGATACTTAGTGCTGCTCGGCATTAACTCATTCAACGGCCTTGGTAAAGCAATTTTAAAATATTTATTTCATTTAATAAAACTTTTCCCAGGTTCATGGTGACTTATTTAAGAAGATTACTTAGTTATACATTGCTATTTTATTTCACGTATAAAGTATTACCAACTGTGTCTCAGCACTAAGGCTTTATTGTGCAGACTCTTAATATACATATGTCGTACAGATTTTGTGTGGGCTTTGAATCTGATATTAAAATTCTATTGTGCAATTATCAGAATGCATGATACCGGCAAATGATATTTAATGACCTCTTAACGAACTAAAGCAGGTCATAGCACATCATAAAGTTTCTCCAGATCTAGGGACAGATAGGTGTTGAATTTTCGACACTTTGGCAACACTTGTATAAAACAAGCTGCTAAGGATTTCTTCATACTTCCTCTAATCCCACTTCACTCAGCACTTCCTGGTAAGCCTAAATCAAATGTCTGATCCTCCCTTCTCCTACATAAGCCCCTTTCAGAAAATAATTTTTCTGGATCAAGCTACACTGGAATGCCAAGTCTTTTGGAAAAGTAGAATTACATTGGATCTTTTTTTAATTTATATGAGGAAAATGAATTGTTACAATAAATAAGCAGAGTACACTATACATTTTTAAGAAATGTTTCTCTTATTCCTCATATTACCCCTATTATACATTATTTGTAATTAATATTATTGAACATGTATCCACTCATACAACTGGCCTACATATTATCAGATGGAGAAAAGAATTTGAAAACATGGTGATTTAGCTAAAATGACGGCATAATCAAAATGTAGTAATGTTCGTAATTACTGATAAATGGAATCTTTCTAAAATGTCAATGATTACAAGCGGTCCCCGACTTAAGAACACCCGACTTATAGACGACCCATAGTTACAAACGGACCTCTGGATGTTGGTAATTTACTGTACTTTAGTCCCAGGCTACAATAATCAGCTGTAACAGGTATCAAAGGTGTCTGCAATTAAGATTTATTGTTAATTCTGTCAACCCAAAGGTTTTAAAATCCAATTGTCACCAAAAATCCAATTAAGCCCAAAAATATTTTGTCTGGCATTACAATTAAAAAATACAGTTCCGACATACAAATTCAACTTAAGAACAAACCAAACCTTAATTTGAATTCTTTATGAACTTAGAGAAGAACACCTCAAACAAATCATAATTTTTCACTCTACATGCCCTTGTATACAAGTTATGGATCAAAGGAATATGTGAATAGGGGTCTGCTGAAAACAATAATACAAACTGTATTGGTACAACCAATGTGTCCAATACCAATGTGAGGATAATAGTAAAAACAGGAAGCGCTCATAGGGTAATATTGTAAGGTAATAGATGAGTAATAGGGTTAGATCTTTTGCTCACCTGGTAGGGTTGTGCTCGACAAGGCACAACTCCAGTAATAGTGTGTAATGTAAAAAGGTCAGTGGCTGCCGATGCTTCAGTGTGTTCTCCAATCACAGGGGACTAGGCTGGTTGGAGTCTGAGAATTAAGCGGGGAAAGGCAGAAGCGGTGGGCGCACAACGAGACCGAATAGGAATTTATTCCAAAAGGGTTTATTGAACAGTTGGAAGTGGGTCACAAAACATCACAACGCGTTTCGGGGAATAAAATCCCCTTTTTCAAGTGAAAAGAGACTTCTGTAAAATTGATAGAGAACAAGGGAACAAATATACAACAAAAGAATAAAAAATATAGCACATGTAGGTACAAAATACAATGCAATATAATACACAAAATAGAGAAAAATATTTTCACTATAACCGGAGCTCCAGGATTTCTAAAACTTCGATGAACAGCACCAATCTTCAATTTCTCCTGCTGAAAGTGTGTCACCATTCAGACTAGCACCATCGCACTCTCATTCTCCTCCTTTATTATATTGTAACTGGAAGAAAATATGCAGGCAGATGGTGTGGTACGTTCCAACAAGGTTAAAATTTATTCCAGTTCATTATACTCACAAAAATCAAGTAAAAATGCGCATATCAAAAATTCACATAACGGGACGCTAGCTTTCTCTCCGCCCGGGCGGAGAGAAAGCTAGCGTCCCGTTATGTGAATTTTTGATATGCGCATTTTTACTTGATTTTTGTGAGTATAATGAACTGGAATAAATTTTAACCTTGTTGGAACGTACCACACCATCTGCCTGCATATTTTCTTCCAGTTACAATATAATAAAGGAGGAGAATGAGAGTGCGATGGTGCTAGTCTGAATGGTGACACACTTTCAGCAGGAGAAATTGAAGATTGGTGCTGTTCATCGAAGTTTTAGAAATCCTGGAGCTCCGGTTATAGTGAAAATATTTTTCTCTATTTTGTGGACTTTTTCAAAGACTGTGTGGACCGGTCTTATACCGTGAGTAGCTCCTTAAGGGGCAAAACTGTGCACCACAAACAACTGTGTTTTATTGCAATATAATACAATTTAATACAATGAAAGACATAGTAAATTCATGAATAGTAGTAAATAAAAGGCAATATGAATAAATAGATAATAAGAACCAGCTGAATCAAAGACTGGCCTATATTTGCTAAAAAACAATGATGCATACTATGCTAAAAACAGTGATGCAAACGCAGCAAAAGCACAAAAATAATTATGGTAAATACGTATAGAGGAAAGATACATTCCTGATGGGAGAATGTGATAGTATATGGAAGTGGGTATATTGAATGTACGAAATCACGAATTACAACACAAACCACCATACCCTCACCAATATTTTCAAAAAATACTGGCCCATCCTTTTAAACGACCCCTTTTTGAAAAAAGAGTTACCGAGACAACCAAAAATCATCTATAGAAGATCTCAAACACTCAAGGGCTTAATTGCTCCTACCAAACTACGGGTGAAAAGGGAAACAACTAAACAACTAAGCCTTTTTCCACATACGGTAGGTAGCTACAAATGTGGCCGTGTAAACTGCAAATGTTGTTTCAACATCCAGCACAGGAAAAAAACCTTCACCAGCAACCAAACTGGGGAAGTTTTCAAAATCCAACAATTCATTAATTGTTCTTCCACCTTTGTAATTTATCTCCTCGAATGTACTTGTGGACTACAATATGTTGGTCGAACCTGCCAGAGCTTAAATCTAAGAATGAACGGACATAGAAGCAAAGTGACAAACGGATACACAAAACATAGTGTCTCCAGACACGCTTTAGCGTGCCACAATAAAGATTTTACCACTTTTTCTGTTACACCTATTGAGATGATTACAGGAACACAATTTGACCGACACCAACAGCTTAGAAAACGGGAGATGTTTTGGATCTTTAAACTCAATAGCCTGCATCCTGCAGGCCTGAACGAGATGTTTGAAGACAATTTCTAATTTCTAATTTTTAGTTTTCATCCAATTGTAATTATAAACTCCTCCCCTTCCCCTCACCCCCTCCCCCCCCACCCCCCCCCCCCCCACCCCCCCCCCCCACACACCAACTTTTCTAATTTTTTATTTTATACTATTTATTGTGCTCTCCATTCCATCCCAACATCAGTAAGCCATACACCAACTTAAACTTATATTCTCTTTTTCCCAATGGTAATTCTTTTACTGCTCCCATATCCACCTCAGTATCATTCCCTGAGGCATCGCTCATTGTTTACATCTCCTGGGCAACGGCCCCACGTGTATACACACTCTGAACATTTCCTGTCGCACGATCCGCCCGCGCCACTTAGTGCGCATGCGCACAACATCGCGCATCCTCCTCCCGTGTGTATTTAACTCCGTGCGCCACAACGCGCGCCCATACTCCGGATACACGCTTCATCAGCATCCGGAGACTGGTAAGACAAACACTATCTTCCTTCATCAACTACAGGTACATTCAATATACCCACTTCCATATACTATCACATTCTCCCATCAGGAATGTATCTTTCCTCTATACGTATTTACCATAATTATTTTTGTGCTTTTGCTGCGTTTGCATCACTGTTTTTAGCATAGTATGCATCATTGTTTTTTAGCAAATATAGGCCAGTCTTTGATTCAGCTGGTTCTTATTATCTATTTATTCATATTGCCTTTTATTTACTACTATTCATGAATTTACTATGTCTTTCATTGTATTAAATTGTATTATATTGCATTGTATTTTGTACCTACATGTGCTATATTTTTTATTCTTTTGTTGTATATTTGTTCCCTTGTTCTCTATCAATTTTACAGAAGTCTCTTTTCACTTGAAAAAGGGGATTTTATTCCCCGAAACGCGTTGTGATGTTTTGTGACCCACTTCCAACTGTTCAATAAACCCTTTTGGAATAAATTCCTATTCGGTCTCGTTGTGCGCCCACCGCTTCTGCCTTTCCCCGCTCAATACCAATGTGACACATGCCATAATTATACAGCGAAGTGTTAGCACAGCCTCATGTACACAACCATATTTGGTCTCATTTGGTCACATTAGTCTCACAAATTGCTGCTAGCTTGTAGCCTCCATTGCGGTCTATTGTGTATGGTCACATACGGGCCCGGATTCCTGCCCGTTTTGCAGTACATCCACATCCTATACACATGGCAAGGTGAGCCATGACAAAATTTGTTGCAAACAGGATGACTTTCGGCAGTTTTTGCACACATGTTCATGTCCATGAGGCCTTAAGGTGAAAGGAGAGAGTTCAATAATAAACAGATATACAGACAAGCTGAGAGTCAAGTTGACAAGTTGAGGTTATAAGCTCTAAATAGTTAGTCTGTCATTTTGCAATCCCTATTAAAAGCTGCAGAATGCAGGGGAAGCAGAATATTAGCATCCAGGTTTGCTACAGAAAAGATTCCAAATAAATGTGATTGTCAAAAGTAGAAAGATAAACCATTAGACAATTTAATGCATTTGTTGAGTAAAAAATACAATGAAACAAATATTATATATCTTTTCTTGGCCATAAATACAGTATTGAATACATAATGCCCCTTTTGTGTCCTATCGACAGTGATAATCCATATCCAAATATGATTTATCACTGTCGATAGGACACAAAAGGGGCATTATTATTACATATTATTATGTATTATTAATAATGTAAAATGTAACATTTGCCCATTTACACTAATATTATTTAATATTTCTTTCCTGATCCAAGATGGACCAAATGATCCCCATTGCAAACCTTTGTGGATGGAGACCTGGGTGTAGTCCACTAAGTATGTTTAGAAAACAAACTTTGGAAACCAAGTGGAACTTTCATTTTGTGCTAAGCAGAATATAGGAGGTAAATTAAATGGAATAAATCTGCCACAGATTAAAAAAATCTGTATAACCCCTCACTGATATGTGACGTATTAGTACGTCACATGTCTGCTGCAGGTGAATCGAGAGGGCTCATGGGCTTATAGTAGCAAACACCCACTGGTAACACCTGCAATCAGTGCTAGCACCAATAGCGGGTGTCACCCCCTCGCCGCCGCGGAGGCCAGCAGCACATGGGTGCTGTCATCTTGGCTGATATCATTGCTCCCCATAATGTCAGGTCTTTAGAAGACCCAAGGCTGTATGTTTTCTGAGGATCTGTTACAATGTGTCAGTGACAAATTGTGATAGATCATGCATAAAATCACCATATACCTCCACACTATAGTACTGAAAAATATCAACCCCCCCAAAAAAAATTAAAATCATCCCCTTTTCCCTAGAACTGATAGCAGTGAAAATCATAAACATGTTAGGTATGTCCAGCAAAAAATTACACCTCACATAGGTCTGTACACTGAAGTTTTAAAAAGTTATTAACAGCAGAAGATGACAAAATAAAGACATTTTTTTTTACAAAAGGTTTTCATTTTTTTAAATGTATTAAAATACAATTAAACCCATAAAAATTCTGTATCCCCGTGATCGTGCCGAACCAAAAAATAAGTGAGACATTTCATTTGGGGCGCACAGTGAAAGCTGTTAAAACCAAGCCAACAAGAAAATTAGGCAAATGCATTTTTTTTTACCAATTTAATTTCTTCCCACATGAAAAATGAAAAAATGAAAAAAAATGAAAAAGGGCCTGGTCAATAATGGATTAACCCCTTAGTGACCAAGCTCATTTGCGCCTTGATGACCAAGGCCTATTTTTCAAAACCAGCATGTGTAACTTTATCCGTTTATAACTTACCTTTAACTTACCCAAGGGCTTTTGAGTTTGTTTTTCCATTACATTTTGTACTTCAATATAGAGGGAAATTTTGGTTATTATATTTAACATTTATTTATGAAAAAAGTTTAAAAATTTTAAACTGAAAATTCTTACTAACCAAATTAGCTACCAACTCACATTTACCATATCGCAGCTTTGTGTTGGTGTCCCTTTGTTTTATTATGATGCTAGAAAGATCACAAATCGAACAGGATTTAAGAAAATGCATCTAAGAATATATTGGGCAGTTTTTCCCGAGTACAAGGACACCCCATATGTGGAGTTAACCTGCTGTCAGGGCACGGAAGGGAAGGGATACCAAATTTATATACCGTATATACTCGAGTATAAGCCGACCCGAGTATAAGCCGAGACCCCTAATTTTACCACTGAAAACTGGGAAAACCTATTGACTCGAGTATAAGCCGAGGGTGTAGTATACAGCCAGCCCCCATGTAGTATACAGCCATACTCTTCTCTGGCCGGGAGATCGCGCTGGCCGTCGCACACTGTGATGCCACGCTGTCCCCGCCATCCGCGGCCATCCGCGGCCATCCACAGTGTGCGACGGCCAGCGCCATCTCCCGGCCAGTGAAGAAGCCGCTGGGAGCCGCGACAGGGATCGGGAGCTGCAGGGAGCCGCGAGGAACATCGGGGACACCAGAGGGTGAGTATTAATGTATTTATTTTCATCATTGACTCGTGTATAAGCCGAGGCGAGGTTTTTCAGCACATTTTTTGTGCTGAAAATCTCGGCTTATACACGAGTATATACGGTAGGTTTTATTAGGTATGTACCGAAATAAATTATTACCTGTACCATATTCTGATTCTAATAAATTTTTCACAAGAGTACGGAGTTGGCTTTAGTGTCAGTTTTTCTGGGACAAGCTGACGTTTTTATTGCTACCACTTTCAGGACTGTGCAACCTTTAGATCATTTTGTATGATGTTTTTTATGGAATAACCGTTTTTATATCTTTATAGTTATAATAACAAGAGAGGGGTGTAGCACAACCACAAATAAATCTTTTTTGAGCCAATGCACAAATACCAACATGAATACAATACCAAAAGAAAAAAAGAGTGCATTCAAGGGCTCTGGTATAGTACAAAGTGAAAATCCAAGTTTATTCAACAAAAAATATAATGACAAATGTTCAGAAACAATACACACATTTAAAATCATTTAAAAATACTATATACATGAAAACATACAGTCACCTGGTATGGTGAATCTGTAAACTACCCCCCGACCAACACAAGGTAAGCGGTACAAGGCCAACCTGACTGACCAACAGTAAGATAAATGCTTCAATTGCTAAATAAACAAAGTGGGTCCCCTAACCTATCTGAACATATCAAAAGCCAAATGGCAGCCTCCGGCTCCATACAAGATGCAAAAAGATGTATTGTAGGCAGATAAGCATGAAAAAAGGCATGAATGGATACCAAGAAGAGGACTCTGATATAAGCGGCGGACCTATGAGCAGTCAAGGAGGGCACAAGTGGACGGGGGTGACGGGCTCCCCACGCGTTTCGTCGTGCAAAGCACAACTTCCTCAGGGGTATATGGCCCATAATGATCGCTACTGACCTTTTATAGTCCCTGGAAGGAATGAGAAAGCGATTGCCGCGTGCAATTGCGGTGGAGCGCCAAACCGGAAGTAGATCCGGAAGAACCGGAAGTGACGTATACTCGCATGCGCTACCCCGGCCGGGGATTGTTTGTTTGCACAGGTACCATGGAGACCCTGTGACTCATACAAGGAGCGCAGAAAAAACGCAATTACCAAGATGAACAATGCCTGAAGGTAGGCAAGTAAGCGGCGAGCTGAATTACAAATAATAAAGAAGTCGATGTATATAGATCTATAGTGCGACTCAAGATGTATAAATGTTAACGGTTGCTAACGGTCAACAAAGCACATATTATAGGGACTAGAAAAGAAGGCATGTAGCGCAATCATTCAAGTATGATAAACAATTAGGTTTAAGTTACATATGGTGAACATCTGTCTATAAAAAGCTTCAATTTACCAAATAATAATAATAGATTATATCATACATCAAGAAGCAATTATCATAGTGAATGCGGTACAGAGAATATTATTGGGGTAGTAAAGAAATCAGGCATCTTATCAGAGCACGGGAGCTGCATGAGGTCTACAGGAATATTTCCTGCTGTCCTACACAGAGGGATTCGTCTGAAAGTATATAAATCACAGGACATTTTCTCAATATTTTACAAAAAAAGTAACAGAATGTAGGAACAATGGAACAGCAATAGTCTCGTATTGGCATCACTGGATCTTCGTAAGGACATCTCATATGCGGAGAAGGTAAGTAAACCATCTTGTTGAACAGTATGTAGGTAAGTAACTTGAAAGGTCCCATCACATCCAAATAGTAATATCCAAGTGAAGGGGAAAGCAGGGTAGACAAATGCATATGTCACATATCCTAATTGTTGCATAAAAAAAAAAAAGGGGGGGGAAAGTTAAGAGGTATTCCACTCGAAATTATTTAAGAGGAAAATGTGTATATTGGAGGCATGTTAATAAATGTGACTGGAAAAAAAAATTTAGTGATGCAGTGCTGAGAATAAGGTGAAGCTGTATAAATGGAGTGCCATGAAATGTGTACATGAGGTGCAAGAAGAGGACAAGGAATGGGTGTTGGTGAAAGCCTTGTGGAGGTAGAGAAAATGAATGTGCGCAATAATAGGGGACCAGAAGGGTCCAAACTACTGGGGGTGAGATAATAGATGTGACACCCAAGTGAGTGATAGGGAAACAAAAAGGACCATAAGGGTCCAGACTATTGAGGGTGAAAAACCCAAACGCGTGCTAGGGAATGTGTGAAGGGGGGTGAAAAAATGTAAAAAGAGTGAATTTTATACTATATCTGTGATAAATGGGCTGCAGGGTCCCTTAACCCAAGATAATAAGATAAGGAAAGGAATAAACTGATAAGTGCACTTACCTACTCTGACTTACAGATGACCATCTTGAGGGATTCACGAGACTGGAGGATGGAGAGTCATCATCTTTGCTTATAAAAACCTGTGTACAAAAGTTCTTCATTTAGGCCCAAAGGCGAGAGACATTTCAGTTTGAAGATCCACCGGGCTTCACGCCGTAGTAGTTCCAAACAAATGTTCCCTCCCCTAATATTGGGGCGAATTTTGTCCAGACCAACCACTCGTAATCCCTTGGACTTACCATTATGGTGGTTGCGGAAATGCGTGGCAACTGAAGAGAGAAGTTTGCCTTGTGTGAAGTGGGCATGAGCGTTATTGATGCTTGACAGATGTTGCTGGATCCTCCTTCTCAATTCTTGTGTCATCTGACCAACGTATACCTTGTGACAGGGGCAAATCAAAGCATAAACAATATTCCTGGATCTACAATTAATGTAGTCTGACAGAAGAAATTTTCTTGATTCAAGGGATTAATGAATTCACCTGTTGGGCACACCAGATTGCATACCGAGCAGTCGCCACATGGGAACGATCCTTTTAATTTAAGACCCCGTCCCAGGGGTTTTGTTGGACGGGAAAAGTGACTCCTAGTCAATTGATCCTTAAGGTTATAGGACCTTTTGGCTATAAGCTTGGGCTTGTTGTCAATGAATGGTCTCAATTTAGGTTCCGAATTTAGGATGTGCCAGTTCTTATTTAAGATCCTCCAAACATCCTTCCACTGGTTATTATATTTCGTATAAATACCCAGCTGCGAATTCGATCTTCTTGGCTTGGATGTCAGAAGGTCCGATCTAGGTGTGGAACATGTCCTTTGGAAGGCTTGTGAGATGACTCTCCTTGGGTAATCTCTACCTTTGAACCTATCCGTTAGGTCCCGTGCATTAGCCCTAAAATCCTTTTCCAAAGTACAGTTCCTCTTAAGACGGATAAATTGGCCAATCGGTATGCCGGCTTTGAGATGTCGGGGGTGAAAGCTTTGGTAGTGAAGTAAACTGTTAGTAAACTATACCAGAGCCCTTGAATGCACTCTTTTTTTCTTTTGGTATTGTATATCTTGATAGTTTGGACATTTTGGGATGGGGTAATACCTAACATGGTGTGTTTTTTTTAACTTTTTTTCCACTTTTTTTTATTATTTATTGTTTTATATGTGTTAGGGGCTTGTTTTTGTGATTTTTTGTTTTACTTTTTTTTAGTTTCACATTACTTTCATATGAACTTGTGATCATGTGATAACTAGTTCATACTAATGCACCTCAATAACCATGCATTGCAGTGCAGGGGCTGGACTGAGCAGGCAGATGTCGACACCGGCACCCCACAATCGCGTCACAGGGTGTCAGGAAGAGAGGGACACCTCCCTCTACAGGTACATCAATCCCACAGTCACAGCATTGACCGCGGGATGGAACAGGTTTACTGCATTCCGATCCGGACTGTCAGAGCGGGGTCCCAGCAGAACTGGGGGCCTTGGCAGAACTTAGGTTAGGCCGATGGAGAAACCTGTATGGGTGGTCACTAAGGGGTTAGAATACATTGTCATGGATTTAGTTATTGGTTGCATTACAAAGGGTTAAATCCATTATATGATTCAAAATAAAAATATTGACATTCTGCAAAGTAGAAATCCAGAATGCAGGAAAATTTCCATTTTTTTCAAATTTTTTTTCTCTGCAGTGCATTTATGTAATTTAGTAACATCAAATCCACCACAGTACCTATAGTTCTTATCACAGTACATATGGACATACCCAAAAAGTAGATCCTATAGATAAACATTACCTTGAATATTTGTAAAGGAACCAAAGTGTTACATCAGTGTGTATTGTTTATTTATATATTTCGTGACTGTTATCTCCATGACACAAAATTTCACTGCCTAATACACACTGGTACTAAGTATCCATCCCAATGATATATATTACTATGGAAACATTAAAGGTAATCTACCATCTGAATTACACCCTGATGCAGGATCTGGCTCTGTAATTGTTTTTTTATGGTCTCCTTTTCTTAAAAATTATATTTTAAAAATGTGCTAATGAGCTGCAAGTGCCTCTGGGACCATAAAAACAGAATAGAAGACTAGATCCTGCATTTTGGTCCCACGAGGATTCTGTTAGTAATGTTGCCTTATAAGGTATACCATGCTGGAGCACATAGGAAACTTTTCTTAGAGTGTTTCCTTACATAGCTTTTGTTGCTGGTATAAAACTTACTGATTGTGTTTTTCTTTATTATAAAGAAAACTGACATGGCAAATGGGTCTTTTTGGCTGTTTAAATGGGAGCAAGGTTCTGTGTAATGGCAAACATCTCTACTCCAAAACATAATGGTGGGTAATTGTCCGTTTTACAAGCTGCTGATCACAGTGCTCCACTGACATCTGAAATTTTATATAATTAAAATGGGAAACTAAGGACTTTTTCTGGATTGACTGGTACCTGAATTTGATCCTTATTTAGAAATGAAAGGAACATTAACTTCACTGTGCCAATTCATCTTTTAGCTATACAAAAGGGGGAAAGACTGAGCCCAAGACTAATTTGAACAGAATAGACAATTTGATCTTATCAGCAATTGTCTATACAGACTGTCAGGACCAGAACATCTAACAATATTTCCCCTTGAAAGACAGGAAGCTAAAGAACTATTAACATAAATGCACTTGCCTAGATGTTTAAATTCCTTTCAAGATGTTTGAAGGAGTCTCATCCTCATTGCAGCAATTTCAGGTCATCTTTCTAACAAGAGTCTCTTCAATCATTTTGGTGATTTACATTGTTCACATTCTTGGGAATTATTCTTTTTCAGAGTAAGGATTAATCATTTGGAATGGGAAACTTGTTTCATTTGAATTTCTCTCGGCTTTACAAGTCGATATACCATATAAGTACTGAATGTGAAGCCAAAATCAGATACTAAACAGCAATTACCTGAAATAAAAACTGTTGGCAATGACACTGTGTTTGTCTTTTAGTTCCTTTTCCTATTGAATTTCCCTTTGCGTTTTATACACTTAGTCCGATTAGAATCAAGGTCAAAGTGTGCACTGTGGTGGACCGTTACCCAGAGTGTCAACTAAAGTTCATTTTTTTACATGTCAAGATCAACATTAGAAGCTAAGCTTAGGTTAAAGCATGTATGTCACAACAGCCACTGACTTGCTAACAAACCTAGCATACACCAATTGTGTAGTTACATAGTTAGTTGAAAAAGGATGACAAGTTCAACCAAGGAAGGAAATGGTTATGTTTGGTAAGGGATGTAAGTGAACACAATTTTCTATAATAATATAGCCATCAATATTATTTTTATGTAAAACTACATCTAGACCCTTTGTGAAGTTCTTTGCAGTCCCTGTTTAGACCAGCGCCTGAGGCAGGCTATTCAACAGATTCACAGTTCTTACAGTAAAGAAGCCTTGTCTCCTCTGTTTTTTTAAGATAGAGACAGTGCCCCCTTGTCTTATGAAGTAATTTACCCTGGAACAACTTTCCCCGTATTTTGTACGTGCTATCTATATACTTATATAAATGAATCATGTCCCCCCTTAGTCAACTCTTAGTAATACTACATAAACCTAATTCTTTAATCTTTCCTAATAACTGACAACTTCCATATTCCTTATCAATTTTGTGGCACTTCATTGTATCCTCTACAGCTCCAGGGCATCTTTTTATGGACTGATGCCAAGAACTGTATGGCATATACCAGGTGAGGCTGAATCATTCATTGCCTTGTACAGTGGTAATATAAGATCCCTAGCATCTATACCACTTTTGATATATGACAAGATTTAGAGAAATTGCATGCTGTTCTTTAATCTACTAGTACACTGAGGACCTTTTCAACGATGTTCTCTCCCAGATTTACTCTCCCAAGGACTTGTGGATGTGGATTGTTAGTCCCCAGGTGCAAACCGTTACATTTCTCCACATTGAACCTCATTTGCCAAGTGGATGACCAAACACTCATTTTGTCACCCTGCAGCCTATGAACATCCGCCACAGACTGAATTACACTACAAAGCTTATACATTCCTTTATATATATAGCATACACAGATTACGCAGCGCTGCACAGAGCTTGCCAAATTAGTCCCTCTCCCCAATAGGGCTCACAATCTAATCAACCTACTAGTTTCTTTTGGAGTGTGAGAGGAAACCGAAGGACCCGGAAGAAACACATGCACGGAAAACACGGAGAGAACATACATACTCTTTGCAGATGTTGATTGGTGTCAGCTGCAAAAATATACACAGTGCTAGTAATTCCTAACTTTATATCATTAATAAACTTCATTTTTTTTGCTGATCAATGGTCAGTTTAGAATCTGTTCTTTTTGAGTTCACTGTCAACAACTGATCAGTGAAAAAAAAAATGAAATGTGAAAAAGTCCATTGAAAAGAATGGTTCAGCAAATCACTGAAGCCAGGAAGATAAAACCAATCTGTTTGTTTCCATTAGCCAAAATTGCTTTAATGAAAAATCACTGTGAAAAAAACGCCAATGGGAAACCACCCTAAGGGACAGTGTCGAATGAATTTTCAAAGTCCAAAAACTCCATGGCAGCTCCTCTGTCCAGCCACCTGCTCACCCAGGGCCGCATCTGCCATGAAGCGGGATGAAAATCCCGCCTCAGGCGGCTGATTGCTGAGCCCTTTAAGAAGCGGCACATAGACCACTCGCCGCTCAACTAATGGTCATCACAGCCGCTCGGTCCCGGACAGTGTCACCGGCGACCGCGGCAAGCTGACAGCAGAGAAGAGGAGTCTCCACCCACAAGACCCATCCATCAACATGTTCCTGCCCCTCTGCACAATGATTTGCGGCCCGGCAGAGCATCAAACCCCTGCACAACCACCGCCCACGCCTCCGGTCCCGCCCCCGGCATCCGCTGTCGGAGAGGAGGAGGTTTATTGCACTTAGGCTGCCCGGGCACTCGGGCACTCCCACAACCCCTCCCCCCCTTGCTGAGAGGAGGAGGGAGCATAGTCTGTCCCTGCCCATGCCCCCCGTGATGTTCCTCCTCATCCATTCCCCGCCCGGACCTCTGCCCACCTAGTTTGCCCGCCGTCTGGTCACATGACCCGACCCGCCGGGCAACATCTACGAGGACAAGTGAAGCGGGTGCAGACGAAGACTACCAAGTCTGGTAAGTATATATATACTGTATATATGTACGTGTGTGTTTGCTGTGCATATGCTGTATGTGTGTATACTATATATATATTTTTGTATGATGTCTATATACTATATATATATGTGAGTATGTTCTGTATGTGCATGTATATTATGCATGTATGATGTCTATATACTGTATGTATGTATGTATATTCTATTTGTATGTATATGCAGTGTTTATATGGTGTGTTTATACTGCATGTATCTTTGTATATAGGGTGTGTATATACTGTATGTATCTTTGTATATAGGGTGTGTATATACTGTATGTATCTTTGTATATAGGGTGTGTATATACTGTATGTCTGTAAATAATGTGTTTATAATGTACTATATAAAATGTGTGTATATACTGTATGTTTGTACAGGGTGTATCCTGCATGTAAATACTATCTATTAGGATCTTACCTGTATTTACTGTCTATGGCAGGGATCCTGCCTATGTATACTATCTGTGAGGGACGCCTGCCTGTATATACTATCTATGGGGTTCTTGCCTGTATATAATATATATATATATATATATATATATATATATATATATATATATATATATGGGGATCTTGCCTGTATATACTATATGTGGTGGTGATCCTGCCTGTATATACTATCTATAGGGTTCTTGCCTGTATATACTATAATTGGGGGTCCTGCATGTATATACTATCTGTGAGGGGGTATGGCTGTATATATTAATTAGGTAGCAGGGATCAGGGGTCCGCTGCATGGGAGGGGGGCGCCATTTCCATTTTCGCCTCAGGCAGCAGAAAGGCTAGAATCAGCCCTGTGCTCACCTCTTCATAGAAGCAGATCTGCTTAGTAAACCCATGCTGGCTTTCACTTATTATATCATGTGATGACACATACTCCTGTATGTAATCTATTAGTAACTATTCCAATATTTTCCCCCCAATGGAAGTTAAGCTTAATGATAGGACCTCCAAGGTAGTATTCTCGAACATGCACTACACAGAAAAGACTCAGGGATTTAAATGAGACTGAGGGATTTGGGTTCTTAGAGCACTGGGCTTATTTTTCACGTTAATGGAAGTGAGCCTGCTGAGTTGGGGGAGAAGATCTTAGCAGAGGTGGCAGAGTATATAGACTAGAATGGAGGGGGGGAGTACAAGGAAGTAACTTTATGGGTAGACAGGTCAGAGAGCGGGCAGTCCATGTTGGCGGGTGGAGAAGAAGGCAGTGGATAGGTAGATCCAAAATTTACAAACCAATAGTATAGAAATATGAACCTGGAAAAATGCTATAAATCAAATGTAAAAAAGGTCCTGGTATTAGCGGAACACATCGATTTTGTTAGTGTAACTGAAACATGGTTGGATGCATCGCACCACTGGGATGTTAGTCTTTAAGGTTTTACACTGTAAGAAAGACAGGTTAAATAGGAGAGGAGGTGGTGTAAGTCTATATGTCAGAAGAGACATGAAAGCGAGTGTGAATGAGACCATAGTAAATAAAGATTTTGAGGAGGCTGACACTGTGGGTTAATATTCAAACTCAGAAGAGCTTTGAAAAATGTATTTTTGATGTAATCTATAGATAATAGGTTTCACAGAAAGGGTCAGTAGTGATCATAGGATACTTTACCTTCCAAGATTTTAATTGGGTCAGGATTCTTCTTCTTCTGTGAAGGGGAGACATTTTGTCAACTTTTTGTGCAATGATTTAATGGGGCACAAGAGGTGATACATTGTTGGATCTAGCAAATTCTAACAATGCAAAATATAAATTTGATGGGCCATTGGTAACTGGTGATCAAAAGAAGGCAGATATACTTAATTGGTTTGTTAGCTCTGTATATACAATATACAGTACATACACTCACCGGCCACTTTATTAGGTACACCTGTCCAACTGCTCGTTAACACTTAATTTCTAATCAGGTAATCACATGGCGGCAACTCAGTGCATTTAGGCATGTAGACATGGTCAAGACAATCTCCTGCAGTTCAAACTGAGCATCAGTATGGGGAAGAAAGGTGATTTGAGTGCCTTTGAACGTGGCATGGTTGTTGGTGCCAGAAGGGCTGGTCTGAGTATTTCAGAAACTGCTGATCTACTGGGATTTTCACGCACAACTATCTCTAGGGTTTACAGAGAATGTTCCGAAAAAGAAAAAAACATCCAGTGAGCGGCAGTTCTGTGGGCAGAAATGCCTTGTTGATGCCAGAGGTCAGAGGAGAATGGGCAGACTGGTTCGAGCTGATAGAAAGGCAACAGTGACTCAAATCGCCACCTGTTACAACCAAGGTAGGCAGAAGAGCATCTCTGAATACACAGTACGTGGAACTTTGAGGCAGATGGGCTACAGCAACAGAAGACCACACCGGGTGCCACTCCTTTCAGCTAAGAACAGGAAACTGAGGCTACAATTTGCACAAGCTCATCGAAATTGGACAGTAGAAGATTGGAAAAACGTTGCCTCGATTTCTGCTGCGACATTCGGATGGTAGGGTCAGAATTTGGCGTCAACAACATGAAAGCATGGATCCATCCTGCCTTGTATCAACGGTTGAGGCTGGTGGTGGTGGTGTCATGGTGTGGGGAATATTTTCTTGGCACTCTTTGGGCCCCTTGATACCAATTGAGCATCGTTGCAACGCCACAGCCTACCTGAGTATTGTTGCTGACCATGTCCATCCCTTTATGACCACAATGTACCCAACATCTGATGGCTACTTTCAGCAGGATAATGCGCCATGTCATAAAGCTGGAATCATCTCAGACTGGTTTCTTGAACATGACAATGAGTTCACTGTACTCAAATGGCCTCCACAGTCACCAGATCTCAATCCAATAGAGCATCTTTGGGATGTGGTGGAACGGGAGATTCGTATCATGGATGTGCAGCCGACAAATCTGCGGCAACTGTGTGATGCCATCATGTCAATATGGACCAAAATCTCTGAGGAATGCTTTCAGCACCTTGTTGAATCTATGCCATGAAGAATTGAGGCAGTTCTGAAGGCAAAAGGGGGTCCAACCCGTTACTAGCATGGTGTACCTAATAAAGTGGCCGGTGAGTGTATATATATATATATTTATATATATGGGCAGTACAGGGATCTTTTTCATAATTTTCTTACACCACAACCTGCGACTTGGACTAGGGGGCATCCTCTACACCTAGAGGAGAGGCGCTTCTGTCATACACAGGGATTCTTTACTGTAACAGCAGTGAAACAGTACAACTCTCCACCACAGGATGTTGAGACTATAATTTGTAAATGTTCAAGCATGGATGCCTTATATTAAAGGTTATGGGAGCAACAACATTGTTGATTAGTTTATGTAAATCCAATGAGTGATTCTGTCTGCCATATCTGGGGTTCACAAGATTTATTTTCTCTACAGTGGGCCAATTGGCATCAGCTTTTCAGGATTCTTTTTACCTTGGATCAACAGTAGTTTACACCTCAACAACACACATTTCCAAAGTCTCCAAAATAATTTCATTTTCATGTACATAGATTCATTACTTTTCTTACTCAAATGGGAATATGCATCCATGATTTTATCTAGGAATCATTAACTACAGATTTTTTTTTTTAATTTCTGTGACTTTGTTTTGAATGTTATTAATTTTTATGGGCCTCATATATGTTAAAAATATAAGAAAAGTCATTTATCAACAAAATGTTTATATTTATGTTTACCCAACAGCAAAATTACAATATTGACAATTATGGTATATTGGTTTAATTGGAATAACAAAGCTTATTTGCTACTAACTTTAGAAATCAACACTCATTTCTAGCTCATTAAATCTTAAATACAGGGTCTCTGCCTATAAACAGACTGTTTGTATTGGGATCCTGCAGTTGCCTTTCATCAACTACTTTTTGCTAAGCTACAAAATGTTACTAATAATAATAATGATTCCTTTATTTATATAGCGCACACAGATTACGCAGCGCTGCTCAGAGCTTGCCAAATCAGTCCCAGTCCCCAATGGTGCTCACAATCTAATCAACCTACCAGTATGTTTTTGGAGTGTGGGAGGAAACTGGAGGACCTGGAGAAAACCCACGCAAACACGCAGAGAGCATACAAACTCTTTGCAGATGTTGACCCTGGGACATGAACCCAGGACACCAGTGCTGCAAGGCTTTAATGCTAACCACTAAGCCATCGTGCTGCCCTACTAAGAAGTAGAGGACATATGGATATCAATTTGAATGTCTACTTTTGCAACCTTTTTTGCGCCATAGACAATCTTCCATCTGAGTTTGCAACAGTCGAGTTTTCTCATGTTATGAAAACACAGTCGAGTTTTCTACAGTATTCACTTGAGTTATCACCCAATTCCAGATGATGAAGTTGCAACGTTTTACAAATGTCACAAAAAGTTTCAAATATTAGCGCAGATCTTCACTTGTCCCTTAGCAGGAAGAGGAAATAGCTTAGAGCTGTTTGTGACTTTATGGATACTTTTGGAGACTTTTCTTAATGAAAGCTGCAAATTCAATCAGGTCCTTAAACAGGTAATCCTATCTGAGCAGCAACATTTAATTGAATTCATCTTCCATACATAAACATTTCTTCAATTACATGTTATTAAACAAAATGTGCCTGTGTGAAGATAATTTACCATAAATCTAGTCATCTTGTCTTTTAGAAATAAGATAGTTATTCTTGGATATGACCACCCCAGAACTTTGGCAGCAGGGACCAGACATGCACTATTAAGTCCTGCCTGACCATCTGGATTCACTGTTCATTACCACAAGATGGCTGTGGGACATGCAGAAACTCCCAGACATTTCATTTACAAGAATTATTTGTTTCTTTGTGCAATCTCTCCTGAAGAGTTGGTGGTATCCAAAGACAACAATCTCATTTCTAAGGGACAGACAACATGGGTACATTTATGGGAAATTATTAGAGATGAGCGAGCACTAAAATGCTCGGGTACTCGTTATTCGAGACGAACTTTTCCCGATGCTCGAGTGCTCGTTTCGAGTAACGAGCCCCATTGAAGTCAATGGGAGACTCGAGCATTTTTCAAGGGGACCAAGGCTCTGCAAAGGGAAGCTTGGCCAAACACCTGGGAACCTCAGAAAAGGATGGAAACACCACGGAAATGGACAGGAAACAGCAGGGGCAGCATGCATGGATGCCTCTGAGGCTGCTTAAATGCACCATTATGCCAAAATTATGGGCAACAGCATGGCCATGACAGAGTGACAGAATGAAGCTAGATAGCATCTAAAACATCCAATAATTGACCCTGACACTATAGGGGACGGCATGCAGAGGCAGCGGCAGCAGCGGAAGGCTAGAGAGTGGCATGGCGACATACCCTAAATGGACTCAGGCTTCAAAACAATGGGTAGCAGAGAGGAACCAAAGGAGGTGAGCAAGAAGCGCTCAAATAATATCGGTACATGATAAAAGTTTGCCAGTATATTTTGTGGATTACACAGCAGGGTGGCGACAAAGTTAACATGGAAGCCATGAAAACAATCCAAAATTCTGCCTGACACAGCTCGTTTGATAAGGGGACGATGTATGGAGGCAGTGAACTAGTAGTAGATTAAAGGTGCTGCAGTTAAAACTATGTTAGTTGTTTCTTGGCATGGAGCTGGCGCTCCGCTGCCAGGCGAGCTTTCGCCAATCCAAGCCCCTGTCTCTAGGCTACTCCCCAAACAGCACTTCTAAGAACCTTTCGGATAAGATCAAGTGTAGTAGCGTTCTTATAAGTTTGGGATATGGCGGGTGAGGGGAATGTAAACATCTGCGCAAGAAGCGCTGAAATAATATCCGTAAATGAAAAAAGTTTTCCAGTATATTTTGTGGCTTACACAGCAGGGTGGCGACAAAGTTAACAAGTTTGATGTGGAATGCCCTGCAATAGCTCTTGGGCGGTGTGCCTTTTATCACCTAGGCTCAGCAGTTTGAGCACCGCCTGCTGTCGCTTAGCGACGGCACTGCTGCTGTGCCTAGAGCTACCGACTGATGGCGCCATGCCCACGGATGGTAATTCGGAGGAGGAGGAGGTGGAGGAGGGGTGGGAGGATTTGGAGGTATAGTAGGCCTTTGAGACCTGGACCGAGGTAGGCCCCGCAATCCTCTGCGTCGGCAGTATATGACCAGCCCCAGGGTCAGACTCGGTCCCAGCCTGCACCAAGTTAAGTGTAGTAGCGTTCTTATAAGTTTGGGATATGGCGGGTGAGGGGGATGTAAACAGATGCGCAAGAAGCGCTGAAATAATATCCGTAAATGGTAAAAGTTTGCCAGTATATTTTGTGGATTACACAGCAGGGTGGCGACAAAGTTAACAAGTTTGTTGTGGAAGCCATGAAAACAACCCAAAATTCTGCCTGACACAGCACGTTTGATAAGGCGGGCATGTATGGAGGCAGTGAACTAGTAGTAGATTAAAGGTGCTGCAGTTAAAACTATGTTAGTTGGTTCTTGGCATGGAGCTGCCGCTCCGCTGCCAGGCGAGCTTTCGCCAATCCAAGCCCCTGTCTCTAGGCTACTCCCCAAACAGCACTTCTAAGAACCTTTTGTATAAGATCAAGTGTAGTAGCGTTCTTATAAGTTTGGGATATGGCGGGTGAGGGGAATGTAAACAGATGCGCAAGAAGCGCATGATGCGCATGGAGCTGGCGCTCCGCTGCCAGGCGAGCTTTCGCCAATCCAAGCCCCTGTCTCTAGGCTACTCCCCAAACAGCACTTCTAAGAACCTTCTGTATAAGATCAAGTGTAGTAGCGTTCTTATAAGTTTGGGATATGGCGGGTGAGGGGAATGTAAACAGATGCGCAAGAAGCGCTGAAATAATATCCGTAAATGGTAAAAGTTTGCCAGTGTATTTTGTGGATAACACAGCAGGGTGGCGACAAAGTTAACAACTTTGATGTGGAATCCATGAAAACAACCCACATTTCGGCCTGACAAACCTCGTTTGATAAAGGGACGATGTATGGAGGCAGCTATATGGACGACTTTTGGAGGTAGCAATGGAGACAACGTGTGGAGGCTGCTATGGAGACAATTCAATTTGGATAGTGCCTGTATGTGGCAGTCCAAAAAAGTTTTTAAACCAGAGGAGCAGGTAGGTGGCCCTCCAGAAAAATGGAATAGATTGAGTGCCTGTATGTGGCAGTCCAAAAAAGTTTTTAAACCAGAGGAGCAGGTAGGTGGCCCTCCAGAAAAATGGAATAGATTGAGTGCCTGTATGTGGCAGTCCAAAAAAGTTTTTAAACCAGAGGAGCAGGTAGGTGGCCCTCCAGAAAAATTGAATAGATTGAGTGCCTGTATGTGGCAGTCCAAAAAAGTTTTTAAACCAGAGGAGCAGGTAGGTGGCCCTCCAGAAAAATGGAATAGATTGAGTGCCTGTATGTGGCAGTCCAAAAAAGTTTTTAAACCAGAGGAGCAGGTAGGTGGCCCTCCAGAAAAATTTAATAGATTGAGTGCCTGTATGTGGCAGTCCAAAAAAGTTTTCAAACCAGAGGAGCAGGTAGGTGGAGCTCCAGAAAAATTGAATAGATTGAGTGCCTGTATGTGGCACTCCCAAAAATTGTTTAAAACAGAGGACCGGGTCGGTGGCCCTCCAGAAAAATTAAATGCATAAAGTACTATAGGTAGAGCCAGTGGGCCCTGTCAAAAAATAGCCAGTTTCCTCTGCTTTACTGTACAAAGAGCAGGAGAAGGAGGAAAATGAGGAGGAGGAGGAGGAGGAGTGGATAAATTATTCAGGTTGAGCTTCCTTCACCTGCTGGAGATTGGAAATTAGGAGAAATCCATGCTTTATTCATCTTGATAAGCGTCAGCCTGTCAGCGCTGTCAGTCGACAGGCGTGTACGCTTATCGGTGATGATGCCACCAGCTGCACTGAAAACCCGCTCCGACAAGACGCTAGCGGCAGGGCAGGCAAGAACCTACAAGGCGTACAGCGCCAGTTCGTGCCACATGTCCAGCTTTGAAACCCAGTAGTTGTAGGGAGCTGTGTGATCATTTAGGACGATGGTATGGTCAGCTACGTACTCCCTCACCATCTTTCTGTAAAGATCAGCCCTACTCTGCCGAGACTGGGGACAGGTGACAGTGTCTTGCTGGGGTGACATAAAGCTGGCAAAAGCCTTGTAAAGCGTACCCTTGCCAGTGCTGGACAAGCTGCCTGCTCGCCTACTCTCCCTCGCTACTTGTCCCGCAGAACTACGCACTCTGCCGCTAGCGCTGTCAGAAGGGAAATACTGTTTCAGCTTGTGCACCAGCGCCTGCTGGTATTCATGCATTCTCACACTCCTTTCCTCTCCAGGGATGAGAGTGGAAAGATTTTGCTTGTACCGTGGGTCCAGGAGAGTGAACACCCAGTAATCGGTGCTGGAATAAATTCTTTGAACGCGAGGGTCACGGGATAGGCAGCCTAGCATGAAATCTGCCATATGCGCCAGAGTACCAACGCGTAAGAATTCGCTCCCCTCACTGGCCTGACTGTCCATTTCCTCCTCCTCCAACTCCTCCAATTCCTCTTCTTCTGCCCATACACGCTCAACAGTGAAGGACTCAACAATGGTCCCCTCTTGTGTCTCGCCAACATTCTCCTCCTCTTCCTCCTCATCCTCCTCCACCTCCACCTCCTCCGATATGCGCTGAGAAACAGATCTAAGGGTGCTTTGGCTATCAACAAGGGAATCTTCTTCCCCCGTCTCTTGTGAGGAGCGCAAAGCTTCCGACTTCATGCTGACCAGAGAGTTTTTCAACAGGCCAAGCAGCGGGATGGTGAGGCTGATGATGGCGGCATCGCCACTGACCATCTGTGTTGACTCCTCAAAGTTACTCAGCACCTGACAGATATCAGACATCCACGTCCACTCCTCATTGTAGACTTGAGGAAGCTGACTGACCTGACTACCAGTTCTGGTGGAAGTTGACATCTGGCAGTCTACAATCGCTCGGCGCTGCTGGTAAACTCTGGATAACATGGTCAGTGTTGAATTCCACCTCGTGGGCACGTCGCACAACAGTCGGTGAGCGGGCAGTTGGAGGCGGCGCTGCGCTGCCCTGAGAGTGGCAGCATCTGTGCTGGACTTCCTGAAATGCGCACAGATGCGGCGCACCTTCGTGAGCAAATCAGACAGATTGGGGTATGTCTTGAGGAAACGCTGAACTATCAGATTTAACACATGGGCCAGGCATGGCACATGTGTCAGTCTGCCGAGTTGCAGAGCCGCCACCAGGTTACGGCCGTTGTCACACACAACCATGCCTGGCTTCAGGTTCAGCGGTGCCAGCCACAGATCAGTCTGCGCCGTGATGCCCTGTAATAGTTCTTGGGCGGTGTGCCTTTTATCGCCTAGGCTCAGCAGTTTGAGCACCGCCTGCTGTCGCTTAGCGACGGCACTGCTGCTATGCCTAGAGCTACCGACTGATGGCGCCATGCCCACGGATGGTCGTTCGGAGGAGGAGGTGGAGGAGGGGTGGGAGGAGGAGGAGGCATAGTAGGCCTCAAACACCTGGACCGAGGTAGGCCCCGCAATCCTCGGCGTCGGCAGTATATGACCAGCCGCAGGGTCACACTCGGTCCCAGCCTCCACCAAGTTAACCCAATGTGCCGTCACAGATATATAGTGGCCCTGCCCGGCAGCACTCGTCCACGTGTCCGTGGTCAGGTGGACCTTGTCAGAAACGGCGTTGGTCAGGGCACGGATTATGTTGTCTGACACGTGCTGGTGCAGGGCTGGGACGGCACATCGGGAAAAGTAGTGGCGGCTGGGGACCGAATACCGAGGGGCGGCCGCCGCCATGAGGCTGCGAAAGGCCTCGGTCTCTACTAGCCTATAGGGCAGCATCTCCAGGCTTAGCAATCTGGAGATGTGCACATTAAGGGCTTGGGCGTGCGGGTGGGTTGCACTATATTTGCGTTTCCGCTCCAGCGTCTGGGGTATGGAGAGCTGAACGCTGGTGGATGCTGTGGAGGATCGTGGAGGCGACGATGGGGTTTTTGTGGCAGGGTCCTGGGCAGGGGGCTGACTATCAGCTGACACAGGGGAAGGAGCAGTGGTGTGCACGGCCGGAGGTGAACGCGCTTGTTGCCACTGAGTGGGGTGTTTAGCATTCATATGCCTGCGCATACTGGTGGTAGTTAAGCTAGTAGTGGTGGAAACCCTGCTGATCCTGGTTTGGCAAATGTGGCACACCACAGTCCGTCGGTCATCCGGTGTTTCCTTAAAGAACCTCCAGACTTCTGAAAATCTAGCCCTCGCCGCAGGAGCCCTTGCCACGGGAGCTTCACTAGTTGACACATTTGGCGCTGATGCACCAGCTCTGGCCCTGCCTCTCCGTCTGGCCCCACCACTGCCTCTTCCAACCTGTTCTGGTCGAGGACTCTCCTCCGTCTCAGAAGCACTGTGTTCACCCGGCCTCTCAACCCAGCTTGGGTCTGTCACCTCATCATCCTCCGATCCCTCAGTCTGCTCCCCCCTCGGACTTTCTGCCCTGACAACAACTTCCCCACTGTCTGACAACCGTGTCTCCTCATCGTCGGACACCTCTTTACACACTTCTTCCAGTACGTCAACAAGGTCATCATCACCCACAGACTGCGACTGGTGGAAAACCTGGGCATCGGAAAATTGCTCATCAGCAACCGGACAAGTGGTTTGTGACTGTGGGAATGGTCCAGAAAACAGTTCCTCAGAGTATGCCGGTTCAAATGGCAAATTTTGCTGGGAGGGGGCAGACTGGGGGGGAGGAGGCTGAGGTGCAGGAGCTGGAGGAGTGCCGATTTCGGTGACATGGGTGGACTGCGTGGAAGACTGACTGGTGGACAAATTGCTCAAAGCATTGTCGGCAATCCACGACATCACCTGTTCGCACTGTTCTGGCCTCAACAGTGCTCTACCACGATTCCCAGTAACTTCAGACATGAACCTAGGGAGTGTAGCTCTGCAGCGTTCCCCTGCTCCCTCATAAGCAGGTGGTGTCTCACCCCGCCCAGGACCACGGCCTCTGTCCCCTGCAGTAGTTGGACGCCCACGTCCCCGCCCTCGTCCTCTGCCCCTAGCCCTCGGGTTAAACATTTTGAAAATGAGAGTTATAACTTGAATTTTTTTTTTAACTTTTTTTTTTGTTTTTGTTTTTTTTTGTGTTTTTTAGTTTTTAAAACCAAACGATGCTATCCTATTGCTATGGCTATTTTATAGCCAAGTATGAAAGCACACTGCTATGCCAGATGAGATGACGCTGAGTTATGAAAAAAATAAACGTAAAATAAAAAAGGAAATGGCAGACTGTGCCTAATTGAAATACAACCCCGGGCCCTAATAAATTTTCCCACTTCGGTCTTTGCGATGGATTTGTGCGTCACTAAGCGCAAAACACAGTGGTCGCAAGTCTGACTCCAAATTGCTCACAATTTGCTAGTAGATGCACTGCAACAACTACAGCCACCAGCAGATCAACCAGAAATTAAATATATATAACGCTACTGTAGGCGTAATTAAGCCGTTTGTATTCTCCTATGGCTATTTTCTAGCCAAGTATTACAGCACACTACTATGCCAGATGAGATGACGCTGAGTTATAAAAAAAATAAACGTAAAATAAAAAAGGAAATGGCAGACTGTGCCTAATTGAAATCCAACCCCGGGCCCTAATAAATTTTCCCACTTCGGTCTTTGCGATGGATATGTGCATCACTAAAACACAGTGGTCGCAAGTCTGACTCCAAATTGCTCACAATTTACTAGTAGATGCACTGCAACAACTACAGCCACCAGCAGATCAACCAGAAATCAAATATATATAACGCTACTGTAGGCGTAATTAAGCCGTTTGTATTCTCCTATGGCTATTTTCTAGCCAAGTATTACAGCACACTACTATGCCAGATGAGATGACGCTGAGTTATGAAAAAAATAAACGTAAAATAAAAAAGGAAATGGCAGACTGTGCCTAATTGAAATCCAACCCCGGGCCCTAATAAATTTTCCCACTTCGGTCTTTGCGATGGATATGTGCGTCACTAAAACACAGTGGTCGCAAGTCTGACTCCAAATTGCTCACAATTTACTAGTAGATGCACTGCAACAACTACAGCCACCAGCAGATCAACCAGAAATCAAATATATATAACGCTACTGTAGGCGTAATTAAGCCGTTTGTATTCTCCTATGGCTATTTTCTAGCCAAGTATTACAGCACACTACTATGCCAGATGAGATGACACTGAGTTATGAAAAAAATAAACGTAAAATAAAAAAGGAAATGGCAGACTGTGCCTAATTGAAATACAACCCCGGGCCCTAATAAATTTTCCCACTTCGGTCTTTGCGATGGATATGTGCGTCACTAAAACACAGTGGTCGCAAGTCTGACTCCAAATTGCTCACAATTTACTAGAAGATGCACTGCAACAACTACAGCCACCAGCAGATCAACCAGAAATCAAATATATATAACGCTACTGTAGGCGTAATTAAGCCGTTTGTATTCTCCTATGGCTATTTTCTAGCCAAGTATTACAGCACACTACTATGCCAGATGAGATGACGCTGAGTTATAAAAAAAATAAACGTAAAATAAAAAAGGAAATGGCAGACTGTGCCTAATTGAAATCCAACCCCGGGCCCTAATAAATTTTCCCACTTCGGTCTTTGCGATGGATATGTGCATCACTAAAACACAGTGGTCGCAAGTCTGACTCCAAATTGCTCACAATTTACTAGTAGATGCACTGCAACAACTACAGCCACCAGCAGATCAACCAGAAATCAAATATATATAACGCTACTGTAGGCGTAATTAAGCCGTTTGTATTCTCCTATGGCTATTTTCTAGCCAAGTATTACAGCACACTACTATGCCAGATGAGATGACGCTGAGTTATGAAAAAAATAAACGTAAAATAAAAAAGGAAATGGCAGACTGTGCCTAATTGAAATCCAACCCCGGGCCCTAATAAATTTTCCCACTTCGGTCTTTGCGATGGATATGTGCGTCACTAAAACACAGTGGTCGCAAGTCTGACTCCAAATTGCTCACAATTTACTAGTAGATGCACTGCAACAACTACAGCCACCAGCAGATCAACCAGAAATCAAATATATATAACGCTACTGTAGGCGTAATTAAGCCGTTTGTATTCTCCTATGGCTATATTCTAGCCAAGTATTACAGCACACTACTATGCCAGATGAGATGACACTGAGTTATGAAAAAAATAAACGTAAAATAAAAAAGGAAATGGCAGACTGTGCCTAATTGAAATACAACCCCGGGCCCTAATAAATTTTCCCACTTCGGTCTTTGCGATGGATATGTGCGTCACTAAAACACAGTGGTCGCAAGTCTGACTCCAAATTGCTCACAATTTACTAGTAGATGCACTGCAACAACTACAGCCACCAGCAGATCAACCAGAAATCAAATATATATAACGCTACTGTAGGCGTAATTAAGCCGTTTGTATTCTCCTATGGCTATTTTCTAGCCAAGTATTACAGCACACTACTATGCCAGATGAGATGACGCTAAGTTATGAAAAAAATAAACGTAAAATAAAAAAGGAAATGGCAGACTGTGCCTAATTGAAATACAACCCCGGGCCCTAATAAATTTTCCCACTTCGGTCTTTGCGATGGATATGTGCGTCACTAAAACACAGTGGTCGCAAGTCTGACTCCAAATTGCTCACAATTTACTAGTAGATGCACTGCAACAACTACAGCCACCAGCAGATCAACCAGAAATCAAATATATATAACGCTACTGTAGGCGTAATTAAGCCGTTTGTATTCTCCTATGGCTATTTTCTAGCCAAGTATTACAGCACACTACTATGCCAGATGAGATGACGCTGAGTTATGAAAAAAATAAACGTAAAATAAAAAAGGAAATGGCAGACTGTGCCTAATTGAAATACAACCCCGGGCCCTAATAAATTTTCCCACTTCGGTCTTTGCGATGGATATGTGCGTCACTAAAACACAGTGGTCGCAAGTCTGACTCCAAATTGCTCACAATTTACTAGTAGATGCACTGCAACAACTACAGCCACCAGCAGATCAACCAGAAATCAAATATATATAACGCTACTGTAGGCGTAATTAAGCCGTTTGTATTCTCCTATGGCTATTTTCTAGCCAAGTATTACAGCACACTACTATGCCAGATGAGATGACGCTGAGTTATGAAAAAAATAAACGTAAAATAAAAAAGGAAATGGCAGACTGTGCCTAATTGAAATCCAACCCCGGGCCCTAATAAATTTTCCCACTTCGGTCTTTGCGATGGATATGTGCGTCACTAAAACACAGTGGTCGCAAGTCTGACTCCAAATTGCTCACAATTTACTAGTAGATGCACTGCAACAACTACAGCCACCAGCAGATCAACCAGAAATCAAATATATATAACGCTACTGTAGGCGTAATTAAGCCGTTTGTATTCTCCTATGGCTATTTTCTAGCCAAGTATTACAGCACACTACTATGCAAGATGAGATGACACTGAGTTATTAAAACAATACAGGCGGTCCCCTACTTAAGGACACCCGACTTACAGACAACCCATAGTTACAGACGGACCCCTCTGCCCACTGTGACCTCTGGTGAAGCTCTCTGGATGCTTTATTATTGTCCCAGGCTGCAATGATCTGATGTAAGATGCCTGTAATGAAGCTTTATTGATAATTCTTGGTCCAATTAGACCAAAAATTTTGAAACTCCAATTGTCACTGGGGCAAAAGAAAAAAAAATGTCTAGAACTTCCATTATAAAATATACAGTTTCGACTTACATACAAATTCAACTTAAGAACAAACCTCCAGACCCTATCTTGTATGTAACCCGGGGACTGCCTGTAAACGTAAAATAAAAAGAAACTGGCAGACTCTGCCTAATTCTACTCAAACCCCTAATAAATTTTCCCACTTTGGTGTTTGAGGTGGATATATGTGTCACTAAGAGCTAAACACAACGGTAGCAAGTCCCCCTGCTAATTCCTCACAATATGGTACTAGCTGCAAATAAAAAAAGAAAAAAATTATAACGTTATTGTAGCCCTAAGAAGGGCTGTTGGGTTCTTTTAGAATCACTCCTGCCTAACAGTAAGCTAATAGAACACCCTAACGCTTTCCCTGACCAGCAGCAGCTCTCTCCCTAGCGGCATCCAGACAGAGAATGATCCGAGCAGCGCGGGCAGCGGCTAGTCTATCCCAGGGTCACCTGATCTGGCCAGCCAACCACTGCTATCTACGTGTAAGGGTACCACGTCATGCTGGGTGGAGTGCAGAGTCTCCTGGCTTGTGATTGGCTCTGTTTCTGGCCGCCAAAAAGCAAAACGGCGGGAGCTGCCATTTTCTCGAGCGGGCGAAATACTCGTCCGAGCAACGAGCAGTTACGAGTACACTAATGCTCGATCGAGCATCAAGCTCGGACGAGTATGTTCGCTCATCTCTAGAAATTATCCTTACACATGTATATTTTTTTTAGTAACACACAATTTAAGAAATATATGTATGCGGCAGATTAAATAAATAAAATGTCAATGCACAGATGAGAATACTCCTTTAATTCACAAGATGTATTAATCAGAAAAAACCACTAAGATAGATTAAGTAAAAAAAAAAAACTGACCCACCAAGATAGGCTTATGATACATATACCCCATATTCTCACACTTTAAAATTCCACGGCAAAATATTTTTCATATCTAAGAATGTTTTCCACACAGATCATCAACTTTCATGTGAAATTGTAGATTGTGTGTATTTTGTCATTTTATACTCTTACTATATGCAGTCTTGTTGTTTTTACATGCTAACATTCTATTATAATAATTATGAAAAAGGTTGCTTGAAACATCAGCTCTCAAATTACAGAAATCATATGCTTTACCCCAATATAATTATTATTTATATTATTTATCTTTCCTTTGTATATTAAATTGTTAACATGCAAGCGATTTAAGCGCCATTATTATTGCTTTTGCTTAGGTTTGGCCAAATGACTTCTTTCTTGTGTATATTTTTTAATGGTGGCTAAATGTTAACCTTTTGGTAACCTTTTAATTCTGAGCTGGAGTGTCTGATGGTGTTTAACTAAGACTATGCAAGATCAAGCAACAAAAATACTAGTGTTTAAAGGCTGGAGTTCAAATGTTCAGAAGTATAGTGCAGTGTAATGGTATATCTGTGAATAAAATACGCCTGTGGAGAAGCAGGAGCACTCAAGCCAAAACACAACATATAATTGAACTTAATTTTTCCCATATGTGTCAACAAAAACAGCCCATTCAAGATGAAAGGCTACTTGTTTTGCCAATTTTATCTTCTGTATAATTTTAAAGTGGCATTTATTTTTAACAGCCATGTTAAAAGGTAACGTCATTAATAGGAAAAAAAAATGTATAGTTGTCTATGATATAAAAATGTACAAAATACAACAAATACAATAACAAATAGAAAATGTAACCCTTTAACACCTGATGATGGTGATGGTTTTAAATAGGCTGTAATCTACAATTATACAGGGAGGGAGCACACATCAGTAGGTTTACAATCCTTGATCTCGATGTTCGATGTCCTTCAAATACAATTATTATGATTTCTTTTTTTATTTATTCAAATTCATGATGAAATTCAAAAAGAAGAGAGTAAGAGTGACAGCTTGTTGATGAATCTAACTAATACAGGTCTCCTAGATTTTTAGATAGCTACTTATTATTTGCAGTTTGAGTACTGAACTATGTTTATATACAGTCACAGAGACATATACTGTTGACCACCATTGGATGACATTAGCTCCTAAGTGTGGATACACATGCCATTTACCATTTCATAATCGCTGCATCTTTAATACCATCTGTATACAGTGATGTAACAGAGCTCTCCATGCAGCAGAATAATATAGCCTGTCAATCAGGAACCAGGAGGCAGGGCAATGCAAGTAAATTTTAATATGCATGACTCAGTGTGAATGACTCGCATCACATGATTTGAATATAAGTTTACAAACTGATTTTTTAACATTACAGCCATGAAAAGGAGCCATGAGAGATAAGGGCAATGCTTTTTAAACAGTTTTTAATGAGTTGTTTATTTTGGGTGGGTTAATGTACATGACAAGTTCTCTTTAAGAATTTTTTTAAATAATATATAACAAGAATATGATTGATTAGACAATAAATGCTGTTTAAACAAATCAAATCATATGTTATATTTTACACAATAATAATTTTGCCAGCAAATTGCCTTCAAAATAGAAAAAAAAAGTTACAGCTGTATATAAATAAAGGAATTATTATAAGGAGCACAGGTTTTGACTTGTTTGGTCAATAAATTAAAAAGTATGTACAGTATAAAAGGGTTAAATATCATACAAAGTTTACAAAAATATCTCTGCATTATTAATGCTGCATAACAGGTAATATATATGCTGACAGAATCACATTATATAGCTCCCATGTGTTTATTTATGTTGAAAGTGGATGTAATTTATGGTTTTGCAGCATTTGTTTCCTGTCATATTAAATATGATATCCCGAGGAGGATTATAGTGGACACTGGCTTCCTGTGGATTTCCAAAACAAAGTTGGAAAGAAACTGTACCTTTAAAGTTGTTGTAAGGTATAATTTTGCCTGCTTTCATCTCCGATTACTTGTTATTGTGTGTCCCAAATAGATGTCCTACATAAGTAATGAATTTTTGTATGAGGAACGGCTATCTGTATTTAGCTGCGGTGAAAACTTTATGAAAATGTTGTTATGTGGAAGGAAAATATATTGTGCATTGTACTGTTGGACTGGCAGACCAGAGCACCAGGGGATCCTCCTGTGGGTCCACACTAGAACCCAATTATTAACCCCTTAATCAAGCAGATCAAGTCTTCTTAGGGCTTGATAAATAGTGGGTTTCATTATCGTGTAAATTATTTGATGGTTTGAAACAAAGAAATAAAGTTTTTGAAATTAAATTATGGTTAATATGTAAAGCTCACACACAAGGAGAGTACACAAAATACACTGGTGTTATTTTGAAGATATTTTGCCAGAAGAAAATGAATTGCATCATCTTTTTTCATGTAATTCTGCTACATATTGAGAGCTGCATTAGTGTTTTCTGCTTTATCGGCACACAGCAACTTCTCTATTTTCTGAACTAACTACCATATTTTTCAGACTATAAGACACACCCCAGAATTGAACACTATAAAAAGGAAAATATATTTGACACCAATTAACCCCTTAACTACTTGGCCTTTTTTAGTTTTTTCACTTCCATTTTTCACACCCCATCTTCAAAAATCTATAACTTTTTTATTTTTCCACATAAGGAGCTGTGTTATGACTTATTTTCTGCGTAACAAATTGCACTTCGTAGTGACGGTATTTAATATTCCATGGCGCGTACTGGGAAGCAGGAAAAAAATTCCAAATGCAGTGAAAATGGTGAAAAAACACATTTGCGACGTTTTCTTGTGGGCTTGGATTTTACAGCTTTCACTGTGTGCCCCAAATGACAGGTCTACTTTATTCTTTGGGTTGCTACGATCACAGGGATACCACATTTGTACAGGTTTTATAATGTTTTCATACATTTAAAAAAATTAAAACCTCCTGTACAAAATTTTTTTTTTTGATTTTGCCATCTTCTGGCGCTAATAACTTTTTCATACTTTGGTGTACAGAGCTGTGGGTGGTGTCATTTTTTGCGACTTTTGATGGCGTTTTCATTGCTATCATTGTTAGGACTGTGCTACTTTTTGATCACTTTTTATTAATTTTTTTATATTTTCCAAAATGGCCAAAAAATGTCATTTTTGACTTTGGACGCTATTTTCCGTTACGGGGTTAAACGCAGTGAAAAACCGTTATTATATTTTGATAGATCGGGCATTTTCGGACGCGGTGATACCTAATGTGTTTATGATTTTTACTGTTTATTAATATTAATATCAGTTCTAGGGAAAGGGGGGTGATTTGAATTTTTAGGTTTTTTTTAATATAATTTTTTTTTTTCTAAACTTTTTTTTACTTTTACTTTAACTATTTTTCAGACTCCCTAGGGTACTTTAACCCTAGGTTGTCTGATCGATCCTACCATATACTGCCATACTGCAATATGGCAGTATATGGGGATTTTACTCCTCATTCATTACAATGTGCTGATAGCACATTGTAATGAATGGGTTAAAACGAGACAGCTTCGGCCTTCGTGAGGCCCGATGCTGTCATGGCAACGGATCACCGCTCCCCGTGACGTCATCGGGGAGCGAAGATCCGCGCCAAGCAGCATTGCCGGAGGCGATCGCGGTGAAAGCACCCGCGATCGGTGCTAGCACCGATCGCGGGTGTTACCGGTAAGCCTTTGCTGCAATATATGGAGAGGGCTCAGCACCGGGACCCGGCGTCGGGAAGGGGTTAAATATCCCATATATCTCTGCAATAACTCTGCTATATACACACAGAGACAACTGTCCTCTGCTACACTTGGAAACCCCTACCCCTCATAAGATCTTAACCCCGAGCACAACGTGTTACATGGGGCAGAGAACTCTGGGAAGAAGAAAGGAACACCCTCAATCACATGTGCAGACCTGTAAGCCAATGAACGACCTGCAGGCTTATTTGATGTCACACAGCCCTATAAAAACAGACAGTAATTTCCAATCGGAGCATTTCATACAGCATGAGCTGTCTCCAGCGTCTAGCTGTTTGTACTGTACTATGCTGTTGCGATTTCTGCTCCAATCCCAGAGTGTCCATTTTGGGGGATCTGTATACCCCAAATAGCAGTTATTTTTTGTTGCTGAAGTGAATAGGAAGAAATCTGTGTAAAATCCACATACTTTCTGTAGTGATTTCTGCTTCAGTCCTAGGGTGTCCGTTTTAGGGGACAGTAAGGCGACGTTGTGGCAGGGGTGACTCTGTGAGGCCAGAACTACCATTGTCATCTAGCTGCAGTGTATTTATAGACAACCCAAAGGTTGTCAATTGGTTGACTAGGTCATCCACTTCCTCCCAGATGACGTCTGACAACCCCAGCCAAAAGTCTGTGGGTTTGTCAGATACAACCCTTAGTTGGCATGGCCCAGGAGCAGGTCAGCGGCGCTCACCTGTCCTAAACCAGCCTCTGTCCTGTTCATTTCTCTCATCCAGAGATCTACTAGGTGGTCTGTGCTCAGCGCCACTATACAGCAAGAACAAACTCATTGAGGACAGCCAGCAGCTGCTTGGCAGTGAGGAGGTGGGGCAGACATCTGTTGCTTTGTGCAGTAGGCGGGAAAGTAGAGATGTGGAGAGTGGCACTGGAGGTTATGTTGTATTTGCAAATAGTCAGTGATGATGTAGCTGATCGCACTTGGGAGCTGGGTGAAGCCAGGGATTCAACGTCATCTTCAGGAGAGGAGGGTGTCAGCTTGCGGGAGTTTGCAGTGGAGAAGCTGTCCTGCCTGGCCAGTAGAGTGGCATCAGAGCGAGTGTTCAGTGTGGCAGGGGCCATCATTACCCCAAGAACAACCCACTTGTTCAATCGTAATGTGAAGAGACTGACCTTTGTCAAGACGAATCAGGCTTGGTTCGGCCAGGATTTCAACACACCAATGCCTAATGCATCAGATTAGATCAGACATGACGCCTCCCCCAAACGTTGAGAACGTTGGATTCTAACTATCTGCCTCTATTCTGATGCTGTCACCCACCTGATGCCACACATCTGCTGCCGGTAACTCCCTTTGCCTCCCACCATCTTTACCAGGGACTGGAATTGTCTGCCACTTCCACAATCTGTCATTGTGCCACTCTGTGGGCTCCTGCTGCTGCTGATGCCACCTCCACACTCTATCATTGTGACACTCTGTGGCTTACCATGTTGCTGCAACCTTCACACTCTATCATTGTGACACTCTGTGGGCTCCTGCTGCTGCTGATGCCACCTCCACACTCTATTATTGTGCCACTCTGTGGCTTACCATGTTGCCGCCACCTCCACTCTGTCATTGTGCCACTCTGTGGCTTACCATGTTGCCGCCACCTCCACTCTGTCATTGTGCCACTCTGTGGGCTCCTGCTGCTGCTGCCGCCACCTCCACACTCTATCATTGTGCCACACTGTGGCTTACCATGTTGCTGCAACCTCCACACTCTATCATTGTGCCACTCTGTGGGCTCCTGCTGCTGCTGACGCCACCTCCACACTCTATTATTGTGCCACTCTGTGGCTTACCATGTTGCCGCCACCTCCACTCTATGTCATTGTGCCACTCTGTGGCCTCCCATGTTGCTGCCAGCTCCAGAATTTGTCATCGTGCCACTCTATGACCTCATGCTTCTGCTGCTGCCACCTTTGCCATTCTTTTTTGGCAAAGACATAATATTTTCAGGAAAATTGTAATGTATGATGCATCTGGCATCTCTAATCTTTAAATTCAAATTTAAAATTTCAACTTCAAATTCATTTCAAATTTCATCATTGTGCCACAATCTGGCCTCCCATGTTCCTGCCAGCTAAAGAATTTATCAACGTGCCACTCCCTGACCTCATGCTGCTGCTGGTGCCAGCTTTGCATTTCCTTTTAGGCAAAGACATGATATTTTCAAGAAAATTGTAATAAGGGATGCATGTGGCGTCTGTAATCTTCAAATTCAATTTTAAACTTCAAATTCATTTCAACTTCAAATTCATTTAAAACTTTGAATTCGTTTCAAACTTCAAATTTGTTTCAAACTTCAAATTCATTTCAAACTTCGTCATTGTGCCCCACTGTGGCCTACCATGTTGCTGCCACCTAAAGAATTTGTCATCGTGCCACTTTCTGACCTCATGCTGCTGCCGCCACCTCCACACTCTGCTGCCTACTTATGCTGCTGCCAACTGACTGCTGTCTCCCTGGAACACCCTGTGATTTCCATAATGCTGTTTTCACCCTCCACGCTCTATGATGTTGCCACTATGTTTGGTTTTCCCCTTCATTTCATGTGTCAGAAGGAACGAAAAGCCTTAGGATTGATAGCTAGAAGCAGGAGTGGATACAGAACACAGAGGACATGCAAATATCCCATATACTGTTCATCTCTGTTTGGATCCACTCCTGTTTGTTTTTGGCTTTAGCAATACTGATGGATTATTGACTGATTGAAAGTGGACATTGACGGATGAAAAGAAGGGCAAAATGATCAGTGACATCAATGCAAAATTACTGCCGAGACCTTCTCCACTCCTTTGGGGGGGTTTCTACCTGTATCCGCATTTAACAGAACAGTTTTCTGTCGTAATCTATAGAATCATCTGATGTCAGTGTAAAAAGAGTGCACTCTTTGATGTTATAGTGGGATCTTGGCCTTCAGCTCCGTCCTTTCGAGCTGGCACAGATGTTACCCTGTCAGGCTGCATTCCCGCTTCACTTATTTGGTGAATAACAGTTGGCTTCTGTAAGTGAATGGAATTGAAGAGTGAAGTGATTCGAAGAGCAGCAGCTGTCATGTGCATGCCATACTAAAACACAGCATTGTTTGAAGACCAAACCATTCTCCCTATGCATATTTGAGCATGGCACAACGTTCTACAACACCCTACAGGCTCTCTGAAGCCAGGAAATCATGATTCGATCCAAAACAAATTTTTTCAAAAAATTTGGCGAATTGGATCGAACCGAATTTCAAAAAATTTGCCCATCATTGATTAATACATTTAAAGGACATCTATGACCAGATCAAGGATTGTAAACCAAGCATATTGACATACTGGTATGTGCCCCCTCTGGTAGGATCTGCTGTTCTTTTAGCTTCTTATGCACTGGTTTTTAGGTTCCATAGGAGTTAATGGAACCCAGAGCCCCTCAGGCTCATTTGCATGATCTTTAAAGCCCTTTTTTCTTAAAACAAGACTATAAGAAGCTAAAAGAAGAGCAGATCCTGACAGAGCCCAGTACATGGCATGGGACATTAAATACTGTCACTATGAGGTGTAATTTGTTATCCAGAAAACAAGCCTTCACTCTCACTCTCTTCTTCTTCTTGAATTTCATCATGAATTTGAATTTCATCATAAATAAATAAAAAAAGGAAATATAATAATTGTATTAAAGAAAATCTACCATTGGGATCAAGGATTGTAAACCAAGCTTTAAAAATTATGCAAAAGAGCCTGAGAGGCCCCTTAGGCTCGTTTGAATACATTTTTAAAGCCTTTAAAAAAAATAAATAAATAAAACAGGGCATACTAAAAGAAGAGCTGATCTGGGCGCACACCAGTATGTCAGGGTGCTTGGTTTACAATCCTTCATCTGGTGATAGATGTCCTTTAAGAGGTAGTCTTGGGATAATATTTTATTATCAATTTCAGCCACCATATACAGTATCAACCAACAGTGAGCGTTGTATCATGTTAGATTTTTTTAACTCAAAAAGAGTTTAAAAAATCTGTCATTTCCAAAATATATTGCACTTCCATACTGGAAAAAAAAGATGGTTTGGATTACAAAGTTTTATATGACAGAAAGTAATTGAAAGAACTGTACATTATATAAATAAATTAGGGGGAGGCCCTATGGATAAATAAGTCTTGGGGACCACTGTGTATAAATGACTTAATTATGGATATGCAATATAATTGAGAGGTACTGTGTATGTACTGTTATTAACCCCTTCCCAGCATCTTTTCTTACGGGCTTTGTTTTACAACTCAATGTGCAACACTTCTTCATTCTTTTAGTACAATCCATGAGCAAATTTTTTAAGTATTTATTATGTTTTAATACCAAAAAAAATTCTAACACTGTAACCATAACATTTTTATAATTTGGTGTACATTTGGAGAAATTTGCGAACATTTGTACCCAGTAAAGAGGACCTAAATGCCACAATTTCTAGTTTAAAGCTTAAAGGGAACCTATCATCAGGGACAGCATTTTCACTAAAGACAGGTTGCAAAAACCCATTGCAGCTGCATTGTACATATGCCTATACCAATATATTCTGCTTTCTCTAAGCATTTGCATTACAATATAATTGTGTGTTATACCTTACCTTGCACCCTGACAGAATCATCTGTGTAGTCCACATAACAACACATAACTTGTCCATGCTGCCGACTCCTCAGCTCTAAACCCCCACCTTTGCCCTCCTGTATATCTCCTCCCTCTCCCACTGATGTCATCTCACCAGGCTCTGAGCTCTTTGAAGGAGCAGGAGAGAGGAGCTGTACAGGAGCACAAAGGTGGGGGCTGAGAGCTGTGGAGTCTGCAGCACAGACAAGACATGTGGCCTGTTCCAGGAAACCCAGGGTTGGGCAGAGTTCTGTGGCTTGATGTTGATTTTTTACAAAGCACTTGTAAACTTTATGTTTGTTATTAAAATAAATACTTTAAGATCTACTTCTGCATGTTAGTTGATCTGGACCATGGATCTCTTCCTTTTCAACCAACTATTGTAGGACACTGATGAGACAAAATGGATAAATGCATAAAAGAGACGCTCCTATGGGCTGAACAGGTCCCAAGTCTGGGGTGGAGAGATGGAGGAAGAACAGTCCCTGGACTCTGCTGGAGACCTAGCAACTTGGCACGCAAGATCATAGCTCATGTTATATTCACATACCAGAAAGTGGAGACTCTAGACTGCAATCTATTATATAAAGCAGTCCGGATAAGAATAAGAAAAAATCGCCATGCCTAGAATCTAATTGCTACATTCCAGTGAATAAACCAGTAATGTATTTAGGCGGTAATGCCACAATTAAAACAACTAGGACCAGGTCCATAATCAAAAATATGAGGTTTTGAGCCAGATCTATTCTACTATCTATTGCCAATATTTCGTTATTAAGTGCAATGTAATGGACAGGTGGAATTAAAAGAAAAATCTAGTTGCACCATTTTCTCTGTGTGGTTCCAATGACACATCCCCTTTATTCTTTAGTTCAGTATAATCACAGAGAAGTCAAATTCATAAACTTTTGTTATGTCTTAAAGGGGTATTCCCACAAAGACAAGATTCTTAAATATACTCAGGATAACAAAATTACACATTCTCTAATTTACTGTTATAAACCAAAAGACAGCATTTCACAAATATAATTCCAACCTGTCTCCTTGTGTACACAATTTTGGTTGCCCCAGGATCTGATCGTAAATCTTCTGATTTTAGGGTCAAGCAGGACAGATTCTTCTCATGAAAATCTTCTACTGACTCACGCTGCAGTGTCTCTGCTTCGCTCCTCCCCACTGGAGCTCACACACACAGACACACACACACTTCCTGCCAGCAAACAGAAGCTTCAGGAGAGTAAATCTACAAGCTACAGGCAAGATAAGTTCTTACTTCAGGTGATGGGGGCAGGTAGCAGAGCTGACTTTGTGTGTTATATAACTGAGTTAGTAGTGCTGGAGAGTGTCATTGTGTGTTATATCCATCTCATGGATCCCATCATCTCATCATCTCTTGTCTCTGATCTGTCTCCTCTCTCTTTTTCTGTGTCAGATAGTAGTGAATGTTCAGAAGCTAAATAAAAGTGAAGATAAACCTGCACACTGATAGTGTAACCAGATTGTTAGCACAAAAGGATCATGAAGTGTCTGATTAGACAGTCCCCGCCCACAATTTTACATTGACCATCACTGAGTTATAGGAGCTAAAACAGCAATAAAACTGAGTAAAATTGTAATTTAAGTGGGTCAATTTAATGTTTACTGTGTAAACATCTGTAGTGGATAGAAATTTGAGAACTTTCTTTCATGGGCAAAACCCTTTAGGGTGTCCACCACATACTGGTAGGTTCCAAGAGTCTACACATAGTTGAGGAATTGGTTATTTACATATCAGACAGTGTCCCAACTTCCATAGGATTATCTTCACCATGCTCAACCTCTGTTGAAAGTGCAAAGCCCTCCTCATGAACCTTGTTCAAAACAGACCACTAGCACCACCACTGTCAATATCACCAAGCCTGTCCAAACCATCTGGCAGCTTTCGAACCACGCAAATAATGGAGAGAAAGAGGAGTTTGGCTATCTTGATCCTGAGCTTTGGTCTTGAATAAGAGCTTTTGCAAATTCCCAGCCTTTGGAATGCTGTTATTAAGTGTTGTGGAGAAGGACAGTTTAAAGATATGATGGAGGCTCTCATTATGAAATACCCAATCCCGACTGCTTTTTCCGGCAGGCCATCTCTGCCCTGTTAGGTCTGTACTTCACAATGCAATTAGTCCCTAGGTGCACCTCAAAGCTCATTAAGTAAGCATGGTTAATGTAGTGGTAGCTGCTGCCAAGCGAGGAAGCACTTTGTCTCACATTTTTCCCCCACCCAGGTGTTGCCAGATATCCTTATCTCCTGCTTCTGCATCCAGTCAGCGCAGCACCTGCACCACTGGTTTTAGAAATTTATCTAAACGAAAGACCACGCAGTGTCCAGGAAATGTGGACTGTCAAGGTGGTGTGTGACAACAGCCAGATCCTTGTTGCAGCTTTGGGCCAAGACAGGTTGACACATGACCCCTCCCATGTGAATGTGCTGAAACTGGTGGTGCAATGGTTTCTAACCAACAATACAGACATGCTGGAGCTGCTGCTTAGGATATATGAAGTGTGTTCACTTTTGTGGTGTTTTATACCTTGCTACTGCTTGCCTATCTGCACTGCAGTGGAAATTTGGTCTGCTGAACCTCATATGCAATGTACCAACTCAGTGGAATTCCACTTTGCAAATTCTGGAAAGGCTGTGTGAGCAGTAGCAGGCAATTGTTGAATTCCATTTCCAGAACGCCCCGGGTGAGTCACAGTAGTCATCATGATGGAAATTTGTACACTGCTGCCCTGCTTCCAATATGGTCAGAACAGATGATGCCATTATTAGCACTACCATCCCTATGTTTTGCATGCTTGAAAAAGCGGTTCTGATGGAGGATGTAATGGTGGAAAAGTTGGAAGAAGAGGAGGACCAGGTGTCAGACCAATTTACACATGGCTCGTAGGCTGGGTTGCTAGACCAGTGATGAGGTACTGCTCTGGGGACACTTCATGTCAATAGAGCATGGCTGGGAAGATGCAGAGGAAGAGACGCCTCCCATGAAGAACAGCTTGTCCTTGCCTCCTGGCAGCCTGGCCCACATAAACCACTATATTCTCCAGTGCTGTACAATGATACCCGAGTTTCCCAGATAATCACCAGTTCCGAGTTTTGGGTAGCCATCCTGCTGGATTCACACTACAAGGAGATTGTAGCATCCTTCATTCCACCACTAGAGCATGAATAAAAAATAAGGGAATACAGGCATAACAAATGGGTAGTGGCTCAGGAGGAGGAAGTCACATAACCAACAGCACTACACCGAGAATGAAAGTGAGCATGGCCACAATATGAAATACCATGTTCAATTCTTTCCAACTCCACCACCATTAGATATGACACATAGTACCAGGAGGCACACTGACAAAGTGAAAGATTATCTATACATATGTCTCCTGGTACTGAAGGATGGGTCCTTCCCATTCAATTACTGGGTTGTAAAATTGGACATGTGGCCAGTGCTTGCACTCTATGCCACGTGAGTGCTGTCCTGCCCTGCAGAAAGTGTGCCCCGGCTGTGGTGTAATCACTGACAAGAGGATCCGACTATCTAACATTCATTAAGATGAACCAGGCATGGATCCCACACAACTTGTGTTTGAATAAGTTTATAGAGAGTGAACTATATCAGTACCTGAAATTTAACTTGAAATCGACAAAATTCTGCATCACTCGAATTAAAAGTTGAAATTGAAAAATTCTGAATTATAGGAATTTATACTTGAAATTGTTAAATTCCGGTTTACCAGAATTTATACTTGAAATTGACAAATTCTGCAGTATCTGAAATTTAGCTTGAAATTGACAAATTCTGCAGCTGGATTTTAACCATATTGAAAAGAAGAATTTGTGGTTTTCCCATTGTTTCTTTTACCGCTATGAGAATAACTGGGTCTGAATGCCTAGAACACTCTTAACTGCAGTGAGAGGAAGAGTTTGTGGTTTTCCCGTTGCTTCTTTTACCTCTTTGAGAATAACTCGGTCTGAACACCGAGAGCACCTTTAACCGCAATTAGCGGAAGTGTGTGTGGTTTTTCGAGGAAATAATAATAATAATATATATATATATATATATATATATATATATATATATATATATATATATATATTATATTATATAAATACATAAATTATAATAATAATATCTAGGATGTTCTTGATATTTATTCGTCTATATATTTATTTATGTATGCCTTCTAGGAAAAGGGGCTTTTAAATTTGCTTTTGCTTTCAATTTTTGATACTTTTTTCCCTCCAGGGTTTTTGAGTCCCAGGGGGTCTGAAATATACTATAATGCTGTAACTCCAGCAGGCTGTAATAGAATATACAGAACTACAGAACTACAATCTGTCATATCAACCATTCATCACCACCCAATTGTGTCACAGTCAGCTCCCAAATATTGTACAACACTTGATCAACAGGGATTCTGGGTATTCATGGGTCCTTAGTTGTATGTGAGCAAAAAAAAAAAAAAAAAACACTTTAAAAGCTTAGCCCTGGAAACTTGAGGCTAGAAGTGATGTTTTAATGGTGGATAAATGTTTTCATTATTCAGCTAAATCAGCTCCAGTTATGAAGCCAAGAACATAATGTGCATGGTTTAGGATATGATATGTATCATTATTATCACTATCACTATTAAAAACCCATTGTTTTTTTTTTATCTAATAATACCTGTAGAAGTCATATTAAAAGATGAATTGTTTATTTTATTTTTTTCCATTTAGAATCTCTGCATTCCCAGCCATAGTATATTTTGAGGTGATTTTCATGTGTGTCCAGTTTTCACAATATGGCGACTGTTTAGTGCTATGGTAAAGTAGCATTAGTGAAATGTGATTTAGAAATAAGTTTAATTAGAATCAAAGCAAGCGGCTCAATGTATTTAAGGTGCTAGATGTAGGAACTGGCATGAATACGTAAACTTAGAAGCAATTTCCTTACACAGGGTAGCATATGGAACTGAGACTCTTTGACATGGATTGAAGTCAGTACACTAAAGCAGTAAAAAGAACGACTTGAAATAATAAACTTTTTAAGCCTTTCAACAGGATGTGTAGTTATGGGTGTGTAACCCAACTGAGGAGCTATTCATAATGCATGTGCTCAATTATAGATAGGAATAAGGGACATTACATCATCTGACAAAGTGCAGTAGGGTACACACTCAAAACAGTAATCTGGTTTCTGGGTTAATCTGTTAGATTAGATAAGACTAGGATCAAAACAGAAATTATGACATGTTACTTTTACTAATACATTCAAAGCCATATTCCCCTTCTTACATAGTTAATAGTTACGTCGTTAATAAAAGCAAGTTTGACTTTTTATAAACCACTATATTGTGGATAATAAGAAAGATATCCATTCCTCCTAGAAGCTAGCCCTAATGTCCTCTATTACCAAAGTACGGAGGAGCAGATGCAGTGCAAACACTGCTTGTAGCCTTCTGTTTGTTTTAGTTTTGCATTAGGCTCTTATTTTTACCTCTTACCTCTTTTACCTCTTATTATTATTTCCCAAATGTCACATCCCATAATTTGCTGGTCTAAATAAATATAATGAGGGGGATTTATCAGAACCCATGCTCCATAATGCTGGTGTGCAGGCTCTGAAATAGCCTGCTCCATAGTCAAAACTTGTGTTGAAATGCCTACAGGGCAACCCCAGCCAGAAAAGGCTTGTGTTACTGATGAATCTGGCAGGTGCCAGGGTTTGGGAATTGTGCTGTACACTGGTGCCCCAGAATATGATAAATCCCCATTATGTGGGGTCTTTATCACCACTTTGGGGGTATTTGCACATGTATTTCCACATATTGTTTGTTCCTATGCCAAGGACTTAAAGAGGACCTGTCACCTATAAAAAGGCACTAGAAGCTGCTCAATAAAGTAAGCAGCTCCTAGCGCTAGCCCATTTTTAGCAGTGATAAACTGATAGCTTTATCGGAACCCTCTGATAAAGCTAGAAGACACTGCTGTGAAGTACAATAGGAACGCATATTTTATTGTCTTGTTTCTTGTGCTACTATTTTGTCTCAATTGAAACATTTTTTGTTTCAGTTGGAACCGGACAAAGTGATGATAAATTCCCCTAACTGCAAAGTTATGAGGACAAGAGACTATACGTGAGGAGACCATAATTTGTTTCTTCCCAATAATACATATTAGTAGGGGGGTTTGAAAAGACCACCTTTGGGTATCTTGCTCACATTCAATGCCTTATGCAGACAACAATATAACTGTATGTCATGGTGCTTGCACAGGCTTAGGGATTGATAGCCTGACTCTTTTCACTAGGCTATGCTGTCAGTACTAACAATGGCGTCTAAATCATTAAAGAAAGAAGAGGGTGCCCGTGCATTGTCGTGGTAGTTGCATAACAGTTTCCAGGCTTGTTAATGCTAACCCTGGTATACAAGACCTAATTTATACAGCTCCAATTCCCCTCCAGGAACAAAAAAGGTTCCAGAAATCAACAAAAAATGTTTATAAATATAAAAGAAAAATAAAATTCTCAAATAACCCATTATTCCTTTACAAAATACTTTGTTAAGAAAACACTTTTAATTAAATTTAAAAAAAAAACAACATATTTGGTATTGCTGCTTTTGTAGAGTGATGGACTATATGCCAATTCACATATTTATCTCACTTGCAGTAAAATGTTTTAAAAAATACCCTGAAAAAAAATCTCTCAAACTAAAATTACATCACCCTGGACAACGGGAACCTTGTGCTCTATAAATTACCAATACGTATATAGAAGAGTGACCGGATGTGATGAAAAATCTTTGGATTCTTTGGAGTGGCCTGGCCAAAGAATATGACCAATGTTTAGATTTTTTACTCCTCGTCTTTAAAAATCCATAACTTTTTGATTTTTCTGTTCAGAGATCTGTAGGATACCTTGTTTTCTGTGTAGTAAATTATACTTCCTAGTGACAGCATTTCATATATCATTTTTGTAACAGGGAAGCTGAAAAAATGTAATGAAATTGTAGAAAAAAATTGCACCATTTTCTTGTGGACACTGTTTTTACAGCTTTCACTGTTCACTCCATATGACACCTGTACTTTATTCCTTTGGTCATTACAATAATGGGAATACAACATTCATATAGGTTTTATTATGTTTTAACCCATTTTAAAAAAATTAAACCGTTTGTACAAAAAATATTTTCTTAATTTTTCCCTATAACTTTTTTATATTTCGGCATACAGACCTTTTGCCAGACATAATGATGTTTTTCAGTGCTACCATTTTGGGAACTGTATGACCTTGTACTCTGCAAAACATAAAAAATTTATATAGAAAATGCCGATAAAAGTGCCATTTCGAACATTTGGGCATTATTTTCTGTTATGGGTCCACTGCCAGGAATAACCATTAATACACATGTTCAGGACTTTTGGGGTGCAGTGATACCTAAGATGTTTATGATTTATGTGGTTCATTTTATATTTCTAGGAGATGATTTGAATTGTTAGGTCATTTTCATTTTTAGCATTTTTTAAAATACTTTTTATACCCCAAGGGTACTTTAAACATTGGGGGTCTGATTGTTTCCACCATATAGTGCAATGCTACAGTATTGAAGAATATGGAGAATTTGCTAGAGCTTCTGGCACACTGTTCTAGATTCTGCCCAATGACAGGTCCTGGAGTCTCATGCAGATTCCATGGGAATTGACATGGGAATGGATTATCACTCCCCCATGACGTCACAGGGATCCAAGAAAACAGCGCCCAAGCACCGCCAGCATTTACCTGCCCCTGACATGTAAGCCCTTTTCATATATCCTTAATGAATCAATATAGCAAACATGTTTTATTGAGAGATTCTAGCTAAGTGAGACATGAAGTTATTTGCTGTGAAGGGTGTAAAGGGGCTTCTGGAGGAAGACAGAGGTTGTTATACTCAAACATAAGGCTGCAGCTTCTAGTGAGTTTTTTGGCTCATCAGAGTGCTGGATTGACATCTACATTGGTCAGTTCTTTTTTGTAACATCTTACATACTTCTGTTTGTTGGTGCAACAGAGAAAGAGAGAGAGTGGCAGAATTTCCTATTTACATCCTTACTCCATCCCTCCTTATCTGCATCTCACCCTGAAATATAAGATTAAATACAACTTAATAACTAGAGAGACAGAAGCTCACTGAGGTGTCTGATTATAAAAAAAAAGTCTGTGAGGTAAAAGTAAAGTACAGCATTTAGGTCTCCACCCAGCAGAATAGATAGTGTTAGACTGCGATATCTATCCCACACATTTTGGGGTCCACCACTGAACAGCTATAACAAATATTATCTGATACCCATTCCTTAAATACTAAAACACTGGTTTCCCACAGTATCTTTCAGAGGGTGGAGCCTGGGGGGGGGATGATAATGTTGCATAGAACTGCAAATTAGGGGTACCGACTGTAGATATTACTAGAAAATAAAGATTATACAATAGTTTTGTACTCCTCATTTACAAACAATTACTTCTTCCTACCAAAGTTTCTAGAAAGGTGAGGAATGCATTAAATTACTTTTAAGATCAGTTTCTCTGATGGTATATGTCCAGCATTACATGCTCATTTCTTTTATACAGTTTTTTAGTGCATAAAGAAAGGGCATATTTACTTTGCTCTTATGAACACCCCGCCCCGACTGTAATCCAACCTCCTGATTTTGGCCAAGGAGCTAGGAGAGAGCACACATCCCACTCTCTCCAAGCCCCCGGCCCTCCTCGGCCAGGAGAAGAAGATAAGTTCATAGCATGCCAAGAGGCGCTAAGGCTGACATCAGCTCATTTACACATTATTAAAAAAATAATTTTCCAAGCAAATATGCCCCTTTTGTGTAACCGATGGTAGGTGTCCTTTAAATATATATCTTTACCTATGTCTTTACAGATAGCAATGTATAGATATTCTTTCAGACTTCTTTGAAATAGATAAAAACATGAATAAAAGCATTTTAAAGTTAAAGATTGAAGAGTTAAAGATTTTATTTTAAAAAGAAGAAGAAGAAATTAAAAGTTATTTCACTGTAGGTAATACTCACCCTAGTGATGACATAAAGAGTTCATGACTTATCAGAAAGTAATTTATAATTTAGAACTTAAGCTTTGAAATATATCCTTGACTGATTGGGAAATGTTGGAAGTAATTAAAGATAAGTTAATATGGGTTTTATGACTGTATTCCTAAATACAATCTAAAATTTCACTAACATTTTCCAAAGCATATCTTATTAAAGTCAATAGACACTATCAGCTGATCAATCTATTTCCAAACACATGGAAAAATGTTTCTTTCCAAAGAAAACAAAGTATCAGTTTTCTTACGTCATACAAGTGACTGGTTGGTTGTCATTATTCATTGAATATTCCTATTGACTCAGCAAATTTAATGTTTCTTGATATAAAACAAATAGGACAAAACTTGAATTGATACAGACTCATTAACCACCATATATATGGACCTTTCTATGCCAAACCTCTGTATCTCCTACACCTCCTTCTCTATTATGTTATGAATATGACTTTATTTTCTTGTAATTTTTGTAATTATCTAATCTTATTTGTATTTTTGTAATTATCTAATTTGGAACAGTGATTTTTTAATGACCTAAGTAGCAGACAAATTTGTGTTGAATCGCATATATATTTTTAGTTTTTATTACAATCATATCTGTTGGTTCCTGCCATGCCCAAAAAATATCTATGCTGGTAAATGAAATTTCTTAGACCTATCAGCAGCCTATGAAAAATGAATACATAACTAAATAATTAGGGATTAGATATTAGGATATTTTTAAACTTTAGGGTAGAGGTTTATTAGAACACAGCCAAAAGTAAAAGAGATTACCGTATATACTGGAGTATAAGCCGACCCAAGTATAAGCCGAGGCTCCTAATTTTAACACAAAACCTGGGAAAACCTATTGACTCGAGTATAAGCCGAGGGCGGGAAATGCATTGGTCACAGCCTCCCCATTATATAGCCTGCCCCCTGCCCCAGTATATAGCCAGCAGCGGGGGAATCCGGAAAGGTGAGTTTTGATATATTTTTTTTTACTGAAGTTTAAGCCAAGTTTGGGTTTTCAGCACTTTTTTTTGTGCTGAAAAACTTGGCTTACAATTTTATTATTTCCTCACTTTCCCTGGACCACATACAGATAAATATTTCAAGTTTCAAAAGCACTATATTGTGTTCAGTATATATCATTCTTCAAATTCACAATTGACCAATTAACCAAAAAAGAACCAAACACTAGAGACAGTCCTTACATCATATATTGCATTGTTCGCATCACTGTGGAACATATTTAATAATCAAACTGAGGCAGAATTTTTATAACCTGCCTTTTTAACAAATAGAAAGCAGAGCTTCAAACATGCCACATTGCACCAGCATGCAAGGACAACTGGTCTAAAGTACAGCAATGAAGACTTAGCATAAAGGTAGACAAATATGTATAAAACCACTCCCAATTTATACAACATGAGCATCTTTGCTAAAATTTAAGTCACCCTTACCATGTGTTTTGCTGCAGCCCACATATCTTTGACAAGATACTACTTCTTAAATTTTTCACTACAAATCCTAGTGGGAGTCTGGATCACTGTTCAGTACAGGAAATACTGCTCATACAGTTCTATATATACTGTCACGGGTGCTCCCGCGATCCCTGTCTCGGATCGCGGGTGCACCCGTGCCTCCCCAGGGTCCGGTGGCCGGCTTCTCTCACCTCCCCCGGCTCCAGTGGCATCCTCCGCAGCTCCCGTGGCTTGGGGTGTGCGACCCCGTCTCCTAGGGCGCGCGCGCTGGCTCGCTAAGATTTAATGGTCCAATGCGCCAATAATTGGCGCTGGTCTGATTTAAATTCCAGCCCCTTCCTATTGTTCTTGCTGGATCTTCAAACTTCCCTGAAGAGAAAGCTCCCATTATTCCTGCGTTCCTGTGATTCCTGCGTTCTTGTGATTCCTGCATTCCTGTGATTCCCGTGTGCCAGTCCGTCCCTGTGGTCCTGTGTTCCTGTGTGCCAGTCCTTTCCTGTGGTCCTGTGTTCCTGTGTGCCAGTCTGTTCCTATGGTCCTGTGTTCCTTTGTGCCACTCCATCCCTGTGGTCCTGCGTTCCTGTGTGCCAGCTCCTGCGATTCCTGATGTGAGTCCTGGTGTGCCTTCCTGTGCTATTCTCCTGCCGTCCCTCTGTCTACAGACTGTATTACTACCTTGGCAGCCACCGTGGGCTAGTCACACCTGTGGAATGACCTCGTGGTTACCCGCCACAGCAAGTCCATCCCGCTTTACGGCGGGCTCTGGTGAACACCGGGTTCCACTTAGACTCCGGTCCCAGGTCAGCTAATACCACCTCCTGCGGTGGTGCAGAGGGTCCACAGATTCCCAGTCGTGACATATACAAAAATATTGCAATCATGTGAAAGGTGCCTAAAGCTGCAGATTGCACAACCCCAGTAAGTCCTTCAATCCAATTTAGTCTTAGTCTCAATTGTGGCTTTTGAGATAATTCTAAACTTTAATAGACCTCTTTTGACGTAGGAATCGGGTAATAGTATTTACAATTCTGGATGCATATCGGGATGTGATGTTCAGTGTTCATATACTTTTAATCATATTGTGTATTTCAGAATTTGTAAATATTAGAGCTTAATTGGTTTAAAAGTTATGAAAAAACGATTAAATGATTTCCTTCTGGTAATTTCCAGATGGTGACAGCTTTAACTATTCCAGAAGAGTCCATAGTTACAAACTAAGTCTTTATGAATATGAAACTATAAGGGGTTGCCTTCTGGATATTTTGGTGGCTGTATTCTGCTTACGATTAACAGGTAGAACTCCCAAGTCTACAAAGAGGGCCTCTTCTTAACATTGAGATTCATGTGATGATTAGTCGTGGAATTCTAACGTGTAGACTGCTCCTTCTACATATGCTTTAAATTGCAGAAGTGTATGCACTTAGTGTAAGTTATACCATCAATGAGGAAGTTCTGTGATTCTAGATAGTTTTTGTTAAGTACTAGTGGATATATTTTGGAGGAAGTTCAGTGTTATTACATAACATTCCAATAAAGGGTTACATTGTGTAATTATGATCAGAGTCTTTCCAACATAACCACAAAATGGAGCTACACACCAGCTGAGTCCTATGACATTCCCTCTACAGTACCTCTCATTTTGTTTATATAACCACATTTTATCAGTGTCTTGTACTTGAATTTCTTTACCTCTGCCATTGCCTGCAGGTGCAGTCCCTAAAGATTGTGGTATTTCAAAATGTAATGCTGTAGGCTGTATAATACAATTTTGTATGGTATATTTTATGGATTAACCCATATATACATGCTAAATTGTAACAGGATTAGCTCGGGTACTGCAAGCTCCAGGTCAATCATAGTCAAGCATGAAGCTTTGATTTGCTTTACCAGTATAGAAAACAGAGCCCACACAGTACAAAATTAAAGTCCTCAACCATCTGATCACTAACTACACAACAGGTAGATGCTATCTAACAATGAGAAATTTTATTAGGTATGCGTTGAAAACATCTATAACTCACTCTGATGTACCTGCATTGATGGTAGTGAGGGAGTGCAGATTCAGTTTATTGCAGAAGGTCTGTGATATGTAAAGTGTGTTTTAGATGTTTTAAACAGATAACTAATAAAATTGCTAATTTTATACTCACTGTTTGGGCCTATTTATATATACCAACAAGGCCGAATTATGGGGAGGGCTCCCAGGGCATGTGCCCCAGGGCCTCCGACACTTACCTCTTAAAGGGCCCCCACCAAACAATGGTGAATTTTAGTGTGAGTGATTTGGGCGGCCATGACTGCCTGAATCGCCCACTATATGTGTGGGGACCAAATCCGGGTGGTAGCCGTGGGCTGACACAGATCCCCTCTTATACAGCTTTCTCTGGCAGAGCAAGGGAACAGTATGCAGTATGCTCCCTTGTAATTTACTGGAGGGTTGTATATATCTCAAAATATAAAAACTGATAAAAAAAATGTAATAAAATGTGATCAAAAGGTTGTACATTATGCAGAATGGCATGTATGAAAATGGCATCTTATCCCAGATAGGATAAGTAGATACATAGGCCTGTACGCTGTAGTATGTCAAAGTTACTGGTTTCAAAACACTTTTTTTCCTTTTTTTTCGTTCAAAAGGTTTAAAAATTTTTACAAATCTATGTAAAAAATGTAAAAAACTGTATACATTTTTTTCCCTCATGATCATACAATCCCAAGGAATAAAGAGGAGGTTTCGTTTGGAGTAAAAGTGAAAGGTCTAAATACACAGCCCACAAGAAAAAGGCGCAAATGTGCTTTTTCCCCCAATTTCACCACATTTGGAATTTTTTTTCGCTTCCCAGTACATGGCATGAAATATTAAATACTGTCACTAGAAAGTAAATTTTTTATGCAAAACAAATGACCCATACAATGGAAAATAAAAATTGCATGGATTTTTGAAGGTGGTAGTGAAAATTGAAGCACGATAAAGGGCCAAGTAGTTATGTAGTTAAATAAAATTATGTGCCACAAGATGGAGTAAAGTTCAATTGAAAGCTACCTCGCTCTACCTCTTCACTGTGCTATACTGAATGGGACTAAGTGGGGTCTCTGCAATACAGTTAAAGTGTAAACAAATATTACCCTTTTAGAAGAATTTGATTTTTGAAAAGAAAAATCATCCTCTGGGTTTTGAGATTTTTATAACACTGTTCCATTAATTTTTAATATAGGAATTTAAAAATGCCAGAGACAACATTTGAAATTCTTGGTGTTTTTATACAAGTCTGATGTAATGTAACTACAGTGCAATTCAGTCATGGATGTCAATTATATGTATTTATAATTGGCAAAATAGTGGTGTAATGTGAATGTTTAGATTAGTCTAGAAAGATCAGTAAGGTATCAAAACATTATTCCTGTCCTGGAAAATCCAGACACTTCAGGTCCCTCTGTATTAAGATGGCTTTAAACATGTATCACCACATAAAAGAACTTTGCATTCCAGCAAACTCTACTGTGTAGAAATAAGAGACTGAGCTTCATCTAAAATCATTGATGAAAGAAACTTCTTTTTATGAACATAATTTACACTAAGCTTAACTTTCAACATGTACTCTAAAATCTTTATCTTGATTAGAAAGCATTTGCAGATGAAAAAGGTGATTATAAAATCAAGTGATCGTCCCTGACAAGCTTGAAAAGGACTTTCATTAGGGTCACTTGTACATGCACTTTACTTGTTACGTATTTCTCAAATCTATGATGTTTATGACTTATTTTTTATTTTATTATTTTACTATCTAAAAAATGGCCTGTAGAATATTACTACTGATCTCCGTTCCCATTTTACACTACATATTCCACCAGCTTTAAAGTGAACATGGCATAGTCACAGAGGGTCATTTAGGGTATGTTCAAACATCTGGAACCATTTTAATTAATTCATTTTAAAAAGAGATAATTCTTTATTGATCCAACAGTGGGGAAATTCACAGGCATTGACTCCATTTATAGGCTTGCCTGCCAGAACTTAGTAAGGTTTCAGCATCTCAAACAGGACTGGGTCCCTGGTGAATTAGCCCTACTGAAATTACCCACCAGTTATATTGCCCCATGCCTCAGATATTAAGGTTTGATATAGTAGTTATTTTATTAGCTGTCGCCTTTATAGAAGTGTTATGGCCTTTATAGATCACATTTAATAGAACGTTATTACTTTGTCTGAATATTTCACTAAAACAAAGGAACTGTTGTATCATGAATTAAGAAGCACAGAGAATATGAGGCAGTAGGAAGAGTAAGTGAGTAAATAAGTGAAAGAAGCCTGCCTGAAACCAGTGAAATAAACCAGGCAAGGAGGTACTGTCCAAAATGTTGGGCGTAAATAATACCAGTATATGCAGATGTAAAATCTCACCAATTGAAATCAAATGTGTTGCACTGGTCAGTGGTCGCATATCTCTTGTAAATTACATGGGATTGATAAGTCTGAGGGGTGGGCTTCAAATGAAGAACTCTTGTTATATTGTATATTAATATAATTTGATTATCATTTTTTTGAGATGGCTCTGATCTTTTCTTATAAGAAAGATTGAAAGAAAGATATGTTCTGGTTATTCTCCTACATGCAATGCGTATTAGGGGATCCAGAAGAGTCAACTTCTTGCAGTAGACTTGTAGCATATTTTGCATCAGATTTCAGCTATTATAGTAGAAGTTACAGTCGGTATGGAAAGTATTCAGACCATGTTTTTCACTCTTTTTCATTGCAGCCAATCGGTAAAATAAAAAAAAGTTCTTTTATTTGCTCATTAATGTGCACTCTGCACCCAATCTTGACAGAAAAAAACAGAAACGTAGATATTGACAATGACCCTAAGCACACAGCTAAAGTAACAAAGTAGTGACCTGTAACTATTCTTGACTGACCCAGCCAGGGCCCTGACCTAAACCCAATTGAGCATCTCTGAAGAGACTTGAAAATGGCATCCACCAACGTTCACCATCCAACCTGAGGGAACTGGAGAGGATCTGCAAGGAAGAATGGTAGATGATCCATAGTTTTTCTTGTTTAATAAATCAGCAAATATATCTTCATTTCTGTTTTTCTCTGTCAAGATGGGATGCGGAGTCCACATTAATAAGCAAAAAAACAAAAAAATTTTGAAGAATTTGAAGAAGCCTAAATACTTTCCATACCCACTGTAAATTTTGTTCTAAATCTACAGTAAAATCTATATATAACATTTCAATTTGTATTTAACAGCCAGTTATTCTAATTACATTTAAATGCAAAGTGTGTAGTTCAGCCTCGTTTTACATTAACTCCCCTTACTAGCAGTGATCAAACCATATATAACAATGTCATAACAAATGTTCTTTGTATTATCGAAAATAACCACAGACTACACCAGCAATATAATGAAAAGAATCATACTGTTGGGGGTCTGGATATATTCCCTCCGGGTTACTGTTGAAATACAAAACAGGTGATGCATTCAGAATTGTTTATGTTATAGCAGCAAGCAGAATGAACAGTACTTCACTCATCCGGCTACTGCTGAGGAAGATATGCATTGCAAGTGCAGAAGAGCATCATAATTCTGTGGATGCATCACACAATGGAACGCCTGTTATGTTCAGCTCTTGTACTATATTGTGTATATATTTCAAAAGGTGTTCTGAATTGCTTAAAGTGAGTTTACTACATCACCTTCAAACCATTGCAAGTGCCACATGGAGTCCCTGGTCAAACATATCTACCATTATCACACATTGAATGAAGTTCCATTTTGCAGAAAAAAAAAAATCCATGTTTGTATGTAGACTGGGGTAGAATTACAGCATTTGCTTTTATCCAAAAGCACCCCTTGGTACATTTTCCCCTCTCAGTCGTGTTCAGCCCCATTCCTTGTTGCATCCTAATCTTCCCTCCTTCAATCCTGACATCTCTACTTTTTGTCAAGCAAATGTGCAGCTATCTTTATAGCTGGTGCATGCACACATAGCCTGGTCTTACTTGCCAAGTATCATTTACATCCCATGCCATAGATTTTGATCAAGAGAGTATAGGATAGCATGGTGGACAGAAGCGGAAACAGAAACCCATCATTTCAAATCTAAAATATCATTTTTCTTGTTAGTTTATGTGTGGTGTGAGAATATAAAACTATTTGAAGTGAGTGGAACCAATGTCAATTATAAAAGCATATTGGGAATTAGTATTGGAAAAGCTTCGGAAACTTGGGATTAGGTGAAAATGTGAAACTTTGGTGACATGTTCCCTTTAAAGCATTATTGAGGAGCTTTCATCTGTACTGAACACTAGAGATATGTGTAAAGCAGGTGATACAGATGTTGCATATCTAATCTGACTATCAACTAACATTAATAAGATAATCATTTCTAGTTAGCCAATAAAAGGTATCAACAACTGAGGACTTTCAACTTTTATCTATATATATCATCTGTATAGGAAGGGTGAACTAAAGCTTATTAAAACATAACTTTTAATATATTCAATAAAAGGTCATAAAGTATTCCAGACCAGAGCCACACTCCACTGTATAACACCAGAAGAAATGGGAAGCAGTAATAAAACAGACAATTTTACATCAATACACAATGGATAGATCATATCAAAAGATAATAAACCAGAAAGAACTCACCCATGACGAAGAGTCAGGAGCCACGGAAATCGTCGCCACTAAAATACACCACTGTGTTCTTTGTGGGACCACTGTCCATGGCGTGACCAACATGGACATTATTTATGCACCTTATTTCCCCTGATGAAAGATCCTCCTGGATGCTGGATCTGGAAACGCATTGGGAAGACATTCTACGGCAATCCAAGGGACCTTTAGATTCTAGTTATCTCCTGAGATTGTCCTTGTTAGGACAGGAGCTATTCTGGGGAGCAGGGACACAACAGCTTTAGGGATACCTGGATGCAGTGCCTTCATCTTCTCCTGGTCTGGGACCCCTACTGTTGACAGTAGCCGATCCATATTCCTGCTCAATTTCCATGGCTCCTGACTCCTCGTCATGGGTGAGACCTTTCTGGTTTATTATCTTTTGATCTGAGATCTATCCATTGTATTTTGATGTAAAATTGTCTGTTTTGTTACTGCTCTCCATTTGTTCTGGTGTTATAAGATGGAGTGTGGCTCTGGTCTGAAGTACTTTATGACTTTTCATTGAATATATTAAAAGTTATGTTTTAATAAGCTTTAGTTCACCCTTCCTATACATGTTTTTGCTGGTGAATTTATACTCATCATAATTTGATACAGTGAACTGATATCACCTGTTGTGGTCTTCTCAGTCCTGCTTCTTGTACTATATATATCATCTGTCTGCTCAGCGTTCCTTCGCACCTCACTGAAGATATGTACAGTGAACTAAGTAGTTTAGCAGGAAGGAAAGGGCTGATATCCAGAGACAGCTAGTTTCTTTTGAAAAGGTAAGATCCTTTTTTTTTCATTCATGCAAACTATTGATTTACAAAAAATATTGTCATTGACAGCAACTATTTAAGTCTTGGCTCAAACTGGCTTACAGGGGAGCAAATAAATCTGTGCATTGGACTCTCAGAATTAATTTTAGTTGTGGACCCTAAACCACCAAGTCTGACAATGTTTAAACCTGCTCATGTGATCAAGTTCTAGTAATGCCCCCAAAACTGGATTGAAATGCTAAAAATGTGCATATTGTACCTTTTCAGTTCATACATTTTTAGTAAAGACATTTTGTAAGTACTGACAGTTTTTATTAGTTGCCATGCTGGAAAGTCTGTAAAAGTGTTTTTCTCACAGAATAAGACACATTGTAATGTTTGAGATTTTCATCACATGATCTGCCCTAGCGTATTGGAGATAACTAAGATGAAGAAATTCAACAATGTTCAGTGTGTGTCTGACATCACCCTACGGATTTATCTGAATAAAAAGGAGCTTAGCAGGTATCAGTGCCCATCTCATTCCATCTGTCAGCACTGCTGGACAAATGAGGAAATCCAGACTTTGCTGAACACCACGTTTATAGACGTTTTGAATAAATTTCAGCTTAATCCCTTTGGCACTGACAACTTGGACATATCAGACATCACATTGGACTAAAATCATTATCTCCCAAATTGTAAAAAGAAGAACAAGCTAATTTAATCTGAATATCTCTCTTACCATTTGTGTATTTGTATGTAGACTCACAAGTACAAGATAAAGTCCTTAGGAACATCCTACCTGCCAGTGTTCTCTTGTGCTACAAGTTTCATCAATGAGGAAAAATTTTCCCCTTTAAATATTTTTTTTTAACTCGAAAGGGTCATTTATCTTAGCTTTTTCTTTTTACATTTTTTTCACTTCCAGCAAAGTTCTTTTTTTCAGTCTTGTGTCAAAATTATCTTTAACCCTTTCAGGTCTTCAACCAATTTTAGAGCTTTAGGATCAAGTTTGATTTTAATTTCGGTGTACTGTTACACCTTTATCAAGCATGCTTGATGCTTGCTTGATAAAGGTGTAACAGTACACCGAAACGTCGCTTTTTATGGAATAAAGCTTCACCCCTTTCACTACTACAAGGAGTGCTGCCTCTTCACTGAACATATATTGGAGACCCTGGCCAAGGGATCACCGGCTTCTGCACCCACCGCTAGCTGTGCTGCTCTGGATCTTCTACTTTTTATATACATATATATATATATATATGTAACCTTTTTTATGGTTGATTAGTTTTGGGGGCGTGGCCGTCGGAAAACCAGACAAATACGGAAAAACCGCAGAATTTAAAAAAAGAAGTGTCACTTGACACGCGCTTACCTGCACCCAGCAACGGATAGTGAACTCCAGTGAACTCCGACGGACTTCAGCGCAGCAGCGACACCTGGTGGACATCGGGCACACGACATTAGTGAATCACCGGAAGACCCGAATCCTCGACAGAGAACTCGCCACTGGGTCGCGACAGGACCGGGTAAGTAAATCTGCCCCAAAGTATGCAGAGGGTTCCAGATTCATCATGAGTACATGAAGTGGTCTTGATGTAGCATGCCAGAAAACCTAAGTCTCCTGCAACAGGATGTATTGTTTCACTCTGCTCCCTCTGTCATACAGTATATATCTGTGAAAGGAGATTTTTATTTAAAAAATTAACCTAACAAATCCTTACCCCTTTTTTGGACCATTCTTCCCACCTACACAAATAAGATATATCACTTATTTTTATGCCAGGTGGATAAAAATAGCATGTGTTACCACTCAAAATGTAATAATACAACAATTTCTGTGGTACTGAGTAGAGATGGGCAAATGGACATGGAGAAAGGAACATAGCGGTACTGTTCCTCACTGTATAGGGGTAGTGTTCCTCACTGTATGGCTATATTCCTCACTGTATGGAGGTAGTGTTCCTCACTGTATGGCGGTAGTGTTCCTCACTGTATGGGGGTAGTGTTCCTCACTGTATAGGGGTAGTGTTCCTCACTGTATGGCTATATTCCTCACTGTATGGAGGTAGTGTTCCTCACTGTATGGGGGTAGTATTCCTCACTGTACTGTATGGCGGTAGTGTTACTCACTGTATGGGGGTAGTGTCCCTCACTGTATGGGGGTAGTGTTCTTCACTGTGCTGTATGGTGGTAGTGTTCCTCACTGTATGGGGGTAGTGTCCCTCACTGTATGGCGGGAATATTCCTCACTGTATGGCGGTAGTGTTCCTCACTGTATGGGGGTAGTGTTCCTCAATGTATGGCTGTATTCCTCACTGTATGGAGGTAGTGTTCCTCACTGTATGGCGGTAGGGTTCCTCACTGTACTGTATAGCGGTAGTGTTCGTCACTGTATGGGGGAAGTGTTCCTCACTGTATGGCTGTATTCCATACTGGATGGAGGTAGTGTTCCTCACTGTATGGGGGTAGTGTTCCTCACTGTACTGTATAGCGGTAGTGTTCCTCACTGTATGGGGGAAGTGTCCCTCACTGTATGGCTGTATTCCATACCGGATGGAGGTAGTATTCCTCACTGTAATGTATGGCGGTAGTGTTCCTCACTGTATGGGGGGTAATGTCCCTCACTGTATGGCGGTAGTGTTCCTCACTGTATGGCAGTAGTGTTCCTCACTGTGTGGGGGTAATGTCCCTCACTCTATGGCGGTAATGTTCCTCACTGTATAGCGGTAAGGTTCCTCACTGTATGGTGGTAGTGTTCCTTACTGTATGGAGGTAGTGTTCCTCACTGTATGGGGGTAGTATTCCTCATTGTATGGAGGTAGTGCTCCTCACTGTATGGTGGTAGTATTCCTCATTGTATGGAGGTAGTGTCCCTCACTCTATGACAGCAGTGTTCCTCACTGTATGGCGGTAGTGTTGCTCACTGTACTGTATGGCGGTAGTGTTCCTCACTGTATGGGGGTAATGTCCCTCACTCTATGGCGGTAATGTTCCTCACTGTATAGCGGTAAGGTTCCTCACTGTATGGTGGTAGTGTTCCTTACTGTATGGAGGTAGTGTTCCTCACTGTAAGGGGGTAGTATTCCTCATTGTATGGAGGTAGTGCTCCTCACTGTATGGTGGTAGTATTCCTCATTGTATGGAGGTAGTGTCCCTCACTCTATGACAGCAGTGTTCCTCACTGTATGGCGCTAGTGTTGCTCACTGTACTGTATGGCAGTAGTGTCCATCACTGTATGGCGGTAGTGTTCCTCACTGTATGGGGGTAGTATTCCTCACTGTACTGTATGGCGGTAGTGTTCCTCACTGTAAGGGGGTAGTGTCCCTCACTGTATGGGGGTAGTGTTCCTCACTGTATGGCTGTATTCCTCACTGTATGGAGGTAGTGTTCCTCACTGTATGGCGGTAGTGTTCCTCACTGTGTTGTATAGCGGTAGTGTTCCTCACTGTATGGGGGAAGTGTCCCTCACTGTATGGCTGTATTCCATACTGGATGGAGGTAGTGTTCCTCACTGTATGGGGGTAGTATTCCTCACTGTACTGTATGGCGGTAGTGTTCCTCACTGTATGGGGGTAATGTCCCTCACTGTATAGCGGTAGTGTTCCTCACTGTATGGCGGTAGTGTTCCTCACTGTATGGAAGAAGTGTCCCTCACTGTATGACTGTATTCCATACTGGATGGAGGTAGTGTTCCTCACTGTATGGGGGTAGTATTCCTTACTGTACTGTACGGCGGTAGTGTTCCTCACTGTATGGGGGTAATGTCCCTCACTGTATGGCGGTAGTGTTCCTCACTGTATGGCGGTAGTGTTCCTCACTGTATGGGGGTAGTATTCCTCACTGTACTGTATGGCTGTAGTGTTCCTCACTGTATGGCGGTAGTGTTCCTCACTGTACTGTATGGCGGTAGTGTTCCTCACTGTATGCTGGTAAGGTTCCTCACTGTATGGTGGTAGTGTTCCTCACTGTATGGGGGTAGTATTCCTCACTGTACTGTATGGCGGTAGTGTTCCTCACTGTATGGGGGTAATGTCCCTCACTCTATGGCGGTAATGTTCCTCACTGTATAGCGGTAATGTACCTCACTGTATGGTGGTAGTGTTCCTTACTGTATGGAGGTAGTGTTCCTCACTGTATGGCGGTATTGTTCCTCACTATATGGAGTTAGTGTTCCTCACTGTATGGGGGTAGTGTTCCTCACTGTATGGCGGTAGTGTTCCTCACTGTAAGGGGGTAGTGTCCCTCACTGTAAGGGGGTAGTGTCCCTCACTGTATGGGGGTAATGTTCTTCACTGTGCTGTACGGTGGTAGTGTTCCTCACTGTATTCGGGTAGTGTCCCTCAATGTATGGCGGTAGTATTCCTCACTGTATGGCGGTAGTGTTCCTCACTGTATGGGGGTAGTGTTCCTCACTGTATGGCTGTATTCCTCACTGCATGGAGGTAGTGTTCCTCATTGTATGGCTGTATTCCTCACTGTATGGCGGTAGTATCCCTCACTGAATGGCGGTAGTGTTCCTCACTGTATGTCGGTAGTGTTCCTCACTGTACTGTATGGCTATGGTGTTCCTCACTGTATGGCGGTAGTGTTCCTCACTGTATGGCTGTAGATCTTTTATTTTATATAAAAGTAAAAAAACATAACAATACAAACCAAACATAATATACAATATATACAATATCTTACCTGCTGGTCCAGCCACCTTCACACCTAGCAAAAACAATAACTTACAATACACCAAAATGAATAAACACCAAATCCCACAACCCCCACCCAACCGATTATCACATCCTAAACCAAACCAATAAACAAAGACAAGCCACACCCACAAATGAACAAAAATGACCATTTTTTTTAAATATATAATAACAAACACAGAATACACATAACACTACACTAAACTAGATCTCTCGCCCACACCCTCCCCTTCCCCCCAGACACTGGTCTAACGTCCAAAGTTTGCGTTAAGTAGTCCAGACCAGTGTCCAAGGTCAGTTCATAAGTCCCACCACCCTCACCCCCCTCCCACCACCATCACCCCCCTCCCAACCTAACACCATGTCCCAAACCCCACTATATACAATATATACACTGATTAAAACATGACTTGAATAAAACAGAATACAAATAAAATCTGAACAACATCAATCAAACCACATAAAGCCCAGGTTCGGCGCCTGCAAGCCCCTACATCACTACATGCCCAGGACACAAAACAAAAATCTACTGTGCAGCATCAGCCCAACACCAGGAGCGGAGATGACAGACTAAGGGACACTAAAGGAGAACCCCCTCCAAAGGAGAGAGGCCCTCCCCGTGCCCAGCCTCTCATACTCCAGAGAGCTCACCTTCACCAGGTCACCCAGAATGTTCCTAACCACCTCATCCACCGGGAGGGTTTTACGCTACGTCGACACTAAGCAGCGTGCGTTCCACGTGTGGTACCTAACCACTAGGCTAACTAGAAATAACGTGCAGCGGTCCCGGCCACCCAGGCCTCTGAATGCTCCATAGGCCCACTCCGCATAGGAGAGACCGGCCAACCCGGGCCAATGGATGGAAGCGCCCACCCGGTTGTATACCTCTGTGTTAAAGGGGCACTGAAGCAGGAAGTGGTCCATGCTCTCCAGCAGGCCACCGCACTCCTCCCGGGGACAACCCGTTTCCTCAGAGCTACTCAGTATTCCTCACTGTACTGTATGGCGGTAGTGTTCCTCACTGTATGGGGGTAATGTCCCTCACTGTATGGCGGTAGTGTTCCTCACTGTATGGGGGTAGTGTTCCTCACTGAATGGGGGTAGTGTTCCTCACTGTATGGGGGTAGTGTTCCTCACTGTATGGCGGTAGTATTCCTCACTGTATGGCTGTAGTGTTCCTCACTGTATGGTGCTAGTGTTTCTCACTGTATAGTGGCAGTGTTTCTCACTGTATAGAGGTAGTGTCCCTCACTGTATGGGGGCAGTGTTCCTCACTGTATGGCTGTAGTGTTCCTCACTGTATGGTGCTAGTGTTTCTCACTGTATAGTGGCAGTGTTTCTCACTGTACAGAGGTAGTATTCCTCACTATATGGTGGTAGTATCCCTCACTGTATGGTGGTAGTGTCCCTCACTGTATGGCGGTAGTGTTCCTCACTGTATGGGGGTAGTGTTCCTCACTGTATGGCTGTAGTGTTCCTCACTGTATGGTGCTAGTGTTTCTCACTGTATAGTGGCAGTGTTTCTCACTGTATAGAGGTAGTGTCCCTCACTGTATGGGGGCAGTGTTTCTCACTGTATGGATGTAGTGTCCCTCACTGTATGAAGGTAGTGTTCCCCACTGTTTGGGGGTAGTGTTCCTCATTGTATTGGGGTAGTATCCCTCACTGTATGGGGGTAGTGTTCCTCACTGTATGGAGGTAGTGTCCCTCACTGTATGGAGGTAGTGTTCCTCATTGTATTGGGGTAGTATCCCTCACTGTATGGGGGAAGTGTCCCTAACTGCATGGTGGTAGTGTCCCTCACTGTATGGCGGTAGTGTTCCTCACTGTATCGGGGTAGTGTTCCTCACTGTATGGCGGTAGTGTCCCTCACTGTATGGGGGTAGTTTTCCTCACTGTATGGCGGTAGTGTTCCTCACTGTATGGGGGTAGTGTTCCACACTGTATGGCTGTATTCCTCACTGTATGGGGGTAGTGTTCCTCACTGTATGGCGGTAGTGTCCCTCCCTGTATGGGGGTAGTGTTCCTTACTGTATGGCGGTAGTGTCCCTCCCTGTATGGGGGTAGTGTTCCGCACTGTATGGCGGTAGTTTTCCTCACTGTATGGCGGTAGTGTTCCTCACTGTATGGGGGTAGTGTTCCTCACTGTATGGCGGTAGTGTCCCTCACTGTATGGGGGTAGTGTTCCGCACTGTATGGCGGTAGTTTTCCTCACTGTATGGCGGTAGTGTTCCTCACTTTATAATGTTTTCATACATTTACAAAAATTAAAACTTCATGTACAAAAAAAATAAATTATTTTGCCATCTTCTGGTGCTAATAACTTTTTTATACTTTGGTGTACAGTGCTGTAGGTGGTGTCATTTTTTGTGACTTTTGATGACATTTTCATTGCTGTCATTTTAACCCCTTCACGCTCCGCGGCGGATATATCCGCCACGGAGCGCAGTGACTTAGCGCTCAGTGGCGGATATATCCGCCACGGCGCTTATGCCGGCTCGGCTCTGGATCAGAGCCGAACCGGCATCGGGAAACACGGGGTGCCGGCTGTAACTAATAGCCGGCACCCCAGTGTAACACCCGCGATCGGAGTTGTCTCCGATCGCGGGTGCTTAACCCTTTAGATGCCGCGGTCAGCGCGACCGCGGAATCTAACAAGCATCTGGGGTGTCTTTCCCCCACGATCGGCCCCCCCGAACCGTTTTCGGGGGGCGCCGATCGTTGCTATAGTAACTCTGGGGTCCGATCTGGACCCCAGAGTTACTAGCAAGAATTGCCAGTAAGATGGCGTCTGTGACGTCATCTTACTGGCAAAGTGCCAGCCTATGCAAGTGCATAGGCTGACACTGATAATACTCTGCAATACATGAGTATTGCAGAATATTATCATGAACAAGCAATCAGAGGATTGCTTGTTCATATCCCATGGTATAAAAGTAAAAAAGTAAAAAAAAAAGTTATTCAATAAAAAAATAAAGTCATAAATCACTAAAAATGCCCCAAACCCCCAAAACATATAAAGAGACATATAACTCAAAAAAAAAGTCTAAATCATAACACAAACCCCACATATATAGTATCACCGCGTCCGTAACAACCCGTAGAATAAAAGTAAATCATTATTGAACCCTCACGATAAACGCCGTAAAAAAAAACTGTTATAAACCCTCCAAAAATTATGATTTTTACCTTTTCAATCCCACAAAAAATGCTATAAAATGCGACTAAAAAACCATATGTACTTAGACATGATACTGGGGCAAAGTACAACATGTCCCGCAAAAAACAAGCCATCAACCAGCTCCATAGCCAAAAACGTAACAAAGTTATGCCACTTGGAAGATGGCAATACAAAAATTATAGATTTTTCCCCACATTAGGGTTTTGTTTGACAAATTTAGTAAAACGTAAGAAAATATATTCATGTCTGGTATCCCCGTAATCGTATCAACCCATAGAATAAAGCTAACAGGATTATTAGTCTATACGGGGAACACCAAAAAAAAAAAAGTCAAAAATCCAGTACAGAATTGATGCTTTTCTACTCCTGCCCTCAAAAAAAGTTCCTAAATTTTCAACAATAGGTGATACCAACCCCAAAATGGTAACAATGGAAAAAGCATCTCATCCCGCAAAAAAAATGCCGTCACATGGCCCCAATAACGAAAAAGCGAAAATTTTATAGCCTTCAAAAGGGGCCAATGAGGAAACTAAAATCCTGGCAGCTGCAGGGTGCTCCTTCCCTTCTGCGTCTCGCTGTGCGCCCATAAAACAAGTCACAGCCACATGTGGGGGGTCTTTGTACTCAGGAGAAATTGCAGAACAAATTGTATGGTGGGTTTTCTCTTTTTATATTTTGGAAATGTGTAAATTTTAGTGCTAAATGAACGTATAAGGGAACAGTATGACCATTCTAAATTTCACCTCCATTTTGATTCAATTACTATGAAGATCTCAAGGGGTTAACAATCTTCGTAAAAGCTGTTTCTGATAGCTTGAGGGGTGCAGATTTGAAAATGGGTAGATTATATAGGGGGTTTTGATGCTAAATATGTAAAATTTCATTCAAAACTGTATTTATCCCCAAAATAGTCAATTCTGAAAATCCGGAAAAGCGCTATTCTATTTGTAAGCCGCGTGACATCAAAATAAATTATCCAGACATTTCAGAAATTATGAAAATGTAAAGTAGACAAATGGGAAATGTTATTCAGCAACTTATTTAGGTGGTAAATCTATCTGCCTGGAAACGCAATGATTTAGAATTTCGAAAATGGCAAATTTTTCAAAAAATTTATCATATTTTCTTTTTTTTGTAAATAAACGCAAAACTTATCTGCCAAAATTTACCACTAAAATGAAGTACAACATGTGGGGAAAAAACAATCTCAGAATCGTTTTGATAAGTAACAGTGTTCAAAAGTTATAACCATATAAAGCGAAGCAAGTCAGAATCCAAAAAAATCGGGCTGAGCCTTAAGCTGTAAAATGGCTGCGTCCTTAAGGGGTTAAAGACTGTATGACCTCTTTTTTTAACGCTGCCATTTCTCTGAAGTTGCCCGCCGCTTTGTTGGTGGCGTTTTGCGAGTTAACATCCGTGATGGGTACTTGCACCGACCACGGGTGTTACCGGTAAGCCTTTTCTGCAATATGCAGCAAAGACTTACTGGCCCCTTAGCCCTCTACATGCACCCGCACTCGGCATGTGACGTACCCTTATCACCGACACTAGTTTTCAGCTCAATGACCAGACTCGATTTTTCAAATCTGACAAGTCGATAATTGGTTATAACTTCGGAACGCTTTAACATATCCGGGTGATTTTGAGAATGTTTTCTCGTGACACATTGTACTTCATGTTAGTTATAAAATTTAAGTGATAAGTTTTGCGTTTCGTTCTGAAAAAAAGTGAAAATTTGGCAAAAGTTTGTAAAAATTCTTCATTTTCCAAGTTTGAAATGTTCTGGTTTCCAGACAAGATGTAAAACTACCCAAAAAGTTTGATAATTAACATTTACAGAATATCTGCTTTATGTTGGGATGATAATTTCTGCTTCCGGTCATTTTTCTAGGATGTTATGAGGCGCAGAACTTTAGGTGCGATTTTTCTTATTTTTATGAAAATTGCCAAAACTCACATTTTTAGGGACAACTCAGCTTTCAAGTGACTTTGAGAGGCCTAAATAATAGTAAAACCCCATAAATTACCTCACTATAGAAACTTCACCCCTCAACGTATGTAAAACAACTTCTATTAAGTCTATTAACCCTTTAAGTGTTTCACATGGGTTAAAACAATATGGACCTGCGATTTAGAAACTATTGAATTTTTTTGGAAAATACATTCATTTAGGCCAAAACTGAAATTTTCAGAATAAATTAAACGATGAAACGCACTGCAACGCTTGATGCCCAATTCCTCCCGAGTGTACTGATACCCCATATGTGGTGGTAAACTGCTGTACGGGCGCACGGCCGAGTATAGAATGAATGGAGGCGCCATTCACAGCAGATTTGTATTGTCACATTGTACGACTTATAAATTTTTATTTTTTTTGGTAATACAAACATATGAGGGCTTATTTTTTTATGGGATGAGATACAATGTATAGATAATTTATTTTGGGAGTCTAAAGCTTATTCTTGAGATTTTATTAACTATTTCAAGGGGGACACAAACAAAATCATCAATTTTTATTTTGGATTGTTAGCATTTTTTTCCCCCGCTCACCGTAACGTAAAAATAATATTTTATCTTTATTCTCTGGTTCACTACGATTGCGGTGATACCTCATTTATATAGTTTTTCTTATTTTTGCTTAATTTTCCTGAGCAAAACCAATATTGGAGAAAATCGCATTGTTTTTACTATTGACAACTTTTTAGGGCCGTAACTTCTGTATTTTTCTGTTGTCAGATCTGGTTGAGGGCTTATTTTATGCGAAAACAGTTGTTCTTTTCAGTCGTATCATATTAGGGAACGTAACTTTTTTTGATCACTTTTTAGAACATTTTTTGTGATGGCGTTTGATGAAAAATTGTATATTATGGGAAGTTTTCCGAGTTTTTTTTTTACGTAGTTCACCGAGCGGGTTCTATATTGATTTAGATTTATTGTACAGATTAATACGGACGCGGTGATACCAAATATGTATGTTTTTGTGTTTTATTTACTGTATATGCATTTTATGTGTTACTGGGGAGATTATGGGACTTTTATTTTATTTATTTAATTTAATTTAATTATGTTATAAAAAGTTTTAATTTTTTTTTTTAACTTTTTTACATTTTCTACTTCTTGGCTTGAATAAGCTGCGCATGCTCAGTTACTTACAGTTACTTACAGCCGGGTCCTGCCAGGAAGGCAGGACCCGGCGAGAAGAGGAGCCGACAGCCTCGGGTCACTCGTCGGGACCCGGGGCAGCGGCAGGAGGGATCGGATCCCCCGGTAAGCACACCGGGGGGGGTCCGATCCACGGGGGACACACTTGCACGCCGCGGTCATGCTTGACCGCGGCATGTAAGGGTTTAAACACCCGGGATCGGAGTTTTTCCGATCCCGGGTGTTAGTGCCGGGTCTGGGCTGTGATATCACAGCCCGACACCGGCACTAAACTGACCCGATGTCCCGAAATCTTCTTCTGACGCGGCGCCGTAGAAAGGCGTCGCGTCAGAAGAAGTACCCTTAATGACCGCTGTAGAATCCCGATAGGGCGGTCATTAAGCGGTTAAATCGTTATGATTTGATTCGCTTCTTATTGAATTTTCTCTGAAATTTTGGCAAACCATGTCAAATCGAATTTACATCTCTAGTCCTGAGCTTCCATAATAGGCTGTGTGCTGAATGGGTTAAGGAATTTCCAATATTTATATGAAAACACTCTTTTACATTTTGTCCCTTATGGTTATTCTTTGTTGTTCCACTATTTCCATTCATTTCATATTCTTTTTATTCCACATTTATGGAATAGAGGTGTATAAAGATTTATTGAAGTCTTCCCAGATACTATAAATCCATATCAAGGTAAATTGGATGTGATTACATGAGTGTTCTGCCTACAGAGGATCATACTTCATCTGGAGGGGCAGTATATATTCTCAAAAGCTCACTGTGAGGTGTTTTCTAGTTGAGTATAATTCAACACATGTAGAAATGTGGAATAAAAGTGATGTATTGAAAAACTCTTAAATATAATGGATGAATAATATCACCAAATCATAAATCAGCACATTTTATAAGGAAAATATATTGATACTTAGTCATAAACTATGGAAAATTGCATATATTATTACATTGTATTGAAGCCAATGAAGGCAATGCCAAGGAGGAAATGGCAACATTTAAAGTCTCCTAGATGAAATGCATTTTGGTTTACAATTATTTCCAATGTATAGAATAGCATATTTTTTCCTATTACTTTCCTATCTCTGAATACATTTTTCCTAAGTTTATTTTTTGTTTAACTAATTGTTACAGTTACAGTTTTTACTTTATTGGTTTAAAGTCCTATTTTGTAAAAGTGTCTCCTACACATAGGGGTAAAATGAAGACCATACACAGTGTAAAAGTCCATGCATTCTCTGCTGGGGACTCTGGGTAAGGCTACATTTACACGACCATCATGGGGACATATATGTACGGCCACGAGCCTGTGGTCGCATTTATGCGCCCATACGCGGCAATAGGCTCCGGGTGGTGGTATGGTGCCGCATCATACACGGGGAAAAGATAGAATATATTCTTTCTTTCCCCTTGTGAACGGCTGTGCACCATGCATCCCAATGGAGATGGGTGCGCAGCTCTCACCCCTCCTCCTCTCCATACATTAGCGTGCATGTAGCCTATGGAAAATACAGACATGTTTTTCTGGGTGGAAAAGGAAAACTCAACCTCCAGCATTACCGCAAATATGTCAGCTCACTCTACAAAAATGTCTGACTTTCAAGAAGCCTTGTGACATGACATGGAGTATTAGCGCAACTAGAGAGTCTTTTCCAAATGAAATGCTCAACTCTAGATAGCACTTTCTCCATGTTATATGCTAATACACAGGGACCACTATAAATAGGAAACTGATGGCTAGATGAGAGGTCATTAATGTAGAGCATAAAGGAATCCATTCTTTCACGGACCACATTAAATTTGTTCAGGCTGTGTTTAAAGTTTATTATTTATTATCTATCCTCCAAAGGTCAGAAAAGATATTTAGGAACTATATTTTCACATTGTTTTCTTCTTACATATGGCTTTTTCCTTGTTTTAGATAGACCTAGCAGCAGACAAATAACGCCAACATTCCGGCAATCATGTGTGTAATCACGTAATTGCCAGGGAGAATAGATGTGGCAGACCCATATTCTCTGCCCATCGCTTTTGTGACCGCTGTATATGAAGAAATGAGGAAGACACAAGCAGTGAATACTGTTTCTCCAGGAGCGGCACACAACATTGAACCAGATATATGACTGCCCGATCACACAGGCAGCCTTCTACAGCCCTTAATATGGCTTGAGGAACCTGGACTGTCTGCAATATAAGGCAGATGGTCATTAATCTGTCCACCTCCCTTTTAAGGTACAGTAAAGGTATGTAATTTTGCAAATATTGAATGTTAATGGAATTTTTACATTATGCAAGTGATGAATGGCTGCTCATATGATTGTTCATAACTTATGATCATTCATGCAGTTAATTTCCCCGGTTAATGCAGAAAGATAAGCTTCCATCTCAGGACAATCTTTAATCCTAATCAGCTTAGATATAACTATATGTAAATGACACTTAACTTGGAGAATAGTTAAAATAGGGGAGTCCTGCACAGAAGTTTCATGAATAAATGTGTACCATTGTGCCATTCATATGAACAGTGCTAGGCTGCAGAAACAACTCCTTCACATTTATGTGAACTTATTTTAAGCGGAAGACATTTCTGCAACTAATTTTCTGCATGTGAATAACTCTTTGTATTGCAATATTACTACGTTACTCCTGGTATCCAGATTAAATATTTGTAAATGAAGTTCACCACTTACTTATTTTATCCAGTAATAAAAATAGTGGTCCAACATGCAAAACTATAAACTATAGATAATATGTAAAATATAGTGTAAATAGTCAATCCCATTAGCACCAATGTTATATTTACTTGTAAAATATGTTGCTCTGTAATGAAGAAATGCCTTAATGTAGTCCATTTTATGAAAGAATATGCCTAATAAACAGATACTGTTTATTAATGTAAAGACATTGACCTTTAAACCATAAATCTGGTACTGTGTATAGAGAAAACACTTTTCTAAGACATACGTAGCATGCATTTTGTTTACAGTAGAAGTTCACACTGTTTATGCGACAGAAATGCCCAGTATAAATGGAGCACAGTTCCACTAAAATGGACTGAGTGTTCTCAGTGTAGTCTTATTTGGACAGAACATTTCATTTGGCATAACTTGGTGGCCTTTCCTGAAGTACTGGACTGGGCAAGCACTGAGTATGTCTATTCAGCTGAACTCAGTAGAACAGAATATAAACAGTAGATACACCCTAGTGAGAAAGGAGGTGCAATTCCCATGTAAACAGAGAATCTGGTATATAGCTCTGGTCAATGATGCTTATTGTGGGAAACAGCTCAGCTGACACATATAGGCTCACACGTTTTATTTTCCATACATGGTGTATTGTAGCTTCTTAATATAGACATTAACCATCATGTTCTATAAAAGTTCCCTTAATTATGCGAGGTTCGCTACACTGTCAGAATTTTCATAAATATGTTAATGGATTTTCTGTAAGTGTTTATTAATTTCATTTAAAGTAATTCTGTTTCCTACTTTAATATTTATGTCCTCACTTAACCACTTTCTATCACTTTCTTTCAAAGTTTACATCATTTGATGCTTATATGTCTGTGGTAACAAAATGGAGGGACAATTTATATGGTTTATTTTTATAACAAACCACAATATGATTTCCCATGACTCATACAGTAACTTCTGCTTTTAAACTGGATATCACGTTAGTGTTCACCTGACTAAAACTTTTATTGTAATATTCAATCCAGGCCTCAAGATAATATCCATCTTACACACAAGAGAAATTAGCTGTATTAGGATCCCTATTAATATGTTATTTGTAGAAATAAAAGTAATCATGTCATGTCATAAGTGAAAACATTTATTAACTTTGTAACATTTAGTAATTTAGCTAAGGGCTTATTCACATGTGCGTCTGTGGGGACGTACATGCATGGCGCCGGTCCGTGCCGCACACCGCAAAAAGATAGCGCAGGTTCTATCTTTCGGCGAGTGTGCGGCCGTGCGCCGCTGTTTTCTATGGAGGGAGGAGGGGTCACCTCCTCCTCCTCTCCAGCACATGGCGGTATGCTCGCACGGCGGGCATACCGCGTGTGTATGCACCCTAAGGTAAAGGAAAATATATCAAGTTTATTTAGCTTGTGCTGGATAAAGACTATTGGGGTAGCACGGTGTCTTAGTGGTTCGAATTACAGCCTTGCGGCACTTGGGATCAGGGTTCAAGTCCCAGAGTTGACATCTGCAAAGAGTTTCTATGCTCTCTCCGTGTTTGCGTGGGTCTCCTCTGGGTCCTCTGGTTTCCTCCCACACTCCAAAACATACTGGTAGACTGATTAGATTGTGAGCCCCATTGGGGACAGGGACCAATTTGACAAGCTCTGCGCAGCACTGCGTAATCTGCGTGCGCTATATAAATAAAGAATTATTATTATTGTCGAAATGTCACAAATAGTTGATCATTCAGAAAGTCTCTAATTCACTGAAAAGTGAGTGCTGCTATTTCTTCTATTCTCCAAGTTTATTTTTTGCTTTAAGATTAATATTATTTTTAGTTTTTGAAACTTTGTGTTCAACACAGTACCTTATCAAGCAGATTAAAACCTTGCTCAGCATGTCCCAGTGCGGTCTATTTTGAATTTCATATGCAAATGTGTTTGAGAAAAACAATAAAGGTTAAGCTCTCCCTGCCTAATAATGCCTCCTGCTTTGTAATTAACATTGCTGAATGATGAATCACTAGCCAGCACTCCTGTAGGACACAAGGATATGAATCTGACAAGTGGGGAGGGGGTTTCCAAGACAGAGAGAGCTTGACTTCAACACTGAGATGAAGTCAACTAATTAGGAAATTGATTAAGTGTTAATTTTTATTTTTATGAAACTTGGATCCTTGATCATAGACGGAACATGATCTGGAAGATGTTAGGCCCCCTGCATACAATTGTGCTTGGTATGTGGAAATGGACCTGTGTGATTGTCAGATTCCATGGACCAAGCACAATGCAGTGGATGGGAGTTTGTGCATCATAGAGAAATATGATGCAAGGCACCCCTTTCTGCTGGCTGGACAGCAGTACTAGCACTACTATACTTGTTACAGTCTCAGTGATGCTTTTTGACTGGAAAAGGGGAGTCCTTGCATAATATTTCTTTATGATACAAAGACTCCTTTTCATTGCACTGTGCTCAGTCTGTGAGATCTGACCAGCACACTTGACTGTTTCTTACAACTTAGCAGATTCATGTGCAGTATCCTTAATCTGGTAAATGAAGTGCTAGCATTTGTTCACTACAAAAAGGGGCATGTCATAAAATGGGCCACGTGCACCAAAATCATGAGGCAAAAAAATTGATCTAAAGTGTGTCCACCAACAGTTGTGATAATTTAAGACAAAGTATAAAACATGTTCCAAATGTATTAAATAGGACATCTAACCTTCATTTTTGTTAAAAAAAAGTCTGTAGTTTGTCGATGAGTAATAACCATTTCCTGGGCCTAAACCTCTCATGAAAGCATCTTTAAGACCTGCAATTTAGGAACTGCTGGCAGTTCTAAAAGCACCAGAGAAATGCTTTTCCATCCCTTAAAGCTGTTTTAGAAAGATATCTTTTACAAGAACAATTTTTGAAGCAAAACCATGGAAAATAGCTGCATTTAGCATTATGGTGTTTTCCTGGTGGAGCTAACCCACAGATGGTTCTGGAAAGGAGTCACGAAGATAAAATAAAATGGCAACGCTTTTTATTCTCACAATCATGGTCCTATGACCCAGGTGTAGTTTAAACTACATAAAAAAATTGTATCCCTAATTATGCACCTACTCATTATGCCGAAATACTTAAAGTCCAAATGTTTGCAACTCTGCACCTTGAATGCTCAGTAATAATTATTGTGATAGGGGCTCTCACTGCAGGTTTTTTTCACATCATCCGGCCATCTCGTGTCTTGTATATTGCATGATTTTTGTTTCAACGTGGTTCCCCCCTTGTTTTGTCGTATAACTTTTAAAACATTTTTTTCATTAAAAATGTAGCTATTATGACAGTTTGACATACATGAATGCTGGATCTCAAAAGTTTTTCTGTTTTGACGATGGCCACTGGAAGTCAGACCAGCGTATTGAATTCTGTGCACTCCACCACCTACTGAACCACGTTCCTGCTTGCGGTGAGTCGAAAACTTTTTTCCGGTGGTGAATCCCATAACTAAAAAAGTGCACAAATGCCACTTTTTCGCATTTGGGAACACATAAAGATTTTCCGATCAAAGGGTCGTACAGCCCTCAATTTGGTATCAATTAAAACATCTGCTCATCTTGCAAAAAATGACAACCTACACAGCTCCATATACCAAAGTATGAAGTTATTAGCATCAGAAGATGGCAAAACAAATTTGTTTTGTACACAAGGTGTTTCATTTTTGAAAATGTATTAAAACACAACAAAACCTGCATTAATTTGGTATCCCCGTGATTGGACGTATCATTTGGAGCGCACAGTGAAAACCGTAAATACCAACCCCACAAGAAAATGGTGCAAATGCTTTTTTTTCACCAATTTCACCACATTTGGAATTTTTTCCCAGTACAAGGCATGGAATAATAAATACCATCAATAAGAAGTACAGGCGGTCCCCTACTTAAGAACACTCGACTTACATACGACCCCTAGTTACAAACGGACCTCTGGATTTTGGTAATTTGCTGTACTTTACTCCCAGGATACAATGATCATATATGATAGTTATCACAGGTGTTTCTAATGAAGCTTTATTGTTAATCCTGGTTCTTATGACAACCCAACATTTTTAAAATCCAGTTGTCACAGAGACCAAAAAAGTTCTGGCTGGGATTACAATGATAAAATATACAGTTTCGACTTACATACAAATTCAACTTAAGAACAAACCTACAGTCCCTATCTTGTATGTAACCTGGGGACTGCCTGTACAATTTGTTATGCTGAAAATAAAATCTCACATAGCTCTGTAAGATATTCATTTTGTTTTATTGTTTACTTCTCTTGAAAATTACATAGCAATAAACAACCATACTTGTTTCCTAAAGACACTTAAGATATAAAGTCCCCAAGACACCCTGAGGAGCGCAAATACAAAAGCCCTAAGAGAACTGGAACCGCTCCTGTAGGAACTAAAAATTGTCTTCTTGGCACAACTTTGCCATCAGTCATTCAGCTCATAAAAACGTAATTGCCCTTTTTGCAGATTTAAATTAGTGTAAATTGATGATTTTAGCATTTGTACAGTTGAAACACTATTAGACGACTAAGAATAGATTACTTTACAGAAGCCAAAGGTAATAAACAGCTAAGAAATTGCTCTTAATATTATAAGCCACTGTCTAGATTATTGTTATTTCTGTATTATGTCATGGAATTGACAGTGCCAAACAGTTCTTCTTAAAACTGACTGCCTGTCAAAGAAAGGCAATGATTAGAGAAGAAACTGGTACAGACATACCAATAGGTGCGGTCAACCTTTTCAAAGGTTCCTTTGGATGTTATTACTGATATAGTGTCGTATGTCACTTTATATTTACCAAGTTTGGCAAATTTTAGTTTGGCTTGGATATTTATGTATGTACATTGGCTGCTACTTAAGTCTTCATGGCTATGATGAATACATGTAATGAAAGAGTCACGCCTAACAGCTAGATAGAGTAATGGGATGTGGCTTTTGGCTAGTCTTGCCTATAATTCAACACATTTTAAAGTCTCATTTTTTTTAATCCTTCCTAGTCAATACTTCATATCCGGCAGAAATAAGGAATGTGCTCATGTGCAATAGAGAATGCAGGGATGGCTCTACAGGACATTTCATTGGATAATACAAAGTTGTAACCTTTAAGAGGTGATGTAAAAATATAACCGTAGAAAATAGATTAAACAATAAAGCTTATGATTGAAATAAAAAAAAATTATGAAGAATGGAGTAAAGGAATTATTAAAATTAATATTATTATTAAAATGTATAAGTGTAAGAAAGTCTTTTCTTAACAATAAATAAATGTGACCTCTGCCCCTCAGGAGAGGTTTAAAAAAGACATTCTACTGAAACACAATAAATGGGATTCACTACACTAAGGCCTCATGCACCAACCGTCTGGGCCAAGCTTGCAGCCGTACATATATCCCCCATAGACAGCTATGGCGCCCCGGCTCAGTACTGTTCTGGCAACTATTTTCCATAAAGAGGGGCGGGGTGAGCAGGGCTCACATCCTCCTCCTCTCCCGTGCACCTACGTATGCCCACCCGGGTACAGAGAGACAATTTTAGTTTTATATCTGTGGCCATTGAGTCTCATCCTCAATGATTGGGTCATCATAGTTCATGATCTACTTGATCAATTGTGACAGTGGCCACAATATCGATTAAGTGTTTAGGAGTTTCAGATCCTTAACATGTGCCACCCTGTTTTTGAAGGGACAGAGGCTACTGGGGAGGATACTAGCCTGGTCGGGCTATGGGAGCTAAGGATGATCCAAGCCCTTGCAGCCTCTGCACTTCATTTATATATTACAAAAATAAAGTTTTTGACAAGTTAGATTAGCTTCAAGATTATTAAATTACAGATTAGGACAGAGGCAGGCAGGAGGAATCTACCATAAGATCTACTTCTGATGGTAGATTGACCATGATAGGTTTACTTTACCAACAGACCTGACAGAATATTAAAATTACAGGTTAGGGGGCACCTGGGTAATGGTGACCACAATATGATTTTGTATTATGGTATACTAAGATGACTACTAGTGGGGCAACAGACATTCTAGTCTTCATAATGGCAAATTTGGACAATGCTCTCAAAAGCAAAAGCACCCAAAAAAAGGAAAATATTTAAAAATATTCTTAAAAACACATACCATATGGAAAAAAGCAAGAAAACAATATAAGAAACAATATAAAAGCAGTGTTGTTAAGTTGTATGGTAATGCAAGCAATAAACCAGAAAGAAAAGGCATTTAAGTTAAATAAAGGCAGCAAAAATAGAGACTGAAGGAAATATTGCCAAGGAAATAAAATAAATTATTTTTACAAGTAAATAAATGACAAAAAATAAAGACTTTGGACCCTCTGAGAAATAACCTGATGATGATGGAGCGAGATGAGGAAAAGAAACAATTAATTGAATGTCATTTTCACAACTGTTTTTATCCAGGAAAATACAGGATAAATGTAAATTCTCTTTAATTGCTAATAGTTTAACCCCGGAAGAAGTGCAGTGCCATCTCAAAACCACTAAAATTGGCAAATCATTGGGTCCAGATGGTATACACCCTCGGGTGCTGCATGAATGATGTAATGTGATAGATAAACCATTGTTTTTAATATTTGAAGATTAATTAAGGGCAAGTTCTGTTCCACAGGACTGGCGCCTAGCAAATGTGGTGCCAATTTATACTAAAGGATCAAAAAAGTGATCCTGGAATTTACAAACCTGGGAGTTTAACTTTGGGGTTTGTTATAGGTGCTCTACTTGAATATCTCACTGTACATAACCTTATAATCCAGTATCAGCATGGGTTTATGAGGGACTGTTACTGTCAGACCAATCTGATTAGCTTCTATGTGGAGGTAAGTTCTAGACTGGATCTGTGGGAGGTTTGTTGGTTTGTGTTGCCTTGCTGTACAGCAGTCCTTTGGTTCTGGTTGTCACCTGGCATTTTAATGTTTTATGGTTCTTTGTAATTTTAATCATGTATAATACAATTTTATATTTATTAGGGTATGTTCCATCTTTGTATTTCTTTTTTGGTAGTCTATAGACAGAGCTAAATTTATAAAAATCAACATCTCTCTTTATGTGCAGACGGTGGGTTCAAACATTATAACTGAATAATAGTTAAATAACTGCCAGACTTGTTGCCTCCACCAAAAAAAACATACATATTTGAAAATGGTACTGTTATAAAGTCTAACATGTCCAAAAAAAGCTTTCAAGTAGCTATATAGACCAAAAATTTAATGTGTTCTTCCACTTGGAAAATGTCAAATTATTGATTTTCTTCTCCACATAACTGGGGATAAATTTTTATTCTCCAAAATTAATAGGGGATAGTCACCCCAAAATAAAGTAGTATCACTGAAAAATGGATCTCATGCTGCTAAAAATCATGCAAAAATTAAACCCTCACATGGCAATATTAGCAGAAAAACAAATATTTCTTAGCTCACAAAATTACTCCCATGAACTAACTAAAATACACTACATTCTAGAGGGAAAAATTTGTCTGCAGCATTTCCCCTCTTCCCTACTGTGTCCGGCTGTGCATTCTTACAACATGTAACATTTACATGTGGGGTGTCTCCATACGCAGGAGAAATTGCATAACAGATTCTATGTGTAAATTTTAGGGCTAAATGAACATATTGGGGCAGATTTATCAAGCTGTCTAAAAGTCAGAATATTTCTAGTTGCCCATGGCAACCAATCACAGCTCAGCTTTCATTCTACCAGTGCTCATGAATATTTTAAGGGGAGCTGTGATTGGTTGCCATGAACAACTGGAAATATTCTGACTTTCAGACAGCTTGATAAATCTGCCCCATTATGATGCTTGAGAAAGGGACGGCACCTCAAAATGTAATCAGAGTCAGCGTCTCTCATGGCTAACACCCCTTTGTGTCTAGCGAACTATATAGGTGGACATCCTTCTAGGGACTTTTAGTAAGTCTAAATGGACCATCAAAATAAAATATCCAGACATTTGAAATATGATGAAATCATAAAGCACACATATGTGAAATGTTATTTAGCAACTAATTCGAGTGGTAAAATTAGAAAAATAATTTAGAATTTAAAAAAATCACGATTTTTTTCAAAAATTTTGCCAATTTTTTTAAATTTATCTTTGGATTTTTTTAAATTTGACTTTGGACCCCCTGAGAAATAACCTGATGATGATGGAGCGAGATGAGGAAAAGAAACAATTAATTGAATGTCATTTTCACAACTGTTTTTATCCAGGAAAATACAGGATAAATGTAAATTCTCTTTAATTGCTAATAGTTTAACCCCGGAAGAAGTGCAGTGCCATCTCAAAACCACTAAAATTGGCAAATCATTGGGTCCAGATGGTATACACCCTCGGGTGCTGCATGAATGATGTAATGTGATAGATAAACCATTGTTTTTAATATTTGAAGATTAATTAAGGGCAAGTTCTGTTCCACAGGACTGGCGCCTAGCAAATGTGGTGCCAATTTATACTAAAGGATCAAAAAAGTGATCCTGGAATCTACAAACCTGGGAGTTTAACTTTGGGGTTTGTTATAGGTGCTCTACTTGAATATCTCACTGTACATAACCTTATAATCCAGTATCAGCATGGGTTTATGAGGGACTGTTACTGTCAGACCAATCTGATTAGCTTCTATGTGGAGGTAAGTTCTAGACTGGATCTGTGGGAGGTTTGTTGGTTTGTGTTGCCTTGCTGTACAGCAGTCCTTTGGTTCTGGTTGTCACCTGGCATTTTAATGTTTTATGGTTCTTTGTAATTTTAATCATGTATAATACAATTTTATATTTATTAGGGTATGTTCCATCTTTGTATTTCTTTTTTGGTAGTCTATAGACAGAGCTAAATTTATAAAAATCAACATCTCTCTTTATGTGCAGACGGTGGGTTCAAACATTATAACTGAATAATAGTTAAATAACTGCCAGACTTGTTGCCTCCACCAAAAAAAACATACATATTTGAAAATGGTACTGTTATAAAGTCTAACATGTACAAAAAAAGCTTTCAAGTAGCTATATAGACCAAAAATTTAATGTGTTCTTCCACTTGGAAAATGTCAAATTATTGATTTTCTTCTCCACATAACTGGGGATAAATTTTTATTCTCCAAAATTAATAGGGGATAGTCACCCCAAAATAAAGTAGTATCACTGAAAAATGGATCTCATGCTGCTAAAAATCATGCAAAAATTAAACCCTCACATGGCAATATTAGCAGAAAAACAAATATTTCTTAGCTCACAAAATTACTCCCATGAACTAACTAAAATACACTACATTCTAGAGGGAAAAATTTGTCTGCAGCATTTCCCCTCTTCCCTACTGTGTCCGGCTGTGCATTCTTACAACATGTAACATTTACATGTGGGGTGTCTCCATACGCAGGAGAAATTGCATAACAGATTCTATGTGTAAATTTTAGGGCTAAATGAACATATTGGGGCAGATTTATCAAGCTGTCTGAAAGTCAGAATATTTCTAGTTGCCCATGGCAACCAATCACAGCTCAGCTTTCATTCTACCAGTGCTCATGAATATTTTAAGGGGAGTTGTGATTGGTTGCCATGAACAACTGGAAATATTCTGACTTTCAGACAGCTTGATAAATCTGCCCCATTATGATGCTTGAGAAAGGGACGGCACCTCAAAATGTAATCAGAGTCAGCGTCTCTCATGGCTAACACCCCTTTGTGTCTAGCGAACTATATAGGTGGACATCCTTCTAGGGACTTTTAGTAAGTCTAAATGGACCATTAAAATAAAATATCCAGACATTTGAAATATGATGAAATCATAAAGCAGACATATGTGAAATGTTATTTAGCAACTAATTCGAGTGGTAAAATTAGAAAAATAATTTAGAATTTAAAAAATCACGATTTTTTTCAAAAATTTTGCCAATTTTTTTTAAATTTATCAACCAAAATGTAAAGCACAAACTTTCTCAAAATCACTTTGGTATGTTAAAGTGTTCAAAATTTTTGAAAACCATATAAAGCAACACGTATCAGATAAATAATAAACAAAACAATCATTCTTGGCGCATCGCTATGGTGGAGGAGAAAGGTTAAAATTCAAATTCCATATATAATAAAATAAATAATAATTATTAAAGAGGTAACATGTTTACAGATAAGTCTGCACCACATTAAAAGGAAAAGAAGAAAATGGACCACAGGAGCGAAGAAGCCCAACCAAGTTCTCTAGGTGGCACTTCATTGTGTGTGTGCATTAAGAAGGGTTATTTGGCACATGCAATCAGATTTTGGTGCATCGGCGCTGGCTTTCACTTGACAGAAATTGGGGGTGTGGCCATCGGACAACCCGACTGATTTGGACTAAGTGCAGGAGTTAAAATTCAAATTGTGTCGCAAGATGTCCACTTACATACACAGGGAAGAAGAAGGTGAACCCCGGCGGACCTGATCGGAGAAGCAACACATGCAGGATATCGCATGATCTTAGTGAATCGTGGCAGACTTCATCCTCATTGGACAACGCACCTCGGGGATCGTGTAGTGACCAGGTAAGTAAATGTGCCCCAATAAGTTTGAGGTTTCCCAATGTAAAAATCCACTGGAGTTCTCTTTTCTTTAACAGACGTTCCCTGTGGAACATGATCAATGATACGAAACCTCAAATCCTTTGCTACGTGGTCCGTCTCAAAAAATTATTTAGGGACCGAAAGGTCACATGTATGGTGTAACAGTGCAGATTAATCTGTGGTTTAAATTCTAGTGTGGTTTCCCTCACATACAATAATGCACAGGGGCAACTCAAATGGTAAATCTACCAATTTATCTATGTATTTCACAGAATTTCACAGCTTGATAGTCCAATATGGTAAAGAAATGAATGCAGGAATCTTTCTATTCATGACATCACTGACACCCCGAAACAAGAAATAGCACTTTACAAATATAGTCTATATTTCACAAGCTTAGAATCTTTAAAACATGAAGAAACGTTCCTCGATTTACTTTCCAGCACACATTAAATCCTACGCTTTCATTTTATTACAAGAGTAAGCACAGAACTTCTTTTCTACATGCATGTACCACTTGATTTTGGCAATTCTTTGCAACATCTTTCTTTTTGGTTTGTTATAATTGGAGTCAATTTGGTAATGATCACTGGCATTTTGTGGTTAGCCACCATCTCACTCCTCGTTTTGTGGCAGAAGCACATAGAGCCTAATCTGTAGTCAAAAAATAACTTTCATGGAAACATTATTTCATGTGTTCACATGATTGAAAATAAATGAAAAAAAAATCTAATTTTAAACCACGTTCTTTGGTTCATTGGTATTTTCCAAATTTAAGCTTGTATGGTTTCCAAGATATTAAAGGTCAATACATTAAACACCTTTCATAATGTGTTAAAACACTTCTATAAAGCCCTGTATAGACTATAAAAAGAAGGTTATGCAGATTGAGATTTACAAAGCTGCTTTTTACTTAAGGACTCTTAAAGAATTATTTATTCTATTATTTTAACAAAAATTGGGTTATGACTTATTTTTTAATATGATGCAATATTTTTCTTGAAAAAAAATTGTTTTGACATTTGGGAATCAAATCTTAGTGCTGTTTGCAATAGAATTTTTAGAAAACGATCATTTTTCTATTAATTCCTACAAAATAAACGCTTCCCACATAGGAATATAGATCCAAAATAGAGACCCACCAGGATGGTAACATCAAAAATATATTCTTTGTGGTGGTATGTGTGGGTGCTTATTTTAACAAAATATTCTTTGTGGGAAGTGATGAGCAGGTCTGAACTGCCAAATTCGGGTCTGTACCGAATTTGATGGATGAACCCTAAAGCCAAACGTGCTGCTGATCGCATTTCAGGTTCGTGTTTGGAGTAAAATCTGGTTGATTGACTGTTGAGTTGTGTGTGGTCAAGATAATCCCATAGAAGTTAAAGCACTGTCTGTCATGTAATTGACTAATGCTTCAACTTTCCTGTCATTCCCCATTCAAACTGCAAAGCTGCCTCAGACAAAAGTCATGGAGCAGTCACTCATGCTGTATGATGACTCTCCTAGCTGGGAAACTGTGGCCAATCCACCTGCCACTGTCTCAGACACAGAGTTGCAAGATTCTCCAGACCTTGTGCGAGAGGATGAGAGGAGAGATCTATGATCATGATTGAATCCAACTGCCAACTGCTGTGGATTTCTGCGTAGTGCAAAAAGAGAAGGAGGGGAGATGTGAGGGCTCAGTGGTAGAAGATATGAGGGGTTATGATGAGGTCCTAGACCCTACATGGGTGGAAGGCAGTGATAGTTCAGATGAAAAGGTGATGGTCAGGAAACCCCAGGCAGCCAGAATGCACAAGACAGAATAATGCAAATGTAATCTACACAGTCTGCCACCAGTCCCTAATGCACAGCCAAATAATTAACAATTTGAGCTCCTTATTTATGACCAGGCACCAGCAAGGTTACAATGAGCGCACAAAAAAAAATCTGCAGGCAAATAAGGCTTCCTCTGCTGCTTTGGTTGGCTCAGTCTTTACCACTACCTCCAGAGTGACAAGGCCACCCCACAAAGGGAGGAACTGACACTACCAGCAGCAAACTGTCAGCTTTCAATCCCCCAAATAATGGAGACAAAGATAGAGTCTGGGCCATTTCACTCCCAAGCTTTGGTCCTTAATGGAAGCATTTCCAAAATTGCTAGCATTTAAAACGCAGGTTGATGGACAGCTTTAAAGATCTGATGGAGGGTGGCTTTGGGCCAAGCCAGGTTGATGCACATCCCTTGCCTTGTGCATGTGTTGAGCCTGGTGGTGCAAAGGTCCATGGTAAACTACACAGACCTGGCGGAGCTGCTGCTTATAGTGTGTGTTGTGTGTTCACAGTTTCCGTGTTTAAACCCTAAACCCCACATATGTGATGTACCAACTAGGTGTATTTCTAATTTGCATATCATGGAAATGGTGTGTGAGCAACAGCAGGCAATTGTTGAATCCCAACCCTAGAGTGCCCCGGTGAGTCGTTATAGTGACCAACAGCACTTCGCCACCAATAGCTAGGCCTCCATGAGGGATATTTGTTCATTGCTTCCAATATGCAATCAATATGGTCAGCTCTAACAGTATCATCATTAGTGCTATCATCTCCATCTTTTGCCTGCTTGATAAAGTCCATCTGCCTATGACAGAGGATGTAATGGTGACACAAAAGGGAGTCAGGCCAGTCCTCGAATGACTTGCAGGGTGGGTTCTGGTGTGTGCCATGGGTGGATGGATTCTGAGAAGGTGAAGGATTATTTATAGTGGAAGAAAAAGGTGGAAAAATAATTGGTAGGGTTACATGTCGAGAGAGGACTGGGTCGAGGATGTTTCCCTTATTGTTGGAGGATTGGAGAGTTGTAAAAGCCCTAGAGAGACTAATACCCAACCTCCAAAGCTTCAAACCTGCTCAAAAAACTATTTCATTTGGCAGACCTATCACATTCCCTAACTGTATGCAACTTTAACTCTTTTTATTGATCACTTCTCTGAACTTCTTCTCCATCTGTTATAGAGGTACCAAGCTATAAACTTCTCTGCAGTCCCATTAACCTTTGTATATAAGTTAGCAACTGATGACTGGTTCAAGCAGCAGCATTTTTATTTATTCAATTATTTTCATTTCTCTCTCCCTCTTGTGTCAACCCTGAATCCTCATAGACTGTAACTCTTGTGAGCTGTTATTATTGTAATGTCTCATTTTATTTGTAAATTTTGGCCATAATGTGTATAGCGCTATGGAATTTGATGGCGCTATATAAATAAAGATTATTATTATTGCTCGACAAGAGGTCAGTTATAGCACTGGCCAGCAAGGGGACACTTTTGGAGGAGGATGAGGAAGAGGTGAAGTTTTCCTCACAGGGAGGGGACATCAAGAGCAGCTCACAGAGTGTGGATGGGGAGATGCAGAGGAGGAAACACTTCACAACAAGGAAAGCTTGTCCTTGCCCCTGTGCAACCTGGCCCACATGAGATATTATATTCTCTAGTGCCTGGAGCGTATTGGTGTAGGCACTAGTGGTGAAGTTCCCATATGACATTGAGAGCTCAGTGACAGCATGGGGGAGAGAAGAATGAAGTTGTATATGCAAAAAGAACACCAGTACCTCCTCAAGTGGGAGAGTGAGCATTTCCACAATGTGGAATGCCATGTTTAATTCTACTCAACATTCACCATCGGATATGGCACGTAGTAGGAGGCAGACTGTGAATCACATGGTGGAAGATTATCTGTACACATGTCTAATGGTACTGAAGGAGTCCTCCCTGTTCAATTTCTGGGTAGGAAAATTGGATATGTGGCCTTGCTGGTGCTTTCCTGCCCTACAGAAAGTGTGCTCTAGACCACCAATGGTGCAGAGAAATGGCCTAGAAAGTAATTACTACAGTTTACTAAGCTAGCAGAAAAACTACTGACAGAAAGAGACCGAGAAAGGAAAAGGCTACAACAAAATCAGACGACAAGTTTTTAGGAGTCTGCTGTTTGAGTGATTGACACATCATAGAACAAATTATGGAGCCACAGCTTAAAGCACCAAAAAATTTACTAAAATTAAAGTGGTTTTCCCATCTAATTCCAGGTTAAGGACTACTATTCCCAAGATCCAGTCCCAGAAGTAGGATCGGCATCAATCATCTATTATGACATATACTGTGGAAGAAAATGATACATCACTTTGTCATAAATTGATAGCATTGTGCAAATAAAAATGACATTGTGTTCACTCATATCCTCTTTAAATTATATAACATTTTGTTAGAGTTCAGAATGACATTTTGCTTAGAGATCAGAGATACATGTGTGAGAAAAGTGAAAATGTTTTATTGATGTCATAAAATAATATATCAAAATTAAATACTTATTCAACCCCTTTTGGAGTATTGCAATAAAACTTACAAGACAATTTCTTTTAAGTTGTAAACTAACTTCATTGGCATTTACAAGTCTGTCCTTTTAAGACCAGACAGTTCTCAGTTGCCCGTGAATCAAATAAAGAATTTCTTTCCCGCCTGAGTTAACACAATTACAGTCTGAATTTTGTTGGCTTTGCAAATAACTGGCATGACTGACTTTTGCCACTATATCCTCTGTTTAACAACCTGTCTTATTTGAAATAATATATAGAAAAGAAATAATATCTACAGTTGTTTCAGATATGTAAAGGAACTGTATAATTAAGCAACCATAAATATAAACAACCTCAGAAATAATAGTGCTTGGAACTCTATTCCTAACTCTATCCGCTACATTCTGTGGGGCCTGCTGGAAAATTGATGACGTTACTGCTTTGAAATGTATTGGTGAAGCAGGTAGCCCATGGAACCCTGCTTCACCATTGTATTCAACTGTATCTGCCTCAGGACACATATAGGGGCTAAATGTCTGCGGATCACATTTCTGTCAGACTGTTCATGGTTTTCGGGATTTGCGCCGCTGGGACAGGGATTTAATTGCGGAATGTGTTGCACGCAGTTGCACCGACTTTCATGCAACAGAAGTCAGGGGCGGGCCATCGGGGAAGCAACAGATGCAGGATATCGGACGCACGATCTTAGTGAATCGCGGCACAGTGCATTGTCGTCGGACATTGCACTTTCGGGAACTCCAAGGGATCGGGTAAGTAAATATGCAGCATAGTGTTTTCCTATAAAGCAGCAGAACATCAGGGTACCAGCCAAAAGATTTGGGAGTCTCATGCTCCTGAAGAGCACAAGGTAAATTTGGAGTAAGGATGTAGTTTATGCATTTTTATTAGAGAAAGAGAGCTGCTAGGAGATGTAGGATTATTTTCTGTGCTAGGGACCACAGTGACAGTAAGGCAAAAAAATCTATATCAAGTATATTTACAGTAGATAGCAATAGAAATTGCAGAGCACAGATAGATAACAGTAGTTTAAAAATAACCTGATGCAGAGTACACAGGTAGATAGAAACATAGTCATGGCGGTCATGTAAACAGCAATACAACACATGTTGCATAATACATGACATATACAAGCTATACATGACTTATGGACACCCGACTTACAGACGACCCCTAGTTACAGAGGGACCTCTCTGCTCGATGAGAACTCTGGTGAAGCTCTCTGGATGCTTGACCAGCTGTGACCAGCTGCAAGGTGTTTGTGATGAAGCCTTATTGATAATCCTTGTTCACATGACAGCACAAATTTTTGAAAATCCAAATGTCACAGGGATCAAAATTTTTTTTGTTGTCTGGAGCTACAATTATAAAATATACAAGTCTTAATTTACATACAAATTCAACTTAAGTACAAACCTAAAGAACCTATCTTGTATGGAACCCATGGACTGCATGTGTTACATAAACTGTTAATAGAGCTGCAGTACATGTAATAGTGGTACAGTATATGTAGCCAATTAATCTATGCATATACTGTAACCGAAGCCTAAAAAATGTTAATAAAACATATTGACATTTTTTGAACATTTTTGGCAGTCTAAAATTTCTTTTAAATAACAACATATTTTCTCATAGTAAAACGTAAATCACAATACATTAGTCGGGGCATTTATATTGTATCTCAACTTCTGGATCACACAGCAGAATGGTGTCTGGGAAAGAGTATGTGAGAAAGGAAGAGGTCTTTTTTTACACAAGCCATATCTAAGGAGTATGAGATAAAGAACAATATGTAAGAGATGACCCAGGAGATGGAACATCATGGTTATCGTGGGTCTTGTACCAAGCTGCTACGGCATATCCTACAGTTCCTGTGACATAGCAGGAACTAAACAATCAAGAGAAACATGCCACTAAATGTTATCATATGGAGGTTTATTTCCTTTTTACTTACAAATAACTATGAGGAGTAAGCAGATCTGGACATTTATTTTAGTGTCCTGACCAATATTACCCTAGCTGTGTAAATCAATAAATGTGTCCATAATAAATCAGAGATCTATGATTTTAAGTGAACGTGCAGTTAAAGATTCAAGAACCTTATGTTTTTTTTTCTAAAAGTCTATTGTGTTTAGGGCCTCGTATAAAAAATAAATGGATCAAACAATTCCAACTGTCCAGTGTCCAGGCAGTAGGTTTCTCAGGTATGAGCATGTGTATGACAAATGATAAATGAATGTTCAACTAACAGAAGGGCGAATGTCTAATTTGAATGGAAGCCTTTCAATAGTGTGACTTGAAATCTGTAGTGTGGAGAGCTTATTAATCACTAGAACCAAGGTATGTGATATTACCTCTGTCATTGAAATCCAACAGAGATGTTTTCATTTGTCATTTACTATCCTTTCATGAATTACGTCACTGCTCAATAGCAGCAGGTACACTGACAATAAACTCTTCACTGACCTAGACAACAGGCATACTGACATTAACCTATTTAACTCCCTTAGATCACTAAGGGCCATATATATGCCTCATCAATGTCACAGTCCAACAGTTAACCATAGATAACTTATATGATAATGTTTATTCATTGCATAGCATGAAGGAAAGGTCTCAGTAAATTCAATTCGACCCAGTTCACAAATTTTCAGAGAAAATTTGATTCAAACTGAATCGAATCATAACATATCACGGCATGTGACATAACAGTAGGTCACATGCCGGGTGCGGATCCATGGAGAGGGCTCACGGGCTGAGCCCTCTCCATAGCCGCTAAGTCTTTGCTGCAAAGGTTTATCAGTAACACCTGCAGATTGCAGATCTCAAAAGAAATAGCGGTGCATGGGCTCAACAATCTTGCTGGGGATCATCCCTCCCTGTGACATCATTGGGGAAAGGTGATCCATCGCCATGACAGCCTCCATCGGTTTAACCCCTTCATTACAATATGCGAATGAGGAGGACATTGTAATGAATGAGGAGGGAAATCCCTTTACTGTAGTATGGCAGTATGTGATAGTATTGATCAAATAAACTAGGGTTAAAGTACAAATAAATTTGTAAAAATAAAAAAGTAAAAAGAAAATTATAATAAAAAAACCTTAAAATTCTAATTAGCCCTCTTTCCCTAGAACTGATATTAAAATAAATAAAAAGTAAAAATCATAAACATTTGAACTATTGAAAATTCAAGATATAATAATGGTTTTTCACTACGTTTAACCCCCGTAACGGAAAATAGCGTCCAAAGTCGAAAATGACACTTTTTTGCCATTTTCAAATATATAAAAAATTCTATAAAAAGTGATCAAAAGGTCATACAGTCTTTAAAATGATAGAAATGAAAATGTCATCAAAAGTTGCAAACAATTACACCACGCACAGCTCCGCACACCAAAATATAAGAAAGTTATTAGCTCCAGAAGATGGCAAAATAAAAAATAAAAAAAAGTGTACAAGAGGTTTGATTTTTGTAAATGTATGAAAATATTATAAAACCTACAAATTTGCTATACCTACTGCCATACAGTGAGGAACACTACAGGCATACAGTGAGGAATACTACCGCCATATAGTGACGAACCCTACCCCAATACAGTGAGGAACACTACTGCCATATAGTGAGGAACACTACCCCTATACTGTGAGGAACAGTACCGCTGTACAGTGAGGGACACTACGGCCATACAGTGAGGAAAACTACCTCCATACAGTGAGGAACACTGCCGCCATACAGTGAGGAACACTACCTCCATACAGTGAGGAAAACTACCGCCATACAGTGAGGAACACTACAGCCATACAGTGAGGAACACTACCTCCATACAGTGAGGAATACTGCCGCCATACAGTGAGGAACACTACCTCCATACAGTGAGGAATACTACCCCCATACAGTGAGGAACACTACCGCCATACAGAGAGGAACACTACCACCATACAGTGAGGGACAATACCCCCATATAGTGAGGAACACTATCACCATACAGTGAGGAACACTTCTGCCGTACATTGAGGAACACTACCTCCATACAGTGTAGAATACAGCCATACAGTGGGGAACGCTACCCCCATACAGTGAGAGACAGTACCCCAATACAGTGAGGAATACTACCCCCATACAGTGAGGAACACTACCTCTATACAGTGAAGAATACAGCCATACAGTATGAACACTACCCCCATACAGTGAGGAACACTACCGCCATACAGTGAGGAACACTACCCCCATACAGCGAGGAACACTACCGCCATACAGTAAGGAACACTTCCGTCATATAGTAAAGAACACTACCCCCATACAGTGAGAAACACTACCTCCATACAATGAAGAATACAGCCATTCAGTGAGGAACACTACCGCCACAGATTGAGGAACACTACCTCCATGCAGTAAGGAACACTTCTTCCATACAATGAGGAACACTACCGCCATACAGTGAGGGACACTACCACCATACAGTGAGGGACACTACCGCCATACAGTGAGGATACAGTGAGGAATACTACCCCCATACAATGAGGAACACTACCCCCATACAGTGAAGAATACAGCCATACAGTGAGGAACACTACCGTGACAGAGTGAGGAACACTACCACCATACAGTGAGGAACACTACCTCCATACAGTGAGGAACACTACCACCATACAGTGAGGGACACTACGGCCATACAGTGAGGAACACTACCACCATACAGTGAGGAACACTACCGCCATAAAGTGAGGAATACTTCCGCCATACAGTGTGGAATGCTACCGCCATACAGTGAGGGACACTACCCCCATACAGTGAGGAACACTACCCCTATACAGTCAGGAACACTACCACCATACAGTGAGGGACACTACCGCTATACAGTGAAGAATACTACTCCCATACAGTGAGGACTACTACCTCCATACAGTGAAGAATATGTCCATACAGTGAGGAAATCTACCGCCATACAGTGAGGAACACTACCGTCATACAGTGAGGAACACTGCAGCCGTACAGTGAGGGACACTACCCCCATACAGTGAGGAACACTACAGCCATATAGTGAAGAATACTACTCCCATACAGTGAGGAATACTACCTCCTGTCACGGCGAGGACACCGCCACCTCCTCACGTGACGTGGGGTGCAACTGTACGGGTTAATTTAGCCTACTCAAACTTGTGCTCACCTTTCACTCAGGACACAAATTGAGCATAAATCACACCTCATACAGCTCCAGCACGCCCCAGATCCGCTGCCACCACTTACTGCATTTATACTGGGACCAATAAGTATCATAAATCCTATTGTCCTGGAGGGGAGGAATCCCTTACCAGGATGAAGAAAAAGGCAGACTAAAAAGGATATGAAGAAATATAAGGACCTTTATTGCGTACAGTACATTTTAAAACTTGTTAAAACATCAGATGATGAAAGAGGAGGACTATAGGGGACATCACCGGACAATGCATGGAGGCCAGTGGATATATATATCAATGGGAATAGACAAACTTAAATGTTGGTGAACATACAAAAAAGAGTCTATTGAGCCACCCCCAGACGAAGGCTCAATGGAGCCGAAACGCGCGTCGGGGAAGGTGCCATCCCGGACTGTGGAGTGCGTTATCTACCTACCAGGGTAAGACATTCAGAATAGTATAACTTTATGTTAGGTGTTTAATTTACTGAATATGTACTTTCCTTTGATGTGACTCTTTTTTGTATGTTCACCAACATTTAAGTTTGTCTATTCCCATTGATATATATATCCACTGGCCTCCATGCATTGTCCGGTGATGTCCCCTATAGTCCTCCTCTTTCATCATCTGATGTTTGAGTTCGCAGAGCAAACAGGGACCAAAATTAAAGTGAAAAGCTTTAACCCCTTAACGCTCTGCGCCGTAGCTCTACGGCGCAGAGGTATAAGGGGTATATGACGAGGGCTCACGGGCTGAGTCCTCTTCATACAAAGGTGGGGGTTTTTGCATATTGCAGAAAACCCCCACTGCTAATAACCGTGGTCGGTGCTTGCACCGATCGCTGCTATTAACCCCTCCGTTGCTGCCGACAAAGTCGGCAAAGTGAAGAATATATCCATACAGTGAGGGAAACTACCGCCATACAGTGAGGGACACTACCGCCATACAGTGAAGAATACTACTCCCATACAGTGAGGGACACTACCGCCATACAGTGAGGGACACTACCACCATACAGTGAGGAACACTACCCCCATACAGTGAGGAATACTATCGTCATACAGTGAGGAACACTACCACCATACAGTGCGGGGCACTACTGCCATACAGTGAGGGACACTACCGCCATACAGTAAGGAACACTACCCCCATACAGTGAGGAATACTATCGTCATACAGTGGGGAACACTACCACCATACAGTGAGGAACACTACCCCCATACAGTGAGGAATACTATCGTCATACAGTGAGGGACACTACCACCATACAGTGAGGAACACTACCCCCATACAGTGAGGAATACTATCGTCATACAGTGAGGAATACTATCGTCATACAGTGCGGGGCACTACTGCCATACAGTGAGGGACACTACCGTCATACAGTGAGGAACACTACCCCCATACATTGAGGAACGCTACCCATATACAGTGAGGAACACTACTATAACAGTACTGCCATGTTTCTCTCTTCTTCCCATGTAACAGGTTGTACTGGCGGCCATTTTTCTAATAAAGGGGGAAAAAATTCAAAATATGTTCCCACAAATCACTGTAAACTTCGGATTTGTGACGACTCAAAGCTTTCCTGAAATTCGAATCTTTCCTGAGAATCAATTTGCCCATCTCTATTCTCCAGTCCTTGAAGAAAAGTTGTACATGAAGTTGGGGAAAAGGAGAGAAAAAAAAATGGAGGCAAGTGAAATTTTCATACCATGGCCCATGAGCCTTTAGTAATTCCCCTGTGTTGTTGAGTTACTTTGTGTAGTATTTTACCAGTCTGATACAAATGAAACAGGTGTATGGCAGCAATCATTTTTACCTTGATATCCTTTATGAAAATCTTGCGGATGAGATATATAAATATATATGTATATATTATATAATATATATATAAAATATTAATATGATTAGCTGGGGGCACTTGAGGTTAACTGTTCCTTTTTTACTGAGTAAGTAAGATGCTTAGCCAGCAAAATGTGGTGACAAAGCCTAAAGCACACTTGTCTTTATAGTCTGAAATGTCTATCTGTTTTTATAAGTCCAATGCTAATACCATGAACTTATATAATAAAATAGTCCAAACCCAAAAATCACACTTGAGTATGTTGCATTTTCAACAGACAAAGGTTGATTTTGCTTAGTGGGTTCAATGTCTACAATATGGGCCAAACTACATAGCCAAAACCACAAGGAAATATTGGAAAACAAATTTGAGAAACTTTAAAGGAGGATTACGTGTTGTGCTCTGCTGGATACATATGTGCAGTGAAAGCTTTGAAACATTTTCATTCTCAGTAATACTTTGCTTCTCCATTGACAAACCATCAATATTTCCAGTCTGAAGTTTGAGAAGCAGATGAGGAAGGGCATAATAAATTGTGTGGGGGTGTAAAATGTGTAAACATTGACATATATTGACAAAATGTGTCTTATTCAGATGCACCTGCTGCAAACTATTGCTTTTATTTTCAGTTTAGTGATTTGGCTTTATTCTTTACCACTTTAAGATGTAACAAATTAGATTTTTTTTTGTTCATTTGGAGAAGAATAAATTTTAAATTGTTTTATCAACATAGTTGTATGATTATTTTGTAGAATTGTTTTATTTTTAGGGAAAGAGGAAGAGCAATTCTGCCTCTCGAGGCATAAATAATATAGTTTTCACTTCTGGTCTGTACTCTATTAAACCACTATTAAAACCACTTTTATAAGGATTATTTTTTCCCTTTAATACATTTTATTAAGCATCAAATTACCAATAAAGTAGAACTAAAAACACTGAATAAAAGTATGCAGACATGGTCAAAGAGTCCAGATTTTGTACACTCGCTAGTGATGGCTTTAGAAAATATTATGTTGGTGGCATACCAGGTGATAAATATGGTGAAAGACAAGATGATGATCCTGCTTTCATAGAAATTCACTGAACTCTTTGGATCTTTACTCATAGTTTCAGGGTACTGGTGCTCTAAACAAAGAACATCTTGTATGCTACATTTCTGTAAGAAGACGCACAACTTGTTGAGGAGAGAGGTCAAAAGGCTAGATATGACCTGACTATTTCTCAATGCACAACTTGTCCAATCATGAAGTGGATGACAAGCAGCATCACAAAACCGTCACAAATCGTCTACATAATCTGAAAGCTAGACAAAATTATCAACAGTAATCATTGATCACCTTTTTTTCAGGTCTCGGACAACACCTTTCATGAAAAACATCTTTAAAGAAAATCTACCATCAAAATCAAGCATGATAAAGCAGGGACACTTACTTACAGATTTAGGCACCATGACTGTGGTAATCCTCTTATATTTATCATCCATTCCTTCTAAAATAAACTTTTAAAATTATGCTACTGACCCTAAGGACTCTGGGTGGTGTTTCCAGAGACCCTCAGTGATTTGTAACTTGTTACAATAAGGAGAGCAGGGGGGGGGGGGAGACATGCTATGCTCAGTGTGACAGCCTGTGACACTGCAGCATTAAGGGGCTCTAGAAACACCCTCCAGAGCTCCTCAGGCTCATTAGTATAATTTTAAAGGTTTAGTCTAGAAGGAAGGAGGCCATGGATAACAAATATAAGATGATTACCAAAGTCACAGTACCTGGATCTTTGAGTAAGTGACCCTGTTTTATCCATGCTTGATATTGATGGTAGTATTTGAAGAGTAAAAGAACAGACACAGTTTATATTCTCATTTTTTATTTTCCTACCACTGCTGTTGAATGTCAACATTCAAGTACAATCCAATAACTCAGCAAACCCAACCATAATTTATTGTCATAACTGAAATTACAAGCAATAATTGTAATATTGTTAAGTATTTATATTCCTTGTTGTAACTGAGAAGGACAATGTGTCCCTTTCCTAATACATATGAGAAAAGTATGACATGATAGAAACAGCTGCACTTTACAGTAATCCAGTATTTAACATTTCTACTGGGTCCCTGAAGATGGAGACTGAAGGCTCCTTGAATGATTTAATTAAAAGCAATACAAACATTTTTTTGCCTCTTTTTAGTATAAAAAATATACCTCTGACTCAACATGTGAAACACAATGAGATTGCTTGAAAGGTCTTGGCAAGGTTTTTGCATGTTGGTATTCTGATACACAACATTATCCAACAAGCCTAGCCAATTATTCAGCATTGTCCAAGAATGAGCAGTACATGAAGTGAGGCAGGAACTTATTTGTAAGTTTTAATAAATGTAGATTGTGAGTACATGAATAAAGTTTAGAACACAAATATCAATGTGTCTAGACGAAAATCGAAAGGGGAAGCTCTATGGACAGAGACATTGATATTGTTTGTCAGAAATAGAGAAATTTGATTGTGATCCTCATTGAAAACATGAATGTATATGGTATTTGGTATATGGTAGTATCTTTGTCTGGAGCAGTGGAATATTTTGGTCCCCTGTGAGAGATGAAGAAAAGGCTGAAAATGAATGGTATAATACATACATACTTTGAATATGATGTTGCGTTATAAATATTTATTATGGTTCATTGGGAAAATCATCAACATACTTTAGTTCTTCCTGCATGGCACCATCAGTATCTGCAGACACTCCTTATTCATAGTGCTAAATGTCTTCCATGTCCAAAGGCCTATTCATTGCTGAATGACTGTACCTGCACCCTGAGTAAGTAAGTTAAACAAGTAGCCTAAGAGAACTAAACATAGTACAAAACGCCTTGTGTGGTTTTAGCATTGGCTTCTTCTGTATATGAAATGGTTCATGTACACAACACATCAGAGGACCGTGTTATGTCACTGCAAATCATGTGCGGAGTAGTCACAAACCGGTGGAAGCAAATAGATAAAGGAGTAGAATCGCCGGTAAATTGAATGGAAAATAAGATTGTACATGAATTGGGCATGTGTTCACACTCGTCTGATTTTTTTTTTTTTTAAATTGAAATCAATTTAAAAAAAATAATAAAAATCAGACGAGTGTGAACACATGCCCAATTATTGCTACAAGTCACTGCGGGGACGGGATGTCTAGAAAAAGTCTAGAAATAATATCCAAAAAGTTCAAGACTGGTGCAAGGTTCAGTGTAGTCAAGGTAAATGTGTAGCAATGAGCAATATTCAACACCCAGGACATATAGACCCCAAAAAATAGTCCAAGGCACCACTGTTTAGGGCCTGAGGAACTGCATACATTGGGGGGCATTTATCAATATTGGCGATTCCCAGATTTTGTGTGCATCTGTTTTTTGGCGCACGATAATAAGCCATTCTAATCTGTGGTGAAAACTGCAGTAATGAAACGGCTGTGCATCCAAATTAAAACAAGTGCGCTAGAGGAGAGAACAAGGACTGCTGAAGAAGCATGGAGGGTGAGACAGAGCAAATTCCAAGCACCTTTGCATTAGAGCCTACCTTCGGAATGTAGCCATTACTTGTGGATAAGCAAAGAAGCCATGACTTTTAACTTTTATTTCCCACATATGAACATGCTGTTTTCGTTTTGATGAATATGGTGTCCTAGTCCATTTAGTGATCTATACCTTGAAATCTTCTTCTCCATTTTTTTTACGACCAGGTTTTGGTCCTATTTTGCTCTTATTTTTGCGCCAAAAAATGTGTAAACTAAACTAAATAGAATGTGTAAACTAAATAAGGTGTAGGGAGTGGAGAAAATAAGCCATGCCCCTTTCTCACGAGATCACGCCCTATTTCAAAGAGCACGCCCCCTTAGTTGGACAAGTTGAAAAAATGTAAAAAAAAAGGACTTAAAACCTTGTTAAAGTTGGTGCAAGGCATTTTAGACAGTTTTTTTTGGCATGAAACCACCAGAACTGTGGAGCCAGTGCGTTAATAAATGCCCCTGGTTGTGTGCAAGAAGCCTTGCATGTAGGGCTTGCTGTTAATAGGTGAAGAGTAACAGATATTCACTAATTAAAAGTATACACTTAAACATGGAGCAATATTTTCTAAGTTCTATTACTTCTTGCCATAAACCAAAACAAAAGAATTTATAGTAACATGTGTAACTTTTCTCATCAAATTTAGAAGTTTGCAATTAAAAGGAGTCCTATACTATAAGGTATTTAAGTATTAGTTTTCTATATTCTGTACTTATAGGTCACCTGAGGACAAGGGAGTTTCTAGTTCAAAAGTTCTCATCTGAAATTGTTCCCATCATGTTATAATTCATATGCAAAGTAAAATGCACAGACTGTTTTAAGTCTGTATCACATGTCTTTGCTGTTTTAAAAAAAAAAAAAACTTCAAGCTCTTTTTATTTGCATAATACAAAATAGTTGAAAACTGAGACACCTCTTCTTTAGGTCATATTACCTATATTGGCCGTCAGGTCTACCTTAATATAAAATAAAGTACCTGCATCCAAGAGCTTCATTCAGATTTAATGGCAAAGATCATTTCCTGGTTGGCACTGATGTGTAACTGGCTCAAGGTGCTACTTGCAATGCCAGGGTGAGGATATGTTGCATCAACAAAACCATTCAGCTTCCATTAAAGTGACGGCAGATGGTGAAAGCAAAATATGCAAAAGCTTGAAAGCATGTTCTTTGTGGTGCTTTCCAGACACAAATGTGCGCACGCTTTACATAATCAATAATGGACACATAGGAGACTGATAAACATCGCCTTTAAGGTACAGCTTTACTGCTCCGACACCATACTCTCTCACATCTCCACAATGAATGTATTGATGTATATTTAAGAAAGGACCATTATGCTTGAAATATAAGTTTACAGACCATTCAGTAATTGATATGTTTGCAAAACTTCAAACTCCAGAAAACTGATGTTTGAGTTGTTTGCAGGTTGACCCTTTTAGTTATGAGAAGTAAATCATTGTGCTTTCCTAAGCTGCAGAACAACTTGGGATATTCTGGAGTTTTGCAAATAAAAAGAAAAAGTATTTTGTTTTCAAATTCACTGTATTAATAGTTTCCCTACAATTTATAATTTTATACATAATGTGAGGCATACAATCTTTTACTAAAATAGACTTGGTAGGTGAGGTGACAGATCCTCTAAATGAAGACCTCCAGTGGTAACAAAGCTTGCCATCCCTACACTTCCCACATGTCTGTATACATCACTCTGCAATGCAGACTTATCATCTTGATTTGTAGATGTATGTTTTCCTTTTTTTCTCTGCTCTGTTGTCAATCCCATGATGCCTCAGTATAGCATTACATGACAATTTAAAGACAAATTTAAAACCAAAAATTTAAAGACAAATTTTTATGGAATGACACTGTGGCTATCCTTGCCATCTGTACACAAATTCAGCTAGGAAGACTGATCTGTGACCTCATTTTTAATAACAGGGACCTATCAGTTAATAATAAGTAAGGCTGCATGCACACAAATGTTGTTTTGATCCATATGCTATCTGTTTTTTTAATTGAAGGTACACTGAAACATTAAAAGAAATCAACCACATGGATTCAATGGATTTAGTCCAAGCTTACTTACATGCTGGTGTGTGCCACCTGCATCAGGATCTGTTTTTCATTTGGTTATTAAAAAAGTAACTGTTAAAAAGGGCTTTCAGTAATATGCAAATGAGTCACAGGGGCTCATTTGTATGTCACAATAGGCCCTTCTGGCTCTGTGAGCTGCTAATTATTCATGCCTACCTTTGCCGCTTATGCCCACCTCCTCCCTCCCTTCTCCTGCCAGCGAATCGGTGACAATAGACAATGCCAGAATTAGCTTCTGTGACATACACAGGAGCCCCTGAGGTTCATTTACATATTTTTAATGTCCTTTTTCTCAAAAAATAAGCGATTAGCAGCTAAATGTAGACCATATACTGTTTCAGGGGGTACTTGCCAGCATAAAAGTATGCTTGGGTTAAAACCACTAAATCCATGTGGATGATTTCCTTTAATTTAAGTGGAATTGTGAACATTATTTTCACAGATCCATTGCATCTCAGGCCTTTCCATAGAAATGTAATACAGAATGAAAAATACAGATGCCACATGGGTGTGATCTTTGTGCCGTCTACACTTACAGATCAGTTGCTAGATAACACAATCATGGAACGGATGACATATGGACAACAGATGGAACAATTTTGTGTACATATGGATCAGAAATTATAGACAGATATATGCGTACAGGTAGGGGAACTACCCTAATGACCAGGCCCTTTTTTGTTTTTGCATTTCTATTTTTCAATCCCCACCTTCAAAAATCTATAACTTATATACTATATACTTACATTTCGATGTAAAGAGCTGTGTGAGGGCTTATTTTCTGTGTAACAAAATACACTTCATAGTGACGGTATTTAACCCCTTCCCGACATTTGACGTAGTATTACTGCATGGCTGGAGGTGCGTTCCCGCAATAAGCTCCCGGGGCTTCTTCTTCCGGAGCTGGGTCCTGCTTTCTAGCAGGACCCGGCTGTGACACACTGAGCAATACATCTGTATTACACTGTATGAGGTGAAGAATAGCTTGAACAAGCGATCAGAGGATCGCATGTTCAAGCCAACCTGTAAAAGTGAAGGAAAAAAGTAAAAAACACTAAATAAACACACTTTTTTAATAAAAAAGAATGAATTAAAGTTAAAGTCCCCTAAACACAAACATACCCTATACACATCTAATAAAGTAAAAAAAAACTGAAAATCACCAAAACCCCCCACATATTCGGTATCACCACGTCCATAACAATCCGTACAACAAGGCAGAAACATTATTGGATCAGTAGGGTGAACGCCGTAAAAACAAAACCCGAGAAAACTCACCAAAAATGTAAATTTGTCATAAAATTCCTTTACAAAAATGTTCCAAAAAGTGATTAAAAAAAGTTATGTGCGCCAAAATTATACCACTGAAAAGGACAACTCAACATGTAAAAAATAAGCCCTAAACCAGCTCTGTCAACCAAAAAGAAGTTATATCTCCGAAAAGATGGCTATGAAAAAACAAATGAGATTTTCTTTATATTCGTTTTTTTCCAGTAAAATTGTAAAAATATATAAATAAACTATATACCAAAATTGACAATTTTCTTTTCCTCCATACATTAAAGAATTAATAAAATCTCATCAAAAAGCTAATGACCCACTAAAATGAAGTATTTGTAAACTGCATCTCATGTCGCAAAAAACAAGCCCTTATATGTCCAAATTGCCAAAAAATTAAAGATTGTATAGCCAATAAAAAGTGACAATGCATAATCTGTTCTGAATGGCGCAGCTTCCCTTCGATGCCCTGGCATGTGCCCATACAGCAGGTTACCACCACATATGGGCTATTGTTATACTCGGGAGGGATTGGGTATCAAACTTTGTGGAGCGTTTTGGTATTTTATCCACTGAGAATTTGTACATTTTATGAAAAACACATTAATTTAGCCAAAAAAAAATGTCATTTCGAAATTGCATCGGATTTTGCTTTAACCCCTGTAAAACAATTAAAGGGTTAACAAACTTCATAAAAGTTGTTTTACGTACGTTGAGGGGTGTAGTTTCTATAATGGGGTAATTTATGGGGATTTACTTTTATTTAGGCCTATCAAAGTGACTTCAAACCTGAGCAGGTCCCTCAATAGCAGGATTTTGCTTTTTTTATGAAAATGTGAGAAATTGCACCTGACGTTCAAAGCCCCATAACATCCTACAAAAATAAGAGTATGTATAAAAAACCATGCAGGCATTAAGTAGACATACAGCAAATGTTAGTTATTATGTTTTTTGTGGTTATGACTATGCGTGGAAAAAATAGAACATTTTGAATTTCAAAAATTGAGAATTTTTCAAAATTTTCACCAAATATCTGATTTTCTCATAAATAAATGCAAAACATAACACCAAAATTTTTTTAACTAACATGAAGTACAATGTGTCACGAGAAAACAATTTCAAAATCACTTGGATGTTAAAGCGTTCCGAAGTTATAACCACTTGTAGTGACACAGGGCACATTTGAAAAAATGGGCCATGTCAGGAAGGTGAAAAGTGGCTTCGGCGTTAAGGGGTTAATGCTCCATGCTGTCTAGTGGGAAAAAATTCCAAATGCTGGTAAATTGGAAAATGCATTTGTGCCATTTTCTGGTTGGTGTTATATTGCAACTTTTGATGACATTTTCAATGGTACCATTTTGAGGATGGTGTGGCATTTTGATTTTTATATTTTTTATTTAATTTTTTATATTTTTCAAAATGGCAAAAAAAACAGAATTTACTATTCTTGGGTTAAACACTGGAAAAAAATGTTATTATATTTTGATAGATCAGACATTTTGGGACGCAGCGATACTTAACTTGTTTATGATTTTTAATGTTTATTTAATTTTTTTAAACTATTTTTCAGACTTCATAGGGTGCTTTACAGTACGCAGTATATAGGGATTTTACACACCATCTATTATAATGTGCAGATCACACATTGTAATTGATGGTGTAAAACAAGACGGCCTCTGGTCTTTGTGTGATTTGAGGCTGTCATGGCAACAGATTGCTGCCCCTTTCCCCGATGGCTTCCCAATCCAATATGGTGGTGTCCACGCAGAACCAAGATTTAAATGCCTCCAGCAGATTTGCCAGAGGCATTTACAGGGCTAACACCTGCGATCTGTGCCAGCAACGACCGTGGCTGTTTACAGTGGCTGTTTGTTACAATAAGCCGCTGAGCCCTCTCCATACACCCTGAGCCGACATGTGACGTACAGATATGCAACACGTTAGTACGGGGTTAAGTGTTTCTGTCAGGGCCGGATCATAGGGGGGGCGCACGGGGCGCGAGCCCCGGGGCCCCCACCACTTTGCTCTTAAAGGGGCCTCCACCAAATGTGGGCGATTCGAACGGTCAAATGACCGCCTGATTCGCCCACTGTGTATTTGGGTCCGGGCTTACTACCGCACTAAGTACCGGGGCATACTAACACTTAATGCTATGGCAGAGCCAGGGAACAATAAGTTCCCTGCTCTGCCATTTGACGATCCGTGTAAAATCAAGATGGCGGCGCCCTGTGTTCACGGCGCCGACGCCGTGTGTGACGTCACGGCGCCGACGCCGTGTGTGATGCCACTGCGCTGGCTGCTAGCATCGGGGGAACGGAGGAAGGTGATGTACAATTTTATTTATAAAATAAACTGTATATAACTGTATATAGTTATCATTGGTGGGGTATATAGTTAGTTATTATAAAAGGTGTTATGTATATAGTTATTATTGGGGGGTATATAGTTAGTTATTATAGGAGGTGTATATAGTTATTATAGGAGGTGTATATAGTTATTATAGGGTGGTGTATATAGTTATAGGGGGTAGATAGTTATTATAGGAGGTGTTGTGTATATAGTTATAATAGGGGAACTGTATATTGTTAGTTATTATAGGGTGGTGTATATAGTTATTATAGGGTGGTGTATATAGTTATTATAGGGGGGTGCATATAGTTATTATAGGGTGGTGTATATAGGTATTATAGGGGGGTGTATATAGGTATTATAGGGTGGTGTATATAGTTATTATAGGGGGGTGCATATAGTTATTATAGGGTGGTGTATATAGGTATTATAGGGTGGTGTATATAGGTATTATAGGGTGGTGTATATAGTTATTATAGGGGGGTGCATATAGTTATTATAGGGTGGTGTATATAGGTATTATAGGGTGGTGTATATAGGTATTATAGGGTGGTGCATATAGTTATTATAGGGTGGTGTATATAGGTATTATAGGGTGGTGTATATAGGTATTATAGGGTGGTGTATATAGGTATTATAGGGTGGTGTATATAGTTATTATAGGGGGGTGCATATAGTTATTATAGGGTGGTGTATATAGGTATTATAGGGTGGTGTATATAGGTATTATAGGGTGGTGTATATAGTTATTATAGGGGGGTGCATATAGTTATTATAGGGTGGTGTATATAGGTATTATAGGGTGGTGTATATAGGTATTATAGGGTGGTGCATATAGTTATTATAGGGTGGTGTATATAGGTATTATAGGGTGGTGTATATAGGTATTATAGGGTGGTGTATATAGTTATTATAGGGGGGTGCATATAGTTATTATAGGGTGGTGTATATAGGTATTATAGGGTGGTGTATATAGGTATTATAGGGTGGTGTATATAGTTATTATAGGGGGGTGCATATAGTTATTATAGGGTGGTGTATATAGGTATTATAGGGTGGTGTATATAGGTATTATAGGGTGGTGCATATAGTTATTATAGGGTGGTGTATATAGGTATTATAGGGTGGTGTATATAGGTATTATAGGGTGGTGCATATAGTTATTATAGGGTGGTGTATATAGGTATTATAGGGTGGTGTATATAGGTATTATAGGGTGGTGTATATAGGTATTATAGGGGTTATATAGTTATTATAGGGAGTAGATAGTTATTATAGGAGGTGTTGTGTATATAGTTATTATAGGGGTGCATATAGTTATGGGGGTATATAGTTAGTTATTATAGGAGGTGTTGTGTATATAGTTATAATAGGGGTACTGTATATAGTTAGTTATTATAGGGTGGTGTATATAGTTATAGGGTGGTGTATATAGTTATTATAGGGAGTAGATAGTTATTATAGGAGGTGTGGTGTATATAGTTATAATAGGGGAACTGTATATAGTTAGTTATTATAGGGTGGTGTATATAGTTATTATAAGGGGTGCATATAGTTATTATAAGGGGGTGCATATAATTATTATGGGGGTATATAGTTAGTTATAGGAGGTGTTGTGTATATAGTTATAATAGGGGAACTATATATAGTTAGTTATTATAGGAGGTGTTGTGTATATAGTTATTTTAGGGGGTGCATATAGTTATTATAGGGGGTATATAGTTATTATGGGGTATATTGTTATAGGAGGTGTTGTGTATATAGTTATAATAGGGGAACTGTATATAGTTAGTTATTATAGAGTGGTGTATATAGTTATAATAGGCGAACTGTATATAGTTAGTTATTATAGGGGGTGCATATAGTTATTATGGGGTCTGTATATAGTTTTTATAGGGTGACTTTATATAGTTAATGCTGGGGGTGCATATAGTGATTACTAGGGGCTGTGTATAGTTATTGTTAGGGGGTTTGTATATAGTGATTGCTGGGGGAGCTGTATATAGTGATTGTTAGGGGGTTGTATATAGTGGTTGCTGAGGGAGCTGTATACAGTGATTGCCGGGAGATGTATATAGTGATTGCTGGGGAGCTGTATACAGTGATTGCTGGGGAAGCTGTATATAGTGATTGCTGGGGGAGCTGTATATAGTGATTACTGGGGGCTGTATATACTGATTGCTGGGGGAGATGTATACAGGGATTACTGGGGGCTGTATATAGTGATTGCTGGGGGAGATGTATACAGGGATTACTGGGGGCTGTATACAGTGATTGCTGGGGAAGCTGTATATAGTGATTGCTGGGGGAGCTGTATATAGTGATTACTGGGGGCTGTATATACTGATTGCTGGGGGAGATGTATACAGGGATTACTGGGGGCTGTATATGTAGATTACTGGGAGCTGTATACAATGATTGCTGGGGTGCTTTATATAGTGATTACAGGGGGGCTGTATATAGTGGTTGCTGGGGGAGCTGTATATAGTGGTTGCTGAGAGAGCTGTATACAGTGATTACTGGGAGCTCTATATAGTGATTGCTGAGAGAGCTGTATACAGTGATTGCTGGGGGAGCTGTATATAGTGATTGCTGGGGGCTCTATATAATGATTGCTGGGGACTGTATATAGTGATTACTGGGAGCTGTATATAGTGATTGTTGGGGCTGTATCCAGTGATTACTGGAAGCTGTATACAGTGATTGCTGGGGGAGCTGTATACAGTGGTTGCTGGGGGAGCTGTATACAGTGATTGCTGGGGGACTGTATATGGTGATTGCTGGGGAGCTGTATATAATGATTGCTGGGGGGCTGTATATAATGATTGCTGGGGACTTTATATAATGATTGCTGGGGACTGTATAAAATGATTACTGGGAGCTGTATATAGTGATTGTTAGGGGATGTATATAGTGATTGCTGAGCGAGCTGTATACAGTGATTGCTCGGGGAGCTGTATATAGTGATTGTTGGGGGATGTATATAGTGATTACTGGAAGCTCTATACAGTGATTACTGGGGGCTGCATATAGTGATTGCTGGGGGTCTGTATATAGTGATTGCTGGGGGACTGTATATAGTGATTGCTGGGGGACTGTATATAGTGATTGCTGGGGGGCTGTATATAATGATTGCTGGGGACTGTATATAGTGATTACTGGGAGCTGTATATATTGATTACTGGGAGCTGTATATAGTGATTGTTGGGGGATGTATACAGTGATTACTGGAAGCTGTATACAGTGATTGCTGGGGGTTATATATAGTGATTGCTGGGAGCTGTATGCAGTGATTACTGGGGGAGCTGTATACAGTGGTTGCTGGGGAGCTGTATATAGTGATTTCTGGGGGAGCTGTATGCAGTAATTGCTGGGGGAGCTGTAAATATTGATTGCTGGGGGAGCTGTATACAGTGGTTGCTAGGGGAGATGTATATAGTGATTACTGGAAGCTGTATACAGTGATTGCTGGGGGAGCTGTATATAGTGATTGCTGGGGGAGCTGTATGCAGTGGTTGCTGGGGGAGCTGTATATAGTGATTGCTGGGGGAGCTGTATACAGTGGTTGCTAGGGGAGATGTATATAGTGATTGCTGGGGGAGCTGTATACAGTGATTGCTGGGGGAGCTGTATATAGTGATTGCTGGGGGAGCTGTATGCAGTGGTTGCTGGGGGAGCTGTATATAGTGATTGCTGGGGGAGCTGTATACAGTGGTTGCTAGGGGAGATGTATATAGTGATTGCTGGGGGAGCTGTATATAGTGTATATAGTTATTGCGGGGGGCCTTTGCATAGCGATTTCTGTTCCCTGTCTGGACTACATTTAATGGGGGGCCCCCACCAAAATTTTGCGCCCAGGGGCCCCCACCAATCTTAATCCGGCCCTGGTTTCTGTCATAAAACACCAGCTCTTTTGGATAATCTCTACATGCAATTTTCACTTTATTCCAAAGTAACCATCACAATGTCATATATAGAGATTACATCTAAACATAATATAATAATTATAAATTCATATTCTGCAGCACAGATCATGGAATCAGATCAGAGTAAAACATGGACAGATGGATGAATAAGGGCCCTGCTGACAAGAGCTTACAGTCAATGAGGAATTAATGGGGAAGCAGCATTTGATTATATGTTTTTTTATTTACACTGTTAAGTCTAATAGTAACAGTGGTAGTAAATAGGGATAGTAAAACCACATGTGCCATGTGTAATGCACATCCCAGCAATATTCCATTTTAGGAAAACATTCTTTTCTAAACTGTAACACGATCTATATGGAGTTATATGCTCCCGTGCTACCTTGAATTCTCTTCTATATATATATATAAATGTACTTGCTTTAGTCCATTTTTTTGACACTCAAGCTTCTGTAGTGAAAGTGTTACTCCTGTGACCCTTCAATGTTTATGCAGTGATCACCGGAGCACCTTTTAGTTGATATAACCCCTGCACGAACTAAAAGAACCCTAATTTAACAAAACCTGGGTCATGTTTATTCACATCACTAATAAGAGCAATCAAAAGCCAGCACACCGACACACACAAGTTGCCGATTTAAGAACACAGGCTGCTGAAAGTGCTGTGTCTCGCTATGAATGAAGACAGGTTGCTCATTCATACATTGTATAAAAGACTCATTTGTTCTGATTTACACTATAGCTTCTTGTTTAAAGTTTGCTTAAATCTACTGAAAAAGAATGAAATAATAGTAGGTATCACTTGGAACACTAATGCAGCAAACTGAAACCACTCGGATAGGATTCGATATAGAACTTTTAATACTTAATAGTTTTGCTTCTCTTATATCAAGAAGATTTTTTAATGTTTGGAATATTTTTTAAATAAATGATAAATCATTAAAGAGTTACCCTACACTCTAAAAAAAAGTAGCAGAAGCAATCAGGTCTTTTACAAGGCAGATCCAACATACCATGTATAATAGTTACAGTATCTTCAATTTGTGGTGACCCTTTCTACTCTAAATAATGACTTCTCACCTGCAGATCTCCAGCACATTAGTTATAATGTATATATATATATATATATATATATATATATATATATATATATATATATATATTACACTCTCACACTCTGTTCACATCTCCAGAGGAACCTGTATTGCATATTATGTTAAAGATATGTAAGTAAACTAAGTGGTTGGAAGCTCCACAGATCTTTTACAGTCAATGTGGTCTCTTGGGCACTGTTGATTTTTTTTAGATATTTTTTTGCCATTAAAAGGGAACTTGTAAGCAGAAATTGACGTAATAAACCACTATTAGTATGTTGTCAATCAGATTAACACCTTCCAGGTCATGTTTCTTTTATGGTCCAGTATGGAGGCATCATCCAAAAAAATTTACTTTGAAGTGAAATGTAAACTGGTTGTATAAAGTAATAGAGGTGGAGAGAACAGCAATGAAGTCAAGCTCTCTCTGCCTCAGAATGTCTTCTCTGCTGTAATTGACGTCACTCAGACATCATTCACCCTAAATTACATTGACTTATGATGTAAACTCTTCACCTCCATGATTTCATACAACCATTTTATATCTCCCTACAAATTTGATTCCTAATACTTTAACCAATAGCAGTGATATAATAGTAACAGACAGGATAGAGAATAAATTACTGATAGGTGAGGTCCCATTGGTGGAAACACCATTCATCATGAGAATGGGTGTTTGTAGTACCCCCGAAATAATTTAACAGCTGGTTGCAAATTCACACTGCTGTCTCATTCATATCAATCCCTTTGCACCACTTGGCCACTTTAGGCTGTGAATGTAGCAACTGCATATGTGCTTGATCTGCTATTAACATAGGAAGAGCTACCATCACTGCCCAGCCTCAGCAAGAGGGGTCTTCTTGGCTGGGCAGTGGTTGCTGTCTCTTGACTTCTGGTTCCCTGCCACTCCATTGTACCCCTGCTGCTGCATGCATCAAAGCTCGCATTTGTGATGTGATGATATAACACTAGCCAGCTTTAGAGCCATGAGGACTGCTGTGGTATAGAATATTAGAGGGGTAATGTAAGGGGGTTCTAACAAGGGAATAAGTTGGGGGTATTTTAAGTGGGAGGCCAACAGATAGCATTATCAACAGGGCCATACATTCACAGGCCTGGTTGTAAAGGGATTGTGACCTCCCCAATGCTCTACAGATGTTAGATTATCTGATGTTTAATGCATAAAACCAGTAATATAATAATAGTTTCTGTGGGATTTATTCTGTTGGTTTGAGTGGAATCTTCCTGCATTTTTGTATTTTGGGTTTTTGCATACTATTAAAGGAAATATACCATTTGCTTTTATGCATTATGAACCAAACATACCATAAGAATGCTGTATCATTGTTTAACCCATGAACTAAGTGGTTTTGCAGAAAAAACTATTAGAAAATTATGATAATGAGGCTCTATCACTCCTGTGTCTGCCCGATGCTCTCCTCTTACCCTAATTATGCACTGCTCAAGCCTTGTCCTGCTGAGATTATGTAATCACTGTGCTGTGCCTGACAGGAAGAAGTAATCAACCGCTGCACCATCCCCCCACCTGCTGTGTATGAGTCATCCAGCCAGGGGCGCACCACCCATGAGGCGAGTTGAGACTTTCGTCTCAGGCGGCGCCCTCTGGTGGTCTATGAGGGCGGCATCATGCACTGATGTCGGTAAAGAGCAGCCAGTCTAAGCCAGGACATGTTATGTTAAAATAATAATGACCATGGAATGTCCTGGCTAGGCATCAGTCAGTAGGAGGTAGCAGGCTCAATAGAGAGCAACATTAGTGTGGAGCCACAGAATGACTCAACTGTGCTGTGCTGAGCAGCGCTGCAGGTTGAGTAAAAGCTGCTGCACAGCTCAGTACAGTCAGGGTACTCCGCTACCTTCGCTCATTAATGAGGCCCCGCCCACGATTCCCGTGCCTCTGTGTACCAGGGAAGTGCTGTCAGTGGCTCCTAGGGGTCCCTTACCTCCTCATGTGCAGTGGAAGCAAAAGCTTCCAGACAGTGGAAGCTTTTGCTGCATGACACTATCTGCTGGAGGAGACGGAACAGAGGTGAGGGGAGGAGGGAGCCAGGGGACAGAAAAGAGAGAAGAGCAGGAAGTGCTCCGAGTGTCTGCTCTGTCCTGTGCTCCCCCCTACTGCTGCAGCCTGCACTGTTATCCTGGGGTGGGAGAGACAATGTCCCTTACTGGCTGCCTGACCACCTCTAACTATCTACAGGAGAGGTAAGTGTAAACTACTGTTTGTATGTAGGGCATGTGTCTGTAATGTATACATTGAGCTTGTGTCAGTAACATGTATGTAGAGCTTGTGTCTGTAATAAGTATAGCTTGTGTCTGTAATGTATACATAGAGCTTGTGTCAGTAAAATGTGTGTAGAGCTTGTGTCTGTAATGTATACATAGAGCTTGTGTCAGTAACATGTATGTAGAGCTTGTGTCTGTAATAAGTATAGCTTGTGTCTGTAATGTATACATAGAGCTTGTGTCAGTAACATGTGTGTAGAGCTTGTGTCTGTAATGTATACATAGAGCTTGTGTCAGTAACATGTATGTAGAGCTTGTGTCTGCAATGTATCTGTATAGAGAATGTGTCTGGAATGTGTGTGTAGAACATGTGTCTGCATAAGTGCGGAACAGACCTTGTATCACGTCCGAAATGGTGGAGTTTGCACCCAAATTTACAAAGACACCGGAGTCTTTTAGTTAATATGGGTGCTGGAGGGAATAAGTTTAAGACTGGCATTTAAAAGACCAGTCTTAAAGGGGTTTTTCCCACGAAGAAAAGTTTGTCCCTATCCACAGGATATGGCCTAACTTGCTGATCAGTGCGGAGACCCCCACAGATCACGAAAACGAGGGGTCCAATGGGGTCCCACGGACCTCCGTCAGATCCTTCATGGCTCAGTCAGACTAATGCAGCAGACGGCTGCGCATGACCGTTCTGCTCCATTAATCTCTAAGGAGCTGACAGATCGGTGAGCGCAGCGCTCGGCGATATTCGTCAGCTCCATAGAGATTAATGGAGCAGAATCGTCATGCCCATTCGGCTGCTCCATTAATCTGAGGAGCGACAAGGGGTCCGACCGAGGTCTGTGGGACCCCGTTGGACCCCTCGTTTTAGTGATCTGTGGGGGTCTCAGCACTAAAACCCCCACAGGGAGCATGTGCAAACAGCTGCTCTTTCAATTTGTAATACAAGGACCCTCCTTCTTGTGATCCGTGGGGGTTCCAATCGATTGCTTGCACTAATCATAGTAACTAACATATAGCTATTTGGCTGGCCGCGGGAGGGAGCGTTTTTTTTAAAGTTCGCCTCAGGCAGCAGAGAGGCTAGGTTCACCCCTGCATCCAGCTCAGGTTGATTAGTCCTATCTGGACAATTCAGGCAGCTCTTTAATGTGCAAAAGCAGTCTGCACCCAGCTTTCCCAAGGTCCTGAATTTTAAAATTGTTTTTTGAGCAAAACCATTCGGATAAGGGATTAAACAAGATATGTTTCGGCATCAGTGTAGCTACAGCATACACAATGCATATAAACAAATGGTAGATTTCCTTTAAGCATACAGTTTGCGGCAAAGAGATTTTTATTTTTAGATATAAAAAATGTGATCATCACTGGTAAAGTGATGCATGGGAGCTGAAATGTAGAAAACTTAGTTTGGCCATTACATAATAAAGGAGATGTATTAATAGGTCAGTCTTTAAACCAGTGCAGAGTAGAACAGTTCTCTGCTCAGCCAGATTAATCCCTGAGTCTAACTCTGGCTGGTTTTTCTGGTGCAGTATAAGAGGTCGTACTTTGTACCTCCTAATAATTGGACTAATTTGCTGCACCAGAATGTAGAATTTTCTGGCGCACAGGCTATTTTCTGTCTCTCCCCTAGTTACTGAATAGACACCTAAAAGTCTTTCAATAAATGTGGTGCAAGGCATTTCAGGTGTAAATAACTCCATTTTTTAGGTGTAGACAGATTGATACAGCTCCCCCAGTGTATAGAAGTCTGTACAGAGTAGGATTTTAGTACTAGAGGCAGCAGAAAACAGTTGATCAGTGAGTGAGTGCTTGTCTGATATCGATGACCTTTTTTTAAGAATAGGCTATCCATATAAACTCTAAGCAAAGGAGTGGTATTATAAAGCTTTACAGGAGTTACAGACTGACCTCTGTTCCATTGCTATTTTCAACCATGACTGACAAAATACAGCTCTTCTACCTGGCACAGCTACCGATGCTAAGAACAGTCATTGTGTATGAGCGTGAAATGCTCTACACTTAAGTGATTTGAGCTGCCTTTCAACAACTACATTTTTTCAACTAGTCTTTCATCGGTTCCTTTTGAAAGTGCAAACAAAATGCAAAAATAAACCAACAAAACTTAAATATCTTTCCTCTGAATGTGCTACACATTATGTGTCTGCTCCCGCCAAGACGTGAATTGCCCTGCAGTAAAGTTTGGGCTGTACTACACAGTAGCATTGTAATGTCAATGATCTTGAGTGTAATTTAGTTGTACCACTGACTGATTGATTACCTAAATTTCCCTGATTTGTGTATAAATACTACTTATACTGAGCTTACACTGTTTAACAAGTCTTGATAGGTCTGAAAACGACTTTTCAGATGTTAATTTTTCTTATAGATTGAGGAATGGAAAACGTTACTTAACATAATATCATTAAACTGGAAAAAGTCAGTGTATTCCTGTGTTATATCTCAAAATAATCTTTATGATTCACTAGTGTTCTGGTTGATTCCAAAGACTATTTCTAGGATATTGCACTGCATCAATAATAATCTTTCAAAGCTGAATTTAGAGTAAAAATATTGTTATTGTTATCAGTAAATGTACTAATGTTGAGCTGCCTAATATTGAAGATTGAAGACTGATCCAATAGTCTGGCTAATCGAATTTTCTAGGGATGGATTATCCCCCTGTCAGCACGAAAAGCGCTCTGGGCTCCATGGTGTTAATGAAACCTGGATCCCCTCAGGCTCATTTGAATCCTTTTTAAAGCCTTTTTTTCATAAAACACAGGGCACAGGAAGCTTAAAGAAGATTGGATTCTACCAGTGGGTGCAAATTTTTGCTTGGTTTACAATTCTTGATCTTGGTTGTAGTTGGATCAAAACCCACTTATTTATCTTAAAGTGCCAAAATGACAATTTAAGCAATAGGTTAGATTTAAATGCTTTACTTCCGCTTTAAATCTTTGACTGATGACGTCACTACATTGAAAGAAGGACGGGAAATTTGGATTATCATTGTAGCATATGTCCAGGATGACAGGAAGAATCAAGGGGCTCACAGTAGACACTCAAATGATAACCAGTCCTGTCCACAACTCTTTGCTCATCACTTGTGAGACTCCCCGAAACTCTGCTCCTGAAGATATGACGAACCTGTCCAGCAGTATGTAAAGTATCCAGGGGAAGGAAGGTGGCACCTCAGAATGTATCTTTGTCTTTGGAGGGCTGTATCTACAAAAGCAGCTGGCCTGTAAGCACCAGAGAGTCAGGACACCGGGGCCCCAATAGAGAGAGAACTGCTCGCAGGGCTTAGCACTGCTGCTCCAAGAGCGAGAATATAGTCCTGGCCTTGGCAGGTCATCTTTAAATTGCACAAGTTTTATTGGTGGTGCTGTTACTGCAAATATAAATGTACACAAACTGAATGTCTAAATAATGCTTTGTCCGGTAGAAATATTGCACCTACATCAAATGTCATTAAGAACTATCTTCCACAGAAATGATAATATGACATTCACATAGCGCTAATCTCAACATCAGTGGCGTAACTTGAAGCTGATGGGCCCCAATGCAAAGTCTGTTCCAGGCCCCCAAATATCATGTATGGTTTATAGTACTAGTCTTCTCATATGGTAAATGAGACCTTATGGGCCCCCTAAGCCTCTTGGACCAGGGTGCGACCGCACCCTCTGCACCCCCTCAAGTTACGCCCCAGCTCAATATTATAGAGTCTAGTCAGCTAGGGATAATATGATAGAAAAATCTATTCCTGTTTTAACTCTTACACAACATGCTTTTCTGTTTTTACTGCTCACCTTCAAAAAGGCAGATTTTTTATTTTTACAGCTTTCACTGTGTGATCAAAATGACATATCACCTTTATTCTTTTTATTCTTTGGACTACTATGATTACAGAGACACCAAATTTATTGTTATTGTAACACCATACTCTGTGACTATTTCATATTTCAGTGTGTGGAGCTGTAATTTTTTTCATTGATACCATTCAGATCATTTGAACATCAATGGACCTCTTCCTCATTTTAAACATTTATGGGTTGCAAAATTGCAAAAAAGCCACAATTCAGACATTTGGAAGTGTTTTTTCAAAACAGCGTTCACCACATGGGACAATAACTTTTATATTTTGATAAATAATGCATTTTTAATTTTATATTTTTAAAAAAATGTTATTAATTTACTTTAGTTTTTTACTAATATTTCAGGCCTCCTAGAGTACTTAATTCTATGGGGTCCAAACACTCATAAGATATACTGCAATACTGCAATGATGTCACAGAGGGCACTAATAGGTTTCAATATGATGGAGTCCATGTGCTGCTGCTATTTAGGTGCCATGGTCAGCACTGGTTGAGGCAGTTAACAGCAGGTGTCTGCTGTATAATAAAACAGAACCTTCCTTGTATGGATTCAGCCTATGAGTCCTCTTCTTATAGCGAGTAAAGGCTTAGGCAGAATGTGGTGACACAAAATATTTATATACTTTAGATTTCTCTTTTTTTTTTAATTACTTTTAGATTTTGTAGTGTGTGAAAAATTAACTATTAACACTATTACAGAGGGAGTGTCTCCCTTCTGTTACTCCATTGATTCCTCCTTTCACAAATGGATTTCCATAGTGGCCCACCTCCACTTTGTCTGTTTTCTTTGTAGGGACCTACCAAATTATCTCTTCAACAACAGAATTAATGAAAGTAATGTGTGGGGGTAGAGATTGTCGAGCCTGTCTGAAAAAAGCTGAAATTCCATATTTTTATTGAAGCTACATTTTAAGATTTATGTTATCAGTTTCTTATAACTTGTACTAATAAATATGCCAACATAATGCTAAATTATTCAGTGTAAACACAAGGGATAATTCACAATATGTGACATCTCCTCTGTTAGAGCTTGTCCCACCATAGGATCTCTTATAATTCTCTTAAAATTATTTCTCAGCGGCCGTCTTTTATTAAATCTGTTGTCACACATGGTGTTTTCTTTTATACTTTTATGTAATTTCTTTCTTCTTAGACAGTCTTTTTTTTAGTCAAAGCGAGCAGACTTTTAAAAAAGTGTCCTTTTCAGCCATGCACAAAGGGGTTATTGTGAAAGTAAGATGCAGGAGTCTATTTGAGAACAGAAAAATAAAACCATGCATGAAATTTCTGAAAGTCAAGAGTGTTACATGAATACATTTTTAGCCATGACCAAAATATTACCATTTTAAAGCATACTGAAGAATTAGGCATGCTGCATTCAACTGACTTGGCGGTCGGAGATGCTGGCGTAGCGTAAATATTTTACCCTTCACAGTATGTCCTGAAATTTGTATTGAATATCATAATTTAATATGGATTGTTACCTAACTTTCTTGGATTTAAACTCAACTTCAGCATATCAGATATTATAAATGAAAGACCACATTTCCTTATCTTTTGTTGTATTATATGAAGCCATTTAGTGTGTTGTTCAAAATGTATGAAAATTTGACCTATTTATGTACCGTATTTTTCGGACTATAAGGGGCACAAAAAATCCACCTTATATGGCGCAAAAAAAAATGCGCCTTATAGTCCAGTGCGCCTTATATATGAACCGTACTTACAGAAGGCTGCCTTGAACCACCTACTGGTCATTCTTCGTTATAATCATGTGTGCCTTATAATCAGGTGCACCTTATATTTGCACTTAGACATTTTAGCAGGCATTTATTGATGTTGCCCCTTACAATCCGGTGCGCCATATAGTCCAAAATATACGGTAATATAGGATTCAAAAATGCACTATAATTTAGTTCTTTTTATTGTAGCTGAAAAACAAAAAAAATTGCATCAAAGCCTTGCTTTGTACCTCAAGAGCACATAAAGTATCTTATTAGGGTTAATACCTAACAAAATATCTAAAAGGTTAAAGCTTTCTATGGGCACGACTCAAATATTGAACATTTCTCCTCCATATTTCTGTAATAAATGTTTAGACAATTTTATTGGAATCCGATATGCGTTCTTTTATACAAACATTAAGAGAAAATGCTTAGTACTTCCCACATACTAAATATTACCTACTTGTATATCGTAATGTGCCAGAGAAACTTCCAAGCGGTACTAGCTGGTGCATTCCTACTTCACCATACTACCAACGTCTGTACACAGCACCTAGGAAGGACAGCCATACCAACAAGGACACCAAGAGTTCTAAGTTACATCTGGACCACCCAGGAGAATATGAATACTGAAAGTGGAAAGTAATTTGGCAAAGCACTAAGTAACAAGGAACATAGTGGGTCATAATATAATAATATTAATAATAGCTATTGTGCAAAGATACTGGCACAAGGCAAATGCAGTGTCAATTTTCATAGTGGGACATAATATAATAATATTGATAATAGCTATTGCACCAAGATACTGGCACAAGGCAAATGCAGTGTCAATTTTAAAAATTTTCAAACTGGGTTAAAGGTATTCTAAGAATATGAATCTCAGATACAAAATTATATAAAAACATGAATACAACAATACACAATGGGGCAGATTTACTTACCCGGTCCATTCGCGATCCAGCGGCGCGTTCTCTGCAGTGGATTCGGGAGTTCACGAGCCGTTGCTGGGTGCAGGTAAGTTCGTGTCCAGCGGCAGTTTTTTTAAAAAAAATGCAACGGTTTTTCCAAATCCGTCGGTCCGTTCCGCCATGCCCCCAATTTCCATCGCGTGCACGGCAGCGCCGATGCACCACAATCCGATCACTTGCGGCAAAAACCCGGGGAAATTCAGGGAAAATTGGCGCAAAACGGAAAAATTCGGGTAACCCGCCATAAAAACGCGATTCGGCCTTTAGTAAATAAATCGTTAATCAAAATATGGAGCTTACATTTTTTATGAGAAACCATTTTATCAAACTATTATGTTATAGATTTTTCCACAAGAACATTGTCAGGGCTGAGAGTCTGCGGACCCTCTGGACCACCAAGAGAGATGGTACTAGCTGACACCAAGGACTGGCGTCTAAGTGGCACCTCATCTTCACCAGAGCCCGCCGCAAAGCGGGATGGTCTTGCTGCGGCGGGGTGTAGTAATACAGGAGACAGACTGTATCCGGGGTGATAGCGGGAGAACAGCATGAGAAGGCACACTAGGACTCACGTCAGATATCGCAGGAGCTGGCACATGGATCAGGAACACAGCAAAGGACTGGCACATGGATCAGGAACACAGCAATACACAGGAACGCAGGGTATACAGGGGAGCTTTCTCTTCATGGGATGGCTTGAAGATCCGGCAAGGGTCACAGGAAGGGGCAGGAACTTACAGCAGGCCAGTGCCAATTATCCGCACACTGGCCCTTTAAAACTTTGAGAGTCAGCGTGTGCGCGCCCTAGGGGACGGGGACGCGCGCGCCGAGCCACGGGAGTCAGGGGCGCTAAGTTCTGTTGTGATCCGGGGGCACATCCGGGACGGGGATCGCGGGAGCACCCGTGACAAACATAAGGTAAAAATGCTGCCCTTGGATCATTTCTCAGGTGATTTTAAGAAATGTGAAACTACCTTGGAGTCATGTGTTGTATTTTATGGTAAATCCCCTTGCCTCCCAATACCAGATGGTGACAATGGTGATTTCCCTTTTGCAGCAGGATCCATAAACTTATGCCAGGAAGAAAATTCTGGTCATCTTTAGATCCATTTTTTTTTATCTTAGAGGCTATTTATTCGGAACCAGACCATGTAGTGTTTACAGAATCCCTTTTTTTTTTTGCTTTTAGTATGCTTTATTGGAAGAAAATACAGAGAAAGGAAGAAAATTCCAGGGAACAATAAAATGAGCACAAGTATTCTAAGTGCCTTAGATAACAGTGAGCATAGTGAGTATAAAGAATTAAATCCAAGAGAGTGTCAGTGCTACAGACAATAGTAAATCAATTACCTTAGAGAAGAGTAGCTAATAACACAGCCAACTTGGTGCAAAACACTCATGATCAGTCAATCATAAATAGAAAAGAGAGAATGTGATAATAGTGTAATTTCTAAGGAGGACCTTCTGAGCAGCTGCCATGGGGCCAAGTCAAAGTGAGAGGTGTGCTATTTTAGGAGACCCATTGGTGGATTTCCCAGACATCTCAGAGTAGATGTCAAACACAGTGGGGCACATTTACTAAGGGCCGTGCTCCAGTTTTCTGTTGGACTTTTCACATTCTTTTTAGTGCAAACTGCTTGCACCGGTATTCAAGAAGTGCCCGTTCCACATTTGTGTTGCACACAACCCTTTTGAGCATCTTTGATGCTCAGTCGGACCATGCACCAGATTTAACATGCAAAGTCTGACAGAATTGTGTTGCACGTCCTATGTTAAAGGTGCACCAAAAACAAAAGTGGTGCACACGTCTAGAATCAGATTGTCAGAACTCACAAATTGTTCTGATGGGATCAGGTTTCAGGATTCTTGCTGGAAACCATACCCAGAGCTGCCAGTGATTGACACCTGTAGCTGCGGTTTGAGTGTTGGACGGCTGGAGGTAGTGTCCATTACTGCCTTATATTCCGCCCAGCCCCTTGATTGGGTGCTGGTTATTCAGTATAATCTCTGTATCGTGTGCTCTTGCTATTGTGTTTCTTTCTATCCTGTGTTTTGACTTCTGTTTTGCCTACCGACCATTTTTTTGGTAATTGATTCTGTACCTTTGCCTCCATCTGTGTTTTGACCCGGTTTGTTAGACTCCACTTGTCTGTCTGTATCTGTTGTTTGTCCCTCAGTATCGTTTATCTCCTAGTATGACCCCACTTTCGTGTCTTGTGTCGGTTTCTGTGTGCCAGTGCCCGGCTCATAGCAACCCCCCCCCCCTCCTCCCTTTCCAGGTGATCTCTTTCCCTAACCTCTATACTCCAAGGCTCCCAATCTACCTCTCAATTGTTGATTATTGTACCATGTGGTGTACTGAAAGGTTTTCATAAGTGATTGTACCTCTGATTCTGTATAATATTTTAAAATTAATTCCTTCAATTTTTTATAGAATTTTTCAGAGTCCCTTTCCTTATGTCTCTCCGTCTCTATTTTATCATATTATAGAAGCTGTTTCAGGGTGCTAATCACTTCTGGTATGTCGGGAATGGTCGATACTAGCCAGTGGCGTAAGATGCATTTCTTAGCTACTAGGATAGTTATATGTACTAGTTTTTTGTCCACTATACAAGTCTCCTCTGGATTCCCATCTACTGGTATATGATGGAATAACATTGCTTCCGGGGCCATATCACCTCCTGTCTCTACACTTCTTTTATCATGACCTTAACAGCTCGCCAGAAGGGCTCCAGTTGCGTACATGACCAAATAGCATGAAATAAATTTGCTCTATCCAATCCACATTTCGGGAAGCTACTTAAATAATGCGCTGGTGCATCTCTCGGGGCAAAATTGAAAGCATACGTAGCTCTGTGCATCAAGCGGTACTTTTTCTCAACTAGCTCGTATTTTGTCAGACAATTCTATAGTATCTATTTCCCTTTCCCATCCCTGAAAGCAGGTCCCTTTCCATCGGTGTAGCATTTGTTCCCTTATTCTCACATGAATTTCCGACAAAGAATCATGGCGTTGAGGCGTGCCTACCAAAGTGTCAAACAAGCCTGACCTTTCTGCTTCTGGCAGTTCTCTAACCCTTGCTTTGCTGCTTTCTAAAATTTGATAAAACTGCAGGTATTGTGCAATGCCTAATCTGTACTTATCTTAAAATTCCTGCCAAGTGAGCCACCTGGGTTCTGACTCGTGTAGGAGATGCCCAGCCTTTGTTATCCCTTTTTCTCCCCATTCCCGAAATAGTCTATTATCTCTGACTTGTTTGTATATTGGGTTCTGCTGTATAGGGGTATATTTTGACAGAAAAAACGGTTTCCCATTTATCTTTCTGATTGCTTTCCATGCCCCCACTGTATCCTTCAGTAGATAGCTTTTTTTAATACGAGAGGGGAGTTCTGACCATTTTAGATGTAACATTGCCGCTAGGCTCATCTGTCCCGCTAGTTCCTGTTCCAGGGCCGCATTGGAATGGGAATTTGTGTTATGCAGCCAGTCTCTAATATGTCTAAATTGTGCTGTAGCTGTATGCCTCCATCATAGCTGGGTAGGGCTAACTTATTATAGGCTATTCTAGGGCGTACAAAGGGCGTTTAGGGCGTTTCCACAAGAAGCGTACAAACACCCTCTGAATATCAGCGTGTCGTATTAGCAAGGGTAAAGTTTGCAACGGATATAGTAGCCTTCCAAAACTTATCATCTTTATGAGGTGTGCCCACCCCATTAAAGATAACGGCAAAGCTTCCCAGCACAATAGTTCTCCCTGTATTTTCTGGAACAGCGGGGCGTAGTTTAAATTATATGTCTGTCATGGGAGCCTGCTTATTTTAATACCCAAATACGTGATTTGAGAATGACTCACCTCCACACCTTGTAACCACCTTTCCCCCGTCTGCATCCTTGACGCTCTCATGCCTAAGGGCAAAAGCTGGCTTTTTGAAACATTTATTTTGTACCCTGAGAATGACCCAAAATGGTCCAATGTCTGTAATATTTGTTGCTATTGGGTTCTAGGTGATTTTAGAAATAAAAGCATATCGTCTGAAATCATCACCTGGATGCCCGAATAAACCGCCCCTAACTCCAAGTATCTGGCCAGCAGTTCCAATGTGAGATCGAATAAAAGGGGTGACAGGGGACAACCCTGTCTTGTCCCCTTCTGTAATTCTATTGTGGAAGAAAGGAACCCCTGATGTGAGGACCCTAGCCTTGGGTTTTTTTGTATGCTGCAGCGATATAACTGCAAAAAGCCCCTTCAATTCCGAAAGCATCCAGCACTGCTTCCATCCACTTCCAATTCCTGTTATCGAACGCTTTTTCGGCGTCGAGTGTCAGCTGTGCTGGACCTTCCTCTGATTCTTCCACTGCCTCCTGTACTGCCAAGACTGTTCTTAAATTAGTAACCGCTGACCTTCCTTTAATAAAACCCCACCTGATGAGGTCCTATTAATCGTGGCATAATTAATGCCAGCCTGTTGGCGAGGAGCTTTGACAAGATTTTAATCTCCTGATTTATGAGCGATATCGGCCTATATGTTCCCGGCTGTTCTAGATCTTTTCCAGCCTTGGGTAGAATCTCACATACGCAACCTCTCCTGATGGCAAAAGGTCCCCAGTTTGCATCACGTTTTGATAAAACTTTGTTAGGGTCGGCACTATCGCCGTTGCTAACATTTTATAGAATTCCCCGGGGTACCCGTCCGGGCCTGGCGCCTTGCCATTCGCTAATCCCTTAATTACCATAGTCACCTCTTGTTCTGTTATGGGAGAATTCAGTTGTGTCTTTTCCTCCTCTGACAGGCTGGGAAGATCTAGGGCCCTGAGAAACTCTTTTCCCTCCTTCTCATTTACCGGGGACTGGAAATATAACTTTCTGTAATATTCGTAAAGAATCTTGTTTACTTCTTTTGGGTCACTCTGCGACTCCCCTTGCCGGTTTCTCAGACCTCCTATATGCGTTCCAATACTCCTACCTTTCGCCATTTTTGCCAAAATGGATCCCGCCTTGTTGCCATACCTAAAGAAGTCTGCAGTTACTTGGTCCCTATTAAAACTCTCCCATCTATCAATCTATAGATCATATTCTGCTTTTGCTTGCTTCCATTTCTCTTTACATTCCTCTGTGGAGTCAGTCAGAAATTGTGTATAAGTTGTCCTTAATCGATCACTTGCTATCTTATATGCCATAGTAGTTTTCTTTTTTAGGGATGCTATATAGGATCTAATCCGCCCTCTAATGGTCATCTTAGCCGCGTCCCAGTATAAAAAAATATCTTCCCCGTGTTCCACATGGTCTGCACTGAACTCAGCCCACCACCCTCTCAGGAGATGTCTCATCTGCATATAGGTAGGATGGGAATTGCCACAAGATGTCTGTCCCTCCCTTAAACGTATCCCTTAGATCTAACACTACGAGTGCGTGGTCCGAGATTACCAGATCTCCAATGTCTATTTGGTCTGTGCGACTAAGGATTGCATGCGAGCCTAAAATATAATCGATCAGTGACTATGCCCCCCTAGCATGAGAATAATGGGTGAATTCCCTGTCCCCTGGGTGAAATGTTCTCCATAAGTCGTGCAAGCCTGTGGTTGCCAGTAACGGATCTAAAACCTTGTTATGTGATCTAACAATGGCGGCCCTCCTGCCATCTCGTTTCCTGTCTTCTCCTATATGGACTACCGAATTCATGTCTCCTCCCACTATGATTTGGTGTTCCCTATCTTGCAATAATTGTGCTTCTAAGTCAGAGAAGAATACAGTATTATTTTCATTAGGCGCATAGATATAGTATAGGCTTGCCCTCCCCGCCGGGCTCTACAACACTGCTCGCACAAGTCTCCCCCGATCATCCGCTTCTTGAGATACAACTATACAATTTAAGTTATGCAGTAATATCAATGCCCCCGTTTTCCCATTCACTGCCAGGGAGCCCAGGACCTGCCCTACCGAGAGCTTATTCAGCCGTTGCATATCCTCCCAGATGGGTCTCCTGTAGAAGCGCCACATCCGTCTTTAATTTTTGGAGATGCCTTAACACCACGATCCTTTTATGTTGGGAACGAAGTCCCTTTACATTCCAAGAGACGACTCTCATACAAGAGTTTTATAAGTCGTGCTCATCCTCGAGGTTGCCCTGGTGCAATAGGGGTAGCATAGATCACCTGGAGCACCATTTAACAAGAACCAGTTTAACAGAAACCCCCCTTTCCCTCCCTCTTCCCCCCCAACTGTGGTTTTTGTGTTTTTTTCTGTGTTCTCCTTTGCCTTAACTCCTTCCTCAGACCATAGCTTTCATTTGGACTATCCTTCTTCCGCGCTGAGTATCTGGGGGTGTCTGGCATTCCCCTTGACCCTCTTGAGACCTTCTTTAGCTCCTTATAACACTCCTTCTCTCAATCCCATCTACTTAAGAACAATAAAACCTTATGCAATTTCAAACAGGTGCATATACATAGCCATACTCATCTTATCTTTCAAACCCCAACAATGTAACAGGAACATCCCTCCAATGTGGCAGGCGCCTCAGATAACATTAGAAAGTCCCTCCTATGTCCCTTTTTCTTCTCCTCTTTTTATCCCCGGGAGATAGACTGTCCATTAATCAGATGAAAAGGAGCGAGATCTACTACCACGAACTCTCTCAGCCGGACAATTTCTGGTTGCAGCATCATCCTCCGGTTCCCTGGATATTGATCTTATAACTAATGCCTCCATGAAGTGAGCTGCGTCATCAGGCGTGTCGAATGTTTCGGTTCCTCCTTCTGGCAGAAAGATCCTCAGCACTGCCGGATACTGTAAAGCAAAACGTATGCGGTGCCTCACCAGGTTGCTGCATGTTTTGCTAAAAGCCTGCCTCTTTTTGGATAGATTTGCCGAATAGTCCCCAAATATTAAAATCTTCTGCCCCTGAAGAATAAGGGGATCATTTATCTTCCTATAGGCCATCAGCACTGCAGTTTTGTCTACATAGTCCAAATATCGCACTATGACCGGTCGCGGCCTATTTGCTGCCCCATTTTGTTTGCTGATCTCTTGGTGGGCCGATTCTATGGGCCCTTTCCACCTATACTGGGTTTCTCAGGCCCAAGATATTAGGGATATCCTCTGCACATAGCTTTGCCAGCCCTGTTTGGGCAATTTCCTCCGATATTCCAATTATGCGCAAATTATTGCGTCTTGACCTGTTTTCTAAGTCATCCACTTTTTCCAATAATTGTGCATTCGTTTTTAACGCTTTCTGCAGCATGGTTTGCGTGCCACTTCATCCTCCATATTACTCATTCTCTGCTCCAATTCCATAATATGAGAGTCATTTCTTGCCACATCAGATTGCAGTTTCTGCAATGGATGCTGTTATGTCTGGTGCCAAAAGTTTAGCCACCTCCACTGCTTGCGGTATGATATATTGAGTCCATGTATTACCTCCTCCGTTGTAGCCTCAGCCTCTGCTTCTCTTTCTGCTGGTAATCAGGGTTAAGAGGAAGCACGCGTCCTCCTGTTGTTTTTGATGGGCTCCGGTGCCATCTTGGATTCGCTCGGGGAATGCTGAGCAGATCGCACCTGCTGCGGGGTCCCGATACGTATTAAGAACCTCTCCATACACCGTGGAGGCTCTCCGCAGGTTAGTTAGGGACTGTGATATTCACAGCTCCCGGTATGTCAGCTGGGGACCTCGCACCATGAGATGGGTTCACAGAGCTCTCCTCACTCGCATCTCATCAGGCGCCCGCCGGAACCGAAAGTCCTTTATTTACATCTTATCATGACCTTACCTAAGACCTTACCTATGCAGTATGCAGCGTCGGACTGGGTTTCCTAAGGCCCACCAGAGAAAATCAATCCGGGGGCCCACTTTTCATTATCCCCCAGGAAATATACTCTAGCCGCCTTCAAATTGTGTTGTTTTCTGATGGACCTCTGGGGTTTAGTATTGGGCTGAGCCAGGGCCCACCGGAGGATCCTCTGGTACTCTGGTGGGCCAGTCCGACACTGGCAGTATGTAAATCTACTCATCTGCTCACGCTCTCTACCTAAAGGGCTAAATTTCCAGCATCACTAATGCCTTTTAACAGGATAAGATATATTGTATATTTTTATGCAGGGCTGCATGTACTGGTCACAAGCACATCTCTTCCATCCACCATAATAACAAAAGTACTATAAAATAATATAATCATTTAGCTCTTAGTGTGGTAAGTTACAGACTTAAACAATTGTATTAGCTATTAATGGAGATAAAATATTATAAATAAGCTATAATTAAATAATAGTTATAAATATAAGTATACATTTGGCAGGTTAGTCTTTATTTAGAGCTTCTGTTAGTCTAAGCTTCTTGTTCTGTGCCAGTATGCTACTGTTAACAGATAATACCATACTGGTGAAGGTGCTGACCCCTAAAGAATACGATTATACATGCTTCCTCTGTGTCTAATAGGCTGCTTAACTACACAATAATATGTTTCTGTTTTCTTTATACATTTTGTAATTGTTTACTCTGTAATATTTTGCTGAGAAGTCAAAGTCTGTTAAATTCTGAAGGCTCGGTAAACCCTGGATATCCCTTTCCAGCATGCTTGTTAACGCTCTCACATAATTCTAACAGATGGTAAGACATGACTTCCTCCACAAAGTCTGAGCCAGCTTGTGATCAACTTGTCATATTTATCCATATGTTTTATGGTACTAAACTAAATTGTTATTGTAGCAGTGTTGTGTGTGTTGACATTTGTTAATCTCTATCAGTTTCTGCTTTCTGAGCCTTTGTAATACAAATTTCGGTAATATTTTTGAAAACATTCTAAAAAAGTATAAAATCTAATGTAATGGTGTATAAAATATAATTGCTAAGATTTACAAAAATTCTTTAAAAAAAAGTGGTTTCTTGAACTAAGATAATGTTAAGGTCTGATTCTGATATATTTTCCAAAACATGCTTCTCTCAAACCTGCCGGACACATAACAATTTTCTGCGCCAGAAAATGATGGATTTTTGCCCCCAAAAAACTAAAATGCACACATTCATGAAGGTTTTTAGACCATTTCTGGCCTTTTTCTGACTAATTCTACAAAGGGGCAGAATGGGCATAGCTTTGGAAGAAGGATGCTGTCATATTGAAATTAAGCCGTGCGCCAAAAAATGAAGGAGAGTGTGCCAGCTTGTTGGTGGTGAATAGTTTAAAGAGCTGAAAGCAGGTCTAAAAGTATAACTCAATGTCATTTGGGGCCCAGTGTGAAAGCCGTAAAATCCAAGCCCATAAGAAAACATGTAAATGCGTTTTTTCCCCGAATGTCACTGCTTTTGGAATTTTTCTCCCGCTTTCCATTGCATGGCATGAAATATTAAATACTGTCACTATGAAGTGCAATTTGTTATGCAGAAAACAAGACCTCAAACAGCTCTTTACATGGGCAATGCATAATGAACATTGAAGGGGTTGTCTTGGAATAAAAAATATTGGTAGGCTGTAAAAACAATAAACCTCTTATTCTCATCTCTCAACACATTCATGTTCATCTGCCCATCAGCCCATCACTGCCAGCTTATGTATGTATACACAGCCTGACGGTGCCATTCTGACCATGGCCATACGCAAACTACTGAAACAGTATTTTATTCCTGGAAAACTCCTTTAAATTCTTTTGCACTGTGAAATATCTTTTAAAGTATGACAACTTTTTAAGTTAGAAAAAAAATATGATATATCTCTCCATCTGAAACCCAACCTTAGACACACCCTGTGTACTTAACATATAACCATGTGTGGTATTGGAGGAAAACTGTACATTGTTTCTTACCTTAGCTTGTTACTTTACATTCTACAGATGTTCAGGGAAATTCAAATGAATGGCTCAATATAGAAAATAATGTGTGTTTGCCAAGTGAAAATTCTAAGTTACTTATCAGTGAGAAAATAAACTTAACCCAGGCACCTCAGTTCATATATCATATTCCTATAGCCATGGGACATGCTATTTTTCATTGTACACTAGCTCCATGTATCAGGCACTTCTGACAGAAGTATTAATCAAACGAAGTAACCAAATCTCTTTGGAATTACAACTATATATAACAAGCAAACAATGCAGCAACACCTGGGTACAAAATACAATATTATATGAGACTGTAAAGTTATATAACTATATAACTGTATACTATTTCTATGCCATATTCATATCACTGTAAATGAAGATGTAGCAAAACAAAATAAGCAACAATGGAGGAAATTAAACATGCCTTGTCCGCCAGTTTTCATGAGCAGAGTGAGAGAGGGCAGGCAGAGGCAGGATCGCCATGGCCCAGCATATTTAATATAGTCTCCACTGAAAAACCTGCTCAAAAATCCAGCAGGTTGGACCAGGTCAAAGAGAGCCGCAGAGCACAATTTACTAAATCTGTCATGCCGAGCACCGAACGACTGGGATTCAATACACTAGTCTTAATAAATTACCCCCAATGTCTCTTTGTTAGAGAAGTCTCAAAGGGATATTAAAACTACAAGTCTTAAAACTCTAAATGTGATGCTGTTGATTACTGAGTTGTAGGTAATCCTTCGAAATCAAACACTATCCTGCCATTATGTATTGTCTAAAATCATAGAGGGAGATATATCATATGTCAGCGCTCCTGCATAATAGCAGCCACAGGGCAAAAGTACGCCTGGTGTACATTTGTGTAAAAACATGTGAATGAAAGTTTTCAAAACTACGCCGATTTCCGCACCCTTCTTCGCCCTCTCCACAACCACATGGCGTGGAGATGGCATAGTCACTGCAAGGATTGCAAATTCTTTCACTGCGCGAAAACTGGCATAGTAGCAGTGATAAGTCTCTCCTTGGTGTCTTCCATAGCTGAAGTGTCAGGAACTAAGAGTTCTCCTTACTAGGGGCCACTAGGGAATTCTGGGAAAATATGCAAATACATTTTCCAGGATTGGATAAAGCAAACCACGCCTCTTTAATCCCACAGCATGTCATTAGGCTTCCTGAAGTTCATGCTTGATGTAAAAGGAGCGGCCTAAAAGAGGCGTGGATTTCCTTGTCCCATCCTGTAAAACTTTTTTGCATATTTTCCATAGCTAAAGGGATATGACTACCTTTTAATATTCTTTTGCTAATATGTAAGTATTGAACCAAAATCAAGCTATGAGGTATTTGTGCTACTGAGAACATGCTTTTATAACTGAAGGATAAAATGCTAAATTACAAACCTCATTTTATTTCCACTGCACCCATGATCAATTTGCTATTTTATTTAAAGGTAACCTATCATTAGAAACTGAACTAATAAACCACTTCCAGTATGTTGTCATGCAGCTAAACAACATTTGGATGATTCCGTTTCTTTCATGGCCCAGTGAAATCCATAAAATCTACTTGGAATTGAGAAGTAAATTGGTTGCATGAAGCCAAGCGGTGGAGGCTATTATGTCTGCTGTTTTCAACATGCATTGCAACATGCAATGTTTTGTTTGATATATTGATAAAGTTTGAAGTACATATTTCTTAACCCCATTGGACTCAGCATATTTTGTCCTCTAGGACGCGGCCCCATTTTTCAAATCTGCCCTGTGTCACTATAAATTCTTATAGCTTTGGAACGCTGTGAGATATCTAGGGGATTTTGTGATTGTTTTCTCATGACACATTTGGGCACATTTACTTACCCGGTCCCTCGGAGTTCCCAAAAGTGCATTGTCAATCCGGAATGCACTCTGCTACAATTCACTTAGATCATGCGCCCAATTTCCTGCATCTGTCGCTTCCCCGCTCAGGTCCGCTGGAGATCACCTTCTTCCTCTCAGTGCATGTAAGTGCATGGCTTGCGATACAATTTAGAAGTTAAATCCCTCGGTTTGTCCGAATCCGTCGGATCGTCCGATGGCCCGCCCACGACTTGTGTCGCATGAAAGCCGGCGCCAAAAACGCCAAAAACCCCTTTTAAATACCTGCCCCAGCGGCGCAAATCGGAAATTGTCAGGTTGTCCGACGAAAGTGCTGTCCGCGGGGCCCTTACTAAATGAGCCCCATTGTAGTTCAAATTAGTTTGAAAATTTGGATGATATCTTTTTTGGTAAAAATTTGGAAAAATTCTATGCTTTTGATGAGGTTGCCATAGCACCCAAATAAATTCATAACTTACATTTCCCAAATGTCTACTTTATGTTGGCATGGATTTTTAAGATTCCACATATTTTTCTAGAATTTTATAAGGCTCCGAATTTAGGTGCCTTTTTTAAAATTTTTGGAAAATCACCAAAACCCGTATTGAGATGGACCTGCTCAAGTTTAATTGACTGTGAAAAGGTCTAAATAATAGCTAGGCTCGTAAATCATCCCATTATGGAAACTACACCCCTCAACGTATGATAAAGCACTTTTGAGAAGTTTTTTTTAATCCTTTAGGTGTTTTGTAGGGGTTAAAACAAAATGGAGTTGCGGTCTACAAATTGTAATATTTTTGGACAATACATTCATTTTGGGTGAAAAAGTAAGCATTTGCAATAGATTATATGAAAAAAGGCTCCACAAAGTTTGATACCCAATTCCTTCCGAGTACACTGATACCCCATCAGTGGTATCTTGCTGTATGGGAGCACGGCCGGGCATAGAATGGAAGGAGGCGCCATCCAGAGCAGATTTGTTTCGTCAAATTGTACATGCTATAATTTTTTTTGTTTGATGTGGACCTATAGGGGCTTATTTTTTGCCACACGAGATGCACTTTTCTGGTACATAATTTTGGGGCATCTATAGCTAATTGGTGAGATTTTATTAACTCTTTGTTGGGGGAAATGAAAATCATTAATTTTTAGGAAGATTTTGGGGGGGGGGTTTCTTCAATTTTACTAAATAAAAACTAATTTGGAGAAAAACTTGTTCATTTAAGCATCACCATCTTTTCATATGCGTAACTTTTTTATTTTTCAACTGACAAATCTGGTTAAGGGCTTATTTTTTGCGAGAAGAGTTGTTCTTTCTAGTGGTCTTATTTTAGAGTGCATTACTTTTTTAATCACTTTTTAGAGCATTTTTTTAGAGCAGCTTTTTTCGGAAAGTCTTTATAAGGTGTTTTATGGGAAATTGACATTTTAGGGGCTTACCGTATATACTAGAGCATAAGCCAACCCAAGTATAAGCTGAGGCCCCTAATTTTACCACCTAAAACTGGGAAAACCTATTGACGAGGGTGGAAAATGCATTGTTCTCAGCCTCCCAGTATATAGCCAGACCCCAGTAGTACATAGCCAGCCGGCCAGCCCCCAGTAGTATATGGCCAACCCCTGTATTTTATAGCAAGCTCATCCCCTTTGTATACAGCCACCCTCCTTATTATACAGACAGCCATCCCCCATAAGTATAAAGCCAGACCCCTTAGTATACAGCCGGCCAGCCCCCTTGACTACACGGCCAGCCCCTTTAAGTATACAGCCAGCCCTATAAGTATACAGCCTGCCAGCCCCTTAAGTATACATCTGGCCAGCCCCCTTAATTATACAGCTGGCCAGCCCCCTTCATTATACAGCTGGCCAGCCCCCTTTAGTAGCCAGCCAGCCCCATTCTGTATAAAGCCAGCCCCATTTGCCAAGCACATTAAAAAAAAAAAACTTCCATACTCACCTTCGGGTGGTCCAGATGATTTTCACCGCTCCCTGATGCTCCGTTCTCCGTGGCTGGTCTTCGGTCTTCACTCTGTTGTAACAGCTGGCAGATACGCGTCCACTATGGTCTACTTTCTGTTTGGGACTTTTTCCCAAAGGCCCTAAAAAACATTGATGCTACTTTTTACACAAAAAAACCCCCCAGGAAAACCAATGATAAATTATCCCCTTTATTTTTTATGGCTTTCAGTGTATGGTTCGAAGGACACATTTTGGGTTATAAATCATTGTTTTTGCTGGTCTTCATAAAAAATGTCTTAAAAACGTTGTACTGAAGTTTTTTGTAACTTTTCACTACTAAAATGTAGTAGGGACTAGCCTTTTCTTGAGGCCTAGAGACAGCTGGGGCCTGCAGTACCTGAGTGGCTGGCGGTTGCGGCCTAGGCACGCTAATGTCACGGTGCTTGGTATGGGGAACCAGACGGCTGTCCTACAGCCTTGCAGGTCTCCAGCAGGGTGGTGTTGGCAAGAAATGATGAGGGAGAGGCTGCTACAGCGGTTCTCCCAGGGGCAACCCTTTGGTGTCTGGAGTATGAGTCTCTGTGTGGTCCCGTGTGGTGACAGCCGTAGTAGCAGGGACCAGAAGGAGGCAGACATTGAACAAAAATAACTTACAGTTCTTTATTGGAACCGACAGGAACAGTAGCAACGTGCCTTGACAAATGGTAGAATGCTGGAGATGCAGTTGGAGGGAGCCACAGGAGTAGATCACCAGCCTGGATGCAATGGCAGGCTGGGAGATAGCTGTGTCCTAGTAGGATGCTTCAGCTTGTCCTGGGTTGCTTCAGATATATCCCTTGAAGGTAGGATGATATCCCTTTTCTCTCACTGACTAACTCACTACACTCTTCAGGCAGGGAGCTGAGCTCTCCTGCTCTGGTCTGGTGTGCTGGCTGCACTGACTCCTCTGAGTCTCTAATCTGATCTGTTCAGACTCCTTGGTCTGACTGCACTGAACTCTAGAAGTTTCCTGACCAGGGGTTTTGTTACTCCCACTGGTCAGGTGGTGGCTACTCCTCCAATTGCATCCCAGCTTACAGATACAAGGTATAACACATGTGATTGGTTGCTGGAATTGCATCACATCAAACACTTAACTCCTGCCTTGCCAGGCAGACTCTACCACTGCAGTGCTCATCTGTGTTATGTAGTGACATGCTGTGGGGCTGATCAGACCCTACACAGGCTGCAAGCTACATGGTGGGACGTATTCGCAACAACCCCTCTGTCTTGCATCGGCAGGGGTGTTGCAAATGTCTCAGAGGGTTATTTCTGACACTTCACTATTCTGGCATAAACATAGAACTACGGCTACGCTGTGTAAAGCCAGATTCTTGACTTGTAAATTGTTTAAAAAATCGCACGAAAAGTCGCATAGTCACTCCAGTCCCCTACCGGTGTATGTGCTGGAACTTTTTATGCAATCCTAGACAGCAATTAGAGCATTTTTAGGGCAACTTCAATTAGAGCATTTTTAGGGCAACTTTCATGAATCTGATGTGCTGTAGAGCTACAAAGACAAACATCGAACTGTCCCAAGGAGCCTGCTTGATGATAAATAACCCCCATCTTCTTTATTCTTTGGATCAGTATGATTTTATACCACATTTTTGAAAATTAACCCATTAACAACCAGGTCCTTTTCGTTTTTGCATTTCCATTTTTCACTCCCTACCTTCAAAAATCTATAACTTTTATATTTTTCCATGTAAAGAACAGCTAAGAGGGCTTGTTTTCTGCATAACAAATTGTACTTCAAAGTGACGGTATTTAGTATTCCATGCTTTCTTTGTGCACCCCAAATAACATGTCTACTTTATTCTTTGGGTCGGTAAAATCATGGGGATACTAAATTTGTATAGGTTTTATAATGTTTCCATACATTTACAAAAATTAAAGAAAAAAAAATCTTCATTTTGCCATCTTCTGGCATCAATTACTTTTTCATACTTCAGTGTACGACGCTGTGTTTGGTGTCATTTTTTGTTTTCTATGTCTTTATTTATATTTATATCAGTTATCGGGAAAGGAGGGTATTGAAATTTTTCTGTTTATTATATTTATTTATTTTTAACTTTTATTTAATTTAATTAATATTTTTTATATTTAATTATTTTTAAGACCCCCTGGGGTACTTTAATGGCACATTGTAATGGATAGTGTAAAACAAGACACCCCTGGGTCTTTGTATGACCTGAGGCTGTCATGAAAACAGATTGTACCTGTAAACTAATATGGCACCGGCAATAGAAGGGTTAACAGTCTGTTGCTGGTGGGTGTTTGCTGCAATATACAGTGAACACCCACCTTGTATGGAGAGGGCTCAGCCATTGAGCCTTCTCCCTACACCGGCAGCTGACGTGTGACTAATACATCACACGTTGGTTAGGGGTTAAAATCTTTTGTACAAAAATAAATGCATCATATTGCCTCATTCTGATGCAGACAACTTTTTCATACTTTGGCTTACAAAGCTGTGTAAAGAGTTCTTTTTTTGCTGAAATAACCATTAATTCCATTTTGGAGTCCATAGCCAGTTTTTACCTTCGTGACCAGGCCCAAATTTTATATGTTGGGGTTTTGTATTTGTGATTTTTATACTTAATTTGTTTTTTTCCATGGGAATTTGGGACGTTTGGGACATAAACTTTTTTATTTTCACTGTTTTTACTTGGACTTTTACTTCAATCAGCAATGTTCTGATCGCTGGTTCAAATCCAAGACACTGCACTGCAATACTAGTGTATTATAGTGCAGTGTAAACTGCAGATACATGCGTACACATACAGTCAGACCCCTTTGAAGAAGACAACGGGCAGCTCGGGGCACTTGGTAGGCCTTAGGGCTGCCCTGAAGAGGAATCGATCCCCCAGTACGCTCACGGAGGGTCTGATCCATGGGGGGATATTTCACCTTCTGTTCATGCTTGATCATGGCATGTAAGAGGTTAACACCCATGATCAGAGTTATCTTTGATCGTGGATGTTACAGCTGGGTTCCAACGACAACCAACGATCACTATATACCAGCTTCAGATGCATATATGCGGGCGGAAGAAGCTGGAAGCCGATGCAAGAACCTGGCAACACAGGCAGCCCTGGGGTCCTTCATTGCTTTATAATACCATTGGCACCCTAGGTAGCCTGCTCCTTCTGTACATGTTTTCTGTACATGTTCTATGACATCTTTGACCGTGATGTCTAAGTGGTTAAAATCAGAGATTTTCTAATCCTGGGTGTTAGTGCCGGGTGTGAACTGTGATAACACAGCCCAGCATGAGCAGCAACAGGACTTGATGTCCTGAAATTGTCTTTTGACACCACGCTGTGGAAAGGTATAACTTCAGAAGAAGTAAATCTACCATTTGTTTATGCATTATGAACCAAACATACCTTGAGAATGTTGTAGCTACACCAATGCAGAAATATATCTTGTTTGATCCCTGAACTGAGTGGTTTCGCTGAAAAAACAATTATAAAATTATGATAATGAGGCTGTGTAGTTGCTGTGGCTGCCCCAGCGCTCTTCTCACCTTAATTAAGCACTGCTACAGCCTTGTCATCACTATGTTGTCCCTGACAGGTAGATGTAATCAAATGCTGCACTATCCCCCAGCTGCTGTGTATGAGTCATCCATCTCAGGTTGATTAATCCTGTCTGGACAGTTCAGGCAGCTCCTGTGTATGTGGAAGTAATGTGTTTATGTACAACAGCCAGGACTATTCAAGTCTTTTTTTCCAAGTTACATCATATTTCAAGAAATTTTTATTTATATTTACAAATGGTTTTGATTAAGTCTTTCAGGACCAACAAAGATAATTTACATGTACAATGTCAGACATAGGCAAATGTAGGTCAAATTGTACAACCAAAAGTACACAAATTACATGTCAAGGATCGGTGAGAGAACATTACAGTGAACATATGCGATCGCCATATTGATCTACATGACATAAGTGTATTGTAATTACTGGTAGCTAAAAAGTAAATAAAAAGAAGAGAATGCATCCAACTGTAACAAAAGAGTAGAATACAGTACAATAAAGTAGAGAGAGTATAAATAGGTCCAAGGAAGGGAAACAGAAAAAAGTAATCTTTTCAAGTCACATGGGTGATGTGCCCCTGGGTACAGGAGAGGTATAAGGGGATTTATGGTATGCTAAATTAAAACACATGCAACACCTTTGCCAGATATCACTAGTAAAAGCCATGGGGGCCGCAGATTTGAAGAGGGGACATCTGTCATAAGCCCCCAAATTGGAGCACTCAGAGGAATTAGGGCTCTCAATCTCCATCTACTGATTAAATACTGATATGGATGACCAAGAGACTATATGGAAGAGATAGGTTGCATAGTAATAGGTACCATTATCTGGCTTTGAAAGACCTCCCTTTGTTGTACTTGCTATGAGCACTGTTTTAGGAATCCTACATCTCTTAAAGCTCCAAAGGAAGTACAAAAACATAGATTTGATCGTCTGTAGAATTCTTATGGCAGGGTTTTGAAGACATCCAGGAATTTAGGAACGACAGACATCTTCACAGATCCTATCCACCATAGTATGATGTGTTCAGGGTGATGTGCAGTATTGGCTTTTCTCCACACATACATTTGGCAATTTTGATCTCTTATGACAAGAGAACCGTCTTCTATATGCATGCTATGTTTCCTACACAGCAATGAACAAAATGGACTTCTTATGGTGTCTTCTTGCCACTCTTCCATAAAGGTCAGATTTATGGATTTCCTGTAGAAAGATTCTTGTCCTGGTCTGGGATGTCTGTTCACCAATATCTTGGTAGGATATCAGCTACTCCTTCCATCTATAGATGATGGATCAAACAGTATTCTGTGCGATGTTCAGAGATTTGGGTAATTTTAAAGAACCTAACCCAGTAATTCATTTTGCCACAGCTTAAGTTGCCTTGGTTTTGATTACCGTATGTTCTTTAACAAACCTCTGAGGCCTTAACAATTCAGCTGTATTTATACTTAGAATAAATTACATTCAGAAGTTCTCCATTTATTAATTTGGTGACTCCTCAAATTTCTTACAAAATTTTATTAAGGGGTATTTGAGTACAGGAGGCTGAATACATAGGCACACCACACTTTAAATACATTTCAATATGTGGCTGCAAAGTTTAAAAAGAAGGAAAAGTTCAAGGGATATGAGTTCTTTTTGCAACCTACTGTGTGAATATACATACAAAAAATATTTTAAAAACTAGTACTTACCCTCCTTACTTCTCCCGGCTTTCTCCTCGTGGCTTCTTCCGGGCAGTGCGGGCACAGGCATGTTTATACTCTGTCCCCGCACACTTACTATAACGTAGCATCATAGTAAGTATGTGGGCACAGCGCATAGACGTACCTGTGCCCGCACAGCTCGGAAGACATAAATTGTATATGAATAAATTTATTCTAAAGTGTTTAGGAAGATTTGGACAAAGCATCTTAATCCCTGTAGTGACTACTGTTTTTCGAATCTTGCTGCCATCTACTGGATCTATCACTACAATACATCGCTTTGTTCCAGCAGTGAGGTGCACAGGGTCCATTTATTCTGAATGAATTTTCAGCTGTAAGCCGAGAAGCCTAGTGTGGAGAGTGTTTTTTTAGCAAAGTATAGAATAAATAAGTTACAAGGTATAATGCCATATTATCATGATTACTTCATTCTGATTGACAGAATACATGAGTATTCTTCTTCCAATGTCCTGATGTCCCTCAGTTCATTGCATCCCATAGATGCTTGATCCTGACAAGTTTTGAGGGTATGTAAACCTAAAATACTTGTTTTCCATGTTCTTTATACCATTTCTGAACAATTTTTGCAGTGTAGCAGGGGGGGTATAGCTTTTCTGTTGTTGAATAGAAGATTTCAACACTGCCCAAAAGGATAAGAAAAGAATAACGCATATTTGGTGCATTTTTGCAAACATCAAGATATCTTTACCTTATTTACTTCATTTCTGTAACCTTCTAAATTGTCTCTGCTGCTGGTGTCTGATATTATAAACCCAGTCCTAGCACACATACATGGCTCTGCCCATCATCACATCCTATGATGCAGTAAAATACAGGAAGCAATGCTACTAGGTAAATGACTTTCTACTTTTTCTATTTTCTCTTATAAGGGATGTATATTGTTGTAACGACCTATGTCTTCTGTTTACCATCTATTCATTGCCAAGCCAATAAAGCTTCTTACAATTTAGAAAAAGACAACATACTGTTAAATACTTCAGTCCTATTACTGAAGATCAGTGAAGCCTTCATTGTTTGTATTTCACGTTGAACGACTCCTTTTTCTCAGTTCCACTTCAGATTCTATTCATACATTCATCCCGATACCAACAACATCGATTGTGTCAAAACACCTATGGTGAATAGGCCCTACTGAGACAAAAACTAATATAAACCTACTTACACTCACAATAACACCAAACATTTTCTGTGACCCTGGGAGGTCAAATTACTTTGCAGAAGTAGAGAAAAAATTAGGCTTACAAACAGAATCCAGCTGTTGCGTTTGTTTTGTCTGCAATGGCATGTTTACTTTTTGTTTTGTGTCATTTAGGTCCCAATAGACCTATTCAATATGAATTAGAACATAGGGGAAAAGGCAGACAAAAAAAGTTGGACAAAGCAATGAAACAGGAGAAAACCATTCCAAATAAGGCCCTGGGTGCAGATGTTTGAATGCCGGTTACATTTGACACTTAATTATTGAATGTCATGTTTTGCTGAATATAGCTGTTACACTTTCGTGAAATATTGCACCTGGCAGCAATATTATTGGGGGATATAAAAAAACTGTTTTATAAAGAATGATATAAAAAAAAAACTGTTTTATTCCTCAAATCTCTGGTAACAATAACAATAGTGATCTTCAGACTGTACAATTTGCAGATGCTGATACACTACACTCTCAGCATCTCTCCAGCTCTCTGTATCATAGTTGCTGAATGTTGGATTATATAATAGGGTAGGCATTAAGTCAGAAGTTTGGGTTTGGGTTCAATGCTCCTACACAGTGTAACAGCCTGTGAAGCTACAGCATGGAGGGGCTCTGGAAACACCCCCAGAGCCCTTCTGGCTCATTAGCATACTTGAAAAAGTTGCTTTCAGAAGAAAGGAGGCCATGGATAATTTTTTTTATTTTGATTGTAGACATTCTTTAAAAAGGTTTTTAGTACTATTCAATGAAATGTCAAACATGTTATTCAAGTTACAGTTTGAAGCATTACAGAAAGTTTGAGGCTTCTAAAAGGGAACTACCCCTGTAATTATTAACATTTTTTCATTATGTGTTTTAAATTGGCATTTTTTCAGGCCATAGTATTTACAAAATAAGAAACAGACTAATTTTAAAGTAAAATAAACCACTTGTATTTCCAATGTGAATACAGGGGTCTTGTGAGTAGCATCTTTCCATTGCAGTGAAGAGATGGTCATGCATACAAAGCGTATGTTCTTTTCTAGCAGACTTCCAAAAAGAAGTCTTACAAAGTTTCATAGAAATTAATGAATAATGCTCAACATGCATGACAACATTTCTGCTTCATAAATACTCACATGAGTCGAAACGTTGCTGTTTAGGCTGGGTGATTATAATTTTTTATAATTCTTTATTTATATAGTGCCTACAGATTACGCAGTGCTGCACAAATTGGTCCTTGTCCCCATGGGGCTCACATTCTAATCAACCTACCAGTATGTTTGGGAGTGTGGGAGGAAACTGGGGGACCCGGAGGAAACCCACACAAACATGAAGAAAACATACAAACTCTTTGCAGATGTTGACCATGGGAAAGGAATCCAGGATCCCAGCGCTACAAGGCAGAAGTGCTACCCACTCAGCCACCATGCTGCCTTAAAAAACCTCATCTTTTTCACAGGTGATGTCACCTTCTTTCTTGGATTGCTACAATTTGATTGTGTGAACCCGTGGACTTTGAACAGATATGTTGTGCTCTCTTTTCCTTTCTATGACCACATCTCTGCTCACTGCTGATATACCTCTAGTGGGATAGGGGTAGAAAAAACATGTACTTACCATCAGGTACTTCAGGGGACGACACAGTGAATTCCTATAGAAAATGGAAGGAAGGTACATCCCATCTACAAGGAGGTCAGTACCGATGTGAATCAACTTTGCAGATTCGGAGCCCTGGACCTGACTCTGCACTTCATTAGAATTTCGGACCAGGTGCGGCTCAACCTCTTCCACAGCAGTTAATGCAAGCGATCAGCATGGGAACACATCATGGACGTTACCTCTTTAAATGCTGATGGCAAATTCAACGTCATTGTTTAAATTGCTGTGGCCACTGTGCCTGCACCAATCGCAGGTGTTACTGGTTGGGATTTAACAGGTCTGCTCATCACTAACTCATGGATATAGATGGCAAATCTTAAGTGTAATACCCTTTTAATGTGTAACAAACACAGCAACATATAGGAGAGAACTTAATTAGAAAATTATATTACCATATATACTCAAGTATAAGCTGAGACCCCTAATTTTACCACCAAAAACTAGGAAAACCTATTGACTCGAGTATAAGCCGATGGTGTAGTACACAGCCAGCCTGCCCCCACGTAGTATACACCCAGCCCTATGTAGTATAAAGCTAGCCAGCCCCCTGTAGTATACAGCCAGCCCACTGTAGTATACAGTCAGCAAGCCACCTGTAGTATACAGTCAGCCAGCCCCCTGTAGTATACAGCCAGCCCCATGTAGTATACAGCCTGCCCCATTTAGTATGCAGCCAGCCAGCTCCCTGTAGTATACAGCCAGCCCCATGTAGTATACAGCCAGAGAGCCCCCTATATGCCAAGCACATAATAAACTTAATACTCACCCTCCAGCGATATTCACTCACCCCCGATGCTCGGTGTGGCTCCTCTTATTTCTTCTCTTTGCTGTAATAGCCGTCAGAGTCGCGTCCATGCGATCTGCCGTTGGGCGCACACTACATAGTGTGCGCTGCCCGGGAGATCACATAGATGCGACTCTGCTGGCTAGAAAAGAAAGAGAAGAGAGAAGAGGAGCCGCCAAGGGGCCAGACCAAGGTTCGGAAGCCGCGCCAAGAATCTGGGCGCCGGAGGGTGAGTATGTAAGTTTATTTATTTTTTACTGACTCGTGTATAAGACGAGTACATACGGTAATCACTCATGGTAATGTAAATGAAATTAAATTAAAAAAAGTTGGTGTGATGAAGATCAAAAAATAACGAAAATAATGAAAATAACAAATGTATGAAAATATGGCCTAAAAAAAATAGTAGAAAATAGAGAAAACTATAAAAATTCAAATCACACCCTTATTCCCTAGAAACATATTGAAGCATTACAGCCCAATGATCATACTGAGCCAAAGAGTGAAGGAGATGTGTCATCTGGACCACAAAATGAGAGTTGAAAAAATAAAAACTGTAAGAGAGTGGTGCAACTTTGTTTTTCATCTATTCCAACACATATGGTATATTTATTTTTACCTCACAGTTCATTTCTCTCTCCATGTCTTCCACAAAAAACATTCTATCATACTCTGTCAAGTGAAATTTAAAAAAAAAATGCAAAAAAGCAAAAAGGAAGTTGTGCCCAGTTTTCTAATATATAGATTATCTGTACTGTCTTGTTTCTCATTTGATAAAATGTATAAGATAAGTTACTATGTAATATTTACCCATATGATATATCTCATGTCTGATTTTTGAATATCGTCACTGAAGTGTTACTTGACAGCAGTATTATGCCTAAGAAATCCCTAAACAATGACACAGAAGCTGCTCTGTACCCAGTCTTTTTACTGGTAGTGTTTCATTTACCTGCTGCCAATCCAGAACACAAAGAAAGGCAAACAACTGAAGGGATTCTACTGAATGCTACACGTCATGAAGATAAACACAGCTCTGACATTGCCTTTAAATAGCTCCACCAAATAGAGTTCCTCACACACTGTTGGAATGCTAGTTATTGGAGGAGTCTGTGTATAACTGTGTACATATATGTAATGCTATGTACATATATGCATTGGAGTGTCCAACAGGCTTAGCAGATTTCCTGTCTTGTTACATTTAATTGATCAACCCCTGTTAAAAAATAGTCTAAAAATGTGCAATGACCTGTTAAAAATGTAATTCAATTTCTTTTTGTGCATGTATGTCCCAAGTTGTTAACTGTATTCATTTGTACTGAGAATAGTATAAATTTAGGTGGTTTTCTGGGACAATTGTAGGTGATCTATGGAGCTAGCCTGTGGACGGGGGTGTAACTAGTGCCAGGGGGCCCACTGTCTAAGGTGTAGAGAATGATTTGTATGCGTGTAAGACACACACACACATCATCACAAGAGCTCACAGCCTGCCTGCACACACGCTATGATGTCATCACGCACAGACATAGAGTTTGTGTGCGCAAAGCGCATGGACTTGTCTTTGCCTGGCCTGCTGCACTAACGGAGGAGAAGAGAGATCCCACAGGGATCGTAGGAGGATAATTATTTTTTTGACCAGGGGCATTATTGAGGGGAGGCTGCTGCATATTTCATAAATGAGGGGATGCTAACGGACATTACCTTAGTCAAGGGAAGTTGCTGGAAATCTCATGAATGAGGGAAGGTTACTGCTTATTTCATTATTAAGTGGAGGCTACAGCATAAAGGCTGATAGATATTTCCCGCCGAGGCCCTTTTTCATTTTTGCATCTCCATTTTTTACTCCCCACCTTCAAAAATCTGTAACTTTTTTTTATTTTTCCATGTAAACAGCTGTGTGAGGGCTTGTTTTTTGCATAACAAATTGCACTTTACAGTGACAACATTTAAAAATTCCAGTGAAAATTCCAGTGAAAATGGTGAAAAAACGCATTTGCAAATTTATGGCTTTCACCCCAAAAGACAGGTGCACTTCATTCTTTGGGTCAGTACGATCAAGAGCATACCAAATTTGTATAGGTTTTCTAACGTTTTCATACATTTACAAAAATAAAAACCTCCTATACAAAAAAAAAAATCTTAATGACGTTTTTAATGTTACCATTTTTAGCACTGTAAGGCCTTTTGATTGCTTTTTATTGAAATTTTAATATTTTTCTAGATGTGGTATTTTCAACTTTGGGCGCTATTTTCCGTTTAGAAGTTAAACTGCAGGAATAACCGTTATTATAATTTGATAGATCAGACATTTTGGGACGTGCCAATACCTAACATGTTTATGATTTTTACTGTTTATTTATATTTATATCAGTTCTAGGGAAAGGGGGGTGATTAGAATTTTTAGGTTTTTTTTATATAATTTTCTTATTTTTACAATTTTTAAGACACCCTAGGGTACTTTAACCCTAGGTTGTCGGATTGATCCTACCATATACTGCTATACTACATTCATTACAATGTGCAAATCGATGACGTCACAGAGGGCGGCAGCGCTCACATGCCGCCAGGATTTAAAGGTCACCTTCCATTTGATTTGATGCTGTAGCTACACTGATGCAGAATCATATCTTGGTTAATCCCTGTGCTGAGTGGTTTTGCTGATAAAACAGATTCAGCGCTTCTCCTAGCATGTGAGCTATTCACTGCAGGAGAGGATGATGTAATCCCTGGGTTGTGCCTGCAGGCAGAATAATCAATTGCTTCACCATCCTCCAGCTGCCCGAGAGCCCTCTCCATACCTCCGCAGCCTGCATGTGACATAATAGTACGTCATACGTTGGTAAAGGGTTAATAAGGAGAGGCACTGAACATTTCAATTGTGTAGGGAAGCTGCTGCTGGACGTTTTATTAATAAAAGGAGCCTGCTGCTGTACATTTCATGAATGAGGGGAGGTATATATATATGGTGCTTTCTGTATATGTCTGTGTAGCATATTTTATTAAGGGGAGGGTTCTGCATATTTTATTATTCAGAGGAAGCTACTGCATATTTCATTATTAAAGGTAATCTGTCACCACATTTTAACAAATATAGCTACTGACATGTTCACTTGAAGCCATATTAAGTAACTGACATCCTTCTTTTATCCCTTACATCAAACTTTATCTTATATTTCCTGGCATCAGAGGGCGCTTGTCCTGCTCGACAGGTCCCTCCCATCTACATATATTTCATGTAAACAGGGTGATATTTTCCCAGGTCCTTTAGCCTCCTAACATTAGCAAACTGTACACCATGTATATATCTGATCACATGGCAGTATCATGGCATGAGTACAGAATGGCTCTCTGGACTTATACGTCTCCATCCTCCATGGAGGCTGCTTTGATTTCATGTGATCAGATACATATATGGAGTAGACTGTGCAAATGTAACAGTTCATGTCATGTCATGTAACAGAGCTCAAAATGAATGCTCCATGTAGAAGCAGTTCTGTATTACTGAGACTTGTCAATCAGGAACTAGGAGGCAGGGCAAAGCAAGTAACTCATGAATATGCAGAGCTTCATGGGACTCAAGTAGTGACATAGGTGAGCTGCATATAAGCTTACAAACAGATTTTTTAAGATTGCAGCCACTGAAAGAAACCGTTTAGAGATAAGGGCAATGCTTTTTAATCATAGTTTTTAAAGGGGTTGTCCGAGTTCTTGAAAAAAAGCTAAAAGTGGCCGGGACAGGGCTGCTTAAAAAAAATAAAGATGTACTTACCTCCCGGTGCCCTCCCGTATCCAGCGCTGCTGTCACTCCGGTCCGGGCGCCATGTAAACAAACATGGCCACCGGAGCAGCGCTGGACTCAGTTCCGGCCGGACCCGACAACCTTCCGGTCCCCATACACAATGCTGTGTATAGGGACGGATAGGCGTGCCTGGCCACGGCCGGCCGGAAGCTGAATCCGGCGCTGCTCCGGCGGCCATGTTTGTTTACATGGCGCCCGGACCGGAGTGACAGCAGCACTGGATACGGGAGGGCACCGGAAGGTAAGTACATCTTTATTTTTTTTAAGCAGCCCTGTCCCGGCCAATTTTAGCTTTTTTTCAAGAACTCGGACAACCCCTTTAATGACGTATTTATTTGGGTTGGATTAATTTGCATGACAGGTTCTCTTTAAGGTGAGGCTACTGCATACATGAATGACGGAAGGCTGCTGTTCTTTGAACCCTTTCCATTGCACTCACGTGAGAAATGCCCCAAAAAAGTAATTGGAGATGCATCAAACACATTGGGGGACATTTACTTACCTGTTCCTTGGAGTTCACCGAAAGTGCATTGTCCGAAGATCATGCACTCTGCCACGATTCACTAAGATCGTGTGCTTGATGCCCTACATGTGTCATTTCCCCGCTCAGGTCCTCCGGAGTTCACTTTCTTCTTCCTGGTGCATGTAAGTGCATTGTCTTGCGACAGAATTTGAAAGTTAAATCCCACGCTCAGTCCGAATCAGTCGTATCGTCCGATGGTACACCCCATGATTTCTGTCGCATGAAAGCCAGTGCCACAATCCTATCGCGTGCGGCACAATCCCCTGTTAAATACCTGTCACAGCCGTGCAAAATCCCAAAAAACTAACAGTTCGACAAAAGTGCGGCCGTGGACCCTTAGTAAATAAGCCCCATTGCACTTTCAGATAAATGCAAGCGCATTGCATTTTTCACTGATCAATTGCCTTAGAAAAGAACAACCACAGTTATGAGTCTTTTTCACACACACATTGTAGCACAAAAAGAGGGAGTGAAAAAAGCAAAACTGATAAAGATGGAAGGCAAAAAATGGCAGTTTTTCATGTGTTGCCCTCTGATGTGATCTACATTGCAAGTGTGAATGGGGCCTATTAACCCTTTCAGGACCTGGCCCTTTTTTGTTTTTTCATTTTCATTTTTTACTCCCCATGATCAAAAATCCCTAACTTTTTTATTTTTCCATGTACAGAGCTGTGTGACGGCTTATTTTCTGCGTAACAAATTGCACTTCATAGAGATGGTATTGAATATTCCATGCCGTGTACTAGGAAGCGGGAAAAAAATTCCAAATGCAGTGAAATTGGTAAAAAAACGCATTTGTGCCGCCTTCTTGTGGGCTTGGATCTTACGGATTTCACTGTGCGCCCCAAATGACATGTCTACTTTATTCTTTGGGTCGGTACGATTACGGGGATACCAAATTTGTATAGGTTTTATAATGTTTTCATACATTTAAAAAAATTAAAACCTCCTGTACAAAAATTTTTTTGGGGATTTTGCCATCTTCTGGCGCTAATAATTTTTTTATACTTTGGTGTACTGAGCTGTGGGTGGTGTCGTTTTTTGCGGATTTTGATGACGTTTACAATGTTATCAATTTTAGGACTGTACGACCTTGTGATCACTTTTTATAGAATTTTAAAAATTTTTTAAATGACAAAAAAAGTGCCATTTTCGAATTTGGGCGCGATTTTCCGTTACGGGATTAAACACAGTGAAAAACCGTTATCATATTTTGATAGATCGGGCATTTTCGGACGCGGCGATACCTAATGTGTTTATGATTTTTACTGTTTATTTATATTTATATCAGTTCTAGGGAAAGGGGGGTGATTTGAGTTTTTAGGGTTTTTTATTATAATTTTTTTTTTTTTAACTTTTTTTTATTTTTATTTTTAGCACTTTTCAGACTCCCTAGGGTACTTTAACCCTAGGGGGTCTGCACGATCCTATCATATACTGCCATACTACAGTATGGCAGTATATGGGGATTTTACTCCTCATACATTACAATGTGCTGATAGCACATTGTAATGCATGGGTTAACCAGAAGTAGCCTCGGGTCTTCGCGAGACCCGAGGTTACCATGGCGACGGATCGCCGCTCCCCGATGACGTCACGGGGAGCGGCGATCCTCGAAAAGATGGAGGCGCCCACGCGCCGCCATGCCTTTGAAGCCGCCGGCAGCATTGCCGGCGGCGATCGAGGTGAAAACACCCGCGATCGGTGCTAGCACCGATCGCGGGTGTTACCGGTAAGCCTTTGCTGCAATATGCAGCAAAGACTTACCGGCTATGGAGAGGGCTCAGCGCGTGAGCCCTCTCCATGCACCCGCGGCCGACCCGTGACGTGCTATTACGTCACGGGTCGTGAAAGGGTTAACTGCATTTTTCACAAGTAGACAGCGCACATAAACAAGCGTGAAAAAGACTGTGACCTATCTGTTCTAAGTCAAGTGATCAGTGAAAAGTACATTGCACTTTTGCATGTGTCTCAGAGTGCAATGCTTTTTTGATAAGTCTCCATAGACTTGTATGGGAAGTTTTTGGCACATGCATGCGCGTCAAAAAAACCTCCAAAAATTGGAACAAACCCATTGAATACAATGGGACAGAGTGAATGCGAGTATTGCATGTCAAAAACATACACAGATTACTCACGTGAAAAACACTGGTGTGAAAGGGGCCTAACAGCTTGTAAAACTGCAACACAGAGGGGCTCTGGCAACACACTCAGGAGCCCTTCATGCTCAGTAGCTTAGATAACATCGATAAGAAGATGATCACAGTCACAATGCCTGGATCTATGAATAAGTGTCCCCGGTTTATCATGGGTAGATTTCCTCTGAATAGATCTGCAGCAGTGGGCAAAAATGTTCTATAGGAAAAGTTATTGTAGCTGTTTCCAATATTATATATATATATATATATTATATATATATTATCAGCCAGTGTCCTGATACTGAGGAGAGAGTTATTATGGAGATATAGCATATAGGCACATGCATCACATCTATGACAGTGTTCAGACTTTAGGATCTGTCATTGTGGAGAGTTGTATTAGCATGTGCGGGACCCCCTCCCTCCCTCCACCTTGTCTGCAGTGATTTATCTCCCCCTGATCCAGGAGCTGATGAATAGAAGGTGGGCGCTCTCCTCCCCCGTGTCTGCAGACATGGCCTGGGTGGAGGCAGCAGCATGAATGAGTGGGAGGGATGGACTCTGATGCCAGGGGGAGGAGGCGATCGGGCAGCAGACTGTCTCGTGTTATCTGACCCCGATCACTAAGTCGCACATCCCTGTCGCCGTCACACCATCACGTCTGCGATCACGTCCAGGACTCTCCAAGTACAGGGCAGCCAGTCCAGCCTCCACTATACTGTACATGTCCTCATGACACAGTAATCACAGCCACATGTAGCAGAGCTGAGTTTGTCATCTGAGCATTTGGATAAATAACCGAGTGGAAGGGGTTCCCTGCAGCTCTACGAGTTATCAGCACTGATCTAATGCCACATAAACAACATCTCAAGCTATAAAGTTTAACAATCTAACCATCTGTACACTAAAAGTACCAAAAGTATAATGGTATTTACAGTCTAACAATCTATACTGTCTAACAATTCATACAGTTTAACCATTTATACAGTATAACAATGTACAAAGTATAACAATCTATACAGTCCAACCATATGTACACTATACAATCCAAAAGTATAACGGTCTTTACTGTCTAACAATTCATACAGTTTAACCATTCATATAGTATAGCAATGTACAAAGTATAAACAATCTATACATTCTAACCATCTGTACACTATACATTCTATAAGTGTAATGGTCTTTACACTAACAATCTATACTGTAACAATTCATACAGTTTAACCATCTATACAGTGTAACAATGTACAAAGTATAACAATCTATTCAGTCGTGAGATTGATAGAATCTATATCGACTAACATTCCATACAGACTAAGAATCTATAATATCTCTATAACTCAGTATACAATAACGAGTGCTTAACCCCTCCAATGCTGGGCTGCAAAGAACAGAGCGGTGATTCTTTCTCATCCTGAGGAGAATACGCTGGGTATGTAGAAGCCTGCAGCCTGGATTATACAGGAGCAGGCTGTCTTCTATCTGTGTTGAGATCAATGTAAATGGAGGGTAAACAGAGAGCTGCAGATAGAGGTAAGTGGTCGGGGAACAGAGTAGCCTGGAGGGGAATGTAGAGCTAACACCCAGCCTCTACCAGGGGCACAGTGTGGCATTACACCGCATGGATTACAAATGCAGGATGCAGATATAGGGGCTGAGAACCCAGTGTGTGGGAGGAAGCCATCCAGCAGATAACCCTGGGGCAGGTCAGGATACAAGACAGAGAGCAGCACATGGAGGGGAGACATCTGTGGTCCTCTACAAGATGTAACAGTGATGGATTGATCTGCAATCAATGACATTGATCAGCTGAGGATCCAGCTCTTTATCTGCTGCTGATGATAGGATCAGGGATCAGTGCTGGCTGTCTCCACCACACACATATACATGTCCCCAATAGCCAGCAGCTACATCATGTGGATCACACTGCTCCGGAGGATTTAGGCAGCTTGTGTGGTGAAAAAAAAAACAGGAGGAGGGGTGCAGGGGAAGAAAATAAAGGAAACGGAAGCCAAGCAAAAGAGTAATAGTAGCAGCAGCAGCAGCAGTGTATCCAACAACAGCAACTGCAGCAGAGGGACCCTCCTGTGATCATTCCCGTCCTCATCCATCCTGGCAGAGGGACCCTCCTGTGATCAGCCCTGTCCTCATCCATCCTGGCAGAGGGACCCTCCTGTGATCATTCCTGTCCTCATCCATCCTGGCAGAGGGACCCTCCTGTGATCATTCCTGTCCTCATCCATTCTGGCAGAGGGACCCTTCTGTGAACAGCCCTGTCCTCATCCATCCTGGCAGAGGGACCCTCCTGTGATCATTCCTGTCCTCATCCATCCTGGCAGAGGGACCCTCCTGTGATCATTCCTGTCCTCATCCATTCTGGCAGAGGGACCCTTCTGTGAACAGCCCTGTCCTCATCCATCCTGGCAGAGGGACCCTCCTGTGATCATTCCTGTCCTCATCCATTCTGGCAGAGGGACCCTCCTGTGATCAGCCCTGTCCTAATCCACATCGGCAGAGGGACCCTCCTGTGATCATTCCTGTCCTCATCCACCCTGGCAGAGGGACCGTCCTGTGATCATTCCTGTCCTCATCCATCCTGGGAGAGGGACCCTTCTGTGATCATTCCTGCCCTCATCCAACCTGGCAGAGAGACCCTCCTGTGATCATTCTTGTCCTCATCCAACCTGGGAGAGGGACCCTCCTGTGATCATTCCTGTCCTCATCCATCCAGGCAGAGGGACCCTCCTGTGATCATTTCTGTCCTCATCCAACCTGGCAGAGGGACCTTCCTGTGATCACTCTTGTCCTCATCCAACCTGGCAGAAGGACCTCCTGTGATCATTCCCGTCCTCATCCATCCTGGCAGAGGGACCCTACTGTGATCATTCTTGTCCTCATCCAACCTGGCAGAGGGACCCTCCTGTGATCATTTCTGTCCTCATCCATCCAGGCAGAGGGACCCTCCTGTGATCATTCTTGTCCTCATCCATTCTGGCAGAGGGACCCTCCTGTAATCATTCTTGTCCTCATCCAGCCTAGCAGAGGGACCCTCCAGTTATCATTCCTGTCCTTATCCACCCCGGCAGAATAACCCTCCTGTGATCTTTCTTGTCCTCATCCAACCTGGCAGAGTGACCTTCCTGTGATCAGCCCCGTCCTCATCCAACCTGGCAGAGGGACCCTCCTGTGATCATTCCTGTCCTCATCCTCCCGGCAGAGGGACCCTCCTGTGATCAGCCCTGTCCTCATCCTCCTGGCAGAGGGACCCTCCTGTGATCAGCCCTGTCCTCATCCTCCTGGCAGAGGGACCCTCCTGTGATCATTCCTGTCCTCATCCATCCTGGCAGAGGGACCCTCCTGTGATCAGCCCTGTCCTCATCTTCCCCAGCAGAGGGATCCTACTGTGATCAGCCCTGTCCTCATCCTCCCCAGCAGAGGGACCCTCCTGTGATCATTCCTGTCCTCATCCTCCCCAGCAGATGGATTCTCATGATATCATTCTTGTTTTCATTCACACCAGCAGAGGGACCGTCCTGTGATCACCTCTGTCCTCATACTAACAACAGCAGCAGCAAAGGAATCCTTCCGATCAGCCCTGTCTTACTAGACTCCAGAAGAGGGACTCTCCTGTTACCATTCCTGTCCTCATACACTCTAATAGCAGCAGCATCAACCCTGCCTTCCTAGACTCCAGCAGCAGCACCAGCAGAGGGACCCTCCCGAATCAGCCCTGTCTTCCTAGACTCCAGCAAAGGGACGCTCTGTATGTAAAGAGTCCAGCAGAAGGGTCCTCCTAAAATCAGCCCTGACTACATATGCTCCATATCTGCAACAGAGGAACCCTATTCTTATAGAAGCCAGTAGCATCATCATCAGAGGGACTGTGCTGAGGTCAGACTTTATTGACTCCAGCAGTGGGACCTTTCTGAGGTCAGCAGTATCACCAGCGCAATATCCTTTGTACAGTCAGCAGCAGCACGATATTTTTCTTAAAGTAAACACAGTAGCACCAGCAGAGAAATTATCTCACCTATTCTCACAGACACCGGGAGCAGCCCTCGCAAAGGAAGCCTACTAAAATCCAGCCAAGTTCTCATATGTTGAAGAACCTGTCCAAGGAGCCCTCTTCATACTAACCCCGACTTTGTCATACATTGCTCTCCCAGGACGGCAGCAGAGGCACCCAGTTGTGACTATCCCATCACAGCTTTTCTGCAGCATCTCCAGTGGCACACCTTGCGATCAGCCCCTGATCAGTGGCAGTACCAATCCTATGATCATCCCCTGACCTCATACATTCTAGGCACAGCACCCATGCTATGTTCAACCCCTGACCTCATACACTGCAGCCGCAGCACCCATCCTATGATCAGCTCCTGACCTCATACACTCTAGGGGCAGCACCCATCCTATGATCAATCCCTGACCTCATACACTGCAACCTCAGCACCTATCCCATAATTAGCCAGCGATCTCATACACTGCAGCCCCATTACCCATCTTATGATCAGCCTCTGAGCTCATACACTGCAGCCGCATCACCCATCCTATGATCAGCCCCTGACCTCATACACTACAGCCGCAGCACCCATCCTATGATCGCCCCCTGACCTCATACACTACAGCCGCAGCACCCATCCTATGATCGCCCCCTTACCTCGTGTACTGCAGCCGCAGCACCCATCCTATGATCGCCCTCTGACCTCATACACTACAGCTGCAGCACCCATCCTATGATCGCCCCCTGACCTCATAGACTGCAGCCGCAGCACCTACAGGGAAAGCCTCCTGGAAGCACTTTCTGTCATCACACTCTCCGGCACTGACTGTGGGAAGCAGCTGGAAGCCCCTGACTCCTGGTCTTCTGCAGTCTGGCTTCATTGGGACAATGAACTTCTGCTTGGCGATTAGTTTTCCTCTTCCAATGTGTGCCAGCTCCCCAGGGATTACCACACTCACTGGATGGATATTTCTTTTTACAACTTTTTTGCACATGTCAGTGGGATCCTCCTTCTTGACAGGTAAGGCTGCACCTTATACATTGTTATAGCTCCTGGGTTTTAGTTATTTAGTAAATAATCCACATAGTGCTGTCATGATTTGCCCTAGTATGCATTTGGATAGGACAGGTGCCTTCAATGAAGGATAGTAGATCTCCATTCACCTGCCTATCTCTAAGATATTCTATCTAGAGAATGAGTCCAGGATATAATTACATGTGTGCAGGCAGGTGAGGACCCCTGTCCCTGCTGGAAGAACATACTTCACTGACACCTGGTACATACAATAATAAAGCTGATCTCTGCTGCAGTCTGGCAGGGTTGAGTTTCAAAAAAAGGTGATGCCAAAGGTAGATAATGCTGAGCTGATCATAGGACAAGGGAGGAGTAGTCAAGGACTTGTTATGGGGTACATACATCCTTAGAGCTTCTTTTGAAAAATGAGCCTTTTGATAAAGATAGATCAAGATGTCTCATGTCAGTAGATCACCTTTGTCCAGAATCCCCTGTCTTTCAACTACATATTGAGAGATATATGAACAAGGAGCAACATGTAATAACTGGAGACACATTTTTTTCTTTTACAGGATGTGTTTTTTTTCCTCCTGTAATTGAAAGTTACTGCAGATCAGTCATCTTGCCTCAGTTATTACAGTCATGCACATTGTTCTCCTGGAGTAGGCAGCATACCCAGCAGCCGGTGTAGTAATGATAAGTCAATTATTTATTATTATGTGTAAAAATAGTATAATATGTCAGGATATAAATATGGCTTCTGTGAGTGTTCAGAGATAGGAGTAGGGGCTGGCTTGTGGATACAGAACTCAAAAAGGTCTGTGTTTCTTCAGGTTTCTCATAAACTTGTTGTAAAACATGAGCTTTCTACAAATATGTGCTGGACACCTGGTGTCAGATTGTAACTATTTTAGGAGTATTAAAATGCCCTCCATGTAGGAGTATAATCTCTGCTATATGGGGTATACATACAGGATATTATTATAAATTACATTGTCTTGTTCTCCAAGGGTCTGTGGCAAAATGTGAAAATGAAGGAGAGGCCCTACAAATCCCATTCATCACTGACAATCCTTGTATCTCCTGCCTGTGCCTGGTAAGTGGAAGCTTTATTATTTCACTACTGTCCACAATAAGGTAATGCCCCATTTTAGCCCTAACATTTCTGTCTGCACACAATGCTGTATGCATATATAATACCAAAAGTAGGAATGAAATAAAAGAAATGTATTTATAGACATAGATGTTTCCATTGTATTTTATGTTATTTTGCATTTTCTTACTTTTTTTGAAAGTTCATTGGCATGATCCACAATTAAATAATAGGAATGTGCCTTAAAAATATTTGTCTTACAATAAAGTTTGCAAATATTTTATCTTTTTTTTTTAGACTTAATGCAAATGTAGTGTGTGTTAGTATAGTCATGATGGGACTAGTCAAATGTAATCACTGTGATAGGGATTAGAGATTGCTATCTGGATATTGGTGTAAATAAGGTTCTGGTAACACAATATAGCTCTAAGCTGTTTTTTGTGCTTTATCCTTATGTAAGCTGTGGACATGTCTTTCAGACATCATTTAGATAAATTAATCAGTCCCATTGCTAATGATCTGAGGACAAGCCCTATGGGGCCAACAAAGCATTCCAGGATAATAAAATCTTGTATGTGTAAATATAGTTTTCTGTTTTATTGATTGATTGATTTGATTTTTAAAACTTCCATTTGATAATTGATAGAGTTACATTATCCAAAGATATAACCAAAAACCTTGTACAGATAAATTAACGGAGCTTGTGCCCATCATTAAAAAGTGTGAAAAGTCTTTGCAAAGTTTGTTAACAAGATTTCAAATATGACAATAGGGAAAATTTGCAATTGTTGGTCCATATTATACCATTTGATTTTCACTCTATTTTTTTTAATCTTATTGTATCATATTACTCTGGCTAAAGCCTGCAAACTAAAATACTAAGTTACCCTTTGAATAAATAGTTCACATGTATTTTACTTTTCCTTTTTCTTCTGAGCATCTTCATAACATTAAAATGTTAAATAACATTTTAGTTTATTTGTATTCATAGAATAGAGATAATACAGTTAATATTACTACAGCCCAGATTTCATGAAATCTAGAGAAAAAAGCAGAAGCATAGAGTTCATATATATACAGTTCATATATATATATATATATATATATATATATATATATATATATATGTTTTTTTACATTGTTTTGAGAATTTTAAGAAGTCATGTGACATTTACCCATCTCTGTTGTCTCTGCTGAGTACATTGACATGATAGACTAGCAGAAATGACATGCAATAATATAACTTTCTGACATGTCATTGCTGTGGTAATTTAGCTGTGCATAAGTAAGACAAAATCCAAACTATGCATGCGTTAATCAATTTCTTAGCCAAATCCAGAAAGTTTATGAAAAAATGCTGTTAAAAAGCCAATTAAACAATTTGTGGGGATGTGTTTCTACCTGCTCAGGATCTCCTTTCATGATCCTCTTGGCTTTAGCAAAAAAAAATGCATCAATTTGTTGTGCTGCAGAGGTGACAATGTTATTACTGAAACCTCAATTGATGAAAGTCTCCATAGACTTTGAAACTCATGCCACTTTTATCATGTTTTGTTATAATAATTAGGTCAAATGAAGACAACAAAAAAGACAATAGAATTTGTGTAAAAAAAATCACTCAGTTTTTGTTATATGCTGTGTAACAAAAAAATGTCTGATGGACGCATTTCATACCTATGGGATGCAAATTGATGTAATATAGTTGAGTCAGGATTTTTTTGTTAGCATATCATAGTATATAAGGCCAGAAAAAGTCCATCAAGTCCAACCTTTACGAATTAAATAAATGTTTTATCCCCATAACCCGTGATATTTTTTCTATACAGAAAGTCATCCAGACCTCTCTTGAACATGTACATAGAGTCCGCCATAACAACCTCCTGCGGCAGAGAGTTCCATAGTCTCACTGCTCTTACAGTAGAGAACTTCTGGCCTTGAAGTTAGAATCAATGATACCCATCTTAGATTTGTTCTGATCATGTTTGACCCAATTCTTTCCTATTACAATGAATTGATTTGTTAATTTGAAGTTATTAGGAGGCATGCATTATTTTTGGCGTCAGATGTTGTTTTTTGGCGCTTGATTTTAGCAGTGTTTTGCACTGTGTTGTGGCGCATGGCCTTAATGTATTTGGCACACTCAAAAAAGAACAAATAAGCATCATAAATTACAAAGGCGTTTAGTTGTTTTTGGTTTGTCTTATTATGTGCCACACTTTGCACCAAAAAAGGAACTGAAGACACCTCGGATAGTGGAGGAGAAGTGTCAGAGTGATGTAAAATTGAGGTTTGTGTCGTGCCGACACTGTGTAAATATGACGGGCCAAGAGCAAAAGAAAAAACCCTGTGATTACCCAACAAAAAACAGGCGCAGAACCATTAATACATGTGCCATTTTGTTTAAACTTCAGATCATAATGTCTTTCGATTTCTGGGATTTGGAGATTACTGTGTCCAGTCATTGAAGTTAATAGTGAGAAATACAGAAGGAAATGAAGTAAATGTAGTTCGACGAAAAACTGGAGCAGTTCAGATTACAACACTCATTTTTCATGTGATTTGTTGCTAAAGGAAGCTGTTTCCACCTCAACAAACTGGTGTTAGGCCCATTCGGTGAGATTTATGGAACTAGAGGAAAGGTTGAAAGGTTGCCCATTGGAAACAGAAGCATATTCTACCGCTAGTTCTTCAGGAGCCTCTTGAAAAAATGTTACTGGATTGGTTGCTGCATTTGTCCTGTTTTTGTTTTGTACTGGTTTGCATAAATTTAGAAGCTTAGACAAAATCCAGCATCCTGCAGATTACCATATACCATTACGTCCACAATTTGGACACTTTTGAGTTACTAAACTAATCCACATATTCATGTCTAGATATATGTCTGGGTAGTTTTAATTCACAACTCCAAAATGATCTTAATGTAAATATTAGGGTTCAAATAGTATCAGATCACAAATAATATACACATTAGGGTCTAAAAAGCAGTCAGTAACTATAGATATGCATTGTAGGGCATAGAAGTAATAAATATTTAAAGCTACATGTGAGCTTAAAAAGAGGAACTTTAAGGAGTAAGAGGAAGCAGGAGATAGGGAGATCTTCACATGTTATGGCACATGGTATGGTATTATCTATACCTGTGCCGTGGTTATGTTTTTGGAGCAGGTTAAAAGGATTGAGAAAAGTAAATACTTACTAACAAATACATTAAACCTAAGCACCTGTTCTTAACTACAAACAATATTTTAAGAAGTTTTCACCTTGAGTTTGGGCAAAGAAAGAACATTTACTTTATACAGTGCCTATGAATGACACTTATCAGTATTTTAGAATCAAAAAAACACATTTGTTAAAACTTGGCAATAGATGCAATGAATGATATACTTTATAATTTGATAAGAACGGAATTATCTAATCTGACCTTCGTTTTTGTCCTGTTGTATTTGTGTATTACTTGCCAGGGCTTGTATGCTATGATTTTTAGACATATATCCACATTACTATGTTTTATACTATATGCCCAGAACACATGACATGATTTCCTGGACAAATTGCGTATACCCTAAAACACTCCATCTACACTTTCCATAATGTAGATATCCAGCCATGTATATTTTTTATATTTCCATAGTCACAAATATCCCACAACAAATATTAAATTTGTACAAATGGATTTCTGGAATTCAGTTGTATGTTGATTTCTTATATCCAGCCCTAGAAGGGCACTTTTCAATAAGGGCCAGTTCACATCTCAGTTATTTCATCAGGTTTACCTTTACACCTCTCCATGTAGCCCCCATGCCTGGTTTAATGTACTTATACAAAAAAGTATGAAATAACTGAGATGTAAACTTTTGTTTTAATATTTTTTCACCTATAATTAAATATTTTGCTAAAAGGCTTACTTGGGTGAATGGTCAGTATTCATTAGGAAAACTATATAATGAATTGGGGAGTTGTCCTATTTCAGTAAATACCTGCTGAGCTGTAGTAACCCGGCAACTATACAATGTCTGGTTTTGTTTACTATCAGAAGTTGTACACTATCCAATGAATAGGTCATCTATTCTATAATACTGTCTATAATAGGTCTATCTATAATACTGGAAAACCCCTTTTATCTGAAAATTTCAATTTAAATAGAAAATATTTGCTAAAAGGCTTGTGTAGTGAGTATGATTGGCCAGGAAGTAGACACTACAATACTATTTACATGTGACTTTAGCATTCCCGAAAAGGACATAAGAATGTTACAAGACATCTCTTCTTTTACCTCACAAGCGTATTATTAGAGCACACAGTTACTTTCAGATGAAAGCTTGCCCTCCTTTCCCTTAAGGTTGAAACTTGGTGCTTAAGTGAGTACTTTCACTTTATTGCCTTCCAATTATGTCTTCTTACAGCAGGCTCTGAAATAGTACTACTTGTAATATATTTCAGCAGAGATTGGGTTACAAGTGGAAGATGACATAACAATACTTGGCAGGCTGACACTGATTTCTGTGTGCCGGGTGCCTATTGTAAAATAAATGCCTGTGTATACAATCACCTACATTACAGGCAAAAGAAAAACCATACAACCGATTGTATGAAGTGTTACGTGAAGGTATTGAGGTTAGTGTCCATACGTTCCAAAAAGTGCTGTTATTCATTGCCATTGTCTAGTTTTTTCAAGTGTTTCTTATTGAATGTCATGGAAAGCTCATGATCTCCTGTTTTTATTATTCTTAAAGTGATAATAATGATAAAAATGTTATTTGAATAATTAATGAAGTGCCTGCTTAAAGGTTCCTAGCTTGTTTAGTTCTGCCACATATTTGATCCTTGGCTTCTTCTGTGGCTAAGTTCCTGATATGTAATCCAGTGTAATCCACTGCCGCGACCCACTGCCTGTTTCCTTTACTTATACACAACACTATAAACTTAATAGGGTTTTCCAGAATTAGAAACACATAGAGGATTTTCTCACTTGCAAAGTCATATCATTGGCCATCTGAATTATACATGAAAAAGCAGGAACTAGATTTGGCAAACTCACTGCTAGAATTGCATCAAATGCTTCTTTTTGGAGTATAAGCTTTCACCACAGATAGGAATCCATCTTTGGGATAAACATCACTGATGTATAGCATAAAGCAGAATTAGGGATAAACCATTAGGTAAACTCAATTTCAGTGATTTCAATTTTTTATTGAATTGTGATGCTCCAAACCGAATGCATGTAAGTAGTGGACAGGAAGAGATTGATGAGGCAGGGGCCTATTTTATGTCAATTGTATTTGACACCAGAGGTATTTGGAAGTAAATTGTGCTTGTTAATGAATGTATTGTCCTATGGGCTTCAAATCAGTTATAAACCATAAAAAAACAAAGCTCATTTCACCCAGATGATGTTGGGTTTCCTACTGGTATTTTGACATACAGGAAATACCTGCCCAGCTAACCAATTTCTTCTATGGTGACCTCCCTTAGCTTCTGGGGCAAGGAAGTACTGACCAAAAAAGCACTAGTGTTAAAGAGGCGAATGGTACTTTTTTTAACCCATGTCTAAGAAAATATTTAAAAACTGATGTGCAACTGTATTTGTGGTACATTATGTAGGAAAATGAATTGCCAAATTGAATACTTTTCTGTTTCTGTTGAACTAGTAGTTTAAAATATGTCATGATAGAATGTTAGGTCATACAGGATGTTAATAGGAAGTATGCTGATAATCTCATAGAACTGCTGACTGAGAATATTCCTAGAGAGTTCCCATGCACTGTAAACATTACTATACTTTCTCAGAATTCAGCAAGCCTAGTCATTTATCCTAAATTAACAAGATTCAATATTCAAAATAGTGATTCCTTCAAGCAAGTGCCTTATATTTCAGCTGTTGTTGATACTTTCCCATCTGTAGTTACAGTGAAGGCCGTTATTCATCTAAAATATGTAGTGAAAGTGTTCTTGGGCACTTGTATTCACATATGCTCTCCAGTGGCAACAAAAATGAGCAAAGCTGTAAAAAAGGAAAACAAAGTTCCAAAGCCAGTATCCAAGTAAGCCAGGAGGATAAAAACATGTATGGAAATTTATAAAAAGGCCATGTGCAACCTGATGCTTTAGTACAGATTAACATTTGGGTAAGACAATATTATGTAGTCGGTATGAGCCAGAGGATAGTTTCATAATGTAAAAGAGGCATTGTTGTCAACATAATTATTATGTCAATGAGATTATTATCAATCTTTCAAAAGAAGAGACTCTTGTGGTCCCATTTTCTATGTAATCTGCAACTATTGCCATGACAGGGGCTCCCCAACACCCGTCTAGCAAAAACAGTTTTTGATCACACAGTTGGAACCTTCACCTATAGCCAAAACATGGGTCCCCAAAGCCTGTCCTGTCACCTAAGGCATCTACTTGCTTTGGAATCCATGGCGAAAATTCTGCTTAATGTGGGAGCCAGGAGTGGATCAAAAACTTCTGGACCTAAAAAATCATAAACAAAAACCTTGAACACAACATTTTAATTCTGTGTCAGGATTTGCTAAAAAGGATATATTCCTTCACAGATATTCCTTCATTTTGGAATACTTTGAGACTTCATTACTTAGTAACAAGTAAGGATTATTAAGTAGGTCGGAATAATTTCCTATTCCAAGTTTTTTTGGCACCACTAAAATACACTTTTTGTAAACTTCTGATTTATTTCCTGATTTATTTTTGGACTGTTTTACAATCAGGGGGTGATTTAGCATTTCAGGGACCCCATGCACAGATAAGTTTTGGGGCCGCCTAATACATACAGTCAATAATGACAGCATTCTTTACCTGACTTTTATGATATTCTTAGTTTACAAAATGTTAAAAGGTAGACAACAGGCCTTTAACACCCTAAATGCTAGGTTCAGAATTGAATCCTCAATACTCCCTATATTTGCTAACTTAGTTTATTTAACTCTCATTTCGCCCCTCTTCAGTTTCAACCTTAGCATCTAAACAAAATCAGAAAATCAAAGCAAATCTCTCAGTGATGGATCTGTGTGTAAAATGAGTGGAGTGGAGAGCAATGAGTAGCAATGAGTTAAGTTCAAAGCACTAGGCGGGGAGTAAACCTTTTGTCCATAATTACAATGCTGAGTGTAAGCAAACCCTCTGCATATAGACAAGTAATGATAGCTTTGCATAAAAGATCATTTTTCACTTAGCAGACCTGAAGCAAGGAAGGGAATCTATCCTCCTCATGCTTGGATGACTGTTATTTTTAGTTGTTTGTGTTTTTGGACTTGCTGAGTGCTTAACTACTAAACACATGAAAACCACTTATGTGGTTATGTTTCCATTGTATCCTTTGGTTTCAACAACCCTGTGATTTTGAAGAGTAGGTATATTGGTAATACAAGGTGCAAAGAGAGAATATAAACTGTTAGTATTCTATATTTACAAAAAAAGGTGGCCTTAATTGCCAATCTCTCCTTAAGGAGATCACCTACTGTCTGACCATATTTACAAAAAGTACATTTAAAAATACATAGACATGAAAACCCTTGTTTCGCAAACAGAATTCTTGGATAGATGTTACTAGTATATTAGCTGGCAAAATATTGGTTATACCAGATCATATTATCAGATCAAAATATTGATCATACCGGATTGTAAAATATAGTGGTAGTAGTGCTACCTTTTTCAGGGGAGTCTCAAGATTATTAGCATAATTAGCTTTTCAATTGATGTTATTTTGTAATATTGTATCACAACCTTGAATTCTATATGCTGTGTTACACAGTAGTTATGTTTTGATATCTTATTGGAAATTTAGTAAGATTACACATCATCAATAAATTTAAGCAAATTGCTTCATTTCTGTCCCTTTGCAGTTTCTTTGCACTGTGATCAGGTATAGCCATGATTTACGTGTACACAAAAATATTCATAAAGCCTCATTCACACAGCCATGTACAATGCAGCCCATATTGTGGTCCACAAAGCTTAATTGGAGCACTGATCAGGTACTTCAGTGCTTTTAGGGAAATTTACTAGAGCCTAATACAGAGCAAGCAATAACGCATTCTGAAAAATGTTGTTAGTCAATAAAAGTCATTCAGATTGAAATGACTTAGCTAAGTGATATGAATCCCGAATAGAGTAATGTAGACAGAAACAAAACCACAGAAATATATTTTTGTTCATATGTGTCCTTAGAAAGAATTAGGTCAACTATGTTCTACATACATAGGCCAACGCTTGTTTGGTGGCCTATCCATTCTCTTCAGATCATTGACCTGTCCTAAAACAAATTATCTTGTTTGGCTGATTTTCATGAAACTTAGATGACCATCTTAAAGGGGTATTCCCATTTTGGCACATTAATGTTATTGTTTGTACTTTAAAAAGTTATACAATTTTCCAATATACTTTATGCATCAATTCTTCACTGTTCTCTTCATCTCTGCTTGCTGTCATGCTATAGGAATCTTCTATGTTTACTTCTAGCGGACAGAAATCTGACCATAGTCACATGATCATTAGTATTAGGTCATTAGTATCACAGAGCTGTGTGATATCATGAGCCACGAACCTGTGTGTGTGGTCAGATTTCTGTTATTATAAAAGATAAATGATATTCTTTGTATGATAAAAAGTTGTCCAATTTTACAATATACTTTCTGTATCAATTCCTCATTGTTTTTTTAGATCTCTGCTTTCTGTCTTTCTCTATGTTTTATTCCAGTGGATAGTAATCTGTCCATGTTGATAGTAACAGGCCATGCACCTGTGTGACATCATCTGACAATGGACAGATATCTATTCCCTGGAAGAAAACAAAAATAATTGTATAACTTTTCATTCAAATAATATTTATTTCCTGAAATTGGTGCATCCCTTTAATGAGACTCCCAGAATTGCTTGCAGCCACATTTGCATGGGGTACATTGTTGTGTCTTTTTTGTAGATTTTATTCACTTCTATACATCATTAACTTAAGTTAAGGGGGACTTGGTTTAGGATATCCCTTTTCAGGCTTCATGTTTATCACGTCACATTTCACAAAATAAACAGCAATTCACTCTTCACTCGTCAAATATTGACAGATTTTCAGTGGCTTTACATACCAGGGAACAAAAGGCTTCATATATGCGGCTTGCAGTTGACTCTTCTTTGTATTTTTCCTGGGATTGTTGGAATGTGGTCTAGACATTTTTTTACCTTTGCAAGCCACTTTTACTGCTGTCCCCTTCTTCCTGTCTCTTCTTCCCTGTGGTTCATGACCTTTGCCTGCTTTATACTCTTATTTATAAAATATTTAAAAAATGAATGTAGAAAAAAGCATGTATGCAATAAATCTGTAAAGGTTAGACGCTGCTGAGTTATTGTATATGGTATACATTATAATCCAGGCCCGCATTTACATTACTACAAGCTTCAGACAGATCCCAACCAGCATTCCTTGCTAGATCATTGCCTAAATCTTCTCCTTTTAGTTTGCAGCCGTTATAACAGGGAATGTTTAGTAACCTACTAGAAAGTTCTGACTGCTTCTGATAAGGAATATGTTGACATAATGGGGCAGAATTATCAAACTGTCTGAAAGTCAGAATATTATTAGTTGCCCATAGCAACCAAATCACAGTTCCCCTTTAAAATATTCATGAGCACTGGTAAACTGAAAGCTGAGCTGTAATTGGTTGTCATGGGCAACTAAGAATATTCTGACTTTGAAACAGCTTGATAAATCTGCCCCAATATGTTGATATGAAAACCACCAGACCCTATGGTGGGAAAAAGGCCACTTATTGAATTAATTCTGTGATCCTGCGCCCCCCCCCCCTAAATTTAAAGCCCAAAACTAGAAGTACTGAGGTAACATGGGGACTGGGGTGAGTGTCCGGTCTTTTTATCAGCACACCAGCCCCCTGGGTTTTTCATGTTGCTTTTTGGGCAAGTTGTCCACCTAAGGTGGTAAAGGGGCTTTTTACATACTTTGTCTGATGGTAAATTCTCCGCATTAAGATTTTATCTAATACACAATGATTTGTCTGAAAAGAAGTTTTTCCCTTTTACTGAGTGCGCAGGGCAAAGGTAAAAATATGTAATTAAGAAAATTGGGAAAATGTAAAGTTAAAACATCAATCATATAATATACATTAAAGGTCTTTTCCAGCCATGAAATGTTTTCAATTTTGGTATGAAAAGAAAATGTAAATTTTGGTGTGAAAACTAAATTTTTTAAAAATATACAATTTACCCATCCCCCATTGAGCATGTTCTGATGCTTTCCTATCCTCCACCCCTGTACTTTGTGCTGCAGCAATGACTTGTTCTAATAAAGGTTGATTATATCTGCAGCCAGTCTCCAACAGGAAAAGAGACATTTTCTTGGTTGGACAACTGTCCTCTGCATTTGAGACTGACAGACTTTCTCAATGAATTCTAAAACGCTGCCAACTGGTCTTTTGGCATTAGCACAATTCACTTAGTATTTTTTAGCCCAGAAACTTTATCACTGCTTTCATTTGAATTCTCTTAGAGTAAGAAAGGCATTTAAAAGTACATTTTATTTAAATATTAACATGAAATAGATTGAGTGGAGTCTTTCAACCTATCAATTCACAACAATTTTTGAAAAGTTCTATAGGAACTGCTGTAAATTCCAAAATATATGTATTTTGTAACAAAATCTTTCAGGACATTCTTGTATTAAATGATTAATGTAGTCTAATCAGTCATGATGGATGTTGGATCTTGGAACAGTCCTGAGAGCTGTGACCTTTTGTGAAATGAAAGGGGTTTGTCCATGAAAGAAAAATCTCAAATTTTAATCCCAAATGTTTACGCAATAAAGATCATTTTAACGCACATACTTTACAATTTTACTCAGTTTTATTAGCTCCCATAATATGATGGCGAGTGTAAAATTCCAGTGTGGGGGTGGAGGAATCTCTAAGCAGACACTTAATGATTCCTCTGTGCTACGACATTGTGCTTAGATTAGCAGTGTTCAGGGTTTATCTACTCTTTTTATTTAGCTTCTGAACATTCCACTAGTATCTGACACAAAGAAAAAGAGGGATGAGACAGATCAGAGATGAGAGTTGATAAGATCCATGAGATGGATATAAAACACAATGACACTCTCAGCTCTGTTAACTTACCTATAACACACACAGGGGGAGATTTATCATTAGGCAGGATTTTGTGCTAATGTCTACGTGTTAAACTGGCAGGTTTCCAACAGTCGGATTTATAGTCCGGTGTATGTGCAGTGTTAAATGCTCGTGCGCCAGCGTATGATAGGCCGCTGCAAATTCGCAGCTCGATACATCAAGAGACTGCAGCAAGTGCGCGGGCGCAGGGACAGTAACACCCCGTGCCGGCCCACTCCCGTCCGGCCGTGCCCTCAGCTCGGCTGGCCATGCCCCCCCTTCACGCCCCTTCACGCCCCACTAAGCTAGCATTTCCGATTATTTCAGGGTCTCTGCGCCACTGCCGTAGCACACAGGTGCTTATAAATATCCCCCTCTGTGTATAGACTGCACCATGAACACAAATGTGTAACATCTGCTCAATTTTTGCCTTTTTGCAATGTTTTTGCACAGGAAATTCTCAGATACCTCAAACATAATATTGAGCAAAATCTTCAAAATTGAGCAAAAACTTCAAAATTGTGCAAGTTTAAGATAAATCCCCCCACCCCCTATAGTAGCAATGGACCCACATACACTACCTCCTATGTGCTGTAGTTTTGCAATTAAATTTGCGTTCTTTTGAAAATTCGCAGTTGATAAATGTGGTGTTGCACACTCTGTGGTGTATTTTTTCCGCTATGGCGTGACTTTAGAGTTGCATTTTTTTCTCGCAAAAAAAACCCTGCAAAAACGATGTTTGCGCAAAAAATTTGCGAGATTCACACGCCAAGAAGCTACATTGTCCTAATGATAAATCTCCCCCACAGACTTAGCTCTGCTATATGCCTATATGCAGAGAGCGCTGCATCATGCAGACAAGAGAAGCTATTCATGAGAAGAATCTGACCATAGTAAGAAGATTTACGGTCGGATCCCAGGACCAACAAAATTATAAACACCAGGACTGATAGAAACAAGTTGGAATTATAGCCGTGAAATGCTGTATTTATGTTAATAACAGTGAATTAGAGGATGTGTTTTTTGTTATGTTGAGGATATTTAAGAATCGTGTCTTAATGGGAATACCTCTTTAAGAACGACACTTCAAAGGCTGTACCAAGGATCTTTTCTATTTACACTCAAAGGCCCAGATATATGAAAACTGGTGCAATCTACCTTTGTGCCGTTTCCCTCACTAATGTGCAGTTGTACCAGATAATCCAAAAGTGGTACACACACTTCGTAAATCCGGTCTGTTTTCAGAATGTGCACACACTTACACCTTGTTTGAAGCCCTTTGTCTCATGCTTTGTGACAGAATTGTGGCGCAACTCAGTAATAAACGTTGTGCAAACTCCAACTAAGCGCTACCACACCCCTTTAGTTGCACACTTTTTGAAAGTGTGGGACAAAGTTCAAGCGTGAGGCAAAAGTGGTGCAAATAATTCATAATTACATGTGCAAACTCTAAAGGTGCAAACTTAGACAAAAAACTGGCGCAGACACAGTGATATATCTGGGCCATAGACTTTCCAGTGAAACCGTTCCGACGTCCATGAGAGTAAAACATGGAGTTAAACATTTAAATTTTTACAACGTAAACTTTCTTGTGAGATAACTTTCTACATGAGGCCAGAGTCCTTGTTAACCTTAACATCAAATAAGCAGTTTGCCTTAGGTCAACTCGAAGATATTCATTACATAGCACACAGTTAAGATAATATTACACTAAATGTACAAGGTCAAAAGCTAAGACATTGTTCTCTATAATTTCGTCTTTGACAAGCTTTTCAGCACATGATTCCTAATAGGAACATGTAAGATTATACATTTCAGAGAACTCAATACAAGGCTATGAATGTTATTAAGACCTCAGTATTTCTACAATCAGTATTTGATTCACTGCCGTGCAAAATAGAAAAAACTTAATTTTTTGTAAAAAAGATAACATGAATCATATTTATTGTATTTTATGATTATGAAGTAAATGCATCTTCATATGGGTTATCTGATCTTTGAAAATAAAAAAGTAAGCAATGCATGTTAAATAACCAAAGGACAATATTCACTTTTCTAATCCTCCTCCCATCCAACATAGAAACTTTGGCAGTCTTGAAAGAAAAAAGTCTGTTTTACACCAATCCAGCCATTATTGCAGATTGCCTCAGATTACCTTAAAGGAAACCTACCACTTGAAGTGGCAGGTTTCAGATGGAAATACCGGGCACCAGCTCAGGGTGAGCTGGTGCCGGAGCTTATTTTTGTTAGTGTTTTAAACCGCGGTATCGCGGTTTAAAACACTTTTCAAACTTTATAGCCAGCGCAGGGAGGTACGCGCTCGGCGCTTACCATGCGCGCGACGGTGCGCGCGGCTACATAGGAAGTGAAGGAGAGTCACGCGCATGGTAAGCGCTGAGCATTTACCTCCCTGCGCCGGCTATAAAGTTTAAAAAGTGTTTTAAACCGCGATACCGCGGTTTAAAACACTAACAAAAATAAGCTCCGGCACCAGCTCACCCTGAGCTGGTGCCCGGTATTTCCATCAGAAACCTGCCACTTCAAGTGGTAGGTTTCCTTTAAATCCAGGTAATTTTTTGCCTTGTGAGAAGAAGTGATGGTGCATCAATATATTAACCTATTTGAAAGGATCTGTAAAAATGATACCTATTAGGTATTTTGCGGCTTGGTTGGTAGGAACCATCAGTATGTAATTGGTCTGGAATCAGTGAGATAAGTACTGCTTTGTTTATTGTTTTTAACTTGCATATCCTAAAAAGAAATTATGATTTATCTCACAGGACTACCCCATTGAGATACATACACCTATATCTCCTGCAATAGATTCTTTGTAAAACTTGTGCAAGATATAAAGAAAACTTGATTAAAGTACAAAATATTTAGAAACATGTCATATTAAGCAATTTATAATTGATTATCCAAATTATGAATCAACCTTAGGGTGACCACACAGGATGTGGCCACTGTTACATATATTCCATATCCAAATTTCGTCTCACCCACCGTTGTCATTGGCTGCACACTGTTAATTTCAAGCATTCAATAGTCATTATGGGTGGATGGAGCTTTGGACATGATATGTGCAACATCCCCCATCAGGGCCTAGCCTTTTCTTGGGGCCTGGAGGCAGCTGGGGCCCAGAATACCTGAGTGGCTGGCGATTGCGGCCTAGAGCATACTGATGGTATGGGGGCTTGGTATGAAGACCGGAGGGCTGTCCTACAGCCTGGCATGGCTCCAGCAGGTGGTGTGTGCAAGAAATAAGGAGGGAGAGGTGAAGTAAATCAACTCACTGTTTTTTATTGAACCACAGGTAGAAGGCAACGGGCCAGAACTGTCAAACAACAGATTTGGATTCTGGTACTGGAGTGGTCGTGGAGAGTGGTCAGCAGGAATAGTGCACCAGCCGGATAGTATATGGAGGCTGGGATCATGGAGATGGAGCTTTGTTCAAACTGTGGAAGCTTCAGCTCTGGATTAGAGTCTCCTGACTCAGTTCCTGGGATTGGTTTCTATGACAGCACTGAAGGTGTGCTGAACACTGTCTCTCTGTTCACTCTCAGACTCCTGTAGTCTGGACTGGACCATTAAGTAAGACTGCTCACAGGCAAAGACCATGTGCTCCCACTGCACAGGGGTTTTATACTCCCCCTGGTCAGGTGGTAGCACCTCTCCAATCAAACCAGTTTACAATACAGCCACATACTTGGATAACACTTTACACCATTTAACTGCTTCCTTGCCAGGCAGAGTCTACAGCTTCAATTACATGACTCCCTCTGACAGCTCCTAACCTGGAGAGGGCGCTATTCACAACTAGCACCCTGCCTATGTATTGGCAGGGGTGTTGCACATGGTTTAATGGTTGGTCTATTTTGTGTGCTTAATACAACAGATGTCACAAAAAGGAATAAATTTATAGGGGTTATTCAGTATTTTTTAATTTAATTTGGGCTCCAGATGATATCAAAATAATAAACTAGCTATACTCACAACTCTCAAGCACTCTGATGCAGCTTAACTACACCTTTCACCACCTGCCTCTGTTTGTATACAAGGGCTTTGCATTGAGTGTCAATGTGAGCGCCCACTACAGCTGTGGCCTGTTGTATTCTGTTGCGGGTGTGTGGCTGTTCATGTGACATCACTGCTGGGCCTCTGTATATAAATAGGAGCAGTGAAAAGAGGCAAATTTGTTATTTGTATTCTCCCTGGGGCGAATGATAAAAATTTTTGCAGCCAATTCTTTTTTATTGATTTTGATGTTTTTAAGTTTAAGATGGCCTTTCACCACCTTCACCTACTTCAACCCGTAGTATCCTAGCAGCGGGTCTTCTTAATCCTGCACAATTGGAGTTTTCTCTTTATTTTCCCATGCTCTCAAGCTGCGATTACTGTTAGTATTAGTACCCAATATGCTAATTACAATCTCTTCTGACAGGTAGATAGTCCTAGGCTGTGGAAGAAAGCCTGGACCTGCCCTCCAGACATTAAAGATCCTACAGTGCATTGAGGGGCTAGAAGAATTTCCAACTGGAATCAGGGGAGTGTCTTGTATTAGAGTGTACACAGAATTGGAGATTGTAGAGAGGATGAAAGGTCCTCTGTAATGTTCTTGTTTTATCTGATGCTTAACAAAAATGCCTTGTTGCACAATAATCTAGATATAGAAAAATGTTTAGCAAAATTAAAAACTGCAAAATAAATGTTCTAGCCAGCGATATCCAATAAGGGACAGAAATTCAGATCTGAAACTTGTAGTAGCATGATCATTGTGATTTTTGAAAAATTATTCTATAGAAAGTCTACTGGGAACTTTTGTGCTTTAACCTGATGGATAGGGAAGGTTCAGAGCAGTCATGAATCCAGATCAGTAAATAATAAATCTTTATTTCTATAGTGCCATCATATTTCACATTGCTTTACAAATCATAGAAATAACTAGTTTCTTCATGGAAGTAAAATATGTAATTTCAAATTTTAAATGTTTACAAACTGCATGCACTATTACACAAGGACTTGTGGTTCTGATATTTTTTTACCCTTGTTTCTATAGAGATGGAGCAAAATGAATCAGTATGAAGTGAAGTTTAGAAGTGACCATATTTTAGTGAATAGACAAAAGCAAAACGCAATAATTCATAAGATTTATAGATTGGGTGGAGTGAACAACTAAGATAAGCACAAGTTTCCATGGATAGCAGATTTCTCTATAAAATGTTTTAACGTAAACAGCATTGAACAGCTGTGCATTCTGTATATGTATATGTGTTTCTATGGCAGTGACAAGAGGAATATTCTAGAGAGAAAATTAAGACATGGATCAAGTATCATCTTACTTAATATTTTTTTATTTATTGGATTCCAATAAGTTAGATGCTCTGCTCCTGATAGATCAATAAAAAAAATCCAATTAGAAGAAATAAACTTGTAAAAAGCAGCAACAGCTGAGAACTCTTTTCACATGGAATCAACGACAGCAATGTTTCAGCTCCTCATTGGAACAATTTTTAAAGAACTGAAATACTGCTATAGGCAGCAGGTATGCAAAATATAGTATTGTAGTTTAGTGTATAAATTAAGGCTGACATTCTAGGTGAATAGAAAGAAGAACACAGGCGGCACCCCTAGTGCAATACGTTATTTATGGAATTAAGTTGAGATTGTAAAATCTGCTCACCTTATGACACCTTGTGTCTATTGCGTTGGAGCAGATATCAGAGATTCAGTGGAGCGGGTATGCTGTGTCTAACCGGATTCCGGTACTGGGTAGTTCCGGATAGAGTAATTATAGAGGTTTTGTAGTAAAATATCTGGGTTAGTGTGAGACGCGCTTCCCAAAAAAATTAAGGTGATCCAACATATAATACTTTGGTTTAAGAAGGTTTTTATTCGGGTAAAAATGGACTATGCATTTCGGGGGCGGTCCACCCCCTTCATCAGGTCCGTGAAAGTTACTATGCAAAATAATAAAATAGAATATGCATACACTTATGTCCCCGTGATAAAAAAAATTTATGACAATAAGTGAATACATGATTGAGTATATAAAACAGTACAAAGGTAAATTCATTTGAATAAGGAGGTAAAAGGTTAGAGTGTGTAGAAAAGTACATACATACATATATACATATATATATACATATATATACACACACATACATATATTATGTGATAAAAGATGTGAATAGATCAATGAATGTAAATAAATAAATAAATATGCAGAACTGAGTTGGATTTTGTATATAATGTGTATGTCTATGTTTAGGGTGGTGGGGAGGGGGTAGGGCAAATGGGTGATGGAAATGTATTGGGGATGGAGACAGAACGGTTATGGCTGTGATCGGTGGGTGTATTTGGGAATTACCTGTGCAACAGGAATGTCGGGAGTGGCAGAGGAGTTGAGTATGTCCCTGTAACCAACAGGAGTAGCTGATATGGAGAGAGGAAGGGGTTAATATCATCGGGAGGGTAGAGACAGGGTATGTTGCAAGTGGGGATAACTTACTTGGTCCAGAGTATGCTTCTGCTTGGCGTGGTTGCAAGTAATGTGAGTGTCCTGTGTGCTGTTGAGCGCGTCTGTATGAAAGCGAAACCAGGCGCATGCGCAGTAGGAGTGTTGGGAGGATCGTGACTATGCGCATGCGCTATTGGGATTATTGGTCGATCGTGGTTATGAAAGTGCCGGCATAGGCTGAAGCAGTGTAGGGACAGATACAGACGCTCTTAATATGGGTAGCTCGCTGTATATTGAGGGGATGTATGGATATGTTGCTGTGTGTTGAGGGCATGGGGTGGGTATAGGGTCTAGTTATGATCTGAGTATATTGGATGGGAATGGGATGGAAATTTGATTATGATCTGGGGTAAAAAGTTTGATTATGATCTAGGATAGGGGTGTGTGTATGTGGGTTGTTTTTTAGGATAAAAGAGCAATTGGTCGATAAATGTGCATTTTGGTCAATTGGGTCCCCCAGGGGAGGGGGGGGGGAATGTAATATGGTGATTGTAGATTAAGGTAGGCAGAACAATGGTTATGGGGATGAATTTGGTAGGGGTAGCAAAAATGACTATGTTGGTGTACTCACTTGCTCTGAATAATTTTCACACAAATTAAAATTAATAGCTAAAAATTAATAATTAAAAATTAGTAGCTCATTAGTACATATATTGACCCAGAGAATAGGTTCGTGGCACAGTTAATACATTTATACAATACAGTAAAGAATTAAAACCAGTGATTAGATGGGTGATAATATGAAATCACAGAGTTAGTTGTAGATAGAGCATTCGTATAAATTAATAAAGGAACTTTGATATAAAGTCTATTGGTATCTTAAGTCCGGTCTATCAGTTCATTTAGTCCGCTTGGGTGAGGGTATTGAGTTTGAAGATGCAGAAGTTTTCTCTGCGTACCAGTTGAATGAATCTATCTGGATGATAGGAAGGGATTTGTTCTATGGGGATCAACTTGAGTAGGGACCGGTCCTTGTTGCGGTGGGTTGCAAAGTTGCGGGAAACACTATGTAAAAGGAAACCAGAAGGGATCTTACTGAGGTGTGTGTTCATGCGTTCTCTTACACTCTGTATTGTCCTTCCTACATATTGTATGGAACACGGGCATTCAAGAACGTAAATGACATAGTCTGAACTTCAATTAATGAATGGTTGTATTTTGAATGTCTCGCCTGTGGATGTTGCCTTGAACTCTTTTGTTTTGTTATGTATTATGTCTTGCATCTTTCCTTGGAGCATTTGTAGCATCCTTTGAGTTCTGGAAAGAGAGAGGGCTGTGGTTTATTTCTCTCTGTATGTAGTTTTGTGGGAGCTAAAATATTCTTGAGGGTGGGGGCTCCCCCAAAGGTGGGATGTGGTCTAGATGGGAGTGATTTTGAGAGGTATGGATCTCTCTTGAGAATGTCCCAGTGTTTGTTGAGGGTCTGCCTGATGAGATTGTGATCCGTGGTGTAGGTAGTAATGAAATTGTGGGCAAGTGTGTTCTCATTTTTCTGAGGAGGCGCAAGACAGTCTTTTTGTGAGAGTTGGTTGACTTTTTGGTATGCGTCTTTCAATAGTTGTGATGGGTACGCAGATAAAACTTCTGGATCTTCAAACTCAATACCCTCACCCAAGCAGACTAAATGAACTGATAGAACGGACTTAAGATACCAATAGACAAAGTTCCTTTATTAATTTCTACGAATGCTCTATCTACACCTAACTCTGTGATTTCATATTATCACCCATCTAATCACTGGTTTTAATTCTGTACTGTATTGTATAAATGTATTAACTGTGCCACGAACCTATTCTCTGGGTCAATATATGTACTAATGAGCTACTAATTTTTAATTATTAATTTTTAGCTATTAATTTTAATTTGTGTGAAAATTATTCAGAGCAAGTGAATACACCAACATAGTCATTTTTGCTACCCCTACCAAATTCATCCCCATAACCATTGTTCTGCCTACCTTAATCTACAATCACCATATTACATTTCCCTCCCCCCCCCCTCCCCTGGGGGACCCAATTGACCAAAATGCACATTTATCGACCAATTGCTCATTTATCCTAAAAAACAACCCACATACACACACCCCTATCCTAGATCATAATCAAACTTTTTACCCCAGATCATAATCAAATTTCCATCCCATTCCCATCCACTATACTCAGATCATAACTAGACCCTATACCCACCCCATGCCCTCAACACAGAGCAACATATCCATACATCCCCTCAATATACAGTGAGCTACCCATATTAAGAGCGTCTGTATCTGTCCCTACACTGCTTCAGCCTATGCCGGCACTTTCCTAACCACGATCGACCAGTAATCCCCACAGCGCATGCGCATAGTCACGATCCTCCCAACACTCCTACTTTCGCTTTCATCCAGACGCGCTCAACAGCACACAGGACACTCACATTACTTGCAACCACACCAAGCAGAAGCATACTCTGGACCAAGTAAGTTATCCCCACTTGCAACATACCCTGTCTCTACCCTCCCGATGATATTAACCCCTTCCTCTCTCCATATCAGCTACTCCTGTTGGTTACAGGGACATACTCATCTCCTCTGCTTCTCCTGACATTCCTGTTGCACAGGTAATTCCCAAATACACCCACCGATCACAGCCATAACCGTTCTATCTCCATCCCCAATACATTTCCATCACCCATTTGCCCTACCCCCTCCCCACCACCCTAAACATAGACATACACATTATATACAAAATCCAACTTACTCCTGCATATTTATCTATTTATTTAATTACATTCATTGATCTATTCACATCTTTTATCACATAATATATGTATGTGTGTATATATATATGTATATAGATGTATATATGTACGTATGAACGTTTCTACACACTAACCTTTTATCTCCTTATTCAAATGAATTTACCTTTGTACTGTTTTATATACTAAATCATGTATTCACTTATTGTCATCAATTGTACTACTTTTTATCACGGGGACATAAGTGTATGCATATTCTATTTTATTATTTTGCGTAGTAACTTTCACGGACCTGATGAAGGGGGTGGACCGCCCCCGAAACGCGTAGTCCATTTTTACCCAAATAAAAACCTTCTTAAACCAAAGTATTATATGTTGGATCACCTTAATTTTTTTTGGGAAGCGCGTCTCACACTAACCCGGATATTTTACTACGAGAGCTCTACAATGAATACAACAATTAAAATATGTCATTTTGGCTCCCAGATGTCCACAAAGACAACATTTTCATTGTGCATCTCCTCCTTATGCATCAAAGGAAAAGGTCCCTCCCAAAGAGGAATCTGTAGATACTACATGTTAAAGTCTAAGAGAAATTCATGCTATGATTTCACATAACTAAGACATTAATCGATTGTAAACTAGGTGAAATACTCAATTCAGTGCTGTTTAGTTTACCATTTACATTTGAAAGCTTAGAAATTCCACTTTATTAAAAACTGTTAAATGAGACAAAAATAGTTATTCTTTAATTATGAATATACAGGCGGTCCCATACTTAAGAACACTCGACTTACAAACGACCCCTAGTTACAAATGGACCTCTGGATATTGGTAATTTATTGTACTTTAGTCCTAGGCTGTAATGATCAGCTGTAACAGTTATCACAGGTGTCTGTAATGAAGCTTTATTGTTAATCTTTCTTCTTATGACAACCCAACATTTTTAAAATGCAATTGTCACAGAGACCAAACAAATTCTGGCTGGGATTACAATGATAAAATATACAATTCTGATTTACATACAAACTCAACTTAAGAACAAACCTACAGACCGTATCTTGTATGTAACCCGGGGACTGCCTGTATTTCTCTTCTTCAAACAAAGCTGGGACTGATAACATAGTCACATTCCTGCTGTGTGCACTGTGTTATGTTAAGTGACCTAAACACCTGAAGGACTGATCTGCACAGGACCGGATGTAGGCATCCTACCAGTCAAATAATTGACTATTCTGAAAGAGGGCCATCAATAAAAAAATCATGTTTTGAGGTGCTGTACGTATAAAAGCAATGCAGAAATACATGACCGTCTAAGGGCTTGTGTACCCATTTTTTTTCTTTAGTATGATGTTTGATGTGTGACTTCCATTACACTCACCCATACAGTTCTCAAGTTTTGTCCAAGCATGTCCAATTCTGGTAGATTTTTATAAACCAGACAAGGCCATTTAATCTAACCATCCAAAAGAAACATTGCTGAAAAAAACAAACAATGGAATTAAAAAAAATAACACCTTGGTCCATGCAAAAATGGAAATAGTTGATGCATAAGTCCTTCAACAGATGAGTGGGTGGAAAGAAAATTCAGACATATAGCATTTAACACATGTATGTTTAGCTGTACTGAGGATGCTTGTATATGAAGGTGCTGGGAGGAATAGCTTTTGGTAAACTTTTTGTAAGATTATAATAACACCTTTCTTTTAGATGTGAAATTATATATAGTTATCTATGTTGTATGATAAAACCATTTTGATGTTTTTTATTTATTTTCAAAATATTTCTAGCAAACAGGAGCTGATCTAATTACATTAGGAGAGGTCATATAATTTATTCAGAGCAGATATGGTCCGCTAATGTATGCTTTTTAGTTGCAAAGTGTTTCTTTTAGTTGAAGATTCTGGTTCAGTTTTAAACCTCCTTCTCAAACTCCGAAGTTCTGGTTCCTTCCCTCAAACAAATACTTTTTATACCCATGAGAGAAATATGAGCAATGTAAACCATAGTTTGCAAACAAAACCATATTTTCCCTCTTCCTTCCTCAAATCCCTTCCATAAGATTTCTAATTATCCATCCTCTCTAATTGCTATGCCCTCGCACTAGCAAGCTGTTGTTAATGACCGAAGTGGAACCTCCATATGGCCCTACATTAACTCAACAGATTTAACCACTCTAACATTTACAAATTGGAAGGGAAGATTTAAAGGTCTTCAATAGAGCGTGCAACCGTGCTTGCTAATTCTTTGAGATAGACCATCACGGAAACTCCACTGCTTCTGGTTTCTGCCACAATGGAATGTATAATGCAAATGCGAACAATTCAATGAATTCCTCTAAACCTGCATCTAATAAAACTGCCTGTGGTCATGCTGTCCTGCCCAGAATTCTCCTGATGTCTATCAGGTTCTACATTTCCAAATACTCAAAAGAGTGTAAAAGGTAATATCATTTGTCAGTAAGGTCATATACTTATACTTTAGGTGGAAATACAAGCATGGTATAATTTTAGGTGCCATTGAGGGTAAGGATTGGTGGGGAATCATCTAAAGAAGAGAATATATATATTTGTCGGAGGAAAGAATACATATGTATTTTTCATGTCAGTTGTAGATTTGTATATAAAATATTGTAATTTCACTGTTGTGTGTGAATATACACCAAACGAACCTGCTCAAAACTCCAGGTGCACGGTCCTCTGAGAGTACTTCTCTTCTCCCAGGCAAAAATAAACTTCAGAACAGATGAGGTTGTCACTTTTTGTTTCACCGGAAATCTTAAATCCTTTATTCAAACATGGTGACACAGCAAGTTACAGGTATTAACACACAAGTGCAGAAAAAGGCATCTTCTTACGCGTTTCTGACCGATAAGGTCCTTAGTCATAGATCCATGACGTGTAAGAAGATGCTTTTTTCTGCACTTATGTTTGAATAAAGGATTCAAGATTTCCGGTGAAACAAAAAGTGACGACCTCATCTGTTCTGAAGAAAATATTGTAATTGTTCCCTATTTTCAGGTACTCAACCATCTGAATCCTCAATTAATCATCTTTAGTAATATATAAAATAGTAGACAGGAAAGAGTTTTGGCTGCATCTTCTCTCTCTCTTCCCATAGACAAATTGTGAGTGGGAATGAGAGTTGAAAAGAATTTACATTTTTATGCTGATAGAAAATTGTAGCACTCCCTCTGTGATTCACCACTCATTCACATGTCAACCAAGTCATTGAGAAAGCTGTTGGTTGACCAGTAGCTATCTCTATTATGCATAGAAAGCTGTATCCCAGTACATTTATATTGATATCTTTCCACAAAAGTTACCTTAAAGGGGTATTCCTAATTCAGCAAATTCATGTTATTGTTTGTATGATTAGATTATGAAAGATTATGAAATTATGTGTCAATTCCTCATGGTTTTCTTGATCTCTGCTGTCTTTGCTTTCCTTCTATAGAAAAAGTTTCTATGTTTACTTCCAGTGGGCAGAAATCTGACCATGGTCACACAGGTGTACGGCTCATTAGTATCATAGAGAGTAATCAGTAATGGGGCGTTTTTTTTTAATCATAAGCATGATGCAGCAGCGTATATGGTGTTGTGTAGTGATAGCTTAGGGAGGGATGTTGATGCCGTAGTCAGTGCTGGCCTTCATGAATACTTGATATAGTTCTCTCACCAGCTTATTGGTTTCTAGGGTTTCATAACAGTGATTACAGTCATAAGGATACTTTTATTACTGGCAACAAACATATTTTCCTGATTTCTAATAATTCATTCTGCATTAATTTGAAGTAATCCATGCACATTTGGAATTTCCATTATATATTCCACTCCCTGCAAGGTTGCCTTTGTTATATTTATGTTCTAATTATGCTTTCAGACTGTGTTTCTGAATCCTGAGGCTTTCAGAAGTTGCAGTTATTCATACTTGGGATGCCTGCAGTTGCTTAGTGTAATGGGTCTACAATGGTAATCACTACAGATTTGTTCCAGAAGGCATTTTCAATTGTTCCAGGTGCGCAATATGTGTGGTGGATAGCCAAAATTACACATGCTGTCATAACTTATTAATATCTCCTTGCCACAAATTGCAGCTATAAAACAAAGAACTTAAATATTTCAACTTTAGGGGTATCTGATAATAGTGTAGCATGCAGGTACTGTAGTTTATAAAGTCATGTATGTACATTTGAGTGATATGATACTCATATATAATGAAGGATACAATATAAGGATTGGGATATTTGGTCATTGATCCAACAACTGATTCCTAGAAACCACCAAAAAGGAGTATAGTTAGTCACAAACATGGGTCAAAAAATTAAAAGAATTCTCAACTTTGAAATCAATTTTATTATTTTATTGATTTTGGTAAGAATCCAACACTTACAGTTCCAGATATCATGAACTTTGTGGTATCTATTGAGTTTGTATGCTTTCAAGAGTATCTACTTATATGTGCTTGTATCAATCAAAATCTTGAAATAGTTGGAAATCGGAACACAAACTCACCTTCACCAGAAAGCAGGCTGAGGAGTGTGGAGAGAAGAATAGGTCAAGATGGATCATAAAACAGCATAAAATCCTAGTGCAGTCATTTTTGCTTGATTCAAGTCTCCACAGATGCTGCTCTCCAAAGATTAAATGATTTTGAATACTTTTCTTTATTGTTTATGTGTACAACGCATTTTGGTTTGGAACCCAAGTCTTCATCGGGTATCTGGTAGTGCAAACGTGATGAAGGCTTGGGTTCTCAGCCAAAATGTAATATTTATTCGCAATCGTCTCGACTAGTGATCCTTTGAGATCAGCACCTGTGGAGTCTGATCTGAATTCTTGGGTCCATCAGACAATATCTGCAAATATTTTTTTTTATTAATCTTGTCATATATTAAAAGGAATTGTTTTAATGCACTATGCATGTCTACATTGACATTTTGCAGCCTGTATTCAATGGCTTCTTATATTGATGGTTTATTTGAAGGAATAGCCTTTTAAGATGCTTGTTCTAACTACCTCAAGGGGATCACTACTGAGATGTAGGAAGCGTACCTGTAAAATGGTAAGTGCTTGAGCCCACCTTGCAGCTCCAGCGCTGACCTTTAACCCCTTAACGACTTGGTTATTTTGCACCTTCGTAACACGGCCCTTTTTTTAAGATCTGACATGTATCACTACAAGTGATCAAATGCTTTAACATATCCAATAGTGTAGATTTGCACTGTGTTAGCCATGGAGGGCAGAAGAAGAGTGAAGAAACCAGCCTTTTTGATGCTGAGTATATTTGATGGTGCGCTTGCGAGAATACTAGTTCTCTTCGTTAGACATGATGTTATGCATGAAACAGAAAATTCACAGTATTTTATACACACTATAGGCAGTGATCATCAAAGGATATTAAAAAAAAAAACTTTAAAATATATGTTAAAACAAATTAAACATATCCAGGTGATTTTGAGATTGTTTTTTCATGACACATTGCACTTAATGTTAGCAGAGAAATTTAGGCAATATGTTTAGTATTTATTTATGAAAAAAATGGAAATTTGGTGACAATTTTGAAAAAAAATGATGTTTTCAAAATCCAAAATTGTTCACTTTTTGGAAAACTAGTGATATGTAACATTTTCCCTATTTTTGCTTTAACTTGGCATAATTTTTCAAACATCATTTTCTTTTTTTGGATGCTATGAGGGTTATAACTTTATGCAATTTTTCAGATTTTCACGTCAAAACCTATTTTTTGAAGAGACCAAGTTAGTTAGAAGTGACTTTTTTAAGGCCTATATGATAGAACTCCCCCCACAAATGAGACATTTTAGAAACTGCACCCCTCAAAATATTCAAAACAACCTTTGGAAAGTTTGTTGTCCCTTAAAAAGTGGTTAAAAAGGAAAATACATTTTACAATGTTTAGTGCAATTCTCCTGAGTATGCCAATACCCAATTTGACCCTCCACAAAAAGGTGTAATATGTGTATATGCCCCTACAATCCAATTTGGCCCCACAGAGGAAAAAGTGAAAAGTTTTCCAAAAAAGTCACCTTTAGCCCTAATTTTTCCAAGCTGGAAGGGATAAAAGATAAAAGTGGTATTGATGCCCAAGATGGAAATTGCAATTATTTCTGGAAAGTTTGGTGCCCATAACGTGATGTCCAGTTTGTGCCCCTATGAAATGTCAGCTCTCTGATTTGGAAGCCATGTTTCCTGACATAAGAAAACCCAACATGTGATCCTAAACGCTAGCCATAAAATACTACAGGGCTCCGCAGTGATAAAGCCCTATGTGTATTTGAGCAGGACTTACGATGGAGAATTACAAAGGATGCGCTAACAAGAGGCCTGGATCCAGAGGCTTGCATGGGAAATAAAAAACCTAAAAAAAAATAAATAAAATCAAGTGACCCTAGTTTGTAAAATACACCCATCAAGGAGCAATTTGGCCTAACAGTAGTCACAATGATTAATTTTAGGTGGTAGAATATATCAGGGGACCACCTAAAATTTTATTACTCAGGAGTTGTATGGTAAATCCTGAAGTACTCTTTCATGCAGAGGCCAGGTTTGTCCATGAAGCAAGGTGGATGACTGTCAGGGACAGCCACCATCTTGCCCCGATGACCGTATCTGCAGACGGTACTGTACCGGTGCATGTTAGGAAGGGGTTAAAAAGCTATGTCGACTGCTAAAGTGACAGAAATAGGTGCCCTGGTGACAAGTGGTGGCGCTGGGATAATATTTAAGCAACATACACCACCATTCATTTTTTACACCTCAATTTGGGGTTCACTTAGGCCTCCTTGCGCCCTTTGCTAAACCTATCTTGTGCCAATCTATTTATTTATTTTATCTATCCTCTATCTGTCATTCTCCCCTATCCACGGAAAATATATGTGCCAAAATGGAAATTCACACCAGTAGTTCAATCATATGGAGCATTTGGGTTACTTGTATACCCCAACTCTTATGATAGCTCTGGTAGCTTTATAAACTGTATTAAAACATAAAAGGGACTATTTAAGTTTCAATTTTATAAACAAATACATTTAAAATTTGATTAACCAATATTATTTTCCTTTTCCATTGTTTGGATTCTTTTTGGTTTTTATACACCTTTTTGACATTATCAGTTAAGCTATTGTATTTGAAGGCAGTAGTGGATTATAATATAGGCGGTTTGGGAGGTAGCCCGGGGCCCAAGCTTTCTGGGGAGCCCATGGCCACCCAAACCACCCACCAAATTTTATACTGAGAAGAACTCTCATTGATGAAATCCTCATACATCTCTTCCTGCTCTCAATACACAAGTAAAACAATAGCCATTTCAGGACCTTTGAGGTCCTCCAAAGGTCCTGAAACCACAGATTGAAAACAGGCAGAAGGGACACATCCTGCTTGATTCTAGTACCATAGTACCATATGTCGTAAGTGAATCCCAGACAAGTAGACGCTGCAATATTCATACAGCCTAGGGCCCATGATAGTCTTAATCCACTCTGTTTGAAGGTAAATTTTATGTACATATTTTCACTGCGGGAATTGTAGATTACGTACAGGTAAAGCGAATCTGAAGAATTACTAGTAGAATAACTTAGTCCAGCTGCACTGCTGATGTCCCCAACTTCAGACAATCCAATGTTTTGGACTGTATCATTTTTTTACTTCTACACTGCATTGCTTATTTCAAAAGGCAGCAAAATTTGGGATTTTCAGGACACTTTCCCAGGGTAAAAAAACCCTGTCCACCTGGCTACCAATCATAATAATAAAAAAAAACAAAATCCTGTTGTGACACTGGAGGATTCTCTGTGGGTTCTAAGAATATGATATATATTTCATGACATAAAACAATATTTTTACAGTATTTCTCTTCCTCATGAGTCATGTGAATGAGAACCCAAGAACCTCAGAACAATTGCTTTGTTGTAAGACAGTTTATTTAGCAGACTCTGGAGACCTCACACATTATGCCGTGGCCAACAAGGGTGCAATTGTCAATAAACAGGGAATATAATGGGTTTTATTAAAGTGTTATCTAGACTGAATTCTGTTTCAAATAACAAGTCTTATTATTGAATAACAAGGAAATGTGGTAAAAGGGATTGCATTGTTCCTCATTGTTAAGGCTATATAAGGCTAAATAGTATTTATATAAAATATTCATATTATTTGCTGACATTACATTAAATGTCCACTTTTCCAGACCAGATCATTTAAGAATTGATGATATAAAAACATGTTTAAACAAGTAACTTATCAAAAGAAAAGATGTTAAAATATTTTGTCTTTGTGAAGAGAGAAGACGTGTCACCAGACTGAATTGTATGGAGCGTTCAGGCTAAGGGATCAAGTACTCGCTGCTGTTTTGGGTCATGTGCGAGTCCCTTTTTTCACCAGCTAGCACATGTCCCATTTCTTTCTATGGGCTCTGTGCATGGCCTGACTACTCAGACTGCAAAGGACCTATTTCTGCTCCAGCAGACTTTTTACTGTATATTGTCAGAAGTACGGGAGCCGATGAAAGATAAATACAAAAAGAGATCACAGCACATGTGTGCAAGTGGCCTAAATGGTACATGCATTCTCCTTTAATTCTTTTATGGTATGCAGGGTATTTGGAGGGATGTATCAGATTACTAGAAATCCTGCACTATTATTATTATCTCATTCAACACAGATTGTTGGACCTTCTTAGTTAAAAATGGAGGGCACTCCCTTTTAAGATATTAAAACTTTATTGCAACTCATTATCTTAACTCTTTCTATTTTGAGGGTTTTTTCGCACCTAAATAGTCTGTTTTGCACCATATTTATCTAATGTCAAAATTTGATTAGATAGATGTGTTCTACTACTACTACTTCCCTCTCATCCTATTACCGCCCACTAAGCGGATCATCAGCAGCAGGGGCTCCATGTCACACAACTGGTTGCAAAAGAGCGCCAGAAATGGATCCTGGCAGCCAAGAGCACCAGTAGCAGCTTCATCGGGGGACCTGAAATGTAAGTCATCACACCAGAGCCTTACCGCAAGTCAGGAGGACGCTGCACCAAGGCTCCAGTAGCAGCCACAATCAGGCAGTTTAAGAGTCGGTTCTTGGCAAAAGTGGAGCTATGGACAGTGCGTCTTCTGCCAAACCAATACCAGCAGCACCCCACTAGTTCACCACAACACTGTTAGCGCCTCATTGGCACCACTAATGTAACCCCTATACATGTCTGTCTAGTATGTGTCATTGTGACTGGTGTATTTTCATACCGTAATTGCTTCCCCATGTGTAATGTAATGTGTCATGTAACCTGTATTGTGCTGTATCGCAACGTAGTGTAACTATGTTTGTATGCAACCAAGGAACTAGCAACATGTAAGGACGTGCCTCTTGTAGTTTTTTTATGTATTTCTATAGTTGAACTTGTCGCTAACTGTTTAACAATCGCCGGAACACTATCTACAAAATAATTCCCCTCCAGGGGATCAATAAAGTGGTATAGTTTCATTCTCGGCAGCTTGTTTTTGAGACTTTTTCATATTTTTGCGACTTTTTGTAAAAAGCCTCATAGAGAAAAAAATCCCCTAAATAAGCTTAGCTGACAACATTATACTGGCAAAATACAATCATTTACATTTAGGAACATTCTTCAGACTAAAAGCATTTTTTTTTATTTTTTGGGATTTTTTTTTAATATAAAAATCAAAAATGGGATATAATTTTATGTTTATATTGTAATAATACTGTTTCAACTTTGTATATACAAATGTCATATCATTGTATATCATGTACATAGTGCGGCTCCATTCACCTCTCCTTTCTCACATACATTATAAGGAGAACTTGCTCAGCAACGTGTCCTTACAATGTATCACTGGGTGCATATAAAGGACTATACATTGGCTGCTGCCTGATCATCCCCTCTGTATGCAGGGGGAGGAGTCAAACTGCACAGATGATAGTGATTGGCTTGATCAGTGAGGTCAGTGCCCTTATATGGAGACTGAAATCACTGGGGCCTCCCTTCTTGCTGAGTGATGTATGTGTTCAGGCAGGGGTGAGTAGAGGAGTTTAATGTGAGACTATTATCATTTTTTTCTGTTTAAAAAGCATAAATTTTGAAAAAAAAAATATTAAAAAAACATCAAGAACAAGTGTAGTTTGGTGAGTGTCATTTGGAAAATTTCATTTAGAAGATGCGTTTTTTACTTTGGGGAAATCTTTTTTGGTGCAGAAAATAAAATAGTGATCATGTTACTTTTCTTGTCCTTCCTCGCAGATTTATTCATGGATTTTTTTGTACATTGAAGTCTATGGGAGAGTAAAAATTTGCTTCAAAGAGAGGAAAAAGTGGAAAAAAACCCATGTGGAAAATCTGCATGAAAAACATGCATAAAGGGGGCATGTATTAGATGCCGATTGTGCAGAGTTGGACACACAGTTTTTTTTAAACCTATATATGAAAACCCAAAAACAAAGAAAGTTGATTTTTTTGGGTTACCTATGCCTCCTCTGAAAAGTAGTCATTTTGAGACTTTTTTGAGACATTTTAAAAAGGTTGCATATCACAAATTAGTAAAAACATCTGGATTCCTAAATTAAATAAGGCATATGTGGCTAAAATTCAGGCGCCGCTTACATTGGAAAAGTCTCTAAAATGTCTCCAAAAAAGTTGCAAATATGGCACAAACACATATTTAAGACAAAAAGTTGCAAAAACATACCAAAAAATCTTCCCCACAGAGTCACAAAATGTATATTAATTATATATGTATATATTAAATATCAATATATGTAAATGTGGTAATGAATGTTGGATAGAGTAAGCTTAATTTAAACTGTCTGACCCAATGGTGATATTTTTTACAGAACTGTGGCACAATGACATAGGCTTTTAGAAGCCTTCAAAACAAATTTCCCAAGTGACCAATCATGTGTAAGACCAATTTGTGTTATGTTAAATGAGAAAGAAAAGCAAAAAAAAAACACATAAGAGCATGGAACGTGTATATGTAATGAAATTTAAGCCAGTGCAAAATGTACACACTCAGAATGTTTGCATTTGTTGCGTATGTATAGGTGCATTATAAATCTTTAAAGCCCGGCTTTTAACTGACAGCCTTCCTGCTGTGACCACTAAAAGTGAAATAAGTAAGGTGATATGTCTATATGTCAGATGTTATTTCATTGCAGCTATGCGAAAATTGTGTACAGTTTGATAAACTGGATGCCTGTTCAATGACTTGTATTGTTAGGGACCTTACTGGTTATTTATCAAAATCTCCTGCTTTACTTTCAGTGTTTTCATTGGGATTAGTTTGTAAGATAAACCAGGTGTCGTTTTTTTTTCTTCTCTTTTTAAAATGTTGTACTGGATATAGCTTTATTTATCTGGTTAAAATTATGTAGGGTTGGGTATTTACTCTTATAATAAGACATAAAACACTGAGAGGTCACACAGGCATTCAACACTGTAGATGGAAGAAGTAAATGATACAGGAAACAGAGATAGCAAGAAGGTAAAGAAATTCAACGTTTACAGAATATACAATATATTTCTTGTGACTAGAGATGAGCGAGCACTAAAATGCTCGGGTACTCGTTATTCGAGACGAACTTTTCCCGATGCTCGAGTGCTCGTTTCGAGTAACGAGCCCCATTGAAGTCAATGGGAGACTCGAGCATTTTTCAAGGGGACCAAGGCTCTGCACAGGGAAGCTTGGCCAAACACCTGGGAACCTCAGAAAAGGATGGAAACACCACGGAAATGGACAGGAAACAGCAGGGGCAGCATGCATGGATGCCTCTGAGGCTGCTTAATCGCACCATTATGCCAAAAGTATGGGCAACAGCATGACCATGACAGAGTGACAGAATGAGGCTAGATAGCATCTAAAACATCCAATAATTGACCCTGACACTATAGGGGACGGCATGCAGAGGCAGCGGCAGCGGCAGCAGCGGCAGGCTAGAGAGTGTCATGGCAACATACCCTAAATGGACTCAGGCTTCAAACCAATGGGTGGCAGAGAGGAACCAAAGGAGGTGAGCAAGAAGCGCTCAAATAATATCGGTACATGATAAAAGTTTGCCAGTATATTTTGTGGATTACACAGCAGGGTGGCAACAAAGTTAACATGGAAGCCATGAAAACAATCCAAAATTCTGCCTGACACAGCTCGTTTGATAAGGGGACCATGTATGGAGGCAGTGAACTAGTAGTAGATTAAAGGTGCTGCAGTTAAAACTATGTTAGTTGGATCTTGGCATGGAGCTGGCGCTCCGCTGCCAGGCGAGCTTTCGCCAATCCAAGCCCCTGTCTCTAGGCTACTCCCCAAACAGCACTTCTAAGAACCTTTTGTATAAGATCAAGTGTAGTAGCGTTCTTATAAGTTTGGGATATGGCGGGTGAGGGGAATGTAAACATCTGCGCAAGAAGCGCTGAAATAATATCCGTAAATGAAAAAAGTTTTCCAGTATATTTTGTGGCTTACACAGCACGGTGGCGACAAAGTTAACAAGTTTGATGTGGAATGCCCTGTAATAGCTCTTGGGCGGTGTGCCTTTTATCACCTAGGCTCAGCAGTTTGAGCACCGCCTGCTGTCGCTTAGCGACGGCACTGCTGCTGTGCCTAGAGCTACCGACTGATGGCGCCATGCCCACGGATGGTAATTCGGAGGAGGAGGAGGTGGAGGAGGGGTGGGAGGAGGAGGAGGCATAGTAGGCCTGAAACACCTGGACCGAGGTAGGCCCCGCAATCCTCTGCGTCGGCAGTATATGACCAGCCCCAGGGTCAGACTCGGTCCCAGCCTGCACCAAGTTAAGTGTAGTAGTGTTCTTATAAGTTTGGAATATGGCGGGTGAGGGGAATGTAAACAGATGCGCAAGAAGCGCTGAAATAATATCCGTAAATGGTAAAAGTTTGCCAGTATATTTTGAGGATTACACAGCAGGGTGGCGACAAAGTTAACAAGTTTGTTGTGGAAGCCATGAAAACAACCCAAAATTCTGCCTGACACAGCACGTTTGATAAGGCGGCCATGTATGGAGGCAGTGAACTAGTAGTAGATTAAAGGTGCTGCAGTTAAAACTATGTTAGTTGGTTCTTGGCATGGAGCTGGCGCTCCGCTGCCAGGCGAGCTTTCGCCAATCCAAGCCCCTGTCTCTAGGCTACTCCCCAAACAGCACTTCTAAGAACCTTTTGTATAAGATCAAGTGTAGTAGCGTTCTTATAAGTTTAGGATATGGCGGGTGAGGGGAATGTAAACAGATGCGCAAGAAGCGCTGAAATAATATCCGTAAATGGTAAAAGTTTGCCAGTGTATTTTGTGGATAACACAGCAGGGTGGCGACAAAGTTAACAACTTTGATGTGGAATCCATGAAAACAACCCAAATTTCGGCCTGACACACCTCGTTTGATAAAGGGACGATGTATGGAGGCAGCTATATGGACGACTTTTGGAGGTAGCAATGGAGACAACGTGTGGAGGCTGCTATGGAGACAATTCAATTTGGATAGTGCCTGTATGTGGCAGTCCAAAAAAGTTTTCAAACCAGAGGAGCAGGTAGGTGGCCCTCCAGAAAAATGGAATAGATTGAGTGCCTGTATGTGGCAGTCCAAAAAAGTTTTCAAACCAGAGGAGCAGGTAGGTGGCCCTCCAGAAAAATTGAATAGATTGAGTGCCTGTATGTGGCAGTCCAAAAAAGTTTTCAAACCAGAGGAGCAGGTAGGTGGCCCTCCAGAAAAATGGAATAGATTGAGTGCCTGTATGTGGCAGTCCAAAAAATTGTTTAAAACAGAGGACCGGGTCGGTGGCCCTCCATAAAAATTAAATGCATAAAGTACTATAGCTAGAGCCAGTGGGCCCTGTCAAAAAATAGCCAGTTTCCTCTGCTTTACTGTACAAAGAGGAGGAGAAGGAGGAAAATGAGGAGGAGGAGGAGTGGATATATTATTCAGGTTGAGCTTCCTTCACCTGGTGGAGATTGGAAATTAGGAGAAATCCAGGCTTTATTCATCTTGATAAGCGTCAGCCTGTCAGCGCTGTCAGTCGACAGGCGTGTACGCTTATCGGTGATGATGCCACCAGCTGCACTGAAAACCCGCTCGGACAAGACGCTAGCGGCAGGGCAGGCAAGAACCTCCAAGGCGTACAGCGCCAGTTCGTGCCACATGTCCAGCTTGAAACCCAGTAGTTGTAGGGAGCTGTGTGATCATTTAGGACGATGGTATGGTCAGCTACGTACTCCCTCACCATCTTTCTGTAAAGATCAGCCCTACTCTGCCGAGACTGGGGACAGGTGACAGTGTCTTGCTGGGGTGACATAAAGCTGGCAAAAGCCTTGTAAAGCGTACCCTTGCCAGTGCTGGACAAGCTGCCTGCTCGCCTACTCTCCCTCGCTACTTGTCCCGCAGAACTACGCACTCTGCAGCGCTGTCAGAAGGGAAATACTGTTTCAGCTTGTGCACCAGGGCCTGCTGGTATTCATGCATTCTCACACTCCTTTCCTCTCCAGGGATGAGAGTGGAAAGATTTTGCTTGTACCGTGGGTCCAGGAGAGTGAACACCCAGTAATCGGTGCTGGAATAAATTCTTTGAACGCGAGGGTCACGGGATAGGCAGCCTAGCATGAAATCTGCCATATGCGCCAGAGTACCAACGCGTAAGAATTCACTCCCCTCACTGGCCTGACTGTCCATTTCCTCCTCCTCCAACTCCTCCAACTCCTCTTCTTCTGCCCATACACGCTCAACAGTGAAGGACTCAACAATGGTCCCCTCTTGTGTCTCGCCAACATTCTCCTCCTCTTCCTCCTCATCCTCCTCCACCTCCACCTCCTCCGATATGCGCTGAGAAACAGACCTAAGGGTGCTTTGGCTATCAACACGGGAATCTTCTTCCCCCGTCTCTTGTGAGGAGCGCAAAGCTTCCGACTTCATGCTGACCAGAGAGTTTTTCAACAGGCCAAGCAGCGGGATGGTGAGGCTGATGATGGCGGCATCGCCACTGACCATCTGTGTTGACTCCTCAAAGTTACTCAGCACCTGACAGATATCAGACATCCACGTCCACTCCTCATTGTAGACTTGAGGAAGCTGACTGACCTGACTACCAGTTCTGGTGGAAGTTGACATCTGGCAGTCTACAATCGCTCAGCGCTGCTGGTAAACTCTGGATAACATGGTCAGTGTTGAATTCCACCTCGTGGGCACGTCGCACAACAGTCGGTGAGCGGGCAGTTGGAGGCGGCGCTGCGCTGCCCTGAGAGTGGCAGCATCTGTGCTGGACTTCCTGAAATGCGCACAGATGCGGCGCACCTTCGTGAGCAAATCAGACAGATTGGGGTATGTCTTGAGGAAACGCTGAACTATCAGATTTAACACATGGGCCAGGCATGGCACATGTGTCAGTCTGCCGAGTTGCAGAGCCGCCACCAGGTTACGGCCGTTGTCACACACAACCATGCCTGGCTTCAGGTTCAGCGGTGCCAGCCACAGATCAGTCTGCGCCGTGATGCCCTGTAATAGTTCTTGGGCGGTGTGCCTTTTATCGCCTAGGCTCAGCAGTTTGAGCACCGCCTGCTGTCGCTTAGCGACAGCACTGCTGCTGTGCCTAGAGCTACCGACTGATGGCGCCATGCCCACGGATGGTCGTTCGGAGGAGGAGGTGGAGGAGGGGTGGGAGGAGGAGGAGGCATAGTAGGCCTGAAACACCTGGACCGAGGTAGGCCCCGCAATCCTCGGCGTCGGCAGTATATGACCAGCCGCAGGGTCAGACTCGGTCCCAGCCTCCACCAAGTTAACCCAATGTGCCGTCAGCGATATATAGTGGCCCTGCCCGGCAGCACTTGTCCACGTGTCCGTGGTCAGGTGGACCTTGTCAGAAACGGCGTTGGTCAGGGCACGGATTATGTTGTCTGACACGTGCTGGTGCAGGGCTGGGACGGCACATCGGGAAAAGTAGTGGCGGCTGGGGACCGAATACCGAGGGGCGGCCGCCGCCATGAGGCTGCGAAAGGCCTCGGTCTCTACTAGCCTATAGGGCAGCATCTCCAGGCTTAGCAATCTGGAGATGTGCACATTAAGGGTTTGGGCGTGCGGGTGGGTTGCACTATATTTGCGTTTCCGCTCCAGCGTCTGGGGTATGGAGAGCTGAACGCTGGTGGATGCTGTGGAGGATCGTGGAGGCGACGATGGGGTTTTTGTGGCAGGGTCCTGGGCAGGGGGCTGACTATCAGCTGACACAGGGGAAGGAGCAGTGGTGTGCACGGCCGGAGGTGAACGCGCTTGTTGCCACTGAGTGGGGTGTTTAGCATTCATATGCCTGCGCATACTGGTGGTAGTTAAGCTATTAGTGGTGGAACCCCTGCTGATCCTGGTTTGGCAAATGTGGCACACCACAGTCCGTCGGTCATCCGGTGTTTCCTTAAAGAACCTCCAGACTTCTGAAAATCTAGCCCTCGCCACAGGAGCCCTCGCCACGGGAGCTTCACTAGTTGACACATTTGGCGCTGATGCACCAGCTCTGGCCCTGCCTCTCCGTCTGGCCCCACCACTGCCTCTTCCAACCTGTTCTGGTCGAGGACTCTCCTCCGTCTCAGAAGCACTGTGTTCACCCGGCCTCTCAACCCAGCTTGGGTCTGTCACCTCATCATCCTCCGATCCCTCAGTCTGCTCCCCCCTCGGACTTCCTGCCCTGACAACAACTTCCCCACTGTCTGACAACCGTGTCTCCTCATCGTCGGACACCTCTTTACACACTTCTTCCAGTACGTCAACAAGGTCATCATCACCCACAGACTGCGACTGGTGGAAAACCTGGGCATCGGAAAATTGCTCATCAGCAACCGGACAAGTGGTTTGTGACTGTGGGAAGGGTCCAGAAAACAGTTCCTCAGAGTATGCCGGTTCAAATGGCAAATTTTCCTGGGAGGGGGCAGACTGGGGGGGAGGAGGCTGAGGTGCAGGAGCTGGAGGAGTGCCGATTTCGGTGACATGGGTGGACTGCGTGGAAGACTGACTGGTGGACAAATTGCTCGAAGCATTGTCGGCAATCCACGACATCACCTGTTCGCACTGTTCTGGCCTCAACAGTGCTCTACCACGAGTCCCAGTAACTTCAGACATGAACCTAGGGAGTGTAGCTCTGCGGCGTTCCCCTGCTCCCTCATAAGCAGGTGGTGTCTCACCCCGCCCAGGACCACGGCCTCTGACCCCTGCAGTAGTTGGACGCCCACGTCCCCGCCCTCGTCCTCTACCCCTAGCCCTCGGGTTAAACATTTTGAAAATGAGAGTTATAACTTTAATTTTTTTTTTACTTTTTTTGTGTTTTTTTTTTTTGTGTGTTTTTTAGTTTTTAAAACCAAATGATGCTATCCTATTGCTATGGCTATTTTCTAGCCAAGTATGAAAGCACACTGCTATGCCAGATGAGATGACGCTGAGTTATGAAAAAAATAAACGTAAAATAAAAAAGGAAATGGCAGACTGTGCCTAATTGAAATCCAACCCCGGGCCCTAATAAATTTTCCCACTTCGGTCTTTGCGATGGATATGTGCGTCACTAAGCGCAAAACACAGTGGTCGCAAGTCTCACTCCAAATTGCTCACAATTTGCTAGTAGATGCACTGCAGCAACTACAGCCACCAGCAGATCAACCAGAAATCAAATATATATAACGCTACTGTAGGCGTAAGTAAGCCGTTTGGATTCTCCTATGGCTATTTTCTAGCCAAGTATTAAAGCACACTACTATGCCAGATGAGATGACGCTGAGTTATGAAAAACATAAACGTAAAATAAAAAAGGAAATGGCAGACTGTGCCTAATTGAAATCCAACCCCGGGCCCTAATAAATTTTCCCACTTCGGTCTTTGCGATGGATATGTGCGTCACTAAGCGCAAAACACAGTGGTCGCAAGTCTCACTCCAAATTGCTCACAATTTGCTAGTAGATGCACTGCAGCAACTACAGCCACCAGCAGATCAACCAGAAATCAAATATATATAACGCTACTGTAGGCGTAAGTAAGCCGTTTGGATTCTCCTATGGCTATTTTCTAGCCAAGTATTAAAGCACACTACTATGCCAGATGAGATGACGCTGAGTTATGAAAAAAATAAACGTAAAATAAAAAAGGAAATGGCAGACTGTGCCTAATTGAAATACAACCCCGGGCCCTAATAAATTTTCCCACTTTGGTCTTTGCGATGGATATGTGCGTCACTAAGCGCAAAACACAGTGGTCGCAAGTCTCACTCCAAATTGCTCACAATTTGCTAGTAGATGCACTGCAGCAACTACAGCCACCAGCAGATCAACCAGAAATCAAATATATATAACGCTACTGTAGGCGTAAGTAAGCCGTTTGGATTCTCCTATGGCTATTTTCTAGCCAAGTATTAAAGCACACTACTATGCAAGATGAGATGACACTGAGTTATTAAAAAAATAAACGTAAAATAAAAAGAAACTGGCAGACTGTGCCTAATTGAAATCAAACCCCTAATAAATTTTCCCACTTTGGTGTTTGAGGTGGATATGTGTGTCACTAAGAGCTAAACACAACGGTAGCAAGTCCCCCTGCTAATTCCTCACAATATGGTACTAGCTGCACTACAAGTGCCAGCAAGCCCAGCCACAAGCAAATAAAAAAAAAAAGTATAACGTTATTGTAGCCCTAAGAAGGGCTGTTGGGTTGTTGTAGAATCACTCCTGCCTAACAGTAAGCTAATAGAACACCCTAACGCTTTCCCTGACCAGCAGCAGCTCTCTCCCTAGCGGCATCCAGACAGAGAATGATCCGAGCAGCGCGGGCAGCGGCTAGTCTATCCCAGGGTCACCTGATCTGGCCAGCCAACCACTGCTATCTACGTGTAAGGGTACCACGTCATGCTGGGTGGAGTGCAGAGTCTCCTGGCTTGTGATTGGCTCTGTTTCTGGCCGCCAAAAAGCAAAACGGCGGGAGCTGCCATTTTCTCGAGCGGGCGAAATACTCGTCCGAGCAACGAGCAGTTACGAGTACGCTAATGCTCGATCGAGCATCAAGCTCGGACGAGTATGTTCGCTCATCTCTACTTGTGACATGTCTGTGTTATTAATATGAATATCAATAATTGACAAGTGGGTGGCTGGGTGTGTCCCCAGAGTTGCTGGTTGTGTGTCCCAACACACTATCGTATAAGTGCTTATTAGTATCAGACTGTGTTGGGACACAGGTGATTGACAAGGTGAATGGTAGCTAGTAGTGGATTATAATAGAGGTGTTCGGGGCAGTAGCCAGGGGCTCAAGCTTAGTAGGGGACCCATAACCACCCAAACTACCCACCAAATTTTAAATTGAGAAGAACCTTCACCCAAGAAATCCTTGTACATCTGTTCCTGCTCTCAGTACACATGTATACAAGACCCAATTTTAGGACCTCTGAAGGTCCTCCAAAAGTCCAGAAACCACAGATTAAAAGCAGGCAGAAGGGAGCATCTTCTGTTCTCCAAGAAGCTTGATTCTAGTGCCACATGTAGGAAGTGAATTCCAGACTTGTAGGCGCTATAATATTCATAAATATTAATTAACAAGACAAAAAGTTAATCCAGAAATGTTCTATTATGATGAATATTTATAAACAAAAGATGTTTTGAAAGGAGTTCAAAGCTGTACCCACTAAGGGTACATTCAGATGACCGTCTGTGGGGATGTATACGCGGACCGTATGACGGCAATGGTGGTCCGGCAGCGGTATAGTGCCACACATGTGTGGCACTGTTCCACTCCTTACACGGGGAAAAGATAGAGCATGCTCTATCTTTCCCTGTGTGTGCAGCTGTGCACCGCTTTTCTCTATGGAGGGGGAGGGTTCCCCCAGCAGACAGGGGTATGCAGCCGGGCGAGCATACGGCTGTGTAAATGTACCCTAAAGTCTGAATGGTGGAGGGCTGACTGTTGTAAATATATTCATTAGAACAATATGGTACTGGGAACAGGAAAGTGCTCTACTACTTTCCCTTTTGTTTACACTGCTTGTCCTTTACATGGGCAGGTTAATAGGCAGGCAACGCTATCAACACATTTTTCTGGTGTTTTTTGAAGAACTTACAGGTTTCACATTAGTTTTCAATATGCAAATCATACACAAATGACCCAATACTTCAAATGGTGAGTTTGTGAAAATGGGTCTAATGTCCAACTTGTAAAAAAATTGTGCACATACTATTTTCTTTGGATTATAGACTACACAGGGGCAAAATATTATGTCCCTATCCATATGGTCCAAGAATCAGAAATGTTAGGCCAGCTGGAAAATCCACTTTGTAATATAGTACAATGATTGGATTTGAGATTTTCCGAATTTGATTTTCATGCCACAAAATTTTTGTACACGGCACTTGATATGCAAGCTTGATTGGAGGAAGACCAGCAAATACCCATTCTCAAGATAGGTACAGATCCCAAAGTTAGGACCCTCATCTCTCATTTATATATGACATATCAGGATATGTCATAAAAACTCTACATGGGAAAACCCTTCTTTCTGATGTTGACTAACCAGTTCCTGAGGAACCTTTATTCTAACTCTTATTCTTTTATTATTACTCTGTATTGCAAAATTTTGGCAATATAGATATATAATAATCGTGCTTATTAGTTTTGGGCGCTCTGGCTACGTTACCATCATCGTTTAATTTATTAACTCTCCCATTATAATACAAGTCCTGCCTAGTCCCTGAGGTCACCTGCTTCATGCACTGTGAATATCAGCTAAATAAGCTAAAACCACTATTCATAGGATGCCATACACTTGGGCCCCATTCACACTGTCGTTGTGTGGCCATATTTACAGAAAAAGGTGCCATGTGAAGTGCGGTGAGAACAACGAGTGCTCACCCTTCCACGCTGTGGCCGCAAAAAATATAGAGCCTGCTCTATATTTCTCCATAAGAAGCGGCGTGTGGCACTATTTGATATGGAGAGGGAAGGGTGGGCTCCGCGATGCCGTGTGCTCGCCTGCCCGCAGGCTATGTTTGTGTGAATGTAGCATAAAACTTACATTGCATATATAAGAGTGAACAATCCTAGTTTTTGAGCTATAAGTGAAAATATTTTTTCAGTCTGACAGAAGGTACATTACTTGGTCCAAAGACTATTTTGTCCGTGAAAAAATAGACCTTATAGTTATCTACCTATCTCTGTCTATAGTTATATCTTATCCATATCTGCTTACCTAGATCTATATCCAGAGATCTAACTTGAAGATGCTGGACCCAATTTTATACCAGGCCACCTATCTATAATGTATGTCTATAGAACTGGTCTTTTAGTATGGGGAAGAACTAAGTTATGGGCTGCATAAGGCTCCCAGGTCCACTTGCTATTTTAACCTCAAGTCAGTCCCCAGTCTTTGGGGGTCATTTATTTGCGACTTTCATGATTTATTTTTGGCATCTGATTTGACTTTGTCAAATAAAGGTTTTTTGCGTCTTTTTAGGCGCAAATTTTAAAAAAGGTGCAATTTTGCTACGCAAATCATACCATTGCTTTTCCTAAGAATGGTCAGGACTGGTGTGTTATTACACAATTATTTGCGCCCATATAGGTGCAAATCAATGTTAAATAAGGCGCAAACATCTGGAAGCAGGAGAAACTTCGGTGAACTGATGGAAAAAGGTGCAAAACATTGCGCAAATAACCCAATGCCCTAAAAAGTCACTAAAATACAACCAAAAAAGCACAACTGACTAAGATAAATGACCCCCTTTATCTATATATCTTATATCTATCTCTATCTATCTATGTAGAATGTAGCATAGAATACCATATCACTGGATCTGTGTGCTTGCATTACATAAATGTAACAGAGAATGTTTCTAGACATGAATGTCAGAAGTCTGTACATGCAAGTGTCTTCTAGTTGTTAATGAATCGTACATTTCCTTGAAAGTGCGGAACTTCATTTCCCTTTGCAGGGCTAAGGAGGATTGAATTAGACGGCTGAAATAATAAACGTTTGCTGTTCCCATGTGAGATGTCACTCTTTCCACTTCTGTGCTATTCTAATATAATTCCTTATTCTCATCTAGATGTCACTTGTAAAAATGAATTACAGCTCCACGATAACAGAGTAGGGAACAGGATGAACACTTTACTAAAACATGTTGACTTTAAGGTGCATTAGTAAATGATATGCTAGATTTATCGTTCCTGCTTGTGGTTGCAATTTAAAACGTTTATGTACCTCGTTCTTATGGCAAGGAAAATTGTATGGTCGTCACTGACAAAGGGGAACTTGGCTTTACACATTAATTTCTAACACCCCTTTTATTGCTTAGATTCTGATGCACTAGGGACAATGCAGTATATTAAGGTCTTCTTTTTTTTTAATGTAATATGGTTTCGCACCCTCACTATTTTTCAATTTGACCTTACTGTATTACTAAAGCAAGCTTTGATTGGAGGGGCACTTATCTTAAACTAAAGTTAGGCTAATATCACATTTTCTTCATAGAGCGGACCCATGTAAATTCGAGTCTGGCCAAGTTTGGCCTGAACCAAACTCAAAAATCCTATTTTCTTTCTAATTGCAAAATAAGCATTTTACATCCTTTCATACAATTAAAGACATTTCAATAAATATGTTCCATTAGACATGTCCCTGCATGTATTTGCACCTGTAGCTTAGTCTCCTTTGAGAGCTCCAGCGTTTCCCTGTTCTCACCATGCTGCCCTCTGCATATAGTTATTCTATACTCTCGCTCACTGCTCAAGCCCGTCCAGTTGGCATCTCCCAGTGCGTCACTCTTTTCACTGTCCAAAGAGAGGGGGAGAGAGCAGGATGAGTCATTTCTCTCTTGCTGTAGCCCCTCCTATTCAGACAGCACACAAGTAGCAGGAATGCTGAATTATTCGATGAACATTCAGGGATTAAGGCAGTAAAGGCACAACCTATGAAAAAAAGTGGCCAACCCCTTTAAAGAAAATCTACCATTAAAATCAAGCCTGGATAAACCACGTGGAAGTCTTCTTAAATTCGTTATGCTAAAATGTCCTGTGCTGCAAAGGGAAAATGCTGAGCAAAAGCAGAGGGGGAGACAGTTTTACAGTCTGTGAATCTGCAGCCCTGAGGGGCTCTCTTAACTGCCACAAAGTTTATTTTGAAGGAATGAGGCCTTGGATAACAAATATACGAACATTGCCGCACTCACAGCGCCTGCATCTGTGAGTAAGTGCCCCCTGGTTTATCATGCTGGATTTTGCTGATAAATTACCTTTAAAGGGAACCTGTTACCACAACTAGTAGCAGGTTCCCATAGAGCCTTATTAACTTACTGACAACCTTCTTTTAGCTAAAAATTGTATCCCTCAGATCCCCATATAATCAACTTTATAACCTTGCCTTCCATATAGCCCCTTCTGATCATATGAAATCACAGCATGCCCACATGGACTTCCACTCCTCCCCATTTCTCCATGCAGACATGCTGTGATTACAAGTGATCAGATATATGCATGGGGTACAGCTTGCTAATGTTAAGAGGCTAAAGGACCTTAGATAATGTCACCATGGTCACATGACATAACTTGGCCTGATGCTAATAAGTAATGGGGAGGAGCTGTTGGATTCACCCTGAGGAGGTCACACCCAGTTTGACTTAGTATAGATGTGACTATATGCAAGGCAAGGTTATAAAGTTGATTATATCTGAGGGAAACCATTTTTAGGTAAAAGAAAGGTGTCAGTTAGTTACTAGGGCCCTATGGCAACTATCTGTATTTGTGAAAAATGCGGGGTGAGAATTATTCTTAAAGGAATAGTCAACGTTCAAATGTTTTGTCAGTCTGACGGATTGCTGTATTTTGTCAAGCAGCGTTTAGAAACTCTTTGAACATCTGTTACTTAACATGTCTATGGATCACTGAAGGGGATGGTGGGGGGCTGCATCCATTTGCCTTACAGCTAGAAATTTTATATTTTTTCTTTTTATATTTGTTAGTAGCAAGTAGTACATTAGAAAAACATTTATTATATGCTTATATGTCACTGTGTTTATTACAAAATGACAATCAAGAAAAAAAAATTACCTTTCTTTTTTGTAGATTTAGTTTTCCGTCAAGTTAAAATTTCAAGGCCTATCCAGTTTTTGCATAATCTGTGGGTTTGCTCGGTCACATTGACTGCTGTCTCAAAATCATGATCTGTCCCGTCCTATGCATCATAAAGAATAATATTAAAGAAAAGTATGTATTTATTGAAAATAATACCTCTCAAGTGCATTATCAGGAAAGGATTAATTCCATTACAGTATTCCAAATGAAGGGACTTTTAGAGATGTTTGATGAACCCATAACACTTAAATACATAAAAATGTTTTTTATCTTTTCTTGTGTCATTATAGAATCAAGAAGTAACCTGCAAGAGGGAAAAATGCCCAGTGGTTTCGAAGGATTGTGCTCTGGTCATAAAGCAGAGAGGGGCTTGCTGTGAACGTTGTAAAGGTACAGTATATCATTTTAATAGAAATATGAAACAACTCAGTAGGTTCCACCATACAAGCCTTCTTCTCTTTAGTCTATGATCAATGATTTCTCGATATTCCTCCTACTGGTGGTAAAGTAGGTTGCATTCTGCCCTTTCTGTTCTTTTTAAGTGTGACAAATGCTGTGTCCATGCCTGACTTTTTCTCCTGGGTCTATGTAAGTCTTTGGTCTATATCCAGTTTCCAATAGGAGGAGTCTGAGCTGTAGTGAGAAGAAAGAGAACACCAACCTCGACCAATGATACAGGAAGTGTCTCTACTTTAGACTTCCTGTATACAGCTAACTAACGTATATTTATTAGGACCGAACAGTTACTTTATATAATTGTAAAGTTATCTATTGAAATAAAAAATTGTTGTTTCTGTCAACATTATCTAATTATCTAATATTGGTCCTAGAAAGCTCCTAATAGCTCTGCTTGTCTTGGCTCAATGGTTGCATTAGCCTGAAATATTGCATGGTGTGTGGCCATCTGTAAGGTATGTCTGATCTGAGTGACTAGTTGGGTGCTGTCCAAGAGAGGAAACTAAAACAGATAGAGATACGGAAGGTAGAAAAGATCAGCTGTGACTATATATGTCTTGGAAAGTTATGCAGATATTAAACTAGACGCTATGCACACATTAGTATCATATGTGTGATATCACCTTCTATTGTAGATATGCTTTCAGGAAAATCTGAAGACTCCAAGATTTGAAAGTGCTGTAAGCTCACAGAATTTAATGCACTGAAATATTTTTATTGAAATTCATAAAACATTACGCAATTCATATAGCTTGAAATATGTTGGCTTAACACCCGGGGTCTCTGGGAACTGCTAAGGCAGCGTAATGGTGTTAATTAAAGAGCTTACTGCATTTCAACATTTCTCTACCTTTATATAAAGATTAGTAGAATTCACAAGTACCTCAAATCAGCACCAGTCCAAGAGACATAGAAGCGGGATGAAATAATACAAGTCCCTTTGGCTTCATTCAGTGTTTTTTGTGTTGGCCCATTCAGATCTGTCTCTAAGGATGAATTTATCAAATGTTGTATAAACCATTTGTGGCAGATGTTTCTTAACACAGTTTACTTCTCATGTCAAGCATAATTGCTAAATGGCGAAATAAGGAGAAGAAGGGAAGGGTATCCTAGTAGCACATATCTATGGATGTGGCTACAATGCTGTATGCATACCTCTTGTGGTTTAGTCTGCTTTGTGCTTCTAAGATGACTCATCTCTAGTACATCATACAGAATGTGGTTCTATTTTAGTTTATCTTTTCATCTCTAGGTTTTAACCCCCAGGCCTCTCAGTAGTTTCCAATGGGCATAGACCAATAACACCATTTTTACCCTATATTTAGCACATTTACCCCTCTTTACATATAAGTGCAGCGTCAATTTGTGGGATGGCCTAGCAATACCTTTATGGAACATTTTTTTTTACATTCATAAAATTGACTATATGTACATAAATTCAGAGTAGACAACTTGATTTTTTAAATTCTAAAATTGCTAATAAAAGGTTGCCTACTGTAAACTGGTCACACACATGGGATACTGGTTGATCAACAGACCTCAGAATTCCTACTCATGCACAATTCTTTCCACTTACCCAAGTGTGACTTTTGTTATGGAATTTGTTTTAAAAAACAAAACGATCAAGCATGTTAAATACGACCTAACTTGTCTCAGCCTCAGTATTTGCTGTTGAGAAAATTTAAGAGTTCTTCATTAACTATAGATGGTTAGCCGGTCCCTCTGAAATTTATAGGCCTGGTTGCTTTAAAGCATATCTACCATCAAAATCAAGCAATGATAAACCAGGGGCACTTACACTTACATAAATCCAGGAACTGTGACTGTGGTAATATTCTTATATTTGTCAGTTTACATACATCTGCAATGTGTTCTTCACACATATTGTTCTTCACATACTATCGTGAAGAACACCGTCTTCTGATAAGTTAACAGATGTACAGAACATCTTCATTGTATTCTTCACTGTTCTTCACTGTGTTTTCTTAAGTAAATGCTCAATCTTGAGCAGGGGAAATACTCGTCCAAGCAACGAGCCGTTTCGAGTATGCTAATACTCGAACGAGCATCAAGCTCGGACGAGTATACTCGCTCATCTCTAGATGATAACATGAATTATGGACTTGTTTATACCCTGTATAGAGTCAAGTGTCATGAATTGCAGGTCACACTGAATAGTATAATGCAAACAAAAAAAACAAAGTACATGAAGGCTTACACTTTTATTTCTGCTGTGACATAAATTAATAAAATACATAACCACAAACAAATATTTGTTTTGTAGCAAGTTTCTCATATTTAGTGAATTTCGTGGTGAAGTTATGAGGAGTATACATTTTTAGGACTTATGTAAAATTAATGCAATGAACTTGTATTGCCTCTATTTCCATACATGGTTTACATTGCTGAAAAGCTATGTTTGCTATTTGAAAGCATTTTAATTCAAACGTCAATGGCATGACTTATATATAGGCTGTGGTTTGTAAAATAAGGAAAAGAAACATGAAACACAGTGATCTCTACTTAAGTCTGATGTCTCAGATGTTTTACATTGTACTGGTTTAATGGATAATATTTTCCATTAGTTTCCTGTAATGTTCCTGACCTCACGGAGTAGTAAATAATAACTTCATCTGAGGTTGCATTTTCATAAATCTATTTGCAAACCTCTGTCTTTTATCAGACGTCTAAAACACAGATTCAATCCTAGAGATGCCTTTAGATGCCTAAGGTAGATATTGACCATATAAGACATGGTTTACAGCAATTTTACCATATGATGGTGAGTTTTTTTCTATGGCTTTGAATTATTTGTGTCACATTTTCCTACTAAGGGTATATTCACATAGGAAGAATTTGCTTAGATGAGTATTGTCTCTGTGGAACCTGCTAACAGCCATAGGTTTCAGTAGGCCGGCAGGCAGATTGGTCTTGTCTGTAGACACCTCCTGATCCTTGGTGTACAGGGTGTACAAAAGTAATGTCCAATGAAAATTGTGACCTTTTCACATTTTTGTACCACCTGCACCAGTTTTTTTTTAATGAACACAACAAGTCATGGAACAAGACAGGCCAAGGTGGAGAAATCTTGGACAGCCAAATTTACTATAAGCCCAAAACTAGCATAGATTCTATTTCTTACACCTGTATTATAAAGAGGTCAGAACCCCTTAGTAATTCAGGCATATTGTTTGCCAACTGCAATGATTTAAGTCTTGATACAATGGCCACCATATGCATGCGTGACATCAGCATGGGCTTCCATTTAAGTAACTGGATGTGTAATGTCGATCCAGTTGCTGAATGTGTAGCAGTATCTAAATAGAAAGAAGTCAATGTAAATACACACTAAACTTTGAAATGAATGCTGAAAATAAACCATAGAAAAAAGGTGGGTTTTCTGCAATTTCTGAAATAAAACTGCCTGGTTGAAGCTCTGCAGAGAACAATTCTCCCTAATTCCTTAGATTGCTACAGTATGGCTACAGTATGAAATAAAATGATAAGATGCTGGAGTATCTTCTGTAGCTACCTGCCTTGTGGACAAAGTTATGGGAAATAGTTAACCTCTTCGGAAACGCATAGTAGAACTTACATATATGTTTTTATTATTCTATGAAACTGAATAGAAAAACAACAGGGGTTACTAAGCTAGAAAATTGTAGGAATTTTACCTTGTTTTGTCTATTTTCTGCATTAATTGTTGTTTTAATGACTATAAAAAAGGAACAGCTTAAGTTTGTTAAACACAATGGGGGATGTATTAAGATTGGCATTTTGCACTGATGGCCCTGATCTACTAAGAGCATCTGTCCTCTTAGTAGATGCAAAACTCTTTGGAACCCTTTCACTTAAGTTCTACAGACTTTTTTTGTTTGTTTTTCTTTAGATACTCAGATGACATATCAATTATATTTATTTTACTTTTGGAAATTAAATTATTGTGCCATGCTTTCAATGATTTGTATGTTTTTTTTATTTCACACATTTCCACTTTGTTATCCCAAGGTTGTGATCTTCATGGTCACTTATACAACAGCTCCATGAAATGGCAAGACTCTGAACACCATTGTATTACCCGTCAGTGTCAGGTGAGATCTAATTTTCATAGTTTAAAGGACATCTACCACCAGGATGAAGGATTATAAACCAAGCACACTGACATACTGATGTGTTCCCCCTCCGGCAAGATCTGCTCTTCTTTTGCCCTTGAATAAAAGTTTTAAAAATGATGCAAATTAGACTGTGGGGCTCCAGGCTCCATTAAAACCTATGGAGCCAAGAGCCCCTCAGGCTCTTTTGCATAATTTTTAAAACTTCTATTCTTAACAACAAGGGCATAAGAAGCTAAAAGAAGAGCAGAGGGGGCAAACACCATCATGTAAGTGTGCTTGGTTTACAATCCTTCATCCTGGTGGTAAATGTCCTTTAATTCCATGAACAAGATGAATAACGTATGGAAATACAGGGTCATTTTGGAACACATACATTATTAGGTTTAACTAAAAATTATACATCAAACTATACCAAAAATTATTTTATTTCCAAAATGATGCTACATTTTACAGATGACCTTCTGTTGCTTTATTGTTTTTCCTGTTTCTACACCTTTCTGCATCCATTGTAGCCAATGTGTTTGGTCTGAGAATGAGAAGACATTTGTATCCATACTAAAGCTATAGTTACTAGCTAGTAGTCCAGGAAATGATCGTTTCAAGGCACATGAAGATGGTATTGTAGATAAGAGTCTCCACAAAACAGCATCTTACAATGTATTTCTTTTTCAAGTTGTCTGCTGGGGGGCATTCATTATTTAGTATTCTGTATTCAGTGTACTCCAATGACCTTATATAGATGTGCTAATTTTACCTTAGTGTTATTAAATAATGCCCTCTATTTTTCTTGTCAAAGCAGTAACCATAAAACTACAGATAAAAGGGTACATACAAAATCAATTACCCTAAAATTGCCACTTCACTACAAATCCAACCCTGAGGATCTAGTCAAATCAGCAAACTTACTATAAAAGCTTCAAGTTTGTTGCTTAGATTGGCTACTTGACTCGCTTAATTAGAAGAGGGTGGGAGGTATATAGATGGGATACAAGAGATTTTTTTTATCTAATAACAGCAAAAAAAAAAAAATAAAGATTTAGCCAAATTAGCTTATTACAGCAATTCAGCATAATACTATTTTCTGTTTCCAGGAAGGAGTTATCACAGAATCTCAAGTGCAATGTTTAGTTCACTGTAAGAACCCGGTAAAGCTGCCAGGATTATGCTGTCCTACATGTGCAGGTAATTTATGTGTTTCATAATAATGAATGTATGATGAAGATGTAAAAACATAAAACGCCAAAAGAGAACATTAGGTTAAGTAATATTTAGCAGAAATGGGCATTCATTGCAAATAATGACTGCACACACGTGTTTGGCCTGTAATTTCTCCAACCCATCCGCTGACCATATGGAAGTGTGAATAACACAGATCCTAGTCTTTGAAATTATTCCAGTCAGTGCTCTGAAATTAGTTCACATTTTAGACCTGCCCAATGGACCCTTAGTTTCAGTCAGTCACCTATAAATAAAGAAAACTGTGAATAATTTTGGCCAAAATTCACTTTTGCTTTGGCCATACTAAATATGATGAAGTAAAGTTTATGGACAATTTACCAATTCTCAACTGATGACCATAGAGCAATTCTTGTTCCATAGCTTATGCTGACCATGACAACAGTATTGTAGACGCTGATTTGGCCCAGAATGGTCCAGCTAGGGCTTCTACGGAGGCAGCAAGAAGCTTCCAGAACAGCACTGTTCAGTTTAGTTAAACTCTGAGGTCAAATTCAGACACATGACTATAAGATGAATTTTTAGTTAGCTTAGATATTGTTCAATAAAAATGCCAGTATTGTAAATCTTAATAGGAAAAAACTTTGCAAATTGACAATAATGGGGAGCATTTATTATTTTTAGGGCTAGGTGAAGATTTTTGGCACCCAACCTTAACAGTGTTTTGCACTGTGAATTTATATTGTGATACACAGCCTTAATGTATAAATTAATTGCAGCTAAATAACTGGGAAAACTAGAATTTCAGGAGTAGTTTTGGGATACAGAAAGCCACATCCAAATTGAGTGAAAATTCAGATGGTCTCCTGTGTTAGGGTGCTGTCACACTGTCATTTCTAGAAGTGTAGGCAGCTGTGAAACAGATTAAAACCAACCAAACGCATGATAAACACATTCAGTCCGCTTAAAAATGGTCCAAGAACGCACCATGTGATAGCTCCCTTGTAAACTTCCTTTCAGGTGAAGTTGTCCTGTGGTATGCCACTTGAAAAATTCAACACTGCCGCTATTTTTTTTTAGATAACGGCAAACCATGTATTACATACCAGTGGGTTCAGCCAGTATTGGCCACACATACTCTGTGGAAAATTATGCAAATTATACAAAAATTATACAAAATGCAGTTTCAGACTAGAATTATAATGGGAAATCATATTATTATCAATGTATTAACTTTTTATTTAGATGTAGACATTTCATGCAGTCAAAAACAGTATATTAGGCCCCTTTCACACTTGCGTTTTTCACGTGCGTTTTATGCGTGTGCTTTTGATGCGCAGAACTTGCATTGCACTCTGCCCCATTGAAACCAATGGGTCTTTTCAGACTTGCATTTTTTTTCACGCACACACACGCGTTTTTTTCTAATGCAAAATGTGCGTTTTTCACTGACCAAACCTGATCCCACCCTGATCAAACTCTGACGTGATCTGCAACGCAAGTGTGGAAGGGGCCTAAGTGTTGCACTTTCTTAGGCCCCTTTCACACTTGCGTTTTCTGCGCATGCTTTTGACGCGCAGAACTTGCATTGCACTCTGACCCATTGTAACCAATAGGTCTTTTCAGACTTGCATTTTTATTCACACACACACGCGCGTTTAAATCTCAACATGCTCTACTTTTGCAAGTCACGCGCATGAAAACCGCACCATACAAGTCTATGGAGACGCATCAAAAACGCATTGCAATCTGAGACACTTGCAAGTGCAATGCAAGTGCAATGCGTTTTTCACGCATCAATTGCCATAGAAAAGATAGAGCTCAGTCCTGAGTCCATTTCACGTGCATTTTCTGCGCGTGAAAAACGCATTGAAATTGCATTGAAAACGCGCGTGAAAAACTGAGACACTGAACAAACTCTGACTGAAAACTGATTGCACTCTGATGCAAAATGCACGTTTTTCACTGACCAAACACTGATCGCACCCTGATCAAACTCTGACGTGATCTGCAACGCGAGTGTGGAAGGGGCCTTAGTCTATGAGCTCTAGATACGGCCCTGGTTGCGTCCCACAGTCATCCTATATATAGTGTTCATAAATCCAAATCTAATATTACCGGAGTTCACTAATCAAAAATAGAGTTTTCTTCTGAATTCCTGCATCCTTCAGCATGCATATAAAACTTTTCCTTATAGCCAATAAAATGATACAACCAAAAACGAGGACGCCAGTCATTGCCCGACCCAGGGTTTCGCCTCACAGCTTCTTCCGGGGCATGATTATTTGAAAACATCTACGCCATGTCCGTACGTATCTTTTCTACATAGCAAATCGAGCTATGGAGGATATTAGAGGAGAAAGAACTGCAGCGGTTTCGTGTCTGAAAGGCATCTTATTCTCGTTGAAGTTTTTGGTCATATCATTTTATTGGCTACAAGGAAAAGTTTTATATGCATGCTGAAAGATAAAGGAATTCAGAAGAAAACCCTATATTTGTGGGTCATATTACATGTCATTGACTTGTAGCTGAACGTCTGTTACGTAGGTGAAATTTGTGTATAAGACACTGATAGCTTGTAAATTACACTGGGCCATGAGCTCAGTCATTGTAAAAATCCTGTCACTGCATCCTAACAATGACATGAGACCACCCAGACACTTAAGATATACAGAGCCATATCATTTGCATGTACTGATAACAAGCACTTTTGTCCCCAAGATCATTTTAATTGTATGATGTTCCTAAGGAAGTGGAGATAACATGTAACAATGATCAAAAGATGTCTTGTGTACGGTGGAGCCTTTCACTTTCCTAACCACTTCCGCCGTCTGTTTCAGGTTGTGTATATGAAGGCCGACACTATAAAGAAGGAGATGAATTTCAGCCAGAAGGGAACAAATGCCTTAAGTGCTCCTGCATCGTAAGTTGTGGTCATGGAAAAAGATCATATATTTCTAATTTATAGCAGGAGGATTGGTCACTGCTACACAATAACTGAGCAAAAGAAACAGCATGGCAGATAGCCAATAGCATAATATTAAAGCTGCTTTAGAAATAGACCTAAATGATTACTGAGGGTCCATATAAAATAATGGTAAGCACAGAACCGTTCTTTGTATACATGTCTCATAGCTCTTAAGGGCAACAAAGGCAAAAACTATTTTGTATATGCCATGAGACGCAAAGGTACATCACCATTATTACTGCCAGGAGACTAACATAAAAATGTAGAATATTTCTCTTTTCGTGAAATAGAAAGATGTTGTGATAACATCTGTGAGGCATATATTAACTTATTTCATTGGTCGTGACAAGAATGCCTATTTACAATAAACTTGACTTTAGATATGTGAATTTATTCACATTTCATAAGACTTAAAAGTAGCAGCAGAACAGATGAGTATGTTTCTGAGAAAAGCCTCTTATCTCATAAAAGACATACTGGGTAGACATGAAAGGGGAAAAAACTTCTTCTGCATCCCAATAATTTACATGGGCCGCTGACAGGATGTTCATAGGTTTTACTGAAATATACTTCATGCAAATATCTCCTTGTATTATAAACTTTATTTTTTTCATTAAGTATTTTATACTCTATCATGGCCTATATCATTCATACATCTGTTGCTATAACTGCAGCATGTTACCCCCTATCTTCCCGGTATAGCTGTTCACATTTTAAAGGGAACCTGTCACCAGGAACCTCATTTTCACTACATACAGGTTGCAAAAGTCCATTACACCTACAGTGCAAATATGCCTTTCTGCTTTCTCTGAGCATTGACACTCTTCGCTGTGACACTCATATTTATCTCACATGCTGACCATTTCCTTCTGATCCTTCTTGAGAGGGTTCTACTTCATCATTGGAGTCCAGCTGTGTTTAATTAAACTGATAGGGCTTGATTTGAAAATGTACATGCCAGTCTATATATGAGACCTCACAGCTCACAGTGGTTCACCCCTGGTTCTGCTCAGCAACAAAGAAAGATATTAGAATTCTTAAAAAAGATACATGTCCATCAACAGTGGCGTAACTAGAAGCTGATGGGCCCCAATACAAAGTCTGTGCTAGGCCCCCGACTATTTTGAAGGGTTTCTAGTAGGCTATTCCACAGGTTCACAGTTCTTTATGTGAAGAAGCCTTGTCTCCTCTGGCGGCTCCTTTACACCTTCTAAAGGAAAATCCCTTTACTATGCCAATGTATGTGCCAGTTATGAGATTACAATCTTATAATAATAATCTTTATTTACAAAGGGCCATCAAATTCCATAGCACTTTACAAATCATAGGGAACATATACAAATATAATATTACATTACAGAGTACAATCAGTCATATGGAACAATAGGAGTGAGGCCCTGCTCGCAAGAGCTTATATTCTATAAGAAAGAAGGGGAGACACAAGAGGTAAAAGAGCTTGTATAATGGTCCAGCCATTCTTTATGTAGACAGTACAAGGAATTGCAGTATTTTAGGGCCCAGCATCTCAACTCTATTTACCTATAAAGTCCCTGGGGAAGATTTATCATGGCTTGTATGTCTAAAAAATCATATACAAGTCCTGGTGCATGGGCAGGAATTGTGACTATTTCCTCACTTACGCTATTTCCATGCCACGTATAACTGCTACAGTGGACTATTCAACGTATGTGGTAGAATCCACAAACATAACTGAGAGAACGAATTTAGGCCTTCAAACCACAATGGTGACAAGAATATTATGAAGGCATTGACCAGAAACTGTTAGGTGGTACTTGAATGCCATTATATAAAAGTGGTGAGTCAAATATATCATGTCTCTTCCTCAAAAAGTTTAATGCATAAGCCACAATTGAACAGCTTTGCTGACTTTTCTGACACCAGTGGAAAATTGTGGAAGAGGTGAGAGGTCTAAATATAGTGCTAGAGAAAGAAAGAGAAGTTTTGTCCTTAAGCTATAGTATTATGTGCAAAAAATAGATAATTGAATCGATTCATCTTTACCATTAGTTTTCTTAACACTTCTAACCCCCCTCCTTTTAAGCATCTTGTAACTGTAAGAACAAGTTATCTTGTATTGCACAAAAAACTTATATTAACATCCTGAAACATTGTGACCATGCAATCTTTAGTATAATGGACTTTTTGGCATCATGTCAAAGATTTCCAGCAAGCAAAGCCAAAGGATTGTAAAGGTAACTGTAGCCTTTTACACACTGATATGGAGGAATATGGACAAATATTTGTAATGGGAGATCTGCCCAGCACTTGGTTAAAAATTTCACACATCCCCTTGAAGATGTCAAGGATAAAATAGAACATCAGTCGTACCTTTTAACGCATGTTATGCTTTACTTTTTTATATGAGACAAGCAATGCAAATAGTTTGGGTTTAATTTATTACTTAGGTATAGACATGACCATAAAAACAGCAGGAATTAAACATCAGATATTTTTCCAGTCAGTCTGCTTTACGTCAGGGTGTTATCTGTCAGTTGTGGTTGAAAGCTAACTGGGAGCAGTCTTCCACTGGAGCTCCCCATACATGACTTACATGGCCGGGTGCATTTTTTCACAGTCATATTTATCATTAACTGATTATTACCATGATTAAAGGCTAAATATCAAAAGTCAAACTTAGAATGATCATTGCCAGCAGTATTTTTAACTTCCAAGAAAACATCTGCTTCTCTAGTAGAGTATTGGAAGAGATCTCAAATTCATCAGCAAAAAAGAAGAAAAATATAATTGGTCTTCTGGCTGCCCTGCTTAGATAACATTTCTGTGACCAATGATACTTAGATATAGAAGTGACAAATCAGGCAATGTGACCAGGGGACATGGTTTCCATGTTGAGGGGATCACATATTACACTAGTTTTACACTGTAGCCAGGGGTGGATTTCCCACATATGGGTGGAAAGTAAATTCTCCCAAAATAAGAACCATTTTAGGGACCCACAGAGGAGCAGTAAATGAAATCAATGGGTTTTCCATTTGTTATATACTGACACTTAATAGAAAAGCATATCTCCCTGTTTCTACACTCCTCCTCACCTTTAGGCTTCCGCCACTGATGGGAGCGCAGAAATGGGGAAGCAGGATTCAACAGTTAAAATTACCAGCTAAGAGAGATATATTTCTTAAAGGGGTTGTCTCATAAAAACATTTTGTCCCCTCCGCTATGGAGATAACATGGGATTCTGAAAACCCCAATAAATCAGGAGAAAATAAGGGGTCATTTATCTTTATTTTTCTTTATGTTTTTTTCTTTCTTTTTTGAGACATTTTTTGGTGCATTGCAATTTTTGCACCTTTTTGGGGACATTTTGAAATATCCGCTGGACATTTGTCTTTTGTCAGTTGGACACATTTATCTTCTATTCCAAATGTGCTCAATGTAGCAAATGACATTTATCATTTCAAATTGTCTAATATTCACAACATTTATTGGCGCAAAAAACTCCAGACGAAACCATACTTAAGGAAAACTTGGAAAGAAGTAACTTGAGACATTTGTGCAACATTTTTGCTACATTTGTGACAAATGTCTCAAAAAGAGACCTTCTAAAAAAAATCATTTAAAACAAGGAAAAAGTGAGATTGATAAATTACCAAAGAAGCAAAAGGAAAAACAACAGGCAAAAACTAGCCAAAGCAAATGTTACTTGTGCTTTATTCTCTTATTTGGGTGCTAGAGCCCCTAGAAGTGAATGACACATTGGTCATGTATGCAAACTACCATCTCACATTATTAGTCTCTCTTTTACCTGATCAATGGAGGTCCAAACACTCCAATTTGTATGAGGGTCTTCCAACTAGATAGCAAATGTTGGTTAAGATAAGGATGCAGTAGTTGGATTACAGTGCTTTTGCTCTTAGGGAGATAAAACACAGCTAAAAGAATATTCCATTAGCTTTCTCTGATTTTTGCATTCACATGTTCATCTTGGCTAAACCAAAAGAAGACATATATACAGTATATGATAGCCATCAGCTGGAATTAGGATGCCATCTTTTACACAGCGTCTGTCTCATCACCCTGCATGATTTTCCTGGCGTCTCAACTCTTTTATGTTGGAGGTAATGTTGCACAAGCTCTTGTGAATAGATGGTTTGTGATTCTTTTACATCCCCGAGAACAGACTGTGATATCATAAATGACAATCTCAGCTCAGCTACATCTCTCAAACCCTGCTTAATAGGAAATGTATTAATTCTACATACAGAATCTGTTGTGATGTTAAGATGTGTGCACTTTGATCTCTCGGAAGTATCATGAGAAAGAGATTATCAAGACAAACACTTCATAGGCTCCACATGATGGAAAGGGTTTTTTGTTTAGCTGGTTTATCATTGAACAGAAATCATATTATTTTTACCTGCTTTTTCAATTTCTGTTTTTGCAGAGATCGTATTTTCCACTTTCTTTGTTCTTGTGAATTACCTCGATTACATAGTTTGAAGCGTCTGTTTCTTCAGGAATTCCTTGTGCACATGAAACCTTTTTGTTGATACAGTGTCAAAAGGCTGTCAGCAGACCTAGTAATATTTGGTTGTCAAGGACCACACATACATTCTTCTCCTCGAGATCATTGCACATTGCTAGGGTGTTGATTTTAAACTTCAAAGGCCTTGGAATATTCCCATTTTTTACTTTTCTGACAGAGATCATTATGCTTAAAGCAACAATAATTGGCTAAATGCTGGCATAATATACCCAACATCAGTGCTGCCATATATGTACGTGAGAAGAGATTTTTTTTTCACTCTTTTACTTTTTATAAATCTTCTACTTAGTGAAATAGATTTACTATATATAGTTGCACATGTGCCTATGGCTCCATCCTGTGCACATTCATTTACAAGGTGTACTTGGCATTGATGAACATGACAGTGACTAAAACAAAGCCAGAGGGGACATGGTAGATGAGATTAGTAGTAAATACACTATGATACCCTTCCAAATTTTCTGACACAGTCCCATTTGTTAAAAAGTGGTACAGATGCCTTATATACAGGCAGTCCCTTGGTTACGTACAAGGTTCTGTAGGTTTGTTCTTAAGTTGAATTTGTATTTAAGTTGAAACTGTATACTTTACAATTGTAACCCCACGCAAAAATTTTTTTGGTCTCTGTGACAATTGGATTTTAAAATGTTGGGTTGTTTTAAGAACCAGGATTAACAATAAATCTTAATTACAGACACCTTTTATAACGGATATAGCTGTTTACTGTAGCCTGGTACTAAAATTCAGTAAATTACCAAAATCCAGAGGTCCGTTTGTAACTAGGGGTCGTCTGTTAGTCGGGTGTTCTTAAGTAGAGGACTGCCCGCACGTGCTCCATGTAAACACCATACTTTTTAAGAATGTACATTTGCCTTATTAAATAGCACTTATGCAGATAAATGAAAACACATGGAAGCATGTAAAGATACAGTCACTCCTGTGGTGGCTAAGTAAATGAAGATGGTGCTTGCAAGACTAAATATAACAGATTGCAGCCTGATAAATGGAGTGTGTACCTGTGCTTGGCTTGTTAGAATGGCTAACAGCAATAGTTTTGCCTCCAGAAATAGATGTTGTGTACCTTATTGCTTGTAAGTCTGTGTTGCCTCCCAACTTCCTTCGCTCTCACATAAAACTCTGGCTGACGCTGACAATCTTCTGAACCATCTTGTGTGCTACTGGATGTTGAGATCTTAAAAAATATCCACTTTGCTGTAAGTGTAGGTGAGCCTCGACCGGCTCTCGTCCTACTGGAGATATTAAAATCCTGCTGCAGTGCAGGTTCAGAACTTATATAAAGATCTGAGTCTACTCTGAGGGCACAACTATCACTGAGGAAGGAGGCAATGAGCCTTTGAAACTAGTTGGAAATCAGTTGTGTATACCCAGGTGATGTCACCACAGCAGGATTTTTATATCTGCAGTAGAGCCAGAGCCGCCGGGCCGGGGCTCACCTACACTTACAGCAAAGTGGATATCTTTTGAGCACATAAGATGGTAATCCACCACATCCAGAAGACTCTCAGCTTCAGCCAGAGTTCTTTGTGAGCCGTATGGAAACTTACAAGCAATAAGGTACACAACATCTATTTGTGGGGGCAAAACTATTGCTGTTAGCCATTCTAACTAGCAAAGCACAGGTACACACTCTATTTATCAGGCTGTAATCTGTTATATTTAGTCTTGCAAGCACCATCTTCATTTACTTAGCCAGCACAGGAGTAACTGTATTATCTTGCCTCTTTTTCCTGGAAGGAGGGATTTTGAGTGAGGATGCCAAACATACATACAAAACCCTTTCCACTCACAGTACTGCCCCAGTCAGCACCTTGTGCATTGTTTCACATGTAAGCAATTCTATACTCAACCTGACATTGTAGACATTGTAAGGTGTTCTAGCAGATTGGAGTCCATTCCCTGTCACGAGGTGGCAGAGAAGAGCTTATATGTGTTTTGATGTATCTGCATAAGTTTAGATAAAATTTTGAAGAAATTTGTGAAGTATTGTGTTATGCTTATGTGGTGCAGTAATGAGGAGACCATTCAGTCTACACAAATTGGAATAATTATTGAACTTTGAACTTGTCTGTTTCTAAAGATGGGATAGCCCTTTAAGTTAGAATAACAAGAACAAAAGATACTTTTATCTATAATCGTTGTGCTGTGGTGGAGTAGATAACTGCAGTTTTCTCTTACGTAGCAAGATACAGTTATATGTAGCAAGGGATTAAAACATATTGTATTAAGTAGCCTAAGCATACAAATACATACATGTATAAATGTAAAATTTGTACAAATACAGAAACTCAATTAAGTTTGATAGAACCACAAAAACACAATTATACTAGCCAAATAAGTGCCAGGGAATAGAGACAGACTGCTAAGCTTCTCTATATACATGTGTGGTATAGCTCAGAGCATTGAATACAAAGATGAACTAGTCCAGTCTGGTGCCAGTCTAGTCTGGTGCTAGTCTACATGTTAAAGGAAAGACATGAACAAAAAGTCAATCTTTAGCATCCCTTGGGAATAGCATTCATGACATTTGCATTGAACACGCTCGGTCCATTGTTTTTGCTTATGTAACAATCCATTGTATCTTAAACAAATAATGGCAACCTGCAATTAAAAGTTCCCAGACATCAAAATTTGTAACACAAATGTTGGTTTGTCTCCTGTTGTTCTAGTGCCCTCCTTGGGGCCAGATAGTGACAGGCACCCTAGAGAGCAGTCTATAAAAGGTCTTTCTCTCAGACTATGTTATTATAGAAGATTTAGATTCTTATAACCATAAATATTTCCTTTTGAAGTAGCGTGCGCCAAGGAAAGCCATGACGAGAAAATGATGTCTTGACAATAGTAACCATGGAAAAGGACAAGTTAAAAGGCAGCATTTAAACTCATAACTAAGCTCCTTGAATTACAAAAAAAAGATTTTGTACTTCATTGTTTTGTGGACCATAGGCCATGGGAACTTTGGCATGCAAAGCATTCAGGGAGGTGCATGGCATCATGCAGAGAATGAATGGTTCAATCTATTAAAGGTCTGAGTCAGTCTACATGAAGGCACCCAGCCGCTGTTTACTGACCTTTTCTAGTGCAATAAAAAAAGGATGTATGTAGTGGTGAAACGGCTAAAATCTACACTAAATGTCAGTCCTGATATATTTACTAGAAGGGGGGGGGGAAATACTACCTTTAAATATGTTTACATTGGATGATTCTAGTCAAGTCTAGAAATATTTTAGTTTTATTATATAAAATCAGTGGGCAAACAACAAATTGTTTTAAAGTGGTTCTACTTTAACTTTTATTTTATTTTCATGTTTTACATTACCACAGTATTCCAGAACTGTATTTTTGTGGGCTGTCAATCCACCATAAACACAAACAGCAGAATAATCGGTGTTTGGCAGTGGACTGGACCATAGCACTTTTATACTGGACTTTTAGCTGCATACATACAGGTCAGAAATACTAATTACAGCCACATTTACTTTTGTCGCCCCTGATGGTCACAGGGGTCGTAACCCCAATTATAAGCAAACTGCCATTAGTAAAAGACATAATAAACCACTGTTAGATTGTTGTCAGATAGCTTAACACCTTTCATTTTCCTTTTATGACCCAGTATGGCACCGATTGCGGGTGTTACCGGTAAGCCTTTGCTGCAATATGCAGCAAAGACTTCCCGGCTATGGAGACGGCTCAGCCCGTGAGCCCTCTCCATGCACCCACACCCAACATGTGACGTAGTATTACGTCACATGTCGGTAAGGGGTTAATATGGTGCAGTATAAGACTGTTGAGTCGTTCTTTGCACCTCCTTTTAGTTGGTCTAGTTTTCTGCACCAAAATATCAAATCAGATTGAAATTTCTGGACACATACTTTATTCATTAGAAGTCAGAAAACAGCCTGAAATTGGTCTAATATTTTTGGTAAATGTGCCACGCCAAATTTTAGGTGCTGTTTTCTGGCATAGACATATTGGTAAATCTCCCAGAGAGGAGAGGCGGTTAGTGATGGCCCTGGGTGCCAGGCAGTCAGTAACCATGAAGGGGGCGTTCTGAGGAAGTAAGAAGTTGACACTGAGCAGTACTGAGTTCTCTGAATCTGTGACTTTATACAACCAATTTACATTTCACATCAAAGTTAATTTTTTTGTGATGCCACCATGCTGGCCATTAAACAAACATGATATGGAAGCTTCTTGAGAACAAAGAGGATCTCTTTAAATATACATTGCATGACTCTTCTCAAGATGTGGAACATCCTCAGAAAATTAGTAAAGGTTACAGTGGTAATGTCACTTTAACCTTTGATTTTTTATTCTGGCCACTGAACCTAAAATAGGCTGTCACTTGCTAATCCTGATAGGTTTTTTCTACAGCAATCCCCTCATTTACATCACAGACAAAACACACAGGATTACAAAAGAAGATAAAAACCGCCATCTATATCCTCAGTACTGACAATAATTGATGTTAACACCTTTTATCTGTACAGAGCATGCGTAGAAAACTCTCCATAGACCTAAATGGGGAACATGTATCATAGTTTTTTCTTTCTTTGGTGAAATGTTGAGACATTTGGTGGCTCTTTTTTGCGCCTTATGTATGTATGATCCTGTCTTTTTTCTTGTGATACATGTTCACTTTTTCCTATCCTGGCAGGCACAAATTTTGGCTTCTTTTTGAGACTTTTTGTTGCAAATGTCTCAAATCCACATGGACACAAGCCATGTAAGGGGTTATATGCAGGAGTGGACACTACTATAAATTTTGGATTTGAGGCCGTGTCCTGCAGTTGTAAGCACTGTAGTCACACTCTAGGGAGATGACGACTTATGAGGCTGCGGTCACACGTGGTGTTAAAGGGAACCTGTCACCAGGAGACCCATTTTGAGCACTCCCCCAGTCCAGACAGAGCATAGTACATACACTGCCAAAGTGTTTTTGTGTAAAAAATTGGTTTTACAGAAAAAAAGATATGTTATATTGTACCTTTCATTAACATGTGCTGTGTGACTAGGCTTTTGGGAGGAGCTGGAAAGGAGCAGTCCCCCCCACATTTGGGGAACAGCTTCTCCATGTGACCTTTTCAAATATATGAAAACTATGCTAATGAAAGGTACAATATAACATATCTTTTTTTCTGTAAAACCTATTTTTTATACAAAAACACTTTGGCAGTGTATGTACTATGCTCTGTGGGGACTGGGGGATTGCTAAAAATGGGTCTCCTGGTGACAGGTTCCCTTTAAGAGTGCGGTCACATGTTACATTTTGATTGCGTTTTAATTGCATTTTGAACCACATTACAACAGCTGAGGAGAGGTGATTTGCCTAATTACATGTTACTAGATGTTAACGTATGTGATAATGTCACGTTTACACTGCGTTTTGTAATGTAATTATGCAAATCACCTCTTCCAGCTGTTGTAATGTGGTTCAAAATGCCACCAAAACACCACATTTGACCTGACCCTTATAAGTAACCAATTAAAAAAAACCGTAATTGCAAAAATTTATGAATTTCAAAAAACAGGTTACTATGCAAAATTTTAAACATTTAAAGGGGTATTCCGGGAATATGAATGTCTGACACAAAAACCCATGATGATACAAATAAATGAGTACAACAATACTCAATGTCATTCGGCACAAAACTGAGCTTAAATAGTTTGATTTTATGATTTACAAAATTTATAGCCTCTCTAAAGTAGATGGAGTTATCAATAAGATGGCCGCCACTGGAAACTACAAGTTCCATGATCCTTTAGTTATCTGTAACTCCTCCTACCTCTTATGTTCTGCTCCCAGCGATGATGTAACAGACTGTCCAACTCTGTTACCATAGAAATGATGTGTAACTGCCATCGCTGTACATCACCACAACCCTAACCATACTGGATGCACCTCAACCAACCGGCTACAGCCAAACTAAGTGGTGATCACATGACCTGCCCAGGCAGGTGCAGGGCATGTGATGTGGACATGTGACCAGCGGCCATCTTCTGTCCTGTGTATGCTCTGCCACGGACCGCGCGGAGGAAATTAACGGACTGATTAAAGGGCCAGTAGCATTTTAATTCTTCATTACAGTCTAAGTCATCAGCATTTTCTGCTAAGGGGAGCAAATTTTTAAATAACAACTAATTACACATTAGCTTCTATTTTGAGTACCCATTTGCATATGAATTATGCTTATTCCTGGAATACCCCTTTAAAGCATGTGAAATAATTCCAATTTATATGTTAAAACAATGTCCATGAAAAAATCCTTCCTTTCCACCTGCCCTGGATCAGGTGCAGATTTGCACCTAAAAAGGCGCAAAAAAAAGTGATACATAAGTGAAAAGTCGCAAGGAACATTTGGAAAATAAAAGTTACAGTGAAAAGTTGCAAAAATGACAAAAGTCGGAAAAATTAGACAATTTAACTAGCAGAAATAGAAAGATACATGTCAATCCAATGAGTCATCTACAGACTCTTACTGACTATAAACATGGGGTGGCTGTAAAGTATATAACTAAATGCCGTTTACAGAGCAGAGGGAGAATGGCAGCCCCCATAATCATGACAGAATATAGAGGAAATGCAGTTCACAATGAGAAACATGAGAAACAAATGGTGGGATCAATATATCATCCATTGAACAACAGATTTCTGGTGTGTAAGGTATGAAACATTTCAATTTCTGATGCATGTCATAAATATTGCAACTTTTTGGGCTTTTTGCTTCCAGGTGGTTAGGTGTAGTGGTTAAAGCAGTGATCCAAAAAAGTGCTGATCTTATATATAACAGATAGTGAAACACTCTATAAACATTTTACATACAGTCAAGTGGAAGGATATATATACGAGGTATTTGGAAATTAACTTACTGACCTTCTTATTTCCTTCCTTTCCTTTTTTTTCTGTCTGCTTCCTGTCTGCTGCAAACCAAAATGCTTCTTAATGTATTACCAATAGGGAAAGAAAAACATGATAAGTAGGTTGAAGAAAGGCCCTATAGTCTCGTCAGTCTACCACTCACAACAGAACAATTAATAAAGGATCATTCATTACTCGGCATTCACCTAAGGATGTCTTGTGCTCCTAAGATACTTTGAAGAATACTTCCATTTGTACAAGAAGCTGTGCTAAAAAATGCATTAAAGAGTTTTAGATACTATAAGGTGTTTAATTTTTATTTATTGTTTGTTCTTTGTAAACAATTAAGAGGTAATATTTTACAATTCACTGCAACTTACAATTTATAGGTTAAATACAGGATAAATGCAGTCGCTGTAGATATGCTGTGAAAGTTGTATCAGTATGAATTTCCATTCCATAAGAACATGCACATTCATTCATTTAAATGGAAGTCTATAGGGTTGTATTCACATTTGTGTTTCAGCACATTCTGTCAAAAAAGTAGGACAAAAGAGTAAATCATACCATATTCTACTGATAAAAAGACAGATCCTATATCCAGGTGGACTGCACTTATAGGGATCACGACATATTTGGCACTTAAATATTTATTTTTCAGTAATGTAGAAGGATGGAAGTAAGAAACAGAGATGTGAATGTAGATCAACTGTCATGAAGTACATTATATTGTCCCTGTAGCCTTGCAAATTATTATTTTAATTATATTTTCCAGTATTTATCATTTTTATCTGGTACAATGCCTATCAATGATCTATCCTGTCCACCTACCTATCTATCTATCTATCTATCTATCTATCTATCTATCTATCTATCTATCTATCTATCTATCTATCTATCTATCTATCTATCTATCTGTCTAGAAGCAGGAGATCCAAGGCAGCACAACCTATAAAGCCGGGTGCATTATCCGCGCAATCCGTGGCAAAGGATTCTTGATATATTTAAAGAGAAGCAGCAGCACTCCGATAGTGAATCAAAGCAGGGTGATCTTTATTTCAAGACCCTTGAAATAAAGATCACCCTGCTTTGATTCACTATCGGAGTGCTGCTGCTTCTCTTTAAATATATCTATCTATCTATCTATCTATCTATCTATCTATCTAGCTATCTAAGAGAAAGTCCTTGGCAGTAGAATGGAATCCCCTTACAAAGGAGGGTGGAAACCCTGTGTGTCCCATCCCGGGCCTCTTAGTAGGAGTAGTAATAGTTTAGATGTCTGTACACCTTTGTCAAGCAATTGGTAGGTGTACAGACACTGAAATGTTTCCACTCATGAGATAAAATCTAAACTATCTAGGCATCTATCTAGACATGCATCCTTTCTACTACTTATCTATTATGTATGTATTTTATGTATCTTATATACCTAACTATTGTCTGTCTATATCCCTCTCTCTATCAATATACCTAAATATTGTTTATCTATCATTCTATCAAGTATACTATCATCTATCTATTATAATATTATCACATTGCTTTCATTTACTTTCAAACAATATAACTTGAATTTGACTTACACACATTACATGTGCGAATAGGCGATCTACATTATTTTGTGAACGTGTCTCATAGAAATGCTCACATGTGTTGGGATCTGCTGATAGTCCTTAGTAACTAGCTCCATCTAGTGTTTAAATTACATTGCTGCTTATTTCCCCAGAGAAAACCATTGGCTGTGAGCCAAATTCTGCTGGGAGTTAAGTCAATATCTTTGTCAAATAAAATCGAGAGAGCCTTAAGATTTTGTAATATACCATTGGTATTATCCTAAAGATCATAGGAGGAGGGAAGTCAAAGTTTCTACATCACACGTGAAAATGAGAATCAGGATCACCACCAATATTACATTACTTACGCCATACATCAAGAGACTGAAGCCTCCTGATGCATTCAGTGGGTACTTGCGCACGTGTGAAAAGTCGCCAGCCACGAGACATTGGCGTGTAGGAGGCGGATTGGTGAATAATCGCAAGTGCTAGCAATAACCTAGTATTTGCGATTATTTCAGGGGTTCTACACCACTGGCGTGGAGCGGAGGCCCTAAAAAATATGCCCCTGTGTATCTATGCTGTGTTATAGGAGCACATTTACTTACCCAGTCCCTGCGCGATCCCCGAGGTGCGTTGTCTGACGAGGATGAAGTCTGTCGCGATTCACCAAGATTGTGCGCTCGATATCCTGCATGTGTCACTTCCCCACTCAGTCCCGCCGGAGTCCACCTTCTTCTTCCTGGTGTATGTGAGTGCATGTCTTGCGACACAATTAGAATTGTTAAATCCCGCGAGTAGTCCAAATCCGTCGGATCGTCCCCCGATTTGTGTTGTGTGAAAGCCGGCGCGATTGCGACACAATCCAATCATGTGCGATGCAATCCCCGGTGCGATCCCCAAAAATGTCGGAAAACCCGACGGAAATGTGCCCGCAGGACCGCAGTAAATAAGCCCCATAGACTATTATATTTATCTGCATGTGCATGTTGACATTCTCAATACACAACTCAATTTTTTTGTAATGTAAGTCTTTCCTCTCCATCCATAATGTAGTGTAAGATTGTGACATGGTGAAGTATACATGGGATAAGATCACTGACTATTGCTCTGCAAATGCTATACAAGCAATTATCCGGACAAGAAGAGCTTGTTTTATGAAAGTGATATTACTATACATGAGAGTTTGGGGTCAGTGATTCCAATAGAAATGTAGTCATAATAAAAAGTTAGCATGAAAAAGGAGTTTACAGAAGTAGATTTTTGTTCCACAATAAATGTAAAATCTTGTTAATGGAAAAATAAGACATCCCCTGAAAATAAGACCTAGTGCATCTTTAGGTACAAAAATTAATATAAGACACAGGGGCACATGTATCATAGTTTTTCGAGTGCCACTTTTTCAAGTTTCCTGAAGTTGCAATATATCTTAAGTTTTTTCTCTTTGTCATATATGTGATGAGTTTCCTGTTAATATCACTTTTGCTAATTTTTAGTCCCAGATAGTAAGTCTGGATCTAGCATGCTCTGTTTTGGGACTTATTAGCTACAAGAATGGAACAATTTCAGAGCCCAAAAGTTGCACAGGTTGAATAAACATCTGGGATACAGAGATAAATACGGCTACTACATTAGATCCTTAAGGCTGCTAACCGTCTGATTTGCGTCTTCCACCTTACAAGGATATTATTCTATTTTTCCTGCAGATACACATACATAATAAGGGTGATGACCTTTATCCTTTGCCATAAGCCAAGTTATTAATGGGGCCCCCTAATACACGATGAGTCTGCCATAGGGGTAAAGCTTAGCGGGTTGTTATTGACTGCATCTCACCAATTTGTGGTGTCTTAAACTGATGTTTGCTGCTTTATTAGTAAATCCCATCTTGAATAAGAGTCACTACCAGACACTACTTGTGGGATCTTATCTCCCCTGCAAATGAAAGGCCTGTCTTTTGGACACACACACAAAGCATAGAATGTTAGCCAGACCCAATGGAGATATTTGACCAAAAACTAGTATATAGTATATACTCGAGTATAAGCCTACCCAAGTATAAGCCGATGCCCCTAATTTTACCACAAAAACCTTGTAGAACCTATATTTTTTACTCGAGTATAAGCCGAGTTTGGGTTTTCAGCACATTTTTTGTGCTAAAAACCAAGGCTTATACTCGAGTATATATAGTAATATGTACTAATACCATAAAAAACAGAATTCTTTTATAGTGATAAAGATTTTGCATGCTCTTTGTCAAATGCTACAAAACTATAAGGAACCTCCATCTTCCTTTGCTTTTGGTTGTAGTCACTAATCCAAGTTTTACAATGTATACTTTCTATGACCACACAACCATCCTGCCAGTCTACAGTGATTCCATTGTTTAACAAACAAGTCTTATGTTTAATATGGAAGTTTATTTTTTTTTGGATTTTATTCCACTTTCCATTTAGACCACTCCTGGCAAGACACAAGTAGACTATAGAAAGGTGTGATTGGCTTCCAGCTCTGGACTTTAGTTTGATGTCTTTAGCAGCACTTGTTTCCTAGTTAGTTTCCTACTATGCTTCCTTAGACAAAATTGGACTACACAGATTTGGATAGTCTTTACCTCAAAAATTGCAATTGGAAGAGATATTGAAGGATAAAAAATGCATTGTCACCTTTTGATATGCTGACTTCAATTACTGTTAATTCAATTTCAATTATTGTTAAATGAAAAATGATTTAATATTTACTATGGGATTGTACAAAAAGACCACAATACTATTGACAAACTAAGGCAGATGAATAAAAAAAAGACTGTAGATAGGGTTAATTGGGTTAATAGATAGGGGAATTGTATATACCCTATACACTCAAGTATATGCTGACCCGAGTAGTATAAGCCAACGTCCCTAATTTTGCCACAAAAAAATGGGAAAATGTATTGACTTGAGTATAAGCCTAGGGAATTCATTGATCACATTCACCCCCAGTAATGAAATGCCCCATGCAGCCACCCCCCCCTAATGATGAAATACCCCATGCATCCAACCTCTCCTACTGATGAGGAAATGCCGCATGCAGCCAACCATCCCTACTGATGATGAAATGCTGCATGCAGCCAGCCCTCCCCCCTTACTGATCAAAAGCCCCCTGCAGCCCCTCGACATATAAAAAATAAACATTCATACTCACCTTCCCCGTGGCTCCTCTTCTTTCTTCTCTTTGTGTGTAACAGCGCACACTATGACATCATCATCGGCAACACCACCGTATCATATTGTGAGCTGGCAGGCAGAGTGTATGGACGCGCCTCTGCCCACTGTCGCACACAAAGAGAAGAAAGAAGAGGAGCTGCAGGTAGCATCTGGGAGCGCCAGAAGGTGAGTAAGTTTATTATTTTATACACTCATGTATAAGCCGAGTTGGGGGTTTTCAACCAAGAAAAATTTGGCTTATACACAAGTGTATACAGTATTATATCCTGCAATTTTGACCATGACACTCAGAGTGACTCAGAGCATGTCTAGCAGAGTCTAGCATCATAGACCTTTTAGCTGTTTTGAGGCATATAATGAAATGCATTTAGAGAGATTCAGTCAAGAAGGAAGTCTCCACACTCATGTACAGAAATGAGAAAATGAATTATTTTACCACCTGTTTATAATAAGTGGAAAAGAAAACTGGTAATACATTCACTTTAAATGTTAGTATCATGCATCACCCTTTCAGGTGCTTCAGTACAATTAACACATTATGAGTTTTTCAAATTGTGTTTTAAGTCTCCATTACTTTTATAATAAAGTGTATTTTTTTCTATTGTACACTACACTACATTTATTTTCTCTTTGTCACAACACAGATTCTTAACTGCCACCTTATACAACGTAGAAAAAAACAGTCTAATAGTACTTTCATACAAAACAGGTGGAAAACATTATGTCAAACATCAGGACTTTAACTGGTTAACAAAGCAAAGAGCAATTCGCTTAAGTGCCTAAAGGAAAGTGTTGGCAGAGCAGAAAGACTCCATCATAGTCCTCTGCAACAGGGACTTAGTAATTCAAGACCAGCAATAAATCCTTGTTAAAAGGATTTCATATCATTCAGAAAATGTCCAAATCCATAAAATCAAGCAAAAGTTAGTAGAACAGACTCTGAGCATGAGTACCTACATCCTGTTCTTGAAAAGGTAACATTGCCAAGAGCTCAAATACTAGGCTTAAGTCATAGGTCCCTATTCAGTCTACAATCCTAAGATGTTGAGGTCTGTCCAGTTAGATAATTCTAAACTATTTCAGACTCGGGAAGGAGCCTAAACAGGGGCCTGGGTCAGTTCTGTTTGTTTTTTCAGTGTATGTATTACTTTACATGACACCACTTAATATATGGAGTGGCGTATAACTAAAGTATATATATAAAACTATTAGGTCACATTTTACAGAATTCTATTATTTTTCCTTATTTTATGGTCTATTAGTGTAAAATGAGGCCTATAGCATAAATTGCATGCGGGGGAGATCATGTCTGGCTGAGTAAGTGTTTGGTAGAGCTTTACATAGCTCCCTTATCTGGCACCATCCTTACAATGTGAAGGTCCAAGTCCCCTTAAGTGCACATTGACGATGTAAGTTAAGTCCGTATGACATTTAGTGAATTTTGGAGTGACAACTTACACTTAGCACACAGCTAGACTTACTGGGGCCTATTTACTAATACTGTCTAATAGATAGAAAGTTTAAACTTACAGAAGACAGATGTACTGCACCATATTTATCACAGTGGCTTTTGCTAAATGATAAATATAGAATTTTATCATCTTTTGCCTGGCCTTTAGTTCAGTCAATGCTCATATCTCCTTCTGACAGTACTTATGTAAGAAAAAAACTTTGACAGTGAAAACGAACCTGCCAAACACACTGATTCATGCAGTTTGTACAGTCTGATATAGGGTCAGGGAGGAAGACTTCTCTTTACGGAGAGTTTGCCAATTAAGGCCGCTTTGCAAGCGTGTGGAGACTTATAGCAATTGATGCTCCCCTAGGATTCTGGGATTCTACACATGCCTCAAGGTAGCCTTTATCGGCAAATAGAATTGGAATAGATACAGGCATTCCCCGGGTTACCCACAAGATAGGTCCTGTAGGTTTGTTCTTAAGTTGAATTTATATGGAAGTCGTAACTGTATATTTTATAATTGTAACCCCAGCTAAATTTTGTCTCTGTGACAATTGGATTTCAAAAATGTTAGATTGTCAAAAGAACCAGGATTAACAATACAGCTATAACTATTAAAGCTGTTTATTGTAACCTAGGGCCAAAGTACAGGCAGTCCCTGGGTTACATACAAGATAGGGTCTGTAGGTTTGTTCTTAAGTTGAATTTGTATGTAAGTCGGAACTGTATATTTTATCATTGTAATCCCAGCCAGAACTTTTTTTTGGTCTCTGTGACAATTGGATTTTAAAAATGTTGGGTTGTCATAAGAATCAGGATTAACAATAAAGCTTCATTACAGACTCCTTTGATAACTGTTACAGTTGTTTATTGTAGCCTAGGACTAAAGTACAATAAATTACCAATATCCAGTGGTCCGTTTGTAACTAGGGGTCGTATGTAAGTCGAGTGTTCTTAAGTAGGGGACCGCCTGTACAGTAAATTACCAACATCCAGAGATCCGTTTGTAACTAGGGGTTGTCTGTAAGTAGGGGACTCCCTGTATAGTGGTTTGGATTTTATCCCACATCATGTCATAAGGCTTCCTGAAAGTCATGCTTGGTGTTAAGGGCGCTGCCTTACAATGAAGCAAAAGAGACGCCACTTTCCTTGTAACATCCTGGAAAACGTATTTGCATATTTCCCTGCAGTCTGATAAAAACATTTTCAAAATTTTTCTCTTTTACTTGCTACCATCCAACAGCACAACCATAATGAAATTGTAATTGTCAGTAGTATAATGAAGACTACAGGTATTCTGAAACTTTAACACAATCACCCAAATTTTTAATACAATATGATCTTCTGATATGTCTCTAAAGATGGAGGAGGTTAATGAAATTAAACAATAAACAATAATTTTAACCAAACGGTAACACAAGACATTGGGGCACATTTACTAAAAACAGGGCAATCTGCACTATGTAGTAGTGTGCATAGGGCACCAGATTTGTTATTTGCCCCTGCACCAGTTGTTTGTCAAAGTTTGCACTTTCTTTTCAGTGCAAATTGCTTTCACATGTATTTGTAAAGTGTCCACAACATTATGCCCGACGAGGCGTAAATTTATGCACATAAAGGGGCGTTTTGGTGCAAAGTCAGACACATTTATTGCTGCAACTTGTCAGAATTGTGTGGCACCATCTATGTTAAAAGTGCACCAAAAAAATTGATGCATTCTGCAGTGCAAGGAGCGCCAGATTCATGAAGAACATGCAGCACTTTTTTTTCTTGAATGTGCCCCCTGCACACTCCACTGGCAAACTGCTCCTAGTGAAGTTTACATTAGTTTTGATAAATATGTGCCAGTATGTTATTTGCAATCTTCATTTTCTCAACTCTGCAGTGTATATCATAACTTTGCAGTCCACTCTACATTGGTAGGGGGAGATCTAGCTGCTTTGATTTATTCTTCTTTTGCTTTCCTCTGCATCGAACTTCTTTATAATCTGACACCTCAGTCAATTTCTGTCCATCTTACTAGAGATGACATTCAGCATAGATTTTAGTGTGGAAATAATAACATAAGAGAAGGATGAAAATTGAGCCAAATGAAGTTTATTAAAAGGATTTTCCTCTTACAAGACATACTACACTGTTCCCTTGTAGTATTAATTTATAAAAAAAATTGTTGACAAGTTGTGACCTTTTAAGGAAATCTGGTTTAGCTGAATTAATGAGTTGCTTTGTTATAGGAGGTATTTTACAGAGATTTTGACTTTTTTTTCTTAGAAAGGTTAATGTACAGTATACAATATCATATTATTTCATTGTCACTTCCTACTTCAGTTGGACACAGTCCATTTACTCATATTTGTGCGTCTAATACATCCTTTTGTTATGGGAAAAAAACCTGAACTTCGAAGTTGCCAAATTACATATTACTCAACAAACAATGAGAAAGCTCAGTGTGGACTGTTTATATTCTAGGCCCAAATTTAGCACTAAAAAAAGTAAAAAAATGTATGTAGGCACAGCTAATGTAGTATAAACCATAGTCATAGCAGATGGTTTTATTCTACAGAATTAAACAAAGAAATTTTAACAAGCCATTTTCATTTACAATACACAAGTGAGGATTAAAGGAGTTCCGCAAAATGTAGGCTCTGAAGTAAATCATAGGATTAATCTGGAGGACTTGGAGATAAGCAATGGTGCTCATTGGTGTTAGCAATACTGATATCAAAAGCCAAATTTAGATTGAAATTCAACCTAATAAACATTAAAACCTGGAACTTAAATGTAGGGACTTGTTTCTCATTAAATCAGTTATGGGAATCTTAAATTACATGTCACTTGAGGTGAAGTTAGTTTTTTAAGGTCTTTAGGAGCTTGAGTGGTTAAGAGTAAATTACAACAGCTAAAAACAAGTCTATAAGCTCAGTTTATCGAATTGAACTAATATTAAAATTGTATTTGAACAAAAACAGTGATTCATATAAATGTCAGTGTAAGGGTCAACTAAGGAGTTGTTTGATATCAGAGAAGACTTTACTTTTTCCAGCAGGGATGTGCTTACATATTAGACACAGCCCATAAAAAATAAATGAAAAAATTGCAAGTGCAGGCATTAGATTTCTAAATTGTTCCTTCTAGAGTTGGTAGGTTTGTGGTTGTGTTCAGTACTTTCATATGTGCCTTCACTGATTTGCTTTTGTCTGACAAGGGAACTTGTCAGGTTCATTTGGGACACTAAACAAACTATGGCTACTAAATTCAGATCATAACTTAGTTAAAGAAAACCTGTCAGATCGATTTGGCTGAGTGTATCCCAAATCACACTATATGAACTCTGTTTGTGGGCCTAGTAAGCATCCTGCAGGTGCAGAGGGCTTCCAACCAATGTGGGTACAAACGTTCGTTAATTCAGTCACAGAAAGTAATTATATAGGGCAATTTGGGACACTAAACACTGGTTTAGTGTCCCAAATTGATCTGACAGGTTCCCTTTATGTACAGTGGGTACAGAAAGTATTTAGACTCCTTAACATTTTGCACTCTTAGTTTCATTGTAGCCAATTGGTAAGATCATAAATGTACACTTTGGAACCCATCCTGATACAAAAGAATTTACATATTTTTGCTAATTTATAAAACGGGAAAAGCTGAAATATCACATGGTCATAAGTATTCAGCCCTTTGCTTAGTATTGCGTAGAAGCACCTTTTGAGCTAGTAGAGCCTTGAGTCTTGTTGGGAATGATGCAACAAGTTTTTCACACCTGGGGATCCTCTGCCATTGTTCCTTGCAGATCTTCTTCAGTTCCCTCAGGTTGGATGTTGAACATTGGTTGGCAGCCTTTTTCAGGTCACTTTAGAGATGATAAATTGCGTTTAGGGCCAGTCAAGAATGGTCAAAGAGTTGTTCTGAAACAACTGCTTTGTTATTTCAGCTGTGTGCTTAAGGTCATTGTCATTTTGGAAGGTGAACCTTCTGCCCAGTCTGAGGTCCAGAGCATGCTGGAGAGGTTATCCTTCAGGATATCTCTGTACTTGGCTGCATTCATGTTTCCTTCAATTGCAACCAGTTGTCCTGTCCATACAGCTGAAAACACCCCCATAGCATGATGCTGACACCACCATGTTTCACTGTTGTGATTGTATTAAGCAGGTGATGAGCAGTCCCCATTTTTTCCACCAAAAAGCTCAATCTTTGTCTCACCAGACCAGAGAATATTATTTCTCATAGTCTGGGAGTCCTTCATGTGTTTTTTGTAAACTGTATACAGGCTTTCAAATGTATCACACTGAGGAGAGGCTTCCATTGGCATACTTTGCCATAAAGTCCCAACTGGTGGAGGGCTGCAGTGATAGTTGACTATGTGGAACTTTCTCCCATCTCCCTACTGTATCTCTGGAACTCAGCTACAGTGAACTTGGGGTTCTTCTTTAGCTCTCTCACAAAGGCTGTTCTCCCCACAATTGCTTAGTTTGGCTGGAGGCCAGGTTCAGAAAGTTGTGGTTGTCCCAAACTCAATCCAAGTAAGGATTAGGGAGGCTACTGTGCATTAAGGAACTGTGAGTGTTGCAGAAATTCTCTATAGTCTCTGCTGGCTCTTATTTTTCTTTTACCAGTGACATGCTCTGCTGAAATTTGACTGTTGCAAACAAGTACTAGCATTACGGGTGAAGCCAACATGAATGGCAAACAAACCCCAATACCAGTGAACAGCTGCAGTAGTCACATTTTCATATTACATGTCGTTGGTAAAGGATATACTGTACATACTCAAGTATAAGCCGACCCAAGTATAAGCCGAGACCCCTAATTTTACCACCAAAAACTGGGAAAAACTATTGACTCGAGTATAAGCCGAAGGTGGGAAATGCATTGGTCACAGTATATAGCCAACCAGCCCCCTATAGTATACAGCCAGCCCAGCCTGCCCCCAGTAGTATACAGCTTGCCCCCAGTAGTATACAGCCTGCCCTTAGTAGCATACAGCCTGCCCCCAGTTAGTATACAGCCTGCCCCAGTAGTATACAGCTTGTCCCCAGTAGTATACAGCACAGCCCCCAGTAGTATACAGCACAGCCCCAGTAGTATACAGCTTGTCCCCAGTAGCATACAGCCTGCCCCAGTAGTATACAGCTTGCCCCCAGTAGTATACAGCCTGCCCCCAGTAGTATACAGCTTGCCCCCAGTAGTATACAGCCTTCCCACAGTAGAATACAGCCTGCCCCCAGTAGTATACAGCTTGCCCCCAGTAGTATACAGCCTGCCCCCAGTAGTATACAGCCTGCCCCCAGTAGTATACAGTTTGCCCCATTAGTATACAGTTTGCCCTCAGTAGTATACAGTTTGCCCCCAGTAGTATACAGCCTGCCCCAGTAGTATACAGCCTGCCCCCAGTGGTATACAGCTTGCCCCCAGTAGTATACAGCTTGCCCCCAGTAGTACACAGCTTGCCCCCAGCATTAAAAAAAAATAAACTTATATACTCTCCCTCCGGTGCCCCCGATGTGCAGCGCTGCTCCCCCGATGTCCGCGCCGCTTGTCTTCAGGCTTCCGCGCCGCTTGTCTTCAGGCTTCCGTGCCCGTCTTCTTTCTTCTGCTGGGCACCGCCATTGCTCGCTCCTGGCTGGCGCCTAGTATGACGCGCCACTGCTGACGTCCTACTAGGCGCCGCCCTGGGGAAAGACATGGCGGCGCCCAGCAGAAGAAAGAAGACGGGCGCGGAAGCCTGAAGACAAACGGCGCGGACATTGGGGGAGCAGCTCTGCAAATCGGGGCCACCGGAGGGTGAGTATATACATTTATTATTTTTTAAGCATTTTTTGACAATATTGACTCGTGTATAAGCCGAGGGGACATTTTTCAGCACATTTTTTGTGCTGAAAAACTCGGCTTATACACGAGTATATACGGTATTCTGTTATGGCAGATATATATGCAGTAATATGATTAGCAGGGAACAAGCATGGTATTACAAGCTTACTAACAGGGTAAAAAATGAAACAGGTTTGGGGTTCCAGATCAGTTTAGGGTTTAAGTGTTACTGGATCAGGCAGAAAACAGCATTCTGAGTCAGACAGGAGACAAGATTCCAGTTCAGGGCTTCAGATCAGGCTGGGGTTCCAGGGTTCTGGGTCAGGTAGGGATGCAGGGTTCCCAATCATGTCTTGATACAGGGATCCAGAGCTCCTGGCAGCATATAGGGTTCCAGTGCTGCTGGTAGGATACAGAGATCCAGATAAGACTGGATTTTAGTGTATCGGATCAGGATGGGTATTGATTAAGAATACAAGATCCAGTTCAGACTGGCGTTTCTTGTCCAACAAAACAAAAACAGACAGTAGTGATACAGGTCACAATGAGTAAGAACCGTGTTTAGGTTCTCAATGCATCAATCGCTTGTCTGCTATGGTGCCATCTTGATTTTTGTTATATGAATTATTAAAGGAATCGTTTTTAGCACATTTTTTCCATGTTTTTGCCTGGATACTGGATTCCCCTGTTTGTTTTGGATTGTTAATACTAAAAAAAATTTGCTGGTCTTACTTTGCTCATCTCCCATAGATCTCATTGGGGGATTGGGTGCTTTTTTCTACCCACATCTGGGTGTCTCTATTGTGTATGTCTGTTGCAGTTTTCCTAATGTAGTCTTGCAAGACAGATGATTTCTTAACCCATTTTTGAACAAATTCCAACTTTTTAGGTGCAATTGTATACCCCACCAGCATGCTCAGATTGTAGTTCAGCACACAGGTGTAAAGAAAGATACAATATAGCCATGTGTATCACAGGCCACCAGAGCCCCAGATATGTAACGTCCGAAGAAAGAGAAAAAAACAAGCACACAATAAAAGCCATAGACAAAAGAATTAAGATACATGTGCCCCGTTGAGTTGGTTTTTCTCTAACTTCTGTCATGAGACTGCTATTTATTACTCTATGTGAGCAAAGGGGAAGCTTAGCCAATCAAAAAAATCTGTAATCTGAAAATAAAAACAGATTAGAAAATAGTGAAATGTCTTGTTTTTGTGTTTTATTAAGTAAAAAGGAAAATTAGTCATACATTCTGCTCTGCAGTTGTTTAAGGTAACAAAGACAATTGTTTTTGAACATATCCAGTTTCATAGTAAATTAGGGATTATTGAAGAAAATCTTTATAAAATCTCTACCTTTTATACAAGTTCAAAATTGTATTCATTACATTAAGATTGCAATTTTTACATGTCGCATCGCAAATCTTTCTATTTTTGTGCTATCATTCTGGTTCGCCAAAGTTTTAGAAGTCAATGATCATGTTTATTTTTTAAAAACCAGACGAAAAATGTGACACAGGTTCTTTCAACAGGTTTTTTGGCTTAACATGGTCTGGAAAATTTTGTAAATGACTGCTTGTGGAACAGTAATTTTCTGTAATTAATACGTAGTCTGCTGTTAGAAACCACTAATATTATTGTAAGTAAGCAATTAATGTAGAGGACAATGAATATTAATATGGAAACTTAAAGGGAACATTATCTGTAATAAGTCACATAAAATATGTTAATTCTAATAACTACAATTTTGCTTGTAGTGAATTTAATTAATCACATCCTGCTATCTCTGAACAATCTTTATTTCCAACAACTAACAGAAAATATCCTTCTGGTATAAAAACAATCAGATACCAGATCAGTCCTAATTCAGTTCTAAACTTTATAAAATTTGTAGAGAACTTAATAGTAGACCATAAAAACACCAGTCTTGTGCCCCCTTCAGTTACTTTGGTTTATTCATCCCATTTAGTTTAAAAATGAATAACAATTTATGTTCTTTAAACTATTTTGTGTGTATATAATTTGTGGATCTGCACAAAATTCTGCAGGCATGAAAACAGTCTGAGTTTTTAATGTGTGTTCTTTCAATGTACACTAGTTAAAACCAGAATCTGATGCCTGATCTATTTTAGATTTTTTTTATGTATGGTGATAGAAGCCGTTCATCTTGCCTGTATATGCAGAGTTACAATTTATAGCAGCCATATGGACTAAAAAAAGTCTGAAGGTGACTCATTGGGGGACATGTATCATAGTTTTGTCTTTCTGTGGTGAATTTTTGAGACATTTGGAAGATGTTTTTTGCACCTTATGTATGATCATGTCTTTTTACTTATGATACATGTTCAGCATTTCCTATCCTGGGAGGCGCAAATTTTTATTATTATTTTTTTTAGACTTTTTGTTGCAAATGTCCCAAATCCACATGGACACAAGCCATGTGAGGGGGTTATATGCAGGAGAGGACACAAGCAAGGTGAGGGGGTTATATGCAGGAGTGGACACAAGCCATGTGAGGGGGTTATATGCAGGAGTGGACACAAGCAAGGTGAGGGGGTTATATGCAGGAGAGGACACAAGCAAGGTGAGGGGGTTATATGCAGGAGTGGACACAAGCAAGGTGAGGGGGTTATATGCAAGAGTGGACACAAGCCATGTGAGGGGTTATATGCCGGAGTGGACACTACTGTTAATTTTGGATTTGAGGCTGTGTCCTGCATTATTAAGCACTGTAGTCACACCCCAGGGAGATGAAGACATATGAGGCTGCGGTCACACATGGTGTTAAGTGTGCGGTCACACGCTGCATTATGATTGCGTTTTGAACCACATTACAAAAGTTGAGGAGAGGTGATTTGCCTAAATACATTCCTGTTAACATTCGCATTTACAAAACGCACAGTAAACGGGATGTGAACACATGCAGTAACGTCCTGTTTATATAGCGTTTTGTAAACGCAAATGTTAACAGTAATGTAATTAAGCAGCTGTTGCAATAGGTTTCAAAATGCAATTAAAGCACCATTAAAACGCTATGTGTGACCTCACCCTGAGGGTGCAGTCGCACATCGCGTTTAATGGATGCGTTTAAAAACACATTGCAATAGCTGTAGAGAGATTTGCCTAATTAAAAAGCTGTCCACACTTGTGTTTACAAAAAGCAACCGTTAACACATGGTTATCACATGCATTAACATAACATTAATGTATACATTTGTTAACCAAATGTTAGTATGGGTTAGTAGAATCCTTCCTTTGCACCTGCCCTGGAGCAGGTGCAAATTTGTGCCTGAAAAGTCACAAAAATAAGCAAAAAAAGTGATACATAAGCGAAAAGTCGCATGGAACATCTGGAAAACAAAGATACCTAAGGCACACTGCACAAAGTGCAGACAAGGCGTACTTGAAAAACGACAGCGAAAGTCACAAAAAAGTCTCAAAAATGACAAAATTCGCAAAAATGAGACAATTTGACTAGCAGAAATAATGATAATAATGTCCCCTATTAAGTCTCTATACTGTATATACTAGACTCTGTAAGACCGAGTTTCTTTATGCACTAATTGGAAATGTATTTAGTGCATAAAGAAAGGGCAGAAGGTAGGATTACAGCGAGGAGGCGTGCATAAATTAAAACCCAGCGATGCAGAGAGGCGCCCAAGCGATGTCAGCCTGAGCGCCTCAGGCTCTTTATGCACTAAAACAGTTCCAATTAGTGCATGAAGAAAGGAACATGTAATGCTGGACATCTACCGTCAAACTAGTGGTAATGTCCTGTAATATAATGATGTGAAAATAAAATTTCTTAAAAAACACAACCATTGTAGATGGTCAGAGACATTTTAGTCTTCTACCAATCAAAATGCTAAAACCATTCCACACATAGATCTGCATCTTTAAGCTAAATCACATAAGCTGATGTACAGCTGCTCGCTGTCTCCTGTACAAGAGCATGTCTGACCTCTGTCTCACACGTACTACCGGACTATACAGGTCTTTCCCTATAGAGAGTCAAAACAAAGACAGGCTTACATCCAGCCAGAGGACAGAAAAATAAATCTTCCGCTGGAACACTTAATCTCTTCACATTCTCCAATGAAACATTTCCCTTCTTTGAGTTGCAGATGAGAGCTCATTAATCTGGAAGCCCTCATACACTCCAAACCATCGTCCATAGAAATTAAGGGCACATTTTGGAAAAAGATCTCAATGACACAGCTCCAGTTTTCTTTCCCTTGCAATGATAGGTGTGTGTGTATGAGTTTCAAAAGCAGGAATTCCTGTAATAGTTACGGAACACATCAGTAGTCCAATGAACTCGCTCTGCTCCATACTAGTCAGCTGTAACGCTATAAAAAAGGAGCACATTTATCTTTCTTCTGTTAATTTGAAACACATATTGTAAATTCTTTATAATTCTCACCAGATGATGGGGATGTGTGTCTCGCCACTGCTGTGTAAACAGAACACCGAGCCACCTAAAAGCACAGGATCCTAAAATAAATGTGCCTGTGTGTGACTATAACTAATTTAAGGAAAGAAATCGAATACTTGGCTGGAGCCACGAAATCAACATCTTTCTGGGAGTAAGAGGGTGGAAAATGAAAGAAAAAGAAATAAATCAATGAGATTTTACTAACTGAAGCCAAACAAATACAGATTAGTATAGATTGCTATGTAAAATAACACAGGTCATTGTGAAAAATTGGTATTTGTAGGGTGTCACTTCTAATTGGATCAAATTAAAACAGTCTTTGTGTAATTTAGGGTTAAGCTTTTCAGAAGCATGAGGATGAGGCTGAGATATATGATCTGAAAAGAAGAAAGAGGTTTTGGTTAGTTTATAATTTTTATCCTTGAATAATATGGAAACATTTTGTACATACAACCATTTCATTAAAGGATTACAACAATTTGGCTAATTCCTTGTTGTTTGACGGGTCACCTGACAATAACTTGATCACAGAATATACTTCTTCTGGTCTAACCCCATGACCCTACTGTGATGTGAGTGGATTGATTTTCCAAGGCAAACATGGTAACAAGTAATGAATTCCCAGCACCTCTATTACAGAAGAATACATACACTATATTTTTCCATTGAAATTCATTGCTGTCCAAGAACTCTTTGTAATCAATTTGCATTCTAATAGACGAGAGTCCTGATGGGTACCACCAAAAAATATTTTTAATTGATATTTGGAAACTAAATTTAAGTATTCAAAGATAAACAGCTCTGGATGGCTACACATAGAATATTAGAAAACAGCAATATCTTAAGTCACTAATCATTTTGACCCATATAATCACAGGAGTAAATTTATGGAAGGGCGTATGCGTTATCAACTTCAACAGTGTTGCGCCACCCAAGATTAAGATAAAATGGGTGTTCCCATCTGGTGCATTCACACTTAATTTAATTAATCTATCAAATATACATTTCTTCAATAAAAAATGTTCCTGTGTGAAGATACTTTCTCATAAATGTAGCCATGTTGTCCTTTAGAAACCAGACTGTTGCCCTTGGATATGACCAGCAAAAATCAGACATGCATTATTTATATCCACCTGGATTCAGCATCCATTACCACTCTGGGACATGCAGTAAGTTCTCATCATTTCATAAGCAAAAATATTTGTTTCTTTGTGCAATCTCTCCAGCAATGGTGGCCATATCCAATGACAACAACCTAATTTTTAAAGGACAACATGGCTACATTTATGGGAAATTAACTCCATACAGTTACATTTTAAATAACATTCAATTGATGAAATGTATGTATATGGCAGGTGAATTCTTGTAAATGTCAATGCCCAGATAAGAATATTTCTTAGTTCAAATGTAACTTTCATTGCATCTAAATTTATAATTGACTACTTAACAACAAACCTGATTAGCAAATTTACTGTTCTTCAGTCTAAAAAACCTGAATGTCATTCCCTATAGAAGTTGTAATGGTGTATATATTGATGAAATTCTTAAAATTCTTTAAAACAATCCAAATGCAATATAAATCATTTACATATTTCTTAAAATAGATTAATATTATAACTGTCACAATTGTTATGAGTATTCATTTTAACTATAAAACTGAAAACCTTACTCTGAGAGCTCCTGTCCATTAACACCACTATTTCACATGGATAGAATCCAGCACTTCTCATAAAACCAAAGTTATGTCAGTTATGTTCTAAAATACATAAAGCTGTCATAGCGTTTCTTGAAATAGCAGAAATTCGAATTCTCACCGTAGGACTGAACCTGTTTACAGCAAGAATTGGCTAATTTATTGGTTTGTTACCACCTGCTCTTCTACTCAATGGCAACTCAGTAGAACTTGTCTGTTACTGATTGTGAAGCTCAGGAGAGAAGTAAGATTCTTCCTGATTATAATATTGGCTTCTGAAAGTCAGTATCTTGTGATGTATTTGAGGTCAGGATAAAATTTCAGATTGGCTTATTTGGGATTTTTTTAAGTCTTGCATGAAAGATTGGAAGGAAATCTTTGCCAAGTGTTACTCAAGCCAAACAAATTGGTTCTCATATGTTAGAGGATTTATCTGGTGGGCTGTTGTGTTTCCCGCATGTAAGGTTTTGGAACACTTACTAGATAATTGTAGGAAGCAGAACTGTCAATTGACATTAATTGCTTAAATCCTTTAGAGATGTTTCACCTGTTTTGAATATTTTCATTTCAAGTTATATAAAACAACATGGAATGGCTTAATTAAATACAAGGGCCTCCACTTTACCGGTGTTTGTGGCATATTGACAGATGTCCCATGTGAATGAGTTTTCTTGGTTGTATCAGCATCTATAGAGGTTCGGCAGATGTCTAGCAGTCAACCTTTTACAAATAAAAGACATGGAAGTCCTATTTTTAAAAATGTGATGGCCTTCCTCATAAAATATTATTTCTTATCCTACCTTCTGAGTATGCCATACATCTTACAGTTTAAATTTGACTTAGGGTGCATTCACATGTCCCTGGCTTAAGGAACTGTCAATTGATCCCATCATTTTCTAAGGCACCTGTAATATCAAAGGCTAGGTATCGCACGGCAGTTTCACAACTATGAGGGAACTGGATGAATAGGTTAGAAATCATATAAATGAATGAAAAAATAAAATACATTAACTGTCCCACCAATATTGGTTTGCTTTTTGGGTTCCTGCTACTGTTTTTCTGGTCTGTGTTCACAGCAATGAGATAGTTAGTCATTGGCCTCTGTGGTACTGCTGACAAGTAGTGCAAGTGAACACTGAGGTTGTAAATTTCCATGAATGGTGTATCTCCTCACTACAGGACCCATACAAACTGGAGCTAAAGTATTGAAATATTCGGGTAGATTTATCAGGGATTGAAAGGCAGTTGTATGACATATACACCCTGGAGTAATTGCAGTGCCTTGCGAACCGCCAAAAGCACAAATCTACACCAGGTTGGGACCTGGCATAGATTTGTATGCTGTGTAACCTGGATGGCTTATACATCAGGAGCCTTCTGATGTATCTGGTGGCACTGGAGGGTCTTACTACACTGGTGCACAGTCGCTAAAGTATGATAAATACCAGCAATTATTTTTATAGAGGTTGCCCTGAGTCTATTTTGTCAACTATTTAAATTAGTACATGATTAATTTACAGATCAGAAGGAATTATTACAACTCTACAAACCAACCTCCTATGTAACCTCTACTATGTTGAAATCTAGATAATACTGTATAATGGGTATAAGGGAAAATTTGGGGATACTGAAAACATTAAATGTGGTGTCCATTATGTTCTTCTAGTGAGTAAACTCCATGTTGTATTTCTTCACAGATGAGCTACTTGACCTCAAGAGCTCCAAATATCTTTCAGCTCTACATGATAACATCAACGCAGTTTTTTCATGTTTTACAAAGTCTGAAAGAAGCCTTATCTTGTACTAACAAACATTGCAAAAGACTACAATCTACCCAAATGTAAAGCCATTACCTCATAATGGTAATAGAAGGCAGCTAGTCATAATCCATATGGAAACGTGCATGACAAAAGTAGTTTCTCATGGCCTCATCTTAGTTTATTTATTCATAGACTGAATGGAGACTCTGCTTGGCCCTTCAATCTCTTTAAACCCATCGTGTTTATAGAGAACATAACATTCCAAGAGTCATAAACAAGAGTGAGTCTTATTTAGACTATGCTTGTCCCTATAGTGCCAGTGTTTATTGTGATAAAATGTGGAGGTGTCATCTTAATTTGTTTCAGGTCAGCCATGGTCAACCCTCACAGATGTAACCTATCTCCAGAAGATAGTTTTCATAACTCATTACCAGCACTCGCATCTGAAATAAGAAATGCTTTCTGGATTGTAAAGAGCAGACTGTGTGTTAATTTAGATAAGTGCGCTCTCTGCTCTTCTAATGACTGGGGGTTCTGATTATTAACTCTTAGCTCCATCAACATCTGGTCTTTCTCAACTTTGCCTTCAACTTTCGCACCTCATTTTTCACCGTTTCAATGAAAGTTCAATGTTGATTCATGACAGCTTTATGAGGGCTTTTGCCGAGACTTCGTGTATTACATTTAGGTAGTTGTGGAAATACTGCTACCTTTGGTAGAGGTTCAAGCTCTTCTAAATTAGTGACATTAGAAATTTCTCATGTGTTTCTCATTATCCATTCTAGACTGGGTACTTGACTTTTGTTAACATACAAGTCAGTATGGAATACTTTATGATGTCATACCACACACTGCCGTAGTGTAAAATGTGATTAAACTCCAGTCCAACTCTACCTTTTAATGCACAAAGGCCGAGGCTAGTTTCAAGCTAGAAGATCTGGCATCTGTTGTTACAAACATTGACCGAAGCTTATGAAAAATTCGGTTCATTTACTTGTCCAAGCTAATTTAGGGTTGTTAATTATAACAAAATTAAACTTTGGACAGAAGACAGTATATCTTCTTAACTATCAGTTCCATCTAGGTCTAAAGGTAGTGAGCTAAATGTTCCATATTCTTTTTGTCCTTTATCATTGTTTTTGGTACTTTTTTTATTCCAAAACATTTACAGTTAGTTACTATACTAGAAATGTAGAAACCTATATTTTTTCAACAGTACCCTACTAAAGCTTTTCCATCGTGTAGTGAATACTAATGTGCTGAGTTCTGCTCAGTAACTAGAATTGACTTGAGAAGTGCGGAGAGTATGCATAAGAACTCCGGCCCAGTGGTGTGTTAAAACCATGAGGTGTCTCTAAGGCTGCATTCACATGAACATGTGATTTCTCCAGTCCTGTATTTCTGTTCTGTATCAATCCGTATATAAGTGACGATTTTCATCCGTAAATGCACATATGTCACCGTATTGGTATAAAATATGGTGGGCTGGTAAATGATGGATGGCTGACTATTGGCTGGCTGACAGAATGCACCTCCCACTGGTTCTGGAAACTGCACATATATGGCAGCATACAGTGCACAATTGTATGCAGCTCATATTTAGCCCGTATTTTATAACTTCCTATTGACTTCTTGTATGGAACGGAAATACGGTGGATAATAGGACATGCTCTATGTTTTTATTTATCTCGATTACGGTACAGAATGGTGGGCCATACAGCCAATCAAATGGATGGTCGTATTGCCCGTTAAAATAAACGTATATACGGCCGTTTTCATACACTCTTGTGAATGTAGCCTAACAATTATGAAAAGACTAGAGCTATAAATAATTCATTTATAGGCAAAGGTAAGATTTTGCTCAGTAGCTTCAAGTAATGTCTCTACTGAGAGGGCTACATAATATTAATAGGTTGTCAATCTGGGGCTCACATTTATCAACTTCATTACCAAAAAGCTAAATAGAAGAAAAGTAGGGAACAGAGTCCTTCTTAAAGTTCATATTGACATACTTGAAAAACAAATCATTTACATAAAAATGTTGGGGAAAGTTGTGATTTCATGCAGTGTGTTATTAGATTGTGGTGTCTTTGTGGTGGTATCCATTGTTATGTTCTGTGCACTTCTGTAAGTCAATTCTTGATTTGTCATTCTTTGTATGATCAATTACATTTAAGAATATATTTTAAGGTATACAATACAGTTATACAATATAGTTTGCTCAAGCTATTAATGGTGACACGTTCGATGACCAGCAAAGCAACAAACAGATAGTAGTTTTGCATTGACTGTAAAAATGTATTTATTTATAGTACTTACAGGTAAACAGTTTTTTTTATTTAGTTATGTGTAAAGAAATTCAAAAATCCATCATGATAACATATAACAGACACGTATACAAAGATCCAGGAGCTGTGACTGTGGCAATCTTCTTACATTTGTTATACATGGCCTCCTTCCTTCTGAAATTAACTTTAAATATGATGCTTATTAGCCAGAAGGGATTTTTTTGGGGTTGGACAAAACAGAGCTTCAGCTTCAAAAGCTGTTACATTGTACAGGGGGAAGAAGTTCCCCCCTCCCTCTGCCTGCTTTTTTTCTTACATAATGGGAGGGAGGAAATATCTGTATTAACGCCCCCCATTCAGCACTTCTGGCTCATTAGCATAATTGGAAACATTGATTGATAGAAGGAAGGATGGAGGCCATGTATAACAAATATAAGAAGATTACAACACTCACAGTACATTGATATGTGAGTGGGTGTCCCTGGTTTATCATGCTTAATTTTGATGGTAGATTTTCTTTAATATATAGAATGTAAAACTATGTTTGAAGATAGGTGGTCCTTACAATATGAAAGGATTTTTAGAAATTTTACATTGATTCTTATTTGTGAGTGAACAGGGTGGGGTGTCATTATCAAACATTTAATTACATGTATTCCTCCTGCTTAAGTAAAGCAAAGTAAAATTCTGGAAAACCACTTTAAGTTGTAATTTAATTACAAACCCTAGCAAATCAAAACTTATACATTTTAGTGCAACATGTAACATTTTAACTTTTTATTTTTGTCATTGAAGTACATGTATGTACCAAGTATACATATACCTAAATCAATAAAAGCAGGTAGTAATAATTCTTTACTGACTTAGCTATGCTGATTTGTTAACGTTTTTTAACCCAAACCCTAAGAATAATCCTGAAAAATATTGGACCTTTTATTGTATTTTTCTATTTAATTTTTATGTGACTGAGTCGCTAGACTGTAATCCCCCTTAATGGAAAACCCATGGAAATTCCTCAGTAATATTAATGATAACATTAATTAAACTGCAGGTTGCGTTCTATGTCAATCTTATAAGCTTTATATAACTTGAAATTGAAGAAATGCTGTTTTTTATGTATGTTTTTAATATAGAAACCATGTTTGAATTTTTACACAGTGCTTTTGTTCGTAGAACACACTTACAGTCTTTTTTCTAATCTGAACTATTTTCCTTCAGGGAGGCAGGACACAGTGTATTAAAGAAGTCTGCCCAATTCTATCATGCCCCCAGCATCTCAGTCACATTCCTACTGGACAGTGTTGCCCAAAATGTATAGGTGAGTGAACACATTTTAATTTATTTGCATATTCACATGGTGTTAACAACCACACTTAGCCCTTCAAGCACAGCAAGTTTTGTCAATTTTCTTTCTACAAAATATGTCCTTATAGTTGCCACTTCAACTTTGCAGCGAATAAGCAAATTTTTGCCGCCCACTTCACTTTTTCACTCCAGTCAACTTATTCTAGATTTATTATGTCAATCCAGATGTGATAGAGAGATTTATAATGTGCAACTTTCCAAAAATTTGTAAATTTAGGTACAAATCCCGTGTGACGCAGTAAAATTAAGAACTCTTCCAGACATTAACATGTGCCACATACATCAATATGTCTTTTTACTGTGAGACCACTCCTCCCTTTTGAGAGGCCACATACTTTTAGTTGTACTAAAGAAAAATCTGTCAAGAAAAAAAAAGTACTGTCAAGAAAAATCCTTGATAAATGTGGTCCAAGGCATTTCAGAAAGTGGGCGTGGCCTGCCTTTTCCACATTATCAGTTACATTTATGTGTATTTTGTCGGCATTTTAAGGTACAATTTTTGGCGCACGATAGACCAGGAAAAAAATGGTCAGAGAGCAAAATTAAGGCGCAGCCCATGTAAGATTTTGGCACACATCTCATTGATGTCGGCATTTTTATAGCGCACCACTGATTATTAACGTCTACCCATTATTTACTTACAGTCGTGCGCCACTTTAAAACATCAGGCTGTGTTTTCTGGAGACCGATCTCCGATGCCAACAGTTGTGCTTGCGCCTGAATTAGTAAATCCCCTCCCTATGTTAAAGTTGCACCACAAAAAAGTTGGTGAACTCTGACGGGCCAGTGTGGGGAAGCAACAGATTTATGAATTCTGGAGCACGTTCTTTATGAATGTGTCTCACCCAGCATTATACACGGTAAGAGCACTTTTAGTGAAGTTTATGACTTTCTAAGTAAATGTGCCCCATTCAGTTCTTAATCATTGTTTGCTCTGATGTTTTCAGAGACTACAGATACCATTTGTGTCAAGTCAGACCTGGTCTAAACAGGTCCAAAAGATGGAGAAGGGTTCTAGATCATTCCTTTAGTAGCCAGCTTTAATACATTTCCCCCAATACCACTTTAGAAAACACCATCCTTCTCAATCATGAACTGAAAATAGCTGAAATGGATTTCCTGAGTGTAAAATTATAAAGTTTGTTCATAGTTGTTTATAATGGCAATAACTTATTATGAAGCATGGTGGTTGTTAGCTTGAGGACAATGCTATGATCCCAACATACACTTTAATGAGGGGACAGGTCGCCAAACTCTAAGAAAGGAAAATATTAAACACGACTAGCATGGTTGTGCTGTGTCCTTGTGTGAAGTATTACCCTTTTGGTCTGGAAAAGTTGACTATCATGATAAATGAAGCTAGGCAGTTAAAATAACCACTTTCATTTTGCAACACATTCCAAATAGCCTGAATTGTGTTTGCTGCTGAGGTAAACAACAGGGATCCATTACACATTTTGTTTGATGGATTTGTCTCTGGTAACACAGGTCTCTCTGTAGCTCACTTTGAATGGCACTGAATAATAGCCCTCTCTCATGCACATGTATAATAATAATTCATGTGATTTATGATTATGACTTGATTTTCATATGGATTGTTTTAAACGTGGGTGCAAGAATCCAAACAAAGATGTATATTGTAGCCTCTCTGTTGTAAGAGAGTCTATGGCTGGCGCCTGAGTCCCACAAGCTCCAGCTGCTTTTAAAAAAAGGTGTTGGTTGATTTTCTCCGAGCCACTTCTGATACAACACTCCAGGTATATTATGTGATATTCACACAAACAATAATAAAATTGTACATCATTTTTCAAGTTTTCCCTTCTTTCTTTATGCTATTTGCACTAGACATAACTAAAAATAATTGCAGTTAGTAATATTTTTTGGAAGAGGTGGGGGGGGGGATCTTCACAATTACCCTGAGTACCTATTTCTTCTAGGAAAAGATCTGCAGTGTTTTGATGACTTTATCTAAATTTCACAGACTTGAATTCTACTGTATTGCAGCTGAAATCACATCATAAAAGGTTATAAAAAAGAAGTTTTAAGAAAAGCTTCGGCACAAGCTTGTAAATAGGACAAGTCTACCATCAGTAAACCTGATGGTAGATGTCCTTTAAAGGACAACTTCCCACTTGTGTTCTCTCTCTTCTGGTCTGCCTCGCCATCCTCCCTTGTATCTCATTATTTTATAGATGACGGAGGGGATGTTTTATAAGAAAATTATATTATGGATACTATTTTTCCCCTGGGATGGTTTTATGGAGCAACTTCAAAGTATTTTTAGCAGTGAGGACATCTACAATCAGAATCACTGATGGTAGATGATAGTACTCACCTCCCCACCCTGTTGTGCTTGTATATACTTTTAGTATTCACTGGAAGGGGGCATTTTTCAGAACAGCACTTTTATTTGGTATTCCAATTAGTCTACAGCATTTGCAGACAGCTGGTGCTGTCACCGGCTCTCTGTACATATTGCTCTTACTGCTATTCAGGTGACCGAGCCGGCTGTAGAAACACGCATGCACGATATTTGCAGAGAGCCAGTGACGTCTCTGCCAATTCCCCTGGTATCCCTTGAACTGAGCATACAGTACTGAAACCTATGCAGATACATCCATTCAGAAACATCCGTACAGGATATCCAACATCCGTATTCATTTTAAATGTAGATGCTGAGGTATCCTTGCCTGAATGAAACACGGGATAAGCAGTCCATTTATTGGGATCTTATATGCAGCTTATGCAGAAACTGTTTATAGGCAGAAAAACATAGACCCTTTTTTGCTTTTCATAGTTTAGATTTTTTTTTTTAAAATGACACTTATTTACTTTTAGACTTTTGCAACATCTGCCACCGGGGCGTAGCCTTTTCTTGGTGTCCTGGAGGCAGCCAGGGCCCAGAATACTGGAGTGGCTGGCTAGTGCAGCCTTGGGCACACTGTGGGACTGGAGGGCTGACCTACAGCCAGGCCGGTATCCAGCGGGTGGTGTGTGCAAAAAAATAAGGAGGGAGAGGCTGATACAATAGTTTCTCCCTGGGGCAACCCCTAAGGTGTCTATAGGATGAATCCCTGGGTGATGGTTATGGAAGCCTGTACTGGCAAATCAACTTACAGTTCTTTATTGAACAGCAGGCAATAGCCAAACGATTAACAGCAGATTCTCATGCTGGAAGAGTCATGGAGAGTTGGTCCATAGGAAGGTTACATGCAGCCTGGTAGTAGGTTCAGGCTGGGTTGGTGCAGATGGAACTGAGTGCGGGTGGTGGATCTCAGTTCTGGGCTTAAGTCTTCAGACTTGCCCTGGGTGCTAGGCAGGAGGCCTGATACACTTGAAGTACCTGGAGTTAGGACAGTGGCTGTGGAAGACAGACCATGAGGTCTGGTTCTGTCTGCAGACTCTATGCTCTGACCCAAAGACCATGTGCTTCCATCCAGCAGGGGTTTATATACTCCCTGGTCAGGTGGTAGCACCTCTCCAATCAGCTTCCAGCCATATTACAGAAACATAATTGGACAGTCACATATAACAGTGTTAACTGTTGCCTTACCAGGCAGTGGCTACAGCTGCAATAACTAAGTTCTCCTGTACCTAGAGACCTCCTAGAGAGATGACCAGTGACCCTTACAGCTCATGAAATAGAGAGAGCGCTATTTACAACTACCACCTTGCCCATGCATTGGCAGGCGTGTTGCACTATAATTTCCCAAAAATCCCCCTATAATGTGCAGACTTTATAGGGGCATTTACAGTGCTCTTATTCCGAAGTATTGGGACTTTCTGTATGCGGCTTGACAAATGCTGGTCATCGTAGAACACAAAAAAAATGTACATCTGGACAAGAAAATACCAAACTTACCAGGTGCTTCATTTTTTAGCACATCTTTTTCTGTAATGTTTGCTTCATTGAAAAACAACCTCTTCCTCTGTTCTTCCTTTTAAACCATCAGTATGTTATAAATGACAGCTCTAATGTGTGGAAATAAAAAGTTAATGACCCATGATGCCTCAGCAGACTTCAACAGTAGGTTTCTCACCAAGAGTCTTCCCTAACTGTGTTCACTTGCAAGACCGTAATAAGCAGTTACAGTTGTTACTATGGTACATGTGTGGTCTGCAATTTTACTTCAGCAAACCCTTAAAATGAAAGTTGCACTTGGCTGTGAATACTTGGTTTATGAATTACCATTCACACACATGGAACATTTGGCCACTACATGAAGGCTCATGTACTAGCCATTCTCATCCAGCTATGCCAGCTAGGAATTGTGCATATACATATTGTACATATCATGGCACATCTAAAAGTTTATACTGGCCCCTCCATATTTCAGGATGCCTTCGATGTAATGAAGAGGTTTTGTGTATCATAGGGCCATATTGAAGCACAGTATGCTTTAATTTATAGTGGTTCCAAAATACTTCCCTGTATCGATCTCTGGAAACACCTCTGTTCACATGATTATGCCATGCAATGCTATTTCCGTCATACTATCCTTTAAATAAGGCATAGCCAGTACAGACACTGAAATAAATTTTACCTGGAGGACCACACATGGTGGCACTGACGTAGCCACAATTTAAAGTGAGTACATGATTTTTTCGGAAAAACAAGCATTCTATCCACAAACCACATGGCAAATTGTAATGGATGTAATGGATGAGAAAAAGGTTTTTGCAGAAAATGGAAACTATATCAGGTTCCTGCTGTCCCTGTTTTTGGTGCCACCACAGCTCCTCTAAGTGTTGCTAAAAGGAATGTCAACGAAACCAAACTAAAATGCCAGATATAACCCGTAGACGCATATGAGGCTCTTTCTGAAAGAGAGCATCAGGTTTTCTTTTTTTCCTTAACTATTAAGTCCTGGACAGCCCCTTGTTGTTTTTTCCTTTAAAGTTTCACATGGGACATGATTTTATGTTTTTAGAATAGCTTTTTGATATGGTAACGTTTACTTACTTATGTTGTAATTTGTATATTTTATTGCCTTATTTTAGGCCAGAGAAAAGTGTTTGACCTGCCTTCTGGCAGTTGCCTTTTTCGAAGTGATGTCTACGACAATCATTCCAGCTTTATGTATGACAGCTGCACAACATGCACCTGCAGGGTAAGTAGCGCACCTGCGGCCAAAAATGAGCTTTCTCTTTGGATGTGTCACTTGTCCAATACAGCTAATGCCAAAAGGACTAAACTAAGTGGAACTAAAGGATCTGGTGACATATTGTTTTATCATCAATACAAAGAAACAAAGTCTTTTTCAACATAACATATAATTCATATAATTACTCTTTATAGTTAAATTTCTTCTATTCAGTATCTGGAACCTAACCTGGTATCCGGCAGATATCTTTCATATGTGAAACAACATCTGAAACATACAATTATATCTTGAAATCAACTTAAAAGCCATAATTTATACATATGGACATATTATTTTATTAGCATTCAGGTGTATATAGAAGTAATAAAACATCCATAGAAGTCTTTGGTGCACTACTATGCCTCGTTGCCGTTGCCACCCATAAAGAGGTTTTCCAGGTGTATGATACTGATCCAGAAGTATAATAGCCTATCCATTGCCTAATGATATTTACAGACAGTCCCTGGATAATCTATTATTCTTAATAAGCTAAATCATCAAGTAAAATATGAGGTAGGTGTGTAAAGGGTTAATCGTTAGCCTCTGTTTTTTGTCTGAAGTGGATAGAGCTCAGAAGGCTTACAAAAACACTTTTCACTGCAGAAGAAAGAGCAGAAAAAGGCATAGAGAAGCGGTTTTACTTAGTGAAGCCTATTACAAGGTTTACTATCATCCCCTGTACTAATAATTTCTGAAATAAAAAAATGTTATCTTTAACCATCATAACACAAATATCTGTTGCTGCAAGGGAAGATACAGTTGTATGGGAGTGTTCTTCTTTAAACATTCTCTTTAAAGTGTAATTGTCATTCTGAGCCAAAAAAAACTAACAAACATAATTCTGATCAAAGAGTCTCTGGGAATCATTCCTAATAGTATTTTGCCTCTCAGTCATCGTTTAGCACCTTTTTGGCCCATCTATCTATCCTTTCAGCACAGGACATGATGGGACAGCTTGAAGACTTGGAAAGTCTCTCCTGCCATTTCCTGCTGTGGAGTGTGAGGTGAAGGGAAAGGGGGAATGCGATCGATCTGCAGCTTGTGTCTGTGTGGATTATTTGTTTATATACAAGTGTAGGGAAAGTTGAGGGAGAGATAAGTGTAGTTGTTTGGTTACTACATTAGTTAGGGCTCCCAGCAGCACATGCCTGAGTGCTGGAGCACTGAGCTATGAGGTAAACAGCTGAGAGCAGGGAGAGAGGGGGTGTGTCTCATTCTCCCTCCATAGTCAGCAGCTCAGTAAATAATGTGCCCAGCAACAGCTATCTGAGGAGTCACTGACAACAGGGGGAAGTCCGCAGAATACAAGAGAAAGGAGCAGGATTCGGGTAACTAATCCAATTGCAAAAGGGCTTAATATTTCCTGCCCTACAACATATCAAATGTTTTTTGAATTGACGGTTACTCTTTAAGGTGCATGGAGCTGTAAAAATTGGCAGATAACCTCACCACCGTGCTGAGCCTGGATAATCATTTTCTGCATTTTTGATGGTGTGACTAAAGATAGACTGAAGTTAATATGCTAGTCTCTCCCAATATCCTCCTCATCAAGGGATATTACTGAAGAGTACAGGGAAATATCTTGGGTTGAAAGAGTATTCAGATGGGAATTTCAACAGCATGAGCTCCCAGTCAAGCATCAAACTACAGGAATAAAATAATTCCATCCCCGTCGGGCTTTTGTCATTGTTTAACCAAAATTATAATTTATGAATAAGGGCCTTTTTCCTTACTAACGCAGAAGTAACAGATTATCCTATTAAAGTATGTGGTTGCTCATTGCTAATTAGCTGCCATAATTTATACAGGATATGAGTAAGAGAAGTTACTCTTGTGAAGAAAAGAACTGGGCTGCCTTTGACAAAGACAGTGTCACATTTTGGCTGGTAAAATCAAGGCTAAAATACCACTGAAGAAGGGAAAATGTATAAAACTTTTTTAAAATAAAACTGTATCTGTTGCATACACCAACCAATTACATTACAGCTTTCATTAAAAAATCATTGAGAAATTGGATTTTATTGACAAAGTGAGTCAGGGACAGTATGAAAAGAAGACAATGAAAAGGAATGCTGTGTATGGCCAGTGCTTTGTATAGTATCCCATTCTCATTTATTTGACAACACCTGACATAGTCAACCCGACATTACATTCACCGCAGCCCATAAACAACAGGTGCTGAAGGTCCTGAGGAGAAAAACCTGGTCCCGTTTCACATACTCATAAAGTAAATCACAAATTTGTTTATAACATATCTATCCTATTTGGATGACTTTTCATGGTAAAGCCAGGTGTGAAAACATGGAGCAACATTATGACAGACATTTTATGCCTTGATAAACTTGTAATTGATGACTATTTATTGGTTTGAATGCCCAGTCTTGCAGTATTTGCTATAGTCTCCACCAGACAACCAGCTGAAATCTATACTAGGTCTAACCTGGCGGAGAGTGTTTCCAGTAGCTGACTGCACCTAGTGAACTGAGCTGGTGGGAAAAAAAGTAAGGCTCCATGCATATGGACATATGTGGGACATATGTCCCCCGTAGATGGCAATGGTTGCACGGAGCGATACGTGCAAATGTGTGGCACCTTACCACTCCATACACAGGAAAAAGATAGGACATGTCCCGTAAACTGTGAATTTCTATGGAGAGGGGAGGGGTGACCCCCTCCTCCTCTCCATGGCACAGCACATATGCCCACCCAGCTACGGCCTTGCGGCATACGTTTGTGTGCATGCAGCCTATGACTGGCACTCAATACACCATTCTTAATAAATTCCACTCTTGTCTGGCCAGCATGTGATGTATATTTTATATTAGTAATTTTTCCTAAGAAGATTATATCTCTAATTATCTACTAGCAGACTAGCTTCTATTACTGCAGACTAGCTTCTATTACTCTGTTACTCTCACTTAGAAGCAGCAGCCTGATATGGAACATAATAGAGAACAAATGACAATTACCTGCACTATTTTTCTCAGATGGGTCCTTCTCATTCCTCCCCCTTTTCCTCTCCATAGACTTCTATGAGCAAATATAATTTGATACGACTGTGAAACGGCAGGTCTCCCAAGACCAATGCAGCATATATTGCCATTTTCTACATTGTTTCTCAAGGGTGTAACATTAGGGAATTCCCTGCTTGCACCTGATATCCCTCCCACAATTCTTCATAAATGAATGGCAGAGTGGATTGTAAAGAGTTTTCTTTGGTTCAGGCACGCAATAGAATATCTGTAAAGGTGTTTACTTTATGCTTTATTCTCTTTGCTCATTTCTTTTTTTCTCTGTTTAGGATTCCACTGTAGTCTGTAAAAAGAAGTGTTCTCCTGCAGGAACATGTACCAATGGACAGGAAAATTGCTGTGAAGAGTGTGTCTCCTACGTGCCAGCTGAAGAAATCAAAGTCTGCAAGTCTGGAAACAAGATATTCAGGGTAAAGGTTTCATATTGTACAAGGTTTATAAACATTACAAATATTACAATAACACCATACTTACATGTCTAACCACTATAGAGATTAGTGAAAATTAAAAAATCCTTGCAAATAAGCCCCAAAAGACTCAACTACGCAGAACAGGGATTGAAAATCTTCAATTATTGAAAAGAGAATTCAATAGAAATGGATTGACTGCGCATTCACCCATTTGTGAAAGATGTCTTTAAATTTGTAATATATAGGAGTTAATATAATTATGAATGAAAACTCATAGTACATAAGAAAAACAGTATAAATCTGAAAAAATGAATATCCCTGGGCATGTCAGACAATAAGTAGAATGTAATTGTTCTTTCATGACCAAAGGCCATGCTTTCTATAATATACAAAGGGGGGAGAGAAAACCTACTCATATCCTGTGTAAATTACACTAGATAATTGGCAATGAGAATACACCACATACTCTAATAGAATAATCTGTTTCTTCTGCTTTAAGGAAACCTGCAAAACAGCCTTATTCATAAGTCATAATTCGGCTTATACAATAATATAAGCCCTTCGGGGATAAAAAGATTTTTTTGCCTGTAGTTTGATACATGACTGGGATCATATACTGTTGAAAGCCCCAGCTGATGGCTACACTTTTTGGCTTTTTATGCAGGATGGAGAGATGTGGTCCTCTGTCAACTGCACCATCTGTTCTTGTGTGAAAGGCAAGACAGAGTGTCGCAAGAAGCAATGCATTCCAGTCAACAGCTGCCCTCAAGTAAGTGTAATTTTATTAGAACATGCTGTTAAATCTTTCATTTGGTTCAGTACTTTTGATTCTATAAGGTAATGTTTTTTTTGGCCCTTGAAGGTCTATTATGACTTGTTGGCCTGGCTGGACAGAGTACCAGTAGTTCCTCCACTGAGCTCAGGTTCTGACAATGTAATAAGATCCACAAGTTTAGCAAAAGAAAACCCAATTTTCTAACTTTTGTATCCTAAGCTTTTTACTCCACTTACATCACCACTCACCTAATGTAGAAAGATTGTATTCATTTTTGTGACTTTTAAAAGAGCTGGCCATGATAAATCTTGACTGTTATGCCTACTTTCTCGACAGTCTTCCAGTAGTGAAGTCAGCGATCTAAAAATGAAAAATGTCATATTTTGGGAAATAAGCCTTTATGATGCTGAAGCCTTTTTGTAAATTGTTAAGGCCATAATTCTGGAACATTGGACTAAACTGCCTGTTTGTGTTTTGGAATTGTCTGATGCTAGATTTTAGTGTGATATCCATGGGAAGGAATCAGCAGATATTTTGTTACATAGTTCAAGTATTAAGTGAATAATTTTGTGTTTTTTAAAGGTTCCATATGCAGGTCCGCACAATTAAATATAATAGAAGGAGAAGGTAACCCATTTAATTAGATTCCATTGAACTCAACAGAGTCATGCAAGGAATTTTTTGAGATCCATTAATAGCAGATTTCCATTCTTTCTATTGCTCGCAACCTCTTCAGACTTACACTGGAAACCTCGTAAAAAAACCCAGGCTGATTGGAAACATTCACATAAAAGATGGAAATCACTTATTAGTCATTTAATAAACTTTTGAGAAAAATGTGGGTGGGGGCTCTTCTATAGTCATTTATGAGTGACTGGCAGATTTCATCCTAGAGATTTGGAAAGGAAAAAACCTCAGGTTGTGTATAACTATAGCCAAGGTTGGTTGAATGTGTGGTGTACAAAGCTTTTCCGTACACATCTGTACTTTATTACAATTCAAAAGTTGCCTTCTTAACATTGGTGCCAAATGAGGCACAAAAAAAACAACAGCTGTTTCTGTTGCACAACCAAACAAAAGCCTAATTAGTGTTGCCTGAAATAATTTCAGACATAAAACCAAAAGGGTCATAAAACCTAGAAGAATAAAATACGGTCTGATTAGAAAGAGACTTAAGGAAAAAATTGGATTATGTCACTTATCATGTTCCTAGGGGATTCCTGCGAGTGACTATTCGTAACACATGTAAAATATAATAAGCTACCTTATTCTTGATATAAACACTAGAGTCCTTGCCAATGTACACAGTGTTCAATGAACCGGCGGTGTTGGTCATAGATTCCATCCTCATTTGTTCTCAAGGCATGGGTGCTGTCAGCAATTACTGCGTTTATTGCTATACAAATCTAATCTTCAAAGGCAATGTGACATATTAAACATTTAGGGTGTTATTGTCAAATATTAACTTGGAAAATGATGTATTATTTGTGTATTTTTTACTGTTGAAATGTGAAGACTCAATAATGACAGCTTGTAAAACATTTTTCACAATTATTTAAGCAGCGAATGCCAATAATTTCAGAAACCATTACCAGCAAACTTGTAAAGACCATTTAGGTTTCTGTTCTCTATTCTATTATCATTCTAAGACAAGATAGCAATATCTGGCTCCTCCTCTGGAATCTGCATAAATTATTTCTAAAACAAGGAAAATAGTATTTTCCCGGTTTCAATCACAAGTTACTGTTTCACTTTCCATAAAGACTTTCTTATGTCTCTTGCTAGCAGTGCTGGGACGAGGGCTGGTAAGGGTTTAGATTCTGTGTGCTGATGCACACCTACCTCTCAGTAAAGCTTTTGTATACTTCCCACAGAGTTTCACAATCTGAGATCACTCCCCATGCAGAGTCCTCTGTCGGAGGCTGACCACACTTGAGGAGTCCCTGCTTCCCTTTTAAACAGCATTGACAGTACTGTAATGTCAGGGCTGCTATTTAGTGGAGAAGGTGAAATCCTTGCATCATGTATCGATATCATGCAAGGAATCTCGGTATTGCGGTCAGCCCATGACACATGACTCTGCATGATCACAGGTTGATACGGACTATGTGAAGCAGCCCTTAATTTGGTTGTGATTTGAGTTGTGAGAATATTAAATGACCTGACTACTGTTCTCTAGGTTTGTTTCTTTACTAGTATTGGTATTTCTGATTGTGGCATATATATATATACTCAAGTTGTGACTATTTGTACTTGAGTATTCTTTGGTTTGTGATTTTGTCTGAACTTCTGGTACCAAATTGGCTTGTAGACACTTGTTCTTCCCCCTTCATCTTCCCATTTCTCAGTGTAAGGTCAGTTTAGGGGATTAGCGTTAGGGCTCACTATCCCTTTCCCCTCCTGTCTTGACAGGCTTGCCTTGCCTTCCTGATCTTTTTCTTACAGGGTTTTCACACCCACCTCCTGTCCAATGTATCATCTTTGCCTGATGATGACCAACAGTGGCGTAACTAGAGTCCTGGGGGACCTGGGGCAATATTTATGACAGCCCCTCCCCCCTCCTATTTACAATACACTTGAAAGCATGAAAAGTTACCTTTGGTCATGTTTCGGCCATAGTACAAGCATAACGCCGCAGTCTGTTATTTCTTTACATTATAATAATAAAAGAATGACAAAAAGGAACCTTCAATGCATGCACATCTATTGTAAATGATGGAGAAGTATTTGATTTCCGTTATTCTTCTCCATTGTCGAAAAGAATAACCAAAACCAAAAGAGTTGATTCAGCATATGACATATCAATGCTCCGCACATTAGGAGGTTCGTCAGTGACAGCACAAATCAGACACAAGTAGCATCACACAAGTGGCATCTAGTAACTTACAGGTGATAATCTGCTCCTCTGCATGCAAAACATAGTGGCTCTTCTTGATTGTAAGTTATAGCTGATGTATTCACCCACAACCTCTGCGTCTTCAGCTCCGCGCAGCACATCCTTCACACTGTACAGCTATAAACATCACAGTCCCTTACAGGATAGTGTCACCTGTATAATTATACTGTGCTCCTAAATAATGCTTCCCCCTCACACCACAACTGACCACACTGTGCTCCTAAATAATGCTTCCCCCTTACAACATATCTGACCACAATGTGCTCCTAAATAATGCTTCACCCTCACACCACAACTAACCACACTGTGCCCCTAAATAATGCTTCCCCCTCACACCACAACTGACCACACTGTGCTCCCCACAAATACACCTACACAGCTGCATACACCAAAGTATGAAAAAGTTATTAGTGTCAGTATATGTATATGTGTATATAATTTTGTTTATGATGGTGGTGAAGGGGTTATTTATTATATATATATATATATATATATATATATATATATATATATATATATATATATATATATACATGTGCTGCCCCCCATTCATATTGCAGGCAGTCCCCTACTTAAGAACACCCGACTTACAGACAACCCCTAGTTACAATTGGACCTCTGGATGTTGGTAATTTACTGTACTTTAGCCTTAGGCTACAATAAACAGCTATAACAGTTGTCAAAGGTGTCTGCAGTTAAGCTTTATTGTTAATCCTGGTTCTTATGACAAGCCGACATTTTTAAAATCCATTTGTCACAAACACCAAAGAAATTTTGTTTAGGGTTACAATTATAACATATACAGTTTTGACTTACATACAAATTCAACTTAAGAACAAACCTACAGAATGTATGTAACCCTGGGACTGCCTGTACAAGCACCGGTACACAATCGTTTACCAGTGACAGGTTGCAGTGCTAAGGAGAGGGGGCCAGAGATCGGGCCTAAATTCCTTATTGCTGTGCCTGGTGTCTGCACGACAGTGAGCCGTGCGGGCCCCTGCTCCTTAGGGCCCGGTCAAGGTCACACTCCCTAATGATCAACTGTTAAGAGTTTGTTATCAGCCTGTGATCACCATGATTAACTCTCTTCAGTACCAAACATGCTGTTGACATAGTAGGGCTTGAGAAGGCTTGAGAAATCACGCTCTCACGAGCAAAACCTCCCCCGCCTTGGCGAGGCAGCGCCTCACTCTGTCCTGATGCTTATTGTTTAAGTGAGTGCAATTCTTTATTTCCTCTACCTTGCATACTATTGACTATGGACTTTTCTTGCTTCCGGACGCCTGTCTCCTCTCGTGTGCTTGTTGAGTGGGAACTCGTGCTGCAGCGTGAGCAGTGCTGACTATTGAATTCTTCTTTCTACTGATTCTGCTGACATATTACTTATTACTTGTCTGACAATCCTAGCATTGCGGTTGTTGCATCTGATGTCTTCAAATGGAAAGTATGTTTTAGGACAACACTGGAAACCAAACTGTTATACTGTCATGTGCACGTTGTGGACATTTGTCCACATTTATTAAAGCCCCTGCATCAGTTTTTTGTCTGTCTTTGCATCTTCTTTTCAGTGCAAATTGTTATCACATGAAATTATAAAGTGTCCTGCACTATACCTGGCATAACACAAAATTCAGCACATAAAGGGGCGCTTCGGTTCACAGTCGGAGTTTGCAACACATTTATCATGTAGTGTCCAACAGAATTGTGTTGCACGCTCTATGTTAAAGGATCACCAAAAAGAGTTGGTGCATTTTGCTGGAGCAGTGCAGACTGTGCGACACATGTCATTAATCTGTCACACACTGCACCCTCTACAGGCAAACTGCACATAGAGCAGCTTGCACTATTTTTCATAAATGTGGGCCATCATGTCTATTCACATTTACACTCACAATCAGATATCTAATGAACTGTATTGCCTGGAGAAACATCAGTTTTAAATTATTTCTAAAAAGTTCCTGAGGAACTATGTTTCTCAGGACTTCTTTTAGTATAACTCTATACGCTGCGATTGCAGCAATGTAGAGGTATAAAAATTATGCAGAGCACCTTGGGTTATAATTTATTCACTCCCCCGTACAATTATCCCACCTGGTCCAAGGAACTTCTTAATAGGACACATCTACCATCAGTAAACTGGTGGATGTCCTTTAAAGTTGTTTCTAGACCCTACTGCCTGTAATAGGGCCCTTAAAGGAAAAAAAAAATCTTTGTTTAACAAAAAAAAACTAAAGTACTCACCTGCGCTCCTCTTCATTTTGATCCTGGCGGTGTTCTTCAATCTTGACATGCTGGGATCACCTTGAAAAGAGAGATATAAATAGCAACCACGAGCGAGAGGACAAGATGTCTGGAACTCTGGGCTGCTAACTCAGCATGCACCTGTACCTCCCTCTCCCATGCTAGGAACATGAGAAAGGGAGGTGACATCACCCCTGGGAGAGGGGTGCAAGAGGAGTACATAATTAGCAGCCCGGAGTGCCAGACATCTTGTCCCCGCGCTCCGTGCTGCTAATTATCAGTCTCTTTTCTAGGTGATCCCAGCAGTCAAGACTAAAGAAGACCACCAGGAACGGAATGAAGAGGAGCATGGGTATTTTTAGCTTGTTTATTTTTAAACTAAATGGATGTTTTCCCTTAACTTTATGTACAATTTGTATTTCTTTTTTGATGTAGCTAGATGCACCTAAAACCTCTACCAAATGCTTCCAAAACAGTTCAGACAGTTTCCCACATGCCAAACCTTCATAATCTTCTCTCTAAATAATATTAATAATATATTTATTCTAATCAGACAATATTGTGGCTTAAGGGGAGTATTATTTAAGGCTCTTATATGGACCTACTTAGCTGCATTGATCAGAAGTGAACGATTCTAGTAACTTTGTATCTAATTATTGGCTTTATAGTTACTGTACATTTAAGTCTAAATAACACGCAAAATTAAATCATATCATAGGGATAATTAGCACATCTCACGTCTCTCTATTATTGAATAAAGGGACCAAATTGTTCAGTTAGAATGTTTATTGTACTATTTATTATTACCATATTATTAGTTATTAACAATAATGATAAAAGAAGATGAAATCATAATACACTGCAGATTAAAATACTACTGTGAAATAATTTGCACCAGCAAAATGGAGGACATGAGTGGATGCAGATGCTAACATATTTAAAGATTTGTTTTGGAAATTTCAAGCCTTTCCAACTATGATGAAAATGTGCTTTATAAATGCTGCAAGGCCTGTGTTAGTGGCATTTTTACTATGCACCATATGTGTTTTACATTGCATAGTATCATAGTGATAGATTTAAAGTCTGTATGGTAAAATGTCTGTATCTTATTTAATTTGTACTAATTTGTTCTGTATATGAAGAGAAAGCACAATCAGCAGACACTGCATTCATGTATAAATACTCTGTGGGTAGATTTTTATGATTTATATTTTTTTTTCTCCATCTTTTTGTTTACAGGGGAAAATACTAAATAGAAAGGGATGTTGCCCAATTTGCACTGAAAGTGAGTAAGTTCAATTTCACTTCTTCATTTATTAGTAAATATGCCAAAAGTTTTAAGCATATGAGTCTCAGTTAAGCAGCACTTGTACTAGTATTAAAGGGAACCTGTCATCAGGAGATCTTTTTCTGGCTCCTAATGTCTCCATAGAGAATAGTGTACACATTGCCAAAAAGTTCTTATAGTTAAAGTGGCTTTTTCCTGAAAAAAAAGTTAAGTTAGATCAAAGTTTACCATTCTGTATGCAGAGCTGTTTCCCTAGTCCCATGGGAGTGGCCAGTGAGGAGTGGGGCAGATATGTATGATGTCCTGAGTGGGGAAGATATGGATGGATGAGATATGGGGGACATAGGAGGTTTTTTTATTTGAAATTGATACATAACAGAGTCATTTCCAGAGGATTGGGGGAACCACTCCTCACTGGCCACTCCCATAGGACTAGGGATTCTCTGCATACAGAAAGGTAAACTTTGATCTAATTTATCCTTTATTCAGAAAAAGCCATTTTTACTATAAAAACTCTTTGACAGTGTGTATACTATTCTATATGGGGAAATGGGGGAGCCAAAAAAGGGCTCCTGATGACCAGTTCCCTTTAAATCCAACCCTAACTGTAACCACTGACTTTCTAAGCTGTGCACTAGGTGATATGGCCACAGGTATCCTAGTCCTGGAAAAACAGCACAGTAGTGGCAAAAAATGTCAGAGGAATAGTTATATGTACATTAAACAGCTAGTTTGGGGTTAGTTTGGCAGCATGTATGACTGTAGTACTATCATTGGGTATGTGAAGCTCCATTGATTTTAAAATAACATAAAGTAATATTAATTCAGTGGACAAAGACATACAAGGCATACAAGCTATCTGTCTATGAGTGGTGGTGCCATTCATCAAATCTAAATGGCATTCTCTGTTATGTTATTACCGGTCATGATCAGCTGCTGTTAAATTATTAGGTTTTTCCAGATTGTTGTAACTGCAAAATTTGCTATGTGCTTTTACCTGGCGGAGCAGCTGTTCGGCACAGATAGTCCATCAATTTTTGATTTCTGAAACAGCTTTTTAAACGTGGAACATTACAGTGAATTGAGTGACACAATGGCTAAAAACAATTTTTTTTGCTGCTGTGAGCTCATCTAATCAGACACTATGGAGCAGATTTATCAAGTGTCTGAAAGTCAGAATATTTCCAGTTGCCCATGGCAACCAATCACAGCTCAGCTTTCATTTTACCAGTGCTCATGAATATTTTAAAGGGAAGCTGTGATTGGTTGCCATGGGCAACTGGAAATATTCTAACTTTCAGACAGCTTGATAAATCTGCCCCTATGTATCCCTCGGAAAAGGACATGTGACTCAGACTAACCTATCACAGGTCAACATGTCTGGCCTGCGAGAAATTTAAGAACTTAGAAAAGCATAGTACATTTATGCTACAAACGGACCAATATTATTGAATCAATATGAGAAGGATTGTTTGCACAGCGTAAACACATCAATATATGCAAAACACATTACGAACATTGGCTGATTACATCTAGCCACCCTTTTTTTCAAATGTGGCCACAATAAATGTATTAGCTGTGAACTTTATGTCCAAAATTACTGAGCAGACATGTAAGGTTGGTCATATATCAATTGTATCTAATCACTTGCAAAACATAACATACAGTATGCTGGCTGTACTGGCGGTCTGTTGGAAGCATTAGATGCCATTTATCTGATACAAGAAACCATGACACTGGCTTCTAGACATTTTCAGTCATTTCACAAAGGGGACTGTAGCTTTCATTTATGGGACTTTATTAAACCTGTACCAGATGAAGGCGATAAGAGAAAAATATTAAATCATGAGACATAGTGGATCTTCTATATTAATATGATAAAGAATTATTATTATTATTATTATTATTATTATTGTGGAGGACTGTGTTTGAAGTTTATTCCATAATGTTGTATATCCACAAAAAATTCAAGATTTTATTGAGGAAGTGAAAAATCATAGTTGTCAGTGGATCTATGTGACTAGAGAGCCCATCATCCGACACTACTGAAGGAAGCACCATGACAGTGGCATAACTAGGAGATGCAGGGCCCCATAGTAGGCTTGTGCATGGGGCCCCTATTCCCACTTAAAAATTATACATATTTGTATACCCACACATGCAAGTTACAATCACATGTTTATACACTCATGCACACACATATAAAGCATATACAAACAAACATACACTCCCATATACAAATGTACAGCATATATAAGCACAAACAGTATATACACACACCATACACCGTATACACATATATCATATACACCTCACAGATGGTGCACATCCTCCACTCTTTAGCATGTCAGGTTGGGTGAAGGGGCCCACTGACACTGCGGACCCCATAGTATTTACACTCCTGCTCCACGGAACTTACAGGCTAAGGAATCCTGAGCTTATAAACCAAATTCCTGTAAAATAAGCTGCATAAGGGACTGCTACAATTTATAAAGATTCTACAATCTTGAGAAGGATTATACAGCATCACACTACATCACTGTATTGCCAGCAATTGTTAAAATCATTTCTATCACTGGAAATATTGTGCAGCTTCTTTGAAGGGGTTTTCTTACCAATGGCATATCCCAACCAGCTGAAGAAAGCATAAAGCAGAATGCTTCATAAACTGGATAGGGCAGCAGGGGGTAACTGCAGAGAAGCCTGAATGAGAGCCGAGCTGCAGCACCACAGTGCTGCCACTTTATTCTGAATAACTAATCAATGTCTAGTCTTGGTGCCCAACACTCTTTGCGCATAGGGTATCAGCAGCAAAAATTAAGGGACCAGAAAACAACTTTAATACTTTTATAGTTACACATAAAATGTGTGATCTAATCACCGTTTACTTGTAATGCAGAACCGGGAGTATGTACTGTATTTGGGGATCCCCACTACAATACCTTCGATGGACGAACATTCAACTTTCAAGGAACTTGCCAGTATGTCTTGACCAGAGACTGTTCATCTTCTACCTCAGCATTTGAAGTTTTAGTAAAAAATGATGCTCGGCGGACGCATTCTTTCTCATGGACGAAGACAGTAGATCTAGTACTGGGAGGCAGCACCATAAGCCTTCATCAGCATCTCGCAGTTAAGTGGAATGGCACCCGGATTTCGCTTCCATATGAAACACCTCAGTTTCATATTGATCTTGATGGCTACCTTTTAAAAGTGACTACCAAAGCAGGTATGTTAATTGTTTTATGTAAATATTTGTTACCGCTTATATTATAACATTTCCATGGAATATAAACTCAGGGGGTGGACCAATATCAATATGACATCGAGTATACATTTTTAGTACACCATGCTGGAAAGCAAAGTAATAATCCATAAACTGTATATTTAAGCAAAAAAGAAACATTTTGACATACCATTTTGTTTAGCTTCAATTAAATTTATACCACTTTTCATTGCTTTAGCATACTTAAAGTATTATTAAGAAATAATAACTTACTTCTGGTGCTTACTGGTGGCAGCATTTGTGAGGTGTCTGCTCACTTCTGGTCCTTTTTGGTGGAATAATTTCCTATATATCTGCTTACTTGTCATCATCACTGGTACCAGTATTTGTGAGATATCTGCTTACTTGTGGTCATCACTGGTACCAGTATTTTTGAGATATCTGCTTACTTGTGGTCCTTACTGGTGGCAGCATTTGTGAGATATCTGCTCACTTCTGTCCTTACCGTTGCCACTATTTGTGAGTTATCAGCTCACTTCAGGCCATCACTGCTACCAGTATTTGGGAAATATCTGCGTTCTTCTGGTCCTTACCGATATGGTACATATCTGGTGGCTACTGGTCCTTAGTTGTACTTTGAGCCTTATATCAATATAAAAAAATAAGTAAGTAACAAATCATCGAGTAAGTAAATTCAATCACACAGAATGGCATTTTATTCGTATTTTTTATTTAAAAGTGTCAGGGACCATGCTAATCTCTGTATTGTTCCGATTTTTTTTAGATATGTGCATTGTCAAAGCAAGCACAGCACCGCCCCCCCCACCCCATATTTTGCCCTCCCCAGCAGCACCCTGTCCTATTTTGCCACCAAAAAGCTCTCCATTATATTGTGCTCCCAGCAAACTGACCTCCCCAGCTGACCTTATCATATTTGAATAGGGACCCCTAGACACTAAGTCTATGAATATACGCTGTGGATTACATGCAGATTTTATGCAGAGATTTAGTTTTTAGAGATTTCCAGTGTAATACAGTAGCATTAAAGTGTATGGGATTTAGAATAAGTAATGCAATGCATTTTTTATTCCAATCAAATTGTTCTTTAATGAGAAAAGAAACTTAAATAATGATCATGTCACTTTTCTTATGGTCCTTGCAGAATTTTGCATGTGTCTTTTTTACATTGTAGTCTATGAACATGTGAAAATGCATGAAATACTAGTGCCGCAGATTTTATCAGGTGAAAAAAAGATTTTAAAAAAAGCACGCGGAAATAATGAATGTAAATGCACTACAGATAACACACATTTGCATGAAATGGATTTAATGCGGATTTACATGTGTATTTTCAGGATGACAATCCGCAATGTGTGCAAATAGCCTAAAGAAAAAATTGTTCGAGATCGATCTTATTATATTCAATCCATTAACCCCTGCAGGTATACAGGTGTGACTAGGAGTCAGGAGAATTAGTGGTCAGCCAAGTGACAGCTATTTGAAGTGCATAGGCAATAAGCTACAACCAACATATCAGCTACTTACTCCATATACTGAGGCACTCTTAGTCTCTCTCATTGGGGATATGGTGTTCTACTCTTTCACCACATTTTGATGCATTACTGAGAAACTGGCAGTTCTAAGAAGCTAATGGGGCAGCTACTATGAATATTTGGAGTGCAATCATTTTTGTTGGATAGTGTTTTGGACACAGGAGGAAATAACGTTTAGAACATCTGGTATATTTCCTGGATCAGTTCACCAGTGAACAGACAAGCAGGTCCACAGAATCCTAGAAGATGTGTAAAGGGCTTAAATTTATTTTGACAAAACTGATTTGGGACTGTTATATCCTGGTTGTAGATAAACAACGGGTCAATGCTGCGAAATTTCTTATTAACATGTGTCAAATACATAGTGAGGGTTTCTGAGGGAATTGGTCTGCATAGTGAATTACTCTGCTAGACAAACATTATTTACTGGTAGATGAATTAGACAGCATGTTAAGTTAATAAGGCTTTTTTTTCTTGTAACTTGATCATTTCAGAGTCACATGGACCAATTATATAGAATTATGGTAGCATAGAAAATATAGGATTACAAAGTGGTTACAGTTTCTCTTGGACTCTAGTGAAGTCATGTACTTGTACCCTATGACCTATGTTTAATATGTATTTGTGTAAAGGCAAAAATGTCTTTACTCCTTCTTAGTAAATAAAGAACCATTGCCATTATAGCTGATAGCCTTACAAGTGAACACTTTTGTTACAACACCTGTTGTTACATTCCTTTGTATATTTGCTCCCTTAAATATACCTTCTTTTCCCCCTGATGCTCTACATGAAATGCATCAAGGTGGTTCTGGGTTGTTAGGGACACTGGAGGACATTTATTATTGAATTTTGGGCAGTGTTTTGTATTTTATTCCCCTTGAGCCTGTTGTGCCTGATTTATGAAATGTCAGCGCTAAAATATTGTTCCATTTCCGACATTTATGCCTTTGAAATCCCATAATTTTTCCTGCACTTCTAGTTTATCAACATAGGCGCTAAGCTCTTTCAATCTAGCAATTTGTGCAATTTTGTTGATCCAGGATAAGCAGGATAAGGGATTTGGCCATTAGTAGGAGGAGGTAGAAAAGCTTGCCGAGTTCATTTTTGGTGTGTGAGTTCAGGTTGACATTCAGGAGGAGGAGTTTAGGAGTGATGTGTGGAGACTTCGGGCAGATTTTACGGATTATGGAGTCCACTTTGGACCAGAAAGGTTTTATTTTTTCACATTCCCACCATATCTGAGAGAGTCAATGTCTGAGTCGCGTCTCCAGCAAGTGTCTGGACTATTGAACTTGTGTAGGGTACAAGGTGTTTGAGTTTCAAGTTTGTTTCCTGCATGGTGATGCACTTTGAGGGGCCACAGCTGGTTTTAAGAATGTGTTTGATTTCCTCGGGTTCAAGTTGTATCTGTAGTTCTTTTTCCTTTGCCACAATGTATTGTGGATTGGAAGTGCTGTTCAGGTCTATTAATTTTTTGTAGACAGTGGATGTGAGTTTGGGAAGTGGTGAGATTGTGGTCAGAAGTTCTTCGAACCATGTTAATTTTCTGTCAAAGGGGCCTATTTTTAATAATTTTTTAAAATTGTCTTTGATCTTTGAGCTTTATCGCCCATTAATGCCTGGGGTAGAGGCCACTGTGTGAAAATTGCATCCTCCAAGCCTAAAAGACCTCAGATTTTTTTAATGGGGAGGGTATTTCCACTATTCCAGGAGTTTTTGAGGATGTCGACCAGGTGTTAATCACCGCCTGTATAAGGGGGGTTTCGTATTTCTAGGTGATCTAGAAATAGAGTTTGGGTTAGAGGTCTGCCTAGGATTTCCTCTTCAATGTGGATGTAAGTTTTGGAGTTGTAATTTTTATGCCAGTCCCTAATCCTTGTTATCAACACTCTTTTTTGGCGTACACTTAGAGCTGCAAAAAGGTGGTCTATGGAGTACTATTATACCTTCATGAATGTGGAGTTGGTTTAATTCATTAACCTCCTGCCCCAAAATCTAACATCCCAGTCTAATTTACTGCATGATTTTTGTGCCAAAAACACGGACCCTGTGCCAAAATTGATGAAAGGCCCCACGTTTTGTGGGACTTCCCTTGTTAGTATGGCAGTTAACACAATGGGATTGCAGAGGATAAGTATTCACTAAGGAATTCACTCTTTGTTTCATAGTAGCCAATTGGTAAGAACAAAAAAGTTCTTTTTTTTGCTCATTAAAGTGCACTCTATACCCCATCTTGACAGAAAAAATGTAGATATTTTTGCTTCTGGTAATTTATTAAAGAAGAAAAACATTTTCTTCACATCAGTGATTTTCTACTGAATCCATTTTGACTTATGGGCACATACAGATTGGTCTTTGATTCCTGGCTTCAGTGATTTTTCACTGATTCCTTACTGAACCATTCTTTTTAGTGGGCTTTTTTAAACTTTTTTTCACTGATCTGTGGTCAGTTTAGAACCTGTTCTCTTTGTATTCACCAATAATATTGGGTAAGCGGAAACAAACTGAAGTTTAAAAAAACCCTTTGAAAAGAATGGTTCAGTAAGGTAAAAAAATCACTGAATCTAGGAAGTTAAAATAGATTCAGTGATAAATCATTTATGTGAAAAAAAGAAACGCCAATGTGAAACCACCCTTGCCCGCATGCCATTTCCTTCTGATTCTCCATGAGATTGTTCTACTCCTTCAGAGGAGTCCAGCTGTGTTTAATTAAACTAACTGGACTTAATAAGAAAAGTCACACACCTGTCTATATAAGACCTCACAGCTCACATTGAATGTCAGAGCGGATGAGAATCATGAGGTCTAAGGAACTGCCCAAAGAGCTCATTCTCTCCTCAGTGCAAGACATATGAAAGTTGCATACAGTTTGCAAAAAAAACCCATGAAGGACTCCCAGACTATGAAAAATAAGATTCTCTGGTCTGATGAGACAAAGATCAAACTTTTTGGTGTGAATTCTAAGTGGTATGTGTGGAGAAAACCGGGTACTGCTCATCACTGCTGAATACAATCCCAACAGTGACACATGGTGGTGGCAGCATTATGCTATGGGGGTGTTTTTTCAGCTGCAGGGAGAGGACAACTGGTTGAAATTGAAGAAAAGATAAATGTGGCCAAATACAGAGATATTCTGGATGGAAAGCTCTTCCAGAGTGCTCTGGACCACGCACTGGGCCAAAGTTCTCTGTAGAGACTTGAAAATAGCTATCCAACGTTCACCATCCAACCTGAGGGAAATGGAGAGGATCTGCAAGGAAGAATGGCAGAGGATTCCCAAAATCAGGTGTGAAATACTAGAATGGCATCATTCCCAAGAAGACTTGTGGCTTTACTAGCTCAACAGCTCATTCTCCTCACTACTGAGCAATGAGTCTGAATACTTATGACCATGCGATATTTACATTTTTCTTGTTTAATAAATTAGCAAAAATATCTACATTTCTGTTTTTTTGTTCTGTCAAGATGGGGTGCAGCGTTAATGAGCAAAAAAAAAGGACTTTGTCCTTACCAATTGGCTGCAATGAAACAGAATGAAAAATTTAAAGGGGTCTGAATACATTCAATACCCACTGTATGTATGGTAATACTAGTTTTTATGGTACTTAATTCTCTTTTTGTTTTCCATACTGTCAATGATGATCTGTTGCTTTTTTTAGGAACTTTTGCTCAGCACTTTCTCACTTTGTGTGTATTGTTTTTGGTGATTTTTAACTATACAACTAATAAATGTATATGTTTTAAACTGTACTTTGCTTTGCTGGACCTGTCAAACATTTGTTCACAATGGCCCAGATTTATCAAAAGTGAGATTAACTACACTAAGTGCATTTTGCCTCACGATTATGCCGGGTGCGCCACCGTCTTCTACGTATTATCTGGTGCACCCTGCACTGCTTGAGAAGTGTTCACCATCTTTTTTTAGGTCTGTATGCACAATGTATAATACTAATATGATAAAAGTATACCACCTACTTTTACTTTAAGCTGTAATAAGTTCCTGATTACAATAATTTAAGCAAGATTCAGCATTTGTTGTTTTTCTACACATTAGTAAAATATTCCCTATTTTAAAGATAAGAGATTTGACATTTATAAACCTGGGATATTTCAGTGACAACAGCTGTTGTCGCCCTCATTTTCCATTTCTTAATATTTTAGCTCTAAAAATGTTTAAGTTTTAAACTTACATGTTCAGAATGTGGATATGCTGAAATGTGAAGTCGCCAGAGGTGGATTCATTTTAATGTCTTCAATTAGCGTAAATGTCAGGAAGGAAGTGAACATTTGATTTTGATATTTGCAATGTGAATAATAGAACCGGTAATTACAGTGTCACATAATTGTTTTACATTTTGTGCGAGTCTTAAGCGCTTATGCAGAAATGTGTGATAATTCCTCAAAGCATTGAAATAATTTGTAACTGATATTCCTTATAAAAACAGCAGGAATTATCTGTCAAAAGTATAATATATATTATTAAGTCTTAGTTAGGGAAAATATAGAATTCGAGCCTTACATATTGTAATTGCAAATTATAAGAATGATGATTATAGCATTTCAATATAAAAGTCAGACAGTATTTACATGTTATAGATGCAAATACACTAAATGTGTCCATAGACTTGTACTAGTAGATGGAGAAATCCTTTTGGCCTCTTTCTTATCCACTAGGAAACATTGGATTGAAAGCTAAGCATGCTGCACTTTTTCATTTTGCTTCCTCCTTTAAACGGGTATTCCCATGAAGACAGGATTATTAAATACTCAAGATAATAAAATAACACATTCTCTAATTCACTAATATTTGCAAAAAATACAGCATTTCACAGATATAATTTCACCATCTCTATCAGTCTTGGTGTTTACAGTTTCGGTTGCCCCTGGATCCAACCATAAATAAGCTTCTCCTGTCTGCAGGATTCAGTGTACTGTCTGCTCTTCCCCCCTCCATTACAAGATGAGCTCACACACAGACACTTCCTGCTGGCCAGCAGCAACATGCACTGACTTACTCTACAAGCTTCAGATAAGATAAAATCTTTATAGCAGGGGAAGGAGTTAAAGAAGAGCTAACAGTGTGTTTACACCTGAGATATAGTATAGCTAATAGTGTGTGTAATAGGTTAGTTAGCAGAGTGTCAGTGTGTGGTATATCTTCTCATGGATCTCATCATCTCTCATCTCTCTTTTTCTATGTGGCAGATACTAGTAAATGTTCAGAAGCTAAATAATAGTGTAGATAAACCCTGGACCCTGATAATGTAAGCACATTGTAAGCAAACAGAATCTTATAGCACAGAGGAATCATGAGGTGTCTGCTTAGAGAGTCCCTGACCCCACTGATGTAAATTTTTGGCAAGTTTTTTTTTCTTTAACAGCGTCCACCTTACCTGTACAATTATGATAATGATTTATTGTTTAGATTGTAATGGACGTGGCAATACCAAATATGTGGGTTTCTTTGTGATATAGTGTTTTGTTTGTACTTTATCAGATGTCGATAGGGAATGGTGGTGTTTGGGGGACTTTCCCTTTATTTCATCAGTTAATGTATTAAAAAAATGTTATTCATTGTTTTAAAAATATGTGGCAAGGTTTTTTAGGATTTTTGTTTTTATGGATATGGTAATAGTCCTTAAAAGATTAAACAATAAAGTTAAGTTCTATGTAAGGAGAAAAAACAACACATTTGGTTTCAGCATTTATTCGCATTTATTGTCCAAAAATTACATCTCATTAGCTTAGGTGGACATTTGTCCTACTTTTTTCTTACAGTTGTTTTGATAAATCTCCCTGTCTTTATTTTTGTGTATTCTCCACTGAAATAGATTGGAATAAAATTTCCTGTAATGAATTTGAAGCATTTCCTCTACTCATATTCTCGTAATCAGAGTCACATTATCTGTACTAAGGAGTTAAGGGTCTGCTCACATATTTTTATGACTTGACCTGCAGTGTGGATACAAACTGTTTAACTCACCGTTAAAATGGTATAACAGATGTCAGTGAAAATGGGGTCTGTTATGAACACAAAAGAAGCTTTTGAGCTTTTCCAATAAAATATGTGGATCCCCCTGAACTTTCTACTAGATATTCTGTCCATGTCTGGGTCAAAGCATTTAAACATTGGCAAGCTTGTTACTTTGTAGCAGCCTCCTGTGCGTTATATTAAAAATATAATTGTAAAAAAAAAGCTAAGGAGGTGTCATATTCATTTATTAGAATTTTTCCATATTAAATGCAGAACAGAGCAAAACAACAATGACATTATTTTTAGATATAGGAAAATTATTTAATATTTTTGGCATATAATTTTAGGGTACACTGCTGTTATAGCCCTTAATAATAAATTACTGCCGTGTTATCAGGTGTGTCCCTTTTTATAGTGAAAATACTAAGTATTTAGATGAAAACTTCTACTAATAAAATAATGCATATAATTTATTATTTCTAGAAGTTAACCTAATATTATACCAATGATCCTTCCAGCATGATCCACAAATCTTAAATATATTACTAGTATTATAATAGCTGACCCCTTATGGAAAAGTAATTTGGAAACACTTAGGGGTTCAGGGGATCATTTGAGAAGTTTAAGGTGAATATCATGAGGATGCAGCAATTTAATATTGTACCATATAAATGGATACATGCATTAGGCTATGGTGGTTTACTGGACCATAGACTTACAGTATAGTATGATGGTATATAAGATTTTAAAAAAATGCAGATCAATCAAGTCCAACCTGCAAGACATCTTTAGATCTGTAGACATCTGTGTCATATTGCCCATTCTGTCCTCATAGTCCTCTTACTATCTTTTCACACTGCATTTTTACATCAGGCGGCTTCCTAACGTGTCCTTACCATGGAGGATTAGCACATATTCCACTGTAGGCACTTACAATGGGATACATTGTCCTGTTCCTCCTCCCTGAAAGCTGGAGGAGCAGTGAACATCAGCAGAAGCCAGTTATTGGCTGCTATGTCAAGGGTGTTTCCTCAGTGATATTGCTGTCTTTATATGGACAGGGTCATCACTGGGGACCTCCCTTCTGTTGAGTGACATATACACTCAGCAGAAGCCAAGAGAGGGATGTGAAAATACTTTGCATCTATTCCTTTTCTACCATGTAACCCAATTGGCAAAAGACATAATAGTCCACTGCAGAGGGACATAACTGATTATCCGTAATTTAAGATGGCTAAAGTTATAAGCTAAAAAATAGGAAATCCAGAGCAGCACAGCTAACGGTGGGTGCAGAAGACGTGATGCCTTGGCCAGGGTCTCCAAAATACGTTCAGTGAAGAGGCAGCACTCCTTGAAATAGTGAGAGGGGTGAAGCTTTATTCCATAAGAGGCGCCTCTTATGGAATAAAGCTTCACCCCTCTCACTATTGCAAGGAGTGCTGCCTCTTCACTGACCCTAAAGTTATAAGCTGAGATGTCTTTATTTTGACCAGTGGCTGATTTTAAAGGGAACCTACCACCACAAATCTACCTAAAAAGATAGAACGGGTGATAGGTGCATGTATTGGACGTGAGGATAGCCCTTTTTAGAGCTAATCCTCATGTCCCCGCTATCTTTTTTAAATCTTTATTGCTCTAATATGTACATTTTCTAAAGAGGCTACTGGGGCGTGGAGTAGCCGGACACGAGGCTACACATCGCGGCTACTCCACGACCCAGTAGCCTCTTTGTTCTTCCTGATATCTTTGGCTCGCAGCTCATCGTAGCAATCGCTACGAGGAGCTGCACACCGAAGATGTCAGGGTAGGAGGAACAAAGAGGCTATTGGGCGTGGAGTAGCCGCGATGTGTAGCCTCGTGTCCGGCTACTCCACGCCCCAGTAGCCTCTTTAGAAAATGTACATATTAGGGCAATAAAGATTTTAAAAAGATACCGGGGACATGAGGATTAGCTCTAAAAAGGGCTATCCTCACGTCCAATGCATGCACCTATCACCCGTTCTACCTTTTTAGGTAGATTTGTGGTGGTAGGTTTCCTTTGAGTTATATGCTTTTACGTTACCATTTTATGTGAAAAGTATGGGATTGAAAAGGTTGAAACCCAACAGCTCTCTGTAAATAAAGTCTTCTTCGAAAGCGTTGAGATTGTTAGCGCCTGCATGGCCATACTTAAGGCAATTGAGGGGAAAGAGTGAAATGTTTCCCATTTCTGCATACATAGCTTACTCATATGTCAGATTCAATTTAAGGTCTAATTGGCAGAGTAGTTCTTATCACCCAGCATGTTACTTTTAATATTATCCTGTTCTTATAGAAACACTAGCAAAGGGCAAAGGAAAGGGACAACAATCACAGAACCAACAATTACATCAGACAACATGTCCAAGCCAAATGTAGTCAAATTACTTCCAAGTTTGAATTACTATTTAAGAATTAACTTTATAATGTGTTCTTAAAATGCTTTCAAAAGCATCAATCACTTGGACAAGTCATTGGCAACAGCGCACATTTCAGAGAGGGGTAACTGTTTCAAGGGTCCTATGAATTAATTAGTGATAATGGCCACCACCTCTAGAACACGGCCAACAAGTTTAATGATAGTGTTTCATGAGCCTCAGTGGGATCTTCAGCTTCTTGAATGGGATCCTTAGAGATTTACAGAACTGGAAAAAGCCTACAACAACCAGTATTTAAGTACCCAAGCATCTAATCTGTTTCAACTTCCACAGGGGATTATTCTAATTTTCCCAGTGATAGTGCTGATAGACCCTAGAATAATACTCTTTTTTTTTAAAACATAAACAAATTAAAGGGATTATTGTGTCTTTTATCTTATAATCAGATTCAGCAGCTGAATGTTTGTTATTAAAAACAGTGTAATTTCAGTTTGGAACAATCCACATTGTTGTCCATGAGAAACATCTGTGTGTTCTGGCCTGATGTATACAGTATATGTCTTAGCAGTTCTACAAACAGATATCTGTTGGAACCTTTAAGAAAACAAAAAGTGCATGTAGAGACATTCGTAAAGAAGATTTATTATTATTCACTGGCAAATTGTTAGATTTTTAAATCCGTAGTTTATTTATTTTAAAAAGACATTTCTACTGACGGGAACTCAGTATGTCACTAGTTCATTTGAGGACTATGTAGAAAGAAAGTCTCTGATTGAAGTTACAGCAGATACAGATCAAATATCAATAATGGTTATACAATGCATATTAGATCTAGTGCCGCTTGTGATATGTTTACACAGAAGTGTCAGTATGCAGTAAGACATGCAGCCTTAAATCACTTTACACTTCAAACTCAACCAAGTTGTATTCATATATTCAATATCAATGATATGGAAGTTGGTTTGTTAGGGTAAAAATAAAAAGTAACTAATGTGAGAGCATTTCTTATAATACTAAATATAGTACAGAAAACAATACAAAGTGCATATAATGGCTACCTACCTACAGAGTTGATTAGAAAACACTATAAAATAGTATGCATTATTTTAACAAAGTTTAAGAAAAACTTTTTCATTATATGGTATTCATCTGTAGTTGATTTTAATATAGGTAAACTATAACTTTTGTGTTTTGGTGTATTTTTGTCACACACAGGGCTAGAAAATAATGAAACATTTTCAAAGAATTTTCATTTTAAATGTTTTTATTTAATGGACAGCATATAGTTTATTTTAATTAGTTACTTTGGGTCTTACCCACTGGGCATTGACATTTCATTTAATTCATCTGCCATGTGCATACATTTCTTTCCTTAGATGTTATTTAAAAATAAATAAAATATGTACCCATTTGAAGATGATATTTAATAAATGCAGTCATATGGTCTCTTAAAAATAGTAGATAGCTCTCCTTGGAGATGACCACCACTACTAGAGTGATTGCACAAATAAAACAAATTGTTTTTCCATATAAATGGCCGGGAGTATATTGCATGTGCAACAGTCAGAATGTGGTAATCATTGCTGAATTCAGGTGGCCTGATAGGGCTCAATAGTGAATATATGGCCACCACTGCCAGGGTGTGGTTGTATCCATAGACATATTTTTTGTTTCTAAGGAACAAATTATCTTTAAAACATTCAATTGAAGAAATGTATATAAATGGCAGATGAATTAAATTGTTTATGCCCAAATGGGAATGCCCCTTCATCACAAAAAGAACATAACATGTCTTTTCCCTATTGTGTTATGGTCACTTTGTACATGGTGCCGTTTTGTATTAGTGAAGGCAGAAAACAGTTTTCTTTATAAGGATTGGTAGCACCTATACTTTAGATTAAATGGGTCTGTACAATTTTTCAATTTTGGAGTGCTGTAAATCCTTATTTTTTGTATGTTGACCGGTTTGGTGTACCCACACTTATTGTTATCTGTGTGCTTTCCTTTTTTTCACTATATATATATATATAGAAGCAAAAAAGTGGCAGCACTCCAAGGAATCGTGGAAAAAAGTGTGAGGTTTATTCCATCTCTAGCAACGTTTTAGCTGTTAATCAGCCTTTGTCAAGGCTTGACAAAGGCTGATTAACAGCTGAAACGTTGCTAGAGATGGAATAAACCTCACACATTTTTCCACGATTCCTTGGAGTGCTGCCACTTTTTTGCTTCTATATCTATACTCTTTGGGTAAGAGTATTGGGATAGCACCCGTCTGAACCTTTTTTTCTTGAAGGCTGTGCTGCTTTGCAATTTTTGTTTGTTTATATATATATATATATATATATATATATATATATATATATATATATATACTCACCGGCCACTTTATTAGGTACACCTGTCCAACTGCTCGTTAACACTTAATTTCTAATCAGCCAATCACATGGCGGCAACTCAGTGCATTTAGGCATGTAGACATGGCCAAGACAATCTCCTGCAGTTCAAACCGAGCATCAATATGGGGGAAGAAAGGTGATTTGAGTGCTTTTGAACGTGGCATGGTTGTTGGTGCCAGAAGGGCTGGTCTGAGTATTTCAGAAACTGCTGATCTACTGGGATTTTCACCCACAACCATCTCTAGGGTTTACAGAGAATGGTCCGAAAAAGAAAAAACATCCAGTGAGCGGTAGTTCTGTGGGCGGAAATGCCTTGTTGATGCCAGAGGTCAGAGGAGAATGGGCAGACTGGTTCAAGCTGATAGAAAGGCAACAGTGACTGAAATCGCCACCCGTTACAACCAAGGTAAGCAGAAGAGCATCTCTGAACGCACAGTACGTCGAACTTTGAGGCAGATGGGCTACAGCAGCAGAAGACCACACCGGGTACCACTCCTTTCAGCTAAGAACAGGATACTGAGGCTACAATTTGCACAAGCTCATCGAAATTGGACAGTAGAAGATTGGTAAAACGTTGCCTGGTCTGATGAGTCTCGATTTCTGCAGCGACATTTGGATGGTAGGGTCAGAATTTGGTGTCAACAACATGAAAGCATGGATCCATCCTGCCTTGTATCAACGGTTCAGGCTGGTGGTGGTGGTGTCATGGTGTGGGGAATATTTTCTAGGCACTCTTTGGGCCCCTTGGTACCAATTGAGCATCGTTGCAATGCCACAGCCTACCTGAGTATTGTTGCTGACCATGTCTGGACTAATGCATATTCTCGAAAGCATTGGGAGTGCTTTAACTTTTTTTTCCTTCTTTTTCTTAGTACAAACAAATCTCAAATTTTTGAGTAGTTGCAAATAAGCTAGATTTTTATGTGACCTTTCATTATTGAGCTGCAACTCTTGGTGCATGAGTACAAGCAGGACTCGCTAGGGCGGGGCATTCATTATTTTGACTTTCTAACGGTTTTTATCATTTTTGTTGTTGTGCCTTATTTATGAAGTTTATTGATCCTTTTCCCACATTCCCTTTTTTTCCTCTCACAAGTTGCACGTAGCTTTGAAATCCAGACACTTTTCCTGCGCTGCTAGTTTCCAGACACTTTTTTTGGTGCAATTCGTGGCACATACTAAGAGCTACAAAAAGGTGGTCTACAGAGTTCTATTTCACCTTCATGAATATGGAGTAAGTTTAGACCATTTTTGGTTGTGCACCAATTTATCAAACCCTTGTGTAAAAATCTAACATTACAGTCTAAATTACATGATGAAATACATGAATTGCAGTATTTGTGTGCCAAAAACATGGACCCTGCACCAAAATTGATAAATGAATACATTTATTCTAGTCACATGTTGTATCAACTATCTGCAACTTTTTAAAATGTCACTGAAAAAGGTAGTGAAGTCGGCAGGGAGAAACAGGACAACCAACTATGTGCAGAAATCTTTTGATCCTCCAGACCAGGCAGCAATGTTAGACTGACATTGACAGGTCCAATTTAACCTAGGAAAATCTACCTAAGACTAATGAAACAAAAGAAAAAAGACAAAAAAGGTGCTGCCCTGTCAGGAAAACTAGAAAAAGAAAAGATAAATCTCCCACATTGTTTCTCTATTGGTCCTGTAGGTTTGGGGCTCCCAGTATTCATATCCTTTTTGGGTTGCAGAATGAATATCAGAGTATTTCTGGGTTTACTGCTTATTTTATTCATTGTGACTTGACATGCATACACACTAATATAGACTGCAATATTTGATTTGTAAGCTCAACTTTTGTACTTTCAGATTCTTCAGCAGCCATCAAACAACTTCTGTTCTTCACAAGTAATGACGAGGCTTCAGCCACAAATAACACATTTGTTTTATTAAATAAATGACTCAAATTAAAAGCAGATTCTTCTCGAGTGAAGTTCACAAATATGGAGCGTTTATATTGCACATCTGTCCTGCTAAAGGCTCACTGTTTACCACTGATGTGCACATGACTATTTCAGCATTAATGTTTGAATTATATTTGAGTCGTACTTTTTAACCTGTCAATGATGGATGATTTTGAAAAAGCTTCTGTTATTTTGCCTCATACAGAGCCACACATAGGCTGAGCTGAAATGGCAATTACAATGTATGGGAATGGTGGTTCGGAATCTAAAAAGACACCCTCTTTTATATTTACTCAACCACCCTTTTCCAAAGATACCCATGTGTTTTTGAAATTTTTATCTCTATAAATAACATCAAGTCCGAAGATTATTTTAATGTATAAGATAAAATAAAGCTTACATTTATATATAGTAAAAAGTAATTATCTTTTTTATATTTAGGTTTGGAAATCTCTTGGGATGGAGACAGTTTTGTAGAAGTAATGGCTGCTCCTCACCTCAAAGGCAAACTGTGTGGTCTGTGTGGTAACTACAATGGACACAAACGCGATGATCTTATAGGTAGCGATGGAAACTTTAAGTTTGATGTGGATGATTTTGGTGATTCTTGGAGAGTGGAGTCTAATGAATTCTGTAACCGCCCTCGTAGAAAGACTTTACCAGAGTTATGTCAAGGAACAGTAAAGGTTAAACTCAGAGCTCACAGGGAATGTCAAAGGTTGAAGTCCTGGGATTTTCAAAGCTGTCACTCAACAGTTGATTACGCCATGTTCTATCGGTAAGTTGACTTTTTTATATTCTTAGTAATGTATGCCAGGGTACACTTTATTCCTTAAGAATATGTTTTTGGCTTTGGTTGAGCCTTTTTTTGAACAAAAATCATAAGACTTGCTTACCAGGGTATCAGGAATTTCTTTGGTGGTTTTGCCAAAATATTTAGCCATATAATGATCCATCAGATGTCAACAAAATTTGCAGCTAACCAAGGATTTGTTCCTCATTAAATGATTCCTAAATAACCCATGAAACCTTATTATTTTTATGTTTAATGTAAAGAGTGTTATCAGCACAAAATTTTACATATACAAGATTTGTATACATGAAGGAGTACATGAAACAAGATGGGGACATTCATATTTGACTTTTAGATGAAAAACTTACTTTTTTTCTCTAGCTGAGTCAGCTGCACCATATTTATTAATTGTCAGTGCCATAATAGCGGAAGTTTTCAGACACTCACAAAGTTTTCTTTTTTGGGCACACAATTTAAGCGCTGCTTGGGAATACAACACTTTTCCTCTACATCTAGTCTTTAAACATGTTTTTTGGTGCAAGATAAATTCTGTTTCACCTAAATGATTGTAGAGACAACTCTAAACCTTTTTGGTCCTGTGCCAAAACATTGACACCTTGCACTTCAATCTAACATCCCATTGAAAATTATAGCACAATTTGTGAGACAAAAACACGGACCCTGCTCCCAAATTGATAAATGCCTGCAGATATGTCTAGAGTTTCATATCTATAGTCAGGCACGGACATCATTATGTGACTTTTATACTTATATAACACATTTTCAGAAAGATTCATGTACATAGACTTCACTACCACCATATTAAGCTTTTACTTATCAATGATGTTTTTTTGTAGACAAAGTCACTAGAGAGCACCAGAATGGTTATGGGTTGGCTTTCTTTACATGATTTAATCATTTTTATTAACTTTTCAAGTTTTCATGGTCTATATTATGTTCCACTATGCATTCTTAAAACCCCTTCAAACAACATGTTCTGTCAGAAAAGATCTTTTTGAAAAAGGATTTTGGTGTTTTCATGTGGTCTTCACAGCTTCCATTACTAGGCAGATTTCCACAAGGCTACTGTTAACTTTAGAGATGAAAAATGTTTCATATCCTAATCATTCACGTCAAAGGCACTGAGTAAAGTATCATGTTGCTCTTAAGACCTATAGTTATTTATTACATCACTTTCCCAAGGAAAACCTCCTTGTTTTCATATCACTCTTACTTGGCCACTGACAAAATTTTCATCATTGGCAGCATCTACTTTTTCCTTTATTACCACTTTTTTCAGCATAAAAGGAAGACTTGATTTGCTTTGTTGAAGTAAAATAGTGAAGGAAAGATGAAAGAGTGAAAGTTTTTATGGTTTTTCAATGCCACAGGATATAAGAGGAGCATGCTATAAAATGATATAAAATTACAAAATGATATATAATACCATAACTCCTATAATTATCCAAAGTTTAAATGAAGCGTTACCTTTGTGCAGATGGTATCATTCAGGGGACCTGAATAATGAAAAAGTCTTACATATATTTCGCTCTGTTCGGTAACAAGTACCAGTCCTTCCAAAACACGCTCGGTATTTCAGTCCAGTTACTTCATGTATGTCTGTATTTCCTTACTAAATCCTTACTGAAACCTCAGAGTATTAGAGGTGACAGCATCATTTCTGCTTTATTATGTTTCAAATTCATTTCTTTTGAAACATATATCCAAACCAGAGAGTTTTCGTGATCTAAAACAAAGATGCCTCAGACTAGGATGTCATTAATTGATTGGTGGGCAAGGACATCCGCAGCTCATGTTTTTCTGTTCTACTGAAATGAAGAATGGTTCTCTAGAATGATTCTTTACTGATCACTTGCTTCATTATCTGTATTTATGTAAAATAATTTTCTTTATCATGGTTAGTTTATGTTGTACAAGTCATTATATACAGCACCCTGAATGAACATGACTGTATCATATAGAGAGTCTAGGAAAAGTAGCTTTCAGCGTTTCAGAGTCAGGTAGATCATGCCACTCCTATTCAGAACTCTTTTTCTGATCAGAAATTAGCACTAACTATGTTTGGGGCAAATCTGTTGCTTATAAATATGTGTAGAATTAGTGTGCTGCGTGCTGGGCGTTGTAAAGTCAGACTATTCATAAAGGCAGAGATAAGTACATATAAATGCAAATATCAAGCATAAAAACATTTATTAGTGTTCAATAACAGATAAAGGTATGGGGACAACGCGTTTCATGGAGAATTTCCCCTTCCTAAGGTCCAATAGATTTTTTTGGATGTCGTTCTGGCTGTATCCTGGGGTAGGTGTAATATCCTTATGAATTTTATGAAATCGGCTAATAATGACAAACTGCGTTGATGAACTGTTATGGGAGTAGCGATACGTGATGATGAGTTGATATGTGGTTTACCAGGGCGGGAGGCAAGTAGCCTTATTGTAATAATGAACAATGTCAGAGTAAAGGAGACCATCCAGGGCAGCAGCAGCACAAACAATGTGTTACAATAAGGACCTATTGGACCTGAGGAAGGGGAAATTCTCCCCGAAACGCATTGTTCCCATACCCTTATCTGTTATTGAACACTAATAAATGTTTTTATGCTTGATATTTGCATTTATATGTACTTATCTCTGCTTTTATGAATAGTCTGACTTTACAACGCCCAGCACACAGCACACTAATTCTACTAATCCACTAAGCAGCGCGATATTACATCCGGTTATCCTACTACTAACCTGTCTTACATAAGGAACTCCTTCCTGCACACCGGAATCTGCAGCAGCTCACATTTAATAAGTCACCAGGGGCGCAATTTCCCTTCTATATCCAAACTCGGTAGTCACCATTTAATCCCCTCTTACTCAACCCTCCATTCCCATGGTGCGCTGTGTCCCCTTATAACAAATTACACACTTATAAATATGTGTCTGAGTATGTATTGCCATGTGTCATAAGTAGACATAAACCGACCCCTGGCCAATCATACTGTAGCTGTGACTATTAGCTAAGGGGGTCAATTTGACAGATCCGCTGCACAGCTGCCAATCTAGCAATATGTCAGGGTCATGCGGGACACACCTTAACCCAGATCTGTACTTAAACTCCCCTCATCTCTAGTCATAAGTATATAGACAGTAGAAAAAAGGTTGACAGTAGTAAAGCATGAGAAAAAAAGTATTTTCTATGAATAGAGCTAAAAAAATTTGACAAATTTGACATGTCAGCCAGAAATAGATGACAAATATATATGTTTTAGTAGTATTGCTTATTAAAGATGAGTATAGATGAGTGTATGTTTGTATCTTTTGTAACAGAGTTGGGTCCCCCTGAACATTTTGCTATGGGGCCTCCTTGCCTTAAGAATAGAAGGCCTTTAAGACAAAAGTAAATGTAGGCCAAAATTCTGGCAACAAGTAATTATTGAGGGGGTCTCCCCGTGCCTTGATATTCCTTCTAATACCATACCAGTGGCTCTTCAGTTATTTCCTTTGACCATTTTTACTCATTTGTCAAACATGTAATCAGTTCTGCACTGCTTTCTTGATATGTAAAAAGCAACTGGTTCAGAAATGTCTTTTACCTCATCAGCTGCCACTCAGCTATCCATAAAATGGCCACTAATGGAGAATCATTTACCCTAACTGTCAATGAACAATTGCTCTTCCAGAACCTTAAGATTGTATACTATGCATACTATCATAAGGTCCTGGAAGGTGGATTGGTCATGAACAGAGCTCACAAATCCATCCATCTGCTCCCATTCCTATGCATGAAGTGGCAGCAGATAGAGGGTATCGTGATGAGGTCAAATACATTTCTGATCCAGGGGCTTTACTTTACATATCAAGAAAGCAGTACCCATTTAATAGATGCATGTTGGCAAATTACCTAATATCCTGCCCCCGCCACATTTACACAGCCACTACAAAAAAAAATGAGGTAAAGTGGACAACCCCTTTAACATCAAATAGCCAAATAAGGAGTCCTTGGTTTCTTATTTGTATTGTATTCCAAGTCTTTTTTTTTACCTGAAAACCTGCCACATAAGTCACTTACGAGTATATTACCATAACACATTCCGGTTGTTACAGAGAATGCACGCATGATTTCATGTGAACATGTCTAGGTCTGTAATGCAAACATGTAATAGTTAAGTAGACACAAGGGAAGGGTAGAAACAGCTGCTGTTTTTTTAGTGTTTGAAATTACATTTCTCCAATGTAAAACTTGTGAAGATGTTCTACAAGCTTTTACATTATCACCATATGGGAACAGATAGTTAAATGTGAGAGAGCATTAAAGGAAACAAACTAACAGATGTGGATACTTACGGCACATCCTGACTTTTTCATATTTGTATAGAATTAATTTTGTATCAACTGTGAATCATTAACTTTCAATTATAGGAAAAAGATGAAACTATATCACCATGTTTGACCCTCCAGGTGCATGTAATACAAGAGGTATTGTAAAGAAAGGGTCAAATGTAGTTTGTAACTAGAGTATTAGCTAAGTAAGGATGGGCATATAAGATGCAGGCTTTCCTATGAATGTTCACATCGGAAATGCAGTATAGATTTTTTACACAGGAAATAGATGGCATATTAAATAATAAGTGTGTAGCCACCTACTGTTTCAGGAACTAAAATTTGTGGCAACAAAGTACAGAATATTCCTTTTCTGGTGCATTGGAAAAGTGTATATATTATAGGATATTGATACTGACAACATCCAGATACAGCATGCCAATGTTAAAGTGAATAATATGTCATTGATCTTATCCTTCATAACTGTTTGTGATACGGTTTTAAAAAAGTGAGGTAACCTTCACATTACAAAGGATGGTTTCTGTTCCCTAAATCTGTATTAACGATTATAATGCTGTGGATTTTATCACCAGTGTTAACTGGAGCTAATAGCTGTCCCAGCATTTAAGAACTGTGAGCTAATAACTGTCCCAGCATTAAAAACTGCATAAAAAGAATGGGGGTCATTTATCTTAGAATTTCTCTTTTTTTCTATTATTTTTTTAGGCAAATTCCATATATTTGCGCTTACATTGTAACTTTTTTCTTTTGAGTTGTGCCTGACATATCTTTAAAATCCAGATGTGAACCTTTGAAAAATTCACAAAGCTGCAAATAAACTCCAGTCCTGACCAGACATAGGAAAATCTTTAGAAGAAATTTCAGCAAAATTAACAAAAAGTTGCAAAACCCCATTGACTCAGTTGCTGCATATATCAATCTCTAAGATAAACAAGAAAAGACACATCCGAATGTCCTGACTAAAGATAGATGACCCCTAATGTGTCATGACACATGACACAATGGGGAAGATTTATCAAGCCCATGGCAACTAATTACTGCTCAGCTTTTAATTTACCAGTGCTCATGAATATTTTAAAGGGGAGCTGTAATTGGTTGTCATGGGCAACTAAGAATATACTGACTTTTAGAAAGCTTGATAAATCCGCCCCAATCTTGTTATCCTAATTCTAGAAAATTTTGTATTACTTATGCAAATGGACTTGTTGCTGCACCAGGGTTGTGATCGCAGAGAGAAAACTGGTGCCCCAGATAACAAGACCATGCTTTGAAGATTCTTTGCATAAAGGTAATAAAATGTATTTAAATGCATCAAGTGGCCCCATGTAAATATAACCTTAGGAATCATATGAAAAAAAGTGAACAGTTCCCAATTAGATCTACCCACGACAGTTTTAGAAAACAGTTAACAAGTACATAACAAGTACATATGACTCTGCATATGTATAAATTTAACAGCCACCTGTTGAAAAAAACTTCTATTTATCTGTGACAACACTTCTCCTGGTGGTCCATAACTGTCATAGGGACATTACACAATAGGGACTAATTCACACAAATGCCCATATCCTGAATGACTTCTAACTGTGAACTGACTTGAACTCATTTACATTTATAATATGAACTGTAACATGCATTGGACAAGTTAGGAGCCAGTTTCTCATATCCTAAAGATTATAAATGATCCCATGTAAATGAATGTATCCTTAAATTGCATCCTTTCCAACTTGGACATCTTAGCCAAAGATGTAATTTATAGTATACACCTATCATAACAACAGTAAGCAAGTAATACAATAAATGAGATTATTTCCTAATATGTTAAATATGTTACTGGTTTCCTGAATTTCTAATCTTGTTTATAGGTTTTTAAGTGCCTCTAAATATATTAAATTAAGCTTATGATTCACGGCTGCTGCAAAAATTGAATTTAACCGATCAGTAAGTAAAAATCTACAAATATTCTGCTTTCCACTTCTTACCATTTGATGAAATACAGACCCACAAATACAAGTGATGTGTTTATTCAAATTCCCACCGCAATACAATGAATTCCCAAAAAAGTCGTTTCTGGTCCAAGTTGTGATGAATATCAACTCCCCTAATCATTTGGTAGTCATAACAAATATATACTGTAAAAACATTGTATGTAAAATGCATTACCACAAGATTAGTACAGAAATGCCTGTTCTTTCTACTTATATATATTTTCTCACATATTCTTATATTTTTTTCACCTTCATAAACTATAGAGTATAGTCACTGGGCTCGGTCAACCTATGGTATGGATCCTGTTTAAGGACTTGGTTTAAAGCCCATCCCTAGTTAAATCTGAGGTCAGGTTCACTTGTTCTTGGCACACTCAAGTCTTCAGGCAAATCTGCCAAAGAGGCACAAACCTGTGTGGTGTTAAAGGCCTTACAGTAAAATTAAGTTATTTTAAAATCAATCTACTATCAAAGTTCTGGTTCAGTACCATAGGAGCCAGTGGCATAACTAGAAGCTGATGGGCCCCAGTGCAAAGTCTGTGCCAGGCCCCCTGACTATAATGTATGATTTATAGTAATAGTCTTCTCATATGGGAAAGTGACACCATAAGGGCCCCCTAAACCCCGGGCATGATTGCAACCTCTGCACCCCCTAAAGTCACGCCCCTGATAGGTGCCTCATGGACATGAGTGAACTGGAATAAGAGCATTCAGAGCAGTTAAATTCCTATTCTGCCCTTCTACCTCCAAACTGCCTCCAAAGGGGTTTACAAAGCAGGGATTAAGCCTGGGTCACAATGTGTACACCTGTGCAGTTGTGTGTTTCTGTTAACCAAAACTTTGGCTGGATCCAAATATTATGAGAAGAATATATATTTCTTTTGTACTTCTTTATCCGAGTCTTCGGCTTAAAGCCAGCGGCATAACTTAAAGCTGATGGGGCATATTGCAAAGTCTGTGCCAGGCCGTTATTATAATGTATAGTCTATGGTACTAGTCTTCTCATATGGGAAAGTAACACCTTATGGGCCCACTTAGCCACTTGGTTCTGGCTGCAACCGTACTCTCTTCACCCCCTCAAGTTAAGCCTCTGCATAAAGCATAACTAACAAAATTGTATAAATCAATAGTGCAGATGATAATAGTAAACTTTTTAACATGTTTTTAAAGAAACATTTCCCCATTTCTTTCTTTTCCCTGCTAACTGCAGGAGAAAGAAGGAGCAGAAAAAGGCACAGGGGCTCATTTACTACCGGTCCGAACGCTGCACTTTCGTCAGGGGTTTCCTGAATATTTCCGTTTTGCGACGAATTTCCCCGGGTTTTTGGCACACACGATCGGATTGTGTGCACTGGCGTCAGCTTGTACGCAACAGAAATGGGGGGTGTGGCCGTCTGAAAAACCGTGGAATTTAAAAAACGAATTGTGTCGCAAGATCAAGCACTCACATGCTCCAGGAAGCGGAAGGTGAACTCTGGCGGACCTTGAAGCAGCAGCGACACTTGCAGGAACTCGGGCACACGATCTTAGTGAATCGCGGCAGACCCGAATCCTCGTCGGACAACGCACCGTGGGATCGCGACAGGACGGGGTAAGTAAATCTGCCCCATAATGCTTTCATAATGATGTATAGAACAAAGTTTAGTATTATAGCCTGCTCTATTGAATTCTGCATTAAAAAAAATATCTTTAAAGATTTAGTTACAGCAGAAATACTGTATACTGAAGCAAAATACTGCCCAGAATACTGCCATGTGAGAATGGCCATAGAGATAGGGCCAGAAGAGAGGAACATTCAAGAGCTTGACCATACAAGAAAATATATCTGAAAGGTTATCTGCACTTTAAGGGAAAGTTGAACACATGGACTTTATTAGCCTATGTACAGCATTAATTGTATAGAAGCCTATACACTTTGTACAGATAAGTTAATGATCATCACTTATCATAATAAGAATTATTACAGCATATTATGTAGTCTCCTGTGAAGCTCCGCATGTGACATCTGCTGTGGATCAGGTCTCATCCTGAATCCTGCACACCACATTTGTCCACTTATCGATGATGTCTTGAGTTTTTTTCCTCTTCACCACAATAATGAGAAAATGATTTTATAGTCTATGACACACAAATGTAAATCACTGCCAGAAAAATATTCTCAGATTGTGATGAGAAGCCTTGGATGGGAATTCAAAGTAGAAGGCCTTGCTTTGAATGTAAACCTGGTTCTTTGCAAGACCTGTTGACCTAAGCAAGTCTGTTTCCCCAGCCCTCCACACATTTGTGTGTGTTCACAAAATTTCTTCCAGCAGCCTGGGACTGAATCTGAAACACATAATTCTCTTTGTATCAAGAGTTATCACAGCTGTAACATACTGACCCAGTGCCAGAAGAATCACAGATGTGTCTCTTTCCCTCTGGATATAGCATAAAATAAGAAATAAGGCTGGAGGGAGATTTTCACAAGAATCTGACCAAGCTCTAGTTTTGGACAATGATGTGTTCACCTGGGATAGCCTCGGGCTCTGCTCCAGTCTTCACAACGTATGATTCTTTTCAGACCCAGGTACTTTTTCAGCCTCTGATTTCCTATATAACATACGGGTAGCTTCATTCTTGATAGAAAAACCATATGAATTGGCATTTGCGATTCTAGTAATGGTTAAAGAATCAGCAGCATCTGTGGAATGCTTTTAAAACCTTTGTTGTGCAACCTTTATGGGAAACTCAATTTACATTCAATTACATTCAATAATATATTCCAGAGCAGCTATAATAAAATAGCTATCTGGTAGCAAGCAGCTGGGATATGCTCAGCATTCTGATATGGCGGTAGATAAGATGCACCTGTAAGCATTAGTTACAGTAAATCTGAAATGGTTTCTCCCTTGGTGGCATAAACCTCATGCCATACAAGGCAGAATATATACTGCATATATATAACAAAAAAAATTAATAAACGTTCCAAGAAAAATATGAGAAATATGGAAGTGTCTTACACCACAAGAAATATTTTTCAATTTAAATGAAGTTAAAAAAAGGAGACTTTTCAAATTTCAAGCAGTCATCACAGAGATGGGGGTATAGAATATGTAGGGCAACCAAAATAACTGAAAATCAGTTTTTGCTGAAGGGTTTTCTTTAAAGCACATGGATGGGATTCATCAGGGCCGTAACTACAGCGGTAGCAGCCATAGCAGCTGCTTTGAGGCTTGCAGTGTCAGGTGGCCCCGTCATCCGACCTGACACAATAAAGAATGAAGGATGTGCACCATTATATCTATATTGTACTGCACATGTCCAGCATAATATGTATATAACATATACTGTGATGTATATATGCAGTATCTGTGATTTGTATATGGTGTCTGTATACACTGTATGTATATTGCATATGGCACTGTATGTATGTGTATATCCACATGAGTGTATTTATATGTAATTGTAACTCGCATGTGTGAGTACACTAATATGTATATTTTTGAAGTGGGAAGGGGGGGCCCCATGCAGTAGCCTGCTAGAGGGCCCTGTATCTCCTAGTTACACCACTGGGATTCATATAAATACCAACCAACATGCTGTGTGACTTTAGTGTCACAAAGCAACCCACAGCAATTGCATCGCAAGTTTCCCTAGCGTAAAGTAATTTTTGACAAAGGATTTGATTTGGTAAATCTGTGCCCACATGCCCCCATAGAGAGACATTTAGTTGCATTTGCTTTTACACTTCTTTGTAGTCTTTTAATTGTTCTGTATAGACTAAAATGGAGAATGACCGCATATATCTATCCACTTCTCCAATGTAGACAGATATGCTGGTCTCTTATTGTAGTATCTCTATTATGTTGGATTGTTGGACTGGCCAACAAGAATACCTGAGGATCCTCAGGTCCAGGCCCCAACCAGAGGCCCCAGAGATACAGCCGAACAAAACCTAATTTGGAGGTTAGTAGAGTCTATTTCCTGGGGGATTATGAAGGGTCGGCTCCCAGACCCTTTGGCACTTATTCTTTTTAATCATTTTTTTCCATACTAATGCATTACAGTATATTCAGTGTATGGGGAAAACAAATGCTGTAGAATAACTTTAGAAGTATTGACATGTTCTAGCTCTTTATATTTTTTGAATAAAGGATTTATCATAGTAAAGTGTCACCACACTAAAGACATTGCTGCATGAGCACAAAAATCTTTTACAGAAAAAAAAGGCGCACCACCACCTTTCAGCAGCAATATCTGTTTCTTCTGATCTGATTTTTCACATTAAACAGTCCAGGTCCCTTTAGCAAACCCTGCTATTTATTAACTTGACCTAACTTTTGAAAGTTCACATGGACGTACAGTAAGTAGAGAAAATTATGAAATAATACATCAATTTTATTAAAGTGTAACACAGACGTCTATGAGTCACATTTCATGATTATGTAGTAAATAAGAATAGGGAATTCATAGGGATGAACCCAAAGTCAGTCTTCAACCTATTTTTATTCTGATAGTTCGTATGCAACTGCCATCAAAATTAAGCATGAAAAACCAGGGACTGTAACTGTGGTAATCTCCTATATTTGTTATCGCCTCCTTCCTTCAAAAATCAACTTGTAAAATTATGCTAAAGAGCCAGGTGAGTTCTGAGGGTGCTTTGACTTCACAAGCTGTTACATTGTGTAAAAGAATATCTTACCCTCTTCCCTGCTCCCTCAGTACTTCCCCCTCTCTCTACCTTAGAATGGGTGTGGAGAAATACTCCTGTGTACAGCCTGTGAAGCTACAGCACGTAGAGGCTCTGGTAATGCTCTTTAGAATTGTTCTGACTCATTAGAATAATTTAAAAGTTTATTTTAAAGGAAAGACGCCGTGGACAACAAGATAACATTAGTTGTGGTGCCTGGATCTATGAGTAAGTGCCCCTAGTTTATCATTCTTGATTTTGATGGTATTTTTTTTTAAAGAATTTCTTAACATTTAAAACCACTTTTTTAATAGTGCAGATGACCTACATGGGACCTGAATCCAGGACCCCAGTACCCCAAGGCTGTAGTGCTAACCACTGAACCACCCCTACATACTCACATAGATGTATTGCTCTTTTTTCATCTGAATCTGTCTTAAAGAAATCAATTTTTCCACCAAAACAGGCTTTTAAAAATATGTGGAACTGCTAAGATTTAAAGCTGGAGGTATCCAGAGATTCCTGGAGCAAAAACTACTAAAAATCTAGTGTGTCTTTTGATTTCATTGATGGAAATTCATCAGAGCTGTTTTGTGTAGCACAGGCCATATAGTTCAGTTTATAAAGTTCTAAGAGATTTACATCTGTAGTATTAGTCTACAGAACCAGATTCAACCCTTGTCAATTAAATTCTTCTCAACTTATACAATCTATGTGCAAAGCAAGTGCAACATCACAGATGCCTAATTTTTATGTTTCTCTACTTACATCAGACCTCTTTATTTGTCTTGAAATCTTTCTTCTATAACAGTTTGGTGCACAATGTCCCCCAGGAATAGAATGGAATTGCTGCCAAACTGCCTGTGTAGACCAAGGTCCTTCAGGAGCTCTGCCTAAGCTAAGACAACAGACCTCAAGTATTTCATGCGTTATGTAATTTGGATTTGGATTTAGGTCTTAAGGAAGTTAAGTGGAAATATGATACACCTCCAGGTGCTTTTCCTTCCTTTTGCTGAAAATTTTGTGTTGGTAGTGGCAGTACATCATTGTTCTAAAATATATTTTCAAAATGAAATCACCCTGAAAGATTTGTAATATATTTATGTAGAACAAGTCATCATAAAATCTTGTTGCTTATTACTACTTTAATTAGAGCTCTGACCATTGTTGGTCGTGGACTGTAACATCTGGCCTCTCAACTATTATAGAGAGAAAGATTCTTCATAAAACATTCAGGCAGGCATTTATCAATTTGGACGCAGGGTCCGTGTTTTTGGCACACATACTATAATTTTCATTGGGATGTGATATTGTGGCGTAAGGGCTTAATATTTTGCCGCAGGACTGACTCCTGAGGTTTAGAACTGTCTCCATATTCATTAAGGTGAAATAAACTCCATAGACCAGCTTTTTGCTGCTCTAAGTATGTGGCAAAAAATTTCAGAAAACTAGATGCGCAGGAAAGGTGGCGGATTTCCAAGTTATTCCAAAATTGTGTGCCCAATAAAAAAAAGAAAACCATTTGTGCTTTATGGCACATTTCATCTACAATTATTAGAAGTATGTTTTTCAATCTAGAGAAATTGCATTTATGCTTGTATGTGTACAATTGTCAGTTTCTATTATTACAGTGAGATCTCAACAACTGTTTTAAAAATCATGTATCAAAGTCATGGACTAGTGGTCCTGTAGAAAGTTAAACACATTATAAGAACCCACTGCTGAGATGATCACAGTATGAGTTGGCTTTGCGAGGCCCAGACTTTCATTGACCAGATTGCTTGGTTTATTATTACACTACAAGACTCCAAAGAACACACAGAAAGAAAGCTCATCATAACATCCAGTTCCGTATGTTGTAGCAAAGTGTTCACTCTCTTCTCTTCATGCCATGAATCTAGTGTCAATGTTTTCAGTAAATCCCTACTTCCGATCAGTTGATATCCGGCAATGAGTTCCAGTGCATGTCAGGCATCACATTCCCCACAGTTTTCTCTACAGATGCTTGTAGGGCCTTCCTAATTTTTGAGATCTTCACATAATATATTTTTCTCTTGGGACACCAAGCAACAGATTTGGGAATATAAGCCTAACTAGACATGTAAATTGATTAGGAAGTGTGTTACTCCATTGGTGGTCTTCATGCCAGTTTCCTGTCTAACAAAATAAAACAAATCATTCTACCATGGATAGTACAGTATGTGCAAGATGACATTTTACACAGTTTGCGGTATGAAGACCATAAGGGAATGTTCTACAGCCACATGCAGATTGACTCTGCCAATATATCATATGTCATTATATATGCTTTATTCTGTATATACCTACAGTTGATTTGTTGACTCTCTGGCAAATTAAAGGTTTAGAAAATGTAAAAGGTAAATTGGAATCATTATTTGCTTATGTCCTTCTACCCTCTCCACCATCTTAAACACACTAAACATTAGAAAAAATCTAAGTGACTTCTAATCTAAGAAAAACCTGCATACATTTATTTCACATACGGTGGGTCTATATTATGTAGTCACAAAAGGTCTGACACCCAGCTTCCGTACAGATAAGTTAATTGTAGCTACAAACAGGATGGAACTAGAAGCAGACTTCAGTATTAATAATAAGTCTTTAGATAAGGACTGTCACCTATCCTGACAGGTTGGATTTATAAAATTTATAGTATACAAGCAATATGAAAATTCTTCCGCTTTGTTTCTCATAAATCTGCATTGGGCTGTCCATCTGTTATTCCTCATAGACGTTTATGATTAAGTTGACAACTGGGTGTTACCAGTTTGGGTTGGTGGATATCCAATCAGTGTCTGATAATGCCAAACTGTGCATGGGAATTGGGAATGGTAACTTCTAGTTGTCAGTTGTTCTTGAATTTCTAAGAGTAACAGGGGAATAACACATCCCTGGTTCTAAGAAAAGGTTTATAAGCATTGTTATTTCATGGCAAATGCAAATAATTTCTAATTTAAAAAAAAGCCAAGCAGGTAGAGCATTTAACAGTTTGATCTAGAAGTAGTTAGTCGGTGGTAGCCAGAGTAATATCGAGGGTCAAGGAGTGGCCTCTAATGACCTATTTTGTAATAATAATAAATCTTTATGTAGAGTCATTATATGCTAATGAAACATGGCTATACAGAGGATTAACATGGTAATATATAACAATGGAAATGAGGGCCCTGCTCACAAGAGCATACCGTCTGTTGTATTCAAGGAGCCTGGAAATCCCTTTAACTGTTATTAATAATTTTAGAAACCTAAAGCTGTTTCATAACATTCGTGTTGACCATAAAGAGAAAAACATAGGAACAGCTTTTGTGCATATATATTGGTCTTGAAACTGAAGTCCCAAAGATTGTTACAATAAATTTGTGTCACTAGTAAAAAGTTCCACCGAGATAGAAAAAAAATCCCTCATTAACTATATAGTCACTTAACCCCTAGGCGCACCAGGACGTTATAGTACGTCCCGGTGGCTAGATACTTAGCGCACCAGGACGCACTATAACGTCCTGCTTCTGGCACCGGCTCACGAACGGAGCCGGTACCAGAAGCAGCGGCTGTCAGCTGTCTAGTACAGCTGACAGCCTGCGCTAACACCCGCGATCGGAGCCGACTCCGATCGCGGGTGTTAACCCCTTACACGCCGCGGTCAAGCATGACCGCGGCGTGTAAGGGTCTTCCCCCTATGGATCGGATCCCCCGTGCCGCTTACCGGGGGATCCGATCCTCTCCTGGGCAGCTCCGAGGACTGGCATGTGCCCCGGAGCTGCCCGGTTTCCATGGCAGCCAGAACCCTTCCGGGTCTGACTGCAAACTGTCTGAGCATGCGCAAGCATGCTTAGACAGTTTACACTGCTCTACAATAAAATAGTATTGTAGAGCAGTGTATTGAACTTAAACCAGTGATCAGAGTATCACTGGTTTAAGTTCAAGTATGTAGAAGTAAAATTATGCAAAAACACTTAACACTACACATTATAATAAATAAAAAATAAATACATAAAAATATAAGCCCCTAAAATGTCACTTTCCCATAAAAACACTTAATAAAGTATAAAAAACATAAAAACACAAAAAACCCCCGCATGTTTGGTATTGCCGCGTCCGTAACAATCTGCATAATAAAACAGAATCATTACTGGACCCGCACGGTAAACGCCGGAGGAAAAAAATGCAAAAAACGTTCTGAAAAAAAGATAATTTTTAATTAATACCCTATAAAAAATGCTCTAAAAAGTGATTTAAAAAATTTTATGCACTCTAAAATAAGCCCACTAAAAAGAACAACTGTTCTCGCAAAAAATAAGCCCCTAACCAGATTTGTCAGCCAAAAAATAAAAAAGTTATGCATATGAATAGATGGTGATACTAAAATGAATAAGATTTTCTCCAAATTAGTTTTTATTCAGTACAATTGAATAAAATACACAAAACCCCCACATATTTGGTATCCCTGCGTCCGTAACAATCTGCATAATAAAACAGAATCGTTATTAGATCCGCAAAGTGAACCCCGTAAAAAACAACCTCAAAAAACTCTCTCTGAAAAAAAGATGATTTTTTATTAATGCCCTTTAAAAATGCTCTAAAAAGTGATTTAAAAAAGTTACGCAATCTAAAATAAGACCACTAAAAAGAACAATCCTTCTCGCAAAAAATAAGCTCTTAAACAGATTTGTGAGGTGAAAAATAAAAAAGTTATGCATATGAAAGACGGTGATGCTAAAATTAACAACAATTTTGCCAAATTACTTTTTATTCAGTAAAAATGGGAAAAAATAAAAAATATATATAAATGAAGTATTTTTGTAATCGTGGCGACCCATAGAATAAAAATAATATACTATTTTTATGGTATGGTTAACGGCCAAAAAAAAAACACATAAAAATGTTCCTAAAAATTGACGATTTTCATTTCCTCCACCAACAAAGCTTTAATTAAATCTCACCAATTAGCTATAGATGCCCCAAAATTATGTACCAGAAAAGTGCATCTCATGTGGCAAAATAAATAAGCCCCTATAGGTCCTCAATAAAAAAAGAAAAAAATTATAGCCTGTACAATGTGACATAGCAAATCGGATCTGGATGGCGCCTCCTTCCCTTCTATGCCCGGCTGTGCGCCCATACAGCAGGTTACCACCACATATAGGGTATCGGTGTACTCGGGAGAAATTGGGTATCAAACTTTGTGGAGCCTTTTTTAATTTAATCCATTGTAAATGTTTAATTTTCCACCCAAAATGAGTGTATTGTGAAAAAATATTACAATTTTCAGACTGCACCTCCGTTTTGTTTTAACCCCTATAAAACACCTAAAGGGTTAACAAACTTCTTAAAAGTGGTTTTTCATACGTTGAGGGGTGTAGTTTCCACAATGGGGTAATTTATGAGTCTAGCTATTATTTAGGCCTCTCAGTGTCAATTAGAAGTTGAGCAGGTCCATCTAAATACAGGTTTTGGTGATTTTACAAAAAATGTGAAAAATGATACCTAAATTCTGAGCCTCAGAACATTCTAGTAAAATATGTGGAATCTTAAAAAACCATGCCAACATAAAGCAGACATTTGGGAAATGTAAGTTATGAATTTATTTGGGTGCTATGACTATCTGCATCAAAAGTAGAGAATTTAGAACGTTGAAAATATAGAATTTTTCCAATTTTTTGCCAAATTTTGTTTTTTTTCATAACTAAACGCAAAAGATTTCATCCAAATTTTTAAACTAATTTGAAGTACAATGTGTCACGAGAAAACAATCTCAAAATCCCCTGGATTTCTCATAGCGTTCCCACGCTATAACCACTTATAGTGACACAGGGCAGATTTGAAAAATGGGTCCGCGTCCTTTAGGCCAAAAGATGCTGTGTCCCGTAGGGGTTAAGGGCCAATATGATGAAATGTAAGAATTTCATATGCTCTCTGGGAGTGTGGAATAGAGAAATGCTGGCAGCTGTAGAGTCAGAATGAAATGGAGTGCTATGTGTGTGGGCTTCCACAAAGTGGACCTCGCCTGCTCTGTCCTTCCACCGAGATGTCCGCAGCTCATTTCTATTGTAATGTATTCGTACAGCAGTGTAACTTCAGTATTTTCATGAACATAATGAAGCTGGAATTAATATACAAAGTTAATAAAAACTTTAATAATGGAACCTCCTGCAGCTAGAGATGACAGATGTCTCACACATCAATCTAATGACATGTATAGAAATGTATTACTAATGAGATGCAGGGGTAGACTGTATAGAATAAGATGATACATTTCATACACAGGGATACTTAAGAAGTGTCTGCACCACAAATGTGTCACATGCGACACTAGACACCATGCAACACAAATTAGGGGGCGTTCCGGTGCTTAGTCGAACTGTGCGCCAGATTTAACATGCAAAGTCTGTTGCACGCCTTATGTTAAAGGTGAACCAGAAAAAAGATGGTGAACTATGTGGGGCCACTGCAGGGAAGCGGCAGGTTCATGATTTCTGCACGTTCTGGCGCACTGAGTACTTTTAGTGCATTTTCCTACATTCTTAGTAAATGTTCCCCACAGAGTTTCAAAGAGTCTTCGGTGTAACGCTATAATGTAACCTAATGAATAGGCTGGACTTCTGCCTTACAGCGTTCTCGACAACACATAAAATGTAACCAAATTACTGCAATTTCAGACACAATAGTACCGCAATCAGACACTAACTTCTGCTACACATCAGTGTTTGTTCATCTGTATTTCTGTTTCTTGGTGGGAACAAAAGAATAAAAAGGAACAACAAAAACTGAGAACATAAGATCCTGAGAAACCCCCTTTGACCATTTGGGACTTGTGTGGTACCCCTTATGGTACTTTTCATTTTGTATGTTGGGCTGCCATTTTATATAGATTCTGCTACATGTGATACTAACAGAGACCCTGATGCAGATGTGACAATGGCTTAAAAGGTCTTTTTTTACATAAGATTATCGTCACATGTCTGTTCTTACCACTAGAGGGCAGCAGTGACTGAAGCAGACTGGGCTGAATGTTCATATAGTTCTTTGATAAATACAGTTTCTATCTTATTGTATTTTCCAAATGATGTTCATTCTTTTATTACCATAATGGTCAACAGTGCTATTGGTTATAATAATTGATTCATTTGTAAATTTCTTTTAGCACATGCACTTTCACAGAATTACAGGGATTGCAGGCACTGGTATTTGAAGGTCTTATAAGCGAAAATTACCTTCTTCCAAAGGCTACTCTATGCTTATACTTTATTGATTATGTTTAAATGCACTGCCACTCAGCTTTCTCCGACAGCTGAAAGGCAATCCTCCCAAGTTATAAAGCAATACATAGTAATCCTGCATTTATGCGCAATAAGACATACAGATGCCACAGCGATTTATGTAGCTAGATTTTATACTGATTATACTACTTTTTTTTTACTTTTATGTTCTTTGTAGTAAACATTAATGACCCCATAGTTGTATAGTTTTTCATTTTAATTAATAGGGTATACTGTATAAAATAATATATAAAATATTATATACATGTACTAACGGCTGCACTATTTAAGAGTTGTAGTGATCTTGAAAGGGGTTTCCAGTTCCAAAGTTATCAATAACCTATCCACAGGTTAGAGCATTCACAGGTATCAAATGGAGCTGTGAGCTGACAGCTCTGTCCATAGTGGTTGTCCCTTCTAACCAGAGTTGTCACTTCCATTCCATTAGAAAAGCCCCTTTAAGTTGATGCTTACCTGCAGATACTCAATGATTCCAGGCTACTGTCCGTCAACCTCTTGGTTATCATTTTCTTTACATTGAGTGCCCATAATTCTGACACATCCTCTGGTATTACGGTTGGCTGCTCCAACCCTATAGACAGCACTATACTTTCACTTAAACTTAGCAAATAAAGTTATGAAAAGAAGATTACAAAATGTAACTGAACATCAAATATAAACCTGGGAACCACTGTTACCATTGTGTTCTGTAATGCTTTCCAAAAAGTCCATTTGGAGCAATATGGCTTGAAATGCCTTGGAGCATAGGTAACTGGCCCAATTATCTATTTCTTACAAAGAGTTTATTCTTCTGTACAAGTCCCACATGGACAGTGCAGCCCTGGATCAGGTTACTGACACAGAATAGTTTCTATGCAGGGGCATAGGATCAGGTGAATGGAAGCCAAAGAGTAGTAACCAGTTTCAGAACACAGAGCGTTGCAGCCAGCTCCATTCTCAGGGTTAATTCCAGTGCCAGCTGATCAGTGGGGGTGCCAAATGTCAGGCCAGCGCTGATCTGATATTGATCATCTATTTGTAGATAGATAGTTAGCACCTCTTGGTCTGGAGTGTGCACCGGGGTAGGGATCCTACCCTGCAAACTTTGTAGAAAAATAAAGGCTGTGCACAACGTGGTATTGAATTCTTATAGTGCACAGTGACGTTTTGGCCCCCCTGGGCCTTTGTCAAACCCGCTTGTAGTAGTAGTATAGATGCGATCCGAATTGTACAGCTGCACACTCTGTATGCATGAGAGCACACAGTGGCACCATTCGGGTCACATTTAGACTAATATTATATATGTGTTTGACAAAGGCCCAGTGGGGCGAAACGGCACTGTACACTACTGTACTCACTATGAATCCTAACAGCATTTTCTACTGATATTGATTATTAATAGTATCAATAACCAATCACAACCACATGGTATACAGGAATAAGATGTCCATGGTCTGATCATTGTATACTGAATACATATCATGTCAAATATACAGTACATACGAGCAATCTGTATAAAGCTATGCATTTATCAATGCTCATATCCATGCATAACATTAACCATTTTCTCTTTGTCTTTTGTCTCCTCTAGGTCATGTGTCACAGATATGTGTGAGTGCCCAGTGCATAAAAACTGCTACTGTGAATCTTTAATAGCATATGCCAGAGCATGTCAGCGGGAAGGTGTGAAAGTTCCCTGGAGACCTGAAAATAATTGTGCAGGTAATGTTATCAGCTACAGGATTTTTGGAATATATTGTGATTAGTCATTAGCGTCATTGTTTCTTGCGTCACCATGTTTTTCTTAGATACAGGAATAACTTTGATAAAACAGTGATCTACAGTCTAGTGTGATGAAGTATTGGAGTTTACAATACAAAATGTTTGCATGTCACTATATTTATTGGAAACATACTTTATATGTATATGAATGATCATAGTAAGAACATGTATTGGGAAAGATATTAATAAGCTTAATAAGAACTTCCTAATATTCAGATAATGGATCCTTTATAAGTGCAGGGTGTGTATTATAATTGCTATACTCAGTTTGGACCACTAGAGGGAGCAGAGTCTTTATAGAAGTGTAGTTACAGTAACATATTTACAAAGTAAAGTTTTCTAGTTTCATGTTGGGAATGTGAAATCCCAAAGTAATTGTATACATAAAGATAGTCCTCACCTAAATCATACGCTAAATTAAACTGAATTTTTCACCTCATGTCCTGCAGTTTTTCATTTACTTTTTTTAGTTCAGGAACTAAATCTCATATTCTTGGTGCTCCAGGGCTTTTCATTTATTAATATTCATTTTATGGTATTGAACTCTGGGGTTGAGGGCTGTTTCTTTTCTGGCATATAGATTGCAAGAAATAAGAGATTGAGGATCATATCATAAATTTCTTTTGGTTCTCACATTATTAAAGCAAATTAATCGTCTATATTTTCTTTATTAATTTTAAAGAGGACCTGTCACCACCCCAGACTTCCCAAACTGAACATACCGGCATGTAGGCGCTAGTATCATGATTCTGGGGCACTTGGAATTTTCGTTCTAGCCCCCTCCGTTCCCGAGAAATGCCCCCCGTGATCTGACGATTCCGAGGTCTGTATCGTCAGAAAGGAGGAGCTGCAGCACGGGTGGGCGGGGGGGGGGGGGGCAGTGAGTATGCTAAAATATTCTGACACCTTCCAATCAGCGTCGGATGGTGTCAGCTAAGAGACTCAGCTAAGGGTGAGGGCGCGCTGAGCAGCGGCTGCGCGCTCCCGGCATCATGTGTCTGCAGTGCCGAGTGCGTGCAGCCGCTTGTCCCTGGCAGCACACTGAACACAGTGTGATATCGCGAGATCTCGCAAGATCACGCTGTATTCCGTATACAGGTCCTCTTTAATGTAATTGGTAGATTTTTTATCTATTTTCTTTTACATAATTATGTGGCTCTTATTGACACAATTTAGAGATATGTTTTGCAGTGTACACAGCCAAATCCTGCAGAGATTAATTGACAATTATGTGTAAGAAAGTGTTGTATGAAGCGGATATATAGATATGTAAATAAGTTGTTGCCATTGCTCATTGATAATGAAGTCTATAAAAGAGGTGCTGACTTTATTTATATTTCTGCCTCTGAAGTAAGTGAACATAGTAGGGCAGAGTATACTCAGGTTACTGTATTCTTAGTCTTAGTGGTCATCAGGATCTGCAGGTGTTTAGCAGCTGGCAGAGGTTTTACCTTGTCTCCCCAGGGTACTCTCCATTTGCCATGCTTCCTGGTAACGATGGGATACAATATAGAAGAGCTAGAGACAACAGGAGACTTGTTAGGATGAGTTGTAGGACAATTAGTGATGTCCAATTACAAACATGCTGTCCAGATTCATATGAATGCCTTTATTGCTGTGGCTTTCATGTCCTGAGCTGATGTCACAGCCTTACTCCCTTCAGGAAATGCTGAGTGGATTTTAAAGATAACTTCATATATCTAGTATATATATTATATATATTAACCCTTACATCTCAAGAAAGTAAGAAGCCAGCAGCATGATACAGGTATCATTGGAATTGTTTGTCAGTAACTTATAGGGGTGTTCCGGTAATAAGCATTTAAAAATAATCTAATATTTAATTAGTGGCTATTTAAAATTTTGCTCCCAGAAAAATGCTGTGGACATATACCATAATTAAGAATTAATATGTTACTGGACCTTCAATAAATCCGTTCATTGTATTCCTGTGGAGAAGACACAGGACAGAAGATGGCCGCTGGTCACATGTCCATATAACATCTCCTGCTCCTGTTTGGGCAGGTTATGTGCATCACTATGTTTGCAGTGCATCCAGTATGGCCAGTGTTGTGGTGAGACACATCTAAAGTAATGTGAGGTAATGTGCAGTGATGACATTACATCATTACTATGGTAACAGAGCAGAACAATCTGTTACATCATCACTGGGAGCTGAGCAGAAGAGGGAGGAGGAGTTAGTGGGAACTGAAACTTCATGGGACTTGTAGTTGTAGAAAATTTTGAAGATATCCTCGCCTACTTCAGAAAGCCGATAAAATTTAGTGACTCATAAAAGCAAACTATTAAAGCTCTGTTTTGTAATTAATGACAATGAGTTCTGTATTATTTATTTACTTAGCATTAGCAATAGCATTATGGATTTTTCTATCAGTCGTTTATATTCCTGGAATACGCCTTTAAAAGTTATGCTTTAAGCAAACTAGTTGCATTTGGCCTTATTGCAAAAGAAGGAAAGGATAGTATAAGAAATAGATTGGATAAGAAGGTGTGGGGGGAAATTGAGGACTGAAAATCAGACAACCCAATGCTGTCCTGTTCAGCACAGATCATAGTATTGGATTTTTACTGTAAATATTTTTTCCTGTATTTTGGAAATTTTGTGGTAAGTGGCTTTTTTCTCAGCATGAATGTTGTACATTCTAATAGGCACTAGGCATAATATCTTTATAGTGAAAGTTATTATGCAAATACCCTCCTTTGTATAAATGCCAGGGTAGAAAACTACCTTGTTTTGCTCAAAAGTCAAATCGCTGCGTATGAAGTAATTGGACAATTGTCAAACATTGTAAAGAAATTAATTGGTTTTCTGTAGCTTGCCAAGATCTGATTTATTCTAACAGTCCATGAGCAGAGTGATGCCAGCGTAAAAGATCACATTTGGCAATATGAAATACACAGATAATAAATACCACTGCCTCATGACCTCTTCAGTGATAGAATATAGCTCTGCCTACACAATATAAAATCCTGCTATAATCTGACATTTAGGAGTCTCTGAATAAGAAAGATTTTCAAAAATCCCATATCTTTATAACACATTTGCTTTAATGGGAGCCCTGTTTTAAATAGCATTTTATTGTCTAGACATGGATACATAGCAAAGTGGGCAGGCATCATTTTGGATCACTCATATGAATCCAAAATTTATGACCAAGTGTGAACCTTGCAGTGGTATAAGTTTTATATTACAGGATAATGATCATAAATGCAGTAGTCCGCAACATTGCAATTCATATGTTTGTACAACCATATACTCAAATCTATCCCTATTTGCAGCCATAATATTGCCATCACTACAAATCTATCTATACACTGCACCCTGGGCTCTTGATTTAGCTTTTTCCTTCAGCAGCAGTGACCATCTTCCACTCCCATAGTGGAATATATGACATATTGAAAACAGTATAAAGACAGATGTAAGCTTCCTGAATAAGGAAAAGAAACTGGGAAGTGGATGAATTTCAATACATACTAAAAATTAATTAAATATCCAAAGCACCTAAACTGTATTATGTTCCCACTAAGTCTACCTGAGTATCACTCTCTCTGTATAATGGCATGCTGACTCTTAATCATCTAAGGCTACATTCACACTGACGTATGCCCACATGTCTACGGCCAGGCGGTCGTACGTCAGCCGCAATGTAGAGGAGGAGGGGTGACCTCTCCCCTCTCCATAGCTATCCACGCCGCACGGCCCATAACAAGCAGAAAGATAGGACATGTCCTATCTTTTTCCGGTGTACGGAGGGGTACGGTGCCACACGTGTGCTGGTCTTTGAGGACGTCTAAATGTCCGCAAGCTAGCGGACGTTCATTTGTCCCCCTATGGTCATGTGACTGTAATCATAACTTGATGCAAAGGAAATTAAATTGCTTATGTGATTTTTATGTGCTCATAATTTCTTCAGCGCTGTCCTTACATCCATAAAATTACTGTAATTTTCTAACAAACTCTCAGCAAGTAATAAGGTTCCTTAAAATTCTGCATCTAAGGCTAAGTTCACACTAATGCTCAAACCTCCGTTCCTTACCTCCATTAAAAAAAAAAAATAAAGAACAGAGGTTTAACACATCAATTAAAAATCCCATTGACATCAATGTAAATTTTATGTCATCCACTATGTTCAGTTAGGCGGGTATCCTGTTCAGGGGGTGGCAGTGCCTTTTCTCCATTTGAGAAAAAACCCCATTTATAACTGATATTTGCTAAACTGAACATAATGGATGGTATAACATTTACATTGATGTCAATAACATTTTTAACTGTTAAGCCTTATTGTTCACATGTATTAAAATCCAGCAGGCTTCATGCACCCCTGAAAATTTTCATAATGATCTTACAAAGACTCATGCTTAAATATAAGATAACCTTTTACACTTTGCTGCTGTATCTCAGTGCTAAGCTGCCTACATAAAATCCCCACCACTCATCTGATTCTTGATCCCTATCGAAGGGCTAGCTCCAAACTCTATGTAGTCACTAGCCCTGGAAGTTGCATCTGTGCTCCTATCCCAGTGATTGGGAGCTGAGCTGCAGTACACAGCTTAGCCACTGCACAGAGAATGGAACTATATGGATAGATCATTAATATTGGGAATCTAGAAAACCTACTTAGCTGTACCCAGAATCCTTGTGTAGTAAATCAGCAAAGTACTTTAGGTCATGAACGCTGTGTGCTCATTATTTGGAAAGGTATTTTTAGCCTCCCATTTGTAAATTAGGAAATTTTGGACACCTGGACAAATTTTATGTCATGGTCCTGGATATTTTAGCCGGTATACAGTGTTATTTGTACTGTAGATCTGTGTGCTCTTCTGTAATTGGTTTCCAATTTCCTGACAGGTTCTCCTTCAGTGAAAAACTAAAAACAGATACAAATAGGGATTAGAAGAGTTAGGTCAGCTAAGGAGAGTATAATGAAACATAAGTGGGGTAATAAGTACATCTGTAGATCGGGTGACTTATAGAAAAACATGTACAACTGGCTAGGCCACTCGAGAGCTATATTGAGCTTTTTCAACAATTTTTATGGTTTGTTTTATTTGGCTTTGCAATGGCATTTTTCATTGCTAGAAGGTGTTAATTTTAGTGGAATTGAATAACAGCTCGTGCTTAAGTGTGCCAGTGGTCCCTTTCGGCTCCTTTTTAACAGGACTAAAACCATTTTTTCACATCTGCCTGATCGCACATCCACAGCCACTAACATCTGTCTTCTTGAAGCCTTTATTTCCTTTTCACCACATCCGACTTTATCCTGACAGCTGAAACACAGCAGCTTGAAGGATTCTCATTACTGCAATTGGGGGAGGCATAGCCGTGATGGATTCAAGATTTTCTTTTATTTCTTAAATTTTAGTTTAAAAACAGTTTCAACACATGTTAGTCCGTTGGCACACTACAGAGCATGAATGACACAGTCCTGGTACCAATTTAAGGGGTAGACAAATAAGCTTGTTTCCTGTACTTTGGGCTGTGGATCCTTCAAACTCCTCAATTATTACTACACAGTTTGATCATTTATCTCCAGCAGAATCTTTTCTTGTTCATACAGCTCGACATGATGCCATGTGCTTATTATTTCCAGATTTACTCAGGTTCTTAGATGCCTGTACATGCATAATTCAATGGATTGTGCATTGTGACTTATAGAATATTATTTCTGCTGCAAATATGGTGAGGAAAATAATATCTAAACCTTATATATTTTCATATAAGCACATAGGTGCTTCCTTGTATCTTTAAATGTATTGTTAACATGTACCTTACCTGCTAATATAGGAATCATCCAGGTAATATTTTTTATGAAAGGAATGGTAGACTCATCTGATGGAAGGATCTAGGGCTCAATGAAAGGAAGAGTAAAGGGTGGAGGAATACAGGTGACCCCCCCCCCCACTTCCTTCTGTATCTCTAACTTTCCACTATGGTTTCTGACTTTATGAAAGTTTAAGCCAGATTTAAGTAGTCCACCACATGGAGGGAGATGACACAGGAGTCATTTTAGTTGCATGACACTTTATGAAGAGGAGCACCACAAATTATACTTTGCCTTTACTGATGTGCCCTGGCATTCATTAAAGAAGCCTTAAAGGGAACCTGTAAGAGCTATATGCGACACTAAACCTCCAACAGGTGCTTATGGCCTGCTGGTTTAGTGTCCCAAATCGCCCATTAGTTTTCACTTCATGCCGGCAATGAAAAAAGCAAACTTGTGTACTTAACTTCATCCATTGTTTCCAGCCCCTGTGCAATGGATCCACTTAAAGGACACCTGTCATCAGGTCTGTGTCACTAGTCCTGTCACCACTACCTGTTGGAGCAGATCACAAGGATCCCATCACAGCCTTTATCTAGTTATTTCATACATTATTCATTGTAAAATCATCTATTTTTTATCATGTAAATGAGGCTGGTCACATGGTTATAGGCAGTGATGTCACCCCTGTTACCCCTCCCCTCTCCTCCCCCTGCTCATGTCTGTGTGTAATGTATAGTAAAACATTGCTAGTGTGTGTGCTGCATCTGCTGACATGCTGCATCCTCCTAATATGCAGGTGATAGACACAGACATCAGCTACACATGAATCTGACATGTTCTGCTGTAACATGGCTGCCTGGAGCTGCTGTATCTCTCCTATACACACACACACATGCACACACAGGCTGCAGGGGGCGTGGCCACCAGCACCTAGGAAGCACATCATTATACAGGCTGTCAGTCATGCACTGGGGGTGTGGCTGTGCCTCCCACTCATGAATAGAGTGGACAGCTTGAATATGCTAATGCTTCATTGGACATTTCACAGGTCATTTGCATACAGCTTTAGGACCTCATTGCTTAGGTTTACAGACATGTAGAGGGACAATGAAGGGATAGAGGCGATGCTCTCTAATGGCAGTTTATGAAAATATATTTAGTTTAGGGGGGTTATTTTGCATGACGGGTTCTCTTTAAGTACTGTACACCAGGTCTTCAATGTGCATGTGCTGTAGGTAGAGCACAAAAGCACAGCAACCACAAGAGATGAGTATGATGTACCTTATTTCTAGGTAGGTTTAAAGGTTTGTTTTTTATGGCAGCCATAGAGGTAGCTGTTACAGAATTTAGTGTCCCACATCACCCTGATGGGTTCTCTTTAAGCTTCTCCATGCGTAAGGCTGCATAAAAATCTAAAACAGCTTTCCCCATACTGCCCCCAAGCAGTGCTATCATGCATATTAACAGTGCAAATTATTCTGAGAAGGCTGCAGGGGAACATCTTACTTTCATATCTCACGCTACATATTAAAATTTTGTGCCAGTGTTGAAAGGAATTTGATGAGGGACCAAAGCAGGGGAATGGAGGCACCATCGATGAGCTCCAGGTGTAGTGAATATTTGTGTCTCACGTCTTCTCAGACTTTTGATTTTGACACAAGGGTTGATTTAAAGGCTGGTTTGTCACTCAGAATTTTGTAACACTGGGATCAAAACCTTATGATTTATTAATATCATCTGCCACTATAATTGTGCCAGAAGATTATAAATCTGTTGGGTCAGGGCCTCCCTCCAGACTAACATACATTTTTGCACCTCTCCATCCACTATTAACAAACGTGTAGAGCGGTTCGCAGAATGGAGAAGACCGATCTTTTTGTACAACTTGGGTTTGTGACCTTGTGAGCGAGACATGATAAATCAGTCACACTGTCTGTAGACAATTTTATTTATTTTTTTTACATTTTGGGTGGGTGAGGGTCCACATACAGAAATGTTGTTTTTTGTCAATCTTGCTCATTTATGATTTCTTTTTTCTCTCTCATGATGTAAAGACACTGATGGTGAAATGTGTGTAGGAATATGGTATTCAGCCCTTTGTGATCTCCCCCTATCATCTGTAACCATATTTATAATGTGTTGAGTTTAAATGGAACAGTAAAAGTCATTAGAACAAATGATGCTGCACACACACGGAATGATGTCAAATATACTTTATCACTTTTATAATAAGTATGTGCCAGATAGAACAAATGGTGTCACTGTGACTTGTGAGAGTGCATTCAATTACGTGACTGTGACAGAAAGCATTCGCTCATCGCTTTTTCAATGGGTTCATTTCTGTACAAAATAGAAATGGTTGACATTTTGAGAGTAATACACACAGAATTGTATTTAGATCAGCACCGCCTCTGACCTGCGTAAATCACACTTGCAAATGTTTCATTTGCTTTGGCTATTTTGAACATTAACCTCTTGTCGCTCCTGCAACTGTTCTATGTTCCCCTCTGGATCCCCTGTGCTCTTTGGCAGGGTGCCTGAACAACAATTTATTCTTTATAGCACCCTAGGGGCTGTTAAATTCAAGAAAGAAGAATATTCAGAACATGCTGACAGACACATTTGGTCAGACAAATCTTTATCATCAAAATAAGGTTTCTTTTTCTATGTTTGGCTTTGAAATGAAGATAGGACATAGCAATGTCACTTTAAAAAAGACTCTGCTTGTGCCAAATTCATTATTTGCATAGACTAGTTTTCACAATACTGAACTGAATTCATGATTCACGATTCACAAATTTTCGTTTAGGCGCATGTTTTGCTGCAAAATGACCCCAGTTACCACCTGGTGTAGAAATAAGGCAAAAACCACTACCAAATTTATCAAGACCAATTGTTCCTTAGTTGGACATGTGCACCAAAAAAAAGAACATCTAGTGACAAACACAAACAAAAACTGCATTATGAGACAAACAAAATAAACATAAACAAATACAACAACACTCGTACATAGACTCACTTGAAGAATTTGGATAAAACACAAATGGAATTGAACATAGAGAACCAATGAAAGACAAATTGTAATGATAAATTCCCTCCAATTAATTTTGTCAAGGAATAGTTTCCATAGTCTATGGGGCGCATTTACTAAGGGCCATGTGCTAGTTTTCTGTCAGACTTTGCATGTTCTTTTCAGTGTAAACTGCAGAGGTACTTAAAGAAGTGTCTGTGCCACATTTGTGTTACACGTGACCGTTTTGTGTCACGGCTGCTCTATTCTTTATGTGACACAAATTTCTGCACTGAAGGGGTGTTCTGGTGCTAAGTCAGACCGTTCGCCAGATTTATCATGCAAAGTCCGTCAGAAATGTGTTGCATGCCCCATGTTAAAGGTGCACCAAAATAAAGTGGTGCACTCTGTCAGGGCAGTGAACGGAGTGCCAATTTCCTGAAAAACATGCACCAGAAATAATGAATTACCTGCCCTTTGCACACTACACAGGAAACTTCACATAGTACAGTTTATACTGTTTTATGTAAATGTGGGCCTATATCTGGCACTACGATAATTCCTATTGAGACAGAGCCTGTAGCAAAGGAGGTGCTGTTTTAGAAATATATATATACATGTATATAGAACAGCAAAAAAAGGCAGCACTCCGAGATTTGTGGAAATCAGAAAAACATACTCATTTATTCACACGTGTCAAGGCTACGTTTCGGCTCCTTGCATCTGGAGCCTTTCTCAAGCTTGCCATTTGTGTTTTTGTGGAATATATATGTCGCTTTCTTCTAATATAGGACAACATGAAGATGTGCTTATACATTGCCATTAGAAGCACCCCGAAAACTCACTATTTATAGGATATGTTAACCCGCTGCTTGTTCAGCTACAGAACTCAACTGGTCAACCCATATGCATAGGCACATTTATTTTAGTCAAGAATAAATATGTTCTAAATGAGGAGATAAGTGAAGTCTACAAAACTACGGTGAAATGCAACATGCCCAAGAGTTGGGAAACCCCCAACTGATCCCCAAATGATCTACTAATGTTTAATTCAAATATTGCATATATTATATATGAATAGTATAATATGTCACATATAAACTATGCTGTGTATAACAAAAAACTTTAATCGGCAAATTGGGCGGGCAACTTGTTATAATGTACAAATGGCGCATATTAAATAAATAAAGAGATGTATCTCTCAATGCCAAGTTCTTTTTATTTAATATTCTACAGTTCTTTTGATCTTTTGATATGTTATCCAAGTACGTGATCCCCTTGAACCATTGCTTCTTTGTCTATATCTACATGTGCAGATACCTGTCAATATGCTTCTTCTCTGTTGTCCTGTACGTTGTCTCCTGCATGAGTAACACAGCAGCTCCATAAAGTGGTCCACAGGATCAGGTATATGTGTTTGATCACTGTGGTCCTCCCGTCAATCACAAGGGTGTCTTGTGTGCCTCTCTTGAATAGAATTGTTATCTTACATAGCCGCTGCTATTCTGTTCACTGTCTATTAGATCGCTTAAGCTAAATTGCTTCTCTGTCATGTGTATAGTGTAAGTGGGATAACAACTTCTTACTGCTGCTTATAGGAATGCTTAGAGATTTCTAAAGATCAGTGGTGGTCAAAGATCACAGACTTCAACAATAAAAATCTCCACAGGTGCATCTTTGACAAATTATAATGAATTTGCAACCCTTTTAATTTGTAACATATTAGCTTGTTTTGTGCCTTCTAATTATAGTTCTTTGCTTTCTTCCAGCAACCCAGTGTAAACATGGAGCGGTATATGACACCTGTGGTCCTGGATGCCTAAAGACATGTGAAAACTGGAATGAAATTGGTCCATGTACAAGACCATGTGTGGCTGGTTGTCACTGCCCAGCTAACTTAGTACTTCATAGAGGGAAATGTGTCAAGCCAGCACTCTGTCCCCAGCGGTGACATTGATCTTTTGTCAAAAACTTTGAAGCGCTAAAAGTTTTCTTTTAAAACTCTTAGTTAATGAAGGACACAAGTGTTTGGACACTAAACTTGTAAAATTATTACATGCTTTAAACATTCACACATGGACACAAGTGATTAATATAAATATTCTATATATAAATAATAATACAAAATTATACAACATTTTTAAGCAAAGAAAACCAATTTATTATATGTATATTTTTTGCTATAATGTTTATGCATTATTTTTCGGATTTTATTCTTTAAACTATTTGAACTATTGTATAAATAAAACAGATGTTTCTAATTGAATATTGTGGCATAAAAATGTCCTGGTCAGCCATCGGTCTACACTTTCCAAGAAGATATTTTTTGCAGAACCCCTTGCCAAACTGGATTTATTTCAACATTGAGATTGAATTTACAGTTAGAACTGGAAACACTCACCTCTGGAGATAAAGATTTGCCAAGGACCTGCTCATCTATATATATAAAGAAAGGAAAATATACAGCTCATCATAACTTGACTGCTGTGGTGACAGAATTTAATGAGCCTAAGAAATCCATGAATCTTTCCTTAATTCATTTTATGTGTTATGAAATATATTATATATAATATAATGTTATTTTTAGGAGATAAATTATTTGGTACCCTAAACACAATCTTACATTTATTAAAGCATACGTTATGTTTAACTATAAGCTGACATGCATATACATCAAAAATAAGAATATTTTTGTCAATTACATGACTTGTATTCTGCATTTTATAGCAAAATGTCTCAAATGCACTTAGCGTGAGATACAAAACATAATATTATCTCCAGCAGCTGTTGTCTGCCTGTGTCTCTACTCTTGACTTCTCTTTTCCAACTGTCTTCTCAATAGACTTCTATGTCCACATGTAACTTCATACTTCTGTAAATGGAGAAAGAAGTATTTTCTGTGATAATATATAGTACAACATTTTTAACTATATTTTGTTGTATTTAAATTGGATTGTTTTACTCAGAGTAAAAAGGTATATTATTTTATTATATAGTTTATTTTCTATTTTCAAATGATTTATATGTCAATCTACACAGTCTGTTGTAATACTAAAATTTTTACATATATAGAACTTTATTAATGTTATGAGTTAGGCCCCTTTCACGCGAATGTATGTTATGCCCTGGCCAAGACCCATGTGTTTGGCTGTAGAGGAGGAGTGGTGGGCACTGCTGGTGCTTAGCCATATGTACAGGAAAAGAAAGAGCATCAGCGGTACGGGGACAAACATGAGTGCTCTCCGTACCATGGCTGGGGGCCATAGGCGTCTATGGGGACCAATATGAGGCTGCAAATTGTGTGGCTGTATATTGGTACCCCCGATGTTCCTGTGAAAGGGACAAAACTAGCATTGTTTGTTATTCTTACAGTCAAAACTACTAGAACTGGAGCAGAAACCTGATCGCTATTAGGGTTGTATATTTACTATACTTGCAAAGAGAAGTTCACCAAGTTCAACAAAGCAATGCAAGTGACAGGTTAAAGGAAACCTACCACTTAAAAGTGGTAGGTTTTATACACATATACATGGCAACAGCTCAGGGTGAGCTGGTGCCAGAGCATATTTTTGTTAGGGGAACAAAGCCCCTATCGCAGATTTATAAGTTATATTAACTTATAACTCGGCGTACCGCACTTGGGCACGGCGCACCATGCACGCGCCCATGCGTGCGCCGGATTCTGAAGTGCAGGAGAGCTGGTAACGTCACCGAGCTCTCTGCCACATGCGCGCCTGCGCAACTTAGCACGGTCTGTTTCCCCGCATGGTGCGCCGTGCCCAAGTGCAGTGCGCTGAGTTACAAGTTAATATAACTTATAAATCTGCGATAGGGGCTTTGTTCCCCTAACAAAAATATGCTCTGGCACCAGCTCACCCTGAGCTGGTGCCATGTATATGTGTATAAAACCTACCACTTTTAAGTGCTAGGTTTCCTTTAAGGGAAAGAGATGTAATGGAACTCAATTCTATATTTTTGCATAACTGTCAATGTTATTTTGCTGTAAAAGGCATCTCGACTCTATTTAAAGTTCTCTGCTGTCCCTACTGTGACCTGCTCCCGAGGTAGGCTATTCCACAGATTCGGAGTTCTTATGGTAAAGAACTTTTGTCAACTATGGAGATTAAACCATTTTTGCTTCAGAAGAGGCCTCCTTGTCTGTGGAGTTGATTTAACATGGAATAACGTTTTAGAAACTTCTGGCTATTTATATAAATAAATCATGTCATCTCTCAGTTGTCTTTTCTCAAGACTAAGGCTTAATCCACACAACTGAGACAATATTCTTAGGTTTTTCAGAGCTGAGTACAATTGACATTAGTTTTTCATGGACCCTAGTGAACTATAGTCTATGACTTATCCATGATAAACAATTCAGACTAGGACATGTTCCATTTTTTAATGGAAAGGACACAATGTTCATTAAAAACCCTTGCAAGGATCCATTTAAAATGATTGCATTTATTATTATATATATAGAAATTATATATGACCGATGTGCCCAAGGGTTCTGTAGAAATAGGGCACTGGCACACATGCTTGTTCCACAATCTACTCTCTTCTATGAGACTACAGGAGACTAAAGTCCCAGTAGTCCCATAGAGGTGAATGTAATCATATCTGAGTAGGCACATCCCTGAGTAGGTGATCCCAGTGTTTGGATCCTCAGATGAAGCACTTATTGTGTCAATAGCTGGAGGTTAAAGACCTGGAAAATAAAAATTATCTGCATAATAAATATTCCAGTAAATGTGAACTGTGCAATACAGTTACATTTTTGTGTAATGCTTACAATTTAAAGTGCACACCGATTATCAGTCCACCATGGGAAAAGCTATGCAACCAATTATGGCTTGATTCTTAAAGGAAACCTACCATCAAAATCAAGAATGATAAACTTACTCATAGATCCAGACACCATGACTGTGGTAATCTTGCTATGTTTGTTATCCATGGCCTCCTTCATGGCCTAACCCAGCATCTCTCCTGCCCAACATGCTTCTCTCCACAACCTATGTCATGTCAGGTAGAAGATGATTGCTTTTTATATCTGTCTTAATATTACTGTATAGGCAACTTTGAGCAACATACCATTTCAATATATTTTGTAATTAATAGTTTGAAGATATGTTTTAAATTATGCTTAATAAAATAAATTATATTTTGTGGATACAAATTGTACAAAAATGTGTTTTATCTTTATACTATATACAAAGACCACAAAGACACTTAGAGTTTCTTCTGTCCCATAGTATGTTGAATATTAATCTTGATCTGTATTTGCTGAGTAAATTGATATATAGAGCATTATAACTTGCAATTTATTAAATGGATTTCTGATTGTTATGTGCTTAGGAGTAGAAATTAACAAATTTATTAATTGATTTGTAGATTCTATAAGAATCTGCCATTTTCCTGTGACCAAATGGAATTAGAATATTCTCTTTGCTTCTGATGATTCTTGCAAAATGCCGACAATTGATGTTCTAATAAGGTTTGAAGAACAACTGAAAGCAGCATGGGGGAGGCCAACACCTTATCAAATGACTAAGACAGGAACTGGGGGTTACCCTGATTGGTTGACAGGCAACCTCTTTGAGCCAATCATTGTGTACAGCAAGGCATAGTCTACAAATGGGAGTTCACAGTTCTGTGTTTTCACTTCCACTCACCACCTCTCATCCACCTGCAAACTGTACTTCACTAGTTCTAGGGTTAGAGATTTAGGACTAGTAAGGAGAACAATTGTTTAGTTTAGGTACTGAGGCACAGTTGGGGTCAGGGAGAAAAGCTACCTAGCTGTGCAATGAAGGTTTTTCGTGTTCAGTTACCACTCACTCACTAGTGCCAGACAAAGAGGAGTAAATTGTTGACATTTTCAATTCAAAGAAATACTCCCAGTTTATTGCATTGGAGCTGCGTGTAGCAGTGCATGCTAATTTCCATGCATCACTTAAAATTTTACATTTATTGCATTGTCTTCATTTAAATTTCTATAGAGTGCTGTCACCAAAGTCATCAATATCACAAAGTGCTGCTCACAGACATATTGGAAAATACATCACTTTTATTGCGCTTTTTCACAGCCAGGCAACAATGATTGCCATTTTAAGCATAAAAATATATATTTTACCATTTTATTCTGTTGGTGCGGCCAGTCAGTCATATAATGTTTGGAAAGGTGACAAGTCCCACTACCAAAAGTAAGAACATTACCAGTAGGAGTGGCAAAAGTCAGGTAATCTGTAGCAGTAGTAGCCACAGCTCCCTGAGGTTTCCAAATGGTGCAACAATATGACAGATGAGAATGTGGATTAGACTTTGGACTGTATGATTCAATCCTCCTCTGTCATGAGGGTGATGTGTCTTCTGAGCTCGAAACATTACCTTGAACCCAGGAGTCAGCAGACCTCCTGCTCATCCTCCTTTCATCCCCTGGGAAGCCTGTCTGGATTTTTGGTGCCATCCTTGCCACAAACAATGCCACATATTCAACAGAGCTTCAATATTGACTTTTTAGACAGCAGTCTACAGATGGGATCTCAATGCCCCTCAGCTGAACAATACAAGCAATTCCAGTCTGATAAAATAGATGTCCAATGATTCTTGTTTGTGACAGGACTTGGGAGCCAGATTGGAATGGTAAAGACACTGAGGAGTAACATAAGAGGAGGAAGACATTGCTAATCGGCAGCAACAGAGGGCAGGGGCAAGGTAGGTTGTAGATCTGTGTTTTGAAACAACAGAATTGTAAACATTCTATTTGAATTTGAAAAGATGTTGCTCATGCAGCAGAGAATGATAAGGAAAGGCATTCACTAGTCACGTATATCACTGTTGGGGAGCCCTGAGGCAAAAGTTCCATTATGGTCAAGCAGAAAGAGGTGTATGAAGGGCTACAGCTAGAAATAGGGGACTTTTTCCTCCTGAGTACACAGAAGAGAAACTTGATTACTACTAGGAAATACTATATACCAACCGTGCAGTGAGTGTGCCTGAGTTTCTCCCATAGAGTCACCCCCATCCTGCCAGACGCCGCAGCAGTCGACAGTTCAGCCTACTCAACATGATGCTACGCTGTTTTAATGTCCCAGGAAAGGCAGCAAGCCCAGCCCTCCCATCTCAATGACCAGGTTAAGGTCTACTTTGACTCTAGCTTACAAAGCATGTTATTGGACTCATGTTAGTAAGTGTTTATAGCACTGGTTACGTGAGGGAGAGGCACTTGTTCTCTTGTGAGAGTGTCCAAAACATCACCTTGATATAAGGGTATTAGTGAAACATGGCTTGACAATAGCTATGACTGGGCTGTTACTTTCGATGGTTATAGTGCTTTTAGAAATAATCGTATAAATAAAAAAGAGGAAGGGGTTTGTTTATATGTGCAATCTTGCCTCAAGCCTGTGCTGTGAGATGACAATGGTGACAAAAAGAATGTGGAGTCCCTAAGGGTGGAGAAAAGGGGAGGGAAAAAGAATAATAAAATATTACTAATGGTTTGTTATAAGGCTCCAAATGTAATGGAGGCAGCAGAGGAAATGCTTATAGGTCAAATGGATGCGGCTTCAAAGCATGGTGAAGTACTTATCATGGGGGATTTCAATTACCCAGGTATTTACTGGGAGGCAGAAACCTGCAGGTCCTTTAAAGGTAGCAGGTTTTTGTAAACAACAAAAGACAATTACTTGTCGCAACTAGTCCTGGAGCCAACAAAGGGGGGGGGGCACTGCTGGACCTATCCTAACCACCAGACCTGACAGGGTATTAAAATTACATGTTGGGGGGAACCTGGGGAATAGTGACTACAATATCATTGATTTTATATTATGCTTTACTAAAATGCTAAGTAGAGCGGCAACGGACACTTCAGGACGGTAAATTTTCAGCAACTGAGGGAGGACCTTATAGGCATAAACTGGGACAATGTTCACAAAAACAAAAGCAACCCCCCAAAAATGGGACATTTTTATAAATATTGTAAAAAAGCCTATGAGAAACCCATACCATATTGAAAAAAGCATAAGAGAAACAAGAAAAAGTCAATGTGGTTAACTAGTACTCTAAGGAGAGCAATAAGTGAGAAAGAGAAGGCATTTAGGGTGCTAAAACGCGAAGGTAGCAATGAGACGTTACAGGATTATAGAGGGAAAATTACATTCTGTAAGACACATAAAGGCAGCAAAAATAGAGACTAAGAGAAATATTGCCAAGGAAAAATATTGCCAAGAAAAAATAATTCTAACGAAACTAAAAACAGAGAGTGTGGGCCCTCTGAAGTATAACCTTGGGGTCATGGTGGAAAATCCCATGGTGGAAGACATGATGAGGAATAACTTAAATTATCTTTGGAATGTCAACCGTCTTGCTCAGGCAGAGAAATGGCGCCACCTCACAACCACTAAAATAGACAAATCACCAGGTCCAGATGGTATAGAATACTGGGTACTGCATGACAGACCATTATTTTTAATATTTGAAGATTCCTTGAGGACAGGTTCTGTTCCACAGGACTGGCGCATAGCAAATGTGGTGCCATTATACAAAAAAGGATCAACAAGCGATCCTGGAAACTACAGACCTGTGAGTATAACTTCTGTTGTGGAGAAAATATTTGAGCGGTTTGTTAGAGATGCTATCCTGGAGTATCTCATTGTACATAACATTATAACCCAGCATCAGCATGGGTTTATGAGGGATCAGTCCAGACAGACTAATTCTTTTATGAGGAGTTAGATTTCAGAGTGGACCTGGGGAAGGATGTGGATGTTGTATATCTGGACTTTATCAAGGCATTTTATACAGTGCTGCTTAAAAGGTTGGTACATAAAATGAGACTTCTTGGACTAGGGAAAATCTGTGTATTTGGGTAAGCAATTGGCTTAGTAATAGAAAACAGAGGGTCGTCATTAATGGCACATTCTCAGGATTGGTTGACGTTACCAGTTGAGTGCTGTGTAAATTTATTAATAATGAGGCCGTTAGCATAGTGAATGGTTAACTTAATTTTAGTGACCAGAGCCAGACAGCTGCTACTAAAACAAATAAAATTATGGGCAGGGCCGGCGCTATGGGTAGGCAAAGTGGGCAATTGCCCATGGCCCCCTTAAAGGAGAGAGTCTCTTCTTTCAAATGAATCTTGAATTTTGTTTCTAGGTGTCATGGATCCAGAGATATTCCGGTTTGAAGTGAGAATATCAGGTGCCATTTTTATATATAAAAATCACTCCAGATGGCAGTTTAACAGATGCCTCTGATGTCGATGGATGCATACAGAGGGTTATTTTTTTCTTATAAGATTCCAAAAAAAAACTTATGCTCCTAATGGCTGATTAAGGGGATAACTGCCATAGACACGGTACACCATATATTGTTACATAGAGTCCCTACTGTGCCATATTACAATGCAGTCCAGGTTCACATACAGGTTTCAAACACATGGCTCTGAATTGTTTTGGTACACAAAAGATAGAGATACTGTAACTGACAAATACAATTCTGCTTCATCTGGATGTCAAAAATGTGCTATTCATTCCTTTCATCATTCGAGGGTTAGTAATCCTGTATCAAGCTGTTCTGTACAAAAAGAATATTTGTGGAATCTGTCTACAAAAAGAAACAAAGTGACAAAATAAATAAGTCTGGCCTATTGATCGTTATGCAGTGTTAGCAAGAATAGCAAGATGAAATTGGTCAATGCCTTGTACTGTCAATGCACTTATTACCCAGGGAGTCAACATGATTGCATTGCCTTTATTGTGATTTCTAGTAATACATACTGTATAGGCTTGGAAAACAAATAACTTTGTAATAATAATTTTGTGTAATCTAATGTCTTTCTGGTGTAGAGATATTTTCCTTTCTTCAGCCCTTATTGTGTAAGGGGCTCCAGGTTCACATGAAATTAAATCAGCGCAATATAATGAAATGATAAGAAAAAACTTGACAGGTTGCAACACAACTGGGTGGCTGCACATAGAAAACATGCTTCAGAAAGGATGTGGCAAAATAATATTTATCCTGATTTCTGGCCAAGAAAAAAAAATACACTGATTATAGTTTAGCTATAGTACATCTCTTATACAACCACAGCCTCTTTTTTAAATCCCTTTTCCATTGTAAATTTTTTGTTTTTCATGACTTGTGTGGCATTCTTTTGGTGCCGTTGTGGTGCAAACGCTATTTTGCAGCTTTCCATTGCTCCAAATGAACATAGGGTAATGTAAAGGCACTTTAACATAGACACTGCTTTCACCAAATTCATTAACCCCTTAACGACCTGGCCCTTTTTAGTTTTTTCACTTCCATTTTTCACTCCCCACTTTCAAAAATCTATTACTTTTTTATTTTTCCATGTAAGGAGCTCTGTGATGGCTTGTTTTCTGCATAACAAATTGCATTTGATAGTGTTTAATTTTCCATGTGGTGTACTGGGAAGCAGGAAAAAATTCCAAATACAGTGAAATTGTGGAAAAATGCATTTGTGTCATATTCTTGTGGGCTTGAATTTTACAGCTTTCACTGTGCACCCCAAATGACATGTTTCATTTATTCTTTGCGTCGGTACGATTATGGCGATACCAAATTTGTATAGGTTTTATAATGCTTTCATACATTTACAAAAATTAAAACCTCGTGTACAAAAATTTTTGGGGGGGATTTTGCCATCTTCTGTCGCTAATAACTTTTTTATAATTTGGTGTACAGAGCTTTGGGTGGTGTCATTTTTTTATACTTTTGATGACATTTTCAATGCTGCCATTTTTAGGACTGTAAGATCTTTCAAGTATTTTTTATAGAATTTTTTTTAGATTTTTTTAAAAAGGCAAAAAAGTGCCATTTTTGACTTTGGGTGCTATTTTCCGTTACGAGGTTAAATGCAGTGAGACAGTGTAAGCAAAATCACAGCATAATTTTAAAAGTTCATTTTAGAAATTTAAAAAGAAGATTACCTATCTATGAGTAAATGCCCCTGGTTTATCACGCTTGATTTTAATGGTAGATTTACTTTAACCTCCTAACGACTTGGCCTTTTTTAGTTTTTTCACTTCCATTTTTCACTCACCAACTTCAAAAATCTATAACTTTTTTATTTTTCCACATAAAGAGCTGTGTGATGGCTTTTTTTCTGCGTAACAAATTGCACTTCATAGTGACAGTATTTAATATCCAATGGCGTGTACTGGGAAGCAGGAAAAAAATTCCAAATGTAGTGTAAATGGTGAAAAACCGCATTTGCTACGTTTTCTTGTGGGCTTGGATTTTACAGCTTTCACTCTGCATCCCAAATTACATGTCTCCTTTATTCGTTGGGTTGCTATGATCACGTGGATACCAAATTTGTATAGGTTTTATAATATTTTCATACATTTAAAAAAATTAAAACCTCCTGTACAAAATATTTTTTTTTTATTTTGCCATCTTCTGGCGCCAATAACTTTTTCATACTTTGGTGTACGGAGCTGTCGGTAGTGCCATTTTTGCAAATTTCGATGGTGTTTTCATTGCTATAATTTTGGGACTGTGCGACCTTTTGATCACTTTTTATTAATTTTTTGATATTTTTCAAAATGGCAAAAAATGCCATTTTCGACTTTGGCCGTTATTTCCGTTACGGGGTTAAACGCAGTGAAAAACCGTTATTATATTTTGATAGATCGGACATTTTCAGATGCGGTGATACCTAATGTGTTTATGATTTTTACTGTTTATATATATTTATATCAGTTCTAGGGAAAGGGGGGTGATTAGAATTTTTAGGTTTTTTTATCATATTTTTTTTTAGAAAACTTTTTTTTTTTACTTTTACTATTTTTCAAATTCTATAGGGTACTCTAACCCTAGGTAGTCTGATTCATCCTATCATATACTGCCATACTACTGTATGGCAGTATATGTGGATTTTACTCCCCGATCCGCAGCAAGATGGCGGCTTGTTACCGGTAAGCCATTGCTGCAGTATGCAGCAAAGATTCACCGGCTATGGAGAGGGCTCGGCCCGCGAGCCCTCTCCATGCACCGGGACCCGGCGTGCGCCGTACTAGTACGCCGCGCGTCGGGAAGGGGTTAAATCACAGGATGAAGTTACTACTGCTGTGGATATTTAATTAGTGAGGGGAGGCTGCTGCTATGGATATTTAATTAGTGAGGGGAGGCTGCTGAACGGAGGTTGATGTGAACATTTAATTAGTGACAGGAGGCTGCTACTGTAGACATTTAATTAGTCAGGGGAGTATGCTGATGTGGACATTTAATTACTAAGGGGAGGCTACTGCTATGGACATTTAATTAATGAGGGAAGACCGCTGCCATGGACATTTAATTAGTGAGGGGGGCTGCGCCTGTGGACATTTCATTAGTTATAGGAGGCTGCTGTAGACATTTCCTTAGTAAGGGGAAGCTGCTAATGTGGACATTTAATTATTAATTGGAGGCTACTGCTATGGACAATTAAGTAATGAGGGAAGGCAGCTGCTACGGACATTTAATGAGTGAGGGTAGGGGGGCTGCTCCTGTGGACATTTCATTAGTTAGAGGAGGCTGATGTAGACATTTCATTAGTGAGGGGAAGCTGCTGAACATTTTATTAATGAGGGGATGATTCTCCTGGACATATCATTATGCTGCTGGACTTTTTAATGAAGGGAGACATTATATCCATGAAGGGAGGCTGTTGGCCATTTTATTAGTGAAGGGACGCTGCTGGATATTTTAATAGTGAAGGGACACTACTGGATATTTTATTAGTGAAGGGACACTGCTGGATTTTTCATTGACTGCTGGACATTTTATTAGTATTAGTAAGTTTTTACAATTTTGTTGTTTCAAAAACTGCCTCAGCTTTTACACGGGTTGATACAGCATATATTTATAAAATGCCAAAGACGAGAGGACATTATAGGTGTGTGAGGTGCTATAGAAATAGGAGTTTTATAATGTTCCCTTTTCTTCACCCACCTTCTATTTAAGACAGACTAAAGGGGGCTACAGAAAAGGGGGCACTATAAAGGGGGGCTATAGAAATAGGGGTAAGTACAGGAAAGGGGGAATTTTAGTTCTGGTACTGCAGCAAATGGGACATTATATGGGTTGGGGTTAGATATGGAGTTAGATATATAGAGTATTTGTGGTTCACAGAATTTTTTCATGAACCATCGTAAGGGGGTTACCCAACCTGGTCCCTGTAAAAAAAATTTGGGTGCAGATACAAAAAGGTTGGGGACAACCTTACGTATCTGGCAAAACACCTGAAAAATTAGCCTGACACAGCTCGTTTGCTAAGGGGATGACATGTGTAGGCAGCTATGGAGACGACTTTTGGAGGCAGCTATGGAGACGGCGGCTGGAGGCTGCTATGGAGACAACGTGTGGAGGCTGCTATGGAGACAACGTGTGGAGGCAGCTATGGAGACAGCGGCTGGAGGCTGCTATGGAGACGGCGTGTGGAGGCAGCTATGGAGACGACGTGTGGAGGCTGCTATGGAGACAACGTGTGAAGGCAGCTATGGAGACGGTGTGTGGAAGTAGCTATGGACATGGCGTGTGGAGGCCGCTATGGAGACGGCGGCTGGAGGCTGCTATGGAGACGATGTGTGGAGGCAGCTATGGAGACGATGTGTGGAGGCTGCTATGGAGACGACGTGTGGAAGCATGTGGGGGGGGACGCGCACTCAGTCATATAGCTTTGCATCCATTATCAAAATGAGTGACCCATATAAAACACCAGAAAATCACAGCCAGTAAACCACCCGAAAATGTAGCCTGACACAGCTCGTTGCTGTATTTCCTCTTGCGCTCCAGCGTCTGGGGTATAGACAGTTGAACGCTGCACATGGAGACATTGGTGGACGCTGTGGAGGATCGTGGAGGCGAAATGGACAGGAAACAGCAGGGGCAGCATGGATGGATGCCTCTGAGGCTTCCTAATCTTGGGATGGAGCTGGCAGTCTGCTGCCAGGCAAGCTTTCGCCTGTCCAAGCCCCTGCCTCTCGGCTCCTCTCCCCAAAATGGGCCTGGGGGCCAGAAGCGTTTACTTTGAAAAAATTATCATTTTCAAAGCAGGCGGGGTCGTTTGAATATTTCATCTAGGAATAATGGAATAGCATAGCGATTCTATTTTTTATTTTTTTCTGAAATGGTTCCATGATTAAGAGCGACAGTATGGGGCATCCATATTGCGCTGCTATGATTGAAACTTCAGGTCTCCAGCATGGCGGCGACAGATGGGCCGAGTTCCATTATGTATCTGGTGAAACACCCGAAAATTCTGCCTGACACAGCTCGTTGCTAAGGGGACAATGTGCTGTATTTCCTCTTGTGCTCCAGCGTCTGGGGTATAGACAGTTGAACGCTGTGCATGGAGACATTGGTGGACGCTGTGAAGGATCGTGGAGGTGAAATGGACAGAAAACAGCAGGGGCAGCATCTGTGCTGGACTTTCTGAAATGCGCACAGATGCGGATTGGGGTATGTCTTGAGGAACCGCTGAACTATTTCACACATGGGCCAGGCATGGCACATGTGTCAGTCTGCCGAGTTGCAGAGCTGCCACCAGGTTACGGCCATTGTCACACACAACCATGCTTGGCTTCAGGTTCAGCGGTGCCAGCCACATATCGGTCTGCACCGTGATGCCCTGTAATAGCTCTTGGGCAGTGTGCCTTTTATCGCCTAGGCTCAGCAGTTTGAGCACCGCCTACTGTCGCTTAGCGATGGCACTGCTGCTGTGCCTCGAGCTACCGACTTATGGCACCATGCCCACGGATGGTAATTCGGAGGAGGAGATGGAGGAGGGGTGGGAGGAAGAGGCATAGTAGGCCTGAGAGACCTGGAACGAGGTAGGCCCCAAAATCCTCAGCGTCGGCAGTATATGAGCGGCCCCAGGGTCAGACTCAGTCCCAGCCTCCACCAAGTTAACCCAATGTGCCATCAGCAATATATATTGGCCCTGCCCAGCAGCACTCGTCCACATGTCCGTGGTTAGGTGGACCTTGTCAGAAACGGCATTGGTCAGGGCACGGATGATGTTGTCTGACATGTGCTGGTGCATGGCTGGGACGGCGCATCAGGAAAAGTAGTGGCGGCTGGGGACCGAATACCGAGGGGCGGCCGCCGCCATGAGGTTGCGAAAGGCCTCGGTCTCTACCAACCTATAGGGCAGCATCTCCAGGCTGAGTAATTTGGAGATGTGGGCGTTGAGGGCTTGGGCATGTGGGTGCAACTGTATTTCCTCTTGCGCTCCAGCGTCTGGGGTATAGAGAGCTGGACGCTGCGCATGGAGACATTGGTGGACACTGTGGAGGATCGTGGAGGCGAAGGTGTGGTTTTCACCCGGGAGGTGTTTGTGCCGGGGTCCTGGGCAGGGGGCTGACTAGCAGAGGCAGCAAATGACACAGGGGAAGGAGCAGTGGTGGACCCGGCCGGAGGTGAACGGCCTTGGTTCCATTGAGTGCAGGGGCGTAACTACAGCGGTAGCAGCCATAGCAACCGCTATGTGGCCCACAGTGTCAGGGGGCCCCATCATCCGACCTGACACAATAAAGAATGGAGGATGTGCACCATTTTATCTATATTGTACTGCACATGTCCAGCATAATATGTATATAACATATACTGTGATGTATATATGAAGTATCTGTGAGGTGTATATGGTGTCTGTATACACTGTATGTGAGTATGTTGCATATGGCACTGTATGTGTGTGTATATGCACATGGGTGTATTTATATGTGATTGTAACTCGCATGTGTGAGTATACTAATATGTATATTTTTTAAGTGGGAAGGGGGCCCCACACAGTAGCCTGCTAGGGGGCCCTGTCTCTCCTAGTTACGCCACTGATTGAGTGGGGTGTTTAGCATTCATATGCCTGTGCATATTGGAGGGGGCAGACTGGGGGGAAGGAGCTGGAGGAGTGCTCACTTGGGAAACATGGGTGGACTGCGTGGAAGACTGACTGGTGGACAAATGGCTAGAAGCATTGTCCGCAATCCACGACATCACCTGTTCACACTGTTCTGGCCTCAACAGTGCTCTACCATGAGTCCCAGTAACTTGAGACATGAAGCTAGGGAGTGTAGCTCTGCGGCGTTCCCCTGCTCCCTCATCAGCAGGTGGTGTCTCACCCCGCGAAGGACCATGGCCTCTGACCCCTGCAGTAATTGCAGTTTTGGGGGGGGGGTTTGTGTTTTTGTTTAATAGAACAAAACGTGCAGAAGAAAATCAGACAGCAACCACAGAAGATTATTGCTATGGCTAGTTTCTAGCCTACACTGACAGCACACAAAAGGAATTTTTGCTGTGACTGAATGTTTCACTTTAACTTTTGAAAAACGCTAATGTAGCCCTAACAAGAGCTTGGAGAATCACTCCTGCCTAACAGTAAGGTTCTTGGAGAATCACTCCTGCCTAACAGTAATCTACTAGCACCCTAACGCTATCCCTGACCAGCAGCAGCTCTCTCCCTAACGGCATCCAGACAGAGAATGATCCAAGCAGTGTGGGCAGGGGCTAGTCTATTCCAGGGTCACCTGATCAGGCCAGCCAACCACTGCTATCGACATGTAAGTGTACCAGGTGATGCTGGGTGTACTGCAGAGTCTCCTGGTTTGTGATTGGCTCTGTTTCTGGCCGCCAAAAATCTAAACGCCTTGAGTTGACATTTTCTCGAGCAGGCGAAATATTCATCCGAGCACCAAGCAGTTGCAAGTATGCTAATGCTAGAACGAGCATCAAGCTCTGACGAGTATGTTCGCTCATCTCTAGTGGTAATGGATCCTCAGCAGATTGTGAAGGGGAGGCCTGTGATGTTAGTGGCAGGCCAGGGATCACAGTTGACAATGGGAATCTTTGCAAAAATCACAGTTTAATGGTACACAGTACAGAACATCAGGAGGTAACGGGCTGTAAGTGATCCTTCCGGTAGGCACCCACAAGCAATGGTGCATCAGCCATGAGGCGAGATGAGCCTCCCGCCTCAGGCAAAACAACCTACAGCAAGGTGGGGGCAGTATCAAGGGTGCAGCCGCCTGCTACAAAACAGGTCCTGAAACTTAAAAATTGTGTCTCTTCACACCCAGTGTCAAGACACTGCATGGAGAACCCACCTACTAAAAAAACATGATATATTTCTACAGCATGGGGTGGACATTACACAAATGCATATATACAGGCTCTAGGAGGTCTCGCCAGCCGCTGAATAGCCTAAACACTAAAATATACACACTCAAATATATTGGAGCAGATTTATAAAAAGTGACCTAAGGGTTAGAGCTAGACTAGACTAGACCGTCTTATTCTGCACAAAGTGTCAAATGCTGGATGATAAATCTGGTGCAGTATAAGACCATCTAGTCGTACTCTGCACCTCCTATTAGTTGGCTAACTTTGGCTTACCTTTGGTGCAAAGCCACATTCTTTTCCATAAACCACAAACTTTTGTCAAGCTAGTCGTAGTGGGTTTTTTAGTGTAAAGTACAACAGAATTCTGTAGAAGACAGATTAATAAATTTCCCAAATCTTTACACACTCAGTTTGCAACAATAGTAAGACATGGTTGAATGCATACGAGAGACCTTAATACATTTGGCAGCAGGATTAGGCTTGTCACTGTGTATGTACACAGTTCTATATTGCTATGTGATTAATCTATCTGTACAAGAGCAAACCTTAATACCCTAGAAACTTTTCATGGGGCTAAACTATTTTACACAGGAGTTTGTCAAATGTGCTGAAGAAGAGATCACTTGCTTAAGGGAGCTGTGGCCATTTACAACACTTACAAGACTGTTAGCTAAAATGCTGTAATTTAGTGACTGTTGACCAAGGTGCTTAAAGGGGCTTTCCGGGAATATACATCTTTGATAAAAAGAAACTCATAATACTATAAATAAATGAATACAAAAAAACTGAATGGGGCTTATTTACTATGGGTCCGCAACCTAACTTTAGTCGGATTTTCCAACATTTTCGTGGATTGCACGGCTGTGACAGGTATTAAGCAGGGGATTGTGTCGCACACGATCGGATTTTGCCGCAGCTGCACCGGCTTTCATGCGATAGAAATCGGGGGCGGGCTGTCGGACGATCCAACTGATTTGGACTGAGCGCAGGATTTAACATTCAAATTGTGTCACAAAACAATGCACTTACATGCATCGGGAAGAAGAACGTGAACTCCAGCGGACCTGAACAGGGAAGTGACACATCAGGATATCAGGCGCATAATCTTAGTGAATCGCGGCGCAGTGCATTACAGTCGGACAATGCACCTTTGGTGAACATATCTGGATGGGTAAGTAACTGTGACCCAATATCATTAATCACAAAATAGAGCTTAAAAAGTTTGTTTTTTGTGATTCACAAAGTTTTATGGGTTTCTAAAGAAGGCAGAGTTATCTCTTAAAGAGGACCTGTCACCCCCGAAAAATACCCCCACCAAATTAGTCCCCCCTAATCCTGTCCCCAGCCCCTTTATATTTATTCAATTTTTATTAAAATGTGTGTGTGCATACTTAGTTTTAAACGATGCGATGCAACCTCTTATCAAATAAAGGTTGAATCGTCGTGCAGGTCCCCTAGCAGTTGGCCGTATTCATGAGGGGGCCGGCCGACACACCCCCTCTACGCCCCTGTCAGTTAGGGACATGTTAGAATAACTGTGAATAAGCTTTTTCGGGGTTGACAGGTCCTCTTTAAGATATCTGGCACTGGCTACTTTAACGCCCATGATCCCTTTCAGTAACAGACTGTCCTGCTTTTTTACCATATTAATGCTGTGTGTATCACTGCACATTATCTCACTGAGATAACATCTCACCACAACAATGGCCATACTAGGTGCACTGCAAGCAACCAACCACAGCCAAACATAGTGATGATCACCTGATCAGCCCAGGCATGTGATGTGGACAGGACATCTTCTCTGTGTCTCCTCCACTGGGACAAAATCAGTGGACTGACTGAAGGGCCAGTATTATTTTAATTCTTCATAATAGTCTGTGTCCACAACATTTTTCTGCTAAGGGGTGCAAATTGTACATATTAATTACATATTAGCTTACCTTTAATGAGCCATTTGAATATGAATTATGCTCATTCCTAAAACTACCTGTCACAGATGCACCAGCGATCCTTGTAGCGGATCGTGGGCACACCCATGCCTCGCTGTATTACATTGCTGTCAAATGTGTTAAGTGTGAGAGAAACTGGGCTATCACTCCACTTGTTATACCTCCATCACACTGCAGATCCCAGTAAACCCAGGTAGCACACATAAAGAGGATCCCTGTGCTCTTCTATACAGAAACACACATCTGGTTCCTACTTGTGGACATGTGGTTGGATTGCAAACAGTGCCAAGGACTGAAGGATTGAATAACCACCAGATACTGGCCACTGAACTCAGTTATGGGCATTATTACTCTAATTGCATATAATGAGAAACTTCAATATTCCAGCAGAGACAAGCTGGAGGGTAGCAGCCCAGCAGACTTTTCTCCTGCTGCAACATTTCAAAGTTAAAATATAAAGCAAAATAAGGTGGCAATCTGTGGAAAAGATCCCATGCTGCTAACTACCATGCTACTGTTTATGCTGGTACTAAGTCAAAATACAAGAGCAAATAGAGAGAAGAGAAAAACAGGCAATGATAGATTACAACTAAATATTTATTATAAAATCATAGCGTCTATTTTATCATTGAGTAGTAATAAAATAAGATGGTACAATATTTTACACTACCGTATATACTCGAGTATAAGCCGACCCGAGTATAAGCCGAGACCCCTAATTTTACCATCAAAACCTGGGAAAACCTATTGACCCGAGTATAAGCCGAGGGTGGGAAATGTATTGGTCACAAACCCCCCCAGTATGTAGCCAGCCAGCCACATATAGGGGTCCATAGGACTAAAATGTTACATTAAGAATTTGTACCTTATGGATTGCTATAGTTCTTGAATAGATATACTACTAATTTGCACATTAACATAAGGGGCGCCAAGTATTTATGTTACAAATGTTATTAAGGGTTAGTAACATACCTGAACACCCATAACCAGAAAGTGACATCTGAAGAATACATAAAAATAAACACTTAAAGTATAGTATGGATGCATCTGAACAATATTAAAGCATGTAGACAACAGGGGAACCTGGTGGAGCTCCTTACACTCAGATCTAGATAAATATAAGAGATACCGTATATACTCGAGTATAAGCCGAGGCCCCTAATTTTACTACAAAAACCTGGTAAAACCTATTTTTTTTACTCGAGTATAAGCCGAGTTTGGGTTTTCAGCATGTTTTTTGTGCTGAAAAACTAGGCTTATACTCGAGTATATATGGTAATAATTATAGGTTAAACGCATTATGGTATAAACTTGTTCAATCTGTTGTGATAAATAAGATAAAAATAAAACTACATAATACTACAATTTGTCTAATCTATTAGATCCAGGACAGTTTTTTGTAATGGAGGCTAGAACTGCTAATAATGCTGCCAATAAAAAGTCATAATTCATTGCACTATAGGAAGAAGTGATGTACTTTGAAACACATCTAGCGTTTTGCAAGCTCAGAGTAGCGCTGCATAATCTGTGTGCGCTGTTTAAATACAGACGGCCACCTATTTAAGAACAACCAACTTACAAATGACCCCTAGTTACAAACAAACCTCTGGATGTTGGTAATTTACTGTACTTTAGCCCCAGGCTACAATCATCTGTAAGAGTTATCTAAGGTGTCTGCAATGAAGATTTATTGTTCATCCTAGTTCTAATGACAATCCAACATTTTTAAAATCCAATTGTCACAGAAACCCAAAAAATTTTGGCTGGGTATACAATGATAAAATATACAGTTCCGACTTGTATGTAACCCAGGGACTACCTCAGGCGGTCCCTGACTTACACCTGACTTACAGACGACTCCTAGTTACAAACGGACCTCTGGATATTGTTAATTTACTGTACTTTAGTACTAAGCCACAACGATCAGCTGTAACAGTTATCACAGGAGTCTGTAATTAAGTGTTATTATTAATCCTGGTTCTTATGACAACCCAAAAGTTTTAATAACCAATTGTCACAGAGACCCAAAAAATTTTGTGTGGAGTTACAATAATAAAATATACAGTTTCGATTTACATACAAATTCAACTTAAGAACATACCTAAAGAACCTATACTTTACGTGACCCGGGGACTGCCTGTATACTGTGTAAATTCAGTCCTATAACTAAAAATCTGAAACATGAGCTTATAAACAATCAGAAGAGCACTTTCAGTGTGGGGTATCTACAGTTTTTCCCTATGGCAATCCACTTGTACAATAATTAATTAAATGTTTAGTATTTATCTGTCATGTACAGCATGTTAATTTGATGTACAGTAACTAAGTAATTTCCCCTTGGGGGATAAACAAAGTTTTATTACATCATTTTATTATGGTACTATTACAGGTTACATCACAGTGCCCTCTCTCCTATACTAGCCCAGACCTCTTACATCTATCGGTACAGTGTTAGGGTACCTTGCCCGGCCGTAGTGCTGCTCATCCCTCTCCTCTCCGTAGAGCAGCACAGGGCCAGCGCCGTAACACGGCGAAATATAGGGATTGTCCTATATGCACAGTACACAGTCACAGTGAGACAATGGGGGGAGGGGGGGTTACTAATTCTGGAGCAAGCATGACTGTTGGCATCGGAAGTCAGTCTCCGGAAAGCACAGCCCGATGTTTAAAAGTGGCGCATGGCTGTAAGCAAATAATGGGTAGACGGTAATAATCAGTCGTGCGCCATAAAAATGTGCCAACATCTTACATAGACAGCGCCTTAATTTTGCTCTCTGACCATTTTTTTCATGGTCTATTGTGTGCCAAAAATTGCGCCTGAAAATTCCGACAAAATACACATAAATGTGACAGATAATGTGGAAAAGTTAGGTCACGCCCACTTGCGGCAAAAAAAAGACGGGGAGTCGGGATAGTCGGAAACATCTATTCTTTCTGGCACAAACTTATTATAAATGATCCGCTACAATTCTGCGCCCAAAAAAATGAAAGATCACGGCATTTTTTAGGTGCAGATACGATAACACATGTCCCCCAATGTGTGCAAATGGTATGGCTGGATATCGGTCCCCATGAATGAGCCATTACGTAGGTTCCTATCATCCTGTACCTTTGGATGTAATAGATAATCAGCATATATATTAATTGCATGTATGTTTTGAATTGTATTTTAGCTGTTAACTAATTTAAGTTTTATGGTCAAAAATTATGTTATGCTAAATTATTTTTAAACATGCTAATATTGTATAAACTAACATATGGGAGTTTGCATATATTTTATATTGTGGTTCTTAAAATTTTAATCGATTTGGAGTTATATTTTTATAATAAATATATAGGTGTAAGCTATCTAGCATTGCCTGTTTTTCTCTACAATCAAGAGCCAGTGGTTTGATCACCATGATAACAGGTTCCCATTACCCTCTATGCCAACAATGACTATTATAATGAAATGATTTATTTGCCTGTGGCAGGGTATAATTTTTTTGTGTCAGGTACACCCCTTCATGACAGAAACCTCTTTCAACAGGATAAAAAACATTGCATACTGCAACAAAATATGCATGCTGATTAATCTGAGTTAATCCTGGTTAATCTGAAAAGACTATTCGATTAAGATCCTTTTGCAGATACATAACATAACCACAAGGTGGTGCTACTGCAACTGCAAGATCTAATGGAGAAAAAAAAGTATGTCCTTCAGCAAGCCTCAAATTGCTACATTTGCCTTTTTTCATTACTGTTTTTTAGACTAAATACACTTTTAATAAAATTTTATCTGATGATAGATTTATCAGGTAAAGTGATCATGCCTACATTATTTTTGCTTCAAAATTATTCTGCTACCTAGACAGTTAGCGCACTATAACCACTGTGTGGGAGAGGGTCACTCTCAACCACCTCTGGAGAATAATCAATGTAGTAAGCATTAAAAGGATGGGATAAAAGGAATCTTCCACCTTTACCATTAGTAAATAGTTTTTTAATTTTTAGTTTTAATTTGAATGATTAAAAAATAAGCTCCTGCGTCTAGAGATTGCTATTATAAACTTGTTATGAAACCAAAGATATTCTTTAGATTAACTCTTAAGCCAAATACCATCATGAATTTGCAACAGTGATGGAGTCAATTAATATTTATTAATTACATATTCAACCTCTTTAACCTTTTAATTTTGATATCTAATCAGCCTTTTAGGTATCCGAATTAGTTTTACTGCACCCTTTTTTTTTATCTTGAAATGCATATTGTAGAACTTTGATGACTAACTGGTGACTCTGGGTTAACTCGAGCAGTTGTTGTTTGGGAGGGGCTATGGCATGTGCAATGGGTATTCCCATCTGGGCATTTAAATTTAATATAATTCATTTGCCATATATAAACATTTCTTCTAATGGATGTTATTAAAAAAATGTTTCTGTGTGAAGATAATTTCTCATAAATGTAGTCATGTAGTCCCTTAGAAACGAGATAGCTTCCTCGGATACGACCACCTGACATTTAGGCAGCGGTGGCCAGAAATGCGCTATTGAGTCCTGTCTGACCAGCTGGGTGCAGCATTCATTACCACAGGATGGCTGCGGGACCTGCAGTAAGTCCCGGACATTTCATATACAAAAACCTTTTGTGTCTTCAGGCAATCCCTCCAGCGGAGGTGGTATACCTAAGGACATAGTCTTGTTTCTAAGGGACCATATGACTACATTTATGGGAAATTATCTTCACACAGAAACATTTTTTTAAATGACATCTAATTGAAGAAATGTATATATATGGCAGATTAATGAATCTGGATGTGAATGCCCAGACAAGAATACCCCTTTAAGTGTGCCATTACATAGCATTCCCTGTTTTACCTTACCAGTACCCTTCTGTGCTGCCAGTTTTTTTCACATCTAGTGCTACTGCATCCTCAGATTGTTGCAGTTTTCCAGTATAGCTATTAACCTCCTCATATATGTAGTAAATAAAAATGTATTAAGGTGCCACAATCTTAAATCCTAGTCTAATAAACCACACAATTTGTGCAACAAAATAACGGACCTTGAGGCATATATAATGAATGTCCCCCAGTGTGTGTACTGTCAGCAAACCAATTCTGTGTTAATAATGAGGTCCAGACCGTCACCTGAGTATCCTTATAAGGATTCCTACAGGATTGGTGAAACTGACTCCATGAGGCACGTATATCACACATTTGGCTTACCTTTTTTGAGACTTTTCATGGTTCTTGTGCTCATTTGCGACTCTTTTTGCACCTCCTTTCAAAGTTCACTATTATCTAGTTTTCTGCAGTGTTCCCTGAGTTATCACCTTAAAGGGGTTTTCAATCTTGTAGTGATGTTAACACATTAAAGATCATTTTAACCCCTTACTTTACAATTTACTCAGTTTTATTGCCGTTTTAGCTCCTATCACTCTCTATGTTGCTCAGTGTAACATCCCAGGGTGTGGGCGGGGACTAAGCAGACAAATTGTAATCCATCTAGTTTTGTGGTGTGACAATGGGGTTAGATTATCAGGGTACAAGGTGTATATACACTTTCACAGGTGTATGGAAGAAGAAAAAGTAATGGCACTCACCTTGAGATCTTCTTAGGCATTTTTAGTACGTACTCCTGAAACACTATTTTGTCGAGGGGGAGAGGAGGACAAAAAGTGCAGGGCATCACAAAAAACAAACGTTTGTGACTTCCTTTTTTGCACAAATCTACGGCTGCCCATGACCAGGCGTACAAAATAGTTGGGGAACTGTTTGGACTTTTTGTGACTTTTGTTTTAAAAAAATCGCAAATTCACTACAGACCAAACCCCACATGTACCAATAAGGAAAAACAGCCAAGAAAAGTCTCAAAAAACAGACAGAAGAAGCCAGACTTATGATACATGTGCCCCCTTAAGTGTTTTTCTAAAAAGCATCTTCTGTGTTTTGAGGCTCATCAAACTGCAAGGCCTATTGCCCACAAGCGAGTTTGATTTGTGCAACTCACATCAACTCACATTGTGTGCTGACTGGAATATCCGACCTGGACATTTATAAATGGGAGCTGAACTGACATGCTGAATTTATTTCCGCTTTATGCTCGTTCCAGTCAGCACACAATGCGAGTTTGATGCAAGTTGCACAAATAAAACTCACTCGTAGGAAAAAGGCCTAAAATTATGCTCCCTTAGTGTCCCAGCATGCCCAGCATATTTGTTTCTGGTGCGGAAGCTTTACCTTCCAGGAAATCCCCATATTTGCTGTCTTTGAATGTGTTAATCCCCTTTTCACGTATATATATATATATGTGATGATTTTGTGGCCTTTACTACTATACAGGCAGTCCCCAGGTTACGTACAAGATAGGGTCCGGAGGTTTGTTCTTAAGTTGAATTTGTATGCAGGTCGAAACTTTATATTTTATAACTGTAGATCAAGACAAAAAAAAATTTTGGCCCCGTGACAATTGAAGTTTAAACATATTTTGCTGTAATGGGACCAAGGATTATCAATAAAGCTTCATTACAGACACCTTACAGCTGATTATTGCAATCTGGGACTATAGTAAAGCATTCAGAAAGCTTCACCAGAGGTCAGAGGGGTCTGTCTGTAACTATGGGTTGTCTGTAAATCGGGTGTCCTTAAGTAGGGGACCGCCTGTACTGTAATGTGGGCTTGTGGTGCCAGGTACTAGGTCAGCTAAGGGATGATAGGATTTCATTTTGATTATTTTTGTTTATATCTATCATTTCTACAACATGATATAAACAGATTTAGGCTGTACAGTCATTCTAGCTGTACTGGTTACCATTTTCCCTGTGTCCCTGATGCAGTGAATTTGTCAATAGGACCTAGTGTACACCATAAAGGGAAGACATGACCTGATGAATCATCCTCCACCTTCTCTTAAATTATGTGGATAATAGTAAACATGTATGTTGCGTATATTTTTCTATATATATTCAAGATGATGGTATCCTTTTAGATTTTGCTTGAACATCTTATTGTTCTCATGAGGAATATCTATTGATAAACTGCAGTGGTGACAGAAAATGGAAAAATAATTGTTCTTCAATAGTGATGGCGTTAGAACAAACCTGCATATTACTCCGTTCTTCATCTTTTTCTTGTACACAGCACATGCAGTATCATAGAAATGAATCAGGAGAAGGTTGATGAGCAATTTAATACTAGAGGTAGAAAAGTCACTGACAAATGGTGCTGATGAAAGTGAATTATCTAATAGCTGGAAGTGATGACAGAAATGTTAACAACTTAAAATGGGCAACATGATGCATAGTACCTGATGACTTTCACCTTGTGCAATTATTATACCAACAACAAAAGCCTTCTATAACAGTGAGCCAACAGAATTTTACAAAGGATGAAAGCCATAAAAAAATCTTCAAATAAAATAGCATTATATAAATTACATTAAGATAACTGGAAAGTCTTTGAATATTTATATGAAATACAGTACCAAAACACTACTAATACAATTTCCTATCAATATAAATGTTACATCAATAAGAACAATAAGAACAAGGCTTTGATCACTTTATAAGCTCAAGGCTTCATTCAGTTTGCAGTACTCTAAAAAGTATTTTCAATCAGTATTTGAAAGCGAAAAAAGGAATATTTACATATTTACATGTTCAGCTTTTTTTTATTGGTTGGGTAGCAGGATCAGCACCCACAACGTAGGGGAACAGTATTTTCCGAATTTACTGCATCTGCTTTTTCAAAATAGCAGTGCCAGTGTTCGTTAAATCTGTATATCCAGAACCCCTGTAATTCATATATATATATATATATATATATATATATGTATATATATATATATATATATATATATATATACACACACACACACTCAATATATATGCTCGAGTATAAGCTGAGGTACCTAATTTTAACACAAAAAACTGGGAAAACCTATTGACTTGAGTATAAGCCTAGGGTGGATAATGCATTGGTCACAGCCTCCAGCCAGTATAAAGCTGACCACCCCATATCTCCAAGTATAAAGCCTGCCAGCCCCTGCCCAACCAGTATATTGCTTGTCAGCCCCTGCAGTATATAGCTAGCCAACCCCCCAGTACAAAGCCTGCCAGCCCATGCACCCCAAATATATAGCTGGCCAGCCCCTCCCCCCCCCAGTATATAGCCTGCCAGCCCCTGCCTGATTTACTGGGAGGCTGCATATATGTATTACTGGAGGCTGTATATATGTAATCGAAACTTTCTAATAATCAATCTCAGCTCATTTTTTAGCTTGCCATAGGAAATTAAGTTATTTACTATCCCAAGCAATGCTGGGGGCTACAGCTAGTATATATATAAAATAATTTTCATCTAGAATATTTCTGTACTTTGCTGCATTCATCTGTCCTTCAATTGCAACCAATCATCCTGTCCCTGTCTCCATGGCATGATGCTGCCGACACCGTGTTGTACTGCCATGAAGCCCGACTGGTGGAGAGCTGCAGTGATAGTTGACTTTGTGGAACTTTTTCCCATCTTCCTACTGCATCTCTGGAGCTCAGCCACAGTGATCTTGGGTTTCTCCTTTACCTCTCTGACCAAGGCTCTTCTCCCACAACTTCTTAGTTTGGCTGGACGGCCAGGTCGAGAAAGAGATGTGGACATCTGAAACTTCTTCCATTTAAGTATTATGGAGGCCACTGTGTCATAGGAACCTTGAGTGCTGCATAACTTATTTTGTTACCTTGGCAATATCTGTGCCTTGAGACAGTTCTGTCTTTAAGCTCCTTGTTCAGTTCCTCAGACCTCCTGATTCTCATGTACTCAGACATGCACTGTGAGCTGTGAGGTCTTATATAGACAGGTATGTACCATTCCTAATCAAGTCCAATCAGTTAAATTAAACACAGCTGGACTCCAATGAAGGAGTAGAACCATCTCAAGGAGGATCTCAAGGATATAGACAGCGTGTGAGATAACTATGAGTGCAGCAAAGGGTCTGAATTATGACCATGTGATATTTTAGTTTTTCTTGTTTAATAAATTATAAATAATATCTACATTTCTGGCTACAATGAAACACAAATTGAAAAAATTAAAAGGGGTCTGAATACTTTCCGTACAATCACACACATTTATATATTCATGTACACAAACATTTATATACTCATATGCACTCATTTATGCGCTCATATATTTATACAAATATACATACAATACCATATACAGACATACATACACTCATAAATACACATGTATATATTCAGTATCAGGCTATTTTGCTCATACAGGTCATCCACCAGTTTCCTCCAGTTAGCAACTCTTCATAGTTATGGTCAGAAATGGCATAGAGCCACCACATTTAGGTCTAGCTATTGTCGGATATGTGGAAACTTCAGCCCAGAAAAGTGTTAGAGTGAAAACTACAGGATATAGTGATTTTATCAATTGAACATAGAGACAAAGAAATAAAAATAAGAATTTCCTAAAATGTTAATTTCACATAATAGATTGATTTTATTTGTCTTGTTTCATGTACTAAGTTATCCACCACCTGCCTATCCTGAGCTTTTTTTCTGATACTTATACTGTAGTATTCTGCCTACAATGAGGGGCGGTTTGACCCTTGTAATGAAAGAACTCTGGCTACCCCAACCTAAGCTATCTAAGTAAACTTTGCATCTACTATTTTGGATTGGAGGCATCTAACATTGGCAAATAAGTCTTTACAAAGGGATTCCAAGGTAAATAATTAACCACCTCATTTCTCTGGTATGCATCTGTCATGGATCACCTTTGGTATTTTTCACCACAGTTCAGACAGGATTACTCAATCTTAAAATGGATTTGACACGTTAAACATGACATTTAATTTGCAAGAAGCATGTTGTAGAGCAAAGATTACTGATACACAATTATGTGGGAATAATTAGTGTAGCCTTATTACTTTACAGTTATTTTGTATATCTTTATTTAGTAAGTTCAATTTAAATATATGTTTATTTTTGTCTTACATTTGTGTGCACATAATGACATCCCTCATAGATAACTTGTTGCTTGGTTTACATGCATCTACATTTCAATTTCATTCATCTAAATTTCAGTAGAAATTTGAAATACTGTACACATTTCACTATATATATCAATATAAATACTAATAACTACCTGCAGATGGACATCACGAGTAATGTATTTTTTCTCTGATTTCATTCTGTCATCAATCACTATCAATCACATATATGTGGCCTGCCCAATCACATTACACCCCCACAACACTTCTCATTTTTACTTACTTTCTATATGTGCAGCACAATCTCTCTTAATCATTCCAGCTCTTGTAAGTCCATTCTTTTTAAGAAGGGAAGCGCATCCAATCAATGGATATTTATAGGACCCATGCATTTAGATGAGTTTAATGTAACGCAGAGTACAGTAGTGTATGAGATTCATAGGTCAAATATTAGCAGCTAACTCATGTCAGAAATCTTATAGAAAATGTCACAGTTTACTGTCTTGAGATATGGAGTTAATCCTTGCATTGATACTTGTACAGTTGGCACTGTTTAGCCATTGTGGTGCTACGTGCATAATTGATAGTAAACTTTCAGGTCAGTGAATTGGCAATCTACAAGTGAATTGATCCACACAGCTCATGGATTGAAGTCAAAGAAACTAATTTTACCAAAAGCTACAAACAGAAAATCAATATTCTCACTGTGCTTGCATAGTGGTCAGAAAGGTCACAGCTAAAATTATAAAACAACAAAACAACATAAAATCTTGAGGAATGTTTCAAAGTACTTATCTATTTGATAAACACAGTTATCTTTTAATACTCCAAATAACACAAGGCCTTATTAGTTGAGCTCAACATGAATTATATGGCCAAAAGGATCTGAGCACCTGAAAATAAGGACTTGATGGACATCCCATTGCAAACGTATAATTGCTAGAATTGAGTCAGGCCCCGTTTTGCTATGAGAACATCCTTTATACAATATTTAAAATGCTGCCTACACCAATTTGCAGCGGTTTTCTAAAATGACAGTGGCAGAACGGAAGTTGGTCTTAGTGTTTGTTTTCATAGGTATATTTGCCATGAATGTGCAGTACAGGGCCGGCTCCAGGTTTCAGTAGGCCCATGGGCGACAGACCCTCAGTGGGCCCCTTTGCAGTGAACTCACGTGGCAGCATTTAAAATTCAGAAACTAAAAGTCTCCTGTTCCCTAAAATATTCCCTAATTTATCATCCCAAACAGCCGTATCACGGAAAGGGCAGTTTTGAGGTCAACCAACAGGACAAGCCTAAAACTTTGTGCCCCTCTGCCAAGTAATAAAACTGAAGCTTCTACTCAGCTGCTGCGGAACCTCATAATACACCCCTCAGCTGCTGCGGAACCTCATAATACACCCCTCAGCTGCTGCGGAACCTCATAATACACCCCTCAGCTGCTGCGGAACCTCATAATACACCCCTCAGCTGCTGCGGAACCTCATAATACAGATCACTGCTGCTGCCTAACATCATAATACACACTTCAGCTGCTGCAGAACCTCCTAATACACATCACTGCTGAAACAGAAGCCTCTCTCCTACTCATGTACATACAAACCAACAGGCAGTCACACATGCAGCAAGACATATAGAGGCAGTCACACATGCAGCAAGACATATAGAGGCAGTCACACATGCAGCAAGACATATAGAGGCAGTCACACATGCAGCAAGACATATAGAGGCAGTCACACATGCAGCAAGACATATACAGGCAGTCACACATGCAGCAAGACATATAGAGGCAGTCACACATGCAGCAAGACATATAGAGGCAGTCACACATGCAGCAAGACATATAGAGGCAGTCACACATGCAGCAAGACATATAGAGGCAGTCACACATGCAGCAAGACATATAGAGGCAGTCACACATGCAGCAAGACATATAGAGGCAGTCACACATGCAGCAAGACATATACAGGCAGTCACACATGCTGCAAGACATATACAGGCAGTCACACATGCAGCAAGTATAGCTACATACAGACAGATACATACAGACAAGCATGGAGGCAAACACATCATCACACATACCATACACTCACCATATGGATCAGTCATACACAGCCATACATGTGACATACCATTACACCCTATGGTGTCTGCAGCAGCCCTGGCATCACACAGAGGAGTCTTCAGGCTTCTCTTCCTCCTCCTCCTCCATCTCTTCGTCCCGATCTCTAAGCTGCCAGATCTCTGCTATACTGCAGCTCCGTGTGAAGAAGAGATGGGGGAAGGGTGGGTTAACCTATTATGTGCTGTATCTCACAGGCTGCTCAGCAGCCTCTAACTCTCCTGTGCCTTGTCCGAGTGAGGGAGGAACAGTGCAGGGCACAGGACACTTCCTCAGTCAAAACAGGAAGTGAAGATGTGCACAGTGTGTGTGGGCCCCCGGCAGCTCTCTGGGCCCCGGCACTTGCCCAGGTATGCCGGGTGCTGGAGCCGGGCCTGGTGCAGTATGCAGTATCAAAGAGTCCCAGGTGCAACCAGGTGCGTGAATGTCCCAGTCCACTGCATTTACTATAGTCTCTTTAGTACAAATCTCAGCAAAGTCAGACCTCGTTTGAAAAGGTCCAAATTGAGCCCATATCTACTAAAAGGCCAGAGACTCTTAGTCTATGTGGGCACCGGAGCTCAGACAGGGAGAATTTTTAGACTGGAATTTTAAAAATTGTTCCCCCAGTCGGCCAAAACTTTCTGGCGTGTGTGGGATTAGAGTCACCATTCTTCTATAAAGACTTTCATTGATGTCCTCTGCTCCAGTCATGGAGGGGAGCACCTTCAGTATGCAGTCGAGCTACACTGCTCTCCTAGCTAACACTGATAACCTGGCTGAAGATAATTCCTGAGGGTGGAGTGAGGATCAAGGTTGATTTTTCTTCATATAGACAGTATCTCTCCTGTGTTCAACTTACAAAAGAACTGCTTAAAAAATGTGTGATTTCAGCCCCAAAGGAGTCTTGTCCTCAATGAAGTTCAGTTCTGTCCTTCCTCTTATTCCTCTTAGACCTGAGCAGTCTACTCTATCATCATTAAATTAAGAAGTGACAGTTTTAGGGGATTTTGTTCTGGGTAGAGTTTATCTCTTTATGGGGGTTGTCTTACAGTAAAGAACAAAGTTGTCATAGTATTGTAGATCCAAGTCCATCAAGTCCAAACTATAGTTCATGGCACACAAATAGGTAGGACTTAAGCTCATGTGGAAATGATGCTAAATATATTATCTGGAGTCCTAGGACCAAGCCTGGGCTACAATTACAAATAGAGGAAAGAGTAATCCAGCTCAGAGAAACAGCAGGGGTGGAGATAAAAATTCTAAAACTTTATTCCAACATCAAAGATGATCATGCCCAGATATAAGAAAGAATTGTTGGCAGGCGGAGACTACAAACCTTAACTGCACAATCTTGGATAGCTACCAAATTTGGCAGGTTCAGCACTCATTGACCCAGAGACTAAATAAGCACTGCTGTTCAGGATCCCGGTCCATTTTTGAAAAAAAAACTGCTAAAGCGGCCAATCAGATAGCTTACAGCTCATTAGCAAATGCAGACATGTCCTGTGTATGCATGCCTGTGATTGGCCAGGCTGGATGTGTGACTCTGCAGCATGCCAGTGTACACAAGCAACAGCTAGGGAGAGGTTGCTGTTCATCACAGGGTCAGTCAGTCAGACAGGCAGGGACACCTGTGAAAATCTGAACTTATTGCCCGTACTAGGGCACTCTAAAGAACTCCATTAGGCTACTAACAGGCTGGTATAGTGCAGGGATATGGACCAACGTGGACTATGACATAATATGACACCTGGGAGCAGAGTCTAAGTGGTACCCAGTTTTCTACCAGAGCCTGCGGCAAAGCAGATTGGACTTGCTGTGGCATGGTACCACCAGGTTGCTCCACAGGTGCGACTTTGTCCGTGGTGGCGGCCAAGGCAAAGTACAGAATCGTGAGGCAGAAGCATGGCCGGGGACAGGCAGGAGGTCGAGACAGGCAGCACAGGATCAGAGTCGGAGAAGTAGCAAAAGGTCAGGACGGGCAGCACAGAAACTAGGGAAATCAGAATAATCGCACAGGGCATCAGGATCAAGCTTTCTCTAAAGCTATGAGGCACAAAGATCCTGCACAGGAACACGCTGGCTATTTAACAGAATTTTAATTTTACAGAGCCAGCGCACACGCCCTAGGAGACGGGAAGTTAAGTTCCTTGCTGGGGCGCATGGAGGTACACGGGTGCACCTGTGACCCGTGATATGGGTCGCAGGGGCACCGGTGACAGTTTGTTCTTCAGTTTAAACTGTATACTTTATAATTGTATATACTGTGCCCCATTATCTCTAAAAAGATAAATACACATAATATTCCTCCATTATATGTATATACTGTGCACCTTTAAAGAGAGAGAAATATACAATTAACAAACAGAAAAAGGTTTTCTCAGATCACTTATGACTAAGGACATGTGCACCCAAAACATCAGTTTTTGCATATTTTTGATACCTACATGTTTTTAACAAGATGAAATAAAGTGTTTTTATATTTTATCAATTTACTTTTTTGCCATGTGCTGGACTCAAAATATGATTTTTTAAGATGTATACAATGCTGTAGACTGCAAGCTCTTCCGAGTAGGGCCCTATTATTTTATTTGACTGTTTGTACTACAGAATATGATGGCACTATATAAACAAAGATTATTATTATTTATATTTATATAATGTGCCTTTATACAGAGAAAGATAAGTGCAATCCTAATTTACAAAGATATGTACAGTCATGGCCATAAATTTTGAGAATGATACAAATGTTAATTTTTACAAAGTCTACTGCAGCAGGTTTTATAATGGCAATTTGCATATACTCCAGAATGTTATAAAGAGTGATCAGCTTAAAGGGGTTGTCCGAGTTTTGAAAAAACACTATAGGTGGCCGGGACAGGGCTGCTTAAAACAATAAAGATGTACTTACCTTCCTGTGCCCTCCGGTATCCAGCGCTGCTGTCGCTCCGGTCCGGGCGCCATGTAAACAAACATGGCCGCCGGAGCAGCACTGCATTCAGCTTCAGCCGTAAGCCGGCCGTAAGCTGAATGCAGCCAGGACCGGAGCGACAGCAGCGCTGGAAAAATTTTGGTGGTATGTTTTGCATTTGTTTATGAGAAAATCAGATATTTGGTGAAAACTTCAAAATCTTCTACTTTTTCCACACATGAGTCATAACATCAAAAAACATAATAACTAGCATTCACCGAACATCTACTTTATGCCTCTATGGTTTTTTATGCATCCTATCATTTTTGTAGGATGTTATGGGACTTTGAACGTTAGGGGCGATTTTTCACATTTTCATAAAAAAGCTAAATCCTGCTATTGAGGGCCCTGCTCAGGTTTCAAGTCACTTTGAGAGGCCTAAATAAAATTAAAACCCCATTATAGAAACTACACCCCTCAACGTATGTAAAACAACTTTTATGAAGTTTTTTAACCCTTCGATTGTTTTACAGGGGTTTAAACAAAATCGGATACAATTTAAAAAAGAAATTTTTTTTGGCTAAATGAATGTGTTTTTCATAAAATGTACAAATTCTCAGTGGATAAAATACCAAAACGCTCCACAAAGTTTGATACCCAATCCCTCCCAAGTATAACAATACCCCGAGTATAACAATGTGGTGGTAACCTGCTGTATGGGCACTCGCCAGGGCATCAAATCGAAGCTGCGCCATTCAGAGCAGATGCATAAGCCAAAACTTATGGTCATGACTGTATATATATATAGGTTCTACACAATTCAAAGTCTTGGCATAGCACCCCATCACTCTCCATTTTGGTTACACAGCCTGGAGGTGTGCTTGAGGTCATTTTTCTGTTGAAAAATAAATGATGGTCCAACACAAACCAGATGGAATAGCATGCTGCTGCAAGATGCTGTGATAACCATGCTGGTTCTGATTGCCTTTAATTTTGAATAAATCCCCAACAGTGTCGCCAGCAAATCACCCCCACAGAATCACACTTCCTCCTCCATGCTTCACGGTGGGAACCAGGCATGTAGAGGTCCATTCGTTCACCTTTTCTGCGTTACACAAAGACACAGTGGTTGGAACCAAAGATCTCAAATTTGGACTCATCAGACCAAGGCACAGATATCCACTGCTCTAATGTCATTTCCTTGTGTTCTTTAACCCAAAAAAGTCTCTTCTGCTTGGTGCCTGTCCTTAGCAGTGGTGTTATAGCAGCTATGTTACCATGAAGGCTGCTGCACACAGTCTCCTCTTGACAATTGTTGTAGAGATGTGTCTTCTGCTAGAACTCTGTGTGGTATTCACCTGGTCTCTAATCTGAGCTGCTGTTAACTTTGTAGCACTTGAAAAAATGTAAAAAAATTTACTTTTTTAAATTATGCCAATAATGGCTCTGGGGGTGTTTCCAGAGCCCTTCAGTGATGTTGTTTCACTTTCTGTTACAATGAGCAAAGCAGGTTTCCCTTCCCCTTGCACTTCCTGCTGCTGTAAAGTTACACAGGCAGAGGGTGGAGGGAGAGAGGGAGGGGAGGATGAGACATGGTCTTCTCATTTTAACAAGGAATGAAAAGAAATCACTGAGGGGCCCTGGACCCCCCCCCCCCAGGACCCCTCTGGCTCATAAGCATAATTTTAAAAGTTTATTTCAGAATGAATAAAGTCATAGATAACAAATTAAAGAAGATTACTACAGTCACAGTGCCCTGGTTTATCCATGCTTGATTTTCATGGTAGATTTCCTTTAACAATTGTTTACATAAAATGCATAAAATTGTTTATCCTGCAATAAATTCAACATCATAATCCAATAGTGCAATGTGTAACTGGTTTATGTTGTTTTTATTCTGCAGTAAATCTGTTTTTATTTTCACATGCCTCAATATTTATATTTTAAAATGCATTTCTTCTTCTCAACAGTTATTACTTGACAAGTGTTCCTCGCATTAAGTACTTATGATAACACTTGCAGTTAGCACAGTGTGACGAACTATATTGTATCCATGGGAATAATAATTGAGTTTGAAATAAGCTTTTAATTAAATATTAATTCACACTAGTTTCATAAGACAAATCATGCATTAACATGAATAGCATTATTATTATTCCTTCAGAGATGATATATACATTTCTACTGGCACACTGCAAATTTCAAATTTATTTTTGGTGGGTTTTTAAAGTTTTTTTTTCCACGGAATTCATGAAGCAGTTCAATAATGATCTTTTTTTAAATCTATGGGTTGTTATGGACATGGTGATACTATATATGTGGTGTTTGAGTTATGATTTAGACTTTTTTGGGGGATATGTCTCTTATGGGCATTTTTATATATACAGGTGGTCCCCTACTTAAGAACACTCGACTTACATACGACCCATAGTTACAAACGGACCTCTGGATATTGGTAATTTATTGTACTTTAGTCCTAGGCTACAATAATCAGCTGTAACAGTTATCACAGGTGTCTGTAATGAAGCTTTAGTGTTAATCCTGATTCTTATGACAACCCAACATTTTTAAAATCCAATTGTCACAGAGACCAAAAAAGTTCTGACTGGGATTACAATGATAAAATATACAGTTCCGACTTACATACAAACTCAACTTAAAAACAAACCTACAGACCCTATCTTGTATGTAACCCGGGGACTGCCTGTATTTTGTTTTTATTTCAGAACACTTTTTTTTGTTACTTTTTATTAGTTCCACCATGGGTTCCGTTATATAGGACACAGAGGGTTTAGGGGTTAAGGAATTGAACATTTTTTGAAGTTCCAGGAGTGCCGAATTGGAGAATTTTAAGTTGAAGTTCTTGGAATGCTTATTCAGACACTGGCAAAACAATTCATTCTTTGTTGATATTAATACATGTTAGGGTGTCCACATTGGTTTTAGAGAGGCCGATCCTCTTATCGGTGCTCTAATGCACTTTGACAGCACATTAGCCGCAGAGTTAAACAGCACCTGTGAGGCATAATGGGCAAACTCTGGCCAGATGTCCAATTTTCCCACCCAGAAACTAAATGGGTACCATGGTATAATGGTGGAGATTGAGGAGAAGTGAACCTGGCATTTCACATTGTGGCCATGCTCACTTTGCTAGTGTTCCTGCTGTGTTGGCAACTTTCTCTTTTTCATGTTAGTGATTGGCCAAACTTTCACTGGATGTAGAGCTAAACGGCTGGTGTGGACAGGCTTGGCTACAGTTCTGGTGCTAGTGATGGTGGTGCTGTAACATCCTCCCCTAGCCAGGTGACAGGTGGCCTTGTGGCTAGGGTGGCAGTGAAACAGGCTGGGCCAAATAAAGCAGAAGAGTGAATCCTAGAAGTTTTCAGGCTTTTGTGGTGTCTCAGCCACTGCAGCTCATCTTTGCTGTGAGGTTTAAATGAGGAGCTCATATTGTTAAGTCTTGGGCCACTCTTATTGGACACCCTTTGGAATGGCCTTTGTTTCCTGGGTCCCTGTGCGCAGGCAGTTCTAGTCAACAACATGGCTACAGGCTGACCACTGTACCTTAGCCCTCTTTTGCTTTATCGCTGGCTGCCCATGGTTTTCTGGCCACCATCTCTTTGTCCAAAGTATCACTGCCTTTAATACTTGTTGGGTGTAAGACTTTATAATCACCCATTACTGCTTTCACTACTGAGCCCTCACCCCTGCTCTCTTTCTTTGTCTGAACACTGCAGAAAGCCACAGCTGTTCCCAGTTGTGTTTTATTGTCATCATAGGTCTCTGCTGGTGGTCCATCGCCCACACCTTCATCCTCTAATAAAATTTCTTTTTAATCTTGCAACTCAATGGGGCTAATTTATTAAGGGTCTGCAAGCGAATTGCCCCAGGATTTTGGCGCATGCAATAGGATTTTGGAACATCGGCAATTGGGGGCGGGCTGTCAAACAACCCAACGGATTCGGACAAGCCGCAGAAATTAAAAAAAGAATTTGTGTCACAAGATCAAGTACTCACATGCTCCAGAAAGAAGCAGGTGAACTCCGGCGGACCTCGGCGCAAGAATGTTAGTGAATCGCGCCGGGCCCAAATCTGCCCCTATGTCTGGGGCAGGTGTATGGGACACAAATTCCTAGGTAGAAGAGTCATCATGCAGCATGACTGTCTGCTCTAAGACTTGTGGCTGAAACAGCTTTGTTACTCTTAAAAGTGAAAGTGAAGGGCTCTGCACTTTTGAGGGCAAGGGTGGTGTAGATGAGGCACTGTCAGCAATGTAATTGTCCAATGCCTCAACTTTGTGTGGCTTATTGGGAGTTACCACTACACACTCCACACTCTGGAACATGGTAGTAGAAAGTAGAGAGGGAACATGTCCTCTCCCTGCAGCACCAGCTCCATCACCACCACTAGCAGCAGCAGCACCACAGCCATGTTCCTGTTCCTTGATTCTTAATTTTAGAAGACCTGCAGTACCAAATGATACTGTGACAGCACCTTTATAACAAGGCATTACTAGACGCTATACAAAGGCAACAGAGCTTTTATAATCTACATATCAATGTGCGCTATTCTATGACAATAAAACTACTTTTCTTATTCATGTAACAGTGTGCTCTGTTCTGTGACAACAAGAAGTCAACTCAAGTAATGCTGTAATAATCCAATATAATCAGTAAGAATATTGGCCTTTTCTATATACCTGACAAGAACAATTGTTGGGTTTTTACGAATTCCTTTGGTGATGCAGTAAATGCCAAAAATTCTGTCTGCTCTATGCAAGCATTGCTATAAAATCAGTAAGAATATCCCTGTACCAATGCAATTTTTCAGAGTGTCCTTAAAAGGGAAATTATTTCAGATTTCTACCTGTCCCTAATAATAGGAGCCTATTCTGTACACTTACCAGGGGATATTGCTATTTTTTACAAAGTCCCTGCCTGTCTGACTGACCCCATGATTAGCAGCAAGCTCTCTCTAGCTTTCTCATGTATATAATGGAGTCTGGACATATGACCCTGCTGTTGTACAAGTCCAGCCTGGCCAATCACAGGCATGGCTACAGAGGACATGCCTGGGGTTACTAAGTGGTTGCAAGCTGCTTGATTGGCTGATTCAGCAGTCAATCACCAGCTTGAAGCTTTATCCTAAACATGGAACTGGAATGTCACAGGTGCTCCTACGACCCATATCTCAGGTCATTGGCTCACCCGTGGTGGTGATTCTAAGGTGGCATTCATCATCAGCCTCCTCTCTGGGAAAACCCTGGCATGGGCTATTCCCTCTGGGACAGAAAGAACCCAGTCATCTCCTTCTTTGCTGGGTTCGGGTCTGTCTTTGAGGAACCTGCCCGGGCATCTTCAGATAAGACCACACTGCTGAACCTGCATCAAGGAGATACATCTGTTGGTGACTATGCCGGCAAGTTACGTACTTTGGCCTCTGAGCTGGCCTGGAACGATGCAACCCTGATGCGCTGTCTGCATGTGATCTGCCGTCTACTCTGAGGAACCTCATATCTCAGGCTACTCGGATTGATATCTGTTTTATGGAGCGCTCTGAGGAGCAACGTCTCGAGCAAGCGAAAGTCCCGGTTCAACGTTTGCCTCAAGTCTTCTTCCCCTACCGATGCAGGATTCTTCTTTGTGGCCAAGAAGGATGGTTCTCTACGTATGTGCATTGATTACCGCAGTCTCAATAAGGCCACGGTGAAAAACCACTGTCCACTATCCCTGATTACTAAACTGTTTGATCGTTTACGTGATGCCAAGGTTTTCACCAAATTGGACCTGCAGGGGGCATATGACCTTATTCGCATACCTGCATACCGCCATGTAGTATAAAATGCATAGAGTGTACCACCATGTAGTATAAAATGCATACAGCATACCGCCATGTAGTATAAGATAGAGCGTGTCGCCATGAAGTATAGAATAGATAGATTACCGCCATGTATTATAACGTGCATACAACATACCGCCATGTAGTATAAGATAGATACAGCATGCCACCATGAAGTATAGAATAGACAAAGAGTACCGCCATGTAGGATAAAGTGCATACAACATACTGCCATGTAGTATAAGATAGATACAGCGTGCCGCCATGAAGTATAGAATAGATACAGAGTACCACAATGTTGTATAAAATGCATACAGCGTGCTGCCATGTAGTACAAAATAGAAGTCCTGATAAATATCACAGATACGGCATACACATACAGCATATATACACATATACAAAGAGTAGATACAGCATATAACACACTGCACATACATAAAACAAATATACACACACATATTGGGGCAGATTTATCAAGTGTCTGAAAGTCAGAATATTTCCAGTTGCCCATGGCAACCAATTTGGGATTGGTTGCCATGGGCAACTGGAAATATTCTGACTTTCAGACACTTGATAAATCTGCCCCATTATATGTATAGATATATATATATATATTACACATATTCATATATACACACATATTCGTATATACACACACACACACACATATACATATATACATATGCATATACATATATACACACACAAGCATATACATATATACACACACAAGCATATACATATACATATATACACAGACTGGCGAAATGCATAACCTTCCCCTTATACTCCTGGGGCACTTTCTTGAATAACCCACATGAAACACAATTTTCCCGAAGGCTGTAATGAAATAATTGACGCTGAGGCATGTTGGGTGGTGGAAACCGGTCACAGCTTTACTATCACATATCTTGATATAAATATAAATTACTATAAAACTCGAAAATCTCAGCATCATACACATTTTAATGTAAATCTCCACAGCAAAGAAAAACGGCTTGATTGCACTATGGCCATCCGGACTCCCAGATGACAAGTCGACCAGATGAGCAAAGCAGCATTCCATTATTTCTCCATTTCTCACCACCAGCTGTGACCTGGTTAAGGAACCCGGAAATCTCATCATATACTTTCCAAAGTATGTCTCCACAGTGAAAAACATCTGGACTCCCAGATAACACCATTATTTCTCCATTTCTCATTTTCTTATAAAAGCGAAAATCTCAACATCATACACATTTTTAGGTAAATCTCCATAAGAAAAATGGCTCGTACTGCACTATGCCCATCTGGACTCCCAGATGACAAGTTGGCCAGACGAGCAAAGCAGTATTCCATTATCTCTCCATTTCTCACTTCTTTATAAAACCCAGAAATCTCAACATCATACACATATTTAGGTACATCTCCACAAGAAAAATGGCTCAGACTGCACTATGCCCATCTGGACTCCCAGATGACAAATCGGCCAGATGAGCAGCACATCCATCCTCTCTCCATTTCTTTCCGCCATCTGTGACTTCAGGGCTAGAAAACATAGAAAATGCTAACAGTACAACATAAAACTTCAGCTTGTAGGGAGGGAGGGTGGGACCGCTTTGGTGCCGCAGATCAAAGAGGAAGAGGAGTAGCTGACAGCCCCTTATAAAACCAAGAAACAGGAAGAAAGAGGAGAGGGGAGGAGAAAGCACTCAAGCAACAACCAGCTCAATAAAGTGCCAAGTTAACCCTGTAGTGCAGAGACTAAACTAGAAACAGCATTCACCAGTCCAGGTGCACCTTCCCTAATTGGTCAGGAGTACACCACAGACTGGCTGAATACATAACCACCTTCCCCTTATACTCCCGGGGCACTTTCTTTAATAACCCACATAAGCACAATTTTCCCAATAGCTGTAATGAAATAATTGACACTGAGGCTCGACTGCACTATGGCCATCCAGACTCCCAGATGACAAGTCGACCAGACAAGCAAAGCAGCATTCCATTATTTCTCCATTTCTCACCGTGTACCCCTACACAGAGCTAAGACCACCACCAAACAAGACCGCGCCTGCTCCACACCCTCCTGCAAACCTGGAAAAAAGACATCTGTCAATTTTAACCAAAAGCCATTGTCGGGTCTGAGTGAGGCAATGTTGCCACCCACTGGCTCCCGATTCCCACACACTTTCACCTCACAAACCATGCCATCTCAATGTCGCCAGAGCAGCGGGACCTCTCCACCGCTGCCATGTCCCCGGCTCCGCACCACTCCTTGTGCGGAACAATTACCAACCATAATAGTTCAACTCCTAAGAAATAGAACAAACACGCTACAGAATGTTACACATGAAAGTAAGGAGCACAGCCAATCACAGAAAACTCAGAGATTAACCCAACTAGATCCCCAAAATTGTCATCCAGACCACCGGCCTGCTGAAGGCCCAAATAACGACCGGGGCCATGTGAGACACACAGCCGCCAAATAAAAATACAACCACACCATGCCATCCTGTTGGGATCGGTCCCCAGGAAAAACAGGGAATAGCAATAGCCCCGCCCCACCAATTTCTTCCCGCTATCAGAAAATCCTACCATTGTAGAACAGCAAAAATCAGCGGCAAACCCACAAATCAGCAGCTGTGCACCAAGCATAATGCTACAATATACAGAGTCCAGCTGTGCACCGAGCGGAGCAATGCTACAATATACCGAGTCCTTGTGCATCCCCGCCAGGGGGATGTTCTGTCCCCACATGGGAGGATGAGGGTAACTGGCTGGTAGATAGTGACTGGGAGACTTTTTCACCTTCATATTGAGAATGTGGAGCAGACAGGACCAGAGCTCAGGGGATAAGATGCAGTCACACAGAGATGTGAATAGTCACTGATACAGTATTATTGGCTCTGAGATGTGAAGCAAGGCTTGGGTTATACACCTCAGATACATCTGTAGTCACTGATACAGTATTGCGCTCGCTCTGAGATTGTCCTCGCTGTAGTAGCTGCTCTTGCTGGAGCTATTGGCACCCGTTGCTGCTGGTCAGAAATTGAGGCTTCAGTGGCCCAAAACATGTGTCGTCCCAGTTACAGGCAACCTAAAATGGCTGCCAAAGGAAAACAAGGCTCCATAAACACACCCACTTAGAAAACTATCACCCTGAGCAGAGGGAGCGCATGTACCTTCTGACCAGCAGATGGCAGCAAAGCACCATTATATGTCATATATAACAAGACTGGAGGCAGAACACATAATAATATATATAACTGAGAAGAACTCACAGGGGAACAAGAGACACCAAACAGAAAGTCACTGGACCAGGAGAGGGTGATATGGGGGGGGGGGGGGGGGGCGGAGACAATGATCTAACAACAACCTAGGGGAAACTACCAGATCAGAACTCATCGTAATACCCTCCCCAGCACCCCACATACTCGAAATTATCTTGGTCTGGAGCAACAGTGGCAGAAACCACAGGCGATGATGCTTGCACCGCTGGAACTAGGCTGGCTGCCCTGGATGACCCACTGCGTTCCCGCTGCTGCCGTACATGGCGACGTGGACCAGGCCTCGCTGAGGGGCTCAAACTGCCCAAAATGACAGGGAGCGCATGCACGATGCCCTGGATCTCCGCTGAGTTCTAGACGACCAGGAGCGGTCACTGTTATGGGAAAACAGCGCATAAGGCAGAGAGGGAGCTACAGGGAGGGGGGGGGGGCAGGGAAAATATGTTCCTGCACTCATGAAGCCCCAGCCAAACAAGGCACCGGAGGACATAACAGGGGCATCCAGTCCAGCAAAAACGCCAGTAGGCTCGCTGGTAAACCCCACAACCTCCTGAGAAGGAGGGGGGTTTCAGCGGAGGAATGGCCAGATACTGTGGCTCCCATGGCAAATGCCCAGGGACAGGGAGCTTGCATATGCTGTGCATGCCTGGGACCGGATAAAAGCAGACCTGAGGACGTAAGCCCTACCCCAGGGCCATAACTGCACCAGCGATAGGAACGCGCGCAACAGAGCCAAGAACGCCATAAGGACACAGGAGCAGGGGGGGGAGAAAGGGGGGGCTAAGGCGCTCCGGTGGTCTGTAGACCCAGCCAGATCATTGAGCAGTGCTGCTATGTGTAAGAGGCAGGGGAGGGGGGACAGAGGAGGAAGCCGGGGCAGAGGGAAGCTGGGACATCAGGTAAAAGAACCTGAGCCAGCTAAGCGCCACAACCAGGGGGTCATCCATAATAGTTACCAGTCACTGGACACTGGGAGCTCTCAGTGCACACCAAATCAAAGAGGAAGAGGAGTAGTTGACAGCCCCTTATAAAACCAGGAAACAGGAAGAAGGAGGAGAGGGGAGGAGAGTGCAGAGACTAAACTAGAAGCAGCATTCACCACTCCAGGTGCACCTTCCATAATTGGTCAGGAGTACACCACACGCATATACATATATACACACACATACGCATATACATATAAACACACATATACGCATATACATATATACAGAGATAAAATACCTTTACCTTTCTTTTATGGTCTTGCGGTCTTGGTAAGTTCTGCCTTGTCCTGCAGTGTAGGCGGGGTGGTTTCGGGCCGGGAGGGAGGGTTGGGGGGAGAAGATTTGGGACCAGGGGAGGGGGGGTGTCGGAGCCAGAAGCCAGCACAAGGGTTTGGGGGGGAGGGTTTGAGAGCCGAGACCGCGGGAGCTGGGTTGGAGCCGGGAGTTTAGGTTGGGGGGAGTGGAGCCGGGACCGCGGGAGTGGGGTTGGAGCCAAGAGCGGGGCTGCGGGGGGAGCGGCAGGGTGTTGGGGGGTGGCAGCAGAAGTATTTGGGGGCGGTAGTGTTGGCCAGCAGCTGGGCAGAGAACTGGAGTGCGGGAAACATGGGTCGGCAGCAGCGGGGGGTGGGTGCACGGTGCCAGTGGGGAGCATGGTCCCGGACAGAGGGCTGCAATGGGGTCCGGTCCGGCAGCAGCGGGGGTCAGGCGCATGGTGCGGGGAACTCGTTGCCGGCCAGGGGGAGTGGGAGCACGGTGCGCCCCGCCATTGAGCTGGAGGCACGCCGCCTCATGGCAGGTGTGCCCCTGGTACTCATCATTCAGTCAGTATCTATACTGATCACAGAAACCTCCTGTACCTCCAGACTGCCCAGTGTCTTAATCCAAAACAGGCTCCTTGGTCTCTTTTCTTCTCCCTTTTCTACTTTTTGATACATTTTAGTCTTGCAAAGAAGAATGTTAAGGCCGATGCTCACTCTCGGGCCTTGAACATTTTTGGGAAGATCCTGCTCCCAAACATATTGTTTCTCCTGAATGGCTGGTTCTTGCTATTCCTGTGGACCTTTGGTAACTTCCTCCTGGCAGGACGTATGTCTGACCTGCCCTTTGGAAAAGAATACTGACTTGGGGACATTGCTCCCCTGTGGCTGGGCGCACTGGGGTGCAGCACTCCTTAATTTCCCGATTCTACTGCTGGCCAGGTCTGATCAAGGTTTTACAAGATTTTGTGGGCTCCTGCACTTCTTGTGCCCAAAAGATGCCATCTCGTCTTAAACCCACTGGTCTTCTTCTGCCGTTACTAATACCCAGCTGCCTGTGGACTCACATGGCTATGGAATTTATCACCGATTTTCCATCTTCTTCGGGTAATACCGTCATCTAGGTGGTGAACGACCGCTTCTCCAAGATGTCCCACTTCGTTCCTTTGCCAGGCCTGCCGTCGGCACCATGCCTTGCCAGCCTGTTCTCCCTGCACATTTTCTGGCTTCTCGGACTTCCCCTGAACATTGTCTCACTATGGGGTCCAGTTTGTTTCCTGTTTCTGGCGATCCCTGTGCGGTCAACTACAAGTGAAGCTGGACTTTTCATCTACTTACCATCCTCAGTCCAATGGAACAAGTTCAGAAGGTTAGACCCTAGGCTGCTATCTCCACCATTTTGTCTCTGCCCGACAGGACTACCATGGGCGGAACTCCGCTACAACTCTCTGGACTCTGAATCTGCCGACTGTGTTCCATTTTTTATTGTGTTTGGAAAACATCCTTGTCCACCTCTCCCCCTTGCTGAGATCCCTGATGTTCCTGCCGTGGACGAATTGGTCTAAAATCTCAGATCCATTTGGGATAAAACACGTCAGTCTTTACTTCGGCATCTGCCCGCACCAAAATCCAGGTGGACAAGAAGCGCAGGTCTCCTCCAGTCTTCTCCCCAGGTGACAAAGTATGGCTGTCTTATAGGTACATCTTATAGGTCCACCTCACCCCCAGTAACACAGCTACATACAGCCACCTCACCAACAGTAACATAGCTACATACAGCTGCCTCATCCCCAGTAACAAAGCTACATACAGCCGCCTTGCCCCCAGTAACAGAGCTACATAGAGCCGCCGTGCCGCAAGTAACAAAGCTACATACAGCCGCCTCATCCCCAGTAACACAGCTACATACAGCCGCCTCTTTTCCAGTAACAGAGCTACATACAGCCGCCGCACCTCCAGTAACACAACTAAATACAGCATCCTCTTTTCCAGTAACACAGCTACATACAGCCGCCGCACCCCCAGTAACACAGCTACATACAGAAGCCTCGCCCCCAGTAACACATCAACATATAGCCGCCACCCCCCCAGTAACACATCAACATACAGCCGCCTAACACCCAGTAACACAGCTACATACAGCCACCTCATCCCCTGTAACACAGCTATATACAGCCGCCTCATCCCCAGTAACACAGCTACATACAGATGCCTCGCCCCCAGTCCCATGTAACATCCACCTCAGCCATACAGTCCCATGTAACATCCACCTCAACCCACACTAGCCACACAGTCCCATGTAACATACACCTCAGTCTTCTCCAGACACGCAGTCCCATGTAACATACACATCAGCCATACAATCCCATGTAACATACACCTCAGCCTCCACCAGACTCACAGTCCCATGTAACATACACCTCAGCCCCCACCCCCCATTCCCATGTAACATACAACTCAGCCTGCACCAGACACGCAGTGCCATGTAATGATCGCGTGGGGTTGGCACAATCGAGAGAGGGGAGGTGCGGGGGAGGGCACGATGGGGGGGGATCCCAGTCAATGTCAGACATGCTCAGCTGGTGGGGGCCTCCTGGGGGGGCAAGATGATATAATCCTGGTTGTAAGAGAACAATGCATTTAAACCTTTTAAGGACACAGCCTTTTTTGTTCATTTTTCGCTCCCCACCTTTCAAAAATCTATAACTTTTTAATTTTTCCATGTACAGAGCTGTGTGAGGGCTTATTTTCTGCATAACAAATTTTGCTTCTCAATGACATTATTTATTATTCACTGTGTACAGGGAAGCTGAAAAGCTGAATGTGGTGAAATTGGTGAAAAAACACTTATGCATCAATTTCTTGTGGGCTCAGTTTTTACGACTTTTACTATGCACTACAAGTGATACATATACTTTATTCTTTGGTTTGGTACGATTAGGGTGATACCACATTTATATAAGTTTTATTGTTTAATACTTTTTCCTAAATTAAAACAATGTGCACGAAGAAAAAATAATAATTTCGCCATCTTTTGACCCTAATTACTTTTTCATACTTTGATGTACGGAACTCTGTAAGATGAAATTTTTTCTAAAATGAGTATACATTTTCATTACTACCATTTTGAGGACTATTCAAGCCTTTGATCACTGTTTATTAAATTTTTTATGCTATGTAAAATGCTGTAGATGTCGCCTTTCGGACATTTGGGTGCTATTTTGCGTTATGGGATTTACCATTTTTTGATTTTGGGATGCGGTGATACCTAACATGTTTGTGATTTTCTCTTTTAATTTAGTTTTATATCATTCCAAAGGAAAGGGGGGTGATCTGAATTTTTTATATTTTTATTTTTACTTTTTACAATAATTTTTTACTATTTGTTAGACCCTCTAGGGTATTTTAATCCTAAATGGTCTGATCATTTCTACCATATACTACAATACTACTTTATTGCAATAAATTGGGTTTTTACATAGGATTCATTACAATTTGCTACTGCCACATTGTAATGAATTTGTAGAAATCACACAGCTTTAGGTCTGACGACCATCATGGCAACTGATTAACACTCCACGATGAAGTATCGGGGAGTGGCAATCTCAACCCAAATGGAGCTTTCATCATTTAAATGCCACCAGCGGCAATCAAGAGGTTAACACTTGTGAGCTCTCTTCAAACATTCTTAATAGCATGCTGATCGATATATCCATCAGTAATCATTGAGGAGTTAATACGTGGTTCAGAAGTGTTGTCAGAGAATATTACGCTTTAGTATGTGGTTCAGAATAGTGCTGTCAGAAAATATTGCGCCATCAATTTCACATGGAAACTCCACCACTTATGCATTGCCTCTTTATATCGTGGATCCAGCAGGGCTGATGGCTATTTGATAAACCTTCCTCTCACTGCCATAAAAGACACAATGGGAAACATCTAGCCCTTACTTTAGCTGCCATAAAAGATGTAAAGGGAAACATCAGGCTCTTCCTTTAACTGCCATAAGAGATGCAATGGGAAACAGCGGCCCTTCTGTTTACTGCTTTAAGAGATGCAATATATTATATATATTACACGCATTACCAAAGATTCATAAAAGTGTAACTTTACCCCCTATGAGACCCATAGTTTCCGGGATAGGATCCCTAAATGAACGTCTATGCCAATGGCTGGATGTTCACTTACAACCCCTGGTCAAACGTATCCCAGGGTACCTTCAAGATTCTACCGATGTTTTGAGGGCCCTAAGGAATATCGAATGGACAACTGAATCCATTTGGGTCAGTTGCGATGTTGTTTCGTTGTATACTGCCATTCCCCATTCGGTCGCAATGGACGCTCTGACCTTTCACTTGGATAAATATAGTGACTACAGTATGGATTGTAAACTTTTTATTAAAGAAACCACTTGGTATCTCATAACTCACAACTTTTTTGAGTTTGACCAGGTATTCTATCTCCAGACCAAGGGGGTTTCCATGGGGGCAAAGTTTTTGCCCTCATTGGCCAACTTAGTCATGGCATTCTGGGAAGAACAGTTCATTTATGTCCCCACCAATCCTTTCTTCACTTCCATGCGCTGGTACGGCAGATACATCGCCGATCTCCTGATTATATGGGACGCCGATGTGTCTGCCGTGTCGGCGTTTTTGGAATACATCAACAATAATGCCTTGAATCTCAGGTTTACATCTAGTGTGGATCCAAAGCACATGGTCTTCCTGGATCTGTCTTTGAACATTTCCGATGATAATAAAATTATTTCTTCCGCTTATCGGAAAAAGACAGCGGGAAATACCATCTTGCATGCGAGCAGCTCACACCCCAGGCATACTATCAAGGCTATTCCAGTTGGGGAGATGACTAGAGCTAGAAGAAACTGTACCGAACAAACAAGTTATAACCATGAAATCCTTCAAATACAACGTAGATTGACAGATAGAAAATATCCACAGTGGATGTTGAGAAGAGCAGAGGGTATTGTCGCTGACAAGGAGCGTGAAGACATGCTCAGGAGAAGGGAGAAACCTCCAAATGGAGTTATGTCAAATGATGTTCCTGTTTTGAGTCTACAATTTTCAGACCAGTTTCACCAAATTTGACAGATAATACATAAGCATATACCAATTTTGTTTGAAGATAGGACTCGAAAATTTTAAACAAGGGTTGCCAAGTGGTTGCCAGAAAAACTAAAACCATAGGCAATTATGTTTCCTCTAGTCTATTTAGATCAAGGGAGAAAAGTAGCCGCACTTGGTTGGCACAGAGGGGCTTTTTTAAATGTGGATCGTATCCTTGCAAGACTTGCAACTTTGTGTCACCTACCAGGTACTTTTTCAACTCTGATGGGGACCATATGTTTATCATTAACAGCTATGTAAATTGTAACAGCGATCATGTAGTATACCTGGTTGGCTGTACTTTATGTCACAAGATATATGTAGGATGTACCACTCGCAGATTTAAACAGAGATTTTTAGAACATCTAAGAGATATAAATAATTGGTACAAATTAAGTACTATGGAACAAACCGAAAAAAAGAAGAGTCTATCTGGGGTGGCGCGACACTTTATTGAGGTACACCAAGGAAAGATAGCATCCTTATATGGGGTGGTAATTGAACAAATAAAGCCCTTGGTGAGAGGAGGGGATAGAGCTAGGGTCCTACGGGATCGTGAGGCTTATTGGATCTTCTGTCTTGACACAAGGTTTCCAAAGGGTCTAAACCATAAACATGAAATTATGTTTCATTACTAGTCTATATTTGAGGCACTGTTATATGTTTTTGGACCCTAACATCTCTTGCTCTAACTACCTTTCCTTTTACCTGACTAGAATTAACCATGAGTGCAACTTGAGTCCAGCCACGATTAGGTGTACATTTATAAGAAAAATTAGGCGTATAGTATTGCAGGAGAGGATATACTATGTAGCATCTTATGCACTTATTTGTTAGACGGATATAATCTGTCATTTTTAAATATACTGCATGTACAAACCAATCGGAATATCAAGCCCCTGACTGGAATATCTGTTGTGCTAAGACATGATAATATAGTGACTATCATTATCGAATACACATATAATGGAAAAAGTTGAATGAACTTACTTGTGAACATGTAGGAGATTTTTTCTTGATTTTCTGTTTTAATATTTCCATTATATCTTTTAATTGTGGTGATATGTTGTATCTGTAATATGTTGGCATGGCGTGCCGGGATTCAGTCCGTTTTCCTGCAACAACCTAGTCACGTGACGGAGGTGGGGCAGGGGAGCGGCTCTTATTCCGACACACACAATGGAAGTTTAGCCATGACTAAGGGTGCATTGTGCATCAGAAAAGCGTAGGCTTATGTGACCTTACTCGCACTTGCGGGGATTATGCTTGCCACTTTTTAATGGACTTACCCGAAATAAAGAGCTCTTCGATGGAAGACAAACATTTTTAACCAGCACTGTTGCGGAGTCTCGTGTTTTCCTTGGATCTATGTGTGGCACCGGCACAGGTGTGGATCTCCAGCACGTGCGCAACTAAAAGCTACGGTGAGCTGTATATTTTCTTTTCTTCTGACTGGAGGAAATGTTTCCCTACAATGGGTTGTGTGTGGTCTTTTGCCCAGACCGATTAATTTAAGCATGGCCTGCTGCATTTCCCCATGGCTGTACTAAAATCGAGGTGCCGGTCTAGCTGACTAGATGAGCAGAAAGTGGAGAAGGAAGAGACAAGGATTGATGACCTCCAATACTTGGTGGTGGAAGCAGGGGCGTCACTAGGTCAAAAGATCCGGGGCCCGTGCCCCGGATCTTTTGGCCGGTGCCCCGGATCTCCCTCTATCTCTTCACGATCCGAGTCCTCAAGACATATATCGTGATGAGAACAGTGTTCACTGCTTCCTCTGTAGGACCTGTGATGATGTCACGATCACATGACCTGCAGGGGGAAGCAGTGCACGGAGCTGCAGGAGTGAGGTGAGAGGGAGAACATAGGAAGATCTATATGGGCCACATAACAGGGGGATCTGTATGGGCCACATAACAGGGGGATCTGTATGGGCCACATAACAGGGGGATCTGTATGGGCCACATAACAGGGGGATCTGTATGGGGCACATAACAGGGGGATCTATATGGGGACATAACAGGGTGATCTGTGTATGGGGCACATTACTGGGAGATCTGTAAGGGGCACATTACAGGGGGATCTGTATGGGGCACATAACAGGGGGATCTATATGGGCACATTACAGGGGGATCTATAAGGGCATATAACAGGGGGATCTATATGGGCACATTACAGGGGGATCTGTATGGGGCACATTACAGGGGGATCTGTATGGGGCACATTACAGGGGGATCTGTGTATGGGCACATTAGGGGGGGATCTGTGTGTGTGGCACATTACAGGGAGATCTGTGTGTGGCACATTACAGGGGGATCTGTGTGTGGGGCACATTACAGGAGGATCTGTGTGTGGGGCACATTACAGGAGGATCTGTGTGTGGGGCACATTACAGGGAGATCTGTGTGTGGGGCACATTACAGGGGGATCTGTGTGAGGCACATTACGGGGGATCTGTGTGTGGCACATTACAGGGGGATCTGTGTCGGGGACATTACAGGGGTGCTGTGTATGGGCACATTACGGGGGGATCTGTGTGGGGCACATTACAGGGGGATCTGTGTGTGTTGCACATTACAGGGGAATCTGTATGGGGCACATTACAGGGGGATGTGTATGGGGCACATTACCGGGGGATCTGTGTGGGGCATATTACAGGGGGGGCATTACATGGGGATGTGTATGGGGAGCATTACAGGGGGCCTGTGTTGGGGGCAAATTACTGGGTGACATTACAGGGGAGTCTGTGTGGGGCACATTACTGAGGGAGATTACAAGGGGGACATTACTGGATGGATGTGTGGGTGACATTACTGGGGGATGAGTGGGGGACATTACTGGGGGTGTGTGTGGGACATTACTGGAAGGGATGTGTGGGGGACATTACTGGAAGGGATGTGTGAGGATATTACTGGGGGGCTGTGGGGACATTCTTTGGGGTGTGTTCACACGTGGCAGTAGGAAGGGCCATGGTTTGATCTTACATGAGTTTCCAGTGATGATTATGTGATGGATAACGAGCACTTGGTGTCTTGTATTTGTTTAAATGTAATCGTGTGAGCACAGCCTTAGGCTACATTCACACACATGTATGGGGGACGTATATACGGCCGATATACGTCCCCCATACACTTCTATGGGCTCACCGCCCTGTATGAGCGCGGTATGGTGCAGCACACGTGCGGCACTGTACCGCTCTGTAGCCCGGTAAAAGATAGGACATGTCCTATCTTTTCCCGTGATACGGCACCGTGGCCCATATGTTCCTATGGAGAGGGGCGGGGGTGAGAGGCGCTCACCTCCTCCTCCTCTCCCCGCCCCTGCCGTGTGCCTGCCGTGCTACGGTGCGGCGGGCACACGGCAGTGTGCATGTAGCCTTAGGGTGATGTCACACGTGACGTTTTGAGCAGGTTTTTGGCCAGGTTTGACCAATTATCTAAATTCAAACTGGTCAAAAACAGATGCGTTTTTCTGACGGACTGCTTAAAAACAGCTAAAAATGTGTTCAAAACGCCATGTATGACATCACTCTTACAGTATTTTGGGAGAGTGTTAGGGGCATCAGGACAACACTGTCAGGGTGCAGTCACACGTTGCAGTTACAACTGCATCACAATCAATTTTGAGGTGGTTTTAGGTGCAGTTTTGTTAATTTAACAAGTGAAAGACATGAACTGGTGAATTTGAGTTTGAAGGGGAAATCAGTTCTTCAAAAGTTCTTAACTTGTTGAAATAACAAAACTGCACATAAAACCACCTCAGAACTGATTGTGATGCAGTTGTAACTGCAACATGTGAACGCAACTTCGGAGAACCAAGATTTCGGGATAATGAAGGACATAAGATGTCTGTGTGGAGAACTCCACAGAAAGGAGACGTGGTGATGCCGGGGCTAAGGGTGGGGGCACGAGGCGTTTTGAACCCGTTTTTAGAAAACGCATCCATTTTTGTCCATTTTTAATTAATATAATTGGTAAAACTGGACAAAAACGCATGTGTTTTTTAACGGACTAAAAACGCCCGACTAAAAATGGACTAACAACAGGTTCAAAACGTCACGAGTTCCACCACCCTAATAATGAAGTGGACATGTCACCTGCAGTCACTGGATGTAAGTCAGGATTTCTCCGGTGTTTCTGTAGCTGTATATACCCTCAGTAAAGTTGTTATTGGCACAACCACATGTGAGGGGTTATGTACAGGAGGGGGAATTACTGAAAGTCTGATACAAATGCATTGGGGCCTGTGCCCCGGATCTTTTTCCATCCTAGCAACGCCCCTGTATATGCCTAACTAGACCCTTCCGACCTTTTTGCACTTGGTGTATGTTGACATCTGATGACATGAATTACACTCTCAGCTATAGTTTAGTTTCCAGATGACCATTCTCATAGGGATGCTATGATACCATTAGTTCCCTTGTTTGTTTCCTTCATATCCACAATTATTTTATGCTTACATTTTCAGTTAAAAATATATGTAATGCTAGACCAACATATACCTCTATCTGGCCATAAAACTATCATGGGCCTCCATCTACTCATTTGTGTTGGATACAAAAATCTAAGTTTTAACACATCTCATGTCACTTCAATTCACCAAGTTTATATTACCACCGCATCCACTGTCCTTTTACTTGAGCTACTCCGCATTTACTTTCTATTTTTGTCATTGTTAAAGAGAAATTCTCTTGAATAAAAACACTTTTACTGAGATCCATCGATTGATTAGAAGTGATGTTACCTAATCAAGATGGTGGACTTAAGACAACATGGGTGCTGCTTTCTAAGCTGTATTCTTGTACACTTGTGACTAATGGAATTGCACAGTGCACATGTTATTGTCTCTACAACCTGTTTGGGATGGCCGCCTCAGAAAAGTGGCAGCTGGGTATGTTATATTGTGGGACAGCCACCGTCATAACATTTTTTAAGCTGTCCAGAATGATAACATTATCAAAGGCCAGCAAAATTTGCAACAGTTCAAGTCAGAACCAGGGCTTGTGAATGAAATGGTTTAAACTTCCACTTTCTCTTCATTGTTAGAGGAATAGAAAGCTCAACCTTTACCAGTGGTATTGTGAACTGGCTTTGTGGTGATATCACTTTCTGCCTTTGTGAGGGAGGATGTTTTGTTTGTTGGGGTATGGTCATACGAGCACCATACGAGTGGTGCTCAGATTGTTTTAACTTCTAGGACTGTTAGCACAGCTTTCGAATAACCCATATGTCTTCTGCACATTGCTTCAAAACAATGGGGCTTATTCACTTACCCGGTCCTGTCGCGATCCCGCAGCGTGGTTTCCGACTTTAACTATGGGCCATCTGGAAGTCGGTTGTCCTCAAGTAGGGGACCGCCTGTATATGATAGGATCCATCAGACAACCTAGGGTTAAAGTACCCTAGGGAGTCTAAAAAATAGTAAAAATAAAACTAAAAAAAAGTTAAAAAAAAAATTATAATAAAAAAAAACTAAAAATTCAAATCATCCCTCATCCCCATAAACAAATTAGCTATCAACATGTCCAAAAAGACCCTATCAAAATATAATAATGGTTTTTCACTGCGTTAGCCTCGTAACAGAAAATAGTGCCCAAAGTCGAAAATGGCACTTTTTTGCCATTTTGAAAAATATAAAAAATTCTATAAAAAGTCATCAAAATTCACAAAAAAATTACCCCACTCACAACTCTGTACACCAAAGTATGAAAAATTATACATACAGTGTGGAACACTACCACCATACAGTGAGGAACACTACCGGAAAACAGTGAGGAATACAGCCATACAGTGTGGAACACTACCCCCATACAGTGTGGAACACTACCCCCATACAGTGAGGAACACTACCTCCATACAGTGAGGAACACTACCTCCATACAGTGAGGAACACTACCTCCATACAGTGAAGAATACAGCCATACAGTGAGTAACAATACTGCCGTACAGTGAGGAACACTACCGCCATACAGTGAGGAACACTACCTCCATACAGTGAAGAATACAGCCATACAGTGAGTAACAATACTGCCGTACAGTGAGGAACACTACCGCCATACAGTGAGGAACACTACCGCCATATAGTGAGGTATAATACCACCATACAGTGAGGTATACTACTGCCATACAGTGAGGAACACTGCCACCATACAGTGATTGACACTACCGCCATACAGTGAGTGACACTACCCCCATACAATGAGGAACACTACCCCAGAGTTCTCGGCCCCATGTAACACGTTGTGCTCACAGCCAAAAAATTTAAATTCATTCCAAAAATCACCGTAAACTTCAGATTTGTCCTGAAATTGAAGTTTTCCTGAAATTCTAAACGAATTCTGATTCGTTAGCATCCATTCGCCTATCTCTAGCCACAGGGTTGGACCAAGTTGTAACTAGGGATTTGCAGCCAGACATACTTGGAGGATAGCCAGACTATGTCACCTGGGTCTTGGTTCGAGCTGAAGCCTGTAGCAAAGAAAGTCGAGTCAGATGTACTTTAGATCCTGGAGCAAGTCTTCCATGGCAGCAATGTCTGAAGACAGGGGTAGAGGAGGGCATGGGTGCTGTCCATAAACGATGAAGAATGGAGCATAGCCAGAGGATTTTGAGTCCAGAGAGTTATAAGAAACCTCCGCCCACGGAGTGAAAAGTCCACTTTCATTTGAAGCTGGCTGCACAGAGATCGACAGAACTTATAATCAAGCTGTACCTCCAAGTCAGAAACGATGTGCTGAGGAAGTCCATGAATTTGGAAAATGTGAAGGAAGAACAGACTGGCAGAGCATGCAGTAGATGGCAGACCTGGTAGAGTAACAAAATGGTACATTTTGGAAAACCGGTCAGTTACCACCTAGATGACAGTATCGGCAGAAAGGCAGAAGGGTATCGGCAACGGCAGAAGAAGACCAGCAGGTTTGAGTCGAGATGGCTTATTTCGGGCACAAGAAGCGCAGGTACCAACAAAATCCCATAGATCCATGACCAGATCAGGCAACCAATAGATACGGGAAATGAGGGCAGAAGAGCACTACACCCCAGGGAGGCCAGCCACATGTGCGCAATGTCCCCAAGTCAGTATACTTTTCCGAAGAGCAGGTCAGACGTATGTCTTGCCAGGAGGTACCTGCCAAAGGTCTACTGGAGCTGCAACAACCAGTCGCTCAGGAGGAATGACATGCTGAGGAGCCAATAACATCAGAGGCATGAGAGAGGGCATCAGCCTTGATGTTCTTTTCTGCTGGACGGAAGTGGATAATAAAATAAAATAAAGACAGGAAAAGAAAAGTGACCAGCAATCTTGTCACAGATTGAGCTGCTGCAATCTGGATATAGAAGAGGTTCTTGTGATCTGTATATATGCAGACTGGAAAATGAGCTCCCTTAGCGCCACTCTTCTAAGGCAGGTTTTATGGCCAATAGCTTTGGGTTCTCTATGGAGTAATTCCTCTCTGCGGAGGAAAAAGTCTTAGAGAAGAACCCACAAGTGAGAGTTCAACACTTGGGCACCTTTCTGGGTGAACACTGCCCCAACTCTTAGAGAGGAGGCATCAACTTCCAGCTGGAATGGCTTTTCTGTATCAGGCCGCGTGAGAAATCGGGCCGAGGCAAAGGCTGACTTCAGTCTAGAGAAGGTGTCCTCAGCTGCCGGGGACCAGAGTCTGGGATTGGCGTTCTTGGTCAGTGCCACCATGGGATACAAAAGAGAGTGAAAGTGCTGAATAAACTGCCGGTAATAATTGGAGTAACCCTGGATCTCTGTATTGCACAAGGCCATAGGAGAACCGCAGACTGCTTAGCAGGATCCATCTGTAGGCCCCTGTCAGAGATGATATAGCCGAGGAAGGGAAGACTCTTCTGGTGGAACTGGCACTTCTCAAGTTTGCCGTAAAGGCGATTGGCCCTTAAACGACTGCAGACTTGCAGTACATGGGGCTGGTGGGACTCAATGTCCACAGAGAACACCAGGATAATTTCAAGATATACCATGACACAGGTATATAGTAAGTCTCTGGAAATGTCATTGATGAACTCCTGAAAAACAGCCAGTGCATTACCACGGCATGACCAGGTATTCAAAGTGCCCATAACGAGTATTGAAGGTGGTCTTCAACTCAACACCTTTACGGATATGGATGAGGTTATACGACCAACATAAGACTTTGGCTGCATGTAAACATTAAAAAAGTTCCATGATCAACTGCAATGGATAGCGGTTCTTCACAATGATCTTGTTTAGGCCGTGATAGTCTATGCATGGATGGAGTGGCCCATCCTTTTTGACAGAAGAAGAGGACTTACATTAAACCCCCATCTGCAGATTCTCTTTCATGTAGGCAGGCATTGCTGCGGTTTCAGGCACAGACAGTGCCGATCTCATGGAGTAGATTGGCCCAGCAGCAGGTCAATAGGGCACTCATACGGACGGTGCGGTGGCAAAAGTCCAGATATGGAGCACGGAGACCCACCAGAATCTAGGAGGACTTCTGAAGCAACACAGTGGAGATAGGACAGGGTAGTTCCGGTCAGGTTAGCACATAAAAGTAAAGTCTCTCCGTGTGCAAGACCCTCACTTGTAGGCATAGGGGTTCAGTGCGGTACTGGATCGGGTCTTGGAGAATCTGCCCATTAACTGACGAGATGTCCAGTGGTTTCTCAGGATGGACCACAGGAAGACGGTACTGAGAGACCGGGGCAGAATCCATGATGTTTCCTTCACACAAGAATCCAGGAAGGCAGAGCTTAAAACTAATTACTAGAGATGGGCGAATTGATTCGAATGAAGTGGAATTCGGTCTGAATTTCAATGAAAATTTGATTCGTCACGGCAGGGGTGGCTCTGTGAGGTCAGAACTGACCTAATATGCAATTAGGGAAACAAAGTATCATTGTAAAAAGACTAATAGAATCCCATTAATTAAAACGGATAAAAAGCATTTGTTAGGATCAGTGGATCCTCTGGACCACCGCGGGAGATGGAACTAGCCAACACCCGGAACCGGAGCCTAGCGGCACCTGGTATTCACCGGAGCCCACCGCAAAGCGGGTTGGACTTGCTGCGGCAGGATACCACTAGGTCGTTCCCAGGTGTGACTAGCCCACGGTGGCAGCAGAGGTCGAGGTACCTTAGCGGATGACAATCTCGTAGACAGGTCCAGGCACAGGGTCAGGGCAGGCGGCAGAGATGCAACGTCAGGTCCAAGTCCGGGGTCAGCAACAGGAGGTCCAGGCAGGTGGGAACACAGCAACACGGAGGAACTCAGGTAACACGGCAACACAGGACTCAGGAGCGGGAACACACAGGAATACTTTGTAAATCTAGAAGAAAAAGAGGGGAATTGTATATCTAGGCTCTACGTATGAAATCTAAGAGCTAATCATTATATTTAGAAAAAAATTTTTTATTGAAATAGGAATCTCACATTATACAAACATTTAAAAACACTTAAAAAGCACAAAAGTGTTGTGCCTGATATCAAGCATAACCTATTTGGGTTGTCTATAGGGTATGCAGCACTGCCTATCCCTCAATGTGCTTGTTGGCGTCGGTGATGTGTACGTGCTGTATGCTATAGTATGAGCACATGTATTATGTACAATAAGTTAAGAGTGAACAATGTCTCTGCTCTCAATACAAATAGTGCAGCACTAAGTGAATAAGTAAATCTCGTAGTATGAATAGATCAACTTCACCGTATCCATAGATAGGGATAGGGGCTCAGCTCCCCACGCGTTCCGCCACCATCTGGCTTCCTCAGGGGCCACCTCCATAATTTGTCATTGTGCCACTCTACGGCCTACTCATGCTGCTGGAAACTGCAAAAAGTTACAAAAAAAGTCACACAGAAAAATAGAAGCAATAGGAGTGATACATGTCCCCCTGTGTCTGCAACTGCGGCAGGGCTACCATGGCAACTGATTGCCGCCCCCCGATGACGTTCGGGGGCGCGGCGATTGGAATAAAGATGGCGGCGCCCGCGTGCTGCTGTCTTTTGAATGCCGCCGGCGGCAATGAAAGGGTTAATAGCCGCGATCGGTGCAAGCACCGACCGCGGTTATTAGCGGTAGGGGTTTGCTGCAATATGCAACAACCCCCACCTTTGTATGAAGAGGACTCAGCCCGTGAGCCCTCTTCACACATTCCCTGTACCTCTGAGCCGTAGAGCTACGGCGCAGAACGTTAAGGGGTTAGGCAATGTGAAATCCTGCATGCTTATCCCCAGAATGTTCAGGTATTGGTCAAATACATTGCAGAGTGCCTCATGTTCCATTGAATTATCTCTAACCTGCTCAATTTACACCCCACTTAAAACATGAAGGATTTCTCATTCACAGGTCATGAAACAGTTGCTAATGCTCTATCTAGCTGGGATTCCATGGACTATCCACCTGCATCTTTTAATGTGGTGAGAGGAGGGGCATGGATTTTCCAATAGACACCAGTGTGATTACTGGGTGGCCAACCTGCTGGATCTATGCTATAAAGATAAAATAATATTCTTAATTTCCCCACTGGAGCTCATGATACAAAAATGAGAGAATGCCCTTGTGGTGGAATTCCCATCTGACATTGAGGACTGAGTGGCAGTGCAAGGCTGAGGAGCATAAATTCAACAAAGCAGCAGGAGGATGTAGGAACCAAAGCTGCAGTTTTTAACCAACATTACAGTTAAAAATGCTTTGTTCATTTAAATTGGGATGTAATTTAAAAATATTTCAGTAAAAATAGATGCAGCTATTGTCACTGCTCAATCCAGTACCGTATGAGGATATAGATGAAATTAGTCACTTGTCCTGAGTATACACATGGGAGCTCAATTACTAAGGGTCGCCCTGCTCACTTTCGTCGGACTGTGCGCCTTTTTCAGGGATTGCATGGCTTGGACAGGTATTTAACAGGGATTTAAGTGCATGTGATTGTTTCTTGCCGCAGCTGCACTGACTTCCATGCAACACAAATTAGAGGGCATGCCATCGGACAATCCGACTGATTCGGACTGAGCATGTAATTTAACTTTCAAATTGTGTTGCAAGCCCAAGCACTTACATGCACCACTAAAAAGATGGTGAACTATTGGGCGCACAATCTTAGTGAATTGTGGCACTGTGCATTGGAGTCAGACAATGCACTTTCAGTGAACTCTGGGGATGGGGTAAGTAAATGTGTCCTATGCAGTTTTTCAGACTGCCCCTAAAACGGCAATTATCAGTTATTCCTGACTTCATCTTCACTCCTATCCTCTACCTTGCTCTGTCCTGACCATATCAGTATAGATTAGTACTGTCACTGACAGTACATAGTTTGCTGTACATAGTAGTAAGTTTGGTGTTGTAATGTATCACTGTATGATGAAAAAAGTACTTTTATTAAGACATGTACTATTAGATATTGCTGAATGATGCCTGAAGTCTATACTATACTGAGACAGCTCCTTTAGAATTTTGCTAGATGATGCCAAAACTGCAAATATACTGAGACAGTACCTTTAATAATTTGACGGATTATGCCTAAACTGTAAACTATGCTGAGACATCGCCTTTTCTGGATGAACCCATAATGGCAAACTATACTGAGTCTTACCCTTAAAAATTTTGCTGGATGAAGCTGGAACTGCAAACCATATTGAGGCAGCGCCATTAAAATTTGGCTGGATGATGCTAGAACACTAAACTAAACAATGAAACAGTGCCTTTAAGATTTTGTTGGATGATTCCAGATCTGCAAACAAGACTGTCACTGCAAGATTTTGATGGTAAATTTTCTTTTATGTATTATCTTTATGTAAAAGAACATTTAATTCTGACTCCAACATTGGAAGCCTTTTTCTTTTCATAAAAGATCATAATTCATGAACATCAATTCATACAAAAAGTAATATACATATAATTTATCCATTTAGGATTTATAGATTGTACCACCTATAGAAATATTAAATGCAATCTCACTTCCCTCACCTCCCTCGCTCTCCCTCCACAGCCCTGTCATCGGCTTCCAGCTCTACACTATTATACTCTTAATACATTTCTCTATAGAATGCCCTTATTTCTATACCAGATAAAATCCTATTAGTCCTAATAGTTTTCCATTTCTGTTAGCAGCTAGCTTCATTGTTTCTTTTGAAAATTCTATTTTTTTTCTAACCATTGAAATACAATTTCTTCCTGACTTGTATCATAGTTGGTATATGCATTCATGTCCATTCTGCTAAAAATACCTTTTTTACTGTAAATATTAGTAAGCTGAACAATTCATCTTTTTGTTTCTTATCCTCCTCTCATAACAATGCAAAACTCCTATATATATATATATTTCAATAACTTCACCCAAGACATAACCAATATATTGCTCCGTCAATTTTCATAAATTCCTAACTGCCTGGCAGTACCAAAAGCATTAGGAGTTAGCTCTTGTCTTACCACACTTAGGACAATCCTCCGTAAATGGCAAAATATTGTTCAGAAATCGCAGGGTTTTTTTCGCTCCCCACCTTCAAAAATCTATAACTTTTTCCTTTTTCTGTGTACAGAGCTGTGTGAGGGCTTATTTTGTGTGTAACAAATTTTACTTTCCCGTGATGTTATTTATTATAACATGCCATGCACTGGGAAGCAGGAATAAAATTCCAAATGTGGAAAAATTGAAAAAAAATGCATGTGTATCACGTTCTTGTGGGCTCAGTTTTTACGGCTTTCACTCTGCACTCCAAATAACACCTCTACTTATACTTTGGTTCGGTACGATCGTGGTGATACCAAATTTTTACAGGTTTTATTGCATTTCAATACATTTTTAGAAATTAAATGAATGTGTACGAAAAAGGGAAAAAAAATTTGCCATCTTCTGACTCTAATAACTTTTTCATACTTTGGTGTACGGAGCTGTGTGAGGGGTAATTTTGTTGCGAAATGAGTCGATATTTTGAGGACTGTGCGACATTTTTATGTCATGTGAAAAGGTGTAAAAGTCGCATTTCGGAAATTTGGGCGCCATTTCCCGTCTCGGAGGTCATAAACGGTTATAACCGTTTTTATATTTTGATAGATTGGGCATTTTGGGATGCAGCGAAACCTAATGTGTTTGTGATTTTTACTGTTTATTATATTTTATATCAGTTCTAGGAAAGGGGGGGTGATTTGAATTTTTAATATTTTATAAATTTTTTACATTTTTTAAACCTTTTTTTTTCACTATTTCTTAGACCGGCGGCAAAGAAAAGGTTAACACCCATGATCGGTGCAAGCACCAACCACGGGTGGAAGCAATGGGTCTATGCTGCAATATGCAAAGCCCATCTCAGTCCGTGAGCCCCCTTTATACACCCTTCATAGCTCTGTGGTGGATATATCCATCGCAGAGCGTGAAGGGGTTAAAGGGCCAATAATCTGTAGTCAGAATCCTTTACTGCATTGGATATGATGAGATCATAAATATTGAATCTCTGATCTCATCATATCTAATGTATACCTCCATCCTCTCAACAATCTTGTCTCAATCTCTTCTGTTGTTTCATTTATTACTATATCTCTTTTCCATTTCCAGGTAATGTGAAATAAAGCTTTGTAAATAGAGGCAGTATTCCGAAAGGCATTTTTAACTAATAATAATTACTTCTCTCTTTCTCATACACACTATGATGTTGGCATGCGGCTGACATTATGGTGTGTGCGACGGGACTGCACGAGGAGCAGAAGAAGGAGAGAGGGGTTTTTTTTAGACTCGAGTATAAGCCAAGGGCGATAAAGGACCCCAGAACTGGGTCGGACCCAGCAGTGCAGATGTCAGTGTATGATTTTGCATCAGTATGGCAGTGTATTAATTTGAAGATCAGAAGATTACCTGTTCAAGTCCCAGTGAGGTACAAAAAAGTGTAAAAAAGTAAAAAAAAAAAGTTTAATAAAAAAAAATTTAATACAAAATAAAAGTCCCATAAATGCCCCAAATAGCATAAAACTCCCAAACACAAAAAACATGAAATTCACCACACAAACAACACATGTTGGGTATTGCCACTACTGTAACAACCATAAAAAACACCATTTACCCCTGCATGATCTCAATAAAAAGTACAACTCTCCATGCAAAACATAATCCCTAAAACCGCTCAATCAACAAAATAAAAAGATTACGCTTAGTAGACTGTAATGCAAAATCAAGGTATTTTTCTCTCCAAATAACTTTTTATTGTGTAATACCTGAGGAACTTTTCAAATATATTATGGCACCTGAAAACAACGTCATCCGAAATCTGCCCTTTAAAAGCTCAATGCCTCCTTCTGTTCTGCGCTCTGCAGTGCGCCCCTAAAGTAGTTTACATTAACATGTGAGGTATTTCCCTACTTGTAAGAAACTGCACAACAAAATCTGATATATCATTTTATCCTGCATGAATGTGTAAATTTTACGACTAAATAATTATTTTGCTTGAAGGGTCAACAAGCTTAACAAAGGCTGTTCTGAATAGTGTGAGGGGTGCAGTTTTAAAAATGGGGTGATTTTTGGGGAGTTTTTAATAAGTAGAACTTTGAAAACCCTTACAAAGATAATTTGCCCTCTAAAATATTGAATCTGAAATTTATTTAAAAATTTTGAAACTCGCTGTTCAAACTGTAAGCCTTCTAACATCTTAAGAAAATAAATTAACATAGAAAAAATTATGTCAGCATAAAGCACACATATGGTTAATGTTAGTTATCAACAAATTTGGGCAGTAAGACTAACTGTATAATAAGTATAACATTTATAAATGAGAAAAATAGGATTTTTTTTTCAAAATTTTCACTAAATGTATTTTTTTTTTACAAATAAGTGAAATATTTTTCAACTAAAATAAAGCAGCAAAGTGAAGTACAACATGTCATGAAAAAAAAAGTCTGAAAATAAACTTTTTCAGATAAAACGTTCCAAAGTTATAACTGTGTATCGTAACGCAGGCAGATTTGAAAAATCGGTCTGTGTTCTAAGGGTGAATATGACCTTAAGGGGTTAAAGATCACCCATTTTGGCAACATACAATTTTCAAAATGAGCAAGAGATTAACTGATTTGTCAACATGAAAGCCATTACTGAAAGCCCCCCAAAAATTGCCAACAAATATAAAAACAACCATGTAATTTTCAATTTCCTAAGTTTACAGTTACAACTACTGTTACTTTCTTAATAACTTTATTTCCTGAAGTTGTTATATTCTTACACTGTTATTTATTATATTACTAGTAAAGTACCTTCCGCTTAACTTGTCAGTTTTATGCTCAATTGACTGTAAAAATCTGTGAAAAAATAACCACACATTCCTTTTGTTCTCAAAAATTCTTTATGTAATATCAAAAATAAAAAGAAACAAACATAAATGATGACAGTAGCTGTAACTAATGAGAAATAAGTAACTATACAGTCCTAAACTGACAACATGATATAATTACTGAACTTTGGCAGCTAAAGTACTATGGTGCTGGCATGTTACATAAGTATGCTACTATAATTTCATTTCCATGCATACCTTTTACTTAGGGTGTTTGATACCGATTTAGCTTGATGACCCACCACTTCAAAACCTATTTAAAAGTAAATTCTGCAGTTACTATAAAGGAGTTTTCCAAGTTCTATTATTATTTATAGTCTAAATGTAGAAAAGAAGATAACAACTTTACCTTGTTTTCCACTGGCAATTTGGCACTGCAGCTCCTGAGGAGTCAAGTGGCATGTGACTGCTGCAGCCAGTCAGTTGTTGAATAGCGATCTGATGATAATAGCATCAAAATAGCATCACCTGCATGTAACCAGTCCCCTGCCCTCATTATATACCCAGCAAGTCTCCTGTATAAAGCCAGCTAGCCAGTACCCTGTATATAGCCAGTCCCCTGCCCCCAGTATATAGCCAGTCAGCCTCAGTATATAGCCAGCCAGTCAGTCCCCTGTTTATAGCCTGCTAGCCCCTGTATATAACCTGCTAGTCCCCTTTATATAGCCAGTCCCCTGTATATTGGCAGCCAACCCCCTGTATATATCCAGTCAGCACCGGTATGTAGCCAGCCAATCCTCCGTATATAGCCAGTCAGCCATTGTATTTAACCAGAAAGTCCTCTGTATATGGCCAACCAGCCCCCAGTATATAGCCTGCCCCCAGTATATAGACAGGCAGCCAGTCAGTCCCCTGTATATAGCGTGCCTGCTCCCTGTATATAGCCATTCCCCTGCCCCAGTATATAGCCAGTGCCTGTAAAGTAGTGGACCTGAACATGGGTGAAGGGGGAGGCAGAAAGGTTAGTACAGAGGTTTTATTAATATATCCGAGTATAGTATAAAAGTACAATAGTATAGTAAATATATAAAAATTGTCCTGAAAGACTTGGCTAGTTTGTGAGTATACATGGTATCTAAGCTGTTGTTGATCAAAGTGATGTTGAGTAAAGCAGTGAGCAATGACAAAGATTACAATAAAAAGTAGTTGATGTTCTGCTAGAAAATTGTTCCAATTAAAGCTTTCCTCCACTGTCTGCATTCTTTGGCAGTAACCTTAGTTACCACATTGTGCCAAGTAAAATCTTCTCTATGGGGGAAATTTATGATGGAAACCCCTCCAGCACCACCAGATACATCAAGAGGCTTAGGCCTCCTGATGTATCTGGCGTGTGACTGGTGAAGGTTTAAACTACGCCAGCTGATAGCTTGGTGTAGAGTTGGAGTAAAGAGGATAAAAATTGCAATACCTGGTGACTGGCGAAGGTTTAAACTAAGCCAGCTGATAGCTTGGTGTAGAGTTGGAGTAAAGAGGATAAAAATTGCAATACTTGGTGGTTCACAAGGCATTAAGATTTATTTCAGGTCTTGTTTATTATTTCAAGCTCTTATAAATGTCCCCTACTTATGTATTTATTCAGGGATCTGTTTTTCACTAAGGCTACATTGACACAAATGTATGTGGGATGTATATACGGCCAACACATATACAGCGTATATACGTCCCCCATACATCGCAATGGCCTCACGGCTCCGTCCGGGACACGTCCTATCTTTCTACGGAATACGGCAACGTGTGCTGAGTATTCCTATGGAGAGGGGTTGAGGGTGAGCTGTGCTGATCCCCTGCTCCTCCCCCCAGCGCCGATGGATGCCCGCCATACTAAGGTGGGCATACATTGTGTGAATGTAGCCTAAGAGTCATTGTAGAAGCAAAAGAGATTTAATGTGTTCTTTGTGTTTAACAGCTCTTAAAAGTTACTGAGTATAAGCTGAGTTTTTCAGCACAAAAATGTGCTAAATAACCTAAACTTGGCTTATTCTTGAGTCAAAAAAAGTCAAAACTCACCTTTCCAGCGCCCCCACAGATTTTCTCTTCTTCGACGGAAAAAGTCCTCCGGGGAAGGGGGGGGGGGTCGTCAAAAAGGTGAGTTTTGGGTTTATTTTTTTAGTGCTGACTATATATGGCATCCTGAGGCAGGCAGGCTGTATACAGGGGCAGGAGACAGGCAGGCTGTATATGGGGGCCAGGTGCAGGCAGGCTGTATACAGGGGTTGGAGGCAGGCAGGCTGTATATGGGGGCCGGAGGCAGGCAGGCTGTATACTGGGGCTGGCAGGCAGGAAGGTTGTAAAATGGGGGCTGGCAGGCAGGCTGTATACTGGGGGTCTGGCTGGCTATTTATTGGGGGACAGGAGGCTGGCTATATACTAGGGGTTTGTTGGTGAGGGAATGTCCTGGCTATATACTGGGGGCATGGGCTGGGTTTATACATAGGGGCACTAGCTCACTATATACTAGGGGGCACTGGCTCGCTAAATACAAGGGGGCTTGGACTGGCTGGCTAGTTACTTGGAAGCAGAAGGCTGGCTAGCTATATATTGGGGGGCATGGGCTGGCACCAATGCATTTTCCAACCTAGGCTTATATTCAAGTTGCTCCCCAGCAAACAATATATAAAGCCCCCCCCCCAGCAATCACTATTTACAGCTCCCCCAACAATCACTATATACAGCCCCCCAGTAATCGCTATATACATCACTCAGCTATAACTGTATACAGCCCCCAGTAATCACTGTATACAGGCCCAAATTATCACTATATTCAGCCACCAGCAAGAAATATATTTAGCCCCCCAATAATCAATGCATTCCGCCCCCAGTAATCACTGTATACAGCCCCCCAGTTATCATTGTATGCAGCCCCCAGCAATAAATATATTCAGCCCCCAGTAATCACTATATAAAACCCGCAAGTATTCACTGTATACAGCCCCGCTATAATAATTATATACAGCCCCCAGTAATCACTGAATACAGGCCCTAGTAATCACTATATACAGCCCCCAACAATAACTATATACAGTCCCCAGTAATCACTATATACAGCCCCCCAGTAATCATTATATACAGCCCCCAACAATAACTATATACAGTCCTAGCAATAACTATATACAGCCCCTAGTAATCACTATATACAGCCTCCCAACAATAACTATATAAAGCTCCCAGTATTCACTACATAAAACCCCCTGTAATCACTAAATACAGCCCCCAGCAATAACTATATACAGCCTCCAGGAATAACTATATACATCTCCCAGAATTAACTATATACAGCCCCTTCCAAGAATTAACTATATGCAGCCCATCCCCACATTAACTTTATAGAGCCCCCAGCATTAATTATATATAGCCCCCAGTAATCACTATAAACAGCCTCCAGTATTAACTATACACAGCCCCCCAGTAATCACTATACAACCCCATAATAACTAGCTATATAGAGTCCCCAGCATTAACTATATATAGCTCCCATTAATCACTATATACAACCCCCCATATTAACTATATACAGCCCCCTATAATAACTATATACAACCCCCTATAATAATTATATACAGCCCCCCTATAATAACCATATACAACCATTTTTAAAAAATGTCTAATGGGATAAACTTACCCTGATAATGCAACCATTTATTTATTATAATATTAACAATAATTAAAAATAGCTCACCACATACACATGCTTCTACTTTTGTCCCTTATTTTAAGATTGCAAACAATGAAATAAATTTGGGTCAATTAGGGTGCTCTTACAATTAAATTAGTCACAGCTAAAAAATTGTTAATTTTACCAAGGAGAAATGAGGAAAACAAGATAGCATTGTGCTGTTATATCGGGTAGTTTTACAATTATTTGTAATGCCAGAGAATATCTGAAAATATACTATATGTATGTTTGCAAGTGAGCGTATAGAATGTAGAGTGCTATGGATATCAACCACCATTCAATTTACAAAGTCTGTAGCAATAAGTAGCGCAGCATCAGGTATATGGCAGTCGCATTCATCATATGTATATGATCATGTAGGCCTGTGGACACACCAGGAGATGCTGGGATATTTTCCCACCTTGTTTTTACTTTCCAGAGTCACCAGTTTTGATAAACAACTCGGGGTCAGAAGTTTTCAAGTTTATCTATTTTCTACAGTCTGCAGCATTCGGGTTTATTTCAAGTTGCTAATGTGGGTTGGGACCCCTGCCCAGTGGAACAGCTCTATCCAGGCATTGCAACCAACTTTGCACTTGTATTATTGTGTGGATATGCCATTTGCTATGAATATCCATTTAACCTTGATGTATATTTTATTGGATTTTGTATTTCTATAGCACACGAGCTTAAGACCTATATTTATTTACTTACACTGTTATGCTGCTCTACAACCTTTATGGAATGGAGAGACAGACAAGGACAGTAACCCCTAAGGCTAAAGCCCTCTTCCCAGTTGTCTTTAGCTAAATAACTAGCCTACCCTAAGAGGTAGGGGACAACTGGTCGACGTTCTATTCTTGAGCCAAAGTATAAACATAGATATAAAGACTGGACAATACAAACATAGAAGAGTAGTCAACATATACAGGTCAGAACTAAGAAGACAATGCTAACATATGACTTACTGCAAGCACAGGGGAAATGTCAGGCACACCTTCAGTGAGATGTCAGAGTCCCGGTACAGCAGATGATTGATTGCGTGTCTACAGACTGGGGCACATTAACTTACCCATGATGTAATAGCACGTTGCAGGTCGACTGCAGGTGCATGGAGAGGGCACACGGGCTAAGCCCTCTCCGTAGCCGGTAAGTCTTTTCTGCATATTGCAGCAAAGACTTACTGGTAACAACTGCGATGGCGCCGCCATCTTGTTGGAAATCGTCACTCCCCGTGACATCATTGGGGAGTGGCTTCTGTCTTCTGAAGACCCGAGGCTGTCTCGTTTTAACCCATTGATTACAATGTGCAATTCATACATTGTAATCAATTCAGACAGGTTAAAGTACCCTAGGGGGTCTGAAAAATAGAAGAAGTAAATATAAAAAGACGTTAAAAAAAACTATAATAAAAAAAATCTAAAAATTCAAATCACCCCCCTTTCCCTAGAACTGATATATATAAATAAACCGTAAAAATCACAAACACATTAAATGCCCGAACTATCAAAATAAATATTGTTTTTTCACTTTGTTTAACCCCGTAATGGAAAAAATCGCTTGAATTTGAAGATGGAACTTTTTTGCCATTTTGAAAAATATAAAAAAAAATCAATAAAAAGTGATCAAATGGTTATGAAAAATAATAGCATTGAAAACGTCATCATTTTTGTAAATGTATGAAAATATTATAAAACCTATACAAATTTGATATTCCCGTGATCGTACCGACCCAAAGAATAAAGTAAACATGTCACTTGTAGCACACAGTGAAAGCTGTAAAATCCAAGCCTACAGAAAACGGTGCAAAAGCGTTTTTTCACTAATTTCACTGCATTTGGAATTTATTTCCCACTACCCAGTACACGGCATGGAATATTAAATACCGTCACTATGAAGTGCAATTTGTTAAGCAGAAAACAAGCAGTCACAGAGGTCTTTACATGTAAAATAAAGTTATAGATCTTTGATTGTGGGGAGTGAAAAATAGAAATGAAAAAGCAAAAAAGGGCCAGGTCTTTAAAGGGTTAAATACCTGTTCAAGCCATTTTAATATTGGAGAACAGGGACAGTCTGACTAAACTGCATCGCAAAGCGGCACAAAACCCTTAGTAAATGTGCCCCACTGTCTCTGGACTTAGGAATCGCTTTGCTTGTAATGGTGGATGGACTTTTGTTTTAGAATACTTCTCAGAAAAATAAGACTGACATGTAAAATTATGATGAAATTCTGCCAGACATTACTAGGAAGGCAATGAATTGTAAATACTGCACTTTAACAATTACATACAGATAGCACTATAAAACTATGATTGATGGGCCATTGTACATGCACTCATGTAAGCTCTTACAAGTGAGGTTTTCATTCCAATTGTATCATCTGACCATATTATTACTTAGTCTCCTTAACATTTTCCTTGCAGAAGAAGATCAACATCAGTAGTTGTGGTCCTGATACATCATAAGATCAATTTTGAACCATTAAAGGTTAAGGTAGATGATAGTGGGCGATATGTATTTATATACTGAATACTACAAAGAATAAGATGTGTGATCACTAGAGATGGGCGAATTTGTTAAAATTCGTTTAGTCCCGATGCGCCAAATTTTTCGAAAAAATTTGATTCGACTCGAATTGAAATGAATCAGGTTAAAGAACAGGCATTTCCTGGCTGCAGAGAGCCTGTAGGGTGTTGTAGAACATTGTGCCATGCTTAAATATGCATAGGGAGCGTGGTTTGGTCTTCAAACAATGCTGTGTTTTAGTATGACACGCACATGACAGCCACGGCTCTTAGAATCACTTCACTCTTCACTTCCATGTGCACTTAAATAGGCCAACTTCCCCAAATAAGCGAAGCGGGAACGCAGCCTGACAAGGTAATGTCTGTGGCAGCTCGAAAGGACTGAGCTGAGGGCCAAGATCCCACTATAACATCAAAGAGTGCACTCTTTTTACACTGAGTGGCACAATGATATAGTGTGAAGGTGGCATCAGAAGCATCAAGAGCGGGAGTGGCACAATGATATAGTGTGCTCAGTGGTGTAACAAGGAGAGACAGGGCCCCCTAGCAGGCTAATCCATGGGGCCCCCCTTCCCACCTAAAAAATATACATTAGTATATACAAAATATATTAGTATACTCACACATGCGAGTTACAATCACATATAAATACACTCATGTGCACATACAGCATATACACACACATACAGGGCCACATGCAACATACTCACATGCAGTGTATACAGACACCATATACACATCACAGATACTGAATATATACATCACATTATATATTATATACATATTATGCTGGACAATGTGCAGTACAATATAGATATAATGGTGCATACTCCATTCTTTAATGTGTCAGGTCGGTTGACAGGGCCCCCTCACACTGTGGGCCCCATAGCGGCTGCTATAGCTGCTACCGCTGTAGTTACGCCCCTGAGTGTGTTGGTGGCATTAAAAGCAGCAGTAGCAGGAGCCCGCAGGATGGCACTATGATATAGTGTGCAGGTGGCATCAGTAGCAGCAGGAGCCCGCAGAGTGGCACAATGATATAGTGTGAGGGTGGCATCAGAAGCAGCAGGAGCCTGCAGAGTGGCACAATGATATAGTGTGAAGGTGGCATCAGAAGCAGCAGTAGCCTGCAGAGTGGCACAATGATATAGTGTGAAGGTGGCATCAGAAGCAGCAGGAGCATGCAGAGTGGCACAATGATATAGTGCGTTGGTGGCATCAGTAGCAGTAGCAGGAGCCCGCAGAGTGGCACAATGATATAGTGTGAAAGTGGCATCAGTAGCAGTAGCAGGAGCCTGCAGAGTGGCACAATGATATAGTGTGAAGGCGGAATCAGAAGCAGCAGCAGGAGCCCGAAGAGTGGCACAATGATATAGTGTGAAGGTGGCATCAGAAGCAGCAGGAGCCTGCAGAGTGGCACCATGATATAGTGTGGAGGTGACGGACAATTCCAGTCCCTGGTAAAGATGGTAGGAGGCAGATGGTACAACTAGCAGCAGATGTGTAGCATCAGGCGGGTGGCAGCATCAGAATTGTAGCCGAGGCAGGTAGTTAGAACCCCGACTCATTTCTCAACGTTTGGAGGAGGCGTCTTGGCTGATCTAATCTAATGCATTAGGCATTGGTGAGTTGAAATCCTGGCCGATCCAAGCCTGATTCATCTTGACAAAGGTCAGTCTCTCCACATTAGGGGTGGACAAGTGGGTTCTCCTGGGGGTAACGATGGCTCCCGCCGCACTGAACACCCACTCTGATGCCACACTACTACTACTTCTCTCCTGCAAACTCCGCAAGTTGCGGCCAAGCATAAAGTTTGGCTGCCCAGTAGTCCATGGGATCCTCTACCTCAGGTGGTAAAGTGCTGTCCAAGTAGGCCACCACCTGCTGGTGCAGGGTCTGCTTCATGTCCTGCTGCTGCTGGTGGCGGCTACCCTCCTCACTAGGCGGGTGAAGGAAATTACTCATTAAGAAATCCAGACTGTTGATGGAACTGCTACTGCTCCTACCCCCAGGTCCCCACAGCAGCCGTGGTAGTAGTACGTGAGCAATGACTGCCAGGAATCCCCCGGTCAGACCTGACAGAGGATGGACAATGGCGCACATAGGCAGTGGCCAACTGTGTGCTCAGTATTTCTTTATAGTATGCCAGTTGTTCCTTCCTCTCAGCAGCAGGAAAAAAGTCACCCATTTTGGACCGGTAGCGAGGGTCAAAGAGGGTGGAGAGCCAAAAGTCATCCCTATGCCGGATGTTGACTATTCGGCTGTCACTAGTTAGGCAAAGCAGCAAGCTTTGAGGGACTCTGAGGGACTCTGAGGAACTCTGAGGGACTCCTGGTCTCCATATCCACAGTATACTGCCACGGTGCTTCTGGGTCATCAGCCTCGTCTTCTACCTCCTCCGGATGCTCCTGCTCCTCCTCTCCTGTAACCTGAGTAGAAAAACCACAAATTGCACCAGACTCTGCTTGTGCTCCAATGTCCTCCTCCTCCTCCAGTTCAGCCCCCACCGGACTCATGTGGCCATGAGATGTAGTCTCCACTTCTCTAGTGCCCTGACCAGACAGATTTTGCAGCATGAGTTCCAAGACATGAAGCAGTGGAATGACATTATTCATCCCGCAGTCCTGGCGACTGACAAATAACGTGGCCTCTTCAAAAGGCCTGAGCAAACGGCAGGTGTCACACATGAGCTGCCAGTGGCTGACATCAAAGTTACACAGGGGAATACTACAGTCCGCTTGCATCATTAAAAAATCATTAATGCCTTTTATCTGTTCATACAGGCGGTCTAACATCTGGAGGCTGGAATTCCAACGGGTGGAAACATCGCATATCAGACTATGTTGGGGTAGGCCATTCTGGCGCTGCAACTCGAGGAGGGCGTGCTTGGCTTTGTAAGAATGGCTGAAGTGCGTGCACAGTGTCCTGGCCATTTTTAGAATGTCTTGCAGATAGGTGTAAGACTTCAGGAACTTGTTGACTACCAGATTGAACACGTGTGCCATGCAGGGCGTATGGACCATCCCTCCTCTGTTTAGCGCGGACACCATGTTCCTCCCATTGTCTGTCATCATGGTTCATATTTTAAGTTGTCGCGGAGAAAGCCACACATTGATTTCTTCCTGCATGACGTGGAGCAGTTCCTCCCCTGTGTGACTTCGTTCGCCCAGGCAAACCAAGTGTGGAATTGCGTGACACCGCTGTGCCCTGCACATGTGGTATGATGGAGCAGCACTTGTGGAGGCTGAGGTTGTGGTGGAGAAGGAGGAGGAGGAGGCAGACACTGGCGCAGGAGCAGCAGTTTGACAACGTGGAGGAGAAAGCGCCGTCTCTTGTGGAAGTTGTTGGTGTGGCTGGGCAGGAAGCACATTCACCCAGTGGGCCGTAAAGGACATATACTGGCCCTGCCCATAATTACAGCTCCACACGTGCACCTTAGAAGAAACTGATAAGCTCAAGGACTGGCCCACCTTATGTTGTACATATTGGTGAAGGGCTGGCACAGCCTTTTTGGAAAAAAAAATTGCGGTTTGGAACTCTCCTACTCGGTTCGGCACAAGCCATTAGTTCTCTGAAGGGTGCAGAGTCCACGACTTGGAAAGGGAGAGACTGCAGTACCAACAACTTCGAAAAGAGCACGGTCAGCTTCTGCACCTTAGGATGGCTGGACACATAGAGTTGTCTTTTTGTAATCGCCTCGCTCAACGGCTGCTGGCGCCATGCGTAGCGAGGAGCAGGAGAATCTGTACCGGGAGATGATGTCAAAGACAAGCAGCTCCCTTTGGCAGAGGTACTGGAGCCTTGACTTGCTGAAACAGCATGTGTGCCACTAGGTGCTGCTGCTGTTGCTGCGCCTGCAGGATCGACCGCATCTGACACCCATTTCTCCCAGGCCATTGGATGGTGATGCTGCATGTTTTGGCGCAGGGCCGTGGTGCCAAGGTTAGCTCCCTGGCCACGCTTCACTTTCTGCCCGCAGATACGACATATACCCACGCTCGGCTCCTCTGATGTCTTTACAAAAAACTACCACACCGCTGAGGTGGTAATTTTACCGCCAACACTCTTCACTGAGCGACTACTACCGCCGTTGCCTCGCCGAGCCCTTGTGCCACTGCTTATTTAGATCTGCAAATCGGGATTTGTACCCCGTGGATGTTTGGCTCCCGTCCTCGCACTGCTGCCACCCTGCTGACTCACAGCCACAGTAGTGACTTGCTGCCTGCTCCGCAAGCTGACACTCTCTTTGCCCGACGATGATGAATCCCCTGCTACACCCAGCTCCCAAGTGCGATCGGCTACATTATCGTCAATTTGCGTTTCCCGGTCACTGCTACTCTCCTCACCGATGTCAGTATGCACAACATGCCTACTGCAGGAATCAGTGGAAGTCTGCCCCACCTCTTCACTGCAAAGCAGCTGCTGACTGTCCTCAAACACTTCGTCCTCGCTGAATAGTGGCGCTGAGCCCAGACCACCTAGTAGCTCTCTGGCTGCGGGAAAGGAACAGGACAGAGCCTGGTTGAGGACAGGTGAGGGCCGCTGACCTGCTCCTGGGCCATGCCAACTAATTGTTGTATCAGAGGAACCTACGGACTCTTGGCTGGGGTTGTCAGATGTTATATTTGAGGAATTGGATGACCTAGTCAACCATTCAACAACCTTTGGGTTGTTGATCAACACTCTGCCACTAGATGACAACGGCAGTTCTGGACTCACAGAGACATCCCCTTACCGTGCTGCCACCTCTGCCTGCTCCACCTGCCACCTTTCTGTCTGACATAGTGGTTTATAAACTATGTGGATTCAACATGTAAATCTGGCTGTAAAGTAGAGCCCTCAAAAGGTATTGCAATGTGCGTTATACAGATACCCTACAACTGACAGTGTAATTTCAGCGAAAATCACTGTATAAACTACGCGGATTTCACACGTAAATCTGTCTGTAAACTAGAGCCCCCAAAAGGTATTGCAATGTGCGTTATACAGATACCCCACAACTGACAGTGTAATTTCAGCGAAAATCACTGTATAAACTATGTGGATTTCACACGTAAATCTGGCTGTAAACTAGAGCCCCCAAAAGGTATTGCAATGTGCGTTATACAGATACCCCACAACTGACAGTGTAATTTTAGCGAAAATCCCTGTATAAACTACGTGGATTTGACACGTGAATCTGGCTGTAAACTAGGACCCCCAAAAGGAATTGCAATGTGTGTTATACAGATACTCCACAACTGACAGTGTAATTTCAGCGAAAATCACTGTATAAACTTTGTGGATTTCACATGTAAATCTGGCTGTAAACTAGAGCCCCCAAAAGGTATTGCAATGTGCGTTTTACAGATAACCCACAACTCACTACTGCAGATGAATGAATGTCAGACAGATTTCTTCCTATTCAATTTTGTGACTAAATAGAACTTCCTATTCGAATTTTCAAATTTTTCCTGAAATTCTAACCGAAGTTAGAATCATTAGAATCGATTCGCCCATCTCTAGTGATCACATTTGTTTATACACCACCTCCCTTACGACCTGATGTCCTATTGAGTTTGTTTGATTTTCAGGCAGAATACCCCAGAACACCATTATGGATATTCAGTGATTTTTAACTCTATTCCAGATGATAAGCAGGATAGATATAGAATGGGGAAAAAACTATGTAATGACTCCTATAAAGAAGGTAATAGAATAACCTCAATGGAGGAGTATCTGGAGAATTAGAAATCCAGATAAAAATGAGTATACATGCTTTAATAAAACTCGTAAGGTCTTCTCGAGGATTGATCTAACGCTATGTAATGGTAAACTTTGCCAAATGGTTGGAGATATTGGGACGATCCGACGGATTCGGACTGAGCACAGGTTTCAACTTTCAAATTGTGACAGAAAACCAAGCACTTACATGCATCAGGAAGAAGGAGGTGAACTCCGGTGGACCTGAGTGCTGAAGCAACACATGCACAATATCGGGCGCACGATCTTAGTGAATCGTGGAAGAGTGCATTATCGTCAGAAGATGCACTTTCTGAGAACTGCATTGTGTTTTAGAAGAGATCCATCTCAGATGATCTTGCGGTGGCAGTCTTACTAATGTGGGGGAGAAGACAACACGAAAACAATACCAGTTGTCAGCATTCAGGGGTAGTGGACGCACTGTGCCGCCACAGATGATGACGTAAGCCGACACCTAGGAGCGGAGTCTAAGTGGTACCCGGTTTTCACCAGAGCCCACTGCAAAGCAGGTTGGACTTGTTGCGGCCTGGTACCACCATGTCGCTCCACAGGCGTGACTTTGTTCGTGGTGGCGGCCAAGGGAAGGTACGGCGTTGTGAGGCACAATCATAGTGGACAGGCAGGAGGTCGAGAAAGGCAGCACAGGATCAACATCAGAGGCAGAGCAGAAGGTCAGAAGGTCAGGGCAGGCAGCAGAGAAGCCCTTCCAGTCAACAAGAAAGAACCATTATTTATTTATATTTATATTTTTTTGCCTCTAATATAACACATATTATAATAAAGAAAATAAACATATTTAAGGATACAAACGATAGAATATAGTGAGAATGCTATCCATATGCTGGAATTTATGGAAGCAAGAGCAATAATAATAGATAAATCTGCAGCTTTGTAGAATCTTCTGAGTAAAATTGGATAAAATGGAATACGATCTTGGATAGAAGGAGTGATGTATGATAAAATGGATAGCAATGGTTGGATTTCAAGCATCAAGGGAATACATGGATAATGTAGACAAACTGTATTGGAAGAACTTAGGGCTTTGGTGTGTTACACAATTTTTTGATAAAAATACACTTAAGAAGAGAAGGGAAGTTTAACTGTGGAGATAGGGAACTAAATTTGTAGTTTTAGATATTTTCAGTTAGAAGAAATGATTAATAAACACAAAAATTATGCAAAATTATATTGTATTCAAGATGTAGGGATGCTGTCGCGGGTAAGTGAAATGGGGAAAATGAGGAAAAATTGTAAGAATTTCTCTTTAAGATAATGTATATATATTAAGCTCATGGCACTATTTGTATATTTTTATATTTTCTACTCTTAATACAAATAAATTTAAAAAAAAAAAAAGAAGCCATTATTTAGCAAAGATTTATGTAATTTTCTATGGCAATAAATAAACATTATAACACTGCATTTTTATGCCAAAATTGACAGATGCATACATACTCGAGTATAAGCCTAGTTTTTCAGCACAAAAAATGTGCTGAAAACCCAAACTCGGCTTATACTCGAGTAAGGATTTTACTCGAGGCCCCTAATTTTGTGGTAAAATTAGGGGCCTCGGCTTATACTAGGTTCGGCTTATACTTGAGTATATACGGTAAATAAATTTTACTTAATTTTTCTTTAATTAATCACTTTACTTTGATGTTTCCATTCTCAAATGTATCATTTATTTATAGATGCTTTATCAGCAATATACAGTATATGACCTTTCTCACATCATTAAATTCATAAAGATGCACAAGATATACAGTATTATTCGCTTGTAATGACCTGGTTCACAGAGAGCACAAGCTGCTTATGGTAATTATTGCCACTTTGTGTTATTATTTCTTACCTTTATTTTGAGTTATGCAAATTCTGTTTCTTCAAAGACACAGACCTTCTGTATTTTCTACTTTTTGTCCCTTTGAGAGGAAAGGGCCTATGTACTGATTTAGTTTCTCTAGGTCACAGAAACAGTTTTGACTTCCTGCCCTGCCATCTGCATCATTTAACCTGCAGTAAGTTTATGGTGGTGCCCAAACTCCTGGATATAAAACTTGCTAGTGGATTATACCCTCTAGATGACTTGAATACCTGCACACTTTGCTGATCAAAGCATACTTATGGGGGTGTCACAAAACTTAGCTAAAATATATGGCCAACATAAGCAAAAACAGTTAACTGAAGACAATTATCTTTCTATTGTTGGTTGTCTGCAGAAAAACATCAAGCACTTTCTTTTACATAAACAGATGGTTCATTGCAATCAAAGGATTTTGAAATTACAGTATTTTTTTATATTAGGTTTTATATAGGTTCCCTTATCTCTTTAATTTTTAAAATTAAAAGTGTGCATGTGTGTGTTTCTGTATATACAGGCATCCCCGGGTTACATACAAGATAGGGACTGTAGGCTTGTTCTTAAGTTGAGTTTGTATGTAAGTCGGACCTGTATATTTTATCATTGTTATCCCAGCCAGAACTTTTTTGGTCTCTGTGACAATTTGATTTTAAAAATGTTGGGTTGTCATAAGAATCAGGATTAACACTAAAGCTTCATTACAGACACCTGTGATACCTGTTACAGCTGATCATTGTAGCCTAGGACTAAAGTACAGCAAATTAGGAACATCCAGAGGTCCATTTGTAACTAGGGGTCGTATGTAAGTCGAGTGTTCTTAAGTAGGGGATCGCCTGTACATGGTTTAGTTCAGATTCAGATGGTTCAGATGTTTCAGTACATTTATGTGGGAACATTTATCTATGTGTATAAGGCCTAATGCACACAAGCATGTAAGCTAGCTGCTATTTTTCCAGCTATCTCATGGACCCTTTACTTCCTATGTGTGCACTGTGGATCGCCATGCCAGGAATATGCTAACTGCGCACAAAAAACAGAGCAGCCTATTCTTTACTGCCCAGTCTTTTTCTATTGACAGCTCACACACTGAGGTCCTACAGAGATCAAACTGCACATAGCCAGTTGCTTATGGCCTGCAAACTATATACATATGTAATACCGTTAATAACCTGTGACATTATTATAGCACATGTCTGTTAACTCTATTTGGATGGCCCGCTGACTTTACACGTGGGAGTAGGACCCGGTCTCCAGGTGTCAGAGGCACCCAGAGACCCTGGGGAGAAGGGAGATGCAGTTCGTTACCGTTTCTCCCTTTTCCGCTCCTAACAGCCGCCGGCTCCATAGACTCGGCAGTTACATGACCGCCAGGTCTAAAAGGGTTAATCAGAGCTGCTGGGTCCAATTAGACCCAGTCCAGCTCTGATCACAATCCCCAATCACAGGTGGTCATTTCCTCTGTAACTGAGGCTCTTATAGATACCTTAGTTACAGGGGAAATCTTGTAAAAGAGAAAAAATAAAGTAAAATTTAAAAGAGTGAAAACGTCCCCCAGGGATCTTTTATGACCTCATGGGGGACATATAAAGTAAATACACAAACACAAACAAATATGAATAAATATTCATAAAATTACAATGACATTTCTCCATATAATAAAAAAAATATCTCCTGCTACACTTAAAAAAGCATCGCCATAGTTGCCCCATTTGCCCGGAATTTAATAATGTTAATTTTGAGTTCATCTGAAAATTAAAACAAAGTACTATAAATTACAAAAAAAAACTTTTTTTCCACTTTTAACCCAAAATAAAAAAAAAAATGTTCAAACTTTTATTACCTTTTTAGCTAGCTCTATGAGTCCTGACAAAAACAATGCAAAATAAATTAAAGTAGCATGCAAAAAAAAGGCCCTTAAAACGGCGCAAACAAAAATTCTCTAAAAATACCCGGTCACTAGAGCCTTTTCAGGCCGCTCACTAAGGAGTTAAGGGAGATTGCAGAAGGCACCCATAATTGGTGCTGGATTTCTTTGTTGATCCCTATGATGTCATAGGGGAATAACGATCATTTGCTATGGCAGCGTTGAGACTCCAGGACCTGTCATTGCTAAAGATCAGTAACAGTGAGGCAGTGTCAGAACACTTTTACAGATCTGTAGCACATTCTCCATATATACCGAAATACAGTAGCATTGCAGTATATGGTAGTAGCAATCAGACTTCAAAGGGTTAAAGTACCCTAGTAAAAGTTTTAAAAAAAATTGTTCAAATCATTTATAAAAATAAACAAATAAAATCATCTCCATGTTCTAAAAGTCCTGATCTATCAAAATATGTAGCAGGAAATAGCTCCCAAATGTCTGTACTGCCACTTTTTCCCATTTTGTAACATATAAAAAAAGTGATCAAAAGGTCCTAAAGGCCCCAAATGGTAGCAAGGAAAACCTCGCAAAATATGACACCTTACACCGAGCCATACACTAAAGTATAAAAACGGTATTAGTGTCAGAAGATAGAGAAAAGGAGAATTTTTTGTACAGAAGGTGTTATTTTTTTTAAATGTATTAAAACACAATAAAACCTATAGAAGTTTGGTGTTCCCATTATCGTAAACTCAAATGCCTTTTTCACCAATCACCAATTTCCCCGTATTTGGAATTTTTACCGCCAGTACACGGGATGGAATGATAATTACTGTCATACTGTTAATCAGAAAGCAGGCCCTCATAGAGCTCTGTACATCGAAAAATAACAAAGCTATGAATTTCTCCTGTGTTTTCTGTAGCTGCATATGATAAGTATTGTTATTTTTATTATAAAAGTATGTAGGGGGTAGTTTCTGTACAAGAGTAGACATTCCTGTGAATTATGCATTGAGGCCTGTGCCCTGGATCCTTTATTATCCTAGCAACGCCCCTGCGCTGTACTATTACAGAACAGTGTCATTAAGGGTGTATGGAAAGCACTTTAGCTTTCTCCATACAAGAAGGGGATATCTTAACCCCTACGCGCACCAGGACGTTATAGTTCGTCCCTGCAGGAAAATACTCCCCGCATGGCGATGTGCTATAAAGTCCTGCTTCTGGCAGTGGCTCATGAACAGAGCCAGCACCAGAAGCAGCGGCTGTCAGCTGTATATCAAAGTTGACACCGTGCGCTTACACCTGCGATAGGAGCCGACTCAAGGTCAAGCATGACCGCGGTGTCTAAGGGTGTTCCCCCTATGGATCGGATCCCGTGTGCCAGAGCATCGCTGGTTCAAATTCAAGTTTGTAGAAGTAAAAAAAGTGAAAAACACTAAAGTTTAAACATGGGAATAAATAAAAAATAAATTAAAAAAAATATAAGAGACTATAATTTCACTTTCCCATAAAAACATTTAACAAAGTATAGATATACACAAACAGACAAAAATCCCCACATATTTGCTATTGGCGTGTCCGTAACAATCTGTATAATAAAACAGAATTGTTACAGGACCTGCACGGTAAACTCTTGAGGGAAAAAACACAAAAACTTTCAGGAAAAAGATAATTTTTAATTATTACCTTTAAAAAAATACTCTAAAAAGTGATTTTAAAAAGTTACACACTTTAAAATAAAAAAACAATAATCAGATTAACCTTACTCACAAGAAGAATGGGGAGAATGGCGCAAGGAGGATGCAGGTTAAAAGATCCAAAAAAAAACAGTGTTTGTAAATACAAAATTAATTGATCCTCCGCCTCTACGTTCATCCACTCCACATTTGTGAAAAAAACGCAGTACCTTTCTGATCAAAGGTTTTTGGTACTCACGGGGACAATCCTTAGTCCATACCCAATGTCCTCAGCGTTGTATGCATTGGGCATGAAAAATCCTCATGTGAGGTACGATGTCTCGGCACGGAGTCCCTCCTGGGGATTCCCGAGGTAGCTCGTAGCCTCTGTGCTGCTCCTAATTCTTCCCACCCGGGAACTTGTTCCTCCACTTTTCGTTCCACTTTCTTCGTTCCTTCTTCTAATTGCTAATCCGATTTAGGAAGAGAAAAGAAAAGAACGATGGTGCAGTACTTTTCAGATCCTTAAAATTGTTTTATTAGTAATACTCACAAGATTAGAAATTAAAAAGGCCTTGTAATAAAAAGAACACGCTCGGTATACTGCCCTGTGAGTATTACTAATAAAACAATTTAAAGGATCTGAAAAGTACTGCACCATCACACTTTAAAATAAGACCACTTAAAGAACAACTCATCTCGCAAAAAATAAGCCCTTAACCAGATTTGTCAGCCAAAAAATAGAAAAGTTATGCATATGAAAAGATGGTGATGCTAAAATGAACATGTATCACTGCATCCGTACTAATCTGCATAATAAAACAGAATATTTATTGGAACTGCACAGTGAAACCAATTCCAAAAAACGCTCCATAAAAGATAATTTTTAATTAATACCCTTTAAAAATGCTCTAAAAAGTGATAAAAAAGTTATGCGCTCTAAAATAAAACCGTTAAAAAGAACAAAGCTTTTCACAAAAAATAAGCCCTTAACCAGAGATGTCAGCCGATAAATAAATAGTTATGCATATGAAAGGAGGTGATGCTAAAATTAACAACATTTTTGCCAAATTACTTTTTATTCAGTAAAATAAAAATATATATATATAAATGAGGTATTTTTTTTGATCATGGTGACCAATAGAGTAAAAATAATATACTATTTTTATGGTAGGGTAAACAGCCCAAAAAAACCCCCTAAAAATCTTCCTAAAAATTGATGATTTTCATTTCCCCCAACAACAAAGGGTTAATAAAATCAATCAATCATCAATTAGCTATAGATTCCCCAAAATGATGTACCAGAAAAGTGCATCTCATGTGGCAAAATAAATAAGCTATAGGACTCTATAGGGTAACATTAAAAAAAGAAAAAAAATGATAGCCTATACAACATGACAATGCATATCTGCTCTAGATGGCGTCTCCTTCCATTCTATGCCAGTCCGTGCGCCCATACAGCAGGATACCACTACATATGGGGTATCCTCATACTCGGGAGAAATTGGGTATCAAATTTTGTGGAGCCTTTTTTCATTTAATCCATTGCAAATGTTTAATTTTCCACCCAAAATTAGGGTATTGTGAAAAAATATTACAATTTGTAGACCGTACCTCCATTTTGTTTGAAACCCTATAAAACACCTAAAGGGTTAACAAACTTCTCAAAAGTGCTTTTCCAGAAGTTGACGGGGGAAGTTTCCATAATGGGTAATTTACAAGTCTAGCTATTATTTAGGCCTCTCACAGTCAAAAGTTGAGCAGGTCCATCTAAATACGGGTTTTGGTGATTTTCAAAAAAATTTGAAAAATGATATCTAAATTCTGAGCCTTATAACATTCTAGTAAAATATGTGGAATCTTAAAAAACCATGCTAACATAAAGCAGACATTTAGGAAATGTAAATTATGAATGTATTTGGGTGCTATGACTATCTGTATCAAAAGTAGAGAATTTAGAACTTTGAAAATAAAGAATTTTTCCAAATTTTTGCTGAATTTTAGTTTTTTTTTCCATAACTAAACAAAAAAAGAAATCATCCAAATTTTTAAACTAATTTGAAGTACAATGTGTTATGAGAAAACAATCTCAAAATGCCCTAGATATCTCATAGCGTTCCAAAGCTATAACCACTTATAGGGACACAGGGCAGATTTGAAAAATGGGGCCGCTTCCTAAAGGCCAAAATAGGCTGAGTCCCATAGGGGTTAATTTTATTGTACTATACAGTAAATAGCGGCAGGTTACAGATAGGGGAATATTACATGATCCTCTTTGGTATAAACATCATAGTGGTCCCAAATTTCAAAAGAATAAAGAAAAATGTAATATAGAACAAATTTCTACTTTCCCCTAGAACACAAATTAAAATAAACAAAATTAGAAACATTTGAAATATTGTAACATCGAAAGATACTCATTTGTTTTAAAATACTTTAAATATGATCCCATATGTATATAACAGAAACATATAAATGTTTTAATTAATTTAATTTATAAAGGTGTTCAAAAGTTTGTACATTTCCCAAAATGCTAGTGATTAAAACAAAAGCTCTTGCTTTTACACAGCTAAATATACAGAAGTATAAGAAAGTTAGTCATTTATAGAAACATTTTTTTTTAAAGATTAGAATTTTTGAAGGTATTAAAACATAACAAACACACAATAAATTAGGTATCTCCTTGATTGTACAGTCCCAAAGAATATGGATGTTGCATTTGGACTCCCCACTAAAATACATATAAACAAAGCCTGTAAGGAAATATTGCAACTTGGTTTACGGTATTTAGAATTTGTGCTGCATTTGGATTTTTACCACTGGCATATACTTATATAATTGTGTAAAAAGAAAAATGTTATGGGCGCATGTAGCAAAAAAAAAAAAAAAAAGACTTTTGCATTAATAGGGTTAAACTGCATAGTAATTGACATAAAGAATCTCAGAATAGAAAAGTAATCTGTGTTTGTGAATAATCCACAAATCCTACTGTTCTCTGATCCTCAGATGTATCATGCAACCAACAATGAAACTCTCCAAACTGACAAAGGTGTCTTATGTAAAGAAGAATTCATTCCTATGACTCACAAATAAATCAAGCACTAAAGAGATTAGCTTCACTACAATTTAGGTTGCATACTTTTCTAATGTACTGAGCATAATCGATTTTATGAGAGTGCTACTTTAATTTTTTACATTCCATTTCCGCTTATGTGAATTGCAGACCGCCGAGAGTGCTGTTGAAATTTGTAATATTGCATTGTATTTTTTAAATGACAAATTAAGTAAATTGAGGCAAAGTAAACATGGACACATTTTTAGGCCTACATTATTCAGTTTTCCAACTGCCACACTGCCTGGAACCTATCCCTCCTCACTAAAAGACCCTAGCAGACCCTAATCAACAACAGAGGAATGTCTTGTGTTTTGACTACCAATATGCAACAATTTTCCTGACATGGCATGTTTAGCTCTTATGGGCTTGTGAGGGGAATTATATGTCACCTATGGATAAACAATTTATGATCCCTCCAATACTGCAAGCTTCTGTGAGCTGACAATCTGCTTAGAGTATAAGGGTACAGGTTTATCTACACTTTTATTTAAGCTCTGAACAGTCTACTAGTATTTAAAGGGGAAAAGGAGAGATGAGATAGATCATAGATGAGAGATGATGTGATCCATGAGATAATAATAGAAATAATAATTCCTTTATTTATATAGCACCTATAGATTATGCAGCGCTGCACAGAGTTTGACAGAGTTCCTGTCCCCAATAGGGCTCACAATCTGATAAACCTACCAGTATGTTTTGGAGTGTGGAAGGAAACCAGAGGACCCAGAAGAAACCCACGCAAACAGGGAGAGAACATACAAACTCTTTGTTGATTTGACCCTGCGACTTGAACCCAGGTCCCTAGTGCCGCAAGGCTGTAATGCTAACCACTAACACATTGTGCTGCCCAATGCATATAACACACAATGACACACTTCAGCCCTGCTATATCTGAGCTATAACAAACATTGTTGGCTCTGCTACATCCAAACTAGAACACACATAGATTGCCTCCCACTCTGGTTAAAGACCTTACCTTATCTGTAGAATAACTGCTGCTTGTCAGCAGGAAGTGTCTGTGTGTGAGCTCATCTTGTAATGGAGGCAGAGAGGAGAGGCAGACAGAAGAAGCTATTCATGATAAGAATCTGCCATGCCTATTGTATAGGCATGCCTATTGTATTGTAAATTTACACAGCTCCTCCTATTGTAATTACTGTATTTGTGTTGTGTCCAGCCCACAAACCTAATAAATCCTAAGTATTAGCAGGCATTCCCTGCTTCATAGGGGTTCATATTTACTATGATGTCCCCTGTTGATTACCTGGGTACACTGGAATAATCAACACACGACATTGTATGACACTCTAAGGACTAAATGCTCCGTAGTGCCATATTCCACTTCCTTTAGCGGAGGGCTCTATAACATCAATCCATCCCTCTATCCCTGTATCATGCTCACATGCAATCAGATTGCCTTGGTTGGTTTGTACATGCAGTTGTGGCGTTCTTCTAGTTTAGAGCAATGTCACTGCCCCCCAGGTTCCCCTGGAGTCATTATGATCGTGTTTACGAGCACACCACTGCCATTTCAATGACAGGATTTTTATCACGGAGACACAGGGGCAGGACTAATTTTGTGAGTGAAAGATATGTGATTTGGCTATTTAACTGCATGCAATCATACACAACATGCATGTCTCTTTTCTCATTACATTAAAGGCCATCTTTGATAATCCAGGTATGAATAATTAGTAATCCTATATGTGATAATGCAGCCATTTGCCTTTTGACCATGCTGTAATTTTTTTAGGGCCCGATTTTATTTGCATTTTGTTTTGTTTATTCCTATGGGACATATAATTTCCCTGACTAGTCCATAAGGGCTAAACATGCCATGTCAGGAGAATTGGCACACATTGGGGGTCCAAAAATGGAACACTGCTCTGTTGTTGACTAGGGTCTGCTAGGGTCTTTTAGTGAGGAGGGGCAGGTTCCAGTCACATCCGTTTAGAGCAATTATCCCTTCCTCTTTTCTAGTGTAGCAGTTTGTCTCTTTTCGTTTACCCTTAGGCACCTTGTCATTTGTTTCTTTCTTTTTTTCAAACATGCCATTTACAACTGTCTTTTGATCGTGTAACCTGTCATCCTACAACCATTGGGATACAGCAATATCCTGTCCCTCTTTGACCTAAATGCATCCCCTTTACATTTACGGTTTTGTTTAGTGTATAGAAAAAATATTCTATTTTTTTTGGTAATGCACTTTAGGTCTATGAAAACTGACCATTGAATTGTTGAAAGTTTTTTTAGCTGTGTAGCGGTGTTCCCCCGAATTTGGATATTCTTGGGTCAAATATATACTGTACCTATGTAATTTTAAGGTATTTACCTTTATATCTGATTATATTTAAAGGTAAGTCTTAGATACAGTATTCATCATTTGTATTTTGTGCAAAGTGTGTAAAAAAGTTAACGAAAGGTGGTGTCATTGTTTGGAGAACTTTTTCTGCAGCAGCACTTGGACCTCTCATACAGCTACACGGCAGAGTGAATGCAAGTGTTTATCACAAGCATTTTCAACAATATGTGGTTGCTTCTTAGCCCACTATTTTTATGCAGGAAAATGCTCCCTGTCACACAGCAAAATTGGTAAAGCAGTTCCTTGAAACAGAAAACATTGAAACAATACAATTGCCAGACCAGTGTCCTGATGTAAACCCATTAAAAAACCTTACCAAAAATCCTTGGTGACCAAGTTATGGCGAAGAAATCCACAACAGTCTCAGAAGAGACTGGACGAAGAGTGGACCAAAATCACACTAAAACAACGGGAGATAATAGTGATGTCCTGTGGCTGCAGATATGCTAAAGTCTTTCAAAGCAAAGTGCTATATACTTGCTACTGATTGGTGACTGTTGTAACCTTCAGAAAGTTTTGTTATAATTTTTCTCTGTGCTACAGTCTTCTTTGATTCATATCATCACATTTGTTTGCAAAATAAATGTTATATGTTGATATACTTTGGTAATTTTGTAAAACATTGTTCTAGTGGTATGGTGTACTCTTAACATAAAATCCATCAAATTTTGCTCAATGGAGACTACATTATTTCTAAAAAAAATCAAGTAAACATACATTGTTCTCTAATTTTGATCTACAGTGTGTGTATAAAATATGTCTCACTTTGGTACCTGTACAGCTACACCCGTCTACCGTGACAAAACAGTCTGGGATTAGGGAGATCTTCAAAATAGCATAGCAGAAATCACTGAGGGTTCTGGGACCATGGGAGATGTGGTCCAACTTCCATAGCTGATCCAGGATTTCAATGTTTCTCTTCTAATTGGTAATAGGTCTGTTTTTCTTTATTTTATCCCAATTTATTTTACTGTTCTGCTTTTATGTATGTCTTGTTAATTGCATTCCATTATTATATGCATTTGCATATTAAACTGCTATTAATAGGTTTTCTCTTAGTTGCTCTACATACATTCCCATACCATTGGAGAGGTAAATTACCACTAAGCTATGATACCCTGTGAGCTTGTGTTCTGCTGTAATGAACTATATGTCCTGGTGAGCCTACACTGTACCTAGTTTGTTACTCGGTGTACGTTTATGGTTCTGGTAGGCATCTCATATGCCATAACCACAGGTGGTAGTAAAAAAAATGTGTATGAAAGTGTGACTGTATTGGTGATCAGTTTGGATCTTTCCAGAATGCATCCATAGCAATGTGAGTATGTTTGTACGTTCCCTGGGAGATTGTGTGCAATTTATCAAGCTGTCTGAAAGTCCAGATAGTTGCCCATGGCAACTAATCACAGCTCAGCTTTAATTTTACCAGAGCTCATGAATATAGCTGTGATTGGTTGCCACTAGAAATATGACTTTGAGACAGCTTGATAAATTTGCCCCAATATCCAAATGTCCAAATTGCTACTTTTCTCCATTTTATCCAACTGTTACAAATGTATCATTATTTTTACTTTTCCTGCAAAAATGCCACCTTATCAAGTTTTGAATATTCTATGGAATTGGAATTTGTAGAAGCACAAAGCTAAAAAGAGCTTCGATGGCAGGTGGTTATGGATCCAGAAAAGCAACTGCTTTATTGGAACAGGAAGGAACGCAAATAGCTAGATATTTTTTTTAGTTTAATTTCTTCACAACAACCACCTACACTCACCGGCCACTTTATTAGGTACACCATGCTAGTAACGGGTTGGACCCCCTTTTGCCTTCAGAACTTCCTCAATTCTTCGTGGCATAGATTCAACAAGGTGCTGGAAGCATTCCTCAGAGATTTTGGTCTATATTGACATGATGGCATCACACAGTTGCCGCAGATTTGTTGGCTGCACATCCATGATGCGAATCTCCCGTTCCACCACATCCCAAAGATGCTCTATTGCAGTGGTGGCGAACCTATGGCACGGGTGTCAGAGGTGGCACTCAAAGCCCTTTCTGTGGGCACTCAAGCAATCACCCCAGGACCGAGTTCACCAAACAGGACCAAATCCACCGAATCTTCCTGCATTCCCAGGCAACTGCTCTCAGCGCTATTTTAAAGCAACACTTCATTAACTGTTTGGAACTGCGGGAAAAATTTAAATGTTTTGACAGAAGATCTTTGGAGGTCATCCTGTTGGACCAACCATTCTTCCTGTACATAGAGACCATGGAGGGAAGCTACACTGAATTTGCCCTCCTTCTTTCAACTGTGTTGGTGGCCTCAAGGGGCCGATACAATAAAAAGATGTGGAAGAACAGGTTACAATGAGTTACTGCTTAAAATGCCCACTTCATAGTAAATAAGAGGATTTTGGTTGTTGTTTGGGCACTCGGTCTCTAAAAGGTTCGCCATCACTGCTCTATTGGATTGAGATCTGGTGACTGTGGAGGCCATTTGAGTACAGTGAACTCATTGTCATGTTCAAGAAACCAGTCTGAGATGATTCCAGCTTTAAGACATGGCGCATTATCCTACTGAAAGTAGCCATCAGATGTTGGGTACATTGTGGTCATACAGGGATGGACATGGTCAGGAACAATACTCAGATAGGCTGTGGTGTTGCAACGCTGCTCAATTGGTACCAAGGGCCGAAAGAGTGCCAAGAAAATATTCCCCACACCATGACACCACCACCACAACGTTTTTCCAATCTTCTACTGTCCAATTTCGATGAGCTTGTGCAAATTGTAGCCTCAGTTTCCTGTTCTTAGCTGAAAGGAGTGGCACCCGGTGTGGTCTTTTGCTGCTGTAGCCCATCTGCCTCAAAGTTTGACGTACTGTGCATTCAGAGATGCTCTTCTGTCTACTTTGGTTGTAACAGGTGGTGATTTTTGTCACTGTTGCCTTTCTATCAGCTCGAACCAGTCGGCCCATTCTCCTCTGACCTCTGGCATCAACAAGGCATTTCTGCCCACAGAACTGCCGCTCACTGGATGTTTTTTCTTTTTCGGACCATTCTCTGTAAACCCTAGAGATGGTTGTGCGTGAAAATCCCAGTAGATCAGCAGTTTCTGAAATACTCAGACCAGCCCTTCTGGCACCAACAACCATGCCACGTTAAAAGGCACTCAAATCACCTTTCTTCCCCATACTGATGCTCAGTTTGAACTGCAGGAGATTGTCTTGACCATGTCTACATGCCTAAATGCACTGAGTTGCCGCCATGTGATTGGCTGATTAGAAATTAAGTGTTAACGAGCAGTTGGACAGGTGTACCTAATAAAGTAGCCGGTGAGTGTATATTCCAGCATGGTTGGTTGTCAGAGGCATGGATATTTTTTGTAAGTTTGTATGTAGACTGACATTCTGGAAGACATTTGTCATACATCTGTTCTACTTTATACCTTTTTTCAGAACTGAAACCTGGGACAAAATCAATAGTCAACTTGCTTCTATTGTTATTTTCATACTGAAGATTTGTTATATAAAAACAAATCTTGCAGAAAAGATTGACTGAAAAGCTTCTTAAGTAACAATGACAAATGCATAAAATGTCAAGGTAACTAAGCTATTGAACCGTGTATTATAATTGTATTGTATGAAAGACAACCTTCTGGAACTTAGTCAGTTACAGAACCTAGGACAATAATGTAATTCACTGTAGACTGAATCTAAAAAAAACCTTGAAATAATGTAACATCACAAAATGCATAAAATATGTAAAGTGTAAAGATCTATGGCTAATATATCTCAATGGAAAAATGTAAATGCAAAAGTTTTTTGTCAGCAAAAGTTACAAATAAAATGACAATAATTTACATAAATTAATGCTTTACTCTATATCCTAGTATAAGCCGACCCGAGTATAATCCGAGGTGCCTAATTTTAACACAAAAAACTTGAAAAACCTATTGACTCAAGTATAACCATAGAGTGGGAAATGCATTGGTCACAGCCTCCACCCAGTAAAATACTGACCAATGCCCTTTGCCCCAATATATAGCTAGCCAGTCCACTTCCCCCCAGTTTATAGCTGGCCAGCCTCCTGCCTACTAGTACATAGCCAGCCTTTGCCCTGCAGTATACAGCCAGCCCCTTCCCCCCTTTATTTAGCCAGTCAGCCCTTGCTCCCCAGTGTATAGCCCACCAGCCCATATCCCCAGTATACAACCATCCAGCCCCTGCCCCCAGTATTCAGCCAGCCCCTGCCCCAGTATACAGTCAGCCCCTTCCCTCCAGTAAACAGCCAGCCCCTATCCTCTAGTATACAGCCATCCCCTGGAGTATACAGCCAGACCCTGCCACCAGTATATAACCTGCCATCCCCTGCCCCCCCCCCCAAGTATATAGCCAGCCCATCCCCCCAGTATATAGTTGGCCCCAATTATGCACAGCCAATATAAAAAAATTAACACTGTTCTCACCTTTCCGGAGGTCCTCTTTTTGCTTTGCGTGCTCTGTCTTCAGGTTCTTTCGGCTCTGTCTTCAGGTCCCTCTCTTTTTGGCTTTCCCTACATCACTGATTGAAGAGTCTCCTTCCGCCTGTTGTACTCAAAAAATGCCTGCATTTAATAATACCCAGCATAGCAAGATTCTGGAAAATATAATGGAAATCCCATTTATTACCTACACCAAAGCCTTGACGCTATATTTGTTGTACCTTCCTGTCATTGTCACATTAAACTTAAATGAGAAAATGAATCTTTATATAATTTGGAACATCATTTACCTAATAAAACATGTTTCATGTGGGCTTTTTTTAATAAAATCTGTCACACAGTACAATTGTCTATGTTGCCCATAGCAACCAATCACATCTTAGCTATCATTTTCCAAAAATACCAACAGACAGTTACTGACAGTTTTACTTTGTAAAGCCAAACTTTTACAAGCAGCAAGCAAACTTTCACATGTGAAGGTTTGCAAGTTGCAAAATATTTTTATGCTAGGTAGGACCTGGAGTAGAAATATACACTGCACAGCCTGTACGGCAGATACATCAAGACCATTTGTGTGTTGGTGTTTGATAAATCTCCCCTAGTCTACTGCTGGAAGTCAGAATCAAATGCACTTAATGGGGACTTGTGGTCCCTGATGTAATGATCTTGTGTTTAGGGCATAAATGTAATTTATGGAAAACCCTCTTTAACGTCTTAGTGACCAAGTTCATTTGCACCTAGATGGCCAGGGATGATTTTTAGAAAACCAGCATGTGTCACTTTATCCGGTTATAACTTTGGAATGCTTTAACTTACCCAATTGTTTTTGAGTTTTTTTTTCCAGGACATTTTGTACTTCAAGTTAGTGGGATATTTTGGTTGATATATTTTGAATGAATTTATGAAAAAAAGGTATTTTTACTATATCTCAGCGTTGTGTTGGCATCATTTCAGAAGTGACCTTTTGTTTTATTACGATGCTAGAAAGATCACTAATTGAACAGCAGTCTCTCAAATTTTTAAGAAATTTTAGAATAAATTATTTTAGGGACCATTTCATTTCTATAGCGTTTTTGGAAGTTCTGTTAAAGGGAACCTACCACCACAAATCTACCTATAAAGGTAGATTGGGTGGTAGGTGGATCAATGGGACGTGAGGATAGCCCTTTTAAGGGCTAATCCTCACGTCCCCACACTTTTTTGTTAACTTTTATTAGACATATATTCAAATTTACTTATGCGGCTACTGGGGCGTGGAGTAGCCGCATCTGAGGTTACGCGAGGCGGCTACTCCACGCCTTGGTAGCCTCTTTTCCCCTCCTACTCACCCATCTCCGCGTAGCTGCGCGCCCTAGTCCGGCGATCCTGCCGTCTGCGCATGCGCAGAAGAGCAGGCCCGCGCCTGTTTCGGAGCAGTGACCGCGCAGGCATGGGCCTGCTCTTCTGTGCATGCGCAGACGGCAGGATCGCCGGACGAGGGCACGCAGCTACGCGGAGCTGCGCGCCGAAGATGGGTGAGTAGGAGGGGAAAAGAGGCTACCGGGGCGTGGAGTAGCTGCCTCGTGTAACCTCAGATGCGGCTACTCCACGCCTCAGTAGCCGCATAAGTAAATTTGAATATATGTCTAATAAAAGTTAACAAAAAAGTGTGGGGACGTGAGGATTAGCCCTTAAAAGGGCTATCCTCACGTCCCATTGATCCACCTACCACCCAATCTACCTTTATAGGTAGATTTGTGGTGGTAGGTTCCCTTTAATAGAAACCTACCACATGTCACCCCGTTCTATTAACTTCACCCCACAAACTATTCACAAGAGCAGGTAGGAATCTTGTTAAGCCTTTATTTATTTTACAGAAATTCAATCAAAATTAAGCTATGATTTGGAATTCACTAATACTTAACATTAATACATTCATTTAGATGCAAAATTCACCCACATTAACTGAATAAAAGTAGAAAATGTATCTAGGAATAGATTGGGCAGTTTTTTCTGAGTAAGAGGACACCCACATGTGGTTGTAACCCACTGTCCAGGCACATAGCGGGGCGCCGAAGGGAAGGAACCATTGAGCTTTTGCAGGGCACTATAGTTTTCAGGTGCCATGACGTGTTTGTAAAGCCCCTGGAGCCACGTTCACACATGGCATTTTGGTTGCATTTTGAAACACAATCCAAAGGCTCCACCTACGATAACATGTTGGGGTAAGATTGCATTTACTGTGATCATGAGTGGAGACTTTGGATTGAGTTTCCAAATGCAACCAAAATGCCACGTGTGAACGTGGCCTCAGGTACCACAAACCCTTATCCCAGGGAATTTGCTAACCCCTTGGATCTGATAGGCTTTTTCTATTTTACATTCTGTTTATCACTCTCTACTTTCAAAAATCAATAACTTTTTTATTTTTAAACTTGGAAGTGGAAATACAATTCAAATGCAGTAAAATTGACAAGACACCCTTGCTTTGGCACCCTAAATTTTTAATTTTGGAAGGGGTCAAAGAAGTAAATAGCACCCCATACTTTTTTACCCAGTTTCTCTAGAATGCAGTAATATTCCACATGTGATCATTAACTGCTGTATGGGCGCACAATGAGGCTCGTAAGGGAAGGATCATAATATTACCTCCAAAACCCAAAGTACCACAATATGCCCCCCCCACTTATATAAACATACCCCATAACATACAAAAAAATTGCCTTCTTGAGTTGTAAAGTGCTATAGAGTATGGTTGTGCTATATAAATATTATTTTTATATATTATCATTGCTACCAACAATATATTACAATATATACAATAATCCTAAATAATTACGGTACCCCTAATTATATGTTGTGTCCCCCTCCCCAATCATTACATAATATATGTAAATGAATTATTTTATAGAGTCCCTACTAAGCAATTAGATTGTAATATATAATATACAATGCCTACAGTCCTTTTAAACATTTTTTTTTTTTCATATTTAATTTTATTAAGATTTTTATAACAGTAAAAGAATCAGAAGGGAGGGAACGGGAGGGGAAACAATGTGGAAGTAATCATGGATACCAAGTTGTATCCACTATGGGGGGTTACAAATAAGAGTAACAACAAATTTCAAATTGAAAAGAAGATACAAAGCAATACAAAGCAACAAGAAAACAATAATACAATAAGTTGTCACGCAGTGTTACTGTAGTTATCTAGAATATCCTTATTTGTCTAACGTTCTTAATCAGTTACCTAGAGTAATTTCCAGATTAAATGTGGAACAAAGAAAGAGAAGTAGAGGATCAGAGAGAGTATGAAGGAGAGGATAGAGAGAGAAAAGAGGGAGATGGTTGAAAGATTGAGGAAGCAATGGGAGGATGAAAAAGGGCCAGTGCCTCCCCTCTACCTGGTGCTCAGCGCTCCATAATTTCACCATCCTGTGGCCGTAGCGGGACTCCACTAGTCAATTCCAAATAGCTAGGAGATGTCACAAAGGTCACCCAATGGAACCAAGTCTTCTGAGATCGGGCTGCTCTCTTCGGGTCGGTATTCAGGAGGCTCTCCATCCGCCGCAGCTCCCCAACACAGCCCAATCAAGGGGACACAAGGAGGGTGGATCACCAGCAAACTGGGATGCAAGCCTTTGCTGCATTGAGGAGATAGCACAACAGGGAGTTTCTGAACGTGGCAAGGGAAATCTCGTGGAGGTGGAGTAAAGACCAAGCGTGGTTGTCACGCAACTCTTTGCCTGTGAACTCGCAAATCACATCCAGCACCGCCGTCCAGTAGGAAGCAAGAGAGGGGCAGCTCCAGAAAATATGTAGGAGAGAACCCTCATCTTTACCACAGTGCCAACAGTTTGGAGAGACCTCGGGGAACATTTTATGGAGGACATGGGGCACCCTATACCATCTGGTCAATAACTTATAATTTGTCTCCTGATAGGCCGTGCTTAATGAAGATTTATGTACTAGCTCATATATCTTTTCCCTTTGCTCAGCAGAGAGATCCAGTTCAAGATCTCGTTCCCACTTGGCCGTAAAAGCTGGGATGTGGTTCTGCTGGGGAGATACCAGGAGGCTATATGACAAGGAGAGGGTTCCCCTTATCTGGCCTTTCTGCATACATGCGCCTTTAAAGCCTGTCAGTGACCTGCTAAAGCCAGGAGGGGGTGTAATAGAGCCCAGTTAGTGTGCTAGTTGGAGACCTTGCCACATGGATGCTTGTGGCAAATCTGGTGGAGAGGTCAGCTCTTCCCCTCTCTTCCGTTTCCCATCCACTAGAAAGTGACATGCCCTAAAATGGCCAGCCAACCAGCAACGTGATCCCTGGGGGGAATGCAGGGTTACCCAGGATTGGTGTGAGTGGAGAGACGGCAGGGGATATCTCTGCCCTTGACCTACATTGTTTGAAAGCCAGCAGGGTGGTATAGATAGTAGGGTGGGCAGATAGCGCATGCCACTGTCTTTTCTGTACCCATGGGAGGCAGGAGAGTGGGTGAAATGCTGCTCAATTGGGACCCAGGCTTTCATGGTCTCATGTCTGTACCAGTCAAAGATCCTGCTTAAGTGGGAGGCCAAGTAATGCTGAGATGTATCCGGAAGCGCTAGACCACCCTCCCTCTTTGGCATGTGTAGGATTCTTCTCTGTAATCTTGGGAGTTTAACGGCCCAGGTAAAAGTCATGAATATTTGTTGCACTGAGGTTAGGAAGCTAACCAGAATTCTAATTGGCAGGGCCTGAAAGGGATAAAGAGGGCCAGGGAGGATATTCATTTTGATGATCCCTATCCTGCCGAACCATGAGAAAAACCCTTTTGACCACTTCCTCAAGTCCTTCTTAATGGCCTGTAATAGTGGGGGAAAGTTTAGGCGGTAGGCTTGGTCTGAGTCTGCTGTGAGTTGTATGCCTAAGTACTTTATAGAGGAGGTAGCCCACCGAAAACTAAAAGACTGTTCGAGTGAGGCAAGTTGTTCTGGAGGTATGTTTGGAGGTATGGTCTATTAAAAAATAATCAATCCTGGAGAACATGTCATGGGTGGCAGAATAGTACGTATAATCGCGCAAACTCGGATATAAAGATCTCCATATATCCACCAACTGGCCCCCTGGGAACAGGTCCCTAACACGACATCTCTGAAATTGTGACAAATGCGTAGCACCATATGAAACATGTTCGGGTATATGACAAGATTTAGATCTCCCCCGAGAATCAGGATCCCCTCTTGGAAGGAATTTAGTTCTTCTAGAAATTTCACCAGCATGGTGGGCTGTCCTACATTGGGTAGATAGAGATTTGCGAGTGTGACAGTCTGAGAGTAGAGGGTTCCCTTGACAAATACAAATCTTCCCTCCGTGTCGGCCCTAGAGTCCATAAAGTTCCAGGGGGTGTTTTGTGCAATCAGTATACTCACGTTGAAATACGCACGTTGTTACGACAACCCTGATTCTCAAAGTCATCGTGTTCCAGAGTCATATGCTGTTGTGCATTGACTCGCTGTTCCAGCTGCTCTTATCTATTTTCATGAGATACAGTTTGTCTTTCTAGAGAGCCCACCCTCGAGTCCATTTGTTCCATAGTGTGGTGTACCTCATCCAGACATTGACGTTGAATCTTCTCCATCCTGGAGAGCATAGAATCAAAAAGAACTTCTTGTAGGTAAATTCCTTAAAGCCTCATGTAGATCAGCTCTGGTCAGTGGGGGTTCTTCCGAGAACTCAATGTCCTGTGCATAGGGGGAGGCCCAGGCTTGAGAGGGCAAGAACTTTGGGAATCGTGGGTCCATTTGTACCGATGGGGACCGGTGACTTGGAGAGGCGTAGAGGGAAAAGGTCCACACCAAGGAAGGGCTCACCTCTCACGCAGGTCTGCGAAGGGGATTGCCTTATACTCTGTTGTGTAGTCACTCCTGAGACCACCGGTGAGACAGTGGCTTGGGCCAATGGGTGTTCCTGCAGGTGGCCTGTGTAGGACGAGGTCTGTCCAGTTAGCCTTGTTGCGACAGGTGTGGGACCGGGGCCTGAGGACCCTTGGGTCTCGGCTCCGCCTTCCCTGTGCCAGCCAGGGGGACAATGCCAGTCTTCGCCCGTGAATCTGTGGGTGTCAGTGGCAGTAGGGTTCCGGCATCGGTATTGCCGCTGGCAGCTCCAGCTGTGAGTGCCGGCGGTGGTGAATCAGTAGTGGGCCTACCACAAGCCGCTCCAACTGTGGGTGTCTGGGGACTCAGGTGGAGGTCCCTCATGGACTGAAGCGGGAGCACGGGGAAGGGGGGTCCGCGGTCATCTTCCCAGGTGCGGCGGCCATGTTCTCAGGTCTGGTGGCAGGCTCGGTCCGGGAGCGTAGGGGGGGGGAGGGTGTTCACCTGTTGCACCGTGGGCTTCAGGGTAGTCCTGTGCTACCTCCCCTGGCTCATAGCCGTGGTCTTTAATGTTCTGGGCACCGGAATGACTCTAAATGTTGTCTGGGTAGCAGGAGCTCCAACGGCGTGCGTCCACTCTCTCTGCATGCCGAGACCACGTCCCAAACATTAATTTTTTTACATTTTGCCCCATTTATAATTATTAAGTATAATCCCCTGATGATTTTCAATTTAAATATAATGGCCCCATGTGTTTCCAATTTATTATAGGGGTTGTCTGGGCTTGTACATTTTTTTTAACAGAAGCTCTGGGTAGTGTGTAAACTGTCACTGCTGGTCTTTGTATACAGAGGGGACCTCAAAATTATAGCATGCACCCACTCCAAATACTTCCTATGGCCTGTGTATTGAGGATATAGGCCATCGGCAAATGCTGCAGCAGTAACACCACAAGCCTGCGTTTGAAAACAAATATGGGAGGTATAGTACTAGTTTGTAGTGTCAGATAAAGAGGAGAGAATAGCTGCTTACTTGTTTATACACCACCAGGTCGTCTGTTTAAAAAAGTAAATAACCCATTTTAAATGATTTTTACTTTTTTTTTTAATCATTGAATTTATTGCAATTTTATCAAATATAGTACAAACTTTTACAAGAAAAGAAAATGCACATGGAACCAATGTAGGAGTTTCACCTACTGTTCACTAATAGCAGCTTCTCGGGCGCAGCTGAGATTTTACTAGATGTAAAACATTTTCATAAATAATATAATAAAACTGTTGGTTTTAAAGGGAATCAGGAAGACAGGTAAAAAAAGATAAACATAGGTTTAGGTAAGCAAGCATGGATTATTCAGAAGACTTTGCTAATTATAGATAAAAAGAGACGTTAATGTGTCAGTTCAGATCTTGTGAGGGTTTGAACCCATAACTGTTACACTATTATGGACGGTAGAACTTACTACTAATCCATGAGGACCACTTCTTTTTAAAGAATGTGTATTTGTGGGAATGATATGCATACATTCTTTCAAATGCACAGGTAGAGTTGACAATCTCTAGAACATCCTCGATTTTAGGGCAATGATGGGATTTCCAATGGCGGGTAATTGCTAATTTCGTTGCCATCAAAAGGTGTGCCACTATCCATCTCTGGGATAGGGGAAAGTCGCGTAGACCAATAAAAAGTAAGGCTAGTTTCGGTTGTAATGTAGCTGAGGACCCAGTGAGTGTGTTGATTATTTGTGTAGTTGTTTGCCAAAGAGATATTCTATTACATGACCAAAGTGTATGTAGTAAAGATCCCTTGTGCCCGCACTCTCTCCAGCACTCCTGGGGTGACGATGGAAAAATCAAATGTAACCGTGTGGGGGTATAATGTTTTAATGGCATCTTCCTGATGGTTTGCGGATCTGAACATCTGGTAGATGTCTGAGAAGGCCTGTTGCCACTCTGTAGGTGAAATTGAGCTTTCTAAGTCTTTGCTCCATTTTTTTAAAGGTGTTGACAGGAGCATGATGTTTTTATTGTTAATGAGATTATAGGTCAGACCTATGGTTTTGGGACTCTATTGAGGATGTCCAAGATTTCAGGATTAGCTTTAGGAGCCCTTTCAGGTAGAGTTCGTAGAAAGTTGTTTATTTTATGTACTGTCAGGAAGTCGGAAGATGGTATTTGGTATTTGTTTGTCAAGTGTTCTATGTTAATTGTGTTATCAGAGGCAAAAAGGTCATGAACTGATTGAATGCCTCTCTCTTTCCAAGTCTTTAGATCTAACCCCGGTATATGTAGTTCTAAAAAGTCGATAGGGATTTCGTGTTTGGGTAATAAATAGTCCTTTTTCACGGTAGAGATCAACTTATACCATATAGTATCTGAAGAGCGTAATGAATGTAGGAATGAGGTTGGGGGGGTTGATTCCCCATAGGGCAGAAAGCATCCGCATGGGGAGAGAACTTGTATGTGTAATTGCAGTTTATAGTCTAACCCAGGGTTTTTCAGTAGATGTGTTCCACCAGTGGGTCATCTGGTCTACTATGCATGAAGTATAGTAATCTTCTAAGGAAGGAAGCCCCAACCCCCCTGCCTTTCTAAGTCTCATAAGGATTGCCATGGAGGTCCTCGGTTTTTTTTGCTTGCCAAACAAATTTGCTGAGTTGTCTTTTGACTTGTAGGAAGAAAGACTTAGGGAGGGTGATGGGGAGTGTTCTGAAAATGTAAAGATATTTAGGTAGTACCATCATTTTGTAGACCATTCCAAACCGTGAAATTAAAAATTTGGAGTAGTCTGATAGTTCTTGCGTTATTTTCGTCATCAGGGGAGGGAAGTTGTGTTTACATAATGCTGTTGTTCGGAGAGAAAGGGGAATCCCTTAATATGAAATATGTTTTTTTTGCCAATCTAGGGGGTATTTGTCTTGTAATGCTTTAAGTTGTTCTGGAGGGATAGTGTTGGGGAGAATTTGAGATTCGGAGTTATTAACTTTTTAATATGCCACTTTTCCATGGAATTGGAATACATGGTCTAATGAGGATGCTGGTTGGGTATTAATAATTATTATATCATCGGCGAATAGAGCGAATTTGTGGGGAACTTTATTAATTTCCACTCCCCTTATTAGGGCGTTGCATCTTAGGGCCTCTGCCAGGGGTTCAATTGAAAGGTTAAAAAATATAGGGGATAAGGGACAACCCTGGCGAGTTCCATTTGTTAGTGGGAAAGGGAGGGAGAGAGCACCATTTACGAAGACGGAAGCATTGGGACATGAGTATAGAGCCAGGATTGCCGAATATATAAATCCTGAGAATCCAAATTTACGTAGAGCCGAGAAGGCAAACGACCAGTTAACCCTGTCGAATGCCTTCTCTCCATCCACTGTCAGAAAAGTATTGGGGATTTTATGGTGTTCACAGTATTGCATCAATGTTATGATTCGCCTAATGTTATCGGGGGCTTGCCTATTTTTTGTAAATCCAACTTGGTCGTCTTTTACAAGGTAAGGAATAACCTCCATGATTCTGGCGGCCAAAATTTTTGCGTATAATTTGACATCACTGTTGAGTAACGAAATTGGCCGAAAGTTGGCAGGTTCTGTAGGGGGCTTCCCTGATTTTGGGATTGTTACAATTGTAGCGACCAGAAGGTCCGGAGGAAGGGAACCTGATTCCCCCGGTCTGTTGTATACTTTTAGCAGGTGGGAGAATATTAGGTAGTATTCGTTTGAATATCCATCTGGGCCAGGTGATTTGTGTTTAGGTAGAGTTTTTATTGTTTTGAGCATCTCGGGTAGGGTGATTTGCTGGTTGAGATCTTTTAGCTGGGATAGGGAAAGGGATTGCAGCTTTAAGTTAGTTAAGAAAGAGTCGAACTCCTCCTGAGAGGGGTTTGGAGCTGTTGGGTCATCCTTTAGGTTGTGCAAAGTTTTATAATAGTCCTTAAAGGCATTGGTGATGTCTCTAGGGACCAGTAGGCGTTCTTAGGTACTTGGGTGGTTAATGTAAGGGACTCTTTTCTTTTGGAACAGACTTTTAATTATAGAAACCAGGAGGTGGCTTTTCTTGGGTGTAGAATTTTAATTTAAGTTTTTAGGCTTTGGCACTCTATGTGCTCTGTCAATTTCGAGTTCATGGTCTGTAAGGTTTGTAAGCTGTTTTATGTAATCCAAAAGCTTGTGGGGTGGGATGTTTTCCAATATGCCCCTAAATTTGATATTATTCCGCCTATTGCGATCTTCAAGGTCCACTAATTTAGCTTGCAGCTGAAAGACTTTGTCCTCTAAGGTCAGATGCCAGGTTATTGAATGCAGAGGCATATTCTTCCATTTTGGTTTCAACATGTGCCACTGATTTCTGTAGCTCTGTTACTGTAGTTTGAACGGGAGACACCATTTGTAACATGTTTTGTGTTAGGGAGCTTCTCAGCGCCTCCAGCATTTCTTTTAGCATATTCTCGGAGACCATTTTGTTGGAGGTCTGAAACGCTGCAAATGCATCTTGTGGAGGGGTATCACTAGTAACAAGTGTGGTACTCACGCTTTGTAGAGTCTATTGGCAGTATACATTTTCTGCCATTGTCTTGCCGGACTGGAAGTTGGCGGGATGTCACTTTGCTGTGCGCTGGGAGGCAGCTGGTGAGGCCTAGTAGATTGTGGGCCTTGTATCCTTGCTCGTTGTTTGGAAAAACTGCTTGATACGTTGGCCATCTTGGGGCCTTTAGGTGACGGTGTGTCTGACCACTTGGCCGGAATTTCAATGGTAGGAGAAGTTGATTCGCCCAATGCACATGGAGAGGGTTGTTTGTAGTCCCGACCCTTGTATGCTGTGGTAGAGGTTGCAGCTGCGGCGGCGGCAAGGATTTCTTCTTGCGCACACTGTCGGCGCCATTACTGTGTGCGGCCTGCGCCGCAAAGAAATGCTGGATGGATCCGTCCGCCTGATCTTCTATGGCCCCCTTCTTGCCCGTAAGCTCTCCGGGTGTTCCAGAGCCCTTTTCCACTGATAGGGTCATTGCTGGCAAGAGTTTAGGGTCCTTGGCAGTTGTGCTGAAGCTGAGCTCTCAGACTATGTGGCCATCATCCATGGTGGCCAAGCCATGCCCCCTGATTCTTTACTTTGATATAGTTTCCCCCAAAGTATGAATCTAACCAGTCACAATCGATACTATATATACAGCCAAATTATTATATTAAAAGTACAAATAAAAGCTCAAACGAATGCAGCACCTTATCCGTGGGAACATCTCAACCAATGGTCCCGGATGGATCCAAACATCCGAAGATCTCTGTAGGAAAATATTATGTAGTGTGACCGGAGCTCTATTTGATCTTCTAGTCCCTCAGTTTCCTTCCAGATTCGTGTCACATGTATATCTTTCGATAAAATCACTTGACCTGTTGAACCATTAACGCCTCAGATGAAGAATAAGGCACCATACTGACACTGAACCGCTTAAATGTCTTTTTAGTCCTCAAAATCTCCTGGTAGCATATTCCGCTATACAGAGAAAAAAATATGCACATTTTATTTGGCTCTATGTCAGTAGATTTAAAAAAAAAAAATTACTGGATTTTGGAACTGTCTGCATCTTTTTTTCTCTGATTAGTGGAATATGCTACCAAAAGATTTTGAGGACTAAAAAGACATTTAAGCGGTTCTGTGTCTGTGTGGTGCCTTATTATTCGTCTGAGGTGTTAATGGTTCAACAGGTCAAGTGATTTTATCGAAGGATATACATGTAACACGAATCTGGAAGGAAACTGAAGGACTAGAAAATCATACAGAGCTCTGGTCACACTACACAAATTATTATATTACATATAGGCCCCCAAAAAAGTTAACATTACATATAGTTCCCCAACCGAAACAATTACATTACACATAGGAACCCCAAAAATCAGTTTATAAAATATAGCCCATCCGAAACAATTACATTAAATATAGCCCCCACCCCAGATAATAACATTATATAAGGGCCCCTTAAATCATTACATTACAACCCCCATCCAAAATTATTACATTACTTTTAGGCCCCTGAGTATATTAAATATAGTCCTCCTCGATCAGTTACATTACATATAACCCCCACCTCAAATAATTGCATTATATAAGGGCCCCTAAAAATCATTACATTACAAACAGCCACTCCAAAATTGTTAAAATACATTTTGGCCCCCTCAACTTATTATATATAACCCCCCTTCAAATTGTTAAATTACATATGAACCCCAACCAATAAGCACATTGCATATAGCCTCCCCTCCAATTACTACTTCACACTTAAGTGCTCCTTTATTACCCACACAGTGGCACAAATAATTGATTTGATTTTTAAAGCTTTTACAATTGTATGGCCGCAAAATGTGGCTGTTTAAAACAAAAAAACATTTACTTACCTGTGCCGGGTCCCACACTGCTTTTCTCCTGTCTTCTCCCTGCTGCACACGGATGAAAACAGGAAGCATGCAGCCATGCATCGGAGTCAGAGGGGGGGGGGGGGGGTGACATCTTACACAGCTGTGTACTCTGAAATATAAAAATATTATTTGTGTTAGAATAGTGCAAAATGAAAATTTCTTTTTAAGAAAAGTTTTTAATTTTTTAAAATGTATTAAAACATAATTTTATGAGGAGACAAGCCGAGGGAGAACCTATATAAATTTGGTTTCCCATTGATTGCACCAACCCAAAAAATAAATTATAGGTTTCATTCGAGTGTAAAGTGAAAGCAGTGTCATAGTGGCAAGAATTGGAGCAAATGTATTTTTTCAACAATTTCATTGCATTTGGAAATGTTTGGAAATAGGAAAGAAGCCCTATGAAAAATAAAATTTTTTTTACATTTTTAAAGACGGGAGTGAAAAATGGGAACACGAAATATAAAATTGAAGTGGTCCTCAAAGGGTTAAAATTCCCCAAGGTATAAGTAGGAAAGGGCTAATAAGGGGATATCATAATTTTCCATCCAGTTTTAACGGAACAAATCATTTTAAAATATTTGAAAAGACAGTTACTTTTGAACCAACAGCATTGACTAAAAAAATGACTACTCCACATCGCTGCTTATTTGTAAAGCACAATCTTTTATTGCCAAACATCTTCAAAGGCCAGCAAGTCAAGGCTAAATGTTCAGAACATCTGGTACACAAAGAAGATTACATGAGATGATGCTTGATGTATGTCAAGTTTACATCTAATATATTTTATACAGTGTAACACACATCAAAATAAATTTCTAATAGGAGTGTCAGTGTAAATAAACCATATGTACCAATAAAATATAGGAATCCCTTACCTCCAAGCTCCAGAAGCAGATTGCTGGTGATTTTTGGACTCAGTAGGAGAAGTTAAAAGAAAACTGTTGCTTGTATACAACAGTTTGGGCAAGTAAAATGAAGTGAAGAATCTTCTGTAAATATCTATTACAATGGTGGTTTACGAGATCCATTGAAAAATATATGACAGGGTGCCCCCTAACATATATTATTTGATGAAAGTGAAATTTGCCAGTGGCGTTTTGAGCCCCACAGAAATCCAAGATGGCGTCCTTGACCCTGAGTGTTTTGGGGCAACTGAAATCGTATACACCAGGACAGGTTGGTCCAATATCTGTGAAATGCTGCATTTTTGTTAATGACAGTGAATTAGAGAATGTTATTTTGTTATCCCGAGTACATTTAAGAAACTTGTCTTTGTGGGAATACCCCTTTAATAATAAATGTAAAGAGAAAATGATATACATGTATAAAAAAAAAAAATCAATCCACTACTTACAGTATTTTCAGCTGGTCAATGAGTCATAGGATTATATTACATATACACATAAATGCCATGAAAGTGATATTGTTTGGGATTTAATGATGGAGCAAAAATTAATATTGTTTTATATTCAAATATCTCATTTTCCTTTCTTTTATTTTAGCATTTATTTATAGTAGGGAATGTATGAGAGAATTTCTGTATTACTAACTACCATATATACTCGAGTATAAGCTGACTCAAGTATAAGCCGAGACCCCTAGTTTTACCACAGAAAACTGGGAAAACCTATTGACTCGAGTATAAGCCGACGGTGTAGTATACAGTCAGCCAGCCCCCATGTAGTATACAGCCAGCCAGCCCCCATGTAGTATACAGCCAGCCCCATGTAGAATACAGCCAGCCTCCATGTAGTATACAGCCAGCCCCCATGTAGAATACAGCCAGCCTCCATGTAGTATACAGCCTGCCCCCATGTAGTATACAGCCTTCCCCCAGTAGTATAAAGCCTGCCCCCATGTAGGATACAGCCTGCCCCCAGTAGTATACAGCCAGCCCCCAGTAGTATGCAGCCAGCCCCCAGTAGTGTACAGCCTGCCCCCAGTAGTATACAGCCTGCCCCCAGTAGTATACAACCAGCCCCCAGTAGTGTACAGCCTGCCCCCATGTAAAATACAGCCAGCCCCCATTAGTATACAGCCAGCCCTTATGTAGTATACAGCCAGCCCTCAGTAATATACAGCCTGTCCCCATGTAGTATACAACCTGCCTCAAGTATAAGCCGAGACCCCTAGTTTTACCACAGAAAACTGGGAAAACCTATTGACTCGAGTATAAGCCGACGGTGTAGTATACAGTCAGCCAGCCCCCATGTAGTATACAGCCAGCCAGCCCCCATGTAGTATACAGCCAGCCCCATGTAGAATACAGCCAGCCTCCATGTAGTATACAGCCAGCCCCCATGTAGAATACAGCCAGCCTCCATGTAGTATACAGCCTGCCCCCATGTAGTATACAGCCTTCCCCCAGTAGTATACAGCCTGCCCCCATGTAGGATACAGCCTGCCCCCAGTAGTATACAGCCAGCCCCCAGTAGTATGCAGCCAGCCCCCAGTAGTGTACAGCCTGCCCCCAGTAGTATACAGCCTGCCCCCAGTAGTATACAACCAGCCCCCAGTAGTGTACAGCCTGCCCCCATGTAATATACAGCCAGCCCCCATTAGTATACAGCCAGCCCTTATGTAGTATACAGCCAGCCCCCAGTAATATACAGCCTGTCCCCATGTAGTATACAACCTGCCCTCTGCAGTTTGCCAAACAGAAAAAAAACCTTAATACTTACCCTCTGGTGTCCCCGATGTTCGTCGTGGCTCCCGATCCCGTCGTGGCTCGTGGCGCCTTCTTCTCTCTTCTCTAGCTGACAGATTCGCGGCCATGCGATCTCCCAACCGTCGCATACTACGATGCCATGCTGTCACTGCTGATGACGTCATCAGCGGTGACAGCGTCGCATCATAGTGTGCGACGCCCTGGAAATGGCATTGGACCTGACTCTACTGGCTAGAGAACAGAGAAGATAGAAGAGGAGACACGGGCCGCAATGGGGATCGGGAGCTGCCACGAACATCGGGATACTGGAGGGTGAGTATTAAGTTGGTTTATTTTAATTGACTTGTGTATAAGCCGAGGTGAGGTTTTTCAGCACATTTTTCATGCTGAAAAGCTCGGCTTATACACGAGTATATACGGTAATATAAAATGGTACAATTTTCAAAGACAAATAATGTAATTTACAGCTATTACTATTATGGTGATCCCTATAGGTTAGAAATTATACAAGTTTTATTCTGGATGTTGTTTTGATTATGCTTTTTACCTTTTCTAATTTTGTAAGTGGATACAAGGTGGAGATCAGTGTATTTCAACGCATAAGGGGCTTAACTACAGCCATAGCAGCTGCTATGGGGCCGGAAGTTTCAGGGAGCCCTTGGATCTGGGGTATTATGAGTGTATATGCTGTAAGTTTTCTCTAAGTGATGTATATATGATGTATGTCTGTGTATATGCTGCATGGCTACATATGGTACTGTATGTATTTGTGTATATGTTGTATGTATGTATATATGGTGTGTATTTACTCTCTTTTATGTTTATGCTGTATGTATGTATGTATATGCTGTATGTGTATGTATATAAATGTAAGTATATTAATGGTTTGTATATATTTGAGAGTATACATGTGTGTGCTTGTAACTGCATGTGTGTGATTGTAACTGACATGTTTGAGTATACAAATACTTAGTTTTAAGTGGGACCCCATTCAAAAGTCTGCTATGGGACCCTGACTATCCTAGTTACTTACAATGTGAAAAGGTAATGGAAGGATCGCAATTGGCTAAGTGGTAGGGTGAGCGCCACATTCATGAAGAACAGGCATCAGAAATTATGAATCTGATGCTCCCTGCATTATACAAAGGCAAGCCACACTTAGTGCAGTTTGAAGCAATCTTAGTAAATGTGCCCCTATGGGCGTTGATGATCCAATGGACTCAGACAAACCACGGGATTTAACTTAAAAATTGTGTCGCAATAAATGCACTTACATACAGCGGGAAGAAGAAGGCGTAATCTCGTGGACCTGATCGGGGGAAGCAACACATGCAGGATATCAGGCGCACAATCTTCGTGAATTGCGGCAGAGTTTATCCTTGTAGGAGACAGTACGGATAAGGGATTGTGCAGGGATCGGGTAAGTAAATGTGCCCCTATGTCTTTTTCACAATCTGTCATCGGTCTTCTTGAATTTTCTTTTCCTTACATCTCTGTATACAACATTTATCCCATATGTAAACTCCTGCTCTTTGACTGGATTACTTAAAAAGATAAGACTTTCCCTCACCTTTCGACTTTAACCTCTTAACTCATTATGATCTACATTTATGCCATAATGCGTTGAGGATGTATGAAGGGGGCTCACAGCTCAGCCCTATTCATACATGGTAGGCGTTGGCTGCATTATGCAGCCAATACCCACCACTGACACCCTCAATTGGTGCTGGCACTGATCGCAAGTGTTAACTACTTACCTGTCGCTGGTGACATCATCAGGGAGCAACAATCCATTCTAATGGCAGCCTGGAGTCTGTATGAGATTCCAGGACCTGTCATTGGGCAGAATCTATAGCACTTATAGATCAAGTTCTCCATATACTGCAGTTCTGTAATACTCCATTTTCCATTTTCTGCAATAGTGAAATTTACAGCTTCTCAGTAACCGGCATGGAATATGATATGCTATCACAAATACTGTTGTTACTACAGCTCTGTAAATGGATAAATAACTTATGGATTTTTAAAGATGTGGAGTGAAAAATGGAAACACAAAAAAAATGAAAATGCTCTGGTCCTTAAAGGGCTAAACTCTAACCTGAAACCCCACTTAGTTAAATTCAAAATATAAAGCACTTGGCTTGCCCTTTTCAGCATTTCATCAAGTCTCCACATGCTGAATTAGGCTACATTCACACTGCCATATGGAGGACATATATACTGCCGACGTATATACGGCCAATATACGTCCTCCATAGACGGCAATGGGCGCATGGTGCCTTACGGGAGCTGTACGGTGCAGCACACGTGTGGCACCGTACCGCTCCGCAACCGGGAAAAAGATAGGACCTGTCCTATCTTTTCCCGTAATACGGCACCGTGCGCCATGTATCTCTATGGAGAGGGGCTGGGGTGAGCTGCGCTCACCTCCTCCTCCTCTCCCCGTGCACTGCCGTTGCCCGCTACGGTACGGTACGGGCGGGCAACGGCAGTGTGAATGTAGCCTTGATGTATAAACATAATTCCAAAGACTCTGTTCACATGGATGTTTTGTATCAAATGTGATTCTTTGTATACATTTATAACAAAATGTTTTCATATGGCATAGTAGGCATAATTTACCCACTGTGCACTAAAGTCTCTGAATTCTGTTCATCCAGTGTCCACTATCGGGGCAACACGTGGAGTTGCTTCTTTGAACAGTACAGCATCAAGCGTGTCATGTGACCTATCAGGCCCCTTTTGTGTGTTTTTGTGTCCTTGAAGACAAAAATAATCCAACACATTAGCAGTTTTTAAAAGTTAGTTAAAAGGGTTACTTGCTGTGCAATAAAGGCTTTGAAGGCTCTTGAAAAGCTTGGATACAAAAATGAAAAAGAAAAAAACCTAAACATTTGCCACAAATGTTTGGTTAATGGGGTTAGCTCAGATCTGTATTTGAAATTTTGTCACAGATCCTTCTGAATACTTTTAATAAATGAATGGTATAAATAGGTTAGAAGGATTTCACAGCTTCTCTTCTCCTTAAGCTAATGATTGAATAGGTAAAAATAAATCTTACTTAGGGGCAAAGTATTATGTGGATGATTTATAATAATTTGTTTCAGCCAATAAAATAAAAATAATTTGACAGGTAAAGGTTAGATCAACTGATATGCTAATATGAATGGCGGTATAAGAAGATAGATACATATCCATTATTAGGAGGAAATATATTAAAGACAGCAACTTTTAACCTTCTAGAAGTATTTGAATGAAACATGTTTTATACTTTCTTCAATCCAAAGGAAATAGCAGAGGGTACTGAAAATATTTTAAAGTTAACTATCTCATTCTTTCAGCTGCAAGAAAAACCAGAACTTTATCAGCCAACGGCAAGAAATTGACAGGTATATATCTCCATTTCTCATTTCCTTTTGGAACAGAAATGCATATAGTAGATTACAGAGTTTATTATATTATGATACATTATAATTCCTAATTTTTTTAACTCTAAAAAAGAAAATATAGAGCATTTTTAACCATGGAAGTAGCCTTTTGCCTTACTTATGGAAGTAGCCTGGCTACCACCAGTGGAAGAATGGTTCAGGAATTTAGCAATTCAGCATAATAAATCCCTTTTTCCCCTAGGAATTATGCTCTGGGCTTATCAGCCATTAACAATTGTTAGAAACATGCACATCTTGCTAAGTTAATCTTCTGTATTTATATATTTTACATTCACAGTATTTAAATGTTATGACAATTTTTAGTATTTGATCTATAGGGAATCAGTGGCATTATTAGTCATGCTTGGTAGCTAAAGACCTAATGATCTCAAAGTTTTTTTTTTAATTTTAATCTCCATTGATTTGTTTATTCATTAACCCCTTCCCGACATTTGACGAAATAGTACTGCATTGCGGGAGGTGCGTTCCCGCAAAATGCAGTACTATTACGTCATGCTTCTGGCACCGGCTCCTGTACGGAGTCGGCGCCAGAAGCTGCAGGTGTCTAACACCCGCGATCGGAGGGGCATTAGAGAAGAATCGGACCCCCCCCCCCTGCGGCGCTTACCGGGGGGGGTCCGCTGCTCCGATCGCAGCCCCGGGACTGCCGGTGCCCGGGGCTGCGCGATCCTCCTCTGGCTGCCGGGTCTTGCCTTCTGACAGGACCCGGCTCTAACACACTGAGCATGCGCATGTTACGCTTGTTACATTACACAGTGTAATACATCTGTATTACATTGTGTAACGTGAAGAAGAGCTTGAACAAGTGATCAGTGGATCACTTGTTCAACCTAACCTGTAAAAGTTAATAAAAAATGTTAAAAACATTACATAAAATAATTTTTTAATAAAAATAATTAATTAAATAAAGTTAAAGTCCCCTAAACACAAATATTCCCTATACACATGCAATAAAGTGAAAAAAATCGCCAAAAACCCCCACATATTTGGTATCGCCGCGTCCGCAACAATTCGTACAATAACTCAGAAACATTATTGGACCAACTCGGTGAACGCCGTAAAAACAAAACCCGAAAAACACGCCAAAAATGTACATTTTTCATAAAATCTCTAAACAAAATTGTTCTAAAAAGTGATCAAAAAAAGTTATGTGTGCAAAAATGATACCACTAAAAAGAACAACTCAACATGTAAAAAATAAGTCCTAAACTAGCTCTGTCAACCAAAGAATATTAAAGTTACGTCTCCGAAAAGATGGCAATGCAAAAACAAAAACTAATTCCTATATATTAGTTTTTATCCAGTAAAATTGTAAAAATAAATTAAAAACTATATAAATGAGGTATCACCGTAATTGTAGTGACCTATAGAATGAAGATAATATAATATTTTTAGTGTACGGTGTACGACCCCCAAAAAATACGAAAAGAAAGTAAACCAAAATTGACAATTTTCTTTTCACCCATACATTCAAGAGTTAATAAAATCTCATCAATAAGCTAATGACCCACTAAAATGAAGTATTTGTAAAGTGCATCTCATGTCGCAAAAATAAGCCCTTATATGTTCAAATTGCCAAAAAAATAAAGATTGTATAGCCAATAAAAAGTGACAATGCATAATCTGCTCTGAATGGCGCAGCTTCCCTTCGATGCCCTGGCGTGTGCCCATACAGTAGGTTACCACCACATATGGGGTATTATTATACACGGAAGAGATTGGGTATCAGATTTTGTGGAGTGTTTTGGTATTTTATCCACTGAGAATTTGTACATTTTTTGAAAAACACATTAATTTAGCCAAAAAAATTTTACTTTCAAAATTGCATCCGATTTTGTTTTAACCCCTGTAAAACAATTAAAGGGTTAAAGGGGTATTCCAGGAATCAGCATAATTCATATACAAATGGGCACTCAAAATATAAGCTAATATGTAATTAGTTGTTATTTAAAATTTTGATCCCATTAGCAGAAAAATGCGGATGAAATACACTGTAATGAAGAATTAAAATGCTACTGGCCCTTTAATCAGTCCGTTAATTTCCTCCGCGTGGTCCGGGGCAGGACAGAAGATGGCCGCTGGTCACATGTCCACATCACATGTCCTGTACCTCCCTGGGCAGGTCATGTGATCACCACTATGTTTGGCTGTAGTCGGTTGGTTGAAGTGCATCCAGTATGGCCAGTCTTGTGGTGATGACAGTTACACATCATTACTATGGTAACGGAGCAAGAAAGTCTGTTATATCATCACTGGAAGCAGAGCATAAGTGGTAGGAGGAGTTACTGAGAACTAAAGGATCATGGAACTTGTAGTTTCCAGTGGCGGCCATCTTAGTAATAACTCCACCTACTTTAGAGAGGCCATAAATTTTGTAAATCATAAAATCTAATTATTTAAGCTCCGTTTTGTGCCTAATGACATTGAGTATTGTTGTATTCATTTATTTATATCATCATGGGTTTTTATGGCAGACGTTCATATTCCCGGAATACCCCTTTAAACTTCATAAAAGTTGTTTTACGTACTTTGAGGGGTGTAGTTTCTATAATGGGGTAATTTATGGGGTTTTCTTTTATTTAGGCCTTTCAAAGTGATTTGAAACCTGAGCAGGTCCCTCAATAGCAGGATTTTGCGTTTTTTATGAAAATGTGAAAAATCGCATCAAAGGCCCATAACATCCTACAAAAATAACAGTATGCATAAAAAAACATGTCCACATAAATTAGACATTTAGTGAATGTTAGATATTACGTTTTTTTGCGGTTATGACTATGTGTGGAAAAAGTAGAACATTTTGAAGTTCGAAAATCAAGAATTTTTCTAAATTTTCACCAAATATCTGATTTTCTCATAGATAAATGCAAAACATACCACCAAAATTTTTCAACTAACCTGAAGTACAATGTGTCACGAGAAAACAATTTTAAAATCACTTGGATATGTTAAAGCGTTCCGAAGTTATAACCACTTGTAGTGACACAGGGCAGATTTGAAAAAATGGGTCGTGTCAGGAAGGTGAAAAGTGGCTTCAGTGTTAAGGGGTTAAGAACATTGTCCTTGTTTTGAGTATTAACCCCTTAATGACTTGGCCCTTTATCATTTTTATGTTTCCATTTTTTGCTCCCCATCTTCAAAAATCCATACAGTTTTTATGTTTCCATTTACAGAGCTGTATGAGAACTTGTGGCATAACAAATTGTACCTACCAGTGATAGTATTTACAGTGTTTTTCAGTGTATAAGACGCTTCTTAAAATATATTACTCCAAATATATTACTCCAATTAAAATATCCCTTTTGGTTGCACTCAAGCACAGCACACACAGCTCTACTTCATCTGTACATTTACACACACAGCTCTGCATGATCCATACAGTTACACAAACAGCTCTGCATCATCCATACAGTTACAAACACAGCTCAGCTATACACACAGAACCCACCTTCCTCTATTTCCCTCTTCCCCTATTCCTCCTTTCTCCTATTCCTCTCTTCCCCCCTTCCCCCAATCCCCTTCTTCTTACCCTGTCCCAGGGTAGCATGTCCCCATTCTCAGCAGTATGTGGTAATGTAAGAAGCATGTGGTCAGTCACATGATTCTGACATCACCACAGGTCCTGTAGGCAGAGGCAGCTGTATATCAGGGCATCACCCGATCTCCCTTATAGCAGTCAGGAGAGTCTGACAGTACTGGATCCTCCTGACCTTCGGTCTATAAGACGCAGGCACCTTTTAGCAAGATTTTTTCTTGCTAAAAAGTGCAACTTATAGTCCAAAAAATATGGTAACATTCCATGTCGTGTACTGGGAAGCGGCAAAAAAACCCACCATTTGTGAGATTTTTTTCGTATGCTTTGCATTTACGGCTTTCACTTTTTATTCCAAATGACGCCTCCTCTTTATTCTTTTGGTTGCTATGATCATGGTGATTCCAAAGACATATACAAGTATTAAAATGTTTTTACTAATTTTAAAAATTCAAACCTTCTGTACAAAGGAATATCTTTGTTCTACCATGTTCTGATGCAAATAGCTTTTAAAGACGCAGAGTACCATCTCTGTTTTTGGCAGAATAAAATGATGTTTTCAGTGATATCATTTTGTGTACTATACGACCTTTTGATTACCTTTAATTCATAATTCAATGTAAAAAGGCAAAAAAGTTTGAACATTTGGGCCCTATTTTCCATTACGATGTTCGCAGTGTTGCAGTATATGGCAGATTTGCTTGTGATATTTTAGAGATCAGGCAGAATAACAGGTCTGGGGGTCTAGTATAGACTAAAACCGATGACCATCCCCAGGGGGCAACAATGGAATCCAAAGTAGCACTACGCAAGCTGGAGGCATTTAACACCTTAATCGGTTCCAGCAATATGCAACAAATACCCACCCACCCTGTATGGAGAGGGCTCTGCCTGTGAGCCTTCTCCACCTACCCAACCTGTAACTGTGCTGAAATAGTACGGCACACATCGGGAGGGAGTTAAAGTCTTTGACTTGATCCCAACTGCCCACTATCTAGATGTAGAGCGATGTAGTTTCTCCTGTTCCTGCACGGTGTGAAGGAGTTAATTAGAGCTGCCAAGTGTTATAACCCCCTGTAACTTGAGCCCAGTTGTAGTGGCAAACTGAAACTGAACATAAAAATAAAAATGTTTTATCCTCAAAAAATAATAATATGGCAAATATAGTAATTTTTTTACTTTAGAAATGTTTGTAATGTATCAACACATACAAAAACTATATACATTTGTTATTTTTTGTGATAAAGAATAAAGGGGATGTGTCATCTGGGCCTCAAAGTGAAAGCCTAACTGGCCTATTCTCTTATATAAATATTTGTAAGACTAAACATGTCATAAAAGCATCTAGAAACCTACTTTTTAATGATAACTTATTAGAGAAGAAGGACTATTGGAGAAAATATTGTGATTACATGTTACCAACCATGTAACATTGAGTGCCACAGTGCACACAGTAATCATTAAGTTATTATGAATAGCAAATAAATCAATAGCTTTCACAGCCACATTTCAAGTCTTGAGTATAACATTTAAAGACAAGCTTCTAAGAAGTGATAATACTGAATTAATGGAAAAGAGCACCAATAAACAGTATACCATTGAGCTGCTTTTAACATTCACCGGGCCACATTTATTAAAGCATTTGCGCCAGTTTTCTCGACATTTCTTGAAGTGTATTTATATGGCACATGTTTATTTGTAGTCAGAGTTTCTGCCACATTTATTACTGATGTGCGCTACAACACAGCATGAACAAAATGGACCAACAACACCTGGCGCACACTTCCAGAGCAGTCCAAGTTGCGACAGTTTAATGAAAACCATGCTCCACAATTCATGTGCACACTAGTACGTACTGCACTAGTTTTGATAAATGTGGACCAATGTATGTATTTTTTGGCCATAGCTTTGCCCCCAGGGACTTGTAAATTGCACTTACTGGGTGCTTAAAGGAAACCTATCGATGACAGGTTCCTTTACTAGATACAAGTCCTATACTTTTTATTTCAAAATCTTGAGTGGCCGATATCTTGCTAAAAATTTTATCTTGTATATAAGCCAATTGCATGCGTGGAGAAGCCGTGCCGTGGAGCGGAACTCCACGCCCCAGTAGCATGTTTGTAGCCCTCCTACCCTATCTTCAGCGCACTGTTTATTGGAGCTGCGCACACTTGTCCAAGAAGCCGATGGGTCTATGCATGCGCAGGAGCCCCGGCTTTGGCGCCAGGGCCACACAGCCTTGAGCATTTGCTCTGTGCGGCTTTGCAAACAAGTGTGAGCAGCTCCAGTAAACTGTGCATTGAAGATAGGATTGGAGGGCTACAAAGAGGCTGCTTCCATTCCATGGCGCAGCTACTCTACACCCCATTAGTCTCTTCTTGTAATTTGCATATATACAGCATTAACTTTTTATCAAGATATCGACCACACAAGATTTTGAAATAAAAAGTATAGAATTTAATCCTAGTAAAGGAACCTACCATCGGATCTAACTTATAAGGTAGATCTGTGATGGTAGATTTCCTTTAAACTGTACAACAAAAGTGACATCTGTAAGATACACCTGTGAATTCTTTGTAATAAATATACAGTGTTAGCAGTAGACCTTTTTTTATTTTAAAGCCTGTTACACAATTGGGCATGAATTTTTATTGCAATATTTTTATTAAAATAGTATAGTGCACCTCCAGTGAAAAATTAATACTTCCCAGTGCACTAAGATTTTCAAATGTATTTACTTTGTCGACAAGCAACAACACAAATACAACATAAAAAAACCCTTATAAATAGGTCAGAGACCTTAGGAAGCGCTATAGTTTGAACACCCCATTGCCTCAACACAAGTGGTGTCTAGTTGATTTTGTCTGCCTGACTTCTATATGAAGACTTTAAGATTAAAACCTTTAGTGAGTTCTGCTTTTTTTGTATTGCATGAAATTTGGGGAAAATTACACTATTCATATTTTATTGAGCAATTTTGAAATAAACTTGTGAAAGTTATTTAAGTGTATTTTTCTACATAATGTGCATAATGTAAAAGGCCCCCATTATGTTAATATGTATATTTTTAATGTCATGCATTCTAGGGTTAACTGGGACCACTATGTCTTGCATACACACAGAACACAATGGGCTCCCCCAGGTGAAACCAAGGACACATAGTTATAGGGGTCCAGAAGTAACATTTGCAACCAGACCCTAAAGCTTACAGAATTAAAATTTTAGGCTAGAAAGCTTCCAGTACTAACCCTCTAAACAAATTATGCCTATATTTATGGTGTTGCCCAAGTATATGAAATACTTTCTATAAGGCATGGGGAGATACTTTGAACTCCCCCCCCTCCCATCCACCCCCTGAATACAGAAACATGGCAGGAATGGGTGAGGGGGAGAGAGAGCATAGTATTACCTCTATTTGTAAATCCCCTGCAGCCATATATAAAATGTTATATACCTGGGTAACCTTTCATATCTACTGTATCTATCTGCTAAAATATGGGACAGCACAGCAGGAATTCAATTATCTTCTTAATGTACCTTAGGATGAAATGAATGTGCAGCCTGTATGTGAATGAAAATACTGTGAAGTTTTGAGCACCCATTGTTTAGCTATGGATAAGAATCTTAGATATTTCATACACTGAGGTGCATATACTGAGAGCTTTTTATGTGGAAGACTAGATGTATTTTAATTGCTTTACAATATCTCATTAGATATGAATCCATTATATGGAGGGCAGTGCTCTACCGCTGCTCTTTAAGGCTGAAAATGAGGATGGCTATTAGAGATTTGAAACATTCCTGGAATAAATATTTATTCATTTTAGCGGTGGTGATTTGCATGTTAATACAGCAGGTTTTTTTTAAAAAAATAATTACAGGGTTTTCACAATATCACATACTCATCAGTAAAAAAATGTACATTTACATATGAATAGGTGACAGCTCCTTGACAGATGTACTATTGAAACTGAAAATGGATTTTAGAGCATCTGTCACCTTTTATGTGTTACAATCAATCTTCTTATATACACTCAAAGTGAATTCCGTTAAATAATTTTACTAAGGGCTAGTTCACACATCAGTTATTGTGAGACAGAACCAGGTGTGGAGACTCAACAGTGTCAAGGTATAATGGAAAGATTTGTACTTGTTCTGTGTTTGACCATGACTCATGCACACAAACATTTTGAACGTTGCTTCGGTGGATAGCCATGGACAAATTCATTTCTGAATGCTCATAGAAATTTGTTTGGCTTCTGCTGTTACCTGACTACCTCAGCTGCAGAACTCATAGCTAATCCATTGTGTGCATGTGGGACAATTTCTGTAAAAAAATTTTGTTGAAATAACAGGTGTATATTTATTTATTTTTTTTGTTTCACTGTGTAATTTTCCATGGATTTTAAATGCTGGTATTTGAACTTTTGAACTATGTTATTGCAGTTAAAAAAACTTACCTGGTTCAACCCTGGATTACCCATATGTTTTTTTTATGGAAAACTCTCATTCTTTTCTCAGCACTCCACAATAGCAGTGGAGCGGAAATAACTCAGCACAAAAGGCAGTTTCTTTGAAGAAAGGGATATTTAATTAGTTGCTATACTAGAAGACTAGACTTTTTTGTTAGCAATGGGAAACGCAAAGCTGACAACAATATCTCAGCAAAGTAAGAACTTGGTGTCTAAAGTAAAAAGTGTTATCACCGTTTTATAATTGTGGCTATTGTTGCTTGTATTGTATGTAATAAATAGGTCAGAGCTAGGATTTCTGGATTTTTAGCCACCAATGTTATGATCTAAAAGAAAATACATTTGATTGAATTTTGGTTGCTCAGAAATTAAAATTCCTCATTTCTTCTGTATTTTCTACATAAAAATATTTAATCTATCTATATTTTAAAAATAAGAAAAGCCATAAAAAGTTAGAAGCCATCTTAAAATAGAAAAATACTCCTTGGTAGCCATTCTATAAAAGTTGTTTTGCAGTATATCATACAAGATAAAAAAAAGATTTGTCTGTATAAAACATTCTAAAATAATTTAATGTAAAATTCCTACTCTACTGCATATTGAGGCATGAAGAGAAACATAACCTCCAATTGGACTGTTGATGAATTCTCCCAGGAGAGGTAGGGCTGTCAAAATATAGAAAGCCATACACATAGGATAGATGTCTTTCCAGCAGACAGTAGTTTTTACTGACACCCTATCAATATGCATAAAGTAATCATTAGGTTATATTTCCCTAACTACCTACAAGAAAATATTCACATTAAAGAGTTTCCTATCGAACCAAGCAATGTCACTGGAGTCTCTTAATTGATAGCCTCCTACAGTATATTCCATACGTTAAAGCATAATGATAGAGTCCCCTCTTGTCCCTTCCAATCTAATTTCAAATTGGTCCATATGTTATCTATAAAACATTCCAGCCACTTTGGCCTATGCATAGATTGATAAGTTTAATTATTCATTTTTTTTTGCCTAGATTTGCAGTTTAATAGTGGCATCAGTGATGGAAAATGTAGTCTGTTTTATTTATAGAACACATTACAGCTGGAAGTATGTGCCAGAAAGGTGATACATGGGGCTGCCCTAAATATAGAGATGTCAACTTCATTTGAGAAGCTATTGTTTTAGGGGACACTGGTTAAATTTACACTTTAGGTAGTAAAAATACTTGAAACACTCCTGGGAAACACATGGAATATGTATCAAAAACATCAGTTTTATTGCACATAACACATCCGGATACATAAAAACAAACATGATTTCTTTTCATGACTCACGAGTTTCTCTAATTTTCTATGTAACACTTTCTTTTATCCAAAAATAGACCCATCAGTGTACTCTTCTGTTCCAAAAACAAAGTTACAGCTGTATGTTCCCTGATGAATGCCTGGTATAATGAGTCGCAATGGGATACCTATAGTGATACACCATAATCAGTCTATCACAACAATTAGTTTACTTTTCTACCTTAACCATGTTTCCATAAATAACAACAATTACAAAGAAACTGACTCTGGTAGAAAGAAAACACTGTTAAGGTATAACAGAGTTTTGAATTTAGTTTATTATGACTCATAATGAATACATTATACATTATCTGTAGATATATTTTACTTATGGAAAATACTGTTATTTTATATAAATTCATGATACAGGGGGTACCCTACTTAAGAACACCTGACTTACAGACGACCCCTAGTTACAAACGGACCCCTAGATGTTGGTGTTTTACTGTACTATAGCCCTGGGCTACAAAGATCAAGTGTACTAGGGACTGCCTGTACTGTATTTCTAAAAATCGAGAATTATTAGCATTTAAAAGGAACATTTTAGGAGTTAGAACACTGAGGTAGCCTACAAGAAAAAATTGCCAGCAAAAAGGCTGGGAACAAAAATGAGTATGTTATTTATACCAGCATTATAGATTGATACATTGTACTAATTAAAGATGAGTGAGTCTATTCATTGGTTTGCAGATTTGCCATTTTTCAGGCACCAAAACTAAACTTTATCTTTTCTGTTTGCTTGAGTTATATTTTTAAAAATGGTGAATAGCTAATACTGTCATTTATTCCAAAGATTAGCGATGGAGGATAAATAGGAAAAAAATTAGAAATTTGTTAAAAAAAATATGAAATGAGATAGACGTAGTGTTGAGCGGACATCAGTCGAAAGTTTGGGTTTGGATCTGTAGCCGCCCCACTCCAATTACACCAGCAATCAATGCAGCGGCATACAACTGGTTAACACCCACGATCGTTGCCAGCACCAAACGCAGGTGTTACCAGGGGGTTTGTGTGGCCGGGTTTTGTTACATCACTAGATACCCTTTTATATATGTGATTTATGGGCTTATATACTAATCTCCAAAACAATTGGTTGAAACCTGAATTAAATCTTTTGATCCATAGAAGCTTTGTTGAATGTTTCAAATCTTGGATGATTCACTCTCAATCTCTAGCAGTTAGGGTATTCCAAATTAGGAATAATGGTGGTGCATTGAAGCAGGAGTACAGAGTATCTTTCTCTTCTGTAATGCCCAGAGCATGGGACAGCATTTCTAGGAAGACTTCAGGAAGCTAAAATGAAAATGCACTCCTCACTTTAAAGGGAACCTGTCACCAGGAGACCCATGTTTAGCACTCCCCCAGTCCCCACAGAGCATAGTACATACACCGCCAAAGTGTTTTTGTATTAAAAATAGGTTTTACAGAAAAAAAATATGTTATATAGCACCTTTCATTAGCATCTGCTGTGTGACTAGGCAGTTGCCAATTGGGAGGGGCTGGAAAGGAGCAGTTCCCCCCACCCTTGGGAATCAGCTACTCCATGTGACCTTTTCAAATATATGAAAACACCCATCACTGGGGTTAGCGATGCCCCCTGCTCCTCTATAGCCAATCCCGAGTGTGGGGAGTTATTCATATATTTGAAAAGGTCACATGTTTCCCAAGGGTGGGGGGGGACTGCTCCTTTCCAGCCCCTCCCAATTGCCAATTGCCTAGTCACACAACAGATGCTAATAAAAGGTACAATATAACATATCTTTTTTTTCTGTAAAACCAATTTTTTTTATACAAAAACACTTTGGCAGTGTATGTACTATGCTCTGTGGGGACTGGGGGAGTGCTAAAAATGGGTCTCCTGGTGACAGGTTCCCTTTAATCTCCAGATGCCAAGTGTTTGTTCTGATACTTATAATGTACGCATGAATAAATCAGGATGAATTCAATGGTTATTCACAATCATTTGTATAGGTCTGGGCTATTTTTGTAATTGTATAGTACCTGTAATCATCTTCATGCCTGAACATTATACTTCTTTATGAACGTCACAAGGATGTTCACTGCTTTCATTCATTTACATATAAATAGATGTTTTACATTTCAGCTGATTACCATGAATTGCATTATATTATTTTTGATGTTTTAATTGTACTTCAAGAATCTCTTCTTTAGGTAAAGTGTATGTTACAGAGAGATATTAATTACAGAAATATTAAAGCGATAGCCTTAAAAGAAACAAAACCTTTAAACTCTATTACATAAATGTAGCAATGTATTTTATTAACTTTACCTCCTGTATTCACACTGAGAGCTGATAGATAAAGAAGCGTATCATGTTTATAAAGACTAAATTCTTTACAGGCATTGAATAGCCTTATCTCCTTTTTGAGCTGAATCATTCATTGAAATATTCTCACTATGTGTCATGTATGGAGCATATGTGTGTGTCGCACCTTGTCCTCTTTCATGGGCTGGTGCCAGGGCTCTGCTAGCAAGAAGCCAGCACTACATGACAATACGGCTCTATGGGTATACCTAGTACCAAAGCCACCTACTTTGATGGCTGCTTATTTTGTGATTCAGGGGCAGAGATGTAGCCGCACTGGTTCCCATTTGATTCAGGTGACACTGACTGTGAACGATTGGACTGCAAGCATTTTCTCGGTAATAAGGCTGCTGGAGTTTGCTAAAGGTGCTGAATTTCCCCTGTAGGCAATATAAATGAACTCACAGTGTGCCCAGCACTGCTGTAGGTTCTCTGATGTGTCCATGTGATTTTTCTAGCTTCTGGTTGATTGAAATATATTATTCTATTGTAATTGTCTGTTTTTGTGAGTGAGTGCATGGATGGGAAAATATTCTATTAAAAATAATAAAATGGAATCCAGAGCTTTTAAGATTGGTAAGGCATTAGATATTGACAAAATGAGGAACTGTCCTAGTTTATGTGAATCTCAATATGCTAAGCAGCGTAAATTGCACACTGAAGTGTGGGCTATAGCTTAGACTTCTCCTTCTTTGTCTAAAACAAATTAGGTAACTGGAGAGATTTATTATGCTTTCTCCGCCAAAAACCAGTGGAGAAGGCATGAAAATTTCCCCATCTCAGTCAGTTTTCAACATTTTCTGCCCTGCATGGCAATTTGGTTGTGTCAGGGAGCAAGGTGGGGGTGGTGGGTGTGCCAGGATGTGAAAGCCCAGCTCACCGGATTTAGTATATTCTCCACTGAGACTCAGCAGAGGCTATAGCATAAAACTGTCATGTCAGACCTGGTCTTAACAGGCTGACCTGGTGGAGATTGCCACTGCATCTTTTTTTGCCTTGTAGAGTGCAAGGAAGGCAATAGAGCAGCCATTGAGCAGACAACCCAAATTAAAAGTGACATTTCTTTATTAAAACATGATAAACAGAAATACCTGGACTGACTAACAGGGGTGGAAAGACATACAGAGCAAATAGAGGTCTCATAATACCTTCATAATTAAAGTGGATACATTAGCTGTTGAGATTAGTGTTCAGTGATCTCAAACTGCAAATGCTGCACACCTCCATTTTGGGGAGGATCGTTGCTCCCCAATGATGTCACAGGGTCGCATGATGATGGCTCTCACACACTGCTGGGATTTAAATGCCAGAATAATTTTTTTATGGCTTAACACCTGCAATTGCTGCCAGCACCAATCACAAGTGTCACCAGTTCATTATTTGGTCCATTCATCACTAATAGGGAAAAGTACAATTGCACTGGATTTGCAAAACTTCCGTCAGCAGTCAAATTTGCGTTTCCATGTCTATGGTTTCTGCAAAGTAGCCATGTCTGGCTCAATGTCGGCATTTATTCAAAATTGGATTCTAGAGTCCTTTAGTAAAGAGGGCTTGCCTGCTTTTTATACTAAAAGAGTCCACAGAGTATTGTAATGTTTGTCTCCATGAAGGCTGATCACACGCTATCCTGGTATAATGTTTATTGTCAATGGACACAGATTATATTTGAAGGAAGGCCAAGACTATGTAACTTATGTTTTTCCTGACTTTTGTAATAAAACCCAAAAGTAAATACTAAAATATGTTTAAGGGATGCAGAAAAAAATATAGAATGTAATTTCCTTCTAAGCCTTGTGTGCCAGGGAAAGACACTTTTGTTTTCAGATCCTCAACGGCTCTCAGAATGGCCTGATCTGAAATTGTGGAGGGTACTATGGCTATGTAGAGACTGTGTGTGTGTGGGGGGGGGGGGATTTATCAGTGCTTCTATGGCAGTTGTCTGGCATAAAGTCCCTGAAATAATCACAAATTCTTGCATATTGCAAGACTTTGTGATTATTATCGCTACTATGCCACCTCAATGCCATGTGAGCGGGGTGAGCGGTAGAAGGGTGTGCGTCCAGCATAGTTTTGCCTGGCAATCGCACCACCAACGGAAACATCAAAAGGCCTAAGCCTCTTGAGGTATCCAGTGTGACACAGGGCAAGTTGCCTTTATCATACCGCAGCGCACAATAATTTCCCCCCTATCTTTTCAGTAGTAGACTACATAGGAGTCTATAATGTGGTATTAGCATATGATTGTCTGTTCATGGTTTTTAATAAAGACGGAAGGAGGACTTTTTATTCTCTTCATTTCTGTTTTTCATTTTATTTGTGAGGGCTATTGATAGTGGATGAAAGATGAGTTGTCTTAGGCCCTTTCCACACTTGCGTTGCAGATCACGTCAGAGTTTGATCAGGGTGCGATCAGGGTTTGGTCAGTGAAAAACGCACATTTTGCATCAGAGTTCAATCAGTTTTCAGTCAGAGTTTGTTCAGTGTCTCAGTTTTTCACAAGCGTTTTCAATGCAATTTCAATGCGTTTTTCACGCACAGAAAATGCGCGTGAAATGGACTCAGGACTGAGCTCTATCTTTTCTATGGCAATTGATGCGTGAAAAACGCATTGCACTTGCATTGCACTTGCAAGTGTCTCAGAGTGCAATATGTTTTTGATGCATCTCCATAGACTTGTATGGTGCGTTTTTCACGCGCGTGACTTGCAAAAGTAGAGCATGTCAAGATTTAAACGTGCGTTTAAAAAAAACACGCGTGTGTGCATGAAAAAAAATGCAAGTCTGAAAAGAGCCATTGGTTACAATGGGTCAGAGTGCAATGCAAGTTCTGCGCGTCAAAAGCATGCGCAGAAAACGCGCGTGAAAAATGCAAGTGTGAAAGGGGCCTTACTCTGTATGTTGTGTGATATTAGGTGTGGTGCGTTATTCCCCTTTGACGAGTAGTATGACCAGATTTGCTTACTTTGTCAGAAAATAACACGAAGGTAGATCTTTAGCTAATGAAGAACCTAGTCTTTGCAACTCTGTGGATGCAGAAGTCTCCTGCAATAGTGAGGTAGAAGGCCTGTAATTCCCAACTTTCACTGTTTCTCTCTGAACCACAAGTTGTATCGTAGACTCCTCTGCAACTTTCCCCTGCACTCGCTTTCGGAAACTGCAGGGAAGCCATTCAGCCATAATAATGTGTTCACAGAAAATAAGTACTGACTAATTTAAGGATCAAAAAACAGGGAAAAAATTTAAAGAGAAAAAATCTGGGGAATCATTTTTTTTTCAAACTATTTCATAAATGTAAACATGAGGTATATTATCAAGGGTGGTGTGTCTAAGAGGAGTTTGAGTGGATTATTGAGAACACATAAAAACAAAAAACTTCTGTTATTGAGAGATCCTTTCAATGTTTTCTATCTTTAAATCCTGATGGAGCTAATGAATATTATAATTTTTCAGTTTTTTCAGTTTTTATGTTATTGTTATGTAGTAGTGATTTGCTTGTAACTTATTTTGATTTGTGAAAATCTTGATAGCATGCTCCTATATTAGGTTTAGCAATGAACTACTAGGCATGCTTCTGATAGAGGGTGGTCCACCGAAATGTCACTCACTCATGGTCTGGAGATGAAATCTCTAGATACATTTGATAAATAAAATAAACTTTTATAAAAAGACTACTGTTACTATTGATAGATTGCAAAGCTGCTGCTTGTATTATTGTTAATGTCTAATGCCTTTGAAAAGTCCAGATATACAACATCCACAGCATCCCCCAGATCCAGTCTTGACAGGACCGATCTCTCATAAATCCATGCTGACGCTGGTTTACAAGGTTGTGCACAGTGAGATACTCCAGGATAGCATCTCTAACAAACCCCTCAAATATTTTACCCACCACAGAGGTTAGACTCACGGGTCTGTAGTTTCCAGGATCGCTTTTTGATCCTTTTTTGTATATTGGTACCACATTTGCTATGCGCCAGTCCTGTGGAACATAACCAGTCCTCAGTGAATCTTAAAATATTAAAAATAATGGTCTGTCTATCACGGTAAATAGTTAATGCAGAACCCAGGGGGTGTATGCCATATGTACCTCTTCCTGGGTTAAACTGTTGACATTCCAAAAAGAATTTACATTATTCCTCATTGTGTCTTCCACCAGGGGATTTTCCTGGGTAAAGACAGTTGAGAAGGCGACATTCAGTAGATTGGCCCTTTCCTCATCTCCTTCCTCCATAACCCCCATGTTATTTCTAAGGGGACCCACACTCTCTGTTTTTAGTTTCTTATCATTTATATACTTGAAAAATAATTTGGGATTATTTTTGCTCTCCCTGGCAATATTTCTCTCAGTCTCTATTTTTGCGGCCTTTATCTGCTTTTTACAGGATTTATTTTTCTCTCGATAATCCTGTAATGCTTCATCACTACCTTCATGTTTTAGCACCTTAAACGTCTTTCTCGCTTATTGCTTTCCTTACAAGATTAGTTAGCCACATTGGCTTTTTCTTGTTCCTCTTATGCTTTTTCCCATAAGGTATGTGTTTCTCACTGGAATTTTTCAGAATATATGAGAGTCCCATTTTTTTTGGGGGGGGGGGGTTGTCTTTGAGAACATTACAACAGTCTATGCCTTTAAGGTCTTCCCTTAGTTGCTGAAAATTTGCCCTCCTGAAGTTTAAAGTGTTGGTTGCCCCTTCCCTAACGCTCTTAGTAAAGCGTAATACAAAATCAATGATATTATGATCACTATTACCCAGGTTCCCCCCAACCTGTAGTTTTGATACCCTATCTGGTCTGTTTGTTAGGATAAGGTCCAGCAGTGCCCCCTCTCTTGTTGGCTCCGGGACTAGTTGTGACAGGTAATTGTCTTTTGTTGTTGACAAGAACCTGCTGCCTTTGAAGGACCTGCAGGTTTCTACCCCCCAGTCAATATCTGGGTAATTGAAGTCCCCCATGATAAGTACTTCACCATGCTTTGAAGCCGCATCCATTTCACTTATCAGCATTTCCTCTGCTGCCTCCATTATATTTGGATCCTTATAACAAATCCCTAGTAATATTTTATTATTCTTTTTCCCTCCTCTTATCTCCACCCATAGGGACTCCACATTTGCATTTGCGTTACTGATGTAATCTCGCAAGACAGGCTTGAGGCAAGAATTTGTACAATGGGGCACATTTACTTACCTGGTCCAGTTGCGATCCAGCGGTGGGTTCTCTGACGCTGATTCGGACCCGGCCGGGATTCACTAAGGTCCGTGCGCTGATATCGACTAGGTGTCGCTGCTGCGCCGAGGTCCGCTGGAGTTGACCGGAGTTCACCTTCTATTTCTTGGTGCAGGTAAGTGTGTGTCAAGTAACAGTTTTTTTAAAAAAAATATTGCTGTTTTTCCGAATCCTTTGGGTTTTCCGACGGCCACTCCCCCGATTTCCATCGCATGCATGCCGGCGCCGATGCACCACAATCCAATCGCGTGCACCAGAAACCCGGGTCAATTCGGAAAAATTCGGGAAACCCACCGAAAAATTGCGATTCGGGCCCATAGTAAATCACCCCCATTATGTTTAATTGTGTTTCACCAAGATATTTGTTTCTTACTAGATTTGGGCATTGGCCGAAGGAGGCCATGTACTAGCAAGTACTTTAGCCATTCACAAAATGAAACGTCCAAGCAACAACTTGTGGCATTACTATGTCTATGATTCCGGTCAAAGGTGCTTTAAGCCTGTGCCTTATATAAGATGTTTTTTAATCAATAAAAAGAGTTTTAAAACAAAACAATAAAATAATTACAGAATTTAGTGATTTTCATGTTTTTGTTGCATTACTAAAGAACATAGTGATAATTGAACAATTCCTTGATTGTTCAATCATCGTATAAACTATGTAACTATATAATTTGGAAGATTCTCAGGGATAAGGGTAAAGTGCTTGAAATCTACCATGACTTTGTGGATGCTTTCTCGATAGCTTCAATTAAGGGGATATTCCCCACTAATCCATTTTAATATTTAGTATGTTTTTTCTTAAAGAGTACATGAGGCTTAAATTTATCCAATTGCCACTCCACATTCAGTGCAGCTTGTCAGTCGGGCACCCTGTTGCCAATGGGTGCCAGGGCTTCCTTATTTAAGTTTCTTATTCTTGCTCCAGAAAATATATGTACTGCTTAATTCTCTGATTATAATGTGGTATGTAATCTTTATTACACGTGACAGTTTGCTTAGGGAATACTTACTGTATAGTAAAAGAACACAGAATAGGTTGGATGTTCTTTGCTGTGCAAAGGATGGAGGGAGATAATCAGGTCCAGATTTCAAGATTAATTTTTAAAAACTCATTGATTTTTATTAGCACTATGGATATTCCTTATTTTCATAGAATATTTCTATGCACAAGAATGGTATAAATAATACATACCACCCACAATTTACTCTCTTCAATGGATGTGCATATTTAGTAGAACTGGTTGGGATATGTGTAGATTTAAAATGTACAGATGTAGTTATTGAAAATCCATTTGGACTTATAATTTATTTTTCCATTATGTGCATAACCACATCATGCACTTTTGTCATGGAATAAGCAAAATATTTATAAAGAGGAAAACTATTATTTCATGGAATATCTTCTTAAAGCTAATCCAGATCCAAGAAAAATCCAGCACAGTCACACCAGATGCATAAAAACTTGGTTTTCTTTGTTTCAAAGTATAAAATCCATGTCAAAATTTAAGCAGCATATAGACAACACAGAATAGACCTACACTAGAGATGAGCGAACATGCTCGTCCGAGCTTGATGCTCGGTCGAGCATTAGGGTACTCGAAACTGCTCGTTACTCGGACGAATACTTCGCCCGCTCGAGAAAATGGCAGCTCCCGCCGTTTTGCTTTTTGGCGGCCAGAAACAGAGCCAATCACAAGCCAGGAGACTCTGCACTCCACCCAGCATGACGTGGTACCCTTACACGTCGATAGCAGTGGTTGGCTGGCCAGATCAGGTGACCCTGGGATAGACTAGCCGCTGGCCGCGCTGCTCGGATCATTCTGTCTCTGGATGCCGCTAGGGAGAGAGCTGCTGCTGCTCAGGGAAAGCGTTAGGGTGTTCTATTAGCTTACTGTTAGGCAGGAGTGATTCTCAAAGAACCCAACAGCCCTTCTTAGGGCTACAATAACGTTCTACTTTTTTTATTTTAATTTGCATCTTTTACCATTTTGTGAGGAATTAGCAGGGGGACTTGCTACCGTTGTGTTTAGCTCTTAGTGGCACACATATCCATAGCAAAGACCGAAGTGGGAAAATTCAGTAGGGGTTGGATTTCTATTAGGCAATAACTCAGTGTCATCTCATCTGGCATAGTACTGTGCTTCCTTTGATACTTGGCTAGAAAATAGCCATAGGAGAATACAAACAGCTTCTTGAAGCCTACAGTAGCGTTCTATATATTTGATTTCTGGTTGATCTGCTGGTGGCTGTAGTTTCTGCAGTGCATGTACTTGCCAATTCTGAGCAATTTGTAGTGAGACTTGCGACCGCTGTGTTCTGCGCTTAGTGGCGCACATATCCATAGCAAAGGCTGAAGTGGCAAAATTCAGTAGGGGTTGGATTTCTATTAGGCAATAACTCAGTGTCATCTCATCTGGCATAGTACTGTGCTTCCTTTGATACTTGGCTAGAAAATAGCCATAGGAGAATACAAACAGCTTCTTGAAGCCTACAGTAGCGTTCTATATATTTGATTTCTGGTTGATCTGCTGGTGGCTGTAGTTTCTGCAGTGCATGTACTTGCCAATTCTGAGCAATTTGTAGTGAGACTTGCGACCGCTGTGTTCTGCGCTTAGTGGCGCACATATCCATAGCAAAGGCTGAAGTGGCAAAATTAAGTAGGGGTTGGATTTCTATTAGGCAATAACTCAGTGTCATCTCATCTGGCATAGTACTGTGCTTCCTTTGATACTTGGCTAGAAAATAGCCATAGGAGAATACAAACAGCTTCTTGAAGCCTACAGTAGCGTTCTATATATTTGATTTCTGGTTGATCTGCTGGTGGCTGTAGTTTCTGCAGTGCATGTACTTGCCAATTCTGAGCAATTTGTAGTGAGACTTGCGACCGCTGTGTTCTGCGCTTAGTGGCGCACATATCCATAGCAAAGGCCGAAGTGGCAAAATTCAGTAGGGGTTGGATTTCTATTAGGCAATAACTCAGTGTCATCTCATCCGGCATAGTACTGTGCTTCCTTTGATACTTGGCTAGAAAATAGCCATAGGAGAATACAAACAGCTTCTTGATCTTGAAGCCTACAGTTGCGTTCTATATATTTGATTTCTGGTTGATCTGCTGGTGGCTGTAGTTTCTGCAGTGCATGTACTTGCCAATTCTGAGCAATTTGTAGTGGGACTTGCGACCGCTGTGTTCTGCGCTTAGTGGCGCACATATCCATAGCAAAGGCCGAAGTGGCAAAATTCAGTAGGGGTTGGATTTCTATTAGGCAATAACTCAGTGTCATCTCATCTGGCATAGTACTGTGCTTCCTTTGATACTTGGCTAGAAAATAGCCATAGCAATAGGATAGCATTGTTTGGTTTTAAAAACTCAAAAAAAAACAAAAAACACAAAAAAAAAAAAAAAAACACAAAAAAAAACAAAAAAAAGTAAAAAAAAAAATAAAGTTATAACTCTCATTTTAAAAATGTTTAACCCGAGGGCTAGGGGTAGAGGACGAGGGCGGGGACGTGGGCGTCCAACTACTGCAGGGGTCAGAGGCCGTGGTCCTGGGCGGGGTGAGACACCACCTGCTGATGAGGGAGCAGGGGAACGCCGCAGAGCTACACTCCCTAGGTTCATGTCTGAAGTTACTGGGACTCGTGGTAGAGCACTGTTGAGGCCAGAACAGTGCGAACAGGTGATGTCGTGGATTGCTGACAATGCTTCGAGCAATTTGTCCACCACCAGTCAGTCTTCCACGCAGTCCACCCATGTCACCGAAATCGCCACTCCTCCAGCTCCTGCACCTCAGCCTCCTCCCCCCCAGTCTGCCCCCTCCCAGGAAAATTTGGCATTTGAACCGGCATACTCTGAGGAACTGTTTTCTGGACCCTTCCCACAGTCACAAACCACTTGTCCGGTTGCTGCTGAGCAATTTTCCGATGCCCAGGTTTTCCACCAGTCACAGTCTGTGGGTGATGATGACCTTCTTGACGTAGTGGAAGTGTGTAAAGAGGTGTCCGACGATGAGGAGACACGGTTGTCAGACAGTGGGGAAGTTGTTGTCAGGGCAGGAAGTCCGAGGGGGGAGCAGACTGAGGGATCGGAGGATGATGAGGTGACAGACCCAAGCTGGGTTGAGAGGCCGGGTGAACACAGTGCTTCTGAGACGGAGGAGAGTCCTCGACCTGAACAGGTTGGAAGAGGCAGTGGTGGGGCCAGACGGAGAGGCAGGGCCAGAGCTGGTGCATCAGCGCCACTGTCAACTAGTGAAGCTCCCGTGGTGAGGGCTCTTGCGGCGAGGGCTAGATCTTCAGAAGTGTGGAGGTTCTTTAAGGAAACACCGGATGACCGACGGACTGTGGTGTGCAACATTTGCCAAACCAGGCTCAGCAGGGGTTCCACCACTACTAGCTTAACTACCACCAGTATGCGCAGGCATATGAATGCTAAGCACCCCACTCAGTGGCAACAAGCCCGTTCACCTCCGGCCGTGCACACCACTGCTCCTTCCCCTGTGTCAGCTGCTAGTCAGCCCCCTGCCCAGGACCCTGCCACAAAAACCCCATCGTCGCCTCCACGATCCTCCACAGCATCCACCAGCGTTCAGCTCTCCATACCCCAGACGCTGGAGCGGAAACGCAAATATAGTGCAACCCACCCGCACGCCCAAGCCCTTAATGTGCACATCTCCAGATTGCTTAGCCTGGAGATGCTGCCCTATAGGCTAGTAGAGACCGAGGCCTTTCGCAACCTCATGGCGGCGGCCGCCCCTCGGTATTCGGTCCCCAGCCGCCACTACTTTTCCCGATGTGCCGTCCCAGCCCTGCACCAGCACGTGTCAGACAACATCATCCGTGCCCTGACCAACGCCGTTTCTGACAAGGTCCACCTGACCACGGACACATGGACGAGTGCTGCCGGGCAGGGCCACTATATATCGCTGACGGCACATTGGGTTAACTTGGTGGAGGCTGGGACCGAGTCTGACCCTGGGGCTGCTCATATACTGCCGACGCCGAGGATTGCGGGGCCTACCTCGGTCCAGGTGTTTCAGGCCTACTATGCCTCCTCCTCCTCCCACCCCTCCTCCACCTCCTCCTCCGAACTACCATCCGTGGGCACGGCGCCATCAGTCGGTAGCTCTAGGCACAGCAGCAGTGCCGTCGCTAAGCGACAGCAGGCGGTGCTCAAACTGCTGAGCCTAGGCGACAAAAGGCACACCGCCCAAGAGCTATTACAGGGCATCACGGCGCAGACTGATCTGTGGCTGGCACCGCTGAACCTCAAGCCGGGAATGGTTGTGTGTGACAACGGCCGTAACCTGGTGGCGGCTCTGCAACTCGGCAGACTGACACATGTGCCATGCCTGGCCCATGTGTTAAATCTGATAGTGCAGCGTTTCCTCAAGACATACCCCAATCTGTCTGATTTGCTCACGAAGGTGCGCCGCATCTGTGCGCATTTCAGGAAGTCCAGCCCAGATGCTGCCACTCTCAGGGCAGCGCAGCGCCGCCTCCAACTGCCCGCTCACCGACTGTTGTGCGACGTGCCCACGAGGTGGAATTCAACACTGACCATGTTATCCAGAGTTTACCAGCAGCGCAGAGCGATTGTAGACTGCCAGATGTCAACTTCCACCAGAACTGGTAGTCAGGTCAGTCAGCTTCCTCAAGTCTACAATGAGGAGTGGACGTGGATGTCTGATATCTGTCAGGTGCTGAGTAACTTTGAGGAGTCAACACAGATGGTCAGTGGCGATGCCGCCATCATCAGCCTCACCATCCCGCTGCTTGGCCTGTTGAAAAACTCTCTGGTCAGCATGAAGTCGGAAGCTTTGCGCTCGTCACAAGAGACGGGGGAAGAATATTCCCTTGTTGATAGCCAAAGCACCCTGAGGTCTGTTTCTCAGCGCATATCGGAGGAGGTGGAGGTGGAGGAGGATGAGGAGGAAGAGGAGGAGAATGTTGGCGAGACACAAGAGGGGACCATTGTTGAGTCCTTCACTGTTCAGCGTGTATGGGCAGAAGAAGAGGAGTTGGAGGAGTTGGAGGAGGAGGAAATGGACAGTCAGGCCAGTGAGGGGAGTGAATTCTTACGCGTTGGTACTCTGGCGCATATGGCAGATTTCATGCTAGGCTGCCTATCCCGTGACCCTCGCGTTCAAAGAATTTATTCCAGCACCGATTACTGGGTGTTCACTCTCCTGGACCCACGGTACAAGCAAAATCTTCCCACTCTCATCCCTGGAGAGGAAAGGAGTGTGAGAATGCATGAATACCAGCAGGCCCTGGTGCACAAGCTGAAACAGTATTTCCCTTCTGACAGCGCTAGCGGCAGAGTGCGTAGTTCTGCGGGACAAGTAGCGAGGGAGAGTAGGCGAGCAGGCAGCTTGTCCAGCACTGGCAAGGGTACGCTTTACAAGGCTTTTGCCAGCTTTATGTCACCCCAGCAAGACACTGTCACCTGTCCCCAGTCTCGGCAGAGTAGGGCTGATCTTTACAGAAAGATGGTGAGGGAGTACGTAGCTGACCATACCATCGTCCTAAATGATCACACAGCTCCCTACAACTACTGGGTTTCAAAGCTGGACATGTGGCACGAACTGGCGCTCTACGCCTTGGAGGTTCTTGCCTGCCCTGCCGCTAGCGTCTTGTCCGAGCGGGTTTTCAGTGCAGCTGGTGGCATCATCACCGATAAGCGTACACGCCTGTCGACTGACAGCGCTGACAGGCTGACGCTTATTAAAATGAATAAAGGCTGGATTTCTCAGAATTTCCAATCTCCACCAGGTGAAGGAAGCTCAACCTGAATAATTGATCCACTCCTCCTCCTCCTCCTCATTTTCCTCCTTCTCCTCCTCTTTGTACAGTAAAGCAGAGGAAACTGGCTATTTTTTGACAGGGCCCACTGGCTCTTGCTATAGTACTTCATGCATTTAATTTTTCTGGAGGGCCACCTACCCGGTCCTCTGTTTGAAACAATTTTTGTGAGTGCCACATACAGGCACTCAATCTATTCCATTTTACTGCAGGGCCACCTACCTGCTCCTCTGGTTTGAAACATTTTTGGGACTGCCACATACAGGCACTCAATCTATTCCATTTTACTGCAGGGCCACCTACCTGCTCCTCTGGTTTGAACAATTTTTGGGACTGCCACATACAGGCACTCAATCTATTCCATTTTACTGCAGGGCCACCTACCTGCTCCTCTGGTTTGAACAATTTTTGGGACTGCCACATACAGGCACTCAATCTATTCCATTTTACTGCAGGGCCACCTACCTGCTCCTCTGGTTTGAACAATTTTTGGGACTGCCACATACAGGCACTCAATCTATTCCATTTTACTGGAGGGCCACCTACCTGCTCCTCTGGTTTGAACAATTTTTGGGACTGCCACATACAGGCACTCAATCTATTCCATTTTACTGCAGGGCCACCTACCTGCTCCTCTGGTTTGAACAATTTTTGGGACTGCCACATACAGGCACTCAATCTATTCCATTTTACTGGAGGGCCACCTACCTGCTCCTCTGGTTTGAAACATTTTTGGGACTGCCACATACAGGCACTCAATCTATTCCATTTTACTGCAGGGCCACCTACCTGCTCCTCTGGTTTGAACAATTTTTGGGACTGCCACATACAGGCACTCAATCTATTCCATTTTACTGCAGGGCCACCTACCTGCTCCTCTGGTTTGAAACATTTTTGGGACTGCCACATACAGGCACTCAATCTATTCCATTTTACTGCAGGGCCACCTACCTGCTCCTCTGGTTTGAACAATTTTTGGGACTGCCACATACAGGCACTCAATCTATTCCATTTTACTGCAGGGCCACCTACCTGCTCCTCTGGTTTGAACAATTTTTGGGACTGCCACATACAGGCACTCAATCTATTCCATTTTACTGGAGGGCCACCTACCTGCTCCTCTGGTTTGAAACATTTTTGGGACTGCCACATACAGGCACTCAATCTATCCCATTTTACTGGAGGGCCACCTACCTGCTCCTCTGGTTTGAAAAATGTTTGGGACTGCCACATACAGGCACTATCCAAATTAAATTGTCTCCATAGCAGCCTCCACACGTTGTCTCCATTGCTACCTCCAAAAGTCGTCCATATAGCTGCCTCCATACATCGTCCCTTTATCAAACGAGGTGTGTCAGGCAGAAATTTGGGTTGTTTTCATGGATTCCACATCAAAGTTGTTAACTTTGTCGCCACCCTGCTGTGTTATCCACAAAATATACTGGCAAACTTTTACCATTTAGGGATATTATTTCAGCGCTTCTTGCGCATCTGTTTACATTCCCCTCACCCGGCATATCCTAAACTTATAAGAACGCTACTACACTTGATCTTATACAAAAGGTTCTTAGAAGTGCTGTTTGGGGAGTAGCCTAGAGACAGGGGCTTGGATTGGCGAAAGCTCGCCTGGCAGCGGAACGCCAGCTCCATGCGCATCATGCGCTTCTTGCGCATCTGTTTACATTCCCCTCACCCGCCATATCCCAAACTTATAAGAACGCTACTACACTTAACTTGGTGCAGGCTGGGACCGAGTCTGACCCTGGGGCTGGTCATATACTGCCGACGCAGAGAATTGCGGGGCCTACCTCGGTCCAGGTCTCAAAGGCCTACTATACCTCCTCCCACCCATCCTCCACCTCCTCCTCCTCCGAATTACCATCCGTGGGCATGGCGCCATCAGTCGGTAGCTCTAGGCACAGCAGCAGTGCCGTCGCTAAGCGACAGCAGGCGGTGCTGAAACTGCTGAGCCTAGGCGATAAAAGGCACACCGCCCAAGAGCTATTACAGGGCATTCCACATCAAAGTTGTTAACTTTGTCGCCACCCTGCTGTGTAATCCCCAAAATATACTTGCAAACTTTTACCATTTAGGGATATTATTTCAGCGCTTCTTGCGCATCTGTTTACATTCCCCTCACCCGCCATATCCTAAACTTATAAGAACGCTACTACACTTGATCTTATACAAAAGGTTCTTAGAAGTGCTGTTTGGGGAGTAGCCTATAGACAGGGGCTTGGATTGGCGAAAGCTCGCCTGGCAGCGGAGCGCCAGCTCCATGCCAAGATCCAACTAACATAGTTTTAACTGCAGCACCTTTAATCTACTACTAGTTCACTGCCTCCATACATCGTCCCCTTATCAAACGAGCTGTGTCAGGCAGAATTTTGGGTTGTTTTCATGGCTTCCATGTTAACTTTGTCGCCACCCTGCTGTGTAATCCACAAAATATACTGGCAAACTTTTATCATGTACCGATATTATTTGAGCGCTTCTTGCTCACCTCCTTTGGTTCCTCTCTGCCACCCATTGGTTTGAAGCCTGAGTCCATTTAGGGTATGTCGCCATGACACTCTCTAGCCTGCTGCCGCTGCCTCTGCATGCCGTCCCCTATAGTGTCAGGGTCAATTATTGGATGTTTTAGATGCTATCTAGCTTCATTCTGTCACTCTGTCATGGCCATGCTGTTGCCCATAATTTTGGCATAATGGTGCGATTATGCAGCCTCAGAGGCATCCATGCATGCTGCCCCTGCTGTTTCCTGTCCATTTCCGTGGTGTTTCCATCCTTTTCTGAGGTTCCCAGGTGTTTGGCCAAGCTTCCCTGTGCAGAGCCTTGGTCCCCTTGAAAAATGCTCGAGTCTCCCATTGACTTCAATGGGGTTCGTTATTATAGACGAGCACTCGAGCATCGGGAAAAGTTCGTCTCGAATAACGAGTACCCGAGCATTTTAGTGTTCGCTCATCTCTAACCTACACGTTTCGTCTTATGACTTAGTCATGGTCCCATTATACAAAAGCACACACCAACTATTTAAACCCAGTGCATACCACCTGTTTAAATGGTAAAAATTACTTGACACACCTCCCCTAACTGGTCGATGCACCTTTTCGATACATTTCCAAGAGAATGATGATACATCATTCTTATGGACATCCTGAAAGTGTTTAGACACAGCTGAGGTATTATTCGTTGTGCTACAAATATCAGATAAATGGCGTCTAATACAGGTTTTTAACGGGCATGTAGTACAACCCACATATTGCAACCTACAACAGTGGCACAAAATAACATACACAACATATGAAGTATTACAGTTAATGTATGACTCAACATTATGTCTAGGGTTATTAACAAATGATGTCATATAGTAATCCGTTTCCAAGAATAAGCAAACTTTGCAAACCCTGTGATCACATCTGTGGTTACCAGGGTGATGCAGCCACGAGTATGCATTTGTTTGAATATGACTCCTAAGTAGGCTAGGACTAACCTGGTTTCATATTGTGGGGGCTTGTTTAGAGCTAAATTTAATTATCCCTTGTAGACACTTTGCAATGTCCTCATCCTGTTCCCATATAGTTGCAATTTTCTAGTTTCTGAACTTCATGTTTTTCCACCATCTGGCAACCAATCCAACCCTGAACTTTCCATATTCATCTGTGGTCCCTGAATAGGGCATTGGCCTATGCTTTGTAACACATATTCAATCATTTGCATGCTCTTGCTGCATGCACTTTAAAACTATTTTCAGAATCTATTTTTCAGAATTTCTTTCAATGGAAACCTCCAAAACTTTAATTGTTGCTTTGATTCATTCACATCTAATATACTGTAAAACCATACTAATCAGTCTTCCAGTTACTAAACTCTATCCTCAATCTATTGTCAATGAAGCAGCCAGACTTGTCTTTCAATCCAGGTACTGATCATCTCCTTCCGAATACAGTTTAAACTAATCACTGTTATCCTAAAAACCGTACACAGTGCCGCAAGGCCCTACCTCTCCTCCATCATGTCAATCTATCCCAACCCCTGCTGAGTGGCTGAGAGCTGAGTGGCTTGGTAAAAAAAATGGCATTCAACGGCATTGTCTAAATTGCTCAAAAAGGTTTGCTTTGAGACCCATGTACATACAGTAAGTATAAATGAACCCAAGTGCAAAAGAAAAAGTGCCCAGTACAAATAAAGTAGAAGAAAAACAACATTATGAAAAAAGCCAACATCGCTCACCCGATGGGCGCTTCCGGCACCAGCTTCCACTTCTGCGACTCGGATCTCCATGTGACCAACGTGTTCAATAGGGAAGAATCCAAAGAAATACAGCGATCCTGTGTGGGATAGTGAAAAAATCTTAATCTTAATCTTAATCTTTTATTGGCTCCAATGGTAACAGATATGCAATCACATACGCTCAAGCACTGCGTCCACAGCGAGGACTGTGGTTCCTTGCCTACGTGTTTCGAGTGCGTTATGCACTCTTACTCATGGCTACCACATATCTGTAAGAAACAGGTAATATACCTTTACCGGAAGTGCGTTAGCCAGCCAGGTGGGCGAAACCCCGCCTGCTCATTGTGACATGTATGCTCCTAAGAACAATCAGCGTCACTTTCAGATGTGTGTGATGTTTTTAAAAGACATAGTTTATTTATTTATTTGGCTTTAAAATAAACTGTATTTTTCAATAATGTTAAAAACAACTTTGGAGTAACCAGTAGTCCTCAATGGGAGACAGGGATGACTATCAAATCCAATGTATGGATTTGTATTCTCTGAAAACACATATTCATAGAAAGAACAAACAACTATTCATAATTATGGATAAAACGAAAAGAGAGGTAGAGGTATACTCTGCCGGGTCCCTGGTCCGAATCATTCGGAACCTATTTGATAGTAATAAATTGATCCTGCAATATACTATAATAAGGAAACGGGGCCAAAAATGATACGGAGCAAGCCCACAGCAGAGCAGAGCACCTGCATTGAAGTAGGAGAGGTAGATGGTAATCATAAGAACAGGTTTTAAGTGTATAATGGATAAGCCGCATATGAAGTAGTTTATATATAACTAGAGATGAGCGAGTATACTCGTCCGAGCTTGATGCTCGTTCGAGTATTAAGGTACTCGAAACGGCTCGTTGCTCGGACGAGTATTTCCCCTGCTCGAGATCGAGCATTTAATTAAAAAAACACAGTGAAGAACAATGAAGAATAGAATAAAAACAGTGAACACTGTGAACACAGGATCATTTAAGTGAAAAACACAGTAAAGAACACAGTGAAGAATAGATTACAGATGTTCGGCACATCTGCTTACTTGTCGGAAGATACGCGCGGAACGGTGCGAACAAAATAGTATGTGAAGAACAATATATATGTGTGAAGAACACATTGAAGAACACAGTGAGCAGGACAGAGACACCTGGGAGCAGCACAGAGACACCGGGGAGCGGCACGGAGACATCGGGCAGTGGCACGGAAACATCGGGCAGCGGCACGGAGACATAGGGGCACGGAGACATAGGGGCACGGAGACATAGGGGCACGGAGACATCGGGGCACGGAGACATCGGGGCACAGAGACATCGCGGCACGGAGACATAGGGGCACGGAGACATAGGGGCACGGAGACATAGGGGCACGGAGACATAGGGGCACGGAGACATCGGGGCACGGAGACATCGGGCAGCGGCACGGAGACATCGGGCAGCGGCACGGAGACATCGGGGAGACTTCAGTGGAAGAAGAGCAGCGGATCCCGGGACAGCGTATCTCCCGACAAGTAAGCAGATGTGCCGAACATCTGCAATCTATTCTTCACTGTGTTTTTCACTTAAATGATCCTGTGTTCACTGTGTTCACTGTTTTTATTCTATTCTTCACTGTTCTTCACATCTGCTAACTTGTCGGGAGATAATATACACGCGGAACAGTGAAGAATAGATTGCAGATGTTTGCATACATCTGCTAACTTATCAGAAGACATTCTTTTTCAATTAATTAACACATTTTATTCCCGAACCATGGTCCCTTTGAAAAATGCTCGAGTCTCCCATTGACTTCAATGGGGCTCGTTATTCGAGATGAGCACTCGAGCATCAGGAAAAGTTCGTCTCGAATAACGAGCACTCGAGCATTTTAGTGCTCGCTCATCTCTATATATAACCTATATTTTCAATAGTGGAACATAAATTTGTGTTTGTAATTTATGCCTTTTGGGAATCTTTTATCTAAATGCAGTATCCAACATGCTTCGCGGTCAAAAAGCTGTTTGCTACAATCCCCACCTCTAATATTGTGTCGGATATGTTCGATGCCATATGCCAAAAAACCTTTATTGTTTCCTTCATGTTTGTCATTAAATTGTCTCGAGGCACCCGAGATAGTTTTTTTGGGGGCCAAAGTGTTCAATTCTTTCTTTCTTATGTCCCCTAAGTGTTCGAGAATGCGTTTTTTTAATTTACGGGTAGTGGCACCTACATATTTACAGTCACAGATGGTACATTCTATAATATACACAACAAAACTGCTGTTGCAGTTGATGTAGTTTTTAATATCAAAATCTAATGAGTTAGCTGAGTTAGTGAATTTGCTTCTTGTCTTTACTACTGTGCATGTCTTGCATCTTTGTGCCCCACAGTGAAAGAAACCCCTGTGTGACAGCCAAGTGGTTTTGTTTTTGTTGATGCATTTAAAGCTTGGTGAGATCAGATTAGCGATTGTGGGTGCTCTCTTGGACACTATTTTACAGCCATTTTTTAGAATTTCTGCCAGTTTTTCATCTTGATATAAAATTGGCAGATGTTTGAGAATAAGTTGTCTTATTTCTTCAAACTGGTTACAGTATTGTAGTGACAAGAATAGGTCGGTATTCTATTTGTTTTTGAATTGTGGTTTCTCAATAAGTAAGCTGTCTCTGGATTTACTTTTGACTTGCTGGATTTCACTTGCCCGATTTAACACCTTACGTGTATAACCCCTTGTAGTTAACCTTGTTCTAATCTCTTTATTCTCAGTGACATAGTCAAGCTATGAGCTGCAGTTCCTCTTTGCACGTGTCATCTCTCCTATGGGTACGGACTTAATGGTATGTTTAGGATGTAGGCTTCTCGCATGTAAAATGGTATTACCTGACACTTTTTTTCTGTGTGTATTCGTGCTCATATGTCCCTCCCTGGTGTTTAGATTGAGATCCAGGAATACCATGTGTTCTCGATTAGTGGAGAAAGTAAAAGTAAGATTGCATTCGTTATTATTCAGGTAATTGACAAAATGGCAGACACATCAGCACGCCAAATAAATAGCAAATCGTCGATGTATCTGCCATACCAGAAGATCGACGCATGGGTTGAAATCCGAGTAGAGATACTGCTCCTCCCACCATGCCATTGTAAGGTTAGCTATGGACGGCGAAAATTTGGCCCCCATAGATACTCCTTTGATCTGGAGGTAGTAAATGTCATTGTAAAGAAAAAAATTATGGGTCATTAAAAACCACAATACCTCATTGATGTAATTTTTCAGATCCGTATTATATGTACTGTATTTGTTGAGATGGCAATTTAAAGCTATCATGGCTTTCTCGTGGGGTATTGAAGTATATAAGGATACTGCATCACAACTCAACCACATATACTCTGCAGACCATTCTATCTTATCTAAGATTCTTAGAACATCGCTTGAGTCCCTAAGGTATCCTGCTGTTCTTACCACTAATGGTTGGAGTAAGAGGCCATTCACAGAGGGGTTCATTTATGGACCCAATGCCCGATATAATCGGTCGCATGGGTGGTGGATATTCCCCTTTGTGGACTTTGGGCAGTGTATACATGATCAGTGTGACCGGGTTTGTGACCAACATATGGTCCCTCTGTTTCATGTTGATTATTCCTAGATCGTAACCTTCATGTATAAGAACTGAGATTTTTTTTATTAAATATGTCGGTGGGGTTGGATGGGAGGACACGGTAGGTGGCACAGTCGGAGAGCAACAACTCTGTTTGTTGTATGTATTCTTTGGTATTCATGACTACGACTGTGCCACCCTTGTCCATCATCCTGATTGTCAATTCCGAATCATGTTTTAATTAATTGAGGGCACATTTCATCTTATAACTCATATTATTCTTGTTATTGGTGTTTCTATCTGACAATTTTTTGAGCTCTCGCTCCATCACTTCTTGAAAAATGTCCATAGATTTAGCTTTTAGATTTTTTCTTTGTTATCTCCTAAAAAATGTCTTTTGATTGTGAGGTTTCTTATAAATTTATTTATGTCTTTCAAAGTGGATGAAAAGATAAAATTTTATTGATGGCGAAAAGTTTAGTCCCAGAGAAAGTACTGCGATTTGATCCTCGGAGAGATTTTTATTTGATAAGTTAAGTAAATTAACTCCTTCATTTTCTATTGGAACTATTGTTTGTTCGTCGCTTTCTGTTTTTGTTGACTCCTCAGATTGCGATCCACTTCCTCTTCTTTTTTTCTTGTGTTTCCTCCCGCCTCGTCTATGGCGTTTTTTTGTAGATTTATTTGGTTTATTTTTTTGAAAATAGGCAGATTGGGAGTGTTGGTTAGCGTTTGTTTCACTATCCGAGGGATTGGATGTTAGATCCGAGAGGTCAGCCTCCGATGAGCTGAAGCTGACTTTGGGTTTTTTCTTTGATGATCGTTTTCTGTTTGGTTTTTTCAATATGGATTTTGGGGTACTCCAAAATTGTTCTCTCCTGCCCCATTCATATAAGTGATTTTGATTCTAATCAAATAAATATCTTTGAAATTTTACTTTTTTTGTCTCAGAGATAGTTTCCTCAATGCTCTTCAACAATTCCTCGATCCTGTGTTCCTCCGTATCATATATATCAAATAAATTGCATATGAAATGCATTATTGATAAATATAATGATAAATGTGAATTTATACAAAGAACAAAGTGCCATTTGTTTAATAAAATGCAGAAGTATCACACCTAGACGCATACACAAAACATATTAAGATGCTGATAAAGTGCAAAAATGTAATAGGACAGCAATGACACCCCAATAAAAACACTCTGTCAGGGTTCAGGGACGATGACACAAGCCGACACCTGGGATCTAAGTGGCACCCGGTCTTCACCAGAGCCTGCCGCAAAGCAGGATGGTCTTGCTGTAGCGTTGTTCCACCAGTGCGACTTGCCCGTGGTGGCAGCCAAGGTCGAGGTACAGGAACGGCAGGCAATCTCGTTTTTGGGGACAGGAAGATGGTCAAAGCAGGCGACAAGGATGCAAAGTAGGGGATGGAGCAGGAGATCACGGCTGGCAGCAAAAGGTATGAAGTCAGGGTCAGGTCCAAGGTCACAACGGGAGACCAGAACACAGAAGAATTGCAGGGAAAGCTTTCTCATTGGCATATGCTAAAAGATCCAGCAGGGGTTACTGGGAGAAGCTGGCTTTGGAGGAAACCTGGAAGTAACCAGGAGTCAACAGCTGATTGTTCAACTTATCCCCCTGCAAATTACTACGATGATTCCCCCTCCCCCCATCCCTCCTCCCTGGCATCCAACACCCAGTTATTGTGCAGAACTTGTATTTGCAGGCAAGGACTTCCTTTGAAGCTGCCTGTGTTCACCAGCCTAAATGGGGCCATATCCAAGGCCATCAATTTAGAAATGTTCCTATGTAAGACCTGAGCTCATGTGTGTGATGGGCCAAACTTTCATTTTCTCTCCATAATTTGTGAGATGGAGAGCTGAACGGATGGTGTGGGCAGGCTTGGTGACAGTGATGCAGCTGGTGGTGGTATCTGAGGTGGTCGCAACATCACATCCTCCTTCAGTAAGGAGACAGGTGGCCTTCTGACTAGTGATGCAGTTGAACAGGCTGGATGATCTGAAGTAGCAAGTGGAAACTTAGCTGTTTCCAGGCTTTTTGGTCTCTCATCCACTGTAGCTCATGTTTACTTTGCAAGTGCCTGGTCATACATGAGGTGGTCAGATTGTTATTCTTTGGCCACGCTTTATGGATGGTGGCACAGTGAGCAAATAACATGTGTCTTCAGCTTTCTATGAGGAAAAAAATGCCACCCTGCAGATACCCTCTGGGATTGTATTTGTTTGCTGGGTCCCTGGGCACATGCAGTATCATGCGACACTGTGGCCATGGGCTAACCGCTGCGCCTTGGCCCTCATTTGCTTGTTCTTCCGGCTGCCCATGGCTTTCTGGCAACAACCTCTTTGTCTGAAGTATCACTGCCTTTTACCCATGTTGGGTCTAGGACCTCATCCTAACCCCTCACTTCTTTTACTACCAATGCCTTACCACTGCCCTCCTTCTCCATCTGCAAGTCGTAGAAATCCAAAGCCATTTGCTGTTGTGTTTCATCGTCATAATAGAACTCTTCTTAGGGTTGACTCTCTCATCCTCCAATTAAAGTTTTTGGGAATCTTGCTACTTTGAAGGTGGGTGAGGATCTGCACTTCCAACTAAGCATGAGAGTGGCAAATATAATCCATAAGAAGTACCAGCTCCATCACTACCACAAGCAGCAGGTCCCTATGTTTAGATTCTTTTTTTCTGAATTACGTATACAAGTGCAATATTCTCTAACAGGACTTTTCTAAACTATGTATAAAAGCGCAATATTCTCTGACAGGATCTACAGATGATGATTGATGATCATTTATGAATTTTGTATGGCTGGATACTATACAGAGACAGGATCTTCAGGATCTTGCTGGAGGATGCAGTAATTGCTAACTGTCAGGTCAGGTCTTTGCAAGTATTGCTGTATAATCATGTATAATCAGTAAGAATATCCCTGCACTGATGCAATTCTTCACAGTGCCCATATAAGGGCAATTATTTTAGATTTCCACCTGTTCCTAAAAATTTGAGTTCTTTCTATACACATATCCAGCCCTGCCAATCAAAGGCATAACCATAGGACATGCCTGTGGCTGCTAGGGGGCTGGAAACTGCTTGATTGGCTGCTTCAGCTGTCCCATGTATTCCCGCATAAGGTCCCAGATCCCAAATAATAATGTCTGTTCAGGCTACATGTCCATGGGTGCTGAACCCATGAAATTTGGTACAGACCCAAACTTTGTAGTTCAGGAATGCTCATCAATTCTTTTTAATCTCTCAATGATCTACTCACCCTTGTCTCCAGCCAGGACTTCTCCTGAACTGAACTAGTTCTATGGAATGCTGCACCTGTATCAGAGTAATACCAAAATACCAAAGCAATGTACACTTATAACCTATTTAACTTTCACTCTTTTAGCACAGTTGTTATAATATGAGCACTGCTGTTTGGCAGACAGACTATTTGCTTCATATTTCCTTATGATACAAGTACTCCTGTCCACTGCATTGTGCTTGGTGTGTGGGATCGGACCAACACAAGGGTCTGTTTCCATGGACCAAGGACGTTTATGTGCAGCCGACTTTAGACTTTGAGTATATGCTCAAACACACAAGCTCAGAGACACAAACAGACAGATAGAAAGACACAAATGAATTGAGGATAAACGGGTCAAAAACAAGGCGGCAGTGCGGTGCAGAATAGTGAGGGAAAAAAACAGTCTGTGCTTCTATAAGTCTCCTCTCCTCCACACCCATCCAGCTCCCTCGGCTCCTCCCCGTTTCCTGCCATAGTATCATCGTATAAAAGGCTGGAATAAGATGCAAGTCCATCAAATCCAACCTTTAGGAATTAAATAAATGATTTCCCCAATAATCCGTGATATTTACACTCTCCAGAAAGTCATCCAGGCCTCTCTTGAACATGTACATAGAGTCCGCCATAACAACCTCCTGCGGCAGAGATTTCCATAGTCTCACTGCTCTAACAGTAAAGTCCTTTGTTTATGTTGGTGGAAGAATCCCCTCTCCTCTAGGTGTAGAGGGTGCCCCCTTGTTCTGGTCACATGCCTAGGTATAAAAAGAGAGAGATCCTTGTACTGCCCATTTAGGTTTTTGTAGTTGTAATGAGGTCTATCCTCAATCATCTTTTTTCTAAACTGAATAATCCCAAATTTTGTAATCTGTCATTGTTTTCTAGTCCCCCCCACTCCCCTAATAATCTTGATTGCTCTCCTCTGCACCTGTTCCAGTTCTACTATGTCCTTTTTATACAAAACTGTACACAATATTCCATGTGTGGTCTGACCAGGGATTTGTATGAGGGCAAAACTATGTCCTAATCATGAGAATCTATTCCTCTCTTGATACACATCCCATAATTTTATTTGCTTTAGCAGCAGCCGCCTGGCTCTGGTCACTAAAATTAAGTTTACCATCTACCAATACCCCTAAGTCTTTTAAACAAGTTTAAAAAAGAAATTGACGGTTTAGAACATAACTATACTATTTGTTTCCATGACCCAACTGCATAACTTTACATTTATCTACATTAAACCTCATCAACCATTTCTCTGCCCACTCCTCAAGCTTCTGCAAAATCCTCTGTAATCTTAAACTATCGACCTCAGTAGTAATTACTTTAAACAGCTTAGTATCATCTGCAAATACTGATACTTGACTGTGTAAAAACCAACAAAAAATGAACAAAAAATTTACAAAAAATTTACAACAAAAAATTAACAAAAAATTAAGCAAGGATTGGCGTCCTCGTGGAGTCATTTGTGATATGCGCATTTTTTATTTACATATGTGAGTAGAACTGGAAATAAAAGTTTTAAAAGTTTGAAACTGTCTACACTATGTCTGGATATGTCTCTTATATGTAGTGAGTGGAGGAGACTAGGACAGGAGTGAAAATATTTACAGTTTCTGGTCTGAATGGTGACTTATCCCTGAAAGTGATCCCTTGTGTTTGGTGCACAAATAAGGAGGAAACCTGCATGGATCGTCTTTTTCGTTTTTGAGCTCCGGTCACAAAAGAGTTTCTTCTACTGGATTATTGACTGTGTAAACCCACTTCAAGGTCATGAAAATGTTTAAAAGAAGAGGTCTCAATACTGACCCCTGTGGAACTCCACTGGTAACGTCAACCCAATCTGAGAATGTGCCATTAATGATGACCCTCTGTTTTCTATCACTAAGCCAATTACTTACCCAAATACAAAGATTTTTCCCTAGCCCCAGCAGTCTTATTTTATATACCAACCTTTTATGTGACACCGTGTCAAATGCCTTTGAAAAGTCCAGATATACAACATTCACAGCATCCCTGAGATCCAGTCTTGAACTTACTTCCTTATAGAAGCCAAACAGATTAGTCTGACAGGACCGATCTCTCATACACCCATGCTGATGATGGGTTATAAGGTTACATACAGTGAGATACTTCAGGATCTCTTACAAATTCCTCAAAAATTTTCTCCACAACAAAAGTTCGACTCGCAGGTCTGTAGTTTCCAGGATCGCTTTTATATTGGTACCACATTTGCTATGCGCCAGTCCTGTGGAACATAACTAGTCCTCATGGAATCTTCAAATATTAAAAATTACGGTCTGTCATGGTACATATTTCATGCAGAACCAGGGGGTGTATGCAGCCTGGGTCTGGTGATTTGTCTATCTTAGTGGTTGTGAGGCGGCGCCGTACCTCTTCCTAGGTTAAACTGTTGACATTCCAAAAAGAATTTACATCATTTTTTTATTTTCTATTATTAGTTTCTTATAATTTATATACTTGAAAAATAATTTGAGATTATTTTGCTCTTCCTGGCAATATCTATCTCAGTCTCTATTTTCCAAGCCTTTATCTGCTTTTTACATGATTAATTTTTCTGTCTATCATCCTGTAACGCCACATCGCTACCTTATCTTTCTCGCTTATTGCTCTGCTAACAAGACTAGTTAGCCACATTGGCTTTTTCTTGTTCTTCTTATGCTTTTTCCCATATGGTATCTGTTTCTCACAGGCCTTTTGGAAAGTCGAAATTTTGTTGGGGGGGCTTTTGTCTTTGACAACATTGTTCCAGTTTATGCCTATAAGGTCATCCCTTAGTTGCTGAAAATTTGCCCTTCTGAAGTTTAGAGTGTTCGTTGCCCCTCCACTGACGTTTTTAGTAAAGCGTAATACAAAATCAATGATTTTATGATCACTATTACTCAGGCTCCCCCCAACCTGTAATTTTGATACCCTGTCAGGTCTGTTGATTAGGAAAAGGCCCAGCAGTGCCCCACCTCTTGTCCTGGACTAGTTGCAAAAGGTAATTGTTTTTTCTTGTCATGTGCATTGTGCACAAGGGTGTAGAGCAGGGGCCGAAGAATGCACAAAGAGACTGAGACACAGGCTGCTGTAACTGTTCCCCCAAAGCACCCGGGACTCACCCCATGCTGCTGGCAGGGAGCCAGATAATGTGAAACAAAGTTTTATAATGTAGTGGCAGCATTCAGAATACTGAAAAACGCATTTTTAATATCCCCATAACATAGGCTATTGTAACCTGTCACCAGCTAAGAATGCTTTCCTGGTGATAGGTTCATTTAAATTTTCCAAAATCTGCATTTGTCTCTTTCTTTGGTATTAACTTTTTAATACTTTCATTTTTCAAAGATATTTTGACACTCATTTATGCTGGCACATTGTAGTTTAGTAGTACATTTTTAGCATTATAGGTTACCGTATATACTCGTGTATAAGCCGAGTTTTTCAGCACAAAAATTGTGCTGAAAAACATCCCCTCGGCTTATACACGAGTCTATTACCCCAAAAAAATTACCCACTTAAAAAAATAAAATTAAATACTCACCCTCCGATGTCACCTCGGCTCCCCGATGTCGGCGCGACTTACCGATGTCCCCGATGTCAGCGCGTCCCGTCTTCTTTCTTCTCCGCGGCTCCTCTTCTCTCTTCTTTCTTCTATCATCGACGCGGCCATGTTTTCTTCATGGCCTCGCATACTATGACGTCAGCAGCGGCCGCGTCATAGTATGCGCCTGCTAGAAGAAAACATGGGCGCGGGAAGAGTGAAGAGGAGCCACGGAGAAGAAAGAAGATGGGACACGCTGACATCGGGGACATCGGTAAGTCGCACCGACATTGGGGAGCTGCGCTGACATCGGAGGGTGAGTATTTAAGTTTATTTTTTTAAGGGCCGTGGGGGCAGGCTGTATACTACTAGGGGCAGGCTGTATACTACTAAGGACAGGCTGTATACTACTAGGGACAGGCTGTATACTACTAGGGGCAGGCTGTATACTACATGGGGGCTGCTGTATACTACATGGGGGCTGCTGTATACTACAGGGGGGCTGCTGTATACTACTGGGGGCTGCTGTATACTACAGGGGGGCTGCTGTATACTACTGGGGGCTGCTGTATACTACTGGGGGCTGCTGTATACTTCTAGGGTCTGCTGTATACTACTAGGGGCTTGCTGTATAATACAGGAAGGCTGCTGTATACTACTAGGGGCTGCTGTATACTACTAGGGGCTTGCTGTATACTTCATGGGGGCTGCTGTATACTACTAGGGGCTTGCTGTATATACTACAGGGGGGCTGCTGTATACTACTGGGGGCTGGCAGGCTGTATACAGTTTTGTGAGAATTGCTTTTTCATAGATATTCAACTACACCTATTCAGGTCATTAAACAGAAATTTGCAATTGCAAAAACCCTAATAACTAATAATAGGGTGCTGTAAGTAAGTTGGGACAAAGGGGGCATAGGAGAGATGAGGGTGAGGAATAAGAGGGGGGTGAGTAGTTCTTCAAGTTAGATCATGCAAAAAGTTTAGAGTAATATACATAAAAAGGTGGGCTATGCCTGGGGTTTATACAGTGCTTTTTTGACTTTCCATGGCTTCCACCTATCTACAAATTTCACTCTAACGCCTATGGGATTATTGTGATACCTAGATCCATTTGCCATTTATCTATGTAAAAAGGTGTACCTCCAGAATGGTATTCAGCAAGTTGTGATCTACATGGTTCCTTATGGTAAGGTACCTCCTCTCACTGGCTGTTCATGTCCCCTCTCTGTCCCATTTTAGTAGTCCTGATATATATATATATATATATATATATATATATATATACCAATTTTAAATGATTGAGTGTGGCAATGAAGAGCAGTGGATTATATTTATACATGATTATTAAGTGTCTTCCCCTTGTTGTAATCATCATTATAGTGTAAGTCCTGGTAGTGCAGTGTCCTGTTTATACTGGGGACTAGCAGTAGTTTGCTCCTTCTCAATGACAAGGTTTTTTTCCCAAAACCTTATATTTGTTGAGAGGCTAATACACAGATAACCTACAGAACAAAACAGTACAGCCATCTGTGTCCTGAATCCAGGGCCGATTCTAGCCTTTCTGCTGCCTGAGGCGAAAATGGAAATGGCGCCCCCCTCCCATGCAACGGACCCCTGATCCCTGCTACATTCCGGTCACCAAATTTATTGACACAGATCAGTGGCATCTAGTACCTTTATAGGATATGATCTATTCCATCATACAGAGGAATTCATTACAATGTCTCCCTCCTATGGTTTATCACTGCTGTGTTAATCAACAGTTGTGTTTAGCTCTGTGCAGCACATTTACGCACTGTGCATCCAAATATACCACAGTCAATTACATTATAATGTCGCCTGGATAATATATACCCCAAACAACAAAACTGACAACACAAATAAAACGTCCTATATATAGCCTAATTAAAAAATAGATAGTATATACAGCCATACCCCCTCACAGATATGTATATACATGCAGGACCACTCCCCAATTATAGTATATACAGACAGGCGCCCCTCATAGATAGTATATACAGACAAGACCCCCATAGATAGTATACATAGGCAGGTGCCCCTCATAGATAGTATATACAGGCAGGATCACCACCACATATAGTATATACAGGCAGGCGTCTCTCACAGATAGTATGTACAGAGAAGACCCCCATAGATAGTATACATAGGCAGGATGCCCACCATAGACAGTAAATACAGGTAAGTTCCCCAAAGATAGTATTCACATGCAGGACCACTCCCCAATTATAGTATATACAGGCAAGACCCCCTAGATAGTATATAGAGACAAGACCCCCATAGATAGTATATAGAGACAAGACCCCCATAGATAGTAAAAACAGGCAGGATCTGCACCATAGACAGTAAATACAGGTAAGATCCCCATAGATAGTATTTACATGCAGGACACACCCTATATACAAATATATATATATATATATATATATATATATATATATATATATATATATATATATAATGTGTACATTATAAACATATATACATAGAAATAAAGTATATACACACCCTATGTACAAACATACATACAGTATAAACATTACAATATAAACACTGCATATACAAAAAATAGAATATACACACATAAGTACAGTATATAGAGATCATACATACATTATATAATGTACATGCACATACAGAACATACTCACATATATACAGTATATAGACATCATACACAAATATATATAGTATACACACATATAGCATATACACAGCATACACACACATATATACAGAATATATACTTACTAGACTTGTAGTCTTCGTCTGCACCATGCTCCACTGGTAGATGTTGGCCGGCGGGTCAGGTCATGTGACCAGACGGCGGGCAAACGAGGTGGGCAGAGGTCCGGGCGGGAACGGAGGGGGAACATCACTGGAGGCCTGGGCAGGGACAGACTATGCTCCCTCCTCCTCTCTGAAAGGGGGGGAGGGGTTGTGGGAGTGAGCGGGTGCCCGGGCAGCCTAAGAGGAATAAACCTCCTCCTCTCCGACAGTGGATGCCGGGGGCGGGACCGGAGGCGTGGGCGGTGGTTGTGGAGGGGTTTGATGCTCGGCCGGGCTGGGCAGGAACGTGATCATGGATGGGCCTTGTGGGTGTAGACTCCTATTCTTAACTGTCAGCTTGCCGCGGCCGCCGGCGACGCTGTTAGGGACCGAGCGGCTGTGGTGTTCATGACCATTAGGTGAGCGGCGATTGGTCTACGTGCCGCTTCTTAAAGGGCTCAGCAATCTGCCGCCTGAGGCGGGATTTTCATCCCGCCTCATGGCAGATGCGGCCCTGCCTGAATCCTTACTTACACAACAAACACTTACACTCCCGACAATGACAATCCTATACACACACTGGGCCAGACCTATTCAAGTGGCTGCGCCAGTTATCTATCTTACTTTGTATAAGAAGTGTTTGCGCCAGTTTTGTGTCGCGGTTGCACTGTGCTGACATGAGAAAAAATATTGAGTTTCTTGATAGGTAAATCCACTAATGACTGCACTGGATAAATAAGTATAATATTATTGATTTACAAGTCTCAACTAATGAGAAAAAAAAAAGTTGTTTTCTTACAATGCACTTTATATCACCATTTACTTCTAAATCTTTAAGAAGCCCAATTGATTTATAAATGTAAGGATAAGTGATATCGTAGGATACCTAAATTAAATGTAAGACAAATGTTCTTTAAAGCTAGATATGAATATCTTTCTCATGCTACACCAAAAAACATATTATCAAAAATACCAAATGACTAGCCATTCTATTCACTGTAACCTAGCCACTCTATTTAAAATGTCTGAACTTTTGAACAATAACGCAATGCTGATTGCCACTGACATCAGATATGTAAGTAAGCTCAGGTTGGAGAATATTGATTATGTATATTTCATATCAAATTGTAGAAATGTTCTCACTTCATATCATGAATTCAAGACACCAGAAGTGGAGGCGGAACTGACAAGATTAAATAAGATAATATTCTGTCATTTTAAAGTTTTTGTATCTGAAATATCCTGTACTTAAACAGATTCTGCTGAGCAGCTATTATAGAATGCTGATTGTACCTGTTTATTTTCCTGAGTTATTTCTCACTTGAATTCAATTTCAAAAGCAACCATGGTCTAGATGTTTTCAGTCAAGCAGCACATTTCATGCATAATATTCTAGCAATCGCAATATTCATTGATTCATTTTCACAACATGTTATAGCAGGTCATTGTGCCAGATTAGCATTGATTATATGTCATGAGGAAATAATTAGTTTTGACAGTATCACAAGTAAAAAGAACATTTAATCTCAGCAGACCAAATTAGGTAAAACGTTAGTCATTTATTTTTGCATCGAACATAAAAAAAGTAACTTTACTCAACTTTACATAAAACTGCATAAAGTTTGTACCCTACTCTTGCACAATATTCTAAGGATTGGACTTGTCTGCTTGGGATTTTTAGCACAATTTAACCTCCCTAATGGGATACCTAAGTCAGTGTTTGATTTTCTTGTATAAAATATGTAATCGTAAATAGGAAAAGGAAAATGGAGCAGCACACACAGTAAAAATAGTAGGTGCAAGTATTAATAAAGGCTGACCAAGCCTACTTGCATTGCTTATAACACTGCATATACTATCTGTCTAGCAAACCTGCTTAAATGATGAGTGAGAACGATATCTGACAATCTTCATACCTCATATCTCAGGCTCAGGGTGCATTTCCCCTCCCCTTGTTCTCTTCCTCATTGGCTGCCACAGTTTGTAAATAGATACAAAGTATCCAGTACACAAGCCTCTAATGGCGCATTCACACATTGCATTGCATCCTGCGTTGCGTTTTTTTTTACGCATTCCACTTGCTTCAGACTGGATTACAGGCTAAGGTTACATTGCGTTTTAGCAGATGCAGTGGAAACGCAATGTAACCTTAGCTTGTAATCAAGGCTGAAGCCAGTGGAATGCGTTAAAGACGCTATGCACGACGTGACGCAATGCATCGTGTGAAAGCGCCCTCAGAGGCTTGTGTACTGGATACTTTGTATCTATTTACAAACTGTGGCAGCCAATGAGGAAGAGAACAAGGGGAGGGGAAATAACCAAGGATCTAGTGCATTCGTTTCTCACGCATTCAGAAGCTGCTGCTAGAATCTTCTGAGCTAAGGGCAGGTAAATAATACATGACTTATAGCCACTGTATGTGTTATAAGTGTTTGCACATTATAATACATGATGGGGCAGATTTACTTACCCGGTCCATTCGCGATCCAGCGGCGTGTTCTCTGCGCTGGATTCGGGTCCGGCCGGAATTTATTAAGGCAGTTCCTCCAACGTCCACCAGGTCGCGCTGCTGCGCTGAAGTTCCCTGGAACACACTGGAATACACCAAGCTGGGCTGAGTGAAGGTAAGTGCAAGCTCCGCAACACATTTTTTGTTTTAAATGCGGTGGTTTTTCCGAATCCGTCGAGTTTTCGTTCGGCCACGCCCCCCCCCGATTTCCGTTGCGTGCATGCCAGCGCCGATGCGCCACAATCCGATCGTGTACGCCAAAATCCCGGGGCAATTCAAGGGAAATCGGCGCAAATCGGAAATATTCGGGTAACACGTCGGGAAACCGCTAATCGGGCCCTTAGTAAATGACCCCCGATGTGTTAAATTACCATATACTGCCCTACTGTAGTATCAATATCAGACAACCTATGGTTAAAGTACCCTATGGGATGTGAAAAATAGTAAAAAAAGAAATAATGTAAAAAAAATTATACATAAAAAACCTACAAATTCAAATTACCTCCCCATTTCCCTTTAACTGATATAAATAACCAGTAAAAATCATACACATGTACGGTATCGCCAGGTCCCAAAATGTCTGATTTATCAAAATATAATAATGGTTATTCCTGGTGTTTAACCCCGTAAGGGAAAATAGTACCCAAAGTTGAAAATGACATTTTTTGTCATTTTGAAAAACACTAAAAAATCTATAAAAAGTGGCCAAAAGGGTGTACAGTTCTAAAAATGGTTGCATTGAAAACATCATCAAAAGTAACAAAAAATGACATCACCGACAGCTCAGTAAACTAAAGTATGTAAAAGTTATTAGTGCCAGAAGATGGCAAAATGAAGAATTTTTTTGTACAGGTTTTCATTTTTGTAAATGCATGAAAACATTATAAATGATAAAAAAAGCATTATAAAAACTATATAACTATGGTATGATTGGTATGATTGCACCAAACCAAAGAATAAAGAAGACGTCATTTATGGTGCACAGTGAAAGCCGTAAAATCCAAGCCGTTTTTTCATCATTTTCACTGCAGTCAAAATTTTTTTTCCACTTCCCAGTATACAGCACGTAATATTAAATACCGTCACTATGAACTGTAAATTGTTCCGCAGGAAAAAAAGCCCTTATACAACTTTTTACTTGGAAAAATAAAAAAGTTATAGATTTTTGAAGTGGGGAGTGAATAATGAAAGCGAAAAAAACAAAAAAGGGCCTGGTCGTTAAAGTCTCATGTGGTTTCCCCCACATATAGGAGATTGCCGGGGCAAGTGAGTACATATATTGCATAAGTGCTGTAGCACATTCAAAAATATCTAATCACAAATGACTCTTAGTTATAGGATGTATAAACCTCTCACCTTTAAGTTTCATAGAACAATTTATATATGACAAGCAATGGAAACAACCTTTCACTTTTTTCAATGTTCCAACATCAGCTGAAACCAAATAATCCCTAATATGTTTTTATCTTTTAAAAGAAAAAAGAGGAGGATTAGAAAATTCTTGTATCTCTGGATTACTACTTCCCAGTAATGACCAGTGTTCACGTATTATATTGGCAATCTGTTGACTTTCATTAGTAAAGGTACAGTAGATATAAAAGGTATTCTTTTGTAATTCTGTTCAGCACAACAGCTAGTTAAAACTAGTATAATATCTACTGTATATCTACTATAATATCTTCACAATTACATTCAGCTTTCCTTCTTTTCCAAGTGACAATATCCTTAGGGTACCCCCTTTCTAAAAATATATTCCAGATTTTTTTAAATTGAGTATCCAACTTCTGGTAACTCAGTATACTCTTCACACGCAACAGTTGGTTAAAGGTCAAATAATTCACTATGGATCTAGGGTGAAAACTTTAAAATCTTAATATTTGATTCCTATCAGTAAGTTGAGTATATATATATTGGTGTTAATAGTGGACCCTTCAAGAGAGAACAGCTAAAAATTGACATATCAGTTTTAGACTTCACCATAGTAAATGTATCCTTGTCATAAATATCATTCAAAAACAATTAAAAAATTATTGTAATTCTAGATATTGACTTGTTCTGATGACTAGACCTTCCATACCTCTATACAGGCTTATTGTGATCTATTTATTATGTATATTTAGTTATTTGACAATCGGTAGACTTTTTTTCTGTATATTCTGTGTCTTTTTAAATTGATTTGTTTTAATTGATCTAATAAAGTGTTAATTGATGCTTTCTACAATTTGTTTCCTTTTTTTGTGGTGTTATTTCATTTTGGGAACAATCTTTTTTAATCTAGTGGTGGTACATTGTGTTCGTGCCCCCTATTACTTGTACCGGTGTTCACTCTTCTCTAGTTACAAATGTTATAAGACTGAAACTTTTCTTGTCATTGAATATACCTTTACATTTTCATGTGTGTATATTATTCCTCTTAGCCACAAGCTCCACACTTACCTGTGTGGGTGTGTCTAACATGCATAAGCTATGGTCTCATTGGTCAGCAGCATATCCTTGTGGCGATGTCACTTGAGGCAGTTTGCGCCCCTCCATCTTCCTGATTGTAGTTTTCTTCAGAGCTGGAAACCATGGTTGCTATGGGCCAAAAGGGTACTAAGTGGGAATGAGAGGCAAAATACTGAGGAATGATTCCCAGGGACACCTGGAGCAGAATTATGTTCTTTATTTTGCTCAGAGTGACGGTTGAACTTTAAGCCTAAGAATCCTCCAATATAAGTAGGCTGAGTGAAACTACTTTATTTTTCAGAAGAACATTAAAATATTACCATATACACTCATGTATAAGCCGACCCAAGTATTAGTCGAGACCCCTAATTTTAACACAAAAAACTGGAAAAACCTATTGACTCAAGTAAAAGGCGAGGTTGGGAAATGCATTGGTCACAGCCTCCCCAGTATATAGCCAGAAAGCCCCCTGTAGTATATAGCCAGCCCCCAGTAGTACACAGCCTGCTAGCCCCCTGTAGTATAAAGCCAGCCAGCCCCCATGTATATACGACCAGTTGCCTGTAATATACAGCCAGCCCCCTGTGGTATACAGCCAGCCACCAGTAGTATACAGCCTGCCAGCGTCCAGCAGTATACAGGCTGCCAGCCCCCAGCTGTATACAGCCAGCCAGCCCACAGTAGTATACAGCCTGCCAGTCCCCTGTAATATATAGCCTGCCAGACCTCTGTTGTGTATAGCCTGCCAGCCCTTTGTAGTATACAGGCAGCCCACAGTAGTAAATAGCCTGCCAGCCCGTAACAAAAATAAACTCAGTACTCACTATTTCGACGGCCCGGGCAGCTCCGCTTCCTTCTTCATGTTCGCGGCAGGTCAGCGGCCTTTCCTAAGACCAGCGCCAGGACCGTAACATCTCCGTGCACAATGGCCGTCGGAATGGTGAGTACTGAGTTTATTTTTTTTATATACCCGAGTATAAGCCACGTATAAGCACAAAAATTGTGCAGAAAAACACGGCTTATACTCGAGTATAGCTTGTGGATAACCTTGATGGATTGAATTATCTAAATATCTGCAATATTGAAATCTAAGTTTAAGTTTCTCCTCTTGTTTTCCAACAACTTAATCACTTTATCACGCGTTTCTAAATTTGTATGATCGATGGATATCAAGATCATTATTCTCAATTCTGACATGAATTCATCCAATACCAAGGAATGAAAGCAATTGAGTCAATGTAGTTGTGACATCTATCTGTGGCATTGGATTTGTAAATGGTTTAATTACTACGTGATGATTATATTACTTACATCATGCACTGTTATGAATGATTTCACTACTACATGATTTGGACACTAATGTAGCTAACATGTGTATTCTGTGTAGGTGGAATATGAAACAGTTTTAATGGGTTTATGTTTTGCATCATTTTACATGATTTTATTGAGACATTCATTTGATTTAAATCATTGTTCTCCAAGGCTTTGTAATTTTTCAGGTAATAAATCAAAGCAATGTCAAGTAAACATCTTTTGTCAAAGCTACGCTTAAATTTGAACTTGTATTTTCCATTCTTAAAGTCTCTTCCATGCAGAACTTCACGGAATGGCATTGCTATCTTTTGTTGTTCCAAATCCAGAAGACGGTGTTAGTAAATAATATGTAGTTTCTGTTTGTCAAGAAACCAATGAAGATATGATTGTCCAGTACAAGGATATGATCATCTCAAAGCTTCAAAGGGCAAGATGGCTGAGATCTACCATCCCTGAATGTTATGCAGTACTTTTTTAGCCTTCAATGCTTGGGCAGGAAATCATCACTTCAACCTTCTAGTCTATTTATTCTTCCTTCAAAAAAGTTTACAAAACTTAAATTTAAAGAATTAGGGTGGATAATCTTCAAAATTTACCTCTCCTCTTCCCCTTGTAAAAACCCTGCTACCTGAAACAAAGAAAAAAAATGTTTTTCTTTTAGTCGGATTGGAAAGCAGCACACATATCCATGCTTTTTTATGTGATTTGTCACTGCATATTACAGTGAGCTGTAGGAGATAGATCTAATAGCTCTATGAATTAAGCTAATTCTCTAACTTACAGTATTGTACTAAGTGGGCTAGCCCTAGCGTAGATGTTGGGAGATAGAATGATCCTGTAACACAAAATTACAGTTAATTTTCTCTATTACCTGTTATTAGTTTCTGTGCTAGTCAAGATCTTTCCCCTTCATATCCCTCACATCTTAGACATCTATGCACATCAATCGTCTGATACCTTGGAGAGGTGATACTCCTTCTTTGGGGACAAAGATGGATATAGCATATTATTCACAGAAATTTTGCATTGTGGCTGCTTTATGTAACACAAGACTCACACAAGTTCACCAGAATGTAGGTACATGAAGAGCTCATTTCCAGTATCACAAGGGTAGAAATTTCACAAATTATAGATACCATAGCAGCAGTGTAAAAATGTAAGAATGACTGAAGTGCTAATCATATACTGACATGATACTGACTTCTAAAGGATTTTTAACCCCTGAGCAACTTGTGACATATTAGTACTGTTAAGGCATTGTGGAGAGGGCTCACAGGTTGAATGTGGTGAAACAAAGAAATTTTTTTCATACAGAAGGTTTTAATTTTTTTAAATGTATTAAAAAATATGATTCAGTTAGAAAAATTCTCAAATCAGGGCTTATATGATCAAATAACCCTTTAGCTATTATAGTTCTAACTTACAATAGTTTTGTCATTTGCAATGAAAAGTGATGATAAAAAAACCTAAATGCTCTTTAGCACATAATAAGCTATTTCCGGAAATTGTCACTGCATTGTCACTTTCAAGATCAAGGTTTCAGAAAAAAGTAGGCAGTGACATATTTCACCCAATTTGCAGTATAATATACTTCCACCTAACTAATGTGTGTGTTATGATTACACATAAAGAATAGACTGCGAAACATATTCATCCATTATTCTTTTAGTCTCATTATTTGTGTTCAGTTCAAGGGGAAATCACAGCAGGGCACTTCAAAAGTATCAATTCATATATTGTATTTTCACATGTTTTGCTAGTTGTTCTACCTTTTGATAATGCACCTTATCACTTCTTGACTGATGTGATCACAAGCAAACATTAAATATATTCACAGCATAAAAAGGCAGATCTGAATTTCTATTAGCATCAAACCTCTGAGGTTAAGGCTACATTCCCAACACATTTCTTTCTCCCAGCGTAACCTTACAAATAGAGTGCTAGGACGCATCTCACTGTTTATACATACTGTGGGATACGTTGTCCTGTTCTTTCCTTCCCTCCTGAAAGGGGGAGGAGTAAATAGGATGTTCAGGGTGTCTTCTAAGTGAGGTTACTGTCCCCTAATGCACAGCGGAGGACAAGAAGGGATGCAATACTTTGCATCCATCCCCCAAAAGCCTCTACTGGGGTTTGGAAACATAGATATGTCACTGAGGAGGATTCCCACATACATCAGTATATGTCCATGAGTATGCTCAAAGTAGCATAGCTTACCAGGAGCGTTCCTGGCAAATATATTGTTAGAGATCTTTATCTAGGGCTGAAACAGCCCATCAAAGTTTTAAGGTGACTTCCAAATTAACTGCTATAACCAAATGGCTACCGGTACCAGGATGAGAGCAGGAACAAAGACACACACTCCAGTCTCTTAGAAAATGCAGACTCACCATCTTGATTAGCCGCAGCCACATTTATAAAACACAGGAAATGATCTGCAAAGGGGTGTGAAAAGGTGATAAAATACTGCATTGCTATAGGCCAGCTGAATAAATCAGAATACCCCATTTAAGCCATTCTCCACAAATGCTGATGAACTATGGACAGTTTCTTCCAGAGGCCTTGTTCTCATATAAACAGAATTTTTATATTATACCAGCTACAAAATGTACTGAGAACGGCTCCTTAGTAAACAAAATAAGATAAAAAGAAGAAACCAGGCTCCAACAAGTGTCAAGGAGAAGCAGGCAAACAAGAAAAGAGATTACACAAGATGGCTGAATCATACATTCTGTGTGGACAACATGACCCCGACTAGGACATGATGGCATCCGGTTGGACAAAATGGCATCTGTAGAGAAATATATCTCTCACATTTCCCCCATTTTGAGGCTTGCAAACCTGTTACCTCCTTAAGCAGCCTCCTCAAACTCCAGGTACCTTTAAGTGGGCTAAACCCTCACCTGCTGGACTTTTTAAGGATTCATCAGATTCCCCAGAGGTCAGTCACCAAAGGGTTACAGGTCTGCATACTCAAATCACATAACTGAGTTTCCATAGTTCACAGGTTTGTAAACAGGCTGGTTCTACAACAGGGCATCATCCTCCACTCCAGGCACTTCTCCTGTTGTAGTTCTTACTGGCTGGATGGCCATCTTGACATGGTGGACTTGTTGAGGGGGACCACACAACAGGCAATGAGTGATAAGAGCAAAATCACAATCCCCAATAGCACCCCCACTTAAGTCAAGAGACCCTCCCAATTCCCTAACCATGGAGTGAAGGACAAAGTGTCCACTCCAGAGATTCTTTTGAGTTCCCTGGACAGTCCTTCAATCTTTTCAAGGGTGTAGGTAATGGATCCATAGCAGGCAGTGTCATTCAGGGTGTTCATGCAACAAGCCACTCCCACCATCTTACAGACTCCTCCCTTCTCAGCAAGGATCATGTCCAAAGCCATGCGGTTCTGGAAAGCATCTCAGTTGATTACAATCAACATTTTCGTTCATAGCTATCTGGAGAATAACAGACCTGTCCATATCTGATTGTGGGCCATGAACTCAGAAGGGGCCCCCTTGGTTCTCCTACTGTATCTATATAAACATTGTCATCTAGGTGCTTCTCTCTTAGGCCTCCAGTATCCATTGGGATTCTCTACCTTTTCTTTGTGTGTCTGATCAAACTTATCCCTGGGATAATGAGGAAGGAATTCACAAATGTTATCACAGAACATGCACCTTCCCAGCCTCTAGGCAGGATTGACGTGACTCTTCTATCCCTACAAATCCAGTACACATCAGACACTGCCAATACATGGTTACCTGTGCTGTCAATGTTAAAGAAGGTCATTATCTTGTTGCACCAACCATAGGTAAAGTCTCCTACCCTACGGGCATTCTGGTCAGCCCTATAGATACAGAGATTGTCATTGTTGGGGTGTCCCTGAACATAGAGTCAGTCAGAAGAGACCAGTAAGCAAGAGGAGTAAGTAAGTTTGCAATAGAAAGTGTGGAAGCATGCTGGCTTCCCTCTAGCTTCACAGACTTCTTGCTGGTCAGCAGGAATTGAAAAGGGCCATCGTAGCAAGGCTCCAGACTCTCTCTGGTGTGTCTCTTTAACACCACATAGTCTCCAGGCTTCAGGGTATGCGTCATGAGGTCATTGTCTGGATCTTAAAAACTTTAGAGTGCCGTTTAGTCTTTCAACCATATCACAAGCTTTGGAGAGATAAGGGGTGTGTAGGGCCTGTTCTACACCCAGCAGGGACAATGTTTCAGTTTTTACCTGTCCAGTGAAGTGGGTTCCACAACTGGACTCTGGGAGTCCGAACCTGCAGAAAATCTCACTCACCAACTTCTTGGCTGCAGCTCTGGCAATAGCTTTGGTCATGGGAAAAGCTTCTGGCCACCCTGGAAAGAGATCAATACACACAAGAACATACCCCTATGTAACACATTTTGTTAGCTTTATAGAATCCCTCTGCAGTCTCTGGAAGGGGTACAGTGGCTCAGTACTCAACGTTGAGACTCTGGGTTCCATGTATACAGCAGCCTTCAGCACCCTGTCAGCCACATCATTGCCCTTCACACGTGGAGTTACCAATTATGTGTGCTTTTAATTTTATTATCCCCACCTCTTGTGGAAATAAAAGAGCATCCATGAGCTCTTTATTCGGTGTGCCATGCTTAAAGGGGGTCCCTGCAGAGGTGAAGAACTGCACTACTACCTCTTTTTTTCCCCACAATTCTACGAGCCCTTATGTTCCATTATGTAACTTTCACCCTCAACAACCAACTGTCTACTTACATCAAGCCAACCTTCTGCCTGTGCATCCTTCCCTTTATGTGAGAAACAAGTTCCACAGTGCCTTACCCATCATAACTCTCCACAACTGCAACACTGCCTAAGGAACCTGTCCTTACAGACACAGAGGGTTATCAACAGATGCCGACGCCTCGATTTACTGACCCCAAAGAAACTAGATACCTGAGTCTTCCACAGAGAACTCTACACTGAGTCACAGCCTGACTAGACTGACTGCATCAAGTCACTCTGGTCCAAGTTGCTCTCCTGCAGACTTGACTAGTTCTTACAGCCCCATTAAACCATTCAAACTCCCAAGGGAGTTGAATGCAAATTTCTGAGACTCAATTCTGTGGCCAACCCTTAATGACCCAAGTCAAACAGTATTATAGACACTATGATAATATGTCAATCACCAACAGAATACCTTTCCCTCTAGCACTGCAGACATCTGGACATCCAAGGGTTACTACTTCCCGTTGCACAACAGCTAACATCACAGATTGTCTGACTGTCCGTCACTGTCCAATCACATTACAAGTGGTCCTTTACCACAATTATAGTGAGCGTACTGTCATATATGGACAGTTAAAGGCAAAGTTCATAATATCACACAAGGAAATGACCTTACCCAGTCCATCCAGCCAGTGTAACAGAAGTGACAGTCAAGGTAGACAATAAAAGAAGACTTACCCCGAGCGCTCTTTATCAATTCTGGTCACTGGCCGAATTGACTCCTGCAGAGGTCACCTTGATAGTCATATGTCCATTTTTAGTAATGTTCCCCCAGTCAATGCCAATTAATGTTAGAGATCTCTACCTATGGCTCAAACAGCCCTTTACAGTTGTAAATTGACTTCCAAATTAACTGCTATAACCAAAATGGCTACCGGTATCAGGAGCAAACAGATTACACAGTCATGACATGGCTGATTTATGACATGAATAGAAATTTAACAATATGGCATCTGAGTGGACAACATGACCCCCGACTAAGACAAGATGGACAAAATGGTGTCTGTAGAGAAATATATCTCTCACATATACTCAGCATATGAAAAAAATCTGGTTTGAATGTAGTTTTAAACAGATTTAAAATAATTCCCATTTTACTCACTTCTAAAGGCAGAAAAGCTAAAATAAAAGAATCAAGAATAATTTATCACCATACAAATCACAAAAATTGAATAAATTTACTTTAAGTGGTAAAATAGTTTTCCATATATCTGACGTAAGCGCTACTTGCTTTTTGGACCTCTCCCTGCTGTGAGACAGGGTGACACCTTGACCCCCCTCCTCCGATGACATCACAGGACTGATCTGATTGGAGCAGTGGTAGCATGGAGGAGTACGCTTCTGTGGAAGAGTAGGAGTAGCATGGTGGAGCCAGAGTAGCATGGAGGAGCAGGCGTTGTGTGGAGGACCAAGCGTTGTGTGGAGGAGTAGGCGTTGTATGGAGGAGCAGGTGTAGCGTAGTGGAGTAGGCGTAGTGTAGTGGAGTAGGTGTTGTTCTGTGTTGTTCTGCGTAGGTTGTGTACTATGCCCCCCCATCATGTCCCAGAAGACATATACTGGCTTGGAGGTATATAACCATATGGCCTCTGATACGGAGTCAGCTAGTGGGAATGAGTGTCTGTTTTATTTGTGAAAGAAATGCAGAAAAATGTAGATAACATGTATCTCAACACCCGGCTCTTACCACAAATTTGGACAAACTGGTCTGGAGCCCGACCAAGTATACAAGAAGCCAAGGAGTGAAAGTCACAGGTCCAGCACAACGTTCTTGGTGGTAAAAAAATTATGGTAAAATCCAAATCAGGAACATACAGTTTAAGAGTCAAAGACCAACGCATTTCAACACTTGCGTGTCTTTATCAATGTCTAAGTAAAGTGTGAACAAACACGCTATTTGAAAGAGCCATGCGCAAGAAGCCCTGCCCCACAGAAACGAACAGCTGGCTATGTAATCGGAGTTGATTGCACGGAGCTCAAATATCATATATAGCAAATGTATAAAAAGCATTAACATGTTAATGTAAAACTTAAAAAACAACAATGTTGTAAATATAGCCGGCAACATGGAAAAAGAAGGTATATTAATTAAAGGGAGGAAAAAGAAAAACAGGTAAGTAGAGAGAGTGCATATATATAAACCTCTTATAATCTCATTCATATATATATATATATATATATATATATATATATATATATATATATATATAAAGAATTGATCCCATCTATATATGAATAAACTTTGAACAAGCTAGCACAGGACTCCTCACAAAACATATAAATAAGAATGTTTGAACAAATGAACATACATTTTAAGAAAAGTACTGCAGATACACAACAATGATGACGTGTCGAAAATGATTTCTTTAATAACATAAAATAATGTCCTGTCTAGCATTGAGGCCCTTAGGTATCCTAGTATCTAAGGAAAAAATCCAAAAGGACTCTCTATTCAAAAGCTTTCTCTGGTGATCGCCTCCTCTGAATGGGCGGTTAACCCTTTCAATGGCCTGCCAGACAAATGCTGAGCAATCCTTATTGTGGAGATCTCTAAAATGACGTGATACCGCAGAAACATTAAACACATCGGACAAATGTCTGTGTAATCTAACTTTAAGTGGGCCAGTCGTGCAACCTACATACTGTAATTTGATAAAGGATTCTACTGGAAACTCTTTCCCTGTAGAATAGGATAAAACTGAATTACCTTGCAGAATGTAGGAACACATTTTGTAGACACGGTTACCACATTTATGTTGCCGGGATGTGTAAGCCAGGTAAAATTGTCTATCTTATTCTTGGAATAAAAGAGAGTCAGAGACAATTGTTTACCTAAAGTGGGGGCCCTTTTGGGAATGAATCTAATTCCATTCTTCACAAGATCATATAAATCCGGATCCTGCTCAAGGATGGGGAGATTCTTCTTTATGATGTTTTTCACCTCATTAAACTGCTTACTGAAGGGGGTGCTAAATGTAAGTACAGTATTTTTCTGAATGTCCTGCTTTCTATTGCTATTACGCAAGAAATCACTCCTACTAACCTTTGCTACTCGTTGTTCAGCCTTTTTGATGACATCAGGTCGGTATCCCCTTTGTTGAAGTCTGTTTGAGAGAGACTGCGCTTCCACTTTTAATTGTTGTCCATCCAAACAATTTCTCTTTGTTCTCACTAGTTCACCATAAGGAATATTATTTTTAACGTGAGGTGGATGGCAGGAGGAAGCCAACAGTATTGAATTACCCGTATTGTCTTTACGATAAGGGGCAACACATACCTGTTCCTGCATGCCCCTAAGTCTGATGTCTAGGGAAGGTACGCTGTCTCCCCCCCAAAAATAAGTGAAAGTCAAATTCATGTCATTCTTGTTCAGATAGAGGGTGAACTCCTGGAGGAGAGATTCGGATCCAGCCCACACCCACACGGGTCATCTATATATCTACCCAACCGACTAATAGATGCCCGATGCGGGTTGAAGGCCAAAAAAACAAATCTCTCCTCCCATTGTATCATATATATGTTGGCAAATGAGGGGGAAAATTTAGCCTCCATGGGAGCTCCCTCTACCTGAAAAAAGACCTGACCATTAAACAGAAAAAAATTATTTTCCAACAAAAAACCCGTAGCCATGAGTAAGAACTCCTTTAGTTTGTTGGTATAGTTACTGTAAGAGTCCAGATGTTTAGCCAAATAAAACAACCCAAGATCATGAGGAATAGAGGAATGCAAAGTGGCTACAACAGTAATGGCCCAGGTATAAGAGTCATGCCATTTTAATTTATCAACAATCTGAAGGACATGTTTATTGTCTCTAAGGAAAGTGGGGGAGACCTTAGTTAAAGCTGTCAAAAGGGATCCATCCAGGTGCCCAGCCTCTCACCTAGACTTCCTATTCCAGCCACAATGGGACGTAAAGAGGGTGGAAACACACACTTCTGGGTTTTGGGTAGGGAGTGGAAGATAAGAGTGGTAGGTTTCTTAACATATAGATACTCGACTAATTTATCATTTAGACCTCCCATACGTAGTCCCTGTTGTAATAATCTCTTAAGTTTGATCTGACAAGCCAAAGTGGGGTCATTGTGGACCTTCCTATATGTAGTAGTATTATTTAACATGGCAAAATTTTCCCTCTCATAAAGGGAGGAATTCAAAACAACCACAGATCCCCTTTATCAGCTTGTCTGACTAAGAGATCTTTATTCCTTTTAAGCTGAAAAAGTGCATTTTTTCTCTTTTTTCGCCAAATTGGAAAAATTGTTCTTAGAAACATCAACTTTTTGTTTTAACCCCTTAACGCTGAAGCCACTTTTCACCTTCCTGACACGGCCCATTTTTTCAAATCTGCCCTGTGTCACTATAAATGGTTATGACTTTGAAACGTTTTAACATATCCAAGTGATTTTAAAATATCAGATATTTGGTGAAAATTTGGAAAAATTCTCGATTTTCGAACTTCAAAATGTTCTACTTTTTCCACACATAGTCATAACAGCAAAAAAACTTAATAACTAACATTCACCAAATGTCTACTTTATGTGGACATGGTTTTTTATGCATACTCTTATTTTTATAGAATGTTATGGGCCTTTGAACGTTATGTGCAATTTTTCACATTTTCATAAAAAACCCAAAATCCTGCTATTGAGGGACCTGCTCAGGTTTCAAGTCACTTAAGAGGCCTAAATAAAAGTAAAACCCCATAAATTACCCCATTATAGAAATTACACCCCTCAACATATGTAAAACAACTTTTATGAAGTTTGTTAACCCTTTAATTGTTTTACAGGGGTTAAAACAAAATCGGATACAAATTTGAAAGTAAATTTTTTTGTTTTTCAAAAAATTTACAAATTCTCAGTGAATAAAATACCAAAATGCTCCACAAAATTTGTTACCCAACCCCACCCGTGTATAACAATACCCCATATGTGGTGGTAACCTGCTGTATGGGCATGGAGGGGAAGCTGCACCATTTAGAGCAGATTATGCATTATCACATTTTATTGGCTATACAATCTTTATTTTTTTGACAATTAAGACATATAAGGGCTTATTTTTAGCAACATGAGATGCACTTTACAAATACTTCCTTTTAGTGGGTCATTAGCTTATTAATGAGATTTTATTAACTCTTGAATGTATGGGTGAAAAGAAAATTGTCAATTTTGGATTCCTTTCTTTTTGTACTTTTTGGGGGTTTTACACCGTACTCTAAAATTACTATAATATCTTTATTCTACAGATCACTACGATTACGGTGATACCTCATTTATATAGTCATTTATTTTCACAATTTTACTGGAAAAAAACTAATATAGAGGAAATCTAATTTGTTTTTGCATTGCCATCTTTACGGAGATATAACTTTAATATTTTTTGACAGAGCTGGTTTAGGGCTTATTCTTTGCGTGTTGAGTTGTTCTTTTCAGTGATACCATTTTGGCGTACATAACTTTTTTTGGTCACTTTTTAAAACATTTTTGTGAAGAGATTTTATGAAAAATGGACATTTTTGGCGAGTTTTTCGTGTTTTGTTTTTACGGCGTTCACTGAGCGCTTCCAGTAATGTTACTGAGTTATTGTACAGATTGTTATGGATGCGGTGATACCAAATATGTGGGGTTTTTCTGGTGATTTAGAGTTTTATTACTTTATTAGATATGTATAGGGAATGTTTGTGATTAGGGGACTTTAACTTTATTTAATTAATTCTTTTTATTAATAAATGTATATATGAAGTGTATTTAACATTTTGTTTTTACTTTAACAGGTTGGCTTGATCAAGCGATCCTCTGATCGCTTGTTCAAGCTCTTCTTCATATAATACAGTGTAATACAGATGTATTACACTGTATTATGTAACACACTAAGCATGCTGCGCATGCTCAGTGTGTCACAGCCAGGTCCTGCCGCCGCAGGGGGGGGGGGTCCGATTTGGTGCATGGGACCCTTGCACGCCGCGATCACACGAGACCGCAGCGTGAAAGGGGTTAATGCCCGCGATCGGAGGAAACTCAGATCGCGGGTACTAGAGACGGGTGCCAGCTGTAACATACAGCTGGCACCCCATGCTTCTGGTACTGACTCCGTTCAGGAGCTGGTACCAGAAGCATGACGTAATAATACTGCAAATTGCGGGAACGCACCTCCCGCCATGCAGTATTATTACGTCAAATGTCGGGAAGGGGTTAATGCAATAAGATCTCTCTCTATGGCCTCCTGAAATTTATCCAGATGCACGAGAAACAATAGGGTAAAAATCATGATTGCTAGTGAGAAAGCGTTATCAGTGTTATTAGATTTAGGACATGATTCACACATAGATGAACATTGACATTAGTTGACATATATGTATCTGAACAAGGAGAGACAATTACATCAATATCAATATCATTACTAGCATTATCAGAATGTTTCAATTTCAAAAAGTGATTTTACAGTGTAATACTTCTGGCAAATCTGTTAAGCACCTAATTGGTCTGATTGTATCCCAGACCAATCTCTATGATGCACAATATATGGACCAAAACTACACCTCTTTTTATGCACAACCCCGCAGGTGGACCCCTGTTAGTGCAGCAGATATAAAGTATTGAGGCATAACACTTCTTATGGGACTAGTAAGGAAACCCAAAGTCAGGGACTATTGGAGCACAGACATACTGTACCACACCCCAGTGTTCCACATAAAGATGAGTAGGATGCACTTTGAAGCCATCTATAAGTTTATGCACTTTGCCGACAATTTACAGTGCTCATCCAGAGATGACCCCCGATATGATGGATAAGATAAAATCCGGCCCATATATAAATGCCCGATTTATGGAAGTGTATACTCCAGAGAGGCATTTATCGATAGACCAGTCCCTGGTACATTTCAAAGGGAGACTTCAGTTCCACCTGTACCTGCCCGATAAGAGGGCAAGGTATGGTGTGAAGATGTATAAGCTGTGTGAGAGTGTATCAGGGTACACTTATAAATTCAGAATATATGAAGGGAAGGACTCTAGAATGCCCCGCTTTCCTGGGAATTGCTGGAAAAGTAGTCTGGGATTTAGTGCACCCAATACTGGACCAGGACTGCCACCTCTACCTGGCAATTTTTATACCAGCATTACCCTGTTCAAGTGCCTCACTTCCAGACAAACATTGGCATGCACCACTGTTAGAAGGGATCAGAGAGATCTCCCAAAGTCTCTGCTAAGGGAAAAGCTCAGAAGGCACGAGAGCCAAGCACTGAGCAGCGTCTCAGTATTGTGTGTTAGGTGCAAGAACAAGGGATGTCCTTGTACTAACAACAATACCACACCACCACCCATGCCCCTGTATGAGGTACCAGTGCAGAAGCTCCCAAGACGGACTGCATTTTGGATTGCAATAGGTACATGTGAGGGGTGGATTTGTCGGACCAGGTACTTCATCCAAAAGCTAAATTTTGCTTGTCCCTTCTCAGCCTGCTATATCCCCAGCCTGTGGACTATTGTCACACAATAATAACCCACAGAATGATTTGTGGTGTTTGTCTAAAGTGGCATAGGTTGGGCACTAACATGACATTTTTTAGATAAAAACACATTTTTTACCCTGCATTAGATTTTGGCCAGCATATCGGAGGTTAAAAAGTTCACCACAACCCCAGATGAATTCTTTGAGGGAGTCTTGTTTACGAAATGGTATAATTTTTGGGGGGTTTCTATTGCACTGGTACCTCACGGGCCCTGCAAACATGACATGGAACTCCAAATCCAAACGTGTGAAAACGAAGCTGCAAAAGCAAAATTTAGCTCCATCCCTTCTCAGCCCTGCTGTATGCCCAACCTGTCAATTAATGGCACTTGTGTGGTATCCATACTCTGGACAACCCTCAGAATGATTTTTGGGGTGTTTGTGTTAAGTGGTAAGGGTTGGGCACAATGTATTAGGCACTAAAATTACATTTTTAAGATAAAAACACATTTGTTACTCTGCATCATTTACTTTGCATTAGATTTTGGGCAGCATGTTGGGGGTTAAAATGCTCACCCCCAACTCCAGATAAATTCTTTGAGGCATCTAGTTCCCAAAATGGTATAATTTCTCAGGGGTTTCTATTGTACTGGTGCCTCATGGGCCCTGCGAACTTGGAGCTCCAAAAGCAAAATTTCACTCCTTCCCTTCTCAGGCCTGCCGTGTGCCCAGCCTGTCAATTATTGGCACATGCGTGGTATTGCCATACTCAGGACAACCTGCAGAATGATTTTTTGGGTATTTGTCTAAAGTGGTATGGGTTGGGCACATTATATTAGGCACTAAAATGACATCTCTGAGATAAAAATGCATTTTTTACTCTGCACCATTTACTTTGCATTAGATTTTGGGAAGCATATTGGAGGTTAAAATGCTCACCACAGATATATTCATATATATATCAGATATATCCAGATATATTCTTTTAGGGGTCTAGTTTCCTAAATGGTGACATCTTTGGACATTTTCTATTGAACTGTTACTTCAGGGGCTCTTCAAATACACTGCGGCACCACGAAACATTTGCAGCCATATTGGCCTGCAAAATACCCAATAGCACAAACACTGTTCTGGACATCGCTGGAAACATCAGTTGACATCCACATGTCTGGTATTGCTGTACTTGGAAAAAACAGGGCAAACATTTTTGAATGTATTTTAACCTCAAATTCCTTCTGAATGGGGCAGATTTACTTACCCGATCCATTCGCAATCCAGCGGCGTGTTCTGTGTAGAGGATTCGGGTCTTCCGGCGATTCACTAAGGTAGTTCCCCCAATGTCCACTAGGTATCGCTGCTGCGCTGAATTCCTTTGGAGTGCACTGAAGTTCACCAAGCCAGGTGAAGGTAAGCGACACTTTTTTTTAAAAAATGCGCCGGTTTTTCCAAATCCCGATGCGCCACAAGCCGATCGTGTGCCCCAAAACGGAAAAATTTGAGTAACCCGCAGGATAAACGTGATTCGAAAAATGCTGATTTGAATAGTTTAAGTTGTTAGATTCATAAAATGATGTTACTTGTGGGGGTATATAGTACATTATCCTTTATAGGGCATTTCCAAGCTGAATTGGTCACCAAAAATTTATCATATTTCAGATCTTGATTTTTCTTGAAAATCTGAGAAGTTGCTACTAAAACTTGAAACCTTCTCACATCTGTAAAAAGTTAAAACGTAAAACAAATTCTGAAAATAAAAAAAGAACCAATGGCGAAAGGTTTCTAGAAAAAAAATTGTGGTGTGACTTTTTGTCTAAAAAGTAGAAAATTTGAAATTTTGAAAAGTGTAATTTTTTTCTAATTTTTGCCTAAAGAAGAAACTGATCACTGAAATAATTCTACTAACATAAACTACACTTTCTCATGAGAAAGCAATCTTAAAATCAAAGGGATATCTTAAAGTTTTGAAAAGTTATTACCACAGGAAGAGACACTGGTCAATTTTTTAAAAAAAGGACTGAGCCTTAACGTACAAACAGGCTGTGTCCTTAAGGAGTTAACTAGTCAATGGGTTGATACTGGCTGCATGTGCTGCCAACCAGGGCCAGCACCAGGCATCAGGGGGCCCACATGGCCAAATCTCAGTATATCATAAAATCAGGGGTGACCGTATATAATTAAACTACAAAGGGGTTGTATGTACAGTAATTAAACTATTAGGGAACTGTATATAATATAAGCCATGCGGGGGCTGTATATAAGATTAACTTCCCCCTCCATGCCCCCCCCCCCAGGCACTCACCAAATGTTGCTGGCAGGGAGACAGGTGATGTAAAATAAACTATTATCAACTACTGAAACGATGCAGAATGCCGAGAAAGGCATTTTTAAAATCAGCATAGCATAGGCTATTGTTACCTGTCACCAGCTTAAAATGACATCCATGGTGACATGTTTACTTTAAATAATGGTGCTACATGGGTCATACAGTGAAAGCCATAAAAACTAAGTCCGCAAGATAATGGTGCAAATGCATTTTAATTGTCATTTTCACCGCATTTGGAAATTCTTTCCAGTTTTCCAGTGCATGGCATGGAATATAAAATATTGGTAATACGAAGTACAATTTGTTATACAGAGAATAAGCCCTTATACAGTTCTGTGCACAGAAAAATAGTTATGCATTTCTGAAGATGGGGAGGACAGAAAATAAAATAAAAAAGGCCAATTTGGGCACAGCCTCATTTATCAAATCTTATGTGTGACTTTATTACGTAATAATCTACTCATGTTATATGAAATCTCTACTTTTCAATTCTTTTGAATGATGTTAGAATGTTTATTGCTTTAGCAAATATCGGAAACTTAAGCTTCAATTTCACAATCTACATTTTTAATAACATGCTCATGGGCATGAGTGGGTAGCACTTCTGCCTTGCAGCACTGGAGTCGTGGATTCAAGTCCCACCCAGGTCAACATCTGCAAAGAGTTTGTATATTCTCTTCGTATTTGCATGGGTCTCCTTCCACACTCTGGTAGGTTGTTTAAATTGTGAGCCCCATGGGGACAGGGACCAATTTGGCATGCTTTGTGCTGCGCTGCGTAATCTGTAGGCGCTATATAAAATAAAGAATTATTAATTATTACAGAATTATCTAGCCAATAAATCTATAAAAAGGAGAAATACACCAAAGTTTATTACAGTTCCCTTTAAAGGGCTATTCCCATTTCAACAAGTAATTAGCATTGTTAAAATAATGAAAAGTTATACAAATTTCCAATATACTTTCTGTATCAATTCGTTACGGTTTTTCTGCATCTCTGCTCGCTGTCATTCTATAGAAAGCTTCTATAGAAGCTGTCCATTTCCAGTGGACAGAAATCTGACCATGGTCACACAGGTGCACGGCTCGTTGTATCACACAGCTCTGATTACTGTCTGTGACATAACGATTTGTACACCTAGATTTATGCATCTAGAAAACTGAGGAATTGACAAACTGATACCATATCTGCCATAGCAATATAGGAGGGTAGATTTTATTGATATTGTTTTCATGGGATTCTAAGACCTCTGTAAATACGAGAACAAAGAGAATGACAAAAAATGACCCCATTTTGTAAACTTTACCTCTCAAAAACATGTTTGGAATGGTCTTTTTAAACTCACCAAGACAGGACCAATTGGTTATGTCTAGAATCTTCTTAAAGGAATAGCATAGGGCTGTCCAGAACCCTAGAAATAGACTGGATATTGTCCCTGCAAAGGCGGGGCTAATTGGGTAATATCTCAGGGTCCAGCTTCTGTATAGGGCGTTATAGGGTCAGTAAATATATCTATCTATCTATCTATCATACTATCTCACAATCCAACTATTTATTATTACTTATTTATTTAGCTGGGTTTACCTATGGCTCTCTGGAGTTTTATACTTAATTGTGTAGTTTAAAGGAACCTACCATCAGAAATACACTAACTTAGGTATTCCTGATGGTAGCTTTCTTTCTGTCAACTAAGCCCTACACTGTCTTTACCTAATCTTTTCCCACTAGCTAACTAACTAAAAGCTTTATCTGTCTTTTATTCAAATGAACTTCAGAGGCTTCAGGGGACCCTGTCTTATCTCCCTACACACCCTTGCAGCGCTCTTCGGCTATTCATACCATCGAGCTGCATCCCAAATTCAGAGAGGTGGAAGCATTATATATTGATTCCTCTTTGGTGTTGTAGGAACTCCCCTATGAAGTTCCCTGAAGGGTTAATAGGATGCTGATGAGTACAAGCATAAATGTCTTGGTCACTATATCCAAAGGTTTTAAAGTTCCGGCGAAGCTCTTTATCCATTTTCTTGTTTCCCAGGTCTGCAACAACCTCTGAGCTAGAGTAAATCAATGACTCAAGTTGCATATTTCCCGTCATTAGTAAAATAGATTTGGCCCTTGAATAGTGGTCATCCTCCATTGAGATCTTATTAATTCTACATTGGATATAATCAATCAAAAAAAACAGGCAAATAATTAAAGGAAATCTACCACTTAAAGAGGACCTGTCACCCAGAAACCTCCGATAATGCTATCTAACACCACTGCGGAGTACAATAGAAACTTTGAGAGCAGTCCGGCGTATTCATGAGGGGGCAGTCCGAGGCGCTGCCTTTTCCTCAGACCGCCCAACTTACTACATAGCTCGGTGATGACTACCGCTCGTCATGCGGCAGTCACTGCCCTAATCCTGCCAACAATCCCGCCACCTCATGAATATGCCGGACCTCTTTGAGAGCAGTCCAGCATTTCTATTGTACTCCGCAGTGGTGTTAGATAGCGTTATCTGAGGTTTCCGATAACGCTATCATTGTAACACCTCTGCATTTGTTTTAGCACTAGGAGCAGCTTACTTTAGTAAGCAGCTCCTAATGCAGAATTTCTGGGTGACAGATACTCTTTAAAAAACTGCTTTTAAAATCAAACAAACATACCTTTAGGTAGCTAAAGACCTGTACAGGCAGGATGTTAGCATTTTTCCCCCAAAAAAGCTCTTAAAATTATGCCAATTATTCTCAGGCACACGCCACAGACGGCACTGAATTAGGCAAGCCTCCAGCATTAGTATACACCTCCCTCCCTTCTGAGAGCTGGTGACATCATTGAGCTCTTAGGAACTCTTGCACTCTCTAAAATAAAAAATGTTTTAATTCTGGATCAATGGAACTTTAACTTCAAATTTTTCATTTACGGATCAATGGAACTTCAATTTCAAATTTTTCAATTCTGGAGTAATGGAAATTTCAAATTCAAGAATGTTTCAATACCAGATAAATGGAACTCAACTTCAATTCTTTTTCAATTCTGGTTTAATGTAAATTCAAATTCAAAACTGTTTCAATTCCAGATAAATGGAAATTCAAAAATGTTTCAATTCCGGATTCATGGAACTTCAATTCTCTTTTAATTCCGGATTAATGGAATTTCAACTTCAAATTTTTAAATTTTGGATTCATTCAAAAAATGTTTTAATCCGGATTAATGGAAAATCAAATTAAAAAATGTTTCATATTCAGCATTAATGGAACTTCAAATTCAAACATTTTTCAATCTGCATTCACTGCCTTTAAACGCAGGGAGAGGAAGGGGATGTAGTTTTCCCATTACTTTTTTTTACCTCTAGGAGAATGTATAACTTGATCTGAGCACCCAGAGTGCCTTTAACTGTTGTGACATCATTTTTATTTATTTAGTTTTTTCAATGTTATTTTATTGTAAGTACTTTGACTTGCCAATTGCTGGCAAGGTAACTGTCTTGGTACTCGTACCCTTTTCAGCCCTCTTGCTCTTACTAGCCCCATTTTAGAGGCGTTTTTGGGTGTTAAAATCCTGGTCAAAGTTCAGGCAGAAGTACGGATCCTGAGCTGAATTTTATTTTGAAATTTAGATGAACCCGTCGAACCTGAGTTTTAACCAACCAATCACTAGAAATAATAGGTAAGTCAATGTTCTCTGTTACCTATGTGTATCTTTCACCATAATGTTATATAGGTGTATGGAGAGCTCATTTCCAGTTTGGAGGTTTGCTTTAAGTTCAAATTTATTGTATATTTGTTCTTACTTTTGTCATATGTAAATCACCTTAATTTTAATAAATAGAATAATTAATAATATCAAAATAATGAAAATAATGATACTAAATAAACAAACTACTAAATGTCCTTCATCACATTTTAGCTCTGTTATTTCTGACATTGTCACCACTGAATCTTTGCACATGTATTTTCAAGATCAAGGTTTTAGAAGAATAAAATCAGAGACATAGTTCACCTTATTTTCAGTATAATGCACTTATACCCAACTGATATGTGTTCTTATCATAAATATAGAATAGACTCTCATAAACATATTCAGTCACAATTCTTTTAGTTTCATCATTTGTGTTCAGTTCAAGGAGACATCCTATAGCTTGACATTATAAAAGTATCAATTCACAGTAATATTTTCAGATGCTTTGCTAGTTTTTCTACCTTCCATCCATTTTTATTTTGTATCACAATGAGCATATATTAAATATACAAACAGAATACAATTGCAGATCTGCATTTATATTTGCATGAAATAGCTGCAGTTAAAACAGACTTCAGAAGATTCATATTAAATAAAATAAGATGCATGTCTTTTTTCTTAAAGAATATATACATTGCTAAAGGCAGCAAAGATACAATTTCTGCAATGATAAATATAAACATGAAAAGAAGTGAAAATTATCACCAAGGAAATTGAAAATAGAAAAATTTCAACATTTTCTTTGCATGATAATTTCTTTTAAATGAATGGGGGGAGTCAATTATTGTTATATTTCAAAAGATGTTTATTAAAACTTGGACATAATAACAAAAGTTCATGCTTTCTGGGTGCACTTGGGGCATCCCCTCAGCATTCGATGCACAGTACCTTAACATCTCTGTATGATCAGCAGGAATGTTGTAATGGGAAAAGCAGGCACCCGCACTGGAAAGATAGGGAAGTGGTTTCAGCAGGATTAGCAGCAATCCATATGTTTAAAGCACATCCTGGGCGCATCAAATGCCTCACTGGCATATGGATTTAAAGAGGATCTGTAACCAGATTTGGACCCCCTGACTAACAATGTTGCTGATAAAGGGTTACAAGTTCTCCCCATATCACCTAAAATTAGCTGCCAGGTACAGCTGCTCTGTACCTTAAATACAGCCATTTTTCTGATATGCAAATTAGCTTTAATGACTCATGACTGGTCTTTGTGGCTCTTCTCTCTCTCAAGCTGGCAGTGAATCACACGCCATTATTTTGACTGACAGCTCTGTGTCTTTTTAAATCACTGCTCTGCCTCCTTGTACTTTGAGACTGTCTGCTAAAATTCAACTACAGACATATAAAGCTCCATAAACATATTAAAAATATTGTGTCCATTTTCTTACATGGTGTCTTGTGTTAAATTCATGACGTGTGGGTCCTTTTGCCTCCTAAGAATAGGAAACTGTACACCATGTATGTGGTAAAATGACACCACATGACACCTCTTTGGAGGCTGCTGTGACTTCATTTGGTCAGATACATGGATGGGGTACAGTTACTGCTACTGTTAAGAGGCTAAAGTCCCTGAGATGATGTCACTCTGGTCACATGACATGAACTGTGATCAGTAAGGAGGCATAAGGCATGAGGAGGAGTAGATGGGAGGGACTGGCAAAGCAGGACACGCCTCCTCTTATGCCAGGTAATATAAGATAAAAGGTGATTTATGGGGATGTAAGCAAAACTATTTTAGCTAAAAGAAGGGTGTCAGTCAGTTAATAGAGCTCTATAGGAATCTGTCACTGGCTGTATATGTGCAAATGTGGTGACAGGTTCCCTTTAAATGTTTTCCGCCAACCCCTGTAATAGTACATTTGCAAGTGGCAAGGGGAGTATGGAGAATGAGTTTGAATTTACTTCCATAAGGAGTTAAATAAAATTGTGCACCCACATGTGTCGCTTTATATGGTTATAACTTTTGAACACTGTTACCTATCAAAACGACTCTGAGATCATTTTTGAAATTCGAAATCATTGCGTTCTCAGGCAGATAGATTTACCACCTAAATAAGTTGCTGGATTACATTTCCCATATGTCTACTTTACATTTTCATAATTTTTGAAATGTCTGGATAAGTTATTTTGATGTCACGCGGCTTACAAATCAAACATAGGTTTTCTGTATTTTCAGAATTGACTATTTTGGGGATAAATACTGTTTTGAATGAAATTTTACATATTCAACATCAAAAAAACGCTATATAATCTACTCATTGAAATCTTCATAGTAATTACATCAAAATGGAGGTGAAATTTAGAATGGTCAAATTTTGTTGCCATAACATTTTCTCTTTTTTGTTATTGGGGCGATGTGACTGCCTTTTTTTGCGGGATTAGATGCTTTTTCCAATGTTACCATTTTGGGATGGGTATCACCTATTGTTGAAAATTTAGGAACTTTTTTTTAGGGCAGGAGTAGAAAAGCATCAATTCTGTACTGGATTTTTTTTTTATTCGTGCTCACTGTAAAGCCTAATAATCATGTTATCTTTATTCTATGGGTTGATACGATTACAAGGATACCAGACTTGAATATTTTTTCTTTTGTTACTAAATTTGCCAAATAAAACCCTCATTTTTGCATGGCCGTCTTTCAAGTGGCATAACATTTTTACTTTTTTGGCTATGGAGCTGATTGATGGCTTTTTTTTGCAGGACATGTACTTTGCAACAGTATCATTCTAAAGTAGATATGTTTTTTTAATCAATTTTTATTGCATTTTTTGTAGGATTCAATAGGTAAAAATCGTCATTTTTGGAAGTTTTTTTACAATTTTTTTTACAGCGTTCATCGTGCGGGTTCAATAATGATATAATTTTATTCTACGGTTTGTAACGGACGTGGTAATACTTTATATGTGGGGTTTGTGTTATGATTTAGACTTTTTTTTAGTGTTACATGTCACTTTATATGTTATGGGGTTACAGGCATTTTTATTGATTTATTGCTTTATTTTTTATTGAATAAGATTTATTTTTTTCACTTTTTTACTGTTTCCACCATGGGGCATGAACAAGTAATAGTCTGATTGCTTGTTAATGATAATACTCTGCAATACTGATGTATTGCAGGGTATTAGCAGTGTCAGCCTATGCACATGCATAGGCTGATACTGTGCCTTTAGGATGACGTCATAGATGCCATCTTTCAGGCAGTGCCTACAGGCAGCTCCGGGGTCCTGATCGGACCCCAGGACTGATATAGCAACAATCGGTGCCCCCCAAAGGCGGCACGTGTGTGTGTGTGGGGGGGTGTTCGTGGGGAAAGACCCCCCAAAGGCAAGTTAAATGCCACGGTCGCGTTGACCGCGGCAATTACCGTGTTAAACACCAGCGATCGGAGCCCACTCTGACTGCGGGTGTTAAACTGGGGTGTTGGCTATTAGTTATAGCCGGCACCCCATGTGTCCCGATGCCAGTTCGGCTCAGATCTTGAAATGAACTGGTATCAGCTCTGCGTCTGATATATTGGATGCTGAGCGCTAAGTCACTGCGCTGAGCTTCTGATATATCGGGTTCAGAGCGGGAAGGGGTAAAACAATTTCTCAAGTACATGTCAAAATTCCATACATGATCGGAAACTTCTTGACCGGAAAGAGGCTGCTTGGCTTTTGGAAGGCAATTAGTAGCCCCGTTTTAGAATCTAGAATCACTTTTAAAATCACTCCAGGTGATTGGATGAAAGTTCTGTCACTGAGAGATGGTTGTTGTGAATTCAATTAGCAGCCCAGAAAGTAAACCACCATTTACACGGACCAAAAAATGTGCTACACATAGAAAATCTGCATTTTCTCCCATTTTCCTCCCAGTCTCCAAGCACATACTGAGGGAAATGCTGTTATAGATTCAACACTATTAACCATGGCCTGCTTCCTTATTAAATAAACTTTTAGAATTATGCTAATGAATCAAAGTGCCTTCCGGGATGAAACCTCACAGGCTGTTACAGCCTTACTTTCCCCCTGCTTCCTTTGCAGTTCCTCACTCCTTCTTCCTGCTCTAATCTCACACATAATATGAAGATATAGCATGTAGGGGCTTTGGTAATGCCCCCATTAGCATAATTTTAAAGGTTGATTTTAGAAGTAATGAGGCCATGGATAATAAATACTGTATAAGAGGATTATCAGAGTCATGATGCCTGGACCTATGAGTAAGTACCCCTGGTTTATCATGATTAATTTTGATGGTAGATTTCCTTTAACAAACCAATATGTAGATAATGTAGCATATAATTGGGCAGGTATTTCTATTGTTTTGTGTAACATATATCTGATAAACAAGTACATGCTTGACTGAAATAATCAGAAGTGATCTCAGGTGCTTGATACTCAAGTTGTGAAGCAGAGCCAGTCACTTTGTCAGGTTTCTGCTTTAATAACTTTCAACTGGAAACAAAACAAGTTTTTTTGGAAACTGATATTTTTCATTTCTAGTGGAAATAACTTAAAAAACCTCTTGTTCTGTATCTATGTTCAACACTTTTTATCAATAATTCTTTGCACATGAAAAGAAGTTCTTCAAATTTTTATAAAGAGCTATTCTTGTAAAAACAAGTCTTCCCCTGCCCACCAGATAATTGCTAGATTGCTACTGAATGTATGAAACTATTTGCTCTTATTAACCCTATACTGCCTGCTAAACTGTTTGGTTCATTGCAACATTGGTCTTCAGTTAGGAGAAGATGAGTGAGAAGAATAAAAGCACAAATATTTAAGTTTTTTATGTATAAACTAAATACTATCTCAGTGACAATACAATAGTAAAACATTAAAGATTAATGCAAATGTGTGCAGCTGTCACAGCTCAAAGCAGCAAATGGCTGCAGCTGCTGTCACAGGTGCTCCTGCGACCCATGTCCTGGGTTGCAGTCGCACGAGTGTGCCTCCCTGTGCCCCTGGATCCCGTCTGCAGCCTTACTTACCTTCCCTTGCTCTAGCGGGAACGCCTCCTTGTGCATGATTGCGACGACTCTGTAAGATTTAGAGGGCTAGCCTCCCCTGATAAATTGCCATCCGCCACCTGTGTCCCCTGCCGGATCTTTGAGCCTTGTGTCTTAGTCTCCCTCCGCATTTAGAGTGATTTCCCATTGTGACCTTGATTCTGTTCCTGATTTGACTGCTCTGCTGCCTGTGGAGTGACCTGGCGGTATTCCGCCACAGCAAATCCAACCCACTTTGTGGCGGTCTCTGGTGGAAACCGAGTGCCACTTAGACTCCTCTCCCAGGTGTCAGCTTACATCATTGCACCACCCCTGCTCCTGACAGCTGTTACTGTCATTGAATGGCACACCACATGACAGCTGCTGATTGGGATCTTCAGGAGCTTCCACTGTAATGACCTGGAGTTTGGGCCATAGCTAAAACATTTGCATTATGTTTTCCAGAAGATGCAAATTGCCGCAGAGATCATTTTGCGACACAATCATGCAAGTCGTGCTGGTCACAGGGTGTGCAGGTAATAAACTCTATGAAAGAAAAACTTTCTTGTGTCTCTCTTCTTCAGCCATTCATTCTGCTTTTAGCAGTTTGATTTTTGTCCTGTACTCCATTAACAGTTGAAAGACAAGAAGCTCATTAAATGTCTAATGACTATTATCGGGATACGCATAGTGGGAGGAAGACGGAATTTATACACCACTGGATTTATACGCTTCACCAATTCGAAAGGCCCCAGAGAACGTGGTACAAGCTTGTAGCTAAGGATTTTCAGCTGGACGTATCTGGATGATAGCCACACCTTGTCACCTGGAGAGAAGACTGGAGGAGACCTACATTTCTTATCGGCCTGGGACTTGGAGCAGGCAGAGGCCTGAAGTAGAGACTGACGAGTTTGTTCCCAGACTGAATTGAGGTCCTGCACCAACTCTTCTGCTGCAGGAAATGGACAAAGGAAGAGGTGGGCGTGGAATTTGTCCATATAACTCAGAGTCCAGGGAGTTATAGGAGAACTCTGCCCATGGCAACAGATTGGACTAGTCATCCTGATGGGCAGAGACAAAAGTCTCTGCCCAAAAGATAACAGCCCAAAGTTTGGCTAACCCTTTCTACTTGACCATTCAACTTCAGAAGAAAAGTCCAGTTTCACTTGCAGCTGGTTACACAAGGATCGTCAGAACTTTGAAACAAACTGAACCCCTCGATCAGAAACAATGTGCTGAGGAAGTCCATGAAGCCAGAAGATTTGATGAAAGAACAAACTGGCAAGGCGAGGAGCAGATGAAAGACCTGGAAGAGGAAGAAAATGGATCAGTGACAAAAAAGCCACAAGTGAGATTTCGGCCTTTAGGTCCTTTTTGGGTGAGCACCACCCCTGCTCCTACAAAGGATGCATCAACTTCCAGATCAAAGGGTTTTTCTGTATAAGGCCTAGACAGAACTGGGGCTGAGGCATAGGCAAACTTCAACATTGCGAAGGCTTGTTCAGCCGTCAATGACCAAAGACGGGGATTGGCGACCTTTTTAATGAGCACCACAATGGGAGATACAAGAGTGAAGAAGTGCTGGATAAACTGACGGTAGTAGTTTGCAAAACCCAGGAATCTCTGAATTGCACATAGACCTTCCGAACGCAGCCATTGAAGAACCGCAGACAGCTTTGAAGGATCCATCTGGAGGCCTCTGTCGGAGATAATATAGCTGAGGAAAGGAAGGCTCTGCTGGTGAAATTGACATTTCTCGAGTTTGGCACAGAGGTGATTGGTCGTGAGCTAAGAACTTGCCATACGTGGGACTGGTGAGACTCTTGAGAGAGAACACCACAAAGTCATCAAGATAGACCACAACACAGGTATATAGCAGATCCCTGAAGATGTTGTTGACAAATTCTTGAAATATGGCTGACACATTGCACAATCCGAACGGCATTACCAAATACTCAAAATGCCCATCGCGAGTGTTAAAGGCAGTTTTCCACTCATCACCTTTGCGAATCTGGAATGTAGGCCCATGAAGGTCCAGTTTGGAGAAGACCCTGGAGCGATGGTCAAAGAGCTCATTGATCAATGGAAACGGATAGCAGTTCTTAACCGTGACCTTATTAAGAACGCAATGTTCAATGCATGGACGGAGTGACTCATTCTTCTTGGTCATGAAGAATAAGCCTGCACCTGTCGGGGAAGAGGATATACGTATAAACCCCCTCTGCAGATTCTCTTGGATATACTCCGATATAGCAGAAGTCTCAAGTACAGAGAGAGGATACACCCGACCCCGGGGAGGAGAAGAACCCTGCAGCAGATCAACAGGGCAACCGTAGGGGTGGTGCCATGACAAAGTCTCTGCTTGTTTCTTGGAAAAAACATCAGAAAAGTCCTGATAACAAGATAGAAGACCCACTAGAGACTAGGGAACTATGGTGGAGGCTTAGATTGGTACTCGAAGAGGCACCACCATGCAGTGAGACTGGCAATCAGGGCCCCAACATCTCCCGTGAAGCTGCAGCCACGGAAGGCCCAGCAGGATGGATGAGGTTTAACGTGGCATCAAGTAGAAGGACAATCTCTCTTTATGAAGAGCTCTGACTTACAGGGAAATAGACTCGATTTGATCGGAGAAAGAGGACCAGAGGCTTCTCGAGGTGGACCACAGGGATGAGATGCTGGGAGACCAGAGTAGCATCCATGAAGTTCCCCGCAGAACCAGAGTCCAAAAAAGCAGTGACCTGAATCTGGCTACCAGTGCCGAAGCTGAGGAGCACAGGAATGTTCAGGTGTGGAGAAGCTTTGCTCTCACCTAGGGACGCTTCTACCAAGAACCCTAGGTGCTGGCATTTCTTGGATGGTGGAGACGAATATGACAAGCCCCAATGAAATGTTTCGGGCTGGCACAATACAGAAAGAGGTCCTCCTGACGTTGAAGCGTTTCTGGATCGAAAATCAAGTTCTGTCCACCTACATTGGTTCCCCTGCAGACAGCACGGGCGGAGGCTGCAGCAGCCTTTGAAAGGCAGGTGTCAAGTTAGGCAAACATCGAGTCCGGGCTTGCGGATGCACTCTCCTCAGCGCTCTCCTTAAAACGAATATCAGTCGCCAGAGTGATGAGACCACACAGAGTGGACAGCAGGTCACGTGTACCTAATGCGTCTTTAGCTTGACCCAAAAGTCACTTTTTAAAGGTCTCAGTCAGGGCTGCATCGTTCTAGGTGTGTTTAGAGACCAGGGTACAGAACTGGACTACATACTTTCCAACGGATGAGTCCCCTTCATGCAGGTTCATCAGTGCAGTCTCAGCTGAAGATGCCCGTGCAGGTTCTTCAAAAATGTCTCTGTCCCAGAGAGCAGTAGCCCAGGCCAGGGCTTTACTGGAGAGGAGGCTGATGATGAATGCCACCTTAGACCATTCTGTGATAAATTGAGGAGGCAGAAAGTTAATGTGCAGGGAACACTGAGTGATAAAGCCCCTGCACAACTTTCATTCACCATCATACTTTGTAGGCATGGAGAGTCTTATCCTAGGTTCTCCGGCAGGCAGGCAAACAAAGTAGCAGGAGAGGCTGCAGGAATCAACTGCTGCAGCGTAGTGGTGACTTTTCCAGCTGTTCCCCTTGCAAAGCAATCTGCTGGGACTGTTGTGCCATAAGATCAGCCAGTTTAGGTAGTGGAACCTTGACGGGGTCCATGGCTGGATCTTACTGTCAGGCTTCAGGGATAGTGGACCCCCTGGACCACTGTGGACAATGACACAAGCCGACACCTGGGACCGAAATCTAAGGGGCACCCAGTTTTGGCCAGAGTCTGCCCCAAAGCGGGTTGGACTTGTTGTGGCATGACATCACCAGGGCCAAGGCAAGGTACAGAGTCAGCAGGCAAGTTCGTGGTCAGGAACAGGCAGGAGGTCAGGGCTGGCAGCGGAGGAGCATAAACGGGAACAGGTCTGGGGTCACAACGGGGAATAAATTCACAGGCACAAGGCAAAGGACAAAGCTTTCTCCATGGCATAGAGCATGAAGTTTCGGCGGTGAATGCTAGGAGAGGAAATGGCCAGCATCAATCAGTGGTCAGCTGGCCCTTTAAATTTACGAGTGCCAGTGTGCACGCACCCTAGGAGACGGGGATGCGCACACTGGGAAGCCGGGACGAGAACAGGATGTAGGAGCACCCGTGACATTCAGATTCAAATTGTTGCCTGAATATAAGAGAACTGCATGGAGTTTGCAAAGCAACAAATTGATTTGCTCATCTCTAGCAGCTATTGGTAATAGCCTCGCCCATAATCATTTCATGCACTGCCCTGCAGCAGCCTCCTCTTAATCATTCAATGCCCTGCGGCATCCTTCCCACCAATAATAGCTAGCCAGCAGCCTCCCACACAGGGCCCCTCATTATATATATAAAAAAAATGTACTACCTCTGGCACTCGTTGCAGTTCCTCTCTCTCATGGTTGCTGTGTAGCAGCACAGGTAGAGATGGATCATTGCACTCTGCCCACACACACATTATGATGTCATCGGTTGGAGACATTGCCACCTAATAGTATGTCCACGGACCCATCTAAGTAAATTGTGCTGAAAAAAAAAGATTTATACTCGAGAATATACTGTATACGGTAATCTAGGCACCCACCAATAAAAGCACTTAGTTTTTATCTAGGTCATTTGCACTGCAGGAGAGAACCAGGGCACACATAGAGCATAGGTCATTTTAAACGCTTCTTCAGGCTCATAGTGTAATGTGCTGTATGAGAAGCACGTGACTATATAACACTATGAATTTGCAAAAGTGTGATCTTGCGAAACGGCCCAATGCTCTGTGCATGCCCAGCTTCTCTCAAAGCAAACATCCTGAATAAAGATTAAAGAAGACTTGTCACCAGCATTTTACAACTCACACCAGAAATACCTGGTAAAGGGTTAAAAGTCCTCCTTATATCACATAAAATTATCTGGATCTAATTATCTTAATTACAGCCATTTTTTCTGATATGCAAATGAGTAGAAAAGAGTCAGATTCTGAGGAAAAGAATAACACTTTCTCCAGGCTGCTAGTGAGCCACACCTCCTTCTTTGGATTGACAACTCTTTATTTTTTCAGGTCTCAGCCTGAGCAGACAGGAAGTCCTCTCCCTGGCAACTTCCTCTCCTTACCAGAATGCTTTCCCTATCACTGCATGGTGTATTTAGCAGTGAGCACAGTGTAGGAAACTGCAGATCTTGTAACCACTTCACGCACCCAGCAATAGGCAGAGAAAAGTAGCGATGGGTAGTGTCAACATAGACAAAGGCAGAAAAAGTTTGGGGACTAATTTTACTTGTGGGAAGAGGCAGATTTTAGCTGGGACCTTTGTACTACACTTTTCAACAAAGGTACAGTGAAGGTGAGGTTAGTATGTTACATTTTTTTTCTCTTTTCTGTTTATGCATTGACTTTGTTGGATTACTTGGAGCACCATAAACCAAATTTCCTCATTTGTTAACCGCCTACTTTGTTGCTGAAGGGACTGTGCCAGCTTAACTCCTCTGTGTGGCTACTATGTCATATTGAATATAGTGAAAGGAGCATTTATGCAAGGATTAGAATCTCAAAACATAAGCATTCCGTTTTTAGAGGCTTCCTGAGAGAGATTTCCATAGGTGGATGTTGAAAAATACAATGAACATAGAAGTAATAAAAAACAGGGAGAACCTAATATATTCAATGATATTTGAATATTATATTAAAATATTACCAAGTTAATTTGAACATGTTTATTTAAATCAGGAAGATAGTTTAGATCTATTGTGTAATGGCTAGGATACCTGCCTGCTCTTTAACCAGGGCTGGACTAAAGTATTCAGGCACCCTCAGAAGCCAAAATGTTTATGCAGCTCTCTCTCCCCTTTCCACCCTTAAGACATAAACTCAATTGTGGAAAAACATGGCAGAACCGTTAATGATTCATGATTTTATCCTGAATTAGGTGAGATATTAAATTGAGGATCCCCTATTTACCATCATAATAAAGGAGTGAAAGGAGTCACTAACCATTTATTCATGCATTAATTAAGCAATTCACTTTCACAATTTGAAAAAAATACCTGTAGTCAATATAAAACCTGCATTACAGTCATTTACAGCACACATTAAAATATCCTTTTGGTCACTATTCCAAATAACTAAATATATAGTAGGTAAGGAAACTATTCAGACCCTTTTAAATCTTTCACTTTTTCTTTTTTCTTATTTTGCTCATTAATGTACACCCCATCTGAACAGAAATAAACCATTAATGTAGATATCTTTGCTTATTTATTTAACAAGAAAAACTGAAATATAACATGGTCATAAGTATTCAGACCCTTTGCTCAGTATTGAGTAGAAGCACCTTCTGAGCTAGTACAGCCTGGAGTATTCTTGGGAATGATGCACTTTTTTACACCTGGATTTGTGAATCCTCTGCCATTCTTCCTTGTTGATCTTCTCCAGTTCCTTCAGTTGGATGGTGAGCATTGGTGGACAGCCATTTTCAAGTCCCCCCAGAGAGGCTCAATTGGGTTTAGGTATCGCTCTGGTTTGGCCCATCAAGAGTGGTCACTGAGTTGTTCTGAAGCTACTACTGCTTTGTTATCTTAACTGTGTGCTTAGGGTGATTGTCTTATTGGAAGGTGAACCTTCAAAAAAGTCTGAGGTCCAGAGCACTCTGGAAGAGGTTTTCATCTAGAATATCTCTGTACTGCGTTAATCTTTTTTTTTCTTTAATTACAGCCATTCTCATCATACCATGAAATCTTATTTCACATAGTCTTGGAGTCCTTCATGTGTTTTTTTGCTATTATACCTCTTGCACTAAGGAAAGGCTTCCATTGGCACACTCTGCTATAAAGCCCCAATTGATGCAGGGCTGGAATTGACTTTGTGGAACTTTTTCATATCTCACTTCTGCACCTCTGAAGCTCAGCCACACTAATATTGGGGTTCAAGGAATAGTTGTGATCATCCCAAACTTCTTTCATTTAAGATTTATTGAGGCCACTGTGCTCTTAGTACCTTGAGTACAACAGACATTCTTTTGTTACCTTGACCTGATCTGTGCCTTGCCACAATTCTGTCTCCTTGGGCAGTCCTTAGCCCTCATTATTCTCATGTGTGCTAACATGCACTGTAAGCTCTTACTTAGGAAGGTGTATCCTTTTCCTTATAAAGTCCAATACAGCTGGACTCCAATGGAAGAGTAGAACCATCTCAAGGAGGATCAGAAGGAAATGGACAGCTTGTGAGTTAAATATGAGTGTCACAGCAAAGGGTCTGAGTACTTATGACCATGTGATATTTCAGTTTTTCTTGTTTAATAGATATCTACATTTCTGGTTTTTATCTGTCAAGATGAGGTGCAGAGTAAACTTTTTTTGATCTTACCAATTTCCTGCACAGAAACAAAGATACAAATTTTTACAGGTCTTTTAAATGTCTTTTTTATATATGAAAGTGAGACGATTGTATAATGTTTGCTGCCTATATTTTTGTCAATAGAGATTTCTTTGTTGAAAAAAAAAAGGGTCTGAATACTTTCTGTACCCACTGTGTCATTGCAGTTAATATACCACCCTTTATAGAAATGAGGCATACTGTATTATATGCATATATTCTACATGCCTATTCTGTATGAACATTGACATGGATTATTTTCAAATGCTCCAAGAATGAGCTTGTGTGTGTCCTGTTGTTTCTATGAAGTCCTTCATTGAAATAGGGAAATATTTGTACGAAAACTGATATGTTTTTAAGTCCAACCTGCAAAAAACAACTCCAAGAGCTATTTTTGTGTATACTGCACATGGCCACAAAATATAGCCATGTGCATGGGCCTTAGACATTTATATACAATTACATAAATAGATACATTATACACATATTGACACATAACACCCATATATAAAGACATTACATGTTGAATACTTATATGAACATGTCACATATATACTGTATACATGATAAACTCACATGTATATTCATGTAGGGTAGTAAAAAACATATCCACTTACCTGGCATACAAATGCATGAGGTCATACTAGAAGCTCAGGACATCTTGGATGGCAAAAGGTGAGCCGTTCACTTTCTGCTTCTGCCAAGTCGCTGCTGATAGAGACACAAACTCCTGTGCATAATATGAACAGGTGAGAAGGATTTAGGATCAGCAGAGATTGTACAGGAGAGGAAATATAGGGCAGTGATCCTCCTAAGTAGATGCTATGGATGCACCTGCAGGGCATAGATGCCTCCTGTACTCAACAATACGCATTTCAAAGACTCACATACAGCTGTTTTCTTTTTGGATGGTCACAGCCCTAGACTGAATTGTGCTCCCCAATTTGAATGGTCCCTGTTGTCCCAGCCCTGCCGAAAACATTGACCACTGTTTGCCACTTGACTGCTTGCTCCTCTTTTGTAGCATCCCCTAACTCTGCTATTACATTATTGCATTAGTTGCAATAAAAAAAAAAACCTGAGGACCCTTACACTACTTCAGTCCCAAACAACATCCATTTTAGTGCATAGTTTCTGCCACTTCAGGTGCTACCTAGTGTCCCCTTGCCTGCTGATAGACATGCATTCATCATTTACTGTACATTCTATTGTTTTGTTACAAATACCAGGTAGGAAGGAGGTAATAGTTGCCATTTATAGGCCAAAAAACACTTCCAGATTATTGTGTTGGAGGGCCCAGGCAGTCAAAGTGCCTGCAATCCCACTCAGACAGTTCAGTTCCAATAAATGTAATTTTGATAGTGTGATAGTGGTCTCTCAGCAGTAACCACAGCCAGTTATCAATATTATTGAGTGCAGTCATCATTAAATATAATTTATATAGTGTTGCCAGTCTGGCAACCAGAAATTACTGCCATATCAGGCCAAAATCAAATATATTTTTAGTGTGTAGTTGCTGCTACTTCAAAATGGTAACCATGGTAACCATGAGTGCATGTTTAGTGTTTCCTTCAAGGCAGGTTGAAGGAAATTGTTGCCATGTACAGACCAGTTTATTATGTAGTTGTTGACAGTTTGAGTAACATAATGTGTGGAAAGCAGAAGGGCCCAAAAAACAAAAGCAAGACCCCGGACATGTAATACAAATATAAGACATGGACTGTTGCAGTGGTAAATGTAAGGTAGTAGTAGTAAGCAGCAGTAGTAGCAGCTGTAGTAGCCACAGCTTCCCCTGTCTTCAAAAACATTATAAAAGAGGAAAATAATGTGGATGAGATTGTAGACTGGATGACTCACTCTTCCTCTCAGTCACAAGAGAATAATTGTCTTCTGAGTAAGAATACAATTCCATATGGATAGGATCAGGGTTCTCAGCACTCAGGAAGAATACATTATATATAGCACTGATTGTATGATTCACAAACCTTGAAGCCATGAGTCAGAAAAGCAGGCCTCATGCAACTTCTTCTTTCAGGTCCAGTAAAGTCTGTCATCTTGGTCTTCTGCTGGTGTACAAAACATCAGCTTTAGGGGCGGAGCCTGGCCGCGAACAGAGATGGACGCGTGAGACTTCAGCTCCACACAGATTCTGGCTAAACTAGCCTGATAGCACTGAAAGAGAATCGGAACCATGGTCAAATATGGAGGTAGCAGCTCCAGACAGCACCAGGCACCGTCAGAACCTTCTAAGAACCAGTCAGACCTCAATCAGTTTCTTTTCAAGAAGCTCCGAACTCCGCCGGGAAGCAAGGCCAAGATGGCGGCGAGGCGCGAGGAGCTAGAAGAAGCGGAGGAGGATTCGGAGGCAGGGAGGCAGGCCAAGAGGTGAGCGGAGAGGAGGAGATAGCTCCGGTCTCACGGAATTTTATCAAACAGACATTATATAAAGCCCAGTAGCAAAAGAACTCTCTGACATTAAAGACGATCTGCGTCACATTGGCGGGCGAATAGAACAGATAGAGCAAACTCAGAGTGCACTCCTTGATTTTGGCAAAGGGGTTAAAAATACACTGAGGAGACACACAGAGCAGATAAACTGGGCTCACCTGTGGTTGGAAGACCAGGAGAATAGAAGCCAAAGAAAGAACATCCGGCTCAGAGGGGTCCCAGAATCAGTGGCACACGAGGCTAAACCTAAAATGGCGGAGGCAGTTTTTGCAAGGAAGCGAGTCGCGTCAGAATAGAAAGAATACACAGGGCCTTGCGACCGAAACCAAAGAATACAGACCCTCCCAGAGATGTAATTTGTGGACTGCTAGCATACACAGATGCAGCTGCCATTTTGAGAGGGGCAAGGGAGGCTAACGAAGTAAAATTTGAAGGCGCTAAGTCACAAGTGTTTCAAGATATCTCACCATCCACTCTGATTAAGAGGAAAGCTGTAAAACCGTTCACGGATGAACTGAGAGCTAAAAATATACGCTTTAAATGGCTATACCCGTTTGGCATTCTCATCATGGGAGAAGAGGGATCGATTACTGTTAAAACGCCAGAAGACATGGAAGCGGCGTGTGAAGCGCTACATCTCCCGAAGCTGAAGATCCCCTCTTGGTTGCCGCTGCCATCGTCCCCATCTCTACCGGCACTGCCAGCGGTAGAAACCTGGTATAAGAAGGGTCCCACTAAAGCAGCAAGAATGAAGCAGGAGAGACAAGACGCAAGGGTAGCGAGTGAGCCCACCTGATGAGATAAGAGGACTTTGTCTGCTTACCATTACAAGGTTACAGGATATGTGAGTAGCCCATGTAAAAGGGCATAGGTATGGACTCTAACATGTTTCACAAGTGATTTATATACCATGGTTCTAGACAATTATTTACTTTTGGGTAGAGTAAATAAGACCCAAGTTTTCTTTCCTTTCCTTTTCTTCCTTTTGTCTGTACTGTTGGATGGAGATGAGGAACCATATGCATTATTCCCCCCCTCCCCCAAACCTGCCTCCCCCCCCTTTATCTTTCTACTCTTCTACCATTACCCTTGCCTCCCCCACCACCCCAGATAACCTCTCCCCATCTCCTTTCAGCCCCCCCACCCTCTCCTCTCCTAAGATCTCCCTACCCCCCTCCTCCCCCCCCCACTTGATTATATATTCTTGAGATAAGAACATCATCTTAACGAGTATTAATTTCCTCTTCATAGCTGTGCTATGGCACTTCTCAGCGTCCAGGGGGGTCAGTATAGCTGTTAGCAAAAACACGCCTTTTACACTATCTGCAGAGCTTGGCGCCCCCTATGGATGTTTTCTTTTCATAAAAGGAAAAATTGGCAACCAGATGATCTCCATAGCAAATCTGTATGCTCCTAACACAGAACAAACCCAATGGTTGATTGAGGCCTTAAACAGGTTTGAACTATTTAGAGAAGGGTTAAGTGTGGTAGGGGGAGACCTAAATGTGAGCATCAACCCGGTGTTAGACACTACAGGTCCTCACCATATAGCTAATAAAAGGCTAAAAGCCCTGTCAGGGACATTAACTAGACTACAACTTCTAGACACATGGCGGTTACTCAGTGGGGAACATACTGTTGTCCGATCATGCACCTGTGTTTTGTTCTATTAATATACCGGGCCTGACAAAAGGTGACTGGAGGTGGACCTTTAACCATAACAGACCCACAACAATTCATGCAAATTAAAAACAGGTTGGAAGAGTACTTTCAGAGGCACAAAGAGGACAATATGACCCCGACATTACTCTGGGAGGCACACAAAACTGCACTACGGGGAGAATTCATTTCTTTAGGGGCTTACGTTAAGAAAAAGTGGACTAGCCTGACGAATGACATGCTAGCAAAAACATCCTCACTAGAAAGGCAGCACAAAAAATCAAAAAACCAAGAGACACTAGCAGAACTTACAAAGCCGAGACAGGAAGTCAGGAATATACTTAATGTTAAAGCAGCCAAACTAATATTAGCAACAAAAAGTTAATTTTATGCTCATGTAGATAGAGGGGGAAGACTGATGTCTCAGTGGGTCAAGAAGCAAAATGAAAAGGCATATATGGCTGAGATCAAGACAGCGGAGGGAACGAAGACACAAGATACAAACTGGATAGCGAGCACCTTCAGGGAATTTTATGAGAACCTATATAATCTTTCCCCGTCTTTAGAGGCACCTGAGGTAAGAGAGATCGATAAGTTCCTAGAGAAAACTAAAGTCCCGACCAGGTCTGCAGACGATCAGGAGAAGCTACGGGCTCCCTTCACAGCAGAAGAGCTAAGGAAAGTGCTGCTTTCAATCCCAGGGGGGAAAGCACCAGGTCCTGACGGGATCCCAATTATTTATTATAAGAAACTCCAGGCCCTGCTAGTACCCCACTTTGTGTCTGTATGTAATAGTCTAATGGAAGGAGGCGCTCTTCCGAGACAATCCCTGGAGGCGCATATCTCTGTAATACATAAAGAAGGGAAGGACCCTGGAGTATGTGGCAACTACAGGCCTATCTCCCTGCTCAATACGGATGTAAAGTGGTGGGCCAAAGCCATGGCAGCCAGATTAAGAGAGTTACTCCCCAAGTTGATATCTCAGGAGCAGACGGGCTTCGTACAAGGCAGACAGGGACATGAGAACACATGCAGGACCATTCGCTTGGTGGAGTATGCAAAGCAATATAATATCCCCCTGGTGCTGATAGGAACTGGCGCTGAAAAAGCGTTCAATAGAGTTAACTGGACATATATGCGTAGAGTACTGGAGGCCTTTCATTTCCCGACAGAATTCATTAGAGGGGTCTTCTCCCTGTACACTTCACTGAGTGCTTATGTTAAAGTCAACGGTATGTTGTCTAAACCCTTTGAGATTACGAATGGGACGAGACAGGGGTGTCCCCTGTCACCTTACTTGTTCATTTTAGTAATGGAAACCCTGCTTAGAAATATACATAATACACAAGAAATTGTGGGAGTGGAAGTGGGCGGATATCAGCACAAGTCGGCAGCCTTTGCTGACGACCTGCTAATATTCACTACGAACCCAGAGGTGTCTCTGCCAGTGCTGACTGGGGTGTTTGAGGAGTTTGGTAAGCTCTCCTTCTTTAAGATAAATTAAGGGAAATCAGAAATGTTAAATATTACACTTCCCCAGCACAAGGTAGAAATCCTCAAAAAGGTGTCCCCACTGCAGTGGCCTAGGGAGTTTATAAAATATCTGGGTATGAAGCTTCCAGCAAATCTAGCTAATATCTATGACCTGAACTATAAGCCTCTTCTAGCCACAATCGAAAACCAATTAGCTAACTTGCAGATTCCCCTTCTTTCATGGTTTGGCTGAAAGAATCTGTTACAAACCTATATTGTCCCTAAAATTACGTATCTTCTACAAGTAGCCCCGATCAAAATAAAGACGGCCTACTTCACTAAGATACAAAGGCTCTTTACTAGGTTCCTCTGGGATAGAGGCAGACCACGCTACCAACAACTCTCACAAAGGCAACAGGACGGAGGAATCAACATGCCCAACATGATTCACTATTACAGAACGATAAATAGATGGGCTGAACTGCTTTCCCCCCTTTGTAGGAGTCTTTATCTAGACCTGGAAAGATCACAGCTAACGGTGAACAATCAGTTACTCCTCTGGGGAGTAGATAACTTGAGGGCTAAGGAGGGTAGGCAAGGAATTCTGATTCAAGGTCCTATTGAGGTTTCACAAAATTTGCAGAAAACTAGACCACTGGTACAAGGTCTTTCTTCCCTTACACCTGCATCTCTCATGCCTTACCTTACAGACAATAGGCATCACCCGGCTCCCTCTTTCTGGGATAAGCTGAGAGGAAGCACACTCAGAGACATCTTAACAATAGATAAGGACATTGAGGAAACAGTGGCCCAAATAAGTTCTGAATGTAATGTTGCGGACTTCCTCCAGAAACACACGATAAAGTGGATAGTGACCGCCCTTAGGGAAACTTTCCAACCTTTCCAGACGATGACACAATTGGAAGATTATATCTCCAGGAACATGCCCTTAAAAGGGAGAGTAGCCTGGATTCGACGCACGATGGCCTCAGGGTCTCAAAATAGGAAACCAAAATTTATTCAACAGTGGGAACAGGAACTAGGCAAAGAGTTTACAGAGTTAGACGCAAAGCACATTCTGGGTAACTCCTTGGGATTCTCTAGATGTGTCAGAATCCAACAGAATTCTTTTAAACTACTTTCCAGGTGGTACAAAACTCCAAGTTTCTTGCATAAGATTAACCCTGAGATGTCATCGGTATGCTGAAGATGTAAAAGAGGGGAGGGCTCAAACATACATATATGGTGGGAGTGTTCTCTCATAAAGGAATTCTGGGAGACAATACTAAAAGAAGTAGAAGACATTTGTAGTCTGTGCGTACCTAGAGACCCATGCCTAACCCTATTGTGGTGGCCGAAGGAGCTCTTCAAGCCAAGAAGAGAGAATCTCCCCACACAGCTTTTGATGGCAGCCAGACTATTAATTCCAGCATTTTGGAAACAAGATAAAGCCCCCTCCCTAGAAATTTGGAAAAACAAAGTAGATGAAATCTTCCGCTTAGAGGAACTAGTGGCTTGGGCCAGGGGTAATAGAGAAAAGTTTTTGAAGATCTGGAGCCCATGGAGAGCGTATATACGAGCTAATGTATGAAATGACGAGAGACATAATTCCCATTCCCATTCCCCTCCCTCCTCCCTCCCTGTCTGACCAACCCCCCCCCCCACTCCTGCCCAGGAGGAACACCTCCCCCCCCCACAGTAGCACTGTAACCATAACGTGACAGATCAAGTTCTTGAGTGTTCATGGTTTCTTTTGTTACTATTTTGTTATTGTTATTATTTTTATTTAATAATAGGAATTTATGTTATCAGATTCCATTAGCTAGGCCACGGACAAACTGAGATTCTTGGGGCCGCGAGTGTGGGCCACTCAGAACAGGTGATAATTCAGCCACAAATCAGATGACTAGTCTAGAACTTATCTTCCTTAATTTCAAAACTTGATATATAAGTAGGCAGATACACGATGCTTTAAAATCGACTACTGGGAGGCTGACCGAATAAAGCCATCTATCTATTTATTTATTGTAGCTAGATTGTAAATGCTGTCTTATGTAGTTATAATAATAGGAAGCATTACCTGTTCAAGGCTGTAATACAGATTTTATATATGCTTAGGGCTGCGTCCCGGAACGCCAATGGCTGTAAACTAAAAAGTTAATCTTTTGGTAACAAGTTTTTATAGCTGATGGAATGTAACACGCTACCTGTTTGTCAACTTTTGTCAAAACTCAATAAAGAAAGTTTTAAAACAAAACATCAGCTTTGAAAGTACCGGTATCTAAGACTGTCTAGCAGGAATTCCCATAGCGGTTAGGATTCCTGGTTTTCACCCAGGCAGCCCGGATTCGACTCCCGGCATGGGAAAGAATCTTTTGAGATGAAATGAGTAAACTTAGAGACAAATCTAAAGACATGGAAAAAGATTGTAACAGCTTGGTCAACCAGATGAAAGATATGAGAAAGGAGATGGAGCTGAATAAACAGATTAATAAAAAATAACAAGTTAAAATAATAGACCTGGAAGATAGATCTAGAAGAAGTAATATTCGTATAGTTGGTATTCCAGAGGAGGAAAATGGTAGAGATCTATTGCAGATTATTCAGAAAGGGCTAATTGAGACCTTTGGAGTGAAAAGAGCTCATCGCATTTCCCTGCCTAACCCCCCCCCCCCCCCCGGTGCTCCCCCTAGGGCAGTGTTGGCGAAATTGATTAATTCCCAAGATAGGGATAAGAAAAAGGCTTGCTGAGGCACAATTTCAATATGCATTATTATTCCCCTTTAAATTACGTGTTATCTATAAAGATAAAGCACACTTTTTCTCCTCACCAGAGGAGGCAGGAAAATGGTTAGATCAAGAGGGCTTGAAATAAATTATAGGTGGGTGAACCCCTCCGATATGACTAATACTATGCTGGATACTGGAAATCTATTATGAAGTAATAATGTGGGCAGTGGAGGGAGGGGGGTTGGATGGCGTTAGGAGAAATGGTTGAGACCCGGATTAGGAGGTACGGAATCGGGTCATTGGGGGAAGGGGTTCGCTGGGGTTGTTTTTTTTTTCCCCCGATGTATAAAAAGAAATGGAATCTGAGGTCAAAATAATAACAAGGAATATTAGAGGGTCCAACAAGAAAATTAAAAGATGTCAGATATTTTACATTATTAATAAACACCAGCCAGCAATTGTTTCTTTGACTGAGACTTACCTGATGGAAGAACATGTTAGTAGATTTAGGAAAAATTGGATAGGGGAGGAATACCACACATTTGGCACTATTTTTTCTAGAGGGGTGTCAGTTCTTATACATAGGAATATTGACTTTAAAGTAGAAAAATATCGTATTGACAAAGAGGGTAGGTTCATTTTTCTTCATGGTATTCTGAAAGGAAGTAAAATCACTATGGTATTTATCTATTTTCCCCCACCAGCATCTCTGGAGGTGATCCATTCCTTATTGAGGTTTCTCGAAACCATCGACGAGGCCCCTCTGATGATAATGGGAGACTTCAACTTGGTGATGGATGAGTATAAAGATCGATTTAATGTGTCTCACGGGTTGCAACCTTCTTTAAATAAAAAGAGTAAGCTCGGTCATTTATGTGAAAGTCTGGGATGGGTGGACGTGTGGCGTTCACTCTATGGAAATAAAAGAGCATATTCATGTATGATTAAGACATACCAATCACTATCCAGAATTGATCTTTGTTTAGTGAATAGAGAATTTTTTAGGTTGATTAGGAAAATGGTATATGAAGATATAGTGGTCTCTGACCACGCTCTAGTTATGATCATTCTCAAAAACCAAGAAAGGGGGTATAGTTGGTTTAAACTTAACCCATATTGGATCACGATATTGGAGCCTAAATTTTATATGGTTGGGGAAATGGAATGGTTTTGGAATAGAAACCTGGGAACATCGGACTTGTTAATGATGTGGGACGCCTTTAAATTACACATAAAAGGAATATACTCTAAACATTTCAAACAAGCAAAACTTATATTTGGTAGAGAAGAGCAAAAGTGGAAGGAGGAATTGCGAAAAGCAGAGCAGGAATTATTGGAGTCTCCATCGGAGAATGCTAGGGGGAAAGCAATTAATTGCAGGGAAGCTCTTAGAAATTTTTTAACACAGAAAGCGCAACATAAGGTTTTGTTTAGGGACCAAAAGCAATTTATAGAACAGGGGAAATCTGGTAAAACTTTTGCAAGGATGGTATAGAACAACAGGAACAATAATGTAATAGCGGCACTTACCGACAAGGAAGGGAAAGTTAACAGGGAACCATCTGAAATTTTAAAGATTCTTAGCACTTTTTATGGAGAATTATATCAATCCAAAACCCCAGCAATGAAGGGGGGAATTAAGAAATACTTGAGCAACATAAAGGGTCCCAGGATCACTCAGGAGGATAGGGAAAATTGGATGCTCTGATTCTCCTTTGGGAAAGATACCTCCCCAGGTTCAGATGGCATTCCATTCGCTCTTTACAAGAAATATCATAGTGTCCTAATTCCTAAGTTGGAGATGGTCTTCAGAGAAATATTAAAAAGAGGGACTGTATCTGGCTCAATGGCAGAGGCAGGCATTGTATTGATACCAAAACAGGGAAAGGATCCTCTGGATGCAACCTCTTACCGCCTGATCTCACTGCTTAATACCGATGTAAAAATCCTGGCAAAGGTTCTGGCGATGAGATTGCAACGGGTGATTAAAGATATAATACATCAAGACCAAAACGGGTTTATTCCTGGCAGATGTACGGGAGACTGCATCCAGAGGTTGTACTCAGTCATTGAGTTGGGGGAGGGGGGGCTCCGCTCCATCCTGTCATTGGATGCTGTTAAGGCCTTTGATAGGGTGGAGTGGGGCTTCCTCTGGGAAACCCTTGAAAGGTTTGGAGTGGGACCAGTGTTCATCAAATATATAAAATGTATGTATAGTGCTCCAGTAGCCAGGGTAAGAGCAGTAGGGAAAGAATCGGAGGTTTTTTCCCTATCACGTGGGACTAGAAAGGGGTGCCCCCTTTCCCCCCTCCTTTTTGCCATCTACATAGAACCATTGGCCATCAAGATCAGAAGTGAGGAGCGTATACAGGCGGGTGGATGTGGGGACTCCAAAGACAAAATCTGCCTATACGCGGATGATCTGGTCTTATATGTGAGGAATTCTCCAATTTCGATCCAAAGGGCCATACAGGTAGTGGAGGAATTTGGCAGTTTATCGGGGCTCGAAATTAATTGGAGCAAATCTGTTATTTTACCTTTAGATCAGGAAACCAAGGAATGGGCTAAGGGGAACTGTGATATTTTGTGTAAAGAAAAATTCCGATATTTGGGGATTGAAGTCTCCGGGAATATTTCGGAATTTTATAAGCGGAACCTGCAACCATTGATTGGACTGGTAAGGGGAAAAATTAACTGTTGGAGTAAACTACCACTCTCCCAGGCAGATAGAATTGAGATTGTAAAGATGATTTTGCTGCCCCAAGTTTTGTACACCTTGTCATCATCCCCTGTATGGATAGAAGAATCCTATTTTAAGTTGATGGAATCCATCTTGAACGAATTAATCTGGGGCCGAAGAAAAGTGAGAATGAAAATGCAGTTTTTGTATAGCCCAGTAGGAGAAGGAGGGTTGGGGATCCCCTTTTTTAGAGGATATTTTTTGGCCTCACAAATAGCGCGCTTAGCAAAATGGAAAGAAACACACTGGCTTAATAAGCTAGTGTTTAGCTCGGAGGGTAAGGAGCTTGGAAAGCATTTTAAAAAATCCTAAACATTACAGGTTTTATAGAAGAGTCTCCCATCTGGTTCAATGAGACCCCGGGGGAAACTGATAAAGTACTGGACAGGATATTTTGGGGGAAACTAGGAGTGAGATATGTAGCACAAGTATGGAAGGATAATAAGATTAAATCACTTAGCTCACTACAAGAGATATATGGGATAAGAGAGATTGACTGGATATGATATTTCCAACTGTCACATGCACTAAAAGGGTGCACATAAGAAATATATATATATATATAGAAACACACGCTGGTCTAAATTTGGTGATGATGGGAGGGACAAATCGTAATACTATACACAGAGTGGACCATGCACAACCACCAAAACAAGGTAAATGTCAGCACACAAAGCAAGCTATAAAATATTCAAAGAGAAAAAGAGGTGTGCCAATAGACAAAATTATGTAAAAAAGTGATAAATCTTTATTTCATCAATAGAAAAACTCCATCAAGGCATGAAGGACAAGTTAAAAACAATTAAAAAACATAGATGAGTTAAAATGTTTGGCACACACCTCCTCCATACAGTGGAACCTGGTCCCTAGTATGATACAAGTACAATAGAAGGATGAATAAGGCCCAAACTGTCTAATGACCCTGAACAGATAAAGATAAATCTGCCATAACAATCATAGTGCGGCTATAGGATAAATGGGTAAGTATACATTACGAGTCAGTGGTCAGCAGGCAGGCATCAGTACAATAAGTCAACAGGGAGGCTCAGCAGTAGTGGAGGACGTGGAGGACTCCCCACACGTTCCGTCTCCCAAGTGGAGACTTCCTCAGGGGTGAAATGTGATTCTCATTTAGTGGTATTTAGAACCTGTAGAATGTGCTTGGTGTCTCTTAAGTATGTTGGCAATTTTTGAACAAAGGGTTGCAAGAGGTGGTCCAATCTGTCGGAATATGTGGACCACCTCTTGCAACCCAAAAAATATTCAAAAATATTATAGCGTATTGTACCGTATTGTAACAATGGAAAATCCTTATAGAAGATAAGACAATTGAACACTTGTTGTCCAAAATTCCCAAACTCATTTTTACCAAAGCAAAAAACTGAGGGAATCTGATTGCACCTACTACGCAGAAAAAGTTACCTGAATCTCAGAAGACATCAATACATAATCAGATGACAAAAAATAGGGTTCTCCAACATCAAGCCAGTTTTTAGCCATGCCGTTAGTTAGTTAGATGTAATGCTTGTAAAAAGATCAAAATTTATAAAACGCCAACAAAGCTCTTTGCAGTGGCGTAACTAGGAGAGACAGGGCCCCCTAGCAGGCTACTGCATGGGGCCCCCCTTCCCACTTAAAAAACATACATATTAGTAAACTCACACATATAAATACAGTCACGTGCATAAACACACACATACAGTGCCATATGCAACATACTCACATACAGTGTATACAGACACCATATACACATCACAGATACTGCATATATACATATTATGCTGGACAATGTGCAGTACAATATACCGTATATTCCGGCGTTTAAGACGACTTTTGAAGACAGAAAAATCTTCTGTCTTCTCTGGGGTCGTCTTATACGCCGGTAATCGCGACCGCCCGCCGTGTATTCATGGCGGCGGTCGGGTCGCGCTGCATGGAGAGGGCTCACGGGCTGAGCCCTCTCCATAGCCGGTAAGTCTTTGCTGCATATTGCAGCAAAGGCTTACCAGTAACACCCGCGATCGGCACTAGCACCGATCGCTGGTGTTTTCACAGCGTTGGCTGCCGGCAGCCTCAAAAAGATAGCGGCGCATGGGCGCCGCCATCTTACCTGGGATCGCCGCTCCCCGTGACGTCATCGGGGGGGGGGGGGCGGCGATCCGTCTCCATGGTAGCCTCGGTAGCTGATAGCACATTGTAATGAATGAGGAAAATCCCCACTGTAGTATGGCAGTATATGGTAGGATCGATCAGACAACCTAGGGTTAAAGTACCCTGGGGAGTCTGAAAAATAGTATAAATTAAAATAAAAAAAGTTAAAAAAAAAAATTATAATAAAAAAACCTAAAATTTCAAATCACCCCCCTTTCCCTAGAACTGACATAAATATAAATAAACAGTAAAAATCATAAACACATCAGGTATCGACGCGTCCGAAAATGCCCTATCTATCAAAATATGATAACGGTTTTTCAATGCGTTTAACCCTGTAATGGAAAATAGCGCCCCAAAGTCGAAAACGGCACTTTTTTGCCATTTTGAAAAATATAAAAAAATCTATAAAAAGTGATCAAAAGTTTGTACAGTCCTAAAAATGATATAATTGAAAATATTATCAAATTTTGCAAAAAATGACACCACCCACAACTCCGTACACCAAAGTATTAAAAAGTTATTAGCGCCAGAAGTTGGCAAAATCAAAAAAATTATTTTTGTACAGGAGGTTTTCATTTTTGTAAATGTATGAAAACATTATAAAACCTATACAAATTTGGTATCCCCTTAATCGTACCGACCCAAAGAATAAAGTAGACATGTCATTTTGGGCGCTCAGTGAAAGACGTAATATCCAAGCCCACAAGAAAATGGCGCACATGCATTTTTTCACCATTTTCATTGCATTTGGAATTTTTTTCCCGCTTCTGAGTACATGGCATGGAATATTTAATAAAATAAAAATTTAAGGTACAGTATGGTAACATTTACAGTAAAATGGACGATGGTAATGTTGTTGTTGTATGCCTTATGTTTATGAGCGACAGTTTTCCTGCTATATACCTGCATGTCATAAGAATTTAAATTAAAAAAAGGACCATGTTAAATTCAAATCTGTTTTTTTTAAAATTTTTACCGGTGTTTTGTATGCGTTGGAAAAGGGGTAGTCTTATACGGCGAATATATATCTTAAACTCTATATTTTAAACAGGAAAGTAGGGGTGTCCTGCCCCCACTTCACGTACCCCCGGGGTCTATGCGGAGCTCGACAGGCAGTTAAACGCCTTCCTACAGTTCAACAAATGAGACTGGTTGAAAGTCCGTAGCTTTATTAAACTGATGTAGGATTAGGGTGAAACTGAAGAAAAACAGGAATGTACAATCTATTAGAATAGTACAATAATATAACAGGAGCATGTTACATACATTACATTAGCATATAACAAGAAACAAGCTGATACATATACAGTCTGGGACCAAACATGGCGGACCATGAGGTTGGGCCTATCTGTGCAATTACAGTGCAATTACAGATCTATACATTACATCATATAAGAGACTTTATACATAGTGGTCCTATAACTGCTAGTAGCTAGAGATTCCTATAGACAGTCTCCTTACCGGCTATACTACAACAAGGGTTAAGATGGTTGAATATAGGTCTTCTCTCTGTGTAGACATGAAGGGAACTGCCCTTCTCCTACCCACAATCCTTTGTATCTGCTAGTGGGTGGGGAAAACAGAATGTAAGTAGTTATTAACTTTGGCCATTAGATGGCGCCTGCAAATAAACATCTGTTACATAATGGACAAATTATGAACATCTTTTAACCTGCATAACATTTGCCAGTGGGCAGCACACTCCCCGCCTGGCGTCAATCGATGCCACCATAAGAGTCCTCAGATGACAGCAATAACATTAGTTCAGTTACTGGTCTGAAGAACATTTTGCAGAGGTGCCAGCCTTTACACTCCTTAACATTAGCAAGCTTGGTATTTTTGAAAGAACGAGCTATGTGGGTTAAGAAAGTGATGGCACGAACAAGTGATTTCCAGGTTGAGAACCTGCTGAATCGGTGAGACTTAAGGTAATTGTCTGAAGTTACTGTGTGTAGTGTCGATACCTTGGGACGGATTTCTGCATCCTTGTCAGCATCCACAAGTTCAAATGTTTTAAGATCCGTAGTGCCGTGTTCTGAGCTGTATAGAAAGGCAGGACCTGTAAACCATGTAGTGTCTTTAAGGCGGTTGGCAGCAACAGATCTAGTTGCTTGGTCTGCAGGATTTTGATCAGTAGGAACAAAATTCCACTGTTTTGGCAAAGTTGACCTCCTGATTCGTAGAACCCTGTTGTTGACATACACGTAGAAGCGCCGACTTTCGTTGTAGATATATCCCAAGACTACCTTGCTGTCTGTGTAAAACACAGCATCTTTGATCTCCAAATGCATCTCTGTTGCGATCATCTCAGCTAGCTCAACTGCTAATACTGCAGCACAAAGTTCTAGTCTCGGTATAGTGTGCTCAGGGAGTGGTGCAAGTTTTGCTTTGCCCATGACGAATCCTATATGACATTGTCCTTTAATGTCTACTGTTTTAAGATAGGCCACAGCAGCAATGGCTTTGATAGAAGCATCAGAAAACACATAAAGTCTTTGTAGCTGAACCTCTGTAGATGGCACAGGGGCATATGAGCGTGCAACATGTAGATGAGAGAGATTTGTTAGAGAATCCTTCCACTCTACCCACAGTGCTTTCTTTTCATTGGGAAGTTGTTCATCCCAGTCAGAGGCATCATGAGTCAAATCTCTAAGTATTGCTTTACCTTGGATGGTAACAGGAGCTGCAAACCCTAAAGGATCATACAAGCTGTTTATAGCAGATAGTACTCCTCTCCGAGTAAAGGGTTTCTCTTCCTTGCTGACTTGGAAGGTAAAGGTGTCAGACTTTAAGTCCCAGAGCAGTCCAAGACTACGTTGCATTGGAAAAGTGTCAGTACTTAAGTCCTTTAAGTCATTGCTGTAATCATGAGAAGGAAATGCTTCCATCAATTTTTTGCTGTTGGAGGCAATTTTATGGAGTCTCAGGTTTGAATTAGCAAGCATTTCTTGAGCTCTCTTAAGAAGGCTGATTGCAGACTCATTTGTAGGTAGCGATTTTAAACAGTCATCCACATAAAAGTCCTTTTTGACAAACTGTGTAACGTCTGAACCATATTCTTTCTCACCCTCCCTGGCTGAATGTTTAAGTCCATATATAGCCACTGATGGGGAAGGGCTGTTACCAAAGATGTGCACGCGCATGCGATACTCGATGGGTTCCTCCAAGGGGTTGTTGTCCTTGAACCAAAAGAACCTAAGGAAATTTCGGTGTTCCTCTTTAACAAGAAAGCAGTGGAACATTTGTTGGATGTCAGCCATAAATGCAACAGAGTCTCTGCGAAATCTGAGAAGCACTCCAAGGAGTCGGTTGTTGAGGTCTGGACCTGGCAGTAGGACATCATTTAAGGAAACACCCTCAAATTTGGCACTAGAGTCAAATACTACTCTTATCTGTCCTGGTTTCTTTGGGTGGTAAACTCCAAATATAGGTAGATACCAGCATTCCTCTGAATCCTTTAAGGTTGGAGCTATCTCTGCATGGGAGTTCTCAAACACTCTTTCCATAAATTTAAAGAAGTGGTCTTTCATATCAGGCTTTTTCTGAAGATTCCTTCTAAGGGAAGCAAAGCGTTTACAAACTTGTTCTCGATTGTTAGGCAAACACTGCCTTTTGGGTCTGAAGGGAAGAGGTGCTATCCAACTATTTGATTCATCTTTAACTATTCCTTGCTCCATTATTTCTAAGAACAGTCTATCCTCAAAGGACATTGCCAGTTGATTGTCTTCCTTTGTTCTCTGGAAGACTGTGCATCCTAAGTGGTCATGGTCACTAGTACAAGTATGGTTGCCACAAAGGTTGCTAGTGATATGACAGGGTAGAGGAATGCTGTGTGGAAGCTCTTTTATGAAGATGTTACTGTAACATGGTTGAAAGAGAGAAGGGCGTCCATTCTCTAATGTGCTGGTAAGCATGTTGTTCACCGAAGTGGGTCTGTGCACACCACCTATACAAACATCACCTACAATCACCCACCCTAGGTCAAGTTTCTGGGCAAATGGAGCATTGTGAGGACCATTAATTTGATGTCTAGGCTTGTGAACTTGCAAGATATCTCTTCCAAGGAGCAGAATTATCTGAGCTTGAGGATCTAACTTGGGTATGAGATGAGCTATATGCTTCAAATGGGGTTGGTGTTTTGCAACATCTGGTGTAGGGATTTCAGACCTGTTATCAGGGATCTGGTTACACTCGATTATGGTTGGTAAAGTCAGGCAGGTGCGACCATCTATAGACTCTATTGTGTACCCAGTAGCTCTTCTCCCCGCCGTCTCAACAGTGCCTGCACAAGTCTTTAGGGAGTAGGGAGAGCCGGGTCCCTTAATGTTGAAAATCTCAAAGAAAGTAGATCTAGCCAGAGATTTATTACTTTGGTCATCAAGAATGGCATATACTTTGAAGGCTTTGTCTTTGCAGTCCGTTGGGTAAACTCTGACAAGACAGATTTTTGAGCAGGACCTGCCACCTACAAGTCCTTTGCAGACCTCAGTGCATTGAGAAGTAACATCTGGTGTCTCTGTTTCAGTATTTCCCTCCTCTCCACCTTGTTCCTGGCCACTTTCTATATGAGACAAGGCCCACGGTGGTGGCCCAGGGTGTAAAGCTGAGTTGTGATCTGTGCTGTCACATTCTGTACATTTAACACTGACCTTACAGTCCTTTGCGAAGTGTGATGTTGCTAAGCAGCACTTGTAGCAGATTTTGTTGTCCCTGAGGAAAGCTTTGCGGTCCTCCATGGACTTCTCTCTAAAGCCTCTGCATTTCAGTAGGGAATGTGGCTTCTGGTGCAGGGGACACTGCTTACTTGGATCCGTGGATCTTCCATCCTGGTGGGAGGAGCTTGAAGGCCTGTAAGAATTACTTTTAGAAGAAACATTAGTTTTGTGAACTGCTACCGGAGTTTTATGTTGTTTAAGACCAGATGGAGTGGCACAGGATAGAGTAAAATCAAAACTGGGATCATTTCTGATTTTTGCTTGCTGAGTAATAAATTCCACAAATACACTGAAGGGTGGAAACTGTACATCATGGATTTCCTTATACTTAAAACCATGATTGACCCACTTCTCTTGTAGGTTGTGAGGAAGTTTTTGCACTATAGGGTTGACACCTCTGGCTGTGTCAAGAAATGCAAGTCCCTTTAAATCTCCTTCTGCTTTGGCAACCTGTAGTTCAGTTAACAGATCACTTAGTTCCCTAAGTTTTTGGTAGCCCTTGCTAGCTATTCTAGGGAAGTCATCAATTCTTTTGAATAATGAATTTTCTATAACCTCTGCTGAGCCATAACACTCATCAAGTCTATCCCAGATCATCTTTAAGCCTGTTTCTGGATAGTTTATGTTAATGGCTCTGATCCTCTTAGCATGCTCAGCAGATTCATCTCCAAGCCATTTCACCAGTAGATCTAGCTCTTCCCTAGAAGACAAGTCTAAGTCTCTTATAAGACTCTGGAATGAGGATCGCCAAGCCCTATAGTTCTCGGGGCGATCATTGAACTTTACAAGTCCTTTGGTGACAAGCTCACGTCTAGCAAAGAACTTAGCAAAGTCTATAGTGGCTTGGTTTGTGCTGAGACAGGTTGGCAAATGGTTGCCTTGGTGAGAGTGTGGTGTGTAGCCATACCTGTCAGAAGTCTCTGCTTTGGGTTTCACAGTGCCACACTGTCTGGGAGTGTAGTAACTTCCTGGATGCTGGGATGAAGCTTGGGTTCTCTGGTAGGCAGGGAAGTTGACTTGAGCCGTAGCATTCTCTTGCTTGCAGAAATGTGGTCTGAGGTCCGCTTCTTGACGTAAAATATGATGTCTTGGACTTGACTCGCAGTTGGTAACCTTTGTTTCATGTGTAGTCTGAGGAGTACACGCAGGATGTTGAAGGACATATTCTGAAGTGCGTTCTAGTGTATCCTGGGGTTCTTGTTCCAGATCAGGCATGCTACTGTGTCTGCTGGGCTCGCTGTGAGAGAACGCGGCTGCCTCTAAGATTTCTGCTTCCGCCATGGCAGCTGCGGCTTCCCTCTCAATTGTCAGCTTCTCGAGTGTAGCTTCCAGGCGTGCTCTTTCTAAGTCTAGAGAAGCCTGTTCTGCTTCTAAGGAAGCCTGTTGTCGTGCCCTCTCTGCTTCTAAGGAAGCCTGTTGTAATTTCAACTGCATCTCTTGTTCAGCAAAGGTAGCCCGTGTCCTCGCTGCTTCCGCTTTTGCGCGGGCGATGGCGGCTGCATTGCTAGTGGTAGATGCTTTTGAGGAACTGGCCCGTGATCTTGTCTTGATAGAAGACACTTGGCTTTGTGACATGCTTTGACCGTTTAGAGATTGCTGTGTTGCCTGTTTGCAGGTGACTGCGTAGACAGTAGCAGACCTCTGTGTAGTCTAAATCTTTCCCGCTTGTTTCCAGCAGCCGTTTCACTGTCCTGCCCCCACTTCACGTACCCCCGGGGTCTATGCGGAGCTCGACAGGCAGTTAAACGCCTTCCTACAGTTCAACAAATGAGACTGGTTGAAAGTCCGTAGCTTTATTAAACTGATGTAGGATTAGGGTGAAACTGAAGAAAAACAGGAATGTACAATCTATTAGAATAGTACAATAATATAACAGGAGCATGTTACATACATTACATTAGCATATAACAAGAAACAAGCTGATACATATACAGTCTGGGACCAAACATGGCGGACCATGAGGTTGGGCCTATCTGTGCAATTACAGTGCAATTACAGATCTATACATTACATCATATAAGAGACTTTATACATAGTGGTCCTATAACTGCTAGTAGCTAGAGATTCCTATAGACAGTCTCCTTACCGGCTATACTACAACAAGGGTTAAGATGGTTGAATATAGGTCTTCTCTCTGTGTAGACATGAAGGGAACTGCCCTTCTCCTACCCACAATCCTTTGTATCTGCTAGTGGGTGGGGAAAACAGAATGTAAGTAGTTATTAACTTTGGCCATTAGATGGCGCCTGCAAATAAACATCTGTTACATAATGGACAAATTATGAACATCTTTTAACCTGCATAACATTTGCCAGTGGGCAGCACAAGGGGGGTCGTCTTATACGCCGGAATATACGGTAGATATAATGGTGCACATCCTCCATTATTTATTGTGTCAGGTTGGATGACGGGGCCCCCTGACACTGCTGGCCCCATGGCGGCTGCTATGGCTGCTACCGCTGTAGTTACGCCCCTGGCTCTTTGGAACATTTAACAATCCACATGAGTATTCTATTCGGACCCATATAACATGCCTCACCAGTGGAGTCATGTACTGAATCATATGCCCATGCCATAAACTATATATAGGTCGTACAAAGAGAAGATTCTCAAAACCAATGAACAAGCATATCATAAATGTAAAAATCTAATTTGATTGCCACCACTTATTTGATGGTTCTAAGGCTTTTGCAATAGAAAAAGTTTACCGCAATTGGATAGGCGGAGATTACATTATCAATATGTCAAGAATGGAGAAAATGGATTAAATGGATACCCTAGCTCCAAAAGGGTTAAAGAGAACCCGTCATGCAAAATAACCCCCCTAATCTAAATATATTTTCATAAACTGCCATTAGAAAGCATTGCCTCTATCCCTTCATTGTCCCTCTACATGCCTGTAAACCTAAGCAATGAGGTCCTAAAGCTGTATGCAAATGACCTGTGAGATGTCCAATGAGTCATTAGCATATTCAAGCTGTCCACCTTATTCATGAGTGGGAGGTACAGCCACACCCCCATTGCTTGACTGACAGCCTCTACAATGATGTGATGTATAATGATGTGAGGTATAATGGTGTAATGTTTCCATGTGCTTGCTGCTGGCCACACCCCCTGCAGCCTGTGTGTGTGTATAGGAGAGATACCACAGCTCCAGGCAGCCATGTTATAGCAGAACATGTCAGGAACTTGTGTAGTTGATGTCTGTGTATTAGGAGCATGCAGCATGTCATCAGATACACTAACTATTCTTTACTATACATTACACATAGACATGTGCAGGGGGAGGAGAGGGGAGGGGTAACAGGGGTGACATCACTGCCTCTGACCATGTGACCAGCCTCATTTACATAATGAAGACAAGATGATTTTACAATTATTAATGTATGAATTGACTAGATAAAGACTGGGATGGGATCCTTGTGAGCTGCTCCAACAGGTAGAAGTGACAGGACTAGTGACATAGACCTGATGACAGGTGTCCTTTAAATCATGAAATTGAAACATTTCTGTGACTGGTGTGGGGAATTGCTCTGGTAGTTGACAGGTAGCAGTGCAGGAAGCAGTGACACACGCAGGTTTAAAAGTCCAACTTAAGTGTTTATTCACACTTGCAAAACAGAACACAAATTCAGCCTTGGTTTAGGCACATGCAAAAACATTACAAAAGTAATTCCTGCCCGGCTAGGCGCTGTCTAATACAATTGTCGGACCCTAGCTATCCGGGTACCAGGCTGCCTGGCACACGCTCTTGGCCAGCAGCAAGACAGGAGACCCTCAGTTACCTTTGCTGTGAGAATGCAATCTCGCTTTCAGCTCTCCAGGAAGGGCCTCTCCTACTGCTTCTGGCCTGCAGCCTAAATCAGGCCCTAACGAGGCCTGTGAACCGCACCTGTGGACTATACAAAAGCCCAGGACCGAAGCCCGGGTGGAGTAGGAGTCCCACTACCAGCCTACCCCTACTCCATAATAAGCAGGCCCAGTACGGACATTACAAATGTGTCTGTGTTAGCTAGGCCAACACAGACAAAACAGACTATTCCTGCTTATCATGTCTGCATTAACCCTTGGGTTACTGCAGACAAACCCAGGGCTTTTACCACCAGCATTTCATCTGCCTGTAGGACAGATAGCGGTTTTCCCACACAATACCTCTTACTTTCTCACATACCCTCCCCCTCAGTTCAGACCCACCGGGGCGAACTCCTGACATTAAGCAATGCGTTCGGGACAAGGCATCTGCATTGCCCTGTAGCTTCCCGGCTCTGTGCTCCACCGTAAAGCTGAAATTTTGGAGGGACAAGAACCACCTAGTGACCCTGGCATTCTTCTCCTTAGTTCTACTCATCCACGTGAGAGGAGAGTGGTCAGTTATTAGACGGAACCGTCGTCCCAGCAAGTAGTACCGTAGGGACTCTAATGCCCACTTTATCGCCAGACATTCCTTCTCTACGATACTGTAATTTTTCTCTGCTGGCGTGAGCTTCCTGCTCAGGTAGGTAATGGGATGTTCTTCTCCATTCACCTCCTGAGACAGGACAGCTCCCAGCCCTACATCTGATGCATCCGTCTGCACAATAAACTCTCTCTTGAAGTTTGGCGTAATGAGGACGGGAGATCCACACAATGCAGACTTCAAGGCCTGAAAAGCCCCTTCTGCTTGTTCATTCCACCGCACCATGACAGGCCTTTTACCCTTCAGCAGGTCTGTCAAGGGAGCGGACACGGTGGCAAAGTTTGGTATAAACCGTCTGTAGTACCCGACAATGCCCAGGAATGCCCTGACTTGTTTCGTGCTCACTGGTTGAGGCCAACCCTGTATAGCGTCAATCTTGTTGACCTGAGGTTTAATTATACCTCGACCAATCACATACCCCAAATAGTGTGTCTCCTCCATTCCCAGCGCACACTTCTTGGGGTTTGCAGTCAGGCCCGCTGCCCTTAGCGAGTTCACTACGGCCTGTACCTTGGCCAAGTGACTCGCCCAGTCTTGGCTGTAGATGATAATGTCATCTAGATAGGCTGAGGCGTATCTCCTATGTGGCTTTAACACTATGTCCATTAACCGTTGAAAGGTAGCGGGGGCCCCATGAAGCCCAAATGGTAACACAACATAGTGAAAAAGGCCCTCAGGGGTAACAAAGGCTGTCTTTTCTTTAGCCCTATCTGTCAGGGGTACCTGCCAATATCCTTTAGTTAGATCCAGGGTGGTGAAGTACCGAGCACTCCCTAGTCTCTCAATAAGCTCGTCCACCCGGGGCATGGGGTAGGCATCAAACTTAGACACCTCATTCAATTTTCTAAAATCGTTGCAAAATCGCAACGTCCCATCCGGTTTGGGAATTAGAACAATTGGACTGGCCCACTCACTTTTGGACTCCTCAATTACCCCTAGCTTCAGCATCTTCTGAACCTCCTCTGATATGGCTCGTCTACGAGCTTCAGGGACTCTGTACGGCCTTAATCTTACCCTTACCCCTGGCTCAGTGACAATGTCATGTTTAATTACAGATGTGTAGCCTGGCAACTCTGAGAACACATCTGTATTTCTTGCTACAAACTCTCGAGCCTCTCGCTGTTGCTCTTTGGTTAGGGTATCGGCTATTCGCACTTCTGCCTCCGGCACAGGCTTACCTGCAGCCGGTGAGGGTATCACAGGAGGTGGACTAGCCAGAACCATCTCTGTATGCAGACTCTCTCTGTCTTTCCAGGCCTTTAACAGATTAACATGATAAGTCTGCTCGGGTTTTCTCCGTCCGGGCTGACGTATCCTGTAGTTCACCTCTCCTATTTTCTCTATCACCTCATATGGTCCTTGCCATTTAGCGAGAAACTTACTTTCTACAGTGGGGACTAGCACCAACACACGATCACCGGGATTAAAGGTCCTTACTTTTGCTGACCTGTTATAAACCCGGCTTTGAGTTCTTTGTGCCTCCTCCATATGCTCCTTGACAATGGGCATGACGGCCGCCACCCTGTCCTGCATATCTGAGATATGGTCTATTACACTTTTGTGGGGGGTGGGCTCTTGTTCCCATGTCTCTTTGGCTATGTCCAGGAGACCCCTGGGATGTCTGCCATATACTAACTCAAACGGCGAGAACCCAGTAGAGGCTTGTGGAACCTCTCGGATGGCGAACATTAAATATGGCAACAGTACATCCCAGTCCTTCCCATCCTTGTTTACCACCTTTTTTAGCATACTCTTTAAAGTTTTGTTAAACCGTTCTACCAATCCATCCGTCTGAGGATGGTACACAGAGGTGCGTAACTGTTTAATATTAAAGAGCCGACATAGCTCCTTGGTGACTTTTGACATAAAAGGAGTCCCCTGATCTGTGAGGATCTCCTTGGGAAGTCCCACCCGGCAGAACATGGCAAACAACTCTTTAGCAATTAGTTTCGCCGAGGTGTGCCGTAGTGGGATGGCCTCAGGATATCGGGTAGCATAGTCCATGACTACCAGGATATGCTGATGCCCCCGAGCAGATTTAACCAAAGGACCGACCAAATCCATGGCAACCCTTTCAAAGGGTACCTCAATAATGGGCAGAGGTACCAACGGACTTCGAAAGTGTACCATGGGAGCATGCAATTGACAATCAGGGCAAGTTTCACAATACCTTTTTACCCTATCGTACACTCCGGGCCAATAAAAACGCTGCAAGATGCGTTCCAGAGTTTTTGTGGTACCTAAGTGCCCTCCCATCACATGCTTATGTGCAAGGTCTAACACCATCTGACGATATGGCTGAGGTACCATTAACTGCTCCCGGGTTTCACCGTGGACCTTATCAATGCGGTACAATAACTCCTGATTTACCACCACTCGAGGGAACAACTTATCCGCACCTGGGTGCTGAGGTACACCATTAATCTCTACCACATTTTCTCTGGCGCGGACCAGAGTAGGGTCCTGGAGTTGTGCAGTACCAAAGTTGTCACGGGATACCTCCAAATCCGACAACTGCGGTCCTGTCACTACCTCCTCAGTTTCGCCTGCCATAACATCTAGGGGAAACATTACACTTCCATCTTCTGTGGCGGTCACCCCTACGGCAGGAACTCCAGAGTCTGGGTCATCAGGCTCGGCTTCAGAGATCTGACCAGACAACACAGGAGAACAACCCCCCAACTCTTGGTTTCCCCGCCATAGAGTCCAGAACATGGGGAAGTCCCGTCCCAAGATAAGGTCATGGGGCAAGTTCTTGACAACCGCTGCCTCATGTAGTGTCTCTCCACAAGAGGTCTGGAAGTTAATAACTGTGGTGGGGTAGTCCTTTACGTCCCCATGGATGCACAGGACTCCAATTGTGCGCCCTGTGACCGCCTTGGGGTCTGTGAGGGACCCATTAATCAAGGTCACCCGACTGCCTGAGTCCAGCAGGGCCAACGCTGGATGCCCTGCCACAGTCACCCGGCAAGGCCCTCAGGAAACGGTCCAAAACAACCTTCTCGACCATCTGGGCTGGGGTTGATGTCTCCGGCTGAAGCCACTTGCGGACCAAGTGAACAAGTTGGTGCATCTGCCCCCTCGGTGGTAGCGCCTCCTGGTATCTCCAGCTATTCACTCTTTGAGCGCGTAGATGCTGATCCACTCCTAGTCGGGCCAAGATCTCTGCCTTTACCTTGGTGTAGTCCTGGGCATCCTCCGCTCTCAGGTCATAGTATGCCTGCTGGGGATCAGCGACGAGGAAGGGGGCCAACACCTCTGCCCAGTGTTGCTGTGGCAACCTCTCTCGGGTGGCCACCCTCTCAAAGCCTGTCAGATAGGCCTCCACATCATCCTCGGCGGTCATCTTGGTCATAGCTTTGCGGACCTCTTTCCTGGCATCCTTCACCGTCATTGCTGGGACAGTCCTTTGCTGAGCAGCGGTCAGGGCTGTTATCTGCTGGAGCAGCAATCTGTTTGTCTCTTGCTGCTGCACGTTGGACTGGACAAGCTGCTTGATTAACTCCTCCATGGCTGTGGCTTGCAGCTTCAGTGCTGTCAACTTCCAGGACATGCACTAGTGTATACTTCACTGCACTTTGCCCGCTCCAATCCACCATATGTGGGGAATTGCTCTGGTAGTTGACAGGTAGCAGTGCAGGAAGCAGTGACACACGCAGGTTTAAAAGTCCAACTTAAGTGTTTATTCACACTTGCAAAACAGAACACAAATTCAGCCTTGGTTTAGGCACATGCAAAAACATTACAAAAGTAATTCCTGCCCGGCTAGGCGCTGTCTGATACAATTGTCGGACCCTAGCTATCCGGGTACCAGGCTGCCTGGCACACGCTCTTGGCCAGCAGCAAGACAGGAGACCCTCAGTTACCTTTGCTGTGAGAATGCAATCTCGCTTTCAGCTCTCCAGGAAGGGCCTCTCCTACTGCTTCTGGCCTGCAGCCTAAATCAGGCCCTAACGAGGCCTGTGAACCGCACCTGTGGACTATACAAAAGCCCAGGACCGAAGCCCGGGTGGAGTAGGAGTCCCACTACCAGCCTACCCCTACTCCATAATAAGCAGGCCCAGTACGGACATTACAAATGTGTCTGTGTTAGCTAGGCCAACACAGACAAAACAGACTATTCCTGCTTATCATGTCTGCATTAACCCTTGGGTTACTGCAGACAAACCCAGGGCTTTTACCACCAGCATTTCATCTGCCTGTAGGACAGATAGCGGTTTTCCCACACAATACCTCTTACTTTCTCACACTGGTCACTGTGTTTTAAGATCTCCGATCACCGTTTTTACTCTTAACGTGAACGAAGCAATACATATAGGTTTTACTATTATTTTATTATTTATATATATTTGTCATATTTTAAGCTTTTTGTATTAAATAAACATATTTTTAGTAAACCCACAATATTTCATAGTCCCATATGAAATAAATATATTCTTGTATGGTTTACATCATTAATTATCTTCGGTGGACGCCAATCGTTACTATGGCAGTCCTGGGGTCCAATCAGCAGGTCATTAAGATGGCATCTATGACATCATCTTAAAGGCACAGTGTCAGCCTATGCACATGCGTAAGTTGACACAGCTAATACTCTGCAATACATCAGTGTTGCAGAGTATTTTCATGAACAAGCAATCAGAAGATTGCTTGTTCATGTCCAATGGTGGGAGTAATAAAAAAGTGTTAAAAATGTTATTCAATAAAGAAATAAATTAATAAATCAATAAAAATGCCCATAAGGCCCAAAACATATAGAGACATATAATGCACAAAAAAGTCTAAATCATGACACAAACCCCACATATATAGTATCACCACATTCGGAACAACCCATAGAATAAAAGTAAATAATTATTCAACCTGTACCTGGAATGCGGTTAAAAAAACTGGCCAAAATAATGATTTTTACCTATTTAATTCCACAAAAAATGCACTAAAAGGTGTTAAAAAAATGTATGCACTCCAGAATGATACTTTTGCAAACTACAACATGCCCTGCAAAAACAAGCCATCAACCAGCTCTGTAGCCAAAAAAGCTAAAATTTTATGCCACTTGGAAGACGGTGTGCAAAAATGATAGATTTTTCCCCACATTAGGGTTTTATTTGTCAAATATAGTAACACATAAGAAAAATATTCAAGTATCATATCCCCCTTATCCTATCGACCCATAGAATAAAGATATCATGATTATTAGGCTATATGGTGAACACCAAAAAAAAAAAAGGTTAAAGAATCCAGAACAGAATTGATGCTTGTCTACTCCTGACCTCAAAAAAAACATCATAAATGTTTCAACAATAAGGGATACCAACCCCAAAATGGTAACACTAGAAAAAACATGTTATCCCGCAAAAAAAAAAAAAAAGAAATGCCATCACATGGCATGTATGCGTATTATGTAGGTCTCTGTACTCAAGAGAAATTGCATAACAAATTTTAAGATGGGTTTTCTCTTTTTATCTTTTGGAAATTTGTAAATTTTAGGGCTAAATAAACATATAACCGCCAAAATTTGACAATCCTAACTTTTTGTACCTCCGTTTTGATTAAATTACTATGAAGATCTCAAGGGGTTAACAATCTTCTTAAAGGCTGTTTCTGTATTAAGGGGTGCAGATTCGAAAATGGATTGATTATGTAGGGTGGTTTAAATAGAAAATATTTAAAATTTCATTTAAAACAGTATTTATCCCCAAAATAGTGAATTCTAAAATCACGGAAAAGCGATTTTCGATTTGTAAGCCGCATGACATCAAAATAAATTATCCAGACATTTCAAAAATTATGCAAATATAAAGTAGACATATGGGAAATGTTATTCAGCAATTTATTTAGGTGGTAAATCTATCTGCTTGGTGATTTGGAATTTAAAAAAATGGCAATTTTTTTCAAAATTTACCACTGAAATGAAGTACAACATGTGAGGAAAAAAACCTCTCAATATCGCTTTGATAAGTAACAGCGTTCAAAAGTTATAACCATATAAAGCGATGCCTGTCAGAATACAAAAAATAGGGCTGTGCCTTAAGCTATAAAATAGCCTTTAAGGGATATTCCCATCTGGGCATTCATATTTAATTAAATTCATTTGCCAGAAAAGGAACAACTAAAGTAAGCATAGTATCTCCTAAAATGTATAAAGAAAACAAAAAAACATTGGGTACACAATAAAAAGGTTTATTTCCTTGCCATTACATGAGATGTAAATTGTTATTTTACTAGAAAACAAGTGTTCATTGTGAAATATGCTGGGAGCATATTCATAAAAAACACCTGAGTAATCAGATACAGTACCAGTCATAGTACTATTTGCATTTACAGAACCATACAGTAAAAACATACAGTACCAGTCATAGTACTGTTTACATTTACAGCATCATCCACTATTTAATTACAGTAACAATCTTAGTACTATTTGCATCATACAGTGTTCCTATAGACTACCAGTGTTAGTACTATTTGCAGTTACATCATACAGTAATACCTTAAAGGAATGTGACATAAAGGAATTTCTGTCACAACTTTGCCATCTTGGGGATGGTGGGGAAACAATGAGCAACTGGACAATAAAGGGAATATTTGCTCTTGACCATACATGCTGCTCCAGGTGTCAGGGATGCTTTTTGCATGAAAAACTGACTTGGAATTTATCAGTGCGGCTGAGTACACGCTATCACCAATCAAAAGGCAGACTCAATGGTTTCTGCATTAAAATGCTTATTGATTTTAGAAACCAATTCCGGGTGTTATGGTTATAATTCTTAGCACAAGCCTCATTTTACATACTAATTCAGCTGTAGTTTTATGTTTAATTGATGTTACCTAGCACTAATTTCCAGACGACAGAGTTATTATTGGTAATATCTTGCTGCCAGTTGCCCCAGTAAAAGTAGTTGTAGGTAGCACTGTTTAGGAGGTCTTTGAAATAGTATCTCACAAGTTCCTTTAAAATGTTTTTATTTAAATTACTTACTGTAATATTTTTTACTCTAGAGCCTGCACATTTTTGTTAAGTTCTCCAGGCTGCTAAATGCTCTTTACAAAACCAATATCAATACTGTATCTATCAGGGAAATTGTCAACTAATACTCCAGCCTTATCTTTGTTGCTCTGAAGATTCTTAAACACTCCTTGAAGCTGCATTCTTATCATTCTACCAAAAATTCTGCATAAAGGAGTGTTTATGACACCTGAGGAGAACAGAAGTAAACAAGCCGTTGGGATTTTGTATTAGGATTTTTCGATGAAAGAGACATTGCAACCTGCACTAAAAGATAAAAGTACAGCCAAAAGTGTAAAAATTATTGAAAACTTATAAGGAAATATTTTTCAGCAGAATATAGAAAAAAAGTGCCACAAAAACAAAATCCATTCTACATTTTACCTGAAAATTAGGATCTCTGAGCCACTTTTGGAAAATCGTTAACAAAATTTTCACTTTTGGTTCTCGTTCATACACTTGGGAGCATTAGTTCATATAAATAAAGACTATAACCCCTTAGCACCCAAACTTATTTCTACTTCGAAAACCAAGCCATATTTTAAAGAAAACTGACATGTGTCACTTAAATCAGAAATAAATGTAGACTGCTTTAACCCCTTAATGCCGAGTTTTTGCTTTTCCATTTTTTACTCCCCAGCTTACAAAAACTTTTTTATTTTTGAATATACCATATTTTTTGCACAATAAGATGCACTTTTTAGCAAGAAAAATTCTTGCTAAAAAGTGCCTGTGTCTTATAGAGCGAAGGTCAGGAGGTGTGTATAGCTTAGCTGTGTGTGTATAGCTTAGCTGTGTGTGTATAGCTGAGCTGTATGTGTGTGTATAGCTGAGCTGTATGTGTGTGTATAGCTGAGCTGTGTGTATGTATAGCTGAGCTGTGTGTGTATAGCTGAGCTGTGTGTGTATATGGCTGAGCTGTGTGTGTATAGCTGAGCTGTGTGCGTGTATAGATGTGCTGTGTGTGTGTGTATAGCTGAGCTGTGTGTGTGTTATGTGTGTATAGCTGAGCTGTGTGTGTGTAACTGTATGGATGGAGCAGATCTGTGTGTGCTGTGCTTTAGTGCAACCAACAGGGATATTTTAATTGGTGTAAAATATATTTGTCCTTTTTTGGAACCCTAAATCTGGGGTGAGTCCAATAGTAAGAAGCGCCTTATGGTTCCAAAAATATGGTAAAATGCTCTATAAGGGCTTGTTTTCTGCATAACAAATTGCACTTCATAGTGACAGTATTTAATACTCCATGCCGTGTACTGGAAAGCGGGAATAAAAATCCAAATGCAGTGAAAATGGTGAAAAAATGCATTTGCACAATTTTCTTTTGTGGGCTTGGATTTTACTGATTTTCCTGTGCACCCCAAATGACATGTCTACTTTTGGGTTGGTGCAATCACAGGGATACCAAATTTGTCTAGGTTTCATAATTTACAAAAAAAATCAACATTTTGCCATCTTCTGATGCAAATAACTTTTCTATACAGAGTTGTGTATGGTGTAATTTTTTGTGACTTTTGATGATGTTTTCAATGCTACCATTTTAAGGAGTGTATGGCCTTTTGATCACTTTTTATTGATTTTTTAAAATATTTTTCAAAATGACAAAAAAGTGGCATTTTTGACTATTTTCTGTTGCAGGGTTAAATGCCGGTAATAACCTTTATTATATTTTGATAGATTGGACATTTTAGGACACGGCAATACTTGATTGATCCTACCCTAGCATATACTGCCATACTGCTGAATGGCAGTACTTGGGGATTTTCCTCATTATTCATTACAATATACAAATCACAAATTGTAATGAAGGGGTTAAAACCAGACATCCTCGGGTCTTCATAAGAACCAAGGCTGTCATGGCAACTGATAACGCCACCCCGATTACATCACAGGGAGCGGTGATCGGATCCAAGATGGCGGCAGGATTTAAATGCCTCCCGCAGCTTTGCCAGAGACCTGGTTAACACCTGCGATCAGTACCAGCACCAACCGCGGGTGTTACGGGTGGGTGTTTGCTGCAATATGCGGCAACTGCCCACGTTGTATAGAGAGAGCTCAGCATGTGAGCCCTCTCCAAACACCCGCAGCCGACATGTGACATAATAGTACATCACATATCCTTAACCCCTTAACGCTCTGCGCCGTAGCTCACGGGCTGAGTCCTCTTCATACAAAGGTGGGGGTTGTTGCATATTGCAGCAAACCCCCACCGCTAATAACCGCGGTCGGTGCGTGCCCTTTGCAAAGTCGCCGGTGGCATTTAAAAGAAGGTGGCGCGCGGGCACCGCCATCTTTATTCCGATTGCCGCGATCGGTTGCCATGGTAGTCTCGGGTCTTCGTTTGACCCGAGGCTTAATGGCTTCTGCAGATTCGTTACAATGAGCCAGTGGCTCATTGTAATGAATGAGCTGCAAAAATGCCATATATTGCAATACAGAAGTATTGCAGTATATGGTAGGAAAGATCTGACTATCTAGGGTTAACGTAAGATAGTGACAAAAAAAGTTTAAAAAAAGTTTAAAAAATTAAAAAATTTATAAAATATTAAAAATTCAAATCACCCCCCTTTCGCTAGAACTGATATAAAACATAATAACCAGTAAAAATCACAGACACATTAGGTATCGTCACGACCCAAAATCTGATCTATCAAAATATAAAAACGGTTACGGCCGGCGGTGACCTCCGAGACGGGAAATTGCGCCCAAATGTCCGAAATGCGACTTTTACACCTTTTTACATCACATAAAAAATGGAATAAAAAATGATCAAAATGTTGCACAGACTTCAAAATGGTAGCAATGCAAATTTTGGCTCATTTTGCAAAAAATGACACCTCACACAGCTCCGTGCGCCAAAGTATGAAAAAGTTATTAGCTTCAGAAGATGGCAAAATTTTTTTTTCTTTTTTGTACACATTCGTTTAATTTTTGAAAATGTATTAAAACACAATAAAACCTATATAAATTTGGTATCACTACGATCGCACCGAACCAACGAATAAAGCTGAGGTGTTATTTGGAGCGCAATGTCAAAGTCGTAAAAACTGAGCCCACAAGAACTTGTGTTTTTTTTTTCAATTTTTCCACATTTGGAATTTTTTTCAGCTTCCCAGTACACGGCATGTTAAAATAAATAACATTACAGGAGAGTAAAATTTGTTACGCACAAAATAAGCCCTCACACAGGTCTGTACACGTAAAAATGAAAAAGTTATGGATTTTTGAAGATGGAGAGCGAGAAATGAGCGGAAAAACCCTGCCTCCTTTAGGGGTTAAGGGGTTAATTTACATAGGTGAATTTGAAATATTAAATGTCAAATTAGTGGTAAATTGTGGTTGATACATTCATACATTTATTTATGAAAATGTTTTTGACAGTTTTTTACCTTTTTTTCTTAATAGATTAACAGGTTCTAAGCAGCTAAAGGCATGGTAAACAATCAAAAACGGCCAAAAAACAGATGCATTTTAAAAACGTATGCGTTTTTAAATGGACTGAAAATGCATGCTCTAAAAAAATGCTCTATGTGTGGCACCACCCTTAGGAACAGTGTGTATCTCCACCCCCAGAACATCAAGACGAGGATCCGGTGGGATAATATGTGTGGCTACTTTAGAGCACAGTTGGAATACCTCTTCCCTGAAAAGGGGGATATAGGTGTAACCCCAGAAAATGCGTAGTAGGGATCCAACACCCAAGCAGTTCCTCCAGCACTGATTGGAGGCATTTGGTTATATCTTGGATATCCTGCTAGAAGCTAAAAGAAGATCTGATCCTGACAGAGGAGGCACCTGTATGTAGGTCTGCAATCCTTGATCCTAATGGTTAATGTCCTTTATTGTTCCCAGATCAGACACAGTTTCAGAGAATAGTAAATATTCTGGTATATTTAGATTTTGGGCAAACCCTGGAATTTAAAATTCAGATTGTGTCGCAAGATCTTGAATGTGAAGAAGATGGTGAACTCCGGCGGACCTGAGCAGGGAATTGCTCCTCCTCTATTTCCTGGTGTTTCAAGCAGTTCTAATCAAATCATGTGTAGGACACAGATAGCGCCATACACATCTAAAGTGCTGCCGAGTAGAAGGTGAAACTAAGAGATACACAGCACTGATTGGCTGAGGCTCAGTGCTAGGTTTCACTTGACCACAGCACAGTTCGGGCTCTCCTATATCCCAAAAATGCTTGAGTGCCAGCAGCACTGGAGAGCCAGCCGCGGAGCATGGAAGCTTCTGGACAGAAGGTACTATGCCTGCTCCTGTACTACAAGCACAGCATTCATCCTAGAAACACAGATAGAGTTGAAAGCTGTGAAGGGGGCCCTGGAGCCACTGCTCCTGTTAAGGAAAACCCAGCTGACAGATCAAATTCTGTCATTTCTACTTGTCTTATTTTCCTAAAAAGTACTGTAAAAGAGAATGAACTTAAGATGGTGCCAGCATCCTAAAACCTTGAGGCTGGAGAATTTTAAGGAATTCTATGTACAACCCTATGGTGACGTGAGCCTGAGACAGCAAGATATTCTCCAATTAGGAGACTACACTGATATGTTATGCTTTGTACACTCCTTCTTTTTTCTACTTTTCTATACAGACTGGTAAACCAAATAAACTTGCGCATTGCTGATTTACCCAGGGCGGTAGCATGAGCGAGACTTGACTCAGCAGTTGTCTGAGTCATTCCTTGTGACCTGCACACATGCTTCACTAATTTGGAACACACAACTGAGGCATACTAAAAAGAGGAGATTAGAGATCCTTATCACCTTATCACTCCCACTACCCCTGGGGTGTCGGACAGTGTGTACTGGTAGGGCTGTCATGGCGTCTGGTGGGTACTGGTTAATACTGTTGTGTTTGTGACATATGTTTGAATATGTGTTAATACATTGTACAATATACATTTTCTGAATTGGGCATGTCGCAATAGCAGTATCTGTCATATATAATGTTACATTGGCCTGGATAGTGTTAGGCCAACACCAGCGTTGTATATACATGTAATAGTGTACCCCTCCAGTTTTCCCACACTGTCTGTATTTGCATTTGTTTTTAGATGTCCTTTTTTTAATGAGGTTTTTTAGTATTAATGTATTTGCTGTAATATACTGTCGATTGAAATTACCATAAAGATTCTGATTTATTTATCGATTGAGGCATATTTGTGCTATTCTATGGAAGCTTGATAGGGGTTATTTTGATGTTTCTGGGGCCTTCCTACTCTTTTGAGTGGAGATATTTGATTCGATTCCTGCAGTTAAAGATTTTTCAGTTGTCACAGTTGTTCCAAGACCTGGATGGAGTTAACACAGTGGGACAGATTTGCTTACCCGGTCCATTTGCGATCCAGCGGCAAGTTCTCTGCGGTGGATTCACCAAGCCGGGCCGAGTGAAGGTAAGTGCGTGTACAGCGACACTTTTTTTAAAAATGCGGAGGTTTTTCCGAATCCGTCGGATTTTCGTTCAGCCATGCCCCCCGATTTCCATCGCGTGCATGCTGGTGCTGATGCGCCAAAATCCCGGGGCAATTCAGGGCAAATCAGCCCAAAACGGAAAAATTATCATAACCCGCCCTTAGTAAATGACCCCCAGTATTTGTATTTTGTCATTATGCACATCTTTTTGCCTCTTTTTATGTTAGTTAAACTGTCTCTGAATAAAGAATTGTTAAGTACCCCCTATAAGCATGATTGATTTAACATATTGGGAGAAATATAATATGTCTACTGCACATTGATAACAAACTTAACAAATATTTAAAAATGTCTGTGTAACACAGGGTCTGGGAACAGACTAAAAACGGAGACAACAAGACTGTGGGCTATGAGACTAATCACCTTTCTGAGATCCCTCTACCTACTTGCCTTACTTAGTGCGAAAAATAGTGCAAAACATGTAGAAGGAGATAAGGCACAACAAACACAGAGCTGGGTCACAACACAGAGGGAAAATGCAGTACAAAATCGCAAAACAGAAAGGAAGTCTGAATACAAGCAGAAGGTCAAGATACTAAAAGACAAAGATTAGTAATAACATGATACATATAGAGCTTACTACAAACTGGGTCTACAGAAGGCAAAGAGTCCTGACAAGGAAGAGCTTATAACAGAATCATGGTCCCGGTCTGAAAGGTTATTGGAGAGAAATAATGGCAATTACTACTGTAGTAGTTAACTACTAATGAACCAGAGCAGAGTTGCAGGACAGTGACGGGTGTGATACAAATCAATTAAGGTATTCAGCAAACATAAACTACTGTTCCCACTGGTGATATCAGAGTGAAACATAACAAGTAGTGGCCCTGGCTACAGTAGCTTGGAATTTTAACAGATAGTCGGTTGTATAAAGCATTACAGTGCTTTTATCCTTTCACCAATAATGAACAATATTGGAAGAAATAGCTGAAGGCTAATAATGAAAAGATGAGAGAAAAATAACTTTATTCTTCCCTTTCCTATACTGCTCTTCTGCTTTGGAATGTTCTTTCCTAACAAATAAGATCACATACAATGTGTACAATATATTTATATATAAAGTACCATTAATTCCATTCTGCTCTAGATTTGAGAAGGGGTTAACTTACATTCCCTAAAGATATGAATAAATGCAAACACAAAAGTTGTACAAAAAAGAGTACAACTACTTTAAAGGGCATCTACCACCAGAATGAAGGATTGTAAGCAAAGAAGAGTAGATCCTTCCAGAGGGGACAGAATAAAAAGATGAGAGAAAAATACATTTATCCTCCCCTTTTCTATACTGCTCTTCAGCTTTGTAATGTTCTTTCCTAACAAATAATATCACATACAATGTGTACAATATATTTATATATAAAGTACCATTATTTTATATACAGGGGACACACAACTACATGTCAGTTTGCTTGTTTTACAATCCTTCATGATCCTGGATAATGCTGCACCTCCCTATCTCTTTTCTCTCATCTCAGTTTATTGCCCAACCCATGCTCTTCGATATGCTAGTGATATCATATTAATCTCTACCTTAATTTCGAACCTCCCATGAATGTATGCAGGTTATCTCCCGAGTCACACCAATTCTCTTGAATACCCTCCCCAGACTAATATCCAACCTCCAAAGTTTCAAATGTGCTCTTAAAATGAAATGTCAATTCTCTCTTTACTAATCCATCCTATGTCCACCGGCAGTTATCCAGCAAATACCAGATATAAATTATACTTTTATTTCATGGTGTGGAACAGCCTGTAGCCTCACTATGTTCAGCGCACACCTGTTGTTCCACACCATGAAATAAAATATGTTTTTTCACTAAAGTGGTGAGTGTCTTTTTTTCACATTTGTATTATGCTCTGATCAGCAGTGCACCACCACCATCTTCCCTAATGCCAGATAAGGACCCCCATCCTAGGAAGTAATACATGCTTTAATGTCTTGGAGAAACAGAGCATTAGTTGTAGTGCTGGTAGATTGCCTTGACTATAATTCTACCTAGCTGAACACGGGGGGTCATTTACTAAGGGCCCGAATCACATTTTTACTGCGGGTTACCCGCATATTTCCGATTTGTGCCGATTTTTCCTGAATTTCCCTGGGTTTTTGGCGCATGCGATCGAATTGTGACGCATCGAATTCAGAAAAACTGCCGCATTTTTTTTTTAAAAAAAAGTGTCGCTGGACACGCGCTTTACCTGCACCTACACCTAGTGGACGTCGGAGGAACTGCCTTGGTGAATCGCCGGAAGACCCGAATCCACCACAGAGAATGCGCTGCTGGATCGCGAATGGACCGGGTAAGTAAATCTGCCCCATGATCTTAGCAGTAAACAACAAGTGAAGTAGCACTCCGTATGGGTAAAGTGAAGAAACTTTTTATTCCACCATGGATGAGGATGCAACGTTTCGTCTTGCTCTATGAAGACATTATCAAGCATAGTGAGTCAGCGATCAGCTGACTTAAATAGTCAGGTGAGGTAATCACCGGCATATGTGACATCAGTTGTATAAATACAAGATATACAAAAGTACAAAAGATTTTAGTGCACCGTAGTTACAATATTGTTTTGTCAAACATACATACAAGTGAACAGAATATATAAGATATTCAAAGCGTAAAGTGTGCACGTTACTATAGATACCGGCATGACGCCCAATTTAGAGGGAGGGCCGGGAACTTGTGTTAATGTCAGCAAATGTGTAACAATAAAGTGTCTTGTGCAAAAATGAAAATATAAACAAAAATAGAGCATGTGTCCCAAGTATAGTCCAACAAGAAAGTGTAATCCGACTATATGTATAAAAAATTTCAAATCATAGTCAAACAACTTGATATAGTAACGTACACACTTTACGCTTTGAATATCTTATATATTCTGTTCACTTGTATGTATGTTTGACAAAACAATATTGTAACTACGGTGCACTAAAATCTTTTGTACTTTTGTATATCTTGTATTTATAGAACTGATGTCACATATGCCGGTGATTACCTCACCTGACTATTTAAGTCAGCTGATCGCTGACTCACTATGCTTGATAATGTCTTCATAGAGCAAGACGAAACGTTGCATCCTCATCCATGGTGGAATAAAAAGTTTCTTCACTTTACCCATACGGAGTGCTGCTTCACTTGTTGTTTACTGCTACGACTAACGGGGTTTGTCGGACCCCCGACGAAGACCTGCACCCTCCCAGTTTCTGCACGGTGCCGCTCCACCCTTTGCTTTCTCCAATATACCGGACTAGGAGCGTTTGCACGTGTTTCTCCACTACAAAATGGACTCTACTGATCCACCTCCGAATTTATTTTCATTCACAGAAGAAGATGTGAATAGGATCCTAGACGGACCTTTAGGAGACAGTGCCTTTCTGGACATACCGGCGAAAGTAGATCTCAAACGCAAGTATGAATATCTCTCTAGAAGACTTATCAATTTCCAGCTACGTTTGTCCCTATTATGCCAATATTACAAACATAGAATCATTCCTCGGGGGCTTAGGACACATCTAAGACCCAACCTCTTCCCTTCAAACACAGAATTCTGCACCAGATTTGAAGGTTTATCGAATAAATATGCTTTAGATATTATCCTTCTGAATATCGAATTTATACAACAGGACATGACAGTAGGGCAAGTCAAGCTAAATGATTTGGAAAAAGAATTATGCCAAGTACTGGGTGAAGCAGAATTCAACACTTACAAAGAAAAAACTAAAGTGATCTTTTCTAAATATCAGAAAGAACAGGAAGAGATTAAACGTCACAAATGGACTAGGGACAAAGAAGATTATGCCACAAGGAACATATATACATGGAAGCAGGACGATACATCTTACAATAGAAAGAATAAACGCGACAACCAAAGAAAACGCAATGACAAGAATTTCTCTAACAACACTACCTCCAGCGATTTTTTAGAACCTCCTCCTACGGACCAACGAAACGCAGTGGCCACAAAAGAAGACGGGGAGGACGTAAATACAAACGACAGTCAAAGAACCAGGAGTGGCAAAGGCTTGAGACCACAGACACTAATAACCAAGAAAAATGAATCTACACTCCGTGGTAAATATCTCTTCTTATTCTCTCTCTACTGATGAACTGAAAGTTCTAGATAAGGGTCTTTCTTATTGTCCTGTTACTTCTATGGACTGGTTGAATTTTGATATTGAACTTAATCGCTTTTTTAGAACGATCAAATTAAAAACATGGTTTACGGATAGAATCTCTACTCAGAATGATGCTAATACTGTTCAGAATACAAGTACGGACTTTAGTTTAAAGGGATGTGATTTATTTGTTAAAAGCAACTTTTGTCCTCCTACCAACTCTCCGGCAGTGGACACTTTTATTACAGCTGTGCTGAGAGATATTGATATGTATAAGGAGGAACTTTCTAACTTTACTGTCAAAAACAATTTGTCCTTGGCTGAAAGAAGGGCACTTGAGGGACTGATCCATAACGACGATCTCGTGATTAAAGGTGGAGGGATCGTCGTTATGGATCGCTCTAAATATATGGATGAAGATTATAGCCAACTAAATGACCCTCTAGTATACAAAAAAGTTGATACTGATCCCACAAAAATTTTTATTAAAAGAATAAGACTACTTGTCGACCATGCTTATGCGATCGACATTATTGATCAGGATCTACGTGATTTTCTGATTCCTAAATTTCCAAAAATTCCCCTACTTTACTGCCTACCTAAAATACATAAATGTATAGATTCTCCACCAGGTAGACCGATTGTTTCGGGGCAGGATTCCCTGCTTAGCCCTGCTGCCATCTTTCTAGACAAGGTCCTTCGATCCTTTGCCATTAATGCCAAATCGTACATTAGGGACACCACTGATTTTTTGAATAAGATCGCTACCATTTTTGTTCCAACAGGTGCCCTTCTTGTATCATTCGATGTTACAAGTTTATATACATCGATTAACCACGAACGAGGTATTGCCAGTGTGGCTAGAGCTTTGTCAAATTCTGACTATAATGATGCCAGCAAGGAATTTGTCTTGGGTCTACTGGAAATAATTCTTACATGTAACTATTTTATGTTCAATGATGAATTTTTTGTGCAGTTAAGGGGTACGGCAATGGGGTCCAATGTGGCCCCAGCCTATGCCAACATCGTGATGGCTGATTTGGAGGAGGCGTGCGTCTATGTATCCCACCACTTCAGACATGTACTGAAGTGGTGGCGTTACATCGACGGCGTCTTCTCTATCTCTATTCTGTTCACTTGTATGTATGTTTGACAAAACAATATTGTAACTACGGTGCACTAAAATCTTTTGTACTTTTGTATATCTTGTATTTATACAACTGATGTCACATATGCCGGTGATTACCTCACCTGACTATTTTAGTCAGCTGATCGCTGACTCACTATGCTTGATAATGTCTTCATAGAGCAAGATGAAACATTGCATCCTCATCCATGGTGGAATAAAAAGTTTCTCCACTTTACCCATACGGAATGCTGCTTCACTTGTTGTTTACTGCTACGACTAACGGGGTTTGTCGGACCCCCGACGAAGACCTGCACCCTCCCAGTTTCTGTACGGTGCCGCTCCACCCTTTGCTTTCTCCAATGCCCCATGATCTTATATATCCCATAAACTTGCCCGCTAGTGGTTGCAGTTATGAATGCAAAGAGAGTGGATGCCATGAGTTCATGTCGTAATGGAGGTCTTTACATCTACAACATTTCCTCAACAATATGCAAATAGTACTCTTACGCAATAAACAGGATTATGTATCAGTTATGGCCGAGTTATGCAGGGCTAAAATGGAGCTATGTACAAGACCGAATGAGAATCAATGGCAAACATTATTAAAGAGACTGAAGCGAAAGCTCACTATTTCCCGGCAGAAATAAAAGAGAAAAAAAGTTCTTACGGGATAAAAAGGACTTTGACTCAGGCACTGTTTTTAGTTAAAACGTCCTAAAAAAACAGAACAAGAGAAAATTTCAGAGAAGAAGGACAAAAGCAATAGATTTCTGGACTACTGACTCTGATTCGAGCCCCTCGGATGAAGCCACCAGTAACAGATTAGAAAGAAGGATGGAAAATAATTTAAATTGCAGCATCAGCAGCAATAAAAGAAATCGCTACTCTCCCTTCGGAAGAAAGAAACGGCGAGGCAGAGGGAGGAAGAAGAAGAGGTGGGAGCAGCCAAGGAAAGAGGAAGCAGGTGTTGCGGCAATACAAATAACAGGTTACATTTTGCCGCCCACTAACATTAATAACCTGATTAATACCCCTCTTGAATTTGACTGTATGTCACTTCTATCTAAGGGCCTTAACTCTGCAATTGGCAATCCCTTTGACCCCATAGACTTTGAAATTCACCTGTTTGAAGCCACCCGTAAACTTGGTCTGAAAATTTTTTTGTGACAAAAACCTACAATTGAATTATGCAGGAAGGGGAAAAACCAAGCTCAATGGGTCCACTGGTCTTCTTTTCTGCGGCACAACCTCCCATTATTAAGTTATCAGACATTGAATTGTTACTTAGCATTACTGATGCAAAAGTAGATATGCAGGATGACGTACAGACCGAAGTCGGCTGGATCATCTATTGATAAATTTAGAAAGAATGTTCTTGAGGATGAGGAAGCCCTGGTTTATCCACAGGTGGTTCAAAATCTTACTGAAAAAGAAAAGAAAGCATTGGTGCATTTGAGGTCTCGTCAAGACATCGTGATTAAACGGCCGACAACGGGGCAATGTGGTTATTATGTCTTGTGAGTATTATGCGTCATAGGCTAAAGAACTTTAGGGTTATCCCAAGACCTATATCTATTTAGAAAGTAATCCCACACAAAAATTTTGATAACATTTACAGACCTTACTCAGGAAGAATTTAAACAGAGGAGCTCTCATAAAATGGTTAATAGATTGTTCCCTTCTCATCTGAAGCACCCTAGTTGGTGCTTTTTCCCTAAGGTACACAAGTCACAAGGCATTGGTTCAGTTACTGAACCACATTCCCAGTATCTTGACTGGCTTCTCCATCCATTGGTGGGTAGTATGCATTCATATTTAAAAAACACCAATGCCTTTTTGTCCACTATTAAGGATTTTGAATGGAAACAAGGGTATCACCTCACATCAATTGATGTTGAGACTTTATATACCCGCATACCACAGGACCTAGGAGTGGAGTGTGTATGAGGTACCCTTAGAAATGCGGAGCAGGAGGAAGAATATATTTAATTTGTGTGCAAATGACTGCAGTTCATCCTATCACACAATGCCTTTATGTTCGATGACAGGTGGTAAGTCCAGGAAACGGGAACGCTATGGGCATGCCAGCGGCGTGTACCTTGCCCAATATATTTTTGTGTTTAAGACAAATACGATTTTTTCCTTGGACAAACCATTTGCCAAACATATTAGGCTTTATTTGAGATATGTGGATGACATCTTCATGGTGTGGGCTGGATCTGAGTTGGAATTTTTTGATTTTGTCCGGTATTTAAATACAGAGAATTCCATGAACATGTCCTTTACGGTTGTGTTTCGGGACAAAAAAAAATAGAATTTTTGCATGTCAGTATAGAAGAAGTTTGTGGTGCATTAGAGACATCAGGTTTCAGAAAATCGACAGCTCCAACTCCTTACTACATTACAATAGTTTCCACCTCCCAACACAAATAGGAGTGTTTGGCATATAGTCAATTTTTACATTTAAAAAGACTGAACAGTTATGAGAACACTTTCCAAATTCAAGCAGAGGAGTTAAAAATAAGATTACTGAAAGAGGGTATCCTAAAACTCTTATTCCAGGGGGACTACCAAACGCAATAGTGACAAAAAAGAAAATCGGAGGAGATTAGCTTTTTCCTTTGGATATAGTCCACATAAAGGAGCGATTCGGGCAGTAATCCATAAAAATTGGAAAATATTGAAGGAGGATTCCAAATTTAATGACTAAACCACAACAAGATCTATTGTGTCTTTTAAACACAGCACCACTTTGAAAAGTTTGTACATAGCAGATTTCTATTCCAAAACATAATTGGCTCCAAAAATGCATACCAAAAGGCAATTTTAGATGCAGTAACTGCAATTTTTGCATGTTTAACTCACAAGCAAAACACATGCAAATAGGGGATAAGACACATCAAGTCAATACATTGATTGCCTGTAGGTCATCTTTTGTGGTATAGTAACGTGCCCTCGTAAAAGATTTTATATGGGGAAGACCATTACAAATTTCTTTATTCGCTTTAGGGAACACCAGAATGCAATTACATCAGGAAATGGGTGTCCAGGTCTGATGTCATCACTGGCTTGAGAAAGCGCTGAGTAGCGTGAAACGGCCTGTAGACTCAGTATTTCCTTTTCTTTTTCACATTTGGATTATACTCTGATCAGCTGTGCACCACCACAGTTTTTCCTATCACCAGATACCACTGCCATCCTTGGAAGTATTACATCCTTAACCATCTTGGAAAAACGTGGCTTAGTTGAAGTGCCAGTGGACTGATTCTTGTTTACAGATCTTATACTTATACAGCTCTTGAATCACCCCCTCATCCTCAAAGACAGTAAGCTCTTATATCCCCCCTTGATCCTCATAGACTGTTTATACTCTGTATAATAATATAATATTTTATTTGTATATGTCCCCTATGATTTGTAAAGCGCTATAGAATTTGATGGCGCTATTTAAATAAAGATTATTATTATCCTGGTGGTAGATGTCCTTTACTCTGGAACACGTGTAAAGACTCCCAATCTATGTGTGCACAAAGTTTTTCAATAAAATTATTTTTATTTACACTTGTAGTTACTAAAAATTATATCAATTATATCATAATTATAAAGCTCTTTTCTCATTTCTAGAAAGCTGCATTTTATCTTTAGCTATAACATGTTTAATCTGTAGACTTTATTTGGAATTATTTGCTCTATTGTGAACACTCTTAACATTCCACTCATAAAAGCCCCATTTGTTATTAGGAAACAATTAGCACCATTATTACATACTAAATAAATTATTCATGCCTGATCCCTGTGGATACAGTATCTCACATAACCAAAAGCTTTTAGTATTCTGACAAATTTTGCACTTGAATGGTCAGGCACTAGCCACATTCTTCTGCTAAATGGTATCAAGTACCCTTATGGCCTTGTTATATCCTTGTTAACTAAACTAGCAGTTTTACAGCTGTCTATTTATAGATGCACTAACTCATTATCAGGAGCACTTTATAGTAATAACTTATTTTATAATGAGTATTAAACTGCAAACAGTTTTTCAGTGTTTCCATATGCTGCATTGCAAATCGTAGGAGTCCATAGTGCCAATTAAATAATATTCAGAGCGCTATTAATTAACTCCATGAGGATGAGGTCTGTTTGTGCAAAGTTTTTTTTTTATCTTTTCATTCTCGCCTCACAAATACATTCTTTTAGTAATTAATACATTATTTTCAATAATAATAATGTTAAACTCTTTCATGTGGAGAAGTAAAATAAGAGAGCAATAAAGAAAATATTTTTACAACACTTTATATAGCCTTTTTAGTGTACTATACTGCACAAAAATACCTTTTTTTAAAAAGACTTACCACCATATTCTGAGAGCTAGAAATTATTATTATTTATTTTGCCATCAAAAGAGCAATATAAGGCTTAATTGTTTTGGGCATAAGGTTAAGGGTGCGTTCACACGTTGCAGTTAAAACTGCATCGCAATCAGCTTTGAGGAGGTTTTAGGTGCAGTTTTGTCAATTGAACAGGTGAAAGACATGAACTGAACGGGTAAATGACATTTGTGGAGCAGGTTTCCCCTTCAAAATCAAATTCACTCATTCAGTTCATGTCAAGGGTTGAACACACAGAACAGGTGCAAGTCTTTCCATTACACCTTACCTCTGTATAGTCACTAGGAAAAGACTAGTGTGTATTCTGTGTGCTTGGCTACACCTAGTTTTAGCTAAATTAGAATTTTAATCATTACTATACCTTTTCCTAAATTGAATTTTTATTGTTACTATACCTTTTTCTGTATATCCCATTTTTTATCTATTTTGAATGCATTTTTTCAAAGGCAGAATTTGTTATTTTAATCTTTAATACATTTTATTGTACTGGTAAGGTAACATAAAAGCCTTTTAGCCAAGGTTGTAAAAGAAATGGTAATATTAATCTTGTTTGGGTGTGGGTGATGTGGGAGTGAGGGTGCGTTCACACGTTGCAGTTAAAACTGCATCACAATCAGCTTTGAGGAGGTTTTAGGTGCAGTTTTGTCAATTGAACAGATGAAAGACATGAACTGAACGAGTGAATTTGATTTTGAAGGGAAAACCTGCCCCACAAATGTCATTCACCCGTTCAGTTCATGTCTTTCACCTGTTCAATTGACAAAACTTCACCTAAAACCACCTCAAAGCTGATTGCGATGCAGTTTTAACTGCAACGTGTGACCGCACCCTGAGGGTATATTATTGTATTTTGATTTTAACAATGAATATAGAAATAATGGGAAAAGCAGATCTTTTTTAATTCTTCATTCAGTATTTTCACATATTTTTTTATATTACTCTTTGAGTTTTTTAATGTCCCCCTAAGGAACCGTTATATGCAATCACTTCCATAATACACTGCAATATTTCAGTGAATTATAACTATGTATTGTGTTTTCAAAGCAATCTTAAACATTCAGTTTTTTTCATGGATACGGAGACAAAACGCATTGGATGTGCAACTGAAGCAATGCCAATGTAAAAAAAACATTACTGTATTGGAAATGATTCCTCTGTTTTATTGTTATTCTTCTTCCACATAACTAAATTAACCCCTTAACGCTCTGCGCCGTAGCTTTATGGCTCACAAAGGTGGGGGTTGTTGCATATTGCAGCAAACCCCCACTGCTAATAACCGCAGTCGGTGCTTGCACCGATCGCGGCTATTAACCCTTTGATTGCCGCCGGCAAAGTCAACGGCGGCATTTAAAAGACGGCGGCGCCGCCATCTTTATTCTGACCTGCGCCCCCCGAAGGTCATCGGGGGGCGGCAATTGGTTGCCATGGTAGCCTCGGGTCTTCCTTTGACCCGAGGCTTAATGGCTTCTGCCAGTGGCTCATTGTAATGAATGAGCTGCAAAAATGCCATATATTGCAATACAGAAGTATTGCAGTATATGGTAGGAACGATCTGACCATCTAGGGTTAATGTACCCTAGATGGTCTAAGAATTAGTGAAAAAAAAAAGTTTTAAAAAAGTTTAAAAAATAAAAAAATTAATAAAATATCAAAAATTCTAATCGCCCCTCTTTCGCTAGAACTGATATAAAACATAATAAACAGTAAAAATCACAAACATATTAGGTATCGCCGCATCCCAAAATGCCCAATCTATCAAAATATAAAAACGGTTACGGCCGGCAGTGACCTCCGAGACGGGAAATGGCGCCCAAGTGTCTGAAATGCGACTTTTACACCTTTTTACATCACATAAAAAATGAAATAGAAAATAATCAAAATGTCGCACAGACCTCAAAATGGTAGCAATGCAAACGTAGGCTCATTTTACACAGCTCCGTGCGCCAAAGTATGAAAAAGTTATTAGCTTCAGAAGATGGCAAAAATGTTTTTTTCTTTTTTGTACACATTCGTTTAATTTTTGAAAATGTATTAAAACACAATAAAACTTATATAAATTTGGTATCACTGTGATTGCACCAAACCAAAGAATAAAGCTGAGGTGTTATTTTGAGTGCACAATCAAAGTCGTAAAAACTGAGCCCACAAGAACGTGACGTGACGGTTTTTTAAAAATTTTTCCACATTTGGAATTTTTTTCAGCTTCGAAGTACACAGCATGTTAAAAAAAATAACATTACGGGAAAGTAAAATTTGTTACAAAATAAGCCCTCACACAGGTCTGTACACGTAAAAATGAAAAAGTTATGGATTTTTGAAGGAGGAGAGCGAGAAATGAGCGAAAAAACCCTGCGTCCTTAAGGGGTTAAAGACAAGTTTCCTGACAGCCACATACTGTGTGGAGCATTGTAAGGCAATGCATCCCTAGAAAACATAACTCAGCATATAGCTTAACTGATATTCTGCTGATACCAAAAGAAAGATAAAGAAGATATAAAACATTCATATTACATATATTCGTATTACTTGCTGTGTTAATAACCAGATCCTTCGAAAAATACATTTAGGTGGTTTTAAGAAAAACTAATTAAAATAAACAGCAAATAATACAAAATGAGAGCCAGAATTAAAACTAAATTTTTGATTTATGTTAATAAGAGTCTTGCCACAACAACTGTAAAGTTTTTTTCTCCAGTGGTCTCTCAGTCTGATGTCTTTAACTCCTTAATGAAGAGACCTGAAAAGGCTTTAATGACGGAGGAATTTTTAACAATTTTTGCATACAGCGGTTTTGGGCCATCACTTTTTCTTGTGTGCTACCTTAACTCTTCCCAACTACTATTACGGCATATTGCAGCAAACACTTACCGGTAACAACCGCGATCGGTGCTAGCCAGTGGCTGGGCGCTGCCATCTTGGTGAAAATTGTTGCTCCCCGTGACATCATTGGGGGGGTGGCGATCAGAAGATCTGAGGCTGTCTGGATTTCAACCATTCATTACAATGTGCGATTTGCACTTTGTAATGAATGAGGAGGAAAATCCCCATATACTACCATACTATAGTATGGGAGTATATGGTAGGATAAATCAGGCAACCTAGGGTTAATGTACCCTAGGGGGTCTGAAAAATAGTAAAAATAAAAATTTTAAAAAAGAAAAAAATTATAATAAAAAACCTAAAAATTCAAATCACCCCCCTTTCCCTAGAAGTCATATAAATATAAATAAACAGTAAAAAATATTAAACACATTAATGCCTGATCTATCAAAATATAATATAAAATCAAAGTCCACAAGAAAATGGCGCAAATACGGTTTTTCACCATTTTCACTGTATTTGGAATTATTACCCACTTCCCAGTACATGGCATGGAATATTAAATACTGTCACTATGAGGTGCAATTTGTTATGCAGAAATCAAGCCATCACAGAGCTCTTTACGTGTAAAAATAAAAAGTTATAGATTTTTGAAGGTGGGGAATAAAAAATGGAAATATAAAAACAAAATAGGGCCAGATACCTTGTTTTTGGTGTCTTTTTTAATAAAAAAAAATAGGGCTAGTTAAAACTTAACAAAAGTTTTTGTACTTTTTTTATTTTTAGTTTTTTCGGGGGTTAAATTTGGTCAGAAAAAAAGCCACTTTTTGTAAAGTAATATATTTTTTACATTTTCAAATTAGCTCAAAATGAACAGTTTATGGGCGTGGCCTGAGAGAGCTCCCGAATGGACGCACAAACTTGAGCTCCGTCTGCTAAACCTCCAGCAAGCGACTTACACACTGACTTTTAATGCTGCAGTGACCCAAATCATAGCAGAGATGGTTACTAGAGATGAGCGAACATACTCGTCCGAGCTTGATGCTCGTTCGAGCATTAGCGTACTCGAAACTGCTCGTTGCTCGGACGAATACTTCGCCCGCTCGAGAAAATGGCATCTCCCGCCATTTTGCTTTTTGGCGGCCAGAAACAGAGCCAATCACAAGCCAGGATACTCTGCACTCCACCCAGCATGAAGTGGTACCCTTACACGTCGATAGCAGTGGTTGGCTGGCCAGATCAGGTGACCCTGGAATAGACTAGCCCCTGCCCGCGCTGCTCGCGTCATTCTCTGTCTGGATGCCGCTAGGGAGAGAGCTGCTGCTGTTCAGGGAAAGCATTAGGGTGTTCTATTAGAAAAGTGTTAGGCAGGAGTGATTCTACAAGAACCCAACAGTCCTTCTTAGGGCTACAATAACGTTTTATTTTCCTTTTTTTTTTTGGTTTGCTTGTGGCTGGGCTTGCTGCTATTAGTAGTGCAGCTAGTACCATATTGTGAGTAATTTGCAGGGAGACTTGTGTTTAGCTCTTAGTGACACACATATCCACCTCAAACACTGAAGTGGGACAATTTATTAGGGGTTTGATTTGAATTAGGTCTGCTGATTTATTTTTTTTTTTACGTTTATTTCTTTTTAGAACTCACAGTAATCTGCCAAAGCAGTGTGCTTTGAGTGTGGGCTAGAAAATAGCCATAGGAGAACCCCAACGGCTTATTTAGGCCTACAATAGCGTTATATTTTCCTTTTTTTTTAGTTTTCTTGTGGCTGGGCTTGCTGGCATTAGTAGTGCAGCTAGTACCATATTGTGAGGAATTTGCAGGGAAACTTGCGACCGTTGTGTTTAGCTCTTAGTGACGCGCATATCCATCGCAAAGACCGAAGTGGGACAATTTATTAGGGGTTTGATTTGAATTACGCCAAGTCTGCTGATTTTTTTTTTTTTTTACGTTTATTTCTTTTTAGAACTCACAGTAATCTGCCAAAGCAGTTTGCTTTGAGTGTGGGCTAGAAAATAGCCATAGGAGAACCCCAACGGCTTATTTAGGCCTACAATAGCGTTATATTTTCCTTTTTTTTTTGGTTTGCTTGTGGCTGGGCTTGCTGGCATTAGTAGTGCAGCTAGTACCATATTGTGAGGAATTTGCAGGGAGACTTGCAACCGTTGTGTTTAGCTCTTAGTGACACACATATCCACCTCAAACACCGAAGTGGGACAATTTATTAGGGGTTTGATTTGAATTACGCCGATTCTGCTGATTTATTTATTTTTTACGTTTATTTCTTTTTAGAACTCACAGTAATCTGCCAAAGCAGTTTGCTTTGAGTGTGGGCTAGAAAATAGTCATAGGAGAACCCCAACGGCTTATTTAGGCCTACAATAGCGTTATATTTTCCTTTTTTTTTCTGGTTTGCTTGTGGCTGGGCTTGCTGCCATTAGTAGTGCAGCTAGTACCATAATGTGAGGAATTTGCAGGGAGACTTGCGACCGTTGTGATTAGCTCTTAGTGACACACATATCCACCTCAAACACCGAAGTGGGACAATTTATTAGGGGTTTGATTTGAATTACGCCGAGTCTGCTGATTTATTTTTTTTTTTACGTTTATTTCTCTTATAACTCAAAGTCATCTGGCACAGCACAAAATCCAGTTGTGTGCTGTCAGTGTAGGTTAGAAACTAGCCATAGCAATAGGATAGCATCATTTTGTTTTAAAAAAAAACACAAAAAAACACACACAAAAAAAAATTGGAAGTTTACACTTTAATTTTGAAAATGTTTAACCCGAGGGCTAGGGGTAGAGGACAAGGGCGTGGACGTGAGCGTCCAACTACTGCAGGGGTCAGAGGCCGTGGTCCTGGGCGGGGTGAGACACCACCTGCTGATGAGGGAGCAGGGGAACGCCGCAGAGCTACACTCCCTAGGTTCATCATGTATCAAGTTACTGGGACTCGTGGTAGAGCACTGTTGAGGCCAGAACAGTGCAAAGAGGTGATGTCGTGGATTGCGGACAATGCTTCTAGCCATTTGTCCACCAGTCAGTCTTCCACGCAGTCCACCCATGTCACCGAAATCAGCACTCCTCCAGCTCCTCCACCTCAGCCTCCTTCCCCCCAGTCTGCCCCCTCCCAGCAAAATTTGGAATTTGAACCGGCATACCCTGATGAACTGTTTTCTGGACCCTTCCCACAGTCACAAACCACTTGTCCGGTTGCTGCTGAGCAATTTTCCGATGCCCAGGTTTTCCACCGGTCGCAGTCTGTGGCCGATGATGACATTATTGACGTAGTGGAAGAAGTGTGTAAAGAGGTGTCGGACGATGAGGAGACACGATTGTCAGACAGTGGTGAAGTTGTTGTCAGGGCAGGAAGTCCGAGGGGGGAGCAGACTGAGGGATTGGAGGATGATGAGGTGACAGACCCAAGCTGGGTTGATAGGCCGGGTGAACACAGTGCTTCTGAGACGGAAGCGAGTCCTATAGCAGAACAGGTTGGAAGAGGCAGTGGTGGGGCCAGACGGAGAGGCAGGGCAAGAGCTGGTGCATCAGCTCCAAATGTTGCCCGTAGTCAAGCTCCCGTGGCGAGGGCTAGATTTTCAGAAGTCTGGAGGTTCTTTAAAGAAACACTGGATGACCGACGGACTGTGGTGTGCAACCTTTGCCAAACCAGGATCAGCAGGGGTTCCACCACTACTAGCTTAACTACCACCAGTATGCGCAGGCATATGAATGCTAAACACCCCACTCAATGGCACCAAGCCCGTTCACCTCCGGCCGGGCACACCACTGCTCCTTCCCCTGTGTCATCTGCTAGTCAGCCCCCTGCCCAGGACCACGGCCCAAACACCTCCCGTGCGAAAACCCCATCTTCGCCTCCACGATCCTCCACAGCATCCACCAGCGTTCAGCTCTCCATACCCCAGGAAGTATAGCGCAACCCACCCACACGCCCAAGCCCTCAACGTCCACATCTCCAAGTTGCTTAGCCTGGAGATGCTGCCCTATAGGCTGGTAGAGACCGAGGCCTTTCGAAACCTCATGGCGGCTGCCCCTCGGTACTCAGTCCCCAGCCGCCACTACTTTTCCCGATGTGCCGTCCCAGCCCTGCACAAGCATGTGTCAGAGAACATCATCCGTGCCCTGACCAACGCCGTTTCTGACAAGGTCCACCTGACCACGGACACGTGGACGAGTGCTGCCGGGCAGGGCCACTATATATCGCTGACGGCACATTGGGTTAACTTGGTGGAGGCTGGGACCGAGTCTGACCCTGGGGCTGCTCATATACTGCCGACGCCGAGGATTGGGGGCCTACCTCGGTCCAGGTCTCAAAGGCCTACTATGCCTCCTCCTCCTGCCACCCCTCCTCCACCTCCTCCGAATTACCATCCGTGGGCATTGCGCCATCAGTCGGTAGCTCTAGGCACAGCAGCAGTGCCGTCGCTAAGCGACAGCAGGCGGTGCTCAAACTGCTGAGCCTAGGCGATAAAAGGCACACCGCCCAAGAGCTATTACAGGGCATCACGGCGCAGACTGATCTGTGGCTGGCACCACTGAACCTGAAGCCAGGCATGGTTGTGTGTGACAACGGCCGTAACCTGGTGGCGGCTCTGCAACTCGGCAGACTGACACATGTGCCATGCCTGGCCCATGTGTTAAATCTCATAGTTCAGAGTTTCCTCAAGACATACCCCAATCTGTCTGATTTGCTCACGAAGGTGCGCCGCATCTGTGCGCATTTCAGGAAGTCCAGCACAGATGCTGCCACTCTCAGGGTAGCGCAGCGCCGCCTCCAACTGCCCGCTCACCGACTGTTGTGCGACGTGCCCACGAGGTGGAATTCAACATTAACCATGTTATCCAGAGTTTACCAGCAGCGCAGAGTGATTGTAGACTGCCAGATGGATGAAGGTAGTGATAAAGAGATACAGAGGTATTTAATAGATTCTAGGTCAAGGACTTTAGGAGGTCTCCTTATCCTCCAAAGAAACTCATCTGTGAACTGTGTCCTATAAATCGACCAATTGAGACCGTTTTTGATTTTATCAGATTTTACTTCTTTCAAATATATACATTTATTTTACATCATTTCATTTCATTTCATATTCTTCTTATATACAAAGTTAATTCCTCGGCTAGTAAATGTACAACCTAGTGAGTGTGCTGTCACTTTTGAATAATGGAAAAGTTCACCTTGTTTGGCGTTCTGGCAGTTGTTTTGGAGCACTCACGTGTTCAAAGGCTCCAGGGCTGAGACTACCATGTGTCTGACTGTTGGACAGAGTGGTATCGTCCACCTGTTGTGACGTTTCGAGGGCCACGCCCTCTTCCTCAGACGTATACGATACACGTCTCCAAGGTATTTATACCCTGTTGGCCGGAAGTTGCTATATAGTACATATTATATAAACTTTGCAATAGTCAAATATACATATTAATGATTTAAGATTAAGTATTTATCTAAGGTCTAAATGGCAACGTATTATCAAATATGTAAACATTATCTCTATAAAATGTAAACAAAAATGTAAACATCATCTTTACAGCATGTAAACATTCTATTTTAAATATTATTGTATTGCACTATTCCCTTTATGTGCTATTACAAAAATACCTTATAGTTACAGTCTTCATTTAGACCTTTAGGACTTAAAGTTTCCAAGCGGTTAATCCAATAGACCTCTCTTCTGAGTAATCGTGTTTTTATTTGTTCACTATCATTGCCTTCAACCTCTTCAATGATCATCCATCTAAGATCTGACACTTGATGGCCTCTTTTTAAGAAATGTCTTGCTACTGTCGTTTCTCCATATTTTTTACCCTTGTCCTCTTTTAAACCTGTTCTTAAATGTGTTCTTATGGCACTCCTGTGTTCGTTTAACCTAATTTTAATATTCCTAGATGTCTGCCCTATGTATATTTTGCCACATGGGCATTTAAGCATATATATGACGTTTTTACTATTACAGGAGTGCCATCCTTTTACTGGGATAGGTGTGCCTTGGGTAGGGTGGTGTAGTGTGTTACCTTTAATTATAGAATTACAATTTTGACATGATAGGCATGCATGTGTGCCTTCATGTTTTGCTTTGAGAAACGATTGTTTTTTAGATTTAGTGGAGTTCTTTTCCACATCTGCTCTAATTAAATGGTTCGCTAGTGATTTTCCTTTCCTGTAAACGAAACACGTTTTTTTTGTTTTCGTTTTGTTTACATTTTATAGAGATAATGTTTACATATTTGATAATACGTTGCCATTTAGACCTTAGATAAATACTTAATCTTAAATCATTAATATGTATATTTGACTATTGCAAAGTTTATATAATATGTACTATATAGCAACTTCCGGCCAACAGGGTATAAATACCTTGGAGACGTGTATCGTATACATCTGAGGAAGAGGGCGTGGCCCTCAAAACTTCACAACAGGTGGACGATACCACTCTGTCCAACAGTCAGAGACATGGTAGTCTCAGCCCTGGAGCCTTTGAACACGTGAGTGCTGCAAAAAAACTGCCAGAACGCCAAACAAGGTGAACTTTTCCATTATTCAAAAGTGACAGCACACTCACTAGGTTGTACATTTACTAGCCGAGGAATTAACTTTGTATATAAGAAGAATATGAAATGAAATGAAATGATGTAAAATACATGTATATATTTGAAAGAAGTAAAATCTGATAAAATCAAAAACGGTCTCAATTGGTCGATTTATAGGACACAGTTCACAGATGTGAGGAGTGGACGTGGATGTCTGATATCTGTCAGGTGCTGAGTAACTTCGAGGAGTCAACACAGATGGTCAGTGGCGATGCCGCCATCATCAGCCTCACCATCCCGCTGCTTGGCCTGTTGAAAAACTCTCTGGTCAGCATGAAGTCGGAAGCTTTGCGCTCGTCCCAAGAGACGGGGGAAGAAGATTCCCTTGTTGATAGCCAAAGCACCCTTAGGTCTGTTTCTCAGCACATATCGGAGGAGGTGGAGGAGGATGAGGAGGAAGAGGAGGAGAATGTTGGCGAGACAGAAGAGGGGACCATTGTTCAGTCCTTCACTGTTCAGCGTGTATGGGCAGAAGAAGAGGAGTTGGAGGAGTTGGAGGAGGAGGAAATGGGCATTCAGGCCAGTGAGGGGAGTGAATTCTTGCGCGTTGGGACTCTGGCGCATATGGCAGATTTCATGCTAGGCTGCCTATCCCGTGACCCTCGCGTTCAAAGAATTTATTCCAGCACCGATTACTGGGTATTCACTCTCCTGGACCCACGGTACAAGCAAAATCTTTCCACTCTCATCCCTGGAGAGGAAAGGAGTGTGAGAATGCATGAATACCAGCAGGCCCTGGTGCACAAGCTGAAACAGTATTTCCCTTCTGACAGCGCTAGCGGCAGAGGGCGTACTTCTGCGGGACAAGTAGCGAGGGAGAGTAGGCGAGCAGGCAGCTTTTCCAGCACTGGCAGGGGTACACTTTACAAGGCCTTTACCAGTTTTATGTCACCCCAGCAAGACACTGTCACCTGTCCTCAGTCTCGGCAGAGTAGGGCTGATCTTTACAGAAAGATGGTGAGGGAGTACGTAGCTGACCATACCATCGTCCTAAATGATCACACAACTCCCTACAACTACTGGGTTTCAAAGCTGGACATGTGGCACGAACTGGCGCTGTACGCCTTGGAGATTCTTGCCTGCCCTGCCGCTAGCGTGTTGTCCGAGCGGGTTTTCAGTGCAGCTGGTGGCATCATCACCGATAAGCGTACACGCCTGTCGACTGACAGCGCTGACAGGCTGACGCTTATCAAGATGAATAAAGCCTGGATTTCTCCGGATTTTCATTCTCCACCAGGTGAAAGAAGCTCAACCTGAATAATGTATGCACTCCTCCTCCTCATTGTCCTCCTTCTCCTCCTCTTTGTACACTAAAGCATAGGAAACTGGCTATTTTTTGCCAGGGCCAACTGGCTCTAGCTATAGTACTCTATGTATTTAATTTTTCTGGAGGGCCACCTACCCTGTCCTCTGTTTTAAGCAATTTTTGGGAGTGCCACATACAGGCACTCAATCTATTTAATTTTTTCTGGAGGACCACCTACCTGCTCCTCTGGTTTGAAAACCTTTTTGGACTGCCACATACAGGCACTCAATTTATTAAATTTTTCTGGAGGACCACCTACCTGCTCCTCTGGTTTGAAAACTTTTTTGGACTGCCACATACAGGCACTATCCAAATTAAATTGTCTCCATAGCAGCCTCCACATGTCGTCTTTTTAGCTGGCTCCACACGTTGTCTCCATTGCTACCTCCACACGTCATCGCCATAGCTGTCTCCAAAAGTCGTCCATATAGCTGCCTCCATACATGGTCTCCTTATCAAACGAACTGTGTCAGGCAGAATTTTGGGTTGTTTTCATGGATTCCACATCAAACTTTTTAACTCTGTCGAGACCCTGCTGTGTAATCCACAAAATATACTGGCAAACTTTTATCAATTACCGATATTATTTCAGTGTTTCTTGCGCATCTGTTTACATTCCCCTCACCCGCCATATCCTAAACTTATAAGAACGCTACTACACTTGATCTTATACAAAAGGTTCTTAGAAGTGCTGTTTGGGGAGTACCCTAGAGACAGGGGCTTGGATTGGCGAAAGCTCGCCTGGCAGCGGAGCGCCAGCTCCATCTCAAGATCCAACTAACATAGTTTTAACTGCAGCACCTTTAATCTACTACTAGTTCACTGCCTCCATACATGGTCCCCTTATCAAACGAGCTGTGTCGGGCAGAATTTTGGGTTGTTTTCATGGCTTCCACATCAAACTTGTTAACTTTGTTGCCACCCTGCTGTGTAATCCACAAAATATACTGGCAAACTTTTATCATTTACCGATATTATTTCAGCACTTCTTGCACATCTGTTTACATTCCCCTCACCCGCCATATCCTAAACTTATAAGAGCGCTACTACACTTGATCTTATACAAAAGGTTCTTAGAAGTGCTGTTTGGGGAGTAGCCTAAAGACAGGGGCTTGGATTGGCGAAAGCTCGCCTGGCAGCGGAGCGCCAGCTCCATCTCAAGATCCAACTAATATAGTTTTAACTGCAGCACCTTTAATCTACTACTAGTTCACTGCCTCCATTCATGGTCCCCTTATCAAACGAGCTGTGTCAGGCAGAATTTTGGGTTGTTTTCATGGCTTCCACATCAAACTTGTTAACTTTGTTGCCACCCTGCTGTGTAATCGACAAAATATACTGGCAAACTTTTATCATTTACCGATATTATTTCAGCGCTTCTTGCGCATCTGTTTACATTCCCCTCGCCCACCATATCCTAAACTTATAAGAACGCTACTACACTTGATCTTATACAAAAGGTTCTTAGAAGTGCTGTTTGGGGAGTAGCCTAGAGACAGGGGCTTGGATTGGCGAAAGCTCGCCTGGCAGCGGAGCGCCAGCTCCATCTCAAGATCCAACTAACATAGTTTTAACTGCAGCACCTTTAATCTACTACTAGTTCACTGCCTCCATACATGGTCCCCTTATCAAACGAGCTGTGTCAGGCAGAATCTTGGGTTGTTTTCATGGCTTCCACATCAAACTTGTTAACTTTGTCGCCACCCTGCTGTGTAATCCACAAAATACACTGGCAAACTTTTATCATTTACCGATATTATTTCAGCGCTTCTTGCGCATCTGTTTACATTCCCCTCACCCGCCATATCCTAAACTTATAAGAACGCTACTACACTTGATCTTATACAAAAGGTTCTTAGAAGTGCTGTTTGGGGAGTAGCCTAGAGACAGGGGCTTGGAATGGCGAAAGCTCGTCTGGCAGAGGAGCGCCAGCTCCATCTCAAGATCCAACTAACATAGTTTTAACTGCAGCACCTTTAATCTACTACTAGTTCACTGCCTCCATTCATGGTCCCCTTATCAAACGAGCTGTGTCAGGCAGAATTTTGGGTTGTTTTCATGGCTTCCACATCAAACTTGTTAACTTTGTCGCCACCCTGCTGTGTAATCCACAAAATATACTGGCAAACTTTTATCATTTACCGATATTATTTCAGCGCTTCTTGCGCATCTGTTTACATTCCCCTCACCCGCCATATCCTAAACTTATAAGAACGCTACTACACTTGATCTTATACAAAAGGTTCTTAGAAGTGCTGTTTGGGGAGTAGCCTAGAGACAGGGGCTTGGAATGGCGAAAGCTCGCCTGGCAGCAGAGCGCCAGCTCCATCTCAAGATCCAACTAACATAGTTTTAACTGCAGCACCTTTAATCTACTACTAGTTCACTGCCTCCATACATGGTCCCCTTATCAAACGAGCTGTGTCAGGCAGAATTTTCAGGTGTTTCACCAGATACATAGTGGAACTCGGCCCATCTGTCGCCGCCATGCTGGAGACCTGAAGTTGCAATCATAGCAGCGCAATATGGATGTCCCATACTGTCGCTCTTAATCATGGAACCATTTCCGTAAAAACAATTAAAAATAGAACCACTATGCTATTCCATTATTCCTAGGTGAAATATTCAAACGACCCAGCCTGCTTTGAAAATTATAATTTTTTCAAAGTAAACGCTTCTGGCCCCCAGGCCCATTTTGGGTGGGGAGGAGCCGAGAGACAGGGGCTTGGACAGGCGAAATCTCGCCTGGCAGTGGACCGCCAGCTCCATCCCAAGATTAGGCAGCCTCAGAGGCATCCATGTATGCTGCCCCTGCTGTTTCCTGTCCATTTTGCCTCCACGATACTCCACAGCGTCCACCAATGTCTCATTTCAACTCTCTATACCCCAGACGCTGGAGCATGAGAGGATATGCAGCACATCTTCCCCTTATCAAACGAGCTGTGTCAGGCAGAATTTTCAGGTGTTTCACCGGATACATAGTGGAACTCGGCCCATCTGTCGCCGCCATGCTGGAGACCTGAAGTTGCAATCATAGCAGCGCAATATGAATGCCCCATACTGTCGCTCCTAATCATGGAAGTCGTCTCCATGGCTGCCTCCACATGTCGTCCCCTTATCAAAAGAGCTGTGTCAGGCTCAATTTTCGGGTGTTTCACCAGATACATTATGGAACTTGGTCACTATGTCGCCACCATGCTGTGTTATCGACTAAATATACCGTCAACCTTTTGTTCACATAGGAAATCATTTCACCTCCTTTGGTGAAACCTGAGTCCATTTAGGGTATGTCGCCATGAGACTCTCTAGCCTGCCACTGCTGCCGCTGCCTCTGCATGCCGTCCCCTATAGTGTCAGGGTCAATTATTGCATGTTTTAGATGCTATCTAGCCTCATTCGGTCACTCATGGCCATGCTGTTGCCCATAATTTTTGCATAATGGTGCGATTAAGCAGCCTCAGAGGCATCCATGCATGCTGCCCCTGCTGTTTCCTGTCCATTTCCGTGGTGTTTCCATCCTTTTCTGAGGTTCCCAGGTGTTTGGCCAAGCTTCCCTGTGCAGAGCCTTGGTCCCCTTGAAAAATGCTCGAGTCTCCCATTGACTTCAATGGGGCTCGTTATTCGAGACGAGCACTCGAGCATCAGGAAAAGTTTGTCTCGAATAACGAGTACCCGAGCATTTTAGTGCTCGCTCATCTCTAATGGTTACCAAAAGAAAAACCTGCAGAACGGGCCCAAAAAGCTCTCAGAGTTTAACCGGAGCAGAGAGACCCGCAGCGGCCTCAGTTCCATGTGCTCCGGCATCTCCTCACCGTCGAGCGCCGGCAGCAGTGAATCACCAAGGGTCGCAACAGATACTCACCCGAGCCTCTTCTTGCCAAACCCTGGGGACAAATGCTTTGTCCTCACAATCTGAAATACTTTGTCTCCAAGAGACTCATTTTGTAAGACAATGCACCTACATTCTCACATGAAAGATTTCCCTACATATATAAAGCCAATGTAGCTAAAAAGCATGCAGGAGTATGTATAGCACTAATTGACACCTTATCATTTAAAGAGTTGGAGATACACTTGGATAATAGAGGAAGATATATTATTTTAGTGTGCGAAATAAACTCATACACAATCACACTGGTGAACCTCTTTGCTCCAAATAAATCTCACATACACTTCTTAAACAAACTCAGCCGGAAAATTCAAAAAGTCCAAAAAGGATGTCTAATAATGTGTCGAGACTTTAAGGGGTCTGGCTGCAGAAGACATTGGGTATCCCAAGGCACATGGCAGACCTCGGTAAGTGACACGGGGGTCCGATCGCATTCTTGCTTGAGCCATCTCCGATCGTGGATGTTCGAATGTTGTTTCAGCTGCGATATACAGCTGACACCCGCTGCTTCTGGTGCCTGCTTTTTATGAGCCGGTGCCAAAAGCTGGATGTGACAGCAAGTCCTCGTGTGGGAGGTAGCTTCTCGCAAGTAGGTACTATTACACCCGGTGACGGAAGGGGTTAAACCTTGTTATTTGATGAAATGACTTGCTAAATGACTGGTGAAATGACTTGCTAAAAAGAGGCATGGGGCATGGGAAGGGAAACAATTTTTAGCTAAAAGAAGAGTGTCCGTTAATTAATAGTGCTCTATATGAACCTGTCACCGGCTTTATTTGTAAAAATGTGGTGACATATTTCCTTTAAGCACCTGTTATACTAAGTGGTCTGGTTGTCTCTACAACAGAAAACCTCTCATACCCAGAGCAAATTGGTCATTATGGAAACTATCAGCCCAAAGATCCTCCTTGCATTTTAAAATGGCCATATGTTTTTGAATGCCATATGCAAACATATTAAGTGATGCTCTTTCCAATTGCATTGCATTTTAAGATCATTTCCAATGAAGTGTCTTGATACAGTTTAAAGGGACTCCAGATTTTACCACAATAAACTACTGCTAGAACCATTGTGCCATTTACCTATTAAAAAAACACCTCTAAACATGATACATTTGGTGTCATACTAAAGATAAGATTCTCAGATTGCATCAGGATTGAAATTTTTATACAGGCAGTTCAAGAAATAGTCAGGAACTGGATCAATCTCTGCACCTCACATTCCTGTCTTTACCTTTTTCTCTTTTTCTGTGGCTCAAAATTCCACAAGCCTATTGTTATATGGAAGATTCTTATCATATCTGACACTACCATGTTTCTAGATATTATGAAGCTGAATATAAGTGTATGAAGGTACACTCCCCTACAGCCTCTAAGCTTAAATCATCTCAGGCAAAATCTGACTCTACTCTGTTCATTTTCACATGACTTTAGAAGAGGTAAACAATATTTTGATTTTTAAGGTAAACAAACAAGATTTTATATAAAAAGGGAAATTTTAGAAGGGACATTTCATATAGTTTAATGGGGAAAGATATAGTGACAGCTTCCCTTTAACCTCTTGATGCTCTGCGTCCAAAATATCAGACGCTGAGTGCAGTGACTTAGCGCTCAGTGTCTGATATATCGGACACAGAGATGATGCCGGTTCATCTTAAGATCTGAGCTGAATCAGCATCGAGATACACGGGGTGCCGGGTGTGAGTGGGTTTTTAACCCATTAAATGCAGCGGTCAGCAAAAATGTGGCATTTAACCTGTCTTTGGGGGGTCTTTTCCCCATGATCGGGCCCTCCACACCGTCTTCGGGGGGCGCCGATCATTGCTATGGCAACCCCGGGGTCTTAAGCTGAGCCTTAAGCTATAAATTGGCTGTGTCCTTAACCCCTAGGCGCACCAGGACGTTATAGTACGTCCCCGGGGCTAGATGCTTAGCGCACGGGGACGTTCTATAACGTCCTGCTTCTGGCACCGGCTCACGAACGGAGCCGGTACCAGAAGCAGCGGCTGTCAGCTGTCTAGTACAGCTGACAGCCTGCGCTAACACCCGCGATCGGAGCCGGCTCCGATCGCGGGTGTTAACCCCTTACACGCCGCGGTCAAACATGACCGCGGCGTGTAAGGGTGTTTGCGCTGTGGATCGGATCCCCCGTGCCGCTTACCGGGGGATCCGATCCACTTCTGGGCAGCTCCGAGGACTGGCATGTGCCCCGGAGCTGCCCGGTTTCCATGGCAGCCAGACCCCTTCCGGGTCTGACTGTAAACTGTCTGAGCATGCGCAAGCTTGCTCAGACAGTTTACACTGCTCTACAATAAAATAGTATTGTAGAGCAGTGTATTGAACTTAAACCAGTGATCAGAGCATCACTGGTTTAAGTTCAAGTATGTATAAGTAAAAATATGCAAAAACACTTAACACTACACATTATAATAAATAAAAAATAAATACATAAAAATATAAGCCCCTGAAATGTCACTTTCCCATAAAAACACTTAATAAAGTATAAAAAACACAAAAACACAAAAAACCCCGCATATTTGGTATTGCCGCGTCCGTAACAATCTGTATAATAAAACAGAATCGTTACTGGACCCGCACGGTACACGCCGTAGAAAAAAAACCGCAAAAACGTTCCGAAAAAATATAATTTTTAATTATACCCTATCAAAAAATGCTCTAAAAAGTAATTTAAAAAATGTTATGCACTCAAAAATAAGCCCACTAAAAAGAACAACTCTTCTCGCAAAAAATAAGCCCCTAACCAGATTTGTCAGCCGAAAAATAAAAAAGTTATGCATATGAAAAGATGGTGATGCTAAAATGAACAAGATTTTCTCCAAATTGGTTTTTATTCAGTACAATTGAATAAAATACACAAACCCCCACATGTTTGGTATCCCTGCGTCCGTAACAATCTGCATAATAAAACAGAATCGTTATTAGATCCGCAAAGTGAACCCCGTAAAAAACAAAACAAAAAAAAGCTCCAGAAAAAAGATCATTTTCAATTAATACCCTATAAAAATGCTCTAAAAAGGGATTTATAAAATGTTATGCACTCTAAAATAAGACCACTAAAAAGAACAATCCTTCTCGCAAAAAATAAGCCCTTAAACAGATTTGTGAGGCAAAAAATAAAAAAGTTATGCATATGAAAGACGGTGATGCTAAAATTAACAACATTTTTGCCAAATTACTTTTTATGCAGTAAAAATGGGAAAAAAATAAAAAATCTATATAAATGAGGTCTTTTTGTAATCGTGGCGACCCATAGAATAAAAATAATATACTATTTTTATGGTATGGTAAACGGGCAAAAAAAAAAACCCATAAAAATCTTCCTGAAAAGTGATGATTTTCATTTCCTCCACCAACAAAGAGTTAATAAAATCTCACCAATTAGCCTATAGATTCCCCCAAATTACGTACCAGAAAAGTGCATCTCATGTGGCAAAAGAAATAAGCCCCTATAGGTCCACATTAAAAAAAAGAAAAAAATTATAGCCTGTACAATGTGACATAGAAAATCTGCTCTGGATGGCGCCTCCTTCCCTTCTATGCCCGGCCGTGCGCCCATACAGCAGGTTACCACCACATATAGAGTATCCGTGTACTCGGGAGAAATTGGGTAACAAACTTTGTGGAGCCTTTATTCATTTAATCCATTGTAAATGTTTAATTTTCCACCCAAAATGGGTGTATTGTGAAAAAATATTACAATTTGCAGACTGCACCTCCATTTTGTTTTAACCCCTATAAAACACGTAAAGCGTTAACAAACTTCTTAAAAGTGTTTTTTCATACGTTGAGGTGTGTAGTTTCCACAATGGGGTAATTTACGAGTCTCACTATTATTTAGGCCTCTCAGTGTCAATTAGAAGTTGAGCAGCTCCATCTAAATGCGGGTTTTGGTGATTTTACAAAAAATGTGAAAAATGATACCTAAATTCTGAGCCTCATAACATTCTAGTAAAATATGTGGAATCTTAAAAAACCATGCCAACATAAAGCAGACATTTGGGAAATGTAAGTTATGAATTTATTTGGGAGCTATGACTATCTGCATCAAAAGTAGAGAATTTAGAACGTTGAAAATAAAGAATTTTTCCAAATTTTTTCCAAATTTTGTTTTTTTTCATAACTAAACACAAAAGATATCATCCAAATTTTTAAACTAATTTGAAGTACAATGTGTCACGAGAAAACAATCTAAAAATCCCCTGGATATCTCATAGCGTTCCAAAGCTATAACCACTTATAGTGACACAGGCCAGATTTGAAGAATGGGGCCGCGTCCTTAAGGCCAAAATAGGCTGTGTCCCCTAGGGGTTAAGGCGCTCTTTCGTCCTCTTACAGAAACAATGTGATTTAGTAGAAGAAAGGGATAGTGAAGTTGTACTACTAAACATGTGTACTTCACAACAGTCCTTAATTATTGTATCCAAGTAATGTTAAGAAACATTGAGCTGGAATAGGAATAGAATTCTAATCACTAGTATGCTTTCACTAGGATGTTCAGGATGTTCAGGGAAACTGCCACAAGCTCTTACCCCACAAAACTTCCAGCCTTTCTAGATTTCCCTCTTTTACGCTAAAATTTGCTGGTTTAACTATAGAACAAAATCAGGAGTGTCACTTCAGATGTAGGATTAAAAATACACTTAAAATAGGCAATAATTCCTTTATTTATATAGCGCAGACAGATTACGCAGCGATGCACACAAAGCATGCCAAATTGGTCCCTGTCCCCACCAGGGCTCACAATTAATCAACCTACCAGTATGTTTTTGGAGTTTGGGAGGAAACCCACGCAAACATGGAGAGAACATACAAACTCTTTGCAGATGTTGACCTGGGTGGGACTTGAACCCAGGGCCCCAGTGCTGCAAGGCAGAGGTGTTAACCACTCAGAGATGTCTTTAACCGGTTGTATCTCCAGTTCTGTACTTCACAGAACCACACATCTAATGTGGCTTCAGTTTCATATCATTGATATGATATTAGAGGCATGGTTATATTGACTATAGAGCCCAAGATACAGGCATCTGAATTAACACTCACCCTACAACTTCTAAAAGTGACTCATCTCAGGCAAAAAAGACTTTTCTCAGCTCATTTTCATATGACTTAGGAGGTGATTTATTATAGGTAAGCAGGGCAGATTGAAAATAAAAGAGGGAATGCTAGAAGAATACATTGGTTCCCTTTATAAAGTAACATAACACAGGGGGAAATTTATTATAAGTCTCTTGGAGCAGAACTGTTCTAGTTCAGACCTCAGCTTTCATTTTCCCACAGCTGGTTATAAAATGAAAGCTGAACTATGATTGGTTTCCATGGGCAACAAGAACAGTTTTACCTCGGAAACTTGATGATAAGTCTCCCCCATACTATATTACTGACGTATCCATAGGATAGCTCATTAATATGAGATATGTTGGAGTGAAACATTTCATAGCAAAATGTGTCTCATTTCAGTTTCTACAGCATGTATTACTACTTTGTTGCTGCCAATTAATTCTCTGCTCTATATATACATGTATACACTCACCGGCCACTTTATTAGGTACACCTGTCCAACTGCTCGTTAACACTTAATTTCTAATCAGCCAATCACATGGCGGCAACTCAGTGCATTTAGGCATGTAGACATGGTCAAGACAATCTCCTGCAGTTCAAACCGAGCATCAGTATGGGGAAGAAAGGTGATTTGAGTGCCTTTGAACGTGGCATGGTTGTTGATGCCAGAAGGGCTGGTCTGAGTATTTCAGAAACTGCTGATCTACTGGGATTTTCACGCACAACCATCTCTAGGGTTTACAGAGAATGGTCCGAAAAAGAAAAACATCCAGTGAGCGGCAGTTCTGTGGGCAGAAATGCCTTGTTGATGCCAGAGGTCAGAGGAGAATGGGCAGACTGGTTCGAGCTGATAGAAAGGCAACAGTGACTCAAATCGCTACCCGTTACAACCAAGGTAGGCAAAAGAGCATCTCTGAACGCACAGTACGTCGAACTTTGAGGCAGATGGGCTACAGCAGCAGAAGACCACACCGGGTGCCACTCCTTTCAGCTAAGAACAGGAAACTGAGGCTACAATTTGCACAAGCTCATCGAAATTGGACAGTAGAAGATTGCCTGGTCTGATGAGTCTCGATTTCTGCTGCGACATTCGGATGGTAGGGTCAGAATTTGGCGTCAACAACATGAAAGCATGGATCCATCCTGCCTTGTTTCAACGGTTCAGGCTGGTGGTGGTGGTGTCATGGTGAGGGGAATATTTTCTTGGCACTCATTGGGCCCCTTGGTACCAATTGAGCATCGTTGAAACGCCACAGCCTACCTAAGTATTGTTGCTGACCATGTCCATCCCTTTATGACCACAATGTACCCAACATCTGATGGATACTTTCAGCAGGATAATGCGCCATGTCATAAAGCTGGAATCATCTCAGACTGGTTTCTTGAACATGACAATGAGTTAACTGTACTCAAATGGCTTCCACAGTCACCAGATCTCAATCCAATAGAGCATCTTTGAGATGTGGTGGAACGGGAGATTCGCATCATGGATGTGCAGCCGACAAATCTGCGGCAACTGTGTGATGCCATGATGTCGATATGGACCAAAATCTCTGAGGAATGCTTCCAGCACCTTGTTGAATCTATGCCACGAAGAATTGAGGCAGTTCTGAAGGCAAAAGGGGCTCCAACCCGTTACAAGCATGGTGTACCTAAAAAAGTGGCCGGTGAGTGTATATACATAGCACACAGGATCATGACTATATGGTCCTTTACAAATCTCTTCCCCCAGTATCTAGTTCTACTTCTATAGCGGTTTAACACAGGCAACATACACACCTTGCTTGGCTACAGTACACGTACATAAGAAGTTGGAGGGAGGGGAGGAGATATTCATATGCACCTGGTAATTGCCTGGTTTATTGTTGCCGGCCTTAGATAGGCTAAAAAGCAAAAGAGAAATCCCATCAATTATAACAAATAAACTGCTAAATCATTTTCATGAAGGTACAAAGAGATTACAAATGGGGTGATACTTACAGAGTGACTTAACTTCCGTGATCTTGCAAAGAGCAAAATCACTAGTAAGTGCCCCACCATTAGCGAGTGATGGCAAATCATAGCAATTTGACCTTACTTATATTTTTCTTTTTTAAAAGGCTTCATTTATACCAATTGTCAGTGTTGCAACACAGTACAATGACAAATCTAATACACAAAGACATATGAATGGCAATGACCATGAGAAGTGGTCAAGGGGAAAAAACAGAGGAGAACAGATAAGGGCACAGAACCTGAGATGAAAGTAGCATAACATAGCAGCAGAAGTTCCCATTGTCACCATCACTGCCACACACAGACACACACACACCCACTCAATCCCTACTGAACACCCTCACCCATTAAAAATATAGCTTTATAGAGCTGTCACCAATGTCTCCAATTATCTGGACCAAATTTATGAAGGTATTGCTAGTGAATGTAAAGGATCTGGTATAGAGGCATTCGTTCACCAACTGTAGCCAGTGCCACATCTTTACGGGCACAATAAAGGACAAACCTAAATAAAACCTTATCATAATGACCAGGTCATGAATAACTTGTAGCAAGACTTTCTTGGAAAACTAAACTCTAGAACTGCATAACAGAGCAGTACTTTTGGACAGTGTCGAAAACTTTGCACCTCAGCCAGGCAGTTAAAGCGAGTTCCTGAGGACTAAGTCTCCATTTGACACTATTGGACCTGGTGTAGTCCATTCTATGCAAAAAGCAAGACTTTATCAGGAAATCCCTAACACTCACCACCAAAGAGAAAAAGGCATGAAACATCTTGACTGTAAGGTCATAAGACTTTGCTTAGGAACATCATGGGCACATCATTGGCAGCCAATCTTCAATTTTGAAGAAGGATGCATTGGACTTGGCATGTCTCACTTTGGCACGGTGAAAAAAGCATTACATGTATTTCCTCCCCCATAAAAAGCAGTCTAAGAAACCAATTACTTACTTCAGCCTACAATAAAGTTGTCGGTCAAGGGTTCAACCATAGCAATGTCCACAGAGGAGGAACATCTGCATTCCCGTGTATCTGCCACACTCTAGTAGGCATAACCTATTTTTTAATAGTTTGATTCAGTCTGACCTAATCCATTGTTATATTGCAGAGATCCATAATCCATTCAAACACTGAGGTACATAAAACACCAAACTTTCAGTATATCCATTTCACATGAATACAAATTTTAAGTTAAAGGAAGGAGTAAGTTCATTATTCTGGTAAAATAGACTAGAGTTTTGCTAGGTTGTACCACATCTGTAAGATAGAAAATCATATTACCTTATTTGAATTAATACAACATGTAGAAATGAAAGCAATGAGATGTACATATTGTGCTTCTTAAGTTACAGCACACAACAATGTGTTGTCTGCTGAAATGCATTTTATGTGTCAAGCAAGTATCATCTGCACTGTGGGAGCATGTGGCTATCTTTTTCCCCATTACAGAGCGCTGTCTGTCAATACTGATGAGTACAGCTTGAAGAGGGCTTCTGCTTCTGTACAAATGAAGCTGTTCTCCAGCTCTATGCCTCAGTTAGCCAGTAGTGGAGCTCAGAGACTGTGTTCACGTTTGTGCTTTTCAGTTTTCTGCTTCTGATTCACACCAAAGACAAGCAGCTGTAAGCTGTTGAACAGGCAGATTCTGCAATGCAAGTTAGTTCTTCTGAACCAAGTGTCGATTTCAATGGCAGCACAGGAAGATTGGATTTAATTATTGCAACTTGCTCATCAACAATTTCTTCGACAGATGCGGAGGAAGATGACTGGCAATCTTTCTACACCTCCTTTAAGGTAATATATATTTGCATTCATTTTCGCTTGATACTTTGCCATTAAATGTATTTGAAGAAAGAAAAAAATCATTCATTTCAGTAGCAGGTAGATATCAATGTAATGACAATAGTTATTCTTTAATCATAATAAAAATAAATAATAATGATAATATTAATTTGATTTAAATGCAAATCATAATAATAATAAGAGTGTATAATTTTTATTTACTACTATGAATTAGGCACTAAATGAATTAGGCACAAAACAGCTAAAAGCAACAGTAATCATGGACATAGAAATGTAAACTTTTTTTATATATATGGTCAAGTATATTAACTACTTCCAAGCTGGATGTACAATATTTGATTTATCGTGTTTGGAAACCTTTGCTTTGTTATGTAGCTGAATACAAGCCATTAAAAACTCTTCACTTTCATTCTGTATATTACTCAATATATTTTTTTTAAAAACCTGTTAAATATGTTTGGATGACAGCAGCCAATGGCTAGGTTCATGCCATGTTTTGGCTCTGTGACTCTAACATCTGAAGGAGTATCAGAAGAAAATGGACAGAATGGGGTTCATTTACTAAGGGTCTGCAGAGCGCATTTTTGTCGGATTTGGGTGCATTGCGCCGGCTTGCACGCGACACAAATGGGGGGGGGGCGCCGGATGATCCGACGGATTCGGACAACGCGCGGGATTTAAAATCTTAAATTTTGTTGCAAGACATGCATTTACAAGCACCGGGAAGTAGAAGGTGAACTCCGGCGGACCTCGGTTGGGAAGCGACAGATGCAGGAAATCGGGCGCACTAGATACATGAATCGCGCCGGACTTCATCTTCGGCAGACCGTCCGGATCGGGGATCGCAACAGGACCGGGTAAGTAAATTTGCCCCAATATGAGCATGCATGTGTGGCAGAAAAGGGTCTGGGTACTCATGACCATGTGATCTTTCAGTTTTACTTGTTTAATAAATTAACAAAAATATCTACATTTCTGTTTTTTGTGCAGAGTGAACGTTAATGAGGAAAAAAGAGAACTTTTTTGAGTTAACAAATTGGCTGTAATGAAAAAAAAGAGTGAAAAATTTGTGTGAATACTAATGAACTCATAAAAGTATATGATATTACTGAGACCACCCTACAGTTGTTTATCCAAGAATAAGAGATATGTAGAAGAAGCAGAAGAAGCTCTGTATAGAGTAAAACTGCTCATCCTACAGTTTTGGCAAAATAGCAGCTGTTATGGCCGTTATGGCAGGTATAACAGAATTTAAATTTTCCTTTTTAGTGGCAAACTTTATAAGAAGTAAAATATCTGTTGGTGTCAACTGGTAGGATTGCATTTGTGGATTTGTTTAGTAATGTTTTAATTTTTATTTTGATGATTTTGGTATACTTATAATTTTGTTTAATAACAATAACACAAAAGCAAAATTGTCTATTCTTTTACTGAAAGAAACTATTATAAATAAGATTTTACCAAATTTATAGCTTTAAAATATTTATGAGATGTGCATTGCCCCTGTTTTAATTACGATTCAGTTTATGTATCATCGATTTATGTTATTCCCATATGCAACATTGAAAATAAAAATAAATTGGTTTAGTGGCCCTTGATCAACCCAAGAGAATCACATGACCTTTGGAAATTCTGAATTTAATTTTATCAGAAGAGTAAAGGAGCCTTTTAATAAGTCAATGATTAAAATAACCCCCCAGGAATTCCATGTGTATGTACAACCAAATTATGGATCTGTTTTTTATGGCGCTTCCACAGGGCTTCCACATAGAGGTACACAAGGCTTCTAGCATACAGGGTGATTCAAAAAAGGACGCATATTAACCAAGTTTTATCTATTTACTTGAGATGTTTAAAGTGATTTTCATTGGAGACAGGGTAGATGTCTATGTTGTTGTAAAGTTATATCCAAATGCATGCTTGAATACCCAGGGATATGGACCCCACTGTTGTACAGTGATGTCTCCTCCCAAGATTTCAGATCCTGGAGGTGGACCATCTCTGGCATAAGCCATTCCTTTAAATTGGTCAGGTAGGAGTGGACAGTTGCAATATTACTGTTCTACATCATAGAATATATTTTTAAGTCCCTCATGTACTGGATAAGTGCATATGTTTTTTCATTTCTGAATCCAAAATTCTATTGTTCTGGTTAATGAAATTCTCATTCTGAATCAGCCTACAAGTAAAAGCAAAAGTCAGTGGGCCAATATATCTTGACTTATTGGCCATGGTTATTACCCTCTTTCACCCTGTTTGCAACAAGGCTGGGTACGTAAAATACTGTAGAAAAGCAGTTAGACACAACTCACAATGTCGGTTTCCCAGTGTATAAGTGCTTGGCATAGCTAACCTTGTTAACATGTTATAAAAAAACACTGCAGTCAATGGGGCAGATTTATCAAGCTGTCTGAAAGTCAGAATATTTCTAGTTGCCCATGGCAACCAATCACAGCTCAGCTTTAAAAAATTCATGAGCACTGGTAAAATGAAAGCTGAGCTGTGATTGGTTGCCATGGGCAACTAGAAATATTCTGACTTTCAGACAGCTTGATAAATCTGCCCCAATGTGTTTGACCCTGGAGGAAGCAATTTTAAGAGCACTTCACAAATGGGGAACATATATAAGTAAAATAAGACATTACAGAGTAAAAACTATTTCATATGGAACAACAGGAGTGAGGGCCCTACTCACAAGTGCTTGCAGTCTATGAGGCTGAAGGGGTGATACAAGAAGTATAAGGGCTTGTATAATGGTCCAGTAATTATCTTTAAGGAAATTGAATAAAAATAATTTAATAAATAAAAATGCAGCTGTTTGAAACAGTCATCAGCTGCCAACTTATATACAGAATCTAAGGTTAATGGGTCTGCAGAGAAGCCTGGAGTTTGCTAGCTGGTGTATGCCAGATAACAGATGGGAGAAGTATACAGAATGGGGACACAGAAAGGGTGGGGAATTTATCTTGGCAGGTGGCTCCTGCTGCTGGAGCAGGGAGAGGTGAGTCAGACAGGCACCCTTCACTGTGACCGGGAAGAAGAAGGTAAACTCGGCGCGGAAGAGACACATGCAGGAAATTGGACGCATGACCTTAGTGAATCGCGGCAGACCCGAATCCTCGTCGGACAACATACCATGTGATCGCGACAGGATCGGGTAAGTAAATCTGCCCCATTGTGTCCAGGAACCGGTTCTTCCCCAACTACATCCGAGGCACGAGAGAGGGCATCGTCCTTAATATTCTTCTCTGCAGGACAAAAGTTTATCATAAAATTGAAAAGGGACCAACAAGCCTGTTAAGGATTGAGATGCTGAGCAGTCTGGAGATTCCCTCCTCCCTTCAGCAGAGAAGGTCTTGGAGAATAAGCTGCAAGTGAGGGTTTTTCCTTTGGGCCCTTTCTGGGTGAGAATGGCTCCAGCACCAACCGATGAGGTATCAATCTCAAGCAGGAACGGTCTCTTCGTATCAGGCCGGGTGAGAATGGAAGCAGAGGCAAAGGCAGAATTCAGCTTGAAGAAAGCTTCTTCAGACGCCAGAGGCCAGAGCTTTGGATTAGCATTTTTCTTAGTCAGCACAATGATGGAAGGAGCGAGAGAGGAGAAATGCGGTATAAACTGCCGGTAGTAGTTAGTGAAGCCCAGGAACTTCTGGATAGCACATAGTCCTATTGGGCGAGGCCACTGAAGTACCACAGATAACTTGGCAGGACCCATCAAAAGTCCCTTGTCAGAAATGATGTACCCAAGGAAAGACAGACTCTTTTGATGAAACTGGCACTTCTCGGCATAAAGGCGATCGACCTTTAGTGTCTGAGGGCTGGTGGGACTCAAGGTCCGTGGAGAACACCAGGATATCAACGAGTAAACCACAACACAGATATACAACAAGTCTCTGAAAATGTCATTGACAAACTCCAGAAAAACAGCTGGAGCGCTACAAAGTCCAAATGGCATGACAAGATACTCGAAGTGCCCATCACGAGTATTGAAGGGGGTCTTCCATTTATCGCCTTCTCGGATACGGCTGAGGTTATAAGCCCCACGTAGGTCTAGTTTGGTAAAGACCTTGGCTCCACGTAAGCAGTCGAACAATTCCGTGGTCAACGGCAAAGGGTAGTGATTATTCACAGTGTACTTGTTAAGGCTGTGATAGTCTATACAGGGACAGAGTGACCCAACCTTTTTGGCCATGAAGAAGATTTCTGTATCGGCAGGAGAAGAAGACTTGCGTATGAATCCCCTCTGCAGGTTCTCCTTCATGTGGGCAGACATAGTCACAGAAAGAGGATACACATGACCTCGTGGAGGAGTCGTGCACCGCAATTCGTAGGGGCGTTGCGGTGGAGGGGGTCTCTGCTTGCTTTTCTGAGAAGACATCAGCAAAGTCCCAATATGGAGAGGAAAGACCCACCAGAGGCCTGGAGGACATCGGAGAAGACACGGTGGAGACAGGACAAGGTACTTCCAGACAGCAGACTGGCATTCCGGTCCCAAGTGGAGCACAGGTTTGTGGCGCTGCAACCAAGGAAGGCCCAGAAGAACAGATGACGTGGACTGGAGAAGCACATAAAAAGAAAGTCTCTCTTTGCGCAAGGTCCCCACTTGCAGACATAGGCGCTCAGTGCGGTACCAGACTGGGACGCAGAGAATCTGCCCACTGACAGAGGAGATGACTAATGGCTTCTCGAGGCTAGGCCACAGGTAGATGATGCTGGTACACCAGGGCAGCATCCACAAAATTCCCTGCAGAACTGGAATGTAGGAAGTCAGAGACTTGAACCTGATTACCGCTCCCAGAACTGAGTAAGATAGGTATGTTCAGATGTGGAGAAGCTTTGTTCTCACCTAGGGATGCTTCTACCAAGAACCCTATGTGCGTGTGTTTGCCGGACGCTGTGGACAGACTGGACATGACATAAGAAAGTGCTCCGGGCTGGCATAAAAGAAGCAGAGGTTCTCCTGTCTTCACCTGGAACACTCTTGGGAAGACAGACAAGCTCTATCCACCTGCATGGGCTCCTCTGCAGCAGACCCGGAAGAAGTCTGAGGTGGTCTTTGGAAGACTGGAGCCAGGTGCGGGCAGACGTCAGGTCATAGCGTGCGGTTGTGCCAGACGTTGCTCCTCAGATCGCTCAGTGAACCGGATGTCAATCTTAGTGGCCAAAGAGATGAGATCACGCAGTGAAGACGGCAGGTCCCGTGCAGACAGGGCATCTTTGATCTGTCCAGACAGTGCTTTTTTAAACATGGCAAGCAAGGCTGCATCATTTCAATCCAGCTCGGAAGCTAAGGTACCTGTCCTAGAAGAGGGTAAGCCGATGCCTTGGCTTTCCCGGAAAGAAGGCTGATCACTAAAGCCACCCTAGCATGTTCTGTGGCGAACTCTGTAGGAATCAGTTTAATATGCAAGGAGCACTGGATTATGAAGCCCCTGCATAACTTGGCCATCATACTTGCTGGGCGTAGAAAGACAAAGCCTGGTTTCAGCAGTTGACAACACAGTCATAGTAATGGGAGGCACCACAGGTACTGGACTCGTTGCCGCGTAGACAACAACTGCTGCAACATGGTGGTGACTTGTCCAAGTTGCAATCTGTTGAGACTGTTGAGCCACAACAATGGTAAGATTCGCCAGGTCAGGTTGTGGAACCTTGGCCGGATCTTACTGTCAGGATTGGAGGTAGTGGATCCTCTGGACCACCGTGGACGATGACGTAAGCCAACACCTGGGACCGGAGTCTAAGTGGTACCCGGTTTTCACCAGAGCCCGCCACAAAGCGGGTTGGACTTGCTGCTGATGTGGTACCACCAGGTGATTCCACAGGTGCGTCTTTGCGGTGGCAGCAAGGCATAGGTTGACAGGCAGGAGGTTGAGACAGGCAATACAGGATAGGTAAGGACAGGAAGCATGGAATCGGAGTCTGGAACAGAATCAAGGTCACAACGGGAAATTAAATTAATCGCAAAGGGCATGGAACAAAGCTTTCTTTCAGACATAGAAGCACAAAGCTCTGGCAGGGGACACAGGAAGGGGCAGGAATTTATCTTGTCTGGTGGCCAAGTCTACTTGCAGGAAGGCTCTGGGAGCACCATAAGGGACACAGGTGTGCCTACGACCCAGGATATGATGATGACAATGGGTTGGAAGACTGAGAGAGGAGAGGGAGGGAGGTGCAGCTTTGTGCAGAGCTTTGTGGATATGCGTGATTAATTAAATCTGTATTTGGAAGGAGATAGGCAACCAGTGCAGTGACTGACATAGACTGGAGAAATCCGAGTAGCATTTGGTCTGAAAGATAAGCTTGGCTGCAGAGTTAAGAATAGATTATAGAGAGGAGAGTTTAGTAAGTGGAACAAGAGTGAATGAGAGCGACGGTTAGCATTTTAGTTTTCCATTGTAAGAAATGTTTGGATTCTAGAAATGATTTTAAAGGGGTTATCCAGGTTTTAAAAAATACTGAGGGCAGTGCTGGGGCGGGCAATTTAAACATAATAAACATGTACTCACCTCGTCCGGCGCTGCCAATGTCCCGCGCCGCGGCCGGTCTTCTTTGTGTGCGGGTTTCATTACAAGGGCGCACAGGGAGCTTCTGGGCGGCCAGAAGCTCCCATCCGACACCATCTCCCAGCGCTTACAATGCTGAGAGATAGGGACGGATAGGAGGACCTGGCCACATCGCAGACCGGAAGCTACCTGTGCGCGGCTTCCATGCCCCTGTAAACAAACAGGGGCACGGATCGAAGGGACCGCGGCGTGGGACATCGGTGGCTCCGGAGGAGGTAAGTGGATGTTTATTATTTTTAAATAGCCCTCCCCAGCCTGGCCCTCACTAGTTTTTAAAAGCTGGATAACCCCTTTAAGGTGTATATGGCAAAGCCAAGCAACAAATTGAATAGATGTGTCAGGGTCGGGGTAGTAGACCCACTGTACCATTGTGAGTGATGACGCAAGCTGACACCTGGGAGCAGAGTTGTTACCAGGCGGAAGGTCAGGACAGGAGGCACATGATCGAAGTTAAGAATGTAGCAGAAGGTCACAACGGGTAGTACACAGACAGTCAGGGTATGCTTTCTCAATGGCATAAAGGTACAAAGATCCGGCAGAGGTTACAGGAAGAGGCTGGCTATTTATATTTGGTCACATGGCCAGCGCCAAATAGCGGTGTGCTTACCCTTTAAATTGCACACGCCGTAGCAATTGGGGATGCGCACACTGGAGGGAAGAGACTGTCGCTGGAGCGCATTCAGGTATGTGAAACTGCTGCTGGTGTGAGGGGGCACAGGGAGGCACATGTGCCGCCGTACCCCCCCCTTCTGTCTCCCCCTCTTCTTGGTCTGGAGAAACCTCTGCTGAAGTGCACCGTCCAGGATTATGTCCTCAGGCTCCCAAGACCTCTCTTCCGGGCCGAACTCCTTCCAGTGGATGAGAAAGAACTGCTTTCCTCTGACAGACTTCATATCCAGGATCTCTTTTACCTCATAGACATTGGTGGCATCAGCCTCAGGAGTAGGAAGAGGTACCTGTTGGGAGAAGTGGTTCAGGATGACTGGCTTCAGGAGAGAGACATGGAAGGAGTTTGGGATGCGCATGGTGGGATGAAGGTGCAGCTTATAGGCCACAGGATTGATGCACTTCAGCACCTAGAAAGGACCCAGGAAACGTGGTCCCAGTTTGTAGCTGGGAATCTTCAGCCGGACATATCTGGAGGAGAGCCACATTTTATCACCCGGAGAAAAAATTGGGGGAGGTCTGCGTTTCTAATTGCCATGAGTTTTGGTGCGGGTGGACGCCGGAAGCAGAGTTTGAAGAGTCAGATTGTTCCCAGATGGACTTAAGGTTTTCTACAAACTCGTCCATGGCAGGAACATCAGCAGAGACAGAGAGAGGAAAAGGTGGGCGTGGATGTCATCCATAAACAACAAAGAAAGGAGTGGCACCGGCAGACTCAGAGTCCAGAGAGAAATCCACCCATGGCAGCAGAGTGCACCAGTTGTCCTGTAGGGCCGAGACAAAATGGCAGAGAAAGGAGCCCAGTGTCTGATTAAACCCCTTAACTTGTCCAATGTACTGCGGATGGTACGCAGAGAAGTCCAGTTTCTCTTGAAGTTGACGACACAGGGATCGCCAGAAACTGGAAACAAACTGGAGCCCACGGTCCAAGACAATTTGCAGGGGAAGTCCATGAAGCTGGAAGACGTGGGGGGAAGAACAGGCTAGCAAGACAAGGAGACGAAGGTAGACAAAGCAGAGGAATGAAGTGCGACATCTTAGAAAACCGATCTGTTACCACCCAGATCTACCCGGGACATGGGTCGCAGGAGCACCCGTGACAACTACTATGATCGCCTCTCACCTCTTTTCTTAAATAATAATTAGAGATGAGCGAACATGCTCGTCCGAGTTTGATGCTCGGTCGAGCATTAGGGTACTCGAAACTGCTCGTTACTCGGACGAATACTTCGCCCGCTCGAGAAAATGGCAGCTCCCGCCGTTTTGCTTTTTGGCGGCCAGAAACAGAGCCAATCACAAGCCAGGAGACTCTGCACTCCACCCAGCATGACGTGGTACCCTTACACGTCGATAGCAGTGGTTGGCTGGCCAGATCAGGTGACCCTGGGATAGACTAGCCGCTGGCCGCGCTGCTCGGATCATTCTGTCTCTGGATGCCGCTAGGGAGAGAGCTGCTGCTGCTCAGGGAAAGCGTTAGGGTGTTCTATTAGCTTACTGTTAGGCAGGAGTGATTCTCAAAGAACCCAACAGCCCTTCTTAGGGCTACAATAACGTTCTACTTTTTTTATTTTAATTTGCATCTTTTACCATTTTGTGAGGAATTAGCAGGGGGACTTGCTACCGTTGTGTTTAGCTCTTAGTGGCACACATATCCATAGCAAAGACCGAAGTGGGAAAATTCAGTAGGGGTTGGATTTCTATTAGGCAATAACTCAGTGTCATCTCATCTGGCATAGTAGTGTGCTTCCTTTGATACTTGGCTAGAAAATAGCCATAGGAGAATACAAACAGCTTCTTGAAGCCTACAGTAGCGTTCTATATATTTGATTTCTGGTTGATCTGCTGGTGGCTGTAGTTTCTGCAGTGCATGTACTTGCCAATTCTGAGCAATTTGTAGTGAGACTTGCGACCGCTGTGTTCTGCGCTTAGTGGCGCACATATCCATAGCAAAGGCTGAAGTGGCAAAATTCAGTAGGGGTTGGATTTCTATTAGGCAATAACTCAGTGTCATCTCATCTGGCATAGTACTGTGCTTCCTTTGATACTTGGCTAGAAAATAGCCATAGGAGAATACAAACAGCTTCTTGAAGCCTACAGTAGCGTTCTATATATTTGATTTCTGGTTGATCTGCTGGTGGCTGTAGTTTCTGCAGTGCATGTACTTGCCAATTCTGAGCAATTTGTAGTGAGACTTGCGACCGCTGTGTTCTGCGCTTAGTGGCGCACATATCCATAGCAAAGGCTGAAGTGGCAAAATTAAGTAGGGGTTGGATTTCTATTAGGCAATAACTCAGTGTCATCTCATCTGGCATAGTACTGTGCTTCCTTTGATACTTGGCTAGAAAATAGCCATAGGAGAATACAAACAGCTTCTTGAAGCCTACAGTAGCGTTCTATATATTTGATTTCTGGTTGATCTGCTGGTGGCTGTAGTTTCTGCAGTGCATGTACTTGCCAATTCTGAGCAATTTGTAGTGAGACTTGCGACCGCTGTGTTCTGCGCTTAGTGGCGCACATATCCATAGCAAAGGCCGAAGTGGCAAAATTCAGTAGGGGTTGGATTTCTATTAGGCAATAACTCAGTGTCATCTCATCTGGCATAGTACTGTGCTTCCTTTGATACTTGGCTAGAAAATAGCCATAGGAGAATACAAACAGCTTCTTGAAGCCTACAGTAGCGTTCTATATATTTGATTTCTGGTTGATCTGCTGGTGGCTGTAGTTTCTGCAGTGCATGTACTTGCCAATTCTGAGCAATTTGTAGTGAGACTTGCGACCGCTGTGTTCTGCGCTTAGTGGCGCACATATCCATAGCAAAGGCTGAAGTGGCAAAATTAAGTAGGGGTTGGATTTCTATTAGGCAATAACTCAGTGTCATCTCATCTGGCATAGTACTGTGCTTCCTTTGATACTTGGCTAGAAAATAGCCATAGGAGAATACAAACAGCTTCTTGAAGCCTACAGTAGCGTTCTATATATTTGATTTCTGGTTGATCTGCTGGTGGCTGTAGTTTCTGCAGTGCATGTACTTGCCAATTCTGAGCAATTTGTAGTGAGACTTGCGACCGCTGTGTTCTGCGCTTAGTGGCGCACATATCCATAGCAAAGGCCGAAGTGGCAAAATTCAGTAGGGGTTGGATTTCTATTAGGCAATAACTCAGTGTCATCTCATCCGGCATAGTACTGTGCTTCCTTTGATACTTGGCTAGAAAATAGCCATAGGAGAATACAAACAGCTTCTTGATCTTGAAGCCTACAGTAGCGTTCTATATATTTGATTTCTGGTTGATCTGCTGGTGGCTGTAGTTTCTGCAGTGCATGTACTTGCCAATTCTGAGCAATTTGTAGTGAGACTTGCGACCGCTGTGTTCTGCGCTTAGTGGCGCACATATCCATAGCAAAGGCTGAAGTGGCAAAATTCAGTAGGGGTTGGATTTCTATTAGGCAATAACTCAGTGTCATCTCATCTGGCATAGTACTGTGCTTCCTTTGATACTTGGCTAGAAAATAGCCATAGGAGAATACAAACAGCTTCTTGAAGCCTACAGTAGCGTTCTATATATTTGATTTCTGGTTGATCTGCTGGTGGCTGTAGTTTCTGCAGTGCATGTACTTGCCAATTCTGAGCAATTTGTAGTGAGACTTGCGACCGCTGTGTTCTGCGCTTAGTGGCGCACATATCCATAGCAAAGGCCGAAGTGGCAAAATTCAGTAGGGGTTGGATTTCTATTAGGCAATAACTCAGTGTCATCTCATCCGGCATAGTACTGTGCTTCCTTTGATACTTGGCTAGAAAATAGCCATAGGAGAATACAAACAGCTTCTTGATCTTGAAGCCTACAGTAGCGTTCTATATATTTGATTTCTGGTTGATCTGCTGGTGGCTGTAGTTTCTGCAGTGCATGTACTTGCCAATTCTGAGCAATTTGTAGTGGGACTTGCGACCGCTGTGTTCTGCGCTTAGTGGCGCACATATCCATAGCAAAGGCCGAAGTGGCAAAATTCAGTAGGGGTTGGATTTCTATTAGGCAATAACTCAGTGTCATCTCATCCGGCATAGTACTGTGCTTCCTTTGATACTTGGCTAGAAAATAGCCATAGGAGAATACAAACAGCTTCTTGATCTTGAAGCCTACAGTAGCGTTCTATATATTTGATTTCTGGTTGATCTGCTGGTGGCTGTAGTTTCTGCAGTGCATGTACTTGCCAATTCTGAGCAATTTGTAGTGGGACTTGCGACCGCTGTGTTCTGCGCTTAGTGGCGCACATATCCATAGCAAAGGCCGAAGTGGCAAAATTCAGTAGGGGTTGGATTTCTATTAGGCAATAACTCAGTGTCATCTCATCTGGCATAGTACTGTGCTTCCTTTGATACTTGGCTAGAAAATAGCCATAGCAATAGGATAGCATTGTTTGGTTTTAAAAACTCAAAAAAAAACAAAAAACACAAAAAAAAAAAAAAAAACACAAAAAAAAACAAAAAAAAAGTAAAAAAAAAAATAAAGTTATAACTCTCATTTTAAAAATGTTTAACCCGAGGGCTAGGGGTAGAGGACGAGGGCGGGGACGTGGGCGTCCAACTACTGCAGGGGTCAGAGGCCGTGGTCCTGGGCGGGGTGAGACACCACCTGCTGATGAGGGAGCAGGGGAACGCCGCAGAGCTACACTCCCTAGGTTCATGTCTGAAGTTACTGGGACTCGTGGTAGAGCACTGTTGAGGCCAGAACAGTGCGAACAGGTGATGTCGTGGATTGCTGACAATGCTTCGAGCAATTTGTCCACCACCAGTCAGTCTTCCACGCAGTCCACCCATGTCACCGAAATCGCCACTCCTCCAGCTCCTGCACCTCAGCCTCCTCCCCCCCAGTCTGCCCCCTCCCAGGAAAATTTGGCATTTGAACCGGCATACTCTGAGGAACTGTTTTCTGGACCCTTCCCACAGTCACAAACCACTTGTCCGGTTGCTGCTGAGCAATTTTCCGATGCCCAGGTTTTCCACCAGTCACAGTCTGTGGGTGATGATGACCTTCTTGACGTAGTGGAAGTGTGTAAAGAGGTGTCCGACGATGAGGAGACACGGTTGTCAGACAGTGGGGAAGTTGTTGTCAGGGCAGGAAGTCCGAGGGGGGAGCAGACTGAGGGATCGGAGGATGATGAGGTGACAGACCCAAGCTGGGTTGAGAGGCCGGGTGAACACAGTGCTTCTGAGACGGAGGAGAGTCCTCGACCAGAACAGGTTGGAAGAGGCAGTGGTGGGGCCAGACGGAGAGGCAGGGCCAGAGCTGGTGCATCAGCGCCACTGTCAACTAGTGAAGCTCCCGTGGTGAGGGCTCTTGCGGCGAGGGCTAGATCTTCAGAAGTGTGGAGGTTCTTTAAGGAAACACCGGATGACCGACGGACTGTGGTGTGCAACATTTGCCAAACCAGGCTCAACAGGGGTTCCACCACTACTAGCTTAACTACCACCAGTATGCGCAGGCATATGAATGCTAAGCACCCCACTCAGTGGCAACAAGCCCGTTCACCTCCGGCCGTGCACACCACTGCTCCTTCCCCTGTGTCAGCTGCTAGTCAGCCCCCTGCCCAGGACCCTGCCACAAAAACCCCATCGTCGCCTCCACGATCCTCCACAGCATCCACCAGCGTTCAGCTCTCCATACCCCAGACGCTGGAGCGGAAACGCAAATATAGTGCAACCCACCCGCACGCCCAAGCCCTTAATGTGCACATCTCCAGATTGCTTAGCCTGGAGATGCTGCCCTATAGGCTAGTAGAGACCGAGGCCTTTCGCAACCTCATGGCGGCGGCCGCCCCTCGGTATTCGGTCCCCAGCCGCCACTACTTTTCCCGATGTGCCGTCCCAGCCCTGCACCAGCACGTGTCAGACAACATCATCCGTGCCCTGACCAACGCCGTTTCTGACAAGGTCCACCTGACCACGGACACGTGGACGAGTGCTGCCGGGCAGGGCCACTATATATCGCTGACGGCACATTGGGTTAACTTGGTGGAGGCTGGGACCGAGTCTGACCCTGGGGCTGCTCATATACTGCCGACGCCGAGGATTGCGGGGCCTACCTCGGTCCAGGTGTTTCAGGCCTACTATGCCTCCTCCTCCTCCCACCCCTCCTCCACCTCCTCCTCCGAACTACCATCCGTGGGCACGGCGCCATCAGTCGGTAGCTCTAGGCACAGCAGCAGTGCCGTCGCTAAGCGACAGCAGGCGGTGCTCAAACTGCTGAGCCTAGGCGACAAAAGGCACACCGCCCAAGAGCTATTACAGGGCATCACGGCGCAGACTGATCTGTGGCTGGCACCGCTGAACCTCAAGCCGGGAATGGTTGTGTGTGACAACGGCCGTAACCTGGTGGCGGCTCTGCAACTCGGCAGACTGACACATGTGCCATGCCTGGCCCATGTGTTAAATCTGATAGTGCAGCGTTTCCTCAAGACATACCCCAATCTGTCTGATTTGCTCACGAAGGTGCGCCGCATCTGTGCGCATTTCAGGAAGTCCAGCCCAGATGCTGCCACTCTCAGGGCAGCGCAGCGCCGCCTCCAACTGCCCGCTCACCGACTGTTGTGCGACGTGCCCACGAGGTGGAATTCAACACTGACCATGTTATCCAGAGTTTACCAGCAGCGCAGAGCGATTGTAGACTGCCAGATGTCAACTTCCACCAGAACTGGTAGTCAGGTCAGTCAGCTTCCTCAAGTCTACAATGAGGAGTGGACGTGGATGTCTGATATCTGTCAGGTGCTGAGTAACTTTGAGGAGTCAACACAGATGGTCAGTGGCGATGCCGCCATCATCAGCCTCACCATCCCGCTGCTTGGCCTGTTGAAAAACTCTCTGGTCAGCATGAAGTCGGAAGCTTTGCGCTCGTCACAAGAGACGGGGGAAGAATATTCCCTTGTTGATAGCCAAAGCACCCTGAGGTCTGTTTCTCAGCGCATATCGGAGGAGGTGGAGGTGGAGGAGGAAGAGGAGGAGAATGTTGGCGAGACACAAGAGGGGACCATTGTTGAGTCCTTCACTGTTCAGCGTGTATGGGCAGAAGAAGAGGAGTTGGAGGAGTTGGAGGAGGAGGAAATGGACAGTCAGGCCAGTGAGGGGAGTGAATTCTTACGCGTTGGTACTCTGGCGCATATGGCAGATTTCATGCTAGGCTGCCTATCCCGTGACCCTCGCGTTCAAAGAATTTATTCCAGCACCGATTACTGGGTGTTCACTCTCCTGGACCCACGGTACAAGCAAAATCTTCCCACTCTCATCCCTGGAGAGGAAAGGAGTGTGAGAATGCATGAATACCAGCAGGCCCTGGTGCACAAGCTGAAACAGTATTTCCCTTCTGACAGCGCTAGCGGCAGAGTGCGTAGTTCTGCGGGACAAGTAGCGAGGGAGAGTAGGCGAGCAGGCAGCTTGTCCAGCACTGGCAAGGGTACGCTTTACAAGGCTTTTGCCAGCTTTATGTCACCCCAGCAAGACACTGTCACCTGTCCCCAGTCTCGGCAGAGTAGGGCTGATCTTTACAGAAAGATGGTGAGGGAGTACGTAGCTGACCATACCATCGTCCTAAATGATCACACAGCTCCCTACAACTACTGGGTTTCAAAGCTGGACATGTGGCACGAACTGGCGCTGTACGCCTTGGAGGTTCTTGCCTGCCCTGCCGCTAGCGTCTTGTCCGAGCGGGTTTTCAGTGCAGCTGGTGGCATCATCACCGATAAGCGTACACGCCTGTCGACTGACAGCGCTGACAGGCTGACGCTTATTAAAATGAATAAAGGCTGGATTTCTCAGAATTTCCAATCTCCACCAGGTGAAGGAAGCTCAACCTGAATAATTGATCCACTCCTCCTCCTCCTCCTCATTTTCCTCCTTCTCCTCCTCTTTGTACAGTAAAGCAGAGGAAACTGGCTATTTTTTGACAGGGCCCACTGGCTCTTGCTATAGTACTTCATGCATTTAATTTTTCTGGAGGGCCACCTACCCGGTCCTCTGTTTGAAACAATTTTTGTGAGTGCCACATACAGGCACTCAATCTATTCCATTTTTCTGGAGGGCCACCTACCCGGTCCTCTGTTTTAAAAAATTTTTGGGACTGCCACATACAGGCACTCAATCTATTCCATTTTACTGCAGGGCCACCTACCTGCTCCTCTGGTTTGAACAATTTTTGGGACTGCCACATACAGGCACTCAATCTATTCCATTTTACTGGAGGGCCACCTACCTGCTCCTCTGGTTTGAAACATTTTTGGGACTGCCACATACAGGCACTCAATCTATTCCATTTTACTGCAGGGCCACCTACCTGCTCCTCTGGTTTGAACAATTTTTGGGACTGCCACATACAGGCACTCAATCTATTCCATTTTACTGCAGGGCCACCTACCTGCTCCTCTGGTTTGAAACATTTTTGGGACTGCCACATACAGGCACTCAATCTATTCCATTTTACTGCAGGGCCACCTACCTGCTCCTCTGGTTTGAACAATTTTTGGGACTGCCACATACAGGCACTCAATCTATTCCATTTTACTGCAGGGCCACCTACCTGCTCCTCTGGTTTGAACAATTTTTGGGACTGCCACATACAGGCACTCAATCTATTCCATTTTACTGCAGGGCCACCTACCTGCTCCTCTGGTTTGAACAATTTTTGGGACTGCCACATACAGGCACTCAATCTATTCCATTTTACTGGAGGGCCACCTACCTGCTCCTCTGGTTTGAAACATTTTTGGGACTGCCACATACAGGCACTCAATCTATCCCATTTTACTGGAGGGCCACCTACCTGCTCCTCTGGTTTGAAACATTTTTGGGACTGCCACATACAGGCACTCAATCTATTCCATTTTACTGCAGGGCCACCTACCTGCTCCTCTGGTTTGAACAATTTTTGGGACTGCCACATACAGGCACTCAATCTATTCCATTTTACTGCAGGGCCACCTACCTGCTCCTCTGGTTTGAACAATTTTTGGGACTGCCACATACAGGCACTCAATCTATTCCATTTTACTGGAGGGCCACCTACCTGCTCCTCTGGTTTGAAACATTTTTGGGACTGCCACATACAGGCACTCAATCTATCCCATTTTACTGGAGGGCCACCTACCTGCTCCTCTGGTTTGAAACATTTTTGGGACTGCCACATACAGGCACTCAATCTATTCCATTTTACTGCAGGGCCACCTACCTGCTCCTCTGGTTTGAACAATTTTTGGGACTGCCACATACAGGCACTCAATCTATTCCATTTTACTGCAGGGCCACCTACCTGCTCCTCTGGTTTGAACAATTTTTGGGACTGCCACATACAGGCACTCAATCTATTCCATTTTACTGGAGGGCCACCTACCTGCTCCTCTGGTTTGAAACATTTTTGGGACTGCCACATACAGGCACTCAATCTATCCCATTTTACTGGAGGGCCACCTACCTGCTCCTCTGGTTTGAAAAATGTTTGGGACTGCCACATACAGGCACTATCCAAATTAAATTGTCTCCATAGCAGCCTCCACACGTTGTCTCCATTGCTACCTCCAAAAGTCGTCCATATAGCTGCCTCCATACATCGTCCCTTTATCAAACGAGGTGTGTCAGGCAGAAATTTGGGTTGTTTTCATGGATTCCACATCAAAGTTGTTAACTTTGTCGCCACCCTGCTGTGTTATCCACAAAATATACTGGCAAACTTTTACCATTTAGGGATATTATTTCAGCGCTTCTTGCGCATCTGTTTACATTCCCCTCACCCGGCATATCCTAAACTTATAAGAACGCTACTACACTTGATCTTATACAAAAGGTTCTTAGAAGTGCTGTTTGGGGAGTAGCCTAGAGACAGGGGCTTGGATTGGCGAAAGCTCGCCTGGCAGCGGAACGCCAGCTCCATGCGCATCATGCGCTTCTTGCGCATCTGTTTACATTCCCCTCACCCGCCATATCCCAAACTTATGAGAACGCTACTACACTTAACTTGGTGCAGGCTGGGACCGAGTCTGACCCTGGGGCTGGTCATATACTGCCGACGCAGAGAATTGCGGGGCCTACCTCGGTCCAGGTCTCAAAGGCCTACTATACCTCCTCCCACCCCTCCTCCACCTCCTCCTCCTCCGAATTACCATCCGTGGGCATGGCGCCATCAGTCGGTAGCTCTAGGCACAGCAGCAGTGCCGTCGCTAAGCGACAGCAGGCGGTGCTGAAACTGCTGAGCCTAGGCGATAAAAGGCACACCGCCCAAGAGCTATTACAGGGCATTCCACATCAAAGTTGTTAACTTTGTCGCCACCCTGCTGTGTAATCCCCAAAATATACTTGCAAACTTTTACCATTTAGGGATATTATTTCAGCGCTTCTTGCGCATCTGTTTACATTCCCCTCACCCGGCATATCCTAAACTTATAAGAACGCTACTACACTTGATCTTATACAAAAGGTTCTTAGAAGTGCTGTTTGGGGAGTAGCCTAGAGACAGGGGCTTGGATTGGCGAAAGCTCGCCTGGCAGCGGAACGCCAGCTCCATGCGCATCATGCGCTTCTTGCGCATCTGTTTACATTCCCCTCACCCGCCATATCCCAAACTTATAAGAACGCTACTACACTTAACTTGGTGCAGGCTGGGACCGAGTCTGACCCTGGGGCTGGTCATATACTGCCGACGCAGAGAATTGCGGGGCCTACCTCGGTCCAGGTCTCAAAGGCCTACTATACCTCCTCCCACCCCTCCTCCACCTCCTCCTCCTCCGAATTACCATCCGTGGGCATGGCGCCATCAGTCGGTAGCTCTAGGCACAGCAGCAGTGCCGTCGCTAAGCGACAGCAGGCGGTGCTGAAACTGCTGAGCCTAGGCGATAAAAGGCACACCGCCCAAGAGCTATTACAGGGCATTCCACATCAAAGTTGTTAACTTTGTCGCCACCCTGCTGTGTAATCCCCAAAATATACTTGCAAACTTTTACCATTTAGGGATATTATTTCAGCGCTTCTTGCGCATCTGTTTACATTCCCCTCACCCGGCATATCCTAAACTTATAAGAACGCTACTACACTTGATCTTATACAAAAGGTTCTTAGAAGTGCTGTTTGGGGAGTAGCCTAGAGACAGGGGCTTGGATTGGCGCCAGCTCCATGCCAAGATCCAACTAACATAGTTTTAACTGCAGCACCTTTAATCTACTACTAGTTCACTGCCTCCATACATCGTCCCCTTATCAAACGAGCTGTGTCAGGCAGAATTTTGGGTTGTTTTCATGGCTTCCATGTTAACTTTGTCGCCACCCTGCTGTGTAATCCACAAAATATACTGGCAAACTTTTATCATGTACCGATATTATTTGAGCGCTTCTTGCTCACCTCCTTTGGTTCCTCTCTGCCACCCATTGGTTTGAAGCCTGAGTCCATTTAGGGTATGTCGCCATGACACTCTCTAGCCTGCTGCCGCTGCCTCTGCATGCCGTCCCCTATAGTGTCAGGGTCAATTATTGGATGTTTTAGATGCTATCTAGCTTCATTCTGTCACTCTGTCATGGCCATGCTGTTGCCCATAATTTTGGCATAATGGTGCGATTATGCAGCCTCAGAGGCATCCATGCATGCTGCCCCTGCTGTTTCCTGTCCATTTCCGTGGTGTTTCCATCCTTTTCTGAGGTTCCCAGGTGTTTGGCCAAGCTTCCCTGTGCAGAGCCTTGGTCCCCTTGAAAAATGCTCGAGTCTCCCATTGACTTCAATGGGGTTCGTTATTCGAGACGAGCACTCGAGCATCGGGAAAAGTTCGTCTCGAATAACGAGTACCCGAGCATTTTAGTGTTCGCTCATCTCTAATAATAATCCTTATAACAAATTTGTATTTATATAGCAGCATCATATTTTACAACATTTTAAAGATCATGGGGTACATATACAACCAAAATAATACATTACAGATTAAAAACATAGTCATATGAAACATTTGGTGTGAGAGTCCTGCTTGCAACAACTTAAAATCTATGAGATACTATTTCTTAAATTTCCTTTAACTTCTAAAAAAAGTAAGGATTTACAAAGCATTGTACATACATAATACTGGAAAACAGAGCTTGACAAATTATATCCATTGAAATTTATCAAGCTCTGCTTTCCAGTATTCTGGCATAAAAATAGACTTTTGTGAATTCTTGGACTTATTTGCTCAAAAAAAATGAAGCATTTTGCATTTTTAAGCCTCTCACTCAATTTCTGGAAATTGGATAAGAAAGTATGTGCTAGTAATCTGTTAAGCTTAAATACATCAGATTATTCTGTTTCAGCCATTTACAAGACTAAATACAGATGTCTTTCCTAAATTAACATAGATGTTGATAAATATCATTCAACTAAAGCAGTGATGGCTAACCTATGGCACTGGTGCCAGAGGTGGCACTCGGAGCCCTTTCTGTGGGCACTCAGGCCATCACCAGAGATTAATCCAGGTATCTTCCTGTAGTCCCAGACAGCCCAGGACTTGCTGTGCACAGAGCTATTTTAAAGTGACAGCTCTACCTGGGACTATTTTCTGCTTTATTGGTGTCCTCAGGGTGCTGGTATCAATGAAAACTGTGACCGAGAAGGGAGTATAAATCACAAATGAAATTTCTGTGTTGGCACTTTGCGATAAATAAGTAGGTCTTTGTTGTAGTTTGGGCACTCGGCCTCTAAAAGGTTCGCCATCACTGAACTAAAGGACCTTAAAGCCACAGGGAGGCTACAGTCATGGCCAAAAGTTTTGAGAATGACACAAATATTATATTTTCACATGATCCTCTGGTTTTTATGTGTGTTTATCAGATGTTTTTATCACATACAGAAATACAAGTGCAATCATATTATGAGTAACAAAAGCTTTTATTGACTGAGAATGAGTTAATGCAGCAGGTCAATATTTGCAGTGTTGACCCTCTCAATCAACTTCTGGACCAAATCCTGACTGATAGCAGTCCATTCTTGCACAATCAATGCTTGCATTTTGTCACAATTTGTTAGGTTTTGTTTGTCCACCCGTCTCTTGATGATTGACAACAAGTTCTCAATGGGATTAAGATCTGGGGAGTTTCAAGGCCATGGACCCAAAATCTCTATGTTTTGTTACCTGAGCCATTTAGTTATCACCTGTGCTTTATGGCAAGGTGCTCCATCATGCTGGAAAAGGCATTGTTGATCACCAAACTGCTCCTGGATGGTTGGGAGAAGTTGCTCATGGAGGACATTCTGGTACCATTCTTTATTCATGGATGTGTTTTTAGGCAAGACTGTGAGAGAGCCGATTCCCTTGGCTGAGAAGCAACCCCACACATGAATGGTTGCAGTATGCTTTACAGTTGGCATGAGACAAGACTGGTGGTATCGCTCACCTTGTCTTCTCTGAACAAGCTGTTTTACAGATGTTCCAAACAATCAGAAAGGGGATTCATCAGAGAAAATGACTTTATCCCAGTCCTCAGCAGTCCACTCCCTGTACCTTTTGCAGAATATCAGTCTGTCCCTGATGTTTTTTCTGGAGAGAAGTGGCTTCTTTGCTGCCCTTCTTGACAACAGGCCTTGCTCCAAGAGTCTCCGCCTCACAGTGCGTGCAGATGGACTCACACCTGCCTGCTGCCATTCCTGAGCAAGCTCTGCACTGCTGGTAGCCCAATCCCGAAGCTGAAACACTTTTAAGAGACGGTCCTGACGCTTGCTGGTCCTTCTTGGGCGCCCTGGAGCCTTTTTGGCAACAATGTAACCTCTCTTTTTGAATTCCTTGATGATGCGATAGATTGTTGATTGATGTGCAATCTTTCTAGCTGCGATACTGTTCCCTGTTAGGCCAGTTTTGTGCAGTGCAATGATGACTGCACGTGTTTCTTTAGAGATAACCATGGTTAACAGAAGAGAAACATTGGTGTGATTCTTACTTAACCCCTTAACGACCTGGCCCTTATATTTTTCACATACCACCTTCAAAAATCTATAACTTTTTTATTTTTCCACATAAAGAGCTCTGTGAAAGCTTATTTTCTGCGTAACAAATTGCACTTCATAGTCACGGTATTTAATATTCCATGCCGTGTACTGTGAAGCAGGAAAAAAAAAATCCAAATGCAGTGAAAATGGTGAAAAAACGCTTTTGCTTTCACTGTGGGCACCAAATGACATGTCTACTTTATTCTTTGGGTTGGTACGATTATGGGGACAACAAATTTGTATAGGTTTTATAATGTTTTCATACATTTGCAAAAATTAAAACCTCTTGTACACTTCTTAAAACCTCTTGTGCTATCTTCTGGCACCAATAACTTTTTCATTCTTTGGTGTACAGAGCTGTGGTTGATGTCATGTTTTGCGACTTGTGATGGCATTTTCATTGCTAAAATTTTTAGGACTGTGCAACGTTTTGTTCACTTTTTATTGATTTTTTTATATTTTTCAAAATGGCAAAAAAGTGCCATTTTCGACTTTGGGCGCTATTTTCTATTACGGGGTTAAACGCAGCGAAAAGCCGTTATTATATTTTGATAGATCAGGCATTTTCAGATTCAATACCTAATGTGTTTATGATTTTTACTGTTTAATAATATTTATATCAGTTCTAGGGGAAGGGGGGTGATTTGAATTTCTATTTTTTTTAATTATAATTTTTTTTTTAAACTGTTTTTTATTTTTACATTTACTATTTTTCAGACTACCTAGGGTAATTTAACCCTAGGTTGTCTGATCTATCCTATCATATATTGCCATACTACAGTATGGCAGTATATGGGTTTTTCCTCATTCATTAAAATGTGCAATTAGTACATTGTAATGAATGGGTTAAAACCACACAACCTCGGGTCTTCGGAAGACCCGAGGCTGTCATGGCGAAGGACCGCTGCTCCCACATGACGTCACGGGGAGCGCCGATCTGCAGCCGGCGGCGGTCAGCGGGAAAACACCCGCAATTGGTACTAGCATCGATCGTGGATGTTACCGGTAAGCCTTTACTGAGATATGCAGCAAAGACTTACAGGCCCGCGAGCCCTCTCCATGCACCGGGACCCAGCTTTCACAGTACTAGTATGGTGCAAGTTGGGAAGGGGTTAATCATGACAGATTGATCTCCCACCCTGTCCTCATCAACACACCTGTGTTAATGAAGCAATCACCGAAACGATGTTAGCTGCTCCTTTTAAGGCAGGCCTGCAATGAAGTTGAAGTGTGTTTTGGTGGAAAAAGCTCATTTTCTAGGCAAATATTGACTTTGCAATTAATTGCTGTTAAGCTGATCTCTCTTTATAACATTCTGGAGTATATGCAAATTGCCATTATAAAACCTGATTCAGTAGACTTTGTAAAAATTAACATTTGTATCATTCTCAAAACTTTTGGCCATGACTGTAGAACCCATAGCATAATAAAAAGGTATTATTAAAGCATCTGGCAGAGGTAGGAGGGAAGTATCATCAACACCAATGCTATCAATTGAATTGAGTCTTAGACATGCAATCTGTGCAAGATTTGGCACACACTTCAACAATACAGACTCCAGCAATATCCTCCTGCATAGATAGATAGATAGATAGATAGATAGATAGATAGATAGATAGATAGATAGATAGATAGATAGATAACTGCATAGAAAATAGCAGAAATGAATATGTTAAACCATTTCACAAGCTGTTCTTTACAATCAAATAGCTAAGATGAGAACCCCCGACTTCAAAGTTATATCATGTATGCAAAAACAGCAGGGAGCTAATATAATGTTTCCAACTAGAATTTTCACATTTTACAACAGTTCTGACAACTCTCATCTATTTAAAATCATTAAGGGATTTTCAGTTTTTAATGCAGCAATTTATTGTCTTTATTTATTTTAACAGCCTACCCAGCACTTGTAACAGATACAGCTATGTAAAAACCTTGCTGAAAATTCTCATTTCAATATCTTCTCATCTTACTTGTGACTCTTGTGCTCATAATGTAAATTATTATGTTATCTTCACTAGTCACTACTGCATTTGCCCTGAAGTGTTTGTCTGGAGATAATATGAGAAAGGATGTCACTTCATTAAATACATGCTTGTGTTATCTAGTCACTTGCGTGCTACAGGAATTTTGAATAAGTGTTTATAAACACTATAAAAGCTGATTTTTTAAGGCCATACCTGTAATCTTGGATCAATTATTATATTTATGTTTGAAAAATGTTTTTTGTTTTTTTATTAACTGGTCACCTGTCTGTGAGAATATCATATTTAGATATGTCCACACAAATTCAGTGGAGGAGCAACCAGACCAAATTGAGTCCCCCAAATAAAAGCTCCACAGACAATCAAGTAGCCAGTGCTCAAAAATGAATATAAAATCATGTATTTAAGCTCCCTAGTGAGTATGATATTAAGCATTTTGAGAATAATTTGCTGTTATGATCTGTACCATCTTCCTACCTAATTTACATCTAGAATCCTGGTCAGAGTCAAACAAAAAGGAGTGGAAAGCCTTCTAAGTTTAGGTGTGGATATCGATGGTGTCAATCAATTCTGGAACATCTTCTGTTTCTTATGTCGGTGACTACCTGATTTTTGTTTTTAAAAACCCTCTACATTACTGTATATGCACTATGACTACGGGCATGTGATTTTTTTCTTTTGGCTGATACGTCAGGTGTCCTTAAGTTTGGGACTGCCTGTATTTCTTACAGTATGTTGGCCATTTATCGCAGATTAAATGTGCAAAAGTGACTCATTTGCACAACATTTTATTTATACTCTCAGTACAGGACAGAAGTCCAATTGGGGCAGCAACTTGTGGCAATATAGATGATTGTGATGTTATTAACTCAGGTCCTGGGGCAATATTCAATCCAAAAAACATATGGGGGAGATTTATCATATGCCTTCGTTTATGTGCCCACCCAGTCCCCCCAGATACATCAAGAGGCCTTTTGATGAATCTGTCGGACAACAGTGCTGCTGTGCAAAACTACGGCAAGTTGGACATGGCATAGTTTTGCAGAAAAAGCTATGAGTAAAAGTTTGCAGGTTTTTAGGAATTGCGCAGGCACGGGGCAGCCATCTCTTCCAGCAGCCACACCCCCAAGCCCTCATGCATTTAAGGTTGCATAGCCACAAATATAACTGCGATTTCTTGCAGTATGCAAAACTGGCATATAATCTCTGATAAATCTCCCACATGGATTACAGTTCATGGACTGCATCTAGAAGACATGAAGACATGAATCTAATCTACCATCTCACCTATTGTTATAGACACTGTGTAGGTGAAACCTTTAGTCATTGTTTTTATATTGAAGTTTAAGGGTGCAATAGGTCTATGTGACTTATATTGTTTTTTATGAGATTCTAATATAACTGTGACATATGATTCATCATTCAGGAAGAACTAAATTTAAAATGCCATTAATAAAGATCTTTAATAAATGAATCAGCAAAATCCACTACATTTTTATATATCCCAGATGGCAACCCATCACAATATAGATTTTGCTGTTGTCTCGTAATCCTAAAGTTAATCAGAAATATTTAATAGATTGGTAGAATATAGCCTATAACAAAAGTTTTTAAGAACATAAAACACACACAGTGAGATTTATCACCATGTACCAGCTTGTGATATTTTTTTGGCAGCTGGCAGCTGGTGTGTGACGTGGCAATTCTAAAAGTGCACTATAACCTGCACCAGTATAGCTTGTGTGTTCCTGCTCCCTGCCAGCCCATTCCACCACTGGGCATGACCCCCTTTATCCCCTCCACGCCCACTGGTCATGGAGGTGGCGTGGGGGGGGGGGGGGAAACTGGTGCACAAGACCTGATAAATCCCCCCATAGTTTCCGTTAAGGGCTACAGTTCAAAAATAGAGTTTGTGTCACTTTTGAATGTCCAGGTCAATTTTTGCTGTTCTGTTGTGCTCTCCTTCAAATTACAATATGTTTGGAACCACTTTACATATCATAACAATTTTTACTTATTTTTTTTATGACCTGACTTAAACTTGAATAATTTTATTAATAGCATTTGTTTATAGAATTAGCAGAGAAATGATAAAAAATGTGAAAAATTAGCTTTTTTGTTTTTTCCAATCAATTTTTTTATTAAAAAAGAAAAAGGGATGGCACTCGCTCACAGATACACTTTTCCAATCTTGTACTTACTGTGCTGCAGAACAGAAAGTAGCTGGCACTAAGCTACAAAAATATGGGAAATTATATATAAAGAGAACTGGCACTAGTATGTACACTTAAACACATTGATTTATTGGTGTATGTTAGTATATAAAATCCAAAAAGAAAATAACCATAATAAAATGTACCTTGATAGGGTTAAACCATCACATAATGTCCACATCTTTTTGACATAAGTGTTTCTATATACCACTAAAACATGTATGATCATGAAAACAACAGATCTCTATGGTTTATATTCTAATTCTGGTATGTATTGGTTCTTGGACACACTGTATCAAAAAACTTTTATAAAAACTTCTATATACAAAGAGAAGGCTATTCTAGGCACCTGTATGTCGTACAATAAATCAAATGTAAAGGTTAAATACAATAACCAGAATATATAGCCATGTGTATCTGGTACTTTTACGAGCAGACTCGCGGCGATGTATATAGAGTCCTCTGTTTTCTCTCTGACACGTTAGAGTCCACTTGGCATGTTATGCTTAGCTCAGCAGCTGCCGGGAATCTTCAGCAGGACATCGGCTGCCCATACGCACCGCACCGATGAGGAGCACCACCGGTCCAATGGACAACGGAACTCAGAAGGACAACGGGACTTCACAACCTAACTAAGGCTACATTCACACTAACGTATGGGGGACGTATATACGGCCGACGTATATACGGCCGATATACGCCCCCCATACACTTCTATGGGCGCACGGCACCCTACGGGAGCGGTACGGTGACGCACACGTGCGGCACCGTACCGTTCCGTATCCGGGAAAAAGATAGGACCTGTCCTATCTTTTCCCGTAATACGGCGCCGTGCGCCATAGGTTGCTATGGAGAGGGGCGGGGGTGAGCTGCGCTCACCTCCTCCTCCTCTCCCCGTACACTGCCGTTGCCCGCTACGGTACGGGCGGGCAACGGCAGTGTGAATATAGCCTAATACGGTATAACATTATATGCAGCTTTCTTCTATGTGGGTAGTTTTTTTCCACACTGCTTGTAATATACAGGTACTTAGATCCAGCAAGTTTTTTATGCAGATGATTAAAGACAAATTAAAAGCAGTCCTTTATAGCTTCTTTGTAGACAAGAATTGCCTTTTATACAACTGAATGCTCTTATGGATCGGCTGATCCCTTTGCCTCGTTCATAAGGGGATGTTTGTAGTTCGCTAGATGTGTTTCAAAGTAACTAATTTCTTCTTCAGTAGTGCCATGCTTCTGGGGTAGTGAACCCCCTGGACCAGCGGAGATGATGACACAAGCAGACACCTGGGACTGGAATCTAAGTGGTAACCAGTTTTCACCAGAGCCCATCGCAAAGCGTTTTGGACTTGCTGGGGTGTGATACCTCCAGGTTGTTCCACAGGTGTGACTTGTCTGCAGTGGCAGCCAAGGTCGAGGTACAAAGTCAGCAGGCAAGTTTGTGGTCGGGGACAGGCTGGTGGTCAATTCAGACGGCAAAGGTTCAGGGCCAGAGACGGAGCAGAAGGTCAGGGCAGGCAATGTAGGAGCCTAAACGGGAACAGGTCCGGGGTCAAAACGGGAAATCCAATCACAGGCACAAGACAAAGCTTTCTCGACGGCATAGAGCACGAAGATCCGTCAGACGAAAATCAGGAATGGAAGGGGTAAGATTGTAGTGTGGGGAGCACAGAGTGGTCATGGGTGAGCCCGCGTCCTGAGAAGTGGGACGCGGGAGCACCGTGACAAGTAGCACAGGAACTGAAGAAGAAGTGAGTGGAATGATCTCCATAACACTAATTTCTTAACTATAAATATATCCAATATGGACATTATATGATGGATTAACCCTGTCAAGGTAGAATATACAATGGTGATTTTCTTTATGGATTTTATATACTAACATACACTAATAAATCAATGTGTTTAAGTCTACTTACTAGTGCCAGTTCTCTTTATGTATAATTTTTTTATTAGCTGTAAAATTGTATAAACCTTTACCAAAATATTTTATAAATATGTATAGTGTCAATCCATCACTGGTTCCAGGCTCAGAGATAGTTGCATGAACTTTTGAAAGTAAAGTCCATCTCCTAAACATGCAACAGTTTATGTGCCAGTATAAAGTCAATGCTCTAACCATATGTATATTGTTCTACAATTTAGTAGAGGATATATGTACTATGACTTTGGGTGTGGTGATCACTCTGGGGTTAAGGTGGTACTTTACCAATCCAAATAGGAGTCCTGCTCTGAACTCTGACCTGCCACAACTGTAGCCCGCAAAGGATTACATTTTTTGGCTCTAAAGAAAGATCATAGAGACGGGCGAGGAGGGAACTTTATCGGTAAGTTGTATAGGATTGAATCACAGATGATTTTTAATTTTGAAACATTGAAGGGTTATTGCCATTTTGGCAAATTAATGTTATTGTTTGTATGATAAAAGTTATAGAAATTATATTGGAAAATTGTATATCAATTCTTCACCGTTTTCTAGATTTCTGCTTGCTGTAATTCTATAGGAAGCTTTATTTTTTATTTCCTTTGGTCATAAATCTGACCATGGTAATATAGGTGTACAGCTCGTTAGTATTATAGATATTTAGCAGAGCTATGTGATAGAACGAGCCATGCAACTGTGTGACCATGGTCCGATTTCTGTCCACTGGAAATAAACAATATAGAATCACAGAGATCAGAGTTCTAGAAAACCATGAGGAATTGATATAAAAAAATATATTGGAAAAATGTATATCTTTTCATCACACAAACAATAACTTTTTTGCTGAAATGGAAACACCCCTTTAATTTTAAAGTTTTTAGGTTATTTATAAAGTTTCTATGATATGTTCATGATGTTTATGATATATGTTTTAATGGTGAGGCCACCATTGAGAGACATCTCAGATGGATGATATAAGTTTGACTCTTTAGCAGTACTTACACCCTCAATGACTACTGAAGAAGAAACATTTGAAAGTTCCTAAACGCATCTGTTTTGGGGAACCTTATTCAGTACTGTGAAAAGTGTACCAATTTACTAACCATCATCTGTATAATCATCTTTGGAACCTACCTGTAAGTTCAGCCCAGAGCTTGACTATTCAACATAGAGTGGAAACCGGCTTTTGTCTGAATATCTACGGCCAGGTAGACCAGCTGTTCAGTAGGCCGAACTGAGAGTAGGATGACACTGCCAGCTGCCGGATCTATGGCTCGTATTTGCAGTGCTGAAGTACCCTTTATATACGAGAGTGATCACCACCTGTGAAGTAGTAGTACATATATCTTCTACGATATTGTAGAACAATATACATATGATTAGAGCTTTAACTTTATACCAGCACACAAACTATTGACTTTTTAAGTGATGTACAGATAAACCCCCATAACAAGAGGGACCTCAGTAAGTGGTATGTGAGGTCCCCAGAGCCATTTTAGCATAAAAAGTGACCTATTTATTCATTTTGTTTTTATAGTTTTCTCTATTGTTTATTGATTGATTATTGATATTGATACCAACATATTTGTCTTACAAATAAACAAATGTATTTGGTACAATCAGTTTTGTAGCAGATCAACTTTTTCTATTTTTTTAAAATCTTTCCCTTTTTCACTTTCACCCCAAAGGGGTGCACCCAGTGTTTTATCCAATTCTTATGTAGCGAGCCCCCTCCTTCTGTTTCCTACATTTGCAAAGGGTCTTCTGTAGCTTCTTCTGCCTTCAGCTGCCTTCACTTCTGGTGTCCTATCAAAGATGAGATCTCCCTTTTAATATAACATCTAGATTTTGATTGTAAGTGACACAGAATCTAAGACATCCACTGTTAACGTTAAAGTTGGGAATTGAGATCTGTATTTAAAAATACAAATTTTACTGCAAATCTAACAATGTTCCCAGAGATACAAACGTTTAAAGTGGAACATTGTCTTGACGTATAATATATGCAGGGGCATGTACAAATCAGACATATACTGTACATCTGTATGGCAGTCATGAAGGGGCTACTCTTCATCAATATTAGTTGCCAAGGTGCATATGTAAACCAGACTCATTAAAGTAATTTCCCTTTTTTCTAGACTGAACAGCTGATTACGCTTTGGATTTTGTTTGTCGTTATCATGGTTGGAAATTCAGTAGTCTTGTACCTAACATGGAAAGAGAAGATACGAAAGAGAAAGTCTCGCATGACTTTTTTTGTTACTCAACTTGCAATCACAGGTAAAATAAAAAACGAATTTATCAGTTTATATATCATATAGTTCATTTTAAATTTAATGACTTAAATATACATGAATGTATTAATCTTATAACCTCTAGAAATAGAATTACTTTGGGAAATAAGATGTAATGAATTCTCATTCACGTAGTACTAAAATTATTTCTGCTGAGGCATACTACTATTTTTAAATTTCAAGATATATTTTTTTTAAATTGAACAGAAGCCTTAAGCAATTAATAGTTTCAAACATGCCTGTCAAAAAAAAACTGTTCATCTTAATTAATTAAATTTTATTCTTAAATTATTTCTAAAATGCTAAGTGGACCATTACAAGGATTTGGGTTTATTAACATCTACCTAATAACCATTTACCCAGTAAATAAAGGCATAAAGGCAGTCCACTTGAAGTCCAAGACACCAGTGTAGGAATAATTATTATTACATCAGATAGATATTGTAATCCATGTCAGTGACTACCATTTCAGTTGTACTGGATCTTCTTGCCTCGCTTGACAAAGGTTCTACGTGGCCAAAAAATTAACGCTTATATGGATTACACTTTTAATCTTATGTGATAATTAAAGTGCAGGTTTATTCCTACACTAGTGCTTTGAACATCAAGCTTTTCTCTTTATGAAGTAGCCCCTTGGAAGAATAAGAATGGTGGTGGATAGTACATAAAAAAAAATATTAATCTATAGAGTTCCCTCTTTTACATAGAAAGTAATAGGGGATCACAGTGAAAGGCAGTAAGGAATACAATCACGTGGGTCGGATAGATTGTTAACAATAATATTATTTGTGTACAATGGACCGAAAAGAACATTAACTTCATTTCAATGTGGAATGCTATCCAATGTGGAATGCTATCAAGGACAAACTGCATAGAGATAAAAGTGATCTGGTAGTAGATAACAAGCAGTTTTTCCTCTTCTTTATTGACAAAACAGAACTTTACAGACATTATATGTGGTATTAAGCTGACATGTTGAAATATTAGGTTATCAGATTGCAAAAAAAATAACAATTTAGATGAAGATGATTAAGCTGTACAGTCTACAATATCATTCACTTTTTTCTATAGTAATAAGCCTGGCAAAGGAAATAGAGAACTGTTTATGCAACCGCCAAATAAGGTGCAGCAAAACCTATAATCCAACAAAATAAAAAACATCAGCAGTGTTTAAAAAATAAAACAAAACCTTTATTTGTAACAATGCATGAAATGCATGTACTGCTCATTATGTTTGTCACAATCAGAGGCAGTGGATCCACTGTACCACCGCGGGAGATGACGTAAGCTGACACCAGGGACCGGAGTCTGAGTGGTACCGGGGTTTCTCCAGAGCCCGCCACAAAGCAGGTTGGACTTGTTGCGGCGTGGTACCACCAGGTCGTTCCACAGGTGCGACTTTGCCAGCGTTGGCGGCCAAGGTGTTGTGCAGAATTGCAATCTCGCAGTCAGGCAGCACAGGATCAGAGTCGGGGACAACGCAGATTCCAAAGCAGAGGACTTGGAATCTAGGCTTCTCTTAGGCATGGAAGCACAAAGATCCAGCAGGAAACATAGAAAGCGCCAATTAGCGGTCCTTTAAATTTCCCCGAGCCTAGGACACGGGAGAGCGTGCGCACCGGAGCGCGGGCATTGCGGGGATCGCAGCTGGAGCTGGGACAGGTGAGTTTGGCAGCTGGGGCGTACGGAGGTACACGGGTGCGCCTGCGAACCGGGATATGGATCACAGGGGCACCTGTGACAATGTTGTGTGCAGTAATGTGTTGAGGGAGCAACGTGTAAATGCTGTAACAGAAAAAGCGTCCAAATGTATGAATTCTTTCCTTTTTTTATGAAAATGTCCCTGCAAAGACTTACCTCTTACACAGTGGCGTAACTAGAAGCTGATGGGCCCCAGTGCAAAGTCTGTGCCAGGCCCCTTGACTTTAATGTATGGTTTATAGTAATAGTCTTCTCATATGGGAAAGTGACACCCGGGTGTGACCGCAACCTCTGCACCCCCTGATCTTATGCCCCTGCTCTTACACAGTTCTGTACACTGAAGTAAAGCTGCAGGTGTTAGAATGTGGCAATTTTTTCAAGTATTTTGTGGTATAAAAACAGAGCCACACAATAAAAATAAAGTTAGATTGTGGTGGTTACTCTAGTTTACGGAGCCAGAATATAACATAGCAGAGGTCGTTAGATGAGTGGGCAGAGGAGAGGGTGATTAGTTCAACAGCAGGTGGAGGGATATTGGAGTAATAGTGGAGATGCAAGAATAGGTAAAGATGATTATTATTTCCACATAATAACATTTTGAAAGGGTAAGATTAGTGATGAATTAATGCTTACATATAGTGTCCTTTTGTTCACTTCTGGTATAATTATGGTATAATTCAGATGTGCACTTATGATCTGGACTTAGAAAAATGCACTGTAAGACCACTAGTCTTACATTTATACACCCAAGACAAATTATTGACTACTACCATGTGGGAACAAATGGACAGAGGGACAGAGAAGGAAGCACAAAACCTACAAGAGGGCTGTTATATTATAAAACACACATACAAAGCCATAAAAACAGCTGCATGTTTTTGCAAATTTGCTGCATTTTAAATTATTACCAGTCTCCAAGTACATTGCATGGAACATTTATTGGTGTCCCCAGGATGTACAATTTGTCCTGCAAAATAAACCCTCAGGCATCTCTGTAAACTGAAAATAAATGTTGGGCTTATGAACGCAATGAGTAATGTCTCCCATGAAACTGATGGTCATCAAACTAAATTTTCCCCAGAAATCATGAATGCCACTCCCACGCACTGGCCCGAAGAGTTCACCATCTCTTTTGTGGTGCATCTTTAACATAGGGTGTGTAACACAATTTAAGTTAAGTACGGCACTTGGTTCCAATCAGTGGGACCAACGGCACGCCCCCAATTTGTGTTGCATGAAAGCCAGCGCAACTGTGTCACAAGAGGGTCACTTGCAACACAATAGAGGCGCAGACACTTCTTAAATACCTGTGCGAGCAGTTTTAGCCTAGAAGAACGTGCACAGTCTGCAAAAGTAAGGCACAAAGCCCTTAGTAAATGAGCCTCAATGTGATTTGCTAAATTTAATTCATACACAATACATACGATCCAGAGAATTAATAATAAAATTAATACCTTATAACAGTAAAATTACCATTTGCTCTGGTCAGCTTCACACAATTACATTATAACAACTATTACTTTTGAAATGGAACAACAAACACCCAATTGTGAAGACTTTCTAGACACCAAGACCCAGCGACCCAACACGCCATCAGCTTCCTCAAGGGGCTGTTACTGAGAACTATGGCCTGCTGGTAATGTTAGTAAAACAGCTGGTACCTTTCATGGTTTGTAAGCCATCCAGCCATCCACATCATAGTGGCAGATGACCTGGTGCATGTATTTACTGCAACATTACCCTGTCCTTAACTACTCAGTGTTTTGGCCCTAGTGAATGTATAATTGTCTATATTGCTGTGGCTTAACATACATCATCATTTCCTCATTATCCTGAACAGGTTCTAATGATCCTGTCCAAGAAAAACATCATGGTCTTCCTTCTCACTTTTATCAGTCCATGAATTTTGTGATATGAGTCATCACAGGCTCTGAGTCATCACAGACTCTCCCTTAACACCACCAAATCTACAAGTGGCACGGCTACCACTTATGATAAAATTCATCCCCTCTACCAGCTTATCTATCTCAATATAATCCAAATGCTGACTGCTTATTCACTGAAAACAAGTTAAACATTGAAGAAATTTACCACAAATGTATAAAGCAGCACAGAATAACAGTTTGTTGTCTGCTTTATTTTATTTTGGAGGTTTTTCTATAAATGCGTCAGTGACAATGTGTCTGGCATCTGCTACTTGGCCACAGAATATATGCCACATCTTACTTATTTTTTCTACAATGTATACATTTCTGAATAACTGTCTAGTATCTGCTACTTTGCTATGGTTATTAAGTTAAAAATAGTAGATATTTCCAGTGATGAATAACTAACTTGCATCTGCTATTTTGGCACATAAAATATGTTAAATGTTGGGGATATTTCAACAAATGCACATAACAGCGATTAATAAACTCTCTCCACTACTTTACCACAAAGTATACACCAAAACCTATACAGTGCTTAGAAAGTTTAATATAACCTTAACATAAGAAAAATGACAAAATACCTGTCATCTGCTACTTTGACAAAGGATATATGCTATATTTTGGGGATTTTCTAAAAAAGATGGTTATCTCTCCCTTTTTTCTTCTGTTTGACTGTCCCTATATACACTGGGAAGCAGGATGAGATTCAGAAAGCTCTCCCTGTAAGAATCTTACATAATGGCAATGTTTCTTTACAGATTATTTTGGAGATTCATCAAAAAAAGCCACCAAAATTTCTTGTTTTATCAAATCCTTAAAGGAAATCTACAGCCAGGATCAGGGATTGTAAACAAAGCACATTTACATGCAGGTATGTGCCCCCTTTGGCAGGATCCACTCTTCTTTCAGCTCTGTATCCCCCTATTTTCTCAAAAAAGGGCTTTAAAAAGTATGCATATGAGCCTGAAGTGTTATGGGCCCCATTTACAGCAATAGAGCAAAGAGTAAGACTCATTTGCATTTACCCTTTTTTGGTAAAAACAAGGGTACAAGAAGCTAAAAGAAAAGCGGATCCTTCAAAAATGAGCACACACCTGGATGTAAATGTGCTTGGTTTACAATCCTCCATCCTAGTGGTATATTTCCTTAAGGCTACATTCACACTACAGTATGGGGGACGTATATACGGCCGATATACGTACCCCATACACTTCTATGGGCTCACGGCCCTGTACGGGAGCCGTACGGTGCAGCACATGTGCGGCACCGTACCGCTCCGTAGCCCGGGGAAAGATAGGACATGTCCTATCTTTCCCCGTATTACGGCGCCGTGCGCCATTAATTCCTATGGAGAGGGGCGGGGGTGAGCTGCGCTCACCTCCTCCTCCTCTCCCTGCGCTGCCGTGTGACCGCCGGGCTCACGGCAGTGTGAATTTAGCCTAAATTTGTAGATTTCCAGCACTTTCAAACAACATGGTTTACTCATCTCTATTACTTAGCTGTTATTGCATTGCTCAAACTCCCAGATTTAAATGTATAACCCCGTGGACATCGTAGGTTTGTAGGCAGCATACATTTACATAATTGAGTCATAATAAGCACATCACGTATAATGTTAAACATATGTGTAGTAACCTATATGTTTATTCTTGCTTACACTTTTTCATTATGAAGTAGTTGGTTATGCAGACAGCATTTTACTTGAAAGCAGTTACCTTTGGAATTTGTTGCAAAGCCATAACCTCTAGAATGTCAATGACTATAATTATACCTGGTTAGTACGCTAATGCTTGTTGCTATTATTTTGATCTCAGTGAATATAAATAAACATCTTGCTAGCACCCATGTTTTGTGAGTAAATAATGTGTTTGGTGTGTACACGCAAGGATACACATTTTAATAAATGTAGCAATTATGTTACTCTTCATGCCTCTTTCTTGCATGTTGCTTAGTACAATTAGAACACTGTTAGAATTAAAATTGAATGTCCAAGTTGGTTTCTATTCTAAAGATTGGGACCAGTACATGATCCTTACAGTATATTGGATGCTTGCTTTAGCAAATTTAAATTTCCACAGATATTGGATAACCTTTTCATGCTTTAGCCAAATAACGTAACCACTACATGCACCAGGACATTATAGTACGTCCTTGCAGGAAATACTTTCCTTACCGGGACGTTCTATCAAGTCCAGCTTATGGCACCTGCTCACTAACAGAGCCGGCACTAGAAGCAGTGGGGGTCAGCTGTATATTACACCCGTGATTAGACCTAGCTCTGATCGCAAGTGTTAACCTCATGCTTGACTTTCGGCTTTCCCCTTTGGATCAGACCCCTGCATGCAGCTTACCAAGGGATCCAATTCCCCAAGTGCCAAGTGCCCCGGGGCTGCCCAGTGCCTGCAGCAGTCAGTCCTTTTCCAGGTCCAATCGTAAACTGTCTAAGCATGCGTAAGCATGCCAGACAGTTTACACTTCACTACAATACATTCTATACAATAAAACAGAATTGTTATTGGACCTGCACAGTGAATGCCATAAAAATAAACCCCCCAAAACCTTCCAAAAAAAGATAATTTTTTATTAATACCCTCAAAAAATGCTCTAAAAAGTGCACAAAACAAAACAGTGTTTTATAAATTTATTTTAAATTAAAACCATTGTTTTCACTTCATAAATTCAGAGTATGGAATAATTAATTAAAACTATATTAATCTTTGCAAATTACTGGTAGGTTCCCTTTAAGCGAATGCAAATCTCATCATAGACATACATGAAAAAGAATATACTGTGGATAATATGTTGCATATAGGTCTATGATCCAGGAATTAGGTACTATGAGAGTGATCCACGAATGGACTATGGACTATAGAAGAGAAGATAAAACATAGTAAGACCAGGAGGAGGAGGAAGGGGTGGGCACTCCTCCTCTCTCTATAGAAAGCTTAGCAGCCTGGTCACAGTACGGTGAGACACTGTGTGCTCACCGCACAGTGACTGGGTGCCATAGACATCTATGGGGGCCAAGATACAGACGCAATGGTCTTAGTTTCAGGAGCTAGACCAGAGTGATGCACAGAGCAGGACCTGAAAGGAGCGAGTTCAGCAAACAAGTACTTGAAGGTCCTGGGTCCTTTCTGCTCTGTGTGCCAGTCTTCTGTGTCCTAATGACAGTGCATACATCCTGCATCAAGAACCACAGCAGAGCAATATAAGAGGACTCGGGAGGAGTGAATTCATTTGACAAATTTACTCTTGCAATCAGAAAAATAGACAAACTTGGTACAAACCTTCATTAGAACCTGTTTCATCCCAGCTGTTAATAGTCATGACCTGCAGCTCTAGTTAAGGCCTCTACTTCTAAAGTGTTGGAGGCCCTTGGGAATCCCTATAATACAGACCTGGATCTAAAAAACGCACAGGCTATGGTCAGGAGGTTTTTGGTCAGGCCGAAGTTCCTATGCAGTGCAGCATATAGGCGAGCAGCAGCAGAATTTGAACACTGAAAATGCTGACCATGGCACACACTACAAGTAGCAGCTCCAGGTCAGGAACCTTTGCATGCGCAAAAACATAGTATGTGCATCAATTGGTTTGGCCCATGGCTGCCACAAAATTCGGCCTATTGTCACACATGACTTTGCTGGGCTTGAGGTTCAATAGCACCAACCAAACATGTGTCTGCTCATCGATCCAGTCCACAACTTTTGTGTGGTAGTTTAGAGGAAATTTTGAATGTTAATTGCCAAATGCATCGCCTGAATGCTTTCAAAATTCTATAGGTTTTATGGCGCCTTTACTTTTTATTCTGTTTTATTGATATATTTTGCAGGTTGTGACTGTCTTTGCTTACCCATAGCGCCGGGCCTGGTGGTAGGGGTGTGGTCTTTTGCCTATATAAATTAGTTTTAGCATGGCTGCTTCCCTATCCACAGGGCTTTGCTAAAAGTGGTGGTGTGGGTACTGTACTGACTGGATGAAAAGCAGGAGAGGAAGAAACTGTTAGAATGTGAGCCAGAGCCCCATCTGCCTCCAGACCAGCCACCACTGCATTAACCCAGTGGGCAGTTTAGGATATATAACAGCCCTACTTCTGCTTATTGGTCCAAATATCAGTTGTGAGCTGCACCTCGGGACTAATAGCAATGCTCATCTGATTTTGTCCAAAACCTGTTGGTGCAGGGACTGTCTGCTGGAAAAAAAAAGTAGTGGCTGCTGGGATCTTCAAGCTTTTGGACAGCTACCAGCTAGGAGCCTACATTTATAAATGCTCCTATTCAGGACCAGAGGTAGTTTGTGTACTGAGCCAAGCTTAAGTTTTCCCTCCATTATTTGGGGGACGGAGAGCTGAATGAATGGTGTGGACAGGTTTGGTGGTGGTGTCACATCCTCCCTTTGTGAGAAGACAGGTGGCTTTGTAAATTTGGTGGCGGTGGAACAGGTTGGGCCAGTTGAAGCAAGCTGGGCCATCTGCATGGAAAGGCTGCATTAGCAGTCAGTCAAGCAGCTTGGCACTATTACCTAAACACCGACCTGGATCATGAACAACGGTACTTGTTTGCTCTCTGGGTGTTAAATCTGCCAAATTCTGTTCGGTTGTGAACAGGTTGTGAACAGGTTGATACACATTTATTTAATGCAAAAAAGACATCTCGGTGTATTATTTTTTTTCTATGAATTCTGATTACGCATAAATGATATGACACATTTATATATCACAAAACAAAGTACATCAGTCCACAAAAAATGATGGCTCTTGAAATTCAATGAGGCAGAGGCCTAAAAATATCTTTAACAACATAATGGTGTACAGCAAGTGTAATTTTAATAATTGACTTGCAAAATTGCTGTGTTTCTGGTATGCTGAGAAGTGATATTTAGAACACTTACTTGCTGTTGCTCTGTATTCTGATTTCTATAAATTAGATAGCTTGTTTTATCATTGAAAGTACTGTATCCATTGTCAAGACAATATGTGGCATGCTTCTGTCTAGATACTATTATACATTTTCTTTTCAAATTTGCCCCCTTCGGAAAATACAAACAGCGCTCTCTAAAAGTATATCACTAGAGATGAGCGAACATACTCGTCCGAGCTTGATGCTCGTTCGAGCATTAGCGTACTCGAAACTGCTCGTTGCTCGGACGAATACTTCGCCCGCTCGAGAAAATGGCATCTCCCGCCGTTTTGCTTTTTGGCAGCCAGAAACAGAGCCAATCACAAGCCAAGAGACTCTGCACTCCACCCAGCATGACGTGGTACCCTTACACGTCGATAGCAGTGGTTGGCTGGCCAGATCAGGTGACCCTGGAATAGACTAGCCCCTGCCCGCGCTGCTCGGATCATTCTGTGTCTGGATGCCGCTAGGGAGAGAGCTGCTGCTGGTCAGGGAAAGCGTTAGGGTGTTCTATTAGAATAGTGTTAGGCAGGAGTGATTCTACAAGAACCCAACAGCCCTTCTTAGGGCTACAATAACGTTATACTTTTTTTTTTTTATTTGCTTGTGGCTGGGCTTGCTGGCACTAGTAGTGCAGCTAGTACCATATTGTGAGGAATTTGCAGGGGGACTTGCTACCGTTGTGTTTAGCTCTTAGTGACACACATATCCACCTCAAACACCAAAGTGGGACAATTTATTAGGGGTTTGAGTAGAATTAGGCAGAGTCTGCTGATTTTTTTTTTTTTTAGCTGTATTTCATTTTAAGCTCAAACTCATCTTGCAAAGCAGTGTGCTCTCATTGTAGGCTACAAAATAGCCATAGGAGAACCCCAACGGCTTACTTAGGCCTACAATAGCGTTATATTTTCCTTTTTTTTGTTTGCTTGTGGCTGGGCTTGCTGGCACTAGTAGTGCAGCTAGTACCATACTGTGAGGAATTTGCTGGGAGACCTGCGACCGTTGTGTTTAGCTCTTAGTGACACGCATATCCACCTCAAACACCGAAGTGGGACAATTTATTAGGGGTTTGAGTAGAATTAGGCAGAGTCTGCTGATTTTTTTTTAGCTGTATTTCATTTTATAGCTCAAACTCATCTTGCAAAGCAGTGTGCTCTCATTGTAGGCTACAAAATAGCCATAGGAGAACCCCAACGGCTTACTTAGGACTACAATAGCGTTATATTTTCCTTTTTTTTTGTTTGCTTGTGGCTGGGCTTGCTGGCATTAGTAGTGCAGCTAGTACCATACTGTGAGGAATTTGCTGGGAGACCTGTGACCGTTGTGTTTAGCTCTTAGTGACACTCATATCCACCTCAAACACCGAAGTGGGACAATTTATTAGGGGTTTGAGTAGAATTAGGCAGAGTCTGCTGATTTTTTTTTTTTTTTACCTTTATTTCATTTTATAGCTTGCAAAGCACAAAATCCAGTTGTGTGCTGTCAGTGTAGGTTAGAAACTAGCCATAGCAATAGGATAGCATCGTTTTGTTAAAAAAAATAAAAAAAATAAAAAAAATAAACACAATTTTTTTTTTTTTTCCACGTTTACACTTTAATTTGGAAAATGTTTAACCCGAGGGCTAGGGGTAGAGGACGAGGGCGTGGATGTGGGCGTCCAACTACTACAGGGGTCAGAGGCCGTGGTCTTGGGCGGGGTGAGACACCACCTGCTGATGGGGGAGCAGGGGAACGCCGCAGAGGTACACTCCCTAGGTTCATCATGTCTCAAGTTACTGGGACTCGTGGTAGAGCACTGTTGAGGCCAGAACAGTGCGAAGAGGTGATGTCGTGGATTGCGGACAATGCTTCTAGCCATTTGTCCACCAGTCAGTCTTCCACGCAGTCCACCCATGTCACCGAAATCGGCACTCCTCCAGCTCCTCCACCTCAGCCTCCTTCCCCCCAGTCTGCCCCCTCCCACCAAAATTTGGCATTTGAACCGGCATACTCTGAGGAACTGTTTTCTGGACCCTTCCCACAGTCACAAACCACTTGTCCTGCTGCTGCTGAGCTATTTTCCGATGCCCAGGTTTTCCACCAGTCGCAGTCTGTGGGTGATGATGACATTATTCACGTAGTGGAAGAAGTGTGTAAAGAGGTGTCGGACGATGAGGAGACAAGGTTGTCAGACAGTGGTGAAGTTGTTGTCAGGGCAGGAAGTCCGAGGGGGGAGCAGACTGAGGGATCGGAGGATGATGAGGTGACAGACCCAAGCTGGGTTGATAGGCCGGGTGAACACAGTGCTTCTGAGACGGAGGCGAGTCCTATAGCAGAACAGGTTGGAAGAGGCAGTGGTGGGGCCAGACGGAGGGGCAGGGCCAGAGCTGGTGCATCAGCGCCAAATGTTGCCCGTAGTCAAGCTCCCGTGGCGAGGGCTAGATTTTCAGAAGTCTGGAGGTTCTTTAACCCCTTAAGGACCAGGCCCTTTTTCGTTTTTGCGTTTTTATTTTTCACTCCCCACCTTCAAAAATCTATAACTTTTTTATTTTTCCATGTACAGAGCTGTGTGATGTCTTATTTTCTGCGTAACAAATTGCACTTCGTAGAAATGGTATTAAATATTCCATGCCATATACTGGGAAGCGGAAAAAAAATTCTAAATGCAGTGAAAATGATGAAAAAACACATTTGCGCCATTTCTTGTAGGCTTGGTTTGTACAGCTTTCACTGTGACATGTCTACTTCATTCATTGGTTCAATACGATCATGGGGATACCAAATTTGTATAGGTTTTATAATGTTTTCATACATTTACAAAAATTAAAACCTCCTGTACAGAAAAAAAATTCTTCATTTTACAGTGTTCTTGCGCTAATAACTTTTTCATACTTTAGTGTACAGAGCTGTGGGTGATGTCATTTTTTACGACTTCTGATGACATTTTCAACGCTTTTATTTATAGGACTGTGCAACCTTTTGATCACTTTTTATAGAATTTTTTCTATTTTTCAAAATGACAAAAAAATGCAATTTGCGACTTCGGGCGCTATTTTCCGCTACGGGGTAAAACGCAGTGAAAAACGGTTATTATATTTTGATAGATCGGGCATTTTCGGACGCGGCGATAACTAATGTGTTTAGGATTTTTACTGATTATTTATATTTATATCAGTTCTAGGGAAAGGGGGGTGATTTGAATTTTTATGTTTTTTTAATATAATTTTTTTTTTTATACTTTTTAAAAAAATTTTTTTTTACTATTTTTCAGACTCCCTAGGGTACTTTAACCCTAGGTTGTCTGATTGATCCTATCATATACTGCCATACTACAGTATGGCAGTATATGGGGATTTTGCATACCATCTATTACAATGTGCAGATCGCACATTGTAATAGATAGCCGAGATCATGATAGCCTTGGATCTTTATGTGTTCCGAGGCTGTCATGACAACGGATCGCCGCTCCCCGGTGACGTCACGGAGAGTGACGATCAGAGCCAAGATGGCGGCGCCCAAGCACCGATCCCGGGTGTTAGCGACGGGCATTTGCTTCATCATGAAGCAAATGCCCGGTGAGTATGAAGAGGGCTCAGCCCGTGAGCCCTCTTCATACTCCCCCATGCGCAGCAAGACGTAAGGGTACGTCTTATTGCGCTATGGGGTTAAAGAAACACCGGATGACCGACGGACTGTGGTGTGCAACCTTTGCCAAACCAGGATCAGCAGGGGTTCTACCACTACTAGCTTAACTACCACCAGTATGCGCAGGCATCTGAATGCTAAACACCCCACTCAATGGCACCAAGCCCGTTCACCTCCGGCCGGGCACACCACTGCTCCTTCCCCTGTGTCATCTGCTAGTCAGCCCCCTGCCCAGGACCCCGGCCCAAACACCTCCCGTGCGAAAACCCCATCTTCGCCTCCACGATCCTCCACAGCATCCACCAGCGTTCAGCTCTCCATACCCCAGACGCTGGAGCACAAAAGGAGGTATAGCGCAACCCACCCACACGCCCAAGCCCACAACGTCCACATCTCCAAGTTGCTTAGCCTGGAGATGCTGCCCTATAGGTTGGTAGAGACCGAGGCCTTTCGAAACCTCATGGCAGCGGCCGCCCCTCGGTATTCGGTCCCCAGCCGCCACTACTTTTCCCGATGTGCCGTCCCAGCCCTGCACAAGCACGTGTCAGAGAATATCCTCCGTGCCCTGACCAACGCCGTTTCTGACAAGGTCCACCTGACCACGGACACGTGGACGAGTGCTGCCGGGCAGGGACACTATATATCGCTGACGGCACATTGGGTTAACTTGGTGGAGGCTGGGACCGAGTCTGACCCTGGGGCTGGTCATACACTGCCGACGCCGAGGATTGCGGGGCCTACCTCGGTCCAGGTCTCAAAGGCCTACTATTCCTCCTCCTCCTCCCACCCCTCCTCCACCTCCTCCTCTGAATTACCATCCGTGGGCATGGCGCCATCAGTCGGTAGCTCTAGGCACAGCAGCAGTGCCATCGCTAAGCGACAGCAGGCGGTGCTCAAACTGCTGAGCCTAGGCGATAAAAGGCACACCGCCCAAGAGTTATTACAGGGCATCACGGCGCAGACTGATCTGTGGCTGGCACCGCTGAACCTGAAGCCAGGCATGGTTGTGTGTGACAACGGCCGTAACCTGGTGGCAGCTCTGCAACTCGGCAGACTGACACATGTGCCATGCCTGGCCCATGTGTTAAATCTCATAGTTCAGCGTTTCCTCAAGACATACCGCAATCTGTCTGATTTGCCCACGAGGTGGAATTCAACACTAACCATGTTATCCAGAGTTTACCAGCAGCGCAGAGCGATTGTAGACTGCCAGATGTCAACTTCCACCAGAACTGGTAGTCAGGTCAGTCAGCTTCCTCAAGTCTACAATGAGGAGTGGACGTGGATGTCTGATATCTGTCAGGTGCTGAGTAACTTTGAGGAGTCAACACAGATGGTCAGTGGTGATGCCGCCATCATCAGCCTCACCATCCCGCTGCTTGGCCTGTTGAAAAACTCTCTGGTCAGCATGAAGTCGGAAGCTTTGCGCTCGTCACAAGAGACGGGGGAAGAAGATGAGAGTGGATAGCCAAAGCACCCTTAGGTCTGTTTCTCAGCGCATATCGGAGGAGGTGGAGGAGGATGAGGAGGAAGAGGAGGAGAATGTTGGCGAGACAGAAGAGGGGACCATTGTTCAGTCCTTCACTGTTCAGCGTGTATGGGCAGAAGAAGAGGAGTTGGAGGAGGAGGAAATGGACAGTCTGGCGCGTTGGGACTCTGGCGCATATGACAGATTTCATGCTAAGCTTCCTATCCCGTGACCCTCGCTTTCAAAGAATTTATTCCAGCACCGATTACTGGGTATTCACTCTCCTGGACCCACGGTACAAGCAAAATCTTTCCACTCTCATCCCTGGAGAGGAAAGGAGTGTGAGAATGCATGAATACCAGCAGGCCCTGGTGCACAAGCTGAAACAGTATTTCCCTTCTGACAGCGCTAGCGGCAGAGGGCGTACTTCTGCGGGACAAGTAGCGAGGGAGAGTAGGCGACCAGGCAGCTTGTCCAGCACTGGCAGGGGTACGCTTTACAAGGCCTTTGCCAGTTTTATGTCACCCCAGCAAGACACTGTCACCTGTCCCCAGTCTCGGCAGAGTAGGGCTGATCTTTACAGAAAGATGGTGAGGGAGTATGTAGCTGACCATACCATCGTCCTAAATGATCACACAGCTCCCTACAACTACTGGGTTTCAAAGCTGGACATGTGGCACGAACTGGCGCTGTACGCCTTGGAGGTTCTTGCCTGCCCTGCTGCTAGCGTGTTGTCCAAGCGGGTTTTCAGTGCAGCTGGTGGCATCATCACCGATAAGCGTACACGCCTGTCGACTGACAGCGCTGACAGGCTGACGCTTATCAAGATGAATAAAGCCTGGATTTCTCCGCATTTCCATTCTCCACCAGGTGAAAGAAGCTGAACCTGAATAATGTATGCACTCCTCCTCCTCATTGTCCTCCTTCTCCTCCTCTTTGTACACTAAAGCAGAGGAAACTGGCTATTTTTTTGCCAGGGCCAACTGGCTCTGGCTATAGTACTCTATGTATTTAATTTTTCTGGAGGGCCAACTACCCTGTCCTCTGTTTTAAACAATTTTTGGGAGTGCCACATACAGGCACTCAATCTATGTAATTTTTCTGGAGGACCAGCTACCTGCTTCTCTGGTTTGAAAACTTTTTTGGACTGCCACATACAGGCACTCAATTTATTTAATCTTTTTGGAGGACCAACTACCTGCTCCTCTGCTTTGAAAACTTTTTTGGACTGCCACATACAGGCACTCAATCTATGTAATTTTTCTGGAGGACCAGCTACCTGCTCCTCTGGTTTGAAAACTTTTTTGGACTGCCACATACAGGCACTCAATTTATTTAATCTTTTTGGAGGACCAGCTACCTGCTCCTCTGGTTTGAAAACTTTTTTGGACTGCCACATACAGGCACTCAATCTATGTAATTTTTCTGGAGGACCAGCTACCTGCTCCTCTGGTTTGAAAACTTTTTTGGACTGCCACATACAGGCACTATCCAAATTAAATTGTCTCCATAGCAGCCTCCACACGTCGTCTTTTTAGCTGCCTTCACACGTTGTCTCCATTGCTACCTCCACACGTCATCGCCATAGCTGCCTCCAAAAGTAGTCCATATAGCTGCCTCCATACATGGTCCCCTTATCAAACGAGCTGTGTCAGGCAGAATTTTGGATTGTTTTCATGGCTTCCATGTTAACTTTGTCGCCACCCTGCTGTGTAATCCACAAAATATACTGGCAAACTTTTATCATTTACCAATATTATTTCAGCGCTTCTTGCGCATCTGTTTACATTCCCCTCACCCGCCGGAACCCGAACTTATAAGAACGCTACTACACTTGATCTTATACAAAAGGTTCTTAGAAGTGCTGTTTGGGGAGTAGCCTAGAGACAGGGGCTTGGATTGGCGAAAGCTCGCCTGGCAGCGGAGCGCCAGCTTCATCCCAAGATCCAACTAACATAGTTTTAACTGCAGCACCTTTAATCTACTACTAGTTCACTGCCTCCATACATGGTCCCCTTATCAAACGAGCTGTGTCAGGCAGAATTTTGGGTTGTTTTTTATGGCTTCCACATCAAACTTGTTAACTTTGTCGCCACCCTGCTGTGTAATCCACAAAATATACTGGCAAACTTTTATCATTTTCCAATATTATTTCAGCGCTTCTTGCGCATCTGTTTACATTCCCCTCACCCGCCATATCCTAAACTTATAAGAACGCTACTACACTTGATCTTATACAAAAGGTTCTTAGAAGTGCTGTTTGGGGAGTAGCCTAGAGACAGGGACTTGGATTGGCGAAAGCTCGCCTGGCAGCGGAGCGCCAGCTCCATCCCAAGATCCAACTAACATAGTTTTAACTGCAGCACCTTTAATCTACTACTAGTTCACTGCCTCCATACATGGTCCCCTTATCAAACGATCTGTGTCAGGCAGAATTTTGGGTTGTTTTCATGGCTTCCACATCAAACTTGTTAACTTTGTCGCCACCCTGCTGTGTAATCCACAAAATATACTGGCAAACTTTTATCATTTACCGATATTATTTGAGCGCTTCTTGCTCACCTCCTTTGGTTCCTCTCTGCCACCCATTGGTTTTAAGCCTGAGTCCATTTGGGGTATGTTGCCAAGACACTCTCTAGCCTGCCGCTGCTGCCGCTGCCTCTGCTTAGTCCCCTATAGTGTCAGGGTCAATTATTGGATGTTTTAGATGCTATCTAGCCTCATTCGGTCACTCTGTCATTGCCATGCTGTTGCCCATACTTTTGGCATAATGGTGCGATTAAGCAGCCTCAGAGGCATCCATGCATGCAGCCCCTGCTGTTTCCTGTCCATTTCCGTGGTGTTTCCATCCTTTTCTGAGGTTCCCAGGTGCTTGGCCAAGCTTCCCTGTGCAGATCCTTGGTCCCCTTGAAAAATGCTCGAGTCTCCCATTGACTTCAATGGGGCTCGTTACTCGAGCATCGGGAAAAGTTAGTCTCGAATAATGAGTACCCGAGCATTTTAGTGCTAGCTCATCTCTATATAGCACCAAAGATATAACCTTGGTGAGGAACAGTTGGCTAACACTCTTTTTATAGGGTCAAAACAAATCATATTATAATATGGTGCTGTGGAACTACAAATTCTGTAGACATTTGTGAGGTTGTGATCTACTAGTTCCTTGGTTCCTGCTGCACCATTCTAGATTCCCTATTTAGGTTGGATAATTCTTGGGGCATATCTAAGAGAGGCTGGACCTCATAGCAGACTGGTTTCAATGGAAGATCACAACACATCGTGGTGTCTTAGAGGGTCATAATTACAATGCATTTCAACATTTAAATTAAGTCTAACTCAGGTCAGATAAGCTTCATAGAGTGAGGTAATATAATTAAGCCAGGACAGTATTTTTTTATCAAACACAACCATCTTATTAGATAAATTGTTCTATTTGATTATTATGCTTTCAATAAGATCCTAATGGTGTCATGTCAGTCCTTTCAAATCTCAATAGCACAACAAGCCTTGAACTAACCAAGAATTTTGCTACAGTTTCTCTTTTAACAAAAATTAAGCCAAAATCAAAACATTACATGTGAAAATCCCATGGGACTCCTTTACAAACAATTAATTTTAGTAATAATTTCTATGTACAGTTTTATCAGTTTCTCACATATTTCTGTAGGAATTTCGGCCAACTCTTCATTACAACTTACTTGGGTTGAGGTTTGACTATAAGGCCCCTTCCACACTTTAAATGCGTGTGTTCTACGCATACTTTCGAAGCGCAGAACTTGCATTACACTCTGACCCATTGTAATCAGACTTGCATTTTTTTTCACGCACACACGCGCGTTTTTTAACATGTGTTGAAATCTCAGCATGCTCTACTTTTGCAAGTCGCGTGCGTGAAAAACGCACCATACAAGTCTATGGAGACGCATCAAAAAAACACATGGCACTCTGAGACATATGCAAGTGCAATGCAAGTGCAATGCGTTTTCAGGCATCAATTGCCATAGAAAAGATAGAGCTCAGTCCTGAGTCCTTTTCATGTGCATTACCTGCGCGTGAAAAACGCATTGAAATTGCATTGAAATTGAATTGAAAATGCGTGTGAAAAACTGAGACACTGAACAAACTCTGACTGAAAACTGATTGAACTCTGATTGATGCAAATTGTCAGTTTTTCACTGACCAAACCCTGATCGCACCCTGATCAAACTCTGATGTGATCTGCAACACAAGCGTGAAAGGGGCCTAACTGAGCCATTGCAACACCTTGCTTCTATTCTTTTTCAGCCTTTTAGCAAGTGTGGCTGGGATCAGTGTCCTGTTGTATTTTGGACAAGCTTTAGTTTTTGGATACATGGCCACCAATTTGACCAAATAATACTTTGGTATACAGAGCCGGTCTTGCTGCTGTTGTTTTGCAGGTGCATGTCTAAGTGTCATGACATGTCCTTTAGAACGTACTATTAGAGTAGGATAAAATTTCCCAGCTGTCAGCAGCTGGGAAATGTTATTCAAATGGCCACATGATTTTCAACAACAATCTTGTCTTACAAAAATAGCCATACTGTCCTATTAACTCCATTTCATCAAAGAAAAAATACAAATATATCAAGACCAAATTCAAAACCTAACATTTCATAAATACACATTAAAATGGCATAACAGCAATAAAAAGGCTCAATTCATAAAAAAGGGTATCTACCAGTGTATAAAAAATGGTAGATACAAACCACCCGATCACTAATAGCCAATTTTGGCCCAGAACCCAGGAAAAATGTATGGTTAGGTCTTACCATAATCAAGGAAGATGGAAGGTTTATCTCCTATGGGTATTGTGCATATCAGGGAATGATCTAATATAGTCCTGGTAGGAAGTACCGAAACTTAAAACCATAAAGGTGTTTTACTTGCTCCAATCTCCACAAAACTCCCACCTTAACAAGGGCAGTCCATGCCTGTCCCTAATTGGGGGCTAATGTGACCCTAAGACAATTTTAGCAGTGTCCAACGAGTTTCATATGTCAGTTACACTTATCAGGGGGATTTGTGGTATTAATAATTACTTTATTTATATAATGCAGTGTACATAGATTACCTGTATACAGAAGCAATCCAGTCCTTAATTACAGGGTTGGTCTTCTGACTTCAAGTTGGTTACAAGCCTACAGTTAACTAACACCCAGCTTAAAGAAGGTGCTGTAAGTAGCTCCTAGCACAAATCATGGGTTAGGCCGTGGTAGGGGAGGAGATAACTTGTAAGAAGTGCTATTTCTTAGTTTTTGGACTGGTCATTTGAGTAAGGGAAACAATTAGAAATATAGCAAAGCAGATATTTCAAGTGTTCAAGATTAAAAGGGTAATCTGGAGGAAACTTAACTCTTCATTTAGCCCTTTTGGGACTATTGTTGACCATTTTGTTTTGTCTCTATAGTTGTTATACCTGTTGAGATAGGTGTGTATCTTTATAAAGTGTGCCTTTTTTATCATCACTGTGCTGTTTTTATGCCTATTTATTAAATTTTACAGGCAAGGCTTTGGCTAAATGAGTTCTTGCCCATAATGGCAAACAAATGTTGTGCATAATAACACCCAGTTGATAATTCTCTCTTTATGATTATAAAAATACAAAGAGTGTTCTTTTTTTGAAACCGTATATCTGAACACTCTGCTCTTATAATACAAATTCTATTTGTTAAAATCTATAGTTTTTTTCACATCACAAACATTTCTTTGTTTGCCTATAGTAGATGATACAGAAATTTAAGACGTAAAAACATAGAATTGAGTTTGGACTTTTTTTTTATTGAATCCCATTTTCCTCTTCCTCCTTTGTATTTTTGTAGTGTAGGATTATATGTAACATTCTTGTTTAAATTGATTACATAACTCTAACAATCTACTTTAACTACACTATTATTTGACTCTTCTCTTACAAAAGACAGATATTCAGTGCCTAGAATGCTGTCAAATTAATAGTCTGTGCTGTAGCTTTACAATATTCAACGCATAAAAGCTTTCTTCCATTTAACTACGGTATACTCATATGCAATAGCCTTTTTTAACTTTCATTTAACTTTATACTAAGTCATGATAATTCTAGATACATCTTAGCTATTGGAAAAATGTTTTGTTTTGAAATATTATACAAATTTTTGACACAACATTAATCAATGTGAAACATGAAAACTATTGAATTGTAATATATGCTCAGGACAATAATGTATGTATGTAGGAACTGTTATCTTTCCTCACAGTGTAAGGCAACAATTTTGTAATAAGTAGTGATGAGTGGACCCATCAGTGATAAGCGACAATCCTCCCCAATATGGCAGTGCCCTGTGCCCCCTGCCCCCTGTTATTGCCAGCACCGATCACAGGCATTAACGGAGGTAGGGGCATTGAGCCAAACCTGGTGCGAACCCAATCTTTATATTCTGCACTGCAAAAATGTATGTCCAATGATGTTATTCTATTTTCTTCAATGTTCAAATTACATTTTTTAGCCTTTTCACAGGCATAAATTGTTGTGCAAATGAGCTTGTCTGGCTAAACATTCCTAATTTCCCATCTGCTGTGGATTCACAAAATATTTGTGCAGATAATGGAAAAAAGTAGTTGTGTGTGGCTTCAAGAGTTCCCCTTTGTCTTTGTCTATTTAATATAGCCCAAAATATCGTGACCAGGACCAGGACTGTCAGCCCTAAATCCCTGATGACGCCAGTTTAGGCGAAACATGTCGGGTGGGCTTAGCTGATGTGAATTTTAATAATGCAGCAGACCGTGTACCACACTTGTTACGAATCCCTAGGGACCGCATGATAGGTGTTGCTCTAGGTAGAGGGAGTGCTTCCATTCCTTTCAGTCTACCCTCAATACGGGGAAAATAGGGGTAGTACTGTCCTTCATATATGCCCTGACCGGTACATTTGGGGGAAATGATCAAACCCTCCTTAATCTCTTCATATATTGTTGCACAAAGGACAGTATACCCCCCAGAATACTATCAAGTTAGGCCACGGTCTGCTTGTACTTTTAACTCTCTACTGCACAGTTCTTTAACAAAAATTGAATAAAAGTTATATTTTAACACCTCACTATAACCCTGGTGGATAGAAAATGTTTTTTTTGGTCACAAGCCGGGTGACTTTTTGTAATTACATTGTTGGCTTCTTACCCTCATCCACTCTTAGCCTATACTTCCAAGGGTCAAATCGCTTCCTTCTCCCCTCAGGGTGGAGAGTGTTGTTTGTTAGTACTTTTTGAAACTTATCTCAGTTGAGCCTTTTCTGTCAAGAAAGCAGAAAAGGTAGTGATAAATCCACCCACTGTGACTCAAAGTTGAAGACATGTTATATATGAATTGAATAAACTCAGACTCCAGTGAACATCTTAACTTTACAGGATGATAAATATCCATTCAAGTCTGTTTTAATAAAGTTTCATTTGTTAAGTAATATTTTTATTTATAATGAAAACACTGACAAAATATTAGCTAGGAAATAACAAGGCAAAAAAGAAAGTGTTTTTTTTTTTCAAATGACTAATATATTCACATTTATTTCAACATCCCTTTGTTTTTGCAGTCATTTTCCATTTTTACCTTCAATGTTATAAGTGCCAGTTCCTCTTAAATCTCTTAAATTTCCCAAAAGGTCTGTGGATAATCCTTTCTGATGTTCCATTAAAGTACTATACAATACAATTATTTTAGCGGGTCATTTAAGGCAATTGTCCTGCAATAACATCACTCAGTGGCCAATGTGTAGACACTGTACACTTTGTATTGAGTGCATTCTTTTGCTAATAAATTGAAGGTTACATTTGTTAATTGCTAATCAAAATTATCAGTTTTGCTTAATCGGGTTCTTCTTCTTTATCAGAACACTTACAATATATTCTTTGTACACTCTGTAGATTCACACGTACATTTCTTTTTCTCTCCCTGGCTTAAGTGATTTTTCATTAATGTCTCAATGAACCATTCTTTTCTATGTGCTTCTTCACATACTATTTTTTTCCAATAAAAAAAGTCTGTATTATATTTTTTTGCTGATGACACCGTACGGCAGTGGTATAGTGCCGCACACGCACATGTTCTGACTTTTCTGGGAATATGGTGCCGTGCACTATGTACCACTATGGAGAGGTGCGGGGTGCCGCCATGCTTTTTGAAGAATGAATATTCTTTATATGATACCAAAAGTATGTTTCCAGTTACTAAAGAGATCAACATTGGGAAGTCTGAAGTGATGCTCTTCCAGCCTTTAAAAATTAGATAGGTAATTGGTTTATTTTCTCTTTCTAGTTTTTCTATCAGTTTACTTTCTTTTTTGTTTTTTTTTCTTAGTCCAATTTGTCATTTGTGTTTTTCCTTTGTGTTAAATTGAACCTGTGCTCAGTAGATTTTCCTGTTTCTTTCAGACAAATACGCCAGCAGAGGATAGTCATGTTATAGTCATGTTAGTCAAGGATAGTCATTGTGACGAACATGTACCAAAACATCTGGAGAAAAAAAATAATGAGAATTATACTTGAATACTGAAAAGTTGCAAAAATGCACAAACTTCCCAATGCTCAAAAATGTGCAACTTTTTAAATCTTACATTCTAGGCAAAAAAAAAAAATATTGAAAGAATATTAATTTGAAATACATAGAATTATAATATTTTCATTGCTCAGTGTATGTCTGTTCACCTAATATATTGATCTCTTTAACAGGATTTCAGTTTTTTTCTTTGTGCAATCAATGTTTTTCAGTTCAGCAGACAGCATCAAAGAACTGAATCAAATGAAAATATTGTGTGATATTTTGATTTATATGTTTTCTCTGTGCTTTCTAGTGCCATGATAGCAGAAAATAATTGAATGATGGCTAATTTATTTGTTTGTCTAACAGACAAAGTATATTTTAGACAGTTTTTATTTAATAATATATTTAAGAAATATCATCCATTTATTTGCTTATAACCATTGACAAAAATCCATATTATTTAATACTATGGTACTATGTCACATATAAATAAATATCTCTAACTACCAGTTGTGTGCCTATATACTACATATGCCTGTTGATTCAGCAGATGATCTTAAAAGGGGAAAGTAGAAGAATAAAATATGCTTTCACGGCAATGGTCTGCTCTCTGCCACTAACAGCTGGACTGGATGGATCAAGGGTCATAAGATTATAAGTTGCCTCAGCAGGCTCTGGTGAGGTCATATGTTCTATCCCACTGATTGGATGTGCAGGTCTATGACCCCCAAAGGGACCAACCAGCAGTGCCCAGGAAAGGACGATTGTTGTGCTGCTCGAACAGGGAGCCCTAGTAGGGTTCTCTGGAATTCATAAAAAATATAAAATGCCAATACTGTATATGAAATAATGCAGATCAACAGTTATCGGTATTGTCATGAACCCGACACACCGGAGTTCATACACCTACTACCTACTCTATGGAGTCCCAGAATTTAGCCCTTAAGCTCCGCCCACTTCCACAAAATGGCGTCCTTATGGTTAATTTACTCCACAGAATCTCAGTACCCAGCCAATCCACTGCCACCACCCACGATTTACTTATGCAAAGAAGTAGGCACCTCAACCACACACACAATGCACCCTGATGATTACACAGCACATGCACTCACTACTTATATGATATTACAATGATAAATTCACACAGAACATGCAATCGCTAACTACATGGACTATGCTCAAAATTACCCCTGGTAACGTAATTCGCTTCAGAGACTTAGATTATTTAAGGCTACAAGCAATTATAATTATTTATTATTAAAGTTAACACTTTAATTTACATTAAAAAATGCAGCACACTTAAAGAATAAAATTGTCAGATAAAATGAAAAACAATAAAACATATAGTGCTTACAAACAGTTAGGAAAATGGAAACCAAAAACTCTTGCTAGTGAAATAGGAAAAAATTCCTTGGCCCGAGGACAGGGCATAGACAGCGATCCAGTCTTCTAGTGTGATAGAGTCCCCCAGACTGAACCAAGCCATGTGGCTGCTTTACCAATTTAAACCTATGACAATATGGCAATTTCGACCCCCCCCCCCCCCTTCCCGGCTGTGATGTCACTGTTAGGGGGAGTTTTTCTATCCCCCTCCCATCAGTGAGGTACTTTATGGGTCTGGGTTTTTATCAAAACCCCATAACCTTTGATCGGAAGATGGCATAATTTTGCCATTGCTTCCAACTACACACGTACTTTATTTCCTTTAACCACATACCAAACTCGGGGTGTCTTAGCCTAATTGCAGGGGTGTTCTGCTATTGCCTGACTTCTCTTGCAGCTTGACTTTTGAAACTCGGTACAAGCATGTGTCTAGAACCCATAACTGTCCTCTGTAACTGGGGACCAAGAATTATTAATTGTGCCCCAGTTATGGACAGCTATGGTGTTCGCATTGAGTTTTGGAGGGAAAACCAAAGTCTGCTGGTTCTTTCATCCCTGCCCCCCTTTCCTGAACCACTCTGGCCTAAGGTGACAATTCTACCACTTAGGAAGACCATGTTCCTCTGATCAAACAGAGACTCCCTGACGTGTTAGAGACACACTGCCAGGATCCTCTTCCTGGCTGATTGTAAAACAAATGGAGCCTAACCGGACAGAATGACACCACATAGGAAAGAAAAATTTAAAAAAAACAAAAAAAACAAAACAAACTGTAGTGTGGTAATATTATCATAAGTGTAGCTTTTGAAATGAAATCAGTAAAGTATTCCAAAAGTTAATTTAGAGCTCCAGTTAATTTCAATGAGAAATGTGTGCAGATTTCAACCTAGGAAAGGCATCAGTCTCCTATCCACAAAGGGTTTGTGCCACATCTACACTTAAGTTTTGAAAATGCCATAGTCATGCATTCCATGCTTTTTCAAGCCACATGGTCCTTGATCAGACTCTAGACTGGCATAGAAAGCAATGGAAATACCACAAAATTGCAGAGAGGTTGAGCAGTTAGATGGGGTACACTAAATGCTGTGGTCATATTGTACATGGAATCAAAAGGGTTAGTCAGTGTTTTTTATGGTTTTCACAAAAGCCACCAACCATGTATGTCACTTGCTAGTTGCCATAACCATGCCATAAACGGGCCCACCTGGACAAATATAGACATGGCTAGTTACTAGCAGTATAAATCTGCTTTGCAGCTCATAAATCAACAAGTCCGAGTTAGGTGGAGCTGCTGAATAGAGGATGCTAAACCTAAAATTTGCATCTGCTGATCTCTACCCATGACCTATTGTTCTTCTCCTGGCTTAAAGGAAACCTACCATGAGGAATCTACTATCAGAAGTAGATCTAATGGTAGATTCCTCCTGCCACCCTCTGCCCTATTATGTAAGTTAATAATCATGGGACCTAACCTAACTTGTATGTAAACTAACTGCAGATACGACTGGGGGGTGGAGTAGACTTAGCTCCCAGTGCTCATGCAGGCCATGGTAGGTTTCCTTTACAAACAAGTCACATGAAGCAAATCAGAAGAAGCACTACAAGCTCGAAACAGCTGTTATGTACCTCGTATTCCTGTGAGTCTCTACGTCTCTCCCTCCCTACCTGGTATTGTTCATTGTAAAGGTTTTGTGAGTATGTAAAAATAAATGGATTTAGAAGGAAAAACTTGGTGAGTGTCATTCTACTATCTTCTAAGTCGTTATTGTAGATTTCCTTTAATGTTGTCCCGCTAACAAATATAGACTGGCAGCAATGGTTAGGTTTTTAGGTAAACCGTGTAGCTAACTGTTCTATACATTCTGTAACATTCCATTCATTTCTGTAGGGGTTACAAACACATCATTAAGAGTTTGACTAATTCCAGAAAAACAGCAGCTGAGGAGGCACTGATTTTATCTTTTGGAACTTCTGCAATGCGAACCTGGTTTAGCTGTCTATGCTTTTTGGATTGATTTATCTCTTTCCTGCAGCATTAGCTGTGGTTCATCGTTAATTAACATGCTATGACTGACAGCTTCTCACACTAGTTCTCGGCCAATCACTATTGTTACAGGCAGTCCCCTACTTAAGAGCACTCAACTTACAGATGACCCCTAGTTACAAATGGACCTCTGGTAATTGGTAATTTACTGTACTTTAGCCCTAGGCTACAATAAACAGCTATAACAGTTATTAAAGCCATCTGCAATTGAGCTTTATTGTTAATCCTGTTTCTTATGACAATGTAACATGTATCTTGTATGTAACCCGGGGACTGCATGTATAGTGATTCTTAACTAGGTCCATGGCTCTTGTTCTTACTTATCTTTCTTATTTGTAATTTTTTTTACTATGATTGTTCTCTTTGTTCCGACCCTGCTTTGGCTATCTATTTGTATTATTTTGTCCTTGACTACATGATTTGCAGGGGAAGGGGACTCATTTTGCAGAAATACCATAAATGTGCACATTTTAATAAATATGCTATAAATGTATTTTGTGTATACATAAAATACTTGATAATGTAGCTACAAAAATGAAGAGACATACAAATCAGAAAGATAGGGACAAATATCTGAACATTAGACAGATATGAGTAAATGAGAGAGACAGATGCATGATATAATGACAGACATTAAAGGGATAGATTTACCTTCTGGTTGCGTTGTATGTTTCCAGCCCTGCTCTACAATGTCCCTGCTCAAGCCTTTTCGAGTTCATACACTGCAATGAAGGCTTTGTTTATTAACAAAAATATACATATTAGCTATGGATCTATAGATTAGCACCTACAACAGAATTGCCATTGTTCTACTGCAGCTCTTCAATGAGCTGGACATTGTATCCTTGTGGCTGATCCTGAAGTTAAGGCTACCACTGAGTGTTACAAAACACTGTACTGCTTTTCTCCCATGTACACTAGTGGTCAGCATCCCATCTAGAAGTCCTTTTTAATACATAATTATATACTGCGCTTGAATCTGTGTTTTGTTTTGTCTCCTCTCTCTTTATAGCAATGTTCATGTTCAAGTGGACATTTGTGCTCATCATCTTTCCCAGCCCCATCTCCACATGTTACACTGGCAATATGTCACCATGTGCTTTTACCATCATTGGGAGAAATTAACCTCTTAATGACAAGGATTGAAAAAGCTTTAATGACTGGGGCATTTTTAACACATTTTCTTATGTAGCGGTTGGGCTATAATGTCTTTTTTTGTGTGCTACTTTAAAATTTTTGCTGGTGTTTTTTTCATGACAAATAGGGCTAGTTAAAACTTAACAAATCTTTAAGAACTTATTTTCATTTTTAGTTTTTTTGTCAGTTAAATTTATGAAACTTGTGAAAAAAAGCCATTTTTTGTCATGTATATTTAATTGACAGCTAACTTTATTTTGTTGGTTGGTATAATTGTGGTATAATCGGGCGGCAGGACTCTGGCTCTGATATGTCTCCTGAAGAACCTGTGACCACCTCGCTGCTCCCTTGGTGTTTCACTCTTCCCGCTGTCTGCTGAAATCTCACAGGAGCGCAGAGCTCATACACACTACTGTTGCAAGATTTCCATTTTTGTGGGAAGAGTGAGGGAGGAAGGAGGTGTAAGAGTCATGTAAGAGCCAAAGCCAGGGTCACTTGAGCTTCATCTAGATAAAGATTAAAGTTAACTTCATGAGGAATACTTCTAATAAACATGGCTGTGCCTGTATTCACCCTGCTGGAAGTTACCCTGCAACATTAATAAAGTTAGAATCCTGTGATAGATTCCCTGAAAAAACTGAAGTTCTGACCTTATTTGTGACATTATTTGCAATGCAGAATAAATGTACATTGCAGTATTTATTTAGTGCAATGTATTATGCTGCTCTGCTTCATCTGTCAGGGCCCAATATACTTCCATTCATGGAAAACCCTTGGAAAATTGTTTCACCACCATTTCCAACCATTATAAACCTCATAACTAATTGCAAATTAAACAGTGAACAAGTTCCAATGTTGTTTGTTAATAAGATCATTTTAAGTTGAAATCACTGCAAGTTGAAACTGTGATTTCAAGTCCATCTAAATTAGAAACCGAAAGAAATTCATTTAGGAATTGTAAAGTCAGAAATATAAAATATATCAGAAAAAAAATCTTACATACAACATACAAATATCGTATATTCATCCTGTAGAATAACTGGGTTGTGGACGTGGACAAAGGATTATTTGGATCCTCTGCAGCACATACAGTATTTGAGAAAATAAAAAATACAGGGAATTAAAGAATATGTAGTGCCATGAATAAAGCCTGGTACGTGTAGTGAATTAAGGCTGTATTCTGAGACCTTCTCTGGTTTAATATGCTACAGTAAAGAAGATTTTATTTGCTGTGTCCAGTGATCCATTTTGAAGATTAATGGGGTGACATACACTCACCGGCCACTTTATTAGGTACACCTGTCCAACTGCTCGTTAACACTTAATTTCTAATCAGCCAATCACATGGCGGCAACTCAGTGCATTTAGGCATGTAGACATGGTCAAGACAATCTCCTGTCCATCCCTTTATGACCACAATGTACCCAACATCTGATGGCTACTTTCAGCAGGATAATGCGCCATGTCATAAAGCTGGAATCATCTCAGACTGGTTTCTTGAACATGACAATGAGTTCACTGTACTCAAATGGCCTCCACAGTCACCAGATCTCAATCCAATAGAGCATATTTGGGATGTGGTGGAACGGGAGATTCGCATCATGGATGTGCAGCCGACAAATCTGCGGCAACTGTGTGATGCCATCATGTCAATATGGACCAAAATCTCTGAGGAATGCTTCCAGCACCTTGTTGAATCTATGCCACGAAGAATTGAGGCAGTTCTGAAGGCAAAAAGGGTCCAACCCATTACTAGCATGGTGTACCTAATAAAGTGGCCGGTGAGTGTATGTTTTTGGTGGTTTAAAGCAGAGGTCCCCAACCGCTGGTCCGCGGACCAGGACCGGGTCATTGGAGTTTATCAGCCGGTCCGCGCAGGGGCGGCACCGGCCAGCATTGAGCTCCCGCACCGGACGGGACCACGTTGCAGCCCTCCGTCCGGCACCTTGCTCCCCGACGCTGCCAGCACCTTGCGCCCACCCCCCGACGCCGCCGGCACCTTACCACGGCCCCCGGACCCTGCCGGCACCGAGATCCCCCCCCTCCAGGCTCTCAGCTTTCTCTGCCCCCGCTCAAGCTCCAGGCTCCTTTCCCACTCCCTCCGCTAATGTCCCCCCTGATCCCGGCTCTCCGCCCCCCGCTCCCGGCTCTCCGCTCCCTCCGCCCCCGCTCCCGGCTCTCCACTCCCGTCTCAACCTGTCTCTGCTAATGCCCCCCTCCCCCTGCAGGCTCTCGGCTCCCTGCCCCTGCTCAAGCTCCACGCTCCCCTACCGCTCCCTCCGCTCTCGGCTCTCCACTCAATCTGCCCCAACGCTCCCGGGTTCTCGACCTACCCGCTTCCGGCTCTCCGCTCCCCCTCAACTCCCGTCTCAACCCGGCTCCGCTAACGCCCCCCCCCCTTCCAGGCTCTCGGCTCCCTGCTCCCCCTGCCCCCGCTTAAGCTCCAGGCTCCCTAGCCTCCCGGCTCTCACGACCTACCCACTCCCGGCTACCTCACCACGCCACCACCGCTGCAGGACAAGGCACCGAAATTTCCAAGAACACAATAGAGAGGTAAGGTTACTTTATCTTTGCATATATATGTGTAATATGTGTATATATGTGTAAATATATGTAATATGTGTGTGTATATATATATGTGTATGTGTATGTATGTGTGTGTGTATATGCTGTATCTACTGTTTGTTTATGTGTATATATGCTGTATGTATATGCAGCATTTGTGATATTTATCAGGGCTTCTATTTTGTACTACATGGCAGTACTCGGTATGCATTTTATACTACTTGGCGGTATGTTGTATCTATTTTATAATACTTGGTGGCATGCTGTGTGCATTTTATACTACTTGGCGGCACGCTGGATGCATTTTATACTACATGGCGGTATTCTGTATGCATTTTATACTACATGGTGATACGCTGTATGCATTTTATACTACATGGCGGTATGCTGTATGCATTTTATAGTACACGGTGATACGCTGTATGTATTTTATACTACATGGCGGTATTCTGTATGCATTTTATACTACATGGCGGTATGCTGTATGCATTTTATAGTACACGGTGACACACTGTATGTATTTTATACTACATGGCGGTATTCTGTATGCATTTTATACTACATGGCGGTATGCTGTATGCATTTTATAGTACACGGTGATACGCTGTATGTATTTTATACTACATGGCGGTATTCTGTATGCATTTTATACTACATGGCGGTATGCTGTATGCATTTTATAGTACACGGTGATACGCTGTATGTATTTTATACTACATGGCGGTATTCTGTATGCATTTTATACTACATGGCGGTATGCTGTATGCATTTTATAGTACATGTTGATACGCTGTATGCATTTTATACTATATGGCGGTATTCTGTATGCATTTTATACTACATGGTGATACGCTGTACGCATTTTATACTACATGGCGATACGCTGTATGCATTTTATACTACATGACGATACGCTATATGCATTTTGCATTGCTTTATTTTTACACCAAACCAGTATGATGGATCTGGTCCGGACACTCCCTGATATCTTATATTATAAGCTCCAGCCCTCCATAACCCACCCCATATGACCAAAGCACCGCCCCCAACCCCCACCGGGCCATGGAAAACTGGTGTAGCTTATAGCAAAAAAGGTTGGGGACCTCTGGTTTAAAGTAAGAAATTGTAAGCATCAATTAGCATCATGTATAAAAGGTTCTACAAAGGGGATAACCAAAAATAATAGCACACTCATGATGTGTGATGGAAATAAAAGGAATGTATTCCATAAGCATGTCACAAAAATTTTTAACCAAAAAAGGCTATTCATTTTGCAAGGCAACAAACTATTGGTGTTTCAGTTCTTTAGAACCTTAGCCGTAAGTCACATACTGGGTCAGATAAAAAAACAAAGATAAGCAATCATTGAATACATTTAGTTGTGTCTTACTTGTGAGCTTACCACCCTGCATTTTTTCATTGTATTGTCTTCTGCCCTTTCTTACACTCATGTTTCATTTCTTTTTAACTTATTGTTGTTTTCCTTTTGTACCCAGTATGCAAATAATAACAGTTTTGTAAGAACTAACCTCACCCCAGTTTGTCTAATGGAATGGTATATTCAACAATTAATATATACTCATGGAGTAAATGAGCTTTATTTGCATTGTACCTCTTTAGTGTGTAGCTTTTTCTTTACTATTGGCTGCGGTTTCAAGTGAAAACTTAGATATTGTATCTGAGGCCATTGTAACTTTGAGATCACATTTTATTGGTATATTTCAGTATAGTTTTCTGTTGGCTCTTTTTCGAAAAGACATTTTCAAAAGACATGTTGACTTGTGATGATCTAAGTGAAAAATGGTTAAGACGACCTCTGCAGAGAATGAACTATGACATATTTCTGGAAATTCTGCCATCATTATAAAAAAAACATTACTTTTGGTACATGCAAATCTTTAATGATTTAGTTAGCTATCAGTCCTACTGTACATTCCAGCTTTAAAATTGTTTTTCAATTTCAGTTGCTGTTTAAAAACATTTTTGCAAATTTGCAAGTCTCTACATTATGTCTGAGGTCTAACCAGACAATTGCAACAATATTCTTGAGATTCTAAAACCAGGAGGTAGCCTTAAAAAGCCCAAGCTGAAGCCACACGTCCCTGTCACAGTCTATGGAAATAGTCAGTGGACTCCCTGGACCACCGCGGGGGGATAACAATACTAGCCGCAACCCGGGAGAGGAGTCTAAGTGAGCTCCTGGTCCTCGCCAGAGCCCGCCGCAAAGCGGGATGGTCTTGCTGCTGCAGGGAGTCACCAGGTCGCTTCGTGGGTGTGACTAGGCCCGCGGTGGCAGCCAAGGTAGGAACAGGGGACCACCGGATGGCAGGACCTGGGATGGCTGACAGGACCTTGGATGGCTGGCAGGACCTCGGATGGCTGGCAGGACCTCGGATGGCTGGCAGGACCTGGGATGGCTGACAGGACCCCGGGTGGCTGGCAGGACCTCGGGTGGCTGGCAGGACCTCGGGTGGCTGGCAGGACCTCGGAAAGCTACTGGATTACCGGACCGCCACAGGATACCAGAATCGCCACAGGATACCAGGATCGCCACAGGATACCAGGATCACCAGAAGACACCAGGACCGCCACAGGACACAGGAAAACAGGAACACCACAGAACACGAGAACACCCCGGAACATGGGAATCACGGAATACATGGAGGCATCTGGAAATGCTCGGGAACACGGAGGGTTTTCTCTTCAGTAACAGGACATGAAGATCCGCCAGAGGATACTGGGAGTCACCAGACTATATAGCAGAGCCTTGAGCCAGCACCAATAAGGAGGACGCTGGCCCTTTAAATTCCTGAAGAGCCAGGAGCGCACCCTAGCATTGGGAGTGTGCGGCCTCGGCAGGAAGCAGGAGCGCGGCCTTGGAAGAAGCCGGCGTGGGGCCCGGGCGGTATCGAGATGGAGTGCGGAGCCAGGTGAGGTGAGGTGAGTATGGACCTGGGGGAGTGGGGACATGGATCGTGGGGTCACCCGTGACAGTCCCTTTATATATGACCCAGCTCTAGTGTTCTCCTTGGAATATTAATGTCTCTGATCCTGGTCAAGACCTACTAATTCATGTACCCATGTTCTGACACACACATATATATATAAGTATTTATGTAATTTGTGATGCTCCATACAGATGCCTTACATGATCAATTGCTGCCTTCCAAGAATGCAATGTTATGATCACTGAATTCAGCTGGATTTTTGCCATGTCAACCATTTTTTTTTTCACAAATCTTCGTGTAATAGGAAGGGAAAATCACAAGTAAGATAAAGACATTGCAATTAATATAAATGTGGTCTTTTTATAATCAACAGATAAAAGAGAAGTGCACAAAATTGGGTTATACCTCTGGTGGGGGAGGCATTTTTTGCCACGATGCAGAACAGTCACACATATTGAGCCATATTATGCGCTCTGCTCTGGGCTTGATGTTAGAGGTTATTTAACCTGAGGTTATTCTACCTGTGAAGATCCCACAGATAGGACAACAGGACAAGTAAAAATTCCATCTGTCCTGGGACAGCTCCCCTTCAACTAGCAGTGACTCCTACTGAATGTCCTATCACATGCAGCCATGTTGCACAGAGAAGCACCACAAGAGACATGATCTGAGAGGTGATTGTCCTTGAATTGTGCTTCATCTTTATTTCTCATTAGCACATCCCCTCCTGCATCTCCGAGTACTGCCAGCTGCATACTGTCTCTTGCAGCAAATAACAGCTGCAATATAGAACCCACACCACTTGCTCCACTCCCAGATAACTTGAGCACACTAACCAAAGACATTGGACGTCAACCAATGAATTACCAGGAAGGTACCTCTATCAAATACAAAGTAAGGGGGGCAAAGGGTAATCCAGCATAGTCCCCTTTTAACACACAGTGTTTGGTCCTGCTACAACCAATGCATAGACCTGCTCATTATATACTCTACATTCACTAGCCATTCTTCCCAACCTCCTTGATTCTCTGCAGCCTCAAATCTCCTCTGATTCAAGCCTCCAGCATGACCTTTCCTCTTCTGATTTGACAGTCCATACTCTAAAAGTTCACCCCAAGCTTCAGGCCCTGTCTAGCCCTAGAAGAAACGTGGATGACCTAGCCTCTAACTTGAAAGGTGCTTGGTGCCATGATCTCCAGAAAGTAAAGTCAGAAGTATCTCTGCTCCTAGACAGAATAGATAAACTGGAAGTTATAGTCATGAAAACATACCAGGCCTGCCATAGGGAAACACCTATCTGACTCTCATGGGCATATGCCACATGCTATTGGGCCAACCAGTTGATACTCCAACCATAGATCATGCAGAACCCTAAAACTAGGGTGAACTGGACTTTGATGCTGTAAGCATCTGTGTGATTTCTCTTGCCACTTTCTAAGCAAGAAAGCTATCCTGCAACCTCTACTTTCTTTGCTCCAGAACAAGAACATTGAATCATAATGGAGATTCGCTCTATATGCCAGCTTGGGAAACAAGCAAGTGACTCTTGTACATCCTGAAGATCCTTCTTGCAAGACCTGGATCTTCCCAAGCTGATCCTCCCTGATTGGCATGCCCCTCTGTCTGACCCTCCACCGCCACTGAAAATACAAAATTGATTAATCCTCCGCCTCTACGTTCATCCACTCCACATTTAGGAAAAAAGGTGCAGTACCTTTCCAACCAGAGATTTTTGGTACTCACGGGGACAGTCCTTAGTCCATACCCAATGTCCTCAGCGTTGCATGCCTAGGGCATGAAAAATCCTCATACAGGGTAAGGTAGCTCAGCACGGCGTCCCTCCTGGGGATTCCTAAGGCAGCTCGCAGCCTCTGTGCTACTCCCAATTGTTCCCACCCGGGAACTTGTTCCTCCACTACTTGTTTCACTTTCTTCGTTCCTTCTTCTAATTACTATTAGATTTGGGAAGAGAAAGGAAACAGACGATGGTGCAGTACTTTTTAGATCGTAAAAATAGTTTTAATGAAAATACTCACAAGAGTAAAGATTAAAAAGGCCTTATAGATAAAACAAACACGCTCGGTATACCGCCACTGAAAATAGCCTCACCCTTGGACACTGGATTGGCACCGCATTTGGGAATTTGCATCCTCAGCATCAGAGGACAATAGATACTACCCCACTAAAGACTAATAATGCTTTTCCTGAAGTTTAGTATACTTTTGCTAAATTGTTACAGGCAGCTCTACTGCGGTTACATTGCCTGTCCATCATTTATGTATAACTATAGACAAAAATTGCAAATATCCACTGCTCACCAGTCCGATGCGCAGTCTAACATCACTGGATACCATGTAGTGTGAACGGTGCCCTGAACAGCATAAGATCTTGTGCCAATACAGGTAAATGATCAAAAGAAATTGTAGCAGTAATTCAGCACTCTTGTACTTGAGTAAATACAAAAAAACAAGTTGTTTATTTTATTCCATGGTCTCATGGACCATGACTAAGGACCATGTTACATAGTATCCAAAATGCTTTTCATGGACCATGACTAAGGACCATGTTACATAGTATCCGAAATGCTTCTCATGGACCATGACTGAGGACCGTATTACATAGTGTCCGAAATGCGTAGGTCTGCTCTGTGTTTTTAAACTTTGAGCATGCATACTCTATGGTTTTTTTTGTCATTTGTACCAACTCATGGAATCTTTTAATGGAATGAAATAAACAACTTGCTTTTTTACTCAAGTACATCAGTGCTGGATTACTGCTACAATTTCTTTTGATCACTCATGTATACCCAATTTTTGTCTCCAAGATGCACATTTTAAGAATATTACCACCTGGTATTTCTCTTTTTAAAAGACCAGTTTCCTATCACCCCCCTTCCCCCAGACTCACCCCCATCAGTATTGCTGACCATATACCTTACATTCTCTTTTAACATAGTTAGGCTACATTATTGTCAGATACTATAACAGACATGTCCTTTAATGCTACTGGCCTCAATCTACCTGAAAATGGTTCACAGATATGGTACACCTACCATAAACATAGGGCACACATATTTGCATACAGGAGATTCATTTCAAGCCTTCTATCAAGAATCTTTATTACCCCACTATTCTGCCTGCATAGGATTTTTTAATTTTTAAACAGTTTTATTAGAATAAACAAATAAAAGCAGCACAAAGAAAGCAGCATGTCATTTGCGATACATGGTATAATTTCAAGTACAGGCGTCAGATATATCAGCGTAAAATGCAGTATTCAGAATAAAAACCAACCATGTGAATGCATCCACGTGTTTACATAGACATAATACTTAACAAATACAAAGATAAATGTAACCTAAACAGAGAAAATAGTCAGTGCAGCGTTACATATCTTGAGGAATACCCATCACAAAAATCATCCATACAAATCGATTTTCTACTGGTTTTATCATTCCATTCATCACTAGGGTAAACTTTACATCAAATCATTGGATGATCCGTAGTCCAGCCATTGCACTTTTAAACCTGGGGCCCTAATAATTAGAGTTTGTTGACTCATACCACACATCCCAAATCTGATTAAATGCTTCAGGGTACTTCCTGTGTTTGGATATAATCTTTTCATATGGAAGGATTTGATTTATCTGGAGCTTCCACATACTTAAGGTAGGAGTGTTAGGTGCATACCACCTCAGTGCAATGCACTTCTGGGCCAGAAATACCGGTAATGTTTCTCTTGACAATATATTTAGATAATGAGGCCAATCTTCTTCAGAAATTAGTTCCAAATGCATACCCATGAGGAGTGGTATTAAATAAGGAAACAGAGAAAACAAGAATTCTACCACACATTTCCAGAATGCCTGTATAGGAGGGCAGCTCCAGCTCATGTGCCAGCTCAGGGGTCAAATAGGCTTGGTGGATAAAATACAGCTGTATCATCCACCTGAGTGAAGTTGACCCCCCACCTTGTTCAAATCAAACAAAATTGGTGTCAAACATTTGTGCTACATTTGTGCTGGTTTGTGCAGCAGAAATTTTTGTTTGTGCCGCTATCGTTTTTAAGATATGAAAGAAAGTTTCCAGAGGTCATTGGAGGTCAACCAGCCCCCCCACATTGCCCAAACCAAACCAAATTGTTGCCGAACAATTCTGCTAGGTTTGTGCTGGTTTGTGCTGCTCAAATTTTTGTTTGTGCTGCTTTTGTTTTGAATAAATGAACAAAAAATTAAAGGTCAAAAGTTCAAGCAGCCCCACATTAACCGAATCAAACAAAACTGATGTCAAATGTTAGTGCTACGTTTGTGCTGGTTTGTGCAGCAAAAATATTTGTTTGTGCCACTATCATTTTTCAGGTATGTTCAGGTGTTTACATAGGTTAAAGGTGTTTAGGATAAACTGGTAAAAAACAAACCTAGTGACACTTCCCTGGTTTGATCACCAGGGGGAGCTAGCAAACACATTGGGGCAGATTTACTTACCCGGCCCATTCGCGATCCAGCGGCGCGTTCTCTGCGGTGGATTCGGGTCCGGCCGGGATTTATTAAGGTAGTTCCTCCGACATCCACCAGGTGGCGCTACTGCGCTGAAGAGCATTGGAACGCACTGGAATACACTGAGCGGGGCTGAGTGAAGGTAAGTGCAATTTTCGCGACACATTTTTCTTTCAAATGCGGTGGTTTATCCAAATCCGTCGGGTTTTCGTTCGGCCATGCCCCCTGATTTCCATCGCGTGCATGCCGGCGCCAATGCGCCACAATCCGATCACGTGCACCAAAATCCCGGGGCAATTCAGGGAAAATCGGCGCAAATCGGATATTTGGGTAACACGTCGGGAAAACGCGAATCGGCCCTTAGTAAATGACCCCCATTGTACTTTGGATAAATGAACTCTGATGACCTCTTGAAGAAAGTATGAATATATTAAAAATGATAGCGGCACAAACAAAAGTTTTTGCTGCACAAACCAGCACAAATGTAGCACTAAGGTTTGACACCAGCTTTGTTCGATTCGGTTAATGTGGGGGGGCTGCTTGAACTTTTGACTTTTAATTTTTTGTTCATTTATTCAAAACAAAAGCAGCACAAACAAAAATTTGAGCAGCACAAACCAGCACAAACGTAGCAGAATTGTTCGGCACCAGTTTGGTTTGGTTTGGGCAATGTGGGGGGGCTGGTTGACCTCTGATGACCTATGGAAACTTTCATTTGTATCTTAAAAACGATAGCGGCACAAACGAAAATTTCTGCTGCACAAACGTTTGACACCTCTGCTCGGCCGTCCTCACCCCCCCTCCTTCACGCCCCTTCACACCCGACTGGCGTGAAGGTGGCGGATTGGGGCAAATAATTGTAAGTGCTAGCAGTAAGCTAGCATTTACGATTATTTCAGGGCCTCTGCACCACTAGCCTGATATATATGCCCCAGAGTCTCTCCTCTACTCCTTGTGCTTAGCCAAGCTTAAACACTGCATGTTGGACTTTATAGGAAACCACACACATGACTTTGTCCTCCCCACAGTGTATTGGGAAGATCTAAAGTGTGTCAACTAGACATGGGCGAATTTATTTAAATTCAATTTGACCCAGTTTAAACCGAATCGTATCGCGGCATGTGAGATAGCGGTACTTCACATGCAGGGTGCGGGTGCACGGAGAGGGCTCCCGGGCTGAGCCCTCTCCTTAACCAGTAATTCTTTGCCACATATTGCAGTAATGGCTTACTGGTAACACCCACAGTCGGTGTTATGTTAAAGGTGCACCACAAAAAGATGGTAAACTCTGTTAGACCAGTGCTTTTTTTCTGGCACACAATCTTAATGAGTCTCTGCATTATAGATGGACAATGCACTTTTAGTGAACTTGAGTGACTTTGTAAGTAAATGTGCCCCAATATGTCCAGGAAACAGCTTTACCCACTCTCATCTCTAAGAAGACACATTACACAGAAACTACCTTTAGACTTAAACAGAAAAGACTCAAGGCCTCCTCCTGCAGTTTCAGGCCACATAAGATATGCCATGATCTGGCCTATTTAACACCTTCCCGCAAACTGACTTTATTCTACGCCATAGGATGCGGATAGTTCCCGCACCTTGATGTAGAATTACGTCATGGCCAAGCTCATGTACACAGTAGCCGGGATCCCGCAGTAACAGCAGGGATCGCGACTATCACCTGTATAAATACAATGGGGCACATTTACTTACCCAGTCCCTGCGCAATCCCCAAGGTGCGTTGTCCGACGAGGATGAAGTCTGCCGCGATTCAACAAGATTGTGTGCCCGAGATCCTGCATGTGTTGCTTCCCCGCTCAGGTCAGCCGGAGTTCACCTTCTTCTTCCTGGTGCATGTGAGTGCATGTCTTGTGACACAATTTGAATTTTAAATCTTGAGCTTAGTCCAAATCAGTCGGGTTGTCCGACAGCCACGCCCCCATTTTGTGTTGCATGAAAGTCGGTGTGCAAAATCCAATAGCGTGCACCAAAAACCCCTGTTAAATGCAGCGTAAATCGGAAATAGTCGGGAAACCCCACGGAAATGCGGTCCGCGGACCCTTATTAAATGTGCCCCATTGTATCTTTCTACAAACTGTGGCAGCCAATGAGAAAGAAAGTAAGGGGAGAGGAAAATAACCAAGCATCCATTGCATTCATTTCTTACACTTGCAGAAGCTGCTGCTAGAAACTTCTTAGCTAAGGCAGATAATTAATAAATGACCTATAGCCACTGTATGGGGCACATTTACTACATTCCCACTGTAGTTCACTGAAATAGTTCAGCAGATATAGGTCACTTACTTACCCCTGCCACAAACCAACATAACCGTAAGTCAGCGTGCGGCAAGAGGTGTATGGAGAGGGCTAACGGGCTAAGCCTCCTTCATACATACCAGAATATTGCAGGAAACAATACAGTTAACACACATGATGCTGCCCTGACCGTGGCCCCGGCCTCCTGAAAAAGCTGCAATGCTCTTTGCCAGCAGGCACATCTACGTCAGGTATGACTTGGTGTAGAATTGCGCCTTAGCAGGTGCAGGCTGCAAGTGTGGGTCTGGAACGCACCGTCATGGCCTGGCCCCTCGCCGCCCAACCAGCGAAGAAAGCAGAGAAGTCACAATTCCTGTTTTCAGGCATACAAGCAATTATAAATCTGCCCCAAAACGTTCTAATCACCCCTTTTCAAAAACTGATATAAAACAACATTATAGACTTACAAAATCGTATACTTAAACCTATGCACAAACATATTGTTGCTGCTGCCGGCAGCCTGACAGCGACTTGTGTGCAGGTACAAACTGCATCTGAAGCACCACTTGGTGAGATAGGTGGCCGCGCCACAAAATATGGCCTATGGAAGGACAAGAGACGAGTAGTGGTCACCCCTCCTCCAAACCCTGTACTTGTCTGTGATCGGTCCGGGCTGTGCAGACGGCCTAGGCAAGATATAGCCGCGTGCAGGAGAGATGAGGAGTGAGCGTGGCTCACCCCTCCCCTCTCCACGGAGAAGTGCAGGGCTAGCTCCGTGGTGCGGTGAAATATAGGACATGTACTGTGCATGATCATGGTGTGTGAAGACAATGTCCCACATTTATTATGAGTGAGGCAAACTGATTTTTTCTGTTGCAACCAGTTTAATGGGAATGTAACAAATTTATGTTAGACTTCTGACATCAATGTGCCGGCCGGTGCGAATGTGCACTGGAAAGCCCATTTTTATACACAGTATTGTGCCCCGGCATGCATAGTGTAGCTGCGACACAATACTAGCGGAAACACTTCATAAATACATGTGCAAACAGTTTTCAAATGTATATGTGTAATATCACAAACAAAGGAAACAAAATCCAAAATGTAGAAAACATAAAATAACACGTTTTTAGATTAATTAAAACAAATCCATTTAAAAAGACACAGAACATACACAGAAAAAGTCCACCAATGGTGAAATAACTAAATATACAAAATAAATAGATCACAATAAGCCTGTATAGAGTCCTCAGAACAAGTCAATGAATTTAATTACAAACAAGTATTGTACATTACCCAGAGAAATAACAGAGGGCAGAATTTTGTTACAAACTTGTGTTTCCTTTATATTGTTGCTGATTGACTATTTAATAAACAGCAGCAATTGATTATGTGAGGTACCACATGAGGGGTCATGCAACTACTCCACTCTCTCATGCTGTTATTTACTATTGAAAGTAATAAAATAAAAGTTCTTTGATCAAAATGAACTTGTTAGTGCTGTGAATTCTTTACTCTACCGCTACATTCTCATTGTACTGCTATTGTTCAGCTGAGCACCACAATGGGGATCGAAATGGCTTCATGCAAGCTCAAACACCTGAACTCCTGCTTTGATGAATGTGAAATAGATGTGCATTGCTAGTTCATATCTTTCCTTTTTTGAACAATAAAATAATACTTTCACTTCTAGAGGTGAAGCCTTTTTCTTTACACAGGACAATATCTTCAATTACTCCAAAATTCTTTTCCATTGCAGACTCACATGATAGCGACCCACAACTGGCTACCCAAAATCTATAATATACATTAATATTGAACCTCAGCTGCCATTTGTCCAGTTTATCAAGGTCACCTTGCGAAGCTTGGTCATTCTACCCTGAATCTACAACAGTACATGCTACTATTAAAGGAATACTGTCATGTAGCAAATGCAGGCAGTAGATTGTAATATAGAATAAGAAGCTTTAGAAGTTTTATTCTTAATTCACTTAAATCTGTATGATTTTGTTATTGAACCATACATTTGTATGATTTCTATGTTGAGGTGTCAAGGAGGCGATCACTGAGTAACGACTATGTTTGTATCCAAAGGTATAGAGGGGAAACTGTCAATCACTCAGGGGATCACGGCTTTGACTTCTCATAATAGTAAGTGCAGAGATGTAAGTCAATAAATAATACAATAATAAAGTTATACTGACTCTTCCCACAAACGTATATGTTTCTGATCTGTAACATGTTGCCTACAAGTTGCATTTCTATTGTGGTACGTTTTTTCCCAAAAAAGGTTTGCATTGTGCAAATGAAAAATTATTAAAATAAAATTATTAATTTGTTATTGTGGTGTATGTATTGACCCAGAGAAAAAACTTTTAATGTTATTAAGATTCCACAATAAATGCAGAAAATTTTTATTATATAAAAAAAAATCGATTTCCAAACTGATTTGCATTCTTTCTTAATTATACTGCACATAATAAAATTAAAAGTTTGACATATGAAACCCAACATGTGTTATTAAAAACTGTATTTTGTCCCCCAAAAATGAGACTCCATTCAGCTTTGGTGCCAAAAAAAAAGAAATTAAAACTTTATAGCTTGTAGAAAGCATTGACAAAAAAAACAACTGAAAAATAACCTGGTCATAAATGTGGAAAAAAGGTGTGGTGATAAGGGGTTAGTTCCAACTTCTGCATATTTTATAAATAGTTAAACAGGCTGAATAGTAATAGTCCAGGTATAGACCCTTATCACATATGTGAATATAACCAATTAAAAAGTATTTAATAGCATTTGTGATAAGGTTCAAAATCCAAAAGCAAAAGTCCAAAATCAAAGGCTAAAACAATAGTTCTTAACTTTAAAATAACCACATATGATGATTCACATAAAATGCTTTAAAAGCAAGAATATGGCATCTGCTGGTTTCAATGGCCCTACTTACAGTTGTTTAGACATTACCTCGTTTTTATGAAACCATTATCATCTTAAGTGTGCTGTTCTATTTCATCTCTTAACCTTCAGATATTTTCCAGCAATGAAAGGTAGCCACCCTGACCTATAGTTGTCATGTATGCCTTTGAACCTTTTTTGAACATATGCTTTTCACAAGAAATGTGAAGAAATGACAGTTAATGGGAACAATATCTATATGTAAGGAGTCCTTAAATAGGAGATACATTTGCGTATCAATAATGCAATCTTTGTGGCCCTAAGTATATAAACCATCAGACAAAGGGGTTTTACATAAATTCATTTTCCACCAGTTTATGAAAAAATGTTCTGTAATCCATGAAAAAGTCATTAGTGATGTTTTTGTTGCCCAAAAGAATGAACTAGCGTAGTAACCTTTTTTATTATTTCCCTAAAGGAAACCTTTCATTTTTCTTAAATACAGAAGAAGGTTCCCACAGAGCCTTATTAACTAACTGACACCCTTCTGTAAGCTAGAAATTGTTTCCCTTATATCCCCATAACATCAAATTTATAACATTGCCTTGCATATAGCAAAATCTAGAGCGGGTCAGGAGGACATGGCCTCCTCAGACTGAATACAGCAGCTCCTCCCCCACACCTTCTAGCCATTCAGCAAATAATGTCATGTGATCAGGGTGACATCATCTAAGGTCCTTTAGCCCCCTAACATTAGCAAACTGTACCACATGTATATATTTGATCACATGAAATCACACCATGCCTGCATGGACTTCTACTCCTTCCCAGTAATCCATGGCAGCCATTGTGATATCATGCGATCAGATATATGCATAGGGTACAGTTTGCTAATAATAGGAGGCTAAAGGACCTTGGATGATGTCAACTTGGTCACATGACATTACTTGCTGAATACTGAGAAGAGCTGTAGTTGAGAAAAATTTGGTAACATGTTCACTTTAAATGCCTCCCATTTTTCCAAATGCATAATGCATAATAGACTTGGGCACTTTTACTCCCCTTCATTCCTTCCTTATTTTGAAATGTTCTCTTATCCAGTACCAATTTTCCCATAAACATTTACTCTCCCTTTAATGATAAAAAAAATAGTTCTCCAGACCATACCACCTAATTCTTAACTGTGCTTATCCCCATTCTTACCCACCTCTTCAATCTATCACTATGCAATGGCACTTGCAATTATTACACTTATTCTACTTAGAAGCTACTTCTGGACAAGTCTTATCTGATAAACAAGATATGTTTTTGCATTCGTATGTATATGTATGTTTGGTTCACAATGCATAAAAACAAATGGTACATTACCTATAAGCTAACTCTATTTAACTCTAATAAATTATTTACACTATCTTGCGAAGCTATAATTATATCTAATATATAAAGCTGTGTGTGTGTGTGTGCATATATGTCCGCTAAAGGAATCTGCAATGTCACATTTACAGTCACCAAATTTTGCACAGCTGCTCTGATTGGTTGCTATTCTGCAACAGGTCATTAATATGAGCTTTGAGCTTTGATTGGTTACTATAGGCAATAAGTATAAAATGTTTGTGTGTGAGGTAAGATGGTTAGGGATACAGAGATTTATCAGAAATGTCTGAAGTAAAACTGTTCCAGTTGCCCATGGAAACTAGAGATCAGCTGTAATTTTATAAACAGCTGTGCAAAAATGAAACGTGAGCTTTGATTAGTTGTCATGGGCAACTAGAGAAGTTCTGCTCATACACTTCTGATAAATCTCCCCATCGACAAAGTGACAGTCAGAGAGAATCAGATACAGAGACAGTCACTGAAGGAAACAGTCACTGAAAGAGACGGTCGGAGAAAGATGGTTAGTAGCAGTCACTAAAAGAGACGGTCCGGGACAGTGAAGGTCAGGGACATAGACAGTCAAGGACTGAGACGGTCAGTGACAGAGACTGAAAGAGACAGAGATGGTCAGAAACAGTCAAAAAAGAGATGCAGGTATCAAGAAAAAAGGGAGTTTTCCAGCGAGTCCATTAAAAAAATTTAGATTCATCCGAAATGCATCAACTCTATATCAACATGCACACTATTTTGTTATAACTACATGGAATAAAGATATAAATAATTTTAATGGACTTGCTGGAAAACTAAATTTTTTCTTGATACCTGCATTACTCATCTGAACATTACTTTTTGGTTTTATTTATTACTGATAGAGATGGTCAGAGACAGAGAAGGTCAGAGACAGATGGTTAGTGACAAAGGCAGTCAGTGACAATCAGCCAGAGACACAGAGAGTAAGAGAGATATAGATACATATAAAATATATTTTTAACCCATTCTATTTTGTTATAGCGAACAGCAGTTATTTCCTATCCCGGGCAGCACCAGGATCTTCAGCTAATCCTTAAAAATGGATTATTTTGATGAATAAATAGAACCCCCCAGACCACTATACACTAATTTGTATACCTGGAAGCTAATTTTTCTGCAATTACTTGTATGATGACCTTTAATCCCAGAATACATGTGTACAGATCATATGTATATAATTTACTGGTTTGCATCATATTGATAACCAACTGAATACTTGAATAAATAAATTATAATTCAGTTTTTGAAGGAAATCGTTGTGGGAGGCACCACTTCACATACTGTTTTACTAATGATTCTATAATTGCAAAAATTATCTAAAATATATATATAACCAGTATTTTTGCATGCTTATTGATCATAAGGAATATAACTTTTTGGAAACATGTCTTTTCTTTTCTTCATATAATTGTGTTTTTTTCATAACAATTGTATTCTCCCCCTCTTTACCAGTAGGTTTGATTGCCAGTGTTTTATCTCTTTGTAATTGTGTACAGTGAATTATTCATAAAATATTTCTTAAGATTAATTGTCCCAATAAATTTATGTACATTAATGAAAGTTCTGAATTTATTCATCTTATTAGTTGGTACATTCTTCAAACCCTTATTCAGCAGGAAAAATACTTCTCAGTAAGAATATTCTCAAATTAAAAACAACACTTACTGTATATCTATTTTTCTTTAGCTTTTAGAAAAACTTTGACATACTCCTTGATTTTAATTTGGCTGAAGCCGTTCCACACTTGCGAGTGTGATGCGATGAACTCGCATCACACTCGCAACGCAAGCTGCCGGGAACGCACGGCCCAAACGCTGCACCGCGGGAGTGAACTGACATGCTGAGTTCACTCCCGCGGTGCAGCGTTCGGGCCGTGCGTTCCCTGCAGCTTGCGTTGCGAGTGTCATGCGAGTGTCATGTGAGTTCTCCAAGTGCTAATTTGTTTCATTTCAAAATGCAGCTAACAAATAAAAAAATAATGCCTCAATGCATACCTATACATCAAGGAATATGTTTATTTAACGCACTTGCTATAAAATTACGGTAGCTCAAAATGCCCTTTTATAAAACCATTAGGCCAGAGAACGCTAGTGTCAGACAAAAGGGCCAGGCTTGTGATTTTCATTATAGTTCATGCCAAATGTGTTTAATGGGTAAAATGTCAGAATACATACATATACAATTACAATGTATAAAATTCCCCCCAAAATGTAATTAACTCTGTTTTTAAACAGCACCCTCTCAAATAAATTGAGGGGGTGTTGTTAAAATCTGACAAAAAAACAAAAACAAAACAGGCTGCAATGTGCCACTTAGTTACAATGTTACTTCTGAGTTGCTATGGCAAATCAGTCTACAGGACTGAAGATGAGTCATTCTCTACTGTCTTGTTTGTTACACAGCTGTGAGTGTTGACCCTTTCTGCCCTCATCATGGCTGTAGTATGCTATGAGAGGAATTTTCAAAGATCAAGCTCAAAGTAGGTCAATCCTCCCATCTCAAAGCTATTTAACCAAACACAGGGTGATTAGTTGTGCACATACCGCCTCCATAGAGGCAAACTATACAGGTTGGAATATGCATATCTATGGGAGGAAGTAGCTTGATTTTTTTTTAATGTTCATCACATTTCCCTACACACAGCATACAAAATTATCTCAAATAATGAATTATATTAAGCCCCCACCCCTTACTGAATTGAACAAAGTCTATCAGGGGTGATGCCAAGTTGCTAGCAGACTTGTCATCTGAAGCTCTGTCTCTACGCAGTTTTTCTGGGACAAACGCTACATTTTGGGACCCCAAACTGGTGGTTTATTTTACTATTTATTTTTAACTGTTTTTAGTAGATTTTGCCATTCTGATGTGTGGCATGTTGCGCATACAGATTCCCTGCCTTGATTTTCATAGTCACCAGCTTCAAAGTTCAGACAGATCCCAATGTATTGCACAAGGAGCAGTTAGAACAGCCACAGTTAGCAGTTAGAACAGCCTCCCGTTCTCTCACACTAGGTAGTACTGGGAACTTCCTCCTGCTGCCACAGATCATTTTTCCCCAGCAAATAAAGCTTCCAGATACAGACACTATTCCCTGAGTCACCAATACACCAACATCAGATTCTCGTAAATCTATGTACCATAATAATTGAGAGCGCTTTAAAACCTATGTTGATAGGTATTAGAAAAGACGCATGCCATACTTGTGGAAGAGAATCAAATGGCTATTACTTTGTATAATCTGCTTCAATAGGGTTTATCTGGTGCTAATCCTATCTCATCAGTCTTCTTAATTATGTTGAGGATCAAGATAAAAGGGGGCAGTGTAATAGATTCAGAATTACAGGTCAATGGAATCTATACCACAGAAAGTCATTGTATTTTAAAGAGAGCTAGAGCACGTCCTGCTTTGTCCTTTAAGGGGGGCAAGTTTAAGATGTTTCTCTATTACTTTAGGGAAGAAAACTCAAATAAATCTTGAAACATCTGTACTGCAGGTTAAGCAGAGATTAAGCAGTCTAAGCACATACCTTGATGCTCAGGATACTTCTCCTCCTGATGGGTGGCATTTCTTTCTGCTGCAAAGTCACTGTAGTTTAATCCTAGGGGCATTGTGGCTCTGTGTTTTGAATGCTACCCTGCTGTCAACCTACTGTGTGGAAGTTCATGTTTTTTACTCTTTTCTCTATTTGTATCATTCTTAGACTCCATTCTATGCACCCAGTACACTTTTATATACTAATAAACAGGGGTGATTTCTGCAGCCAGGAAGACATGATGGAATAATGGTGTAGTAAAAACTTCTGTTTATTTCATCTTCATGAAAAAAGGATTTAAAAAGTACCATAATGAGCAAACCTGGCGCAGTTTGAATTTACAAGGAGTTCTTATTCATAGTCAGACTATGATTAACAACTCCTTGTAAGTTCGAAACGCGTCAGATTTCCTCACTATGGTGCCTTTTTAATCCTTTTTTAACGAAGATGAAATAGACAGAAGTTTTTACTACACCATTATTCCATCATGTCTGTCTGGCTGCTGGATTCACCCCTGTTTATTCGTATTGCACTGACTCGGCTCAGCTTATCTGAGCACCTGCATCTAATATATATCTGCAAAGGGCAAGTGACCTGAAAAACATTTATCCTACTTTTACATGCTGCTGTCTACAATTACTTTTGGTACTTCGATCTGAACTCCTAGGTGAACACCAGTTGTATACATTTTCTACTTAGTGATCTGATTTATTATTCTTTCAGCTACTGTATATCAATTAAAAAGACAAACATAATCATAAACATGTTAGTTATTCAAAAATACAAATACACTTGAACATTGGGAACAGATCTTGTGCTTGGTAAGTGGAGGGAGATGATTCTCTCCCATAAATGATAGATTTCTATGAAACACGGGGGAGTTTGTTGCTGGTGGGTCAATCAAACACCAGTGGGGTGTTACCAACATGTAAATGATATTATAATCAAGAAAACAATGAGCACACATGACATCTAATTTCTGCTGCAGCCCTGATATGTCTGTGTAATCAGTCAGGTACCATTGCACCACCAAGCTGAGCACATGCAGAAGGCAAGGAATGTAAATTAACCAGGCTAGTCCCTAGGCTGCTACAAGGATCCAGCCCTTGTTGTATAACATTTTGTTGGGCTTGATGCTCCTTGATGCCAGTTCACAGGCGGTGTGCGATCTTTTGCTGAGACAGATGAGTTTCAAAACAGCATGTTGCCACTTCCCCCTGGCTTTACCAAAACATTGTGGTGCAAGTGAGACGGAGGCAACTAGAGGCATGGAATGCTGGGCAGCAATCGTGGGTGGTGGCAGAATTTGAGACAAAGTGCTTTCTGCCTCAGGCCAGACAGCCACTAAATTAAACTAATGGGAAGTTAAAGGAAATCTACCACTTTGGAAAAGTGAAAAAAATAGAAATATTCACCTCCGATCCTCTTCATGCCCTCCGCTGCTAATTATGCACGTCTTCGCCACCTCCCTCTCCCAGCATGGGAAGACTCTTGTAAATAGTACCAAGAATGGTAGTATAAGGTAACACTGATGCAAATCATACTAAGCAACTGCTGGTGCTACAGAACACTGTATGATGCTGTAAATGCAAAGTAATAAAGCTGGTACTCTAAGGTAACAAGGATGCAAATAGTACTGACTGGTACTGTACGATAACTGTACGGTACTGTACGATAACACTGATGCAATTACTACTAAGGCTACATTCACACGGACGTATGAAAACGGCCGTATCCGTACCGTACCATACCGTTTTTTTACGGATTACATACGGCCACATTCATTTCAATGGACAATACGTCTGACCATTTATATTGCTGTTGTTAACTCCGTTCCGTACCGTACCGTATACTGGCCGTATAAAAATATAGAGCATGTCCTATTTTCTCCCGTATTTCAGTTCTGTATGCCCTAGAACTCTATGGGGACGTATAAAATACGGGTTACATATGTGCTGCATACGGATGAAAAACGTCACGTATATACGGCCCGTAAATACGGGACTGGAGAAATCATACGTCCGTGTGAATGTAGCCTAAGACTGGTAGTGTATCAGAACATTGTATGATTCTGTAAATGCAAGAAGTACTCAGACCGGTACTTTCTGGTATTGCTGTATGATGCTGGAAATTCAATTACTACTACCCTGTTTCCCCCGAAAATATGACAGTGTCTAATATTAATTTTTGCTCCTAAAGAGGCTCTAGGTCTTATTTTCAGGGGACGTCTTATTTTTCCATGAACAAGAATTTACATTTATCATTGAACAAAAAATCTACTTCTCTAACATGACTTTCCAAACACTGAATTTCATGCTGTATTTCTTGTGACTTCATTTCTCTTAGAATCATTGGCCCCAATCTCTCATGTTTAGTAAAAGAAGGGGTCCATAAATGACCCTTCTTATCCTGGTAGCTGCTGGTATCACATTTGCAGCACAACAGCCGGTGATTTAATTCCATGAATTCTTCCCCATGTCACAACCTTCTGCTACATCTAAAAGATTTCCTAATACTAATGTATTGCGTGGGGGAGCCGCCGCAATGGCTGCCGCTAGGTCTTATTTTAAGGGGAGGCCTTATATTTCTAAGCCTGAAACTAAATTGTACTAGGTCTTATTTTCAGGGAAACAAGGTAATACTGCTTCTTTAAGTTATTGTTGTATGATGCTGGAGTAATAGTACTTACACTGTTTGTGATGAACCCCTACTCTCAGGTCATGTCACAGGGTGCATCTGCGCTTGAGAGACTCACAATTTAGTACATAAATTCCCATCCATCTAGGCTAAATTCTGCTCTCATAGCCCTGGCACTCACTCAAACCTTAGCTGTCACCACCTATACTTTGTTTCATTTATAATAAGAAGGCAAATGGACGCTTGCCTACATAAATTCCTCAACAATTTGAAACCCAAAATACAGATAAACCAATTAGCTATACAATTCCTTAAAATTAATATCAGTATCGCTATCGCTTGAGAAACTTAACCCCTTCATGACCAATGTTCATTCATGCCAGAATTCCCAAGTAAATTTTTGACTCTGCTATGCGCTTCTTTAAATATCTCTGGAAAATCTTTACATATCATAACACATTTTACTTTGATTTTTTCATGACATGTAAGACTTTAACTTAAATGGATAGTTTTATTAATTACATATTTTTGTTAATAAGATTTGTCAATAATTTACTTATAAAAGTGAAAATATAAGCTTTTTTGTCATTTTTCCGATCAAAGTTTTTCTTAATAAGCATTAACTTTTATCAAAATATGTTATAAAAATGTACAGCATTATTCCATCACCCGTTCCCAGGTTCAGTTACAGATGCAGAGGTGCATGTACTTCTGCAAAGTCTTTTCTGCAGTTTCTTCTATATTGTAAATTAACATTGGTAGGGGTCCCCAGCAATAACTACATACAGCCCCCTATAAATATATAAAGCTCCCAGTATTCACTATATACAGCTCCCCCAGCAATCACTATATACAGCTCCCCCAGTAATCACTATATACAGCCCCCAGTAATCCCTATATACAGCCCCCAGTAATCACTGTATACAGCTCCCCCAGCAATCACTATATACAGCTCCCCCAGCAATCCCTATATACATCCCCCAGTAATCACTGTATACAGCTCCCCCAGCAATCGCTATATACAGCTCTCAGCAATCATTATATACAGCTCCCCCAGCGATCACTATATACAGTTCCCCCAGCAATCACTATATACAACCCCCATCAATCACTATATACAGCCCCCATCAATCACTATATACAGCCCCCAGCAATCACTATATACAGCCCCCAGCAATCACTGTATGCAACTCCCCCAGCAATCGCTATATACAGCTCCCCCGGCAACCACTTGATACAGCTCACAGCAATCACTGTATACAGCTCCCCCAGCAATCACTATATACAAACCCCTAGTAATCACTATATATAGCTCCTAGTAATCACTGTATACACCCAGCAATCACTATATGCAACCCTCCAGCAATCACTATATAAGCCTCCAGTAATCACTATATACACCTCAGCAATCACTATATACAGCCCCCAGTAATCACTATATACAACCCTCCACCAATCACTATATACAGACCCCCAGTAATCGCTATATACAGCTCCCAGTAATCTATAGATACAGACCCAGCAATAAATATATACAGCCCCCAGTAACTACTATATACAGCCCCTAATAATCACTGTATACAGCTCCCCCAGCAATCAGTATTTACATCCCCCCAGTAATAACTATATACAGCCCCCAGAAATCACTATATATAGCTCCCCTAGTAATCATTATATACAGCCCCCAGCAATCACTATATACGACTCCCCCAGCAATAAATATTTACAGCCCCAGCAATAAATATATACATCCCCCTAACAATAACTATATACAGCCCTCCGTATTCACTGTATACAACCCCCCAGCAATCAGTATGTAGAGCCCCCCAGTAATCACTATATGCACCCCCAGCATTAACTATATACAATCCCTCTTAAACAACTATATACAGACCCCCATAATAACTATAAACACCCCCTATAATAACTATATACAGTCCCCTATTAATATTTGAAGATTCACTGGTTATGTGCCACAGGACTGGCGCATAGCAAATGTGGTACCAATATACAAAAAAGGATCAAAAAGCGATCCTGGAAACTACAGACCTGTGAGTCTAACTTCTCTGGTGGGGAAAATATTTGAGGGGTTTGTTAGAGATGCTATCCTGGAGTATCTCACTCTGCATAACCCTATAACCCAGAGTCAGCATGGGTTTATGAGAGATCGGTCCTGTGAGACTAATCTGATTGGTTTCTACGAGGAGGTAAGTTCAAGATTGGCCCTAGGGGACGCTGTGGATGTTGTATATCTGGACTTTTCAAAGACATTTGCCACTGTGCTGCATAAAAGGTAGGTATATAAAATGAGACTGCTGGGAATAGGGGAAAATCTGTGTATTTGGGTAAGTAATTGGCTTAGTGATAGAAAACAGAGGGTCGTCATTAATGGCACATTCTCAGATTGGGTGTACGTTACCAGTGGAGTGCAACAGCGGTCAGTATTGGGGCCATTTCTTTTTAATATTTTTATTAATGACCTTGTAGTGGGTTTACACAGTCAAGTTTCAATATTTGCAGATGGTACTAAGCTGTGTAAAGTAATAAATATTGAGGTCAATAGTTTAGCATTACAGAGGGATTTGTAGAAGCTTGAGGAGTGGGCAGAGAAATGGTTGATGAGGTTTAATGTAGATAAATGTAAAGTTATGCACTTGGGCCATGGAAACAAAAAGTATAATTATGTTCTTAACAGTCAATTATTGGTAAAACTGGAGCTGAAAAGGACTTGGGGGTATTGGTGAATGGTAAACTTAATTTTAGTGACCAGAGCCAGGCGGCTGTTGCTAAAGCAAATAAAATAGTTTTTCCCTTATACAAATCACTGGTCAGACCACACATGGAATATTGTGTACAGTTTTGGGCACCAGTGTATAAAAAGGATATAGTAGAGCAGGAACAGGTGCAGAGGAGAGCAACCAAGATTATTATGGGAATGGGGGGATTAGAATACAATTACAGATTACAAAATTTGGGATTATTCAGTTTAGAAAAAAGACGACAATGTACAAATACCTGAACGGACTGTACAAGGATCTCTCCAAAGATCTTTTTATACCTAGGCCTGTGACCAGGACAAGGTGGCATCCTCTGCGCCTAGAGGAGAGGCGATTTTACCCTCAACATAGACAAAGGTTCTTTACTGTAAGAGCAGTGAGACTGTGGAATTCGCTGCCGCAGGAGGTTGTTATGGCGGACTCTATGTACATGTTCAAGAGAGGCCTGGATGCCTTTCTGGAGAAAAAAAACTATTACGGCTTATGGGGATAAAACATTTAATTCTTAACCCCTTAACGACTTGGCCTTTTTTAGTTTTTTCACTTCCATTTTTCACACCCCACCTTCAAAAATCTATAACTTTTTTATTTTTCCACATAAAGAGCTCTGTGATGGCTTATTTTCTGCGTAACAAATTGCACTTTGTAGTAACGGTATTTAATATTCCATGGCGCGTACTGGGAAGCGGTAAAAAAATTCCAAATGCAGTGAAAATGGTGAAAAAACACATTTGCTACGTTTTCTTGTGGGCTTGGATTTTACAGCTTTCACTGTGTGCCCCAAATGACATGTCTACTTTATTCTTTGGGTCGGTACGATCACAGGGATACCACATTTGTACAGGTTTTATAATGTTTTCATACATTTAAAAAAATTAAAACCTCCTGTACAAAAATTTTTTTTTTGATTTTGCCATCTTCTGGCGCTAATAACTTTTTCATACTTTGGTGTATGGAGCTGTGGGTGGTGTCTTTTTTTGCAGCTTTTGATGCCGTTTTCATTGCTATCATTGTTAGGACTGTGCTACCTTTTAATCACTTTTTATGAATTTTTTTATATTTTCCAAAATGGCAAAAAAATGTCATTTTTGACTTTGGACGCTATTTTCCGTTACGGGGTTAAACGCAGTGAAAAACCGTTATTATATTTTGATAGATCGGACATTTTCGGACGCGGTGATACCTAATGTGTTTATGATTTTTACTGTTTATTAATATTAATATCAGTTCTAGGGAAAGGGGGGTGATTTGAATTTTTAGGTTTTTTTAATATAATTTTTTTTTTTAAAACTTTTTTTTACTTTTACTTTAACTATTTTTCAGACTCCCTAGGGTACTTTAACCCTAGGTTGTCTGATCGATCCTACCATATACTGCCATACTGCAATATTGCAGTATATGGGGATTTTACTCCTCATTCATTACAATGTGCTGATAGCACATTGTATTGAATGGGTTAAAACGAGACAGCTTCCGGCCTTGGTGAGACCCGATGCTGTCATGGCAACGGATCACCGCTCCCCGTGACGTCATCCGCGATCGGTGCTATATGCAGCAAAGACTTACCGGCTATGGAGAGGGCTCGGCCCGCGAGCCCTCTCCATGCACCAGGACCCGTCGGGAAGGGGTTAAAGGTTGGACTTGAGGGACTTGCGTCTTTTTCCAGCCTTATATACTATGACTATGATTATAACTATATTCCCACATAATAACTATATGCATCCCCTATAACAGTGATGGCTAACCTATGGCACTGGTGCCAGAGGTGGCACTCTGAGCCCTTTCTGTGGGCACTCAGGCCATCACCAGAGATGACTCCAGGTATCTTCCTGCAGTCCCAGACAGCCCAGGACTTGCTGTGAACAGAGCTATTTTAAAGTGACAGCTCTACCTGGGGCTTTATTGGTGTCCTCAGGGTGCTGGTATCAATGAAAACTGTGACAGAGAAGAGAGTATAAATCCTAAATTAAATTTCTGTGTTGGCACTTTGCGATAAATAAGCGGGTCTTTGTTGTAGTTTGGGCACTCGGTCTCTAAAAGGTTTGCCATCACTGCCCTATAATAACTATTTACAGTTCCCCTATTATAACTATATACACAACATCTCCTAAAATAACTAACTATATACAGTTCCCCTATTATAACTATATACACAACACCTCCTATAATGACTAACTGTATAGCCCCCATAATAACTATATTTTCAAGGTAAAATAATAAAATTGTACTTCACCTTCCTCTGTTCCCCGATATATGCCGTCCTCATCTTCTTCCCTCACGGTTATCCTCAGAGGTGTACCAAGATGGAGGCTCCCTGCTGGCATGCAGCAGAGTGATGTAGCACACTGCGGCAGCGCCAGCAGCAGGACGCCGCCATCTTGGTTTACTACCGATCGTCAAATTGCAGAACAAGAAACTTAATGTTCCCTGGCTCTGTCATAGGCTTAAGTTGAGGCATTCCTCATTTCCGCTAGTTACTGCCAGTCAGCCTGGCCCCAAATACACAGTGGGCGAATCGGGCAGTCATGCGACCACTTGAATCACCCCCCTATAATCCGGCCCTGGGCACACATCAAATGCCTATATCTCCTAAATACTTGAACACAGAAACACAATGGCCCACATTTATCAAAAACAGTGCAACACACTTCTGTTGAACTCTGCATGATAAATGTGTTGCTCGGTCCATCCCTTTCAGTGCAGAATTTTGTGTAGTGTCGGGTATAGTGCATCTAGGCCCTTCTTAAATACCTGTGCAAGCTCCAAAGACGTTCTTTCTACTGCAACATTAATCTAATGCGGTTCCCAGAAAGATATAGTCGTAAGATTTATAATTAAAAAAATCTTATAATTTATAATTTCCCTGTGTTTACCTTTGTTTGCAGCATGCACTTGCAACATCCCCCACTGGGGCATAGCCTTTTTCTTGGAGCCTGGAGGCAGCCAGGGCCCAGAATATCGGAGTGGCTGGCGGTTGCGGACTAGGCACGCTAGTGTCACGGTGCTTGGTATGGGGACCGGAGGGCTGTCCTACAGCCTGGAAGGTCTCCTGCAGGTGGTGTGTGCAAGAAATATGGAGGGAGAGGCTGATGTACTGGTTCTCCCTGTGGCAACCCCTTAGGGTCTGTAGTATGAGTCCCTGGATGATAGATGGGGGCGCCCTTGATGGTGACAGTCGTAGCAGGGACCAGACGGAGGCAAAGTTGTGCAAAAATAACTTACACTTCTTTTTTCGAACAACAGAAGGCAACCTGCCAAACGATCTTGTACAGATGTCAGATTATTGGATTCCGGATAACTAGAGAGTGGTCATGGAGAGTGAACCTCAGGAGTTGTCTCAATAGCCTGGTTGCAGATGCAGGCTGGGAGTAGCTGTGTCCAATGCTGGAAGCTGCAGCTTTAATCCTAGGAGGTAACTCTGTGTGAGACACTGAAGGTGTATCTCACACTGTCTCTGGTCACTCAGTGTTGTAGAAGAGATGCTCCTCAGTCAGGAGCTGGGCATAAAGAGATCTCTCTGGTAAGAGAGCTGGCTGGAAAAAGATCTTGTCACTTCCTGTCCAGGGGTTTCGTTACACTCTGGTCAGGTGGTCTCACTCTCCAATCACACTCCAGTTACAAAGGTGGAACATCATTGGATAATAACATTAAATAGAATTAACCCTTTGCCTATCCAGGCAGTATCTACTGCTTTTTTAGTTTTGCAGTAGACAGCGGTGGGCTTCCTAGGACCTCACCTTAAAGCAAACCTGTCACCAGGAATGTCATTTTTAGTTAATGTTAGGTTCCAATTGCCTATGCTATGCTGATTTAAAAAAAAAAAAATTTTAGCATCCTGAATCATTTCTGCTGCAGCCTGTGTGGGTACTCACCACATGCTGCTGGGAGGGAGCCATGTAGAGTGAAACTTATGTAAAATACCGAAATTATTCAGAATGCTGACAAAGACATTCTTAATATCAGCATAGCATTGGCTATTGGAACCAGTCACCAGCTAAAAATGACATTCCTGGTAACAAGTTCATTTTAAATAAAGCACTGGACAGGGTGCATGCTAGTGGAAAAGAATATTTATCATGTAGATGTAGCTAGTGATACTATTAAAGCACAGCTGTGCAGGAACATGGGAGCCGAGGAAAGGGCATGGCTCACTGTATGTATGAGCAAGAAGATTACTGCTCTGTCCTCCATTAGCTCCTAACCTCCTCCTCTGCTTTCTCCAGTGATGATAGAAGTCAGATGAGGTATTACAAAACAATGAAAAGTGTATCAAGAGATAGTGTCAATATCTAGTTACATCAGACATGACATCATGGATTTGCATATACTTCATCTAGCAAGCTGCATACATGGTTGCTCAGACAATGTAGTCAGGAGTTTATGGGTTGAATAATGCAATACATGTTTGAAGATGCTAATTTTCCAATAGTTTGAGACACATGTTTTGGATGACAGTTTTGTGCATGTAATGTGGTGTTGCCCAATGTGGGTTTACTCTATAAGCACAGTATGTTTTGTGTCATCACCTGTTAAGGTGAAAATGTGATGATTGTTATTTATGTGGAAATTTGTCCCATGTCAAATCCTTGTGACTGTAAAAAAAAAGGTTTGGTTAAAGGAGAAAAGATTATGAAACAATGGAAACGCTGCACATTTAATGTATATTCTAAGAGGGCATCTTTATAATTGGTATTCTTGTGTACAGTGGCGTAACTAGCAGGCTACTGCATGGGGCCCCCCTTCCAACTTAAAAAATATACATATTAGTATACTCACAAATGCAAGTTACAATCACATATAAAAACACTCATGTGCACACACAGCATATATACACACATACCGCGCCATATGCAACATACTCACATACAATGTATGCATATACACATCACAGATGCAGCATATATACATCACATATAGATATATATATATATATATATATGTTGTACAAAGTGCAGCATAATGTGGATATAATGGTGCACATCCTCCATTCTTTATTGTTTCAGGTCGGATGACGGGGCCCCCTGACACTGCAGGCCCTATAGCGGCTGCTACCGCTGTAGTTATGCCCCTGCTTGTGTAGATGAAAAGTCACTTCCATAAGCATTACAATAGGCATTAAAGGCTTTTTTCTAGAGAACCTACACATAAAGGAATCTTTCCATCATGTGCATATATAATTTGTGGCACATATGCTTCTTCTACAAAAGTCTTGGCAGAGGGGTGGCGATTTAATTTGTGCCAAAAGTTCACCAAAATTTTGGTAATTTTTCAGGTCTAAACTAAGTCAAAAATAGAAGGTTAAATTGTTAAAGTTGAACTGTACTGGCTTATTCTTAGCTTTCTCATTTAGCTTAGGATACAGTAATGATTGTCTGAACTGTTTAACTTTAAAACATTTAATAAATATTCCCCTGTAGATATAAAACAGCTTCTTTGCTAATAAAAGATAATTTTAACAAATAATAATCTGCATAATTATTGGCGATTAAGTAATGATATGGTTGGAGTTGATTCATTATTTCTTCTTTGTTCTGACATGCTGATCAAAATCAAACACTAGCTGCTTAAAAGCGATTAATTATAAGCTCAAATTAGATTGTCTAGCATTAATAATTTTGTCTTTGAAATTTTGAAGTATATCTATGTATTCCAAAATTGTATGTAATATTCCATGTGTGATCTGACTAGTGATTATTGTAGAGGCAAACTCTATATTAATGAATCTATGTATAACATTATATGCACATACAGTATACCCAATAACTGTAGTACTGCTTTATCTCACACCCTCATCCCACAGATCCCATAGTAACTGTTTGTAGTAGCTATGCGATGATGGATCAGCATTTTCCAAATTTTGAGACTTGGAAAGAAATGTTTTTTTTAAATAAAAAATACCTGTCCACAAGTTTAATGTTTAACGTTAAAAGTTTAACAATCAAAATACCATAGTTTATAGAAAATATTGCAACAAAGTCCTATATTTGTAAAAAAAAAATAAGTAGAAGTGTAATCGTTCACCATTTACCCACATTCATTCATCCATAATTTGTGTTGAGCGAACCCGAACTGCAAAGTTTGGTTCCATACAGAACTTTGTGACCCCAATTGTTAACACCTTTAAACCGTTCCTGCCGCAGCCCTTTTTCGTTTTTGCATTTTCATTTTTCACTCCCCACCTTCAAAAATCTAACTTTTTTATTTTTACATGTACAGAGCTGTGTGATTTACACATCAAAATCGTGGTATTTAATATTCCATCCCGTGTACTGGGAAGTGGGAAAAAAATTCCAAATGCAGTGAAATTGATGAAAAAACGCATTTGCGCCATTTTCTTGTGGGCTTGGACTTGACGGATTTCACTGTACGCCCCAAATGACATGTCTATTTTATTCTTTGGGTCGGTATGATTATGTTGTTTTCATACATTTTCAAACATTAAATCCTCCTGTACAAAAAAAAACATTTTTATTTTGCCATTTTCTGGCGCTAATAACTTTTTTATACTTTGGTGTACAGAGCTGTGGCTTGTGTCATGTTTTGAGAAATTTGATGACATTTTCAATTCTACAGTTTTTAGGACTGGACAACCTTTTGATCACTTTTTATCAAATTTTTAATATTTTTTGAAATGGCAAAAAAGTACCATTTTCGATTTTGGGGCTGAATGCAGTGAAAAACCCTTATTATATATTGATTTATTGGTCATTTTCAGATGTGGCGATACCTAATGTGTTTATGATTTTTACTGTTCATTTATATTTGTATTAGTTCTAGGGAAAGGGGGTGATTTGTATTTTTATTTTAAACTTTTTTTAATTTTTACTATTTTTTAGACTCCCTAGGGTACTTTAACCCTAGGTTGCCTGATCGATCCTATCATATACTGCCATACTACAGTATGGCAGTATATGGGGATTTTCCTCCTCATTCATTACAATGTGCTGATCACACATTGTAATGAAAGGGTTAAAACGAGACAGCCCGTCGTGTCACAGGGAGTGACGATCCTTGGCAAGTTGGTGCCCATGCACCGCTATTTTTTTTAAGCCACCGGCAGCTTTGTCAGTGGCGACCAGCGAGTTAACACCCGCGATCGGTGCTAGCATCAACCGGGTGTTACCGGTAAGCCTTTGCTGCAATATACAGCAAAGCCTTACCGGCCAAGGAGAGGGCTCAGCCTGTGAGCCCTCTCCATGTACCCGCACTCGGCATGTGACGTTGTATTACGTCACATGTTGGTAAGGGGTTAAATGCAATTGGCAGGGTGCCACCATTTTGGAAAGGATTGCTGCTCCCCGATGACATCATTAATATGCAGTACATGCAATATGCAGCCAATAATACACCCAGTCTGTAGGTAGAGGGCTCAGCCTGTGAGCCTTTGCCATACACCCATTGCTATGTATGTCAGTTTGTAGCAAGGGGTTGATTATTCCTATTTCAGGTGGGGCATGATGAGACCTATTTCTTGCAGAATTAGATGTACTGACACGCAAGCACTATAGTATAATACTGAATGTGTTGTGTTATAAGCTAGAAAAATGAAGGTAGACGAAGGGCTAATTGATTACCGTATATACTCGTGTATAAGCTGAGTTTTTCAGCACAAAAAATGTGCTGAAAAACGTCCCCTCGGCTTAAACACGAGTCTATTATTAAAAAAAAAATTACCCAGTTAAAAAAAAATAAACTTAAATACTCACCCTCCGACATCAGCGCGACTCCCCGATGTCGGTGCGGCTTACCGATGTCCCTGATGTCAGCGCGCCCCATCTTCTTTCTTCTCCGGCATGTACATTATGCACATTATGACGTCAGCAGCGGCCGCGTCATAGTATGCGCATGCTAGAAGAAAACATGGCCGCTTGCATGCCGGAAGAAAAAAGAGGAGCCGCGGAGAAGAAAGAAGACGGAGCGCGTTGACATCGGGGACATCGGTAAGCCGCGCCGACATCGGGGAGCCGCGCTGACATCGGAGAGTATTTAAGTTTATTTTTTTAAGGTCCATGGGGGCAGGCTGCTGTATACTACTAGGGGCTTGTTGTATACTACTAGGGGCTGCTGTATACTACCAGGGGCTTGCTGTATACTATTAGGGGCTTGCTGTATACTATTAGGGGCTGCTGTATACTACTAGGGGCTTGCTGTATACTACTAGGGGCTGCTGTATGCTACTAGGGGCTGCTGTATGCTACTAGGGGCTTGCTGTATACTACTAGGGGCTGCTGTATGCTACTAGGGGCTTGCTGTATACTACTAGAGGCTGCTGTATACTACTAGTGGCTTGCTGTATACTACTAGGGGCTGCTGTATACTACTGGGGGCAAGCTGTATAATACTGGGGGCAGGCTGTATACTACTAGGGGCTGCTGTATACTACTGGGGGCAAGCTGTATACTACTAGGGGCTTGCTGTATACTACTAGGGGCTGCTGTATACTACTAGGGGCTGCTGTATCCTACTGGTGGCTGATGTATAGTACTGGGGGCTTGCTGTATACTACTAGGGGCTACTGTATACTGTATACTATTGGGGGGGTTGACCAATGCATTTCCCACCCTCGGCTTATACTCGAGTCAGTAGTTTTTCCCGTTTTTTGTTGGTAAAATTAGGGGTCTCGGCTTATACTTGGGTCGGCTTATACTCAAGTATATACGGTAATTAAATTAACCAAAAACAATACATCATACATAAATAAATACTGTAGAACATCTAACAGTAATATGTACCAGAAGAGCCAAAAGCCTCTTTGAATAATCACATAAAATACCAAAAGAAGAAGCAAAAGAGGAAAAGAAGCACAAGGCTACAAAATGAGTAATGGAAAAGTGATAATCTTTATTACATATCAAAAGACATAAAAACTATATACAAAATAAAAGATAAATGCATCACAGGACGAGATACATAATGCACGCCAAGTAATAGGTCCTGATAAAGTAAAGGATCAAAAGAGTAGTACAGTGACAGTAATATAAAGTCACAAAAGCACTTAAAATATAGCAAGAGGTAATAGACCATAGAACATAGTATACGTTGTGACAAGGTCACTATTGAATTGGAGAGAAAATGAGTGTTTATGTGTATTACAGCGACCACAATGTGAATTGGGTCAAACTGGAAGCTGTTTTCCATGTGTTGGTCTCTTGGAAGACCTGGTACAGGACCCTAATTGCTGGAGTGGAGACAGAAGTGTGATCCCTGCTCCAGACCAAAGCTTCCAGATTCTAACGGGTCTAACAATGCACCAGGTGTGCAATCTCTTAAAGAAGGGTGTGGAGCAGCCAGAAGTCGCTCTCTACCTGGAGACACAGAAGCTGGACTGTGTGAGAGCCACACGTGAGTGACACAGGGTTACTGAATGTATGTTTCATGCTGGCAGGGAGAAGCCCTCCAGTGGCTAGTGAGGGCCGCCAAGTGTTTAGTTAGAGCCGGACAGGCAAGGATTTTTATTTGATGTTTTGTTTGTTACTGCTGTTTTTGCTGGAATAAATGCACAGTTTCAACTTTAATCCTGCTGTCCAAGAGAGCTTTGTCATTGCCGACCCCCACGTTTGAGCTGAACCCCTACAACGTATACATGCTTACATAAAGCAATAAGGTGAGGAGTGTACCATAGCTACCAACAGATGTACGACCAACGTGACAAAAGACATAACATGATCAGTGATAGATAAATAAACGCCAAAAAGTGGCGAAAATAACGTTGGAGAGACAATAACAGGACAGACTATTACCTGGTGTACAACCCCGATGCGCGTTTCAACCACAGCAGGTCTTTGTCAAGGGATCAGAAGGGCTAATTGAGTAGATCAAGACTACATGATAGTTTATCCTCACCAGGTCCAGGTAGGGAATTGTATGTCAGAGGTGATGGTCAGATTAGTGGGCACACTACAAGGTACAGGTTTATCCCAATTTATCTTCACACTGTATACATCCAAACTTCGATGCTCTAAGATAAGCTACCATGTAGAAAGATTTTCCTATCATAGTTCAGAAAATTAGTTAGTTTGCAGATGCGGTGCCTGCAAGTGGTTATGTTCATGATGTATTGCCAATTACAAATACTTTAGCATCTCAGTTGATAAATGCTTAAACTGGAAATTTAATATGAAGAAATAATATTGGATGGGCACTCTTCATTTGAGCAAGAGACCACTATGTGTGTTCTACAATTCAGTGGTTGTGGGTTATAAGTCTTTTGGTACAGACTGCTTTGGATCTGTTATGTGCACGGCACATGTCAAAAGAAATGAGAGAATAATAAACAAGGCAAGTGCAGTGGTAGGTGGGAAAGTACAGTTTTGTGAAAACTGCTGAGAAATGCACTTTTAAGTTAAAGAAGCTTAAGTTTTTAGATAACTGATTTCATTCATTAATTATGTGATCGAAAGAAGGAACTCATTTAGTCATAAGTACCAACAACTAAAACTCAACCACAATAGGTTATTGTCCACAGAAATAACAGCTTATAACAGGTAAAATATGGAAGTAAGTTTTTTATGTATTTAATTTTTCTGTTATTTTGTACTTTTCAAGTGCACTTCACTGGCTTGCATTTTTATAAATGTATTTTTTCTCTTGACTGTAACGGCTGTAGGAAATTAATTTCCCTCCGGAGATGATTAAAGTCTTTTCTTATCTAAAGAATACTCTGTATCCAGAGATACAGTCTTTGGCTATGCACAGGAGGGAAAACCTTTTCTCTGATTTCCTAAATATTAGACTAGGTCCCTATCTTTAGTAATTAATTACCCATTCAATAGCCAAACAGAGGCAATATTCTAACACTTATCCCCAACCAATCTTTACCAGTCTGGTGTACACATTTCATCTTGATTCCCTTGTTGGCAGAGTTACATATCAACTTAGCTTCATTGTCCATTTTTTCTGATGACAGAAAGATGATCTAGCCTTTAGTGTAAGAGTTCAGCATTGTTAATTAAAATGCCTATTGAAGTGACTATTCAGTATTCATTTTTAATGCATCCAATCCATGCCCTTACCCTTCATTATGTCTAAATGTAAGAAACACAGTACTGATACATGCATACATATACACAGCTTTTCTACATACACAAACACAGCTTTGCTATATGCTTCTTACAAATGTACACAACCAGCCCTGCTACATACACACACACAGCACTGCCACATACACATACACACATCCAGTCCTGCAGCATACACCTTTGCTGTACAATCCTGCATATATCAGGTGAAACACTATTTTAGAGCTGCACTCAATCTCCAGGAAAGAAGTTAGGAGGGTCTGGCAGTGCTGGATCTTCCTGACTTTGGACTATATAAGGGCTCATTCAGACAGACATGCTTGTCCGCAAAAATGTGGATTTGTGATATTTGTGTGTAGTTCGTAATGTATGGGATCCCCCTAAATTCAATAGAGAAAAGAAAGCCTGGTAGACGTTTTTATCAGCTAGACAGAACGACATGTTTGCCTGTCTGCCTTGCCACAATTGTACTGGAATTTTTAGAGGGAATTCTTTCAATCATCCTAGTAAAGGGACATGTATCAATGCAAAATAATTTTTCACATGTGATACTCAATCTCTCATTTAGATACTGAAGTTCCCTTGCGGGTTAGCAAACCTCTAGACCTCTAGACTCAATGAGCACAAGTCAGTAATTAGACAATACCTCACTAAAAAGGAGAAAGAAATAAAACAAAGCAGTGAAAGGGTTAAACAAGAGACGGTGTATCAAGACATTTTTGAGAATTTAAACATAATGTTAGTGACTTACATTGGCTAATAGGGGAAAACGTACAGCACGGTAATGTGTCCATTCGTAAAAACGTGGAAACTACCCCAACGTGAAGTATTTTGACTCTTTGAGGGTCATTAATCATTATTTTTCTTCCTGTTTTTTGAGTAAATTTTTGGCGCATCGTAATTTTTGCACCTTTTGGGGACATTTTGAAAGCGGACATTTGTTTTTCATCAGTAAGACACATTTATCTTCTATTCCAGATGTGTTAAATGGCGCAATTGACACTTATCATTTCAAGTTGCCTAAAATTTATGACATTTTTTTGGCACAAAAAACTCTGGAACAATCCATAAAACCATAATTAAGGAAAACTTAGAAAATGGAAAGAAATGATTTGAGACATTTGTACAACATTTTTGCAACACATGTCTCAAAGAGATCTGAAAAAAAAACCTCATTAAACACAAAGAAAGTGATAAGTCCTTTGTTTTTGTGGATCCATTGACTTCTTTGAAGGTGTCTTGGCCCTCAAGTGAAAAAAATAGTGCATGTACAATTTTTTTGTCACAGTCTGTAAATCATTAAAAAATGAAATAGACATGTGAACAGACACAAAGAAATCAAAGGTTCAGAATGCTATCTGCAAAATACAGACAACATACTGATATCAAAATGGCCCCAAGACACATGCACTTTTTAGAAAGACGACTTCTTCTTGATTTTTCTACCAAAAACTGCAAAATTAATCTAACATAAAAAAGTGATATGAATGTGTATATGTATGTGTACATGCTACACCCAGTACAGACTGTACTCGTTTTGATATATGAATGTGTACATACTACACCCAGTACAGACTGTACTTGTTTTGATATATGAATGTGTACATACTACACCCAGAACAGACTGTACTCGTTTTGATATATGAATGTGTACATACTACACCCAGTACAGACTGCACTCGTTTTGATATTTGTGGCACATGGTATAAAAAGTAAGTTTAAAAATAAATTACAGAATTGATTTCTTGCATCCCCCAAGTATAAGAATTACATGAAATCTACAATGTATTTACATTTATACCTTATTAACCATTAATGATGCTGGGTAGCTCCCCATAAACCCAGATAAATATAAGTCTGTATTCATGTTGCTATATTTACACTGATGGGAGCTACCCAGCTGCATTAAGTGTTAACAAAGAATGTTAGAATTTCTTTGAGAAATGTAACAACAGTGTATTGCTACCCAAAAATGGAGTTATTCAAAAACTCATCTCATCCTACAACAAAATAATACCTCATATGATATTTTTCACACACAGTGCAAAACTATCTATGACAGTTATAGGAATGTAAAACTTAGAGAGATTACATCAGGGTGCACCAGAAGTTTAGCATTTACAAGGAAAAAGACACCAGAATTGAAGCCCCCAGAATGCCCCCACCCCCAATCCAAACTAAAAGTTGGTCGCTAAACAATGTAGCATTTGGTGCCAATGAACTCCACAAAGCTTGATAATAAAGAATAGAATACGTGGACTAAAATTCCTGCCATCTTCTTGTATTTGGTTCATTCTCTGCGCTTTCATTTGTATTTCACAAACTCTGCAAATGTGGCACAGCACCAAAAATCCAGTCTCACAAAATCTACTCTCTATCCCGTCTGCACCATGCTTTGTGTCCAAACCTCAGTTTGTGCCCACATACTTCACAATGTTGTGCACAGGGTAAAACACTTCATATGATATGTAATATTTATGGACATGAACTCCTCTTTGGATATTCAGTATAGCATGGCATACAAGGAAGTGAACACATTTTTGGAAACTATTGGAAGCAATTTATCAAGAAATGAAATAAGGATTTTGATCTGCCTGAGGGGTGCAGATTTAAAAAATGGGGTGATTTGTGGAGAATAATAATTGTAAAACCCCTATAAAAATAAATTGGACTCTAAAATAATTTTTTAAATAAGTTTAGCATGGCCCTCTCATGCAGCCAAATACTATCCCATTGAACTACTAGCACCATCAAGTTGGGTATGAAATATTTTAAAATTCCCTCTATTATGTGAAATCTTTCCTATTTACCTATAATAAAATGGTCTCCAAAATAAAGTGCATAAATGTAAAGAAGAGTCATATTTTGCCTGAATGAGTTAAGCTTAGACACTGCAGAGGAAGTCTCAGTTCATACTTCCTAATCTTTGGTTGCATAGTAACTAGAAACATGCTTTTGGTTTCATATATTATCTTTCTGATTGCATCAAGCTTGTGGTTCTATGGGGTATAGGGAGATACAGACATACTTAGAAATGATGTCCAATTCCCACCTATTTTTAAACTTCCTGTGTCTCTGGTTCTGTAGCTCACAGAACCACAAGTCTGATGCAATCTGAAAGATGAGTTTCTAATCTTTAATATGACACCATGTTGCTAGGTACTATGCAACAGAAACAGGGATGTTTGAAGTTAAACTCCCCCTGAAGCCTCTAAACTTGGCAAAATATGATTCTTCTCTGTTCACAGAGCACTATGGATAAAGAACATTTCTACTGATGACATTTCCTTTTCTTTGTTCTCACAGGTGATTTTTTTTTGTCATGAACAATATATACCCTATATACAGTACTGTAATACAACATGTGGACATACATGGGCTTAACTACCATTATAGCAACCGCAGCTTATATTTCACCCATACATGTAGTGTCTTTAGGCGCTAAACACATTAAAATTATCACTAATTGCTAGGCTGTACAGATACTTAATAGTACAAGTAGCACATTAGTAGTAGTATAGTAGTTCTATTAAGTCACAGAGGTGGAGAGCTCTGCTCTGCAATCAGGCTCTTAGCACACCCCCTCCACTTAACCTGTCACCACTGTTTAAAAAAAAATATTCTGAGATAGGTTCCCATAGAGCCCTTAAAGGGGTTGTATGGTCAAAAACATTGGCCTTAAACATTACCCTTAACAATAATCAAAGCTATCACTAATTTAATGTTATAAACAATTCCTGGTCCTTTGTGAGGTATAAAACAAATGTTTTATTCCCAGACAGCATTTGTGAACCCCCTAATCTCCAAGGATACGACAAGGAGACTTACTGTACAGTCGCGCATGCGTCTTGCGATGTCTGTGGTCCGCGGCTGCTCACTCACATCCACACATGAGAGGGTGTGTGCACGCTCTACTGTTTACAGCAGATGACACAAAATATTTGAGAAGGCCAAAAAAGATAATGCGTGGCTATCGCAAAATATCAATTTTATTTCAATACAACATTAAAAAGATAAATAAAACAATGTAAAGACAAAAATATTTAACAAATGGTGAAATGTATAGACCACACAGAGGAATAAAAAAACATGTAGGTCACCAGGTAACGCCCTTATGGGCTTCCGGCAGGTTATATGGTCAAATAAGGTGCAAACAATGTAAACAACAAATATGCAGCTAAATGCTGCTGTACAAAAATGCAAAGTGAGCAAACCAGAGACCAATACCATACCAATAAGTAGGACCCCAGACGTAAGACCCCGACACGTGTTTCGCCGTCGCGCTTCTTCAAGGGAGTGATGAGTGTAAAGGAGAGTGAGACATTTAAGGAACAGCTGGCCTATCAAGAAGCCCCGCTTGTTGTGGGCTGGTATCGCGAGATTAGATGTCTGGGATGAGACACAGGAGGACGTAATGAGTGTGGAGAACTGCGCAGACGCAGGATTTGAGGCGCACTGCGACACAACCGCCCAGGACCAGGGCAAAACGTCAGCGCGTGCGCAGAAAAAGTGGCGCGGCTGCGCCATAAACAAAAATTAGGCGCACGCGCAAAGCGAGGCAAAATCCCAGGTATGGTATGGACCAGCTAGAAATGTGGCGGGGCAAGAGTATATTGCAAACAAAGCCCTACGATGGTGAAGTGGCAGTGCTAGAACTGCAAATAAGTGTACAATAATTATATATGCTGTGGCAAAAATAATAAAGATATACACATGAGTGTTATGGTTAATACAAGACAAAAATGCAGAATAAAAGCATGGCAGTGAAGCATTATAATGAAGCCACAAAATGTAAAAATACTTATATAATATACACGGGGTGGATAAAGAATTTTTTTGAAATAAAAGTGCAAAAAGTGAAAAAAAACGTGCAAACCCAGTGCAAGTGAACACACGTGGTGAGTGAATAAAAGGGCGATGCAGGAGATGGAATGAAAGGGCAGCCGAGCACATATGTGATGCAGGAATCTGAAATAAAGAAACGAGAAAAAGTGAAAGACACACAAACGAATATACAATCCAAAAAAATGGAAGACAAATATAAATAAACTCCAGAACACTAACCTAAAATAATATAATTAAAAACCCAAACAGCAGGATAAATTCACAAGAATGGGGCAAAACTCAAATTCTCATTGAGACCTTTGGGTGTCACAGTATCTAACAAGTATATCCATTTGGTCTCCCGCTGGGCAAGGATACGTCGCCAATTGCCTCCCCTGGCGTCAACATATACCTTGTCTATTCCTCTTACCTTAAACAAGGTATCGTCACAGTTGTGGTGCTCCTTGAAGTGGCGCGGGATTGTTTTAAGTCTGCTTACATCCACTTCGTCTTTGGCAGCTCTAATGCCCAGAACATGTTCTCGGACTCGCCGACGTAGTTCTCTGGATGTAAGACCAACGTATATGAGACCGCATGGGCAGGTGGCAAAATATATGACCCCTGTGGTGGTACAGGATATAGCGTGCGTGATCTTATAGCTGCGTTGCCTAGAAGAATTCAAAAACACAGTGGTAGTCTCAATGTTCGGACATGCCACACAATCTCCACAAGATCGACATCCCCATTTTGGACCACGTGACCCGAATATCTTTCGGGAGGTCTGGCCAGTATAAGAACTATGGACCAGGCAATCTCTTAAGTTTTTGGATCGACGGTATGTCTTTTGACGGTATGTGATTTTTTTGTACACATTGTTGTAACGATGGGTCCATTTGAAGTACCGGCCAATATTTAGATAAGATTTCTCTCATCTGAGTCCACTGAGAATTATATGTAGTAACAAATCTCACCTTCTGGTCTGTGGTTTTGTCCTTGGGTTTTGGTAGAAGGAGGTCCTCACGCTTCGTGCGTTTGGCTCTTTTGTAGCCTCCCATGATGGCACGGTCCGAGTATCCACGTTCGCGAAATCTTTGTTGAAGATCTTTTGATTGTTCCTCAAAGGTGTTGTCATCTGAACACAGTCTACGGATACGCAAAAATTGCCCAATGGGGATGCTGTCAATTAGTTTTCTCGGGTGGGAGGAGCTAGCATGGAGCAGGGCGTTGCTTGAGGTCTCTTTCCTGTGGACATTAGAGGAGATATTACCAAATTCGTCAACATCAAAAAGTATATCCAGGAATTCCATAGCATGTCTACCGGCCTTATAGGTAAGTTTTATATTCAAATCATTCTCATTCAAAAGTTGAATGAACTTCTGGAGTTCACCCTCATCTCCCTGCCAAATCATGATAATATCATCAATATATCTTACATAAAGATGAACATTCTCAACAAATTTGGGAGGATTGGTAATAAAGACTTGCCTCTCCCACACCCCCAGGAAAAGATTGGCATATGAGGGGGCACAGGCCGCCCCCATTGCCGTTCCCTGGAGCTGTAGGTAGAGGAGGTCCTTAAACAAAAAGAAATTATGTAGCAATGCGAACTCTAGCAGTTGTAGGAGTAAACTCACAAAATCCTGGTCGATGTTGGATGTCTCCAGAAAGAATTTGGTCGCCAGTAATCCATCGGTATGGCGTATTGAGGTGTATAACGACTCCAAGTCACAGGTGACGATCAACATGTCGGGGTCGAGATGGAGTCCTTCAAATTTTCTTAAGGCATCAGTTGTGTCCTTTAAGTAGGACGGCAGCGTTTCAACAAGAGGACGTAAATAATGGTCAATCAATTTACATATTGGTTCACATAAATTTTCATTCCCAGACACAATAGGGCGTCCTGGTGGATTATTGAGGCGTTTGTGGACCTTGGGGAGCAAATACAGAGAGGGCACTTTAGGGAATCTAGGGATCAAGCTTTCAATGTCTCTATTGGATAAGATGTTATTTTCAACTGCTTCATTCAGAATTAGATTCAGTTCCTCTTTGAATTTAATCAAAGGATTGAACGTAAGTCGTTTATAACATGTATTGTCCCTCAATTGGCGAAATGCCTCCTTCTCATAGTCCAGAGTTGGCCATAAGACTACGTTTCCACCTTTGTCAGATGGTTTAATAACTACATCTGTCAACTTACTGAGTTCAAGAATAGCTTTCTGTTGGACCATCGTGCAGTTATTCTGTATATTATTTCTTGGTATCCGTTTGAGTTCCTGCAATACCAATTTAACAAACAGGTCAATGTTAGGAAAAATAGAAAAGCTTGGAAAATTCTTTGAACGAGGTAGTAGATGGGGAGGGATCTTACCTTTCATAGTAGTCTCCTCTTGTTCTTCTAGTAGGTCCTCCAATGCCTGTAGGGCCAGATGTTCCCGATCCTCTGGAAGTATGGATGCCTCTTTTTCGTAAAAGATTTTTTTAAAAACAAGTTTACGTGCAAAAAGATGTAGGTCCTTTATGGCTGACAAACAGTCAAAATGCTCAGTTGGAGAGAAAGAAAGACCTAGACTCAAAACTTCTAGTTGAGCCTTAGACAGTTCTATATTCGATAAATTGATTACCTTGAGTGTGGATTTCATCATATTGCTTTCAGAATCACCTCGAGCCCATCTTTTGGGTTGTTGTCGTTGGTAGGGTTCGAATCTCCTCTTACCACCTCTTCTTGATCTTATATCTGAACCTTCAGAGGAGGCCACAGAGGCCCCTCCCAGGGAAGAAAGGGAGGAGACAGAGGGACTGCGATTTTGGAGGCCAGTTCTGGAGTTCTTCCATTTATACATTTTGCCCAAAGTCATGTCCTGTGAGTCACGTTGGAATTTCTTAGTTTTTTGAGTTTTGATTTGTTTTTCCCAAATCTTAAATAACTCGTCTAATTCTGTAGAGAAAGTCGCCATTTCCTCTGTGGATAATAGTTGTCTCACCTGTGACTCAGCCTCACTGATATCGGTATCAAGTTTTTCCAGTTGTTTGGTGTTCTGTTCAATTATCAATTGAATGAGGGTTTGTGAGCTCTTATTACATATCTCCTCCCACCATGTACAGAAGGTGACATCATCCAAACCAAAGGACGGGGCAATTTGGATCCGTAGACCCCTCGGAATCATGCTTTTGGAGATGTAATTTTCAAGTGATAGGCGGTTCCACCAGAGTTTAGTACGGCGATGTAATGAGTTTCTTACCATTTGTTTCAATTCTTTAGTTTTCTTGAAGTTTGGGTCCTCTGAGGGTCCAACATTATTACCTCCTGTGTCTCATCCCAGACATCTAATCTCGCGATACCAGCCCACAACAAGCGGGGCTTCTTGATAGGCCAGCTGTTCCTTAAATGTCTCACTCTCCTTTACACTCATCACTCCCTTGAAGAAGCACGACGGAGAAACACGTGTCGGGGTCTTACGTGTGGGGTCCTACTTATTGGTATGGTATTGGTCTCTGGTTTGCTCACTTTGCATTTTTGTACAGCAGCATTTAGCTGCATATTTGTTGTTTACATTGTTTGCACCTTATTTGACCATATAACCTGCCGGAAGCCCATAAGGGCGTTACCTGGTGACCTACATGTTTTTTATTCCTCTGTGTGGTCTATACATTTCACCATTTGTTAAATATTTTTGTCTTTACATTGTTTTATTTATCTTTTTAATGTTGTATTGAAATAAAATTGATATTTTGCGATAGCCACGCATTATCTTTTTTGGCCTTCTCAAATATTTTGTGTCATTGACTTTGACGGATGGCGAGCTGGCCTACGCTTATTTGTCATACTTTCTTTTTTGGTAATTTGTTTACAGCAGATGCTTAAACAGCCAATCAGGGAATAGTGTGTGCAGTGTACACACGCACACAGCTCCGTAGGAGCTGAGGATCCTGGGAGTTGCAGTCTTTCTGCGCAGCGTGGCGGCCATATTTAGTCGTTATGCCATGCCAGAAGGATTAAAAGGTAAAAAAGGTAAAAGGTAAAAAACTTTTTCACACCCCAAAAAATTGGAGGACCTTGGAAAATGAAAAAAGGAGCATCTAATAGAGATGCTCTAATTTTCATATTTTACCTAGAACGACCATACAACCCCTTTAAGTCCAAAGATGCTCACAAAAGCAGAAAATCAAGTTTTATTTTCTACCTTTTTTTTTCAGCTTTTATTAACATTGCTGAGCTTGGTTGAAAAAGGGGAGCCCTTAGGACTTAAGGGCTCTATGGGAACCTGTCTTAGATTATGACAAGTTCCCTTTAAGAAAAGCCATGCAGATATCCCTGAACACAGAGGGTGTGATTTATCAGTAGGCAGGCTCCTTGTGCAATGCCCCTGCCAATGCAGTCATTATGAACTCTAACAACTTGTCTGGTCCCTAGTAAGTTCATGGGATCTGGCCAATTCTGTTATACAGATAATAGGTATTTCCAGAGTAAGTCAATTGTGTATTTCTGCCATCTACTTCACATAATCGGTAATGCAGCAGTAATATTATCTGCTAGATAGAGAAGGTTAGGTGTGGTTGAAAAGGTCCAAATCAGAATTGAGTTCTTAGTTATCCTTGCTACAGGGCACAAGGCCAGTAGACAGAAAGCCTGCTGCTGTTGTCTTCTATATGAGGGTAATCCAAAGCTGGTTGGATGCAGTCTGGTAAAGAAGCTTACAGCCAACATTAGGGAACTTGGCACTGGAAAATGTGGAAGCTGCTTGGGCAGCAATCTTATGCAGGATCTATAAGTAGTCAGAATTGCAGCAGGCCTGATGGGGTTATCATCATCCAGAATCACTGTGACTGAGCTCTGGAGTTCAGCAGGGAGATGAGGGAAATTTCATAAAGTCACTCCAGCCATGCACTGGTTGGGGCTTTATGACAGAGTGTGCCGATGGAAGCCTCTACTCAGTGCAAGGCATATGGAAACCTGCATACAGTTTGCAAAAAAAAACACATGAAGGACTCCCAGACTAAAATTCTCTGATGAGAACTTTTTGGTGTTCATTCTAAGCAGTATGTGTGGAGAAAACCAGGCACCACTCATCACCTCCCAAATACAATCCCAACAATGAAACATGGTGGTGGCAGCATCATGCTATGGAGGTGTTTTTAAGCTGCAGGGACAGAATGACTGGTTGCAATTAAAGAAAAGATGAATATGTACCTAGAACTTTGCCAGTTTCATCTTGTAGTTGTTAACATCTACATCTTGCTTAGAAACCCTGCACTGAGGACGGACTCATGCTCATTCAGTCAAAACTTCGAATCACAGGCGGTTCAGAAAAGCATACATAGTAGTATGTATTCATACGCTGTATTTCCAGCAATTGAGAGATATATATATCCACAGAAACCACATGTGATTCATAGTTAAATGAGTGTGATCCCCTCCTCCTTATATGGATGCTAAGTTGAACATAGCCTTTGAGATCTGTAAAATGAACTGGTAAGGTACTAGGGACACTATATATTGAGAACTAGGCAAAATTGTTAATATATAATTGTTATATATATATACACTCACCGGCCACTTTATTAGGTACACCTGTCCAACTGCTGATCTACTGGGATTTTCACGCACAACCATCTCTAGGGTTTACAGAGAATGGTCCGAAAAAGAAAAAACATCCAGTGAGCGGCAGTTCTGTGGGCGGAAATGCCTTGTTGATGCCAGAGGTCAGAGGAGAATGGGCAGACTGGTTTCGAGCTGATAGAAAGGCAACAGTTACTCAAATCGCCACCCGTTACAACCAAGGTAGGCAGAAGAGCATCTCTGAACGCACAGTACGTCGAACTTTGAGGCAGATGGGCTACAGCAGCAGAAGATCACACCAGCTGCCACTCCTTTCAGCTAAGAACAGGAAACTGAGGCTACAATTTGCTCAAACTCATCGAAATCGGACAGTAGAAGATTGGAAAAACGTTGCCTGGTCTGATGAGTCTCGATTTCTGCTGCGACATTCGGATGGTAGGGTCAGAATTTGGCGTCAACAACATGAAAGCATGGATCCATCCTGCCTTGTATCAACGGTTCAGGCTGGTGGTGGGGGTGTCATGGTGTGGGGAATATTTTCTTGGCACTCTTTGGGCCCCTTGGTACCAATTGAGCATCGTTGCAATGCCACAGCCTACTTGAGTATTGTTGCTGACCATGTCCATCCCTTTATGACCACAATGTACCCAACATCTGATGGCTACTTTCAGCAGGATAATGCGCCATGTCATAAAGCTGGAATCATCTCAGATTGGTTTCTTGAACATGACAATGAGTTCACTGTACTCAAATGGCCTCCACAGTCACCAGATCTCAATCCAATAGAGCATCTTTGGGATGTGGTGGAATGGGAGATTCGCATCATGGATGTGCAGCCGACAAATCTGCGGCAACTGTGTGATGCCATCATGTCAATATGGACCAAAATCTCTGAGGAATGCTTCCAGCACCTTGTTGAATCTATGCCGCGAAGAATTGAGGCAGTTCTGAAGGCAAAAGGGGGTCCAACCGGTTACTAGCATGGTGTACCTAATAAAGTGACCGGTGAGTGTATATATAGCAAACAGTGAAATTGAATTTACCTACAGTATAGACAGTTTTTAGAATAAACATGTATCCTTATACTAAAGTACATATGAAAAAATTGGATGATACAGAAAACAAACAATTATATTTTCTCTCAGCTTAAAAACTCAAACTGCGAGTCATTGAAAATCAGATTCTCCTGGAAAACAAACATATTTTTCAGTAAAGAATTACAAGCTATTATTTGTGGAATATGAAGTAGTAGGTAATTGTGTAGTAAAATATTGTTAATGCGGTTGGCTTGGGTAGAAATAATATTCAATTATCCTAATGGCATGCAAAGATAGTGTCCTGGTATGAGCAAAAAAATATTTTCTTTATTATTTTATGAATTCAATTTTTACAAATTACTAGAAAGTGTTTTAGGTTGATGTCAATTTATTAAAGTCTGCACTCTAGAATTCTGGTGTCAAAAAGGCACAAAATAGGATTTTGCCTGATCCCTTGATAATATGCATTAGGGGTGTTGTTTCCAAAATCGGATCACTAATTGGTGGTTTATTTTTTTTTATTTGAAAGCAAAGCTTCTGCATTTGCCTGCCAATCCAGTGTAAATTTAATTTACAAAAGTTAACGAATATAAATGCCCATAAAAAGGACATAAGGCAAGTAGGGAAGATTTTACTGGACTGGATTTTGGGTGCTATGGTGCATTTGTACGTTTTTGGGTGGCAATACCCCATTGATTAAATTATTTTGGAAGGGGTATTATATAAAAAAAAATATGATTCATTATTTTTTGTACCCTGTATATGTTAGTTATGCTTTATGAGTCAGTTCAATTATGGAATTTATTTTACTTGTGAACTTTTTTAAAACATTTTCTACAGTTAACATTGAAGCCCTGAGGTCTGATGAAGAACTCCAGAGCTGCCAGCAGTAGATGCCTGCTAGATTGTGCATTCTGATTGTGTTTTTATGATTTTTAGGAAAATCGCCAAAACTCAGCCTCCTAACAACCTAGAAAAGAGAGAGGATGCATAGAAAGTCATGTCAACGTAAAGAAGAAATTTGGGAAATGTTAGTTATAAAGTTATTTGGGTGCTATGACTAACTGCTTTATAATATGTTAATATGTAAAAAAAAATAATGAATCATTTTTAGAAATTTTTTTTTACAAATTTCCATTTTTTTCATAATTAAGCACAAAAGATATAATCAAAATTTGTCTATTACTTTGAAGTACAATGTGTGACAAGAAAACAATCTCAAAATCCCCTGAATATGTTAAAGCGTTACAAAGGTATAACCTCCTATAATGACACAGAGCACATTTTAAAAATCAGGTTTGGTCCTAAAGCCCTAAAGTTAAGGTTAAGGGTTAAGGTTACATCTTCTGATGCAACACCTTGCTATGGCGTCACATCATAGGAAGTTTGGAGTGCTGTGTTATTACAGGCCATCTAACAACTGAAATCAGAAAGGCCCGATTCTCGGTGTTTAACTCCTTAGATACAGTGGTTGAACATTGACCTTGATATATAAGTATATATAAGTACAGAGGGAGCAAGCTCCTTCTATCACCCATACCCTGAAGCAAAGGTTGTAGGGTGCTGATTATGGATGCTGATCCTCCATTTTTGTATCCCAGGGTAGCCTGAGTTAATGGGGTGTTCCCATTTCACGAAATAAATGTTATTGTTTGATTAATAAAATTTTCTACAATTTTTTCAAATACTTTCTGTATAAATTTCTCACAGTTTTCAAGATCTCTGCTTGCTGTCATTCTATAGAAAGCTCCATTGTTTATTTCCAGTGGACAAAAATCTGACCATGGTCACACAGGTGCACGGCTCCTTATATCACACAGCTCCGATTACTCTCTATGATACTAATGAGCCATGCACCTGTGTGACCATGGACAGATTTCTGTCCACTGAAAGAAAACATGTAAGCTTTCTATAGAATGACAGCAAGCAGAGATCTAGAAAATTGTGAGAAATTGATACAGAAAGTACATTGAAAAATTGTATAATTGTTCATAATACAAACAATAACATTAACTTGCCAAAATGAGAATACACCTTTAACTATCTTTCTATCATAAGTAGTGCAGCGTATTACATTAAGAGATCAATGATCTTATGTCAATAATAAAGTCTTATATTAAAAAAACAAGTCAAATTATACACATTTTGTACCTCCACACCCATACCCACCCAGGATACAAAATTATAATAGTATTTATTCCATATGACAAAACATAAACAAAATCCTAAATACACATTTTAATCATCCATCATCCAAAAAATTATATCAATCACAATAAGAAAAACTTTATTAACCCCAAGTGTGTTCAAGTAAAATGAACAGGTCTTTTTGCCATGATAAGCCCTCACGTATCCAAATGTACAAAAAAAAAAATCAAAAACTATGGCTCTTGGAAGGTGGCCATGCAAAACCTTTTCTTTTTTTTGCAAAAAGTATTATACTATGCAAAGTAAAGTAATTTTTGTTTTAAAAAAAATATAAATTTGGTAACAAAGAAAAAGAAAGTTTTCACATACCCTGGCTTGTCCTGAGGTGGTGGAGGCTCCTATGGCTGGAGAGCACGTATAGCTGGCTTTATGCATGCAGGATCCAAAAAAAGAAGAGTCCCGTAGCACATCCAGATAAAATAATGATTTTTTCCTTTATTTTGTCATCATTAAAAATTGTACATGGTGTACAGTAGGTCCAAACACCTACGTGTTTCGGCTATTACTTAAGCCTTACTCATGGTATGTTAAAATGAGGGTTGACAACCCTAGAAATACCTTCATGCACACCTGACTAAACACACAATGGCTACTAGTAACGAGCATAAGTGATATTAAACATATAGAAATCAAAGTGACATATATAAAAATCATTGAAGATGCATTATATACCTAATAAATGTATGACAAATCATTCTTTGAGTTCATACCGTTTGAAAATCTCAATCCTAAAGCAAGGATCCAATATGCTTCTCTTTATAGAAGTTTCTTTCTCCAGTCTCCTCCACGGGCTGGACGATCCACCCTTTCCATGCCGATGAAGGTGAATGAAGAAAGATCCCTATTATGACACTCTACAAAGTGCCTAGCAGCTCCTGAGGCACTGGATTCACCGTTCCTAATGCTAGTGATATGTTGTCCAATCCTTGTTTTGAGTTTTTGAATGGTGCAACCAACATATATAGAAGTACAAGTGCTGTGCATTGGATCCTGTATACTACATGGTGTGAATTGCAATTGATGAATGTGTTTATCTTTTGATTTTTCTCTTCATTGATATTGAAAGTAAATGTTTTGTTTACAGCAAATGAACATGCATTACATCGGGACACCCCGCATGTGAAAAAACCTTTTACTGATAGCCAAGTTTTGGCTGTCGGCTGGGTGTTAACCATGCTGGGAGATAAAATATTTGCCAGAGATTGGCAGCTTTTTGCCACACATCTATACCCATTTTTCCTAATCATATATAAGGTAGTATCTTGATCCAAAACAGAAATGTATTTATGTATCATTTTTTTGACATCATTGAACTGGGGGCTTAAAGGAGTACTGAAGGTTAGAATATTATATATGTATTTGTTTCTGATTCTATTGTCCTTCTCCACAATTCTTCTCTGTTGACCGCATTGACTTTTTTGCAGGCATCAGAAAGGGATCTTCTCGAATACCCTCTCCTAATCAATTTGTTTTCAATGTTGTTAGCCTGTTGTGAAAAGTTCTCTTCATTAGAACAAACTCTCTTGGCACGCAAAAATTCTCTACAAGGTATCGCTTGAATGGTATGAATGGGATGACAACTGCTGGCAGACAAGATAGAATTGCTAGCTAATGGTTTGGTATGTGTAGGTGATGTGGATAAATGTATGTCCAAAAAGTGGATGCAATACAAGGGTTTTTCGTGGGTAATACGAAGATTTACATCATTGTTATTGATATATATATCATAAATTCCTCAAACAATTCCACTTCTCCCTGCCATACAAGTATGACATCATCCACATACCGGCCATAGAGCACAATGTCTTTCATGAATGGTTTAGATGTGGAAAAAATATATTGCTCCTCCCACCAAGCCACAAACAAAATAGCTAATGAAGGTGAGAATTTTGAACCCATCGGGGCACCGCACGTTTGCAGAAAAAATTCCCCATTTAACATAAAAAAGTTATTCTTCAACAAATATTCTATGGCAAGTATCACAAACATTTCAAGGCTAGTGTTGTATTGACTATATTTGTGCAAATGGAATTGCACAGCATTAATGGCTGCGTAGTGTGAAATACATGAATATAGATTAATGATATCGCATGTCACAAAATGATAAGAATCTTTCCATACAAAATCTTCAAACACCCTCAAAACTTCGGAACCATCCTTAAGGAAGCCAGGTGTCTGAAGGACTAAAGGCTGTAAGTGGGCATCAACCCATGCACTGTCTCTCGTTGAGGGATCCAATGCCTGAGATGATTGGGCAGAGAGGGGACGGGAATACATCCTTATGTGTCTTGGGTAGACCATGAAAAATGGGCATGCAAGGGTTGTCTACTAGCATATATTTAGATGTCTTTAGATGTCTTTTCATCCAACACACCCAAAGCTGAGCCCTCCGCAATGGTGTGGCATAGTATACCTTTAATGTAACTGGTGGGGTGGTCTGGGAGTTTACGGTATGTTTTTGAATAATTTAGGATTTTATATGATAATAAAATGTAGAGATTGATATCAAAAACCACAACAGACCCCCCTCCCCCCTGTCCGGCTATATTCTTGTTTTCTTTAAGTGTGTCCAAGGCTTTAGACTGTTTAGAGTAAGATTTCTGTATGAGTTATTATTGGGGGAGATGTTATTATTTAATTCATGTAACAATTTTTTAACTAACATTTGAAACAAATCATTGCATAGTTTAAAAAAAAGGCATTTGTGTGCGTGAAAAAAATGCAAGTCTGAAAAGACCCATTGGTTACAATAGGTCAGAGTGCAATGCAAGTTCTGCACGTCAAAAGCACGCGCAGAAAACGTGTGTGAAAAACGCAAGTGTGAAAGGGGCCTAAGGACATTATCACAGGTCTCATTTCACTTTCCAATATTACTACCTCGTTTTTCATGTCATATACTTTTTTCCCCCTAGTCCTCGTCTGTTCCGCTTGCCCCGTTTTTTGGCACATTATGGAACAATTTATTTTTAGTATATCTTTTCTTACTATTGGAGGCATTTTTATTGGTGTTACTCGCTGTGTTCTCATCATATGTATCCGAGGTATCACATTCAGAGGAGGTAAAGTTCACTTTTCTGTTGGTGTCAGACAAATCAGAACAATGCGACTCAGATCCTTTTTTCAAAATAGATTTAATATACCTGCGGGGTCTATTACAGGAAAACTTCCAATCATACACTTAACTTTTTGGAAAAGCCTCCACATCTCTTTCATATTTATTTTTTTAACATTCATAATATCATTTTCAGTTGTGTCCAGATTTTTTGGGGCATTAGATTTAGCCTGTATAAAGTCTGTGATATCAGAAAAGGTTAACATGTTAGCTTCCAATTTCTCTATTTCATTTCTAATCTTGTGCAGTTTCACCTCCTCATGTGTTACAATTAATTCCATCAGTTCAGTTGAACACTTGGTCAGGATGTCATTCCACTTAGCCTGGAAGTCTTCATTAAAAATAGTGGTTGGAGTTTTATAAATTCTTAAATTTGGTACCACTGTATGTGTATTGAGGTACCATTTTTATGTTTATGTAGGTTCAATGATAAAGGCAGAAAATGTATTTTTTAAATATGCTGCACAAAAAGGGTTAATAAAAGTTCACCAGTAGGATATAAGAATATAAGAAAATTGTGATATTAAAAACTACAAGACTACATACAATTCTAAGAAACAGAAAAAACTTCCTGGTCATTGATGTGGAAAACAAATGTTGAGAGGGGTTAACAATGCTCATCTAATATTTTAATAGATAATCCTTACACATACTGCTGTGCTATTCTGTGTTATATTACAATAGAGACTTAGGGAGAGATATTTATCAACAAATGAGCTTTGCTGTATATATCCATACAATCAAACTGCTTTGCACAAATGTAGGAAATGTTTTATGCATCCCGACTGGTAAAATCATGTTAGTCTTGTTAATAACCAAAATTGACAAAATAGAAATATTAGTCTTTAAATAACACTGAAGCAGCGGATTCTGCTCCAGCAATGTAGCAGTACAGGTATCTGGAGACCAAAATAGCTGGTGAACATAGGGAGAAGTGGTTTATTACTGATTCAGTTCTCTAATGTTCACATTACATAGCTCTGACTCAGCTTTGCCTCTGCTGCTATGGGACCCAGCTTTCACCTGTTAGTTGAGTGCTGATGTTAGTTAGAATTTCAAATGCAATTATTAAAAAAGTTGCAAAATTATCTTGAGAGTATTAGGAGAATCTGGTGGCTATTTTCTAAAAATGAACAGGGGATTGGATATACAAAACATGAAAAAGGCACTAGGTATTTTAACTAGTCATCGTTATATTATTGCATTAAAACGAACCTGTCCCCAGGAATGTAATTTTTAGCTGGTGTAGGCTCCAATAGCCTATGCTATTCTGAATCATTTCAGTAGTTAATAATAGTTTGATTTACATTAAATGGCTCCTGCCAGCAGAGTGTGGTGAGTCCCAGGGGAGGGCAGCTGCAGCCTCCCCCTGCTCAATACTCAGGACAAGAAATGGGGAGGGGTGAGGGAGCTGCATGAGGTTGGAGGAAGGAAAACTGACTCTAAAACTTTGGCATATCAGTGGCGTAACAACCTCCAGTGGGCCGCAAGTGTAAACTTAGAATCGGGGGCTCCAATATACCTACAACCTCACTGCCAGACCCATCCCGCACGTAATACTTCAGAAAACAGACAAACACATATACATATATGTCCACAGATATGTCCACACTATACATCCATAACATACATCTATAGACACATCACAGTGTATACTCAATATAGTCACACAATGTATATACGATACAAATACACTGATAGCATATATAATAAACACTGAAATACAGATGTACCTAAATATTTATCCCCACACCAATACCCACATACCTGTACAATACCAATTAAAGCACAGTAATGAATACACCACATATATAATTATATACCATCTGGGAATATACTGTACATTACTATACAGCGACCAAAAATGAAGGCACTCCAGGGCTACCATAAGGGAGATATAGACATCATTTACTGTATAACTCAGTCGTAGCGTCAATCTACTACCTCTGATCTGTCCTGGTCTTCATCTTGGTTGCTTCTCAGAGATGAAAATTCTTATTCAGTTAAAGAACTATGATAACTTCTCCATCCATGACTTATTGCTACAGAATACACCACAAGATGTCTTCAGCTCCATGCACAGTTACTTACAGTATAATGTCACATAGTTTTTATCTATTTCCTAATTTATATACTGCACTCAATAAGTGTTATACAGCAATGACATTCCCTTATTAATTTAAGTTTACTCCCATTATAATTTATGACAGGGTGCAAGGTTACATTTAAATTAATGGGGTACTTGCTTTGCTAAATATTAAAGTAGCAGAGCAGCCCCCCACCAATCTATATGTAGTCAGCAGTGTCCCTAGTAATTAATACACTGTTCAGCAGCACTCCCTCTTATATACGGGAGCCATTATCCCCAACACCCCAATTATTATATACAGGAGCCATTATCCTCCCCCACCCCCCATTATTATATACAGGAGTCATTATTTCCCACACACCTCCTTATTATATACAGGAGCCATGCCTCTCCCCCCACACCACTTTATTTTATACAGGAGACATTCCCCCCCATGTCCTTATTATATACAGGAGTCATTCGTCCCCCACCCATTTATTATATAGAAGAGCCATTACCCCTCCTACACCCTCTTATTGTGTACAAGAGACGTCACCTCACATGCCCTTATTATATACGGGAGCCATTTCTCCCCCCCCCCCCTCACACTCTTATAATATACAGGAGCCATTATCCCCCTACACACACACCCTTTATTTTATACAGGAGACATCCCCTCACAATCCCTTATTATATATGGTAGCCACCCCCCACCATGCCCCCTTATTGTATACAGGACCCATCACAACCCCCCGACACACACACACACATTCTTATTGTATACAGGAGCATTATTCCAACCCCCCTCCCTTATTATATACAGGAGACATCCCCCACACCCCTTTATTATATACAGAAGCCATTTCCCCCCACATAGCTTTATTATATATATGCTGACATTATTACGCCCCACGCCCCTACAATTTAACAGGACAGCCGACGGCCTGCCCCAGATTTATGTCGCATGCAAGCCAGCTCGATTGTTCCAAAATTCGATCGCATGTAACACAAACCCTTTCTAAATAGGTGTCACAATGGCGCAAATCCTCAACATTTCCAAAATCCGAGAAAGTGTGTTCAGCAGACGCTTTGTAAATAAGCCCCAATGTGTTTTGAAAGGCAGTGCAAATGCATCAGCCAAAACACATCAGTATTAATTATGGTATAAATACATATGTATTTTGAGTTGTATTTTTTCCAGTTGAGTATGAAATGTGTTTAAAAATGCAATGAAAACACAGTGGCCCACTGTTTTTTTAAAGACAGTGCAAACTGCAATGCTTGCACTTTGTCACAATTTGTTGGTTTTAGATGGGATTAAGATCTGGGGAGTTTCCAGGCCATTTACCCAAAATCTCTGTGTTAATGGAGCAATCACTGAAACAATGTTAGCTGCTCCAATGTTAGGCCTGCAATTAAGTTGAAGTGTGTTTTGAGGAAAAAGTTCATTTTCTAGGCAAATATTGACTTTGCAATTAACTGCTGTTAAGCTGATCACTCTTTATAACATTCTGGAGTATATGCAAATTGCCATTATAGAACCTGATGCAGTAGACTTTGTAAAAATTAACATTTGTATCATTCTCAAAACTTTTGGCCAAGACTGTACAATGACAATAATTTGAATAACTCTCCTGGAAACTATAAACAAAAAAGGCTATAGATCGGTGATGGCGAACCTTTTAGAGACCAAGTGCCTAAACTTCAACCAAAACCCACTTATTTATTGCAAAGTACCAGCACAGAAACTAAAGTTGAGGGTAAATTTGGACTGTCATTGTTGCTTCTCATGAGGGTCCCCTGTATAGGAAAGAACGTGGAGCCACCAGGAGCTTTAAAGATAATCGGCCACTCTCCACGTGTTCTACCTGTTCCTGCAATCCCATGCAACCAAGAATTTGTTGCTTTAAAATAGCCTTGAGAGCGGTATTTTTTAGCTGCCTGCGACTGCTGATTCTTTGAGTCCTGTCTGGTAAAATCTGTGCAGTGTTGATGGCTTGGGTGCCCACAAAGAGGGCTCTGAGTGCTACCTCTGGCACCCGTGCCATAGGTCCGCCACCACTGCTATAGATCAACTAAAAAGTTGAAATGAACTTGGGAAGAGAAGATTGATTTTATTTTTTTGATCCATTAAAAGGTTTAAAATAAGATTTGCCACTACGTTTAAATATCAACAGTAAAAAAGAATAAAATTAAAAATGCACCGACTTTAGACCCTGTCTAGGATGATATTTTTGCAGTTCATTCCAATTCTTCCTTCTTTTTTTTTATTTTTCAGACTCACTAACAGGTGTAATAAGCATCTTGACTGACATTATATGGAGGTTTACAGGAAATTTTTTGGCACCAGATATTGTTTGCAGGATAATCCGATACCTTCAGGTAAGTGGTTTTTAAACCTTTTCGGAAAGGTTGGAAATGCTATTACTGTGCTGTAATGGTATAGAGGTTAACAGGAATTCCATAGTTCCCTTGACAAGCTGTGACAATATAGGGGGTCATTTACTAAGGGCCCGATTCGCGTTTTCCCGACGTGTTACCCGAATATTTCCGATTTGCACCGATTGTACCTGAATTGCCCCGGGATTTTGGCGCACGCGATCGGATTGTGGCGCATCGGCGCCGGCATGGACACGACGGAAATCGGGGGCGTGGCCGAGCGAAAGCCCGACGGATTCGGAAAAACCGCCGCATTTTTTTAAAAAATTGTGTCGCGAAAATTTCACTCACCTTCATCCAGGATAGGCCGATGTATTTCGAGGCATTCCAGCGGACTTCAGCGCAGCAGCGCCACCTGGTGGACGGCGGAGGAACTACCATCATAAATCCCGGCCGGACCCGAATCCAGCGCAGAGAATGCGCCACTGGATCGCGAATGGGCCGGGTAAGTAAATCTGCCACATAGTGTCAAAGGGAAATTTACAACATAAAAATCTAATCTCTTAACATAATTTTATCTATCAAGGTAAGCTAAACTCATTAAAAGAAAGATTCAGTATAGCTGTTTCTTTAATGTATAGGAGTCCAGTGGGTGGCATCCAGGGTTGGACTAGTCCACTGGTTTATCGGTAAAATCAATGGTGAACCCCGACACCTTATGATTCCACCTCTTTTCACTGCTGACTCCACACCCTACTGTATAGGCCAGGACCTCAAATCTATCATGCGCCACAATTAATGAATCTGTGGCATCTTTCAAACTGCACAGGCAAACTGCCGTTTGCACTGTCTTTAAAAAAAACAGTGGGCCACTGTGTTTTCATTGCATTTTTAAACACATTTCATACTCAACTGGAAAAAAATACAACTCAAAATACATATGTATTTATACCATAATTAATACTGATGTGTTTTGGGATGCATTTTGGCTGATGCATTTGCACTGCCTTTCAAAACACTTTGGGGCTTATTTACTAAGCGTCTGCTGAACACACTTTTGTCGGATTTTGGAAATGTTGGGGATTGACACCATTGTGACACCTATTTAGAAAGGGATTGTGTTGCATGCGATTGAATTTTGGCGCAATCGCGCTGGCTTGCGTGCGACAGAAATCTGGGGCATGCCGTTGGCTGATCCGATTAAAATTGTGTTACAAAACAATGTGCTTACATGCACCAGGAAGAGGAAGGTGAACTCCGGCAGACCTGATCAGGGAAGCGACACATGCAGGAAATCAGGTGCACGATCTAAGTGAATCGTGGCACAATACATTCCAATCAGACATTCTGGACTTGGGACCGTGCCAGGGACTGGTAAGTAAATGTGCCCCATTGGGTCACATTTACTAAAGGCCCTGCATCAGTTTTCTGTAGGACTTTGCAAGTTCTTTCTAGTGAAAATTGCTTGCAAATGTATTTAGTAAGTGTATGCACGAGACTCATTTGTGTTGCGACTGCGCTATACCCATGTAGCAGTAGGTGGGCCAATTTCACTAGTTGACAACAGTCCCTCCAGGCTGACCCTGTTGGTAACACTGGTATCAGGTAACCTTCTTTGTGTGAACTCTCTCCTTAGCATAAAAAGTGAAGGAATTTAATTGGAAGTTGTTCAAAATATTTTCCCATAACTATGAATCTACTTAAAAAAATGAAAAAACAGCAGCACAGTCTATCCAATATGCAGAGATAGAGATCCGGGTGCTATCCTGGTACTCTTACCAGTCGAGTCCAAATGTAGACAACAGAAAATGGCAGCACTCCATTTATGTGAAAAAAAAGGGTGTTTATTCCATCCTATGCAAAGTTTCAGCTGTATCCCAGCCTTTGTCAAGCATCATGTGTGGTGTTACAAACAAGCATATAAACGCACAGGCCAGTGACATCATCAGTGGGCCATTAACATATTTGTGCAAAAATATCAAGAATCACTTAGAGAAGTATATACATACAGATATCCAAACACATCAAAGTTACATAATAACAGTTGTATGTACATCAAAAGACATAAATAGTGAAAAAGTGCAAGGACTTGTCTAGATATTAATTAATGTATGCAATCACCTGTGTGATGAGGGATGTAGGATACCCTCCTGACCAACCAAGAGTCGCAAGAGCGATTAGCATCAGATGAACGTGACTAGCACATGTCAGTGTTATCGTGAAGAGCCATGTAAACAATAGACGCGTGTGCCAGAATACACAGGGCTTTTTTGATAGGGTTCCGCTATTGAGGAGAGGTTTGTCCCTTGCGATCAGTCGGTAATCCCTTCTGACTACAGGGTGACTTACCCCACGGTTGTGTCACACCCACGTCTGTGGGTCGGACTCATTGTGACTCATCTTTTTGCGGTCTCCTATTTTTCTTTTCACTCATATACCTAGCCCATATTTTGTGACTACCTGGTTTTCTTTTTTAGGTGTCATAATTGACACCGTCTTAGGCCATAGACACCAGTGTTAACACGTATATCTACACTTTTGTTTGGTATATCAGCCTTCCGAATCTTCTCTCCCTACTTCAGTCCGTTATCTTTAGGTCTGATCTCATCTATTATTGACCTCATCTAAGATGGTTGCTTTGTTCTGAATTTAACTTGTGCGCATGCGCCATATATGTGTCGCAGCTTGGACACATGATGCCGCACCCTCAGTTACATCCTTTGGTGCGCATGCGCCATTTATTTGTGGGCGCGCCATTTATCTGGGCGCATGCGCCGTGTATTCTGGTGCACGCGTCTATTGTTTACATGGCTCTTCACGATAACACTGACATGTGCTAGTCACGTTCATCTGACGCTAATCGCTCTTGCTACTCTTGGTTGGTCAGGAGGGTATCCTACATCCCTCATCACACAGGTGATTGCATACATTAATTAATATCTAGACAAGTCCTTGCACTTTTTCACTATTTATGTCTTTTGATGTACATACAACTGTTATTATGTAACTTTGATGTGTTTGGATATCTGTATGTATATACTTCTCTAAGTGATTCTTGATATTTTTGCACGAATATGTTAATGACCCACTGATGATGGCACTGGCCTGTGCCTTTATATGCTTGTTTGTAACACCTCACATGATGCTTGACAAAGGCTGGGATACAGCTGAAACGTTGCATAGGATGGAATAAACACCCTTTTTTTCACATAAATGGAGTGCTGCCATTTTCTGTTGTCTATGAATCTACTTAGCTACTCATGCCATATAAAATTCTGCTGTCAGGTTCCCTTTAAATAAGAAAATGTTTATAAATAGTTGTATATTTTGTTGCTCTATATAGTGTTATAATTCACATCAGTATCTGTCCTCATTGAGGCTTACATTTTAATCTCTCCATCTCAAACACATACACAATAGGGCCAACTAGAATGGCCTTTATAACTAGCAACAGAGAAAATGACCATTGCAATTAGATTGGCTTTGTTGACGCCATACAAAGATTTCTGACAGGTTTAAAATGAACTACTGAAAATGATGTTTGATTTCTCTATTCTACAGTTTAATTATCTTTAGATCACAGAAAGAGAAAAATCAGAACATTTTCTCTGTCATATTTTATTTTTGAATCGTAAATGGATGAAAGGTATCAGTGTGATGATGATAGAAATCTCTCCAGACTAAAGGCTCTATCTAGTACAAATTCTGGTGTTCCTTTTGCAGAAAAGAGAATGTACCAAAGCTTTTTTACACTATAAATTATAAACATAGGGAAGCTGACATCCTCAAAAGTATTCACTGCAAGTTTCATTCATACAATTGATTTAGATTGTATTTAATTTGTAAGTATTTTCAGGTCGAAATTTGCCTTAAAGTGTAACCGTCATTTTAAAAAACTTTTGATATGTTGCAGGGCGGGTCATTTTAAGCCATTTTGCCAAATCTTGTTCTTTCCTCTTGTATTCAGCAGCCTTCCCCTGTTGTTAGTGACTCCTCAGATAGCTGAGCTGAGCTCAGATAGCTCAGATAGGTAGAGACACACCCACCTGTCCGCTCTGCGCTCACAGCTGATAACCTCAGAGCCCACAGCTCCAGCACTGTCATGTGCAGAGAGAAGCCCTAACTAATGTATTAAACTCCTACACAAATAATCCACACAGACACAAACTGCAGAGCGATTACAGCCCTCCCCCCATCACCTCACACTCCACAGCAGGAAATGGCAGGAGAGACTCTCCAAGCTGTCCCATCATGTGCTTTGCTGAAGTCTTACTTAGATATGTAGAGAGATAGGATATACATAGATAAATAGATAGATAGATAGATAGATAGATAGATGTAAAAGGCAGTGAAAAACGGGTGTATCTTTATTCCATAAATGCAACGTTTCGGTGTGATTGCACACCTTTTTCAAGCATAAAGTGACAAGTACATATCCAGGTATGTAAGGACCAATCTACACTCTGATTGGTCAGACACATAATGACAAAAATTCATATACAGTGTAAAAAATGAATATATAACGTGCAATAGTGGGATTATGAAGATAAATAAATACCTTTACAAAGTGCATTGTAATTCTCAATAGTATACAAATAAAGTGACATAGTGCAAAATGTAGAGAGTAAAATCCGCCCGTTGGCTCGAGAATCCTGCCCACGTCTCCTCTTGTTCATTGAAAAATCCGTCAATTCTGGGATCACCTGTACTGGCGCGCTGTTGTTCTCCGTTGGCCGGACATGAGCGAGGCAACCTCCGTGAAACCGGAAGTGCTAGAAGGAGGAGTGTATCCCAGAGGTGGTGCTCTGCACGCATGCGCTGTCCACTCGTGGAGATGACGGCAGCCATTTTGGATAGGGGCATAACCTGTTCAAAGTCTTATCTACACTGCATGCGAGAGGGTAAGTATAAAAATACATAGAAGGGCACAGGTGATTCGGGCTGGTCACGTGAGTCCCTCATGTCAGAAGGGCTCACTTTTAACCTGGAGCCACCCATTTACCAACATGTCAATCTCCCAACCGACAGGTGCGGCACCATGCCCTGGTACCTGTAGTCGCCCGAGTGGACACTAGTCCCACCTCTGCACATGTAGAATATGGCCAGACTTATCGGAACAAGTTACGTGAAAAATTGTGGTGTAGATGATGCTGGAGACGTGGATCTTAGGGGGTCCGTTCGATGGGGGTAACAGAGTCATATTTGATTTCTACAAAAAAAGGAGAATATTAGTATAACTGGATTTGCGTGATTACACGCAAGAGCAATGAGAAGAGAACCACAGGCATCAGGTTAAACACAAATAATTCCGAAAAATACCCATCTCTTTAGATGACACTTGTGATATTATTTTCAATATTTAGACCATATGGCTGAAGAATATTCAGCCAATGGATCCATTTAAGTTTGCATTTCCTCAAAAGCATGGTTCTGTCTCCTCCTCTTATTAACGGAGGTATGTGGTCTATCAGAATAAACCGTAGTTGGGATTCATTATGTCTTTGTTCATAAAAGTGACGGCTAACCGGAAGATCACGTCGTTTTTTTACGTATGGTATATCTGTGCTGCGAGATTCTCACTTTAAACTCATTTATTGTTTCGCCAATGTATTTCAGGCCACAGGGGCAAGTCAACATATAAATTACATATTCACTATTACAAGTGAGGTAATGATGTATCTTGTATGGCGTGTCTGCATGTGAGAACGTTTCGCCCTTCAACATCAGTGAACAATTGATACAAGATCTACAGGGGAAGCTCCCTGTACTTTGTGTTAAGGTCCTTAGAGGGCCTGTATCTGACTTTACTAAACGATCGCCAATATTTCTGGCTTGTCTACACTCACCAGCCACTTTATTAGGTACACCTATCCAACTGCTCGTTAACACTTAATTTCTAATTAGCCAATCACATGGCGGCAACTCAGTGCATTTAGGCATGTAGACATGGTCAAGACAATCTCCTGCAGTTCAAACCGAGCATCAGTACCGAGAAGAAAGGTGATTTGAGTGCCTTTGAACGTGGCATGGTGGTTGGTGCCAGAAGGGCTGGTATGAGTATTCCAGAAACTGTTGATCTACTGGGATTTTCACGCACAACCATCTCTAGGGTTTACAGAGAATGGTCCGAAAAAGAAAAAACATCCAGTGAGCGCAGTTCTGTGGGCGGAAATGCCTTGTTGATGCCAGAGGTCAGAGGAGAATGGGCAGACTGGTTCGAGCTGATAGAAAGGCAACAGTGACTCAAATCGCCACCCGTTACAACCAAGGTAGGCAGAAGAGCATCTCTGAACGCACAGTACGTCGAACTTTGAGGCAGATGGGCTACAGCAGCAGAAGACCACACCGGGTGTCACTCCTTTCAGCTAAGAACAGGAAACTGAGGCTACAATTTGCAAAAGCTCATCGAAATTGGACAGTAAAAGATTGGAAAAACGTTGCCTGGTCTGATGAGTCTCGATTTCTGCTGCAACATTCGGATGGTAGGGTCAGAATTGAAAGCATGGATCCATCCTGCCTTGTATCAATGGTTCAGGCTGGTGGTGGTGGTGTCATGGTGTGGGGAATATTTTCTTGGCACTCTTTGGGCCCCTTGGTATTGTTGCTGACCAAGTCCATCCCTTTATGACCACAATGTACCCAACATCTGATGGCTACTTTCAGCAGGATAATGCGCCATGTCATAAAGTTGGAATCATCTCAGACTGGTTTCTTGAACATGACAATGAGTTCACTGTACTCAAATGGCCTCCACAGTCACCAGATCTCAATCCAATAGAGCATCTTTGGGATGTGGTGGAACGGGAGATTTGCATCATGGATGTGCAGCCGACAAATCTGCGGCAACTGTGTGATGTCATCATGTCAATATGGACCAAAGTCTCTGAGGAATGCTTCCAGCACCATGTTGAATCTATGTCACGAAGAATTGAGGCAGTTCTGAAGGCAAAAGGGGGTCCAACCCGTTACTAGCATGGTGCACCTAATAAAGTGGCCGGTGAGTATATATGATACTAATGGAGGGTTCCTATATTCAGGCACTCCAGTGGGTTCTTTCGTTAGTACACCCCAATGTTTTTTAATATGGATGTGATTTGATCACTTTTATCCATAAAAGTAGAGATAAAAGGGATCCTTTTTGGGCCCTGTATTTTGGTTTTCGGTATAAGGAGATCCTTCCTCGAATATTCATTTACTAAATTTATGTTTTTGTTAATGATTTTCCTGGGGTAACCCCTCTGTGAAAATTTATCTGACATCATTTGTATATTTTTGTTACAGTCATCCGCATTACTGGAGTAGCTGGCTCAGGGGTAGCGAGTTGAGCATTGCGCGTGGGTGTGCGCTGTCATATTTAAGGAGAGTGTTCTTTTCGGTCGGTTTTACGAATAGGTTCTTCGATAGTCTACCATCAATAAGAGTGATTGAAACATCTAAGAATTGAATAGTATTCTCTGAATATACAACTGTGAATTTAATATCCTCTTCGATGGAGTTCAGGAACGTGTGAAAAGTCGTTAATTCGTCAAGGGTCCCTGTCCACAGGAGGAAGACATCGTCTATGTATCGCCACCACCTCAGAACTCATTCAAAGTGGTGGGACACGTAGACAAAGTCCTCCTCCAGCGACATCATCATGATGTTGGCATAGGAAGGGGCCATGTTGGCGCCCATGGCGACCCCTTTTAGCTGCGTGAAAAACTTGTTACCAAATAAAAAAGAATTGTTAAATAGAATTAACCGTAGCATGTCCAAGATGAAAGAGGAGGTCTGCATGGAGTAATTTGTCTTGGAAAGACATTTCTCAACTGCTCTTAACCCTCTGGTGTGATCAATGGATGTATAAATTGATAGTATGTCAAAAGAGACCAAAGTCAATTTGTGATGTCCTGTAGTATCGACTTCTTGTAGCTTGCCCAGGAAATCTGAGGTGTCCGGGATATATGATTTACTGTGTGATACGAACTCCCTCAAGATCATGTCAAGAAAAATGTGTGAAAAGATGGAATCTCTCCCAGACACTATTGGGTGGCCGGGGGGGGGGGGGGGTTGTATCGATTTGTGGCTCTTTGGGAGGACGTAAAACACCGGTGTTTTAGGGTGTGTAATGGTTAAGTATTTGTGCATATTTTCTGTTATGGTACCATCTGATAAGGCAATATCCAGATGATGTTTAATCTTACGCATTAAATCAAATTTCGGGTCACCAGGAATACGTTTATATATCATAGGATCATAACTCTGTCTGTGGATTTCAGCTATCTAGGACCTGATGTCCATGATTATGACGGCCCGCCTATGTTGGCTGGCTTGATGGTGATGTTGCCATCATGGACCAGGGCCTGGAGGTCAGAAATTTCAGCAGTAGTCCTGTTGGCATGTCTTAAGGTGACATCCTGTTTAAGGATGTCAATGTCACACTTAACAGCCTGAAAGAAAGTTTCCAATGCAGGTGTCTCTATTTGTGGTATAAAGTTACTCTTATTTGATAAACCAAAAGTTTTAGGATCTAACGCATTACAAGTTTCTGTTTCCCGTTTCGGGTTATTGTGAAACCAATATTTTAACTTAATATTGCGAAAAAATCTACACAAATCTAGATCTACCTGAAACCAATCTGTTCGTGTACATGGTGAAAAAGACAAGCCTTTTTGTAAAATAGACAGTTCATGGTCGTTAATCATACGTAAGGAGATATTTACCACGATTGCTTCATATTCTTGGTGGTGGTTCTCAGTGGTAGAGTCCGACTCTTTGGCATTTTTGTTCTCAGTCGACAGGCGTGTACGCTTATCGGTGATGATGCCACCAGCTGCACTGAAAACCCGCTCGGACAACACGCTAGCGGCAGGGCAGGCAAGAACCTCCAAGGCGTACAGCGCCAGTTCGTGCCACATGCCCAGCTTTGAAACCCAGTAGTTGTAGGGAGCTGTGTGATCATTTAGGACGATGGTATGGTCAGCTACGTACTCCCTCACCATCTTTCTGTAAAGATCAGCCCTACTCTGCCGAGACTGGGGACAGGTGACAGTGTCTTGCTGGGGTGACATAAAACTGGCAAAGGCCTTGTAAAGCATACCCCTGCCAGTGCTGGACAAGCTGCCTGGTCGCCTACTCTCCCTCGCTACTTGTCCCGCAGAAGTACGCCCTCTGCCGCTAGCGCTGTCAGAAGGGAAATACTGTTTCAGCTTGTGCACCAGGGCCTGCTGGTATTCATGCATTCTCACACTCCTTTCCTCTCCAGGGATGAGAGTGGAAAGATTTTGCTTGTACCGTGGGTCCAGGAGAGTGAATACCCAGTAATTGGTGCTGGAATAAATTCTTTGAACGCGAGGGTCACGGGATAGGCAGCTTAGCATGAAATCTGCCATATGCGCCAGAGTCCCAACGCGCAAGAATTCACTCCCCTCACTGGCCTGACTGTCCATTTCCTCCTCCTCCAACTCCTCCAACTCCTCTTCTTCTGCCCATACACGCTGAACAGTGAAGGACTGAACAGTGGTCCCCTCTTCTGTCTCGCCAACATTCTCCTCCTCTTCCTCCTCATCCTCCTCCACCTCCACCTCCTCCGATATGCGCTGAGAAACAGACCTAAGGGTGCTTTGGCTATCAACAAGGGAATCTTCTTCCCCCATCTCTTGTGACGAGCGCAAAGCTTCTGACTTCATGCTGAACAGAGAGTTTTTCAACAGGCCAGCAGCGGGATGGTGAGGCTGATGATGGCGGCATCACCACTGACCATCTGTGTTGACTCCTCAAAGTTACTCAGCACCTGACAGATATCAGACATCCACGTCCACTCCTCATTGTAGACTTGAGGAAGCTGACTGACCTGACTACCAGTTCTGGTGGAAGTTGACATCTGGCAGTCTACAATCGCTCTGCGCTGCTGGTAAACTCTGGATAACATGGTTAGTGTTGAATTCCACCTCGTGGGCACGTCGCACAACAGTCGGTGAGCGGGCAGTTGGAGGCGGCGCTGCGCTGCCCTGAGAGTGGCAGCATCTGTGCTGGACTTCCTGAAATGCACACAGATGCGGCGCACCTTCGTGAGCAAATCAGACAGATTGGGGTATGTCTTGAGGAAACGCTGAACTATCAGATTTAACACATGGGCCAGGCATGGCACATGTGTCAGTCTGCCGAGTTGCAGAGCTGCCACCAGGTTACGGCCGTTGTCACACACAACCATGCCTGGCTTCAGGTTCAGCGGTGCCAGCCACAGATCAGTCTGCGCCGTGATGCCCTGTAATAACTCTTGGGCGGTGTGCCTTTTATCGCCTAGGCTCAGCAGTTTGAGCACCGCCTGCTGTCGCTTAGCGATGGCACTGCTGCTGTGCCTAGAGCTACCGACTGATGGCTCCATGCCCGCGGATGGTAATTCAGAGGAGGAGGTGGAGGAGGGGTGGGAGGAGGAGGAGGCATAGTAGGCCTTTGAGACCTGGATCGAGGTAGGCCCCGCAATCCTCGGCGTCGGCAGTATATGACCAGCCCCAGGGTCAGACTCGGTCCCAGCCTCCACCAAGTTAACCCAATGTGCCCCAGACATAGAATTAATGGCCCCAGCCTGCCCCAGACATAGAATTAATGGCCCCAGCCAGCCCCAGACATAGAATTAATGGCCCCAGCCTGCCCGCCCCAGACATAGAATTAATGGGCCCAGCCTGCCCGCCCCAGGCAATAAAATGAATGCCGACAGACATAAAGTGAATGCCCCTAGCCTGCCCCAGAAATAGACTTATGTCCCCAGCCTGTCTTATTTATATAATGACTGCCCCACTCATACAATTAATGCCTCCACTCTATAATTTTTAAAAAATAACATAATACTCACCTCTTCTCCCTCTGAGTAGGTACCTTCCTGTCCTCAGTAGCTTGGTGTAGAGGCTCACCATAGTAAGGTCACTACTCCGCGCCTCTTATACCAAGCAAGCCGAGGAACTGTATGGTGTATGGTGACATTGTGTGTGTCAGCGCTCCTGCATGCTACACAGGTCGAGCAGTGACGTCAATTGCTTGCCCTGTGGAGCTGCGTGTATAGACAGACGCAGAAGCGTCTCCACTCCATCTGTGTGTGCTAATTAATAGTACCTGCATCGACTGTACTTGTATTGCAGGTACAATAGATTATTTGAGAAGCTGTAGGGAGGGAGTGTGGACCTACCCAAGCCGAACCGGCCCACGGGAAAGATATGACTAGGTTATAGATAGGATATACAGTATATGGATAGATAGATGGGATATACATAGATAGATATGACTAGATAATGGATATGGGATAAATAGATAGATATGATATAGATCGATATAGATATATGAGATCGATAGGATATACTCAGAAACTTCAGAATCAGGGCTCACTCCCATGTCTGTGTCCCTTCATTACAGTAAATCTCTGTCGCTTAGCTGCTGGTGATTTTGCAGGCACTAATCTGCTGCAATTCCTCAGTGTGTATCTCTGTTTTACAGAGACAGTTTTAGTATATTCCAACCAATGATGTTTTATGAAGTTACTTCTACATTGTGATAATCCTTTTTTGTCTACATTATTTATGAATTTTAAAAAATGTAATTAGTGGTTTGCACTTAAATTTAATTTTTTAAACCTTTGTATGAATACTTCTTTTGCTTACATTTTTAAGGTCGTCCTTCTCTATGCATCTACCTATGTGTTGGTGTCACTTAGTATTGACAGATATCATGCTATTGTCCATCCGATGAAATTCCTTCAAGGAGGTATGTAAGCTTTGAACTTTCATTCAAAAAGAAAGGTTTTTAGTGCACATTTATATTTATTGATCAAAATACTGGATTTCACATTAGGTATGTAAGTTGCTTTCTTCTTTAAAAAAGGAAACATCATAAATACTCTCTAACATAAATTACTAAGTGATTGCTAAAAATCATTGCCCAACTCACTGTATTTTTTAAGCTAAAAGCTATTATGAATTCATCATCTATGTTTTACTGAAAATTGAGTGGTGGAATATGTTTTGAACTGCTCTGTAGGGCAAAAAATATCATTCATCTTATAAATGAGAAAATCTGAGGTGATAACAATAATATCTATTAAGACTTCAGCTTCCTGTCAAGGTTTCTGCAGAAAAATGCTGTGATAACTAGCAGCAATGCCATATTAATTTAAACCCTGTATCATTCAGGTATATGAAAGACTTTCCTTTTACACATTTAATACCTACATTAAAAACCACTGTCAGGTCCTATCTTCTCTCAGAAATAATAGATAACAGTCCAGTGACTCTGATGGTAATGGCTAACATAGGCTTACTAGCCTATGAAATAAGAATTACCCATACGTTATCCATTGACATGTGAACAGTGTGGGCACAGTGACACTTTACCTACTCCTCAAGGAGTAAGAGTTCTCTTTACAGAGTGTTTGCTAATTAAGACCACCTTGCAAGCAAGTGGAGACTTATAGCCATTGATGCTCCATGGAAAATATGCAAGGAAACCAAGCCTCTTTTGATCCCTTGTAAGGCAGCCTCCTTACCTTCCAGAAGCCTAATTACATGATGTGGGTTTGAAAGCCAAACGTCAAGAGTTCTCCTTACAGAGAGTTTATGTGGGCTGCCTTACAAGGTAGCAAAAGAGGTGTGGTTTTCCTTGTCCCATCTATTTTGATGATGATACTTTATGGTGGATTAATCTTTTTATTCATGAGCTAGTTGGGTGTGAATTCACAATTTTTTGGGGATGATGTATGGTTATGCACCTGAAATAGTGGCTTATTGTGACATCTTCATTTTGCTATTCACACAGAGACATTTGTCCAAAAAAATGCAGATGTTTTTCAGTGCCTAAGCCCAATTTATTTTGTGACTGTGACATTTCAGGCGCAAAATAAACCACAGTTTCTCTCATCTACTACAGGTGTACCAAACCAATTACAGTTGGTGAGTATATACTAAAACTTAACTTTTAATAAATACCAATAAAAGTGTGAAAACACCTTATTAACAAAAAATATGATGAAAATGAAGACAAGAGGTAAGTTAACCATACAGCCAGGGGTGTATTCATGGATAGGCACCATGGGCATGGTGCCTACGGCAGCCGGGCGTGAGATGTGGTCCATGGGGGGGTATTTAAAAAAAATTGGGGTGCAGGCTGTGTGCCATGGGGGGATTTGAGGGGGCAAACTGTGTAGCATGGAGGGGATGTAGGGGGGCAAGCTGTGTGCCATGGAGGAAATGTGGGGTGCAGGCTATGTGTCTGGGGGGGGTGCAGGCTGTGTGACATGGGTTACAGGCTGTGTCCCATGGGGGATGTGGGGGTGCTGGCTGTGTGACATGGGGGATGTAGGGGTGCAGGCTGTGTAACATGGGGGGGGATGTGGGGGTGCGGCCGCTGCCTGCCATGGACAGAATGTGGGGGCAGGCTATGTGACATGGGGCAGTGGGGGTGCTGACGGAGATAGTTGAGGGCTGTACTTGCTGGATGGGACAACCCCTTTAATAGTGATGACTAACAATGTCACACACATGCACACACATGCTGCTTTACGTGTGATGAAGTATTTTGCCCAATGCATTTCAAAAGACAAGTGTGATTTATTGTACCTAATAACAGACCTCATAAAGACTGTCCAAATAAATAAACAACAATTATTGACAAAAATTATATATTTTATTAATTAATAATATACAGAAAATTACAAATGTATGATCACCATTCACCATGATTAAAAATCAACCCATAAAAACAATCCCTGATGGACAAAAAGGTGCATAGCCATTCCTAAAGTAGTGTTATTACAATACAGGTAAATAAATAGCCTGGAGGGCACTAAAAATAATATTACAAAAAAGCAAGTTCAGATGAATAAGTTAACGGTCACATCAAATAGTACTAATGAACCTCCATAAAATATGGTTTAATATCAATACTATTGCCCCTAATATTTCACTAGCTATAAAGATTGTATTCTAAATCCTGGTAGGTAAAGGCATCGTGAGATCACAGTCTGAAGCAGTATTTGATTTTAATGCTTACAGTGCATAATTAGAGAGAGTCCTCCTGGGTTCTGCAATGATTTCTTCTCGTAATGTGCTGAGGGTTAGGGGCAGTGGCGTTAGCTTGACGACTTCAATCAGGGGCGTAAGCACTGAGAATGGCTTGGGCAGCATCAACACTAAATACGGCCCTGCATATAGCCACTTCTGTGAAGCAAATGCTTTAAACAATAACATTTCCAATTGCTAAACAAACGATTATGATTGTGGCCAGTAAACATATTTGAAAAGTGACCAAAATACCAAAAATACCATAAATACCACATACCTGTCAATACCAGATGTAAATTGTTCTTCTATTTTTTGACGATTGGGTTTTTACGATCTATAGCAGTGGTGGCTAACCTATGGCACTGGTGCCAGAGGTGGCACTCAGAGCCCTTTCTGTGGGCACCTAGGCCATCACCAGAGAGTACTCCAGGTATCTTTCTCAGACAGCCCAGGACTTGCTGTGCACAGAGCTATTTTATAGTGACAGCGCTACCTGGGACTACTGGAGGAGTGGGAAGGTGTGGACAGATCTGGATTATCATTGTAGCTCCTGCTCCAGCCCTGACAATTCTTCCTGTTTACGGGACCCTGGAGGGAAGGTACAATAATCATCCAAATTTCTTCTATTTACTGCTTTATTGGTGTCCTCAGGTGCTGGTATCAATGAAAGCTGTGACAGAGAAGCGAGTATAAATCACTAATTAAATTTCTGTGTTGGCAATTTGTGATAAATAAGTTCGTCTTGGTTGTAGTTTGGGCACTCGGTCTCTAAAAGGTTCGCCATCACTGATCTATAGGAACGGAAAGTAAGATACCTACTCTTTAGTAGAATGAGGTAGAAAGAAGGTGGTAAGAAAAGCAGAGATAGAGACAGGTAAAGCAAATAGAGGTTAGACAGTGAAGCTGCTTATGTATATAGGGGATACCATGGGTCTACGGTGCCCTAATCCCTATTAAGCCCTCATAAAGCAGGATAGAGTCCTAAATATACCCTAATAGCCTTCACTAGAAGCCACAGTCCTAACCTGCTACCAACCTGATCAGAATATATCCCTAATAATTCCATCAAATGGAAAGATTCTTGTGTAAGATCAATACATGAGAATCTGTGTTTCCAAGGATTTTATAGATTTAGGTCAATGTATCCTTAATTAACCTTAGGACTGCAACTGCAAGTCAGGGATATTAGGGTAAATTAGGGATTCTTTTCTACTTTGTTACTACTTAAAATGATGTAGCACCGTAGACCTGGGGTATTCCGTTTATAAATAAGCAGCTTTACTGTCTAACCTCTATTTGCTGTACCTTTCTACCTAATCCTAATTAATAGTAGGCATCTTACTTTCAGTTAGTTTCATTGACAGGTATAAGGTATTCTTGATGTTGGTCACTTATTATGTATGTTTACTGGTTGCAATCATAGTCATGATTCATTGTTTAAAGAATTTGCTTTACAATAGTGATATATGGTTAATCTACCTCTGGTCTCATTTTAACAAATTTTTGTTTTTGATGTATTTTCACCCTTTTAGTGGTATTTATTAAAATTATAATTAACTTCTTGAAAACAGAAGACAAGATAAATCTTGTTAATTAACCAGCTATTAAGGCATTTAAATTTAGACAATTTATATCGCCATGCAGTAAAAGTGTCACTCTGTGTAAAACGCAAGGTGATAGAACAGTGGCGAAAGCTGTCACAGATGGCTAATCATCAGGGTCATTACACCCAAGACATCTCACAGCTGCCCTCGCACAGGGATTGCTGTGATTGGTCAATCTGACTGACCAATCATAGCAAAAATGTTAAAAGAAAGTATCTTGTCTCAGCAAGTCTGATCTCCTCATTCCTACAAGGAGATCAGAGCTGTTGGAAGTGATTTGTGCCCATCATAATTAAAACTCATCAAAAACACAGGATCGAGATCAATGGTTGAGCAGAAGGTCAGGGCTGGCAGCAGAGGAGCAAGGTCAGGAACGAAACAGGGGTTGCAACAGGAGTTCACCAAACAATTGCAGGGCATAGGGGACAAGCGTTTTTAATGGCACGAGGCACAAAGATCCAGCAGGGGTCAAATGAAGAGGCTGAATACTTAACAGTTCAGGCGGCCGGAAGCACCAATTAGCTGCGAGTTGGCCCTGTAAATCTCGCAGAGCTGGTGCACACTAAGAGGCAGGGACGCAAGCGCCGGACCGCAGGAGCCATGGAGAGGTGAGTGAGACTGCTTGCGTGGAGGGGCACATAGAGGAGCACGGGTGCATCTGTGACCCGTGGCATGGGTCTCAGGGGCACCCGTGACATTACCACCCCCCTTTGGACTCCCCCTCTTCTTGGTCAGAAGAAACCTCTGAAGAAGACCACGGTCCAAGATATTGTACTCAGGCTTCCGAAACCTCTCCGCAGGCCTAAACACCTTCCCATCAACAAGGTAAAACCGCTTTCCTCTCACCATCTTCATGTCCAGGACCTCTTTTACCTCAAAGATGTTGGAGTTAGTCTAAGGAGCAGGAGGAGGAACTTGCTGGGAAAAATAGTTCAGGACTGGCTTCAGAAGGGAGACATGGAAAGATTTGAGATGTGCATGCTTCAGTACCTCAAAAGAAGCCAAGAAGCGAGGACTGAGTTTGTAGTTGGGAATCTTCAGCCAGATGTATCTGGAAGACAGCCACACTTTATTACCTGTTGAAAAAATTGGAGGAGGGCTTAGTTTCTTATCTGTTTGGTAGTTTCTTATCTTGGTGCGGGCGGGCGCCGGAAGTAGAGACTTATGTGTCTGCTTACAGTCAGATTTGAGATCTCGAATCAAATCTTCTACCGCAGGAACATCTGAAGAAACAGACAGGGGCAGAGATGGGCATGGGATTCATCCATAGACAATAAAGAAGGGTGCAACCCTAGTAGATTCAAAGTCCAGGGAATTATATGAGAACTCTGCCCAAGATAGGAGAGTAGACCAATTGTCTTAAAGAGCGGAGACAAAGTGCCGTGGGTAGCAGCCAGAGTCTGATTGACACTCTCCATAAGATTGTAGATGATATGCAGAAAAAAAATTCACCTTTACTTGTAGTTGGTTGAACTTGAAAATAAACTGGACCCCACGGTCTGAGACGATGTGCGGAGGAAGTCCATGAATCTGGAAGATGTGGAAGAAGAATAGGCTGGCAAGGCGTGGAGATATAACGTAGACCACATATCGATTCAGTATACTTCTTTATATATATATAAATATATATATATGTATGTATATATATATATATATATATATATACATACATGTAACAGACATAAGGCATAAGTACTTCCTCAATCTTCGGCTAGATATGCCGTAGTCCATGAATAAAGTCCACACTGTAGAGATCCATGGCTTCCACTGAGACGCCGAACGCCCGGTTTGCCCTAGGACATATATTTGTGGTGCTGACGCAGACCAGGCAGAGGAACAAAGTGGGACATCTTGGAGAACCAATCTGTTACCACCCAGTTGACTGTATTACCAGAAGAAGGTGAAAGATCCACAATAAAGTCCATGGCCATGTGGGAGCACGGGTAACTGGGTATTGGCAATGGCAGGAGTAGACCAGCAGGCTTGAGATGTGATGACTTGTTTCGGGCACAGGAAGTGCATAAGCTCAAGTCTTGTACATCCTTGACTAGGCCTGTCCACCAGTAGAAACAAGAAATGAGGGCAACTGAGCATTGGACCCCAGTGTGCCCAGCCACACGAGAGCAATGTCCCCAAGTTAGTATTCTCTTCCGTCTTGCCAGGAGGAAGTGAGGAAGCTGCTGTAGGTCCACAGGAGCAACAACCAGTCGTTCCGGAGGAACAATATATCAAGGAGCCGTTTCTTCCCCAACAACATAAGAGGCACGAGAGAGGGCATCAGCTTTGACTTTCTTCTCGGCTGGACGAAAGTGAATCAAGAAATTGAAATGGGAAAAGAAGAGGGACCAGCGAGCCTGTCGAGGATTGAGGCACTGAGCAGTCTGGAGATATAGGAGACTCTTGTGGTTGGTGTAGACACAGACCGGATGACGAGCTCCTTCCGGGAGATAATGCCATTCTTCTAAAGCAAGCTTGATGGCAATAAACTCTGAATCACCTATGGAATAACTCCTCTCTGTGGCTGAGAAAGTGTTAGAGAAGAAGCCGCAGGTGAGGATTCAACCTTTGGGCCCTTTCTTGGTGAGATCCATCTGTAGTCCCTTGTCAGAGATAATGTTTCCTAGGAATGGAAGACTCTTCTTATAGCACTTCTTAGGCTTGGCATATATGCGATTGGCCCTTAGGCGCCTGAGTACTTGCTGCTCTTGGACCCGATGGGACTCCAGGTCCATGGAGAACACCAGAATATCATCAAGATAGACCATGACACAGGTATACAGTAAGTCTCTGAAAATGTCATTGACAAACTCCTGGAACACAGCTGGTGCATTACCGAGTCCAAATGGCATAACAAGGTACTCAAAGTGCCCATCTTGAATACCTTCATGGATGCAGATGAGGTTATCGTTCCCCCGCACATCTAGCTTGGTGAAAATCTTGGCACCACATAGACGATCAAAAAGTTCAGTGATCAGAGGTAGTGGGTAGCGATTTTTCACCGTATCTTTATTGAGGTCACGGTAATCGATGCATAGATGAAGGGAGCCATCCTTCTTGGCCACAAATAAGAATACAGCACTTTCAGGGGAAGAAGACTTGCGTATAAAGCCCTTTTGCAGATTCTCCTTCACATAGGCTGACATAGCCGTGGTTTCAGGTACAGATAGGGGATACACTCAACTCCATGGTGGAGATGTGCTCGGCATCAAGTCTACTGGGCATTCATAGGGCTGATAGGGCGGCAGATTCTCTGCTTGCTTTTCAGAAAAGACATCAGCAAAGTCTATATATAAAGCAGGGAGACCCACTAGTGGCTTGGTGGACACCGGAGAGACCGTGGTTGATACATGATGAGGGACCACCAAACAGCAAGACTGGTACCCCGGTCCTCAGCGAAGAACCTCTCCGGTATGCCAATTGAGCACAGCAGCATGTCATTGCAACCACGGGAGAGCCACTAGAACAGAAGACGTGGATCAGGGTAAAACATAGAAACACAGTCTCTCTTTATGCAAGGCTCCGTCTTGCAGGCATTGGGGCTCGGAGCGATACTGGACCGAGTAGCAGAGGATCTGCCTACTGACGGAAGAAATGACCAGCGGCTTTTCTAGACGAACCACAGGAAAATGATGCTAGGAGACCCAGGCAGCATCCACACAGTTCCCTGTAGAGCTGGAATCTAGGAAGGCTGAAGCTTGAACCAGCCCACTAGCTGTTACCAGGTCTTTCCTGTCCCAGAGGGGAGTAGCCCTTGCCAGGGCTTTCCCGGAAAGGAGGGTGATGATGTAACCCACTTTAGACTGTTCTGTGATGAACTGCAGAGGTATTAGTTCAATGTGCAAGGAAGGTAGAGAAACAAGAGTTGCAGGAGGGACTCCGGGAACTTGACGCTGCTGCTTAGCAGCCAACAATTGCTGCAACATGGAAGTGTTGAGTTTCTGACCTTGCACAGCAATCTGTTGGGACTGCTGGGCTATGATGGTGGTTAGATCAGCCAGTTCAGGTAGCAGAGCCTTGGTGGGATCCATGGCTGAATCTGTCAGGCTTCAGGGGTAGTGGACGCACTGTACGACAGCAAGTGATGACGTAAGGTGACACCTGGGACCAGAGTCTAAGTGCCACCCAGTTTTCACCAGAGCCCGTCGCAAAGTGGGTGCTGCAGCAGTATACAACCAGGTCACTCCACAGGTGCAACTTTGCTTGCAGTGGTGCCCAAGGTGAGGTACAGAGTTGTGAAGCAGGAAGCACGGGATCGAGGTCAAAGGTCTGGTAGCAGAGGAGCCTAGTCAGGAATGGAACCAGGGTCACAACAGGAATTCACCAAACATTCGCAGGGCATAGAGAACAAGCTTTTTCAATGGCATGAGACACAAAGATCCGGCAGGGGTTAAAGGAAGAAGCTGCCTACTTAAAAGTTCAGGTGGCTGGCAGCACCAATTAGCACCATGATGGCACTTTAAATTTCGCAGAGCCGGTGTGCGCACGCACTAGGAGGCGAGGGCGCGTCCCGGACTGCAAGAGCTGCGCTGGATTGTGGAGAGGTGAGTGAGACTGCTGGTGTGGAGGGTCACACAGAGGAGCAGGGGTGCGCCTGCGACCTGAGACATGGGTCACAGGGGCACCTGTGACAGTGGCTCTGTCCTTAAGCTGAAAAAGGCCTCTGTCCTTAAAGGAAACCTACCATTTGATTTGATGCATTATGAAGCAAACATACCTTGAGAATGCTGTAGGTACACTGATGCTGGGTCATATCTTGTTTAATCCCTGTGCTGAGTGGTTTTGCTGATAAAACATTATGATAATGAAGCTCTGTCTCTTCTATGGTTGGTTCAGCACTTCTCCTAGCACATGAGTTTTTCAATGCAGGAGAGGATGATGATGCCTGAAGGCAGAATAATCAATTGCTACACCATTCCACAGCTGCTGTGTAGGAGTGATCCAGCTCAAGTTGATTAGTCATGTCTTGACTAACCTCCATTTGTAATTACAAGCTTTGTGTTATGTGTTTATCTAGGCAGCCAGCCTGACCCAGCTTTCCCAAGGTCCTGATTGTTATAATTGTTTTTTCAGCAAAATCACTCAGCTTTTGAGTGATATGATCCTGCAGCTGCAGCAGTCTCAAGGTATGTTTGCTTCATAATGCATCAAATGAAATGGTAGGTTTCCTTTAAGGTGTTTTGTATATACTCACACATTTGTAATTGGTTTTCTACTCTCCCTGGTGTAGTTGGTTGGGAGTCTACACTATCTACATTTATTCTATTTCTGTTAATCAGGCATACCAGCACAAAACAGCACTCTACAAAATTAAAGGTTGTTTTTAAATAAAAATATATATATAAACAAGTACCGATTTGTATAAATGAAAGTATTTACTAGAATCTACAGACACACAAACAACACACCTATGTCCTAAAATGTTTTTGTTAAATAAAAATATATATGACATTACCCACACAGTCCAGTTTGATAATGTTATTTTCTTTTAATTTTATTTTATTTTGCCCAAATATTTTTTTTAATTTTCAGTTTCTTATATGAACAATAATAGGTTGTTTGAGATTTTTTAAATTATAGAGAATGCGCCTGCACAGTTGCGTTTCCAATACAACTTACGAAAGATTTTCATGCATAATTGAGACACAAAACATCACAATATCTTACTCACAAAATCCAAAAAATGCTTAATCCCGTTTTGTGTATTTAACATCTCCTAAAATATGCTATCTTATTTTTTTCCAATAGAGAGACAAGCTAAAGTTCTTATTGTAGTGGCATGGACTCTTGCATTCTTATTTTCAATTCCAACTTTGATCATATTTGGAAAATATCAACTTGCTAATGGAGAAATTCAGTGTTGGGCTCTTTGGCCTGATGAATCGTACTGGAAACCATACATGACAATAGTATCATTATTGGTTTACTTCATTCCACTGATCATTATTAGGTAAGTTTTTAATTACAAAATTTAATCTTGTAGAGCACGACATTATATATTATAAAAGCAAAAAGTTTGAAAGTGTATTGTAAGCCATAGTTACAAGTATGAAATTTGTATATGTCTTATGTATTTAAAGCACTTAGTATTAGGATTAACCAGCTTCATACTTAGTGAATAAGTTAAAACAGTGCAGCATGGGACACTTTATAAGCAATTTATAGAGTCGGCATTATAATTCCATGTATGTATAGGTGTTGTGTCAGATGCTGCTACATGAAAAGAGAGACATTACTGCACGGGTGCCAACCATTGTGAGATGCAATATAGGTAAGTCATAATGCTAGTTGCTTCCATGGGGAAGTCTATCAATGTTTAAAGGGCTGTGAAAAGTATAAAACACAGCTGTAATAAAGACCACTGGAAATCTGGTTAAGAAGTAAGCAGAGTGATACCATGGTATAAAGTGCAACAAAAGTGCCACATAGCAGCCTTGTTTCAAAATAAGGGTGAAAAAGAGGGAGTAAAACTCTTCCATGTAAGTGACATCTTCAATGTCCTTATTCTTCTACAAACAGCCACCCATACAACTGACCAAGGCTGACAGGCTGCATACCAAAGGATTACGCGTACTATAAACATTTAATTTTTTTTGTGATATTTAAAGCAGTTTCCATGTTTGTTGGGAAATTAGCAGTATGGTAAAAATTTAAACAGAGCTCCAGATTTCACCAGCTAGAGCAATAGTAACTACTTTAGAAACTAGGCAAATAGGGTGAATGAGAGGTAACTGGATGGATTTTTGAGCAACCATATATGAAACATTCAGACTACAGTGCCCAGATCTGTGCCAGAAAGGTCTAAGCTTATCTTTATTGCACAGACCTTAGATGACTTCTTACCCTGATCACTTCACAGCTCTATTTATCGTGCCATTATAAAAGTGATGATATAATAATGAGGTTGCTTTGCCTCTGTCACAAATGAACAACCATCATAGACTAGTAACACTAATTACTAATTTGACATAGTACAAGAAGTACTTGTCGCCTTACGTGGTATAAACATGGTACACCAAATGATAAATAAAAATCTCAGAAAGTTAACAATAAAAGTCTTCAATTTGAAAAATCGGTATAATTACTAATGCTTTGTGAATGTGGTTAGGGAGATGAGCCCAAGAAGAACTTCTCTGCAACAAATTTGAAATTTAACCAAACAAAATACAGGTAAACTTAACCCCTTAAGGATGCAGCCATTTTGTAGCTTAAGGCTCAGTCCCATATTTTGGATTCTGACCTTCATCTCTTTATAAGGTTATCACTTTTGAACACTGTTACTTATCTAAACGATTTTGAGACTTACAAAAAAAAAAGAATTTTTTGAAAAATTTTCGAAATTCAAAATCATCGCTTTTCAAGGCAGATAGATTTACCACCTAAATAACTTGCCGAATAACATTTTCCCATATGTCTACTTTATATTTTCATAATTTTTGAAATGTCTGGATAATTTATTTTGACGTCATGTGGCTAACAAATCGAATAGCGATTTTCCGTATTTTCAGAATTGACTATTTTGGGGATAAATACTGTTTGAAATTAAATTTTACATATTTAGCATTAAAACTCCCCTATATAGACAACCCATTTTCAAATCTGCACCCCTCAAGCTATCAGAAACAGCTTTTATGAAGATTGTTAACCCCTTGAGATCTTCATAGTAATGGAGGTGAAATTTAGAATGGTCAAATTGTGCCGGTTATAAGTTCATTTAGCCCTAAAATGTACACATTTCCAAAAGATCATGAAACCAGTTAATGGACAATGTTGGTACCATATGTCAAAAACAAGCATTTCAGTGCAAACAAACAGAGTGACATGTTAAAGGTACCGACTCAATATATAGTTTTTGAAAAAATATCAAATATCTTTATTTAAATTCATACTACAGACAAGTTAAAAACATTTAAAAGCACCAACATGTGCAAATTCATGTCCTTATGTAATCAGTCAAATATGTGCAAAATGATGCAAGGATTACAATAGCAGCCATGTAGATATGTGCAAAGAATAAGCAGTGGTTGCTGTAAAACCCTCTCCCCTGTAATGCCCGAACGATACAATTAATTTCCTAGTATAATATAAAGCATAAATAAATACAATCAAAGCTCTATATGCTGTGAAATGGCTAAATAAATGAAAAGATATCACCGGGATAACAGGAGGGGGGGGGGCTGGCTCGGGAGCTTTGATTACATAGGACATGAATTTGCACATGTTGGTGCTTTTAAATGTTTTTAACTTGTCTGTAGTATGAATTTAAATAAAGATATTTGATATTTTCTAAAAAACTATATATTGAGTCGGTACCTTTAACATGTCACTCTGTTTCTTTGCACTGAAACATTTCCAAAGGATAAAAAGAGAAAACACCATACAATTTGTTATAAAATTTCTCCCGAGTGCAGAGACCCCCCACATGTGGCCGTTACTTTTTTTATGGGGGCACAGCGAGGCGCAGAAGGGAAGGAGTGCCCTGCAGCTGCCAGGATTTTAGTTTCCTCATTGGCCCCTTTTGAAGGCTATAAAATTTTCGCTTTTTCATTATTGGGGCCATGTGACAACATTTTTTTTGCGGGATGAGATGCTTTTTCCAGTTTTACCATTTTGGGTTTGTTATTCCCGATTGTTGTAAATTTAGGAACTTTTTTTTGAGGTCACAAGCAGAAAAGCATCAATTCTGTACTGGATCTTTTACTTTTTTTTTTCCGTGATCACCGTATAGCCTAATAATCATGTCATCTTTATTTTATGGGTCGATACGATTACGGGGATACCAGACATGAATATTTTTTCTTATGTTTTACTAAATTTGCCAAATAAAACCCTAATGTGTTGGAAAATCTATCATTTGTGCATCGCCGTCTTCCAAGTGTCATAACATTGTTACGTTTTTGGTTACAGAGCTGGTTGATGGCTTGTTTTTTGTGGGACATGTTGTACTTTGCAACAGTATCATTCTGGAGTACATATGTTTTGGCGCGGGGGCGTCGATCATGGGGGAAAAACCCCCGGAAGGCAGGTTAAATGCTGCGGTCGCATAAATTGCATGTTCCCAGCAGAGGCTTTGGAATCAAATTGTTAAATTGGCCTTTTTCCTTTTGCTACAAACTTTTGCTAAAATTCCTCCATGATCTAAATTCTTAATGTTCATGAGTTGTATTAACATCATAGACTCATCCCCGGAGTACAAGACTAGTGTAATTTCTACAAATTATCTTCTATCTTCTTTAAGGGCAATTAAGTCACTTTAATTTACAAAGATGAGTCTTGCCATGTAACTATATCTATAAAGGGTCAAATTTCCTGTGGTACAAAAAAATGATCCTTTCCTCAATTAGTAGATGAGACTTATGTACTTTGACGTTCTGTACAATTGCAAAGATGAATAGAACAATCAGTTGGTTTGTTATATTGATTGTTGCCTTTCTCTTATTTCTAGTGGTAGTTGTAAACTGGACAAAAACCCTTCATTCAGCTTAATGGGATTTTGGCAATTTTGAGACTTAACACAATAGCACCTGAACTTTAAAGTTCCCCAACCTATCAACCTATGCATTGTTTAAAAAAATATATACCTGAGAAATGAAGGTTTGACCACAGCTTAGACTGTTCTTCCAATTATGTAAAGAAAATGACTTTAGATTTTCATTGCTATCTGAAATATTGTACTAAGTCAAACATGTAATCTAAAAAACTTATAAAATCTTGTTTTTTTTCAAATATTTGAAACATTTTATTTAAGCATATTTATTTTGTCAGGGTGTCAGACTAATTTTCACTGGGGATTAGCATTGTAAATTTGCATGTCTGAATGTCGTTTAGAACGCTATAAATGTAGTTACTTCTTAACAGTTACGAAAGTAACTACATTTATACAGTATTACCATTACAATCAGCCTTTGTGCCCCACAGTAGCGAATAGCCACAGTACCCCCACACTAGCCAATAGTGAAAGTGCCCCTACAATAGTAAACAGTCACACTGCCCACAGTAGCACATACTCACAGTGCTCCCATAATAGCCAATAGTCACAACGCCCCACAGTAAACAATTGTCACATTTCCTCCCATAAAAGACACAAACCCGTCTATCCTATAGGATTAAAACAAATAGTTGTTTTCATCATAACCACATAGGCTTCATGGCCCTATCAATGATGTTTATGCTATCATGACACAACATAAAATATAAAAATCAAACAGGTCTCACATGGTAATGGTGGTGAAAACCATCACACCGGGACATTACATTTTCCATGGGAACATAGTACAGGGCAAGGAGATCTCATACATAAATTCAGTAGAGTATATTGTATGTATATTGCTCCCACAATAGCCAATAGTCACAATGCCCCACAGTAAACGATTGTAATGTTTCCTCCAGTAAAAGACACAAATCTGTCAAGTCTTAAAGATTTTTTTTCATAACAAGTGATATTATTGGTCTCATGGCCCCCTTCAACATGTACAAAGTATCAGCCATCACACCATCCTGCTGAGTCATAAAGCCCCCAAATAAGCCAATAGGAACTGTGGTCTATTGTAGTCAATCACAGTGGCCCACAGTAGCCCAATGTAGCCAATAGACACAGTTCCCACCAGTATCCAAAAGTCACAGTACACTACAGGAGCCAAGTTACTTTAACACCACAGTTAACAGTGAAGAGGTGGGAAGTCACAGAAAGCAAGCAAAAATATATACGATGTATCTACAGACAGTAGGGTACAAGATAGGGTCCATAGGTTTGTTCTTAAGTTAAATTTGTATGTCAGTCGAAACTGTATATTTTATAATTGTAGTTCTAGACAAAAAAAAATTTTTCCCCTGTGAAAATTGGATTTTCAATTTTTTTTTGCTGTAATGGGACCAAGGATTATCAATAAAGCTTCATTACAGACACTTTATAGCTGATTATTCCAATCTAGGACTATATTAAAGCATCCAGAGCTTAATTAGAGGTCATAGGGGGCAGAGGGGTTAGTCTTAACTAGGGGTCGTCTGTAAGTCGGGTGTCCTTAAGTAGGAGATCGCCTGTATACTCAAAGTTAAAGAAATGATTAGTTAAATTTCATCAATATTTTTAATGCATTATAAGAATGATCCATCAGTTTGTATTATAGTAAATATATTATCACTTCAGGCAACCTAGGGTGAATGACCCAGGTCAGCATCTACAATTCAAACAATTTTTACCTTCTCCTCAAAAACAGCTGATTCAATCTCAAGCAATTGAGCAGCCAATACAAAAGTTCATATTGATTAGTATAGCACCCATGATAATTTATGTTGTATATAGTTTTTTATATTCACTTTACATATACCACATACAGCATTGATGATCAGCGTAAATAGCATGCAAACTGGGAACATGCATACATCCTTTTCTTAAACAAGTAACTTAAGGATAAAATATTCAGACAGAAATTATTTTAAAAAATCATTAACAATTCCGTTAAAAGGGTTTTCCAATGAAGACGAGCTAGGTCCTATCCACGGGATAGGGCCTGATTTGCTGATCAGTGGGGGTCTTAGTGGGAGTCTGACTGACCCCTCGCCGCTCCTCAGACCAATGGAGCAGAGGGCCAAGCATTACCGTTCTGCTCCATTTTATATGGGCTCCATCCTCTCCCAGAACTTCTAAAAACACACTCAAACATAGGAAAACACAAGGAGGCCTAGGACTCCCTGACTTCAAGGGCTACTTTTACGCCATGAATAATGGACTGGTTACATCACACAACAAAGCCATGGGTAAAATTAGAAGAACAACTTTCTCCTCTGACAGGTCTTCCTTGGTCCCCAAGTTCAACGTATCTAACATACCGTCTCAACACCTTCCCATTTATAACAGCACAAACTCTGAAAACAATATTCAAACCCCATGATACAAAACTATTAGAGAACAATGGCCCACTTACACCGATATCAGACAACCCAGACTTCCCACCTGGAAACAATCCTGATTTCCTTCAAACTTTCAGAGAACCCCAAAACCCCTAAGATTCATTTCCATGACAGAAACCTCCTCGTTAATGACACTGGAGACACTAAATAAAACTAGCCTCTGCACCCAAAAAACCCAATGGGAATATAAACAAGTATCAAGTTTTTACCATTAACATAAAAACAAACTAAATCTGCACAGAAACCTAACCCCGTTTGAAGAATTATGCCTGTCCCCAACACCAATCCCTCACACAATCTCCACGATTTATAACCTTCTACTAGATAAATGGGCAGACCTTCCCCTACAATTCATAAAAGCATGGGAAGAAGATCTGAAGATTTAACATCGGATAAATCACAGGAAACAAATTACAAAATCTTGTCAAGGTGGTATTGGGTACCAGCAAAACTCAATAAAATATACCCCACATGCCCTAACGAGTGCTGGAGATGGAAAGGAGCAGAGGGCATGATGAAACACATCTGGTGGGACTGTCCCGTAATACAACCTTTCTGGAAAAACATGTGTAAAATTACTACAGAACTAACAGGGTACAATATTGTGAATGATCTGTCTATCTTACTACTATCCATGTACACTGGAGAAATGGGAAACATTGTCCACACTCTACCAAACTTCAAGCTGACAGTGGCACGCACGTTGATCCCCAGATTATGGAAGACCACCAGAGTCCCTTATACCACAGACTGGTTCAAGGAAATTCTCCACCTACAAAAAATGGAAGACCTGACAACAGAAAACAAAAAAACCACGATAATTACCTAAAGATCTGGGCACCATGGATATCCTTTAAAGATTCTCCAACATATCGCAACACAGCAGAATAAATCCTTAAGCAGACTCCTCATTTTTGTACTACATTAGGTTGAACTAAATACTTGACCAGAAACCCACCCCCCTCCATACCTACATTCCACCTCGTCTATCCTCTCATCATCTCCTTCCTCATCTTCTATAATACTTCTGTTTCAACTTATCATTGTTTATGAAAGTTCACAAAGTTATGACTTAGACAAATTGTGATCAAGATATTGTAACTTACAATGTGAATGAATCATAAACCGTTAACCAATTTGTCAAATGTTAAATGATTTAAATCTCTAAAAAAAGCAAGAATGATAAATAAACACAGCTGATCTCCAATGTAGGAATAGGACCATCTCAAGGAGGATCAGAAGGAAATGGACAGCATGTGAATTAAATATGAGCGTTACAGCAAATTATCTGAATTCTTATGAACATGTGATATTTCATTTTTCCTTGTTTAATAAATTAGCAAAAATATCTACATTACCATTTTTTATGTTAAGATGGGGTGCAGAGTGTACATTAATGTGCAAAAAAAAAAATAAATTTTTTGATCTTACCAACTGGCTGTAAGGAAACAAAGAGTGAACAAATTAAGGGTGTTTGAATACTTTCTGTACCCACTCTATATATAGTAAAGGAAGGCTGTAGCATTTTTTTACAATAAGTGACAGGAGCCTTTTAATTACGAAAAGCAATTGTATGAGGAGTTAAAACCATTTCTGATAATAAACTAGTGTAGAATACAGGAAATGCTGCTATTTGAATGACAAATAAGATCAAGTAAAAAAACATGTCATCAAAGATTGATTCATATTATACTGTTACAAGGACCCAGCATGTCACATAGAAAAGTAGTAAAAATAAAACCTGGTGGAAAGCCGACACATAAAACACTTTAGTTAAGCAGAGAGGAATATTGTTTTTGGTGGGGTATCCATTTAAATCTATCATATTTTATCATGAAAATGCAGCTCTGATCCTGAAAAGACATTGAAAATTATGCAAGCTCAGAATTTTTTAATTTTTTAATTAAAATTAGAAAATAGAAAACAGTGTTCACGACTGAACATTCACCCCAGGTATAAATATCATTTTATTTTTATCTCTATTGGAGAATTTCTAAATGTTTCTTCAAAAACCAAGAAGCCATGTATGATCTATATACAACGAATCAACAAGTTTTCTTATGTCGCATTTCTAACAATAGTGGAGTATCTTGAAAGGGACCAGATCCATTAACATATAGAAAAGACTTCTGGTTCCGGCGCGGGGATGTAAGGCAGCAGGTACGGAGCTCCCGCTCACCGCCCGCATAATAACCGCCGTTCAGGCACTTACCCCAGCGCAAGCAGCGGGCACAGAAGGAGGAAGGGTCACAGAACACTGAACCGCCGGAACACACGCACCAAAACAGTGCACCCGGTGGCAGCAGCAGCACGCGGAGGGAAGCCACGTGGGACGCCAGCGCCATTAGAGACAGCGGCAGCAGCGGGGACAGAGCGGAACAGCCGGCACTTAGCCTTCCCAGCAAATCCCGCGGAGCCAGCAACCGGAGGCCCCCAGAGCCACGCGGCACGAAGCACGTGCCAGATGGATACAGAAGTGGGGGAGGTAAGAGGCAGCGCAGCAGCCCAGCGCACCTGCAGCTGAGATCGGTGGGCACGAGGTGCAACATTCACAGTGCGCCCGAACAAAAGTGTCCCCAAGTGCCTCACTAGGGAACTCACAACCAGGAGATAAATCAGAGCAGAGAAGAACAAAGGGTGCCACTACTGACAGTCACATAGTTCTCTTCCCCCTCCCTCTCCCACACTGCTGAGCCATCAAGGAACTCACAAAAGCAGACTGCTACACAGACACCAGGGCAGCCTAGCTCTGCAACAGGGACAGACCAAGCAAGTTCCCTCACTCAGCAATCAGACTGGCTGCTACACAAACAACAGGGCAGTCCAGTTCTGACCCCACTCAGTAGTTCCTCACTCAAACATCTGGACAGGCTGATACACAGCCATCAAGGCAGTCTGACCATATAGCACAAGAAGGGGCCTACAATGGATATCTGATCGATTCCAGCGCCTGAGGCGGGCTGCTACGCAACCATCAGGGCAGACCCGACCTATACACTCACCCAACTAGACTCACTGCCGGCACTGTGCATGGAGAGGTACCTACTACGGAGTACACAGAAAAGTAAAACGGGTGACTCCCAAGAAAACACACCTAAATCGATGAAACGACAGGGGGCTGAAATGATGTCTTCCCAAGAAACCATAGTAGGCTCACAGAATGTAAGAGAAAGAAACATAGAAGAGGAAGGGGCTGCCCCAGTAGCGACAGACGCAGAAGATGCTCTATCAATTACTCCACAAATGAACTATCAACTGCTGGCGGCAGAGGTGGTGGCAAAATTGACCCCGGATATTCAAAAAGCCCTGGAAACTTCCATGCAGGCGGCAATACAGTCACTTCAAAAAGAAATATCGCTGCAGGCTACGCAACTGCTAGAAATAGAGCAAAGAGTAGCCACTACGGAAGACTCTCAAGACGAAATGAAACACTGCCTGGATGATGTCACCCTGGAGGTGAAACGCCTAACGGAGAAACTTGACGATGTCAACCGCTCCAGGAGAAATAACTTGCGTTTGGTTGGGCTGCCGGAATCAGTTCCACCGGGAGAACTCCAGGCCTTTTGTGAGTTGAGCTGCCTAAGGTATTGGGAGTGACAGGCAGGTGCAGAGTGGAACGGGCGCATAGACTGGGACCGGATCCGAAAATCACCAATTCGCAGCTTTCAAACAGGGACTTGAATAAGATATGGCCACGTCAAGTCATAATGAGATACCTGGACTTTAATGACAAGACCGATATCATTAGGGCCTTTCGCCAATGAAAAAGACCCCTGCTTTTCAGAAATTCAAAGCTGCTCCTGTTTGAGGACTATTCGGCTGAAGTAACAAAAAAAAGGAGAGCTTTCAGCACTATCTGCACAGCACTGGTGGAGCAGCGGGTGCGATTCCAGCTAGCCTTTCCAGCAACTTTAAGAGTCTTCTATGATGATGGAGCCATGGGGACATATACCACACCTAAGGCGGCAGTGGAAGCACTCCTTAAAGGAAACCTACCACTTGAAGTGGCAGGTTTTCGATGGCAATACCGAGCACCAGCTCATTGTGAGCTGGTGCCGGAGCTTATTTTAGTTAGTGTTTTAAACCGCGGTATCGCGGTTTAAAACACTTTTTAAACTTTATAGCCGGCGCAGGCAGGTACGCGCTCGGCGCTTACCATGCGCGTGGCTCTCATTCACTTCCTATGTAGCCGCGTGCACGGTAAGCGCCGAGCGCGTACCTGCCTGCGCCGGCTATAAAGTTTAAAAAGTGTTTTAAACCGCGATACCGCGGTTTAAAACACTAACTAAAATAAGCTCCGGCAACAGCTCACCATGAGCTGGTGCTCGGTATTGCCATCGGAAACCTGCCACTACAAGTGGTAGGTTTCCTTTAAGCATCGTGTCCTTTCCTCATCTCAGCTTCAAAGCGGGAAAAGAGCTACTTCACCTTCGCCACGCAGATCCTCGAGACAACGCTTCCGAAGCCAGGACTCCAGAGCTTCCTCCCCAGAGATCAGCCACAATATCCTACGCTCATCAGGCAGACTTTGATTCCGGACTGTCGGTCTTGGTGGGGTAAGACACACAGCGCCCAAGAAAAGGGCTCCACACAGCAAGGTTTAGCTCAGGATAAACAGTGGCAAATCAGTTTAGAGTTATACAAAATGTTTACCTACATTGGAAAGTTACATGATCAGTTATAAGGGCGGTTAAGACCCTGGGGTGAAGTGTACACATCAAACAACGGTTGTTAGACAGCGGTATGACCGCTACGAGGGAGCATTTTCTTGGACTATCGTAGGATCGTAATCATAATCCTGGATGGCTGGTAAAACAGGGCCGGGAGCTCTAGAAGCTCCTTACACCTCGAAAAAAGAGAGGTCCAGAAGCTCATATGGGGGCACTTTTACAGTTTCCTCATAGGCGCAGTGCAGGCGAGGAGGAAAGAAAATGTTTGTATTTTATTGTCATTCTGTTAAGTTTGCATTGTATTGTTTTGTATTTCTTTGTTGCCAATATATTCCAAGCTAAAATATCCTGAAATTGTACACACTCACTGAACACTTCTAGCCCTAGGGGGAGACCAAATAATCAAAGACAGATGCAATGGAGAAGGGAAGCCCATGACCTCTCCGCCCTAAGCAGCACTCACTACACATTCATCTCACCAACTACTGATACTGATGTCAATTGATGAAAATTATCACTTGGAACATAAAGGGACTAAGATCCCCACAGAAACGAAACAAAATTCTGAGGCACCTAGGCCGGGCTCAGCCGGACGAAGTATTGTTACAGGAAATACACCTAGGAGATGAAGATTTTTGCCGTCTCAAAAAATTTTGGGTAGGTGGTGGGCTCTCCAGCACAAAACGGAAAAGCGGGAACACTTATCCTAATTCACAAAAAGTTCACAGGCAAAGCAATCAAAGAAACCCATGACAAAGAGGGCAGATGGGTACGAATTCAGGTAGACTATCAGGGTGAGACTTGGACCCAATGATGCAAATGGGCCGTTCTACGGCAATCTGGCTAACACCCTCATGGGAGACGGTAAAGACCTAATAATCTTGGGAGGGGACATGAACGCGGCTCTGTCTCCGGAGGAAGACCGCAAACGAAATAGACCAAACCCCCACGTAACAAGGCCGCAGATACTGCCAAACGACCAAGCTTTTTTACACCATACAGAAGACCCAGGGGCATTCTGGACATCGGCAAAAACTGTAATCAGGGGCAGACTCATGGCCTATGTGGCCAGCCTAAAAAAGAAAGTCGAAACACAATATGTAAAAGCCAGCACGACGTTGCGTTCCGCCTATACGGCCTTTCTGAATGACGCATCAGTGGCACACAAAACAGCTTGGGAGGAGGTGAAATCAGACTATGATCTATGGCTCGATAGGAGGGAGGAAATCTACCGCCAATCCTTTGAGTCGGAACTTTCCGCTATGGAAATAAATCGGGGCGTTTATTAGCTAGGTTAGCCAAGGGCCAATATAAATCTGCACACATTCACGCATTGCGCACACCAGAAGGTCAACAAACCACATCCCCAAAGGAGATAAACAGCATCTTCCGGAGCTTTTACCCATCTTTGTATACGGACAAAATTAGTGGGGAGGGAGCAGCAAAATCTTACCTGGAGGGGGTCAAACTCCCAAAATTAACCCAATCCCAATTAGAAACCTTAAATGCAGACATTACACAGGAAGAAATAGAAAGAGCTATAGGAAATTTAAAATCTGGGAAAGCCCCCGGGCCAGATGGGTACACGGCAGAGTTTTACAAGACCCTGAAAAATAAGATAACCCCTATCCTAGTGTTAGGGCAGTCCTCAATGGGGACAATTCAGTATATTGGAGAGGAGCCAAATTCAGGATGATGACGAGCTCGCCGAGAATTTCAGACAAGAACACACCCTGGTTCTCTGAATAAAACTCTGCTTTATTGGTGCATGACATCGTCTTATATACCCAAAAGAAGGGCGTTTACATGTTAAGCTGTCTTACAATTATTGGATAGTTTCATCGAACCATTGGGAAATATTATAACAATTGGTCAGTTTCCATTTAACTATATTTAATAATTAACATATGTCCTTGTTTACAGGGCATATCAATAATGAATAAATTCAATTATTGATTTTCCCATTAAGTGCCAGGTGCGAGCTGGCACAAGCTACCTTAATGGTTATTATTTCTTGATACTAATCAGAAGTTACTTAATAACTGGTCAAAGTCTCTTCTGGTCATCTAAACCAAGCAATATTTATACTCTTTCTGCAACCTTATTTATTCAGCTCAATTCTCCTAAGAATGACCTGAGAGATATAACATAAACATGTTCTGAATAAGGGGGAGCATGAGGGGATATAGGATCCATCCCTATCAATCCCTCCTTTTGAGAACAAATATGAGGCTCTTCCCACTCTACGTACTTCAATGGTAAAAGACCACTGTCAGACTTTAAATTATGTTTCTTCACTGAATTCCCCAGAGTAGGGGAGTCTCATATCTTATTCTCACAACATTCTCTCTCCTTAATCATCATCATCATCTCCCTAGTGGATACACGGTCTTAGTGATGGATGTTTCAATCAGTCGTTATGTAAGTCCTTATTACAGTAAGTTAGCAATACAGTAACAACAGGTGACTTGTGATTCTGTCATGACGGCTGACGTGATGAAGAGACTGGACCATACTGCTCCATTTTCTCAGCCAAAACTCCAACCGGTGGGTAAAAATATCATCAATGCTGGAGTTTCCGTCAAGTTCTTTGGATCACGGTGCTAATGTTCCAATATTGGACTATACTATGGAAATAATAAAAAAAACAATGATAAAATCCAAATTCTTAACCCCTCCTTTTTATACTAAGGACATATCTATATTTATTTAATCTTTAAGTCAAAATATCAATAGTCAATATGTTGACCAATCGAGAACTAATTCCAGCTCTGCAGTTATTAAGTTTCCTGCTTTAAACTTATCAGAGATAACTCTTGGAATTCGAATATCATCTATATACATTCTTGGATCTAGGGAGCAGTCTTCTCTTTACACCAATGAGCTACATTTAGCTTACCCCTCGGCCCAGTTTACTTAGCAATCTAAGTTTGAGCTTCATGTTTCACCTTACCAATTTCCTGGAAACACGGATTGTTCTCCTACTCATGGGGTTACCCAGTATGTTATGACTGGTGGGCGCAACTTTAATAAACAATACATAGATAATAAATGGGCTCATACGAAGCCCTTCACATAGCTAACATACACAGTATGTTGTGAGTCTTTTTGGGTCATCAGAAAGTTTAAATGATGTATTCGTTAGAACTGGCAGTGGCAAATGCTATACAATTGGATTTGCTTATAATTATCTTGTCATTATTTATCCTCTAGTATTTTTGTTCTGTGACGCATCTCTGTGATCTCACCTTCCCACATTGGAATAGCTTCTAGCATGGAAATACTTTGTTGGGCCCCCTTTGTGGTATATATATATTTCAAGCAATAGAGACCTTTGTCTTTTGGAGAAGACTAATAGGCCCTATTCCCTTTAGTCAATTCTTTACTTCACTCTATTGTGTTGGTTATTTAAATTAGGTATAGATTGTCTATCCTTTGCATATCTTGCTGAATTTTAATTACCTCTGTTATACCAAATCTACAGAAATTTCACTAATTTTAATTCTTCTGTAGAAGTTTCCTTCACGCATCAGGAGAGCTTCCGGCCACCCTAAGAACAGATCAACATACACAAGAGCATACAACCAACCTTGGTTAGTTGCATGAGGTCAATTAGCAGTCATTGGAACAGATAGAGGTGTCTAGGTGTGTGATTTTTCCTATATTATCGTAGTTATGCACATGTGAGATATGCTTTTGTAAACCTGGCTGTTGTAGTAATAACCCCAGGTGTGGAGCGTTGTATGTCCACTAGAGAGCACATAGCTTCTTTAAACAGGTGAGTTGGACCTTGAGCAGCTTCAGCCATCATAGGGTACATAGATCTTGGTAGGCATATTCTCTCCCCAGCTTCCACAGATCAGACTCTTCCCGAGTGCCAGCCTTCGACCAGATCTTCCTCTCTTCCCCGGTGGTTTGCCAGGTCAGAGACTGTAAAATACTGAAGTCAAATGCATGGTTAGGCTCAGTGCTTACCTTGATCTGTGAGGTTTCTGGGACCTCTGCCGCTCTTGTCTTCCTGGTTGTCACCTTTTCCGCTTTATGCACCCTGTGGTTGCCTTGTGCCTCATTAGTGGCCAGTTTTGTATGTGCCTTTTACCTTTACTATGTCTACTTCTTGTGTAATATACAATGTTCCATCAGTTATTTGATTACGTTCTCATGTTCTACTAGTCTACCAATGGAGGTGCGGAAGTTCCTGTCTTTCTCCCTACAATATTGTATGTATTTACCTGAGACATTACTCTATGCGCTCCAATGAGGGCCTTCAGCTCCTCCTCCTGTGCAGACATGTGAGGAAGGAGTGGTTCTGCTTTTACTACATCATGTTGTGTGACCACTTCATACCCACTGTGGAACCGTCCGTCCTCTCCGATGCTGGCTTTATCCATCTACAAAAACTTGAAATCTGATTATTATCCTTAAGTTTTCTGTGCGAAGATTTGAAAATAAGAGGAATGATAAAAATAATTTTTCATGCCTGACTCAAGAATGCAGTGGTATAAAGTCTAGTGACAGCACAGTGTATGGTTACAGGTCTTATTTGCTCATATATCATCTTATTCAGTAAGCTCTTCTTTAATTATTAAGCTTGAAACAATATCACAAATACAATAAAAAGAAGTATACTGTAATACAATTCTTTCTTTCTTAAATATAAATACCAGAATAATGCAGCACAAATTTATACATACGATATCTTATATCCTCTGACTACTTGCAAAATGAGACTGAAATGGTACCAAACAGCTATAGTGGTGATTGCAAGACATCGGATGACTTTCCGAAACCACCTTTGTTTACTCATTAGATGACTGTATCATAAAAAGAAGGTATTTCATAAAATAAAAATGTTTAAAATGGTAAAACAACGGTAAAACATAATGCAAACTTAAGCAAGGTTTCCTACATTATACTTTCTATCTATCTTCCCCCCCTGTTGACATTGCATCAATCACATTAATGGGAACTAAGGTATCTGGATTCAATGTCAAGCACTTAAAATTTTGTTGCCATGAGTGCTTTAATTTGCAATGTAAGTTTCTGAACAGGAAGAGAAAGTTTGCTGCATTATATTCAAAAAGTTATGTAAGTTATGCAAAATGGAAATGGTGAAGTAGTTACTACATAATGGGGTATAATTTCAGAAGCAGTCTCTGAACTTAAATTCTTATAATATTTTTGCCGTAATTCAATACAATATAATAAAATGCCTACATGTAATAGGATTTAGTTGAGTCAGCTACCTGATGCTGCAGCTAAAAGGAGTGGAAATAAACGAAGGCTTCTAGGCTTCTGTGGAAAGTTGGAAAAGCTATGTGTCTAATCATTTATACAATTGTTGCATGAGGGTGCTTCTAATACAATACTCTACTCAAAGTAGTACATAGCTAAACTCCCATGTGTTACTTAGTGACTCGATTACCTTCATGTGTCAGAAAGAACATTTTCCTGAAATGAAATTTAGAAAACCAACCATTTAAATTTGTGGTGACATCCACCAAATATATCGTTGTTTCCTAAAAATAAATGCAGCCAAAATTTTTGGACCCAGGGGAAACCCATCTGTAGAATTATCGTGATATTTTAGTCATGGGGAATGATAGGGTATTGGGCATAGATTATTGCTGCATTCTTCAATCCCTTCAGCTCCTTGTGTATACAAGGTGCCAACAGAAGAGTGAGATGGGTTCACATGTGTCTGGTAGGTAACTGTTTCAGATACATTAGGTTCTACTAACAAGTGAATTGTTCTACCATCTGGAAAATGGAGTGTAACCATTTTCTGAGACCCTGGAAGAATGGGGACACTGGGTGGTAATTGTACTGGTGCTCCTATGGGAGCGGTTTGAACGTTCATAACTTCTCCTAAAAGGTCCCATAGTTTCCTACAAGTGGGACACTTGAATCTCTGTTGGGAACATTTCCTTGGGAAATATTTTACTTGACCTAGCTCAGCTGTTTCTGCTGCCTGTACAACCTGGTCCCAGATTTGTTCTTCAGTACTATTTGGATCTTCGTCATCCAGAAGTGTCTCTATTATCCTTTCCTGACACCAATCCATCAGTTCTGCTAAGACGTGTTTTTTTAGCTTCTTTTGATAGTGCTTCCCATACAGTATTAACCAACTGTTGAGCAAGTGTACTCATTTTTTTATTTTTCTTATTTTTCTTTTTATTTATTTATTTTATAACTTTGCTTATTACTTCCTAAAGCTGCTTATAAGGTCTTTTCTTATCAAAATAAATGTTATCCCTTATTCCACCTGCTATATCCCGGAAATATTAGTCAGAAGTACCCGTTGGTGTGAAATACATTTGCTGTCTTTAGGTCTATCTTTTTCTCTGGCTGCCTCTAAAATTGCCCTTTTCCGTATTATGGCTATGAAGCCCACAACTACCTAGGTTGCCTTTACTCTATTGTCCTGCAACTTGCGGTACCCACTTATTTATAACTGAGCTCAACGAGCATATTTCAGTGCGTTGGTGTGCAGGCCCTAACATATGATTTGTGACTTGGCCAAGTGACTACACCGGAGTCACGTCACTAAATCCCCTAGGCTCCTTGGGTAAGCACGGAAGAAACTCAAAAGTAAATTTAGCGTATACATATCTCTTATACATCAGCCAGAGTGTAAGATTAACTAAACTTTTACAGCTTACTATGATGAAAGTTGTTTCTAGTGCGGGTTTAAACAATTCTTCCGACTTCAGCTAACAGTCTCCGAGAAGTGACAATAATCTGCAACTTAAACCAGCCAGCAGGGGCGTCTTGTTCACACGCAAACCGGACAAGCCAGTATTACGGGAAGAGGTTAGTCTTTCTGGCCAGGAGTTGCCTTCGAGGTGGACTCATATCAGTCATACACCATTCATACAACAACATAAACAAACAACATATAATAGCGGCACAAACATAAACCTTCTCCAATATACTCTTATAATTATCTCAGGGATATTCTACGGTTCTTTGTCAATAAATATTGAGCAGTAAGAAGAAAGACTTATCTATAACGTACCGTAAATCCGGCGGCAGACTTTGAGATAGAGGAGACACAGAGAAGTTTGTGTAAGAATAAGGTTCTTACCATCCCCGGGGTTGTCTGTGTGTCCGCTGCCAAAGAGCCTGTTGTGTTGCCGGGTCTGCAGTACTGAAGTCAATCTATTTCCAACTGCCCCGCGATTGGAAGCGCCATTTACTGTTAGGGCAGTCCTCAATGGGGACAATTCAGTATATTGGAGAGGAGCCAAATTCAGGATGATGACGAGCTCGCCGAGAATTTCAGACAAGAGCACACCCTGGTTCTCTGAATAAAACTCTTCTTTATTGGTGCATGACATCGTCTTATATACCCAAAAGAAGGGCGTTTACATGTTAAGCTGTCTTACAATTATTGGATAGTTTCATCGAACCATTGGGAAATATTATAACAATTGGTCAGTTTCCATTTAACTATATTTAATAATTAACATATGTCCTTGTTTACAGGGCATATCAATAATGAATAAATTCCATTATTGATTTTCCCATTAAGTGCCAGGTGCGAGCTGGCACAAGCTACCTTAATGGTTATTATTTCTTGATACTAATCAGAAGTTACTTAATAACTGGTCAAAGTCTCTTCTGGTCATCTAAACCAAGCAATATTTATACTCTTTCTGCAACCTTATTTATTCAGCTCAATTCTCCTAAGAATGACCTGAGAGATATAACATAAACATGTTCTGAATAAGGGGGAGCATGAGGGGATATAGGATCCATCCCTATCACTAGTACCATACTTTAATAGCTTGCTACGCGGAGAGACTCTTCCAACCCACTCGAGGACGGCATACATAAAACTTTTACCCAAAGAAGGAAGGGACCTATTAAACCCAGGGTCATATAGCCCAATATCTTTGATAGACCAAGATATAAAATTAGTATCAAAAATCATGGCGGATAGACTTTCGCACTACATGCCAGCATTAGTAGGGAAAGCCCAAGTAGGATTTATAAAAGGGAGAGCCGCAGTGACCAACATTAGGAAAGTCTTAACAGTCTTAGATAGGGTACAAACCTGCCCACAACCAGGAGAACATCCAGTCTTAGTGGCACTAGATGCCGAAAAAGCTTTCAACATCAGATGGCCTTGGATGTGGGCAGTCCTAGAAAAATTTGGGATCACGGGGAAGTTTCACACCTATCTGAAAAACCTATATAATACGCCGAAGGCACGTATACACAGGAGGTTTTCTCTCATCCACCTTTGAATTACATAAGGGTACACGCCAGGGGTGCCCAATGTCCCTGCTACTATTTGATCTGGCCTTGGAACCACTGGCTAGGGTACTTGAGGACTCCAAACTCTTTGAAGGGATTAGTGTCGGAACGCAAGAGGTAAAGGTGGCACTGTTCGCGGACGACGTCATTCTCTTTCTCTCTAACCCTAAACAACATTTACAGGTAGTACTTGATCACATAGTTTGAGTTTGAGAGTTTGGAAAATTTGCAGGCTTCCATATCAACATCTCAAAGAGCGAGGTACTGGATTTAATCCCACACAGCAGGGGCTCAACCTGGCCCGTCCCTGGATCGGGTATCAAACTAGCAAGCACCCATTTGACATATCTGGGAATCCAAATAGTCCAAGCTCGGTTTATGCACTAAATTACCCCCCCCCCCCCCATACAAAAAATTGTAACGGAACTGTCACGATGGCAACAACTACCTTTAACAATGATGGCCAGATGCCATCTAATCAAAATGATCCCATTCTCTAGACTTCTGTATCCACTGCAGACGATCCCAATGCTCTTAAAACATGTAGATGTAAACAAAGTAATGAAGGCTTTCCAATCCTTTATCTGGAGAGGGAAGAGACTGCGAATAGCAGCACGAAAACGGATGTTAGGTAAATGGGAAGGAGGAGTGAATCTCCCTAACATAAGGGGATACAACCTGGCAAGCCTCTTCCGACATGTGAGGGACAGGGTCCATGGCACAGAGCAGTTCTCAAATACTTAGTTAGAACAGCAACTGGCAGCACCCAGCGACTTAGTGGCTCTTTTACACACAAAGTATACCCGATGGCCCATGATAGCAAAGAAGTCAATAGTGCTGAGGGACACCCTGATAGCATGGAAAGAGGTTATAAAGTTATATAAATTACCCTTCCTACTCTGTGCTGTCAGCACATGGTAATGTATGAGTAGTAAAATCCCCTTATACTGCCATACTGTAGTATGGCAGTATATGATAGGATCGATCAGACAACCTAGGGTTAAAGTACCCTAGGGAGTCTGAAAAATAGTAAAAATAAAAATTAAAAAAAAGTTAAAATAAAAAAATTATAATAAAAAACCTAAAAATTCTAATCACCCCCCTTTCCCTAGAATTGATATAAATATAAATAAACAGTAAAAATCATAAACACATTAGGTATTGCCGCGTCCGAAAATAATTTTTTTAATTCTATAAAAAGTGATCAAAAGGTCGCACAGTCCTAAAAATGATAACATTGTAAACGTCATCAAAATCCGCAAAAAACGACACCACCCACAGCTCCATAGACCAAAGTATGAAAAAGTTATTAGCCCCAGAAGATGGCAAAATCCCCCAAAAAAATTTTGTACAGGAGGTTTTAATTTTTTTTAAATGTATGAAAACATTATAAAATTGTACCGACCCAAAGAATAAAGTAGACATGTCATTTGGGGTGCACAGTGAAATCCGTAAAATCCAAGCCCACAAGAATACGGCACAAATGCGATTTTTTACCAATTTTACTGCATTTGGAATTTTTTTCCCGGTACACGGCATGAAATATTAAATACCACCATTTTGAAGTGTAATTTGTTACGCAGAAAATAAGCCATCACACAGCTCTGTACATGGAAAAATAAAAAAGTTACAGATTTTTGAATGTGGGGAGTGAAAAATAAAAACGCAAAATCGAAAAAGGGCCGCGGCGGGAAGGGGTTAAAAAAAAACCATATAGAAAAATAAATCTGTGTTATTCAGCTTAAACATGAAAGTTTTTATTGTAACCTTGAACAACAAAATGTGGCGCACTACTCCAGAAGCACAGATGTGCTATGCCTTGGCGCTACATTTGTTTATTGCTTTTTCTTCCATCATAACAACCAGTTTAATGTGAATTTGAGAAAGACTTTTTGTAAATACGAAACATCACAAAAAAATCTGAGTATTAAGCTGAGTATTATGGAGTACAATTTTTCTGCTATATATAACTAAGGACATAGTCTGACATTTGCACCAAGATTGTGATGTTAAGCATAACCAAAACTGAATGTTCTATTTGTAAACAGCATGTGCTAGTTTCTGTTAAAAATTGTCATTTATCTTGAAGGAAATACATTTTGGTATGTCATCAACAAAATGTTGCTTGGATACCATTTATGTGATTTTCTTCAGTTATTTTCTAGCTATGGTAACAACATTTTCTGAATTGCAAGATTCCAATTTGTGCAGCATATGGCTGAAATAAGGTCAATGAGAGAGATGTATACTTTCAGATATGAAAGTGTTTTCCCAATTTTATGTGTACCATAACAATATAACCTCATTGTTATGACCTGCTCTATGCAGCATTTATAGTTCTTTTAAAGTAAGCATTTATTTATGAGTAAAATTCTTTCTTAAGATGAAACATTATTTCTCAACTTTTCTAAGAGGATATGTTTTTTTTTCTACTATTGGAAAAAGGTACAACCTCACGTATCTTATTTTACATGTCTGTTTTTATTTTTGAATTGCATGTTATATTTTTAAGCAGCTTTTCTGCCTAAATACCATTTATCAAAGATTAGCGCAACAGCAGGCATTTTGCCAAAACAAAACTAACATATTGAGTATAAGCCAACCCAAATATAAGCCAGGGCCCCTAATTTTACCACAAAAAAGTGGGAAAACCTTTTGACTCGAGTATAAGCCTACAGTGGAAAATGCATTGGTCACAGCCTCCCCCTAGTATATAGCTAGCCAGGCCCCTTCCCCAGTATATAGCCAACCCGTGCCTCATTATATAGCCAGCCCGCATTCCTCCAGTATATAGCCAAACCCTACCCCATTATACAGCCAGCCCCTGCCTCTTTATACAGCCAGCACCTTGCCCTGTTATACAACCAGCCCCTGCCCTGTTATATAGCCAGACCCCACCCCGTTATACAGCCAGACCCCACCCCATTATACAGCCAGACCCCTACCCCATTACACAGCCCGCCTCTTTCCCCTTTATACAGCCGATCCATGCCCTGTCATGCAGCCAGACCCTGCCCCGTTATACTGCCGATCCATGCCCTGTCATGCAGCCAGACCCAGCCCCATTATACAGCCAGACCCAGTTTACCCAATGCAATTAAAAAAGAAAGTGACTACTCACCTTTCCGGTGCCCCCGCAGGTCTTCTGTTCGATCCATCTGGCAGTGGCAGGTCTGTGTGGCGCTGCAGCTGATGTCAAAACCTGTGACGTCGCATGGACCTACCACTGATGGACGGATCAAACAGAAGATCTGTGGGGGACGCTGGAAAAGTGAGTTTTGAATTTCTCAAGCATTTTTTGTGTTGAAAAACTCACCTTATACTCGAGTGCTCTAGGCCTTCTCTGTGACCTGCAAAGACATTTTCCAGGATGGGAGAAGCAAAAATTTGTCTCTTGTCTACCTTGTGATGCAGACCCCTTTAACGTCAAGCATGAATTTTTCAGAAAGCCTAATGACATGATGCACAGCACATGTGGACAGCACTGTTTAAGTGTGCTGGTATCTCTTCAGTACAGTGCATGGAACTGGTGTGGCTCAGTGATAAGCCTGAGACGACATTAGGCAAGTAAGAAGACTCCTTAAAGGGGTTTTCCCCCAAACAAAAATTTGCACTCTCAGTGCTGAGACCCCCACAGATCACAAAGCAAGGGGTCCGATGGGGTCCAAAGGATCTGTCATCGCTCCATCAGACTAATGGAGCAGGTGGCCGCACATGACCGTTCTGCTCCATTAATCTCTATGGAGCTGACACAAATTGCAGAGCGCGGCTCTCGGCGATCTCAGTCAGCTCCATAGAGATTAATAGAGCAGAACGTTCATGCACGGCCATCTGCTCCATTAGTCTGATGGAGCAACGAGGGGTCTGACGGAGGTACGTGGCACCCCATCGGATCCCTCATTTTTGTGCTATGTGGGGCTCTCATCACTGAGACCCCCACTGATCAGCAAGTTAGGCCCTATCCAAGGGATATGTTTGTTAGTAGGAAAACCCCTTTAAGGAATCTTTGCCATTAAGAGCATGTGGAGACTTACAGTAATTGATGCTTCTGAAAAAGCCATGCTTGATGTTAAAAGGGGCCGCCTTACAAGGTAGCCAACAGTCAATGTTTTCCATATTCCATCCTTGAAAATGTATTTGAATATTTCCCAGAATCCCCCAGTGGAGCATCAATGGCCATAAGTCCTCACACACCCCTACAAGGAGTCTTATTACTTTACTGATCTATTCTCAGTGGCCAGTTCAGAGATTCTTCATCAGGAAAGGATGGGGATGGACTGAAGCTCCATAACCTTCTCTCCATTGTTGTAATGATGTGTTAATTGTCTACACCTTTATAATAAAAGTGTAAACTTTCACTAAAATTACATTTGGGATGATAAGATAACTGTTGAGCAGTGATCCCTAAGAAAATAGAAAGTGACCATAGTAATTCCTTAATACAGTTCATTCTAGGTTGAATTTGGCTGTGGATTCTAGCTGGAATTTAATTGTGGACTCCAATGTCTTATGAGATTCATTCACCCATTTATTTGACATATATATATATATATATATATATTTTATACTTCCTTTGAAATTCACGTGTGTTGACCTCCCATAAAGTCCTTTTATTGTTAAAGTGCTTGTGAAAAATTCAGGGCTAAAATTATTTTGTTTTTGGAAAAATATCATTCTCGCATATGACAAAGATTCTGATGAAATCTGGTATTAAAGAGCTTAATGGTGCTCCTTTTTTTAAAAGTTAAAGCTAAAGTGAATTTTATTGAAAAAACACTGATTTTTTTTTTATTGTCAAAGCTCAGCATTAACAAATCAACAAAACACCTGTGGGGTCATTGCTTCACAGAGGGCTCAGATGTTAGGAGTTTCCACAGTTCTGGCATCTCAGGGGTTCAGCAAATATGTTAAGGCATTATATTGATTTTAGCATAATATGTAATTCTAATGCCCAATACCCAACGACTCTCCGATTATCCAATTTTCTAATAAACCAATTTTAGGGTAAAATGAATATACCAGGGAAAGTTCACAACACTTCTTAATTTTCCATTATGTCCTTTAACTGGTTCGCGACCGCCCGCCGTGTATTCACGGCGGCGGTCGGGTCGCGCTGCATGGAGAGGGACAGTCAATGATTAGGGTTAGGGAAGGAACAAGAGGTCAGGGCTGGCAGCGAAGGAGCAGAATCAGGAACAGGTCCGGGGTCACAACGGGAGGTCAACACTTGGGAAGGAAACACCGTGGATAGCTTCCTCATGGGCATGAAGCACTAAGATACGGCGGGGAATGCTGGGAGCCGCCAGTTTTTATAGGAACCCGGGAAGTGGGTATTGCCAATCAGCTGCACGCTGGCCCTTTAAATCTGCGAGAACTGCTGCACACGCACTGGCCACCAGGACTGGTGCAGGAACGTGGAGAGGTGAGTGAATTCGGAAAGGGGCGCAGCCAGTGAGAGGGGCACGGGTGTGTCTGCGATCCGAGACGTAAATCGCAGGGGCACCTGTGACACTGGGACTACCTATCTACTGGGGGCATGTGCATATTTTATGGCTCTTACGGAATAACATATGTGGCGATCATGGCTCTCTCAGCCAAAAACGTTCCTGACCCCTGCCTTAGAGGGTCTACTGCATCAGTTTTCTGCTCTTTTGTAAGGTCCATTCGTCCAAGAAAATGATTTTTTTTAATATGGTAATTAACCAGAGGCATATACATCAGCAAGGCTTCTCCTGGCTCTGGCCACTCATAAATTATGCTCGCCCCAGTGATAAAAATTCATATAGTTTCCCTCCTGCAAGCGCAGCAGGACGTCACCTGGCTGTCTGCAAGTCTTGCGCATGCATGGGAGCACTTTTATTGTGCTCAGCTGCCCAAGATAAGTTCTACCGCCCATGTGCGAGTCTTGCAGACAGCCGGGTTACGTCTGCCTGAGTGCCTCCTTCTCATTACCATATTTTAATAAAATTGTTTTCTTGGACGAATGGAACAGAAAACTGATGCAGAAGACCCCCTAACGACCCCCTAACGAGCATGATAGTAAATCTGGTGGTAGATGTCCTTTAAGCATTTGTGACGTATTGTGCGACTTTTTAGACAAAAGTCGCAAATAACTGACAGATTCAAATCCCAAATAGATCATGTTTGATAAATGAGATAAGCCAAAACCTAAGAAAAAAAATTTAAAAGACAAGAAGGTGTTTCCAGGCTTAAAATAAACATCCCCCATAAACTCCATTCCTCCCATTTTGCCACCTATTTCTCCTACTGGCTATTGCCCATAGATAATGAAAGTATTTGTCAACAATCAATGGGATCAACACAAAAAAAATAAAGTGTTTTCAGGTGGATTTGTTGTGATGCTTTAAAAATTGTTGTTTAATAGAATGGCAAGTTAGAATTTCCAAATCAGCATGAAGAGCGCTGCTTGTGTGTTTGCAGAGATATTGGCATTTTATTATTTGTTCCAGCCATTTTTGCAAACGTGACAAGTGAAAGTGCAGATGTATTTGTTGTCGCATTTGTATGAGATTCTCAGAAATGATTAACTTTCATTCAATCAATCCATAACAAACTAACACTTTTAGCATCAGTTTCTGTGAAAATAATTTAAAGTTAAGAACAAAATGGCTTTAGTAACAAACATGGCAACAACAGCTGTTCTAACTTAAGTAAAATATGGTAATTTATGTGTTGGACTGGAAATCATTTCAAATAGTTTTTATCTTGTTTACATTAGAATAATTTAGACTACAGCCTAGTATCTCTATTTTTTGTTGGCGACCTATTGATCTGCAATTTAAATTACACCAAAAGTGATTGTATTTTTTGCTCATGTAGCAGGAAAGGATATCTTAGTACAGTGGTGGCGAACCTATGGCACGGGTGCCAGAGGTGGCACTCAGAGTGCTCTCTGTGGGCACTCAAAATCAGCACAGAGTCAAGATTTACTAATCTCCATGCTATTTTAACCCTTTAATCTCCAAGGAAGTATCTTATATGTCCTCAGAGGTTGGCACCTCAGTAGCCAAGCATGTATGAGATGCATCCTGGATTATAGGATCCTTAACTTTGGATCCCTGGCACCTAGAATCTCTTGACAGCTTGGGACTGAAGGAAAAGCAAAGAAAGTTTGGAGAAGACTGGATTATCTTTGAAGGTCCTCCTGCTGGCCCCATGACTCTTCCTGTACTGTGAGACCCTGGAGAGAAGCTACAGTGATATTCTGGATTTGCTCTCCTGCTTTCAATTGTATCAGTTTCCTCAGGAGGCAGGTATGATTGAAAGTTGTGGGAGAACAGTTCAACAAATAAATAAATGACTACTTTTATTGGCACTTTATGATAAATTAGTGGGTTTTGGTTGTAGTCTGGGCACTCGGTCTCTAAAAGGTTCGCCATCACTGCCTTAGGATATTCCAATTGACTATTAGAATTAGAAGTAATTGTTAATTACCATATTGTTATTTCTCCTGCAGAATACACTATGAGGAGAGGTACTGGTTCATAGGTCACTTACTTGTTATAAAGATAATACTCATATATATATATACAGTAAGTCCACTGTAAAAAGTGATGTCCTGTTGCCCAAGGATGCCACTTATTCAGGCTGAATCAGATCTTGTGACCCACTGGAACTCTGCAGCCCCTAATACTGGTTTACCAGAGCGCTTTGAGGACTGAGAGTCAGAGTCAGTATGCATTCTTTTTTGCCACTCTGTCCCTAGCTCCCTAGGGGTTTTCCATGTTCTTGGAAAACCCCTTTAGTAGTTTCCGTTGTCAGCAGGAGATGACGCATAGACGGCAGTGAGTAGGTGGGCAGGTCATGGCAGGCCCATGTACCTCACTTCTCTGACCTTGTTGGGTAAGCTGGGATAAGTTTTCAGTATAATAATAAAAATCGTTATACAGCGACATCAAATTCTGTATCTCTTCTCTGGTCCACGCACACATCTCTACAATAAATCCAAGACATACATGGGTATATGCACTGGTATATAACCTATATATACACTGTAAAGTGATTGGCATGGTTATCGGTGCAGAGATCTGTGATAGCTGTGAACAGAGAAAGGAAGAGATATGTTAACTGTTTAACTACACAAAGTATCATTCTATGTGTAGTTGGCTCACCATGCACTTGTCCTGGATTAGTGTTTACTGCAGTAATCTGCATAAGATAAGGCTATATAATAATAATAATAATACATCTTTATTCATTAATAATCTTTATTCTGCCATCATATCCTACAGAGCTTTACAGATCATTAGTTAGATATACAACTAAAATAAGACATTACAGAGTAATAACGTAGTTCAATGCAGCTATAGGAGTGAGGGCCCTGATCGCAAGAGCTTACAGTCTATGAGGATGAAGGGGTAACACAGGAGGTGACTTGTCCAGCTATTCTTTAAGGAATAAGATCATTCAATAAATAAATAGATAAATAATTCTGAATGAACCAGTGACCAGCAGCTATCAATATTTACAGAAACCAGAGTGCATCAGTCTGCAGAGAAACCTGTTAAATGGTAACCAGTGAGAGATTAGATAGACGGAGGGGAAATCAGAGGAGCTTTATAGAAAAAAAAGTCAAGTTATATGCAGTTAAGGAATGTGATAGGCCAGACAGAAAATATGGGTTTTTAGGGTAGGTTTGAAATCATAATAGTTTGATATAAGTATTATAGTTCAAGGTTGTGCATTCCAGAGAATAGATGCAGCCCAAGACAAGTTCTGTAGATGTGAAGGGTTGGAATTAAGGAAGAAAGTAACAAGGGTAGAGATGTAGGAAGGGGCAGCACTGTGCAGAGCTTTGTGGATGAGGGTGATTAATTTGAGGTGATGTGAGGTGATTGGCAGCCAGTGCAGTGACTGACACATCCTTGAGGCATCTGGATTGACAGACAAGTCTGGTTGTTGCTCTAAGAATAGACTGTTTAGTAACTGGAAACCAATTAGAAGGGAGTTACAGTAGTAGAGACAAGAATGAATTAGAGCAACAATTGGGGTTTTAGAGGTTTACATGGTCAGTAAAGAACAGATTCTGGAAATGTGGAAGGAGCGTGCAAGTGATTGTATGTAAGGTGATATGTGTGCATATGCTACAGAGCTACATTGCCTTAGAGCAACTCCCCGAAAGGAAGTGCTGCAGCAAGCAACTGTCAAAACACTAAGCTTGAAGTAAGCTACAGATCAGAGCGCTCCAAAAAAAAAATCTTTTTAGGGGTTTGACATCAACAGAACAATAGACTCAAACAAAAATGCACGAGTTCCAACAAAAGCTCAGTCCATAAAAAAGAACCAGCAAAATATTACTCTATGGGCATACTTTTTAACATGTTCACATTATTTTTCAACAGTGTAATTTACTTTATCGTAATAAGAACTATATGGTCAAAGAGCAAGGCACACGGAATTATCGTTTCAAACTGTACTGGTAAGTTTTTCTTCTTTCTGTTTCTGTTCCACAATAATTTTACAGTAAAAGTCACTGGCATTACAGTTACATCATGTCAATGTATGCCTAGCTTACCACTGATAGTGTTGTTTGCTTAGAATTTTACTAACAGTTGCTCTGCTTTTTTAATGTCATACAACCCATGTTATAATGCAACAAAAAAATAAGAAGAAAAAGAAATATCACATTTATGTAAGTATCTCACTTTCCAGCTCATATAATCTGCCCTATCTAAGGTCAGCAAGCACATTCCCCTAATGGCTTATTTGTTTACTTGGTCTTCCTCTAGTTTAACTCTGAGCGATTAAATGTTAGACTTGATGGACATAGGTCATTTACTCAACCCTATCTATTGTGATAAAGTATTTAACTGCTCAAGATGCATATGCAAATTAAGTCTCCGTATCGCTATATATCCAACTGCTGTCTCCGTATCGCTATATATCCAAGCCTCGGTGCTCTGCTTGCAATTGTTTCTGGATGGAAAATAATGTTAGCATTTTTTCTCTTGCCTTTTCTTATACAATACTAAGTAACCCATTAATTTCACCGGGACCTTGCTTGTAAGGTATTACTAGATTGTGACATCTCAGAATATGTGCTGACACTAAGATCATTCATGTCTGAATATATAAGAAAAGGAATTGCTGGCATATTTTCTTTCCAACTTCTATAGTGTAACGGACCCTGCGCTGTTTCAACTATTTAACTTCCTGCTTAGCTCTTTTGTACCACGACTCACAGGAGAGTTCAGGAGCATTTCTAGTAAGGCTTGGTGACAGTTAAATGAAGACAGTTCAACTTTTATGTGAATTATGATCTTCACTGTAAAAGTTTCTAAAATTTGCTGACACTGGAATTAGTCAAAGAACCCTGAATAAATTAGACAAGAACACTTGTCTAACACTTGAAGAATTTATCATTGTTAGGGTTATCCATATTTATCTGGAGCAAGGAAGAAAAAAATACATACTTAACAATCTCTCTTCTAATCCCAAAAAGCAGTCAAAACTAATTCAGCTTTCAAATGAGAATTTTACTTTTCACACTTGAGTGTTGTTAATAATAATTTAAAAAAACTTTTACAAAACATAAGCATCAGACTGAGTTATTCTCCAGATCATCATTACTTATGGTAAATAAGCCAGTTTTTCTCAATTTTGAGGGAGTGACTATGTGTCACGTATCCATATATCCATATCTATTTGTAAGTTTAAATAGATAAAATTGGCTTTTAATCTTTCCTAATATCTAAGATCCCTCATGTTCTTCTTCTTCTTTTTTTTTTCTGCCGTTCTTTTAAGTGTTTTGAGTTAGTGGGGCACATTTACTAATGGAACCTATCTACAGACTCTATGCTAAAATTTGCAGGCCGTGCTTTGCAGTGCGTTTAGGATCTGGTGAATTAGTATTCACATTTACTAAGGGTCCGTCGGACTCATTTCCGTCAAGTTTCGCAAATTTTTCCGATTTCCCTGAATTGCACAGGGGTTTTTGGCGCATGCATTCAGATTGTGGCACATAGGCGTCAGCTTGTATGTGACACAAATCAGGGGCTGATTCGGACAAACCGTGGAATTTAACTTTCAAAATTGTGTCGCAAGATCAGCACTCACATGCACCAGGAAGAAGAACGTGAACTCCAGCGGACCTCAGCAGGGAAGCGACACATGCAGGAAATTGGATACGCGATCTTAATGAATCGTGGCAGCTCCGAATCCTCGTCGGACATTCTGGATCGGGGGCGTCAACAGGACAGGTAAGTAAATGTGCTCCAGTGTCTTATATATTGAAAAGAAAAAGTTATTTTATTTTTCTTGGTTAATAATTTTTAGAAATGTTATTATAGATCTATTTGGCGAGATTTATGCTTCCCACTGGCTTTTTTGTAGAAAAAAAGTTGCGAAAAGTTGCATTGGGATTTTTGTAACTCTGCTCCGTCAAAAAGTTGCATGGGGCATTTAATGCCACTTAGAAATAAGAGATCATTGTGATAAATTTATTAATCTTATTAATCTTAAATTTAATCAATTGGTGCCAGGACTGACTTTGGTATTTACTGGCTGTATAATACAGCTGACAACAGCCATGTATGGAGAGGGCCAGTTGTGAAAGGGTTAAATACATGTTTAGTATGGGAAGCTCATTCTTTTTATTACTGCAACCATTTCTGCAGATAAACTCAATATATGAATCTTTTACAGATTCTATGCTAATAATGTAATATAATAGTACAGACAAGGAAATATAGTTGGTTAGCTCTTGATATGTAATTTTCTATTGAAAAGAATATTGCACAAAGGATGAGTAGGTGACAATCAGCCTAATAAGTTTAGGTTCTACTACAAAAATCAAAATGACATTTAAGCACTAAATTATTTTCTTGCATATTGTCTCTCTGAACCCAATGGGATAATGATTAAACCAAATAACAATGCAATGGCACCTATTCACTTTTATCTCACAAACTTAGTTCTTCATAATTATATCACAGTAAGAGCTGAAGGTCAAAAAATATAGCTAATCTTTAAATATTCAGTATGAACAGTTCATTCTCTTAGAATGAAAGCTTACTAGGACAAACTAACAAGAAAATATGAAATCACACATTAAAATATATTGAGGTTTTCTGGAATAAACACAATTTAAACTTAAATGTAATTAGAAATTATTTTAAAGGGAACCTGTCAGAAAGAGCATGCAATCTGATTTGAGGGAAGCCATTTACAGAAGTAGGAACGCAGAATGATATAAAGCCGAATAAACAGGAGCACATGTACAACACCTGTTTTACTTGAATATATAAACACCTTTTTGATATGACTCACTAAGGATGGAAACAAACATGGAGTACATCTTGTAAGTTTGTACTAAATTTTTTAGAGGTTTTTTTCTAGGTAAAAGAGCAACCAATAGGTAACACAATTTACTCACAACAATCAATATAAATAAAGCATAGGAGATAAGTGAGTGTAATACATAAAAAATAACTTTTAATCTAATATATTAAAATTCAAGGTATGTCTCAGTTATGACAATGTGTCACAAAAATACCTGCTTGCAGAAATGCTAACATAAAGTGTCAACAGGTAAAGTATTATGCATTAAATACTCTTACCGTGGTTCAGACGTAAGCCCTGCCTAAGGGTGGAGGATCAGGGGTACCAGGAGGGAAAACTTGTCTGACCCTAGACGACCCCTTTAAGACTCCCGCCCTTACAAGGGCAGTCCACAACTGTCCCTGTTGGACTTCAGCATGCCCCCCTATCAAACGCCATTATCCCTGACGCGTTTCGTGGATACTCTTCAGAGGGAATGTAAATGCATTAGATGCTTCAGTCTGCTGTAGTCCTAGCAGACCGAGCACACAGCGGCATGCACAAAAAAGGAGTAGTGGGACTGCTGTTAGCAAATCGACCCACTTGAAAAAGGCTGCAAGTCTCCGATCCTAGTGGTGGATCAGGAGACCGTCATGTTGCAGGCTGGCTCTGTGATCGCACCGGCCTGAAAGCACTTCCGGTCTTTTAAACCTGAAGCCCCGCCCAGCTACCTCGTGATTGGGCGCGCTGCCATGCTGCAACTCCTATTGGCGCATACTCCTGGGCCGCGACACACTAGGTGAGGCGGACCACAATGAGAACGCCCGACAGCTGCTGTCATCTGACCGCCCATATTTCTGTCCGGAGTGCGACATAAATTTGGCGCGCATGCGCCGAAAACTGCGGGGAGGTTTAAATAAACAATACATTGCCTTAGCAACGTTCAGCCGCCCGTCTCCAAGGGGGCGGGAAGACCACTTAGAACATAGCGATTCTCTATAGCAGAGAAGAAAGACAAACAGACTAGGACTACAAAAGCATAAGGACCTTTTACGCCATATTGAGGGGGTAATAACGGAACCTAATACCTTGCTCTGTAGTATAGATGTGGAGGCGCTCTACTCCTCCATCCCCCACGATAAGGGGCTGGAGGCAGTGGAGTACTTCCTCTCTACCAGAGGTACCCAATTCCGGGCACACAGCACATTGGTCCGTGACCTACTACAATTCACACTCACTAGAAACGTGTTCCTGTTTGATGGCCTAATCTTCCACCAGCTCAGGGGTACGGCTATGGGGAGCCCTTGTGCTCCCTCATACGCAAACCTACTCCTGGGCTGGTGGGAGGCCACCTGTGTGTTTGGGGACAACCCACCCGTAGGCATTGAGCAGATCGATATGTTTTTACGGTATATCGATGATATATTTGTCCTTTGGAGAGGAGAGGCATCCGAATTCAAACAGTTTGTTGATACTTTGAACCACAACCATATAGGGCTCCGCTTCACATGTGAGAGTCACCCTATTAGTCTTCCCTTTCTGGATGTCCTCATCACAAGATCGCAAGATGGGGCACTTCATTCTTCCATCTATCGGAAACCAACAGCGACAAATTCGCTGCTTAGATGGGACAGTCACCATCCCTTCCCACTCCGGAGGGGAATCCCCAAAGGACAATATCTGCGAGCCCGCAGAAATTGTAGCTCCCAGAGAGAATTTCAGAGACAGGCCAACGACCTCAGGGCTAGGTTTCGTGATCGGGGTTACCCAGATGAGTTCCTGAGGGAGGCCTACCATAATAGTCTGGGTGCCAATCGCACTGACCTTCTACGGGGGTCACCCGAAGTTAAAACGGATAAAACTGAGAAAATACGCATCATAGCCTCCTTTGATAACGGTTCCAAGGAAGCCCGGGCCATCTTGGCAAAACACTGGCCCATATTAATGATGGACCAGGACATTAAGAACCTAGTGGGGTCATTTCCTCAGATCACCTTCCGTAAAACTCGTTCCATTAGGGACAGAGTAGTAAAGAGCCATTATGTGGCCCCAAAACCTGAAGGGACGTGGCTTGACAGACGGCCCACAGGGAGCTTCCGGTGTGGTGGCTGCATAGCCTGCCCCTTTATCCAGACAGGAAAACTCTTTTACAGTAATGCCACTGGGAGGTCGTTCAAACTGAGGGACTTTATTAACTGTAAGAGCACCGGAGTCATTTATAAAGTAACCTGTGACTGCGGTCTTGAATACGTGGGCAAAACCTTTAGGGAACTGCGCAGAAGAGTGGGTGAACACCTGGGCGACATCCTGCACAAGAGGGACAAGCCACTGTCTAACCACGTGGTAAGGTACCACAATGGTGACGCCTCAGTGTTGCATTTCATGGGTATCGAACGGACCCCCCCCCCAGTACGAGGAGGTAACTGGGACAAGACCATCCTGCAGAGAGAGGCGAGGTGGATTTACACACTTGATACTGTCCACCCGGGGGGTCTAAATGAAAAACTAATCTATACACCCTTTCTTTAAATACTCGTCACCTCCCTAAAATATAACAGCAATATAAAAATCCCACTACAACCCCCCCTCCCATACTAGGTCATATATAAACCAGTTCACATATACCTCTGGACTGATGTACTGACCTTATATACTAAGCAGAGATCGGCAGTAGGTTCCTCTCCTTTCTCTGCTTGTGAGGTAGGAGTTAATGGATGAACTGACACCTGCATATTTCCCTCTGGTCTTTCTGTGCTTATTATTTCCATGTCCTTATGCTTTTGTAGTCCTAGTCTGTTTGTCTTTCTTCTCTGCTATAGAGAATCGCTATGTTCTAAGTGGTCTTCCCGCCCCCTTGGAGACGGGCGGCTGAACGTTGCTAAGGCAATGTATTGTTTATTTAAACCTCCCCGCAGTTTTCGGCGCATGCGCGCCAAATTTATGTCGCACTCCGGACAGAAATATGGGCGGTCAGATGACAGCAGCTGTCGGGCGTTCTCATTGTGGTCCGCCTCACCTAGTGTGTCGCGGCCCAGGAGTATGCGCCAATAGGAGTTGCAGCATGGCAGCGCGCCCAATCACGAGGTAGCTGGGCGGGGCTTCAGGTTTAAAAGACCGGAAGTGCTTTCAGGCCGGTGCGATCACAGAGCCAGCCTGCAACATGACGGTCTCCTGATCCACCACTAGGATCGGAGACTTGCAGCCTTTTTCAAGTGGGTCGATTTGCTAACAGCAGTCCCACTACTCCTTTTTTGTGCATGCCGCTGTGTGCTCGGTCTGCTAGGACTACAGCAGACTGAAGCATCTAATGCATTTACATTCCCTCTGAAGAGTATCCACGAAACGCGTCAGGGATAATGGCGTTTGATAGGGGGGCATGCTGAAGTCCAACAGGGACAGTTGTGGACTGCCCTTGTAAGGGCGGGAGTCTTAAAGGGGTCGTCTAGGGTCAGACAAGTTTTCCCTCCTGGTACCCCTGATCCTCCACCCTTAGGCAGGGCTTACGTCTGAACCACGGTAAGAGTATTTAATGCATAATACTTTACCTGTTGACACTTTATGTTAGCATTTCTGCAAGCAGGTATTTTTGTGACACATTGTCATAACTGAGACATACCTTGAATTTTAATATATTAGATTAAAAGTTATTTTTTATGTATTACACTCACTTATCTCCTATGCTTTATTTTTTCTAGGTAAATCAAGATCGGAATCAGGAGTAGTACATATCCTTACTTCATATTTCCTATTAATTTTGAATCTACTTCAAATCAAGTCCATGACTGCCTTCAACCAAGTCTGATGTGGGTAAAGTTTAGTAAGACTGGAAACAAGCATGTAGGGGAATTTATCAAGAATGGTATTTTGCACTTTTGTGTATGGACTTAAGCTTAATAAGGCCAAACCACAAACAGGACCGGACCAAACCACAAAGTGATATGATTAGATCTAGGGGGCACCCATGAGATATTTAAGGACAAGTCTGGTGTTTGTAAGAGTGCCATCACAGACTCATGATTGTTATAAGAACATGACCACAAAGACAGTAGTGGCCGGTCACAGTTGCTGTGGTGGAATGAAAGGTACTAGCAGCAGCATGACAAGATGGTGTCAAATGAAAGTAGTAGCAAATGACAGCAGGTGTATGCAATTAGGAAGTTGGCAGCATCATAACATAGGCAACAGCAAGTAGTCAGAAGTAACAGGCAATTTGTATCTGCAGAATTACTTAGTCTGTTCCAGCTGGTATGTGAAAATCTGAGGGATCTATGCTTCATTCAATTAGAGAAATGTTAGTAATGTCACACTTTGTCTGGAGAGGCATGTGCTTCTTGGTGTAACAATGACCACACTAAATACTTGCTCTGATGCCACACTTCTTCCGAGAAGTACAGCTTGCCCAGGGCAAACTGTTGCAGCCACATTTCTAGTTTGGCTGCCTGGAAGTCCAGGGGATCTTAGATCTGGAGGTAGATGGTGCATTTCAAGTGGTCCTTCCTCCAGCTGGTTCAGTTTCTGCTCATCTTTCGGTGGGTAAAGAAACATTCTCACTAGAGATGAGCGAACACACTCGTCCGAGCTTGATGCTCGTTCGAGCATTAGCGTACTCGTAACTGCTCGTTGCTCGGGCAAATACTTTGCCCGCTCGAGAAAATGGCATCTCCCGCCGTTTTGATTTTTGGCGGCCAGAAACAGAGCCAATCACAAGCCAGGAGACTCTGCACTGCACCCAGCATGACGTGGTACCCTTACACATCGACAGCAGTGGTTGGCTGGCCTGATCAGGTGACCCTGGAATAGACTAGCCCCTGCCTGCACTGCTCGCATCATTCTCTGTCTGGATGCCGTTAGGGAGAGAGCTGCTGCTGCTGCAGGGATAGCGTTAGGGTGTTATATTAGCTTAATGTTAGGCAGGAGTGAGTCTACAAGAACACAACAGCCCTTGTTAGGGCTAGAATAGCGTTATATTTAATTAATTTTTTTGTTTGCTTGTGGCTGGGCTTGCTGGCACTAGTAGTGCAGCTAGTATCATGTAGTGAGGAACTTGCAGAGAGACTTGGGAACGTTATATTTATCTCTTAGTGACACACAAATCTCAAACACCGAAGTGGGACAATTTATTAGGGGTTTGATTGAATTAGGCACAGTCTGACGATTTTTTTTTTTTCAAAACTTAAAGTGACTTAAAATCCAGTTCTTGTGTGCTGTTAGAAACTAGGCATACAAGAGCCCAACCGACTTTCTTAGGCCTACAATCGCGTTATATATATATATTTTGTTGATTTTCATGTGGCTGGCCTTGCTGGCACTAGTAGTGCAGCTAGTACCATATTGTGAGGAATTTGCAGAGAGACTTGGGAACATTATATTTAGCTCTTAGTGTCACACACATCTCAAACACCTAAGTGGGACAATTTATTAGGGGTTTGATTGAATTAGGCACAGTCTGAGTTATAAAAAAAAAATAAAAGTAAAAAAAAAAATCAGCAAAGTCATCAGGCACAGCACAAAATCCAGTTGTGTGCTGTCAGTGTAGGTTAGAAACTAGCCATAGCAATAGGATAGCATCTTTTTGTTAAAAAAAAAAAAAACACAAATAAAACAAAAAAAAAAAAAAAATCCCAAAAAAATTTACAGTTTACACTTTAATTTAGAAAATGTTGAACCCGAGGGCTAGGGGTAGAGGACGAGGGCGTGAACGTGGGCGTCCAACTACTGCAGGGGTCAGAGGCCGTGGTCCTGGGAGGGGTGAGACACCACCTGCTGATGAGGGAGCAGGGGAACGCCGCAGAGCTACACTCCCTAGGTTCATGTCTCAAGTTACTGGGACTCGTGGTAGAGCACTGTTGAGGCCAGAACAATGCGAACAGGTGATGTCGTGGATTGCGGACAATGCTTCTAGCCATTTGTCCACCAGTCAGTCTTCCACGCAGTCCACCCATGTCACCGAAATCAGCACTCCTCCAGCTCCTCCACCTCAGCCTCCTTCCCCCCAGTCTGTCCCCTCCCAGGAAAATTTGGCATTTGAACCGGCGTACTCTGAGGAACTGTTTTCTGGACCCTTCCCAGAGTCACAAACCACTTGTCCGGTTGCTGCTGAGCTCTTTTCCGATGCCCCGGTTTACCACTGGTCGCAGTCTGTGGGTGATGATGACATTGTTGACGTAGTGGAAGAAGTGTGTAAAGAGGTGTCGGATGATGAGGAGACACGGTTGTCAGACAGTGGTGAAGTTGTTGTCAGGGCAGGAAGTCCGAGGGGGGAGCAGACTGAGGGATCGGAGGATGATGAGGTGACAGACCCAAGCTGGGTTGATAGGCTGGGTGAACACAGTGCTTCTGAGACGGAGGCGAGTCCTTGACGAGAACAGGTTGGAAGAGGCAGTGGTGGGGCCAGACGGAGAGGCAGGGCCAGAGCTGATGCATCAGCGGCAAATGTTTCACGTAGTCAAGATCCCGTGGCGAGGGCTAGATTTTCGGAAGTCTGGAGGTTCTTTAAAGAAACACCGGATGACCGACGGACTGTGGTGTGCAACCTGTGCCACACCAAGATCAGCAGGGGTTCCACCACTACTAGCTTAACTACCACCAGTATGCGCAGGCATATGAATGCTAAACACCCCACTCAATGGCACCAAGCCCGTTCACCTACGGCCGGGCACACCACTGCTCCTTCCCCTATGTCATCTGCTGCCTCTGCTAGTCAGCCCCCTGCCCAGGACTCCGGCCCAAACACCTCCCATGCGAAAACCACATCTTTGCCTCCACGATCCTCCACAGCATCCACCAATGTCTCCATGCGCAGCATTCAGCTCTCCATACCCCAGATGCTGGAGCGCAAAAGGAAGTATAGTGCAACCCACCCACACGCCCAAGCTGCCCTATAGGCTGGTAGAGACCGAGGCCTTTCGCAACCTCATGGTATGCGGTATTCAGTCCCCAGCTGCCACTACTTTTCCCGATGTGCCGTCCCAGCCCTGCACCAGCATGTGTCAGACAACATCATCCGTGCCCTGACCAACGCCGTTTCTGACAAGGTCCACCTGACCACGGACACTTAACTTGGTGGAGGCTGGGACCGAGTCTGACCCTGGGGCTGGTCATATACTGGCGACGCCGAGGATTGCGGGGCCTACCTCGGTCCAGGTCTCTCAGGCCTACTATGCCTCCTCCTCTTCCCACCCCTCCTCCGAATTACCATCCGTGGGCATGGCGCCATTAGTCGGTAGCTCTAGGCACAGCAGCAGTGCCGTCGCTAAGTGACAGCAGGCGGTGCCCAAACTGCTGAGCCTAGGCGATAAATGGCACACTGCCCAAGAGCTATTACAGGGCATCACGGCGCAGACTGTTCTGTGGCTGGCACCGCTGAACCTGAAGCCAGGCATGGTTGTGTGTGACAATGGCCGTAACCTGGTGGCGGCTCTGCAACTCAGCAGACTGACACATGTGCCATGCCTGGCCCATGTGTTAAATCTCATTGTTCAGCGTTTCCTCAAGACATACCCCAATCTGTCTGATTTGCTCACGAAGGTGCGCCGCATCTGTGCGCATTTCAGGAAGTCCAGCACAGATGCTGCCACTCTCAAGGCAGTGCAGCGCCGCCTTCAACTGCCCGCTCACCGACTCTTGTGCGATGTGCCCACGAGGTGGAATTAACCATGTTATCCAGAGTTTACCAGCAGCGCAGAGCGATTGTAGACTGCCAGATGTCAACTTCCACCAGCACTGGTAGTCAGGTCAGTCAGCTTCCTCAAGTCCACAATGAGGAGTGGACGTGGATGTCTGATATCTGTCAGGTGCTGAGTAACTTTGAGGAGTCAACACAGATGGTCAGTGGCGATGCCGCCATCATCAGCCTCACCATCACACTGCTTGGCCTGTTGAAAAACTCTCTGGCCAGCATGAAGTCAGAAGCTTTGCGCTCGTCACAAGAGATGGGGGAAAAAGGTTCCCTTGTTGATAGCCAAAGCACCCTTAGGTCTGTTTCTCAGCGCATATCGGAGGAGGTGGAGGAGGATGAGGAGGAAGAGGAGGAGAATGTTGGCGAGACAGAAGAGGGGAGCATTGCTCAGACCTTTACTGTTCAGCGTATATGGGCAGAAGAAGAGGAGTTGGAGGAGGAGGAGATGGACAGTGAGGCCAATGAGGGGAGTGAATTCTTGCGAGTTGGGACTCTGGCGCATAAGGCAGATTTCATGCTAGGCTGCCTATCCCGTGACCCTCGCGTTCAAAGAATTTATTTCAGCACCGATTACTGGGTATTCACTCTCCTGGACCCACGGTACAAGCAAAATCTTTCCACTCTCATCCCTGGAGAGGAAAGGAGTGTGAGAATGCATGAATACCAGCAGGCCCTGGTGCACAAGCTGAAACAGTATTTCCCTTCTGACAGCGCTAGCGGCAGAGGGCGTACTTCTGCGGGACAAGTAGTGAGGGAGAGTAGGTGAGCAGGCAGCTTGTCCAGCACTGGCAGGGGTACGCTTTACAAGGCCTTTGCCAGTTTTATGTCACCACAGCAAGACACTGTCACCTGTCCCCAGTCTCGGCAGAGTAGGGCTGATCTTTACAGAAAGATGGTGAGGGAGTACTTTGCTGACCATACCATCATCCTGAATGATCACACAGCTCCCTACAACTACTGGGTTTCAAAGCTGGACATGTGGCACGAACTGGCGCTGTACGCCTTGGAGGTTCTTGCCTGCCCTGCCGCTAGCGTGTTTTCTGAGCGGGTTTTCAGTGCAGCTGGTGGCATCATTACTGATAAGCGTACACGCCTGTCGACTGACAGCGATGACAGGCTGACGCTTATCAAGATGAATAAAGCCTGGATTTCTCAGGATTTCCATTCTTCACCAGGTGAAAGAAGCTCAACCTGAATAATGTATGCACTCCTCCTCCTCATTTTCCTCCTTCTCCTCCTCTTTGTACACTAAAGCAGAGGAAACTGGCTATATTTTGCCAGGGCCAACTGGCTCTAGCTATAGTACTCTATGTATTTAATTTTTCTGGAGGGCCACCTACCCGGTCCTCTGTTTTAATCAATTTTTGGGAGTGCCACATACAGGCACTCAATCTATTTAATTTTTCTGGAGGACCACCTACCTGCTCCTCTGGTTTGAATTTTTTTTTGGACTGCCACATACAGGCACTATCCAAATTTAATTGTCTCCATATCAGCCTCCACACGTCGTCTTTATAGCTGCCTCCACACGTTGTCTCCATTGCTACCTCCACACATCATCTCCATAGCTGCCTCCCAAAGTCGTACATATAGCTGCCTCCATACATCGTCCCCTTAGCAAACGAGCTGTGTCGTGCAGAATTTTGGGTTGTTTTCATGGCTTCCACATCAAACTTTTTAACTTTGTCGCCACCCTGCTGTGTTATCCACAAAATATACTGGCTTTTATCTTTTATCATTTACCGATATTATTTCAGCGCTTCTTGCGCATCTGTTTACATTCCCCTCACCCGCCATAACACAAACTTATAAGAAAACTACTACACTTGATCTTATACAAAAGGTTCTTAGAAGTGCTGTTTGGGGAGGAGCTGAGGGACAGGGGCTTGGACAGGCGAAAGCTCGCCTGACAGCGGACCGCCAGCTCAATCCCAAGAACCAACTAACATAGTTTTAACTGCAGCACCTTTAATCTACTACTACTACCTCCATACATGGTCCCCTTATCAAACGAGCTGTGTCAGGCAGAATTTTGGGTTGTTTTCATGGCTTCCACATCAAACTTGTTAACTTTGTCGCCACCCTGCTGTGTTATCCACAAAATATACTGGCAAACTTTTATCATTTACCGATATTATTTCAGCGCTTCTTGCGCATCTGTTTACATTCCCCTCACCCGCCATAACCCAAACTTATAAGAACGCTACTAAACTTGGTCTTATACAAAAGGTTCTTAGAAGTGCTGTTTGGGGAGGAGCTGAGAGACAGGGGCTTGGACAGGCAAAAGCTCGCCTGGCAGCAGACCGCCAGCTATATCCCAAGATCCAACTAACATAGTTTTAACTGCAGCACCTTTAATCTACTACTACTACCTTACTGCCTCCAAATTCGTCCCCTTATCAAACGAGCTGTGTCAGGCAGAATTTTCAGGTGTTTCACCAGATACATAATGGAACTCGGCCCATCTGTCACCGCCATGCTGGAGACCTGAAGTTGCAATCATAGCAGCGCAATATGGATGCCCCATACTGTCGCTCTTAATCATGGAACCATTTACGATAAAACAATTAAAAATAGAACCGCTATGCTATTCCATTATTCCTAGGTGAAATATTCAAACGACCCCGCCTGCTTTGAAAATTATAATTTTTTCAAAGTAAACGCTTCTGGCCCCCAGGCCCATTTTGGGTGGGGAGGAGCCGAGAGACAGGGGCTTGGACAGGCGAAAGCTCACCTGGCAGCGGACCGCCAGCTCCATCCCAAGATTAGGCAGCCTCAGAGGCATCCATGCATACTGCCCCTGCTGTTTCCTGTCCATTTTGCCTCCACGATCCTCCACAGCGTCCACAAAATGTCTCCATGCACAACTTTCAACTCTCTATACCCCAGACGCTGGAGCACGAGAGGATATACAGCACATCATCCCCTTATCAAATGAGCTGTGTCAGGCAGAATTTTCAGGTGTTTCACCAGATACATAATGGAACTCGGCCCATCTGTCGCCGCCATGCTTGAGACCTGAAGTTTCAATCATAGAAGCAATATGGATTCCCCATACTGTCACTCTTAATCATGGAAGTCGTCTCCATGGCTGCCTCCACATGTCGTCCCCTTATCAAACGAGCTGTGTCAGGCTAATTTTTCAGGTGTTTCACCAGATATGTTATGGAACTTGGTCACTATCTCACCACCATGCTGTGTTATCGACTAAATATACCGTCAACCTTTTGTTGACATAGGAACTCATTTCAGCGCTTCTTGCTCACCTCCTTTGGTTCCTCTCTGCCACCCATTGGTTTGAAGCCATTTAGGGTATGTCACCGTGACACTCTCTAGCCTGCCGCTGCTGCCGCTGCCTCTGCATGCCGTCCCCTATAGTGTCAGGGTCAATTATTGGATGTTTTAGATGCTATCTAGCCTCATTCGGTCACTCTGTCATGGCCATGCTGTTGCCCATAATTTTGGCATAATGGTGCGATTAAGCAGCCTCAGAGGCATCCATGCATGCTGCCACTGCTGTTTCCTGTCCTTTTCCGTGGTGTTTACAACATTTTCTGAGGTTTCCAGGTGTTTGGCCAAGCTTCCCTGTGCAGACCCTTGGTCCCCTTGAAAAATGCTCGAGTCTCCCATTGACTTCAATGGGGTTCGTTATTGGAGATGAGCACTCGAGCATCGGGAAAAGTTCGTCTCGAATAACGAGCACCCGAGCATTTTAGTGCTCGCTCATCTCTAATTCTCACCAGTGACTGAAGAATCAAGTTACTGCTATTGATGGAACCAGCTCATTACTGCAAAGCTGAGGACATTTGTTCATTACCTAGCTCCTACCTCAAAATGGTTGTTTTCCAGGCATCCGACTCCACTTTTGTGCTGAGATTGGTGTTCGAGTGGTGCTGCAACTTTGCTTCCTGGAACTACTGGGCTACATGTTTCTCTTCCATCACAGGACCTGGAACAGGGCAATCCTAAGCTGTCTCTCTCAGACCATTCCAACCAGCCTTGAACCCACATTCCATTGTGTGTTTCACTATGCAACTCTAACATGACCATGCACATGATAAATCTTTAAGAGGAACTGATGCTATTTAGACATGGTATACACAAGGTGAATAAGGTAATTGAGGAGGTGGAGGCAGCATAAGTCGATGTAGAGTTAAAGAGATGCAGTCAGGATGTTCAAACTTTATTTGACAAAATCAAATTATAATGAAAATAGAGTCCAAAGGAACAATATGTATTTGGTAGGGGTTACTGAAAAGGTGGCAGGACACAATGTGGGTGACATCTTTGAGGAGTGGTTACTATCCATGTTTGTGAGAGATACATTTTCACCTCATTCACTATAGAAAGGGTCCAAAGGTTCCAGACAACATTGTACCCTATCCTTTCCAAACAAGTTGGTGTCATCTTGATTTCTCTGACCTGTCTTCTTCAGGCTTATCTTGTGGAAGCTGACCCGTCCGTTCATCTCTGGATACTAGGAGGCTATGAGGGGGCTGTTTGGGATGATAAACCAAGGAATATTTTTGGGAACAGGATACAGTTTTTGGATCAAATCTTTAATGCCACAACGATAGTTCACTTCAAAGAGGCCTAATGAGGATTTGTCACCCAGGGACCTACTGAAACCTGGAAATGAACCTGTCTGAACTGTGGTGCTTGTTAGTATCATAGGGAGAAATCAGAGCTGTGTGTTATAACGAGCCGTGCACCTGTGTGTCCGTGGTCACATTTCTGTCCACTGGAAATAAACATGGAAGCTTTCTATACATGACAGGAAGCAGACATCTAGAAAACCATAAGGAATTTATACAGAAGATATATTGGAAATGTGTATAACTTTTCTTTATACAAACAATATCAATTACTTGTTGAAATGTGAATAACCCTTTAAGTTGTCAGGGATGTAATCTTATGGCAAATCTTTACCATCAAAGGTGGAGTTGCACCTGATTAGAAGAATTCTAGCAACAAGCTGATATGCAGCACGTGCGGTTCATCATCCCTGTTGTTTCTGGGAAATCTACTGTTGAATATTTTCCCAAAGTCAAGAATAAAGAAAAATCATATTTGGGTTGATTTCTGCTGCAGTGATTGTTATGAACTGGAAATCAGATACTATATACTCAATTGAAAATGTTTTAAAGATGCTGAACGAGAGCTGGCAACATAAACAATGCATGTGGGAAAATTGGGTTATCCAATATATAAACTTAGAAGAAGAATGGAGAATAGAAAAGAGGAGAATTTTTAATTAGATTTTTCTTCCCCTTCTACTCCATTTATGTGAGTTTATGGAAAACTGTTGTAGTTGACATCAATTTAAAGCTGCCTAAATGCAGCTTTAAAAGGAACCTTGACAACCCCTATAACTACAATAAAGAAATATTAATAAAATAATTAGCACTATCAGTGTTGAAGTGGCCCACCACAGTACCAGATGATCCTCAAACAATTTCAGAAGGAGACAACTCAATTGGGTCTATTCTTTTTTTTTTTTTGCTAATTCATGTAATGCTAAATTTTCATCTCTCCCTTCATTTATACTACTTATTTGCCTTTTTCCTAGATGGAAATTTCTGTGCTAGTTACAGTCATCGAGGACTTATATCAAAAGCAAAAATGAAAGCGATAAAATATAGCCTTGTAGTCATTCTTGGTAAGTTAATATTGTTTTTACAATGACATTTAAAAAAGTATTTAATATCCACAAAAAGGATTAAATATCCACAATTTACTAGTTGTACAACTTACCAAACATTTTGTAGCTCCAACCGTTTTGCATGTATTACTCCATAAGAAACTGCATTCAATGAGCTAAATGAGTTTAACTTATGCTTACTATTCTTCTCCTTCTAGTGTGCTAAAATATAAAAAACATATGCAACAGTAACCAAAAAAGAACTGTCACAATCTGTAGCAAAGTCAAGAATTCAACAAAGTCTATGGAATAGCATATTAACATATTTGCAATATTGCCACATGTGTTTAAAGCCATTTTTGGCAACATCCCTGTCCCAGAGTTAGGCCTCATGCACATTACCGTGTCTATTATGTGAGCCGCAAACAACACGGCGCATATGTTATTTGGGTGCGTAGGCCAAACCGCACCACAATACATACAGGAATAACATGCCGCAGGTTCACTATTTCATGGCTGTGCGCAATAGAAATCAATGGGGACCATGAGTCAGCAGCAACTTGTGCAGCTAGCTAACCACCCCCAAATCCAGTTGTGTACATGAAGCCTTATAGATAAGCTCCCTTAATAATAAGAAGAATTCCTTTATTTATATAGCGCACACAGATACCTGTCCCCAATAGGGCTCACAATCTAATCAACCTACCAGTATGTTTTGGAGTGTGGGAGAAAACCGGAGGACCCGGAGGAAACCCACGCAAACATGGAGAGAACATACAAACTCTTTGCAGATGTTTACCCTGGAACTTCAACCCTGGTCAACAGGGCTGCAAGGCTGTAATGCTAACCACTAAGCCACCGTGCTGCCCTTAAGGTTTACTTTAGCAAACACTTTTCAGGGGTCCAGCTGGAGATTCTGCCATCATTGTAAGGGAGAGTGGTTCAAGACTACTACATCTTATATCATATAAGGGCCTTCGGTTATGACCATTTCAGTGTCTCTTAAGTAAGAGATTGTCATAAATAGGTAAAGAAGCAAATGTGGTAATATTAAGACGTAACTTTTAATAATAGAGATTAAAAGATTGTGGCAACATTAAGTCCTAAAATCCATAATGTTATAGATACTGAATGATGCCGCACAGCAGGTTAAATTCATATCATTCAGTTTGATATCAACAATACAGGGCAGGTGTGTATATCACTGGTGTGACACAGGTCTAATGACACAGGTCTCAATGACTTATATGTACAAGTCATTAGCACATGTCATAATCATATAACAACTTACTGTCAACAATATAAATAACCAAAGCACATAAAGAAAGGAAAATTGGAGCGATTTCACCCAGTCCAGTAGTGCGCTTGGTTTCAGTTCTATTGGTGCAATGAGGTGGCAAGGGAGCCTATTGTCCAGATGTCACAACTATCCCTAACATGACTGCACCTATCGCCCAGAAAAAATAACTCCCGCCCTAACAAGGGCGGTCCCACAATTGCCCTAATGATCACCGTAGCACCTAAGGGTCTGAATCAGACCATCAGCTATGCATGTTTCCTGTAACCTTGCATTTCCCTCTAGGGACCCACCAGTGGATACGTTCATTTGTTTTCTCCGTGTTTATTTGCATATTCATGTTCTCATTCGCTTTGAATATTGTCCTCTCCTAATAAACTCTGCTTAGTACTCCCTTGACTCCACAGGTGCGATGATTGTGACAGCCGTCATATCTGCAATGCGGGCAGCAATGGGTTAATAATGTCTAGTTACCTGCTGCAAAGGGAAATCCTCACATGCCCGTCCCGTGCCAGAGTATATCCGCCCACCCCTCTATTGTGCACGCCAGCATTGTGCCCCGCATGCCTGATCCGGCCGGGTCAATAGAAGGAACGGCCACTGCCACTCCTCTATAGCTCCCCCCTGGACTAAGATGGAGCCATCTCGTGATATAGACATTGGAAACCTATATTCATTGCCTGTTTACTCTCCCTGTATCCCCTGATGAACCCCAAAGGAAGTGGGGGAAAAGCGTTGGGATGAGATGCTTTTTCTTTTCCCTGGACCCTATGGACATCTAGGGACAGTGTAATCATTAGGGCAAGTGTGGGACCGCCCTTGTTAGGGCGGGAGTTATTTTTTCTGGGCGATAGGTGCAGTCATGTTAGGGATAGTTGTGACATCTGGACAATAGGCTCCCTTGCCACCTCATTGCACCAATAGAACTGAAACCAAGCGCACTACTGGACTGGGTTTGATCGCTCCAATTTTCCTTTCTTTATGTGCTTTGGTTGTTTATATTGTTGACAGTAAGTTGTTATATGATTATGACATGTGCTAATGACTTGTACATATCAATACCTGTGTCACACCAATGATATACACTCCTGCCCTGTATTGTTGATATCAAATTGATATGAATTTAATCTGCTGTCCGGCGTCATTCAGTGTCTATAACATTATGGATTTTAGGACTTAATGTTGCCACATTCTTTTAATCTCTATTATTAAAAGTTACATCTTAATATTGCCACATTTGCTTGTGGTTAGTACTGGTCAATTGTGGTATTTGAGGAAGGGTTTATTCGCGCCCGGCAAACTCCAATACCATTTGGTATCTGAGGCATATTATTGCTAGGTCCAGAATTTTCTATGATATTGACGTCATTGCTTACACTGGTTGTCATAAATATGGACTAAGCTTATAAATAAATGGCCACCAGATTCATCCATGACAGAATCACTCTGTATTTTTTTACAGTATAGTATCTGCCAATATTATCAAATCAACAACTCTAAAACAGTGATTACTTCAAAAATGTTGTAATTAATGTGCTTTTTGTTAACCAGAATAATAAAATAGTTAGACACAAAAGTAAATTGAATATTATGAACACTAATATCAATTAACTTATATACACTGATTAGATGGTTTGAAAATTTTCCTATTATCATCAATAATTCAGAAATCATTAAAATAATAAGAACAAGGTGGCCTTCACAGTTCATATGAAGGAACTGCAAGGATAACAATACAGCAAAGAATACTAAAGCAAATTTAGATTTCACAAATAATTCTCAGTAGAGGTATCAAAATCGGGGTGGGCGACACCGGCCAAATATGTAATTGAAAAAATTACATTAAACCCTTAAGGACGCAGCCATTTTGTGCCCCAAGGCCCCATTTTTTGGAATCTGACTAGTGTTACTTTATATGGTTATAATTTTTGAACACTTTAACTGAGCAAAGTAATTTTAAGCTTGACCTGAAGCTCTGAGCATGGATAATCTTAGTTCCAAGTCCGAATATAGAGAAATAGCAGAAAAAAATCCAGCTCACAGGACTCCAGGAAATTCATAAAAGGCAATAGTTTTCTTTATTTATATCATTGAAAGTCCATATATGCACAAAAACAGAGGGAACCACTCAGCCACAGTTCACAGCGTTTTCGTAAATATTCCTTAATCATGACCTAGGGGTAAATTTATTTATTAAAAAAATCCTAAAATTTTATGACATTTTTGAAAAATTCACATTTTTAGAAAGTTTACCACCCAAATTAGCAATTACTAATTAACATTTCCTATATGTGTGATTTATGTTTTCTTCATTTTTTAAAATGTCTTTATATTTTATCAGAACATCAGATGGCTTACAAAGTGCATATCTTAAAGGGGTATTCACACGAAGACAAGATTCTTAAATATACTCAGGATAACAAAATGCATCCTTCCCAGTATGCCTAACAAGACACATTTCATCGCTCTACATTCACCAGTCCAAAAAGTTCACTACCTTGGAGTAATATTTTACTATTTTCTTACCCTTTAAGCCTCACATCCAGTTCCATCTCTCACATTCGATCCCTCCTCAACCCAGAGTCTTTAAAATTGCTAGTCCATGCCCTCATCATCACCTGCTTCACCTACTGCAACATTCCTCTCTGTGGTCTCCCAGCAAACTCTCTTATGCCCCTCCAATCCATCCTTAAGGGTTCATTCACACGCGATATGCCCCTCCTCCCTCCATAGAGAATAGCGGCGTACGGCCGCACACACGCCAAAAGATAGAGCATGCTGTGGCACATGTGTGGCACCGTATCTGCGCCGCGCCGCTATTGGCGTCTATGGGGACGTGCATGCAGCCGCAAATTTGCGGCCCCATGTATGTCCCCGCAGACGGCCATGTGAATGTCCCCTTACTCTAGTCCCCGGCTAATCAATCTGTCTCCTAGGGAGGGTCGGACTGGGGGGAAAAGGGCCAACCAGTGAAATTAATTCTGGGGGCCCACCTACTACTACATTGAATTGTTACCTGTAAATTCTAAGGCCATGATAGTAAAAAATAGTATTTTGAGATGCTTTTTTCCCCAATGTGTTTGCAATGTATCTTAAAACGCAATATGAACACATAATGTGAATGCAGTTTAAGACCATGTTCACAAGATGCAATTGAATTGCGTTTTAAAATGTATTCAAGCGCATCTGGAGAATTTCCTCCTGGAACATCTGTATTCAGACGTCAGAGAGGAGATTCCCCAGATGCACCTAAAATGTAATTCACTCTTGTGAACCTTGAAAGAAGGGCCAGGATTAGGACCTACTGAAAGCAACCCGTACCTCTGCCCCTTTCACTTATATTGTGGCTTCCTCTAATCTGATTTGGCAAGCACTGTGTAGCCTACTCTGTATGTGCTATATAAATAAAGGAATTATTATTATTATTAATATTATTATTTCCTTATACTGTATTGTGACCTTTCACCTCCCCTCATATTGTGGCCCAGTATCACCACCTCATCTCTCCCTCCCACATATTGTGGCTTCTCTTCTCTCCTCCTCTTATTGTGGTTTCCTCTTACCTCCCCCTCATATAGTGACCTCTCATCATCCATTCATATTCTGGCGTCCCCCCCTCCCCCCACCCATATTGTGTCCTCTCATTTCCTCCTCATATTGTGTGGAAGTAAAAACCTGGAGGGAGAGACTAGAGCTGAGTGAGCAAGGATTGCTCTAACTCAGAAGTCTCAGGGGAGAGGGAGGGAAACAAAAGGGGACAAGAGCGCTCTCCTCGTGTAGTAGAGTAAAACCTTTTTAAGTCTAAAACAAACAGTGAATGGGTGCTCACCTTGAAGCACAACCCAATGTGCATGTAGAGTAGAAAAGGGGGTTCCCGGCGCCAACCTTCCTTACCTATATTTGCCCAGGTGGAGACCAATAGGTATTTGCAGATTCTAGGTTCTGAGTTCCAGTAGTGGAGCGGGATGCGGTGGCGCTTGGCACGGAATAAAATCCCCGGTATGGTCTTTAAAATTGCATAAGTATGCGGAGATGGACTTGGTCCCTACTGCGCTCAGTCACTCCAGGTATTGGAGGTGGTTGGGGCTAATCACCAGCAGCTCTGAGGTTTCTGCTTCAAAGATTAGATGGTGCATAAGATGATGTCTATCTCTTCTGCTGGCCGGGAAAACCTTATGTGTGTTGCCAATTTCAGTGTTTTGTGGTTGGGTAGATGGACAGTAGGCTTCTTGGTAGAGAGAAAACTACTGAATTGTATAGTTTATTTTAATAATAATTCTTATTAAAATTTAACAAATTAACAAAATTACATAATTGACAAGAAAAATAGAGAAAATTCACATTATCCATTCACAATGTATCAACTTTTCTTATCAACCTCACTGTTTATTACATACTTTATTTGACATTATTAATCCCCCCCCCTTCCTCTCCAACTGGCCACAGAGAAAATATAGTTAGTGACCTAGGGCTTTATTTTTGTATTGTTTTATTTTGTCATTTTTTCTGCTTCTAGATACCTTGTATAGCAGTCACCTGCAAGGCGACCGTAATTGTCAAAGTCTCCATAAGGAGACTTTAATGCCACTTTTTATTCCCAGAACATGTTTAGGCCATATTGAAATCAATTGAATTTGACATTAGACTTAAACCTCAGTTCAACATCAAATATTTATTTAAACCAGCATTTGGATGCCAGTTTTAAACACATATTTTGGACTAGACCTTATGCCTATCAACCCATTACATAGTAATAGAATATACGTACAACAATACAATGTACAGGCAGTCCCCAGGTATACACTGAACCAAGATAGGTTCTGCAGGGTTGTTCTCAAGCTGAATTTGTATGTAAGTCAGAACTGTATAATTTCTAACTGAAACTCCAGACAAAATTTTTTGGTCTCTGTGACAACTGGAATTTAAAACTTTTGGGTTGTAATAAGAACCATGATTAACAATAAATCTTAGTTGCAGAGACCTTTAATAACCGTTACAGCTGATCAATGTAGCCTAGGCCTTAAGTACAGTAAATTACCAATATTCAGAGGTCCGTTTGTAACTAGGGGCCATCTGTCAGTCAGATGTTCTTAAGTTAGGGACCGCCTGTATTGGTGAGTATTATATGAGTTGAGTGTTTGAGACAAACTAGTGGTAAAATATCCTACGGGTCCTATAAACAGTAAATATAAATGTTGTAAAATATTGTTAAATATCATACCATATTATTTAACCCAGATAGCAGAATCTGTAAAATCAATCTGCCCCCTATGAACTATAACTATATATAAGAACAAAGTTGTAAAATATAAAACCTCCACAGATGGCATCCCACAAAGGTCATTAAAAATACAACTGACTTCTGGGATGGGACAGCCAACAATAATAAAAACAGGGGTGGAGTGTCGAGCCGAGCATGAGACCTGTCACTCCATTCAATATTTTGGGAGTCTTAGAAATTACAAATCATAGACTGTACATGGTTTGTCAGTGACAGGAGATCAATGTGTTTGGCTATTATCCCGTCGATACATGAGAACATGCAAACTTGGCTCAACCCCTTATTAAGGAGTTAATCATTGTATTTTACATACACGTAAAGAATGTATCTTTATTTGTTACAAAAATGTTATGAAAAGTGCTAATTGATAAAAACGAATTTGTAGCTCTTGCCAGAAAGATGCCAAACAATACACATCGCAAAGCTAAAGTTGACCATCCTACATCCAAATTCTGTAAGGAAAATTTTACACCTGGTAAAATGGGTTGAATATTCATATAAAGTGACTATAACTAATAATGTAACCAATATTGTATAGTGTAGATGGGTAAGTAGGGCTAGAGGGCCATGTGTCTAGGGCTTTGACTAACAAGTTGCTCTGCGTTTGTCTAGAAAAAACAATTAATTCAACTAACTTCTTTAAAGCCCCTAACTGGCACAAGAAAACATGTTTAAATACTGCTGAAATGTGCAATTGGCAGCCTTAATAATATATTTGTCTCATCACCGTATTGCATGTTAGAAGTTTATATTTATATAACCTTTCTTTCAAGCATGTTTAATTTTGGCACCATACTGTGATCGTTACCATGGATATTGTCACCTAAGTTCTTGGCTAGGTAATATCTATAGAATATCTGAGCTCTTTATCTGTGCACTGTAAATAAATGAATAAATCACTAGAGCAGCACACAACTGGTGGCTTTTTGCTTTAAAATTGATATAACAGAAAGTTACTGACTTTTTTTATTATGTAGTAATTTTTTAAAGGAAATCTACAATTTGATTTCATGCATTATGAGCCAAACACACATTGACAATGCTGAAATATTGATGCAGAAACATATCTAGTTTTATTCCTGAGCTGAGTGATTTTGCTGAAAATAACAATTGTAAATTTCAAGACCTTAGGAAAGCTGGGTGAGGGCTGCTTGCCGTTCATAAACACATTACACAGAGCTTCCTGAACTGTCCAGACAGGACTAATCAACCTGAGCTGGATTACTTATACACAGCAGCTGGGGGATGGTGCAGCGATTGATTGCTTCTCCCTGTCAGGCACAACATAGTGATTACATCATTCTTTGAAGCAGGCACAGAAGCGTCAGAGCCTCATTATCCGGAACATTTTAATAGTTTTTTCTGCATTAGTGTAGATACAGAATTCTCGAGGTATGTTTGGTCCATAATGCATGAAACCAAATGGTAAATTTCCTTTAATAACAATTTTATGAGAGTATAGTAAGGAATAGTAAAATTATTTATTATATTACAGAAACACAAAAATTTACTTCTAGAATAGTCATATCCCTACAGTAAGGTTGAAAAAAGTCCATGAAGTCAAACCTATAAATCCTACAGTGTTGATACAGAAGAAGTCTAAATAAACACTAATAGTATAATACCAATTGCCCAAATTAGACAGCACTGGTTAACATGGTGCCAACCCCTATTTGCCAAGATCAGGCAGTTGCTGTATATATATTGACCTCTGACAAAGCACCTAGTTAAACTGTGCTAGAATCATTGTTCTGTTATCTCTGTCCATTCTCAGCTGCTAAAGTCCATAATAGAGACATGAGAAAGAAGCTGAGAGTTTTAAATGTAGCTAGAACTGTTATACCGTTAGTATAACTCAACATCAACACGGACCTGGGAACTCCTATCGTATCTTTGGCTCCATGTACAAATCTGCTTGTGCAGACATGTGCCGTGAGCTTCCCCTTGGAAGCTGAGGGAGCACGTCACAAATCAGGGCCGGAATAAGACCTGCCTAATCATCTCCTGTGCGGCCACCCGGCCATGAGCTAGTTGCCATTTTTGCTAGCTACCACCTGTCCTTGACTATTTGTACAGTAGTTATTGGTTGATAAGTAAATTAGTAGTATACTGGAACAGAAATAATCCATACTTACAATAATAGCCTGAGTTTTAAACGCACGATTTTCACGAGTGCCATGAATAATCTTATTATTTTTCAGAGCCATAGCAAAAGATCTTTTTACTGCAAGATAAGTTGTCTTGATTAAGAGACATCATTTACAACTATAATAAAGTAAAATATGTAACTAAAAATAATCTCGAAATCACTTGGATATGTTGAAGCATTCAAAAGTTATTACCACATAGTGATGCATGTCAGAAAAAAAGTGGCTCTATCCTTAAGCCAAAAAAAGGCCTTAAAGTGTTTAACGGACCCATTAAAAGTTATAGTTGATGCAAAAACAGTAGAACGGCACAGCTTCTCCTTTTGATCCAATTTATTGACGTATACCTACAAAAACATGGTGAACAAACAGTTCCTCACAGGGAGGGAAAGACGCAGGGACTCACACAAGGACAAGGTGCACGACAGCTGTTTCACGCTCATTGCGCTACATCTGCCTCGCTTGTTCAACACAACATGAAACAATGTGGCTGTTTAAACCAAACCCACCGCTCTAGCCTCTCATATTCTTATTGGTGCCCTACAGCGTAGCATTGTCCACTCATAATACAGCTCTTACAACCTCATATGTCTCACAAAACACTGCCATATAGACGATACTATGCTAAGAATGTACTTACTATATGCCGATCGCGTACTGCGAGCTCCTCTCAGAAGCATACGCTCGCCAGGATATGTTTTCGTGGACTTTACTGTATTCTGTATTATCTCTCATGGACAATGTTTTCATAATATGGACAGGCTCTGATCAGTAACCCAACATAAGGGAGACGGGCAGTGGCTCTTCTTATTCTTAACCTCTCTTACTCGTTGCTAGGTATAAGAAGAACGGCGTCGGCTTAAGAATACGACGAGCCATTTCCCGTCTCCCTTATGTTTGGTTGCAGGCCAACGTCTGCCTCAACATAGCTTGATTTAACTCCTTGCCACCAGCTGGGAGGGTTATTTTGAAGAAAGTACCATTTCCAAATTTTCCTGTTTCCCCTGAGTAGTGCATTTAACGGTGCACGAAACGCATAGGTAATACATACTGGACGGCCCATGACGTGGAGCAATGGTATTAATAATGTACAGATGTGCAGCTGTATAACATGTAATAAATAATGAGTTGAGGATACCCCTCACCAACAACGCAGCACCTCCTATACAGCAGATTATCTTCCTCATAATTAGTAGATTTCAAGAGCATCACCTCTATTTAATAATTAAATAATCCTATCAGGGGGAGTCTGCCAGTTCATTAAACGGAAGCTGTCACCAGGGATCTCATTTTCACTAAAGACAGGAGCCCAAATGCAAATATTTGCATTTGCATTACAATATAATTGTGGGTTATAACTTACTTTGCACTCTGACAGAATCCTCTGTTTAGTCCCAGGGTTTGGCTATTGTTTGCATGCATTTCAAAAAATGAGCAGGAGCACAAAGGTGAGAGCTGAGGAGTGAGCACCACAAACAAGTAACATTTTTTTAACATTTTCTTTAAGTGCATGCAAACCAAAGCTGAACCCTGTGACTAAACAGAGGATTGTGTCAGGGTGCAACTTAAGTTATAACACACAATTATATTGTAATGCAAATGCTTAGAGAAAGCAGAAAGTCATATTTGCAATGCAGCTGTAAGGTTCTTCTGAAACCTGTATTTAGTGAAAATGACTTCCCTGGTGACAAATTCCTTTTAACAATGCGGCTAATTATTTGTTGGCAGCAGTTAACCATTCATAACTTAAAATCCACCTTTGGATAACCTTTCAGATTGTGTTTAGCTACCATTAGCTCCTTCCCTCACATAGTTTTTGATGACCAATTTTTTTGTTTGTTTTATTCTAATAAAATTTTGTCCTACAGCATTCATATTATGTTGGAGCCCATACTTTCTTTTTGACATTTTGGACAATTATGAATTGTTACCATTGACCAAAGAGCGCATCTATGCATCTGTGATCATTCAGAACTTGCCAGTTTTAAACAGTGCTGTCAACCCCATCATTTATTGCATATTCAGCAACAGACACTGCCGGTTAACCAGGTGAGTGTTACCCTGTCTTGTTTCATTATGAACGATCAGCAAAAGTTACATTTTGGTTCCCTAATAATTACTTTAATGTCTTATGTTTTTCTATGTTTTTAAAGATGCATAGTGTGAAAGTATTACTATAAGAGTATGTTGCTGTTGTCAGTATTTATGTCGATATTTACTTTCATGAGAAAGTAAATTCGCTGATTCCAAAGCATTTTTATTAAAAGTATGAATTTTTGCAAGTTTTTTACATAAACTTTTCAATAAGTAGATATACTGAAAATGATGGCAAAGAAACAAAAAGTATGCTTAAAAAGTGGTAGGTATGGTTAAAACCTTGTCACTAGAGATGAGCGAGCACTAAAATGCTCGGGTACTCGTTATTCGAGACGAACTTTTCCCGATGCTCGAGTGCTCGTCTCGAATAACGAGCCCCATTGAAGTCAATGGGAGACTCGAGCATTTTTCAAGGGGACCAAGGCTCTGCACAGGGAAGCTTGGCCAAACACCTGGGAACCTCAGAAAAGGATGGAAACACCACGGAAATGGACAGGAAACAGCAGGGGCAGCATGCATGGATGCCTCTGAGGCTGCTTAATCGCACCATTATACCAAAATTATGGGCAACAGCATGGCCATGACAGAGTGACCGAATGAGGCTAGATAGCATCTAAAACATCCAATAATTGACCCTGACACTATAGGGGACGGCATGCAGAGGCAGCGGCAGCAGTGGCAGGCTAGAGAGTCTCATGGCGACATACCCTAAATGGACTCAGGTTTCACCAAAGGAGGTGAAATGATTTCCTATGTGAACAAAAGGTTGAAGGTATATTTAGTCGATAACACAGCATGGTGGCGACATAGTGACCAAGTTACATAACGTATCTGGTGAAACACCCGAAAAATGAGCCTGACACAGCTCTTTTGATAAGGGGACGACATGTGGAGGCAGCCATGGAGACAACTTCCATGATTAAGAGCGACAGTATGGGGCATTCATATTGCGCTGCTAAGATTGCAACTTCAGGTCTCCAGCATGACGGCGACAGATGGGCCGAGTTCCACTATGTATCTGGTGAAACACCTGAAAATTCTGCCTGACACAGCTCGTTTGATAAGGGGATGATGTGCTGCATATGCTCTCGTGCTCCAGCGTCTGGGGTATAGAGAGTTGAAATGAGACATTGGTGGACGCTGTGGAGGATCGTGGAGGCAAAATGGACAGGAAACAGCAGGGGCAGCATGCATGGATGCCTCTGAGGCTGCCTAATCTTGGGATGGAGCTGGCGGTCCACCGCCAGGCGAGCTTTCGCCTGTCCAAGCCCCTGTCTCTCGGCTCCTCCCCACCCAAAATGGGCCTGGGGGCCAGAAGCGTTTACTTTGAAAAAATTATAATTTTCAAAGCAGGCCGGGTCGTTTGAATATTTCACCTAGGAATAATGGAATAGCATAGTGGTTCTATTTTTAATTGTTTTTACGGAAATGGTTCCATGATTAAGAGCGACAGTATGGGGCATCCATATTGCGCTGCTATGATTGCAACTTCAGGTCTCCAGTATGGCGGCGACAGATGGGCCGCGTTCCACTATGTATCTGGTGAAACACCTGAAAATTCTGCCTGACACAGCTCGTTTGATAAGGGGACGATGTATGGAGGCAGTGAACTAGTAGTAGATTAAAGGTGCTGCAGTTAAAACTATGTTAGTTGGATCTTGAGATGGAGCTGGCGCTCCGCTGCCAGGCGAGCTTTCGCCAATCCAAGCCCCTGTCTCTAGGCTACTCCCCAAACAGCACTTCTAAGAACCTTTTGTATAAGATCAAGTGTAGTAGCGTTCTTATAAGTTTAGGATATGGCGGGTGAGGGTAATGTAAACAGATGCGCAAGAAGCGCTGAAATAATATTGGTAAATGATAAAAGTTTGCCAGTATATTTTGTGGATTACACAGCAGGGTGTCGACAAAGTTAACAAGTTTGATGTGGAATGCCCTGTAATAGCTCTTGGGCGGTGTGCCTTTTATCGCCTAGGCTCAGCAGTTTGAGCACCGCCTGCTGTCGCTTAGCGACGGTACTGCTGCTGTGCCTAGAGCTACCGACTGATGGCGCCATGCCCACGGATGGTAATTCGGAGGAGGAGGAGGTGGAGGAGGGGTGGGAGGAGGAGGAGGTATAGTAGGCCTTTGAGACCTGGACCGAGGTAGGCCCCGCAATCCTCGGTGTCGGCAGTATATGACCAGCCCCAGGGTCAGACTGGGTCCCAGCCTCCACCAAGTTAAGTGTAGTAGCGTTCTTATAAGTTTGGGATATGGCGGGTGAGGGGAATGTAAACAGATGCGCAAGAAGCGCTGAAATAATATCCGTAAATGGTAAAAGTTTGGCAGTATATTTTGTGGATTACACAGCAGTGTAATCAACAGATGCGCAAGAAGCGATGAAATAATATCGGTAAATGATAAAAGTTTGCCAGTATATTTTGTGGATAACACAGCAGGGTGGCGACAAAGTTAACAACTTTGATGTGGAATCCATGAAAACAACCCAAATTTCTGCCTGACACACCTCGTTTGATAAGGGGACGATGTATGGAGGCAGCTATATGGACGACTTTTGGAGGTAGCAATGGAGACAACGTGTGGAGGCTGCTATGGAGACAATTTAATTTGGATAGTGCCTGTATGTGGCAGTCCAAAAAAGTTTTCAAACCAGAGGAGCAGGTAGGTGGCCCTCCAGAAAAATGAAATAGATTGAGTGCCTGTATGTGGCAGTCCAAAAAAGTTTTCAAACCAGAGGAGCAGGTAGATGGCCCTCCAGAAAAATGAAATAGATTGAGTGCCTGTATGTGGCAGTCCAAAAAAGTTTTCAAACCAGAGGAGCAGGTAGGTGGCCCTCCAGAAAAATGAAATAGATTGAGTGCCTGTATGTGGCAGTCCAAAAAAGTTTTCAAACCAGAGGAGCAGGTAGGTGGCCCTCCAGAAAAATTGAATAGATTGAGTGCCTGTATGTGGCAGTCCCAAAAATTGTTTAAAACAGAGGACCGGGTAGGTGGCCCTCCAGAAAAATTAAATGCATAAAGTACTATAGCTAGAGCCAGTGGGCCCTGTCAAAAAATAGCCAGTTTCCTCTGCTTTAGTGTACAAAGAGGAGGAGAAGGAGGAAAATGAGGAGGAGGAGTGCATAAATTATTCAGGTTGAGCTTCCTTCACCTGGTGGAGATTGGAAATTATGAGAAATCCAGGCTTTATTCATCTTAATAAGCGTCAGCCTGTCAGCACTGTCAGTCGAAAAACGTGTACGCTTATCGGTGATGATGCCACCAGCTGCACTGAAAACCCGCTCGGACAACACGCTAGCGGCAGGGCAGGCAAGAACCTCCAAGGCGTACAGCGCCAGTTCGTGCCACATGTCCAGCTTTGAAACCCAGTAGTTGTAGGGAGCTGTGTGATCATTTAGGACGATGGTATGGTCAGCTCCCTCACCATCTTTCTGTAAAGATCAGCCCTACTCTGCCGAGACTGGGGACAGGTGACAGTGTCTTGCTGGGGTGACATAAAGCTGGCAAAAGCCTTGTAAAGCGTACCCTTGCCAGTGCTGGACAAGCTGCCAGCTCGCCTACTCTCCCTCGCTACTTGTCCCGCAGAACTACGCACTCTGCCACTAGCGCTGCCAGAAGGGAAATACTGTTTCAGCTTGTGCACCAGGGCCTGCTGGTATTCATGCATTCTCACACTCCTTTCCTCTCCAGGGATGAGAGTGGAAAGATTTTGCTTGTACCGTGGGTCCAGGAGAGTGAATACCCAGTAATCGGTGCTGGAATAAATTCTTTGAACGCGAGGGTCACGGGATAGGCAGCCTAGCATGCAATCTGCCATATGCGCCAGAGTCCCAACTCTCAAGAATTCACTCCCCTCACTGGCCTGACTGTCCATCTCCTCCTCCTCCAACTCCTCTTCTTCTGCCCATACACGCTGAACAGTGAAGGTCTGAGCAATGCTCCCCTCTTGTGTCTCGCCAACATTCTCCTCCTCTTCCTCCTCATCCTCCTCCACCTCCTCCGATATGCGCTGAGAAACAGACCTGAGGGTGCTTTGGCTATCAACAAGGGAATCTTCTTCCCCCGTCTCTTGTGACGAGCGCAAAGCTTCCGACTTCATGCTGATCAGAGAGTTTTTCAACAGGCCAAGCAGCTGGATGGTGAGGCTGATGATGGCGGCATCGCCACTGACCATCTGTGTTGACTCCTCAAAGTTACTCAGCACCTGACAGATATCAGACATCCACGTCCACTCCTCATTGTAGACTTGAGGAAGCTGACTGACCTGACTACCAGTTCTGGTGGAAGTTGACATCTGGCAGTCTACAATCGCTCTGCGCTGCTGGTAAACTCTGGATAACATGGTTAATGTTGAATTCCACCTCGTGGGCACGTCGCACAACAGTCGGTGAGCGGGCAGTTGGAGGCGGCGCTGCGCTGCCCTGAGAGTGGCAGCATCTGTGCGCACCTTCGTGAGCAAATCAGACACATTGGGGTATGTCTTGAGGAAACGCTGAACTATCAGATTTAACACATGGGCCAGGCATGGCACATGTGTCAGTCTGCCGAGTTGCAGAGCCGCCACCAGGTTACGGCCGTTGTCACACACAACCATGCCTGGCTTCAGGTTCAGCGGTGCCAGCCACAGATCAGTCTCCGCCGTGATGCCCTGTAATAGTTCTTGGGCGGTGTGCCTTTTATCGCCTAGGCTCAGCAGTTTGAGCACCGCCTGCTGTCGCTTAGCGACGGCACTGCTGCTGTGCCTAGAGCTAGCGACTGATGGCGCCATGCCCACGGATGGTAGTTCGGAGGAGGAGGAGGGGTGGGAGGAGGAGGAGGCATAGTAGGCCTGAAAGACCTGGACCGAGGTAGGCCCCGCAATCCTCGGCGTTGGCAGTATATGACCAGCCGCAGGGTCAGACTCGGTCCCAGCCTCCACCAAGTTAACCCAATGTGCCGTCAGCGATATATAGTGGCCCTGCCCGGCAGCACTCGTCCACGTGTCCGTGGTCAGGTGGACCTTGTCAGAAACGGCGTTGGTCAGGGCACGGATGATGTTGTCTGACACGTGCTGGTGCAGGGCTGGGACGGCACATCGGGAAAAGTAGTGGCGGCTGGGGACCGAATACCGAGGGGCGGCCGCCGCCATGAGGTTGCGAAAGGCCTCGGTCTCTACTAGCCTATAGGGCAGCATCTCCAGGCTAAGCAATCTGGAGATGTGGACATTAAGGGCTTGGGCGTGCGGGTGGGTTGCACTATATTTCCGTTTCCGCTCCAGCGTCTGGGGAATGGAGAGCTGAACGCTGGTGGATGCTGTGGAGGATCGTGGAGGCGACGATGGGGTTTTTGTGCCAGGGTCCTGGGCAGGGGGCTGACTATCGGCTGACACAGGGGAAGGAGCAGTGGTGTGCACGGCCGGAGGTGAACGGGCTTGGTGCCACTGAGTGGGGTGTTTAGCATTCATATGCCTGCGCATACCGCGGGAGCCCTCGCCACGGGAGCTTCACTACGTGACACATTTGGCGCTGATGCACCTGCTCTGGCCCTGCCTCTCCGTCTGGCCCCACCACTGCCTCTTCCAACCTGTTCTGGTCGAGGACTCTCCTCCGTCTCAGAAGCACTGTGTTCACCCGGCCTCTCAACCCAGCTTGGGTCTGTCACCTCATCATCCTCCGATCCCTCAGTCTGCTCCCCCCTCGGACTTCCTGCCCTGACAACAACTTCACCACTGTCTGACAACCGTGTCTCCTCATCGTCGGACACCTCTTTACACACTTCTTCCACTACGTCAAGAAGGTCATCATCACCCACAGACTGCGACTGGTGGAAAACCTGGGCATCGGAAAATTGCTCAGCAGCAACCGGACAAGTGGTTTGTGACTGTGGGAAGGGTCCAGAAAACAGTTCCTCAGAGTATGCCGGTTCAAATGCCAAATTTTCCTGGGAGGGGGCAGACTGGGGGGGAGGAGGCTGAGGTGCAGGAGCTGGAGGAGTGCCGATTTCGGTGACATGGGTGGACTGCGTGGAAGACTGACTGGTGGACAAATTGCTCGAAGCATTGTCGGCAATCCACGACATCACCTGTTCGCACTTTTCTGGCCTCAACAGTGCTCTACCACGAGTCCCAGTAACTTCAGACATGAACCTAGGGAGTGTAGCTCTGCAGCGTTCCCCTGCTCCCTCATCAGCAGGTGGTGTCTCACCCCGCCCAGGACCATGGCCTCTGACCCCTGCAGTAGTTGGACGCCCACGTCCCCGCCCTCGTCCTCTACCCCTAGCCCTCGGGTTAAACATTTTGAAAATGAAAGTTATAACTTTAATTTTTTTTTAACTTTTTTTTGTGTTTTTTTGTGTTTTTTAGTTTTTAAAACCAAACGATGCTATCCTATTGCTATGGCTATTTTCTAGCCAAGTATGAAAGCACACTGCTATGCCAGATGAGATGACGCTGAGTTACGAAAAAATAAACGTAAAATAAAAAGTAAATGGCAGACTGTGCCTAATTGAAATCAAACCCCTAATAAATTTTCCCACTTTGGTCTTTGCGATGGATATGTGCGTCACTAAGCGCTAAACACAACGGTCGCAAGTCTCACTACAAATTCCTCACAATATGGTAGTAGATGCACTGCAGCAAGGACAGCCACCAGCAGATCAACCAGAAAAAATATATATATAACGCTATTGTAGGCCTAAGTAAGCCGTTTGGATTCTCCTATGGCTATTTTCTAGCCAAGTATGAAAGCACACTGCTATGCCAGATGAGATAACGCTGAGTTATGAAAAAATAAACGTAAAATAAAAAGTAAATGGCAGACTGTGCCTAATTGAAATCAAACCCCTAATAAATTTTCCCACTTCGGTCTTTGCGATGGATATGTGCGTCACTAAGCGCTAAACACAACGGTCGCAAGTCTCACCACAAATTCCTCACAATATGGTAGTAGATGCACTGCAGCAAGGACAGCCACCAGCAGATCAACCAGAAATAAAATATATAACGCTATTGTAGGCCTAAGTAAGCCGTTTGGATTCTCCTATGGCTATTTTCTAGCCAAGTATGAAAGCACACTGCTATGCCAGATGAGATGACGCTGAGTTATGAAAAAATAAACGTAAAATAAAAAGTAAATGGCAGACTGTGCCTAATTGAAATCAAACCCCTAATAAATTTTCCCACTTTGGTGTTTGAGGTGGATATGTGTGTCACTAAGAGCTAAACACAACGGTCGCAAGTCTCACTACAAATTCCTCACAATATGGTAGTAGATGCACTGCAGCAAGGACAGCCACCAGCAGATCAACCAGAAAAAATATATATATAACGCTATTGTAGGCCTAAGTAAGCCGTTTGGATTCTCCTATGGCTATTTTCTAGCCAAGTATGAAAGCACACTGCTATGCCAGATGAGATAACGCTGAGTTATGAAAAAATAAACGTAAAATAAAAAGTAAATGGCAGACTGTGCCTAATTGAAATCAAACCCCTAATAAATTTTCCCACTTCGGTCTTTGCGATGGATATGTGCGTCACTAAGCGCTAAACACAACGGTCGCAAGTCTCACCACAAATTCCTCACAATATGGTAGTAGATGCACTGCAGCAAGGACAGCCACCAGCAGATCAACCAGAAATAAAATATATAACGCTATTGTAGGCCTAAGTAAGCCGTTTGGATTCTCCTATGGCTATTTTCTAGCCAAGTATGAAAGCACACTGCTATGCCAGATGAGATGACGCTGAGTTATGAAAAAATAAACGTAAAATAAAAAGTAAATGGCAGACTGTGCCTAATTGAAATCAAACCCCTAATAAATTTTCCCACTTTGGTGTTTGAGGTGGATATGTGTGTCACTAAGAGCTAAACACAACGGTAGCAAGTCCCCCTGCAAATTCCTCACAATATGGTACTAGCTGCAAATAAAAAAAAAAAAAAGTATAACGTTATTGTAGCCCTAAGAAGGGCTGTTGGGTTCTTGTAGAATCACTCCTGCCTAACACTATTCTAATTGAACAGCCTAACGCTTTCCCTGACCAGCAGCAGCTCTCTCCCTAGCGGCATCCAGACACAGAATGATCCGAGCAGCGCAGGCAGGGGCTAGTCTATTCTAGGGTCACCTGATCTGGCCAGCCAACCACTGCTATCGACGTGTAAGGGTACCACGTCATGCTGGGTGGAGTGCAGAGTCTCCTGGCTTGTGATTGGCTCTGTTTCTGTCCGCCAAAAAGCAAAACGGCGGGAGCTGCCATTTTCTCGAGCGGGCGAAGTATTCGTCCGAGCAACGAGCAGTTTCGAGTACGCTAATGCTCGAACGAGCATCAAGCTCGGACGAGTATGTTCGCTCATCTCTACTTGCCACCTATATTACTTGTCAGAAAAGAAACCACTTACTGCAACCCTGACCTTCACTCCCCTATTGTATATTCCATTACAATTATTATGTGTGAGAAAGTAAGTATAGTTTCTTTTCTCTACCACCACTGCCCCAACTCCCCAAGAAACTGGAAAATCTCTTTAAATGAAGAGATATGTTATTTTATATCATAGCATTGTAGAATTTACCAAAACAGTAAATTATAATTGTTCTGGATTAATATTTATTGTACTTTTTTATTAGGGATCGAAGTTCAGGAAAATTTGCTGGCACCCTCAGAGATAAAACTGAAGGAGTGGAAATGCAGGTGGTATCAAGGCCAGAATACATCTGATTTATGGACCATACATCTGATTTAAGTAACTAGTAACCAAAAGTAAAATATTGGTATGCATTGGACAGCATATAAACATGTAAAGTTGTATTATGGACAAAATACAGTTGTAAAAAACATTTTGTTACATGTGAAAGTTTCTTAGTTTCAAATTATATTCTTACTGCCATCATGGATTTGATGAATTGATATTATTACCAGATAGTTTCTTGTTCTTTACATTATGATTTCTGCTTCAGCTAAAAAAAAGTACTGTTCAAGCATTACCAAGCTTCATACAAGTCTTTATGTTTGCAAGGAGCTCTACTGCAGTAGGTTTCAAGCTGCAAATCTAGTTCAGAGAGATGTTGCTTGCATTTACTTGTATGTTGAAAAGTGAAGGTAGTGTAGACAGTGGACCATCAGTAGAGCCAACATAGGGGCTCCTATATTATCAAGGTACTTTTTAAGCCACCTTTCTAATGTTTTTACTTTTGGCTGTTCAGCTTTTTCTCTGTCTAATTTATTGAAGTGTTGCATGGCTGTTTTTTGCCTAATGAGTTTAGGAGTAACAGACCCTTTAAATCTGTATACACTGAACAAGTAAGTCACAAATCCAATTAACTCATTTAGTTTTAGTTCTTTGTGGTGCTTTTGCACTTTTTCTGGCCATTTTAAAAATGTTGAAAATCACACAATTGTTACCTCTATGAATACCCACTGTTTCTTCTACAGCTTCAAGGCTAGCTGCTTTCATTCCTTCTACAATCTTCGCTGACTAGAAGTTGCCTATTTTTTTTCCTAGCGTGTTAGCTCCTGCAAAGCTTCCCGCTTCCCACTTGTCCCATGTTTTGTTCAATGGTTCCATCTCTGTGTATTGTTCCTGAAATGATTTTTTGAACATGTGCTGTCTACTCTGACCTTTAGCTCAATGTCATTTCTACTTAACCCAGAAATGATCTAACCTTTCAGCTGACCATTTTCTGCCTAACAACTAGCTATATCACTCCAGCATCACTTATACAGCCTGGATCAGCTGCCACCTAGACATGGATTATTCTAAGTGGTAACTGAGTTTCAACTAATTTTAGATATTTATATACCGTAATTGAAAACACAATGTAGCAGATTTATCAAGCTGTCTGAAAGTCAGAATATTTCTAGTTACCCATGGCAACCAATCACAGCTCCCCTTTAAAATATTCATGAGCACTGGTAAAATGAAAGCTGAGCCAACTAGGAATATTCTGGGCAACTAGGAATATTCTGACTTTCAGACATCTTAATAAATCTGCCCCAATATGAATATGTTACATATTCCTTATTACTTATAGCCATTATAACAAATTAAATGAATGACAGCATTGTTGCTTTTTTGCATAATGTGTATTCTCTGTCAAGAATAAAAAGTTAAGTTAAAAAGTTAAGCAAAATAAATTAGTAAATTATGAAGCGCACACACTGTAATAGGTTTAGAATCAGATGGTTCTGGTAAGGAGCTGGCTTAAGGGGAGGAGGAAGGGTTTTATGTAGGAGGGTTGTTGGGATTTTATTTGATATAAGTAGATTAAAACACAGAAAGCAGCACATTGACATGGAAATTTGCTATTTTTTCTGTGATAATATGTATTTATGACAAAGCTTATGTTTACTGCCTGCGGCAGACATTCTCTGTGTTAACATGTAATTCTTTGGGGGTTCATGTGGGGAAAAAAACCCTTTAATAAAAATTATCTGATTTAAAAAAAAAAAAAAAAAAAAGAATAAAAAGTTATCAAAATGATCTTTTAAAAATGTCTTTATGATGCTTCTTTATGTCTATGGTGGAATGAAAATTTAATTGGAAACAAAACTTTCCTGTAACAACCCAAAGATTAAAGTTTAATTAAAACTTTAACTACATTACCAATCATCATTCACATACAAATTCATGCCCTTACTTGCAGCTTGCCATATTTTCACATGGTGATCAGGGCCGGATTAAGGTTGGTGGGGGCCCCTGGGAGCAAAATCTGGTGGGAGCCCATTGAAAGTAGTCCAGACAGGGAACAGCAATCGCTATATACTGCTCCCCAGAAATAACTATATACAAAACCCCCAGCAATCATTGTATAGAGCCCCCCAGCAAACACTGTGTACAGCCCCCCCCCAGTAATCACTGTATACTGCTCCCCCAGCAATCACTGTATACAGCCCACAGTAATCACTGTATACAGCCCACAGTTATCACTGTATACAGCCCCCTAGCAATCACTGTATACAGCTCCCCTAGCAATCACTGTATACAGTCCCCAGTAATCACTGTATACAGCTCCTCAGCAATCATTATAAACAGCTCCCCAGTTATCATTATATACAGCTCCCCCAGCAAACACTATATACAGCTTCCCCAGCGACCACTATATAAAGCCCCCCAATAAACACCATATACATCCATACAATAACTATATATACAGCCCCCTTATAATAACAATATACAGTCCCTCTATAATAACTATATAGTCCCCCTATAACTATTTATACAGCCCCCTATAATAACTATATACAGTCCCCCTATAATAACTATACACAGCCCCCAGTAATCACTATGTACAGCCCCCAGTAAACACTATGTACAACCTCCAGCAATAACTATATACTGTCCCCCTATAACAACTATATACAGTCCCCCTATAATAACTATATACAGTTTTCCTATAATAACTATATAGAGTCCCCCTATAATAACTATATACAGTCTTCCTATAATAACGATATACAGCCTTCCTATAATAACTATATACAGCCCCCCTATAATAACTATATACAGCCCCCCTATAACAACTATATACATACCCCCTATAATAACTATATACAGTCCCCCTATAATCACTATAAACAGCCCCCTATAAAAACTAAATATATAGAGACTATCATAATTATATACAAACCCTACCCCCTATAATAACTACATACAGTGCTAGGTAAAATATTGTACTCACCTTCCATTGTTCCCCTGATGTGCACCGTCTTCATCTTCCCTCGGGTGGATATCGGCGGTTCAACAAGATGGTGATGCTCTGCTGCGGGCGGTACCGCGAGGTCATCTAAACAGGAGCCTGGCTGCAATAGTTAGTTGCACTTACCTTGCAGCAGATTGTACAACAATGCAATGTAGGATTAGTGACTAAGCATCTTAAAAAAACACATTGCTATAGTAAAGCTATATCCATAATGTTCTATATGTAGACATGTCCTATCAATTAAATTACCAAGCTAGTAAACCTGTAAAAAAAAAAAAAAATAACTTCTAAAATGTGTAATAAAAACAAATCAAAAAGCTACATGCAGACAAAAGTGTTTAATCTTTCGCCGTGAAAGAAGGATGAACATTCATTTTTCATTCATTTTTCATGGCGGATTTGTATCTGTCTGGCATCCGTTTTTCACAGATCCTCATAAACTATAGTATAAGAGTGATCCGTGAAAAACAGTTCTGAAACCTAGTTTGCAAAACTATTATCCAGTATGCTTCACCTGATTGTAGTGCTCTGGTCCAATTTCCTCCTCTCCACTCTTTCTATTGGAACAACTTGCAAATGAGAAATATCACATTTATGAAAGTCCCTAAAGTGTCTGGACAACCCCAATATGCCTTGGATTCAGTGGTTATCACAACCAATGGGTTGTGTTGCATATTATGACACTCCCATTTAGCCAAATACACTACAATATCACTTTATTAATTCAAATGGTTTTAATATTATATGTTGTAGACGTGACCATAAATGTAAAAGTGGTGGTTTAGTACAAAGAAGAAAATAAATTAGGAGAAAGTTATTTCCCCAGATATTGACCATTTTTAAATACAGAGAATCTGCCACTTTCCAGAGAGAGTATCATCTTGGTACAGAATCCACATTGTCATAATCGTTATTGCATGTTGTACTGAAAGTAACAGGTTGTCCATTTCACTTATTTATATTCCTTATTTTCCTCTTTGAAGTGGCATGTACCATATATACTCGAGTATAAGCCTAGTTTTTCAGCACAAAAAAATGTGCTGAAAACCCAAACTCGGCTTAAACTCGAGTAAAAAATATAGGTTTTACCTGCTTTTTGTGGTAAAATTAGGGGCCTCGGCTTATACTTGGGTCGGCTTATCCTCAGGTATATACGGATTCTTTAGAACTAGATTTATGTTCCAATGAAGCCATAGTGTGAGTGATATTATGTTTATTATATCCCCTACACTGTAATCTATTGGTGATTTGTGTATCACACAGGGAGGATGATAGCTTGTTGCACATAAGAGTGTATTACCTGAAATAAGTTTTCCATATAAAGTAGTGTGTCGGTTTATTGTCTCATCATCATCTATTAGTTCGAAATCGAAAAAAAGGAATTGACACATCAGGCTGGATGTCAGATCAAAACCTACGACAATTGTATATATAACGTTGATACTAAACTGTGTCCCCTAAACTGTCCCTACTTACTGTGTCCACCCCAATCAGTGCCCAGTAACTGGGCGTCATTCCCTCCATACACCAAAGTGAAAACACAAAATAGGACAAAAAACATGAATTCGGCAACAATCCAGGTCACAACAGAGATAGTGATGCAGTACAGAGTCAGAGTTGCAGGAGAATAATCAAAATACTGCAATATAGCAAAGTCACTCTCACAGGGAATAAAGCAAATTGAGGGCAGGAAGTTTATGCACAGTCTGGAATTTTGCCCCAGATGAATGTCACAGCAGGTTAACTATTGCTGGTACCAACAGAGCAGGTGGGTGTGTTGCAATCATCAGCCAAAGTTTACACAACCAAAGAAAACGAGACATAGCATCTACTCTGCCTTACAGTCCGAACCGAGGTACAGCATCTTTACTGGTCATAGATGTAACAATCTTATTGAATTTGTATGTTAGGTTGCTTATAGAATCACTGAACTAAGATAGGGAAACCAATTACCAATAGTGCCAGCATATAAGTCTGCCAATTGATCAAGAAAAAAATAAAGATTTGAAATAGAAGTACTGTTTTACCACTATTAAAAAATCTAAAATATATTTTTTCCTCCCAATTATTATCTACAGTAGATGTTATAATATCTAGAAGATGTTAAATATCTTAACTCAATTCCAAATTCTTTTGACCCTTTACCTATACTTGATTGGTCATATACTACTATATTACCTAAAGAAATTCTGTTCAGTATAACTTTATAGACAATGTTGCTCCTTGTCCCAGTGGAACAGACAAGTGTATGCAATTAAGAAGAACAAGCGAAGAGCTGCTCTTGCAAAATGAACTCACCTTAGTAGTCTCATCACCATGGCAACTCCATCTTGCAGAATGTGAAAGTTTTGCTTTGTTTAGAATTCTGAAAATAGTAATGTTTTATCTTTGTTTTTTTAATAGCTTCCAGGTGGAAATGCCATTTGATCACTAAACAACATATAAGACTTTCCACAAGGCATGTATACTTGATTTAATTAAAAATATGGCATTGTTTGTTCCTGAAAAGGTAAATGCATAATTACCACCTACCCTGAACTTGACAAAATTATCTCACATTTGGAAACCTGGTATTTTTGTTTCCAAAAGAAGGAGTATTATTTGATGCAAACCCTGAAGGAGGTCCTTAAATAAACAACATTTATCAATAGTTTAAGACAGTCCTAAGACACCTTAACCATTAGTTTGATGATAGGGTGTGATCACACAATAGGAGCATAACTTAAGCTGCACCAAAATTGTGCCAAAATGTGGTTTAAAACTGCCCATCTGTGTTAATAAGCAGTGGAAACATTTTCCTATAAAGTAATTAAAGAGATGTTCACTCTTAACTTAAGTTTTAGCCAGGACTTTCTCACTAAACAAAACAATTGTTATTCAGTATAATGTAAGAGTGATTACCCCTGGGAGCCTAAATTAATATGTAAAACACATAACAATAAATAAACCATAAAACTACCATGTTAGGTATCTCTGTCCCAAAATGCCTAGTCTATCAGAATATTTTTTCCTTAATGGAAAAAATGTACAAATCTACTCTATTCCTCTTTTCACCATTCATAAAATGTTTTATAAAAAGCGATCAAACGGTTTTACAATATTACTCAATAAAAATGTCTGTACACTGATGGGGGTTAAAAAAATGGCAATTTTTCCCTTAAAGGACATCCACAGTTTAACTGACTGTAGATATGTCCTACAAAGAAGTTCCTCAGGACTTTTTTTTAGTTTAACTCTATATGCAATATAGAATTATAAAAATTATGCTAATATGTCTGGGATGCTCCAGTGACACCTGGTTCCAGCCCAACATCTGCTCTATGCTCTGTAGAGTAGTGGTGGGACTGGACAGGACTTGTGTCAGGATGGGGGGAGTAAATAAAATAAAAGATGAGTTGGTCCGAAGCACTTCCAGTGCATTGCAGGTGTACCGCAACTAATTAGCATAATTTTTAGGATTCTATATTGACACAATTGCGGCATATAGAGTTACAATAAAAGAAGTTCTGTGAAACAATGTACCTCAGAAACTTCTTAGTAGAATGCATCTGTAACACCCCTGCCAATGCAAAGGCAGGTGGGTAGTTGTAAATACCGCCCTCTCCAGGTGCTCTCCAGGAGCTTTTAGGGAGACTGATCACCTCTCTAGGAAAGTTCTGGGCATTGTGTAATTGCAGCTGTGGATACTGCCTGGCAAGGCAACAGTTAACAATGTGAATGGTGTTAGCCAGGCTGTGAGCCCATCATCCTGAGAAATCAGATAAGACCAGCTATCTCCTTCCAGAAGATGTTTGCTGATGTTAAGGCCCTTGCCTAGTGTTTGAATTTCAATAAAGAGCTTTAAGTTGATTTGCACAACGTTGCCTCTGTCTAATACCTGGATACGGCTGCTTACCACTACGGGCTTCCCCATCCATTACCTAGGGATTCATCCTACAGATACCTTATTTAAGGTTGTCCCAGGGAGACACCATTGCATCAGCCTCTTCCTCCTTATTTCTTGCACACGCCACCTGCTGGAGACCTGCCAGGCTGTAGGTCAGTCCTCTGGTCCCCATGCCAAGCACCGTGACAACAGCGTGCCCTAGGCCACACTAGCCAGCCACTCTGGTATTAATGTGCCCGGCTGCCTCCAGGCCACCAAGAAAAGGCTAGACCCGGTGGGGGATGTTGCACGTGGCGTCACAAGCCGGATATTTACTTCTGCACATTATACTAGCACTTTGATCTGTCGCTTATAAAGACTGTGCTGCTTAACCCTGCTGCCATCTGGGTTAAGGCCCAAGTGATTGTGTTTTACAAGAAAGACTGTGTTTTATTGCTGACACGTTCTGTAGAGCGCTGCTCCATTACCCATGAAGTTAACTCCTGCAATGAACTGTATCAGCTCTGCTACATCCACTACTGATCCAGCGCTGAAGGGGTTCACCACTGCAAAGTCTGTGCTATGCAGCAAGAAATGCCAGCCAGACACAAAAGCCCCCCCCCCCTGCGCCAATGGCGCAAATCCTGCCTCCGAACTGGCGGGTAGGACTCTGGCGTGAAACTCTCCCATGCTGCATCGCCAGCTCAGCAGCGCCCCCCAATAGCAGCAGGTCAGTCTGGGAGCTACACTCTTCCAACTGTCAGCAATGAAGAGGAATCTAAAGCTCCTGCAGTCATCATCATGTGCTCTACAGCACCCCCAGCTACTAAAGGTTGGTCCTACAAGTGCCTGCCTCCTTTCCTTGCTGAGATGCCTACTGCCGCAGGTGACCCTCACACTGCTGATATCACCCAGGTTGATGATCTTCCTGCTCCAGCCCCAGCTGATGCAACAGATACCCCAACTGTTTCTGCAGTCCCTGCTTCTGCCACTGGGTGTCTTCAGCTGGCTGCTGCTACCAACACCCCAAACACTCTCTGCTGATTGCAGAACAATGGCTGCTTCAAAGGACTGCGTCCCTCACATCCAGAGGAGATGCTTTGCTTTATTTTTCTACTTTTTCCTTCACCAATGACTGTGCCCAGAGAATATACTCTTTAGCTTAGAGCAACCTGAGAGACTTATAATCGATGCACTAAGGAAAAAGTTTAGTTATTGCACTTCATGCCTTTCTTTTACAGGAAATTGAACTTTCTCTCTGCTATTTGGAAATAGCCATGCTGTTTACAGTAACGTTATGTAATGTTTCAATCTATGTACCCATTCGGCTATTTAAGCCAATGGGAAAATTGTTTGCACAACTATAGTAACAGTACAATATGTCAGTTTCCATTTAACCCTTTCATAGGCTTTGCAGCTAAGAGAATAAGACTGTGTCGGACCGTCTTTGTATTTCTGTCAAATCCTGACCTTAAGCTTATGCCTACAAATCGGTACTTGTGTGACTTCTTTAAACCATGGGTCTTTAGTGGACATTGCACTCTTAGGGTAAGATCATCATACGGCAGGTATACCATGTGTTCTACATGCACTATATATGTTTATAATTATGCCATCTAGGTGACGTACAGGATATGACACCACACCTTTCCTAAGAAAACTGTTGGTTTAAGGATGCTAGCTACTAGCTGTATTATTCTCATTTATGTAATTAGTCCGACACCAACCCCGGTACCTGTAAGCAGGATTGCGTGCGGTTTGTCTCCCCGACATTGCACATAGCCAGTACTTGTCATAAAGTGCACTTTATTACTGGTTCCCTCGTACCCCTACATGCTGTAGTGTGCATGGACCACCTAGAAGCTATGTGCTTCATCTACACTCCCATCCGGTCCATAGCCGAGCTGTGGGCTGCTCTTTCAGTTACCAAGGGGGTATGCATAGGCAGGTGGGCAGTTGTGAATGCCGCCCTCTCCAGGTCATGAGCTGTTAAGGAGGCTGATCACCTCTCTGCATTGTGTAATTGCAGCTGTAGAAACTGTCTGGCAAGGCAACAGTTAACAATGTGAATGTTGTTAGCCAATGATATGCTTAGTAATTGGTGTAAGGAAGGAGTAAGCTGGTTCGATGATCCTCCTGAGATGGACACACCCCAAGGTTATATAAACCAAGGTTATATAAACCTTGGGTGTGAAAGGTTCTGGTGTCTCCAGGGTGAGTTGAGAGAGCTCAGAGAGTGCTGAGGCACAGCACTCCTCAGCGCATGGCCTGCAGCAATGAGGCCTGAAGACCTACATCACCAGATATCTGCCTCAACCTTGCTGCTGTAGCAGCCGACCATCCTCCAGCCGGAATCCACCTTGCCAGGCTGTGAGTCCATCATCCTGAGGAATCAGATCCAACCAGCTATCTCCTTCCAGAAGAGGTTTGCTGATGTTAAGGCCTTTTTCCTGATGTTTGAACCGTGACCACAGCATGCTCAAGGCTACAATCGCCAGCTACTCCGGTATTTTGGGTCCTGGCTGCCTCCGGGCCACCAAGAAAAGGCTAGGCCCAGGTGGGGTATTTTGCACATCTATAATCAGTAAAACTGATGGAAGATGTCCATTAAATTTTTATTTCAAATTTAGTTAAACATAAAAAAGTTATGTAAGCCACTAGAAAGCACATTGAAAGATTGAAAGTTATGTCTTTTCAAAGATGGAAGTTAAAAAGTAAAACGCAAAAACAGAAAATGGCAGCTGCACCCCCCCCCCCAATAGCTTTCCTCTTTGTATCCTATTGATATAGGACAACCTCAAAAACACAATAAGCGGTAGTAAACAGAAAGATCAAACAAGAACAAAAAAGCAAATACAGAAGGATGGTCAGGATTTGTTATACTTATAACAAAAATCAACTCTGCCCCAGGTGTTTGGAGCAGGCATTCACAGTCATATAACTCCTGCTGGTCCAGAGACTGGCTGCAGAGAGATTGCAGACCAAGATTGTTTGGAGTAATAGACATTGAGGCACAGTAATAAATGTTTGATAGGGTTTATTCATTATACAGCACAGTAACAAGCCTCTACTACTCTGGTTGCCAATTGTTAGCAGTGTCTACAGCACACAGATATAGACGGAGGGCATCATCTCTCAGTGGCTGTGTTCTCTCGACCACCATCAGAAGCTCCTACAACTGACTACAACTGACAGCATGCAGTAAATGTCCACAGCACTGGACAACTGTCCCTGAGCTATAGGCTAGAAAGCCGGACAGCCAGTTGTGTTTGGATTGTGATACAGAGGTGTATGTATCACTTCCTGTGGCAAGTAGAATCTGGCTGTTTTGGAAATCAGACAGATTATCTTTTCATTTTTTTCAAGTACACAAAATAAATTGTTAACATATTATCAAAAAAATCAACTAAAACAAGGTCTCAACATCCCAGTGCTTGATTTAATATAAGACCACTGATTACTTGTAAAACATTGTATTATCTCTTATCAGTCCCAGAATCAGGGACAATGAACAACTAAACAGTGATGTGGTCCATAAATGCAGATTTACCAAACGGTTATTTGCATTCCTCATCTTGTCCTAGTTAGGAATTCATGCATGCATGTTATTCAGTCCATTTTTAATTAAATACAATAAAACTTAGCTTACCACTTTTTCCCTTCTATCTACTTTTCCTTGTATAGGATTGTCAAAACCCATACCAATTGTAGTATTTGTCAGAAACAGTACATCAGACACACTACAGGGCTTCTCAAATTTAGGATTAGAAGACAGCTTGATAATAAATGTGTGAATGTCTCAGCCCTTTCTAGGAAAATATGCTAAAAAGGAAAATAACGCCTCTTTTAACTACCTTGTAAGGCAGCTCCCTTGACATCAAGCATGACCTACAAGAGGCCTTATGACATGATTCGGGATATAAACCAAATCAGTATATGTATTCCAGAAGAAACAGATTCCCAGTTTTAGACAGAACTGTTTCGACCTAGTTGTGTCTCGCCAGTAGGGAACTGAGAGACTTCTGACTAGGGTCAGGAAGCAAGAGTTCTCCTTAGGGAGATTGCCACTTAAAGCCGCCGTGTAGGCATGTGGAGACTTATAGCCATATGTGCTCCATTAGGGAATTTGGGGAAAATATGCAGAAAAGTTTTCCAGGATGGGATAAGGAAAACTATGCCTCTTTTTGCCTTGTAAGGCAGCTCCCTTGACATCAAGCCTCACCCATTTGACCCTTGATACTTGTGTAGCTCGTGTCTGTGTCTTTCACATTTGCATAGGAGAAGACAGCATGTCAGGTACTTGTGTAGATGATGTCCATGTCTCTCATAGGCAGCAGATAAAGCAAAGATACTGGCAATGCTTTACTATACATTACACACAGACATGAGCTGGGGGAGGAGAGAGGAGAGGTAACAGTGGTGACATCACTTTCTCTCTCCATATGTCCAAGCTCATCTGCATAATTAAGAAATATGATTTAACTAGCTAAAGGCTAGGTTGGAATTATTGTGAATGAGCCTGATGACAGGTGTCCTTTCAAACCATGATAAAATCCCCCCAATATATAGGTATCCAGAGCACTGCCCCCCCCCCAGTATATTTATATCTAACACACTAAACCCCCAATATATAGGTATCCAGCACACTGCCCCTGGCATATAAGTAGATAACACACTGCAGCCCCCAAGTACATAGGTATACAGCACACTGCAGCCCCCCCACTCTTGAGTATATAGTCCCCCAGCACACTGCAGCCACTGGCTCCCAGTATATAGCTAGACAGAATACTACAGCACTCCCACACAGTATATAGGTAGCTAGCACACTGAAGCTCTCCCTCCGCCCCAAAATATAGGTGGCCAGCACACTGCAGAAGTCCCCAACCTGACCCCAGTATATAGATATCCAGCACACTTTAGCCCCCCTTCCTCCCCATACAGTATATAGGTAGCCAGCACACTGCAGCTCCTTTGCCCCACTCCCCCACAGTCTATAGGTAGCCAGCACACTGCAGCCCAGCTCCCGCCACAGTATATAGGTAGCAGGCACACTGCAGCCCCCCACAGTATATAGGTAGCCAGCACACTGCAGCCCTCACACCCCTGCAGTATATAACTTGTCAGCATACTGAAGCCTCTCCACACAGTATATAGGAAGCCGGCACAATGCAACCCCCCCCCCCTCCTTAGAATATAGGAAGCCAGCACACAGCAGCCCTCATTTCTCTTTGGAATATACACTCACCGGCCACTTTATTAGGTACACCATGCTAGTAACGGGTTGGACCCCCTTTTGCCTTCAGAACTGCCTCAATTCTTCGTGGCATAGATTCAACAAGGTGCTGGAAGCATTCCTCAGAGATTTTGGTCCATATTGACATGATGGCATCACACAGTTGCTGCAGATTTATCGGCTGCACATCCATGATGCGAATCTCCCGTTCCACCACATCCCAAAGATACTCTATTGGATTGAGATCTGGTGACTGTGGAGGCCATTTGAGTACAGTGAATTCATTGTCATGTTCAAGAAACCAGTCTGAGATGATTCCAGCTTTATGACATGGCGCATTATCCTGCTGAAAGTAGCCATCAGATGTTGGGTTCATTGTTGTCATAAAGGGATGGACATGGTCAGCAAAAATGCTCAGGTAGGCTGTGGCGTTGCAACGATGCTCAATTGGTACCAAGGAGCCCAAAGAGTGCCAAGAAAATATTCCCCACACCATGACACCACCACCACCAGCCTGATACAAGGCAGGATGGATCCATGCTTTCATGTTGTTGTCGCCAAATTCTGACCCTACCATCCAAATGTTGCAGCAGAAATCGAGACTCATCAGACCAGGCAACGTTTTTCCAATCTTCTACTGTCCAATTTCGATGAGCTTGAGCAAATTGTAGCCTCAGTTTCCTGTTCTTAGCTGAAAGGAGTGGCACCCGGTGTGGTCTTCTGCTGCTGTAGCCCATCTGCCTCAAAGTTCGACGTACTGTGCGCGTTCAGAGATGCTCTTCTGCCTACCTTGGTTGTAACAGGTAGTGATTTGAGTCACTGTTGCCTTTCTATCAGCTCGAACCAGTCTGCCCATTCTCCTCTGACCTCTGGCATCAACAAGGCATTTCCGCCCACAGAACTGCCGCTCACTGGATGTTTTTTCTTTTTCGGACCATTCTCTGTAAACCCTAGAGATGGTTGTGCGTGAAAATCCCAGTAGATCAGCAGTTTCTGAAATACTCAGACCAGCCCTTCTGGCACCAACAACCATGCCACATTCAAAGGCACTCAAATCACCTTTCTTCCCCATACTGATGCTCAGTTTGAACTGCAGGAGATTGTCTTGACCATGTCTACATGCCTAAATGCACTGAGTTGCCGCCATGTGATTGGCATATTAGAAATTAAGTGTTAACGAGCAGTTGGACAGGTGTACCTAATAAAGTGTCCGGTGAGTGTAGGTAGCTAGCACTCTGCAGCTTCCCCCAACCTCATCACACTATATAGATGTGCAGCACACTGTATCCCCCTTTCTCCCCACACAGTATATAGATATGCAGCACACTGCAGCCCTTCTCCCTCCAAGAGTATATAGGTAGCCAGCACTCTTCAGCCCCCATGCCCTCCCACAGTATATAGTTAGCCCCAACACATTGTAACCCCCAACAGTATATTGATATTAAGCACACTGCAACACCACCCCCCTCCTCAACAGTATATAGGTAGCTAGCACACTGCAGCCCCTATACCATCCTCTCAGTATATAGTGTGGGGAATTGCTCTGGTAGTTGACTGGTAGCAGTGCAGGAAGCAGGGACACACGCCGGTTTAAAGTCCAACTTAAGTGTTTTATTCACACTTGCAAAACAGAACACAAATTCAGCCTCGGCTTAGGCACATGCAAAAACGTTACAAAAATAATTCCTGCCCGGCTAGGCGCTGTCTAATACATTTGACGGACCCTAGCTATCCATGTACCAGGCTGCCTGGCACCCACTCTTGGCCAGCAGCAAGACAGGAGGCCCTCAGTTACCTTTGCTGTCAGAATGCAATCTCGCTTTCAGCTCTCCAGGTAGGGCCTCTACTACTGCTTCTGGCCTGCAGATTAAATCAGGCCCTAACGAGGCCTGTGACCCGCACCTGTGGGCTATACAAAAGCCCAAGACCGAAGCCCGGGTGGACTAGGAGTCCCACTACCGGCCTACCCCTACTCCATAATAAGCAGCCCAGTACGGACATTACAAATGTGTCTGTGTTAGCTAGGCCAAAACAGACAAAACAGTCTATTCCTGCTTATCATGTCTGCATTAACCCTTGGGTTACTGCAGACAAATCCAGGGCTTTTACCACCTGCATTTCATCTGCCTGTAGGACGGATAGTGGTTTTCCCAAATGACACCTCTCACTTTCTCACGATAGGTAGGTACTTGAAAGTTTTATACATCAAGTCTAGTGTTGCAGCCTTGTGTTCTCCCAGGAGTATTAAACTATGCCAGGAGTATGCATCCACAAAGACAGGTTGGGGATAACTATCATGTAAACATGACAAATGGGATAATGAAATCCATTAGGACGGTGTCCCTGTTTAGGGCGGTGGCTGTTAGGAGGTTCGCCCTCTAGCCCCCATTGTGCGACAGGGCTTTGCGGGTGATGAGCGCTGAGCATGCAGGGGAGGATTTGGGGGAGGGGTACTGGTGTTGCGACCCTGTTTGGTGGTGCTTGTACCTCTGCCGCTCCGGTATAAATCTCTGGATCTATTGTGGTAGTTGGTTACCGCAGAAGGGTGCAGAATCAAAAGAAGTGTTATTGACAGCTGCACATAAAGATATTTTTGTAATTGGTCCACTGTTGGTGTTGTTGAATTCTTGGTGCTGCACAATTTGGATGGTGGCAGCAGCTGGAGCCGAGTTAATAGAGGTATTATGGTCTGATTGTCCCTAAAGGGGGCCATCGGGGGTGGAAATTTCATTAAAAGGGGGCATCTGGGGTGGACATTTCACTAAAGGGGACATCTGGGGTGGACATTTCATTAAAGGGGGCATTGGCTGTGGACATGTCATTAAAGGGGGAATCTGCTGTGAAAATTTCTGTAAAGGGGGTGGTAGTCGGGGTTTCATGTAGGGAATGTGATTGTCTTTCCTAAATAGATGGGTTATAAAAACATAATATGAAGTTCATCATTAAATTACTCTTATTTTAAAAGTAAAAGATTAACTATTTAGTGTATCACTTCCATCCTAACATCCAGGCACATGTTGGTTTGGACCCTAGGGGGCCCCTATTTGTGTGGACAGCCCGGGGCCAATGGCCCACTGCCCACAGTGTGAACATATATTGAAACTAACCAGACTCTTTTCCTACCCAAACGCAGTAGACATTACTACAAAAAACTTGTTTTTAAGATATTTTTTAGTTTTTGTCTGTCTTTAATTACGTTTTGTTACTAAAGGATTGTCTGGCTAAGGGTACTACTGATTTATGAGGATTACAATTTACCTGCAATAGTTATACTGACATTGACATCACAATTACCACAAATTTTAGTGGTGTGTTTAAAGGGATACGATGGGGTATTCTGTGTATTGTATCCTAAGGTATAGCTGTACTCTTAATCATAGTGAGGTTTGGTGTGTAGATAGAAGTGACAGCAGTGCCCAATTATTATTCTGTGATACATAGTTAAGTCTAGTCATCTTGTGGGAAAGACAGGTACGGAACACTTAAATTGTGAATAGAGTCATGATTAAGCTTACATTCGGAGTTAGCTTATAGGATAGATTGGATACAGGGAAAGAAAAAACCTGAATGTAAGTCAGTAGGGCTGGAAAAGATGTGGACATCACCGACTATAACTAGACAAAATCAGTTGCAGAGATCAAAAAAGAAATTGGCAATGGAAGAGCGGACATAACGATCAGGCCCCCTGAGGAAGTAGTGACACATGAAACGCACGTCAGGGTACTTCATCTGCACTCACAAACATTTATCCCCTATGGGTAAGCTGACCAAAAACATAACCTTATGTATATACTATGAAATTTATTAACCATCCTTTTGTATATAGCAACCTCACTCCCTGGAATATCAATGCACTAGCACTTTATATGAATACACAATATTTTGCACACATACTTAATGTGATGCGGGGAGACCATATGGTTGTAATTATGAATTATTCTGTGATGTGGTGATGTATGGACTTTCGGAAACAATTTATTTGTGACATTGTTGCAGTGTGTTATTCAATAAAAAGAATTATGTTTTAATTTATACATTGAAATGTATGAGAGGGTGAAGTGTTTGAAAGTAGAAAACCATAATTTAAAAATCAGATGAATAGATCTTGAGAACAACTCTAGGAGAGCAAACATCAGAATAGTGGGCAGGAACTAATGAAGTGGAGGACAATGCAAGCAATAAACAAAAATGGCTTATGGAAATATTTGGACAAAGGGGGCCTCTCCTCAAATTTTCTAGTAGAGAGAGCCCACCGAATTCCCTTTCAGAAACCAGTACCTGGCTGAACTCTTAGAACAATTCTTGTGAAATGCCAAGCAAACACAAAGGGCAAGAGCAAGTTTAAAAATGGCAAAAAAGTTGAGGATTATTCACATAATGGGCAGCATGGTGGCTTAGTGGTTAGCATTACAGCCTTGCAGCGCTGGGGACCTGGGTTCAAGCCCCAGGGTCAAAATCTGCAAAGAGTTTTTTTGATCTCTCCATATTTGCGCAGGTTTCCACCAGGTCCTCCAGTTTCTTCCCACACTCCAAAACATACTGGTTGGTTGATTAGATTGTGAGCCCCATTGCCGACAGGGACCGATTTGGCAAGATCTGTACAGCGCTACGTAATCTCTGTGCCCTATATAATTTTCTATATGGAAAATTTGAGGAGAGGCCCCCTTGTCCAAATCTAAAGGAAGTAATTATGCACCTATTGTTATTTCAGACCACACTCCAATATTGTTGGCCTTGAGTGGGCCTCCAATGGTTATGAAACCCTTTAAACTTAATATTTTGGAGCATAGAATGGACCTGAATTCTGCAACAGCGGAATTTTGGGCAAGCAATGTTAACTCCACATCTACATTGGTAGTATGGAATACTTTGAAAGTATTAATGAAGAATTTGCTATCCTATGCTATCTATGTGGCTAAAAAGAATCATTGTAAAGAGAAGTAAAAACTAAAAAAAATATTGAACAAGACCAACAAAGGGCTACAGGACCCAAGAGGGCCAGAGAAAGCAAAAATATATGAAGCAGTAAGACACAAATATTAAGATTTTTTTGAGAGAAAAAGCCCAGCATAAGATTTTTTTTTGCTGGCCAATCTAACTAAGAGGTAAACCAGGAAAATGAAAAGCCAAAATAAATCAAAACAGCAAGGGAGGGTACGGTATCATTCTATCTGTAAAAAGGTAAGATGGACAGATTTGTAAGAATCAGTTACAATCAGATTTGTCAAGAATTTAGACAATTTTATAGATAAAATATACCACTCCTCTGCAGAGAAAGATGTGGTAGAGATAAAATATTTTCTAAAAAATATAGATTTTCCTCAGATATCAAAATCACAGAAAGAGGTCCTGGAATCCTCAATTACTATTGACAAACTAAAGGAAACTATTGATATCTGTACCAAAGACTGCATCAGGTCCAGATGGTTTCCCATTTGGTTTGTATAGAAGGTACAAGAAAGTACTCTTGCAAATGTTGTTTGCCACAATGGAGGAGGCGTATGCAACGGAAAAAGTTAAGTCCATAGCGGAGGCAAACATAATTCTTATTTGTAAAAAGGAAAAGGACCTTAAAGGCCCATTTCACTCATTAACACTGATGCAAAGATTGTGGCAAAGATTTTGGCGAGAAGGCTCCAGAAAGTAATAACTAGTATCATTCATTTTGATCAAAAGGGATTTATTCCTGGAAGAAATGTGAATGATTGCTTATATAGGGTAAAAATTATAAAAACACAGTGCAGCACACTTCCATACCACAGGAGCTAACACCACAGTCCGAGACCGATCCAACAAGTCCCACTTTAAACAATTAAAAAAAAGAGCATAAAAAACTCTGACCGGAGCTCCCAATGATTCCAATACGGCTGTTGTTCAAAATTCCTTCAAAGATCTTCAATTATATTCTACCGATGAGGAAAGATTTGCAACAAGATGTAGGTCACTATTCAGAACGTCCTTAAGGTGCAGTTTTCTCCTTAAACTCACTCAACAGTGTGGTAGCAAAAACTAAAAGAGAAAGTAGGCACCAAATCGCATAGTACGTTCTTAAAACCTTGGATTTTATTCTTAAAAGTTATACTCACAAGAGTATGTTTAAAATGCGCATAAAACAGTATACAAAATGGGACGCCGGCGAGCGAGTGGAGCTGGCGTCCCGTTTTGTATACTGTTTTATGCGCATTTTAAACATACTCTTGTGAGTATAGCTTATATAGGGTGTTCTCATCTTTGGAGAGAGGTATGGGGGACCTCTGCTCAATCCTTTCCTTAGATGCTGTTAAAGCATTTGATAGGGTTGAGTGGAGGTTTCTCTGGGAAATGTTAGATAGTTTTGGCTTCAGGCCATATTTCACGAACTGGATTTAATGTCTATGCAGCTCACCTAGAGCGAAAGTTATTATTAATGGTGTCAGTTATGAGAGCTTTTCACTCTCCAGAGGAACAAGACAGGGCTGCACCCTTTCCCCTCTCCTCTTTGCAATTTTTATCAAACCTCTAGCCATTATGATCAGGTCTAGTGATGGCATTAGGGGAGGGGGAGTGGAGGAATTAAAGATAAGCTTCAACATTCTTCTCTGCCTTGGAGAGTTACCCATTTTTGTTCCAAGATCCAACAAACAAAAGTTTGGGAGCAGCACCGCGTGCAGAAAAGGAGAAAAGCTCGGGTGCAGGTCTTCACATCGGGGTCCACTCAGGGCCCGTGTATGCAGGAGAAGAAAAGATACTGAAGCAGCACTCCGTAAAAGTGATTTATTCCACCTTCAAGATGCGACGTTTCGTCCATTCAATCAGGACATTTTCAAGCCATTTTTGTTCCATTGGTATTGCAACTGGTTAGAGAATTTGGACCCTTTTCGGGACTTGAGATTAACTGGAAAAAAATCATGTTTGTTGCCAATAAGAGAGTATATTGGAAAAGAGTTTGAGGGAGGTCAAATAACACTTTAGATACTTGGGGGTAGTCATCTCTGCAGATATAATGGAATATGAGTCATTGAATTTGAAGTCCCTAATTGCATCAGTAAGGCACAGAATAAATGGTTGGGAAAAGTTACCACTCTCTTTTGCAGATAGAATTGCTCTTCGGACAATGTCCAACCTGGCTGGACAACTCTTTTTCAAAGTTATAGAGGCATTATTCAATGGGCTGTTTTGGGGCAGAAAAAGAGTCAGAATTAAATTAAGGTACTGGTATAAATACATTGAGGAGGGAGGCTTTGTTATCTAGCGGCTCAAATGTTTAGAATAAAAGAATGGAAGGACAAAAAGAATTAGTGGTCTCAATAGCTGAGGAAGTAGGTAACCCTAAACCAATTTTTGAAAAATTAGAGCGAGGAGTAAGTGATACGGGGGAGATAGAAGTTACTAAATTGGCAATGTGCAAGAGTTGGAAATGGTTAAGATTATGTTACATATTGATGGTATTTTGGAAGACACCCCACTATGACAAGACATGGAGCTTCCTGAACTTGCCTTGCTACCAGATGAATGCTTTTGAGAATGAAGGGGAATATGATGGTTTTCACAAGCAATAGAAGTTGGCGAGATTAAAGGTTTTAATTTCTTTAAATCAATTTTTTCATGAAGGGATGGGGACTTTTTGCATTATTTAGAGTTAACTCTCCGATAAAAGCGATATCAGCACACAAAATATTAAGAATTGATACAAATAAATCTTAAGAGTTTATTACAAACACATTGATTAAAAGGGGTAAATGAGTACACTTTCAAGAATATATAAATATTTGGTTGAAGGGAACGCTGAAGGAGTTAAACACAAGTCACAGGTTGGTTGGGAAAAATGGGCAGGACCAATTTATATGGAAATATATTGGTATATTCGGAAAAATATATTAGTATATATTTGGAATACAGAGCCGGCGCTATGGGTAGGCAAAGTGGGCAATTTCAAATGAATCTTGAATTTTGTTTCTAGGTGCCCTGGATCCAGAGATATTCAGGTTAAAAGTAAGAATATCAGGTGGCATTTTTATATATAAAAATCACTTACATTTTAACCGGTAATATTTCCATTAAACTGGCACTTAGAAGCACAAGTTCATATAAAAGTTTCATATAAAAGAGGAGACTCTCTTCTTTCATAGGAAATAAGAAGTGAGATTCTATGTGTCACAGAGCCAGAGATATAACCCCCTGAAGTGCCCCCCCCCAGATTCTTAGCCATTAGGCAACAGGGAGAAGCTGCTGCACCTCACAGATAATGGAAATATTCACTTTACATGTTACTACAAACTGATAAGGAAAAAATCAACTAATGTTTATGTTTACCCTTCTCTATGCAGAACTATCTAGGAACACACTTGATCTCTTATTGCCTTTTATTTCGAGATAGTTTTTTTTTTTTTTTTTAGAAAATTGACTGATAAGATGAACATTCGATCCTCTTCAACCTCAAAATTGTAAAAATTGCTCTGGTCAATAACACGACAAAATATCCAGAACTGCTGGGCAGTGAAAGGGTTAATACCCCTTGGCTGAATTCCCGGGTGAAGATGCTTATCATCTATATCCTATCTATATATCTATCTGTCTAGTTATCTACAGTATCTCCTATATGACCATTAATATATCTTGATTTTTCTCTATCTATATTTCAATCAATCTTCTATCTCTCTTCTACTGTATTTATCTCTCATATCCATCTACTGTATATATCATCTATATTATAGTTCTGCATCTAGAAAGCTCTATCATCTTTCATATTTATCTTCTATCATTATAATTATAGTTAACAATTCTTAATTTATAGAGCGCACACAGATTACGTAGCGGTGCACAGAGTTTGCCAGATCAGTCACTGTCCCCAATGGGGCTCACAATCTAATCAACTTACCAGTCATTTTTTGGATAGTGGTAGGAAACCGGAGGACCTGGAGGAAACCCACGCAAACACGGAGAGAACATACAAACTCTATTCAGATGTCGACCAGTGCTCCTATAAAATTCTCCCATATTACAGTTTGTTTTACCATACTAAAGGGAGCCTCTTACTGACTGACTGGTCATAAAATAGTTTTATTTTATTTTATTTTTGCCCAGGGCCCCACTTTGTCTAGAACCGGCCCTGATCTCAGGATAGGATCGATTAATGAAAAACACACATATATTCAGATTAAAATTCTCTATATGCTCTACTACTTTCCTATTGTATTTTACAGAATGAAAATTAGGGAATCTACTATTTTTTTACGAATGTGTAAATGAGAATGCTGACTTTGTTCACCTCATTTGGTCCTGTCATGAATTCAGTAAATTTTGGTAGAATAATAACAATAGCTGAGATAATTATTACTAGGGAATGGGGTGGTGAAGTGACGACAAATGTGAAATTCTGGTATAATTTGTCGTTAAAAATTAAACAATATACAAGCAGAAAAAAGGGTAACATCAGGAAATGGATTAAAATATGGGGAAAATGTCAGCTTAAATGAAAACAGCGTAAATGAACAGCTTTTTTTTTGTTTTTCCTCTGGTCAGGAGGGACGATGGGAGGGGTTAAAATATGATTAATGATGTATTCACAATTAAATGCTGTTGGCAGAAAAATGTATTGTGTATGTATGCTGTGTTTTATTGTTATGTACTATAAAAACTTTAACCCCTACGGGACTCAGGCTCTTTTGGCCTTAAGGACGCGGCCCCATTCTTCAAATCTGACCTGTGTCACTATAAGTGGTTATAGTTTTGGAACGCTATGTGATATCCAGGGGATTTTGAGATTGTTTTCTCGTGACACATTGTACTTCAAATTAGTTTAAAAATTTGGATGATATCTTTTGTGTTTAGTTATGAAAAAAACAAAATTTGGCAAAAATTTGGAAAAATTCTTTATTTTCAACGTTCTAAATTCTCTACTTTTGATGCAGATAGTCATAGCTCCCAAATAAATTCATAACTTACATTTCCCAGATGTCTGCTTTATGTTGGCATGGTTTTTTAAGATTCCACATATTTTACTAGAATGTTATGAGGCTCAGAATTTAGGTATCTTTTTTCACATTTTTTGTAAAATCACCAAAACCTGTATTTAGATGGACCTGCTCAACTTCTAATTGACACGGAGAGGCCTAAATAATAGTGAGACTCGTAAATTACCCCATTGTGGAAACTACACACCTCAATGTATGAAAAACCACTTTTAAGAAGTTTGTTAACGCTTTAAGTGTTTTATAGGGGTTAAAACAAAATGGAGGTGCAGTCTGCAAATTGTAATATTTTTTCACAATACACCCATTTTGGGTGGAAAATTAAACATTTACAATGGATTAAATGAATAAAGGCTCCACAAAGTTTGTTACCCAATCTCTCCCGAGTACACGGATACTCTACATGTGGTGGTAACCTGCTGTATGGGCGCACGGCCGGGCATAGAAGGGAAGGAGGCGCCATCCAGATCAGATTTGCTATGTCACATTGTACAGGCTATAATTTTCTTCTTTTTTTAATGTGGACCTATAGGGGCTTATTTCTTTTGCCACATGAGATGCACTTTTCTGGTACGTAATTTGGGGGAATCTATAGGCTAATTGGTGAGATTTTATTAACTCTTTGTTGGTGGAGGAAATGAAAATCATCACTTTTCAGGAAGATTTTTATGGGGTTTTTTTTTTGGCTGTTTACCATACCATAAAAATAGTATATTATTTTTATTCTATGGGTCGCCACGATTACAAAAAGACCTCATTTATATAGATTTTTTATTTTTTTCCCATTTTTAGTGCATAAAAAGTAATTTGGCAAAAATGTTGTTACTTTTAGCATCACCGGCTTTCATATGCATAACTTTTTTATTTTTCGCCTCACAAATCTGTTTAAGGGCTTATTTTTTGCGAGAAGGATTGTTCTTTTTAGTGGTCTTATTTTAGAGTGCATAACATTTTTTAAATCCCTTTTTAGAGCATTTTTATAGGGTATTAATTGAAAATGATCTTTTTTCTGGAGCTTTTTTTTGTTTTGTTTTTTACGGAGTTAACTTTGCGGATCTAATAACGATTCTGTTTTATTATGCAGATTGTTACAGACGCAGGGATACCAAATATGTGGGGGTTTTGTGTATTTTATTCAATTGTACTGAATAAAAACCAATTTGGAGAAAATCTTGTTCATTTTAGCATCACCATCTTTTCATATGCATAACTTTTTTATTTTTCAGCTGACAAATCTAGTTAGGGGCTTATTTTTTGCGAGAAGAGTTGTTCTTTTTAGGGGGCTTATTTTGGAGTGCATAACATTTTTTAAATTACTTTTTAGAGCATTTTTTTATAGGGTATTAATTAAAAATTATCTTTTTTCGGAACGTTTTTGCATTTTTTTTCTACGGCGTGTACCGTGTGGGTCCAGTAACGATTCTGTTTTATTATACAGATTGTTACGGACGCGGCAATACCAAATATGCGGGGTTTTTTGTGTTTTTGTGTTTTTTATACTTTATTAAGTGTTTTTATAGGAAAGTGACATTTTAGGGGCTTATATTTTTATGTATTTATTTTTTATTTATTATAATGTGTAGTGTTAAGTGTTTTTGCATATTTTTACTTATACATACTTGAACTTGAACCAGTGATGCTCTGATCACTGGTTTAAGTTCAATACACTGCTCTACAATACTATTTTATTGTAGAGCAGTGTAAACTGTCTGAGCAAGCTTGCGCATGCTCAGACAGTTTACAGTCAGACCCGGAAGGGGTCTGACTGCCATGGAGACCGGGCAGCTCCGGGGCACATGCCAGTCCTCGGAGCTGCCCAGAAGTGGATCGGATCCCCCGGTAAGTGGCACGGGGGATCCGATCCACAGCGCAAACACCCTTACACGCCGCGGTCATTGTTTGACCGCGGCGTGTAAGGGGTTAACACCCGCGATCGGAGCCGGCTCCGATCGCGGGTGTTAGCGCAGGCTGTCAGCTGTACTAGACAGCTGACAACCGCTGCTTCTGGTACCGGCTCCGTTCGTGAGCCGGTGCCAGAAGCAGGACGTTATAGAACGTCCCCGTGCGCTAAGCATCTAGCCCCGGGGACGTACTATAACGTCCTGGTGCGTCTAGGGGTTAATAACATTTTGAAAAGAAAAAAAATAAGGAATTAAAAAAATTAGGAATATGATATGGCCTTATCTTGAAGGCAGGAAAGGAAATGCATGATCTAGGTCTCCTATCAAGCTTGTTGCTCCAGTCAAGAAATGCGAGCAACTGTGTTAGCCATCATATATGGAAAATGTATGGTAATTTTATATTAGAGTGACGCAGTTGACTCAAAAATAGTATATATATATATATATATATATATATATATATACACACACACACACTCACCGGCCACTTTATTAGGTACACCATGCTATTAACGGGTTGGACCCCCTTTTGCCTTCAGAACTGCCTCAATTCTTCGTGGCATAGATTCAACAAGGTGCTGGAAGCATTCCTCAGAGACTTTGGTCCATATTGACATGATGGCATCACACAGTTGCTGCAGATTAGTCGGCTGCACATCCATGATGCGAATTTCCCGTTCCACCACATCCCAAAGATGCTCTATTGGATTGAGATCTAGTGACTGTGGAGGCCATTTGAGTACAGTGAACTCATTGTCATGTTCAAGAAACCAGTCTGAGATGATTCCAGCTTTATGACATGGCGCATTATCCTGCTGAAAGTAGCCATCAGATGTTGGGTACATTGTGGTAATAAAGGGATGGACATGGTCAGCAACAATACTCAGGTAGGCTGTGGCGTTGCAACTATGCTCAATTGGTACCAAGGGGCCCAAATAGTGTCAAGAAAATATTCCCCACACCATGACACCACCACCACCAGCCTGAACTGTTGATACAAGGCAGGATGGATCCATGCTTTCATGTTGTTGACGCCAAATTGATGCTCTTCTGCCTACCTTGGTTGTAACGGGTGGCGATTTGAGTCACTGTTGCATTTCTGCCCACAGAACTGCCGCTCACTGGATGTTTTTTCTTTTTCGGACCATTCTCTGTAAACCCTAGAGATGGTTGTGCGTGAAAATCCCAGTAGATCAGCAGTTTCTGAAATACTCAGACCAGCCCTTCTGGCACCAACAACCATGCCACGTTCATAGGCACTCAAATCACCTTTCTTCCCCATACTGATGCTCGGTTTGAACTGCAGGAGATTGTCTTGACCATGTCTACATGCCTAAATGCACTGAGTTGCCGCCATGTGATTGGCCGATTAGAAATTAAGTGTTAACGAGCAGTTGGACAGGTGTACCTAATAAAGTGGCCGGTGAGTGTATATACTGTATATATATAATATATATATATATATATATATATATATATATATACACCATATATATATACTATTTCCCCAAGTTTCATAAGAGATTGCAAAAATGAAATGATTTGGGTCTCCCTAAACATTTTGCTAGATGAGGGTTCGTATAGTGTACAGATTGTAGACATAGAGATCAATTTGTTAACTAACAGAAAATCACGTAGGGTCACAAATAGTGAAGAGCGGACCTGATCTTTAACCCCCTTAATGACCATGCACTTTTTTGTTTTTGCGTTTAAATTTTTCACTCCCCAGCTTCAAAACTTTTTTATTTTTTCATGTAAAGAGCTCTGGAGGGCTTGTTTTCTGTGTGACAAATTGCACTTCATAGTGACAGTATTTAACATTGCATATCCTCTACTGAGAAGCGGGAAAAAAATTCCAAATGCAGGGAAATTGGTTAAAAAAAAGGCATTTGCGCCATTTTGATGTGTGCTTGGATTTTACAGCTTTCACTGTGCGCCTCAAATGACACTTTCCTCCTTTACAAAAAAAAATCTTCATTTTGTCGCCTTGTGGTGCTAATAACTTTTTTCCATTAGTCCCACCAGCAGCCTCTAGCAACCATTAGTCACAGTGCTTGTCCACAGTAGCCACAATAATGCCCCCTGTAGTCACAGTGATTTCCTCAGTAGCCATTAGTCACAGTGATGCCCCAAGTAGCTATTAGTCACAGTGATGCCCTTGTAGCCACAATAATGAAACCAGCACGCACAGTGATGTCCCCAGTAGCCAGTAGGCAAAGTTATGCCCCACAGTAACCAGTAGTCACTGTGGTGCATCCAGTAGCCAATAGTCACAGTGATGTCCCCAGTATCCAGTAGTCACAGTAATGCTACAGAATAGTTAGTAATAATATTCCAGTAGCCAGTAGTACCTAGAAGACAGTAGTAATGCATCCAGTAGCCAGCAATCATGTCCCTGGTAGTAATGTCCCCAGTAGACAGCTGTCATGCCCCGAGTAGCTAGTAGTCATGTCCCCGGTAGCAAGTAGTTATATTTCCAGTATCCAGGAGTCATGCCCCCAGTAGCCAGTAGTTATATCCCAAATAGCAAGCAGTTATGCCCCCAGTAGCCAGGAGTTATATCCCAAGTAGCTAGCAGTAATCCCCCCAGTAACCAGTAGCCAGCAGTCATGCTCCTAGTAGTCATGCCCCAGTAGCCATTATTAATGTCCCCACTATCCAGTAGTAATGCCCCCAGTAGCCAGCAGTCATGTCCCAACTAGTCAGTAGTCATATACCCAGTAGCTAGTAGTCATGCCCCTAGTAGCCAGTAGTAATGGCCCCAGTAGCCAGCTATCAGGCCCCCAATAGCCAACAGTCATTCCCCTAATAGCTATGCTACCAGTACCCAATAGTAATGCCCCATGCAGCCAGAAGTTGTGCCCCCATTAACCAGCCATCATGCCCCCAGTATCTAGTAGTAATGCCCCCAGTAGCCAGTAGTAATGCCCCACAGTAGCCATAATAATGTGCCAAGTAACCAGAAGTCGTGCCCCCATTAGCCATGCCCCCAGAAGGCAAAGTTATGCCATTAGCCAGTAAACACAGCGATGCCCCACAGTAGCCATGCCCCCAGTAGCAATTTACAAAGTAGCCAGCAGTCATGCACCCAGTGGTCAGCAGTCATGCCCCAGGAATCAGCAGCAAGTCTCCAGTACTCAGCAGCCATGCCCAGTAGCCAGCAGCCATGCCCCAAGTAGCCAGCAGTTATGCCCCATTAGCTATGCTCCCAGTAGCCATGCCCCCAGTAGCCATGCCCCAGCAGTCATGCCTGCACTGTGGAGGTGGGGAGAGGCTGGCAGCTTTCCACCTCACATGACAACTTTGTCCTATGAGAGGGAAACCGCAGAGCAAGGAGACAGACTCCCACCATCTGCTTCCTACAGGGGGAGGGAGCCCTGCTTCCAATCGGGCAGAATTTTAACTACTGGCTCAAGCATATCGGAGAGAACCAGGCAGATCCCATCCCTGCAAGTACCTGAAAGGCTGTCAAAGGCCTTTTCAATCACTAAAGCCAATAACATCAAAGGGGTTACATGGACCCGAAAGCACTGCATAACATCCAGAATCTTACAGATATTGTCCAAAGCTTGTCTATCTGATATAAAACCTATATGATCTTTATGGACCAGGCTCAATAAAGGGTACATAGTCCTCCATTGCTCAAAGGTGTTGGGGGTCGAAGTCTGTATATAGATGCACAAAGGGTGGTAAATCCTGGAAGTTAGGCAATTTGCGGGCAGCCATATGATGTGGTCTCTGAACCCAGGATAATGAAATTTGAGGATATGTCCCATGGTAGATCAGGGTTTGTAGGTCTCAGCAGGTATCCATTTGAAATCTTTACTTATTAGTGTCTCAGAGTAAGGCCTGAAAAGGCTGTGTCACAGTCTTAGTAAAAGTATGATAGGTCTCTGGAGGACTCTTATACTGTAAGAATATTTGCCCTTGCCCCAACTATTGTACATATTTGGTGACCTGCTAAAGAGCCCAGTTAAGGTTGTTATGAAACAGTTTCTTAATATTGTAATATAGGTTCTGGGTGAGCTGATCCTCTTGTAAGACTGTAGGGAGCAAGGAACAGCTGTGTTTGACACTTTAAGTCCTTTCACAACTTATGAGGCATTCTTCTGGTAAGTTAGGAGTTGTGTGGTGTAATGGAGCTCAGAAATCGGCACATTTGAAGCTTTTCTTACAGAGTCCACCACAGAACTCACCTCACATACGTCCGCCTCTGTTAACTGCATGAATATGCATCCAAAGGAAGAGTATTTAACTATTGATGCAAGTTAATTCCTATACAGTGGATAATAACAAAATTATTTTTTCCTCTCTGCTGCTCCACGCTCTTTACCTTATGAAACCTGTTCTCCTAAGCATATGAGCTCAATATTGATGTGTCACGGACACATCTTTGTCTTTCACAGCAATTTTTCTTACTGTTTGATTTGGGAATTGGACTTTTCTTCATCTCCATCTTTCTTATTCTCATAAAAGTGGGGGGAAGAGAGGGGGTTCAGGAAAGGGAAGAACAGGGAATAAAAAAATTGTGGCAAGTGAGAATGTTGCAGAATTGTTTAAGGCATTAAGCCAGAGCTGTAAATGTGGACAAGTTTACAATTAACAGATAAACTAAACCTGTAGCTCCGGCAGGATCATCTACGATACAATAGTACTTTATTAATCCCCTGGGGGGAAATTCTTTTGTACAGTGTCTCGGTAATTGTTACACACAGTTAGAGAAAGGCTAACAGTTACATATATGCATTAGGAGAGGCATGTTCTTACATGTTGCTAGTTCCTTAGTTTCTAACAAAAAATTGCAGCATATCTCCCAACTTTTCAGTTGGAGGAACAAAAATTCCCTTGAACCACGCCCTTTTTTGGCAAAGTTTTCTTTCAACTAGGATTAAGGCCACATTCACAGGACCATATGGAGACGCACGCAAGCTTGAGCCATACATACGTCCCCCATAAACAACAATGGCCGCATGTAGTGATACGTTGCTGTGCAGCACATGTGCAGCACATGCAGCACCTTACCGCTCCTTACACGGGAAAAAGATAGGACATGTCCTATCATTCCCCATGTTATAGCCCATAAGTAATGTATTCCAAAGGAGAAGGGAGGAGGTCACCCCTCCTCCTTATCGCAGCTGTAGCCGTGCGGGCATACGTCAGTGTGAATGCAGCCCAACCATTTTTAGATTTTGTACATTGGAACTTTTGGGATGTGGCGATATTTAACATGTTTAGGATTTTCTTTAGTTAGTTTTTATATGAGATCTAAGGAAAGGGGTTGATTTACGCATTTATAGATTTTTATTTAACTTTATTTGCTACCACTGGCACATTGTTATAGATCTGCATAAATGACAGGTCCTGCAGTCCTTTATAGACTTAAGGGTGTCATGGAGACATATTGTCACCCATGGACAACATCATTGGGCGTGACAATCTGTCAAAATGCCAGTGGTGGTGCCATGGTTCCTGCCACAGGTGTTTGCTACAATATGCACCCCTGTTAAATGGAAAGGGCTCAGCCTGGGTATTTCCACAGTTGGTGGCAAGGGGTTAATACCAATACCTGCAGTATACATACACTGTGCCTCTGCACAAATCTGCAGAAACCATACAGCCTTGGGTCTAACATGGCAACTAATCGCCTCTCCACGATGACATCAGGGGAAAGCTGATTGCAAACAAGATGGTGGCTCCCACATGTCACTGGGTTTTGACAGCTGCCGGCAATTTTGCTGTTGGCAATCAAGGGGCTAATGACCACGGCTATTATCGGTGGGTGTTTGATGCTATAGAGGGCTCAGCCCTCTATGTGTCATAGAGGAAAATGTTCCAATACGGAAGTGGTATCCTACACACAGATAATGATGTTATTAAAATGTTTGGCTTCCACAGCCATTATAATATCTCTGTATTGTGATAAATTGCCTTGCAATTTTTCAACGGTCCCGTAATTATATAATTGTAACCAGTAGCCAGATTCATTTTGGAACTATCTTGCTACCTTTAGTGGCATATAAAAATGTTCCATTCTAATTAAAGAACACATTTCCAAAACACTTTTGGATACTGCCCACTGGCTACAAAACAGCAATATAGGAATAAGCTTCCAATGCTGTACATTTTATGAGTGAGAGGCTCAGACTGCACATTGGTCCTGGTCTGCACGTCCAGCTTAACCCCTTTTACTATATGCATTGGTAGTGGAAAGGGTGGTGATTTTTATATTTTTTATACTATTAAGACCCCCAAGGGTACTCAAACCCTAGGGGGGCTGATGGAGCATACAGTATATTGCATTACCACCACATTACTACTCAAAAAGGCACCTAGCTTTTATAGCAATGGATAACCTCACCAAACCAATAACGCCACAGGGATTGGGGAATACCCGGTCGACTATCTGAGCCAACAGGGTCCATTTAAATGGTGAAAGTGTAATTTGAGATAATTCTGAATTTTGTGTGGGGTGGGTGTTGTGAATATTTTTCTAATATTGTTTATTTGGACATTTTGCTTAGGTTATAAAAATAAGACAGCAGCACTTCCTCTGGTAGAGATTTGTATACCAGCCTGTATAGTGTATGTCTATGGAGGATGACTATGAGATATCATATAACCAGTTAGCGACCGCCCACTGTGTATTCACGGCGGCGGTCGGGTCGCGTTGCATGGAGAGGGCTCACGGGCTGAGCCCTCTCCATAGCCGGTAAGTCTTTGCTGCATATTGCATAGGCCAGCAGCCTCAAAAAGATAGCGGCGCATGGGCGTCGCCATCTTACCTGGGATCGCCACTCCCCGTGACGTCATCTCCATGGTAGCTCCAGGCTATTTCGTTTTAACCCTTTCATTACAATGTGCTGACAGCACATTGTAATGAATGAGGAGGAAAATCCCCATATACTGCCATACTGTAGTATGGCAGTATATGATAGGATCGATCAGACAACCTAGGGTTAAAGTACCCTAGGGAGTCTGAAAAATAGTCAAAATAAAAAAAAGTTAAAAAAAAAAAATTATAATAAAAAAACCTAAAATTTCAAATCACCCCCCTTTCCCTAGAACTGACATAAATATAAATAAACAGTAAAAATAATAAACACATCAGGTATCAACGCGTCTGCAAATGCCTGATCTATCAAAATATGATAACGGTTTTTCAATGAGTTTAACCCCGTAACGGAAATAGCACTTTTTTGCCATTTTGAAAAATCTAAAAAAAATCTATAAAAAGTGATCAAAAGGTTGTACAGTCCTAAAAATGATATAATTGAAAATATTATCAAATTTCGCAAAAAATTACACCACCCACAGCTCCGTACACCAAAGTATAAAAAAGTTATTAGCGCCAGAAGTTGGCAAAATCAAAAAAAAAAATTTTGTACAGGAGGTTTTAATTTTTGTAAATGTATAAAACCTATACAAATTTGGTATCCCCTTAATCGTACCGACCCAAAGAATAAAGTAGACATGTCATTTGGGGCGCTCAGCGAAATACGTAATATCCAAGCCCACAAGAAAATGGCGCAAATGCGTTTTTTCAACATTTTTACTGCATTTGGAATTTTTTTCCCGCTTCCGAGTACATGGCATGGAATATTTAATACCATCACTATGAAGTGCAATTTGTTACGCAGAAAACAAGCCACCACACAGCTCTTTACGTGTAAAACTAAAAAAGTTATAGATTTTTGAAGGTGGGGAGTGAAAAATGGACATGAAAAAACAGGAAAGGGTCCTTAACCGGTTAATCTCTGAGCAGTGAGGATTAACCCATTCACTTTCAGCTTTATTTTTGAAAATAATGCATGGCATAGCGACCTATTTTGCATGGAATAAGATCTGCCTTAAAGGAAATCTACTTTCTGAATCATATTTACTAAAGCAGCTCCATCGATAGATTCCTTATGGCACCCTGACGCAGAATCTCTCTTCTTTAGCTTTAACAGGCTCTCATTTAGTGAAAAAGTTGTCTTTTAAAGGTATACAGTGTAGTATGCAAATTAAGGCCAGGGCTTCAGCAGCTCTGACAATTCCCCCCATAGCAATTGGGTTTCATTTGAATATTTTAAAAGACAGTTTTTTCTCTAAATGAGAGCCTAACAAAGAGAAAAAAGAAGAGATTCTGTATCAAGATCTCATAAGGAATCTACCGCTGAATCAGCATCAGAAAGTTTGATCCAGACAGTAGATTTCCTTTAACAACAGCGAAGAAACACTTTTTTTAAGGGGTACATTGCATCCTGTTTCTCTACAAACTAAGCAGAATGTCTTTATAAATTATATTATAGAGATGTTCACAACATTCACCCAGACACAATATTAAAAATTCTCTCAAATAACAGTTACTCTTTAAAGATTCTGGCACCAGGGTGTAAGAGGTGCGTGTATAATGTATAATACAGCAAACACCTGCCCTGTATGCAGAGGACATTCTCATGGACGATGCTCAGTAATTGTGTGCCATTCATTGTAAAGATCATAAAAACTGTAGGTTACTTGGGAAACAGACAATTTCTTTACAGCCCAGGGGTTCTAATAGTCTCAATCTTATGTATGTGCAACACCCTCGCCGATGCAATGGCGAGGTAGTGTTTGCGAATACGTCCCACCTGCATATACCCACATCACACTACATGGTCCTTATAGGACATAGGGGATATTGCAGTGGTGAATCCTGCCTGGCAAGGCAGAGGTTAAGTATTTTGTATAATGCAAGATGATGTCAACCAATGTCTGTGTTACATCCTGTCTCTGTGAACTGAGAGGTAATTGGAGGAGCAGCCACCACCTGACCAAAGGGAGGTAATAAGACCCCCTGGCCAGGAATGTTCTAGAGAACACTCCGAGAGAAGTCTCTCTCAGGAGAGAGAGGAGAGCAGTCTCTCCCAGAAGGGAGAAGAGACCGGTCCTAGTCAGGCCCTCTGGGTCTGCAGGACGCATGCAGAGAGTAGTTAGCTGAGCAGCAGCTCAGAGTCTCTAGCACACCGGAGCAGTGCAGGAAGAGCCTAGCCCCTGCCTGAAGTGGAGAATAAGACTAGAGTTAGTTTAGTGAGGAAAGGGGTATCATCCTACCTTCAAGGGTGATACCTGAAGAGATCCAGGACCGAGCTGAAGCATCCTCTAAGGACACAGCTGCCTCCCAGCCTGCCCTCTACATCCAGGCTGGTGACCTACATCCTGTGGCTCCCTCCAAATACCTCTCCAGTACTCCACCATCTACCTGTTAAAGGCACGTTTGCTGCGGTTCCTGCGGTTCAAATAAAGAACTGTAAGTTGTTTTCTTCAACTTCTGTCTCCGTCTGGTCCCTGCTAATACGGCTGCCTTCATCACCGGCACCCTGTCCATCACCCAGAGACTCACACTCGGGACATTAAGGGGTTGCCCCAGGGAGATCCGCTATAGCAGCCGCTCCCTCATCTTTTCTTGCCAACACCACCCTGCTGGAGACCTGCCAGGCTGTAGGACAGCCCTCCGGTTCCCCCGTACCAAGCACCGTGACCATAGCGTGCTTAGGCCGCAACCGCCAGCCACTCCGGTACAGCGGGCCCCGGCTGACTCCAGGCCTCACCTCAAGGGCTAGGCCCCGGTGGGGGATGTTGCAAGTGGCGTCACGAACAGGATTGATACTTCTGTGCCTTATCACGGCATTAAAGACTTTCCTTTATTAAAAAGACTGTGCTGCCTAACCCTGCTGCCATCCGGGTTTAGGCCCAAGTGCTTGTGTGTTTCTGGAATGAACTGTGTTATACTGCTGCCACGTGCTGTCGAGCGTCGCTCCAGCACTCCAGAGGTTAATCCTGGCAAGAACTGTACCAGCTCTGCTACATCCGGCGCTGCCGCGCCTGAAGATTTTTACCTCAGAAACTGAGGCGCAGCAAATAATTCAAGCCCGCCAAAACCTTCACTGGCGGGAAACCCAGATGACGCATCAAGCTCCACCCACGCGCGAAGGGCGCGAACCCCGCCTCCTGTGGCGCAGGAAAAATTAGAGCCCGCCACAGCTCTTGGCGGGAAGGACTTGGACTCCTCCCACTGGCTCGAGGCGGACTTCCTGCCCTGCCACAGAGAAGCGCCAGAACTTGAGTGGATTTTGGACAGTGAGGACAACACCATGTGGGGTCCTCCACCCTTCCCTCCTGTGGAGCGTCCTGAATTCTATGAGGTACTAGAGACTATGGTGGTGGTCTCTGCGCAGCCGGTCCGGAGACCCTCCGCTGGACATCGGCTGCACCGAGGATTGACTCGGGCCTTCGTCACCAGGACGTGTTATCAAACGGTGACGCAGTACCAGGTCCCACCCGGGCGGTTCCTGATACCTATCCCGGTTACCATCCCGGTCCCGCAGGCCCACGTGGAGGCGCCACGTGGGGAGGCCCCGACTCCTGCCGAGCCAACGCCTGGGCCTACTGCGGCTGTGCCACCTGCTCCGAGGCCTACCATCCCTGCTGTTCGGCCTACCAGCCCTGCTGTGACGGTTCCTGATCCTCCGGCTGCTCCCGCTCCTGTTCCGGCACCTGCCCGATCAACACGGAGATCCGAGCCTGCACCGGAGCCACGAGCCCCAGCACCGACACCTCCGCAGCCACGTGGCCGAGGTGAGGCCGCCCGCCAGCGACTCCGGGACGCTGTCTCGGAGCAGCGACGCCGCGAGAAGGAGGCCCAACGTTACATGGCCGGCCGGTCTACAACTGGAGCCTGGGTGGAGAAGAACCGCACCACCGGCATGGTCCGGTTCTTTGATAAGCAGCGGGGCTATGGCTTCGCCACCCAGGACTACACCGGACGGGAAGTATTTATACCCCGCCGGTCCGTCAAGAGGCCTGATCTGCCGGAGAGCCAGCACAACCTGAAGCCAGGCGAGTGCATTGAGTTCTCCCTGCAAGAGGGGCCCCGAGGACCTTGGGCGGCTGGTGTGATCCGGATCCCCGACTCCGATGAGGACCGCTACTACCCGCACGATGACTGGTATGAGGACGACGAGTGGCCGGAATCTCCGAACACCTCTTCTTCCTCGGTTGCGAGTCCCCGGGCGGTGACCCACGTGAATGCCCCATCCACGGTAATCGTGAGTACGGGTCCCATTGCCATCCATGGGCCGGGCATGATACAGGGCGCCACCCCCACCATCTCCCCTGCCGGGAGCATTGCCAGGTCCCGCGGCTCTTCTGTGGGAGAAGACATCCCGGCTAGCGAACCTTGTCCGGAGGTTCCATCTAGGCCCACATCTCCCCTTGCCGGCTACCAATGGGGTGATGACCCAGCCCCGGAAGAACCGGAGCTGGAAGGAGCCGCGGCTCGGCCGCCGGGCTCTGTTTATTTCTTCTTGGACCCCTCCGTTGTCCCTGGCTCAGTTGAGCCCCCGGCTGGAACAGCCGACACCCCGGGCGACAGTGCTCCGCCGCCTGAAGGTCCGGAGGATGTTGCTGCACCTGCAGTACCCACTACTGCCACCGGGTGTCCCCAGCCGGCACCTACTCCCGCTGAGGACGCACAGGGTTCCCTATTGCCTTTGGATCCTGTCCCTGCTGAACCCAGCGAAGGTGCATCTGACTAACCCCTGAAGGGCTGTAGCCCTCTCCAGGTACTATGTACATATTGTATATTTCTGTCCTTTCCCTAAAGAGCCAGAGACTTTCCTGAGACTCTTATCCTTATTTATCTCAGTCAAGAGATTATACACTGTCACGTGCTATGATAGCACCCTTCCTCTGCCACCGCAGAGATTTCTTCAAAGGACTCTGTCCCTCTACACATAGAGGAGACCCTTTGCTTCTACTGCACTTTTCCCCCCACATCAAGGGCTGTACCCAGAAGATGGACTTTGTCAGTAGAGACCTTCTGAGAGACTTTTGCCAGATACTCCAGGGAAAAGTTGCTATTGCTATTGACTACTATATTGCACTTAATGCCTTCCTTTTTTAGGTACGGACATTCTGCTTGCACTTTTTATGCCTTTCCTTTTCAGGAAAAGAGACATTTACTACCGTGCTACCCTGAGTAGCCTATCCACCTCTGTAACGTTTGCAATGTTATAAGATGTGTACCCATTGGGCTCCTAAGCCAATGTGATCTTAACCTGTTTGCACACTGTCAGAAGATATGCCAGTAGTCTGCATTAACCCTTTCATAGGCTTTTCAGGTTGTAGTGTGGCTGTGTCGGACCGTCTTTCTATGTAAAACACTGACCGCTACCTGATCCCTCAAACCGAGGTTTACACATGGGGGTAGTCCGTAAACTGCGGGTCCTTAGGGGACCGGGGGTGTTACACAGTTAGCACCTGGATGCCACCCATACATGGGTAAGGATGCCAGTCAGGAGGTACTCGTGTCGCATATGCTAGCGCAATGCAGATATACACACTATATAATTGCCGCCAGGGAAGAAGCGTTGATAAAACAAATATACAGGCCTTGGTGCAAGGAGTGGATTACAGGACATGACACCACACCTTTCCTACTGTACAGTTCGGTTTAATGGCGTCAGCGACCAACTGTCATACAGCTACATGTTTTTGTCTTAGTCCGACACCAACCCAGGTGCCTGTCTCCAGGACCATGGGCGGTTTGTCCCTACACCTCACATAGCCTGCACTTCCTAGAAGTGTCCTTAGCCCCCTCTGTGCCCCAAAACATCTATAGTCGAGCCGAGGGCGGCTCTTTCAATTGCCCCCGGGGTATGCAACACCCTCGCCGATGCAATGGTGAGGTAGTGTTTGCGAATACGTCCCACCTGCATATACCCACATCACACTACATGGTCCTTATAGGACATAGGGGATATTGCAGTGGTGAATCCTGCCTGGCAAGGCAGAGGTTAAGTATTTTGTATAATGCAAGATGATGTCAACCAATGTCTGTGTTACATCCTGTCTCTGTGAACTGAGAGGTAATTGGAGGAGCAGCCACCACCTGACCAAAGGGAGGTAATAAGACCCCCTGGCCAGGAATGTTCTAGAGAACACTCCGAGAGAAGTCTCTCTCAGGAGAGAGAGGAGAGCAGTCTCTCCCAGAAGGGAGAAGAGACCGGTCCTAGTCAGGCCCTCTGGGTCTGCAGGACGCATGCAGAGAGTAGTTAGCTGAGCAGCAGCTCAGAGTCTCTAGCACACCGGAGCAGTGCAGGAAGAGCCTAGCCCCTGCCTGAAGTGGAGAATAAGACTAGAGTTAGTTTAGTGAGGAAAGGGGTATCATCCTACCTTCAAGGGTGATACCTGAAGAGATCCAGGACCGAGCTGAAGCATCCTCTAAGGACACAGCTGCCTCCCAGCCTGCCCTCTACATCCAGGCTGGTGACCTACATCCTGTGGCTCCCTCCAAATACCTCTCCAGTACTCCACCATCTACCTGTTAAAGGCACGTTTGCTGCGGTTCCTGCGGTTCAAATAAAGAACTGTAAGTTGTTTTCTTCAACTTCTGTCTCCGTCTGGTCCCTGCTAATACGGCTGCCTTCATCACCGGCACCCTGTCCATCACCCAGAGACTCACACTCGGGACATTAAGGGGTTGCCCCAGGGAGATCCGCTATAGCAGCCGCTCCCTCATCTTTTCTTGCCAACACCACCCTGCTGGAGACCTGCCAGGCTGTAGGACAGCCCTCCGGTTCCCCCGTACCAAGCACCGTGACCATAGCGTGCTTAGGCCGCAACCGCCAGCCACTCCAGTACAGCGGGCCCCGGCTGACTCCAGGCCTCACCTCAAGGGCTAGGCCCCGGTGGGGGATGTTGCATATGCAATGTGGTATAGTATGGTGTTGTAAATTTTCCAATCAGGGGCACCAAAATTTCTAATGGCAACGCTGCTTAAGAGAAATGCTACCTATAGAAACTACAGTTTGTTTTCAGCATAAAAAGATATTTAATGTTCCGCGCTGTGCACTGGAAAGCGGGGAAAAAATGACAAATGCAGTAAAATTGGTAAAAAAAACACATTTGCACCATTTTCTTGCAGGCTCATTCTTTGGCTTTCACTGCATGCTCCAAATGATACAATACCTCTATCGTTTTAGCTCAGTACAATCACAGTGATACCAAATTTATTTAAGTTTTATTGTGATTTAGTACATTCTAAAAAAATTCAAACCTTCCGTAAGAAAATAAATTCTTCATTTCATTTTGCCATCCTTTGACACCAATAACATTTTCATATTTTAGCTGTGCAGTGTGTCATTTTTTGCAAGATGAGCTGACATTTTCATTGCTTCAATTTTGGGGACTGTATGACCTTTTTGTCACGTTTTATAAAATGTATTTTTTTTTTGTTCCAAAACGGTGAAAAAGTGGCACTTAAGGAACACAATTTGGGCACTAGTTTCCATAACAGGGATCAACTCTGGCAATAACCATTTTTTTATTATTTTGTTAGATATGGACTTTTAGAATGCAGTTATTTGTTTATTTTTATATCAGTTCTAGGGAAAGGGTTGGTGATAGGAACTTTTGTTTCCTTTTTTAAATTATTTTTTAGATCCCTAGGGTACTTTAACCCTAGGGAGTTTGATTGCTCCTACTATATACTACAATACTACTGTATTGTAGTCTATGGAGAATTTTATGAAGATCTATAAAAGTGTGCTACTGGCACACTGTTACAGATCTTCAGCAATGACAGGCCCTCATTCATTTTAGTTAAGAACAGTTTTAGGATTCCTCTGGCAGAATCGCCAACAATGGACATACTAGACAGAGGGTAGTAATACTGTACATTGCTCATAAAATTAGGAGAAACTGTGCGTCTCTGTTTTCTGTGAATCAACAAATTGAAAGTTGAAAATCTTTACTGAACTATTTTGCACAATTCATTAACAAAACATAAAATACATTGTCAATGTTTAACTGTCTCAAAGTTACCCGAAAACAGCAAAGTAAAAAACTATAAAGATTCATACCATCACATACAATCGGACATTGTAATGAAATGGTTAAAACGAGACAGCCTTGGGTCTTCGGAAGACCCGAGGCCCATGGTGACCGATCGCCGTACCCTGATGATCAGCATCGATTGCGGGTGTTACCGGCAAGTCTTTGTTACAATATGCAGCAAAGACTTACCGGCTATGGAGAGGGCTCAGCCTATGAACCCTCTCTATGTAGCCGCACCTTACGTGCGCAGTACTATAACGGAGCACGTCATTAAGGGGTTAAAGTTTATTGGCAGCATCCAGGATTAAGTAAATAAATGGGATGCAGCTGCTGCTGCATTAGGTTATATGCATTGGGAACTACTTAAATTAGTTTCCCAAATGTAGATTTCCTTTAAGATCAGTATTATAGGGTATAACAGCAGTGTCCACACAAATAGATTTCCAAACGTCCTCTTTTCTCCATGTTGGGCTTATTAGTCATGTCTTACTAGACTCTGACCTCTCCAAAGTTATTCTGCTTCTCTAATTAACAGGATTAAAACTTTTTTTTTGTAAAGCAGACTGTGAATCTTCAAAACATGGTAACCTGTCATTTATTGTTTAACAATCCCAAGTAGGCTTCCTGCACACCATCGTATTTGCTTTTGGCTGCAAACTGTTTTGGCTGTTATGAGGGTGCCAGGACCTTTAATTTCGTAACACTCTTTTTTAAATGTAACTTTCAACAAACGTTCCTTTACCCAGAACCCAAGCACTGGAACTGTCTGTACCTCCATATTGCTGTTACCTTTACTAGTTTCTCTTGCCAAATCTTAACCTTCTCTACCCTTTTCACAACCTGTTTGCCATATTGAAACATAACTTGTAAAAATGGTCAATAAAATGGTCAATAATACCAGGCTCTGAGAAGTTAGCCTGTATTGACAAGAAACTAATTGATCTGACTTTAGAGGGAATCTAAATAGGGGTTCTAGATTATGTCAGTTTGTTCCTGTAACATTTTTCCTATAAGAATAAAACATAAAAGCAGGTGTTCCTTGTGTTCATCAAAGAAAAAATGACATGTTCAATATGTTTACAGAATTTAGCAATCTCATTGAAGTACACTAAAGCAGCTGCACTCCAGCACAAAGGCCACATGTATTCATTCTGGCTGTATTATACTTCCCATTCTTTATATAATAGGAAAAAGTTTCCACTTCTTTTAAAAAACAAGAAGAATTTCAAATTGATTCAAATGAAAGAGATTGTATTATTTAAGTCACATGCCTACTACAGGCGGTCCCCTACTTAAGGACACCCAGCTTACAGACAACCCATAGTTACAGACGGACCCCTCTGCCCACTGTGACCTCTGGTGAAGCTCTCTGGATGCTTTAAAATAGTCCCAGATTGCAATAATCAGCTTAAAATTGTCTGCAATGAAGCTTTATTGATAATTCTTGGTCCTATTACAGCAAAAAAATTTGAAACTCCAATTGTCACTGGGGCAAAAAAAAAAATTGTCGGGAACTACAATGATAAAATATACAGTTTCGACTTACATACAAATTCAACTTAAGAACAAACCTACAGTCCCTATCTTGTATGTAACCCGGGGACTGCCTGTACATTAAACAGGTTTCATTTGAAGCAAATGGTTCATCTGTTTACTGTAAAATGAAAAATGATTCTATTTTCCAATCTGCTTATGTTGTCAATTTTACATACATTTCTATATGTATTCATCATTCTATTTTAAAAACACTTTCTTTTTTTTTCAGGTTAAAAACGTGTCCCATAGGGCTAGTGTACCATAGAGCAACGGGAGAAAAGATATAAGATGACGATGCAAATTATTATTCATTTTATAGAGGGTATAGAGGGTGACATAGCGCATCCTGTTTGCAAATTTATTTAATACAATTTTATTGTGGTGTAATCACATTTAAAACTTTTAAAACGTACATGTCAATGAATGAAATGTGAGTATACTGCAATATATTTTATAAATTTATTTAATAAATTTGCAAACAGCCTAGGCCATGTTTTCTAATTATTCTCTATAGAATATTGAAAACACATGTTTCAAGGAGTGAAACAGCATTTGAAATTCTGGATGGCAACTTGTTTTGTAAATGGAGACCTAAAATGAATGATAATTCTTGAGGAGATTTTTGTTATAAAATTTGCTGATGAGTGGTGGTGGGGGGGTTAATTTTAGAAGAATTGTAGAAGAATCCTATAGTCATTTGACGATAAGGCATTCTATCGTTAGCTGGAGTCAGATCTTTCCCTAGAGTTCAATATAGAGCTTAATGCCCTTCTCAAAGTGGACTTAGTGAAGGCATATTTATAGTGACCAAGGTCATTTGCACCTTGATGACCAAGGCCTATTTTTCAAAACCAGCATGTGTAACTTTATCTGGTTATAACTTTAGAAGGCTTTAACTTACCCAAATGTTTTTGAGTTTGTTTTTCCGTTACATTTTGTACTTCAAAATAGTGGGAAATTGTAGTTGATATATTTAACATTTATTTATTAAAAAAGGTGAATTTGGTAAACGTTTTGATAAAATTTGCTATTTTCAAACTTCAAAATGTTCTCTTTTTCAAACTGATAGTCTTCCTACCAAATTAGTTACTAACTAACATTTACCATACCTCTGCTTCCTTTTGGCGTAATTTTAGTGTCCTTTTGTTTTATTACAATGCTAGAAAGGTCACAAATCGAATAGCATTCTCTCAAATTTAAAAAAAAAAATTAGAATAAATTATTTTAGGAACCATTTCATTTCTATACGGGTTTTGGAAGTTCTGTAATTAGAAACCCACCAAATATCATCCAGTTCTATTAACTTCACCTCTCAAAATATTCAAAACAGCAGGTAGAAAGCTTGTTAACCCTTAACCCTTTATGTATTTTACAGAAATTCAAACAAAATGAAGGTTTGTTTGGAATTCACTAATATTTATCATTAATACATTCATTTAGCTGCAAAATTTACCCACATTGCCTGAATAAAAGTAGAAAATGCGTCTAAGAATATATTGTGCAGTGTTTTTCGAGTAAGACCTCTTTCACACTTGCGTTGCAGATCACATTAGAGTCTGATCAGGGTGCAATCAGGGTTTGGTCAGTGAAAAACTGGCATTTTGCATCAGAGTTCAATCAGTTTTCAGTCAGAGTTTGTTCAGTGTCTCAGTTTTTCACTTGCATTTTCATTGAATGCAGTTTCAATGCGTTTTTCACGTGCAGAAAATGCGTGTGAAATGGACTCAGGGCTGAGCTCTATCTTTTCTATGGCAACTGATGCATGAAAAACTCATTGCACTTGCATTGGACTTGCATGTGTCTCAGAGTGCAATGCGTTTTTGATGCACCTCCATAGACTTGTATATTGCGTTTTTCACACGCATGACTTGCAAAAGTAGAGCATGCTGAGGTAAAAAACGTGCATGTGTAAATAAAAAAAATGCAAGTCTGAAAAAGCCTGTTGATTACAATGGGTCAGAAAGCAATGCAAGTTCTGCGCTTCAAAAACATGCGCAGAACACTCCCGTGAAAAAACAAGTGTGAAAGGGGCCTAAGAGGATATTCTGCATGTGGATGTAACCCGCTGTCAAGGCACATGGCAGGCGCTGAAGGGAAGGAGCCATTGAGCTTTTGTAGGGCAGAATAGTTTTCAGGTGCCATAATGTGTTTGTAGAGTCAAGTTCACACATGGCATTTTGGTTGTAATTTTAAACTAAATCCGAAGGCTCCACCTGCGATAACATGTTGAGGTAAGATTGCATTTGCTTTACATTTAGTTAACATGTTGAAAACACAATGTTACCAAAATATGTAATCAAGAGTGGAGCCTTTGGATTGCGTTTCCAAGCTTAACCAAAATGCCACCAGGGATGGTACCACAAGCCTTTATCCCAGAGAATTTGTAAACTTTTTATCATGTGCTATAGGAGGAATTTTAACCCCTTGCCACTGATAGGCTTTTTCAATTTTGCTTTCTGTTTATTGATCCCTACTTTCAAAAATTAATAACTTTTTTATTTTTCTATGTACAGAGTTATATGAGGACTTATATTCTGCGTAACAAATTGTACTTCCTAGTGATGGTATTTTATATACCATCCCTTGTACTGGAAGGTGGAAATGCAATTCAAAATGTGGTAAAATTGACAGGAAGCTGCATTTGCGCCATTTTCTTGTCGGCTCTGTTTATATGTCTTTCACTGTACACTTCTAATAGCATCTCTAATATATACTTTGCATTATGGGGTTCACCGCTGGGAATAAACGTTTTTATATCTTCATACATTGGACATTTTGGGACGCAGTGATACCTAACAAGTCGTGCTTTTTTAGCACTTTTTTTTATTATTTATTGCTTTATATGTGTCATTTTTTTGGGTCATTTTTATGAATTTTATTTTTCATTTTCTTAACTTTTTTATTTTCACATTATTATCATATGAACAAGGGATTATGTGGTCACTAGTTCATACTAATGCACTGCAATAACCATGTATTATATATACACCTATTCAAGAACTCAGCTAATTTACTCACAAAAATAAAATGATTAGTTTTTTATTAAATTATAAACAAACCACAAATACAAAAAAACATCTGCAGGTATACATGGAAGTGGGAAATGAGGAACCATTACATCAGGATATCACATACTCCATGAAGATATAGTAAAGGGGCCAGGGGCAACGGACATACATATTACAAAAGAGTTCATATATTGATGGACTGCCAAATTACATTAGCTGTTAATGCACATAACTTAGAGTGTAGCAGAAGGCTTCACTGGTATGAATCCTGGATTTAAAGTGCTTAGTGCAATAATGATCAAGTTACTATTATAATATCCAGAGATATATACAAAGTGCCTGTGCATAGAAAACAGATCATATTCCTTCATATTGCAGCCACTACAAGTCATGATTTGTAAACATATCACTTACCCCTGATGTCTTCTATGCCCTAAATGCCTCACGGACAGGAGACCAATAGGGAATTCATTAATAATGTTTATTTTGAGTTAATTTGAAAATGAAAATAAATATGTACTATAAATGACAAAAAAAAAATCTTTAAACCTTTATTATGTTTTAAATTGTTCTGTATATCACGGAAAAAAGGTGCAAAGAAATAGAAGGTAGCATGCAAAAAAAAGAAATTATGACCACCAAGCATGCAAATTTGCTAAAAATGTCCCAGTCACTAGAGCCTTCTCAGGCCGTGTCACTAGGTGGTTAAAAATATTGAGAGACCATCTAGTAAGGCAATTATAGCAAGCATAGTTTTTATTACCTCACATTTGTCACATTATATACAATAGATTTATGTTTACAAACATATGTATGAAACCTATTTATTTATTAGATAGAATTGTTCAAATTTCATGAAGTGACTAATATTTGTCTCTCACAATGGATATCTCATCATTGCAGAACATTTCTTGTATTCTATTTTGTTGATTTTACAATACAATTATTTTTTCTTTTCAATTTGATATTTTTCTTTACAATTTAAAAGTACAGCAGTGGGGACAATATTTTCTCATAACTTTGACAACCTGTTTGTAGTCCATTTTGAGAATAGCGTTATTTATGCATCATCTCTACTAGTTCTAAAAGTAAGGTTGGATATCTGAAACAGTCAGTATGTCTAACTGTTAGTGATATATTCCTCTACAAGATGCCATTTTGGATCAAGCGGCCATTTTAAGACTTAGCCAGGGGTCATGCTGACTACTGTCCAGCTAATGTCATGATACAGACTTCATCTTTGTGTGAACTGTTTCTAAATTACTGTGTTATAATTATAGCTCTTCATTAGCTTTTCTTCGTGAAGGCCATGTTGTGATATATACAGAGCTAATACAAGGCCAATTAGTATAAACATTTTGTCTCCCTGGAGACCGTTTCCCGGTGTGAGAAATAATATGTAAAGTTCACTTACATGTTTTGGGAAAGTGAATTTATGGAGGTATATTCATTATGGCCAATAGCATTGCAGTATTGTATCACCTTTTCATGCCCCCTTGAACTGATCTTCTGTGATTTATATATGTGGCTGCGTGTGAATAAACAGGGAGATTCTGCATCTTCTAAGAGACTGGTGTGTCTTAGTTTTGTGCTCTCGACCTGATACTGGGGAGCCATCTTTGGCTATAAAGGGTTAATTTGAAAGTCACCTTATAAATGATAATGGTGGTTTAAGCCCTAGGCAAAAATCTCTATCATTTCGCGTCCCTGGGTGGGCCTAATTAATGGACCATCGAGTTGATCTCCGCAGGAGTCCAGGCGGGCAGTGACCAGAATTGACAAAGAGCACTCGGGGTAAGTCTACTTCATTATCTGCCTTGACTGTCACTTCTGTTTCACTGGCTGGATGGACTGGGTAAGGTAATTTCCTTGTGTGATATTATGTACTTTGCCTTTAAATGTCCATATATAATAGTATGCTCACTATAATTGTGGCAAAGAACCACTTGTAAGGTGACTGACAGTGACTGGACAGTGATGGATAGTCGGACAGTCTGTGATGTTAGCTGAAGCTGTGAGACGGGAAGTAGTAACCATTAGATGTCTGCAATGCTAGAGTGGGAGGTATTCTGTTGTGATGTTAGATTATCATAGTGTCCAGAGTACTGCTTAACTGGTGCCAATAGGGTTGCCCATAGAGGGATAGAGCTCAATTTGAGCACATGCAGCGAGACCTGTTCTGGTCAGGTGTGCATTCCACTCTCTTCTGGGAATCTGAACAGCATCGTGGGACTGTAAGAACTAATAGTGACTTGGTAAAGAGTCAGTGAGAGAGTTGACTTGGTAAAGAGTCGGTGAGAGAGTTGACTTGGTAAAGAGTCGGTAAGAGAGTTGACTTGGTAAAGAGTCGGTAAGAGAGTTGACTTGGTAAAGAGTCCTCTCTGGAAGTCTGATATCTAGTTTCTTTGGGGTCAGTAAATCGAGGTGTTGGCATTCGCTGTGTCTGTGCATTGCAGACAAAGGACTCGGATTGTTTTTCACATGAAGGGAAAAGATGCACAGACAGAAGGTTGGCTTCATGTAAGTGGACAGTTGGTTGTTGAGTTAAGTAGGACTGTTGGAAAAGTGCAAAGTAGACATAATGGAACATAAAGGCTGGTAGCATTGTGGTGAAAAGAAAATTAGCAGTGAAGGTTTGAAGGTTTTGGGATGTGTCAGAGGATCTGATGAATGTACAAGTGAGAAAACTTGATCAGATTTGCAAACAGACACTGAGAGCCTCTAGCTTTGACGAACGGACCAGGTCAGAGTGACAGGAATCCTTCAGGGTGCCCATTGAAGAAAGAGACATTGAGAATTTGAGAAAAAAATAAGATGGCATCTAGGATCCAGACCATCACCCTCTTAGAGAAGCTGACACGACCTACCATCCTTCAATGGCGGCCATCATAGAACAGTTTAAGTCCCGGAAGTTAATTGCCTATGACTCTACTCTGTTGGCAGCCATAAAGGCTGTTTGAGGATAATAGTTGTAGAAATAACTGTTTTTGTTGTAGTTTAGCAGCTGAGCATCCTTGGAGAGTCTTGACAGATGTGTGGAATAAAAGACGGCAAAAGGTGATTTCACCTGATTCCAGATCTCTGCTTGGATAATTCTAGGAGTGGAAAGTTGTTTGGTTTATTTTGGTCCAGTTACAACTTATTTGATCGTGACGATTATAGAAAAATTACTAAAAAAAACTGTTGCAATGTCTCTGGTACCTGCTTTTTGGAGTTTAAAGGGTTAACAAGGGAGAGCGAGGGGGGGATAAATCTGGTTTTGTTATGCTCAGAACTGACAGGCTACTGACCTTGAATTATAGAGAAAGCAGAATTTCTCCATATTGAGCTGTTGGTGATGCAAGAATGCAGTATGCCCTGCATGCCATGTAAGGTCCCCTGTGCAATCCACAAACAGAGTTAGAGGCCAAGCAAGGAAAAGCCCCCATCCCTATGACAGAACCTTTGACTTTTGTTTCCTTTGTGACTAAACACCAAAACTTCATTTAAAGTGTAACCTGACTTCTGTTTGAGACACTGCAGTCTGGCCCGAACTTTATAGATAGGTAAGGGAGAATCACATATGTTTAGATGAGATAAAATGGAGACGTAAACGGTCAAGGGAACAGTTTCCACGGGAATTGATTACAGCTTTTGGACACATGGGGTATGACCTGACAGTGTAGTGTACACCAAGTGCACTTTGCCAGCTGTTTTGTAACAGGTCGTTACCAAAGGTGTTAACAGACTAGAGACGTCTCTGCCAGACTTGCATACAGAGGAACTGATAAGACCAGGAGAAACAGAGACCGGTTTCACAGACCACTGCCAAAGTAAGACTGAGAGAAAGTAGGATGATTCATGACCTCCAAGCTATCAATGAGTCTATTAAAGCTATTACCAGTAATCCCTAGCCTAAACTGGCAGCAGTCCCTGAGAATGCTATATTCTTTACTGTTATTGATTTGGCAAATGTGCCCTTACATGGAGATTGCCAGTACATTTGCCTTTACCAATTAAGTATTCCAGTATACCTGGTGCAGATTCCTACAGGGGGGAGGGGGGAAGGGGTAAAACTCGCCCAGCCAGTACTCCACGGCTCTACATGGAGTAGAATGGCAGACTAACCTCTTTCTGGATGATATCCTTTTACAGTATGCGGATGACCTACTGTTTTGTGCCTCCATTGTCACAGATTTTCCAGGATACATCTATTGACCTTATGTATTTTCTGTTCCAGAAGGGTTGCAAAGCTTCCAGAGACAAGCTCCAGTATTGCCAAAAGAAGGTGGTCTTCCTATTGGCCCACAATTAGGCCCAGTTAGAGTCGTTAGGGGAGCCCCTCATGCATCAGTAACTACAGCCCAAGTATCTGAGCAAAGGCCAGGCAGCAAAGGCCAGTGTGCACTCCTGATGCCCCAGAGCGTCACACTGACAAGGTGCACAGCTCTAAATCCGTCATTCTATCGCCAGTCTTACAGGATTCAGAAAAGGGGGGAGAGAAGGGTGCTTAACCCAGATGTTGAGTTTTTTTCTTGTAGATGGCTCCAGGTCTGCAGGAGAAGACAGACGGTCCTACACTGGATATACAGTGGTCAGTGGCGCACATGAGGTAGTAAAAGCAGAACCACTCCCTCCACACAGGTTAGCGCAGGAGGTGGAGTAATGGCACTCAGGGAAGCGCTACAGCTGACGGAAGGTAAAAGGGCAAACATCTATACTCAAGTTATATAATTTTGGGGTCTAAACACGACTATAAACCCATACGGAAGGTTAGAGATTTCCTCACCTCTGCAGGAACCCCCTTTAAGCATGGCACACTGATTAAAGAGCTCATGGATGCTCTCTTATTTCCACAAGAGGTGAGGATAATAAAAGTAAAAACACACACAATTGGTATCTCCACAAGCCAAGGGCAAGTATGTGGCTGATAAGGTGGTGAAGGCAGCTGTACTGATGGAACCCAGAGACTGTCCTGTAGTCTCAATGGTGAGTTCTGAGTTAAAAAGTTGGATCCACAGGTCTTCCAGTCTCTGGTGGCCCGAGCGTCATCAGAAGAGAAGAAGTGTGGAAGAAAGCTGGAGCCCAGATGCCGTTGGGACCTGGATGCTGGGAGAGAGGGTGTGCCTGCCCAGAGTCCTGCACCCGACAGTGAGTCAAGTAGCTCACGGACACACGCACATATCCAAAATGGCCAAAAGTGTTCATAAACTGCCAGTGGTTTGCCCTGGGCATTACTAGCCCTGTCACTAGACTAGTGAAAGACTGTATAGTCTGTGCCCGCCACAACCCGGTTAAGGTGGTTAAGACCCCACAGAAGGTGACAACCAAGCTGCTGTATCCCTTCCAGAGACTGCAGATGGATTTCATCTAGCTACCAAAAAGTGGTACGTAGGAATACGCACTTGTTTTCATTGATCTCTTTTCAAGGTGGCTAGAAACTTTTCCCATGACCAAGGCTGCTGCCAGAGCTGCAGCCAAGAAGTTGTTGAGTGAGATTTTCTGCAGGTTTAGACTCCCAGAGACCATAGAGTCTGGTCGCGGAACCCACTTCACTGGACACTTGTCCCTCCTGGGTGTAGAACAGGCCCTGCACACCCCCTACCCTTCCCAAGTCCTGCTGACCAGTGCCACGTCTGTGAAGCTAGAGGGTAGCCAGCATGCTTCCACGATTTCTATTGCAAACTTATTTATTCTTCTTGCTAGCTGGTCTCTTCTGACTGACTGTATGCTCAGGGACAACCAAACCATGGCTATCACTGTATCTATAGGGCTGACCAGAATCCCCCCAGGGTAGGATACTTTACCTACCGTTGGTGCAACAAGACAATGACCTTCTTTAACATTGACAGCATATGTAACCATGTATATTAGCAGTGTCTGATGTGTACAAGATTTGTGGGGATAGAAGAGTCAGGTCAAGCCTGCCTAGTGGCTGGGAAGGTGAATGTACTGTGATAAAATTTGTGCATTCCTTCCTTGTGATCCCCAAGGATAAGTTTCATCAGACACATAAAGGAAAGGTATGGATTTTGGAGTTCAAAGAGAGAAGCACCCAGATGACAACATTTATATAGATACAGTGGAAGCACAATCAGATATGGGCAGGTCTAGATTCCATTATTCCCCAGATAGCTATGAGCAAAAATGTTGATTGGGTTAACTGTTTTTATTGGAATCAACAGAGATTTGTGAATTATATCTGAGAATCTTTCCAGAGCCGCATGGCTTTGGACATGATCCTTGCTGAGAAGGGAGGAGTCTGTAACATGGTGGGAGTGGCTTGTTGCATGTACATCCTGGATTACATCGCCCCCTATGGATCCATTACCCATGCCCTTGGAAAGATTGAAGGACTGTCTAGGGAACTCAAGAGAAACTCTGGAGTGGGCACTTTATCCTTGACCTTGTGTTTGGGGATTTGGAATGGTTTTCTTTAAGTGGGGGTGATATTAGGGATTGTGATTTTGCTCGTTTTGCGTGTTGTTGTATTTCACTTCCGTGAATGATGTAGGCTGATTTGGTGGACTACATCCATGACCTGGATTATTTTTATAATAAAATGATTGACACTGGTGTGTCGGGGAGTTTTTATTTTAATAAAATATATTTCCTTAAAAAAGTGTGTGTTTTTTTTAAACTTGGGAGATAAGTACTTACTGGCGCAACTATGTTTGATCGGTGCTGCAATATACTAGATACCTCCTATCATGGTATTCGTAAGGGAATGCAAAAATAAATCAGGTTTATGTATATCGCGCTCCTCCAATGTGAGAAAAGTAGAGAAAAGTTGGTATTTACCTTTAGTTGTTCACGGTACTTGGGTGGAGGGTAGAAAATGGAGAATCAGTGCACTGTTTTGCTTCTGCCACGGATCCGGCGCAGCCCCGGCCGGTGACCGCGTTCGGATGTACGTGGACGCTCACCGAAGCAGACACCGGAGAACTCCGCACAGCGTCCACGTACATCCGAACGCGGTCACCGGCCGGGGCTGCGCCGGATCCGTGGCAGAAGCAAAACAGTGCACTGATTCTCCATTTTCTACCCTCCACCCAAGTACCGTGAACAACTAAAGGTAAATACCAACTTTTCTCTACTTTTCTCACATTGGAGGAGCGCGATATACATAAACCTGATTTTTTTTTTTTTTTTTTTTTTTTTTTTTTAAACTTGCCTTAGTAATGGTGCTGTCTAATAGCCAAAAAAGGCTAACAATAACCCCCTTATCATTACGCTGACCATCTATAGATGATTAGATACTGGGGTGGCTTAGGGATGGTATTATTGGGCTGTGATGGCCCAAAAACTGACATCCCAGGAATGGCAGGTTGCTGCTGCTTTATTGTATCTGGCTGGTTATGAAAATAATAATCTTATTTTCAATAAAACAGTCACTTATTTATTTTTAAAAAAGGGTATAGGGTACTCATTTTCTATAACCAGCCAGATACATACAACAGCAGCACCCTGACATTATTGGAATGTGAGTGCCCACTGTTTTTGGCATTGGGTACCAGGGTAATGATAAACCTGAGTGAAGTTGGCCCCCCACCTTGTTCAAATTAAACAAAACTGGTGTCAAATGTTAGTGCTACGTTTGTGCAGCAAAAATTTTCATTTATGCCGCTATCATTTTTCAGGTATGTTCAGGTATTTACATAGGCTAAGGTGTTTAGGATGAACTGGTAAAAACAAACCTAGTGACACTTCCCTTGTTTCATCACCAGGGGGAGCTAGCAAACGCATTGTACTTTGGAAGAAATGAACTCTGATCACCTCTGGAAAAAAGTATGAATATATTAAAAATGATAGCGTCACAAATGAAAATTTTTGCTGCACAAACCAGCACAAACATAGCACTAAAGTTTGACACTAGTTTTGTTTGATTCAGTTAATGTGGGGGCGCTGTTTGAACTTTTGACCTTTAATTTTTGTTCATATATTCAAAACAAATGCAGCACAAACAAAAAATTGAGCAGTACAAACCAGCTCAAACGTAGCAGAATTGTTCGGCACCAGTTTTGTTTGATTTGAACAATCTGGGGGGGGGGCAACTTCACTCAGGTTAATGATAAGGGGGTTGAAGTTAGCTACTGGCTTACACTAGGCTGCGGTCCTAGTAATGGGTGCCGTCTATCAGACAGCACCTTTACTAAGGCAAGTTTTGCGTTAAGAAAATACAATTTTTTAGGAAACATATTTTATTAAAATAAAAACTCCCCTACACAAGTTTCTCATCCATTTTGTTTAAAAAAAATTATCCAAGCCATGGATGTAATCCATTAAATCAGGTGAAGTCAATGCTGTATATATATGGACATGTATATATCTATATCTATATACAGGCAGTCCCCTACCTAAGAGCACCCGACTTACAGACGACCCCTAATTACAAAACGACCTCAGGAAGTTGGTAATTTACTATACTTTAGTCCCAGGCTACAATAAACAGCTATAAGGGTTATTAAATATGTCTGTAGCTAAGATTTATATATATGGGAGGGGGGGCTCCAGCCAAAAGTTTGCTATGGGGCCCACTTATTCCTAGTTACGCCACTGCAATGTCAAGTGTACATTTATGTCCTGACACCATGTAATTCAAATATGATAAATAAAATCTCTTTATATATTTTTGCAGGTGATGCTTCTATAATGTATCTCAATATTACTTCTGATGCTTTACATAAATATTTTAAACAAAATAATCTTTTGAAAAAAGCAGTGAGGTATGAAATGTTGTGGCTTCAGCATTGATAGACAATTATACTATCCAGATAGGACACATCAGAAATTACCTTTGGCAGTGTTACTGTCATAAAACTGCAAGCGTCTTGTTTTTTTCTCTTCTATTATTTTTGCGAGGTTGCCATAATGTAAGTTTGTAGACACAACTAGAAAAATTGCAGAAAGGGCAGTATACCAGTATGAAACTGAGTCAGAGACAGACTTTTTATCTCCAAACCTAATTGCTATAGTATATCTCACCATTTGAATTATACATCAATAATCTATTGCATGTGTAAAATGACTATATAGTATATACTATATCTTTTTTTTTGTTTTAAGGTGTCTCAGCAATAGTTTACATTAAATTGTGAAATTGTGATACTTTTTTGCTTCACAATATACATATATATATATATATATATATATATATATATATATATATACAGTGTATATATATATATATATATATATATATATATACACATATATATGTTTGACTTGTTATTGACTTAAAGTTAAATTAATGTTATTGTTTGTATAATTTTCTAGATCTCTGCTTGCTGTCCTTTTATAGAAAGCTTAATTGTTTACTTCAAGTGGAAAGAAATCTGACCATGGTCACACAGGAGCACAGTTCGTTAGTATTAGAGAGTAATCAGATCTGTGGGAACGAGCCAAGCATCTGTGTGACCATAGTCAGATTTCTCTCCACTGAAATTAAACATAGATGCTTTCAATAGAAGGACAGCAAGCAGTGATCTACACTCACCGGCCACTTTATTAGGTACACCTGTCCAACTGCTCGTTAACACTTAATTTCTAATCAGCCAATCACATGGCGGAAACTCAGTGCATTTAGGCATGTAGACATGGTCAAGACAATCTCCTGCAGTTCAAACTGAGCATCAGTATGAGGAAGAAAGGTGATTTGAGTGCCTTTGAACGTGGCATGGTTGTTTGTGCCAGAAGGGCTGGTCTGAGTATTTCAGAAACTGCTGATCTACTGGGATTTTCACGCACAACCATCTCTAGGGTTTACAGAGAATGGTCCGAAAAAGAAAAAACATCCAGTGAGCGGCAGTTCTGTGGGCAGAAATGCCTTGTTGATGCCAGAGGTCAGAGGAGAATGGGCAGACTGGTTCGAGCTGATAGAAAGGCAACAGTGACTCAAATCGCCACCCGTTACAACCAAGGTAGGCAAAAGAGCATCTCTGAACGCACAGTACGTCGAACTTTGAGGCAGATGGGCTACAGCAGCAGAAGACCATACCGAGTGCCACTCCTTTCAGCTAAGAACAGGAAACTGAGGCTAAAATTTGCACAAGCTCATCGAAATTGGACAGTAGAAGATTCGAAAAATGTTGCCTGGTCTGATGAGTCTTGATTTCTGCTGCGGCATTCGGATGGTAGGGTCAGAATTTGGCGTCAACAACATGAAAGCATGGATCCATCCTGCCTTGTATCAACGGTTCAGGCTGGTGGTGGTGGTGTCATGGTGTGGGGAATATTTTCTTGGCACTATTTGGGCCCCTTGGTACCAATTGAGCATTGTTGCAACGCCACAGCCTACCTGAGTATTGTTGCTGACCATGTCCATCCCTTTATGACCACAATGTACCCAACATCTGATAGCTGCTTTCAGCAGGATAATGCGCCATGTCATAAAGCTGGAATCATCTCAGACTGGTTTCTTGAACATGACAATGAATTCACTGTACTCAAATGGCCTCAACAGTCACCAGATCTCACTCCAATAGAGCATCTTTGGGATGTGGTGGAACGGGAGATTCGCATCATGGATGTGCAGCCGACAAATCTGCGGCAACTGTGTGATGCCATCATGTCAATATGGACCAAAATCTCTGAGGAATGCTTCCAGCACCTTGTTGAATCTATGCCACGAAGAATTGAGGCAGTTCTGAAGACAAAAGGGGGTCCAACCCGTTACTAGCATGGTGTACCTAATAAAGTGGCCAGTGAGTGTAGAAAACAGTGAATGATTGAAACAGAAAAATATTGGAAAATTGTATAACTATTCTTTATACAAACAATAACATTTATTTGCTGAAATGGGAATAGTGTCACCCATTGCTGCCGGCTTCTTGTTGTTATCCTGTCTCCCTGCTCTGCCTTCCCTTCTCACAGGACATAACAGGCCTGTGAGGTGCGAAGCTGCCATCCTCCCACCAGGTGCATGCAATGCAATTTAATCTTTCTCTCACAGGATATAGGCCTGAATAGGCCATTGACATGTGATGTGTCTAACACACACAATGTCATCTCTATACTGCACAGCAAGGAGTGAAGGCATTTTCAGCAAGGAGAGGTAAGTGTTCCATTTATTTTTTAATCGGCACAGTGGGGGCACTATTACTACTGGCTACATGAATACTGGGGGCATTATTATTACTGTACACTGAGCTTGATTACATTCTTATGTACTTAGCTGGGTTCCAGTGTTACACTTACTTACTGAACTGGGTTCTGTTGCTGTATTCTTTCTTCTGATCACAGCTCTGGTGCTGTTTTCATGTAGTGAACTTGATTCTGGTGCTGTAAATATGTATGCACTTGGTATAAGTGCTGTATTTACTTTAAGTATTGAGCTTGGTTATGGTGCTGTACTTATGTATGGAAATTGGTTATGAAGCTTTATTTCTGGTATGATCTTGGCTCTGGTGTTGTAAGTGTTCTAGCTTCTAGATCGAAGCATTTTTGTATTTATGGGCTGGCAAAGGTGCAGTAAATGTCTATCTGATTTAATATGTTAATTAAATAATCTTCGATACACAAAGGTTGATTTAAGTAGTATATAAATATAATTTGCATTTTAAATATTGGAATTATTAGATTAGAAAATGTAGAATTTTCTCACAACCAGTGACAGGATGGACTTCTCTCTACTTTGGGAGTGTTTTTAAATATTTGAATTCCACCCCTGATTATACACTTATTACATAGACAGGTCAATCTTCAATTTCCTCCTTTGTGCAGAAATGAGGGCTGGTCTTAGATATAGCGGCAGTCATGGCAGATGGTCAAAGGAGTGCCTAGGAAGCACTGACATTACTGCTAAGATGATATAACTGCTCAAAAGGGATAGACAGATCCTTCTGTCTTTGCCCCCTCCTGCTATCTGCTATTCTTGGTGGGTCAGAGATTCAATAGGTATATTATATTTACTGTATATATATATTATTTCTGTGTATGCCCATTTTTGTGTATACAGTATATGTATGTGTACATGTGTTTGTTTCTACATGCATGCATGAATGTATGTATAAGCTTAGACTGGCCGACAGTTGTACAGATGAATCGGTCAGTCCTTGAGCTGGTTGGGCCCCCAGGCAGTGGCGCAACTTAAAGCTGATGGGCCCTGATGTGATGTCTATGCCATGGCCCCAACTATAATGTATGGTTTATTGTACAAGTCTTCTCATATGGGAAAGCGGCACCTTATGGGCCCCCTAAACCTCTTGGGCCAGGTTGCGACCTCACACTCTGCACCCCCTCAAGTTACACCCCTGTCCCCAGGACCTGCCAACCAGTTCTTCCTCCCTGGGCTTTCCTAATCATTTTGCAGGGTCCAATCCCATTGCAGCATCTTTGTGGATCACCTTTGTTTTAGAGTTTTGTGAATTAATATCAAATAATATTTGCATGTAGCTTTACGGTGGTGAAAAGATTTTATTGGTTAGGCCCATGGCACTCTATTTCAACACTGTATGTGTTTTGACAAGACACAAGGTACAGTGGTTGAGGGCTGATATTGTGTCACCAAGGTGCCTGGCCTCAGTAAAGTATGACGCTTTTCATTGTCAGTAATATTTGGTTGCTGACTATTCTTCAATAGCAGCATAGCTGCTTGAATGCAGTTGATCCAAACTGGCTTTTACTGAATTAATCTGAAAGCCAGGTGCGATGACTTCCATGTTACCAGGCCAGGTTTAGCCTTGCATTTATTAACCAGGAGGTTTGGCAGAGCGGAGAGTTTGTGGCTCATAGCCTAAAGTGTTGGTCTGGTGTTCTCCTCCTGCTGTTGTCTCAGGACTGGGTTAGAGAAGCTGGAGGACTAGGCTGTAACCTTAAAGACTGTATGGTGAGGATAACCTGTCTTATGTTAAAACCTTTATTTTATGCCTTCATTTTTTACCCTGATGAAGAAAGCTGTTTATTTTCATCAGTGACTTTGTTCAAATAAACCTACCCTTGTTGGACACTACTGTTTTGGTGACATTGTGTATAAATACATGAATGAATGAATGTGTGTACATATGTTTTTATGTGTGCATGAATGTTTAATATGGATTTATATTATACTCAGTAGGGGATTATAATATAGCCTGTTTATGCAGTTACCCGGGGCCCAATCCTTATAGGGGCCCGTGGCCTCCCAAACCACCAAACAAATTTTATACTGAGAATGACCATCATCCATTAAATCCTCATACATGAGTTACTGCTTTCATTACACATGTACATCTGAGGGTTCTGAAATATTGAAAGCAGGCAGAAGGGACAAATCCTCCATTCCTCTAGAATACCAATTCTAGTACAGTATGTAGGAAGTGATTTCCAGACTGGTAGGGGTTTTAATATTCTCATAGCCCAGGTTCTGTGGCAGTCTTAATCCGCTGCTGATTTCACTATATAATTCATACATTTACATTAACCCTAAAAGTAGATGAAAATTGCATAGTAGTAACAGTTGTATGAGCGCTGCATATTGCAGTAAGTGTATATCTGGTATTAAACTTGCCAAATCAACTTAGATCAACTGACAATATATAGGAGTGATGCTTACTATGTCACTCACATTCACACTGGAATAAAACAATTTTAGAAAATACAGGAGAGCATCTGTGTATGTTGTATCTGACCACTTAATTACTACTTATTTTACTGCTTGTATATTTCTATTTCATGTTTTTCAACTTGTCTTGATGAGGTATCATGTGTTTATATGTATATATAAGAATAGTAAGACTAATTGACTACACTGATCATATTAATTAAGGCTATTAATATTGTGTGATTAAAAAAACAGTTAACTTCAACTGTATTTTAAGGTTTTATAGCACTGTGGCAGGTACAAAGAGAACTAGAAGACTAAATTCAGTAGATACCTTTTAGAAAATGTAAGTACAATGGCTGATATTATGTTTAAGGCGTCTGTTATTTTGCCCAGCCTCTCCATTTCCTACTATATACACTACTAATACTATAGAGATACCTAACACATTTAGGAGCCAGGATATGTACTTTATGAAAACTGGTGTTTAGAAAAAAAACACATTTCTACCTTAATCTTCTATGCCCATATGTAGAAAACAGAGTGTTCACCTGTTTAACAAAAGTCATTATATTTTATTTCAAGTACGCTACACTGGATGTAAATGATGCCCTAATGTATTTAGGTGAAGCATAGTTGTATGTGCCATTTTCTAGTCAATGGATGTTCTATAATTGTCTTCCAAAGCACTTAAGAAGCTGCATGAATTCTAGCAAAAAAAACTTCACACCCCATTGACATTTTCCCCACATATTCGTTTGATTTAATTCCTTTATTATGTCACAAGCTAAAGCAATGGTAAAACTGCTACAATGTGCCAAATGTACTCAAAGATTCCTATACATATAGAAAATCTATATGCTATAATTATACTAGACAGTCTTATACTGTGCCAGATTTGTCAAAGCGTATTATTCTGGATGACAACTCTTGCATAGTGTAAGACTGTCTAGTCTTATTTTGCACCTCCAATTAGTTGCTCCATAAAAATATTTTGGTTGCAACTTAAGTCACGCATCCTTCAACCAGGAAGCCACGCCCCAAGGCAGCACAAGTCACAAAATAGCCTAAAAACTGAAGACTTTTGATAAATATAAAGCAAGGCATTTTAGACATGTGTTGGATGAAAATCGCAACAGATACATGGTTTAATAAATTTCCCCCTATCTGTTTTGTTGCTGATGTTGCTGCTGACAGGGGTGTAGTCATTTCTAAGCATGCTCGTCTCTCCTTCCTATTACAATCCCAACTTTAGGAAGAAGATCCTGAACTGACCCAAAAACTCCTGTCCCTACCTACATGACTGTACTGCACTAAACCCATGGGACATCTGCATGGTGGTCCCTACTCTGAGTATGTCCGCAGAGAAGATGAAAAACAGACAGACGCGAACAAAGTAAGAATATTGTTGACCCTTTGATCATCATTACCTGAAAACTGAGGTCTTAAATGGAAATAAAACATGCTGCTTTCTCTAAAACAAAAGAAAAGCTTACGGTTTCCACTGAAAAAATCTGGTAACAACTTTGGGTTATTCTGTCAAGAAAGAGAAAAAGTTACAGGCAAATCAAAATCCCCTGCGTAAGTGCATATACTGTGCCCCCTACTCTCAATATGTGCTCAGAACAGATGACAAACTAACAGAGTCAAAACAAACAGACATGAAGTCAGAATAACAGGGTCAAAACTAAGATTTTCACAAGATACAAAATCGTTACACAAAGTATAGTTGAATAACAAAGTAAAACACAATAGAAAGTAGAACTGTAAGTTACAAGAGACCTGTATAAGCAGCAACTCATTCATGAGACCTGTGTAACCTGTAAATCATTTGCCATGTGGAATTCCTGGGACCCCCCCCAGCCATTGATTGGTTCAGCTGTCCATCACTAAAACCATATCTTACACACTAAGGTCCAAGGTGGAACCACCCAGCTTTCCACAGAACAGCACTGGGTGTGGTTCACAAGCTCCGAACACTGCAGCAAGAACCCATTCAGACAGTTTTGAATCATACACATTTATCATCTGCCACATTGATTGGTTTCTGAAGCTGATTTAATGAATTACATAGTTTCCAATACATTCATTACAAATTTGAATTCTTTTGGCTGTTTTTCCAAAGGAACTTAGGGTAAATTATGGACTGAATTATAATTCTAATACAGTTGTTGCATTTTGTACTTTTCTGTGGGTACATAATTCCAACATATTTATGACATCACAAGGCATTGTTTTGGATTGGTGCTGGTCTATATTTATTTACTAATGAATACAGTATTAGAATTAAATCCCCCCCCCCCTTTGGTGTATGCCTTTTATCTAGTATTTATTATGTTTCATTTAGTCTACCCTTCCCATAAATGCCTAGATGACTGCAGTTGAAGCATAGCAGTATGTGCCCTTTTCCAGTCAATGGATGTTCCATAATTATCTTCCACGTCATTTAAAAAGCTGCATGAATTCTATTAAAAGACACTTCAAATGCACTTGACATTTGTCCTTAATGTTTTTTTTCATTCCTTTAACGTAACACAGAGTAAAATCAAAGCTCTCACTATAACATGAAAGGTGTATTCTTCATGCAGAGTTTCAGAGCATAATTTACAGACAGTATATAATGAATTGTATCTATATTTAATAATGTTTACAGTGTGTAACATTGTGTTCTATGCTATCGGGAGGATAAGCAATGCCATAATCATAAAACACTGGGTCCCACATTGGGTTGAGATACACATTGGTGCATGTCTACCTCATATGGATACACAAACACAGTTGGGCACATTTACTTACCCGGTCACTTGAGTTCAATGAAACTGTATTATCCGTCTATAATGCTGCGTGCTGCAATTCACTAAGATTGTGCACCTGAAATCATGAATCATGAATCAGGACGTGCCACAGAATTTGAAAGCTAAATTTGAATTAGTCAGACCGTCCAATGGCACGCCCTCTAATTTGTGTTACATGAAAGCCACCGCAGCTGCGCCACAAAAAGGGTCACCACAGTCCCAGTGCGCACACTTCTTAAATACCTGTGCAAGCTGTTTTAGCCATGAAGAACATGTACAGCGTGACCCTTGGTAAATGAGCCCCAGTGCTTTCTCCACAGGTAAATCAACATTTATACTTATCTCGCTCTGGAGCTCCTGGCACCTTCCAATTGTGGCAACTGAAGCTGGTGTAATACACCCTTTCTTCACTGCACAAGCACCATAGGTAGGGGGGGTCATTAAAGCAATGGGGGAGGAGGTGACGGCGATGAGATTTTCAGATGTGAGTACGATCATCAAGGTATAAATGTTTGTTTTAGTCAGTTGCGCCAGCTGCCATACAGGTCGATTTCTGACCCTCAAGATCCACCAGTAACACTGGCACTGGTAGCTTGTGTTAACCCTGTAAATGCCCCTGGCAACGCTGCCTGAGACATTTAAATCCTGGTGTCGCGTGGGCACCGCCATCTTGGATATGATCCCTCCCCCTTGTGACGCCATATGGGGCAGCAATCGGTTGATCGGAAGACCTAAGGCATGGCATAGCAAAATCCACGCCTACAAGAATACGATGCAAATGCATTTTCTCACAATTTTCACTGCATTTGGATTTTTTCCCCGCTTCCCAGTTCATGGTATGGAATAATTAATACCGTCACTATGAAGTGCAATTTGTTACGCAGAAAGCAAGCCCTCATACAGCTCTTTGCATGGGGAAATAAAAAAGTTATCGACCTTTAAAGGTGGGGAATAAAAAATGGAAATGCAAAACGGAAAAAGGGCCTTGGCAGGAAGGGTTTAAAGATAAGAATCGTAACTTTCAAATCATATCAGGCTTGTGGTTCTGTGAGCAACTGGAGGACCGGAGATACAAACAATAAACAACATAGTTGTGAAGAAGGTAAGCTGCAGGTAAAAGTCCAATTCCCACCTTTTCCTGCTTGACGCAGTGCAAATCTTGTGAATAGGCCCCCATATAGGCTGCACCTCAACTGCAGAGACAAATAATACAAACCTGAGCTGCATTAATTAACAGTACTCATCTCAGCAGCCACAGAATCCCATAATGCACTCCTCTGCTGATGAAAAACCTCACAATACAATATCACCTACTGTATAAATGAAAAAAGTAGGTGGAGACAAGCTGTCTGGAGTCTTCTCTCTCAAACTTCTGTCTGGCATATGTTCCCACTGCTGAAAACCCTTGTCCTGTCAAAGCAAATGGCAGCCATAACTATAATTAAAAAATAAAATAAAAAAAAAATAAAAAACATGCCCTCAAACAGCTACTTAGATGGAAAAAAATGACTTTTAGAATGCAATGCTAAATAAGCAGGTAAAACTTGGTAAAACTGACTTCTTCAAAAAGGGGTGAAAGACATTTCTATTATTTATTGCAATCATGGTTATTCAATTACTATAATCTGTTTTGTTGAATTACACAACATTTAGCTTGACTAACATTCAGTAGGATATTACTCTGCCTTTTATCTTATATGATGTACAGGTTTATACTCGAGTATAAGCCGACCTGAATATAATCCAAGGTACCTACTTTTACTGCAAAAAAAATGGAAACCTATAAGCATGTGTATAAGTCTCGGGTGGGAAAGGTATTGGTCACAACCTCCGCCCAGTATATAACCAGCCAGCACATGCCCTAAGTATATAGCCAGCCAGTACATACCCCCACTATATATCAAGCCTATGCATTTGCTTGATATTACCAAGATAGCAAAAGTGCATCCATTAGTAATACTGTTCTCTTTCTTCACTAGAGAACACTATTAAGCTAACACTGTATACTACGTAGTAACAGTGCCTCCACACTTTCCAGTATAGTAACCGTGCCCCCAGTGTAGCCAATATAGTAATAATGTCCCCACGGTAGCTGATATAATAACAGTACCCCACAGTAGCCAATGTAGTTACAGTACATGGAAACAAGCTGGCAAATAAGGGAAAAGAAAAAGCTAAGAGGTCATTTTAAGAAGAGGGAGGGATATGGCCCTCCTGAAGTAAATGTCAGTGAAGTAAGGAAAAAAGAGAAATAAGAAAAAAATGTAAAGTTTTAGTAATAATTGTTATTAATAAATTTGTGGCTCTTGCTGCCATTAGTCCAGATGTGCATGTTCATTTAGTTTAGGTGGGGGTGGGTATTTTGCACCTTTTGAGTATCTTTTCCCCTTTCTCTTATGGTATACATCCTAATACCGATTTATTAATGGACTGCACTTGCATATTGCATTTGCTTCATCCAGTCTACCCATCAATTCTTTCTTCTTTATATCAACTCAGTTTTTAATCTAGCTTTAGTCTTGGTTTGTAACTCATATCTAAATGTGATTCTTTTCTTTTGACCATACACTTTATGGCAATTCTTTTTGTTGTTGAAGCGGCATACTGTATTAATACTTCTACCCAAACTTTTTGGCAGGGGGATTTAAAACACTAGGCTTAGTTTAAAAAATTTTTAGCAAGAAATGCACAAAAACTTGTCAAAGAATAATGCCTGATTGCTCTGCTGTTGCAAATGTTTATTCCAATAATATATACACATGTCACACACCCTAGCTAGATGCTTTAGCTAGTGTAAAAACCATTGAAAAATATTGTATCCATGCAGGTGCTTCCAGTCTGACTCTAATTTCTTTCCAAATGTCCTCGTGCTACCTCGCTCATCTAGTTGCAGAGCTTATAAGTTCCTACTGAGGCAAAGATCTAAAAAAATATATAGTTTTTAAAACTTTTGGAGTCCTTGGTGTCTATAATAGCAATATGCTGTAATTTTGATCAAAATATGGCATCTCATCACATAATATATATTACATTTACATTTCATATCTAGCTGTTCTCTGTTATATAAACATGCAAAATCCAACAAAAGGCCCATTGGTCCAGTCAGGTCTTAAAAGGGTTTTCCCATGAAGAGATAGGGCCGACCTTGCTGATCGTGGGGGTTTCAGTGATAGGACTCTGATGGATCATGAGAACGGGGATCCAATGTACCCCCTTCACGCCTCTCATCAGCTCCCCAAGATGATCGGAGCAACCGGTTGTGCGTGGGCTGCCTCATTCATCTCCATGGAGCTGACGGAGATTGCCAAGCACCAAACTCGCCAATCTCTGTCAGCTCCATGGAGATGAACGGGGCAGTCCAGCTAAAGAGGGGTGCAACGGGGGATACATTAGACAAAGTTTGTGTGTTCTGTGGCCAACACTGAGACCTCCACCCATAAAGCAGGATTTTTGGCAATCTCCTGGTCTGGAACATTCTGTCATGTATTACCACAATTCCTAGAAAAAAAGACATCAACAGTGATCTTAGAGAATCAATTGTTGCTGCCCATTAATCTTTTAAAGGTTATAAGGTTATTTTGAAAGTAATATTTCACACTGTTGAATATCAAATTTCAAGTGGAAAATATAATTTCTGTTTAACCCATTTGAATAGGCTGTTTGTCTTGGGAACTTATGCCAGAATTTAGCAATTCTGTTAAAAAGCTGCACCTCATTAATAGAAATATAATCTTAACCAGTTCGCGACTGCCCGCCGTGTATTCACGGCGGCGGTCGGGTCGCTCTGCATGGAGAGGGCTCACGGACTGAGCCCTCTCCATAGCCGGTAAGTCTTTGCTGCATATTGCAGCAAAGGCTTACCGGTAACACCCGCGATCGGTGCTAGCAGCACAGCTGCCGGCAGCCTCAAAAAGATAGAGGCGCATGGGCGCCGCCATCTTACCTGGGATCGCCGCTCCTCGTGACGTCATCGTCTCCATGGTAGCCTCGGATCTTTCGAAGACCCAAGGCTATTTCGTTTTGCTGATAGCACATTGTAATAAATGAGGAGGAAAATCCCCATATACTGCCATACTGTAGTTTGGCAGTATATGATAGGATCGATCAGACAACCTAGGGTTAAAGTACCCTAGGGAGTCTGAAAAATAGTAAAAATAAAAAAAAGTTAAAAAAATAAAATTATAAATAAAAAAACCTAAAATTTCAAATCACCCCCCTTTCCCTAGAACTGACATAAATATAAATAAACAGTAAAAATCATAAACACATTAGGTATCGACGCGTCCGAAAATGCCCAATCTATCAAAATATGATAACGGTTTTTCAATGCTTTTAACCCTGTATCGGAAAATAGCTCCCAAAGTCGAAAATGGCACTTTTTTGCCATTTTGAAAAATCGAAAAAAAATCTATAAAAAGTGATCAAAAGGTCGTACAGTCCTAAAAATGATATAATTGAAAATATTATCAAATTTCACAAAAAATTACACCACTCACAGCTCTGTACACCAAAGTATAAAAAAGTTATTAGCGCCAGAAGTTGGCAAAAATCAAAAAAATAATTTTTGTACAGGAGGTTTTAATTTTTGTAAATGTATGAAAACATTATAAAACCTATACAAATTCGGTATCCCCTTAATTGTACCAACCTAAAGAATAAAGTAGACATGTCATTTGGGGCGCTCAGTGAAAGACGTAATATCCAAGCCCAAAAAAAAATGGCGCAAATTCGTTTTTTCACCATTTGCACTGCATTTGGAATTTTTTACCCGCTTCCCAGTACACGGCATAGAATATTCAATACCATCACTATGAAGCGCAATTTGTGGCGCAGAAAACAAGCCATCACACAGCTCTTTACGTGTAAAAATAAAAAAGTTATAGATTTTTGAAGATGGGGAGTGAAAAATGGACATGAAAAAACAGGAAAGGGTCCGGTACTTAACCGGTTAATTAAGATAATAGTTGTGGAGTAAGAACTCTGCAGTGATACATGAGAAAAGTGTTGTACTCATAAAAGTTGCAAACATATATACATACATGTTACATATTATATTAAAATATATAACACTTAAAAGCACCCTCAATGATTCAGAATTTTCTTTGGACAGAGTGAGTCTCAAAATTACCCCCCCCCCCCCACCTTATCCCAAAGTTATTAAAATATGTACAATGCTTGCTAATTTTAAGCATAAACAGCCACCCAATAAATTAAATATATTAGAAAAACATGCTTTATGTATGGATTATAGTGTATGCTGCACTATCCCACTAAGTTAGCTCATACATTGCTCCCCTATGAATTAATTCTGACATATACAGTGTCCCCCCCTTTAATTATAATGTACAGTGTCTTTCAAATTATGATATTGTGCCTGTCATGAGTTGTTATAATAGAGAATTACATATATACTTCACCAGAACAAAGCTTAGTACATAAATACAGTACTAGTATGGAGTTTAATATATAAGTACTGTACACATCAAGTGCACATCCAGTATATCCATCCAGAACACTGCTCCCCCAGTATATAGAGAGCCAGAACACTGTAGCCCCCACCCTTTTCCACAATATATAGGTAGCCAGCACAATGCAGCCCACCCCAGTAAATAGGTAGCCAGCATGCTCCCACTAGTATATAGGTAGCCACAGCACAATGCAGCCTCCCCCAGGATATAGGTAGCCTCAGCACAATTCTGCTCCCCCCTCTAAGTATATAGGTAGAACATTTAAAAAAAGGACTCAGAAATTTATTGGATATTTTAAACTTTTGTCAAAAATAATAAACAGCAAACTCACTCCAGAAGTTCAGAGAGGATCTCTGAATGATCCAATGTCGTCCTAAATGACTGAAGATGATAAATCTAATCCACCTCTGTGTAATCAAGTGTTTGAAAAAATACACCTGCTCTACGATCGTCTGAGGGCTCTGTTTAAAGCGCAGAGAGCATCATGAAGACCAAGGAACACACCAGACAGGTCTGTGATACTCTTGTGGAGAAGTAAGGCATGCAATGTTATTTGAGCCCCCTTAAGTTAATACTTTGTAGCTCCACCTTTTGCTGTGATTACAGCAGCAAGTCGCTTGGGGTATGTCTCTATCAGTTTGTGAACAGCAGTTTTCAGATCTTTCCACAGATTCTCAACTGGATTCAGGTCTGGACTTTGACTTTGCCACTCTAACACCTGGATACTTTATTTATGAACCATTACATATTTATGAACCAATCATTGTCTTATTGGAAGGTGCTCCCCAGCACCTCCACCAAGCTACTCACCTGGCCGCGTTTCAACGATGGCTCTGGCGGGCCGGTGCGGGCGTCTCCATCTCCAAGGGTGTGGATATGCGGGCTTCCGGAGATTTAAAGGGCCAGTTCCCTCCCTGACTACACTCCTTTGCTACCTGCCCTCACTCAATGTTATGCCACGGACATTGATCCTGTGCTGCCTGTCTCAACCTCCTGCCTGCCCCCAACCACAGTTCTGCCTCATGACTCTGTACTTCACTTTGGCTGCCACCACGGACTAGTCCAACATCGGCAAGCTCTGGTGAAAACTGGGTGCCACTTAGACTCCGCTCCCAGGTGTAAGCTTACGTCATCATCTGAGGTGGTACAGTGGGACAACTATCCCTGAATCCTGACACCATGTTTGACACTTGGGATGTATTGGTCAGGGTTTTAAGCTGTGTTTCTTTTTACACCAAACATATCAATTGGCATTGGTACCTCCTTCCAGATATTTGGTGTCTCCCAGGTGGCTTGTGACAACCTTTAAACAAGAATCTTTATGGATATCTTAGAGAAATGCCTTTCTTCTTGCCACTCTTCCATAAAGGCCAGATTTGTGCACTGTAAGGCTGATTGTAGTCATATGCACAGACTCTCCCACATCAGTTGTAGATCTCTCCAGTTCATCCAGAGTGATCATGGGCCTCTTGGCTGTATCTGTGATCAATCTTCTTCCAGCTTGAGATGAAATTTTAGAGGGACAACCGGGTCTTGGTAGATTTGCAGTGGTCTGATACTTCCGTTTCAACATGATTGCTAGTGCTCCTTGGGATGATTAAATGTTGTGAAATCTTGTTGTATGGAGGGCCGGTTTTAAACTTCTCCACAACAGTATGATGGACCTGTCTGGTGTGTTCCTTGTTCTTCATGACGCTCTCTGCGCTTTAAACAGAGCCCTGGGACTATCACAGAGGAGGTGCAGTTATATGGAGACTGGATTACACTCAGGTGGATTATATTTATCATCATCAGTCATTTAGGACAACATTGAATCATTCAGAGATCCTCACTGAACTTCTGGAGTGAGTTTTCTGCACTGAAAGTAAAGGGACGAATAATATTGCACGTCCCATTTTTCAGTTTATTATTTTTTACAAAAGTTTAAAATATCCAATAAATTTCATTACACTTCCTAATTGTATCCCACTTGTACAAATTTATATCTTTATGTTTGAAGCCTGAAATGTGGCAAAAGGTAGAAAGTGAAGTTCAAGGGGGCCGAATACTTTTGCAAGGCACTGTACATGATACACAGTAATGTATTTGACCACGAACTTTTCTGTTTTACAAAGTATTCTAGATTTAAATTTGAGACCAGATCATGCAGCAGGACAATGGAGCCAGCACACCAGCATTCCTATAACGGAATGGCAGAAAAAGAATGCTCATTCAGGGGAGGACATTTGTGAAACATGCCATATCAATGGTTCTCTTTCACACCCATTTCTCCATGTATTTATTAATTTCCAAAAGAATTACAGAATAAGGAAAATCAAATAGAGTTATCAGGCATAAAGCTATAAAACAATTTTATTCCCTAAAACTTGACAAATCAGCAGAGCTGACAGGTACTGTTGGGCATGAATCATGGCAGATTGTGCTATTTTATATTGTATCTGCTACAACGTTGTATCGATAGTTTAATTTAACAAAACTCATCCCATCTATTAAAGCTTTCAATAGCTGTCCTTTAACGTTACAAACCAGAGGGAAGATAGGAACCAGATATTGTACTGATACGACAATACCTGTCTCAGAAGACAGAAACTAGGCAAGAATTGTAAATCAAACAATGGCAGAGCTTCCTCTTTACTTGGGTAGTAGGATGATTGATGTCCAAGCACACAATTTCAATGATTCCATCTTCTTGAAAAGATGCTACTAAATTATATAAGATAACTGACATGGGAGACATGTTGTAAATAGTTTACATTGTTACTACAGCATGTATTATTAAAGCGAGTCTATATATTTGATGATCATAACAGATAGTTACTAGGAGTGATAGGGGGGTTGACTATAAATGATTTTGTAGTATTGTGTTGTAATATGTATTTTTTTGTATGGTGACATGAACCATCAAAACACATAATAAAACATTGATTGCATATGATAGCACTATGTAAAGTGAACTGTGCTATTTCTGCACCATATACTATTGCAAACATGCACCAAATCTCATACTGAAATTGAGCATTAAAATGTAGGAAATACACATGAAGTTGCTTGTATGAATATATTTCTTATAATTTGTAATTGTGTGACATATTTTGATCATATTTTCTCATAGGAGTTTCATACTTGGTTTATGCTTTAAGTATAAAACAAAGTCAGTCTGTAATTGATACATCAGGGATAGCAGAGGAGTGAAGAATGAGAACTGTCAAGAATTGCCTACATGTCAGTGTCTAGGAATGCTAAAATCCTATTATGCCAAAACAAAAGGTATTTTCAAATGAAAGTAAGAACTAACAGCAGAAATAAATTAGATAACATTATTTTTTATAAGTAGATAGCAAATTTTAAATAGCGAAGTGTAATCTCCAAATTGTGTTGATATAATTGTATCTAAAATAAAATATTATGCATCCCCACCGCCACCATTTTTTTCACTCACCTATTGTACTTCTCATTTAAAAATGTATGTTAATAAATAAATAAAGAACCAATGCAAGTTGTATGACTGCAGAAAACATACAGGGTTTGTTTAACCCCTTAAGGACGCAGGGTTTTTCGGCTCATTTCTCGCTCTCCAAAAATCCATAACTTTTTCATTTTTACGTGTACAGACCTGTGTGAGGGCTTATTTTGTGCGTAACAAATTTTACTTTCCCGTAATGTTATTTATTTTAACATGCCATGTACTGCGAAGCTGAAAAAAAATTCCAAATGTGGAAAAAAAAATTTTTTAAAACGCACGTGCGTCACGTTCTTGTGGGCTCAGTTTTTACGACTTTCCCTCTTCGCTCCAAATAACATGCCTACTTTATTCTATGGTTTGGTGCGATCGCGGTGATACCAAATTTATATAGGTTTTATTGTGTTTTAATACATTTTCAAAAATTAAACGAATGTGTACAAAAAAGAAAAAAAAAATTTGCCATCTTCTGACGCTAATAACTTTTTCATAATTTGGCGCACGGAGATGTGTGAGGGGTCATTTTTTGCAAAATGAGGCTAAGTTTTTATTGCTACCATTTTGAGGTCTGTGCGACATTTTGAGCATTTTTTATTTCATTTTTTATGTTATGTAAAAAGGTGTAAAAGTCGCATTTTGGACATTTGGGCGCCATTTCCCGCCTCGGAGGTCACCGCCGCCCGTAACCATTTTTATATTTTGATAGATCGGCCATTTTGGGACGCGGCGATACCTAATATGTTTGTGATTTTTACTGTTTATTATGTTTTATATCCGTTCTAGGGAAAGGGGGGTGATTTGAATTTTTAATATTTTATTAATTTTTTTTATTTTTTAAACTTTTTTTTTCTTTTTTTTTTACTACTTTTTAGTCCATCTAGGGTACATTAACCCTAGATAGTCAGATCGCTCCTACCATATACTGCAATACTTCTGTATTGCAATATATGGCATTTTTGCAGCACATTCATTACAATGAGCCACTGGCTCATTGTAACGAATCTGCAGATGCCAGATAGTCTCGAGTCAAACGAAGACCCGAGGCTACCATGGCAACCGATCGCCGCCCCCCGATGACGTTCGGGGGCGCGGTGATCGTAATAAAGATGGCGGCGCCATCACCGCAAGCACCGCATGCACCAACCGCGGTTATTAGCGGTGGGGGGTTGCTGCAATATGCAACAACCCCCACCTCTGTATGAAGAGGACTCAGCCCGTGAGCCCTCTTCATACATCCCTTAAACCTCTGTGCCGTAGAGCTACGGCGCAGAGCGTTAAGGGGTTAAAGAAAATATGCCATTTGCTTTTATGCATTATGAATCAAACATACCTTGAGAATGCTCTCAGAAACATATCTTGTTGAATCCCTCTATTGAATGGTTTTGCTAAAAGAAAAACTATTATAAAATTATGATGAGGGTCTGTCGCTCAGCGTTTCTCCTCTTACCCTAATTACTCCAGAGTAATGCTCCAGAGAGTTATGTAATCACTGTGTTTATCCTGGCAGGCAAGAGTAATCAATCACTGCATCATCCCCCAGCTGCTGTGTATCAGTCATGTAGCTAAGGTTGATAAGTCCTGTCTATACAGTTCAGGAAGTTCCATGTAATGTGCTTATGCATGGCAGGCAGTCTTCACCCAGCTTTCCCAAGGTCCTGAATTCTATAACTATTTTTTTTAGCAAAACCACTCAACCACCATTAGGGATTAAACAAGATATGTTTCTGCATCATTCTCAAGGTATGTTTGGTATGTTTCCTTAGACTTAGATTTCCGTTAAAATCAGCATGGCCAACGTTGGGAGCTGAAGGGTGGGCCAATGCCAAGATAAATGGTATAATACCTCAGTCACTCCATCCTGTAAATAAGGTAGAAGATCTGATTACATACAGCTACTCATCCATGGAAGAGTTACTCAGTCCAGGAAGGATAATGCTATTGGCCCTTAATCAGTCCGTTGATTTTCTCAGCGCAGAGCAGACACAGGACAGAACATGGCTGAGGTCACATGTCCACATCACAAGTCCTGCACCTGCCTGGGCAGGTCATGTGGTCATCAATATTTTGGCTGTAGTCGGTTGCAGGGCCAATTCTAGCATATTTGCTGCCTGAGGCGAATATTAAAATGCTGCACCCCCTCCCCCCGCTCCCTGTTCAGTAAATGCTGAAAACTGTGTGACTGTGTGACTGACTACAGGTTCTGAGAGTCATTGGTGGCGTCTAGTACCTTATAGATGACAATCTCTTCCATCAGTAGGACTTTATTCCGGGTTCTTTCATTCATGACGTATCACTGCTGAATTCACTACCAGATACCTTCAGCTCCATGCAGCATCTCCACCTGGAATTCCTAAAGATACCACAGTCACTTACAATATGAAGTCTCCTGGATAACAAAACTGTGCTCCTAAATATTATATACCCCTCACAACACAACTGATCACACTCCACACATATAAAACATCCCTTCATTATATATATATTACATATATTATCCCTTAAAGAAGGGTGTGGAGCAGTTAGAAGTGGCTCTCTACCTGGAGACACAGAAGTTGGACTGTGTGAGAGCCACACGTGAGTGTCACGGGGTTACTGAAAGTATTTTTCAGGCTGGCACGGAGCCCTCCAGTGGCTAGTGAGGGCCGCCAAGTGTATAGTTAGAGCTGGACAGGCAAGGATTTTGTTTGATGTTTTGTTTAATACTGGCGTTTTTGTGGAATCCTTGAATCCTCCTGTCCATGAGAGCTTTGTCATTGCCGACCCCCACATTTGAGCTGAACCCCTACAATGCAATTGGCAGGTTGCTAGCGGCAACTGCATGACAGAAGCTGTGGATGAACTTTGACATTGCGGAAATTTAAAGGGCCAGAAGTCTTTGTCCTGGGTGAAAGCAGCTGCGGTGCTGCAAGGTCCATACAAGACAATGGAGGAGCTGTTGGAGCAGCTGATACAGTCTAACCAGAAACATGAGAAAGTTATGGCTGATGTGCTACAAGCGTACCAAGAAGTACAACGGCAGATCACTGTGCGGCAGCAATGCATGGAATGCCTGAATGCACATCTGAGAGCAGAGAATAGTGTACTGGCCTCTAGCCTGGCTGTGACGTCTAAAGGTCCAGATGCAAGGAGTAAGAGTACTGTTGCTATGGGCCACCAACAGGAGCCATGTTGGGGATGTCTACAGGTGGATCACTGCATGAAAGGGTGTCCTGTTGCTAAGAGGCCCAGTGTTTTGTTGGAGGTGCCATCTAGGAGGAGTAATACTGTTGCTACAAGCAACCAACCCCAAAAACGCATGGACACATGAGGGCAGATTTATCAAACTGTCTGAAAGTCAGAATATTTCTAGTTGCCCATGGCAACCAATCACAGCTCCCCTTTAAAATATTCATGAGCACTGGTAAAACTCAAAGCTGAGCTGTGATTGGTTGCCATGGGCAACTAGAAATATTCTGACTTTCAGACAGCTTGATAAATCTGCCCCATGGGATCGATTTTCTGCAACAGAAGAATTGCTACTTACAACCTAGCACCGATAACAAACCCCTGATAAAGTGAAATATCCAGGAGTTCCTGGTAAGACTGTTTGGGGCTTTAGGGGAACTGGGAGGATTGTAAACACTGTGAAAAATAATGTAACAGTGGGCTTGGGAAAGCCAGAGGGACATAATTATGGACCAAAGGGCTGGTGAAGTGCACACATTGCCAGAAGTTTGGGCACGTTTCCATTGACTGTCCATTAATTGTTAAACCATCTGCTGGTTCTGGGCAGAAGCTCAATGTGGTCAGATTGAACCAAACTCCAGGATTTTGTTTGATGTTTTGTTTGATAAATGGAATAAATGCACAGTTTCAACTTGAATCCTGCTGTCCATGAGAGCTTTGTCATTGCCGACCCCCACATTTGAGCTGAACCCCTACAATATATATATTCTACTGGAATTATAGCACTCACAGCACCAATCAATATACAACACCCCCAAATTATTAATACCCCCCCTAACATTTGGTCTACATGATGCAAAGTAATCTATTGTATCCTATAACTAATATATCCCACCCTGTTATTATGGTACATATGATTTTATATTCAGCGCTACCATGACAAATGTAAATATATAGCACCCCCTAATGAATATAATATATATGGGGGGTGCTATATATATATCCCAATTAAATTATATACAGCTCCCATATATAACCCTCCCAGCTTAGTAATATACTGTATCCCATATACTGCCCCCAGCTTAGTAATACACTGTATCCCATATACTGCCCCCCAGCTTAGTAATATACTGTATCCCATACAGAGCCCCCCAGTATAGGAAGAATCTGGCCCAACTATAAATATACAAAGACACCCCCCCCCCTCCAGTATAAAACTAATCTGGCCCCATATAAATGTGTACAGCCCACCCCATCCCCAGTATAAGAATAATGTGGCCCCATATTAATGTGTATATGAAAATAATAAAACTCATACTTACCTCGGCAGGCTGCTCCCACTGTGCGGGTCCCGTCTACAAGAGACTCCTGTCGGCTTCCGTCTTCTCCAGGCTCCACTCAGAGACACAGGCGGTGTGAAGTCACCGTGTGACAGTGTGACGGCATTCTGCCGCCCGAGGCGAGATTTTCATCTCGCCTCATGGCAGATTCGGCCCTGGTCGGTTGGTTGTAGAGCATCCAGTATGGCTAGTGTTGTGGTGAGTCCCATCTCAGTGAGGTAATGTGCATTGATGGCAATTACACTTCATTACTCTGGTGACAGAGCAGGACAGTATGTTAGATCATCACTGGGAGCAGAGCATAAGAGGGAGGAGCTATTACTGCGAACTAATGGTTCATGGGACTTGTAGCATCCAGTGGTGGCCATCTTGGTGATAACTTCACCTACTTTAGAAAGCCCATAACATTTTGTGAATCATAAAATCTAACTATTTTTGTGACTAATGACCTTATTTATAGCATTATGGTTTTTTTATTGGACATTCATATTCCCAGAAATACCCCTTTAATGATACTTCAGGCACTAAAAATTTTCACTTAATGCAACATCTCACATGTAACAGCAACAATGTTGTTTACATTATTAAATGCACTGCATGCAATATTCTTTATGTTAGGTGTACTTTAGGCAAATTTAAGACCAATGTACTGGAACATGTGAATGACATTGTAAACAATGAAGCCAGAAATGTCAGTGGAGCATCAGCACATTTTTGCAAAATACACAACAAACAAACTTGCCATCTCAGAGCTTTTGTTATTAACCTCTTAACGCTCTGTGCCGTAGCTCTACGGCGCAGAGGTACAGGGAATGTATGAAGAGGGCTCATGGGCTGAGTCCTCTTCATACAAAGGTGGGGGTTGTTGCATATTGCAGCAAACCCCCACCGCTAATAACCACTTGCACCGATCGCGGCTATTAACCTTTTGATTGCCGCCGGCAAAGTCGCCGGCGGCATTTAAAAGATGGCGGAGCGTGGGCACCGCCATCTTTATTCCGATCGCCGCGCCCCCGAACGTCATCGGGGGGGCGGCAATTGATTGCCATGGTAGCCTCGGGTCTTTCTTTGACCTGAGGCTTAATGGCTTCTGCAGATTCGTTACAATGAGCCAGTGGCTCATTGTAATTAATCATGTGCAAAAATGCCATATATTGCAATACAAAAGTATTGCAGTATATGGTAGGAATGATCTGACTATCTAGGGTTAATGTACCCTAGATGGTCAAAGAAGTAGTGAAAAAAAAAAGTTAAAAAAAAGTTTAAAAAATAAAAAAAATTTATAAAATATTAAAAATTCAAATCACCCCCTTTCGCTAGAACTGATATAACACATAATAAACAGTAAAAATCACAGACAGATTAGGTATCGCCGCGTCCCAAAATGCCCGATCTATCAAAATATAAAAACAGTAACGGCCGGCGGTGACCTCCAAGACGGGAAATGGCGCCCAAATGTCCGAAATGCGACTTTTACACCTTTATACATCACATAAAAAATGGAATAAAAAATGATGAAAATGTCGCACAGACCTCAAAATAGCAGCAATCCAAACGTCGGCTCATTTCGAAAAAAATTACACCTCTCACAGCTCCGTGCGCCAAAGTATGAAAAAGTTATTAGCTTCATACTTTCGTTTAATTTTTGAAAATGTATTAAAACACAATAAAACCAGTATAAATTTGGTATCACCGCGATCGCACCGAACCAAAGAATAAAACTGAGGTGTTATTTGGAGCGCATAGTCAAAGTCATAAAAACTGAGCCCACAAGAATTTTTCCACATTTGGAATTTTTTTTCAACTTCGCAGTACACGGCATGTTAAAATAAATAACATTACGGGAAAGTAAAATTTGTTACGCACAAAATAAGCCCTCACACAGGTCTGTACACGTAAAAATGAAAAAGTTATGGATTTTTGAAGGTGGAGAGCGAGAAATGAGGGAAAAAACCCTGCGTCCTTAAGGGGTTAAAAATGTTTACACCTATAATGGTATTATAGAAGACTTTTATTGGACCGTGAGGCGTACTGAATAATGCAATTCAATACAAAGGGGGAGATTTATCATATGTAGCTTTTCGGCATATAATTGTCACAAATTTTTGCACAAATATCTTTTTTGCAGGGGTCTTTTTGCGAAAAAAAAACGTAACTATAAAGTCATGCAATGGCAGAAAAAATACAACACAGAGGCATATATCAACTTACTTGGGTGTGCGGCACCATGCAACACCAGATATATCAACTGAGAATTTTCAAAAGAATGAAAATGTAATCACAAAACTACACTACATAGGAGGTGGTGTATGTGGGTCCATTGCTAATACAGGAGGGAAATTTATCTTAATTAATTTTAAGTGGATTGGTATTTTTTTTTTTGTGTTGTAATTTTTCCTTGTACATTTTTTACTTGCTCCTCTTTTTCCAGAAGATTTTTGGCGATCTTGTTTTTCCACCGCAAGCTTGGTTTTCTCTTTTGCGCTGCATCCATCTTGCCGTCTGTTGTTTTTTTCCTTGTGTTCCCTTGATTTACCTTAAGCATTTTTTTAACTTGCGCTTTTGCTGGCACTAAAATACACCTACTCTAAGCAGCTTACAGAGTACGGAATGGCTGTCCAAAGCCAGCAATTCTAACTGCACTTTGTTTTTGTTTGGATAGTACTGTGTGTTGCGGAGGATGTGTAGCACAGGTCTGGAGACCTGTGCACACATTGGGGCACGTTTGCTAAGAAAAGTGCAGTGTGTAATATGTGCACTTTGCCTGTGTAGTGTGCAGGGGAGCCAGATGCATGTTTTGCATGAATCTTGATGTTGTGAAGTGTTTCTGTGGTTTTTCATCACATCTCTATAATCATCTTCTTCCTGTCCCCTCACCCGTCCTCCATGAAATCTTCTTCCTGCACTCTCTGCTCATTTCCATGTCCACAAGTGTATAGTTGCGCCCCACCCTGGATTTTCTGTCTCCATATACCTCAAATGTATCTGTTCCTAACAACTATTTTTCCCTTTATAGTTCTGATTAACCACTTACCTGCCACAAACATTACCTAGCAATGAGCATGCCCCCCCCCCCCCCCCTAGAAAACGAGCATGTCCTCTCCCCCTTGGAAACTAGTAATTTTTTTTTGAGTGTGTGTTTTATATTTTGGTCTTCCAGGACCTTGCTTGCTGTGGACTACTTCGGACTCGAAGGATAACATAGATGACCAGCATTTTGTTAATAGATAAAATGGTCAACGAGGGTGTGTTTCCTTTTTTTTTTTTTCAAAAAAATGTTCTATTTGTTTACAAAATTGTGGGGATTTTTCGCTACACTCGTCATAGTTTGCCATAGCAGTGGTGCTGTCTAGTTGACGTTGCTCATTACTAAGGGCTGGCCTTAACGTTTGCCTTTTTTTATTAGCCAAATTCACTCTAACGCCAATACCATTACCCTGGTACTCACCGCCCAGGGTGCCTGTAAGAGCCATATCCCAGCTCAGTAATGGCATGCTGCTGCTGTTTTTTTTGTATCTGGCTGATTTGGAAAATAGGGGGGAACTCACTGCATTTTTTTTTCCATTTTCTTTGGCCAAAGAAAATGGATCTTCTTGTTGATCTTCCACTTTGCTTCTTGTAAAATCACTACTTGTGTGGTGCTAAAAAGCAAAAATATCTTATAAAATAATTTTTGTTGATAAAGATACTTCTGAATTTTAAATAACAATATTACATCAAGTCTTATTGACGTCCGTTTTATAGTCAGCATTATTGTATTTGGAACCGATCCTTCAGTGCTTTGTTTGAGGGATTATATAAATACACCCAGGGTTGCATATCTATATATTTGTATCTCTGAGCCATTTAAGAGCTACCCACTCTATTCAGCATCTCATCCAGATCCTTGTATCCTATGTGTAGCATCGGAAGGAGTGTCATTTCTCACAGGCTATTGCATACATACAGATTCCTTCCCAGCATCTTGACTTTAATTTGATTCATACAAATTGCATCGTTAAAGCTTACATGTCATTATGTGAATTGTCTACACTAGAGCTTTGTTTTCTTGACAGAGAAGCAGCTGTTGCTATGTGTCATTGAAATTTAGAAAACTAATTCATTACAAGTAGAAATTGTTTGTCTTTGCTACAACCTGTAAGAAGTCTGATTATCCAAATATTGCAGAATAATTGAGTTACTTCCATGTACATCTTGTAGTTCATTTGATGTAATTACCAAGTTTGAAAGGTTTTTTTACATTACAATTAGAGATGAGAGAGCACTAAAATGCTCGGGTACTCGTTATTCGAGACGAACTTTTCCCGATGCTCTAGTGCTCGTCTCGAATAACGAGCCCCATTGAAGTCAATGGGAGACTCGAGCATTTTTCAAGGGGACCAAGGCTCTGCACAGGGAAGCTTGGCCAAACACCTGGGAACCTCAGAAAAGGATGGAAACACCACGGAAATGGACAGGAAACAGCAGGGGCAGCATGCATGGATGCCTCTGAGGCTGCTTAATCGCACCATTATGCAAAAATTATGGGCAACAGCATGGCCATGACAGAGTGACCGAATGAGGCTAGATACCATCCAAAACATGCAATAATTGACCCTGACACTATAGGGGACGGCAGGCAGAAGCAGCGGCAGCAGTGGCAGGCTAGAGAGTGTCATGGCGACATAACCTAAATGGACTCAGGTTTCACCAAAGGAGGTGAAATGATTTCCTATGTGAACAAAAGGTTGACGGTATATTTAGTCGATAACACAGCATGGTGGCGACAGTGACCAAGTTCCATAACGTATCTGGTGAAACACCCGAAAAATGAGCCTGACACAGCTCTTTTGATAAGGGGACGACATGTGGAGGCAGCCATGGAGACGACTTCCATGATTAAGAGCGACAGTATGGGGCATTCATATTGCGCTGCTATGATTGCAACTTCAGGTCTCCAGCATGGCGGCGACAGATAGACCGAGTTCCATTAGGTATCTGGTGAAACACCTGAAAATTCTGCCTGACACAGCTCGTTTGATAAAGGGAAGATGTGCTGCATATCCTCTCGTGCTCCAGCGTCTGGGGTGTAGAGAGTTGAAATGAGACATTGGTGGATGCTGTGGAGGATCGTGGAGGCAAAATGGACAGGAAACAGCAGGGGCAGCATGCATGGATGCCTCTGAGGCTGCCTAATCTTGGGATGGAGCTGGCAGTCCACTGCCAGGCGAGCTTTCGCCTGTCCAAGCCCCTGTCTCTCGGCTCCTCCCCACCCAAAATGGGCCTGGGGGCTAGAAGCGTTTACTTTGAAAAAATTATAATTTTCAAAGCAGGCCAGGTCGTTTGAATATTTCACCTAGGAATAATGGAATAGCATAGTGGTTCTATTTTTAATTGTTTTTACGGAAATGGTTCCATGATTAAGAGCGACAGTATGGGGCATCCATATTGCGCTGCTATGATTGTAACTTCAGGTCTCCAGAATGGCGGCGACAGATGGGCCGAGTTCCACTATGTATCTGGTGAAACACCTGAAAATTCTGCCTTACACAGCTCGTTTGATAAGGGGACCATGTATGGAGGCAGTGAACTAGTAGTAGATTAAAGATACTGCAGTTAAAACTATGTTAGTTGGATCTTGAGATGGAGCTGGCGCTCCGCTGCCAGGCGAGCTTTCGCCAATCCAAGCCCCTGTCTCTCGGCTACTCCCCAAACAGCACTTCTAAGAACCTTTTGTATAAGATCAAGTGTAGTAGCGTTCTTATAAGTTTGGGTTATGGTGGGTGAGGGGAATGTAAACAGATGCGCAAGAAGCGCTGAAATAATATCGGTAAATGATAAAAGTTTGCCAGTATATTTTGTGGATTACACAGCAGAGTGGCGACAAAGTTAACAAGTTTGATGTGGAAGCCATGAAAACAACCCAAAATTCTGCCTGACACAGTTCATTTGATAAGGAGACCATGTATAGAGGCAGCTATATGGACGACTTTTGGAGGCAGCTATGGCGATGACGTGTGGAGGTAGCAATGGAGACGTGTGGAGCCAGCTAAAAAGACGACATGTGGAGGATGCTATGGAGACAATTTAACTTGGATAGTGCCTGTATGTGGCAGTCCAAAAAAGTTTTCAAACCAGAGAAGCAGGTAGGTGGTCCTCCAGAAAAATTAAATAGATTGAGTGCCTGTATGTGGCACTCCCAAAAATTGATTAAAACAGAGGACCGGGTAGGTGGCCCTCCAGAAAAATTATAGCTAGAGCCAGTTGGCCCTGGCAAAAAATAGCCAGTTTCCTCTGCTTTAGTGTACAAAGAGGAGGAGAAGGAGGACAATGAGGCGGAGGAGTGCATACATTATTCAGGTTGAGCTTCTTTCACTTGGTGGAGAATGAAAATCCAGAGAAATCCAGGCTTTATTCATCTTGATAAGCGTCAGCCTGTCAGCGCTGTCAGTCGACAGGCGTGTACGCTTATCGGTGATGATGCCACCAGCTGCACTGAAAACCCGCTCGGACAACACGCTAGCGACAGGGCAGGCAAGAACCTCCAAGGCGTACAGCGCCAGTTCGTGCCACATGTCCAGCTTTGAAACCCAGTAGTTGTAGGGAGCTGTGTGATCATTAGGACGATGGTATGGTCAGCTACGTATTCCCTCACCATCTTTCTGTAAAGATCAGCCCTACTCTGCCGAGACTGGGGACAGGTGACAGTGTCTTGCTGGGGTGACATAAAACTGGCAAAGGCCTTGTAAAGCTTACCCCTGCCAGTGCTGGAAAAGCTGCCTGCTCGCCTACTCTCCCTCGCTACTTGTCCCGCAGAAGTACGCCCTCTGCCGCTAGCGCTGTCAGAAGGGAAATACTGTTTCAGCTTGTGCACCAGGGCCTGCTGGTATTCATGCATTCTCACACTCCTTTCCTCTCCAGGGATGAGAGTGGAAAGATTTTGCTTGTACCGTGGGTCCAGGAGAGTGAATACCCAGTAATCGGTGCTGGAATAAATTCTTTGAACGCGAGGGTCACGGGATAGGCAGTCTAGCATGAAATCTGCCATATGCGCCAGAGTCCCAACGCGCAAGAATTAACTCCCCTCACTGGCCTGACTACCCATTTTATCCTCCTCCAACTCCTCTTCTTCTGCCCATACACGCTGAACAGTGAAGGACTGAACAATGGTCCCCTCTTCTGTCTCGCCAACATTCTCCTCCTCTTCCTCCTCATCCTCCTCCACCTCCTCCGATATGTGCTGAGAAACAGACCTAAGGGTGCTTAGGTCAACAAGGGAATCTTCTTCCCCCGTCTCTTGTGACGAGCGCAAAGCTTCCGACTTCATGCTGACCAGAGAGTTTTTCAACAGGCCAAGCAGCGGGATGGTGAGGCTGATGATGGCGGCATCGCCACTGACCATCTGTGTTGACTCCTCAAAGTTACTCAGCACCTGACAGATATCAGACATCCACGTCCACTCCTCATTGTAGACTTGAGGAAGCTGACTGACCTGACTACCAGTTCTGGTGGAAGTTGACATCTGGCAGTCTACAATCGCTCTGCGCTGCTGGTAAACTCTGGATAACATGGTTAATGTTGAATTCCACCTCGTGGGCACGTCGCACAACAGTCGGTGAGCGGGCAGTTGGAGGCGGCGCTGCGCTGCCCTGAGAGTGGCAGCATCTGTGCTGGACTTCCTGAAATGCGCACAGATGTGGCGCACCTTCGTGAGCAAATCAGACAGATTGGGGTATGTCTTGAGGAAACGCTGAACTATCAGATTTAACACATGGGCCAGGCATGGCACATGTGTCAGTCTGCCGAGTTGCAGAGCTGCCACCAGGTTACGGCCGTTGTCACACACAACCATGCCTGGCTTCAGGTTCAGCGGTGCCTGCCACAGATCAGTCTGCGCCGTGATGCCCTGTAATAGCTCTTGGGCGGTGTGCCTTTTATCGCCTAGGCTCAGCAGTTTGAGCACCGCCTGCTATCGCTTAGCGACAGCACTGCTGCTGTGCCTAGAGCTACCAACTGATGGCGCCATGCCCACAGATGGTAATTCAGAGGAGGAGGTGGCATAGTAGGCCTTTGAGACCTGGACCGAGGTAGGCCCCGCAATCCTCGGCGTCGGCAGTATATGAGCAGCCCCAGGGTCAGACTCGGTCCCAGCCTCCACCAATTTAACCCAATGTGCCGTCAGAGATATATAGTAGCCCTGCCCGGCAGCACTCGTCCACGTGTCCGTGGTCAGGTGGACCTTGTCAGAAACGGCGTTGGTCAGGGCACGGATGATGTTGTCTGATACGTGCTTGTGCAGGGCTGGGACGGCACATCGGGAAAAGTAGTGGCGGCTGGGGACCGAATACCGAGGGGCGGCCGCCGCCATGAGGTTTCGAAAGGCCTCGGTCTCTACCAGCCTATAGGGCAGCATCTCCAGGCTAAGCAACTTCGAGATGTGGACGTTGAGGGCTTGGGCGTGTGGGTGGGTTGCGCTATACTTCTTTTTGCGCTCCAGCGTCTGGGGTATGGAGAGCTGAATGCTGGTGGATGCTGTGGAGGATCGTGAAGGCGAAGATGGGGTTTTCGCAAGGGAGGTGTTTGGGCCGTGGTCCTGGGCAGGGGGCTGACTAGCAGATGACACAGGGGAAGGACCAGTGGTGTGCGCGGCCGGAGGTGAACGGGCTTGGTGCCATTGAGTGGGGTGTTTAGCATTCATATGCCTACGCATACTGGTGGTAGTTAAGCTAGTAGTGGTGGAACCCCTGCTGATCCTGGTTTGGCAAAGGTTGCACACCACAGTCCGTCGGTCATCCGGTGTTTCTTTAAAGAACCTCCAGACTTCTGAAAATCTAGTCCTCGCCACAGGAGCTTGACTACGGGCAACATTTGGCGCTGATGCACCAGCTCTGGCCCTGCCTCTCCGTCTGGCCCCACCACTGCCTCTTCCAACCTGTTCTGCTATAGGACTCGCCTCCGTCTCAGAAGCACTGTGTTCACCCGGCCTATCAACCCAGCTTGGGTCTGTCACCTCATCATCCTCCGATCCCTCAGTCTGCTCCCCCCTCGGACTTCCTGCCCTGACAACAACTTCACCACTATAAAAAGAGATATCCCAGCACTCACGATTTGCTTCGTTGCGGTAAATTTATTGAATCATACGCACATAGACAGAACGCGTTTCGGCTTACAAAGCCTTTATCAACTGCTAAATGTACATGCTACAGACACTATTTATCTTAGTTGTGAATAGGTCCCCTACTGTTGACGTCACATCCTCGGCAAATCCAGATCGAGGTGTGAAACCATCAGGAGGCGGTACTTCAAAACATCATCATTTCACCAAACGTTTCTATGGGTAAGAGAACAGAGTAAATAGAAAAGAATAAACAACTCATTTATATAATTAAACAAAGTCACATCCTAGTTACATTAAAGTCACGATTTAACCTCTGTGGTTCCAGAGTGTTCAACGTATAAATCCAGAACGCTTCCCTGCGCAGCAGGAGCTGTTTCACACTACCTCCTCGTCTCGGCTGTTCAATTTTCTCAATTATCATAAATTTAAGTTGTGCAATAGTATGTCCACATTTCTGAAAGTGAGAGGGAATAGGCTGAAACATATCTTTGCATCGGATTGTAGATTTATGCTTACCGATGCGTTCAGAAATCCGCTGCATCGTTTCTCCAATATAGAAATAACCACAAGGACATCTGATCAGGTAAACCACATTAGTGGAATTACAGGTAAAAAAAACCTTGGGATATCTCTTTTTATGCTATTTGGCGTGTATCTCACCTGTCCTCTTGCACCACAACCACGCGGAGTGCCGTCCTTACCTGCACTTTGAACAACTTCACCACTGTCTGACAACCGTGTCTCCTCATCGTCCGACACCTCTTTACACACTTCTTCCACTACGTCAATAATGTCATCATCACCCACAGACTGCGACCGGTGGAAAACCTGGGCATCGGAAAATTGCTCAGCAGCAACCGGACAAGTGGTTTGTGACTGTGGGAAGGGTCCAGAAAACAGTTCCTCAGAGTATGCCGGTTCAAATGCCAAATTTTGCTGGGAGGGGGCAGACAGGGGGGAAGGAGGCTGAGGTGGAGGAGCTGGAGGAGTGCTGATTTCGGTGACATGGGTGGACTGCGTGGAAGACTGACTGGTGGACAAATGGCTAGAAGCATTGTCCGCAATCCACGACATCACCTGTTCGCACTGTTCTGGCCTCAACAGTGCTCTACCACGAGTCCCAGTAACTTGAGACATGATGAACCTAGGGAGTGTAGCTCTGCGGCGTTCCCCTGCTCCCTCATCAGCAGGTGGTGTCTCACCCCGCCCAGGACCACGGCCTCTGACCCCTGCAGTAGTTGGACGCCCACGTCCACGCCCTCGTCCTCTACCCCTAGCCCTCGGGTTAAACATTTTCAAAATTAAAGTGTAAACTTCAATTTTTTTTTTGTGTTTTTTGTGTTTTTTTTTTTAAACAAAACGATGCTATCCTATTGCTATGGCTAGTTTCTAACCTACACTGACAGCACACAACTGGATTTTGTGCTGTGCCAAATGACTTTGAGTTATAAGTTAAATAAATGTAAAAAATAAATCAGCAGACTGTGCCTAATTCAAATCAAACCCCTAATAAATTGTCCCACTTCGGTGTTTGAGGTGGATATGTGTGTCACTAAGAGCTAAACACAAGTCTCCCTGCAAATTCTTCATAATATGGTACTAGCTGCACTACTAATGCCAGCAAGCCCAGCCACAAGCAAACCAAAAAAAGGAAAATATAACGCTATTGTAGGCCTAAATAAGCCGCTGGGGTTCTCCTATGGCTATTTTCTAGCCCACATTTAACCCCTTAAGGACCAGGCCCTTTTTCGTTTTTGCGTTTTTATTTTTCACTCCCCACCTTCAAAAATCTATAACTTTTTTATTTTTCCGTGTACAGAGCTATGTGATGGCTTATTTTCTGCGTAACAAATTGCACTTCATAGTGATGGTATTAAATATTCCATGCCGTGTACTGGGAAGCGGGAAAAAAATTCTAAATGCAGTGAGAATGATGAAAAAACACATTTGCGCCATTTCTTGTGGGCTTGGTTTTTACAGCTTTCACTGTGTGCCCCAAATGACAGGTCTATTTCATTCATTGGGTCAATACGATCACGAGGATACCAAATTTGGATAGGTTTTATAATGTTTTCATACATTTACAAAAATTAAAACCTCCTGTACAGAAAAAAAATTCTTCATTTTGCCGTGTTCTTGCGCTAATAACTTTTTCATACTATGGTGTATGGAGCTGAGAGTGGTGTCATTTTTTGCGACTTCTGATGACGTTTTCAATGCTTCTATTTTTAGGACTGTGCGACCTTTTGATCACTTTTTATAGAATTTTTTCTATTTTTCAAAATGGCAAAAAAATGCCATTTGCGACTTTGGGCGCTATTTTCCGCTACGGGGTTAAACGCAGTGAAAAACGGTTATTATATTTTGATAGATCGGGCATTTTCGGACGCTGCGATACCTAATGTGTTTATGATTTTTACGGTTTATTTACATTTATATCAGTTCTAGGGAAAGGGGGGTGATTTGAATTTTTATGTTTTTTTAATATAATTTTTTTATTTTTACTTTTTTTTATTTATTTTTTTTACTATTTTTCAGACTCCCTAGGGTACTTTAACCCTAGGTTGTCTGATTGATCCTACCATATACTGCCATACTACAGTATGGCAGTATATGGGGATTTTGCATACCATCTATTACAATGTGCAGATCGCACATTGTAATAGATAGCCTCGATCATGACAGCCTCGGATCTTTCTGTGATCCCAGGCTGTCATGGCAACGGATCGCCGCTCCCCGGTGACGTCACGGGGAGTGACGATCGGAGCCAAGATGGCGGCGCCCACGCGCCGCCGGCTCTTTAATGCCGCCGGCAGCTTTGCCGGCGGAGATCAAAGGGTTAACACCCGCGATCGGTGCAAGCACCGATCGCGGGTGTTAACGACGGGCGTTTGCTTCATTATGAAGCAAATGCCCGGTGAGTATGAAGAGGGCTCAGCCCGTGAGCCCTCTTCATACTCCCCCATGCGCAGTAAGACGTAAGGGTACGCCTTATTGCGCTATGGGGTTAAAGCACACTGCTTTGGCAGATTACTGTGAGTTCTAAAAAGAAATAAACGTAAAAAAAAATAAATCAGCAGACTGCCTAATTCAAATCAAACCCCTAATAAATTGTCCCACTTCAGTGTTTGAGGTGGATATGTGTGTCACTAAGAGCTAAACACAAGTCTCCCTGCAAATTACTCACAATATGGTACTAGCTGCACTACTAATAGCAGCAAGCCCAGCCACAAGCAAACCAAAACAAAGGAAACTAAAACGTTATTGTAGCCCTAAGAAGGACTGTTGGGTTCTTGTAGAATCACTCCTGCCTAACACTATTCTAATAGAACACCCTAACGCTTTCCCTGACCAGCAGCAGCTCTCTCCCGAGCGGCATCCAGACAGAGAATGACACGAGCAGCGCGGGCAGGGGCTAGTCTATTCCAGGGTCACCTGATCTGGCCAGCCAACCACTGCTATCGACGTGTAAGGGTACCACGTCATGCTGGGTGGAGTGCAGAGTCTCCTGGCTTGTGATTGGCTCTGTTTCTGGCCGCCAAAAAGCAAAACGGTGGGAGATGCCATTTTTCTCGAGCTGGCGAAATACTCGTCCGAGCAACGAGCAGTTTCGAGTATGCTAATGCTCGAACGAGCATCAAGCTCGGACGAGTATGTTCGCTCATCTCTAATTACAATCTAATAATAGTGAAATAATTTTGTAGTGAAGAAATAAGGATGTGGACTAGCAGGGAAATGCGTTGCAAATATATGTGTGGGTGTGAGGAAGGAACACATGAAGCGGGGGAACTGTTTCATATTAATTAAGATTACTAGGATACTGTATGTCAATAACATCAGATCTATGGTTGGCACCACACTCCACTTGCTAAAAATCTTTTGGCTTTATCAGAGGCTAGTCACATTATATTCACTTAAAGGGGTATTCCGGGAATATGACCGTCTGACACAAAAATCCATGATGATATAAATAAATGAATACAACAATACTCAATGTCATTAGTCACAAAACGGAGCTTAAATAATTTGATTTTATGATTTACAAAATTTATGGCCTCTCTAAAGTAGGTGGAGTTATCACTAAGATGGCCGCCACTGGAAACTACAAGTTCCATGATCCTTTAGTTCTCAGTAACTCCTCCTACCTCTTATGCTCTGCTCCCAGTGATGATGTAATAGGTTTTCTTGCACTGTTACCATAGTAATGATGTGTAACTGCCATCACCACAACACTGGCCATACTGGATGCACTGCAACCAACCGACTACAGCCAAACGTAGGGGTGATCACATGAACTGCCCAGGCAGGTACAGGACAAGTGATGTGTACATGTGACCAGAGGCCATCTTCTGTCCTGCAACGGACCGCGCGGAGAAAATCAACAGACTGATTAAAGGGCCAGTAGCATTTTAATTTTTCATTACAGTCTATGTCACCAGCATTTTCTGCTAAGGGGAGCAAAATTTTAAAAAACAACTAATTACACATTAGCTTATATTTTGAGTGCCCACTTGTATATGAATTATGCTGATTCCTGGAATACCCCTTTAACAAAAATAGGAAAAAATTATATTGAAAAGTTACAGTTCCTCCTATCTGAAAAAACAAAAATGGGTCACAGTGAAATGTCTATTTAGACTTTAGACATTATTGAGACACATCTGGCTGCCACCGTATTTTCTCAATATTCTTATACTATTTCTTAATTGACCATTTAGTTTTTATTTTAATTTTTTTAATAAAAACACCACCCCAGTGATTATCTAATTGACCTTGGTCTGGCTTCAGGCACGTCCTTTGGCTGATGCATATGAATGGCTGATTATGCAATGCATTGCTGGGCCAAGTATGCTCCAGCTGCTATATTATTTACAGCATTGCAACAATAGACAAATTACAGAATTGGCAAAAAGTACATACATTGGCAAACAGTGCAGCAATTTTCACACTTAATGGCCCACATTCACTAAAGTGGCTGCACTATGCTCGAAGCAATACCAATTTCTGCACGCAAATGGGCATTTCTAGTGCACAGTCAGACAGTGCGCCAGATCCACTATCACGACTTACCAGAATTGTGGCGCACACTCTATGTTGAAGGTTAGCCGAATAAAAGCTGAGGCACTCTGCCGAGGCAGTGCATTTCTGAACAATGTGCGCCACACTTCATGATTATTTCTATGAAAAATATTATTCACGTTTACATTTTCCCTTTGAGCATAGATGAGGCAGTCTGAGGTTACAATATTTCATATGATAAATTTTCCTTGAACATCGTTTGTACCTTGAGAAGCTACAATTTAGATAAATCTCCATGGAAACAAATTTACTTGATTGGGTTTAAATGTTTTTATATTAGATCACCTTAAGTAGTTATGAACTAGACCTTTCTTTTTGGCGTGGCCTGCTTAAGTAATTACTTATGGTGACTAATATTCATACTATCTTTTAAATTAAGAAATGTATTTTATCAAATTTTTGTTTATTAACATCTAAAAGCATCTAGGCTGGGAATAAAATGTTTCTGACTTCAATCCCCTGGAGCTAAACAGCTAGAGAATTTTCTGTTCCAGCATGACCTACATTGCAAAGGAACCTTTTATTGGGTTACTCACTTATTTTTACTGTATTGCAATCTTAAAATAGAAGCACGTCTCTAAATTATATTTAGAAATGTTTTCCGTGAAATCATTTAATTTCTTCCCCTTGTGTAGGTGAAAAGAATTAAAAAAATACCAAAATGTGATATTGCTGCAGTAATGGGTCTTATGCATTAAAAAATAAGAGAAAATGATCAGTGTTTCTTATAGCAACTAGTCGGTTTCCATATATTTGCAAGTGAGTCTCTTTGTTAATCAGAATAATGTGCCTTAGGGCACATTTTATACAATTTTGATATGTACTGTGGAGTACAAATAATTCAAATTCTAAAATAATAAATTCCATATTATACATCATAGCCATATATTTTCTAAAGTAAATTGCCAAAAAGCTTTTCAAAAGGCACATAGACTTTTCATACATTTTGTATTCAAACATAATGGGGGTCATTTACTAAGGGCCCGAATCGCATTTTTTCGTCGGGTTGCCCAAATTCCGCCTGTTTTTTGGCGCAATCAATTGGATTGGGTCGCATCAGCGCCGTGTTGCACGTGATGGAAATCGGGGGGCGTGGCCATTGGAAAACCCGACAGATTTGGAAAAACCACCGTATTTAAAAAAAAAAAAATGTGTCGCATGACATGCACTTACCTGCACCCAGCCTAGCTTTGTGAACTCCGACAGACTTCAGCGCAGCAGCGACACCTGGTGGACATTGGGCACACTACCTTAGTGAATCGCCAAAAGACCCGAATCAGCGTCGGAGAAAGCGCCGCTGGATCACAAACGGACCGGGTAAGTAAATCTTCCCCAATATGTTGTAGACAAAAGGTACTTATAAAAAGTGATGGATTGAGGATTACAAAATGAAAAACACATGTACCTTGACAAATGTATAGAAATAGCTTTTATGGCGGATTTATTACATGCTGGTGTTTGGTAAGCCAGCAGCACAATGTAAAGCCCTCCTAAAATAAATAGCGGCTAGCGGGGCAGTTCTGCACTAGAATCTGACAAAGGCTATAGCTAGTGTGCAGGTGTAGGCTATTCATGCCCCGGGCCCCCTTAACATCCCTCAGTTTCTACTTGTCATGGAGGTAGCGAAGGGGGGCAATAGTTGCAATATCTGGCCAAGCACCAGATATTGTGACTATTTCAGGGTTGCGGGGCAGAGAGAAAAGTAGGGCCAATACTGGAGCGAAAATTTTAAATCCCCAATAAATTACCCCCTTTGTATGGTTCACAAAATCATCTAAACTTAGTAAGTGAAGTGGGAATAATCATTTTAGCAACTACCGTATATACTCGAGTATAAGCCGACCCGAGTATAAGCCGAGACCCCTAATTTTACCACCAAAAACTGGGAAAACCTATTGACTCGAGTATAAGCTGAGGGTGGGAAATGGATTGGTCACAGACCCCCCCCCCAGTGTATAGCCAGCCAGCCCCCTATAGTATACACAGCCTGCCTCCAGTAGTATACAGCCATACCAGCCTGCCCCCAGTAGTATACAGCCACCCCAGCCTGCACCCAGTAGTATACAGCACTGCCCAGCCTGCCCCCAGTAGTATACAGCACTGCCCAGCTTGCCCCCAGTAGTATACACCACTGCCCAGCTTGCTCCCAGTAGTATACAGCACTGCCCATCTTGCCCCCAGTAGTATACAGCACTGCCCAGCTTGCCCCCTTTAGTATACAGCACTGCCCAGCTTGCCCCTAGTAGTATACAGCACTGCCCAGCTTGCCCCCAGCAGTATACAGCACTGCCCAGCTTGCCCCCAGTAGTATACAGCACTGCCCAGCTTGCCCCCAGTAGTATACAGCACTGCCCAGCTTGCCCCCAGTAGTATACAGCACTGCCCAGCTTGCCCCCAGTTGTATACAGCACAGCCCAGCCTGCCCCCAGTTGTATACAGCACAGCCCAGCCTGCCCCCAGTAGTGTACAGCCCAGCCCAGCATTAAAAAAAAAAAAAATAAACTTATATACTCACCCTCCGGTGGCCCCGATCTGCAGCGCTGCTCCCCCGATGTCCGGGCGGGTCCTCTTCTGGCTTCCGTGCCCGTCTTCTGTACATCGCCCGGGAGACAGCAATGGCGGCGCCCAGCGCGATGTACAGAAGGCAGAAGAGGCGCCGGGAAGCCAGAAGAGGACATCGGGGGAGCAGCGCTGCAGAAGAGGACATCGGGGGAGCAGCGCTGCAGAAGAGGACATCGGGGGAGCAGCGCTGCAGAAGAGGACACTGGGGGAGCCAGAAGAGGACATCGGGGGAGCAGCGCTGCAGATCGGGGCCACCGGAGGGTGAGTATATAAGTTTATTATTTTTTAAGTATTTTTTTAACTCCTTGTGACTCGTGTATAAGCCGATGGGACGTTTTTCAGCACATTTTTTGTGCTGAAAAACTTGGCTTATACACGAGTATATACGGTAAGTTGATAATAAAATGCTCTCACTTGCAGGTTGCCCTGAAATGTAAATACTCAGCTGCGCTCCTCTTCATCCTGATCCCAGCACTCGTCTTCACTAGGATTGACACTCGGATCACCTAGAAAAGAAACTTATAATTAGCAGTATCTTGTCCCCGCTAGTCAAGACTGGCAAAGAACACCGCGGGGATCAAGATGAAGAGGCGTGCAGGTGAGTATACTCTGTTTTTTTTTTTGTTTTTTTAAGTGGATGATTTCCTTTAAGCATGACACAGATGTCAGTTGGTCAAGCATTCTACTTATTTTAATAGGAGAGGGGAATGGGCCCCTGCCTGTTTCTTCTGACCTCCAATAATCCCCTGCTACAACAAAAGATTGGTCATGTTGAAAATCAATTCACACAATCCTCATTTTGTTCATTGTGTCCAGTCATAATTTTGCCAACAGAATTAATCTACTTTTCACAAGCCTTGTATTAATATAGTTTTACTTGCTCGGCAAGACATCAGCTCCATCGATCTTTATCCTCTGGGCATTTGAGTAAAAGATTGTAAATAATAAGAGCAGAGTGAAACATATAAAGTTCCAGTACAACAGATTTCATATAAATGGTGATGTCTATTCAAAAGGATTTAGTTGTATGGTTCAGTGAGGGAAGCTGTTTTAGTGATTAGATATATTGTGAAAGTTGCCGTAATCCAATGTATCATTCATGATTTAAAGACAAAACTGTTTAGGATTAGGGAGATCTTTAATCTTTGTTCTTGCTTGAATGCCATGTGTGGCAACTATGATAGAATTCTTGTGTTCAACTTTGACTGTGAAATTAAATCCATTTACTTAAAAGGGTGTTTCCATTTCAGAAAATTTATTTTATTGTTTGTACAATAAAAAGTTATACAATTTTCCTATATATCAAAACAATTGGAACAAGCTCAACATGTAGGACAAATTTTAGCTGTCTACATACATTTATCGCCATTGCATAAGGTAATCCTCCATTGTATCACACTAATCTAAACTGGCATTTGAATATACACAGTACAGTGTATTTGCCCAAACAATTTTCTGTCTTGTATTTTTTAACATAATAAAATTTGGATGTTTTTTGATACAAAAAAAACTTTAGTCTGGCTGTTTTCTGTGTATAAAACTTATTGCTCCCTGTTCTGCGACAACTTTCAATCACAATGGCCTCCTGAGTACAGAAACACAGTAGAAAAAAGTGGAAGATTTGCATCATTTTAGCTTCTTTCCAGTGTCCCTCTGTACACAGAGAATTGTGGGGCCAGCAGAAGATCCTTCAAAGATAATTTGGTCCTGTCTATTCTCCTTCTTTCTAAAGTCCCAAGTAGCAAAGTAAGTATCACTTTAATATATGACTGAAAGCAGCAACTTTTAAGTTGCTTGGAACTGCAGGAAGATTCTTTGAGCCCTGTCTGGTGTGCTGGGGCGATGGCCCGGGTGCCCACAGAAAGGTCCCCGAGTGCCACCTCTGGCACCCGTGCAAAACGTTTGCCACCACTGTTCTATAGGAAGCTTCTATGTTTACTTCCAGTGGACAGAAATCTGACCATGGTCACACAGGTGCACAGCTCGTTATAACACACAGCTCTGATTACTCTCTCATACTAAAGAGCCCCTCAACTGTGTGACCCTGGTCAGAGTTCTGTTCACTGGAAGTAAACATAGAAGCTTCCTATAGAATGACAGCAAGCAGAGATGAAGAGAACAGTGAAGGATTGATACATAAAGGATATTGGACAATTGTATAACTTTTTACAATACAAACAATAACATTTTCTGAAATGGGAATACTTAATATTAGTACTAGCAGAATAAGCTCTCATCAGCCAAGGACTTGTCAGCCAATAGGTTATTGTAATTATATAAAAATGAGGAGGAAATCCCCATATACTGCCATACTGTAGTATGGCAGTATATGATAGGATTGTACAGACAACCTAGGGTTAAAGTACCCTAGGGAGTCTGAAAAATAGTAAAAATAAAAATTAAAAAATAGTTAAAAAAAATTATTATTAAAAAACCTAAAAACTCAAATCACCCCCCTATTCCCTAGAACTGATATAAATATAAATAAACAGTAAAAATCATAAATTCCCGATCTATCAAAATATAAAAACCTTTTTTTTCACTGCATTTAAACCTGTAAAAGAAAATCGCTCCCAAAGTCAAAAATGGCACTTTTCTGCCATTTAAAAAAAATGTAAAATTCTATAAAAGTGATCAAAAGGGCGTACAGTCCTAAAAATGATAACATTGTAAAGGTCATCAAAAGCCACAAAAACCGACACCTCCCAAAAAAGTTATTAGCGCCAGAAGATGGCAAAATCCCCCAAAAAATTTTTGTACAGGAGGTTTTAATTTTTGTATAAAACCTATACAAATTTGGTATCCCTGTAAACATACCGAACCAAAGCATAAAGTAGACATGTCATTTGGGGCATACAGTGAAATACGTAAAATCCAAGCCTACAAGAATACGGCACAAATGCTTTTTTTACCATTTTCACTGCATTTGGAATTGTAATACCACTATTTTGAAGTGTAATTTGTTATGCAGAAAATAAGCCATAACACAATAAGCCATTGTACATGGAAAAATAAAAAAAAGTTATAGATTTTTGAAGGTGGGGACTGAAAAATGAAAACGTAAAAATGAAAAAGGGCTGCGGCGGGAAGGGGATAAAAGAGTGACAAAATTTTAATTAAATACCCATAAATTTCAGAAATAAAAACGTAAACTCACCATGCAAAACATATTTGTTACATTGTATAACTAAAATGAAAGAGTTATAGCCCATTAATCCCTTAGGGACATGGCCCTTTTTCATTTTTGCATTTTCATTTTTCACTCCCCACCTTCAAAAATCTGTAACTTTTTTATATTTCCATGTAAAGAGCTCTGGGCTTATTTTCTGCGTAACAAATTGCACTTCATAGTGATGGTATTTATTATTCCATGCCATATACTGGGAAGCGGGAAAAAAATTCAGAATGCAGTGAAAATGATGAAAAAACGCATTTGCGCAGTTTTCTTGTAGGCTTGGATTTTACAGCTTTCACTGAGCGCCCCAAATCACATGTCTATTTTATTCTTTCGTTCGGTACGATCACGAGGATACCAAATTTGTATAGGTTTTATAATGTTTTCATACATTTAAAAAATTAAAACCTTCTGTACAAAAAAAAACATTCTTCATTTTGCCATGTTCTGGCACTAATAACTTTTTCATACTTCAGTGTACGGAGCTGTGGGTGGTGTCATTTTTTGCTACTTTTGATGACGATTTTAACGCTTTCATTTTTAGGACTGTATGGGCTTTTGATCACTTTTTATCGAATTTTTTATATTTTTCAAAATGTCAAAAAAGTGGCATTTTCGACTTTGGGCGCCAATTTCTGTTACAGGGTTAAACGCTGGGAAAAATCGCTAATATATTTTGATACATCGGACATTTTGGGATGCAATGATACCTAATGTGTTTAGGATTTTTACTGTTTATTTATATTTGTATCAGTTCTAGGGAAAGGGGGGTGATTTAAACTTTTACTTTTTTTACTATTTTTTCATATTTTTTTTTCACAATTTTTAAAAAAATTTTTACCATTATTTTAGATCCTCCAGGGTAATTTAACCCTGCAGGGTCCGATTGCTAATACTATATACTGCAATACTACTGTATTGCAGTATATAGCTATTTTGCAATGATTTTTAATAGCCTGCCCTCTGGTGGCTATTAGAAATCATTGCACCTGGCAAGCCTACGAGTCTCAATGAAACTCTAGGCTGCCATAGCAACCGATCGCCGCCCTCCGATGACGTTCCAGGGGGCGGCGATCGGAAATCCAAGATGGCGGCCGCCATTTAGCTGTAAGTTAGGTGCCGCGGTCGGGTTCGACTGCGGCACTTAACAGGTTAACTGCCGCGATCGGTGCCAGCACCGACCGCGGCAGTGACATGCGGGTATTGGCTGTATTATACAGCCGTTACCCGCTGTGTATGGAGAGAGCTCAGCTCGTGAGTTCTCTACATACACCCCTTGCCGCGCGAGGACAATATAGTTCGTCCTCGGTCGGCAAGGTGTTAAAAAGTATTGTCTTTAAATGTAATAATTTCTTTAAAAAACAGCCATTTATCTTAGCAAAACACAGCGATAGAGTTAGCTTGGGGTGGAATTAAATTCCTGTACATCATGCTAACTGAAAGAGCCAGACCCCCAATAATAAACTGCCTCCCCTTGACAAGTAGACTAAACTGTTCATTAATTTATGGTCAAAGAATCAAAAATCTATAGCCTTTCAATGATGATTTAGAGTTTTTGTATAAACTCTAATCTAGCCACACTTAGATAAGATCATGTCTACATTCATCTAGTCTAGTATATTACCGGATGCATCACCCACACTAATTCAACCCAAACCAGATATCTTTATTCTATGGAATATAGTGAGCTAAAAATCAATTTAGTATCGGCGCTTTCTCTTGTTCTCCAGTCACAAAAGCCCCATTTTCAATACATAGGGGTCCAACTTGCTATGACCTATTTTTTTCACATTTATATACTGTGAGACACTGAAGGGGTTAACTGTGGATGGGCGGTATGTTTCCCCTAGGTTTTCACACTATGCAAGGCCTTAGTGCTAAGTTTGTGTTGTCCAGCACCTTGGACACAGGTGGTGGGAGCAGCCTAATCAGTCTACATAAAGCTGCTGAGCAGGGCTGAGAGCGTTGTCTCTCTGAAAGGAGGCTGGAGAGCATACAGCCCTGACCTCTGTGCCTGGAGCAGCGACTTATTTTATGTTCTAGTGGTGAGTTAGAGAAACTCTGTTTAGTTAGCACCCTGACGGGTAGGATTTTGTTTGTTTGATGCCTGAATGTGAAGGCTGTTTTATTTTGTACCTGCTCCTGGAATAAACGCAGACGAGACCTGTTTCGGACTAAAACTTTGGTGTCACTGTCTTGGACTGCATCACGTATCACTGCTACCACGGTCTCTACTGGGCCAAATCTCCCACATATGGTGCTTTGGATTGCGGGCAGTTCAAAAGACACACACCTGAAAAGGCTCGCTACATCCTGCAACATTGCATGGCCTGGGTGAAAGCAGCAGGCAAATTGCAGGATACAATGAACAATGTCCAAAAAATGACCACACAAGTAACTTTGCAAAAGATGTGTTACTTTTACTTCATAAATTCTCTTCTATACATTTTCTATTAGAACCTTCATTTGTTCCACATATACACATAGATAGTTGGGTAGTGTTAATTTGCTTGCAATGACGTATACACTATTCAATACTTTGAGTCCGATATAGACGGTATATAAGGTTATAGCATTATAGGCTAGACAAAAGAGACTATATGGTGAAACTACAGTAGCGAGACATCAGGTATCGGAATTGAGATGGTATTAGAAGAGGTTTTTGGGAATGATAATGAACAGGTTAAGAAACGCCTCCTTCAGAGAGAGGTATATTGGATATGCAGATTGGAGACAAAAAGCCCAAAAGGTTTAAACGAAGAATGCAACTTTAATGTTTTTCTGTGATCAGACCTATTAATTGTATTGTACTGATGTTATAATATCGTTAGGCTATACATAATTATGATACTTATATTGTTTTTAATTTTATATACAGTATGTAGTGTGATATATGCACAGGGGTTTCCGGTAGTGGTTACTATAACTTGTGGTAACGAATGAGAGCTTGCCATGTCTGAGGAAGGGGGAGTGTCCCTCGAAACGTCACAACCAACATGGAGCTTGCTAGATAGTGGCTCGGCATCTAGATGAGGTAGTGTCTCTGCCCTGGGGATCAAGTTTACGTGAGTCTAGCCCATAATGCTATAACCTTATATACCGTCTATATCATTAAATAGTTAAAGTGGTAGCTGGCTCGTATGATCCAAGGTGTATACGTCATTGCAAGCAAATTAACACTAAAAAGAAATGTGCAACTATCTATGTTTAAATGTGGAACAAATGAAGGTTCTAATAGAAAATGTAATCAAGAGAATTTATGAAGTAAAAGTAACACGTTTTTTGCAAAGTTACTTGTGTGGTCATTTTTTGGACATTGTTCATTGAATGCGTTAATAGAGCAGAGGTGGAGAATCTCCTGTCCTAGACCACAGTCTTAGAGAAAATCCACACACTGTGTTTTTTGTCTTATAAATTGCAGGACACAGCCAAGATGGGGGAATTTATTAAATACCTGCAAGAGGAGTCCAGAGCTAATCGTCAGCTGCAGCAGGAGAAGTCCCAAGCTAATCGTCAGCTGCAAGCCATACTGCAGCAGCAGGAGGAGAGGTCCCGCCAGCAGCAAGCCACGTTCCAGAAGCAGGAGGAGAGGTCCCGCCAGCAGCAGGAAGAGTCCCGAGCCATGTTCCAGCTCATGATGGAAAAGTCTAGTGGCATTATAGCAGCACCGCAAACAACGACTACTGAGGGGTCCCATACTGGTCTGCAAGGGTACCCGGTTGTCCAGCATTCCGCACGGGCTGCAGTACAAAAGGCTTTACAAAAAATGACGGCAACCGACGACATGGAGGCATATCTCACTGTGTTCGAGCGAGTAGCTGAGCAAGAGGAGTTACCTGCTGAGCAGTGGGCAGATGTCCTGGCACCGTTCCTGACAGGTGAATCGCAGAAGGCTTACTACGACCTGAGTGAAACGGAGGCCCGTGAGTACCCCCAGCTAAAGGCGGAGATTCTGGCTCGTCTTGGGGTCACCATTCAAGTTCGTTCCAGCCGGGTCCACCAGTGGGTCGAGAGAGTGGTTCTTGAAAAGTTCACCCGTTCTCTGCCCTCTCGGCTCCAGCAATGGGTTGGACAGGCCGGTCCCACAAATGCTGAGGAACTTGTGTCCCTAGTAGAGAGATATCGGGCTACGGAGGATCTTCTACTTAACTCTCCCACACGAAGCAGTGCCAGTGACAAGGCCACTAAACCATCTGGTAAGACTGCTACTGCAGAAAAGGGGAAACAGGTCAGGTTGGGAGGGGGTTCATTGGGGGGCTTGGATACACAGAAACCCAACGAGGCTCATGACAGAGGTCAAAGCCATACCCAGTGCTGGCGATGCCATGAAATGGGCCATATTGCTGCCAACTGTCCCCTGTCAGTGGAGCCTATGGACTGCAACCAGACCCGGCGAATGTCCCTGTTTACCCAGCCAGTTCTGGCAGCCGAGTCGGTCACGGATGCAGAACCCCAAGTGTGTATGGTCATAATCGGTGGTCACACGGTGGAAGCCTTGCTAGACTCAGGGAGACTGGTCATCCTGGTGCGGGGAACTTTGGTTGATCCTGGACTACACAGTGGGCGTGAAGTGGGAGTGTTATGTATACATGGGGACACTCGCGAATATCCCACTGCCCTTCACCCATGAAGTGGGGGTGGTGGGGACCCTGTTTCATGAGGCTATTACCAGCAGTTTTTGGACTTCTGGAGACAAAGACCCACCTCAGGTGCTATTGCAGATAATGGACATCGGATATGTCTGGCCTTGGCCCCTGAACCCTTTGAGGCCAATGTACCCACACCAGCAGTAGGGGTGACCCCAGGTGATGAATTCTCTCAAGCAAAAATAATCCGATGGTCCAGCCAGGTTCCAAAGCGTGTTCAAAATTTATTTGAAAATATCAATACATCCACAGTGTAAATCCAATCCACAAACGCGTTTTTAGACGGCAACACCGTCTGAAATGCGTTGGAAGAAGCGACGGCGAAACGTGCGTCGGGGTGCTGTGGTGGTGGTCAAGCCTCTCTCCTGTAGCTTTTCATCATGTCACGCCCGGGTGGGTAATTTGAATTTATTGATACTTTGGCATATACATTTGGACCATTATAGTGGAGATGCATTTACATTGATTGACCTTTTGGACCACCACCACGCTCTTTTGTGTCTTGTGGAATATTTTATATGTTTTTAATATTATGTGTCTTGATTGCTGTAAATAATTCACAATAAAGATTATTGTTATTTGATTCCCAACAAATAGTCCTTTGTTTGTGTTGGGATAGATTGTTGTCCTATATGCCTATTTTGGTATTGCTGCACAGCTACAGGACCCTACCTTATTTAAAGCACGAATGGTGATTGTTGGGGAACTACTGTACAGGGTTGACCAGATACGGGGTGAGGAGGTTGAGCAACTTGTGGTACCCCAATCTCACTGTAGGCAGGTGCTAGATTTGGCACACAAACATGTGCTGGGAGGGCAGTTATGTGCTGAGAAGACCCGAGGGAGGATCCTGCAGAGATTTTTCTGGCCCGGGGTGTGGGAGGAGGTAAACTGGTATTGTAGCTCCTGCCCTGAGTGTCAACTTACTGCCCCGGTGTCCCGTTACCAATCATAGAGGTGCCGTTTGAATGGATTGCAATGGATTTGGTTGGCCCCATAGTCAAATCCACAAAGAGGCACCAATACATCCTGGTTATCCTGGACTACGCTACGCGGTATCCAGAGGCGATTCCATTAAGGAACACCTCCTCCAAAAACATTGCTAGAGAGCTGTTCCCGGAATTCTCCCGCACAGGCCTCCCCAAGGAAATCTTGACTGACCAGGGTACCCCATTCATGTCTAGAGTAATTAAGGAGATGTGTAAATTACTGCAGGTTAAACAGCTCTGCACCTCTGTATATCACCCCCAGACAGATGGCCTGGTCGAGAGGTTTAACAAGACCCTGAAGGGGATGCTAAAGAGGGTGGTCAGCAAAGATAGGAAGGACTGGGATTGTTGGTTGCCTTATCTGATGTTTGCCATACGTGAAGTTCCCCAGTCTTCCACAGGTTTCTCACCCTTTGAGCTGTTGTATGGCTGTTCCCAACGTGGGCTCCTGGACGTAGCTAAGAAGACCTGGGAACAGGAAAGGACCCCCCACTGTAGTGTGATTGAACACATATCCCTTATGCAGGACCGCATAGCTGCAGTAATGCACATGACAAGGGCACAAGAGGCCCAGTCTAGGGTCTACAATAGGTCAGCCAGACTCAGAACCTTTAACCCAGGCGGCAGAGTGTTAGTTCTTGTGCCCACCGTTGAGAGCAAGTTCTTGGCGAAATGGCAAGGTCCATATGAGGTCATGGAGAAAGTGGTGAAGGTTAACTACAAGGTATATCAGCCGGGGAGGAGGAAACCCGAACAGATATACCACGTGAACCTCCTAAAGTCATGTAGGGAAAGAATCCCTGATAACCGTTGGAGTAGAAAAAGCATCTGTCCCCAAGAAGGTGACACCCGAGGTAGGTGTACACGATGCCAAGGTGCCTGAAGTACGGATCCCGGAGTCCCTCTCCAGGGCCCAGGTTCAGGAAGCGAAGGAGTTTTTGATTCGAAACGTTGATGTGTTCTCTAAGTTACCGGGTCGTACTTCAGTCATCAAGCATGACATCATAACCGAACCCCACATCCAGGTACACCTAAAACCCTACCGGGTCCCTGAAGCACGCCGGCAAGCAATATCCGAAGAAGTCAGGCAGATGTTAGACCTAGGGGTTATCGAGGAGTCTAAAAGTGACTGGTTGAGTCCTATTGTATTGATTCCCAAGCCTGATGGTTCCCTACGGTTCTGCAATGACTTTAGGAAGTTGAACGAGGTATCTAAATTTGATTTTTACCCTATGCCCAGAGTTGATGAGTTGATAGAGTGGCTGGGACAGGCTAAGTTCTTCTCCACCCTTGACCTAACAAAAGGGTATTGGCAGGGATCTCTCACAGACAGGGCTAAAGAGAAGACAGCTTTTGTTACTCCTGATGGGCTATTTCAGTATGTTGTACTCCCCTTTGGGCTACATGGGGCTCCCGCCACATTCCAGAGGTTAATGGATCTCGTGCTAAAACCTCACCGGAGGTATGGGAGACACTGAAGGGGTTAACTGTGGATGGGCGGTATATTTCCCCTAGGTTTTCATACTATGCAAGGCCTTAGTGCTGAGTTTGTGTTGTCCAGCACCTTGGACACAGGTGTTGGGAGCAGCCTAATCAGGCTGCATAAAGCTGCTGAGCAGAGCTGAGAGCGTTGTCTCTCTGAAAGGAGGCTGGAGAGCATACAGCCCTGACCTCTGTGCCTGGAGCAGTGACTTATTTTATGTTCTAGTGGTGAGTTAGAGAAACTCTGTTTAGTTAGCACCCTGACGGGTAGGATTTTGTTTGTTTGATGCCTGAATGTGAAGGCTGTTTTGTTTTGTACCTGCTCCTGGAATAAACGCAGACGAGACCTGTTTTGGACTAAAACCTTGGTGTCACTGTCTTGAACTGCAACATGTATCACCGCTACCATGGTCTCTACTGTCTCTCGTGCTGCAGAAAACTTTACCTACCTGCCAGGCTTTTTGGGTAGGCTTACAAATACAAGAGCCACTAACTCATCAGATTTTTCTGTCTCCACAAAGACTTTATGATTCCTGATGTTATTGGGGCAGATGTAGGCAATTTTGACATTTTTGTTGGTGTGTCTCCTTCAATTTTTATATTAGATGTCTATTAAAAGTTTTATCTTTAATCCGTTTTTTCAGTGAAGGTTGTTAATTAATCAAACGGTGACTTGTATCGTTACTCTTGGTGACTACTGACTTTGATTTTGGACAATATATGCATTGTTAGAAATGACAAGCTCCAACAAAACATCACCTTTTGTGGGATCATACATGCTCTATCATAAAATTATCTTGCAAAAAGTTGATAAAATGTCTCCCATTCACAGATGAATAATCCTGACCCCAATTATATTTTGTAAGTTAAAGTCTCTCATGATCACTACTGTCCTCTCCTGTGCAGCCCGTTCCATCTGTTTATATTGACGACCCTCTATTTCCTCAGTGGGTCTCTATACCGTAGATTGTGCCAAAAACATTCATTGTGGGGAAATATTGGAAGGGTTAGTAAAAGACTACATACAGGAGTATGTGACATCACATAGTATAATAAGTGACAGCCAGAATGGGTTTACGAAGGTTGCCAAACTAACCTGATCTGCTTCTATGAAGAGGAGAGAAGATGGCTGGATGGAGGAGTTGCTGTGGATATTGTGTTCTTGAACTTTGCAAGGGCATTTGACACTGTCCCCAAGATATACCTGATGGGTTAAATAAGGTCTATTGATTTGGCAGGAAACATTTACAATTGGATTGAAAATTGGCTGAAGTATCATATATAGAGAGTTGTGGTCAATGATTTCTACTCAGAATAGTCACCACTTATAAGTGGTGTACCCCAGGGTTCTATTCTTGGTCCACTACTATTTAATATATGTATTAATAGAGGTAGGAATTAACAGCACTGTGACTTTTTGACATCATGGTGTGTAGCATAATACAGTCTATGGAGGATGTTCATAGGCTGCAGGGTGACTTGGACAAAGTGAGTGTTTGGTCATCCACTTGGCAAATGAGGTTCAATGTGAATATATGTAAGGTTATGCACCTGGAAAGCTAATAATCCCCATCTAAATCTGGGAGAATATCTTGTTGAGAAGGACCTGGGTGTACTAGTAAATAATAAATGAAATAGCAGCATGCAATGTCAATCATCTGCCTCTAAAGCCAGCAAGAACTTGTCATGTATCAAAAGTGGTATGGACTATCAGGATAGGGATATTACCACTTTACTATGCATTGTTTGGCCTCACATGGAGTATGCAATGCAGTTCTGGGAACCAGTCCATAAAAAGCATGCCTTGGAGCTGGAGAGGGTACAACAAAGCCACAAAAATGAAAAGGGGCATGGATGGCCTCAGTTATGAGGAAAGATTAAAACAACTAGATTTATTCGGTCTCCAAGAGACGACTACAAGGGGACATGATTAATTTATATAAATATATGAATGATCCATAAAAAATATGGTGGAAAGTTGTTCTAGGTTAAATCAAATTTAAAGAAAAGGGGGCACTGTCTCTGCCTGGAGAAAACAAGGTTCAATCTCCAAAGGCGACAGGTTGTTTTACTGAGAGAACTGTAAATATGTGAAATAGCCTGCCTCAGGAGCTGGTCGAAGTAGGGACAACCACAATTGCATATATTCAGATACTTATCCCCTTTTGCTCATTAGTCACTCCTATAAAAGACTTATTGCACATATCCTCTGTCACCCAAACATCAATTGTTTTAGAAAAGTCAGGCATTTCATATTAGTGAGAAATCATAGTCAGAGCCAATAAACACCCCCAACGTTTAGAAAGCCTCTGCTCAGAACAGAACATTTTGTAGATTGCCTAGGAGTAGGCTACAAGTTAATTTACTTTTAAATTCAGTTGGGAAAAATTGTATATAAACTGCAAAGCAAAGCAAATCTATGGAACTGCCATCTACAGAGGAGCTTAGTGAACATGGATATCCACTATAATGTTAATGAAACAGAATAGAAAATGATACAATCAGAAAATAAAAAGTGATTATAAAAAATAAAATTCATTACATTATATACTTAAATGTCTCTAATATATTTTAAATTATGCTTTAATTTCAACAAGTCTTTTCCGCTGCCTATTGGCTTATTTATACTTTCTAAAATATAGCATTTCTAAACAATTAACCAAAAGGAACATTGAATATAGTTATCTTTCAATGCATTATATTCTTGTAACAAGTCGTTTTCTGCTCAAGCATGTTACATCAAAGGGAAACAGATTGGTATAGTACTTGTCTGATTGCTATTTTTGTATGTCCATTTTAATAAAAATAACTTTAAAGCTGTTCAATTGCTGTCTTGCGTAAGTGTACTAATATAGTATTTCTACGCATAATTGAATTCCTGGATATATAAAATATTTCACAGTATTTCAATTGTGCTAAAAACAAAGTAAAACAGGTTTATTTTAATGGATTTTTTTATACCGTTTATCTTGCTATTAAATGCAAGGTTATAATTTAAATACATAAAACTCCTTTAACTGCTTTACTTGATGCATAAAAGCTGAAATGATGATGGATTGCATGGACAGGTGGTAAAATCAGTTGAGGATTAGAAAAAAAGAAAAGGAAAGTTACATGCAGTTAGAGAATGTGATATGCCAGTCTGAAAAGATGCGTATTTAGGGTACAAGTGCAGTGATTGGTCTATCAATCCCGATGCTAAACAGATTCCCCTATTTGCTCATTCTGGGTGCTGCATTAAGAATAGATTAGTACAAAACTGACCCTTAAGCTCTATATTATAGGCTTACCGTGTATCAATTTTATATTTTCATAGATCAGAAATTTTGGGACAATACCGAACATTTTTGTGATTTTTACTGTTTATTTTTATTTCAGTTCTAGGGAAAGGGGGCTTTTGAAGTTTTAGTTTTTAAAAAAAAAAAATAATAATAATAATAATGGAACTAGTGGAGAGAGGTTGGAATTATATCTGTTAAATGCTTTATTTTTGTTAATAACAGTGAATTAAAGAACGTGCTATTTTGTTATCTTGAGTACATTTAAGAGTCTTATCTTTGTGGCAATACCCTTTTAATTACCTTTTGTATTGCATTTGTCAGTTTCTTTAACATTTGAATGTAGTATGGCATTATATAGCAGGATCAGACAAGCTAGGGTTAAAGTAGATATATATATATATATATTATATATATATTGTGAGACACTGAAGGGGTTAACTGTGGATGGGCGGTATGTTTCCCCTAGGTTTTGCTTCTATGCAAGACCTTAGTGCTGAGGTGGGTTTGTCCAGCACCTTGGACACAGGTGGTGGGAACAGCCCAATTAGCCTCATAAGGCCGCTCAGCAGTGTTGAAGTGGTTGTCTCTCTGGAAGGAGGCTGGAGAGCACGGAGCCTTGACCTCTGTGCCTGGAGCAGCCAAGTGTTTTTTTTCCTTAGTGGTGAGTCAGCGAACCAATGTTTAGTTAGCACCCTGACGGGTAGGATATTATTTTGTTTTGGTGCCTGAATGTAAAGGCTGTTTTGTTTTTCCTGCTGCAATAAACGCAGGCTAGACCTGTTTTTGGACTGTATCTTGGTGTCACTGTCTTGAACTGCATCACAGCACCCCGCTACCACAGTCTCTACTGGGCCAAATCCCCACATATGGTGCTTCGGATTGCGGGCAGTTCAAAAAGACATACACCTGAAAGGCTTGATACATCCTGCAACATTGCATGGCCTGGGTGAAAGCAGCAGGCAAATTGCAGGATACAGCCAAGATGGAGGACTTTATTAAATACCTGCAAGAGGAGGCCAGAGCTAATCGGCAGCAGCAGCAGGAAGAGTCCCAGGCTAATCGGCAGCTGCAGCAAGCCATGCTCCAGCAGCAGGAGGAGAGGTCCCGTCAGCAGCAAGCCATGTTCCAGCTGCAGGAGGAGAGGTCCCGCCAGCAGCAGGAGGAGAGGTCCCGCCAGCAGCAAGCCATGTTCCAGCTGCAGGAGGAGAGGTCCCGCCAGCAGCAGGAGGAGAGGTCCCGCCAGCAGCAAGCCATGTTTCAGCTGCAGGAGGAGAGGTCCCGCCAGCAGCAGGAAGAATCCCGAGCCATGTTCCAGCTGATGATGGAGAAGTTTTCTGGCATGATGGCAGCACCGCAAGCGACGACTACTGAGGGGTCCCATACTGGTCTGCAAGGGTACCCGGTTGTCCAGCATTCCGCACGGGCTGCAGTACAAAAGGCTTTACAAAAAATGGCGACGACCGACGACGTGGAGGCGTATCTCACTGTGTTCGAGCGAGTAGCTGAGCGAGAGGAGTTACCGGCTGAGCAGTGGGCAGATGTCCTGGCACCGTTCCTGACCGGCGAGTCGCAGAAGGCTTACTACGACCTGAGTGAAACGGAGGCCCGTAAGTACCCCCAGCTAAAGGCGGAGATTCTGGCTCGTCTTGGGGTCACCGTTCAAGTTCGCTCCAGCCGGGTCCACCAGTGGGCTTACTCAGAAAAATTACCCCCACGCTCCCAAATGCATGACCTGATCCATCTTGTCCGGAAGTGGCTACAACCAGAGGACTGCACCCCAGCACAGATGGTAGAGAGAGTGGTCCTTGACAAGTTCACCCGTTCTCTGCCCTCTCGGCTCCAGCGGTGGGTTAGACAGGCCGGTCCCACAAAAGCTGAGGAGCTTGTGTCCCTTGTAGAGAGGTATCGGGCTACGGAGGACCTTCTACTTACCTCTCCCACACGAAGCAGTGCCAGTTACAGGGTCACCAAACCAGCTGGTAAGGCTGCTACTGCGGAAAAGGGGAGACATGTCAGGTTGGGAGGGGGTTCATTGGGGGGCGTGGATACCCAGAAACCCAGTGAGGCTCGTGACAGAGGTCATGGCCGTATCCAGTGCTGGCGGTGCCATGAAATGGGCCATATTGCTGCCAACTGTCCACTGTCAGTGGAGCCAATGGACTGCAACCAGACCCGGCGAGTGTCACTGTTTGCCCGGCCAGTCCTGGCGGCTGAGTCAGTCACGGATGCAGAACCCCAAGTATGCATGGTCACAATCGGTGGTCACACAGTGGAAGCCTTGCTAGACTCAGGGAGTCTGGTCACCCTGGTGCGGGGAACTTTGGTTGATCCTGGACTATACAGTGGGCGGAGAGTGGGAGTGTTGTGTATACATGGGGACACTTGCGAATATCCCACTGCTGTCATCAACCTACATACCCCTTGTGGTACTGTTACCCATGAAGTGGGGGTGGTGGGGACCCTTTTTCATGAGGCTATTATCGGCAGAGACTTACCGGTGTTTTGGGACCTCTGGAGACGAAGACCCACCTCAGGTGCTGTTGCAGATAATGGACATCAGGTATGTCCGGCCTTGGCCCCTGAACCCTTTGAGGCCGATGTACCCACACCAGCAGTAGGGGTGACCCCATGTGATGAATTCTCTCCCCTAGAGGTCCTAGCTGGTGAGGTCGAGGGCCACGAGGAGATGGCCGACATGTTGGACCTTGAGATTTCCCGTGAAAATTTTGGGGCTGCACAGCTACAGGACCCTACCTTGGTTAAAGCACGGGAGAATGTTAAGGTGGTAAATGGGGTACTCCAAATACCATGGGCTGATAAAATATACCCCCGAATGGTGATTATTGGGGAACTGTTGTACAGGGTCGACCAGATACGGGGTGAGGAGGTTGAGCAACTTGTAGTACCCCAATCTCACCGTAGGCTGGTGCTAGAGTTGGCACACAAACATGTGCTGGGAGGGCACTTAGGTGCTGAGAAGACCCGAGAGAGGATCCTGCAGCGATTTTTCTGGCCCGGGGTGTGGGAGGAGGTAAACCGGTATTGTAGCTCCTGCCCTGAGTGTCAACTTACTGCCCCGGTCTCCCACTTCAGGAGTCCTTTGATCCCGCTACCAATCATAGAAGTGCCCTTTGAACGGATTGCAATGGATCTGGTTGGCCCCATAGTCAAATCCTCCAGGGGGCACCAATACATCCTAGTTATCCTGGACTACGCTACGCGGTATCCCGAGGCGATTCCATTAAGGAACACCTCCTCCAAAAATATTGCTAGGGAGCTGTTCCAGGTGTTCTCACGCACAGGCCTGCCCAAGGAAATCTTGACTGACCAGGGTACCCCATTCATGTCTAGGGTAATGAAGGAGATGTGCAAGTTACTACAGGTAAAACAGCTCCGCACCTCTGTGTATCATCCTCAGACAGATGGCCTGGTCGAGAGGTTTAATAAGACCTTGAAGGGGATGCTTAAGAGGGTGGTCAGCAAAGATGGGAAGGACTGGGATTGTTTGTTGCCCTATTTGATGTTTGCCATACGGGAAGTTCCCCAGTCCTCCACGGGTTTCTCACCCTTTGAGCTGTTATATGGCCGTTCCCCACGTGGGCTTTTGGATGTAGCCAAGGAGACCTGGGAACAGGAGAGGACCCCCCACCGTAGTGTGATAGAACACGTCTCCCTTATGCAGGACCGCATAGCGGCGGTAATGCCCCTTGTAAAGGAGCACATGACAAGGGAACAAGAGGCCCAGTCTAGGGTCTACAATAGGTCAGCCAGACTCAGGACCTTTAACCCCTGACTGACAGGGCTAAAGAGAAGACCGCTTTTGTTACCCCTGATGGGCTCTTTCAGTACGTGGTACTCCCCTTTGGGCTACATGGGGCTCCCGCCACATTCCAGAGGTTAATGGATCTCGTGCTAAAACCTCACCGGAGTTATGCCTCGGCCTACTTAGATGACATCATAGTCTAGAGTAACGACTGGGAGAGTCATCTAGCCAAAGTACAAGCAGTGGTAGACTCCCTGAGGGCAGCAGGGCTGACAGCGAACCCCCAAAAGTGTGCACTGGGTCTGGAAGAGGCCCGTTACCTGGGGTACCGTATTGGGCGAGGGGTCATCAAACCCCAAGTAAATAAAGTAGAGGCGATCCAGCAGTGGCCACGACCTTTGAGCAAGAAGCAAGTGAGGGCTTTTCTGGGCATAGTGGGCTATTATCGCCGATTTATCCCCGATTTTGCAACAATAGCGGCACCCCTGACTGACCTGACTAAGGGTAGCAGGGCGGTGATGGTAAAGTGGAGTGAAGAGGCTGAGGGGGCGTTTCAGCGACTTAAGACGGTTTTGTGTGAGGGACCGGTACTGATCACCCCTAACTTCACCAAGACCTTTATTGTGCAGACTGACGCTTCTGACGTGGGCTTAGGGGCTGTCCTGTCCCAAGTAGTGGAGGGTGAGGAACATCCCGTGACATTCCTGAGCCGCAAGCTCACACCTCCTGAAAAGAACTATAGCATAGTTGAGAGGGAGTGCTTGGCGATCAAATGGGCTCTGGAATCCCTAAGGTATTATCTGGTAGGGCGGCAGTTTACACTAGTGACTGATCACTCTCCCCTAACCTGGATGAGTCAGGCCAAGGAGAGGAACGCCAGGGTCACAAGGTGGTTCCTAATGCTCCAGAATTTTAAATTCACGGTGGAACATCGAGCAGGAAAGCTGCATGGGAATGCCGATGCCCTATCCCGTACCCACTGTCTGATGGCCAAAAGTGTTCGTCCCCACAGGGTCAAACAGAGGGGGAGGGTATGTGAGACACTGAAGGGGTTAACTGTGGATGGGCGGTATGTTTCCCCTAGGTTTTGCTTCTATGCAAGACCTTAGTGCTGAGGTGGGTTTGTCCAGCACCTTGGACACAGGTGGTGGGAACAGCCCAATTAGCCTCATAAGGCCGCTCAGCAGTGTTGAAGTGGTTGTCTCTCTGGAAGGAGGCTGGAGAGCACGGAGCCTTGACCTCTGTGCCTGGAGCAGCCAAGTGTTTTTTTTCCTTAGTGGTGAGTCAGCGAACCAATGTTTAGTTAGCACCCTGACGGGTAGGATATTATTTTGTTTTGGTGCCTGAATGTAAAGGCTGTTTTGTTTTTCCTGCTGCAATAAACGCAGGCTAGACCTGTTTTTGGACTGTATCTTGGTGTCACTGTTTTGAACTGCATCACAGCACCCCGCTACCACAGTCTCTACTGGGCCAAATCCCCACAATATATAGTATATATATATATATATATATATATATATATATATATATTATATAATATATATATATATTATATAATATATATATATATATATATAATATATATAGTGTATATTATATAATATATATATAATATATATATATATATATAATATATATATAATATATATATATATATATATAATATATATATATATATATATATATTATATAATATATATATATATATATATATATATATATATATATATATATATATATATATATATATATATATATATACACACACACACTCACCGGCCACTTTATTAGGTACACCATGCTAGTAACGGGTTGGACCCCCTTTTGCCTTCAGAACTGCCTCATTTCTTCGTGGCATAGATTCAACAAGGTGCTGGAAGCATTCCTCAGAGAATTTGGTCCATATTGACATGATGGCATCACACAGTTGCCGCAGATTTGTCGGCTGCACATCCATGATGCGAATCTCCCGTTCCACCACATCCCAAAGATGCTCTATTGGATTGAGATCTGGTGACTGTGGAGGCCATTTGAGTACAGTGAACTCATTGTCATGTTCAAGAAACCAGTCTGAGATGATTCCAGCTTTATGACATGGCGCATTATCCTGCTGAAAGTAGCCATCAGATGTTGGGTACATTGTGGTCATATAGGGATGGAAATGGTCAGCAACAATACTCAGGTAGGCTGTGGCAACGATGCTCAATTGGTACCAAGGGGCCCAAAGAGTTCCAAGAAAATATTCCCCACACCATGACACCACCACCACCAGCCTGAACCGTTGATACAAGGCAGGATGGATCCATGCTTTCATGTTGTTGACACCAAATTCTGACCCTATCAACCGAATGTCGCAGCAGAAATCGAGACTCATCAGACCAGGCAACATTTTTCCAATCTTCTACTGTCCAATTTCGATGAGCTTGTGCAAATTGTAGCCTAGGTTTCCTGTTCTTAGCTGAAAGGAGTGGCACCCGGTGTGGTCTTCTGCTGCTGTAGCCCATCTGCCTCAAAGTTCAACGTACTGTGCGTTCAGAGATGCTCTTCTGCCTACCTTGATTGTAACGGGTGGCGATTTGAGTCACTGTTGCCTTTATCAGCTCGAACCAGTCTGCCCATTCTCCTCTGACATCTGGCATCAACAAGGCATTTCCGCCCACAGAACTGCCGGTCACTGGATGTTTTTTCTTTTTCGGACCATTCTCTGTAAACCCTAGAGATGGTTGTGCGTGAAAATCCCAGTAGATCAGCAGTTTCTGAAATACTCAGACCAGCCCTTCTGGCATCAACAACCATGCCACGTTCAAAGGCACTCAAATTACCTTTCTTCCCCATACTGATGCTCGGTTTGAATAGTGCCTAAATGCACTGAGTTGCCGCCATGTGATTGGCTAATTAGAAATTAAGTGTTAACAAGCAGTTGGACAGGTGTACCTAATAAAGTGGCCGGTGAGTGTATATATATTACAGTTTATATATATATACTTTAACCCTAGCTTGTCTGATCCTGCTATATAATGCCATACTACATTCAAATGTTAAAGAAACTGACAAATGCAATACAAAAGGTAATTAAAAGGGTATTGCCACAAAGATAAGACTCTTAAATGTACTCAAGATTACAAAATAGCACACTCTAATTCACTGTTATTAACAAAAATAAAGCATTTAACAGATATAATTCCAACCTGTCTCCACTAGTTCTGGTGTTTACAATCTGGGTTGTCCCTGGATCCGGCTGTAAAACTTCTGACGATGGTTGGATAATTTTCATGAATAGCTTCTGCTATGCACAATGCATTGCTCATCTTACCCATGTGCTGCGCTGATAATTCGCAGAGCTGGCAGATGTTCTACATTTTGAATTGTGACAGCCGCGGGACCCGATCCAGCCCTTGGACTGTTCCGCATCAGGTCAGCACGCTGGATCAGGGGGACCCGCAGCTGTCACAATTCAAAGGCAGAACTCTTGACTAGCCGGGCCACCGCTCCACCCACCCTCTGTCCCCTATTAGATTATTGGTTGTGGATGCCTGTCTTCACCCTACAGGTCGACACAGACAAGTGTAACTTCCGCCAAGGACCTGACCCAGCAGACGTGTCATCAGACAACGGCTGTGCCTGATCACCAGAGGAGAACGCAAAGAGGAGGTAATAAGGGAAGTATGTTATTTTGTATTTTTTTTAAGTTCCCTGTTACAATTTGGGTGCAATGTTGGAATATTACTAATGGCTACTGGTGTGGGTGGGTTTTCGGGAATATTACTAGTGGCTTATGGAGTGGGTGGGATATTACTAATGGCTACTGCTGTGGTGTGGGGGCTGGCATTATTACTAATGGCTACTAGTGTGGGTGTGAGGATAATACTAATGGTTACTGGTGTGGGGGGATTATTACTAATGGCTACTGGTGGTTAGATTATTACTAATGGCTACTGGTGGTTAGATTATTACTAATGGCTACTGCTGTGGGGGGTATTACTAATGGCTACTGGTGTGGGACGAATTATTACTAACGCTACTGGTGGGGGAATATTACTAATGGCTACTGGTGTGGGGGGAATAATTACCACTGGCTAATGTTTTTAAGGTATAGCGAAAGGGGGCCCCGTTGAGAACTTTGTCCCGGGGACCAGAGGACACTGGTTATGCCATTGTAAACAGCTGTGGGAAAATGACAGCTGAGCTCTGATTGGTTGCCATGGCCGCGAAGGCCGACACAGACGCATGTAATTTCCGCTGGGACCCAGCACGTGACCCAGCAGACACGTCATCAGACGTCACCTGCGCTGGATCGCGAGAATAGGTAATAAGGGAAGTATGTTATTTTGTATTTTTTTAATATATGAGTGCCCTGTTACAATTGGGTTGTAATGTTGGAATATTACTAATGGCTACTGGTGTGGGTGGGTTTTCGGGAATATTACTAATGGCTACTGGTGTGTGGGGGGATATTACTAATGGCTACCGATGTGTGGGGGGATATTACTAATGGCTACTGCTGTGGTGTGGAGGGTGGAATTATTACTAAAGGCTACTAGTGTGGGTGAGGGGGATTATTACTAATGTCTACTGGTTTGGGGAGATTATTACTAATGGCTACTTGTGGCTATTGGTGGTTATATTATTACTAATGGCTACTGGTGTGGAGGGAATATTACTAATGGCTACTGGTATGGGGGGTGTATTTCTAATGGCTACTGGTGTGGGGGTTATTACTAATGGCTAGTGGTGTGGAGAGAATTATTACTAATGCTACTGGTATGGGTGGAGTAAACTAATGGCTATTGGTGTGTGGGGGGAATAATTACTACTGGCTAATGTTTTTAAGGTATAGCGAAAGGGGGCCCCATTGGGCAATATTGCCCCACGGCCAAGAGGACTCTGGTTACGCCACTGTAAACAGCTGTGAGAAAATAAAAACTGAGCTCTGATAGGTTGCCATGGGCAACTACAAAAGGTATGCTTTAAGAGACTTATGATAAATCTTCCCCGGACTCTATATTGCAGAGCGGTCTCTGTGTTTTTTAGGTGAGATAGCAGAGCTGGAGTGTGTCATTGTGTCTTATATCAATCTCTCTTTTCTATGTGTCAGATACTAGTAGAATGTTTTAAAAGCTACATAAAAGGGTAGAGAAATCTGTGCCCTGATGATCTAAGCACATTGTCAGCACGCAGCGTCTCATAGCACAGAGGAATCATGAAGTATCTGCTTAAAGAATCCCCACCCAATAAATCTAAAATTAAAAGTAAAATTGTAAAGTAAGGGGGTAAAATTATCTTTATTGTGTAAACCTCACTAGGGGATTAAAATTTAAGAACTTTCTTTTATAGAATTGAAAAGGTTGTGGGTGACAAGAATGGCAGAGTATACAGATGAAAAAAAGCATTCAGCAATTAGAGATATACAAGGTGTAACAAAAATGTTGGGATGGTGGAATATCTAGTGAAATACACATCAGATAAAAAAACAAACTATATGTGTCAAATATTTTTCAAAAATCTATCCAATGATACCAAACACTGGGGTAGGGGGCAACTAACATTTAAATTGGAACCCCCATCGTTTCGTTGCAGCAAAAATTACATTGATTTGACTGAGTTTTTTTTTTAATTTTAGTGATGGATGGCTCTGTAATAATAATTTTTAAAAAATGTATGAAAAAAAGTTGAAAAAGGGGATAAACACCCATCATATCCAAAATCTAAAAATAGACATATGAAATATTTTTCTAAAAGCTATCCAACGTTACCAAACACTTAATGTAGAGCATTTGATATTTTAAAACTTAGTAGGCAACAAGAAAAATCCCCATCCCAAGGGGAGGAGACTTAAAGGGATGTTCCGGGAACACACAAAAACCCATGATGATATAAATAAATGAATACAACAATACTCAATGTCATTAGTCACAAAATGGAGCTTAAAATAATTAGATTTTATGATTTACAAAATTTATGGCCTCTCTAAAGTAGGTGGAGTTATCACCAAGATGGCCGCCACTGGAAACTACAAGTTCCATGATCCTTTAGTTCTCAGTAACTCCTCCTACCTCTTATGCTCTGCTCCCAGTGATGATCTAACAGGTTTTCTTGCTCTGTTTCCATAGTAATGATGTGTAACTGCCATCACCACATCACTGGCCATACTGGATGCACTGCAACCAACCGACAACAGCCAAACGTAGTGGTGATCACATGACCCTGCCCAGGCAGGTACAGGACATGTGATGTGGACATGTGACCAGCAGCCATCTTCTGTCCTGCAACGGACCGCGCGGAAGAAATTAACGGACTGATTAAAGGGCCAGTAGCATTTTAATTTTTCATTACAGTCTATGTCAGCAGCATTTTCTGTTAAGGGGAGCAAATAACAACTAATTACACATTAGCTTATATTTTGAGTGCCCTCTTGTATATGAATTATGCTGATTCCTGGAATATCCCTTTAAGTTAATCAAGCTCTTCAATCTGTGAAAGGCAAGGGAACTCACATTAACCCCTTACCGACATTACATCACATGCCAGGTCCCGGTGCATGGAGAGGGCTCGAGGGCTCTCCATGGCCGGTAAGTCTTTGCTGCATATTGCAGCAAAGGCTTACCGGTAACACCTGCAATCGGTGCCAGCAAAGCTGCCGGCAGGTTCAAAAACTGCATGGGCGCCGCCATCTTTCCAAGGATTGTTGCTCCCCGTGATGTCATCGGGGAGTGGCGATCCGTCACCAATGTAGTTTTAACTCATTCATTACAATGTGCCACCAGCACATTGTAATGTATGAGGAGTAAAATCCCCATATACTGCCATACTGTAGTATGACAGTATATGATAGGATCTTACAGACAACCTAGGGTTAATGTACCCTAGGGAGTCTGAAATATAGTAAAAAAAATTTTAAAAAAAGTTTTAAAAAATCCCCTAAAAACTCAAATCACCCCCCTTTCCTGATATAAATAAACAGTAAAAATCATAAACACCTAAGGTATCGCCACGTCCGAAAATGCCCGATCAAAATATGATAACGGTTTTTCAATGCGTTTAACCCCGTAACGGAAAATCGCGAACAAAGACGCCCAAAATAAAAAATACTATAAAAAGTGATCAAAAGGTTGCACAGTCCTAAATATGATAACATTGTAAACGTCATCAAAATCCGCAAAAAACTACACTATCCACAGCTCCATACACTAAAGTATAAAAAAGTTAAAAGTGGCAGAAGATGGCATAATCCCCCAAAAAATTTTTGTACTGAAGGTTTTAATTTTTTAAAATGTATGAAAACATTATAAAATCTATATATATTTGTTATCTCCATAATCGTACTGACCAAAAGAATAAAGTAGACATGTCATTTGGGGCGTACAGGGAAATCCGCAAAATCCAAGCCCACAAGAATACGGCACAAATGCGTTTTTTTTACCAATTTCACTGCATTTGGAATTTTTTTCCCACTTCCCAGTACATGGCATGGAATATTAAATACCACCATTTTGAAGTTTAATTTGTACAGCTCTGTACATGGAAAAATAAAAAAGTTACAGATTTTTGAAGGTGGGGAGTGAAAAATGAAAACGCAAAAACGAAAAAGAGCTACGGCCTAAAGGGGTTAAACCAACAACCCAAAGAGAACAGAAAACTACTTTCACTTTTTTCCTGGGTTATCTGCAATAAAAAAAATTGGGATTCCCATTTAAGATTTTAAAGTTGTCAAACTTTTACTGCTCCATGCACATGTATGACAAGCGCACAACAGATACTCCGCACTCCGGATATTGAACTCAACATCGGATTTGATTAAAATTACATTAAAATTGCAACACGTTTTGGTTCAGAACTTGAACCTTCTTTAGGCAATATAAGTCTCAATTCATATGTATAAGAAAGATCAGAAATACGTGATTGTCGGTATTTAGGATTACATCCGGTTCATCTGGTTCCCGGAGACCGGTAACTTAGAGATAACAGTCCAAATAAATAGATTCTTCTGAATTATATAAAATCAATTATTGGTATAAGGTTAAAACATACATAGACTTGACTCCATCCAATCCATGATATAATGTTTTAGTTTAACTGAGATGTATGACAACTTCCGGTACAAGGTAACAGTGGGACATCTAAACCATACTTAAAAGGTATAATATTAGAGTAAAGTGAAATAAAACTTACAAGATATCATAATAAAATGCATGTTTTAAATACACAATACATTTTATTCTCAGGTTTAGAAGGCCAATTCCTATAAGCTACATCTTTCCCATACATCCATCCTACCACTAACAGAAAAGCTGCTGTCAGTCAATTCCCTGCCCTGCGGAAGCCTGGAGGAACCAAAAAGGTATCAACTATCCGGCCACCCCGTATCAGCCCGCGGAAACTACTCCTCGCATTAAGCTTGTGCGGAATAGGCAATCTCCAATGGAGAGAATTAACAGCAACTGGATCTACTGCCGATGTAAGTATTAGAACCATTTCATATGCTTACTAGATAGATTCAATAGCCTCATTTAGGCCAAAGAAGCCTTTTTGGTTCCTCCAGGCTTCCGTAGGGTAGGGCAAACTCCCAGCGTTTGCCCTACGTAGGGTAGGTGCATATCCCACCTGGCCCCCAGGTTTTTGACAAGTTTTTAAAGGTGCCTTACGTATTGGGGGAGGCCAAGTTTGGTATCATTGGATAGATTTTTGAAAAATATCTGTCACTTACAGTATATATTTAATTTGTCAATCAGATGTGTATTTCATAAGACATTCCACCACCCAACCTTTTTGTTGAACTCTGTATAACTGCAGAAAGAGAAGGGAGGTTGATGTTATATTTATGCGATTTGTAACTACAGCATACTTTTCAGAATACATTGTGCAAACAATCAATGAATGCAAGCATCAAGGAATGAGCATTTTAAAATCACAAATATAGGATATTGGCATAGTCAGGCAAAATTTAATATCACATTTGCAGTCATTTGGTCATTTTATCCATTGTGAATGTGTAATTTTTTTCAGTTAAATATATTTTCCAAAAAAAAAAAAAAACTTGGATTGATATATGGGGTTTTATATTGTCACAGGTGCTCCTGCGACTCACGACCCGGTTTAACAATTATTTTCTTTTATTGTGCAGACTTTTAGGGATGCAATGGTACCAAATATGTGGGAGGGGTGTGTGTATTTGTGTTATTTATACATTATTAGGTTTTTCTATGGGAATTTGGGGCCCTATGGACTTTTTTTAATTAGATTTTTTTATTTTCATTAAAAATGTTTTTCACTTTTTTTTTTTTTTACTTAATTTTACTTTGTATAGACACTGCACTGCAATGCTAATGTATTGTAATGAAGTGTAAAGTGTGCATGCAGACACATGTACAGACAGTTTAGGGTCTGACTGGAGGAGACATCAGGCAGCCCCGGGGGAACTTGGAAGACCGATCAGATGCCCCCAGGATTACGGGGGTCCGATCCACAGAGATTGTAAGGGGGTAACCCCTGTGATCAGGGTTATTTCCGATCGTGGGTGTTACAGCAGGGTGTCAGCTGTGTAATGTTAAAGCTTGTTAAACATCTGGGATCAGAGTTTATCCAACTGTGAGTAATAGCCGAGTCTGGGCTGTGATAACGCAGTCTAGTGCTGGCACTAGTAGGACCTGATGTCCTGAAATCATCTTCTGATGCGTAGAAAGGCATCACGTCAAAGTATGTAACCCTAATGACCGCCGTAACAACCTAATAGGGTGGTCATTAAGGGGTTAAAAATATTGGACAATACAGTAGAGAGGGAGTTTAGCAGGATCACAACGTCCTTCTTCATTCCTAGGTGTTGTGATTGCAATCATTGATCATGACATAGCCATCTCTATTACCAATACCAGGATCTATCTCCTAGTAACATTCCTGTGGATAAATAGTTTGATTCCCCAATACATTGTTTTGTATTAGCAAGACATCCTGGTATTGTTTGAACCAATTATCTGTAGGTTATACTCCTGGCCATCATGGTCTTATGATGTCCAAGAATTTGTGACAGCATGTGCGCTGTGTGCCAGGTCGATTGTGCCTGATGATTACCATAAAGGCACCTCCACCCATTTCATCCTCCAAAACAGTATGGATTCCATGCTTTGATATCCATGAATTGTCTCTGACCAGGAAGTGTAATTTGTATCTAAATTCTAGAGAGAATTCTGTGGACATGTGGGTATCTTTCTGTCCTTCTACTCTGCATTCCATCCAGAGACAAATGAACAGAATCTTAATCAAACCCTAGAGCAATTTCTAAGGCGCAATGTTTAAGATGCTCAAGTAAATTGTAAACGTTTCTATCCACTTGTGGAGTTTGCTTTAAACAACAGAATACATTTTTCCACTAAGGTTTTCGACCATTCTTTTGTTATGGGTTAAATTCAAAATTCTCATCCAGTAGAGACCTGTGCTGGGAGTTCTCAGGGGTAATGGTGTTCCAAATGCTGCTGCACACGGTTTCGATTAGTGATAAAACCTTGTATTGGAGGTGTTGTTTGTGCTAGCCAATCACACATGGGTGTGGAATACAAGGGGTAAGACTATAAATCCAAACTGAGATTCATGAATGATGGGCTAACATATTCAGATTTAATTTGCTAGTGTAGACTTAAGAGCTATTTACTGCACACAACCACATCATACTTCACCTGCAACAGTTTATAAAATGAAAGCTGAATGGTTGCCATAAGCAGCTGGAACAGTTTTGCTCTCAGACACTTCTGACAAATTTGCATAGAAAGTGGCCCACATCATGGCAAGAACAGTCTGTGCCATGTGCAGTTTATCTGCGCAGTGCGCAGAGGGCGCCGGATTAAGGATTTGTGGTGCTCCCTGCACTGCTCCGACAGAGTGCAACAACTTTTTTTGGGTGCACCTTCTTCAACACACTTCTGTCAGACTCTGTATGTTAAAGGTGGCGCACAGTCTGACTGAGAACCAGAACTCCCTCTTCATTGCAGACATTTGTGTTGCATCGGGTACCGCGCAGCTGCCACACAAAGGGGTTGAGACACTGGTGGCATGGTCACTTCTTAAAGCAGTTTGCACATGAAAGGATGTAAATTTGGGCCAGTGTGTTTTGAACACTGTATACATGCACATTTTCCATATTTTCTACAGGGCCTTTAAAATATTTACCCTTTGACAATAAAGGCACTTAACAAAGAGAAATATAACATAGTAATTTATTCTTAAATACAGATATGTAAACCATTACAAAGTTCATAAAAATACTCTCTTCTGCTACAGTAGTAAAACATGTTCATCCGTAAATGTTGTATAATTAAATCTGATATCATCACTGTGAAGCCTTTATGGCACTGTATTGGTGTTCTAGATTCTTAGTTAATATAAACACATGTTAATCTTATCCTTCTGAGGCAATAGTAATGAGGAGATTTAAGTTCCCTATTTAACAGAATTAAGTTATAAAAACACAAAAAGCTTTTATATACAAAAACAACTCTACAGACTAATAGGATGTCTTCATAAAATAAGGTAAAGATAAAGACTTGTACAATCAAACTGTATTCATCATGCAAATAGGATTCATAACTTATAAAATAATCAAAAGAAACACAACACATGCAAGAACGCACTGTAGATCAGGTTGGCCAATAACAACCTATAAAAAGCACCCTTGGCATTACCTTACATCAGTTACCATTTCCAAGGATTAGCAGAAGCAGATAAACCATTAGATTGCTCTAGATAGGTGCCTATATTACATAGCTATACTGTATATTGGTAACAGTATGGAACACAAAGATAAAGTATATTTCATTATGAGGGCAAATTTAATAATTTATTGTATATTATTTAGATGAGAAAGCATTCTGGTGAAATTTGTAACATACTGCTTAAGACAAATTCCTGCTGCCCGATATATAAATAGAGTTCATAATAGAGGGTGCATACAAAGAAACATAAAAAGTTAATTCTCTATATACAATAGAAGTCTGATAAAGTAATAACATTAATATGGAATAACCCAGATAACTAAGTAATCTCTTATCTCTCAGTGTATATAAGACTAAGATATATAAGACTAATTAAAAATATACAGTTATAATAATTAAAAGCTTAGAAAAAGCACTAAGCAAACTCCCTATCATAAATATAATTTCAGGTTTCATTAAAGACATAATGCACACTGAAATATTTGGTACAGGTGTTTGTTGTCAATACATGAATGAATGAAACAAAAACTTACAGAATCGATGAAACCTTAAACTCTACCACCAGGATCAAGGAATGTAAACCAAACACACTTAAAGGGAAGCTGTCATCAGAAACTAGCCTAATAAACCACTAATAGTATGCAGTCAAGCAGATGAACACCTTCCAGATCATATTTCTTTCATGACCCAGTGTGGTGGCATTATCTAGAAAATCAACTTTTAAATTAGATGTTTAACATAAGAGTCAAGTTCTCACAGACTTCATACACCTCCTCCCATGTGATTGACATTATACATCAGACTTTAGGAGATCTGATCAATGATGTCCCTGGACGCAGGACTATCAATTACAGTGAAGGGGCACTATAAAGCAAGAAAAGCCTGATTTCAGTGTTAAACTCTCCGCCTCCCTGACTTCATAAAACCAATTTACATTTCACTTCAAAGTTGATTTTCTGGATGATTCCATCACACTGGACCATAAAAGAAACATCATCTAGAAGCTGCTCAGCTGCTTGACAACATACTGTTGGTGGTTTATGAGGCCAATTTCTGTTCCCTTTAAATGTGTCCCCTGTGACAGGATCTGTTCTTCTTGTAGCTTATGTGCTCATTTGTACAAAAAAGGGTTTAAAAATAATGCAAATGGGTTTGAGGGGCTCCAGGTTCCATAGATGTTAATTGAAAGTGGAGCCCCCCAGGCTCATTTACATATTTTTTTTATCAAAGGCTATAAGAAGCTTAAAGAACAGCAGATCCTCTCAAGGGGGGCAGACACTAGCATGTATGTGTGTTTGGTTTACAATCTATAATCCTGGTGGCAGATGTCCTTTAAAAAGAAAAAACTGAAAATAAATGCTGGCTAAGATAGTTTAATTTTTCCTGATGTAGGTAGAGTCACGTAATTAGATTCTTAAAAGAGGCTTTCCATCCCCATCGGCCTATAGTTTATTGGTGGGTATGACACCCATCTCCCCATCGATGCACCATTATACACGTTGGTCAGAGCTGGAAGAAAACAGCCAGTGCAATGTATCAGCTGTCTGGCCACATTTCAGACGTATCTCACATTCACTTCTAGGATTATATTTAAGAATTTTTCCAAATGTACACAATAATAATAGTAATAATATTGTTATTAGTAGCCTGCAATTTCAACTCCACTTAAAGATATAGTTGTATACAAACTAAGTAATATTACATGTATGTTTGCATCTCTCAGATATTAATGTACCGTATAATAAACTCAATAATAACAAAAAATTAATAAGAAAAACTGTCATATTATCACATTACTGCATTGGAAGACATTATTTGTCATAGTGGATTTTATAGCATACATAAAATATTATATAATGATACCACTGGCTTCAATCACAGTATCAACTACGGTATATACCTAGAACTAACCTACATAAATGCATCATTTCCAAAAGTTTCCACAGGCTTCAGCGCAATCTAAACTGATCAGAACTGGGTCACACAAGTATGTTGATGGTTTCTAACAAGTAATACAATTGTATATTCACAGGTTATACTAAGTCCATTGTTTTATAAGTAATACTTTGATAAAAACTGTCTATTTGTTTTTACAGTGCTTTTGGAAAATAAAAGCTGTGAATACCTGTAATATATATCATAGCTAATAATTAGAACAATTGGAAGACATGTTTATATGTTTGTATAAATAAGAAATAACACTTTATCCGTTAAATTACTTGTATTCTGAGGTTTCCTCCAATTTAGGTTCCCTCTCTACTTGACAACAGAAGAAGAAAGCTGGCAATTCTAATAACTAATTTTCATGGAGTAGCAGCACAGGGGCATTAAAAATCAGCTGCAACTTCATGTATATTATTTGTTAAGTTTTTTGCATCAGTTATTGGGAGTCAATTAACAGATGTGATTTCTCCAGAAATATAAAATGGATATAGATAAAAATGGAAGTAAAATGGAAAAATTTGCATCTCTTCAGTGTGTTCAACCACACTTGGCCCAACATTTGGCTCCATTTTTCTCTAAGATATATTACAAAGATTCTTTAAACAATTCTACAATTATGGTAAGTGTAGACAATAATTGCCTAATCTAGCAGGATACTGAATACATTCAAAAATTAAAGAAAGGCTTAACTTATACATGGTATAAGTCAAAAACTTATACATGGTATTCTGGCTAGTTCATGTCCTGAAAGTGAGGTATAAGATTAAAGGAAACCTACCATTTGATTTCATGCATTATGAACCAAACATACATTGAAAATGATGTAGCTACACTGATGCAGAAACATATCTTGTTTAATCCCTGTGCTGATTATGATAGTGAAGCACTGTCATTTCTGGGCTCACTGTACCAGAGAATGATGCAATCACCGTTCTTCCTGCCAGGAAGAATAATTAATTGCTTCACCATCACCCAGCTGCTGGGTATGAGTGATCCAGCTCAGGTTGATTAGTCCTGTCTTAGCTGTTCAAAAAGCTTGTGTGTAACGTGGATCCACCTTTCACAAGGCCCTGGATTTTATAATAGTTTTTTCAGCAAAACCACTCGTCTCAGGGATTAAACAAGATATGTTTCTGCATCAGTTTAGCTACAGCAATCTCAAGGTATGTTTCCTTCATAATGCATGAAATCAAATGGTAGATTTTCTTTAAAGGATCAGAAAATCCCTTCGTCCTGGAAAAGGCCATTGTAAAATACATTGTATAAATAAAGCACTTTGTTTCATAAATACTCTTAGACCCTGCTGAATCATGATCAACAAAAAAAAAAGAATGATGCATACACAGTAGTCTTGTTAAAGGACATCAATCATCAGAATGACTGACCTGCCCATTACTGACCTGCCAGTTTTTAAATTCTGTGCTGGGTGGTTTTCTTCTGTCATCAGGTCTCTATAACAAATTCTATCATCGCTACCATCCAAGCCTTTACCCAAGTTCATTCATACGTTAATCATTCTATAATCATATTTTCTTAAACTATGCAAATGAGTTGGGCACATGGAGAGAGAAAGTGATGTCACCCCTTTTCCCTCTCCTCCCCCTGCTCATGTCTGTGTGTAATGTATAGTAAAGCATTGCTAGGGTCTGTGCTTTATCTGCTGACATGCTCTCTCCTCCTATACACATCTGTGAGACACAGACATCAGCTACACAAATAGTTTCTAGGAGTAGCAGCATGTCAGGATGTTACAACTGCTATAGGATGCAGCCATGTGTATAGGAGTATCTCATACATACGAGCTGCAGCGGTGTGGCCTCCAGCAACAGGAGTGTCACATCATTATACATGCTGTCAGTCATGTGTATAGGAGTATCTCATACACACACAGATGGCTGCAGGGGGCGTGGCTGCCAGAACCAGGGAGTACATAGAGGAGCCAGCACGAGGAGTGTCACATCATTATACAGGCTTTCAGTCATGTGTATAAGAGTATCTCATACACACACCGGCTGCAGGGGGCGTGGCTGCCAGAACCAGTAAGTAAATAGAGAAGCCAGCACCAGGAGTGTCACATCATTATACAGGCTTTCAGTAAAGCACTAGGGGGTGTGCTGTGCTTCCCACTCATGAATAAGCTGGAATGCCGAATATGATAATGACTTATTGGACCCATCTCAGGTCATTTGCATACCACTTTAGGACCTGATTGTATAATTTCACAGGCATCTAGATGGACAATGTAAGGATAGGGGCAATGCTTTCTAATGGCAGTTTATGAAAGTATATTTAGTTTTGGGTGGTTAATTTGCCTGACAGGTTCTCTTTAATATATTCACACCCTCAACTCATTGACTATAGCTTGGCCCTGCCCGCCAGTCTCGCAGACAGAAAAGCTGCATAACTAACCAAAACCGACAGATCAGTAGCAAACTGTACTTTACCAAAAGTCATTTCTTCCAAAAAAATTGAACTGTATAACAAAGAACTGCTCCTTGCAAGTGATGTTTTAAATATAATGGCTGTAATGTACAAATCAATTACCTATCAGATCAATAAAGTTGTGTTGTATCCTTTAGACAGCAATTTAGACAGCATTCAGAATAGTTCCCCTGGCACATGAAACACTATCAATAGTAAATGACTAAGTGGCCATAGACTTCAATGAGACTACTTCATGTGCAGGCTGTTGAGTGGCCAGAGTGGCAGTGGGCAATATCGTGTATATGCATTGTACATGAGCTGTTAAAGAGGCGTTCTAGGAACTGTTGTTCTTTGTACTGCAGTTTAGCCCTATTGAATCCAATTGCAATACAACACAATGTGAGCAGTGTTAAGAGGGTCAGGTTATTTGATTACAGCAAATTTGTGATATTTATTATCCATAATATAGATCATTACTATGAGAATGGTCATGATCTGAAACCAGGGACTGCCTCTGATCTGCTGATTTTGGCTCTCAATGATGTCATAACAAAAACTAGAATTTTGCTTTATTGTCTGTTTTATGTAGTGGCAGGCAATCTGTGTGAATAAAACTCCTGGGTTCATCCACTTCAACTAAGAGCTGAACTCCCACAGAACTGATATGGATCTATTCTATGCATAGGTCATCAATATCACTAACCTGGAAAAGCCCTTTAAAAAACTTGAAAATAATAAGAACCAGTACAGTAGGTTTACATGCAATTACAAATTTAGAAAAAAAAGGTTACATTTTCATAACCCGTAACATATAGTGCAGGGATGGCAAACCTTTTAGACACCAAGTGCCCAAACTACAACAAAGTGCCAATGTGGTAATTTAATCAGTAACTTATTACGCCCTGCTCTGTTACAGGTTTAAATTGTAAAGGCACTTGAGGACACCAATAGAGTAGAAAATAGGAGAAGAAGTTTGGATTATCGTTATAGTTTCCTTCTATGGTCTTGGGCTGCCTGGGACTGCAAAAGGCATTATGTCCTGCCTGGTGAACTCTGTGCCATAGATTCTCCACCACTGATATAGGTTATATATACCCTCTAATTTTGCCTGGTTTTTCCTAAATGTAAAATGCAATTCAAGTCTTCAATATTGGTATATAGCCAAGAGAATTTTCTTTTGTACAACAGCAGGAAATCTATAATTTAATAAAAAGCTAAATAAAATATTGATTCTCCTACTGTACATCTTAAAAAAGCAAGGTAGAACAAAAATTTTAATCAAAGTGTGAAATTAACCTGAAAATATTCTGGTGTGACTGCCTGGTCCCTGTTGCTAAAATTAATACTGTTATAAGTGTAATCTGTGTGCAGTATATAAAGGAATGATAATAATTAGTATTATTATCTAAATTGGCCCTGGAATAGATACCTATACTCCAATTTTGCCCATGTGGTATTGGTGGTGTAGGAGTTGTGTAACGGTATTACTTTATTGAGGTTTTATTGATATTATTAAAAGTTATGTTTTAGTATCCGCTTTTATAATTCTACCTATCCTTCAAATTCAAAAAACCTGGTGCCAATGAACTGGAGGCTTTCAGGTGGTTATGATATGTTTGCAAACCATTAGGAAATATCTTTTTATGCATCATTAGTATAATGTATCACTTTAGAGAAGGATCTCTAATGTGTGGGAAAAGATGTATCCTCATGTATTAGTTGAAGGCTTTAGAAAAAAAAAATAACTTTAGTTATTGCACTGGTTAACATGGGCTAAGGTTATAATATTACTGTAACTAGACATGTCATAATGTCTCTGGATTGCTTTACTATAGTCCGAGGCTGCAATGATCAGCTGTAAAGTGTCTAATGAAGTTTTATTGATAATCCTTGGTCCAATCACAGCAAAAAAAATTTTAACTACAATTGTCACTGGGGCAAAAGAATAAGATAAAATATACAGTTTTGACTTACATACAAATCAAACTTAAGAACATACCTATGGAGCCATCTTGTACGTAACCCACTCTCACAGCTCTCGGCACCAGAAGGAGGGCGCATAAGAAGACGGAGGCATGCATAATTAATGATGGGAAGGGAACAGAAAGTGGCCAGTAACAGGGGTAGCACTGTAGGCTCATTTGAATAAATCGATTTTTGGGTAAACTATAGGTTGATGTCCCTAACCAAAGTATGTGCTGTAATCAGTATTGTGGTAGAACTGTATTGTAGTAGTGCTACATCTATACAGATGTAGCAAAATTTAACTTCATACGGTAAATTGACAGTTATAGCTAACATTCACTTAAAGGTGTATTCCAGCAATAAGCATAGTTCATATACAAATGGGTCCTCAAAATATAATCTAATATGTAATTAGTTTTTAAAATTAGTAATTAAAATTTTGCTCCCCTTAGCAAAAAAAAATGCTGTTGACATGCACTATAGTAAAGAATTAAAATGCTACTGGCCCTTTAATCAGCGCATTGATTTTGTTCTGAACCTGCCTGGGCAGGTCATGTGATCATTACTAAGTCTAGCTGTGGTCTGTTGGTTGCAGTGCATCCAATATAGCCAATGTTGTGGTGAGACACATCTAAGCGAGGTAATGTGCAGTGAGGCCAGTTACACATCATTACTATGGTAACACAGCAGGACAGTCTGTTAAATCATCACTAGAAGCAGAGCATAAGACGAAGGAGGGTTACCGAGAACTAAAGGATCATGGTAATTTCCACTGGCAGGCATCTTGGTAATAACTCCACCTACTTTAGAAAGCCCATAACATTTTGTGAACCATAAAATCAAACTATTTAATCTCCTTTTTGTGACTAATGACATTGAGGTTTGTTATATTACTTTATTGTTTGTATCAGATGTTCATATTCCCGGAATACCCCTTTATTGTTTTGTATTAATTGTAACGGATTTTGTTTAGTGATACCATATAACAGCTTTACAACTTTGTCTAAGCAAGGATGTACATAATATTTGCTATTGTGCATGCTTCATATATGTGAAGGCGTTTTTGTAATTTCTTCTATTGAAGCCATTAACCACTTAAGGACATAGCCCTACTGAACTGTGTAAGGTGTTATTTTTGCAAGATGAGATAATTTCATTGCTACCATTTTGGTGACTGTACAACTTTTTGATCAATTTTCATAAAAAATTTTATGTGATGCAAAATGACAAAAGAAAGTTGATTGGTACATTTGGGGCTATTTTCTGCTACGGGGTTCACCATAACATTTTTAAATTTTGATAGGTATCATTGGTCCCAAAATCACTGACATAACATGTTTACGATTTTATCATTTGTTTATTTATATCAGTTCGTAGAAAGGGGTGATTTTAACTTTTTATCAATTTTTTAAAATTTTCTTTTACTTTTTTCCTAAATTTTATACTGTGCTTTTTAGACCGCCTAGAGTACTTGAACCCTAGGTGGTTTAATTGATCCCAATATATACTTCAATACTACTGTTTTGCAGTATATAGGGATTTCTTACTGATCTATAACAGCGTGCCACCAGTGGTGCCCTGTTTATATGCTTGCTGCTGAACCATGACATTCTGGCAAGGGTGTGGCAAGGGGTTAAAGCACATGCTTATGTCCCCCAATCATTAATTATAATGTATTTTGCTAAGCAATGAAAAAGAGTTAAAGGGGTATTCTCGTCTCGGCATTTACATTCAGTTTCATTAATCTTCCATATATAAACATTTCTTCAATTGGATGTTATTAAAAAAAAATGTTTCTGTGTGAAGATAATTTCCCATAAACATAGCCATGTTGTCCCTTAGAAACAAGATGGCTTCCTCGGTTACGACCACGTCACATTTAGGCAGCAGTGGCCAGACATGCGCTATTGAGCCCTGCCTGACCACCTGGCTTCAGCGATCATCACTACAGGATGGCTGTGGGACAAGTAGTAATTCTCAGATATTTCATATACAAAAACTTTTTGTTTATTTGTGCAATCCCTTCAGCAGAGGTGGCCGTATATCTCGTTTCTAAGGCACCATATAACTACATTTATGGAAAATTATCTTCACACAGGAACATTTTTTTTAATAACATCTAATTGAAGAAATGTTTATTAATGGCAGATTAATCAAACTGAATGTGAATGCCCAGATGAGAATACCCCTTTAATGAACAAGTATGGAAGAAATGGGGTGCCCAGTAATTTTGAAGAAAGATAGTGACTTTTTTTTAAACAAAAGTTAACCATGAGCCTCAAGGTTTTATTCTTCCCCCATCATCATAGCATGAATCTATAAAAAAAATATTTTAAAGAGATCTTAATGCTGCTTCTAGATTTTTAAGCATCATAAATTTTATTAGATATGTAGTTAACGTGTTAAGAACACTTGCTATTATGGAACAGTGGGAAAAAAATAACTGTATGGAATTAACACCATCACCTACCAATATGCATTGAGACGATATTACATATACGGTGATGTATCTGCAATTTATACTGAACTGAGATCTCTTTATTAGACAGGCTGTCAATAAGTTGATCACTGAGTAGTATATGGGTATAGAATTAAAATGTAACTTTTTTTATTGGCTTTCTTAAAAAAAATTTAAGGTGCACATGGAAATTAAAAAAAAAAAAAAACACTGTTGGGCCTGACAAATAGATAAGAATACGAAAAACACGAATTAGTGGGGTGTAAGACTTACACCTCAATTTCACACTTCTCCACCTATTTTAACATATATCTAATAAAAGTTATTTTTTTATTTTTCTTTATACTCTCTTTTTCCCTCATTTTCAGTGAACTAAATAGATAAGTATACTCAAGTTTTGTCCTTAGTACATAGCCAGAACTTTTGAGTGTTTCTTGTACTTTCCACGATGCTGCCAGCAGAGGGAGCTACAGTATTGGAAAATCTATGATGGGAGCTCAGCTGATTGCTATTAGATAAGGAGTATATTTAGCAATGATATTGCAAAAATAACCAACAGAACCATTGCCCTTGTAGGCCCCGGCGGCACAATACTATCCACTAGTGAGTATACTTGTCTACCTATGTATATGTAAGGCACACCAGTATTTTTACACTCTGTTTGGACACCGTTTCATGTGTATCTAGTATTTTTCAAGGAATGCAAATAAAGGTTACGTTTTAATACCATACGCCACACTTTATCATCTTATTTTACTAGTGCAATACTAAACACTTTGTTATTGAGTAATTTTGTTAAGCCCACTATAAGGTACGACTAGAGAGATACTATCATCACGTCGTCCCTTTGGTTTTTTTTTACAGACAATTTGGCTAAAAAAGAACCACAATTTATTCTACATATTTTATGGAGTTGTATATAGGATTGTATGCATAAACTTTCAATACTGAAGCAAATATTAAACAGGGCTATATGGAAAAACGTTTAAATAATGAGACTAAAAATTACTGATAAAAATGTACGTTTAGAATAACTAAGGTTCGAAGCCATTAACTAGACTTGATATTCAGGTCGGTCCATAAATATTTGGACACTGACAATTTGTTTTTTACATATTTACGGTAACATGCAAGGTAAACCCCTTCACAACACCCAACCACATGAACATCACTCACCAAGATGCAGATGTATCAATAGCCAAATCTAACGTAAAGAGAAGACTGCATGAAAGTAAATAACCCAAAACATAAAGCCAAAGCCACCCAGCAGTTTATTCAAGCAAATATGTGAAATATTCTGTAATATCTGCACCTGTAATATCCGCGGTCAGTGCTGGCCCTGACTGCGGATGTTAACCTTTTAAATGCCTCGGCAACTTCACGTGGGTGCCATCATCTTGGATTGGATCGCCGCCCCCCGTGATGTCATCGGGAGGGGTTGCCTCCCGGTTGCCTCGACCTGTTGCCTTGACCCAAGGCTGTCTGGTTTTAACCTATTCATTAGAATGTGCGATTTGTACATTGTAATGAATGAGGAGGAAAATCCCCATATATTGCCATACTGTAGTATGGCAGTATATGGTAGGAACACTCAGACAACATAGGGCTAAAATACCCTAGTATGTCTGAAAAATAGTTTAAAAAAAAAATAAAGGAAAAGAAAATTATATTAAAAAAAATTTCAAATCGCCCCCCATTTCCATAAAAGTCATAAAATATAAACAGTAAAAATCCTGAACATGTTGGGTATTGCCGCGTCCCAAAATGTCTAAACTATCAAAATATAAATATTTTTTTTTCACAGTCACAGTAAATGGAGTTGAAAATACTACTTTTATGCCAATTTGAAAAATATAAAAAAGTGATCAAAAGGCTGTATAGTCCTAAAAGTGGTAGCACTGAAAATGTCAACAACAGTTGCAAAAAATTACACCACACACAGCTCCGTACACCGAAGTATGAAAAAGTTATCAGTGCTAAGATGGCAAAATATATATATTGTTTTTTTGTACAGGAGGTTTTAATTTTTATAAATGTATGACAACATTATAAAATCTGTACAAATTCGGTATCCCTATGATCTCACTGTCCCAAAGAATGAAGTAGACATGTCATTTGGGGCACACAGTAAAGGTAAAAGCCACGCCTACAAGAATACTGTGCAAATGCGTTTTTTCACCATTTTCCCGCTTACAAGTACATGGCATGGAATATTAAATACAGTCACTATGAAGTGTGATTTGCTACGCAGAAAATAAGCCCTCCTACAGCTCTTTACATGGGAAAATAAAAAAGTTATAGATTTTTGATGATGGGAAGTAAAAAATTGAAACGCAAAAATGAAAAAGAGCCTGGTAGTTAAGGGGTTTAAATGGAGGAAACACAGTGGGGCTTATTTACTAAGGGTCCGCGGACCGCTCTATTGTTGTATATTCTGACTATTTCCATTTTGAGCCGCATTTAGCAGGGGTTTGTGGCGCACGCTATCGTATTTTGGCGCATTGATGCCGGCTTTAATGCAACATAAATCAGGGGGCATGCCGAAGCACTTACATACACCGGGAAGGAGAAGGTGAACTCCGCCGGACCGGAGTGGGGAGCAACATATGCAGGATATCCAGTGCAAGCTCGGAGTGAATCGCAGCACAATCCTTGATCGTCGGTCAATCCGGATCGGGGATCGCAACATGGACAGGTAAGTAAATGTGCCCCAGTGTCTGGTAATGTCCATGAGTTCAAGACTTCAGGCAGTTATTGAAAACTAAGGGTTTTCAACCAAATATCAGAAGTTAACATTTTATTTTCAATTATTTAATTTGTCCAAATATGATTGAGACCCTGAAATGAAGTCACTGTATTTTAAAAATGCTTTCGTTTATCACATTTTTTGCAATTATTTTGTTCAACCCACTGAATTAAAGCTGAAAATCTTAACTTCAACTGCATCTTGTTTTGTTCAAAATTCTTCTGGTAATGTACAGAACCAAAAATAGAAAAATGTCTCTGTCCAAATATTCATGGACCCGACTAAATAGGCTCAATACAAGAAATAAAACACACTTGAGTAAGATACTAATTGGTTGCTAACATTTATAATACTGGTCTTGAAGTTCTTGAGATGACATGAAGTTCATAAGTAGTATAAAATCACAATGGATAATGAATCAACAATAATGGTTTTTCTTATATATTGGGGCAGATTTACTTACCCGGTCCATTCGCGATCCAGCGGCGCGTTCTCTGCGGTGGATTCGGGTCTTCCGGCGATTCACTAAGGCAGTTCCTCTGACGTCCACCAGGTGTCGCTGCTGCGCTGAAGTCTGTCGAGGTCCGCTGGAGTTCACGATCCTATACTTGGTGAAGGTAAGTGCGTGTGCCGCGACACTTTTTTAAATGCGGCGTTTTCTCCGAATCTGTCTGATTTTCGTCCGGCCACGCCTCCCGATTTCCGCCGCCGATGCGCCCCAATCCAATTGCGTGCGCCAAAAACCCGGGGCAATACAGGGAAAATCGCCACAAATTGGAAATATTCGGGTAACACGTCGGAAAAACGCAAATCGGGCCCTTAGTAAATGACCCCCATTATGTCAAATACCCTAACAGGAAACTCTATAGTAACAGAGGAGGACATCACTTTGAGGACACTTAGCCACAGCAGGAGGGTGAGCAAGGGTCAATGTATGCTTCATTTCAGATGTGTTGCTGATTGAAACTACTAGGCATAACACTTCCAGATTTACAGTAAATTATACATTCATCCTTGGATTAAAAGAGTTTGCAGGCCTTCTTAATTCTGAAAAGCCGTAATATCACTGTGAAATATCTAAAATCTAACCTTCACTAAAATCACTAACCATCACTAAAATCTAACCTTCCATACATTGTCATGAATATAAATTTTTCCTGTATAATAACGGCAGGGTATATGAATGGTCAAATACTGCATTGCCTCAAACCCTTTCATGTACAGGCAGTTACGTACAAGATCGGTTCTGTAGGTTTGTTCTTAAGTTGAATTTGAATATAAGTCGGAACTATATATTTTATAATTGTAACCCCATCCAAAATTTTTTGGTCTATGTGACACCTGTATTTTAAAAATGTTGGATTGTCATAAGAACCAGGATTAACAATAAAGCTTCATTACCGACACCATTAATAACTTTTACAGCTGTTTATTGTAGCCTAGGGCTAAAGTACAGTAAATTACCAACATCCAGAGGTCCGTTTGTAACTAGTGGTCGTATGCAAGTCGGGTGTTCTTAAGTAGGGGACCGCCTGTATATTTAAATTCTGATGTAGCATCTACACATAGCAGGTTTCTTCTCCATTTGTTGGGTTACCATGCCTTGTAAATGCTTTTTAAGAAGATGGAAAAATAAAGATGAATTGAAAATGTTTTATTTGTATCCGGTGAGGGAAGCAAGATTTTTTTGGTCATCAAAACATGAAGTAAAATCCAAATATTTTATTGGTAGACTTTAAAACCACATGAAAAATGTGCAACCAAGTATGCATCACTTTAACACTGCGCAAAATTTGCAGTGTACTGCCCTCACAGTGTTAAAGTGACGCATACTTGGTTGCACATTTTTCATGTGGTTTTAAAGTCTACCAATAAAATGTTTGCATTTTACTTCATGTTTTGATGATTGAGCTTGGTTCATGACACTGGATCTGTTGTCTTTAAGTAGTTACATATTGTTCACCAGTGTTTTACCACACTTATGGTAACATAGTGAGGAAGCACAAGTTTGTTGATGCAATGACAGTGTGGAGGTGGCAGCCACCTAGAAGGGCCACAGAGTGGCACAATGACAGTGTGGAGGTGGCAGCAGCAGGAGGTCAGAAAGTGGCACAATGACAAATTATTTAGGTGGCAGCAACATGGTAGAACACAGAGTGGCACAATGACAGAGTGTGGAGGTGGGTGACAATCCCAGTCCCTGGTAAAGATGGTGGGGGCCGATGAAGCAACTGACATATGTGGCATCAGCATCAGAATAGTGGCTGAGGTAGGTAGTTAGAATCCAGACTAATTTCTCAACATTTGAGGGAGGCGTCATGGCTGATCTAATCTGATGTATAAGGCTTTGGTGAGTTGAAATCCTGGCCGATCCAAGCCCGATTCATCTTGACAAAGGTCAGTCTTTCCACATTACGGGTGGACAAGCGGGTTCTCCTTGGGCTAACGATGGCCCCCGCCGCACTGAACACCCGCTCTGATGCCACACTGCTGGCTGGTTCTACAGAAAACTCCACAAGTCGCAGCCACGCAAGTTTAACTGCCCAGTAGTCCAGGGGATCCTCTACCTGGGGTGATAAAGTACAATCCAAGTAGGCCACCACCTACCCTCCTCACTAGGCGGGTGAAGGAAGTTGCTCATTAAGGACTACAGACTATCACCCCCCCCCCCATAGCAGCCGTGGCAATAGTATGTGAGCGATCACTGCCAGGAATCCCTCGGTCAGACCTTACACAGGATGGACAATGGCGCACATAGACAGCGGCCAACTGTCTTTTCAGTATTTCTCTATAGTATGTTGTTCCTCCCTCTCGGCAGCTGGGAAAAAAGTCACCCATTTTGGACCAGTAGGGAGGGTCCAAGAGGGTGGAGAGCCAAAAGTCATCTCTTTGCCGAATGTTCACTATTCGGATGTCACTAGTTAGGCAAAGCAGCATGCTGCGGGCCATCTGCGCAAGTGACTCTGAGGGACTCCCTGCGTCCATCTCCACTGTATACTGCCTGTATTTGCCTCGTCTTCTACCTCCTCCGGATGCTCCTGCTCCTCCTCTCTTGTCACCCGAGTGGAAAAACCACTGATTTCACCAAACTATGCTTGTGCTCCAATGTCCTCCTCCAGTTCAGCACCCACTGGACTCATGCAGCCATGAGATGTAGTCGCCACTTCTCAAGTACCCTGTCTTTCAGAGGGGTGGAAGACTTGAGGAACCTGTTGACAACCAGATTGAACACGTGCGCCATGCATGATGGAGCAGCACTTACACTTGGTGGTGAAGTAGGAGGCGGACACTGGCGCAGGAGCAGCAGTTTGACAACATGGAGGAGAAAGCAGCGTCTCCTGTTCAAGTTGTTGCTGTGGCTGGGCAGGAAGCACATTCACCCAGTGTACCGTAGAGGACATATACTGGCCCTGACCGTAGTTTCACCTCCACATGTTGTGCCGTGCACCCTGGAAGAAACAGATAAGCTCAAGAACTGGCCCACCTTTTGTTCTACATATTTGTGAAGGGCTGGCACTGCCTTTTTGGAAAAAAAATTTCAGCTTGGAACTCTCCACCTCTGTTTGGCACAAGCCATTAGTTCCCTGAAGAGTGCAGAGTCCACGACTTAGAAAGTGAGGGACTGCAGTACCAACAACTTGGACAGAAGCACAGTCAGTGTGAAGTGGGGCTTGTACCCTGCGGCCATTTGGCTCCCTTCTTTGCACGGCTGCCACCCTGCTGAGTCATGGCCACAGTAGCAACTTTGCTGCCTGACACTGACGATGAATCCCTGGCTTCACCCGGCTCCCAAGTGCGATTGGCTACATCATCATCGATTTGTGTTTCCCTGTATCCTCAACGGTTTCAGTATGCACAGCCTGACTACTTGCAAGTGCAACACAACCTCCCGTGCCACTCTCCACATCTCTACTTTCCCGCCTACTGCACAAAGAAGCGGATGTCTGCCTTACCTCTTCGCTGCCAAGCAGCTGCTGACTGTCCTCAAAGAATTCATCCTTGCTGTATAGAGGCGCTGAGTCCAGACCACCTAGTAAATCTCTGGCTGAGGGAAATGAACAGGACAGAGGCTGGTTGAGGACAGTTGAGCGACACTGACCTGCTCCTGGGCCATGCCAACTAAGTGTTGTATCTGATGAACCCACGGACTCTTGGATGGGGTAGTAAGACGTCATTTGGGAGGAAGTGGATGACCTAGTCAACCAATCGACAACCTTTGGGTTGTTTATCACAACACTGCCACTAGATGACACCAGCAGTTCTGGCCTCACAGAGTCACCCCTGCCGCGACGTCCCCTTACTGTGCTGCGACCTGTGCCTGCTTCACCTGCCACCTCTGTCTGACATACTGGTTAATGAACTGTGTAGATTTGACACAGATGTACTTTATCTACCAAAAAAAGCTATGTGGATTTTACAAATATTTCTTCCGATTCACTTCAGCAACAAAAGAGAACTGCTGTTTGGGGTATACAGATCCCCCAAAACGGACACACTGGGATAGGAGCAGAAATCACTACAGAAACTATGTGGATTTTACACAGATTTCTTCCTATTCACTTCAGCAACAAAAAAGAACTGCTACTTTGGGTATACAGATCCCCCAAAACAGACACCCTGGGATTGGAGCAGAAATCACTACAGCACCTTACAGTACAAGCAGGTAGACGCGGGAGACAGCACATGCAGTGTGAAATGCCGCAATTGGAAATGGCTTCCTGTTTTTATAGGGCTGTGTGATATCACATAAGCCTGCCGGTCACTGAATGGCTTAAAAGTCTGCACATGTGATCGAGGATGTTCCTTTCTTCTTCCCACAGTTCTCTGCCCCATTTAACACGTTGTGCTTGTGCCCATTTTGCTAACAGAGGAGATAAAAAAAAAATAGTTCCCACTAATTACCGTAACCTTTAATTCGCGACAAATCAAATTTTCCCTGAAATTCATACCGAATTCCACTTCGTTCGAACCGATTTGCTCATCTCTACAGAGAATGCATTTTGAATATGTTTATTGATATTCTTGGACAAAGGTGTCCATAGTCTTCAATGCAATAAAAGTGGATCAGTGCTTTTTCACTGCAAAAAGTACCAGCATCACCCTTTCATGACACAGCTACTGTTGACCAATCAGAGTTACGCATGACACTAAAGTACTCGACGCATGAAGTAGATGCTAAAATTTCACCCAGATTTCTTGCAACAAAAAGCAATCGACACAGACTAAAAGCGATCAGGTATATTGCAGTAGAGAATTTCCATCTTGAGATCAGGGGTTGCTTCAAGTTGACACCATATACAAAGGGTAGATCATACACAATTCTTTTCCCTCAATTCTACTAGACCTCCATAAACAACCATTCATCTCGGCCTCCATTAGAACTATCAGAACATGAAGGCACATTTTAGAAAGAGAAATATGTAAGCTGTGCCAGTTTTATAGGTCCACTTCTATGTGGCATATAAGAAAAAAGGTTGTGCACAGAAAAACACAGTAAATGCTCCGCACACAAAAATTGCAATCTCTAAAACTTAGAAAAGAAGTGTGCTACATTGGATCCAAATATCATCATAAATAAATTCATCTTTATTACCAAAAATATCTTGACCACACCACATACGACATCTAAACACAAGTACACATGAAAATAAAGATGAGACGGTGGTGGTAGATCCACCGCCCCAGGCCTGTGAGAGTTAAAAAGGTAAAGTGGCACCCTTGATATATGATGACATTTTGGTACAATAAAGAAGACTCCTAACTGGTAAAGATGGACTTCGAATAATAAATGGTGTATCTTAGGCGTTATGGAAACTACACACCACTATCATTCAACAGTATAAGAAAACACATTTTACATCAGTCTGAAAAGAGGACATGGAGAATTTTATTTCTGTGCAAAAATTGGTTATTATGGTGAAAAAGGCAATGTGATCCATCTCCTAAAAGTCAAAAATATTTCTGAAATTGGAAGGTAAATAGACAGAATGTAGTGTATCTTTATGGATTTAAGTGCACACGGTAGTATTTAAAAGTGAGGAGCTAGATCAAGAAATATGTATAAAGGTATATATACACAATCAGGAGCTACTTGGGAGCGCGTGGTAACAACACTTGTACACCTACCAAGGTAATCATAGATGGTCATACCATCTGGTGTGGCTTGCTGAGCCGTTGTATAACCTTCCTTGTTAGTTCTATCTCATATAAATAATACTAAAGGTGCCCCTCACAGCACATTGTGGGTGAATTGTAAAGCGGCACCATTATGTATAGAGATCTTTCATTACAAGAGGCAAAATAAAAGGATGTCAAATGTCAAGTAGACAACAAGACAGACTGATTTACCATTTTCTCAGCCATAAGTCTAAATCATAACACAAACCCAACATATATAATATCACCGCGTCCGTAACAACATGTAGAATAACAGTAAATAATTATTGAACAAGCACAATGAACGCCGTTAAAAAAACTGTAATAAACCCTCCAAAAATTATGATTTTTACCTATTCAATCCCACAAAAAATGCTATTAAAAAAACAAAAAACAAAAAAAAACGTACTCCAGAATGATACTGGTGCAAAGTATGATATGTACCGCAAAAAACAAGCCATCAACCATCTTCTTAGCCAAAAAAGTAACAATGCTTTGCCACTTGGAAGACAGCAATGCAAAAATGATTTTTCCCACATTAGGGTTTTATTTGTCAAATTTATTAAAACTTATGAAAAAATATTCATGTATTGTATCCTCGTAACCGTACTGACCCATAGAATAAAGAGAACATGATTATTAGGCTATACGGTGAACACCAAAAGTAAAAAATCCAGTACAGAATTGATGCTTTTCTCTTCCTGCCCTCAAAAAAAATATCCTAAATTTTCAACAATAGGGGATACCAACCCCAAAATGGTAATACTGGAAAAAGCATCTCATCCCGCAAAAAAAATGCTGTCACATGGCCCCAATAACGAAAAAGCTAGTATTTTATAGCCTACAAAAGGAGCCAATGAGGAAACTAAAATCCTGGCAGCTGCCAGGTGCTCCTTCCCTTCTGCCCCTCACTGTGTGCCCATAACGTGGGGGGGTCTCTGTACTCGGGAGAAATTGTACAACAGATAGTATGGTGGGTTTTCTCTTTTTATCTTTTGGAAATGTGGAAATTTTAGGGCTAAATGAACGTAAAACTGACACAATTTGACCATTCTAAATTTCACCTCCATTTTGATTCAATTACTATGAAGATCTCAAGGGGTTAACAGTCTTCCCTAAAAGCTGTTTCTGATAGTTTGAGGCTTGCAGATTTGAAAATGGGTTGATATAGGGGGTTTTGATGCTAAATATGTAAAATTTCATTAAAAATTGTATTTATCCCCAAAATAGTCAATTCTGAAAATCTGGAAAAGCGATATTACATTTGTAAGCCGCGTGACTTCAAAATAAATTATCCAGACATTTAAAAAAATTATGAAAATGTAAAGAAGTGGGAAATGTTATTCAGCAACTTATTTGGGCGGTAAATCTATCTGCCTGAAAACGCAATTATTTAAAATTTCGAAAATGGAAAATTTTTAAAAAAATTCATAATTTTTTATTTTTTTTGTAAATAAACACAAAACTTATCAGACAAAATTTACCACCAAAATGAAGTACAACATGTGGGGGAACAAAACAAACTCAGAATCACTTTGATAAGTAACAGTGTTCAAAAGTTATAACCATATAAAGCGATGCAAGTCAGAATCCAAAAAATCGGGCTGAGCCTTAAGCTACAAAATGGCTGCGTCCTTAAGGGGTTAACCTACAAATGTTTTTTTTTTTTTTATGTGTGGGGAAACAGATAGTATTTTGTCGTTTGGAGTCACATGTACTCACTTGTTTAGTCGTATTTTTTAGTATATGCAATATACAAAAAAAGCCAATGTGATATTGGGAAAAAAATAATCTTTATAAAAACACTAGAAAACACATAAAAAAGAATAAGAACAAGTAACCCGCCACTCTGAGATCCAAATGTCAAAAAAGAAACACTAACATAACTAAGACATGTTTTTATATATAATTGAGATAGCCTGGTTATTCGTGATGCACACTATGCAGTTAACCCCTTCCCGCCGCGGCCCTTTTTCGATTTTGCGTTTTCATTTTACACTCCACACATTCAAAAATCTGTAGCTTTTTTATTTTTCCATGTACAGAGCTGTGTGATGGCTTATTTACAAATTACACTTCAAAATGGTGGTATTTAATATTTCATGCCATGTACCGGGAAAAAAATTCCAAATGCAGTGAAATTGGTAAAAAAAACGCATTTGTGCCGTATTCTTGTGGGCTTGGATTTTACGGATTTCACTGTGCACCCCAAATGACATGTCTACTTTATTCTTTGGGTCGGTACGATTACGGGGATACCAAATTTGTATAGGTTTTATAATGTTTTCATACATTTAAAAAAATTAAAACCTCCTGTACAAATTTTTTTGGGGGAATTTTGCCATCTTCTGGGGCTAATAACTTTTTCATACTTTGGTGTATGGAGCTGTGGGTAGTGTCGTTTTTTTGCGGATTTTGATGACGTTTACAATGTTATCATTTTTAGGACTGTACGACCTTTTGATCACTTTTTATAGAATTTAAAAAAATTTTTTAAATGGCAAAAAAGTCCCATTTTCGACTTTGGGCGCGATTTTCCGTTACGGGGTTAAACGGTGAAAAACCGTTATCATATTTTGATAGATCGGGCATTTTCGGCAATACCTAATGTGTTTATGATTTTTACTGTTTATTTATATTTATATCAATTCTAGGGAAAGGGGGGTGATTTTAATTTTTAGGGTTTTTTATTATAATTTTTTTATTTTAACTTTTTTTTTATTTTTATTTTTACTATTTTTCAGACTCCCTAGGGTACTTTAACCCTAGGTTTTCTGATCGATCCTATCATATACTGCCATACTACAGTATGGCAGTATATGGGGATTTTACTACTCATACATTACCATGTGCTGACAGCACATGGTAATGAATGTGTTAACCCGAAGTAGCTTCGGGTCTTCGTGAGCCCCGAAGTTACCATGGCGACGGATCGCCGCTCTCCGATGACGTCACGGGGAGCGACAATCCACGGAAAGATGGCGCATGCGCGCTGCCGTCTTTTTGAAGCCGCCGGCACCTTTGCCGGCGGCGATCAGCAGTAAAACATACGCAATATGCAGCAAAGACTTACCGCGAGCCCTCTCCATGTACCGGGACCCGACATGTGACATACTATTACGTCACATGTCGGTAAGGGGTTAAAAACTATGTACATAATAATACTTAGCATAAATTGGTTAACCTCAGCAAATATTTAGGTCAGGGAGATCCCCTGATGAAGCACGTGTAGCGGGTGATACAAGCGGGGCACCTTATCTTCTCCACTCTTGTGACACGTCATTCGGTAATGTTTTTCTTATCATTTTTTTGGTTTATTTTACATAGATCTTTGCCTAGATTATCCAATTTATGCCAATTATTATTATGTTCAGTGTTTCTAACTGCATCATGTGGATCACTTATAACCAGGCTATTTTAATTATATATAAAAACATGTCTTAGTTCTGCAAATGTTTCTATTTTTATATTTCTTATCCCTTTTTATGGGTTAAGTGTTTTTATGTTATGTGTAATTTCATTTTTTCCAATATCACATCTGCTTTTTGTATATAGTGCATGTAGTTGTTCAGATGTGGGAACAATAGACTTTACTATACCACACCTCTTATATTTGAATATACTGTATATACTATATACTAGTGTTGGCTTATACTTGAGTATATACGGTGCTTGATGTTTCAGTAGACTGTATAAACTTTAGATGTTTTAATCACCTTAATCACTCCCCGTTACTTTTATGTCATTTATATTACACAATATAACCACTTGAACCTGCATGCTTTAAATGGTTAATTTTCAAATGTTTCAAGGGAACCTGTTACTAGTAATGTCATTTTTAGCTGGTGACAGGTCCCATTAGCCTCTGCTTCGAGTTTAAAAAGGCTTAGTCAGCATTCTGAATAATTTCATTCCTTTATAAATGTATGTTAGCCATTACCTGGCTCTCTGCCAGCAACATCCAGTGAGTCCAGGAAGGGTGGGAAGCTCCGATAGCCCGAGTCCTTATCTCCTTGATTCATCCTCCTGACTTTTATCCCTCCCCCTGCCTCTCCTCTGCTCACATCAGCTGGAGATATCAGCAGAATTAAGGAGACTGGGGCTCAGGCCATGAGAGCTGTGGTCTCCATGTGCCCTGCTGAATTTACCAGACCATGCATCTTTGTGGGACTTCTAAATATAGCCAAGTGCCGTTGCCCCAGTAATCAGACTGTTATGGACTATCCTGCTGAAAGGGAATACCTTTAACACCTTAATGATGAGACCTGAAAAGGTTTTAATGATTGGGCATATGAAATTTGTGCCAGCTTAAAGATTGAGTTAAATAACTGGAATACCCATTTAAAAGGCTTGTCCACTTTCGGCAAATAATACCAATATACTTTCTTTATTAATTCCCCAAACTGTTCTAGATCTCTGCTTGCTGTCCTGTCCTGCTATAGAAAGCTTCTACTTTTACTTTCAGAGGATGGAAATCTGTCCATGGTATATGATGGACACGCAGATGCACTAATCATTATAATCATAAAGAGTCGTGTTACAATAACTGCTTGTGCACCTACCTCTCCATCACATCACCGTGGACAGATTTCTACCCTCTGGTAGTAAAAAAAGTGAATTAGTCTTACCGGTAATTCCATTTCCTTAGTCCACCATGACGGCCCACCTGGAGGATGACCCCTTGACCTCTGTAGGGACAGGAAGCAGAGAAGTTAAAAGGCCCCACCCCGGCATCCGTACTCCAGTGTCTACCAAATAACTACACCGGCTTGGATGCAACCCGATTTATTGCCTGTTAATATGCACAAACAATTAAATCAAGCAGGTTTATAAATACATTAAATGACATATCTAGGGTGGGAAAAAATATATGGGCCGTCATGGTGGACTAAGGAAATGGAATTACCGGTAAGACTAATTCACTTTTTCCCTTACGTCCCCATGACGGCCCACCTGGAGATATACCAGATGAATTATTTTTTAGGGAGGGACTACGGCCTGTAGTATCTTTCTCCCAAAGGAAAGGTCCATGTTATTCGGAATGTCCAATCTGTAATGTTTGGCGAAGGTAAGCGAAGACGACCAGGTAGCCGCTTTACATATCTGCTCAATTGTGGCTCCTCTTCTTTCAGCCCAGGAGGTAGCCATCGCTCTTGTGGAATGGGCTTTTATGGTATCTGGGACAGCCATTTTCAGAGCCTCATAAGCCTCTTTGATAACGGTTTTTATCCATCTGGATAAGGACGATTTTGAGGCCTTCTTCCCTTTGTTTTTCCCTTGGAATTGGAGAAGAATATTAGAGTCCTTCCGCCAGCTCTTAGAGACCTCCATGTACCTGAGTACTATTCTTCTTACATCCAGGGAATGCCAGCTGATTTCCTTAGCGGCTCTTGGATTCTGGCAAAATGAAGGTAGGACCACTTCCTGGTTTCGGTGGAAAGCTGTACAAACCTTGGGGACAAAGTTTGGGTCAAGCGTTAAAATGATCCTGTCATCTGAAATTAAACAATAAGGTTCATTTATAGATAGAGCCTGAATCTCGCCAATCCTTCTTGCAGTAGTGATTGCAATTAAGAAGGCAGTTTTCAAGGTAAGGTTTCTAAGGCTTACAGATTCAATTGGTTCAAACTGAGGTCCAGTAAGAAAATTTAGCACTAAGGATAAGTCCCAGGGAGCTACTGAAGGTTTAACTGAGGGCCTGATTCGGACAGTTGCTTTTACAAACCTCTTTATCCATCTATGATCCGCCAGGGATGAATCAAAGAACACACTTAGTGCTGCAATCTGGACTTTAAGGGTACTAGTCTTAAGGCCCATGTCGAACCCAGCTTGCAGGAATTCTAAGATCTGTAAGATATTAGGAGAAGATTGATTGGGAACTGCTGGACCACAGAAAGAAATAAACTTCTTCCATATCTTCAGGTATATAGCTGAGGTAACTGGTTTTCTACTGGATTGTAGAGTAGAGATTACCTTGTCCGAAAGGCCTTTTGCCCTCAAAAAGCTCCTTTCAGGATCCAGGCCGAGAGCTTGAGATCTTGTGGCCTCGGATGAAAAAGCGGCCCTTGATGGAGGAGATCTTCCTGAATGGGTAGCATTAGAGGTTCTGCTAGAGCCATCTTCTTTAGGAGCGGAAACCAGCTCTTTTTGGGCCAGAAGGGAACAATGAGAATGACCTTGGATTCGTCTCTTTGAATTTTCCGGAGAACTCTCGCAATTATAGGCAGAGGAGGAAAGGCATATGCCAGAGGAGCGTCCCACTTGTGGCTGAATGCATCTAACTTCGAGGTGGTCTCTGAATAACTGAGAGAGTAGAAAAGTTCCGCTTTCGTATTTTCCCTGGTGGCAAACAGATCCACTACAGGTATTCCCCACATCTGGGTTAGAAGCTGGAATACTTTTTGGTTCAGACACCATTCGTTGTGGTCTAGTTTTTTCCTGCTCAGGAAATCTGCCACCTTGTTGTCCTTCCCTCTCAGATGAACTGCCGATAAGGACTTGATGTTCAATTCTGCCCATGAGAATATTTCGCTCGAGAGGTCTGAAAGGTCTGGAGATCTTGTACCCCCTTGATGCTGTAGGTAGGCTATTGTTGTTGAGTTGTCCGACAGGACTTTCACGTGTTGTCCCACCAGAAGATGACTGGCTGTCTTCAGGGTTTCCAGGACTGCTCTCAGTTCTCGATAGTTGGATGACATTCTTTGGATATGAGGAGGCCAACTTTCCTGGAAGAAGGATCCTGCTATATTCGCACCCCAGCCCTTTTGACTTGCATCTGTCTGGACTATAGATAGGGGCCAAGGATGCCATGGAACTCCCCTCTGTAGGTGTGTAGGAATGGTCCACCACATTAAGGACTGTTTGACCGCAGGAGTAATGCTGATGCAGTTGTCCAGATGTAGGGGATCTTTGTCCCATGATTGTAGTATCCAACCTTGCAGGACTCTCGTATGGTTCTGTGCCCACTGGACACACTGGATGCAAGATGTTAACTGCCCCAGGAGCTTCATAGCATCTCTTATCGAGCATCTCTGGCGATGGAGAAAAACGTTGATCTGACCTACCAGGCGTTCTGACTTTTCTCTGGGAAGATAAGATTTCTGGTCCACAGAGTCCAGGAGGGTTCCCAGGAAAAGGATCTGAGTATCCGGATGCAAGGCAGACTTCTCCCAGTTTATAATCCATCCCAGATTCTGTAGCGTTTGGATTGTAAAGTCTCGGTGTAGAATAAGTTCTTCTCGATTTTTCGCTATTATGAGTAAGTCGTCCAGGTATGGAACGACCAGGACTTGATGTGTTCTTAAGAAGGCTACGACCTCTATGATGATTTTTGAAAACACTCTTGGCGCTGATGCTATCCCGAAAGGTAGAGACCTGTATTGGAAGCATAGTTTCTTCCCCTGTGGTGAGACTATTGCAAACCTCAAAAACTTTTGAGACGGAAGGTAGATAGGGACGTGGTAATATGCGTCCTTCAGGTCTATCGTGCACATGTAGGCTCCTGGATGGATCAGTGTTACTGCAGACTTTATTGACTCCATCTTGAACTTCCTGTACAAGAGATGCTGGTTCAAACCTTTGAGGTTGCAAATCATCCTGTGGGATCCATTTGGCTTTTGGATGAGGAACAAGGGGGAGAAGTGACCGTCCTTCCACTTTTCTTCTGGAACAGGTGTAATTACATCCATCTGAATGAGTTTCTGGACTTCCTGAAAAATTAAAACAGTCAACTTTTGAGACCCCAGCCTGGTCAGGATAAACTTTTGGGGAGGAAGAGATGTTAATTCTAGCTTGTACCCTTGCTTTATTATGTCCAGAATCCAAGGGTTGGATGTGATCTGGGACCATCGTGCAAGGAACCCTAGTAACCTTCCTCCCACTCTGGCGTCATTGTCTCCCAAATGAGGTTGAATTACTGGAGCTGAGGAGGAAGCCTCTACCTCTACCTCCTTTCGGATGGCTCCAGCGCCCTTGCTTGCCTTTGCCTCTGTATGAATTTTTTCGATCTCTAAAGTCCTGAAAGGGCTGTTTTCTGGGTGGTTTTTTAACCTCAGGAAACCCCTTCTTTTTGTCCGCCGCCTTCTCCAGAATAGAGTCAAGTTCAGGACCAAACACAAATTCTCCCTCAAATGGAATGCTGCAAAGTTTGGACTTTGACCTGAAATCCCCACACCATTGCCTTAGCCATAGCGCTCTTCTAGTTGCAATGGACAATGCTCCTTCTTTTGCAGAGAACCTGACGGATTCACCAGATGCATCAGCAATAAAGGCAGTAGCCGACTTTAAAGTTGGAAGAGTCTCTAACAGGAGCTCTCTGGGAGTGCCTTCCCTAATGTGATTTTCCAGCTCAGATAGCCAGAAGTACATCGTACGGGCAACCGAGGTAGTGGCTACATTCGCTTTTAGATTAAGCATAGCAGACTCCCAAGCTTTTTTAAGTAAACAATCAGCTTTCCTATCCATAGGATCTTTTAGCTGGATAGAGTCTTCAAAGGGCAGGTCAGTGCGCTTTGTTAATTTTGTTACCTGGACATCAACCTTGGGAGGTGAATTCCAGAATTTAGTATCATTTTCGTCAAATAATAGACGATTCCTGAATTCCTTAGACACAGAAATCCTCTTTTCTGGATCTCTCCATTCTTCCTGAATGAGTTGTTTGAGAGTATCATTAATGGGGAATACCCTCTTTTTCTGGGATCTAAGGATGCCAAACAGCTCATCCTGAATGGATCTAGCTTCTTCCACTTCTTCAATTTTTAGAGTATCACGAATGGCTTTAAGCAATTGGTCTAAGTCGTCAGAGGAAAACAGATATCTGGATTCCATTTTTGAAGCGGATAGAGAAGTGGACGGCTCCAATTCTAGAGAATCCTTAAAGGAGGAATTATCCTCTGAGTCAGGGTCTGATTCTGAGGCACATATTAAGGCCCTTTTGGGTGGGGGCCCAGGGAGGCTAAGTGAGGCTATGGAGGAGGCTACAGAAGAATGGACTTCTTCCTTAATGAAGGCACGTATCTCTTCCCTAAAGCCTGTTCGCTCTTCTTTTAGAAGGTTATCCAAACATTCCTTGCATACTGGTTTTTTATAATTAGAATTAAGCCTTGTATTGCACATGTTGCATTTACGACAGGCTGATTTCTTCCCATCCTTAGAGGGATCTTTGCTCCTCACTTTCTCTTTAGGCTCCTGCCAAGAGATAAGTGACAGCTTAGTATTTACAGGGGATATAACATATATATGAATAGAGCCCCTGCCCCATTAATCTTTAAGACACTCACAAGGCCTGTAGACAGGGGATCTGATACAGAAGATTCCATGGCCAGGCCCTCGCTAGAAAAGATAGATACTTCCATGGGTCCTATAATCATAGGTAAGGGGGGCTTATTCACATACAGCAGTACAATATATGCAGAATCAAGTACATTAACACATCAGCCTAGTGTACAGTACCTTATCGGCGTAGTGGTAGGTGATCTAGACCTCAGAGTCAGAGTGACTACCTGCGACCAAACCTTTTAAATTTTGGCGCCGCCGAGCCCCCAAACGTCACTTCCGGTGCGACTGGAAGTCCTGTAATTCGTGCGCCGCAGCACGTGATCCGGCCTCGGCCAATCAGTGACTCCAATCGTCACTTCCGGTGCGACCGGAAGTTCACCAATGAAGCGTCGGAGCACGTGACCGGAGCCACCACGCGTGCTCCGACTTCCGGGTACCCTGGAACTACGCGGAGTCGGGGGTAGAGCCGGCACAACAGTTCCCCACAGAGCCAGGGAGGACGCGCGATGCGCCGAAGCGAGGTCCGGGAACTGGCAGGGTAAGGGTCAGCCCGTGCCTGCAGACTTGTGCTCCCCCCACTGCCCCCCTGGAGGAGGCCCGTGAGGAGAGATCTATCTCTGCTCCCTGCCCTGTGTAGGGACAGGAAGACACTGGAGTACGGATGCCGGGGTGGGGCCTTTTAACTTCTCTGCTTCCTGTCCCTACAGAGGTCAAGGGGTCATCCTCCAGGTGGGCCGTCATGGGGACGTAAGGGAAATATAAGGTTTCTATAGCAGGACAGCAAGCAGAGTTCTAGAATTGATACAGAACGTATATTGGAACATTATATAACTTTTCCTTAAACAATCCATATCAATTATTTGCTGAAAGGGGACAACCCCTTTATACTTGTAATGTTATAAAATGGTTCTGATGAAAACATGTCTCGTCATGAGGTCCTATTTGCACTCTAGGCGTCAAACAGATCGCTATCCCTTTATAGCTGCTCAGGTAAAACATAGATACTGTCGTATGTGTAATCAAAATCCACACACATTCTCCATGAGAAGAACATGTTAACATCAGATTTCACAATGGGTGTGTAATCTCCCTGTATCTAAAATAAAAGAGTAGGGTATTAAAATAAGCTTTACACATTTGTCATATTAAGTAATGTACAAAGAACAGAAAAAGAAATACCTCATTATAACTTGGTTTGTACGTATCTTTAAAAAGAAGACCCATGAGAACAAGATATGTATATATATATATCACTACAATATATAACAGCTGTCAAGTCCTAGATAAATTGGATGACAAATGATAGTTAAAGGTCAGCAATTCCATTTATTTCTGTGAAAATCTAAATCACAAACAACTAATAAATCCCAATGCGTGTTGCCCTAAATGTGTGGACTCCTCGGGGCATAAAGAAAACTTGGTGCATAATTTAATATGAGGTAAATTGAAAATGAAAGGACATCTACCACCAGGATGAACTATTGTAAACCAAGCACACTGACATACTGCTGTGTTCCCCATCTGGCAGGATCTGCTCTTCTTTAGGCTTTCCATGTCCTTCCTTTTAAGAAGAAAAGGCTTTAAAATTATGCAAATGAAAGTGAAGGGCTCCAGGTTCCATTAACATATATAGAGCTTGGAGCCCCTCAGGCTCATTTGCATAATTTTAAAAGTCTTTTTTCTAAAAGAAGAGCAGATCCTGCCAGAGGGGTGCTTGGTTTACAAGCCTTTATTCTGGTGGTAGATGTCCTTTATGCCCTTGAGGCCCGATGGTCAGGGGTGCCGGAATGTAGAGGTCAATTTTTGATGTTCTGCTATGCACTTCTTTAAATGACAATATCTCTGGAAAAGCTTTACATATGAAAACAATTTTTTTTACTTATTTACTTGTTTTAACTTAGTCTCACATGTCTTGAAAATTATCTTGATACAATATTTTTAATAATTACCGTATATACTCGAGTATAAGCCGAGTCTTTCAGCACAAAATTTGTGTTGAAAAACCCTAACTCTGCTTATACTCGAGTCTATTAAATTAACACTCTACTCACCTTTCCGACGTCTCCCTTCTACTTCTGATGCTCCGGTGCCTCCTGGGGTCCTCCGGGTTCCTACACTTTTCTACGGGTCACGGCGGCTCACAAACAATGACATCGGGAAGCGTCATTCTGTGTGCCGGGGACCTACAAGGGGGAGGGGGGGGGGCGGACGGGTTGGAATGGTGACTGCAGTGTTCATTTTCATTTCTTTACTCCGGGGGGGCTGGCAAGCTTTATACTGGAGGGGAGGAAAGCAGGTTATATACTACAAGGGGCTGGCTGGCTATAGACTAGACCCTCTGCTTATACTCGAGGCAATAATTTTTCCCAGTTTTTTTGTGCTAAAAATTAGGTACTTCGGCTTATACTTGGGTCAGTTTATACTCGAGTATGTACGGTACATATTTAAAATTTGCCAATAATTGACTACAATTTTTCCAATTAAAAGTGTGTTTTAATAAGTAGTAACTTTTACCAAATGATGTTATAAATATGAACAGCATTATTTCATAACCCTTCCCCAGGTTCAGCTACAGATGCAAAGGGTGCATGTACTTCTGCAATAAACAAAAGTTTAAGTGTTTCCTGCAGCTCCTTCTAGAATCTGACTTCTGCTGACCGCCTGGGGGGGAGGGGGGGGGGTCACACATCAAATGCCTATATCTCTGGAAACCTAGAAACAAAATGGATATATATGGATTGTGTATGGATGCTTAACTCCTTACCGACATGTGACGTAATAGTACGTCACATGTCAGGTCCCGGTACATGGAGAGGGCTCGCGGGCCGAGCCCTCTCCATAGCCGGTGAGTCTTTGCTGCATAGCCGGTAAGTCTTTGCTGCATATCCGCAAAAAACTACACCACCCACAGCTCCATACACCAAAGTATGAAAAAGTTATTAGCCCCAGAAGATGGCAAAATTCCCCAAAAAAATTTTGTACAGGAGGTTTTAATTTTTTTAAATGTATTAAAACATTATAAAACCTATACAAATTTGGTATCCCCGTAATCGTACCGACCAAAAGAATAAAGTAGACATGTCATTTGGGGTGCACAGTGAAATCCGTAAAATCCAAGCCCACAAGAATACGGCACAAATGCGTTTTTTTACCAATTTCACTGCATTTGGAATTATTTTCCCGCTTCCCGGTACACGGCATGAAATATTAAATACCACCATTTTGAAGTGTAATTTGTTACGCAGAAAATAAGCCATCACACAGCTCTGTACATGGAAAAATAAAAAAGTTACAGATTTTTGAATGTGGGGAGTGAAAAATGAAAACGCAAAATCGAAAAAGGGCCATGGCGGGAAGGGGTTAATAGTACTGGAGATATCTACTCTTACAACTACAATCGGCAATAAAAAGCTGTAAATAAAAATCAACTTTTTTAGTACATATTTAGAGGGTGGATATCTTTAGCTCTGTGAAACATCCATAAAGGGTAGATTCTCCCGTTTAATTTGACATCAGAATTGTGTTTCTAGATGCCAGGGATCAGGATATATAGCTGTTTTACCTAATTATAAGTGGACAATCACACCATAGAACGGTTTCAAAAGAAAGTAATTTCAACTATTAATAAATCACCACTAGTAACCTCTCAATGATGTAGGAATAGCTAGGTAGCCATATGTCTAGCAGCCACATGTACAGTACATATAGATTAAAAAAAAAAAAGTAAGACAAACGTTAAATTATATGAAGAAAATAACTAGTGGAACCATCACCTTCAAGCCAATTAAGTGGGAAACGATATATTATGCTTATAGAGATACACAAGCAAACAGCTGGACATAGGACTTATATATACCAATTTAATGTAGACACAAACTAATTTACATATACATACAAAAACATAGCAGGGAAAAATAAGTATGGGTATCTGCACAGTTTTTTTTCCAAAACAATGTTAATAAAATAGAAAGAATATATCCACAATTGTAGAGGGAAAATAGACACTGGGCTGCCATTGAATTGCTTGTGCCATATCCATTATCAATGGACAATAGGGAGGCAGCAAGGTGGGGAAGATACATGGTTAATTTTCTCTTCACCTTATATGTCAAATTATACAGCAAATTCTATTAATGGTTATGAGGAGCCAATACATGTAGGATAAAAAAAAATTATATGAGGTGTGGGAATGAGATTTTCTTTGAAATAATTGCTATGACTGACCAATAACAATCTACTGTCATTCATCGCACTCAACAGTTGACAGCCATTATATATTTTTTTATGAGTAGGAATACATATAACTTGTTCGTATAAGTTAAAAGAAAATCTATCATGAAAATATGGCATGATAAACTACAGCCATTTAGTGATAGATCCAGGCACCATGACTTTGGTAATCTAATCTTCTTATATTTGTTATCCATCCTTCCTTCTAAAATCAAATTTTTAAATTATGCTAATGAGTCAGAAGGGCTACCCTTACCCCTCTGTGTTGTAGCTACACAGGCAGTTGGTGTGAAGAAGCACTTCCTTCCCCCCACTGTGTGCTCACTTCTCACTGCTGCTAAAATTACAGAAAGTACATGCCGAGACTGAGAGGGCTAGGGCACAGAGGGCTATGCTAGCCCTTCTGGCTCATTAGCATAATTTATATATTTATTTATTAATTTTAGATAGAAGGAGCCCATTGATAACAAATTTAGGAAGATTACCACGGTCTCAATGCCTGGATATTTGAGTAAGCGTACCTGATTTATCATTGCTTGATTTTTGTGGCAGATTTCCTTTAAGTTTTAAATACTTAAAGGGGTTGTACACTCTCAGCAAATAAATGATACGGTTTGAAAATTGTATAACTTTTCCTCACACAAATATACTTTCTGTATCAATTCCTCATGGTTTTCTATAACTCTGGTTGCTGTCATTCTATAGAAAGCTTAATTGTTTACTTCCAGTGGATAGAAATCTGTCCATGGCTATATGAGGGATAGGGAGGTGTATGAGCCATTAATATCTCACTGCTACTATTAGTCTCTGTGATAATAATGCCTTGTGCACCTGTGTGTCCCTCACAAGACCATGGACAGATTTCAATCCACTGGAAGTAGACATAGAAGCTTTCTATAGCAGGACAGCAAGCAGCGATCTAGAAAACTGTAAGGAATTTTATAATGAATGGCCCAAAATATATAATGATTAATAGTATGTTTACTATGAGCTTCTGCATTTAATAAAGTTAGCTTATGTTATATAGTACCCTTTAACATCTTGGGATCCAAATAATATGGAATTAAGTCTCACAGACTACCATGGTTGTAGTGTAACCTAGTGCTACATCCATAAGGATATTAGATGGTAGTCTACTCACTGTACAACCCATTTAGGAGTAAAAGAGTAGAAGAAATAGAAGAGGAACCTACTTAGAGTATTCTTCATTTACAGGACACAAAGGGGTGGGGGTCATCACATTCTTTTCTATTTTGGGAGAATTGGTGGATTTTAAAATTTTTGTGACCCACCCAGCGAAGTTCTCAAATAATGTGCCGGATTTTTCTTTGGAATACTGATGTTAATACAAAAGTTGAGCTAATTTTTGTGCAACGGTTGCAAAAAGTCACTTGGCCACATTTTTCTGTTGTGCTTAGCACATTCTTTCTAGTGCAAACTGCTTGTATTTAAGAAGTGTCAGCGCCACATATGTGTCGCACACAACTCAACACAAAAGTGTGCACTAAAAGTGGCGTTCCCGTGCACAGTCTGACCATGCACAGTCCGACCATGCACAGTCCAACAGAAAAGTGTTGAAAGCCCTATGTTAAAGGTGCACCAAAAAAAGTTGGTGCACTCTGTCAGAGCAGTGTAGGGGTGCCAGATTCACAATGAAACATAGGGCAGTTTGCATTAATTATGGGCCACCATGTTTTGCGCAAAAGACTTGTATGGAAAAAGAATAGAATAGGTATACTTTCTTGTTTCAAATTTTTCATACACACAAAATTACATTTTATATTTTACATTTGGTAGTTCCCCTTGAAGTACTTAAATTAAGTCAGAAAAATTCCCTAGTAGAAAAACCTGACCAACAACAAAAAAATAGATCTTTAATTTATTATTCAAGAAAAAAATATTATTACTGTCATACAATGTGAAGTGGGTGCAGAAAAAGCATAAAAATAACATTAATATATACGGACATCGGTGTTGTTAAAAACCAGCGCAAAGAATTTTTTTAAATGGCTGCTTTTATTTGGAATGCATGTTGGCCTGCTGTTTACTCTTTAAGCTAGTCTTTGTCAATGTCCCCAGTCAAATGGAAATGTGAAAGAAAAATAACTAAACATTAAAGGGGTATTCCAGTAACATCAAGTTACCACTATCCCCTTGGGGATAACTTGGTGTTACCAGAATAACTCCTTCATGTACTCAAATACTACATCTAAACAAGCTTACAAAATATCAAATATAAAAAGAAAAACCCAAACAAACAAAAAACTGCTTAATGCCATAATATGTGGATTTCCCCAATATGGCCCTGGGAGAAACTGGTATGTGCCCATTAGTGTTGTTTGAACAGAGCAAGAGAATGTGGGAGATTTATCAGAAGTGTCCTAGAACAGAACTGTTCTAGTTGCCCATGGCAGTTAATCAGAGCTCAGCTTTCATCTCCCCACAGCGGTTTATAAAATTAAAGGTGAGCTCTGATTGGTTACCATGGGCAACTAGAATGGTTTTACCTCAGACACTTGTGATAAGTTTCCCCCAATGTCTTCTGCGCCACATGTATCACTTGCTCCTAATATGAGGTATACTGCTATATAATTGGCCCATTCACTCATTTTGGCACTGAAGCAAACACCATTTTCCCATGACGACCACCATAAAAGGAAATCAGCATGGATCAATATAAAAAGTATGTAGTATAATTCCTACCTAAAACAATGCTGGAACAGAACACCAATTACTATACATAAATGTACATAATTCATATTCTCTTTGGTGCTAGACTGTAAAATTGTATTGTAAAAGAAACCTCTGCCAAATTAAAACATTTTAAGGCAGTATTTGTAGGACTTTTGTTCTCATTCACTCAACATACTAGCAATACTTAACAAAACAATTGCAGCTCTCCATAGAAGTATGTTGTGTATTTTCATAGAATTCTCTTAGCAATAAAGATTTGCATAGCATTGTGTATGTTACAAAATTCCAGACGGCAAATATCTGTAAACCAGGATATCCCAGAATTAAAAACAGATCTATCCTGTATATAATGGGATTTTTAAAAAAAAACTTAAATACCAACTTTTAAAACTTTGTAAACATTATTTTCAAATAAAGTGACAAAGTGTGGCAATGATTCCTTGGCCAAAATAGAACATAAGGGAATCTTCCCAACATTTGAAGGATTTTCTATATCCCAGATCTCTGACATGGTGCAACCAGTTCTGAAAAATAAAAAGTTATCAATAATGTTATGGCATTATGAAAATATTTACAAACCCCCTACCACTCCCCAAATAATTAAAACAAACAAACATATGAATGACCTGTAAATGCAACTTACAATTCATCAATTTTGGCAACTACATATAGACCAGTCACCAAGGCTCACTGGTAACAACATGATGCAATTTATTATTTCTTTTTTTGATAAATTTTTTTAAGGTCTTTTCTGGACCAATTTAGCTTGAAAACACATTCCATCTGCAAAGCCAAGGATGATGCTTCCCAGAAAAAATACATAATTGTCTGAAATATCTAGGAAGTCAGTGGGGGAGATTGGCTTGCACTTGATAAATGATAAATGCCCCCCAGTAAGTTTAGCTTAAGGGCAAACTCCTAAATTAACGTAAGCAAATTTGTCAATATGAAAACCAAAATAGATTTTTGGCCACTATATTAAAACAAAAATCAACAAAATCTTAACCTTTTACCCGGACCACCAAACTAATAACTTGTTGAGGTTTTCTTTGTAGTACTCACCTCATTTACATTACAGACATGACCAAGTGCAGAACAGAACCACAGTATAGAAAAACACATCAATGTGGCTACTACTCACAGTGATATCTGAGCTTATCGACTCCCCTCTCTGCACAGAACAGGTCTAGGAAAATCTCTCATCCACCTCAATGAGTTGGCTCCAGTATAATGCTAATAAAAATAAATGTCAGTGCTCATTCCTACCAGTCAGGGGTTCTTCCCGAGACAACCAGGCGCTGTACTCCTATCCAATTGTGAAAAGGGGGATTCCACCTTAAAGGAAATTTCATCAACTCTTTGGATGTTATTCCAATAGTCTGATTCCAATAATCCGGCACCACTTCCGAGGCCAACTCACTCTCATGTTGGTATTCCAAAGTAAGACCTAATAGGAAATCTGGCAAAGATATAGTGCAAAACCTTCGGTTGTACGTATAAGGACAATTTTATTCTGCTCTCTTTTATTCTATGCAGATATATAATTAAGAGTCTACCCTTTTAACCTTGTTTTGTGAGTAAAATAAAAAGTGTCTTTATACCTACACCCGAAGGTTTTGTACTAGATCTTTGCCAGATTTCCTATTAGGTCTCACTTGGGACTATATAAACTATCTTAAGATTGAATAAAAGCATTTCTAAAAGCAAAATGTATCAAAATACATTGTGACCATACATAGAATCTATGTAAATCTAGGTAAAGCTGTTCTAGCTGTCCATGAAAACTAATCAGAGCTCAGCGTTCATTTTAAAAACAGCTGTGAGAAAATGAAAGCTGAGCTCCGATTGGCAACCATGGGCAACCAGAACAGTTTATCTATAAGACACTTCTGATGAATCTCCGCCATGACATTTTCAAATACTCACTTTGTTCTTCTAGTGCACCATGCATCTTCAAGTATAAAATACTGTACACCCATATCCATCAGGGCCTTTTTTACTTCTTTAGCCGATTTACGACTGTACATTGAGTAAACCATTTTTGTTCGTGCTCTGAAAATACATGAATATAAAGGGAACACTATTGAGGCTATATTTAGTAATTCATTTAATATTAAACTTTCTATATATTCTATAAACATTCCAATTTCTTGATCTTTAAACAATATTTTCAAGAAGAGAAAACTGTATTATCTGTATTCAATGTTAAGGGTTCGGTCACATAGGGTGTTTACATTACATTTAGAACTGCATGTGATCCCTAATGATCAACCACTGTTTTGAAAGGAGAGCTTTAGCTTTTTTTATGCCAGTTTATTATATATGTTGTCCTGGTACAGTTAATATAAAATGTATAATTTATGTTGTGTCTTATACATTTTTACTAATTCAGTGTAATTGTATTAATATGTTTAAAAAAAAAATAAAAAAAGGATAATGTATTCACCTTTGTTATCTCATTAGCTTGGTTTATGGATACATAGTTTTATTTGGTTTACTGTTGTGTTAGGGAGTGTAAAATCAAATATCTCAGAGCGCCAAACAATTTTGGCTTAAAATTGCACTGAGCTTCTCACAATGTATTTAACATTTCCTTTTCTGCATATTTTAGTGAATATACAAGTGTGGGGTATGTATGAACTCCTCAAATCTTAAAGTTTTAAGGAAAGTGCATTTTCTTTATACAAGTGCGTATTTTAGTGCAAATTTTGAACTTTCATGTACTTTTAGCATTTTATCACCATTTGTTGTAAAGCTGCATGAAGGTGGTTGTGTGTATTAATTAAAAAGTTATTTCTGTATACATTGACAGAACAGACGCATTTTATTTTATACGTTATATATTTTTAAAACACAAATATAGTATGTTTTTTGTTAAGATTGAGCAGATTAATATAATTTTAACATTTGTGCATAAACCTGCAACTCAATGCGAGTCTTAAGTAAAAATGTACATTTTCAAGCATTTTTGAAAAAAAAATTTGTGTTGCATGATGGTGGTACAAGCGGTCGCCGGGTTGTCTGCTTTCAAAAAATAAACAGGGTTTAGTAGTGACTTTACTTTTTAATGTGTTTAATTGGTATATTCTGAGGGCTGAGAAGGTCTTAAAGGGTTATCCGGGTTTAAATTTTTTTTTATGTCCGGGCTGGGGAGGGCTATTTAAACATAATAAATATGTACTTACCTCCTCTGGTGCTGCCGAAGTCCCGCGCCGCGGCCCGTCTTCTCCGTGCGCCGGTTTCAGTACAAGGGCGCACAGGGAGCTTCCGGCCGGCCGGAAGCTCCCATGCGCACCATCTCCCAGCGCTTACAACGCTGAGAGATAGGGACGGATGGGAGGAGCCGTCCACAACGCGGACCAGAAGCTCCCTGTGTGCGGCTTCCGTGCCCCTGTTTGTTTACAGGGGCACGGATCGAAGTGACCGCGGCGCGGGACATCAGCGGCGCCGGAGGAGGTAAGTCCATGTTTATTATGTTTAACTAGCCCTCCCCAGCCCGGCCATAAAACATTTTTTTAAACCTGGATAACCCCTTTAACATTTGTAGCTGAAAAACAGATTTATTGTTATTTTAGTTTTAATGACTTTGTATTATTTATATGACTAAAATCCCTCAATTCATCCAGAAATATGATGCAAGGACTCCATAAGTGCTGTCTGAACTTCGGTGCTTAAACTTTAATACACTACACAAGCATAGGGGTCCATTTCTGTTGCCCAAATGCTAAGATTGCAATACAAATTTGATGTGAACATTTGAGAAGAAAGCAGAAAAAGACTACAAATGCCTTATCAGAATAAAGCCTTCTATATCATGCTCTTTATATGAACCAGTATGGTTACATCTTCCAGAATATCAACTTTGAAGTGACATGTAAATTGGCTGTAAAGGTCACCTAGGTGGAAAGTTTCTCGCTTGAATCCGGCTATATCAGAAGCCAGCTTTTATCAATGACTTGAGATGTCAATCACAGCACTGGGAGGTTGGAGGTTGGGATACTAGAACTAATTTGCATATCACTTCAAAGTTGATTTTCTGGATGATCCCACTATGCTGGGCAATAATTAAATATGATCTGATGGGTTTTATCTGCTTCATAACTGATAGTATAAGGTTTTTTCTGCATACAGATTGCCTTTAAAAGGTACAGTTATAAAGACAATGATCCATGGTGACACAGTGAAAAAAATATCAGTGATAAACGACAATTTTATTTAGAAAGACTATCTAACAGGCAGACAAATTGCTATTTTTAATACTGTGCGCATTCAAAAAAAAATACACACACAGCCAAATATGATTTTTTTTTTTTTAACTCACCGTAAACCCGCATCTTCATAATGAGGGTGATTCACAATGGGGCGTCCTGTAGATAGTTTAACACTTGCCATTGTAGGCATTGCTCCAGCAAATACTGCATCTGAGAAGAGGAAGAAAATTGCACACATATATTATATTCCATATATTGTTGTACCTTGACAGTTTCGTTACTATTTTACACAACACATGAAGACTGTCTTGTCTTCATTACACAATAAAATCGCAAACTGGGATACAAGACAGGGAACATTAGTATAATTTCCCAACAGAAAAGCAGGAGGGGCTTCAGCATTGGCTTGGTGAATGTGAAGCTACAATTTCATATAAAATCCATCTTTTTCATTCAAACATGTTATAAAAGATATATTTGAAAAAGCAATCCATATAGATGGCAAAATGCACATCGGTATCGCTCTTAATCATACCTGTGTGCTACCTGGCCTGTGTATCTCTAAATAGTATGGATAAGGGAAGTGAGGGGGCTTATGACCAGTGATGTCACTGGTGGGAGGCTTCCTCCACCACTATGTTGTATATTTCAATATGTTTCTACTATAGTTGTGGTGACCATGTTAACCGATTAGTCGCATGCTGAAAACATATAATGTGATCTGTGGCCAATATAATGCAAACTGAGGCCTCACAATTAGCTGTTAAACCCACACAAAAGACCATGTTGAAAGATGAGCCCAAACTAAATTACTGTGTGTGTTAGAAAGCAGATGCAGGATGTCACTGGTGGGAGGCGTCCTACAATACCATGTAGTGAATAAGTATATTTTGTACTGCGATATGTTGCTACTATAGTTGTGTTTATTAAATGGATGTGCTATATATAGGTACGACCATGCTAAGAGTTTATTCACATGCTGAAAACATATAATGTGATCTGAGGCCTTTACAACTTAGCTGTCATACCTACACAAAAACCATGATGTAAGGTAAGCCTAAACTAACTTGGTGTGTGTGTGTTACCAGCAGATGCATAATGGTGTATCGCTGCATGATAGAAATGTATATGGTGTACAAGGATATTCAATACAGATACATTAGATTGTTCTTGTAATTGAGTCCTTTTGGAAATCTAGTTTCTAGTTCCAAAATCCAATAAGCTTCTCGCATGAGTAGTTTCTTATGTATATCCCTGCCTCTGCAGTTGGTTATAAACTTTTGAAGAACTGTAATGGTGAATTGTTGTAAGGATCCTTGGTGTATCCTTGGTGTGTCCTATTTATGTTTGAGAGGTGACATCCGTTGTTTGTTCTTTGATGCATGTTAGATTTCTTATAGTACACTCACATAAGTGGACTACATTGGTCTCATCACAATTGCCATATCTTCTGATGCTATAGGTCTAATTTGTTGCTATTGGCTTTTATGTTCCTTTTTTCTTCATGTATCAACATAGTAGTGGGCAGCAGGATTCCCCACAACAGACACTTCCTTTTTAGGCTGCAAACTACCATCTCTGGAACCAGACCTTTTGAATTAAAGAGAACCTGTCACCCCGAAAAAGGCCCCCCCACAAAAAAAAATGGGCCCCACATAACTCGCTCCCTACCCCCTTTCTGCCCAGCAATTTTTTCTAAAATCTATGATTGGAAAGGTGTTTTAAACAGATCCGACCTCTTACAAAATAAGAGGTCGGATCCTCATATCTGGGGAGCTGCAGTCGGCGTTATTCATAAGGGGGCCGGCCGACACACCCCCAGCACGCCCCCTGTCACCTAGGACCAATAGGAGAAGCCGGCAGCATGTATTGGGAAATCACTGCCGGCTCTCCGCGATGCCGCCGCATCACCGCTGTTCCACTTACAGCGGTGCGGGGCTTATTCACATGGGCGGTCGCACTGCACTGACAGTGGCTGCGACCGCGCCGGGCTTATTGACAGTGCCGGACGAATATATATAACATTCGGCCGGTGCTGTCAATAAGCCCGGGGCGGACACAGCGGCATCACGGAGAGCCGGCAGCGATTATGCAATACATGCTGCTGTCTTCTCCTATTGGTCCTAGGTGACAGGAGGCGTGCTGGGGGTGTGTTGGCCGGCCCCCTTATGAATAACGCCGATTGCAGCTCCCCAGATATGAGGATCCGACCTCTTACAAAATAAGTTTAAAACACCTTTCCAATCATAGATTTTAGAAAAAATTGCTGGGCTCCCTTCTTGGCCACGAAACATTGTCTTAGTTTGTAGTGGTATCGTGAACAAGAAAAGTTATCCTGCTAAGATAGGAACAGTATCTTTAGCTACAAGTTTGTGTCCAATGTGGGACTTGAATTGGGATACTATGACAATGGTCAACAGTAGGGAGGCCTTGTGGTGAGTGGTTTAATATCCAATTTTCTGTGTTAGTGGTGTAATGGGTCTTCTGCAGTAGATTGGGACATTTCCTTGACCTGCCTTATCACTAGATATAGTATCAATTGTGCATTTATGCGGCCAGCTTCGATGCCAGCTTTGACAACCTGGAGCCTCCTTTTAATTATACAGTATTAACCAATTAACCTATCCTTTCACTCTAATATTGCAATTCCCAGCATATATTATCACCACACATACAAAAATGTCACACGAAGGATGTTGGAATCAATTGAATCTTTATGATATATACATATATAAATAACATTTATACACTTGAAAATGGCTCAAATGAGGAGCTGGAATGTTGTATGTATTTCTAAGGGTAAATTAAAGAATATTCTATAACCAAGATAACACTGTAGTACTGCTTCTGTGGAGTTTGGTTGGCTTATTTTGTAATAAAACTTTGGGTCAAGTCTGATAAAGCGTGTACCCGAATAAGGACTGGACCCTTTTCTCACTGAGCTACCCCTGCCCTTTTATATTTTGGATAATATTTAAAGGATATACTCAAGTTCCATTTTGCATTTTAAACCATTTGAATACTTCAGAGTCATAATTCAAAATTCACAGCACTAATTGTATTTCCAGTGCTCTTGACCAGTTACTCAGCCTGTGCCTAGGAAACACAGATTTGTCCACTGCTTAAATCATACCAAATAGTATACTAAATAGGACACCTTTAGGATAGTCTATTTCTGGTCTGGAATAAGTATGGTGTAACTTTTAGAAGAAATTAGACTTGAGAGACCCCTCTGTAGTCACAAATGAAGGCAGAAAAAGAAATAACTTACTTGGTTTCGTACTGAATTTTATCCACTCTAACAGTTCTTCCTGAGCTATGTTGCTGAACTCTCCTTTGATATTCAGCTGACTTTGAATGTTGCTTATACCTTGTATAGACATCAATATTACAATAATGAGAATAAACAGCTGACGATTTAATCTACTGGAGATCCATCCGAAAAGCTACAAATGAGAAATAGGAGAAATAATATATATTTTAGCTAGGAGCCAAACAGAAAGAAGATCACTACATTATCAATCTATATATATATTTTTTTTCAGTAACCAAGACATAACTGGCAATTTTCATTTTCAAAAGTAACTCCGCTTATACTCGAGTCAAGAAAAAAAACAAACTATGTACTCACCTTCTGACCCCCCCCCCCCCCGGCAGCTCCTCTTCAAACGATTGATGCTCCGGTAGGTATCTTCTCTGTGTCTCTGCGCTGGCCGTCGCAGAGATTGTTACATCACCGGCATCAGCACACAGTATGACAAGTAAACAGGTTTTTTTTTGGGGGGGGGGGGGTTGGCAGGCTGCCTCCTACAGGGGGGCAGGCAGGCTGCCTCCTACAGGGGGGCAGGCAGGCTGCCTCCTACAGGGGGGCAGGCAGGCTGCCTCCTACAGGGGGGGGGGCAGGCAGGCTGCCTCCTACAGGGGGGGGGGCAGGCAGGCTGCCTCCTACAGGGGGGCAGGCAGGCTGCATCCTACAGGGGGGCAGGCAGGCTGCATCCTACAGGGGGGCAGGCAGGCTGCATCCTACAGGGGGGCAGGCAGGCTGCATCCTACAGGGGGGCAGGCAGGCTGCATCCTACAGGGGGGCAGGCAGGCTGCATCCTACAGGGGGGCAGGCAGGCTGCATCCTACAGGGGGGCAGGCAGGCTGCATCCTACAGGGGGGCAGGCAGGCTGCATCCTACAGGGGGGCAGGCAGGCTGCATCCTACAGGGGGGCAGGCAGGCTGCATCCTACAGGGGGGCAGGCAGGCTGCATCCTACAGGGGGCCGGCAGGCTACCTACTAAAGGGGGCAGGAAGGCTATATACTACAGGGGGCTGGCAGGCTATATACTACAGCGGGCTTGCTGACTATATACGGGGGAGACTGTGACCAATGCATTTTCCACCCTTGGCTTGAACTTTAGTCAATAGGTTTTCCCAGTATATACGGTACTTGTTGATATGGTATATACAGTTATTGTTTTTGGACCTTAAAGAGGTTATTCAGAAACAGGAACTTGGGGGGAAAGAGGAGGGTGTGAAGGGGGTTGGACATGCTCTCCCTTATATTTAGAAAGGTCGACCAAGGTTGACAAGAGAAGTCTTATTTGTGCAGCCTGATATATATTTATTTATATACCATTTATTAAATCTACCATCAAAATCAGGCATGGATAAATGAGCGACACTTGCTCATAGATCCAGGCAGAGTGACTGTGGTAAACTTCTTATACGTGTGGCCTCCATCCTTCTAAAATAAACTTATTAAATTATGCTAATGAGCCTCAGGGGCACTGGTGGGTGTTTCCATAGCCCCTCAGTACTGCAGCCGCATAGGCTTTTACAATGAGCAGAACATCTCACCCCGCCCCTGCTCTCACCCTTTTCCTTCTGCCTGTGTAATCTAGCAGCAGAAGGAAGTGCAGTGGAGGTGAGACCTGCTCTGCTCATTGCAACAACAAGTGAAAAGACATCACTGAGGGGCTGAGGAAAATTAGCATAATTGTAAAAGTTTATTTTAGAAAAAAAGGAGGACATGAGTAACAGATCTAAGATTACCACAGTCAAAGTGCCTAGATCAGTGGTGGTGGACCTATGGCACGGGTGCCAGAGGCGGCACTCTGAGCCCTTTCTGTGGGCACCTGGCCATCGCCACAGCACACCAACCAGGACTCAAAGAATTTTCCTGCAGTTCCAAGCAACTTAAAAGATGCTGCTTTCAGTGATATTTTAAAGTGATACTTACTTGGGACTGTAGGAAGAGGGCCTAATTATCTTTGTTGGACCTCCTGCTGACCCCATGATTCTCTGTGTATAGAGGGACAATGGAAAGAAGCTACAATCATGCAAATTTTCCCTTCTTTCTACTGTGTTGGTGTCATCAGGAGGCCAATATGATTGAACATTGTTGAAAAACAGGGAGCAATAAGTTACTGCTTTACCTCGCAATAAATGAGGGGGGTGTGGGGTTGCAGTTTGGGCACTCAGTTGCTAAAAGGTTCGCCATCACTGGCCTAGATCTATGAGTAAACGTTCTGGTTTATATTGATGGTGGCTTTTCTTTAAGCTATGTTTGCTCATTTAAAGGAGCCCTGTTCCGCTGCTATAACCATAGCATAGAAGGTTGGAAAAAGACACAGATACATCAATTCCAACCTATAATTTAGGATAAAACTAATCTGCCATAACATCCTGTGGCAGACAATTCCACAGTCTCACTGCACGTACAGTAAAGAATCCCTGTCTATGGTGATGAACGCCTACACATGGTCACATGATGTGGGGTTGGAAATGTCATACCAAGTAGACCAATGATGCTATTTCTTGTATCACATACCCATAGACTAGGAAACTAAACAGAGAAATAAGTTGCTTCTTATGTTGAATTTATTTTAAAAGTATGCATTAATGTTCCCCAGGGTTTGCAGCAGTGTTAAGAGGAGGGAGCATGGCCAACCATGGACAAACTGATTGAACTGTAATTCACATCACTTTCTAGTGTAAATTATAGTAAAACGCTTATTATGATTTAATGTGTGTACACATATTTTCAGCTGAATATTTTCTTCACATTGAAAATCATCTTCATAAAGGGAGATAAGTTTTGAGGATATAAAAAAACAATATCAGAAGGCTGGAGCAGACGGAAGTAATTTGACCAACATTCAGTGTAACATTCTAATGTAATGTAGAATAAACTGTTGCATCCTACTAGGATCATTATATTTAAACTCATCAAGAAAATGTTATCAGTTTCTGTATGTACAAAAAGAGAAAAATTGATTTTTTTTCCACAAAATAATTTGCAAACATTAAAATTAGCAAATCAGCTGTAACAGCTGCCATCCTATGCTAGTGCAGAGAGTACATCAGTAAAAGTGTGAAAGTACATAAAGTTCTTTGCTTCCCCATTTTTTTTAGAACGCCAGTACAGAAATAGGAAACATATGTCGTTTTCTGAAGTCTAGACAGGCGATTGGTTTCTGTTAATTATGATGTTTATACACTAACCATACACAATTTTAGAAAGTTGGTGGAGGCCCTTTATTTTTTTTGCAAAAAAAGATGTGCTGTGCCGACACATGAATTACATAAGATATCTAAAAGGTATAGTAGCAAATTCTTTACAGGTAACAGACCAGGTCTATCTGAGAAAACTAAACCACCCACAGTTCCTTTTGGAACGGTGGCATTGTACAACAAATAGGACTATTTTCATTAACTGCCACAAAGCTATCAAATATAAAGATTTTGTGCCCCAATTCAATGTAACCAGTTTTCCTTAACATCAACAATAATGACAGGACTCACATTGTATTCTAGTACCTATTATTTCCCAGATGAGTAACGCATGAGATCCCTGTAAGCTAGAAAATTAAGATTAAGACTAAGGAAGGTATTTACCAGGGCTTCTGCACCAGGACAATGAAATAATCGCAAATGCTACATTATTGCAAGAACTTGCGATTATTTTACCCTTTCCGACACCTCCATGCCAGCACACAAGGATTGGCATATGATAAATACCTCCCTACAGCTCTATTGTGATGCGCATGTTCCCAATGTGGGTATTTACACTTGTAGACTGTGACTCTGGGGTAGAACCAGCATGCATTTCCAGCCATGGCTTTTAATGGGTTGTATCAGGTCTTTCTGTAGCATGAAAGTCAATGAAGACATGTTATTTGGCGAGCACATTGAAAGCTATAAAATCCTACCCCACAAGAATACGGCAAATGTGTTTTTTTTTCACTATTTTCACTGCACTTAATTTATTCCCGCTTCCCAGACCACAGCATGGTATATTAAATACCATCACTATGAATTGCAATTGGGTGTGTCAGCCTGGGCGGCGGCATAGGCGGGCGGTAAGGCGGACAGCAGCACAGGCCGGCGAGCGAGCGCACAGCAACACGGGTGGGAGACCCAGCGGCGGCATAGGCTGACTGGCGGGCGGCGGCATAGGCTGACTGGCGGGCGGCGGCATAGGCTGACTGGCGGGCGGCGGCATAGGCTGACTGGCGGGCGGCGGCATGGGCTGACTGGCGGGCGGCGGCATAGGCTGACTGGCGGGCGGCGGCATAGGCTGACTGGCGGGCGGCGGCATAGGCTGACTGGCGGGCGGCGGCATAGGCTGACTGGCGGGCGGCGGCATAGGCTGACTGGCGGGCGGCGGCATAGGCTGACTGGCGGGCGGCGGCATAGGCTGACAGGCGGGCGGCGGCATAGGCTGACAGGCGGGCGGCGGCATAGGCTGACAGGCGGGCGGCGGCATAGGCTGACTGGCGGGCGGCGGCATAGGCTGACTGGCGGGCGGCGGCATAGGCTGACTGGCGGGCGGCAGCATAGGCTGACTGGCGGGTGGCAGCATAGGCTGACTGGCGGGTGGCAGCATGGACGTGGGCGAACAATGCCGCCGCCTCGTCCATCAGGTGGCGCGCTGCCTGAGGCAAGATTCTCAACTCGCCTCATGGCAGGTGCGCTCCTGCCTATTATATATTATATATTTTTAAGGTGGGAAGTGTAAAATGAAAATGCAAAAACGAAAAAGGGCCTGGTCGTTCAGGGGTTAAAGAAGCGTACAACAGAACTGCACAAAGGGGTTAAATTTCTCTGGTACAACACAGATTATTGCAAATTTGTTTCATTTTTAAAGTTGAGATTATTAGAATTGACACATGGTTCTAGGTGCTATGGAGCTGTGACTGAAGTGACCATAACCTTTCAGCCTCCTTAGATAACTGGTAATGTGCAATACTTCTGAGCTTATTTTGCATATAGCATAAAGGTGATTTTCTTATAGATAAAAGGGTAATTTCTAACAAAAAAGGAAAGCTAAAGAGGATACTTATAGGCGACAGCAGGAAGTACTTTTAAACTACAAGTTTACCACAATGTTACACTTTATATATGGTTACAGACCAAGGTAAATTATGGAAAAACTTACAATAATTGCTTTTAGAATGCTTATTAGTGAATACAATGATAAAAGCTAATAGGAAAATAATGGGTTTTAGAAAAGTATATGCATAACAGGGAAACAACAAATTTATAAGGGACAGTATTACTAGGATGTGCTTTTCACCATCTGTGAACACAGAATGGACATCAATAAACTGCTATTTGAAGATGAACAAGTTATAAAGGATGAAAAGATATTTCTATTAATACAATAATATACAAGACAATTAATACATCATCATAAAAGACAGCCTTACCGGTCTGGAGCACAGCAGGGATACCATTACACACATATGGGGTGTTAAAAACAACTTCAGTCTCATAATTAATATGGCAAGGACAGCAAATGCTACCAGCTGCAATGCATGGTATACCAACTGTGGGTTAAAAAGACATACAACATTTCTTTTAAAAAAAACAAAAATTAAAAAGTTAAGGTGTCATTAAGTTTTCAACAAACTTCAAAACTTAAACATAAATCCATGTTAAAAGTTTATCTATGTAATATATCTTTGAGAACATGGGTTTCCAAACAGTGGGCCATATGAACATATGGGAGTCACGTGCCACAGTGTGGGAACTCAGGTGCATGGACCATGTCGCTGCTTGCTTGATGCACAAGCAAAGGGGCAGGGCAGAATTATTAAGTGGGACAAAGACGTAGTAACATTATAATTTTTTATATAACATCTAATTGAAGAATTGTATATGTATGGCAGTTTAATGAAACCGAATGGGAATGTCCAGACGAGAACACCCCTTTAATGTCACTTACTGCCCTACTCAGTAATACTGCCCCTCTCCTCTTTATATGGAGCAAAGACATAAAAAAAGGGAATAGTGGACATACAGTGAAGCCAAGTGTAGTTATTAAGTGGAACAGTGGCAAATAAATCGTACGATGCTCAAAATCCCCCCCCCTTCCGATTTGCGTTGCATGAAAGCTGGCACCGACGCGCCAAAATCTGATCGTGTGCGCAAAAATGCCCTAATTGTGGAGCTAATCGGATATCGGCGGAATATCTGACGATAGTGTGGTCCGCGAACTCTTAGTAGATGAGCCCCATTGTGTTCTAAATTTGCAGCTTGCCTGTCCAAGGGTTAAAGAAGTTTGGCAAACCAACTCATTCAGTAAGAATGAGCAATTATGTTTTGTGCACATTTACTGAGCTCTTATTTATATTTTTTAGAAGCAGAAACTATAAGCACTCCAGACAAATTGATGGGAAATGACTTGCAGCTTTAAAAATAAAAGTGTAAACATTTATAAAAGTGCTGTGTAACCAACACACACAAAATGTTCTGGGAATCCAGTTATGTTAATGATTTCCCAGATTTCTCTGTTGAGTTAAAACAATTGTTTACTTTATACTTATACATATTAATAACAGTCATAAGCCAATTCATGGACATGACTCCTACAATACATTCTCTATAATTTCATTAACCAAAAAGAACAACAGACCAAAATATATTGTATGAATAATCCAAATGTGGTTGCATCCCTTTTGTGCTGTCTTTATACTGTGTTATCAGCAGTAATATTAATGCTTTGGTAGATGATTAGATGCTGAAACAGATTAGGTAAATTTTTACCTCTGTAATCATTGGTATTCATTTGCATTGAGCCTATGTGCTACATACTATTTTATACTGCCAAGACATACTATACCTTAATACCTGGCAAATATCCAGGGATTAGACTTTAAAAATACTTTAAAAAGCAATTAAAATACTGTAAATTAGAGTTTGTTTAATGATGCACATAAATTTACCTCTCCATTTGTTGAATGTTCCCAGCTACAACAGAAAAAAAACATCATTATAACACAAAAGTCAAATCTTAATAACTTAATGTTCTAAAGCAAAAGAGGGACACAGAGCTATTTATTGCATATATTGAAGATTAAATGTATAAAGTGTTACCATTAGAGGTGCTAGTTGTCATACACTCATACAAGTTTTGCATAGCTTAAGGTTTTTGTCATGCAGTTATGGGGAAAAAAAAAACCCACTCAATTGGCACATGCAATTATATGACATGTGTTATTTGTCGTGGGCTCATCTGATCGGCAGTTAATAACAAAAATAAATAAATAACTGATCGAGTTTTATAAGTTAGCAATGTTTGTGTATCTCTTTCCCTGTTGTGGTCATATCTCAGATGTCCTGTCAGAGGCATTTCAGTATAGAAGGAAGCATGAAATACTATCAGTTACTGGGTGGAAAAATTATATACACGTGTAATGTCCAACCATCGTTTTTTCTTATGTTAACCGCAGCTTTATTACACAATCATGTGCATATCACAAAGGACCGGTATACCATTGCATTTGGTCTATGTATCATCAATATGTTAGGCCTGCTCAGTCACCAATGACAGTAGAAAACGATTGCAAGATACAAACACACGCAGCAAAAGGACCTGCTCTGAAAAATGCAGCCCAGGCAATTGCCACACACATGGGTTATTGTAATACATGGGGCCCAAAAATATATGTCTGCAAGAATATAGCCAAATTTATGTGTAAATGTATATAGAATATATGTCCATTTACAATAAATATATTGGATTTACAGCAGCACTATTTATCAAGGGGTGAATTTCCTATATTTATTTGGCAGGTTTTTAACATTTAAAAAAATTAATTGCATAGAAACCAATGTTTAGGTTCTTTCTGTTCATTTGTGACTTTACAAATCCAATAGACGTATATACGTCCCCCATAGAAGGCAATGGGCGCACAGTGCCATACAAGAGTGTGGGGAAAAGAAAGGACACATCTGTCATATATCGCTGTGGAGAGGGGGTTGGGGTGAGCAGGGGGTACGGCGGGCATAATGTTGTGTGAATGTAGCCTTAAATAATTTAACATGGTATCCCTGGAGCGCCTGAGGGAGGCCGAGAACAGCTCAGGCCCTACCTAGAAGTATAATAATGCACACCACTCTCAGGTTTAGACGGGTCTCGTACATGGGAGTGGCAGGGAGGAGGAGGGAGGAAGCGCCCCTCAAGCTGCAACGGGCATGCATAATTATGCATATAGAGAGTGCCCAAGCTGTTCTCCACCTCCCTCAAGCACTCCAGGGCTGCAGTTTACAGGCATTTAAAGTCTTTTTCTCTGCAAACAGACCGCTCCTGGACTTCAGCTTTACAGATCCTTGCTCTGCAGTACCACAGCACATGCAAGTAATCTGTGGTCAAAACCACTTAATAGCAGCGCCTGATTTCCAATAAAAAGCAACTAAACAAAAGAGGAGTAATTAATATTTGAATGGAGGTCCCGGTGGCTATAAGGTACTGAGTGGAATACTGACACTGCCAGAGACATTTATTTTGAATCAATATACAAGTATGCCTTAGGAGTTGATATTATTTTGTAATAAATCGTGAGCCACAGATTATTTGAACAAGGAGGCGGTAGTGGGAGTTAGAACCGTGTACATAGGAGGTGCCATGGTGCACTGAGGTAGCTGTAAACGCCATGATATTCTAAATGACAAATAAACTGCTCTTAGCCTTTTAAGCCAAAGAAAAAGAATCAGAAGCAGAAGCGGTGATTTGTGATTTCTGCGAGCTGAACACATTTATTAGAACTTGTGCAGGATGTGCCAATCTTCTCAATGGTCCATTTCTTATGGTTCAGTCAATTACAATGGTCAAGCTGGGAACGGAAGTCAGTCAACTCTTCAGTTTAAAGAAATAATGCATTTTCCATCCCTTAAACTCTTGTTTTTTTTTACAGTTAGAAGACAACATAGGTCTAAAGGAAGAAATGAAGCATACAAACACATATTACAATCTTTATTGTAGAAAGAAGAGATAGGTAATAAAAATGATGCAAGTGCCACATGCAGCTGACCAACTGGCCGTGTGAAGTGACTGAGAACAGAACATCCCGCTGTTCTGTTGTATTTGTTGCTGTGTAGAGTAAGTCCTCAAAACACAATGAGCAGCGGTAGGGCTTAAAACACTTGGAGCTGAATCTGCTCCAGGTATTATTTCCGTCTCAATTGTTATTGCCATGCAGCTAATACAACTACAAAGCTCACAGGACATCAGAGTTAAAAGATAAAATAAGATGCAAAGTTTGTTCACAGGATCAGATAAGACTTGACTTTGACCATGAGGAAAGGAAATAATCAGCACAGAAGGATGATTACTCCAGGCTAGGAGGAAGTAGTTTATTTTAAGATTATTATTATTTTTTTTTATTAAAAAAAAGGAATGGCTCAATCCATTAAAAAAGGTATAGTTCTTAGCAACAACAAACTATATTAAACTACTGTAAACAGAATTTAACGCTGAGGAACAATAACCCCTTACTGAAATGGACATAACCGTACCTTATTGAAAGTAACTTATCCTATATACTCGAGTATAAGCCAAGTTTTTCAGCACAATTTTTGTGCTGAAAATAAACTCAGTACGCACTATACCGAGGACATCACAGATGTTGCGGTCCTGGCACCGTCCTGAAGAAAAAAGAGGCGCTGCAGACGGAGCTGTAGCGAACATGAAGATGGAAACGGAGCTGCTCGGGCAGTCGGAGTACAAAGGTTTTTTTTATTCTTTACGGGCTGGCAGGCTATTTACTGCAGGGTGCTGCTGGCAGGCTATTTACTGCAGGGTGCTGCTGGCAGGCTATTTACTGCAGGGTGCTGCTGGCAGGCTATTTACTGCAGGGTGCTGCTGGCAGGCTATTTACTGCAGGGTGCTGCTGGCAGGCTATTTACTGCAGGGTGCTGCTGGAAGGCTATATACTGCAGGGTGCTGCTGGCAGGCTATATACTGCAGGGTGCTGCTGGCAGGCTATATACTGCAGGGGGCTGGCAGGCACTGTAGGGGGCTGGCAGGCTATATACTGCAGGGGGCTGGCAGGCTATATACTGCAGGGGGCTGCTGGCAGGCTATATACTGCAGGGTGCTGCTGGCAGGCTATATACTGCAGGGTGCTGCTGGCAGGCTATTTACTGCAGGGTGCTGCTGGCAGGCTATATACTGCAGGGTGCTGCTGGAAGGCTATATACTGCAGGGTGCTGCTGGCAGGCTATATACTGCAGGGGGCTGGCAGGCACTGTAGGGGGCTGGCAGGCTATATACTGCAGGGGGCTGGCAGGCTGTATATAACAGAGGGCTGGTAGGCTATATATAACAGAGGGCTGGCAGGCTATATACATCAATGACATTTCAGTCACACCTCAGGTGACTAAATAACTGATCAGTGACCCCTCTACCTGTTCTGTGTATTTATTTGGCAGACCCCATTTTTAAATATTACTGTAGCTTTTCTGTATTAGTGCATCAGAGATGGAATGTCCACACATGTTACAGAGCTCTAAAGCGACTTTATCATCTATGAATTGCTCTGTCCAGGCAAACTGTCCGTAGCTTATGTCTTTCTGTTCAGAGCAGTTTTACAGTTCCAAATATAATAGGCAAGAGATTTTATTCTGCAGAAGAAACTTATGATAGTAAAGATGAATTTTTTATTTCATCTTCATCTTATGAGTCAGATGAACCCCCTGCACGAAGCAGAAGAGTTGCTAGTCCTGTGCAAGCTAGCCCAAGTGATGATATGTCGATACGCCCTCAAATTCCCAATTTCACCGCTTCACCTGTGATAGGCACACAAACATCAGAATTTTCTTTTTAAAAAGATATTTTTTAGATCTATTTTTCACAGATGAATAAACTTGATGGTCCAGTAGACTAACCTGTATTCAAGTAAACTTCTTATAAACAACCCTGAATCACACAATGCAAAAGCGCAAAACTAAATCATTTTCTTCTTTAACCCTTCTTGAAAATGTAAAATTTGGGACTAATGGGGCATTTTCAAAACACAGCAACAATTTATGTGGTGCTCAATAAGAATATCAACTCTTATTAGTAAATACATTAAATGTTGCAATACTAAATACTTACCCATCACAGTGTTCCAATGATGACAACTACTGTATGGTGTATGAGCAGCGTCAGAGTTGTCGATCACCTCCTAGGAGATTTTCCCCGTCGGTTCATGCCATGTCTATTCCACTGACGGGGCACTAACCAGTGGAGGCAATCTCGGTACATGGGAGTTGCAGGGGCAGGGTTGTTTGGAAAGGACTAATCTGAGACACAGTAACCATTATTTTCTGACTACTTTAGAAAAGCTGACACTGACTCTTATTTTATAGTTTCATAGTTTCTACGGTTGAAAAAAAAGACACTTGTCCATCAAGTTCAACCAAGGAAGGGAAGGGATTGGATGAGGAAGGGATTTAGGGGAAACAATTCTATATAACATAACCGTCAATGTTATTTAGGTGTAAAAAGGCATCTAGACCCTTCTTGAAGCTCTCCGCTGTCCCTGCTGTGACCAGCGCCTGAGGCAGGCTATTCCACAGATTGACCGTTCTCATAGTAAAAAAGCCCTGTCGCCTCCGGTGATTAAACCTTGATTTCTCCAAACGGAGAGAGTGCCCCCTCGTCTTTTGATTTGATCTAATCTGAAACAACTTACCACCATATTTTTTGTATGGACCATTCATATATTTAAATAAATTAATCATGTCCCCTCGTAGTCGTCTCTTTTCCAGACTAAATAAATCTAGTTGTTTTAATCTTTCTTCATAACTGAGACCCTCCATACCCCTTATCATTTTTGTGGCTCTACGTTGAACCCTCTCCAGCTCCAGGGCATCCTTTTTATGGACCGGTGCCCAGAACTGGACAGCATATTCCAGGTGTGGCCGAACCAGTGCCTTGTATAGTGGTAATATTACATCCCTATCACGAGAGTCCATACCACTTTTGATACATGACAAGATCCTACTGGCTTTAGAGGCAGCTGATTGACATTGCATGCTGTTATTCAATTTATGATCTACTAGTACCCCCAGGTCCTTCTCAACAAGGGACTCTCCCAGATTTACTCCCCCAAGGACATATTTTGCCTTTGGATTATTGGCCCCCAGGTGCATAACCTTACATTTATCCACATTAAACCTCATTTGCCAAGTGGATGACCAAACATTCAGTTTGTCCAAGTCACCCTGCAGCCTATGAACATCCTCCATAGACTGTATTACACTACACAGTTTGGTGTCATCTGCAAAAATAGACACAGTGCTATTAATTCCTACCTCTATATCATTAATAAATATATTAAATAGTAGTGGGCCAAGCACAGAACCCTGGGGTACACCACTCATAACTGGTGACCATTCCGAGTAGGAATCATTGACCACAACTCTCTGGATACGATCCTTCAGCCAGTTTTCAGTCCAATTGCAAATGATTTCTGCCAAACCAATAGCCCTAATTTTACCCATCAGGCGTCTATGAGGGACAGTGTCAAATGCCTTTGCAAAGTCCAAGAACACAATATCCACAGCTGCTCCTCCATCCAGACACCTGCTCACCTCTTCATAGAAGCAGATAAGGTTATAATCTGGTTTATGTTGAAAACACTCATTGTGCATATATCACTGGTTTTCCGAGTTACAGCATTTACCACCTATGGTTTCCTGCTTGGACACAGGGAAAGGAGAGAAAATGGTATTTAATGTGATTACTAATAAAAGTTGATATTTAAATTGAGTACCACATATACTGTTGCTGTATTTATATAAACTAGTATTGGTATCTCCTTTTGGTCTAATGGGGTATTTATGGCAAAAAGTGTAATTTTTACTTGCCACTGTTAATACATTTTAAGTTAACTTGTGCAGTCAAAATGCTCATTATACTTATACATGATTAAATCCTTTAGGATTGTATACTTATACATGATTAAATCTTCTAGTTTCTGAAATGGGGTCAATTGTTGAGGTTTTACAACGTTACATCTGGGTCTCTGCTAACATGTCATGCACCCAAAAACTGTCTAAGCAACTTCTGCTCTCCAAAAGCCCAACTGTGCTGCATTCCGTGTGTGCCCTACTGTGTGCCCATACAGAGGTTTACAAGTGGGGTGTTTTGTAATAGGGAGAAATTCTGTAACACAATTACATAATGCATTTCCTCCTTTGAGCTCCTCTTTGGGACTAAAGGGACATTTTATGACCAAAAAATGTAATTCTTCATTTTTACTGGCCAAGGTTAATAAATTCTATGAAAAATGTGTGGGTCAAAATTCTCACTTTACCCTTTAATTATATCCTTGAGTGGTCTAGTTTCCAAAAAATGGTATCACTTATTGAGGTTTCTGATATTATGGTACCAAAGGGGCTTTGCAAGTGCATAACAAAAATGAATGCCTTAACCCCTTAAGGACGCAGGGTTTTTTCGCTCATTTCCACCTTCAAAAATCCATAACTTTTTCATTTTTACGTGTACAGACCTGTGTGAGGGCTTATTTTGTGCGTAACAAATTTTACTTTCCTGTAATGTTATTTATTTTAACATGCCGTGTACTGCGAAGCTGAAAATAAATTCCAAATGTGGAAAAATTGAAAAAAACGTCACGTTCTTGTGGGCTCAGTTTTTACGACTTTTACTAGGCACTCAAAATAACACCTCAGCTTTATTCTTTGGTTCGGTGCGATCGCGGTGATACCAAATTTATACAGGTTTTATTGTGTTTTAATACATTTTCAAAAATTAAACGAATGTGTACAAAAAAGAAAAATCTTCTGAAGCGAGTAACTGTTTCATACTTTGGCGCACGGAGTTGTGTGAGGTGTAATTTTTTGCAAAATGAGCCGACGTTTGCATTCCTACCATTTTGAGGTCTGTGCAACATTTTGATAATTTTTTATGTGATGTAAAAATGTGTAAAAGTCGCATTTCGGACATTTGGGCGCCATTTCCCGTCTCGGAGGTCACCGCCGACAGTTTTTATATTTTGATAGATCGGGCATTTTGGGGCGCGGCGATAGCTAATGTGTCTGTGATTTTTACAGTTTATTATGTCTTATATCAGTTCTAGCGAAAGGGGGGTGATTTGAATTTTTAATATTTTATTAATTTTTTTATTTTTTAAACTTTTTTAAAACTTTTTTTTCACTAATTCTTAGACCATCTAGGGTATATTAACCTTCTGTATTGCAATGTATGGCATTTTAGCAGCTCATTCATTACAATGAGCCACTGGCTCATTGTAATGAATCTGCAGAAGCCATTAAGCCTCGGGTCAAACGAAGACTCGAGGCTACCATGGCAGCCGATCGCCGCCCCTCCCCGACTATGTTCGGGGGCGCGGCGATCGGAATAAAGATTGCGGCGCCCACGCGCCGCCGCCTTTTAAATGCCGCGGGCGACATTTCCGGCGGCAATCAAAGTGTTAATAGCCGCGATCGGTTATTAGCGGTGGGGGTTTGCTGCAATATGCAACAACCCCCACCTTTGTATGAAGAGGACTCAGCCGTGAGCCCTCTTCATACATTCCCTATACCTCTGCGCCGTAGAGCTACGGCGCAGAGCATTAAGGGGTTAAAAACTGCCCTCTAAAAGACCAATGGTGCTACTTCCCTTATGTGCCCTGTGTTGAGCCCACAAAGCTATTTATATACACATATGGGGTACTTTAATAATATGCTTACTTAACCAAGGTTTAGGTTATTTATTCCAAAAATTAAAGATAAATGAGATTTGTTAATTAGATGTAAATTTTGTTGTAATCCTGGTTCATAACCCAAAGGATTAAAAACTTTCTAATTGCAGTTGAAAATAGTATTAGGGGTGCAGTTTTTAAAATTGAGCCATTTTTAGAGTGATTTTAATAAATATGCCTTAAAAGGCCTTTTTCGGGATTGAGATAGTTCCTAAAAAATGGGTTTTGAAATTTTCTTTTAAATGTGGAAAATTGCTTTTGGAATTCTAGGCTTTTTCACGTGCTGAAAAAAAAAATCTAAGAATGCTTAAAAAATGATGCCAGCATAAAGCAAAAACAAATGAAATAAAGGATGTGCACCTCTTGAACATGATGCAATAACTATTTTTATTGTGGTAAAGACAGTGTAAACACTATCTTGACCACAATAAAAAAAAAATATTGATTTATATTTAAGTGGTGCACAGCCTTTATTTCATTTATTAATTTTGGGCATGATCTCGATACGGACATCAAGAGACACACCCAGCTTCGAGGTGCTGACCGTTTGTATATATCAATTGATAAATCCAACACATGATAAATGTAAATTAGGCTGGGTTCACATCATGTTACTTGCCATATGTTGTAAGGACACGTAAGGGGCTTATGAGTTTTCCTTACAATGTATGGCACCGACATATCCCACTCTATGCTTATACGGTGGGAAATGTCTGCATTCCACCTTTTTTTTTTTTCTTTGGAGAACAAGGTCCTATACCTTTACCTTTTCTGGTACATGTAAAATTTTTGGTACCCTACATGTGGTGATCCTGATAGAAGTGTATAATATCACCTTTGTTTTCTTAAGTTGATATAACAGATATAGTGGCTGTTTATCTTTAATAACCTCTTTTCGATTACACTAGGCTTTTGCATTTGCACTAAGGGTTTGACGTTTGACTATTTACAATATGGTGATGTCACCTATATACAGTTAGGGCCAGAAATATTTGGACAGTGACACAATTTTCGCGAGTTGGGCTCTGCATGCCACCACATTGGATTTGAAGTGAAACCTCTACAACAGAATTCAAGTGCAGATTGTAACGTTTAATTTTAAGGGTTGAACAAAAATATCTGATAGAAAATGTAGGAATTGTACACATTTCTTTACAAACACTCCACATTTTAGGAGCTCAAAAGTAATTGGACAAATAAACATAACCCAAACAAAATATTTTTATTTTCAATATTTTGTTGCAAATCCTTTGGAGGCAATCAATGCCTTAAGTCTGGAACCCATGGACATCACCAAACGCTGGGTTTACTCCTACTTAATGCTTTGCCAGGCCTTTACAGCCGCAGCGTTCAGGTCTTGCTTGTTTGTGGGTCTTTCCGTCTTAGGTCTGGATTTGAGCAAGTGAAATGCATGCTCAATTGTGTTAAGATCTGGTGATTGACTTGGCCATTGCAGAATGTTCCACTTTTTTGCACTCATGAACTCCTAGGTAGCTTTGGCTGTATGCTTGGGGTCATTGTCCATCTGTACTATGAATCGCCGTCCGATCAACTTTGCAGCATTTAGCTGAATCTGGGCTGAAAGTATATCCCGGTACACTTCAGAATTCATCCGGCTACACTTGTCTGCTGTTATGTCATCAATAAACACAAGTGACCCAGTGGCATTGAAAGCCATGCATGCCCATGCCATCACGTTGCCTCCACCATGTTTTACAGAGGATGTGCTGTGCCTTGGATCATTTGCAGTTCCCTTTCTTCTCCAAACTTTTTTCTTCCTATCATTCTGGTACAGGTTGATCTTTGTCTCATCTGTCCATAGAATACTTTTCCAGAACCGAGCTGGCTTCTTGAGGTGTTTTTTGGCAAATTTAACTCTGGCCTGTCTATTTTTGGAATTGATGAATGGTTTGCATCTAGATGTGAACCCTTTGTATTTACTTTCATGGAGTCTTCTCTTTACACAGATACACCTACTTCACTGAGAGTGTTCTGGACTTGTTGATGTTGTGAACGGGTTCTTCTTCACCAAAGAAAGTATGCGGCGATCATCCACCACTGTTGTCATCCGTGGACGCCCAGGCCTTTTTGAGTTCCCAAGCTCACCAGTCAATTCCTTTTTTCTCAGAATGTACCTGACTGTTGATTTTGCTACTCCAAGCATGTCTGCTATCTCTCTGATGGATTTTTTCTTTTTTTTTCAGCCTCAGGATGTTCTGCTTCACCTCAATTGAGAGTTCCTTTGACCGTATGTTGTCTGGTCACAGCAACAGCTTCCAAATTCAAAACCACACACCTGGAATCAACCCCAGACCTTTTAACTACTTCATTGATTACAGGTTAATGAGGGAGACGCCTTCAGAGTTAATTGCAGCCCTTAGAGTCCATTGTCCAATTACTTTTGGTCCCTTGAAAAAGAGGAGGCTGTGCATTACAGAGCTAGGATTCCTATACCCTTTCTCCGATTTGGATGTGGAAACTCTCATATTGCAGCTGGGATTGTGCACTTTCAGCCCATATTATATATATAATTGTATTTCTGAACATGTTTTTGTAAACAGCTAAAATAACAAAACTTGTGTGACTGTCGAAATATTTCTGGCCCTAACTGTATATATCCAAATCTACATATTGCCTTCTCCTCAGTGTTCCATTACTGTTGATCAACATTATAGTGGTTCGATGTTAGCTGTAAGTTATTGTATGCACAGGCCTGTGTACTTCATTTCTTTACACAGCAGTACGCAGGTTAGTTAAGTGCTGCATGCACAAGAGTTCGGTAATGATTATATTTTTATACATTCTGATGGGGAATTGGGAAATGCGTAATGCAGTACTCTTTAACTTTGTCTTATATAGACTTAGATCACCTATTGCACATGTGTGATGCAACTATGGGATAAGGACCCTGTTGCACAGCATGGTTTTGGATAGGCCCCAAGGGCAACGAGTGGAAGACTGCTTAAAACTTGTGATGGACATTTTGAGTTGATGATGCAGTTCGGACTGTAACGCCCCAGCCGTATTTCATGAAGTTGTCAACAACATTTCAGGGATCTGCTCTATACTTGTGTGGTAGTCTATCTTGACGACATTCTGGTATTCTCCGCAGACTTTACATCCCACCAGTTCTACGTACGGCAAATTCTTGGATGACTTCGGGCCAACTGCCTATATGCTAAGCTTGAGAAATGTCAATTTCACCAGCGGGGTCTTCCTTTCCTCTGCTATATTATCTCCGACAGGAGTCTCCAGATGGATCTGGCCAAACAGTCCAGAGGTTCCTGGGCTTTGCAAACTATTACCGGCAGTATACCCTCATTTCTTCACTCGTGTCCCCCATCGTGCCATTCACCAAGAAGGGTGCCAAGCCCTGTCTACGGTCTTCGGCAGCTGATAAAGCCTTCAAGGTTGAAAGCTGCCTTTTCTTCAGCCCCAGTTCTCACTAGGCCTGACACTGAAAAGCCCTTTCATTCGGAAGCTGACGCATCCTCCATAGGTGCTGGGGCGGTGATCACCCAGAAAGGGCCCAAAGGCCAAACTATTACTTGTGGCTTTTTTCCATAGGAGATGGAGAACTTCTGGCCATCAAACTTCTCCTGGAAGAATGGCGATATCTTCTGGAGGGAGCTCACCATCCGGTCTGCTTATATACAGATCATAAAAATCTCCTGTATCTCCAGACAAAGTCTCAACCCTAGCCAAGCCCGTTGGTCACTCTTCTTCTCACCTGATCCACTTGCGTCCTGTGGAGAAGAACATGAAGGCTGATGCCCTTTTATGTGCCTCAGAAGTCATTGGAGAGGAGCCGCCTCCTCGGCATATTATTGCTCCTTAAAGACTAGTTGTTGCTGCTCCTGTGGATCTCTCACAGCTTCCCCCCGGCAAGACGCATGTCCGACCGGCACTGTGACAGAGGATATTGTCTTGGGAACATTGTTCATGTCCGGCTGGGCATCCTGGGGTGAAGCGCTCTGTAGTCCTCATCTCCCGTTTCTACTGGTGGCCTGACCTGGTCAAAGATGTTCGTGATTTTGGGGGTTCCTGCACATCCTGTGCTTTTAAAAGCCACCTTGCCTAAAATCAGCTAGTCTACTATTGCCGTTGCAGACAACAGCTGTCCGTGGTCTCACGTGGCCATGGACTTCAACACGGATCTTCTTTCTTTTTCTGGGAATACTTTCATCTGGGTGGTAACAGGCCACTTCTCCAAGATGTCCCATTTTGTGACTCCACATCTGCCGTCAACTCCTCGTCTTGCCAGCCTGTTCTTCACCAACATCTTCCTGCTACATGGACATCCTGAGCACATCGTCTATGATCAGGGGGTCTTGTTTGTTTCACACTTCTGGCGTTCTCTCTGGAGAACTTCAAGAGAAGTTGGAATTCTCCTCAGCGTACCACCCTCAGTCCAATGGTCAAGTTGAGAGGGTTAAGCAGACTCTCTGATGTTACCTCCGTCATTTTGTTTCTGCCCGACAGGACGATTGGTCCACTCTGTTACCGTGGGCATAATTCCTTAGACTCCCTGTGGCGTCCGACGTTCATGCTGTGGAGGAATTGGTCAGAGATCTTGAGTTCATCTGGAGGAAGATTCATCTCTCCCTACTTCGGCCGTCCACCCGCACCAAAACCCAGGCCGACAAGAGACGCAGGCCTCCTCCAGTCTTCTCTCTGGGTGATAAAGTGCAGCTTTCTTCAAGATATGAGAGGCTGAAGATCCCCAGCAACAAGCTGCCTCCTCACTATCTGGGTCCATTTGAGGTGCTGAAATGTTCCTGATGAAACCTGTCATCAAGAATCGATTCTCCCGGCAAGTACCTCTTCCTGCTCCTGAAGCTGATGTTTCTGGTGTCTTCGAGTTAAAAGAGGTCATTGATATGAAGATAGTCAGAGGGAGACGATTCCATCTTGTCGACTGGAGGGGGTTCGGCCCAGAGGAGAGGTCTTAGGAACTTGAGGAGAACATCCTGGATCGTGCTCTTCTACACCGGTTCCTCCGGTCCAAGAAGAGGGGGGAGGCAAAGGGGGGTACTGTCACAGGTGCTCTTGCGACCTATCTCCCGGGTCGCAGGCGCACCCGTGCTGCTCTGCGCTGTCCCGGGCGAGTCACTCACCGTTAAAGGGCTAGCACGCGGTTAATGGCCATTTTCAGCAATATTATTTAAAGGGAACCTACCACCACGGATCTACCTGTAAAGGTAGATCGGTGTTAGGTGGATCTATAGGACATGAGGATAGCCCTTTTAAGGGCTAATCGTCAGATCCCAGTAATTTCTGAATAACTTTTATTCCCCTAATATGTACATTTTCTAAAGAGGCTACTGGGGTGTGGAGTAGCCGGAGATGAGGCTACACAGCGCGGCTACTCCACGGCCTAGTAGCCTCTTCCATCCTTCTACCCGAAATCTTCGCTATGAGGAGCTTTGGAGCAGTGAACATGCAGGTGCGAGCTTGCGAGTTCTGTGCAGACGGCAGGTATCTCGGACGAGTTTCAGAAAACATATGCATATGAAAGTATCTATACACATATCTACATTGTTGGCTCTGAAAAAATAAAAGACAATCTTTGGCAAAGTGTCCCTTTTTTCACAATCTTGTTGATTACTTTAAAGATCAGTCATTGTGCGATGTATATAAGTAATAACACCATGTTAGGGCTTTCAAACACACATAAAGATTAAATATATTACTTCCACATACAATTTAGAAGACATTGGGCCACATTTACTTACCTGTCTTGAGGCGATCCCCGAAAGTGCATTGTCTGATCGGAATGCACTCTGCCGCAATTCAATAAGATTGTGTATCTTTCGCTTCCCCGCTCAGGTCCGCCGGGGTTCACCATCTTTTTCCTGGTCTATATGAGTGCATTGTCTTGCGATACAATTGGAATGTTAAATCCCGCGCTCAGTCCGAATCAGTCGGATCGTCAAACGGCCCACCCCCCGATTTCTGCCGCGCCACAGTCCCGTCGCGTGTGACACAATCCCCAGTTAAATACCTGTCACAACGAAATTGCGATCCGCGGAGCCTTAGTAAATCAGCCCCCATATGTGGGTTACCAAAGAAAGAAAATTACCTTTCGCTATGTTGTGCCCTGCTGTTGTTTTGTCTACTTGATGCAAGTATATCTTTAAATGTCTGCATAAAAGAAGGAAAAAAAAAAAAGCAAATCATGTCACATCAAAATATATAGAATTTTAATCATGGATGACAAAATTCTCTGTTGCAAAAAAAAAAAAAAAAGCACACACACACACACACACACACACACACACACATATATATTAATTATATACTATATATACTCGAGTACAAGCCAAGTTTTTCAGCACAAAATTTGTGCTGAAAAACCGTAACTCTGCTTATACTCGAGTCTATAAAAAATTAAACACTGACATCCCCTGTAGGTCCTCTACTGCTTCCGATGCTCCAGTGCCTCCTTGGGTCCTCTTGAGGTTCTTCCGCTCCTCTTCGGTTCCCCTTGTGATGCCGGTGGCTCACAAACAATGACCTCGGCAAGCGGTTGACGTCATTCTGTGTGTCGGCTGAGTGTGAAGACCGGAAGAGGAGCGGAATGACCGGAAGAGGAGCCAAAAAACTCAAAGAGGACACAAAGGACCCGAAGAAGCAGCGGAGCATCGGAAGCAGAAGAGGACCCAAGGCGACGTCGGAAAGGTGAGTACAGCATGCCGGCTATTTATTTATTTAATATATAATATATTACACACTACGGGGGGGGGGGGGTGTTCTGCCAGGCTATACCACTACGGGGGAGCTGGCAGGCTATACCACTACGGGGGAGCTGGCAGGCTATACCACTACGGGGGAGCTGGCAGGCTATACCACTACGGGGGAGCTGGCAGGCTATACCACTACATGGGGAGCTGGCAGGCTATACCACTACATGGGGAGCTGGCAGGCTATACCACTACATGGGGAGCTGGCAGGCTATACCACTACATGGGGAGCTGGCAGGCTATACCACTACATGGGGAGCTGGCAGGCTATACCACTACATGGGGGGGCTGGCAGGCTATACCACTACATGGGGGGGCTGGCAGGCTATACCACTACATGGGGGGGGCTGGCAGGCTATACCACTACATGGGGGGCTGGCAGGCTATATACCAGTGATGGCGAACCTTTTATAGGCCGAGTGCCCAAGCTACAACAAAGACCTGCTTATTTATCGCAAAGTGCCAACACAGAAATTTAATTGGTGATTTATACTCCTTTCTCTGTCACAGTTTTCATTGATACCAGTCCCTGAGGACACCAATAAAGCAGAAAATAGTCCCAGGTACAGCTGTCACTTTAAAATAGCTATGTGCACAGCAAGTCCTGGGCTGTCTGGGACTGCAGGAAGATACCTGGAGTCATCTCTGGTGATGGCCTGAGTGCCCACAGAAAGGGCTCTGAGTGCCACCTCTGGCACCAGTGCCATAGGTTAGCCATCACTGCTATATACTATAGGGGGCTGGAAGGCTACCTCGGCTTGTTTGTATATATACACACACACACACACACACATACACACACACACATACATACATACCACACACACACTACTGCTCAAAAGTTTGGGGTCACTTAAATTTGTTTTATTTTTTATAAACATTTTACAGGTTTTAGATAACATACAATACAAATTACACAATCTCACAATCTAGCCCCGTGGACTTGTTACAATATCGGTCATTACAAATGAGCATTGATATTACTGTAGATCAAATTGCAAACACTTATCACTTGCTTGAAATATATGCTCACTTGTATCTCCTAACCACTTCAGCCTTAGGCTACATTTGCACAAACGTATGCCCGCTCGGCTACAGCCGAGAGGAGGAGGGGTGACTCCTAACTAATATGTGTAAAGTAAAACTAGATGTATTAAAACGGTCTAAAAGTGTATGTTAATGATGGCAAATTTGTTGCACTGCTAGATATCGAACCTTCTTATAGTCATCAGCAGACACAGAGATAAATATGGAGTCCATGACTTTCCAGTTTACCTTTTAGACGGTTTTAGTATATCTGCCTACATTTAAGTTTTATAGGAGAGCATAAATTATATACATATTTATGATATGTTACTTACCTTGAGAATATTTGGTTATGTTAAAATAAAATTTATTAAGCATTGAATAAAGTAAAAATAAAAATTTTATGTGAGTTAGAGTAAAAAAGGTTAAACCGGTTCCCTAGACATTATGCCACTACTGAGAATACTTACCCGAATGCATATGGTTAAAAACACAAGGGTAACTAATGGAAGTATCAGAGTCTTTAAATATCTCCATGGTGTCTAATAATAGAAGAAATAAGAAAAAATACATTCTGATTCAGGTAAAACCATTTACTAAAAGGAAAACATTATTTACAATCATTTACTTCAAGGAAATGTGGAACTAGTAGCTTTTCTATTATATACTGTACAAAGCACTATATAATAATGCCATTTACAGGACTAAAAACATTACTGGAGTATACTCTAAACTATGTTTGATGCTTTCTAAGGTTGGCTTTCTAAATACCTTGTAGCATATGAAAATAAAAAAATAGATCAAAAGCATTTAAAACAAAACAATAACAGTACAGCAGTCTACATGGCGAAGTCATTAGTAGAACGGGGTAATTTTCACATTCTTCTTCAGTGATGCACTAGATAGCTAGAGCCCTATTTGTAACAATTTAGTTGGTTTATGTTACGTCAGAATTTTATGGTGCATGGACTAGACCACATCCCTTTCCTAAGGCCTCGCCCCTTTTTTGGACAAGTCAGAAAACAGCCCGAAAATGGTCTACATAAATAAATGTGGTACACAGTCTTCAGGTGCACATTACTCCAGTATTGCAGCGTAAACAGATGATTACATCTTCCCTAATGTCTAGTAAAGGATGTGATGCAATAACCCTGCTGTCTTACACAACAGGGTTATTGCTGCCAATCATATTCAGTAAAAACTGTGGTCTAAGGGTTAGGACATAGTAGTATTTCTCATGAAATGAAATGACAATTCTGAATAATTTTTCCTAATACAGGTGGCCTGTTATATGGATACACCTAAATAAAATCTGTGTCCTCCCACGGCCACCGTCAGTCCGCATACACCGAACAGTTACGGGCCCACGGGCCGTGCGTTCCAGCTATTCTGCTGTCTTCCAGAACGTTGTGTTCCAGCAACTAACATCCGGCTATCACATCCTCACTAAGACTCTTTAGAAACATGTAAGAATACACAGTGATAAGGGCTGCATCCTTTACGTATGTTTGTACCTCTTTATGGTACTAATGATAATGTAATGTTTACTATATTTTATGGTATTTTATGGTTGTTTTGAAAATAACTGCTATGACATAATTTCCTGTATAACTGTTATTTAAACATTTACTGCATGACATTGTACACAGACCTGACGAAGCATCCAGTCATTAGGACGTGAAATGCACTGTCTTTTATAGATTATTTATTGTTTTTATTCTTTCTAATAAAACTCCTTTTTAACTTGCGCCAGAACAAAGGTCCTATTTTTTCCAAAACACTTGCAAGGAATCCAACTTATTTTGTTCCAGTGCAACACTCAAAGTTATTGAGAATTTCATTAAAAGGGTGTGCTTGGTTTCAACATAACTTTATTCTTTCATGAATTATTTACAAATTTATGACCTCTTATAAAATGTGTTCAATGTGCTTCCCATTGTGTTGGATTGTCAAGGCAACCCTCGTCTCCCACTCTGACCATTACTACTGGCATGTTTCCTTACCTCATTTTCCATAAAGTCAAATTCAGGAGCACATGTATACATCAATGTGTCAAAATCTTTATAACTTGTAAATTTTGACTTCAGTATATTGAAGATATGAGCCTGAAAAAAATTTGATAATATTTATGTATTAAACATATTTCAAACTTGGAATAAAAGTTTATTTCCATCTAAGCAGTTTTAGACAAGTCCTATATCTGTCACTTTGAGGTTACAAAAACAGCCAAGTTGTACCAAAGAAGTGAATAGGAGTTACGGAGAAGTAGAGTGAGCTACACAGAACTAGGGAATTGGCACAGCTCATTGTTCTGTAACTTCTGCAACGTACTGCATATAGCGTGGACACAGGGCAGCACTGATCCCAGTTGTTACAGGTTTGTTTAGCTACAAAATACCTCTCAAATATCAGGAGTCCTATTTCCTGAGGTTTTGTCTGCTGCACAAATATATTGCCTGCATATCTATACATATTATACTGGTAGTCATGTATTCGCTACTGCCCGCTTGTCAGTCTTGTGGGCATCGGCCTGGTTTTATTACCCGTTTGTATACGGGTAATATATGGCTGTTTCCACAATTTACAACCTCTGAGTGGCTGTGTTAAGAATAACCTTTAACTATATTGTGTTTCTCAAGAGTGGGCAAACACATGTGGACTGTATAAACCACACTGCATGCACACAACCATATACAATGTATAAAGTGTGCAGTTGTTTGAATGGACGTGGGTGGGGTGATGGGGCTTAACCGGTCAGCAAAGTGCCCATCTGCACCACAACACCAGGCTGGAATAGGACCTGCTCAATATTTTGCAGCACATTCTTCATGCAGTTAGACCCCGCACCGCGAATAATAGAAGTCAATAGAGGCCATAAGCTAGCCGCAATGTGTGCTGCTAGACCCCCATATAGGGTCATATGCATGAGGCCTAAGCTTGTAACTTTGATATGCTGCTTATATACTTTTGAATTGTTAGACTTCATACCAGTTGTGAGGTTAAGACTAGCAACTTTTGTCTCATTGTATAATATATATTTTATTGTCACTTTGTTTTGTCCTGCTGAAAACTATTTTTTGGGGGAGGAGGGGCAGTGTAGCCATACAAACATATTGTCACTTAACCTCTGTTTTTACCTGGGACAGTCATGTTAGGTTTAGGAGACCTTGTTGTTTCAGGCCTACAAAGACCTTGCAGTTCTAGCCCGAATGTAGCATACATCAATCACTGTCCTGCAGAATGTAACCATTGCTTATGTAGTTTCATTTCTACACAACTACTTTCTGTGGGAATTGAGCAAGTGGTTAATAGATATTGCATACATAGACCTACAATTTATTTTTGCTCTCTAAAAGATAGAGACCCTGAGATGAGCCTCTATAATTTAGGCAGTTTCAGTAATTGATGGGAGCAAGAACAATCAGAGCCAATTTTTCTTTTACATTGTGCCAGATATAGGCAATAATTTCTCAGATAATTATATTTTTATTAGCCAAGGGGAGACATTTTTTCATGTAGGGCTCAAGAAAAATCTTGTTATTGCACTCTTTGTGAATGTCAACAGAGACAAAATATTATTTATTCAAGATTCTCTCCTGATACCTAGTTTAGAGATGTGCTATATGTAAAAAAGGGTTATTAACTACTTATATGTGCCAAAGGAGGTTATAACAAGCAGAACTGCTTTATAGTTTATTCATTAAAAGCCTGAGGAGCATACAATGTAAATGAAGGGAAATTAATGAATGGCAATGAACATGTGCCATTGTGTGAACAAAATAGGGCGGACACTGTAAAGGCAGTCACTACGATGAACTGCATGCTGGACTGTAAAATTAGACATAATGGAGATTAAAAGGAAATAGACCATCAAAATCAATGATAAGCCAGGGACATTTATGCATAAATCACGGCATCATGACTGTGGTAATCTTCTTATATTTGTTATCCATAGCCTCTGTCCTTCTAAAAAATCAACTTTTAAAATGATGCTATCCCAGCCCCTCTGCGATCTGTCTTCACAGACAGTTACACTGCCTCTCGCTGCCTCCTGCTCCCTCAGCACTTATCCAGCAAGCAGGAAGCAGGTTGATTTCATAGAAGTGTGACTCAGTTACATTGTGTTGGTTAATTGTTCCCTTTATGTTTTATTTTACACATTTGTGGGTGATGGCCAAAATGGATTGCGTTTTGCTTTAAGAGTATATGATTCTAATAATTTAGAAAACTGTGGTATAGACCAGCTGTGTTCAGGCTGAACTAAATACTTCCATTTAATAATTGCCAACCGCTCATCTAGACATTACAGACCTGACTTCTGCCATTTTAGAAACACAATTACTTGTGTGTAAAACCTAGATTTTGCAAAGTTTTAACATTTTTCTATTTTGGTACTTTCAGTTTTATTGATTTTCTGAAGATATATGTATTTTTAGAATTCCCTGACATGGAAAGGTTAATTTGCTGCAAAGAGTAGAAGTTTGTAGGATGTAAAAGTGCCTCTTCAAAGTTAATGTGATGCCAATTTTCTTTTGTGCTTATTAAAAGTAGACCAACATAACTTTTTTAAATTGATCAATTTTTATTTTCCGATTGTACTGTATTTTTTTTTATTTTAAGTCTATGATTAAAGGTGCCGCCTGAGCTAAGTCAACAGTATTAATTGATATATTTTAAAGCCGCATCATAGCCATAGAGCGAAATAGTTTGAAGCTCAGATCAGTAAGGAGGTGTATTGACATCACCAATAATGAGTAGTGAAGGCAATAATGATGTTCATTATAAATGTGATATTTATATCTTATCTATGATGTAAATTAAGTGACTGCTGTATCAAAAACCTTACATTGTCTACAAGTCTCAGTCTTTTATGGAACTTACAGGCCAGAGTGAAAATTGGAAGATATTGAACTTAATTATTTATGGTTATATAGATCTAAATATAGATATAGGTTCGTGAATCATAAAAAATTACTGTATTTTTTAAACTAACATACAGTTTTTAGAAAGAAATGTCTGAACTATAGGATGCTTTTTAGCCTAAATCCGCAGAATGCAGCCCTGCCAGAGTTTCCTGACCGCTGTCAGATGAAGTTCTGACAAAGCACTTCGCACGATCTCTGAAAGAGCAGTACCTCTTCACAGCTCTCTTCCTCTCCATGCCAACATTAGTAACAACTGCACAACCTTAGAGTGATGTCAGAAGCATGTGACTACTAACATGCTTCATCCCTATGGATGGGAGGAAAAGTCTACTTAATATTATGGCTGCTCAGAGATATGCAACAGAGAGAGCTGTGTGTGTTTGTGTGAGTGAATGGTTGAATGTAGCAGGGTGAGTGGGATTGATTGAATGGATGGATGTAGCAATGCTGTGTGAAAGTGAATAGATGGATGAAGCAGTGCTGTGTATAATTGATTGGATGTAGCACAGTTTCATCCCTGTTCAAACATTTTCAGCTTCTGGCCGGAATGGAGCCAGGGGATGGAGGGAAAAGTTATATTAATACTGCAGTTGGGACTACATATGCAAAACAGCGGTGTGAGTGAAAGTAAATAATGCAGCAGGGCTAAGCGTGTGAGTAAATGGAAGGATTATTGCAATAGAACTGTGTGGAAGTGAATGGATGAATGAATGCAGCGGCACTGTGTGGGAGTGAATGGATGGATCTATCCAGCAGTGCTGTGTGGGAGTCATTGAAGGGATGAATCCAGCAGTGCTGTGTGGTAGTAAATGGAGGGATGGATTCAGCAGTGCTGTGCAGGAGTGAATGGATGGATCCAGCAGTGCTGTGTGGGAGTGAATGGATGGATCCAGCAGTGCTGTGTGGGAGTGAATGGATGGATCCAGCAGTGCTGTGTGGGGGTGAATGGATGGATGGATCCAGCAGTGTTGTGTGGGGGTGAATGGATGGATGGATCCAGCAGTGTTGTGTGGGGGTGAATGGATGGATGGATCCAGCAGTGCTGTGTGGGGGTGAATGGATGGATGGATCCAGCAGTGCTGTGTGGGGGTGAATGGATGGATGGATCCAGCAGTGCTGTGTGGGGGTGAATGGATGGATGGATCCAGCAGTGCTGTGTGGGGGTGAATGGATGGATGGATCCAGCAGTGCTGTGTGGGGGTGAATGGATGGATGGATCCAGCAGTGCTGTGTGTGATTGAATGGATGTAGCAGTGCTGTGTGGGAGTGAATGGATGGATATATCAGTACTATGTGTAAGTGAATGGATGTAGTAGTGCCACGTCTGCAGAGCTGTGTGTGAGTGAATAGGTGGATGTAGCAGAGCTGTGTGTGAGTGACTAGGTGTCTGTAGCAAAGATGTGTGTAAGTGTATGCAGTGCTGTGCTTGTTAAAACCAGGCATAATTTAAACACTGCACTATGTACTTAAGGAAGAACAAGTATTTGCAAATGTAGATATTGACCTAAAATTGTCAAATCTACCAAATAAATGAAACATGATATATTTCATACTTCTACACTGCAATAAAGATGAATGTATGCATGATGGCATGGTAATAAAAAAACACATTAAACTTAAAATGATATTATCATCTGAATATTTACATTTAATTTAATTCACCTGCCATACACATACATTTATTAAGTTAGAGGTTATTTTAAAAATGTACCTTTGTGAAGATATTTCACATAAATGTAGTCATATGGTCACAAAGAAACAAAGGACAGCTGTCATTGGATAAGGGGGAAGGTTGGGGGGAGTATTTAGTCAGCCGCCCATTGTGCAAGTTCTCCCACTTAAAAATATGAGAAAGGCCTGTAATTGAAATCAAAGGTAGACCTCAACTATTAGAGACAAAATGTGAAAACAAATCCAGAAAATAAGATTGTAAATAAATTCTTTAAAAATCGGAAAAATTATGGTGGAAAATAAGTATTTGGTCACCTACAAAAAAGCAAGATGTCTGACTCTCACAGATCTGTAACTTCTTAACGTATATAGCCCGCCAGCCCCCTGTAGTATATAGCCCGCCAGCCCCCTGTAGTATATAGCCTGCCAGCCCCCTGTAGTATATAGCCTGCCAGCCCCCTGTAGCATATATAAACCTAAAACAATACGTCATACGTAAATAAATACTGTAGAACATCTAACAGTAATATGTACCAGAAGAGCCAAAAGCCTTTTTGAATAATCACAAAGTACCAAAAGAAGAAGCAAAAGAGGAAAAGAAACACAAGGCTACGAAATGAGTACTGGAAAAGTGATAATCTTTATTACATATCAAAAGACATAAAAACTTTATACAAAATAAAAGATAAATGCATCACGGGACGAGATACGTAATGCACGCCAGGTAATAGGTCCTGATAAAGTAAAGGATCAAAAGAGTAGTACAGATAATAAGTAATATAAAGTCACAAAAGCACATAAAATATAGCAAGAGGTAATAGCCCATAGACACTAGTATATGTATACATGCTTACAAAAAGCAATAAGGTGAGGAGTGTACCATAGCTACCAACAGATGTACGTCCAACGTGACAAGAGACATAACATGATCAGTGATAGATAAATAAACGCCAAAAAGTGGCGAAAATAACTTTGGAGAGACAATAACAGGACAGACTATTACCTGGCGTGCAACCCCTGTAGCATACCGCCCGCCAGCACCCTGTAGCATACCGCCCGCCAGCACCCTGTAGCATACCGCCCGCCAGCACCCTGTAGCATACCGCCCGCCAGCACCCTGTAGCATACCGCCCCCGCCAGCACCCCGTAGCATACCGCCCCCGCCAGCACCCCGTAGCATACCGCCCCCGCCAGCACCCCGTAGCATACCGCCCCCGCCAGCACCCCGTAGCATACCGCCCCCGCCAGCACCCCGTAGCATACCGCCCCCGCCAGCACCCCGTAGCATACCGCCCCCGCCAGCACCCCGTAGCATACCGCCCCCACCAGCACCCCGTAGCATACAGCCCGCCAGCACCCCGTAGCATACAGCCCGCCAGCACCCCGTAGCATACAGCCCGCCAGCACCCTGTAGCATACAGCCCGCCAGCCCCTGTAGTAGATAGCCGCGCACATGAAGAGGAGCTGCCTGGGCCGTTGGAATGGTGAGCACTGAGTAAATTTATTTTTTTATATAGTATAGTATAAGCTTAGTGGGGAATTTTCAGCTGAAAAACTCTGCTTATACCCAGAAACAAAATTGTAGACCTACACCAGGCTTGGAAGAAAATCTGCAATAGGTTAGCAGCTTGGTGTGAAGAAATTAACTGCGTATATTTGTTTTTGACATTGAATTAATAAATTTGAGTCTTATTGTTCATCTTTGTACTAAGCACTTTGTTATACCGCTTACATGTGTAATTTTACATTCAACTATTTGATACCTGGTCTCTTCACTTGCGTAGATTTACTCATTTGACAACTGGTTGTATTGTCAGTACGTGTGAGGGATGTCAGGGCTTACCTGTCCCTGGCAGTCATATACACCCCTTTGGGTGTATTTTTAAGTGTTTTTATAGTCTTTTGTTGTCCTGTGTATATTTGTTTTTGACATTGAATTAATAAATTTGAGTCTTATTGTCTAGTCCTGTGTACGCATCCCATCTTTTTCTTGTGTGTTGTACAATGTTGCATTCAGGGATGCGTGGACTCTCTTTGTATACACAATATCAGTAGTGCCTGCTCCACTTGTAGTTCACAAAAGAAATTAACTGCAAAAATATTAATTAGAAGATGGAAGACATACAAGACCACTGATAATTTCCCCAGATCAGAGGCTCCAAGCTCGATCTCACCCCATCGGGTAAAAATGACCACAAGGACAGTGAGCAAAAATCCCAGGACCACACAGGGGGACCCTGTGAATGACCTGCAGAAAGCTGGGACCAACATAACAAAGGCTACCATCAGTAACACACTATGCCACCAGGGACTCAGATCCTGCAGTGCAAGACATGTCACCCTGCTTAAAGGAAACCTACCACTGCTCGCATGATAAAATCATGCGAGCAGACCACCTGGTAGGCTATTTAATACTCATGCCGGCACATACTTTAGTTCGGCACGGCGATCGTTAGTTTAGATAAAAAAATGTTTTACTTACATATGAAAATATTCCTCCGGTGCTACCCCTACGTCATCTTCGGAAGGGAGATGCCTTCCGATCTTTAATTATTCACGCCTCCTTCATTGTAGCCGTTTCCTTCGGGTGCCGAGAGCCGTGACGTCACCAAGCTCTCGGCACCTATCGCTGTCCGGCTGTGTGAGAGTTAGTATCTGCGCAAGCGCGATAGGTGCCGAGAGCTTGGTGACGTCACGGCTCTCGGCACCCGAAGGAAACGGCTACATTGAAGGAGGCGTGAATAATTAAAGATTGGAAGGCATCTCCCTTCCGAAGATGAAGTAGGGGTAGCACCAGAGGAATATTTTCATATGTAAGTAAAACATTTTTTTATCTAAACTAATGATCGCCGTGCCTAACTAAAGTATGTCCCGGCATCAGTATTAAATAGCCTACCAGGTGGTCTGCTCGCATGATTTTATCATGCGAGCAGTGGTAGGTTTCCTTTAAGACAGTAAATATCCAGGCCCATTTGAAGTTTGCTAGAAAGAATTTCGATATTCCAGAGGAGTATTGGGAGAATGTCATGTGTTCAGATAAAAACCAATGTAGAACTGTTTGGTAGAAACACAACTTGTTGTGTTTGAGAGTGAATGGAGTTGCATTCAACGAGCACAAGATCTACTGTGAAGCTGTTTCTATGCAAATTGACCAGGACGACAGATTTCATCCACATGAAAGAATGAATGGGGATATGTATTGTGAAATATTGGAGTACAAATCTCCGTCCATTAGCAAGGGAATTGAAGATGAAACATGGCTGGGTCTTTCAGCATGACAAAGATCCCAAGCACACCGCCAGTGGCTTTATAAGAAACATTTCAAGGTCCTGGAGTAGCCTAGCAAGTCTCCACATCTCAACCCCATAGAAAACCATTTAAGGAAGGGAAGTCTGTGTTGCCCAGCAGCAGGGCCGCATCTGCCATGAGGCGAGATGAAAATCTCGCCTCAGGCGGCAGAATGCGGGTCCCTGTAAAGGGCGGCGAAATTTGCCGCTCTAAAGTGGGCGATTCGGGCGTCCATTAACGCCCGAATCGCCCACCAGCTAAATAAATCGCGCCTGTCTCTTTAAGACACAGGCGCGATTTATATGCGGAGCGACGCAGCGCCTTTCCGGCAGCTGCGTCGCTCCGTCCTAAGCAGTGACACAGGCGCCATGACGTCATGCGCCTGTGTCACTGTGCGGAGCCGCGGCACGCAGGAAGACCGGAGTGAAGGCCGCGTGAAGACGGGACCGGGCGCCGAGGGAGCAGCTGCCTGCAGGTGAGTATTAGTTTATTATTTTTCATGTACTTTAATTAAATGTGGGGAGGTTTTATGTTATACTGGGAGGGGGGGGGTACTATATAGGGCTAGAAAACGTTTACTACTGGGGGAGGGGGGGGACGCTATAGATATCGTATGGGGCCATAATTATTTTATACTAGGGGGGGGGGGTGCTATATATTATTTGGGGCCATAATTATTTTATACTAGGGGGAGGGGATGCTATATTTTATTTGGGGCTGTAATTATTTTATACTAGGGGGAGGGGATGCTATATATATTATTTGGGGCCATAATTATTTTATACTAGGGGGGGGGGGGTGCTATATATATATTATTTGGGGCTATAATTATTTTATACTAGGGGGAGGGGATGCTATATTTTATTTGGGGATTTGGGGCCATAATTATTTTATACTAGGGGGGGGGGTGCTATATATATTATTTGGGGCCATAATTATTTTATACTAGGGGGGGATGCTATATATATTATTTGGGGCCATAATTATTTTATACTAGGGGGAGGGGATGCTATATTTTATTTGGGGATTTGGGGCTATAATTATTTTATACTAGGGGGGGGGGGGTGCTATATATATTATTTGGGGCCATAATTATTTTATACTAGGGGGGGATGCTATATATATTATTTGGGGCCATAATTATTTTATACTAGGGGGGGAGCTATATATATTATTTGGGGCCATACTTATCTTATACTAGGGGGGGGGATGCTATATGTATTATTTGGGGCCATAATTATTTTATACTAGGGGGGGGGGGTGCTATATATATTATTTGGGGTCATAATTATTTTATACTAGGGGGGGAGCTATATATATTATTTGGGGCCATAATTATTTTATACTAGGGGGGGGGGATGCTATATATATTATTTGGGGTCATAATTATTTTATACTAGGGGGAGGGGATGCTATATTTTATTTGGGGATTTGGGGCTATAATTATTTTATACTGGGGGGATGCTATATATATTATATGGGGCCATAATTATTTTATACTGGGGGGGGATGCTATATATTATATATCACTAAGCTGGGGGCTGTATATGGGATATATGGGTATATGGGATACAGTATATTACTAAGCTGGGGGGCTGTATATGGGATATAGTATATTACTAAGCTGGGGGGATGTATATGGGATACAGTATATTACTAAGCTGGGGGGCTGTATATGGGGTACAGTATATTACTAAGCTGGGGGGCTGTATATGGGATATAGTATATTACTAAGCTGGGGGATGTATATGGGGTACAGTATATTACTAAGCTGGGAGGATGTATATGGGATACAGTATATTACTAAGCTGGGGGGCTGTATATGGGATACAGTATATTACTAAGCTGGGGGATGTATATGGGATACAGTATATTACTAAGCTGGGGGATGTATATGGGGTACAGTATATTACTAAGCTGGGGGATGTATATGGGATACAGTATATTACTAAGCTGGGGGGCTGTATATGGGATACAGTATATTACTAAGCTGGGGGATGTATATGGGATACAGTATATTACTAAGCTGGGGAGCTGTATATGGGATACAGTATATTACTAAGCTGGGGGGCTGTATATGGGATACAGTATATTACTAAGCTGGGGGCTGTATATGGGATACAGTATATTACTAAGCTGGGGAGGATGTATATGGGATACAGTATATTACTAAGCTGGGGGGATGTATATGGGATACAGTATATTACTAAGCTGGGGGGGCTGTATATGGGATACAGTATATTACTAAGCTGGGGGGATGTATATGGGATACAGTATATTACTAAGCTGGGGGGATGTATATGGGATACAGTATATTACTAAGCTGGGGGCTGTATATGGGATACAGTATATTACTAAGCTGGGGAGGATGTATATGGGATACAGTATATTACTAAGCTGGGGGCTGTATATGGGATACAGTATATTACTAAGCTGGGGAGGATGTATATGGGATACAGTATATTACTAAGCTGGGGGGATGTATATGGGATACAGTATATTACTAAGCTGGGGGGCTGTATATGTGGGGCAAGATTTCATTTAAGCTGTAGGGGATCTGTATATGGGAGCTGTATATAATTTAATTGGGTAGTGAATAACGAGGCCTTTAAATATATGAGAGCAGGGATATTGAAGGGATGTGTTATATGTGTGGAGAGTGCGGTCAGTTGTGTTGTGAGGGGTATATATTATTTAGGAGCGCAGTGTTGTTATCCAGAAGACTTCATACTGTAAGTGCTTGTGGTATTTTTAGGGACGCCGGGTGGAGATGCTGCACAGAGCTGAATATATCCGGCCGTGAATTCACCTTTGATACGTCATGGATTGGAGAACCCCGGAATAAAGTCCTCCTGATGGAAGAGATTGTCATCTCTAAGGTACTAGATGCCACTAATGCCTCTCAGATCCTGTAGTCAGTCACACAGTGTCAGGGAGCTGTCTGTGAGGATGTTACTTGTTAGTAAAGTTTAAGGATTTACTTAACAGGGAGCGGGGGGGGGGGCAGCATTTTAATATTCGCCTCAGGCAGCAAATATGCTAGAATCGGCCCTGCCCAGCAGCATCCCCAAAACATCACTACTCTAGAGAAGATCTGCATGGAGGAATGGGCCAACATAAAGGCAACAGTGTGTGCCAAACTTGTTAAGGCTTACAGAAAACGTTTGACCTTTGTCATTGCCAACAAAGGATATATAACAGAATTGAGAAAAACTTTTGTTATTGAGCGAATATTGATTTTCCACCATAATTTGCAAATAAAATTCTTGAAAAATTAGACAAATGTCATGTTCTGGATTGGTTTTCTCACTTTCTCTCATAAAGTTGAGGTCTTCCTATGATGTCAAATCATAGGATTGGGCCTAACTTGGCCTGGAGTTCCTGCATGTCCCACAGCCATCCCATGGTAATGCACACTGGAAGAGGTCAATAACTAGCCACCACTGGAAAAGGTGATTGTATCCAGGTACAACATGTCTACATTTATGGGAAATTATGTTCACACAAGTAATTTTTTTGTAATTGAAGAAATGTATACGTATGGCAGATAAATCAAACTGAATCTAAATGCCCAGGTTAGAATGTGCCTTTAACAGATGCAGCAGTTGCTGTGGAAGGAAATATAAAGTGGAGGGGGATCTGACAGGAATTGTTTCAGTGGGAGCAGCAGTGGATTATTGAGATGTAAAGTTTGGCTAAAGCTACCATTAAAGTTTGGCTGATGGAAAAGCAACGAAAACAAGCTTTCATAAACAAAATTGACATAAATGTAAACTGAAATTCACATGAAATTCAAATGCGATGCGGTGCCCTGTTTTCTACATGTACCCACACTATTAGCCTCTATAATATCAAGATACTTACATCATCTCGAACACCTAGAATTGTTGAGGTCAGTGCTTTCAAAGCAATTGTCCCCAGTATCCAAAGCAGCACTTGTAGTATCTATAAATAGAAGGAAAGAGAAATGTGTCAGCTTTAGTTTAAGAGACGGGAGTCTGATCCCATGTGACAATCTTAATTATCTTAAATGAACTGCAATGCTTTCCCAAACATAATGAAAGGTGTAGTATTATTCCCAAAATATAATGACAAAAATAAAAAAAAAATAAGAAATAAGAGAAAATAAAGATATATGATCCCACACCTGCCATAAACCTAAAAGTGACTGGGTCAAGCAAGTAGCAAAGTATATACAGGCAGTCCCCTACTTAATGACACCCAACTTCCAGACGACCCCTAGTTAAAGACTGACTCCTTTACCCACAGTTGCCTCTGGTAAAGCTCTCTAGATGGTTTACTATACCCTGTTTCCCCTAAAATAAGACATCCCCCGAAAATAAGACCTAGTACAATTTTGTTCAGGTTTAGAAATATAAGACCTCCCCTGAAAATAAGACCTAGCGGCAGCCATTGCGGCAGCTCCCCCACGTCATACATTCGTATTAGTAAATCTTTTAGATGCAGCTGAAGGATGTGAGGGAAGAATTCATGGAATTAAATCAATGGCTGTTGTGATGCAAATGTTATACCAGCAGCTACCAGGATAAGAAGGGTCATTTATGGAAAGTGCTTTTAATAAACAGAGTTTGGATTGATTCTAATAGAAATGGAGTCACAAGAAATACAGCATGAAATTCAGAGTTTGGAGGGTCATAACTCCGCCTTCTTTAGAAAGCCCATAACATTTTGTGAATCATACAGTCAAAAACACTTAAGCTCCATTTTTGTGACATTGAGCTTCATTTTCCCCCAAAAAACCCTTAATTTATTTTTTTACTGTTGTAATAAAACTGAACCTATAAGTACCTTGGTGCTCATCTCTAGTCCAGTGCAGTTCCTCCCATCACCGCCCATCTATGTTGGTCTCTTTCTGTAGCCTGTTCTAAAGATTACATCACTGCTGAGCCTTTGAGTACCAGGCCAATGGTGATGGGAGGCACCATATGGGAACAGGGGTAATGCGCAAGTATGATTTCTTAATTATTTTTATACCACCTGAGGCACATAGAATATTTATAAAACAGGACAACCTACTAAGATCAAGATGCTTGATGATTTACAACCAGTGTTATTTTATTCTTTATTTCCATTTTTTCATTCCCCACCTTCAAAAATCACTTCCTTTTTATTTTTTCAATGTAGAGAGCTGTATGAGGGCTTGTTTTCTGTGTAACACATTGTACATCCCTAGTTTTATGGTACATCTAATAACAAATTGTACATCCAATTTTATGGTTTTATTCCACCCATGTACTGGAAAATTTGCTGTGAAATTGCAGAAAAAATGCATTGCACCATATTCCTTTTGGCTTTGTTTTTATGTTTTTTACTGTGCAATTCAAGTACATCTACTTTATTCTTTGAGTCAAGATGATCACAGGGATACCAAATTTACATAGGCTTTAATATTTAAAAAATTACAGTTTACAAAAAAATGTATTTGTTTCGCCATATTCTGACACCAATAACTTTTTTATACTTTTTTGTTCAGACCTATGTAAGGTGTAATTTTTAAAGGAATGAGCTGATGTTTTAATTTCTACCATTATGGGAACTGTACAACCTTTCAATCACTTTTTAATCAATTTTTATGTGTTCTGAAAAGGCAAAAAAGTGAAGATTTGAACATTTGGCAGTTATTTTCAGTTATGTGATTCAACCCTGGTAATAACTTTTTTGATACTTTTCGGACCAGATGATACTTAACATGTTTATTTATTTTTTTTAAATTTTACTTGCAGTCTAGTGAGAGAGGGTTATTTAAGCCTTTAGTCTTTTTTTGTATATTGTGTTTTTTTAAACTTTTTCTTTTCTTATTTATATTGTATTTCTAGACCCCCTAGGGCGTCTGATACTATAGTATTGCAGTTTATTGTAGAATCACTGGATCTGTAAAAGAGTCTGCCAATGGCAGGCTCTTTCACAGATTCTCCTACGACAGCCATAAAATCCTTAGTTAAGATTCAGGTTGTCATAGCAACCGGTCGGTATCCTACAAACACGTCACACGGGGCGCCGGCCAGATATAAGATGGCGGCAGCATCACTTAAGTGCCACTACCGCGTTGTTGCCATGAGCGGACTGAGCTCTCTGCAGTAGTTCTCCTCCTCCAATAAAACATTATATGCTTTACCACCTTTAAAGCGGTTGTCCAGAGGATGAAAACATGGCTGCTTTCTTCCAAAAAATTATTCTCTTATTACCATGGGTAGTGCATGTTATTGCAACTATACTCAATTTCTTATTCCTTGCAATAACAGCAGCAAGAAAACCCTAATATGTGGCACAGTTTTTGGAAGAAAGCACCCATGTTTTTCAACCTACTGAAAACTCCTTAAATGATACAACAAAAAAAGTATACAAGACATACCCAACTTATTAATGGTAACATTTTAAGCTTCAGAAACTCTCGGCTCATTGCAATAACCTGTGGAAAAAAAAAACAAAATAAGAAATTAAATAACTATTAAATATAACTTTTAACAACTAAAGTGAATGTGAATGCATCGCTATACGTCAACATCTTTCCACAGATATTAAGGCCAATAAATGCTGACTGCTTAAAAAAATCCTTACATAAAATTGCCAATAAAATGAATGTATTTTGTAAATACCATAAATAATGTGCTGAAAATCCAAACTCGGCTTATACTCGAGTAATAAAATATAGGTTTTACCAGGTTTTTGTGGTAAAATTATGGGCCTCGGCTTATACTTGGGTCAGCTTATACTCGAGTATATATGGTATATTGTTGTATTCAAAATTGTTTTGATTTGTGCATTAATTTTTTTAATGTTTAATGAAAAAAGGGGTTACTTCTACCTTGTATTGCATAGTCCAATAAAAAAGTACTTCATCATTCACCTTCATGAGGTTAGGATCAGGATATTTTATTTTGTTCACATGAACATATATACTAAATATAGACTCTTGGTCATCAGACACTTTTCTTACAAAATTTGGAGGAGGTGCATTATCAGTGGTAAAACGTCCTAAAATGACTAGTTCCAACACGATAACTTTGTTTTTTTTCCTTTTAAATGAAAGCCTCTCTTTTGCAATAACTAGATTTATTGTTGAAATGGAGTCAAATGTAAAAAAAAAAAGGTCTTCTACCATATCTTTCAAGAGCTTGATGCACTTACATCTTTATGAGAATTGCAACAAAAGGTGGTGTAGCCTCAAAAACATGGTTTTGCAGGAAAAGGGGTGCGCACCAGAATCATGCAATAATGATGCAAGTGCAGCAGTAATTTGGCCCAATATACTGGTACAAGCTAGGCCAATTAATAGATTGCGCAAACTAGACAATTTGTTTTTAGACATTAAATAAAATACTTATGAAAAATACTTACACAAATGACTACTAGTGAAGATGCATAATAAGATGTCAAAAGCATGGAATTTCCAAACATCAATATGAAGCACAGTCCCAATGAAACCTAAAAACAAAATACATCCTCTTGATGAATTAAAATGTTTATATATAAAATATAATATGTACACACATTTTCAGTGTGCTTTTTCACACTTCAGTTTTTTTCCACTGATCAGTAGTAAAAAATGTAGAACTTGTCCTTTGTATGCTCCCCGACAACATTAGATTGGGTAAAATACCAACATATATAAAAGCACATTGATTCAGTAAGGCATCAGTGAAAAAAATAAATCACTGAAGGCAGGAAGAGAAAACTATCAGTGTGTGTTCATAAGCTCAAATGGCTGCAGTGAAAATCACTTATGTGAAAAAAAGCCAATTTGAATCCGCCCTTACTCGCTCATAGTAACCAGCTTAAGACCAAATATGTTGGGTTTATTTTCAAGGTTTTATTACTTTAGCACTATAAAGCCATTTTTAGAAATATATGTAGCTGTACGATTTGGGCAGGATATGAATGATAGACACTCTGGTATTCTGGCTAGCAGAGTGGTAATATTAACAAGCCAATGACCCTTTAATAAATCGGAGAAGTAGCAGCACTCCAAAGGCAGATATAGAACTATCACAAAGAACCTGCCTAATGATAAATCTCCCCCAATGTGTTCAGAAGAAGTGGGCCAAAATAACTGTGGACGGGCGCGGAAGTTTCATTGAACGTTCCAGAAATCATTATTTGCGTAATAAAATATTACATTAATGGTATCATCATGATCCAAAACTGATTTGATGAAATTCAGGAAAAATTAAGTACATAAGTATCTGGATACATGACACAAAACAGGGCATTCAATAAACGTGGATTGGACCCCTCCGCGGCACTTCCCGGGGTCCGATCCTCCGCTGGCAGCCCTAGGGCACTGGCTGTGCGATCTGCCCCGGGAGCCTTAGACGCAATTGTTTGGAAAGGGAGTATTACAAGGATCAGGCAAGAGAGATGGAGAGTCGATTCCTTAAGCTAGGTTTCCCCCAATCAGTGGTGTATAAGGCTAATTCTGCGGCATGGGAAACAAACAGGTAAAGACCCCTAACTCAGAAATGGAGAAGACTACCAGACTAGTGGCTATGTACGCAGCTGATCCAGACATTGAAGACTGCATATCTGACTTTTCATCTGTGACTTTTAGGATGGGAAAGAGATAGGTTGGTACATACTTACCTGGAAGCAATCCCCCAAAAAGCAACAGACACGTATAGATGTGGGAACTGTACTGGATGTCAGTATATACAGTCAGGTCGGTCCTTCTTGAGTGCATCAAACAAGAAGGAAAATACAATCAAGGACTTTGTCACATGCCTGACAACTGGGGTGATATACCCAATTACGTGCCCATGCCCGTAGGGAAAACCTACAGGCAATTTAGAAGAAGAATCAGGGACATCTAAATGAAGTGGAGAATGATCAAGACACACACATGCCCTTAATGGAGTTATCTACTGCGCATCATATCAGAAAAAAACTCCCATATTACTAGGTTTATCTCTAGCTCCTTTCTGGAACTGAGAATGTATTGTTGTATCTATGTATTGTTGAGAGTTTCATTTAATACCTGGCCTCTAATGAGAATACTTTTATGACATTTAAGGCATTGCTATGAGTTAACATGACTCTGGCTAGGACCAGTTTGGGACATGGTCCCACTTTTACTGCATTCCATAGAAAATCATGTACTGCCCCCCTTTATATTGAGGAACTGGTTCCCTGTTTATAAGGACCATGGCTGCGTGTGCCTCAGTTCCCCTCTCCTACACTCTAGGTCAGTGATTTTCAACCTTTTTTGAGCCGCGGCACATTTTTTTATACTTAGAAAATCCTGGGGCACACCACCAACTAAAATAGCACAAAATGACACTAAAACAGTCATATATACACTATACACTATATACATATAGTTAATAATATAGATTCTAAATTTATTTTACTCACTCAGTGTGAAACCTGGGCCTGTTTCGATAAACACAAAAGGGATATCCTGGCAGGAATGGTGGGAAGACACACACGAAGCTCTTCCTCAACAGTTCTCAGTTTCTCCCTGTTTTTAGTATATGGTGCTGATTATTATGTGGATCATATACTGCAATATACAGGGGTACAATGAGAAGTACTATGGCCATGAGGCCAGAGTACAAGTGCCAGCTCATATATTCAGCGTATGAGCTGGTACTTGTAGTACTCCAGCCTCATGACTATAGTATTTCTCATTTTACATTTCTCATTGTTATATGCAGTATACTGCTGGAGTACTAAAAGTACCAGCTCATATGCTGAGTATTCTGCCAACTGTTCATATACTCAGGAAAAAGCTCATATAGTCAGCATTATTGATGGGCATTACCTTGGCGGTGGGCAAATGAGAAAGTCTCTCCGCTCTCAGGATGATGCGCCGGCCTCGGTGACGTCATTTTGTCTCGCGAGGTTCAAAGCTTGCGCATGTGTTATTGTACACGTCTCCTACATTGTAAGAAGCCGTGACTGCGCATCGCTGTGCATTGCCGGGAAACAAAACACAGGGGGCACCATAGTTTGAGGAACTTTCCCCGCGGCACACTGGTTGAAAATCACTGCTCTAGGTTCCCTTGGATGTTCTGAATTTTTCTCAGATGTGTAGACTTATGTCTATCATCCAAATCCCTCACACTGTGGGCAATTTATATCCCCCTTGGTGCTAGCACTGTGGTGCCAATATGTGAGTGCTGTGATAAATATGGAGCACAAGTTACTTTGACTATCGGGTCCTATCCCAGTGCAGCAGAGTATCGTGGCACCCCCTCCTGGTCCCCTGATCCTACCTGACCTAGCTGGGGGGGTTATCAGTGGGACACTGATATACAATCCCTGCGCGACTGGTCAGTGGGCGGATGTGCAGTGCTTGGACCCGATTGGACCCGACTGAGCGTCATGGAGGGTGGCGGGGCCCTGGGTGAAGCCAGTGGATTGGGTAATAAACAAGGATGCCCTGCCAGAAGGGGAGGTACTATGGGTTTATAATCTCATAGAACCCACTGCTCAGGTTCACCGCTGTTATCAATGCAGGACATGCAGTGTGTGCATGCACCATCAGGAGCACATACATCATGTTTTTCTAAAAGTGATCCCTGATGACAATCTGCAAGGATAGAAATGCATTGGCTGTAAATAAATAGGAGTAAGGCTAGAGCTAGCATGCCAGCAGATGTTTTTGTTGTTCAGTGTGAATTTTTATTTAGCCACAGTGTGTAGTGCGGCTAATGAACCACTCTTTGAATATAGGTGAAAAGCTCAGTCCTACACCTCTATCATTCTTTTTATGTTAGGCATTAGGCGATTAGGAGCATGAGGGAGTTTCAATCTCTCTAACAAGAGAAGTTCTGCCCCTGTATGCCATTTTTTCAGTATGGTGGTAGTTATGTTTCACACATCTTTGGGTTTTTGTAGACATCCATCTGATGTTTTTTATTGAGATAACAAATAAAAGATATATTTTATGCTCCTTACATCTCCAGTGAATACATTTTTGATTTAAGTGTGGCGAACCCCTCAACAGAATATCAATTTTTCAGTAAAAGTGGTTAAAGGAAATCTACCATTAATATTATGCAAGGATAAACCAGGGTTGCTAACTCAAGAGCCAGACACTGTTACTGTAGTAATCTAATCTAGTTATATTTGTTATCCATGACCTCCTGAAAACAGCCTGTGGAGACAGACTACAGAAGGGCTCAGGTAACATCCCCCATATCACTTATGGGCGGATCATAAGCACACATTTAAAAGAGGAAGGAGGCCATATTTAACAAATCTAAGAAGGTTACCACAGTCAGTGTGCCTTGATCTATGAGTAAGTGTCTCACATTTCTAACTAATTTTCATTGTAAATTTCCTCACTCTTGCACATGACTGCACAGCTGCTAGCACACGTCCCATTCTATGGGAACATGCCCACAAATGTGAATACCACAGCCCCATGAAGGTGCCTGGGCCGCAATTTATAGAGCCCATGTTTGCGGTCTGCTCCCACGCCAAAGAGATTGACAGACCAGGAGCTCATTGTTTGCCATTTGAAAACAGAACTTGTACGTTTACATGAAGACTTGATTTCAATTTGATATTACCAGTATGTTCCACCTTTTGAGAGGAAGAGGAAGGCAGTGGTGAGATCCTGAGATTTAAAAATTACATTTTACAGGCAAATATGTTTTCATACTTTTTGTTATACTTGTAGTTAATCACGGGTATCAAAAAGGGGTCAGGATCAAAAACTAATGAGAGTTTTTATGATTTGAAGTACATCATGTCTAGCATACGCTAACGAGTATTCACATATTGCTTATGACATTTGAGGATTGTTCAGCATTGCAGAGAATAAATAAAGCAGCTACTCTACTGTGACTCAAAACCCCGCTGAATATAAATGTGAATGTAAAGCTAATCAATATAGTAAATTTGGTCTGAAAAAACAAGATTATTACATTGGTGACTGAAATAAAATATTATAGCAATTAAGATGCATTGTCACTTCAACGAAAAAACAAGGCAAAATCTAGAGAGGAAAAAGTGCAGAAATCAATGTTCCCCTACATAATGTGCTAAGTTTTAATTAGGTTAAATTAAGTAATATTTGTGATTATTGTTTACGGTTATCATGAAATGTCCTTTATGTGTCATTGTATAGCTATGGAATACACATTTAGAAGTGTAGCTGATACAGCTTATTAAAGCAAAATATAAGCTGTTCAATAATTAAACACAAAATACATTAGGGCACATTTACTTTCAAGGTCACTCGAGTTCAGTAAAAGTGCATTGAGCGTGTATAATGAAGCGTGCGGCGACTCACTAAGATTGTGCACCAGCGATCATGAATGTGTCGCTTCCCTGCACTGGTCTGACAGAGTTCACTATCTTTTTTGTGGTGCACCTTTAACACCTTCAACACAATTTGAAAGTACGGCGCTCAGTCCGCATCAGTCGGAACGCCCGAAGGCACGCCCCCCAATTTGTGTCACATGGAAGCCAGCGCAGTTGTGTCAAAAAAAAAAAAAAAAAACTCCTCTGCGCCACAAACCCAGCACACACGGTACTCTGTGATGTATTCATGGTGTTTTGTAGAGGGTTTCAGGTGTATTTGTATAGTCATGTGTGTAACATAGACCACTGGAAGTTTGTAGTTCTGGAATGTTCTACACTACTCCAGAAGTCTTGGTCATTCTACAGCTCCAGTGGGGGTTTGCTGTACTAGTGTAATAAATTCACCCCCCCCCCACTAGGTGATAATCAGATAGCAGAGGAAGCGGGGTGGATTTGGGTGTGGGGCTGTTTAAAAACTTCTTTAGAAAGAGTTGTTCATGAACCTTTGTCTGGGGAGCAAGCTGCGGCGCTCTACCATAGGACATGGCTGATATGTAACCTGTTTGCTGTATTGCAATAAAACTCACGAAATATTGCTCAGTGTTTGTCTTCTCTGATCACGAGGGCTTTTCGTGACACAAGTGCAACCCTTCGTAAATGTGCACCATTAACTCCGCTATTTGGCAGTGAAAAGCTTTTAATCTTTGCATTACAGCCACAATTTTTATTCATCAGGCTTATAACCTGGGTTTAAACTGGGTTCTGATTGCAGCACTGATCTGTGGAAAAAAAAAAAGCACAAAGACACAATGTTCAACTTAAAGAAATTTTACCTAATAAACTATTATTAGTATGTTGCCAAGCAGCTGAACACCTTCCAGATTATGTTTCTTGAGCCGGTGTGGTGGCATCATCCAGAAAATGTACTTTGAGGTAAGAGGTAAAATGGATGCGTAAAGTTAAGGAGGCAGAGAATTTAACACTGAAGTCATGCTTCCTCAGAAAGACTGTCAACCACAGTAGAGGCAGCGTTCGGAGCTCCCCACCTTGACTTCATTATACAAACATTTTACATCTCGCTCCAAAGTTGAACAAAGTCAAGGAGGTAAAAAGGTTATTTTGAGGTCCCGGAAGTCACCCCTCTGGAACTAGACCGGGCTCACAGGGCGTTTCAGGCTCGCCCCTCATTGCATGACCCCCCTAGTGATGTGATCTGCAGGGTCCACCGATATCAGCTGAAGGAAGCAGTAATGAATAAAGCAAGATCATTAGATCGAATATCATACTGTGGGGCAGATGTCCAGCTCCTACCAGACCTTTCCAGGTTAACACTGCTCAAGAAGTAAGCCCTCAGACCCCTGCTGGAAGCCCTGAGACAACGTAATATTCCATATACTTGGGGGTTCCCATTCAGGCTCCAGATCCGCCATGGCGGACTCGCACACATGATCCGCCACCCCAGAGATGTGCCCCCAGTGGCAGAGATTCTCAATCTACCAGTTCCTGAACTGCTGGAGTGGTCGTTGCTTCCAGGACCGGCGTCGCGAAATGGTCCACAGGAGTAGGGCCTGGATGCGGACGACCCGCCGGTGCCTTACCTTCCGCAAAGAGTATCCTTTTGATATATAAAGATTGTGTCATGCTAAATGTGTTTTCCTTTCCCTTCTTCTTTATCTATATATGAATAGAATTCCATGTAATACAACACCTATTAGTTTTGCTGGGTTATAATTGTTGACATATGTATCAGTGAGTTAGATCAAGGCAAGGGAGCCCGGGACGTGGGCTCGCCTCGGTAGTTAGACTTTCTTCCACTTACGTGTCTAGCTAGTCTATACACTTAGTTTATATAACCCTACCTTAGGCCGGGCATTAGGCCTCACAACTGTTAGATTAGGTTAAACCTTTCTTTTCTTTCCTGTTCCCGTTTAGCTTATCTGTTACGCTATCTATTGTCGCTGTGTGTGAGTGTCTGTCTACGTCATCCTACCTGTTGTTTCCCACTGCCCTGTGTATCCCAGTGGGTCCTCCCTCCCGAACTTCGCTACAGAACCACCCGCCCATCCCCAGTCTCCATTAAGGTGCCACTCAAACATAGGCCGCACCGGTAGATAGGGACCTCAGTGTACGGCATCCCATGGAAACCCTAAAGATCGGATCCCTCAATGCCCGGGGCCTAAATGTACCCCAAAAGAGATCTCAAATTCTCTATGGCATGCATAGACAAGGGGTAAAAATATTATTTCTACAAGAAACTCACTTTAAAACGATCACTTCCCAGAGATCAAAGATAGACACTTTAATACTTGGTTCCATAGCACTAACCCAGACTCCCGCTCAAAAGGAGTATCCATAGCTATTTACCGCTCCCTCCCGCATGTGCTACTGGGCAAAATGATGGATGAGGCTGGTAGATATGCCTTTATCAAAGTGCAAATATTTGGACAGATATTCACCTTCGCAAACCTGTATTTGCCCAATCGCTCCCCAATCCTGACGTGTAAAAAAATACTTCAGGACCTCACAGGGTTCACGGAAGGGCTACTAACGGTGGGGGGAGACTTTAATTTTCCCTTGGATGTCACAATAGATACCTCATCGGGAAAGATCCACATATCACTAAGACAGTTGGGTACTCTCAGGAAAGACGTACATAACCTCCAACTAGTGGATGTATGGCGCATTCTCCATCCCCAATACAGGGACTATGCCTATTACTCACCGGCTCATGACACTTACACAGTCGGATAGACCTCCTCTTTATACAACAAAGAGCTCTAACATGGGAGCCAGTAGCCTCTATAGGCAATATCATCTTATCAGACCATGCTCCGATATACCCAACAGTCACCATACCAACGGCAGTCAAACGACCGTGGTCCTGGCCACTCAATGACTACCTACTTCGAGACGCCCTGTGCACACAGGAAATTAAGGGCATCATTGAGAACCATTCCCGTTCACTTGACATTACCCCTGAGAACCTGCCAATGAAATGGGAAGCTCTTAAATGTGAGCTCCGCAGCCGTTTCACTGAACACGAGGTCAGATTAAAAAAAGAGAATTCATTTAAACTTTCCTCCCTACTGCAGAGGCTACATGTCCTTGAACAAAAACATAAGGTTAAACAGACACCTGGTGACCGAGCAGACCTCATACTGGTAAGAGACGAGATAAGGGCCTTGTTGGACCGCAAATCTATGGCTCAGCGACTCCAGTTTCAAGGTCGCCTATAAGAACAAGCTAACAAATGCGGGCGTCAACTCTCTAGACTCATACACCCTAGATAAGGTGCAACACACATTCCCCGCATCCGCGCAGCAGATGGCAGGGTCACGCACAATCCGACTGACATTAGTGCGTAATTTGGTTCCTATTACACCCAACTGTATAATCCACGCTTACATAGCGGAAACAGCTCTTCCTACCCTTGCAAATGGCAAGATGAAGGTTTTGGAATCGGATTTCAGCGACAATGAGGTAACTGAGGCTATCAAACAAACCCCAGCAGGGAAGAGCCCAGGCCCAGACGGGTTCTACTCTGCCTTCTACAAGGCATTCAGGGAAACAATAGCCCCACTTCTAACAAGAGTATTTTCTGTTTCTCAGACCTCAGCTTTTCATCCTCAGTCCTTGGAAGCTAACATAAGTGTCCTGCTGAAACCAGATAAAGACCCCCTAACACCGGCAAGCTACAGATCTATTTCTTTTGAATGTAGACCTGAAGCTATATTCTAAGATTATGGCTGACCGCCTAGCCCCTCACCTCCCAAAAATAATCCACACCGACCAGGTGGGTTTCATAAGAGGTAGAGAGGCTAGAGACAACTTGTCTAAAACATTCCTTCTCATGCAGCACGCTCAGAAGAGGTCACTTCCTTCCTGCCTTCTCTCTATAGATGCAGAGAAGGCCTTTGATAGGGTGCACTGGAGCTTCATGGCAGCCTCACTTAAACACCTAGGGCTAGGCCCCAAATTCTTGGGGAGGATATTGGCCCTTTACAACCTCCCCACAGCTAGGGTAAGGGCTAACGGATTATTTTCCCATAGGGAATGGTACTTGACAGGGGTGCCCCCTTTCCCCCCTTCTCTACGTCATAGTTATGGAGCATCTAGCCACAGCAATAAGAAATAACCCTAACATCCACGGCATCCAAGCAGGTCAGCGCCAATATAAAATGGCCCTCTTTGCGGATGACCTCCTGCTTTATATCTCGCAACCTAGGATATCACTTCCTTCCCTGCTAAAGGAGTTTGAAAGATACAGACAACTGAGCAATTTTAAAAATCCGAAATGCCATTTTCCCTTTAGCTGGCACTCTACGTCCATTAAATACCTAGGAATTCAGGTCCCAGTAGACTTAACTAAGCTATACACCCTCAATTATCTACCACTATTAGAGTGCACATTAAAAGATCTTACGGAATACAACAAAAAACAACTTTCATGGTTTGGCCGAATCAATGTCATAAAAATTGAAATTCTACTTCGTTTCCTCTATGTCTTCCAGGGAATCCCAATTACCCCCCCCCCCCCCCCTTCGTCATTTTTCAAATCGATAAGGTCAGCACTCCTACGCTTAATATGGGATACATCACATCTGAGGATTGGGTGGAAGTTTCTGGTTAGACGAAAATCAGAGGGAGGAGGAGGTGTTCCCGACTTTAAACTTTACCACCAAGCCTCAGACTGGTGCGTTTGATAGACTGGCACTATCATCTAGCTTCTAAGCAATGGGTCCGATTGGAACAATATAGCTCCCCAATCCCTATCAAAGGTGCTACCGTGGGTACCCTTTCAACGCGTAGAGGTTGAACCGCAAATGTTGTTTTTAGCCCAAACATTGAAACTCTGGAGGTCGCTAATCCAAAAAGGGAAGTTGTCCCGGCCATTGAGCCCGCTTACCCCTCTATTTTATAATCCTGACTTCGCGCCGGCAAAATAAAATTCTTGGGTCAATATAACCATGAATACATACGCATGCATGACATGTTAGGGGAAGCCCCAATGCTATCACATTAAGAATTGATAGAGCTCGCGACCTCATCCAACTTATCATGGTTGGAAATGTCCCAGCTGGAAGCATTCCTCAAACGCCCGGGAACTGTAGCGGCTTATAACTCCAAACTTACTCCCTTCGAGGACCTTTTTAGGACAGAGTCCCCTCCGGATCACTGCATTTCTCAAATATATAGCCTGCTACTGAAGGAGTCTGACACCACACCTCTACCATATGTGGCGGGGTGGGAGAGAGACTTGGGTACTACAATATCCGCAGAAGATTGGGATAAGGCATTCTTGTTCACTCACAAGCTTTCAGTGGCCTGCATGTCCCAGGAGCGCAACTACAAAATCCTCACTAGATGGTACAGAGTACCAGCCCTCTTACACTCCATATACCCTTCGATTCAGGACACATGCTGGGGATGCGGAAAGGAAAAAGGCACTATACTGCATGTGTGGTGGACGTGCTGTGCTATCTCTACCATTTGGGAGCAAGTGCTTAGAGCCACGTCTGATCTCACGGGCAAGCCAATAGATAAAACACCCGAGGTAGCATTACTTTCGATACTCCCGGGGGCTATAGGTAGTCAAAAGCGTAGCCTCCTAAGATTCTCGCTTGCAGCTAGATCAGTAATACCCCTTAAATGGCGTACAACTGTAGCTCCCACGATCTCTGAATGGGCGCAGGAAATGATACACATCCACCGAATGGAGGAGATCATGGTAGACACATCAGGCACCTAAGAACAATTTATGAAACTATGGCAACCTTGGATGACATTTCGCGATTCCCCAGGATTCAAAGACCTCTTGGGCGTAGCTCCCCAGCCAGACAAGTAGTTATAGCAACTCCCCTACTGTCCCCCAGAGGCACTCACCATATAGCAGAGCTCTTTTCCCCTACCCCTCTTATGTTCCTCCCTGTTATATCCTTTTGTCTCCACCTACATTATCCCTTCCCTCACCCCTTTGACCATTGCCATACCCAGTGGGTATGGGCCCCACGTATCCCCCCCCCCGAATCGTATGTATGTACTTGAATGGTTGTCCCGTGTGAGTTTCCACCTAAAATCCGGATTATAGTCTCAGTGGAACAGAATACGTTGGCGGTTTGAATACCATAGATAAAATAACAGGGTTAAATGATAATCTCCAGATGGTAAACTCCGGATTCAATTAATGTGAAACAATTGAAGGAGTAGAGAGCTAGTACGAGTATACTTCACATACTATAATGTCAAGTTCATCTAAGACTGACAAGATTTCTGGAGAGCACTCTGCTTATAGAAGTTTATAATATAATAACCTGGACAGCCTTCTAAGCGAACCATCTTTATACTTCCTTTATCATACATGTTTTATACATTTTGTTATATGTATTTGAATGTTTATTGTTACAGTTTGTCTTTGAAACTTAATAAAAATGATTAAAAATAAAAAGGTTTTTTATAGATCAGTGGTCCCCAACCAATATTTGCCCAGGGACCGTCTGTGAAAGCGAGATTTAGACTCACTGGTAATTTGTTTTCCATTTAGTCCACCATGACGGCCCACCTGGAGGATTACCCCTTGATCTCTGCAGGGACAGGAAGAAGAGAGGTTAAAATGTCCCACCCCCCTGCCTCCCTCTCCAGGTGTCTACCAAATAAATACACCAAGAAAGGATGCAAGAGGTTTATTAGCATGTTACTTCGCACACGAATAAAACCATACAAGAACTTTTTCAGGATTAGGGAAAAAATTACGGGCCGTCAATGTGGACTAAACGGAAAACGAATTACCGGAGAGTCTAATTCTCGATTTCCATTACGTCCCACCTGGAGATGTAGCAGATGATTTGGGAATTTTTAGGGAGGGACCACTGCTTGTAGTATTTTTCTGTCAAATGAGAAATCTCTAGCAGAATGTTTGGCAAAAGTTCTAGCGCCGGACCAAGTCACCTCATTGGACCTTGGAGTTGATTTGAGCACATCTTTAAGGTTGTCCAGACTGCCTTTAATTTGAGGATTTGTCTTTTTCTAATTGAGACCATAGACCTTGGACAAATTTCCCTGGTATCTCTGTACCCCAACCTGTCTTGCTCGCGTCTGTCAAGATAGTAGCTATCATCCAGTTGTTCCACTCTAAGCCCTTGACTAGGTTTTCTTTTCAGTCCACCAATCCAGTTAAATTTTTTATGAAGGAAGGAATTTTTATTTTCTTCTCCAACTGTTCCAGATCCCTGTTCCAGGATCTGAGTATCCAATTCTGTAAGTACCTTGTGTGGTTTTGGGACCAAGGGACACAGACTATACATTCTATTCATTGCCTCTCTTACCGTGCAGACTTGTTTGCTCTGAAAGTTTTTTGTATGGAACATGAGATTGAGAGCTTTCTCCTCTGGAAGAAGTGAACATTGGGGTACAGAGTCCAGAAGAATGCCCAAGAATTTCAGTTTGGTGCTGGGTTGGAGGTTTGATTTCTCGTAGTTTATGATCCATCCCAGTTGTTCAAGGATCTCTAGAGTTGTATTCCTTTGGGAAATTAAATTCTCTTCTATATTTGCTACTAATAGAAGGTCGTCTAGGAAAGGAATTAGTAGTATGTCCTTTAGTCTTAGTATGGCCACTAGTTCTGCCATTATCTTTGTGTATAGTCTTGGCGCTGAGGAGATCCTGAATGGTAGAGCTCTGAACTGATAATGGAGTACTTTGTTTTTTGGAGATAAGATCGCAAACCTTAGGTATTTTTGAGAGTAGGGGTGGATTATGACGTGGTAGTATGCGTCCTTGAGGTCTATGGTACAAAGAGCTGCATTTTGAGGAATTAAAGGTGTTGTAAATTTTAGAGACTCCATCTTGAATTTTCTGTACTTGATGTGTCTGTTTAAGTTTTTTAAGTTTATGATCATCCTGTATGATCCATTTGGCTTCTGGATAAGGAAGAGGGGAATAGAATCCCTTCCTTAATTGATGGGTCGGTACAAGAGATATTACATTCTTTGCTAGAAGAGATTGTACTTCCTCCCACATGAGATGAGGTGGAGTTGGAGTGAGGAAATTTTTGTCATTATAAACGATCGAGGAGGTAGAGAATTCAACTCGATCTCGTATCCCATCTTCCACTATACCTAGAATCTAGGCATTTTTTATATGATTCTATTTGGAGGAAAATAGGAATAGTCTCCGCCCCCCCCACCTTGGCGTCATTGTTTCTTGCTAGGGGTTGGTTGGTTGTTGTGGGTAGCACCGTATCCTCTACCTCCACTCCCTTTGGGGTAACTCCATCGTCCCTGCTTGCTTTTACCCTGGTAGGATGGAAATTTTTCCCAGGTATCACAAAAGGAAGTTCTTCTCTGAGTTCTTGGCACTGGGAATCCCTTCTTTTTGTATGCTGCTTTTTCCAGAATAGTGTTCAGTTCTGGACCGAAGAAATTTTCCTGTGAAGGGTATGCCACACAGATTTCATTTCGACCTGAAATCTCCTGAGCATTGTTTCAGCCATAGGGATCTTCGGGCTAAATTAGAGTGCCTTCTTTGGCTGAAAAGCTGACGCAATCTGAAGAGTCGGCAATGAAGGTGACAGCAGATTTCAGGAGGCGAAGACTTTTTAGGAGTTTCTCTTTGGGAGCTCGACTAATAATCTGATTTTCTAACCCATTAAGCCAGCAGATCAAGGTTCTTGCAACTGAGGTGGTTGTGACATTCGCCTTCAGGTTCATCATCGCCAGCTTCCATGTCTTTTTTAGGACACTGTCTGATTTTCGGTCCTTCATCTGAGTCGGGTCTTCAAATGGAAGGTCAGCCTTTTTTACTACTTTGGTGACTTGAACATCGACTTTAGGTATGGAGTTCCAGATCTTAGATTTGTCTTCCTCAAAAAAAAGTCTGTAACTCCCTGGATACAGAGAGCCTTCTTTCTGGATCTTTCCATTCTTCCCGAATAATGTCTTCTAGAACATTATTGACTGGAAAAACTTGCTTTTTCTTGGCTTCAGGCATCTAAAGAGCTCATCTTGTACAGACTTTGTTTCTACAGGGTCTTCAATATTCAAGGTCTCTCTTACTGCCCCGAGTAGAGCATCCAGGTTGTCTAAAGAAAATAGGAATCTGGATTTTAATTTCTTTTCTAGACCTTCCAAGATTTGTTCCTCCTAACCTCCTTAGCACCAGGTACTGCACCTCCATGGCTTAACTCCGCCACCACCCGGAGGAGATGAGAGGGAGAGACGCACTCTCTTCCCCCTGACCTTTGTAGGACAGGAAGAACACTGGAGAGGGATGCAGGGGGTGGGGGACATTTAACTCCTCTTCTTCCTGTCCCTGCAAAGGTCAAGGGGTAATCCTCCAGGTGGGCCGTCATGGAAAATAAATTTTCTCTAGGGACCGGTGGGTGGCGTGATGGGGGTCTGTTGTCTAGCCAAAAATGTTTGTGCACCACACCATAACTCCCTGTACGACTAGCTTATATAGACCCATTTCCTGAAGAAGTGCCCCTGCACTTATATCGTCTCCTTTCTGTTTGATGCCTGCCCTGTTTCCATTGTCCCCTTTTCTATATCATGCCTCCCTCTAATGTCCCCTTTTCCATAGCTGCCCCACTCCCACGTACCCTTTCCTGTAGCTGTCCCTCAATGACAATGACCCCTTTCCTGCAGCATCCACCACCATTCCCTCAATGTCCCCTTTCCTGCAGCAGTATATTTTATCATTGTAACCCAAGCAAGAATTTTTTTGGTCTCCGTGACAACTGTATTTTATAAATGTTGGATTGTCATAAGCACCAGGATTAACAATAAAGTTTAATTACAGACACCTGTAATAACTGTTATAGCTGTTTATTGTTGCCTAGGGCTAAAGTACAGTAAATTACCAATAATCAGAGGTCCGTTTGAAACTAGGGGTCGTATGTAAGTTGGGTGTTCTTAAGTAGGGGACTGCCTGTATACACAATACTGGTATAATAATGATTTGGGTTTCAACTCGAGAGAAATCAGTTCATTGATGTATGAAGAAAGTTATCAAAAAATGCTTGGCAGTGGTTCCTTTACACTTTTGAAGAGCTTGTAAAATAACCGCAACGTAAAAAATTAAACATGTCCTAATTTTTGACGATTTTGTGGTAGGCGCTCTCCATAGAAACCTAGGGGAATACAAAAAACAGCCTATATACGGTGTTGTCCACCGTAAATGGTCCTTTTTTTTTTTTGCTATTATTGGCAGTTTACGGTGGCATATGGGTTACATAAGGGTGACACATGGCCAGTTTATGCGGGCAGAAAATGTCCGCACAAACAGGACCGCAAATTGCATATGCTCACAAGCATGAGACCCAAGACTGTTGTTCTCCTTGCCTTACATATTCTTCAATGTTGCTGGTCTTCCCTTAGACTGCCTACATGATCATACTCATCTGAGGAATAAATGAATGTATTTGATGGATTTTGATTTTTTTGAATATTGGAATTCCAAAAATAGCTAGGCAAGCTTATTTGGCTGTTTTCAGAATTCCCATTGGAATAACTTGAATGAGACACACATACCAACAAATACTGGAGCTAGTGACCAAACCACACCCAATACAGTGTACAAGATATAGATGGCGGAAAGGGGGGGTGAGTATTTAGCTAGCCACCAATTGTGTAAGTTCTCCCACTGAAAAAGATGAGAGGCCCGTAATTGACATCATAGATAGACCAAAATAAGTATTTGGTCAATAATAAGTTAAAGGGGTTGTCCGAGTTTTGAAAAAAAAATATATGTGGCCGGAAGCGGGCTGCCTAAAACAATAAAGCTGTACTTACCTTCCGGTGCCCTCCCGTATCCAGCGCTGCTGTCGCTCCGGGCGCCATGTACACAAACATGGCCGCCGGAGCAGCGCTGCATTCAGCTTCCGGCCGGACATGACAACCTTCCGGCCCCCATACACAATGCTGTGTATAGGGACGGATAGGTGTACCCGGCAGCGGCGCTGCTCCGGCGGCCATGTTTGTTTACATGGCGCCCGGACCGGAGCGACAGCAGTGCTGGATACTGGAGGGCACCGGAAGGTAAGTACAGCTTTATTATTTTAGGCAGCCCGCTCCCGGGCCACATATATATATTTTTTTTTAAACTCGGACAACCCCTTTAATCTCAATACTTATCATATCCTGTTTTATATGCTTTGTTGACAATGAAAGAGGTCAAATGTTTTTGTAAGTCTTTACAAGATTGGCACACACTGTTGCAGAGAAACACCCGCAAAGCATGACATTGATACCCCCATGCTTCACAGTAGGTATCATGTTCTTTGGATGCAACTCAGCATTCATTATGAACATAATGACTTGTGTTTCTACCAAACAGCACTACCTAGGTTTTCATCTGACCAAATGACATTCTCCCAATACTCTTCTGTAATATCCAAGTGCTCTGTTGCAAACTGGATATGTACTTGTACTGGCTTAAGCAGGGAAACACGTGTGGCACTACAGCAGCATACTGCTACGTCTCTAGCAGCATAATGATGGTAGACTGCATAGACTGTTTTTCAGTGGGAAAACTTGCAGAATTGGGGACTGACAAAATACTTTTTTTTCCCCACTGTAGGTGTTTACCTGGAGTATGCAAGTCTGAGATAATAAATCCCTTACAATAGATTAAAATCCCTTAACACTTATCACTGGATGGCTCTGAAAATAACATTAACAGGATTAATATACATGAAGTGGATCATAGACTTTAGATTTGCTCCAAGACATCAGGTTAAAAAAAAAAAAACTTATGTTTACAAGACTAGCCAGATCACCTTCTACATTTACTAACAGAGCTATAATGTTTTGTTTTTATGATTCTTCAAATATATGCACTGAAGTTGCACTGGGACTAAACACACATGGCTTAGAAGTGTTATCCAGGAATTAACACTTATGACCTATTCCCAGGATAACTTACTGGCGTCTGAATGGTGGGGGAGGAGGGGGGGCATAATCATAGAAACTGGAGCTGAAAGCAGTTGACTAAAGACTGTATATATAAGTGGCAAGCTTTAACTTCAACAGTTTCTTGGTGCAAATGCTAGGAGCTGCCCCCCTCACCCAGAGGTCAGAAATTGATGGCATATCCCTGAGGCAAGCATCAGTTGTAATTCTAGGAAATCCACTTTAATATAAGGAAACAAAAAAAAGAAAAAACATTTACTGAGCTACAATCATAGATCTCTCAACATGAAGGAGCTAATCAGAACACTGGCAGTAAGAAATTTATGAGGAACATGGAGAACTACTTAACTCCTTGATATAACTTCTTTAGCCATCAGTACAAAGCAATCTATAGACATTAAAACTGTATGATAAAGATTTTTACAAACTTGGGGATATCAAATATGTAAAAGATGTCATACTTCTACTGTAGATACAGTACATGTATTTTAACAGCACTTTTACATGGTTATGTTTTAAGTTCAATCATTGAATGATTTAACTTTTCCTTTCCTCTCAACTTAGTGTTGAAGTAGCGCTATGTACCAAATAGAGGACCCAACACTGCCAATCCCTTTATAGATCCAGCGGTCACATGATCACTAGGTCTGAGCGGGTAAAAGAAAGAAAAACAAAGAAAAACAAATATACCTTTATAAACCTTTAACATTTGTACATTTTTAACTAGTGTCATGTAAAAAATGTTACAAAAACCTTTTTAGGCAGCACATAAAAAAAGAGGTTATGACACAAACCAATATGTACAAAAATTTGCTTAAAATGGCTGGTTATTAACACCTTGTTATTTAGGGCTTAATATACTCCGATTTGGGAGAACCATTAACTATAACATACCAGAACATAGTGGAAATGGGTCAAAGATCACTTTGGATCTAGACCTAGTCAACTCTAATATAATGATGACTCTTGAATAGATGCTATACAAAGGAAAATAGACAATAACATGAGAAGAAGAATTCCCTATGATATTGTTAATGTTCCTGCAAAAAGATCAATGTTTATTCTGAAGGTTTAGGTTGGATTACATATAGTTTTGCAGCATTTTTCTTTGCTGCTTGTTATTTTATGAAAATGACCCATATAACCTGAAATGACTTACCATGTGAGTATACAATATGTTCAAAAATTTTTCAGAATCAAGATATCCAATCAGATATATAGCAAACAGTGAGGCTATCTGAAAAAAACAAAACAACATTTTAAATTGTACAATGGTTTCTATAAAAAACGATAACCCACTATCTGCAGGTAGCCCCATTAAATTGTTAAACCCTATGGTTCTGTGAAGGTAGCCAGGTCATACATTTCTGAAAACCATAACAACCAACCCATGTGTGGATATTAGATCCTCAGTCACATATAAACAAATCATCATATGCATTACTGAAATTTAGGAGAAACTTTGAGTATTTTTTTTAAATCTTAATATAAACATCCACTCAAGGTTAAATGTTTTAGAAATTCTCTGAAAACCCCTTTAAAGGGAACCTGCCACCAGGGACCTCATCTTCACTAAAGACCGATTGTAAAAACCCATGACACCTGCAGTGCAAAAATGCCTCTCTGCCTTTTCTAAGCATTAGTATAACAATATAATTATGTGTTATAATTTACTCATGCATGCTGACAAAATCCTGGGGTAGTCACAGAAACTGGGCTTTGGTTTGGATGCAATTCAAAAAATGTGACTTGTCTGAGCTTCAGACTGCCTCCATCTTTGTGCTCCTGTACAGCTTGTCCCTATCCCACTGATGTCAGGCTGACCAGGCTGTGACCTCTGAGAAGAAGCAGGAGGTGAAGCTGTACAGGGTCACAAAGGTGGGGGCCAAGCTCTGAGGAGCGAGTAACACAGATAAGGCAAATTTGTTTTCGAAATGCATCCAAACCAAAGTCCAGCCCCTGGGGCTGCCCCAGGATTTTGTCAGGATGCAAGAGTAAGTTAGAACACACAATTATACTGTAATGCAAATGCTTAGAAAAGGCAGAAAGGCATATTTGCACTGCAGGTGTAATAAACTTCTGCAACCTGTCTTTAGTGAAAATGAGGTCCTTGGTGACAGGTTCCCTTTAAAGAGGACCTGTAACCAGTTTTTGACCACCCTGACAAGCCATGCCTGCTGATAGAGTTCCCCCCATATCAACTAAAATTAGATGCCAGTGAGGCTCTGTACCTTAATTACAGATGCTTTTCTGATATGCAAATTAGCTTTTGTGACTCATGTCTGGTCTTTGGGACTCTTCTCTCTCCCAGGCTGGCAGTGAACCACGCCCCATTATTCTGACTGACAGCTCTGTGTGTCTCTTCACATCACTGCCCCGCCTCCTTGTACTTAGGGACAATCTACTAATATTCAACTACAGACATATAAATCTCTGTGCAGATATATATATCTTAATTTTTTACACGGTGCCTTGTGTTACATTCATGACATGTGACCAGTGACATCATTGCAGGTCCTTTCGCCTTCTAAGAATAAAAACCTGTATACCATGTATGTTATTACATGAAATCACAGCAGCCTCTTTGGAGGATGGAAAGGAGTAGAAGTCCATGGAGGCTGCTGTGACTTCATGTGGTAAGATACATGCATGGGGTACAGTTTGCTATTATTAAGAGGTTAAAGTGCCTGTTATTATGTCACTCTGGTCACATAACATCAACTGGAGGCACAGAGCATGGGGAGTATTAGATGGGAGGGGCCAGATGAGCAGGACACGCCCCCTCTGATGCCAGGCAATATAAGATCGTTAAGAACAAATTTTTAACGAACGGAGATCCTTCTTTTAGATAAAAGAGCTCTATAGGAACCTGCCACTGGCTGTATATGTGCAAATGTGGTGACAGATTCCCTTCAAGACACATTTGATAGTTCCTTGAAGAAAAGCTCTGTCTACTACAATTTTCTGCTTCTTTTGGCTTTAATTTTTAACACTTCAGACAATTGAAAATGTAAGCAGGAGGTGTTTAATATTTCTTCATGACCTTCTCATATAAAGTGAATCTATATTTCACAACTGCTTAGAAGCAACAAGGTTTCTTAAGGGCAAGTACAACATTAAGCAATACATTCAAATTAGCACAAATGTATCTCATTTAAATATAATGGACCAAAGGCATTAACAATGAAGACTATATCCGTATTTAGAAAGAAGACATAACTTGTGCTTCTGATTTGCGTCACTTTCTATGTAAGGATTCTCAAAAGAAACACAGAAAAATAGTTATTGGAATCCTTTGTTAGAAATGGTCAGCATTAATCAGGTATATTATGTACCGTAATCAATACCAGAACAATTTAGTATTTTATAGGTTAGCAGAGGTAGAACTAAGGGTTTCATATCTGGGATACACAGTGACACAATAAGCATATTGCATTTTCTTCCTTATACGGGTCAGAACCCCAGGAAAGTTACCAGAAAACCACTTTATGATTGTGTTCATCTCTCATGTTTTGGACATGTTCTGGGCATAAGCCAGAAAAGCCCCCAGTGAATAAGCAGAATGTATACATAGACATATACTGGCAGATGGAGGCACATGTGGGGAGTTACATCACTCAGGACGCCTGGAACATCGGCAGCAATCCTCCTGCTTTTGGGAGAGAGCAGTGAAATGGAGGATGTTTTTCCGAGATGAGCACACAGTAGGATTCGCTGCTGCCCCTAGTTGTCACCTCTCCATATTGGGTGGGCGTCTGCCACCTAAAAGTCATTTTGCCATTAAAATGTTCCCTTTACCCCCCCCAAGCCATCATTAGGTTTGCCAAAATCCTCTCCAGGACTCACAGGCCTGTCATGTTTGCACAATACAGGGTCTAAAAATAATAAAAACTTCATTAAACCCTGAAAATTTAACCCCCTCCACTATTCCTGAGAATGCACATAAAAAGAAACAGACAGAAGTTATCCCTGTGTCTAAAATGACCTATTAGAATAAACATTTTTCCACCCAGTGAATGCCCTAATAGAAAAAAAATGATGTCCCATTCAGCTCTTCATCACCCTTAAAATTTTCATCAAAAGGTTGTCCAACTAGTTTAAAGAGCATCTACCACCAGAATGAAGGACTGTATGCACATGAGCCTGAGGAGCTCCAGGCTCCATAGTGGTTAAAGGAGCCTGTAGCCCCTCATTTGCACACAGTCTTCCATCCTGGTGGTAGATGCCTTTAAGTAAATACAGACTTAAGAACACCTGACTTATATACTACCCCTACCAACAAATGTACCTCTCTGCCCACTTTGACCTCTGGCCAAGCACTCTGGATGCTTGTAATTTACTGAACTTTAGCCCCAGGCTGAAATGGTCAGCTTAAAGGGGTTTTCCCACGAAAGAAAATTCTCACATCTCAATCCCCGAGTGATGTTAACACAATAAAGATCATTTTAACCCCTTACTTTACAATTAACTCCGTTTTATTGCTGTTTTAACTCCTATCACTCTTCTGGCTGCTCAGCGGAAAATGCCAGGGTGTGTGCGGGGCCTCTATAAGCAGACACATTACTGTATTATCCATCTAGTTCTTTGGGGTGACAATGTGGTTAGATTATCAGGGTACAAGGTTTATTTGCACTTTCATCTGGCTTCTGACATTGTACTTGCACAATGACACTTAGGAGAGAGAGAGATGAGACAGATCAGAGATGAACGAGAAAAATTACACAGAGGCTGATAGACAATTACACTGTGAGCTCTGCTACATCTCACAGATATGAGCCTTCCTGCCTCTTCCCCCGGATCACTTATCTCCTTGCAGTTTGCAGCCTCTTTCTCTGATCACAATGTGCTGACAGGATGTAATCAGTCAGTCAGTGTCTCTGAACTCCGTGCAGGGGGGCATGGCTACAGTGAATTAGAGAATGTGTTATTTTGTTATGCTGAGTACATATAAGAAACTTGCCTTTGTGGGAATACCCCTTTAACCCCTTACCGACATGTGACGTAATAGTACGTCACATGTCGGGTCCCGGTACATGGAGAGGGCTCGCGGGCCGAGCCCTCTCCATAGCCGGTAAGTCTTTGCTGCATATTGCAGCAAAGGCTTACCGGTAACACCCACGATCGGTGCCGGCACCGATCGCGGGCGTTTTACCGCTGATCGCCGCCGGCAGATCGTCCGTGGAGCGTCGCTCCCCATGACGTCATCGGGGAGCGGCGATCCGTCGCCATGGTAGCTTCGGGTCTCACGAAGACCCGAATCTACTTCGGGTTAACCCATTCATTACCATGTGCCATTACCATGTGTCAGCACATGGTAATGTATGAGTAGTAAAATCCCCATATACTGCCATACTGTAGTATGGCAGTATATGATAGGATTGTACAGACACCCTAGGGTTACAGTACCCTAGGGAGTCTGAAAAATAGTAAAAATTAAAATAAAAAAAAAAAAGTTAAAAATAAAAAAATTATAATAAAAAAAGCTAAAAATTCAAATCACCCCCTTTCCCTAGAATTGATATAAATAAACAGTAAAAATCATAAACACATTAGGTATTGCCGCGTCTGAAAATGCCCGATCTATCAAAATATGATAACGTTTTTTCACTTCTTTTAATCCCGTAACGGGGTTCTATAATTCTATAAAAAGTGATCAAATGGTCGTACAGTCCTAAAAATGATAACATTGTAAACGTCATCAAAATCCGCAAAAAACGACACCACCCACAGCTTCATACACCAAAGTATGAAAAAGTTATTAGCCCCAGAAGATGGCAAAATCCCCCAAAAAAATTTTGTACAGGAGGTTTTAATTTTTTTAAATGTATGAAAACATTATAAAACCTATACAAATTTGGTATCCCCGTAATCGTACAGACCCAAAGAATAAAGTAGACCTGTCATTTGGGGCGCACAGTGAAATCCGTAAAATCCAAGCCCACAAGAATACAGCACAAATGCGCTTTTTTACCAATTTCACTGCATTTGGAATTTTTTTCCCGCTTCCCGGTACACGGCACGAAATATTAAATACCACCATTTTAAAGTGTAATTGTTACGCAGAAAATAAGCCATCACACAGCTCTGTATATGGAAAAATAAAAAAGTTACAGATTTTTGAATGTGGGGAGTGAAAAATGAAAACGCAAAATCGAAAAAAGGGCCGCAGCGGGAAGGGGTTAACAGTTATGAAAGGTCTCTTCAATGGAGCTTTATTGATCATCCTTGTTCCCATCAAAGCCCAAGATTATGGAAATCCAAAATGTTACAGGGAGATACATTTCTGTAACGTGTATGTATGCAAGGGGCTGAGCCCTCTCCAAATCTATAGCAATTTCTCCATATACAGCATTACAGTAGTATTGCATTATATGGCAGGATCGATCAGTCAATCTTGGGTTAAAGTACCCACGGGGTTTCAAAAATAATAATACATTTTTTAAAAGTTAAAATCACCCCCTTTTCCCTAGAAAGAATATAAAAATAAACAAAAAAAAATCATAAAAATGTTAGGTAGCACAACATTCTAAAAGTTCTGATTCATAAAAATATAATAACGTTTGTTCCCTGTAATGGAAAATAGCATCCAAATGTACAAAACTCCACTTTTTTCACCATTTTGCAACATTAAAATTTATTAAAAAGTGATCACAAGGTTATACAGTACCCAAAATGGTAGCAAAGAAAACATCCCGCAAATAATGACACCTCAGTATGAAAAACTGACATTAACGTCTGATTTTTATGACCAATCTGCTTCAGTTTTTCATGGATTCTGATGAACTATAGTCCATGAATGATCTATGAAAAACTTTGATACACCATACTTTTTAACCACACGGTTTGTTAAAATAATAGACGTGGACACTGATCCATATTGTTGCATTAAAGGCAGCCTTCTTCAGTCTGTTCTTAAAATGGACAGCTAACAGCTGATTTCCACTGTTGTGTGCATCTGCCCCTAAAGCATACTTTCAATATGGAAAGATCCAACAAATTCATAACCACTTTGGTCTATTACTCAGTAGATCATAAGACAATTATGAACAGGAACAGTGGGAACCGGAGGCTAGAAAAGTTAACTGACTGTTCAAATTTATGTCATTTTACTTGAAAGGTCATTTTATTAAAATAATACATCTAAAATAACCAAACAAAAACACAAAATTACTACATTTGATAAGGACATATTAGGTTTAAAAAACATGTCTACATTGAAAAACTGCTGTTAATGTGTTGGGAATTAGTCATCGTTTTGATCATTTACAAAATGTTTAGTAAGACTTACCTGTGTTAGAAGTACAAACTGGGCAAATTGCCATGGAAGCATAAAACATATATTAGAAGCACAAAGGACAACCAGGCTTCTTCTACCAGGAGTGGGTGTCCTTTAACAGAAAAAACAAAATTTGATAATGGTTTTTAAACTTAAAAACAATTTAGTTATGTAAAATGTTCTGTGCATCTCAAAAGAGGAAATCATCCAATTAGCCTTTTATTATAGTTTCCAAAATCCAAGCAATACATAAAAAGGAGACAGAACTAGGAGATGCTGAAGAACACTGCCGATGACCCAATAATACTTGACATACACTCACCGGCCACTTTATTAGGTACACCTGTCCAACTGCTTGTTAACACTTAATTTCTAATCAGCCAATCACATGGCGGCAACTCAGTGCATTTAGGCATGTAGACATGGTCAAGACAATCTCCTGCAGTTCAAACTGAGCATCAGTATGGGGAAGAAAGGTGATTTGAGTGCCTTTGAACGTGGCATGGTTGTTGGTGCCAGAAGGGCTGGTCTGAGTATTTCAGAAACTGCTGATCTACTGGGATTTTCACGCACAACCATCTCTAGGGTTTACAGAGAATGGTCCGAAAAAGAAAAAACATCCAGTGTGCGGCAGTTCTGTGGGCAGAAATGCCTTGTTGATGCCAGAGGTCAGAGGAGAATGGGCAGACTAGTTCGAGCTGATAGAAAGGCAACAGTGTCTCAAATCGCCACCCGTTACAACCAAGGTAGGCAGAAGTGCATCTCTGAACGCACAGTACGTCGAACTTTGAGGCAGATGGGCTACAGCAGCAGAAGACCACACCGGGTGCCACTCCTTTCAGCTAAGAACAGGAAACTGAGGCTACAATTTGCACAAGCTCATCGAAATTGGACAGTAGAAGATTGGAAAAACGTTGCCTGGTCTGATGAGTCTCGATTTCTGCTGCGACATTCGGATGGTAGGGTCAGAATTTGGCGTCAACAACATGAAAGCATGGATCCATCCTGCCTTGTATCAATGGTTCAGGCTGGTGGTGGTGGTGTCATGATGTGGGGAATATTTTCTTGGCACTCTTTGGGCCCCTTGGTACCAATTGAGCATCGTTGCAACGCCACAGCCTACCTGAGTATTGTTGCTGACCATGTCCATCCCTTTATGACCACAATGTACCCAACATCTGATGGCTACTTTCAGCAGGATAATGCGCCATGTCATAAAGCTGGAATCATCTCACTGTACTCAAATGGCCTCCACAGTCACCAGATCTCAATCCAATAGAGCAGTGGTGGCGAACCTATGGCACGGGTGCCAGAGGTGGCACTAAGAGCCCTTTTTGTGGGCACCCGGGCCATCGCCCCATCACACCAGACAGGACTCAAAGAATCTTCCTGCAGTACCAAGCAACTTAAAAGATGCTGCGTTTAGTCATATATTTAAGTGATACTTACTTTGCTACTTGGGTATGTAGGAAGAGGGAGAATGAGTAGACAGGGCCGAATTATCTTTGGAATACCTTCTGCTGGCCCCACAATTCTCTGTGTGCAGAGGGACACTGGAAAGAAGCTAAAATGATGCAAATGTTCCATCTTGTCCTCAGGAGGCCAATATGATCGAAAGTTGTTGAAGAGCAGGGAGCAATAAGTTACTGCTTTAATTTTTGGTTGGCACCTCGCAATAAATAAGGGGGATTTTGGGCTGCAGTTTGGGCACTCGGCTGCTAAAAGGTTCGCCATCACTGCAATAGAGCATCTTTGGGATGTGGTGGAACGGGAGATTCGCATCATGGATGTGCAGCCGACAAATCTGCGGCAACTGTGTGATACCATCATGTCAATATGGACCAAAATCTCTGAGGAATGCTTCCAGCACCTTGTTGAATCTATGCCACAAAGAATTGAGGCAGTGTCAAAGGCAAAAGGGGGTCCAACCCGTTACTAGCATGGTGTACCTAATAAAGTGGCCGGTGAGTGTACATAACATTATATTCACCGCTCACTTGATAACATGTGCATTCTAAGGAACCTAATCTATATTCTTTTAGGATCATGACCAGTAATTTCCATGAGTAACACAGCCATTCAGATAAGATAATTACTAAATTGATATACACTACATAATATATGTAGAACACTTAAAATTATCCCAAACTTTAAAAAAAAATTTGCATAAATCATAACAGCACAAGAAAATATAATAAAATGTGTAATATTTCTTACTAGAGCAGAATTTCTTAGATCTGTCATATATAAACAAGACAAAAATATGTCTAAGGAAGTTTAGAGAAAATATGAAATGCATTCAAGTGAATCTTTTTTCCACATGAAAATGTATTTGTTCTACCTTTCAAAGTTAGTACACTATCAAAATCCAGCTTGATAAACCAGGGACACTTTACTCATAGATCCAGACTATGGGAATAAATTTATTATCCATTACTTCTTTTCTTCTACAATTAACTCTTAGAACTATGCTAATGAGCCTGAAAAGCTGTGGGGGAGTTAGCAGAGCCTCTCCATGCATAGTGTAATAACCTGTGAGTCTGTAGCACAGAGGGATTCTGGTAACACCCACCAGGATCCCTATAGGTTAATTATCATCATTTTAAATTTATTTTGGAAGGAAGGAAGCCATGGATAGCAAATATAGGAAGATTACTACAGTCCCGATACCTGGATCTGTCAGCTATTATCCCTGGTTTATCATTTTAAGGGTAAATTTACTTTACGGAGGAGGGGGAGGAGGGGGATGGAGTAGAGGAAAGGAAGAATGAATGAGGAGATGGTAGGGAGTCAGGGAGTCCGAAATAAAGTTTTATAAAGTACTGAAATGATTCAGAATACTGACAAATGCATATTGGAACCTGTCACTAGCAAAAATGACATTCCTGGTGACTAGTTTGTTTTAATGCTGTTGGGCCACTCTCCTGAATGATCACTTTATAATACTATGCATTTTTGTGGAGAGTCTGTGTGGTATAGTCCATGTGCAGTAGCCAAGAATAGGCTTGAGCTCCTCTCCAAAATTCCTTGTGGTAAAGTACATCAGTAGAAAGTAATAGATAGGAAATTTATCAGGTACATGTTGATGTGGTGCTAGTGGGGCCACAGAGCCTAGAGCCATAGACTTAGCACCAGCAGAGGGTTGGCCTGTCAATAGGCGTAATTCTGGTCTGCTGTGCTGCAGTGGAGGTGGATGCAATGTTATACAAATTACATGGATTTGTGTATCTGTGTCAAATCATGTGACTTGAATAATAATGGCATTAACTAAGTAATGGATAGGAAGCAATAACTAAGTAAGCTAATACTCCCTGGCTATATGTAATGGAGGACTGTGTTTTGTTATGGCATATGCAACTACTCCATGGAATTTTGAAATCCTTTAGTTTTGAAACCTTTTGATATATGGCTAAACAGAATTTGTTAATCCAAAATACACCACCTGCTGAAAATTGGAATGTCAAATAATGTCATTCATTTCATGAGACACATCAAAATTTAGGGTTAGGACAGGGCCATTCCTGGGAGTGCAACTGTCAGGATGGGAATTATTGGGAAAATGGACAGACATGGGGTAATAGGGATATAGATCAAGGCCTCATTGGTATCATCAATACCAGGCAATTCTCCTCAGGAAGATCTACCCATTATTTGTTACATATTTCATTCCTACCACTGTAGAATACTTGGTGTGTTAATAAATATTAAAAGTTATATTTTAACTATACAATCATTTCACTTTTCTGCTAGAACGGGTGACTAGGGATATAGTGAAATGGGGGGGGAAAACAATTTCCAGGAATGTGTCTTTAAAGGAAACCTACCATTTCTAATGGCAGGGGTAAGCTGTAAATACCGAGCACCAGCTCAGGATGAGCTGGTGCTTACTTTCGTTAGTGTTATTAACCGCTGTATCGAGGTTTAAAAACTTTTTAAAGTTTATAGCAGAAGCTGCTTCGGCGCTGCATGCCCACAATCGTACCGAAGCAGCTTCTGCTATAAACTTTAAAAAGTGTTAAAATCGCGATACAGCGGTTAATAACACTAACGAAAGTAAGCACCGGCACCAGCTCAACCTGAGCTGGTGCTCGGTATTTACAGCTTACCCCTACCATTCTAAATGGTTGGTTTCCTTTAATCATCAGTTAATACTCAAGATCTTGTCTTACTTCTTAGGGCGAGTTTATTTCATTAGCTATATTTTGTTTGAAATACCAACAAACCACATGTTGCATTTTCCACCAAGGCAATGTTGTTCTTCGGTCAAGAACAAAATTGCCTTTTAGCTATTTTTATGAAAGATGTAAAAATGTTTGAACACAGCAACCTGCTGCATATGCCACTGAGTGCCTGTGTGTCCCAAAAGACTAATTTATATGGGGAGGTTGTAGCCAAATAACTCCAAACAATCTTAGCATGTGAACACACAGCAGAAAACTACTTAAAGTAACTCATAAAACCTCAACATATCAGAAACCAATTTTTATTCCAGTAAAGTACTGTCCTAGATTCTGTCTAGTGAAAAAAATCGTTTTTTTATTAAAATTAGTTCATGCTAAAAGTAGCGTGGAAGATGTCTGCTTCTGCTTTTCCGACAATAATCATATATTCAGCAGACTTTGCGTGGCAGTCACCAATAATTACTAATCTGATAATGTATAGTAACACTTAACTAGAAGCCGAGTAAAATTTAGACATGCTAAGCAAATATTTGTCTGCTGTGGTTGCAAATTTGCACTTTTTCATTTTTCATAGTATGACATGTTCTACTTTCCAAATATAAGTGTCACTAAAATGGAAGAAATGTTAATGTTCATGTCTTATTAAATAAAAGATTCAGAAGGAGCAGCTCATTTATAGTAACTAAGGCATGTGGATGATGTTGTAAAGTTGTAAAAATTCTTACAGGGGTTTTTGAATTTAAGGTAAAAATAAAAAAAAAATCTTTCACCAAAATAATAGTTTTATAAAAATAATGTAAATTATTGTTTATTCATTTTAGATTTCAGGAAGGCTTCTTCATAGTTATCCCCATTTTGAAAAATATATAAACTTTTTTATTTAAACACCATTGTCGCACACTATGGGGAACATTGTAGAGAAGAAAATAGATGATGCTTATGGTGAAAGACCTTTGATTATGCCATGTTTTTAGGGAGCAGTGCTTCCTGCTCTTGTTCTCCTGAAAGCAGGAGGACCACTAAGAAAATAGTGCACAGTACTCTCTGATCTAGTCTGATCTCTAGGAACCAGATCAGCAGAAGTACAATAGATACCAGCTCACCTATTTAACCACCTCCTGGCTGATCAGCATAGACCAAACTCCCCAGCAGAGCTTTCATCCAAGATAGAAATGCACAAAGGTAGAGGAGCTTACCTGGTTTGAACAAGTCACATGACTTTGAAAGTGACACAAAGAAGAGACTAAAAAGAATAGTACGCATTTCTGGTGCTCACAGGATCCTTAATCATGACTGATCCTTGAGCATTTCCATCTTAAATCAGAATAAATCCCATTAAAAAGTGTTACCTGCAACGGAGAAAGTTGTGTATTGGAAACTGCATGAGGCAGAGTAGCACTCTCCTTCATGATATCAGGATAGGATCCATCATGATATCAGGATAGGCCATTTTCAAAGATTCAGCATAGGTCTCCTCCAATTCCATTTTATCTTTTACCTTTATAAAACAGCTTCCTTTGTTATAGTGGAAAAAGTAGCACAGGAACCCACATCTTTTTTTCCACTATTAATAATGGAAGTGCAACAGGAGATAAAGTAAGGTCCATTGAAGTATACACACAAGACTCTGTTCACCTTTCATTTTTAGTTACATTCTTTAAAAATGGAGACCATAGTGAAAAGACCAAATGCAGTTGTGAACTGGGCCCAATGTGGCAAAAGACATCAGAGGCCTGATGCAATAATACCAGGTTGTAGTACTCCAGCTTGTGAAGATCAGTGCATGCACTCAAGGAAGACAAGGTCTTTTCTCCCCGTTTAATAACAATCTCTTATCCCCCACCCTCTGGCTCAGCCACAAAATAGATGAAATTCAAATACCTTAGAATATATGTCAATAGGGACATTTGAAGAACAAGGAATGGATACGAAAAACTTTCACGTAGCGGTGGAGTCCACATTACTCTTGTGCTCTAGAAAATGTATAGAAATATTGAAATTAAAAATAGCTACTACACATTAGTATCAGTATTCATACAAACTTTCCTAACATTATGAGATCTCCGTGTGTGACACTGGGTATTTACAGCAATTATGGGGTTTGTTCTCAGGATTGGTTTTAGATTATGTAAAGGTTGGTGAAATAAGTCTGTCATTCTTTTAATAAAATGGTTATTAGAGTTATGAAGGATATCAATTAAAAAAATGAAAAGTCTTAACCCCTTAAGGACACAGCCATTTTGTAGCTTGAGGCTCAGTCCTGACTTGCGTCGCTTTATATGGTTATAACTTTTGAACCCTGTAACTTATCAAAGTGATTCTGAGATTGTTTTTTCCCCACGTTGTACTTCATTTTAGTGGGAAATTTTGGCATTTATTTACAAAAAAAAAAAAAAAAAAAAAGATCAATCTTTTGAAAAATTTGCCATTTTCAAAATTTGAAATCATTGCGTTTTCAGGCAGATAGATTTAGTTGCTGAATAACATTTCCCATATGTCTACTTTACATTTTCATCATTTTTGAAGTGTCTGGATAATTTATTTTGATGTCATGCGGCTTACAAATAGAGTATCGATTTTTCGTATTTTCAGAATTTACTATTTTGGGGATAAATAGTTTTAAATGAAATTTTACATATTTAGCAGTAAAACCCCCTATGTACCAACCCATATTCAAATCTGCACCCCTCAAGCTATCAGAAACAGCATTTAGGAAGATGGTTAACCCCTTCAGATCTTCATATTAATTAGCTTGAACTTCACAAGAAGCAAATAAAATTCAAGTTTTCTTTATTCCACGATTAAAAAGTTTAGTCACAAGTAATTACATCAAAATGGAGGTGAAATTTAGAATGGTCAAATTTTGTCGGCTATACGTTCATTTAGCCCTATTTCAGAGACCCCCAACATGTGGCCGTTACTTGTTTTATGGGCGCACAGCGAGGCGCAGAAAGGAAGGAGGGACCTGCAGCTGTCAGGATTTTAGTTTCCTCATTTGCCCCTTTTGTAGGCTATAAAATTTTCGCTTTTTCGTTAATGGGGCCATGTGACGGTTTTTTTTTTTTGCGGGACGAGATGCTTTTTCCATTGTTACCATTTTGAAGTTGGTATTCCCTGTTGTTGAAAACGGAGTAGAAAAGCATCAATTCTGTACTGGATTTTTTCCTTTTTTTTGTGTTCACCGTATAGCCTAATAATCATGTTATATTTATTCTATGGGTCGATACGATTACGGGGATACCAGACATGAATATTTTTTCTTATGTTTTACTAAATTTGCTAAATAAAACCCTAATGTGGGGGGAAGTCTATCATTTTTGCATCACCGTCTTCTAAGTGGCATAACATTTTTACTTTTTAGGCTACGGAGCTGGTTGATTGTTTTTTGCAGGACGTGATGTACTTTGCAACAGTATCATTTTGGAGTACATATGTTTTGTTGATAACTTTTTATAGCATTTTAAATATCATATATACTCGAGTATAAGCTGACCCGAGTATAAGCCTAGACCCCTAATTTTACCACCAAAAACTGGGAAAACTTATTGACTCGAGTATAAGCCGAGGGTGGTAAATGCATTGGTCACAGACCCCCACAGTATACAGCCAGCCCAGCCTGCCCCAGTAGTATACAGCCAGCCCAGCCTGCCCCAGTAGTATACAGCCAGCCCAGCCTGCCCCAGTAGTATACAGCCAGCCCAGCCTGCCCCAGTAGTATACAGCCAGCCCAGCCTTCCCCCAGTAGTATACAGCCGGCCCCCATAAGTAGACAAGCCTCCAGGACATCGGGGGAACAGCGCTGCACATCGGGGCCACAGGAGGGCGAGTATATAAATTTATTATTTTTTAAGCATTTTTTACTCTTTATACTTAAGTATATTGACTCGTGTATAAGCTGAGGGGACGTTTTTCAGCACATTGTGCTGAAAAACTCAGCTTACACACAAGTATATACGGTAGGTAATTTTCAATAGGTGAAAAAATCATAATTTTTACAGTGTTACGGGTTTTTATAGTTTTTTTACGGCGTTTATCGTAACGGTTCAATATTTATTTAATTTTATTCTACGGATTGTTACAGGCGCGGTGATACTATATATGTGGGGTATATGTTTTGGGGCTTATGGGCATTTTTAGTGATTTATAAACTTATTTTTTATAAAGATGCCATAGCAACGATCAGCGCCCCCAAATTACTGCTGACATCCTGCGACCCCCGATGCCGGTTCGGCTCCTATGCAGAGCTGAACCGGCATAGTCTCTGCGCAGTACAGCTACGGCGCAGAGCGCTAAGGGGTTAATGAGTGTTTTAACAATATTTGATGTGTCATGGACCATATCTATTACTAAAATGGGGTCATCGTGTTGGCCACTAAAAAAGATAACAGTAACCTACCCATTTTTCCTTGGTACTTGCCACCACAGAAGGAAAGAGAAGCATCGAGTACACTCTAGTACCTACTTATCTGAAGATGGTCAGGTACTGGGAAAACCACATGCTGGATTTCCCACCCTGCTAATGTTAGGCTGCTGTTGTTTCAAATCCTGCTTATTAAAGTGATTAATTACTGCTATCTTCTTTCTAGCTAACATTTTGGACCTGAATAGCAATTTATCTTGTCATTATTTCCAATGTCCTAGTACAGTGGTGGCGAACCTATGGCACTGGTGCCAGAGGTGGCACTCGGAGCCCTCTCTGTTGGCACCCGGGCCATCGACCTAGCATGAAGTTCAACAGACAGGACTCAAAGAATCTTCCTATAGAATCTTCCTACAATGATAGGCGAATTTGCTGTGTCACTATTTCTGTCACCTCTACCTGTTGGAGCAGCTCACAAGGATCCCATCCCAGCCTTTATCTAGTTATTTCATACATAAATCATTGTAAAATAATATTTTCTTTATTATGTAAATGAGACTGGTCACATGGTCAGAGGCAGTGATGTCACACCCCTCCCCTCTCCTCCCCCTGCTCATGTCTGTGTGTAACGTATAGTAAAGCATTGATAGTGTGTGTGTGCTGCATCTGCTGACATGCTGCATCATCCTAATACACATGTGTGAGACACAGACATCAGCTACACAAGTACCTGACATGTTCTGCTGTAACATGGCTGCCTGGAGCTGTTGTATCTCTCCTATACACACAGGCTGCAGAGGGCGTGGCCCCCAGCACCAGGAGGCACATCATTATACAGCTTCACATCATTATACAGGCTGTCAGTCATGCACTGGGATTGTGGCTGTGCCTCCCACTCATGAATAAGCTGGACAGCTTGAATATGCTAATGACTCATTGGACATTTCACAGGTCATTTGCATACAGCTTTAGGACCTCTTGCTTAAGTTTACAGGCATGTAGAGGGACAATGAAGGGATAGAGGCAATGCTCTCTAATGGCAGTTTATGAAAATCTATTTAGATTAGGGGGGTTATTTTGCATGACGGGTTCACTTTAAAAAACAGTTGCTTACAGCTGTACCAATATATACGTCATACAGCAGTAAGGGGAGTATGTAGAGGGCTCACGGGCTGAGCACTCTCCATACGTGGCGGGTGTCAGCTGTATTACACAGCTGACATCCACCAGCAACTGCCACAGTCGGAGCAGTAGTTAACCTGTTAGGTCATGCAGTCAAAGTTGACAGCGGCACCTAACACTTCTGATGGATGCCATCATTTTGGATTGCCGATCGTCATCTTTTGTAACGTCATCGGGGAGCGTCGATTGGTTGCCATGACAGTTGGGAGCTTTCATAGTTGTCATTCATCGATCTGTATCACAGTAGACATGCACACACACACATATTATATATATATATAATTTTTTTTTTAATTTTTTTTTTCCTTGTTAAATTCAATTGTGTTAAAGCTATATCTGCCTTTCATTTGTTCATTTACATTAAAATTTTATTTAATTTATCTTTTCTCCAATTCAAGTTATTTATTTGACCATTGTGGGTTCTTCTTTCATTTAGAAGATAAAATGTAAATAAATAAAATGTACCGCAGCGGTGTATAAGCTACCCTTTTCAACCATTTTAAAAAAACAAAATTCAGTACAAAAACTATTCTGGGAATTGGGAACAAAATAAAATCAACATATAACATTAACATAGAATAATAATCATTTACTGTATTTATGCTTTGCAATGAAAGCAAAAAAGGAATTGAAAGCAAGAAAGTGAAAATGATGTAGTTACCAAAAGCAACCAAAATTTACTTCTTAAAAGGCACACAAAGCAAATCCGTTTTGGAGGGGTCGGCAGGCACTCCTTCTATAATGTTTCTTTTTTAATGTAACAAGTTATAAATAAAACTTGGCAATGTTTTTCACCTTCTATAAATAAGCTTACACATTTTAACCCTGTGGCTGGCAATGCAGACTGCTTCCATGGTAGTCCTAAGGTCCGATGAAGGATCCCAGGGCTGTCGGCTGACTATGTAATATGCTGCAATACATTAGTATTGTAGTATATTACAATGAACAAGTGATCAAATGATCAGTTGTTCATGTCCCACCCTGGGACAAAGTAAAACGGTCAAATAAAAAATTTTTTGAAAAAAAAAAAAAAAGTCCAAATAAAAAAATAAAAATAAATTAACAATGAATAAAGATCCCCTAATGCCCCCTCATATATAAAAAACAAATTTCAAAATAAAAAAGGGAAAAATCACCACAAAACACATATTGGGTATCGCTATGTCCGTTAGAAACACTACAATAAAATAAAATTGTTATTGAACCCGAACGCCGTAAAAATTTTAAAAAAAAAACACAAAAATTACGATATTTTCACATCCAAGCTCATAAGAAAAACTATAAAAAGTGTTCAAAAAGTAACATTTACCCCAACATGATAAAAATACAGCTTGTTCCACAAAAAACAGGCATATAAAAATTTCTCAACAAATAAATTTCATATTCTTTAAAACAAGTCAACCATAAAAAAAGCTACGTAAACGAGGTATCGCCGTAATCGTGGTGACCCATAGAATAAAGATAATAAATTATTCTTATGGTATGCTGTACAGCTAACCAAACATAGCTTAAAACCCTAAACCAGAACGAATGATTTTTTTTCCTCACCAAGAAACAGTTAATAAAATATCAATTCATCTCTAACTATTTAAACCCCCCTAAATGATGTACCTGTAAATGTGTTCTCATACTGAAAAAATAAGCCCCCATATGTAAAGACTGTAAAATATGACAATGCAAATGTGCTGTGAATGGCACTCCTTCCATTCTATGCCCTGTTGTGTACCCATACAGCAGTTTACCAACACAAATGGGGTATCAGCATACTCGGGAGAAATTGGGTATTGAACTTTGTGGAGCTTTTCTTCATTTAATCCATTGTGAATTTTAAATTTTTGGGCCAAAATGACCGTAGTGTCCAAAAAAATTACAAATGGTAAATTCCACCTCCATTTTGTTTTAACCCCTGTAAAACACTTAAAAGGTTAACAAATTTCTTAAATTTGGTTTCTCATACATTGAAGGGAGTTGTTTCTATAATGGGGTAATTTAAAGGGTTTTACCCTTTTAAAGTCACCTAAAAACTGAGCAGGTGCCTTTAAATTTAGGTTTTTGCTACTTTCTTAAAAATGTGAAAAATTACACCCACAATTCTAAGCCCCATAACATCCAACAGATATAAGAGAATGCATAAAAAACTATACCAACATAAAGCAGACATTCGGGAAATGTTAGTTAAGACGTTTTAGGGTGCTATTGCCATCTGCCTGAAAAGCAAAAAATTTTGAACTTTGAAAATTTTTGAAATTTTTGCCAAATTTCCATTTTATTATAATTTATCGCAAAAGATACCATCCAAATTTTCCCACTAATTTGAAGAACAATTTGTGATGAGAAAACAACTGGAGAAGTTAAAGCATTTGAAGGTTATAACCACTTATAGTGACACACAAAAAACAAGCTTAGTCCGAAATCCTTAAAGTCCTTAAGGGGTTCATATACTTACTTCACCATGGTTATAAAAGAAGCACAGGACAGTCATAAATCCGCCAAGGCGACTCCCACTAGAAAAGTTTACAAAAAAAAAAATATTAAAAGGGTGCAAGAGTTAACATCACTGGTCTTACACAAGTATGTTCTATAAACATCACAGCAGAGGGATCATCTGCCTCCATGACTTTTGTGAAAACGGGGAGATAGTACCGAGATTTTCTCATGGGTTTTAGTGAAACATGGTTACACAATGACATCAATGATACTGTTATTACAGTATCGATGGTTTCTCCATGATCAGGGGAGTTAGAGTGGGAAGTTTGTTGGCAAGAAGAAAGGAGGTGGTCTAATCGTTTATATCAATAGTGGTTGGTGTGCACATAATCATGTGACTATTAGATCAAAGTTTTGTAGCAAAGATATTGAATTATTGACTGTCGCTCTCAGACCATATTATAGTGCAAGGGAGTTTGCAGCTGTCATTCTGGTAATTGTGTACATACCGCCGTTAGCTGTACTAAATGAGGCTTCTTTGAAGCTGCAGAAAGAAGTGTCTATGTTGCAAACTAGATATGCGGATGCATTATTAGTAATTTGTGGTGACTTCAGTCATGCAAGGAAGTGTGATCTTTTCCCCACATTTTTCCAGTAAGTAAGTTGTCCGACTCAAAACAACTAATGTTTAGTTACCCTATTTCCCAATGTTAAAGATGTATTTAAGTGTGCCCCCCTGCAGCCACTAGGAATGTCAGATCATAACCTTCTTAAGCTCCAACAGAGATCTCATCCAGTCATCTCCAAATTTAGGCCAATTAAGGAGGAGGTTTGTGTTTGGTCAAAAGAAGCAGAAGTACAACCAAGAGGCTGTTTTGCTTGCACAGACTGGCAAATAATCTGTCATGGTGTAGACGAAAATCTAAATGGGATAGTTGATGTAGAGACTGATTAAATTAACTTTTGTGTCGACTTGACAGTCCCAACAAAAAATAAAGGTTTTTCCCAACAATAAGCCTTGGGTCACATCGGCAGTGCAGAAAGAGTTAAAGAAGATGATCAGGGAGTTTAAGAGCAATTACAAAGCAAGATTAGAGGAGGGGCTGCAGTCACAGAATAGTAAAGATGTGTGGGCAGGTTTAAAGAAGATTACGTGAATGTATGTATGAATGTGATATCAAGGACCGTTGAGGGCGATTGGGAGAGGGCAAATTAATTCAGGTTTTTAATAAAGTTGATACCGTTAGCAGTTTATTTTTACCAATTCTGTTTTTATTAAAATTTTTAACACAGTTTGACATAGCAAAGCATCCATTTTAGCTGTACAATACAAAATTCGTGGCACTATTTGCTCTATTTATACAATTCAATAAAATAAAATAAAATGAATAAATACTATTTGGACCAACAGAGTTTTGTTTTTAACTCGATAAATAGGCATTGTTGGCTTACTCTATCCAGTCTCCTCTCAGAAGCTTCTTCCGCCAACCCCTAGGCTGGGGCTCTCCTAAATTGTGTCGCTTTAGTAGATATAATTATAGTAGAGTGTGTGCAATGGATACTTGTAGAGGTCTAAACAGTTACCACAATGCATGACTTCGCCCCTGGTGAGAGGCTTAAGAATTGCACAGTTTACGAGTAACATAACAAATAATAACAGAAACAACATAATACAACAAAATGCCAATGTACGCTTGGAAGAGGCAATGGTGTTATGTTGGGGGGGGGAGGGAGAGAGGGGGGGTAGGAAAAGCAAGGATAAACAGGGGTGCTACAGGTTTCTGGATCTAGCTAGAAATGATATTTTGAGTTATATTGAATCGCGGCTAGGTGTATTTAGTAATCACTTAGATAAAAGTCCCTACCTTAGACTGTACAGATCTTAATATACCAGTTTACTTTCTGTAATCGAGCCATGGGCGCCAGGTTTTTACAAATGATTCGTGTGTGTGGGAGGCCCAACTTGAGAGTTCTTCCATGCGGCATATCTGTGTTACCTTTTCCTCCCACATGGCAGTGGAAGGTGCACTTGTTTGCTGCCAGTGGAGCGGTATTAGGGCCTTTGCTGCTGCTATAAGATGTGTGCTAAGGAAACTCCCAGACAGCCTATCCCCATCTGGCGCTAGCCCCAGACAAATCAGAGGTAGAGACAATTCTACATCTGTCATACCTAAAGAGTGAATTTTACTCTGAACTTCTAGCCAAAAGGTCTTGATCAGAGAGCACGTCCACCAAACATGCGTATAAGAACCTAGCTCACTCCCACACCTCCAGCACTTGCCATTCGGGTGAAGCCCCCAGTTGTATAGTGCTTCTGGGGGATACCGTTAGCAGTTTAGACGAGTGTGGAAATAAGGTGGCAATCACCAGGAGAGAGGTATCTGAGTATGAGGGTAACAGAAGAGACCGAATTCTTGTGTACGTATTACTTTTTTCGATCTGAGTAGTGCTTTCAACATAATTAGACCAAATATCCTGTGTGTGAAACTAGTGGAGATGGGTGTTCCTCCTCACACTATGAATTGGGTTTATGACTATCTGGTTGTTCGACCTCCGCGTGTCAAAGATGGAAGTACACTTTTGGATACACTATACTTGTAGCACTGGGGTACCGCAGGGGACAGTCCTAGCACCATTTTTATTCTCTGTCTATACTGCTGACATAAGGCAAGACACCAGAGGATGTTTTCTTCAAAAATTTAGTGACGACACAGTTGTGGTAGGCTGCATTCGTGACAACGATGAGTCGATGTATCGTGGTACAGTGAACCGTTATGTAAAATGGACAACTGCTTAATATCAGGAAAACTAAAGAATTAGTTATTGATTTTAGGCGGAAAGAAGGTGCAGTGTCTCTCCCGGTTTGCATAGATTATCTTTCGGAATAAAAGTATTTAGGGGGTCTATGCTGACAAGAAACTGGATTGGCAATATCACATTAATCAACAGGTGAAGAAATTTCAGATTAAGTTGTATTTCTTGTGTTCATTAAGGTCCTTTAATATATGCAGCCTCTTGCTGTATAGTCTTTATCAAACAGTGTTGGAAAAATTTTTATTTTTCGAGTTTGCAGCCTGGGGGTAATATTATTAATTATTATTATTATTCAATACCAAGTTTCTGTTACTTGCTGTACTGAATAACTTCCACAGACCCTACAGACATCGGGCAGGGAATCCTTTTGAGAGATGTGTCAGGTTAGTGCAGAGCAGGGACCAAGTCATCATGTGTTCATACATGGTCTCTACATCTCCTAGGGCAGTGGTGGCGAACCTATGGCACTGGTGCCAGAGATGGCACTCAGAGACCTCTCTGTGGGCACGCGAGCTGTCTCAGAGTTTGCCAGACATGGCACCTTCCTGCAGTCTCTGGCAGTCCAAGTAGTGACCCATCCTATGCTGCTTGGTCCTGTATGAAGAGTGAGAAGACGTGGACAGGGTCAGATTTGAGCTCAAATATTCTGGTAGCAATAAGTTTGTTACTGCCTAAATTGTCGTGTTGGCACTTTGGGAAAAGCTGGTGTGTTTTGGGTCTTCGATCTCTAAATGGTTCGCCATCACTATCCTAGGGCTTCCCCAGAGCAGACATTGGGCAGGGAATCCTTTGAGGAGGTGTCGGGTTAGCGCAGAGCAGGGACCACGTCATCAGGGTTATATCACCATCTGTCCATATATGGTCTCCACATCTCCCAGGGTTTCCCCAGACACAAGGTCTCCATTTAATTCAATTAAATAATTTTTTGCCCAGCCCGGGATTTGAACCCACAACCTCCACACTCCACCTGCCATAGAGAGAGCCCATCCACTAGGCTATGGGATTAGAGCATTTTATGTAACTAAGAGCTTCACTGTTACTCTGTGACACAGGCTCCATGCACTGGTATATAAAGATGGATCTTCTCAGAGATGATTATTGTTATTGAGATTATCATTATTATTGAGATTCTAATCTACTTCTTGCCCTGCCCAGTTGGTTGGCTAGCAACATTTGTAGAAAAAAAAACAAACACTCTGCATACAGATGTCATTTGCCGTCCATTTTTTTGCGGATCCATTGACTATGGATGCACGTGGTCTGCATGCTGCAATTTTTTTCTCAGTGTCTTCACATCAGTGAAAACAATGGACATGTGAACAGACCCATAGGAAACAGTGAGTCTGTTTGCCAAAAAAAAAAAAAAAAAAGGAAAGTACATGGATATCAAAAATGCTCATCTACGTAAGCCTTAAATGATACTATTTATTATACTACTTTATATTAACATTACTAGGACAACCTTTACAACACATATACTACACTGTCACAAAGCACTAAAGCTCCTCCTCGCAAATCACTGGTTGACCATTACTGATTGTATATGTTTCAATACAAATGCGATCATATTGAGCCCCGCCCCCAGACTTTTGCATCGCATTTCTAAACGCAATGTAACCACACCCTAAACATTCAGATAATGCTTTTTTCTTTTCTTGAAAGTATCGGTATCCTATCAAACTCAAAATTCTGGTACCGGTGCAGCCCTACTTTATACATCCATGATTTATATCCCCTTTTTTAAGAAGCATAAGGACATGGCAGAATCCCATGGTGTGGTCTAAAAGCACTTGATAAAAATTGCATTTTCTCTAAAAAAAACTGGCAGATCACTAGAAAAAAAAAAGGAAGTGTAAGTCTGAAAACATAAAAAGTACAATGCTATTTTAAATTGTATGGAAGCTGCAAAACATCCTTTTAATTTACAGGTTAATAAAAGAAAAGGTTTCTTTTTAAATGTATTTTTCATTAAAGTAATCACAAGTCCAATTAAAAAGGATTTTCTCAGTTTCTGGCATTACTTACAAGTGAAAGAGGCATAATCGGTATGTTTCAGCAATATGTTATGGGTGACAAATGATTAAAGTGATCCAAAGCTCCATTTTATAGCGACACCTTATTCCCAATTACTTGTAAAGTACGCTGCCAGCTAATTAAAAAGCTAAATCCTGAAACATCAATTTCCATTGGGATAAAACTAGCGGATAAATCATTTTACTAAAGCAAGTTTCACTTGTTTATACAGGAAAATGCTACCATCTAGTGGCAAGTCGGAAAATCTATTCCAATTTCTGAAACATGGAGTAACTGCAAAACCAGAAGTTTTGCAAAGGCTATAACAATATTTAGAAGCTACAAGCAAAATTAACTTATTAAAAAAAAAAAAAGCAGAGCACATAGAACATTTTATCCTTAACCCCTTAATGACCGCCGCATCTGCTGCTATAGCCGAAAAAGAGCAACGTTTTTTTGCAAAAATTAAGTTCCTTAATAAGTGATTTTCTCCAATATTGGTTTTGCTCAGTAAAATTGAGCAAAAAAAAAAAAAAAAAACACTATATAAATGAGGTATCACCGTAATCATAGTGATAAGGATAACATATTATTGTTATGTTATGGTGAGCAGGGGGAAAAAAGTGCTAAAAATCAAAAATAAAAAAATTTATAATTTAGTTTGTATCCCCTTTGAAATGGGTAATAAAATCTCATGAATAAGCTATAGACACCCAAAATGAATTATTGATTAATTGTATGTCACTCCACAAATAATAAGCCCTCATGTGTTTGCATTACCAAAAAAGGGTTAATTTTATAGCCTGTACAATGTAACAATACAAATCTGCTTTGGATGGCGCTGCTTCCATCCTATTCCCGTCCGTGAACCCATGTCAACACTAAGGAGAAATTGGGCTTCTAACTTTGCAGAGCATTTCATTCATTATGAAAGTGTCATTTTTGGCCTAAATGAATGCATTTTCCAAAACAAATTCAAAAGTTTCTAAATCACAGGTCCATACGGTTAATAGACTTAATAGAAGTTTTACATACGTTGATGGGTGTAATTTCTATGGTGGGGAAGTTTGTGGGGTTTTACTATTATTTAGACCTTTTAAAGTCACTTGAAAGCTAAAGTTCTAAGCCGCATAACATCCAGAAAAATAGAATTCTGACACAAAGCAGACATTCTGGAACATTTCAAACTTTGAAAATTTAGAAGTTTCCCAAACTTTTGCCAGATTTTAATTTTTTTTCAGCACGAAATGCAAAACTTTTCACTTAAATTTTACAACTAACATGTAGTACAATGTGTCTCGAGCAAACAATGTTAAAGCATTTCGAAGTTATAACCAATCATCGTGACACAGGTCAGATTTGAAAAATCGAGTCTGGTCATTAAGCGGAAAACAAGAGTCGGTGATAAGGGGTTGAAGAAGACTTGTCACCAGAATTTTAGCCCTCTGACTACCAATGCTTGCTGATGAAAGGTAGTCCTTCCCATATCAACTAAATTTAGCTGCCAGTGGAGTACTGTACCTTAATTACAGCCATTTTTTCTGATGGCTGCTGGCTCCAACTCTTCTCTCCCCCAGGCTGGCAGTAACCAACACCCCATTATTCTCACTGGTTCTGGGTCTCTTCAAATCTTTTCTTCTCATCCTCCTTGTACTTGGGGACTGTCTGCTAATACTCAACTACAGACATATAAAGAGGCTAAAGGACCTGAGGTGATCTCACCCTGGTCACATGACATGAACTACTAAATATTAAGGGGCATACGGCATGAGGAGGAGTAGATGGGAGGGGACGGCCAAGCAGGATACGCCACCCTTTGATGCCAGGCTATATATAATAAAAGGTGATTTATGTGGATGTGTGCAAAACAATTTTCAGCTAAAAGAAGGATGTGAGTTCGTTAATAGGGCTCTATAGGAACCTGTCACTGGCTGTATATGTGAAAATGTTTTGACAGGTTTCCTTTAACTCCTTAGCTGCCAGGCTGAAAACCTAAGTTTTCACCCTCAATCTTTTGAAAGCTAACATTTTCAGTCAGCTGTTTTCACTTCTGTAATTTTTTTTTTTCATTTCCAAAGCTATAAGAGTTTTTTTTTTTATCTACGAGAAACTATTTTCTAGTGGCACCCTTTAATATTCTGTGCCATGTACAAGGATGCTAGTAAAAAAATTCCAAATGTGGAGGGATTGGAAATTAAAAAAAAAACAAAAAAAAACCCTTACATCATCATATTCTGGCACCTGTGACTGTTTCATACTTTAGTGTTTACAGAGCTGTGTAATTTGTCATTGTTTGTGGAATGGGATGACATTTTCATTTATACCATTTCGATTCTGACATATAGGCTATACATTTAGGTTACAGGTTCACTGCCGGGAATTAATGTTTTTATGTTTTAATAGAACAAATGTTTTGAAAAAAAACTTTTAATCTATATTTTTTTTTACTATCATTTCAGACCCACTATGGTACTTAAAAGGGGTTGTCTACTTTCAGCAAATCATTGATAGGGTTTGTGTAATCAAAAGTTATTCAATTATCCAATATACTTTCTGTATCAATTCTTCACTGTTTTCAAGATCTTTGCTTGCTGTCATTCTATAGAAAGCTTCTGTGTTTACTTCCAGTGGATAGAAATCTGTCAAATGCTCACACAGTGATATAATTAACTGTGCACCTGTGTGGCCATGGTCAGATTTCTGTCCACTGAAGGTAAACATAGAAGCTTTCTATAGAAGGACAGCAGGCAGAGATCTCAAAAGCAGTGAGGAATTGATACAGAAAGTATTTTGTAGAACTTTTCCTTACACAAACCATATCAATTATCCAAAAAAAATGCAATGAGGCAGCACTCCGGTAAGTATAAAGGTGATCTTTATTCACCCATGGCAAAATAAGGTGCAACGTTTCAGCTCATCCATAGAGCCATTATCAAGCATATCAATTATTTGCCGAAAGTGGACAACCCCTTTAAACCCGAGTGGCCATCCAAGATGTCAGCCCCCACATGCAGCACCGTTAGGTGCCGTGGCAGGGGGCGTCCCAGCACCTAACAGGTTAACCTGCAGCCATTGGTGCCAGCACGGACTTGACAGTTACTGGCACGTGTCAGCTGCGTAATACAGCTGACACCTATCTCATATGGGGAGGGCTCAGTATGCAAGTCCTCTCCATACTCCCATTCACAACCAATAAATGTATATTTACATTGACCAGTCATTAAGTTTTAATAGCACCATTTTAGGGTATATATAATTTATTGATTCCTTTTTTTTTTTTAACCCTAACTTTTTACATATGGGACGTGTTCTATGAGGGCACGTTTTTATTGGCACTTTTGGGGGTTTATGAGGTTTTTTTGCAGTAATTAAACAAATAAGAAAATAAAAAACAATAAAAAAATATTATTATAACTAAATATTGTGCTACACAGATATGGGCCAGGTTGTAATGAATGTGGCATTATAAATTGACCCCCCCCCCTTTTTCGTAACATCTTATTAAGATAAATACGATAATGTAACAGCAAGCAGTCTCCCGTTTCTTTTTTTATTTAGCTCTACATAGGGACTTGAACATGCGATCACCTGATCACTTGTAAATTAATCTGCACTACTCTTGTGGCACACTGAAATATACACTGTTAAAATTACGGACAGGCATTCTTTAAGACTTGAGCACTGTACTATGACCACATAATCTCAAATAGTTAATTGCTGGCTTCAGTCTTATACTCGGCTCCCTGTACACTTCTAGCACAGTACTGGGTAAATGGAGGGTCCCTGGTAGGAGAAGATTTACCCCATGATCGCCGCTATAGCAGAGGTCTCAGACTACAACCAGAAATACTCTGATAAAACCAAATTTTCAACTTTCCTATTCTCCCACAGCAGTCCTCTTCATTCCTTTTCTCTTGCTGTGCGTGGCTCTAAAACCAGCTTGCTAGCTTCCGAGTCTCTCACAGCCATTTTGGCAGAGTGAAAAGAGGACGACTGGTGGGAGGCATTATAGATTGGGTGCTGCAGGAAAGGGAGCATGAATCGTGGGTGCTTTTATGGAAATGAATACAGAAAAGGTATAGTAAGAGTTACAAGAATAGCATTATACTGTGTGAGCCACTAAGCTATAAGCTATATCTATAGCTATAGCCACCTGGCTATAACTTTGTCACCAGGGATTGTCCAGTAGTTTTCTGTTGGGTTTAGATCAGGACACAGACATGGCCATTTCATTGTTTCAATGTTTTTGGTTTCAAAGAATTGCGTTTTGCTGTGTGACAGGGAGCACTGTCCTGCATGAAAATTGCTGTCTAATTGATTGAAGAACGCAAAAAATGAACCATATGTATTTGAAGAAGATTCTGAAAAACACATGCATTCACTCTGCCATGTAGCTATAGAAAACTTCTTACATACTTGGGGTTAGTCTTTCCTCAGTTTGTCGACCAACCTAATGTTTCCCATCACATCTAAATAAATTAAATTTCCTTTCATGACTAAAATGAACTCAGGTTGTGTAAATATTCAGGACCATTCAATAACCTGAACATCACAAGCCCGAAAGCGCCACCTATAAGGGATTATAAAGAAATTGATTTGTTTATTGACATGGTGAACAACAAAATACAAGAGAAGGCTGTCAATTGAGAGAATTTAAAAGCAGCTGAGACCCAGGCACTGAATGCAAGCAAGTCTAAAACTTCAATAGTCAATAAAGCAGTCAGAAAAAGGTGGCAACGTGGTCAAAATGGATATCGCTGCCTATAAAAAAAAAAAAAAGTTGTGTCTCAAGATATTGCTTAATGAGGACTGCTATAGACATTTGAGATTAAACCCTGCTCAGAATTTTAAAGATGAACTTGAGGCTATTTTGGATCTTTGGAACTTAAAAAGCAGCTGATATCTAAAATGGAGTAAAATTCCTTGTGCCCAAAAATTCCAAAAATAGCCACTTTCTATGCCATATCCAAGATACATATGGGATACCCCTTAGGGGGGACCCATTGTTTCAAGTATAAATATCTGACGCAGGGCTTAAGTGAATATGTGGATCAGATAAAGATCCTTTGTATTGTCCTTTCAATCCGATGTCAGGGGCACGATGGAAGTTCTTTCAAAACTGGAGAACCTGCAAATTGAACTTTAACATTAATCTGACATTGTTGGACATTGAGGCACTTACTACTCCATACCACATAAGGGTATGGAGTGGAATTCTACTTGTCAGCATGGGGGATGCAGTACTGTGCACACAATAAAGTTTGTAATCAATCTCCTTGGGTTCATTTTGAACCACAATTTCTTCCTCTCCCACCAGATCAGAAGTACGGCAACAGGCAACCGATGTGTACCCACTTATGCCAATCTGTACCACGGCTGGTGGGAGGACAGGGTTGTCTTTGGAGAAGAGCTGACGGAATTTTCACAGTTTATGACGTTATGGCTTTGTTTCATAGACCTTTTCCTGTTGATTTGGGCATCTATTGAGTTCTTTGAATCATTTATAAGGGCCCTATATGCGAAAAACTTGGGTTTGACATTAACGTCAGAGATTCATGAGAAAGATTATGTTTTTGGATCTACAAATTAGAAAAGGTCAACAAGGCACGATGCTAACTACAATGTATCATAAAATATTTCAGTGAAATAGCCGTCACCCTTTGCCCCTTAAAAAAGCTATTCCGAAGGGTTCATTTTTAAGTGAATTTGCAGTAATTTATCAGAATTTCATTCTAAAGGACTTAAAGGACACCTGTCATCAGGTCTGTGTCACTTGTCCTGTCACTACTACCTGTTGGAGCAGCTCACAAGGATCCCATCCCAGCCTTTATCTAGTCAATTCATACAGTAATCATTGTAAAAAAATATTTTCTTTATTATGTAAATGAGGCTGGTCACATGGTCAGAGGCAGTGATGTCACTCCTGTTCCCCCTCCCCTCTCCTCCCCCTGCTCATGTCTGTGTGTAATGTATAGTAAATGCTGCATCCTCCTAATATACAGGTGAGAGACACAGACATCAGCTACACATGAATCTGACATGTTCTGCTGTAACATGGCTGCCTGGAGCTGCTGTATCTCTCCTAAACACACACACATGCACACAAAGGCTGCAGGGGGTGCCAGTACCAGGAAGCACATCATTATACAGCCTCACATCATTATACAGGCTGTCAGTCAAGCACTGGGGGTGTGGCTGTGCCTCCCACTCATGAATAGAGTGGACAGCTCGAATATGCTAATGCTTCATTGGACATTTCACAGGTCATTTGCATACAGCTTTAGGACCTCATTGCTTGGGTTTACAGGCATGTAGAGGGATAATAAAGGGATAGAGGCAATGCTCTCTAATGGCAGTTTATGAAAATATATTTAGTTTAGGGGGGTTATTTTGCATGACGGGTTCTCTTTAAAACAGATTTAAAAATTGCAGTTTTCCTGCCTACATTCTGAAGAATGCCTATCAAAAGGCATTGACTGTTGACAGAACTTACAGCAAGGCTAAAAGTTGCGGATGATTGTGGATCTAGTATCATAGGGACCTATGAAGATCGCCATAAGGAAATGAGAGAAATTATTGAAAATTATTGGGGATTTTGAAATCTGATGATACTACAGCATCTCCGATTTCAGCATCTCGCTCAATAACGCATCAGAGAGGGATGAATTTAAGAGACCATTTAGTCCATAAACACTTTCAGAGGTATTGAGAAAAGGTACATGGTTGGACTGAGGCAGGATTCATGGAACCCATCGATGTGGTCACTGCTCTGCACGCAAATTTATTCGCACTGGTGACATCTTCAGAAGAGTTCGTAGTAAATCATTTAAAATCAGAGACTTTATAAATTGCAGTTGAGAGGCTGTTGTATATTTCGCAACGTGCTCATACCCAGCTAATTATGTTGAAGACCAACAGACCTCTCCGGAAAAGGATTCAATGATGGTAACATCAGAAACACATCTAAGCCCGCACAATGAGGTTACAATGCCTATATAGCTCTGTAAGATTAGTGGATATTCAGGAAAGGCTGGGGCAGTATCTGTATGTACCACTTATTGATGCTGTGGAAGTGTAGATGTGAGCTAAAATGAGTTACAACTTTTGGGAGTGAAAATTTTAATTGCTAATTTAAATAAGTAGTCCTCCTTGGATACCTCAGTGGGGCATCACTTGTAAACAGAGTTTGTGTTGTGCTTCACTCAGCCAGTGAAGTGTTAAACATGGAGATTATTCAAACCCCTGCTGTAGCTGTAAGATAAGAATTCTCAGGACCAACTGGAAGTGAATAGGTGGAGCCGTCATTCCCACTTTTACTGGCTGGTGGTGACAGATTTCCTTCCTTGATGATGTGACCCAGGGTAGAAGCTGGAGTGTAATAGGACTGGAAGCTAAATGCCAGGCTGTATCACCTGACCGGGGGGGGGGGAGGCATCACTAATGACACTGCCCACAGCTGTTCAGGTGGGTGTCCAGGACTGGCTACGTATTCATCTGGTATTGGTCAGCAGTAGTATTGGCCGCTCATTTTCTGATTGGAAGCTTTGTGAGGTGGGGTTTATTGAGTAATGTTCATAAGGAGCACAGTCCTCAGAGTAGCAGCACGGCTATATAATGGCCGGACATCACGTGAGCAAAAAGTTAATAGATAGCTAGCATGGAAATCTTCAGTCTAGGCAGACAGAAAACAAGTGTCATATTATAATTGAGATAGTGGATACAGGATATGTGAAATAGTGACTGATAGGATAGCTCAATTTCCTGAGCCACCATCTTGAATGATATCCAAGGAATTCAGCCATAATCGCTAGCCGAAAGAAACATTTGGGTAATATCTCAGTACTTGGTGGTCTGATTATAGCTGTGCCTACTAAAGTTCCCATTGTTTTGTAACTTTTTAAGTAGTTAATATTCACACAGTCATCATCACCTAGGTGCCACACCAGGACACCAGTAGCCAAAGTGACCTTATTGTAAAGACCCCTTAAGAACTGTATTAGGGTGATCTTTTAAACAATTTTTGTATAGTCAGACCTAATAACAGTGTTACACACTGATAAATGACAAAGAAAAGTTTTTTTATGGATATCCAAAGTAAAATGAAGACCCCTGATGAAACTACACTCACTGAAGCACGTTTCTAATCAGGGTCATGACTAGAATTGGCATATTTGGTACGTGGATAACACATAATTGCCTGGTACCACTGTTTTTATGAAGGAGAGGGATGTTCCTTACAGTAAAAGTTTTTTCAGTAAGATAAACTTTGGGAGAGACACATAACTTGTAATCCTTAATAATAATTCCTTTATTTATATAGCGCACACAGATTACACACAGCTTGCCAAATCAGTCCCTGTCCCCACCAGGGCTCACAATCTAATAACTTACTTTTTATTTAAATTTTTATGTGTTACGAAATGGCAAAAACGTGGCATTTCAGACGTCGGTGTGCCATTTGCCAATGCTGGGAATAATCATATTATATATTTTTATATATTTTGGTATGCGGTGATACCCAACATGTTTATGACAGTATTGCAGTATACGGGAAAAGATTGTCGCTCCCCGATGAGGTCACAAAGCTATCATCTAAACCACTGTGCTAAGTTTTGAAGTAATATATAGTGTGGGGACGAGTAGAGGTTTTATACTCTGAAGATCAAAATTAGCAATGTAAGATTACTTATTTTTTTAAGAAATAATGTAATCTCCACTGGTGAACATTTGATGGACTTTTGAAAGGGGTACACCATGCCACTAGAACAGCATTTTTTTTAACTGGTTATTTTTGGCAATGGGGTTCCCTCTGTCACTCCCCCAGCTCCCTGCACTGATGAAGACCTCAGTGTCTGCCATCTACGGTGGTCTATGAGGCTCTGGCCAAGACTGGGTCTCATAGGCAAAATGTCAGTAAATCACAGACAGATACCACACATAATTGTATAAGGGATCAAGGTATCCACAGTGTAAGTCCCCTAGTGGGAAAGTAAAAGAAAAGTAATTTTTTTTTAAAAAAATAAAAATAAATTGTAAAAACTGTTTCCCTGTATACACTTATTATATAAATCATAATAATAATAATAATAATAGCGGCCTTGGCCAAGCATCTATTACATTATTATACCCGTATTGTCAGGGGTATATTTAAAAAAAACCAACAACAACACTAAAAATTGTAATTTTAGGGCTTCCTACCTCCCAAAAACATGTAATAGAAAGCTCAGATGTACCCTAAAATAGTACCAATCTAACCATTACCTTTTCCCCGATAACAACCCCCAATAACTCTGTTTTGATTGAGAAATTAAAAAAAAAAAAGTTGTAGCTCTCAGTATATGGCAACACTTAGGCAAATGCGGTTTCCTTAAAAAGGACTTTTTATTTGCTACAGTAGTAAAATATAAGAAAACTTGTACATGTTTGGCATCTCCTTAACCGTACGAACATATAGAATAATTGTTTATTATACTGTACAGTGAACTGAGTAAATGTTCAAATTAAAAAAACATAAGCGGCAAAACAGCGGTTTTATGCTGTACGGTTGAAGGAAAGAGTTAATACATTTCAATCTTCATGCTATCTTTTGGAATCTGAGAAGGGAAAAAAAAAAAAAAAACACACAAAAAGGTCTGTGTCCTGAAGGTCACTTTAGGCTGTTTCCCTAAGGTGTTAAAGTTCTATGGCCTCTTACTTACAGATACACAAAAGTTATTGTTAATGTTGTCTTGGGAAAAATACATCTTTTTTAAATCAATTAATGAATCAATGCATTTTCCATTTAAAAGGCGATTTTTATTGAAACTGCACAATTTTTTTTTTTACACCCGTTTAAGAATTCTTGGATAAAAAAGCAAAAATAAAACTTACTTAAAAGGAGAACTTCTGCCTTTAACATTATCTGTAGATAATATATGTGGGATTTACACAGTCTATTGATGGCTCTCGAATGAGATATCCTTTTCAACAGCATGAAGCAAGTAACCTTGAATTAAAGCTTATTTGTGACTGCACAGAATTCGTGAAGGGGTGCAGGTTAGAGAGAAAAAGAAGCTTTTCCAAATAATTAACCACTTCCTCAGGATGAAAGGGAGTGAGAGAGACCCTAGCTATATGGAGAGAAATCCCCTTTGCCTCAGCCTGGTTAGCAGGGTCAGCCTCAAGGAGGAAGGCAGAGTAGCTTGACTGTATACTGCAGCTACCCACCTCCATGACTGGAACAAAGAACATCAATAAAAGTATGTATACTTTAATCTAATGTATAAATACAGCTAAAAATGTGCTTTGTGGGAAAAAAAGAGGGGGGAGGTTGGGTTCCCTTTAGCGTGTGTGAGCTATATGTTACAATCAGAAAAAAGTTCTTACCTCAAATATGTTCCATATATGTAGAATAATGACATCATTGCTCCATTCAAGATAAAAATCAGGGTGACATAAAAATAGGCAGGATCTCCAAGGCCTGAACAAAATAAAATATACTTTGATGACACTTCAAAAGTGGCAAAGAATCCACCTAAAAGCTAATAATAAAACAAAACCTACAATAACGGGCATCACAACTAGGTAGACCAACCTTGAAAGATAGCCATCTCTAAATACAGACGGTCCCCTACTTAAGGACACCCGACTTACAGACAACCCATAGTTACAGACGGACCGCTCTGCCTACTGTGACCTCTGGTGAAGCTCTCTGGAAGCTTTACTATAGTCCCAGACTGCAATGATCAGCTGTAAGGTGTCTGTAATGAAGCTTTATTGATAATCCTTGGTCCCATTACAGCAAAAATTTTGAAACTCCAATTGTCACTGGGGCAAAAGAAAAATATTTGTCTAGAACTTCAATTATAAAATATACAGTTTCGACTTACATACAAATTCAACTTAAGAACAAACCTCCAGACCCTATCTTGTACGTAACCCGGGGACTTCCTGTACATGATTCAGTCCCCTACCTGAAAACATAGCAAAATGTATTAATTTCCGATTATTATCAATTAACACAAATTAAATGTTTCTCTTTGGCCAGTTTGGCAGATTTCTGAATTTTCCTGCAAGCCCATAAATAAAGCTACATGATGAATAAAATTTATATCTTAAGCCTTTCGCAGGGACCAACAATCAACTTTACATAATAAAAATCCTGGAGATTATAAAATCCACTAAATGTATAGGATATTTTATAGCAAAATTAGCCAAAGCTACCATTTCTGAGCAAGACCTCACAGAAATTCTTATGGTGATTTTGCGTATGGTGCAAAGACTTTATCAGTAAGTGCATACAATATATAAAGAATTTCCTTTTTTATAAAAAATTTGATTGCACTGCTACAGTTTTTTTTCTCTTTTTTGTTATATTCACTGTAGTCTATGAAAAGGAAATGCATAGCAAGAGGCCTTTTTAGGCCATCTATGTCCCCTGAAAAAGTAGAATCCAAACAAGATCATCAAAGGATGCCAGTCAAAATAAAGTTTCCTTTAAAAACTGATCAAGAAAAGAAAATTATGCATTGGGAAAAATGGTCCAACTAAATTGAAGTTTTAAAGGGAACCTATCAACTGATTTTCACATACACAGCCAGTGACAATAGAGCTCTATTAACTAACTCACCACCTTCTTTTAGCTAAAAATAATTTTGCTTACATCCACATAAATCACCTTTTATCTATTACCTGGCATCAGAGGGGGCGTGTCCTGCACAGACAGCCCCTCCCATCTAATACTCCCCACTCCTTATGCCTCCTTACTGGTCACAGTTCATGTCATGTGACCAGAGTGGCATCATCTCAGGTACTTTACACTATTAATAATAGCAAACTGTACCCCATGCATATATCTGACCACATGAAGTCACAGCTGCCTCCATCAACTTCTACTCCAGACAAATAAAGCTCTAAGTGCAAGGAGGCAGAGCAGTGATTTCAAGAGACTAAGAGCTGTCAGTCACAATAATGGAGCATGGTTCACTAGAATCTCTGACTCTTCTCCTCTCTCTGCCATAGCGGAGTCAGAAAAGCTAATTTGCATATCAGAAAAATGGCTGTAATTATGGTACAATGCCCCACTGGCAGCTAATTTTAGGTGATATAGGGAGGACTTGTAACCCTTTATTAGCAGGTATTGTTAGTCAGGGGGTCAAAATATGATGGCAGGTCCTCTTTAACCCTTTCACGACCAGTGACATAACTTCCCAGTACACGGCATGGAATATTCAATACCATCACTATGAAGTGCAATTTGTTACTCAGAAAACAAGCCGTCAGAGCTCTTTAAGTGTAAAAAAAAAAAAAAAGTTATAGATTTTTGTATTGTGGGGAGTGAAAAATGAAAAGGAAAAAACAAAAAAAGGGTGAGATCCTTAAAGTGTTAAAGATGTTTTCTTCTGCCCCGTCCATTGACAGCTTTTATACTCATTAAGATAGGCCTCCAATGGACACACCTGGAAGCAGAAGAGTCTATTGCACGGCATCAATGTTTTGGAACTGCACATCTACTCCAATTCACCTGAATAGGTGATAGGTTATTTGTATGGAAATTTCCAAGGTGGCCACCCGAAAAAACCCTTGAAGCTGACATAATGTTAAAAAAGTAAATATGTCTTAATTTGATGTGAAAAAATTTACAGCAAACTTAGATTATTATGTAGAAGTTATTCAAACTTTAAAAGCAGACTGACTCCACAAACATGCTTCAAGACTGCTAAGCATTTATAAGTACGTCACTGAAAATTTTAATAAGCAGATCCATCTCAGAAGCTCCTTTTATATATCACATCCATGACATGTCTAATTTAAAAGGGATTTTGTTGAGCTGGGGGATGTTCTGGACACTGATCTCATCCCCCTATATATAGGATAGGTCATCACTATCAAATTAGTGAAGGTCCAAAACCCAGACCCCGCATGTGCAAGCAGCCTGTGGATTCGGAAGAATTGCAGGGGATGGAGCTGAAAGAAGAAGGCTCCAGTCACTGTATAAGGAAGGAGTTGGGGTAAAGCAGCTCAGCACCTATTCAAGCATATAGCTTTTGGCACCGAGATGTAAGGGTCTGTAACTCACCTTCACAGCTTTCTACAGGGCTGAGATCATTGCCACGATTCACTGTCCAACATATCTTTGTTTCGATGCCAACAGCCCTCATTGTAGCTATGTAAATACGGAACAAGCCGGCCAGGATCACCTGCGTCAAGAAAGGGATTTGTAGTCATTTGGAAGAAGCCAAAAAGTGTTATTTTTGTATCCTTTGCCAATTTTTAAACTCCTAATGTCATGATTTTTAATCAAGACTATCTGTGGCAGAATCCAGGACTGAAATGAGAATCTGAACAAAACATCTTTAAACATATATGAACAATTATACAGCAAAAAGTAACCTATTAAGTGGTTCATTTTCTTTTATTTCAAAATGTTTTCAAATGCTACAAATTGAGGGGGATTTATCAATAGTGTCTCATAGTATGAGCTCTTTCACATTTTTTTTTTCACATCCGTGGTTCAGCGATTGGACATGGATGCCTCACTTAGCCATTGTTTTTAGTGGGCGTTTTCACATTGGATTTTTTTCCCCAAATACATGTTTGTCACAGATTTCTATGGATCCGCAAAAAACACTGATGATGGGTCCGTCTTATCACTGATGAGGGCATGAAACCAGGAGTTGCGTTTTCAAATAAATGTTAAACTTAAAAGACATTTATCACCAGATGAAGGATTATGAACGAAGTACAATGACATACTGGTGTGCTCCCCCTCTAGCAGGATCTGCTGCTATTTTAGCTTCTTATGCCCTAGTTTTGAAAAAAAAAAATGTTTTTTATTATGCCCCCAGAGGGGGCACATACCAGTATGTCTGGTTTACAATCCTTGATCTGGTGATAGAGGTCCTTTAATTTTTTTTTTGTGGATACGGAGATGAAAAAACAAAAGCAAAACAGAAACTCAACAGAGACAAAATGCAATGAACGTGCAACGGACGAGCAGCACACACACCAATGTGAAACCACCCTAAAACGCTGCACAGTTAAAAGGGTTGTATGGAAGTTGAAAAACATGGACCCTTTTTTCCAAGAACAGTAGCACACCTGACCATGGAAAGCGTCGGTATTGCAGCTTAGCTGTATAGCAATAATTGGAGATTAGTTGAAACGCCAGACAATTCCTATGTTTAGGAGAGGGGCTGTTTCTAGTAGAAGGCAGCCATGTTTTTCAATCTTTAGACAACCTCTTTAAACTAGACAGCCTGATGCTGAATGAGAATCTGGCATAGTATAGAACTCTGCCTAGTCGTACTTATTTTGATTCATTTGCATAATTTAAATATAAAAAAGGTGTTTGGTGCACATTACAACAGAATATTTTCACAAACTGCTCGATAAATAAACCCCATTTTATATTCTTTTGTAAGCCATAAAGTAAAAAAAGACATAAATACGTTTATTTTGGCCAAATGCGATTTCATGGTCAAAAGCTGGATATAAATGGCTGAGCACTAAGCCATCAAGAACATCAACTTGAACAGTAGAGAGAAAAAAAAAAAAAAAAAAAAAAAAAAAGATAAAAATAGTGTTCTTAACAATGCCTCTGCCACTTCATTCTAGAAGTCACTTGGATGCAGCTGAAAAGTCCTATTAGATCAACAATTGCCAACTAGACACCAGTACATTATCTTCATTTTTATGGAACCCATTTAAGAACATGTACACTCACATTAGTAAACCAAAACCTCAACAAAATCAGAAAACACGCAATTTAGTAACAACACTTTTGTTTTATACTTTGTTAAGGAGAGAGTTATAGGTTTGCTTTAAAAAAAAAAAATGCTTTTTTTTTTAACCATGCAACGCTCCAAATCTGGGTTGTATACCATTTTGTTGTCTGAGGGATGTATTATGTTCAATTTCAAGGGATAACACTAGTACCCAATAATATATAAGCACCAAATACTACTCACCAACCCAAAAATAATAAATAATGCAGTGCAGCACAATGAATCAAAAGCACCAAATCTCTCCCCAGCAGTACACTGGAAAGGTCTGACAATACAGACATCAGACGAGGCAATCTATAATACAGAGCCCAGGTTAGACAAATAATAAATAAATGAATGCTCTCCTCACTTCTCTTTTGTTCTGGCACCGTACTGATCCGGCATTCAGAGTTGTTTTGCACTGGGTCCTGGTGCAGTCAGCGGTCACAAGGACCAACTACATAGTCACGCCGGGAGTAGCTAAGTATTGGGGAGCTATGTGAACGCATTGTACCCCAACTTCTTGTAGCAATAATGCTTTTAACAATGGCAGAGGCGCTCAGTGGTTAGGAGGGGAGGTTGTGGGCTACAACTGACAGCAACTGGGACCAAATGTAGCTCACATCCATGATTCCATTTTAAGTCTTGCTTTTATATCATACCTATACCCCTCCTTTGGATTGCTACATACTTAACTATATCTCCCTGGAATGTGTTTCACTATTCTATCCCTGGCTTAAACAGACCGGCAGCTCATGAATGACTGTCTATCAATCTGTTTGAAGAGCTGAGAGAGCAGAGCAGTCAACAAGTTTAAAGTCCTTCTAAAAGGGTAAATACACAAATATACTTTTTAGAGTAAATTTGTGAGTGCTAATCATGGACTGCCCGGCTCCTTTATCTCTCTGGTGATACATAGGCTGAATTATTTTGCAAGCTATTTATCAGCGCCTACAATTTATGATGGTGAGGGGGAAATAGTTTTATAGCGAGTCTAGCTTGAGATATAGTCAGATATTTGTAGATAACAGTAGGGACTGAATAGACCTCATATTAAACGAATAAAAACAAACTTGATTGCTCTTGCAAAATACCTATTAAAAAAACAATAGACAAAGAAAAAAACTCCTGCAAATTCAAATGCAAATGAACTTAGAAGATTCCCTTTTAGGGGTTGGAGGAGGGGTGGTCACTTTAGACACCACTATCTCGGCTTCTATTGCACAAGACTAATCAGGATTGTGGTTCTGAGATCTTCAGAACCAGGGAAATAGGCAGGCAGGCAGGTAGGTATAATCGGCCAATTGATCTTTATCTGCAGCTTGCATTCCCAACTATGTATTAAACTGTGTGTTTCTCCAGTTTTATAGCACACAGAGATTCTGGTGTGATTGTAATCTGAGACAAAAAGTGATGCTTAACTCATTTGTAATGAAATTGTCTCAAAATTATTATTATTTTTTTTTAGGTAAACACAATTTTTAAACTTAAAAGAAAAGATATGTTTTACTATAGCAGAGGATGCTGTTCATTCATTGATTTAAAATCTGGTGATAGTATCCCTTTAACCCTTATGTACACACAACAACATTGTAGGAGATCGCGGTGCGGTAGGAGTTGTATGGAGAGAGCTCAAATAGAGCCCCTGCTGCTCGTTCTCCATTATGCCCTCAGCTAATAGCCTGGAGGGGGAGATGGCTATTTGAACCGTGGCACGTAGAAACACAGTTATGTTTTCATTTTAAAAAGTAAATCTCCCTTTTAATATTGCACCATTGTGATTGTGCTAGGAGTGTGATAAAAATTGTAAATATGACAACAACTTAAACAGTGACTATCTCAGGTATTCGAGCACCTAGAAAAATAGGGGGGAATTTATCAGTGCTTCTACACCAGTTTCTGGCCTAGAAGCACTGAAATAGTCGAGCGCCAGAGTATTATAAATTCCCCCATAGATCAAGAGCTATAGTCATTTGAAGCGTGCCATTGTCATGTCATCTACACACAAACTAACTGCATATGTAATATGCAAATAGAAAATAAAGAGAAAAAAATGCAAAATTTTTTCAACTTACCTCAGGATAGACATTAAATCTTTTCAAAGTATTTATTACGCTAGGATATTCTGTTACATTATCATTCATTATCAAATGCAACCCAGAAAAATAAGATGGCGCTTCAACGATGGATTTGAAATAAGAATAATAAAGGCCCTGTAAAAATAAAAACTTTAATCAGCAGAATGAACTTTATTATTACTACTAGATTAATGTGAAAGCATAATGAGCCTAATTTGTGGGTTTCTTTACACACTGACAGCAGGCAGTGGCCCCTATGCTTTCCTTTAGATTGAAACATATTTCTTGAGAAAATCATTTAGTAAGATTTATTAAAAGTGCATAAATCTTAGTGATAAGTAAGCCTTAAAGGAAACCTACCATTTAGAAACACCCATCATTAGGCAACGACAGGTGTTGTTATGCAGATTCCGGTGCCCGTCTTGTATTGTCCAGGAACTGAGGTGTTTTGGCGGCAAAACAGTTTTTAAATCATGCTAATGAGCACCTGTGTTCATCAAACAGGGCGCTTGACACTTGGGTATTATCCTAATTATTCACGCCCACAGCGTGACTCAAATCAGCCCTGCTCGCCCTCCCTTTCTCTGTCTGTATAGTGCAGCTGCAGTGAACGAATCCAAAAGCATTGGTGTCAGTGTATAGCAGTGCATTCTGCTAGAGCTCCCAAGAGCTTGGTGACGTCACCGCTTCTCGGAGAGAGAATGGAGGGAGGGCAGGGCTACTTGAGTCACGCTGTGGGCGTGAATAATTAGGATAATACACAAGGGTCAAGCGCCCCGTGTGACGAACACAGGTGCGCCGAACGCTCATTAGAATGATTTAAAAAACCTCAGCCGGAACACCCCGGTTCCTGGACAATAAAAGACCTGCACCAGCATCTGCATAGCAACACCTGTCTAACGGTAGGTTTGCCTAATGATGGGCATTTCTAAATGGTAGGTTTCCTTTAAATTGCATAATATTAATGCATAACCTCCTTAAAGAAATGTAATGAAACTATATGTCACAGTATGTCTCATGTTTTTGTAATGTGTGTGTAAGTGTGGGGGGCAGGTTATTAGGAAATGTACAAACATACATTATAAAAAGCTCTGCTCTTCTTTCTTGATATGTAAGTGAAGCCTGAAGAACTTTTAATGTATATTGGTAAATTACCTTATATACTGTACCCCACAATTAATCTGGCAGGGTTTAAGAATAGTTAGATAAATGTGTTGCAAAAATGTCCAAAACCCTTGACAAATGGTGAAAAGTATTTTAGAGTATTTTGTTGCGCAAATTCGTACAGATTTTTGTCATAAACAGATTGATAAATACGCCCTTCTAAATTTGAGCTGCAGAAATGTCATTGCTCCAAATGGAATTAGAAACTTTTGTATTGATGAATGTTCTAACTTTTTAATAGCAATTTGCTAAATAAACAACCTGCGCATGGCCCATTGCCGGGATGAGGGTACAGGAGCATGAGGTCAGAGTGGCAGCTGACTGAAAGTAAGGATGTGCTTCTGCTCCTCACATATTACACTGCACACAGTAGTAGTACAGTTGTATGGTTAGCGTGAACATTGGAAGATGCAAGGGGCAAAAGTACCACGGCCAGGCCCATCCATGTCTGCTTCAGAACAGAACAACAAAACAGGCTGTGCTACAGGGTTAGGCTACATTCACACTGCCACATGGGGGACGTATATACAGCCGATATACATCCCCCATAGATGGCAATGGGCGCACGGTGACCATCTTTTCTTGGCATACAGCTCTGTGTGCCATATATCCCTGTGGCACCACCACCTTTTCTCCCTGTGCGCCGCCGTGTGCCTGCCGTGCCATGTTACGGTGGGCAACGGCATTGTGAATTCAGCTTACTCTAATTATGGGAATTAAAAAACAAACACTGACACACTGTTTCCATAGCTCACAGCCCGTTGTGTGACTGTTTCAATAGCTCCCATCTACTTTTTGAGGATACATGAAAGCTGTGTAGGGCAGCCCACTGTCTGTGGCATACATCCTCTGGTGGACTTGGGGACACACGAAAACAATATACTTCTAATTGGAAAATAAAGAAATTAAATCTATGTGATGAAGTAGACTAACCATTTCTGTGCGGAAGGCCATCTCTCGCTCTAAAGTAGAAAGGTGAGAAAAATGACGGTCATTTTCAAAGAGTGTTGATATGTAGCCCCTGGGGAAGGAAATATAGGGAAAAAATACACATGTGAAATAAAATTAAAAATTTCATTTTTTAGCAATGTTTTTATTGAGCAATGAAAAACTAAATGTCAACTATGGCAAATCTGCTATGTATACGCACTTTACCATCTGCTTAACAATTTCTTTTAAAAAATTATTAAGACAGTCATCTGTGTTCCTTTACTGATACATAGTAAGAGCTTCATTGTGGAAGAGCTACATGATCAAGAAGAACAAGTTGAAGAAAATGCTTGTGTCATTTATCAATAAATTTGAATCTACCGACTTATTAGCTGCAGTGCTTGTAGTATGATATATATTGACATATTATACATTGAACCTATATCAAAGGCAGTCAGTCTACATCCACCCCTCACAAAAATTTAGGGATATTTGGCAATTGTTTGCAATCCATGGAAACCATAAAAAGTTAGTTTATTTGGTCTTCCTCACCCACTAGAGTTTCTAGAACAGTTCTAGCTAGGAACAAAACAGGCTCTCCCAAATTGAAGGGCCCCCTACCTCATGTTCTGTTTCCAGCGATCTCGAAGGTGATGATATAATAGTGTGTCCTGCTCTTTTATCACAGTAATGGCCACTGTCAGCATTGCCCATTACATCAAACTCACCAAGATGGCTACTAACAACAATGTTCAAGCTGATGGTTCAGCCCAAACAATATCTGGTTTGTCTAGAAAAATAAAATCTCATCATCCAGTTGCTGGCGGAGAGCAGGCACTACGAGCACACGAGTCTCATACACCTCATAACCTTTGACTGGCTCTGCCATGTGCGCCCCATTTATGTTATGGATTTATGATCACCTTGTACGTGTCAGTGTACACACCTTATAAAACATAGGGGCAGATTTATCAAGCTGTCTGAAAGTTAGAATATTTCTAGTTGCCCATGGCAACCAATCACAGCTCAGCTTTCATTTTACTTGTGCTCATGAATATTTTAAAGGGGAGCTTTGATTGGTTGTCATGGGCAACTAGAAATACTCTGACTTTCAGGCAGCTTGATAAATCTGCCCCAATGTGCGAATGTGCATTTGCATGCATGAATAAGGATTTTCTCTCAGTATGATGCCACATTTTTTGTATCAATAACATCAGTTGAGTGTGCGTTAGTCGAAACATGGATGTTTGTGTACATGGCAAAGGCTGCTGATCATATGCAAACAGTGAGGGACATTTATCATGGCTTGTACATCAGTTTTCTGATGAATTCAACAGTTGGAAAGGTGAATTTAAAAGTTTAGAGAAGGTCACTTAACAGGACATCTACCTTCAGATTACCTGATGTTAGATGATTACTACTCACCTCCTTGTGCCGTCCCCCTTTACAGTAGTATGTTTGCAGTATAGATAGGAACAGCCACATTTAAAAGAAAAAAAGGTTTTTAAAATATTCAAATGAGCCTGAGGTGCTCTGCAGAGTGGGCCTCGCTTGTGATGGGATTTACTCACGTCCCCAGCTCAACTGGAACCACCTGCAGAGTGTTCAGATAGCCGATGAAGTCACCGGCGCACTCGGCAAATCTTGCGCATCTTAACATTCCCTGTACTGCCTGCTGGAGATCACTAGATTTGCAGAGGCTCTCTGAACGCTCCATAGGCAATTCCAATCAGTCTGGGGGCACAAATAAATTACACTGTGGCAGAGCTCTGCTGTGCTCATTGTAACAGCGAGTGAAAAGACCCTCAGGCTCATTGGTATCATTTGATTTTAGAAGGGAGAAAATTACCACAGTCAAATTACCTAGATTTAGGAATGTCTCTGGTTTTTCATGATGAATTTAGATTGTAGATTTTCTTTTAAAAAAACAAAAACAAACATTTCTAAACATGGCCGTTCATATCGATACTGAAATCAGATTACTGTAGAGGGGGGCAGAGAGGAGAGTAGTAATCTTCTACCATCAAGGAATCTGATGGTAGAGGTCCTTTAAGTTCACCTATAAAAAGTTAGAGTCAATTTTATATTCATCCTGAAATTGAACACACAAGCCAAATATCCCTAACGTTTGAGAGTAGAGAAAGTCAATGTTCACCACTCACGGTTATTTTTCTAGATGAAAAAGCAGAGACTCAATTTAACGCCTATAGGAATGATGAAGATCGCAGAGCACTATACACATAGTAAATCACTGCCTATTCCTTAAATTTTAGGCAAAACCCCCACTCTCAGGATACATGGGGTTGCCATAAACCAAACATACATAGGCATTTAAATCCCCTTCAACTTTTCCTCAATTTAACACATTACAGACACAAACTATGGTGGGATACAACTAATAGGTGTAGCTTGAAACAAATGAAATATTAAACCTGATAAATCATGTCTTGCCTTTTATTCTGAGCAGTCGTCCGTGATTACGTCCACCACATATGTACTGTTGTGATTAACTTTTTAATATAAAATGATTGTTGAGTATTAGTAGAAGTTAACGTTTTGGTTGGAATAAAATAATTGCAGCAGATCAATAAAATACGATGAAGCAGCACTCCTCAAAAAATGTGTCTTTTATTCCACCACTGTTCAGACAAGCAACGTTTCACCTTCTCAATAGGTTTACAGGAAGTGAAATCATTTACAATTCTAGTTGCAGCATGTACATACAATGTGTCCACATTTATAGAATCCTTTTGTGCTCAGCCAGTTACCTGTTTAAGGTTTGTTAGACCGAATAAGACTAAGTTGTTCTAATGTTGGGGCTTTTTTTATAGAAAGAAAATTTATTTTGTCCGTCAATACAGTTGCGAAATCATAGTCACAGTACAAAAACTGTAAATAATTCTCAATTATGAATTGAGTGAATTGTTCACTATACGTTATATAAAATGTGATTGGGGACTTAGTTGCTCACTTATGAATATATCTCTTGTTAGTCTGAATCAGATCCAGTCTTGGAATTTTAATAACTATATTGGTAGCCCGTTGCAACAACCAACCCGGATATTTTCTTTGGCTTAATTAAACAAACGTCTTTCGATTCAGACAAATACCTATCAGAATCTGAACAGTTCCTCTTTGTGAGTATTAGTTTGCCTACAGGCAAGTACTTAAAGGGGTCGTCCGAGTTCTTGAAAAAAACTAAAAAGTGGCCGGGAGAGGGCTGCTTAAAAAAAATAAAGTCCGACTTACCTTCCGGTGCCCTCCGGAACCAATAGTCAAGAGTGAACAACTAAATGTTATAGTATGGAGAGAGTAATTATTTTTCAACAAGAAACTTCCCAACACATTTCTTTGCCACATACATCTATTATATCTTTTTATATAATCAAATAAGCTTTGAATGGCTATTCCATCACATGTAAGCTGTACTCTATGTTCCATGGAAATTGATCCAATAACGTAACAACATGTTTGGCGTCTTATATATCCCTGAAGCGAGAACACGAGTGGCTGTGAGTGATGGTCAACTCATGCCCCAAAAGGCTCAAACATGGATCCAGTGCTTGACACTTTGTTGCGCAGCCGCACTTCTATCAAACTGGCTGTGAAATGAAAGTCTTGATATGTGTGGGCGAGACTTACAATTTTCCGGGTGATGTCACTGGCAGTCTAAAGGATACTCAGGTGGGACCCAGCATGATAGAGTGTTTGAATATACTATGAGCCCACGGAGCCAGGCGGCGCTCAGGTGACGCAAGCCTGAGCGCCTCCAGCTAATTAACAAAGAATATAAGTTTAAATTTCTACATTAAGGAAACTCCGAGCAGTAATAAAAAGCGTTTTAGAAAGCTAAGAAAATGGCAGGCAGGTGAGTTAGATGTCCTTTTAAGCAACATTTATCCTGAAAACTGTTCATTTCTGCAAAGCATTACAAGACCTGCTGTCATATGCATCACTTAGATTATCATCACAAGGTAGCTCAGAAAATTTTTTACAAAGTTATACCCCTAGTCGACCCATTTACCTATAAGTCTGTTTACAATTTGAAAAAAGTTATGTAGGCGACACCGAAAACACATGAAAGAGCATACATGCTTTGTTCAGATGAGAACAAATTGAAACCTTTTTGCTTAAAGGGGGTTTCCAACGAAAGAAAATTCACACATCACAATCCCCTAGTGATGTTAACACAATAAAATTATTTTAACCGCTTACTTTACAATGTTACTCAGTTTCATTGCTGTTTCAGCTCCTATCACTCTCTAGGCTGGTAAGTGCAAAATTCCAGGGTTTGGGCGGGGACTGTCTAAGCAGACACATTATGATCCATCTAGTTCTGTGGGGTGACAATGTGGTTACAATAACAGGGTACAGGTGTATATACACTTTAATCTGGCTTCTGACATTGTACTAACACCCCAAACACATAGATAGAGAGATCAGAAATGCCTGACAGAGATTACACAGAGGCTGACAGATCAGCTTTGCTACATTTCACAGATATGTGCCTGCCTCTCCCTTCTCTAATTTTTTATTTTTTTATTTTTTTTGGGGAGGGGGAGGGGGGTTTAAACATTTTTCTTAGAAAATTCATTATCCAAATATGCTGGGTTTAAAAGAAAAAAAAAAGTAAACTACTCCCTCATAGAGATGTGTACTCTACATTGTACAGTGTGTGTCTATGGAGGCTGCTTAAGCTCACCTCTAATATCCTGATGTGTGTTTAAACTATGGTTTCACAATGTATCAAAACCTCAGTATTTATTTGCTTATTTATTTACTTTGGGATTTCTGTCATTTTTGGTACTGAATGCCTTGTGCCGTTCTTAAGACTTCTAGTATCTACAAAACCAAACAACATCAAGAGTATTCGGGTCCAACATAGCAATACTTTACTAGGAAATCACATTAGAATACATAACAGTTATAGTTAAAAACATCAAAAATAGAACTCCAACAAGACTATATTGCCATCTGACCTAAGTATTACCAAAGAGTATAATTTGAAATATATAAGTGCATAGTGCGTGTAAACTTTTTAATAGGTAAACATTACTAGGTATGAACCTAATTAATATCTCATAAAAGGAATAAATGCAACACAATGTCCATGTTTTAGTTATGCCTAGTATATACAATCATCTAGAAACTAATTGCACATACCCATTAAAAGAACTCCTGGATAAAGAGCCGTGGACAATATTTTGGGGAATATTAACCACGGCCCTGTATCCAGGAGTTCTTTTAATGGGTATGTGCAATTAGTTTTTATATGGTTTTGTATCTCTATGTAAAGAGTTGGTCATTATGGATTTATAGGAGGGACACTTGTGTGTAAGCCATCCTACACACGGCATGTCTGTAACAATTGGTTCAGAGACTTCTAGTATCTGTCTGCAGTATCCTCAGAGGAGACTTTGGGTAGAAAATCCTTTAAATAGACGTGTTGGTTCGAGGAATCCTTTGAATAGATGATGATTGTTACTGATTGCATGATTTTAATTGGAAACGCATATGCGATTGGACTGAGCCCCATCCCCAGACATTTCATGCCCCTTGTTACTGTACACTTAATGTTGAATTCAGATAATACTTTTTATTTCCTTGAAAAAATGCTTTTGGTATTGAGTATCATGATTGGTTCCTAGGCATTGTATCACACTCAAAATTCTGGTATCCATGCAATCCTAGTTTAAACAACTCTGGCAGTGAGGAATAACCGCTTTACTTTCAGCTTGATGTTTGAATTTAGTGCTCATAGCATACTACAGCAGGAAGGGATAACACCCACTCACAGCTGTGTAAACAACCGAAGAAAGGAGAGACTGACAGGTCTTCAATCCTGTAGACAGATGTGCTCTAACATAGAAGTAACATAGTAACTAAGGTGCACTTTGAAGTCTGTTTTTTTACAAACTAAGCAGAATTTCTTAATGAAGAAAACCTATAAAGCCTCCTGCATACAAATGTGTAAAATGGGCTGTGAAAAATGAAAGCCAACATCCAATTTTCACTGACAAATTTGGATCAGTTTGGGATCAATTTCTTTAAAGGAAATCTACCCCCAGGATAAAGGATTGTAATCCAAGCACACTGACATACTAGTGTGTGCCTTCTCTGGCAGGATCTGCTCTTCTTTTAGCTTTTTAACACCAATGGAGCCCAGAGCCCCTTGGGCTCATTTGCATAATTTTAAAAGCTTTTTTTTGTAAAAATGAAGCTAAAAGAAGAGTAGATCCTTCCAGAGGGGGCACAAACCTGTATGTTAGTGTGCTTCGTTTGCAATTCTTGATCCTAGTGGTAGTTGTCCTTTAAAATGACAGGGCACTTATCCATTAAAAAGTATAGCTTTTAGTCCAGCCATTTGCAGTCTGTTCTAAAAACGGATGGAGAATGGCACATTTTCACTGTTGTGTGCAAAAACGGGTAGGTTCACTTTCCAGTACAACAAATACCCTAAACATACAGCTATAGCTACAACGGAATGGTTTAAATGGTGTAATGCACATTCATGCATTAAAAATGGGCCGAATTCTAGACCTAAATCTCATTGAGAATCTGTGGCTTCACTTCAAAACGGCTGTTCTCCATCTGAGGTAGAGTGATTACGCAAATGAGAATGTGCAAAACTGCCAGACTCTAGATGTTCAAAGCTGATAAAGACATAACCCAACAGATTTGCAACGGTCATCGCTGCTAAAGTGCTAAAGCTGGTCCTACTAAGGGAGCGTCCACAGGGTGCGCTTTGGTTGAGTTTTCATTGCGTTTTGAAACACATTAGAACAGCCGAACAGAGGCGATTTACCTAATGACAATATTGTCAAATCTTGCATTTATAAAACGCATAGTAAGCTCAATGTTAAAAATGCATGTGTTAATGGCTTGTTAACACGTGTTAATATTGTGTTTACTAAACGCAAGTGTTAATAATGTAATAAGCAAATCACGTCTCCTCGGCTGTTCTAATGCGTTTCAAAAAGCAATGAAAACGCAACCAAAACGCACCGTGTGAACACGCGTGGAGTTTTTAACCAGTTTTTGGGCCGTTTTTAAGCAGTTCATTACAAAACGCATTCATTTTTTGAAAAACGCATGTAATTAAGGGTCAAAAAACGCATGCATTTTTGGACGGACTGCTTAAAAAAAAAGGACCAAAAACTGGTTCAAAACTGTTTCATCACCCTTAGGCCGGCGCCACACAGGGCGCTTTGTCTGCACTTGCAAACGCAGACAAAGTCGCGCCCACCGGGGCGGGCCTCGGCTTGATCGCATCGGCGTTTCTATGGAAACGCCTGCGATCGGGAACGAGCCGCCTGTGTTTTGCGTTAATAGAAACGCCGATGCTATCGGGCCGAGGCCCGCCCCAGTGGGCGCGACTTTGTCTGCGTTTGCAAGCGCAGACAAAGCGCCCTGTGTGGCGCCGGCCTTAGGGTGCAGTAAACTGCTGCAGTTCAAACTGCATCACAATCTGCTTTGAGTGGTTTTAGGTGCAGTTTTGTTAATTTCACCGGTAAAAGACATTTGTTGAACAGGTTTCTCCTTCAAAATCAAATTCACCAGTTCAGTTCATGTCTTTCACCTGTTAAATTAACAAAACTTCACCCAAAACCACCTAAAAACTGATTGAGATGCAGTTTGACTGCAAGCTGTTACCACACCCTCAATGTTCACATGTCTAAGGGTGATGCCACATATGGCGTTTTGAACCCGTTTTTGGTCCTTTTTTAAGCAGTCCGTTAAAAAAGGACCAAAAACTGGTTCAAAACGCCATGAGTGGCATCATTCTAAACGTTTATGTCAGACTTTTCCGTGTTTCAATTTGCTAAAACCACTTACTTTACACATTCAATTAAATACATTCAAGTTTGTGGCTGTAACATGCAAAATTGAGGAAAAGTTCGAGGGGTATGAATACTTTTGCAATCAACTTTAACATCACTTAGCCTATAAAAGAGGTGATAAGCTGTGGATCCGGATAAACAACAAGAATAAAAAAGGAACTTACCAGTGTAAAACACCTACAAATGCAGCTGAAAGGAAAACAGACAAAATTAGATTTTCGAAAAAGCATGATTCAGATAAAATTGAAAAAACACAAACCTTTAAAAGGTCAGTCCAGGCAAATTGATCTTAATTTGTGCCACAGAAACCAAAACACCTTATGCTACATGTATGCAAGTTTTTAGACATTTTACTAGTAAGACAAAAGGCATGCACCAAAAATACACTAAAACCTGGAATATTTCTAAACAACACAAATGGACATCTTGTCAGTTTATTAGTCTAAGGCTACATTCACACACACGTATGGGGGAAGCATAGAAGGCATTATATACGTCCCCCATAGCCGGCAATGGGAGCACGGCGCTGTATCGTTCTGTAGCCGGGAGAAAGATGGGGCATGTCCTATCTTTCCCCGTAATACGGCGCCATGTGCCATATATCGCTATGGAGAGGGGCAGAGAGCTCACCCCCTCCTCCTCTCCAAGGCGTCAACGTTTTCCCGCTGTACTACGGTATGTCGGGCACACGTCAGTGTGAATGTAGCCCTACTTTGGGGGACATATTTTAAGACTTTTTTTTGAGATTTGACTCAGTCCAAACATGGCTGAAGTCTGACAGAGATGTCAAAATTGGGAACCACTTTATTATATATATATATATATTATATATATATTATATATATATATATATATATATATATATATATATATATATATATATATATATATATTAAAAAAAAAGTGGAAATAACAGTAGGCAGACTCACATCAGTCACATGGAGGGTAAACTGACGCCATTTTTGCCCCCTTGTATGAAGCCATGTATATATAGGGAGCGTTTCCTGACTAAGTGCACAGTATCCAAGTTATATATTAGGAAGACACCCACTTTAGATTCAGTAATGGGCAACTTAATAAATAAAATCATGCACCCTCATTTATAATACCGATGTGCTATTACAACTGCTATTCCAGTCTTTACCCTACGAGTCAGCGTGTGAAGGAATCCGTGATGTTTCGGACCCCTGAAGGGTACGAAAGGTCACTTTGTTTTTATTTGTTTTTTTTTTAGACACTCCCAGAATGCACAGGATCCGAGAGGAGCAGGAAGCGATTTAAAATATCGACAAAACTTCCGGATATGGCACAACAATAAATCACAACCCTGAATGGTTATAAGACCCCTTTCACTAGTCTCAGTGAAACAGAATTTTATCAACCCAATTCAAGCTGCCACCAGTTCTCCTTTGCTATAAGCCCGGTCCATAACGAGATTTTAAAGGGTGAGGAACCAAACCCATGTATAAAAAGAGAGACTTGGATGTTTGGGTTCGTGTATCGAGATAAAAGAGCAAGACAGATTAGATTTTATATTTAATTGCCTTAAGGGCACAGTAGACAAAAAAAAAAATATATGCAATAGAGATATACACAGTTAGAGTACAAAAGACAAAAAGGTAGCACTACAAGTATCAGCAGTTCAGTAAGTTAGTTACCTTGTGTGTGGGCCTAGTGGAACCTGATCGTCCACACCTTAAGATATTCCTCTGCACTTGATGGTATAATGGGTTCCCAGAAAAAAGATAAGGCACATTCAGAGGTGTCCGATTATATCAGGTGCAGACACAACTCCATCCAGAAGGGGTCATGGGTCCCTTTTACCTGGTATTACAGGGTCCGGGTTCTGGTCCAGGATCTGCCATTACTGGATCCAGGTGAATCTCTGGATCGCAATGAGACCAAACCTGACCCAAACCTGATAATTATATCACTGGACCCTCAGGAATTAGGCCACTGCGACTTTGAGCTGAGATGGACCATAACTAGCAATAATCACTTATTGGTTTCAGAGTTTTTATGGCTCTTTGTCTCCTGCTTGAAAATTGTAGGGAAGCTTCAGGGTGATGGCATACCTAGCGCTTTGAACGTGCTTTTGGCCAATTTTTAAGCAGTCCGTCAAAAAACATCAGTTTGAATTAAGATAATTGGTCAAACCTGTCAAAAACGCATGCAGTTTTTAACAGACTGCTTCAAAACAGCCCAAAAACCGCATTCAAAGCGCCACGTGTGCCATCACCCTCAGAGTCGCCATGACTGGGGAAATGCTTTGAAGCCTGAGTTCCTCTGCAGCCTCTGAAGTGTTAGATAACACTTTAGCTAGCTAAAGTCTTATGTAATTGTGATGAGGCTAGAGGGAGGTGGGAGATTTTAGTAGTATAAGGCCTCCCTCCCCCTGGCCTTACTTATCTCACAGCGCTTTTCTTAATTTATAATCATCTGACACAGATAAGTACTAAGACCTTAACACCTGCAAACACACGGTTTCCCACTGGAACTATCTAATCAGCGCGTGGGTAGTGTGATCAGCATGAGGATCAATTACCTTGTCATGTCTTGAATCATACTCCAATTAAAATGCTGGTGTATCCTATGAGTCATGATGCCTTATGGGTGAAAGTATAATGTTATTTATATCCAGTCCAATTCTGTTTACCGTGGAAACAGAAATGTTGCATTTAGTTATGTTTTATGGTTTTATTTAGGAAATTATCTAGTCTCTCCCTGTGCACAACGACCTCTGCTGTCATCTCCAGCAGAATTTAACAACAGGCAACTTTAACCAAGTAGCCTCCTCACTCAGAATGAGAAATATTGACCATATAGTACCAAAAGCAACCGATTATATATTGTGGATATTATACAGTGCTCCAAATCCACAAATGTGCAGTTAGCTAGAATATATTAGAAACCTGATAATAGGACAGAACTTTGTCAACGTCTGTTAGCTAGTGTAATCTCTAATTATGAAAAGTCTTTTGTAGTCTGTGCTTGTAAACAACCCGATGTGACCGAAATCTTTTATGTACAAGATATGTGGGGAATAAACTACTAATGCACAGATAACATACTTAGAGGGACACCCTAAAATCATTAGATCAGGTTCACACGTTGCATTTTTAGATGAGTTTTCACTGCATTGGAAAATGGTAAGTGCAGGGGCTTTGCCAGAATGCATATGGGTTTCCACTGAAACGCACATGCTCAAGAATGAGCACCAGGTGTTATCCAAGTAAGCAACAAAAAATACCTGGGGTGGCATTTAGCAAAATTGAGTTGCTGTTTCACAAGGTTGGTTATGTTGTTTTTTTTCACTGAAGCGCCTGATATGCCATAAGCTTCCAGATGTGGACATCTGAAAGAGTTGCAGATTTTTGTGCAAATAAACTCAAGTCCAGAGGGCAAAGGCAAGTGATTGCTTACACATTTGAGACTTATCAGGCAAAAGTCTAAACAAAATAAAAAACACAACCGTTAAGATAAAGCAGGCAATTTCAAAACCTAACAAGAAAAAAACAAAAACTAGACACGTTTCCAGACTTATACGATAAATTTGCTTGATCCAGAACAAAAGGTGTTTTAGTCGAAACACATAGCAAGCTGTAAAACTCAGTGCCATATGTACCCGCACCCATATGCATACTGGAAAGCCCCTTCCAAGTGTGTTTTCCAGTACAGTCAAAACGCATCCAAAAACCTCAGGCCAAATTGGGCAGAAGATTTTTTTTTCTTCTTTAGGCTGTATTCACATGTGGTGTTTCCTATGGAGAGGATATCTGCCAACTTACATTGCTGTTAACATTTTTGTTCACAAAATATGTAACAATACATTAACGGTGCATTAGCGCATTAACAAATCACAAACAATAACTGATGTTAACACGCGTTAAGGTCATGTTAACATTGTGCAAACACAAATGTTGACAGCAACAGAATTGTAAAAATCTCCCGTCTTCAACTTTTTTTGCGTTTCAAAACACAATGGAAACACCACATGTGAAAGCAGTCGAAAGGTTGTGCTCAGGTCCTATAAGTTAGGAGTTTAGCCCACTATTAGCCAAAATGGCACAAAAGTTTGACTCCACTGATGCCCACTGAGGTAAATACAGATCTAGTTACATAGAGACAACAGTGTTATCTCTACTATGTTATTTGCCCTCTGATGGGTCTCCTTATGAAACGGCTGAAATGTGCAAGGGCCACAGTGACTTCTAGGGTGCACTAGGGCTTATATTTTTCCTAGCAAGTCTTGGGAACACTCTTGTGTTTATGGCTAAAGATTGGGCCGCAATTTTTGTATTTTTTAATGTATACTGTGACGAACCCCCAATCTCAAGTTACGTCACGGGTTGCACTTGCACTACTTACAATTTAGTACATTTTTTTATTACTATTATTGTATTATTATTAAATGGGGGTCTACATGCCCATTTAAAGTACATTCCAGGCATGAGGCTCCTTTAGTACCCTTTAGGGCAGACAGGACTGCCATAAAAGGATGTGTTAACTGGTGCCTGACAACTCCAGGAGGCTTGTGTGTCTTCAAAGGTTGGGAGAAGACCTGTTTGCACAGGGAGTGTGAGCAGTGGCACCTCTCCAAGCACATCTCCTGAGAAGAAGGATCAAAGAAAGAAAAGGCTTGTGTGTTTCCTTCCCATTAAAACAGAAATATCATATTTGTCAATAACTTGGACACAATCATGGACTACGAGTCCCCAGTTACAGTAAAGGGTTAAAGGTTCCAGAAACCCTACAGCCCACATTCTAAGAACCTAGTCCATTCATAGAACACCCCTAATTTTAAGTTTTACCACCCAAAGTTTGGACTGGGGTGAGAGGTAGCAAGGTACCCTGATGATTGGAAGCAATGGCACATGGTTGTGTCATCTTCTAATCAAGAGTTATGGAATTTTAAAATCAGACACAGAAGATAGAATAGGAAGGTAATGTAGATCACAGTGACATCAGGGGGTGGGGGACCAAAAACCCACTGGGTTTAATTTAGTGAATCTGGAAGAAGGTCTTGGTTAGTCTTGGGAACTCCATCATCACAAGAAGGCTGCCTGGAAAGCTCCATGCTGCATTCCCACTGCCAACATATCTCTCAGGATACTTTGGTTAAAAAACAGTATACATACAGTTGTAGTATAAAAGAAAAAATTTTTATTAATATGACAAGCTTATGTTTTTGAGTGTTTTATACCTTCATCTACATTGACCCCTTCCTGACATTTGAAGTAATAGTACTGCATGGCGGTAGGTGCGTTCCCATATTTTGCAGTACTTTTAAGTCATGCCTCTGGTGCCGGCTCCGAAGCTGCGGAGATTCCTCCGATCGCGGGTGTTAACCCCCTTAGATGTCGCGGTCACGCTTGACCGTGCACGTGTAAGGGCTATCTCACATGAATCGGGTGCTTATAGGGGGTCCGATGCTCCGATCGAAGCCCTGGGGTCTGCCAATGCATCATAACCACAATGCCGCTTCAGCTCCGGTGGAGCACTATTAGTCGGACTCTGTGTTATAATGGTACGGAGCGGAGCGGCTAGTGGTTAAGGGCGGATTCACATTGACATTTTTTTCACATTCAATGGGCTTTTTCACAAAAAAAAAAATGTATAACATGACCTTTTTGTGTGCACTATATTGGATCAGTGGGGAAAAAACTCATGTGTGAAAAAGCTTATTGTTATGTGTCCATAATCCAAAATGGCTTCAGAGAAAATTCATTCATGCAAAGAAAAATTCCAAATGTGAAAGTGCCCTAAAAAGGTAAATACTTGCAATCAAAGTAATCCTCAATCAAATGGGTTGTAAAGTTGGGCATCACAGTTGCTCAGTCTATATTCGGACAAGACTATCACAGGAATTTAAGATGATACTGCCTGAAACAGTAGCATCTTTAGAATGAACTAATATGGCTACAGAATTTAATACAAAATAAAAAAATATCCAAGGAAAGATTTAAGAATAGAATAATTTGTATTTAACAGCTGAAAGAGACTTACATACATTTATTGGTCCCATAATTCAAGTACCAGTTGCTTCGAAAACCGAATAGATGTACTACCGAAAAGCCTTTAATTGTATCGTTTTTTGGCAATGTAAAAAGGTGTGAAATATGCATGCTGAAACACTATCTTTTATAATGAGAACATCAAACTAGGCATATAGCCAATTTTCCAGAAGAAATACATGTGGCCATAAAAGCTTTAAATCAAATTCATATGCAAGTGCCTCATGCCACAAATCACTAAAGCTTCATTCTCACCTGCAATCTAAATGAGACCCTGTGCTCTACTGCTAGGTATCAGTATTAAGTAGGTGTTAATATGCATGCACACCAAACCGTGTGTAAACATCATTAGGATATGTCTCAGAGAGTGATCTGTGACTCATGTGCCAACAATTACACAAAGCAATTTAGGGGATGAGCAATTTATGCAAACTATACACGAAAATACACTATGTGCCTCTGTTTACTTTATAGAGAGTGGGGCATGTAGTGGTCTTAAAGAGACAGTAAACATCCACAGTAAAGAGAAAAGCTCATAGGATTTGAAGATGGTACCAGTCACACTGAATCATAAACCGTGTTCGGTTATCTTATTTATGAAAACACAAAAAGTTACTTATATCCCAATTTCAGCATAATGTCACTTAAAGGAGTTTCCAGGAATCCTTAAAAACCCAGGGGGCAAGTCAGAGTGGATTAACCCTACTCCAGCTCTGCACTTTGGCGCACAGAAGGTCTTGATGATTATTTTAGGCTCCATCACAGTAGAGGATTGGACAGTATGTGTGGCAACCTGATCCTGCTGATGACACTATTTATGTGGTGTATTTGGGGGTACATGGACCAGCTCCCCTGCCTGTTCATTTAAGTTGTGTGGATAAGCAGCACGTCCGTGATTGAAGGTTTATTCAAGCTAAAACAGCGAAAAAAACTGGTAGATGATTGCTTGTTCATAACCCATGGCGGAAGCACTAAAATAAAGTAAAAAAAAAAAAAAAGTTTTTCAATAAAAAGTAATAAATCACTAAAAATGCCCATGAGCCCCATAACATATAAAGAGACATATAACGCTAAAAGAAGTCTAAATCATAACACAAACCCCACACATATAGTATCACCACGTCCGTAACAACCCGTAGAATAAAACTAAATAATTATTGAACCCGCACAATGAACGCTGTTTAAAAAAAAAAAAACTGTGACAGGCCTGGCAAAAATTATGATTTTTACATATTGAATTCCACAAAAAATGCAATAAAAAGTGATCAAAAAAACATATGTACTCCAGAATGATACTGTTGCAAAGTACAACATGTTCCGCAAAAACAAGCCATCAACCATTAGGGTTTTATTTGGGAAATTTAGTAAAACATAAGAAAAAATATTCATGTCTGGTATCCCTGTAATCGTATCAACCCATAGAATAAAGATAACATGAATATTAGGCTATACGGTGAACACACACACACAAAAATAAATCCAGTACAGAATTGATGCTTTTCTACTCCTGCCCTCAAAAAAAGTTCCAAGATTTTCAACAATAGGGGATACCAACCCCAAAATGGTAACACTGGAAAAAGCATCTCATCCTGCAAAAAAAATGCCATCACATGGCCACAATAACGAAAAAGCAAAAATTTCTATAGCCTGCAAAAGGGGCCAATGAGGAAACTAAAATCCTGGAAGCTGCAGGGTGCTCCTCCCCTTCTGTGCCTTGCTGCGCGCCCATAAACCAAGTCACAGCCACATGAGGGGAGTCTCTGCACTCAGGAGAAATTGCAGAACAAATTGTATGGTTTATTTTTTCTTTTTATCTTTTGGAAAGGTGTACATTTTAGGGCTATATGAACGTATAATTATATGAACACAATTTGACCATTCTAAATTTCACCTCCATTTTGATTTCATTACTATGAAGATCTCAAGGGGTTAACAATCTTCCTAAAAGCTGTTTATGATAGTGTGAGGGGTGCAGATTTGAAAATGGGCTGATACATAGGGAGTTTTTCATGCAAAATATGTAAAATTTCATTCAAAAACGGTATGTATCCCCAAAATAGTCAATTCTGACAATACAGAAAATCGCTATTCGATTTGTAAGCCACGTGACATCAAAATAAATTATCCAGAAAAAGTATGAAAATGTAAAGTAGACATATGGGAAATGTCATTCAGCAACTTATTTAGGTGGTAAATCTGCCTGAAAACGCAATGATTTTGAATTTCGAAAATGGCAAATTTTTCAAATAATCTTTTTTTTTTTTTTTTTGTAAATAAAACGTAAAACTTATCAGCCAAAATTGTCAAATAAAATGAAGTACAACATGTGGGGGGGGGGGGGGGACAAAAAAAAAAAAAAAAAAAAAACAACGGTGTTCAAAAGTTTTTAAATTAAAGCAAGGCCGGCCGGCACTGCTAGAAATAATCACGGTCATGCATCAGACAATAGTAGCAAACTTGAAAAAAAAAAGATGATGCATCAAATGACCAATATCAAAACACTTCTACAAAGGTGCAAGTTTGAAATACTTTATTGCAGATGGATAGGAGAGATGCAGGGAGACAGACCCCACGCGTTTCGTCAATCCTCGTGACTTCCTCAGGGGTATGTGAATAAAGCAGAAGTGGTTGCTCTTAAGTAGTGCCTATGCCGCCACCCCACCTGGCGCAACTCCACCCCCACAGCCACGCACCAAGACACCCCCCCCCAAAAAAAATAAAGTAAGTTATCACACATGGATGATTAGTGCACCTGTACTAAGGAAACAATGTAAACGCTCCATGCTGGGTCCGAGACCGGAAACGCGTCTACGTCACCGGAAGTGACGAAATAAAAGTTGGTTACAATGGAGAAGCGACACCGGCGTTACATGCGCATGCGCTATAAAGAATACATTGGGAGCACTACCGAAGACCACAGCGGATACATTGAAGCAATGCGAAAATACACAGATTTGTATGTAATACAGAATATTTTAATAATATAATAATAGCAATAGATGCCAAGGTATACCCATGAAGTATCATGGATAACGACAGATACACATATGCCGAATGGCTAGAAGGAGCTCAATGACGAAATGTCATGAAAAAAAGTGCACACCTAGATATGTGCGGGCCAGAAAAGGTGAATAAAGTACAAAGATAGATCGGCGAGTATTATCCAAGTATAATTTGCGGGGATTTTAGATACAGCACGATCAACATACCAAATATTTAGATATAAAAAAGTGCTATTCAATATGGACACGACTAGTGAATACAAGATATATAATTCATTAAGAGTAATCTGCGTGAAATAATACTAAAAATTCCAGAGACCTTTTACACCAGTGTTCAAAAGTTATAACCATATAAAGCGACGCAAGTCAGAATCCACAAAAATCAGGCGGAACCTTAAGCTTTAAACTGGCTACATCCTTAAGGAGTTCATTAACTTTTATGTAAAATATTGGCATTAAAAAAAAAAAAGATTTTTTTAAAACCTTTTTTTTTTTTCTGTGTAACAATCTATACTTGATAAACAATACTTTTCTTTTCTTTGCACCAATCATCTTGCATCACAAGAGAGAGTAGTCAGGAAACCATCCCACTCTGCCGTTGTTGGCTTGTATGGCAAAAGACTGGAGTATAAGCCCCGATAAATCTCGCCCATTGTCTCCAATACTGACAATGGAGGATATCGCAACCTTCATAGAGTATGCCTAGAAAACTCTGCATAAACCTCAGTGAGTGGACTCCAGACACTTGCTGCCTGTAACCATTAGGCAACTGTAACGCATTTCACTAAACGCTGCTCATAACATGCTAGCCCCCGAAAGAAAGTAGAATATGGTGATAAAGAACATTATTTACCTTTTTACCTAAACGATTATATGACATCCTTAACCCCTTCGTGTCTATGCCATTTTAGACCTTTAGGACCAGGCCTGATTTTTTAAATTTGCCCTGTGTCATTATAGGAGGTTATAACTTCGCGACTAGAGATGAGCGAGTATACTCGTCCGAGCTTGATGCTCGTTCGAGTATTAAGGTACTCGAAACGGCTCGTTGCTCGGACGAGTATTTCCCCTGCTCGAGATCCAGCATTTAATTAAAAAAAAACACAGTGAAGAATAGATTAGATGTTCGGCACATCTGCTTACTTGTCGGAAGATACGCGCGGAACGGTGCGAACAAAATACTACGTGAAGAACAATATATATGTGTGAAGAACACGGTGGGCAGCACGGAGACACCGGGGGAGGGGCAGCACGGAGACACCGGGGGAGGGGCAGCACATGTGCCGAACATCTGCAATATATTCTTCACAGTTTTTATTCTATTCTTCGCTGTTCTTCACATCTGCCAACTTGTCGGGAGATAATATACGTGCGAAACAGTGAAGAATAGATTGCAGATGTTTCCATACATCTGCTAACTTATCAGAAGACATTCTTTTTCAATTAGATAACACATTTTATTCCCGAACCATGGTCCCTTTGAAAAATGCTCGAGTCTCCCATTGACTTCAATGGGACTCATTATTCGAGACGAGCACTCGAGCATCAGGAAAAGGTTGTCTCGAATAATGAGCACTCGAGCATTTTAGTGCTCGCTCATCTCTATTCGCGACGCTTTAACATATACAGGGGATTTTTAGATTGTTTTACCGTCACACATTGTACTTCATAGTAATAGAAAAATTTTGATGATATCTTTTGTGTTTAGTTATAAAAAAAAAATTGAAATTTGGCAAAAATTTCTGAAAATTTTTCATTTTCAAAGCTCAAAATTTTCTGCTTTTCAGGCAGATAGTCACAGCACCCAAGTAACTTTATAACTAGCATTTCCCGAATGTCTGCTTTATATCGGCATAGGGTTTTATGCATCCTCTCTCTTTTCTAGGTTGTTAGGAGTTTCAGAATTTTGGGTGCAATTTTTCTCATTTTTATGAAAATCGCCAAAACCCTTATTTAGAAGCACATGCTCAGCTTTAACTGACTTTGAGAAGCCTAAACAGCAGTAAAACCCCATGTATCACGCCATTTTAGAATCTACACCCCTCAATGTGTAAAAAATCTACTTTAAGAAGTGTGTTAACCCTTTAGATGCTTCACATGGGTTAAAACAATATGAAGGTGTAATTTACAAACTGTAATGGATGAAATCCACTTTTCAGGGACATCATTTAAGAGGGGTTCAATAGCTAATAATCAGATTTTATTACCTCTTTCTTGGTGGTGGTTAAAAAAATCAATTCTTGTTTATGGTTTTTAGCTTTTTTTTCACCGGACGTTCACCATACCATAAAAATAATGTGTTATCTTTATTCTACGGGTCATCACGATTACGGCGATACCCCATTTATATGGCTTTTTTATGGTTAACTTGTTTTGCAGAATATAGAACTCATTTTGTGAGAAATTTTCTTGTTTTTGTATCGCCAGGTAACAACGGGCAGAACATTTATATTTTTTTGTTTACAGAGCTGGTTTATAGCTTATTTTTTGCGGGACAAGCTGTACTTATTCTTGGTATCATGTCGGGGTAAATTTTACTTTTTGATTACTTTTTATGCGCTTTTTATGAGGTCATATGTTAAAATTTCATAATTTTTGCAAGTTTTTTTTGTGGTTTTTTTTAATGCCGTTCACCATACGGGTTCAGTGACGATTTTATTTTATTGTACAGGTTGTAACGGACGTTGTGATGCCCAATATGTTATGTTTTTTTGGTGATTTTCACTTTATGTTTTATTGGATTATTGCATGGGATGGGACTTCAAGGGACTTTTATTCTTTTTTAATAATTTTTTTTTATTGCACTTTGTTTTTTTTTTTACTTTTTCTTACTGTTTTATTTTGTCCCAGGGTGGGACATGAACAAGTGATCATTTGATCACTTGTTCATTGTAATATACTGCAATACTAATGTATTGCAGCATATTACATAGTTAGCCTTTGCATTCTGCATAGGCTGACATCAGCACTGTTAGATCGTGCTGTAAGCACGATCCTAACAGGCTTCTAGTAAAGACAACCCTGGTGTCCTTATCGGGCTTCAGGGTTGCCATGGCAACGATCGGCACCTCCGTACCATGCACAGAGGGTGCCAATCGTCGCGGCGATTCACTATAGACGGTGCGTTCACAATGTTACTGCAGGATCCCGGCTACCGCGTACCACTTCACCCGGGCTTCTGAGCCCGGGTGATCGCCATGACGTGATACTACGTCAAGGTGCGGGAACGACCCGCATCCTGTGACGTAGTATCACGTCAGGGTGCGCGAAGGGGTTAAAGGGAACCCATCACCACATTTTCACAAATACAGCTAGTGACTGGTTCCTACCGGTTCAACTAACTGACTTTTCTTTTAGCTAAAAATAGTTTCCCTTACATAAATCAAACTTTATGTTTTCGTACCTGGCATAAAAAAAAAAAAAAGCATGCCCTACTCGTCCGGCCCCTCCCATATACCTTTTAGGGATAAGGGCAATGTTTTCAAAGTATTTATTTTGAGTGGGTTAATTTAAATGGCAGGTAACTTTTTTTTTTTACTTTGGTTTACAGAACTGTGTAAGGTATCATTTTTTGCAGGACCAGATGAGGTTTTAATTGATGCCATGTTAGAACTTTTATGATATCTTTTTATATAATAATAAAACAGAAAAAGATAAAAACTAAAAACAGATTATCACATGGGGATGTATATTGTAATTACTGCTGATGATGGGGTTTAGGCCCCAAACAATGATACAACATAGATTTTTGAAGGTGGGGAGTGAAAATGGACATGAAAAAACAGGAAAGGGCCCGGTCCTTAACCGGTTAAAAGGAGACTGGTGCTTGGCATCATTATTTTTCTTCTGTTAACCAGGGTTATCTCTAAAGAAACACGTGCAGTCATTATTGCACTGCACAAAACTGGCCTAACAGGGAAGACTATCGCAGCTAGAAAGATTGCACCTCAGTCAACAATCTATCGCATCATCAAGGAATTCAAGGAGAGCGGTTCCATTGTTGCCAAAAAGGCTCCAGGGCACCCAAAAAGGACCAGCAAGCACCAGGACCGTCTCTTAAAAAAGTGTTTCAGCTTCAGGATCGGGCTACCAGCAGTGCAGAGCTTGCTCAGAAATGGCAGCAGGCAGGTGTGAGTGCATCTGCACGTACTGTGAGGCGGAGACTCTTGGAGCAAGGCCTGGTGTCAAGGAGAGCAGCAAAGAAGCCACTTCCCTCCAGAAAAATCATCAGGGACAAACTGATATTCTGCAAAAGGTACAGGGAGTGGACTGCTGAGGACTGGGGTAAAGTCATTTTCTCTGATGAATCCCCTTTCCACTTGTTTGGAACATCTGGAAAACAGCTTGTTCTGAGAAGACAAGGGGAGCGATACCACCAGTCTTGTCTCATGCCAACTATAAAGCATCCTGCAACCATTCATGTGTGGGGTTGCTGCTCAGCCAAGGGAATCGGCTCTCTCACAGTCTTGCCTAATGTAATGGAAAACCAAAATGGAGTCGAAGATACAACATGTCTTCTCTATAAAAGACAGTTCATGTAACCTTATTTCAACTGTGAATGAACCCAAATCAACATATTTTCATACTCATTATATTTGACATTTTTATTCTCATTCTTATCCTTATTTGGCACTCTGTTAGGCATTACACACCTGCTGGGATGCGCCTATCTTTTGGGATGCGCTCATCTCCTGGGATGCTTTCCAATGAAAACTGGCCACTTTCATGGGAAACTATACCATTAGGGGAATAATGAGAGAAAACATATGCATACATATGTTTTTCCATATAGTTTGGTGACGCACAGACATGGGGTATAAAACTTCCGTCCTATCACCTAGCGGCAGACTTACAGATTAGAACAGAACAGATTTGAAAGCTAGCTATATACTGTTGCAGTTTGTATCTCTGTGGGACGCCTGGAGAACAAACTTGATGTTACCTGTCATTCTACTGCTTGGTGATAGTCCGTGAAGATCCCTACCTGCCGGAAGGTCATCAATGATGCTGGACAGAGTTGTAAGTTGATAAGCCCGTGAAGATTTGTGTGCCGGAGCACATCAATGAAAGTTGACAGTGTTGTGAGTATAATCTTTTGATATTTACCTCTTTATATACTTTTGTATTACAATAAACCTTTTAAATATTGTTGACTGTGTAATTTTTCTTATTCTATAACACGAAATCCAAAGAACCTGTCACTCTTTGTAATACACCTAAAAACACATCCATGAATAAAGAATGGTACCAGAATGTCCTCCAAGAGCAACTTATCCCAACTGTCCAAGAGCAGTTTGGTGATCAACAATGCCTTTTCCAGCATGATGGAGCACCTTGCCATAAAGCAAAGGTGATAACTAAATGGCTGAGGGAACAAAACAGAGATTTGGGGTCCATGGCCTGGAAACTCCCCAGATCTTAATCCCATTGAGAACTTGTGGTCAATCATCAAGAGACGGGTGGACAAACAAAAACCAACAAATTGTGACAAAATGCAAGCATTGATATCCTGCTATCAGTCAGGATGTGGTCCAGAGGTTGATTGAGAGCTGCCAGGGAGAATTGCAGAATTCCTGAAGAAGAAGGGTCAACACTGCAATTGACTTGCTGCATTAACTCATTCTGTCAATAAAAGCTTTTGTTACTCATAATATGATTGCACTTGTATTTGATAAAAACATCTGACAAACACACATAAAAACCAGAGGGCAACAGATGACGTTAAAATATAATATTTGTGTGCCTTTGTGAATCCAGCACCGCCAGACCCCCCTGATCGCATTCTTGTAGTGCCGAAAAAAAGGCGCTTCACACGATCTCAGAGAGTATAGCCTCTATACTTTACTATAAGAAGTTGCTGATGGGACTGTGTGTGAAGAGTTTTGTGTACATATAAGTGAATGAATATAGTAGTGTTGATTGTGTTCATGTGAGTGAAGGTAGCAAACCTGAATAACAAAGTAACAAGAGTTGTGGGAGGTAACGGATGTAGCAGAGCTGTGCTTGTCTGTTACTACCAGAGCATTTTTAATATACATCTTTCCTTATTTTGGAAGACTACATCTGTGTCGCATCTTATAGTCCAAAAAATACAGTTGTTCAAGGAACACTGATGTAACATATTTTTATTGTAACAATGTGCATAATTTCCTTATTCCATAGCAACTCTGTCACTGTAAGTTACTAAGGAACAACAGCATGCACTGTGTGAGATGAGCAGACTGATCGTATAAGAAGATGAGACTCTGTATTGTGCCTCCCTGGGGTCTACAAGCATGAATTAATGATTAAAAGCTTTTTTGTTTAATAGTATGCCTTTTTTTTATCACTAGAAGTTAGCTCACTGCATATAAATCGGATCATGATATAGGAGACAGCTTTGGACAAAGTTTTAGATGCAGTTAATAGTAGTTATTATACTATTTACTTGATCTATGTAAAGTTCATGAAAAAGATAAATGACCACTTAAGAGGACTGTTCTCAGAAAGTACACCAAAGGTATATTTTCAGGACACGGCATCAATTATCATAGCTAGGGGTAGTACCATGGACGCAGCTGCAATACACCAGACTCCAGTGACTGTAGCATAAGTAGTTAAAGGACATCTATCACCAGATCAAGGATTGTAAAACAAACATACAGACCTACTGGTGTGTGCACCCTCTGGCAGGATCTGCTGCTCTTTTAGCTAATTATGCCCTGTTTTTTTTTTTTTTTTTTAAAAAGGGGCTTTAAAAATTCAGCAAATGAGCCTGAAGGCTCCAATAATTCCTATGGAGCCTGGAGCCACTCAGGCTCATTTGCATAATTTTTAAAGACCCCCTTTTTCTTAAAAAATAGGGCATAAGAAGCTAAAAGAAGAGCAGATCCTGCCAGAAGGGGCACACACCAGTAGGTCGGTGTGCTTGGTTTATAATTCTTGATCTGGTGACAGGTGTTCTTTAAACACTGTAACATGTTACTGAGGAATTGGCAGGTATCAATGGCAGCTGGGGGCAACAACACCCCAGATCCCCCTAGCACCTCTGCTAGAACAAGTATAGTTCGAATGGATTAGCAAGAAAAATATTTCTTAGATTTTTCTGCATCCCATTCTTGTAAAAAAAAAAAATAAAAAAAATAATAATAATAATAATCTTATACAGAATGTCATAACATTGAGCTTCACAAAGCATTAGTAGATCCAGTGTCCTTGTCGTTCGAATAACTGTGGTATAAGCAGCTTGTTGCTGGGCAATAAAGCAGCATTTTCAGTTGCATAAAGTTTTACAAGTGCTTTAAATTTTCTTCTCCAAGAAAGTACCTCTATATTGTATTAGTGACACTACTACAAAACAACAGCGACAAGCCTGGTATAGCTAGATTGCTCACCTACATAAAGAATCATCCATATTCTTTTATCTAGTGCCTTGAAAAAAGCCAGTTTCTGCCTGATAGCTACTGTTGAAAGAAAACATTCATTAGTGCTTCATGTAGTCCCTTTATACTCTTTTACATGGGCTATAACCAAAGATAATATAAAATCTGCATATTTAATGAAAAGGTGGCATAATACAGAGCCATATTATAGCCCACTAAGGCAAGTATGTATGCATGTATGTATGAGAAAGTATCATGCTCTTATGACAATTCCCATTGCTTGATTTACTGATTATTAACTGAATTTTAACTTTAATTAACAAAGTGCTGCCTTTTTAAAAGGGCAGAGATCATCATCATATGAATAGCAATGCAATGAAAAAAGTACAGCTAGCTCTACTAAACTCGTCATGAGCCTAGAAACCCATTTATAATTTAAAGCGTCTCTTGAAAATACAGGACGTGTTCATCTAACTCCATGTACATGGTTACATGTAGCAATCTTTGGGAGTATATATGCCCGGATAGATATAATCCCCAGTGCTTTGTTGTTTTGCTGACATTAAGATTCAAACACCACCAAACATAAGGGTGGATTCACATTGGCTTTTTTTCACAGAACCTATTTTGGCTTATGGACACATACAGAATTTCTCTAACTGACTTCTGCAATTATTCACCGATGCCTTACTGAATCATTCTATTGAATGGGCTTTTTCACACTTCACTTTTTATCCACTGCTCCAATGTTGTCCGTGAACACAGAAATGTAAGGGTTCTATTTTTTTTCCCCACAGATAATAGATTAGTGGAAAAATACTGCAGTGTGAAAAAGCCGACGTGCATGTGCCAACAGCTGAAAGGCATGCGGTGGGTAACGAGCATCGGGTGTTTTGCTCTGTTTACGTATTTAATTTCACAATGAGAACAGAGCTCACCACTTGATAAGTCATTGATAAAGCCAAGTGATAACACACTAGGCAAGTTATGGCACAGGGGTACTTAAAAAAAAAAAAAAAAAAAAGAAAAGGAAATTGGTAAGCCAATGTAACAGATGTAATTGCAATCATATGCTCCAATGTAAGCTCAATAAAACAAATATGTACAAGGCTCCTCGACCAGATGGGTTACACCCCAGAGTTTCTAAAGAACTCAGTTCCTTTATTGCTGTGCCGCTAAAATCTTCAGGGATTCCCTTATGACTGGTTTGGTGCAAAGTCACTGGTGCAAGGTGAATGTGATGCCAATATTTAAAAAAGCTCTAGATCTTCGCTAGCCAATTACAGGCCTGTAAGCTTAACTTTAATTGTGTGGGAAATATTGGAAGGGTTACTAAAAGACTACATACAGGAGTATGTGACATCACATGGTATAAGAAGTGATAATCAGCATGGGTTTACTAAGGATAGAAGTTGTCAAGACTAATCTTATCTGCATAAAATATGGTCCATTGGTTTAAGAAGAATCAGTGGAAATTGGATTGAAAACTGGCTGAAGAATCGTATCCAGTGAGTTGTGGTCAACGATTTCTATGGTCTATGGATTTCTGATGGTCACCAGTAATAAGTGGTGTACCCCAGGGTTCTGTGCTTGGACCACTACTATTTAATATATTCATTAATGATGAATTAATAGCACGGTGTCTATTTTTGCAGATGCACCAAGCTGTGTAGTTTACTACAGTCTATGGAGGATGTTTAAACGCTGCAGGGCGACTTGGACGGACAAACTGAATGTTTGGTCATCCACTTGGCAAATGAGGTTCAATGTGGATGAATGTAAGGTTATGCACCTAAGGGCTAATAATCCACAGGCAACATATGTCCTTGGGGGAGTAAATCTGGGAGAGTCTTGCATTGAGAAGGAACTGTGTGTAATAGTGGATCATAAATTAAATAACAGCATGTAATGTCAATCAGCTGCTTCTAAAGCCTACAAGATCTAGTCATGTATCAAAAGTGGTATGGACTCTCGTGCTAGGAATGTAATATTACCACTATACAAGGCATTGGTTTGGCCTCACCTGGAATATGCTGTCCAGTTCTGGGTGCCAGTCCATAAAAAGGATGCCCTGGAGCAGGAGAGGGTTCAACGAAGAGCCCCATAAATGATAAGGGGTTTGGAGGGTCAGTTATGAGAATAGATTAAAACAACTAGATTTATTTACTATTACAAGGTGACATGATTGATTTATATAAATATATGAATGATCCATACAAAAAAATATGGTGGAAAGTTGTTTCAGGTTAAATCAAATCAAAAAGACAAGGGGGCACTGTCTAATCTCCAAAGGCGACAGGACTATTTTACTGAGAGAACTGTAAATCTGTAGCCTGCCTCAGGAGCTGGTCGAAGTAGGGACAGCAAAGAGCTTCAAGAAGGGTCTAGATAGCTTTTTACATCTAAATAACATAGACTGTTATGTTAAATATTGTTTCCAGTAAATGTCTTCCCTTCCTTGGTTGAACTTGATGAGCATGTGTCTTTACTTAACGGTATCAACTATGTAACATATTAGCTAGAACATGGTAGATATAGATCCTCGATTCAACAGCTGGAATGTCAAAACCATTTAAAGAAACTCTACCCAATAACCATTCTGGCATGTTCAACATGTTTTTCCAACCACAAAACGTGTATAAGGAATACTGCACCTTAGAAAGTATCATTGTTAGTTTGAACCTGTTAAAAACTATGTTGACTCCTTCTTTATGAATGACCCTGGACTCCTGATACTCAGTGTCTCCATGACAAATCCATTATTCCAGCCATGCTTTCCGACAAAGCTTTGTCAATAAAATGTGTAGAGAGCATTTGCATTCCATTGTAATGTAAAGACCAGCTGTTTCATTGCTCATTATGGCACCGAGAACTTGCAAAGGATGCCCCCTGGGCATACAAAAGACAACGAAGAAGAACACCATCAGTCACATATAGTAGAAGTAGTCTTCAAGTTCTCTGTGGTTCAATTTAAATTAAAAATTCTTAGCCGCAGTCCTCACCTTATGTACCATGTACAGCTATGTACATACAGAAAGTGCAGAATGGGAGTAACAACTCATTCCCCTGCAGCGTATTCTCTTCTCTGCTCACAAGTTATCTTCTACCAATGATGAATCAGAAGAGCATCACAATGGCAGCTATAAAGCTTAAAATCTTTCCGGTTGGCATTGTAATTAACCCCCTCACTAAATTGTACCTTATAGCTTAGAGATATGTGCAACAAGAGAGGCTACACTGTAATTTCCATCATTATAGAAGCATCGCAGTAGCCTCTATAATGACTAGCAGTAAGGCTACCTGCACAAGAACGTGGCCCTTGGTTCACAAACAACAGAACCACCAACTGCTGCCCACAAACAAATGACAATCTGTGGCTCCAGCAGTTGGCTCATAAAATGACATCACAAAATCAAAGTTCAAAGATGCATCCCAGAAATTTTCACATAGAAAGCAATAACTAAATAAGGTTTTACTTGCCTGTGCATATATATGGATATAATGAAAGGGAGAAAAAAAAATATATAGTCATGGTCATTCACTAGTACAAAAGCATGTTTTTTGGCATTGCAGAGGCCAGCTGTGTTATACATAATAGAGTGAATCCCATTTTTTTAACCACTTAGAGGTAGCAGTCAAGAGAAACTATAGTATATAAGTGGTCTGACAGAAGGAAGGGGCTCCTATTGTGTAATAACAGGATTATGATGAAAGTACAATGCACTGAAATATAAAAGTAAACAATCAAAAGAATAATAACATTAAACTTCCTGTTATGTGGGTTGGTGGGGACTATTAAAGGACATCTAGCACCAGATTTACTGGTGCTAGACTGTCACCAAGTCATGCTCCTTACCTTAGGGTTTAATTGGCATCCGTTTTCTTAAATTCTTGAACGTCCGTAACACTAAAAAGATTCTATTTTTTTTTTTTTTAAATAATCCGGCAGCACTCAGGCCTACATCAGCCGACCGCCTCCTGGCTCCATAATAAATTATGCACACCCCCTTTATAAAAATTTTACCTTTGCACATCCAACAAGAGCCGGTGACATCACCACGCTATCTGCAAATCTCGCACGTGCACAGTAGTTCTACACGTTGCACAGAGATCGCAAGATTTTCAGACAGCCAGGTGATGTTACTGGCTGTTTGCACCGCTTGCGGGAGGTACAAAAAAAATTATATTTATGAAGGGGGTGTGCATAATTTATTACTAGACGGAGCCAGGAGGTGCTTGGCTAACGTAGGCCTGATCTCCTCTGTTCACTAGCATATTTTTCGGTTGAGCATGACATTGGTAACAGTCTACCAACAGTAAATCTGGAGGTAGAAGTCCTTTAAAAAAATTGGGCAAGTAAACACATGTCTTCTGTCTGCACAATTTCAGTGAAATAGGTGCCAAAACCCACTGACAAGCTTTGAGGTGCATTTTTTGACAGACATGCGCTACATTTCTAGTGGAATTCATTCATCACCTCCTTGTAGGCTACTGTACATGCACATGTGCTGGCAACGTTTCAAACACACGGTTTCTCCAGCCCTGCAAGCAAATTTCGGAACGGGTCGTGCTCGTGTCTCCGGCTCAGGACATCAGCAGTTAATGACGCATGGATTCCTTGTGTGTGCGTGTTCCGAAATTGCACACATATCTGTGCAGGTGGCCTTATGCATGAGTGGACTTCTTGGAATTTTGCCATTGAAATAACAGGTGGGGAATCTGTGCCAGAATCCAACATGGGAACATGCCCTTGCTGTTCTGGTTTGGGAAGATGGAAAAAAAAGAAAACGCAATACACTCTAAATAGCCATCAATTGAGACTACAGCTTGTTCTTGGTAAAAAAAAAAAAAAAAAAACAGGGGACACAAAGAAGATTTTTGATCATCTTTGAGAGAAATATATATATATATATATATATATATATATATATATATATATATATATATATTATATATATATATTTTATACACACATTTTTTCATTAATGTGCTATTTAGGGCTTTTTTATTATGATACATTTTGTAACTCTACAGACCTTGGGAAAACAGGGTAGTCTCAATGTTTAGCATTGAAAAAATAAATCCAAGAAATTAGTGGAACTGCGCTTTTTAACCTTTTCACCCCACAAATAATACATGAAAAGTTTCCGGCTCCATTGTGTGTAGCACTTGTATAGCATGCAGGCAGCACTTACCGATAATCAGGGCAGAGGCAGCCTTTACCCGGTCAGGGCTGAGGTAAGAGCTTCTCTTAGTCCTGGGCTGAGAAGTCTCAGGGTGCTGGGACCTGCTCTTCCCCTTAGTGGACGCCCGCTGCCTGTGCCTGGGGTGCCCATCCATTGATCCGCTTTGCTCCTTGTTTGGGAGCTCTCTGTGCCGGGACTTTCCTTCTACTGCCATAAGACCTCTCGCCTCCAAATTCTAATCCCTGCAATAGAAGCGGAGCGCTTAGTGACCGCTCATCACAGCGCGAGCAGGCGAGCAGCGCATCCTGACACTACAGGTCCGTGTACTGGCACTCCGTTACCTGCAGCGGCGCTGTTTCCAGTGGGCGCAGTGAACGGGTTTGGAAACACTTCCCTGCTGCATTGAGCTCCGCCTCACCGTAGGATTTGGTGCCAATCAGAGGCAGTTGTGCAAACAACCAATTACATTACCGCTTTGTCTTTCTTAGCGAGAGAAGAGTTCTGATTGGTCAAGATCGCTGACTTGATGACGCGTCCAGTTCTGTGTGAGATTGGGGAGAGATATGCAGTGATGGGTCCTAAGTGCCCCAGCCGCCAGTGCGCGCGGACATTAGCAGTGCAGCCGCTGTGGTGTTCTCTCCATGACAACCCTAAGTAGTGTTAGCGATGAATACGTGTACGGCAGTGGAATTTACCTAGATTGGAATTGATCTCAGGGGCTAGATAGACATGGCGTGTTTAGCTCCGGTATCTTTGCTTGTGTTTTCCTGTGAGAAGAATGTGCCTGGAGAGACTGCAGTGCTGGCCTGTCTCACCTCACAAAAATGTGGCGGGAAAAACACAAGTTTTAAAAGTGGGCATGTCAACAAAGTTTATGCCATACTTTAACCCTTTCACTACCAGGCATTTCTGGAAATTTTGTCGCGTTATTGACCAGAGCAATTTTTACAATGTTGATGTTCACAAATAAAACTGAAATTACTGCACAAAGAATTATACTAAACCCCAGCAAACCATATATTTTCTGTAAGCAGACACTTGCCCCATTTTTAAAGGAAACCTACCACCACAAATCTACCTATAAAGGTAGATCGGGTGGTAGGTGAATCAATGGGACGTGAGGATAGCCCTTTTAAGGGCTAATCCTCACGTCCCCGCACTGTTTTATAAAATTTTATTACTTATATATGTTAATTTACTTATGCGGCTACCGGGGCGTGGAGTAGCCGCATCTGAGGTTACACGAGGCGGCTACTCCACGCCCCGGTAGCCACATTACCCCTCCTACTCACCATGTTCGGCGCGCAGCTGCTCGTAGCTGCGCGCCCTCGTCCGCCGATCCTGCCGTCTGCGCATGCGCAGAACAGCAGGCCCGCGCCTGCGCGGTCGCTGCTCTGAAGCCGGGGCTGCGCAGGCGCGGGCCTGCTGTTCTGCGCATGCGCAGACGGCAGGATCGGCGGACGAGGGCGCGCAGCTACGAGCAGCTGCGCGCCGAACATGGTGAGTAGGAGGGGTAATGTGGCTACCGGGGCGTGGAGTAGCCGCCTCGTGTAACCTCAGATGCGGCTACTCCACGCCCCGGTAGCCGCATAAGTAAATTAACATATATAAGTAATAAAAGTTTATAAAACAGTGCGGGGACGTGAGGATTAGCCCTTAAAAGGGCTATCCTCACGTCCCATTGATTCACCTACCACCCGATCTACCTTTATAGGTAGATTTGTGGTGGTAGGTGCCCTTTAAAGATGCAGGTTTTTTTTTTTGCTCATTTCTTGCTTTTCACCTTCAAAAATCCATAACTTTTTTCATTTTTCTGTGTATTTTGTGTAAAAAATAAATTCCAGATGTGGAAAAATTGAAAAAAAAAACACATGTGCCTCATGTTCTTGTGGGCTCAGTTTTTTTACGACTTTCACTCTGTGTTCCAAATAACACCTCTACTTTTTTCTTTGGTTCGGTACGATCACAGTGATACGAAATTTATATAGGTTTTATTACGTTTTAATACATTTTCAAAAATTAAACGAATGTGTACGAAAAGAAAAAATATATTTTGGCATCTTCTGCCCCTAATAACTTTTTCATACTTTGGTGCACGGCGCTGTGTTGGGTGTCATTTTTTGCGAAAGGAGACCATTTTTTTATTGCTACCAATTTGCTGACTGTATGACATTTTGATCACTTTTTATTACAATTTTTATGTCATGTAAAACGGTGTAAAAGTTGCGTTTTAGACATATAGGCGCCATTTCCCGTTTTGGAGGTCACCACTGTCAGAGATTTTTATACAATAAAATTATATGGGACAGCCATTTTTTACGGAGAGAGTATTCGCTGATGCTGGGGAGATTATATAATAACAACAGGATGGCGTGGTAGTATAGTTATGTCAATAAGTAGCTATATAGAGTCAGTCTGCTGTGCCAACAAGGAAAGGTAGTAAAATAGGGACAATACATAACATTTTGATTGTGCATAACAAGTGTCAAATGGAGAAAAGTCCAATGAGATTACCTAGGCACCTAGGTTTTCTGTACATGGAAATAACACAGTTATGGATTTTTAAAGACGGGGAGGTAAAAATGGAAAATCAAAGATGGAAATGGTCTGCCTTTAACCCTGTAAAGGTTAATATCCCTTGCAGTGTACTAGGAAGCTGAAGAAAAATTCCAAATGTGGTATAAATGACAAAAAAAGTTGCATTATTTTTATTACAGGCTCGGTTTTACAACTTTCACACACCTCTTACTTTTTCAAACTTTATTCAAATGTTTATGTGCATTGAAATGGTGATGAATCTGCATTTTGGACACCATGATGGGTGGGGGGGGTCCGTTGGTAATGCTGAGGCTGCGGTTACATGTAGCGTGGGGTATGCTGGTAATACTGACTCTGTGGTCACACGTAACGCAGGGTATGCTGGTAATACTGAGTCTGCAATCACACGTAACGCGGGGTATGCTGGTAATACAGAGGCTGCGGTCACACGTAACGCTGGGTATCCTGGAGCGGCTATTCCTTTTGGGCGACTTTACAATCTCTCTGGACCAGAATGAAAAGTACTCAGAATACATGAATGAAAATTTAAAGAAAGTCTTCATTCTTCCATCTTCATCCCCAGCTTGTTCTTTGTAGAAAAGAAAGACTCATCCTTGCGGCCATGTATTGACTACAGAGAAGTAAATAAGATTACTATTAAAAATTCGCTACCCTCTCCCCTAGATTCCTGAGTTACTAGAAAGACTACGCTGTGCCAAGATATTTACCAAATTTGATTTAAGAGGGGCATATAATTTTATATGTGTTCGTCAGGGGATGAGTGGAAGATGGCCTTTAGAACAAGATATGGACATACCTTGAATACCTGGTTATGTCATTTGGCTTATTTAATGCCCCAGCCACCTTCCAGCATTTTATAAATGATGTGTTTCGAGACTTCTTGGATCAATTTGTTAACACCTTGGAGGAACACCGTAGACATGTTATGTTAATCTTGTAACGTTTACAGGAGAATCCGCTTTATATTAAATTAGAAAAATGTGAATTTAACCAAACCAGAATCCAATTTCTGGGACATATCATATCTCCAGAAGGCTTGTGTATGGATCCTGGGAAAATTAAAGTTGTTGTGGATTGGCCTACCCAAAAAAATGTGAAAGATATTCAGCGGTTTGTTGGCTTTGCAAATTTTTACAAAAGATTCATAAAGTACTTTTCTAAAGTAATTTTTCTAATCACTTCATTCACAAAGAAAACCCAAACATTTTTGTGGTCCTAAAAGGCACAGGAGGCTTTTGATAAACTAAAGACACTTTTTACCTCAGCACTAGAGATGGGCGAATCGATTCGAACAAAGTGGAATTCGATACAAATTTATTTTTCAATCCCAGGGTCTGGGTTCTGTACACCCCAAATAGAAATTCTTTGTAGTTACTGAATCCAATAGGAACAAATCTGTTTCATATCCACACTGCTGCTGTAGTGATTTCTCCTCCTCTCCCAGGGTGTGCGTTGTGGGGTATCTGTTTAACGCAAATTCCAATACTTTTTGCTGCTAAAGTTCAGAGCAACAAATAAGTGTCAAATTCACATACTTTATAGAGTGATTTTCGCTCCAATTACAGGGTGTCTGTATAACGCAAATTCCAATAGACAGCACCTGTCCACCAACAGCGCAACCACAACCAGGCTTGGAGCTAGCTGACAGACTAGGTAAGTGGTGGCGAACTCACCCTGCGACGTCCCTGTGGGCTAAGGCCTAAAGCAGATAAACCGCCCTGATAAGGGGGCGCACCCAATATCAGGAACCTAACTGACGGTCCCTGAGTGACCCTATAAGATGACAGGGAAGACTTGCTTCGTCCTGCAGCTGCTGGATGGTGGAGTGGACAGGTAACCGGAATACAGGAATAGACCAGTGTTCACACTGGTGCACAAAACACAGGACTGAACAGGTAAAACAACAAATATACAGGTATTCAGGCAGGTATAAACAGGTCAGGTCAAGATACAGTCAATCTCAGCAAAAAAAGAGCTAGGCAAATCGTAACTTGAAGAAAACACATATCTTTTTATTCATAATATTCCAAGTCAAACACATATATATACACAGATCATATTAAAAATATACCAAGGGAACCAGGTGTCCCAGATGACAATTGGGACCACACAGAATACCAAAACGGCCCCCCTTTGTCTAAAGCCCCATAGGTAAAAATATGTAGATAAATATGGTGGCGGTGCCCAATAGTAGGGCCAATAAAATAGAAGAGGGTAAGTGGCAATGCAGTCCTAGCCTGTTTAGTACCCCGGAGGTACCTTCCAGTGTATATAGTTAATGGCTTTAAATATTGCACTTACCTGCAGGCATGGTGAAATAGACAGAGGGCAGACAGGAGGAAGACCGAGCAGGCACACCCCGACGCGTGTTTCGCTGATGCTTCGTCAGGAGGTCAAGATACAGGTACAGGCGGGATATACACAGGTCAGGTCAAGATCAAACGGGTTATATACAGGTCAGGTCCAGATATAGACAGACAAGTGGAGACAGGCCAAGATCAAGATGGCTGCAAAGGTACAGAATCGGATACAAAACACAATTCCTATAAGCTCTCTCCTTGACTAGTCTCTGGTTGCGATGTATCGCTGCAGATCGACACGCCGCTCCCTAGATTTTGTCCCACTTCTTATCATCACTATAAAAAAAAAAAAAAAAAAACAGAGACTAGTCAAAGAGAGAGCTTATAGGAATTGTTGGGGTAGCGAAGTAGCTAACTAAATAGCGGTAAATCAAACCAGCCGCATAATAACAGGGTGTTGAATAGTGGAGTGTAGGAGTGAATCTAAGGAGTCATCCTTATTATAAATACCCCTACGAGGGGATACACATATCAAACTCCCTGAAAAACGCATCAGTGCGAATTTATACCTATGTTCCAAAGACCCAAATTCCTATCTCCCAACTCCATTAGAACACAGTACCCACTTCCACCACGACAAGTTTTTAATTCACTTTTATGTTGGTTAGCACACAACTCTGGACAAATACTAAGAAGAATTAAAATTGGTTTATATTTAGAAAGGAACAATAAAAGTTAAGTTTTAAAAATATTGGTCCAAGGACCTCCTTCTTCTAGCAGAAATGCAAGAAATATGATAATAGGGGTATATGTCTAACACAAATTCCAATACTTTTTTGTTGCTAAAGTTCGGAGCAAGATTTACATGTCAAATTGACGTCGTTTATAGAGTGATTTTCGCTCCAATTACAGGGTGTCCGTTGTGGGGTATCTGTATAACGCAAATTCCAATACTTTTTTGTTGCTAAAGTTGAGAGCAACAAATAAGTGTCAATTTCACGTAGTTGATTAACCGCTATGTGAGACATAAAGGTGTCAGGTGGAGCAGGCAGAGGTCGCAGCACAGTAAGGGAACGTCGCAGCGGGGGTGACTGTAAGGCCAGAACTGCCATTGTCATCTAGCGGCAGTGTGTTGATCAACAACCCAAAGGTTATTAATTGGTTGACTAGGCCACCCAATTCCTCAAATATAACATCTGACAACCCCAGCCAAGTCGGTTGGTATGGCCCAGGAGCAGGTCAGCGGCCCTCAGCTGTCCTCAACCAGCCTCTGTTCATTTCCCTCACCCAGAGAGCTTCTAGGTGGTCTGGGTTCTGCCGCCACCTCCACACTCTTATCAGTGTTCTACTTCGTGGCCTTCTGCTGCTGCCGCCACCTCCACGCTCTTTCATTTTGCCACTCTGTGGCCTACCATGTTTCTGCAACCTCCATAATTTGTCATTGTGCCACTCTGCGGCCTAGGTATGCTGCTGCCAACTGACCGCTATCTCCCTGGAACACCCTGTGATTTTCATAATGGTGTTTTCACCCTCCATCGCTTTATGACGTTGCCACTATGTTTAGTTTCCTCCTTCGTTTCATTTGTCAGGAAGAATGAAAAATCTCAGGATTGATAGTCAAAAGCAGTGGATACAGAACACAGAGGACATGCAAATATCCTATTTACTGGTCATCTCTGTTTCGGATCCACTCCTGTTTGTTTTTGGCTTTAACAATACTAATGATGGATTATTGACTGATTGAAAGCGGACACAAGGACAAAATGATCAGTGACGTCAATACAGAATTACTGCGGACACCCTCTGCACTCTTTTAGGGGGTTTCTACATATATCCGCATTTAACACAACAGGTTCTGTCGTAATCAATGGAATCATCTGATGTCATTGTAAAAAGAGTGCACTCTTTGATGTTATAGTTGGATCTAGGCATTTAGTTCAGTCCTTTCAAGCTGGCACAGACGTTACTTTGTCAAGCTGTGTTCCCGCTTCGCTTATTTGGTGAAATTGGCCTCTTTAAGTGCACATGAAAGTGAAGAGTGAAGCGATTCTAAAAGCGGCGGCTGTCATGTGCATGTCATACTAAAACACAGCATTGTTTGAAGACCAAACCATGCTCCTTATGCATATTTAAGCATGGCACAACATTCTACAACACCCTACAGGCTCTCTGCAGCCAGGAAATATCTGTGTTTTAACGTGATTCGTCATGATTGATGACGTGATTCGTCAACAATTTGGCAAATTGGTACAAATCAAAATTTGCCCATCTCTATTCAGCACCCATACTGGTTCATCCAAAATCCTGAGTTTGTTGTGGAGGTAGATGCCTCAGACTCTGCTGTGGGAACTGTTCATTCTCAATGAGTTGGTGACAAGATGCAACTTCATCCATTTGCCTTTCTTTCCCATACCATGTCATCTGCAGAAAGGAATTATGACATTGGAAATAAAGAACTGTTGTCCATTATAATTGCCTTCTCTGAATATAGACATCTTTTGGAAGGTGTAAATCATCCTGTAACTGTTCGAATGGATCACAGGAATTTAGAGTTTATCCGTACCGCCAAGAGAATATCTGCAAGACAAGTACTGTGGGCCTTATTTTTCACTAGATTTAATTTCATTATTTCTTATCGACCAGGTTCAAGGAATGGCAAGGCTGATGCCTTATCCAGGATTCTTGATGAACCTAAGGAGGGGTCTAAGACAGAGTCAACCATCTTGCCTTCCAAAAATTTTGTAAGAATACTTGACTCCAAGGAGCTTTTAACAATGATCAAAGATGGATATCACAATGCCTCATTTCTCATTCACCCTTCTCGGGATGGGAATCTTTCCTTCAAAGAGGGGTTCTGGAACCAGGACAACAGACTATATATCCCTGAATCTGCTTGACTTGAGGTCTTACGATTCAAAACTTGCAGGGCATCTAGGAGTCATGAAAACTTATGAACTTTTGCTTCGTTCATTTTGGTGGCCCAGTGTTTTTCCTGTTTAACATGTGCATGAAACAAGACTCCACGTTATCCCCTCTAGGTCTTCTTCAAACACTGCAAGTTCCATACAGGCCTTTTGAATCAATTTCTATGGATTTTATTGTGGATCTTCCTGCTTCTAAAGAAATGACCACCAACTCACAAAAATGGCCTATTTTATACCAACCAAATGAATCCCTACTGCCGAACAAACTGCAGAATTAATGATTAAGGAGATTTTTAGCCTGCACGGTATACCAGAAAATCTAATTTCAGAAAGAGGTGTGCAATTCAGACTGAAATGACTAACCAAACTCTGGAACAATATCTCCACTGCTTTATTTTTTACCTTCAAGATGATTGGGTGGACTATTTACCAACAGCAGAATTTGCTTACAACGATTCCAAACATAGTTCTATATCTGAAAGCCCATTTTATGCAAACTTTGGTTTACATCCTGTGTTTATTCCTAACCTTCTATCTTTTACATCTACTCCTGCAGTTACTGACAGACTAACAGCATTGCATGAAACTCAGAAAAAACATTGAAATGGTACAAGAAGCCCAAGAAAACTACAAAAAGTCAGCAGATAAACAGCGCAAGACTCCTCCTACCCTAAATGTTGGTAATAAGGTTTGGTTGTCTACTAAAAATCTGAAAATGCATGTTCCTTCTCCCAAATTGGGCCAGAAATCAATTGGACCTTTCCAAATTTCTGCTCAAATTAATCAAGTTGCCTTCCGTTTAAAACATCCTAACAGTCTAAAAATACATCCTGTGTTCCATGTATCATTGCTTAAACCATTCAATGAAAACCCCTTTCCAGGAAGAAATCAACCACCTCCTGCACCAGTAAAGATCCAAGGGGAAGAGGAAAATATTGTGGAGAAAATCCTGGACTCTAAAATTTCAAGAGGTCGGTTGCAATGGAAGGGGTCTAGTGTAATGGAAGAGGTATGAACCACAAGAAAATTCTTGGGAGCCAGAAAATAATGTTCATGCCCCTAGGCTAACATAAGCCTTTCATCAGAGACATCCAGAAAAGCCAGCCCCTAGGATGTCCAGAGGCCATCCTGAAAAGAGGGGACAACTGTCAGGACTTGAACCAGCGGACTCCGCTGTCCCGGGCTGCAGCTCTACTAACTAAGCTATGCAGTTCTCTGGACAATTCCAGTGCTGATCCTTGGCCTAGTTCTTGATCTTCTTGTTCCTAGTTCCTGTTTCCCTGACTTTGCTCCACCCCTTCCTTGATTGGACTTCCTATTTAAACTCAGCCTGGATTACACTTCCTTGCAAGATTATTGTGCTTCCAGCCTTTAGTCTAGCTTTATCTCCTTCTCTCCTGCGACTGACTTCTCTATTGTGCAATGACCACCGGCTTTCTCCTGACTATGATACCTGCCTGCTTCTTCAAAACTGACGCTGATCTTGTGTGCTTCGACCTCTGGCTTCCTCCTGACTACAATACCTACCTGCTCCTGCCTGCTCCTCTGTAATGCTAAGCTTCTCCTGTGTGCTGACCTCTGGTTTCACCGACTACAATTCCTGCCTGCAATACCCAAGTAAGTTGCAACACTTAGACTCCAAAACCAGACCCAGATCGTTACACCATGCCATACCATGCCATTTTTAAACAAATGTGTTTAAAAATATATTACACACAAAATAAGAAATTACTGTTCTGTCAAAATGAAGGGGTTTTTTTCCCAGTAATCACCGCCAACCACATATACAAAAATAACTTATAATTTCATACGCACTACCACCTTCATGCAACTTTGCAACACACAGTAATAAAATGCAAAAATTACTTGTAGATTCCAAATTTATTCTAAAATATGCAAAACTTCAGAATACTTATATAAAGAAAATATACTTTCCTAAAAACAAAGATGTGATTATTTCATATATTCCCCACATGGTCCTCAACCACCAGGAGTTAGTTACATGTGAGACAATTTTTCCAGTGACCCATAGGGAAAATAGTGGTGAAGGTTATGTCACCGGTGTCAAACATTTTACAAAATACAATAAGTGCATATCATATACTTTAATTATAAGATTTAGAACGAGATTGCTTAATTGAACCAGAATGCAGAATCAGTGGTGCCCTGTGCTTGTTTCCATGCAACGAGCCGGTTCCATCTAAAGCTTATGATAGATAATGTCACCCAAAGTGTGTTTCTTATGTCCAGTCTATTCCATAATAATATTTGCTATCATGGCTGAAAATCCTGCTTCACAAATATGATTTTGAAAATGGGAGTATAGTTTTCAGTTCTTTCGTGGCAATCTCTTTTGTGGAAATTCTGCCTTGATTTTAACCTTTTTCTGACATGCGCCATAATAGTACGGTTCACGGGGAAGGTGTACTATTACAGCAAGCGATAGGTGCCAGCTCAGTTCGGAGCCGCCACCAAAAGGAACAAGTGTCAGCTACATATTGCATGACCGCTGTGGCATGTGAGGGGCTTCTCATTTGGATCAGATCCCCTGCGCCACTTACCAGGGAGGAAGGGGGGACTCCGATACTCTGCCCCAGGGTCTGCCAGTGAACACTGGGGAAAAAAATCTGAAGCAATGATTTAATTTTCCTCCACACATTAAAGAGTTAATAAAATCTCATCAATGAGCTAAAGAGCTACTAAGATTACGTTTTTTAAGGGCAATCCAATATTGCAAAAAAATAAGCCCAAATTGCACGAAAATGAAAGATTATATAGTTTAGATCCCATCACGCTCAATCCGGGCCAGTCAATAGCAGAAATATTTGTCACAATGGGAATCACAAGAGTAAATCGGAGCAACATATGGCGATAATTGTTGCTATCTGGGACAGCACCAATCAACACAGGAAGGGGTCATGTCTGGTGGCATCATTCCATCTCCCAGAGAGCTCTGATTGACCGATCGTTACACCCACTGTGCACCCACTGCTGGAGAATGGCTACCACCTGTATGCGGATAACTTTTTATCCCACTGTTCCACTTTTCCAATCCCTCAGTTCCAGATATTTTGTAGCATGTGGAGGAACTGTGTGCAAAATCCAGAGAGGTTATATAGCACTTACTTCATCTACTCCTTTCATGACTTGCAGCAGAAATATGAACTGGGTACCTACAATTGCGACATGCCTTTGAGGCCATATTCCCCTCCTCCCTGGCCACAGATTTCATCATACCCACTAAATGGAATTTGCAGAACACAAGGTCCTAGGGGCCTAATTTCAGCACTGTACACCCATCTTACCCCGGGGAAGCCACTGAAAGCACAATTACCAGTGATTGATAAGTGGAAGTCTCACATTCCCTACCTGGAGGAAGAATTGATAACCGACCTGCTCACTCGTCACCTTAAGGTTTCTCGTTCTGGCGCACGTGGCAGGCTTATTTGACACCAATCCGTCTTCACAAGATGGGTCGAGCCTCCACAACTGCTTGCCCTCATTGTGGGGAATTAGGTGCAGACTACTCTGCTGCCACTCCCAATATCTGTATCCTCTGAAATTTGTCTTCTGGGCTTATTCCTGGAGAAGATTGGCCTTTTTACTCAATTATATTCCTACGTTTAACATTGTTATGGCCCGCAAATGTATAGCTATGAGGTGGTACGCTCCGAATACACCAACTCTAAGTATGTGAAAACTCCAAATTAATCAGGTACTGCCGTATGAAAAACTGATATATAAGCATAGAAAATGACCAGAGAAATTTTAGCAGATCTGGAGAGTATTGGTACATAAAAAAAAATTGGATCGCTCACCCAATCACCTGAGTACACTCCTGCAGACAGACTGTGTGGAGCTGCACGCTACCGGATCCTTGACTGTAGCAATCCTGAATGTAGAAAAAAACAGGTGCATATATACATGGATAAAAATGGACGTCTGAGATTAATCGTGATCTCCACAACATACATGTGTAAATGAATACATTAAATAGTCACTCACCCAATACCTGACCGAGAGGGCGGAAGTAGAATACGGAGCACAGCGTTCCTCACACCTGCATGGTTGCATTCCATCCATTGCTGGTGTGTCTCCCGGGAATGACGTGACGCCTGCATGGACACGTGGTCAAAATCACATGACTCAATACCCGTCCCGGACCAGACTATGGGCTAGAATATAAAAAACTTGATTAAAACAGCATAAAAAACAAATTACATACATAGAGTTATCATAAGCTATAATGTTACCTCGAAACCAAGTTGATATATTAACCCCTTAACGTCGAAGAAACTTTTCACCTTCCTGACACAGCCCATTTTTTTCAAATCTGCCCTGTGTCACTATAAATGGTTATAACTTTGAAATGCTTTAACATATCCAAGTGATTTTAAAATTGTTTTAAAAATGTTAGTTGAAACATTTTGGAGGTATGTTTTGCATTTATTTATGAGTAAATCAGATATTTGGTGAAAAATTCTCGATTTTCGAACTTCAAAATGTTCTGCTTTTTAACCGCAAAAAAACCTTAATAACTAACATTCACCGTATGTCTACTTTATGTTTTTTTTATGCATACTCTTATTTTTGTAGGATGTTATGGGCCTTTGAACGTTAGGTGCGATTTTTCACATTTTCATAAAAAACGCAAAATCCTGCTATTGAGGGACCTGCTGAGGTTTCAAGTTACTTTGAGAGGCCTAAATAAAAGTAAAACCCCATAAATTACCCCATTATAGAAACTAAACCCCTCAAAGTATGTAAAACAACTTTTATGAAGTTTGTTAACCCTTTAATTGTTTTACAGGGGTTAAAACAAAATCGGATACAATTTTGAAAGTAAAATGTTTTTGGCTAAATTTTCAAAAAATGTACAAATTCTCAGTGGATAAAATGCCAAAACGCTGCACAAAATTTGATACCCAATCCCTCCCGCGTATAACAATACCCCATATGTGGTGGTAACCTGCACACGCCAGGGCATCGAAGGGAAGCTGCGACATTCAGAGCGGATTATGCATTGTCACTTTTATTGGCTATACAATCTTTATGTTTTTTGGAAATATAAGGGCTTATTTTTTGCGATATGAGATGCACTTTACAAGTACTTCATTTTAGCTTATTGATGACATTTCATTACTTCTTGAATGTATGGGTGAAAAGAAAATTGTCAATTTTGGTTTCCTTTGTTTTTGTATTTTTTGGGGGTCGTACACCATACACTAAAAATACTATATTATCTTTATTCTACAGATCACTATGATTACGGTGATACCTCATTTATATAGTTTTTCATTTATTTTTACAATTTTAATTGAAAAAACTAATATAGAGTTATTGTATGGATTGTTACGGACGCAGCAATACCAAATATGTGGGGGTTTTGGGAGATTTTGTGTTTTTGTTTTTTTTTACTTTATTAGATGTGTATAGGGAATGTTTGTGTTTAGGGGACTTTAAGTTTATTTAATTCTTTTTATTAAAAAATGTTTTTATTTAATGTTTTTTAACTGTTTTTATTCACTTCTACAGGTTAGCCTGAACAAGCGATCCACTGATCCACCACTCCTGAGCTGCTCCTCCTTAATATTATGGAGAAAAATATTTTGACAAATAAAGATCATAGAGAAATCTTTTTTAGGCTGTGCTCAACAGCCCGGATGGAAATTTTTTAAAAAAAGGAAAAGTGATTCCATACCCGTGATTGGAGATGTTAGTTTGGGGATGAATAAATTAAGGGATTGCGAACTGTATATGTGCAAAGGTGAAGTAATAGGTAAAAAAAAACATTAAAATGTTGGGACTTATGGTCTTGCACAAGCAAGCTTTAACACTGGAGGAACACAATACATACTTCCTTTTTCTTTTATTTCTTCATCTTTTTTTTTCTTTTCTTTGTATTGCAAGGATATTGATTGACTGTATGAAATACAGACTTTTTGCCTTTTTCATTATTTATTTCTTTTAAGTGTTTCTATTTTTTTGTTTCTTTGTAAAATAAAAAAAAACATCTGCCCTTTTTCCAGGTGTACACAAAATTCTCTTTGTAATCTATTACGTCTCTTTGGAATATATTCCTTTTTACCCCCCTTAATAACTTCTTCAAGTGTTTTAACTTTCTCTTGATATGACGATATCGCAGTGATACTAGTCTTAGTTTCTTCTAATGCACGTCTTTCCTCCATGATTATGAGATTCATCAACGTTAGTGAACATTCATTTAAAGCCGAGTTCCAATTATCCAGAAATGTCTGTGAATATACAGTGGTTGGTATTTTCAAAAGGCGGAAGCCCCGTGGAAACCATTTTATCCATTTTTTTTCCGCACCACAGAAATAACTGCTAAAAATATATATGTAACAAATCTGTATTGGAGGTGGCGTAACGGGAGCAAAAACCGAGACATGTCAAGTAAAACAATACAACAGTACATTACTGCAGACAGACCATGTGGCGGTGCACACTACCGGATCCTTGACTGTAGCAATCCCGAATCTAGAAAAAAATAGCGGTAAGCAGCACTCTTGTAAACCACGAGGGTGCTTGTGCAAAACTAATTCTTATTAGCGTTTACAGGTGCATATATACATGGATGTCTGAGATCGACGCGTTTCGATGTTATCATGTCTTAATCATGATCTCAGCAACATACATGTGTAAATTAATACATTAAATAGTCACTCACCCAATACTTGACCGGGAAGGTGATAGTAGAATACGGAGCACGGCGTTCCTCACATCTGTTTTCCGTCCATTGCTGGTGTGTCTCCCAGGAATGACGTGACGCCGGCATGGTCACGTGGTCAAAGTCACATGAATCAATACCTGTCCCGGACCAGGCTATGGGCGAGAATATAAAAACTTGATTAAACCAGCATAAAAAACTAATTACATACATATAGAGTTATCATAAGGTCTAATGTTATCTCGGAACCAATTTGATATATTAAGCAGACAGTTGATCCAAAAAAGAAAAGAAGGAAGGAAAGAACCAACATAACAATGCATGAATTTGGTACTGAGAAATCTATACTGGAGAGTATGATGCAACTCGCAAGACACTAATTATTCAGTGAAGACTTTCAGAAATGCAATGAGGGATCAGCTAAATCGGACCTAGACACTGGCAAAGCCAAATTCCATAGATAGGACACTCATACTCTCTGACGGAGTTAGCAAAACTCTTGGTCAAACATAATAGACACAGTGCTCCCCAGGAATGAGATTGGGCAGGTGCAATAAATACGTAAAAAAAAAAATGCCAATTTAATACTCAGTGTAGCAGAGTTTTGACAGGTTAACAATGTTTCGAGTGTTATGCTTCTTATGTTTTTTTTTTCTTGACCTAAGTTGATACCTATTCCCATTTTACCAATCCGTTGGAAGAAATGTTATGTTTACCAGACAAATGTAATCCATGTCATATATGTGAAATAGACATACATACATATTAATGTATACAGTATATGACTTCAATTGTATTATACATTTGAAATAAAAACAGTTTAAATTGATTAAACCTGAAGAAAGCCTAAAAACAGTTTTAAAAAAAGTGAGGTGTCCCTGGAACCCTTGTTGGACAGCCACTTAGAAAGGGTGGGGTACAATCAGAACATTGTGTCGGTCAAGTATAAGGACAAAAGGAATGTCCTTTTTATGACCACAATTCATGGGAACTCCAGAACCCTGACCCCTGTACAATGTCCCAAAGCCAGATGGCATCCTGGCTTACAATAAATACACGGGTGGGTTTTACCACAAGCCATACAGCCGTACGGAAAACGAAAATACGGTACAAAATGCCGGCCGTGTACATTGACACTGTACAACTCTTAGGTGCTGTTTCAATGTACAGGTCATGCCATATCATTTCTCCATTTTCAAGAGGCAGTGATTAGGGAACTAATATTTGGACAAGAAGGACAGGGCCCCAGTACCTCTGCATTAGATGTCCTCATGAATATATGTGTATATATATGAACTTACACTCACCGGCCACTTTATTAGGTACACCATGCTAGTAACGTGTTGGACCCCCTTTTACCTTCAGAACTGCCTCAATTCTTCGTGGCATAGATTTAACAAGGTGCTGGAAGCATTCCTCAGAGATTTTGGTCCATATTGACATGATGGCATCACACAGTTGCCGCAGATTTGTCAGCTGCACATCAATGATGCGAATCTCCCGTTCCACCAGATCCCAAAGATGCTCTATTGGATTGAGATCTGGTGACTGTGGAGGGCATTTGAGTACAGTGAACTCATTGTCATGTTCAAGAAACCAGTCTGAGATGATTCCAGCTTCATGACATGGCGCATTATCCTGCTGAAAGTAGCCATCAGATGTTGGGTACATTGTGGTCATAAAGGGATGGACATGGTCAGCAACAATACTCAGGTAGGCTGTGGCGTTGCAATGATGCTCAATTGGTACCAAGGGGCCCAAAGAGTGCCAAGAAAATATTCCCCACACCATGACACCACCACCACCAGCCTGAACTGTTGATACAAGGCAGGATGGATCCATGCTTTCATGTTGTTGACGCCAAATTCTGACCCTACCATCCGAATGTCGCAGCAGAAATCGAGACTCATCAGACCAGGCAACGTTTTTCCAATCTTCTACTGTCCAATTTCGATGAGCTTGTGCAAATTGTAGCCTCAGTTTCCTGTTCTTAGCTGAAAGGAGTGGCACCCGGTGTGGTCTTCTGCTGCTATAGCCCATCTGCCTCAAAGTTCGACGTACTGTGCGTTCAGAGATGCTCTTCTGCCTACCTTGGTTGTAACGGGTGGCGATTTGAGTCACTGTTGCCTTTCTATCAGCTCGAACCAGTCTGCCCATTCTCCTCTGACCTCTGGCATCAACAAGGCATTTCCGCCCACAGAACTGCCGCTCACTGGATGTTTTTTCTTTTTCGGACCATTCTCTGTAAACCCTAGAGATGGTTGTGCGTGAAAATCCCAGTAGATCAGCAGTTTCTGAAATACTCAGACCAGCCCTTCTGGCACCAACAACCATGCCACGTTCAAAGGCACTCAAATCACCTTTCTTCCCCATACTGATGCTCGGTTTGAACTGCAGGAGATTGTCTTGACCATGTCTACATGCCTAAATGCACTGAGTTTCCGCCATGTGATTGGCTGATTAGAAATTAAGTGTTAACGAGCAGTTGGACAGGTGTACCTAATAAAGTGGCCGGTGAGTGTATATATGAATATAAGTATATTCCACTACCTTGAGCACATTCACAATTTATGTCCAAACTTTGTTGTGAATTATTTCGGTAGAAGGAATTATTGTAGCAACTGTCAAAATGCTCCCTAATACCCCTCGATTATTTCCTTGAGCGATGTTGTTTGCAAACTAGGGTGGAGGCTCCAGGGGTAGTGGACCCACTGGACCTTTAAATCTGCTAAGGCGGTGCGTGCACACCATAGGAGACGTAACACGCGGCCGTAGGACAGGAAGCAGGAAAGGGGACAGGTGAGAGGCGCAGGTGCCGCACTTCTGAGGGGGATGGGTGAGGGGGCAACTGTGACATAGGGTCGCTTGTTGATTTTATTTTTTATTTAGGTTTTTCTATTTCCCCTCCAAGCCTCTGGATTTGTTAGCAGAGCCTTTGTTCTTTATTTTTTCAATATTCTTTATTTATTTAATATTATTATATTCCAAGTACGTTATCATTCCGGAACTGTACTGTATTTTCTGGTTAGTGTTTAGACTTACCGGCTATGGAGAGAGCTCAGCCTGTGAGCCCTCTCCATGCACTCGCATTTGGCATGTGACAGAACATTACGTTACACGTCGGTAAGGGGTTAAATTACATTACATTTCTGTAGTTTCACTTCCATTTATTTTTCACCCTCAAGAAACATAAGGTTAACAAACTTCCCAAAGGTTGTTTTGAGTATTTTGAAGGGTGCAGTTTCTAACATGGTGTCATTTGTAGGGGTTTTCTAACTAAATTGGTCCCTGCAAAAATAGTAAGTTATCAAGTTATTTGGGTGAAGTTACTAACTTTCCAAAAAGTTAAAATTTGGAAAACATAGTCTTTCTCAAAATTTTCTCCAAATTTATGTTTATTTCATAAATAAATACTAAGCATATTCTTACTCTTACCCTATAGTAAATGGCTTCTTAGATTTGGCAATGCAGTTTGCCAGTAAAAATCAGGCTCTCATTGCAGACAAATTTAATGTTCAAACTCAAAAAACTTGTCTCTTGATGCAGGGTGCTTGGTCTCCAAGTGAAAGAGCAGTTTTAAAGGTTTAATGGCCTTGTTAGATAGGCGTTGTGGAGACACCAGGTAGTAGAGCAGGAAGCAGGGACACACACAGGTTATAGTCCAAATCTAGTGTTTTATTCACAAACTTCAGTCAAACAACTTAAATTCAGCCTTAGCATAGGCTATTGGTGGCGAACCTATGGTACGGGTGCCAGAGATGGCACTCGGAGCCCTCTCTTTGGGCACCCAGGCCACCATTCAGGACTCAAGACCTGAATCAAGGAGGTGTGGACAGTGCTTGATCATCATTGTAGCCCCTTCTCCCGACATGTGATTCATCCTGTTAAGGGGACTTTAGAGGGAAACAACAATAATAATCCAAATTTCTCCTTCTTTCTCCTGTATTGGTGTCCTCAGGGCGCCAATACGTTTGAAGCCTGTTACTTTAAGATAGCATTTGGCCCTTTGTGAAAAATATGTGGCTTTTGCTTGTAGTCTCGGCACTTGGTCCCTAAAAGGTTCGCCATCACTGGCATAGGCATATACAAAACCTACTTGTCTGAGTACTGACTAACACTATAACATATCTATGTCTATAAGCTCATTTGGCTTCTGGGCAGCTGCTCTTGACGTGCAGGTTATACAAAGGCACTCAGATATCTTAGCTGTTTGAACACAGTCCAGCATTCAGATCCCCAGGAGGTACCTTGCCTACTGATTATGGCCTGGAGTCTAAATAAGGCTCAAACGAGTCCTGTGACTTGCTCCTGTTGGCTATACAAAATCCCTGGATCGAGCCCAGATTTAGTAGGCGTCCCACTACCAGCCTACCCCTACACCATAATAAACAGGCCCAGTACGTACTTTACCAAGGTGTCTATGCTAGCTAAGCCAACATAGACAAAACAGACTACTTCTGCTTACCAAATGTCTGCGTTAATCTTTAGGTTACTGCAGACTAGTCCATCGCTTCTGCCTATGGCAGATATTGGTCCTTTCAAACAACACCTCTCACTTTTTCAAAGCAGTCAACACATAAAATAGAGTTTTTCTTTTAAATGCAATTTTCTTTTTTTGGCACTGTAGGAGTCTTCTGCTGTCTCATCATTGGTTCTTTCTTTTCAAAGAAACTCTCCAGTATTGATTGTGTTTTACTCATTTTACAAGTGTAAGCTGGTGGGCTTAATACATTATGACTTATAGCCTCCTTTTAGTTATGTCAGTTTCCCCGACTCTAAAAAGACTGCTGGTCTTATTGCTGTCTCTTGGCTTACACACCATGATATGAAATTGAATTACCGTAATTTAATTGTACATTGAAAATAATAGTGAACCCTCTTAATACTTCCCCCTGCGCAACAACACGTACGGGTACGCTATTGGGTTAAAGACTTGAAGGGTTATCTATTTAATCACACTGGCTATTAGCCAAAATCAATGTATAAGCTATGTATTCTTCTATTCCTCATGTATCCAGTATTTGGGTTGTAGCCCATTTTATCAGGTCCAGAGGACCCAATGACTTCCTTCTGTCTCCCTAGGTTCTCCCTTACACATAATTGTTTCCTTTTTGATGGAAGGTCTACCACCAGCTCAGGGGTACAGCAATGAGTTGGTCTTATGCATTAACCTATGCAAACTTGCTCGTGGGAGGAGATCATAGTTTTTTGGAGAGTCTTGTATTCCAGGTATTAAGAGGATTGTTATGTGGGCATGATATATTGATGATGTCTTTGTTATCTGGAACAAAAGAAGAGTGAAGAAATCAGGTGATACCTTTTTGAGGCTTACTGAGTATATTTGATGGTGAGCTTTCGAGAGAATACTAGTCCTCTTCGTCAGACATTATAAATGTTATCTGTTCCCTGGCGAAGAGAACTAGTATTCTCGAAAGCTCAACATCAAATATACTCGGTTAGCCTCATATAGGTATCGCCTGATTTCTTCACTCTTCTTCTGCTCTCCATGGCTAACACGGTACAAGTCTACACTACTAGCAACTTATCTGGAACAACACTCAGCAGGCATTTTTGGACATGGTCAAACAGCTTAATAGATTTACATCTGAAATTCCTTACGTTTACATCTGAAATTACCATTCCTTGACGTGATATAATCACTGGAATAAAAATCATTTAAAAAATCAAGTTCGGTGTGTGCCATGTTCTCCATATAGATTGAACATGGATTGAGAATCCTACATTGAGCACCACCCCTCTATCAAGTGTGCGGTCACTATTGTTCTACGTGACTCAAAGGGAACCTGTCACCACATTTGCTCATATACAGCCAGTGACAGGTTCCTATAGAGCTCTATTAACTGACACCCCTCTTTTAGCTAAAAATTGTTTTGCTTACATCCATATAAATCACCTGCCATCAGAGGTGGCGTGTCCTGCTCGGCCGGCCCCTCCTATGTAATCCTCCCCATGCCTTTTGCCTAATAATGGGGCGTGGTTTACTGCCAGCCTGAGGGAGAGCAGAGTCACAAAGCTAATTTGTATATCAGAAACAAATGTCTGTAATTAAGGTACAGTGCCTCGCAGGCAGTTAATTTTAGGTGATATGTGGAGGACTTGTAACCCTTCATAAGCCGTCATTGTTACTCAGGGTGGAAAAAATCTATTGAAAGGTCCTCTTTAATGTCATTAAATTCATGAGAATTGATTTGTTCATTTCCAATGTTTAAGGTGGAGTGTGAAAAAGGGCCCTTTTACAAAGGGAGGCTTATTGGATTTTTGACCTTGATACAGTCTCCCCCAAAGGACTGAATGAGAGCCTAATCTCTAGTTCTATTTAACCCATCCAATCTTGGGGTGTTATTTTTGCTTTCATTTGTCCATGTGCAATTTGTTCTAATCCTACGCCTATAAACCAGGTCTGTACCTAAAACTTATCGAACACGCCTGTGTAAAAACACCATATACTTAACTACAGTAATATTTCAGTATATGGTAGGAACGATCAGACCATTTAGGGTTAAAGTACGCTACCTTTTCCCTAGAACTGATATAGAACTAAATAAACATTAAAAATCACAAACACATTAGGTAAAGCTTCCCAAAATGTCCAATTTATCAAAATATAAAAAGTTGTTCCAGGCTGTGAACCCCACAAAATAAAATATTCAGAATTTTTCACTTTTATACCATTTTACTTTACATTAAAAATGTAACAAAAAGTGATCTAAAGATCGGATAGTCCTCAAAATGGTAGCAATAAAAAAGTGTTGGGAAAAAAAATACATCGTACACTCCTCTATACACCAAAGAATGAAAAAGGTATTACAAAAAGGTTTAAAACATTTATTATATCTGCCTTCTCTTGTTTGCCAGTTACCAATCCCCTATTTTTAGTATATTGGGTTCCCACCTGCTCAGACCTATTTTTTCACTTTTACATACGTAAAGATTTTGGCAGGATTTTTTTCTATATTTGGTCATGTGCCTTTCATTTTGTATTTATATCTGTATACAGTGGCATTGTACATTGTTTTGGACCATAATGCTATATTCTAGTCTTTCCTGTAAATATACACTAGATGGCACTACTGCATTTCTTTAAGCGCAAGTTACATTTAAGTACTAGGACAAATCTTACAAGATTCCATAGTGAAATGTACAACTAAAGATTTAATCATAAATCTTTTAAAAACGGATACATTTTCATATAATTTGATAACCCATTTTTCCTCAGTTTGGTAACAGAATATTACCTAAACATTGTAATATGCCTAGTATATGTCTTGATAGGTTTATGGTAATACAAATTAAATCAAACAACTACTACAGCACAAAAGCAAGGCATCAATTAATAATGTACTTAACCATTTTTACATTTTTGAGCTTCAAGTTTTTTTATTTCATACTTTCTTGTTTTCTGTAAATCATATTGTACTTTCTTGTGGCATTAGTTAACATTCCATGCAGTGTAGTGGAAAGTTGGAAGAAAAACTTCAAAATTCAGTGAAACTGACTTAAAAGACTGCACTTGTGCCTGTTCTTACAGGCTTTGATTTTACATCTTTCTTTGTGTGTTCCAGTTAACACATCCCCTTTAATTTTTAAGGTATTAAAATGTACTCACCTAATGAATAAACTCTTTTTGTAAAACAAACTTTTTTCTGCATCGTCATTTTCTCATACATGTAACCTTTATTTTACACTTCTGTATTCAGAGCTATATAAGATTCCATCTGCTGCAGGAAGGGCTAAAGTTTTCATCGATATTATCTTAGAAACTATACAAACCTTTGATCACAGTTTTTTCAAATATTAATAGGCGGTGAAAAAGTGATGATTGTGCTTTTTGGATGTTTTTTTTATTATGTCAATCACTGCATGGGGTAATTAAAGGGGTTGTCCGAGTTCTTTAAAAAAAAGCTAAAAGTGGCCGGGACAGGGATGCTTAAAAAAAATAAAGATGTACTTACCTCCCGGTGCCCTCCTGTATCCAGCGCTGCTGTCACTCCGGTCCGGGCGCCATGTAAACAAACATGGCCGCCGGAGCAGCGCTGGACTCAGTTCCGGCTGGACCCGACAACCTTCCGGCCCCCATACACAATGCTGTGTATAGGGACGGATAGGCGTACCCGGCCACGGCCGGCTGGAAGCTGAATCCAGCGCTGCTCCGGCGGCCATGTTTGTTTACATGGCGCCCGGACCGGAACGACAGCAGCGCTGGATACAGGAGGGCACAGGGAGGTAAGTACATCTTTATTTTTTTTAAGCAGCCCTGTCCCGGCCACTTTTAGCTTTTTTTAAAGAACTCGGACAACCCCTTTAATTTCTCTGTTCTTGAAAGTTTGGAAATTTGGGCACATAGCTTACACGGGGACATGCAAGCTGTATTTTTCCATCCTTTTCCCTCCTGTTTAGTGACTTATACACTCAGCAGAGGGCGTTAAAGCTTATCAGGGATGGATGCAGCAGTACTTGACCCCCCAGGCCTCTACTGAGAGTACACTCAGGGTGGTTCACCAGTGATGTCACTGTTCATATGATAATAGTGACACGACTCAGGAGACACCCTGAATATCAATAGCAAGCAATCAACGGATACTACTGATGTTCACTCCTCACCCCACTTTAAGGGGGAAGAACAGAAGGACATTTGCTGGCAGATGGAGGCATATGTTGCAAAACACTGGATCAAACAATGCAGCAAGCTGTGTCTTCCCATCCTGCTCCCTCCTGCTGAGCTATGTATATATATCAGAGACCACTGAAGCCTTTGAAGGATGGATGCAGACATACTGCACCCCCCCCCCTCCCCCGCCACCTTCACTGAATATATGTTTAGGATGGCTCCCCAGTGGCTTCTCATCATTACAATATATGTACAATTTATTATGAAAAAATTATCACATGGATAATAAGGCAGGAGTATAGAATAGAAATTACTGACTAAAAAGTGGGGACACCTGAAGCTCCAGAGCTTGAGCCAATAACTGACTCACAACCGAGCACAAATAAATGAGGAAAATACCAGTTATAACATTTCTCCAAATATATACCCATATATAGTAATATTAAATAGTTAATAAAACAGAAGTGTATATATACCTGAAAGAATCAATAGACTTTCTCCACCTGTAAAAAAAGGCATAATGGTGCACTTCCAATGTCATGCACATGACTGAACAAAGGACGGCCCACCATGACATCATTCAACATATCTTAGTAACATAAGCAAGTGCTGCAACCAGGAGCCCCAGCCAATGACAGTGCATACGTGGAGTGTGCTCAACCTTAGCACAGATAGAAAAGTATATGGTAAAGACCACAAGATAGCACCCAGACTTATAATAATTATACATGTACTGTATAGCATAATATATTGATAGTAACCATATGAATAGATGCATATTTACATAGATGCATGCCGATGCAGTAATAGCTTTATACATCATTATACTATAAACTTTAACAGAAGAAAACCCTGTGTCAGATATTATTGGAAAAGAAAAAAAAGAATGAATAAAAACAAGAAAAAATTAAAATAAAGAAATGTGAATTGGATACTAAAAGAAATGCTGTGAAAAAGAAACAATAAAACTGTAATAGATAATGGACCAGAAAAAGGTCCAAAATATTAATTACACCAGTTCATCCAGATGTGTCTCATCTCTCTTTTTTTATGTGTCAGTTACTAGTAGAATGTTCAGAAGCTAAATAAACGTTTAGATAAACCTGTACCCTATAATCTAAGCACATAGTCAGCACACAGCATTTCATTGCACAGAGGAATCATGAAGTGTCTGCTTAGAGATTCGCCATCCAGCGTCTGGAATTTTATAACGACCATAAATGGGTTTAAGAGCTTAATCAGCAATAAAACTGAGTAAAATTGTAAAGTAAGGGGGTTAACAATGATCTTTATTATGTAAACTTCACTAGCGTATTAAAATTTGAGAAATTTTCTTCTTGGGCAAGCCCCTTTAACCCTTAGTGCTCACACAGCACAGACTATACACTTCATGTAACAGTTTTACAGCTGGTTTCTACTACTTATAACCTGCTCCGGGTTTAAGTGGATTTACTTATCTCACTGGATTTGCTGCTAAATGACCTAATAAGAGAACACAAGGCATCATTGGAACTGCAGGATCTGACTCAGCTATAGGGTTACTACAGAAAGAGGTTATTAACCACTCACCTCATTGCAGCAAAAGAAAATTATTTTCAGAACAGAAAATGCCATAACTATGGAAAGAAAAGGGCGAGGAACACAATATATCTGTCAGGCACAAGCGGTAGTGCAATACCAACAATAGTAATCAGGACCATATTAACCAAAAAATCACAATACATGAAACAATGACATCCAATAATCAATTTTTATTCTCACAAGGTACCAAAAAGGACAACACAATTAAAAACATCACTAAAATACACAACAACAAGCACTCATAAGCGGTAGTGGACCCACTGGCTGACGTAAGCCGACACTTGGGAGCAGAGTCTAAGTGGCACCCGGTTTTCACCAGAGCCGCCTCAAAGCGAGTTGGACTTGCTGCGACGTGGTACCATCAGGTCGCTCCACAGGTACAATTTTGTCCACGGTGGCGGCCAAGGCAAGGTACAAAGTCTTATAGCAGAATTGTAGTCTTGGACAGGCAGGAGGTCAGTAAAGGCACCATGGGATCGTAGCGGAAGGTCAGGACAGGCAGCATAGGAGTCAGTAATGGAACCGGGGTCACAACAGGAAATCGTTATTTCAGCACAGGGCATAGAAAGCAGGCTTTCTCAATTGCAAGGAGGCACAAAGATCTGGCAGGGGTGACAGAAAGAGATAGATGAGTTATAGGTTAGCGGGTGGCCAGCACCGATTAGTGGCGTGCTGGCCCTGGGAGGCAGGCTGCCAACTGAGACATGTTTTTGAAGGTGAAATTACACACATTAACCCCTTCAAGTCTAAGTCATTTTAGGGCCTTAGGACCAGACCTGTTTTTCAAAATTTGCCCTTCGTCATTTTAGGAGGTTATAACTTTGTAACGCTTTAACATATCGAGCGGATTTTGAGATTATTTTCTTGTCTCACACATTGTACCTCATAGTAATATAAAAATTTTGATGATCTCTTTTGTGCTTAGTTATGAAAAAAATAGAAACTTGGCAAAAATTTCAAAAAATTATTCATTTTAAAAGTTCTAAATTTTCTGCTTTTCACCCTTATTTAGAGGCACCTGCTCAGCTTCAAGTGACTTTGAGAGGCCTAAATAGCAGTAAAACCCCAAAAAGCATTCAACTTTAGAAACTACACCCCTCGATGTGTAGAAAAATCAACTTTTAGAAGTGTGTTAACCCTGTAAATGCTTCCCAGGGGTTAAAATGGAGGTGTAATTTACAAGCTGTAATTTTTTAGACAATATATTCATTTGGGCCAAAAATTAAACCGCCCACAAAGTTTGATACCCAATTTCTCCTAAGTATGAGGATGCCCCATATGTGGTGTGCCATTCAGAGCAGATCTGCATTGTCACATTTTACAGGCTATAAAATGTTTATTTTTTTGTAACTTGGACATATGAGGGATTAGTTATTTTGTGGACGAGATCCACATTTCAGGTGCATCATTTACAGGGGGAGGGGGGGGGTTCAATAGCTAATAATCAGATTTTACTAACTCTTTCTTGGTGATGGTTAAAAAAAATCATTAATTCTCCTTTATGGTTTTTAGCATTTTTTTCCCAGATGTTCACCGTACCATAAAAATAATGGTTATCTTTGTTCTATGGGTCATCAAGATTATGGCAATACCACACCATATACATATATATATACACATCTTTTTTATGGTTAACTTGTTTTGCAGAACATGGAACTAATTTTGTGAGAAATTAGCTTATTTTTGCATCGATATGTAACAATGGGCATAATGTTCATATTTTTTTGTTTACAGAGCTGTCTTAGAGCCTATTTTTTGCGTGAAAAAGTTTTTCTCGGTATCATGTCAGGCTAAATGTTACTTTTTGATCATTTTTTATGCGCTTTTTATGATTTCAGATGTGAAAATGTCATAATTTTTTTGAAGTTTATATTTATTGTACAAGTTGTTACGTATGTTGTGATACCCAATATGCTTTTTGGGTGATTTTCACTTTTTTATGTTTTTTTATTATTGTATGAAATGTGACTTCAGGGGACTATTGTTCTTTTTTAATAATTTTTTTATTGTACTTTCTTAACTTTCATTTACTATTTTACTTTGTCCCAGGGTGGGACATGAACAAGTGGTCATCCTACATTGGCTTACAGCTGCACTGATAGATCATGCTGTAAGCGGGATCCTAACAGGCTGCTACTATAGGCAGCCCTGGGGTCCTTATCAGACCTGGCATGGCAACAAGCGGCAGCCCTGTGCCCTGCACGGAGAGTGCTGATCATAGCAGTGATGCACTGTAGACGCAAAGGTTACAGCAAAATGCTAAAACAATGCTGTGTTTTAGTATGACACGCACATGTCAGCCGCAGCTCTTAGAATCGCTTCACTCTTCAATTCCATGGGCACTTACAGAGGCCAACTTTACTAAATAAGCGAAGCCCAAAGAGTGGGTTAGCCTCTCTACATTACAGGCAGGTTCTCCTTGGGGTAACGATGGCCCCCGCTGCAATGAACACCCACTCTGATGCCACACTACTGGCCGGGCAGGACATCTTCTCTACTGCAAACTCCTCAAGTTGCGACCATGCATCAAGTTTGGCTGCCCTGTAGTCCATGGGATCCTCAACCTGAGGTGGTAAAGTGCTGTCCAAGTAGGCCACCACCTGCTGGTGCAAGGTCTGCTCCATGTCCTGCTGCTGCTGGCGGCTACCCTCCTCACTAGGCGGGTAAAGGAAGCTGCTCATTAAGGAATCCAGACTTAAGCTGCTGCTGATGGAGCTGCTACTGCTCCTACCCCCATCTCCCCAAAGCAGCCGTGGCAGTAGTACGTGAGCGATAACTTCCAGGAATCCCCCGTTCAGACCTGACAGAGGATGAACAATGGCGCACATAGGTAGTGGCCACTGTGTACACAGTATTTCTCTATAGTATGCCAGTTGTTCCTCCCACTCAGCAGCTGGAAAAAAGTCACCCGTTTTTGACCAGTAGCGAGGGTCCAAGAGGGTGGAGAGCCAAAAGTCATCCCTATGCCAGATGTTGACTATTCGACTGTCACTAGGCAAAGCAGCATGCTGTGGGCCATGTGCGCAAGTGACTCTGAGGGACTCCCGGCCTCTATCTCCACTGTATACTGCCACTTTGCTTCTGGGTCATCTGCCTCGTCTTCTACCTCCTCCGGATGCTCCTGCTCCTCCTCTCTTGTCACCTGAGTGGACAAACCACTGATTTCACCGAACTCTGCCTGTGCTCCAATCTCCTTCTCCTCCTCCAGTTCAGCACCCACCGGACTTGTGTGGCCATGAGATGTAGTCTCCATTTCTCCAGAGCCCTGACCAGACAGATTTTGCAGCATGAGTTCCAGGACATGAAGCAGTGGAATGACGTTATTCATCCCGCAGTCCTGGCGACTGACAAATAACGTGGCCTCTTAAAAGGGCCGGCAGTTGTCACACATGAGCTGCCAGTGGCTGACATCAAAGTTACACTGGAGAGTACCGCTTGCATCATCAAAAAATCATTAATGGCTTTTTTCTGTTCATACAGGCGGTCTAACATATGAAGGCTGGAATTCCAAGGGGTGGAAACATCGCATATCAGACCATGTTGGAGTAGGCCATTCTGCTGCTGCAACTCGAGGAGGGTGTTCTTTGCTTTGAAGAATTGCTGAAGTGCATGCACAGTTTCCTGGCCATTTTTAGAATGTCTTGAAGATGGGTGTAAGACTTGAGGAATCTGTTGTCAACCACATTGAACACGCGCGCCATGTAAGGCACATGGGCCATCCCTCCTCGTTGCAGCGCGGACACCATGTTTCTCCCATTGTCTGTCACCATGGTTCCGATTTTTAGTTGTTGCGAAGAAAGCCACACATTGATTTCTTGGCAAACCAGAACTGCGTGACACCGCTGTACCCTACACATGTGGTATGATGGAGCAGCACATGTGGAGGCTAAGATGGTGGTGGGAATGGAGGAGGAGGAGGCAGACACTGGCACAGGAGCAGCAGACAACGAAGAGGAGAAAGCCGCGTCTCTTGTTGAAGCTGTTGGTGTGGGTGGGCGAGAAGTACATTCACCCATTGGGCTGTAAAGGACATGTACTGGCCCTAACCGTAGTTACAGCTCCACACGTCCGCACTGCCTTGCACCTTGAAAGAAACCGATAAGCTCAAGGACTGGCCCACCTTCTGTTGTACATATTGGTGAAGGGCTGGCACTGCCTTTTTGGAAAAAAATTGCAGCTTGGAACTCTCCATCTCGGTTCGCCACAAGCCATTAGTTCTCTGAAGTGTGCAGAGTCCACGACCTGTAAAGGGAGGGACTGCAGTACAAACAACTTGGACAAGAGCATGGTCAGCTTCTGCACCTTAGGATGGCTGGATGCATAGAGTTGTCTCTTTGTAATCGCCTCTTTAAATGACTGCTGGCGCCATGCGTAGCTGGGAGCAGGAGCATCTGGAGCGGGAGATGACAAACAGCTCCCTTCGGCAGAAGTTCTGGAGCCTTGATTGGCTGAAATGGCATGTGTGCCTCTAGGTTCTGCTGCTGCTGCGGCGGCAGGATGGACCTCCACATCTGTTCCATGTTTCTCCCAGGCCATTGGATGGTGACGCTGCATGTGTTGTCGCAGGGCCGTGGTGCCAACGTTAGCTCCCTGGCCATGCTTCATTTTCATGCTACATATACACACGCTTGGCTCCTCTGGTGTCTCAACAAAAAACTGCTACACCACCGAGGTGGTGATTTTACTGCCAACACTCTGTGCTGAGTGACTACTAACGCCACTGCCGTTTGGCTCCCGTGCTCACACTGCTGCCACCCTGCTGACCCACGGCCACAGTAGTGACTTCGCTGCCTGACGCGCAGGCTGACACTCTCTTCGCCCGACGATGATGAATCCCATGCTACACCGGGCTCCCAAGTGTGATCGGCTACATCATCATCAATTTGGGTTTGATGCTACTCTCCTCAACGGTGTCAGTATGCGTAGCCTGCCTACTGCACGAAGCAGAGGATGTCTGCCACATCGCTTCACTGCCAATCAGCTGCTGACTATCCTCAAACACTTCGTCCTCACTAAATAGTGGCACTGAACCCAGACCACCTAGTAGCTCTCTGGCTTAGGGAAATGAACAGGACAGCGGCTGGTTGAGGACAGGTGATGGCAGCTAACCTGCTCCTGGGCCATGCCAACTAATTGTTATATCTGACGAAACCGCAGACTCTTGGCTGGGGTTGTCAGATGTTATATTTGAGGAATTGGATGACCTAGTCAACCAATTAACAACCTTTGGGTTGTTGATAAACACACTGCTGCTAGATGACAACAGAATGTTCTGGCCTCACAGGATCACCCCTGCTACGACGTCCCTTTACTATGCTGCGACCTATGCCTGCTCCACATGCCACCTTTCTGACTAACATAGTGGTTAATCAACTACGTGGATTTAACACTGCTTTGTTGCTCTGAACTTTAGTAACAAAAAATATTGGAATTTGCGTTATACAGATACCCCACAACGGACACCCTTTAATTGGAGCGAAAATCACTCTATGAAGTACGTGGATTTGACATGTAAATCTTGCTCTGAACTTTAGCAACAAAAAAATATTGTAGTTTGCGTTATACAGATGCCTTAAAACAAACCTAGAGATGGTTGTGCGTGAAAATCCCAGTAGATCAGCAGTTTTTGAAATACTCAGACCAGCCCTTCTGGCACCAACAACCATGCCACGTTCAAAGGCACTCAAATCGCCTTTCTTCCCCATACTGATGCTCGGTTTGAACTGCAGGAGATTGTCTTAACCATGTCTACATGCCTAAATGCAATGAGTTGCCGCCATGTGATTGGCTGATTAGAAATTAAGTGTTAACGAGCAGTTGGACAGGTGTACCTAATAAAGTGGCCGGTGAGTGTATATTTTAATTATATGTGAAGAATTTTATTCTTAATTTTGGGTTATAAAGCTGGTCATTAGCAGTATGAATGCAAACATGTGGTATGTGTGTACAAGGGCCCATGCACTATACACTTTGATATCTGAAGGTAACCCTGTGTTTGTTATTATTGCTTCTCATTTTCAGTTTGTTGACTGCATAACTTGCATTGTTTGAGGTATATGCAGTTGAAACTCCGGTACAAAACCCAGACCCCAACTAGTAACACAAAGTTGCCAGCAGAATTTAATGTTGCAAATGTATTTTTTCATCATTTTCTCTGCATTCAGAATTTTTTTTCCCGCTTCCCAGTAAACAGCATAGAATATTAAATAACACCACTATGAAGTGCAATTTGTTACGCAGAAAACAAGCCCATACACATGGGATTTTTGAAGGTGGGGAGTGAAAAATAAAGACACATAAACAAAAAGGGCCTGGTCCTTAAGGGGTTAAAGGTTTTAAATTTCCCAGGTGAGATTGTTTTCTTGTGACATGTTGTGCTTCAAGTTAGTGAGAAATTTTTGCTGCTATGTTTTGCATTTATTTATTGAAAAAATTGATATTTGTCAAAAATTAAGAAAAAATTGCCATATTTTACTATCTTCTTACTACCTACAGTTTCTAACTAACATCAAGCACATCTCTGCTTTATGTTGGCATCATTTTATAAGAGTAGTTTTGCTTTATTAAAATGCTACAATGATTACAAGTCACACTGCAATTTATAGACTTTTTCCATTTTACGCTTCTGTTTTTTGTTCCCCACATTTAGAAATCTAAAAAATGTTTTATTTTTCTGTGAACAGAGCTTTATGAGGGCTTGTTTGCCCTTACAGCTTTCACTGTGCACTCTGAATGACATTTCCCCTTTATTCTTTGGGAAAGTGCAAATTTGTAAAGTTTTTATTAGCTTTCAATAGATTTTAAAAATTAAAACCTATTGTGTGAAAAACATTTTTTTTGTTGCGCCATATTTTTCCGCTAATAACTTTTCCATACATCAATGTGTAAGGTGTAGAGATGAGCGAACATACTCGTCCGAGCTTGATGCTCGTTCGAGCATTAGCGTACTCGAAACTGCTCGTTGCTCGGACGAATACTTCGCCCGCTCGAGAAAACGGCATCTCCCGCTGTTTTGCTTTTTGGCGGCCAGAAACAGAGCCAATCACAAGCCAGGAGACTCTGCACTCCACCCAGCATGACATGGTACCCTTACACGTCGATAGCAGTGGTTGGCTGGCCAGATCAGGTGACCCTGGAATAGACTAGCCCCTGCCCGCGCTGCTCGGATCATTCTCTGTCTGGATGCCGCTAGGGAGAGAGCTGCTGCTGGTCAGGGAAAGCGTTAGGGTGTTCTATTAGAATAGTGTTAGGCAGGAGTGATTCTACAAGAACCCAACAGCCCTTCTTAGGGCTACAATAACGTTATACATTTTTTTTTTTTTTTGCTTGTGGCTGGGCTTGCTGGCACTAGTAGTGCAGCTAGTACCATATTGTGAGGAATTTGCTGGGAGACCTGCGACCGTTGTGTTTAGCTCTTAGTGACACACATATCCACCTCAAACACCGAAGTGGGACAATTTATTAGGGGTTTGATTAGAATTAGGCAGAGTCTGCTGATTTATTTATTTTTTTTTACCTTTATTTCATTTTATAGCTCAAACTCATCTTGAAAAGCAGTGTGCTTTCAGTGTCGTCTACAAAATAGCCATAGGAGAACCCCAACGGCTTACTTAGGCCTACAATAGCGTTATATTTTCCTTTTTTTGGTTTGCTTGTGGCTGGGCTTGCTGGCATTAGTAGTGCAGCTAGTACCATATTGTGAGGAATTTGCTGGAAGACCTGCGACCGTTGTGTTTAGCTCTTAGTGACACGCATAACCACCTCAAACACCGAAGTGGGACAATTTATTAGGGGTTTGATTAGAATTAGGCAGAGTCTGCTGATTTATTTTTTTTTTTTACCTTTATTTCATTTTATAGCTCAAACTCATCTTGCAAAGCAGTGTGCTTTCAGTGTCGTCTACAAAATAGCCATAGGAGAACCCCAACGGCTTACTTAGGCCTACAATAGCGTTATATTTTCCTTTTTTTGGTTTGCTTGTGGCTGGGCTTGCTGGCATCAGTAGTGCAGCTAGTACCATATTGTGAGGAATTTGCTGGGAGACCTGCGACCGTTGTGTTTAGCTCTTAGTGACACGCATATCCACCTCAAACACCGAAGTGGGACAATTTATTAGGGGTTTGATTAGAATTAGGCAGAGTCTGCTGATTTTTTTTTTTTTTTTTACCTTTATTTCATTTTATAGCTCAAACTCATCTTGCAAAGCACAAAATCCAGTTGTGTGCAGTCAGTGTAGGTTAGAAACTAGCCATAGCAATAGGATAGCATCGTTTTGTTAAAAAAAAAAAAAAATTTTAAAAAAAATAAACACAAAAAAAAAAAAAATTAAAAGTTTATACTTTAATTTGGAAAATGTTAAACCCGAGGGCTAGGGGTAGAGGTAGAGGGCGTGGAAGTGGGCGTCCAACTACTGCAGGGGTCAGAGGCCGTGGTCCTGGGCGGGGTGAGACACCACCTGCTGATGAGGGAGCAGGGGAACGCCGCAGAGCTACACTCCCTAGGTTCATCATGTCTCAAGTTACTGGGACTCGTGGTAGAGCACTGTTGAGGCCAGAACAGTGCGAAGAGGTGATGTCGTGGATTGCGGACAATGCTTCTAGCCATTTGTCCACCAGTCAGTCTTCCACGCAGTCCACCCACGTCACCTAAATCAGCACTCATCCAGCTCCTCCACCTCAGCCTCCTTCCCCCCAGTCTGCCCCCTCCCAGCAAAATTTGGAATTTGAACCGGCATACTCTGAGGAACTGTTTTCTGGACCCTTCCAACAGTCACAAACCACTTGTCCGGTTGCTGCTGAGCAATTTTCCGATGCCCAGGTTTTCCACCAGTCGCAGTCTGTGGGTGATGATGACATTATTGACGTAGTGGAAGAAGTGTGTAAAGAGGTGTCGGACGATGAGGAGACACGGTTGTCAAACAGTGGTGAAGTTGTTGTCAGGGCAGGAAGTCCGAGGGGGGAGCAGACTGAGGGAATCGGAGGATGATGAGGTGACAGACCCAAGCTGGGTTGATAGGCCGGGTGAACACAGTGCTTCTGAGACGGAGGCGAGTCCTATAGCAGAACAGGTTGGAAGAGGCAGTGGTGGGGCCAGACGGAGAGGCAGGGCCAGAGCTGGTGCATCAGCGCCAAATGTTGCCCGTAGTCAAGCTCCCGTGGCGAGGGCTAGATTTTCAGAAGTCTGGAGGTTCTTTAAAGAAACACCGGATGACCGACGGACTGTGGTGTGCAACCTTTGCCAAACCAGGATCAGCAGGGGTTCCACCACTACTAGCTTAACTACCACCAGTATGCGCAGGCATATGAATGCTAAACACCCCACTCAATGGCACCAAGCCCGTTCACCTCCGGCCGGGCACACCACTGCTCCTTCCCCTGTGTCATCTGCTAGTCAGCCCCCTGCCCAGGACCACGGCCCAAACACCTCCCGTGCGAAAACCCCATCTTCGCCTCCACGATCCTCCACAGCATCCACCAGCGTTCAGCTCTCCATACCCCAGACGCTGGAGCGCAAAAGGAAGTATAGCGCAACCCACCCACACGCCCAAGCCCTCAATGTCCACATCTCCAAGTTGCTTAGCCTGGAGATGCTGCCCTATAGGCTGGTAGAGACCGAGGCCTTTCGAAACCTCATGGCGGCGGCCGCCCCTCGGTATTCGGTCCCCAGCCGCCACTACTTTTCCCGATGTGCCGTCCCAGCCCTGCACAAGCACGTGTCAGAGAACATCATCCGTGCCCTAACCAACGCCGTTTCTGACAAGGTCCACCTGACCACGGACACGTGGACGAGTGCTGCCGGGCAGAGCCACTATGTATCGCTGACGGCACATTGGGTTAACTTGGTGGAGGCTGGGACCGAGTCTGACCCTGGGGCTGCTCATATACTGCCGACGCCGAGGATTGCGGGGCCTACCTCGGTCCAGGTCTCAAAGGCCTACTATGCCTCCTCCTCCTCCTCCGAATTACCATCCGTAGGCATGGCGCCATCAGTCGGTAGCTCTAGGCACAGCAGCAGTGCCATCGCTAAGCGACAGCAGGTGGTGCTCAAACTGCTGAGCCTAGGCGATAAAAGGCACACCACCCAAGAGCTATTACAGGGCATCACGGCGCAGACTGATCTGTGGCTGGCACCGCTGAACCTGAAGCCAGGCATGGTTGTGTGTGACAACGGCCGTAACCTGGTGGCGGCTCTGCAACTCGGCAGACTGACACATGTGCCATGCCTGGCCCATGTGTTAAATCTGATAGTTCAGCGTTTCCTTAAGACATACCCCAATCTGTCTGATTTGCTCACGAAGGTGCGCCGCATCTGTGCGCATTTCAGGAATTCCATCACAGATGCTGCCACTCTCAGGGCAGCGCAGCGCCGCCTCCAACTGCCCGCTCACCGACTGTTGTGCGACGTGCCCACGAGGTGGAATTCAACATTAACCATGTTATCCAGAGTTTACCAGCAGCGCAGAGCGATTGTAGACTGCCAGATGTCAACTTCCACCAGAACTGGTAGTCAGGTCAGTCAGCTTCCTCAAGTCTACAATGAGGAGTGGACGTGGATGTCTGATATCTGTTAGGTGCTGAGTAACTTTGAGGAGTCAACACAGATGGTCAGTGGCGATGCCGCCATTATCAGCCTCACCATCCCGCTGCTTGGCCTGTTGAAAAACTCTCTGGTCAGCATGAAGTCGGAAGCTTTGCGCTCGTCACAAGAGACGGGGGAAGAAGATTCCCTTGTTGATAGCCATAGCACCCTTAGGTCTGTTTCTCAGCGCATATCGGAGGAGGTGGAGGAGGATGAGGAGGAAGAGGAGGAGAATGTTGGCGAAACAGAAGAGGGGACCATTGTTCAGTCCTTCACTGTTCAGCGTGTATGGGTAGAAGAAGAAGAGTTGGAGGAGGAGGAAATGGGCAGTCAGGCCAGTGAGGGGAGTGAATTTTTGCGCGTTGGGACTCTGGCGCATATGGCAGATTTCATGCTAGGCTGCCTATCCCGTGACCCTCGCGTTCAAAGAATTTATTCCAGCACCGATTACTGGGTATTCACTCTCCTGGACCCACGGTACAAGCAAAATCTTTCCAGTCTCATCCCTGGAGAGGAAAGGAGTGTGAGAATGCATGAATACCAGCAGGCCCTGGTGCACAAGCTGAAACAGTATTTCCCTTCTGACAGCGCTAGCGGCAGAGGGCGTACTTCTGCGGGACAAGTAGCGAGGGAGAGTAGGCGAGCAGGCAGCTTGTCCAGCACTGGCAGGGGTACGCTTTACAAGGCCTTTGCCAGTTTTATGTCACCCCAGCAAGACACTGTCACCTGTCCCCAGTCTCGGCAGAGTAGGGCTGATCTTTACAGAAAGATGGTGAGGGAGTACGTAGCTGACCATACCATCGTCCTAAATGATCACACAGCTCCCTACAACTACTGGGTTTCAAAGCTGGACATGTGGCACGAACTGGCGCTGTACGCCTGAGAGGTTCTTGCCTGCCCTGCCGCTAGCGTGTTGTCCGAGCGGGTTTTCAGTGCAGCTGGTGGCATCATCACCGATAAGCGTACACGCCTGTCGACTGACAGCGCTGACAGGCTGACGCTTATCAAGATGAATAAAGCCTGGATTTCTCCGGATTTTCATTCTCCAACAGGTGAAAGAAGCTCAACCTGAATAATGTATGCACTCCTCCTCCTCATTGTCCTCCTTCTCCTCCTCTTTGTACACTAAAGCATAGGAAACTGGCTATTTTTTGCCAGGGCCAACTGGCTCTAGCTATAGTACTCTATGTATTTAATTTTTCTGGAGGGCCACCTACCCGGTCCTCTGTTTTAAGCAATTTTTGGGAGTGCCACATACAGGCACTAAATCTATTTAATTTTTCTGGAGGACCACTAACCTGCTCCTCTGGTTTGAAAACTTTTTTGGACTGCCACATACAGGCACTCAATTTATTTAATTTTTCTGGAGGACCACCTACCTGCTCCTCTGGTTTGAAAACTTTTTTGGACTGCCACATACAGGCACTATCCAAATTAAATTGTCTCCATAGCAGCCTCCACATGTCATCTTTTTAGCTGGCTCCACACGTTGTCTCCATTGCTACCTCCACACGTCATCGCCATAGCTGCCTCCAAAAGTCGTCCATATAGCTGCCTCCATACATGGTCTCCTTATCAAACGAACTGTGTCAGGCAGAATTTTGGGTTGTTTTCATGGATTCCACATCAAACTTGTTAACTTTGTCGCCACCCTGCTGTGTAATCCACAAAATATACTGGCAAACTTTTATCATTTACCAATATTATTTCAGCGCTTCTTGCACATCTGTTTACATTCCCCTCACCCGCCATATCCTAAACTTATAAGAACGCTACTACACTTGATCTTATACAAAAGGTTCTTAGAAGTGCTGTTTGGGGAGTAGCCTGGAGACAGGGGCTTGGATTGGCGAAAGCTCGCTTGGCTGCGGAGCGCCAGCTCCATCTCAAGATCCAACTAACATAGTTTTAACTGCAGCACCTTTAATCTACTACTAGTTCACTGCCTCCATACATCGTCCCCTTATCAAACGAGCTGTGTCAGGCAGAATTTTGGGTTGTTTTCATGGCTTCCACATCAAACTTGTTAACTTTGTCGCCACCCTGCTGTGTAATCCACAAAATATACTGGCAAACTTTTATCATTTACCAATATTATTTCAGCGCTTCTTGCGCATCTGTTTACATTCCCCTCACCCGCCATATCCTAAACTTATAAGAACGCTACTACACTTGATCTTATACAAAAGGTTCTTAGAAGTGCTGTTTGGGGAGTAGCCTAGAGACAGGGGCTTGGATTGGCGAAAGCTCGCCTGGCAGCGGAGCGCCAGCTCCATCTCAAGATCCAACTAACATAGTTTTAACTGCAGCACCTTTAATCTACTACTAGTTCACTGCCTCCATACATCGTCCCCTTATCAAACGAGCTGTGTCAGGCAGAATTTTCAGGTGTTTCACCAGATACATAGTGGAACTTGGCCCATCTGTCGCCGCCATGCTGGAGACCTGAAGTTGCAATCATAGCAGCGCAATATGGATGCCCCATACTGTCGCTCTTAATCATGGAACCATTTCCGTAAAAACAATTAAAAATAGAACCACTATGCTATTCCATTATTCCTAGGTGAAATATTCAAACGACCCGGCCTGCTTTGAAAATTATAATTTTTTCAAAGTAAACGCTTCTGGCCCCCAGGCCCATTTTGGGTGGGGAGGAGCCGAGAGACAGGGGCTTGGAGAGGCGAAATCTCGCCTGGCAGTGGACCGCCAGCTCCATCCCAAGATTAGGCAGCCTCAGAGGCATCCATGCATGCTGCCCCTGCTGTTTCCTGTCCATTTTGCCTCCACGATCCTCCACAGCGTCCACCAATGTCTCATTTCAACTCTCTATACCCCAGACGCTGGAGCACGAGAGGATATGCAGCACATCATCCCCTTATCAAACGAGCTGTGTCAGGCAGAATTTTCAGGTGTTTCACCAGATACATAGTGGAACTCGGCCCATCTGTCGCCGCCATGCTGGAGACCTGAAGTTGCAATCATAGCAGCGCAATATGAATGCCCCATACTGTCGCTCTTAATCATGGAAGTCGTCTCCATGGCTGCCTCCACATGTTGTCCCCTTATCAAAAGAGCTGTGTCAGGCTCATTTTTAGGGTGTTTCACCAGATACGTTATGGAACTTGGTCACTATGTCGCCACCATGCTGTGTTATCGACTAAATATACCGTCAACCTTTTGTTCACATAGGAAATCATTTCACCTCCTTTGGTGAAACCTGAGTCCATTTAGGGTATGTCGCCATGAGACTCTCTAGCCTGCCGCTGCCTCTGCATGCCGTCCCCTATAGTGTCAGGGTCAATTATTGCATGTTTTAGATGCTATCTAGCCTCATTCGGTCACTCTGTCATGGCCATGCTGTTGCCCATAATTTTGGCATAATGGTGCGATTAAGCAGCCTCAGAGGCATTCATGCATGCTGCCCCTGCTGTTTCCTGTCCATTTCCGTGGTGTTTCCATCCTTTTCTGAGGTTCCCAGGTGTTTGGCCAAGCTTCCCTTTGCAGAGCCTTGGTCCCCTTGAAAAATGCTCGAGTCTCCCATTGACTTCAATGGGGCTCGTTATTCGAGACGAGCACTCGAGCATCGGGAAAGGTTCGTCTCGAATAACAAGTACCCGAGCATTTTAGTGCTCGCTCATCTCTAGTAAGGTGTCATCTTTTGTGGGACGAGCTAACGTTACTACCATTTTGAGGGCTGTATGATCTTTTGATCACTTTCTATGCAGATTTTTATGTGTTGCTAAAATGTTTTTGTGTTTCGGGGTTCATTACCAGGAATAAGCATTTTCATACTTGCTTGGATCAGGAATTTGGGAAGAAGTGATACCTAATAGGTTGTAATTTTTTTTATTGATTTATACTTTTTTAATTATAAATTGTTTTATATGTGCCTGCAGGCACAGGAACACCCAATGTGTGTCCAAAACAAGCTGTTAGTAACAGTCTTTGATCAAGGTGCATTGTTGGGAATGAAAATGACAGTGTTGTACCCAGCATAACCCATCTAATGTTGTATATGTGGGTAAAAACCACGCTAAGGCACACAGAAGGACAGTGATGGCAAACCTTTTAGAGACAGGGTGCCCAAACTATAACCAAAATCCACTGTGAAGTGGCAACATTTCATTTTAAGCAGTAACTTATTGCTACCTGTTCTTCAACATCTTTCAATCGTATTGGCCCACTTGAGGCCACCAATACAGTTGAAAGAAGGAGTGCACATTCAGACTATCATTTTACTGTAGCTTCTCTAAAGGGTCTCTCTGTACAATAAGAATGATGGGTCCAGCAGGATGACCTCCAAAGATACTGCAGTTCTATCAACACCTTCTCACTTTTCTCGCAGTTCCAAACAGCCAATGAAGTGTCACTTTAAAATAGCAGTATCTCTTAAGTTGCCTGGGACTGCAGGAAGATTTGGTGAATTTGGTCCTGTTTAGTGAACTCTGTGCTTGGATTAATGGTCTGAGTGCCAACAGAAAGGGTTCTGAGTGCCACCTCTGGCACCCGTGCCATCACCACCACTGCAGTAGGATGCAGATGCTATTAGGCTTCAGGATTACAGAAAACTTGGTTGCCCGTGTAATGAAATATCCTGGAAATGACCTAATTTTACAATTGTACCCTTATGAAGTATATCAAGGGGTGAAGGAAGCATTTTGATCCACAGGTGTGGATTTATTTTTAAGAAATTAATGCACAGCTCAGGAAGTAAAAATTGCAATTTTTCCAGGAGTACGCCATTTCAGTGCCCATTACATTATATACAGCTTATGTGAAAAGACACACACACCTAAGTGTTAACTGGGGATAACCCATGTTACAGTTTTTGGAGAATTTGCCTCTGTGAGCACAACATATTGTGGGCTGTGAAATAATGTAATTATTATTATGCATATTTTTTTGCTAAAAAGTCACAATTCTCCTTGAGAAAATTTTTGAGGGGTGTAGTTTTATATGTTGGGGGTTATTTTTTTCCTCATCTCAGAGTTTCTGCAGTTTCCATTGGCATGCCATGCTACGCACTAAAATTCCATATTTTACATTAACTTTTTCAAAGTCCCAAAATACTCAGTACACACCTTGCTAATTTTTTTTTCATTTAAATTCAGAGGCTCTGCTATGTAAGTCAGCAAATTCATGCTGTTACTGCTCTTTTACTTCTGAACCCTATAGTATCTCAACGTAAAAGTTTATTCCCATGTAGGACATTTAAAAAACAGGGAATAATAAGTAGAGAGATGAATTTTCATAATGCTCACCATTTCCCTTGATTTTTAAGATATGTGGTTTCCAAAGCGCTGTTTGAGGGTTTCCACCATATTTTCACATTCAGGAACAATTCTGTAAAAAACTGTGGGGTGCATTTTCCTCTTTCACTCCTTAGGAAAATAAAAGATTTGAAGTAAAGCAATGTTTGTTATTGGCCATTGCTAATCAATCCTTTGAAAGTCTTGTTGTGTTTAAATTCTACCTTTACCACTTTACAAATTTCTTGAAGGGTAAAGTTCCCAAAATGGAGTCGCCATTTTATTTATTTTACTGTTCTGGTATCTCAGGAAGTCTGCAAATGCAACATAGACCTATATACAATTATTTATCACCTGGGTAATCTAAACAGGGATGTATCTTTTTTTTTATTTGCTTGTTTTATTCTTTCGATTTTGAAACTTTTTTTGGACACAGTGGGGATTTTGAGACTTTTTTTTTGTACCTCAGACAACTTGCCTTCAAAGTTTGCCATGGTTGCTTTCTCTACAGTGTTGACTGAGCTATCACCTTATTCAAGTTTTTTTCTCTTTAAAGTCGTTAAAACACTTTACAAGTTGATTACGACTTTTTTGCTACTTATTTTTATTTAAAAAGTTGCAACACACTAAAGAATCTTAAATCCTTAAATGCCAGTTATATCAAACACTGAGATATATCTGACCAGTGGAAAAGGAGAAGAATATAAGGGCAGGCAGGTGCATAGTCCCAATGATACATGTACCCAGTTATTATTGGATAAAATGACACATGGCAGTTTTGTAAAAAAAAAATGTGGTCATTAAGATAGAAATGAGCTTGGCCAAATAGATAGATATGTCTGGGTATTTTTCGCTAATTTACACAAAAGGGTCCTAGAGCAGGTCCGTTCTTGGAGACTGCAACAATCGCCTACTTTGTACCTATTAGTCTACAGTGTCTAAAAGATTACTTTTATGTTCTCTTAAATAAAAGTAAGGGAACACCTACACTGTGGATATCAGGGCTAGAATACCTATGTTTTCTATTATTGCCGGGAACCTCTCAGTGTCTCTTTGACTTGTCATTCAGTGATCTTTATTCCACCCTGATGGAAGCTAGGTCTTTGAACTCTAGGGGTTCTTATTAGTCATACAAGATGCTACAATACAACTGTTTATTGCAGGAACCAACAACAGGTACTACTGGAGGAAGAAATATAGAAGAAAGAGAAGTCACATGAATTGGATCCCCCATTTGTTGTTTACAAGCCATAGTTTTTCGGACTATAAAATGCAAAAAAAAATGATCTTGATAAAAAGTGCTTGAATCTTTTAATCCGAATGTCAGGAGGATCCAGCACTGCTGAACCCACTTGAACAGTGGGAGGGATGCTGATACAGAGCTGCAGGGGGTATGGAATTATTATTTTGAAGAGGTTGTGAGCTGATGGTATATGTGTAAAGCAATAGGGAGCAGATTTAGGAAAGGTTGTGGGTAGGGAGCTGATGGTATGTGGGAGGTTTAATCATTATAAGGGGTTGAAAGCTTATGTGGGGATTTTCAAGTGTAGGAGAGCTGTGTGTGCATGTAGCACAGCTGTCTTTGTGTGTGTAGTGAAGCTATTGCAGAGATGTATGTGAGCAACAGGAGATATTTAATTGGTGTCAAATATAATTTTTCCTATTCATGGTGTCCAATTCTGGGGTATAGTAAGGTGCAACTTCTAGTCTAAACAATATGCTAAATACAGTATAGTCTGGCTGCCTCGCTCTTAAAATCCTAGTTCCATTTTAAATGCTGCATTAATTTAATCCTGTGTACCATATATACTTGAGTATAAGCCGAACAGAGTTCCGAAGCCGAGGCCCCTAATTTTACCACAAATAACTTGAAAAACGTATTTATTTGATTATAAGCCTAGAGTGGAAAATGCATTGGTCACAGACTCCCCCTAGTAATTAAATGCCCCATGCTCCCCCCCCCCGTAACGAAATGCCCTGCAGCAGCCCCCCAAATAATGAAATGCCCTGCAGCAGCCCCCCAAATAATGAAATGCCCTGCAGCTCCCCTTTTAATTAAATGCCCTACAACTCCCTTTGTTAATGAAATGCTCTGCAGTCCTCCTAATGAAAAGCCCTGCAGCTTCCCTATTGAAATGCCATGCAGCGCCCCATTAATGAAATGCCCTGCAGCAGCCCCCCAAATAATGAAATGCCCTGCATCTCCCCTATTAATTAAATGCCCTACAACTCCCTTTGTTAATGAAATGCTCTGCAGTCCTCCTAATGAAAAGCCCTGCAGCTTCCCTATTGAAATGCCATGCAGCGCCCCATTAATGAAATGCTCTGCAGCTCCCATTAATTAAATGTTCTGCAGTTGCCAAAATAATGAAATTCTCTGCAGCCTCCATTAAAGAAATTCTCTGCAGCCCTCCTAATTAATTGCCCTGTGATGTATAAAAATAAACTTCCATACTCACCTTCTGATGCTCCCTGTGGCTCCTCATCCTTCTTCTTCTCCCTCATAGCTGAGCGATCAAAAATGCCTTGGTGCGCTCTGCCCACCGGCGTACACTAGGACGCCGCTGATAATGTCATAGTGTGTGATAGCGGACAGAGGGCATGGCCGTGTCTTTGCCTGCTCTGCCACGAGGGAGGAGAAGAAGGAAGAGGAAGCTACCGGGGTGGTTACTAGCTTTAGCTCCTAGTACCTGGCCAGGCTAGTACACACCACAGTATGCTCTCCAATTAATTTACATAGTTCTAAATAGTAATAAAATAAGTTAGGTTAGGTTCCAGGATTACTAAATTACAGATTAGGGCAGAGACATGCAGGAGGAATCTAGCATCATATCTTTCCTTTTCATTTATAATTAGTATCTACCTTTAATTGGACTTTGTCACGAGATTTTATGTCTTTAAACTACCAGCACCCACAGGTAGCATATGGATTATTCTTTCTTGAATTCTTTTATGTAAAATCAAGCCTGATTAGCTGTACAAAACCTGAGATAAGTCCAATGTAGAGGCTGTAGAAGTGTCACTTCAGACGCCATTATCTTCGGTTCTATTGCACCTAGAACCATATTGTGTCATATTAAAGATGAGAATCTCATCTTTCAAATTCCATCTACTTGAGGTTCTTTGAGCTACAGAACCAGGGACACACGCAGTTAAAGAAATACTCAGGAACTGGATCTTTATCCGCAGCTCAGATACCAGAATCAGTCTCCATCATTGAAAACTTCACCAGTTCATAGGGCACAACACTGAGAAATGGTAACGCCAAGTTGTCAATTCATTAGAAAAGTAGGGAAGCTGTTATTAACCCCTTAACGCTCTGCGCCGTAGCTCTACGGCGCAGAGGTATAAATCCCTTCATACAGAGGTGGGGGTTTTTGCATAATGCATAAAACCCCCACCGCTAATAACCGCGGTCGGTGCTAGCACCGATCGCGGCTATTAGCCCCCCCGTTGCCGCCAGCAAAGTCGCCGGCGGCATTTAAAAGACGGCGGCGCGCAGGCGCCGCCATCTTTTTTTCGATCGCCACGCCCCCGAACGTCATCGGGGGGCGGCGATCGGTTGCCATGGTAGCCTCGTGTCTTCTTTTGACACGAGGCTATCTGGCAGCTGCAGATTCGTTACAATGAGCCAGTGGCTCATTGTAATGAATGTGCTGCAAAAATGCCATATATTGCAATACAGAAGTATTGCAGTATATGGTAGCAGCGATCTGACCATCTAGGGTTAATGTACCCTAGATGGGCTAAAAGATAGTGGAAAAAAAAAAGTTTAAAAAATAAAAAAAATTAATAAAATATTAAAAGTTCAAATCACCCCCCTTTCCCTAGAACGGATATAAAACATAATAAACAGTAAAAATCACAAACATATTAGGTATCGCCGCGTCCCAAAATGCCCGATCTATCAAAATATAAAAACGGTTACAGGCGGCGGTGACCTCCGAGGCGGGAAATGGCGCCCAAATGTCCGAAATGCGACTTTTACACCTTTTTACATAACATAAAAAATGAAATAAAAAATGATCAAAATGTCGCACAGACCTCAAAATGGTAGCAATGAAAACGTCGCCTCATTTCGCAAAAAATGACCCCTCACACATCTCCGTGCGCCAAAGTATGAAAAAGTTATTAGCGTCAGAAGATGGCAAAAAATTTTTTTTCATTTTTGTACACATTCGTTTAATTTTTGAAAATGTATTAAAACACAATAAAACCTATATAAATTTGGTATCACCGCGATCGCACCGAACCAAAGAATAAATTAGGTGTGTTATTTGAAGCGATGAGTGAAAGTCGTAAAAACTGAGCCCACAAGAACGTGACGCACGTGCGGTTTTTTTTCAATTTTTCCACATTTGGAATTTTTTTTCAGCTTCGCAGTACACGGCATGTTAAAATAAATAACATTACGGGAAAGTAAAATTTGTTACGCACAAAATAAGCCCTCACACAGGTCTGTACACGGAAAAATGAAAAAGTTATGGATTTTTGAAGTTGGAGAGCGAGAAATGAGCCGAAAAACCCTCCGTCCTTAAGGGGTTAAATAAAGACAGGAAGCTGTTTGTTTGGTTGGTTTTTTTGAAAGATAGAAGTGTAGGCTGCCCCAGACACAAAAAAGCATAGAATCGCAATTAAACTATGGAATGTGTATTATTTGGAAATAATTTTGATTGATACAAGTTGGTATCTTTACTTTGAGAACAGTTTGTATTTTTCTTTAAAAATGGGAATACAACTGAAGTGTCCCCATCTATTTTTATGGGCTCATACACACAGGTTTCCAAGTCTAAAAGTAAAAAATAAACATTCCACACAGGTGTCATCTGAGTTATTCCATATTTGCAGTTCAGTTGCTAGGTAACACAATCATGTGACCATCAAGGGTCACATACTGACAAGATACTGACATTTGCCAGCCTCCTGGTTTTTTTGTGGATGAGAAAAAAAAAATTGTACGAATGTAACCCAGACACATGGCTCACAAATCTTAACCCTTAGGCGCTCAGCGTTGTACTAGTACTGCATGGACTCCCGCTATTAGCCGGCATCTGGAGTCACGGGGTGTCAGCAGTAATCTACTGCTGACATCCCCGAGTACCACCCGTGGTTGGAGTGCGGATGTTTAACCCGTTAAATGCAGCGGTCAGCGCGACCGCAGCAATTAAATTGCCTGCCAGGGGTCATTACCCCATGATCGTCATCTTAGGGTGGTGCTGAACGCTTCTATGGCAGCCCTGGGCTTCCTGCAGGCAGTGCCTATAAAATGGCATCTATGACATAGCTAATACCCTGCAATACATAAATATTATTGCTTGTTCATGTCCCATGGTGGAACAAATAAAAAAGTTAAAAAAAAGTTATTCAATAAAAAATAAATTAATAAATCAATAAAAATGGCCATAAGCCCCAAAACATATAAATAGACATATAATGCACAAAAAAGTCTAAATCATAACACAAACCCCCACATATATAGTATCTCGTCTGTAACAACCCGTAGAATAAAGGTAAATAATTATTGAACCCGTACAATGAACGCCGTAAAAGAAAACGTAAAAAAACTGCCAAAAATTAAGGTTTTTACCTAATTAATCCCACAAAAAATGCAATAAAAAGTGATTAAATAAAACATATGTACTCCAGATACGAATGATACTGTTGCAAAGTACAACATGTCCCGCAAAAAAACAAGCCATCAACCAGTTCTGTAGCCAAAAAAAGAAAAAATGTTATGCCTCTTGGAAGACAGCGATGCTAAAATGATAGATTTCTCCCTACATTAGGTTTTTATTTGGCAAATTTAATAAAACATAAGAAAAAATAAAGTATAATAATAAAAATTCAAGTATGGTATCCCTGTAATCATATCAATCCATAGAATAAAGATATACTAGTAGGCTATACGGTGAACACCAAAAAAAAAAAAAAGGGGAAAAAAACAGTACAGAATTGATGCTTTTCTACTCCTGAACTAAAAAAATAACAATAGGGGAAAATAGGGGAAAATAATCCCAAAATGGTAACACTGGAAAAAGCATCTCATCCCACAAAAAAATGCCATCACATGGCTCCAATAACGAAAAAGCTAAAATTTTATAGTATACAGGAGCTAATGAGAAAGCTTAAATCCCACCTTCCCTCTTGCACCTCGGTGTGTGCCCATAAAACAAGTAACGGCCACATGTGGGGGGTCTCTGTACACGGGAGAAATTGCATAAGAAATTTCATTCAAAACAGTATTTATCCTGCGGAGAATTGCTCTGGTAGATGCCTTGTAGCAGTGCAGGAAGCAGGGACACACGCAGGGTTTAAGTCCAAAGTCAAGTGTTTATTCTTCTTTGTCGAAACATAAAATTCAGCCTTGGCTTAGGCACATACAAAATACATAATAAACCCTGCCCGGCTGGGCACTGCCTAAAACAATAACAGCACCTAACTATACATGTACCAGGCCGCCGGGCACCCGCTCTTGGCCAGCAGAATATCAGGACGCACTCAGTTACCTTTGTTGTGTGTACACGGTCCAGCCTTCAGCTCTCCAGGTAGTGCCTCACCTACTGCTTCTGGCCTGCAGTCTAAATCAGGCTCTAACGAGGTCTGTGACCCGCCCCTGTGGGCTATACAGAAGCCCAGGACCGAAGCCCGCATGGAGTAGGAGTCCCACTACCAGCCTACCCCTACTCCATAATAAGTAGGCCCAGTACGGACATTACAAATGTGTCTATGCTAGCTAGGCCAACATAGACCAAACAGACTTCTCCTGCTTACCACATGTCTGCATTAACCCTTGGGTTACTGCAGACAAATCCAGGGCTTTTACCATGTGCTTTTTATCTGTCTGTAGGGCAGATAGCGGTTCTCCCACACGACACCTCTCACTTTCTCACAATCCCCAAAATAGTCAATTCTGAAAATACGGAAAAATGATATTCGGTTTGTAAGCCGTGCGACATCAAAATAAATTATCCAGAAATTTAAAAAATTATGAAAATGTAAAATACACATATGGGAAATGTTATCTTATTGCTCTTTATTGCTTTGATAAGTAACATTGCTTTATATGGTTATAACTTTTGAACAATGTGGGGGTCATTTACTAAGGGCCCGAGTCGCGTTTTCCCGACGTGTTACCCGAATATTTCCGATTTGCGCCGCTTGTACATGAATTGCCCCGGGTTTTTGGCGCACGCGATCGGATTGTGGCGCATCGGGGCCGGCATGCGCGCGACAGAAATCGGGGGGGCGTGGCCGAACGAAAACCCGACGTATTCGGAAAAACCGCCGCATTTAAAAACCGAAAATGTGTCGCTTGGGGAGCGCTCACCTTCACCTTCTATGGGATGGTGCATTCCGGGGCGTTAAGATTATTTTCGGCGCTGCAGCGCCACCTGGTGGACGGCGGAGGAACTACCATCTTAAATCCCAGCCGGACCCGAATCCTGTACAGAGAACGCGCCGCTGGATCGCGAATGGGCCGGGTAAGTAAATGTGCCCCTGTATGTCAGAATACAAAAAATGGGGCTGAGTGTTAAGCTATAAAATGGCTGCGTCCTTAAGGGGTTAAAATACTGAAGACACGCTCACCACAAAAACGAACAAGCAATTCATGGTATGCCGGCAGAAAAAAAAAACATTTGTGTGCAGGTAGCCTAACACACAAAATAAATGCAATTTAAATGACCTGAAAAAAATGAATATTTCATTGAAGCATTATACAGAATTTATCTACATTATAAATATCTAAAAGGTTATGTTAAATATGGACTAATAACACTGCAATTGTTTTCTGTTTTTAAGGTTTTCTTACAATTTAATAAAAGGAATTTGAGGGGAAAGAAGATGTCCTGATGATAACCATATTACATTGTCATTAATAATGTAAATGCTCTTATGATGCACAAACAATCTCTGATTTATTTTCAGATTGCTATTACGTTTTAGTCTAAGATTTTGAAAACACTAGAGAGCGTGGCTTTGTATAGAGATGCATTTACCTTGATGGAATGAATTTGAAAATGCTTTACAACAATGGCCAGGAGAATACTCTGAATTCACTGTGGGCCTCTTCTTTTTCATATCCTACTTTAAAATGGAGCTGTTGTGGATGTTGAACCACACCTAGAGCTTGTGCCCAGAGAGCAAAGCAAATGAATAGGTCAGGCACCTGACATATTTCCATCCAATTTCAAGGGTAGAATGTGTTCATTTTCTGACTAATGGCATGTCATTTTGCTGAAGCCTTTGGTCACGAATTAATCCTGGAATCAAAACAGATTTTCCGGGGAGCAATCTTCCATCAAGTATTGATTTTTTTACACTCATGGAGCCCGTACTCCCTAATTTAACCTGACAATGATTCTGAACAATGGTCTGGAAGCACCTTAGAAACTCACAGAAGAAGTTTCCACAATCATTTTTTTCTCTATAGTAAAACACAAATGTAACCACTATGTACAGAGCGGTCACTGGGGGACATAAATATGTCAACAATACAAAAAAATTGTCTCATTTGTTTGTGTTCTGCATTTGCAATGAAAATGAAAAATGTCATCCATTAAGGAGAAATTCCTGTATAAAACTTTTTAACTTTTAAAAGACAACAATAAACCTACAGTCTGACTTTTTCATATCATTTTTAAGCACCTTTAAGCCAGTATTAGACAGCAGTATTCTGGTCATTATTTTCAATCAGTGTTTAGGAGACAATTAGAAATGGATCTCAAACATAGAAGACTTATCCATGAAAAAGTCCTTTACTCACAATCAAAGAGCTGTTTCACACTAGCAGTGATCAGCTAATGATGACGGACCATGCGGAGACCCCTGCCATTTGTTGACCACAGTGCTGGGGATGGGATTTCTTCCATCTTATTGATAAACAGTAGCACTGACAGCAGGGAAGCAGGAACTACTTGCATCATATATCAATATGATGCAAGGAATCTTATTAACAGCAGTGTAGTCAGCCCATAACAAACGTCTCTCTAAAGTCCATGATAACAAGCTAATCAAATCTAGTGTGAAACAGTCCAAATATCTGTGGTATCTGTTTTTCACAGTGAAAAGTCTTTTAATTATAAACAACTTTAAGAAAAAAACCACACACGTGTTCCCTTAAAAAAGGTTGACCAGGAAAGTGGACCCTGTGGGCCCTCAGATTTACTATACTTTGCGCCAGAAAACTGACACAGGTTATATTTGAAATCTACATGAGCCCCAACTGATATATATTTATATTGTGGTAGAAGTGATGCACTTATGTGATGTATCATAGTTTATACGGTTGAAAAAAGACACTTGTCCATCAAGTCCAACCAAGGAAGGGAAGGGATTCGATGAGGAAGGGATTTAGGGGAAACATATAACATAACCATCAATGTTATTTAGGTGTAAAAGGGCATCTAGACCCTTCTTGAAGCTAGGGGTCTAGCTTGTAATTATTAATTATGTAATTATTAAGATGTCCGCACAAATATTTCTGGTGCATCTGGCAATAATATAATTAAGACCAGCACAAGTCCTAGCTTTAATAGATTTAGCCCTGTGTGTATAATTCATGTTAAGGGTCTCAGCAATATGGAGTACCTCATTTGAAATGGAGACAACCCACAGAGTGGCACAATGACAGAGTGTGGAGGTGGAAGCAACATGGTAGGTCACAGCGTGGCACAATAACAGAGTGTGGAGGTGGCACCAGCAGCAGCAGGAGGCCACAGAGTGGCCCAATGACAGAATGTGGAGGTGGGGGTAGCAGCAGCAGGACGTGGAGGTCGGAGACAGCAGATAAGTGGCATCAGACAGGTGGCAGAATCAGAATAGTTGATGAGACTGGTAGTTAGAATCCAGACTCATTTCTCAATGTTTGGGGAAGGCGTCATGGCTTATCTAATCTGATGCATAAGGCATTGGTGTGTTGAAATCCTGGCCGATTCTCTCCACATTACGGTTGGACAAGTCGGTTCTCCTTGGGCTAACGATGGCCCCCGCTGCACTGAACACCTGCTCTGATTACTGGCCGGGCAGTACAGCTTCTCTACTGCAAACTCCGCAAGTTGCGGCCACAGATCACTGTATCTAAAGGTGCTAAGGGCGTTCGGATCCAGTTATTCAGATACGGAATTGAAAAATTTTAATTTGAAGTTGAAATTTTAAATTTAAATTTACATTAATTTGAATTTTTTAAAAATTCCCTCCTGAAGATAACGGATGCCACATGCATCATTCATTACAAACAATTTCACTGAAAATATTATGTCTTTCCCTTTTTTTTTTCATTGGTTATACTCAGGGTAGAATTGCTAAGATCAATAGAAGATGTCCACTACTGAAGGGGGAAATCTTTTTTTCTAATGATGGATAAACATGAAAGCTGTGTCATTGCTTTCCTGAAAAGTTATAGCCCTGAACTCATCACTCTAGCTCAGGGGTTGTTGCAGGCCTGCATGCCAATGTTCACACCTTGAGATTACGCCCTCCATTTTCATATAGCATCAAACCGTCACAAGGCTGAAACCTTAGTAAAGTGATCCACCCTACAACAGCGATCCTTGGTCCAATTACAGCAAAAAATTTAGAAAATCCAATTTTCACTGGGACAAAAAAAAGTTTTGTCTGATCTACAATGATAAAATATATAGTTTCGACTTGCATACAAATTTGACTTAAGAACAAACCTATGGAACCTATCTTGTACGTAACGCGGGGACTGCCTGTATATGTTTTACCAGCTACACACAATTATATTCATAATTAATAATACATACACCCAGCAATCAATTTATACCTACCAAGCTTCAGCGAAGACGCTTCACAACTAAATTTGGTCCTTCCAGGCTTCCGTATTTGTAGTTCTGTATTCCATAGGGATGCCATTTTGGTAGTTTTTTAGAGGACACACTGATCGAAATGCCAGACAGTGAAAATGGTAACCCAGCTTATTCATTTTATGAATTTTATGTTTATAATCACTTTGCACAGTTTCTATTATCCATGTATTGTTTCTACTTTTACCAACCACCATTACATGTCCCATAATGCAACTGATGAATAATCCGGTACGGAATCGAAATGCGTTATGCCTTTTTTTTATAATCATTTTGCTTTTATGATCATTTTGTACATGTTTTTCTTCTTTGAAAAATTAAAAAACACTAACGGAGTGAACCGCGCCACCATCCTTGGTTAAATGGGGGAATCCAATAGAAACCCATATTGAAGGAATTTACTGGTATCTCCCCTTGTGGCTTTAACAAGAAAATTTGCTGATCCCAGACTCTGGCTCCTGGCAGCTGAGGAAGCATTCTCTAAACTGAAGTCTGCCTTTGCTTCTGCTCCTGTACTGACACGGGCAGATTTAGAGAAACCATTCCAGCTTGAGGTTGACGTCTCCTCGGTAGTTGCCGGGGCTGTTCTTACTCAGAAAGAGCCCAAAGGCCGAATGTTTGCCTGTGGCTTTTTCTCTGCCGCCGAGAGGAATTACTCCATAGGAGATCGGGAACTCCTGGCCATTAAACTTGCCTTGAATGAGTGGCGCTATCTTCTTGAGTGAGCTCATCATCCATTCAGCTTATACTCTGACCACAAGAATCTCCAGTACCTCCAGACTGCTCAGTGTCTCAATCTACGATAAGCTTGATGGTCCCTCTTCTTTTCACGTTTCAATTTTGTGATTCATTTTGGTTCTGCTGAAAAGAACATCAAAGCGGATTCTCTCTCTCGTGCCTCTGATGTTATTGGGGAAGAACCAGCACCTCAGCAAATCATCCCTCGAGAATGGCTGGTTGTGGCCGCTCCAGTGGATCTCCGGAAGCTCCCTCCTGGCAAGACCGACCTGCCCTTCCGAAAAAAGATTTTGACTTGGGGACATTGCTCTTTGTGGCTGGGCACCCTAGGGTGCAGCGCTCTGTAGCTCTCATTTCCGGTTTCTATTGGTGGCCACATCTGTTCAAAGACATACAGGAATTTGTGGGTTCCTGCGCCTCCTGTGCTCGTAATAAGCCATCTCACCTCAAACCTGCTGGTCTTCTGATGCCGTTGCCGATACCCAGCTGCCCGTGGACTCACTTGGCCATGGACTTTATCACAGATCTTCCATCTTCCTCTAGGAATACTGTCATCTGGGTGGTAACTGACCAATTCTCCAAGATGTCCCATTTTGTTCCGCTGCCAGGTCTGCCATCTGCTTCTCGCCTTGCCAGCCTGTTCTTCACCAACATCTGTTAGCTACATAGGATTCTGCGGCACATCTTTTCGGACCGAGGGGTCCAGTTTGTCTCCCGCTTCTGGGGATCTCTATGTAATTAGCTTCAAATTAATTTGGACTTCTTTTCTACGTACCATCCGCAGTCAACTGGACAGGTAGACAGAGTTAACCAAATTCGTAATTTTGTCTCTGCCCGCCAGGATGACTTGTCCATCTGTTGCCATGGGCACAGTTCTCCTATAACTCCCTGGACTCTGACTCTGCTGCGCAGCCCCTTTCTTTATTGTCTATGGACAAATTTCAGGCCCACCTCTTCCTCAGTCTGTTCCCTCAGATGTTCTTGCGGTAGAAGAGTTGGTGCAGGACCTCGTATCTATTTGGGAACAGACTCATTAGTCTCTACTTTGGGTGTCTGTCCACACCAAGACCCAGGCCGATAAGAAGCACAGGTCTCCTACAGTTTTCTCTATGGGTGGCATGGTGTGGCTATCATCCATATACGTCTGGCTGAAAATCCCTAGCTGCAAGCTTGGTCCATGTGTTCTGCGTCCCTTCGAGGTGGTAAAGCGAATAAATCCTGTGACCGATAAACTCCCACTTCTCCCACTGGTTTGCAGCCAGATCTTGTTACAGTGAGCTCAGCAGAGTTTTATGGCAGATAACCTTTCAAAAAGCATCAGAAAAGCGAGTGTACGAGCTTGATGGCGAGTGTGCATTGATCCGAAGTGTGTGCAGTGTCCTAAGTGGGACATACGTTTAAGGGAAGGAGTACTTTTTGGATCCAGCAACAAATAGATAAGTGCATCTACATTTTTATTTCCTGAATTTCATTGTGTGAGTTTTATTGCAACCAAGTATATCTGAAGGTATTTTACTTGCATAATCTGTATATTCTGTGGGGGTATAGGGAGGCATTCACCTTGCTTATCTAGACAGTATAGTTACAGGTGCTGCCTAATTAATAGTGGGGGTGTGGCTATCTAATTAGCAGCCTTTATATACTTCTGTGGTCAGTTTGTTTGGTGGTTTGCAGCCAGAGCTTGTTGCAGTGAGCTCAGCAGATTTTTGTGGCAGATAACAGTAAAGTGAGTGTACGATCTTGGTGGCGAGTGTGCATTGATCCGAAGTGTGTGCAGTGTCCTAAGTGTGACTTAAGTTTAAGGGACTTAAGTTTGAGGGTTCTTCTTTTCGTGCATATTTCTATTGTAATCCCCATTAGAACAATGGACTCGATAAGTGGTATTGCTACACAGTGTACATCCTGTGCCATGTATGCTTTCCTTGATCAGCCGTTCGAAAGGGGAACACTGCTGTGTGGGATGTGTGAAAATTGCTCATCTGGAAGCCCAGATTCTGGATCTAAATGAGCAAGTTTCAAGGCTGCGGGTAATTGACAATATGGAGCGAAGTTTGCTGCTCCTGGAGCACAAACTCTCTGGGGAAGATGGGTGTGGGGAGGGAAGTATGGAGGTGCAGAGTGAGGAAGCAGAGCTAGTTGGGTAACATGTAGAAGGCAGGGTAGAGGGAAGAGTTGTAGAGAGTCTAGTCCTGATCTGGTGCACCCCAATAAGTTTGCCAGGCTGGCGGATGAGCGGGATATCAGCTCTGGGGTAGCAATGCTGCAGTAAGACATGTCCTCTAGCAACCAGGGGGCTGTCTGCTCCAGTAAGAAGGGTAATAGGAGCACAGGCAAGGTCAGACAGGTGCTGTTAGTGGGAGATTCGATTATTAGGGGAACAGACAGGGCAATCTGTCACAAAGACCGTGCATACCGAACAGTGTGTTGTTTGGCGGGTGCTCGGGTTTGGCATGTTGCGGATCGGGTTGACAGATTACTGGGAGGGGCTGGTGAGGAACCAGCGGTCATGGTTCACATTGGCACTAATGACAAAGTAAGAGGTAGGTGGAATGTCCTTAAAAATGATTTCAGGGATTTAGGCCATAAGCTCAGGGCAAGGATCTCAAAGGTAGTTTTCTCCGAAATGCACCACACCAGAAAGGCAGCGGGAGATCAGGAAGGTAAATAAGTGGCTCAAAAGTTGGTGTAGGAAGGAGGGGTTTGGGTTCATGGAGAACTGGGCTGACTTTTCTGTCGGCTACAGGCTCTACAGTAGGGATGGGCTGCACCTCAATGGGGAGGGTGCAGTTGTTTTGGGGGAAGAAATGGCTAGAAGGTTGGAGGAGTGTTTAAACTAGAGACCTGGGGGGAGGGCAACTACACTTGTGCAGGGCAAATAGACAGTGTAGATAGAGAGCTGGGAAGAGTCATAGTCCACGGGGGAGGAATGAGATTGGGGAATAAGAACAAAATGAATAGGGATAGGGAAAGCCATATAAAGTGTATGTACACAAATGCCAGAAGCCTTACAAACAAAATGGAGGAACTCTAACTCTTGATGTTGGAGCAGAAATATGATATAGTGGGTATCAGCGAGAGATGGCTGGACAGTAGCTATGACTGGGCTGTTACTATAGATGGTTATAGTCTTTTTAGAAAGGATCGTATAAATAAAAAAGTGGGAGGGGTTTGTTTTATGTGAATTCTTGCCTCAAGCCTGTCTTGCGAGATGACATCAGTAACGCAAATGCAAATGTGCAGTCCCTAAGGGTGGAGATAAGAGGAGGGAAAAAGAATAATAAAATATTACTTGGGGTTTGTTATAAGGCTCTAAATATAATGGAGGGAGCTGAGGAAATGCTGATAAGTGAAATGGATGCGGCTTCAAAGCATGGTGAAGTACTTATTATGGGGGACTTCAATTACCCAGATATTGACTGGGGGGCAGAAACCTGCAGGTCCTTCAAAGGCAGCAGGTTCTTGTCAACAACAAAAGACAATTACCTGTCGCAACTAGTCCTGGAGCCAACAAGAGGTGGGGCACTGCTGGACCTTATCCTAACCAACAGACCTGATAGGGTATCAAAACTACAGGCTGGGGGGAACCTGGGTTATAGTGATCATAATATCATTGATTTTGTATTGCGCTTTACTAAGAGCGTTAGGGAAGGGGTAACCAACATTCTAAACTTCAGGATGGCAAATTTTCAGCAACCAAGGGAAGAACTTAAAGGCATAGACTGGGATAATGTTCTCAAAGACAAAAGCCCCCCCCCAAAAATGGGACTTTTTCTCATATATTCTGAAAAAGTCCTGTGAGAAACACATACCTTATGGGAAAAAGCAAAAGAGGAACAAGAAAAAGCCAATGTGGCTAACTAGTCTTGTAAGGAAAGCAATAAGCGAGAAAGATAAGGCGTTTAAGGTGCTAAAACATGAAGGTAGCAATGAGGCATTACAGGATTATAGAGAGAAAAATAAATCCTATAAAAAGCAGATAAAGGCCGCAAAAATAGAGACTGAGAGAAATATTGCCAGGGAGAGCAAAAATAATCCCAAATTATTTTTCAAGTATATTAATGATAAGAAACTAAAAATAGAGAGTGTGGGTCCCCTTAGAAATAACATGGGGGTCATGGTGGAAGGAGATGAGGAAAGGGCCAATCTCTCAACTGTCTTTACCCAGGAAAATCCCCTGGTGGAAGACACAATGAGAAATAATGTAAATTCTTTTTGGAATGTCAACAGTTTAACCCAGGAAGAGGTACGGCGCCGCCTCGCAACCACTAAGATAGATAAATCACCGGGGCCAGATGGCATACACCCCCGGGTTCTGCATGAACTATGTACCGTGATAGACAGACCGTTATTTTTAATATTTGAAGATTCACTGAGGACTGGTTATGTTCCACAGGACTGGCGCATAGCAAATGTGGTACCAATATACAAAAAAGGATCAAAAAGCGATCCTGGAAACTACAGACCCGTGAGTCTAACTTCTGGGGTGGGGAAAATATTTGAGGGGTTTGTTAGAGATGCTATCCTGGAGTATCTCACTGTGCACAACCTTATAACCCAGCGTCAGCATGGGTTTATGAGAGATCGGTCCTGTCAGACTAGGCTGATTGGTTTCTACGAGGTGGTAAGTTCAAGACTGGATCTGAGCGACGCTGTGGATGTTGTATATCTGGACTTTTCAAAGGCATTTGACACCGTGCCACATAAAAGGTTGGTATATAAAATGAGACTGCTGAGAATAGGGGAAAATCTGTGTATTTGGGTAAGTAATTGGCTTAGTGATAGAAAACAGAGAGCTGAAAAGGACTTGGTATTGGTGGATGGTAAACTTAATTTCAGTGACCAGAGCCAGCCGGCTGCTGCTAAAGCAAATAAAATTATGGGATGTATCAAGAGAGGAATAGATTCTCATGATAAAGACATGGTTTTGCCCTTATACAAATCCCTGGTCAGACCACACATGGAATATTGTGTACAGTTTTGGGCACCAGTGTATAAAAAGGATATAGTAGAGCTGGAACGGGTGCAGAGGAGAGCAACCAGGATTATCAGTGGAATGGGGGGATTAGGATACACTGACAGATTACAAAATTTGGGATTTTTCAGTTTAGAAAAAAGACGACTGAGGGGAGAGCTCATTACAATGTACAAATACCTGAACGGACAGTACAGGGATCTCTCCAAAGATCTTTTTATACCTAGGCCTGTGACCAGGACAAGGGGGCTTCCTCTGCGCCTAGATGAGAGGCGATTTTACCATCAACATAGACAAAGGTTCTTTACTGTACGAGCAGTGAGACTATGGAACTCTCTGCCGCAGGAGGTTGTTATGGCGGACTCTATGTACATGTTCAAGAGAGGTCTGGATGCCTTTCTGGAGAGAAAAAATATCACGGGTTATGGGGATAAAACATTTATTTAATTCTTAAAGGTTGGACTTGATGGACTTGTGTCTTTTTCCAGCCTTATATACTACTATGATACACTCCTTCCATGTCTCACTCCTGAAGACTGTCATCTTGAACCGCTTCTCTCGGCAGTCTCCTGCTCCTGAGCCTGAGCCTGACTCCACTGATGTCTTTGTGGTAAAGGAGGTTCTGGACATGAAGAGAGATGTTGGGAGCCCGAGGAAAATATTTTGGACCGTGGCCCAAACGCCTTTTCGGCACTCATATCAATGGTGTAAGAGGACAAGTTCCTGGCCACCAAGGTACCGGGCCTTGGTGATGTAAAAACCCAGTAGCTGTTACCAGTAATTTTATTTTACTGAGAAGTTTTTCCTGCTGTAGTTTGGGTCTGGGTTCTTATGGAGCGACCAAAGAGTCTGGGTTGGGAGGTCGCTCCCATACTCCAGCCCAGGTTTTGCCACTTAACAAAAGGCAGCAGGGGCTGCTCAGGTGAGAGGAGCTGTGTATGTGTGGGAAGAAGCTGGTGTCCTCCATGTGCTGTGGGAGGAAAGCTGCCTCAGAGTTCCGGGGAGTGCTATACTGCTGCCCTAGTGAAATCCTTCCATTTGTGTTTGTTATACCTGAAGAAAGGACTGTTTAAGTTCATGTTTTATAACTGAAGAAAACCTGTTTATTTTGCTTGTAGCTTAAAGAGACAATAAATCTCATTTTACTCTTGTGTCTGTGCTGAAACAGTATTTACCAGTGAGCTACAACCCCACAATGGGCATAGACGGCTTCATAATGAACTCCATCCATGCCCTATATTCCTCCCCCACAGCCATGGTTTTCACTAATGGTACTTTATCCAACCCATTCAGGATAACAAAAGGGACAAGGAAGGGGTGCACCCTCTCCCCCTAAATTTTTATACAATCTATTGAACCCCTGGCTAGACTGCTTAGACCAAACCCAGAAATCCAGGGGACACAGATTGGGGACCGCTCCCACCTCATCTCGCTTTATGCAGATGACATACTCCTCACGATGCTAGAACCTGAAAAATCATTGGAGGAATTAATGGACATTATAAAAGGAGACCTTGCCAAATTCTGTGATTATGTCCATTAATGCCTCCAATACACATAAATCCCAAGCCCTCCCGCTACATATCCCACCAGACACTCTTCACTATTTAAAAACCAAATATATCTTAGACTGGTAAACTTCCTCAGTTAAATACCTTGACATAACCCTCACCATGTCACCTGCAAATCTATTCTCCAATAACTACCCGCCCTTACTCGCTGAAATATCTACAGAATGTACAACAATACAAAAAGAGAATTTTCATAGCTTTTAAAATGCTCCTGTTACCCAAAAAGATGTACCTGTTCAGTACTCTCCCCACACCCATTTCGGGTTCCTTCTATAATAACGCACAATCTGTTTTTTCCCGCTTCATGTGGGCATGTAAAAAGCCACGATTAGCCAGACACATATTGGTTAAACACAAAAGCATTGGAGGCTTGGGAGTACCCGATTTAAAAGCCTACTATTTAGCTAACCTATTGGCCCAGGGCTCCTCATGGCTTAACGCTACAATTAAAGCTCCTTGGATGCAAATTGAGTCCCTCATAAAGGCACTCCTCCTAGGGTGGAAGTCCCTCCACTGAACTACACAAAATCAGGTAGCGTGGGTGGGCAGCCCTCCTGCTCTCTACCTTGGCTTTAGCTATCCCCTCAACCTCCTTAACAACATGGACTGAAGCAGGTGTACATAAGTGCGCGCAACTATTTGACGGGGAGAACCTACTCCTGTTCAGAAAATTTAAAGACCAGTATGCCTTGTCTGATAATGACTTCCTCAGATATGCCCAAGTTACACACTACATCAAGGACAAATTGACAACGAAACCCTCCTATAACAAGGACATCTTTAATCTAATGTAAACCCTTTTATACCAAAATTACACAGTGTATGTCCTTCCGATACTTTCACCCTTTGCGATTGTGGGAGCAAGAGCTAGATACTTCTATTTCCCCTCAGAGCTCGAGCTCATCTATGACCATAATTTCTAAAGCAATTAAAAGTTCTGCTCACGCAGAACTTACCACACAACTAATGCTGCAAAGGTACTATAACCAATCCGACTAAGCCAGATGTACTCGAGCACATCACACCTGTGTTGGAGGGGATGCGGAGGAAGGGACTCACTGTCCCATATATTTGGGGATGCCCCCTATTACCCACCTACTGGGCATAGGTATTTTTCCTTCTACAACAAGTATTCTCTAGATGCATTCCTTCCTCCCCGCTATTAGCTTTATTACTCATAGTGACTCCCCAACTCCCATTGCACCAAAAGAAATTGCTGCTGAAAATCTTGACTGTTGCCAAGACCCTCATCGCAAGAAAATGGAAATCCCATCTGATTCCAACTAGGACAGAATTAATAACTGAACTGAACACTGTATTTACATATGAAATCGCTTTGTCCCATGGCTTTTTGAAATCCTATGAACCTGAGCACATTTGGCATTCGTGGTCTTCCTCCTCCTTTGTCTCACTTGGGACCTGGCCCATTAATGTCTCTGGCTCCTAAAGGCCTCTACTCATGATTTAACACCAAGATCCCAGCACTATTTGTAGAGATGGAATATTCTGTTCTTTTTTCTATTTTTAGTTCTATAAGTTGTTTTATTTTTGGTAACAGCTTTGGCTCAAACTGTTAGATATACCATACATATAGCGTGCTACAGCTCCTGGTCTTAGAATGTCCGATATGCATTGACCCTGACTAAGTCCTGCTATGCTTCAACCAACTTAGTTCACCTGCATGGGAACTACATATTGGATGATGTGATCTATAAAGTGTTTGCCCATTCCTACGAATGTGATATGTTATAATGTATGCCTTGAACTTGTTAAAATATTTTGAACGCAAATTAGAACAAAAGGTTGTACATCACTAAAAACTGCTAAACTGCTAAAAAATTACCACTCACACAACTCCATACACAAAAGAATAAAAAACTTATGTGTGTTCGAATATGGCAATACATAACACCCCTCCCCCCCCCCCCCGAAGATTTACATTTTATTTAAGTATTTAATTTCAAAATTTTCTCGAAAGGACCAATAGATTCAGACCTGAATGTGCTTCTCATTGTGGATTCAGCACAATGCATGTATTTAAATGTAAAAACAAATATTGAATATTATTATTGAGCAAAGAGTATTTTATTATAGAGTAAAGTAAGTTTGGGATTCTTCTTTTTACAATGTATTGGATATGATTGTGATTTTTTTCTTTATCTGTATGAGAATGTTTCAAGTTTCTGTATTTTATGTGCATGGTACTAAACTATAGAAACCACTCAAACAAAAGCAATGTTTACTGGATGCTTACTGGGTTTAGTAATAAATCCTTCAAGTCTGTTGAACTAAGAGAAGTTGGAAAAATATTCTTTTGCTTCAGTTTTTTCATGTAGGCATAAAGATCTCCAGAGGGCATTAACTGCAGACAATGCTGTATGTTACTGTCCTCCAGATCTCAATCTTGATTGGTCAGATGCCTTTCACCATGGTATAATGTAGATTTACTACCTCAATGTACTGCATTCGAGCAGACTGTGCTGTCTTAAGCATTTTAGATAAATATTTCCCCATACACTCTGAGTTAGGTTAACTATTGGCAACACAGATAACAGCTTTAAGCTTACTGTTACATTTTCTATCCAAAATGCCTAAATGGCCAGTTACAAAACTAAATTGGCCTCTGGAGAGAGGGAAAACACTAGACTTATTTATCAACCCACATGTCACTTTAAGAGCTTTTGGCACTTTACCAGGCTCTATGAATTTGTCTTTCACTTCAAACACAATGGGGCACATTTACTTACCCGGCCCATTCGCGATCCAGCGGCGCGTTCTCTGCACAGGATTCGGGTCCGGCTGGGATTTAAGATGGTAGTTCCTCCTCCGTCCACCAGGTGGCGCTGCAGCGCCGAAAATAATCTTAACGCCCCGGAATGCACCATCCCATAGAAGGTGAAGGTGAGCGCTCCCCAAGCGACACATTTTCGGCATTTAAATGCGGCGGTTTTTCCGAATACGTCGGGTTTTCGTTCGGCCACGCCCCCCCGATTTCTGTCGCGCGCATGCCGGCCCCGATGCGCCACAATCCGATCGCGTGCGCCAAAAACCCGGGGCAATTCATGTTCAAGCGGCGCAAATCGGAAATATTCGGGTAACACGTCGGGAAAACGCGAATCGGGCCCTTAGTAAATGACCCCCAATGAGACATATACTAGACTGAAATGTACTGTAAATTTGTTTCTTACATCTTCTAATACAAATAAGTTCACATCAACAAGTCAGCCTCTAAAATGTACTTAAATAATGTTAATAAAGAATATTCATTTAGTACAAAAGGGCCAATTCAATTTATTCATGTTGTCTCATTGAAAGACACACCCCAGCTGTGCCCTGCTCAAGATTACCAAATTGCAAGTGCCGATGGCTAACCAAAACTAGACCGCCTAGGCAGCTGGACCAACAGTGATATCCTAGCCTGAGCAATAGCCAAATCCTGCTTGGTTTGCTGTGGCCTCTTGCAACATCGGAGGCGCTCCACTCCTTGTTATAACGGTGCTCCCAAAGCAGTACTAGAATATCCTCTCCCTTTACTACAGGCTAGGAAAGTAAGAGCCATAGTCAGTATAGGTGTGATAATTGCATGTATTTACTGTAATCAAAGAGTTTTCCACAGCACAACACTAATGTGCTTTGGAAGACTATTTTATTATAGTAAATACATGCAAGTATCACACCTATACTGACTATGCATGCAGTTCTGTTAAAATGCATCACTGGATGTCTCTACAAAAAGAGAAAGTGACTAAAAGGCAAAATTTAGCAAAGCCCATATAACTGTTAAAGGAACAGACCAGCAGACATTATTTAATTATGCTGTTTGGGAATGAACAACAAGATGGAAAAGGACAGGAAATACAGATAGTGAGCCCTATAGCTGTCTATACCTACTTAAATATGCTACACTAGATGGTAGGTGACAACTAGACAACATTCTGATTCCTGTGCAAAAGTGTAAATGTAATGACAAAAACAGGGCAAGCAAAAACAGATTAATTGTTGTACAAATGCAGATCAAATGCAAGAGGACAATGCAGTACAGAATCAGCAGAGAAATGGATGGTCAGAAGACAAGTACAGGTAAGAAGATGAAAAAAAAAAATAATGAAGTCCAAAAATGTTAGAAAGCTACAATGAAGACTTATAGGAAGCCCTGGGAAGTGGGCAGAAAATACTTTTAAGAAATATCAGATTCCAGGTCTGGAGAGTGATTGAATCAGTCTCCTGACATCCAGACAAACTAGACTAGCAGGGAAGTAATTTGAGTGGAAGAGGCATATGTCCACCACAGCTAGCTTAACTGGCTACATTCCAGAAGAATGTCAACTGTAGGCACATGGGTGTGGTGTAAATCAGTTAAGAGACCTAGGATTGAAATAAGACAGTGTTAAGACTAGTGCAGGACAGAATGCAAACTGTGTACATATTCACAGTCAACGGAACAACTTCTGCCATAGTTTACAGGCAGAGGAATGCGCTGAGCCAGATTGGGCTCAGATGTCACACATTAGACTTTTATTTCAGTTAGGAGCACTTTTGTTTGCCTAGAGATCCTCTCACCCTAAGCAGAACAGAACTCTTTCCTGGCCACTTCTACACAAACAAGCGGTTGTTGGTGCACGGGCACTGGCACTGTGCACGGGCACTGTGAATGCAAGTGTTTCTCTCTTCAGCTGTTGCATGCGTTAAACACGACGTGTGACCGCACCCTCAGGGTGCAGTCACACGTTGCAGTTAAAACTGCATCGCAATTAGTTTTGAGGAGGTTTTAGTTGCAGTTTTGTCAATTTCACAGGTGAAAGACATGAACTGAACGGGTGAATTTGATTTGGAAGGAGAAAGCTGTTCCACAAATGTCATTCACCTGTTGATTTCATGTCTTTCACTTGTTAAAATAAGTAATACCACCTAAAACCACCCCATAACTAATAATGATGCAGTTTTAACTGCAACGTGTGACCTCACCCTCAGAATATACTCCTGAGCTGCATCAAAACTTAATTGGACACACATGCGCTGCTGCAGAACCTTATTGGAGACACATGAGCTGCTGCAGCACCTCTTAAGATACACCTGAGCTGGTATAGAACCCCACTAGAGTCATCTGAGCTGGTGCCAAACCCCATAGGAAACACTAGAGATGCTGAAGATACTCATGACACGCCTGAGCAGCTGCAACACTTCATAAGACAAAACTAAACTGCTGCAAAAACCTCATAAGACACACCTGAGCTGCTGCAAAACCACATTAGACTCACCTGAGCTGCTGCAGAAACTCATAAGAAACACTGGAGCTGCTGCAGAACCTCATAAGAAACACTGGTGCTTCTACCGTACCTCATAAAACACACTTGAGCTGCTGCAAAACCTCATAAGAAACACTGGAGCTGCTGCAGAACCTCATAAGAAACACTGGAGCTGCTGCAGTACCTCATAAAACACACTCAAGCTGCTGCAGAACCTCACAAAACACACCTGAACTGCTTCAGAGCCTCATAAGACACACTTTAGCTTATGCCACTGCGACATCCCAGCCACTGCCCACACTCTCCTATCATTAGACACACATGAGCTGCTGCAGAACATCACAGGACCTAATCTGAAGATATTTATGAGCCGCTCAAGACCACATCTTAGCTGCTGCAGAACATCACAATACACATCTCTAAAGAACCTTATCAGTACACACCACATCAACAATTGTAACCCCTTGCTTAACTGCACCTTTGACCATTCAGTCACTTGCTATGGCTTATTTACCGTTGCCTATGGTTGGTTGACACCGCTTACTTTTGATGGCCCTGCCTATATAAAAATTGGACTTGCTGTTTATTATGGAGCCATTCTTAGATTTTTTTTCAGGGCCACTTTCGATTCCCAGTCCCCCCCTGATGACTACATTATCAGCACATTAATTGCATTATTTAGAAATAAGTGCGCATAATGAAGAAATGTTAATAAATGTTGAAATAGAATGAAAATAATTTAGCTGTACAATGAAGTCAAGCGGATGCTACACGGTAGGGCATGAGGATATGTGTGAACAATTTGTAGTAAAAACACGAGGTTGTATACAGAAGGTCCAAAATTCTGTTTGGTACGCTGGGTGTTAGAATAGCAAATATTTAGAGATAGAAAAGTAAAACAGCCCCAATTACAGTAGAAAAGTAACATGTAAAATAAATGGTCTGACCATTTAGAGGGACATATTTAAATAAATTAATTTAATTTCTTTTATTTTTACTTTAACTCTAACATGAATAAATGAAATTAAAAATACATTTAAAAAAATTAGTTTGTACAACAAGTCAAATATTATAAAAACTATTAAAATGGGTGTTTTTGTACAACACTCTATCAGATCCAGAAAAATAGGTGAAATGTATACAAGTGGTGTCACTGGTGTGAGGTACTAGTGATTAATCAATAAATAGTGACTAAATCTAGATCCCCTGATACATTTTATACTTACCTGGTGTTCATTTTTTTTTTAAGAATTTTCTCTTTTTTCTCTACTTTTTTTTTACCTTTTTAGGCACATTTGATGTTTGCGCTAAAATTTGTGAGTTTCCAAAAAAAAATTGAGTGTTGTGGCTGATATATCTTCAAAAAACAGATATTACCGTATAAAAAAAGTCCAAATTTTGGCACAAATTAAAAAGTTGCAAATAAACTCCAGTCCTAACCAGGTGTAGAAGAGTTTGAGGCTACCGATGATTCTCTCTTACCATGTATAGTCATATACTCAGAATACTCAAGAACTTCTCTGGAGTTTCTTCAAAAAATGACACCATTCAGACCCTGCAACATGAGTTGGGAGACAGTATTTTAATCTCACTGCGTGATGAATTGTAAGTCGTATGCTTGCATGAGGCGATATTTGAAGCATCATTTTAGGGGGGAGCAGGACCCCAAAAAGGCTTATACAGTTCGTAGCTTATCATCTTAAACATTATTATATAATAGCCAACTAGAGTAATACTTCTTTAAATCCAGGGTCCCGGTTATTCTACGCAATTATAAAACATAACCCTCTAACCAGACTGAACCCTTCGCATCCTCTTTAGGGTGGCAGCTCCGATCCTCTAAATGCAGCCTTACAATTCTGTCACCTGCAGCCTTGGAATATAGATATATTTTTTAATAGATGGACAGTAATTTGTTACTGGGCAAGTTCATTTACTTACATACTTTTCTAACACATGGTTTTGTTGCCCTCTTCAACAGATATGATTTTCATGATATACTTGGATGTGAAGTCATTCAATACTAATGAAATATTGCATTGATTTTTCTTTTAGAAATATCATAGGGTCAAAAACTTTGTGGTAGGAATCACGCTTCTCAAATTTCATTTAATTTACCAATCACTTGGGCATCATGTAAAGTGCTTTTGTCAGAATGAGGTAATTCTTTTATCCTAGATATACACAATTACACAGCAATTAAGTGAAGTACATTGTCTATTGTTGTGTCCAGGAGCTAGATATTAATTTTAAAAGGATTGACATCAAGTTTTTATATCTATGGATCTTTCTTTTCTTAAATGCTAGTTCTTGTGTTGTTGTTTTTAGAAGAGCATGTGCTATTTTATTTTCTGATTATATTTATCTTATCTACATTATATTATCTACATAAAACTGTAAGTGGAGTTGTATATCAGATTATGTACAAAAGGTGGGCCATAAATGCGTCAATAAAGTAACTGTCATGGGTTGAACATGTGCACATGTTCTGTGTATTTGGAGAGTGGGTCTCCCGTGAAAAACAGGCAAGTAGTGTAACATAAAAGTCAATGGGGGTTATATATCATTAGGCCGGCTCTTTGGGACAGTTCTAAGATTGCCATTGGTGCTTCGCTGACCTTACAGCACTGCTGGCTTTATGTGGCACTTTTTGTCAAAAAGTCATTGGGGCACATTTACTAAGGGTCCGCAGCCGCGAATCTGTCAGGTTTTTCCCGAATATTTCCGCTTTGCGCTGTATTTCACGGGATTGTGGCGCACGCGATCGATTTTTGGCGCAATCGCGCCGACTTTCGCGCGACAGAAATCGGGGGGCGTGGCCACCGGACAACCCGAAGGATTCGGAAAAAACGCGGAATTTAAAAAGCCATTTGTGTCGCAAGATCAAGCGCTCACATACACCAGAAAAAAGCAGGTGAACTTCGGCGGACCTCGGCGCAGCAGCAAAACATGGTGAATATCGGTGCACGGACCTTAGTGAATCCCGGCAGAACCTGAATCAGCGTCGGAGAACCCGCCGCTGGATCGCGACTGGACCGGGTAAGTAAATGTGCCCCATTGACTCAATTGAGAGGCATGACAGGGCTCCTCTTAGCTCTGTGTGGCACCCTCTGCATGATGCAGGTAGTGTATGTCAATTAGCAGGTACTGGCTGGAAGAAGTTTCAGAGGCGGAATGTGGGAGTGCTATGTGGTTTTATTTTCGGGTGCACTGTTTGTATTTATTACATTTGGGGGCACTGCTTATATATACATACACACACATACATATTAAAGGAAACCTACCACTTGTAGTGGCAGGTTTCCGATGGCAATACCGAGCACCAGCTCAGGGTGAGCTGGTGCCGGAGCTTATTTTAGTTAGTGTTTTAAACCGCGGTATCGCGGTTTAAAACACTTTTTAAACTTTATAGCCGGCGCAGGCAGGTACTCGCTCGGCGCTTACCGTGCGCGCGGCTACATAGGAAGTGAATGCGAGCCGCGTGCACGGTAAGCGCCGAGCGCGTACCTGCCTGCGCCGGCTATAACGTTTAAAAAGTGTTTTAAACCGCGATACCGCGGTTTAAAACACTAACTAAAATAAGCTCCGGCACCAGCTCACCCTGAGCTGGTGCCCGGTATTTCCATCTGAAACCTGCCACTACAAGTGGTAGGTTTCCTTTAACTATAAATTCTGTTGATTCTTTCTTTCTGTAGCACAGGGTGTATGCAGACTCATATAACTGTGGACTGTCCTTGTTAGGACAGGAGTCTTGGGGATTGCAGAGCCTCAGGAACATGATAGGGACTTGGTAGGTCCTTTCTACGACACTACTGTGGATCACTGATGGTACTCTTATCACTGGTGAGATTACCTGGACTCCGTTAGAGGAACTACACATCCCAGAATACAACTAAACTGGTGAGATTGTTCCATTTGTACTTCTAATTCAACTGTGTGTCACCACACCTGTAACTTGAATTACTCCTATGCTATATTATTAGAAACCTTTTCTTAATGCAAGAGGACTAACAATTATTCATTGACCGTGGTGATTTAATGCGACCTGTATGTGGTTTTTACGATATTCGTGTACTGATAGGTGCTGGTTTTATGAGTTTTTGAATTAAAAACTATGTTATAATACATAATTTCCCTTCACCATTGCTGATTTGCTTTGGCTAATATATGAGGACAAATGCTAAGTTTATCAATTTTTTTTATCCTGATGTCTTAATTGTTTACCACCTCAGCCTCTGAGCATAAGGATGGAAGTCTTTAGTCCACATAGATGAAGTCTGAGGTGGGGACTACAGCAGTGAAAGCGGTATGAGACCACTTGACATAAGACAGGTAGTGACTGTGTATGAAACTGTTTGAGATATGCAGAGTATGAGACCATTTGAGATTTGAGAAGCAAAGACTGTATATGAGACCGTTTGAGATTAGACATTCATTGACTGTAGTAGGAGAAAGTCTGGCATTAGACAGGTAGTGTCACAGTCTATGGGGAATAGTCCCTTAGGACTAAGTGAGTGGACTCCCTGGACCACCGCGGGAGATAACAACCTTAGCCGCACCCGGGAGCGGAGTCTAAGTGAACTCCTGGTCTTCGCCAGAGCCCGCCGCAAAGCGGGATGGACTTGCTGCGGCGGGGAGTCACCAGGTCGCTCCACGGGTGCGACTAGGCCCACGGTGGCAGCCAAGGTAGGGACAAGGGGACAACGGATGGCAGGCAGGACCACGGGAAGGCAGGCAGGCAGGACCACGGGAAGGCAGGCAGGCAGGACCACGGGAAGGCAGGCAGGCAGGACCACGGGAAGGCAGGCAGGCAGGACCACGGGAAGGCAGGCAGGCAGGACCACGGGAAGGCAGGACCACGGGAAGGCAGGACCACGGGAAGGCAGGACCACGGGAAGGCAGGACCACGGGAAGGCAGGCAGGCAGGACCACGGGAAGACGGCTGGCAGGACCTCTGAAGGACGGCTGGCAGGACCTCTGAAGGACGGCTGGCAGGACCGCCACAGGATTGCAGGACCGCCACAGGATTGCAGGACCGTCACAGGATTGCAGGACCGCCACAGGATTGCAGGACCGCCACAGGATTACAGGACCGCCACAGGATTGCAGGACCGCCACAGGATTGCAGGACCGCCACAGGATTGCAGGACCGCCACAGGAATAACACAGGAAACCAGGAACACGGAAACACCACGGAACACGGAAATCACAGAGGCATCTGGAAACACTCGGGAACACAGAGGGCTTTCTCTTCAGTAATAGGACATGAAGATCCGGCAGGGGATGCTGGGAGTCGCCAGGCTATATAGCCGAGCCAGGAATGCCAGAGCCAATAAGGAGGACGCTGGCCCTTTAAGGCTGGGAGAAGTCCGCGCGCGCCCCCTCTAGTGGCAGGAGCACGCGACTGCATGGAAGGAGCATGCGGCCTACAAGCTGGGAGCAAGAGTGCAGGCCGGAGCCAGGAGAGGTAAGTGAGAGCTGGGGGAGCGGGGACCGCGGCAGCAGGCACGGGTACACCCTCAATCCATAACGAGGATTGCGGGTGTAACCGTGACAGTACCCCCCCCCCATAGGGCCCCTCTTCTCTTCTTCTTCAGCCCGCTGTTTTTCTTTCTTCGCCTCCTCCAATTCTTCTTGGTGATGAGACACCTTAGGAGCAGAGAAGGCACCGGGAAGACTTGGGAAGCCGCAGGCTGGGTCGGCTCTAGGCACACCGAAGCAGCCTCAGGGGAGGCCAGAGCAGCCGTGGCAAGCTGTGGAGTCTGGAGCGCTACTGGAGCAGCACTGGCAAGCGGCGTAGTCTCTGGAGCAGCCGTGGTAAGCTGCGGAGTCTGGGGCACCACTGGAGCAGCTGCAGGAAGCTGCGGAGCCATGGGAGCAGCTGCGGGGAGCTGCGGAAGCTGGAGAGTCTCTTGAGCAGCTGCGGGGAGCTGCGGAGGCTGGAGAGTCTCTTGAGCAGCTGCGGGGAGCTGCGGAAGCTGGAGAGTCTCTTGAGCAGCTGCGGGGAGCTGCGGAGGCTGGAGAGTCTCTTGAGCAGCTGCGGGGAGCTGCGGAGGCTGGAGAGTCTCTTGAGCAGCTGCGGGGAGCTGCGGAGGCTTGAGAGTCTCTGGAGCAGCTGTGGGGAGCTGCGGAGGCTGGAGAGTCTCTGGAGCAGCTGCGGGGAGCTGCGGAGCCGCTGGAGCAGCTGCGGGGAGCTGCGGAGCCGCTGGAGCAGCTGCGGGGAGCTGCGGGGAGCTGCGGAGCCGCTGGAGCAGCTGCGGGGAGCTGCGGAGCCGCTGGAGCAGCTGCGGGGAGCTGCGGAGCCGCTGGAGCAGCTCTGGGAAGCTGCGGAGGCTTGGGCGCCGCTGGAGCAGCTGCGGGGAGCTGCGGAGGCTTGGGCGCCGCTGTAGTGGCTGTGGGAAGCTGCGGAGGCTTGGGCGCCGCTGGAGCAGCTCTGGGGAGCTGCGGAGGCTTGGGCGCCGCTGGAGCAGCTCTGGGAGGCAGTGGAGACACCGGGACCAAGCTGGACAGGCGAGATAGCCGGACTTGAGGTGGTTCAAACCTGGACCGGATTTTAGCCAGGAACTTGGTATGGGAGACCATGTCCGGGTCACCACTATCCAATAGGGGGGTAGCCCAGGCCAGGGCCTCTCCAGAGAGCAGACAGTAGATGAACGCCACCTTAGAGCGTTTGGTGGGGTACTGGGAAGATAACAGTTCAAGGTGCTGCGAGCACTGGGAAATAAATCTCTGGCACAATTTGGGGTTGCCATCGAATTTGTCCGGTAAAAAATTTTCGGGTCCAGTCTCTACTGCCAAAAAACATTGCGGGGTGACTGGAGCAACGGGAGGAGTCAAGGGAGCCTGCTGCTGGGAGGCAATCATCCGAAGAGTGACAGCAAGTTTGTCCAAGAGTTCCTTTTGGACAGCAATCTCTTGGGACTGCCGGGCGATGGTGCTAGGGAGGTCACCCAGTAGCAGGTAAGGATCCTTGACACAGTCCATGGCTTTTGCAGGATACAAGACCTTGGCGGAGTCCATGGCCGGATCTTACTGTCACAGTCTATGGGGAATAGTCCCTTAGGACTAAGTGAGTGGACTCCCTGGACCACCGCGGGAGATAACAACCTTAGCCGCACCCGGGAGCGGAGTCTAAGTGAACTCCTGGTCTTCGCCAGAGCCCGCCGCAAAGCGGGATGGACTTGCTGCGGCGGGGAGTCACCAGGTCGCTCCACGGGTGCGACTAGGCCCACGGTGGCAGCCAAGGTAGGGACAAGGGGACAATGGATGGCAGGCAGGACCACGGGAAGGCAGGCAGGCAGGACCACGGGAAGGCAGGCAGGACCACGGGAAGGCAGGCAGGACCACGGGAAGGCAGGCAGGCAGGACCACGGGAAGGCAGGCAGGCAGGACCACGGGAAGGCAGGACCACGGGAAGGCAGGACCACGGGAAGGCAGGCAGGCAGGACCACGGGAAGACGGCTGGCAGGACCTCTGAAGGACGGCTGACAGGACCTCTGAAGGTCGGCTGGCAGGACCTCTGAAGGACGGCTGGCAGGACCTCTGAAGGATGGCTGGCAGGACCTCTGAAGGACGGCTGGCAGGACCGCCACAGGATTGCAGGACCGCCACAGGATTGCAGGACCGTCACAGGATTGCAGGACCGCCACAGGATTGCAGGACCGCCACAGGATTGCAGGACCGCCACAGGAATAACACAGGAAACCAGGAACACGGAAACACCACGGAACACGGAAATCACAGAGGCGTCTGGAAACACTCGGGAACACAGAGGGCTTTCTCTTCAGTAATAGGACATGAAGATCCGGCAGGGGATGCTGGGAGTCGCCAGGCTATATAGCCGAGCCAGGAATGCCAGAGCCAATAAGGAGGACGCTGGCCCTTTAAGGCTGGGAGAAGTCCGCGCGCGCCCCCTCTAGTGGCAGGAGCACGCGACTGCATGGAAGGAGCATGCGGCCTACAAGCTGGGAGCAAGAGTGCAGGCCGGAGCCAGGAGAGGTAAGTGAGAGCTGGGGGAGCGGGGACCGCGGCAGCAGGCACGGGTACACCCTCAATCCATACCGAGGATTGCGGGTGTAACCGTGACAGGTAGTATGATGATAGTGAAAGTTCAGCTCACCTTCCAGCCATGTGAATATCCTGGTATGGCACGGATCACCCCTCTGCTCGGGCCGCTTACACCAGTGAAAAAATTCCGAGATCCAGCCTTGTCAGGAATCACCTGCAATCTTTATTTAGGCATATATTAAAATTCCACAGCGAGTAGTCTTGGCCAAGGCATTTCAAACGGACTGGCTGTTCTTAATCATCAACCGTTTGAAATGCGTTGGCCAAGACTACTCGCTGTGGAATTTTAATATATGCCTAAATAAAGATTGCAGGTGATTCCTGACAAGGCTGGATCTCGGAATTTTTTCACTGATTAGACAGGTAGTGACTGACAGTTTAACATCAGACATACAGTGACTGCATTATCTAACCATTTGACCATTTGCCTGCTTGCCCAATTCTTCTTATTTTACTGTAGAATAAACATATATAATATGTATGCCCCCACAAACATATGCAGACATACACTATATATGCATTGCACATATATATAAACACAACACATAAGGCAGATACATACATCATTACTGTATAAATTAGTCGCAGCTCTGATCACATCAACACATCAGATGTCTTTACATCTGTGCAACAGATCTTGAAATTGTATCCCTAAAAATACCACAATTAGTATGTCCCCTGGATTAAAACTATAAACTAATTTATATATGTTACCCACTAATTTTTATAGAGCAACAACATCTCTCTATTAATTTATGGATAACACCACCAACACCTCTCTAATGTATATACAGCACCAGCAAAAATATTAATATGTAGCAAAGCAGTAATATGTAACACTACAACCTGTCATTAAAGTAGGAGAGCAGCACCTCCTCACCAATCCAGTAAGTAGCCCCCTCCGTTATTATTCAACATAGCATCTGGGGGCGCTTGAGCGTATACAAAAGTGGAAAATCTGAATAAGACTAGTGAAAATAATTCATATATAGATATTTAAAATACATTTCATACCGACATTATAATATATTCCATGTGTAATCCATATTAACATACTTATAATGAACATAGCATAACAAGCATTCAGCCCCCCCTTCTGTAATGCTCATATTTAACTCACATGCAGTCCATTTTCTTTTGATCCTCCTGGAGATGGTTCCTCCTAGAGATTAGTAAAGGCACGCACCTATATAAGACCTCAGAGCTCACAGTGCATGTTAGCACACAGGAGAATTATGAGGTCTAATAAACTGCCCAAGGAGCTAAGAGACAGAATTGCGGCAAGACACAAATCTGACTAAGGTTACAGCTGCCCAGCAGCCAATCAATCAGGTTTATCACGTTACTCCGAACCCACCCCCAAACTTCTGACTGATGTTCATGTTTTGTTCCATAAATGCGAACCTACCAAATTCAGAACAGACCTGAACTTTGCGGTTTTGGTTTGCTCATGTCTACTTATAACTCTTATTTCTTATACTGATGAGCATAATGAAGCACCAAAGGTATGCCTAAGCCTATTCGAGCTGCCTACGGTATCCAAATGCAACCCTTTATCCTAAATATTAGATTCGCTGGAGCAGAGATGACGTCACAGCTCATCTCTGATAAGGTTTCTGCACCCTGTGAAAGTGAAATGTTATTGTCTAGCACTTGAAGAATAGCACTTCCCCTAATGCCTGAAGGAGCATGGGTGGTTGAAGTTTAACCCCTTAAGGACCAGGCCCTTTTTCATTTTTTGCGTTTTTATTTTTCACTCCCCACCTTCAAAAATCTATAACTTTTTTATTTTTCCATGTACAGAGCTGTGTGATGTCTTATTTTCTGCGTAACAAATTGCACTTCGTAGTGATTGTATTAAATATTCCATGTCGTGTACTGGGAAGCGGGAAAAAAATTCTAAATGCAGTGAAACTGATGAAAAAACACATTTGCGCCATTTCTTGTGGACTTGGTTTTTACAGCTTTCACTGTGCGCCCCAAATGACAGATCTACTTCATTCATTGGGTCAATACAATTTGTATAGGTTTTATAATGTTTTCATAAATTTACAAAAATTAAAACCTCCTGTACAGAAAAAAAATTCTTAATTTTACAGTGTTCTTGCACTAATAACTTTTTCATACTTTAGTGTACAGAGATGTGGGTGGTGTCATTTTTTGCGACTCCTGATTACGTTTTCAACGCTTTTATTTTTAGGACTGTGTGACCTTTTGATCACTTTTTATTGAATTTTTTCTATTTTTCAAAATGGCTAAAAAATGCAATTTGCGACTTCGGGCGCTATTTTCCGCTACAGGGTAAAACGCAGTGAAAAACGGTTATTATATTTTGATAGATCGGGCATTTTCGGACGCGGTGATAACTAATGTGTTTAGGAATTTTACTGTTTATTTATATTTATATCAGTTCTAGGGAAAGGGGGGTGATTTGAATTTTTATGTTTTTTTAATATAATTTTTTTTTTTTTTACTTTTTTTTATATTTTTTTTTTACTATTTTTCAGACTCCCTAGGGTACTTTAACCCTAGGTTGTCTGATTGATCCTACCATACACTGCCATACTACAGTATGGCAGTATATGGGGATTTTGCATACCATCTATTACAATGTGCAGATCGCACATTGTAATAGATAGCCTCGATCATGACAGCCTCGGATCTTTGTGTGATCCGAGGCTGTCATAACAACGGATCGCCGCTCCCCTGTGACGTCACAGGGAGCGACAATCGGAGCCAAGATGGCGGCGCCCACGCGGCGCCGGCTCTTTAATGCCGCCGGCAGCTTTGCCGGCGGCGATCAAAGGGTTAACACCCGGCGATCAAAGGGTTAACTGCCCAAGGAGCTAAGAGACAGAATTGCGGCAAGACACAAATCTGACTAAGGTTACAGCTGCCCAGCAGCCAATCAATCAGGTTTATCACGTTACTCCGAACCCACCCCCAAACTTCTGACTGATGTTCATGTTTTGTTCCATAAATGCGAACCTACCAAATTCAGAACAGACCTGAACTTTGCGGTTTTGGTTTGCTCATGTCTACTTATAACTCTTATTTCTTATACTGATGAGCATAATGAAGCACCAAAGGTATGCCTAAGCCTATTCAAGCTGCCTACGGTATCCAAATGCAACCCTTTATCCTAAATATTAGATTCGCTGGAGCAGAGATGACGTCACAGCTCATCTCTGATAAGGTTTCTGCACCCTGTGAAAGTGAAATGTTATTGTCTTGCACTTGAAGAATAGCACTTCCCCTAATGCCTGAAGGAGCATGGGTGGTTGAAGTTTAACCCCTTAAGGACCAGGCCCTTTTTCATTTTTTGCGTTTTTATTTTTCACTCCCCACCTTCAAAAATCTATAACTTTTTTATTTTTCCATATACAGAGCTGTGTGATGTCTTATTTTCTGCGTAACAAATTGCACTTCGTAGTGATTGTATTAAATATTCCATGTCGTGTACTGGGAAGCGGGAAAAAAATTCTAAATGCAGTGAAACTGATGAAAAAACACATTTGCGCCATTTCTTGTGGACTTGGTTTTTACAGCTTTCACTGTGCGCCCCAAATGACAGATCTACTTCATTCATTGGGTCAATACAATTTGTATAGGTTTTATAATGTTTTCATAAATTTACAAAAATTAAAACCTCCTGTACAGAAAAAAAATTCTTAATTTTACAGTGTTCTTGCACTAATAACTTTTTCATACTTTAGTGTACAGAGATGTGGGTGGTGTCATTTTTTGCGACTCCTGATTACGTTTTCAACGCTTTTATTTTTAGGACTGTGTGACCTTTTGATCACTTTTTATTGAATTTTTTCTATTTTTCAAAATGGCTAAAAAATGCAATTTGCGACTTCGGGCACTATTTTCCGCTACAGGGTAAAACGCAGTGAAAAACGGTTATTATATTTTGATAGATCGGGCATTTTCGGACGCGGTGATAACTAATGTGTTTAGGAATTTTACTGTTTATTTATATTTATATCAGTTCTAGGGAAAGGGGGGTGATTTGAATTTTTATGTTTTTTTAATATAATTTTTTTTTTTTTACTTTTTTTTATATTTTTTTTTTACTATTTTTCAGACTCCCTAGGGTACTTTAACCCTAGGTTGTCTGATTGATCCTACCATACACTGCCTTACTACAGTATGGCAGTATATGGGGATTTTGCATACCATCTATTACAATGTGCAGATCGCACATTGTAATAGATAGCCTCGATCATGACAGCCTCGGATCTTTGTGTGATCCGAGGCTGTCATAACAACGGATCGCCGCTCCCCTGTGACGTCACAGGGAGCGACAATCGGAGCCAAGATGGCGGCGCCCACGCGGCGCCGGCTCTTTAATGCCGCCGGCAGCTTTGCCGGCGGCGATCAAAGGGTTAACACCCGCGATCAGTGAAAGCACCGATCACGGGTGTTAGCGACAGGCGTATGCTTCATTATGAAGCAAATGCCCGGTGAGTATGAAGAGGGCTCAGCCCGTGAGCCCTCTTCATACTCCCCCATGCGCAGCAAGACATAAGGGTACGTCTTATTGCGCTATGGGGTTAACAGACATAGTACTTCAGAGACTTGGGCTCTAACAGTGTGCAGAGGGTTCAGGAATGTATAGGATCTGAGCTGTGACTAAATATTTAGCATAAGGTTAAGGTTGAGACACTTGTTAACTCAGAGTTCCACAAGAACTCTGGTGTTTAATAAAAGTTTACGCCTTTTGCTACACTACACTGCTAATTGGCTTATAGACAATATAAGCAGGTCTGCATAAGAAATACACCAAAAATGTTAATTCCAATGCAGAATTTAAGTCATTAACTAATGAAATCCATAGCAGAAGCATATTTCTATTGTGGATTTATTATACACAGGATGTTCATTTTCTGCTGTAGAAATTATGCAGATTTTAATGAAGAGTGTGTTTATAAGATTGGGATAAGTCCATCCACTGTACTGTAATAGGTTGTGCATCCGCACTATAATCTGGATGCAATATCAACAGTGAGTACAGATTCTGCTTACTATTGAATCTGGATTCATACTGGATCCTATTTGAGCACCAGTTAGAGGTGAAGTTAAATATTACATAGGCATTGCCATGTTTGCTCTGACAACAGAGCATCAATGTTAGGAGCCACTTGGAAGACACAATAGGAATTATAAAATAAAACAAATGAAATTTTTTTATTATAATTACTGCCCCTTGCAGGATAATATTACAACAGTGTCCATGCAGCTTAATTTATGTGCAGAAACAGTGCTAATTAATATGTACAAATATATAAATATTATACTGAAAATGACTAAAAAGTCAACTTTAAACCACAATTCATGTCAAACAATTCTTTATTCTTATGGTACAAATTAAAAGTGACAGATCTGAAGCTTTTAAGAAATACACAAAGTGCAGCTTTACTGACCATACAGATATTGCTCTAGATTAATTACAGTTTTGTTCCAGTCTATAAAATTTAAAGCAACCTGTGCAGTTAAATCAGCTTTGGTTTCAGTGTCAGAGCAGTAAGGAGCTTCCAGAAAAGTTTTTGCTTATCTTCCACATCACAGGTCCACTATGTGAAAACTCCACATTCTGTGGAAATGTCATTTGTCTCTCAGTGCTGTCTTTTCATTGTCCACAAAAAGTGTTGGAAATGAGAAACTGAAGCATTGTGTTATTCCGACCTGTTTGACCATTTTGTAGATATTAAGCACATAGAATGAGAAGAGCCTTTGGTGTGTCACAGTGGCATTACAAATGAAACACGCACAGTAAAAAATATATTGAGTAAACGTCAATAATAAAAGCTCTCCAGGAGTGGATACATTGACATGAATGTTCTAATGCAGGAATTAAGCCATTTGTGTTGTATATACACTGATGTCTACAATATTGGAGTCTTGAAGAGCAGCGCTGTGATGCCATGAGGAACATGTATGTTCTGCTTTCCATGTCACACCTTAATATTGCAAGATTGTCAGCAACATTTAGCCATTTCTATACAATGTGCATATACCTTCTTACATTGAGCTTTGGTCCAGCATTATGACAAGCAAAGGCATTTTATGTTTGTCTTTTTGGTTATAGCTTGTGTAGTTTTATACGCCTCTACTTTTTCATTGATGTTCATGTCTTATGTCTATCTAGATTTATTGAGAAACCAAAACTTGCATCAATAGTCTGTCCAAAAAAGATAAAACTAGAACGCTGAGTTTTTGTAATGTAGCAGATCCATTTTTTGTGTACAAAAACAGAAATATGCCACAGATACATTATATTTAGGCCATATGCTATACGTCATATCATGGTTGCATTTGTCCCTACAGATCTAGATCAGTGGTGGCGAACCTATGGCATGGGTGCCAGAGGTGGCACTCGGAGCCATTTCTGTGGGCACTTAGGTTCTCACCCCAGGACAGAGTTGACCAGACAGGAACAAATCCACCAAATCTTCCTGTAGTCCCAGGAAACTTAAGAGATGCTGCTCTCAGCGCGACTTTAAAGCAATACTCCATTGGCTGTTTGATACTGCGGGAAAAGTAAGAAGGTGTGGAAGGGGCTTCATTATCTTTGGAGGTCATCCTGCTGGACCCTTCATTCTTCTTCTGGAGAGAAGCTCCAATGATAGTCTGAATTTTTCCTCCTTCTTTCAACTGTATTGGTGGGCTCAGGGGCTGATAAGATTGAATGATGTGGAAGAACAGGTAGCAATAAGTTACTGCTTAAAATTCCGTGTTGGCACTTCACAGTAAATAAGTGGATTTTAGTTTGGGCACTCGGTCTCTAAAAAGTTCTCCATCACTGATCTAGATGAAGAAACTCTGTGGGGCTTATTTACTATGGGTCCGCAGACGCACCTTCGTCTGACTTTCTGACGTTTTCTGGGTTTTGCACGGCTGTGACAGATATTTAACAGGGGATTATGTCGCACGCGATCGGATTGTGATGGCTTTCATGCGGCACAGAAATCGGGAGCGGGCCATCGGACAATCTGACGGATACGTACTGAGCGCAGGATTTAACTTTCAAATTGTGTCGCAAGATCAAGCACTTACATGCACCAGGAAGAAGAAGGTGAACTCCGTCAGACCTGAGCGGGGAAGTGACACATGCCGGACAGCATCATTGTCGGACAATTTCTGTGAACTCCTCCGGATGGGTAAGTAAATGTGCCCCATTGTGTCATCCTAAAGGCCTCCTGTGTTCACATCTTTTAAGGGCCAGATCACAAAGCCATATTCACTGCATAAAACTCGGTCCATGGGTCACCCTGACTTAATGGACTGAACCCACACTGTGAACTTGGGGGTCTGAAATGGCCCTTAGTCTCCATGCACATCAGTGTAGTTTTTGGCCATATGTAGTCAGTGGTATGGACTTAAAGACATGTCAAAACAATGGAGAACAACAGATTCTCAAAACATAGAAGAATCACATGCATTTGTGTGCTGAACCCTTTAGTTGTAAAATTGGATTTTTATGAGCTATTCTTGTAGCTTGCTCTAATGGCATACATTGTGTGACCATTTCTATGAAATAAATTATGCTTGAAATTTCCTTTTATTTCTCAAGTTGGTGTTTCATTTTATTTAAGTTAACAAATTTAAAAACTAAACATTGTAAATAAAAATATATGCAGTTAAAATAGATATTTTAAAAGACTTCTACCACGGGGATAAAGGGTTGCACACAAAGCACACAACCTGGTGTGTGCCGCTCTGCAAACATCAGCTCTTCTTTTAGCTTCTTATGCTCTGGTTTTTACAAAACAAAGGCTTTTAGAATTGTGCAAATGTGTCCATGGGGCTCTGGGCTCCATATGTGTTAATGGAGACTGGAGCCCCTCAGACTCATTTGCATAGTTGTAAAGCCTTTGTTTTAATGTTAGAGTATTGGTTTACAATCCTTGGTCCTGGTAGTAGATGTCCATCATATTGTTTTAATGGTTTCAAGTGATTTCCTTAAGTAAAATTTGGAAAATTTTGGAAGACATGAGTTTTTTTTTCTAATGCAGCACACAACATGTACTTCTCACTGCAAATATCCACAGTGGAAGTCTTATAGTGATTGTAAATGCTGCACTGTAGCAAACTTTTATTGTGAATCTATAACCAACAGTACGCAGCATCTGTGAATAATAAAGGGATTATCAACTTTTAAGTAGAGTTAAATAAATGTATCTCCTGTCTTTAGCACTTGTGGCCCAATGGAAGCTTCTGAAACTCCCCCCTTTTGAGGGTAGTTCACTGCTGGAAGCAGGTAAGTTTATATATTGCTTTTTAATTGTATATTGGTTTTTAATTGTGTTTAAAGAAAATCTACCATCAATTTCAAGCATGATAAACCTGGGACACTTACTCACAGATTCAGGGACAGTGACTGGTCATATTCTTATATGTGTTATTCATGCCTTCCTTAGAAAAATAAACTTTTAAAATTATGCCAATGAGCCTTAGGGGCTCCGGGAGGAGTTTCCATGTAGTGATGTATTTTCACTTATTGTTACAATGAGCAGAACATGTCTTACCTTCCTTCCTCTTCCTGTGTAATCTAGCGGCAACAGGAGGAGGGGACACCTGCTCTGCTCATTGTAAAAGACATCATGGATTGGCTCTGGAAACACCTTCAAAGCCCCTCAAGCTTATTAGCATACTTTTACAAGTTTATTTTAGAAGGAAGGGGGCCATGATTAACAAATATAAGAAGATAACCACAGTCACTGGATCTGGTGAGTAATTATGGTTTATCTGGTTTATCTTGATGGATTTTGATGGTAGATTTTCTTTAAGTGCTTTTGAGTTTTTCATCCTTTAAGAGCATCCAGGTTCTGTCCCGATAATCTTAAGTATTTAGGACCCATGCAAAATCCTTAGCATTTGCACATTTCCACCCTAACCATCTTTTGTCATTTCAAATTTCTCTAGGCAAATGGGCCCAACCATAAGTTGTTAATTTATTTGAATTAAAAATCTTTTTATTTGGGAGATTGAACATTAAGAAATTATCTGTTTAGGCAACATGGGTTTCAGACACCGGGCATCCCGGTATCACCCCTATAGTGGCAGTAATGTTCATAAAGCCTACAGAGATTAAATGTTCAGGACCTTTTCAGCGGAGCGTCTACATTACAAAAAGTCTCAGCTCTGGAGTGGACATGAAGAGATTATTTTCTGATTAGCTGCAATGCTTTGCAGGTTCTTTGTATGGAATGAACCAATAGATGTAACATTTTAAAGTGAAATAAAATGCAACTATAAATGTGTCCATTCAATCTAGAGTATCCAAAACACAGAGAACTAATAGCATTAAACAAAATAAATTACCAAAATAAATATACAAAATAAGAGTGCATTTTTTCATACCTTTTTCCTTTCTTTTCTTTTTACAAAACTGACAATGTAATAAGTTAAAAGCAATAATTGGCTACAAACAACTATGGTTTACATATGTACATTTTTTCCCATTGTTGATTTGAGTTTTTATTCTTGCTATGCCTGCAAAATTTTAAAAAATGAAGATAGGAAGCATTACATCACATTTTAAGAATACAAAAACATAATAAAAAATTATAAAACGGTAAAAAATGTTATTGTGTTTAACTGATTCAGGGGCTCAATGCAGAAAAAAGTGATTTTTGTTTTTTTTTTAAATTTCACTTGGCACATATTGTTAAATGTATAGTTATATAACCTCTATTTGTAACCTGTATTAGGATATACAAACATATATTTGTGGATATATCCATTCTGGAAGCTTTACAGCCTTTCTAGAATGATAGGCCAGTAGTATATGGCAACAGTAAATACCTCTGAAAATATTGTTGCTACTTTAAATTTATCATCAGGATATAAAGACACATTCCTATAGCTGTTTTAACACTTTTTCCTAACCAGCATTAATCATTAACATTAAAGGAAACCTACCACCGGATCTACCTATTAAGGTAGATCCGAAGGTAAGTGCATCTACCATATGTTAGGATAGCCCTTTTTAGGGCTAATCCTTTACTCCACTCTATCTTTTATAATATTTTATCGGGGTAATACGCACATTTTTGAAGGAGGCTACTGGGGCCTCTTTGATCCTACCAGTTATCTTCAATTCACTCATTCGTGAAGCCGGAGTTCTGCGCATGCGCAGAACGCAGGCCGGCGGCTGCGCAATCTCGGCTCCAAAGCCGGAGCTACAAGGAGCTGTACGCTGAAGATATCTGGTCCAGCTACTCCACTCCCCAGTAGCCCGTTTAGAAAATTTGCATATTACCCTGATAAAAGATTATAAAAGATAGAGTGGAGTAAAGGATTAGCCCTCAAAAGGTTATAAAGAGAGGCCCTAAAAGGGCTATCCTTACAAACGTTAGATGCACCTACCACCGGATCTACCTTAATAGGTAGATCCGTGGTGGTAGGTTTACTTTAATTGTTCTACTCACTTGTAAAAGTTGATAACAGTATACCAGGCTGCCTGCCAGCAAGCTGCATCAAGTTACAGGCTCGTTGGAGTCCCTGCTGTCATATCATCATATGCTCCTTCCTCCCTCTGGCAGAAGTTGAGATGGCCGAGATTTACTTGAAGCACTGGGTCAGCTAACGGCTGCATGAAACGCCCCTGTGACTCGATCCAGTTTGCTGACAGGGTGCCAAGAATACTTTTATATACTTTTAAAAGAGAGTGGAGGTAGTAATATTAATTATAAAATAAGACTAAGAATTAGTAAAAAGGCTGAAGGATCCTTTCATTAGGTGAAAATATGTGTCCTGATGACAGCTTGCTTTTCACAGTTTACTAGTAAAAGGTTAAATAATTGAAGATTTTTGTGATTGAAATTAAATTTACATAACCCTATTTGTGAGGTAAATATAATTGTGCAATAGTAATTTCTGGCCAACATAATAAACCTTATAAGGAGTTTTCCCACAAAGACAAGTTAGGCCGTATCCATGGGATAGGGTCTAACTTGCTGATCGGTGGGGGTCTCAGTGCTGAGAACCCCACAGATTGCAGAAACAAGGGGTCCGACCTACCCCTTGCTGCTACTCAGACTAATGGAGCAGACGGCTGCGCATGACCATTCTGCTCCATTAATCTCTATGCAGCAAATTAGGCCCTATCCCGTGGGCCTAACGTGTCTTCATGGGAAAACACCTTTAAGGGTGCAGTCACACGTTGCAGTTAAAACTGCACCTTAATCAGCTTTGAGGTGGTTTTAGGTGCAGTTTTGTTAATTTGTTTTGTTTTGTTAACAGCTAAATGTAACATTTGTTGAACAGGTGAATGAAATTTGTGGAATTTGTGGTTTTCCCTTCAAAATCAAATTCACGTGTTCAGTTCACATCATTCACCTGTTAAATTAACAAAGCTGCACCTAAAACCACCTCAAAGCTGATTGCGATGCAATTGTAACTGCAACATGTGACCACACCCTAAGGAGTTCCATCGTTCAGAAACTAGAAATCAATTGGATGAACTCTATCATGAGAAACTATCAGTCACACATCTATCCAGAGCTGAATATTTCCACTTTCAGGTTTGCAGGTTCATAAATAGAGTCAAATACTATGCATAGGAACTCTGCGCCTAATTTTATCTAGTCACAGAAAACTGTCTAAAACCCTTCATAAATGTGGTGCAAGATGTTATAGACAGCTTTTTGGTGCATAAAACAGATTTCTGTCATAAACAGATAAATGTGCCTTAATATTCAATGGAAAGGATCTGCTCCTGCTAGTGTTGCAATATTTGCTACATGAGCAGTCAAGGGGCTTCTATACCAGTTTTTGGCATAGAAATGCTGATATAATTGTAAAAATTATAGAGAATATGCCATGCGGGTGTGTAGGAGCGTAGAGGGGCATGGCTGCTCGTGGAGTGGGTAGACAAAACTTTTTATGCAAAACTATGCCGGACCTGGTGGGATTTGCCGGGCTATCATACACCAAGGCATGAGTGCCGGCATTGGATAAATTCCTGCTTATGTATCTATAGAAAACTAAAATGTAACAGTCACCAAAATGTTCTGACGACACAACATGTACCATAATGTCATTTATGCTATTGATGTTACTGACCAATATATTAATATTCTCCAGATGTCAATATTAATGAATGTCAATTTTTAGGTTTAAACACAAACTTTATAGGTAGAATGGTATGTAAGGACATGCCTGTAAGGGTCTTGTCACTTATTGATTTCAGTCTACAAAAATCTCTTGTTTCTGCTGAGCGAAATTTATGTTATAAATGCCTTAGTTGCATTACCCATTGGACAGATATTTATGCACATGTGAAAAACACCCTTTTATTCCTTAAATTTTCCATTTGGTTTGTTTTCTTGAGCTGCTTCTTTTCTTAAAAGGAAATCTAACAGCTCCCAGATCATACTTCAACGGACAATACTGTGAAGAACACGTTTTAAGCTTTGAGGCTAAAGCATTGCCCTTTCCCAGTGGTCTATAATTTTACAAAAATGTATTTTTTTATCTTATGCAAATTATCTTCTTGGTGCATTAGAGGTGTGGTGACATCGTTAGGTGCACCCTGTCTATCTTATCCAGTCCTAGCCTACATAAATATATATTTTATACACCTGGGGGTCTTTTATCTTAGGCTTTTCTTTTTTTCTCTTATCTTTGTGACTTTTTTACCACTTTGCCATTTGCACCAAAATTTGTGTCTTTTACACTGCCTATAAAACGTCCACCACAACAGATTTTTCAGTGTTGTGCTTGATATAGCTTTAGATGTGGACTAAAGAAAATCAACTGATTCAGCTGCCACATATATCACCCACTGAGATAAATCAAATAACTTAAAATCTGTAAAACTCAAATAAAATAAAAGACAAGTAGAGTAAGATAATGACCCCCTTTAGATTATCATCGTTTCTAGAAAGAATGCATAGAAAGACAATAATGGGTGCACAGCCTCTACCCCTGGTGCACTGATAAGTTTCTTTTGCATAAGTTAAAAATATAAATTTTTCTAAAATAACAGATCACTTAGAAAAAAGAAAGCAATGTCTGGAAAGTTTACATAGTGGATGCTATTACTTCTGGGTTGATTTAGGAGTTGTTAAGCTACCCTTTAGATTCTGAATATTTTTCTTTGGCTAAGAAACTTTGGAGAGAAAATACAAAAAATGGCTGCAGAACACAATTGTAGAAATCTTATTTCTTCTCTTATAATCTTTCAATGGAAGATATTTCCTTGTGGAACTAGTAAACTACACATATTGATAAAATCAAAATGCATTGGCACTGCATTATACAGACCAAATATAAGTCACACACTTATTATCATATAAAAATTGCATTTGCCTTAAAGTAATCAACAACTGCATTGTAACACAGTTGTATGTCTGGAAAAAAAAATTGTGTCAAATGATAACTTTAAAATTTAAAAATGTAAAATTTTAGAAAATGTGTTTCTCACAACAGACAATGAATTGTGTAACACAACACTAAACTCATTATAGAGAAGTCCAACAATCTAGCTTTGCAACACCATTTTTTCTGGCTTTGGTTATCAGTGAAGAATTCGAAGTGAATGAGCACTTTAGAACCTGAAAGTCTACAATTGATCCTCCAGGTGGCAGGCTTGTTTTCTTTTTACATAGATAAAACATTTTGTTTTTCAAACACTGCTCGCAATGTCATATTATACATACAATGTATTCAGTTATTTGGTATTTTTTTAACGTCCATAGAAAAAAATTGTCTTTTTTTCAGAACTACTATCACACACACTAAGTGTTGTGTAATGTTTTTGGAAAACTCATGGACACAGTATATTAATAAATTGGTTTGTCCACCTGTGTTTTTTTCAGTCTTTTACTTACAAGGATGATGAACAGGAATTTCACAGTTCAATTTTAATGTCTTAGGAATTTTCTTCCATTGAGTCTGTTAATGACTCCATTGGGACTCCTGTGCCTGGTTCATGTTGTTTTAAACGTTTTATTGTGTTCTTTAGAGCTTGTCGCTTGTTGCAGAACCATACCCGCACAACCTCCCGGTCATAGTTCAGTTTCTCAGCGATTTCCGTCATTTCCTGTCCAGAAGGGTGTGTATTCTTCTCAAAATGGGCGTTCAAGATCTCTAGGGCCTGTGGAGTGAATGAGGTGCGCCTCTTGCGTTTTTTTGAAGGCTCGCTGCCGATAAACTCTGTCAGGTTCTGCATACCTGCTCGGTGGCGGGCCTCAGCCTCAGCCATCCACCTCTCAAGGACTGGCTTTATCTTCTGGGCACTTTTAGGGGTGATGTCCAGCTTTTCAAACCTGGCAGGATACAAAAGGCCAGGGTTCAGTTTGGCTGTCAGACTGCTAGCTATAGTGTTCTCTTGGGCTTCCTGTGGTAGGAAAAAGTGGCTTCTCAGGATGGTGTGTCTGAGGGGAAAATTGAAAAAGAAGAATCTTACACTGATGCTCTGCCAGGGTGGGACTTCCTGCCTGCCTAACTAATGGACTGGCAGAGGTATTAAACAAGGACATTATCTTCTATGATATACAATACTAATAACAGACATGCAACATTTCTAACAACCAGTAATATAGAAAGGGAAATTAATGACTTAAAGGAAATCTATCAATTGATTTCATGCATTGTGAACCAAACATACTTTGAGAATGCTGTAGATACACTGATGCAGAATCATATCTTGTTTAATCCCTGAGCAGAGTGATTTTGCTGAAAAAACATACAACATTCAGGACCTTGGGAAAGCTGGATTGGTTCAGCCTGCCATTGATATACACATCACATGGAGCTTTCTGAACTGTCCAGACAGGACTAATCAACATGAGCTGGATCACTCATACACAGCAGCTGGGGAATGGTGCACCAATTGATTACTTCTGCCTGTCAGGTACAACACATTGATTACATCATTCTCCGGAGCAGTGCATACTTAATGTGAGAGGAGAAGTGCCGAGCAGCCACAGGAGCAACAGAGCTTCATTATCATCATTTTATATTTGTTTTTTCAGCAAAAACAGTCAGCTCGGGGATTATACAAGATATGTTCCTGCATCAGTGTAGCTACAGCATCGTCTTTTTGTTTGGTTAATAAGGCATCAAATCAAATGGTAAATTTCCAGAAGGCAGAACTACAGTAACACAACCCAGCCATTAGGAATGATTATCAAATAATTTAGTAGTGTGTTTGCTGGTATAGCCCACATCTGCCATATGTATATAGTGTATGTATATTTAATCCGCTCATGTGTACTTACCTTATCTCTTGGCTCTAGATATTTTGAAATCAGGAAAGTGAGTTGCTTTGAAAATAATGATTGCTTTACTTGTCAAGTACCGTATATGCTTAAAGGGGTATTCTCATCTGTGCAGTCACATTCAGTTTGATTAATCTGCCATTAATAAACATTTCTTCAATTAGATGTTATTAAAAAAAATATTCCTTTGTGAAGATAATTTTCCATAGATGTAGGGAATTGGTCCCTTAGAAACGAGATAGCTTCCTCGGATACGGCTTCCTCTGCTGAAGGGATTGCACAAATAAACAAAAAGGTTTTGTATATGAAATATCTGAGAATTGCTACATGTCCCACATCCGTCCTGTAGTAATGATCGCTGAATCCAGGTGGTCAGGCAGGGCTCAATAGTACATGTCTGGCCACTGCTGCCTAAATGTGACGTGGTCGTAACCGAGGAAGCTATCTCGTTTCTAAGGGACAACATGGCTATGTTTATGGGAAATTATCTTCACACAGAAACACTTTTTTTAATAACATCCAATTGAAGAAATGTTTATATATGAAAGATTAATGAAACTGAATGTGAATGCCGAGACGAGAATACCCCTTTAAGTATAAGCCAAGTTTTTCAGCACAACAAATGTACTGAAAAACACTAACTCGGCTTATTCTGGAGTCAAGAAAAAAAGGGTACTCACCTTCCAAAACCCCTGGGCAGGTCCTCTTCCATACATCATGGCCCCAAAATCGGCTCCGTGTCCCAGACCGCTGCAGGCATCGTGACTTCATCTGCACGCTGATGTTTTAATGTGTGTGCCGGCATTGGCACACACTATGATGTCAGCGAGCATTTGAGGTCACGATCCCTGCGATGGACACCGCGGGAAGATGGAGCCGATGCCGGATAGAAGAGGACCTGCCAAGCGGGCGTTGGAAGGTGTGTATACTTTTCTTTTCCTACAGGCATTATATTGGGGACAGGGGCTGCAGGCTATATACTACAGGGGGCTGCAGGCTATATACTACAGGGGGCTGGCAGGCTATATACTACAGGGGGCTGGCAGGCTATATACTACAGGGGGCTGGGAGGCTATATACTACAGGGGGCTGGCAGGCTATATACTACAGGGGGCTGGCAGGCTATATACTACAGGGGGCTGGCAGGCTATATACCACAGGGGCTGGCAGGATATATACCACAGGGGCTGGCAGGATATATACTACAGGGGCTGGCAGGCTATATACAACAGGGTTTGGCAGGCTATAAGCTACAGGGGCTGGAAGGCTAAATACTAAAAGGGAGCTGTGACCAATGCATTTTTCCAGTTTTTTGTATTAAAATTAGTGGTCTTGGCTTATCGAGTATATACAGTAATTTTTCTGCAAAGAAGATCATATTACACCACTTGTCTTGGTACATACAGGGTGTAACAAAATGGTTGGGACAGTGAAATATCTCACAAAATACACATCAGATTGAAAAATTTTAAATACATTTGTCAAATATTTTTCAAAAGCTATCCAATTATAACAGACTTGGTCCCCTACCCCTACCAATGGGGAAACAAAACCTACTCAAAGAAAACCAGATTTGCACAGAAACTTATTGCTGTTAAGCATAAGAAAAACTTTATTGAGTATATAAAAAATGGGGTGTTCATCTACCTTGGAGGCCACATACCTTTGGTGCCTAGGTAATTAATATACAGGATTCTACCATCCACTATTACTTTTACCTTACTACTGTTTTTACTGGCACTTTAGACTGACCTTATCTACCTACGAAATACCTTGTTATTGTCTCTGCCTCCTTGTTGTTTTTAGACCTCCTTTCCAGCACTAACTAGCTTCCTCCTAATATGCAAATGTCTGTTCTGTGTATTTTATCCCGTGCATGAATTTTTTATATACTCAATAAAGTTTTTCTTATGCTTAACAGCAATACGTTTCTGTGCAAATCTGGTTTTCTTTGAGTAGGTTTTGTATATTTCAGTACCAGTAACAGGTTTTCTTGTATATTTTCACCCAGAGGATTTTGGGACCCCATTTTACCTCTGCTTCAATTGTTTTTGGAGATTGTTATCCCTACCAATGGGGGGCAACTTTAATATCTTAAATGGGAAACCCAATTTTTATTACAGATTCGGATTACCCGGGAAAAACACATTGAATTGACAGATGGCGCTGTAATCACTGAAAATCAAAATGGGTAAAAAATGTTAAAAAATATAGACATCTTGAGAAATACACATTCGATCAAAAACAAAAAAATTTGACAAATCTATCCTATGTTACTAAAGTTAGCACTGTATTTTTATCAACTGAGGGCGAGGTGGGGGAATCAAAGTTTCACAGATTTTGGATCTTATGAGCATTTATCAAAATATATTAAAAATTTTTTGCAGACATTTCAATGTTGGCATCTTTCACTAAATTTGAAAAAGACCTAGACCAAGTCAATGTAAATTTTCCCCGGGGAATCTGAATCTGCAATAAAAAATGGAGGTTCCCATTTAAAATTCTAAAGTTGCCCCCGCCCACCCCCAGGGGGTTGAGGTAAGGAGCAGAGTTTAGTATTATTTGTGAAAAATATTTGACACATATAATTTTAGTCTTTTGATTTCATATGTATTTTGTTAAATATTCCACCATCCTTAACTTTTTTTTACACTAATAAATAGACAAGACTAAAAGTAAGGAAGGATATTGTATATATGTGTCAGTAGGTTCGTATTTATTTAGTGCTTGTGCATTGAGAGCCACTTTCTTAACCTAGGAATATAGGAGGACATTAATCATACAGGGAGTCATTTACTAAGGGCCCAATCCTGACGTGTTACCCGAATATTTACGATTTGCGCCGATTTTCCCTGTATTGGCCTGGGATTTTGGCGCACGCAATCGGATTGTGGCACATCGGCGCTGGCATGCACGCGACGGAAATCGGGGGCGTGGCCGAACGAAAACCATTTGCAAATGTATAAAAACATTATAAAACCTACCATATTTTTCGGACTATAAGACGCTTCTTACTATAGGACGCACCCCAGATTTAGGCTTCCAAAAAAAGGAAAAATATATTTTATACCAATTAAAATATCCCTGTTGGTCGCACTAAAGCACAGCGCTCCACATACACACTCAGCTCACCTATACACACTCACTCAGCTCACCTATACACACTCACTCAGCTCACCTTTACACACTCACTCAGCTCACCTATACACACACAGCTCACCTATACACACACACAACCACACACACACACTTCCCCCATTCCCCTTCTTCATACCCTGTCCCAGTACACGGCATGGAATATTAAATACTATCACTATGAAGTGCAATTTGTAACGCAGAAAATAAGTCTTCATACAACTCTTTGCATGGAAAAATAAAAAAGTTATAGATTTTTCATGTTGCATAGAGTTAATTTTTATTTGAGAAGCATTGACCTTTTTATCCAGTAATGTGAAGGGTTCTTTTTCAAGTGCACTTGCTCAGAGCAGGTTAGTTTTTGCGTTTTTTTTTCTGCCTTTTTTTTTACATTTTGGGCCAAAAATAAAGATAGATACAGTGCAAAACCCCTGCAGCACACACATTCACTATGTCAAATAAGGCACAGGCACTCAAACCACTTAATGCCATAACTTAGCCTGCAAGTCACAAATTAGAAACAAATCTAGACTGCGCCAAAAAATTGTGCAAAAAAGTCAAGAATGACCCAAAAATAATGATTAATGTCCCTCATAGTTCTTACTTTAGTGTTAATACTTTTCACAACACTAGTGTTTATAGATGTATTTCATACTGTAGGCTTGTTTACTAAAACCCTCATTTTTTTGTATAAAAATGTTGTCTGCTGAAAGGTTCAGCATAACCTTTAATCAATAATTTCAGGGAAATACTTGCTATACGAAAAAATGCCCTATTGTGAGGTTGTATAGAGGTTTAAGGCTTCAGAGTGGGACAGTGATGCCTCATTGATCCTACAGTGGTAGCAGCTGCTATGGGGCCCACATTGTCGATATAAAACTGCACATTGTAAAGCCTTATATGTATACAACATATATGAGACATATATATATGCTGTGTCTGTGAGGTATGTATGCTGCATGTGTATACAGTATATGGTTTGTATGTATACTGTATTATGATGTATGTATGTATGTATGCTGTACATTTGTATATGGCATACTTGGTGTTTGTGTCACTACCTTTCTCTCCCTCAAGCCCCCTCTGTAAGTTTGCTTTCATTTTATTCCTCCTTGTTCATCTTTTGGAAGACTAATGCAGTTTTAGAAGAGAATTTAGAGTAAATGAGTACTTAAAGAATGGGAAGAGGGAGAAACTAGCCTGGAGAAAGCAGCATTTTGTGATACGATATATATTTTTTACATTCACCTGTACTTATGATACTGTAGGATTATATTGACATGACATGAATCCTAATATGTGGCTATTCTCTCTGATTCTATCTATCCAATATGATTATAGGACACTTAGTTTTTATTTGATAGGTGTTGTCTATCATAATGCACTATTATATTTCATATATTATAAGATAATGTGATGTAACATAGGACTATATTGTTCTCTGATTTATAATATTTGTATATAAGTATAGAACACACTAACATTATATTTACCAGAAATATACACTGTATGTACAAAGATACATCAGTGGTGCATGCGTTTATACCCCATGTAAATGGTATAAACAGTAAATGAATATGCAGTTATATATTGCATTTAAAGCTTTACACTGGGAAATGGAGAAAATCCCAAATTGTTACTCAACAGAAAAGGAGGTAGTATTTAGATCATTGGTGTTTCTTATCTGTGTTGATTCTTCACTACATGAGATTTGGTATAACAATATACAAGTCATGAAACAAATTTCCCAGCAGTGGTATCCTTGTATAGACTGAATAAAGGTTATTTTCTACAGGGAGGTATCTTATAAGAAAAAACAGTAGGGGATGCCATAGAAGTGAGAGGATCCTATGGAGCTTTTTGTATTTAACAACAATCAATGGGTTTTATGGAAACTCATTGAGCAAAATGTGAGCTGCAAGCTCACTACCCCATACTGATGTTATTTATAACCTTAGTCTTAAACTGCGGGAAAAGTACACTTCTGTTCTACAGGGAATACATTAAAAATATAAAGAGCGGATAAAGAGACAGAGCATTTCATGGATCACCAAGAACAAAATCCACTTAAATGAGCTCAGATTTGGTTGGCTTTTTTGTGACAGACTCCAAGGTCTCAGAGAACAATGGAAGCCCTTTTCCAAAGTATTTACTGCCTAATTCATAAAGCTCATATAAATAATGTATTGTTGCATGAATACGTAGGAATACGTCTTGTGTCTGGTTCACTATTGCATGTTTTTTTAAAGTAACATTTTTTTATTTATACAGTTTATGGGGGTCCTGCACTCTTCTGATGTTTTTTGCAACATACTGAGGGAGATTCATTATGCCACTTTTCTGCCCGAGAAGGCACATAAATCCCCCCTTTACCGACACTTTTCTGGCTTCTCCAATCCGCATGCTGCTTTGGGCATTTCACGGTGGGCAGCTAGAAAACGGACAGATATACAGACCTTTTTATCTATATACTATATCAAACAAATTCCACCAGTTCAGACCTGGTCCACTGGTACAAACTGGCGGAGTTTGCGGTCATATTCACTAAGAGGCCAGAGCCTCTTAATGGATATGAGCAGTGGCGCGCCAGTTGGGGCAATTTTATAAGTGGTGTTCAAAACACCAGCCTCAATGAATTACTTCCACTGTATCAGTAGAAAATGGATGTAATGGGTCACATGCAAACCACCAATTACATCATAGGCCCCCATATCTGATCAAGTTAATGAGACATCAAAATATTAAACAGGTTTGCTAGGGAGAAAAAGAAATTGCTTTTTCGTTTGTTTAAACTCAGATGTATTGGCTCTGCCATGTTAATGATGGCAGAGCCAACATTCATGGGGAACATAGTAAGAGCTCTACAGCAGGCCATGACTAAATGACTGTCTAATAGGTCGTTTTTATGTGGCCATCTAATGTTTTATCCCCATAGATACCTTGTCATCACATAGGATTGGGAAATGGAAATAATGTAAAAGACCAGCAGTGGGGTAAAAGATATCCAGTAGTGTAGTTATAAAAAAAATCTGCTCCTGAATTGTTAGTATTTAGTAAATAATGGTATCCCTCATCATTTTGGAGCTACTTTTCTAGAAATCTGCATAGTGACTTTCCGCAGTCATTTCTACTTGAAATGTATTAACAAATAGAATGCATGAATTATTTGGGGGTTACTATTTTGTGTAATAGCCAAAGAAATATATGTATCAACATAGATATGCATAAAAGGTTATACAAAGCCTTCTGCTATTTTATTATATTAAAATTAATTAAATTTAACAGGGTAGTAAGAGAAGCAAGCAGAGGGGTAGATATGAGTGTCTATCATCTCATAGTGTTTGCTAAATATTACACTCTATAACACCAGTGTGTTAAAATTCTGTGTTTTGATTATCCAGCTCTTAAAGTCTATATATAGCAATAGTAATATATTTTAATGGATGGATGTTTAAATAGTAAATTATCTATGTTAACTATTTTATAAGTTGTAGCAATATGTAGTTTCGGAACATACAAGAAGGTTAAAATGCTGTCCTGGCTGATTTCGATAAAATACTGCACATGCACAATGTCTTCTTACCTGCAGATGGCAGACTGGCTGTAAGCTGGACCCTCTGTTGCGCTTAAAGCTTGTCCAACCTGCGTTTGTGTCAAACCAAGGGAAAGGCGTCTGATTTTAAAAGCTTTAGCAAACTCTCTGATTTCTTCTAGATTTACCCCATCAACCTCACCACTGGCAGTTTGTGGGTCTGTTAAAGAAAGAGTAAAAAGGAAAATGTATAAATGGGTGACCTAACCAATGAGATGTGCACACACCTGTCACCAGGAATGTCTCCAAGCTCATGCAGCTTCCTCACTTCGTCCCACTTCCTGTCAGTTGTTTTTAGCAGTCAGGGAATAGAGGGGGATGGTGTGGAGGAGAGGAAGATTTATGATGAGACACAAGTACACACAGACTGCTGCTTTCTCCCCAAGACTCATCACATGCTGCTGGCAAGGAGTGAGATAATGTGAAATAAACTATTATAAAGTACTGAAATTAGTTTGTATGCTGACGAAGGCATTTTTAAAATCTGTATAGCATAGGCAATTGTAACCAGCTGTCACCAGCTAAAAATGACATTCCTGGTGACAGGCTCACTTTAACGACAAGTAAAAAGTATCAGCACTACCCAATTTGCTTCACGTGAACAATGTCTAAGCACAATATCAGACTACATAATCTGAGTCTTGGGGTTAAAGGATAAATAATGATAAATCATGATAAAGTACCAGAAAATCCTCCAGTATTGAGATCAAATACATAGGGGGCATTCACCAGTTTTCAAAACTCCTTAATTACAGCAAAGCAGGCATAGGGACATCGCGGAGACTCTGTGGTGTGGTGGCATCCAATCCTATGGCCGTTTTGCTGTCATTTTTGTGTTTTGCACCTTGCAAACCGGTGAGTGCTCCCTGTTTCTTTTATGCTCCAGCTTGGTGGCATCATCAAGAAAATCTACTTTGAAGTCAGGTGTTAAAAGGTTGTATAAAGTCAAGGAGGCAGAGAGTTTAATATTGAAGTCAAGCTCTCCCTGCCTCTGAACACCCCCAAACCAGTGATTGACATGATGCGCTGGACATTTTTGGAGATCTGGTCAATGATGTCTCTGGATGCAGGACCATCAATTCTAAAAACAAATTCACACCTCAATTCAAACTTTATTCTGGATGATGCCACTACACCCGGCCATGAAAGAAACATAACCTAGAAGCTGCTCAGCTGCTTATTAACATAAAGGTAGAGGTTTATTTGGCAAATTTCTGATGAAGGGTTCTCTTTCAAGCAACTTATATTTTCTAGTTTAGCATTTACAGTTTGTGCATAGTATTTTGTAGCTTTGTACTACTATGTGAAAATGCCCTAAATTTAATAGATTGTTACTCATTAAAATCCTTTATTTTTAGCTAGATCATATTCATGATCATGAAAAGAAAGAAGGGAAGAGATCATTTACGCCTACTAAAGTTATATTTTAGATATTAAGTTAGTAAACATTCAGTTTATACAGTTATGGACTTTTATAGAAGGGGATCAAAAAACAGAAACTCAAAAACAAAATAGGGCATTGGTGGAATGGGGTTAACTTACATCTTACAAATTGTTGAGGATTTATAGATCCTGGATGAAATTGTAGTAAATACATAAAAAATAATTTACCTACTTAAATCATAACCTTGACCTACAGTAAAATGCGAGCTGAAATACAATTGTAAAATAACAAAGCTGTGTGTGTAAAGCTGTGTGCAAGCCTATATATTTTTGTAATTTGAGCTTAAAATCTACCTTTAAGTATAATTTTGGTATTTTGGTTGTCCTTTAGTATTTTATCGGGTCAAAAGCAAAAGGCCACAAAGTGTACATCAAATTTATATCTGTTTCTGAAAAGCTTGCAGCCAAAAGCAGCTTTTGCTTCCGAAAAGGGCATCTAATTGTAGACACATACTATGTGAGGAAGATTCCTTTGGTGCCAGATAATGCAGTCAATTTAAGACTTATGAAGGGAAATAACATAGCTGCTGGAGACCAGAAGTTTTTACTGAACCTCGACTACTGAAAGTTTTTGAGGAAGAAAAAAATCACCTTAAATCCTAAAGATATATACAGGGAATCCAGATTTACATTAATTTTTAATGTGCATCTGTGCAGATTGTTATATTGTGAAGCTATGGTTCAGTAAATAAAATATTTCTACAACATTGGGGGATTTATCATGGCTTGTAAACCTGAATACCATCCTACAAACCAACTGTTACTTATTCACAATTCCTGGTACAGAGTCTACTGTGGTGGTGCTAGGCAGCAGAGTGTGACAGCATGGGGCAGCGATGCCCAGTGCCTGCGCACTAGCTATAGCCTGCACCAGGTCTAGGTGCAAGATCTAGCACATTTCTACGTCCTGCAGAATAGTGCACACACCACAACGCATATATGTATATAAAGGGAACAGAGCCTCTTAATTTATCTGGTGCGACCCAAGGGGTGGGGGCAACATCAAGCTCTGGTGCATGAAGTGCCAATGCTAGATAAATCTGCCCTATTGTTCTCTACCTATTTGCATGCTCTTTTTTATAAGCATTGTTATACTTTGTGGTCTTTTAGGGGTTCAGGGTTATATAACAGTTTCCTCTTTTTGCCATAAGTAGTGGTATGGGATGTTTCCAGTTTTGTAGCTTAGCTCCATTGTCATGGCTATTGCTATACCAGACACGTACCATGGACAAGAAGAGTTCTTGTTTCTGGAAGACAGACCTTCTCTTCTTATCATGGACAATTGCTTTAATGATAAATATTTTTATTGTCCAAAAATTTTGAGTTATGGTTTTGATGGATTTGTGTCCATATTTAACAACGCCATAGGTGTCTATAGATAATTGGTTACATTTATCATTATAAGATACCGGTAACATTTTTGTCCCTGCCATTATTTTATGCATAGATCTGCCTAACAATACAGTAGTGTATAGTGACTCTTGTTGAAAGTTTAAGTAAGCCTGGATACTGCATTAGTCTAGATTGGAGTTAATGATGGCGTGGAATGGAGCTGTTTTTTTAAGTCGAAGGCAGTAGGAAATGGTATGGGGTTGGATATATGGATTAAATTATGGCACAGGTTATAAAAGGCTATTCCAAGGTAGTAGACCTCTAGACGGGTGAAAATTTGGATCCATTTACTGTGAATAAAAAGGTTTTCCCACAAACAAAAGTTAGGCCCTATCCACGGGTGATGAGACCCCTACAGATCACCAAAAGGAATGGTCCGATGGGGTCCCATGTACCTCCGTCGGACTTCTCGTTGCTCTGTCAAACTAATGGAGCAGACGGCCGCGCATGATTGTTCTGCTCCATTAATCTCTATGGAGCTGACAGAAATTGCAGACTATCGCTTCTGTTCTAAAGTACCTAGAAACATGCTTTTGGTGTAACTTTAAAGACAAAGATCTTGTCTTTCAGGATTATGGTTCTGTGAGCTACAGAACTGAAAATACACGCAGTTAAAAATAGTCAGGAACTGGATCTTTATCTGCAGCTTGCATTTCTATGTATTTAAGATAAGATAATCCTTTATTAGTCCCACAGTGGGGAAATTTAGCTGCCTGTATCTCCAAGTCTATAGCTCACTGCATTGCATTAATTGATTTATGCTACAAAGCAATATTTGCACCTAAAGACCTTTGTAGAAACATATAATCATGTTCAAATTACTTAAAAGTGTACAGCTTGTAAAGGGTTAAGTGGCAGTAAGAAGCCATATGCTTTATGTAAGAACATCTTTAAAAGACTTTAGAACATCTTTAATAGGATAGTGAAAGTAAAGTAGATACTTACTGCTGACCAGCTGGCCAACACTTAAAGCTGAAGAAGAGGAAGATGAAGAAGAAGAAGACGAAGACTGGCGGACTGGACTTTGAGCCATTGATGCCTGATTGTGAGCCAAGTGCAAGAGATTTGCTTGTGATGTTGCTGAACCCACTGGTGTTTGTGCTGATTGATGAAGCTACATATGAAATAATAATAAATTATAATAATCTTTATTTATATATAGCGCCATATTTCATAGCGCTTTACAAATCATAGGGGACATATACAAATAAAGAAATGTGTATATTGATCATATGTGGTGGCAATAATATAGAATCTACAATGTCAATAGTTATGTAATTTACATTTCAAAATGTAACATAATGTCACAACTGTTTTATTTTGAGTAGTGCAACATTTTATTAAGAATCGACTTATGTTGCATATATTGAGTAAACTTTAACTGCTAATATTATGCAATGGTAATAACCTGTTGCCTGTTTTTAAAGGGAATGAGGTGCTTCATTGCAGTAGGCAGCAGCTGTCTATAGCCTGATCAGTCTATAAAGAGTTTTCTAAACCTCCTTTGTACAGATATAAGGTATAAATTAGCTGTCACATCTTCTATTGTTAGTAGTGGAGGCAAGGAGCGTGTTTTCTATAGAGGTGGCATTTTCTTTCATAATCCTATGTGATGTATATGTGGTGGCTGCTGTATGACAAAAACATACAAAATGTGCCAATTGTGGCCACAGTGAACATTGCAGGATATTGTACTAAGATCACATATTTCCTAGAGCTGTCACATGGCGAGTGGCTATTTCTGTTATGCGTTAACCTATATACAGAAGATAAATTTGTTGGCTTATTTAATATACTAAGTTTACTTTTTTAAAATGTAGTATTTCTTTTTTTTGGTGCAATTTGGCTGTAATGTCAATTCGCATAGTATGTTTCATGGTGCTACAGCATAATAAACCCATAATATGGACCTTTACTGTATACCTAAATATAATGGACTTGAAATATGATCATTTTTTTATAATGCTGTTATTTCATTGCAGTAATTATTGAACAAAAAATCAATATTACCTGTTGGCCAGGTTTGAGTGGAGAAAGTGTAATACCCTGGGTATTAATCACTGGTAAAATTTGGTTCCCTATTACAGTGGCAATGATTTGTCCCTGGGCGTTGGTCAGCAACTGTGGTGTGATGGGTTGCACTTGAAGTCCCTGAGCTCCACCTCCTGCTTGAGTTGATGACACTGGGCTTGGCATAAGTGGAATTGTTCCAATTATCTGTAAATAAGAAATTAATTTATCAAATTAAATAATGGAAAGTCTACAACAGTATATATTTAAATATAATCAAAATAAGTATACAGACATTGTACCAAATTTTCTGGGAATGCAGAGTGCTGCAGAAAACTGTTTAGGTGTCATATTGCTGTAACACATTTTTATAATAATGAATACAATAGCAAAATCGGTTTCAGTTCAAAGGAGATGCAGGTGATAATTTTCATTTAGCTGAATGTGCTTTTGTAAAGTTGCTGTGTACATACTTTAGTAGTTCATTTAAAAGGATTGCATTAGCAAAGAAAGCCTGTGAGAGAGTAGACGTCAAAATTGTAGTATATGAGAATATTTTTAGTCCCATGTTGGCCATAGCACTTTGGTGTTTTGTAAACACTGCATTAAAATTTTTTATGTTTTTAAAAAGTTATTATATACAGTATATAATAAAAAATTAATAGACTTCCAATAACATGTTTTTTGAGCAATAAAATTGAATGGAACTGGCATTGCTGCATCGATTACAGCCTAAACTATAACATAATCATTTTTTTAAACCTATTTAGTGAATGCCATCAAATATAATACATGATCAGATAACTGCTAAACTAGACTTACTCGTTCATCCAACCTCCCAAACAATTTAGAAAAGGCAATCAAAAAATCATAAAATTATATCAATTTAACAATTAAGTTGTCACCAAAACTAAAACCCTTAAACATCCTAGTGCAGTGTGGGGTACAAAATAGTAGTTCTGTACCAACATCAATATCAGAAAAGCTGAATTGTGAGCTAAAAGACCCTTATATTTTGCTGGAATCAAAAGGTGTATTAAAACATATCTTTTTATTAAATATTTAATATCCAAAAGTTCAGGGTTCAATAAAACAAGTGATTGCTATGTTAAAATTTGCACCCAAAAAACTATAGTTTGTAGACTAGTTATTTTAATGGAACAGAAGTACTATCAATTGCCTCTGGTTTACATCTATGTATCTAGTACCAGTACCCCTGATGAATCCTTAAGTAGTGAAACACATGTTGGGGAGTGGGGCACACTAGGGACTGTTTACCATACTACTGCTTGGGGATTGATGTGGCTTCTGTCTAATCTCTGTTTATATAGCTATATACTTATACGGTTAATATGTGTATGCTACTGCTGCTACATCATGAGTTCTGTATGTTGTATTTTAGATGATTTTATATAAAATATGTGTTAAAAAGATCTATTTTATTACTATTTTTTTATTTAGTGATATTTCTTTTATTTCCATTTTATATTTGGACACTTTGTCATACACGGAGAAAGAGGTACAGGGTATTTCCCCCTTTGTACCTTTCCTACATGTAGGTCATATGGGGGTATCAACTGGCCTACACTGTCCTACTGATCTCACTAATTGGTGGGGCAGCAGTGTCCATACTCAGTTCTATTTTATGGGAGTGCAGGAGATACCTGAGGGAATCTGTGTAGCAGGCCCTTAAGAATTGTCTCCACATATGTGAAGACGTTCAAATATAACTGTAATTTTTTTTCTATTGTGTGTAAGGGGATGTGGTGAACACTTTTCTAATATGCATTATTAACAAATTAATTTATTTTGTAAAAAAAACAAGCTACTGATATTATATCTATAAAAATATAATAAAAGGTTATTCCTGGAGTTGACCCCATAGTGGAAAATAGTGTCTAAAATGTCCAAAACGGTTTTTGCCATTTTGCAACATTTAAAAAAATGTTATAGAAAGTGATCAGAAGGCTGTACAGTCCTTGATATGATAGCAATGAAAAGTATGTAAAGGTTATTAGCGTAAGAAGATGATAAAGATTTTTTTGTACAAAAGGTTTTAATTTTTTTAAAAATGTATTAAAATATAGTAAAACCTATAAAATTTAGTATCCCTGTGAATGTACAGACCTAAAGAATAAAGGATACATGTAATTTGGGCCACACAGTGAAAGTTGTAAAAACCAAGCCCACAAGAAAATTGCGGAAATGTGTTCACTGCAATTTCACTGCATTTGGAATTTACTGCCCGCTTCCCAGTACACGGCATGGAATATTAATTACCATCACAGAAAAACATGAAAAGCGCTTTACATGGAAAAATAGAAAAGTTATAGATTTATGAATGTGGGGAGTGAAAATTAAAAGCACAAAATTGAAAAATGGCCTCTGCAGGAAGGGGTTAATGTGAGGGCTGTTACCAAAATGCATGCAAACTGCATCATATATAAATTGCTTTATTTCTCCAATATAATTTATAAGGAAACTTCTTATGAGAGAATTTAGATAGAAGTGTGCATGGCTGCATGACATGTTTCTATTTGTTCCAACAGAAAATAGTTATCATTCTCTGGAATACAGATACTATTTTCAATTTCCTGTTTTCATTCTTAAAATGTTCCATGGCTTGACAAGCTAAGATCTGTCATCGCATTCCCAAACACAAGAATTATGCTGATTGAGACTTCTCCTGTGAAGGAATAGTTTTTCTGTGGTAATATTTGGTATTCTTAAAGAGAACCCGTCATGCAAAATAACCCACCTAAACTAAATATATTTTCATAAACTGCCATTAGAGAGCATTGCCTCTATCCCTTCATTGTCCCTCTACATGCCTGTAAACCTAAGCAATGAGGTCCTAAAGCTGTATGCAAATGACCTGTGAAATGTCCAATGAAGCATTAGCATATTCAAGCTGTCCACTCTATTCATGAGTGGGAGGTACAGCCACACCCCCAGTGCATGACTGACAGCCTGTATAATGATGTGAGGCTGTATAATGATGTGCTTCCTGGTGCTGGTGGCCACGCCCCCTGCAGCATGTGTGTGTATTTAGGAGAGATACAGTAGCTCCAGGCAGCCATGTTACAGCAGAACATGTCAGATTCATGTGTAGCTGATGTCTGTGTCTCACACATGTGTATTAGGAGGATGCAGCATGTCAGCAGATGCAGCACACACACTAGCCATGCTTTACTATACATTACACACAGACCTGAGCAGGGGGAGGAGAGGGGAGGGGTAACAGGGGTGACATCACTGCCTCTGACCATGTGACCAGCCTCATTTACATAATAAAGAAAAGATGATTTTACAATGATTAATGTATGAAGTGACTAGATAAAGGCTGGGATGGGATCCTTGTGAGCTGCTCCAACAGGTAGAGGTGACAGGACTAGTGACACAGACCTGATGACAGGTGTCCTTTAATTCTACACTGTAGGGTTACTAGAGTTATTCCTATAATATCCATCTAGGCTGCATAAGAAAACTATATTACAAAGAAGGAATACTGGGTTCCTAGTTTAACTTAAAAATCTCTAATAAGAAAATCAAAATAATGAACAAGTCACTATTCACACATATGTGTTTACCCAAACATGACACATGCATCCCTTTACTACAATGGATCTATTCAAATGTCCCATGGGCCCTGGGCTGTTCACACCACTAGGGCCCCCCACCAGCATCCAAACCAACATGTTTCCAGATGTTAGGGCTTAAATACTATTCTATTTTCTTAATCTTGTACTGTTTATAAAAGTAATTTAATGATGAACTACAATCATACTCTTATAACTCATCAATATAGGAAAGTCGAACATTCCCGAACTGCATGAAACCCTCCACCCCGACTGCTGTCCAGATCAGATCTTCCAGAGATGTGGATGCTACTCCTGGCTGCCCGGCCTCTTTGTGTCCTGCAGCTGTACTCCCCCGCATATTCTAAATGCTCATATATAACCTGAGGCTCCTAAATTTACGCCCAGGGAAAAGTTATTGACTGGAGGACAACCCCCACTTCTCATTAACAGCAGAGCCTGCCTTTACTGAAATGTCCACAGTAGAGTCCCCATGTATTGAAATGTCCACTGGCAGGGTCCCCCTTTATTGAAATGTCCACTGTCAGGGTTTTTTTTTTTTAAATTTAAGACTGATCTTCATACAGGGCCCGGGTATGGGCGGTGTGGGCCCCTCCCAACCCAAGGGCCCCAGACGCCTATATGAAGATCCGCCATTGACGTATTCAAACAGTGACAAGCTGTATTTTGATACATTTTGTGGAACACTAACTTCCATTGAAGTCAATAACATTACAATAATGCCATCTTTTTATTGTCTTTGCTTTTCATCACACCAGTCAAAAGGGTATGGGTTTTTTCCTATTCTTTTAATTCCCATTAGAAAACAAACCCATTTTCGTTTTTGATTTTTCACTCCCCACCTTAAAAAAACTAACTTTTTTTTTCATGTAGATAGTTGTGTGAAGGCTTGTGTTCTGCATAATAAATTGCACTTCATATTGACTGTATTTAATTTCCATGCCAGGTACTGAGAAGGGGAAAAAAAATTCAAATGCAGTGAAATTGGGGAAAAAATGCATTTGTGCCATTTATGTAAATGAGGCTGGTCTCATGGTCAGAGGCAGTGATGTCACCCCTGTCACCCCTCCTCTCTCCTCCCCCTGCTCATGTCTGTGTGTAATGTACAGTAAAGCATTGCTAGTGTCTGTGCTTTATCTGCTGACATGCTGTCCTCCCATACACATGTGAGAGACAGACATCAGCTACACAAGTACCTGACATGTTCTGCTCTAACATGGCTGCCTGCAGCTGTTGTACTCTCCTATACACACACAGGCTGCAGGGGGCGCCAGCACCAGGAAGCACATGGAGAAGCCATTATACCATTATACCTCACACGATTATACAGGCTGTCAGTCAAACACTGGGGGGGGGGTGGCTCTACCTCCCACTCATGAATAAACTGGACAGCTGAATATGATAATGACTTATTGGACATCTCACAGGTCATTTGCATACAGCTTAAGTTTACAGGCATGTGGAGGGACAATGAAGGGATAGAGGCAATGCTTTCTAATGGCAATTTATGAAAATATATTTAGTTTAGGGGGTTAATTTGCCTGACGGGTTCTCTTTAAGGGAACAATCATGTCTGATCATCTCAACGTACAGCTGAGATGTGAAAACCCCTTGCAGTTTTTTACAGATGACAAAACATCAAAGTCTGTTTAAAATTTTGTTTAGGCACAATTGGCAATTATGACTTTGTTTAGGAAAGTATGTAAAGGAAACCTTAAGGATTTGTAACTGGGTCCAGGATCGAAGGAAATCTTTTTTTTTTTTTATTCAAATGGTGTTTGGCAGGAAATAAATAATAATAATAGAAATAGGCTGTCTTAGGTATGATATTTTCCATTACAATGTTTAAATGTGAGGTAACTCCATAAAAACTAAGCCTACCTTCAGGGGAAAGCTGTAATCCTCTGTTAGCTTTGCCCATCAAGGTGTATGAACTCATATGGATCTGATCTCACAGTTGCTACAAATATGGCATATATGCAAAACTATTTTTGTTCTGGTACAGAGCTTTCTGGGTGTAAGACCGTTTCTCTATATTTCACCTAGCTTGGATATAAACACACTTTAAAAATGGCTGCTAAGGGTTCAATCACACGGCCGTCTGCGGGGATGTACATGCGGTCGCAAATTTGCGTCCACATACACGTCCCTTTAGACGGCAATGGCGGCACGGTGGCAGTACGGTGTGACACACCGGAAAGTGGTAAAACATGCTATATCTTTTCCCTGGTGTGCGGCTGTGCGCCGCTGTTTTCTATGGAGGGAGGAGGGGCCACCTCCTCCTCCTCCACAGCACACGCGGGTATTCCCGCACGGGAGGCATAATGCGTGTGAATGCACCCTTAGTGTGCATAGAAATAAGTGACTTGTACAGTATTTATTTACAAAACACTTGCATTTAGGTTATTTTATATTAGTAAAAAACTGTAACATCGCTTATTGTACATAAAATGTACATACACATGTTGAAAAATGTGTATACTATGGTATAACAGATAAGTGTTCACATGTCTGTATTGTAATGTAACACAAAAGTCCTATACATTCTAAACAACCAATAACTAAGGGATTAGAATAACATCTTAATTGAATTTGCTCAGTGAGTGTAAACATTAACCTTACATTACTAGCTTTTAATGCTTTCTTATCCGTATTTTCTTTTGTTGGCCACATTAGTCTAATTGTAACCCTCCAATGATCCTGAATAGGCTGCTTTATGCTTTTTGCTAATTACAGCTCCACTGGAAAGCAAAGGTTGTGTTTCATTAACCCCGTGTTTTCTAGAAAATGGTTCTGGATTGCATACAAACAGCCCGTAGCAGTTTTTTAGGGGCTTACAAATAAATAATGTAAGTTAGTAATGAGGATGGGAAGAGATAGATTTCTTTGATGGCTTTGACCGTCTTTGTGACCTGATTATGTCACAGAGTGTCAGCACCAGAGACACTACAAAGGGCATAGCATCCCATCAAATCTATTTCCACTGCATTCGCTCTATACTAGGAGTCTTGTTAGAAGCACAAAATCTATCAGGCCTCATTAGCACCATTTACCATCAAGCAACACCGATAGCTCCTTCATCACAATAATGAGAACAACTGCATTCATTCTCTCATCTAATTGGATCAACGCACACCTTCCTTCTACTAATCCATTAGCAGCTAATTGTGTATTAAAATCCACTGAAGGTTGCTTAACAGCCTGGGTCTTGACCACAAGTTCAATTTCCTGAAGCAAAAATATGTGGATCATCTTTTTCAAGACGTGTGTCCCTGAGAAGTAAATTTAGAGCTGTGTCCTAGTCTGATTTACAATATATACTGTATATTCCTAATACAGAGAGAAGACACTGCATTGATTTAAGTAGTTTTATACAATGTCTGGTTTTTGCAGTATCCAGCATGTTTGCTTGCAGTCTGAAAGACAATCAACAAAGTAAAATTTTCAATGATGAAAGAAAATATATATTTGTAACATTATATTCCTTACAGTGCAGTAAATATATAGCAATGCAAAGCACCTTGTTATAAGACAATCTTATGGTCTGTATTTGCTGCTATATATGTATTACATGACAGTCAAAAAATGCTTTACCTTGAATATATGTTTCCCAAAAAATTTCACACCCCAGAGTTTTAATTTGTAACTATACACTTTAAAGCAATTTCAACTCAGGGGGGTCATTTATCTTTCTTTTATATCTGCAACTTTTTTGGCACATTTCTATACTTGCGCCTAAATTTGCAACTTTTCCATTTGCCTAGCAAAGTTAGCCACACAAGGATCTTTCAGTGTTGCACCTAATATATCTTTAAAATGAAAAGTCGCAATTTTGGCGCAAATCATAGTCAAAAAGTCACAAATAAACTCCAGTCTTGATCAGTAGTTAACAAAACTTTAGAACTTTAGAAGGGGTTGCAGAAGACTTTGCAACTTTTGTGCGACTATTTAATAAAAACTCGCGAAATCCCCACAGGCTCATCTGTCTTATATATGTATCTCTAAGATAAATCAAACAAGTCCAAAACACAGAAAAAAAACAAGAAAAGACGAGCACAAATGTCCTGACTAAAGATAAATGACCCCAAAGAATTATTTACCAAAACAGAAAAATAGATGTCCAGGTGAAAATATGCAAAAATAGGACAAATTTATCAAAATTTTTGATGTATAGAGATCTTTGATTATTGAGGTCTTGAGACAAGTTGGAACTGCCAGACTTCTCCAACATCTAACTATCACAGCTACAAACTAGTATGGTACTTTATTCTAGAATTAAGGATCATGGAAAAACTTACCACCATACTGAATAATAAACTTGGAACTTTCAAGGGGGGCATTTATCATTAGACAGGAACAGTGCGGCAGCTTCTTTTAAACTTTTCTGCTCCTCGGATTTATCAAAGTAGGAATTTAACCCCTTCACGCTCCGCGGCGGATATATCCGCCACGGAGCGCAGTGACTTAGCGCTCAGTGGCGGATATATCCGCCACGGCGCTTATGCCGGCTCGGCTCTGGATCAGAGCCGAACCGGCATCGGGAAACACGGGGTGCCGGCTGTAACTAATAGCCGGCACCCCAGTGTAACACCCGCGATCGGAGTTGTCTCCGATCGCGGGTGCTTAACCCTTTAGATGCCGCGGTCAGCGCGACCGCGGCATCTAACAAGCATCTGGGGTGTCTTTCCCCCACGATCGGCCCCCCCGAACCGTTTTCGGGGGGCGCCGATCGTTGCTATAGTAACTCTGGGGTCCGATCTGGACCCCAGAGTTACTAGCAAGAATTGCCAGTAAGATGGCGTCTGTGACGTCATCTTACTGGCACAGTGCCAGCCTATGCAAGTGCATAGGCTGACACTGATAATACTCTGCAATACATGAGTATTGCAGAATATTATCATGAAGAAGCAATCAGAGGATTGCTTCTTCATGTCCCATGGTATAAAAGTGAAAAAGTAAAAAAAAAAGTTATTCAATAAAAAAATAAAGTCATAAATCACTAAAAATGCCCCAAACCCCCAAAACATATAAAGAGACATATAACTCAAAAAAAAAGTCTAAATCATAACACAAACCCCACATATATAGTATCACCGCGTCCGTAACAACCCGTAGAATAAAAGTAAATCATTATTGAACCCGCACGATAAACGCCGTAAAAAAAAACTGTTATAAACCCTCCAAAAATTATGATTTTTACCTTTTCAATCCCACAAAAAATGCTATAAAATGCGACCAAAAAACCATATGTACTTAGACATGATACTGGTGCAAAGTACAACATGTCCCGCAAAAAACAAGCCATCAACCAGCTCCGTAGCCAAAAACGTAACAAAGTTATGCCACTTGGAAGATGGCAATACAAAAATTATAGATTTTTCCCCACATTAGGGTTTTGTTTGACAAATTTAGTAAAACGTAAGAAAATATATTCATGTCTGGTATCCCCGTAATCGTATCAACCCATAGAATAAAGCTAACAGGATTATTAGTCTATACGGTGAACACCAAAAAAAAAAAAGTCAAAAATCCAGTACAGAATTGATGCTTTTCTACTCCTGCCCTCAAAAAAAGTTCCTAAATTTTCAACAATAGGTGATACCAACCCCAAAATGGTAACAATGGAAAAAGCATCTCATCCCGCAAAAAAAATGCCGTCACATGGCCCCAATAACGAAAAAGCGAAAATTTTATAGCCTTCAAAAGGGGCCAATGAGGAAACTAAAATCCTGGCAGCTGCAGGGCTCTCCTTCCCTTCTGCGTCTCGCTGTGCGCCCATAAAACAAGTCACAGCCACATGTGGGGGGTCTTTGTACTCAGGAGAAATTGCAGAACAAATTGTATGGTGGGTTTTCTCTTTTTATATTTTGGAAATGTGTAAATTTTAGTGCTAAATGAACGTATAAGGGAACAGTATGACCATTCTAAATTTCACCTCCATTTTGATTCAATTACTATGAAGATCTCAAGGGGTTAACAATCTTCGTAAAAGCTGTTTCTGATAGCTTGAGGGGTGCAGATTTGAAAATGGGTAGATTATATAGGGGGTTTTGATGCTAAATATGTAAAATTTCATTCAAAACTGTATTTATCCCCAAAATAGTCAATTCTGAAAATCTGGAAAAGCGCTATTCTATTTGTAAGCCGCGTGACATCAAAATAAATTATCCAGACATTTCAGAAATTATGAAAATGTAAAGTAGACAAATGGGAAATGTTATTCAGCAACTTATTTAGGTGGTAAATCGATCTGCCTGAAAACGCAATGATTTAGAATTTCGAAAATGGCAAATTTTTCAAAAAATTTATCATATTTTCTTTTTTTTGTAAATAAACGCAAAACTTATCTGCCAAAATTTACCACTAAAATGAAGTACAACATGTGGAGAAAAAACAATCTCAGAATCGTTTTGATAAGTAACAGTGTTCAAAAGTTATAACCATATAAAGCGAAGCAAGTCAGAATCCAAAAAATCGGGCTGAGCCTTAACCTGCAAAATGGCTGCGTCCTTAAGGGGTTAATTTAGATAAAGCTTGATGTTATTTTTGTAACTCTTTAGTAGCTTTTTCTTTTAAAGGCCTGATTTTTTGTGCAACCATTAACAATCTGTTGCCTACGCCTGGTAGGGACTTGTGTATTTTTGTGCAGTTTTTAAAACTGTTTTTCAATAGTAAATCATGCACCAACATTTGGAAGCAGGTGAAAAACTTAGACAAATAAGGAGAAATAAAAGACCCCCCCCCCCAATGTTTTTTAGTCGATATAGGACACCAATTGATTTATGGGAGTTGTTCTACGATAAAGTAGAGACTCTTCTCTAAAAGTTTCGGTTTGTGATCCCCCTCAACAGGAATCAAGCCTTGGCCTGCCCAAACCTTGCGTCTTTCATGTCTTGTCTTTTGATTGTTATAGTTTTATTTAGTTCAGGTTAACCCTCCTCCTGTGTCTATCGTCTTGATGTAATGTCTATGTTGAGCATGATTCTATTTTTAGTGTTTGTTATTCTCTTTATGTTCCCCCTTGACACTAACTGCTTTTTAACTTATATTACCTTTATATCTTTTTGTCCTGATATTCTGTATCCATTCTCCATGAAAAAAAATGAAGTAATTCTATTCATTCTTATATCATCTTACTGCTTAGCTGATATATATTAATCAGTATTGCTTGTGTTCCCTTCTAAGTACATACAAATTACATGGGTAATGTAAGCATTACAGTTTACAGAATTGTGTAAAATGTATGCCAGAAGTTGTCATATAAAACCTGAAACTGTCCCTTTTCCAGTGTTCACTGTCACTTTTCAAGGACCCCTAACAGTGGGAGTTCTCTTTAATAGTAACCCATTCAAGTCATGAAACATGGACTCTGAAAATGAAAGAAGCCGACAAAGGTTGGAAACTGCACTCAAGTTTAACATTGCTGATTTAGAATGTTGTCAGCTCTGGACTTTATACCTTATCATTGATCTTAACTTCAGACTACCAACTTTAACAGAATGCTCAGCATGAGACAGGAGTACAGTGACTCTAGTCAAAGGACCTTTCAAGTATTGCAAACCAAAAACTCTTAATACGCTCAATCTCAACAACTCAACTTGTCAAGGACAGTGTCAGGGACAATACATACTATTTATTAACATGTAAGGGGAAAAGTATGACTGGAAATATCAAAGAGGCGTATAGAATGATGGGATTAATGACTATAAGATGCAAAGTCTTACAGACCATAGGTGAGGAAGATCCTGCCTGCCTGATCCTCCTAACTGTTTTCCGGGAGAACAAGTAAAGCACTGACAAAGCACTTCGACCCAATCTTCCCAGCCCAAAGCATGTGCACTGCTCTTTCCACTCCATGCCTGTAACATTCAAAGGCCTTGTAACACATGATTGGGTCACCTGACAGTCCCAAGTCACATGAACCAGAATCAGAGGCTCTGGATGCAGCTACATGGTGCCTGTAGGGGTAAATAAAGGGGATGGGGAGCTGATGGAGTTTAGTAAATATGATGATAGAGAGCTGGGGGTACAGAGAGGAGGGGGGTTAGTCATAACTAAAGGTTAAGGGGTAATAGTATGTGTTAGTATGTGTTGAGGCTTGCATGTAGCAGAGTTTTCTATGTATAGGCTTAACATCATTGAACTATCAATTGTACATGGCTGTGAAGCAGCCAAGTTCTTCCCAATCATGTCTACAGCATTTTTTGATGAAAATGAATCATCTTTTATGAGCTTAACATAGCACTTACCCCAAAAATACAAAATCTGTTTGTACAAAGTAACAATGTAAAATTACAATTTATCCTTTCACCAGGTTTTACCCCATTAGAGGACATCTACCACCCAAACGAAGAGTTGTAAACCAAGCACACTGACATACTGGTGTGTGGACCCCACTGGCAGGGTCTGCTCTTCCTTTAGCTTCTTATGTCGAGGTTTAAAAAAAAGGCTTATAAAATTATACAAATGAGGCTGAGGGGCTATGGTATTAATGGAACCTGGAGCCCCTCAAGCTCATTTGCATAATATTTAAAGCCTTTTAATCTTACAAACAAGGGCATGAAAAGCTAAAAGAAGAGCGGGTCCTCCCAGAGGGGGCCTGCACCAGTAATTCAGTGTGACAACCCTTCATCCTGGTGGCAGATGTCCTTTAAGCTACTTACACCCTCAGGTAGAATATAAAATGTCTTTTGTAGAATTCCTTATTTCAAGTGAAATCTCACCTGCTTAACTTTAAAATATCTTCTACAAGGTCGAGTGAAAATGAGCAGAGAAGAGTCATATTCACCTGAGATGAGTCTTGTTTAGCGACTGTAGGGGGAGTATCACTTCATACACCACTATTTTCAGTCCTAAAGTACCATTAAAACATGGTTTTTGTGTTAAAGATAAGAATCTCACCTTTCAGATCACATCAGAATCACAACCTGATATGAACTGAAATGAATGGTATCTGAAGTAATACTCCTGTCACAACTTCTGAACATGAATAATTTCAGGACAACCCTTTCAGGTGGATATGACTCTTCTCAGGTCATTTTCACATGACTTTGGAGGAGATTTTTAATAGCTAAGCCAGCAAGATATCATATGAAAGAGGGATTTCTATAAAGGAAATTGCATACCCTACCAGATGGTGCTAGAAGTTTAGTGGGGTAAAACCTGGTGACAAGTGCCCTCTACGAATATGACATTACCAATAAAAGCTAGCAGTATTTAGAGCCCTTAAATATACTACTAATTGTAAGAACTGTTTTGTATTTTATTGTATCGGAGTTGTGGGCTGATTAACAGAAAAATACCAAATTGCTACAAATTGGTAAAATTTTCATATATCCAAAATTACTCAAAAGAAATCAATGAAATGAACACAAATGTACAGTATTCTTGCCTTTTACTATGTTCCACTTCATGTAAATCATTCATAAAAAAATCATCTGTTTTGGGTGTCATCCTCAGTTCATGGTGTGCAACTGAGGAGGTGCTGATTTCATCTCTGTGTCCTGCTTGTATTTTGTAGTGTGAGCATGGGTTTACATGCTTTTTTTTAATTGATTTAGAACCACACCTGTTTCTGTCCTGAAACCTACCATATATACTTGTGTATAAAGCCGAGTTCAGCGGTGTCGCTGCTGAAGACGTCATATTGTGCGCCCGCCAGCAGATCGCAAGGAAGCGTCTCTGGCGGTTAATAGAGCAGAGAGAAGATCGAAGAGGAGCCGCCAGGAGCGGAGACGAGGATCGGGAGCCCCGATGAGCATCGTGGCACCGGAGGGTGAGTATGTAAGTTTGTTTTTTTTTATGTGCTGGCCGGGCTGGCTGTCTACTACTTGGGGTGGGCTGGCTGTTTACCACTGGGGGCTGGCTGTATACCACTGGGGGATGGCTGTATACTACTGGGGGATGGCTGTATACTACATGGGGGCTGGCTGGCTGTATACTACATGGAGGCTGGATATATGATACATGGGGATGGCTGGCTGTATACTACTGGGGGCTGGCTGTATACTACTGGGGGCTGGCTGTATACTGGGAGACTGTGACCAATGCATCTCCCACCCTCGGCTTATACTCAAGTCAATAGGTTTTCCCAGTTTTTGGTGGTAAAATTGGGGGTCTCGGCTTATACTCAGGTCGGTTATACTCGAGTATATACGGTAGCTTTATTCCAGTGATAGTTAACCCATGGTGATTGATAGGTTCACATTCTTCACCTGATCTCTGTGCTGTCTGGATCTCTGAGCTCCGTGTTAGCTCTGATCTAATAACCTTGGAGGTTTGGGATTTGAAACCACACACACATCTGTTGTGACCCAGCTGTGTTGACTGCTCTTATCTGTTTTTATTGTTTCCTCCTTGCTTCTACCTTAGGGTATGGATGGGAGGGAAGCAGGTAGGGCCTTTGGTGGGTTCAGTGTCAGGTCTTGCTGTCTTCTATGTTTCTGTATCTGTTCCCAGCATTATATACAGCTATTATGTTAGAGTAAACACATAAGCAGTCAAGGTGTTTCAGCTGACTGTAATATTAACTATTTGCTGCATTCATATTCACAGTTTTTTTAACATATTATTTGCAGAGTTTTTAACTAAAACACTTGTGGATTTTATATTGGTCCGAGATGAATAATTTTTTAGGCTGGTTCAGCATAATAATTTGCATGCAAAATGTAAACACCTACTTTCAGAAATAAACTAGTTGTACAGATTATTGCTACATGTAAATAATTCTTATGTCTTTTGTCTCCTATAAAGGTCTGTAATTTCCAAGTACCCCAATAAACTTGGCTTCTATTTGCTGATGCTATTCCCACTTGTATTAAATTAACAGTTACACATTTTATTCTGTAGGCTCCTTCAATCTAATGTATTCATTGCATTGCATGTGTTATTGGGAGCATAATAATAAAGTATTCTAATGTAAGCAGCTTAGTGGACAATGAGTTACAATTCTAACTTGCCGTCTTTTTCTCCCTCCATGTGCTCACTGACCAATGATCATACAAGTCTTTGAAGAGACTCCGTTTAAGATCTGTTGTACGAGATGATCGTCTGATGAAAGGGATTGAAAGACGGGTTAAAGTAGACATTGAAAGGTTATTGTGGAGGGCACATTGTTCATACAATCCTCTTTTAATATGTGCAGTGTGCACCTGCGATAAGATGATTCATTAGATATGGTCTCACTTTGACAAGCTCCATCGTTCAACACCCAGGATGGTGATGGAACAATTCTGCTCCAACCCTATAAATATGACAAGGTCAGCATCTTTTCTGGATCTTGAATGGGAGGTAAAAAGGCTTCAGATGTATCTTTGTTTACTATGTAAGAAAAAAATGGAACCGAGGAAAAAGTGTTCAATTTACCAAACCCTCGCAGAAATAAGCAACTCATGGAATTTAGAAAAAAAAATGTAATGAATGTTTTTTTCTCCAATGTTATAAATGGTTATTGTACATTTGCAAATAATGTATACAATTTATATAAGATATCAGCAAATAAATAGAACATTAGCAGGCATTCAGTTTGTGTCTTTATTCTTTGTCTCACACTTATATGGCTGAGCATGGGGATGTGCTCAGCCAGTGGAAACAGACCGATGCTGCAGCACATCGCTCCCAGCCTGGCAGAGACAGTAAGCTCGCTGTGACAATCAGAGTGTCTTTAGTGGAATTGGGAAACTGTGATGTCACAGAAAGGAGCTGAGCCTCCCATGAAATCTCCTCTCAGTGCAGGAAGTAAAGGAGCTATGACATAAATCTAAACGTGAAAAGAGAGTTTACAGGCTGGTGCATGGCTGAGGTGTATATTACATGGGACTGTGTATCTGGTGCGACCTGAGTTTTATGTTACATGGGACTGCTTGGCTGGTGCTGGCTGAGGTGTATTTTACATGGGACAGCGTAGCTGGTGCAGGCTGAGGTGTATGTTACATAGGACTGTGTGTCTGATGGAGGCTGAGGTGTATGTGGTGTATGTTACATGGGATTGAGTGTCTGGTTGGGGCTGAGGTGTATGTTACATGGGACTGTGTGATGCAGGCTGAGGTATATGTCTGGTGCAGGCTGATGTGTATGTTACATGGGACTTCATGGCTGGTAGGGGTTGAGGTAGATATATAGATGGATTGAATTGTATGGAATTGAGGTGGCTGTATGTAGCTGTGTGACTGGGGGGCTTGGCGTCTGTACGTATCTGCATTACTGCAGGGATAGTGGATAGTGAGCAGAAGGACGTGCATGTATGCTAAACTCAGTGGGGGCCTCCACAAAATTTTGCGCCCAGGGGCCTCCATCAACATTAATCTGGTGCTGTCTATATGACACTTAAGTATTTTGTAAGTATTTTGAAGTAGAATGGTAGTGTTATGGGATTTTTATGTTAATATGTAAGTCTTGAAGGAAAACAGAAGGGGGACATACAATTTGGTCAGTGATGACTGAATGACATGGAAATATATTTTTTTATTTATAGAAACCGCAGGAAAGAAACATTTCCTGATATTCCATCTGAACACAACATTTCTGGGTGATATTACCTACATAATCTACAGTTACCTTATGTGAGTAAAAAACACACAGATACGTTTTATGGTATGTTAAGCTTCTGTATCATTTTTAGCATTGCCAAGTGAATGCCTACATGATAACAAGCATTTATGTCAGGCATGTATAGTATATCTCATTTTTCAGTGTAAATATCTGAACCACTATAATATAATATTGTCAGAGATTTATTAGAGTGCTTAAAACTTAGAATGGTTTCATGACTGTATTCCGTATTTGACAATAGGGGTAATGCCTTCATGGATGACAACATGAAAACAAATACATACATAGTATCAACTATATTTAGTTACCTGTCCTTGTGCATTTGTAACCAGCTGGCCAGTAACACCTTGCAGACTGGAGAGTGCATTCCCAAAGGCTTGCGAACTTGCTATGGAGCCCATGGCAGCTGCAGCAGCCGCTGCTGCGGCTGCCTGGTTTGCTAACGGGTTATTGACCATCTAAAAAGCAAGGAAAGAAACAAGAAATGTAATACACAAACAAATATATTAACATTTTACATCAATGTTGTTGTAAAATTGTGAATAATCTTTTGTTCAGATAAATCACAGGTGTACCCACCAATATTTTCATTAATGATTTAGCTCTCTGGATAGCTTAGATTATCCAGAGACTGTCTCTGAAGAGTTAAATTATCATCCCTTAACAATATGTTCTCTAATCACAGTGGAAAGATTGACACAAGCTCAACTTTATCTATCTATCTATTTGTCTGTCTATGGTATCTATCTATCTTATTATCAGGCTTACATAATGCACTGATACTGTGATAAATCGGTTATGTTGCCAATAAATACACTGTAATGAATCTAATGAATATCTATTTATCTACCAAGCAACCTAAGATTTATTTATTAAATAAGTTTTATTACACTGTAATACTTGAGAATACTCATGAATACATCATACTTCTTGTCCTTGTTAATAAAGATGATTGTATAGAGTTAGGAAGCCCATGAATCTTAGGAGAACCCCTCCAATTATTTAAGACTCTTTTCTTGGAAAAAAAAACAAAAAAAACAAAAACAGAATTATATTTTTTGCCTTTCAGGAAGAACTGTCATAGATAGCTTGATGCCCAACTAATGGGTCTCTATTCTACACAGTGGGGATTTGTTTTTTTCTTTCCCTTAGGAGATAACTACCGCCTTTGAACACTTTTCCTTCTTTCAGGAGACCTATTGAATTTTCTTTTTAATGTGAACCACATAACTTTTTCTCCTGCACAGGTCATGAATCCTGTGTAAGAGGGAAGGAGTGGGCATCTTTGTAGACTGAAAAATCAAGCTTTTGTTAGGACCAATGCGAAACTGCATGAGTTTCTGTTTTGAAAGGAAAAAACTTCATAGGTTTGTCTTAAATGAAAATAGAGAAGAAACTATGCTTACTATATTTTGCCTTGATTGCATTGCCATTCACCCCTACAACATGGGAATATTTTTGCTTTAGAGCTTGTCACTGATGTAGTCTAAAATGGCTAAGCAATATGAGCAATATCTAAGGTTAGGAAGGAATTTATCCAATGCTTTGCTCCAGTTTTTTGTGAACTTGTTGTTGTACTGTTATGCTTTCCTCAGTTAGCATAGTATAAAGAAACTTTGTGGGATTTAGCATGAGTGACTTTGGACAGATAACCAGGCTAAAGATTAACTATTTAAATGCATAGAGCATATTTTGATTATTGAGCATATTATGAGTGACAGAGGGAAAATATTACTTTGCTTGGCACAAATTGGCAAAGATTATAGCTTGTATATTGTGTACATCTACCACCAGGTTCAAGGAAAGTAAATCAAGCACACTGATATACTGGTGTGTGTCCGCTCTGGTAGAATTTGGTCTTCATTTTGATTCTTAAGCCCTTGATTTTACGGAAAAAAGTTTTAAAAATTCTGCAAATGAACCTTAGGGGCTCTGGGCTCTGGGCTCCTAAGAAACTAAAAGTAGAGCAGATCCTGCTAAAGGGGGCACACACCACTATGTCAGTGTGCTTGGTTTACATTCCTTGATCCTGGTGGCAGATGTACTTAAAGATTTCTGGGAAGCTTATTTTAGTAGATTTTAGATTAAGGGAAGCCAGTCCTGAGGAAGGGTTGTATTAAAATCAGATTCTAATCACATCTATTTTCTATAGCTGTTTATATGTACTTTAATCTACCAACAAGCTGATAGGTGTTGCTAAGTGTTGGACCTCCACTTACCCTAAGGATACTAAGGGGAAATATATAACCAATTTTATTGTAATGTACAACTTCTATTTTGTTTGACAGTTTTTTCGGTCTATGATTATGTGGGTACTATCTTGCCTGAGCTCTATAACAGCGATTTAGTGATATATTTTACAACAGCCTCATGGCCGTAGACAGCAATAGACTAGAGCCAACTCATGGAGGTTTATGAAAGAGTTTTAGCCTGTACAGTGAGGGGAAATAGATAATGTGTGGCATCATGTATTGTCACTAGTGGATAGAATGATGTCTTATCTTATATTGTAATTGTATTTTTATCAGTAATGTAAATTTGATGGAATGAAAACCCTACAAAACAAGAGGAATTCACTGTTGTGGTAACAGAACTCCAATGGCCTTCTCACTGTGCTATATATGATTTTTCTGTTTCCCTACTAGATTCTACTTTCAGATTTTATAAATTCTATAAACTACAGTGCTGCAGAGTCAGAAGTGTCATTTGGACAGTGGACATGTTACAAGAGTAACTGTTTAGTCAGAAAGGGGTAATATTGCTGTAAACAAATAGATAAAAACTAGCTTTAGTAAAAAAGACAATGTTACTTTTCTAATTTACACCACATGCCACATGATTGCAGTCACCCCCTTTGTGATTGCTTGTTTTGCTTCAAATTAAAGGTTTCCACTTTCCCAGAGACATGAATGTCATGGTTTAGCCTTGAAACTCGGAGAACTAGTAGGCAAGGGATTGAAAGGGTTTCTTGGAGAAAAATAAAAGTTGAGGCATAGAAATGGAATAAAAGACATGCAAGCTTGCTAATGCATCTTCTGTTGCAATTACCACAATTATACTTATACTCAAGTATAAGCAAACCCGAGTATAAACCTATAGTATAAATACCTAATTTTAACACAAAAAAATGGAAAAACCTATTGACTCCAGTATAAGCCTAGGGTATGACATGCATTCGTCACAGCCTCCATCCCAGTATATAGCCATCCATCACATGCTCCCCAGTATATAGTCATCGAGCCCATGCCCCAATGTATAGGCATCCAGCCCATGCCCTCTAGTATATAACTAGCCAGACCCCTGTCTCCCAGTATGTAGCCAGCACCATTTCCCCCTAATATATAGCTAGCCCCCTAAACCCCAGTAGAAAGCCAGCCAGCACATACCCCTCAGTATATTGCCAGACAGCCCATGCCCCCTAGTATATAGCCAGCCAGCCTATACCCACCAGTATATATCCAGACCCTGCACTCAGTTTATAGCCAGCCCCCTTCCCCCCAGTATATAGCCAGCCAGTTCATGTCCCATTGTATATAGCCAGGCCATACCCCCTCATTATATAGCCAGCCCCTGCTGCCAGTATATAGCCAGCCAGCCCCCTGCCCCCTATTACATAGCCAGCAGCCCATTCCCCCCAGTATATATCCAGCTGGTCTCTATACCAGCCCACTGCTCCCAGTATATAGCCAAGCAGCCCCTGCCCCATAGTATATAGCCAGCATCTCATGCCCCCGTATACAGCTAGCCCCTACCCCTTAGTATATAGCCATTTAATTAATGAGGGGAGGCTGCTGCAGACATTTTATTAAAGAGTAGTGGTTGCATTTCCTGTCCCGGGCTTATACTCAAGTCTATTTTTACCAGTTTTTTGTGGTAAAATTAAGTGCTTTGGCTTATGCTTTGGTCACCTTAAAATATGTGTGGAATATATATATTTTCTCTCACAGTGAAAAGGCCAAAGACAATATATTTTTGCAGCTGTAGATTTTCTCATGTAATACAGTAAAATACTGTCTGACTTTCTATAGGTTGCCTTATAAAATGTACATGCCATGGTAAATAAAGTGTACAAATTATTCCAAATTAGGTAATAAGAAATATTAAAATAATTATGGTCTTTGAAATAGATTTCTTGTGTGATAATTATTCAAGCTTGTCATTATTTGGAGTAAATATCTGACAGTGGGGCTCACAAGAAAGACAGTCTGAGGTCTGAAGACCCTACATCATCATGATGGTGTTAACTTAGTAATAAGCATTGCCTGTCCTGTGTAGTCTACTGCTGAGGCTGATGCTACATTGTCATCATTACCACATTTGCACCATACAGAGTCCACACTTCCCCCTCATTTTGATGTTGTAGACATATAGTCAGTCACAATAGGAGCAGCTGGTACTCAGCAACTGGCAAGCAATTACAAGCATAAAACAAGTATCATTTCATGTCTAAACGCTCAATACCATTGCATTAAACTTTGTGCTTATTATATTTTTTACTTGTTTTATCTATTTTTGCGGTGAACTTTTTATGTCATTTATACTTTGTAATTACTTTCATTGGTTCAATAATGTACAATAATATGCTGAAATTGCACATAATTATAAAAATGTGTTTTTAAACCACCGAATACATACAGTATTGTGTCCTCAGACGTGTACTTTGTGAACATAATGGCCCAGATCTATTATTCTGGCTGTGACAGTTTTCTGTCATACTTTGCACTGAAAAGAACATCTTTGGAGCCTGCATGTGTATTTAATATGTGTCTGCCAGTTGTGTGTTGCCGTTGCACTGTGCAGACAAGACAGAAAAAGTGTGCAGAGTTTGCGACACATTTAATACAGTGACTCAACAAAACTGTGCCGCATGCTGTATGATAAAGCTGCACCAAAAATAAAGCGGTGCACACTTTCCAAGCATTGCAAGTGCACCAGATAATTGAAAACTGTGGTGCACCCTGCACAATCGTGAGGCAAACCACTTAGTACAGATTGCACTACTTTTGATAAATCTGATGCAATTTTGTATATATATACAGTATATGGATCTGATCTTACCTTCAAACACATTCATTCTTCCTCTTCATTACCATTCAGCTTTTGACCTCAGACGCAATCAAGTTTTATTTTGTTTGTATACCAAGAGCTATAAGCTTTTAATTTTTCTAAAAATGTGTTCTATAAAATGAGCTGTATTTCTCAATGCTACTATTTTTGGGTACATTTTATTGACACCATTTTGGGGTATGCTATGTTGATTCTTGACACTAATTACTATTGTGTAACTTTTTTTTTCAAATACCCTTATCTACCATGGTAATCCATTGGTCAGCCATGTAACAGGGCAGCAATGAACTGCCCACTGTCAAAATCCTTAAATGCCATAGATAGTATTGGCCCCTCTTTTGTTGATATCTGCAGGCGTAGACACATATCTTAAGACATGCACTGACAGTTTGAAGCATCCTTTTTGCCTCCATATGTCACTTACAAGCTCCATCTTACCCTTCCCGCTTTCTCCTGCTGAGTGACATGCATGTTCCAGTGGAGGCTACATTCAGATAAGGACTAAGGCTCTTAGCCGAAACGCGTCGATCGTAACTCTGTGTTTTAACCTGATGTACCATGATGCTGTATCACAAATAAAGAATTGGATTTTAGAAGACCCAGGAGCTTGGAGTTTTTTGTTTTCTCTGTTTAGTGGAGGCCACAATAGCCTATGGCGGACCGATGCAACTGTATTGCATCTATCCCCACCTCTGTTGAGCGTATGCAGTGGGAGGTCCACAGTGATATAACCATATAAGGACAGTGGTGTTGCTGGGGTAAACACTCTGAATATTGGAAGCAGCTAATCACTGGTTTCCGCCCATGCTCCCTCCTCCTCCCGCTTTCAGGGGGAGGGGGAGGGCAATGTATCCTACTGCAGACAGAGTAAAAGGCCCTAGCCCTTACTCTGACTATCCTCCCAAGTTCTGAGCATAGCCTTCCAGAGGCCAGGGGACAATATCTGAGAAGAATTGGTAATTAATTTGTAATAACTAATGCTGCTCATAACAGCCAATATGAATATATATATATATATATATATATATATATATATTTGTGCAGGTTGTAAATTGAACAATGTGATCGGATTTCAATTCTCAATGCTTCAGTTATTTTTATCTGAAAATTTTAATAATTTAAAAATTATGTGGGGAAATTCATTCTCTTCATTGTTTTAGTGGTTGTAAAAATACACGAAGCGGTGCCAGCAATACAGAATGGTATCGTATGGTTGGAACATATGAAGGACAAAGTTCATAAATAAAAACCATAAATCCATACTGTTACATTACATAAAAAGATACAGTTGTTGATTCCTTTTTGTATCTCTAAATAAACTTCTGCAAGAGTAAAAGGTATAGGGCGAAAGGTTTAGTTATATGGCAATGCATGGCTTTTAGGTACATTTGTAAAAACTCTTACAATTGTTATTAATACGTATGACTCAGGATTCTTCACCTCTGAGCCATCTCCTATTCTATCTGAGGAGCTGAAGTATGTGTAGAAATAGAAAGTGTTAGTAATTGCTCTAAGCAGTGAACACGTAGCATGCTAATGCATTTCAAGGCATCATTATTCACAGTATGATGTGCTTTTTATGGAAGCTGTGCCATTGAGATTGCTATCTTAATGCCCTTACATGTTCAGCGAAGGCACAGGTGTGCTGAGGAGGACAGCTACATTTAACTGCATTGCTGGGGGCAGCAGACCTCTCTTTACAGACTTCATTCATAAAATAGTTGTATTCTACACTAAAGTATTTTATATAAATATATGTAATATTGGTACATTGGGGATGGTACTTGAAGGGGAAGGCAATGTGGATAGTTTTGGATAATTTTCTATTGCTAGCACTGGAATACATACCCCAGGTTTTAGAGAAGATTTTTTCAGTGCAAACTGCTTGCACAGGTATTTAAGAAGTGCCTGCGCCACATTTCTGTCGCACCTGAGCGTTTTGTGGGACGGCTGCACAGTTTTTCATGCAACACAAATTTCTGCACTGGAGGGGGCATTCCACTGCTCAGTCGGACCAGATTTATCATGCAAAGTCCGACAGAAGTGTGTTGCATGCCCCATGTTAAAGGTGCACCAAAAAAATAAAGTGCTGCACTCTGTTCTGGAAATACAGGGGGGCCCGATTCATAAAGAACGAGCACCAGAAATCCTGAATCTGGTGCAACCTGCTCGCTACACAGGCAATCTGCACATAGTACAGACTGCACTGTTCTTAGTAAATGTGGGCCCATGTAGCATCATGCAATGTGTTCAGAAAGAATAATGAATGGCCACCTTGTAATAACAATAATTCCTTTATTTCTATAGTGCACACAGATTACGCAGCACTACACAAAGCTTACAATGTAAAAGCTTATATGTGCTATTAAATTGCTGTTTTTCTCAGACAACTACCAATGTGATAAAGGGATCAAGGCGTGAAATGTGAAACAGGTCCCACAGCATTTCAGCTGGACAGATTGCTTGTCTTCAGTAAGATGGAGTATCCTATGCGCTGAACTCTAAGACACAAACATATCTTTCCACTTTAATGTAAAAAAGTAAAAAGGAAAGAAAGAGGAAACAAATAGTACAGTTATATGAATTTCAACTTTTTTGGTAATTTTCATCTACAATAGAACTAAGGTATAAGAATATTATTATTATCCCTCTATTTTTGTCACATACCTGAGTTAATAAATTATATTCACATGCTCTTCCTCCTTTAAAAATTATACATGATTAAATATATGCTGTATATAAATAGATTGATAATTATTTTTTGGAAGGCATTTAAGGTTGTGGTCTGCAATTCGATGGTGACAGTTCCAGAGCAAAGAATCCCATTTGGACAATGGGGATGATGTACAAATACTAATCGGTGAACTTGTCGCGACATTGCAAAATTACTTATAGCTTCCAACCTCTAAGTAATTCTGGCACAGAACTCAGCTTTAAACTGTGCCAGTTTCTTAAGCACAGGTCATAGTAAATTTGGTTGGCCAGAGCATCTGTACCCTGGGCAACTTGTTTCTTACTGAGCCCTCTGTTTTTTAAAGGAAATTAACCATCAAAGTTATGCATGATAAACCAGGAAGTGCTCACTGCACAAGTGCTGAGGAAGCAGAGGGGGAAGGGAAAAGTGTAACAGCGTAGCCCCTCAGGCTCATTAACATAATTTAAAAATCTGATTTTAGAAGGAATGAGGCCATGGATAACAAGTTTTGCTATGAGGCAGCACAATACTTCACTGCAAACCCACCTGTAACTATACTGCTAACAGTCAGGGACAAAATGGGTGAGGTTGCCGCAAAAGTAGATTACAGAGAGCTGTGTTTTTATGCTTTTGCAATAATCCAGGATTTGTTTTGGACCCAGTTTTCTGCTTATTACATGTTGTGCTTCTACCAAAAGTAGATCCACTAAGCTCTGAACGCTTACTGGGAGAATATTCAGAGAGGCCTGATTTGACCACCAAACCGTTTGACGCATGGAAGATTGTTTGGAACCAAGCTTGCTACTTTATCTACACTAAAATCACTGTTTTTTTTCACTTGTAGCTACCATGTTAGCCAAGTTACCAAGTTACATGTCCATAAGTAGGGGCCCTGAAATTACACAGAAAATGCTGGTAAGGTTAGACCTACTTACAAGCTTTACATAAAAGTATATAAAGAACCCACAATTCAAACGAGTATATACCTACAGGAACAGCGAAGAAAAGGAGTATATAGTGTGGAATCAATAAATTACCAGGGTATCACTGCTATAAAGTAGTGAGAAAATAGATAGATATACTGTAGATATTCAGCACTTCACATGGATCAAGGGAAAAACACCTGAATAAAGCCCTTTATTATTGTGTAAAAGTAAACATTCATAAATTTCTTATATAAGGTAAAAAGAAACACAAAATATAATAAAATATGGTAAAATAAATAAGATACAATCTTAGTCTGTCCCTTCATAACATGCTATTCGTTCACTTTCATGTATCAATATCAGTTTCCAATAATTTTGATACTGAGTCCAATGTAAACAATGGGATAGTATCTCCCCCACAACTATAGTAAGTAGTTTTCATCAGATCCACAATAGTAATTGTATATGGAGGAAAAGCATAAGATACAATTAAAGATGACAATTCACTCACTCCTCAGTTGAGTATTAGCTCCTCATGCCTCTCCAACTCGGCATTCTGTGGTTTGAGATGCGGTAATGGCTGATTCCGCACATGCCCATTGGAGATTTTCACTACAGGAACCACAACAACCCAATCGCACAGCAGTCAATAAGAGCATGAATAGTTTGACGCAGCAACAAGAGGCAATGAATAGGCTGTAATTGTGTGTGGCAACGCTTGTAAATCTTTATCTCCTCATGATCAGTGTTTGATAGAGACAATATACTTGCTTGTAAATTGTCATCTTCAATTGCATCTTAAGTTTTATCTTCAGCTTCACCACTAACAAGCTGCACTATATCTCCTTTGTACTAGTTTTAATACCTGTCCCGCACGGTGCTCTAAAACACTCCAAAATACAGCCTTGGGTAGGAAATAACTTAAAGGGGTTGTCCACTTTCAACAAATAATTCACATGGTTTGTGTAATGAAAAGTTATACAATTTTCCAATACATTTTCTGTATCAATTCATTGTATAACTATTCATTACACAAACCATATCAATTATTTGCTGAAAGTGGACAATCCATTTAAATTCCATTATAACAATATATTTTGGTATCAGGAATAAAACAATTGTTCACAATTACTTACCTTCTTTTCTTTTACTCTTTCACATCATATTTACTGTTATATCACTTTAAGTATTTCATTACCTCAATACTTTAGGTTCTATATTTATATCACTGTCTTTTCCCTGTCTATCACACACCGGTCCTTATCTCTACTACTTACTTTCCTTTCCTATGAATTACTATGGTATATCTCTGCTACTAACTGATGCAAATTGCTGATATCATTAGGTTACAATGGGGTGTATATAATGTGTTTTTATGAAGTGCTATAAAAGCAAAAAAGAACTCCAGTTACATACAGATGTCTGGGATTTCAATAAAATGATAAAATATTAGTAAAATACTGAAAATTTAAGATGAAAGCTTTTTAGAAGAAGCTATTTGAAGAAATGTAGCAATTTTTGTAAATAAACTGAACCCGATCATGAACCCCAATGAAATTAATAAGGACCTTCATTTTAATACCCCAAAATGGTTTTAAAATGGGGATTGTGAGAGCTAGAGGTCTGAAAAATTGTGGGAATAACAGTGCAATTACCCTGCCCCAAAATGGGCTAGGGAAAGTACTAAAAAAGTAACAAAACATAACAAACAAAGAAATAATAGTTAAAAAAAAATGATAAAAAATGTTGTTAATGTTAATGTTGTTAATGTTAAGGCGCTGTGGCTGTTCAGATCCAGTTATTTACATAGAGGATAAAAGAAGCAATGAAAAAAACCACATACCCTCTTACTGTGGTTAGGATCCAGCTACAGCGATATTTGACAATTTGAAGTTTAAATTCAGTAATACGGAATTGGACCATTTTAAGTTTAATTCCATTAATGCGGAATTTGACAATTTCAGGTTTGTTTTTAGGTATTACAGAATTTGACAATTTCAAGTTTAAGTTCCAGTATAGCACAATTTCACACTACCAAATTATTCAGATGCTGGCACAGCCAAGTCGCTAGAGATCCGTGGCTGGTTCATGTTAATGAACATGAGGATGTCCACATTGGCTGTAGATAGCACCAGTGGTGCTGAACATGGCCACATGTACAATTTTCTACCCAGAGATTGAACAAGAAGGACCCATACTTCATATATAATTTGCCACCATGCGAGTCACAGTCTGCCTCCTGGTAGTACGGGTCAGATCCGTTGATGGTGGAGGTTGGGCAGAATTGAACATGGCAATCCACATTGTGGCCATGCTTACTCTCCCTCCTGAAGTGGTGCTTGTGTTCCTTTTTGCATTGGAAATTTCCTCCTCCTTCTCTCTGTGCTGCCACTGAGCTCTCAATGTCAGATGGGAATTCCCCCAGTAGTGCCTGCACGAATTTGCACTTGTACTACCTAATTTTTGTCTCATGCTCTACTATTGCAATAAAGGAGGCTACACTATCCTTGAGAAAAAATCTAGCAGAACTGGTGATTATCCGGAAACTCAGGTGTCATTGCACAGGCACTGCAGCATATAGTGTCTCATGAGGGCCAGGCTGCCCAGAGGCAAGGATGAGCTATCCTTGGTAGGAGCACCTTTAATATTTTGCCGTTACTATATAACTTTCTGAGACAGCACCTGAGAGATCTTGCTGGATGATGCTGGAACTGCAAACTACAATGATAGAGCACCTTTAAGATTTTGTGGGAATTGCATACTTTATTTATACACAGCCTTAAAGATTTTGCTGGATGATACTGGAATTGCAAACTATACTGAGACTGCCCCTTTAAGATTTTTCTGCAACTGCAAACTGTACTGAGAATGCCATTTTAAAATGAATGCTGGAACTGTAGACTTTATTGAGATTGTGCCTTTAAGATTTATCTTGAATTGCAAACTTTACTGAGACAACCATTAAGATGTCCCTAATAACACAGACTTCTCTCCCTACCTTTGTATTTGAGAAGTCCCTGTCCTGCAGTTCAGACCCACTCAACATTAATAAATTACTGTTAGTAATTAAGAAACATATTTTTAAAAAGCTTTAAAATTATATAAAGAAAAATGCCAGTTCAAGTACACTTTCCCTTCAGTATGCAATGTATTGTATACATTTATATATTTTTTTTTCTACTGAGCTTTAAGTAGGATTGTGTACTGTACATTAGTATTGTCTGCTACTGACACGGTCTCTTTCACCATCATATTTTTCTATCTTGATAATGTTAGTTTTGAAAATCGTGTGCAAGCACAATTTACCATGGCATATAACACACAGCGGGATCTAATGTAGGCACATCTATAGACATATGCAGCACCTCTATTAGCTCCTACTGTGCGCTGTTATATAAAGGATCAACAGGACAGGAAAACATGGTTTATTACTGTAAAAATGTTTCAAATAATCTTAGTAAAAGCATGACATAAACTGATACATATAAAATGAGCTGTCTACAGGATGAGATCAATTTACCTTTTTGTGTTACTGTCATATTTATAAAACAATTTACATTTAGGTGTTAAGGTTGGTGCCTAAATTAATGTTTTTTAACTGTTTGTACTAAACCTTTCCTGTATTCATATGCAACGAATGCAGTTGTTAATAGTACTTAAGGAGTATTTTTAGCAAAATAATAACTTGATTGGTCAGAGTTTAATTGTTGGAATCCTCACCAATTAGGGACATAGACATAGCAGTTGCAGTAGTCACCCTTTGGCTTCATCCCTGAGAAAACTTTAACCTCCCTTTACAACATAAACCACATAGCCTCACTTTCAACCAGGGCCTAACCTCTAGGCTCTCACTTGTCTGTATTAAAGTTTCATTTAGTAAAGAACTATTATAGGTTTTCCTGTAAGTGTTAGAATATTTTAAATATTCAAACTCTAATGGACCAGAAAATAGAAAAGGAAGGAAAGACAAAGACAGTGAGCCTTTATGCTAGAACTGCCCAGTTGTTCGTATCTACTTGTGTATCCTACCCTAGGGACCCAATAGAAAAAAATAGAGACAAGAAATGGGACAAAAAAACACAAAAATGGTTGTACAAACACAGGTCAAAACCAAGAGGACAATGCAGTATAGAATCAGGAGACAAATGGATGGTCAGAAGACTAGCAAGGGTCAAATGATCAAAGAATACAAAAGCCCAGAAAATTCTAGCACAAGCACTGGAAAGTGTGTAGACAATCCTCTTATGAGATGTCACAGACCCGGTCCAGAGGGGAATTGAACCGGATGCCTGACAACCAGACAAAACAGACTAGGAGGGGAGGAATGTGAGTGGAGGAGACATATGTCCATCAGAGCTCACTTATCAACAGTCAACAGGAGACAGACAGGCCTGGTAGAAACCATTTAAGACAACCAGAAGTGAAATAAGGCAGTTTTAAGACTAGTGCAGGTCAGAATGCAAACTGAGTACAAAATCAGGGTCAGCAGTGTATCTTCTGTTATACTTTACAGCCAGAGGATGGTGCTGATACCTGAAGCACAGATGTTACACAAGTAACAGGTTTGAAGTATGGTTAAAATATGCAGAACAATTCTAGAACATCACAACAAAAGGCTGCGATTAGCATGCTCCACTCTCACTTGTTGAAGGATTGGCACACATATAGGATAGTTAGTATATGACTTTTTATTAAGCAATCATGAGATCATGTTGCTTTGTGAAAGGCAACTTAATATACACTCACCGGCTACTTTATTAGGTACACCTGTCCAACTGCTCGTTAACACTTAATTTCTAATAAGCCAATCACATGGCGGCAACTCAGTGCATTTAGGCATGTAGACATGGTCAAGACAATCTCCTGCAGTTCAAACCGAGCATCAGTATGGGGAAGAAAGGTGATTTGAGTGCCTTTGAACGTGGCATGGTTGTTGGTGCCAGAAGGGCTGGTCTGAGTATTTCAGAAACTGCTGATCTACTGGGATTTTCACGCACAACCATCTCTAGGGTTTACAGAGAATGGTCCAAAAAAGAAAAAACATCTAGTGAGTGGCAGTTCTGTGGGCAGAAATGCCTTGTTGATGCCAGAGGTCAGAGGAGAATGGGCAGACTGGTTCGAGCTGATAGAAAGGCAACAGTGACTCAAATCGCCACCCATTACAACCAAGGTAGGCAGAAGAGCATCTCTGAACGCACAGTACGTCGAACTTTGAGGCAGATGGGCTACAGCAGCAGAAGACCACACCGGGTGCCACTCCTTTCAGCTAAGAACAGGAAACTGAGGCTACAATTTGCACAAGCTCATCGAAATTGGACAGTAGAAGATTGGAAAAATGTTGCCTGGTCTGACGAGTCTCGATTTCTGCTTCGACATTCGGATGGTAGGGTCAGAATTTGGCGTCAACAACATGAAAGCATGGATCCATCCTGCCTTGTATCAACGGTTCAGGCTGGTGGTGGTGGTGTCATGGAGTGGGGAATATTTTCTTGGCACTCTTTGGGCTCTTGGTACCAATTGAGCATCGTTGCAACGCCACAGCCTACCTGAGTATTGTTGCTGACCATGTCCATCCCTTTATGACCACAATGTACCCAACATCTGATGGCTACTTTCAGCAGGATAATGCACCTTGTCATAAAGCTGGAATCATCTCAGACTCATGACAATGAGTTCACTGTACTCAAATGGCCTCCACAGTCACCAGATCTCAATCTAATAGAGCATCTTTGGGATGTGGTGGAACGGGAGATTCGCATCATGGATGTGCAGCCGACAAATCTGCGGCAACTGTGTGATGCCATCATGTCAATATGGACCAAAATCTCTGAGGAATGCTTCCAGCACCTTGTTGAATCTATGCCACGAAGAATTGAGGCAGTTCTGAAGGCAAAAGGGGGTCCAACCCGTTACTAGCATGGTGTACCTAATAAGGTGGCCGGTGAGTGTATGATACACATATTACATGGAGTGTAAAAAGCAAAATAAACAAACAGTCCTCATACACTATAGCTAGATACCAGGGATTAGGTTGGACCCCCTCTCTCTCATATTCCAAAGACTAGACCAGCATAACAATTAATGAGAGCTCATAAATCAAATAATATCTAAAATCCACAACATTTATTGGATATGCATTAAAATTCAGTACCAAAGTGCTGGGTATGTATACGGCAAATGTAAACAACGTATTTGTTTACAACACAAAGGTAAACAACATGTAAACAACACAGAAAGCCGGACAGTCAAAGTGCTGGGCATGTATACTTCACATGTAAACAATGCATTTGTTTACAACACACATGTAAACGAGATGTAAACAAAATGTAAACAACACAACAGGCTGAACAGTCCAGGTGTGAAATAGGATATGATGAAATAGACAATTTTGTCTTACCACTCCTGACAATCTCAGCGGTGCAAAGGGCGGGTAATACTCACGGCATAGGGTCAGTTGCAGCAACACAGTAAATAGTAGCATGTGGTTACCTGTCCCTGACATCCCCAATAGACTCCCGCCCTAACAAGGGCAGTACCAATTACTAGCACCTAGATATACCCTGCAAGCCCCCTACCCTGGCGCATTTCCTCCTCTAGTTAGATTCTTGAGAGGGTTGCCAAAAAAAAAGGATGCAAGTAAAAAGGATGAAGTCATTCAAACCGTCTGACTCATCATGGGTATAGGGTGGGTGGTAGTGACCCTGAGGTGTACCTAGTGTTGATCACCTTGACTTGCTGACTGATAGTATGGTGGCTAGTCAACACTGCATTATAAAGCAGTTCCCACACCCCCTCTCCCCTTTACTCACCCTTTCACAGGACGCTGTCCATGTCCAGGCCACTCCCACGTGTGCAGTCACATACTGATGATGCGAGCGGGGGAATGGTCAGTCACGTGACCGGGAGGCGGGTGTTTCAGGGAGGATGGTTGGTATCACGGTTGCCATGGCGATTCTACAGCAACCCTGACATGCGCAGATCGCATGTGATTTTAAAGTGTTTGTATAGGTCGGTTTAAGTCACGTTCCAAAACATAGAACAATAGCAAGTAAATGTGCCTACAAACTTAATATTGTACACAGTGGGGCAGATTTACTTACCCGGTCCATTCGCGATCCAGCGGCGCGTTCTCTGCGCTGGATTCGGGTCCGGCCGGGATTTAATAAGGTAGTTCCTCCGCCGTCCAGTAGGTGGCGCTGCTGCGCTGAAAAGCATTTGAACGCGCCGGAATTCACCGAGGCCGTCTGAGTGAAGGTAAGAGCGTCCCGAGCGACACATTTTCCGTTCTTAAATGCGGCGGTTTTTCCGAATCCGTCGGGTTTTCGTTCGGCCACGCCCCCCAATTTCTGTCGCGCGCATGCCGACGCTGATGCGCCACAATGCGATCGCGTGCGCCAAAATCCCAGGGCAATACAGGGAAAATCGGCGCAAATCGGAAATATTCGGGTAACACGTCGGGAAAACGCGAATTGGGCCCTTAGTAAATGACCCCCAGTATGTTTTGTCACAAAACAGTGGCGCCAACCAAGCTAACCACTGCACACATTATCGTTCTATTTACAAGAATACATTAATGCCATATAGCGCATATCCTGGCCTGGAATTCAAGACGAAAACACGGGTATATATGCGTATAGGATGATACTGGCATTCTCGAGAGAGATAATAGGGGGTCTACATATAGGCAGACGGAGACACTTTATTCATGTAATAATTTCATGTAGATATCCTTACATGAATGAATAATATTGACCTATTGTACTAGCCATCAATTCATACTTAAAACACAACCCCATATGGAATCATTTATAAGGCGTTTATATAGTATAACGTGGGTGAACATAAACCTGGTTAAGTTTATAAAGGTACCTCAGGTGTCGCCTTTACTCAAGATGAGAGAGGTCATGTGGTTTTATAAGAAACATGTAAACTGTAGTTGCTCATTTAGGCCCTTCAGTGCCACTGTATAACTTATAGGTCCAGGTGGCCTCAGTTTGCAGAATTCGGTGACTCCAGCCCCCTCCCCTTTCTGTGACGGGTACTGTCGTAATCCCCATGTATCTAATGACCTCCACATTGCCTGCATGGTGAGTATGTACATGTCTAGCTACCGGCTTGTCTCTATTATTGCGGATTACATGGAGCCAAAAAATATGTAAGAAAGGACAAAATATTTACATTCATGTTAAATATATATACATTTTTGTATTGTTACCTGAAATCCTTTTTAAAATACTAATTATGACATATACATTTAACATATTTAATATTCCACAAGCAGTTAAATCTTATATTAGTGTTCAAGTCCTCATTGTATTGTTCAAGCCTTTTTAAGACTGAAAACGTCAGTTTACTACATGGTAGAATACATCTTAACTACTGTTATAGGAAAGGATCTATAATGTATTACTGTCATTTTCCCATAAATTTGCTCTCTGGCAAGTAGACGCACCAGTCCATGTAATTTTAGGAAAAAAGGAAAGAATTAGACTGTAAAGTATAAAATGGATACCTTGGTGATAATAGTGGGTAAAACGAGCATAATATCCCATTCGCAAAATCTCACCTTAAAATTTTAGAGAAACATAGAGAAATTCCAGTCATTTCTCATTACTCTGAAGGTCAACCTTGCTGGGAAAATTGTTTCTGCTTTACAATTCCCCAAACTGTAGAAAGCGGTTAGAGTCCTGGACAAAAACTAATGTTGCATTCAAAGGGAAAAGAGGCTGATACGGCAGGCTGCAATAATAAGAGAATTTTTACTCTTTCCACTTCCCTGTGAACCTAATCAACTGTGACATGAGAAAATATACTGGGCTCAACCAGCCAGAATGTGACTGCCACCTGAAAGTGTCCTCAATATTCCACTGTTTGGGACTCTACAATGATCCTTCCGACATCAATTTGGTACATGTACATCAAAATGCCATTAGAAATGCTTACAAACACCTCCTGCTCACAGTTCTGCTTTCAGACTCCAATCGAAACCCTACTGTAAAGACTCCCCAGTGGTTGGCTAAAGGTTTCTTTCGTTTACTAATTTGAAAGCATTTGCTAATGGAGTGTTGTCTTGAGAGATCTAAAACCCGGCATGCCAGAATGTCATTAGAGGCAATATCTTTATACTCAATGTTCTGTTAATCCTTTCAAAACAATTCAATAGTATTCATTGACCTACCAAATTGTATTCTTTACTGAAATTAATGGTATGCGCTAATTGCAGCACATAGTGAAGAGCAGAGCGTTTCAGCATATATTACATTAATGCAGTCGAATGGACGTGAAGTGAGCTGTTTGTTCACTAGTATATCTCAACATGCATCTGAGTGGCACTGAGCCTGTGGATTAGTTTATTAAAAGGGAATAATAATCTCTTTACAGTGTCACACAGAGACACAGCTGCATATTGGGATGTGTGTTGTTACGATACTAAAGTTGCTGAATATCTATTACACCCCAACTTATTGTTTCCTGCTGCTTTTGAAATGCGGAAAGAAAGTATTTTGAATTTGTAGAAACAGGCAATGGGGGGGGGGGATGAAAAGTAAAATTACATATTTTACCCAATCATCTAATATTTGGTCAAATGGCTGGGAGAAAAGGACCTAAAGGGTCATACCTAAGAAAGGGCAAAATGTGAGGCCAGTATTGCCTCATGTACATATGGGTAAATTCCATTCTGACTCCAAATATGGGGTATAAATCCCTAGATCAATGCCGCATATTTAGCAATCGAATTCCATCAACTTGTTTTATTATTGTTTGAAAGAATGGCATTTTGGGAAGCATCGAGCGCCATCAGAGCAGCTTGATCTAAAACACCCTAATCTATACCTTGAGGTAACCGGAAGAAACGACCTAACTATTGATTGTACCTTGTTTCTACTGTGCTTTGTAGTGCTTGTAGAATATATGTATTCTGTAAATATGTATGAAACCCTGCATTCAGTCGTGGATTATAACATAGGTATAGGTATGGGCGCTAGCCCAGGACCCAAACCACCCTCCAAATTTTATTCTCAGAAGGACCTTCACACATCGGTTCCTGCTCTCAATACTCATTTCAGGACCTTTTAAGGTCCTCCATAGGTCCTGAAACAGCAGATTGAAAGCAGGTAGATAGGACACATTCTCCATTCCCCAAGAAGTTGTATTCTACTACCATATGTAGGAAGTGAATCCCAGACTTGTAGGGGCTATAATATTCATACAACCCAGGGCTTATGGCAGTTTCAATCTGCCTCTGCTTTTGTGATCTAGTCCTGTATGTATTTTAGGAACAAGCAACAAATAAGGAAGGAACTAAGAACCAATCAAGCCTAGTAATTCCTAAAATGTTCACTTAATGTATGGAATTGTAGTGTACCGTGTGTAACATATTCGTAACCATAAACCTATCAAATATTTATGCTGGGCACTTTGTACTATATAATTCACCTCCTCCCGGGATCAATAAAATTACATTGTATGGTATCAAATCAAATAGTCACACAGTGGTTTCAGTTGCAATTTCTTAACACTAACGTACAATTGTAGTTGGCTGTAGACATCCCCAGTTTTGATTTTGGGTTATGGGGCATGAGTAATAACCATATAGGGGAGGCAAACTGTGGGGAAAGGGCCCATTTTGCCTCTGCTATGATCTGGTCGTGCTGTTCTCATTATTTTGCCCACCTCTTATATACTTGTAAACATTGCAGTGCAGTCTAGTGTATGGTATAACACTGATATTTACTTACACTGTATGTCCATTGTATGTGATTGATACAATGCATATTTTTCCCCAGAAATTCCATTACCACTTTATTTTTCTCTTGTGTTATTTACAGGAAATATTGCAAACATTTGACATATAAATTCAGTATTTGACTGACATTCATGAACATTTAATCAATAGCAATGTGTATTTTTATAGTGTACACGCAATAACGGAAGGGTCAGAGAATGCAATAACTTATTAATGCAATAAGGTACAGTCACTCAATTTTCATGTCTGATTATTTTCTTCCAGAATTCTTTGTTCAGAATTAAAGATCCATACAAAAGTTTGTGCGACTGGCAAGTGACGCCTAACATTTATGATTTTCAGAGAGAACTGTATGGTATTGATTTTTGCTGCGGCCGTGGTTTTATTAGGATTAATGCTATGTTTGCTTGTAGAGTGTAATTTCACACTTTGTGTAGTGGTCATTTAACGTTCTGGTTATCTGCTTATTGTGTGAATGTCTTTATGTAGCTCACAGAAGATAATGCAATAATGATTTGCAAAATGTCTTCAATGTTTTGTTTTAATCCATTTTACCCAGTAACTGATAGGAGATCCAAAGAATGTGTGGAAGAAGTAGGAGAGGAGGAAAGAGTAGTTTTACCATTACCTATTCTACTGCATGTACAGTGTATACAGTGAGTATGAGTATTCTCATTTCAGCAAATAAATGTTATTGTTTGAATAATGAAAAGTTATACTTATAAAAGTTTCAATTCCTCATGGTTTTCTAGATCTCTGCTCACTGTCCTTCTATTGAAAACTTCAGTGTTTATTTTCAGTGGATAGAAATCTGACCATGGTCACAGGTGCACGGCTCGTTATAACACACAGCTCTGATTACTCTATGATACTAACGAGCCGTGCACCTGTGTGACCATGGTCTGATTTCTATAGCTTTCTATAGAATGACAGCAAGCAGAGATCTGGAAAACTAAACTTGATACAGAAAGTATATTGGAAACTTGTATAATTTTTCATAATACAAACAATAACATTAATTTGCAGAAATGGGAGTACCCTCTTTCATTTTCATTTAATGTTTGATACATCGTTATGCCTATAAAACAGCCACACTGCTGCTAAATAATGTATTTCAGAATCTACATTTAGGCTGCTGTTATATTAAAGATCTAAAGCAAAACTCTTATTCAAGACTTTCTAGTCCAAATGGACTACAGCTATAAATAGTTAGGACTATAAAGTGCACCTGTTATTTTCAGCTGGTGACCAGTTCCAATAGCTTATGCTATGCTAATTATAAAAATGCCTTTGTCAGCGTTCTGAATTATTTCAGTAGTTTGTATACTGTAAGTTTAATTCACTTCCTGCCAGCAGCATGTGGTAAGTCCAGGGGAATGGCAGCTATAGCTTGTCTGTGTCTCCTCATACATTCTTCCTCTTCTCCACACTCATGGGAGCTGCAGGAGTGTGGAGAAGAGGAGACTAACACAGGCTGCAGCTGCCTCTCCCCCAGGACTCACCACATGCTGCTGACAGGAGGCCAGGTAATATGAAATAAACTATTATAAACTACTCAAATGATTCAGAATGATGACAAAGGAATTTTTCAAATCAACATAACATAGGCTATTGGAACCGGTCACCAGCAAAAAATGACATTCCTGGTGACAGGTTCCACATAAAGCTATACTATTCTATTCTATAGTGGGAGGTCAAGCTTAGAGGTTTAGGACCAAAGGGTAGGTGGGAGGAAGCATTATGTTAAGTACACAACAGAGCCACATAACATGTGTTTGTCACACAGGACACATATATTGGACATATTAATAGGAATGATGATGATTAAGACAACTTACTAAGACTTACCATAGGGGTATATAACATGAGTCACTGTCATAGTGTGCAGTCCAGACTACACATCACTCAGAGTGCTACTGTATAATCAGGGGCTTCACATCGGGGAGGCCTAGATTACACAGAGAGGCTGATGCTGCAGGGGTCTAGGCTATATAATACGGTTTAACTTTTATCTTACATTTAATATTTAACCAGATAAAAGACTAGGGGTATGAATGAACTTTTCATGCCTTGCCATTATAAGTTCAAATGTTTTGACTATTGTTATTATCATTTTTCAAAAATGAATAAAAATCCATATAAAAAGAAAGTTAAAGGATTTAATAAATAATAATAATTCTGTATTTATATAGCACCTACAGATTACACAGCGCTGCACAGAGCTTGCCAAACAACCTACCAGTATGTTTTGGAGTGTGGGAGGAAACTGGAGGACCCAGAGGAAACCCACGCAAACACTGAGAGAACATACAAACTCTTTGCAGATGTTGACCTGGATGGGACTTGAACCTAGGACCCCAGCGCTGCAAGGCTGTAGTGTTAACCACTGAGCCACCGTGCTGCCCTTTCTGCAGTTTCTGATTGATTAAATGATTTGATGAAATCGGAAGAATCCACAGATATAGAGTTATTGAAAGCAAACATATAAGAGGACTTCCTTCATCATAGTAAGCAAAATGGTCATTATTTGCACAATATCCTTTTACGAGAAAAAAAATAAATCTTCTACAGAGCAGTAAATGGAAAAATGAGAAAACATTTTTCCTGTATCATTCACACTGATGCATATTTATTATCTGAAACATTATTTTCTAATCTCTTCAGGAGTCTTTCATGGATGTTAGTAATTAAACAGGATGTTATTTACATCACAATATGGATGCCTGGCCTTCTCATTTTATGGTTTAGGAGGTAGTATTCACGGCTGATTAGTCTTTAATTTCATAAATACCTACACATTAGGTGTAAAATAACATTTTCTCTTACACTATTAGCATGTCATTATTTTTCATAGCAGGAAATAACATTTCATTTTGGGATTAAATATCTGATTCTGGAGTGTTGTAAAAGTTCCATACTACACATCTGAAATTTGCTTATACTGAAGTAGAAAAGATTTTGTGTAAGATTCATGCAATTCCTAGAGGTAAATTAGGATATTTGGCGTAAGACACTTAAGCAATCATTTGACTGCTGGGACTAGAGTGCTGCATACATGAGCAGCAGAAGTATATTACTTTGTGAAGCTGCTACAATAGTTTCCTGGCATAAAAAGGCACCATTTATTTCAAGCCTTTAAGAGACTTTTTACCATTCCACCTCACACTAACTACTTTTTGGAAAGTGGGTGGTGCATTGGAGGGAAGGGGCATGGCCTTTTATAGTTAAATGCAAAAGCAGATTTTTTTGGTCTGGCCTACAGATCTACCAAGATATACCACTATTATATAGAGTTTGTATTGTTTCCCAACATGTATTCCACATTTTATCTATGACACATTTCAAAATAAGTTGTAGAAAAACTTGAAGTATTGGACAGAACAAATGTAGAGGAATTCACATTTTACATTAAATTGGGAACACATTAATATGTATTGTTGTCTATAGTTGCAATAACAATAATTATGGGAAATGGTGGTACAAAGAAATTTTAGGTTACATAATGTGGTAGGTACATCTGAAATGTAAAAAATTTTACATCAACAAACAAAATGTTGAATTCTTTGCTTTTTATGTGCTCCAAATTACATTTTTCCCCCAGGTGTCAAAAACCTATGAATGCCCCTTTGTGATGACCTAGGAAGTTTCCATAGTACCTAAAATTTGATGGATTGGTCCAATTATGCTTGATAACTCATAATTCAGATAAAAAAGAACTGTGGAAGAAGATTGCGCTTTTCCTGAATGGGCAATTTGTTTTATAAAGTCAAGAAATTACAGCTAAGGACGAGAGAAAATAAATCATGAAAAAAACTGCTTTACTATTGATCTTCTGCTAGATGTATCTGCCAGGGTTCTTTCTCTTAGTTTTATGTACTTGAACTCATATTTTTCTCAACTCTTTCACTGCTGGATAGGCCTACAGAGGAAAATAAAGCAAACAAAAAAATATAATAAAAGACTTTTACAAACTGTTAAGTTAGTGTTTAGCTAATGGGGCTACAGGGTTTTAATCAGTTAGAAAAACTTTTTGTTAAAATCAATGAATTACAGAAGTGTCCATCATCAGTCCTTATCATGATTCATTTTTGTTTAAGGACTATAATTCTCTTTAAACCAATGCAACAAAACATTGTGACACGGGATGAGCAGAAACCGAACCCGCTGATTGGTCCATGCTGAACATTGTGGGTTCGGGTCCCAAGACCCTGACCCAGACTGCAGAAAGAAGTCTAGGTTGGGCTCCTGAATTCAGATTCAATTACCCCTCTCCCCACAATCACAGGTATGAACAGTTTAAATTCTGCTATTTGCAGAATTATGCTATTCTGCATTTTTCATCTGCTCTTTGCTTTTCTTAAGTAAAATGTCTGCAAACATTCATGACAGGAGTTACCATGGGGGTGAGCGTTCCCAAACCAAACTTTCTGGATACAGTTAAACTCTGTGACCCCTTACATGCTAGCAAAATCCTTGGCCTGAGTTTAGATATATTTTGGATTGTTACTTTGTTTAAAAAACTTTAATAAGATCACAATGGTCATTATTTGACATCCTGCTACCACCTATGTTCATCTATGTTATAGGCAGTCTGAAAGAGGGACAGGAGGCGCACACCAAACTCCCTGTTAATCCATATTTTCAATAAAGATGATGTTTATTTTTTAAAAACAAAAAAGGGCTATGACAGGATCACATCGCGTTTTGGGGAAAAGCCCTCCCCTTTTTAAACTGATAATTGTCAGTCTCCGGGTCTTGTGGGATGGACCACCATCAGCTCCCACCATTACATCTAATTATTTATTTATATTAGTCTTCACCCAGTTCTACCATTGTACCTATTTAATTACATATAAAGACCATGTCATTTAGAGTCATTACCTCCTAAGAAATGTTTTATCACCTCTCTTCCTTTTCATTTTTATATTTTGATACATTATTTAATTATTCCTTATGTATCATTTTCTAATATTTATTATGGATGCCTTTTTCTTCCCATATCAACGGTTTCTGTATATCTATTTTTTATCTATTTACATACAGGTTGTCTGACGGTTGTGATTTTTTGTCTAAATATTGGTCTGAAGAAGGTTTTTATAACCGAAACGCGTTACTGAGACATATCAATCTTACCAATTATGTTTTAACATGTCCCCAACAATAAATTTAATTATGTTCACGTAATCACTAATCTGGAGTAATTTCAACAATTTATCAGCAATTGAGATTCTCCTATATGAATTGGCTTATTAGCACCCCACGTTAACTTCCCCCAATTTTTTCCTCCTCATACCTCCCTATAACTGTCGGAGGACCGACAGTTATAATATTAAATTGCTTTGTAAAATAATTTCACCAATCTAATTATTTGTATAAAGTTGTGTAAAGTTGTATATTTTATGTTCCAGATATGTTAATGATTGAGTACAAAAAATGCAATAATAAATAGAATTGCAGGTAGACATAGTACAGCAATGTATATATATATATATATATATATATATATATATATATATATATATATATATGTACAGGCAGTCCCCAGGTTACGTACAAGATCGGTTTTGTAGGTTTGTTCTTAAGTTGAATTTGTATGTAAGTCAGAACTGTATATTTTATAGTTGTAAATCTAGACAATCTTTTTTTTTGACACAGTGACAATTGTAGTTTAACATTTTTTTGCTGATCTTTGCAGTTTAGGACTAGACTTATAATTACTAGACTGTAATTGTAACCCCAGCCAATTGGATTTTAAAAATGTTGTCATAAGAACCAGGATAAACACTAAAGCTTAATAATAGACACCTTTGATAACTGTTACAGCTGACCATTGTAGCCTAAGACTAAAGTACAGTAAATTATCAATATCCAGAGGTCCGTTTGTAACTAGGGGTTGTCTGTAAGTTGGCTGTATAAATATACATTACTGCACTATGTGAACCTGCAAATTCTATTTATTATTGCATTTATTATACTTAATACAACAATATACAAATTGGATTGGAGAAGTCATTTTACAAAGCAATTTATTATTATAACTGCTAAGGCCTCACTGCAACTATCTATACATCACAGCTATAGCTATAGGGCAGATGTGGCACCTGCTTAGTACAGAGTGTGTAGTACCAGTAGTTCACGGCCACTGGAAAGTAGCCAAAATAAAGGATGGAATAAGCTTGCTGATGAGCTGCCCAAAGCTGGCTTGTGTTACGGATCAACCAGAATCCAGCTCCCTCTCCTCCGCCTGCGCTGATGTAACTCACTGGAGTGGCAAATTACATCAGACCTACAGCTGTAACCCGACATTATGATTAATTTGATCAGTAATTTCTCCTGTTTTTCATTTTAATCGGTGCGACTGTTCTGCTGTGACAGGTCTTTCAGATCTAATTAAGATAAATTTCAGAGTAAAAGACTTGGCAGAATTTTCAAGTCAAATCCAGGCTTCAAGTGTGAAGACTAGAGGCACTAATCAATCAAATTCTAGGGAAAGTATGCAGGGCTTTAACTCAGCAATCAACCCATTAATACCTAAACAAATTTCACATTCTCCAGGACTGTTTAGTCATTGTTGCAAAACAGCCTGGCACAACAGCGAGCCTCCCATTATATGTATATGATCACAGCGCTGTCAATATGCAGTAGGAACAAATAGCCAAAAGCCATCATGGCAATTCTTGCAGACCTTAGCACTCAAAATATCAAATGTCACCTTTTCCTATTGATTTGTTCTTAAACCGAACAAACCTTATGACTGTTGTCCTTACCTGCTGGTGCCTATAATGAGACCTGTCTGGTCTGTGGGCATTCTAGGATTAGGAAGTCAACAGGAAAACACAAAGTTTAGTCAATATGTCTTCAAATACATTTGTACAACTCATGCAATAGATTTTTGGCTCTATTTTTGGGACCTTGACCCATGAACATGCTATCATAAAGCATTGGTAATGTACAAATGTAAAAAAATAAAAACTGTTTAGAGAATATAAGATTTATTTAAGGGGTACTCTATGTATCCCTGTAGGTCACAGGTTGTATATGAATATGGGTTTATATTACAGACTATGGGTGTATTAAGAGGAACAATGATTGATCTGCCTCTCCCAACCCAGGACAACTTGTTAGATTCCCTAGATGAGGAGTTGCCATGGTTTACTTTGCTATATCCCTTCTCTCTACTATACTGGGCCATTTCTTTGGAAATGCTGCACTGTGGTTATCCCACAATTACCATGTACCAGTTACTCCTATACTGAATAACAACCTAATAATAATTGTGAAATCTATATACTATTAATATACATTTACATTTTGCTTTCAGTTTAAACTAAATGACCATGTTCAACATTAACTACTTGGAATGAATATTCCCTCCAATATATAATTTGAAATCAGAATAACAATAACCAGTAAATATTGTATTTTAAATCCCCAATGCAATATGATATACTACACTTTCTCCTGATCCAGATGATAGTGTCTCATCACAGTTGGGAATGAGTTAGAAGAATTGGGGACACTGAGATCCCACTCCAACAGCAGCTGTGTTCATACTTTGTCTATACAGTAATATGGGATAAATATCGATAGCACAGTACATTGCTTTTTCAGTACCATACAAGAGAATGATCCAGAGATCACATATGCACATTGCTGATGCACTTACACAGTTCAGAAAACCCCATTACTGTGAATACTAGGGGTCCTGTAGCAACACATATCCACTATCCTGTATTGTTTATGGGAATCCTTAATAAAGGAAAAACTTCAAACTGAATGAACAATTGTGATCTCAGTGACCTAGGTCTGTGTCATGCAGGTTTCTCTACTAGCAGGATTCCTTTTTAACTCTAGCAGGATTCCTTGGTTACTGTACTGACCTCCATCAATGTCGGACGTCAACATTGGGGCACATTTATCATATGCTGGAGCTACACTGCGCCACAAATTGCGACTTAATCACGGCTCATAAGCCTGTTTTCAGGCATACAAGTCATGGTAAATGTGGCTCATTGAGTTGTTCTGAAAGAAAACCTGTCCTGTTAAATGAACAGTCTGATCTACAGGCAGCAAGGTTTTAAGAGGATCTGGGCAAACTGATGTATAAACAAATGGAAAATCTTTGAGTGTTATTGGTATTATTAATGGAAGTTTTATCTTACGCCCATTCTTCATGAATCTGACACTCCCTGCACTACCCGGACAGAGTGCACCAACTTTTTTTTTGGTGCACCTTTAACATATTGGGGCAGATTTACTTACCCGGTCCATTCGCGATCCAGCGCCGCGTTCTGTGTGGAGGATTCGGGTCTTCCGGCGATTCTCTAAGATAGTTCCCCCGATGTCCACTAAGTGTCGCTGCTGCGCTGAAGTTCGTCGGAGTGCACTGAAGTTCACCGTCCTACGCTGGGTGCAGGTAAGTGCGTGTCAAGCGACACTTTTTTAAAAAAAATGTGGCGGTTTTTCCGAATCCTTCGGGTTTTCGTACGGCCACACCCCCGATTTCCATAGCATGCACGCTGGCGCGGGTGCGCCACAATCCGATCGCGTGCGCCAAAATCCCGGGCCAATTCAGGGGAAATCAGCTGAAGGCCAAAACTGAACACGATTCTGGCTCTTAGTAAATGACCCCCAATGTGTGCGACACATTTGCATGATAAATGTGACGCATGGTCCAACTGAGAATGTGCAAGCAGTTTACACTGAAAAGAACTTGAAAAGTCAGCCAGAAAACTGGGGCACGAACCTTGGTAATGTGGGCCATAGAGTACCAATGGATTAGTTTTAATTTCCTTTAGGTTCCTTTAGTACAGATTGTCACCTAACAAGTATGAAGGGTATCAGCCGATACAGTAAGATGTCTGGGTAGTAGATTAGCCCCATCTTCAGTTCAGGTACAAACCATAATAACTTTTGATGTTATTTAAAATGAAAGCTGCCTTGCACTTCTTTGCTCTTTTAAGTACCACTAACTCTCTTACACTACAGGTGCACTCAAAGAAAATCCCGACATGTCACCATTACTAACCTAATTGACAGCAAGCAACATAGAAAATCAGTCAACCACGGTTAACGTTAAAAAAATTGTTCTGTTAAAAAATAAAACCCATTTGAGGGAATTTAATATAAAGTGTTATGAAATTTCTCTTCAACAGAGATGTGACAAGGAACAGTTTATGAATCTCAATCTGCTGTTAGATGGTGTTGCAGTGTTAATATTTGTTCATTTTGTGAAACTTTTAGCCATTTCACCCAGGCAAGTCTCTTACATTTAATTTCCTCTCCAAAGAAACAACAGTGTCTGGATCTCCACAGAAATAATTGTTGTTATCCTTCAGAGTTTTTGAAACAAACAACATCATCTTTTTGAATTACTGTCTTCTCTTGATAATCTTTGCATTGCACCAAACTAATATCTTTCAGATGGATTCTGAATAATGTAGAAGGATGAAACTGGCAGAAAACAGAATCAAAGAATCTTAAATGAAATTTAAGCTGTCAAGTATTAAACTGGGTTTAATATTTTACACCGCAGTTACAAGCTTTTTTATAAGGGAATTTACACATTGATAATATGATCTTGTGCTATCACGTGCTGATATGTTCGATCAGCTGTTGTATTACACCACGTTCTCCAATGAATCTAGAGACCAGGCAAATGGTACAAACAGAAATACTGTAGGATATTAAGAGAAGTCATTAATCGATGACCCCTCCAACACTGGCTTAATAATGAATGGGACACAGGATCCTCTTTTTGCTGGTAGGTTAGGCTAAAGGGAACCTATCAACAGCTTTTATCCAACTAAACTACTACCACCGTCAGGTAGGGTGAGAAATATCCTTTATAGAATTTCTACTCTTAAGTGAAATCTCACCCATTTACCTATATAATTTCTCCCCCAATGTCAGGCAAATATGACTCTTCTCACCTCAATGTCACATGAGATGAGCCAAATTTAGTGGTTATAGAGGAACAGTCACTTCAGAAGCCTCTATCTTCTGTTCTATAGTATTAGAAACCTGCATTATGTGTCAAATAATAAAACAAGTATACTCCTACAGGTAAAGGGCAGATGTACTATATATAAATGTCACTTCCATCAATAGTTTAGAGGGATTATGTGTTATAACATGTGGCTTTTGTGCGAAATCCATTTTGTAGTATTAAAATAGATACAACCAAAATGGAGCATGGAGAAGTTCTATTTTATGCATAACCTCAATGTGAACTTGAAGCCTCTATTCTACTTACCTGCAATGGGTTTGGCGGTGTCATTGGCGAAGGAAGGCCATGTCCTGGTGATTGATTGGGTTTTTGGGGAGAGCTGCAGGGCTGCTGGCTTGTAGCAAGTTGGTTCTGGCTTTTGTTCTGTGTTTGGTTTTGCTGCTGTTGCTGATTTTGTTGCTGTTGCGATTGCTGCGATGGATGAGGCTGGGATGAATGCTGGGGTGATTGCTGATGCTGAGCTGTAGTTTGCTGTTGTTGCTGTGACCCTTGATGATGATGGTGGTGATGATGCTGATGAAGCTGCTGTAGATGTTGAAGTTGCTGAAGTTGTGAATTTAGGGATGAGGTAGCTGTAAAAAATCAAAATAATGGGTTATATATTTGAGGTGGGAATTTATCAACAAATACTTTAAAGAAAAACATATAAACTTCCTTGGCTGACCAAGGTCCTCAGGAAGAAACAAGCAATATAGGTCAGAGATGGACACTGCATTGATGCTTCAACCACCAATGACTGTTTTCCACATACGGTGAACCGTACTACCTACCACGCTGCATACTTAAAACAGAGCCACACCGTGGCCTACATTTCCTTACTTTCTTATTCATCCTATTTGCCCTCCAGCAGTCCGTTTTCCGAGGAAGGTCATGATTTGACCGAAACTTCAAAATGAGGTGGATTGCATTTATTTGGATGGAATAAAATATTTGCCAAATTTGCTCAACACATGAGTGTCGTGTTACTTCTTCTATATTGAATTGGGGTGGTACCCTGTTTGTGCAGCTGTTTCCCAAGCTGAGTGACGTGTAAACAGATGAACTCAATCACCAAAGAATTAAATATGCAAGTTTGACAGCTTTCAACCATCTCATTGGGAACTGAACCATTTAATTTATCAAAAGGGACATTGAACTTGAGAGTGTAAAAAAAAAGTATAAAAACATCATAGGCTTACATATTTATAACACATGTAGCCTTATAAGTACCATATTTTTGCCCTGAGACAATTATTTTACTCACTCTTTATGGGCACTATCTGCTTTTATGCTTTCATTTAAAATTAAATTTGTACCTAAATGTTTATCTTTCAACTATATTAGAAAATGTTCTTCTATTAAATTTTTACATTGTAGAATGGTAAATGCTGTAAAAACACCCTTTTGAATACAACATTGCAAACGACCCAAAACATTAATGCCTTTTGTCCTGAAAGTCCTTAGATTAGTCCCAGATTAGGCTTCTGTAGAACCTTTGCACCCTCTATGCATACACCATTGAGCGCCAGCTATACGAATGTAGCAGCAGAGATTGAACTTGACTGATCAAAATGCACAAGTTATCTCTGTCTCACAAAGTGAATGTGTAATCTCTTTTTAAGATGTGTTTTCCAATAAATAGAACATTCTTGTTTTCGTAATAACAGACTTGTTCCCTATAACATGTATCAGTAGAAGCACACATTTTACATAAAGAACAGTATTATTACGCAGTAAAGACAATAGATGGGTCCACAAAATCCAGAAATAGCCACTGTAATGTACTTTGCCTCTATACTTGGTAAGCTTTAACAGTTTTCACCTTTAAAATGACATAGTAACTCCTAAGGCCTGTAAGTGTTCTCAATTCAATATTGCTTTATAACACTAAATTTGGCCAGGGAAATATCAGCCAGTTCACAGCTTTAAAAACGAAAAAAAAAGCGAAATGACACGTGTTGAAAGTTATTATTGTGTTGTTCTCAGGGTCAGCATAGTTCAATTATACTTTTAGGTGCCGTTTTATCGTGAACATTGGAAAGGTATCTACTTTAAGCCCATTGCAGTTAAGATAAATTAGCACACCCCTGCCATGTGAGAACTATATTCTTGTGGTGGCTTCCAGTTGCCAATATTCAGCCCTGTTGTAAAACCTCCCTGTAAATTACATGTCATTTTACCACTTATGTTAGAGTACGAAAAACTGGAAAACTGTGTTTAGATTCTAGAAAAATGTAATAAATATAAAAAATATGTGTAATTGGATACATTGATGACTTATGTAGATGACTTTAAAAGTAATAGCAGACAAAGACTATTTACAGCTTCCCATTTTGCTAGAAGTAGACAGTAGATTTTTTTTAGTTTTTCCAAACATTAAAATAATTTACAGCAACGGGGCAGGACTTTGCAGTTATCATGACTATCCTCTATTTATCCTAGATTTCTAGAAATGTGTCAGAACATCCACTATCCCACATTTTGAACCCCAAAAACAAGTGCCGGATTCATCATAAATTTTATTATTTAACAACACAAGAGTTACAATGAGTGCTTAGTTAGGAGACTGATGAATAGTTGCCTTCTCTATGATCCACTATTTTTTATTTTCCTTGAAACCTAATAGCAGTCAAAACTTATTAGTTAGGGGGGGAATTTATTAAGACTGGTGTTTTGTACACCAGTCTTAAAATTCCTCCTCCAGTGCATAGTTTGTCGGATCTAGTTAGAGGATCTGGCCTCTTAGTAGAGGTGGAAGCCATGTTCACTAGGTTGGAACCGTTTAGACCAGGTCTGACCTGGTGGAGATCTTTGCTATAGTCTCCACCAGTTTTCTAGCGAAGGCTACCGTAAATATAGCAGGCTACGTCCTTCCCAGCTCTCTCCACCCAGTCATGACGAAATTGGCATATGAGTCAGAAAAGCTGGTGAAGATAGGGTGTATTAAATATCTTCTACACAAAAAAATGCCAGAGAAGGCACAGTAAATGCCCCTCACTGAATCAAGTAAAGAAACATGTCTGCACCATTTGGGACATATATAATATTTTATAATAACCCTCGATAAGCTGAAAAATGAACAACAATAATGCAAATTAATTGAATCATTTGAGCTGACAAAATCTTAAACAAAAAATATACTACTAAAAGAGTACAATGGCAAAGGGCTTCATATGCTTCAAAGGGATATTACTGGTGACATGCAGAAATCATATATCGGTATATATACAAGTCCCCTACTTAAGAACACCTGACTTACAGATGACCCCTAATTACGAACGGACCCCTGGATGTTGGTAATTCACTGTACTTTAGCCTTAGGCTATAATAATTAGCTGTAGGAGTTATAAAAGGTGTCTGCAATTAAGCTTTATTGTTAATCCTGGTTCTTATGACAATCCAACATTTTTAAAATCTAATTGTCGCAGGAACCAAAAAATTCTGTCTGGGGTTACAATTATAAAATATACAGTTCCGACTTACATACAAACTCAACTTAAGATCAAAGCAAGAGAACCTATCTTATATGTAACTTGTGGACTACGTATATATATATATATATATATATATATATGCACATTTAAAGAAACTGCATGAGATGAAAGAAAGGGCCTGTCATTTCTTTTTCTTGAACTGGCATCTATGTTGCCCATGATCTGCTCTGGACTAGAGCTGATCTACAATATGATATGTACCGATAAGGGGTTCTTTCACTCAAAAGTGATGTTTAGATTTCTTATGTCATGCAATAAACAGAAAATATTGGCATTTGGTCCTAATATGACCTCTGTGATGATATGTGTATTTCTGCAATTATTCAAGCAAAGTGATCCTGAATAGAGGAATCTGTACCTCAGATGACATTGAAGGGGGCAAACAAAAGTGATTTATAATGAAAATCATCAATAGCCACTCAATGACCAGTATATTTCAAATGGAAATGTCCAAGCATTTTTTATCCTTGCCTTTCAAAAGCTATAACATTTTACATTTATCTTCATCGCAGCTGTTAAGGGGGCTGCCTTTCAAGTTATTAACATACATGTGTATATCCTTTAATGTACCTACTGCACTTTATTGAATTTTCAGATTTCAAAAATCAATGTCTATTCCCCCTATATTTTTGTGTATGTGGTAAAAAGGTAATCTTTTGTACATTCCAATTTTTAACGAAGACAATTAATCTTCGTATTAGAATGTTTCACCTGGATTTCGCTCCTATTGTACATTATTATTTGGCTATTAAACTACCTATATAATCATATGCTGGTGTACTGGTCTCTTGAACTTACAAAACTCAAACATTTATTGACTGAAATTCCTGAAAAATCTATAACTTTCTCAGTTGTCATGCACAGGAGATGGAAAGATTCACACAGAGATGCAGCAAGAGTCATTGTATAGTCCAGCAGGTGTGATAACATGTTGCTGACACTTCTTCCTTGCACACAGCAGATCTTTTAGTGCATCAAAGCAGCAATGGGTCAGGACCTGAGCAAATTGAGGCCTCAACCTGTGTCAATAACAGTGTCTAGCTGTTGGATATTGTAACCTACATTGCTCCTTACTACAGAGAGTGTGAACAGATACCTTCTAGACTTCTAGTCCATGAGTCTAAACATTATATACAGCATTGTAGTTTCCATAACACTGTGCCATTTTCTCTATATTATTTATATGCTTAAGGCTTCAAGTTTACTCAGTGTAAATTAAAGCAAACCTGTCACCTGGAATGTCATTTTTAGCTGGTAACAGGCTCCAATAGCCTCTGTTATACTGGTTTTAAAAATGCCTTCATCAGCATTTTGAATCATTTTTGAACCATTACCTGAATTTCTGTCAGCAGAGTGTGATGAGTTCTGTGGGGAGGAGTAGCAGCCTGTGCGTGCCTGGATCAGTCTCCTCTCCTCCACATTGATGCAGCTCCCTCACCCCACCCCACTTCCTGTCATGTGCATTGAGAAGGCATAGGGGGGATTGTGCGCAGGAGAGGAAGAATGCATGAGGAGATAGGCTGCAGGCCCTCCCCCCGGGACTCACCACATGCTGCTGGCAGGGAGGCAGGGAATACTGCTCATAGCATCCAAGAAGAGGACCATGCTAAATAACTCAACACATTCCCTGGGCCCTGCTTCTGGGACTTTTATCAGTGGGGCATTGGGGGAGTTGAATAATGGCTCTATAATCACACCTGTATTTTAAGCATTGGGGTATGTTTTCATTTTTATAGCAGTTTCATTAACTCTGACCTCCCACTGCTTAGCTCTCCCTGCTGTTACAGCATCTCCACAGAATTTGTCTAGCTGGTTTGAAGGAATGGAACTATTACAAAAAGAGGATCTAAATGCTGAATTGGTTTATTGTATTATCTGAACTTCACCATGCTGTACAGAAGTAGTTGGCAGCAGGGAGGTGACAGAGTATTTTTACCAACCCTTTGTATAATCTCAACTTTAACTACCTAAGTCTGCAAAATATCATGTGTTGTTTCAATCTCTAGGAATTGCATAAGGACATCCAAAAGACACATAGCTAATAAATATCAGTAGAATATGCAACAATCATTCCAATTATATAACGTATGTCACTTTGAGACATGCCACCTACAGACCTAAGCTTTGTTTCAGGCCAACTATGTTATTGATAGCAAACATATCCATAATGGCAGTGGCCGCATTTTGCACAATAACGCTTCTCACTTTTGCATTAGTTCAGGAATGGTTTGAGGAGCATGACAAGACAACAAGGTCCAGATGTATATTTGTCGGCCAATTTAAATAAATTCCCATCTAATGTAACATTTGTCAAAATCTACTTACAATTTAAAACTGACCAATATTAGACATTGGCTTTTTTTACATTTAGGTTGAAATTCTTTAATGTTCTTTTATTAAAATGAACTTTATGAACCACTGAGGGTTATTTTGGTCATTTACTAAATAAGCTGAATAAAAATGAAAATAAAATAAATGTACAAGGTGACACAAAACTTTCACAGAACCTGATAAAATTCCCACCCCCAGACGAAGGCTCATTCGAGCCGAAACGTACGTCGGGGCGGGAGTCACCCTGGACCTGGGAATCTGCTGCTTGATTATGGGTAAGAGACCCTGTTTACCTTAAAACTTTATTGGGGCAAGTGCAATATGTTGTTACAATAACATTGAAATACCTGAATGGTACACAAAATACTTGATATACCTCATCCCTATAAAATTTGTTATGCAGTACCCTTTTCCCTCTAGATCCAATGGTGTTACTCCTTTTTCTGCCTACCACCATCTGTGGCTGCACATGTTTTATTGAAAAATTTTTTATTGTCTTTGTATGTCTAACCCAATAAAGTATTGTTGAATTATAATTGTATTATGTGTTATGTCCTGGGCCCGTCTACTTATTTAGGTAGACAAAATAGGTTCATATATATCTTATCATAGCCCTAGGCTTTGGTGGTACAATACCATTAGAGGTCACTATACTGCATTAATGCAGATATATACCTTACACTTGGTTTCACCTCTACTTTGTGGTACATCATAGGTCTAGATCAGATATATAAAGAACAGAACAAAACAGTTGCTTTTAGGTTATTGTCACATTTTGTGCAGATTTCTTTTCTTCTGTTTTCAATGCTGTTTAAAGCTTTATTAAAGAAAAAAACACAGAACAATCAGCAAACACTTGCACAAGATGCTTAACTGCTTTTAATAATAAATTTTTACCTTCAAAAATCAGAAATGTATTTTCCAGAGCTAGACTTTAATAAAAGGAAAAGTGCAAGCCACTTCCAAATACTTTATTTGAGAAAACATCTTTCCAGCAATATGTTTCTATCTAATTTCTTTTCTTTCTGCAACATGCTGGCCGTTGCCAGGCCTCAAACACAGTCACTAAAAATATTTTCTCTATAAAGGTTAGGAAAATTCCCTGTGGTCAGCTCAGGAGCTTCTGAACTGAAGCACAATAAAGCCAGCTTTAGGGTATAAAGCCAACCTTCCAAGACAATAAAAAGAAAAGAAAACGAAAACTGGATCCCTCAAAGAGCAATAATACCAGTATCCCTTATTCCAAGTTGCACGGCATATCGCTGCACAGGAAGGTTATCAATGTTAGCCAAGTGTTAGCAATCAACAGATACAGACGGTGTAAAAGAGCAGCCACTGGTAATAACGCTTCATTAGTTTACTATAGCACAGCCTAGTATCACCCTGACCTCCTCATACAGGTTCAAAGTATTAAAGCAAATGTATCACCCTTTTCAACTTATTAAAAGAAGATACACCTTATATAGGCTGTTTTTTGTTATCTGAATCAGTTTTTTTTATTGTAGTCTTATTCTACTTTCTCTATATTCTATTTTCTGTGATTGTTGAGACAGCCATCTTGTCTGAGCTATTGTAAATGGCATTAAGAGATCTGCTTTACAGATCTAGGGGGCCCGCACGCTGCCTTCAGTAAATTTAAAGGGCCAGCGCCAATTAATGGCGCTGGCAATTTTCGCCAAAATTTTTAAGCCTGCCTTTTACTGCACTCCCTGCTGGATCTATGTGCCTACGCCTTAGAGAAAGCTCATCTGCAATATTCCTGTGTTCCTGTGTGTTCCTACTCCTGAGTTCCCGTGTTCATGTGTCCTGTGCATTCCTGCTTTCCATTTCCTGTGCCCCTGTGTGTTCCTGCGTTCCTGTTCCTGAGCTCCTGTGTGTTCCTGCGTTCCTGTTCCCGTGCTCCTGTGTGTTCTTGTCCATTCCTGTTTTCCCGTTCCCATCTGCCTGGACCTCCTGTTGCTGACCCCGGATTGGACTTGACCTTGCATCTCGCTGCCTGCCCTGACCTTGTGCCTGAACCTGACCACGAGACTGTCCTCTGCTAAGGTACTTTGAACTCGGCTGCGTCCTCGGGCTAGTTGCACCTGTGGAAAGACCTGGTGGTACCCTGCCGCAGCAAGACCATCCCGCTTTGCAGCGGGCTCTGGTGAAGACCAGGTTCCACTTGGATTCCAGTCCCAGGTGTGGGCTAGTACCACCTCCCGTGGTGATCCAAAGGATCCACTGATCCCGAATCCTGACAAGGAGATAACTGAGCATTATCTTATAGCGACTGAATGGATAATGTGTGTGTGCTCCTCAAACCATCTTTCCCTTCAATTATATAGGGATATGTTTGTGTATATGTAATAATATGATGAATAAAAGTGGCACCCTTAGTGCTTTTCCTCCCCCTTCCAAATATAATGTACAGAGTGTACTCTGTAGCTCTGCCCCTTTTCACCTCTATATGACCATGTCCCGTATAGTTATGTGCCCAGAAAGCTGAAAGCACTGTTAAGAACTATGAAGATATTTATTTGCTCTTAACTGTACTACATCTATACTGGCATCAATACAAGTTTTGAGTTAAATTTGTGGTTAAAGGATCAAGTTATCTATTCTATCACTACCACATATTTTTGTTGCTGAAATATTTTGTTCTTTCATAATGAAATGTAAAATTTTTTTTCATGTATGAGTTCGATATGTAGTGAGATGCTGGAATGTTTCAATTTATTGTGTATGTCGCAAATGATTCTTCGCAGTAAGTGGCATGTAATAGAATATTGTGAACAAAAGAAAAAGAAAGAATTTGCGCCAGTCGCCAGCCATCTCTCTCCTATCTCCTTATCAGACAGACTAAAATATTACGGACAATAGAATATTGAGTGTACATATTGCACCCTTGTTCTTTTACTTTCACGTGAAGCCTGTGTTCTGTGCAATCTGCTGCTCCCAGACATTTATCTTCTTAGGCCATGTATTAAATAGGATAAAGAAGCACAAAATGGGAATTGTAAAATTCTAGAGTCAAATGTGAGTGGCATAGCTATAATTCTTTATGAAGTAGCAGGTAAGATTGATTGTCAGGGGTCGTAAGGCTAGGTCAAACTTGGCTTATTCGTCAGCTGAATGTCATTTTTGTTTTCCCTGTCACTAGATAGCTTTTAAAAAAATGCAACTCCTTCCTCATTATCTGCGACTTGGCTGCTTTCCTGCCATCCAGTATTAATGAAACTGTGCTTCAAACCTGGCCTTCATCTTTGAGGTTCTCCTTTATGTGCTTCACTTTTTTGCAATACTATAGAGTATAGCATTTTTTTTTAAATATTCTGCCTGAGAGAAGATTTGTAGAAAAAATGTATTTCAATAACAGAACCCTCGTGATATGATAACATTTTATTGTAAAATATATGCTTGGCTATTCATAACATGTAAGCATATGGTGTCTGTGCAATGTAGTTCTGTACTGTAAGGTATTTACTCAACTATAGGGGAATGTGACTACAGAATGTACTGTTACATACATGGCTATGTTAATAGATGGCAACATAAATTGCAAACCACTTTCTTATCAAGTTTCAAATAGCTTCAATAATAAAAAGCTTTACTTTTTCACCTATCCAACACATTTTCACAAAGTTTTCCAGTGTTGTTCCTGGTTTATCTTTGAAATTGAAGTTGCAAAAAACTAACAGACACAGATGCCAAATTTAACACCCTCTAATCAATAAAGCCCACCCCCCAAAAAATAAAACAAAAAAGACATCTGATAGTAGAGATCTTAATCACATAAAGGTCTTCTCTACTGCACATAAAACACTAGTTATACATGTTAAAACTGTGGAAATCTGTGGAAGAGACTGGAAAAAGAGTGGACCAAAAAGAGTGATGAAGTCATTCAAAGGAAAGGCCTGAACACTTTCTACTGACTGGTGACTGGGGTAATCTTTAGAAAATGTAGTGATAATCTTTCTCTGTGCTACAGTCATTGCTGTTCTCTAATTATGATCAATGCGTTTATTGCAAAATAAAGGTTTTATGTTGATTTACTTTGTTGATTTTGTAAAATACTGTTCTTGTGGCATGGTGTACCCTTTACAAAAAATCCATCAAATGTTCATCAATGGACAAAAAATCCATCAAATGTTGATCAATGCACATTACAGGTGGTTCTCTACTTAAGGACACCAGCCTTACAGGCGACCCCTAGTTAAAGACGGACCCCTCTGCCCACTGTGATCTTTGGTAAAGCTCTCTGAATGCTTGACTATAGTCCTAGACTGCAATGATCAGCTGTAAGGTGTCTGTAATGCAGCTTTATTGATAATCCTTGGTCCAATTACAGCAAAAAAATGTTAAACTACAGTTGTCACCGGGGCAAAAAAAAAAATTGTCTGGATTTACAATTATAAAATATACAGTTTTGACTTACATACAAATTCAGCTTAATAACAAACTTATGGAACCTATCTTGTATGTAACCCTGGAACTGCCTGTATTTCTAATTGAAAAAAAAAGTGATCATACATTGTTCTCTAATTCTGATCACCAGTATACACTTAATCGCAGCAATATACTATGTCCTCCTGGTAACACAGAGAGGACCACAAATAGCCAAACAGTTGAATCCTATATAGAATATGATACCAAATTAATCATGTAAAATATATCATGAATTAAATGCAATTCTTTTCATGATAGTAATTTAAGACAGACACTGCATTTCTTATGTATCCAATGCATAAATTAAGAAACTAAAGAGAACAATAAAAAAAAACCATATTTCAAGTCAAATTCTCAATGGGCCCTAATACTCCCAAGGGCTATTTTTCAAAAAAGATGATAAAGTGATCTTTATCATCAAGTCTCTATGTATATGGATGTGATGACTATCCGTTGGGACCTTCAAAACTGCTTTTTATCCTTTCTATGTTAGGTTATAACAAATCAATTTAATACATTATTCATGTAATGTTAAAGTTCTCATCGCTAGTTTTTTTTTATATTCACAACATCATTATGACACCAAGACTGAGGAACAATTGAAGATGAAATTTAAAGATTCTCAATCCTGAAGAAGCACAATGAAAATTTGTCATAACAAAACTTTACTTGGCAGTTAGAATGGATAGTCATGGCTAAAATAAGTAAAAACACCGCTGGCTAATAATAGCAGTGTTCAATTTTAAATACAAATTTTGAAAATAAATTTGGGAAAATTGGGAAAATTTTTATTATAACATTAGATTAACAAATGGTGTTCCCATTAAAGTTTTCATTCAATGATAAAGAAGAAATATGAATAACAATTGTCACATTCCATAATCCATTCCTTGTTCATCTTTCTCCTAGTTTCTACTACTGTTGTACTGCTGCACTGAGGGGGAGTAGCCACACTTCCATAGTTTGAGGACACTTTCCAGTGCACCACCTTCCTGATTCAGAGGTGTTTCCTCAAACATGGGTGCAAATGGTCTCCTTATGCTAATATGTTAGAGTATTTGAGCTAAAGAAACTAACCCATACCAGTATGAAATGAATGACTGGGTGAACACTATAAGACAAACGTATTAGACAAATAGGGCATTATAAGGTGGTTAATGTCATATTATGACTGATAACTGTAGGTCATGAATTATTTGCACCATCTAGTGGCGCCTATGACGGTCCATTAAGACAATCACTTTAGATACCATGTAAGGAATGGATATCTACCTGGATAACACTACCTGTCTGCCATAAACTTTGCGAGGCTACAAAATGGGAATGGATAACAGCGGAGATGCTGAAAGACCACCCTGAGGGGGGAGGAGACAGATAATGTCAATAATTATTTTCAACCCTGGAGAGTCATATTTTGCTATGGCAGCTGCTTTGAGCTATAAGCATAATTTACAAGTATTTTCTTTCCAACAGCAGAATGTCTGGATATGACAATTATGGTAAATTGCATGCATTTATTTTCAGGATAAATTTGTGCCCACATCCTGTGACCTGTGCAGAGATCTCTTTACACAGCGAACAAAGAACTCACTATGGTCTCACTTATTGTCAGTAATTTTATCCTGTGTAATCTGCCTTCGAACCTAGAGGTTTAACCTTAATTGTAATCCATGACCATAACAGAATCACCCCTGATCTCTACAAAACAGTAAGTGTCATTCTATTGTAAGGCTTATTGGCCCCTGTGAAAATAATTGTCTGTTGAAACCTTTGTAAAGAATAGAATTTTTGTCATTTTATTGCCTTTAAGTTTGGTTCTATTTGACTTTTAGAGAAGTAAGGAACATGGGCTGCCTTCTGACTTATATTCATAGAGACCATCTATGCCAAAAGACTTCTTCACTTTTATATAAATATATAGCAATAACAAAATGTTTCAGTACATCACCAATTTTTGCTTATTTACAAGCAATAGTCCATAGTAACACATAATGTCCACATTGAATCCATGGCTTCACCAAGACCGCAAACGCTCAAGCTGTGTGTGATGTTTGAAAGAAGAAACTTCACACTCAGGAGAAAGCAGTAGTCTCCTGCGAAATGCCACAAACAGCTTGAGCGTATGCGGTCGCGGTGAAGATATGGAATCAATGTGGACATTATTTGTTACAATGGACAATTGCTTGTAAAGATTGTTGCTGTACTGAGGCATTTTGCTATTGCAATATATTTATATAAAAGTGAGGAAGTCTTTTGGCTTCAGTGGTCTCGGTGATTTGTATGGATACTGGATTAAGTGAAGAAAGAGGGTCTTCTAATGTAGACAATTGTTTCCATTGTTTCATAAATGGAGTATCTTTAGATATTTGTTCATAGATTGGTTTATCCATACACACATTTTAAGAACTCTGGAGCATTGGAAATGTTCTGGGATTGTTTTGAACAGAATACAGGAACAAACTGCTAGTGAACCACAAAATGGTTGTAAGCATTAAAAAAAAATATAAAGCGTGAAATAGCAAAACTTAATTCAGTGCTATTAATATGCACTAAATCATTGGTTATCAAAATTACTTCTTGTGGGCTGCTGGCATCTGTGATGGCAGAAAGAGATAATATGTTTGCTCACAGTTGACATATTTTGTTTGCATATGGCTTGGCTACTGACATGTGGCATCAAAGAGTTTAATCTGGCTAAGTGCCAGTATTGTAGCTGTCGGATTCAAAAACTTCAGCTCTGGCTAATAGACAATAAAGTTGTCGTAATTTTACTATCGTTTTTCTTTTATAAAGTCCCAGCTAAAGAAAGATTACATTATCATTGAGATTAGAAGATAAATCATAATGTGTTAAATGTAGTGATGAGCCTCAAAATTATGTTTGAGGACCAAGCCCCCACTAATTAGCATCCGCAACCAATGCCGAACCCAGGCTTCTAAGTAAAGTATAGGTTCATTGTCCCAAACACACAATGTTTGGCAGGGATCTGAACATTGCAGGTTTGGGTCTGCTCATCACTAGTTATAGGCTTAATTGCTTAGAGGAAACAGTGTGCTTTAACAATAGTGGAAAGCTGTAATTGGAGACATCTACCTGTGCCAGACTCTTTTCCAAACCTTTTTTTCTGAAATATCTCCGAAGTAGTTAGTTTGGGCACCTGTTGGTATTTTTATCCACTTAGATCACTTCAATTGTACCTTTCTTGTCCCCATATATTTAAGATTTTATGCGTGGCACATTGTTATAAGGAATCTGTTACAGATTTAAACAACATTTCTAAAGCTTTAACCCCTTATGCCATACTGTAACAGCACAATGCGTTAAGGTTCCATGGAGTGGGCTGACATGCTGACAGTGTCTGCACATATGATTGGCTATCAGGGCTGTAATTCAGCAACCTCTATTACACTTTTCCCTTTAAAAAATAGATAACCTACACTCACCGGCCACTTTATTAGGTACACCATGCTAGTAATGGGTTGGACCCCCTTTTGCCTTAAGAACTGCCTCAATTCTTCGTGGCATAGATTCAACAAGGTGCTGGAAGCATTCCTCAGAGATTTTGGTCCATATTGACATTATGGCATCACACAGTTGCCGCAGATTTGTTGGCTGCACATCCATGATGCGAATCTCCCGTTCCACCACATCCCAAAGATGCTCTATTGGATTGAGATCTGGTGACTGTGGAGGCCATTTGAGTACAGTGGACTCATTGTCATGTTCAAGAAATCAGTCTGAGATGATTCCAGCTTTATGACATGGCGCATTATCCTGCTGAAAGTAGCCATCAGATGTTGGGTACATTGTGGTCATAAAGGGATGGACATGGTCAGCAACAATACTCAGGTAGGCTGTGGCGTTGCAACAATGCTCAATTGGTACCAAGGGGCCCAAAGAGTGCCAAGAAAATATTCCCCACACCATGACACCACCACCAGCCTGAACCGTTGATACAAGGAAGGATGGATCCATGCTTTCATGTTGTTGACGCCAAATTCTGACTCTACCATCCGAATGTCGCAGCAGAAATTGAAACTCATCAGACCAGGCAACGTTTTTCCAATCTTCTACTGTCCAATTTCGATGAGCTTGTGCAAATTGTAGCCTCAGTTTCCTGTTCTTAGCTGAAAGGAGTGGCACCTGGTGTGGTCTTCTGCTGCTGTAGCCCATCTGCCTTAATGTTCGACGTACTGTGCATTCAGAGATGCTCTTCTGCCTACCTTGATTGTAACGGGGGACGATTTGAATCACTGTTGCCTTTCTATCAGCTCAAACCAGTCTGCCCATTCTCCTCTGGCATCAACAAGGCATTTCCGCCCACAGAACTGCTGCTGGATGTTTTTTCTTTTTCGGATCATTCTCTGTAAATCCTAGAGATGGTTGTGCGTGAAAATTCCAGTAGATCAGCAGTTTCTGAAATACTCAGACCAGCCCTTCTGGCACCAACAACCATGCCACGTTCAAAGGCACTCAGATCACCTTTCTTCCCCTTACTGATGCTCGGTTTGAACTGCAGGAGATTGTCTTGACCATGTCTACATGCCTAAATGCACTGAGTTGACGCCATGTGATTGGCTGATTAGAAATTAATAGGTAACATAACATTTCTAAAAATAATAAATCATCCACATTTCCACAATCACATTAGTTATGTTGTATCCTAAAATTCCATATCTGTTAAAGTATAAAACTAATTACCCCACACAATAAATAAAATGTGTTATTTGGACTGCACAGTGAAAGCTGTATAAGCAAAGAAATATGGCCCGACTGCATTTTTTTAACTTTTTGTTGTATGATTTTGGAGACATGTTTTTAAGGTAAAGGGGTGAGATTTAACATAAAAAGGTAATTCTAGAAAGAATATTTCATACCCTACGTGAGGGCGCTGGTAGTTTTGTGGAGTCCTATAACTTTATTCACTTTGCAATCTACTATTTCAGATACATTGGCAATTTCATGAAGGATTGTAAACCAAGCACATGAAGACCCCTGTGGCAGGATCTCCTCTTCTTTTGGCTTCTTATGCCCTTGTTTTTGTAAAATTGTGCAGATGAGTCTAAGGGGCTCTGGACTCCATTAGTGTTAAAGGATCAGACAGTAGGTGTTCTCCTTAAGGAGACAATGCCAATTAAGGCCACCTTAAAGGCATGTGGAGACTTAAAGCCATGAATGCTCCACCAGGGAATTCTGGGAAAAATGCAAATAAGTTTTCCAAGGTGTTAAATGGAAAACAATACCTCCTTTTGCTACCTTGAAAGGCAGCCCCCTTAACATCAAGTATGACCTACAAGAAGTCTAAAAACATGATGTGGGATTAAGCCAAACCAGTATATCTATTCCATAAGGAACAGACTCCCAACTGTAGACAGCACTGTTTCGACCTGGTTGGGTCTCCTCAGTACAGTGTAGGGAACTGATTTGGCTATGTGAGAGGCTATTGACTAGGATCAGACAGTAGGTGTTCTCCTTAAGGAGACAATGCCAATTAAGGCCACCTTAAAGGCATGTGGAGACTTAAAGCCATGAATGCTCCACCAGGGAATTCTGGGAAAAATGCAAATAAGTTTTCCTAGGTGTTAAATGGAAAACAATACCTCCTTTTGCTACCTTGAAAGGCAGCCCCCTTAACATCAAGTATGACCTACAAGAAGTCTAAAAACATGATGTGGGATTAAGCCAAACCAGTATATCTATTCCATAAGGAACAGACTCCCAACTGTAGACAGCACTGTTTCGACCTGGTTGGGTCTCCTCAGTACAGTGTAGGGAACTGATTTGGCTATGTGAGAGGCTATTGACTAGGATCAGACAGTAGGTGTTCTCCTTAAGGAGACAATGCCAATTAAGGCCACCTTAAAGGCATGTGGAGACTTAAAGCCATGAATGCTCCACCAGGGAATTCTGGGAAAAATGCAAATAAGTTTTCCAAGGTGTTAAATGGAAAACAATACCTCCTTTTGCTACCTTGAAAGGCAGCCCCCTTAACATCAAGTATGACCTACAAGAAGTCTAAAAACATGATGTGGGATTAAGCCAAACCAGTATATCTATTCCATAAGGAACAGACTCCCAACTGTAGACAGCACTGTTTCGACCTGGTTGGGTCTCCTCAGTACAGTGTAGGGAACTGATTTGGCTATGTGAGAGGCTATTGACTAGGATCAGACAGTAGGTGTTCTCCTTAAGGAGACAATGCCAATTAAGGCCACCTTAAAGGCATGTGGAGACTTAAAGCCATGAATGCTCCACCAGGGAATTCTGGGAAAAATGCAAATAAGTTTTCCAAGGTGTTAAATGGAAAACAATACCTCCTTTTGCTACCTTGAAAGGCAGTATTAGTGTTAATGGAGCCTGGAGCCCCACAGGCTCGTTTGCATACATATTAAAGCCTTTTTTTCATAAAACAAGTGCATACGAAGCTTAAAGCATAGTGGTTCATGCCAGAGGTGGCACAAACCTTCATGTCTGTGAGCTTGATTTACAATCCTTCATCATGATGGTAGATGTACTTTAATGACCACTATATCATATTTTTATATATGCCCCAGGAATATATATGTTATCACAGCCCTGCCCAAGTACTGACACCCGGGATGAGAAAGCTTTGATCCTGGGTGTTTAACCCTTTAGACTCCTCAGTCAAACATGGACTGCAGAGGAAGGGAGCAACCCCAGGGCTGCCTGTGACCTGGTCTAATAGATGACAGTGACAGTATAATGCACTACTCTACATTAGTTAGTTTACTTAGTGCAGTCCATTATGTAACAGATCTCACGTGAGTGTCCCTTTGTGTGACCAAGTAATATAAATTTTTAACACACATAAATAATCAGCCTCTTTAAATAAAAAGTAATAACACATACATTGTGCACCACCACCCCCATACCAAACCAGGCTACAAAACCAAGTTATGGCATTTGGAAGGTGGAGATGCATTTTTCCCCCAAAACTATCTTTACTATGCAAAGGAAGAAAAAAACTAAACATTTGGTATTACTGTGGGGGTATTGACCCAAAGAAAACTGCTTTTATGTTATTTAGGTTTGATGATAAAGGCAGAACATATTTATTAGAAAAAACAATGTTAGATTCAATTTTTTTAAAGGGTTAATAAAAGTTCACCAGTAGGATGTATGAAACCCAAAATTGTGTGTGTGTGCCAGGCGGGTGGAAGTTGACATAGAGAAGCATGTAAACAAACAGCGGCATGACACAGACAGGTGAAGTTAATTTTTTTACAGCCCACCTCAAAGCCACCTATATAATTTTTTAAACACTCAGACAACCCCTTTACAGTGGAAAATAGGTGTGGAGATAAGGGGTTAAGAACTAACAAGTGGTAACACAGATCTGCTTCCTCATAAACTCTCTATGGACACTGGTAATTAATTTGATCTTCTTCAGTCATTACTTTAGATTCATAGTGAGTTTTCCTTATTCAACTCTATTAATTCACTGGAGATCATTTTTCGAGAATCATTTAGTTAAGCAGCACTGCTGGATTACATTAAAATCCCTAAAATGGCTTGTAATTGATGTCTTTTTATGAACATATACTTCTGCCGAGACCATTCTTAAATGCCCAAGCTCATGGGAACAGAATGTGTTAATATATGGAGCATCTGTCTTTGGAGATACCCAGTTAAATTAAAAATAGCCTGAAACAGCATATTAGTCACTGCTCATCAATCACAGATCATCCAGAATTTCTATTGCTCTTTTTGCCTCCTTATTTGTCTTAAGCTTGTTATTTCTGTTCCTTGGAGATATAGAATATATGGCAACCCTACAAATTAAAATCATCCACCTTTCCCTAGAAATTCATATAAATAAGTATAAATAAACAGTAAAAATTATAAACACATTAGGTATTGCCGCGTCCCAAAATGCCCGATCTATCAAAATACAATATATAACGGAAGATAGCGCCCAAAGTCGAAAATGGCACTTTTTTGCCATTTTGAAAAATATTAAAAATTCTATAATAACACCACCCATCGTTCTGTACACAGAAGTATGGAACAGTTGATTTTTTTGTACAGTAGGTTTTAATTTTTTCAAATATATGAAAACATTATAAAACCTAAACAAATTTGGTACCCTTGTGATCGTACCGACCCAAATAATAAAGTAGACATGTCATTTGGGACGCACAGTGACAATCGTAAAATCCGAGCCCACAAGAAAACTTTTCACTGCATTTGGGATTTTTTTCCCGCCTCCCAGTACATGACATGGAATTCTAGTGATAGTGAAATACTATCACTATGAAGTGCAAGTTTTGTGAAGGTGGGGAGTGAAAAATGGAAATGCAAAAAAAAGGGGGCCAGGTCATTAAGGGGTTAAATAAAAAGTATCTATTTATATACACCTATAATGTAGAATGTTATCTGTGGACCAACTTCAAAGCATGAATAAAACAGAAAGTGGAACCATCTAGTCGGGTATAAAATGACCCCCATTCTATTGTTAACTTGCAATTTTTGAAATTGTTTTCATGTTACAAAGAAGTGACTTTTAATATGACAGACAGTCTTTGTGTGAGTCTTTGATTTCTTGGCACTATTTTCAGTTCCTCACCTCTCACTTCACCTGTTTTGATATGAGATACATGTGATATATATAAATGTCCAGCCTTTATGTTTACAAAATAATTGGAATAGCCAATTTCACCATTTGCTGGATTGCTACAACACTAAAAAATCTTTTATTCCAACCTCACATACTTTAGGTGTACTTACTGAATGTGCTTTCATGACAAGATGAGATAAATTGCTGCTATCTTCTTTAATTCGATCTGCAGCGGATGATATGAACAATGTACCTTTCCTGGCTGCTTGTGAACTGGACTTGTTTTCAGCCAAATAAAGAAAAGGTGGAAATGCAGGTCACTGATTATCTAGACTATCGTTTCTGTTTTCAGAAGGGCTCTAAGAATGGAGCCAACTAGTAGTGGAATTGAGAGGAGGATAGAAAAGTAATTTTGTCATTCAAAGAGTTTAATAGTAGAGGAAATCATAGAAGTTTACCATGTCCTGGAACATACTGTTAACTGTATGAAACTTGGAAAATTTCCGAAAGTAAATAAGTGATTAAACAAAAAACCATCTTCATTTGTTAAAACTGTAATACACCACAAATGCCACAAGAAAAGCAATCCACAAGAACACAATCCTGTGTCTACTAATCTTGTAGACTCAATGGGAAAGATTTAGCAATGTGGTGGAGTATTTTAAACCAATGAATTGCACCAAATTTCAACCACATCTACTTTGGGAGCTTATTACCTATAAGTTAGCTGGGTGCCTTGATTTACTCCGAGAAATATACTATACTAAATATATTATAATAAAAAAGAGAAGAGATGCAATAAAACTAGGTTTACATTCAAATGTGAACATAACACTTTCAATTAACTCAACTTAATATACAAAAATACTTCTAATCACATACATTGGACTGTTTTTAAATAAATCCTCGGCTAAATAATCCTTTCAATTTTGCTTGCAATAGTTAAATATCAAGTAAGAATTAAAAATTTGCAATGTTCTTTATAGTAGGTTGAACTTCTTTTTAATTAAACATAATGTTCAGCTACCCTTATATTGAGAAATAATAAAAGCCATTTGGGTTAACTGTACTGTACATGGTGCAAGCCACTATTTCCAGGTACTCTTAAACATTTTGCCGAGCACTATGCTCTTCTGCCAAACCTGATATATCTGTTTTACTTAACACTTGTATCCATTATTAAAGGGGTATTCCCACAAAGACACGATTCTTTAATATACTCAGGATAACAAATTAACACATTCTCAATTTGATCCGATCATAAATTTTCTGACTATGGTTAGATTCTTGTCATAATTAGCTTCTCTTGTCTGCACAATGCAGTGCTCTCTGGCCCCTACAAGACCAGCTCAGACACAGGCACTTCCTGTCGGTAAGTAGCATGCAAAGACTTACTCTACTAGCTACAGACAAGATAAGGTCTTTATCTAGCAGTGGGGGAGAGAGGCATATAGAAGAGCTGATTATGTGTTATAGGTGAAATAGCAGAGCTGGGTGTTTCATTGTGTGTTATATCCATCTCATGATCTGTCTCATCTCTCTTTTCATATGTATCAGATATAAGTAGAATGTTCAGAAGTTAAATAAAAGTGTATAAACCTGTACCCTGATGATCTAAGCACATTGTCAGCACAGAACATCTCACATAGCGCTGAGGGATCATGAAATGTCTGCTCAGAAGGTCCTCACCCACACTCTGGAAAAGAGGTTAAAAATGATCTTTATTATGTAAACATCACTAGGAGATTCAAAGTTGAGAACTTTCTTGCGTGAGCAAACCTCTTTAAGTAACACTTCTTCTACTACCTTATTTTGCAATCACAAGTATTCTATACGCTGTATGTTTTAGTATGTCCTGCCTTCAGCCGAGAATTTCCATAAATTATGTCAAAGGTGTACACCTCCAACTGGTTACAACAATTGTCAATTTATACATAAAATTCCTATTCCTTTTTCCTTTTTTTATTTATAAATCACACAGAGATTATGCAGCGCTGTACAGAGCTTGTCAAATCAGTCCCTGTCCCTAATGGGGCTCACAATCTACCTACCAGTATGTTTTGGAGTGTGGGAGGAAACCGAAGGACCCAGCGGAAAACCACGCAAACACAGAGAGAACATACAAACTCTTTCCAGATGTTTACCCTGGGACTTGAGCCCAGGACCCAAAAGCTGCGAGGCTGTAATGCTAACCACTGAGCCAAGACTAATCACACCTATATAACACAAAACTCAAATGACATGTGCCCCAAATGTATTCAACCCTTAGAGGACTTTTTTACATTTCTTTTTTTTATCCCTAATGCAATTGTGCCATTTTGTTACACACTTTGTTTTTACAGCTTCTCACTGTGGGGCCAAAATGACAAATCCCATTTATTATTTGGGTCATATTCTTTTTGTTCCGTTCTAGGACTTCTGCGTGCAAATATTTTATCTCTTGATAAACATAACATTTGTTTTGCAGTGTACTATACACTGACCATTTCTAGTACTTCTGAAGGAGGGGCTAAAGAGCTTTTATATACCTGGAGGCCACTGTAAAAGCTCCAGTTGTCAAAGCAACCATTGACACCCAGCTGAGGGTCAGTGAAGTAAGAGATAGAGCCCCCTCCATCAGAACTGACTGGTTGCCACAGTTCAGGATTGACTGTGATGTCTAACAGTTAAACAACCCAGATCAGATTTTCCTCCAATCCACGCTGTAAACAATGCAATAAATAGAATAGTGAGCTGGAACAGGGCTTTCATCTGACAATCTTCACACGGTACACATCGCTCTTCCACAGATTATATACATGTGATTTTGAGTTGCAGTAAAGGTCATTATGGCTTGCTAGTCTGCTAGTAGGATATTGTACAGTAATGCACATGAGAATTTACTGTAGTAAGAGAAACAGAAATATACAAAATGTTCTGAGGCATTTTACATTTTCTAACCTCTTGTGTTAAAACTAAATTAAGTATGAGATTGACCTATCTACCTTTCTATTCTCTGTCAATTATGATTGTTGAGTAACAATGGACATCACTGAATCCAACTAAAAAATGCTCTTTTATCAAAAAGGTAAAACATGTTCTACAAAGCAATGTTTTAAGAACTAAATCCTTTAGTTCTAAACCTCCCACCCTTTTTTACAATAATTTACAACCAAAGATTGTGTTATAATTTGAACTCTCCATATAGTACTAAATATAAAGCAATAAAAATAAAATACAAACAATCAGGCTTTGGCATTGATGGTGCATTTTGAAATGCAATTCAACAGCTGTGGAGATGAAATTTGCTTAAATGTGTAGTGTTAACATTATGCTAACATGACATTACATTTACAAAATGCTATATAAATGTGATGTTAATACTGTGTTAACACAACATATTTACATTGTGTATAATTAAACAATGTGTTAACACAATGCAATTAGGCAAATCTGTATACAGCTGTTGAATTGAGTTTTAGAACGCAGTCTAAATGCCACGTGTGAGCGCAAACTCAAAATAACTAATTAACAATGTACCAGTCAGAAGAATAAATGAATAAAAAACAATTATTAGCTCTATATATCCTAAAATGTGTGATGTAAGAAGACTTACCTAAAAAACATGCTTTGTATTAGTCTACCATAAGATGTTTATACTTATGGTTCTATATGTGCCCATTCAGTGGTGGCATCAGGGCCTGTACCCTATCAAGAGTTTTGTTAGCAAGTCATAATATTGCATTGAAATGCTGTAAGGCAGTGGTTCTCCACCTCTTTGAGCCTGGGAAGGACTGCAACGGAGAGAGCTGGTGCCAAAAACTTCCAATTTGCCAGCTCTGCCCTAACCAAGCACCTAACTTCACCCCCTAGTGTGCCCACAAAGCATAATACTCCCTATTACTAGCTGATACACTATACAATGTCCTTCTTAATGTCACTCCCTATAGTATAATGACTCCTTCCCATTAAGCTCCACTGTGTATAATCACCTCTTTTCTGTAGCCCTTTTTATTCAGTTCCCCCTTTTATGTTGTTTCAAGGGATAATACAGCTGGTTTGATCATACAAACCAAAAAGTCAGTAGTCATAACTCTGTGTATGTTACAGTAGCAGCACTGTGATAAATATTTTGATTCTGAATTGTAGCTAGACTTGGTACAAAAGGTGTACACCTCTGTGAGGGGCTGCACAGGCCCTCTCCTGGGCTCTAAATAAGAGCAGTAGCTATTTAGATATTACAGCAGTGGGGCTGTGTCCAGCTACAATTTTAGAATATGAATGTATTTTCACTGTCTTGCTGCTACTAACAAGACACAAAGTATGATTGCACCGATCTCCTGGGACAATACCTAACACTGCAGGTTTGGTCTCAACTACTGGTAACCTGCTTTTCTATTTAAGGAAGGCAATTTATCATATCTGAACAAAATGTATTAAAATATATTATAATGATCCTTTAGTAATATATTATCATGATCCCTTAGACATGCATTTACAAATTGCAAATTATATTTTTGTCAGCACATAATGGAATGTGATTTGTGAAATATCAAAAACTCATACCAAATTGAGCAGGAGCACGGCTGCAGCCACATTGTTCAGAAAAATCTAACAATCTCAATCAGGCAGTTATAATGTATATTAACCGGTTAAGGACCGGGCCCTTTCCTGTTTTTTCATGTCCATTTTTCACTCCCCACCTTCAAAAATCTATAACTTTTTTATTTTTGCACGTAAAGAGCTGTGTGACGGCTTGTTTTCTGCGTAACAAATTGCACTTCATAATGATGGTATTAAATATTCCATGCCATGTACTCGGAAGCGGGAAAAAAATTCCAAATGCAATGAAAATGGTGAAAAAACGCATTTGCGCCATTTTCTTGTGGGCTTGGATATTACGTCTTTCACTGAGCGCCCCAAATGACATGTCTACTTTATTCTTTGGGTCGGTACGATTAAGGGGATACCAAAGTTGTATAGGTTTTATAATGTTTTCATACATTTACAAAAATTAAAACCTCCTGTACAAAAATAATTTTTTTGATTTTGCCAACTTCTGGTGCTAATAACTTTTTTATACTTTGGTGTCCGGAGCTGTGGGTGGTGTCATTTTTTGTGAAATTTTATAATATGTTCAATGATATCATTTTTAGGACTGTACGACCTTTTGATCACTTTTTATAGATTTTTTTAGATTTTTTAAAATGGCAAAAAAGTGCCATTTTCGACTTTGGGCGCTATTTTCCGTTACGGAGTTAAACGCATTGAAAAAACGTTATCATATTTTGATAGATCGGGCATTTTCGGACGCGTCGATACCTGATGTGTTTATGATTTTTACTGTTTATTTATATTTATGTCAGTTCTAGGGAAAGGGGGGTGATTTGAAATTTTAGGTTTTTTATTATAATTTTTTTTTTTTTAACTTTTTTTTATTTTTATTTATACTATTTTTCAGACACCCTAGGGTACTTTAACCCTAGGTTGTCTGATCGATCCTTTGCCGGCAGCCCATGCTGTGAAAACACCCGCGATCGGTGCTGGCACCGATCGCGGGTGTTACCGGTAAGCCTTTGCTGCAATATGCAGCAAAGACTTACCGGCTATGGAGAGGGCTCAGCCCGTGACCCCTCTCCATGCAGCTCGACGCGACCGCCGCCGTGAATACACGGGCGGTCGCGAACCGGTTAAATATATTGGGGCACATTTACTTACCCGTCCCGTCGTGATCCCTGAGATGCGTTGTCCGACGAGGATTCGCAGCTGCCACGATTCACTAAGATCATACGTCCAATTTCCTGCATATGTCGCTTCCCCACTCAGGTCCGCTGGAGTTCACCTTCTTCTTCCCGGTGCATGTGAGTGCTTGGCTTGCGACACAATTTTGAATGTTAAATCCCGCGCTTAATTCAAATCAGTCGAGTTGTCCAACGGCCACGCCCCTGATTTATGTCGCATGAAACTCGGCGTGTTTGCGCCAAAAACCCCAGTTAAATGTGCCGCAAAACTGAAAAAGTCGGAAAACCCAACGAAAATGCGGTCCACGGCCCCTTTGTAAATGTGCCCCATTGTGGCCACATATGGATAGCTTTATTAGCATTTATTATTTAGGCATAAAATTATAGTGCATTCCAATTTTTGAGCACATATTTGAGAAGTATTGAAATTTATTAACTACTGTCATGTGCAAGAGGACAGGGCTTAACCCTTATGTCTGACAGATTTATTATATTTTTACTAAAAACTGACCCAAATTATAGTAAAGATCTATTCTAGCTCATATTTGTCAGGAATGTAGAATATCAGCCCCCCTAATCTTGTATCTATTGCCTATTCCTAGGAATTCTGATAAAGTGGGAAGTGATAAGTGGACCCGTTAGAATTTGTGTTCAGCTGAGTTTTTCCTAACCCAAATTTCAAAAGCCTTTTTGGCACCGATCACAGGTGTTAACTGTTTATATGCCTCTGTCAAAGCTGCCAGTGGCATTGAAATGTCTGTGGAAGAGCACGCGCCAGCACTAACATGACATAAACGGGGAGAGACGATCTTCCCCAAAATGGCGGGTCCATGTGCGGTCAGAGCCATGTAAATGCCGCTGGCATCTTTGCTTGTAATGAAGTACCTGGTACAAACGCAACCTTTTGGGTCTGAGTCCGCTCAACAGTAGTTAAAAAAAATAAATTTTTTTCAGTGTAAGTGAATGTGGCTTTTACCTTTAAAGTTAATATAAAGATATGCATCTCTATAGATGATATAAAGTTAGTCTAAAGTAAATACCTTGTAAGATACATTAAAGACGTAATAATGATTTGCAGATAGTTCATGTGGTTCAAGAAAACAGTAAATTGCTGAAATTGCATGTCACCCAAAACCTTGGGTTCTGTATGTTTTTGACATCAATGTCTATGATGAAGATGTGGCAAATTCTATTAAAAGTAACATTTCCACGATGTGTTTCAGTATAATAAATTGATGGGCTGCGGAACCACAATCAATAGTTTTATCTTCTGCGGCGTCTTTTGTTTCTGTTCAGTATTTCTTCTGGGTAATCAGCCTGTTTTGATGAAGTGATTACTAGGTAATGCTATCAATGAGCTATCAGGATTAAATAAGTCACACAAATCCCTCAGCTTTTGGTGCAATTTCTGTGAAAAATGAATATGTTCTTGTTGGCTCTGCCACAAGCACTGGACATTATCACAAACTGTTTGGAAAAAAAAAGATTGATTTCAGTTGAATATAGCAATTATAACAATGCACTTATTTCCACCCTCTAGCAGCAGCAGGTGCTTTACCATCTCATTGATCGTTCAGATACGGGACTGGGAAAACGCAGGGCTGTCAAGTCTTACTCATTAAGTAAAGAGACTGTCAATCTCACCATTAATCACTATCCATACATGTGATGGCCATGTCTTCTACAACACGGCTGTGTCTTCTCTACAAACATACCACAAAGTACTGCAGCTATAAAGAGCAGACACATGGAAGTATACATCTACAAAGGACATCAATAATGCAAAAGACAGAAAACTATGTGCTGCTGCGGACACTGAGCAGACTATACAAAGGAACGTTCTCTATATCTATTAAAAGAAGCAACAAAATTATGTAAGCATTTTGAATGTAGAGACATAGCTAACTTTAACTTGACAGCACTTGAGATAAGTAAATAGTTGCAGTCAACCTGTAACGTGACTTTCTTACACTGACTTCAGAGGCTTTGGCTATGCTGCAGCCTGTTATCAGATTCAAGTTAAAGGGCTTTTCCGGGCTCACTGGAATATAGCTGAGAGGCCGGGGCTCACCATGCTCTGGTTCCTCAACCCAGTGGGAAATTGCTGCTGTTCTATGTATTTACTCCCCCAGTCCCAACAGGAAGAGCCAGGGAACAAGTGGTCACGGGAACAAGTACAGTAACATTCTTTTTGCTTTCTCCCTGCTTTTTTCCTCACAGAATGCCCAATTTTAACATAAATACATCTGAAAGCTAGGGCAGGAAACTTTTTTTGAATATGTTCATTAACTCCTTTTTTAACAAACGGCACATTTGCAAGTGCGATTTTAATTAAACAGGAAAAAGAGCTGGCTCAATTTCTATTACAGCACTATCTCTCTAGAGGCAGTGGAGAACATCTGATTAGTGGGGTGCCAGCTATCTGATACTAATGATCTATCACCTTGAAAGCCCTTCAACTAAGGCTTCACTTAATTAAAAACTTCTAAAGCCTTATGTCATGAACACAAATGCATGCTCGCTTGGGCTGTAGCCTGCTGCAGGAAGGAGGAGCTGTGAGCTCCTCACCCCTCCCCTCTCCCAGCTTAATCATGGTGTGGTCAGACTGCATGTGCTCACTGCAACATGATCAGGTGCCATAGATATTCTGGTGCATGAGACCTAACATCTATGAAGTTGAATGGAATTTATCATTGGGGGGAGGTACATAATTATTACTAATATTAAATTTTTTCTTCTTGAGCTGAATATTTGCTACATCTGTTTTGTTGCCTTTACCACTTTGAAATGCAACATTGAAGGGATTGTGAACAGGGTGTAGCAATCAGCCTCCAGTTTTCCAAAAAATGTTTGAAAAACACCACCTTTACCCTCATCAATCAATGGAGCATTAATCTTTCTAGCATGCCACCATGGACTGTCAGGGGACCCTAGTAGTGAGATGCCAGTTTTGCCATATTTAGAGAGTCACAGACTGACTACCATATCAGTAGTAAGAAGTAGACTTGTGATGTAAATCAGGGACAAGTCTATAGACCCATTTCTTTAATGGAACTTTTGTTGTGTATCTTTATTGCCATGCTTTAAGAAGTCTGCCTGGAATAGAACAAAGGAGTGGGTTATCCCAAGATGATCCCTGGACTCTACTTCTATGACTTTTATATGGGAAAGCATACATCAATACCTATTCCTACTCATTAGTACTTTCTATTAAATGGCACATGTAAATAAAGTATTCATATTGTTTTATTCACATTAAAAAATAAAAATGATGAAAAAACAGATAAAATCTATAAATAGAAAATCAAGTAATTACATCATAAGCCACTGCAAATGTATCTAGTTTATCTACAGCACATGTTGATATAAGGAGAGATTTTCCTCTGCGGTAATACACTTGGCTACTTTATTTTTACAGAATGTACAGAGTGCATCGGCTAATGGTCGGTGCTAAATCACAGTGCAGTAACATGATGTGCCTATTCAAGACTCATCTTTGTTAAGTTTACCCTTGTGTCTGCTATCCAGATCAACCAAATAAATCACACCACAAGAAGATTATGTTTAAAGAGCAGCATTCAAGAGATAATAAAATCCCAGGCTGGGAGAATGTTAATGAGCAGCTGGGGAGTGTATAAGGAGAGCCAAGCTTACAATAATCAACATGAATGCTTCCATACTACATGAGTGACGTATGATAAATAACATCACTATGAGGAAGTTAATGTTATCTAATTAAAATACTCCCTAAAAGGGCTACCCCAGATCCAAGGTTATTGTTTTCTTTGCCTTACTATCTATCACTAGGGCAGAAATAGTAGTTGACAAGGTACAACTATAAAGTAATTATTTTTGGGGGATCTCACCTCCATTACATCATACAGATGTTTCCACCATTAACTGAGATTGCTTTTAGTAAGGATTTCTATATGCTTACTGTCGTAAATACCTTGGCAAAACTTAACAAAACATCCCTCTTCCTCCCCATGTAGGGGGCTGTAGGGGAAAAAGATGCAATTCATGGTCTTACACCAGTGGCTGCAACTTTTTCATGGCTTGTATGCTAGAAAACTTGACTGGACATGTGAGGCCCACCAGTACAGATTATTCCTTAGAAAAGTCCTTAGATTTGCCATTTAAATACGTGCTCGGGCTTTTATGCACTTCTTGGAGCCAAAAGCAGAAGTGAATTGAAAACAAAGAGAGTAGCAATCGATAGGATAAGTCCTGGCTTTAAAAACTGTATTAAAAATATGAAGGCATGAACTTATCCTCAAAATTATCTGTCCATTTAATTGTTGCAATCAATGTGTCCCGGGGGGGGAGGGGGGTAACGTACAAGATAGAGTCCGGAGGTTTGTTCTTAAGTTGAATTTGTATGTAAGTGACAATTGAAGCTTCAAAATCTTTTGGTGTGTAATAACGTTAATTAATCCACATATCTATCAATTTTATCTAGCAAATAAATTGTCTTTATTTAGTACATATTTTGAGGTAGCTTTACAAGAATATATTACAATAAAATTCTTCAGTGAAAATTTTTGCTATTATTATAAATATTTTTGATTGGGGTTAGAAATGTTTGCATTAGTAACTACTGTAAATAGAAATCACAACACACAGCCCGTATAAAGGCAATCACATAGGCTCCCATTTGTCCTTCTAAGCAACTGAGATTGTTGTTTGTGCCTGCCGCTTGACCATGCATTGTTATTATATAGTCTGCATGTTCACATCATGTGTCATCTGACCAAAGGAGAGTCTACAAAGTGAAAGCCTCATGCAAAATTTATGCTTATATGGCTGTTTCAGTGAGTGGGAAAATCAATACTGCAGGCTTGATGCACAGAAATGACTGAGTGCTTTCTGACTGACACTAAAAGCACTGAGAGATTGAGAGGCAGCCTTTGCTGCTCAACGAATCAAGTGTATTAGAGTCTTATAATAGTCTGCTCCCCTTATATTACCCTTTTTCCAGGATTATTTTTTGATAACAATTATGATTGTGGGGTTTAAGGCAATTACACTATTACAAAGGAAAAAAGCTCCTTTTTATATCCCCGTAAAGCTGTCATATATTTCAAACCATAACTGCCTTCCAATTATTCCGGCAACAATGTGCTCTTGTAGGAAGACTGTCTTAGCGGAGATATATATTAGCCGTATATGTTTTATAAATAAAAACCACAGCTGTGGTGCAATCTTTGGAAAAAGGAGCTTCTCAATTTCCTAGATCCAACGGTATAAAGCGTAAAAATGTATAATAGGCAATAAGTCTACCAAAAAAAAGAAAACTGTGTGGCTAGCAAGCTAGATGACAGTCTCTAAATCCTTTATCCATTTCAAGAACACAAAGAAAGAAACACTTCTGAATGCCGAAACAATACCCATAGTCTCATTTGCAAACCTGTGAAAAACGTCTGTCTGCTTTTCTTTTTCTAATGGACAGCACATGACTACTAAAGGGTAGCTACTAAAGGGGGCTGGCTGGGTGTATACTACTGGGGGCTTGCTGGCTATATACTGGGAGGCTGTGACCAATGCATTTTCCACCCTCGGGTTATACTGAAGTCAATAGGTTTTCCCAGTTTTTGGTGGTAAAATTAGGGGTCTCGGCTTATACTCGGGTCGGCTTATATTGTATATACGGTACAATAACACTTTTTTAGAATCTTTTCTTTTAATTGTGCTCATTCTATGTTATTTCCACTAGAAATATATAAATTTTAAAAAAATTGTTAAGAAAGGGTAATGCTAACACAAAGTGTTAAATTAGTCATAAATTTCAAGAAGGAAGAAAGAGGAATAATAGAAGGCAGAGTCATTCCGAATATTTTGAATAGATTGTATGTTCTTAAACTTTCTTTTTGACATTGCACATAAATATCATGGAGCTCTGTATCTAAGGCTTTCTTATCTATATCTTGTATACATCCGACATCCAATATGGTGTCTATCAGATCTGATCTCATGGAAGTAACATCTCTGTCACCCGGTCACCTATAGGGTCATCTCCATCTTTGCGACACAAAAATCTAACTTCTTTAGAAAGATCTATGCATTGCTTCTTCTAGACGTTGGGGTTATAGAGAAATAGGAGGAAGAGTACCTAGGTAATAGCTTTCCTTGTTGTCATCTTTCTAAAATAAACTTAATTGATTGAAAAGGATTATTCTCTTTAAATGTTTCACTTTTATATTTTTATCACTCTTTTCTCTTTCTCTTATTCTTCTTTTCCTATCTATTTTCTTACTATATCTGTATTGTCATTATCAATGTCTATACAAAACAAACATGGCCTACATGGAATAAAAAACTTCCGACATTATTGTTCTTTCTAATATTGATTTATTAAATTATGGTATATACCCATCATCACAATTTAGGCAAATCTCAGGAAGCAGAGTTCAGTCCACAAAGCATGTATGTCGGCCATAATTTCCCTGATTCCCAGCACAATATTCATTAGTTCTTTCAGTATGGGGCCTTTTCAACAAAATGACATGGTGTTCAGCCCTTTTTCTGACCATGAAAGATCAGCAAGTAGGTTTCAGATTTTGTTTACATTTATAATTACTAGACCTAATTGTAAATAATGAAACAAATATGTAATATACTGATTCATCTGACCATTCTACAGACAGTTTAACAGTCATGAAAAATAATTAGGCAAATCTTATTATTAGAATATGGAAAGAAGACATCACTTAGCAGAGGAGAAAATGTGTCCTGGGGAAAAGGTAGGCATGGCTTGTGCTGGGCAAAGGTTGGTTTAAATGATTTATAAGGCGACTTAAAGGACATCTAGAAAACTCCATTAAAAAGGGCACTTTTGCTGAGAAAATATGTTATATTAAAAATATGTAAATGAGCCTGAGGCTCTCTTGCTTACCTCCTGCTCACGGGCGAGGAGCTAGAAGCTGGCCCTGTTGCGCCAGAGAGCCAGGGCGTGGAGAAAGCGGAGCGTGTGCTCTCTCCTAGCTCCTTGGCTGGGAGCAGGGGGTAAAATTACAGTGGGGATGGAATAAACTAAAACCTGGCAATGCCAACAGGCATTCAGGCAGCGTAAGCCGAAGCACCACCGCCTTCTCCACATATTTTTTAACAGTTATTTTCTCTGCAAACGTGCCCTTTCTTTATGCACTAAAGTAACAGACACGCAATGCTGGACCTTTACATTTATTAGTCAAACTGATGGTAGATGTCCTTTAAGACCTGTGATCTTATAAATGGGCCAAAATACTAAAATAATACTAATCTAAAATGATTATTTAATTAATTTTAATAATTATGATGATAAAAATAATAGTAATGATAATAATTGTTAATATAATAATAATAATTACATATTGATAATATAGGTAAAGATAATGAAGCATAGTGTGTATAATGATTGTAATATTGCAATATTAATTTTAAATATTCTAATAATGTTTCTAACAAACATAACAAATTAGTTAAAAAGCTAATATATATATATATATATATATATATATATATATATATATATACTGTATGTGTGTGTGTAAATAGATTACCCAATTACCCAATATCTGCTTAAACAAATGAAAATACAAATTAAATATACATGTGTAGTTATACATATGTAGTCTGCAAAAATATCTCCTCCATATCTATGTTTTCTAAAGGAATTGTAAACTGTTCATACTAATCACAAAGAAATACATTGCTACATGGTGGTGGCGCCACATGGAACAATCCATCATGTTCTTGTTTCTAAATATCTTGCTCTCAACATTGCCTTGTTAGATGATTGCCTCCGGTTCTGTCTGCTAGGACAGTTTCATTTGGAAACCTGCTGTGTCTCTTTATGGGGGAGGGCAATGGAAATGATGTGAAGCTTGAACATTGACAATGGCTGGATCCTTTTGTGATGGACAATAAATTCTGTGGCAAACAGAAGTCAGGTATCTAACAAGGGACATGTGGCATGGCTACAATTTCTTTCCAACAGTTGTTTTCTTTCTAAACTCTTGTTGCCCAGCTAAAAATAGCATAGACATTTTTATCTATGTGTATTGTATACACATGTCTTGTGTGTCTGTAGGTATATCCTTTATTTATCTTATTTCTGCCTATTTCATAACTAAAGATCAATCTTTCTTAGCAATCTTACTATTGTGTTTCTATTATATATTGATCTATAAAGATTTACTCTTTGTTTATGTAAAACAAATACATTATAACACATTTCCCAGACAATCTAAATGAGCATCCTATTGCCCCAAAGAGATTTCACTGAAATCAGTAAATATAATCTGTAATTTAACGTTATCATATTCCAAAATAACAGATCTTTTAAATCAGATGAAAACTAAAACATAAATTTACAAATTTATCAACCAAAATCTTTTGTTTGTTTTTTCATGGCAGATAAATTATACATGTATGTGTATATTACTATAGATAATAATTTCTAAAGCTTTAACTTTAAAGAGATTCACAAATAAGCAGAAAAAGGTAATCTATACTTTTCTGCAATGAAGGTTAAATAAATGATTTCATGTCTCTTTCAATTAAATGAATGAGACAACTGTATTTAAGGAAATTATGCAGAAGAAATGATGTAGAAACAGATAGCTCATGAAAGGTAATTATGTCAATAACTGTCATTGTCAGATGAATATGTATGTGACCTGCAAGCTTCCACAAGCCTTCCAGTATGAACCACTGACACATTTTCAGAGAACAATTTTGAAGATCTCAAGACATTAATTGAGGAAGAAAACACCTGTCTTTTACAGCAACTATTTATATACTGAAACCATTTAACATAAACTTCATATTTTGTTCATATATTCAATTTTAATGTGATTTTTCTTAATTTTACTATTAACATCTAGAATCCTTTCCATCTGTATTCTTAATGTTTGCAGCATAAAGGCTAAAAGAAGTTGTCAAAAAATAAATAAATAATAATAACATTATGAATAGTTATGATTGAACCCAAATCACAAAGTTCGGGTTCATAGTTAACTTAATGGGTTCTGGTTCATGGGTCCAGAAGTTCGGGTCCAGTTTTGGAGATTACGGTAACATGGTAAAGCTAGTTTTCACTGCTGACCAGTCAATCAGCCAAATTTTAGCCCCTGCCAACCGCAGACTCATACTGGGTATGGCTGTAAGTCAACAGACAATCCAAAGGACATGTGACGCTTTGCTGGTGCCATTACAGAGAGGAGACACAGAGGGAAAGGTTGTTGCTCGTGACAGGCAAGGAAAGTTTAATGATTGCCCTTTTCAGGGCAGTGTCAATAACTGCATCTGTATATTGATACTGAACTATAGTGACTGTGACTGCAGCATTTTTGGAAGGGAAATTGGCTTGTTATTACCCTCATTTTGCAGCCCTCCGCCCCTTAGTACACCCATTCAACTGCCAAACTTTTCTCATATTTCATCTGAACTTTCAAAAAATCTGCTCATTACTAATTTAGAGTTAAAAGGGTTATGTGAGAAAAATTAAAAAAGCTTGAATAAACTCAGGGGGAAGTAAAAATAAACATGCACATAAATGTATATACAGTGGGTGAAATAAATATTGAACATGCCACTATTTTTGGGGGTGATTTTGTTGAATGTGGAGGATTATGAGGCACTGATTCTGTCACACATTTTTAAGAATCTAAGGAAATGGGTACAAGGCTGGGCGATTCCATAGTACTGGCAGATTATCACGTCTGATATGGATTGATGACTCATTTCTTTAAACTATTGGATTTTCTAAATCTTGAGTTTTAATAAAGTTAAAGTTAATAAAGTTGTTTGCATAATCTTTTGCTAAAAAAAAAATCATACAAGAAAGTCCGGAACGTTAAATGCAGACAGTTGAATAAATGGGCCAGAAGGAGAGCGAGAATGGGGTAGGAAGTAAAAATTACTAAAAAGAGAAACATTTGTATGTGTTATTAAGATGAAAAAATGGAAAATGTCAAATATTTGAGAGTGATATAAAATTAAATTGAAATTGTATCATTTTGGCCTAATGTTTCAGATAAACACTTTGAAATCCGAAAGGTTTCTTGGGCTCCTTCTGTGACATTTGATCCATACATTTTCAGTTGGATTCAGGGCAGATGATTGGTTGGGCCATTGTACTTCTATTTTCACACAGTGGCTATGTGTTTGGGATCATTGTACTTCTGAAATGTCCCCTCTTGTTTCAGCTTCATTATCCTGGTAAAGAGCAGCAGTTTTTTTATCAAGAATATCTTAGGATATTTCACCGTTGGTATGTTTTTTGTAGTGCCTCCTCCAAACATGATGTGCATTAAGGCATTCAAAGAGTTTATTAAGCTCTTATCAGACTATATCCTCACAATATTTCACAGCCTTGATTAAAAGTTGACACACAGTGCAGGAAATCTACCATCAAAATCAAGCATGGTGCATCAGAGGCAGTTACTCCAGGCACTGTAACTGTGGTAATCTTCATATATTATTTTTCCATTGCCTCCTTCTTTCTAAAATTAATTTTTAAAGTTGTGCCAATGAGCCTGTAGGCTGTCGGGGCATTACCAGAGCCCCCTAGTGCTGCATTTTCATAGGCTGTTAAAATGAGCAGAACATGTCTCCCATTCCCCTGCTTTCTCCCTCCTCCCTCTGCCTGTGTAATAGCAGTAGCAGGGGGAGGGGAGACATGCTCTGCTGATTTCTGCTCATTGTAGCAGCCTGTGAAGCTACAGCACTGAGGGGCTTTGGAATTTTTAAAGTTTATTTTAGAAGAAAGAAGGCCATGGATAACTAATATAAGAAGAATACCACAGAATACCTGAATCTCTGAGTAAGTTTACCTGATTTTTAAGCAGATTTTATTTAAACAAGCTTTAATGTTTTTTGTTTAGCAATGGAGTCTTGGGAGATGAGCTTACAAACGATCCACCGAGGATGATTGCATTATTTATTGTTTCCTTGGACTGTACCCGCTGATTCACAGTCTTTGGATCATGGACTTTGATGGGGCAGGTGTGTGGCGTATCGTATGGGTTAGGGTGTGTATGGGTGCGTAGGGTGTGTATGCTTGAATACCATTCTGATTGTATTATTGTATTGTAACACAGCAACACATCCTGCAGGATATAACATGTATTGTATTGTAGGAAGATCTATACTTATCCTCGGCATATAAATGATTATTTTGCTGCCCATTTTTATAGATTTGATTGTTACACTATTTTATTCGCAATTGTATGTTATATGTATACCCCCAAAGGTATCATTCACCTTCACTGTATTATGTCAGGCAAACTGCACCTGGGCATTGTTTTCCAATGCAGATGTATTTTTATTATTCATCAATGTTATGTCAATATTGTTTTTTTCCTATCTTTCTTGATTATTGCTGTGTGGAATAAATTCTTTTTGATTTAATCATGAACTCCTCTGTCTGAAATATTGTGGGAAGCACCTAGTCAAAGCCGATTTATGTTTAAATTATGCTCTTTCCACTTCTGGATTGTAACCCCAACAGTGCTCACTGGAATCTTCAGTAGTGTAGAAAGTCTTCTGTAATCAATGTCATCAGAATGTTTAGCAGAAACAACATTGCACAGGTCTTTAGACAACTCATTGGTTTTACCCATCATGAGATGCATTTTGTGTGACACCTTGGTAATGAGATTTCCTTTCTAATTTCTGATAGATTTCCAATGACATGACTTTCCATGACTTTTGAACCCCACTACCTTACTTTCATCATGTCCTCAACATTTTTACCTTAATTTCTTTTCCTCACACATAACTTAATTTATGGTTTGATCTCTAACCAGTTCAGAATGAATGGGCTATTACTTTCTAGAAGCTGTATTAATATATATATATACATACATACATACATACATACACACATACATACTTCACATGTGCTGCTCATATATATATATATATATATATATATATATATATATATATATATATATATATATATAGAGAGAGAGAGAGAGAGAGAGAGAGCTTAAGGCAATAATGACTCAATCAGTTAAACAGTTAACAGTTAAAACTACTATTTCAAAGACGATAAGTTTTAACTCTAAGGCACAACTTTCCAGTGGCAGCCTGCTCCAATTGTTTTATTATAAAAAAGTTACAACTTATCCAGGGAAGCAAAAATGATCCCTGAAAAGAATACAAAGAACGGGATGCTTCTCTAATCTCAGGTTCAATTTTTAAGGCTTTATAGTAAAACAAATAATGTTATTCCTAGAAAAGCAGCAAAGTGGAAACAACAGGCAGCAATCCTAAATGCTTATCTTCATCTTGTTTAAGAAAGCCCTTGATGAAGCAGTTTGGAAAATGTTGTATTGGCAGAAGAATTAAAAAATGAACAAATCCTTTTATATCTGATGAAAAAAACTGAAGCATTTACAGTAAGAGCATTCCTTGACAAAACAGACCTGATATCCAGAATGCATTACTGGCATGAGAACAGTCTAAAACTGGGAGGAAGCTGCAATCTAAAAATATATGAAAGAATGAAGATTTTGCCTGAAACTCAACCTTTTTTAAATGACAGGTAACTATAAATGGGAGTCTGTCAGGTTTAAAATGCCCCCCCCCCCCATGTGTCTACAAACCGATGAATCTATACAAAGATAAGCATCTCTTTATGGATATATAAATTAGCTTGAATGTGCACTAGGGGCTGGGCCTCACCTCCAGGTTTGCCTACAGGTAGGTGCAAGTGCTGTGAACACCCTAAAAAATTATTATCTAACATTGTTACTTTAGCAGTGGATAACATTTATTCTCTCTCCTATTTGTAGAGGTAAAGAGACCCCCATGAAGTGGATTCCAATTGGCCCATATTATAAATAAAATTGTTTCCAAGCACAAGCCTGGATCAACATCCTATCATAAAAATATCTAGTATGGAGATAAAATATGTTTTTTTTTAACCCCTTAACGCTGAAGCCACTTTTCACCTTCCTGACACGGACCATTTTTTAAAATCTGACATGTGTCTATTTAGGTGGTTATAACTTTGGAACGCTTTAACATATCCAGTTGATTTTGAGATTGTTTTTTCGTGACACATTGTACTTCATGCTGGTTGAGAAATTTAATAAATATATTTAGTATTTATTTATGAAATAAATGGAAATTTGGCAAAAATTTTGAAAAAAACAATGTTTTCCAAATTCAAAATTTTCTACTTTTTGGAAAGTTGGTCATAGCACTAAAATAACTTGATAACTAACATTTTCCATATGTCTGCTTTAACTTGGCATCATTTTTCAAACATCTTTTCCTTTATTTTGGATGTTAGGAGGCTTATAACTTTAGGTGCAATTTTTCAGATTTTTACGAAAATCATCAAAACCTACTTTTGGAGGGTCAATTTAGTTAGAAGTGACTTTATAAGGCCCACATGACAGAAACCCCCCACAAATGACACCATTTTAGAAACTACACCCCTCAAAATATTCAAAACAACCTTTGGGAATTTTGTTAACCCTATGAGCGTTTCATGAGCGTGAAAGATAAATGAAAGTGAAATTAGAGAAACGTAATTTTATCTTAATATAGATTCATTTAACACTAAAATTTGCACCTTCACAATGGGTTAAAAAGGAAAATGCATTTTACAATGTTGAGGGCAATTCCTCCTGAGTATGCCAATACCCATTTGGTCACTGTACCCTGCTGTACGGGCACAGGGGGGCACTTGGAATGGAAAGAGCGTTGTTTCGTTTTTGCAGGGCAAATATGGCTGAAAAAGTTTACATGTGTCAGGATGCATTTGGAGAGCCATAGTGGTACCAAAACAGAGGAAAGCCCCAACATGAGACACCATTTTGGAAAGTACACCCCTTGGAGAGTTTAGCAACGTGTAATTTGTGTATTTTCCCCAATAGGTGTTTGATTCAATTAGGCCCCAAAAGGGAAAAAAGGTGAAAATTTTCTCAAAAAAGTCACTTTTACCCCAAATTTTTGTAAGCCACAAGGGATAAAAGATGAAACAACCCCATAAATGTGTAAAACTATTTCTCCTAAGCACAGAACTGCACCACTTGTGCATATAAAGTGTTGTATGGGTACACAGTAGGGCTCAGAAGGGAAAGTGGGGCTTTGGCCTTTTAGAAGCCAGATTTGACAATCATCCTTTACATGTGTCAGGATGCATTTGGAGAGCCCTAGTGGTACCAAAACAGAGGGGAACCCCAACAAGTGTCACCATTTTGGAAAGTGCACCCTTTGGAGAATTCAGCAAGGTGTAATATGTGTATTTTCCCCTACAGGTGTTTGCTTCAATTAGGTCCCTAAAAGGAAAAAGGTGAACATTTTCCCAAAAAAGTCACTTTTACGGCTAATTTTTGTATCCCATAAGGCATTAAAGATGAAACAACCCCAAAAAATGTGTACTAGCATTTCTCCCGAGTATAAAATTGCCCCACACATGCAAATAAAATGTTGTATGGGTACGCAGTGAAGCTCAGAAGGGAAAGAGGGGCGTTGGCCTTTTAGAAGCCAAATTTGACAGACATCCTTTACATGTGTCAGGATGCATTTAGAGAGCCGTAGTGGTACCAAAACAGAGCGGAACCCCAACAAGTATCACCATTTTGGAAAGCACACCCCTTAGAGAATTTAGCAAGGTGTAATATGTGTATTTGTCCGTAAAGGTGTTTGATTTAATTAGGACTTAAATAGATAAAAGGTGAACATTTTCTTATAAAGGTCATTTTACTCCTAATTTTATATAGCCACAAGGGATAAAAAAATGTAATAACCCCTCAAAATGTGTGAACCTATTTCTCTCGAGTGTAGAAGTACCCCACATGTGTATATAAAATGTTGTATGGGCGCACAGTAAAAGGAAAGGGGAATGTTTGCCTTTTAGAAGCCAAATTTGACAGAAATGTTTGACATGCATTTGGAGAACCCTAGTGGTATAAAACAGATAAGAATCCGAAAAGTGACCCTAATCTTTGAATGCACACCCCTTAGAGAATTTTGCAATGTGTAATATATGTATTTGCCCCTACAGGTGAATGATCCAATTAGGCCCGAATCATTAAAAAGGTGAAAATTTTCCTATAAATGTCACTTTACTCCTAATTTATGTAAGCCACAAGGGATAATATATTAAATAACCCCAAAAAAGGTGTAAAACTATTTCTCCCGAGTGTAGAAGTACCCCACATGTGCCTATAAAATGCTTTATGGGCGCACAGTAGAGGAAAAGAGGGATGTTTGTCTTTTAGAGGCCAAATTTGTAAGAAATCCTTCACATGTGTCAGGATACATTTGGAGAGCCGTAGTGGTACCAAAACAGAGGAAAACCCGAAAAGTGACCCTAATTGTTGAATGTACACCCCTTGGGGAATATAGCAAGATGTAATATGTGGTGTAGTGTAATACACGTGGTGAAATGAGCATTTTGAACATATAGGTGGTTTCCAAATACGATGTGCAATGGAGTCCAAGATGGAAATTGCAATTATTTCTGGAAAGTTCAGTGCCCATTATGTGGCGCCCCTTATGAAATAATGGAGGGGTATAGGGAGCAACGGGACCTAACAGTTGTTACAATTATTCATTTTACCTAAATGAATTCACAACAGGTTGGGCGTGAATTGTGAATGTGTTGCGTATAAGGAGGTAGATGATACCAAGGGACCAACTAAACTTTTGTCACTCTGGAGGTGTCGCAGGTCTCTTAGTTGTATATAGTGTCCATCCTAACTTCTCTTTTGGAACAGACTCTTTATTGAGTCCTACCATTAGAAGCAGCAGAATTCACCGGGAAAATGCTGTCCTGGCAAAACACAGGAACATCTAAACCAGAGGTACTGGGGCCCGTCCTTCTTGTCCCAATATTAGTTTCCTAATATCTTCCTCTTGAAAACGGAGAAATGATACGGCAGGACCTGCACATTGGAACAGCTCGTAAGAGTTGTACAGTGTAATCTGTACAATGTAGACGGCCCGCACTTTTGTACCAAATCTTCGTTTTAGTAGGGAAATTATCGCCAAGTGTTGCTCTTATTCACCTTAGCGATGCCCATTGTGACGAATATTGCTGCTTTTGGCTGGACCAAATCGACCAGCAAATAGCGGCAAACATGGACAGAGGGGGGCAACAAAACCCCTCTGGACCGCAAGGCAAAATTGGTGGCTGTCAGGAACAGCCGCCACCCTGCCCCGATCACCGTGTCTACAGACATGGTGACCGGTATTACTGACGTCATAAGTAAATTCGCTGCTATCGGCTCGTCTGAATTGATGAGCCAGTAGCAGCGATAATAAACTGGGGGTGTGTGGGGGGGACGTAACCCTTCTGGTCCATGGGGCAGGATGGATGGCTGTCAGGAACAGCCGCCGTCTTACCCCGATCAGTGAACAGCCGCCGTCTTACCCTGACCGGTGTTGGAAAGTCACTACCCGCCACACCGTTCTATAACAACGCTCGTTGGGAATAGGCTATACAATCCTTATTTATTTTTTAAGCAATTTAGACAAATAAGGGCTTATTTTTTGCGAGACGAGATGCACTGTAAAAAAAAACTTAATTTTAGTGGGTTTTTAGCTTATTGAAGAAATTTTATTAACTTTTTACGTGTGGAGGAAAATAAAATCATCAATTCTTGTTTTGGATTTTTAGCATTTTTTTGGGGGGTTGTTCACTGTAGCATAACAATAATATATTATCTTTATTCTACGGATCACTACGATTACGGTGATACCTCATTTATATATTTTTATTTTTATTTGTCCAATTTTATTGAAGGAAAACTAGAATAGAAAAAATTGCATTTGTTTTAGTATTGCCATTTTTATAGCGGCATAACTATAGTATTTTTTGGTTTACGGAGCTGGTTGTAAGCTTATTTTTTGCGTGACAAGTTGCTCTTTTTATTGGTATCATTTTGGTGCTTGTAACTTTTTCGGATCACTTTTTAGAACATTTTTTGTAAAGCAATTTGATAAAAAGTTTTAATTTTTGGCAAGTTTTTGGTTTTTTTTTTTACCACGTTCACCGAGCGGGTCCAATTATGATTAGGATTTATTGTACAGATTGTTACGGACGCGGCGATACCAAATAAGTGGGGTTTTTTCGTGATTTAGTGTTTTTTATACTTTATTACTTGTGTAAAGGGAAATGTGGTGTTTGGGGGGGACTTTCACTTTCTTTTATTATTTATTTTTACTGTAAAAAACCTTTATTTATTTATTTTTACTTTTTTTACATTTACTGACATCTTAGCTTGAACAAGTGATCTTCTGATCACTTGTTCAAGCTTTTTTACAGGTTACACAGTGCAATACAGATGTATTGCACTGTGTAATGTAAGACACTGAGCATGCTGCGCATGCCCAGTGTCTTACAGCCGGGTCCTGCCAGGAGGCAGGGACCCGGCACCGAGAGGAGGATCGCGCAGCCCCGGGCACCGGCAGTCCCGGGGCTGCGATCGGAGGAGCGGACCCCCCCGGTAAGCGCCGCGGGGGGGTCCGATTCACATTTAAATATCTTTAAATGCCTCTAACACACCGCGGTCAGCGCGACCGCGGCGTGTTAGGGGTTAACACCCGCGATCGGAGAAATCTCCGATCGCGGGTGTTAGAGGCGGGTGTCAGCTATAACATATAGCCGACACCCGCAGCTTCTGGCCCCGGCTCCGTTCAGGAGCCGGGGCCAGAAGCTTGACGTAATAGTACTGCATTTTGCGGGAACGCACCTCCCGCGATGCAGTACTATTACGTCAAATGTCGGGAAGGGGTTAAGGGAAGCTGTTACTGTTCTACATTCTGTGGGGTAGAAGACAGTTTTTTTCCTGTGGTCGAACCATAAAGCCTCTACTCTATTTTCTGTAGAACTAACTCATTTTAAACCAGAGACTAGGAGGACCAGTTATGTATAGCATGCAGCACAATGATCCTTTGTGGGCTGACCACAGGAGGATGTCCTTTCTCAGTGAGAAATTAGAGAAAAATCTTATAATTTTTACAAAGCCCTTTCCCATTTCCAGGGACCACATTTGTTTGTATGGTCTATTGACTGGAAACTAAAAGACATACTATGGCAATGTAAAGAAGTATTATATGCAGATACAATATTGAACGGGCAGTGACTTTTCCAAGTGTTAGTTTTTGGTAATATTGTATGAATACAGTAATAATCATGTGGTCACACAGAAATGGTTTGAAGTAACCAGGATACAGCTAAATGGGGGGCAATACGATTTTCAGTGCACTGTTATATTGTGTATATTGTATATTCTGTATATTCTTTTCTTTTCTGGTTAGCGTTTGAGGTTCAGTATAAGTCAAAGAGGGAGTAAGAGAATTCTTTATCATGAAAGCAGATACAGAAAGCTGAGACAAAGGATTTTGTCAATGTTGTCTGACTTTGTCCTTATGGCCAAGCCTTAAATTTTATCAGTTCCATATTGCTCTTAATACCAAAGCACTGCCTCTTGTAAGCAACCCATGTCCCACTGTATATCATCTCCTTAGGGCGGCATAACTAAGTAGTATGTTGTGTAGTAGTGTGTACACAATCATCTATATTGTTTTATTACATATCAAATACAAAAATATGGAACTTTGCAAATGTCTTTAAAAAAACAGCAGCACATTGATAAGGAGTAGTAACACAGACTGCGGATTAGGTTTCTTTTTAGTGTGTAATCATCCAAAAACATAAGTCTGCATAGGAGATGTTAATATTTAATTGAAAAAGGGTAGTTTCCTGTATTTAGTTACACTATAGACTGACATATTTAGCATCTGCTTAATGGGTTAAGCCAGTACTACATCTGTAGTGCCATTGGGACAAGTCACATGTTACATTATAATAGTGTGATGATATGGCAAACATGACACCAATTGGTGAGGGAACTTGTTTTAATAATGTGTTAATAATGATAATCTATCCTAAGGACAGTCCATCAGTATCTTGGTCCTGGACCACCAGAGGCCTAGCAGATGCCAGCCACTTCTTAAAAATGTGCTAAAAAGTGTTTATTAATTAAATATGCTAAATATATATATATATATATATATATATATATATATATATTTATTATTGAAATGATCTAGTAAAGAAAAATCATCAACATTTCTTTTGCACTATATTGCAATATAATTTCTATTATATTACAAAATACAATATTTATTACAAAATGTTGATACACAGATTAACTCTATATATTCAGAGAAGCAGAGCAAATAAAAGTCCATTTTAGCACACACCATGAATAAATATTCTCAATGATATTCTATATAGCACTGAGCAGCAATTTATTTGGATATTTTTCCTGCTAGTTTAGTGAATTCCCCCAGTGAAAAATTCTGAATTGCATATGAGATATTTGAGTGTCTCAAACGATGTATGATAAATGAAGTAGCATGCTACTTATACGCTTATCATGTTCTTAGACTAGCAACAGGTTCAGCAAAGGGCACAGCCAGTAAATGAAATTTTCCACCAGGACAATATATCATCAGAAGAAATGTATGCACTGAAAACTTACAAGCTCGTTCAAGATGTGGACAGGGTGTGAAATGGTAAAAAATGAGAAGCAGGAGCAGAAATACTGAACATTTTAAATTCAGCTGCATTTTCATATACATGGAAGAGGCTGCATTATATATATATCACAATACAGAAGTATCTGAACATCACATGGGAAAAATAAATTTCCACAATGTTACAAGCATATTGCTGAATACACATGCGCAAACACTGTATCATAAAAATGAGCTGGGCTTACACGTACTGTATAATAAAGAAAAGTAGTGCCAAAAAGTACAGCCATAAACTTAGCTGAGGCATTGAGAAATGCCCTGAAACCTTTTAAGTTCTTTTTTTTAAAAAATCTAAGAATTTGTGAAATCCACTTTAATTGTATCACCATTTTTCTGAAAATATGTTTAGTTCTTGCACACATAACCCCACACTTATTAAAGTGTTTTTCACCAATTTTCTGTCTGACTTTGCTCTAGGAAGAACATGCAAACTGCTGTCGGATGTATTTCGGAAGTGTTGCGGCTGCTCTGTGTCTGACAAAACAGAAAAAATGTGCACCTAAAGGGGTGTACCAGTGCACGGATTGTGTGCCACAATTCTGTCTGACGTGACCATAATTCTACAGCAGTAAGACACATTGGGGCAGATTTATTAAGCTGACTGAAAGTCAGAATATTCTTAGTTGCCCATGGCAAACAACACAGCTGGTAAAAGCACTGGTAAAATGAAAGCTAAGCTGTAATTGGTTTCCATGGGCAACTAAGAATATTCTGACTTTCAGACAGCTTGATAAATCTGCCCCATTAAGTGCACCAGAAAAAAATTGGTGCATTCTGCCAGAGAAGTGAAGGGGACGCCACATTCATGAACAACGTGTGACACATTTCATGAATCTGGTGTACAATGTACCCGCTACAGGCAAACTGCACATAGTACAGTTTGTACTATTTTTGATAAATGTGGGCCAGAACGTTCTACACATAACAAATGATGAACATAGTTTAACCAAATCTTCACTGTCCAAAAGTTCTTCTGCTCCGGAACATTTTTACTTAATTGTAGCCAATTTTTTTTCATAAATGCAGTTTTAACACCTTGCCGCCAAAGGACTTTTTTCACTTTATGTTTCCGTTTTCTGCTCCCAACCATTCAAAACTTCTTATTCTCCCTTGTACAGAGCTATTTGAGGGTTTGACACTTGCTGTGTACTGGGAAACTGGAAAAAAATTCCAAATGCAATGAAATTGTCGAAAATACAATATTCTTGTGGGCTCTGTTTTTACGGCTTTCATTATTCACCCAAAGTGACCACCTCCCCTTTATTCTTTGGGTTAATAGATTTTTAACAAATGAAAACATTGTGTGTCAAAATAATTTCTTAATTTTGCCAAATTCTGAAGCCAATAACTTTCCTTTACTTTGGTGACCTTTAATTAAAATTTTATCTATTGAGAAATGGAAAAAAGTCTTGATTCTGACATTTCAATTGCAATGTTATTTTTCATTTAGGGGACTTCACCACCAGAAATAACTGTTTTTATATTTTAATCTGGACTTTTGTGACGCAGCAATGGCTGACAAGTTTATGTTTTTTATAAACATATTTATTTTTATTTACTTTCAAGGGAAAAGGGTCATTTGAACTATTAGGGTTTCTTTTTAATTTGTTTCAAACTTTTTTTTAATTGTATTTTTATACTCTCTAGGGTACTTGAACTTATCACTTATATTACAGTATTGCAGTGTCTTGTAAATTCACTGGATCTGTAAAAGAGCGCGCAGACAGCTACACCCAATATAAACGTGTCCATGTGGGCACTGAAGTTTGCATAAATACATGTGCAAGAAGTTTGCAAATGGAAACTGTCATAGTCACATTGATAAATGTAGGCCATTGTCTTTCTTTTAAAGTAAATACTTTCATATTAATCTATTTTAATTTGAGTATTTTTAACTTTTTCTTAGTATCCAAGAAAAATTTCTAAAACTCCTTTCCATATGAATGGATAGGCAAGACATATGCTGCTTCAACCATTAGTGAGGAAGGGATTGCCATTTTCCCGATTGCTAAGGTTCCTGTGCTCAAGATCAGTGCGGGGTACCAGCAGCAAGACCTTCACCAAGCAGCTGGTTATTACATCCGGTGGAAATTGCATAACTTAAATAACTTAAGTAAATTGACTTATCGACTTTAATCTTTACACATCATATGAAAAATACTGCATGAATTAATACAAAATACTGTAAATCAACAGTCCAAAAGTTTGCAGGAAGATGAGCCTTGACAGGCCTAGACCTGGGTGGATTCTAATTTCCTTTTTTAAGGGAAACAAAGGAATACATTTTGGGGTAAATAAATATGGCTTGTGCTATGTATTTATGTATGAATAAGCTAGACATGGCTGGACATTCTGAATTTATAAATGATGCAAAGGGTATTTTGAGCCAACAATGATACAATAATATTTAGTAGAGATGCTACTATATCTCCTTCTCCTTTGCATTGATTCTTGCTATGTATTGAACACACCACATGGGTATCACAGGATGGTGGCATCAAACTTAACAGATCACAGATTTATAAATGTCACTGTCGCTAAGTAGTTAATCTGTGTTTATCAGTCTGGCACCAGATTTATAGATGAAGTCTATAAAATGTTATATTGTGAGGTTAAAGACCAGGTGAACCTTTCCGCATACTGTGTGACAGGACAGTATGTGTAAACTATCACATTGGGGATCAGATTAATGACAACGAAAAAGGACATCAAATGGAAAATACATGCATCAGAAATGACAGAGGTTTTGTGTCTTTAATAATGTATCTATTTTAAGAGCTTCATGATGCTAGATTATTATATAATATATAATTATATAATTATATATATATATATAAAATTAAAATTCTGGCTTTCTTAATTTATTCATTAAATTTTTATATGGCAAAACGTTTTTTCATTCTTTCTTATCTTACCCTTCTCCACCCCATTACCGTTTGCCAACAACCTAACTGAAAGTCAGCTTTAAATTTAAAAGTCTGTTTTAACTTTTTATTGAATTTTAAACATAAATACAAAATACATTATAACAAAACATCTACAGCAGACAAAAATGTTTAAATCTTCTGGGTGCAACAAGGATAAAATAAAAGAAAAAAAGGAAAGAAAAGTAATAAAAAGTAAAGCTATAATTTTTAACTGTGTTTCTTCACTGGTTTCCACTGTACCTTAGGGTACATTCACACGGCGATATGCCCGCCGTGCGGGCATACCGCCGTGTGCTGGAGAGGAGGAGGAGGCGGCCCCTTCTCCCTCCATAGAGAATAGTGGCGCACGGCCGCACACACTCCGAAAGATAGAGCATGCTCTATCTTTTTGCGGTGTGCGGCCCAGACCGTATCTGCGCCACGCCACTATTGCCGTCTATGGGGACGTACATGCGGCCGCAAATTTGCGGCCGCATGTACGTCCCTGCAGACGGCCATGTGAATGTGCCCTTACACTGCACTGTGTCCGACAAGACAGTAAAAATGTGCACCTCAAGGGGCGTGTTAATGCTTAATCGGAGTTTGGGCCACATTTATTACTGCCGTGCGCCACAATTCTGCAGCATGAATAAAGTGCATACAAAAATTAATGAATGAATTCATGATTAATGAAGACCATGCACACAGTTTTAATTGATCTGCCACACTCTGCACTCTTCACAGGCAGACTGCACTACATTTGATAAATGTGGGTCATGGAGTATATGGAGCTGTGCTCCTCTCCTTTTAGTAGATTACACTGTGCCTTGACCGACTGCAGTTGGAGGAACTAGCAGCTAGATTTTCAGAAACATACAAAAGAACAGAAAATTGATTAAAACCATTGACATAATATAAAATGAGCCATGGAAAGTGTCAATCTTTATGTATTCTGCAGGACCATCTGAATGGAGTGTATATCTTTAATAATTAATATAATATGGATACATTTTCTCTAATTATCAGAGTGTGTGAAATGTACTTGAGGATCCGGAGCTGTAATAGATCTGTCTCATTATCTCACCCACCACAGCTCTCCTTGCGGTTTGTGTAGATGCTATCTGATCATGCACTGATGTACTTGTGGTTAGTAAATGATGGGACTTCAACTATCTGAGCTCAATTCATCTCTCTGGAGTCTCTTTACCCTTCTGACATTCTTTTGCAAATCTGCCAGAAAAATTCACTTTCACACTGGGATCATTCGGCAAAGGTCCTGAGTAAGCAGCTATTAATTAGGGTGATTAGGCCCAGGGCTGCAATTATAAACCACAAGGCACACTTAGCATCTCTCCTCGATTCTTGTCTTTCTGCAGCGCTAATGTTTCTGAAAGCTTCATTTACCACCATTTACTGATTAAATAAACCAGCGTATACTGTTACTAAAGGGCAATGCTGGAAATCAACACCAAAAAAGGACATTATTACGGAATCTATGTGGATTATATGACTCACAGCTTAGTTGTCGCATAGTAATTGCATTTTTATGTGAATTACAGTATTTTGCACTTCACAGTGCATCTCATAGGCATAATAATATATTATAATATATCTAGGCCTGACACAGAGGGATCTGAAAAGGCACGGTCATAGGAAAGGTCTGATTATTAAGCAGCAAAATCACCTTATGCAATAGTATTGTAGTACAGGTGGTCCCCTACTTAAAAACACCCGACTTACAGACGACCCCAAGTTACAAACGGACCTCTGGATATTGGTAATTTACTGTACTTAACCCTCAGGCTACAATAATCAGATGTAACAATTACCAAAGGTGTCAATTAAGCTGTATTGTTAATCTTGGCTGTTATGACAACCCAACATTTTTAAAATCCAATTGTGCTCAGAGACCAACAAAATTTGGGGTACTATTATAAAATATACAGTTCCGACTTACATACAACTTTATCTTAAGAACAAACCTACATAACCTATCTTGTATGTAACCCGGGGACTGCCTGTATTCAATTTAGTAGCATTGTAGTATATTGTTTGAGTAATAAAACTCCAAAGGTTAAACTACATTAAGGTGCTGGGTTCAGATCACCCCCTTTCCGCAGCACAGATATAAAAAATAAACACACATAAATGTGTCCCTTAAAGGGGCATTACAAAGTAATGTTATTTTTTATGCCTCTTACATTGCGGCCTTAATTGGCAGTCTTTGTTAGGGTGCGTCCACACGTTCAGTTTTTCACTTGCAGTTGCAGGTGTGGATGATAATGGGTTGAGTCATTAAATTAAAAGGTCCTGCTCCACCTCCTACTTTTCTTTTGGGGCATCAAAAACTGCATCTGAAAAACTGAATTTGTGATCGTACCCTTGGGAGAACTGTTACTTCCTGACCCTAGTCACAAGCCTCTCACTCAGCCAAACCACTTCCCTACGATGTACTGAAGAGACCTAAACAGGTTGAAACAGCACTGTCTACAGTTGGAAATCTGTTCTTTCTGGGAACGATATACTGGCTTGGTTTTAATCATGTCATAAGGCTTCCTGAAGGTCATGATGTCAAAGGAGCTGCCTTACAAGGTGGCTAAAAGAAGCATGATTTCCTTATCCCTTAAACTATTTGCATATTTTCCCAGAACCCCCTACTGGAGCATCAATGGGTATATGTGTCCACATGCCTTTAAGGCTGCCTTTTATTGCCAATGGGGTTCATTTACTAAGGGTCCGAATGCCGCACTTTCATCGGGTTTCCCGAATATTTCCATTTTGCGCCAAATTGCCCCGGGATTTTGGCGCACGCGATCGGATTTTGGGCATCGGTGCCGGCTTGCACGCGACAGAAATAGAGGGTGTGGCCGTCTGACAAATTTAAAAAGGTTTTGTGTCGCAAGATAAAGTATTCTCATGCACCAGGAAGAAGCAGGTGAACTCCGGTGGACCTTGGCGTCGGACAACGTACCGTGGGATCGCAACGGGACCGGGTAAGTAAATCTGCCCCATTGTCTCTGTAAGAAGAGCCCTTAATTCCCAACCCTGTTTTTTGATAAAAAGTTATATAATTTTCCAATATGCTTTCTGGATCAATTCCTCACTGAAATCTGAACAAAGTCACACAGGTGCACAGCTCATTAGTATCAGAGAGTAATCAGAGCTGTGAGTTATAACGAGCCGTGCACCTGTATCTTCCTATTTAATAACAGCAAGCTGAGATATAGAAAACCATAAGAAATTGATACAGAAAGTATATTTGAAAATTGTATAACTTTTTATGTGAAATAATCAAATTAATTTGCTATAATGGCAATACCCCTTTAACTCCTGCAAACCCCATAATAAATTAAATATCCAAATGTTCTGACCACCACTTTTTCACCGTTTTGCCACACAAAAAAAACATTTTCTGCTATTAAACTTAAAAAGTTGGTGTAAAAATTCTCAAATTTTAGAACAGAAATATTTTAGTTAGCCAACTGAGGCTAAAATGTAAAAATAGTTTTGATGTATGACATAAATAAGTCTGTAGCAAACATGGATCATGGGGATATTTTGCATTAATGTGGTCGTTTTTAATGCATTATTTTGATTTACAATATTTTCTGTGTATATGTATTTTCTTTTATAATATGTGTCCCATATGGTCATAAATCGGACTCTGGTGACATTTACACTTTAAAATGTTTTATTTTAATTGACAGCTTTTCAATGTAATCATGTCACCTGTAAGAGTAAACAGAGCAAGTCAACTCTTCTACCTCAGCAAGCACCCGACTATCACATGATCGCTGGGTCCAAAAGATAGAAAGGAGCTGCTTCTACTTCTCTTTACTACTCAGCCATTTTAATATTAGAAATTATTGGTGGTCCCCATGTGATTTATTCCCTATCCCGAAGATAAACATTACTAATGGTAAAACTACCTCTTAGTGGTTACTGAGGGTTCCCCAGTAACTAGACATATATCCTGGAGATTAATATTACTAGTATAAATATATATATTAGAAGTTGTAAAACCTTTCATTTCAAGATATAGTGTCCCTTTACCATTTCAAATAATAGCTCCTGCTCTCAATATTCAGAATATTTAGTATATGTTCCTACTATACAACATGCTTGAAGTGTTAAAAGCTAAAAACTCTACAAAATATCCCATAGAGACTGATTTATGTTCACATGTATTATTGGGTGGCATCCAGCAGTATTTTATGCGCCAGTCATCCGTCAGTGAGACACATTTGCAGGTGCTCTTAAATACAGAGAGCGGTGTGCTTGGTTTCATGAACTGTATTACAACCATAATCATTTCTAGATTATATTTCTCTTCTCGCCACTGATTTATTTATTTTTACTTTTGTATTTGTAGTTGATTTACCTAATTGCCTGAAATGGAAACAGACTCTGCATATAACATATTCATTCAATACTAAGAGCGCTGAGATATAGCCTCAAAATAATTGGATGGTTAAAAGGACATTTGGACCTTCTAATTTAATATCGGAGAAAGAACAAAAAAGTTATCCTGGCAATAAAATGTGAAAGTGAACTCTATGTGCTGGAAATTCCAGATAATACCTGTTCACTCTTTGGACAATGCCCTCATAATGCTAGAGCTAGTGCAAGCAGCAGTTAAATTGTATTGGCGTACACTTGATGTTCTCCTTTAATAGCACCCAGTAAAAGGCTGAATGGATTCAACAACAGTAGCTGAAAAAAGTGCAATGAGTCATATTAAAGGAAAATGGAGAAAAGGATACACGACTTTCCAGTGAACACAATCTCATATTGGAGGCAATCTATGATAACACCATTTTCATTTCAATTCAGTCCCATAAAATTACCACTAACATTACAAGTCATGCAGAACGCAGATAAATGTAAAAATGTCACAGAACTCTTCCAGATGGGACTTTTAGTTCCACTAGATCACCATCCACTTTTTTACTTGTCTAATATTTCATTACAGGCTTCCATAAGTTAATTTTCCTTCCAGTGACCATGTAAATCACAAATCAATTTTCATTTAAAATGCCTGACTACGGATTGTTCTTGAAAGCTCAAACCATATGCTTCAGTGAACTCCCCAGCATCCTTAATGTACATTAAAAAATGTTTGGTTTCGCTCTTTTTAGTCTATTTTAAGGGTATTTTCTACTACAGTATGTATATATATATATATATATATATATATATATATATATATATATATTTGAGGGAGAGCAAACTATATATACCGGTATATAGATATTTATAAATATAAAAATATCTCTATATATGTTTATATGTAGAAATATATGGTATTTATTTGCACACACACATTTCTTGTATTGCAATTTTTTTCTTGCAGTTAGCAAAAACATGTTGACTCTTTGCCATCTTTGTGCCACAGGTCAGGAAAAATGTAACCCAGAGCAGAGACATCTTGGCCAGCCAAATTGACCTGTACCAAATACGAATTAAAAAAAAAAAAACAGCTTTCCAAATGAAAATATTTTATATATGTTCCTGCTATACAACATGCTTAGAGTTTGGTAATTCTGAAACTGAAAGCCTCTTAGTACCTTAGGCATTTCATGCACTGACCTCTCCACCCGTTGGCTCCACCTTTTCCACATCCTGGTCAAATGCCCTTTCGGGAACTAGCAAGGGCAACGAAAAAATCCATTTGCACAAAACTTTATGCATGGATCAAGTAGAAAAAGTCTTATATATTGGACCTATATACACTGGATTTAAAAATTAGAGAACAACAAACATTTTATTAAATGTCAAAGTCATTGGGTAGTCAAGTTCTAACATGAGTAAATTAGCAGTATTTTAAGATTATTTCATACATTGTATAACTTCTAAGGCAGTGGTGGCAAACCTATGGCACGGGTGCCAGAGGTGGCACTCAGAGCCCTCTCTGTGGGCACCCAGGTCATCATCATCCTCAGGACACATGGCCTCCTCCTGCAGTCCCAGGCCACACAGGACATTGTGCACTATTTTAAAGCAACACATCCTTGACTGCCTGGGACTGCAGGAGGAGTGAGAAGATGTCGCCAGAGCTGGATTATAATTTGAGCTCCTGCCTTGGGCCCTGCATTCTCCGTGTACAGGGGACCGTGGAGGGATGCTACATTAATAATCCTAATTTCTCCTCTTTCTACTGTATTGATGTCCTTAGGATGCAAATATGATGAAGGCTTTGACAAAGCAGTAAGCAATAAGTTATTGCTTAAATTGCCATGTTGGCACTTTGAAATAAATAAGTGGGTTTTTGTTGTCGTTTGGGCACTCGCTCGCTAAAAGGTTCGCCATCACTGTTCTAAGGCATAGAAAAATGTAAATAAGATAACTAAACAAGAATACTTGGGCAGAGGAGATGCGGTCCATAGTTCATTTTAGTGATGAAAGCAAGCATGTTCGTCGGCGAAGTGGAGAAAGACTTAACCAAAAGTATGTAAAGAAGTCAGTGAAAGGTGGTGGAAGCAGTGTCATGGTATGGGGAATATTTTCTGCAATGAAATGGCCGTCCATCCAGAGTCCTAATCTTATCTCAATAGAAGACCTATGGAAAATTCTTGGTGACAAAGTTATGGCCAAGAAACCTGCAGCAGTCACAGAACTGTGGAAGAGACTGGAGGTAGAGTGGACCAAATTCACAACAGAGCCGTGTGAGAGACTTGATATTCTTTGGCCTCAGATGTGCTGAAGCCATTCAACATACGTATATAGTATGTAGATGTATTTATAATTATTTAGATTATTTATACTAATCTATTATGGGTATAATAACACATAATTGATTATCAAACTAGACTATGGCTGGGCCACAATTGATGGACCTGATGACTAGGTGCATAACTGGGAGAGGCAGGACCCCATAGCAGACTTCTGAATGGGGCCCCTCTTTCTCTTTAAAAAATATACATATTTGTTCATGTGAGTTACAATTACACAGATTTACGCACTCATATATACATACACTTATATACTTCTAGATATACGCATGCAGTTTTTCTCTGACATTTATATAGTCTTACACAGACTCTGTGTATTTTATATAGTCTCTTGGTGTTCTATACAGTTTCCCATGGTTGCCAAGAAGCATGACAAATAGAGATTAGCCTGGGGGGGGGGGGGGCAAGTTAAACCCCCTGATGGTAGCTCAACACCTGCAGATTGCTAATTAGAGTAAATTAGAGAATTACTTATTTTTGCTTAATGTAGAGTTAGGGAAAATGTCTTATACTTTACAGTCTTACTTACAACAAATCCCATCTGCCTGAATTGTGAAATGATCTATAATATGTCAATTATTGCTGACAATTCTTTTTGTGGTTTGACTAGTTTAAACTGTTAGCCATCCCGTACATGGAAATAGTTTTTGTCCCTGTGATATCCGACATGGGCTCATGTAAACATCTGTGGTTTCACATGCGTGAGCTGACTGCCCAAGGCGCAAAAAACTGGTAACTGCAGAATATCCACTGTCCAAGGTACAGCCATAGGAAAATTCGGGAGAATTTTAGTCTCATTAGTTCTGGAATGGTAGGGCCTGAACTCCAGGGCCAAGAGATTTTAATCAATAGTTCTAAATAAAGTATTTGGAAACATAATAATTTTTAGCACTGTGAATAATCTATGTATTACAATATGAATTAAGTAGATAACACAAAACAATATAAACTGATAAATTCACCTAAGCCTGTAGTAAATTTCATATTGAAAACAGAAAGAAAAATCAATATAGGTCAAGATTAAAAAATATCATAGATAACATAGAAGAATGTATTTTACATGGCATATCATTACTTGTGTTTACTTACTATTTACTATAAGGTAATATAGAGTATAACTCAGGATCAGTATATCTTTGCATGTAATTTATAGTTCTCATTTCCTTGGGACCAATTCCATCTTTGTAAGAATAGAACACTTGTCTGTGTTCTTGTAATCTCCTATCTCTCTTTTTCTCCCCCCAAGAATAGATTGTGAGTGTGTGACAATAAACAATGTGGTAGTGACAAAGCAGTAGACATACAATGTGATGGACATCTGGGTTGTGAAGACATTAATTCCAACACCTACTATCTAGACAACACAATATCTAGCTAATCAACATTTTTTTCAAAAAGGATTTATTAGCAGGATACACCCAGTCTTCAACCAAGTACCCACAAAACTTTGATAAGCCCTGACATTGAAATTGTCAAAAACTATTCATGTATAACTAGAGTTATGCAAAAGAGACAATCTAGAGTTATAAGAGATATCAACTACTAAGATAATACCACTGTGTGCCATTTGATAGAAGCATGTTCAGGTCCAAAAGATCTTTTAAAATTCAAATAAATAATTTGAGCATTTTAAATAATTTATGTAGTTTTAAAAAATATGTGTTGGCCCTTGAAATGCGTCGTCTATATATTCTGTTGAGCCAAAAGTATTTTCCTGAGCACAGCAATGATCCACTGAGTCTGGAAAATAGAATTCTTGTGGGCCCCTATTCTAAAACACCTTCCCCGTCCTGTAGGTAGAAAATAAGTACATAATAGTTTGAAAGACCCTTTAAATATTTAAATCTGTTACAATATAATAGGATTTATTGTCCTTCAATAATAGATCCACCTGTATAAAATGGCAGAAGAAGACACTAAACCTGAAACAGTGGGATAGAAAAATATATGTAAGAGCTGAATGAACAAAATGGTTTTGTGTGACACAAATACATGTGCAAGCAGTTTTCACCTAAAAGGATGTGCAGTCTGACAGAAAACTGGCGCAAAGCCCTTAGTAAATGTGCCCTATAATGTACAAAATACTATAAGGCATAAACAACTGTGTAAGAACCATAGTGAATGAGATACTACTTATGTCCCATCAAAATTCACCTCCTACACACATACCTCAACTGTACAATATCCAGAAAATGACAACATGTATATAGCATATGCAGTAATGTCGCACCTAGGCTACAAGTTTCCCAGCCCAGTGCTATCATAAATTCCTGTAGCTGCTGCCTTTTACCAAGGAAACCGGGATGCTTGCAGAAAATGCAACAAAATTTTGTGGCACACCACAAAAGTCTGCATATAAAGGGGCATTCCACTTCGGAGCCAGACCGTGCGCCCCATTTGTTATAGCTACTTGACAAAACTGTGTCGCACACTGTATGTTAAAGGTGCATCAAAACAAAGTCGCTGCACACTTCCTGAGCAGTGCAGGGTGCACCAGATTAAGAATAACCATGCAACAGTATTCAATAATCTAGCGCATATTAGTGAGGCAAACTGCAACTTCTTTTGCTAAATGTGGGCCATTGTCTTCATTTTCTGGATATCATACAGTGGAGGTATATCTATAGTATCTTACTCACTTACCCCTGAGGAAGTCACCATTGCGTGATGATACTTGTGGGGTCTGCTTCCCCCCCTCCCTGTCTGCTCATGGCTTCACCTTTTTCACTACCCTGTGGGTCTTACACTGGTATTGTACAGCATCAATTATTTGGGATGGCATTATTTGGATATTTTTTGTACATTTGCACTGTTGCATTAGGCTATTATACAGACATTAGCCTTGTCTTGCATTTTATAGGCAGTGTACAAGGGGGACACTGGGCTGTTGTTGTTCCAGCCCTAAGATATAATGCACATTCACATATGTGCTTTTTATGTGTACCTTATAGTATTATCTACATTATGTGTATTATTTAATACAATTGTATTTGTTATTCATTTTTAGCCTGGTATATGCATCAACCTTGTCCTTCTGATGGTTATAGATCTATGAGTGAGTGTCCTTGATTTATCATGCTAATTATTACTAATACTGTTATTAATAATACTAATACTCCAAATTAAAATTATGCTTAACATTTTGAAAGACTAATAAGGAATGTGTCCCATTACTCACACATTAGCTTGCAGTAAAAAAAAGCTAAATGGGCATTAATATTGAACCTATCCACAACACGGCTTCTCTTTTTTCATGGGCAACTGGACTCCAAACATCACTGCACCCCTGTGTCTAAATTAGACATTACAGTTGATTTCCATTATGCTGCCAATGAGCTGTATAGTTTCCACACTTCTACTTCATGTCATCAAGAATCTTTTCAGCATTGTATCTTAACTACTTCCCAGTTCATAAATTGCATTCCTCCAATGATTTCCAAGATTTTCTGCTTGAAAAGTTACATAGCTTTTTTGTAATTCAAGTGCTTAGGATGGAACAAGTGAAATGTAGCAGGCTACCATCAAAATGAGCGCTGCCTTTTACCATTACAACAGAAAGAATAGGCATTTATTTAACCTGCCTCCAACCCACATTGACATATTCAAGAATGAGGACATTTTATTATCATATGGGCCCTTAAGAGTTTACAAGATATTGGAAGTATATGTCTATGTGCCTAGTAAATTCATGGACTGAAAACTCAGAGCAAATTATATTTATTAAACATAAAAGAATGTATATTTTTCTATTTTTAAATAAAATGTATTACTTTGTTGATGTATTCTTGAGCTACTTTTACAGAGAATGTATGTATTTTGGTTCTAGCTCTTGGGCTTATGATAATTTAACGAATGGGTTAAAGTCAGCTTTCCAACCAGAGAAAACCTTCATCACTTGAATGAACAAATAACCCCACAGGGTTAACTAGCAGATACATGTAATGGTGAGGTGTATTGCTTTCTATAGATCATGGGGAACCGCTACCTATCTAGAGTTGTGGTACATGTTCTGTAGTAATTGCGGATAGGTAAGTGTCTAAAAGGCACCTATTGGGTTTCTGAAAACTAATGGAAATAAGGGTCCAAAAAAGACAAATTATATTTTGATCCTAGTGTTTCACCCAACACTATTATGTAGGAGTAGGCTAGGGAAACAGGGCAAATGTGGGCTTAGTGGCATTGATATGGCCATACAGAAACTTCATTCAATTTTACCTCCTTTTATATCCTTCTGAAGTTACACCATACCCTATCTCTCCCCTCACCAGGCCCAGTCTTCAGTATTGCGAGCTTATGTGGCTGCAACCAGTGGCGTAACTAGGAGTGGCAGGGCCCCATAGCAAGCTTCGGCTTCAGCATGGGGCCCCCCTTCCCACTATATATATACATATTTGTATACTCACACATGCAAGTTCCAATCACACATTTGTACACTTATGCACATATGCTCATATAGAGCATATACACACACATACAGTGACATTTACAAACACACAGCATATATACACACATGCAGTATATGCAGACACCATACACCGTATACACATGCAACATATAAACATCACAGATGCAGCATATATACATCACATATATTATATACATATTATAATGTACAAAATGCAGCATAATATGGATCTAATGATGCACATCCTCCACTGTCTGGTCGGATGCTGGGGCCCCCTGGCACTGTGGGCCCCATAGCGGTTGCTATGGCTGCTACCACTGTAGTTATCCCCCTGGCTGCAACAAACCGCCAGATTAAGGATGGTTTTCTCTTGTCTGGGTGGGACCGTTATGGTTTCACTAACTATGCCAATGGAGCTGTTGGAAAATAAACATTTTCAGGCTGAGCTTCTCATGATTCTTTGAAGATTTCTCATGGAATTATGAAACAAAGAAACATTATTGTCTTTCTGTGTTGTAGAACTCCATTTTCTTATATAAGTAAATGAGCACAACAGTTAGACCACAAGTGATCGGACAAATATTTACTATCCTGTGGATATGTTATAAATGGCATGTGTAGGTAGATCCCAGGACCGCAAAGCCCCAAGGTACTTGCTATGATTTAAAATACTTTACATCCAATTTGCCTTGTTACATACATTACAGTTCTTGTATCTGCTATGCAGGACATACAGGTTTTGCATGTTGCCAACACAAGAAAAATAAATCTGCCACAAATGGTAAAAGCTATTGGCTCTTCAGTTTGTCAATATACAAATGGAAGAAAATACCAAAATCAGGGATTCTATTATAAGATAAATTGTCTATGCTTAACTGCAAACTGATGTACTGTTCATTTATTTAAAATGCCTTCATGATTTTGATACTGATGACTTATGCCTTGAATAGATCATTATATTAGTATTTAAGGATTTGCTTTGTACAGAGACCACTGCATTCACATGAGTGGAATTAAGCTGCAAATGGACCATATGACAAATGGATGTGACATAACTTGCAGAATGATGCAGAGTATGTGCCCACCAGAATGGTGTGAACTCTTCAAGCTGCTGATCAAATGGGATGGAAAGTTTTGAACCCCCATCATTATAAAAATGATCACCTAGCTTAACCCATTCAAAACCAAGTTCTTCACGCCGCTCCTTCCACAAGCCAAAATTTTTAATGTTTTCATTTACAAAGCTATATCAGAGGTTTTTTTTATCTGCATGACAAATTGTATTTTCTATTGGCACCATTTAATATTCTGTGCCATGTTTTTGGAAGATTGGAAAAAAATTCCAAATGCAATGGAACACAGTTGCGCCATATTCTGAAGGGGTTTATTTTTATGGCTTTCAATCTGCAGCTGAGATGACACCTTTTCTTAATTCTTTGAATCAGTAATATTGCCGACACAAAGTGTGGTTTGGGTATGTCTTAATATCTTTAGAAAAATATGAAGACCTTGCATTAAAAAAGTCTTTTTGATCACTTATTATTAAAATTTTTATTGGATTGAATGTTTTGAGATGCAGTGATACCTAACATCTCTATGATTTTACTTGTTTATTTATTTTTATTTGTGGTCTAGGGAAAGGGGATGTGATTTGTATTTTCCGTTTTTTTTAATTTCTTAATATTTTAAAAATTATTTTAACTATTACTACAGGCCCTCTAGGGTTCTTAAACCTTAGGGGGTCTAATCACTACTATATTCTCCGACAGACTGTAAAACAGGACGCTGAATTACAGCATTTAAATGGCTCCCAGCTGTCATGGCAATCGGTCAGTGCCATCCATAGAATCGCGCCGGGGAGGGGGGTGCTATTCTGCAATCCAAGATGGCGGCATTGTTAGATGCCACAGTGGGGTGCTAGCACCAACCGTGAAAGTTAATGGTAGGTGTCAACTGTGTTTAAAATAGCTGACACCTGCTGCTTATGGAGAGGGCTTGGTCCATGAGTCCTCTCCATACACCATTTCATGACTGTATATTTACTTTGGGGGTCGTGAAGGGGTTAAGGATAGCTGATCAACATAAAACCTGGAATAATCTTTTCATATCAGATCAGTGGGGTACAACAAATCTGTGCAATGAGCCAAACCTGTGCATGGAACCAAAAGTACCAAGTTCCTTTTGCTGCCTCATGGATTAGGTGGGTTACTGCAGCTCAACTTCCATTTCTTCATCCACCTTTTTGAAGGGGGTGCCGATATCGAATAACCATTGATTAGATATAATTGAAAAGGTCATCAATATCAAAAGAATACTATAAATCGATATAGTTGTGTAGTTATTGTCATTGTGCACACAAAAATCATAGTTATTATCAATGGACAAACAAAAATGATTGTGGGCAGGAATTTGGCGCCCAACAATATCCATAGATAAATATTAACAGTAATTGCCAGGTTACAAGACAAGAAAGCATGTCAATGAAACACCGGATGTCAGAAGTTGTAAGCATCAGGTTTCTAACCTGAACCAGTATTGTTTTAGCACATTGAGGCAAGAAAGAAGACACTTTTTCATAGGAAGTGAGTGTGTTATTTCTGCATAGAATGCACTAAAGCTGATTTCCCCCATGTGCATATCCCAGAACAGGCCTCAAAGAGACATTGCTTGTTAACATACACTCCATGCACTCTAATCCATACAGGATTAGGAATGTACAGCTATAGAAATCCCTTACTGAGTAATTAATATTTTATTAAAGCACCAATAGTTGCTTTATCATCAATCATCAGTTATCTGAACTGGTCTTTTCCTTTTTCTCCTAACCTGGATATATTATTATGAGCATGTGAAGTAACAGAATGCAGGTATTTGAATTTGTTTGTACTGTATCTTAAGTAAAGCTTGGAAATATGCTGCTTTTATTACTATCAATTATTTCAGTTATAGTTTGCCATTTTCCTACCGGTTGTCCTTTGTCTGCCTGGTAATTCTTTCGCTTGTCCAGGACGGATCCATTTGTCAGGATACATTGTCCTAATTCGCAGCTTACGTGCATTTCATCGTGTCCCGGCAACGCCTTCCTGATCTGTTAAACTGAATACCTTTCATGGTTTTGTAATAAACTGGAAGTGAGTAACAGTGGGATATCAAAGGAAATAATACTCTTGTTGCCATTGCTTCTGGGGTAGCCTCCTGAATGTGGCTTATACGATATATCATCTTTCCTGACACCTTTCACTCTCAATTATTTGGCTGCTGTCAAAACAAATCCATCAAATTACAGTGCTGTGTCTTCATGCTACCATTCCATTGTAAGCTGGCTGCATTAGCTTTGAAATAGAAGGAAGTATACATTTTTATCTGTATTATTTATTTAAGACTGCTTTCTCCCCAGCGAGTTATCTCACAAGCATGGCAAATTCAAATTATCTTATGTCAAATGCTGAATAAGTTCTGCTACAAAATGTGCTTTTTCAATCATAGCACACCAGGGAATATGCACACATAAAAGAGCCAGTGTATGATGGAGAAATATATATTTTATTATATTATTACCACTATAGTCCAATGTTGTATGCTTTATTATGTACATCCTTGGATGATCACAATCAAATTTGATCCAGCTTCCAAGGTATGTCGGATCAAGGCAGAATGTAAAATTTGTCGTGTCTGATTTCATATGGTTCCCCTACCCCTCCTAGTGTTAAACAAGTTCCATTAATGATCATATATTATTTAGATACTCTACAGTTTCTGTGTGATTGCAGGTTTATTAAGTGTTAGTGGCAAAAGTTGAACAGCATAAATGTTTTACATAGATATATCAATTTCATAGACTGATCAATTGCTAAAGATTCATTTCCTTCTGGAACTATACATAGTGTTCACTAGCTACAAGTGGGCCCTTAGAAAGTGGGTTAGGCTGAGTTCATCCGTACCAAAATTTTAAGATCATGTTTGGGTCCTAACTTACAACACCTGCAAGTCACCAGTCCAAGTAAGTGCGAGCGCTATGTCAATCACAGGGGCTGTGCACGCACTGGCACTAACATGGGGAGCCCTAATTCTCTCCAATATGGCGGTGCCTGGCGCCATTGCCCGATAGTGCTGATGCGTGGCCACAGTCATTTAAATGCCACTGGCGACTTTGACAGCAACATTTAAAGACTTAACACCCAGCACTGATCACGCACCTTAACCACGGGGAAAACTTTATAGTTTGGGTCTTCTCAACATTGAAGTAATTTTCCAAACTAAAATATTGCTAACCTAACCTAATGGTAGATAATCAATCATCTGGATGTAAAACCTTCAAACTCGTATTAATATATCATTGATACTTTTAACCCAGAAAAACCCTTTACATTATAAGCGTTGTCCTAGAGTTTAAAAAAATATATAGGTGGCCTTGGGGGGGGGGGGGGAAGCTGTAAATGAAGAAAAACATATACTTACCTTTTTTGACGGTCATGTTGTTCCACGCCACTGCCCATTGGTGCCAGGAAAGACACCTTCCATGAGAGGTTAATTAATAATTATTAATATATAGGTGACCTTGGGGGGGGGGCTGTAATGAAGAAAAGCATATACTTACCTTTTTCGACGCTCATGTTGTCCCATGCCACTGCCCCTCAGTGTCAGGAAAGACAACTTCCACAAGAGGTTAATTAATAATGAATAATATATAGGTGACCTTGGGGGGTGCTGTAATGAAGAAAAACATATACTTACCTTTTTCAATGCTTATGTTGTCGGTGCCAGGAAAGACACCTTCCATGAGAGGTTAATTAATAATATTTCTGTTTTCAATGCTATGCACAGTGGAATGTATTGTTTTAGTAGCAGCTGTTCTGAGCAATGCGTCATTCATTCACAGAGAGTTGGCTCACCCTTTATCTAGGGGCAGGTTATAAATTTTGTGAACCCAGAAAACCCCCTACAATTCTAGGAAAACTGAGGAATATAATAATTCCTCCACCATGTTTGATCCCTATTGCTCCACCAAGGTTACATTTGGGCTAATGGTTATATCTAACAATTCCTCATACCCTGGTTAGTCCTCTATAGGTAAGCTTTAAGAAGAGTAAAATTATTGTAGGATGCTGCTTCTACGCTTGATATTCATATTCTACTCATAAATGGACAAACCTGATTTATTAAGACTGCTGATGTGCTATATAGGTTCACGTTATTACTATCTTGAATAGGAACTGGAGGACCCTGGGCGCCAAGCAGTGGAAATGAGGGTGCAGCTGAATTTATCTTGTTTGTAATTGTGAGAAATATATTAAGGGATATGGGGAAATAGAAGTTCATGGTATATTTTGCCATTTTTTGTTTATTTCTAGGGAGTAGTAATTTGAGAATCCCGTGTGGTGAATGTCACCACAAGAATCATATGTATCTATATATTTTTATGTATCTAGTTCAAATCTATCTTTCTACACTATTTGAAATAAGTATGTAATTATATACTTTTATATACATTTTGCCATTATATAAAAAGATCCTACAGAAAAAACATCTATGCAGTATAAGCCCAGAAAAGACACAGTACTAACATGTAAAGTCAATGTTCCAGTTTATGGAGTAATAAAATAAGCATATGTAGTGTGCTATGAAATTACTATCCAATATCCTTATTTACAGCCATAATTTGAACTATTGTTAGTTCACCATTATTACGTATCTAATTGAACGCACAACCGTTTCTCATGAATTATGACCTCAATGCAAGGCTTTCCTTCACATCGACCCATCAATTGTCCTTACTCACAGAGAAATATAACCATTCAATTACTGGTAACTTCTCTCTATTCTCTAAATTTGTCCAGAATTCTTAAGGTAGCAGAAAACCAATTTTTTTTCCAATTGCCATTTTTATGTGTATATTACCTTAACTACAGAATTCATATTCAAGTCACATAGGCATAAAATTATTCCTTGTGCCTTCTAAGAAAAGGCCAACAGAGACATGGACTCTGGAAATGTCTTGCAGTCCATAGGAACATGCAGCTATATTTTTAATATTTGTAATGTCACTTTCCCTAATTGTTAAATGTGGAATATTACACATACAGACTCATTGTTAGCAACCATTTTACACGTGTGCATGACCTTAATATTGTGGCTTGGAAAATACCAGTCTTTATCCAGGTATAATAATAATGTCAGCACAGAATATTTTAAGAGTAAGAGTAATGTTTTTGTGTCAGTGATTACTAATCGGAGGAGCCAAAAGCACTAGTCAGAGCATTTACATATACATAATTTTAAAAGCCTCATTTCTTGTAAACGCTGCACTTTCTAGACATACTAAAAGAAGATTACTGCACATCGTCAAGGTGAGTATAAGCATCTACCATCAGGTATTGTAATGGTAGATGTCCTTTAAAGTCACCCACCAATAATAAATAATGCTTATTTGTTCTTCTATGAAAAGTTCTATACTTTCTGTAATTTTTCATAAATATATATTTTTTCCAGTTTTTCCCTGAACATAATCCTTTTCTAGCCTAAGTATTGTGCCTGGATTACCAATGTTACCTTTATTAAGGAGATGTTTTACTAATATACTTTATTTTATAAATTTGTCTTAATTTGTTAAGAAACAGACTGCAAATTGCCCCTTAGTTACAATGTTACCTCTCTGTTGTCATGGTAGATCAACCAAATTGAAGACAGATCTCTCTATCCTCTCCTGTTTGTTTACACAGCTGTGACCATTGAGTGTAAACCCTTTCTGTTCTCTCTTCTATGCTATGATCATTATTTTCAAAGATCAAGCTGAAACTGAAGGAGTTAATCCACTCTATTTAGAGCTGTTTAAAACAGACATAGGGAGATTACATTTATACAGTACCTTCTTTGGTAATATGTACACCCTGATGGTGTTTTTAGCATAGGTTGCAGCATGAATGAAAGATCATCTTTTATTCTTCTGTACAATATAGGGAGTCAGGCAACCCCACCTCCTTCAGTTAGGAAACCACCTCCAACAGTCAGTTTGCCCTGCCTATTTCATGTATCTGTCCCAGCACTACAGAGCAAACTGACTGCAGGAGGCAGGAATAAACATTGAATTTTTGCATTCATGATACTATCCATAATCTATAAATAAATATGCTAAAAACACCTCCAGGGGATGTACATATTACAGAAGAAGGTACTGTTTGTGGGATCGGGATGGGAAGGGGGGGGGGGGCGGCGTTAGTGTGCTGACAGGTTCCCTTAATTAAAGACTCTCCCTTACAATATTAAAAATAATCTCAAATGTCAGTTACACTTTAACACATTGATTCATTGATCACTAAATTTATTTTAGTGATTTCAATAAAATATACTTGAAGTCAATCAGGACTTACATTGGGATTACCTATCTTTATATTGGTGGGGGCATCCATATCGACTTCCAGACTTCCTCAGTTGCGTATACTGAGTATTGGCCAGGTTAGGCCTGAGAACACCTTTAAAATTAACTTCTTTCTTGCTAGAAGCCTGATTTCTATCTATAAAACATTTTATTTCTTTTCTACTTTGTTCCATTACTTCCTCGCCTTGTGAATATTCTATCACCTGAAACGATGGAAAGGTATTTTTGAAGCACTATTAAATAAAGGCCTGTGCTACTTCAGTCTACACTCATCCATGTGGGGCAGACTGATTAGAAGAATCTCTTTATCAGGCTACTGACTGCTTAAGTTTTCTTGACAGCCAAAAAGCAAACTCTAAGTTAGAATGCTAAATAAATGATTTGAATACACAAGAGCCATATGCATTAAAGTAAACCAAATAAGAAGAGGTGTGCTTTCTAAAAAGAGGACCCATCGGAGATGTTTTATTATTGTTGCCCTGCCAGTGTTTGCTACTATAAACCATCACACAATGCTTTTAGAATAAAGAAGTGCCCTACATAGGATATAGGATTGGATGTGCCTTTACTGCATATGCCATAAGCTTATTTGGCATTTTGCATTCATTTTATAAATAATAAATGCACACCCTTCAACCTCCCATCACTTTAAATAGTTTACTTCATGTAGAAAGGTAGCTTAAACAACTCTTTTGCTCTAAGGGATAGCAATCCAATGGGGAAAATACTTGTTATGGATTATATGTCATATTCGCCAGCACCGTACGGGGCCACTGGGGTTTTTAGTTTCTCACTTAAAATAAGGAGCAAGTGAAGCTTTCGTTGTTTTGTTTTTGCTTTATTTTTCCTAGATATAATGATGCAACCATTTGTTAAGAATTCACCGTATAACAATGACAAAATTCCCTTGCCTAAAGCTTCATTTTCAATCTTTCTGCCACAAACCGTCAAAGTTGTTCAAGCATACAGATCTCTGTACTCTACAGCGTCTGTCTTCTAGAAGCTCGGCTCACTTTGCTCTGCTCAGTAACAACACATCCTCCAATGGCTGTCTCACAAAAACTAACAAATTAGCAATATAGGGGATGTGCATTGTCATTTTTTACCTAGGAAGATGACTTCAAAGTAGAGTAAGCCACACTTGAATCCAGCAGCTGTTATGACCAGGGCGGCATGTGTGAATTCCCATCCAGCTATCCTCTACCATGACATTTAGGAAGGACAATAGGGTTACCGGAGTCAAGCAATGTTCTAAATATCTTGTTCAAATAAAGCATTGTCTTATAAAACCTCAGATGTAATACATGCTAATATTATGCTTAAAAATAAAGAGTAATCAATGAGAGGAGGTACAATATCTACTAATTAGGATAGTACCCTTGGGGAGCAAACTTTCTAAGTTTAGTTTTTCAGATGCAGTATTTGAAGCCAAAAGCAGGTGTGGATTGTAATTGTAAGAACATATCATTGAGTGAAGCTGCTCCTCCTCTTTTAACTCCACTCCTGGTTTGGACATCAAAAACTGCATCTGAAAAACTGAACGTTTGAACACACCCTTATAAAAGGGAATGTATCCTCAATAGTGTTATCTGAAAGTTATTTAATAGTTCTGCAAGTGCCATGTGCCCACCTTGGTATTAAGCTGGTAATCATATCCACAGCATATACTGTATCCACATTAGAACATACAGTATAAAACTTCAGCCCTGGAAAATCCATATTCAAATCTACAATCCAAATCTACAAGTATTATAGGATATGCTACAATGCAAAGGACTGTATCATAGCTTAGATGGTATGTGTAGGCAGTTTTACTCTTGTAGTTATGACCTTTCAGATAATATTTACCTAGAGCAGAAAATAAGAAACATGGCCCACTGTATTATACATGATATATTATACATTATATGTCCCAATTCTCAGCACTATAGTTCGGTAGGAACGCATGGAGTCCCTGCACTGTGTTTGGCTTGTGTAATCTTTTTGCATAGGCTGCACATGTTCGTGTTCAACCGGCCTTAGTCACACAATCTAAAAAAAATATGTTAAAAACATAAAAACTATTTGGATAAATATAATTTACTAAACTTTATAGATCATATGAATGAGATTTTAGTAAAAAGAAGGTAAATAGGACGGCTTCTAATGCATTCAGGCATAGATGAGAAGATCCTTATTACAGTGAGAACGGTAGGGATTACAGAAGACAAATTGCCGCTGTTTTATTCATAGAACATTAGCATATTACAAGGCATAATAGACGTACGGGTGCTGAGGTACTGTAATTACATTAGCCGTGCCAGCTGGAGTTACAGGGAGCTGTCTATGAGACTTATAATGGAAGACATACTACAGCTCTTGGCTGTGTCAGAAGCAAGTGTACATGTTATATAACTATAGCTAAGCTGGCAGCATAAATTTAACACACATGAATATAAAAGCTTCACTCCACATAGCACTGGCGGTACTTGCTGCCTCCTGACTACTCATTGTAGCTCTTATTAGTCCTTGTCATTCATGTTCTGCTTGTGTTCGCATACAGAAGTACCTGGGAATAAGCTATTCCTCTAAGTGAAACATCATTGTTATCATTACTGACATTGCTGCTCATTAAAATACATAAGTTAGACACTGGATTTGTGTAGTCTCTGAAAGCTATTTCATGTTCCTTGCAGAGATATACAAATGAATAGCGACAGCTCCCATTTACTTAAAAGGAAAAATGAAATTTGGACTTGTGATTCACAAAGAAGGGTCACAATTACAGCCTTGTGTAAGTTATTTACATCTACAATCATATAGCACATAACCATGCTCTAGTCCATACAAAGAAACACATGTCTTGGTTTACATTTTCAATGTTGAAAAATGTTGAATTAAATCCTATGTAATAAATGTAATGGAACACAAGAATTCTTTTTACTTGTGAATTGTAGAAGGTAAGGTGAACCAATGTATTATTAGTTTTGCAGTAGTTTCCATTTGGCGAGGTAGCTGCTATAAAACAATGGAAAGAATTATCAGGCTAGTTTCTAGCACAGGGGTAGGGAACCTATGGCTTGGGAGCCAGATGTGGCTCTTTTATTGGCTGCATCTGGCTCTCAGACAGATCTTTAATAAATAGTGATGGCTGCTGTGTGTGTCTTAGATCACTGGACACAGGCAGCGATGTTACCACTGCCTACGTCCTTTGTACAACCCAGGCGCCATCGCCGCCATCGTCTAAGCCTGTGTCAAAGAGAAGAGTGTGTTGTGACTATCTATCTTATGGGAAGCATGTGCTGTGGCTACCTATATACTGGGTGGGGCATGTGCTATGGCTACCTATGTACTGGGGGTATGTTCTGGGGCTACCTATCTACTGGGAGAAATGTGCTGGGGCTACCTATGTACTGGGGGGACAAGTGCTGTGGCTAGCTATGTACTTGGGGGCATGTACTGTGGCTACCGATCTGCTAGGGTTATGTTCTGGGGCTACCTATATACTGGGAGGCATGTGCTGGGGCTACCTATGTACTGGGGGGACATGTGCTGTGGATAGCTATCTACTTAGGGGCATGTGCTATAAGTACCTTTCTACTTGGGGGCATGTGCTGTGGCTACCAATCTGCTGGGGTTATGTTCTGGGGCTACCTATATACTGGGAGGCATGTGCTGGGGCTACCTATCTACTGGGAGGCATGTACTGGGGCTACCTATATACTGAGAGGCATGTGCCTATTGTACGGTTCTTACGGAATAACATTTTAAAATATGTGGCGTTCATGGCTCTCTTAGCCAAAAAGGTTCCTGACCCCTGTTCTAGCATATTCCATTAGGCGTCTTTACAGTCCGGTACAGGTAAAGGAAGCATGATAACTCTTCCACTACTATGTCTACAATCACCTACAAATAGCTGCTATAGAAAGTTACTCTCTACCACCACATTAGAACCCATAATATGAGGATAACATAAGCCCTTCCAATGCAATCACTAGAATTGACATTACAAGAAAAGCTTTAAAGGGGTATTCCCATCCTGGCATTCACATTTGATTTAATGTTCCTTTGTGACGATAATTTCTCATAAATGTAGCCATGCTGTCCCTTAGAAAAAAGATAGCTTCCTCGGATACGACCAGCTCACATTTTGGCAGCAGTGGCCAGACATGCGTTATTGAGCCTTGCCTGACCTCTTGGATTCAGCGATTATTACCAGAGAGCGGGTGTGGGACCTTCAGTAACTCACGAACATTTTATATACAAAAACCTTTTGTTTCTTTGTGCAATCACCAGCAGAGGTGGCCTCATCCAAGGGACGAATCTTGTTTCTAATGGACCATATGACCACAATTATGAGAAATTATCTTCATACAGGTAATTTTTTTTAATAACATCTAATTTAAAAAATGTATATATATGACAGATTAATGAAATTGAATGTGAATGCCGAGACGCGAATACCCCTTTAAGCTCCATACCTAACCCCAACCCATGGTATATGATAGCTGCTCACCGCCATAAACGGAAATACCAAGCCCAATGTGACTATATAAGGGACTTATAGAGATTTTGGAGTTTACACTGTGCATGGACATCTTTTTTCTTCCAAACAACATGGACTGTCTTCTTAAATACTTAGTCTTTTAGACCAACTACAATTGTGGATTCATCTTATTCCACTGCTGACATGTTATTTGATACACTGTAAATCATATGTACTAAGTGAACCTGGCGGACTGAAAAAAGGGGATTTATTTTCTCATAGTTAAGGAAATATAAAGCATTTTGCTTAGTGTAATAAGATATTTTCCTGCAGATATGTATTACACCAAGCGACACACTTACTCACATGCAGTCCCCAACTTACATCTCTCCACCTTTCCAATGACTCCCAGAGTTACAAACAGGATTCCTTCATACAAAAACTCTTTCTTCATGCACATTGGCAGATCATGTTTCTTGTCAAAGTAGAGCAAGGGTATCCTTTACGTAGATGTGTTGGGAAAGCGGCGTACAACATCATCAGGGAAGCCCCATCACCTATCCCCTAAATGATATTTCTAAAGTACATCAGGGCTTCCCCTGACACAAGGGGGTATATTTATCAGGGCTTCTGTGCCACGTCAGTGGTGTAGAAGCCCTGAAATAATCGCAAATGCTAGCTTATTGCTAGCACCTGCGATTATTTACCCCAATCCGCCTCCTTCACTCCAGTGGGGTAAGAGCATCTGATCACATTATTTATTTAATGTTATCCAACTAATTAGCTTTTGGTTAGACAGGATTTGAACCTACAACCTCTACTCTCATATAGTGACTGAAGTTTCATCTATTTTCTTCATTCGATTAATATAATGTTCATTTTATCTTTTTTTTTTTGCATTATATAAGGAATCATTTTAGAGAACCTCTAAGGACACTGGGAAACAGCCTCAGAATATATAATAAGCACAAACCCAGAATGTTTTGAATATATGAAACATGAATGTGGCTTGTAGGGAACATTACAGGACAAAAGGCAGAATTTACATCTTTATTGGCTATTTATGGATGTGTAATTCATCCAATATCCACTGTGGATTCATCTTATTCCACTGCTGACATGTTATTTGATACACTGTAAATCATTTGTACTGTGTGCACTGTGTAACTGGGCGGACTGAAAAATGTGCATTTATTTTCTCATGGTTAAGGAAATTTGATGCATTTGGCTTCTTGTAATAAGATATTTTCCACATTTTTTTTCAGGATTGTAATGATACTGAACGTCACAAAAATAAAAAAATATGATTTGAGTTACTTTAGGTTATTTCACTGACTGAGGTGGCTCTTCACAAAGACGGTGATTGCCTGATTGAGGTCATTTCTTGTGCCCAGGAAGTAGAGACCAACAGAGACCTTGGCAGCTTTGGAAAAGGGGGGATGAGAGTATGGCATCTATTGCTATTTTATTAAGAAATTGTATCTATTTTATTAGTGAACAGTTTTCTGTCCTGGCATTCTATACATTGTGCTTTGGTGAGTCCATAACTTAACCTATCTGACTATTTACGGGCAACCAAGTCATTATTTGCTACACTGAATCCTACAAATCATGTTTGTGTATTTTTAGTGTAAAATGATGCTTGTTAATTTTCATTGCTCACCTTTCTAGCGCTTAAAGCAGAATATACAAATAGCTAGAGCGAATCTCCAAGGCACACAACATAATCAGCCCATCTGTGTGTACTTACAGCTGCTTTGCTTGCATGAAATCACCGGGGAACAGCTACAACACATGCAAGAAATTGCAAAATGATTGTCAGTCATTTCTCTATTTGCAATTTACAGCAGTTACTTGTGACTTTTCAAGGCTTATTAAGTTTCGGTGTCACGTACCTTGCTTGTCATAGCAGAACTCATGTATATCTCATTTACTACCTGCCTGTAAGGTTTAAGAAAATGTGATGAATCCCCATATTTTTGGGGTTGAAAACCATCTGTGCCAACTAGCTAAAGGCAATACATTTTACTTGGACCAATATGTCACATATGATAAACTCTTTCTTATATATTGTGTGTCAAAGGAAGGACTAGAGAATTGAAATGGGTGACATTGTGACTGTAATACAGTAGTTTTCTCCAACTTCCATATACATACTGTATAGTAAATTTTTATTGGGTAAATTTACCATTATTATTATTTCACTGGTCACTGTTAGTAATTGTGTGATACTGTGGAAAGTATGTGAGTGGTTGGCTATGAGCATTCTTAAGGCAAATATCCCTGCTATAATAGAACTCTTTAGTGATGAGCAGATCACAATGTTTGGATCCTATGTTCTGCCAAACCCAAACCTAGACTTCAGTCAGAAGTTTAGTTCTGGGTTCGACTCACCCCTCCAACGTTTAACAACCACAAGTGGTGATTTCCAGCGGCACATGCGATCTGCCATTTTCCCAGAGGTCATCACTCCCGAACTGATGATCCACAGGAAAATGGCAGCATGCAGCTGCCACTGGCCATTTTAATGTTTAATGTTCTGTGGCAGCCAGTGCAGGTGTTAAATAGAGGTGCTATAGGTTCGGTCCCCCAAACATCATTTTGAAATAAAAGTTGAGGTTCACGCACAGTAACACCACGATATTGCACCTGCAGCTCTCTGCAGTCAACTCTAGCTGCACACTTCAAAGGTTTCAGGGGGCCTTGCACCCCAGATTATGCAATCGACATACAATATTGATAAGTAGGGAATTAGTACAAAAGTTTTTGTAGAACAGCACTGTGCATAAAAAGGAAACGGGTGCAGAAATCTTCAGAAAGGGTTCAGACACAACCCACCATACAGCGTAATCAACGATGAAGCAGCACTCCGTGTAGTGTAGAAGTAGTGAAATAAAGTGGTGGAATAAAGTCACTACTTCTACACTACACGGAGTGCTGCTTCATCGTTGATTACGTAATAAGTATGGAATGTTATTGTAAGGATCTCTTCTTCCTATGTCTTTAACTCCTGCCAAAGGCATCTATTTAGGGAATCAAAAAGACAATGTAGGTATCCTTTAACATATCTTTGTGGAAGTAAATTGGAGTGAAATACCATAAATACCAGCTAAATATTATGTGCAGCCTGGCAACTATTGGCAATCTGTATGTGTACAACTGTGAAGACCCACTGTGTATACCCCAGGGAACCCTTAAGTCGCAAAAATTCAAGAGGTCTCAATCTAAAGAGTCTTTCATAGTTCACAGCTATTATATTTGAAGTATTTTCTGTGGCCAAAACTAACCTGGCACAAATTAAACCCCTTGATATTCAAAACTTATTTTAGTGACTTATGTTGGATCCATGTAAAGATACTGTAATACCACATGGATTTCAAGTTTAAGAGTATTACAGGCAGTCCCCGGGTTACATACAAGATAGGGTCAGTAGGTTTGTTCTTAAGTTGAATTTGTATGTAAGTCGGAACTGTATATTTTATCATTGTAATCCCAGCCAGAACTTTTTTGGTCTCTATGACAACTGGATTTTAAAAATGTTGGGTTGTCACAAGAATGAGGATTAACACTAAATCTCCATTGCAGACACCTGTGATAACTGTTACAGTTGTGTATTGTAGCCTGGGACTAAAGTACAATAAATTACCAATATCCAGAGGTCTGTTTGTAACTAGGGGCCGTATGTAAGTCGAGTATTCTTAAGTTGGGGACCACCTGTATTCATAGCTTAAAACGTGTTTGAGGATAGATATTTATAATATAAATTTCTTTGCAGATACGCTAGAAGAAAAGAGCATAGTGATTGCATATTGTCTACATAACACATTAATGGGGCAGATATATCAAAAGTGAATAGACCAGTGTGACTAAACAGTCTTATGCTATGCCAGATAAATCATGCTGGATGATAAATGTGGTGTACTACAAAGCTGTGGAGTCTTACTTTAGACCAACTATTAGTTTATCTAGTTTACTCCTGAAAAATTCAACAAAATTTTGATGAGGTTGCATAAGTTTTGCCACACTGACTTTGAATTTTTCCCATGAAACCATGCCGCTTTTTGTTAATAGTCTGAAAGTGTCTCTAAAATGGTCTTAAACACTTAATATATTTTTTTGACGCAAATGAATCTACAATTCTGGTGCAGAAAGCTTGATAAATCTCCCCCACTCAACTCAATAATACAGTATACTCATACAAGTAGCAGCTGCAGCCATCAAGCATGTATTCCTTCAGATGTATACAGGAAGATGGGTGCTTTGTTTCTCAAAGACTGACCTTTAACCACTGAGTGACCAGCCTTTTTGGGCTCCAAGCCCTTTCTGTCAATTTTTAATCCTCACATTTCGAAAGTTCTAATTTATTAGATTTTTAATCATCATAACCATAGACACAAAGGAGATTATTTATCATTAGGCAGTCTGTTTGGGACAGTTCTATTTGTATTTTTGGAGCTCCGCTGCCCATCAGATTCATTATAGTGACTTTGGCCCTTTAATAAATGTTATAGTTTCTGTCAGGGATTTTTTTCAAAAAGTCCCAAAAAAGTCTCAAAATGCAAAAAAATCATAGCAAAAGCACCAGCAGGGGACTGGAGTAACTTTAAGAATTTTTATGGGAAGTTTTGCCAAACTCCCAAGTCATAAATCTGGCTTTTCACTGTGTTGCACATCTTTTCACTAGCAGTAGTTCTATGTTTACATAATATCAATAAAGTGGTGGAAATAGTAATGAAAAGTCCCAAAAAACCTCAATGCAATTTTTTAAAGACCAAAAAACACCAAAAAAGTCCACAAAAACCAATGATAAATCACCCCCAAAATTAGTAGAACTTTTTTGATAGGTTTTTGAAACTTGCATGATCCCTATATCTCAGAAAGAAGGAATTAACCAATAAAACACCACAATAAGTCAAAAAAATAAACACTTTTATTGCATATTTAAAGCACATAAAGAGCATCAACACAAAACAGCCGGTATGTGGAATATAGGTATATTCCACATATTATAGGTATACGATATATAAGCAAAAACACAAAAAATGGGTTAATGGTAGAAGTCTAAATAGTAGGACCCACATCCGAGATATGCTCGTAAACACAAACAGAAAAAAGGCAGATGTATATGGGTAAACAAATAACACATTTTATTGAAATAAATGTGAGTGATAAAAGCAATTAAAAACCCTATAAAGAAGGGTGAAATAACAAAGATTCTCCTCAAAATTCAAATTAGGTAAGAAAAATGCATAGCACAAAAATATCAAAGCAAATACATACAGGTCATACACGGCTACACCATCCAGAAAAAAGGGTACAGAGGTCGGGACACAAAGGTATATGGTAGTACTCTAATGGAAATATATTATAATAGTAATACCCAACATATATTGAAAGTGTAGACACGCGTAGGGCATCCTCTCTCCCCATTCACCATCTTCTACACGGTAATATCACCCTTTTGTCTACACTTTCAATATATATTGGGCATTACTATTATAATATATTTCCATTAGAGTACTACCATATACCTTTGTATCCCGACCTCTGTACCCTTTTTTCTGGATGGTGTAGCCATGTATGACCTGTATGTATTTGCTTTGATATTTTTGTGCTATGCATTTTTCTTACCTTATTTGAATTTTGTTATTTCACCCTCCTTTATAGGGTTTTTAATTGCAGGTATACTATATAAGCCTTGGGTGTTTTTAATAAGTCAAATCCATTTGGAGGATTCTGAAATCAGAATTCTTCTGGGGTTAATTGATGAAGTTATTTTAATTTGGCCTGTTTTTACTATTTACCTACTGCTATATCTTCAAGCTTATATATAACAACTACAGGCCTTTCTGTGTACCATGCTTGTGGGTCTTATTGTACCTGTTGTATATTGCGACCTGTTGTATATTAAATAAGCAATAAAAGTATTTCTTTTTGTTACATATTGTGGTGTTTGTATTAGCTTACTGCTACCAAAGTAGCAGAGTGTAGATAGCCTGGCCGGAGATCTTGCACTGCATATTCACGTCCTAATAAAATGTTGGACAACTAATTTGGACGTGAATAGGCAGTGCAGATCCAGCAGGCGTGTAATGGCTAAAATCAATATCAAAAAATATATAACAAAACAGTTTCCCTAAAAAGTATAACACACTAATGTATTGTCCACATTGTGTCCTTTCTGATAAAAGAGAATAGGAGAGTAGTAGAAAAATCCAATTTTGTGCTTTCATGGGTGCAGCTATGGGGAATTATGTAAATCCCTGGTACTGCTGTTTTTTTTTAATGATCTTGTTCAAAACTTTTGGTCTTGTCTGATTTGTTATCTTTCTTTAAGTTCAGTTTAAAATAAAACTTTACAAACTTTTATGAGAAGCTTTATTTGAGTAATCGTGGAAGATTACCAGTATTACTATGGACTATAAATTGCAATTTACTTCTGAAAGCTGTTTCTCTCACTGTTACAATTGTAGCATGTTTTGAATGTTCATTATGGCTAATATAGGCATTTTTGGCCCATGGCAATTGTGTTGTTTTATAGTACTGTACATAGCTGTATAAATGGAAATCTCTTCAGTTATAATTGAGTTTAAATTTTAATTTTTGAGGTAGAAGTGGTGGAAATTTCACTCTCATGGCCCCTACAGCTCAGCTGTTTGAAGGGGCTACAGTGATCATGCTGCAACCTCTTTATTTATATAGGTAGGGAAACACCAAAAGCCTAGTCTTAAAGGGGTTTTTCTGATTACTGATATGGATGACTGGGAATGAGTCATAGCTCTAGTTCCATTTTCTGCTGTGATGACAAATTAAACAGTGGCATGTATCGAGGGAAGTGTAGACTGTTAACCCTCATTCATGGAGAGAATGAATATGGCATATTTTGTACAATTTTAGGCACTGGTGAATAAGAAGGACATAGAAACCAAGGCTAATAATGTTTGAACAAAGACGCTATAGGGTGATCTTATCACAATGTTGATGGACAACACAGCATCTAGGCCTGTAACAAAGACAAGGGAAAAGACAACATTAAGTTGTCAATATTGCACCTATAAGTTATTTAACTGGTTTTCTATAAATAATTTGTAAAAGTAAAGAAATAAAATTTGGGAAAAAAATCTGAAAACTTATCAGCCTACCCTAATGACCTATCCATCTCCGTTTTTGGTGTGATTAAGCTGATCAGCAGGTTATGTTCCAGGTTAGGTAAGGTTCCAGGCCTGGAAACCCTCTTTAAACATCAAGATATTTTGTGACCAGGTACTGCAAACTGAGAAGTGTAACCAGGAACATCTATTTCTTTACTTCAATATGATGTCATCCATTAAATAATTGTGATTTAGATAACATTTAGAACATTAATGTTAGGGTGAGAAATTATGTGTATCTGATTCAATAGTTGAACTTACTTACCGGTTGCTAGTTTAGTCAAATGCTCTCAATTATCTGTGTGCAATGTAGTCAATTTCATAATGACACATTTGCCAAATGGAGAGGGATACTGCAGACTGGTAAAAGGAGCTGATCTTGGAAAAGGCACTTTTTTTATTTGTGAATGCCATTTATTCCTACCATAGACACTTAGGGGCATATTTACCAGGGCCTCTGCGCTACTTGCGATTACTTGCCCTGACGCCAGTGGCGCGTGAAGGGGGTTGTGGCTGGCCTAGCAGTGGGCATGGCCGGTCGGGAGTGGGCCAGTGCGGGGCGGAACTGTCCCTCTGCCGGTGCACTCAATGTTGCCAGTGACTTTTCACATGTGAAATGTCGCCGGCTGTGTTTATTTCTACACCAGATCCTGCCTCTTGATCTGTCACGCTGCGAAAATGCAGTGGCGGGCCTATCGAGCAGTTTAATTAGAAGTAAAACAATAAATATAATATAAAATCTTTTAAAAATCTTGGTGAAGTATGGTGAACAATGTGTTACAGGCTTGGGCTGAGCGCTTCCTCTGGTTCTTACTACTAATTAAAATTTCAAGTAAAAAGACTACTTAGTCCTCCAGCGCTTCTACTAAATGCTCATCGCTGACAGAAACCAAGCACTGAAAGAATCATCTACCAGGAATGACTCTCCGGACTTGGAGAACGGAGTTTCCCTGGGAGCGTGGCTGCAGTATGACGCCAAATCTTAGATACACATGTTCAACATGTTACATATGTTCAATCAGGTGAGTAGTTGTCATACTACTAAGATCTGCCATAACAACTAACCAAGGGTATTACACCATAGAAGCGCCATCATAGAAAGGCGTATGATGAATAACCCCCTTAAGATTGTGCTATTTTTCCATTATTTTTTTAACAGTTTTTGCATGTGTCCGAAAATTCCAGGTTATAAGTAGCTATACATACATCACATTATTCTACTTTATATTTTTATTTTGAACATATTTTGATGCGTTTTTAAAATTCATAACCAATATTTTTAAAACATTGCAAGTTTTTGGTTGCAATTATTCTCAATTTCTTAAAGAAGTTTAAAATTGAAGAAAAATTCCAGGGAAACTATTTGCACAGAAAAAAATTGTGAAAATATAAAAATTCCAAGGAAAAATCTTTGTGTGTGTCTTATTTTGTTACTGTATATGATAATAATAATTGCTAGATTTATATTAAACTATTGTCATGGAAAAAAAAACAGTTCAGTTCTAAAATTACATTAAAAATTTGACTAATGACCCACATAAGATGAGCTTTTAAAACAAAAGCTTAGTGGTTGTGTATCCTCAGCAGAGAATTTCGAGTATGTAAGCAAAATGAATTCATGACGTATGCCATTGTGTTCCATTACTTAATGTTTATTTATAATACTATATATATAGACATAAGCAAAAACAAGCAGCACAACGCATTTTATAATGCTTGTTTCTTCATTAAGATTTTATCATTCACCTCCTCTAAAAAGCCTCTTCCCTCACTTTGTTAAATCTGCTTTTACTCGGTGCTGTTTCTGCATTATTTTAATCTTTGCTTTCCTACTTTACATGCACTCTCAAATTTTAAACAAGTAAAATTTTGCATTAGCTGGCCCTTTTTCATTTATGATTTATGACTGACAGGTTTCTTGCTGCAACTTAATGGTATGAGAGAGACATTATTTTAAACATTAAAGTGAAAACCATTTACAAGTATGATAAGAAAGGTCTGTTGACATTAATCTTTAAAATAGCCACAAGGTGCTGCATAAGCTGTGGCTTCACCAACAGGTGAAACTCAAGGGACGGCAGAAAAAAATCCATAAACTAAAGTAATAATGAAGAGTACTTAATACACACAGCAGATGTTATTTAACAGTGTGTGCATCTATATTTATATTTATCTATTTATAGTATGTCCATTATTATGATATTATACAATATTATATTATTATATATTAAATGTATAATGTATATATAATTACTATATTGTATTATATTATATGTATTTACAATATTTTTACAGTTTTACATATATTTATTTACAGCTTTTCTTCTTTTTTCACTGAACATTTTGTAGCTCAAGACAAGGACTTTCATTGCTTGAGTAATGCCAAGCTGTAAACCCCTTCTTTATTGGGAGTAGGAGTCCATAACAACCACTTTCCTGTCATTGCTGTTGACCTAAGGAAAATTACCAAGATCTTCAGGAATGGCCAAGTCTTGGTAAGAATTCATTAATAGCATTCACGGCTGTGACATACATTTTAGGGGGTCAGACAGTATTACTGTTTTCTTTTAGGAAATGCCCTGCACCTGCCCATGGCTCCCTTAAATTAATTGCACTAATTACAACCTGTGGACAGGTGTGGCACTGTTTTGGTGGCATAACAACATGTGACCTTCAAAATAAGGAAGTAGTATTGAGCCTTATTCCTGACTGCTCCAGTTGTGACGACTTGATTGTGTTTGTACTAGGAATAGTTATAAGAAGTTGGTTTCACCTTAGTCCTACTGCCAAGTTTTCTTTCCGTCAAAATACACAAACTTACCTTGTAAATTTTGCAATGGCAGAGTCATGATTCCTCCTGCTGCTGCGGCTGCAACTAGGCCTTGGATGTTTGTAAGATTGGCTGTAGGCAACGTCAGCACCAGACCTTGCTGTCCCCCAAGTTGTCCGGCCATGTTAAAAGGGATGAGGATGGGCTGGTTGAGGCCAGGAGCACCCCCTGGCATCACTCCAGCTACAGCTGATGCCAGTTGTTGTGCTGCTAGCAGTGGCTGGAAAATAAACATAAATCGGAGTTAAGGAGTATAGGGTTATATGGCTTAGAAGACAGACACATCTACAATGGAATATTGAAAAGCATTTCATAAAGCTTTCTACTTTATCAAATAGCTGAGTGTTCTTTACAGTATACTGAACTGCAAATGCAAGGAATAAAGCATAAGATGGGAATAAAGTCTATTTCTAGAACCCTTATTTAGTACTTGCATACAATGTTATTCTAGAATAGGACACATAAACACCAGGCACTTGAATTACCAATATCTATACAAATATATCATGTTTTCCCACAGGAGGCATTCAACTTTAGTCCACAAACAAGACACATCCTTTGATAAAGTAAGACGTTGTAGCTATCTCTAAAATAACCATTTCATATATTTGGCAGTAACTACCATCAATTGGTGCAAGGCACTCGGGGAGATGTATTTATTATTTAGACTATATATGGATGGCATGCCAGTCTCTCCCCCAGGACTCTGTGTGGCAATGTTATCCACAGTGCGCACCATGGGATTGTTTTCCAGCAGTACTTTTAGTTGGAAAGTTGTTACAAATACATTCCACTTGCTGTGAATTTGAATATGTGCCCAATCCCTGGGGTTACAATGGCATTTTATCAGAGAATTTCTACCCATCAACAGAAATAATCCCTGAATAAATACATAAACCTACCCCACTGTTGAAAAGGCAGGGGGCTAGATTGACTGCAAAAGCTGGAATATAGACACAGAATAGCATAATCCTGGTCAAGTTAGGTGATTATCTATTCGATTATAATCAATTACAATGAATATGTGTAGTAATATTTGTAGAACCTGCGTTCTAGTTCCAGTAAATTTAATTCACAATCCTTTAGGATGGCACAATGGCGGACATTTAAGGAGCAATGTATACTATGTCATTCTTGTGTTGTATTTCATCTGGTAAATAGCAGCTAGTTAAAGTGTAACTAAACAAAATTGGTTAAATTAATAGTGAAAATGATAAAATTTATTTTGAAATATACTTTGGTTATACAAATGTTTCCATGCCCTGTTTTATCCCCTGAATTTCTTGCTGCTTTTAGGAGTTTTTATAAATCAGTATTCCCTTCAGTATCTACACTTGCAGCTGATAGATTAGACAGCGGTTCTCAACCTGTGGGTCGGGACCCCAGCGGGGGTCGAACGACCAAAACTGGGGGTCGCCTAAAGCCATCGGAGCTGCACTTTTATTGTGTTTTTACTGCGAGTTGCATGGTTTGGGGTCACCACAACATGAGGAACTGTATTGTGGGGTCCCAGCATTAGAAAGGTTGAGAACCACTGGATTAGAAGCTGATAAGGGTTCAATGACTTATCTCATCAAAGAGCACAAATATCAAGTGACATATTCTAGTAAGGTTGTTTAGTGATACTTAGTTACAAGGTTAAGGTTATTATGAAGAACAAGTATGTTTCCACACATTTTTTAAAAACTTTATCAGCCAGTACTATGCAGCTAACTTAGAGACACTGAGGCACGTTTACTAAGAATGGTGCAAATTGCACTAAGTGTGGCTTGCCTGTGTATAATGCAGGGTGCGCCAGATTCATGATTTCTGGCGCCCATTCTTCATGAATCTGATGCTCAATGAACAGACGACAGAGTGTACCACTTTTTTTTCTGGTCTATCTTTAACATGGGGCATGCAACACACTTCTGTCCGACATGAATGATAAATTTGGCACACGGTCCAACTGAGCACCAGAACGCCCCCTAATTTGTGTCGCATAAGGCCTTGTGCATCCGCACCACAAAAGGGTTGCGTGGGACACATTAGTGATGCAGACACTTTTTTAATACCTGTGCAAGCTGTTTGCACCTAAAAGAACGTGCAAAGTCAGATGGAAAACTGGCGCAAGGGCCTTAGTAAATGTGCCCAAATATGCTTGTGACATTCATTCAACTAGAGAAGGGCACCCACTTAAATCTAAACACTTGTGGTTTTATTAATGATTCACCCAAGATCTCTCACAGATGTGACAGAAATGTGTCCACATATTTGTCATTTGTGTAACTGAAACATATTCACCACACATCGGGGGTCATTTACTAAGGCCCCAATTCGCGTTTTCCCAACGTGTTACCCGAATATTTCCGATTTGCGCCAATTTTCCCTGTATTGCCCCGGGATTCTGGCGCACGTGATCGGATTATAGCGCTTCGGCGCTGGCATGCACGCGTCGGAAATCGGGGGCGTGGCTGAACAAAAACCTGCCGGATTCGGAAAAAACGCAGCATTTAAAAAAAAAAAAAAAAGTGTCGCTGGACTCGCGCTTACCTTCACCAGGAATAGGCCGGTGAACTTCAGTGCATTCTGGCGGGCCTCTGCGGACTTCAGCGCAGCAGCGACACCTGGTGGACGTCGGAGGAACTACCTTAGTGAATCCCTGCCGGACCTGAATCCACCGCAGAGAACGTGCCGCTGGATCGCGAATGGACTGGGTAAGTAAATCTGCCCCATCTATCATTACAATCCTATTTGTAAGAAACAGCTTTACTTTTTGTTTGCAAAGCTAAAACTAATAAATGTTTTCCTTAAAAACAAACTGAAGTACAAGCACTAGTTCTGAATTGATCTCTCTATCTATTTGCATTATATATGCCACTCCTCATTATTTATGCATTTCATTTTATTAGACTAATTATTTATGAGTCCATAGAAAAATTAGAAGAAGCAAACTGAACAAGTCAGTAAATGAAAAGCTTGGATGAGGCCAGCTAGTTTGCTGTCTTTGTCTCTCTTGTTAATAATAATTAGAAATAATTTGCGATCATTTTGACTATTTTCTAAAATTGCAATTAGTGAACACCACAGAACTAACTACCAGGATTGTTGTGTAGCAGCTTCTGTGGGGCCTAGTTAGTAAAGAGAGTTCACCTGTCAGCAGATGTCTAGAAGAGGATAGTACAAAATTGTGCATTTTTCACGAAGGAAATGTGGAAAAGTTATGTTGTTGAGTCCAAAATGAACACAACATACTTATATCCTGATTCTAATGACTGATGAAAGTGATGATAGACTGGGCGTTCAACTAGACAGTCTTCTGCTTTGGCAGATTTATCACTGTCGGATGCTAGCTGATAAATCTGGAGCAGTTTAGGACTGTCGAGTTATATTTTTCACCATCTCTAGTTCTCTGTACCAAAATAATACATTTTTTGGTGCAGAAACTTTTTGCCGCATTACAACCACACCCCTTGTTTGTACAAGTTGGAAAAGTTCCTAAAAACTATCTAAAATCCTTAATAACAGTGTTACAAGGCAACATCATAGATTCCAAATGGACCAGCGCCCAGAGAGGTGAAAATACTAAATATTTATATTGGGAAAAAAATATTTAAGAAAAAAAATAATGTTTAAAAGGACAGCTGTGTAATATACAATACAAGTTGGATTTATTACTGAGAGTTTAAATAGAATGTTTACTCAGCAATTGGCCTAATAAACAACTACAGAGATATTGTCAAGCAGCATTACACCTTCTATTTTTTGCGTCTTTCATGGCCCATGGTGGTGGTATCATCTAGATAATCAACTTTGAACTGAGCTATATATGTTGTATAAAGTCAAGGAGGAGGAGAGTTTAACACTGAAGTCAAGGTGAGAAGATCTGAACGCCTCCTCCTCTGTGATTGACATCAGGCATTGGACTTTAGAAGATTTGGTTAGTGACGTCTCTGGATGCAGGGCCATCAATTAAAGTGAAGTAGGGTTTCTGAGGAAGAAAGAGCTTTAATTCTCCCCCTCCTTGACTTTATACAACCAACTCACGAAAGAGCTTTAATTCCCCCCCTCCTTGACTTTATACAACCAACTCACATGTCACTTCAAAGTAGATTTTATGGATATTGCCACCGCCCTGGGTGATGAAAGAAACATGATCTGGAAGGTGTTCAGCTATTTTACAAAATACTGATAATAGTTTATTAGGTAATTTTTTGCTGACAGGTTTCCTTAAATATGAAAGTAAACCAATTAATTCACTTATGATTGGTTAAACAGGGAACAGAATTAATGAAGAGGAACAATTATACCTACCCATGCATAGAAGATACACTCCTACAATACTACTGTGAGGGAGAACTTTCAGAAACTTTGAGCTCATCCAGTTTTCATATTACACACTTGTCTTTATTTGACACAAACATTTCTTAGTTTGCAGACACTCAACAGCTACTAATAATACAAATTTAATGACTGCCAAAAGCAATATGATTTCAGAAATCCCCCGGGTTATCTTAATATACTTGAGAGGCTTCCCCCAACATCCACCTGTCTTTTCAACGATGCTGCTTACTCTTTGAGATTACAAAGTCAAGGAAGATAACAAGAAGAGTGTCATAATAACATGCATTACACTAGATGTTAGACTAGTTTCATTGTATATTCACACACTAAAGCATTCGGCCTAAATATGGATGAGTACAGAACAAGAATACTGTATTAGATAATTATGTAACACGTTTTCTAAGTACTACAAGTGAATGTTTGTAAGGGTAATGTATATAGGCCTTGAACACATGACCAACAGACTGAACTCTACCTAAATACAAACTTTTCTCCATAAGTATTGAATGAGGTAAATGGACTGATCAGTCTACAATAAAGATGCGTACATAGACAAATATTAATGATGTATATAGATAATGTCTATATGTCAGCCATATGGAGCTCTATGATGCCAAACTAATCTTAACAGAACTTGTCTTTAATAAGACTTTTGGCGATTTTTGGTTTTTGTTGCTGGGCAGAAACTAATGACACAGTACATTATTCTGCACACTGCCAGCAGAACAAACAGGTAGCTGACAAGCCTGCTTTGTGATTGTGTGTGGACATTTGTAGACAGTATACCCTGCAGATATGTAGTAATGAAGTAATGAATCTAGTGATGTTATATTCACATCTTATTTGATGTATATTATAATAATATCATAACTTTATATTCTATTCTTTTCTTATAGTCACATTATTGAATGTTTCAGTTTGTCAAAACATTTAGTGAATATAGACCTACAATGAAGAACTTTGTGAAGTTCTAAAATTTCTTCAAAAGTTCTTAAAAGGCCAACAAATTTACACAGGCCACACATTACCTAAATCTAACATTCCTATTAACTTCTGTTGGCCCAATCATTGTTCTATGTATTTGGGTGTTAAGGCTATACCTCACACCCTTCCGATTGCCACCCCCATAATTTACATGGTGCCGACCACTAGTCAGGGACTTGATACTTCATCTTGTAGGTGAATCCTCAGCTAAACCATTAGCGTGTGAAGCTCTAGGAATACAGCTTTCTGCTCTCCCACATGTTTGAACAGAGCATTAGAACAGAGAAAGTCACTGTTGGAAATCGTCTTTAAACAGTTAAGTGTGAGCTTGAAAAAATGAGCTTGAGCTTGAGCAGTCAAATCTTCCCCACAGGGAGCTATTTTGTCTAACTAGCTGCTTTTCCATATTTAATGCGGAAAAAAGAATTGTGACAGATGTCTTCAACATTGCCAATTTATGCGTCTGGCATTTTGAAGTTTTCGGGGAAAATTACTTTTACTTACTTTATATTATGGAAATATTATTATCTATTTATGAGTAAGTTGTAAGAATTAAAGCACTAAACCTCAATTCAATGTCCTCTAATTCACAATACAATGGTATTATTGGTGCTGGTCATTCTCAGAATGGGAAATATGTTATATATCAATAACAGTGATTATGGGACAGATATGTCTAGGAACCTCCTGCCATGAAATGGTGTGCACAGTACAGTGTCTCTAAAAGCAAGTTCAAGTGTATAGCTTAATGGATCCAACTAGTGGGTTATTGCAGAGTTAATTTGCACATTGTATGCAAATATGTGAGTAACACATTGCCTCCTCCCCCTTACACTCATACACTATCCCTAAAAATACCTGGTGTCATCTATTCCTTAACACAAACCATCATCTATATTTACTAAGCTTAAGTTATAGTATTACATAGTTAAATACTAAAATTATAAAAATGTATTTTCTTCATTATTCATAATTCAAATGTAAAATTGGAATTGACATCTAAACAGTAAATATATTTCTGAAATGTACTTATTTATTTTTTAATCCCGTCGCAAAATATTGGAAAATGTGTCCAAAATAATTCTACAATCAGTGATTCTGTTACCTGAGGCCCAACCGAGAATCCTGGATGAGACTGGCTTGGATGATGAGGATCGTTTGTCCCCGACTCAGCCTGCACGGAGTTGCCTCTGGCCCCTACAATGTAAAGAGAGAGTGTGTCTTATTATGTGAAGCAGAGATCAGCGCATTGCATTTCACTTGTGATGTCACAGAGCATCAGGCTGAAAATGATATGCTTAAATGGTTTATCAATAACCCGAGAGCTCAAATCACTTATCAGCTGCATAAATTATGCTAACGCTCATTCGCAGCAGCCGGCTCATTCACAGAGACACAACAATCTGACAGCAGAGAAACTGAACCTATCATCAGTAAGGCTAATGTGGGTCGCATTATCCATCAATTTACATAGATGACTTCCCAGCGTGACTGTGTAGTGTAATTTCTTTTCATGCTCCAATGAGAAAGAGCTAGTGTAATTCATGTTTCACATAACAAAACGCCAGGAGCAGGAGTCATTTTACAATTAATATACAACACTATCGTTGAGGAATAAAGTTCATGAAATTTTTTTAAAATTTTTTAATGAAATGGTGAATAAAAGTTCAAATAAAAAGAAAAAAAAATAGTTAGGAATAAATTATTAATTACATGTCTTTTATATCTGCCCTTATCACATGCTGTGCATGGATAATTGATGGAACTACTTACAAACTTTTAAGCCACTTTTACCTATTGTCTTATGTAATTTTGAAAATCATGTTTAGCATTGACATTCTTAGGATGGCAATTATTTCAAATTGGTGAGGGCCTGACTTTGCCTCTACCAATCAGATTGAAATTCACTTAAATGTTTACATTGCTCCATCCACATCCTCTAGCACAGTGTCCCCCACCAGGGATTGGCTGCACATCACATATTTTTCCAAGTGTCAGTGGCTCCTTTCCCCTATGGTCCCTGAAAAAGAAAATTGCATGACCCACCTTTATCCCATACCTAACCCCAACCTTTATTATGCCCCCTTTCCCTTATTCTTATAATACCTCCTTTTATGCAACTGTGCTCCTTTATAATGCCCAGTTCAATGCAGATGCCCCCTTATCATGTAGTTACCTCCTAGTATTATCCTTTTTCCTGCCTCCCCTTTATATTGCCCTCTTTTCTGATGCCACCTACTCATAGTGCCCCCTTTTGCAGACCTCTAATAATGATTGGAATTTCCCTTTTTTTCTGTAGTCCCCTCTTTAAAGTATCTCTCTATTTGTATCCTCTCCTTATAATGCCCTCTTTACTGCAGCCACCTTCTGCTGGCCACAGAAAAGGAGTCATTATATGGAGGGTGCTACAGAAAAGGGGTTATAACAACAGGCCCTTTTTCTCTAGCCCCCAACTTATACTTATAACCATATCTTTATCCTCCCCAATGAATGAACCCTCCATAAAGATGAACTCACTTTTCCCCACTCCATTGAAACTGCACTAATCCTCTTCATCATCATGGCTGCCAGCTTTAGTCTAGTATACAGTGGCCATAAAGAGGAAAAGAGACCAGTCTTGAGTCATGGCCCGGCTGTTTAGGGCCACTGCTCTAGTAGCCACGTTTAAGAGCAGTGAGACTATGGAAATCTCTATTGCAGGAGGTTGTTATGGTGAACTCTATGTACATGTTCAAGAGGGGCCTGGATGGCTTTCTGGAGAGCAAAAATATCATGGGTTATGGGAAAAAACATTTGTTTCATTCTTAAAGGTAGGACTTGATGAACTTGCTTCTTTTTCCAGCCTCATATACAATGATACTACTCATTTAAGTAAAGTCTGCAGTCTCCATCGATGGCCTGTCATAAGGATATACCACAATTAACTTGCCATTGGAAAACCCCTTTAATTTTAATTGTTATCTACAATTCACAGAAGAATCGCTTTCCTGTTCCCACTAATTGAACTACAGTAGATCAAGCATGGATGACCCTGGGTGCATGATCCAATAAGAGTACATTTAACAGTTTCATACTTTAGATAGCTGAGAAAATGTATATGATAATTATCACAATCATCCATTCATGGCACATGACATATAACTATGTCACATGGCGGATGCGGGTGTTTGGAGAGGGCTCACAGGCTGAGCCCTCTCCATAGCCAGTGAGCATTTGCTGCATATTGCAGCAAACATCCACCAGTAACACCCACGATCGGTGCCAGCACTGATTGTGGGTGCTAACCCTTCGATTGCCGCAGCATCAAAGGGCCATTGGTGCGTGGGTGCCACCATGTTGGCTTAGATCGGCGCTCCCAGTGATGTCATTCGGGAGCGGCAATCTGTTACGCATACAAAGACCCAAGGCAGTCTCGTTTTAACCCATTTATTACAATGTGCAATTTGCAATGTGAAAAATCCCCATACTGTAGTATGGCAGTATATGGTAGGATGAATCAGACAACCAAGGGTTAAAGTACCCTAAAGGGGCTGAAAAATAGAAAAGTATAAACTATAACTGATGTAAATATAAATAAAGAAAATAAGCTGTCACTCAGCTCTTTGCATGAAAAAATAATAAAGTTATAGATTTTTGAAGGTGGGAAGTGAAAGATGAAAAGAAAAAAGAGCCTGGTCGTTAAAGGAATTCAGCCATTTAAAAAAAACAAGAAACCTTCTAAGGATACTCACCTTCGTTCCAATTCATTCTGATCCCAGCGCTGTCCTCAGTTAAGTTTGACACGTTAAGTTATAGAAAGCACACAGCGCAGGTATGAGATGTCCTGCACTCCAGGCTTCTAACTATGCACAACCCTCGCCACCTACCTCTCCTGTGCAAAGGGATGTCATGCGAAAGGTGTGGATTCACATGTGATGTCACCTACCTCTCCCAGTATAGAAGAGGGATATGGCAAAGACGTTCATAATTAGCAGCCTGGAGCACCTCCGCTTAGTGGAGGACTTTGCGATCAGCATGAAGAGGAGTGCTTCTTTAGATGGTTTCTTGTATTTTTAAATGTTAGAGATGGGTTCATGATAAAAAATACCTATTAATAAAATTTACCTGTTCATAGGTCTAAACAGGCTCTTATGCCTTTTAATATAGAAAAAGGTAACCCATTTTTCTATAGTGCCAATGAAATTGACTACTTCACCTAATTCAATGTAATCTCTTATCTCATGTCAATCAAAGAAGGGCTACAAAATAGGATTAAATAATAAATGTGCAAAGCTATAATGTGCAAATTTGAAAATCTGATTAATCTGTAATATCCTTTGTGCAGAGAGTCAGAAATGGACATTGCTCTGGGAATACTTACAAGCACTCAGCTGAAATATCTAAATTGATTTTGGAACAAACTAATAAAAACACAGAGACTTGCTGACATTTTTATAAAGTGATTTCTGTCAAATACGTCTGGCATTTAAATGACCACTGTCATTTCTAGACCGAGAGAAGATGCCCTATTATAATTCCAAGAAAACAAAGAAAACTGTTTCCTTAAAATATCACTCATAAAAACCAGAACTATTTTCCTATATTGAAATCAGTTAATTATTTGGAGAAGTTTATATCTATGGTTCTAGCTCAACATGGTGTATTACTTTAGCAATAGCAGAATAAAAGGTAGAACCACGTATATCAAGAGACTAGTATAACCAGCAACTCGGTGAAGGGTGGAGTAGGTATATGAGGAGTTCCTGGACACTGCCTCAATAGCTGATTAGCCGTCCATCACTCAATATGTTTGGTCTCTCCTTCTTTTTTCTAAACTGAATAACCCAAAATTTTGTAATTTGTTATTGTGTTCTATCCCCTCCATTCCCCTAATAATCTTGGTTGGTCTCCTCTGCATCTTTTCCAGTTCTTCTATGTCCTTTTTCTAAACAGTTGCCCAAAACTGTACACAATATTCCATGTGTGGCCTGACTATGGGGGGTATTAAGCATAAGCTGGCATTCATGTGCGGGTGTATGATTAAGGCCATGCTCCGCTGCCTCGGTAGATACATGAAGAGGCTTAGACCTCTTGATGTATCCATTGGGTGGCCACACTGCCTTGCAAATCTACACAAGGCCTGTCCTGGTATAGTTTTGTGTAAAAACGTTTTTAAAAAGCGGGCAGGAACGCTTATATAATGATCAAACAAGTTTGTAAAAAAACATCAGCCATTTTTCATTGTTTAGAGCATAATTTAACTAAATTTCACATATTTCTTTTATTTTCTCATCTATTATGTGCATCACAGAGCTTATATACATTTTAATGTACATCACAAATATATTGCTTTTTGACAACAGTATTTGCCTTATATCATGTGTTTGAAAATTGAATCAAAGAAGATGCTGTTACATATTGAGCTAACACAATCTAATCCAGTTCAAACAATGGGTAAAACAAATAGGACAGTGTAGGTGAGATATAGCAGGAAGAGCCATTCTATGTGAAGCAATAAGCATCCTCTGTTTGATAGTCCATGCATTTCTTATGAACTCTGGTGTACATACTGCTTCTGCTGCAGTCTACCACAAATGTGTTAACTCAAATATAATCATCTATGGGTCACAGGGATCTTCCCATGTTTCCCATGATATTACGACGACATTTCCTACATAAAGTATTGACAATGAAGGTTATGAATTAAAACAGGATATTTCTGTGAATTATTATTTTGCTGAAACAATTGTCAAGGCTACAGATGGTGCGTGGGTAAGAATATGATGGATTAATTGTTATTTTGATGAAGATGAATGAATTCTCACCCCAATAGTGTTTTTCGATGAGCCTGATATTCAGTAACTTCACATAAAAACATTATCTTTGTTATATGTAACTGATCGGCAGCGACTACTGGGGCAAGGAGTAGCCAAGCCGTGGAGCTGGAGTAAAGGCTAATCCATGCCCCAGTAGCCTTAGTTGATATGCCTACTAGGGCATCTTTAGCATGAGCTGTGCAGAATTTCCCCAAAGCCACCGATATGCACTATGAATCTCTTCTACTGCTTTTTGGGATGAGAAGCGTGCTGAAGATGCACTGGTGGGCGGATCAACTCAGGCTACGGGGGTGTGGAGTAGCCTGTATTTACAAATAACAAAGATAATGTTTTTATGTGAATTTACTGAATGTTAGGCTTATCGAAAAACACTATGGGTGTGAGAATTAGAGCAAAAACCTACCTTTTTATATAGATCCATGATGGTATGTTTCCCTTAATGTATAACTTCTTATATGCACATTTGTATGATAAGGGGCATAACAGAAGAAGGGAAAGCATTGGGATTCCAGTTACAAATCAGCAATCTTTAGTACAATGTCAGCTTTCACAAAGTCAAACAACATATTTGGGAAATAAAATGTGAGCAATTTTTATACTTGACCTGTAAAGATGTTTTCTATACTTTAAAGATGTTTTCTATGATTATAAAAGCATGGCTGCTTCCTTCTTAAAGGAAACCTACCATCACGAATCTACCTATTAAGGTAGATCTGGTGGCAGGTTCTGCTAATGTTTAGTAGTAAAGCCCTTTTTAGGTCTAATTCTTTTGTGGCCCAGAACTTTTATGAATTTTAAGTCCCCCTATATGCAAGTTTCCGAAAAAGAGGCTACTGGGGCATGGGCAGTAGCCCTGGCTTCAGAGCCGAGACTGCGCAGCCAGTGGCCTGCGCTCTGCACATGCGCAGAACCCGGCTTTGCAGTCGAGGTGCTGCTCACTGAAGATGGATTGGTAGGCAGAACGTAGGAGGCTACTGGGGCGTGAAGTAGCTGCGCCGCGTAGCCTCTGCTGTGACCACTCCATGCCCCAGTAGCCTCTTTAGGAAATTTTCATATTGGGGGAATTAAAATTCCTAAAAGTCCTGGGCCACAAAAGAATTAGCCCTAAAAAGGGCTTTTACTGCTATACATTAGAGGAACCTGCCACCAGATCTACCTTAATAATTAGATCCGTGGTGGTAGGTTTCCTTTAAAACTGAGTCTAATCTCACCATTGGCCGTGTCACATCACTGCCATAAATTGGGATATGTGGCAAGTGGAGAGGTGGTCACGCCTCTTGTATATATAGCCTAGAAACCTATATCAAAATCTGTATTGGGAGAAGGTTTAATTGAAAATCATGTTTCAAGCTAAGCAGTGAAGCCACAGGAACAACAGAGCCTCCTTATGTTAATTTTATAATTGTTTTCAGCAAAACCACTCGGTTCAGGCGTGAAACAAGACATGATCCTGCATCAGTGTAGTTACAGCATTCTTAAGGTATGTTTAGATCATAATGCATCAAATCAAATGGTAGATTTCCTTTAAATTTGATAAAATAGTGAAAAAATATGTTTTTTACATTTTAGCTGTTTTTTTCTATTTGTAACAATGTGTTTCCCTAAAACAGACATAATAATGTTTGGCACTTTATGCTGCAAATTTTGATATATTTCATGTCTGTTTTAGGGTAACTGGGTATCGTACAAGTTTTTCAGAACTTAAATTCCAAAACTATGCAGTACATTAGTTGAGGTTGACCATGTAATGTAACATCAAAATTCTGTTGGACAAATATAAAATAATAAGTGTCATTGAGGGCAAATACTTATAGCACTAAAGTAAAAGAGCTTATCTTTCCACATGTTGGCAACCTATGCGAGGCTGGCAATGTGCGGCTTTCTAACCTTTCCTTTCATAATGGTGGTATTGAAAGGTATAAACACTACAGATCACATAAAAGAGGCAGTAAGACCGGCTGCATTTAACAGGATTAAATGATAATGAAAATACATAATAGCCTAAACCTTTCACTTCACATAAATACCAGAGTAAATTGTTACAGCTCAGCTTTTAGCCCTTCCATCACATCACATCACGGTTACAGTCTGCTTTTCTCATTTTAGGCATCACAAGTAATTGAAAACTATCTACTGGTAAAAAAGAAGATGCTATTAATTTAAGTGCATTTATAGTGTGTTATGTCACTAATAGACTTAGCTAACATTAAGCCTTTATCCTTTTTACAAATCATTATTTTATTGTCCTCTCATTTGTAAGGTTTTTGTTCCACTTAAAGTAGAGCAGAGTGAAAGCTTCGCTGGATTCTATTATGTTATTGTCCTGTCATTATTTTAACTCCATTATATTGCACAAAATAGGCATCAACCTCCATTTGTCATATTATTTATTCCTAAGGATTATGTTAGGATTCAGCTGTCATGATGTGCCGACTAGACGTAATTTGCTGTCAGTGTAAAATTCTTGCAGATTTGTTTTGTTATCTTTTAGTACAGTTTTCAAGTAAGAAATCATTACAAATTTCCTCTTTCAGGATTTTATACTCATCTACTAAGCAGTTAAAACCCAGTAGAAAGATTGATTTTCCTCATTATCATAAGGGTAACAGTGAATGTCAACCCAAGTGATCTTACAATATATAAAGGAACAAAATAATTGGACCAAGACAAAGTAGTAGACTATACACAGTATACTGTATGTGTGATTAACCTAGTAATAGGGTAGATTTACATAAACTGTGGTTTTAAAACAGTTTTTGAAAGTTGTGATATTATTGGTTCATAGGAGCCTTTTAATAAATTCCCTCTAATAATAATAATAATGCAGGCAACTTCCAAGTAATTTACTAGATAGGTTCTGTAGATTTGTTCTTAAGGATACATTCACACACACGTATGCTGGGCGGCATACGACAGCACGTTGGAGAGGAGGAAAACGGAACCAAATGGCCTCTCAAATGGGGAAAGATAGAGCTTGCAGAAAATTTGCAGCCGCATATACATTCCCACGCCCTGATGGTTGTGTGAATGAGGCCTAAGTTTAAGTTGTATGCAGGTGGGAATACGTATAGTTTGTAAGTGTGTCTCTAGCCAAACATTTTTTGGTCCCTGTGACATTAGGATTATGTCATAAGTACAAGGACCAATAATAAAACTTTATTGCAGAGATGTTTGATAGATCCTGCAGCTGTTCATTACGGACTGGGGTTAAAGTATAATAAATTACCAGCATCAGTCTGTCTGCAAATAGGAGTTGCCTGTAAGATGGTTGTCTTTTTTAAGTTAGTAAGAGGTTACAATAGCTATGCTGATTTTAAAAATGCTTTTGTCAGAGTTTTGAACAGTTTTAATATTTTACATTACCTGGCTCCCTGCCAGCAGTGTGTGGTGTGTCCCAGGGAGGGGACAGCTGCAGCCTGTGTGCCTGTGTCAGTCTCTTCTCCACCACACTCATGCAGCTCCCTCATGGGATGGTGTGGAGCAGAGGAAGAATACATCAGGAGAAACAGGTACATAAACTGCTGCAGCTGCCCCCCTCCCTAGCAGACACTCCATCTGCTGCTGGCCAGGTAATGTAAAATAAACTATTATAAACTGCTTAAATAATTCAGAATGCCGACAAAAGCATTTTCAAAATCTGCATAGCATGTTCTATTGTAACCTTTCACAAGCTAAAAATGACGTTCCTGATGACAGTCATGGACTACCTGTAATATATCTTTATAAGCGTCGTCATATTCCATAGCGGCTTTACAGACCAATACTATTGTCAGATGAAACACTAGGAATGAGAGCCCTGCTTCCAAGAGCTAGCAGTCTATAGTCAATATGGAGCATTTAGTAAGAACAGTGCAAACTGTTTGCCTGTTTTAGTGTGCAGGGTGCACCAGATTCGGGATTTCTGCAGGATTTTCATGATTTCTGCACAAATTCTGCAAATGTTTGGTGCACCTTTAACATAGGGCGTGTGACACATTTTTGCCAGACTTTGCATGTTAAATATGGTATACAATCCAACTGAGCTCCAGAATACCCCCTACAGTTCAGAAATTTGTGTTGCATGAAGCATAGTGCAGCTGTGCCACAAAACAGTAGCATGCACCACACTTCTTAAGGAGTTTGCACTAGAAAGAACATGCAAAGTCTGACAGAAAACTGGAGCACAGCCCTTAGTAAATATGTCCCAACATGCTATATATGATTCTAACCAAAAGTCATGAAGAACTCTGATAGTGACGTAAATCTGAATAAATATTTTCTGAAATAAAAATGGCTATAAAATGATAATATTTGGATATGTACAAAATTATTACCACACAATAATACCCCATTGTAGGCAGGCAGGAACTCATCCTTGAATATGTTGTCTAAGATTAGAAAAATAAGCTATGTCTACTATTGCACTTTATCCACATTACAGTGAACACAATTAATCTGCAATACCAAACACAGCCCCTGGACAAGAGTGGTGCTATTGTAATGGCATATGACACGATCATGTGATGTAACGTGGAATCTTCATTCTATGGGTTGTCATTCAGTAGACTATTTTTCAGGGGTCATCTAGGTTCAGTAGGCCATGACATTATCCATGTGATATAGTATGTTACCTGTTTATTTGTAGTGATACAGTAGACCACATAAAGTGTAGAATCTACATATAGTGTAGAATCATACTTTGAAGAATCACATTGGGAATGGTACATCAACTTAGATTTACCATTCCCACTAATGTGATTCTTAAAGGGTATCTAACAGGGCGATGTAAGTTAAAGAGGCTGTTTTTTTGTAGGAAATAATTTCTTTTATCCAATGATGATGACACGTTTTTTGCATATTATTCTAATCACATTATTTTTTAACCATCATGTACATAGAAAAATGTTATATTTATGTTTAACAATGACATGTAGCAGCTCATCTATGTGAAAGTCTACTTTATCTTGGTATTTCAGGCTCAATTCCAGCATCACCTCCCACTGTATCTGTCAGCATTGACAAAGGTTGTCATAGCATAGTGTTTCACTTTTATGTGAACAGCAGCATTATCACGTATAAATATGGTTTATTTAACAATGGCTGATACAGCAGCATCATAATCTAAGAAATTCATTTGGTTTGAAAGAAATACATTCAGACCAAATAAATACATTCATACATTCACATTAAAAAAATCAACCTGAAAAATAAATCGCTGTATACGTGTAAGCGCAATACCTGACACAGCCCATGGACAAAGCGGAGCTGTTTCAGGAAAAAAAAAACAATTACTTAAAAAGGACTGTAGTAAGAATTTTTGCCTAGTGAAAGAAGTGAGGTATGCTTGACACTATGGGGGGATGTATTCATGTGTCAGTCTTTAGATCAGTGCAGAGTAGGACTAGACAGTGGATCATTAATCTGGTGAAGTATAAGACTGGTGAATTGTACTTTGCACCTTTGTTCCTATTAGTTGGTCTAGTTTGCTGCCCCAGAATATTGAATTTTCTGGCACATGGGCTACTTTCTGTCCAGCAACGCCCATTTTTCAGAGCAGTAGGAAAACCGGAAAATGGTCTAAAACATTCAGTAAATGTGGCAAATGGCATTTCAGGTTCAAATTATTCCAAATTTCTGGCATAGACAAATTCATACATCTCTCAAAAAGTACTTTATTGTCTGTGCTATGCAGACCCATTTACAGGGCACAATATCAATCCTAGAACATTTTTTTTAATTATCATTATCTTTATTTTACAGCTTTTCACAGATAACCAAATATTGTTGTTTCTCCCCTTACCTTAACAGACAGTGGATTATTTTTTTTGCCCAGATGATTTTTTAAAAATAATTTTGTATTTATTAAGGATTTTTCCAATAATACAACAAAGATCGCCAAACATGGCGTATACACTATATATAAGGATACAGGATATCAATTGTTAATGTCACATTTCTACATTTTAAATTTTTTTTACCTACATTAGGTGCTCAATGTCGATGACAGACAGGCCCCACACAAGGAATAACAACCCTTTGTTTGAAGCCCACAATCTCACAAACATACATTTGTGTGCATGTAAGTTCACAGAAACTATTAATAACAGCTATTTTCTGCAAAGAAATTCATCAGTGGCACAGCAGCATCTCCGTCATTACCAGCAGTAGTGGATTATAATATAGAAGGTTTTGGCGGAAGCTTGGGCCGAAGCCTTCCAGGGCAGTGGTGGCGAACCTATGACACGGATGCCAGAGGTGGGACTCAGAGCCTGCTCTGTGGGCACTCAGGTCCTAAGCATAGAGTTCACAAGACCCATGGCCTCCTCCTGCAGTCCCAGGCCACACAGGACATTGTACACTCAGTACATCCTTGGCTGCTTGAGACTGCAGAAGGAGTAAGAAGATGTGGCCAGAGCTGGATTATAATTTGAGCTCCTGCCATGGGCCCTGCAAGTCTTCCTGTACAAGGGAGCCTGGAGGGTAACTACAATAATAATCTGAATTTGTCCTCTTTCTACTGTATTATATGTATGTCCTCAGGATGCCAGCAGTAAGCAATAAGTTATTGCTTAAATTGCCATGTTTGAAATAAATTAGTGGGTTTTTGTTGTAGTTTGGGCACTCTCTCTATAAAAGGTTTGCCACCGCTGTTCTAGGGGGTCCATGGCAACCCAAACCACGATTAAATTTTAGACTTGGAAGGGCCTTCACCCATGAAATCCTTGTACATCTGTATCTGCTCTCAAAATGTCCTCCAAAGGTCCTTAAACCACAGATTGAAAGCAGGCAAAAATGATGTATCCTCCATTCCCCAAGAAGCCTGATGCTAGAACCATATGTAGGAAGTGAATTCCAGTCTTGTAGATGTTATAATATTCATACCACCCAGGGCCCATGACACCCTTAATCTGCCCCTGATCACCATTGCATGCTTCCTGACACAAACAACCCTGGAACAACTGATGATATTAGGTCATAGTGTACTTATGACTAAATGAGAAAACATTGTTTTAGTTTTAAATGTTTTTCCCCTCTACATACTGGCCTTAGTACAAAAATCAATTTTTGATCCTTGTGTGGGGCCTTATTTACAGAGGATACATTTATTCAAGGTAGAAAATGAAGGTCTTCTACATATAAGGCTCTTCTCCAAAATAAAATATGATTTTAATATTTTAAATAAGCGTGCATCAATAATGTATTTAAAGTTATTATGTAATCCCTATAGCTTTCTGCAATTTTTTTTAATAGTACCATTTCCATCAGCCGACTTCCTCTACCAGATGCCGTTTTTTTATGTTTGCAATAAATTCTCATGTTAAATGCATTTTTAAAAAAAAATCAATAATAAATAAGTATGCAAACACTTACCCTCCAAACACTGGTGATGTTATTTACAAAATTAAAAAATACCAAACAAATGGCAAGGGACTTTATAACCAATTCATTACTACCTTCCTTATTGTATAGTGCACGGCTGCTTAATCTGTTTATTGAAATTGAAATCTTTGGAAGCAATCCTCCCCATAGACATTACGAATAAGCATCCTGTACAATAAGAGAATGCTTAATGCAATATTAACATGATATGAGCCAAGCTATAAATGCCCTCAGGCTTTTACCTCCTTGAATTAAGCATTTTAACACTCTGTGTTCTTCCACTGCATTAGGTCGGATATTTAATTTACAGGATGTAAAATGCAATATCCAAAGATTATAACACACACTAAAATTGAAGACACAAACAAAATTGTTAGCAAGACAAGCAATACCCATGTACATTATATAAGCCAGATACTCCAGACTTTTGTCCATAAGCAGCTGGGTAGCAAAAGCGGATTGATTTCACTTTTGTCCGTTTCCCCGTTTAATAGCCTTAAACATCTTTGAACTTGCTGACGGCTAACAATACATTTCTGCCTTTGAGTCTAGACAAGTGACCTTTTCTAGATGTACTTGCAAGGACTGTATGTGGCCGGGGAAATTAGGAACAGCCCCCCTTCCTACCCATACAACCTCTTAGATCTGTTTCTTATTTTTACCACTCGGTAATAAAACTGTAAATAAATTACTTATCTTGAAGCATTAGAAAAAATGGAAAGCATATAGCAAGAACAAAGTAGTTTTGACTGGAAAAGTTGCAATGAGTTGTAAAAATCTCTTTAACCCCTTAAGGACACAGGGTTTTCTTGCTCATTTTCCGCTCTCCATCTTCAAAGATCCATAACTTTTCCATTTTTCAGTGTACAGAGCTGTGTAAGGGCTTATTTTCTGTGTAACAAATTTGACTTCTCAGTGACATTATTTATTATTTAATGCTGTGTACTGGGAAGCTGGAAAAAAATGTCACATGTGGTGAAATTGGCCAAAAACGCATCTGCGTCATTCTTGTGGGCTCAGTTTTTAGCACTTTCATTGTGCACTCCAAATAACACATCTGCTTTATTCTATAGTTCAGTACGATCGCGGTGATACCAAATGTACATAGGTTTTGTGTTTTAATACAGTTTCAAAAATTAAACTGTGTAAACTTAAATGTGTACCAAAAAATTGCCATCTTCTGGTGCTAATAACTTTTTCATACTTTGGTGTAGAGAGCTGTGTGAGGCGCCATTTTTTTTTGGCTGACGTTTTCATTGCTAACATTTTGAGGACAGTGAAACCTTTTGATTAGTTTTTATTACATTGTTTATAACAGTAGTGTAACAGTAGTGTTTTCTATTTTTCTTTATGGGGTTCACTCCTGACAATTACCATTTTTATCTTTTGATAGATTGGGCATTTTGAGATGCTGCGATACTGTTTATTACTTTTTATATCAAAAGTATATTACTTTTTTTAAATTTTTTACCACCAATAGCGGGTATGTGTTATATAGTGGGTGTGTATTTCCTGCAATGTGCAGCATACCCCTCCTTTGTATAAAGATGGCTCAGCCTGTGAACCCCAAAGGAGTTAAAGGTTTTATTTGTTCTTTCGTTCTTTTTTTTGCAGCAAAAACAAATAGGTTTAAAATATACACCTTTTGGAATATAAAAAAGTTACTCACCTCTCCTTGATCCCTTACTATTTCAGTTCAGATACTTTACAGCCAGTTTCATTCTCTTCTTGGAGGACTTCCAATGATTTCCAGCATCAGGAGATCTTTGTTAATCGGAAGACTCCAGCTTTGTGATGTATAGCATTGATGATTATTTTTATAGACAAAGTTTGTGGGGTGAATTATAACTTTACTTTCAGGAAAAAAAGCTTAGGCTAGTTTTAAACGGAAGTATTTTTGTCAGTATTTAGCATCACTATTTGGAGCCCAAATCATTAGTTAAATTTCATCATGAATATGTCCAAATCTTTCTATTATTCTTTTTCTCTTTAGTATCTATTGATGGTTTTGCTTCCAAATAGTCCAAAATATGCACCAAAATATTGTGTGATTGTGTGAAGCTAGCCTTCGTGAGGAGTACCATAGAAAAAAAAACAATAAGTGATGCTGTGCATGCTGGGATTGCTCACTGCCAAATTCAATGTTCTTGCACATGGCAGTGGTTTCCACTACTCCATGTGTAAACCGAAAGCTAGAATTCAGATAAAGTTTGCAGATTGAGCAGTCTTTTTTACTGTCAGCGACACATACGTGGACCTCACACACACTGATGATATAGGGGCTGCAAACAATGGACTGTGTTATATTGTACACAGAATTTAATACTGTATGTTAAACGGTGGAGGGTCAGGTCGAGCATGTGCCTTGATACTCCATTCAGTTCTATGGGATCAGCCGGAGAAAGCTGAGAGCTGTGTTTGGTCTTTGGCTGCTGTCAAACAATTTAATGTAGAGTGAATACTAAGCCTGCCACTCAACCCATTAATGAGAATGAGAAGATCCCCATTCTCTGAAATTTTGGTGGTCCCCAAGGTCTGTTGGGGTCCCAGCAGTTGGGAAGTTAGGAAATTAGGGGATAATTATTTTAAATCTAGTAGTATTAAACTCAGAGCGACACAACTCACACATAAAAAGCAAAAACAGGCAAAAGAACCTGACAAAGTCCATATAAACTAGAAATACAAAAAAGTATTTAAACACTTTAAATAAAGAAAATGTTAAATAATACCTTGTGCTACATTTCAGCTTTTATTGCCTATGCCTTTCTATGTCAGGGGCGTAAATACAAGGGTAGCAGACATAGCAGCTATGGGGTCCACAGTGTCAGGAGTCCCCGGCATCTAGGGTATTGGGGGTGAATATGCTGTATGTCTGTGTGTGGTGTTTATATACTGTATTTGCATGTGTTTTTATACGCTGTAGGTCTGTATATGGTATTGTATGTATGTGTGCGTGTGTGTGTGTAGATGTGATGTATATATGTCGTATGTATAGTTTCATAGTTTCATAGTTTATACGGTTGAAAAAAGACACTTGTCCATCAAGTTCAACCAAGGAAGGGTAGGGGTTGGATGAGGAAGGGATTTAGGGGAAACAATCCTATATAGCATAACAATCAATGTTATTTAGGTGTAAAAAGGCATCTAGACCCTTCTTGAAGCTCTCTGCTGTCCCTGCTGTGACCAGCGCCTGAGGCAGGCTATTCCACAGATTGACAGTTCTCATAGTAAAAAAGCCCTGTCGCCTCCGGTGATTAAACCTTGTTTTCTCCAAACGGAGACAGTCCCCTCGTAGTCGTCTCTTTTCCAGACTAAATAAATCTAGTTCTTTTAATCTTTCCTCATAACTAAGACCCTCCATACCCCTTATCAGTTTTGTGGCTCTACGTTGAACCCTCTCCAGCTCCAGGGCATCCTTTTTATGGACCGGTGCCCAGAACTGGACAGCATATTCCAGGTGTGGCCGAACCAGTGCCTTGTATAGTGGTAATATTACATCCCTATCACGAGAGTCCATTCCACTTTTGATACATGACATGATCCTACTAGCTTTAGAGGCAGCTGATTGACATTGCATGCTGTTATTCAATTTATGATCTACTAGTACCCCCAGGTCCTTCTCAACAAGGGACTCTCCCAGATTTACTCCCCCAAGGACATATTTTGCCTTTGGATTATTGGCCCCCAGGTGCATAACATTACATTTATCCACATTAAACCTCATTTGCCAAGTGGATGACCAAACATTCAGTTTGTCCAAGTCACCCTGCAGCCTATGAACATCCTCCATAGACTGTATTACACTACACAGTTTGGTGTCATCTGCAAAAATAGACACAGTGCTATTAATTCCTACCTCTATATCATTAATAAAGATATTAAATAGTATTGGGCCAAGGACAGAACCCTGAGGTACACCACTCATAACTGGTGACCATTCCGAGTAGGAATCATTGACCACAACTCTCTGGATACGATCTTTCAGCCAGTTTTCAATCCAATTGCAAATGATTTCTGCCAAACCAATAGCCCTAATTTTACCCATCAGGCGTCTATGAGGGACAGTGTCAAATGCCTTTGCAAAGTCCAAGAACACAATATCCACAGCTGCTCCTCCATCCAGGCACCTGCTCACCTCCCCATAGAAGCAAATCAGGTTAGTTTGACAACTTCTATTCTTAGTAAACCCATGCTGGCTATCACTTATTATTCTATTTGATGTCACATATCAGCTTGGCTGATACATCCATCACATCAGGTCGTGTGTATAGCAGTCATGACAAATCCATTATAGCAGGTAATGTAATGTATATGACTACAATCTCTTTATTTGTAAAAGTGCACAGGTGTATATGTGTGTGTGTAGTAATCTGTGTATAGGTTACTGTAACTCATATTAGCATGTATGTGAGTATGTTAAACTGAAGTTGAATGTATCTGTTATTTTAGGGTCACATCTGTGCAGGGAACACAATTAGGAGACTTAATTTAGTAAACAATTGTATGCTCAGGATAGGCTCTAAGTATCCATTGGTCTGTACTTTCCTCTCTTCTTTTCTCTGCCTTGCTCAGACTAGATGTCTGTAGAAGTAGCAAAGCTGGACAAAGGCTTCACTCTCTTAGCTTGGCCGGTTGCTTTTAAGGGAATTTCAACATTATGGGAAGTAAGGGAAGCTTCTCTGACCTTTAGGTCACCTTCTCTTACCTGATATCAAAACAAGGAAATGCCTAGCCACTTTAGGAGAAGCTGGAAAGCTTATAGATAGGGCTTATAGATATATCTGGCTGGAACTCAGGCTATGAAGAGGCCAGCAGCATGATATAGGCATCACTGGAACTGTTTTTAGAGGTTCTCTTCAGCTGTGCTAAAACTATTTTTGACCAGGTAACTTTGAACTTAAGCTTTAATGTACTCTCTTCAGCAGTCCCTGCCGCAGAAAAAGCCAACCAAAAATATATTGTTTCTGCTATGACATTCAGATGATTTTCTTGCTGTGGGGGCCAACTATACTACTGTGGACAACTAATTTAAAGGAATATAAGTACTATGCTATTTTATATGTTTTAGCCACATTAATTGTATTTTAGGTAATTATTTTGGACCAAAATTGGTATTCAACAGCTCAAACACATACAGTATATGCATAAATACAGTAGATATATTTTTTTAAGTAGTAATATATAAATCTATATGTTTATAATTTTACTGTGTACTTAGTGGATATAAAATTTGTGATATTTACCATGTTTATTAGTGCTAGTCTTCTTTATAAAGAAACTTAGGACCAGCTCTACTCAAAGTAAATGTGAAATCCTAGGACATGCCACATAAAGTCACATGCAATAACAAACACAGTCTTCTTTATACTCACTATGCTATATCGGTCTAGTACTATCCTATCTTAATTTAGAGACGTATAATAAATCTGTCTCCATGTGCTCATGCTGTAGTTTGTGTTCAGTATGCCTGACCAGAATGGATAAACCTCGGTTTTGACATTCCAGCTTTACTTGTATTAGCAATAAATTTAAAAGTCCAAATAACAAAAGACATTTCTGGCAAAGTAAGTATCATGGGTAAACAGATTTTGTTTGTAATGACGATAACACAAATACAATATTACAATAGGCCTGTCTATAGAAGTCAAGAGCGATCATTCCATAACCTTCACTGCATGAGCACAGTAAGTCTCTAAAGGCTTCAGGCGACTTTTACCCTGGTCTATGTTTTTTGTCAGATCAATGACAAGTCACGTTAACAGCAGTATTTAATTCTATCAATATGTGACCAATTGTGTTAGATTGTTTGTTCATTGATTTTGCTTAGCGCCAGAGTTTGAGCTTTTAAAATGTAACTGCTTTCCCCTGAGCCACACGACACAATGACAAATAGGGAGTGTCTGTATAACTGGTGCACTCAGACACTGACTACTGACACCGCACACCCCTTTTGCTAGTTGCTGATCTTCTCTGTCAAACATTACATTACATTTGTTTGTTTTATTTATCCACCAGAGCCATTTATTTCCATTATTAGAGGCGTTTTCCTGGACTTTAGTGTTGATCACATTCCCTTAGGTTATATCATCATCAGCAGATTGGAAGGTCCAACATCCAATGGCTGATTTTATGAGTTATCTTTCTGGATACTGCATCCTAAGAATTGGCATCAAATTCCTAAACAAAAAAGTCTTTTTATTTAGTAACGTTTTAAATTCTGTTTTCAAAAATTGTTTCTGTACTGGAGAAGATAAGAAGACAAACTATTATGACTATGGAGATTGGGCATGACTTACATTGGACACCGGAGACCAAACAAATGCACCATAATATGGCACATTTTCTAGTGCAAATCATGCCAACCATTTGAGGATAGTCTTAAAGGAAATCAACCACTTCCAAAACATAAAAAACCTATAAATTCTCACATTCTCTCCTCTTCGTCTTGATCCTGGCACTTCGTCCCACCCCTTGACAAAGTCCTGTTAGGACGAAACACGTGTCGGGGAGGTGCTGGGCAGCTCTTCCTTTATGCGCTGTTGACACTTTAAAATTGTAGGTATAACTGTTTTACTTCTACATTTGCGCTCCTATTATTCATTGCTGACTTATCCAGCATTGAATGGTCTCTAGGGCCTTGCACTATGCACTTTATGATGTGATGCAATATCTTGCCTATTGTCCATTTACTATTTGTGCTGCCCAGCACCTACTTTGGCTGTTTGCCCTGTAACCACCTGGTATTATGTGATTGTCTTATTTTTAACGTATATCAATAAATTTCATGTTTTAGTAACGCACGCTCATTTTGTTTCTTTTTTTGGTTATTTGATCCTGGCACTGTCTAGCTAGTCTTTACATGCTGAAATCACCTAGAAAAGAAAGTTAAAATAATCAGCACGGAGCATGGGGAAAAGATGTTCAGCGCTCCGTGCTGCTAATTATGCACGCCCTTGCACCTCCCTCTCCCATGCTTCCAGCATGGAAGAGCAAAGTTACATCATGGGAGAGGCATGAATTTACACCCCTCGCATGACATCACCTCCCTCTCCCAGCATGGCAGAGTGAGGTGCGGGGCATGCACAATTATTAGCCCGGGGCGCCAGACATATTGCCCCTGTGCAGGGCTGATAATTTAACTTTCTTTTTTAGGGGATCCCAGCATGTCAAGACTAGCCGGACAGTGCCGGAATCAAGATGAGGAGGAGCAGAGGTGACTATTTGTAGGTTTTTTATGTTTTGGAAGTGGTTGATTTCCTTTAAATGATACCAGATGTATCATTTGGTTGTGAACAGACAGGAATTGTATTATTTTTCCTCTTATGTCATCTATATGCCCAGGGGAGCATATCTAGAGACAGAACGGGTCAATACGGGCTACATGCGGCAACCTGTGAGCTTTCATAAGTGAAAGTTCAGTGTTAGTCTATGGCAGGACATGGCCTAGCATTATACACCGACGCAGCCACCTTTGCAAATATGACAGGCAGACAGGAGCCCCCATATGTATCCAACAGCACCAGAGACTCCTTACAGGCCCCCTGAAATTATTCACTTGGGATGGTCCACTGACCCCTATTGCCATTTAAGGTCCATCAAACACCTGACTTTTCACAGCTTGATGGAGGGTACCACCCTTAACTCATTCTCCTCCGCTTCCAGATGTATTGTCCCTACTGGGACCTTGGAGTAGGAATACGGCCAATGGTCCCACTTTTACTTGAAGCATAAGACTCATCTGTCCGTACACAGAGATCTCTCCCATTTTGAGAAACTGCTTTGGTTCGGACCCTCCTACCTGCGGATCTCTACTATTTACACACTTATTCTAGACAATTGGGCCCAATCCAAACCCTCTTTTATAGATGGTTTTGATAGAGTGAGCAGTTTGAACCTAGGTAAAGAAGCAAGACCTTTATCCTATGCCACAAATTGTCCCTCTCCAGCAAGTCTCAGGAGACTCAATATTTCCAAGCACTCCTGACCCCTGTTGGTGTTGTGGGGGGGGGGGTGGTACCACATCCCATATCTGGTGGGCTTGCCCTATATCTAACCATTATAGCAGAAGTTTATTGTCCTCATCTCTCATATCACACATACAACTAGACAACTAGACAACTCCCCTGCCACTCTGTTAGTCTCTGCCCTGCCCCTTCCCATATCTAAGGCCAAACGCTCACTAATGGGCTTCACGCTCATAGTTGCCCACACTCTTATTCCGAGACTCTGGAACCACTCCCCCGCCAAATGCTTTCAATGACCTATTGGTTCCAAGAGCTCCTGCATCTCCAGCAGGTGGAGGAACTGATGTCATCCTCTGACAAGCACCCAGAGAAGTACCATGCCACCTAGGATCCTTGGATCACTTTTCTTTTTTTTGCAAAACAAATTTTAGTTATATAACAAACATGACAAAGATCAAAAGGCGTGTATGCAAATGATGGCATTTTAAACTAATTGTAACATGGATGCTTGTTTTTACAGATGTAGATCATCTTACAGCAATGGCAACAACAAACAGTCCCCAACATAAAATTGAAGAATAATAAGTCATGCAGAACAGAAATCCACAGATGTTAGATATCAAAATTATTAGTTACATGTTATTTTTCTAAAATTACTTTGTTGCCTGAGAGTAGGAGAATTAAGCTAAGGATCCTAATTTTATAATACTTTTCCTGAGCGTTGTCATTGAAGGCCAAAGATCTTTCCAAAATACAAATATTGTTCACCTTTCCTGTGAGCTCTGCAAAGGACAGTATTTCCACCGACTTCCAAAGTCTAGCAATCACATTGATAGCTGTGGTAGTAATGTGAAAGATAAGCATTCTTTCACTGGGGGAGAGCTCCGCCAAACCAATACCCAGTAGAACTAAAGCCGTCTGCAACGAGATACAACACCTTAATAGAGTATGTACAAGAGATTTAACTTGCCCCCAAAACCGTTTCAGTCCTCGACATTGCCAAAACACATGTAAAATAGATCCAGACTTGACTGAGCACCTCCAGCATAACTCTGAAGCAGTAGGATACATTTTAGACCACCAGCTTGGAGTGTAGTACCAGCAGTATGTATCATGTGAATACCTGTTATATACTTCCCCAGGTCTTTTTGACTTTCTTGATATGTCCCTACTAGCATTGTTGCTCAAGACTCAAGCTTTGAATGATAATTGTATTTCACCTAAACTAAAAAAAATTAATCTGAAAAAGCAAAAATATTAAATTGTAAAGGTAAATTGCAATTGCAGTGTTGCATCTTTAAATAACGACACAGAATATTCTGCAAATTATTATGACATTCGCCACCACCTTGCATATTGCACTAGAGGAGTTATAGGGCACAAACAGCACATCAAAAGTTTTTTGTGGTATTTAAATGAAATTGAATAAATGAAAATATGACCACTAAAGCTGCATGGTACAGGTGTTATCCACTTTCAACAACCTTTTACATGGTTGGCAGACCCTTTAATACAAGGCAGGATTTATTAATCAACATGTACCATGATTTTGGCACAATTTAATGACCACATTAATAGATTTTGGACAATCCTAACGCCATATGTGCCCATAAGCTCCACAATAAGGAAATGGGTTATTATGGGATTTTGTTTCAAAATTCGGACACAAAGTAACCAAACTAATAGTAGGTATAAACCTAGACAGGACAATCTAATGATGTATAAAGTTTATCATCGAGCATTCGCCACTGTGATAAATCTGGCATGTCCTTAAACTGTCTAGTTTAAGTTTACACTATAAAAATCCTTGTCAGATTTAGTAAATCTGCTCCAATATATCCGTTTTACCCAGTGTTCCAAAACTGATTAGGGATAGTTTTACAATGCACAAAGATCTGCTGTACGATGTAAGAACTCCAGACGCCTACTACTATCATTTCAGTACAATATCAATGTCTACCATCAAATATTTTGTATAGCTAAGTGTAAGCAAAATGTTAGATGTACATTTTTCATGGGTTAAAAATTCCAGGTCATGGTATTGATTGTGGAGATGCCATAAGCTTTTTAGTCCTTTCCAGTGCTCAGCTTATCAATTTACTTGCAAATGGCTCCCTTAAGTATTAACCCAGGTTAATTATTCGTCAAATATGATTATGCAGTGGTAATGTAAAAAATCGGAAGTGCGGGATGGAATTTTTCACTCCAGCAGTTTGGCTATTGCGGCAGCTGCTGTAGTTGCTGGAGTAATTATTAGGCCATTCCAGCTGGTGGATCTGTATTTTGGTTCAGAGAGAGGATCAGAAAAAAATCTGAAATGGAAAAAAAAATCAGAGAAGCGGGAATATAAACTGTGCCAATCGTCATAGGGAGAGATTTCACAGCTGCCACTGGTGATAAATGAAAGAGTGTGGGCCAGCGTCTAATCAATACATGTAAATGCTCCTCATCATTACGGCTTTTTTATACACACTTCTCAATTAGCCTTTCCTCCCACTGGTAAGGAGCATTGTCACGCTTCCTGGACTGTGAAAGTGGCTGCGCTCTCAGCTCACCTGCATGTGTATCACCCGTCACTACTGGGTGGCAGCAGGTGGCAGGGGAAGTGTGACTCCTCTTAGTGAAATCCGCAGCTCTACCGTTTCATTAAATACCTGGTTAGTTCCATATATTGCTGTACAGTTTGTTAATAATTATAAAAAGTTGTAAAATAATTTGTTTATCTCTTTTCAGGATTTATATGAAAAACTACAATAGTTCTCAAAAGATAACCATGTATATAGAATGGGGGTCATGACCTGTGGGCAAAATATACTGTATATTTATGCACATTTTTCTGCATCAAACCTGGAAACCGCCCCTTGGTGTGCCCATAATAATTAATGACTATGTGCCAGTATTCTGGTGTAGATTGTACATAAATACATGTGCAAACTACTTGTACATGTATTTATGAAGCGTGTGTGCCAGTATTGTGTTGCAGCTGCACTGTGTGCGCCGTGAAACAATAGTGTGCACCCAAAGGGGCGTTCCAGTGCACATTCGCATCGGCTGCCACATTTATGTTGGCATTTTGGACAGTTGTGCTGCAAGCCCGTCAAACTGGGTGCACCAGAAAAAAAACTGGTGCACTCAGTTTATACGGGATTGGCATGGTGCACCAGAATAAGTGTGCCATTCTTCACATTCACTATGCACATTAGTGAGGCAGTTTACCTTACTAATAGTAAATCTGGGCCAATGTAACTGAGTTTATTCGTTTACATAGGGGCACTGTATTAATATTAATACATTTATTTTAGCGCCTCAGTATGTATTAAAGGGGTATTCCCATTTCAGCAAATTAATGTTATTGTTTTTATAATGGAAAAAAGTTTTCCAATATACTTTCTGTATCAATTTGTCACTGTTTTCTAGATCTCTGCTTGCTGCCATTCTATCAAAAGCTTCATTGTTTACTTCCAGTGGACAGAAATCTGACCACGGTCACGCAGGTGCATTGCTTGTTAGTATCACAGAGAATAATCAGAGCTGTGTGTTATAATGAGCCGTGTACCTGTGTGACCATGACCAGATACAGCTTCCTATAGAAGGACAGCAAACACTCGAGAATCTAGAACACAGTGAAGCATTGATACAGAAAATATTTTTTTAAAATTGTATAACTTTTTATTATACAAACAATAACTTTTATTTAATTCATCAGGGCACTGTATATGTATAAAGAAATGATGTGGTATATTCAGCCATTCCAGTTCCCAACACTGTACTGAGGAGACCAAACCAGGTTGAAACAGCGCTGCCTACAGTTGGGGGTCTGTTCCTTCTGGAATAGATATAGTGTTCCCAGAAGCTTATATTTAGCAGGCCATCATGAATTTGTTGGACTGGCAGAATCAGAAGTAAGATGGACTCCTTTTTTTCCAGTTCTGGATCTGTAGGGAAAGTATTTCACACAATACTTGATGTTTAGTTTGTGCAAAAGATTGTTTATCCTTTTATTGTTGTATGATGCATGAAAGTATACAAACAAATATATATAACGCAAGGTCGGCTACCAGATGGGGATTCCTTGCAGCATATTTCTGTATGACGCCAGGACTCTCATCCTGTACAAATGTGTTCAGTCCATTTACATCTTGCTGTAGAAGCAGGATCTTAATTAACATGATGGGGAACAGGGGGGGGGGGGTGTTCACTACCTAGCACAAGAAGCCTAGGGTGCCCATATGGTGTAACTTTCATATATATGTGAAGACTAGTAATATAAACCATACATTCATTGGGGGCCCAACAGCTTCAAGTAACGCCACATTTATAGTGGATATTACGTAGATGTCCATCATCTAAATGAGGGTCTACAATGCTGATATTTTCTGGACATTAGTAAGAAATAGAAAATAATTTAAATGATCCCAAAAGCTAATTATATGAGCAGAAAACTGTGATTAAATGAACTTGAGAAGACCCATTCAAAATATAAAAAGATGTTTTCACATTTTCTTCATTTGTAATACTGATTTTAAAAAAACAAATACTGTAGTAAAAAGAAAATTCTAAATTCAAAAACAGCCTGAATTCTCTTCTCCCCAGAGTTTAATAATGCATCTTTACCTCCATATTTCTACTTCAGAGATCAGTTTTACTTCATCAGAGTGCGCCCTGGCCAGATGCTACGGCTAATATTAAGAGGAAGGTAATAAATGGCTTCTGATGCTGACTGAGGGCAGCCACAGCAGGCATGACATAATCAATAGCAGTTGAGTTACCTCAACTGGGAAGAAGAGAATTGCAGTAAGTGTATTTTGCTTGTAAAAAGACTTCCATCTAAAACATGAAAATAAAAGTGTGAGGTGGTCATACAGCACATGCATGTATACAGGGAGAAACTTTCTCTCTTACTGTCAATGTCTAGAAGACACGGAGAGAGTAAAAAACATAATGTGCCTTGGAGTACCTAAATATTCCAATTTCTGCCAATTATTTCCTTGCCCCTCTCCCTCATCAGTATGACAGATCATAATGCCCGCAACAACCTCTCTCCTGTAGTTCCCATATGTGTCCTTTGACCCAAGGCTTTTGCCATGTGAAGGCAAGTCCAGGTTTATCTCTGTGATTCTTTAAGACATAATTGCTTTCGCCTCCAGAAAAGCTAGATAGGACCCTGATTATCTTAAACATATTTTTATGTTTTTCACCAAGTTCCCTACTGTGTGTTGTCCACAGGCAAGATAATCCTGCGCTACCTTTCAAATAATAAAACTGTCATTATGTGTTTCTGTAGTCCATTTATTTTGACATTGTGGTTTTGATACATGAAGGCTCTGTTGTATGTTTTTATTATGTATTGTTAAGATGAAATCCAAAATGTTGAATGTTGAAAAGTACATTTTTGCTTATAGGGTAATGGTGAATTGCTTTTGTTATGTGCACAGCATTTTATTAGAAATTAATCAGTATAGTAAAAGTAATGACACAAAACTAGCAATAACCAGATGCAGTAGATTTCTAGTACATTTTATGTATAACTGCATTGTATTCTACATTAGAAAAGTGAGAGAATAGCGTGTAAAAATGACATATACATGAGCATACAATACAGAAAGTAAAATAACATTACACAAAAATTGCACTGAATGAGCAAATTAACTGTTACTAGATTTTAACACATTAAACTACTAGACACCTCAGGCACGGTAGGTGAAATGTCACCCTTTTAACTATCTAAAATCTCCTCCAAAGACATGAGAAAATGAGCAGAATAGTCATAGTTTTCCTAAGATGAGTCAAGTTTAGAGACTGCAGATGGAGTTTCATTTCAGAGGCCTCTATCTTCTGTCCCCTAGAACATACAAACATGTTTTTGTAATATACTTAAGATAAGAATCTCTTTATTGTGATTGCATCAGGCTTGTTCTTCTATAAGGTACAAAGTACAGACAATAAAAAAGGTGGGAATGGGATCATAGTATCATAGTATCATAGTATATAAGGCTGAAAGGAGACGCAAGTCCATCAAGTCCAACCTTCAAGAATTAAATAAATGTTTTATCCCCATAACCCGTGATATTTTTTCTCTCCAGAAAGTCATCCAGGCCTCTCTTGAACATGTACATAGAGTCGGCCATAACAACCTCCTGCGGCAGAGAGTTCCATAGTCTCACTGCTCTTACAGTAAAGAACCTTTGTCTATGGTGATGGTAAAATCGCCTCTCCTCTAGGCGTAGAGGATGCCCCCTTGTCCTGGTCACAGGCCTAGGTATAAAAAGATCTTTGGAGAGATCCTTGTACTGTCCGTTCAGGTATTTGTACATTGTAATGAGGTCTCCCCTCAGTCGTCTTTTTTCTAAACTGAATAATCCCAAATTTTGTAATCTGTCAGTGTATTCTAATCCCCCCATTCCCCTAATAATCCTGGTTGCTCTCCTCTGCACCCGTTCCAGCTCTATTATATCCTTTTTATACACTGGTGCCCAAAACTGTACACAATATTCCATGTGTGGTCTGACCAGGGATTTGTATAAGGGCAAAACTTTGTCTTTTTCATGAGAATCTATTCCTCTCTTGATACATCCCATTATTTTATTTGCTTTAGCAGCAGCCGCCTGGCTCTGGTCACTAAAATTAAGTTTACCATGCACCAATACGCCCAGGTCCTTTTCAGCTTCAGTTTTACTAAGTAATTGACCGTTTAGAACATAATTATACTTTTTGTTTCCATGGCCCAAGTGCATAACTTTACATTTATCTACATTAAACCTCATCAACCATTTCTCTGCCCATCCCTAAAGCTTCCACAAATCCCTCTGTAATGCTAAACTATCGACCTCAGTATTTATTACTTTACACAGCTTAGTATCATCTGCAAATATTGAAACTTGACTGTGTAAACCCACTACAAGGTCATTAATAAAAATATTAAAAAGAAGTGGCCCCAATACTGACCCCTGTGGCACTCCACTGGTAACATCAACCCAATCTGAGAATGTGCCATTAATGACCACCCTCTGTTTTCTATCACTAAGCCAATTACTTACCCAGATACACAGATTTTCTCCTATTCCCAGCAGTCTCATTTTATATACCAACCTTTTATGTGGCACGGTGTCAAATACCTTTGAGAAGTCCTGATATACAACATCCACAGCGTCCCCCAGATCCAGTCTTGAACTTACCTCCTCGTAGAAACCAATCAGATTAGTCTGACAGGACCGATCTCTCATAAACCCATGCTGACGCTGGGTTATAAGGTTGTGCACACTGAGATACTCCAGGATAGCATCTCTAATAAACCCCTCAAATATTTTCCCCACCACAGCAGTTAGACTTACGGGTCTGTAGTTTCCAGGATCGCTATTTGATCCTTTTTTGTATATTGGTACCACATTTGCTATGCGCCATTCCTGTGGAACATAACCAGTCCTCAGTGAATCTTCAAATATTAAAAATAACGGTCTGTCTATCACGGTACATAATTCATGCAGAACCCGGGGGTGTATGCCATCTGGCCCCGGTGATTTATCTATCTTAGTGGTTGCGAGGCGGCGCCGTACCTCTTCCTGGGTTAAACTGTTGACATTATAAAAAGAATTACCGTATTTTTCGGCCTATAAGGCGCACCGGAGTATAAGGCGCACCTCTAATAAATGCCTGCTAAGACATCTAGTTTCATATATAAGGCGCACTGGAGTATAAGGCGCAGGATCAAAAGCAGTACCCAAAAATGACCAGCAGGTGGCAGACCTGTGCACAGTTCAAGCCAGCTACACTTCCCGGGAAACTTGTCTTCAGCGTGTCAGAGAGCTCCGATCTCAGAGGTATGGCTGCTGGGGGTTAATACAGGGTGATGCAGCAGGGGTTAAGCTGCCTCCCTATGCCCTTCTCCTTCCCTCCTCAGGCAGGGTGTTATTCCTGTGGGGTTCCCTGTGGCTCCTTCTCTTTCCCCTGTTACAGGGCTGTCAGGTATGGGGGATTGTTTACTGATGATGATGATGATTGCCTTGTGGTCGGCAGCTCCAGTCTCTCCGTGCTAGGGGAGGGCAGGATGGGCACAATGTTAGTTGTGGTGCCAGGGCACTTCAGGAGCTAGGGACCCTGTGTACAGTGTTGGAAGGTGCAGGAAAGTTCTGGGGATGGAGCTATTAAACACTGGTAAATGTACAGTACATCTTGTCTGTAGTACATTTCTGTATAAGTTCATATATAAGGCGCACCGGCCTATAAGGCGCACCTTTGATTTCTGAGAAAATGAAAGGATTTTTGGTGCGCCTTATAGCCCGAAAAATACGGTAACATTATTCCTCATTGTGTCTTCCACCAGGGGATTTTCCTGGGTAAAGACAGTTGAGAAGGCGACATTCAGTAGATTGGCCCTTTCCTCATCTCCTTCCACCATGACCCCCATGTTATTTCTAAGGGGACCCACACTCTCTGTTTTTAGTTTCTTATCATTTATATACTTGAAAAATAATTTGGGATTATTTTTGCTCTCCCTGGCAATATTTCTCTCAGTCTCTATTTTTGCGGCCTTTATCTGCTTTTTACAGGATTTATTTTTCTCTCTATAATCCTGTAATGCCTCATCACTACCTTCACGTTTTAGCACCTTAAATGCTTTATCTTTCTCGCTTATTGCTTTCCTTACAAGACTAGTTAGCCACATAGGCTTTTTCTTGTTCCTTTTATGCTTTTTCCCATAAGGTATGTGTTTCTCACAGGACTTTTTCAGAATATATGAGAAAAAGTCCCATTTTTGGGGGGGGGGGCTTTTGTCCTTGAGAGCATTATCCCAGTCTATGCCTTTAAGGTCTTCCCTTAGTTGCTGAAAATTTGCCCTCCTGAAGTTTAGAGTGTTGGTTGCCCCTTCACTAACGCTCTTAGTAAAGCGTAATACAAAATCAATGATATTATGATCACTATTCCCCAGGTTCCCCCCAACCTGTAGTTTTGATATCCTATCAGGTCTGTTGGTAAGGATAAGGTCCAGCAGTGCCCCCCCTCTTGTTGGCTCCAGGACTAGTTGCGACAGGTAATTGTCTTTTGTTGTTGACAAGAACCTGCTACCTTTGAAGGACCTGCAGGTTTCTGCCCCCCAGTCAATATCTGGGTAATTGAAGTCCCCCATGATAAGTACTTCACCATGCTTTGAAGCCGCATCCATTCCATTTCCTCTGCTGCCTCCATTATATTTGGAGCCTTATAACAAACCCCTAGTAATATTTTATTATTCTTTTCCCCTCCTCTTATCTCCACCCATAGGGACTCCACATTTGCGTTACTGATGTCATCTCGCAGGACGGGCTTGAGGCAAGAATTCACATATAAACAAACCCCTCCCCCTTTTTTATTTATACGATCCTTTCTAAAAAGACTATAACCATCTATAGTAACAGCCCAGTCATAGCTACTGTCCAGCCATGTCTCGCTGATACCCACTATATCATATTTCCGTTCCAACATCAAGAGTTCCAGTTCCTCCATTTTGTTTGTGAGGCTTCTGGCATTTGTGTACATACACTTTATATGGTTTTCCCTGTCCCTATTCCTTTTGTCCTTATTCCCCAATCTCATTCCAGCCCCCCTTCCTCCCCCATGGACTATGACTCTTCCCAGCTCTCTATGTACACCGTTTATTTGCCCTGCACAAGTGTAATTGCCCTCCCCCCAGGTCTCTAGTTTAAACACTCCTCCAACCTTCTAGCCATTTTTTCCCCTAAAACAGCGGCCCCCTCCCCATTGAGGTGCAGCCCATCCCTACTGTAGAGCCTGTAGCCCACAGAAAAGTCATCCCAGTTCTCCATGAACCCAAACCCCTCCTTCCTACACCAACTTTTGAGCCACTTATTTACCTCCTTGATCTCCCGCTGCCTTTCTGGTGTGGCACGTGGTACAGGCAGTATTTCGGAGAAAATTACCTTTGAGGTCCTTGCCCTGAGCTTATGGCCTAAATCTCTGAAATCATTTTTAAGGACCTTCCACCTACCTGTTACTTTGTCATTAGTGCCAATGTGGACCATGACCGCTGGTTCCTCACCAGCCCCTCCCAGTAATCCATCAACCCGATCCGCAACATGCCGAACCCGAGCACCCGGCAAACAACACACTGTTCGGTATGTACGGTCTTTGTGACAGATTGCCCTGTGTGTTCCCCTAATAATGGAATCTCCCACTACCAGCACCTGTCTGACCTTGCCTGTGCTCCCATTACCCTTCTTACTGGAGCAGACATTCCCCTGGTTGCTAGCGGCCACGTCTTTCTGCAGCATTGCTACCCCAGAGCTGATATCCCCCTCATCCACCAGCCTGGCAAACTTATTGGGGTGCAACAGATCAGGACTAGATCTACAACTCTTCCCTCTACCCCGCCTTCTACATGTTACCCAACTAGCTGCCCCCTCCCTCTGCACCTCCGTACTTACCTCCCCACAACCATCTTCCCCAGAGAGTTTGTGCTCCAGGAGCAGCAAACTTCGTTCCATATTATCAATTGCCCGCAGCCTTGAAACTTGCTCATTTAGATCCAGAATCTGGGCTTCCAGATGAGCAATTTTCACACACCCCACACAGCAGTATTCCCCCTCGAACGGCTGTTCAAGGAAAGCATACATGGCACAGGATGTACACCGTGTAGCAATGCCACTTATGGAGTCCATTATTCTAATGGGGATTACAATATAAATATGCACAGAAAGAATTTACAGTCAAAGTAACACAAAACACAGAAGTTACCTACTAAAGCCCCTCAAACTTAAGTCCCTTAAACCTAAGTCACATTTATGACACTGCACACACTTGGGATCAATGCACACTCGCTGCCAAGCTCACACACTCGCTTTGCTAATGCTTTTTTTAAAGTTATCGGCCACAAAAATCTGCAGAGCTCACTGCACAAGATCTGGCTGATCACACTATGTCTTAACTTCTTGTATCTCTTATACCTTATATCACAGAAACACAAGAAGTCATCAATTTGACACCAAGAGTATGTTTTTAGGTTATATAGAAACAACTATAGGGGTTTCTGAGTGTCACCCCCCTTGCAACCTCTAAACAGAAATATTACATTTCAAATACGGCCTGCACAGGAGTCCTTGCATCATTTGTGTAGATTTTACATGAAGAGGGGACATTTAAAACTCAGAGTGGGCTAGTATCTTAATGGGGTAAAATCTAGTGATTCCTTTTAAGAATCTAAAAGAGGTGAGCCGCACATCAGCAAGGATGGTGGTGGGTTAACTGGAGGTTACACTAGTGACATAGTGGGTGGAATTGATACAAATCCCATACAGTGCCTGTGATAATAAAACAACTAAAACTGTGAAAGTAATCTATTATAATACATCACAAAAATGGCAGCCCATTAAAGGATATCTACCACCAGAATGAATGATTGTAAAGCAAGCACATACTGGTATATGCCTCCTCTGGTAGGATCCAATCTTCTTTGAGCTTCTTATACCCTTGTTTTTGAGAAAAAAGGCTTTAAATTATGCAAATGTCCCTGAGAGACACCAATGGAGCCCAAAGACCTTCAGACTCATTTGAATAATTTTAAAAACCTTTTTTTGTAAAAACCAGGGCATTAGAAGATAAAAGAAGAGTGAATCCTGTCAGAGGTAGCACACACCAGTATGTCGGTGTGCTTGGTTTACAATACTTAAACCTGCTGTTAGATATCCTTTACATTAAAAAAAAAAATCACAAAATTGCTTAAAAGTATCTGGTCATTAAGGCATTTTCATACTTGTTGATTAAGGGGTTAAATTCAAAACTAAGGGGGCAAGAAAGTTTGGTTCAAATTCTGCAGTCAATTAATATTGCAAGATGGGAAAACTGAATAAGGAAATGAAGATATTTTCCATTATGTTTATACACTTTCCCATAGTTTACATTCTGGTAGAATAATCTATGAAGGGCATACAGGTGCTCAGCTCCATAGACACAACTTATATAACTGACGTTCTCTATCAATCATTCATCTGCCTATGTGTTAAATGACAGCAAACACAAATCTTGAAATGCCAGAGTAAGTAACTCCTTTTTCATTTTTATCATTTTAGATTTTTTTTTTGCTTACAAAATTCATTATTTTAGGATTTTTTTTCAGAACAGAATCATACAAGGGCTTGTTTTTTGGTTAACAGATTGTTCTTCCCATTTAATAACAATGCATAGGGAGGTTGGAAAAAAACGTGGACGCTTTGACATTTGATCTTGTTTTTAAAGCTTTCAATGATATCTCGTAGAAACAAATTCAAATGGTTTTTTGCTATGGTTAAAGGTAATGGGCTCTTGGGGCCATCTGTGCTGAAGCTACCTGCCTCCCACTGTGTGAGATTATAGCAGGCAGAGGAAGGGTGAAGTGCTGAGGAAGCAGGGGTGAGTGAGAGACCTGCTCCTGCACAATATAACAGTCTCTGAAGTTAGAGTATGGAGGGACTCTGGTAATGCCCCAGAGCCCTACTGTCTCTTTAGCATAATTATAAAAGTTGATTTTAGAAGCAATGAGGCCATGGATAATAAATATGAGAATACCATAGTCACAGTACCTAGATGAGTAAGTGCTCCTGGTTTATAATGCTTGATTCTAATGGTCATTTCCTTTAAAGTATTAATATATTGTTAGTGCCACACAGAAAATGAACACTGACTACTGGGCTCTCCTATGGATTACAGGAGGCCCTATCTACAGAACTCTACATATTACCGGAAGGCAAAAATAGGTTGTCCAAATAGAAATACACATTTAAGAATTTATCTTCTAATGACAATATAAAAAAATATAAGAGAAATGGCCACCAACCATTAACCGCTTAACCATGTGTAAAAAAAATAAACATTTTCTAATTTTTTTTTTCAGTATTCATTTGTGGGTTTGTAGAATCAGAAATGTGATTCATGCAGGCAATAAAGCAGACACAGTCTTCCAACCTCTTCCATAATGTGTACAATGTAACCAACATGACCAGACGCAAGTGATAAAAATGTTATTGATGACTTAGGGCTCGGAGACTTGTCGGGTGTCTGTCACTGTCACCCTATGTTTATAGAACTATATGTATGTGTCACTGCATTCCATTGTGTATAAGGACATGTGTGACTCCTTATAGTAGTTATGACCTCTTCCCTTTATTGAACCATCAGTAATTACTAAAAGTCAAAATGTATCCAACACATAGAAATAAAAAAAATCATGTCCATGTTGTTAATATATGTTCATGGTCCTTACCTCTGCTCTCTCCATTCACATTAGTTAATAGAATGGACTAGTAAAATACAAGCTGTCGCATCACATCAAATCACTACAATCAGTAGAAAAAAGGAAATTTAAAGATCCCAATGGCACTGGATTCCTTTTCAGTCATTAGCTTTGAGGTAGTGGCAGAGAACCATTCAAAGGACCAGGCCTGTGTGTGGATATTTAGTCCTCGGGGATATTTACCACTAATGCTGTTTTCTGCCCCACTTCTTTACAATGACTAGTATACACAGATGAAACGTGGACAAGTAAAGCAAGCCGATTAAAGCCATAGTGCTTTGTTGCAATATAACCCCTGACATTACAATCTATTCCAATTATTTTAATGTCAAGGCTTGCTGCATGCACAAATGTGATTGTGTGTGACTAGCAATACCAAACAATTGGGCAGCAGTGAAAAATTAAAGTAGGAATTACTAAAGTAAAATGTCTGGTAAATTCAGCTTTTGTAAAAGGAAATGGTGACCAACCGCCAAATATTCTTAACCACTTGGAGTTAGGAAAAGCTTTGGCATGTTCTAATAGGGAGTCTGTATGTTTAAGTCAGGAAAGCCAGGAAACCTATATAAAAAGATCCCCCTGTACACACAACTAACAAGAAATGAATCCCTATATCTAAGTGACTATTCCTTGGGGGGTCCTTCTGACTCCCCAATGAATAATTACAATGGGATGATATGAAAGCAGTATTAGGGTGATGTCACACATGGCATTTTTAGGCCGTTCTTAGTGCGTTTTCAGATTGTAAAAAACCCATGTGTTAAAAAACACAACCGTTTGTAAAAAATGCATACATTTTTGTCTGTTTTTAATTGCGCAAATTTGGAAAACCGGACAAAAACGCATGCGTTTTCAAAAAATGCATGTGTTTTTTACAATCTGAAAACGAAACGCACTAACTAAAAATGGCTCAAAAACGGCCTAAAAATGCCATGTGTGACATCACCCTTATAATTTTATATTCTTCCTACTATAACATTTTTATCTTAAAATTGTCCAATTGGATTGATTGGATTCAGAATGAGAAAACAAAGACTTTTCCTTTCTTGAACAAGTGAAAGGCCTTATTTTCCTCTTCAAGAAATGTGCAGTAAGGTGATTTTTATTATTCAGCCAGTAAGTCATAGAATATTTCTTTCAGTCTTTGGATCTCAGAAAGAAGTGAATCAGGCAGAAGGACAGAAGGTCACAAATTAATACTGGTCATTGCTCAAAGTGTGTTGGTTATAAATAATAAAAAAGGAGAAGGTGAAGGACACTAAAATATAACTGAGGTCCTGAAAGGAAATAATCAAAGGGAAATGAAATCTAATTTCAGGATTAAAAAACCTGGCAACTTTGAAGCTTAGTTAAAGTTCAGAATTTGGTCAGAGGGAAGAAATTGTCAGGGCCTTCATGTGATTTGTGTCAAAAAGAGAACAACTCATGATATCTTTTGATCTGCTGCAGCATTTTATTTTGGATTTGTAAATATATATATATATATATATATATATATATATATATATATATATATGTGTGTGTGTGTGTGTGTGTGTGTGTGTGTGTGTGTGTGTTTTATGGGAAAGTGGCTTTTATGACACTGCAACATTTACTGTTAAATTGCTACAGCCCCCAGTGGTGCACTTCAACAAATCTCTTCCATTAGACATGTCTCTGCATGTACACTCACCGGCCACTTTATTAGGTACACCTGTCCAACTGATCGTTAACACTTAATTTCTAATCAGCCAATCACATGGCGGCAACTCAGTGCATTTAGGCATGTAGACATGGTCAAGACAATCTCCTGCAGTTCAAACCGAGCATCAGTATGGGGAAGAAAGGTGATTTGAGTGCCTTTTAACGTGGCATGGTTGTTGGTGCCAGAAGGGCTGGTCTGAGTATTTCAGAAACTGCTGATCTACTGGGATTTTCAAGCACAACCATCTCTAGGGTTTACAGAGAATGGTCCGAAAAAGAAAAAACATCCAGTGAGCGGCAGTTCTGTGGGCGGAAATGCCTTGTTGATGCCAGAGGTCAGAGGAGAATGGGCAGACTGGTTCGAGCTGATAGAAAGGCAACAGTGACTCAAATCGCCACCCGTTACAACCAAGGTAGGCAGAAGACCATCTCTGAACACACAGTATGTCGAACTTTGAGGCAGATGGGCTACAGCAGCAGAAGACCACACCGGGTGCCACTCCTTTCAACTAAGAACAGGAAACTGAGGCTACAATTTGCACAAGCTCATCGAAATTGGACAGTAGAAGATTGGAAAAACGTTGCCTGGTCTGATGAGTCTCGATTTCTTCTGCGACATTTGGATGGTAGGGTCAGAATTTGGCGTCAACAACATGAAAGCATGGATCCATCCTGCCTTGTATCAACGGTTCAGGCTGGTGGTGGTGGTGTCATGGTGTGGGGAATATTTTCTTGGCACTCTTTGGGCCCCTTGGTACCAATTGAGCATCGTTGCAATGCCACAGCCTACCTGAGTATTGTTGCTGACCATGCCCATCCCTTTATGACCACAATGTACCCAACATCTGATGGCTACTTTCAGCAGGATAATGTGCCATGTCATAAAGCTGGAATCATCTCAGACTGGTTTCTTGAACATGACAATGAGGTCACTGTACTCAAATGGCCTCCACAGTCACCAGATCTCAATCCAATAGAGCATCTTTGGGATGTGGTGGAACGGGAGATTCGCATCATGGACGTGCAGCCGACAAATCTGCGGCAACTGTGTGATGCCATCATGTCAATATGGACCAAAATCTCTGAGGAATGCTTCCAGCACCTTGTTGAATCTATGCCACGAAGAATTGAGGCAGTTCTGAAGACAAAAGGGGGTCCAACCCATTACTAGCATGGTGTACCTAATAAAGTGGCCGGTGAGTGTATGTGTACCTGTGTCTTTGCTTCCTTTAAAAGTGTGAGCCTTTCCCTGTTCTCATTATGCTGCATATATAAACAGCTTCCACTCTCTTACTGCTCCAGCTCACCCTCATGGCATCTCTCTCTGTGACTCTCTCTGGCAAAGTCCATCCACACCGACAGAGACAGTAAAAGGGGAGAGGGAGGGAGCAAGATGAGTCATACTCTACTGCTGTAGCTCCTCCTATTCACCAGAGCTCAGAGATGTAAAGAAACAAGAACAGAGGGTCTGCACACAGTACAACAGTAAGGAGCAGGACTGCTGAAAACTTAATGAACATTCAGGGATTACCCAAAAGCCATTAAAGGTACATTGCCCTTTAATGGCTGCATCAGTTTATGGAAGTTCTTTAATATAACTATTAGTCATTGTTTATTTTACTTAATTATAATTGGTTACGCTACATTCACATCTTGTTTTATAGATATATTTAGTGTGCATGCCAGGTAAACTCTTGGACTATAGACTCCATAGACTATACTGGCAAATGGATGCATCCATTTGCCTCCATCTGCATAGTATATGTCACAGCCAACATTAAAGCTGCATTTCCCATCCTGCTTCCTACTGCAGTGGAAGCATCCATCTATAGCCTCTGCTGAACTTACACTCTGAGAGGTCCCCACTGATGTTACTGTCCATATAAGGAGATTTGGACCACTGGGGAAACACCCTGAACATTGGCAGCAGCCAATCACTGGCTCACTCCTCCTCCTGCTTTTAGGGAAGGGGGGGGGGTGGAACAGCAGAACATTTTCCACTGTAGAAGTATATAGTTGGATATGTCCTTGTCCTCCATTGTAAAGATATTTTAGGAATCCACCCAAGGTATCCTTATAATAGAGGTTACAACATGATGTGAATGTAGCTTAAAATATTATTATATTATATAGTATATTTGTTGCCAAAGCAAGCATACCTTAAAAACATTTGACTTGCATATCTATATGTGTCCATGATTACAGGCTATAAGCAAACCTTAGTCTTATCCAACCAATATATCTCTTTCATTTCCATTTGTATTTCCTACTTTTTAAGACTAATACACACAAAATAGTAGAATATATGCTATTTATAGATGGGAGTTTCTAAATATAGATAAGATTATTTGTGCCAGTTATCTATAATCTGTTATAGTGCCCGTAAATTTGAAAGACAAAATAACCTGTGTTTAGTAAAGGTCTTTAAGACAAATGTGAGCAATTTAAATGTATAATACAATTGAGGCAATACAGTCATCGGTTATATGTTTAGGTCCCGACACTATTGATACACTAGTTGTTATGGGGATAGTTGAAGGAACTTGTGAGTGTGCATGAGTATTCCGGGGTTACAGATGGAAAACCGTAAGCATTATAGTGCTCATAATAAAGAAGGGTATACAATCATATAACACAATTAAAAATATATATGTCCCTAATATGAAGAAGAAGAAGAAGAAGAGAACATGGTAAGAACTGTTTTGCATGTGGTGTCCTTGCTAGGTTGTTTACAGATTTTAGGCACATATAAAGGGGTATTCTCATCTGGACATTTACATTTAATTTAATTCATCTGCCACATATATACATTTCTTTAATTGGGTGTTAAAAAAGTGTTTTTGTGAAAATAATTTCCCATAATTGTCCCTTAGAAAAGGAGGATAGCAGTCCCTGGATACAACCACCACTCTTGAAGAGACTGCACACAAAAACAAACAGTTGTCGCATATAAAATGGCAGGGACTTTGAACATTGAAACCAGGAGGTTAGATAAGGCATCGATAGCGCATGACTGGGGGAAGAGTGTTGTGATGGTCGTATCCAAGACAACATGGTTATATTTATGGAAAATTATCTTCAAACAGGTACATTCTTTTTAATAACATGCAATTGAATAAATGTATATAATTGGAAGATGTATTCAATTAAATGTGAATACCCAGATTAGAATACCCCTTAAGCCACTCGGCTCCATGGAGCTGCCTATTCATTTCCTAATTAGCTTGTCAAATACCTATTATATTAATAGGCAGTGCTCGATTCAATCCCTTGGCTTGAGATCATAGTGATCACAACATCCAAATTTACTTACCTCTTAAGGCATTCTGTATAGGTAATGGCCCCCAGGTCTGTCCTAATCATTGAAAGGGGCCTGTTAGTAATACTGATGATTTATTAAACACTGCAAATTAAGAGTAGTGTTATGTATTATACAAATGATCAAGCAAATATCTGCATGTGGGACTGCTTAGCACTGTAAAATAAAAGTTAAAATAATGAAAAACTTTTGCAAACTCAACTTGCAAAAAACAAGCATATGAGTTTCATGACCAAATATTTATATAATATGTATTTTTTGCCATTACTATTTGTGCCATCAGATAAATGCACCATATTGTTTCCATGTCACATGAGTGTGCAATTTCTCACCAATCCTCCTCTCCATCACAACGAACGTATGCCCACCGGGCCGTATCCATTCGTGTGAATGTGGCCTTACTTTGTACTAATCTACTATGAGTAGATTTTATAATGCAGTGTTCCACAATATGATATATACAGGCGCTCCCCTACCTAAGAACACCTGACTTACATACGACCCCTGGTTACAAACGGACCTCTGGATGTTGGCAATTTACTGTACTTTAGCCTTAGGCTACAATAAATAGCTATAACAGTTATCACTGGTGTCTACAATGAAGCTTTAGTGTTAATCCTGGTTCTAATGAAAATCCAACATTTTCAAAACCAATTGTCACAGAGACCAAAAAAAATTTGTCTGGGGTTACAATGATAAAGTATACAGTACCGACTTACATACAAATTCAATTTAAGAACAAACCCACAGACCCTATCTTGTATGTAACCCATGGACTGCCTGTATAGGAAAATGTAGCTGCATAGAATACCACAGGATCTTATAGATACAAAAGTTTTGTAACCAGAAAGTTAATAATAGTGAAGCTGTAAGAAATCATTCACATGAACATGGAATTTTATAATATATACAAAATGTTCATACGTTTTACTGTACGTATATTTATAATGCATACTGTATTGGAACAAACCAGCTATTGTAGTTCCACTAATCTAATATAGTTACACTCACTATTACTGATACTAGGTAAACATAAAGAGATATGTTTAGAACCTGTAGTTTCTATAAGTAAATGGGATTCTAAATTATAGTGTTCTGGGTTGCAGAAACTTCAGTGGCCTTAACTCTGGTGTGTTGGTCATTTGTAATGATCGCTTCTAGTGAGTAGCACTCTTTTTCAATTGTATGGTGCGCTTGGAGAGGAAGCCTTTGAGGTTTTGAAAGCTGTGCAATTTCCTCAAAGTACAAGCTTAATGAACAGACAGTCTCTCAACTTATAAAGTGAACATATAGTATTGTGTAATGATACTGATTATCCCTGCACCTTTCAAGTCATCAAATGTCTATCCAAAGTTGCTGCTGAAATGAGTCCACCATAAAAAAAGCATAAATAGATGTGATTTTTCAAATTTCTCTGCAGCCCTATGACAATTTAAATACACTAGTCTCTAATGGCTTTTGAATCATTGTAGGAAACATCTGTTATCAGTAATCTGAAACTTTGCAATAAAGTTTTTCAAAATGTTATCAAATATCCATTACTTTGTCATTCCAAATATAAATCACATTTACTCATTGGTTATTAGCCAATAGGTGCAATTGAATTTCACCCTCCATAAATGTACCTTATTATAGTAAAAAGTCATGACTAGAGATGAGCGAGTATACTCGTCCGAGCTTGATGCTCGTTCGAGTATTAAGGTACTCGAAACGGCTCGTTGCTCGGACCAGTATTTCCCCTGCTCGAGATCGAGCATTTAATTAAAAAAACACAGTGAAGAACAATGAAGAATAGAATAAAAACAGTGAACACTGTGAACACAGGATCATTTAAGTGAAAAACACAGTGAAAAACACAGTAAAGAACACAGTGAAGAATAGATTACAGATGTTCGGCACATCTGCTTACTTGTCGGAAGATACGCGCGGAACGGTGCGAACAAAATAGTATGTGAAGAACAATATATATGTGTGAAGAACACATTGAAGAACACGGTGAGCAGGACAGAGACACCGGGGAGCAGCACAGAGACACCGGGGAGCGGCACGGAGACATCGGGCAGTGGCACGGAGACATCGGGCAGCGGCACGGAGCGGCATGGAGACATAGGGGCACGGAGACATAGGGGCACGGAGCGGCATGGAGACATAGGGGCACGGAGACATAGGGGCATGGAGACATAGGGGCACGGAGACATAGGGGCACGGAGACATAGGGGCACGGAGACATAGGGGCACGGAGACATCGGGGCACGGAGACATCGGGGCACGGTGACATCGGGGCACGGTGACATCGGGGCACGGAGACATCGGGGCACGGAGACATCGGGGCACGGTGACATCGGGGCACGGAGACATCGGGGCACGGAGACATAGGGGCACGGAGACATCGGGGCACGGAGACATCGGGGCACGGAGACATCGGGGCACGGAGACATCGGGGCACGGTGACATCGGGGCACGGTGACATCGGGGCACGGAGACATCGGGGCACGGAGACATCGGGGCACGGAGACATCGGGGCACGGAGACATCGGGGCACGGAGACATAGGGGCACGGTGACATCGGGGCACGGAGACATCGGGGCACGGAGACATAGGGGCACGGAGACATAGGGGCATGGAGACATCGGGGCACGGAGACACCGGGGCACGGAGACATCGGGGCACGGTGACATCGGGGCACGGAGACATCGGGGCACGGAGACATCGGGGCACGGTGACATCGGGGCACGGAGACATAGGGGCACGGAGACATCGGGGCACGGAGACATCGGGGCACGGAGACATCGGGGCACGGAGACATAGGGGCACGGTGACATCGGGGCACGGTGACATCGGGGCACGGAGACATCGGGGCACGGAGACATCGGGGCACAGTGACATCGGGGCACGGAGACATAGGGGCACGGAGACATAGGGGCACGGAGACATCGGGGCACGGAGACATCGGGGCACGGTGACATCGGGGCACGGTGACATCGGGGCACGGAGACATCGGGCAGCGGCATGGAGACATCGGGGAGACTTCAGTGGAAGAAGAGCAGCGGATCCCGGGACAGCGTATCTCCCGACAAGTAAGCAGATGTGCCAAACATCTGCAATCTATTCTTCACTGTGTTTTTCACTTAAATGATCCTGTGTTCACTGTGTTCACTGTTTTTATTCTATTCTTCACTGTTCTTCACATCTGCTAACTTGTCGGGAGATAATATACGCGCGGAACAGTGAAGAATAGATTGCAGATGTTTGCATACATCTGCTAACTTATCAGAAGACATTCTTTTTCAATTAATTAACACATTTTATTCCCGAACCATGGTCCCTTTGAAAAATGCTCGAGTCTCCCATTGACTTCAATGGGGCTCGTTATTCGAGACAAGCACTCGAGCATCAGGAAAAGTTTGTCTCGAATAACGAGCACTCGAGCATTTTAGTGCTCGCTCATCTCTAGTCATGACCATGAGCAGTACTGACCTCTGCCCATGTGTGTTTACTCTATGAACTTTGCTTTTACATGGAGATAAGACAGGAAGAAGCATTGTACAAACTATCTCCAAGCAAATACAAGGATTTGATAGCTTGGGTTTTCCATCTTTTATATGAATGACCAAAGAGTGGGAGTGTCAGAGCTTCTCAATATCAATACAACAGAAAAAATCTTTATTTTTTTCTTGTTGCTGTGCTTATTTTTAGGAGTATGAATTCTATAGTAGTTTTGATCACATTGTGGTTGGAAAATACTACCATATATACTCGAGTATAAGCCGATCCAAGTATAAACCAAGGTTCCTAGTTTTAACCACAGGTAACTAGGAAAACTTGAAGACTGAGTATAAGCATAGGGTGGGAAATGCATTTGTCACAGCCTCCCCAAATAACATAATGCCCAAAACCCTTTTCTAACAAAATGCCCCAGCAGCCTCCCCAGTCATGAAATACCCCATGCAGCTACCCCCAGCAATTAAATACCACAAGCAACCTCCCAAAGTAAAAATACACCCCATGCACCCCCCCCCATAATTAAATGCAGCATAAACCCCCAAGTAATGGAATGCCCTGCAGCAGTACCTTTAGTAACAAAATGCCCTGCAGTCCCTCAGGAAAAAAAAACTTCGCCATTGCTGACGTCATAGTGTGTGCTGTGGGTAGAGCGCATGGACGCATCTCTAGCCGATCCTTTACGAGTGAAGAGGCTTACACACAAGTATATATATGGCATTGAGATTTAGGGCATTAATCCCCATTTAATTGGGGGGAGAATTGGTTGTTTTTACAGTGCTCACCTTGCCATATGAATTATATATATTCATATGAAATATATATATATATTTTTTTTTATTTTTTTTATTATTTTTTTTTAGATTAGTCTATTATGAGTTTGTTTTTATTATGTATATTTTAGTATTTTTATTATATTTTATAAACCGGATTGTTATCTGTTATTTGTTGTATGTCCATGGTATTTGTAATGTATTTAAATTGTGTTTTACAGCTTTTTGTGACAAGTCTCTTTTCCTCCGTTGGGGGATAATAAATTGTTAATTATTATTATTATTATTATTACATGATAGCTTTATTCTGCAGGTCAGTACAATTCTGGAGATACCAAATTAGTTTAGTTGATAAAAAACCTTTACAAAATATAAGTTTTCATGACACCATAAGACTCAAAATAAGTTTTATATTATTTTATAAATTTACTATAACCTGTGTCCAAAAAAACTGGAATAGTTTATAGTTGAAATCTACATTTGGACAAATGCTGCTACAGAATTCCCAAGAGAAAATTACTAACAATTCTGTCATGTTGTACCTCAATGATTAAGACCGGCACAATGTGCCCCGTTGTGCTACACATATAGGCCTGGATGCAAAGGACATAGCAATATATATTGGGGCTGGTGTATTCATTTACTTTGTGTACTTTTTCATGCTTTAAACACCAAAATACTGGTGTACAGGCAATTTGGGGCACATTGGGGAACATGTATCAAATATTTTGCTTGCTTTTTTCTTTAATTTTTGAGACTTTTCATGGCTTGAGCTGATTTGAGACTTATTTTGCACCTAAGACAGTTTCACTTCAAAGTTCACAACTGTCTAGTTATCGGCAGTATTCCCTGAGTTATCACCTGAATCCAGATGTGAAAGTTGAAAATTTTTTGAAAAAGTAAAAAATTTTGGCGCAAATCTAAAGCTGACCAGGTTTAAAAATTAGCTTAAGTAATTTTTAATGTTAAAAAGTTCTTTTTTTTTACATTTCTTAACTATGTATTTAACTTTTTCAAAGCTCCGCATGGGGACTTGAGCATTTGATAGTGTAATACATTGTACTATTTATAGAGTGCAGTGCATTAGTTTTTTTTTTTTACTATTACGGATGGGCAGCTTATTAGTCTCTGTATATGGCAGGGTCTATTAGGCAAATAATGAAATAATGAAGACAGATGTGGGGACTTTAATCAGGCCACAAGTGTTCTCCCTGAAATCTTTTAGAGGGGTGCCAACAGAGGGAAAATTACTGTCCTCTGCATTTTAACTCATTTTATCTTATCCCTGTTTGTTTTGGCTGGTTTTTGCCTGTCTGTTTTCCATCAGCTTCCTTGGTAATTTAACAATCTCACTTTTTCTTTTTGTTTAATGGGGTTTTTGTTACAGATCTCTTTTTGAGACACTTGTTACAAATGTTGCACAAATGTTTCCAGTTATTTTTCTCCATTTTTTAGGTTTTCCTTTTTTTAAGGTATGGTTTATTTGGAGTTTTTTGTGCCAAAAAATGTTGTAAATTTTAGAGAATTTGAAATGATAAATGTCATTTGCGACATTAAGTACATCTTGAATAGAAGATAAATGTGTCTTACTGACAAAAAACAAATGTCCAGCAGACATTTCAAAAGAAAAATAAAGATAAATGACCCCATTAAGTTGCCAAGATCTAGAGTAAACTGCTGGCTCAGCACTCCTACATGGCTCCATATATGCTGCTAACACGGTACTAGAAGTGGGTTGAGAGCTGGGTAGGAAAGAATTGAACCCATCATAGAGCACTGTCTATACATCTCCTAATAGAAAATGTGCCAGCTAACTAGAACGTCAATCATGATAAAGCAGGACTCTTACTCATAGATACATTGCACCATGACTTTCGTAATCTTCTTATATTTCTTTTCCATGGCCTACTTCCTTCTAAAATAAACTTTTTCAATTATGTTAATGAAGGGTTACTGTGACAGTTCCCACACTGCCCCTCTTCTCCTGCTCATAACTCCGACTCCCTATGCCTGATGTAATCTCACTGCAGAAAAGGAAGTTTCAGCACACAGTGGGAGGGGGGAAGTGCTCCTTGCACACTGTAACATCCTGTGAATCTGCAGCATGGAGGGGCTCTGGGAACCACCCCAGTAGCATAATTATAAAAAATGATTTTAGAAGGAAGGGGGTCATGGATAACAAATATAAGAAGGTGCTAGGATCAATAAGTAAGTGCCTGAATTATGATTTAGATGGTAGATTTCCTTTAAAAGTCTGTGTATATAAAACAGCGCCACATTTTATGGCAGCAGCACATGGATTAAAACCAGCATTTTATATGTCTAAGAGCTTTATTTCTTACAATATTTCAAAGGAAATCAATATATATTGCTGTAAAAATTGCTATGAGTTGATGTTGTGTAATGATACTTTTTTTGTTCCATGTCTCAAAAATTTTACAAATAGCTGACAAGCTGAGAGGGCCTGGGGCCCATTTTACACAGTATTTGTTCATGTTACCAGAGTAGTGCCTCACTGCACTAGAATTAAAGAAAACACAGTTTTTTTATGCTGTTTGAATGACACCAAATGTTTTTCACCATAGCATTTTTTAAACTGTGAAGATCCATGACTGAATAAGGAATACAAATAGTCATACATTAATAATCACCTATATGCTTATAACAAATGTACTATACTTTGTTGTTATCCTGCATGCCCAGCAGTATTTATTTTCATCCTTTAGTGTATAAGGAAACAAGAACGGATGACGGCAGGAGATAAAATATGTATTTGAAGAAAGACTCAAATGAGACTTGCAAGAAAAAGACATGTCGTTATACAACACATCAATCTACGAAAATGGCTCCTGCATTACATCCTTTACAAGGGTTTATATCACCTCTGGCATTGTTTCCTTTAAGGAAAATGAAATGCTAGCATGTGTGAAGCTAAAGAAAAAGGTTCTATTAGAATAATCTCTCCATAAGGAGGTTTTAAGTCTAACCTACTTACTGACCCATGAAGGGTAAATGCTAAATTTCTGCAGCCAAATATTCATGCTTCCCACTGAAAAAGACAGATGAGCTGCAGATTTTCTTTAAATGACTCCAAGATGGATAATCAGGTGGTGTAATCTGAAAGAAGATCATCATCTTCATCACACACCTGAAGTTTAAGTGGCATAGACCCCGACAGGGGATTGGGGTTTTGCCAACATATAAACTATATTGCTTTGTAGAATGGACTTGCTGTCAGTTCATAGAAACAATACCACATCTACATATAGATAAATAATCTTTCTTCCTGTCATTCTGCATATGTATTTAAATTGATATTCAGCCATAACATTAGAGTGGTTGTTCTTTTTTCACTATAGTAAAGAAATGCATATATACTCTACTGAGCAGTGGTGGGGAACCTATGGCACGTGTTCTACAGATGGCACTCAGAGCCCTCTCAGTGGGTATGCAGTCTCTTACACAAGCATGGAGATCACCATCCAAGACTCAAGGAATCCTTCTGCAGTCCTCAGCAGCCCAGAGCATGTGCATAACACTATTTGAAGAAACCCATTCTGAAATGCCTGGGACTGCCGGAAGAGTGAGGAGGTGCAGATAGGTTTAGATTATAGTTAGAGCTCCTGCTCTGGCCCTGTGATCCTTCCTGTATGAGGGCCCCTGGAGAGAAGCTACACTGATAATCTGAGTATCCATTTCTTCTCTCAACGGTAGTGGTGTCCTCGGAAATTTAGATGGGGATCTCTGTGCTGGGGTAAGAGACTGCATACCCACCGAGGGGGCTCTGAGTGCCTTATGTAGAACACGTGCCATAGGTTCCCCACCACTGCTCAGTAGAGTATATATGCATTTCTTCACTATAGTGAAATTTATATATAAAATCTAGTAAAGTTTCTTCCATACTCATTTCAATATCTGTTTTCACCATTAACATTTGCATTCGCATTGTCAAATATGTGAAATATATGTAATTTCTCTGACTTTCTGAATGTAATATGATAATGTCCCTAAACTTAGAATTGCCATTTACTTTATGTATGCTTTTCACAGAGACACAAAATCTCATTTATATCAAACCCATCATTTACAGATGATCTATGGAAAATACTAACAATTGTAAATGTGTGTCAAACCTCTGCTTTTCACAGAGAGAATGAAAATTTCAGTTTTGAATTGAACTGTAAAAATCTATGTAAAAGTCATTACAGCTGTTATTTATCAGCTTTTCCATAAGAAGAATATAAAATATGTTGAATAATTTTAAAATTAGGGATATAAAATTGTATTGATTGTAAATGCATGCATGCTTGCAGACTTCCATTTAATTCACTTCTAGTCCAGAGTCTGTGAGCTTTACTTTAATCTTTTTATTGCTTGATATTATTACTGTTTCAGCTTTATTATCATTTATTTGTAATTAAGGATGAATGCCTGTAAGCCAGGTGAATAAAACAAATTATAGCAGAAGAATTCTGTTATTTCCACATTTATGTGTGAAGTTATTAAGCCATATATTAGAATATTATGGTCCTTACATACTTTTTCATTAAAAAGTATTGGATTTTGTAATAAAGCTGTTTATTTGGTAAATGTTTTGTCATGTACAGTAGGATCCTACAACCTGTCCTGATACCTATATGATTCTTAAAGGGATGTCACAACCATATACATTAATTGTGTACCAATATGTCAGCTGTCTTAGGTTAGAATTCTTACTTTGGTACTTTAATTATGGTAATATTGTGGATCCCATGTGCCTGGTTTGGTAAGCCAAAATGTTCATGGCCACTGGCCAAGAGAGACATAAGGCAGTGACAGCTCTGGAAACACCTGAGAGCTATAATATGTCACAAGAAGAAACTCACTCTCATAGCAAGTTTGATTTACATACCTCTTAAATGGGTTTGGTTGGAACAGATGCAGAAAGGAAGCATAAGTATAATTTTGGCAAAAACAGGAAAAGTAGAATGGCACTCACCAAAGCGCTCCTTTCAATCCAGTTTATTGGTAATACTCACAAACAATCATGATGTGCAAAAAACATACGGCAAGGAGGGAGAGACGCAGGTACTCACACAAGGACAAGGTAACCGACCGCTGTTTCGCACCCGCTGCGCTTCATCTGACTTGTAGTCCTCTTTAGAGACAGGCACCATCATATGCACTGTCTTCTCTGTGTTTTTTATTTTATGGGATCTAGGGTCTGCCTTTACATGGAGGGGTTGTCCTGAGTTTTGTATTGGAAAACTTGTATTTTTGTCTACATTGGCTGTGTATGTAGGGAGGTATATCCTAGTTTGATGTTTAAAGGCTTTAAACAATATTTTTTAAAATTCACATAATCTTTATTAAATCTTTTCTTTCACCATTCAAAAAATGTTATATATATCTGGATGTAAAAACAATATAAACCACCTATACTTACCTCTTATGGTACTGCCGTTTACTTTCGGCAATGTCCTTCACTGCTGGGTCTCACTGGTTTGTTTGCAGTGACCGGCAGTGCCGGACAACACCGCGTTTGAATGGGGGAACTGAAGGAGATAAGTGGTAATAAAGTTTTTAAAATAATGCTATAGTATATAGCAGTGATGGCGAACCTTTTAGATACAGGGTGCCCAAACTACAACCAAAACCCACTTTTATGTTGCAAAGTGCCAACATGACAATATGAGCAGTAACCTATTGATCTCTGTATCACAAGTTTAAAACGTATTGGCGTCCTGAGTAAGCCATATAATAGCACAGAGAGTGGCTTGTCCTGGGCTGTCTTGGACTGGTAAATTCGGTGCTGGGTGCCCAAAGAAAAGGTTCAGAGTGCCACCTCTGGCAGCCGTGCCATAGGTTTGCCACCACTGGTATATAGTATTATTCTAAACTTTAGACAACCCGTCTAGATCTCAGAGGTTGAAAGGGGGGGGGGAGTCTTCCTCTATTGATAGCTCTAGCAAAGGAAGATTGAGCAAATGAAAATTATATTATCTGCACTTTTTCGTCAAATCTTTAGGAAATGTCTCAAAATGTCTACCACATTTGTACTGTACTGTACAACAAGTATTGACATATTGTCCAGCAAAATTCTTGCTGATATTCTGATAGTAAAACTTTCCTTTTTTTTCTACGAGAGACCTGTATTAACATTTTATATCCAGGAGCAAAATGTTCCAGGAAATAGTCTTCAATAAGACAAAAGTAAGTGGTCAATAAAACAATGCTAGCTAGGTAGCTATTGATTTTTGTGTGGCAACACATCTCCTGTCAAAGCAACAATATGGAAAAATGTGTAAATGTAATCATTGTAGTAATAATGTACACTTGGAGGTCCTTACAAAGGTTTTGTAGAATCTATGAATGCATTCCCGATCAACAGTATCAATCCAAACTTTAAAGATGATGCACCATTAAATTAACATTATGCATCCTTCACTCCCTGCACTGTAAGTCATATTTCTGTTCAGTGAAAGCTAGAAACCTACAGTTTCTTCCCAGGTACTGATAGTGAGTAATGAAATTCACAGAGAGTCCTTAAGAGGATGTAACACTAAATCCCCAAAGTGCTGCCTTTATTCCCCTACAATATCCCACAAAAAGGTGGCATATCATAATATTTTTTCCATTAGATTCATGATTGCACAAGAATGGCATGAAATCACTGTGATATAATAAGTGCCATTAAAAGAAATATTTTCAGATTTATTTATTACCATGTAGAGTGTCAGTAATAAAATAGAAACAAGTTTGTAAAATTAAAATTTTTCTAAGCAATAGTTTTGTGTATTTGACCAAATGCTGTATATGTTATAGGTAACATGTTTTTTGCATGATAACATAATGGGTGTAAGGAGGGGCTATCAATCTTTAGTTGGGATGTTACCAGCAGCACTTAGCAGAAGGGAGTAAGTGTCCCCTAGATGTGGCTGAAAATATGGCATCATCTCTTCCTTCCACTGAAAGGTAATATAGGTTGGACGACCACAGATCACACATTTCTATCCAGTAAACCATCATTTGGAAATCTATTAGAATCTATTAAAATTTTGCTACAATAACTTTCTCCATGGAAACTACCTTACAGTGGGGCTCATTTAACAGGGGTCCGCACGGCGCATTTTCATCGGGTTTCCCGACGATTACCGTTTTGAGCTGCATTTAACAGGGGATTTTGGCGCACGCAAACGTATTTTGGCACATCCACGCCGGATTGTAATCGGGGGGCGGGGCGCCGGACAACCCAATGGATTTAACATTTCGAATTGTGTTGCAAGACACGCACTTACAAGCCCCGAGACGGATGCAGGCACTCGGGCGCACGAGCTATGCGAATCGCGCCGAACTTCATCGGGGATCGCAACAGGACCAGTAAATTTGCCCCATTGTGTTAAATATCTTTCAACACTGTCCCCTTCCTAAAACGTGACCTCATTATTTTTAATATAAATAGATATAAAAACCAACTTAACCAACTCAACAATATGATCTATACATCATTTACAAATTGTATTCAGCTTAGTGCCAGAAATAATAAATCACTAATGTATGTTTATCTGCCTGTTTATGTTAGAATCTTTTTTACATGCATTACTTGAAAAGAACAGAAAACAGAGAATGGAAAGTCTGAGAAATACTTTCAGTGTGGCATGACAAAAGATGAAATGGTTAGGTTTAACAGTCCAATTCAGAAAATAAATTCTGCACACTTACCAAAATGATTACAAATGCGTTTATAAGCTATTTTCTAGAACATCAAAACTGAAATAACTACACAACAGTTCTAACATTAGTTTACCCTCTCTCACCGTCACATCTTGCTCTCCAGGTCTATAATGCATTTTTAACTCTCAGGTGTTTGCTCAAAGACTCTCAAATACAATCTAAATTCTACTGTCAAGCAACGCAATTATTTTTACTAATCCATCGAGGACGGTGCAAGCGGAAACATGTGAACCGAGCCCATACAATTATCTTATGGCTCATTCATGCAGATGCAAGTGGCATTATGTAAATATCTGCTGACACTTTTTTCTATACATGAGCGCTTTGTGTTAATTTTCTGGGGGCACCAATTTTTTTTTTTAACAGTCAATTCTGAAACTTCAAAGGCATAAGAATAATAAGTAATAAGATGATATATGTTGGATGACTCATCTGGTGCAATGTAAGACTGTGGAGTCATGCATTAGACCAACTATTAGTTGGTCTAATTTATTCTTGAACTTTGTGGTGCACAGCTAAATTCTTCTGGTGCACCAACTAAATTTTATGGAGCCTGGACTAGGCCACCCCCCTTTCCCCAGAGACCATGTCCTTTTTGAGATGAGTCTAAAAACTGTCTTAAAATGGTCTCAAATTCTGACACTCTAGATTTCAGGTGGAAATTACACTAGAATTCTGGCGGAGACAGGTTGATGCATCTTCCCCGTTATTATATGGTGTTGGTACACTATATTTTAGCATGTATGGTTCTATTTAACTAGGTGTTGAATTCTCTGTTTCACAAAAGTAGACTTTGGCTGCTAATGGTGTAGCATAATTGTAAGGAATTCCAATTTACGTAACTGAATCAGAAATATTTTGTGGGAAATAGATAAATTGATACTTGCGTAGTCATTGCGTAGTTATTGTAAGTCAGGCACAGTATGGTCAGGACCACTTTGATCAACCTCCTTCATATGTTGGAAGAGCAGAGTACCTATCTTTTCCTATAAAATTTATGTATTGAGATTAGATGTCCATCAGAATATAAACAACATTTAGTGAGTTGCTTTACGACAACCTCATGGCCATAGGCAGCAATGGTCTGGAGTTAACTAAGTGAACTTTATGGAGAATTTACTTTCAGTAGTGAATTCAAAAATGGTGTCTGTTATCTTCTACTACAATCTTATCAGTTGTGTTTGTGGTATAAATGAGACAATTGTTGTACAGAAAGCTATTAGAGAATTAAGTGTTGCAACTTTATTTTGCAACTAGAAGGGACATGCATAAATATTAAAACAGTTTAGTGAGACACATGGAAACGTATGTATATAAAGTATATAAGATGCCCTACACTGATATAGATTATATACAGTATTTAATCATATATTTGAGGAATTATACATTTTATAAATTTATTGGAAAGCTTAAAATATATTAAAACACAGATTTGGTGTATTCTATAGTAATTTATTTGGAGTCATTATATAGTTGATAATTAGTGTTGAGCACGTGAAGTGGGGTTCATACTGAACTTAACAGTTTCAGGTCCCTCCTTTATTAGAAGTTCGGGATGATAAATTTACCCCTCTGTGGAATAACCTGGTCCTCCCTGAACTCTTATCGGTGCCTTATGGGGCTAGCTGGACACCCACTAGCTTCAAAGACACCCACTTGCCCAATGCAAATCCTACTTGATTGAGAGTTTGTTTACATACTGGTTTCTCAAACCAAAGGTATACATACGAAAGGGTCATAGTTTAATTGAATGACTTGTTAAGTTTCACCTAATGGCTCAAGTGGAATAGTCAAACTGAGCCCAAAGACAGTAGATATTTAGCCTTTGCCAAACATAAGGGAACTATTTTTTAAAAGCAGGAGATGTTTAGTTTACACACTTGTGACTTATATTTGCTAACTATATGAACAAAAAGTAGGAAGAGCGTAGGGTGGCATTTTACCACCATAATTGACCCCATCCTCCATTAATTTTCAAGGTAGGAAAAATGTTAAAGCTTATAGTAAACTTATTGTAAGCCAATGAAGCTACGTTAGTGGCAATGGAAGCAAGTTGTACAGCTAGGATAACAGGACAGGATAAAAGCTAACTCTTGGCCTTTAACCTCTTAGATAACATTATCAGTAGATACTGCTTACTCTTAATGGATTGTGATAGGGCATTATGCAGTATGTTATCCCAGTGATCATGAGTTGAAAGGCATACTCCACCAATTTGTTTTGTGTGGCACCCCTCTCTTATTCATGGCATAGTATACCAGAGTAAGGCAAAACATTTAAACCAAGCTACTACCAATCACGAACAAGGGAGAGATTCTGTACGGTGCGTGGCATCACAAGGAGAGTTAACCATGCACTGCATGGTTAACTCTCTATACAATAAGTTATATTACAATACAAAATGAAAATATGCAAATATATCATACTATCCACAATGGAAAAGCACATAAAACATACATAGATTTATGGTCATAAAAGAGGGGATTTATATCAGAGGGATTTAAAATGCATTGTCCACCAGTTTTCTGGAGGACAAGGCATGAAAAAAGCCCCATTTAAATTTAAATAGTAACATTGACAAGCCAAAAAAACCAGATTAAGTGTACAGTACTCCTAAATCGGTGACATTTATTAAAAAAATCATAAAACCTCTCACACAAGACTGAAATAGAGGATTCACTTGCATTTGTCAAGGTCAATATCATAATGCCCTATATATTCATGTAAAAGCCAACTTTTTTAGCACATTTTTTTTGCTGAAAAAGCCCCTATCAGTTTACACTCAAATAAGCAGAATATAGCAATCACAGTCAGTCAGGGGGTTCAACCACAACAGGGCCCAGGGATAGTAGGGGCCTACAAGCTGGCAAGCTTTGGGTCATTGACAGGGGAAGAAAATCAAGACACGTATACAATTGTGTGTGTGCTCTGCTGTGCAGACTGTATGATGTAATCAGGCGGCACAACCGTAGCATCATACAGTGTGCATGGGCAGAGCAGCCGGATGTGTCTCTGCCTGCAGTGCTGCACTAGAAGCTATGGGAGAATAAGAAGCCGTGGAGATCGCCAGAGGTGAGTACTGAGTTGTTCTTTTATGACAAGGGTTTGCTGCATTTTATTAGTGATGGGAGGTTACTGCACGTTTTGTTAGTGATGGGAAGCTGCTGCTGGACATTTAATTAGTGAGGGGAGTCTGCTGCTGGACATTTTATTAGTGCGGGGAGGCATTTTCCCACCTAGGGTTATTCTCAAGTCAATATTAGTGATTTATCTTTTCTTTTTCTAGTTTTCCTGTCAGTCTAGTTTGTTTTGTGTCTTGTTTCTTAGTCTAATTTGTCTTAGGTGGATTTACCTTGTGTTAAATTGTACCTGTGCCTGTTAGTTGTTGCCTGTTTTGGAGGGAGTGACTTTTGTTTTAAAAACATTGCAAATTTTTTGTCCTGTTTCTTCCTGCCAAGTTTGCTGCCTAAGACCAGATGAGCTGTTGTGAAATTTTTGCAACTTTTTAAAAAGTCGCATAGAGTCAATACAAATAACCTCATTCTAAACAGCTAAATTTTTAAGATAAATAGAGCAAATCCATTAAAACAGTGCACCTCCAGTTGCGGTTGAAAAGTGGAAAAGTTGCGCAAAAAATGACTGTACATAAATCTGCAACCTTTTTGTACTAACATTTAAAAAAAAAGTAATGCTAAATCTCCCCCAATAAGTTTTCTGAATTTATTGTGGTAGATGTATTAAAAGGGGTCTATTCAATTAAAAAAAAATGTACACTTTATTATAATTCTTGATCCGTGAATACATCTTTTGACCAATTAATCTAACTTTTTTGTCATCTATCAGCTCAGTGGCTAAAACCTTTACTGCTCTCTACATCTTGGATTTCTGTTGAACGGTTATATTTTGCCACATCTTCAAACAAGGATCATGTTTTTTATCCTCATTCCAGCAACACTTTCTAAAATCTGAAATTTAAGACAGCAATTTAAAAAAAAAATAAAGATTAAAGGTTTGGCGCAGAAATAAGCTTCTTTTATGCAATCTTACCATCACACCTCAAATGGGCTAAAGGAAAATTTTAATTTTCCCCCTCTCGGCAAGAAAAGTGTATTACTAAATAAAGTGACAAAACATCATGGAAACTAACATAAACGTGCAATTTTAATGCCTCCTAATCACACAAATCAATACAAGATTTTTGTACTTGTGCATGACCTTCCTCAAATTATCCCTCCATTTTGGCTGAATCAGAAAGAGCGTGGGCTATTTGATAAAACACTAAGTGTGTGAAATGAGAGGCCTCATCACTTTTGCCAGACTCCTTTTGACAGCATGATGATAGAAGCATCACATCCCTGGAAGAGAAAATGCAAACTGACAAGAGATGAGCCTTTAGATGTTGAATATAATCTTGAATTGTGCTTGAAGTGCCTTATTATCTTGTCTTTTGATGTCTGAAGGGGTGGTTCATTGTTAGGAAAAAAAAGGAGAACAGTCGCACATCTTTACCATCTTTAGAGGGGAAAAAACTGTTTGGCCTTTAACAACTGCTTTTCCCGTCTAATGTCCATTTCTTTCTGACAATAAATATGTCAGGCCATCAGTAAGTGACAAACAATTTGCTTTACATGCCAGGCTTTTATGGCTTGTGGTAGCTCATGTGGAAGCTTATTTCTAAAAAGCATTTTAAATTAGCACCATTACAAATGTTAAACTAGATGGGCTCCTTATGCAGATGTTGGCGCACTTTTTATTATTGCTTTTTCCAGCTGAGTGTGTTTCCGTTTTTTGACTAAAGTTATGTTTTGTCACTGGGAGGACCTTTCAATATGATCTTGGAATGAGCGTGAAGAAAAGCAGCACAGCGAGTGGTTCTCAACCTTTCTAATGCTGGGACCCCGCAATACAGTTCCTCTTGCTGTGGTGATCCCAAACCATGCAACTCGCAGTAAAAACACAGTAAAATTGCGGCTCCGATGGGTTTAGGCGACCCCCGGTTTTGGTCGTTCGACCCCCACTGGGGTCCCGACCCACAGGTTGAGAACCACTGCGCTATAAAGATCCTAACTAACAGTCCCTGAGTGACAGGGAAGACTTACTTCGTCTGGCAGCTGCTGCCAGGAATTAGGATATAGACCAGTGTTCACACTACACAGAAAGTGACAAACTGAAAATAATCACAAGTCTGAGACATAGAGAGCCGGTTAACACTGGGAGGTACACAAGACTGATGAATAAACAACAGATACAGACAGACTAACAGAGTCGGACAAAACTGAGTCAAAACCAAGATGGTGGCAAAGGTATAAGACTGAATAACCAGCACCCTCTGAAGGAACTGGGCAAAAGATAAAGGGAGCAATGGACACTGCCTCCAGCACTAACTGGTTCAGCAGTCCATCACTCAAACCACAGCTTCAGATAGAACAACTTTAGGACAAGTATAACAAAAGGGGATTGGTTTGAGCCAGAAAGTTTCATTTTTTGCAGTACATGCTGGTGTTTCAATTTGGGACCTACATGACCATTTGACCATTTATTCCAATATTTATGGAAATTGCATAAAGGTGTCTAATCAGACATTTGGCCGTGTTTATGGCCGTGAATAGTCTTTTTTATATTTTAACAGAACAGGCATTTTGAGACTTAAATATCTAACATGTTTATGATATTTACTGCTTATTTATTTTTATATGTGTTTGTGTTCTAGGGAAAGGGGGGGGGTGATTTAAACTTTTTAAACAATAGTACTGTAGGGCTCATTTGAAAGCAGCATTTAACAGGTCAACTGGCATGGAGGGTTCTGCATAGTGTTGCGCGAAGTGATTAATGGAATTGTAATAAAGACAAATAATTAAAAATTATTATTGCTTTTAGCTTCTTTAAATATATATACCTTGAAGTTGCCAAAATATAATGTCCACATTTCTCATCTGGATTTTACAGGTCATCTGGGTTCTATTTGTATTAGGAGTTCTATAGCTACAATATTCTAAAAATAAAATAAATGCCAAAATAATATATAAACTCAATCTGACCATATAATCTATATTTAAAAACAGGCACACATTTTCAGTCATTATGCACTACCACGCCTTTTGAAGCTTTTATGTTTTGTGCACCATTTTCTATCAAGCTTTGTTTTTTTTTAAAGCGTTCACTTTATCCACTTTATTCTACTGGTCAATACAATTACAGAGAAAACAAATATATATAGTTTGTTTTGTCTAAATACCTGTTTTTAGGAACATTTTTCACCTATAACTTTTTCTAACTTTAGCCCTTAGATCTGTGTAAGGTATAATTTTTTGCAGGATAAGCTGACACTTGAAGTTATATTATTTTGTGAACTGTACAACTTTTCAACTTTCATAAAAGTTTAGTAAAAATTATAAACAAGTATGGATTTTACCGTATGGGATCATTTAATTTTAATTAATATGGGTAATTGAATTTATCATTTTTTATATTTATTTTTATTTATTTTTAAAAGTAATGAGGTTTGAGCCTCAGGAGGTCTGATTGCTCAAACAAAAGGCTCCAATACTTTTTTATTGCTAGCTTTAATATTCAATGCAATGGTGAATTTTTTCATCATGTTGTATTATGGAAATATATGATGATTATACAGCTTCATCACTGATTTCCCTAAGTATCATGTTTACCTGCACTCCTTAGTAATACTAGTGCTAAATTGATGCTTTTGTTTCTGTCAACTCTTTCCTCTAAATAAAATCCTGCTAAAGATGCCACTTACATATACTTGTCAAGTAATCCTTTCCAGCACTACTCTAAAACATCTCTATAAATTAGTAATGGTGTATAAAAGCAATTACTCAGATAACTCAAAATATACTGTTCACTCATTAAAACACAAAAGATTGGTTATGACAGGTTTTAGCCTCTCTAAAGATCTTGAGATTGTCATAAAGTTTAATGCACAGAAATGTACACTGTGGAAATACATTTAAGCAGATTTCATTACTAAATTATCATACATTTTTGATGGTCATATAACAGTTTGAATCCATTACAAGCAGCTCAGTAAAACAATCCTGTGCAGCCTGGGGAGGATTGTGCACGTACAGAACATGTAACTTCCTATCCTGTACTTTAATTATTCCTCTATAGTCATTAAAAGTGGACTTGTATTTCGCTCTTAATCCCTTGTGGTAGTGTCAGTTTGACTGAAAGATACGGTAATTATGACGGGCATAAAAGACCCAATAAATAGCAGTGAATGATTTTTGTTCTAAAAGGGTTTCTTTGTACATATATTTTTATTGGCCATAAATTACATAAACCAGCAAAATAAACTTTACTTTTAATTGAGGCTATTCATTGATGTAGGACTTTAAGGGCTACTAGTCTCTGTTATTGTGTGAGTGACATGTGCCTGCTCCAGGAAATCAGTAACTCAGCAATGATGTACTATATGTAGGTCTATAGATATGGTGCACTCAGCACAATCTGCCTAAAAACAACAGTGCAACCTGCAAAAAATTACCCCTTTAACTGCTCTGTAAATGGAAATATACAAATGTTACAGTTATCAGAATACAGTGATATGTAATAAATTAAGTTTCAATTTTTAAAATTGTTTTAAAAGAAATCTACCACCAGGATGAAGGATTGTAAACTAAGCACACCTACATTCAAGTGTGTGTCCCATCTGGCAGGATCTACTCTTATTTAAAGCTTCTTATGAATTCTTAAGAATAAAAGGCTTTAATAATTATTGAAAATGAGCCTGAGGGGCTCCATGCTCCATTAAAACTTATGAAGCCTGGAGCCCATCAGGCGCATTTGCATAATTTTAAAATCCTATTTTTGTAAAACCAGGGAATAAGAAGCTAAAGAGCAGATACTGGTAGAGGGGCACCCACCAGTATGTCATTGTGCTTGGTTTACAATCCTTCATCCTGGTGGTAGATATCCTTTAAAATATTAACCATAAAACTATATAAATGATTAAAAAAGGGTATTATCAGGGATCATAGTGGCCCAGAGAATAAAGGCAGCATGAAATCATTTTTACTGCAACGTCATTTTCCACCGGTATCGTGATTTTTTTCCAACTTTCAGATTCACACATCTTCTTAGAATTACTACAAGGGGCTTGGCTCATATATTTGGTCATCAAAAGAGAGGTGCTACACAGAAGTTGGTATAAGACAACATTTATGTGCTCATAGGCTGATGAAGAGTATTTATGTAAGTTTATACATATACAATATAAACCGTATTTATCCCTGAACTCTAAACTTTAGGGTAAGCCATTTAATCACATACTAGTAGTTAGATTAAATAAAAATTTAGTCTTTATATATCTGCTATATACCAATGTTTTTTCATGGTTACAGAAAAGTAATTAAGCAATTACTCAGCGGTGACATGTATTCGCGGCAATCCGAAAAGACCCCTCCCTCTTTTATTCATATTCCATATATTAAAACTAGGGGGACAATATTTAAAGACAATAATGGTAAGTGATTCATATTAGTGCAGAGGAGTAATACCTCTTTTGTAGTGCACAAACAATTTGGTTTAAGGATTTCATCCATGTTACTTATATTATAGATTATTGAAATCAAAAGAACTGTGGATCACTATCAATATGCTTAGGTCGCATAGGAAAGTGCATACTGTTTTCTGGAAATTTAGAAGACTAAACACAGAAGTCAGGCAAAGTCAATATAATAATGCAGAAAAAAAAGCCATTGTAACAAAATACACTGCTCAGGAGCATTTTCTTTGAGTGTCCAAAAAGGGCTAAGCAGAACATATTTATCAAACAATATAAACTCTGTGTAGTTTAAGAAATAACTTTATATGCTGCTTTATCAATAAAATGTAACTGCCCTGGAAATTACATTTGGAAGATAGCAGCATCCATCTTCTGCGTAGCCTTAGAAAATACTATTCAAAGAGCCAATAAAATAGATGCAATTCTCATGAACACAACAAGGGACAAACCAGACGAACAGCCAACAGAGGACCCATCATGAGCAAGGATATGAGTTTGGAAAATATAATACCACACCACGGACAATGTACTGAATGTATATTCAGAGAGCAAGATGTCCACCTTAGCTCCAATTTATTCAATGGCTTTATGAAATTAATGCAAAGAAAACAGTTTACGAAATGTTAACAAAATCTGTGACAGCCAACACAACCCCTGGATGGACACCTTTAGGCGTAATGTAGTAATATCATGTTTTCGTAAAGCTGACCATCTTTGGCCACTCGTCTTAGGATACGGTATTATGAGGCAATAATGCCTAGTTGTCCTGTTCATACGCCCTCATAAGACTGTGTCCAGAACATAAGTGTAAGAACTTGGGTGATGGTTTCTGCCAGTACAGCAGAGGAGCAGGTAGGCAAATACAGCTGTTACAATGTACTCAACGAATTCAAGCTACATTGTGTTTGAGTGGATTAACCACTTCTGGAAAGCATCTTGCGGGTGAGTAAATTGGGTAGGGGGATGTTGTCACATGGAAGCCAGTGGTCTAGTAACTAGATAACTAGAGAACTCCAGGTCTATCCATAACAAAAAATAAAGTAAAAAGTGAATTATTAATTTCCTCCCAAAATGCAAATAACATATTTTGGTTATACCATCTATTTCCATAATAACCTAAGCTGTCACATTATTTATCACATATGTAATAACAAATATAAAAAAGAAAACTGCCAGAAAAAGAAAACTGTAAACTCCTATACACATTGAATTAGTGAGAACAGGATCCCAATGGTCGAATCCCCACCATTCAGAGAGTTATGCTATAGGGAAGTGGTCCCCAAACTTCTTTTTTTTTTTAAAAATGTTTTGTTTGGTTTTTCAACAAATAAAAAACAACATGGGAAATATTACAGTGCCCATAACAGTGACATTCCACGGGACTGTTTCTTTTCACAGTACTTCATTACACAACATGCAATGCTCCAAAGGATCCTTTTATTCCAAATTGTCCCCAAACTTCTTTATAAGCAGGGACGGGCAGCATGGAAAAAGAATGATAGCATCCCTTTACGGGCCCACCCACTATATAATGCCATCTTTTGAACAAACCCCCCCCCCTAGAATGTCCCCTTTACTGCAGCCCACCATTTTTTCCCTCTTTCCTACAGCAACCCCCTTAAAATACCCCCTTTCCTGCAGCCTCCCATCATGTCCCCTTTATTTCACTCACCCTCCTTTCCTTATTGCTGTGAAAAGAAAAATCTGTTGCTCACTGTTAGCCATCCCCTTGAGCAGTTCTTCTCTCTGCATTGTTACGGATGTCCACGCCTCTAAACCCGACAGGCACAATGTGATGACATCTTTGTACCTGCCAGATTGAGAGTCATGAGAGAGAAGAGGACTGCTGCATCTGCTGCATGGGAACAAAGAATGTTGGTATTAGAGTATCAGATTTTTTCTTCACAAGGTTCTTCTGATACATGGCTGAGTCTTGGACTTCAGCAAAGCAATTTTGGGGGGGGGGGAGGGATAACAATATAATCTGGGGCAACTTTTTCTGGTTACCAATTGAACTGGTTAAATGTAAAGTTAAAGTGAAACTGTCACCAGGTGTGTAATTTTTAACAGGTTCCAACAGCCTATGCTATGCTGATTTTAAAATGTCTTTGTCCGCATTCCAAATCATTTCTGTACTTTATAAAACTTTATTTCACATTACCTGGCTCCATGTGGTGAGTCCCAAGGGAGAGAGGGCAGCTGCAGCAGCATGTGTGTCTGTGCATGGGTTCTGAGATGTCCCCCCAGCTAAATGTGAAGAGAAAACCACATTTGCTCCACAAGATAACCCAATTCACATCTAGTCACCACTCCCATGTGTGTATCACATGTTCCTCACATCCCACCTTCAGGGATTGTGAGCGTATAGCTCATCAAGAAATAATCTCTGTTCAGTGCCCAACCATGGTATTTTTCCATTTGGTTTTTAAAAAAAATTGATAAAAGGAATTTAAAACATAATGGTGTATAAAAACAAGGAGACGCAAATGAAACCCCTCTCCTTGTTTTTATACACCATTATGTTTTAAATTGTTTTTTTTTCATTATACCCACTGGATCTTATGACAGCAGGAACACTGAGGGCTGCCCCGTGGACTGATTAACAAACTGAAAGAGTTGGTTGTGATTATTACACAACTTGAGAAGGTGAGCATACAACTGAAAGATACTACACAATATGTGCGCTTTCTGAGAGAGCCTCCCAGCATCCACTCAGGGTCAGGAGATCCAACCCAACTTTGCAGAGCTGTCCAGGATTTCATTGGTTCTCCTCCTGGGATTTCTCTGTCAATGTAATTAGTAAGAGGTTTGTATTTCTTTATTTTAGCCCCTATTGTTTTTACTATTTTGCCGTGCTACCCTGTAAGTGTCTGTGTGGTAGCAGTTATCTTGTGTTCTGGTGTAAGCAGTGTTTGTCCTGGTGAACTGAACAATACCTAGAGGAGTGTGTATCTGGCTGTACGTGTACAATCCTGATAATGGCCTCGCGTAGATCATAATTAACGGGTAGCAGCGAAAAGTGTATGGAATAAGTGTATAACTTTATGGGTGAACATAACATAGCAAAAACATTTGGCTTAGTGACTAGTTGTATATTAGGTTATCTTGTAGGACAAAGGTAGTTCACTCCACATTTAACTAGGGGAGGGTATTTTATAACCAACAACTATGAACAAATAACATAATGCATTCTTCCTCTCTTTCACGCCAACCCCCTCTCTCCCCTACTTGCTTAATGCACATGACGGGAAGAGGGAAGGAATGGAGGGTGCTGGATAAGGGTTGAAGAGAGGAAGAATCCATCAAGGAGACTGAGACACAGGCTGCTGCAGCTGCTCCTCTTTCCCGGGACTCACCACATGTGGCTGGCAGAGAGCTTTTTTAATGTAAAGTTTTATAAAGTAATAAGATAATTTAGAACTCCAACACAGATTTTTTTTTAAATCAGCAAATCATAGGCTATTAGAACAAGTCACCAGCTAAAAATTACATTCCTGGTAATAGATTTGCACTTGCACTTTAAACTTGTCTTCATCTGTATGTTACTTTAAGACTTAAAAAAAAAATTACATGTATTCCTAAGAAAAAGTTCTTACTGCAGCTTGGGTAAAAGTAGGACAACTTAATAAAACCTAAAAAATTATATTATTACCGAGACCACTTCAACCCAGAGAACAAACCTCTCATGTACAATAAGTGAACTGCACAAAAAATAGGTTTAAAAATACATTAATGGAAATGCAGTTTATTTTTATTCCTTCTCCGAGTTGATAAAAATGAAGCAATCAGATTTATATACCCCAAAATAGTGCTATCAAACACAATGGCCCACATTTACTAAGAACAGTGCAAACTGCATTATGTGCGGTTTGCCTGTGTAGTGTGCAGAGGGCACTGGTTCTTCATAAATCTGGCGCATGTTCTTCAAAAATCTGGCGCTCCCTGCATTGTTCGGACAAAGTACACAATTTTTTTGTGCACCTTTAACATAGGGCATATGATACATTTCTGTTGGACAAATCTGTTGCACGGTTCGAGTGAGCACCGGAACGGCAATTTCACTGTAGAATTTTGTGTTGTGTGAAGAATAGTGCAGCCACGCCATAAAGTGTCTCAGACACTTCTTAAATGCATGTGCAAGTAGTTTGCACACGAAAGAATGTGCAAAATCCGACGGAACCATTGATCATAATATACAGTTGCATTCTAGTATTAAATGAACAACAAATTTGGGGCATTCTTCCATAAAACCCACAAGTAATACTGTACATGACTTTGTTTAAAAGCCTCTGATCAACAGTTCTTAAGTGATATGTTTCAAGATATCATTATTCGGCATCTCACTTCAGTTCTTCACCTTAAATTTTCACAGGAGACATTCATGGAATGAGGACATGGTCACCATTACACAGTTGGCCGATGCCACCCTTATTGAGTAATGAGATGGTGAGATTTGGTAAGTCATCATCAAACAAATCCCACTTCTAATAAAGTTATCTGCTCTAGAGGCTGCACATGATAACTCACTTTTCTCCATTCCCTTGGAGGGCTTAAGTAATCACAAATCTCCCGTGAAGAAATTCTACTTATGTTTTTCTTCTTCATGTCTTCTTCCTTTTAACGTGAGGACGTCTGATGTATTATTTATCTCTCGACGTGCACCAGCAAGATCCCAATCAACTGAAAGCTTTGGTTTTCAGACAAATTATCGGTTTATTATCTTCTTATAAGAAATCATCTTGAAAACCTGCTGAAACCTTTAGCATTTTTGGATAGAGTGGAAATGTTTTTTCCGGAGCTGAACTCTGTTAATTAGGACAAGACTCATATCTCCATGTGCAGATCAGGTACTTCAAAGCAGAGTGTGCAATGTTCATCTAGTTACTTATCATTAGTGACACAAGGCGTACAAGGATTGCATTTCAGATCAATACCAACACTGTGAAGCAGTTTGATTAAATGGAGGTTTCCTATCAATTGAATTACTAATTATTGTGTAAAATATCTAAGCATTTACCTTGAACTTCCCGTACATTAAATTAAACCTTCTTTTATACAAAATAGCTCGTTTCAAACCATAGGATGTGAATTAAATTATACATTTCAGTGAAAAGACAGGGTACAAAGCTTAGCAAAATGTACTTGACAGTGTATTTGCCTCATTAATATTTACTCAAAAGAAAATTTGTGTTTGAGTGCTTTATTTGCTGCAAATTATTGCTTTAAATCAACATATAGATCAAGATGTCATTGGTACAAAGCTGGTACAATATGTCACAGAAGATGGAGTAGTTGTCACTATTTTTAACCAAAGGGGCTTTCTAGGTAAATTTGGAAGTGGCAACATTTCAGTCTCCATAACATTTATTTTATTTACAAATCAGGTATTTATGGCCATCAAAAACTTTGTATTTAAACCTATTTAAACAACACAAATCAAAAAGTTTGTATTTCAATATTTGTATTAACATTGAAATAATACCTGTATTAACAGTGAAAGATGCTATGAAAAACACTATAAGAAACTGCAAGAGTTAGGAACATAAAGCTTCTTTGCCCAAGATATGGACTGGCGTTTTGTTAAATGGTTTTTTGAAGTGAATTTTCTATGAGATTCATAGACCTTCAATTCAAAGTGAAAACCTTTGTTGATATACTATTGCTACCAACAATGAGTTCAATATATAGTTACCGATCAACCAAAAATTGCCAGCTTTAACTTTGTTGTATCAATGAATCCAGGATAAACTTACAAATCAAAAGGTAAGAGATGTAACTCAGTTGACCCCACAAATTGGTTTCTCTCTATTAGGAAAAGTAATAGAATTAAATGTTGAAAAAGTGATCTGCAGAGCATGCAATCTTTAATGGACAAAATGTTCAAGTAATTTGAGCAAACATAAGTAAAGAATACGGCAGCAAGCTAGAATATTTAACCTTTCTATGGCACTGTAGGGAGTCATCCGAAGTTTTGCACCATACATGTGCTGTGCATATACCATTCAACTGATGTCCTGCTGCAATGTTTGGGATCAGAGTTCCCAGCTATTTAATCCCATAGATAACATGATCACATCACACCTCTGTTGGCCTCCCAATGATGTCCCCCTAGGCTGAGTTGTCAAACAGTCTGTACCTTAAAGTACATCTACCACCAGTATCAAGGATTGTAAACCAAGCACACTGACATACTGGTGTGGTCCCCCTCTGGCAGAATCTTCTCTACTTTAAGAAGATCCTATGCCCTTGTTAAGGCCACTTAGCAACTCAGGCTCATTTGCATAATTTTAAAAGCCTTTAAAAAAAGAAGGGCATAAGAAGCTAAGCAACGAACAGATGCTGCCATAGGGGGATACACATCAGTATCTCAGCGTGCTTGGTTTGCAATCCTTGATCCTGGTGGTAGATGTCTTTGTACAGTTATTAGGTCATCGTACCAAAACCTAATTAGGTTATTCACATGTACATTATATGGATATATTCACATGTCCACATCGTCAATGGACCAGTGCCTATCTTTAAAACCAGGGTCCACTGACTTTCTTCCTGTGGCCAATGCAAATGAAGATCAGGTCATGGCCAAGTCAATGGCAGTAGGCAAAAAATATTTGCTTGTTGTTGGAAAGGAGTCCTGACTGCTAGAATGTGACTCATCTTGAGCATGTGACTTAATTGAAGGGCCTTTAGCATAGGATCTTTTATCCTCTTTTGCTACTGTGTAGAGAGAAAGTAATAGATTATTTCCTAACCCCTTCATGACAGCTATATATGTACCGTGCAGAAAGGAGGTTTATACACATCATGACAGTGGCCATATCTCCTGAACATTGGCACCTAGAAAAAAATATGGAGTCATATTAAACCATAAAATCTTCTCTTTAATGTGATATATCTACCCTTAAATTTATACTAAAAATTTAGATTTTTATGTACAGCTTTCTATTTCCTATTGTAACTTTAAGGCCCCATGCATTCTACTGTCAGGGCTTGAGACGGTGAGCACAACATGTGAGCAGCACTTATCCCTCATCCTCTGCAGCGTGCCAACGTGTGCTCACCCGGGCTATGGCTAGTACATGTCCATGTTAATGCACAATAACAGTGGAAATCTCTGGTTCTGTTAAACATCCATACAAAATCCTGATCCATATTAAAGGGAACACTCCTGATTAATATGATAGTAAAATTGTGTTTCTGGGTGCCAGGGTTCAGGAGATATAGATGTTTGAAATGTGCCCCCCTGACAGAATAGAGAAGAATCTGTAGGCAAAACTTTCACTTTCAGTACATGCACCCTCTGCATTTGCAGCTGAACCTGGGAAAGGGTGATGAAATAATGCTGTACATAATTGTATATTTTGGTAAAAGTTACTACTTATTTTAAAAAAATTAACATAAAGATGACAAAAAAGTTTATTTTATCACATCGCTAGTTAATTATTAGAATTTTATGATACAAAAAAGATTAATAAATATAACTATCCTATCAAGTTAAAGTCTCACATGTCCTGAAAAAAATTAATTCAAACTTGTTGTTGATGTGTAAAGCTTTTCCAGAGATATCATCATTTAAAGAAGCGCATAGCAGAACATCAAAAATTGACCTGGACATTCAGGCACCAATGACCATCGGGCTTTGATTGTATACAAAAATATAAGTAAAACAAAATGAAGACTATGACACTTTATTAACAATTTCCACAGTCTCACCAAAGTCCTTGGAGCAATTGTACTATATTGGGTTCAGCACCATTAGGTTCATCACCACTCCCCTGAAAGCAGGATGAGAATAGGGCATTGGCTGTCAGCAGTGATTTGTTGGTGCCATTGTTCAGGAAGTCTCCTTAGTGATGTAACTATTCATATATGAATACTTATATCACTGGAGAAAACCCCATAATGTATGCTCAGCTGATGCCAGTGATGGATGCAATACAGTGACCTTCACGGAATGTATACTGCCTTTCCAGAAAGCAGTTGTTCAGTGCATCCAGTGTTTCCTGTAAGATACAACATACACTGAGTAGTCATACCCGAAAAACTTTCGGGTTAACCGAGTTTGGCTGAACATGAATGTGAAAATTCTGTGCTAGTACCGATCATGGGTCTTAATTTGTGGAATTTCATTCTCATAGACTGTAAGCTCTCGCGAGCCAGACCCTCACTATTGTTCCATATGACTGTTTGTTCTGTGTAATGTAATATTGAACTTGATGGTGCTATATAAATAAAGATTTTTTTAATTATTATTATTTTAATACTAGTGGTGCATAGACGCTGGTATTTTGGAGAGGATCGTCGTTGCCCTGAGTCTCCTGGTATTCCAGCAGTGGGGTATCAAGGCTGCTTCACAATCTGCCAGCTCTTGGTAAATTCTCTCCACTAACTTCCCACAAAATATATATGATACAAATGTGTAGTTGTGTTATTTTCTTTACCCATGTAATGTATCAGTGCAGGGTGAGATATAACACTGCTGTGTCCAAAATGTAAATTGACAGAATTGAATAGGAAAAAACAATCATTATATTGGTAAATCAATGCACAACCTTCAGCAAATGGGAGCTGCAAATTACTCAGCCATCTCCCTTAAAGATTTAACCCAAATAGCATACAGGCATGAAGCAATTTTTCTCTTTTCCATCTAACTTGAAAGTGATATAGAACTACAGTACAGATTTAGGCTGCAAACAAGCACAAATCTGCTTGGCCTATCATTTACAGAGAAGTATCTCCATGATTTGATTTTATTATAACAAGAATCCACTCAAGAGTCATGTTTCAAGCAGATCTCTGAGATACAGCATAAAGAAAAAAGGAAACTTGGGGCACATGAAGAAAAAATGACATTTATAAGTGCTGATTTCTTCCAGTCAGAGTGCTGCCGCTGACGTTGAAAATCAATAAGGCCGAATGAATGAGACTGCCAGTAGCTCAGCGAGAGATTACATATTTGGATAGAAACATGAATGGTAAACAGCACAGGGTTTTAAGGCAGGATCACATGCAATGAAATGGTAAATGGTGTGTATAATAGACTAGCAATCTAGCCGTTCATGGGCGTCCACAGGAATGCCAGGATTTGTTTAGGATCATATGCACTGTTTATAACGGTGTATAAAATTGATGCATGCAATATCATTTATATGCAAACGGCAGGGAAAACGGAAAAGCAGAATACTAAGCACATAGTTAATGTTTCCGATATAAACATAAAGGAAAAACAACACTGATAGAAGATTCATTTCTGAAATATATAGCCTTTGAATGGCAACAAAAATAACTGTTATAAGGATTATGTATCTAACTATAAAGATTTCAATACTATGCATAACATCTGGAACAGGACAAGTACATGTAGAATAGAATACATGTATAGCAAACCTTGCTCTTACACAACAAATGTGATAACTATTGTAAGGCTGCTATAAAACCAGACAATCTTAATATAAAAATACACTATAAAAAGGTTCTCAAGCACACAACATTTCTTAAAAGGAAACTAACTGATCCGCTGATTTTAAAGGACATCTGATATCAGATTTACGGATGCTAGACTGCCCTAACTCACTTGCTCTTTATGTCTCTAGGGGATAAAACTGTTTTTATTTTATCCTGGATCAGCACAAATCTTCTGAAATTAGTTTCTAAAATTATGCAAATGATCCAGTGGCTCTCAAGCTTATGTCACCAGAGCGCCTCTTCACTCCATCGACTGTTAATTTATGCATGGCCTCACTCTGTTCATTGCAACTGGTTTCAGTGGTCGATTGTGAAGTCACCGGCTGTATGGTCCTATAACCACCCAGAAACCAAATCTTTCCAGTGATTTCATTGCAGCATTTGCTATAGGAGAATTGGTGTATAAATGTTGAATAATGAAATGTATTTCCATCATGTTTTGTCAACTGTCAATTGAAAGTTAGGTCAAGAGTGTAGGCTACTCTGGCTAATGGATTGGACTGAGGTGGGGCTCTATGATGCCCCCATTGCATCATATTCAAAAATAGATAAGTAATAGTTACTCCCTCAGGTAGAAGCTGTATGAAAGCTACTATTGAAAGCCATATTAGTGCATCTGCCACTCAATAACCCATATTAAGCACATAACAGTCCCGGCACATACATGAAGGATAACATTACAACATATAAATGCAGTCATGAACTTTTTACACATGATAGAACTGGGGACTGGTTGTCTGTAACAGAAGCCATGTATAAACGCCAATGACAATGGCCCTTGGTCTTTAAAATGCTACACAATGTAAGTCACTAGATCTGATTAGTACACGTGTGCTGGTACAATGCTATGCTATGTAAGTTACTATATCTGATTAAGTACATGTGTGCTGGTACAATGCTACGCTACGTATGTTACTATATCTGATTAGTACATGTGTGCTGGTACAATGCTACGCTACGTATGTTACTATATCTGATTAGTACATGTGTGCTGGTACACTGCTACGCTATGTATGTTACTATATCTGATTAGTACATGTGTGCTGGTACAATGCTACGCTATGTATGTTACTATATCTAATTAGTACATGTGTGCTGGTACACTGCTATGCAATGTAAGTTACTATATCTGATTAAGTACATGTGTGCTAGTACAATGCTACGCTACGTATGTTACTATATCTGATTAGTACATGTGTGCTGGTACAATGCTACGCTATGTATGTTACTATATCTGATTAGTACATGTGTGCTGGTACAATGCTACGCTATGTATGTTACTATATCTAATTAGTACATGTGTGCTGGTACACTGCTATGCAATGTAAGTTACTATATCTGATTAAGTACATGTGTGCTAGTACAATGCTACGCTACGTATGTTACTATATCTGATTAGTACATGTGTGCTGGTACAATGCTACGCTATGTATGTTACTATATCTGATTAGTACATGTGTGCTGGTACAATGCTATGCAATGTAAGTTGCTATATCTAATTAGTACATGTGTGCTGGTACAATGCTATGCTATGTATGTTACTATATCTGATTAGTACATGTGTGCTGGTACAATGCTACGCTATGTAAGTTACTATATTTGATTAGTACAATGTGTACTGGTACAATGCAATGCTATGTAAGTTACTAGCCCTGTAGTATATATCCTGCCAGATCCCTGTAGTATACAGCCACCATCTCCCTTTAGAATATAGACTGCCACCCCCTGTAGAATATAGCCTGCCAGCCCCTGTAGAATATAGCTGCCAACCCCCTAAAGAATATAGCTGCCAGCCCCCTGTAGAATATATCTGCCAGCCCCCTGTAGAATATATCTGCCAGCCCCCTGTAGTATACAGCCTGCCAGTCCCTGTAGAATATAGCCTGACAGCGATCCGTAGAATATAGCCTGACAGCCCCCTGTAGTATATAGCCTCCAGTCACCCTTAGTATATAGCCAGCCCCCCGTAGAATATAGCTGCCAGCCCCCTGTAGAATACAACCTGCCAGCCCCCTGTAGAATATAGCTGCCAGCCCCCTGTAGATTTTAGCTGCCAGCCCCCTGTAGAATATAGCCTGCCAGCCCCCTGAAGAATATAGCTGCCAGCCCTTGTAGAATACAGCCACCAGCCCCCTGTAGCATATAGCTGCCAGCCCCCTGAAGAATATAGCTGCCAGCCCTTGTAGAATACAGCCACCAGCCCCCTGTAGCATATAGCTGCTAGCCCCCTCTGTAGCATATAGCTGCCAGCCCCCTGTAGAATATAGCCACCAGCCCCCTGTAGAATATAGCCAGCCAGCCCCTGTAGAATATAGCTGCCAACACCCTAAAGAATATAGCTGCCAGCCCCCTGTAGAATATATCTGCCAGCCCCCTGTAGTATATAGACAGCCAGTCCCTGTAGAATATAGCCTGTCAGTCCCTGTGTAATACAGGCTGCCAGTCCCTGTAGAATATAGCCTGCCACCCCCTGTAGTATATAGCCTCCAGTCACCCCTAGTATATAGCCAGCCAGCCCCCCGTAGAATATAGCTGCCAGCCGCCTGTAGAATACAGCCTGCCAGCCCCTGTAGAATATAGCCTGCCAGCCCCCTGAAGAATATAGCTGCCAGCCCCCTGAAGAATATAGCTGCCAGCCCCTGTAGAATACAGCCACCAGCCCCCTGTAGCATATAGCTGCCAGCCCCCTCTAGAATATAGCCACCAGCCCCCTGTAGAATATAGCCAGCCAGCCCCTGTAGTATGTAGCCTGCCAGCCCCCTGTAGAATACAGACAGCCCCCAGAAGTATATAGCCTGTCAGCCACCTGTAGTATATAGCCTGCCAGCCCCCTGTAGTTTATAGCCAGCCATCCCCCTGTAGTATATAGCCTGCATTCCCTGTAGTATATAGCCTGCATTCCATGTAGTATACAGCCACCAGCCCCCAGTAGTATAAAGCCACCAGGCCCCTCTAGTATACAGCCACCAGCCCCCTCTAGTATACAGCCACCAGTCCCCTGTAGTATATAGCCACCAGCCCCCAGTAGTATACAGCCACCAGCCCCCAGTAGTATACTGCCACCAGCCCCCAGTAGTGTACAGCCACCAGTCCTCTGTAGTATACAGCCACCAGCCCCCTGTAGTATACAGCCACCAGCCCCCTGTGGTATACAGCCACCAGCCCCCATAGAATACAGCCACCAGCCTCTTGTAGTATACAGCCACCAGCCCCATGTAGTATACAGCTACCAGCCCCCTGTAGTATACAGCCACCAGCCCCCCGTAGTATACAACCATCAGCCCCCAGTAGTATACAGCCATCAGCCCCCAGTAGTATACAGCCACCAGCCACCAGTAATATACAGCCACCAGCCCCCAGTAGTATACAGCCACCAGCCCCCAGTAGTAGACAGCCACCAGCCCCCTGTAGAATACAGCCACCAGCTCACTGTAGTATATAGCCAGCCAGCTCCCTGTAGTATACAGCCACCAGCCCTCAGTAGACTACAGCCACCAGCCCCCGGTAGAATAGAGCCGCCAGTCCCCTGTAGAACTTAGCCACAAAATAATAAACTTTATAATTACCTTACCTTCCATTCCAGGGATCCCACAATGCTGTAGTCTCTTCTTCATTCTACGGGCATCCGCTGGCCGCTGAAGACACAGCTGCCATCGCTTGGGGAGATCACCGATGCACTGTTTCGGCGGCAGCATGTAGTGATCAGACGCCGACAGCTTGTACAATCCTATGCAATGTAAGTTACTATATTGGATTACTACATGTGTGCTTGAACAATGCTGTGCTATGTAAGTGACTATATCTAATTAGTACATGTGTGCTGGTACAATCCTATGCTGTGTAAGTTACTATATCTGATTAGTACATGTGTGCTGGTACAATTCTACGCTATGTAAGTCACTATATCTGATTCCCTCGCAATTCCCTCTAAGCCACACCCCCAATCACAAGCTGGCTATGTCCCAAATTTTTACCATAATATCATAATAATAATCAACTTCTCAATAATAAAAATAAAATTAAATACATTTTTAATCAGCCTGGGATTTGAACCCAGACCTCACTGCTCCATCTGAGTCAAAGCCTCTAACCATAGGCTATGGGCTCAATGAATAGCTGTTGGTGGATTTTTGGTAACTAAGAGCTGTTACCTGTTACTGTTACACTGTGACACAGACTAAATGCCCTGGTATAGAGATCTTCTCAGAGATTATTATTATTATTTTTATTATTATTATTAATAATAATAATTGTCGCCATAATAATAATATAAAAAAATAAAAATAAGAATAATAATTGTCTCAATAATTACAATTAGAATCTCTGAGAAGATCCCTCTCTCTATACCAGTGCATGGAGCCAGTGTCACAGTGTAACAGTAACAGGTAACAGCTCTAAGTTACCAAAACTCCACCTACAGACATTCACTAAGCCCATAGCTTAGTCTTTAGAGGCTCTGTCTCTCTCTATGGTAGGTGGAGCCGTGAGGTCTGAGTTCAAATCCCAGGATGGGCAGAAATTAAATTTATTAATTTAAATAAGAGCTTGTGTCTGGGGAATCCCTAGTACGGTAGATGTAGTGACCATTTATGCACAGATGATATCTCTCCCTGATGACGTGTAACCCTGCGCTAACCTGACTCCCTTTCTGATGTCTATAGAAGCCATTCAGTACTTTGAGTTCTGTCTTTGAAAGTTTATACTATGTGGACACAGAGTCGGGACAACTCCAGCCAGTGTGGGTCCTGGAGGTAATATCCGGGACAATCTCCCAGCTGCCCGTGACGTGGGGCAGAGATAAAAAAATTGGGACTGTCCCGGCAAATCCGGGACGGTTGGGAGCTATGCTATATTTGATGAGTACATGTGTGCTGGTACAATGCTATGCTATGTAAGTCACTATACCTGATTAGTACATGTGTGCTGGTACAATGCTAAGCTATGTAAGTTACAAGATCTGATTAGTACATGTGTGCTGGTACAATGCTATGCTATGTAAGTCACTATATCTGATTAGTACATGTGTGCTGGTAACATTATGTTTTATATCAATGCTCCTGAGTCTCTGTTGAAGATTCCTTTTAAACCACAGACTAAAAAGGTCATGGACTTTTTGGTCAGGTAAAATAACAGACAACCCACTGTAAACCCAATGGACCCGATTATAGAGATATAGTGTGGTACCATTGGTCAATTAATTGCCCCAAAACAGTGAATCCATGATTGCTGTGGAGGAATAGTCCTATATCACCGAACTAATGGGATTTGAAGCATTAAAAACTCTACCACCAATCTATGTAGTTACATGAAAAACTCCCCAACTGTCTGTGTATATAGTGCTGAGGAAGCACCACGTTTTAAATAGCCAAGTCCTGGTCATAATATCAATTAAGTACAAAAGTTTGTAATGGACTAGAAATCTTCTTTAAGAATAGTTGTTTATAGTCTGTGCATTGATATAAAGAATTATAGGATAGCAGTTAAACACTGAAAATTACAAAATTATGTAACAACTATAAAACGAATATTCAGCAATATCATCAATGCAACCATGTTCTCACTTTGACCACTTTATATGATATTGAGTCTCTACTGAAAACTGTTTGTTCTGTTATTTATATTGTTAATGTTGTTGCTTATGCACAGTGCCAAAAATAAGGTGCAGGGTCCCAAGATATGCATATGTGTTTTTTTCTTTTTACTCCTTCGCATATCTACAAGCAAGGATTTCTTCAAAATTGTCTGTTCTCCAGCATGTCCTGACCCCATGCAGTGCACAGATTTTACTTTCAGGTGCAGTTTATGTATTATTATGTCCAAATGTGCCATTAGTAGCTCAAAATAGCAGTTGAGACCACAACCTGCACATTACTTTGCTACAAACCGTATTTTGCACATAATTTGTGCAGACCCACAAAAAGTACAATAACCTTTGTCATAGCTAACAAATCAAAACATAATATCTGATGAATAATTCTATCAAAGCGTAGAGACAGAGCACAATATGGAACTAAGAAAAAAGGACAAGCACAGGATGTGCATATAGTGTACAGATGTGTCTTTTTCTACCAATGGTTACACTATTAATAGATTTGCTTGTGTAAATGGTGATTTTATATATTCATCTATATATACATACATATATATATATATATATATATATATATATATATATACACACACACATATGTATATACTATCTGTATCTATTTGAAATCAGATGATTGCTTATGCTATGCATGTCTATGAATATACATGTGTGCATGTACTGATTGTATGTGTTATTGACCATGTATTGACCATGGTTGGTATATATATACGTATGTATGTATATCTGTATAATATATATATATATATATATATATATATATATACATATATATATATATATATATATATATATATATATATATATAATATATACATGTAGTGTTTAACATTTACTTCTATTTCTAGTCAATGACTATGGATGTGTGCTTAAACTATATCTGTGTACTGTACAGTACTTTAATATAAGTAGATTTGTACCTTATCTATTGTCCAGTTCAATAAGGTCTAATCTAATAAATTGCAACGCTCCATGTAGGTGTATGCTGTATATATTTGTCAATATGTGTGTATTCTTTCTGTTACATCCATCTATCAAGACTTTTTTGTCATACATTGTAACTGTCATGAACCTAAACCAGCAGGACACTATTGCCTTTGCATCACCGGAGGAGGTATTGAAGCAGTTAATTTCACATTGTAATCATAAAGAGTGGTCTATCCTATTTTATAGATAGAAATATGTACAGCTATATAGACACATACAGTATAAATACATACAATGCTTCTATGGTCTGTATTGAAAAGCCTGCAGCTATATTGTCCTCAGCCCCAGGGAAGCTTACAATCTAATTTCCCTACCACAGATACACACAATCCCACAGGCTCCGACACCATTCATTGCATTTGTTCCACACTTCTTACAGTTGTAATGAGCACTGCAGGAGGAACCCCATGCAAACATGACAAATGTACAGACAAATAAACTCAATGGAGATTTTACCCAAATTGAACTTTTTGGCCTAAGAATTAGTAGGGTTAGTTAGAATGCAGGGTTAGTAATGACACGTAGTTGTATTTTACATGTTTTTCCTCACAGCAAAGAAAAAATCCAGTGTAGTTTCAATAAGAGGTTATGTTATATGTCATTGTTATATGCCATCATTATCTCTTCAGCTAATATCCTGACACATTACACAAAGTATTCATTGTCATTAAAATAAACTCTTCTCCACCTACACATTTTCATTCAGCCATGCTGGGTAAAAAACATGTATTTTTTTGCCTTCACAGACAGCAACGAGATTAACTGTTGAACGTAGTATGTAGCATACTAAATTATCTTAATCTAGTTATATATTTTAGGTATTTAAGGCACCATATATTGGAGTATTTAAGTCAATCAAAAGCATATTAGGGCATTGAGTCTCATCTTTGGTAATTACATGCTGAAAATAACAATTAATGAATATTGTGTTGATATTTAGCCCATTAGTTAGGCTTTTGGTGTAGGTATGGAAGCTCAGCTAGTGGCAGGAAGATAAAACACTGCCCAGTAATGTGATAGACAAGACTCCATAATAGTACAGGTCTACCATGAAGAGCAAAGCTCTCAGCAAGGCCTAGCAATGTATTCATATAAGTTGACTTTGACCTAAGTTTAGTTGAGCTTTAATACTCTGCTATGAGTCGGAGAAGGAATTCAGGGGTAGAGGAATAGTTATAAGTAAAGTTGGTAAGGTTTGTAGGGAAAGAGTTAAGATCTATGTATTGCGCTGGGGTTCTAAGTGTGTTGTACGTTTTTTTAAAATCAGATCCAAAATAGTGAGGGATTTTAAGACTAAATACTTGGACAAAACAACTAAAATACAAATTACATAACATAAAGTTTGCATTTCAACATGATAGCTTTATAAGAATAACAGTCACATCAAACACACCTCTATGTCCATCTGTCAGTAAACATCAATGCAGATGTGCATGTAAAGGAAATGAAAATCTAAATGTTTCCACATGTAGATCCCTCACATGTTACATGCAATGAATATTTTACATTTGTAGAGTTTACTTCAACAGATACCATCTCTAAACTACTTGGGAACATTTATCCAACACAAAGTCTATTGTACCTACTTATATTCTGCATCGCTTCAGTTGTGACATTCTTATTGCATTACATTATTGCGGAATATCTCTAACTCTATATGTGTTCATAATAAGTTATACTGTACATACATGTAGGGGTTGTCACTCAATTCAAGCCAGCAGGATCCACAGTTCTTAAGTTTTTAATTTTACATAGTTTGTAAAGTGATGTCATTATATGAAGGAATTAAATGATCATACAGTATATTATTGTATGAAGTGTGGATCCAGTTATCATTGCTGGCTACTCAACACTCATTATTATTATCCCTGTGTTTACAAATATGAATGTTCATCCAGAAGAAGGATAATCCTGTACAAACCCTCTATACAAGAAGAAATAGACTTAGTACCATGTCTATAAATTCCATTTCATGAATTAAGAAGTTATAATATATTATACAACACTACTTTTCCTAAAATAACCTACACAAACATTACTTTAACGTGCCCCATTAATACATGTATATATATATGAATTTTAGAACATGTATCACCCAAGATCAGACTAAGGTATACTTTGATTTGGGATGTTGGTTCCCTACAACTACTACTACACTTGACAAACTCGAGATTAAGAATTCATGAATCACAAATGCAATTTGAAATTCTTTAAACAGTTATGCACATTTCAGAATACATGTTTTTTTTAAATTGGGATTCATTAATTCAAAATCTATAAAAGTATAAACTTTTGTTTGACAGCAAAGGGATTTATCTCAACATCATTTATTCATCTTATGCTTTGCATATAATAAAGTTAATTTAAAAAAAAAATTCAAAACAAACCCACTGGTTGTTCAAATAATTCTGTAAAAAAATTCTGAAAACATTCTCTTTGTATTATGTCAAATTATATTTTTTATTTACTACAAATAAATTACATTTAGAGAAAAAAAAATGTTTTTGGTTAGTTTTTGTTGTTCGTGATTTTAGGCCTATAGAATATTTCAAAAATCTGCTGGCTATTTGCTTTTTCAAAAATCAATTGGGAGCCAAAATAAATGAACAGAAAATGCTCCTTGATTACCTCATCTCAACCCGAAAATGAGACCTTGAAGCCTGATATATCTTGTGTGAGAGATATCATTCACCCTAGCCCTTGCTCCTCTTTGTAATTGGAGATCACAGGTGCTAGAGTGGACTTCCACTATGCTATCCATTTGAATGACAAATGCCTGTGAAAAAGTGGAATACACAGCACGCTGCTCTACCATGCACCCTGCAGTAGCAGACTTACACGCTTATTTACAAGGAAATCATTACATTGGGGGCTTTCACCAATTATCATTTACCACTTAGGCCCTAGTAGTTTTGTCTACAATTTGCAAACAAAATCCATACTGTCCTATAGTAACACTCAAAAGACAAGAAGACAAATACCTGGCCTGAAAATATGCTAAAAATAAGTTTGGAGACAAAACAAAGAAAAAATAATGACAAGTAAAAAAAAAATACAAAAACAAATGAAGTAACTGAAAATATTTGGGATGTAAAGCAGAGCCTTTAGTAAGCTACATTTGTACACTAAAGGTCGCGCTGGCCCAGAGCAGGTTAACCACAGGCATCACGTATGACCATACTGCTAACCTTTTATGTAAAAGAACATTGAATAAGTAGGCACAAAAGCAAATTACACTTAATAATAAGAGGGGACACCAGTGTCCTCGACAGCATGGTACAAGTGAAATTAAATACCTAGACAGACTTACCGAAGAGCTTGCTGGGAGTGTCCTCACCATCATTTGATTCCACAGGAGCAAGCAGGGGCTCGTTCAGCTCACTGTCTGAAGTAGCTGCCTTGTCCTCACCTCTCGACTCTGCATTCATCTCACTCCGCAGCAGCAGCAAGGGCTTACTGACTTTTCCGGCTATCATTGGATCCTAGTGATGGGGGGGGAAATAAAGAGTGAGCGAAATAAGGAACTAAAGTGGATGCTACCGTGTTAGTACAGTCACTCCAACACCTTCCCCCCTCTCCAGCTCTCCTTTACACACACATACACACACACCGTCTCTCTTATCTCCCCAGCTGCTCCTGTTGTTATTGCTGGCTGCAGTCAAGTGAAGAGCTATTACAGATCCAATGAGTTTTCCATTACACCCCACCCTATTAAAGCTCAACTATCATGTGAAAGATTCAGAATGCTTTTGGGAGAGCGAACTTCTTTGAAAGCATGCTTACAATCATCTTTGTGAATGCATGATATGCTGGGTTGGCTCCTCAGTTGCAACAAGGCACCTCTGGCTGTACGAAGAGATCCCTCACATATTGCACCACAGCATAATTATACACATTGACAAAGTACCTGCCTCCCTCCTGTCATTCTCTCGTCCCCCTTCTGCCCCTCTCCTCTGCCTCCTACTTATACAGACGCCTTCTCATTACAAGGTGATTAACCTGTCATTAACATTGGCAAGTACTCATAATAAGGCATGATTCCGAAATAATCAAATCAATATCCCGATAGCAGGGAAGTCCTAATTGTTTTGGGAAACGTGGATGATGGGTGTGAATAATTATAAACTTTATCTTTTTGTCTACTCTTGTCTAGTGCTGAAAGGGACAGCAGTCTATTGAAAGCGGTGCAGCCTATTGAAAGGGACAGCAGCCTATTGAAAGGGTCGGCTCCCCACTGAAGGGTCAGATGAGTATTGTGCTATATCCAGAGCTCACAATCCCAGTCTTTGCACCTTCACAACATACACTCACTGTAAGCAAAGCTACAAAGAGATCTTACAATTAAAACTCTCATTAATAATTGTCACATGCTGTCAATGTGAAGAAGCAGGCAGTAAATGCAGCAAATACAAACCAGTCCCTTCTAGCCTGGAAAGTTCAAGTGCAAGATCATACTAGTCATTTTTATTTTAGGACAATAAAGGAGCTCCCAATCTGCACATAATACAGTTTCCTCCAGCTCCTAAACAACTACAAAAAACTTTATGGCAAAAAAGCAAACACAACTTAATATGTTATCATATTTTCTGCATTAACCTATATATTTCTGATCAATGAAAAGTCCAATCAGAGAAATAAAATTAGCATCAATACTTACAAAACAATTGAAATCGTTCTTTCTGCTGAAACATTAAGGCCCCTAAAGGTACAAATAAAATGTTGTCCTCATCTCAGTCAGAGGCCAATGTAGGGTCATGGGTTCTTCCACAATTTCTCTATGCCCTGTGCATAGTTTTTTATATGTTGTGGTGGATATCAAGACACTAATGAAATAGCCGTGATACAAATGACCCTGTGGTGTTATTCGTCAGCTATTTATCTCTAAGTTCATGCCTAAATGACTCTAATGTAGAGAACAGGTGACCAGCGTGCTAGGAGGTGGGCTAGGATGCTGCTAATACCCCATCATCACATTGGTCGATGCGTGCCTGTGGCTTCTTTAATGTATTCATGTCTGAAAACTGAATTTGATATGACACATGATAATCTATGAAAATGTTAATCAATACAAATAGTTTAAGCTGTCATCAAATGCACTTCTTTAGTCAATACTCATATTGCTGCAAACAATGTCACTGTCACCGAGGCTTAATTTGCACAGCACTTAAATATTGGAGTCTGTGCATCAGTGCACTCCTCTTGAAATACTGTAGGTAAACACATTTTCTCCCTATTTAAGGCTAGAGCACTCAGCATGCATTTAGCTGAGTCGAATCCTAGCGTTTGAATACCTTGATAGGTCCACTGGAGGGCAAAATTAATACTTAATTGAATCTCACAGTCATCAAAATAATCAATACTTTTTTATTATTTATTCTTTACAGTCTGTTGACTGTTTCAAACCTCAGAGGGGATGGTGGAAAGGATTCATGGCTTCGAAACACTGTCATTTAACAAGGTAATTTTCAGCGGAGCATTAGGGGTTGTGAAACATATAATAAAACAAAAATGGAGGCTTATAATAGGAAGAAAGAAAAGAATTATATTTCTGCCATCTAATAAAACAAGATAAATAAAAAAAAAAAAAAGCTGGTGCCGAGAGAAAGGAAAATAAAAAGGGGGGGGAGGGAGGCTGAAGGGAGAAGGAGAACGAGGATAGGTAGGAGCTGGGTTTTGAAAGGTTTTATCATATCAAGAGCAGAGCTGAGCTTTCATAATGCTGACATTTCTCATCCTGACAATCCTAAACAAGTGAAAAGGATGGGATCGCTGATATCATCTTTCATCACATCCTCCAGCTTAAGAACCAACATGACAGGTCCTCTTCCCTATACACTGTTAATTACTAAATAAAACACTCCTGTGCTAGGAAGGGTGGCAGCACATAACCCATATCAGGGGTCTACAACAAGCCACAAAGTGGGTCTTAAAAAATTTGTTTTTGGTAGGAGATCGAAGGGGTCACTAGATAATAAAGAGGATACAATAACGCACCAGGCAAGCGAAAGCCTCAAGAGACCAATTTAAGATAGGTCCTTACACAAATGTACAGGAGACTAAGGCTTTCATGATTGGGAGATGTCATGTAGAAAATACACTTGCCTATACTGTGTATTACTGGTTTGAGGATGAGGAAATACATAACGTGATCTTCAGGCTTAATTCATAGGTTAATTCAGCTGCTGGCAATCCTCAGGGACAAAGGAAAGAGGATCTGACCACGTATGTCTCTATGAAGGAGAAAGACAGTAATGGAGGAAATGTGTAACCAGTCAGGAGAACTGCAACAACAGTAACACCATCTGACCAGATATGGTGATGTGAGGGTTAAGGGTGACCTTGCATTAGTATATATATGAAATGTATAATTAGCAAGAAGGCAGATAAAAATCTACCTCCTGTATAACCAGAGGTTCAGGGGCTACATGAAGGCACAAGATAAGAAAAAGTCACTTAAGGACAATGCCAAAAAAATAAGTTCACCCCAGACCTTGCCTCTTAGTTAACCCCTTCATGACAAATGCTCTAAAGTCCACATTAAAAAGACATACATTTAACAACACTCTATTTCAACACCAGCAAAGTGTACTTAAACCTACAAATCTGCCATAATACCTAAGAAAGACATAAGAAAAGAGCAAATTCATCCTGTGCTTTGTAGATTTGGTATGAATAATACCTAAGAAAAAATGATACTATAGAAGAGCAAATCTGTGAGTTGGTTTATAGATTCAGTATGAATCTGGATTTTTTCAGGCACTAAGTTGAATCGGAAACTTTTAAGATTCACTTTTGACAGCCAGATAATACTGTCATTCATCCCAGAACTTAGGGAGGGGGTAGTCGAGGGAAAAATTAAACAAAATCTACCATCAAAATCAGGCATGATAAACCAGTAACATGCCTCCCCCACCCCCTTTTCTTATCCCTCTTCCCTCTGCCTGTGTAATCTAGCAGCAGCAGGAAGTGCAGGGAGAGGGCAAACCTGCTCTGCTCATTGTAACAGTCTTTGAAGCTACACAAATTAGGGGCTTTGGAGACAACCATCAGAGCCCTTCGGGCTCATTAAAATAATTAAAAAAGTTGATTTCAGAAGAAAGGAGGCCGTGGATAACAAATATAAGAAGATTACCACCATCACAATGCCTGGATCTATGTGTTACTGTCCCTGGTTTTTCATGATTCATTTTGATGGAAGATTTCCTTTAAAAATTAATTAAACAAGATAGATGGATGCAAGGGGTTAAGCAGGTGCTGTAAGAGATGCTGTTTGTAAACCAGACTACCCCTTTTATCTTTGTGCTGCGGTACATGGCACAATTTGAACTTTACCTATGTTTTGGTTGATAGACTAACAGAAACAGAGCATGCTCAACTTAGAGACTACATCCAGCGAAGCCTTCCTCTGGAGAGCAGGCCTTAGGGATTGTATTTACACATAGCAGTCAATGGAATAAGCGGAGCAGCAATATAACCTGTGCGGAAGACACAGAGCAGCAGAAATACAGTAACAGTATAGATTTCTAATTACCTAAACCCCCTTTACACCATAGTCCTGAATAATAAAGACCAATACCTGAATAAAAGATGAAAGTTGATCTACCATCAGTTCTGACCCACCTTCACTCTCAGCACCACTGTTCCGTTCACATAGCCGCAAGCTTTTAGAACTGCATAGTGGTCAAAAATGGAAGCAGATGGCTCCATTCAATGCTCAGTGGGTTTCACGTGAATGATAGCTGACCCACAGTACCCGCAGTGCCCTGGCATGGGTACTCTGCACTGCATTTCCAACTGCTGAGAACAGTAGCCCCTTCAACATCTACCTCTTTTTGGTCTTTAGGACCAAACAAACTTTTATATTTTATTATCACCACCCTAAGCACAATACTTTTTAGCTAATTGTTGGGGTTGTTCTGTACAGAACTAGTTGTATTACATTAGACTTACTCAACGAGTAAGATTTATTAAAAGGATAAAGGGATTGTTCATTTTAGACACATTCCACCAAATAACTGTTATTGTTTGTACAATGAAAAGTTATACCATTTTCCAATATACTATATACACATTTTCATATCTCTGCTTGTTGTCACACAACAGGAAACTTAATTCTTTTGTTTCTGTACATAAACACCGGTCCAAGGTCATGTGATGTCACACAGGTGCACAACATGCTATTATCACACAGTGTAACAAGCTGGCCATATGTGTGACATCACATGACAATGGTCCAGTGTTTATCTACAGAAAGTAAAGGATTAAGCAAGAAAAGATCTAGAAAAAACATTAAGAATTGATACAGAAAGTATATTGGAAAATTCTATAACTTTTCTATACACAAACATTATCACTTCTTTGCTGGAATGTGCTAAAAGTCGACAACCCCTTCAACAGCCTCTGCTTACAACATATTATTATTTCCAGCATAGCACTCATGCGCCGGAATTGAATTTACATCAGGTCCAGCTTGGCACAGATTTCGGTTTTAACCTGTGACAGTATGCTGGCGAAGGTTATAGTAAATTTGTCTGGCCAGGATGCCCTGCAAAGCCTCAAAAAGTGGCAAAATCTGTGATGTGCGCTTGTTAACTTGCTCCCAAAGGATGATACATTCTCCCAAATATTTGGGAAGCAAATTGTGGCTAGGTTTTTGTTTGTTGTGCCATTTATTATCTTATATAAACAAAATTTCTCTTTATTCTATGGGGCACATTTAATAAGAGCTTTACGCCACTTTTCTGATGGACTTTGTACCTTCTTTTAGGTGTAAACTATGTTAAAGGTGCACCACAAAAAAGTTGGTGAACTCTGTCAGACCAGTGCAGAGAAGCGTCAGATTCATGATTTCTGGCGCATGTTCTTAATTAATCTATCGCACCCAGCATTTTACACAGGCATAGCACTTTTAGTGCAGTTTCCCACATTGTTAGTAAATGTGCCCCAATGTGTCAATAAAAATATGGTGATACCAAACATGCCTTTTTTAATGACTTAAAGTTTTGAACTAAAACATATTAATTACATTTTTTAATCAGAAAACATTTTTGTGCAACGTTTTAAAGGTTCATTCTTCATTCTTCTTATAATGTGGCTTATTTTTGTATATTTGTAGCTTATTTTGTATATTTATGGATACTTTTTTGGGGGTACATTGGAATATTTATTGAATATTTTTTAAGAAGGAGTGAAAAGGAGAAAAAAAATCACTTTTGTTTATTTTTTGCCATTTTATTACGTTTTTTACATTTCATTTTATTTTGGGGATCTTACTGTTGCAGTAATAACAAATATTTAAAACATATGTAGATACATACTTCACACACCTCTAGTTTTTTGAGCTACAAACTTAAAGGGAACCCGTCATCAGGAAGGTCATTTTTATATGGTTTTTATATGGTTATCTTTAATAGCCTATGGCCCGTTGATTTTAAAAATGTCTTTGTCATGCATCTTAATAATTTCACAGCTTTTTCGTCCTCTTCACTCATCACCCTCCCTCAACCTCTCCCCTGCTCCCTTCCCTTTGCCCCAGATTTGTGTGATTTTTTATGCCTTATACGCCAAAAAACTGGTGCACGTGGTAACAGGGCCATAGTATTATTTTAAGCAAAATACTAGTATTTTTGAATTTGAACTTGAATGTGTATGTTTACACTTTAAAGGTTTAGGGCACCACATAAATATGTGTAGCAATTCCTTACTGTACTGTAGAACTCTGAAGTGACAGATTACATTTACAGTATATGTACCATTCAAAAAACAACTTCTTAATTCTACAGGGCAACAAGGTAAATTAGAATTTTATGTAGTTTCTCTAATTGGCACCAAAACATTCTGTGTTGAAATGTAGTAGAAATGTGTAGTAGTACTTTTGGTGATGCAAACATTAATTGTGTTTTTATTGTATAACACTAACAAAACATTTTAGGGACTTGAAGACTATTGGTAGTATGCTTTTATGCTATATGGTAAAAAGCATAACATTCTAAATGAGGGTTTTAATCCTTTCCAGAGAAAATGAATTAAATCCTGTCACAAGAAGTATAAATGAACAACTCCAAAATGTACAACTTGCCTCCCAAAAAAAACAAGCCCCCAATCAACAAAATATATGGAAAACTATAAAAGGTTCCGCTTTAAGAACTTGTAATGAAAAAGCCTAAGGGTTAAATGAAAGGTTATAGTATAACACTGCCGTATCTGCATTGTATTTGATTGTACTACACTGTACTTGCTGCCAACCAAAAGCAATAACTTTGCAGTATAATGATGCTTTTTTTTGGATTGTGGATAACCTTCATTTAAAAAAACTTTTGCTATGTTGTAGGGCAGGTAATTTTGAGCTCTTTTGTAAATGGATTACTTAGCCGAATCTTGCTCCTTCCTCTTGTATTCTGCAGATGGCAGTAATCTCACATATGTCTGTTACTATGGACATTCCGTCTTCATAAAGACGCTGAGACTACGGAGGGAGAGACATGCCCCCATCTCTCACTGCTCACAGCTGATCACCTCAAGTCTGCAGCAGTCATGTGCTGACAGGAACACTGACTAATGTAACACCTACACTTATCTTTCCCTCAGCTTTCTCTACACCTGTATACTGTATAAACAAATAATCCACACAGACAGAGACTGCAGCCCCCCCCCCTCTCCCTCATCACCTCACACTCCACCGGAAATGGCAGGAGAGAAGAGACTGCAAGTAGTGCCCTCATGTGCTGTGCTGAAATTTTACTTAGGTAGGTACATAGATAGATAGATAAATAGATAGATAGATACATACATAGATACATAGATAGATACATATATAGACAGATAGATAGATAGATAGATAGATAGATAGATAGATAGACATAGGATAGATAGATAGATACAGAGATAGATATGAGATAGATAGATAGATAGATAGATAGATAGATAGATACATACATACAAACATACATGCATACATACATACATACATACGTAGATATATAGATACATAGATATAGGATAGATAGATAGATAGATAGATAGATAGATAGATAGATAGATAGATAGATAGATAGATACAGTGTCATTGGTCAGCACCAGGCGCTTGTGATGAGGTGACAGGAGGCAGGTCCCGCCTCCATCTTGCTGATTGTAGTTTGCTGTGGGGGCTGTGCTGTGGACATTACTATGGAGACTGTGCTGGGGACATTACTGTGGGGATTGTGATAGAGACATTACTATGGGGGGGGATAAGTTTCCTAGTTTATTTTGGGGTAAAATTAGGTGCCTCTGCTGATACTCAGGTTGGCTTATACTCAAGTATATATGGTATTTATATATTTTTTCCTTGCAGTGAAAGGTCAAAGACAAGAGGACATTGTTTGTGGGGGGCTATAGAAAAAGTGGTATTATAAGGTCCCCTTTTATGTAGTCCTCTTCTTATCAAGACATAAAAAGGAGCATCAGGAGGCGCTACATAAAAGGGGGGAACTTTAAAGGGGGCTACAGAAAAAAAGAAGAGGGGGCTAAAGCAATGGGAATGTGTTATATAGAAGAAAGCACTATAAGGAAGTCTACAGAAAAGGGAGGTGCACTTTTGGGCACATTAAATGCACCTATGGGGTAGATTTATCTCAGTCAGATACTTGTTATTTTTGGTTTGCGCCTAATTTGTCTCTGTATTTTTCCCTCTTCCAGATTTTTTTGCCTGATTTAACATGGATTTGCACAGAAAATGGCACTAATAAATGTGCAAAAAGAGTCCAGTCCTAACCATGCATAGGAAAAACAATGATATGAGTTGCACAAAATTTTACACCTAAAAAGTCTCAAAAACGATGCATTTCAAAAAGAACTGAAACTACAAAGACAAATGTGGTGCAAAAAAGGAAAGCACTGAAATTTAAGTCCAAGTCCTTTTTTACAAAATCTACTTTTAAAACTATTTTAATGAGCCTCAATGGCTCCTGTGGGTGTTAAAAGAGCCCCTCTGTGCTGCTGATTCACAGACTGTGAAGTAGCTATCCACTGTGTGCTGCAACTTCCTGTGCTGCAGTGAGCTTACATCAAGCAGAGAGAGAGGTAAAGTGCTGAGGGAGGAAGGAGAGACAGTGTAACAATCTGTGAAGCTGCAGCACTGAGAGGCTCTGGTAATGTCCCCAGAGCCTTTCTGGCTTCTTTGCATAATTTTAAAAGTTGATTTTAGAAGGAAGGAGGTCATGGATAAGACAATTACTATAGTCAAAGTGCCTGGTTCTTTAAGTAACTGTGCTTGGTTTCTCATGCTTGATTTTGTTGGTAGATTTCCTATAAATGCAGGTGGTGACTTTAAACAGATAACACCCTCGAACAGTGCCTGTACCAATGTCAGGTGCTACTAAGGGTGTGGTTCAGAGTTCAAGTTCTGCTCTGGATTTTAAGGATCTGTTCGTAACTAACCCTGACTCTAAAAATTTAAATCAGATTAAATCCCTGCGTCAGTGTTCCATCCCGATAATCAAGTTTCCTGATTGTTTTCTCACTGAAGAACAAGAAAATAAAACATTAAAGGACATCTACCAATAGGATGAAGGGTTGTAAACCAAGCACACTGACATACTGGTGTGTGTCTGCTCTGGAAGAATCTGATCTTCTTTTAGCTTCTTATGCTCTGGTTTTTACAAAAACAAAAAAGGCTTTTAAAATTATAAAAATGAGCCTGAGGAGCTCTGGGCTCCATAGATGTTAATGGAGCCTGGAGTCCCTCAGGCTCATTAGCATAATTTTTAAAGCTTTTTTTTCTTAAAAAAAAGAGCAGATCCTGGCAGGAGGGGCACACATCAGTATGGAAGTGTGCTTGGTTTACAAAGCTTGATCCTGTTGGTAGATGTCCTTACATTTCTGTTCACATGCAAGTTCAGGGAACCTTACTGGATTTAATTCTACAGAATGATGTAGAAATTTTGCACAGCACTTAACAACACTAAATTCAGGTTAGAAAGTTTAAAAATACAACTAGAATACAGGTAGTTAATTTTAGTGTTTTATTTTGTTTTTCTTTACATTTTCTTGGTTCTATCATTAATAGTTAAAGTTTTTATTATTGGTGCCTTGAGTCAACTAAAATAAATTATTCAAAGACCAGTAATGGTACATAGAACAAGTATATATGCAGATGTTGATCAGGAAGTAAGACCTTTAAAGGCTTAAAGAGGATCTGTCACCTAAATTTTCGGCACTAGGAGCTGCTTACTAAAGTAAGCAGCTCCTAGTGCTTGATCAAACGCCACAGTGTTAGAGTGATAGCGTTACCGGAAACCTCCGGTAGCGCTATCAAACCCTGCGGCTGGGTACAGTGTAATCATCGGACAGCTTGCAAAGCTGAGGGGGCGGTCCAAGGCGCTGCCTCTTCCCTGGACCGCCCTGCTCCATCCACAGGCCGGCAGTCACCGCCCCTAGCCACGTCCCAACCACACACCCTCATGAATACGTCGAACAGCTTTGCGAGCTGTCCGACAATTACATTGTACCCCGCCGCAGTGTTTGATAGCGTTACCGGAGGTGTTTGATGAAGCGGCTCCTAGTACTGATAAATTGGGTGACAGGTCCTCTTTAACACCCATGTACTGGGCTATTACTAATCCTCGGTGTTACTAGTGGAGGTGAGATAGAACGCAGAACCCAAACTTCTGAGTTCGGGGATGAGAACAAGCAATGTTCTTCTCAACCCTAATTAGGACCCTTATAAGTGACACTAAACTAGTATCAAATATTTTCTTTAATTCTTTAACACTTGTTGAAAATATCAATAGTACAAGTGTATATAAGTAAATGTGCATTAAATCACATTAGTGAAAAGTTCCTCCTTCTCCACTTATCCATCTTTTTGCCTAGTTTAACTCCCGTCTGCTGAATTCCATTTTGCCAGTACAAGACAGACTGGGCAGACAGAGGTATGATGAGTGGACAGGGAAGAAGAAGGAGCTTCAGAATAATAGAGGAAAAACATTGCTAAAATGTCAGATACAGGATGTAGGATAATTATAAACTGTATACGCACAACAGATGCCAGATCAAGAAAAAAGTTGCTGAATTGTTATGCATTCATTAAGATGTTCCTTTAGTTGCAATATGTTTATTTTTGATACAAATAAATTGTGACAATAAAAAACTGCATAATACAAAAATGCTCCACTAGGGGTTTCTGGGAAAATGCAAATATGTTTTCCAGGGTGGGACAAGGAAAATATGTATCTTTTTGCTACCTTAACATAAAGCATCATTTTAAGAAGCCTAAAGACATGGTGTAGCATAAAAGCCAAACTAGTGTATCTATTTCAAAAGTAACTGACTGCCAACCATGGACAGCACTGTTTTGACGTGGTTACGTCTCTTCAGTACAGTTCAATAGGCTTCTTGAAAGTCCTGCTTGATGTTTACGGGGGCTGCCTTTCAAGGTAGCAAAAAAAATGCTGTTTTCTTTGTCCCATGTTCCAAATGTATTTCCAAGAATCCCCTAGTGGAGCATTAATGGCTATTAGTCTACAAATGCTGGCAAGGCAACCTGAATTGGCAAAGTCTCTGTAAGGAGGACTAATACTCCCCGATCCTAGTCAATAGCCTCTTACTCACCTATACCAGTTCCCTACACTGTACTGAAGAGACACAACCATGTTTAACAGTGCTGTCTACAGTTGGGAAACTGTTCCTTCTGGAATTGATATACTGGTTTGGCTTTATTCCCACATTAGAGCCTTTGGCTTCTTGAAAGTCAAGCATGATGTTAAAGGGGTTTTTTCCCTTAAGACAATAATGGTCCCATCCTGGAAAACGTTTTTGCATATTTTCCGTATGCAGATGTTATCACACTGTATAATGTTCTTATTCTACAAAGCAATAAAATAATCAGCGATGATAGATTATCTATACGATAACCAAATCAATAAAAAACATGAGTGTCATGTAATTCTAAAGTAAGATTTTAACTAGGTTCAGCTTTATAGTAGATTTTGTCCTATGCAGAATCTTCACTTCATTCTCCCTGATTGTAGGCTCTATAAATTTTCATTTATAAATTAATAATCATTATATAATAATAACTAGGGTTGCTGCAGTGATTATATTCTGTCAAGTCAATGCTGTAGCACTCTATGCACACATTAGCAGGGTGCTATGACTGGTTTGGTATGGGAGTACACTGGTAAGTTTTCTGGTTCTCTAAGCCAGTATCTCCCTCTACTTCTAGCCCCAAAGGCTGGCCATGGGCTCAAAATTGTGGTAAAACCACTGGCAAAAACTAAACTGTTATTTAAATAGCTATTAAACGAAATCGACCACAAGGATCAAGGATTGTAAACCAAGCACACTTACAAGCTGGTGTTAACCCCCTATGACAGGATCTGCTCTTCTTTTAGCTCCTTATGCCCTTGTTTTTACAAGAAAAGACTTTATAAATTATGCAAATTAAACTTAGGGGCTCTAGGTTCAATCAACAGCTATGGAGCCTGGAGCCCCTAAAACTCATTTACATAATATTCATAATGGGTTTTTTTTGTAAAAACAAGCTAAGTGAAGCCAAATGAATAGCGGATCCTCCCAGATGGGACACACATTAGCATGTAAATGTGCTTGGTTTACAATCCTTAATTCTGGTGGTAGATTTCCTTTAAATACCTTCATCTGGTTTAGCAATATAGTACAAAATCCTATTATTCATAAGCCAGATCTTGGTTAGTCATGGGTGAATGCTTAGCTACTATATGTTTCAGGCAAGCTGCACTCAATCTGGTTGAAATGTATTCAGACACTTGTTTGGTTTTCTCTACTTAGTCTACTGGATTACCTGCTCGTGTCAGGTAAGTCCAGTTTAAATAGAGGTCCACGAACCATATCTAAATCTATATTTTATAGAGTAAAATGTTTTACCTCTGTTAAACTGCAAAGCAACTATCCCCCGCTCTTTCCCCAAATGCTAAACCCACTTTTTGAGAGGTGTGATAAGTGGCAGATATAGAGTAAGAAGTTGTCATTACTGTTACAAATACAGATGCACAGCCCAAAATGACTTACATCACCCAACATAGCAACAATTCAACAGAAGGAAAAGGTCTGGAGGATTCTTAAAGTCTATCTAACCTTTTATCAAACTTTGCAGCAATCAGTAGGTCAGTGTGTGCACATGAAGAATTACTCTGTTTCCTTTCACTTTTAGACTAGTCATTTTTATATTCGTGCAGCTCGAATCTATTCAGCATCATAGCCTGTAAAAGAGGCAACCGAGCCATAGTTTATAGGAGTGGAGAAATGGGGGCCATTATATAAAGGAGCAAGAACACCAAGCTTAAACACAGTTGGCCACTTTCAGCAAATAATTGATATGGTTTGTGTGAGGAAAAGTTATACAATTTTCCAATATACTTTCTGTATCAATTCCTCACAGTTTTCTGGATCTCTGCTTGATGTCCTTCTATAGAAAGCTTCTATGTTTTCTGGACAGAAATCTGTCCATAGTGATGTGACGGACACACAGGTGCATTATTATCACACGGCTCTGATTACTCTCTATGACAATACCAGCTCAAGCACCTGCTTGTCCATCACATCACTATGGTCAGATTTCTATCCACTGAATCACGAGGAATTGATACAGAAAATATATTGGAAAATTGTACTTTTCATTACATAAACAATATAAAGTATTTGCTGGAAGTGGACAACCCCTTTAATGTACTTTAGAAGTTGGGCAGAGGGTGTCCTGATATAAAGGAGTTAGGGCATGGGGGATTCTAGTAAATAGAAGTCTGGACAGAGAGGTTAATGATTAAAGGACTTAGGGTATTAGGGGGTGATTGCATATAGAAGTGTTAAAAGATAGGTTAATGGCCCATGGGAATAGTCCTCAGGTGTTTCATAATGAATAGAAGTGGGGATTATAGAAAAAAAGAAGTGTGTAGAGAGGTCAATGGTCTATAAGAGTGGGAAACACAAGGTGATAGTATATAGAAATGCAAATAGAGAGTTTAAAGGGGTTGAGTGGGATTAACTTTTTCCTTGCCATGAGCTACTGGCGGGGTCTGAACATGACCATCACTTGATACTTACCTCCCTCCAGCATAGTACTTCTCTCCACCAACGGTCTCTACTTGTATACAGAGCTCAGTGGTGAAGTCACATACATTATCAGCCACTTGCAACTACAACCTTTAGCTTTGGCTTAAATGGTTATTCTCCCAAAGACAAGATTTTTTAAATATACTCAGGATAACAAAATAACACATCTTCTAATTCACTGTTATTAACAAAGATTGAACATTCCACAGATAATCTCTATTAGTCCTGGAGTACACAATTTCGGTTGTCCCGGGAACCAACCATCAATCTTCTGACTTTTTCACATGACTAGATTCTCCTGTTTCACACTGCAGTGTCTCTGTGCCGCACCTCCGCCCTGCATTACAAGACAAGCTCACACACACAGACACTTCCTGCCAGCAAACAGCATGTCAGAAGACTAAATATACAAGCTACGGGCAAAGATCAGATCTTTATATCAGAGAAAGGAGGTGAAGCAGAGCTGACTGGGTATGTGATACAGCTGCTATTTAGCAAAGCTGGAGAGTGTCATTGTGTGTTTTATCCATCTAATGGATTTCATCATCTCTTATCTGTCTCATCTCTCTTTCTATGTGTCAGATACTAGTGAATGTTCCGAAGTTAAATAAAAGTGTAGATAAACCTGGACCCTGATAATGAAGCCAAATTGGCAGCACGCAGAATAAGAGAAATGCATGCTTAGAGGGTCCCTGCCCACAATCTGAGATTTTACACTGACCATTACTGAGTGATAGGAGCTAAAAATTCAATAAAACTGAGTAAAATTGTATGGGGGTAGTAAAAATTATGTTTATTGTGTAAACATCATTAGGGGGTAATAATTTGAGAACTTTCTTTCATGGACAAACCCCTTTAACCCCTTCTGCTCTGCGGCAGATATATCCACCGCTGAGCGCAGTAACTTAGGCTCTGGATCGGAGCTTAACCGGCATCGGGATACATGGGATGCCGGCTTTAACTAACAGCTGACACATATGGTCGGAGTGGGCTCCAATAATGGGTGTTCAACCCGTTAAATGTGGTGGTCAGATGATTGCTTGTTCATTTCCCATGGTGGAATTAATAAAAAAGTTTAAAAAAAAATCTTATTCAATAAAAAAATTATCTAATAAATTAATAAAAATGCCTTTAAGCCCCAAAACACATTAAAAGACATATAATGCACAAAAAAGTCTAAATTATAACACAAACCCCACATATATATTATCACCACGTTAGAGGCTCTTAACAGGGGTGTGTCCAGAGTGAACATGTATACTAAATTCTGATACACACTTGAAACATTAATATGAATTTTCATTATAAAGTCAGAGCTTGCATCATATTTGCCTTCCAAAAAAGCTAAAATAAATTTGTAAGTTTTACTCATTAAGGCAAACACCTAATACATTAGGATAACTGGAGTAACAAAGTGGTAAGAGAAACTGGCTGCAGGTACCAGTAAATGCAGCTCTGAACAATGACCAGCTGTGCTTATGATTGCCTCAGCCCACATCAAGATATGGGAATTTTTTTTGTTTGTATTTCTTTTTTCCTATAATGATATCCGTCTTAACCTCTTAGGGCAATAAATTGGCCTTGTCTGTATGTACATTGTAAAAGACTGAGAGATAATCAATGTAATCAATGTGATCAGTCTGTCATTGTCAGTCTAAATTGCTGGTTATTTATTAGCATTCCATTTCTTCCTTGGCTTGACGCGCTTAACTGCAGGCTTTCATGTGCTATTTTGGGGTGAAAATTGCATTACAAAATGTTGTCATGATAAATGAAAACATATATCTAATATGGCTTCTGGAAAGACAAGCATTTATGATATTTTATTGGATCGGTGATTTTCGTTTTCATCCAGTTGTAAAAGAGTAATCATGTTTTTATTGTTCTTGCTATAATATTGTATTAAATAATCTTACGTATTCTTGCAATTAGTGGATATTTACATTGAAGAATTACAACAAGGTTAGAGGGGTTGGCTGCTTTTACCCCTTACCGACATTGGACGTAAAAGTATTGCCAAAGTTAATTGCAGACACGTGCTGTGCTATTACGTCCAGCTCCTGACACGCTAAGACCTGCCCATTGTTCTCCTTCATTAACCTATTCCACCAAAGTGTCAGATTTGAGATAAATGGGTCAGGAAGGTGAAAAGTGGCTAGAGTGGCAAAGGGGTAATCTTTTTTTTTAAGTATCTATGAGGGAAAAGCCTTTGAGACACGGTCTTTCAAAGATGTTCCTTACCAGGAAGTCTCTCTTGTACTAGTGGCTGAAGGAGGGTGATGATCAGACCTGCCCATTGTTCTCCTTCATTAACCTATTCGCGTCGATGCCCTTTTTCGTTTTTGCATTTTCATTTTTCACTCTTCAACTTCAAAAATCTATAACTTTTTTATTTTTACATGTATCGAGCTGTGTTATGGCTTATTTTCTGCGTAACAAATTACACTTCAAATTTGTGGTATTTAATATTCCATGCCGTGTACTGGGAAGCAGGAAAAAAAGTCCAAATGCTGTGAAATTGGTGAAAAACCACATTCGTATCCTTGTGGGCTTGGAGTGTACAGATTTCACTGAATGCCCCAATTGACATGTCTAATTTATTCTTTGGGTCGGTACGATAACAGGGATACCAAATTTGTATAGGTTTTATAATGTTTTCATACATTTACAGAAATTAAAACCTCCTGTACAAAAAAAAAATGTTTGGATTTTGCCATCTTCTGGCGCTAATAACTTTTTTATACTTTAGTATACAGAGCTTTGGGAGGTGCAGTTTTTTGCGACTTTTGATGACGTTTACAATTTCATTGCAGGGGGAGGCTGCTGGCCATTTCAGGGAGGTGTCCCTGCATTCTGTGCTGCCAATTATACATTTCTTTTCAAGGTGATCACGGCGTGTCAAGCTTAGCGAAGAATCAAGGATCAAGAAGGATCAAGATGAAGAGGGGCGATGGTGAGTATCTTTAGCTGTTTTTTGGTGGTTGATTTCCTTTAACCGGAGGGCAATATTTTTTTTCTAACGTTGTAAGTAAAACGTGGAATTGTCTTTATTTTGCAGTATTCTTAAATCTGTGCCTAATATTTCTACGACTCAGCCTCAGCACTTCAGCATTTAGTATTTTTGGATGGGCAGCTACATCCAAAAAACATAGATTTATCATTTATCATAAAACAGGCCTCCTGTACCAGTTTATTAGACTATACAATTAAAGTAGCAAATTTTACACAAGTAGGATGTAGGAAATATTTCTACCACATCTGGATTAACTTGCTAAATCTGGCATAAGTAGGCTAAAGTGAATACTAGAGTTGTTTAACAAATTTCATGAAAAAGTAGCAAATTTGTGCGTACATCAGCACTCAAAACAAATTGTACACTAGAAAATTGACATAGCTACAATGATAAATTACCCCCATAGTGTGAATGTAGCTCAATTTAGATTAAGATTGAGATTTATTTGATTTCAATCTGATATGACATTCACATTGTACATATAAACGAAGACCATTAGGAGCCCTATGTCTGTGTTGAGTAATGCTAAGAGCCAGCCATGTTCTAAATGTCTGATATCTACAATGTTATCAAGTGAGATGTCATTCATCACTGTACCTGTTGGCCTGGTTGATCTGATCTTCACACGACTTTAGCAGTAAAAGCTTTCGTTATCATGTATAGTCTAGACATGTCATTGATAAAATGTGCTCTACATTGACAATAGCCTCCATTTTTGCTTAATGTCATGTGGTACTATAGTTTCTTTGCACCAAATAATATAATCCATCATATCTATAGCATGCCCCAAACCTATGTCTTTCAAAACAAGAGTGGTATGTGAATAGAACTCAAGAGAGCAAATCAACCACAGTGATTAGTTTTCTGCGTAGAACAGAAAAACAGGGTTTTTTGTTGTTGTTTGGTAGCGTACTATAGAGTTACATTAAAATAGTATAACCAAAATGGTTACTACGGTGTTTACAAGTTACATGTGCATAAAAAAGTAAAAGTAAAAGCTGTCATATAAAAAATATTTCCAAAGCTTTTCAGAAAATAAAAACAAAAGTGAATTCAATAAAAAGTTTTAATAATCTACTTGAGTGACTAATGCATCAGGCTCCTGTTGGATAAAGGAGGCGGCATCTTGGAGCCAACCAACCTCCACCAATCTTATCAGCGTTTTACAATGGAAAAATACAAAATGAAACATGTGCAGTAAGTATACTGCATTTTCCTGCAGGGTCTGGAATGACATCATTCAGGCCCTGCAGCCCTGGATGCTCCAGGGAAAAAATGGGGAGAAAATGAGGAGGGCAAATTGGGGGAATTGGGGTAAGAACTTAAAGAATATGAAGGGGGCTCACTGAATAGAGAGGGGGAGAACTTAAAAGGGGCTAACTGAATGAAGAGGGCTAGAACATTAGAGGGATTAACTGAATGAAGAGGATGAAAACATGAGTAACATGAGGGGGGGTTCACTGAAGGAAGAGGGGGTAGAATATGACAGGGGTTTACTAAATGAAGAGGGGAGAACGTGAGGGCCTCATTGAATGAATTGGGAGAGAACATGAAAGGGGCGAATTAAGTGAAAAGGGCGAGAACATGGAGCTAATGGAAGGAAAATGGATGGAAAATAGGGATCTGTGTGAGGAGAGGGACAAAACAGGGGCAAGGGTAGCAGAGATGAAGGTGCAGTTAAATATATTACCTCATGTTACTTTGCACAAATGATCACATGACAGAGCCAGAGTTAAATGATAAACTTGTTAGTTATCACCATGTCCCAATGCCTGATCTATTAAAATATTTAAATAACTATCCTGTTTTGCCAAAAGTGATCAAAATGTTGTACGCCTGAGAGATAAGGAAACTCATAATGTTCCTAATGACTTAACTCTTTACAGTCACTAAATACTCTTATCTCTTCATAGAGCTGAATCATCAAGTGAAATATTCTCTAGGTATGGAAAGAGTCAAAGTTCCTGTCTGTTTGAAGTACAAGGACCTCAGAAAGCTTTTTAGATGTAAGGCTCACTATAGGAAAAAGAAGCAGATGGAAGCACAGATACATCCTGATGAAGTGTAGTACAAAGTTTAATTTTATCACCTGAAATAAAAATTGCTTCAAAGGTTTAGTTAGGTTTTCAGTGATCACTGCGAGTGATGTGTTTCTGCTAATTAGTTTGTATGTGCTGAATTCATGACAGTGACTTTGGGGGAATTAGTGTATATTGATTCAGAGGCTGCAGTCACATAATGCTGCCCCAGAGTACCCAAACAAGTATTATAAAGGCTAAGTGACAGATGAATGCTCTGTTTTGCATTGGGGCTTATTATTTCCATTGAATTCCTGTAGGAATGCAGTGTACTATTGTCTATACCCTTGGTGCATGTAACTGAGAACAAATTATAGATTTAGTCTAAGATTTTCCATGCTTCTTTAAAGGAAACCTACCACTTGAAGTGGCAGGTTTCTGATGGAAATACCGGGCACCAGCTCAGGGTGAGCTGGTGCCGGAGATTATTTTCGTTAGTGTTTTAAACCGCGGTATCGCGGTTTAAAACACTTTTTAAACTTTATAGCGGGCGCAGGCAGGTACGCGCTCGGCGCTTACCATGCGTGCGGCTCTCCTTCACTTCCTATGTAGCCGCGCGCATGGTAAGCTATAAAGTTTAAAAAGTGTTTTAAACCGCGATACCGCGGTTTAAAACACTAACGAAAATAAGCTCCGGCACCAGCTCACCCTGAGCTGGTGCCCGGTATTTCCATCAGAAACCTGCCACTACAAGTGGTAGGTTTCCTTTAAGTACTAAAAGTTGGTATGTTTTGGGTAAAGCTCATATTATTAGAATGACCCATGCACTTCCCAGGATGCGCTTGCTAGCTCCCAGTGGCAGTGTTTAATAAATGAAATCATCCAATACATTTCTTTGTATCGCCTAGATACCACTGGACTCAGAAAGCTATTTAAATCCAAAATGGAAAGGCTGCACACCATTAAAAGTACACATTCTGGAGCCCAGATAATTTGAAGCAAAGTACTTTCTAGTTGGGTCATGTACAGAGAAATAAACTAAACTACTTCAGTTTAGTAGACAATAAAGAAGTGTCTGGGTTATAAACAGTCTTATTTTGGGAAACATTAGTATCATACTGCAGTACAGAGGATTTTCCTCTATGGTAAGAATACGTAGGGCAGTGATGGACAACCTTTTGAGCTTGGTGTGTCAAAATTCGCCAAAAAACTGAGCATAATTTTGTGATATTTATTGTTTAATACTACAGTACATGGGTGTACGGGGATTTCCACATCATCTGTTTATTACAATGTGCTGGACAATCTCTCAGCCTCCCGGCTACTGCACCTGGCTGTGTAGGAGCCGAGGATGAAACTCTCCGGCGGCCGCGTGTCACTGAAAATGGCTATGCGTGTCAGCACTGGCACGCGTGTCATAGGTTGGCCATCACTGACGTAGGGGCTCATTTACTAAGGGTCGCGGAACGCATTTTCATCGGACTTTCTGATGTTTTCAAGTTTTGCACGTCTGTCACAGGTATTTAACAGGTGTCTGCGCTGGCATTGTGTTGCACACCATTTTTGGCGCAGCTGCACTGGCTTTCATGTGACAGAAATTGGGGGGGTTGGGCGTTGGACAATCCGACTGATTCATGCACCAGGAAGAAGAAGGTGAACTCAGTCAGATCCGAGCGGGGAAGTGACACATGCAGGATATTGGGAGCACGATCTTAGTGAATCGCGGCAGAGTGCATGATCGTCAGACAATGCACTTTCGGGAAACTTCGTCGGACAGGAAAGTAAATGTGTTCCATTTGTACCAGCATTGATGTAGTTGTTTGTACGACCCTTAGGTTTTGTTTAGACACCTGCCTAAATTGGTGAATATTTTTTTGTAGTTATATAGTTAAAGTTATCTGGTCTTTACCCCTTAACAACCAGGCCGTTTTTTGTTTTTGCATTATCATTTTTTGCCCCCACCTTCAAAAATCCATAACTTTTTTATTCTTCCATGTAAAGAGCTGTGTGAGGGCTTGTTTCCTGCGTAAATAATTGCACTTCATAGTGACGGTATTTAATATTCCATAGTGTGTACTGGGAAGCAGGAAAAAATTTCAAATGCAGTTAAATTGGTAAAAAAAAAAGCATTTGCGCCATTTTCTTGTGGGCTTGAATTTTACAGCTTTCTCTGTGCACCCCAAATGACATGTCTACTTTATTCTTTGGGTTGGTATGATCATGATGATAATAAATATATATATATATATATATATATATATGTATATATATATATATATATATTTTTTTTTTTTCTTCCTTTCCTTTCCTCTTTTCCTTTTCTTTATATTAAATTTCTTTTCTTTTATTAAAGTTCATAGTAAAAATGTGCAATACAGTTGGTTGTGCATGTACAATAGTTATTTTCATAATTATTCTTAACATTTTTAGTTGCAGTCAAAGTTGTACATGTCATACATATCTATTGTTTCACTCCAACCCCTGTCCCCTACCCTCCACCCATCCCTCCCTGATTTTTGCCGAGGAGAGAGAAAGAAAAAAGAAAAAAAAAGGAGAAGAAAAAAAAAAAAAAAAGGAGTCTGCTATATTGGTTTTATTTGGAGTAGCCAAGGCTTGTCCCCTGTTAAACTTTTCTTACTGCGAGCGTAGTATATTTTCTCGTATTGCTCCACTTTACGACATAGGGCCTCCCACTGATGTATATTTGGTGGGGTCGTACTTTTCCAGTTTTTTGCCAAAGTAACCTTTGCTATTAGAGAGAGTCTGCATGTTGCCTCTATTTGATACTTCCTCAGATCTGGACGTAGTTTGCAGCTAAGCATGTTTAACAATAGTATCTCTGCGGATGCTTCTATAAAAGTGTCCACTCGATATTCAATTTTTTGATGCACCTCTGCCCAAAAGGGGCGAATCTGCGGACAACTCCATGCCATGTGGTAAAACCCTGCATCAGCGGCATCGCATCGCCAACAGCGTGCGGTATCTTGATTCCCCATTTTAGCTATTTTCCGAGGTGTATAGTATAAGCGATGGAGGTAGTTGAAGTACACCATTCTATGGTTCATATTAATAGAGGCATGGTTGATGTTATGAAAGGCCCAATGCCATTGTTCGTTGGTCTTATCCCCTACTTCTGATTCCCAGTGCCTTTGTGCTTTAAATTTCATATTCCGTGTGTTGTCACTATTTAATATATTATATAATTTAGATATAGTATATTTACCCGTCCATTTAACCCATATCTTGTCTATCAAAGTGTCTTCCTCAATTGTGAAAAGGACTTTACTCGTGGATCCCCTATATGCATCCGTGATTTGTATATAGTGAAAATAGTGTTTTTTGTCAATCCCATACTCCCTTTGTAAGTCTACAAATGGTATCGGCTTACCATTTATAAATATTTGTACCACCTTATTTATCCCCAAAGTACACCAAAATTTCCCTGTTTCGTGTGTTTTCCAAAACTCTCTAATATTTAAGTTATACCATAAAGGGGTGGATTCTATCGCTCCTTTTATTTGCCCTACTTTCCTTAGTGTTCTCCATATTTCATTAAGCATGTTGCATAGAGGGGATTTTCGAAATTCGCTGGTGCCCAACTGACCTGACTCTAATACTTCCATCCATTGTCCTAATCCCTTAACTTTACCTATTATTTCATTCATCACCTTGGTATCTTTCCATCTAGACAGAAAGCATATTTTGGATGCTAAAAAATAGAGTCTGAAGTTGGGTATAGACAGGCCCCCTTCGTTATATTTTTTATATAAATAATCTAACTTTATTCTTACATGCTTGCGTCCCCATATTAATTCATTTATTAATCTTTCGATTAGATGAAAGAACCTATCGTGGATCCATACCGGGGAGGCCGACAGCACATACAACAGTTGTGGTAGCATGGTCATTTTAAGAAGACCCACCCTATCTGCTCTGGACAGTGGCAATTTAGTCCATATCGATACTTTGCCCCTTAATTTGTTGATAGTTGGGACGACATTAAGCCTAACGTAGTCCACTATCTTAGATGAAACCTTAAGCCCCAAGTATTCCATTGCATGTGCGGGTGAGATGATATTTATGGGCCCGTATCCCATTGGGGAGGGGTGACCCAGAGGGAGAAGCATGGTCTTATCCCAATTGATGGCCAACCCGGATTTCCCGCCAAATTCCTGAACCACTCGCATCACCTCAGGGACAGAGACTTCGAGATTCTTTAGGCACAATAGAATGTCATCTGCGTATAATATAATTTTGTCAGTGGTATCCCCTCTGTCAAAACCTTGTATGTTCTTATCTTCCCTGATGAGTGACGCGAGCGGCTCCAGAAATAGATTGAACAGCATAGGAGAGAGGGGGCACCCTTGTCTTGTGCCCCTCTCTAACCTAATCTGCCCGGACCATCTGCCATTGACATCTATTCTGGCGGTGGGATTCCTGTATAATAATTTCGTCCATGACAAGAAGACCTCACCAAAACCAAATCTGCCCAATACACCCCATAAAAATGACCACTCCACCCTGTCGAAAGCCTTTGAGGCATCCAGTGACAGGATGGAGTGGTCCCCCCCCGGATCGCGTCGTTGAATATTTATGAACAGCCTGTCAAAATTATTAACTGCCGACCTCCCTGGCATAAACCCGCTTTGGTCTCGATGTATCAGATCACCTATCACTCTCTGTAATCTTAAGGCTAAGGCTTTCGCCAAAATTTTAATATCTGTGTTTAACAATGATATGGGTCTATAGGAATCGCAACATAACAAGTTTTTGTTTTTCTTCGGTATCAAAATAATTATTGCTTCTCTCATTGAGCTCGTGAGAGAGTTCTCCCCCCTTGCTTTGTTCAGAACTCCTATTAACATAGGGAGAAGAACGTCCCCATATCTTCTATATATTTCAAAAGGGAGTCCGTCGGATCCTGGGCTGGTGTTTCCCTGAATGGAGCACACTGCCAGCTTTAGTTCTTCGACCGTCAATGGGGACTCTAATATATGTGCCTGTTCCTCCGTTAGTTTGGGGAGTTTAATTCCATCAAGATATCTGTTGAGGTCCGCCTCTCCTACTCCCTCTTGAGATCTATACAAATCGGCATAGTATCTCTCGAAGGTGTGCCTAATCTGTCCCTCATCGGCTACTATGTCGCCTTGTATGTCCTGGATCTGTTGAATCTTATTGCCCTTGCCCTGTTCCGAAATGAGCTCCGAGAGAAGTTTACCAGGCTTGCCCGACGAGCAAAATTGATTCTTGCCTCTAAAAAATATTGCTTGTTGTGCTTTATGTGTTAGGAGTTTGGCATATTCCTGTTTCAGTGTGTGTAATTGTTGGCTGTTATGTGGGGTGGGTTGTTCACGATGTAGGAGTTCTAAATGTTGAATGTTTCTTTTTAATCCCAGCTCCTTTTTTTTATACAAATTTTTAGTTTTATTGATTTCCCGATGCCACCAACCCCTTATACATCCCTTCAGGGCATCCCACACGATACCGATATTTGCTGTATCAACATTGTGTTGCCAAAATTCTAATATTTCATTAATAAAGTTCTCATCTTTTGTGGTGATAATTGACATCCAGTGGGGGTTTAGTCTAAAGGGCCTTCTCCAACCATCCAACTTGCACTGAAGCTCTAATTCTATAATCAGCATGGAGTGATCCGAATGGCTGGCTGCTTGGTATTTCATTTGTTTGACAAGGGCGACTGAGTCCCGGGATGCGAATGCTAGGTCAATTCTCGACATCACCGTATGTGACCTCGAGAAACAGGAGTATCCTCGTTTGTCCCCATATAAATGCCGCCAGATGTCTATCCATCCTGCCTCTTGGCAGAACTTGGCTAGTGGGGACCCATTGCTTTGTGTTGGACTTAATGTCTTGTTCAGGTTCACTCGGTCTAGCTCCGAATCCATAGTGCAGTTATAATCACCGCACACATAAACGGGGCATGTTCTTTTAGAAGCCAAGAAGAGCAATGCCTTCGTCAATACGTTTAAGGAAAAAGGGGGGGGGATATACACAAACATAAGGGTGCATATCACACCATAAAATCTGCCATACAAAAAAACATATCTGCCCTCTACGTCCAGCTCTGAGGAGTATATCTCAAAGTCGATTTTTTTATGAATATACACACTTACTCCCCTAGAATAGGATGAGAAAACTGAGTGGTATGCTGCCGCAGCCCATTTTCTCTGCATGAGTTTCGCTGTTTCTTTACTCAAATGGGTTTCAACCAGACATACTATAGCTGGTAAGTGTGACTGCACGACATCAAATACTATACGCTTTTTTACTCTGTCCCCCAACCCTCTAACATTCCATGTGATTAGGGGTAGCATCTACGAGATAAAAAGAATAAAGAAAAAGAAAAAGAAAGAGAAAAAAAAAAAAAAAAAAAATTAATTTCCCTCGCTCTCCCCGTCGGCTAACCCGCCCCCCTGCTCCCCCCTTAGTGTACCAAGATGCTGTAATGGTACTCATACCTTGGGTAGTCCCTCTGTCCCCCCCTCCATCCCACTTCTCCACCCACGTCCAACCCTGTGTCAGTTATAAACCTTTGGACTCTACCCATTTCATTCCCTCCTCTGCATTGTCGAAAAACCAGGATTTTCCTTCATGTATTATCCTTAAGCGCGCTGGGAAATGAAGGGAATAGGTTAAGCCTGCTTGAATTAAACGTTTTTTAATTTCAGAAAATCCCCTCCTTTTGAGCATCGTCTGTTTAGAATAATCTGGGTAGACTGAAATTTTGTTCCCGTCGAAAGCAACCTCTTTACTATTCCGAAATACTCGGAGTATCGTGTCCCTATCCTTAGATAAAAGGATCTTACATATTATTGATCGAGGATGGGCACCTGGTATTGGTTTTTTCCCCGGAACTCGGTGTGCCCGCTCCACGAAAAACATAGCAGATAGACTTTGTGTACCAACGGTGTCTACAAGCCATTTTTGTATAAACTGCTCCGTGTCCTTCCCCTCCACCCCCTCTGGAAAGCCTATTATTCTTAAGTTTGATCTTCTAGACCGATCCTCCATATCCACCAGCCTGTTCTGTAGTTCCTTATTTTCAGCTTTAACCTGATCTAGAACCGTTCTATTGTGCTCTGTTTTTTTTTCCACCTTACTCATTTTAGTTTCTTGTAGGGAGATTCTATCTCTGATTTTGGTAAGGTCCTCTCTAATTGCGAGAACATCATTTCTGGTCTCAGCCAGCTGTGTAGAGAGGTTTTCTATTGCTGGGTTAATTTTATTTACTGCCAATAGGATTTCTTCCCAGATTGGAGGTGTCCCTGACTTGGGTAGGGGTTCCCCATCTTCACTATCTGTCTCTACATGTGTTTGCTTACTTCCTAACTCCTTGGCTGCCTTTATGTTTTTATTGGGAGTATTTTTTAGAAATTTGTCAATTTTAGAGGTGCTTTTGTCTTTGGGGGAACTGGACCCCGCAGATTTTCTGGAGCCACTTTTTGGTGGCATTGTCCTATGTTCTATACACCTTCCCTAACTATTTCAGATGGTCACGTGAATTTTCAAATTTTTGTAGGCCGTCGGAAAACCAATATGCCTACCATTCATGAATTAAGTTATATTGTTGTTGAGGAAACTTAGTTGGTCCAGTGTGTTCCGTACATGAAAAAGACATTTAGGATATTTGTTTCATAATCATGTGCAGGTGTATACATATACAAGAAAACCATATAAATGCCCACAATGCTGCCCGGATCTAAAGCATCGGACAAGTTAATGTAACCAAGGTTATGCTTCACTCTACTGGTTGTACAGCACGTATCTTATGGTACTAAACCGGTGTACAAGATAATCAAGTTAGCGATAAATTTGTCCAGTAGTGTCCAAGTACAGTTAGTAACACATCTTGTATGTCCCCAAGTATAGGATTACAACACGTTTAATAAGGCATGCAATAACGAGCTTTGTTGTTCGTGTATGCTCTATCCTTCGGTATAAGCAAAAGCAGGTTAGCTAAGCCCAGTTATTGGTTATTAGTGCTGAAGCCGAGGTTAGTTGTGCGACACAGTTCCAACCGTCCGTCCAGTTAGTTGTTAATGGTATATAGTTGCTGAACTCCAACCGTCATACACGTAGCCGATCTGGTAAGGCGGCCTATGTCCTGATTCTGTGTCTGTTTGCGATGTAATCAGATAGGCGATGACTATGTCTGATAGTGGCAGACCTCAGGACAAACCAACATTTATCCGGCAGTTCTTGATCTGAATGCAGTTAGTGGCACAGCTCCTATACTGTGGCACTAGACCTGTTCCCAGTATCTCAGTCTATTAACCTTATTCCGTTTAGTTGTTACCGGTCAAGGATTAAGATAGTTGTTAATGGTCTATGCAGTCCCTATTTTTAACGGTTGTGAATACACGTGTAATGACATACAGTTTTGTTAGTGTGTTTTATATCCAAGTTAGTTATCGGTACCGGGGACGGGCTTAGTTATATGAAGCAGTTTAGCCAAGAATCCAGTTAGTTATTAATAAAGAAAAGTAGCAGCCGCTCTCCAATCATCATAGACATAGCCTGTCCAATAGGGTTAGACTGTAAATTAAAGGTATACGATACCACAACTGTGGGGAGACCGCTTCACCCTTGCTTGACACATGTGTGCCAGGTGTCCAGAATCCACGTATATTGCTCCACAGGGGGGCGCAGATTGCTCCTCCAGATGTCTCCTGGCTCTCGTAGGCCGGGTTTGGGGGGGAAGTCACGGACCACCTCGCCTGAGGATCCACAGTGGTCCGGACCAGTTGTCCAATGTGCTGGTGCTAGGGCCTATGGATGTCTCTGAGCGGTGCTGCCAGAGCTGCCACAACCTGTCGGAGGACACGAGAGTGTTGTCGCCGGGCTGGCGCCTCCAGCTGGTCCGTGCACCGTAGTGGCGTCCTCGTCCTGCGCGTGGTATGGTGCGTTCCCGATCAGGTGAGCAGATGAGCTGCGCCGGAGTTGAAGGAGCTCCGAGGCATGTCCGGGCGTTGTACCGATACCCTAAAGCGCCGTGCCGTCCATCCCAGGGGCGGCTCGGCTTACGGGGTGCATCTGACGGGCAGAGCTGGGGCTGGAGCGTCGGACGGCCTCGTGGGACGGGGAGGAGCCTCGGACGCGGCCGCTCACGTCATGCCGCACGTACCCCCCACCGACTTGGCTACAAGGCCTCATCGGACTTTCTGATGTTTTCAAGTTTTGCACGGCTGTCACAGGTATTTAACAGGTGTCTGCGCTGGCATTGTGTTGCACACCATTTTTGGCGCAGCTGCACTGGCTTTCATGTGACAGAAATTGGGGGGGTTGGGCGTTGGACAATCCGACTGATTCATGCACCAGGAAGAAGAAGGTGAACTCAGTCAGATCCGAGCGGGGAAGTGACACATGCAGGATATTGGGAGCACGATCTTAGTGAATCGCGGCAGAGTGCATGATCGTCAGACAATGCACTTTCGGGAAACTTCGTCGGACAGGAAAGTAAATGTGTTCCATTTGTACCAGCATTGATGTAGTTGTTTGTACGACCCTTAGGTTTTGTTTAGACACCTGCCTAAATTGGTGAATATTTTTTTGTAGTTATATAGTTAAAGTTATCTGGTCTTTACCCCTTAACAACCAGGCCGTTTTTTGTTTTTGCATTATCATTTTTTGCCCCCACCTTCAAAAATCCATAACTTTTTTATTCTTCCATGTAAAGAGCTGTGTGAGGGCTTGTTTCCTGCGTAAATAATTGCACTTCATAGTGACGGTATTTAATATTCCATAGTGTGTACTGGGAAGCAGGAAAAAATTTCAAATGCAGTTAAATTGGTAAAAAAAAAAGCATTTGCGCCATTTTCTTGTGGGCTTGAATTTTACAGCTTTCTCTGTGCACCCCAAATGACATGTCTACTTTATTCTTTGGGTTGGTATGATCATGATGATAATAAATATATATATATATATATATATATATGTATATATATATATATATATATATATACATATATTTGATAATGTTTTAATATATTTACAAAAATTAAAACCTCCTGTACAAAAAAAAAGTGAAATGAGATGTTTTCAATGCTGCTATTTTGAGGACTGTACAGACTTTTGCCCTTATTTCCCTTGAAATAATCTTTATTATATTTTGATAGAACGGACATTTTGGGACGTGGTGTTTATGAGTTTATCTACTCCCACTAATTGAGTCCTGCATATTAAATGTTACCGCATATTAAATGTTACTTGCATTGCCCTGCCTACTTTTTCTTGATTGACAGGTCTCACTGCTATGACATGCTGCCGTGGAACATTGAGTAAGAGCTCTGTCACATCAATGGGCACTTTATGTCATGTGACCAGGGTGATATTATCTAAAGTCCTTTACACTGTTAGATTTGCAACATCTACCAGATGTATGTCTCTGATCACATGCAATCACAACACGCCTCCTTGTAGATCTCCTCCTACCCATGACTTCATGGAGGTAACATGTTTCATGTTTATCTGTATAGTTTTACACTATTGTAAATTGGAATCTTTTAATGTTAAAAGAGAACTTGTCTGGGCATAAGTCATTGTAGTGATGTGGTCCCTTTGATGCATTACTGGAGTGGGTTTGGAATTGGCAGTGAAATTCACAGATCTGCAGTGGTCATGCCTTCAAATTAACACAGAGGTTTTCTGTGACACTGCTGAAATTATATTTATCCTCTATTATTTTCTAATATATACATTAATAAACTACAAATAACTTACAAGCCAAAACTCTATTTTTTAAACTGTTGTGTTTTAGAAAAAAAGCTTTTATAACATTTTTTTTGGGACCACAACTTAATATGAAAAAAACTCCATTCCCCAGTGAAAAGGTTAAGTACTGAGTTCACACTGTGATGTCCAGTAAAAGTCTGGTACAGAGTGCGGTGTCTGATGTCTACCTGCACTGTGCTAGTGAGCGGAAAAGCATATTTCACAGTTTGATACCATAGAGCAAACAAGCTGAAACAATCATTTACAATATATCTTGTAGCCAAGCACTCAGTGAGTTACCAACTTTTCAGAATGTTGTCACAGCAGGAACATTAAGGAATTTTGTACATATACAGACCAATGGCATCTATTGTATTGGGATAACCCTAATGTATGTAGGGATTAGCATAAGGATGTCTGTATTGGCAAAAACTCAGCTTGTGTTCTGACAGATGGCCATTACCATTTGTGTTGTCAATGTAGTGTGTCCCTGTACAGTATATTACTGTGTACATTGATAAGATTGCAGCCAATAACAGTAACAACTATTCTTAATGTATCCATAAATTACTAGTAGGAATACCAGTGGAATGACATAGTGCACACATCTAACAAAAGATCCTCCAGGATTGTCATTTCATGGTGAATACAATAATCTACTAAAATATACATACACGAAATGAACAATACTCTATCTCTATAAAGATGGGCTACATGGTGCAAACATGAAGGGATTGGGTGTCAATTGGGAGCCATTTTTTACATACCATCATAGCCTTTGATTGATACTGCTGCCATTTCATGTGATGGTGTAAGAACAATAAATCATCAATTTTGAGGGGTTTTATATGTGTGAATACTAAGCATCTTTCGTTCCTTAATTTCTAACTGTATAAGTCTATTTTCTTTGTGATTAATAAGAATTATAGACCCTAGATCACAACCCTAATGTGGTCATTTGCCACCAAACCCACAACCTTCATTTCCAGGGGCTTATGGGCTTGGACATATTTAAAGGAGTATTCTCATCTGAGCCCATTTAATTTAACTAATCTGCTATAAACATACATTTCTTCAATTCAATGTTATCAAAAAATGTACTTGTGTGAAGATAATTTCTCATTAATTTAGCCATGTTGCCTTTTAGATACCAAATCGTCATCCTTAGATACAACCACCAACATGCTCTTTCAGCAGTGCCCAGGCATGCACAAATGAGGCGCTGACCACCTGAATTCAGCGATCACAGGACAGCTGTGGGATATGCAGTAACTCCCAGCAATTTCATATGGAAAAATAATTTCTCTGCAAAATAACTCCAGAGGTGGTGGCTATATCCAAAAACTGCTGTCCTCCAGTTCTAAAGGACCATATGACTACATTTATGGAAAATTATCTTATGACCAGATGAAATTAAATTAAATGTCAATTCCCAGATGAGAAAACCTCTTTCATATTAAACAGCACATCTCAAATCTCAGAGGCTGTATGGCTATATTGACTGAAGTCTAACTACTGAAATCATATTCAAAACTAGAAAAAAAAACATTCTGGCAGTGAATTGATATGTTTTATTTTATGTGTTTGCAACCAAGGTTTGTGCTGATATTGCAGCTCATCTGTATAGTGATGAATGGAGCTTTGTTGAAATACCAGACACTACCCATGGTCAGGAGAGGAGCTGTTTTTGGAAGCATCCGTGTTTTTAACCCCTGGACAATCCCTTAAAGTGATACTCTATAATGCAATACATATAGAACCTCTTCTTGTCTGTACTTGACTGATCTATTAGTAGAATACAAGTGTCAAGGAGATATTAATTGTGAATGTATAAGATGGGTTTAACTACAGGGTAATTACAAACTTTGTTTAAATATTTGGCATCTATTGAAGCGTCCAGGCAGCTTTTATGACATCCTGGAGCTTTAACAGCCTGATAACCTCTGAACTGAAGACTGCTCTGTTCAGACCCCAAAGGACATTTGGAAACAAAGAACTGTTTAAATATTCCTGGACTCTCCCCCCTCATTAACACTTTGCCCAATCGTGAATGACCCTCTGGACTAATTAATGAATGGGAGGTTCTTAAATCTGAACCAAACTGAGAAGTTATAAAACAATATGAAATCCAAGAATTGGTGTTCACATTTTGGGGGCTGCTTGACAAGCTGAGTGTGTCCCTTATTTCTCCCACCTCCAGGGATCAGGATTTACTTTAAGTTTGTAAGTTTCTGTTATTTTTCTCCCTTTTTATTTTATAACTGTTTTGCCGTGTTGTGTGTCATTTTATTTTGTAATTCTTTTGTTTTTAATATCTTTTTATGCACTGATCAACTTTTTGTAATTAAAGCTTTTCACTTTAATTTTGGTCCCTGTATGCTCTGCGAACTCATAGCCTTGTGAAGTGTGCTTAGCTGTGTGACTGCTGGAGTGCTGAGTGTGCATGTCTAGTGGTGTGACAAAGTGACTGCTTGAGAGCAAGAGTTGATGTAGAGTGGGATACTTATTGGTCCCAGTATAAATGCAATAAGTGGTGGCAGCGGGTCTGGTTCTGGTGCTGGAGCTGTATGAGGTGTGATTTAGGCTCAATTTGTGTCCTGAGTGAAAGGTGAGCGCAAGTTTGAGTAGGCTAAATTAACCCGTACAGTTGCACCCCACGTCACGTGACGAGGCGGCGGCGTCCTCGCCGTGACAACAAGTAATATTTAAAATGTCTAATCTGTAAATGGAGAATATAAAGGTTAAGGTATAATGGGGGATATTTATCATATTATGGCACTCAGCAGCCTGGCACAGCATACAAGTCTGGATAAACCTTTCCAGTGAATATAATACATCTTTTGGGAGATGTAATTTATCATTACTTAGGCTCCTAATTTTGGCTTTGATCCTTGATTAATCTGCAAGCAGTGCCTTGGGCTGAATTCACACAACCGGTGCCCGCTGTACCATAGCACGGCGGGCACACGGCAGCGTGCGGGGAGAGAAGGAGGTGGAGAGCGCCCTCGCCCCTCTCCATAGGGATACATGGCGCATAGCGCGGTATGCCCTGAAAAAATAGGACATGCTCCCGTAGGGCACCGTGCGCCCATTGCCGTCTATGGGGGACGTATATACGTCGGCTGTATATACGTCCCCCATGCGGTCGTGTGAATCCAGCCTTATGCTGTGTGGGTTGTTTGCAATTGTTGCAAATAAAAGATGCAAAAACACATCAAAAGTCATAGAATACAGACCATTGTGGGAACCGGCATTTATTTGCACCAAAACTTATAGCTAAAAGGAAAGACTCAAGTCATGAATTTAGTTATATTGTGAAAACTATTATATGCAAATAATGAATTTTGTGCAAGCAGAGTCTATGTCAAAGTGACCTTGTATTGGCATATGTTCATTTGGGTCAAAGGAAAGTGGCAAAACAGTATTTGTACCACAACTGTGTCAAAATAACGCCAAACATAGACAAAAAACAATAAAACATCACCCCCACTGTAGTTATCGTAGAATTCCAGATGGTTATTCACATTTTCATTGAATTGACTAATAACTAATAATGGAACTGATATATCAAATGTTTCCCAAAGTAAGAAAGTGCAAAGTAAAACTACCGTATATACTCTAAGCCAGGTTGTTCAGCACAAAAAAATGTGCTGAAAAACCTCACCACGGCTTATACACGAGTCAATTAAAAAAACTTACATACTCACCCTCTGTCGTCCCTGATGCCCAGCGTGGATCCCGATCCTCGGTGCGGCTCCCCTTCTTTCTTCTCCTTGCTGTATTAGCCAGTCCATGTGATCTACCAGCCGCCAAACACACTATGATGCGTCAGTGCGTGTGGACGCGTCTCTGCCGGCTAATACAGCAAGGAAAAGAAAGTAGAGGAGCCACGTGAACTGGAATATCAGGGACTGTATACTACATGGGGGCTGGCTGTATACTGTCTTTCTGACTGTGTTTCTGACTTTGCCCCTCCTGTTAGCAGTTCTGGAGTATTTGCATAATTTTTAATGCACACTCCTTTTCTCCTGAGCCATGCTCAATTTTAAAAAAAGTCACACCCTGTTGTACCAGTCTTAAAAACTGTGTTAATCCCCTGATAAATTTGGCATAAGGAAATAATGACAGTTTATTGGTGCAAATTATGTCAGAAATCTGTTGTAAGCAGATTATTAAATCAGAAACAATTGTTTCAGAGATCCAGTCATACACTGTTAAGTCTACTGGGGATATTATCTCCAGAAATATAGGTGGGAATTTATCACAGCTTGTACACCTGCTGGTGTGCAGGTAGGGATTTAGTTGCAATTATGCCCTCTTTGCCTGTTGGGTTAGATGTGGACGGTGTCAGGATGTGGAGTGGGTCAGCACAGAGTTCTAAGTACTAAACATGTCTATTGCAGGGGTCTGCTTCTGAAATCTGCCTAATAATTAAGGAGGTCTGAGCAAATGGAGCTGGTCCTTCATTAGAGTATTAGAAGGCAGCTATGAATAATGTCTTTTCCAAAGATTAAAATAATGGGCACATTTATCATACCCTGGTGCTAATTGGCCTGATAAATTCTAACGCCCGACACCACAGGAACTGAACAGGTGCAAGCTATAAACAGTACACAGGCACGGGCAGCAACGCCCAGTGCCAGCCCCCTGCATGGTGTAGCACTGCCCCCGCCCCACCCAACCACCGAATTGGGCAGAGAAGTCTCAATTCCTCTGCACCAGGAATTGCGACTAAATAATGGCTTGTATGGTTGTTTTCATGCATATAAGCCATGATAAATGTGGCTCAATGTCTGCACATATAATAACTGAAGTGTGGTTTTCAACATGTCAGGGTAATACTAAAAAATAAGCGATTGTTCAAAGTCTACAACACCATTAAGAGGTCCATAGCAACATTTTTTTTTAATCAGTGGAGAACAATGATTATACTTCATTTACATCATATTGTAATCTGTGTAAATTTAGATTAGAAATATAATAAGATTTATAGATGCATAGATTGATAGATAGAGTTGGGTGATTTCAGATGGATAATAGAATTATAATTATTTTTAAATGTATGTACATTGTTTTCATACATTATACATTTCCTTAAAATATTTAAGAAAGCTTTTCAGGAACTATTATGAGACTAATATTTTTTTTTCAATTTAGATAAAGTTTACAAAGTCCAGTATATGGTTTTGAATCATACTAGTCTTTTTGAAAGTGGTCTTTTAAGGATATTGTGAGTTTTGTGAAAATCATCTTTTGTAGACGTTTGCCAGTTTTTCTTTCTTTTATAAAAAAGGGGGAAAACTGTTGTAAGTATATAATACATCTCACTCTCAGTCTATTAAAGTGGAAAAAAGCATTTTGAAGCTGTAAAACTTACACCCAGCGGTGTCCACTTTAGATAAAAAATTTTCATTGATTGGATGGAATGCGGGTCTCATTTTTTGCCCATCGATTCCCCTGGTGACCTTCACAGAGCATCAAAGCCAAGAACGAACCCAAACTGACCCCTGGCTTTATGTGCATTATTATAGTGAGAGACAGGAGCTACTTACAGTCCATGCTATTGTCTCCGTGGATGTATAATAAAGAATTCTAGAACTGCTCCTGCCGAGAACACTTCATGCACGTCCTTTCTCTTTGCTCTTTATAAAAAAGATATATGGAACTGTATTTTTTGCTAGACTTTTCCTGCTTTTTACAGAACAATGTGGCATCTATACAATAAGTTACCCAAGTTGATTTATGTCTTTACTCATTATTGTTTTGAATAGGTTTTGAGCCGTTATGATGTAGGTATAACATATGAGTGAGTCTGGGAATTAACATGTTGATTACAGGGACCCTACACAAAATCTTCATGTCCAGATGACTGCAAGTTGCTGTTTCCTGTGTCAGGCTGGCACAGACTGATTGAAATGAAGTTCAAGAAAACATCTACTGTCATCATAAGAAACACAGAAAAAAGTTCTACAGTTTTGCATAACCACTAGCAAAATTTTAAACATTTTAAAAAATGGATGTTTCTAAAAAATACATGTAAATATAAGAAACAATAGCTTCCTGCACATAACAAACAGCAGACAGGGTTAAGTTGTTAAAACAACACATTACCTTATTATTATCTATATTTTAAAAAATGGAGACAAGTCAGACAAATATGTGATCAATGATGCTTTTAGATTGTAAGCTCTTATGGAGAGGGTTCTTTTGGTTTTCTGATTTAGTTTCATGATCATTTGTTTACACTAATGGTTTTGTTGCATCTTTGAATGTCTGCACCGGTGCATATGTTGGAGCTATACAAATATAGGTTTTTGCAATAATAAGGAGGGGGGGGGGGTTTACAGGCATCCATTTCACAGAAGGCCCCAACACTCAGCCTCTTTACACCCGCTAACAATTAAAGGATCCAATCGACTGCACTTAAATGTAAAGGTGAGTTCAATTGTCCAACTGTATGTAAAAAAAAAGTTCTCAAGTACCTGAAAAGTAGAACTCTCTTCTTTTTCAGTATTTGAATACAGAATGCTATGACATTGGATACTGAATACTTGTTGGATATTAATATGTAATGAAATAACAATCTCCAGCATGCAGGTAAATGTACTGACAGTGAAGCACAAGTAAGCAGTAGTCATTGCAGAGCAGGCAGCATAAAGCAAGCACATCTACAAGAAAGTTATTTGCTCACACGATACATATTTCATCCAAAAAACCCCACTGGTTCGAAAAGCTGAATTTAAACAATGTAAATCTTACCTTGGCGTTCAAAGCATAGCTACTGAGCGGGAGAGTGAGAGGGAGAAGAAAGGGAAAATGCTATATACACAAATAACAGTAACCCAGATACATCCAGCAGGATGGAAGAAATAGGTCCTCGCAGTGCAATCATGTCTCTCTAGATGTACAAAAGTATTTTACCACCCTTTGCAACAAATCGGGAATGAGACCATGGACTCCGGTGTGCTGCAGCGGAGGAATTCATGTCAAAGTCAACTTCTCAGGCAGTCTCCAGGGAACTGCGCTCTGCACATTCTCATGAAGGGTGTGAAAATCAGATTTTCTAAAATGGATCAGTAATTCTCAATGAAGGGGACAAGGATCGATAAATCATTGCTAAGTAGATTGTAAAGGAAAAAATTATTCTTGTGGTGACAGCGCATTAGAGCTTTGCAAACAATCTCAATCAACTAAACACATCCCATTTCTTGCAAATATTCCTCATATATATTTGCTTGTAATAATCTATGTTCATTGTCTGGCTTTAGGCTTTGTATTTATTGAGGATGCAGTGAGATATTCCTAGCATGTTGCTTGGATTGCAATATTGTACTTTGGAGAGAGTTGACATTAGTTTCTCTTATACTGCAAGGAGTTAAACATGGAGAGTACTGAATGTGTATACTAATGTGGGTACTAGTAATAAAAACTGCTACATTTCAGGTGGTCAGAGTACATACACACAGACCCCTCAACCCTCCATAGAGAAAAGGGATGCACGACCTGCACACAGGGGGAAAGATAGAGCATGCTTTTCTCTGTGTACGGCGCAGATCGGTGCCACTCATGTGGGACATCGTACTGCCGCCGGGCCGCCACTTCCATCTGTAGGGACGTATATGCGGCCGAAAATTTGCAGCCGCATATACATTCCCACAGATGGCTGTCTAAATGTACCCTTAGGCCCCTTCTACACTGGCGTTTTTTACGCGCGAGTTCTGCGCGTGCATTTGACGCGCAGAACTTGCATTGCACTCTGTCCCATTGTATTCAAGTCTTTCTTCATTTGCGTTGTTTTGCACGCGCGTGCTTGCGTTCGTTTGCACGCGCGTCAAAATCGCAGCATGCTCTATTTTTGCGATTCACGCGCATTTTTCACGCCCCATTCAAGTCTATGGGGACGTATCAAAAACGCATTGCACTCGCAAACATTGCAAGTGCAATGCGAGTGCAATGCGTTTTAAACGTAAGGGTTGCTAGGTGACCAGTATAACAGTATTTCCCCTGCTCGCGAACGATCAAATAATTAAAAAAACACAATGAAGAACAGTGAAGAATAGAATAAAAACAGTGAACACAGTGAACACAGGATCATTTAAGTGAAAAACACAGTGCAGAACACAGTGCAGAATAGATTACAGATGTTCGGCACATCTGCTTACTTGTCGGGAGATACGCGCGGAGCGGTGCGAACAAAATAGCATGTGAAGAACAATATATATGTGTGTAAAGAACACATTGCAGATGTTTCCAGATGTGCCGAACATCTGTAATCTATTCTGCACTGTGTTCTGCACTGTGTTTTTCACTTAAATGATCCTGTGTTCACTGTGTTCACTGTTTTTATTCTATTCTTCAATGTTCTTCACATCTGCTAACTTGTCGGGAGATAATATACGCGCGGAACAGTGAAGAATAGATTGTAGATGTTTGCATACATCTGCTATCTTATCAGAAGACATTCTTTTTCAATTAAATAAAACATTTTATTCCCGAACCTTGGTCCCTTTGAAAAAGTCCCATTGACTTTAAAAAACGCGCGTGAAAAAACGCACCGAAAACGCAAAAAAACGCGAACAAAAATGAAACAAAAACGCAGCAAAAACGTCAGTTTTTCACGCATTGCACCCTGACGTGAAACGCAACGCTAGTGTGGAAGAGGCCTTAGATTGAAATCATGGCAAATGGGGTTGGATATGGATCTGCACAAGCCAAGATGTTTATCTTTCTTTCTATTTCCAATAGAAAGTAATTGCAATATAGGTGGTTTGGGCAGCACCAAGTTTGATATTATCCTATAGAGATAGTAACAATATGGACTTTTGACGCATTAGCATAATTAAGAAAGTTGATTTAATAAGGAAGGAGGCCGAGGATAGCAAATATATATTAATAGATTAGCACCGTCATGGTGCCTGGTTCTATGATTACATGTCCGTGGTTCATCGATGTTTGATTGTGATGGTAGTTTGCCTTTAAACAGTGAAACTGAAAGTAGACAGTTGGTTATGTATTTAAGCATTAAATATTAAACCATAAAAAAATCATACCTGATGCATCTATTGTATAGGCTATCATGCAGAAACTTATTTAAAGGTAAACTTATATTGAGCTGAAAATGCCCCCTTAAAGGTAAGCCTTTTGAACATACTATGGAACTGTATCACAAGCAACTGGCTGATCTTTAAGGCCCCTTTCACACTTGCGTTTTTCACGCGCGTTTTCTGCGCATGCATGGGTTAACATACAGAAGGTTATATCAGGCCAGAGCAGGATCTAGTAGCCATATGCTGAACATCCAGGAGAAGTATAAAATTTACCTTAGACTCTTTTAGATGCCTCGGTTGCTGTGACTGCAGCACCCAAAGAGTTAACTATTGTTAGCTGGTTCCTACCTAGCTCTATGCTTGCTTCTGGCATAGTACTAGTATGGGGTAGGAGGCTAGGGAGGAGGATTACTATCAGGGGCGAACTGGCCATTGTACCCACCGGGAATTTTCCCGATAGGCCGGTCGGTCCTGGGCCGGTCGGTCCTGGCCGGTCCGGAGCTGGTGCGGGGCCGGTCCGTACTCCCTACAACTTTTCATCTAATCTATAGTACCTGCATCGTACGATGCAGGTACTATTGATTAGTACACAGACGCAGCGCAGCACCGCTGCTTCTGCGTCTGCGTATACAGGCAGCTACACAGGTCGCGCAACTGACGTCATTGCGCGACCTGTGTAGCATGGAGGAGGCTGACACCTACCATGTCAGCTCTCCGGCCCTCCGTAGCTCCGCGGGTTAGTGTAAGAGGTGCGAAGCAGTGACATCACTATCCCGCGCCTCTACACCAAGCCACCGAAGACCAATAGGTGAGGATCTCATGTGTTTTCTGTAGCTGTATATGATAAATACAGATTTTTTTGCATGTTCGCTTCTGTGTATATATGTAGTATTATAGTAGTTATATTCTTGTACATAGGGGGCAGTATTATAGTAGTTATATTCCTGTACATAGGGGACAGTATTATAGTAGTTATATTCCTGTACATAGGGGACAGTATTATAGTAGTTATATTCCTGTACATAGGGGGCAGTATTATAGTAGTTATATTCTTGTACATAGGGGGCAGTATTATAGTAGTTATATTCCTGTACATAGGAGGCAGTATTATAGTAGTTATATTCTTGTACATAGGGGGCAGTATTATAGTAGTTATATTCTTGTACATAGGGGGCAGTATTATAGTAGTTATATTCCTGTACATAGGGGCAGTATTATAGTAGTTATATTCTTGTACATAGGGGGCAGTATTATAGTAGTTATATTCCTGTACATAGGGGGCAGTATTATAGTAGTTATATTCCTGTACATAGGGGGCAGTATTATAGTAGTTATATTCTTGTACATAGGGGGCAGTATTATAGTAGTTATATTCTTGTACATAGGGGGCAGTATTATAGTAGTTATATTCCTGTACATAGGGGGCAGTATTATAGTAGTTATATTCTTGTACATAGGTGCAGTATTATAGTAGTTATATTCCTGTACATAGGGGGCAGTATTATAGTAGTTATATTCTTGTACATAGGGGGCAGTATTATAGTAGTTATATTCTTGTACATAGGAGGCAGTATTATAGTAGTTATATTCTTGTACATAGGGGGCAGTATTATAGTAGTTATATTCCTGTACATAGGGGGCAGTATTATAGTAGTTATATTCCTGTACATAGGGGGCAGTATTATAGTAGTTATATTCTTGTACATAGGGGGCAGTATTATAGTAGTTATATTCCTGAACATAGGAGAAAGGTATATAAGGCTTATCGGGTCATGTGTTTGCATCATTTACTGATCGACAGGTCACATTCTTTGCACATTAGATTCACTTACTAGCAAAAGATGTTCTTGTTTTGCATTAAGGCAATCTACCAACAATGGGGCAGATTTACTTACCCAGCCCATTCGCGATCCAGCGGCGCGTTCTCTGCGCTGGATTCGGGTCCGGCCGGGATTTATGATGGTAGTTCCTCCGCTGCTGCGCTGAAGTACGCTGGAATGCCTCGAAAATACACCGGCCTATCCTGGATGATGGTGAGTGAAATTTTCGCGACACAATTTTTTTTTAAAATGCGGTGGTTTTTCCGAATCCGTCAGGTTTTCGCTCGGCCACGCCCCCCCGATTTCAGTCGTGCGCATGCCGTCGCCGATGCGCCACAATCCGACCGCGTGCGCCAAAATCCCTGGGCAATTCAGGTACAATCGGCGCAAATCGGAAATATTCGGGTAACACGTCGGGAAAACGCGAATCGGGCCCTTAGTAAATGATCCCCAATTTGTCTGTTACAACCCCACCCACATTATCTGACCACACCCACTTATTTTGACTCCGCCCATAAAATGGGGCCACTTTTACAGTTGTTTTCCAGGGCCATTTTAAATTCCCAGTCCGCCCCTGATTACTATCCTTGGGTGAATACTGCACTGCCTTTTCATGTTGTAATAGAAATAAAAGATAAAAAGGTTCTTCTGGGGACCAGAAACAGGAAACCCCTGCTGCTTCAGTACTGACACTTCTGGGTATCTTCTCACACCACAGGATAAATAAAGGGAGGTTACACTAAAAATCTTTGACGGAGAACAGTCACTATGAATACTGTGCATTCTAGTTAAATAAAATTTGTTAAAATAACACATAAATCAGTCAAAAGAAATAAAACATTTATGATTTAATGGTTTAATTTGTAAAAATGAAAAATTAACTAAATGTACAAACAGTTATTGTCCATAACAACAACTAAATACAACCAAACTATACAGTGAACACCCTTAACCCCTTAACGCCGCAGCCCTTTTCCATTTTCATTTTTCACTCCCCACCTTCAAAAATCTATAACTTTTTTATTTTTCCATGTACAGAGCTGTGTGATGGCTTATTTTCTGCGTAACAAATTACACTTCATGGTGGTATTTAATATTCCATGCTGTGTACTGGGAAGCGGGAAAGAATTTACAGATTTCACTGTATGCCCAAAATGACATGTCTACTTTATTCTTTGGCTCGGTATGATTACGGGGATACCAAATTTGCAGTTTTATAATGTTTTCATACATTTAAAAAAAATTTTGGGGGAATTTTGCTGTCCTCTGGCGCTAATAACTTTTTTATACTTTGGTGTACAGAGTTTTTGGGTGTCATTTTTTGAGGATTTTGATGACGTTTACAATGTTTTTGGACTGTACGACCTTTTGATCACTTTTTATAGAATTTTTTATTATTTTTTTAAATGGCAAAAAAAGTGCCATTTTCATCTCTGGGCGCGTTTTTCCGTTACGGGATTAAACGCAGTGAAAAAAAGCTATTATATTTTTATAGATCGGCATTTGCGAACGTGTTGATACCTAATGTGTTTATGATTTTAACTGTTTATTTATATTTATATCAGTTCTAGGGAAAGGGGGGTGATTTGAGTTATTATTTTTTATTATAATTTATTGTATTTTATTTTTATTTATTTTTTTACTATTTTTCAGACTCCCTAGGGTACTTTAACCCTAGGTTGTCTGTACGATCCTATCATATGCTGCCAATATAGAAGCACATTGTAATGAATAGGTTAACCCATGGCGACGGATCACCGCTCCCTGATGACGTCACTGGAAGCAACGGTCCTCGGAAAGGTGGCGGCGCCCGTCTTTTTGAAGCCGCGGGCAGCTTCTCTGGCAGCGATCAGCGGGAAAACGGACGTGATCAATGCTGGCGCTGATATCGGGTGTTACCGGTAAGCCTTTGCTGCAATATGCAGCAAAGACTTACCAGCTATGGAGAGGGCTCAGCCCGTGAGCCCTCTCCATGCACCCGCCATGTGACGTAGTATTACCGTATATTTTATTCCTTTCAGTCCAAAATAAATAATATAAGATAATCAATAAGTTTTAGTTTATTGTGCAGTTGTTAACCAAATATTAGCAATTGTTTTTTTGTCATGCCTTTTACCATAGAGTCCAAATACATAGAGGCCAGGAAGAAACTCATGTGGATATAATGAATATGGGAATATGAAGGCTGACATCGTCTGACAAAGCAGCATGGCCCTTAGGCTACATTCACACTGCCGTATGGAGGACGTATATACGGCCGACGAATATACGGGCGATATACGTCCTCCATAGACGGCAATGGGCGCACGGCGCCCTACGGGAGCGGTACGGTGCAGCACACATACGGCACCGTACCGCTCCATACCCGGGAAAAAGATAGGTCCTGTCCTATTTTTTCCCGTAATATGGCGCCGTGCGCCATGTATCTCTATGGAGAGGGGCGGGGGTGAGCCGGCTCACCTCCTCCTCCTCTCCCCGTGCACTGCTGTTGGCCACTACGGTACGGTACGGGCGGGCAACGGCAGTGTGAATGTAGCCTTAGAAAAGAGGTGTGGTCTCTGGTAAAGGAGGTGTGGTCGGGCAAAAAACAAGTGCAAAAAAAGGAAACCCCTTTCCTCTATATGGCTCTTTAGCTGCTTTAGTCAAGGGGTTCAAGTGCTCTGAACTGAGCTCTTCTACTCAGGGCATTTGCAGCAGGAGTCAGTATGCATGTTACAGCCAGTCTCCAACTTCTTTTCTCCGGGTGAACTCACAGTTCATCCGCATGTCTGTGATACATCTAGCACATCTTTAAAGCGTAACTGTAAAGTTACTTGACAAAAATAGATTCAGCACAGCTGGAGGGAGCCTTTGATTCCTACAAATTCCAACAATGCCTATATCATAATTCTGGCTTCTTCCTATACTGGTATATAGGGATAAAAGATATGAGGTTATCTGTAAAACACAGCTTTTCCTGAAGTGGGCAAGACTTCCTGGTTGTGACATCAGCTAAGGGCAATGATGTCAATAGCAATCACGCAGGGCATTCACATGAACATGCACAAACCACTCAGCCAATCAGGACACAGAATCAGTGTTGCTGTTTGTACAGAGATCTAGTGCAGGGCAAGGCAGGGGAGACACAGAGCACTGGAGCTCTGCATCATACAGTTATCTTCTACATCACAATAAATATATAAGCAGTATATTAAGGGTGCAATCACACAGTAATACATCATTTTAAAATGCATAAGAACAACTGAGAAGAGGAGATGCATGTGTTAACATATCCAAACATAGTGTTTTGCTAAACCCTGGTCAGGTGGTGGCTCACTCTCCAATCACACTCCAGTTCACATAAAGGAATATCATTGGATGACAATCTTACAATACTTAACCCTTGCCTGTTCAGGCAGTATCTATAGCTTCTGGTGCCTAACAATGACTGTATTCTCTCTGAGGCGAGATACAGATGGAGGGCCTAATTTACAATACCCCTCTGCCTATACGTTGGCAGGGGTGTTGCAGCTACTCACTGCCATTTTGGGGAGGGTCGTGATGGCGTCATTTGGGAGCAACGATCATGCCCAAAATGGTGGTGCCCTGCACCGCTGGCATGCAGAGATTTAAATGCTGCTGGACCGGCAGCATTAACCCGGACCTGAACTTCTAGTGAAGGGTTGGGTGCAAAGTTCAGTACAAAACAGAATTTTGTGCTTTAGGTCCGCTCAACACTACCTGCATGTCATATCATTTTAGAACCACTTATTGGTGATATTCCCAATCTATAGTGACATCAAATGTTGCCATTATCAACAACACAACACAGACAAACACAGACAAACTCCACAGAAATCCACAGCAGTTTCCTGTCCACATTAAATTCCTCTCATGTATCATGTGATATAAATTTCTATTATTAAGGGGTAATATGTAATTATGATCCATGTCATTAGCATTTACAAATGTTTCATTATGTTTACAGTAAAGGTGTGACGTGGAACTAGTTATATAGAAGCAACTGAGGCCAAACCTTATACTTTTATGTCTACAGATAAATGACATGTTATCATTAAATGTTTTCATGTTTATTATCATTTTAATTACATATTCTAGTATGCAAGTGCTTTTAGGTACATTTATTTATATTTTTATATACTGTTTTTATATTTTACTTTTACTTTCTGTATCAATTCCTCACTGTTTTCTAAGTCTCTGCTTGCTGTCATTCTATAGAAAGCTGCTTTGTTTACATACAATGGATAGAAATCTGTCCATGGTTATGTGATGGACACGCAGGCAGAGAAGCCATTATTATCACGGAGAGTTATACTAACAGCTCATGCCCCTGTGTCACATCACATGGCCTGGACAGATTTCTATCTATTGGAAGTAAACATACAGGGGCACATTTACTTACAAATCTGGACAGTTCACTAAAAGTGCATTATCCTTCTATAATGCTGCGGCGGTGATTCCCTAAGATCATGTGCCTGAAATCATGAATCTGCTTTGGTCCGTCAGAATTCACCATTTATTTTGTGGTGCACCTTTAACATAGGGTATGCGGCACAATTAGAAAGTTAAATCCCGAGATCAGTCCGAATCAGTCGGATGGTCTGGCAGCACGCCCCCTAATTTGTGTCGCACGGAAGCCAGCGCAGCTGTGCCTCAAAAGAGTCACGACAATCTTGACACAGACACTTCTTAACCCCTTAAGGACGCAGGGTTTTTTCGCTCATTTCTCGTTCTCCATCTTCATAAATCCATAACTTTCATTTCACCATGTACAGAGCTGTGTGAGTAACAAATTTTACTTTTCCGTTATGTTATTTATTATTCCATGCCATATACTGGGAAACAGGAAAAAAATTCCAAACGTGGAAAATAAAAAACGCATGTCACATTCAGTTCAGTTTTTACCACTTTCATTGTGCACTCCAAATAACAACTCTGCTTTATTTTTAGGTGTGGTGCAATCGTGGTGATACCAAATTTATACAGGTTTTATTGCATTTTAATACATTTTCAAAAGTTATACGTGTGCGAAAAAGAAAAATTTTGCCATCTTCTGACGCTAATAACTTTTTCATACTTTGGTATATGGAGCTGTGTGATGTGTAATTTTTTCCAAAATGAGCCAACATTTTCATTTCTATCATTTTGAGGACTGTGCGACATTTTGATCACTTTTATTCCATTTTATATGTATTGCAAAATTGTGTAAAAGTCGCGTTTCGGACATTAGGGCACTATTTTCCGTTATGTGGTTCAACACCGACAATAACCGTTTTTAAATTTTCATAGATCTGATATTTTTGAATGCGGCAAAATCTAATGTGTTTGTGATTTTTACTGTTTATTATGTTTTGTATCAATTCTAAGGAAAGGGGGGTGATTTGAATTTTTTTCAAATGTTTTTTTAAATTTTTTTCCTACTATTTCTTAGACCATCTAGGGTACTTTAACCCTAGATGGTCAGATCGTTCCTACCATATATTGCAATACTTCTGTATTGCAATATATGGCATTTTTGCAGGTCATACATTACAATGAGCCACTGGCTCATTGTAACGAATCTGCAGAAGCCATGTAGCCTCTGGTCTGACAAAGACCATGTGCCACAATGTTTAAAGTGCCGCTGGTGTCTTTGCTGGCAGCATACAAGAGATTACCTCCTGCAATTGGTGCAAGCACCAACCACGGGTGTTAGCGATGGGTCTTTGCTGCAATATGCCACAAAGCCCATCTCTGTAAGAGGAGTGCTCAGCCCATGAGCCCTCTTCATACACCCTTCATTGCTCTGTGGCGTATATATCTGTCGCAGAGCGTGAAGGGGTTAAATACCTGTGCAAGCCATTTAAGCCATGAGAAACGTGTACGGTCCAACAAAAGAAACCCTTAGTAAATGTGCCCCATAAGCTTTCTATAGAATGACAGCAAGTACAGATCTAGAAAACCCTGAGGAATTGTAACAGAAAGTATATTGGAAAATTGTATAACTTTTCATTACACAAAGAATATCAATTATTTGCTGAAAGTAGACAATCCCTTTAACACTGAATGTATTTATTATATCCTATGCTATGCTGGTGGGAGCTGTAACCTCTGTTTTAGTCTTTTGATCATATGGTCATATACAGTATATCTCTAAATGTGCTTAGGGGGTTACTGTTAAAATTTTCATACATAACATATTATCAATAATATAAAATAGTAATAGTTTGGATTGTATAAAAATAAATAGTAAACAGAGAAAAGATAAAGTAAACATATTTGTTATCAGCAGCTGTTTAATTTATGGCAAACATTGCTGAAGGATTAAAAGGTTTCCAAAAAAACAAGCAGCGACTTACAAATTCAAATGACTTCTAAACAGAAATTACCTTTATGTGCACATTTCCTGTGCTGTGGTGAAACTGACACGGAATGTCAGACAGAATGAAACACGTTGCATATGTTGCAGCTGAAATGAAACACTGAGAATGTTTTAAATGTTTTCAACACATCAGCATGAAGCATCGACCTAGTTGGAATCACTTAGATCTAAAATAAATGCACAGATTGTTTTCACAGCGTGTCTCTCTTCCCCAAACCACAACAGGCATGCCTGTGTCTAGGAAAGGATTTCAGCCCCCTGCCTTGGTCTACTGTGGCCCGTGACCCAATCAATAAAAGGGGTGAGGACGCAAAGCAAGCCAAGAGAAGATTATGAAGATGAGGAGAGTGACAGAATTAGCTTGCACAATTTGTACTCTGTCTCACCTTGAACGTATCCGAGAAGAACAAGCATGCTTAGACGTTAGAGCTGTATTGGGTCACTACTTGTTTTATTAAATACTAATAGTCTTGCTAGATAGGCAATATTCATACTACAATTATATTCATTTTATACTGAATTACTTATAACACAAGTCTTAGTTTCCATTTTTTCCATATTCCAAAAGCCACAACTTATTTCTTTTTCACTTTTTGCTAGAATGCAATATTTTAGTCACTTTTTTGGTGGAAAAAAAGTAGTTAGACATTTGGACATATTTTTCTTGATGACATTATCAGTACAATGCAATTAGTTTTTTTTATTTTGATATATTATGTTTATCTCTTCATACATCCTTAAAGACACCATGTTGTATAGTTCATTCATTAACCTTAGCACCAATCGTTCATGTTAACTCTATGATTACTGCTGGCAAAGCCACCGGCGGAAGTCAAAAGCCAGCAGCGCATGGGTGCCGACATATTGACCCTGTTTGTGGCATCCCCTGATGTCATTGGGAAGTGACGATCTGTCGCTATAACAGCCTTGGATTTTTATGAGACTTGAGGCTGAGTTATTTATGTAGATCTGTTACAATGTACAGATAGGTCATCAAAAAATCCAGTATAAAATCCACATATAGGGTAGTATATGGTAGTATGTGGTAGGATCGATCAGACTACCTTGGATTAAAGTATCCTAAGGGGTCTGAAAAATAGTTAAAGAAAAATGTAAAATATTTATTTTTAAAAAGCGAAAAATTTAAATCACCCCCTTTCCCTACAACTGATATAAAATAAAATAAACTTACAAATATGTTAGGTATTATCATGTCTCAAAACTCCAGATCAAAATATAATAACGGTTATTCCTGTCTGTCTGGTCAGGGGTAGGTGCAGAGGAAGGATTTTTTTCCTGGACCCTGTTAGTTGACATGCTTTAAGGCTGAGTTCACATGTGGAGTTTATATTGTGTTTATAATCGATTGCAGAAATGCATGCTTTTTACATTTTAGCATGTGTTTGGCTGGTTAGAGAGTTTTTTCTTCATTGCTGGAAGTGTAAGCAGATGTGAAAATGTTAACACAGCTGCTTACACTTCAAACAATGAAGAGAAACACTTTCATACCAACTAAATGCTTGGCAACATGTAAAAGACATTGGTTTCTGCAAAGCTTTGAAAAAAAAAAGGATCACAAACACTACATGTGACCACATCCTCATATGTCGTCATTCCCCATGGCCAAAAGTTCCACGGAAGAAACAAACCATCATCCAACATCGGTGAAAACTGTGCCTTGCTTTATTTTTAAAAAGTGCATGTTCAGCATATACATCAAGACCTAGGGTTTACGCGTTTCAGGTGGAATGACCACCCTTAATCATTAACTCATATAGTGTTGGCCTTAAGAAAAACTGCTGTTGATGACCTTTAAAAACACATGAAAATTAACCAGCACAAGAATGATAGAAACCTAGTCAAAGGTTAAGAGCAGTTATCTATCAGTGTAGATGATACAATGTCAAAGGGAAGATCACAGTCAATAATTAAATACAGACCACTGGTAGACTACGTCAAATACTTGGTACTTCAGGTACTAGAAATCAAAGTTTTCTTAAACTCATCTTGTCTTGAACTGAATTGTTTTTGAAGGTGGTCATGTTAGAAAATATTGCTTTTGGGTGCCTTGGTTACCTTCTGCATAATAAATTAATTAATAATAACAAAACAAACTGCGGCTGCTAATATTTACAGCCAAAGAATTAGCATCCTACCAAAATAAGCTTTATTTCAATATGAAACTTTTATTAAAATTAGATGTGGGAGACACATTAATCCATTTCTTAGAACCCAATAAATAATTTTCTTAATGTATATAAATGTAGTCAATGCCTTATTCAGGATGTTGGTCCAAAAGGAAAAAAAATCATCTGAACAATCAAATCTAAATATGTAAAATCATTAAAAATGCATGTGTCAACAATTACAAAGATAGTAGTATCCAGTAAAAAAAAAGTTGGAAAAATAGTGTAAGCCTGTAAATATGATGGTATTTAAAAAAAAAAAAAGATTTATGCTGTAACAAACATGTTTACACTAAATGTATAACGAACATAATTTTGTGGACTTACATGGGGTACTAATAAGTCATTTGCTTCACTTGTTTTTTGAAGGTTAGTGAGGGTACTATGCAATCATGTGGGTGATACTTTGGTTCATACCAACACTTCCCGCTCCATGGTATCCAGCTGACACTTCATATTTACTATAAGAGAATAGACACAGTATAGTGGTGATGTTTCTAGGTACAGTAGTGTTTGGAGCATGGAAACGTTAAATACTGTTTATCTACCTGATGAAGACACCCGTCTGGAGGCGAAACGCAATGTAACCCTGGAATAAAGTCATTTTTTTAAACCTAAATTTTATCTCCTCTTAGTTAGTCAACCTGTAAATCCATCTATCCTTCTCTGGGTCAAAAGCCAGACTTACATTGGCCCCATTCAAGCAAACAAATCATGTATCTAAAGGAAAAAAATATGTCAATATATCCAAATCATGTTTCTGTTCATGTTCCTTCCCTTCAGCCTGTTCCATAGGTGCCGTTGCAATAAAATCTTGTTAGGATATACCCAGACAAGAGAGGGGATTACCAAGGAGATAGCAAAAAAGCTCTTTTTGTAAATGTATGTTTTGTCTCGTAGACTGCTAAGCACATGCATTTTCTAAAGTAATTCTAGGTAAACCATAGAAATGTTGATTTGCGCAACCCTATTTTAAATGGACATGATAGGAATACCCCGCTGTTCAGGGGAAGCCCTGCTGGGGGCATTTCATTAATGGGAGCACTGCTGGGGCATTTCATTAATGGGGGGCACTGCTGGGGGCATTTCATTAATGGGGAGCATTGCTGGGGGCATTTCATTGACAGAGCACTGCTGGGGACATTTCATGGGGCCTCCAATGTGGACATTTCATGGGGGGTGGAGCAATGTTGGGGGCATTTCATTAGAGGGAGCACTGCTTGGGGCATTATATGGGGGAGCACTGTTGGGGGTATTCTGCTAGGGGTGGGAGCACTGGTTGGGACATTTTATGAGGGGGTGCAACTGCTCAGGAGATTTCATCAGTGAGGGGCATGGCTGGGGGCATTTCATTAATGGGGAGCACTTCTGGGGGCATTGCAATAATGGGGAAGCACTGCTGGGGGCATTTCATTGGGGAGAACTCTAGGCCATTGCATTAGGAGGGGAGCACTGCTGAGGACATTGCATTGAGGGAGCACTGCTGGGGACATTTCATGGGGTTGGGAGCACTGTTTTGGGGCATTTTGTTAGTGGGGGATCAACTGGGGATATTTCTTTGGGAAGTGCACTTCTGGGGACATTGCATTGGGTGGAGCACTGCTGGGGTCATTGCATTGGGGGGCTCTGGTGTGAATATTTCAGTAAAAAGCCCAAAGACAATGGGAAATTATAGGTGTGTGGAGGTTGCTATAGAAAAAGAGGTATTATAATGTCCCCTTTTCTGTAGCCGTCTTCTTGCAAAGACATTTAAAGATACCTACAGAACAACTATAGAGGCGGGCTTTATATGGGTAGGGGTAAGGTATAGGGTAGGGGGAGTATTTGTGGAGTACACAATTTATGGTAAGAGGGTTACCCGACCCTGGTCCCTGGAAAAAAAGATTTAGGTGCAGCTGGTCCCTAGAAACAGAAAAGTTGGGGAACACTGCATTAGGGGATAGACAGCCACCAACTTGCCCAAAAATAAGGAAAATAGATTTTTAGAGGCCAACTATTTATCTACTTTCATACAATGAAACAATTAAAAATACAAATCAAAAGTTAAAGTCATTTAAGTGATGAAAAAGTGTAGGAAGCAATGTTTAAGTTACTTGGAAAATGAGTCTTCCCTCTGTATTCACAATCCTTTCAGTGGTGTCAACCGTTGCCATAATCTTTAAGTGTTCACAAGGAAGGTCATGAAGAATACATTTCACTTGCTGTCAGCAAAACTGGCAAACAACTTTTATTTTCATGTTTAATGTTTGTTTGTCAAGGACAGCCTGGATCCCTTTCTTCTAACTTCTTAAACAAAAGCACAAGGGAGTCTTTACGCAGAGCCGCCGCTCTTCTCCTCATCTAGCTTAAGCTTTCACTATTCTGCTCAAACTTCTTGTTGCTTAGACTTATATGTCACCATAATTGTAAAATGTCAGAAGCCTTTATAAAACTGTTAAATGACAATAATATATGGCAACAATCAAATCAGAAAAGCAGAGATGTATTGTGCAATAATCAACATTCATATGACTTGTGAAACATGACATGACTTTGTAGATATCACCCCTAAATCATATTTACATAAAATCCTTATAGGTTCAGACAATTATTTGGTCAGACCAGTTCATCTGCTCGATACCACTGAAATCTACTGCTTTATATATTATAACTTCTCTTGTTCTAGTACTTTCAGTAGCCAAAAAACTATGAAAAATCTGCCAAATACAACATCTGCTTATCAGCTAAATGTGTGTCGGCAGAGACTACATGTGAAATTTCATATTTCATTCTGGTTTCATTCTGAATTGACAAGGTGGCCAGAGTGCTCAATACTCCAGGCCTAATAAATCGCCCCAATAAGCATCCTTTGATAAATTAAAGCAAGCATAAGCATTAGTAAAGCAACCTTTATGAACACTATAATAACAATATTCAAATACAGAAAACAACATTTCCAGTAGCAATGTTAGAAGAGCAGTAGCACACCAGGGATAGTTTACAGTGATGATTATCAGAACAGACTGCAAAAAGTAAATCAACTCACCCAAACAAGTCACTGAATGTTGAGAATATTCATATAAGAAGAGAAGCTCTTTTGGGCAGGATCTGATCAATGTTAATGGTGGTCACTTATCTAAGTTTATTTATTTTTTCTCTTACTTTTGCACCGCTTTTTGGGTCATTTGATTATTTGCACAAAAATCTTTTTTTTTTTTTTTTGCAGTGCAGCACTTTGGATCTCCAAAAGGGACATATGAAAAAGTTGCAAAATTTTTTTTGTGCACTCACTGTAAAAAGTCCCAAATAAACTCCAGTTCTGAGAAGTCATAGGCAATAGAATGGTATAGGTAGATCAAGATTAAAAAGAAAAAAGTAGACAAGTCTCAATCTCAGACTAAAGATAAATGACCTCTAATATGTCAGTATGTAAAGTAAATTTATATATTCACTATCTTGAGCTCTCATTTGTTTGAAACTATATGACATTATAACATATATTTAATGTTATCCTGTACCCTCCTTTGCACAGTAGCAAAGTAAAAAAGTTGGCAGTTAAAAAATATGCCAATTTATAATCTCCATTTATCAATTATTTTCAATAGCAATTAATATTGCAATAACCTGAGATGTATTATAAGGACAGTCATGCTTATAATACAAAATAAAAAGATTATTGCTTAGTCATTTATAACAATAGTGCATCTATAGCAACACATTTTATGCAATTCTCCAAGGACACAGTAAAAGTGTTTTCTCTTCATTATTGGACAGTTCAATGCAGTTCCAGTATTTATGACAAGTGACAGTATTTATGAGGCCCAAGGAAGACGCTACACTATCCTCGGTACTCGTCTTTTTTTCACTTGAGAAAGGGGTAGAGTACCCTGAAACGCGATGTGTTTTAAAGACCTTGAATAAAAACTTTTAACATACAAACCTCTGTGCGCGCCATCCTTTCGGACCACAACAACAAAGTATTTATGACAAGGCTTTTAAGACATAAGTTTCTGATACGTAAATGATAATTTAGCAACTTGAGGATTGATGCACAATCTTTAAAACATGGGAGATAAATAACTTGTATGTAAAGGAAAGAAAAAGTTATATTTGATTTATTTATTTTTATTTTATATATATATATTATAGGGTTAAGGACCTAACCACTGAATAGGTCATCAATAGGTCCACTCCTTTGAGTCCTAACACTTTGGACCCCACTGATCAACTGATACCAGAAGCCTACTACTACTGGAATAAAAACGGGAAACTGCATTGAAAGTCTAGCTCAGTTATAAGTGCAGTTGCCGGTGTCAACATGTTGACGCTTAGCTCCTATTCACTTCAAGTTTAGAAACATTTCCTTTACAAATATCTTAAATTGATCCCATTCTGATTCATCCAGATTTATAGCAGTAAATCATGTGCACCACTTTTAAAAGAGATTGGCGCAGGTAATAACTGAAGGCCATGTCAGCCTACTAATATTTAAGTCACAAAGTTCCATTCTTTATGCATTTAGCCCAATAATATTTAGTTGTTTATCTCTGTATTTAAAAAGCCATAACGTGTTTACATTTCCATTCACATATATAAGGGATCCTTTGTTTCAGAATAAGGCACAAAAACATATTTACCGTACCGTTTTCATACACGTAGCACATGTCCACATTCACAACAATTGGCAATATGGTCATCCATATGAATGGCCATATTGCCCACCATACTATTTCGTGAGTAAGGCGTAAAAAAAATGTAGTGCATGTCCTATTTCCTCCTATATTTCCAATCTGTGACACCATAGAAGTCTATGGGAATGGAAAAAAATGGAAAAAAATGTGCAACACATGTTTGAACATGTGTCCTGTATATACAGTGGGTAGCAAAGGAGAGCTGTGGGAGGACAATTTTTTTTACAGCTACAGATCAATATGATCTCATTCTTGTTCATACATATGCTATACAAATGTGCTATGACAAATGAACTATAATTATGGCCAAAATACCGCACTATATATAAAACAGCAAAATGTGTTTGTGTATATTTAATCTCATTCTGTTGAGATAAATGTATTGTAAGCATATACAAGTATAACCTTAAAAATATTACAATTCTGCATTTTCTTGGCTTTTTCTTTCACAGCAGTTTAAGAAAATCTACCATCAAAATCAAACATGATTCGTCTTGTATTTGTTCTAAATTCAGCTTTTAAAATTAAGCTAATGAGGCTGATAGGCTACTGGATTGGTTCCCGGAGCTTCTCTGTGCAGCATATTCACAATCTGTTGCAGTGTGCAAGGAGCACCCCCATCCACCCACCGTGTAATGAAATTTCCTGTTCTGCATTGAGATTACATCAGGCAGAGAGAGGGGGAAGTGCCGAGCAGGAGCAGAGGGGGAGGGGGAGACAATCTAGCAGCATGTGAAGCTGCAGCATTGAGGGGCTCTGGTAGCCTTTCAGGTTTATTAGCATCATTTTAAAATTATTTTAAAAGAAGAAGGTCATAGATAACAAATATAGGAATATTACCACAGTCACAGTGCCTGGTTTATCCTGCTTGATTTTAATGGTAGATTCTCTATTTGGCATGTAAACATTACAATGATCCGAAATTTACATAGGCTTGTTATGCATCTCGCATAATAAAGACTTGGTAAGACATGGTCATAGACATAGGCACAACTCCTGTAAACAGCCTTAAGACTATGGTCCTGCTGCCTCGCCTGGATCAACTTGATCCAATCGTGTTAGTTTTGGTCAATATGTATAAGGACTAGAGATGAGCGAGCACTAAAATGCTCGGGTACTCGTTATTCGAGACGAACTTTTCCCAATGCTCGAGTGCTCGTCTCGAATAACGAGCCCCATTGAAGTCAATGGGAGACTCGAGCATTTTTCAAGGGGACCAAGGATCTGCACAGGGAAGCTTGGCCAAGCACCTGGGAACCTCAGAAAAGGATGGAAACTCCACGGAAATGGACAGGAAACAGCAGAGGCAGCATGCATGGATGCCTCTGAGGCTGCTTAATCGCACCATTATGCCAAAACTATGGGCAACAGCATGGCAATGACAGAGTGACCGAATGAGGCTAGATAGGATCTAAAACATCCAATAATTGACCCTGACACTATAGGGGACTATGCAGAGGCAGCGGCAGCAGCGGCAGGCTAGAAAGTGACTTGGCAACATACCCCAAATGGACTCAGGCTTAAAACCAATGGGTGGCAGAGAAGAACCAAAGGAGGTGAGCAAGAAGCGCTCAAATAATATCGGTAAATGATAAAAGTTTGCCAGTATATTTTGTGGATTACACAGCAGGGTGGCGACAAAGTTAACAAGTTTGATGAGGAAGCCATGAAAACAACCCAAAATTCTGCCAGACACAGCTCGTTTGATAAGGGGACCATGTATGGAGGCAGTGAACTAGTAGTAGATTAAAGGTGCTGCAGTTAAAACTATGTTAGTTGGATCTTGGGATGGAGCTGGCGCTCCGCTGCCAGGCGAGCTTTCGCCAATCCAAGCCCCTGTCTCTAGGCTACTCCCCAAACAACACTTTTATGAACCTTTTGTATAAGATCAAGTGTAGTAGCGTTCTTATAAGTTTAGGATATAGCGGGTGAGGGGAATGTAAACAGATGCGCAAGAAGCGCTGAAATAATATTGGTAAATGATAAAAGTTTGCCAGTCAAAAGCGTTCGAACTATGTCATAAATTGTCAATTTCCTGCAAAGCCCATGAGACTAATTACAAAATTTTGTCACGCTGGTACTGGGTGCCCACTAAATTAAGGTCCATCTATCCGACCTGTTCAGATCTCTGTTGGAGATGTCATCAAGCCCCTGGCACCATGACCCATGTGTGGTGGGGATGCCGGTTGCTCCGCCCCTTCTGGTCACAGGTGCGTAAGCTTATTAATAAGTTGACGGGTCACCAGCTGGAGGACGACCCCTCGATCCTGCTTCTCTTAATTATACCTACTTCAATCACCAAAGCCAAAAAATCATTAATGGGATTCATGCTAATTGCTGCGAGGTCCCTCATCCCCAGGCTGTGGAAGACTACCAGAGTCCCACAAGTTTCAGATTGGTTTGGTGAGATAACCGTGCTGCATCGGATGGAAGAATTAACTGCTGCCAAGCATAATATCAGTACCGACAACACAACCATTTGGGGCCCCTGGCTCACTTTTAGACAATCACCTGAGTTTAATACTTTTATGTAAAAATGCTCCTTCATCCCATTTATATCTGGATTGCTCTAGTTGATGACTGGTTTCTTACCCCTCACCCCTCCCTCCCTCTTCTTTTTGTACTTTGTGCTTCATATTAGCTCAATCATCTGCTAGTAATGTATCTAACATTCTTGGGAAGTGTTAATTTTAATAATTTGTTACATATATATATGATTCACTATCGACCTCAGTACGCCTATGATGTTTTGGCAAACTGATAGTTATTGAGGTCTGTACCCTAATATACGTATACATCTATATATATTTATGCCATTATATATATTGTACTTAACTAATACTTTATATTGTCTGGACCTGCGTGTCCCTCGATTGCAAGTGATGCTAATCTGTTTTATGTTAATATTACAATTGTTCAATAAAGAATGATTAAAAAAAAAAAGTTTGCCAGTATATTTTGTGGATTACACAGCAGGGTGGCGACAAAGTTAACAAGTTTGATGAGGAAGCCATGAAAACAACCCAAAATTCTGCCAGACACAGCTCGTTTGATAAGGGGACCATGTATGGAGGCAGTGAACTAGTAGTAGATTAAAGGTGCTGCAGTTAAAACTATGTTAGTTGGATCTTGGGATGGAGCTGGCGCTCCGCTGCCAGGCGAGCTTTCGCCAATCCAAGCCCCTGTCTCTAGGCTACTCCCCAAACAGCACTTCTAAGAACCTTTTGTATAAGATCAAGTGTAGTAGCGTTCTTATAAGTTTGGGTTCTGGCGGGTGAGGGGAATGTAAACAGATGCGCAAGAAGCGCTGAAATAATATTGGTAAATGATAAAAGTTTGCCAGTATATTTTGTGGATTACACAGCAGGGTGGCGACAAAGTTAACATGGAAGCCATGAAAACAATCCAAAATTCTGCCTGACACAGCTCGTTTGATAAGGGGACCATGTATGGAGGCAGCTATATGGACTACTTTTGGAGGCAGCTATGGCGATGACATGTGGAGGTAGCAATGGAGACAACGTGTGAAGGCAGCTAAAAAGACGACGTGTGGAGGCTGCTATGGAGACAATTTAATTTGGATAGTGCCTGTATGTGGCAGTCCAAAAAAGTTCAAACCAGAGGAGCAGGTAGCTGGTCCTCCAGAAAAATTACATAGATTGAGTGCCTGTATGTGGCAGTCCAAAAAAGTTTTCAAACCAGAGGAGCAGGTAGCTGGTCCTCCAGAAAAATTACATAGATTGAGTGCCTGTATGTGGCAGTCCAAAAAAGTTTTCAAACCAGAGGAGCAGGTAGCTGGTCCTCCAGAAAAATTACATAGATTGAGTGCCTGTATGTGGCAGTCCAAAAAAGTTTTCAAAGCAGAGGAGCAGGTAGCTGGTCCTCCAAAAAGATTAAATAAATTGAGTGCCTGTATGTGGCAGTCCAAAAAAGTTTTCAAACCAGAGGAGCAGGTAGCTGGTCCTCCAGAAAAATTACATAGATTGAGTGCCTGTATGTGGCACTCCCAAAAATTGTTTAAAACAGAGGACAGGGTAGTTGGCCCTCCAGAAAAATTATATACATAGAGTACTATAGCCAGAGCCAGTTGGCCCTGGCAAAAAAATAGCCAGTTTCCTCTGCTTTAGTGTACAAAGAGGAGGAGAAGGAGGACAATGAGGAGGAGGAGTGCATACATTATTCAGGTTCAGCTTCTTTCACCTGGTGGAGAATGGAAATGCGGAGAAATCCAGGCTTTATTCATCTTGATAAGCGTCAGCCTGTCAGCGCTGTCAGTCAACAGGCGTGTACGCTTATCGGTGATGATGCCACCAGCTGCACTGAAAACCCGCTTGGACAACACGCTAGCAGCAGGGCAGGCAAGAACCTCCAAGGCGTACAGCGCCAGTTCGTGCCACATGTCCAGCTTTGAAACCCAGTAGTTGTAGGGAGCTGTGTGATCATTTAGGACGATGGTATGGTCAGCTACGTACTCCATCATTTTGCTTGTACCGTGGGTCCAGGAGAATGAATACCCAGTAATCGGTGCTGGAATAAATTCTTTGAACGCGAGGGTCACGGGATAGGCAGCTTAGCATGAAAACTGCCATATGCGCCAGAGTCCCAACGCGCAAGAATTCACTCCCCTCACTGGCCTGACTGTCCATTTCCTCCTCCTCCAACTCCTCCAACTCCTCTTCTTCTGCCCATACACGCTGAACAGTGAAGGACTGAACAATGGTCCCCTCTTCTGTCTCGCCAACATTCTCCTCCTCTTCCTCCTCATCCTCCTCCACCTCCACCTCCTCCGATATGCGCTGAGAAACAGACCTAAGGGTGCTTTGGCTATCAACAATCTTCTTCCCCCGTCTCTTGTGACGAGCGCAAAGCTTCCGACTTCATGCTGACCAGAGAGTTTTTCAACAGGCCAAGCAGCGGGATGGTGAGGCTGATGATGGCGGCATCACCACTGACCATCTGTGTTGACTCCTCAAAGTTACTCAGCACCTGACAGATATCAGACATCCACGTCCACTCCTCATTGTAGACTTGAGGAAGCTGACTGACCTGACTACCAGTTCTGGTGGAAGTTGACATCTGGCACTCTGGCGCTCTGCGCTGCTGGTAAACTCTGGATAACATGGTTAGTGTTGAATTCCACCTCGTGGGAACGTCGCACAACAGTCGGTGAGCGGGCAGTTGGAGGCGGCGCTGCGCTGCCCTGAGAGTGGCAGCATCTGTGCTGGACTTCCTGAAATGCGCTCAGATGCGGCGCACCTTCGTGAGCAAATCAGACAGATTGGGGTATGTCTTGAGGAAACGCTGAACTATGAGATTTAACACATGGGCCAGGCATGGCACATGTGTCAGTCTGCCGAGTTGCAGAGCCGCCACCAGGTTACGGCCGTTGTCACACACAACCTTTGCCTGGCTTCAGGTTCAGCGGTGCCAGCCACAGATCAGTCTGCGCCGTGATGCCCTGTAATAACTCTTGGGCGGTGTGCCTTTTATCGCCTAGGCTCAGCAGTTTGAGCACCGCCTGCTGTCGCTTAGCGATGGCACTGCTGCTGTGCCTAGAGCTACCGACTGATGTCGCCATGCACACGGATGGTAATTCAGAGGAGGAGGTGGAGGAGGGGTGGGAGGAGGAGGAGGGATAGTAGGCTTGAAAGACCTGGACCTAGGTAGTCCCCGCAATCCTCTGCGTCGGCAGTATATGACCAGCCCCAGGGTCAGACTCGGTCCCAGCCTCCACCAAGTTAACCCAATGTGCCGTCAGCGATATATAGTGGCCCTGCCCGGCAGCACTCGTCCACGTGTCCGTGGTCAGGTGGACCTTGTCAGAAACGGCGTTGGTCAGGGCACGGAGGATGTTCTCTGACACGTGCTTGTGCAGGGCTGGGACGGCACATCGGGAAAAGTAGTGGCGGCTGGGGACCGAATACCGAGGGGCGGCCGCCGCCATGAGGTTTCAAAAGGCCTCGGTCTCTACCAGCCTATAGGGCAGCATCTCCAGGCTAAGCAACTTGGAGATGTGGACGTTGAGGGCTTGGGCGTGTGGGTGGGTTGCGCTATACCTCCTTTTGCGCTCCAGCGTCTGGGGTATGGAGAGCTGAACGCTGGTGGATGCTGTGGAGGATCGTGGAGGCGAAGATGGGGTTTTCGCACGGGAGGTGTTTGGGCCGGGGTCCTGGGCAGGGGGCTGACTAGCAGATGACACAGGGGAAGGAGCAGTGGTGTGCCCGGCCGGAGGTGAACGGGCTTGGTGCCATTGAGTGGGGTGTTTAGCATTCAGATGCCTGCGCATACTGGTGGTAGTTAAGCTAGTAGTGGTGGAACCCCTGCTGATCCTGGTTTGGCAAAGGTTGCACACCACAGTCCGTCGGTCATCCGGTGTTTCTTTAAAGAACCTCCAGACTTCTGAAAATCTAGCCCTCGCCACGGGAGCTTGACTACGGGCAACATTTGGCGCTGATGCACCAGCTCTGGCCCTGCCTCTCCGTCTGGCTCCACCACTGCCTCTTCCAACCTGTTCTGCTATAGGACTCGCCTCCGTCTCAGAAGCACTGTGTTCACCCGGCCTATCAACCCAGCTTGGGTCTGTCACCTCATCATCCTCCGATCCCTCAGTCTGCTCCCCCCTCAGACTTCCTGCCCTGACAACAACTTCACCACTGTCTGACAACTGTGTCTCCTCATCGTCCGACACCTTTTTACACACTTCTTCCACTACGTGAATAATGTCATCATCACCCACAGACTGCGACTGGCGGAAAACCTGGGCATCGGAAAATAGCTCAGCAGCAGCAGAACAAGTGGTTTGTGACTGTGGGAAGGGTCCAGAAAACAGTTCCTCAGAGTATGCCGGTTCAAATGCCAAATTTTGGTGGGAGGGGGCAGACTGGGGGGAAGGAGGCTGAGGTGGAGGAGCTGGAGGAGTGCCGATTTCGGTGACATGGGTGGACTGCGTGGAAGACTGACTGGTGGACAAATGGCTAGAAGTATTGTCCGCAATCCACGACATCACCTCTTCGCACTGTTCTGGCCTCAACAGTGCTCTACCACGAGTCCCAGTAACTTGAGACATGATGAACCTAGGGAGTGTACCTCTGCGGCGTTCCCCTGCTCCCCCATCAGCAGGTGGTGTCTCACCCCGCCCAGGACCACGGCCTCTGACCCCTGCAGTAGTTGGACGCCCACGTCCACGCCCTCGTCCTCTACCCCTAGCCCTCGGGTTAAACATTTTCCAAATTAAAGTGTAAACTTAAAAAAAAAAAATTTTGTGTTTATTTTTTTTTAGTTTTTTATTTTTTTTAACAAAACGATGCTATCCTATTGCTATGGCTAGTTTCTAACCTACACTGACAGCACACAACTGGATTTTGTGCTTTGCAAGATGAGTTTGAGCTATAAAATAAAATAAAGGTAAAAAAAAAAAATCAGCAGACTCTGCCTAATTCTACTCAAACCCCTAATAAATTGTCCCACTTCGGTGTTTGAGGTGGATATGCGTGTCACTAAGAGCTAAACACAACGGTCGCAGGTCTCCCAGCAAATTCCTCACAGTATGGTACTAGCTGCACTACTAATGCCAGCAAGCCCAGCCACAAGCAAACAAAAAAAAGGAAAATATAACGCTATTGTAGGCCTAAGTAAGCCGTTGGGGTTCTCCTATGGCTATTTTGTAGCCTACACTGAAAGCACACTGCTTTGCAAGAGGAGTTTGAGCTATAAAATGAAATACAGCTAAAAAAAAAAAAATCAGCAGACTGCCTAATTCTACTCAAACCCCTAATAAATTGTCCCACTTTGGTGTTTGAGGTGGATATGCGTGTCACTAAGAGCTAAACACAACGGTAGCAAGTCCCCCTGCAAATTCCTCACAATATGGTACTAGCTGCACTACTAGTGCCAGCAAGCCCAGCCACAAGCAAATAAATAAAAAAAAAAGTATAACGTTATTGTAGCCCTAAGAAGGGCTGTTGGGTTCTTGTAGACTCACTCCTGCCTAACACTATTCTAATAGAACACCCTAACGCTTTCCCTGACCAGCAGCAGCTCTCTCCCTAGCGGCATCCAGACACAGAATGATCAGAGCAGCGCAGGCAGGGGCTAGTCTATTCCAGGGTCACCTGATCTGGCCAGCCAACCACTGCTATCGACGTGTAAGGGTACCACGTCATGCTGGTTGGAGTGCAGAGTCTCTTGGCTTGTGATTGCCTCTGTTTCTGGCCGCCAAAAAGCAAAACGGCGGGAGATGCCATTTTCTCGAGCGGGCAAAGTATTCGTCCGAGCAACGAGCAGTTTCGAGTACGCTAATGCTCGAACGAGCATCAAGCTCGGACGAGTATGTTCGCTCATCTCTAATAAGGACTATATTCTGCGCTGGATCCTTATTGACTCATGAGGATCCAGTGTTGAATATCGTCCTCCTACATATCAACAGTGGCGTAACTAGGCACCATGCAGAAGTCGGGTGCAGGTCTTCAAAGCGGGTCTGACGTGACCCACTACATACAGTAGAGGAAAGCGATCTGAAGCAGCACTCCAATAAGGCAAAACATCGCATTGATGGTGGAATAAATCACTTTATTTTTCACTACTAACGAAGTGCTGCTTCAGATCGCTTTCCTCTACTGCATACAATGCCATATACAAACATACAGCATATATACACACATACAGTATATACACACACCATACACTGTATATAAATACAGCATATACACATCACAGATACCGCATATATACATTACATATATGTTATATATGTATTATGCTGTACAATGTGTATATAATGATGCACATTCTCCTCTCTTTAGTGTGTCAGGTCGGATGCCCCCTGACACTGCTGGCCCTAATCGGCTGCCATGGCTGCTACTACTGTAGTTACGCCCCTGCATATCACCCAAAACTACACCTATCTAGGCTAAAGCTGCCCATAGAGATTTTCAGCAGGAAATGATTGAGGTGGATGACACCATGACAGCTACATCTGTGATCACTGACACTGAAAGGTGATCTGACTGGCAGATACAGATAGGGTGACAGAATTTGGAGGAGATCTCACAGCCTACTGACTGCAAATGTGTATCTAGATACTTTATCATTTTATTGGTTACTGAAATTAGGGTTTAATGATTCACCTGGATAGATGATCTAAAAACGTATAATGAACGCTGTTCTGATTCTGGTATGCCAGCAATGGTATATGTATTAGTGCAACAAGAGGATAGATAAACAAGGTCACAGATGAATCTTGTGAGCTTTGTTAAGCTTTGTTTTTATATGCTGTACCCTGAGACCAGACATGATACAACAGCTTCAAACATGAACAATAACTAAGAAATTTAACACAGTATGAAGCTAATGTAAAATTCTAAGTATAGTGTATTCAGCATGTGTAAGTCTGACTAATGTAATAAAGATGTGTCTGAAAAACGATCTCAAATTATTTTATCTTTTTCCTTTTATGTTGTTTTCTCTGTTTAACGAGTTTGGGGAGAGACATTTTCCTCTAAGTATGTGCAACTGGGTAGAAGTCTTCTTAAATTTTTGATGAAGTCTAGTGTCTGTGTTAGTGAGATTTCAATTGGTTGGCATATGACTTAGTCCACCGAGAATAAGATTTACACTTCAACAGTTTTTTCCTGCCTTCAATGCACACGTTGATTAAGTATCATATCTATGCTGGTTTTGTTACACATTTTCTGTGGATCCCTGGAATTTGTGCTCTGACCTCAAACATCCACAAATGTACTCCACAAATTTCAAGTCTGTTTAAAGTAGAGGATTAAAGGGAATACATTAGACAGTAAAAACTTAATGTTCAGCATCTCCATCCCACTACCTGTTTTTAGTTTGTTTTTCACAAGAATTAGCTTTAAAGCAGAGAGAGTCTTGTTGGTTTTCCCAGAATTCCCCAGGGATTTGTGTAGTACATATTACCATATATCCTTGAGAGAGCTTAGTATTAAATATAATACTATAGGAATAATGTATAGGATCTATAAACATGTGGCACCTACTCTTGTTTAATGCGTATGAATACAATAACTTGGATACTTACATGAAAAAGAAACTAGTAGTAATAGAAGTAAGGACATGTTTAATAGGTACGTCATTGTCTACTAATGCATATAGTGTTCATCTCAGAAGAAGAACTAGGTTGTATTGGAGTACCATATAGTAAGACCTTATGGCAGTCGATAAAGGGACCTGTAGGTGCCCTGCCTTACAACAGCAGGTCTCCAAGCTACTTTTTGCTTATCTACAATCTAGATGAAGCAGATGTTCAGTTGTGAATTGGGACTTTAGTTATCATGGTCATCAATCGGCACCCTGCCACCACTATTACGTGTACTAATGATCTTACATGGCGGTTGGGGTCCAGTGAAGTAACTTAAGCTTTACAAGGTTTTTTCATCAAAAAACAATACCCCTTCAATTGACAGATATGTAAAAATAAAGTAAAAAACATTTGGTATCACAGTCAACATAATGACCAAGAAAATACAGCTATATATGTTACACAAAACCCCAGAACTTAAATACTGTATAACAATGCAGTGCAATACATGCAGTTTTTTACTTTCCCCACAGAAAGGTAAATTAAGGTTAATCATTAAAATATATATACCCCAAATTTGAACAAATAAAAATAAAAATGTGTCCAACAGCATCACCAGTAGGAGGTAACAATGTAGAAAATTAACAAATAGTACAGGTATTAGTATTAGGACAATAACAAGCTGGTAGTCAGCAGTTTACCACTTACATATCTCATGAAACCAAAAACAATACCATTTTTCGTAAGATTCAATCCAGGTCCAAACTGATGTTTCTTTCATTATCCTAGAAACTAGCATACAGCTCCCTCTACTCCTCTAAAAACATAGTCCCATCTAATTTCATTCATTTTTTACAATTTTATTTAATTAAATGTTTTCACCAATGATAATAAAGGAATCCCACATGGTATAGTGTAACCAACTATAACAGAATGGGCAATATAACAGATCCTTTAGACTTCCATTATTAAAGTATATACAAGATTTGACTGAAGCGAATCAGAAAATATTCACAAGGTAAGAAAGGGCAACTCTGTACATTTAATTTCAGCCAACATTTTTCTCTAAGAAAGACAGAAGCTAGAAAATTCCCTAAAATTACTCTGATCTTGCTCATTGTATATGGAAGTGGCAGACCTAAACTTTTACACAAGTACAAGTTTTAGCTCAGATAGAGTTCAAAGTACAGAAGATTGAGAAAGCTGCATGTCATAATGTTCTGTTACCTAGCACCATGCCTAACTTTCTTTTCCGTATGATCTATAGGGCACCTGTAAATTTCTCATTATTAGCCCATATTCAACCGTATTGTATAATGGGTATTTCTTCCAAATGTGTATTTCCCTTATTTTTAGCACTGCAGATAAAACTTTTTTTGTCTAATAAATGTCAAGATGCACTTTGCGCCTTTGATGTCTTGTGCCATTTCTTCCTCCCACGCTCAGGCACAATCACAGTGTTAACCATAGTCTCCTGACTTACAAGAACCAAAAATGGGGCACTTAGTATGATTAGGCAAACCTCGCAACTGATGACTTACTTAATAGTTTTGCATGAATGTGTTTACTGTATAGATATGTCCACCCTTGAAATGATGAAATGTTGTTAAGGATGTTATTTAGCATGTAAGTCATTCAAAAAATATTTTGACCCCTTTATAGTTTGCAGTTCACAGCAAAATCTAAAGTAATATAAAGTATCACAGTATTTAAGGTATAATAATGCCGAACAACAAACAAATACATAAACAACTTTATGGCTTTATAGATATCAATGTATGTCATTATGAGATACCTGAAGAAAATGCTCATGCATTAAAAGTTGCAATAAAGGCCTTAGGAATCTAACTGTCTACATCCATCCTCTCCACCAGTACCCATTGTTGGGCTCTGTTTGGTACAGCAATGATGAGGAAGATTTTTTAAACACTAATTTTGTATAGACGGGTCTATGTTAAGAATAAGTGATGAGACACCGAGATTCATATAGTACACTGGTAAAGAGAAAAAGACGGATGTCTACTGTATTTTCACTGGTATAAAGAAAAAGACGGATGTCTACTGTATTTTCACTGGTATAAAGAAAAAGACGGATGTCTACTGTATTTTCAATAATGAGGAAGATGTGTACAATCTGTGTCTTTCAGCCAGAGGCTTGAGTTCAGCCTCTATTTAAAGTAAAATTGTCATTTGAAATAATATTTCAATGTGGTGAATGTTTTTCTAATATACCTCATTAACAAATTCTGCTTAGTTTGTAAAAAAAAATAACGATCTCCCTTCCATAGAGATGTGTATTCCAGCCAGTATAGTGTGTGTCTATACAGGCTTTATGAGCTCACATCTAATCTCCCTGAGTTTGGTTAAGTGAGGGACAGCCAGGGACAGAGCAGGAAGGGTTAACACTGAAAGCTGTGTAACAAACAGGAGAAAAGAGAGAGGCCCGTTTGCAATCCTGTTGACAGATTTAACATAGCAACTTAGAAGTAGCAATGTAACTAAGGGGTACATTGCAGCCTGATAATTTCTTAATGAACTTTATAGTAAAAATGTTTATAACACCCCTTCCCCACCCAATATCAAAAATCATCTGAAATGACAGTTAAGGGCAGGGCATGGATTTACATTCCATTTTATTCATCCTGTTTATTTCTGGGATTTCTTTAGCATTCTTACCCTTTATTTGTCTTCTAGTAATCCTCTGTTTATGAGTCATTAATATCATATTATCCTGGTTTGGGGAATGTTTACTACTCCATTTTATTTCTCTTCTCTGCCTGGAAGCTAAAACCTGCAGAGGCAACTTAGGTCCCTGGCAGCCAGGTATCTGGTAAAAAGTCAGGGGTAGGCTTCATGCACATGTGCTGTTGTTTCTGACCTGTAGGACATTGGCAACTGTTCACCCCCTTGGTGGCCATTGAAAGTGACCGACGGTGCTGCAAATCCAGGCAGGAACAGGACCTGCTCTATAATTCATGTGCTACATCTCAGCACATTCAAGTTGTGGAGACACACAGCATGCAGTGTGAGCTTGCACAATATAAGTCATTGGGCAAGCTCAGCAGGGCAAGGTCAAGCAGCTACAATGGCATCAGGTAAAGAAGGTAACTGATGGGACAATGTGGTCCGGGACCTGAGGCCAGAGGCACCCCACGCGTTACGTCGCAGTCATGCGACTTCCTCAGGGGTCAGCTCCTACCTTCACCTCTCAGGACGCCCTCCCCCTTAGGGGATTTCCATAGGATTACATGGGTATTGGTATAGGGTGTTTGGCATGCACATTGTATTATGTACTGACTTCATGCATAGGGGACTAGTGTCTGTTTATTGATTGACCTGTGGCCTGATGTGGATCTCTCTTACTCATATTGATCCACATGTTTTTGTGTACTTGTACACTTTTTTAAATGTTTTTAAGATTTGAGGTGTGATATCCTCTTTTTTGGTGTGCTTAGAATTTGTTGCATAATAAAATTTATACTTGTTTCAGCCTATACACACCGGCTTTTTTCTTTGTTTGAATTATATAATTTCTTAAATAGTAATTTCCAAACCGTATGAAAACTGCTAAGATTGCAAATACCTCTAGGTGACCACCACAATTTTCATATGATCACAAAGCAGTAAGCAAAACATATGTATTCCGTATGTGATATTTGTCAACTATGACATCACAGTCCCAAAGTAGAGTAAGCTGAAGATGTGTACTTTATCTTAAGCAATACAGCGCGCTTCACTTCCTCAACTAGAACCATTCTGAAACAAAAAGCTCTCTTTTATTATTATTTCAAAGTTTTAGTACTGTCATTTCTCTTCAATCACATATCCATTTAGTGTCTCTTTGGAGGTACAGAATGGATTTAGCGATATTTGTGTGAATTGCTAAATCTATTTTACAATGGATCCATTATTAAAAATCATACCATTTGTGTGTTTTTTTGATAACTCCGAAACAGGCAGACCGATGAAAATATACGAGCCAAGCTGTAAGATTTTATTATTGGCTCCAGTCCTCTTGTAATGCTTTCTGCAAACCTTGTACAGGTTCTAATGCTTTGAACTAGTGACTGTCTTTAAAGAATGTTATTGACAGATTCCTTGCTTGGTAATGTTTCCAGATAAATGATTAGCCATGGATAGCAATATAACACTTAGGAGGCCGGGTATTAAACTCCCAAATCGGGCATTTTGTTGTTAAAAGAACCTAAAAGTGTCATTTACAATAAGTATCTCTTGGCATAAATACATCAAGCAGTTATGTTCTGTTTTTTCCACAGAAAAGACCTATGGATATTGGTTCTGTGTGCAGACAAATGGCAGTCTAGTTTTGTGTTTTCTGCCAAGTGAAGCTTTCAGATTGTCTCAAGTATCTGCAATTAGTTAAAGGAAAACTCCATGATCACTTTCTCTTCATCAGTGTCCTCTCATCCACTGAATACTTGAGATGTGCATGTTGTATGCTGAGAGAGTCTTTTCCTTTTTTTATATTAAGGAACCTCAGCATTTCACTTAGTACATTATGGAGGGTGAGAGAATCTGTCACCCTGGCGGACACTTTTAGCGCTTTAGTGTAAGGATGGTTCTGTGATGTCATATGACACTTTATGAGACATTTATTAATGTGTAGAAAGATCTTCCACTCTAGAGCTAGACAACATAAGCCTTATGCTGGGCCAAATTTCTAATACCCTGTTTCCCCTAAAATAAGACATCCCCCGAAAATAAGACCTAGTACAATTTTGTTCGGGCTTAGAAATATAAGGCCTCCCCTGAAAATAAGACTTGTTGTGCTGCAAATGTAATACCAGCAGCTTCCAGGATAAGAAGGGGTAATTTATGGAAAGTGCTTGTACCCAATTTGAGAGACTGGGGCCAATGATTCTAATAGAAATGGAATAACAAGAAATACAGCATGAAATTCAGAGTTTGGAGAGTATGTTAGAGAAGGATGTTAGAGAAGTTGATTTTTTTGTTCAATGATAAATGTAAATTCTTGTTCATGGAAAAATAACACATCCCCTGAAAATAAAACCTAGAGCCTCTTTAGGAGCAAAAATTAATACGCTGTCTTATTTTCGGGGAAACAGGGCAGTAATGATAATCTCTGGGGCAGTGTAGACTGTTCAGTTGCACTATGACCTTCTTTTAGTCATTCTAAACTGTGCCCCCAATTCCAGTGACCATGCCACATTTTTTTGAAACCACATATCTTAGTCAGACTAGTAATAAAGTTGTCAAAAAGGTCTAAACACGTTGATAAATGTAGAAATAAAATTATGGGGTGTAGCATTGCATTGTCCTTATCACTGGTCAGACCACACATGGACATAGTAGAACTGGAATAGTTGCAGCGGAGAGCAACCAAGATTATTAGGGGAATGGGAAGACTAGAATACAATGCTAGATTACATAACGTGGGGTTATTCAGCTTAGATGACTAAGGGGAGACCTCATTACAATGTACGGAATACCTGAATGGTCAGTACAGGGATCTCTCCAAAAATATTTTTTATAAATCTGTATACAAAATATTTATTTTAAAATATATGTACACAAATTCTGGCCATCATATTAGAGGTCGGGAAGGAATTTTTCCCTGTTTTGGGCCAATTGACATCAGGCTTGCAGGGTTTTTGCCTTCTTCTGCATTAACACAGTATAATGTATAGATTGGACTTGATGTAGTGATGTATTTTTCTAACCTTTTTTACTATGATACTAAGACACTTCTTTACAACCCTGCACATAATGTTTAATATGTTTTTTCAACTCTAATACGCTGACATGTAACTTGCCACATGCAGAAGATATTATATTACCTACTGCCTTTGTGAAGAGGAATGTATTTCCCTCCTCATGAAAGGAAGGTGAGAGTGATATGCACAAAACATACAGCTTACTCTTTCCTCCTTTGCACTGATCTGAATGATAAGTGTTTGCAACAGAACAGCACTCCTAGAGATCGGGATAGGGACATTATCAGAACTTCTCCTGATCAGCAGGAAGCATTAATAAGTTATTATTTGCTAATTTGCTCATTTTAAGTTGAAGCACAAAATAAAAATGATAAAATATATGTAAATAAAATGTATTATTTTCACTTGTTTTCATGTCGCCTTTTAACTTGAAAAGGCAAGTTGGCTGCAGCTTCTATAATCGTGGAATCAAAACTACAAAATGTAAAAAAAGTAAAAACATATTAAATATTTTCACTTAACAAAATAAAAGATAATGACCAGTATTTGCAGTCATTAGCAACATTAGTTCAGAGCTGATAATAATGTAAAAAATGCCTCATGACCTTTTATGTAGTTTCAATTTTCTTCTACAGTGAAATGAAAATAAAGGTAAAAAAAAAAAACATTAAAAAATCAAATTGAGATGATGACTATTTAAAAAGACACCGGAAGAGTGAAGGGCCGGAATGCTAGATACGTGGATTAGGCAGAGCAAACTGACTGCAGGAGGGGGGTTGCCACTGCATTGTACAAAAGAATAAACAATGATATTTCATTCATGCTGAAACCTAGAAATATGCTGTGCTCCATAGGGACATATATATTACAGAAGAAGGAACTGTTTGTAGGCTTTAGGGGGGGGGGGGGGTAGTGTGCTGACAGCTTCCCTTTAAAATTTGTACAAGATAAATACAGCACTGATGTAATTGCTGACAGTTTCTCCAAACACGGGGGTTGTGTCTAAGACTATCCTCACACTGTGCACAACACTGGAGCCAATGGCCCACATTTATTAAAGTGTTTGTGCCACTTTTCTGCTTCCACATGTATTTATGAAGTATCTGCGCAACTATTATGTTGTGGCTGCACTATGCCCAACGTGCCACAAACGTCTGCACCTAAAGAAAAGGTTGACAACTACAATGTATTCTCAGGGTAACAGCCCGATTTTTTTGTTAGTTTGAAAACTCAGTCTATCTTTACAGACCTTCAAACTAGGACCATTTTATTTTTTTTGGTCTCTAAGAGTTTAACCCCTTAACGACTTGGCCATTTTTAGTTTTTTCACTTCCATTTTTCACTCCCCACCTTCAAAAATCTATAACTTTTTTATTTTTCCACATAAAGAGCTCTGTTATGGCTTATTTTCTGTGTAACAAATTGCACTTTGTAGCGACTTTGCACTTTGTATTCAATATTCCATGGTGCGTACTGGGAAGCGGGAAAAAAATTCCAAATGCAGTGAAAATGGTGAAAAAACACGTTTGCGACGTTTTCTTGTGGGCTTGGATTTTACAGCTTTCACTGAGCGCCACAAATGACATGTCTACTTTATTCTTTGGGTCGGTACGATTAAGGGGATACCAAATTTGTATAGGTTTTATAATGTTTTCATACATTTAAAAAAATTAAAACCTCCTGTACAAAAATTCTTTTTATGATTTTGCCATCTTCTGGCGCTAATAACTTTTTTATACTTTGTTGTACGGAGCTGTGGGTGGTGTCATTTTTTGCAACATTTGATAATATTTTCAGTGATATCATTTTTAGGACTGTACGACCTTTTGATCACTTTTTATAGATTTTTTTATATTTTTCAAAATGGCAAAAAAGTGCCATTTTTCATACTCCACGGGTTACTTTAACCATAGGTTGTCTGATCGATCCTATCATATACTGCTATACTACAATATGGCAGTATATGGGGATTTTTCTCCTCATTCATTACAATGTGCTATTAAAGACCCGAGGCTACCATGGAGACAGATCACTGCTCCCTGATGACGTCACGGGGAGCGACGATCCTAGGCAAGATGGCGGTGCCCATGCACCGCCGTCTTTTTGAGGCTGCCGGCAACTTTGCCGGCAGCGATCGCTGTTATAACACCCGTGATTGGTGCTAGCATCGATCGCGGGTGTTACCGGTAAGCCTTTGCTGCAATTTGCAGCAAAGACTTACCGGCTATGGAGGGGGCTCAGCCCATGAGCCCTCTCCATGCAGCGGGACCCGGTCCCCGCCGTGAATACACAGCGGGCAATCGCTAACCAGTTAAAATTCGGACGAGATAGGGTTTCCCCAACCCCAGGGGTTGTGTCTAAGACTATCCTCACACTGGGCACTACACTGGAGCCAATGGCTCACATTTATTAAAGTGTTTGCACCAGTTTTATGTCTGACTTTGCACTAAAAAGAATGTGTAAACTGCTTGCCCATGTGTTTATGAAGTATCTGGGCCACTATTGTGTCGTGGCTTCACTATGCCCAATGTTCCACAAAATTCTGCACCTAAAGGGTAGTCGGGCCATGAACCACATTTAATACAGCAACTCCACAGAATTGTGTTGCACACTCTATGTTATATGTGCACCAGAAAAAAAACAGTGCATTGTGCACAAAATTAATGAAGACGGTTCACCATTTTTGATGAATCTGGCGCACTCTGCACACTCCACAGTCTATAATCTATGACAGGGATGGGCTGAGATTTCTGGTATAACCTGCGGCAGTTTTTCGGTGCAGGTTATAGTAAATTTGGCTGGCCAAGATGTTTCTGCTTTGTTATACACCACAACTTTTTCTTGCCGTTTGCACCAAAAACTGGCACAAAAGTCTTTATATTGGCTCCACTTTGCACAAAAATATTCCACAGCTAATCTAAAAATGGTATGAAAATAAAATGGTTAATTTAATTCAACCACCCAGGAATCCAAGGGGAAGAATACCTAATTCAACTTATGAATATTACTCAGTCATATATATGGTATTGATTTTATTTTTTTATAATCATTTACAGTATAATAAAAGAACCTGTAGTTTAAATATTGCGAGCTGAGAAAGACATTGTACAGTTGCTCATATATACATTTCACCCAACAAACTATTCTTGAATTACTTCAATTCAACCACAATCATGTCAAATCTGGCTCTGAGATTAAGTTTTCTGGCTTTGAATTTAATAGTGCAGCCCTAAGGATATAAGATCCACATTGGAACATTCTGCAAAAAAATAGGTAAGAAAAACGAAGAAGCTAAAATTGTTTCACCTTTGAGACCACTGCTCTTCCAGACCTCGATGATAAATCATCATGAATGACACTAACCGAAATGAGTCTGATATTCTTTTGTATATTTGTCAACATTTTAAAGCATTCTACATCTAACAGAACTTTCTGAGTGTTCTTTGAAAAGATTGAATGGCCTTTCGTTGGTTGATATTTCACATCATTTGATTCCTTCCATCCAGCACTTCTGAAAGTTTGTATCTCTCTTGGCCTTAGAAGAATAGATATGTAGTTTACAGGCTTGTGGTAATGGGACAGGATTCTTTCCTTCACATTCCCACATGCAATTCTCCAGACTATCTATGCAGACACAATAGGGATATACTTTACAAATGAAGGTATTATTCTATGTGTTCAGGAACTGACCATAAACTTAATAATAGAAAGTGACTTGAGACTGAAAGCTTCCAGAGAGACATCACCAAGTCCTTGACTTCAAACTTCCTTACAAAGTACCATAAAGCATGCTACCAATGCATACAATTAAGAGTTTTATCTTAGCAGGAACTGAGAAAATGTAGTCCTGGAAGTTCAGAAGTAGAGGATACTATGGGGAAAATGTGTGCTAGTATATGTCCAAGGGATGCAGCACAACATACTATATTATTGTTAAAAAATATTGTTTTAGCTGTAAGCATAAGATTGGACTATCCATGTTTTCCTAATTTGAAATAAGTGAGGCATTTAAGCCACCTCCATGTCTTTTGACAAATGAAAATGAGTGGACAATGTAAAATAAATGTTCATATATATGTAACAGAGTACCGACATAATTACATCAATGAATCATGCAACAATTATTACAATATGGTTACAAACATGTAGAAACCTGACTATTTATGGCCAATTTTAAACCAAGGTGAGATTCAAGGCTCTGTGCGAACCACTCACAAGTTTCTCCATGTCAGGTACCAGAGGTAGTGGACCCACTGGACCACTGCGGATCGTGACGTAAGCCAATACTGGATCGGATTAGATCGGATTCTAAGTGGCACTCGGTTTTCACCAGAGCCCGCTGCAAAGTGAGTTGGAATTGTCTGCGGGGTTGTGGCCAAGGCGAGGTGCAGAATTGTAAGGCAGAGACAGAGTGGTGGACAGCCAGGGGGTTAGGACAGGCAGCACAGGATCAGAGTCGGGGACATAACAGAAGGTCAGTACAGAGGAGGTCAACACAGGAGCGAAGTCAATAACAGAACTGGGGTCACAACAGGAAATCACAATAACAGCAAAGGGCATGGGAACAAGCTTTCTCTAAGGCATAAGGCACAAAGATCCGGCAGGGGACACAAGAAGGGGCTGGCTATTTTACAGAATTGACAACAGGCCAGCGCCAATTAGCGGTGCACTGGCCCTTTAAATTTTACAGAGCCATCGCATGCGCACCCTAGGAGGTGGGGACGCGCGCGCCGATTCGCTAGAGACACTGCTGGAACCCAAAGAGGTAAGTGAGGCAGATGGGCGCACGGAGGCACACGGGACACCCGTGACACTCCACACTTGTCAAGCCACATCACAATGGCACATAACACTATAGTCAAGAGGTTCCAGTATGGAGAAAAAGTTACAATACTGTCTATTCTGGCCCACCTTCCCAGCTATGAACTGATGTAATTAACACATGGCAGCTACAGACATATGTACAGGTTGTGACTGACAATGTTTGACAGCTATGATTGCCTGTAAGATACATTGGGGCACATGTATCATAGGTCTGGCTTTGTCCATAATTTTTTTTCTCTTGGCTCTTCTGCTGATCATATGTATGTTAGTGTTTTTTCCTTATTGATACATGTGGCATTTGGTCTTTAGAGAATTTGTGACTGTTTAAAAAAAAGGTTGCAAAAAGCCTCCAAAGTTGCAATGGGTTCTAAGCTAATTTCTACACCTAGTCAAGCCTTTGATTTGTGCCAAAATTAGCAACTTTTGGATTCAGGTGATAACATCCGGGAACACTACAGACAAGGGAGACTGTCTTGTGGACAAAGAAAGTCGCAAATGAGCACATGTGCCATGAAAAGTATCAAAGATTAAAGAAAAAGGCAAGCCAAAAGTTTGATACATGTGCGCCATTGTGTCACTGCTATAACATCTTTAAAAAAACACGGAGGTTCAGAATTATTTTTTGAATGAACTCTTAGCATTTCTTGGCAGTATTCTCTAAATAATGAAAATAATAATTATTATGTGAAGTTAATTTTGGTGTATTAAAGTGTTCAATCGACAATTTACAAAGGAAATATGTGTAAGAAAAGAAGGGAATCTGTGTGGTGCATGGTCCGTGTTTCCCCAAAACGGCTGATTGTATCTTCAGAATAATGTTGTTTTGGCTTAAAATGTTTCCGATAACAAAGAAAAGGTCTGATGGGACTGCTGACTAGCCAAATGCTTTTTTTAAGCGTTCGTGTTTTGCTTAAGGACTTGTGTCACTTTCTAGTGACCTTTGCTGACTGGACTGCAAAGTGCAAGTTTTCAGTTCTACTTTCTGGACGGCTATTTCAATTAAATTATAAAATATATCCTTACGTACAACACATTATTTGTCTATAAATATACTGGTATTTTATATACAATAAAAATGAAATAATATATACTCTCATCTCAATAAATAAACAGTTAAACACTTTAATGTGCAAGTCTAAACAAAATAAATATAAAAAGAAATGAGTATAATAGCTTTCAGGGTTAAGTTGCTGTACAAGACTTAGATACTAAAGATCTTTAGATTAGATTCGTGGGGAACCGATATTTAGCAACCTTGCTGATTATCTTATGCAGTCGCCACATCTGCAAAGGGTAAAGAGGCAGCAATGAACAGCTCCATGCACTGTGTAGGGGCCATACCGCGGTACTGCACCTCAGTTCCTATTTATTTGATTGGGAGCTTGGTGGCAGTACCCAAGCAGGTGGCTACATAGTAAAGAGAACTCTTTGTTTCCAAGCACTATATTTATTTTGAGTCTTAAGGATAGGCCATCAAGTTATATACAACCCTTCTAAGCATAGGTGTGGAGGAAAATTCACATCAGTTTACTGTTTAAGTGCTGAATTTTTTGAAACCTCATCTGCAAAAAAAATAGCTACAGATACATTTTTGTTTGCTGCTAAAACTGAGATAGTCAGATAACAACTTACAATGCTATATTTACTGAATATTGAGACTAAAGAATTAGAAAGTTGGTAACCCCCAACTTTACCTTTTACCACATCTACCACTAAATTCAATACAACTACAGACTCCGATCTTATGGGGTCATTTGTGGTGTACAGCTGCAGCATCATTCTGCTCATCCTGTTAAAACCTGCAACAAAGCCTTTGACATGGATGTGAATTAGACAGGCAAAAAAGACCCTCATCCAAATACAAGCTGACACAACAATGGTTGGTTGATGAATCATCATTACAGTTTGGCACTGCTGTTTTTTGGGAAAGTAGGGACTCCATATATCACTATGATGTTTGGAGTCCCATCTCGTCTGCACTGTAGGCGTTCTGTGAAATCTGGCCATTATATGGTCTGTGAATAACTTGCTTAGCACCCTTTTTGTATATCTCACCTTTACACCTTCACCCTAGCTAAAGTCCATCCTTTAAGGAGATCAACCGCTGCCTACATTCCACCTACAACGCAGAATGTTGACTGCAACTTTAACCATGCATTAAATGCTTCTGATATATCAACCTATAGATCACAGATGATGCTACAAACATCCTACCAAACGTTATCTCATTTTTTATCCTGATTAATAATATTCTATATTTATAAATATTCACCAGCTGTGGGGTACAAAGTATTGAAGATGACATAACTATTGATTGAGTTAAGTAATTTGCTATTCAAGACATTGCTTTGAGACATAAGAAAAATATATGTGATCAAGAGAACCCAGGAGATGAAAGACGACGATACCTACTAAGTATGTGTACGCTCTCTCTGAGACATGTTCAAGTCAGATTAAACAACGCAAAATAGAAAAACAAAACTATTTTAAAATGTTAAAACTTGACAGCAAAATAAATGTAAAGCCAGTAATTATAATTAGAGACCCTAAATTTACTTGTACTAATATATATTAACAAGCCAAATCTCCTTGCACACAAATATAAACCCTCATCTTGGAAGCTGTCAGGGCTGCAAGTGGTGTAGCAGCTGTAATGTATATGGGTTGGCTGTTGTGGAATATCTTGGTGCTTAACCACAGTGTTTCACTTGCTTTGTTAAACCCTGCAGCCACCCTTGGGTTGTATGATATGTTTATTTTTATAATTTAGGTCTAATGGGGATGTAAGAATAACTAAAATGCTATACTCAAGTCTCTTTGCACACTCAGGTTCAGCATGGCCCCCAATACTGCTGGCACTGGTTTGTATAACAGAGGCCTGAGGTGACGCGGCATCGACAACCGTTTATAAAATGGAGAACCTTTTGCCATAGTAAACCAGTTGATTTAACGTTCGAGCATTAGCGTGCTCGAAACTGCTCGTTTTAATTTTGGCATAATGGTGCCATTAGGCAGCCTCAGAGGCATCCATGCATGCTGCCCCTGCTGTTTCCTGTCCATTTCCGTGGTGTTTCCATCATTTTCTGAGGTTTCCAGGTGTTTGGCCAAGCTTTCCTGTGCAGAGCCTTGGTCCCCTTGAAAAATGCTACCAACACTCACAGGTGTTACCAGTTGGGGTTTGAGCCCCCAACTTCATGTTGCTTCTAGCAGATCAGCTCATCCATAATTCTGAGTAAGTTTGGTTACATGAAAATTGGCTTAGGTAATGTGATGGACACAAAATCTCTTGATAATTCAATAACAAGAATTCAAGAACAGATGGAGAAGATAAGTCATTTGTGAGTTTCTAGAAGACGCTTTTGCCTCCATTTCATTGGTACTATATACACTGGGGGAATTCATTAATGTGTCACCAGCTATGACAGTGCAGAGCTCGACAACAGTCTTTTACTGTGACAAATTCATTATTGTGAGGATGAATCTATCTCAGTTGAGAACTGCTTTTAGTTTGTCTAAACTGTGTGCCACAATGTGGAGCACCATTTTTACAGTGTAAGGAAGTGAGAGGTGTTGTGTGGGAAAACCGCTATCTGTCTTACAGGCAGATGAAATGCTGGTGGTAAAAGCCCTGGGTTTGTCTGCAGTAACCCAAGGGTTAATGCAGACATATAGTAAGCAGGAATAGTCTGTTTTGTCTGTGTTGGCCTAGCTAACACAGACACATTTGTAATGTCCGCACTGGGCTGCTTATTATGGAGTAGGGGTAGGCTGGTAGTGGGACTCCTACTCCACCCGGGCTTCGGTCCTGGGCTTTTGTATAGCCCACAGGTGCAGGTCACAGGCCTCGTTAGGGCCTGATTTAGTCTGCAGGCCAGAAGCAGTAGGAGAGGCCCTACCTGGAGAGCTGAAAGCGAGATTGCATTCTCACAGCAAAGGTAACTGAGGGCCTCCTGTCTTGCTGCTGGCCAAGAGCGTGTGCCAGGCAGCCTGGTACCCGGATAGCTAGGGTCCGTCAAATGTATTAGACAGCGCCTAGCCGGGCAGGAATTACTTTTGTAATGTTTTTCTTGCATGTGCCTAAGCCGAGGCTGAATTTGTGTTCTGTTTTGCAAGTGTGAATAAAACACTTAAGTTGGACTTTAAACCTGCTTGTGTCCCTGCTTTCTGCACTGCTACCAGTCAACTACCAGAGCAATTACCCACATATGGTGGATTGGAGCGGGCAAAGTGCAGTGAAGTATACACTAGTGCATGTCCTGGAAGTTGACAGCACTGAAGCTGCAAGCCACAGCCATGGAGGAGTTAATCAAGCAGCTTGTCCAGTTCAACGTGCAGCAGCAAGAGACAAACAGATTGCTGCTCCAGCAGGTAACAGCCCTGACCGCTGCTCAGCAAAGGACTGTCCCAGCAATGACGGTGAAGGACGCCAGGAGAGAGGTCCGCAAAGCTATGACCAAGATGACCGCCGAGGATGATGTGGAGGCCTATCTGACAGGCTTTGAGAGGGTGGCCACCTGAGAGAGGTTGCCACAGCAACACTGGGCAGAGGTGTTGGCCCCCTTCCTCGTCGCTGATCCCCAGCAGGCATACTACGACCTGAGAGAGGAGGATGCCCGGGACTACACCAAGGTAAAGGCAGAGATCTTGGCCCGACTAGGAGTGGATCAGCATCTACGCGCTCAAAGAGTGAATAGCTGGAGATACCAGGAGGCGCTACCACCGAGGGGGCAGATGCACCAACTTGTTCACTTGGTCCGCAAGTGGCTTCAGCCGGAGACATCAACCCCAGCCCAGATGGTCGAGAAGGTTGTTTTGGACCGTTTCCTGAGGGCCTTGCCGGGTGAGATCCAACAATGGGTGGGACACGGGGACCCGTCTGATGCTGTGGCGCTGGTGGGGTTGGTGGAGAGGTTTTGTGCCATCCAGGCCCTAACAAAGAAAGCCCCTTATACCCAGACGGGCCCTAAGGCACGGAAGGTCGTGTCACCCACAAATACCCGGCGCAGGACAACGCCCAATGTCCGGGAAGTACCCCAGGGGAGGAGGAGGGGGGAGGCTCCCACCTGTTGGACCTGCCATGAGCCAGGTCATATTGCAGCCCATTGCCCCAATTCCTCAGAGCCCATGGACTGCAGTTCCACCAGAAGGGTTTCTCTCTATGCTGCTCCTGTCTACACAGCTACTAGCCCCGACTCTGCTGATGAGCGCCACCTGTGCCGGGTGACTGTGGCAGGGCATCCAGCGTTGGCCCTGCTGGACTCAGGCAGTCGGGTAACCTTGATTAATGGGACCCTCATAGACCCCAAGACAGTCACAGGGCGCACAATTGGTGTCCTGTGCGTCCATGGGGACGTAAAGGACTACCCCACCACAGTTATTAACTTCCAGACCTCTTGTGGAGAGACACTACATGAGGCCGCGGTTGTCAAGAACTTGCCCCATGATCTTATTTTGGGACGGGACTTCCCCATGTTCTGGACTCTATGACGGGGAAACCAAGAGTTGGGGGGTTGTTCTCATGTGTTGTCTGGTCAGATCTCTGAAGCCGAGCCTGATGACCCAGACTCTGGAGTTCCTGCCATAGGGGTGACCGCCACAGAAGATGGAAGTGTAATGTTTCCCCTAGATGTTATGGCAGGCGAAACTGAGGAGGTAGTGACAGGACCACAGTTGTCGGATTTGGAGGTATCCCGTGACAACTTTGGTACTGCACAACTCCAGGACCCCACTCTGGTCCGCGCCAGAGAAAATGTGGTAGAGATTAATGGTGTACCTCAGCACCCAGGTGCGGATAAGTTGTTCCCTCGTGTGGTGGTAAATCAGGAGTTATTGTACCGCATTGTTAAGGTCCACGGTGAAACCCGGGAGCAGTTAATGGTACCTCAGCCATATCGTCAGATGGTGTTAGACCTTGCCCATAAGCATGTGATGGGAGGGCACCTAGGTACCACAAAAACTCTGGAACGCATCTTTCAGCATTTTTACTGGCCAGGAGTGTATGATAGGGTAAAAAGGTATTGTGAAACTTGCCCTGATTGTCAATTGCATGCTCCCATGGTACACTTTCGAAGTCCGTTGGTACCTCTGCCCATTATTGAGGTACCCTTTGAAAGGGTCGCCATGGATTTGGTCGGTCCTTTGGTTAAATCTGCTCGGGGGCATCAGCATATCCTGGTAGTCATGGACTATGCTACCCGATATCCTGAGGCCATCCCACTACAGCACACCTCAGCGAAACTAATTGCTAAAGAGTTGTTTGCCATGTTCTGCCGGGTGGGACTTCCCAAGGAGATCCTCACAGATCAGGGGACTCCTTTTATGTCAAAAGTCACCAATGAGCTATGTAGGCTCTTTAACATTAAACAATTACGCACCTCTGTGTACCATCCTCAGACGGATGGATTGGTAGAACGGTTTAACAAAACTTTAAAGAGTATGCTAAAAAAGGTGGTGAACAAGGATGAGAAGGACTGGGATGTACTGTTGCCATATTTAATGTTCGCCATCCGAGAGGTCCCACAAGCCTCTACTGGGTTCTCACCGTTTGAGTTAGTGTATGGCAGACATCCCAGGGGTCTCCTGGACATAGCCAAGGAGACATGGGAACAAGAACCCACAAAAGTGTAATAGACCATATCGCAGATATGCAGGACAGGGTGGCGGCCGTCATGCCCATTGTCAAAGAGCATATGGAGGAGGCACAAAGGACTCAAAGCCGGGTTTATAACAGGTCAGCAAAAGTAAGGAGCTTTAGTCCTGGTGATCGTGTGTTGGTGCTAGTCCCCACTGTAGAAAGTAAGTTTCTCGCTAAATGGCAAGGACTGTATGAGGTTATAGAGAAAATTGGAGAGGTGAACTACAGGATACGTCAGCCTGGACGGAGAAAACCCGAGCAGACTTATCATGTTAATCTGTTAAAGGCCTGGAAAGACAGAGAAAGTCTGCATACAGAGATGGTTCTGGCTAGTCCACCTCCTGCGCTACCCTCACAGGCTGCAGATAAGCCTGTAGCAGATGCAGAGGTGCGAATAGCCGATACCCTTACCAAAGGACAACAGCAAGAGGCTCGAGAGTTTGTAGTAAGGAATACAGATGTATTCTCAGAGTTGCCTGGTTACACATCTGTAATTAAACATGACATTGTCACTGAGCCAGGGGTAAAGGTAAGATTAAGGCCGTACAGAGTCCCTGAAGCTCGTAGACAGGCCATATCAGAGGAGGTTCAGAATATGCTGAAGCTAGGGGTAATTGAGGAGTGAAAGTGAGTGGGCCAGTCCAATTGTTCTAATTCCCAAACCGGATGGGACGTTGCGATTTTGCAACGATTTTAGAAAATTGAATGAGGTGTCTAAGTTTGATGCCTATCCCATGCCCCGGGTGGACAAGCTTATTGAGAGACTAGGGGGAGCTCGGTACTTCACCACATTGGATTTAACTAAAGGATATTGGCAGGTACCCCTGACCGATAGGGCTAAAGAAAAGACAGCCTTTGTTACCCCTGAGGGCCTTTTTCACTATGTTGTGTTACCGTTTGGGCTTCATGGGGCCCCCGCTACCTTTCAACGGTTAATGGACATAGTGTTAAAGCCACATAGGAGATACGCCTCCGCCTATCTAGATGATATTATCATCTACAGTCAAGACTGGGAGAGTCACTTGGCCAAGGTACAGGCCGTAGTGAACTCGCTAAGGGCAGCGGGCCTGACCGCAAACCCCAAGAAGTGTGCGCTAGGAATGGAGGAGACACACTATTTGGGGTATGTGATCGGTCGAGGTATAATTAAACCTCAGATCAACAAGATTGACGCTATACAGGGTTGGCCTCAACCAGTGAGCACAAAGCAAGTCAGGGCATTCCTGGGCATTGTCGGGTACTACAGACGGTTTATACCAAACTTTGCCACCATGTCCGCTCCCCTGACAGACCTGCTGAAGGGTAAAAGATCTGTCATGGTGCGGTGGAATGAACAAGCAGAAGGTGCTTTTCAGGCATTGAAGTCTGCGCTGTGTGGATCTCCCGTCCTCATTACGCCAAACTTCAAGAGAGAGTTTATTGCGCAGACAGATGCGTCAGATGTAGGACTGGGAGCTGTCCTGTCTCAGGAGGTGAATCAGTCAACTACCAGAGCAATTCCCCACAACAGCCACTCAACAACATTCACTGAATCTTTATTAGCCACTTCTGAAAAACAATTTATGTATCCTTAATAATAATAATAATCTTTATTTATAGAGCGCCATCATATTCCATAGTGCTTTACAAATCATAGTGGACATATAGAAATATTACATTACAGAGTACAAACAGTCATAATGAACAGTCTATGAGGATGCCCTTGTTATGACGGGAACTATGGGTTGTGAAGGTAAGTATAGTATGTCTTGAGATTGTTAAAGGAAAATCTAACCCCACCTCCCCCCGATCAGTCCAAACAGTGGATACTGCCAGTCACCAGTAAGACACCTACCTTTGTTGGCCTGGGTGTTTGGAGATGCCTAGCCTCCTGTGAATACATGTTTATGGTGTATTTATGGTTTTCAAAGATACCACTTCAGTGCTTTAGATTTTGGTGTGTTGGCTGTTGCTTTTTTGGGTGGGGTCATTGTCAAAATTCATGGTAAATAACACCATATAAATGTATCTTAAACCCCACCATTACTGCAGAATGTAAATCTACCCATATAGTGACTATTTAACCCCTATCTAAAAATATCCTATATAAAAATATAGTTTATCACCTTTTTGTTGTATTTCTATGATACATGTGTCTGATACCCTTAATGTATAGATAAAGACTTACTTACACTTAAAATAAAACCCTTGTTATGGGGATTTGAGATGAAAGTGGTGACCCCAATTTGAATAATGCAATACAATAGACCAGTCTTTCATTAGAGGGTCTCTTGTATCACTGCAGCCCACCCCATACACAGAGTTTCTTATCCTCACTCGCAGCCTTGGTCAATGCAGAACTCTTGGCATGACTAATTACAGTATAATCGACCCTTACCTTACCACATCATATTGCTTGCAGGCTATATTACCCCCATTTGGCATCCATTAAGGAGCAGTTGAGAGTTAACAATGTCTTATCATCGACTGTCACGTCTGACAATTATTTCACATTAGTAATGTGTACAGCACGAAATGAAATCACTTCCAATTTCCAAACAGCAGGAAATGCTGCCTCCTCTTTTAAGCCGTTCTTTTTGATCTTGCAGTTTGATAAAATGCACCTACAGAACAACACTTCCAGACAACACAGAAGAGGCGGCAAATATCAACAGCTAATCTTTCTTTTGAAGAAATAGTCCTACATATCAGAGAGGTTTCAAAGCTAATGATAAAACAAAAGGCCCGAAGCTACAGCACATTTACCTGTAACAGTGACACAGAAAAAATTGTTTTCGCAGTCTTAAATAACTCTGTCTCATTCCCACTGTCTCATACCACTTGTATGGTTCAGTTAGAAGTAAACTGAATTATTTTCACTTTATTTTGTTTCATGCTGAATCTTATGTACTTCATATTCATGTATTTAAAATCCTAATCAAGGGCCATCATTAAAAAATTAAACCCCTTCCCAGCCCTCTATATTGCTATGTTATTAAAACTGGTGAATATTAGTAAAGAGGGCATAACGGTTTTTTTTTTTCTGAGGCTGTGGGGCATATTTATCAGGGCCTCTGCGTCACGTCAGTACAGTTAAAAAATTTGTTGAAAGTTTCAAAAAATGTAAAAATTCCAAAATAACTAAAAGTTGAAATCACCACTGTTTTCCTAGAACTTATATACAAATACATAAAAATGTTAAATCATTAACCACATCCCAAAATTCCTGATCTAACAAAATGTAAAAATGGTGGTGAAACCCATAACGGAAAATAGTGCCCAAATATCAAAATCACCATTTTTTTTGCCATTTTGCATCATTTAAAATTTTGAACAAAAAGTGATCAAAATAGTGATCATATAGTTCCCAAAATGTTAGCAATGAAAATGTCATCTCTTCCCGCAAAAAAATGACACCTTACACAGCTCTGTAAAACAAAATATGAAAAACTTATTAGCGCCAAAATTGGGCAAAAAAAAATTTTTGTACAAAAGATTTTAATGTTTTAAAATCTATTAAAACATAATAAAACCTATATAAATTTGGTATCACAGTGATCACACTGAACCAAAGCATAAATTTGAGGTGTCATTTGGAGCACACGAGATAAAGATAAAAACAGAGCTTACAAAAAAATGACACAAATGTTTTTTTTTTCTCCAATTACACCACATTTAGAATTTTCTTCCAGCTTTCCAGTACACGGCATGGAATGTTAGATAACATCACTTGGAAGGACAATTTGTTGCGTGGAAAACAAGCTTTGTACATGTAAAAGTCATGGATTTTTGAGGCTGGGGAGAAAAAAATGGAAAAGGAATAACTAAAAAAAGGGCAGAGGCATTAAGGGTTAACACTGTCTGTAGCTGTGCTTGGTTAGGACTAGCATTTTTTTTACAAAAAACTTTATTGACAATTGATATGACATTTATTTGTAAAACCACAATAGAACTTCCAATACATTCCGTTAAGTTTTGGTTTTTCACTGAAAGACTTTTATACTGCTGAGCTGTAGTACATTTACATTGTTCTGCAGTACAGTTTGTAACTTTTTATTATGTGTCTGAAAGTGTAAACAAATTTTACCTGGAGCAAAGTCTGTCAAATAAAAACTCTAAATAATTTAAGCAGAAAGTAAACATGGCCATGTTTCTTTATTACATCATATTATAGGTCTTCTGTTGTCTGTACACTGGTGTAGCTGCCGTTCACTATGTCAGGAGTGAATTATACCTGCTGAACCTGTAGTACATTATGCAGCTTTAACCCCTTAACCCCTTAAGGCCCTTTTTGGTTTTTACATTTCCATTTTTCACGCCCCACCTTCAAAAATCTATACCTTTTATTATTTTTCCATGTACAAAGCTGTGTGATGGCTTGTTTTCTGTGTAACAAATTGCACTTCATAGTGACGTATTTAATATTCCATGCAGTTTACTTGGAAGTTGGAAAAAAATCCAAAAGCGGTGAAATTAAAGCATTTGCAACAATTTCTTGTGGGCTTGGATTTTACTGTGTGACCCAAATGACATATCTACTTTATTCACTGGGTCGGTGCGATCACGGGGATACCAAATATGTATAAGTTTTATATGCTTTTCATACATTTACAACAATTAAAACCTCCTTTTTTTGACTGTACGGCCTTTCAATGACTTTTTACAGAATTTTTTATATTCTTCAAAATGGCAAATAAGTGCCAAATTTGACTTTGGGCGCTATTTTCTGTTACTGGTTGAAAAACCATTATTATATTTGGATAGATCAGCGATGTGGCGGTTATGTGGCGATACCTAACTTGTTTATGATTTTTACTGTTTATTTATATTTATATGACTTCTAGGGAAAGGGGGGTGATTTAAATTTAATTAGGTTTTTTTAGTTTTTATTTTTTACTATTTTGCAGACCCCTAGGGTACTTTAAGCCTTGCTTGTCTGATTGATCATACCATTTACTGCCATACTACAGTACAATATGGCAGTATATGGGGATTTTTCTCCTCATTCATTACAATGTGCAAATCGTACATTGTAATAAATAGGTTAAAACCAGACAACCTCAGGTCTTCTGAAGACCCAAGGCTGTCATGGCAACCAATCGCTGCCCCCGATGATGTCACAGGGACCGGCAATCTTCGCCAAGATGGCAACCATCTTTTTTGAAGCTGCCGGCAAATGCGGCAATGGACGAGTTAACACCCGCAATCAGTGCTAGCACCATTAGCGGATGTTACCTGTAAGTGTTTGCTGCAATATAACTTACTGGCTATGGAGGGGCTCAGCCCATGAGCCCTCTCCATTTACCGGCAGCCATCATCACGCATTGGTAAGGGGATAAGGATGAGTATATGCTTTAGCAACTGTAACGTAAATAACATAATTTTTTATATACAATTTTCCACTTTTGTACAAATATTACAAATTAATATTTTAGACCTTTTTGTATTTCTACTGAATATCATGCTGGGAAATGTTTGCTTTTTGTTGGGAAAACTATAATGACTAGTCCGTTAACAGATTCATATCCACAAGTGGTTGCCATCAGAGAAAACGAGATGGCAACAGGGATGATGCTGCAGTCTTTCACAGACTAATTAAATAAAATTTGCCCTATTCTGCAATTTATTGTGCAAGGAGCTACATGACTTTCCCTGTACTCTTATGTGATAGCAGATAGTTGGATTATAACTGCATAATAGTTTTGTTCTTTGGAGGAGTTTGGCTGAAGAGATGCAAGTGGAAGAAGGGGGTCTTTAAGGTGTTGTCTTGTCATAAAAGTTTCCCCTATCCACATATTAGGGGATAAACAGTGTAACTCTCACAAATCACAAAAAGAGGGATCCACTGTACCCATCCATCAGCTACAATCCTGGAATAAAAATCAAGAGTCCTGCTGCTGCTGTTAACAACACACACAAAAGAGTGGTAATACAGATCTCCAGGGCTAATACTTAAAGAGGTGGTCAGGGGCCCTTTATCTGGATCCCCATGTCCCCACAGAGAATAGTGTACACATTGCCAACGAGTTTTTAAAGTAAAACAGTTTTTTTTCCAAAAATAAGGCAAGTTAGATCAAAGTTTACATTTCTGTGTGTACAGTGTCCCTAGTCCCATGGCAGTGGCCAGTGAGAAGTTGGTCCCCCCCCCCCCTTCGCGAAACCTCTCACTCATGCATTGATTTCAAATTAAAAAAACATCCCAGGTCTCCTCCCCCCATTGCTTTCCCCCTCAGGATATCATACATATATCTGCCCCACTCCTCACTGGCCACTCCCATGGGACTAGGGACGCAGCTCTGCATACAGAAAGGAAATGGGGACATGGGGGAGCAAGAGAAAGGGTTCCTGACGACAGGTTCACTTTCCACTTGTCTATCACCGTTAGTGGAGTTCACATCACTACAATTTTTGGGCATCCTTGCTCTCCCCAGCTCTACATCCTCCACACGGTAATAATATCGTTTTCGTTTGCACCTTTACATATTGTGGACACTCCCTTGATTGTATATCATTACTATAATACTACCATACACTTAATTGTCCCGTTTGGCTGACTACTCTGTTTAGTATAATTGTTGCCATGTATGTATGTATATGCATTATTTTCATATCTGTGTTTCTGGTATTATACAACTGATTCTTCAATGCTGGGGAGAATCCTTGTTATGTCACCCTCTTTTATAGGGTTTTTAATTGTTTTTATGACTCACATTTATTCTAATAAAATCTGATACTTTTTCACCCGTATACATCTGCCTTTCTGTTTTCTTGTGCTCATACTCAATTCAGATGTGGGTTCCACTTTTATACTTACACATTACCCCAACCCGATATATACAACATCACTACAATTTTTGTTTGTTATCTGAAACCGGCCGCTGCCAGGTCTAAACCAGAAAGGACTGCAAGAAGATACTGAAACAGCATACCAACGGATGCTCCAAAGGAATACTGTAGGATGTCAGGATTAAAAGTGAATTCCATCATATCTTTATACATTTTTAATGATTTATAGTAGATGTAGCGCAGCTATAGGAGATTCATATGTTTATATAAACATATAATTAGTTTATATAATTAGTGTATGAATAGGGGGCACCAGCAGCACCAAAAGAAGTGATACATAGAAGGGAGCAGCGCCAGTGAATAGACATACCGTATATTCCGGCGTATAAGACGACCTGGTGTATAAGACAACACCCCTACTTTCCTGTTTAAAATATAGAGTTTAAGATATATTCACCGTATAAGACTACCCCTTTTCCAACGCATACAAAACACCGGTAAAATTTTTTTTAAAAAAACTGATTTGAATTTAACATGGTCCTTTTTTTAATTTAAATTCTTATGACATGCAGGTATATAGCAGGAAAACTGTCGCTCATAAACATAAGGCATACAACAACAACATTACCATCGTCCATTTTACTGTAAATGTTACCATACTGTACCTTAAATTTTTATTTTATTAAATATTCCATGCCATGTACTCAGAAGCGAGAAAAAAATTCCAAATGCAATGAAAATGGTGAAAAAACGCATTTGCGCCATTTTCTTGTGGGCTTGGATATTACGTCTTTCACTGAGCGCCCCAAATGACATGTCTACTTTATTCTTTGGGTTGGTACGATTACGTGGATACCAAATTTATAAAGGTTTTATAATGTTTTCATACATTTACAAAAATGAAAACCTCCTGTACAAAAATAATTTTTTTGATTTTGCCAAATTCTGGCGCTAATAACTTTTTTATACTTTGGTGTACGGAGCTGTGGGTGGTGTCATTTTTTGCGAAATTTGATAATATTTTCAATGATATCATTTTTAGGACTGTACGACCTTTTGATCACTTTTTATAGATTTTTTTATATTTTTCAAAATGGCAAAAAAGTGTCATTTTCGACTTTGGGCGCTACGAGCTGAACCAGCATCAGCTGATATATACGTCACTGAGCATTAAAGAGAATCAACCACCTGAATAACATAAAAAACGCTCCACTTCATCTTCAGTCCATTACTAATTTTGACACCTACTAAAGAAAGTTATAATTAGCAGCACGGAAGACATCTTGTCCCCTCACTCCATGCTGCTAATTATAATTTTCTTTTCTAGATGATCCTTGCGTGTCAAGATTAACGACGGACAGCGCCAGGATCAAAGTGAAGAGGAGAGGGGGTGAGTATTAATAGGTTTCTTTGTGTTTTTCAGGTGGTTGTTTCCTTTAACTAATCAAGCTCAGAGACGGATATATCTGTCACTGAGTATTAACTAATCAAGCTCAGTGACAGAGATATTTGTCGCGGAGCATCAAGATGTTAAAAAAAGAACTACATATTTGGCATTGAATCTTATGCTGTATCAGGTGCACAGCATAGGACAGATGGGTGTACCTGCCTCTATAGACAAACAGGGGCATGGCACTGACGGGTCACAGCATGGGACAATGGGATCGAAGGAGAAGGTAAGGATACTTTTTTATTGTTTTTACAAAAACCCCCCAGGCAGAATATATAGATTTTTTAGATCCCCGGCAACCTCTTTAACACACTGTCTTCAGTTTCTAAAGTTGTGTTTGTTCAAAATAGCAGCTAGGTATATATCTTAGCACCTTGACAGAGATACTCAAGCTTTGTACTTGGTTGCTTCCTACATACAAATGGAGCAATAGTGTGCATGCCCCACCTACCACTTTATTCATTTTGGGTACAATGGACCACTTTTATCAGTGGGGGTGCCACCATTAAGACCACCATCAATCAGTGAGTTAGCCACTACACATCTCTCAAGCATATATACTTAGAATTAGTTTATGAAATAGTAGAAAGCTCACAAATTTACAAACCTAACCCCGACTTCACAGCACATTCTCTCCTTTGACTTCTATGGTATTTCTAAAATATATGCAATCCATGATCAAGGTGTGACTACCTCTTCTTATAGAGATCACAATTTGCAGAATGTTAAAAGGGTTGGACACATTGGGGGTCATTTACCAAGGGCCCGATTCGCATTTTCCCGACGTATTACCCGAATATTTCCGATTTGCGCCGATTTTCCCTGAATTGCCCCAGGATTTTGGCGCACGCAATCAGATTGTGGTGCATCGGCACCGGCATGCACACGACGGAAATAGGGGGGGGCGTGGCCGAACAAAAACCCGTCGGATTCGGAAAAACCGCTGCATTTTTAAAAGAATGTGTCGCGAAAATTGCAATTACCTTCACTCAGCCCGGCTCGGTGTATTCCAGTGCGTTCCGATGCTTTTCAGCGCAGCAGCGACATCTGGTGGACGGCGGAGGAACTACCTTAATAAATCCCGTCCGGACCCGAATCCAGCGCAGAGAACGCGCCGCTGGATCGCGAATGGATCGGGTAAGTAAATCTGCCCCTTTTTCTCATGTTTTTGTAATGTGTGTAAGTGTGGGGGAAGGGGTAAACTTTTAGGTCATTTACCAATATACATCTATTAAAAGTTCTGCACCGCTTTCTTAATATGTAAAGTGAAGCCTCCTGTTTTTTACATCAGACATTCCTGGCCATAAAATGACCGCAGATAGAAGGTCATGTGATCTTATCTGTTAATGACCAATTGGCCTTCCAGGACCTTAGGGTAGTATTCATGAATATAAGATTAAGTTCCTGACAGGGTGATTGCTCATGGACAGTTGCATATCACATGAGCCTCCATCCGCAGCCATTTTATGGACAGGAATGGCTGGTTGATGAGGTAAAAGACAGGAGGCTTCACTTAACATGTCAAGAAATCAGAGCAGAATGTTTAATAGATATATACTGAAAAATTTCCTAATATTTTCCTCTACCAAAGTTACACACACAATACAAAAAACATAATGAAAAGTGGCCAACCCCTTTAATGCAATAAAGATTAATAAATAAAAAACATTAGTTTTGTACTTTATAGAAGACATTTATGTATAATTTTGTACTTTTCCAGATATATATATATATATATATATATATATATATATATATATGTACACACACACGATTATATTGTACGCAAAAACAATATGGATCGTTGACATCTAGAAAAAAAAGGACATCATCTTGTATAGCTTCCTCTTCCCCTTTACCTAATTCACCTCATCTGTTTCTTTCACCAGTTAATTTAATATCCTTTGTTCCATTACATTTTCCAAAAGCCAGTGAACATATAAATGTGCAGCCAGTACAGGCCCTAAAGGCCTCTGGATCAAGATGGCAGGCAGGCTGTGGCATCCCTGGGGAATTAAAAGCCAGAAGGGTGATTGGACACAGTGACCTGTCTTCACGAGATGAGAGAAAAACAGGAGGGCTGTAAGGCTGATGAAGTAACCTGTCACTCAAAGGACCAGGTCTCTACATAGAAAGATGCAGAAAAGAACTAAAGGCTGAAATAATTTAATAGGTTGTTTATCATTTATAATTATTTTTATCTTCTAATCATTGTCTGACTTTTTTCTGTCTTGCAAGTTTCCTTGGATTTATTTATATAGGACAATTTTATTTATATTTAATAGTATGTATTTTGTTAGTAACTTTGCTCATTTAAGGTATATGTGTATTTATATTAATTAGTATTAATTTACTAAGATTTGTAATTAGAAATTAAGCCATGTACATCTGATTAAATTATGTGCCTATATTTGTCATGTACAGGTGTTATGTACACCCATTCTACATATATGTAGAGAGGAGACATATTTACATAATGTGTTTAACTTCTACGTACTTAAATAATAAAATAGGATTATACATGTATTTAAGTTATGCCTAATATAAATATCCTTTATTATAAAAAAAATCACTCTAATTCACAAAATCAGTTTTCCTTGTAAATCTAATCAATAATTTGAAATGAATCTAAATTAAAACAATTTACAGTTAAATTCCTCTTATATGTAAAAGAGAGAAAAATGTACACTACTTGTTGTCGTATTATGGAACAGCCTTTAGGTTTTATAATGTTTTATTTACGTAAAATTTTAAAAATTGTGTTGAGGTAAAAAAGATTTGAATAAAATATGAACACATGTTACTAGCGATTAATTGGCACATTTGGGTTAAGAGAATATTTGACAACTGACAATAATGTTTTATATACGATAAAAATGTAAACGAGTAATATATAAGATATTCATTCATATAAATATATGAACATATCAAATTTTTATGTGATGCTGAATAGTGTAGATTTACAGTAGTCAAATATCCATCCAAAACAGTCACCAATTCAAGGTTGAAACTAAACAGAAGTAGCCCATGAACACATGATCTGAGGAGCAAAGTATGAGGTCCTGTCCATGTGATGCCTTTAACTCTTTACACTCCTGGCCAGGGAAATTCTGATATAGACATATGTTAAAATTTTTTACCTTTCCCATTTTTTTAAACTTCTGCAGCAATTCTGAAATATTATTGATCATGTACTCTTCATTTTCCTGTATAACAGCACCAGTAATATATACATCTAAAATATTGCTGTTATTGAAAGGGAATGCACTCATAAGAGCCATTCACTTAAACAATGACATTGTGGTTAAAAAATAGAAAAACTGAATGTTCTGTTATGCACATAATGCATATTATATAATAAAATACAAACCAACTAATACACCCTGACTGATAACTCTTTATATAGGTAATGGGCACCGTGACCCAGGTCTGTATTGCAGCACACTGGAATTCTGTGTTAGAAAGTTTACAGTTCATAAGCAGTATAGCAGATTCCACCTAGATAATAGTATGTAGTCTGTTCAAACTAGCTGGCTGTATTTTTGACATATACTGTATGCAGAAAAAAACTAAACTGGCAAACAATTCAGCTTTTTCTTAAGAAGCCCCGATAACCTCATAATTGCTGCAGCCTTTAGTACATGTAAATCAAATGCATTCAGTCTACATTTTTATGTCATTTTGTCGCAATTTTTGGCAATAATTTTAACAAGCTACAACAAGGGAATTCAAACTCGCCGCCACCATTAGAAAACATTAGCTTCTCCAAAACTGAGAAAATCTATTACTATACATCTGCCCAATACATCTCCCATAAAGTACTAGAAAAATGACACAGAAACTAATAATAACCTATGGTAACTGGAAAATTGATTTCCAAATATTGCTTTAAATTCTTCAAAGTTCATACCACAAATGACAGCAAAGAAGGTTGTATTATCCACAGAGCTGATTTATATAAGGCTACTCTACAATAGAATTCCAAATCAAAGGAAGGCAATATATACTTTTTTTTCATCCAAGGAGGTGTATATAAACAGACACAAAGGAAAGAGAAACATCATACATTACACTTATCAGAAATATCTCTGAAGTAAGACAAGGACTCACTGACCCATTCGGAAGACAAAAGACGCTGAAATGGTAAAGCTTTAAAAATCAGCTTGTGAGGCCTCTGAGAGATATTCATCCGGCATTTCATCACAGCAGAGCCAGACCTGTTCACCTCCCTGGATACAGGGAGGAGAGAACTAAATAGAGCTGTTTATTAAAGCTGTTGTGCTGGATCGCATTAGGAGGCTTGAGCAGACCACCTGGACCTCTCAGATTCTAGCAGGGTTTCATGTGCCTGCCACCCCCTATTACAACAGCAGAGGACCACTTACTATAATAAGCACGATCACATGTCATACATGCCACTGGTTAATATACACTAGATTTTTATTTTCCCTAGGAAGAAACAGACTTTCAATTTAATAGAAATAAAAGGAAGTATAAATAAAATTAAATATCATTTACTTATCCAGAGTTTTAATTTGGCACACAGTAAAATACAGGTAGCATTTACAGCAAGAGAAAAACATGTTCATATCCTATCTCCCACTTAACATATTTGTGAACAAGCATTAGAATGTATTGTAGTATTATTTTTTAATGAGAGATGTAAGTGCATGTTAAGTGTGTAGCCCCTAGTCAGGCAAAGCTACAGAAAATGGGGGTAAATATGAATTACATGAATCACACAAAGCAAGCTGGATAAGGCAGAGAATAAAAAAAATAATAAATAAAAAGAGAGTTGAGAAATGGCTGACACAATACCTGACCAATTACAGCTTGCTTGGTCCCTGTGTCCTGCAGCTGAGCTGAAAGATCGCAATCCGTCATATGTAGTCTTTGAAAGCTAGAATGGGGGTTTCTGCCATGCATCTGTCAATCAACTTCTGCACTCACAACCATCACTAAAAGCAAAAGGGGAAAAAAGTCAAGCTAGCCCAACAAATAGGATGAAACAGTCATGTGACCTTCAACGCACACACACACACATACACGGAGACTTACACTAGCAATACAAGGTATGAATTTTCTGCAGACATGAAATGACAATGACAAATACCCAATACAAACCAAATAAAGTGAGACAGGCAGACTCTTGTAACAAGTACAAACCATGTACTGCCTTAGATCAAACTAAAATAGCTAATAAAATAGAGAGTCTTGTTTATTTTTAATACAAAGTTTTCAGAGGGGGCATTTGTTACCGGAAAGAAAGAATGTTATTTAAATCAGGGATATTGCAAAACTCGTAGTTCTCTGCTTCCCCCTCTTGAAAGAGCAGAGCAGTTTAAGTGCTCCGTTCTGTAATGTGCCCATGTCAAAGTGAAAAAAAAAAAGATAAAAATCAATGTGAAGCTTCTCCCACAAAGTGCAAAATGAAATGCGGACAAAGCGTTTCATAATCCTGTTCCCTTATGAGTTGAAATGTCTCAGTTAAGATTGCGTATTGGAGCAGTGATCGAAAATTAAAGCTCATAACGTGCAAGAAAAAATTATTGCGATTGTAAAGGCTGCCGTAACATCTACAATATTTATCACTATTTTCAGAACTCAAACGTTAAAAGTGCTTTTTCATCTTTTTTTTTTAAATCTTTTTTTATGTTGCATTTAATTTTATTTTAAGATTATAGTGGGAACTAAATATCTTTTAAAATTAAACCATAACAATTTAGTAGTTATCTCTATAGTTATATCTATGGTAGCCCTCTTTATCTACAGGCAAACACTAAAACTTTTAATAAAGTTACATGCCTGTCTAGTCATATATCATCATGCAAATATTCCCTTTTAATGATCTTTTTAGCCCCAAAAACACTTTTGATGAAACCAAATACAATCATAGCATTCGTCGTCAATTTTGTACCAACTTATTTTCTGCCAACTTTGTGTTGAATCTGACCTAATAATCAAGGCTTACACAGTTATACAGAAACACTATGTAAGGTGGGGGGGGGGAGGGTCAGTGAGTCACAGCAGTAAATTACCCAACAGCTGAAAGTGAATTGTAAATTCACAAACATACATTACATATATGGAAGAACATGCATTCCCACATAATTACTCCTCATGTGCACAAAGTTAGATTTACTTTTAGAATATTTGAAATAATTTTTTGTAATTAGTTTGTAAGTTTTTTTAAGAACCCTTAGGGGCAAAACCACCTATCACTGTTACTAATAATTATTCGACAGATAACATGTATACAATTATAACTGAGGAGCTCACAGCTCAGCTGTCACGAGTGCCCCCGCAATCCATGTCTCAGATTGCGGACACACCCGTGCCACTCTCTGTGGTGCGGCTCCCCCTGGCACGAACTTACCTCTCCATGCCATTGTGAAAGTCTCCCTGCGATATACCGGTGTTCCTGTATTCCTCCGTTCCTGTTCCATGTTCCTGTGTTCCCATTTCCTTCTGCTCTGATCTTCCATTGTTGACCCCAGATGTGGACTTTGACCTTGCTTCTCTGCCGGCCTGCCCTGACCCTCTGCCTGAACTGTACTATGAGACTGTCATCTCCTGTGGTACCTCCTCCTTGGCTGCAACCCGCCGCAGCAAGACCATCCCGCTTTGTGGCGGGCTCTGGTGAAGACCAGGTGCCACTTAGATTCCGGTCCCGATGTCAGCTAGTACCACCCCCCGTGGTGTTTCAGAGGATCCAACCCTGACATCAGCCTTCCTGACTTTATACTTATGGTATGGAAAATTTAGATGGAGAGCATCATTACACTGCATGCACAGCCAGCAGCGGTAGGCCATCTGATATTCAAATGTATGCTGGGTCATTATACAGTACTTCTAAATTTTTTCATATATGTAAAAAGAATAGACATGTTACATTATCTGATGCCATTAATAATTACAAAAAATTTACTAAGATCTGTAATGAAATAAAATCAGCTAAAATACAAAATAAAAGACAAGTGCCCAAAAACGGTAAAACAAATCCCAAGGAATTCTTTAACCCCTTCAAGATGCAGCCAGTTTGTACGTTATAAAGATACTCAATTTCTCTTGAGTATGAAAACACCCCACATGTGGAAGTTACTTGTTGTATAGGTGTACAGTGAGTCACAGAAAGGAAGAAGGGGGACGCAGCAGAGAATTTTGCCCTATAGGATTTAGTGGTTTTTAGTTATTTCCAGTAAAATGTGAGTGTGACTATTGTAGCCACAAATCCCTAAAGTATTAAGTAAAGACTTGAAAAGAAAAAAGTGGGGAATTGTATGAAATAGACTATTGATACAAGTCCGTATGATGTCAAATAATAATACTTTATTTAATTACTCAAAAGACATACATTTAAAAACAATTAAATAACTAATTTAGTTATTCCCATGACAGTTTTGTGAGCTATAAAATATTAATGTTTTCGTTAATGTGAAGGCTTAATGTGAAGGCAGCACTCCAAACTTCCATATTCAAAAAAAGGTGATCCTTATTGAACAAGTGGTGATGTTTTGGTGTCAAACACCTTCATCAAGCAACTAACAAGTGACCCACACTGGGTTTATATAGAAAATGGCTAATACATACAAAGAGGCGTTTCCACAGACCCCGAGATACCAATACCTGTGGATCTGAGGTTTCTATCTTAGAGGAGACATGTCCAGAAGATAATGGTTAATTTTAACCCTTTTTCAACACATTAACATTTATGCTACATATAATATTATGACACTGTGATGCACATTTACTTACCTGGTCCATGCGCGATCCATCCATCCCCGATCCATGAAGATCGTGCACTCGATATCCTGCATGTGTTGCTTCCCTTCACCTTCTTCCCAGTGTCTGTAAGTGCATGGCTTGCGACACAATTTTTGAGTTAAATCCTGCAGTTTGTCCCAATCCGTCGGATCGTCCAAAGCCTCTCCCCCCGATTTGTGTTGCATGAAAGCCTGCGCGATTGCGCAAAAACCCCTGTTAAAACCCTTTCCCAGCGACTAAAGTGCGGTCCGCAGAGCCCTTAGTAAATGATCCCCTATGTGTTTTATAATCATGTTATCTTTTAATCTGATGCCTATTGTTTTGAGTAATGCTGCACTTGGACGGATATAAATTTGATATATGCACAGAGATATGTAAACTTTGCACTTTAAGACACGCCTCTTTGTATGTATTAGCCATTTTCTATATCAAGTTTGGGTCACTTGATGAAGGTGTCACCACTTGTTCAATAAAGATCACCTTTTTTTGAATTTTTTAATTACCGCCCACTTTTTACACCTTTTTATATACAGGCGGTTCCCTACTTAAGAACACCCGACTTACATACGACCCCTAGTTACAAACGGACCTCTGATAATTGGTAATTTATTGTACTTAAGCCCTAGGCTACAATAAACAGCTATAACAGTTATAAAAAGGTGTCTGTAATGAAGCTTTATTGTTAATCCTGGTTCTTATGACAACTCAAAATTTTTAAATCCAATTATCGCAGAGACCATAAAAATGCTGGCTGGGGTTACAATTATAAAATATATAGTTCCGACTTACATACAAATTCAACTTAAGAACAAACCTACAGAACCTATTTTGTACGTAACCCGGGGACTGTCAGATATATATATATATATATATATATATATATATATATATATATATATATGTATAGTGGGTACAGAAATTATAAAGGCCCCTTTAAATATTTCACTCTTTGTTTCATTGCAGCCAATTGGTAAGATAAAAAGTTCTTTATTTGCTCAATAATGTACACTCCGCACTCCATCTTGAAAGAAATAAAACAGAATTGTAGATATTATGCTAATTTATTAATAAAACTGAAATATCACATGGTCTTAAGTTTTTAGACCCTTTGATGTGACATGCTGTCGATTCCTTCTAATCCTCCTTTTGATGGTTCTACGTCTTCATTGGAGTCCAACTGATTGGACTTGATTAGGAAAGGCACCCACTTGTCTATAGAAGACCTCACAGCTCACAGTGCATGTCAAAGCACATGAGAATCATGAGGTCTAAGGAACTTCCCAAGGAGCTCAGAGACAGAATTGTGGCATGGCACAGATCTGCCCAAGGTTACAGAAGAATTTCTGCTACACTCAAGGTTCCTAAGAACACAGCGGCCTCCATAATCCTTAAATGGAAAATGTTTGGGGCGACCACTTCTCTTCCTCAACCGTAACTGCCAAACTAAGAGAAGAGTCTTGGTGAGAGTAGAGCCCCAAGATCACTGAGGCTGAGCTCCATAGATGCAGTAGGTAGATGGGAGCCCCCAGGTGGGCATTTATGGCGGAGTGTGCTCAAGGAAGCCTCTCCGCATTGCAAGACTCAACAGTGACAATCTCAACAGTGCTGAATACAATCTCAACAGTGGTGGCAGCATCATGCTATGGGGCTGTTTATCAGCTGCAGGGACAGGACGACTGGTTGCAATTCAAGAAAATATGAATGCTGTGAAATACAAAGATATCCTGCATGAAAAACTCTTCCAGTGCTCTGGACCTCAGACTCACCATGAAGGTTTGCCTTCCAAAAAGACAATGGGGCAGATTTACTTACCCGGTCCATTCGCGATCCAGCGGCGCGTTCTTTGCGGTGGATTCGGGTCCGGCCGGGATTCGCTAAGGTAGTTCCTCCGACGTTGCGCTGAAGTTCCCCGAGGCCCGCCGAAATGCACTCAAGTTCAACAGCCTATTCCTGGTGAAGGTAAGTGCAAGTTCCGCTACACTTTTTTTTTTATTTTAAATGCGGCGGTTTTTCCGAATCCGTCGGGTTTTAGTTCGGCCACGCCCCCCGATTTCCGTCGCGTGCATGCCAGCGCCGATGTGCCACAATCCGATCACGTGCGACAAAATTCCGGGGAAATCGGCGCAAATAGGAAATATTCGGGTAACACGTCAGGAAAATGTGAATCGGGCCCTTAGTAAATGACCCCCAATGGGGGTTATTTATCATACGTATGATAGCCCCACCAAGAATCCGGTAAAGGATTCATCAAGAGGTTCGGGAGGTGGAAGGTATTTTTTGGTTGACAGAGGTAATAACCTAGGTATTTTTTGGTTGACAGAGATGGTTTAGGGCTTATTTTATTTATATGTTGAGTTGTTCTTTGGTTGTACCATTTTGGCTCACATAACTTTTTTGAAAAAAATTTTATGAAAAATTAAAATTTTTGGCAAGTGTGTCAGTTTATGGTAATGTTTCCGATTTATGTATGTATGTATGTGTTTTTCTTGTGTTTTTGTAATTGTGATTTTTTTATTTATTTATTTTTTTAATTAGATATGTATCGGTAATGCTGGTGTTAACCCCTTCACGCTCCGTGACGGATATATCCGCCACGGAGCTGTGAAGGTTGTATGAAGAAGGCTCACGGGCTGAGCCTTCTTCATACAGAGATGGGCTTTGCTGCATATCGCAGCAAAGACCCATCGCTATCACCCGCGGTCGGTGCTTGCACCGATCGCGGGTGTTAACCTCTTCTTTGCCGCCGGCAAAGTCGCCGGCGGCACTTTAAATTTGGCGGCGCGTGGGCGCCGCCATCTTACCTCCGATCGCCGCTCCCCCGAACGTCATCGGGGGGCGGCGATCGGTTGCCATGGTAGCCTCGGGTCTTCGTTTGACCCGAGGATACATGGCTTCTGCACATGCATTACAATGAGCCTGTGGCTCATTGTAATGTATAGTGTGCAGAAATGCCATATACTGCGATACAGTAGTATTGCAGTATATGGCAGGAGCGATCAGACCATCTAGGGTTAATGTACCCTAGAGGGTCTAAGAAACAGTGGAAAAAAAGAGAAAAAAAAAAGTTTAAAAAATGTAAAAAAATAATAAAATATTAAAAGTTCAAATCACCCCCCTTTCCCTAGAACTGATATAAAATATAATAAATAGTAAAAATCACAGACACATTAGGTATCGCCGCGTCCCAAAATGCCCGATCTATCAAAATATAAAAACGGTTATGGGCGGCGGTGACCTCCGGAACGGCAAATGGCGCCCAAATGTCCAAAATGCGACTTTTACACCTTTTTAGATGACATAAAAAATGTAATAAAAAATGATCCAAATGTCGCACAGTCCTCAAAATGGTAGCAATGAGAACGTCGGCTCATTTCGCAAAAAATGACCCCTCACACATCTCCGTGCGCCAAAGTATGAAAAAGTTATTAGCGTCAGAAGATGGCAAAAAATTTTTTTTCTTTTTTGTACACATTCGTTTAATTTTTGAAAATTTATTAAAACGCAATAAAACCTATATAAATGTGGTATCACCGCGATCGTACCGAACCAAATAATAAAGTAGGCATGTTATTTGGAGCGCAGAGTGAAAGTCGTAAAAACTGAGCCCACAAGAACATGACGCACATGCAGTTTTTTTCAATTTTTCCACATTTGGAATTTTTTTGCGGCTTCCCACTACATGGCATGGAATAATAAATAACATCATGGGAAAGTAAAATTTGTTACGCACAAAATAAGCCCTCACACAGCTCTGTACACGGAAAAATGAAAAAGTTATGGATTTTTGAAGATGGAGAGCGAGAAATCAGCGAAAATACCCTGCGTCCTTAAGGGGTTAAGGAGATTTTTACTGTATTTATTTATTGTACTCCCTGGACATCATGCAGGCACTCGTTGGCCCCTGAGGATGCCATTGGAGAATCGGACCCACAATTAAAATTAAAGGAAGCCTACTATGAGGAATCATCAGCAGTAGATCTAATGGTAGATTTCTCCTGCCTGCCTCTGCCCTAAACTGTAATTTAATAAGCCTGGAATCTAACCTAACTGGTTAAGAGCTTTATTTTAGTAATATGTAAATTAACTGCAGGGGCTAACAACATGTGTTTGATTACATTAGTAATAATGATTAACAATGGCTGGCGCATGTTGTTACTACATTACATGTTTTGCCTGATGAGTATGCAATCATAAGGAAGAAACATAAAGAAAATGCTTCATGTGACTGTAGCCTCACTAATATATTAAGTAATTTTATTAGTATACACCACCCCTTTATAATTAATCTGAATTAATTAATACATAATTAATATAAGTAAGTCTCCCTCTCTACCAATTTAGTTATATACACCCGAATTAAGTTAATTAATTAAGTTCAATTAAAATTTGTCTCTATATAATGATTCTCAACCAGGTAAAGTTATATACAGCCCCTTATGTACAGATACCCCCCAGTTTAATTAAAATTCTGCCCCACTGATAAAGATAAGTTTCACCCATCATATATAATTATGTACAACTGCATCCTATATAGAGCCTCCAGGTATAATTATATACAGCTGCCCCTCATTGATATTTTATACAGTGTCCAAAAATTTTAGTGGCCAGTAGTAAAATAATAAAACCGGTGTTTGGGCAGGAAAACACAGGCAGTGTGTATTGATCTGCAGCGCGTACAGGCGGCCCAGACAGGAGGTGCACATCCGTGCAACTCTACTCTGCATCTGTGTCTTTAGGGCACACATGCTATTGATATGCTATTGTTTTTTCTTGTGGGTGATCGCCCACATAAAAATCCAACATTGTGCCTCTCCAAGTGATCACTTGAGGGAAATGTAAGGGAAGTATTTAAAGGAAGTGGGGTCCCTGCAGGCTCCGACTGGCCCACAGGTGAACAGGTGGATCCCCTGTTAGGTGGGCCCTCAGGTTCTGCATAAGTAGTGCTGGACAAGGTACCCTCTCTGTAATTTATACATATATTTCGCATACAGCATCTCAACTATCCTATGTAATTTTATGATTATATTAATAGATTATGTAACAAACTTATAGCTCTGGTGTGCCACAAGATTAGATATTACTGGTGGGCCCAAGGTATCCCAGTCCTTCACTCTGAGAACTCACTACATATGCATTAGGGTCCAGACCCTGGATCTTTTTTGACCCTAGAAATGCTATCTATCATATTGAAATATGATCTGGTGCAAGACTCCACCGATATATTTGCAGAGACAGGTCCAGTGAACAGGGAAGCACTGAAGGAGTAAGGTGAAACTCTCTAAGCAGTGGAACGGTATTCCATATGGTAACATTTCTGGAGAGCTTTCTTATCTTCATTATCTACATTATCTATGACTTCTCTCTTTAACTCAAATCTTTCTGGTATGTATGTTACCTTTTAATATAACTATCATCTATCTGCAGATATCTAATTTGTCTACCATTAAGATTCTCAGTTGATTTTGTCAATCATTGGGACAAGTCCAGTGTCTTAAATTGCCAAGCTGAATCCACCGTTCTATAGATAAATGTTCCTGGTAAAGACTAACTGCACTACACCACAGTACAATAAAGTAGGAAAGATTTAACGTAAAGAGCAAGCGACTAGAGTAGCTGTGCAGTAGATGTCTCATAAAAGGCATCCAGCAGCTCCAGAGGATAAAATAAGAGCTTTCCACGGTAATAACCCAAGGGGAAAAAATATTGATTAGAAAAAAATATTATCTTAATCAAAAATATGTCTGTGAGAAAATAAAAGGCTGCTTAGCCTAATAAAGGTATGCTACAAAGAGAGAACGCTGCCTTCCTGCATGTGAAATGTATTGCATTCTTGATGGTATTGTTGAATTACAAGCAAAATGTCATTTTCTTAGAACACTTTTTCTGTCCTGGTATAAATCAACCTGATAGGTTTAGAGTACTGTATGAGTTCTCATGTCCCTTGATTTATGAAATGGATTTTATTTTAAAACATTTTTACTGAGATTTTACAATTTATCTATTGATATCGATGATTGTTTGCTTTCAAATACTGTTTAAATAAAATATAATTTTCACGGTTTATCAATCAACTTTTTTGCATGAAGGGGAATTGATAAGAGATAGCTTACAGTCAATGAATACATAGATATGAGATGGACACAGTAGAAAGAAGATAAATAGATAGATATATAGATGATATAAAAAGTCTTTACACATCTAATGTAATGTGATTACATAAACACAGCTGGAACCAGAAGTTTAAATATACTATATAAAAAGCCACCTACATATGCATCTGACATGAACTCAGAATAAACCTCTCCTGTTTTAGGTCAATTAGAATTACCACAATTATCTATATAATGCCAGAATAATTTAGAGAGAATTTAAGGCATTTCTATTACTTTCTTGAAAAGTCAAAGGTTTACATACATTTCATTAGTACTTGGTACTATTACTCCCCCCTTCCTGCACCCCCTGGTCATTAAAATATATACAATGTGCCACAATTTTAGAATTAACAGCCCCCCCCCCCCAAATGAAAAATACTAGACATTCGTTTATGTTTGGATTATAAACTTAAACAACTAGTGCGGTGTGTAAAAAGTCCACATCAAACTAAATATTGCAAAAAATAAACAAAGTTTTATTTATACATAAAGTAAGAACACTTAAAATACACGGTCAAATCACGTGTAAGTTTAACCCATCCATACTCTCCCATCCCTTTACGGTTCAGACAGCAGTAAACAAAGTAAACATACCGTATTTACTTATATGTATAAGCCAACCTCACCTCGGCTTATACACGAGTCAATTAAAAAAATAAACTTATATACTCACCCTCCTGCGGCCTCGATGCTAAGCACAGCTCCCCAATGTCGGTGCGGCTCCTCTTCTGTCTTCCCCATGGCTCCTCTTCTTTCTTTGGTCTTCTGTAACAGCCGACATAAATGCAGCCATGCCGGCCAGCGCATACTATGACGTCAGCAGCGACATAGTATGCTATTCTGTCATCGACATAGTATGCTATTCTGTCATTAATATGAGCTTTGAGCTTTGATTGGTCACCTAAGGAAATGATTATAAGACACGTATGTGTGAGGTAAGATGGATAGAGACAGAATGACATGCAAAAAGAGTGATTAGCAGAGAGACAGACAGGGAGAATGAATGACAGAGAGACAGGGAGTGTGAGTGAAAGAGAGACAGACAGGGAGAGTGAGTGACAGAGAGAAAGACAGGGAGAGTGAGTGACAGAGAAATAGACAGGAAGAGTGGGTGACAGACAGGGAGAGTGAGTGACAAAGAGACAGACAGGGAGTGTGAGTGACAAACAGGGAGTGTGAGTGACAGAGAGACAAAAACAGAGTGTGTGTGACAGACAGAGAGTGAGTGACAGAGACAGACAGGGAGAGTGAGTGATAGAGAGACAGACAGGGAGAGTGGATGAGAGAGAGACAGGCAGGCAGTGTGAGTGACATAGAAAAAGACAGGGTGTGTGAGTGACAGAGAGACAGATAGAGTGGGAAAGTGAGTGACAAAAAAACAGGAAGGGAGAGTGAGTGACAGACAGGAAGAGTGAGTGACAGAGAGACAGACAGGGTGTGTGAGTGACAGAGAGACAGATGGACTGGGAGAGTGAGTGACAAAAAAACAGGAAGGGAGAGTGAGAGACAGACAGACAGGGAGAGTGAATGAAAGAGAGACCGACAGGGAGTGTGAGTGACATACAGGGTGTGTGGGTGACAGAGAGACAGATGGAATGGGAGAGTGAGACACAAAAAACAGTAAGGGAGAGTGAGTGAGAGACAGACAGACAGGAGAAGTAAGTGAGTGAAAAACAGAGAGACAGGCAGGGACAATGAGTGAGTGACAGAGAGACAGACAGACAGGAAGTGTGAGTGACAGGGTGACAGACAGAAAGAGTAAGTGAGTGAAAGACGAGGGAGTGTGGGAAAGTGAGTGACAGAGAGACAGACAGGTAGGGAGAGTGAGTGACAGAGAGACAGACAGGGAGAAAGAATGACAGAGAGACAGGCAGTGAGAGTGAGCGAGTGACAGCCAGTGAGTGAAAGACAGACAGGGAGGATAACTGAAAGACAGACAGGAAGAGTAATTGAGTGAAAGACACAAAGACAGGCAGGGAGAGTGCGTGAGTAAGTGAGTAAGAGACAGAGAGACAGGCTGGGATAGTGAGTGAGTGAGTGACAGACAGGGAGAGAAAGGTGCATAGATAAATATATATGATTTTTTGTAACTAATTCTATTTTGTTATACTTAAGAGCAGTTATTTACAATCCTGGGGAAACAACAGGAGCTACAGCTGGTATACATATATACAGTGGCCCACATCTATTAAAGTGTTTGCACCAGTTTTCTGTCTGACCTTGCACTGAAAAGAACATTTAAACTGCATGCACATGTATTTATAAAGTGTCTGCGTCAGCTTTGTGTCGCGGTTGCACTGTGTCCGACAAGTAAGGAGCGCGTTAGTGCTTAGTCTTAGTTTCCGCCACATAAATTAATGAGGTGTGTCCCAATTCTGTCTGCGCCACAATTCTGCAGCGTGAATAAAGTGCAACAAACAAAAATGGTGCAGACTTCCAGAACAGTGCAGGGGGCACCAGATTAAAGATGACTGTGTGCCAGTTTTGATGAATTTGGCGTACTCTGCACACTCCTCAGGCAAACTGCACATAGTACAAACTGCATTAATTTTAAAAAATGGGGCCTGTGTCTCAAATGATTTTACGTACATACAGAGCCCTCTAATTCACATGTATACACTACCCCCATAATAAATTAATACATGCAGTCCCCATTTTAATTCATACTGTGCACCCTGGATTACCCATATACTGTGCCCCTTCTATTAAATACCACCCTCCCTTTATTAGATGTATATACTGTGCCGCTCTCTATTACATATATATATGTGATGATGCATCTGTATACAAACAGGGGAGTACCGACTTGCCGTTACCGGGTCCATGCAAAAGAATATATATTCAATATTGGTGGGGGGCTGTATAGGGCGGGGGGGCTGCGGCTGCCACAGATTAAATTATGTGCAGCCACCAGTTCGATACACCTTGATATCCTCGGATACAGCTTAAAGCCAGGACAGAGCAGGAAGTGATGCACGGTGACACTTCCTGCTTTGCCAGTCTTTTCGGCAGCAGCGCTCCGGCCGGTCGTAATGACGTCATTACGCTGCCGGCGCTGAAAAGAAGTCAGTCGCTCGTCAATGATGGCAAGGAGGAGATGAGGTGAGTATATATTTTTTTCCATCCCGCTGCTGGTAAGAAATATGGAGTGAGAGTAGCTTCAAGTATGTAGTAAGGGGTTGGAAGGGTTAATAATGGTTCTTAGTATGTAGTAAGGTGGTGGAAGAGTTAATAATGGCTCTTAATATGTAGTAAGGGGGTGAAAGGGTTAAAAGAGGTTCATAGTATGAAGTAAGTGGATGGAAGGGTTAATTATGGCTGTTAGTATGTAGTAAGGGGATGGAAGGGTTAATAATGCCTCTTAGCATGTAGTAAGGGGGTGGGAAAGTTAATAATGGCTCTTAGTATGTAGTAAGGAGGTGGAAGGGTTAATAATGTCTCTTAGTATGTAGTAAGCAGGTGGAAGGGTAATTATGGCTCTTAGTATATAGTAAGGGGGTGGAAGGGTTAATAATGACTCTTAGTATGTAGTAAGGGGGTGTAAGGGTTAATAATGGCGCTTAGTATGTAGTAAGGGGGTGGAAGGGTTAATAGTGGCTTTAAGTATGTAATAAGGGAGTGCGAGGGTTAAAAATGGCTCCTAATATGTAATAAGGGTGTGGGAGGAATAATAATGGCTCCTGGGCTTTAATAAGGGGGCTGGGGGGATAATAATAGCTCCAAGTATGTAATGAGGGGGTGGGAGGGTTAATGATGGCTCCTCGTACGTAATAAGGTGGTGGTGGGGCGATAATAATTGAATCTGGTGTGCAAAAAGGGGGCTGGTGGGGATAAAATGGCTCCTAGTATGTAATAAAGGGTGGGGGTAATAATGGCTCCTTGTATTTAATAAAGGGGGTGGGGATATAATAATGGTTCCTGGTATGTAATAAGGGGGGTTGGTTAGGAAATAGTGGCTACTGTTTTAATAAGGGGAGCGGGGGGAGTAATAACAACTACTGGTATGTAATAGGGGGGGGGGGGGTAATAACTCCTAGTATATTATAAGAGGGGACAGGGAATAATGGCTCCTGGACAATGTAATATAGGAGGGAGGATGGGGACTCCTTGCTGGAATATTAAGGGGCTCCCGGTCAGAATATTATAATGGTGGGGGGCAGGGGGCAACATATATTATAGGGATGTGCCTCCTGGATGGTGTATATATGGTGTATACTATAAGGGGGGCTACTGGACCGTATAATAACGGAAGACTGCTGGACAATTGGGGGCTGACTGAATATTTATAACTGGCGGCAGCTGAACAATGTACTAACTAAATTAATTAGTAAGAGCGGCTGCTTTGCAACATATTAGTTTCTTGGGACGCTTATGATATAGATTGGTGGGGGAGCTGCTCTGCTACTTTAAATAATGTAAATTAAGGGGGGGTACTGCTTTGCTAAATAATAATGAATAGGAGTAAACATAAATTAATGAGAGGATGTCGTTGCCGTATAAAAGTTAGTAGGCGCCGTATATATATATTACAAGAGTTTTTATCTTATGTGACATTATACTGTAAGTGACTGTGGTGTTCTTAGGGAAGCAGTTTGAGATGTGCGGCATGGAGCCGAAGAAGTGGTGAATTCTGTAGCGTAAAGGCGCGACTGGAGAAGTTATCAAAATTCTGTAACTGATGGAGAAGAAGATGCGTCATCTGTGAGGAGCCACCAAGATGAAGACCAGAACAGATCAAAGGTAGAAGATTGGAGCTACAACTGAGTTATATAGTAAGTGATCTCTATATCTCCTTTATGGCAGCCCTGGTGTGCAGTGATTTTTTGGCGCTATATAGTAATGTGCAGTATATTCCCTGCTTGTATATATTGATGTATGTGATGTATTTATTACTGCAGTATTATTAGTATCGTACAGGTGTATTGATGTGGGAATATAAATTTATGTGCACCTATATTTGACTATTTCTTATATTGTGTGTGTGTATTTGTACGTGTAGCGTATATATAGTGTGTGTAGAGTATACATGGTAATGTGTTATGCATATGTAGTGTATGTTTGCTTATGTCTGTGGAGTGTATATATGGTGTATTCTGAAGTATTGCGTGCAGGGTGGGGCCGGCAGTGAGGGTTTAGTTCACACCGGGGCCCACTGGGTTCTTGTTACACCACTGTATACAAATCATTGATCACTCGCTGTATACCATTAAGGCATCACCCCTGCAGGACAGGAGCACTGCGTTGGTAACCATGTGGAGAAAACTAAAAAAACAAACAATGAATATTTAGAATAGCTGCTTAGTTTACATAATATATAATTTGCTCCCTTTATTAGTTATATATACTGTGCCTTCTCTATTAGCTATATACACTGTACCCCCTATATTAGCTTTAACTTCCTGGCTGATATCCTGAGATGTTGCTTTAGTATTACCACATAGGGGCACATTTACTTAACCGGTCCTGCATGATCCCCGATCCGGAATGTCCGCCGGAATGCACATCTGCCGCGGTTCAAGAAGATCGTGCGCCTGATTTCCTGCTTGTGTTGCTTCTCCGATCAGGTCCGCCGGAGTTCATCATCTTCCTCCCGGTGTATCTAAGTGCATTGGATGCAACACAAATTTAAATGTTAAATCCCGCGCTTAGTCGGAATCTGTCAGATCAGCCCGTCCCCCGATTTCCGCATGAACGCCGGCGCTGATGCACCAAAAACTGATTGCATGCAACACAATTCCCGGCGCGATCCCCAAAAAGTCGGGAAACCCGACAAAAATGCGGCCGTGGGACCCTTAGTATATAAGCCCCATAATGGTATTTCCTAATGATGTCATCTATTTTGTGAGGTTCCCCAATTCCTCTTGGAGCAAAACATCCCCACAACATGATACTGCTACCCCCATGTTTCACAGTTGAGATGGTCTTAGGCTTTCAAGTTTCTCTCTTTTATTTCCAAATGTAACGATGGACATTAAAGGCTAGTTTGATTTTAATTCCCAACTTATTCTTTAACTGCCTGTACTGCAAAGAACCACAATCTTGATGTGATTGCCACAATGAAATTGTTATCTTTAATATGATTATAAATATTATAAAGGCCAAAATAAAGGCATCTGAATTAACAACCATCCTACAGCCACTCAACATGACTCATACAAGGATCTTTTCAACTTTTTTTAGTTCATTTGCATATGACTTTGGAAGATAATTTCTTTCGGTAAACAGGTAAATATTGTATTAACCCTTTAAAGGCCCAGATCTTTTGCACCTTAAGGTCCTGGCCCGATGTTTCAAATCTTCCATGCGTCACTTTCTAAGATTATAACTTTAGCTTACCAAGGTGATTTTCAGATGGTTATTTCATGATATGTTGTACTTCACTTAAGTGGTATATTTTGGTTGCAATGTTTTGCATTTATTTATGAAAAAAGTAAAGTTTGGTGAATTTTTTTTTGAAAAATTTGGGTGTTGGATTTCTAAAAGTTATCTAGAGTTAGTTTACCCTCCCAAATTGGTTGCTTACTAACATTAACCATTTGTCTGCTTTATAAAAATACAAATAAATCAGCAATTTACCAGATTTTCACGAAAATGTAACATTCTATTATTTTAGTGGCTTATTCATATTTATAGGGGTTTTAAAAGTTCTATTTATTAGAAACTCACCACAGAGTACCACATTTTTAAATTGCACCCTTTAAACTATTGAAAACAGCCCTTGTTAATCTTAATAACCATTTAAAGGAAACCTACCACTTAAAAGTGGTAGTTCTAAGACACATATATATGCCACCAGCTCAGGGTGAGCTTCTGCCAGAGCATATTTTCATTAGTAGAATAAAACACTATGTACCACAGCAATAAATATTTACAAAATCCAATATTAAGAACCCTGTTTTATACAATTCAACCCCTATCCCCCTCACCCACCCACCCAGGACGGAGAAGGAGAGAGAAAAGCAAAGAGAGAGAAAAAAAAAAACACACTCCCAATAAATATATCCAATACTCAACAATCATTCAGGCCTGACTCCCCAGATCTTTCTCCATTTACTCAGATAGCCACCCCTCGCGGCAATCAATTTCTCATAGTAAGAACTCCTCTATAGCCGGAGGCTCAGAAGATCTCCATTTACGTGCAATGATCAATCTCGCCAGAAAGAGAATTTTGTTAACTACCAGCTTTTTCCCTTTATCAACACTACTCAATTCGAACAAACTAAGTGAGATGACCTGAGTGGAGAAGGGAATCTTAACCTTAAAGGAATCTTCCAGGACTGAGAGTACCCTGAACCAATAGTCATACAACTTCTGGCAAGTAAATGCCACATGCATAAAGTCTGCGTTCTCCAGACGACACCTCCAACACCCAGAATTGTCCTTCAATTTCATCTTGAATAAACCATAAGGGGAGTAATACAATTGGTGAACAAAATTAAATTGGACCATTCTGTGATTCCAGGAGAGGGAAGACAGCCCAACGCTCTTATAACACCTCGCCCATTCCTCGTTGGACAGTTGGCCAATGTGTTCAACCCACTTTTTCTTAGAGGAGTGTGTAATACCCTTTAAATACCCATGCATCAAGTGTCTATATATATGTGACGTGACCTTATTACGTGATGACGTAATAATTAAGAATTCTATACCAACATCCGTGTGCAACATAAACCTACTTTTCTCCGAGACTGTGTTGTAGGCATGCTGGAGTTGGAAAAATCTAAGAAAACACATATCAAATCCCCTATATCTATTAGTGAAATACGTAATATCGCATAAACGTGAATTATTAAGAATCTGTGTAAACAAACTTACCCCCCTATTGATCCAATAACCACAATCAGGAATAGATCTAAATTCCTTAAAATGATAACTCCCCCATATTGGGGAGAACCACAAAATACCCCGAATACCTCTTATTTTTTTAAATGCTTCCCAACACCTACTCATCAAAACACCCAAGTGAGTGCGTCTGTGTCTATTATAATTTAATTCCCCACTCTCCAAAAGGGAAAAAATGGATTCCCTGGTGAAATCACTTAACTCGATCAGCTTCCCAAAAGCACTCCCTCCTAGTGATAAGAAAAGCTAACTGGGCGGCAACATAATATCCAAAGAAATAGGGGACCTTCAAGCCCCCTTCTTCCGGGGGGCAATACAGAGAGGATACCTTAACCCTAGCTCGTTTTTACCCCCATTTTAAATCCCCAATCAACCCCTCCAGCAACTTAAACAGTCTCTGGGGGAGCCAAACGGGAGAAACAGACAAGGGGTAAAGCAACTGAGGGAGAAGTATCAGGTGATTTTAAGAATGTTTATATCATGACATGTTGTACTTAACAATAGTGATATATATTGGTTGATACGTTTTGCATTTATTTATTAAAAAAATATAAATTTGGTGCAGTTTTCTGATTTTTAAAGGTTATGCTCATTCTATAGTTGTCATCCCAACAGCCCAAATTAGTTACCAAGTAACATTTACCATATGTCTACTTTTTTTACATTACCGTATATACTATACGCAAAAGGTATAAGCACAGGTACCTAATTTTAACACAAAAAACTGGTAAAACCTATTGACTCTCGTATAAGCCTAAGGTGAGAAATGCATTGGTTACAGCTTCCCATTGGTATTGCCATCCATACTGGCTGACGCATTTCAGGAAACTTAAACAAATTTTTAATTGTGGTGCTGGGATCCTTCTCCGTTAAGCATCAGAAGACTTTCCAATGAAGATCAGCTGTGGTCTGGAGGCTGGTTGGTGAGCTGTACAAGTCCACTTACTTCTATGAAATTTCTACATTTCACCTATAAGATTTACCTACAAGATTTTTCCATATTAGCCTTCCCTCTTTTTGCCCCTAGGAAAATTGTAAAACCGGCTAGCCTGAAATCTAGGGAACCAGTTCTAATCTGGTCTAAAGTTTGGAACTGGCAGGATTTGCGCCCATAATCAATAAGAGGCCCTCTTATGGGCGCATGAGTGCCGGTAGGGGGAGTTTTAAGACTGGTGTTATAAACACAAGTCTTAATGAATCTCCCCCAGTGTGTTCTGACATAGTGTTAATATGCTGATGACCTTAACAAAATTAGTGGTAAGATGAAGGAAAATGGATTGAAGACAGTTAAACTTGAGGAGGATCTAGGGAGGATTATGGCCTGTCAAAGGTGATGGAAAATGATGTCTGTGACCTAGAAAGGAAGGTTGTGGATATGGAGGCTAGGTTCAGATGGAATAATTTGTGTCTATTAGGGATAGCAGAGGGGGCAGAAGGTAAAGTATTATGCTCTAGAGATAGGGATGCAGCTTTGAGATTGATGAGGAAATCAGAGCAGTTAACATTCAATGGTGAAAAGGTCATGGTGTTTCCAGGGATACGCAAATGAGAAGGAGACGCTTTGCTGAGTATTACTTAGTATACTTAGGAGTATTGACTTCCAAGTGATAAAGAAATTGACTAATCGGGAGGGTAGGCATATATTGTATTCATGTAGTTGAAGGCCTGAAGCTTATTAGGTCTGCCAAAATGCCCTAATTTGGTGGTTGGAGGTCTAAATTGTTTAATGACTATTGACTGGGATATAGTCACTACTACTCTAAGGAATGTACCCTTTGAAACTTCTCTCCAGAAATTCTGTCAGCAGGCAGGATTAATTGACATTTGGAGAGTTATATACCAGCAGAGGGCAGCTTTCTCATGTTATAAGAATTCTTAGAAATGCATGACCAGGATTGATTTGGCATTGGGGAATGATCTAATTCTCAGTAGAATTAAATCTATGGGCTCACTCGGTCTCGGATCATTCCCCTAAGCTAGTAGTAATAGGTGGTGATGAAGTGGCAGTAAACTGCCATTTTGCTTAAATCTCGATTGGTTCAGTTCTTGATTAGTGGGAAAGTATTTTAGTTAAAATTGAGAGTTTTCAGGTTACTAACAATTACAAAGGGAAATTAGAGCATACTTGGAATGTGCTCAAGGCATTTTTTTCAGAAAATTGTTAGAGCACAGAAGGAATACAGGAATAAGAAAAAATTGAAAAGTTGGACGCACCACTGCTATATTTTCCTAAAAACTCCCTCTCCTGGTCTATATGATCGGTTAAACCAATTATTTTACAGGGCAGAGAGCCTTTTTTGACAAGGTAGCCCAGTTGGACAGATGAGCAAAGGTGATTTTTGGATAGTCCAGGGTCATTAGTTGAACTTGAGGGAGACTTTTAGGGGGAGAATAAAGCCCCCGGTAATGATGAATTATATTGTCAGTTTTCAGGGACCCTATTAATGAAGCTTTTGAAAGTACGGTCTTGAATGGGTAATTTCAGGTAGGTCCTAAATCAATGTTGGAAACTACTATTTAATTTTAAAGTTAAATGAGGATCCTTTGGAGCTTAAAGCATACAGGCTGATATTTTAACTCCTGCCTCCTCCTCCTCAAACTCCTGCCCAAGGTCTTGGATCTTAGATTGGGAATGGTGATTTCTGGCATTACTTACAGATTTTATTTTGAATATTCCTAGCAATAATAAGCTAAATCCTGTCCTTAGATAATACGAACGCGTTTCACATGGTGGAGTGGCAATTCCTCTGGAAGACACTAGAGGCTTCAGGCCCTCTTTTATTGCCTGGCTTAAAAATGATGCACTTTGCCCTTACAGCTCATATTTAGGTCTCCCCCTCTTATTTGCTATATTCATTGAACCTCTGGCTATTTGTATTAGGATGAATAGTGGATGTGGGGGAGAGGGGGACAATTTATTACTTTATGATGGTGATATTTTATTATGTTTAGCAGACTCTAAGAGTTATTAGAGTAGTTGAAAACTTTGGCAAAGTGTTATGGCTTAGTATAAATTGGAGTAAAACTACATTGTGAATTGATGAATTAGATGATGCTCCTTTTGATGGTCTTAATGTTTTAGGCCCTTCACATGATTTTGAGTATTTTGGTGTTGGTGCTGATATTAGGAAATTTGTGAATTTACAACAGTTATTCATTAAAGTTTGAAATAAGGTAAATATTTAGTCTTAACTCCCAACCTCCAAAGCCAATGGATTTGCACTTATAAAGACTTTACATCCTGAGGATTTGTCCAATTTGGATTGATGGAAAATTATTTACAGCTCTAAAATCACTGTCCAACTTAAACTAGGTCATTTATGTAACCCTCTGGAGAAGATGGGTTTTATTGATTAACCGGTTCGCGACCGCCCGCCGTGTACGACGGCGGTCGCGTCGCGCTGCATGGAGAGGGCTCACGGGCTGAGCCCTCTCCATAGCCGGTAATTCTTTGCTGCATATTGCAGCAAAGGCTTACCGGTAACATCCGCGATCGGTGCTAGCACCGATCGCGGGTGTTTTTACAGCGTGGGCTGCCGGCAAAGCTGCCGGCAGCCTCAAACAGGCTGCCTGGGATCGCCGCTCCCCGTGACGTCATCGGGGGGCGGCGATCTGTCTCCATGGTAGCCTCGGGTCTTCCGAAGACCCGAGGCTATTTCGTTTTAACCCCTTCATTACAATGTGCTGATAGCACATTGTAATGAATGAGGAAGAAAATCCCCATATACTGCCATACTGTAGTATGGCAGTATATGATAGGATCGATCAGACAACCTAGGGTTAAAGTACCCTAGGGAGTCTGAAAAATAGTATAAATAAAAATAAAAAAAAAGTTTAAAAAAAAAAATTAGAATAAAAAAACCTAAAATTTCAAATCACCCCCCTTTCCCTAGAACTGACATAAATATAAATAAACAGTAAAAATCATAAACACATCAGGTATCGACGCATCCGAAAATACCCGATCTATCAAAATATGATAACGTTTTTTCAATGCGTTTAACCCTGTAACGGAAAATAGCGCCCAAAGTCGAAAATGGCACTTTTTTGCCATTTTGAAAAATCTAAAAAAATCTATAAAAAGTGATCAAAAGGTCGTACAGTCCTAAAAATTATATCATTGAAAATATTATCAAATTTCGCAAAAAACGACACCACCCACAGCTCCGTACACCAAAGTATAAAAAAGTTATTAGCGCCATAAGTTGGCAAAATCAAAAAAATTCTTTTTGTACAGGAGGTTTTAATTTTTGTAAATGTATGAAAACATTATAAAACCTATACAAATTTGGTATCCCCTTAATCGTACCGACCCAAAGAATAAAGTAGACATGTCATTTGGGGCGCTAAGTGAAAGACATAATATCCAAGCCCACAAGAAAATGGCGCAAATGCGTTTTTTCACCATTTTCATTGCATTTGGAATTTTTTTCCCGCTTCCGAGTACATGGCATGGAATATTTAATACCATCACTATGAAGTGCAATTTGTTACACAGAAAACAAGCCATCACACAGCTCTTTACGTGTAAAAATAAAAAAGTTATAGATTTTTGAAGGTGGGGAGTGAAAAATGGACATGAAAAAACAGGAAAGGGCCCGGTCCTTAACCGGTTAATCTTTGCTAAATAACAATGTATGCTGCCCAAAGGCAACTTTTGATTAATTTTAAGGACTCTAATATGGGGTAAGTTGGTGTCACTGGAGACAAAAGAGCAGAAGTATATTACATTAAATTCACAGTTGCAGTATCTATATTTGCAGGTGTGTCATGTGTATAATAAGACTAAAGATAAGAGCATATTTATAACTAAATTTCACAAAGTTTTGGATTATATTACTAGAACTAGTTTGAGGAAATAAAATTATTATCTAAATTGTATAAAATGTATGAGTTAATGTGTATAGTGAATACATTTATGGGTAATGGAGGCCACTGTGCTCTTAGGAACCTTGTTTGCTGCAGACATTCTTTTGTAACCTTGGCTAGATCTGTGCCTTGCCACAATTTTGTCTCTGAGCTCCTTGGGCAGTTGCTTAGACCTCATGACTCTGACATGCACTGCAAGCTGTGAGGTATATGAACAGATGTGTGCCTTTCCTAATCAAGTCCAACCAGTTTAATTAAAAACAGCTGGGCTCTAAAGAAGGAGTAGAACCATCCTAAGGAGGAACAGAAGGAAATGGACAGCATTGAAAAATGCAGGTGTTATTGGGCAGGGTGAAAATGTAAATGGAGGTCTGGAAGAAATTGCCTCTCGCTATAGTAGGCAGAATTAGTTTGATCAACCTGATCATTATGCCCCAACTGTTATACCCCAACACATATTGCATAATTCCCCCATTTGTTTTCCTCAGTATATGTTTCAAACCTTCCAACCTTGCAGTTAATTCATCAGGTATGCAGGAAGTGTCGCAATCTACAAGGAATAGTTGGGATCACAAAAAATCACCCTAAGTGGCATAATCCAGGTAAGTGGGAACTGCATCAGCTTGAGGGTTTCGGGCTGTAAAAACAGAAAGAGTTAACCTATATTTCTCAGATGTATCACAAAGGAACTTTAAAGTCGTTCCAGAAGTTACAAGACAAATTTGTTCTCCCACAATCACAATTCTTTAAGTACCTTCAACTCAACATGCATTAGACGCTCAGAGCCGTGGGGGCTCTCTGGAGATTCAAACTTCTGTCATTGTTAACACAAAGGCTCTGCTAGTGGTCAAGTCTCAATAGTATGTAGCCCTAATCTACATTCTCTGGATAGACTGCGTGATAAATGGGTAGCGGAAATAGAGGATGTTACAGAGGAAGCGTGGAAGGAGATTCTCTCTACGGTGTCCCTAAATATTGCCGATAAGCGATCCGAATTGTTCCTGAGTCTACCATACACCAGTCATGTTGCAGAAAATAGGGTATTTCTCAGATGCAAAATGTACACGATGTCCATAGGACCCGGAAGATCTCTTGCCCTCAGGCCCATTTTGGGTGGGGAGGAGCCGAGAGACAGGGGCTTGGACAGGCGAAAGCTTGCCTGGCAGCGGACCGCCAGCTCCATCCCAAGATTAGGCAGCCTCAGAGGCATCCATGCATACTGCCCCTGCTGTTTCCTGTCCATTTTACCTCCACGATCCTCCACAGCGTCCACCAACGTCTCCATGCGCAACTTTCAACTGTCTATACCCCAGACGCTGGAGCGCGAGAGGAAATACAGCACATTATCCATTTATCAAACGAGCTGTGTCAGGCAGAATTTTCAGGTGTTTCACCAGATACATAATGGAACTCGGCCCTTCTGTCGCCACCATGCTGGAGACCTGAAGTTGCAATCATAGCAGCGCAATATGGATGCCCCATACCATCGCTCTTAATCATGGAACCATTTCGGAAAAAACAATTAAAAATAGAAACGCTATGCTATTCCATTATTCCTAGATGAAATATTCATATGACCCCACCTGCTTTGAAAATTATAATTTTTTCAAAGTAAACGCTTCTGGCCCCCAGGCCATTTTGGGTTGGGGAGGAGCCGAGAGACAGCGGGTTGGACAGGCGAAAGCTTGCCTGGCAGAGGACCGCCAGCTCCATCCCAAGATTAGGCAGCCTCAGAGGCATCCATGCATACTGCCCCTGCTGTTTCCTGTCTATTTCGCCTCCACGATCCTCCACAGCGTCCACCAATGTCTCCATGCGCAACTTTCAGCTGTCTATACCCCAGACGGTGGAGCGCAAGAGGATATACAGCACATCATCACCTTATCAAACGAGCTGTGTCAGGCAGAATTTTCAGGTGTTTCACCAGATACATAATGGAACTCGGCGCATTTGTCGCTGCCATACTGGAGACCTGAAGTTGCAATCATAGCAGCGCAATATGGATGCCCTATACTGTCGCTCTTAATCATGGAAGTCGTCTCCATGGCTGCCTCCACATGTCGTCCCCTTATCAAACGAGCTGTCGGGCTCATTTTTCGGGTGTTTCACCAGATACGTTATGGAACTTGGTCACTATGTCGCCACCATGCTGTGTTATCGACTAAATATACCGTCAACCTTTTGTTCACATCGGAAATCATTTCAGCGCTTCTTGCTCACCTCCTTTGGTTCCTCTCTGCCGCCTTAACCAGGCAAAATACTGATACATACAGTGCTACACGTTATCCTTGCCAAAAGGAATTTTTTTAATTGGTTTGAAGCCTGAGTCCATTTGGGGTATGTCGCCATGCCTCTCTCTAGCCTGCCGCTGCTGCCGCTGCCGCTGCATGCCGTCCCCTATAGTGTCAGGGTCAATTATTGCATGTTTTAGATGCTATCTAGCCTCATTCGATCACTCTGTCATGGCCATGCTGTTGCCCATAATTTTGGCATAATGGTGCGATTAAGTAGCCTCAGAGGCATCCATGCATGCTGCCCCTGCTGTTTCCTGTCCATTTCCGTGGTGTTTCCATCATTTTCTGAGGTTCCCAGGTGTTTGGCCAAGCTTCCCTGTGCAGACCCTTGGTCCCCTTGAAAAATGCTCGAGTCTCCCATTGACTTCAATGGGGTTTGTTATTCGAGACGAGCACTCTAGCATCGGGAAAAGTTCATCTCGAATATTTTAGTGCTCGCTCATCTCTAATCCCCTCCTAAATTTAAGGAGCTAGTTACACAAATTAATCCCTAATTAGAATGGAAAAGTACATTTATTTGAAATTAGATAATATGAAGACGTTCAAAAAAAGGTGGCGGAAATGGATCCTCACACACGGCTTGCCGTCTTCAACGTGGTGCTGATTATGTAGTCATGGGGGTCTACATAGGCCTGCAAAATCTCTTGGTATAACTGGTGGTTAGGGATGGAACTGATGCTTGGTCAGATATTGAGACACCCTACTCCGGGGGGGAGGGGGTATGTATGTATGTTTGTATGTATTTTCTTGACTGTATTTTAAAATGTATGGAAGATAATGTATATTGATATTAAAAAAGTTAATTAAAATAATTTTTATCTCAAAAAAAGAATCTTTTGTCACTCTACGATGCGCAGTGAAGTGTCGGTGGTCATGTGATAACTGGACCAATCAGTGGCCGCAGGGAACATAGAAGCAGGATGATGTCACTGATGACTGATTGTGCAAGAGGCGGCTAGATCATTAATAAGATGGTGCACTGGATGTGGAGTGCAGCTTAAGTGGCGGTGTGGTGACAGAACTTCCTCCAGTTAAGGTGTTTTGCCCTGTATGCAAGGTCCATATCAAGAAATGGTCCATATCACGGTCCACGGTCCATATCAAGAAATGGTCCATATCACGGTCCATATCAAGAAATGGAAAGGGGGGTGACCAGATGTGTATGGAAGATACCCATCAACATTTATTATAGAAGGGTACAGGGTACACAAATGTCCATTGGCAACATATCACAGCACAATACACATAGCATTGGGCCATACAACCCATATAACGGTATATACTTATATAATACAGTAATATATACAGTATAATACAGTAATAAAATGTGTAACAATAACAATCCCAAATGAAACTCATACTAACAGTTTCTAAAAACTTGTGCTGGAGGAAAACACTGACAGTTCAAATCCGACTTCAATCCTCTTCCATACAAGTATCTGAACATATTACTGTACATATGTCTAATGTCATGATAAATGCACGTTAAGGTGTCCTTTAGACTTTGGGCAGAGCTGTATTTTCCCCTAGGTACCATGGACACAGTGCTTACGGTGGCCAAAATGGGGGGAATGGCTAATGGGGCAAAAAAAAAAATTCTTCTAGTATGTGCTGGAAGTTATGGACAGAGGCGCCAGCTTGACAGCTCCAATAGGGGGGTGTAAGCACTGAGAGTGCCTAGGGCAGCATTAAACTAAATCTGATAACAGATGCTTTATAAGACAGGGAACACAAGTAGATACTGTCTCCTTTTGGATTCTGACATGTGTCGCTTTATGTGGTTATAACTTTTGAACACTGTTACTTATCAAAACAATTCTGAGACTGTTTTCTCCTCACATGTTGTACTTCATTTTAGTTGTAAATTGTGGCTGATAAGTTTTGCGTTTTTTACAAAAAAAAGAAATTTGAAAGATGCCATTTGTGAAAATCAAAATCATAGCGTTTTCAGGCAGATAGATTTAAGACCTAAATAAGTTGCTGAATAACATTTCCCATATGTCTACTTTACATTTTCATCATTTTTGAAATGTCTGGATAAGTTATTTTGATGTCACGTGGCTTACAAATCGAATATCGATTTTCCGTATTTTCAGAATTGACTATTTTGGGGATAAATACTGTTTTGTATTAAATTTTATATATTCAACATAAAAAAAACCCTATATAATCAACCCATGTTCAAATCTGCACCCCTCAAACTATCAGAAACAACTTTTAGGAAGATTGTTAACTCCCTGAGATCTTCATAGTAATTGAATCAAAATGCAGGTGAAATTTAGAATGGTAAAATTTTGTCGGTTATATGTTCATTTGGCCCTCAAATTTACACATTTCCAAAAGATAAAAAGAGAAAACCCACCTTGCAATTTATTATGCAATTTCTCCCGAGTACAGAGACCCCCCACATGTGGCCGTTACTTGTTTTATGGACGCCTTTTGCAGGCTATATAATTTTAGATTTTTTGTTATTGGGGCCATGTTATTGGATTTTTTTTGCGGGATGAGATGCTTTTTCCAGTGTTACCATTTTGGGGTTGGTATCCCCTATTGTTGAAAATTTAGGAACTTTGTTTTGAGGGGAGGAGTGGAAAGGAGTAGAAAAGCATCAATTCTGTACTGGATTTTTTTAATTTTTTTTTGTGTTCACCGTATAGCCCAATAATCATGTTATCTTTATTCCATGGGTCAATACAATTACAGGGATACCCTAATGTGGGGAAAAATGTTTGCATTGCCGTCTTCCAAGTGGCATAACATTTAGCTTTTTTGGGCTACGGAGCTAGTTGATGGCTTGTTTTGCGGGACATGTTGTACTTTGCAACAGCATCATTCTGGAGTACATATGTTTTTTGATCACTTTTTATTGCATTTTTTGTGGAATTCAATAGGTAAAAATCATAATTTTGGGCAGGTTTTTTACAGTTTTTTTCACAGCGTTCATCTTATGGGTTCAATAATGGTTTACTTTTATTCTACGGGTTGTTATCGATGTGGGGATACTATATATATATGTGGGGTTTGTGTTGTGATTAGACTTTTTTTGTGCTATATGTTTCTTTATTTATTTATTTCTGGGGCTTATAGGGATTTTTATTTATTTATTGCTTTATTTTTTATTGAATAAGATTTTTTTTTAACTTTTTTACAGTTTCCACCATCTGGTTGCTTTTTCATGATAATACTCTAGGATCCTGATGTATTGCAGGGTATTAGCAGTGTCTTTTGCAGCCTTCTGCTACCCCACATCGCCGACACTCTACAGCAGTGATTTTCAACCTTTTTTGAGCCGCGGCACACTTTTTATACTTAGAAAATCCTGGGGCACACCACCAACCAAAATAGCACAAAATGACACTAAAACAGTCATATTATACATATAGTTAATAATATAGATTCTAAATTTATGTTACTCACTCAGTGTGAAACCTGGGCCTGTTTCGATAAACACAAAAGGGATATCCTGGCAGGAATGGTGAAAGGACACACACAAAGCTCTTCCTCAACAGTTCTCAGTTTCTCCCTGTTTTTAGTATATGGTGCTGATTATTATGTGGCTCATATACTGCAAAATAAAGGGGTACAATGAGAAGTACTATGGCCATGAGGCCAGAGTACAAGTGTCAGCTCATATACTCCGCATATGAGCTGGTACTTGTAGTACTCCATCCTCATGACTATAGTATTTCTCATTTTACATTTCTCATTGTTATATGCAGTATACTGCTGGAGTACTAAAAGTACCAGCTCATATGCTGAGTATTCTGCCAACAGTTCATATACTCAGGCAAAAGCTCATATAGTCAGCATTATTGGTGGGCATTACCTTGGTGGTGGGCAAATGCAAGAGTCTCTCCGCTCTCAGGATGATGCGCCGGCCTCGGTGACGTCATTTTGTCGCCTGAGGTTCAAAACTTGCGCATGTGTTATTGTACACGTCTCTTACATTGTAAGAAGCCGTGACTGTGCATCGCTGCGCATTGCCGGGAAACAAAACACAGGGGGCACCATAGTTTGGGGAACCTTCCCCCGCGGCACACCCGGCCATGTGTCGCGGCACACTAGTGTGCCACGGCACACTGGTTGAAAATCACTGCTCTACAGGTATCGTGTTATCTATAGTGTGTAATAGTTTTGGAGTTTTATACCATCTTGTGAGTAATTTATACAAGTTTTCTTGGATTTTAATGCATCTAGAGAACCCATGAGCGTTTTGGAGAATCTGATTGGTTTCTTTAGTTGAGAAGGTGATATTTAGGTCCCTTTGCCATTTCACTAAGTGTGTAGGTCTCTTCTATTTGTAGCTACAAAAGTTTGGTGGTGATCTTCGCGCACATCCCCTTACTTCTGGCTGCCTGGAAGAGAGATATAGCAGCCATGTAGTATTAAAATGTATCACTTTGTGTATGTTATTACATATCATTTCTACTCTGTGGCTTTGCAAGAAGTTCAGTGGAGGACACATAGCATACTTTTCCCTAAAGGTAGTGTGCTAGCTGAAGTACTTACTATGTCTCTGATTGTCTAGTCTCTAAAGTTATCCCAGCAAGAGGGTTCTGGGGGCAGTTGACTCCCTATTGTGCCTTTCAAGAAAATATAGTGACCTTCCGTGTCTTTTAATTCTGCTACCAGTTTAAATGGGACATGTTTATTAATACCTATTGAGACACCTGTTGCTGCAGAGGTAAAGGTGCAATGGAACCATTGGGAAAAAAAATCTCTTTTAGGAAGAGAAAGTGTGTTAGCTATTCTAAAGTGTGTCTCTTGCAAAAGTATGAAATCAGCCTTCTCCTTTTTTGCCTGTGTCAGCATCTGATGCCTTTAAATGGCTCATTCATACCCTTTACATTGAATGTTAAAACTTTTATCTAAGCCATTACATGTATTACTTAGTTGGACTACACCACTATCAGAGACTATTGGTCGTGACATCTGCATTGCATTTTTTAGACCTTTAGATATCAGCTTATTCTGACTACACTATTGGGGGCAGGAGTCGGGAGGAGGAAAGTATAGGGTAAAATTATAATAAAACACATGAGGTTAACGATTGGACATCAGTGTGGTCCATCTGAGCCATTAGCCGAGGTCAAGGCTTCCTGGGCCCTGAATCAGGCACCCCCTACCAGATGGTGGGTGCTGTTGGCTAAAAGGTGTCTGATGGAGTGTACCACAAAAGGTGGAAGGGGGATGGGTTAGCAGCCCTTGGTGTTACAGTGGGCTCCCGGATGCCCCCCACCCAACTTCGCCATTGCTATCTACATTTTTTTTTAATGTAATACAATAGGTACCCAGAATGCTGAGCTAGTGGGTGACCCATTTCTGATCATATGTCTGCATTTGATCACTAACTGAGGCATCTCCCAAACTAGGAACATATATGATCTGGGTGTGAAGGAACCCATAACTAGTGACATGGCGTCACTGTAGCTTCGGTAGTGCATCTATTTCTGGAACTGGCAACCAGGATGGGAACGCTTTTGTTGAGATCTCATAAGAATGAGTCTTATGTTGCATAATGGTGGTACACATCGCCTCACTGAATTGCAGGAACGCGGTTTGGGTGCCTTCTACCTCCTCTACTTCAGAGCCAACAGGGCCAACATAGTTGTTGCCCTGGGCTTCAGAGCACTCACTATACTCTCTTAATCCTCCTGCTCTTCTTGCAGCTTGGGTATCAGTGCCATCTTAGGTGCTTTGAGTGGTGGCATATGCAGCTTCTTTTTCAACAATTTGTCCAGCTTCTGCCGTTGTCAGGTCGGTTTATTGGGCCCTTTCGGGTCTGTCGGGTTCGGGTTCCCGCTTGCGCCGCGTTTATGCTTTTGTGGTGTTTATGTCGTGTTTACACAATTAAATAGAGTTTGCGACACGTTCATGCTTACATGGCGTTTGCATTGCGTTTAAGTGGCATTTGCATCGTGTTTATGCCAACAAGGCGTTTGTGTTGTGTTTACACTTACACTGCATCTGTGCTTGCACCTCTTTTACATTATGTGGTGGCTGTGATGTGTTTCCACTAATGTGCCATTTGCGGAGCGCTTGCGTGGTGTTTGCCTTTGTGTCACCTTTTCCACTTACGTGTCGCTTGCATCACATTTACGCTTACACAGCATTTGCATTTATGTCGAGTTTGCCTTGAATCGAGTCGCATTTCCACTTCTATGGTATCACATTTGTGTTTATGTTAGCGTTTGTCACGTTTAAACTTGCCATTTGCGTTTGTGTCATGTTATTATGGTGTTTGTGTTTCCATTTAAATTGCATGCGTGTTTACAATGCGCTTGCGTTTACACTGTGCTCCTGTGTCCACTGTGTTTGCATCCTGGTTGCATTGCCATGTGTAACATTGCATTTTTGTACACAACGTCAACAGAATACTAGCGGTATGTGTGAAAATTGCCTTTAGATAAACAAAAAAATCATAGCTCACTGCTGACACTACGAGAGAAGATTAGCATAACACACACCTACAGCTCCAGTCCCAGTTCCTCCTCTCTAACCAAACACAGATTAGAATGGTCAGATACTGGTAATGATAGCAACCGTAGGGGCTAGAAAGAAAATTCAAAGTGCCCCTAAATGTGTGTAGCAGCCCCTTCAGTATGGTATTCTCCATATAAGTGAGGTGATATAAGCCAGAGAAATCATGTTATGGGATGGTTATGTTGCAGCAGGAACTGATACACTTCACAAAAAAGATGGCATCATGAGAAAAGAACATGTACTGAAGCAACATCTGAAGACATCAGTGAAGTTAAAGGAAATTTTATAAGTTGATTTTTAGAAAAAAGGAGGCAAAGGCTGACAAATATAACAAGATTAGCACAGTCACAGTGTCTTTATCTATGTATAAGAGTCCTTGGCTTATCATGATGGATTTGGGTACCTACCTGTCAAACATTTTACATACATATATACAGCCTGTTACCTCTTATCCCCTGATATATTCAGTTCACTTAATTATAGGCAAGTCTTTAAAAAGCCCCCACACTCTGATCAGAAATAGTTGGTATTATTACTAACAATCGATAACATCTGTGAACCGTGTTTTTGGTCTACATACAGAAGGCAGACCCAGCTCATTGACATGTGACTGACTGAATGTGACTCCAATTGTTTAATTTGCTCCCAGATGTCTTCAGGTCCCTGCAGAACATCCGCACACTGCAAACCTAAGGCTATGTTCACACATTGGGGCAGATTTACTTACCCGGTCCATTCGGGATCCATCGGTGGATTCGGGTCTTCCGGCAATTCACTAAGGCAGTTCCTCCGACGTCCACCAGGTGTCGCTGCTGCGCTGAATGCACTGGAGTTCACCAAGCCGGGCCAAGTGAAGGTAAGCGCGTGTCCCGCGACACTTTTTTTTTAAATGCGGGGGTTTTTCCGATTCCGTGGGGGTTTCGTTCAGCCACGCCCCTGATTTTCGTCGCGTGCATGCCGGCGCCGATGCGCCACAATCCGATCACGTGCGCCTAAATCCCGGGGCAATTCTGGGAAAATCGGCACAAATCGGAGATATTCGGGTAACACGTCAGTAAACAGTAAATGACCCCCATTGCGTTTTAGTTGCATTTTAAAACACAGCACAAACAAATTGTTTGTATTGTGTTTTGAAACCCAGAAACCAAAACACGTATGTGACCATGATAAGTCCATTCAACTCACACTGCACATAAAAGATCCTAATACCAATTTTAAAGAAAACCAGTGATCCAGCGCGTGGTTAAAGGAAATCTTCCAGGTTACTTTATTGTCTCCAACATTTAGAATACAACATTACATCGACCATAGCACTGCGTCCATAGTACGGGCTGCATTTTCAGCCTACGTGTTTCAAGCGCGTTAAACGCTCTTAGTCATGGCTCACATGTTGGAGACAATATTTCTTTTAACCACGCGCTGGATCACTGGTTTTCTTTGAAATTCTCTGTTCCAAACACACTGGTCACGTGGAGATCTGTGTTGCAGGATCGGAAGTCTTCATAAGGATGAACTTGAGAGTAACTACCATACCCTTTTTTTGTTTAAAAGTTGCCAAAGTTGTATATCAAATGTTGTACTACACAAAGTCTGTGCTGTAAAAAGATGAAAGATTCTACAGCATAGTAGATGACATAGAGTAAGTTAGATGGCACAGCCTAAGGTAATGTTGACATTTGCTGTTCCTCCTAAATGTATAGTTACCAGTCCATATTAAAACCCAAAGTAAAACCTAAAATCTCCCTATAGGTTTTAATATGGACAGGTAACTATATAGTCATGCATAAATTATCATCCCCCCAAACCTTGCACAGCTGTAGTACATGCAGTGAAGAGCACGAGAAATGTAAAGCCGAGTCGTGAAGCTGTGCATAGGAATGACATTTCAGAGTAATGGGTCATTTTACAGGTCCGCAGTGGAGGAAACGTCGGACATTGTCTGTGGTGTGGGGACAGCAGTATTAACTGTTAGCATAATTTCAAAAGTTGATTTTAGAAAGAAGGACATGGCATTGGCAGATCCTTATATAGACAGAATGGGTGGGCGTCCAGGGTCTCTGGCTCCCGTGGGCCCTAGACACCTACCTACCCTACACACAGACTGTCCAAAGCCTTCTCTTTTTAACAGTCTAGTCACCTAGCAAAAAAGAGAACAAGAGTATGGTTATCGTCCCAATGATTACATTAAAAATACATGCTTTCTTATTAAATTCAAATTGGGCTACCAATATGAAAAGTCCTATTTGTTAACTAAAATACAGGCTTCAGGGATAGAGCAGAATCTTCCATTTTACTCTTGTGTATATGCATTACATGGAGGTTCTAGACTGGGCTTAAAGTCACTTATTATTTTATTGACTCCACAATCACTTAGTTCACTTTATCAGTCCATTATTTACCAACCATGTTATTCCTCCCATAAAAATCCCTGTAGTCATTATACATATTAAAAAACCTGACTGATAAAATAAATACACCAGTAATTTTCAGTGTTTCATCAATTACAGAGTAGCGCACCTAATGCGTTTTGACGCCTCTGGAATGGTTGATTCATCAGAGGTGCACGGTATTATTTGCCCCTGGTCTTGGCTGTTGAAAAAATGTAGTCACCTAGTTCTTATCCACTGCTCTATATTACTAAACACTAATCTGGTCCTCCAAGATATTACCCACTTACAACAGCCGTCTAGTCCTCTGGCTTTGTCCAACCCTTCCATCACATCTTTTGCTTAAATCCTGTTTACCTCCACTGGTCACTATAGTTGAATATTCTGAGAACTGCAACTTGGGGAGGGCGGATAAGGCTAGAAGACAAGGAATGCCTTGTACTCCCACACCCACAAGTCTAGCCAAACCAATAGGAGTATTAAGGTTCAACTTTCTAGTCAAAATTAATTTGTCTAAAGAATGTAAAAAATGATTGTTATCTGTTGTATTGAATACAAAGTGCAGAAATATTTTATGTTTCCCATCTGGGCACAAATTGATAATACTGAGATTAAGATTCCATGTTGATGGAATTATATATAATCCTTTCCAAATTTCTTTCTAAATAAAATGACCTGCTAAGGCATTTTTCATATTTACAAAGTGAATCACTTCCATTTATTGACATTCTCATCTGACGTTTATGGTTATTTATTTTATTGTTTTTTTTTTTTCATTCCTGAGGCTCATAATTTTCATTGGAATTTGAATAATGTGTAGTTCTTGTATTTTTTCATTTAATGTGATAATATTAGATATATTAGCTATGGATTATACTTGAATATTAGAGCATTTAAGGATTATTTAAGAAGCCAGGTATGCGTTATGCAATACATTTTATGTCTGCAAAGATTTACATTAAAATTCTTAATATAGAGCAAAGCCTAGTTCTTTGGTAAAATGTTATAACATTTTGCAGAGTACTGCAGTGCAACTAGATTCAAAGGGAAAGTTGAGCAAGTTGGACTGTCTTGGAGCAGTATTGTGTCTTGCTATTAACACCTTCCCACTTTTTTTCATTCCATTTTTTGCTCCCCTTCTTTAAAAATCCATAATTTTTTAATGTTTCCATGTATAGAGCTATATGAAGGCTTATTTTCTGCATAACAAACTATATTTAAAGGAAAACTACCATCAGGAATCTATGGTAGATCAATGGTTAGATTCCCCATACAGGTGTCATACAGAGGGTGTCTTTGGGGAGGAAAGGTTTGTCCTACTTTGTTCCGAAAATCTGGCCTGGAAGGGTTACAGGGGTATCTCGATAGCCTATGCGAGCTTCAGGGGTTAAGGCTATTGCACGCCCCCCCGGCCCCCCCCCCCGGGGAGCTCTCCAGAGATGCCCCTTTGTACAACTGCAATATAGGAGAAAGACAGCAGCACGGGGCCCATGCACAGTGGCTCCTGTCATGCGACTGGCTTCAGGAGAGCTCTGCTCCTGGTCCCCTGTAAGCTGTCCGCTACTGTGCAGGCAAAGAGAGTCTCTATGACTTCTCAGTATAGAAAGATAAAAGTTATAAATAAATATATGGCAGGTTTTCTTTATGATAGATTTAATTTGTACGGATGTCAAATGAATGACAGAAAAGAGTTTCTGCTTTCGAGAGGCCTTTTTACAATTCCTATTATTAATAGTGAAAAAAAAAACAGAAGCTTGCATTTTTCCCACTTTTACTCAAGTTTATGAGGAACTGAAGTTGAGGAGAAGACCATACATTTCAAGTTTCATTTTCAGTTTCCTAAAACAGAGGGTGTAATGGAAAGCTCCTACTCAGGTGTGAACTGGGCCTTTCTTACTGAAGTATATTTAAATTCGAGTTCCTGCTCGAAAGTTGCATAAAAGTAATATTTAAAATAATTATGTCATCATATTGTGTGTGGATCACTGCATTTATAGTATAGAATACATGTAAATATGGATTTGTTTTTATACTTTTTAAGGCTGAACATTGTTTTGGGAACCATGCAAGATAAAGCAAGATCTTTCAGCCTGGGATGGCTGCCCTCCACAACAATAGATGGTTCTTACCTGAATTACCAATATACATATGGTTGTAAGATATAGGGAAGATCCTATTCCTGATAGGATCCCTGATTGGATCCTATTAGAAATGCACTCGTTTGATGGAAGCTGTGCCACACCCTTTAAGTGATTCATAACCCTAATTGTATTGCAGTGATAGTCTATACTCTATTCTAGTTTTATAATAAAAGTTCCCTCACAAAGGGAACCCCCCTTTACAGACCCCCATTTCATTTCAAGACATCTTCATGGCACCGCTCTCCTCCTAACAAATCATCAGCCTCACATTCTTACTCTCTGGATTTGAAAACATCAAAGACAAAAAGAACCCTTTTTTATATAACATGTAAGAAGTGATTTCATTCTCTAACCCCAACAACAAAAGCCATTTTCTCATGTTTGCTTTCATTTTATCAGCAGCCTGCACAAAGAATGGTATTCCTTAAAAAAAGAGATATGACACTATTTCAATAGATTTGAACTTCAGTGCAATAACTGTATCACTTATTGCTACAAAAGTCTACATTTTCACTGGTTGGAAACAGCAACAAATAACCATGCCTTTGTCAGCTATGAAATGTATTCTTTATGTAACAATTTTTACTGAAATTGCTGGTACGACTGTTCAGTGGATTGCAAACAATTGGATCTAAGAATCTTTTTTTGTGTTAAGAAGTTATCCCCAGAGGACCCTCGATAAAACAGAATTGAGCTAAAAGTTGTAATGGCTAGTTTAAGAACACCATGGGAAATTATTGGTACTAAGATCCCCTTGCTACAAGAGCTGACGCAGGCTATGCTCAGGATAAATTTTACTACTGTGGTTGTGACTCTCTCAGGCAACAATTGGCAAACCACAGGAGAGCAGGACTATTTTGACTTGTTATTAGAAAACCTGTTATAGCAAAGATATAGGAAGCCATTCCGCTTTACTTCATATAATGCAGTAGCTGTTAACCTAGAAAAGCATCCAATACACAATTGATATAAGTTACATAGGAATGTAGAAGTTTAAAGACAAAAACGCAACTGCCTGATATATAGCTGTATTTAGGACTGGCCTCAGGTTGTTTGACATCCTGTGCAATACCCTTTAGGTCTAGGCTTTTTTTAAGTAAACCTGTAACAATAAAAAGTCAGCATAATCTGCCGGCACCCTTTAAAGGGGTTTTCCGAGAATACTAATTATTTGATACATTTATACACCTAGTTAGAGGCAGATGTAGATTTGCACCAAAATCTGTGATTTTCTTTGCAATGAATTCAGGTGATAACTCTGGGAACACTGCATAAAACTAGTCGATGGCAAACTTTGAAAGGAGACTGTTCTAGGCAAAAAAAAAAGTTGCAAATGATCACAAGCACCATGAAAAGTCTCAAAAATTTAAGAAAAAGGCAAGCCAACAGTTTGATACATGTGCCCATAGTTTCATGAGTTGCATGACTTTCAGTGCTGTAGCTGTAGCTGTAGCTGCAGACAAACATCAGCACCGGCCTCTACTAATAGAAGCAGGTGGGGAGAGAGGTGAGTATCAGTTATTTTTTATTTTTAAAGTCCTCCCATCCATTTATAAAATAATATGTATTCCTGGACAACTCCTTTAAAGGACATCTATGTCTTTATATCTATGCAAATGAGCCCAAGGAGCTCTAGGCTCCATAGCTGTTAATGGAGCATGGAGCCCCTCAAGCTCATTTGCATTATTTTAAAGCCTTTTTTTCTTTAAAACAAGGGCATAAGAAGCTTAAAGAAGAGTGGATCCCACTAAAAGGGGTACACACCGGTAGGTCAGTGTGCTTGGTTTACAATCCTTAATCTTGGTGGTAGATGTCCTTTAAGTGTTTGAAATACAAGTTATACTGACTCTTACATCAAAACAATCCAAACTATTCCATTTCTCCTGATCTATAAAATGGTATCTGCTGTCACAGGTGTCTCAGGTTGCAGGCGCACCCGTGTGCCTCCGTGTTCCGCTGGAGCCCGACCGCAGCCTTACTCACCTTCCTCTGCTCTAGCCGCCATCCCCATGCTCTGGCGCATCCCCACCTCCTAATAAATAGGTGGCCCCATCCTGTGTCCGCTGATGGATCTTTGTGCCTTGTGCCTCAGAAAAAGCTTCCCAGTTTTTGTTTCTGTGCTTATAGTGATTTCCCGTTGTGACCTCAATTCCCGTTCCTTACTTCAATTCTCTGTCGCCTGTCCTGACGTTCTGCCTTGTCCCTTACTCCTATCCTGTGCTGCCTCTTCCGACCTTCTGCCTGACCACGTCGAGCTCTGATCAAAACCGGGTGCCACTTAGACTCTGCTCCCATGTGTCAGCTTATGTCATCACTCACGGTGGTTCAGTGGGTCCACTACCTCAGATCATGACACCTGCATATCATACTGTATATTTATGGGGACAGATTATTTTTTTTATGGTCCAAGTTTTTAAACAAGTTTTAAAAAGTTTTTAAACAAGATTGTAGTAAGATAAAAACAGCATTATATTTATGTAAACCACAAATATTAAGTAGGCATCGCTCAAAAAAAAAAAAAATATATGTCAAGAAAATGAAGAGTGCTGGAATCTTCTCAGTCACATAGAAAAAATAAAGGAGAAAGTAAGGAATCATGAAAAAATTGTCAAGTGTTGTAAATGCAAGACCTCAGAGAGATAGATATTTTCTCAAAGAATCTCCAACTATGGCAGCGAGCTATCCTTTTCAGAGTGGAAAAACCACCATACATATTCCATGGCTGAGCTGTGTTACCATAAATGATCTTCCTTGTAAAGTTCCATCTTCACCATGTTGTCAAAAACAGTGAGATGCATAAAAAGTGTTAGTGAATAGACCAGTGCAGAGTTAGACTCCACAGTCTTACTTCGCTGCAGATAAATCGTGCTGTATGATTTTTCTGGAGTAGTTTAGAACTGCGCAGTCATACTTTAGACCAGCTCTTAATCTAGTTTTCGTGTGAATTTTCTGATGCTCAGACTGAATTTTTTGGCTCCCAGGTTAGGCCAGACCCCTTTTCCCAAGGCCACATCCCTTTTTTAAAAAACACTGTCAATGAATCTCCCCCATTGAGCATACATAGCAGTTCTATCTGATAAAATTATATCCTTTTATTTGTTTTACTTACAAGATAAAAAAGGCCTTTCAATACAATCAAGCAGTGGAATGTTCAGTGCCAGACCCCGGATTTCCCTTTCACTGTAGGCTTCTTCTGGGAAATGCCTAACGTGCATTTCCTTTACTAATTAGTAATGAGTGGACCCAAACTACAAGGTTCTTGTCTGTACCCAATTTCACAGGATCGACACCCACAGACCAAGAGCCCGAACGTGTGTCACTATTCCTGATTCGGGTCCGTGTTGGGGAAAAATACGCCAAGCTGCTTTATTAACTACTGAAGCAGCCATTCAAGCAGTTTGCAGCCCCTTAGCAACCGGAGGCATGTACTCTGTAGTTATGCCTGTGATTGCCTGGGCTGGAGATTTGACTCTGCAGTATAAGAGCAGGGTTTCATGTCCAGACTTCATTACACATAGTCGATAGAGTTAGGGAGAGACTGCGCTCCTCACAGGGTCAGTCAGCTAGGCATGGAAAAAACAGCAATTGTCCTTCTCAGGGTATATAATTGAGACTATTGTTATTAGGCTCAGGTGGAAATCTGAAATAATTGCCCCTATTAGGGTGCTCCAAAGATCTGTACAAGGCTACTATAGTGCAGGGAAATTCTTATTGCTTACAGAGGATACAAGCGTTTACTAAATCATCCAAACAGATCTTGAAGGTCCTGCCTGTATAGTTTTCAGCTCCAAAAACTAAGAAATCACCATCAATCATACCTTGGATGTAAAGTTGCTGTTGTAGATTTTCAGGATCGATGGTGGTGGACCCCTGACTGATGACAAAAGCCAAAGTGGCATCCAGTATTTACCAGAGCCTGCCGCAAAGAGGGTTGGACTTGCTGCGTTGGGATACCACCAGGTCACTCCCCATACTGGCCAAGGCATGGTACAGAGATGGCACACGGAGGTCAGGACCGGTGGCAGAGTCGGGAACGTAGCAGACAGGCAGGCGGCAGAGAATTGAGGTCAGGAAACGAAGCAGAGGTCACAATGGATAAATCACAAGAGTCTCAAAACAACGCTTTCTCTAAAGCAACTGGGCACAAAGATCCGGCAGGAGGAAGAGGCAGGCTATATAGCAGAGCAGCAGCTGTCCAGTGCCAATAAGCGGAGCACTGGCCCTTTAAATTTCACATAGCCAAAGCTGATGCACCCTGGGGGACAGGGATGTGCACACTGGACCACAGGCACCGTCGCTGGAGCGTGGATGGGTGAGTATGCCTGCAGTCCCCGGAAAAGTAAGATTACAGTGAGATGTATGATATGGAATTAACCTCTCAAGATCTTTCTTGACCAATTTAAATACTGTGATCTCCTGTATCATAATGTCCCTCAGATGTTTAGGGACATTATGACTGGAAGCTATCAATTGTTCTTTCAAAAGGGCACACAGATCATTGTAGAACTGTCTCTCAATAGGGGAGAGTGGTACCGGCTCACAACTAGTTTTGTTAAAGTGTTTTTTGAAAATAAGTTTTTGTGCGAATAATACCAATGTAGGACCTACATGCCAATGTAGTACCAGGGCTGTTCAGGCCCTGCCGGATACATCTAGAGCAGTGATGGCAAACCTTTTAGAGACAGAGTGCCCAAAGTACAACCAAAATCCACTTATTTACAATGAAGTGCCAACGTGGCATTTCAAGCAGTAACTTATTGCTACCTGTTCTTCAACATCATTCAATTGTATTGGCTCTCCTAAGGCCACCAATGCAGTTGAAAGAAGGTGGGCAAATTCAGACCATCATTGTAGCTTCTCTCCGGGAAGAATGGTGGGTCAGCAGCATGACCTCTAAAGACAATGCAGTTCAGTCAACACCTTCTCACTTTTCCTGCAGTTTCAAACAGCCAGTGAAGTGTCGCTTTAAAATAGGAGTGAGCGCAGCATCCCTTAATTTGCCTGGGACTGCAGGAAGATTTGGTGGATGTGGTCCTGTTTGGTGAAATTGGGGCGATGGTCTGAGTGCCCACAGAAATGGCTCCGAGTGCCACCTCTGGCACCCATGCCATAGGTTCACCACCACTGATCTAGAGGCACGAGCCTCTTGATGTATCCGGCTGCACCAGATGCTTGGCGATGCTATCATACGCCGGCGCATGAGTGATAAATAACCCCCTGTGAGAGGAAAAAGTTATGTTTTTTCATTGTCACTTAAATCCTCCATGTAAATAAGTGGGTAAGAACACACTGCCTGTAACCACAGTGAGACAAAGGGTTTGTGGTTTTCCCTTTGCTGCTTTTAACGCAATGAGAATAACTGTGTCTGAATGCCCAGAACCCTTTTAACCACAGTTATACGTAGGGTTTGTGGTTTTCCCATTGCCTCTTTTAACGCAATGAGAATAACTGGGTCTGAATGTCCAGTTATACGTAGGGTTTGTGGTTTTCCCATTGCTTCTTTTAACAATATGAGAATGACTAGACATGGAAATTTGCATAAAAATCTAAGTCTGTTTTCTACTGATGATATCTATGTATGCCATTTCTTTCAATAAAAGTTTTTGGGATATAATGCTCTTCTTCATTCTTCATCATTTCCTATAGTTGAACAGATTTACCATAATTTATACCGAAATAAAGATGCTGCAAAACCATTAGGGAAATATATGGGCTGTATACACAGCAGATATGACATGGAAAGCATACAATATATGCACTGAATATCAGAATTAGAGAAACAATTTATGATCACTTGATCACTTTTTAGTAATAATGTAATCTCCATTAATCATTCATTTTATGGATTTTTTGTAAGGGTTACACCATGCCAAAAGAACAGTGTACTCACAAAATTACCAAAGTATATCAACATAAAACCTTTATTTAGCAAAAAAACCTGTGAAGCCACAGGTAACTGGTAATGCCCCAGTGCCCTTCTGGCTCATTAGCATAATTTTAAAAATTAATCTAAGGAGGAAAGGGGCCATAAATATCAATAAGAACATTATTACAGTCACGGTGCCTGGATCTATGACTTAGGATGCAGTTAGACAGGACATGTGGGGATACGTGGAGATTTGGTGAACCGGCAGTGGTACCAGACCGTACTCGGGGAAAAGCTAGGGTATGCTCTAACTCTCCCCGTTTACAGACGCTCACCCCTTCTCCTCTCCACCATGCTGCCATATTTGTAGCCGGGCCAGCATACATATGTGCCCTGGTTTATCATGCTTAATTTTTTATGGTAGATTTTTTTTAATGCAATGTGAAATATGTTCCATAGTTTGTTTTTATTTTAAACAATCTGATAAAATGTTATGAATGGTCCCTGCTAGATGACTAATAAAGGCAATACTGGCTTAATAAATAATAATGGTACACAAGTCATCTTTGCAAACACAGAAATTGGCAAATGCTCTTGATCCAGTAGGCAGTACTGTCATTATAAGTTACATTCATGTTACCAGACTGAAAACTTACACAAAACATCTCCCTTTTTTCCTCACATGGAAGAGGTTAAGTAACTGTTTTCATTTTATTCTTGCTTCTTGTCCAACAAAGCTATTTTTACTTAGGTCCTTGAACTGGAGTAGCAGGATATCAGGCATATTAGCTCACAAAGATACTGAATCTGTGAAAAGGGTACATTTGTGAGAATAATCTGTACTCAAGCCATAAAAGAAAGACCTGCTGCCTCTAACAATGGTAAAGTGTTACTGTTATCAGTACTATACATAGTACAAGAGGAAATAATCTGCACTCCATCATATTTATATACACACACAAAACTGAGCTTTACTGTTGCCCCTGCCATGAATCTTGTCGAATTAGAACCACACAACATTTCGCCTAAAACATTAAACAATGACTTTTATTTTTTTAATTTAAAATTACACCTGTGCTGACAATTTTAAGTGAACAGAGTACCTATCTCTAAAGGCTCTATCTGTAAGATGGTGCTGGTGGATCACGGATAGGTTAGTTCAGTGAAATAAGTCTGTATTGCAAGGTACAGACAATGCTAAAAATTAACATGCCCACCCGTCCCGCATGATACAATGCTGGGAATAGTGCCTGGGGAGCGTGTACAGCCAGCCGGAAGCTGAACGCACGCAGCTTCCGTGCCCCTGTTTGTTTGCATGGGGCATGGACCGGAGTGATAGCAGGGCAGGACCCCTAGATGGACCAAGAGGTAAGTAAATGTTTATTTTTTTAAGCAGCCCCCTCCCAGCCACCAATGGGGTTTTTAATGCTGTCGGACAACCCCTTTAAGTTGAAAGCAAATGCTTCACCGATGTCCAAAACGGTGTGTGTAGATCAGAAGAGCCCTGGCCAGTGATTCGACTGCAATACAGTCTAGTCCTGAGAGATGCACAGTAAATGGCTTGGCAGTCTTACAGTCATAAATATAATATTTACAATGGCACACATATGGCATATACTATGTCGCAGCACAGCATGAAAATTAACATACAATAATTCACACTAGGATTCACACTAGTGAAATTACAGCACTTTATTGAATGAGCTATAAGTCTATACAAGGCGACCTTAAAGGGATTATCCGGGTTTAAATTTTTTTTTATGTCCGGGCTGGGGAGGGCTAGTTAAACATAATAAACATGTACTTACCTCCTCCGGTGCTGCCGATGTCCCGCGCCGCGGCCCGTCTTCTCTGTGCGCCGGTTTCATTACACCGGCACACAGGGAGCTTCCGGCCGGCCGGAAGCTCCCATGCGCACCATCTCTCAGCGCTTACAACGCTAAGAGATAGGGACGCATGGGAGGAGCCGTCCACATCGTGGACCGGAAGCTCCCTGTGCGCGGCTTCCGTGCCCCTGTAAACAAACAGGGGCACGGATCGAAGGGACCGCGGCGCGGGACATCGGCGGCGCCGGAGGGGGTAAGTACATGTTTATTATGTTTAACTAGCCTTCCCCAGCCCGGACATAAAAAAAAATTTAAACCCGGATAACCCCTTTAATTGGTCTCTATAAGGAGAGATCTTACTTCCTGACCCAAAGAAATGATCAGATTCCAGCAAGATTTACCAAAGGATAAACATGCAGTATAAATTGCCAGGATGAGCACTAAAAACCTGCAGGTGTCCTTGATCTGTGGGTTTTATTTGCCCACAATATATATATATATATATATACCAAAAAGAAAGGGCTTGAAAAAGGCTCTTATAGGGCCGAAACGTCGCTGTTACTGTTACTCACCATGGAATAAAAGAAAAACCGTTTTTTCACCTATTTCGGGAGTGCTGCCCATTTTCTCTACATCATATATATATATATATATATATATATATATATATATATATATATATATATATATATATATATATACACTCACCGGCCACTTTATTAGGTACACCATGCTAGTAACGGGTTGGACCCCCTTCAGAACTGCCTTCGTGGCATAGATTCAACAAGGTGCTGGAAGCATTCCTCAGAGATTTTGGTCCATATTGACATGATGGCATCACACAGTTGCCGCAGATTTGTCGGCTGCACATCCATGATGCGAATCTCCCGTTCCACCACATCCCAAAGATGCTCTATTGGATTGAGATCTGGTGACTGTGGAGGCCATTTGAGTACAGTGAACTCATTGTCATGTTCAAGAAACCGGTCTGAGATGATTCCAGCTTTATGACATGGCGCATTATCCTGCTGAAAGTAGCCATCAGATGTTGGGCACATTGTGGTCATAAAGGGATGGACATGGTCAGCAACAATACTCAGGTAGGCCGTGGCGTTGCAACGATGCTCAATTGGTACCAAGGGGCCCAAAGAGTGCCAAGAAAATATTCCCCACACCATGACACCACCACCACCAGCCTGAACCGTTGATACAAGGCAGGATGGATCCATGCTTTCATGTTCTGGACGCCAAATTCTGACCCTACCATCCGAATGTCGCAGGAGAAATTTAGACTCATCAGACCAGGCAACGTTTTTCCAATCTTCTACTGTCCAATTTCAATGAGCTTGTGCAAATTGTAGCCTCAGTTTCCTGTTCTTAGCTGAAAGGAGTGGCACCCGGTGTGGTCTTCTGCTGCTGTAGCCCATCTGCCTCAAAGTTCGACGTACTGTGCGTTCAGAGATGCTCTTCTGCCTACCTTGGTTGTAACGGGTGGCGATTTGAGTCACTGTTGCCTTTCTATCAGCTCGAACCAGTCTGCCCATTCTCCTCTGACTTCTGGCATCAACAAGGCATTTCCGCCCACAGAACTGCCGCTCACTGGATGTTTTTTCTTTTTCGGACCTTTCTTTGTAAACCCTAGAGGTGGTTGTGCGTGAAAATTCCAGTAGATCAGCAGTTTCTGAAATACTCAGACCAGCCCTTCTGGCACCAACAACCATGCCACGTTCAAAGGCACTCAAATCACCTTTCTTCCCCATACTGATGCTCGGTTTGAACTGCAGGAGATTGTCTTGACCATGTCTACATGCCTAAATGCACTGAGTTGCCGCCATGTGATTGGCTGATTAGAAATTAAGTGTTAACGAGTTAACGTACCTAATAAAGTGGCCGGTGAGTGTAAATGAGTGCCCTAATACATACTGACATACACATCCACACATGTTTATATGCATAAGTAGCAACCAAATGAACCCACTATGCACAATATATCTCAAATGTGATTGATGTGGACATCCGCTCCCCCCCAAAATTATATAACATATAAAGTCCCCTTGAATAAATTTAACATACAGCCCCCAATTAATGATTTTATGGACATCCTCACTGAATTATATATATTCTTTGACTATATATAATATAATGATATCAGGGGGCTGTGTCAAGGCTCAATTATCTAAATTAATTATATTATATAGTGCCCCCCCCCCCCATTAAAAATGTATTTAATCTCCCTCAGTTACATCCATCTATAGTTCTATCATTTACATATGTGGTCGGCAGAGGTAACATGAAGTCCTCTAATATTTCCTGGTAATTAGCTGCACTGAATTTGGTCTTGAAAAAACATAGTGAACCTACACCAGTAGATGACATGACTCTCCAAACCTCCATAACCACACCTTGGACCAGTGAGCAACAGTCCAGTTTTCTCAGGTAAGAGGCTTTGGGCGTTGTCTATTGGTCAGGAATGGCTTTAAACATGGAATGGGACACTTGTAGCCCAGTTCCTGGATACATCTGTGTGTGGTGGCTCCAACTCCAGCAGCAGTCCACTCCTTGTGAATCTCTCCCAAATTTTTTAATGGCCTTTTCCTATCAAGGCTACAGTTATCCCGGTTGCTTGTGCACCTTTTTCTACCACACTTCTTTCTTGCACTCAACTTTCCAATAAAATGCTTTAATACGGCACTCAGGGGGTGAGCCCTCTTCATACAGCGATGGGGTTTTGGGCGCCACCCTCTTTGTTCCGATCGTTGCACCCCAAAACCATATCGGGGAGTGGTGTTCGGTTGCCATGAAAGCCTTGGGTCTACAGTAGTATTGCAGTATGTGGTAGGAACGATCAGACCATTTATGGTTAAAGTACCCTAGAGGGTCTAAAAAAATATAAAAAAAAAATTAAAAAAGGTTTAGAAAATAATTGAAATTCAAATCACACCAAAGTATGAAAAAGTTATTAGCGTCTGAATACGGCAAAAAATTTTTTTTTTTTGCAGACATTTGTTTAATTTTAGAAAATGTATTAAAACATATTAAAACCTATATAAATCTATATAAATCACTGTGATCGTACCAAACCAAAGAATAAAGCAGATGTCACGTCTGCGCCTGCTGTCTCCTCTTTCCGTGCTGGTAGGATTAGGAGACACTGGGGCAGATTTACTTACCCGGTCCGTTCGCGATCCGGCGGCGCGTTCTCTGCACTGGATTCGGGTCCGGCCGGGATTCATCAAAGCAGTTCCTCCGACGTCCACCAGGTGGCGCTGCTGCGCTGAAGTCCGCTGGAATGCCTCGAAATACAACGGCCTATCCGGGAAGGTGAGTGAAATTTTCGTGACACAATTTTTTTTTTAAATGCGGCGGTTTTTCCGAATACGTCGGGTTTTTGTTCGGCCACGCCGCCCCCCCCGATTTCCGTCACGTGCATACCGGCGCCGATGCGCCAAATTCCGATCACGTGCGCCAAAAACCCGGGGCAATTCAGGTACAATCGGCGCAAATCGGAAATATTCGGGTAACACGTCGGGAAAACGCGAATCGGGCCCTTAGTAAATGACCCCCACTGTGTCTGTCATCATCCTGCAGTCTGAATTATGGCTGTCTATGGCTGTTTGACCTGATGTCTGCCACACCCTTCTCTAATTCTGTCTTGCAAAGGTTAACACTGTGGCCCTGTAATTGCTTACTCCTTCCACCTGTGGCAGGGCCTAGGTTCCCTATAAGAGTCCAGTTTAGCCTTGACTCCTTGCTGGTCTAACTGCGATTTTGCTGTGTTCTCTAGCTCTCTTGTATTCTCTGATTTCTGGTTCCTGATTTCTTGTCTGTGTCTCGACTTCTCTATTTGGATTGTGATTTGGTTATTGTTATTCTCTGCTGCTGCCGACTTGCATTGTATACCTTGCCTTATTGTGTTTGTTTGTCTGTCTTGTTACGTGTTCACACCTTACCCAGGGAGGGAACGTCGCCCAGTCATTGGCCTCCGTTTAGGGGGAACCCAATAAGTAGGTAGGGACAGATTGGGGGTCTCAGGGCTCACTGTCCTTGTTTGTGTCCTGCCATTACAGCAGAGGTATTTTTTGGAGCGCACAGTGTAAAAGTCCATGCCAAAACTTCCCTCTATCCACAATTGGTTTTGTGTGTGAACTGTCACTTTGGTTTCTCCTGTGTTCAAATTTATTGGGCAACACCCTGCTCTCTGCAGTTCAGCCCTGTCCAGCGAAGGTTACTAATCTGATGGACAGCTGCTCCAGACTGCTTCTGGAAGCTTCAGACCTTGCTGGTTATTCATCAGTGTTCGCTAGTGATCTTGCTATCTTGTTATTTCGTACCCTGTGTACGATTCTGTACCTTTGCCGCCATCTTGGTTTTGACCAGGTTTTGTCCGACTCCACTTGTATGTCTGTATTTACTGTTTGTCCCTCAGTGGTTGTTTATCTTTCTCTGTCTCTGACTTGTGTTGGTTTACTGTGTACCAGTGTGAATGTTAAGGTAAAGCTAGGATCAAATCCTGTCATTCCTACTTATTCTCCTAAAAGCATTGTAACAGAGAATACATTTAAAGATGGCCCGGCATCGTGGTTCGTACCCAAAACATCGAAGCTAAAGGAATGTGGGCTTGACTTGAACATGCGACAGCAGGGAAACTCTCCAATCAAGATCTGGGAACCTGATTTGTTAAGATTAGTATTCTCCTCCTCTTCTGCTTCTTTCCTATTTTTCTATATAGACTAATAAACCAATTAAAGCTTGCGCAGTGCTGATTTGCCCCAGGGAAACACATAAGTGAGACCTGAATCAGCAGTATTCTGCGTCATTCCTTACAAGATGCATTTAAAACTGATTAGAAACACAGCCAGCGCACACTAAAAGAGGATATCTCAAATCCTACCCTAACATGAACACTGATCTATTTCCGAATTCCTTTGACCTGTTCACTCCATCATCAAGCAGCTGCCAGATGAAGTAAGTTTGCCCTGTCAATTTGTAGGGTGACTCAGGGAGTGGGTTCACCCTTGTCATGGCGGCTTATCTGCCATATATATAAGCCAAGTCTTTCAGCACAATTTTTGTGCTGAAAATTCCCCACTTGGTTTATACTAAAAACTACTATTTTAAAAAATAAACTGAGTACTCATTATTCCGACAACCCGGCCAGCTACTCTTCTTTCTTCATGTGCACCAACTCCAGGTCAGCAACTCGTACATGTGGTGCTGACATCATAGTTTGTGCACCGGCCTGGCCATGCGCACGGACCTGTTGCTGAAGCCGGCACACATGATGAAAGAAGAGAAGATGCCTGAGGCGTCGGAAAGGTGAGTACTCCGTTTATATTTTTATGTGCTGGGCATACTGGTGGCTGGCAGGCTATATTCTCAAAGGGGCTGTGTATACACTACACGGGGCTGACTGGCTTTATAATAAAGGGGGCTGGTTGGCTATATACTACAGGGGGCTGGTTATATAATACAGGGGGCTAGCTATATACTAGAGGAAGGCTGGCTATATACTACAGGGGGCTGGCTATATACTACAAGGAGCTGGCTACTGGTTATAAACTACAGGAGGATGGCTATATACTACAGGGGGCCGGCTGACTCCATACTACAGGGGGCCGGCTGGCTGTACACTACAAGGGGCCAGCTGGCTGTATACTACAGGGGGCCGACTGGCTATATACTACTGGGGGCTGCCTGGCTACATAATACTGGGAGCTGGCTATATACCACTGGGGGCTGGCTGGTTATATACTACTGTGGGCAGGCTGGCTATATACTACTGGGGGATGACTGGCTACATAATACTGGGGGCTGGCTAGTTATATACTACTGGGGGCAGGCTGGCTATATACTACTGGGGGCAGGCTGGCTATATACTACTGGGGGCTGGCTGGCTATATACGACTGGGGGGTGGCTGGCTATATACGACTGGGGGGTGGCTGGCTATATACTACTGGGGGCTGGCTGGCTACATAATACTGGGGGCTGGCTATATACCACTGGCGGCTGGCTGGTTATATACTGGGAAGGCTGTGACCAATGCATTTCCAACCCTAGGCTTATACTCAAGTCAATAGGTTTTCCCAGTTTTTGGTGGTAAACTTAGGTATCTCGGTTTATAATCCAGTCGGCTTATCCTCGAGTATATGTGGTTATATGCTTCATTTATGTGTGTATATACACATATATTATGACATTTATTTAATAGTCTATAATGCTTCTATATTAGTGGTTACTACAGCTGTTGGTATCTGCCATATATTACAGACTATTACACCCCTTTTTTGTAAATCACAAACATCATATACTTCTATTATATTATGTATTTTAATATACCTATTATTATTAAGAATGTTACTTTTTGTTTATATATTTAAATAATTGATAGCATTTTTAAGCTACAAAAGACATTTGTGATCCCATTGACCACTTTGTGGCCTTATTATGGTGGGTCCCTACACTAACACTTTAGAAGATAGGAGGTAACCTTCTAATATACTCACTGTTAGTCTGGTGATGATCTCAGGGTATTGTCTATAGGTGGAATATGAAATTTACCACAAAAGCAAAACCTTAGTGTAGGGACTCTACATTAATGAGGTCACCCTTACATGGCAGATGTAAAGCAACATTGATCCATTACTACAAATATAACTAGACTATGCTCATGTTTATGATACTTAATAACTTAGTCCAAAATATCTAGTAGACAGTGCCAAGGAGGCCACAATATTAGGGGGATGGAGGGCAGGAGGCCACAATATGAAGGAGGAAGGAGGATAGGAGGCCACAATGTGAGGGGGAATGGAGTACAGGAGTCCACAATATGAGGGAGGATAGAATACAGGAGGCCGCAATATGAGTGAGGATGGAGGTCAGGAGGCCACAATATGAGGGAGGATGGAGGACAGGAGGCAACAATATGAAGGGGATGGAGGACAGGGGGCACAATATGAGGGGCATGGAGGACATTATGGGGTATTATATGGTTCAATAGGGGAGTTGGCACAGGTAAGCAACCTTATTCTATGTCGGGACCATTAAGGACGATATTGATATTATAGTGTATTTGGGGGTAGGTCAAGGGGCATGCTTTGTCCTCTTTCTCTAGCCTGAAAGTCGGGAGGTATGTTATATTCCACAACACTTTACAAGCCATGTGAGAATCAAAAATGAGTCTGAGGTTCATTGGCATTGAAATAAAAGCAAAGATTTCTCTGAATTTAGTCCACAGGATAGCAGCAGGGAAAATCACCTACACGAACATATGATCATTTATGATGATACCCAGGAGCTAGGATTCTTTTACATGTATATTATGTATACCCACGCATAGCCCTGCATCATACACACCTTATATATAAAAACACAGACTTTATAGACACACAAAGCTCTGCTAATACACGTTATATATATATATGATCCGGGTATCACATGACATGTAAGTGCACAGCACACACATCTATTACACATGTTATATATATATGATCCGGGTATCACATGACATGTAAGTGCACAGCACACATCTATTACACATGTTATATATAAATGACATGACATGTAAGTACACAGCACACATCTATTACACATGTTATATATAAATGACATGACATGTAAGTGCACAGCACACATCTATTACGCATGTTATATATATATGATCCGGGTATCACATGACATGTAAGTGCACAGCACACACATTTATTACACAGGCCTGTGCTGCGGCCTGACACTAACACAGCCACGGGTCCTCCCAGACATGTGACGGGTCACGTGCTCGTGATGTCACGTCTCTGTCATGTGACTGGAGTCTTCCTGGTCATGGCTGACATGCAGGGACTGGCCGGCTCCGCAGATCAGGTGAGCGGCTGCTGCACGTTCTATGTCTGTGTGTGTGGATGCTGCTGCTCATAGCCCGGCTGTATGTGCCCGTCGTGTATCATACTGGAGCCCGCATTGTACTACTTACCACCAGGGCCGGGCACTGCCAGCTGTCTCATCACTGCACGGATAGGACATTGTGCCTCCCTGCTGGCATGTCCTGGGACTAATGCTATATATAGGACAGGCCATCACCTATAGATTTGGGGCACCTATAGATGAGCTGTTCCTGGTGAGCGCAGCTGCGGTATCTGTGGCTCATCTGCTGTCCTATTTGTAGTGGCAATTTAAGGTACTGCAGCTCTATCCCATTCCTGTGATACCTAAAGCCACCACTACTCACAGTATAGCGAATGGGCTGTACGAGAGTGTACTGAATACCAGGAACAGGTGATCTGTGGGAGTCCTAAGGAAAGGCCATCAGTGCTCCCCATGGTATGGATGGAGCGGTGCCACATCTGCACAACTTGCTGCTCGATTAATGGGGTATCCAGCATGGCACAGATGCTGTTCTTTCACCATGTATGCCGTGCTCCACGTGTTTATATGTCACCACGTAGTACTGGGAAGTAGTAAGTAGGTCAGGGTAGGGAACTAAAAACTTCTTTAAGTTGTGGCTCCACTGAATGCTCAGAGCAGGGGTCAGGAACCTTTTTGGCTGAGAGCCATGAATGCCACATATTTTAAAATGTTATTCCGTAAGAGCCGTACATTATGCACATGCACCCAAGTAGATAGGTAGTCCCAGTTTAACAGGTGCCCCTACAATCTACGTCTCGAATCACAGGCACACCCGTCCTTTCCGAGCTCACTCACCTCTCCACGTTCCTGCTCCCGTCCCATCTGGCCAGCGCTGATTGGCTAAACCCACTTCCCGGGTTCCTATAGAGACCGGCGGCTCCCAGCACATGCCTCCCAGTAGATGGGTAGCCGCAGCACATGCCTCCCAGTAGATGGGTAGCCGCAGCACAAAGAAAATATTCATTGTACAAAGGACGTAGGCAGCAGTAACCTCCCTGCCTGTGTCCAGTGATCAGTCTAAGAGACACACAGCAGCCATCACTATTTATTACAGATCTGTCTGAGAGCCGACAAAAGAGCCACATCTGGCTCCCGAGCCATAGGTTCCCTGCCCCTGACCTAGAGGATATTGTTCAGGGGTCTTATTAGTTTAGAATAAATTACTTATATGGCTATAGCCCTGTAGTATCCGATGTAGGCCTCTGGAGAAGGATGCAGATTACTGATCCGACCACAATGCTCCAGTGTGTGTAGTGCTTTGCCTGAATGTTAAAGTGCCTTCACATATAAAGGTCATGTGCATATAGTGTTCCATTTCTAAAATATTTCAGTATGTTCACGAGTGACAGGATTTTTTTTAATTCAAAATGAAGCTAAAGACAAGCCAAGTTGTCAAGCCATGGTTATTGATGGTTTAGTGGCTACAGGGCCACAGTCTAAACCTACCTTGCTTCAGGAGTAGAGATGAAGAAACTTTTTTTATTTTATTTTCCAAAAGGAGGTACATTGTCATACAATAAAGATCACAATCAAGTTGCTGTTACAGGAAGTCATGAAACAACAGTTGTTGGGAACACGGGAAGGGACTGGGAATTTAATGGAATTGGCAGCCGGCCGGCGCCAATTATTGGCGAGCTGGCCCTTGAAATCCACGGAAGCCGGCGCATGCCTTACGAGGCGCGCCACCGCTGGATCGTGGATAGATGAGAGTCGTGGTGGGGGACCGGGAGCACAGAGAGGAGCACGGGTCGCAGGAGCGCCTGTGATCGTATTGGTGACTTGTCTAACATCAGACTAGTGGGATTGATACTTGAAAATGAAAATCAGAGGAACAGCTTTGTTTTCTGTATAGTGACAAATCTTTGCTACTGTAGCTCAGCACTCGTCTAGCGGCAGCAGCAGTAATGTTGCAGTAGCAGCAATAGACATGAGTAGAAACAAACAGCATGTCTAAAAACACAATTTTTAAAGTTTAATTGTTTGGTATTATTCCCAGCAATGGGCGTACAGTTTGGAACATGATGAGTGAAGAGGGGTCATCTTTTGGTACGGTTACAATAGCGGATGGATAAGGCCGTGGATATCTGGCTATGTATGGATACTAATCGTAGCAACAACAATAGCATTATGGAAGATAAGTTAATATTCTTACTGGTGACCATATCTTTTAGTTTCTGCTCCTTATCTGGTTCTACTACTATGACAAGTGGGTAAGGAAAATATTCAGAACCAATCAAATTTTTACTCCTTGTTTCATTGCAGCCAATTGGTGAGATCAGAAAAAGTTCTTTTTTTGCTCATTAATTTGCACTCTGCACCCCATCTTGACAGAGGAAAAAAAAGAAATGTAGATATTTTGCCAATTTCTTAAACAAGAAAAACTTTAATAATATATATTCGGACCCTTTGTTCTGACACTCATAGTTAACTCACATGCTGTCTATTTTCTTGTGATCCTCCTTGAGATGGTTCTACTCCTTCATTGGAGTCCAGCTGTGTTTAATTAAACTGACTGGACTTGATAAGGAAAGGCACATGCCTGTCTATACAAGACCTCACAGCTCCCAGTGCATGTTAGAGTACATAAGAATCATGAGGTTTAAGGAACTGCCCAAGGAGCTCAGAGACCGAATTGTGGCATGTACACATCTGGCCAAGGTTACAAAAGAATTTCTCCAGCATTCAAGGTTCCTAAGAGCAGAGCGGCCTCCATAATCCTTCCCCAACCAGGCCGTCCAGCCAAACTAAGCAATTTTGGGGGCGATCAGCCTTGGTGAGCGATGTAAAGAAAAACCCCAAGATCACCATGGCTGTGCTCCAGAAATGCAGTAGGGAGAGTTCCACAAAGTCCACTATCACTGGAGCTCTCCACCAGTTGGGGCTTAATGGCAGAGTGTGTCAACTGAAGCCTCTCCTCAGTGCAAGGCATATGAAAGCCTGCATACAGTTTGAAAACAAACTCATAAATGACTCCCAGACTATGAGAAATAAGATTCTCTTGTCTGATGAGACAAAGATTGAACCTTTTGCTATTATAAGCGGTATGTGTTGAGAAAACCAGGCACCAACAATCCCATCAGTGAAATATGTTGGTGGCAGCATCATGCTGTGGGGGACTGGATGACTGGTTACAATTGAAGGAAATATGTATGCAGCCAAAATCAGAGAGTTCCTGGAAGATGGCGGACTTGGCGGAAGGTTCACCGAACAACAAGACAATGACAGCTACAGCTACAATAACAGAGCAGTGGCTTCAGAACAACTCTTTTTTTGTTTAACTGTATTTTTATTGAAAATTAAAGGTTTTATACATTTTGCACATGTATCATCAGCGTTACACGCATTTCCATAAAACAGAAATAAAAGAGGCCAACAGCAGCCAACAGAGTATCTGGAGGATCAGCCTCTGCTCAATAGTTAGAACAACTCTATGACCATTCTTGACTGACCCAGCCAGAGGCTGGACCTAAACACAACTGAGAATCTCTGGAGAGACTTGAAAATGGCTTCCACCAACATTCACCATCCAACCTGAGGGAACTAGAGAGGATCTGCAAGGAAGAATGACAGAGGATACCCAACCCCAGGTGTTAAAAAACTTGTTGCATCATTCCCAAGCAGACTTGTGACCATGTTATTATTCAGTTTTTCTTATTTAATAAATTCAGTAAAATATCTACATTTCTGTTTTTTTCTCATCAAGAAGGGGTGCGGAGTGTATATTAACCCCCTAAGGACCAGGCCCTTTTTCGTTTTTTGCGTCTTCATTTTTTACTCCCCACATTCAAAAATCTATAACTTTTTTATTTTTCCACGTAGAGAGCTGTGTGATGGCTTTTTTTCTGCGCAACAAATTGTAAATAGTAATGGTATTTAATTTTCTGTGCCATATACTGGGAAGCGGGGAAAAAATTCTGAATGCAGTGAAAATGGTGAAAAAACACATTTGCGCCATTTCTTGTGGGCTTGGATTTCCCGGCTTTCACTGTGCGCCCTAAATGACAGGTCTACTTCATTCATTGGGTCAATACGATCACGTGGATACCAAATTTGTATAGGTTTTATAATGTGTTCATACATTTACAAAAATTAAAACCTCCTGTACAAAAAAAAATTCTTCATTTTGCCGTCTTTTTGCGCAAAAAACTTTTTCATACTTTGGTGTATGGAGCTGTGAGTGGTGTCATTTTTTGCGACTTTTGATGCCGTTTTCAATGCTTTTATTTTTAGGATTATATGACCTTTTGATCACTTTTTATTGATTTTTAAAAAAATATTTTTCAAAATGGCAAAAAAATGCCATTTGCGGCTTTGGGCACTATTTTCCGTTACTGGGTTAAACGCAGTGAAAAACCGTTACTATATTTTGATAGTTCGGGCATTTTCGGACGCGGCAATACCTAATGTGTTTATGATTGTTACTGTTTATTTATATTTATATCAGTTCTTGGGAAAGGGGGGTGTTTTGAATTTTTAGGTTTTTTTAATATAATTTTTTATTTAAATTTTTTACTATTTTTCAGACTCCCTAGGGTACTTTAACCCCAGGTTGTCTGATTGATCCTACCATATACTGCCATACTACAGTAAGGCAGTATATGGGGATTTTGCACACCATCTATTACAATGTGCAGATCGCACATTGTAATAGCCTAAAACATGATAGCCTCGGATCTTTGTGTGATCCGAGGCTGTCATGGCAACGGATCGCCGCTCCCCGATGACGTCACGGGGAGCGACGATCGGAGCCAAGATGGCGGCGCCCACTCGCCGGCTCGTTTATGCCGCCGGCAGCTTTGTCGGTGGCATTGAAAGGGTTAACACCCGCGATCGGTGCAAGCAACGGGTGCTTGCTTCATTGCGAAGCAAGCACCCGGCAAATATGAAGAGGGCTCAGCCCGTGAGCCCTCTGCATACTACCCCATGTGCAATAAAACGTACAGGTACGTCTTATTGCGCTATGGGGTAAAAGGGGTTTTCCCACGAAAATGGCGAAATCTATGAGCAAGGACTCTCAAGTCTTCATTATACATAAGGTGAACCTATCACCAGGAATGTTATGTTTAGCTGGTGACTGGTTCCAATAGCCTAATGCAGTGATGGCTAACCTATGGCACTGGTGCCAGAGGTGGCACTCGGAGCCCTTTCTGTGGGCACCCAGGCCATCACCAGAGATGACTCCAGGTATCTTCCTGCAGTCCCAGACAGCCCAGGACTTGATGTGCACAGAGCTATTTTAAAGTGACAGCTGTACCTGGGACTATTTTCTGCTTTATTGGTGTCCTCAGGTGCTGGTATCAATGAAAACTGTGACAGAGAAGGGAATATAAATCACAAATTAAATTTCTGTGTTGGCACTTTGCGATAAATAAGCAGGTCTTTGTTGTAGTTTGGGCACTCAGTCTCTAAAAGGTTTGCCATCACTGGCCTAATGTATGCTGATTATAACTCCTTAGCACCTATTTTTCATGTTAATACTCAGGGTATTTTTCTTTTTTTATCTTTAGTGCCTTCTGAAAGCTCTACCTTTTTTTTATTTTCCAGTCACTATATCTGTGTGGGGTCTTGTTTTTGCAGGACAATATGTTGTTTTTAATAGCACAATTTTGGGATTCATATGTCCTACTATGGAACTTTTATTAACCATTTATGTGCAGTATGTTTAAAAAAAGAACACAATGTAACATTGATTTTTTTTTTCTAATTTTCTGCATTTATTATGTAACATAAAAACCTTTCTCTCCATCAATGTGCATAAAGCTATACCAAATATATAGGTGTTTTCTTTTTAAATGATCTTCATTTGCATAAGGAAATACTTTTAGGGGAAATAATTTCCCCCAATCCTGCCTTTTTTACTTACCGACCATAACTCACACTAAAATATGTATTATGGGTCTTGTATACTAGGTACTTTGATATATTTGCGTATTCTTACTGCAGGCTGTTGGTGTTACTTGTTTTTATGTATTCTTTGTGTACTTTGTTCTATTTATAGTTACGGTATTAATTAAGCTTGGTATTTTTGCATATACTATTTTGGCCATTTATTGCATCACTTTCACTTCTTGAATTGTGTTGTGGTTGCTTTTAGTTATGGCCAGTGTACTATAAATCTGTGCCTGCCTTTCTTATATTTTCCCCTGGAATGTTTCTTTAATGGCTCATCCTCATATTGGGCTAAAGTTACCAGTGACAAAAATACATGTAGCTTGGGTGGCACAGATAAAGGAGTAGCCAAATGTAATAAACAGTAAAGCACACATTAATGAAGACATATATGCCAAAACAGCAAAAGAAAGTATGGGGCTAGAAGGATAACCTATTACCTGGCTTGCACCCCCGACGCGCGTTTCAACCACAGTAGGTCTTTATCCTTTGATTTGTTAAATGGAACCTTTCACAACAAATAAAGCTAGTGAGAGGTTCCCAAAGCAACATATTAACTAACCGACACCCTTCTTTTAGCTAAAAATTGTTTCCCTTACATCCCCATAAATCAACAATATGTTATATTACCCGGCATCAGAGGAGGCGTGTCCTGCCCAGCAGGACCCATGCCTTTTAGCATTCAGCACTTAATGTCATGTGACCAGGGTGATGTCATCTAAGGTCCTACCTAGTTATGTTTGTAAGTATCTGATCACATAAAATCACAGCAGCCTCCATGGATTTCTTCTCCTTTCCATCCTCTATGGAGGCATGATGTGATTTCATGTGATTAGATATATACAAGGGGTAGCAAATATAACTGGGTAAAGGACATTGGAGGATGTCCTCTACTATACAGCGATGCTGCGGCGTCATCTCCGTGTCCCTGCGCCGTCTGTCACAGGCACCATGAGTTCAGCCGCTCGCTGACATCATAGTGTGTGCTGATGCCAGCGCACATAGTAGAACGACGGCACCAAGGTTGATGTCACAATCTCTACGATGGACGGCGCAGGCACACAGAGTCAATGCCTGAGCTGCCTGCGGTCGTCGGAAGGTGAGTACACTGTTTTTTTTTTCTGAGTATAAGCAGAGGTGAGGTTTTTCAGCACATTTTTCTAACATACTTATACTCTAGTATATACAGTATTTTCATTCATTGACAGTACAATTCAATTACAGTGAAAGGCCTCACGCACGCCCCACATCCTTCTGTTGTACAAGGGACCGGTGCATGTACCATGTCTCATCGAAACGGGAATGTGCATGTTTTTATGGGCATCGGAAGGGTGATCAGTACTCGCCCACTAACGTCCAACTGTCCAAGTGCAAACACTTGGTCAGGAGGAAGAGGACAAAGATTTAAGGCGACAGGAATGTCCTGTATGATTACAGAATCACCTGCTGCTTATGGTGTGATAAGGAGGCTTCACTTTTTTTTTTGTTGATTCATGTTGGATCAACAAAATCTATATTTTTTTGTAAGGTTTAAACACTATTTGCTGTGATATTTTGGAATAAATGGGGCCATCTGGTAGGGGGCAGCTACTTTCCTTTTACTCTAATGCTTTGTGTGCCCACCTTTTATTAAAGCTGTTGGTGTCACTAATTAAATGGGGACTGTATAATAGATTTAGAAGAGGGCAAAGAAGTCTCAAGGTGAATGTAATATTGTTCAGTTCTACTCTACCTCTTAAAAGTGTTCCATTTTGTTTATTGCGTGTGACAGCCATTGACCTAAGCGTTCAGCTCTTGCTTTCCTACAGTAAGTGAATGTGAAGCATTGAAAATGAATACATGTATGTGTTTTCATTAGTTGTATGGCGCTGATATCCTACTTGCCTCTGCTGACCTTTCGCAATTGTCGGAAACGTAGCTGTGTACTGACTTCTGGTCTTAAATGTTTTGTGATCTTCCCAGTACTATGTGAATATCCTGTTTGTGTTAGACATTGAAATAAACATTTTTCTTCAAATGGAAACGGCAAAAGCTTAATGCAGTAAAGATTAAGGTATCCATCCCTCCGGGGGAATATCTGCTTTCCCTGAGGAATTTTTAACGTTGCAATATTGCACATTTTGGTGTGCTCCTGCCTCGCCTTGCTTTTTAGTTAGTGCATCATGCACTTTTATTCGGCATCATCATAGCTTTTAAATGTAATGGACCATATTACCTAATAGGACGAGTACCCATCAAGCGCATTTGAGCGCTAATGCACTTTATCTGACATATTTCTCTATTGAAAGATCCAGAATAGCCTTATAATCTGAGTTTGCAATACACTGAAAGCAAACTGCACACCTTCCTTTTAACCAGTGCTTTCCTTTCCCTATAGATTAATAGGTTTGGGAAGTTGAGGGAAATGCAGAAGAAACATATTTATTATGTGGTTACTCTGAGATGTAGTCTCTAGTGACCCATATATTTTTGGCCTGGTTACTCACTTGCCCTCACTAATAGTTTTGTTTCACAATGAGCTATTGTGTGTTATAAAAGAACACAGAGGTTCTGGTTGTATTACCCAAAGGTTCTTTATTCACAACAAACCTTGGAATGACCTGGGGTCCAGATGAGGTGCCAGTTATTTCAAAGCCTATGTGATGCACCCTAAGTAAACCTTCATGTGTTGTTCTGGCTCGGCAAGCAATAGATCCGTGGTCTGTTTTTGGAGTCCACATGTCATTCGTATATAATCCGTCGCTGAGCCGTGTGTCCACAAACAGGGTCTGTCTTCAGTTTTTGCATATCCCCCCCCCCTCAAAAAAGCAGAAGGCTAGTAAATGATATCACTAGCTAGTCCCAACCTCTTGAAGGAACAGACGGTGATGTTGTATACTGCAAAAGATGACGTCATCCATAAGCTGCCCATATTTGCAGATCGGTTTATAGGTTACACATTATAGCATCCGCCTTATTCACATTCCGCCCAGTCTCAAACACAAAGTCGGCTTGAGCTACTGGAATTTATTTTTTTTCCCCATCATTGTTTTACTAGATTTTTTCCGCTAATATCACGTTACGAGTTGTTTTTTTATTTTTTTTGTACCGAATGAGATTGTATTGGTGTAATTGACGAGTCCCATCTTCAATTACACTACTACTTTATGAGGGTAGGTAGGATATAAAAAAAACTGTTATTTTGCTATTTATTTTTGTTTTTTAGTGTTCTCCACAAGGGTCAAATAATTAAATAGATTTTTATAGTAAATTATTAGGGATCTGTTGTTACCAAATTTGTATTGGTACCAATTCCCCTATATTATGATATTATCACTAGGCAGGAGAACACCTCCAAGTGCACTTGGGTTGGTTGACCATTTGTTCTTCTTAGGACTATGTTTGATAGTGTTTTGAGGATTGTTACCAGTCTTCTAGCTGTCACATCACACTTCATGTAATAAATGGTCATTTACCTCCTTTAAAGGGGTTACATGACTAGAACTTTTTTCTGTACAGATGGGGTGCAGAGAATAAAAAGAACTTACCAATTGGCTGCAATGAAACAAAGATGTGAAAGATTCAAAGGGGTCTGAATACTTACTGTATCCTTATATCCGGTATTGGGGCTTATGAATGTCATTGCGGAGCTGATCAATATATGTGTGTTTACTTGCATTTACTGTACCCACTGTATCCTTATATCCAGTATTGGGGCTTATGAATGGCATTGCGGAGCTCATCAATATATGTGTGTTTACTTGCATTTACTGTACCCACTGTATCCTTATATCCAGTATTGGGGCTTATGAATGGCATTGCGGAGCTCATCAATATATGTGTGTTTACTTGCATTTACTGTACCCTTACTGTACCCACTGTATCCTTATATCCGGTATTGGGGCTTATGAATGGCATTGCGGAGCTGATCAATATATGTGCGTTTACTTGCATTTATAGATAGATAAAAATTCTTTTACTTTTTTTTTCATGGAATTCTTGAAAAGAAATGTGACAGCTCTGGAGGAGAACTACTTGCAGCATTGTGTTTATTGTGTATTGAATGGGAATAATCTGTTTGTTGTTTACATGCTGAGGCATTGTATATGTGTCTATGGAAGTAGTTAGATTCCTTTTTCTTGATCGCAGCACGTTCAGACAGTCTTTGTTTTCTCAATAGGTAGGTCAAGAACTGCTTACACTCTCTGTCAGCATCTTGGTGTAACATTTTATTGCTTTTGATCACTATAAATAGCTTAAGTAAATCTTCATTTTGCTGACCTCTTGAAGAAGACTCCACATCAGCAAATTTTCTTTCAATGGATACATGAAGAATTACTGGTTACTTGCATCGTATATTTTTATTATTCCAGAAAATGTGTCAGCCATTATGTTTCAAACAATTCCTATTGCTTTTGAGTTTGCAACCTTTCCTAACGTTAGGTAAATCAGTTGGCTGAGACCAGGGGGTAGAATTGAAGAATTTACCCCATGCTTGTCGTGATGATGGGAAATACTAAAAGATTAAGAAATTCTAGTGTCATTTTATCTGGAATAGTGTTATTTATGCCAGGTTTCATCTTTGTTGCACTTAAAGGGGTTGTCCACTTTCAGCAAATAATTGATATTGTTTGTGTAATAAAAAGTTAAACAATTTTCCAGTATACTTTCTGTATCAATTCCTCACCGTTTTCTAGATCTCTGCTTGCTTTCCGCCTATAGAAAGCTGTCCTTCTATGTTTACTTCCAATGGATAGAAATGTGCCCATGATGGACATACAGATGCAAAAGCTATTATTATCACAGAGAGTAATGGGAGTTGTGTGATAATAACGGCTCATGCTCCTGCTTGTCCATCACATGACTATGGACAGATTTCTATGCACTGGTGTAAACAATGAAGCTTTCTATTGAAGGGTAGCAAACAGAGATATATAAAACCATGAGGAATTGTTATGGAAAGCATATTGGAGAATCGTATAACTTTTCATTACACAATATAAATTCACCTGTTCCATAGGGTCTGTATAAACTTCTTCTGCAGAATCGGGCAAAAAGGATGAAAATAACCTGCAAAATAGGTAATAGGTACTACAAAATCCTAGAAGCCCAAATGGATGTCTGGCCGACCCTATTATTTTTGTCAGCGCATCTTTTGGGCTCTGTTGGAGCCCATCATTTTAACCATCTTGCCCTCCATTATTATAGAGCAGAGCAAGGGAAATAACAGGAACAGGTGCATACCTAGCCCAATTTACTAATGGGCGAAAACCTCCTAAAAAAATCAGTTGGCCTCTGTGCCCCCAAAAGTCGAATATTGTGCTACTAGGAGTATTATTTAGTTCTAAAAATGCTGGATTTTGGAACAATTATGGTACATCTTTTAAATCTGCAGACGGCCACACCTCCATAGCTACCCACATTTTGGATAAATCTGCATATTCAGCTAAGAACTGTAAAAATAGACCATGTAGATTTAAGTGCTAAGAAACTGACACATGAATCTTCTGCCTCCTTGCTGCTGCACTGCTTATATTACTGGGTTCAGCTCTTTTGCTATTCCAGCCCTGATTAAATACGGTATGTAAACCGCAACAATGTATACAGTAAAGAATAGGAAGGGTAATAATGAGAAGAAGCAGTGGAAGCAACAATGTTTTAAAAATACAATAGAATTATTGCAATTACCGTATATACTTGAGTATAAGCCGACCCGAGTATAAGCCGAGACCCCTAATTTTACCACCCAAAACTGGGAAAAACTACTGACTCGAGTATAAGCCGAGGGTGGGAATACAGCAAGTATAAGCCGAGGGTGGGAATACAGCAAGCCCCTAGTAGTATACAGTAAACCCCTAGTAGTATACAGTAAGCCCCTAGTAGTATACAGTAAGCCCCTAGTAGTATACAGGCAGCCCCTAGTAGTATACAGGCAGCCCCTAGTAGTATACAGGCAGCCCCTGGTAGTATACAGCAAGCCCCTAGTAGTATACAGTAGCTCCTAGTAGTATACAGCAAGCCCCTAGTAGTATACAGCAAGCCCCTAGTAGTATACAGCCAGCCCCTAGTAGTATACAGCAGCCCCTAGTAGTATACAGCCAGCCCCTAGTAGTATACAGCCAGCCCCTAGTAGTATACAGCCAGCCCCTAGTAGTATACAGCAAGCCCCTAGTAGTATACAGCAAGCCCCTAGTAGTATACAGCCAGCCCCTAGTAGTATACAGCCAGCCTGCCCCCACGGCCCTTAGAAAAATAAACTTATATACTCACCCTCCGATGTCGGCGCGGCTCCCCGATGTCCCCTAAGTCAGCGTGTCCCGTCTTCTTTTTTCTCCGTGGCTCCTCTTCTTTCTTCCGGCATGGATGTGTCCATGTTTTCTTCTAGCAGGCGCTGCTGACGTCATAGTATGCGCGGCCACTAAGAACACATGGTCGCCTCCATGACAGAAGAAAGAAGAGAGAATGTCGGAGAAGAAAGAAGATGGAACACGCTGACATCGGGGACATCGGTAAGCCGCGCTGACATCGGAGGGTGAGTATTTAAGTTTCTTTTTTTTAGTGGGTAATTTTTTTTTTGTAATAGACTCATAAGCCAAGGGGATGTTTTTCAGCACATTTTTTGTGCTTATAATGCAGTTTCTAGAAATCGAGGAGTGGAGCCATCAGGCCCTGACATTGTGGTAAAGTGAGGGTTGGGGATGCAGCAGTATGATTCCCACAATCAGACTGACACTTATGGCTTACCCTAATTATAAACTTTCTAGATAGTTGTCTAGTCTTGGTAGGGGAATAAATAGTTAGGAATACAGGTTTTCCTATGAAATCTTCGCAGAAAAAAAGCAGCTTAGAATGGGTTAAAAGAGAAAAAACACATATTGAGTGCCCAATTCACATAGCTCTGGCTGATATTGGCCACCATTTATTAATTGTTTGAATCATTTTTGTTAGTTTTTTTTTAAACCTATCTGAGGTTGATGGATTGTAATGAAAATATTAAATGGTCTTTTTTTTCTCTTTCTCTCTAGGAGACAATGTCTCACGAAGAATCCACTGAAGAATCTGAGGTGATTGCTTTATATTTCAGTGTTATACTGGACTGTTCTAAATCTTTGTGCATCTTACTTGTTGACTGCTAGGCTTCAGTATATACAAGAGGCTACTTTTTTTGGGGGGGGAAGTGTGGGTAGTCTGAGTGAGTGTGAGATTGAGCCGTGGAATAGTAGTTATCACTTATAATCATGACTAGTCCTTAGACATGTGATAATGTAATATATTTTACTGAAAGCAAGAAAATTAATATGTGATATTATTCTGTAAATGTCAGTTTATACTGTAATTGTATTGCCTCTTGTCTGCAAACTTTTATCTCATTAAGGGTTAAATAATAAATTAACCCAAATAACATTTGAAGGCAATATGATCAGCTGTTTTGGAGTTTTTAGCAGTGTTAATTGTAAAAGTTTTTGGTGATGAAACCAAGAAAACATAAAATAAAAATGTGCTAAAATGTCATGAATATAGAACTTAGGAAAGGGAAAAATAGAACTATTAGAACCAACTCTGCTCCATCTCAAGGTTCCCATGTCGCTCAATTACTTCTAATGCCCCCAACCAACTGGAAGTTCCTGGAGATCATGGGATCTGCTCTATCATAGTCAATGAATGACCACAGATATCACTTCAGATTTTTAGGCGACTTTATTTTCTGTGATGTACTCTAGGCCAGTCATTGAATGAAGTGGTCCCAAGACTCCCTGGAACTTCAAATCAGGTGCAGTTTTCATGCGTTCTGGTTCTGGCATCAAAAACTGCATCTGAAAAACTGAAGTGGAGTGAAAAAAAGAGAAGGAGCAGCTAATATGTTGTCAACCATTACGATCCGAACCTACTTTTGGCATCAAAAACTGCATCTTGAAAACTTAAGGAACAAACTTATAATGTATTAATTCTGTCAGTTATAACCTCAGTAACCCTTTCAATTACAGGAGGAATGTTTTGCTCTGTTTTGCTATTCATTGCAACTCTTTGGCTTTCCAAGTAGGATATCTTGTGTAGGGCTCTATTCCACGACACCGAAGGCTTTTCATTCCAATTGTTTAATGAAGTGAATAAAAACAACGTCTTTTAGATGGAATAGGGATCAGAGTTGCCATATCCAAGTCCCAAAATCGAAATAATCAACATAGTATAAAATTTGGTGGACCTTCGCTTTTAACATCACAGTGTTTATCATTCCTATACTTTTTATATTACCCCTGTACTATTACATCACTATGGTTAGCACCCACATTTAGATGTATCAGTATTTTTTCTACCACTCTTTTACCACTCTTTTGCATGCCTATTTATTTTATTTATTTTTTTAACATGGTCCATTTTCTGAGAGGATTTGGCTTTACGGAACACTTCATGAAAAACGGGTGCTCTGCTTATGCCTAATGCCATGGCCTATGGTATTTTTTTTTCTACATCATCAAGCCCATACATTGCCTCCCAGATGCTGTACTAGCCAATTTGAACATAATTGTGTATAGCAAAAAATACAGCAATAACAGCTATGTGCTGCACACCTCTCTCATGGAGCTACAAACAGTCAAGGGTTGATCCAGTAAACCCAAATTGTAAAACATAGAAAATGAGTTCTGACCTGAGCTCCCGATTCCCTTGCTTCCGTGTGTCCTTCTCTTCCAATATGTCAAAATAGAGCAGTTCCCACTCCTCCAGCACAATTCCTGAATCCTCCGATAAGAATATACCGCTATTCAGACCAACACTCCTGCGTTTTTCTTGTGACCTCCTCCGTATGCAACATATGTTGCGGTAGATCGCTGGAAGAAATTCACCCGCAGATAGCGTAGTACAGTTTACACTCAGGATTTATTTAGATTAAAAAACATACTCACAAAAGAGCGATAAAAATGCGCATATAAAACTCCAATATGCGACGCCAGCTACACGTTCTCACCCGACCCTGGGTTTCGCCCGGTTTGGCTTCTTCTGGGGCTTTGCAGCAAAAAAAAACCATACTTTTGTGAGTATGTTTTTAATCTAAATAAATCCTGAGTGTAAACTGTACTACGCTATCTGCGGGTGAATTTCTTCCAGCGATCTACCGCAACATATGTTGCATACGGAGGAGGTCACAAGAAAAACGCAGGAGTGTTGGTCTGAATAGCGGTATATTCTTATCGGAGGATTCAGGAATTGTGCTGGAGGAGTGGGAACTGCTCTATTTTGACATATTGGAAGAGAAGGACACACGGAAGCAAGGGAATCGGGAGCTCCGGTCAGAACTCATTTTCTATAATTGTGTATATATTGTAGTTAAATTCCGGTGGTAGATTCTGCATGCAGAAGTAGGAATGAGGTTAGTAAACGTGTTCTTCACATCTGTATTATCATCTCCATCCTCCTCCGTTTCCTGCTTGTCAGGAAAACATGTTTTTAAGGTTCATTGTCAGGATATTTATATTTTCTATTGGTGGCCACCCAGTGCTGGGCCCAACTGTAGCCTGTTTTGCTATTGTGTTGCAATATTGTTTTGAAATTTCATCTTGGGAAATTGAAATCCTTAACAACATATTCAGAAAGTTAAAAGTATACTCCCTACCCACTATGCCGCCATGTTCACAACGCCCATATAAAAGAATGGAGAGACTGGCACATGTCAAACCATCTACTACTTATTTGTAGATAGCAACTGGGTCCTGTTCTTGAGACATAGGGAACAAAGGTCCACGAAGAGAGTATAGCCATGAATTCTGTGATGGGAATAGCCTTTTAAAGTGTCCTGCACCCTACTGTGTGCAATATCTGGGAAGAAACAATGCCTGGAAATCTGGGCAGGAGCATGACTTGAGGTCCGTGAGTTAGCCACAGTTTGTGTTGCTGGCTTATAGCTCAAAATAAGGTGGTGAGTATGATGCCTTGGGCTTGACCCATCTGTATATAAATGCTTTGAATGGCTACATTATACATTATGACGCTTTGAATGGCTTTCCGTTTCATATTGAATAATTCCCTTTTGTTGACTTTCCTCGTTCAGAAACAGGAAATGTTTTCCCGCGCCATGTGTAACACCATCTGTACTTTGGCATACAAAGTATACTTTTCGTAATGTTGACTTTTCTGTTTTCTGGGATGGTTGAATTGGCTTTTATGTTTAATTAAAAGTGCAGTACCTTTAAAAATAACGCCAAAACCCCCCCTAAAAAATGTTCTTTTAGAAATTGATTTTTGAAAGGAAAGCTGCGAGTTTTCTTGTATGGGGTAAATGTCACTCTGTTCATGGCTGCGCTTTGCTTGAAGTCAGGACTTGTACTATTTCATCACGTTGCCATGGAGACGGGGCTAACTGTCATCTCAACTCAAGCCGCTGATGGTTTTATTTGTAGGTTTTCAGTATTATTAAAATTTAACAAAAATTATTGATTTTCTTTTATTAACGCTGGCTTGTGTTTACCCAAGAAGTCCTGGCACCAGCAAGCTTTTTCCTGTCACATAATATAAATATATATAGTTAAAGGGGGCGCTGCCCAAAAAAATAGGTTTTTATTTTGTGAGGCACAGAAAAAAAATATTTTTCCTTTTACTTTCTTCATCCTTTAGTTGCTTCGAATGTGATGTATTGTCCTCAGCAATTGAGCACTCTGAGAGAATTGTATTTTACAAATCATTTTCCATTTCCTTTGTTTACAGCAAGACAAAATGCCTCCCAAAATCACAGTTAGTCAGACTTTAACTTAACATAAAAGATACCTGTCAGAACATGAAATGGCGCATCAGCATGCCAAATTGTTGAAGTTTTTCAGCGTATTTATGTGCTGTACAGACTGGCAAAATGCTTCAGTGCACTAAGTTCTCAAAGTATATATTTTCGTCTGCGTAAAAGAAACTATTACCTTTTTTCCTGTTATAAATGAAAATGGCAAAAACTTATTTACATCGACTTTATCTAATGGCCTGTATGAGTGCTTTTATGCAAAATAGCCAGGAGACTAGAATTAACTTTTCACATTGGCTACGCATTAGTTCTCCGCATTTAATACGCGTCAAGTGGGCAGTGTTATTACAATGACACACTGAAGAGATTTCGCCTTTCACTGCACAAAACTATTTTAGCAGTCATACAAAAAAACACGGATTACATTGTTATTTTTTCTTTCATGTGTATTAATGCCTTTTTTTCCTCATTTGATGTTGAAAATATGTTTATTTTTAATAAATGGAAAGAACTCTTCTATCGTAGCAGTTGCAAATTTCCTCTCCAGTCCTGTAAAAAATCTTTTTGTATCCAATTACATTGGTATATGTTTTTAATTCCATTTCCTGCATTTATCAACTTCAGTTGTCCCTTAATTTGTACTGAATTTGGTAAAGGACCCTAAATTCTTATTAAATCAATTCAACACAATATCACAGCATTCTTGACTTTCTGCTAGTCCCTACGCAAACAATGGGTAGCCACAAACAGCCACAAACAAGCTGCTCATCTTGTTACACACGTTGTTAGCCTTGGAATGGCAAGGAAGGAAGGACAGTTGAAAACAAAATTGATGGAGATTCCATCCCAGACAAATGCTGGGAATACCTTCAGTTCAATTCAGTGGGAATTCAACAAAATCCATCCCTTCTGGGACTTAATAACACCAATTATAACAAATTTATGCCCATGAGCTCCTCCACCCACAAAAAGAGTCTTGTTCTTCAATGTATTTTCTGTCTCTCACTGACTTTACCAAATCTCTTTGGCTTTGGTTAAATGCACTGGAAGTCAACCTAACAAAGTTTCACAACTCTGCCATCTTGAGCAGATCTGTGTTTCAGAATTGCAATCGCCCTATATTTCTGAAGACTTGGTCCCCATGGTTGGACTTGCTCCATTCTCCTGCAGGACATCTCCATGCTTAATGGTAGCAGATCTCCCACTGCATATTCCCAGGCTTCCTAATAAATCTTCTTGTTGGAACAAAAACCCCACCAGGCCTCCCACTCATTTCCATGCTTTTACAAGGTCTTTTTTATATGGATTCAGCGGTTCAATTGCATATGAAAAATGTCACCATATAATTTAAAACAGAAGGAGCATTTAAGTTTGGGCAGTCTACATCAGTAAATCTGATGGTAGATGTCCTTTAAAAAATATTATATTTCATAAAGATAACTCACAAACCCAGTAACTTAAAAAAAACTATGCTTAGATGGTCTCCGCTGTTCCACAGATCTGTAACTATGGCCTCATGCACTTTGTGGGCTGAAAACAAGTGAACATGATCCCTTGTTTGCAACCTGTTTGAAATCATACTAATACCGCCTATGTCAATAGAAAAGGATCGCAAATTATAGAGCAGGTCCTAGTCCTTCCCATCTTTGTGGTACAGGCAGCTGGCACACCAATGCATGAAAGTAATAGCGGAAAAAAATTACTAATTTACAGCCCCGCTACACATTTGTGTACATGAGGCTAATCTTCGTGTTTTTTTTTTTTTTTCTCCAGAGCTGCACTTTTTTTTTTTTTTTTTTTTTTTTAAGGTTTTCAGAAGTCAGTATTGTACAGGAGTTAATATTTTGTGGCTTTGGTAAAGGAGTCATCTATGTAAAGAGCACCATGAATATTTGGAATCGAAGGGTTCATGCAAGTAAAACTATGGGTGTGAGGTCATTGCCTTCCTGGGCCGCACATGGTCATTTTAAAATTGGTGATGTTCTTTTCTCTGGTAAATGGAGATAAGTGGTGTGTGTTCCCAACAAGGTTTATCCTAAATCTCACATTAACCCTAATGCACTATCCTCATGAAAACTATGTCATTATGGAGTATTCTGTTAGCAACATCTTATTCCCATATCTGGAGGAGATGATTTATTATGACTAGAACAAAACTCCTGTTAAGAAATGTGTGCAATTTTCTTTAAACACTTCCTTTATCAATTTATCACAACCCTTTCTTGCAGGTTATTAAAGGACACCTGTCACCAGGGCCGGCTCCAGGTTTTAGTGGGCCCCTGGGCGACAGAGCCCTAGTGGGCCCCTTTATGGGCCGCCCTCCAGTAGTCACACTGCCCCCCCCATCCCCGTGTACACATTCCTCCCCTCCCCCTGTACACACACTGCCCCCCTCCTGTATACACACTGCCCCCCTTCCTGTATACACACTGCCCCCCCTCCTGTATACACACTGCCCCCCTTCCTGTATACACACTGCCCCCCTTCCTGTATACACACTGCCCCCCTTCCTGTATACACACTGCCCCCCTTCCTGTATACACACTGCCCCCCTTCCTGTATACACACTGCCCCCTCCTCCTGTATACACACTGCCCCCCTCCTCCTGTATACACACTGCTCCCCCTCCTGTATACACACTGCTCCCGCTCCTGTATACACACTGCCTCCCCTCCTGTATACACACTGCCTCCCCTCCTGTATACACACTGCCTCCCCTCCTGTATACACACTGCCTCCCCTCCTGTATACACACTGCCTCCCCTCCTGTATACACACTGCCTCCCCTCCTGTATACACACTGCCTCCACTCCTGTATACACACTGCCTCCCCTCCTGTATACACACTGCCTCCCCTCCTGTATACACACTGCCTCCCCTCCTGTATACACACTGCCTCCCCTCCTGTATACACACTGCCTCCCCTCCTGTATACACACTGCCTCCCCTCCTGTATACACACTGCCTCCCCTCCTGTATACACACTGCCTCCCCTCCTGTATACACACTGCCTCCCCTCCTGTATACACACTGCCTCCCCTCCTGTATACACACTGCCTCCCCTCCTGTATACACACTGCCTCCCCTCCTGTATACACACTGCCTCCCCTCCTGTATACACACTGCCTCCCCTCCTGTATACACACTGACCCCCTCCTGTATACACACTGACCCCCTCCCTGGCCCCTGTCATGTCTCCCCCTCACCTGATGCAGCTCTCTCCGTGTTGTTACTGCTTTCCCCGGCATGTCATGTGACCATGACATCATCAAAGGTCCTTCAGCCTTCAGCAGTGAGTGCAAATGCTCTCATCGCGATCTGTGTCCGGAGGACACAGATCGCAATGAGAGAGGAAAGGAATCTCCCGGGCAGCGGGGCAGATGTCCTGCTGACCCGGGGAGATCCGTGGGCCCCTCCAGTACCCCGGGGCACCGGCACTTGCCCGGGTTAGCCGGGTGCTGGCGCCGGGCCTGCCTGTCACTATTTCTGTCACCTCTACCTGTTGAAGCAGCTCACAAGGATCCCACCCCAGCCTTCATCCAGTTAATTCATACATTAATAATTGTAAAAAAATCTATTCTTTATTATGTAAATGAGGCTGGTCACATGGTCAGAGGCAGTGATGTCACTCCTGTTACCCCTCCCTCTCCTCCCCCTGCTCAGGTCTGTAATGTATAGTAAAGCATTGATCGTGTATGTGCTGCATCTGCTGTCTGCAGACACAGACATCAGCTACACAAGTACCTGACATGCTCTGCTATAACATGGCTGCCTGGAGCTGTTGTATCTCTCCTATACACACACAAGCTGCAGGGGGCGCCAGCACCAGGAAGCACATTATTATACAACCTCACATCATTATACAGGCTGTCAGTCAAGCACTGGGGGTGTGGCTGTGCCTCCCACTCATGAATAAGCTGGACAGCTTGAATATGCTAATGACTCATTGGACATTTCACAGGTCATTTGCATACAGCTTAAGGACCTCATTGCTTAGGTTTACAGGCATGTAGAGGGACAATGATGGGATAGAGGCAATGCTCTCTAATGGCAGTTTATTAAAATATATTTAGTTTAGGGGGTTATTTTGACTTGGTCATATAATTGGCACTTCTTCCGTTTATATAGATATATATTTTTATAAAATCAATTAGTATTGAATGATATATTCCATTGTTTTTTGAGTCAAAAAGAAAACAGGTGAGAATATAATGGCCATAAATCTGTGTTATTTCATGCTAGGAGGACGATAGTGAAGAAGAGCCAAAGCTGAAATATGAAAGGCTGTCCAATGGAGTGAGTGACATTTTACAAGAAGATGCAGCAAGCTGTATGACAGTCCATGAGAAGGTAAATCTAGATTAATAGACACAATCCAAAAATTATATTAACTTTACTAGCGTTTTTTCTTTCAACAGTTGATTCTTGGATTCAGTGCTCACACTTGCTATTCAGTGGTCTGTTAAAGGGATTTCCTGCAGAACACTCTACAAACACGCTACTTATGAAACATTTGTCACTTGTCCTGTGGTTTTAATACTGCCATTTTATGTCATTATTTTATATATTCATATATTATTTATATTTACTGCCCTACTCATACTAGTGTTAAGTGCACTGCTAAAGCCTCTCTTCTGTGCACCATTATTTCTGGTGTTCATTGCATGTAACAGCGGCTAGTGTAAAGCAATGGGAATATGAAAAGACATATTCCAGGATGGAATATACAAAGTCGCCAGCGACATCCAACCCAAACTTCATTGGGTTCTTTTCATTGGAGCAAAGCTACTTTGTCTCAGCTTTGACACTTCTCTATTTTATGGGGCATGTGCATTTTTTATATATATATATATATGATATATTTTGCAACTTTTTGAATAAAAGTCACAAAATAAAACTTTTCTTCGCCCTGACAACAGCAGGTATGGATTGTTCCACTTTTCTGTGGCTTTTTACAAAACAATTTCAATTTTAACAGCTGGATTTAGATGATAACCTGGGGAACACTCCAGAAAACTAAACAATGGTGAACTTTGAAGGGAGGTTGTCTGGGGCACATATACCACAAAAAGTCACAAGAAAAGAAGAAAAAAGCAAAGCCAAAACAAAAGTACATGTGCTCCTATTTCTGAATAGCAGGCAAAGGTGCTGGATGTTAACTATCCAGATGGTAGGTTATTTATAGTACTTCTGACTTGTCCAAAAGTGTGATGGATAGTATGTGGTAGTGTCCCCATAGACGGCAATGGCGGCCCGGTGGCAGTACGGTGCCACACATGTATGGCACCATTCTGCGGTGTACACCGGGAAGAGATTTCAGAGGAGAAATCAGTTTATAGCATGAAAAACCCAGAAAAGTAGAGAAACAACCATTTCCCCCTGATAAAAATTCTAGTTTCATGAACTACCTTTAAGTATTGTTTTCCTAGTGACCATTTAAGCCATGGAGTTTGTGGTAAAAATTATTCAAAATCCCACAAAACCATCAGTCTTCTGAGGATGCCATGAACATTTGATAGATTTCATTCATTAGACAAGAATCGGGAAGTAAGAGTCCTTCCACTTACTGAAATGTTTTATTGGGTAGGGAGTAAGGGAGATAAAATGCCTTTCACAGATTTAGAAAGAGATCCTAAATCTCCACAATCCAAAAATGAATAGCTGAAAACTTTCCAAGCTTTTCTGTCAACTTCCCTCATCCTTTGTCCCTTTGCTATTTCTAGGTGGAAATATATACTATTTTTTTGCCTTGTCTTCCCTCTTGTTTTTTGGATCTTCTTATGTGATATCGCCTGTCTTCCAGGACACTTAGTCACCTTGAAATCAACAGTTTGTGTTTCCTTGACTGATAGAAAGACTTTGCTTTCAAAGCAGCCCATTTGTTTGTTTCTCTTGGTATAAAGGGATGTTCATATCTTAAAAATATGTCCTGTGTCTTAAAAATACTTTCTGTGATTTGACACGGAAGGCTCGGTATATGAAACAGTCTGTTAATGTCGTTGAGGTTGTCTGTTATAAAAGATGATTCCTAGCATTTAATGTGATTTTTTTTTTAGTTTGTTACATTTAATGCACTTTGTGAAAGTTTCCAGTCCTTTAAAAGGTCTTGTAGCCCGGGGTCATAGAAGTAACTTTCTTTTTTCACAGGCTCATTCAGTACAGACTATAAGTATGGTTCATGAATGTAGACATTTATAGTTGTGTGGAGTGTGAGTATATAATGGACAAGACAAGGCTACATGTAACTATAGAGGAGGTATTGTCGTGGCTTTAAGCCTTTTGATTGCTGACATATAACTGTAATACCGTATATATACTTGAGTATAAGCTGACCCGAGTATAAGACGAGACCCCTAATTTTACCACTAAAACTGGGAAAACCTATTGACTCGAGTATAAGCCGAGGGTGGGAAATGCATTGGTCACAGCTTCCCAGTATGTAGCCAGAAATCCCCCTGTAGTGTATAGCGAGCTAGCCGTCAGTGGTATAAGGCCAGCAAACCCCCTTTAGTATATAGCCAGCCTGCCCTGTGTAGTATATAGCCAGCCTGCCCCGTGTAGTATATAGCCAGCCATCCCCCCCTTTAACATATAGCCAGCCAGCCTCTTATAATATATAGACAGTGCCCTTTAGTATATAGCTAGTCAGACCCCAGTTTGCGCAGTACAAAAAAAAATAACTCACCTTTCCGTACGGTCCTTTTCTCACTTCAGCTCCAGGTCAGTGACGATCTGAGCTGTTTAAAGAAAAAATGTACTTACCTTCGCGGTCCCTCCCAGCGTCCCGCATAGGCATCACACCTCTCTGTGCCCCATGTAAACGAACAGGGGCACGGAAGCCACACTGCATTCAGCGTGGCTTCCATGCCCGTTTGTTTACATGGGGCACGGACCAGAGAGACGACAGTGCGGGAGACTGGGAGGGAGCGTGGAGTTAAATAAGTGTTTTTATTTTTTTTCCAGCCCCTCCTGGACAACCACTTTTTAACGTTTTTTAAAATTTTCCTTCATTGTTGCTGTTTTTGCAGGACAAGTTAGAGTGTTTGGTAATGGTACCATTTAGGGATAAATAAACTGTATATGTTTTAATGTATCTTTTCCAGGGAGAAATAGAAACAAAGCAGCAATTCTTCCAGAGTTTTTGATTCTAAAAATGGAGATGTGCAAAAATAGTGATCAATTTATTGTCTTGGATGATATGACAACAATACTAGTTATATCTAATATATAAATCTGTGTGTATGTATGTCTGTCTACTAAAGGACTCTGTGTTTGTGTTTACAATCACTAAATTTTGCACAGTCAATCTCTGTGACTAAGGGAACTTAGACTAGGTTTTGAGCCAAAATTTCCACCACACACTCTCCAAAATATACTTATAACCCACCATATACAGAAGTCATTGTCTTCTGATGTGGTAGTTGTTATTATTTATTTATAGAGCACCATTAATTCCATGGGCTGTACAATAAGTAAGGGGTTCACATATATTACATTAAGACAAAAACAGGTGCAAGAGCAAAATACAAATTTATAGTGATCAGGAGTCAAGTAGGAGGAGGACCCTGCTGTGAGGTCAAAATCTATAGGGGGGGTGGGATAGAGACATGAGGTGAGGGGAGCTGTGTTAATGTGCATTGTAAGCGAACCTGAACAGGTGGGTTTTCAGGTTACGATGGAAGGTTAGAAAAGTGGGGAACGGTCTGACCCATTTTAGTAGAGATTTGAAAGCTCAGTTAGAAGCTGAGCGTGATTGGTTGCTATTCTGCCGCAGGTCATTTATATGAGCTCTGAGCTTTGATTGGCAACTATAGCAATGAGTATAAGACAGCTTATGTGTGAGTTAAGATGGATAGAGACAGAGAGACCGACAAGGAGGGAGGCGTGAGAGGGAGGGAGGGAGTAAGACAGTGATGGAGGAGCAATGAGAGA